>NC_064565.1:11990388-16990388 GCF_937001465.1 Orcinus orca | reverse complement strand
GAGGGATGAGAGTTGGAATCACTGTGGCCACACGCTATAAAGTTTTGACTGGATGAAACACGGCTGGATTTAAAACCTCAGGGTCTGGTCCTATAGCCACACACTAGAAAGTTTTGATCGGATGAAACACGGCTGGATTTAAAACCTCAGGGGTCTGATCACTGTGGCCACATGCTATAAAGTTTTGATCAGATGAAACAGGGCTTGATTTAAAACCTCAGGGTCTGAAAGCGGGGTTATTACCTTTGTTCATTAGAAGAGAACAAGTCTTAAAACAGTACAAGCAAGACCAGAGATCGAGAAGTTCTAAAGAATGTCTATTTTAAATGCTGAGCACATAAACCAGAAAGTACAAGAGGCTGTGTTACTACCAGCTGCAATGCATCTTTAAAAGGCCATTTGACCACAAGCTGATTCTACTTAGGAATTCTTTGCTATAACCACAAGTTTAAGGACTTCTAATCACTTTACGTTGCTTTTTTAGATATTACATTGTAACAGTGCAAAAACATACTTCACTAGTGTGCTTCATATCCTCAGAGTTGACCTCAAAATCTGGGAAAGTTTCCGTAAATAATGACTTAAGGACTCATTTAAACAAACAAACATAAAATCATATGGAACAACTAGTGAGGGAAATGGAATAAACGCAAGATTTTCAAACCACAAACGCTATGACCTACTGTTATACAATGATATGCTTAGGCTATGCCATCAAAGCCTGTAAAGCAACAGACGCAATAGAAGGGAATAAAGGAAATGCTGAAAAAAAAAAAAAAAGATAAAAAAGGAAAAGAAGAAGCCCAATGACATCAGAGAAGCCTGATGTCATCACAACTTCACTGATACTGCGGAGCACAGAAGACATACTTGATGCTACTGTGTCTTGTAAGGCCAGTTTTCACTTACGTACAGAGTTCACAGTTTAAGAAGAAAAGCATAATAATATAAATTTACACAGTTTAAAGAGTGTCAAAGATGATTTAGTGACCTGGTTTGGAGACTACTTCCTGTTAAGACAGAAAAATGCAGGTGAGTAATTCAAAGAGACTCCACACACGTCGTGCCTCTTACCAAAGCATCAGCAACAGCAGCTTCCAGATCTGCACTGGTGCTCAGAACCCGCATGGCATTCACAGAGCCAGGTATTCTTCCTGCCTGGCCGAGCCCAAACCGGTCTAGTTAAAAAACAAAAGCAAAAGATGTGTCACTTTAATTCACGTGTTTTCACTTCTTTGCAACGGCTCCTGCCTCGTCCCACTTACTGGACAGAGGACGGAAGCATCTCTAGTCAATTTTCACTGCACCTGACTTGTAGTTTCAACTACACCTGACCTGCTTATTATCAGTGGCAGAGGTTCACCCTGTTCACATTTAATACGATCGTGCCAAAAAGCATCCTGACAACTGAAACGGTTCTTTAATGACAGTCTATTTTTGAAAAGTGTTGAGACATGGGGGGGACATTATTATAGAAGGTGGCTGGGCCATGAGGGTAGTCTTTTCATGTATACAGCATTCTCTCTAAAGGCTAGCGGCCCTGACATTTGGTCAAACTGATTAGAAAGCTTCATGGTTTGATCAATGAATTCTAACGCAATGTGTAATAAAAAGTTAAAATTTGAAACAAATGCATTAAATTGATCTCTGTGCAAATTTTCATTAGTGTCTCTACTGTTTAACTGTTATTAAGCTCAATTAATGTTAGGTATTTGTTCATCATGATGCCTGTGTCACCAAAGGCTATTTAAAAATCAGTTTATTAAAATTCTTTAATCTTCACCACAAAAAGCTAGTATCTTTGCTGCAAAACATTAATCATTCAGATAATATAAATTTCTCCTGAGTCCCTCAAAGGATTTTTAAATGATAATCTTTATACGTGTCAACCGAATGGACAGAATGCAAAACAATTTCCAACTTCAGCAGTTCAAACAACTATTCTAAGCCTGTTAACAAGCATGGACAATAAAGACTAACTTTTTAATTTTTTTTTGGCCACACAGCTTGCGGGATCTTAGTTCCCCAACCAGGGATTGAACCCTGGCCCACGGCAGTGAAAGCGCTGAGTCCAAAGAGACTAACTTTTAAAAGTCCCATTACGTAAGCTGATCAGCCTTCCTTAAGAAGTGCTGAGATTGCTTGGGACTCACTGCCCTTGTGAGGCCTTGCTGCTCATAGCTGTGGCAGCTCAAGACAAAGCAGTCCGGTAAAAGGCTCTTATAATGTATAATAAACCTCTGGAAGAAAAATGTGAAGATTAAAAATGCTTTCTCTTTGTTAACAAATAAGACACTGTTTGGACAAGGAAAGTCTCTGCATGTGCCATATTCTAGTAATGAAACATTTAGAATAAAAAAGAAATAAAAGAAAGCTAATGTCGGGTTTACATAATTGATCTTTCCTATAAAATGATATATTTAAAATTTTGGGTAGGTAACAAGACATCATCTACAAACTGGTGAGCTCTAAAAGTGAAGTGTTATTTAACTTTTTAAAATTGTCAGCTTCGAAACGTTATACCTTCCACTGCCACAGAAAGGGGGAAAAGATTTAAACACTGCTATCGAAAGCTATATAGTTATGAATTTTTAGAGGGAAACAAAAATTGTATGTTATACTATCCCCTTTTTTAATGCACTTGTTGCTCGTACTGAATTTCACCATTACGTGTATGATTAAAAGGTGATTTAATGTGCCAAATAAACTAAAAACAGACCACAAAACAATTCTCTCTCTCTCTAGAATATAAATCATCACCTGAAATAACATTATAAATTTGAGATTTATTATGCACATAGTTTTATAAATGATCTTTGTTCAAGTCTCTTTTTTTTCCATTAAAAAAGGGTAGATAGTAAGGGATTTATGAGTAACAGAATGAAAGTAATTCAGTTATAAGCCATTTAAAAATTACCCAGCATAAACGTAAATAAAACAGAATCTTAAAAAAAAAAAAAAAGTAGGTCTCATGCCAGCAATTCTTGCTCCAGGGATAATACTGATTTTTCAGACACAAAATTAAAACTGTAAGAACAAAGCAATTATTCTGTGCCTCCCAGATGCATACAGCTTTGCCATACACAGTGACTGCAGATCATTTGATATACATCGTAGATAACTGAATTTCAAATCTTAAGGGGAAATGTTTGTCTGGACCTAAGAAAATTTATAAGCCTTTTGTTTTCGCCAGACCAATATCTGCTCTACGTTCTCTCTGGTACTGTCCAGTTTCCACGAGATGGATACATATGACTGTGCCCTCAGTCTGGCCCATAATCTTCAGGGGAATATCCTAATCAGAGAATACATAATAAAATGCATAGGTGGCTTCATTTAGAGGAAAAACAGAGACACTAACTCAGTAAATTGGTCACAGTTGTCACCATCAACAGTCTGATTTAACAGATTATGCCTTGTACTCAGTTGATAAAACTACAGTCATTAGGGATTATTAGCGTATCAAAATGATGCCAGTTAAATCCGGCAAACTGATGCATTATTGTATGCTCACTTTCTGCCCCAGAGGCTAACCAGGGCATTTGGGGTACTGTTACAATGAGGCTGAGATGGAGTGTTTCGGCTCTGCAGGCTGCAAAGGCTACCTTTGGCCTGACTTGATTATCCTAATCGTGATTTGTTTTTCCATAAATGCTTTAGGACAATCCATTTCCTTCAATACATATGAAATGAGGTTTGCTATAATCTGGGACATCTGGTCACTAAATAGTACCTCCAAGTAATTAGAACCGGATGGTAGTAACTAGCATTAACAGACACTTTATTGGGAGTTAAGACTGAGAGACGGAAGCCTCTGCTGGATGAGGTCCATACCCCACTTCCTCCGAGGGACCCTTCAGGACACCTATCTGGGGCTGCTGTTTTCCTGGGGGAGGGAGTGAAAGGAGGGCAGAAGTGCTTCCCTATCCTTTTGTTTTGTTTTGTTTTAACATAAATACGAACACTGGAAAAATGATGTCGTCAAACTGGCTACAAAGCATCTACGGCCTATTAACAGGACCATAAACATTCAACAACTTAAAAAAAAAAAAAATAGAAGCACATCGTGGGGGGAAAGAAAATATGAGGTGCATACATGCCAAGTGCTAGCGGACACTGATGGGAACCAGATGTGACAATGAGCGTGTGACAATGAGCGTGGACAGGCATGGCATGCATGAGCGCGTGTTCACCTGACTGCCCAACAGAGTCAGCCGTGGCAAGAGCACTAGTGGACCTGGAATGACGTCGAGAGGCTGCAGGTAAAAGGAACGGCAACACCCACAGGGTTAACACACGAGAACCTGAGACAGCAGCGGCCACAGACCGGAGGGAACGCGGGGCTGCTCCCGACGCGGCCGTGTTTCCTCACGGAAAGAGATGATGTTGGGTACGAATGGACAGCGAGGGCCAACAACCCCCGGGCTGCATGCGGGGCGCTGGCGCAGGAGGAGGGCTGCCTGTGCACCCAGCGGCCCCCGCCCCCGGGTGCACGCTGCCCCCGGGTGCACGCTGCCCCCGGGTGCACGCTGCCCCCGGGTGCACGCTGCCCCCGGGTGCACGCTGCCCCCGGGTGCACGCTGCCCCCGGGAGCCACCGTCGCCACCACAGACTGGGCACGGGAAGGACGCCAGGGGCGCGCCGAGGGGGCGGGGCAGCAGGATGGGTCACGCCTCCCGTCAGGATGCGATGCACACGCGACCATGCACCAGAAACAGAAGCGAAGAAGTTCACACAACGTTCTCTCAACAGACACAGAATGAAGTCACAAAAAGGGGGCTTTCATATACAGGATGGATACACAACAAGGTCCCACTGTGGAGCACAGGGAACTCCATTCAATATACTGTGACAAACCACCATGGAAAAGAACATGAAAAAGAACGTTCGTATGTATAACTGAATCACTTTGCTGTACAGCAGAAATTAACACAATGTTGTACATCAACTATACTTCAATAAAAAAGAAATAAAAGACTTCATGCTTCACAGGTAAAATATAAATCAATTTAAAAAAAAAGAAAGGGGCTCAACAACTGTATTCCATTTTCCCTAGTCAACATGTGTGCTGTTCTGCTGCAGAAATATCCCAATGATTAATGAACTCACTGTTTTAACTGTTGGAAAGTTGGCTGTAATAAGTTTAACAGCCTTCCTTGGAGAGGCATTTGCAGGCCTCTGGTTATGAGCACCAGCTCCGTGACATATGGGGGGCAAGTCCTGGTCAGATCACAACTAGCTGTGTGGGCCCTGGGCAAAGTACTAAACCTCTCTGTGTCTCAGTTCCTCATCTGTGAAATGGGGCCAACAAGGGTACCCTCCTCTTGGGAGTTAAGAGAATTAGGAGAGACTATACATCAAACACTTGAAACGCTACCAGGCACAGAATAAACCGTGGTGGTTAACAGCAGCAGTGCTGGTTAATAAATGTTATTTTGCTAGCAAGTACTCATAATATTATATCGCATCAATTCATCAGTCTGAGAAAACATACACCAAACTCCATCCTCGTGTGGAGAGAATAACTTTTAGAAACAATTATGAAATACAGGCTTGGGTCCACACCTGAATTTATTGACCCGAGTGCCACATAATATGTGGCTTTTTCTTTACCTCAAAAGAAGAAAAAAGAAAAAAAAAGAAAAAAAAACCACGCTTCTATCATTACTTGGAAAGAACACGGTGACTGTAGCACAGAGAGTTCATAGGTTTCAGAGTGACACTAAGCAGTGCCAGAGTCCAGAATCCTCCCACGTTTACATGCTTAGTCATGAAATGGCAAAACCCCAAACTCTTCAACACAATTTTATTTACTTAAGCTCGTGTCACCTTGTGAAATGTGCATATCTGCGGGATAAGGGGTACTGAACAGCAAAGGTTACCTGGTCAGTAGGGACAAATTTTTACCAGCATGCAAAAGAAAAAGAAAATCCCTAATTCCTCGAGATACACAATAATAAGTCGGCAAGCTCTAAAACAGGTATTACAAAACAATCACTTTCCCTAAATAAGGAAACTGGCAAAACATTTTGTAAGACTGAAGCAAACTATTCATTTCTTGTACAAGCACAATGGTATTGTATCCTGACAGTTTAAACTGAAAACCATGTTTAAGCAACACCTGATCTGAAGGTTCCTTATAAAGTCGTCCTTTGGTTCTGTTTCAACAGAATATTCTACAGCAAATCTGTCACGTAACAAGTTCTCTGTCACGTTCTCAAGTGAACGTCCCACAATGGAATCCAAGGTGGACCCGCTTACATCAAAGCCTCATTGACAGCAGAGTCCTAGAGCCTTAATCTCACCTAAAAGCTGTCACTGTCACTATGTATTCATACCATTAAAATGGTCCAAAATAACTTTTTAAGAAAAATGCAAGCTCAAACCCAATATGTAGTCACTGAAACAATTACTTCTGTCCTCTTCTTTTAAAAAGTGAAGGTTGGCTACATAAGTTGATTCAAAGGGGCACTAATACAAAATCTCACTGACTTATAAAGGGGGTAGGAAATGAACATTAAAGTGAATGAGAATAAGAAGGAAACATCACACTCTCCGAAGGGCGTAGGAGGCTCCCCAGGGGGCACAGCAACCTTTGGGACTTATCCATGAATTCCCAGGTGCCATTGCCACACCTGGAAATCCCGACTCAGAAACGTGGCCAAGCACTTTCTCTGTACCTGAGCCTGGAGAGGCCTCAGAAAGCAGTTAGTACATTTCAGAGGAACCAATGAAAGACACCTCAGGTGAGGCAGGGGAACAGCCACGCTTTGAAGTCAGACCCGTGTGATCTTGGGGAAGCGGCCTCCACTCCCCAGGTCTTGGTTTTGTCATCGAGACAAGAGGGACGACGATACCAGTCCCAGAGGCTGAACAGGACCCACAAGGGTTATATGCCCACTGATCACTCAGCATGGTGCCAGGGACATGTGGGCACTGGTGCTGTTCCTGCTGGACAGGAGTTTTATGAACAGATTTAACCCAACAAGAAAGAAAAAAAGTCATGGTCTAAAAACTGAGCTGAAATGATGTGAACTCCTGCCCTGACCACACAGAAGACCACGCTGGTGCCAGAGCTTGTGAGAAGGGGAGATGTCTGCAGCCACAGCTCCAGCTGTGGTAGCAGCAATGACACACGTCCACAACCCGGGCTGTCACCAAAACACTTCAGTGGAAATCAGACTGGATCCCTCAGCTCCTCAGGGTCCAAGCAGGACCTCAAGAATCCAGCACACCTTGCCTGGTCCACAGACCACATGCTGGGTCACAAAGGCTGCTTCCATGGACAGGAACAAAAACAGCAGTGTACACGTGAAATAAAAACACTGAACTCTAAGAGACAAGATAATCAAGAACCAGACTGAACTGTTCACTTATAGAACAGGTTATTTCGAAGGTCAAATCGTGAACAAGGATGCATAGATACACAGCCTTAACTTAAAAGGAAACACCACCAGTTCACTCAGGAAAAAAATCATCCTTGCTGCCCTGGATTTTTGAGGATTCTGATCTAATGCTGTGAACTGCTGTGGAAGAGCTGACAGGGACCAGGTGAGCTGCCCCACTCAGGCCCTCATGCCCATCAGGTAGGACACCTCACACAGGTATCTCCTCACGAAGTCAGGTGATCGTCTAGAGGGCCCTGCATCCGTCCATCTGCTCTTTCTGAGAACTCCACGAGGGACAGTGGTCATGAAGAAATAGGTCTAGATTCTGAGTACTGATACTAATTGGGGGAAAAAAGATACTGGGAAGGAGTGTATGACTTAGAAGGAGATAGTGGCAAATATTAAAACCTTATGCTTTTGCTGTAACATCCATCTTCCAAAGTGACATTTTTATATTTGAAAGACCGTTTCATAATTAGAGTCAAAGTAACAGACTGCTACAGTCCACAGTTCCAGAGAATAACTTCAGGCCTAGGCCCTACCGGTATAAAGTGATTTCTACCTGTCATGCTTATCATGAGGAAAAAATACACAGCTGTACAGCACTTAATACGCCCAAGAACTGAAACACAATTACTGAAGAATACAAAACATTTTTCTTTTCTTTTTTTTGTGTGTGTGTGAAAGTATGTGTTGATAGACATCTTACAGGATTAATAATTTGCACTAGGTAAAAAGGTATATGTCCATTTTAGAGAAAGGCAAGACTATTAAAACGAAATAGAAAATGTAAATTCAATATTCTATAAAGCATAAATGTTTCTCTTTTGGTCTTGTTTTTCTTGAATACTAGAAATTGTTAAAGTACAAATTCTAGCTGTAAGGAAAACTGAAACGGGGGGCGTCTGTCAGACAAGCAGCCCCAACGGACACCGAACTGGTGATCAGAGGTACAATATTACCATGTACCATGGCCACCAAATGTTGTAAATTTTTTGTCCTGGGGTGGCACCGGATCACAAACATTAAACAGCCTGTTGAGCCCAGGAAGAATGAAAAGTATCTTAATAATTAACAGTGAACATAAAGGTTTTGCATTGTGCTGTACACTGAGGCCGTTTATCCGAAAGCAATTTGCAGACTGCTTTAAAGAAAGCTTTGAAGTGACTCGTTTCACAGAAGGAGAGCTAATATTCATGCTGCTTTTTCGATTAATGTGCTCACCCCCAAACCGAGCACATGCTTAGTTTCCTAAATGTTATCATGATGATACTTTTTTTTTTTTTCCTTCTCTGAAGTGAATCACGCATGGGCCGATCCCTGGTAAAATTCAAAACAGGTTGCAGAGATTCAGCGAGTACGGAGACACTTTGGACGCGCTCAGCTTTTAAGCAGCAACGGTCTCTGGCTGAGCTGCGCCACACGCTGGCAACGACCTCGCAGACGGGCTTGCCCGGAGCAAGTGGTCCTAAACGACAACAGTACAGGGCGCATGGGTGCTTTCTTCCCCTGATATGTGAAAACTGGGAACTGCCAGAATCCGAGCATGCAGAGGGGACAGGAAGGGAGGCTCGGGAGGAGGACGGGAGCGGAGAGGCGCACGGGACAGCGGCGGGGGACAGAGGCAGGTGGCTGGGCCCGGCGGGGCGGGAGGAGCCCCAGGAGCCAGGCCGGCGGGTACTCACCGAGCGGAGGGAAGCCCCGAGCGGGGCTCGTATCGCGGCTGCTCTCACGGCTGGCATCGCGGCTGCACCCCTGACTCATGCTGGGTCGAGGGATACGGCTGCTCCGTGCTAGCGTGCAGCATGAGGGGTTTCAGAGAAGGGGAACAAGTTTAATGAAGACAGAGAAACTCACATATGGTCAGTCACATTCCGTTCACGTAATCGCGACACGGCCCGCGCCTGCCCCTGCTCGGGCCTCACTGACTGACGGGCCAACAACAGGAGGGGGTGGGCAAAGCTGGACTTGCCCACAGCCTCGCAAAGCTGGGCATTTCAGTAGGAAGGTGAAATAACACCTAAAGGTAAGAAATGGAAAAGAAAGCTCTCCAAAGAGCAAACTGGATCAGAATATACAAGATCCAAAGTCTTCTGGAAATGATCAGTTGCTATGGCTTCAGCACACTCCTCCCCGAGAGGATAATAAAAGGCCATAGTCATTTTCATATGCACTGGGTCCTTAGAAAGATACTTTAATTTGGATTAAAAACAGAATAAAGGCTCTGGTCACTGAACTCTATGAACTTACCTAATTAAAAGGAAGACTGTTCACTTCCCCCAGCCTGGCCTTTACAAAGAGAAGTCATGAGGACTGACCCTGCTAGAGAGCCTGCGTGCTGCAAATCAGTGTGGGGATATAAAGAATCGGGACTGCTAACCCCTCATTCACTGGTCTCGACATGCATTCCGGTGTTTTCTATGGAATCCAAAAAGATCCGTCTGTCACCCCTACCCAAGCACCTCCACTCACCAGCCTCACACCTGAGTCCATCCCAGGTGGCCTGATAGTCCCAACAGTCATGGTTAAAGATCATGCACTGGCCTGAGAACAGCCAATTACTTTCTCACATCACAGGAGACTGAGACGACAGAACCCCACGAGCAGCCTAACGGCCAGTATAACTTGGCCATAAACCTCATGAAAGACCATGATTTTCTTATTTTTCAGCTTGCTTTGAGAAAACAGAAATGCAGTACTGGCAAAATACTCAAAAACAACTTTGCAAACTGAAAGCACGTAGCCACCTACATGACAGCTGATGGGAACAACAAATATTTCCATCTTGAGAGGATCTACTAATTCTGGATTAGACAGAAATGCCTTTCTCAGAAGGTTTGGAAAATATAAACTTGATTCACTGATGTAAAAACCTCCATGCTTACTACATTGCAATGAGCAAAGCCTATAATTTCAGAGCAAAGGTAGATTTATTATATGGCCAAACCGTAACAAGAATGTCTTACAAACCAGAATCATAAAACTCCCTGAGTTAGAAGAACATGGAAGTGAAAAACCAAACCAACTTCCTATTGTGGTCTCTGCTCAGTGCCAGAGGTGAATGAGACCCTAAAGGTACCTAAGTGATGTGCAAAGGTTTATCAGGTCTGTGCTGGCGAGCAAGGCAAGGTCAAGCCCAGGAACGCAATCTCAGCCATCAGTCAAAATGGGGCTTCATCTGGAATTCTCTAGGAATTCCTAAACTCTCCTTCATTTTGCTATAGTGACGTGGAAGCACTGAGTTTTCACTCAGAGTAGTAGTGACAATTTAATCAGCAATTCTTGATAACATTCTAAACACCTCCTGCTCCTACCATGAAGGCCAAAGCAACAGGTGCTAAATTAAACTTAAAAAACTAGGGAGTATCTACTGATCCCGTCAGTAAAGGAAAAGTTGCATAAAACCTACAAAAGAGTCCTTAGGGGGGCCACTACCACATCTAATGTAGAAATGCCCTCTCCAGCTCCATGCTAGCTCACTGGTCCAGCCACTCAGCCGCTCTAGATCTCAGCCTCCAGTTAGGAAGGTGAGAGAGAGAGAGAGTCCCCACTATTTAAATGAAAAGGGTACTGTGAGATAATGTACGTACGTAGGTATGTCTGCGGTCCCTGCTGAAAGGCATACGTGAAAACCTTGTCTTATTCCACTGGCCACTCCAAAACAATCATCAAAAAGCAGTAAGGCCAGTCCTGATAGGTCTTCACACGTGGGCATGCTTAGCTGACCATTTTCTTATAGCTCTTGCCCGATTACATCTGAATTTTCACATAGTTCTCACTCCCTGCTTTAAGTGAGCAGATATATTACAACAATGGGGAAGCTCTGCTCTCTCCCCAGGCTGAGCTTGCTTTGTGAGGGCAATGAAGAACGTGAGAAGAAATAGGTAGATGCCATGTGAAATAACAACAATCATAATTCTTAACGAGGTCTACCGTCCTCGTATTTGGCCCAGAGAACGTCCATTCACCCATCTGTCCTGACCGCCTTCTTTACCATATGGCCGGTAAGAACATGGAGAAAAAGAATTCTGTTTACAATTCTGTGCATGGTTTGGCCCCAAACTTCATTCAAATACACTTAGCAGTGAAATGAACAGTTCAAATGTTGGATAATTTAAAACACAAGAGGAAGAAGTTCCCCCTTACTTGCAACACCATTTCCAAAGACTAACCTACAGGGAGGATTTAAAGTAAGTATACACATAAACGATTTTTACAAAGACTAATTGATTAGGTGTCAAAGCTACACCACAACATACCGAATCACCCTGTGTACTGAGCACCGAGAGTGAGCGTTCTGTGTGGGAACAGGTTTTGGAGGAGGGGTGGCAGAGGAGGGAGAGATGATAAAACACATTTGCCGCGTGAGCTTCCTAAAAGCAGGCAGGCTTCTCAGGGAGTTCTGGAGTCCTGCACGGAACGCTGGGAAGCCTGGAAAACCCTCTGACTGGTTTTCATTCCTTGAGTGACACTCTACCTTTATAGCGTTTTAAGGGAACTCCTGACTTTTGTCTTTCAAGGAAGGATCCTACCAGAATTCCTATCAAAAGCAGAAGTACAAGAAGAACAATGAAAACTCCCGGAAGTTAAAGACATGAAACGTCTCTCTAGCCTAGACATTCTCATGTCTTGGTCTTGCACACAGTAGTCTAATCTAACAAAGAGCTAAAAGGAATTATTAATTTCAATTTTTTTCAAAACACATTTAACCAGAAAAGCATCTGAGAACACTTTAAATGCATATCCACAGACTGTTAGGGGCAGAAAGTCCAATGTGTTCATAGCCTTTTCAGTAGACAGTTGGGAGAACAAGGGAACCAAAGGCCAACTTCCAAAACGTGACTGCTGTAGAGGTCAGCAATTCGTGTGACTTTACCCTAAGTCACACGTAGAAGGAAACAATTTACACACACACTCCTCCATTTGCTCAGTTTATGAAGGAATACATTTCAGAAAGAAGGGCGTGGGAGGGTTTTGTTTCTTAGTTATCCAACAGGAATTACATCCCGTTTTGCTTAAGAAACCTTAAATGCTAAAGAAAAAGAGCTCTGACATCATCTTTATCACAGGTGAAACCGGAAAATTTAGTTAAGAAATATTATTTCAAACAAAAAAAGGCGTAGTTGAACCAAATACAATTTGCAGATAACTAGAATTATTTCTCAGGGCAAATTCCAAGCTATGAGGAAAACTATTAACCGGTTTGGGGATTATAGAAAATATTCTTAAAAGATACTCCTACTTTTTTTTGAATATTTATATTTAAAGTTGCTATACAATGAACCAAATGTTTAGACACATAGACATATACCCAGTATATACTAAATGATCAAAGAAATATACACTCTATTACAGAAAAATGCTAACATATCTGACACCCCATAAAATGGAATCTCTAAGCAGTACTAGAGGAAAAAAGTGGAAAGATGTATTTTACTCATATATATTTTATAACTGTGTATGCATATTCTCACAATGTGCAAAAATGTCTATAAAGTATCTTCTTTCATCAGAATTGTATGCATGACCTCAAAGCTCCATCCACAACTAATCCCCTTAACGAGCATCAAGGAAACAACTTTCTTCAAAATGATGTTTCAAATAAGAACGCTTGGGAAGGTTGACAGGCTCCTATTTAGTTCTTACTGATGGATGATGTTCCATAGGACTTCTTTCAAAGGCTTATTAAACGCTGTCTTTCCAGCTACCCACAGTGCAAACTTCATACTTAAGAGCATAGACTGCCAGGTCCTAGAGTCATGTTAGATAATCGAGGTTGGATTATTTCCCAATTTCAAGAAGGTAAAAATGGCATCTTTAATAAATTTAAAAAGTAAAATCCCAAAAAAGGGAAGAATTTTTGGGGCTTCCCTGGTGGCGCAGTGGTTGAGAGTCCACCTGCCGATGCAGGGGATGCGGGTTTGTGCCCCGGTCCGGGAGGATCCCACAAGCCGCAGAGCGGCTGGGCCCGTGAGCCATGGCCGCTGAGGCTGCGCGTCTGGAGCCTGTGCTCCACAGCGGGAGAGGCCACAGTGGTGAGAGGCCCGCGTACCGCAAAACAAAAACAGAAACAAAAACAAAAGAAAAGAATTTTTAGCAGTATGAAACAAGTCAGGATCACCAAGAAACATCCTATAAACTTAACTAATTGTGGGAAAAGGACAGCTGAAACCTCAAGCCTAGGTTTGAAATCAAATGTGTTTTCCAAACAAAACCAGATCCAAATACACGTATGTGACAACAACAAATCTGAAATTTATCAGTAGATATTGCAGTCATGATATTTTCTCTGGTTGTATCCACATTACTTGCTATTACTGGATGCAAATAACTGGTCAGCTCAGGGACCATGTTCCATAAAGCCCACAGAAGGTCAGCATCACGCAGCATTTTAACAAAACCACGGCTTGATTACATTTCTCACTTGCTTCGGAAATGTTGGTCAAACCAAATCCTTTCGATTCTACTTCTTAAATACCTGCTCCCCACCGCCTTCTCGAAGTTCAGGGAGTCTTCAAGGACATTCGTGAGCTGGACCCTACCAGTCCCTCTGCCCCCATCTCCCACCCACTCTGACAAACATCCTCGGCTATCGTCAGATAAACCACTAGTGGTCCCAGGGCGCACAACGCTCCCTCTCGTCTGACCGCTTCTGCACAGGCTCCTCTCTGCCTCATCTCCCCACCCCGCCTGGTGCCACCTTATACACCTCATCGAAACAGGGCCGATTCTGGGAAGGCTCCCCTGGCAGGAAACCTAGGAGGACTGGGGCAGACATTCCTGTTCTACGGTCCCAGAGCAGCTGCCAGGGTATCTGTCATACTGTCTTACATTTTCACCTCTAAGACCACAAGCTCTTTGAAGTCAGAAGCTAAATCTACTGCATTTATCTTCTAATCATAAGATCTAACAACATGTGCCTAGCACATCACAGTAAACGTTCCAGTATTCAATAAAAGTTATTGAGGAGATAAATGAATAAATGACAAAGGTAAGCCAACAGGACAAAAGAATACAGTATTCTGATTTCACATTAGTAGGTTTTTACCCTTAGAAAGCAGGTGAGACTATAAGAGTATGAACACAGATTTTTCACAGTAGATCACAAGACTTCTAACCGTTTTACTAAAAAGGGAGCATACAAATTAGATTTTAATAGAGTGAAAGACTGTTAAGCTGCTGAGAGTCATTCATATAAAATCCTACTACAAAGAAACTAAACACTACAACACAAAAATAAACACTATATATACCTAGTTTTCCTCTTCTTGGTTTTTATGTTTGAACAACATTATGTCAAAAGTAACAGCTACACATATTCTGTGATGATAATTTTCACCAATTGGGTTAGAGAAGAGCAAAATCAAAATAAATGTGGACGCTACAAATTGCTTCTGAATATTTATATAGGTTAATGGCTATTTATTGCTAATCAGTGGAAGACAAATGGAAAAAGCAACAGTGCTCCTGTGCAGGAAATTTTGCAGCAAAGAAGCCTGCCCATTCCCCCAGGTTAATGTTTTGCAAAATGACTCTAACCCACAGAAGCCCACAATGGTGTAGTTCTTTCCCATCAGTGTGAAGGTAAACCCCACATATTTGTTAGTCCTAACTGAAAACTGAACCTGCTATCATCTGTAAAAAGCACAAACTGAAATGTCTTTTTAACACAGGCAAAGTGACATCCTCGGTTCAAAAACAGCTATTTCCCACAGGAGACAAAGTCATTAGATTATAATCAAAATTATGACCAGGTTGGGAATGGTGTTTCAAGATCTTTGAGAATTCTCACCTAATCCTATGCGGTTTGGACTTGTTTCTCGGCTACATCCCTGACTCCTGGGAATCTTGCTTCGTTTTTCTGAAGAGGGTGTCGCAGGTGGGCCTCTCGAGGAACCCCCAGCAAGGCCACTATAACCACTTCCCAACAATTTCCCTGGGGAACTTGATCGGCTGCCAGCTGAAAATGAAGCGAAACAAAATTGAATAATGGATGTAAATCAAGAAATAAATTACAGTAATTTCAGAAGTCAGTTTACACATGAGTTTGGATCAAATATCAAGAGAATTTTATATAAAAATAGCTTTCTAGCTGGTAACATCACTAATTTTTCAAAAACTAAGGAGCATAAAGGAACATCAAATTTTCATAAAAGAGTATTTATACCCAGGAGAATTAGAGATGGAGTTCTACAGAAATGACTGCAAAATTTCTGATTCAAAAGAGCAGGCTCAGGTTGAGTACAAAAAGCCTCTCAGTTACACAGCAAATTTCTACAAATAATCACAAAGCCGTTTTATTTATTAACTGGTTTGGTTTCTGTAGGAGTTGGTATGTTAAAAAATGGCTGAAAGAGTAGAAATATAACAGAAATTTCTTAAACGCTAAAGGAAGACTCCATTAATCTAACAAATGGAAAAGGAGGCAGAAATATGGTAAACAGAAATCACAAGATAAAATGATAAGAATAAGCTCAAACATATCAGTAATCATAATAAATGTGGCTGGATTAAATTCAACTATTAAAAGACAGATTCCTGGATTGGTTTAAAAAAACTGAAATGAAACTCAACTGTATGTTGTTTATAAGAGACAAACAACATACATATAACAAAACAACAAAACAGAATAAAAACCAGCATTAAAAGAGAAAAAAGGATGTTTCATATTGATTAAAGAATAATTATCCTTAAAGATATAATAATCATGAAACTTTATGCTCCACGTAACATAGCTTTGAGATAGAAAACACAAAAACGATAAAAATACAGAGAGAGATTGAAAAGGCCGTAATTATTAATATACCTCTCAGAAAGACTAATACTAATGAAAGATTAATACACTACTCAGAAACTGGCAGAGCATGCAGTCAAAACTATACAGATATGTATAAACACACCTCCCGCATATACACACAGTGCATAGTCCAACAAACAGAATACACATTCCTTTCACATTTCCACACAGGAATTTCCTCAAAGGAAATCTCAATAACCTTTTACAAAGGTAGAAATTATATAGAAAACATTCCCTGATGTGAATGCAATAAAATTAGAAATTAAAATCATAATATGGTTAGTTATTTTTATAAATGGCTAAGTGACTACATACCTATATAACCATTTCTTGTAAAACAAAATTCTTTCTTAAAGAAGGCAGCAAAATTTTAAGGATCGTACCAATACACTCAAATGGCAGTCATTAACTTAGATCATCTCCTTAAGCAGAGAAGGCAATAAAATTCGCAAATATCAAGTATTTGTTATCATGTAGCAGAATAGAATGATCCAGAGGGAAAAACCTTCAAAATAACACTTACCTGGAAATTAAACACACACACACACACACACACACACACACACCCTCCATCATTCAAATAAATCACTCAGGTGACTACTTACGAAAATTCGTACTTTATAATGATTTAACTACAGTTTAAGTGAAATTCATTATAAAATTATCACTACATGTTCCCATGAAGAACATGTCTCAGGATCTATTAATTTTGCCCATAAAATCTGAGCACACAAATAAACGATTAAGCTGTATGAAAGGAGAAAAGAAATCCATTTCAAACTCTAGAATTTGAACATACAGAAAAAATGCAGCAAGATTAACTAAGCTCATAATAAAGAGAGAAATTAATATTGTGCAAGGAACATGGGGTGAGGGAGAATGCAAAACACAAAAAAAAAGCAAGAAGAGAAATGGCTTACCACCAGCAGGATTAGCAGATCTGGATCCTTGATTATGAGAGCAGACCAAAGGACAGGCAAAAAGTGGATTAAAAGACAATAACACAATACAGAAGGTCAGCATGCAACACAGCACAAATGTCTTTGTTCACAAACACATTAGCAAAAGGGCTGTTTTTCTAGGTCTTGTTCCTCCTAGCCTATTTTCGTACTTATTTTTACTTTATACACATCATACTGTATTAGCATTTATTTCACATCTGCTCATGAAACACTTATGAACCTACCATGCGCCAGGCAGAGTGCCAGGCGGACGAGATGCAGAGAAGATGCCGGGCCCTTTGGGGGCACCTGCCCTCTGGCTCTGAGCAGCCTGGCAGAAGTGACTGCATCTTACCATCTGTGTATCTCTACCCCTGCACACGGTGCTCACCACACAGGAGGTGCTCCAGAGACATCAACCAAGTGGAAGAAACCACTACTAGGTAGTTTCATCTGAATGTCTTATGCCAAATTCTCCAACATTTAAACATTAATCCTCACATATTTAAGTCCTCAACTATTCAAAAGATGCCAACTGTTAACTGTCCTAAATTTAATATTAACGAAATCTACTTACTCTTAAACCAGAACTATGAATGCTAGTATAGCTACATTCGTAAAATATCTAGATGTGCTCCTATCTACCTATTAAAATAATTTTTAAAAGAATATTTGGAGGGTGGGAGGGAGGGAGGGAGATGCAAGAGGGAAGAGATATGGGAACATATGTATAACTGATTCACTTTGTTATAAAGCAGAAACTAACACACCATTGTAAAGCAATTATACTCCAATAAAGATGTAAAAAAAAAAAAAGAATATTTGATTTATATATATAAGTTTAAGGTCCAGGCTTGGTCGTTTGCTGGTGTTGTCTCTTTCCCTTGAGTGGAATTTGGTGAGTAAAATAAAACTGGTGAGCTTTTCAAGTGGATCCCCAAGGCAAAGTGCAGTATTTTTATGACTGAAAAATTAAAGCTCTATCATCCCCCGCTACAGAAGAACTTTATTTCCACCACCTCTTAAGCAGAGGATCCAGCTAGGGGCAGGGACCCTTGCAGAGGCCAATGCCAATGAACAGCAGACATAAAGAAATGGAAAATACTGTTCAGCCCTCACTCTCCAAGAAAGGAAACAACCCTATACAGCCTATACAACCCTATACAATTTTTTTATTCAACTCAATTTCAACGTATTGACATATTCTGAGTCTCGAACATTTTTGGCCAAGAAAAATTTTTTTTGCGATAAGACCCGACTCATATTTATGAGGTCATGACCAGAGTATTATATCTATCTGTGACTCCAGGTATCACCAGGGTTCACCAGAATAACCAGGGCCTGGACACTACTCCCCAGGCAGAAGCTTCTGGACTACACCTGCACAACCTATGCTGTGTGGTATGGTGTAATACACTAAAAGCATGGGCTTCTGCGTCAGACAAACAAGCCTGGGTGCTGTCGTCTCACAGCAGTATGTCTGACCTTGCACTTTCTTTTCAGAAAGGACATAAGCTTCTTTTAACATGAGGACTCTAGTTATCAAAGGGACATGGGGAAAGCATCTAAGCTCAGGAGGAGCTGAGGAAGGCATTCTAAACACCTACGACAGAAGCTAACTAAGGTTTGGCCTCAGACTAGCCGCTCTCTACACAAGCCAGACAGCTCCTGGGGCCACGAAGGAGGCCGACTCCGGCAGCTGACAAGCACCTCCACCATGGTCGCCTGCCCAGGAGGGCCCTGACCTCCCGCCCCACTCCTAGTGCACAGACCGGGAAGCCGGGAAGTGAGACACCAGGCCTGAATCCTAAGAGAGATCAGAACACACTCATCCCGCCCACGGCTGCTTTCATGGCTGATGTTAACAAATCAGGTGACTCAACACATACAGAGAAGCAGCAATGGAAGCGAGCGAGGGCAGCCGAGCGAAGCGAGAGCCCACACTGGCAGGAGGAAAGGAGCAGAGTGGCATGTTAGCGCAGCGGGTGATGGGGGGGGCAGCTTCGAATGGATTTACTTATTGCCGCTGGGAAGAGACCTCAGCATGAAGTCATCTCCCCCCGGAGCTGCTCTTGAATGACATCAGGATCCCTCATCAACAGCAAAATGGGTCCCAGCCCAAGTACGATTCACCTTGGGAGGCTTGAGGGGAGGGAAACTGCATTTCAATGTTTCCTGCCTAGGGACACAAAGTGTAAATCACCTGGAAAGGGGACACAGGTACACTGGAATACCCCGTCTTGTAAGCATCCAACAAACATCAAGATTATTCACAGTGTCTTAGAGCCACAGAAATGTGTTTTTCCATTAAGTCGATGAAAATACTATAAATTTTCAGCTGCAGAATGGCTGTTGGATAAAACTAAGAGAGCAGAGAGCATAAAATATACTTCTTACGCTGGGACTGTGAGACCACTTTGGCGCGGCTGCGGCCCCGACTGTCGGAAGGCGTGGAGGTGACGTTGGTGGCGCTCCCAGAGCTCTGCCGTCGCGTGCGGATCCGACCTGGAGGACACGGCAAAAACAGTGCTTCCATAATGTTTCCAGTACGCGCGACCACTCCTCAGGCAAGGGGCACGGGCTGAGCCACCGCCAGGGGAGCTGGTCTCCCACGTGTGGTCCTGACACGCGTCCCTGTGTGCACACACAAATTCTACAGACACGTCAGAAACTCCTCAGAGGGACTCAGGAACCCATCAGGTGCTTTGCTTTCAATTGTTTTAGCATATTCTATTTTCAGATGGGGAGGTGATAGTCACTTGAGGGTTTTTTTCCACAATTTTTTTTCCAGATTAAATTCTCTCTCCTGTTCATTGCCGACATGTCTGTCGAATTTCCAAAAGCAGGAAAGAATATTAGCTGTCATCTTCAGAAAACTACTACAGGAAAAAAAAAAAAAAAAGAGTAAATGCAAAATAAAACAAAGAAACCTTCTTAACTCAGCAATCAGCAAAAGTTAGATCACCCTGGAGAATAAATGTGTCTTGCTGTGTAGCATTAAACTTCTATTTTAAAGCATGTATGCCAGCAAGTTTCTAGGCTGCAAAAAGATGAAGTTTATAGAAAGAATCAATATTAGGAATACCTAGAGAAGTGACCTAAAAATAATGCAATGTCATAGGCATTTATGAAGAATATTTGCCATTATTAAGTAAAGCAATGTGTTAACTCCAATTATTAAAGCATGAAACCATAAAAATAAAAATGGATTCATAAATACAAAATCACTGATGGTAAGACTAGAATGATAAGGAATTAAACTTTTTAAAATACAGGGCTTCTTTGTTTTCAAAGGGGCACAAATGCCCCCATTTCCATAATTCAATCGGAAGAGCAATCTGATAGGGAAAACACAAAGCAATTTGAACTCCCACCGGCTTCTTACACTGTTCAAAAGCACATCTACCTCATCAACTGAGAAAGTTTGCAGAAAGGCAATACGGAAAAACAAATCCTAAGGCTTGAAAAGGTTCAAGAAAGGAAGGTAAAGAGCAATAAAAGAAAGCACTGCACTTAATTGAAAAAAAAAAAAAAGGAAGAAAGAAAACTAGAAAGAATCAATGACTTTTATTAGCAGTTGAATGAAAGACCTACAAGTTCTAGAATCCAGACTAAAATTAGGAGCTATATCATATAGGATACTATGAGCTATATATGTGTGCACTCAAAATCCTCACACCGGGCTTCCCTGGTGGCACAGTGGTTAAGAATCCGCCTGCCAATGTAGGGGACACGGGTTCGAGCCCTGGTCCAGGAAGATCCCACATGCCGCGGAGCAACTAAGCCCGTGCACCACAACTACTGAGCCTGCGTGCTACAACTACCGAAGCCTGTGCGCCTAGAGCCCGTGCTCCGCAACAAGAGCAGCCACTGCAATGAGAAGCCTGTGCACTGCAACGAAGAGTAGCCCCCGCTCACCACAACTAGAAAAAGCCCGCGTGCAGCAACAAAGACCCAAAGCAGCCAAAAATAAAATAAATAAATAAATAAAATTAAAAAACAAAAATCCTCACACCAACATATAAGTAATTATTCCCACTTTACACATGAGGAAACAGAGAAGCAAGGGGGTTACTTAATTTGTCCAAGGTCCCACCACAGGTTCAGATGCCTGTGCCTGGCTAGGGCATTTTACTCTGCTAAGGAAGTCACCAAGAAAACTGAACGTGAAAAAAACAACTGAGTCTAATTTCTTAGGAGTTTTTAAGTGATCATCCAAACCCTCTCAGCTAAGAAAATAAAAAAATCTTCTTTGCTATGTCCCTGTGTCCTCCACCTCCCCCCAACCCCCCGCTGGTCATCATTCCCTAGCATTTCTTTATGTTTTTAATATACATAGTTGCATAACCAAGAAATAGATGGCATTATTTTATATTTTTTTAATGTTTTTAATCGTATCATAGGGTATATATTTTTCCAAAACTTACTGTTTGGCTCAACATTTTATCTGTGAGCTCAGTTACGGAAGTGATTTTTTGTAGGACGTAAAGGAGAGACCCGTTTTACTTCTTCTGTGTGACTAACGAAGGTCCAAACAAATTTACTTAACCCCTTTCTTAACTAACCTACAAAGCCATCTTTGTCACTTACAAGTACTTGTATACATGCAAGGGTCCGTTTTCTCCACTGTGGTGTCTGCCCCATTAGTCCATGTGTCCATCCTGTGCAACATACACTGTTGCGAGTAGCTTTTCAAAACTACCTTCCTAATTGGTAGGGCAAATCAAGCCACTTTTCCCTAAAGCCCTCTGCTCTCTTGCATATGCGCACGTGAAGATGTAATAAAAAGACGTGTTGAAATTCTGACTGGCAATGTGGAATTTGGGGTTAAGCTGGGGGCGGAGGGGGGGGCAGCCCTATGATATTGATCTTTCCATTCATTAGCATTTTCTCTTTTTTACCTTCTTCAGTGTCTTTCAATAAAGACTATAATTCTTCCAAAAGTTTTATTCAATTTTTATAGACTTATTCAAAGGTGCCTTATTTTTATTATACACAATACAGTTGACTTAATTATATTGTCTAACTTGCTGACAAATAAGAATATGACTGTTTATATATATATATATATTTTTTTTTTTTTTTGGTGGTACGCAGGTCTCTCACTGCTGTGGCCTCTCCCGCACAGGCTCCGGACGCGCAGGCTCAGTGGCCATGGCCCACGGACCCAGTCGCTCCGCGGCACGTGGGATCCCCCCGGACCGGGGCACGAACCCGTGTCCCCTGCATCAGCAGGCAGACTCTCAACCACTGCACCACCAGGGAAGCCCCGACTTAACTCTAGGGACCTTGCTAAACTTTTATTAATCCTACCAATTTACATGTAGATTATGTGGTGTTCTCTAAACAGAAAACCACCTGCAAATAAGACTTCAGTTTTCTCCCTTCAAACCCTACCCTTGATCACTTCATCTGCTGTCTTGGACACACAGCACAATGCTCAAGAGAAGCACGAGGTAGGCTTTGCTATCTTGAGCCACATGTAAAAAAGTAATTCTGGAATTTCACAAACTATACTTCAACAAGTGAAGAAAACTCATTCCTAATTGCTAAGAATTTATCAAAAATGTTTCTGGAATGTTTTAGTGCTTTGCTTCCATCTTCTGAGATAAAGAGGATTATTCTCCTAAACGTACTGAGCTGCATCTATAAGGTTTGAAAGTATCAAACCTCCGCTGTCATGACTCACGCAGTCACATACACAGAATGTCTGTATTGTACCTCATCTGATTCTGGTACCAAGGTCACAACAGCTACATGAAACCAGGGAGGGAAGCTTTCTCTCTTCCTGGTCTCTGAGTTTATGTAAGACGGGAACTGTCCCATGCTTCACAACTTGCATGTATAGCCGTCTGAGCATGGTAGGGATTTTGGATATCTTTTCTATTTTAATTAAGTAATTAGCTTTTGGTGGGGGGATGGAGTTTTAGGTACTGATTCAAATTATTTAATGAGTAGTCTTAAAACTACTTGGGTTTTTTTCTTCTTCTTGAAGAAACAGGTTTTTTTCCCTAGAAGTTCGTCCAATTTGCTTTAAAATTGTTAACATAAAATTGTCATAGTTTTCTACTACCCTTTAAAGCTCTACTGACCCACACTTATACCTGCTTTATCACTGCCAATTCTCAAACTGATCTTTCCAAAAGTTTGCCTATTTTATTAGTATTTTCAACGAATCACATTTTGTATTTCTTAATCCTCTAAAACGAATGTTTAATTCCTACTTCATTAACTTTTACTCATATCTTTGCTACTTCCTCCCTCCTTTTCTTTGGGTTTATTCTGTTCTTTCACTAACACACTGGAAACAGACTAATTCAGTCTCTCCTCTAATATAAACTTAGGGCTAGGAACTTCCCTCTAAGCACTGCTTTTGCTTCATTCCACAAGGATTAATATGTAGTTCAACATAATATGTTGCTTTTGAAAAAGTGGATTATAGGATCTCATTTGTTAATGTTCTGCTTTGGAAAAATAAGTTGGATCCATACTTCACACTTTACACCAAGAAAAGCAGCAAATGGACCTAAGATTAAAATGTCAAATATGAAACCATCAAGGTTTTAGGGAACTTCCCTGGCGGTCCAGAGGTTAGGACTCCGCGCTTCCACTGCAGGGAGGACGGGTTCAATCCCTGGTTGGGGAACTAAGATCCAACATGCCGTGTAGTGCGGCCAAAAAAAAAAAGTTCTGAAAGAAAACATGGGAGAATTCCATGGTAACTTGTAGTGGAAAGTCCATTCTCACTATAACAAAATTAAAAGCCATTAGAAAAGACTGATAAATTTGACTAATTTTTTTTTTTTTAAATCTCAGGATGGCAGGAAGAAAACTATGAGCAAATTCGAGAAAATGACAAATGGGGGAAAATTATTTGCAACTCATGTCATAAGGTGCTAATTTCCTTATCACATAAAAGATTCCTAGGTATCAATAATAAGTTCAACAGCAAGTGTGCTGGTAAATGTTTAGCAATTAGAGGGGAACTGTGGGGGGTGGGGTGGTTGGGGGAGTGTTCTGCTGACTTGTGGTGCTTTGCAATTCCCTGGTGTAAATATTCCCACCGTGGCCTCTTTGAGGCCATTGATATAATGTAAACCAGCTTATAAAATTCCTGAAAATCTAACA
This sequence comes from Orcinus orca, assembly GCF_937001465.1. NCBI lineage: Eukaryota > Metazoa > Chordata > Mammalia > Artiodactyla > Delphinidae > Orcinus > Orcinus orca. Next base: position 16,966,134 of record NC_064565.1, on the reverse strand, counting down.
ACTGGAATCTGATGAACTGGTTCAAGCCAGCTTCCACACTGTCACATCCCAATAAAGAATGGTCAAAGGCTAGGAATAGATATTTAACTGAAATAGAAATGGCCCCTAAATGTATGAAACAGTGTGCAGCCCCCCAGTAAGAAAAAAATATTAAAACGACATTAAGAATGCTATTTATCACCGACAAGATTGGCAAAAATCTTAAAAATTTGCTAACCTTCTGGCAGGTAGGCAAACAGGCACTCTCATTCATTCTTTGTGGGAGTTAAAATTAATACAGTCCCTATAGAGGGTTATTTGGCAATGTCTATCACAATTACAAATGCGTGCACTTTTTAATCCAACAATTCCACTTTGGGTAATTTAGCCTCCCAATATTCTTGTGTCCATGCAGAATGATGTATATAAAAGGTAATTCATGGCAGCACTGTTTGTAACAGCAAAACTCTGAAAACAATCCAAATGTCTATCAATATGGGTTTGGTTGGTTCAAGTTAATCCACACAGGGGAATGTACAGCAGTATTAATGAGTGAAGAGGTTCTGCAACCTAACATGGAAGAATCTTAAGCTATAATTAAGTGAAAATAATGAAGATGCAGAATAGTGTATGTAAATATGCTATCTTTTATGTTTTAAAAAAGGGAAAAGTATGATTTTCATATTCTTTCTTTTTTTTGTTTGTTTTCTTCCTGCTGCGCCACGCGGCTTGTGGAATCTTAGTTCCCTGACCAGCGATTGAACCCAGGCCCCTGGCAGTGAAAGCGTGGAGTCCTAACCACTGGACCACCAGGGAATTCCCTATATTACTTTTTATGCAAAGAAACTATGGATAAAAATGAAACTAAAAGCAGTAACATACTGAGGTTGAAGGAAAGAGGTGATAACTAGATAAATGAAAGACAAAGATGAGGGGAAACTGCATACCTCTTTATATTTTCTGAGTTTGGAACTATGTTAATGTATTAGTTATTCAAAATTTGTATTTTTATATACCACCCACTATGAATATTAATTTGCAAATACTTTTTTGTATATCTTGAGGCTGTTTTTATTAGATCCATAAAAATTTAGGTCTATTGCACCTTAGTGACTTATTGACTCTTTTATTACATAGAAGTCCTCTTTTTGCCTTTTTTGGGTCTGTTATTAATAAACCTTCAACAGCTTTCTTTTACTATGAATTTCTCATCCTTTGTCTTTTACTCTATCTGTAGCCTTAAAGGCTTAATCTCTTTAAGTATCATATTGCTAGATCTTTTTTAAAAGTTTAAGTCTAATAATCTTTCTATTTTAACTGGAAAGTTCAGTTCATTTGAGCTTGTTCTTACCACTTATAAGCACGCTTTTTTTGTCTTGATTTCTCATTTTCCTTTTACCTTCCTTTGTTTCCTCCTTTTGTCTTAATTTTTCTCAAGATATGCTTTGCTATCTCTAAGGTAACAGTCTTACAGATTAAAATATTAATATTAAAAGCACAACTTCTAGACCCCTTTCTTAAACTTTTTATTCTGAGATAATTGTAGACTCAGATTTGACTGTAAGATATAATACACAGAGATCCTATGTGCTCTTTACCCAGTTTCGTTCAATGGTAACATCTTACAAAACTATTGCAGAAAGTCAGAAACAGGACATGGACATTGATATGCTCCATCGATCTGATTCCAGGGTCCCCAGTTGTATTTAAACTCTGGCTTTCCTTTGTGGGTAGTCTCTTCTTCCCTCTGGCTATTTGTAATAGATATATATTTTTAATCTCTGGTGTTCTGCAGTTTCGTTATGATGTGTTTCACTGTGAATTTTCTTTTTGTCTTGGCTGGGATGCACCAGGTTTTCTGCATCTGTGGTTCAGTGTCCTTCAACAATCGTGAAGATTCCCAACCACGACCTCTTCATATACTGTCTCCCCCCCAGTCTCTCTTCTTAAAACTCAATTAGATAGGTTGAATTTCTTCACTACTTCCCGTGGGACGTAACACCCCATCCTGTTTTCTAACTCCGTCCCTTCTGCACATAACTCTGGACGATGTTGTCTTACCTTGAATTCGTGAGCTCACTCTTCAGTTTCATTGGTTCTGCAGCTCAATTTACCCATGGAGTTTTAAATTTTAATAACTTATTATATTTTCATTTCTAGAGGATCCATTTGTTCTTTTTCAAAGCCTGCTTGGTCATTCTTTATAGTTCCTTACTCCCCTGCTTGTCTTTCTCAATTTTTCTTTTTATTTCTTTAAATATTAAGACAACAAAATGGTTTATTTTCTTGGAACTTTATGGGAATTCTTTAAGACCTAGAGTGAAGGTGAGTTCTTCCAATGAGGACCTATGTTTGCTTCTTCTAGCGTCCTGTGGATACAAGCAATCCACAGCCACTTCAACATGATTTATCTGCTTGGGTTTCTCAGACCACAAAGGTAGCATGAATTCTGACCAGAAAGCTGCACGAAGGCCCAATTTATGGCTGCAACTTCTCAGGGAAGATGACGTTCCCTGCTCCACCCAGTACTTAAGATTAAAATGGGCAGACTCCCTCTTGTCCTCTTCTCTTCAGTAGAGTCAACCTCTTGTTCACCAGTGAGGACGCAGTGACTTCCTGTCACTCCACGTCCTGAGCAAATGCCCCAGGTCTCCAGGATTCAGCCCAAAACCTCAGGATGCAAACCAGCTCTGGCCCTCACTTCCTAGGGTTTCTGCTTTTGCTTAAGTCTGCAGGTGAGTGGCTTTCCTACGTTTATTCCAGAGGGGTGATCTGCTCTCAATTGGGAGGATCACTCAGACTACTAAACTCTACATGCTGCTAAAAACACAAGTTTCTTATTTCCTTTAAACATTTAAATATAGCAATTTCATATTACATAAAAGACCCTCAAGTCCTGAAGGATTAGTTATGTTTGTATCTTTCTCTCAGCTGTTTCTCACTCACCATGGATGTAACTTTGGACTATGAGCTCGTATTTGCCAGAGTTTAATCTCTGGGGACCTTGAGAAACCAGATTTGACAGTGGCCTCCTCTGTAGAAGTTCACTGTCTTTCCCGTGGAGGCTGTAAACGCAGACCACTTATTCATCAGTTTGGGGGTTCCCAGATACCACAGATAACAAAAACTGAAAGCACAACTTGTGTGAGAAGAGAGTTTAGTTACAAATTAGGGGAGGCTGGTTTTCCTTTGCCTGGGACCAAGTCAAGAGAGAGATCATGTCAGTTTGATGTCTTCAAAGGTTTTTCTCCCCAAGCCCACCTTTTCATGGGTATACAGCACTTTTACAATGCTGGCTGAGTGCCAACTCTTAACTCTCACCTAGGGACTTAACACGAGTAACCTCAGAGCACCCTTAAAATCCGTTTTGGGGAGTTTAAAGGGCCTCTGTTGTATTGTACTCAGATGTATATTTCCCTTATTGGAAGAGGTATGGTTTGGTTTAGTCATCCTATTAATTTGGCAATATTACTGCAAGTGCCTGTATATGTTTTAAAGACATGATATAAAATACTCTGTGGTCTTTAGGAAAAAGAAAGCCTGCTCAATAAATGCAACAAACAGTAAAAATATATTTCAGTTCTACCCTATGACCTGTTAATGACCGTGTTTTGACAGGGACAGAAAGAAGATGTGAAAAAGGAAAAAAAGTCAGCGTTAAGTCAAAGACATGGAAATGGGGTATTAGGGAATGCTACAGCAGAAAAAAAATTCTGGAGGGAGAGACAAGAGGCGCATCAACAAACACACACATCCAGAGAAAAGCAGACCCAGAAGACAACAGACCTGTAAGAGCAGTGCAGCCCTTGACTTTTGTGGAATAAAGACAGAACATCCGTATCTCGTGGCCCGTTAATAACAGCCAGTCACACTGCCATTCTTCTAGAAAAGCCCTCAGGACTGGAAACTAAACCTGTGAACTGGTTTAACCTGGAAGCACGGTTTTCCTACGTCCAGTTTAGCCTAAGACAGTTATACATCATTCGACAGCCTCTCCCCACTCGGGTCTTTGTCTCCATTTTGAGGCGTGAGAATGAAAAGGTCTCCAGGTAAATCTCACTCTCCAGTTGGGACGTTTGGGTCCAGGAACCTGCTTCTACACCCACTGTCTGGGGCACAAAAAGCCCAACCTCTCGAGTCGCACGTGGCATTTTTGAAAGAAACAAAATTTGCAAAGTTGATCACCTGTAAATTTTGCTACCTACAGGTACCGCCCGCCGCTCCGTAACTTCACTCATATTTTTTAAAGATAAAAGTAAAAGAAGTTTATAACTTTTATTTTTTTATACATACATATTTTTTCATTGTGTAAAAAGGCCAACTTCTTAAAATTCAGAGCTCTTCGACAGACATACGGCAATACCAAATGTTTTATTTCCCAGTAAAAGAGAACTAAATCTAAGTTCCTTTTCCGGAAGAGCAGACAAGGCTACATAGTTTTTATTGTGTAACCTTAATTAAAATCACCAGTAGTTAAGCATGGCCTTTGACTACACTTAGTAACATACGCTCTGAACCCATCACTAAGTTGTTGGTACCAACAGGTCACTGAAGTATTTTAACTCTTCATTTAAAATTATTTATTTGGGGGAAAAAAACCAAATCTAAGTTCCTTTTCCGGAAGAGCAGACAAGGCTACATAGTTTTTATTGTGTAACCTTAATTAAAATCACCAGTAGTTAAGCATGGCCTTTGACTACACTTAGTAACTACGCTCTGAACCCATCACTAAGTTGTTGGTACCAACAGGTCACTGAAGTATTTTAACTCTTCATTTAAAATTATTTATTTGGGGGAAAAAAACACGAATAATACATTTCCTAAACCCAGCAGCTAAATTTAAAAGAAAAAAAAAAGCATGAGATGAGAAGATGCGAGTCATTCGTTTCCACACAACTGGAGTATCTGCAGCCATCCCTGGTACCCGCAGAGACTGGTTGGTTCCAGGGCCGGCCGGGGATGCTCGAGGCCACAGATGCTCGAGTCCCACAGCTGCCCTGCACAGACTGTGCAGTTCTGTAAGTTTACTGAAAACAATCCGCCTATAGTGGGCCCACACGCTTCAAACCCATGTTGCTCAAGGGTCCAGGGTAATCATAATAAACTCTCTCACCCATGTTGCTCAAGGGTCCAGGGTAATCATAATAAACTCTCTCACGAGCAGCGTAACAGACACTATCAATGCTTCCTTTTCCAAATCCCCCAAATCACTGAACATAATAACACACTGAAAGATAACCTGGAAATAAACTTTCGTCCAAAAGTTGAGCTTTGAGTCCTTCACAAAAAATATTTATCTGATTAGTCATAAACATTAGAGTGGCTACTTGGTATGTGAGATAGGTAACTCCCAAAGACTATTTGTTTTTCTCAATTACGATAATAAGGGAGTGGCCAGGTTTCAAATGTATTGCCTGAATTCTGAATTTAGAGCATCCAACCACTGATTCAAAGTCATATCTTTGCCTCGTGATGCAAGTGCCTAGCGCTTGCCTCAGGAGCTAGATAGTAAAATATTCAACAGACTTTATTAACAAATCTTCAAAAGGCCCATAATGATCCCTAAAATTCAGACAGAGAACTCATGACAAGATGCTAAGTGATACTCGCTGCATGTGTAGCTTTTCTAAGCAGGCCTGCTAAGTTTCAGAGCTGAAACAAACAGAAATGACGGCCTAGAGGGGCTCCAGTTCACAGGCCTCCCGGGGCCTCTGTATTCTGTCTTGTCATCACACAAGGCTGGAGGCTCGAAGCGGCCAGTTCTGTGATGGCCTGGATGGCCCTGGGACTGAGGCCAAGGCGCACGGGGCTGCCCCGATAAGGTTCTCTTCTGGCTGATTCTGAACTCTATACGATTAAAGGCCCACAGATCAACCTCCACTTTCCTACAAGAAGGAGAACCAGAAAGAGACTTCTCATCCTCAACCTCCTGCACAATAACTAAGTAAGCAACCTTCTGATCTTGCTCTGGACAGGTAAAAGAAAACTCACAGAAAGAAGAAAAAAAAAAAAAAAGTTCAAAATCCCCACTGCTGCATGGAATCACAGGCTGATTTTGATTGTGCTATATAGGTATACGAAATCAAGCAGGGCAATTCTGCAAAAAATGTATAACTTCCCACATCACTTCTTCACTTTTCATCTGATGAGACGAAATACATGATTGTATTCCGCCCTCCACTCCGCATCCGTCTAGGCTGAGGAAATACTTAGGATGGTTTCTTGGGGAAGGAGAAATATAAAATGACTCATATCAATGAAAAAAATGAAGAAAATCACACCCAGCCTCAGTCTCCTATCACAAATGACGCCCTCGTCGTGACATGGGCCTTCTGTCCATTTTTCATTTTGGAAACTTTTCATTTCAAAAACTTATCCAACCCCAAGAACCACCAGCGGGGCTTGGTGAATGTTCAGAGTCCCTGCTCCTTCCAAAGCTAGTCAGCATTTTCGGGGGGCAGGGCCTAGGACTCTGCCCCTGCAGCAAGCACCCCGGTGATTTTTACAATGAGATGAGTTTGAAGAACACTGATCTTTTTTTTTTTTTAACACAGAAAAGAACACTGATCTTGAGACTATGCTCGTCTTTTTTAAAAGTTCCATTCCGATTTTTCCTTTGCGAGTCCCTCAGGAAGTAGTGCACATCTCGAGATAAAACCCAGTCTACTCTGCTGGCTGGCCTTTTAGAGTGGCTAAATAATACAGGAAAGTTATCTAGCAGTTCCTAATTGTTAAATCATCCTGAGGGTTCACGGGTCTAAGCCATTCCCTTAAGCAGACGAGGTTAACTCTAAATTTCAATTATTTGAAACATCGTGCTTACTATCTAGAGACTTTGCAAGGTCGATCTTGTCTAGCATGTTCTAATCAAAGACCTGTACCAATGAGAACAGCTCCATCTAAAATTCAAAAGGATGAAACATCAGAAAGAGCCTCTTGAGAATGAGACAAAAAGAAAACAAAGTGGACGTGGGTTTGTGTATTTCTTCCACCAGCTATATCCCTGTGTGTCACAGAGGACGAGGCTGCTGAGTGGATGAACCAAGGTATATGAATGAATGGGGTGTGCGTCAGTGAGACAAACAGAAATGGTATCACACAATTCAGCAGTTTTAGGGGAGAGGAAACAATTTTTTTCACGTCTAGAAATTACCTGCTGGAAAACCTTCACCAGCCTTGAACCTGAATTGACGATGGACACTTAAATTTATGTTTAAAAGAGGAAAGGCAAATCCTGAGAGGCCCACAAAAGCACAAAGTGAGGAGGACGAAACGGAAGCTGAGGTGGTGCTTCAGGGGTGACAGCAGCTGGGACCCACGAGGTCACGTGACCCCCCTCCCAGTGTGGGCTCAGAGCGACGCCACGTACAGCACACTCAGGGCCCAAATTCACAAGCACAACGACCACACAAGAAAGGAGAGGAGAGCTCAGGTTGGGGGAAGGCAAAACCCAGTGGAAACAGGATGAAGAAGAGTGGAGGGATGCACGTGCAACGTGTCATGCAGGGACCCCGGGGAGGGCGAGGGCGCCAGGCAACACTCGTGGGGACAGAGGACCAGTGAGAGGGAGACACAGCTCGGCCACAGAGACAAACTGCTTACCCTCCGCTTTGGTGGCAGTGCCATCTTTAAGCAAATTAAAAAACAAGGGAAGGGACAACAGGGAACAGTTAGTCGCATCAAAAAAATTAAAAAGCAGAATGTTATTATTGGCTACTAAAGAAGCAAAAGTACAGTTTAAAATAAAATTAAAAGGGAAACAAGTTCAACAGCAAAGCAGAGTCGGAAGCAAGTAAGTGGTGCACCTTCTACCGAAACCAGCTTAGGACAATGTGCTTCTGCCTGCAGAAGACAAAACACGGAAGGGCAGCCCAGGGTCGCGCCTCAGCTGACAGACTGACTGTGTTTCTGATGTGGCCCAACCTCATCCTCTGAAGAGTCCCCTGTTTTTTGGAACAAAGCACCAGCAGAATAAGGGGGGCGGGAACTAAAGGACACCCCAAGGACAGAGGCAGTCAGTGAGCAGCTCCGAGAAGCTGGCTACAGCAAGGCCTGTCCCAGCCACACAGCGAGCAGCAAGACCGTCCAGCTCGGTACCTGAGTCAGGGCCTAGGGGCTCCGTGTCTCCCCTCACGCGTCTGGGCTCTAGAAATTTGGAAAAGGATTATGAGCTTTAACGCTACACTCCTCACAGACGTAACGTGTCAACCTCGGTAGTACTTGTAACTGCTCCTCCGAAGGGTTATGTTATATCTGGGGGCTGAATTTTTTGGTTCTTGCTGACTTGGACATCAGGAAAGCAGAGGTCGAGCTCTCAGGAAATGCTGGGAGAATGGGGAATACTCCAGTCTTGTCATTCGAAGAGGTAACACTGGGCTGAAAATTTACCATCAGCGCTTCTAAAAGGTCATTTCTGTGTCATCAGACCAGAAGACCCAAGTGCCTTGACTAGCGCCAAGCGGAGTCCACAGGGTCCGTATTAAAATAGCTCAATCATGCACCGAAAAACAAGGACTGCTGTAACTTTACTCAGGTTTTCAAGCAATGAAACAAACAGTAACTACAGATTCTCAAGGTGGATCAGACGGAACTAAAATGAACAGAAAGCCTTCCCACCTGACTTCTCTCTTGGTAAGCACACACCAACATGGGATCCTAAACACGCCTACGTGACCTTGTAAGAGTTAAATAAACCAGAGAAAAGGAGAGCCCTTACTGGGCATCTTCCCAATCTCAATGAGGCATTTCTGTAGAGAAAACAAGACCGACTTAACAATGTCCCACAACATACACCTTACCTTTTAAACTAATAACGTTCCTATCACGACCGCAGTTCCCTTCGCCGTACAGGATAATGGTTGACAAAGGACTTTTATATAATGTCACCTGTCCCTACCCCGTGTCTGAATTAGGTGGCTATTATTACAACTCATTTATGGGTAAAGGAAACACAGCCTGGTCAGGGCCACTGAGCGACTCAAGGTCGGGCCTGGTAACCTCCTCTCGGTGTTCTCTCGCTCTGCTTCCATGCTTTCAGAATATTAGCTGTAGGACTGACTTTGGAATTAGTCTGTAAACCGCACAAGTAATAAGTCTCGACGTTTCATGAAGCTTGAATTGTATTCGTTTCCTTAAGATCCAAAATAAAATGGATCCAGCGAGGTCTCCAGACTTTGGCTTTGAACAACTCTGCTTTCACAAAAACAAACTCAAACTATCAGCCTTACCCCCAGTAGATGTGCAGCGTCTGCTGAAAAACTGACCTAGCATTCTGTCAGATATTCCTTTGAAAATAATCTTTTTACTCTTCCGGGCTTTCATCGGAGTAGGTACCCGCTCCTCCCAAGGTGACACAGGGAAGGAAGACACCCTTCTGTACAACAGGCGATGCTGGTTGCTGAGTCCCTCCTGCTCCTCCGGAGCGCCCCCCCACCCCCGCACTTCAGGCTCTCCACCCAGGTCAGGAGGGGAGGAAACCCAGCCCTGGCCACACAGGAGGAGTCTGGGCAGCTGGGAAGGGGCACAGGGTGCTGAGGCATGCGTCCCCGACCAGGGTGACGCCCCAGAAGCAGGGACACCCACCAAAGGGTGGCTGCAAATCAGTGGCCAGCACAGAGGTCAGCGCGCAGGTCAGCGCCCAGACGCACGTACTCTGAAAGGTCAGCCCTGCAACCGCCTCAACTCCGGTTCCTGGTAATTTGCTACATGGACGGATTGGAGCAGAGGTTAAGGGTCATCTCGAACGGCAGACTCGGGGGCAGGGTCGCAGGGCTGGTTACCTAAGGAGGCGTACGAGCCCGGAGGCAAGGCCGCTGCGGAGCTGAAGGGCGCTGCACCGGGAGCCGAGGGGACCTTGGATTTGGCGCTGGCGGCTGCGTTCACGTCTATGTCGCTTCGAGAGCGCTGCAGGGACCCCGTGGTGGACACGGATTTGCTGCTGACTGTGGAAGCTGCGGGGGGAGGAGGGAACCTCAGCAACGACGGTAAGGGCCACGTGAGAATGTTAGACCTGTATCGCTGACGCGTGCCCTGCTTCTCCTGAGAACAGGAGTCAAGCTCTGACAAAGGCTGGAGCACACAGCGCCGGCCGACAGTGTCCCCTGCTCGCCGGACACAGCTCAGCCGATGCTGCAGGAAGTGACAAGTGGCCGCAGCTTCGCAAGCCCCTGTCATCAGAGACCATAAACCCCACAGAAATGGACCACGTTTCCAGTTCACGTGAGCAGCGAAGTAATGAAAACTCGATCATGTCTCGCCAGGGTGGCAGGAAGGCACACCCCGAGCTGGACGCTCCCCCTCTCGGGAACATCCCCTCCTGTCCTCCCACAGCCGTCAGCTGCCTGCTGCTCGGAACATCCCGAGCGGCCCCCGCTCCCCCGGCAAGTGCGCAGAGCACAGAGGCGCCCCCCGCGGCAGCTCTGTGCGCGAGGACAGGTCTGCTGGCCTGGTGGGAGCACGGGGCACGGCGGGCCCTCCGCAGACCCTTCCAGCCGCTGCTCAGCCCGCCCCAGGCTCAGGGCCTCCCCCGCGGCGCCCACCTTACCTCTGGAGGTGGCACTGCCAGTAGGGCTTCTCTTGGCGGAGAGCGGCCGACTGGAAATAAAGGGACACGTCTGTCTATTATCAAAGGTGCACTGTATCTGCACTGATACAAATACAATCTACAGCGGGAGAATATGATAATAAAGAATGGCTTCAGGCTTCCCAGAATTCTACAGGTACCTTGGACCACAACCTTATAAACCTCCGATTTCGGAAAAGCTTTAGCATTATATTTTGGACTATCTTTCAAACACACGGAGGGAAGTCTTAAACAGCAACAGGGATTAGAGGTACTGAGAGAAGATGGCAGCACGTTCAGTCCCAGGGTTTGAAAGCCCTCCCTTTCCAGAGCTGTCTCCAAGTTAACGCTTCTACTGTCTTAGAAGACACCCTGAACAACTCGCTTGTGTTACTCCAAAACTGTGTTCCAGGACTGCCATGTAAATTTAAGTACAAACTACCTGCCTCAGGGACCAGGGACCAGGGACCAGGCCACTCGTTTCTCACCATCCCCACAGCATCTTCCCCAGCACCAGCCTCCACCTGAATTAAGGGGGAATGGTAACGGCACGCAGACGGACAAAAGCACAGGGAGAGTCTGCGTGCTCGTGCAGCCCATTCTTCACAGCCGGGCCCTTACTTGAGACTCTCCTGCGAGCTGGAGGATGAGCGGTCCGACTGGGGCAGCGACACCACGCTGTCCGAGCTCTTCAGGTGGCTTTGCAGAGCCCTCTGGTAGGAGGGCTCCAGAGTGTGGTACAGGTGCTCCGCTTCTCTGCTGAAGTGACTGTGGAAACCCCAGTAACACCTGGAAAACACGCAGCCTCCTGTCAATGGGTATGCACCCGGGACGCTGTCAGGGAGGGACCCCCCCCCGCCCCCCACCGCCAGCTCCTGCGACCGGCGGCAGCTGCGGCCTGGGGAAGCGTGGGAACCGCGGAGGCCTGGTGGATCCTCACTCCCAGCTCCCGTCCTTGGTGACTCCGGCCCAGCTGTCTGACTCTCAGTCGCATTAATGAAATGGATAAAATGGAAATTAAAGAGCCTGACTCGCAAGACTGGGAGCCTCAGAGAAGATGGAGCCGAACCAACGAGAACGACACCCAGAATGCGAGGGGGACTCGGTCATGGACGCTTTTATAAATGCAATGTGACGCTCCCTGGTTCCAAGTACTTAAAACGGCTTTAGGTAACGAGAACAAAAGAAAACCAGGACGAGGCTCACAGCTACTTGAAACCTGTACTGTGTTACGATCAAAGGACAAGAAAAAACTGGGGTGGAGGCACCAAATACAAGATGAGGGTGAAGAGCAGCGTACGCAGACCGTTCACAAACCCGCTCCTCCTAGTTTTTACTTTTTAGCCACGGCTTGTCAGGTCCCTTCTTTTGGTAGGAACTTCCCAGCACGAGATTGCAGTGAGCACTTGAGGGTCAAGCGGGAGTCCTCCACACACTCTGAAACCAGGGAACTACGGCTCAACTGAGAGAGCAGTCGGAGCAGGAAGTGCGAGGTCAGGGTGTGCTCGTGCAGCCGAGCAAGTCCGCAGTGTTCCAGGATGTAAGGACTGGCTTTAACCCGTGTCAATTAGAAGAGCCGGTCGACTACGAAAGCGCAGAGAAACAGCCACAGGGCAAAACGGGAAGCTCTTTTTCTCTCTGAGCTGCCCGAGAGGGAGGACATCTTGGCGTCAAGCTTCAGCTACTTAAGGTCACGATGGCAGCTTCACCCGCAGGATGGCGCTGCACGTGGAGACCCAGCCTCACGGCCGCAGCATAACCAGTCCTGACGGCCAGACGGCCCCAAACGCGAGCGGGGACAGCGAGCTGTGGTCTGCGATCAGCCCCCCTCCCTCCTGGGGGTCTCACTGCCCCGGCACGCCACCCCGCCGATGCCTGCAGAGCTGTGATCCCAGGGAAAGGATCTCCGTGAGCGGGATTCTTCACGGCAAGTCAACAAGCCACTGGGACCCACAGAGCTTAGCGAGTGAGAGACAACACGGGGCACGCAGACAAGTGCTTTGCCGGCTCACGCAGCAATTTCTCATACATTTAAAAACGGGCTTTCTGTGTCTACCTCAGTCCACTTTATGTTCAAATAGTACCAGTCTTTCAGGCCTGGACACTCAACTCAACAACCCTCGAAACAGAAAACTAGAGAGACATTTTGAAATGGCCTTTTGGGTCATATTTAAAGGTCCTGATTAACAAAACATGTCCATGTGACTTAATAAGCTTTCATGAGGCGATCTGGACAGGACACCTGAAACATGAAAGTAGTGAATCGGGAGAGTGGTGTTCAGCCAACACTTACTTTCTGGCTTCTATCCGTGCTTCCGAATCAGCGTCATGTATTCCCTTCTTTATTGTTTCCGCTAATACTGATATGTGTCTGGATGTTTGGAAGACAAAGCGGGAACAATCATCAATATATGGTCTTATGCGGATACAAACAGGTGTTGAGAAATAACTCCCAAACGGCAACGTGGAAGGTATAGGCCCTTTGTGCCCAGAGAGTCAACAAACACGCAGCCTAGAAAATCAGCACACTCCGCAGACCTGCTAACTCATTCACGATTCTGTCCCGGTACCTATTCCCACCCCTTCCCCACCTAAGCACCTGATAACCCTACTCTCCTGGGACTTTTTTTTTTTTTTTTTAAGTAATGGCTGATGTATTTCGGGCCATGCTTACTTAGTTCAATCTTTTATGAACTCAAACAACAAAACCCTTCCTTCTCCATGGTCAGAACAAGTTTCCATGGAAATTATAATGGGCTAGTAATAATCCTAATACTGCAGAGACTCTCTGCATCACGTTTCTGTAATTAAAGAATGTTTTTTCAAGTTCCACTACATACATAACATGAACAATTTTATGAAATTATGTCTCTGTTTTACACACAGGTGTTCTCTTAGTTACGTTCTACCCTAGCTGAGAAGAAATCGTTAAACTGTCTCGTTGAATATTGAACGGTTTTAAGAAAAGGGCGATGACTGGAGTGAAGAGTTTCACAGGACAAAGGCGAGGCACCAGTCTTACCAGCACCCCACCTCAGTCCTCAGTCCTTCACTCATCCAGCAGGCATTTGGTGAGAACCTGCCAAGCGGCAAGGCTGAGCGGAAGTGAATATAAACACATGAGGCCACATCTGAGTCAATCACGTTTTCCTGCCCTGCTCACCTGGCCCCGGTGCTCAATCCCTCATTCCACCTTCCCACTCTAAATTCCAAAACTATCACCAAATAAAGAGGATATAATACCCAAGCGATTAAAGAACAAGAAAGTATTTTTTAAATGTGTGACCATCTTCTCGATCCAAAGTATTTTCAGATGAACTTCCACCTCTGGGAGGCCTGGCTTTTTCGTCTCTGAGCACTGCAGGACTGAACTGGACTCCAGGCGTACTCATGTGTTAAACTCCCACTACTCGTAACCTGTTTAAGTATGTTGTAAAGTTCTTCACAAACTACACAACACACCATGAAAAACCGGGTGGCACAGTATCATCATCTATCAGCTCCAAATATAACTCAGAAAGAATAACAGGCACCTAAAATGGACAGGAACTAAAAATGGCAAAGAAGGAACCTCAAAATAGAGGCAAGCTTCTGTAAGAATTCTGCATCATGAGGATGTGAAACTTACCACACACCAGCCTGAATAAAGAGAAAACTGCTGACTTTCTGATACAGAGGGATCAAAAAGAAAACTTTCAAATGAGTGAAATTCCTTTAAGGATTTTCAAAGATACCCCTCGCCTACTAAGAGCAGCTTTAAACCTTTTTTAACTCGTTGGGACTGACAGGATGCCAGGCAGCAGATCAGAGCCACTGCAGAGTGAGTCCTGGCCGTGCAGTGTCCCGGGGCACCCCGGGTCACACCTCAAGGCTAACGTGACAGTCAATGGAGCTCACTCCTCACATCAGCATCAGGAGAAATAACACCAGTAATCACGCAAATAAACACTTGGATTCCTTCACTTCTTGTAAAAAGTGGGTTGGACCACTCGCTGAGATATTAAATCTCAAGATTCAGTTCAGAGGGAAAACCAGCAACTCAGATGCTCACCGTTCCAGTGAATGTGTCTGCCATTCTTGTAAAAGTAAATCTAAAAATTCAAAACAGCGCCTGAAAATTGTGAAGAGAAAAAGATGTAACTTAGTCATTTGTATGTTAATGAAAATAAAAGCTTTTTTCTTAAGTGACCCAACACTACTTTTTATAATTGATAAATTTCTTCTATTTTTTTCTTTTTATTTCACGGTACGCGGGCCTCTCACTGTTGTGGCCTCTCCCGCTGCGGAGCACAGGCTCGGGACGCGCAGGCTCAGCGGCCATGGCTCACGGGTCCAGCCGCTCCGCGGCATGTGGGATCTTCCCGGACCGGGGCACGGACCCGCGTCCCCTGCATCGACAGGCGGACTCTCAACCACTGCGCCACCAGGGAAACCCTCTTCTATTTTTTTTTTTAAGATTTTTTTTTTTTGGATGTGGACCATTTTTAAAGCCTTTATTGAATTTGTTACAGTGTTGCTTCTGTTTTATGGGGTTTTTTTGGTTTTTTGGCCACGAGGCATGTGGGATCTTAGCTGCTGGACCAGGGATCAAACCTGTACCACCTGCACTGGAAGTGCAGAGTCTTAACCACTGGACCACCACGGAAGTCCCATCTTCTATTTTTTTTATGATTCAAAAAATGGAACATAAAGATGGAATCAGAACTGACTGAAAACCAAAGCAGATCGAAATAATTAAGCACCTATGGTGGTCCAGAAGAAAAATCACAAAGTTATAGGGACAGGATACAGGAGAGTTCCCTTCAAATCAGAAACTTGGGCTTCATGGCAACCTTACTGAAAGGGTGTATCACTGTTGTTGGTTTTTTTCCACCTCAGATGATACATTAATACAGGAGCTACAGGTGCACAAAAGATCTGAGTGCATTACAGAATCAGGGAATTAGTCTTTGCATTAATTCCAAAGAATGCCTTGTACAAAGAAAGTAAAACATACCCTGGAAAACAAAGTGTTTACCCAATTTTCCTGCCAAGTATTTAAAACAGATTTTTCTCTAGCTACTTGGCATTTTCCTCTCTGCAACCTTTCAACATCCTTTCTTCTCACTTCTGTGACCTTTCTTGGTCTGATCTGTACACAAAAACAATGCTGGTCTCATCTCCTTTGGATTGTATCACCACTTCGGGTCCTACCTCGTCATCATTTCCTTTTTCTAAATTCCAGGATAACTATCTTTGTAGGAATAAATATTATTAGACTTAAGGAACCCACTCAAGGAAATAAATCAGAAGGCAATCTTTCTCTAACGATCAGACTTTCTTTCCCATGATCTTCCCAACTCAAAACCTCATAATCCACACAATTAATCACTCAGCAAATCTTGAATAAACCCTTCCCCTATGCTAGATGCCAGACATACAATGGTAACCGAGACACAATCCACCGAGCAAGACAGACAAGGAACCGTTACCACGTGATGTGCCGGGAGCACAGGGGCTTCAGAGGGCTCAGGGGAGTTGGACAGCTCAGTCCCAGGGCTGCTGCTAATAGTGGGGCCCGGGGGAGCGGTCGGCGAAACAAATCTTCTCCAAGGAGAGACACTGACCTCTGCCCACACCCTTTCTCACCACCGCTGTCCCCCACCCCCCCGCCCCAGCCCAGGCCACGGTCACTCTACCTCTGCCCTTTGTCCATGTCATTTCCTGGTGTGGACTTCCCTTGTCTCTTTACGTGTGTATGCATATGTCTATGTTTACTTATTTCTTAGTGAATCCAGCCATCTTTAGTGCTGATTCTTGTCTTCAATGTGTTTCAGAACAATCTATTTCATCGAAAATATCCCATGTAAATTAGGTTTTGTCTTCAACTTTTTAGAAGGCTAAAATCATATACAGAAGTACATCGATGTTGGCATTATTTAAACACTCTGCATTACTTAAGCACATCTGCTTAGAACTTCTGTCTTTTCTTCACTGAGTCGTACTCCTCATTCATAGGGCAGCTCGGTCTTTTTTAACTTGCCTAGGAGGCTTCTAGGGAATATATCAGCTAGTTTTAATCACTGCCCTCTGAATTCCTAAATCCACGATACGTACGTTGCAACTCACGCTTACATTGCTTTGCATTATTGTTTTTAATCTCCCCAACTAAATTATAAACTTCTTAAAGGCAGGGAGATTGGGCAATCCATTTCTTACAAGTTCTATGAAGTGAAGCTAGCGACAGGTTGAATACAGGACAGAAAGCGCACTGCCTTGGTTACACTGCCCCCTCTGGCTCTCTTTTCCTTCCTGAAGGCAGAGGGACTGGGCCCAGATGGTCCCTAGTACTCCTTTCAGCATTAAGACACATGGCTCCGACTAAACACAGGAACGCCAGTCTGGGTGTGAGGCTCGGAAACCGGTGAAGGGGGTGGCATGTCTGCTGTCACAGTGACTGCACGTCGCTACTCAAATTCAGCACCACAGGCTAGAACTGTTAAACGCTAGGGACCGAAGTGTTACCGCCTGAGCTTCTTATGTTGACGCCCTAACCCCCAGTATGATGGTATTTGGAGACGGGGCCCTGGGGAAGCAGTGGGGTTCACGGGGGGTCCTGAGAGTGATGCTCGCCTGACGGGATTAGTGGCCCTCTAAGGAGGGCGCTCCCCGGCCCCCGCCGCCACGAAGACACAGCAAGAAAGCTGCACCTGCAAGCTGCTTCCATTAGAACCCAAACCTGCCGGACCCTGACCTCAGAATTCCCGGCTCCAGAGCAGTGAGGAAATACCCGCCTGTCGTGTAAGCCGCCCTGCGCACGGTATTTCTGTTACAGCAGCCCAAGTTGGCTGATACGCTAAATATCCTGTAACGTTCCCCACAGAGATGTGTCGCTTCACCAGAGGAACTGCCTTGCCCAAAGCAAACACGCTTTCCAAACTGCTCGTGGAAACCCAAATCAACAGTGACAATATAACTGCAGCAGAAAATTCTTAGGATGGCTGCCATTCACTGAGCTTCCACCAAGCGTCAAGCCCCTTCCTCCGAAGTGACTGAGAACCTGCAGAACAGCTCCCTCCCCAGCACGTGGGAAGTCCACCACCAGCCCGCACCTCGATGGCCAGGCGCTGGCCTTGGGGGGTTGGGGGGTGCCCGGAGCTGCTCTGCCCCCGAGGGCGGCTGGACTGTGGGTCAGCGACAGTCCACTGAGCCACGCTGCTGGAACAGTCAGCCTTTTCGGTGGAAGGAGAACGCGTCTTTCTCCCTGGCTTTACGTGGCTGGCTCATTCCCCTCTTTTCTCCCTTGCCTTCCATGTGGCTGGGAACATGACGGCGATGGGGGCCACCTCATGCTTGGAAGGATCCCCCCGCCTGTGAAACCCTGGTGGGTCCAACGTGACAGCCCAGGAAAGGAGAGGAACAGCGGGCGGCCAAGGGGCGGCTGGGCTCGACGCCTTGGAGTGAAGGGCCATCTCCTGGGCTGGATCCAGACACAGAACCGCAGGAACGGGGCCGAGAGGCTGCCTGCTGCCCAGGCCGGCCGTTCATTTACCCCACAAAGCTCCTGACCTAGTCTACTGAAGGCTTCAGTCCATGAATCCTCTGAAAACCTACACAAAACTTCTGTGTATCTACACTTTCCTGGGAAGAGGGTCCACAGATTTTAGGACTCGAAAGCCTCTGAGTCACCAGTCCAGACCCACAGATCCGAGCTGGAAGCACAGAGCCCTGATCCCACACGTGGGCTGGGGCAGCTCAGCAGGACCCAAGACAAAGCCCCCGCGGGCCACCCAGGCTGTACCTTCAGGGTCTACCTCCCCTCAACATAAGAAGCTCAGGGGGTAACACTTCGGTCCCTAGCATTTAACAGTTCT
Source organism: Orcinus orca (assembly GCF_937001465.1). NCBI lineage: Eukaryota > Metazoa > Chordata > Mammalia > Artiodactyla > Delphinidae > Orcinus > Orcinus orca. The sequence goes on along the minus strand of NC_064565.1, from coordinate 16,947,741 downwards.
AGCCTGTGGTGATAAATCTGAGTAGCGACGTGCAGTCACTGTGACAGCAGCACAAGCATGGTCAGGATTCAGAGCGCCAGGAGTCACATCAGAAGCTGCAAACAACACACACCTCCTGCGTATCTATGTTAATATAAAGAACAGCCGCTGATCTTCACAATGTTTCTTCCCGGCGGGCAGCCATGGCCTTCACTCAGGGAATGGGGCAGACCAATGACAGAGGCAGAGGCACCATCGCAGGAAGAAAATGCGCAGGGGGTACACTCCCCCTCTCCCCCGCCCCTCCCACATAACCCCCACACACACTCGCTCTCACACTACACACACAGACAGAAGTAACAGGCCTTCCAAATTAGCTTTCCAGACAACTGAGATCATGAGCCTTCAGTCCAAAGGCATCTGTCACGGCAATCGTAAATCATATTAACCATTTCAAACATAAAGTTTTTTGCATGGAGGTAACTTTGAAATTTGTTTCGGTTTTTAAACAATTCAAAACTAATGAGAAAAATTCTTTAAAAACTTACCTTCTAACGGCGACAGACTTGGAGGTACAGTTGCTTGTTATGATGGGTATTAGCCTAGGGATGTGTGTGTGCTGCGGAAAAGAACAAAAAACAGAGGCGAACATTTGAAAATGCAGAGCTAAGACAACCACTTCTTTACTAACCTACCTAAAGCACCTGCATATTCAGATTAGAATTTCACTGAGTTTTAAAAGGAGAAAGACTTTCATTGGATATTGCCAAAGGGCATGACAGAATTTACAGAGCCAAAACAGGCAACGTGATGACAAGTCAGTCAGCCTAAAATCAAAACAAATCACTGGTATGAAGTCTAAATTACCTGAGCAGTAGAGATCTGAATGAGTAAAAAGCAGTCAGCAGGCCAACATAGTTTAATACTATTTCAACAGAAATGTCTGATAACGGCTTTTGGTTTAACACCTGAAGTAGGCAGTGCAAACAGTAAGAACTACAAATAATATGAAGTAAGCAACCCACAGTAATCACGAATATTCTGGATAGATTTCAGTTAACATCAAGACCCAGTTTCAAGGGTTGCCTCTGGGGAAAAGGGACTTGACAGTGGGGAGAAGGTGATGCGCAGAACTTATTAAGCCTTTGTGAACTATTAGGTTTTACTGAAAATCTGCACGTAAATTACTTGGCTAATTACTTGGATTTAAGTAAATGAGTGTTTTGAAAACTTAACTGAAGATAACATTTTGTTTCTGGGCTTATGTACAATTATTTAAATAAAATGTCAGGCGAATAACAAACCACAAGCACAAATACCTAAAATGGAACAGCTGGGGAGAGAAGAACAGATGTGATACCTGGACACATAAAGAACAGAGTATAAACTCAGAAGCAGACACCCGTGTTCAAATGTTTAAAACCAATGACGGTGGATGAGCAACACCTCAGTAACTATACATCACACCCACAGTTCACACTAGGGAACGTAAAAGGCTCATGTGCGATAGTTACGTGGGGTAAAAAGGCCAATGTTGTACGTACGGTATTATTCCATGTACATAATCACTCAAATGAAAAATGTCTCTGATAAGTGCTTATCAACCAGCAATATTTACCACTTGCTTAGTCTATGTACGGCCCCAAAACATACTCACCCGAATGATTAACCTAACAGCTACAACCCCAGAGGTGGCCATAATTTTGGCACTGTTCGGAATTAAATTAAAGATCGTTGGCATAATGGCTTCAGCTCCATGGTCAAACTTGTTCCCCAGCACTGATGACAGATGCCTATAACCAGAAATGAACACTGAACTGAAGTCATAGTTCTTTCCAACAGTGTAGCACATAACCCTCTTAACATTTTAGAGCCTTCATGTAAAGTTATCTAAGGATAAAGGACAAAGGTCTAAGTAAAATACTCTACAAATACTTCCAACGTGCATCTAGAGGACTTCGTAAATAGCCACTAGCCCAAGAGTTTGCTATTTTTTTTAAATAAATAAATCACTTCCAACTAATGACTCTTAAAATAGCAAAAAACAAGTTAGTCATATACTAATAAAACACAAATATGAAAAAGCTCTTTCACCCCCTTTTTTTATTTTTAACATACAACATTCACACTTCAGTGTCTCAGGTCAAAACTTTAAACAGCTGCAAAGCCACCTTACTATTGCTGCTGCTCTGATATTCTAACATATTTTCTAAGACAGAAGTTTTAGATACTGATACAGGTTTAGTGAGGATAAAAAAAAATTTCCCCGCAGTACATGCCTTTAACCTTATAGCTACAGTACTCTTCTAGAAACAAACATTCTAATAATCATGCTATCACCTGCCAGCAAAAACAGTGAAAAAGCTGAGGAAAAAAGTTTACAAAATTTCATTTTTTCATAGTATTAATAACTGCTTCAAGTTTAAAATAGAGGCTTCAGAGCTAAGTCACTGAATAAAATTTAAAATCTGTCACACTTAACATAACTGGTCAGGACTATTGTAAAAGTGTTAACAGAAGCGTAACTGGAATGGGTCTTGGAGACCAGTTGAAAGTTCCGTGAAAGAAACCCAGTGGGCGTATTCAATGAACCATCTCTGAAGCACCGTCATGAGGCTATTTTATGATGTGAGAATCGGGAGCATCGCAATCCTTACCCCAAGGTGATACAAGCCTCCCGCACTACCTGAGAGCGCAGATCCTTAGCCGATAGTTTAAAGGCTCCGTCCAAAAGACGCAAATGTTGGAAGAAGTTATCATACTCAGCAGCACCAGCCAAAAGTAAAGATCTAATCTTTTTTAGCTAAGGGGATGGAGAAAACGAAGAGACAGACAAAACAATTCTTAGAACAGAATATACAAAACAACAGAAGCCATCAAATATTAGAGATCAAAGTTAAACGATACAGAGTTTTCCAAAACGAATTCAGCCAACTAAATAGCTGCTGATATATCTAGGTATCATAAATAAGAACTAGTAATTTTTAAAATTAGTGTCTGTGATAAATGGATTACAATTCTTCTGTAAAGCGTACTTTTTAATGGGAAACAGTTTAGTGACTTACACATGCTGTGATGCTAAGGACAGAGTAACTAAACCCTCACTGTAGCCTGTAAAAGCGCCTTCCCTGAGCTCACCTTCCCCCGCACCCCACTCCAACCGCCATTCACTCAGTGAATCATAGGAAGAAGCGACGCTACAGCCTTTGCACAGTACGTGCCACTGTGTCTTTACTAAAGGGCCAGTGTGCATCCAAAACAGACACACAGCAGTGCTCCCAGCCCTCTTCCTGCCACACAACCAACGCATGATCGCTCTCCTCAGAAAAGACACGCCTTCACGTGATGCCCCTGCACTTTAATGTTCGGCCCACTTCTTTTCATTAATCCACTTTTTTTTTTTTTTTCTTTGCGGTACGCGGGCCTCTCACTGCTGTGGCCTCTCCCGTTGCGGAGCACAGGCTCCGGACGCGCAGGCTCAGCGGCCATGGCTCACGGGCCCAGACGCTCCGCAGCATGTGGGATCTTCCCGGACTGGGGCACGAACCCGCGTCCCCTGCATCGGCAGGCGGACTCTCAACCACTGCACCACCAGGGAAGCCCCATTAATCCACTTTTAAAAACAGAGGGAGCAGAAGTGCTGTGAAGAAAGCAAGGGATAGAGAGACACACACTGAAAATGTCACTAAAAAGCCGCTTTCCTGGCCAATGGTCACAGAACTACATCTTTACTGAGGTCGTAGGAGCAGCGGTCGTACCACAGGTAGGTCTCTGCTAAAAGTACAGGATACACAAAAAGATAGAAGCTGGCATGTTTGAAGAACAGAAGTGAAGTAATCTACTAAAAAGGCGACGTGTAAATATGGAAGCTTATATTTAAAATATTTACTACTTAAAATTCATCAGAGCTGCACCCCAGTTTCATAACAAAGTATTCAGACCGTGTAAATATCGAATGCAAATGTAATCACACAGTCAGTGGCTTACAGCGGTTACTCTTTGCTCCCAATCATGCTTGTCATCAGATAATATTTCCCTAATCTTGTTTATGGACTCCTCAAGGTCTCGGCTGGAGTAAATCTGTAAGCAAAATTAATTTACAATCAATAGGAGAAAATTTACAGAATAAACAAAGATTATTCCTTAAATACCTGAAGTCAAGGGCACTTAGTAAGCCCAGTAAAAGAAATTATTTCATTTTTCAGAAGGGCCTTCAAGATAACATCTAGTCAAGTCTGTCTTAGATTGAGCTTCTTTCCTGCTCTGAATGCATACCGACTAGATCCGATGCCCACGTATGGATAACCTTGCCTCAAATATGGCTTTACTGTAAGTTAACAGATAATTTCATGTGCAAAAGAGAAAAAAGCCCACTGGGGAACCAGCAGTGATGCACAAGTCATTGATTACTCTTAGCGTTTTTTGTAACACCACATCATACAGGCAGACCTCGGAGACACTGCCGGGTCGCTTCCAGACCCCTGTCATAAAGTGAATACCGCAATGAAGCAAGTCACACGAATTCTTTTGGTCTCCTAGACTGTAGTCTATTAACTGTGCAATAGCATGATGTCTTAAAAAAAAAAAAAGTGTGCATACCTTAATTTAAAAATACTTTCTTGCTAAAAGATGCTAACCATCCTCTGAGTCTTCAGTGAACTGTAACCTTTTTGCTGATGGAGGGTTTGAAATATTGTGAGAATTACCAAAATGTGACACAGAGACACGAGGTGAGCAAATGCCGCTGGAAAAAGGGCACCAACAGACGTGCTCGACGCAGGGTGGCCACGGACCTTCAGTCTGTAAAACTGCAGTATCCGTGAAGCACAACAAAGTGAAGCGCAATACAGCAAGTACGTCTGTACTTGCAACTTTAAATACTTTCAGGTCTGCTCTCTCATTTATCCTCACATATTACTCACAAGATGGTGAGGGGGGGAAAAAAACCAAAAACAACCAAGAGTGAGGCATGCTGGGAAGGTCAAGGACGTAAGGATGGTCCTGAGCCTAAAACACCTGTTACCTGCTTTATACACACACACGGCAACGAAGCAGCAGGTGACAAGGGATTCACACAGACATTAAGCGCTGTAGGAATCCAGAGCACGGACACCTGATGTAGCACAAGCCCCGATCAACGAGAGACAGTGCTGAGGCACAAAGCAGTCTGAAAAGTGTGGCTGTACCCCAGCTTCTGTCAATCAACTCTGCCGCATCTGTTAGGTGGTACTTAACAAGGGGAGCATCAAGATGGAATAAACTAAGATTTTATGAAGCCATTTTTTGTAGTTTTCAGACACCCAAATTCTTCAACTTTACAAACTTTTCTTTCTGAGGAAAATCCCTACATAAGCATGCTTCTTTGTTCTCTCTTCTAACCTAATCCCTCATTTCCCCCTCTTTTAGGTGACCTAACCCACACACTCACTGCAGGAGCAAGCTACTTCTCTCAGTTCTTACTGAAAGGTCATCCTGGGCCGTGACTTTCGCTCTTCTTTTCCTGGTCTGCAACCTCAGATCTCCTGTGGGCTTGACAGTCAGAATTACCCTACCTAGTAAGAAACTCCGCGCGTCGCACACTTGAAAAGTGAAACTTGAAGCATAAGCCCATCCTTGTTTTTAACCAAACGAAACATCTTCACTCACCTGGACTACAGGCACATCATCAAATGCTTTAATAAAGTCCTCTTCATCAACAGCACCAGCTCCCTCTTTTGCAGCTATAAAAAAGATCAATTTTTAAAATGTAAACAGTGTGCATCGGAGGAGTCTGAAGGTACAAAATCAAAATTATATTTTGGAAGATTTGTAACTATGTTTTAAGTCTTAAGTTTAGAGTTTTTGTGGCACTGACAAGCATTATAGACTTTCAATATTAAGATAAAGTATAGTAATTTTACAGTGTAACGTATGTTAGCTTAAAACCATTTAAAGACACTACTTGCTTAAGGAGGGCCAGTCTAGCCGTTAAAGGATTTAGATGGTTTATACTGTATTAACGTATAAGTCTTTTCAAAGATTCCAAATAAACATATAATAGAAATTTTAATTCTTCAGGGAATAAATGAAATTATGTCCTTGTTAGGAATCTAGCAACTCTGTGAAACACTCAAGTAAGCTCTAAAGAATTTAACAGTTTCATCTCAACTTCATATTGGTCTCCAAACATTATTTCGAAAGAAAAAAGGAAAAAAACATTTTCATTTCCTTTAACTCATGATAACTGTCAATTTTTCATGTACATGTCAGTTGCAAGTTGACCCCACGAAGGTGCTGTAAGATACTCCGCTACTTAAAAGTTGTTATAATTGCTATCATTTGGGAGGAAGCTTTTTCTGTTTGCTAATATGAGCGTCACTTCACGTATGAAAATCATGTGACATTTTATCAGATGTTTTTTCTTCATAATAAAGGTTTCCAAATGGTTATCTACAGTCATCCCTGTAACCCTCATTAATGATTTATATTGATTAGTCCAAGTGCTTTTCTAGAGCTTCTTACCAGACAAGTTATCTGGAGTTTGAGGTGCTCATGGACCACCTAGACAGAAAGGGCTTTAAAGACAACTCGTTACAGTGGTAAATACGTGTCATCACTCTTGATGACTATTACTCTGCATTCACAAGCAAACTACACACAGACAACAGTAACACACTGTGAGTGGTGCTCTGTGTCTGCTTTAGGTTAGGACTGCGTCCCACCGAGCAGATGGGTGCTGAGCTGAGCGCTCCTCTGTGTGAGGCCTGGCACCACATACCGAAGAGGACTCGTGGGCCAAGCACAGTCCCTGGGCCCGAGGCATCTGACGGGGAGCCAACAGGGAAACTCACGACTATGGCGTTAGACGAAACGGAAAAGGACAGGATCAGGTCTGAGGGGAAGACAGGGTTGGTACCGCTGCACAATCTACACAGGTCGGGTTTGTGCAAGGGGAACAGTGAGGGAAGGGAAGGAAAAGAAGTGGTCTGATGCCACAGAAAATTTCTAAGCCTCGTCTATGGAACGGATGCTACTCAAAAACGGATCAAGAAAACACATTAGGAAGATTGTTCAGGGCTTCCCTGGTGGCGCAGCCGTTAAGAATCCGCCTGCCAATGCAGGAGACACAGGCTCGAGCCCTGGTCCGGGAAGATCCCACATGCCGTGAAGCAACGAAGCCCGTGCACCACAACTACTGACCCTGCGCTCTAGAGCCCACGAGCCACAACTACTGAGCCCGCACGCCTAGAGTCCGTGCTGCGCATCAAGAGAAGCCACTGCAATCAGAAGCCCGCGCACCGCAATGAAGAGTAACCCCCGCTCGCCGCAACTAGAGAAAGCCCGTGCGCAGCAACGAAGACCCAACGCAGACAAAAATTAATTTTTTTAAAAAAAAAGTACTGATACATGCTCCAACAGAGATGAACCTCAAAAACATTATGCCAAGGGAAAGGAGCCAGACACAGGAGACTGCATATTGGATACCTCCATTTCTATGAAATTTCTAGATAGCTAAATGCCTAAAGACAAAACATGGGCTGGGGAAGGAAGGAACGGGGAGGAACTGTTTAAAGGGGATAGGGTCTTCTTTTGAGGGATGAAACTGTGTTGCAACCAGGCAGAGGTGGTGGTTGCTCAACACTGTGAAGATAATAAATGCCACTGAATTGTTACCTTTAAAATGGTTGATTTCATGTTGTATGAATTTAAGCTCTTTAACAACAATAACAAAAAATTTTAAGGAACCAAAAAGTAAAGGATTAGAAAGAACTAGGAAGAGCAACACAAACGTAAGAAACGAGCCCAGCTCTTCCCTCTGCCGCCAGCACAGCTCCCGCTGTGCAGAGACGCTGTGCAGAGGCTACGTGGGCGCTGAGCCGCTGAGTCAGGACACGCCGCCCGGGGCTGCTGCAGAGAGCAAGAAAGGCCAGCAGGAGGAGGTGGCGTCCTAACGCGGGTCCTCACTTCGGCGTTACCTCAGCTCAGCTGGCTGAGCCAAGAGCCCACTGCTGACAGTAAGCGCGGTTCTAAGAGCAGCAGCTATGTGAGTTTTTTGGAGGTAAAAAATTTACACAACTATAGTAAATCAACTATACTTCAATAGCATTTTTTTTAAAGTAGGTAATTTGCATGTAAATTTAAAATGTGACAGCCAAATGAAACCTGTCTATAACAAGGACTCAAAACTGCCTAAATTGGGGGATGGGATAGCAGGGGGATTAGGGAAGAAATCCTTATAAATCAATGTTCAAAGCCTCAGGGAGCTAATCCTTACCATTCACTAATTCGGCATCCCTACAGCAACAAAATACATTTTAAAGACATAAGGTACAATCTGACTTCTGGACGGTCTCAGTCTTTTCTTTTTTTTTAATTTTATTTATTTATTTTTGGCTGTGTTGGGTCTTTGCTGCTGCACGCTGGCTTTCTCTAGTTGCGGTGAGCAGGGGCTACTCTTTGTTACGGTGCACGGGCCTCTCATGGCGGTGGCTTCTCTTGTTGCGGAGCACGGGCTCTAGGCGTGCGGGCTCAGTAGTTGTGGCTCGTGGGCTTCAGCAGTTATGGTTCGTGGACTCTAGAGCGCAGGCTCAGCAGTTGTGGCGCTCGGGCTTAGCTGCTCCGTGCCATGTGGGATCTTCCTGGACCAGGGCTCGAACCCGTGTCCCCTGCACTGGCAGGCGGATTCTTAACCACTGCGCCACCAGGGAAGCCCGGACAGTCTCGTCTTGATACACAGCAACTGGCTGAAAGGCCCCCTGGTAGTGTCAGGCATGGCTGGAGCCCGAGGCCATCAGGGTACCACGGGCTCTACTCTGCATTGGGTTCACGTGCCCAGAGGCTCTGCCTCAGCAAATGTGGCAACACAGCAGCTCAGACTTACAGCCTACCAGCTTATCAGCATCCACAGCAGAGAACTAATTTAATTCAAGAAGAGCCAGTGGAAGTGTACTGCCAACAGGATTACTTCACCTCTTAAGGACGCACAAGGCAAGTATCACGCACGTCTGGTTTTAAACGTCGGCAGAGCTGACCCCGCGGTACCACACTGGGCTCGGTCCTACCTGAAGACTTGGATCCAAGAGTGGATGAGCCGAGCCTGCGGGTAGTCCCCATTCCAACGTTTCTGCGGGAGCTTGCTGGAGCTTTGGATGACGTAGAGCTGGCAGAAGAAGGCCTATTACCATCCACAGAATCCTCATCATCAAAATTTTTATCTGAAGAATAAGCACAGACATCGTTTTTTGTTTTCATTTTTAAGTACTTTTTCACCTGAACTGAAAACAGCAACTAGTCTTAGAGATGAATGGCTTGCCAACTCTTTTGGAACCTGAGGTGCCCATCCAGGTCTAGAAAAAAGCCTTAGTTGAGTCCAGAATGCAGCTACAAACATCCTGTTTGCTTTCACACATCTGGAATGCTCTCCACCCCAATTCTGGAAAACCATAAAGAAGAAAATAATCTCTCATAAAACTACCACCTAGGAGCATACTTTAACAATTTGACATATTTATGACCATTCTCTCATGCATTTTTTTAATAGTTAACATTAAATATATTTCATTTTTGGATACTGTGTATTTCAAATACGTCCATTTTACCACATGATGAAACATTCTTCATAAACACCATTTTCACGGTTCCATGGTACTTTGCAACTGGAAAATGGCACAAATGAAAAATACTTTCATTGTTAGACATTTAGGGTGATTCTAATAACTTACCATTAGAAATAATATTGCAACAGATACCTTTCTACTTGCATCTTTGTTTGAACTTCTAATAATATTAAGGAAAAAAAAATTCCTGGAAGAAGGATTACTGGGTCAAAGAGTATAATAAAGTTTTTGATGGGTACAGCCAACCTTATTTTCAGAAACCTCATATAAATACATACTTTTCCTGGAAATTCAAAGAAGGGCCTATCTTGCCACACCCTTGCCAATGCTGAATATAAAAAAAAAAAAAAAAAAAAGCAAGCCTCTTCTTTACTGTTGCATTCCTCTCATAGTGAAGTTGAGCATTTTTTCATAAGTTCATTAACTTCTAAATGTTCTAAACAGCAGGAAATCCAACCAATATTCCTCAAGTTGCATTCAAAATTTAAAAAAAGAAAACCATCTTTGGGCTTATAAAAATGAACATACTTATGAACAGCATTCTGATGGCACAAAAATTAAAGCTCTCACGATACAGAGCACGTGTGGGTCATTCAGGGGGCTAAACAAAGAACTTAGGAGTCATTAAAAACAAAAAAAGAAAACTGACGTCCATAGCCGGCAATATTCATGATTTCTGAAAACGGGCATTAGATTTTTACCAGAAAGTCTGAAGTAAATAATTGCTGACCAAAAAACAGATACAAATAACCTGTTTTTCTTGCTCTAGTTGCTTCTCAGCTGAACTATCAACAGCCAAGTCTTGTGTCTACTCAGGACCCTAACGTTCCTTACACCTCACCAACAATCCCCTTCAAATCACAGGGCTTCTTTTATTCAACAGTCAGGGAGGGAGGAACCACATCCTCACAAATGCAGATCCCTGTGCAAACAGCTTCCCTCAACACGCCTTTACATTCCCCATCGCCTGGGCAAGCTGTGCTGTAATCCATACAGCAAGGTCTTGCTGATTCAGGCGTCCAGTGGTCTATTAGCACAGACTTCCCACGTGGATTCAGAAGTGATTCTTACACTGCAGAGCACACTGACAAGGCCGCTGCAAGAGTAAAACTTGGTCTGAAGTACAGGACGAGGTCACCCACTGGGCACTGACAGGAGCCCCGAGAGCATGTGGACCGTTGTCGTGACACGGCCACGGTGCGGGGTTGTGTCATTACTCCACTGAGAACAGTGACAGCCCCGGGCTGTGGGGAAGGTTAAGAGTGAGTGGGGGACACGATCACGACTATGCTTCACTCAAAAACGCATGTAAATTGTGTTTAGCTTTGTCTTTCTAACACAGGCAGGCAAGCCATGTAGAAATGCGTTGTTATTGAGAATTATTTTCAATGGGCCGATTTCACTGGAATTCCTGGAATTTCCACTTGCAGCAATGATGCATTAGCAAGGACCTAACCTCTTAAGAGAAACCAGACAGAATATGTAAAACTACTACTTTCAGACAGGACGACAGGCAGTACAGAGCTGAGATGCCTCAGAGAAGGGAAACAAACAAGGTGAGCTCTACAATCACCCCAAGTTCCTGCCTGGAGACAATTCCCAGGCCACCCAGGCCAGGGAGCCTGACAGCCTTGCTAAGTGGAGAAAATGAAGACCAGACTCCAGGGGGGCCAGGTAGCTGGGAGAGGCAGGGCCGAGTGCTGGAAAAGAGAGAGCCACACTGAAAGAGAGCTCCAGGCATGCCTTAAACTCTGGGCCACGCCATGTGAGTGAGATGCCCTAAGGGAGGGCAAAAAATGGCCAGGAGACTGTAAACTGAACAACTCCCAAAGTCCACACAAAGTAGGAATATGCTCGAGCACCAGAGCTGGGGTGCTCTCGGTGACTCACTGGAGGCATTCAGTAGAGACCCCAGAGAGAGCAAGCCTAGTAGTGGGGCCAGGTCTCAAGGACAGTAGACAGATCTGCAAGTAACTCAACTGCTTTGCCAAACAAAGCATGACATTCTTTAAAGGACTATGACAAAACGCAGACGCTCAACAACGTAACAGTCACAACACACATCATCTAAGCAAAACTTCATAAACAGATGAGAAGCAGGGAAATGTGGCTCATAATCAGGAGAGAAAAACGTCAAAAAATAGGGACCCACTAAGAAATGACAGAGATGATGGAACCTGCAGACAGGAACATTAAAACTGCTACACCTGTGGTCAAGGAGTAAAGGAACTCACAGACATAATGAGCGAAAAGGAAGGTGTTTTAAAAGGACCAAATGGAACTTCTAGAAATTAAAAAAACACAGCAGCTGAAATGAAAATATCGTTGAAATGGGATTCAAAGCAGATTAGACACTGCAAAAGAAGGGGAAAATGAGAGAATTTAAACACACAGCAATAAAATTTAACCCAAATTAAGCATAGAGACAAAAAAAAGAAAAGCCTGAAGAAGAAAAGAAATAAGAGGAATAGTCTCAGAGATCTGTAGGATGATACCCAGCAGTCTGACACACGTGAAATTGCACTGCCAGCAGAAGCCAGAGGAAAAAGACACATTAGATACCGAGGAACAAAATGACAACAGCTTTCATCAGAAACCATGTGTGCCAGAAGACAGTGGAATGACATCTTGAAAATGGTGAAGGGAGTATTAACCTAGAATTCTACATCCAGCAAAAGTATCTTCTAAGAACAGAGGCTGAATTAAAACTTATTCAGACCAACAAAACCAGAATTTATCACCAGCAGACCAGCGCACTCCAGGGAATGCTGAAGATCTTCAGGCAAAAGGAAAATGATAACAAATGGAAACTTGGAATTACATTAAGAAATGAAGATCACTGGTGATAGTAAATATGTGGATAAATGTAAGACTTTCTTCTCGTATTTTAACTACTGTAAAAGATAACTGATTATTTAAGGCAGAAATAAAATACTCAACATTTGGTCCCCATTCTTTTTATATTCTCATGTTACAGGAGGATAACCTCACGGCCAGAGAAAGCATCTATGTCGGCATGTGGATATCCAGGCGGTTAGGATATATGTTGCTGTAAGGGACGCCACACAGAAAACTGGGCAAGTATGAAGAGAATGGAAGCGGTTCAGACTCGTCCTCAAAGAGCTTGTAGTTTTAAAAGTTAATCACAACTTGTCCACGTTCACTGCAGATGCCACATTACGTCCGCTGCACCGAGGACGCAGCTGCTTCATCACCAGTGTCGGCGTGGAAACGGCCCCCAAGGAAGGGAAGGGGGAAAGGCAGCCAGTGGGAGGTTTTTTAAAACTGAGCTCCAACAGTCCCGACTCAGCCTCTTTACTTCCCCTTTGGAAACAAATCTAACGGGCTTACTTATTGAATTTTCTAAACAGATTAGAAGCAACTAAATATAGAAATAGCGAGAAAGGGGGATGGAACACAGGAGTTAAGCACAGTGATGTGAATGAAAAGTGACAGTTGAAAGCCCGACAGCTAAACAGAAACTATAAAAAGCAAACACGCACATAGAAAACACCCCGAACTCACAAGGCTTAGAACCCAGTGCAGGGGTCAAATCACGTGTCCCAACCTAAAAGCGCAGTACCGCGTGCCCATCACCACGACGCTGCACCAGCAAGATTACATGATTGTTCATGGGATCCATGTGCTAACAGAGAAAGTAATTCACGTTTTCTATCTGAGTTAGAAATTCAGGGGAACAGGAACGAGGGTGTAGTCATTTACCAGGTTAAATTTGCCCAGAGAGGTGTTTGGAGGATAAAGGTCAATTGAGCCTATTATTTGAAAACTAACACACCGTCTAAAAATAAGTTTGCCCTCTGGTTCCCAGCTTTTGGGACACCCAGAAATTAAAATCAAATCCAAAAGGGGGTTAGGCTCTCAGAAAGGTACCCAGTTTCAGTTAACTGGGGTTAAATTTCTCTTATGTAGAAGGTGCCGTTCCCGACCCGGACAAATGAGCTGTGTTTGCCACCGCACGCGGTCAGAGGAGACACACTCGGGATCCAGTCCAGGGTGAGGGGTCTCGTGGTCTCTGGGTCTAATATGTTTCAGTATCTTTCAACTAAATCAATCCATACTGAACTCTACGAGTCACTTAAATTCCCATTTTCTTTAGGCTTTTCAGCTAAGCAGACATCTGTTAGAATACAGCCTCTTTTTCTAGAGCTTTAACTAAGGCAAACACGTGTGTGAGAATGAATATTTTTAGCTATGCAAGCTTTTGCTATTACATCAACTTAAAACTTTTCACACATTAAGAAAACATCTGTTACACAGAAAACGTTCTTAGAGAAGGATCGGTTCTCCCTGAGCCCAAAGAAATAATTAATTCTATCTCCTGGCACCACTGCAAAGACTGTCATTCTGAGGGTCACTTCTCTCATGTGACAGCCTGGGGTAGAAACCTGGCATAAGCTCATTGGCGCCTTCGGTTCCTTTAATCTCTTAAAAATCACCCCAGTTCCATTCCCCCTTTTACAGCATTGGGACAAGACATTTAAAAATAACGCGTGAAACTTCTACAGTGTGACACTAATTTTCATCCAACTCTCAATCACCCCACTCCTGGTAACCCAATTAGTAGGCAGTTATCGTGAAGTGAAAAACAGCAGTAAAACAGCATGCCCCAAAGAACTGTTGATACAATAGAGATTTTAAAACACAGAAGAGAACCTTTTGAAAAAATTAAAAGTCCAGAGAGCACACACAGTCATTCGTGGACTTAGCAGCAAACCAGCCTAGTTCTCAAGGCTGAGTAAGTCTGTGAACTTGTGCTGAAGTCCTCAACCGTGGTCCAGATGCTGGACAGAGGCTGGCGAGCGGCCAGGGCCGGCACAGGCCGGGGCAGAAGCAGTCCCTCCATCGGCCTGAACTGACCCACATTCTGAACCCCCTAAGGAAGGGCCGGCAGAGCCCCGGCAGCCTCAGGACTGAGCTGTAACCAGGCTGGATCGGGGGTGATACAAAGCAACAAGCCACACACAGACTCTAGGTCAAAAGTCACCACACAGACCATAGCACGGCACTGTGACTAGAGGTTCAGGTCCAGGAGTGGCAGAAAAACATATCAGTCTAAAGACTGACTTCAAGTTTGGTGTTTAGAACTTGGAATTACAAGTTTTGGATCATATTGTCCGTTTAGAAAATGTATACACTCATCTATGAGGACGAACAAAATGTCACAGAAACTAAGAGGAGGTGTCTGTCCCGTTGTCCATCTGCCAGGGAGGCCGGAACCTAAACCTCCAAGCTTTTCCTCTTTTTTCCCCTGAGGCAGGCTGTGACCCACGCAGGTCCAACGGGGAGAAAGTTCCTCGTTCGTTCTCTTTATAAAGACAACTAACTCCCTGTGTCAGGGTCACTTTGTGGAAGCTGATACCCCAACAGGCTTTCAGCTTCGCCCACTCCCTGTTACTGAAATTCTCCTCCAAGGGAATGAGAAATGTGGCAGCCTAGTAACTGGAGCATAATTAGCAATCCCAAGAGAAGGCTGCACGGAGACACGATAATAAGCCCAAAGGCAGGCTGCTTTCCGTAAATATCCCCGAATATCTTGTCTTGATCTGTCACAGCTCTAAGCCATGGCTGACGGCCCCATACACCAAACACACTCCTGTGTAATCCTGAACACACCATCCTCTGCGAGCCTCGCCGGCTCTGTCCTGCTCTGGGCTGCACAGCCATAAACGTCTTGCCTTTTACTCCGACTCCCCCTGTGATGAGCTGTGTGCAGATCTGTTCTGTCTCTCTGTCCCTGGAGCAGACACATCCTTCTGGAATCCCTAACACCTACCACAGAGCCTGGGCCAACACACAGTAGGGCAATCAGATACTTAACTCTGGCAGTCCGCAGGAAAGAAGTCAAAACTTGTGAATGGATGCAAACCATTCTTCACGTATCTTTTTCAGAAGCTTTTACTGCTTTTAAAAATGTATAAGGCTTCATTAGATAATATAGTCAAACAAAGTCTGACAATATCTGAGGGAAAATGAAGAAAGTAAGGTAAATACAATCCTAAATGTTTTTTTAACCTTCCTGATGTCCTACCAGTCAGAAATCTTTATTCCTTTTTTCTGACAAAACATATACCTATTTAAAAATTACAAGTCAAAGCCCTCTTATATCAATCATAACCCCCCAAAATTAAACTGTTCACAACGATATATATGCATTTCCAGACTTCAATGCATGCATAAACCTACCATTATACACACACATATGCAACAAAAACTGTTTTGCCCACTACCGATATTTAGTAGATATTTTTTCTGTATCTGTCTAATCCATTTTGAAGACTACTATTACACTGCTCACATATGTAACATTTGATCAATCGCTTATAGACAGCTCGATTATTTCAAATCTTTCACCCTCGTAACACCACTGCAGTCATGTGTTTAAAAGCAGCGACAGTGAATGCACACCTAGGTCTGCACATACCTGCGTGCCAGGCCGTGTTTGGGGCTGTGCCTATTCTCATCAAATGCTCCCGACCACCCTAAGAGGGAAGCACTATCATGACTCCACGTTAAAGGCGGAAAATCTTAACGCAGCCAGGTACAAGTGCCTAGAGTCACACAGTTAATAACTAAGAGGGGGTGGAGCCAGGGTTCAAGTCTATGTGCATCTGACTCAAGATGCTAGGATCCGAGTTGTGATAACAAACGACCACCACACAAAAAGAGCAATTCATGTAAACCGGCCACTGTGTGCTACGCACGGTGCTCAGTACTTTCTGTGCGTTATTTAATTCTTACAACACGCCTTTGCTTACTTAAGAAAAGTACTTAATTAAGATAATTTCTTAAACATGGAATCATCAGTGACTCTTATGGCTGCAGACATAGAAATCCTCAACAAAGTATCAGCAAACCAAAGCTAGCAACATATAAAAAACTATCACCATGGCCAAGCAGGATTTATCCCAAGAATGGAATGTTGGTTTAATATATAAAACTTAATTTAATCATCATATTAATAAACTAAAAGACAAAAACACATGCTCAGTAGACACAATAAAAGTATTTGACAATACTGGGGCGGGGGGCGGGGGGGGAAGAAGCCTTTCATGCTAAAAACACCACAAACAGGGACTAGAAGGGAACTCCCTCAACCTGATGAAGACTAGCTACAAAACACAAAACACACACTGTTAACATCTTATTTAATGGTGACAGACTAGATGTTTTCCCCCTAAGATGAGGAAAAAGACAAGAAGCCTACTCTCACCACTTCTATTCAACACTGTACTAGAGGTTCTAGCCAGGACAATTAGCAAATAGGAAGAACTAAAATTATCTCTATTCACAGATGACACAATCTTGTATATAGAAAGTTCTAAGGAATTCACTAAAAAAACTATTAGCACTAATAAATGAGTTCAGAAAGGTCGCAGAATATTAAACCAAAATAGAAAAATCCATTGTATTTTTATACATCAGCAATGAACAATCCAAAAATGAAATTAAGAAAGCAATTAACAAGAACATCAAGGAAAAAAAAATACTTAGGAGTAACTTTAACACAAGTTACGTTACAGCATGTTTGCTGAAAACTGCATAACATTATTGAGAGAAATTAAAGACGTAATAAATGGAAAGACAGCTCATGTTCATGGATCAGAAGACTTATGAAAAGTTACTTTGCTCATTATCCAAACTGTATTTCTCATCCATTTGTCCTCACCAGCTTTGACTTTTAACCAAAGTTGGATGGTGCCTAGAGAGGCATGAAGGTGCAAACCACACTGTCTGCAGCAGGTGGCTGGGTAAAAGGCTGTTTCTCTACAAAGTTCCTACACTCCTCTCCGTCAAAATATGGGGAGTGGGGTAAGTGTACCCCCCCAAATCCAGTCAGTATGGACCAGCAGTGAAACCAAGAAGGACCCTGAGGGGCTTCTGGGCATGAAAGCCTTTTTGTCGCCCGTTTCTTGTAGGCAAGACTCCAGCCTCCATGACCTTCCCTGAGTTCCAAAGGGCGGATTAGAACAGCAACCCCATCCTTGAACTACTGCTAAACAACTCCTCATCAAATTCTCCCAGCTTGGGACACACGGTTTTGAGGGCAGGTGCCCACGGTGTCCCCCTCTGCCTGGCAAAGCAATAAAGCTATTCTTTTCTGCTTCACCCAGAACTCTGTCGCTGGGATTGGATTCGGCACCGGTGCACAGAGAAGCTGAGCTTTTGGCATCAGTACTAACTAGGACCAGTCCTACTTAACAGTGCTCAGTGACGAACACCCTTCAATATCCATATTCTGAAACAAAACTTCCTCTGCCCTGTGTACAAAATTAAGAAATGCTTTTTAAGCATTTCAGAGCACAAGGCGTAGAAAAACTTTAACCTGGCGGGAAACACTGGCACATTTCACAGAACAAAACCGGACACGGCGCGACGGGAGTGACGAGGGTGCTGAGAGTGTGTTACGGCTGCAGTCACCCACTGTCCATCACAGAAAAGCAGAGCTGAAGCACAGGCAAGCTCAACTCCGAGGATGAGTTTCCACCCCCTCGGCCATGCGCATGTCCACCCGACGCCTGCAGAGCAGATGAGCCAGCAGAGAGGGTGGGGGCCAAGATGGGACGACAAGAGGAAATTCAGTTCAGGCTTACTCATCCCCTAAGAAGGGAGCGAAAAGGGGAAGCAACTGGGGCAGACACGATCAGAAGCTGGAGAGGGACAGGAGAGGTGAGGGGACCCAGAGCAAAGTTGTGCCGACACCGGCACCGCCAGGGACAACTGATGAGCCCTCCCCGCTCAGGTCAGGGCGCGCTTCTTCCTCGGCGTCGGATGGAGAACTTGCTGGCCGCTGCTCTACAGCTACCAGCTCAGGAGAGACGCGGCAGAGCCCGCGGCCGGCCTCGTAGGGGAGGAACGCACAGCAGGCGCTGGGCAGTGAGCCTGTCCCCCCGCAGGGCCACGGGCCACCGGCCACCGGCCTACACCTCCATCAAGACCAACCTCGAAGCTGAAAATGGGGTTTAAAAACGGAGTCCGCCTTCTGCCTATGCAACGTGTATCTCTCTAAATAAACCTGCTTCCACTTTATTTAATTAATTAAAGTAAAATAAAAAGAAGTTTAATAGAATGAAAATTGGCTCCTGTTTCCCTGTCTGTGAAAAAAGGGTGATACTGCCCACCAACAGGGATCATCTGAAGGCAGCCCTCCTCCACTGCCAGCTCCGACAGACCTGGGGGACGCCCCCCTGTAACCACAGTCCTGCCTCGGGGCTGGGCGGGACCCAGAGGCTCTGCCCCACCTGCCACCTAAGTCACGGCAGAGCCTGTCTTTCTGCAGGATTGGGGCCAGGTGGAGGGCAGCCTAGCACTGCTGCAGCCCAAAGAAGGGCGGCCCCAGCCTAAGAGGGAAGCGGGAAGCCAGCAGAAGGCGGCAGAGCAGAGGTCGGGGTAGAGCGGAGGCCAACGCTGCGTCTGTGTGCCTGGGGACAAAACAAGACCCCTCGGTTACCCGAGCCAATTAATCCCCCTTTCTACTTATATACCTGGAGTGGAGGTGTACCATTTATAATCAAGGGGCTCTCTGTACCACTTGAAGGGGGTGTCACACAGATTAGAAAGAATATACGCAAAGGTAGGAAAACTCCAACTGCTCAACAAAGAGCAGCTGTTACACTCTGTCACTGTGTGATGCCCTGAGTACAAAAAAGCAACCTTTCAAAAATATGTGGATTGGGCTTCCCTGGTGGCGCAGTGGTTGAGAGTCCACCTGCCAATGCAGGGGACACGGGTTCGTGCCCCGGTCCGGGAGGATCCCACATGCCGCGGAGCGGCCGGGCCCGTGAGCCATGGCCTCTGAGCCTGCGCGTCCGGAGCCTGTGCTCCGCAACGGGAGAGGCCACGACAGTGAGAGGCCCGCGTACCGCAAAAAAAAAAAAAATGTGGATGGAGCTGAAGAATTAGGAATAGAATTCTTTTTTCTTTAGTTGAAGAACAGTTGATCTACAATGTTGAGTTAATTTCTCCTGTACAGCAAAGTGATTCAGTTATACATATACATTCTTCTTTTTAAATATTCTACCCCATTGTGGTTTTATCACAGGATACTGAATATAGTTCCCAGTGCTACACAGTAGGATCTTGTTGGTTTTTTGTCTTTTTATAAATTTATTTATTTATTTATTTTTGGCTGCATTGGGTCTTCGTTGTGGTGCAGGGGCTTCTCATTGTGGTGGCTTCTCTTGTTACAGAGCACAGGCTCTAGGTGCACGGGCTTCAGTAGTTGTCACGCACGGGCTCAGGAGTCGTGGCTCGTGGGCTCTAAAGTGCAGGCTCAGTAGTTGTGGCACGGGGGCTCAGTAGTTGTGGCTCGTGGGCTCTAGAGCGCACGCTCAGTAGTCATGGCGCACGAGCTTAGTTGCTCCGTGGCATGTGGGATCTTCCCGGACCAGGGCTTGAACCCGTGTCCCCTGCATTGGCAGGTGGATTCTTAACCACTGCGCTACCAGGGAAGTCCAGACCTTGTTGTTTATCCATCCTATATATAACAGTTTGCATCTGCTAATCCCAAACTTCCAACCCATCCCTCCCCCACCTCCCTCCCCATTGGCAACCACCAGTCTGTTCTCTATGTCTGTGGGTCCGTTCCTGTTTCATAGAAAAGTTCATTTGTGTCATATTTTAGAGGAACAGAATTCTTTTAATGCTCTTATAAAAGGCATAGAACTAATTCAGGTTATATAGTAAAAGAAATGTAGGGACATTTTTGAGAAACAGAAGAATGCCTCAAACTCCCTTCTGTAGAGCTGGTTCCAAAATGGAAGGAAGGATCCACCTGCCCCCTTGTCAAGAAGCCTTGGGATGGTCTCAATGACAATTTTCTCAGGGTCACAGGAAAGAAATGTGTCATTTATAAGGTAAAGGAAAAAAACTAAATTAGGAATCTGCTTCCACCAAGTGGCACCAACTTTTAAATTCTCTCTAAACCCTCCACGGCCTGCCTGTGACTTGGAAGTTCAAGTCCAAGGCACAGGGTCAGCTGAAAGGTGATGTGGTCTCAGAATACCCACTTTGTTGCTTCTGGACCAAAACTGGATGGATGCCCAGAGGCAGTGGACTTGTCCCCTTGGGGGCGGGAGCGGGGGTTACTGGAGAGGACACCTCCTCAGAATACTAAGAGCACACCACGTGCAGCTTCCCTCCTTCGTCTCTTCTGCATTCATTTACCAAGGACACCTCTGTGCCCAGTACTCTGCTGGGAGGTGGGATGCAGACAGGAAGGCGTGGCTCTCATCCTGGAGTTCACGGTCCAGAGGGGGAAACAGACACACACAACCCGCAGCAGTTATGCCTCAGTGTGACGCTTTGCTCAAGGCACGCACAGGATATGCCAAGTGGGTACAGAAGAGGGGCACATAGAACAGGGCTGAATCAGCCAGAAAGGATTCCCTGTGCACCACCACCCCAGCCCCGACCCTCTGACGTGACTCACTCCATCACTTGTGTCCGATACCGGAGGACTTCATGTGAACTGGGACCATGAAATGCTTTAAATGGGTGCACAGCCTACGCGCTTCAGGAACACAGTAGACCATCACGCTGAGTGAACACACGGTGAGAGAGCACACATTCCAAAGACACCTCCCGGACAGACGGAGGAGGGTCAAGGGAAAGGGGACAAACTAGCCAGCGGCCCTCTGCACACAGACGGGTCCAGGAGCCCCACCGTTCTGGGACTATCCCCATCTTGGGCGCCGGGGAGCAGAGGACGCAGTCGCCAAGTCGTGCCCAGCGGTTTGAGTTACTAAAGTTGGCATCTCCTGACCAGTGTGAAGGCCCAACTAAAACTAACCCTGTTAATACGATGCCTTCCCCAAAGAAAAGAACCCACAGCGACACAGCAATCATCAGGTACAGAAGATCAACCTTGAAGAAGAGTATCTCCCAAGACACCTCAGAAAGACTATAAACTCATCCTTGGAACCAACCGAAAGGGAGGGACGCAAAGAGATGGCTACTTTATTATCCTGAGTATCTCAGGGGATGAAGTAGGGAAGACGGGGATGGACCAGTCTTCCTGCCGGAAGAGCTGGCCACGGAGCTCGGGGAAGACTTGAACTGTCCCCGTATTAACATGGTCTGGTGAGCAACCACGAACTCCCAGCCAGACGGAAAACGTGGCTTTCCATTCTGCCAAGAATCGTCGTTCCCAGACATAGGTGTGTTAGTGCCTTAAAATCTGGACAGGTCCAGGGCGAGAGAAATGCAGGAGGAGCCTGCCCCAGGGGTGCCTCTTCCTCTCACGCTCCTACTGTCCACGAGGGTCACAGAGCGGGGACCTGGGACCGTCCTCCACGAGCCACCCAACCCCAGGTCACTCGGCCAGAGGAGGAGAGGGCACAGGAGGCTTAAATCAGCAGTCATTTGTGTGATTCTCTCTCTCTTCCAGATGCCACAGGTGCTCTGGGGCAGAAGACAGTTCCTCACACAACTTGGAATCCCTCCTGCTTCAGCCCCTGCACAGAGCCCCGTAGAAAGTTTAAGTCAGTTCACTACTGACTCTTGTATTCTCTGGCCATGAATGTTTAGCTACCTTCAGGCTTCTCTCCTAGGAAACAAGATTATCAAAGGGATTACCAAGGGATTACACTAAATCCCATGAAACAGATCAGTCAAGCTCAGGACAGCTCAAAAAGAGATTCTAAGAAAGAATTAACCATTGTCATGAACAAAAATTCACAGTCTTGTGAATTTTAAGAATCTGGCGATCCTTCCAAGTAAACATCCCTGAGTAACTGCAGCAAGAGTTTGGGTCTGTTTCATCTTCTCCAACTATTACTGGACCGTGTTTCTCTAGTGCAATTTTCATTCACATCTGAACAATTCCAGTCTTACCATCTGAAAAGTTAAAAGTCACATTACAGTTGAGGGTGTTCCATGGTGTTAGTAAGAATAGGGCCTTTGGATAACTGTAACACACACAGGCTAAAAACCAATTTGCTACCGCTAAGGCCTTAGTATCTTTTACTGAACTTACTCTCTTAGCTACTTGGGAGTTCACAATGCCATGATTATTTACATAATTACAAAGCAAACAGTAATAAGGGAAGAATAACTTGTTTGAAAATTTCAAAGTAGTTTGCTTTCTAAAATCCTTTTAATCTCGTCTGGGCCCATTAACTTGTTAATGGCACTCAGATTGGTTGCTGTTATTGGTCTAGAGAATCATCCAGACTGAGTCCCTGCCGGCTAAGGGCTTCTAAGACAGACATTCTGATGCCTGGCCAGGTGTAGAGGCCACCCAGCTGCAGGCTAAAAACAGGAAGCAAGCAAAGGAAAGCTCAGGGCAATATCAACACCACGGGAGGCTGTGAGCCTGTGTATTTTAAGGGGAGAAAGTACAAGTAAGTACAGTTATACTACATAAGGTGCAGGATATCCTCAGAGAGGCTTCTGGTAAATTGTAAGCCTACTGCTGAAATTACTTGTCTGATAACTGTCCTTCACACTGATCATGTGCTTATTTTCTGGTCCTAAGAATAGGGCACGTGAGCACACAGACCACGTGGCTGCCAGCGGGGCCAGCTCACCGTTACCCTGAGCCCCACAGCCCTCCCCAGCTCCCAAGCCAATTCCCACGTAACAGCTTCCCAGTTACGCCAAAGGAGACCGCCATGTGAGGGTGCTTATGAGAGCAGACACCCTCGCTCCCCTCTGGCTGCCGGTCAAAAGTCAGCCTCGCAGGCACCTCTGGGCAGACGGGGGGACCCCATCACAGCCCCTCAGCCCGGCTCAAAAATGTGCTCTGATAGCAGATTGCCTTCCAGTAGCTAATGGGCTCCTCCCAGCAGTGGGAGGGAAGAAAGCAAAGAGACTAAAAAGGAACCTGGTGGGGAAGAGGGAAGAAAAACGGAGGAGAGGAAAGGAATGAGGAGAGAACGGCAGGAGAGAACAGACCCTCTTTCTGAAGTTCTAATGCATGAGCAAAGCGTTGCTCTCCTTGAAGAAATTCACAAAAGGACCGCAGGCTGGCGGCTGCCTGACTTTGACAACCACCTCCCTCCTTTGTCCCTCCTGTCCCATCCGGTGACTGCGGGAGGGACCTTCCGGACACTCTGCCAGGCCCTGGGAAGACAGGAAGAACAAAAGCGCAGGCTCCCCTCCCGCCCCGCAGGCAACCTGCGCTATAAAGAGAATACATTTGCAAACACAAGTATGACAGATAACCCGTGATAAGGGTGATGCACCAGAGCGCAGTGCAGCGGAGGAGGGAAAAGGCAGAGGGGGTCATGAGAGACATTTTGGACGGGGTGGCTTCCACCAAAGACCCAAAACTCACCATCATCACAGGGGCGAGGATCACTCAGGCATCTCTGTCACGAGCAGAGAATTCAAGAGCAGGACGGGGAGAAAGGGTAGCGGCAAAGTTCCAATGTACCGTGAACAGCGAAGCAAAAAAGGGTAGAGAGCGTGCTCTCGCAGGAAAGGGCCCTAGGGCACCACGGACTCACGACCCTGTGGCTCCAGCCTCGTGGCCACCAGCACGTGCAGGCAGCTGTTAGGACCGCCGTGACAGCCGCCCTAGCTGTGGGTGTCTGAACGCAGAGAGCCACACTCAAACCCGATTCTCGTTTCTGTCCAAAGAAACCCAAGTAAACTAAAGACACCAAAAATGAACTTTAAGAGAGAAAAGAGGGCCTTTCAATTGTTTTCTTTTCCAATTTCATTTTTATAAAAATCAAATGTACACACTTACTCAGCCCTGAACCTGGCTATAAGAAGAACCCACGAAGCCCATCCTAACTATTCTACTATTTTTCCTGCTTTGCTCAATCAGTTCTCCCAATTCCAAAGGCCAGTGATAGATCTGTTTTCAATGTCTGGGCATCCAGTGCACACAGATGGTACAGTCACATGTGCAGTCAGGTGATGGGCTGAGCCTAGAAGCAGCCTCTGTGCGCATGCCCACCAGAGAGGACGGGCCAAGGAAAGCGTTCCGACCTCAGCGCTACACGCTTTCGTGCTGGATAAAGATTCTGGCATTTCTAGCACGGGGGTAAACCAGTTAGTGTGCGGTGCCACTGAGAAAAGATAACAATAACTGGAGTTCAATCCTCCCCACGTGACTGTAACCTTGGGAGGTGGCATGGCGTGGCGTGGCGTGTGGTGAAAAGTACACAGGTTTCATAGAGCTCTTCTCCAGACTTTGACATCCCTGGCGTTGTTTTAGTTTAGACAAGTTACTGGACTCCTCTGAGCCTGTCCCTCATCTGCAGAATGACCATCATTCACATACCCGTTATCTGTGTACTCAGAAGGTCTTTAGGTGCCCACTCTGTGCCAGGCCCTTAACTGGATGCCAATAGTTCAGAGAAAAAAGTGCTTCCCACTCTCAGAGCTGACGGCCAGCAGCACGGGGAGGCTTCAGAGAGGAAATTCCTAAAGGTTACAGAGGCCCAGGGAAGGGACCCCGAGGCCTCCGCACCATGACGGTGGTGCCTGGAAGCTGAGCAGATGCTGAGCTGGGTGACAAGGACTGTGGACTCCAGTGGGGTCCGTGTGTACCAAGTCCCTGGGCTGAAGAAACCCAGGCAGCGATCAGGACTGACCCCAGGGCAGTACCAGCACACAGACGTCTGAACAGGCTGGTAATTATCAATAATAATAACCCCAATCATCTGCATGGTAATAAGTTAGAGTAGGGCACTTAAACTGGTACTTAAACTTCTCACAAAAGTACTCTAGCGCTTCCCTGGTGGCGCAGTGGTTAAGAATCCACCTGCCAATGCAGGGGGCACGGGTTCGAGCCCTGGTCCGGGAAGATCCCACATGCTGCGAAGCAGGTAAGCCCGTGCGCCACAACTACGGAAGCCCACGCACCTAGAGCCCGCGCTCCCCAACAAGAGAAGCTACCGCAATGAGAAGCCCACGCACCGCAACAAGGAGCAGGCCTCGCTTACCGCAACTAGAGAAAGCCCACACGCAGCAACAAAGACCCAACACAGCCAAAAATAAATAAATAAATTTTTTAAGTGCTCCAAAATTACACGAAGATATTTATTTATTTATCTATTTTTGTGTTACGTGGGCCTCTCACTGTTGTGGCCTCTCCCGTTGCGGAGCACAGGCTCCGGACGCGCAGGTTCAGCGGCCATGGCTCACGGGCCCAGCCGCTCCGCGGCACGTGGGATCTTCCCGGACCGGGGCACGAACCCGTGTCCCCTGCATCGGCAGGCGGACTCTCAACCACTGCGCCACCAGGGAAGCCCGAAGATATTTATTTTAAGTGAACATATTTGGACTTACATTTTTACTATTTCATGGAAAGGGGGGAGTTTTAAGCAACTTTAACTGCTGTGGACAAAATCTGCATGTTGATGACTGAAAACTAATCTAGAAATCAGCAACTAATCTTTCAAAACCTTGGGTAATCTCTGAACGGCACAGTAACAAAAATCACAATGGATCCTTTCCCTGATTTAATCTTCTTTTCTCCTTTTGACCACAGGACTTATTTTACCTTTGAACTTGGCCAAAAGGGTATTGTGCTTAATTAATGTCAGAAACCAAATCCCACAAATATCAGATCTACATTTTGCATTCGTCTGGAAATGTCATTTTAATTATCACTGTGCCAACCCTGACCCAATTCTTCCTGACAACCACTACACAGGAGCAAAAGCAAGTGAGCTGGAAAAATCCAGAGCCAACTTTGGGAGAGGGTCCCTACCAGAATGTCTTCTCATATTAAAGCCACTGTACCAAGAGCTAGCTGCCTCTTGTGCAATAATCCTTCAAATCCTCCATCCCTGCTTTAATGACTTCATTCTCAAGAACCCAAGGGAGGCAAATAATCACACCTCTACGTAAGAAGAGAGAAATAAGATGACAATATAACTGACAATAAACAGCTACATTCTGATAAATCTTAGTCCTCTAATGCCAGCCCCATCTCTGCTCCAAGACACAAACCCAACGTGAATCAAAGCCACATACAAATAAAATTCTAAGTTCAAGTGTCCAAAACTACAATCACCTCCCCACACTCAAACCTGCTCACTCTCCGAGTGCCCTGCTTCAGCTGGTGCCAGCACCACTCAGCCCGGCAGCCATCTCCCACCATGTCCCCCCCGCCCCCCTCCTCTCACATCATCCTGAAGTGCAGCTGGTATGGCTCTCATCTCCAAGCCCTCCCCTTGTTCACACTTATTCGACCACTGATGTGCATCAGTACAGACTCATCAACACTTACACTCTGGGTCATAATCCGGTGCTACCTTATTGATCAAACTCTTCTCGCTCTAGTCTGTGAGAACCTTTCAGCTGCTCCCTGTGACAGCTGACATACCCCCGTCACAGTTTTGATTTGTTTTGGTTTGGTTTGGCACGACCCTACTGTCCGGCGCTGCAAGACGCCCAGGCTCACTGTGTACGTTCCCTGCTCCAGGCCTCAAACCTGCCATCCCCACGGACCCTGGCAGTGGTAGAAACCAAGATCGGAGCACTAGTGGCAGCTTCTTTTTAAGAGACCTTATTCTGCATCAGATTCTGTACCTTGTTTCTCTTAAGGGAGCTTCCATATCTAAACAAAAAGCTCAACCACGTCATTTTCAAGCTAAATCCAACTTTCACCTCCCGTTAGACTGTGTCTCCACATCACACAGGTGCTACGTGCATCATCTCATTCACTCTCACAGCAGCTTGCCAACCTGAACACGAGGAACCGGGGCTGACGGACCAGCCGCCCGCCCAGGCCACACACTGTCCACGCAGACACAGATGCACACTCCAACGGAGGGGATCCGAAGTCCACACGCTTACGATCCAGTCAGCTAGACCCAAACACCACATACAGGAACGATGACACTTTTTGGATGATTTAACCCGTCTGCACCAAACTGAGAACTTCAAGGAAAAACTTGTAAATTTCTCATAGAGCTAAATTTCTTTCATTTAAAAGACCAGCATTTATTCTAAATTACGTCACTTCATTTTCTTTCTTTCTCTCTCTCTTTTTTTTTTTTTTTTACTGGTGTTAAAGTCCCTTGTTTTCTGAAATAAGAGATACGGTGGGGGTTTTTGGTTGTTGCTATGTTATATTTGGTGAAATTAAAGTTGGTCACCCTGGGACTTCCCTGGTGGCACAGGGGTTAAGAATCTGCCTGCCAATGCAGGGGACACAGGTTTGATCCCTGGTCCGGGAAGATCCCACATGCCGCGGAGCAACTAAGCCCGTGTGCCACAACTACTGAGTCTGTGCTCTAGAGCCCGCAAGCCACAACTACTGAGCCCGTGAGCCACAACTGCTGGAGCCCACACACCTAGAGCCCGTGCTCCACAACAAGAGAAGCCACTGCAACGAGGAGCCCACGCACCGCAATGAAGAGTGGCCCCCGCTCTCTGTAACAAGAGAAAGCCCACATGTGACAATGAAGACCCAATGCAGCCAAAAATAAATAAATATTTTTTAAAATAAAATAAAATAAGAAAGTTGGTCACCCTGTATCAGTCTCTCCACCCAATTTTTAAAGGTTTAACTCTGAGGAGCAAATGGCCTACAATAAAAACCTCAGCTTCTCAGCACGGCCTACAAGGCCCCTGCCATCTCCCCTGCACTTTCCCCTCCAGGAATACCACACTGCTCTCAAAAACAAACTCGTCATGTTCATAAGGTGATTTCCAATCCCAGAACCGCCCCCCTCGGCCTCCACCCGCCCATCACTGGGCAAACAACTGATTAGGGATGTCACATCTTCCAAGTGTCCAGATCACTATGTGTCTAAACAGGCCAATGCCTGTTTTAATAATATCTCTTTGAATGCTTACAGTTTTAAACTATTCCCTAAGGCATCTATACTGAAAATGGCACAATTTCAGAATCAAAGAAACAAAGCCAGGCTTTTAACACAACAGTAGGGGCGAAGCACTGAGCTGGGTGACAGTTTGCTGGAAGGAGGGCAGGTCGAGGATGGCAGAAATCCGGGGCCACCAGCCCATTTAGAGAACTCAAACCTCCCGTCTCCCCGCCTACTCCTCCTGAGGCTGCTGTGAGAATCAGAAAACAAAAACAAACAAGAGACATTCGGGAAAGTGCTTTGAAAATACTAAAATACACAGAACCATAGTAGAAAATGGCTGGCATTATATTGTACAGACTGTTATGGGTCCCTTATTAACCATGGTTGACAGAGGAAGATTCAAATATACCCCTGCTATAAGAAACAGCATTTAATCCTTGTTTCCTACTATACTTGCAGCTCCCTAGGGTAAAAAGTACCCTTTTAAATGCTTTTAAAGCCTGCATTTCGAGTAACAGTGACTAAGGAGACAGGTTATTGGAAAGGATTTATCAAGTGAGAGAACAGTCTTTATTTTAAAGTCAGAGCCACAAGGCTTTCTCCACGGTCTTTAACATAAAATGGTCAACCCCATAATTATGTCTCCCTGTTGTTTAAAAAAAAAAAATCTACAAGATGACAACGTAAGACAAATGCTACTTATAAGTAACACACTTTCAAATCCTCAAATGAAGGGTTCTGAAAAGAGGTCACTTCAGAACGTGAATTATTTAGCTGTCCTGCCCAGGGTTTGATTTCCTACAGCAACTTAAGCTGAATACAGAATACTGTTAAAAGGGGTGAAATAAAAATGACCACTAGCAGTATATGCTTTCAATTCTCAACTTTAAAATATAATTAAGAAACGTAATCCAGCATCTTCCAATATGTCCATTTTCGGCAAACTCAACCAAATTAAGAGGACAGATATACACACCTTAACAATCTACGACAAAAGAACAGAGCCAATGAGCTGGACACATGCCAATTTCCCGGCAGGGAGACAAATGAACACTTGTTACTGTGCACAATTTATTCTGTGTAATACCTATTTTCAGCTGAAGGGCTTGGAAATATCCTTCAGAGACAACAAGTTAAAAGCCTGCCAGGAAGCCCATCCCACAGGAAACCTAGGCAGGGATACAGGTAGTTCACAGCACGTCCAAGGCACTCTTCTTCCAACACAAACCTCCGTCACACAGAGCTCTTTCATATCCTTTCAGCACTGCCAAAACCTGGCAAAACCTCCGTGGAAAGACTGAAGGCTAATCAATAAGACCTTTGTAAACAATGCTTCTTTCATAGTTTTTCAGTTCCATCTGCGCATTTTAAAAATGTAAATCTTTTAAAAGGAAAAAATTTTATACAATGATTCTCAAGACAGAAGTGGCACCCCTGCACTATTCTGATTTATATGTGTTTTTAATCTGCCCACCGTTGGGAAAACCATAGAAATTTCCAACCAGTAGAGTCCTTTCAAGACAGCCGATACTTATTAACAAATGTCTTGTAATTGCGAAATAATTTATTTTCATGAACCATATACTGTGAATACACGAGAGCAGAAAAAAAAAGTTGAAAGCACATAAAATAAACAGAGGCTGGTGAAAACACAGCTAACCTCGGCTCACTGTGCCTACTTGCTCTCTCCTGGTCCTTGAAGGTCAACACTAACCTTAATAGAGCTGCAGCTTTCACAATTTTTCCTGCCTAAATGCAAATACTCGTAACAATTATTTTCCTAAGTTTCATCCATGATCTTCAGTTCTCAAAGCAACGATAAAATACCTTAAATATCTTATTTCCTAGTTAAGCAGCAATAATTACAAACACTTTCCAGAATATATTAGAATAGCCTACCTTTCCCAGTGGTCATGACCGTCAGTGACCGCGGTACAAATAAAAACACTGCTCTGAAAGCTACACCTGCTCACAGGCACTGACGCCTCAGCGAACTCTCCACCCACAGGGCTTCTTCAGTGCGATCTGAGCACCAAGGACAGCGGCCGCCCTTATTCCAAAATGAAAGCCTACACTCTGCAGAACAGTGATTGTTCAAGGGGCGGGGGCACCTTTCCCATCTGACGCAAGTCAGGGAGCCCTCTTTAACACTGGTGTCGAAAAAAATGTTAAGCAACTACCTGACTCCCCGCCCCCCGGAAAAACAGAGAATGCTCTTAACATAAACTTTAAATGAGAAGAAAGTCACAAAGCTATGGCATTCCCACACAGATGATAAAGAAAGCTGTCAGCTGCAGCCTAAGCTACTTAAGCTGGCGCCAGAGACAGTCCCTTCCAGGCTATTTTAGGGGCGGTCTCCTTGGTGCAGCACAGTGCCCTTGCCAGTCTTGGAGTACACCATCCCCGCGGCCGTGACTACGGAATCACTTGCCTAAGATACTGAGCCAGAATCCCAAACCTCCTAACATGCAGAGTCCAGTAAACAAGTGGGGGGAGGGCTGGGAACCCATTATCGGACCTGATCCACTTATTCACAACCACTGTTTTTAAAGACTGCACAATAACGGCGGCTTAGCTTCTTAATAAAGAAAAGACAATCAATTTGCCTTTCAATGAATGCTTTGTCCCAGCTATGCTGGGCAACAGTTCAGATCTTACCTAACAATCCATCGTCACTCTATTCGTTTTCAGACTTGCAGTTCTCATTTCCAACAAACTTAGAGATGATATCTAACGTTCTTCAAATTATAAAATTTTTTAGTAAAACGACAGAGGGCAGGCTGCATTTTGCAGCAAAATGACGCCCTAGATACATTACAATTTTCTGATTATCTGCTATCTAGCTTACAGTTTTGTTAGCAAATAAGTATTTTTCCTCTAGCTACAGATTTATTATGGAATTTTCAAGATTGAACCAGCATGATACTTTCATTCTTTCCTCATGAACATGTCAGCTTTGCTCAAGAAACTCAAAAGCATGCACATTTTTAACCAAATTAACAACCATGGGCCTCATTTCAATCAAATCCAATTAAAGAACATTAAGTGGCTGCAGATAAAGGACAAATGACTAGTCTATAATTACTGGCTCTTTCATGCTGAAAATTCGATTCTCCCATGAGCATAAGCACATCTGCATGATTTTTAAAACGTACACAGAAAATAATTTGCTTTTTAAAACCCATAGAAGGAAAAACTGTAATTTTTGCTTCAAGGGGTTTGCTAATTATACGGAGATGGAAAAAAAAAGAAAAAAGAAACATCTATAAAACAACATATTTTTAACTCCCATATTCTTGCCATTCAAAACCGAAAGGCCTTCAGGTAACCTAGCAACAAAAAAGAATCATACAAAGATGAAGTATTCTATTACAGACAGAACACCCATTTCCAGTTGCTGCTCAGATGCTTTTTCACTGCTGTTTAGTCACAAGTCTTACACTTCTAAAACATGAAGTCCGTGGCATTTATATAAATATAATCGATTACACATCTTAGAACAATATAATTTTGAACATGTCAAGAAATACAACCCAAGACAAAACCCATTTCTTCCCTAAGAGTATTGCTATTACATTAATAGTTCCTTTCAACTTAGCTCAAATCCAGAGCTTTTCTTTCTTACTCAAAGGAGCATTATTGTGCACAAGTAACAAAAGAAAAAACAGATAAATTAGAATTCATCAAAATTAAAAACTTAGATGCCAAGAAAGTGAAAAGACAACCCACAGATGGGGAAAAAATACTTGCAAATCAAATATCTGATAAGAGTCTTGTTATCTAGTATATATAAAGAACTCTTTTAGCTCAACGACAAAAAGACAAATAAACTAATTTAGAAATGGGCAAAGGACCTGAAGAGAGATTTTCCAAATAAGATCTACAGATGACCAACAAGCACATGAAAATATACTCAGCATCATCAGTCATGAGGGAAATGCAAATCAAAATAATGAGATACCACTTCACACCCACTAGGATGACTGTAATTTTTTAAAAAGAAAGGAAAAAATGGTGTTTTTTGTTTTGTCTTGTTGGAGAGGATGTGGAGAAAATAGAACCCTCACACATTGCTGGTGGAAATATAAAATGTGGAAACCATGGCGGGAAACAGTCTGACAGTTCCTCAAGAAGAGGAATATGCAATTCTTCAAACACAGAATCACCATAGAATCCAGCAATTCCACTTCTAGGTATATACTCAAAAAGGATTGAAAACATGTTCAACAAAAATCTGTAAACTATTCACCATACCAAAAAGGTAGCAACCATCGAAATGTTCATCACTGGATGGATGGACAGGATAAACAGAAGGTGGTCCAGCCATGCAGTGGAACAGAGGTGCTGATGCACCACGACACGCACGAACCTTGAAAACATCATGTTAAATGAAACAAGTCACACAGACGTCAACACGTACTGTGTGGTTCCATTTACATGAAATGCCCAGAACAGGCAAGTCTGTAGAGTAGATTCGCAGCTGCTGGGGCAGGGGTGGGGGTTAGGGAATTAGGAAGGTGACGGCTACGAACACCGGGTTTCTCTCTTGCGGTGACAAAAATGTTTTAAAACTGACTGTGGTGATGATTGCACATATCTGTAAATATGCTAAATATGACTGAAGTATATACTTTAAGTGGGTGAATTGTATGGTATGTGAATTACACCTCAAAAACACCATTTTTTAAAAAGTGCATTATCGTTAAAGAAAACGTGCATTAAATTTTAAATGTATACTCCAAAATCACCCAAAACTCTACAAGAAACACAAGTATGAGAGTTATTCTCAAATGATGTTCTATTTATTTAAAAAAAAAAATGAATATATCCCTGAGATGGAGCAATGGAGGAGAAACCTATCGTTTTGAGCACCAACCCCATCCGGGCACGGCTGGGAGCTTTACACCCGACCTCATTTACCCTGCAGAGCACAGGAGTGAGCCAGCTCCCAGGAGGGAAGCGCAGTGCCCCGAGTCACACGGCCCGCGTGTGGGGGCAGAGAAGCCTTTCCTAAGGAGGAACGATGGCCACACTCGTCCACAGCAGCCCCTTTCGGCTTCTCCCTGACGCTCTGTCTACCTGTCCCGTGGGGGACTCGGGCACCCACGCTCCAAAACGGACACCTGCTGTGGCCACACACAGTCACCACTCATTAAAGTGTTAGGTCCCTGTTGAGTCACTTGTTAAGTCCTCCTGCTGTGAACAGAGGCTGAATTTTCACAAATGGGGTTTGAGACACAGATCACTCAACAGACGGCTTGTCCGGTCAGCCTAGGAAATATACACGTACGAATCAAACACGGCGGCCTTCCAGCCATCAGAACCCTGGCCCAAAGGCAGTTCAGGAACCTGGAAATGAGCCCCATGTTTCCATCCTCTCTTTGCCTTTGACTCATTTCTTCCTCAGGTCTAACTCTCATCTGGTACCCAAGAATCCATAGGGAAAAGCAGACAACAAGAAGGACTGGGGTACCTCAGGTACGAAGCTTCCACGTATGCACTCTGTGTTATCAATAATAAGAGATTACAGAGGAAAACACTGATGCCCCTCAAAAGAGCCAACCCCAGAGGACTCACCAGGACTAAGAACAGAAGACAGACGGAGGTGTTTGGGGCCTAGAATGCCCTGCACTCAGGGGGCTAAGAGTCCAATGCAGAAGGGGGACATCGGTCAAATCACCAAATGCAGCAAAGTAGGGGATGCTTGGAAGTGTCCAACAGGGAGGTCAGGGAAAGCTTTCTAGAGCCAGAGGGAGGGAACACTGAGCTGGAAAGGATGAGGAACAGCGAGATAAGAAAGAGGAGACAGCAGAGACGTGCACCAGGGTCTCAGAGGAAGGGTAATGAGGACAGGTGGCCCCAGGGGAGGGCCGGGATGAGAAGGCTGCAGGGCCAGATGGAGCACGGCTGCAGCAGGCTGCTAAGGACTGGGGGGGTATCTTGAGAGCAATGAATTGAAACAGGAAGAAGAATTTTTTTTTAATCATGTTAGTGAGGGCAGGAGGCAGAATCCACCTGCAACACAGAGCTGCTCGGAAAGCCTTCGTCTAACCCTATGGGACGGAAGCCCTCCCCACAGCCACCATCAGCACGCAGCTAACGTATGATGTTCACGCCTTTCCCTCCTCTTGAAACAAACAGAAGTCACCAACTGTAATTTGTTTTCCTCTGTTCTTATAAATTTATTTATTTAATTTATTTTTGGCTGCGTTGGGTCTCCGTTGCTGCACGGGGCTTCCTCTAGTTGCGGCGAGCGGGGGCTACTCTTCGTCGCGGTGCGTGGGCTTCTCATCGTGGTGGCTTCTCTTGTTGCGGAGCACGGGCTCTAGGCACACGGGCTTCAGTAGTTGTGGCTCACGGACTCTAGAGCGCAGGCTCAGTAGTTGTGGCACTCGGGCTTAGTTGCTCTGCGGCACATGGGATCTTCCTGGACGAGGGCTTGAACCCGTGTCCCCTGCATTGGCAGGTGGATTCTTAACCACTGCGCCACCAGGGAAGCCCCCCCGTTCTTAAAAGTAGACGATAACAACGGTGTGCTTATTTTTGGGAGATTAATGCTTGCAAAATTCCTAAGAAGAATATACCTAATCTGGAACTGATGCTCATTTTCTATATTAATGTTTCTACTAAAAAATACAGAAAGGGCCAGGCCCACGTCTTGAACCCAACTTGAATGACATAATGTGTTCCAGCTCTTCTTCACTTACAGCCCATTATTTCTGATGAATGGAGGTGAAACAAGGCCTGGTGAAGCTGGGTGGCGCCCACATGGGGCTCCATTATTCTCATCTATGCACTTTAGCATACATTTAACATTTTCCAAATAAAGAAATGAAAAGGGAAGGGGGTCAGAAGACCTTGCTCTGAGGCCGCCCCCAGGTGCGCCCAGAGAGTTTGGCTACAGGCTGTGTCCACCTTCAAGGATCTGAGCAAGGATCCAACCTGCTCAGACTTCTGAAAAGTGAACATCTCTCAGGCTAACATCAAAGTGACAGTGCAGGTAATACTTATAAATGTTTTTAACACTGTGCTGGCTGAAGGAAAAAGGAGACAGGAGAAGACCTCCTGGCCTCAGTCTCTTCCACCACAGAGCAGTCTTCATCCAGAGAGAAAGATCGGTCCCCTCATTTCGGCGACGTCGCACAACAGACCAGACCGGGGGGAGGAGGCAGGGGGACCGCGAGCAGGTGGCTTCAACAGTGCGGGCAAAGGGGCTGGAGAAGAGCGCTGGGGCCACTGAGAGGCGTCCACAGCCACAGGAGCCAGTGGCGAGGCACCACGCGGGGAGGAAGGTGGGGCCTCCGGGGTGACAGGCAAGTCCTGATTCACACGCCTGGGTGGACAGTGGAGCGGTCGTCCACGGGAGATGTACAGAGGGAAGCTAGGACAAGGTCATGTTGAGGTGTTCTGGGTTTTGCCTTTGGGACATGAGTCTGGATACGTGTCTCCAATACATGAAGAAATGTCAGACAGGCAGCTCCTTCACATACGGTTAGCAGCATTGGACGCATTTATGGAAACATGTTATCTGGCTAGTAAACAGAGTTCCGGCCATGGAAAATTATAACCCAGAGGAGAGCACTGCCTGAGAAAGAGAAAGGCATAGAACCAAGCCAGCCTTAAGAATTTAGTGGCAAGTAGCAGAGAGCAAACCTAGAAACAACAGCCCAACAGCAGGAAAAAAACATCAAAAGGAGGTCAGGCCAGAGGAGGCAAGGAGGAAGGATGCTTCCAGGAGGAGGAGATGGGGCTCAGCAGTGTCCAGCATGGTGAGAGGCCGGGCAGGGTGAAGACTGGCAACCCCAGCGGGTGGAGTAGCGTGGCCATCACCCCGTAACAGCGCCAGCAGCTGTGTCGGTGACGTGAGCTGACCCCGAGCCTGGAGCAGTCTGAGGAGGTGACTAGGCGAAGAGACTGAGACAGGGAATACAGATGTTTAAAAAAGCAAACCACAGGACCAAGACGGAGTCACTTACGCTAGGCCGCACAACCAGAGTGGGGCTGAATACCTAACCCAACTGCTGCTTCAACCTCCCTACCAACTGCGGTCTCACGCGGTCAGTCAGGAATTTCCCGGTCGGCACCAGGGAGGTCACCCGTCTCATGGGCGTCCTCCAGCCCCAGTGAAGGTGAGGTCACTGTCACACAGACCCGTCCCGTCCCCCACAGGTGGGTTACTTTAGCCTGAAATAATCTTTCCTGTTTATGACTTCCTTGTCTTGCCTTTAAAAAACCTTTCCCTTTCTCTACTCCTTTTGGAGCAACCCCCCAGACACACACACCCTCGCTAGATGGGATGCTCCCCAACTCAAGACTCGTTCAGTAAAGCCAAGTAGATCTTTAAAATTTACTCAGTTGAATTTTGTTTTTTTTTTTAACACAGACGTCTCAGGAGAAGTTTGCTGTACAGGGGAGGAGAGAAGCAGAGCAATGAGAATGGCTGGAGATATACGTATGCATGTTTTTACCGAACGACACTCGGCATGCTTAAGAGTCAACAGTCCAGACAAAGGGGGGGCGAGGGGTGAGAACAAGTGCAGGCCGACCTCTCTCATGAAGTTAGGTGCAAAAAAACTCCTCGACAAGGTACTCACAAACCGAACACAACATTGTATAAAAAGAACTGTACACTATGACCAAGTGGGATTTATTCCAGGTATGCAAGAGTGGATTATTACCTGAAAAAAATCCATCAATATAACGTCACAATATCATCAGGCTAAAGAAAAACAATATCAATTGACATCAAAAAAAGCATTTGAAAACAAAAAAAGCAACACCCTAAAAGGAATCCAGATCGGAAAGAGAGAAGTAAAACAATCTCTATTCACAGATTAAATGACCTAGTATATAGAAAATCCTAAGGAATCCACTGGAGAGGAAAAATCTAGCTAAAAAATGGGTTAAGCAAGGTTGCCAAATACAAGATCAAATATAAAATTCTACTTTATTTCTATATGCTGGCAAAGAACAATCCAAAAATAAAATGAAGAAAAGAATTATATTTCCAATATGACCAAAAAGAATAAAATACTTAGGAATAAATTTAACCAAAGTAGTGCAAGACTTATAAATTGAAAACTACAAAACATTGTTGAAAGAATTCCAAGACCTAAATAAATTGAAAGGTATCTTACATTAATGGATTAGAAGGCTTAATGCTGTTAAGATGGTAATATTTCTCAAACTGGTCGACAGGTTCAACACAGTCCCTACCAAAATCCTGTAATTCATATGGAAATGCAAGGAACCCAGCAGAGTCAAAACAATCTTGAAAAGAAGAACAAAGTTGAAAAGCACAAACTTCAACCCAAATGTCCTTCAACTGTTGAGTGGATCAACAAAACATGGTGTATTTATTAAAAAAAAATGTTATTCAGCCATAAGAAGGAATGAAGTACTGACATATGCTACCAGGTGGATGAATCTTGAAAATATTAAGTGAAAGAAGCCATACACCATATGATTCCATTTATATAAAATGTCCAGAACAGGCAAATCCACAAAGACAAAAGACAGGTTGTCAGGGACTGGAAGGACAGGGAAACAGCTAGTGCTAATGGGCACAGGTTTTCTTGGGGCTGCTGACAATTTTCTAGAATTAGACAGTGGTGATAACTGCACAATTTTCTGAATATATGAAAAACCACTGAATTATGCACTTTCACAAAGTGAATTTTTTTGGTATGAATTATATCTTAATATTTAAAATATGCTGATGATCAGGCTTCCCTGGTGGCGCAGTGGTTTAGAATCCGCCTGCCAATGCAGGGGACACGGGTTCGAGCCCTGGTCCGGGAAGCTCCCACATGCCGTGGAGCAACAAAGCCCGTACGGCACAACTACTGAGCCTGCGTCCTAGAGCTCGTGAGCCACAACTACTGAGCCCATGAGCCACAACTACTGAAGCCTGTGCGCCTAGAGCCCGTGCTCCGCAACAAGAGAAGCCACCACAAAGAGAAGCCCGCGCACCGCAACAAAGAGTAGCCCCCGCGAGCAGCAACTAGAGAAAGCCTGCACGCAGCAATGAAGACCCAACACAGCCAAAAATAAATAAATAAAATATGCTGATGATTTCAGAAAAAAGTCCAACACCCATTTGTAATAAAAAGCCAGATAAGTAGGAATGAGGTAGTAGAACTACCTCATCTTGCTAATGAACACCTACAAAAAGACCTACAGTTAACATCAAACTTAGTTATGGAAAACCTAGGACTGGGAACCAGGCAAGGAGGTCCACTCTCACCATCCTTATTTTACATATGGCAGAAGTTCTAGCCAGTGCAATAAGGCAAGAAAAGGAAAGAAAAAGTATGCACATCTGAAAGAGACAAAACTGTTCCTGCTTGTGGATGACATGACTGTCTACGCAGAAAATCCCAAGGAGCCAACAAAAACTCCTAGAACTAACAAGAAAGTTCAGAAAGGTTGTGATACAAGCTGTATAAAGAGCAAGGAGGAGAAAGCAGAGGGTGGATGGGTTGAAAAAAGTAGAAGACTCAATGGTCTGAAGTCCAGAAGAGTTCAAAGAATGCTTTTACACTGGAAGTCACTGGGCAAACAAAAAGGAGAAGCTGGGTCGGGGGGGCGGGGACTTTTATTCTGCTGCTACTGCAGCTTCTCTATGCTACCTGCTACCTAAATGTTCAATGGCTCCAGCAAAGAAGAAAATGAGGTGGTTTATTTTTTGACAGCAATTAAACACCTTGCTGGTCTCCCAAAGTTACTGATGAGAGACCAAGCTATTTGGGTTAGGAATTCTAAAACCTTTATATATGCGCCTTTCCGTTATTCTATTCTGGCTCTAACAATTAAAACAGTAAGTCTACGCATCAACAGGCATACCTCGCTTCAGTGCACTTTTTCATTACTGTGCTTTGCAGGTACTGCGTTTTTTTGGTTTTGTTTTTTTTACAAATTGAAGGGTTTGTGGCAAATCTGCGTCAAGCAAATCTACTGAAGCCATTTTCCCAAACAGCACTTGCTCCCTTTGTGTCTCTGTGTCACATTTTGGTAATTCTCACAATATTTCCAACTTTTCCATTATTACTGTATTTGTCATAATGATCTGTGATCAGTGATCTTTGATGTTACTATTGTAAAAAGATTATGACTTGCTGAAGGGTCAGATGATGTTTATCATTTTTTTAGCAAATAAAGTATTTCTTAATTAAGGTACGTACACTGTATTTTTTTTCCAGATATAATGCTATCGCACCCTTAAAAGACTACAGTATGGTGTCAACGTAACTTTTATATGCACTGGGAAACCAAAAACTCCATTTATTTGCTTTACTGCAGGGGTCTGGAACCGAACCTGCAATGCCTCCTAAGTATGCCTCTACAGTAAAAAGCTGGACAGGTCTCTAAGAAATTTTGAGTTAAGGCTGTCTTACGATCTGTTATTTTTCAACACAGAGCCTAAGAGAACTGTTTCCATCCTCAACCCTACCCCTATAAGCGCACGCACACACACACACACACACACACACACACACGGACACACACACGGACACACACACATACATACGCACATTTCACAAAAATAAGGAAACGGGGGGCAATATTCACACCTGGACAATTAGAATAAAACGTTGCTGGGATGCTCCCAATGCCACAGGGTTTTGGTATTCCTGATGATTAAATCATATTGTCAGTTCATTAAAACTCACAGAGTATTCAAGATATATGTGAATCAAGCCATCATGCTGTATCCCTTAAACTTATACAGTGATGTAGGTCAATTATTTCTCAATAAAACTGGGGAAAAAATACTCATGGAGTGTATATATATAATCTTCCAGGCAAGGCCTCCAACATGGTGTGGTCTTTCTCCCCATTGCCAGCACTGTAATGAGATTCTGTCTCATATATAATAAAGGCATGAAGCACAAACTTGCTTTTCTGCCACCAATGCTACCTCCTGGCCCACTACTTTCCATCTTGGTGTCAACAAGTTTTAAACTGGAAAACCACATGAATACACACACACACAATTAAAAGCATGTGTCAAGCCAGTCTCTTCAATAAGTGATGCTGGGAAAACTGGGCAGCTACATGTAAAAGAATGAAATTAGAACACTCCCTAACACCATACACAAAAATAAACTCAAAGTGAATTAAAGTCCTAAATGTAAGGCCAGACACTATAAAACTCTTAGAGGAAAGCATAGAACACTCTCTGACATAAATCGCAGCAAGATCTTTTTAGACCCACCTCCTACAGTAATGAAAATAAAAACAAAAATAAACAAATGGGACACAATTAAACTTAAAAGCTTTTGCACAGCAAAGGAAACCATAAACAGAAAGAAAAGACAACCCTCAGAATGGGAGAAAATATTTGCAAATGAAGCAACTGACAAGGGATTAATCTCCAAAATATACAAACAGCTCATGCAGCTCAATATCAAAAAAACAAACAACCCAGTGAAAAAAACGGGCGCAAGACCTAAATAGACATCTCTCCAAAGAAGACATACAGATGGCCAACAAACACATGAAAAGATGCTCAACATCACTAATTATTAGAGAAATGCAAATCAAAAGCACAATGAGGTATCACCTCACACCGGTCAGAACGGCCATCATCAAAAAATTTACAAACAATAAATGCTGGAGAGTGCGTGGAGAAAAGAGAACCCTCCTACACTGTTGGTGGGAATGTAAACTGGTG
Organism: Orcinus orca; assembly: GCF_937001465.1. NCBI lineage: Eukaryota > Metazoa > Chordata > Mammalia > Artiodactyla > Delphinidae > Orcinus > Orcinus orca. The sequence continues at coordinate 16,906,735 of NC_064565.1, read as the reverse complement.
CAGCCACTATGGAGAACAGTATGGAGGTTCCTTAAAAAACTAAAAATAGAGCTGCCATATGATCCAGCAATCCCACTCCTGGGCATATATCCAGAGAAAACCATAATTCGAAAAGATACATGCACCCCAGTGTTCACTGCAGCACTATTTACAATAGCCAGGACATGGAAACAACCTAAATGCCTATCAACAGAGGAATGGATAAAGATGTGGTATATATATACATACATATATATATATATATATGTATGTGTGTATATATATATATATACACACAATGGAATATTCTCAGCCATAAAAAGGAATGAAATAGTGCCATTTGCAGGGACGTGGACAGACCTAGAGACTGTCATAACAGAGTGAAGTAAGTCAGAAAGAGAAAAACAAATATCATATAATATCGTTTATATGTGGAATCTAGAAAAATGGTACAGATGAACTTATTTGCAAAGGAGAAACAGAGACACAGATGTAGAGAACAAACTTATGGATACCAAGAGGGGAAGGGGTGGGTGGGTGGGATGAACTGGGAGATTGGGCTTGACATATATACGCTACTATGTATAAAACAGATAACTAATGAGAACCTGCTGTACAGCACAGGGATCTCTACTCAATGCCCTGTGGTGACCTAAATGTGTAGGAAATCTAAAAAAGAGTGGATATATGTATACATATAGCTGATTCACTTTGCTGTACAGCAGAAACTAACACAACATTGTAAAGCAACTATACTCCAATAAGAAAAATAATAAGCGTAAAACAAAACGAAATAAAAAACAAAAAAATAAAATACAAAATAAAAGCACGCGTCTAGCAATTGGCTGGACAGCTCTGCCCACACACACTGTCAACCCCCCTCATCACTGGTCTCAGCTCTACCAATGATACAGTTGAAAGCACACAGAAAAGTATATATAAAAGTAGAGGGTAATATGCAGAATTATGCCATGGTTAAAACTGCATACAAATTATACAGTTATAGGAAAATTAATTAGAAGATAATACAGAAAAATGAAAACTGATTTGCTGGTGATAGCAGAATCATAATTAATCTTTTTTCTTTTAATACTGTAACGATTTTACAAATGTATGAAAAAGAAATTTTAAAAAAGCATTTTATAAGAAACATGCTATTTAAAAACAAATTCCGTACTGGCAACGACGGGTACACAACTAGAGTGTGAGCTTAAAGACCTGGATTCTGTTTCCTGCTCTGCCCTCAAGTACTATGTCCCTTTGCAGGAAATCACTCAAACTTCTTTAACAGCCTCAAGATAGTCAAAATCTGAAGGCTACGCTATGATCTCAGATCCCTAGCAATCCTGAAACAGCTATGATACAATGATGTATCCAACGTTAGAAAACTTCTTGTTGGCAACAGACTTTCTGATGACTTCCAAACGGCGTTAAGGATAAAGAAGAGAAAAAAAAAACAAAGTTCTTACCCTCATGAATAAACAAAAAAACAGTTCTGCAGTAATATTCATTAAGGAGGAAAGTCACGCCAGGTGAGGGCAGAGAGCGTTCCCTTACAACACTGGGTGCGCTGTTCTGGACGCCTGTGTAATGAGGCGAGACTGCAGCCGAGCTCTGGGTGGGATAAGGAGGAGGCCCTAATGACAGCTGGGAACAAGTGCCTCAAGCAGAAGGAATCACAAGCACAGAGGCCCTGAAGCAGGAGAAACATGCTAAAAATTAGCAAGGAAGCCAACAGGCTGGAGCCAAGAGAACTTTCAGGAAGAACAATGGTAGATGACCTCAGAATGGGGGCTGCAGGTCAGGCAGGGCCCGGTGGGGCACCGTGAGTCACTGTGCTGGGAAACCTCTGGGGGATTCTGATGAACAAGGGATTAACGTTACTTGCACTACATTCTAAATGGATCAGTCTGGCTGCTGAGTGAAAAACAGACTTTAGGTGTGGGGAGAGAATAAAATCAGGAGTGCAGGCAAAACATCGTGATGGCTTGTACTAGGAGGAGAGGAGCAGTTACACAGGGAATCTTTGGGATTCTAGATGTATTTTTAAAAATAAAGGCAACAGGATTAGCTGATGGATTCAGTGTAGGTTATAAAAGAAAGTCAATGACAACTCCATAGTTTCGAGCTTGGGAAAGTAGGTAAATGGAGGTTAAATCTTGAGACCTAGAAACTCCTATCAAGGTATCAAATTCAGCTATTCAGGAATAGCATATAGTGTAAGTAATACTTATGCTAAAAGTGGAAGTGAAGAAGCAAAAGTAGAATGGTTGCTTTTTCTACTCACCATTTGCAGACTGTATCATGTTTCCAGATTTTTGGACTTCATCAAATTTTGTAAAAATTACATTCAACCTGTATGAAAAAAAAATATATATATATATTATACAAACTATTAACCATATTACAATTACATTAACATATTTACAATCATAGTATACACTGAAGGTGAGTCTCACTCATTGATAACAGACCCATCTAACAACAACAGTAGCTATGCTAACAGCATTATCAATAGCCAACAATGAGTGAGCACCTGCTTATTACAAGCCAAGCACCGACCTAAGCTCTACCTGAAAAATCTCCTTTGATTCTTGCAACAGCTGTATAAGGGGTTATCAGTATCCCCATATGACAGACGAGAAAATCAAAACCCCCTTACTTAAGGTAACACACTTGGTCAGGGTAGAGATGCCAGCCCTGAGAATAAGAACCCAGAGCCCAGGCTCTCAGACATTATACTAAGCTGACTGACGTCTCTACATAAAATGTATGCATCATGAAAACTGTTTATATCTCCTATTTCTGTCTAAGCACAGACTGCTGATTACTCAGGACAAAGATTTTCAAAATGCATTGATATTACAGTACAAAGGCTTTTCTGTGACTTTTGCTTATTTTAAAAATGCTGTAAATAATTTCTCTAGAAGCAAATGTTGTGACTGGATAATCCTCAGCTTAAAAATCTGCATGACATGTATATTCTATTAGTGGATCATTTTCACCGTGACATTTTAAAAGAAGCAAAACTCTTTAACCACCAAATATTCCATCCTAGTGACACCGAAAATGAGAGGAAAACTGGGGGTGGGGGTGGGGTTTACCTTGTAGGAAAACTCAAGAAAAAAGAGGCTTTCCGAATGCAACACAGATATATTGGAATAAGCCTAAAGGTTGAGATTCCAAAGTCACGCACTTTTGCATTGAAACCTACGCCACCCACTTCCAGGACTAGACTAGAAACGTTAGCACTTTCCTACAAACCAGCCTGTCATACAAGCTCTAATCATTTCAAACATGTTTGATTTCCTTTCCAACCAGGATGGAAGCCCCTTGGGTATAGGAATGGGACCTATATTATCTTTGGTATTCTGTGTACACCACACATCACATCATGCAGGAGGGTGACATCACCGAATGAGAAGGCTGGTGCCTGGTCCCGCCCCCGCGTGCATGGTGGAAAACTAGGTAGTTCACACACTCCGGTCTCAGCTCATGCACTCGTTCATTGGCTGAGCCAGCACTGAGCTAGCTAGATGCTGAGTGTGGGAAGGTCCCACCCTCTAGAGCTCCTACTTACCTCTACTTCATTCTATTCTACTTAGACTGTGACATTCTAGGAAACAAGGGAGCCAAAAATACTCATAAGCAAACACGAGGTAAGTGAAGGGGATGAACCAGCCTGATAACACGGCCCCTCCCGCTTCCCGTCCTATGGCGGATATTGATCTTTTCAACCCATCTTTCCATCTAAGTCCAGATGTAGCCTCAGAATCCTTCCCAAAACTGCTCCAGGCAGCTACGACCAATGAATCAAAGTCGGCACTGAGTTAAAGTTCTATTTGTCATCCCAGGACCAGATGAGTAAAACTACTGCTCACTTGCAACTCCCGTGGTTACTAAAAATCTGGAAAGATGCCTTAGAATCAAGTTCTTATGATGTTTCCATCACCTGCCCTTTGATAAGTAACAAAGATCCCCACTGGCTTACCAAGCCCATGAATAATATCCCTACACAGGTTGCCGGGGCCTGCCCTGACCAAGGTACCACTTTATTGCATCATAGCCACACCCTCTGACATGAGCATGTCTGCAAGGCTGCACATCGGGGACAAAGGGCACCTCCAGCTGGCTGTCCCTGAAATCACTGGGAGGGGCGAGTATTTCCTCCGTTCCTGGGAGAGCATTCACCATTATCGATGGCAACTGTGGAAGCACCTGTAGATTCTCTGTAGCTCGCAGGTAGGGTCTCCTCACAGCGGCCACGGGACCCACAACTGGTAGGCCCAGACGACTAGGTATGGGAAGGCTAAGATGATTACCGCTGTTGGCACCTGCACCATAATTCAGAATTACTTCAGGCAGCCGTGCTTTCCAGCTCCTGCCTCAACAGCTGCCTAGACAATGGCTTCTGCCCAGATGACCACCCCGGGATCGCAGGAGCCTGGCTCTATGACAGCCCGAGAGCAACAAAACCTCCCCTGGGAGTGCCTTCTGTCTCCTAGCCCTGAGCACAGCAATACAAAATGCCTCTCCCAGGACCTACCAACTTGCACAAGTCTGAAAGGGTGAGTTTTACAGGTTCAAAGACGTTGAATACATAACTAATGATTACCCTCTGAAGCCACCAATTTTTTTTGCACTTTCTAAATTTTAAATCTCAAATATAAAATAAATTTCTTCACTAGTTTGACAAATAACCCAATACCATTTTCCTCTGATTTTTCTGAATTTAAATTTTATTTTCAACTCTTCAATGCAACTGGTGTTTATTTTACTGTAAGATTTAGATCTAATTACGCCTTCCTAGAATATTTTATAAGTTTAAAATAATCTCCTAAAAGCAAATACTAGTAATCTCATGGTAAACAAGCTCCAGTTCTACACTCAGAGTTTATAATTGGCTTTTCAGTCCACTACTCTTAAATATGAGTACGTACCAAGGATTATAAACTATATGAGCAAAGCTTGTAATATGAAAAAGAGAGACCAAAAGGAACACACACATACCCCACTCCCAAATCCCAATTTAGAGAAAAGACTACGAACAGATTGTTTGTTTGTTTTTTTTTGCGGTACGCGGGCCTCTCACTGTTGTGGCCTCTCCTGTTGCGGAGCACAGGCTCCGGATGCGCAGGCTCAGTGGCCATGGCTCACGGGCCCAGCCGCTCCGCGGCATGTGGGATCTTCCCGGACCGGGGCGCGAACCCGTGTCCCCTGCATCAGCAGGCAGACTCTCAACCACTGCGCCACCAGGGAAGCTCCAAACAGTTTTTAATATATTATTTATATTTCCAAAGAGATGAGAAAATATTTTAATTATAAAAGCACACAGGGGGCTTCCCTGGTGGCACAGTGGTTGAGAGTCTGCCTGCCAGTGCGGGGGACACGGGTTCGAGCCCTGGTCTGGGAGGATACCACATGCTGCAGAGCGGCTGGGCCCGTGAGCCACAACTGCTGAGCCTGCGCGTCTGGAGCCTGTGCTCCGCAACAAGAGAAGCAGCGATAGTGAGAGGCCCGCGCACCGCGATGAAGAGTGGCCCCCGCTTGCCCCAGCTGGAGAAGGCCCTCACACAGAAACGAAAACCCAACACAACCATAAATAAATAAATAAATTAAAAAAAATTTTTTTTAAAAAAGAATGCAACACAATTCTTTAAAAAAAAAAAAAAAAAGCACACGGGGAGGAGCCCTTCAAAATGGCACCATAAGGACCTCTGAAAATCTGCTCCTCCAAAGAAGCAAAGAAAACATCAGCAAAATCAAGTTTTCCAAAACTGGAAATTAAACAAAGGCTTGCAACAATCCGAGCATTCTTCAAGCAAAAAGGCTGAATCTTGGTAAGAACAGTAAGTTTTCCATTGCTTTGCAAGTGCCCTATTTCCATCTCAACTCAGGCTGAAAACCAACAGCCTCACAACCACTAGAAAAAGTTGAACAAGTCTGGAGCCCCTAAGAATCCGCATTCCCAGAGAACTGTCATTATCTGACCTGCCTGGCATATCCCTGAACCCCCATTCACAGGGCTTGTCTTTATCGCACCTCACTCAGAGCATGCTCAGTGTGAGACCCTTTTCCCTGAGGCCACAATCAAGAATCCACAATGACTATTTAACACGGCAATAACCACTGGGGCAAAGAAACTGACCAAAAAACTTATAAGGAAAAACTGGAGGATGAGATGTTCTCAGGAAACTTTGAAAAGCTCTGACACATTCCTGGGAATCTAGAAGATCGCATATATGGACAAGGCTGTGTGCATGCCTGAGAATGACCCAAGGCACTAACGTCTCACCTCTGCCTACTGTGAGATTCTGCACAAGCAGGCAGTAAAGAGACATAAGGGCAGTAACTTATAAACTGCCTGCCAGAACACTGAAAGCACGTCCCAACAAACAGAGCCTTCAGCAAAGGGACTGAAGGAAACCCCTGTCCAATCATCAGCTGAACGCTAACCTAACCAAGGACAGATGACTATAGTAAACACACACAACCAAAAAATACAGACTTTACAGCATTAGTTCAGATAAGTCACTAAACAAGCAATGAGCAACGAAAACAACACCAACAACAGCAAGCCTGGGGAAAATATAAGAACCAAGGTCTCACCAAATACAGAATATCAATGAAGAGATGGAAAACATAAGAATCATACAGAAATTCTCGAAATGAAATTAAACATTTATAAACAACTAAAATTAAAAATTCAGGGCTTCCCTGGTGGCACAGTGGTTAAGAATCCGCCTGCCAATGCAGGGGACACGGGTTCGAGCGCTGGTCCGGGAAGATCCCACATACTACGGAGCAACTAAGCCCATGCGCCACAACTACTGAGGCTGTGCTCTACAGCCCACGAGCCACAACTACTGAAGCCCGTGTACCACAACTACTGAAGCCTGTGCGCCTAGAGCCCATGCTCTGCAACAAGAGAACCCACCGCAATGAGAAGCCTGCGCACCGCAACAAAGAGTAGTCCCTGCTCGTTGCAACTAGAGAAAGCCCGCACACAGCAACGAAGATCCAACGCAGCCAAAAAATAAATAAATAAATAAAATAATTTTTAAAAAAAATAAAAATAAAAATTCACTAGAGAGGCTCAACAGTGATTTGGGAGAAAAAGCAGCAGCAAACTTGCAGATGAGTCAATTGACACTATCATGTCTGAGAAACAGAAGAAAAATGAACAGGAAAAATAAATAAATAAATAAACAGAGCCTCAGAGATTATCTTCTTACTATACCAACATACACTTAATTGGAATCCCAGGAGAGGGGAAAGGAAAAAGGACAGAAAAAGTATGTGAAGAAATAATGACCGAAAACGTTCTAAATTCATGAAGCTCAACAAACTCCCAATGGGATAAACTTAAAGAGATCCTAACCTAGACACATAATAAGCAAAGGATTAAAAGAAAAGACAAAGAGAACACCTTGAAAACAACAATAGAGAAGCCATTCATCACGTACAAGGGCTCCCCAATAAGATTAGTAACTGATTTTTCATTAAAAACAATGGAGGCAAATGTAAAATAGACAGCTAGTGGGAAGCAGCCGCATAGCACAGGGAGAGCAGCTCAGTGCTTTGTAACCACCTAGAGGGGTGGGATAGGAGGGTGGGAGGGAGGGAGATGCAAGAGGGAGGAGATATGGGGATATATGTATATGCATAGCTGATTCACTTTGTTATAAAGCAGAAACTAATGCACCATTGTAAAGCAATTATACTCCAATAAAGATGTTTAAAAAAAAACCCAAAAACAAAAAACAATGGAGGCCAGGCAGCTGTGGGATAATATATTCAAAGTCCTGAAACTAAAAATCTCAACCAAGAATTCTATATCCAATAAAATCAACCTTCAAAAATGAAGCGGAGAATCCTCTCTGGACCAAAGACACTTCAGTCTTTACATGAAGCCATACTACCAATATAATAAAGTGCAGACTTTATTATATTGTCTTTATTATTATATTGCATGGTGGCGGGGGCCGGGGGGATGAAGGAGAATTTAGGACATTTCTTGATAAGCAAAAAATAAAATAAGACTGTGAATTGAAATGAAAGAACACAGTACAAGAGCCCAAATCCACATGGAGACATAAAGAACACCAGTAAAAGTTCAGTCAGCCTTCCATATTCGTGGGTTCCACATCTGGGGATTCAACCAACCGTGGACCAAAAAGATTTTTTTTTTAATTTTAGAAAGTTCCAAAAAAGAAAACTTGAATTTGTCACATGCCAGCAACTATTTACATAGGATTTACATTGTGTTTAGGTATTTTAAGTAACCTAGAGATGGTTTAAAGCATACAAGAGGATAAGTTATATGCAAATACTACACCATTTTATATAAGAGACTCGAGCAACCATGGATTTTTGGCATCCACAGGGGGTCCTGGAACCAATCCTCCACACATCACAAGAGGTGATGAAAAACTACAAAGGTAAATATAAAACACAGGTAAACATAAAAGACAGTACAAATGTTATTTTTTTGTTGTTAACTCTTCGCTGGTCCTACATGACTTAAAAGGACACTGAATAAAGCAATAATTATAAAACTGTATGTTGGCTAGCTTATAGTGTACAAAGGTGTAATCTGTATAACAAGAATAGCAACAGAGAGGTGGGGAGAAAATAGGGCTATGTAGGAGTAAAGTTTTTAATACTAAAATTAAGAATAATAATTCAAACTAGACTGCTATAATTTAAGATGTTAATTGAAATCCCCAGAACAAACACACTAATAATTCCATAAAACAAACAGCAAGAAAATTAAACTGGCATACTAGAAAATATCTATTTATTACAAAATAAGGCAGTAATGAAAGGATAGAGGAACAAGAAAGTCATGACATACAGAACACAAAGAGCAAAATAAAATAGCAGTAATAGTGTACCTTATCAGTACTACATTAAATATGAATGGATTAAACACTTCAATTAAATGGCAAAGATTTTCAAGTTGAATAAACAAACAAGACCCACCTACATGCTATCTGCAAGAGATTCATTTTAGACACAAAGACACAAAGGTTGAAAGTAAAAGGATGTAAAAAGATAATCCATGCAAACAGTGTTCAAAACAGACCTAGGGTGTCTATAGTAATATCAGACAGTATAGACTTCAAGACAAAAATTGCTACCACGGACAAAGAAGGACATTTTTACAGTGATAAAAGGATCAGTGTATCAGAAAGACACAATTATAAGCACCTAAGAACAGAGCCCCAAAATATATGAAACAAAAAGTGACAGAACTGAAGAGAGAACTAGGTAATTCATCAGTATCAACAGAAGACTTCAATACTGCACATTTCAAATACAGATTCTTCTCAAGTGCACATGGAACATTCTCCAGGACAGGCCACATGTTGGGCCATAAAACAAGCCGCAATAAACTTGAAAGAACCGAAACCACAGAACACAGAAATTATGATCTCTGACCACAATAGGAAAAAATTAGAAATGAATAACAAATAGAAATGGGAAAGTTACAAATAATGTAGGAATTTAACAAAACAGCCCTAATAACAAACAGGTCAAAGATGAAAATAACAGGGAAATTAGATACTACTTTGAGATGAATGAAAATGAAAGTACAACATACTTTGTGAAAGTATTTTTTGTACTTTGTGTACTTTTTGTACTTTGTGTACTTTGTGTCTGAAATAAGTCAGACAGAAAGACAAATGCTGTATGATATTACTTATATGTGGAATCTAAAAAAAAAAAAAAAAACTAGTGAATATAACAAACAGACTTATAGAGAACAAACTAGTGGTTACCAGTGGGAAGAGGAAAGGGAGAGGGGCAAAATAGGGGCATTAAGAGGTACAAACTATTAGGTATAAAATAAGCTATAAAGATATATCGTACAACAAAGGAAATATAGCCAGTATTTTATAATAACTATAAATGGAGTATAACCTTTAAAAATTGTGAATCACTGTTTTGTACACCTGTAACTTATGTAACATTGTACAACAACTATACTTCAAGAAAAAAGCACAACGTACCAAAACTTATGAAATGCAGCCAAACAAATGCCTATAAGAAAACAAAGACCCCAAATCAATAACTTAACCTTCACCTTAAAAAACTGAGAGGAAAAAAAAAAAAAGCAAACCAAATCAAGCAAAAGGAAGGAAATAACAAAGATTAGAGTAGAAATATATGAAACAGGGAAGAGAGAAACAATAGAGAAAAATCAACAAACCAAAAGTCAGTTCTTTGATCAACAAATTTGAGAAACTTTTAGCTAGATAGGGCAGAAGAAAGAAGACTCAAATTACTGAAATAAAAATATGAAAGAATGCACATTACTACTGTCCTTACAAAAATAAAAAGGATCACAGGAGAACACTATGAACAACAGTATGTGAAAAATTAGTTAACTTAGATAAAATGGACAAATTCCTGGACACACACAAACTACCAAAACTGACACAAGAAGAAACAAAATCTGAATAGACCTATAACAAGTAAAGAAATTGAATTCAGGAATCAAAACTGCATCCCTAAAGCAAAGCCCAGGCCCAAATGGCTTCACCTGTGGTGAATTCTAACAAATGTTTAAAAAAGAATTAGCACCAATCCTTCACAAACTCTTTCAAAATAGAGACCAGAATGGGAGAAACTGTGAGCAGGGGAGGACAGAATAAGGGAACTCTGTTGTCCTTTCCAGTCAGTTTTTCTATAAAACGAAAACTGCTCTAAAAAATAAGTCTACTAATTAAACAAATATATATATACCCCTAAAAAACAGAAGAGGAGGGAATGCTTTCTATGAGGCTAATATTACAGTAACAACAAAACCAGAAAAGACATCACAATAAAAGTACAGACCAATACTCCTTGTGAATCCAGCAGAAGTAAAAAGAGTTGTACACCATAACCAAGTGATATTTGTCCTAGGAATGCAGAGTTGGTTCAATATCTGAAAATCAATATAATATAATATATAATATAATACAACATATCAAGAGAATAAAAAACAAAGTTACATAATCCTCTCAGTAGATGTGGAAAAAGTATTTGAAAAAATCCAACATCCTTTCATGATAAAAACACTCAAGAAACTAGGAATAAAACTTTATCAACCTCATAAAGTCATACAGAAAAAAAACCCAAAGCGAACATTATAAAATATGGTGTGAGACTGAAAGCTTTTCTTCTAAGATCAGGACAGGACAATGCTGTCCCCTCTCAGCACTTCTATTCAACATCTTACTGCAAGTTCCAGCCAGGGCTTTTAGGCAAAAAAAGAGGAAATAAAAGGCACCTAGATTGGAAAGGAAGAAATAAACTCTCTCTACTGGCAGACGACATATCTTGTATTTAAAAATCCTAAGAAGTGCACGGCAAAACCTTTAGAACCAGGGAGTTCAGGAAGGTTGCAGGTTCAAGATCAATACAAAAAAATCAATTGTATTTCCCTACGTTAACAATGAACCATCTGAAATTGAAATTTAAAAATTCTGCTTACAATAGCACCAAAAGAAAATACATAGGAGTTAATTTAACAAAGGAAGTGTAAAACTTGTCCACTGGACACTACTAAGCAATTGCTGAAAGTAATTAAAGACTTTTAAAAATGGAAAGACATTCCACGTTCATGGACTGGAAGGCAATGTTGTTAAGATGGCACTATTCCCCAAACTCATTACAGATTCAGTTCCTACCAAAATCCCAGCTGTCCTTTTCTGCAGAAATTGACAAACACATCATAAAATTCACATGGACACAAAAGGGACCCAGAACAGCCAAGACAATCTTTAAAAGAACAAACGTGGATTTCGAAATTTACTACAAAGTTAAATTAATCAAGACAGTGTGCTACCAGTAGAAGGACAGGCATACAGATCAACGGAATAGAACTGAGATTACAGAAAGAAATTTTTTTTTTTGTCCACCCCGCGTGGCTTATGGGATTTTGTTCCCTGAGCAGGTATTGAACCCGGGCTCTCTTAACCACTGGACCGCCAGGGAATTCCCAAGAAACCTTTATATTAGTGGTCAGCTGATTTTCAACAAAGGTCCCACAAAGATTCCATGAGGATCAAAAGCACAAAGAGAAACTCATTAGGATGGCTATTTAACAAAACAAAACAAAACAAAACAGGAGATAACAATTGTTGGCAGGATGTGTACTGAAGACAGGAATGCAGAATGGTGCAGCAGCTGCAGGACAGAATGGCGGTTCCTCAAAAAGCTTATACCCAGGGGCTTCCCTGGTGGCGCAGTGGTTGACAGTCCGCCTGCCGATGCAGGGGACACGGGTTCGTGCCCCGGTCCGGGAGGATCCCACATGCCGCGGAGCGGCTGGGCCCGTGAGCCATGGCCGCTGAGCCTGCGCGTCCGGAGCCTGTGCCCCGCAACGGGAGAGGCCACAACAGTGATAGGCCCGCGTACCACAGGAAAAAAAAAAAAAGCTTACACCCAAAAGAACTGAAAGCAGGGAATGGGACAGATATTTGTACACCCATTTTCACAGGAGCATTACTCACAGGGCAAAACTGTGAAGCTATAAATGGGAGAGAACAATAAGAGAATTAGAAGACCAACTAGTCCAAGCGGTCATTACATTTTTAAAGAAACTTGCCCAGATCTAGACAGCATGAGGTTCCAGCCTGAAAGGCCCTCCAAGTGCACAACAAGACATGAAAAGAGTCTCATATAAGACCCATCATCATAAAGCTTCAGACAAACGGTGAGGACAAAGAGAACCGAAGTTATTGACATACAATAAAGAATCAGAATGACTTTGGGTTCTCACTAGAAACACTGAAAGCTGGGACACAAGCAGGGGAGTGGGAACATGAACTTCAACATTCTGAAGGAAAAAAAGGACTTCCAACCTAGATCTCTAAACCCTGACAAACTATCAATACCGAGATAGAATAAAAATATTCTCAGACTCAAAAAACTTTCCTTCTCCACATCTTTTCTCAGAAAGCTACTGGAAGATACTCACCATTATGATGAGGGACAAAACCAAGAAGGACGTCGTCTCCAAGAAACAGCAGGTGCACCTGCAGAGAAAGGTGCAGTGCAGTCCCCAGAGGACGACAAGGTAAGTGAGAGGCAGTGGAGGCGGCTGCTGTGGACTGCAAGGGCAGGCTCAAGGAGACGTACCTGACTCGTACGTCAGTGGGTAGACAGCGCTGGTGCAAGAGGAGCATGCAGACAACTACACGGATGAAGGCAAGACACTAACCCAGGGAAACAGGGTGCACGGGGGTGGGGAGAGACGGTAGAGTCATCAAAGTTCACCAAACATAAATAGGGAGCTGTGAACAGCCTACACAGCCAGAGAATAAACTAAATGTCGTCCTCATCAAAATGAAAACGTGACTACGTTTGGTGGATGAGGAGATGGTAAGTGCCCCTGAGGGAGGGTAAGAGGAAAGAGAGCTGAAATTCACCCTCCGTAATGTGAAGTAAAATTCTTAGATTGACACAAAACTAAGAAACAGCAGTGCATGCACAGTATTTAGAGGCAGAGCAACAGATACAACATAGTCAGTAAAAACAGTTGACGGTGTTTGCCTCTAAGGAAAAATGGCAGGAGAGATAAGGAATTGCCTTTTTTCAATGTATCTTGTAAACCTAGTCAACTCTCTCTGTATGAATGACAGAAAATAAAATTTAAAAATGAGGGGGGGGGGGCTTCCCTGGTGGCGCAGTGGTTGAGAGTCCGCCTGCCGATGCAGGGGACACGGGTTCGTGCCCCGGTCCGGGAAGATCCCACATGCCGCGGAGCGGCGGGGCCCCGTGAGCCATGGCCGCTGAGCCTGCGTGTCCGGAGTCCGGAACGGGAGAGGCCACAACAGTGAGAGGCACGCGTACCGCAAAAAAAAAAAAAAAAAAAAAAAATGAGAGGGGGTATTACAGAGCACCTTTCTCATCTGCTTTTGCCCTGGGCCCTCCCTATAACACCAAAGCTTTAGCAAGCAAATTAAAATTAAAAATAAGAAAGCCTCAATTCTCCCCTTAACAATACAATCATGAGATAATAATGGCTAGTGAATGTTTATACAATTTTTAATGAACAAATATTATGAGAGCTATTCAAAACTGTAGGTTCACAGGAAGGAAAAGTTTAACAAATAGTTACAATGCATCCGCTGACACGCTTCAGTTCTAGCTTCGGTTCTATCTTAAACTATCATCAGATTTCAAGCTGCTGCTGTTTCAGGAGCTTGGTTCCCAGGTGATGGTTCCAGAAGAAAGTTAACACCAGTGATCTTTTTACCAAAGCTTCGCAAACTAAAATACACCATATGGAATGGAAATATATTCTGCCACATACAGTGGGGTGCCCGTGAGTGTGCACACAGGCTGACAGCACCTGTCTGTGAAGGGAAGCCTTGGGTAGGGAGTGACAGGGCACCTACCGACGTTTTCCTTAGTTCCAAGCACACCTCACAAATATCCTACGGCGTATGGCCTCGTATAACAGACAGCTAGAAATGAAGCCTGTAGTACTTGTTTTCAGAACACATCACGTGTGTGAACTGTGAAAACAATACGTGTAAAACAATGGAAAATGGCCAAATACTACGCTGATGAAGTTCGCAGCTCAGCTGTGCTGACACCCCACGGAGGGGAGACACCTCCTAAAATGAAGACCGGGCCAAACATCTCCACTCCCTTCTCGGGAGGAACATGACTTTAGCCAGCAGATGAAATACTCCAACAACTACTGAACACATGGCCCCAAAGCATGATTCCAGCTCCTCCAAAGTGAAACTGAGAGCGTACGAGTCTCTCTTCCCAACTGTGAAATGGGCAAAGAAAACTACTGCCAAAATCAGATCATTACTCTTATTCCCTAAGTCAGGTAGCTGACATTAGGAAGGCATTCTTCTGCATCACGTATTTCCTAGAGATTCAATTAATCTTCTCAAATACAGCACTCGCTCAATGAACAAACTCGGAAGACGATAACGTTTTTATTCCAGGACTAAACGCAAGTTTTAGAAAACATCAAGCAAATTCCACACTGTTTTGTTAGTGCTATGGAATCTTGCCAAGCTGAAGACTCCCCTATGCTCTCACACAGTTAACAAAAAAACCCTGTAATGACGTAAAAGAAGTCTAGAATATTCAAGTATTCCAGTCAGCCACTTGGAGCCACACACAGCAGATACTGAATTTCCCAAACAGTATCCCAAACAGTAGGAGATTCTTTCCATGTCTGGTTTCACTTGGACACGGTCCCCAACAAAATTAAGGTGGCGGCCGGAGCCTCTGGCCCTCACAGTGTGAGATCCCACGTAACTGTCTTGTCATAAATACAAAGAAACATGAAGTTTCCGATCCTTTCACTACAGTTTTTAAAGAACTAACAGCCTAGTTCTCCAAGCACTGTGTGTCTGCCCAATTTTTACAATAATGGCTGTAAAAGATGTGGGTCCATTTCCCTAGGCTCACCCTCTCCTTTCGGTCCAGAATTTTTAGGAAGGATTTTAGCTAACATGAGATAATGGAAACTCTCATTCCTGTTCACAGAGGCTCTAACTCTTCTGTAGCTTCTTTTTAATATTTATTTAATATTTCCTTTTTAAAAGGGGGTGAGGGGTGATGGGGGGAAAGAAACCACATGACTGGGAATCTGGAAGAGAAGGTTCTAACCCCAGCTCCAGGAGGGACCTTACCCGAACCCATCTCCGTGGAGGGGTCCCCAAAACCACCCCAGGTTTCATGATTCACTAGGAGGACTCACAGGCCTCAGCACAGAGTCGCACTCCCAGCTGTGATCATTACGGTAAAAGCGCACAAGGAAAATCAGCAAAGAGAGAGGGCGTGTGGGGTGAAGTCCACGGAAAGCCGAGCAAGCTTCCCACTAGAGTCACAGGCTGAATTCCCCAGCCACAAGCTGTGACGCCGCGGGTGGAACGCCGGCCACTGGGAGAGCTCGCTGAGTCTGAGGGCAGGGTTTACGGGCGCTGGTCACCCAGGCACCCCCTGCCTAAGGCTCCGCAATCGCCAGACCCCCGCAGGAGAGCAGGAGGGCAGCCACGCCCCGGCCGGGCTGCAGCAAGAGACCCCCCCACCCCCGGCCCACTCTGTGGAAATGGTGGAAGCCCCCCACATCCAAGCTCCCAGGCCGCAGGCCGGGCCACCCCTGCAAGCAGGCCTGCAGAGTGAGCTGCCTCCTGTGCTCATCTCGCTAGATCTCAGTTTCACCATGTCACCTCGCCGTCGTCGGCTGCTACAGCAACCATCGGACACGACCCCCGAATCCCACGGGGAAGACGGGGCCGGTCATGGCCTAGGCTCACCGCGAGCTACTCAGCACGGTGATGCCGTGCGGAAGCAGGAGAGGGTTTCGCTGCCCAAGGCCTGCTTCCCCGACAATGCTGGTGACGTCATCACTCAATAGCCACCCCTACAGCCGCCGCTGCTCTCCTGCTCATCTGCACCCTCCAGTTTTCCCTAACAGCCCGGTCGGTACTTTCTAATGCAGCTCCCTCCTAAGCGTTCTCACCATCTATTCAAAGACCAGAAGGTCGAGGTTCATGAAACACAGGAATTAAAAACCCCCGTTCTCACAGATTGCCTCTTGTAAAAAACACGAAAAGTCATTGTATTCTCATCTGCTGCCTCTGTCCCACTGAAAGGCTCTCGGTATAAACAGGCGGTCTCTGCCACACTCCCTGCCGACCCCTCTCCCAGGGCTCATGGATCACACTGTCTGCTAGCATGGACTATTTCCAGCACCATTATAAAGTCTTGTAGTGCTTAAAAAAAAAAAAATTACAGGGGCCATGGTGAGAGCAGCACTGGGGTCAGATGTGACTCTCAACAAAGAAAGATGCCCCCCCCCAGGTGCTCCAGGCACCCCGACTGCAGGGTAAGTCAGGTGGCCCACTTCCGTCACACCTGGCCGAGGGGCATCACGGCAGACGGCTCCTGTATATTTCAACATTCCATCCCACAACGAGATGCCCAAGAGTCCGTAAGCTCTTCTGTGGAACGGGGTGGAGAAAATGAAGAACAGGACTTCAGTCTGAGCCCTGACTTGCTAGCTGGGTGATCTCTCCAGCCACTTCCTGCCTCCGGACCTCTGCTGTCCCCGTGGACACAGTGACAGGCCAGACAAGCCGCTCTGTGAGTCCCATCCAGGCCTAACTTCCCAGGATTTTCATATCACTTTCTCCCACGATGGAATTGACGGGCAAAAGGCTTAGAATTCATTTGGTGTAAGGTTTCCCCGTCGTAGGTAAAATCATAGGTGAGTGACTTTTCATTACTTTTAAAATTCTGACTACGACAGAAACATCTGTGGACTCAAGTTGTCCTGGATGTGATAAGACACTGATCTCGTTGCACTGGAGACTTGGACATTGAGACTGGCATTCCTGACCAGAAAGCTATCATTTCAAAGATGTTTTCCAGAATTATTACTTATATGTTTCTATCCAGACTCATCCTGGAAAGGCTTCATTCAAACAAATATTCTCCAAGCCCCTACTATACTAGGTGTCGTGCGTATACAAAATGTAGAACCGTATGAACCGAGAGAATGCTGAATCTTCCAACACCAAACACTTTTAAATATGCTTCTAAAATCGGTATGTGGCAGGGGACCTGGCTAGACGTCTGGGTGAGAAAGGCTTACTTTTGAGCAAGTGGAATGAAAGGGGGCCCCTGACACGTGATCTGGGTGCGATCTCCATCCACCGATCCTCTCACCGTATATTCTTTCAGTAAAATTACCACAACAAAATAAGCAGTGCAAACCAAGATGTTAACTGAGAAAGAGTACAGGGGGAAAGAGCAGAAGAAAGGAAAAAAGTCTGAACTCACCGGGACTGTGGCAATCCTTTCTTACTGAGATCTGCCCTCACACGTTCTCCTACATGTCTGTAAATTTCCACTAAGCTGTTTATTGCTGCATCTCGAACCTAGATGTAAAAGAAGAGATCTTACAGCTGCTCTGTGTCATTCCCCAGCACTTCCTGCTGCGGACACAACAGGCTATACAACACCCCAAGTTTATCACCCACTCACCAGCGCGATTCTAAACACAACCCTTAAGGGGCATGGGACTAGACACAGCTGTGTTTGACAGCTTTGACTCTGTGGGCACAGTTCCAAAGAGGAGGAAAAAATTCAGATCCCATCCCTATGTACCTGCTAAAGTCCACACCCCTTAGTTCTTTCCATCCTTTAAGACAATGTCTGGAAACCAGACCGCCTTTCCGAAATAGAAACCACTACAAACAAATGAATTATTCTAAAAATAAAACACGATGTAAAACATTCTGGATGTAGGTCAAATAAATACTTAGGGAGCAACAAAAAAGGATGGTAGAGGCTACACGGAGACTGCGTTCAAGAAGCTCATAGTTCTAAAAGGGAGATGGGGAAAAAAGTCCATAAATTCTACATTTAACACAGGGCAGGATGTAATAAATGTTATACAAAAGAGTACAAAGAGCTCACATAGTTTAGGGAAGGGAGACAGCACACCAGAGGATACCAAGAAACAGTTTATGGAAGAGGAAGGAACCACTTAAAATGTATTTAGAAACACAGCATTTTACCAGGGAAAGATGGAATGAGACAGGCTCCAAACAAGGTAAGCAGCCTGCGCAGAGGCATGAAAGCAGAGAAGCAAGGCATACACTTCAGGAAGAGCAAGGCAGCGGTCTGGCCAAACACAGATAGGAAAGGAAAGGTCGCGATATGTAAGGCTCGAGAGACAGAATGGACTTAAAAAAAACACACACACAGGGCTTCCCTGGTGGTGCTAGGGCTTCCCTGGTGGCGCAGTGGTTGAGAGTCCACCTGCCGATGCAGGGGACACAGGTTTGTGCCCCGGTCCGGGAAGATCCCACATGCCGCGGAGCGGCTGGGCCCGTGAGCCATGGCCGCTGAGCCTGTGCGTCCGGAGCCTGTGCTCCGCAACGCGAGAGGCCACAACAGTGAGAGGCCCGCATACCGCAAAAAACAAAAACAAAAAAAACACACACACAAAAAAAACAGAACAGGGAACTTTGAATATGGGCTGTGTGTATACCAAACATTATAGTTGTATCAATGTTAAATTTCTTGGATGTGAAAACATGTGATTACACAAAAATATCCCTGTTGTTAGCAGACACACACTGAGGTACCTAGGAGTAAAAAGATCGTGTGCTAGATACTTCCGAATGGTTCAAGAAAAAAGGTCTATTTCTCTGTGTGTGTGTGTGTGTGTGTGTGTGTACACATGTGTGTATACACGTTGAGATATAAGACAAATGTGACAAAAGTTAAATGGTAAATATGGGTGTTCACTATACTACCCTTTCCATTTTTCTATAGGTCTAAAATTTTGCCAATAGAAAGGTGGGAAGAAAAAAAGTTTATAAATCCAATGGACTCAAGGCCAGACTGTTGGGGTGCCCAGGGGTGCCAAGGGGAGGACAGCCAGCAAAGACAAGAGAGCAACCACGATTGCAGATTTGGTCTCAAGCAATGAAATCAAAGAAACAGAGAGGAAAGAAGCAGGGGTACAAACAGTTTACAGCTCTGAACACTGCCAAGTTACCCTTTGATTTAACAGCGGTATACGATAGGTAATTTTGTTTACAATTTTCCCCCTTGTGATAGAAAAAGGCAAATTCTAAGTTCTTATTACTTCTCACCCAAAACCTGATGCTATGCACCAAACTGTGTGTGTGACCCACCAGCCCCCGAGAAACAATTCATATGTTGATGATGGCAGTTAGAGACAGGCCCATAAAGAAGGTAGTTAAGGTTAAATTAGGTCGTAAGAGTGGGTCCTGATAATAATAGGAGGGGCGTCTTTATAAGAGAGACACCAGACAGCTCCATGTGTCTGCTAGCCAGGAAGAGAACCCTCAGTAGAGTGCGGCCACACCGACACCCTGTTCCGGGACTGCCGGCCTCCAGAACTGTGAGAGACAAACTTCCATGGTTTAAGCCTCCCAGTCTACGGTATTTTGTAATGGCAGCCTGAGCTGACTAACGGAGATTACCAGTTTATTTTGGAAAGGAAATAATTTCTGATGTTAGGGAACATTTCCCTATTGAAACATGCACATCTCACAAAAGCAGTCAATGCCCTGTCTTGAGAATCAGTGACAAGTGCATCACCGTGGCTTACTTTCTAGTGATGACGTCTGCTCAGAGCCAGAGCAGATCACACCGGGGACCCCCTTTAAAGAGCAATCGATACCCTGTCTGCTACTTACAAAGTCTGGGCTATGAAGAGTTTAAGGGATTTAGTGGAGAAATGACTAGCCTTCTAATTGAAATAAGTCAGACAGAGAAAGACAAATACTGTAACATATTGCTTATATGTGGAATCTAAACAACACAACAAACTAGTAAATAAAACAAAAAAGAGTGAGGCTCCCATATATAGAGAACAAAGTAGTGGTTGCCAGTGGGGAGAGGGAAGGGGGGAGGGGCAATATTGGGGTAGGAGAAATGGGGTTATTATGAGATTATATGAAATCATGTGTGAAACTTTTGAAATTGTAAAGGGCTATAGAATTTAAAGAATCTTTCATTCATTCATCCAATCAATTAATAAAATTACTAGCCTTAGAGTCAAAGTAGGCCTGAGGACTTACTTGGCCATTTAGAGGCTGCCATAACTTTGGACAAAGCATTTAAACTTTCATTCATTCATTCATTTATACATCCTTATTGGAGTACAACTGCTTTACAATGCTGTGTTTTAAACTCTTTTAGTCTCCATTTTCTCCTTCGTAAGTGGAAGGCTGCTTTGAGATTAAAAAAAATAATGGAAAGAGGGCTTTCCTGGTGGCGCAGTGGTTGACAGTTGCCTGCCGATACAGGGGACACCGGTTTGTGCCCCGGTCCGGGAAGATCCCACATGCCGCAGAGCGGCTGGGCCCGTGAGCCATGGCCGCTGAGCCTGTGCGTCCGGAGCCTGTGCTCCACAATGGGAGAGGCCACGGCACTGAGAGGCACGCATACCACAAAAAAATAATAAGAAGAATAATAGAAAGAAAAAAAATGGATTCAATTCAACAAATATTTGACTGCCTATTACATGCCAAACTGGGGGCGCTACACGGCCCAGGCAGGTAAAATGATGCGTGGAGCAAGGTGGGTGCACGATGACCAATGGCCCCGGCCCAGGACCTGCTGGCGGGGGAAGGGGGATGCCCAGCCTCGGGCAGGCGGCCGCCAACATGTAGCCGTGGGGCACAGGTACAGCTCTGCCCCACCTTCACTCTTCTGCGGAAGCTCAGAAACACTCCTCCCAAATGTCAACTTGCAAACCCAAACTCCACACATGAAGTGAAGTCATCCTGCAGACACGTGTATGTGCACAGACACAGGCCAGCGGTTTGTGCCCCGTGTTTATATGCATAAAGCACTCAGCACAGTGGCCGGTGGGACTGGTAACATCTACATCTCTCAGACCAGCAACCTTAGCCTTTAAATAGCTATTCCTCAGGCTTAGAAAGCTCCAGGGCCAGGGAGCATCTGAGGATCTAAACGACCCAAGAATCACAGAAGAACAGATTGTCTGTGGCACTACAAAGTATCGTAGCCCAACTGAGGAGGGGCGTCCCCTCAAAGCAAGTCGGTTCGGGCTGAAGGGACCATGCAGTGCTCCCTCCACAGGCCGCCACGGGGGCCCCACGCGCTTCTGCCCACCCGCAGGCTCGCCACGCAAATGACCGCAAGAGCTCAGGCCACCAGGACAGCAAAAGACCAGGGCCCCGTACATTAAGCTCCACCTGCCGGCCCCTGGCCGAAGGCTTTAGAGAGCCTGAGGCCTTCAACTCTACGACCTCGCTCACCGGGCCACTGCTGACTGTGACACAGAGGAGGGCGGAGCCTGGCGGGCTAGCCACCTGCCGGGGCCCACGGTCACCTCACTGCGCCACGCTGCACCCCAAGGTGGGCACCAGGAACGGGCTCCCTACACAGCGGAAACTCCAGGGGGAACTTCACCCCCAGGGACAGGGAGGGCACCCGGAAACCCACTCGAGGCCAAAGCCACCCTGTCCCCGCAGCCACCCGCCCACAGAGAGGATGTCTCAGACCCGCCCACTCCTCAGGTACCAGTCAAACCCTCTGCGGGGGCTTCCTTCCCCTGCCCCTCCCCCCTAAGCCCAGCCAGCCAGCCAGCCCAGGGCCAGCTGCAGAGAGCTCTGAGATCAGTGCCGGCCCCTCAGCCACCCCAAGATGCTTCTAGACTCTGAAGATGCGGATCAAACTCCTCAGCAAAACAGACGGCAGGCAGCGGGGCGAGGCCCTGCGGAGGCGACCGCTGCCTGCCCTAGGCCAGCTGAGCAGCCATGAAGTCAGAGGTCTGCAGGCAGAACTGGGGTTCTCTTTATCTGACAAAGGGGCTCCCCATCGAGCAGGTGTCTCGGATGCCCCGGCCCCGTCCTCCCTGGCCCTGTTCTCGGCTCGGGAGATAAAGTCTCCCGAGTGTAAAGCCACCCCATAACCCTGGTCCCTTCCCTGACAGCGGGCTGACACCGCGGCACAGGATGCGGCTCTCGCGAGACATGCCAGGGAACCTGAGCAAAGCTTCCGGAAGACGCCCGTCCACTCTGCGAAAGCGGGTAAACGCAGGGACACTCAGGGAAACGTGCACGTGGACTGGGCACTTAATGACATGAGAGAATCAGGCATTCTTGAGGGACAGGAGGTGATAATGCTGTTAAGGTTATGTGGGGGGCTTGCGGGGGTGGAGAGGCCTTACCCTTTAGAGTATTTAAGAATTAAATGAACCAATGTCTAAGATTTCCTTCAAAATAATCTACGTTTTGCTTCCAAACAATGGGGTGGGGGAGGCAAAAAGATGAAAGTAAACTGGCCTCGTCTGGTCAGCTGCTGAGGCCGGAGGGCGGGCCCGAGGGGATGCTGTACGTCATTCTCTCCACTTCTACCTCCGTTTGAACCTTTCAATCTAGAAAAGCTGAAAACAGGAGAGGCACATAGGAGCACCGGGCTTTCATCTGACAGGCACGCAGGACACGCGTGCAGCTGGGCTGTACCACGCAGGGCCCGTGAGCAGAGCTGCAGAGGACAAAGCCCAGGGGGTGGGCAGCCCAGCAGAAGTGGAGCGGGACGCGCAGTCCTGGGGACATCACTGAGCCGATAACAGGCCCTGCGGCCTCCCTACCTCGGGCCCCCCCATACACGGGATGATACATTTTCCCCACTGCTCTGGTGATTCTGAGTTGGATTCTGAGTTACTTTCAGCAGCCAAAAGCATCCTGAGCCACGCAAAGCCTGCGCATGGGCGCCCGCTCTGAGAAGCTGAGTCGCTCTGCACTCAGACCAGTACCAAAGGACGCACAGCCTCTGGGGCAGGAGTGTTTGCAGGGCTCAACACACACACACACACGCACGCACGCACGCACGCACACACGCACACACACACACTCACTCACCCCCGCGGAGGACTGAGAGCTGGATGCAAGCCGACCACAAGGTCAGGGGCCCAGTGCAGTGACAGCACCAGCAAAACACACGACTGTCCTCTCCGGCCTGAGGCATCCACGGCTAAGAGGCGAACACCGCTCAGGTAGCCATGGGGAGTCTACTCAGTCCTAAGGCCGCTGGAAGGCAGTCCTGGGATGATAAAGAGGAGACAGGGGTAGTCCTGACCCTCAAGGTTCAGAGACCAGCAGGAAAGACTGACGAGAAAATGAAAATAAAGTCAGGAGCACAAGCACACACGACATACACACGCACCCTGGAAGGAGGGATGAGTAAGTGGGTTATTTAGCATCAGAGGAGCGGGCGTGGAGCCCCCGGGTGCGGGGAGGTGAGGACCGCGTCTGTGTCTGCACACGCGCGCACACGTGCGGGTAAACACTCCTAAGGACTCCTCCGATGCTCAGTGTGGGAAACTGGCTACAGGCGCTGCCACTCCGGACTGCTGACAGCCGTCCACTGAGCCTGGCCTCGTTCACCCCAGCACGCTGCCTCTCTGAGGCCGGCGGGGATACTCATATCACCTGTCAGGCCAGTGCAGGCACCCGAGTGAGGAACAAAGAGCCTCGATCAGCCCAGCTGGCTCTCCTGCTCTACCGAAGGGGCCACGTGGTAGCAGTGACAGCCTCAAGGAGTGACCCCCATAAAGGACCTTTTTTCCACAGAAAACAAAGTGGAGACAAGACGTTAAGGGGGCAAAAAGGCAAAATAGTCCATCTGGTAATTCAGAATCTTTTTTAAAAGTAGCTTCAGTTAGGGACTTCCCTGGCGGTCCAGTGGTTAGGACTCCATGCTTCCAATGCAGGGGGTGCAGGTTCGGTCCCCGGTCTGGGAACTAAGAGCCCGCATGCCGCAGTGTGGCCAAAAAATTTAAAAATAAAAGTAGCTTCAGTTATTTTCCAATTGATGATGAACATAAAGTATGATCCAGGAAATAAAAGTATCTAAAACTCAAATTTCCAACGTCAGATATTTTCAGTGAAGGCTGGATAGAGGATGCACAGAAAGAAGCAAGTGGGTGCAGGTGAGGGAGAGCAGGGACACAGGCCGGCAGCAAGCAAGAAGGCAGGAGGAGCGGCCGGCGACGGGAAGGGGAGTGCAGCAGGGCACCAAAGAGGAAGCGGGAAACACAGCCGGGATCAAGGGCAGAGATGAGGAGGGAGAAAGGATGCGGAACAGGAGGCTCTGCGACCCAAGGGCCCTCGGAGCTGAGCTGGGGGCGGTGGAGGGAGAGCAGAGTCATCTACGGAGGGCACTGTAGCCATCGCCAGTCAAGACTGACAGATGCTGTCCACCACGTACCGTCGACCCCTGAACACTGCGCAGGGAGGGGGGCCGCCAACCCTCCAGGCATCCACAGATCTGCCGGATCCGGACCACCGGGGGCCACGCAGTACTGCGGTGTTTCCTACTGAACAGCCACCTACCGGTGCACCTGCGCACTCCGATCCCATGCCGTTCAACGGGCAGGTGTACATTTCTTTTGTGAGTTACTGATCCTATTTTCAGCCCCTCATCTAACCAGGTGTGTGAGCCAACGTGACAGACAGGGCTCTGGGTGATAACCAGAACTGACCTGGGAGAGAACTGGCACTTCCGGTGCCCGGGCTGCCTGCTCACTGCTTAGCAGAGCCCCACCCACCCACCCTGACACCAGGGAAGTGGTGCTTTGACGTTTTTGGGTTTTGTTTTACTTTATACAAATAACATGCATAGGTCAGTCTGAAGTGTTTCCACAGTTATATGCACCAATGTGGCCACCGCTCAAAACAAAACGTGGGCCCTCTCTGTCACCTCCGAGAGGCCCCCGCAGGCCCTGTCCAGCCCACCTCTCCCACCCCAGAAGGGGGCCGCTGCTCCGCCATCACCGTCGCTCCCTCCCCACACCCACCCCTCTAGCTGCAGAGATGGTGACCAGAGTGCCTTCTCTTGGAGGCTGGTCTGATGACATCACTTTACAGGCTAGTGAGGGCCCATCCCAACGTGGAGAAGAGGGCAAAGCGGGCCCCCATCCACCAAAGACGCTGATAAATGCTACTG
Organism: Orcinus orca; assembly: GCF_937001465.1. Lineage (NCBI taxonomy): Eukaryota > Metazoa > Chordata > Mammalia > Artiodactyla > Delphinidae > Orcinus > Orcinus orca. The sequence continues at coordinate 16,881,262 of NC_064565.1, read as the reverse complement.
GGCACTAACACCCATCACCTCAACCAACACCCCGAGCTCTAGAGAGAGAAATAAAGTCCCACCCAGAACCAAAATGCACCCTCACTGTCTACAGCCAATGATCTCTTTCTCACTAAATACACTCACCTGGCTGTTTGGATCTCCGAGCAGGTTACATATATGTGGCACAATCTTGCTTAGTGTCAAGGTATGTGCTCCAGAGCTGAAAACAAAAGCAGTGCTTTACTGTTGGTGGGAAGAGAGGAAAGCACACTGCCTCTCCTCCCTCTCACCCCTTCCTTCCCTCCCTCCCTGGGCCCATCGCCACCGCCCACCAAGGCTCGCCCCTTACCCTTCCCCCTCTGCTTCCAAACTAAACACACACCCGCACGGCCCCTCCGCACAGTTCTAAACTATGAGTGCCTCTTAGGACAAGCGCCCCCACCCCCACCCCGGCTCGGGGTCCCTGCACCTGGCCCAGCCCTTCGCTGCCAGGCCGCGGCCGCAGCCTCGCCCACGTGGGGTCCTGTCGTCTTGACACTGCCATGCGTCATGCGGTGGTCCCTACTCTGGCCAACTCAGTGCACTCAGCCACCCGGCAGGTTCCCGGGGTCCTCCCCTAATCGCCCTGCTGTGTGGCTCTCTGCCACACCAGACATTCAGTTAATAACCGCTTGAAGACAGACTGCGATAAACGGCTGAGAGGACGCCAGCTGAATGACGCCCTGCTGGAGGACAGCTCAGCTATCTCCAGCTGTTCACCGCCATAAACTAAACGCTGTCACAGACACCCTCTGTCAACAACACTCTCCCCGATTCCTTCCTGAGTACTCTCTTAGGACAAATTCTTAGATGCGGAACTACAGTAAGCAAAGGCTAGAAACATTTTTTAGAAGCTTCAGAGACCAGGGACTTCCCTGGCAGTCCAGTGGTTAAGACTCCGTGCTTCCACTGCAGGCGGCACAGGGTTCGATCCCTGGCTGGGGAACTAAGATCCTGCATGCCACGTGGTGCAAACAAACAAAAAAAAGCTTCAGAGACCGAATTTAATGGTCCCGAGAAGTCTAGCACATTAAGAGAGAAAAACTTATAAGGTAATATAAACGTTACAATCTCCATTTTGTTTTTAAAAATAATAAAACTCTTAATGCTGGAACAAAATGCTACATGTTAACAGTGATTATCTGAAGGTGGCAGAATTATACACAATAATCATTTTCTTTTTTATGTAAATTTTCTGTGATATACACAGTATTACTTTCGTAATCAGAAAAGGTGATTTGTAATTTTAAAAAAGGCTCTCCTGGGCTTCCCTGGTGGCGCAGTGGTTGAGAGTCCACCTGCCGATGCAGGGGACACGGGTTCGTGCTCCGGTCCGGGAAGATCCCACATGCCACGGAGCGGCTAGGCCCGTGAGCCACGGCCACTGAGCCCGCGCATCCGGAGCAACGGGAGAGGCCACAACAGTGAGAGGCCCGCGTACCGCCAAAAAAAAAAAAAAAAAAGGCTCTCCTGCAAATAAGCACTTAAAAAAATGTTCAACATCAACAGTTATTAGGGAAACACAAATTAAAACCGCAATGACACAGCACTACACGCATATCAAAATGGTTAAAATTAAAGACAGTGGTAACATTCAATGCTAGCGAGGAAATGAAGAAATGAATCATTCGTACACTGCTGGTGGGAATGCAAAATGATGCAGACCACTCTGGAAAATAGTTTGGCAGTTTCTCTTAAAAGTAAAGATGAATCTACCAAACGACCCAGCAATTGTACTCTTGGGCGCTGACCCAAGAGAAATGAAAACTTCTGTTCCTGCAGAAACTGGTACATGTGTGTTCACAACAGTATTATTTGAAATAACCAAAAACTGGAAATATTCAAATGTCCTTCAACGGGTGAACTGTTAAACACACTATGATTCGTCTATACCAGGGAATTCTACTCATCAATAAAAAGGAACAAACTACTGTTCAGGCAACAACATGTATGCAATCTCAAGGGAATTACGCTGAGAGGGAAAAAAAGGTCAGTCTCAAACGGTCACATTCTGTGTGATTCCATTCATAAAATAACGAAATCGCAGAGCTGGAGAGTACATGAGTGGCAGCATGGGGGCGCCTGGGGCGAGGTACGGGTCTGCACCTTGAACATGGCAATGAGTTACCCAGAGCTGCACCCGTGTCACAGCTGCGCACACACGACATGCGTGCGTCCTGGATGAACCTGAACAAGCTCTGTGGATCGTATCTACACCAACTTCCTGGTCTGGACCCTGCACTACAGACACGCAAGACGACAGGTGGGTGCGCGGCACCTCCCAGGACGTTTCCCTATAACTTCCAGTAGATTCGTGATGATTTCAGAATTAACAGTTACAGATACAAAAGCTCAGCCGAGGACACCCTGAGGCCCCACCAGACTTACGCGTTGAGTGTGGCGACCAGGCAGAGACACGTGCCTTCCCGGGTGCGGAAGTTCTTGTGCTTGAAGCCTCCCAGCATCCGGTCCCACACGTACTGCAGGCGCAGAGGACGGGGGGGAGAGGAGAGAGGGCAGCTTCTGCAGCCCCGTCCAACGCGGGGCCCACGGGGGTCGGGGGGGGGGACACGTCGCAACAGGTGCCAAAGCCCTCCCCACCTCCACCAGCTCATTAAGCGCTCTCAAGAGCTTGCTGGAAAATGGTAACTTATGCTCGTATATCAAGTTCAAAACGGTCAAAACATATTCCTTTATACAATTTCGTTTAATTCTCCCGACAGCCCTGAAAGGGAGGTGAAACTGTCCCCATTTTATGGGTAAGGAAAATGAGGCCCAAGGTCACATACTGACACTGCTCTCTCAGCTTGAACAGCTGTGCCCACCCCATCCACAAGCCAAACAGCTGCTCAGCTTTTCAGGCCAATGCAGGCTTTACCTTTCCTGGGAAGGCTTTTCCTGACGCCTCCCTGCCCCGCCCCGCCCCACCCCACAACAATGGACAGCTGGAGCCCTGGCAGCCCCAGCTCACCAGCAGACAGGGACCAGGGCTGCAGCCAGGCCTCTGAGTGCCCCAACACCACAGCTGCATCTTTTCAGAGACTCACAGAGTCAGTTATGTAAATGAGCTCAACTCTAATGGATCAAACCAAGCACTCGGTACCCATGTTAAGTCCACTAACTTATTCAAAGGTATACCTTCTGCTGTTTGTTGTTTAAATATCCTATGGGGAGAAGAGGGGCCAGATGAAACGCCATGAAACTTTTCCTCTGAAACCCACTGGCGCTCTGCAGGAACACCCCGAGCCCGCCCTGCCCCGCCTCACCTGGGGGTTAGCAGCCTGATCCATGATCTTCAGCAGCAGGGCCTGGTCTTGTTCCCTCACAGAGTCTTTAGCGTCGCCCAGTCTGTCTATTAAACTCGGCAGCACTGGAAATTAAAATGCAAACTGATCAAATGAAAACCTAGTCTAGTGGCCTGTGGTCACCAACTGTGGATATTTCAAAATCCTGGCCTAAATGATGCACATCACTCTAAACCCACCAACCCCTGTAATTCTACCCTTCCTGCTCAAATCCATCCACAGGAACTACTAGGTGAATCTGCAGAAATCCTTTGCATGGACACACTGTTTGTCTTCTTCCTTACCCCACCTTACTCTAGGCAGCTTCCAGCATGTTTTTAAGCTGCTGAAATGCTATTAACATGGATGTCGATGGAAGACCGTGGCAAGAAAGAGTCAACACAAAAGGAAATCCAGGTTAGACAGAGGGGCTCCAGCACGTCTGCTCGGGGGGAGTGGGGAGGAGAGCGTGGGAGGAACAGGCATTATGGCTCAGTCTGTTTTTACTTTTACATCACATCCACCCAAGCTCATCAGACAGAATGCAGCTCTCTGCCCTTCCTCCGCCCTTCCTCCATATGGCTGGGGGCGGGCCATCACTACTGCTCCAAGGGCACCTGGGTATCAGAGGTCAATTTTCTTTGCTTCTTCTAAAAATCTATAAACATTTCTTTTACAAGAGATAGCCCTGAACAATTCAGCTAATTTAGGGGGAAATGGAATGCTACTAAAACATCAAATTCCTCAGAGGGATTTTTTATTTGCAGATGGGCGGTTTGTACCAGAGTGGGAAGAGCTCATGACTTTATCGAAAGGTGCACACTGACCAGACGGTTAACAGAACAAATACACGTGAACCAATTGAAACCGAGAAATTCTACAAGGAAATGCCTGCACAGAGACGCTTAGTGTTTGTATTGTCATCATCAAAGCCCAGAGGTCGGGAATTAAATCATCTCTTAATCTACGGAACCTGGGGTTATTTTTATTTCATTTTTCTGACTTACTGCTCTCCCTTCAAAATAAGAGTGATCATTTACCACACACTTGAAATGACATCTACAACCAAAGTGTAAACAGTCATAACAACAAAAATCTGTTAACAATACAGCTGAATCGGACCTGCAGGACTCTCAAAGAGAGAAAGCGATGCCTCTCAAAGGGAAGGGTCAGGGACAAGGAGGGCTTGGTTGGCACCACAGCCTGATGGCTAACTGGAAGAAACCAAAGTAATAGTTGGTACTAGAAAAGGGAGGTGGAAGAAGCCAGCAGAAAGATATGGGAGTGGGGTGCCAGCAGGTGTGCGGAGGTGGCAGATCCGGCCACGCCCAGGAGGGGGGCGAGGGCAACGGGGCAGCCGTGGCATCTAAAGATGCAGGAGGGGGTGGGGGCGGGCTGGGGGGTGGGGGACTAGAGGGCAAGGGTGGAAGGCGGGTACAGCCAAGTGAAGCTTTGGCGAGACCCAGCGAAGGCCGGGGGCTGGAGGAGGAGAGAGCTCACCTGTGCCGATCTGTGCCTTGAACCGATCCTGCAGCCGGGTGACCAGCGAGGACAGGATGTCCATGCCCAGGAGAACCACCTGCAACGGCAAACAGCGGGCCCCCGTCAGCGGCCGGCGGGGGGCGCGGCGCCCTCGCCCGCCGGCTCCCGGGGCCCCACCGCATCTCTGGCTCAGACGCGGCCCGGGAGCCGGAGCGTGCGCCGACCCGCAGGGTTAAGCCGGGTGTCAGGAGGGGGGCCGCTTGCCGGAAAGGGCTGTTTACAGCGCTAACACGAAATAGTCGGTGGCGAGACACGAATCAACCCCCACCGCCTCGGCCAGAGTCCCGGGCGCCCGCCCTCTAGGGTGGGAGCGCGCGCTGCGGCCCCGCCCCCTGCAGGCCCCGCCCCGGCGGAGAGCACATATGCATATCAGCTTGCAGCTGGCGCGTGGCCTTCTGGGTAACACTGAGCGGCCCCTTTGCGACCTTCCGAAGCCTCCGAAAACGCGGAGTTCGTGGCGAGCTTCGGGAGCCGAGATCAGCAGAGGTGCGCCGGCTGCCGGGCGGCTGCGGTGGAATGCTCGGGTTAGTCGCCACAAGCCTACCCGGTGTTGGCGCCTGCTTCTCGCGGCGCGAAGAGCGTCGGCGCCAACCATCCTTTTCTTGGGGTTGCGCTACTGTCCGATGAGCGTTTAGCGAGGGCAGTACTGCTAACGCCTATGCAACACGCTCGCACCTGGTAAAGCTACGCTTTATCTCGGTGCAATTTTTGGAAAAAAGAATTTTCTCTTTTCCACGAGGTCAAAGTTCAAAAGCAGTTTTTCCGAGCTGTAGAAAGACGGTTGTAAAGCTGTTTCTATTATAAGGGGGCGCTAGCAGCTTCGAGAGAGCTCAGGTTTCTTTGTCTCTTTTCCCGGGCGAACCCTCCGAAATTCACTGCCACTAGACAACGCTTCTGCGTTGTGTAAGTTTATTTTGAGAGCTACTCTGAAGTTACTGGAGGAGATCTCAGACAATAACAATCATGAGTTTTTGTACCTCCCTGGCTCCTGCGTTTCGATAAAAGCGAAAACGTTAGGTTTTGCTGGTTCAGTTCTTAAATTCACCGCTTCGAAAAGAAATAATCCAAGTTTGTCCACTAGTCACCACAGCTCACGCACTATCCTTGCAAGGAATTGGCAACGTAAAAATCTTAAGACACACCTCTTAACGTTTCTTAAAGAAACAACTGTCGTTCGACAGGTTTTGTGTCTGTAATGGTACGGTGGAAAACACTTTTTAATGACTTATGAGCTACGGACGACTAGGTACCAGGTTTTAACTCTTCTTCCGAAGAATACTAACGGTACGATGAGAAAAGCCTCTGAAACGGTATCTCAACCAGATGAGCAAAGTCAACACCAACAGCCACAAAATCACATCGGCAGGACCTATGCTGCGTATGTGATTAGAAGGTCTGTGATCCTTCGCATAAGAACTCACAAGCCCACATTCGATCCCAATAGACATCCTGCAAGATACCTAATCAGTACACTTCAAAACACTTGAAGTCGTCAAAGACAAGGAAAGTCAAATCGTCACAGCCAAAAGGAGGAGCCTAGGAGACACAATAATAAAGTGGAGCGTCATATCCTGGGATGATAAGGACGTCAGGTAAAACTTACTTAAGACCTGAACAAACTATGGACATTAAGTTAATAATAATCTGTCAGTATTTCTTTATTGGGTTTAAGAAATATACCCCACCAGTGTTAGAGGTGAATGATATATAATGGGATTTTTCTGTCAATGCAAAACTGTTCTAAAAATTTAAGTTTATTTTATAAAAAGAGTAGCTTCTCAATGATGTGGAACTGGCCTTTTCCTGATAAAATCCTAAGCATCGGTCTGGATGCACTACTGGTCGGAGGGGGGAGTGTTCCTCGTGGCAGAACTATTAATACCTGCCTTAAGTATAATCCCTCAAGACTTAGCTGCAAGAGGACTATGGCCTTTTCACATATGCCAGCCCATGTTGGTTTACCTACTCGTGGAATTTGGGGGAAACAGACTTTAAGCTTTTCCAGGATCAAGGTTTGCTAGCAGGTCCAACCACGGCAGCCCTGGCTAAATCCTAGACTGCAACGTTCCCCAACAGTCCCACCCAGAGACACTGGGGAATCCACAGACTGTCCGGGAAGATGAGGCTGACTGATGCAGCCGAGCTCCAGAGCACTAGGACCGCAGAGGCTGGAGCACAGTCCAGGCACCCTCACAGCAGAATCAACCACCGCACACACTTGTCCAGTTCTCCCTTAGTCATAGCCCCGCTGGGGCAAGAAAGGAACCACTACCATGCATGTTTATCTTCACAGCTCAGGCCCTTTTATGTTCCTGTTTCCCTAGTGAAGAGAGGGATAAATGAGTGAAGTCATTGCCTAGAAGACCACTCTAATTAGGAGCCGTGAAGCCTCTCTGTGCCTCAGTTTTCTGACCTGTTAAATGGGGGAAAGAGTAACAGCTACCTCGTAGGGGAAAGGGCCCGACCACTCCACCTGTTGGCTGTTAGCACCGCAGCACTGTCACTGCCCCTGCCAGAGGAAACAGGTACTGATTCAGGTCAGTGGAGGCCACGCCTATGAGTCCCGGGGACAGGGACTGGGGTCGATTCCCAGAGGCGGCTTCCCAGAAGGGCTTTCACTGCACCAGGCTCATAAGCTTTGAAGACCTAGCCTCACACCAAAGGAAGAGAAGACCTCCCTGCAAAGAGAGAAGAGCACATGGGGTGGGAGGAGGGGAACGGGTGCGGGGGAGGGGCCAGGGAGGAAGCTCCGGAAGGGCCGCAGCTAGGTCCCAAACACAGTGGGGGAGCCACCGCAGAGCTGGAATGTGAAGGGGGAGTGACAGGGCCCTGTGCCCACCATGGTGAAGATGGCCAGGACGGAGGGGACAGTGGCAGAGAGAGGGCCAGGCTCACACCACCACTCTGCCAGTAGTTTTCACTAAGCCATCAACTCTGTATGACGCTTGAGCACCTCCTCCAATATTCTATTTAATTTTCTGAGTTTACACTTGTGTCCCCAGCTAAACTCCTTGAATGTAAGAAATACCATGCCTTGTATTTCCTCAAAACTTCTGTAACATATAGCACAATACCGGGCTCATGGTAAGTGACCAATAAAGCCCTACTTTACTGACTAGTGATGAATTAGAACAGATGTGTTCTCAAGGTCCAACACAGTTCCTTTATAACTTTTAAAAGACACTTTTAAAAGGAGGTAATAATGGCTAAGTAACTCAGACCACCCCTCATGCTAAAAACAACTACAAATGCTGGATATCATATAAAAGAACATCTTCTTGGAAACATCAGAGAACTAAGAAGGCACAGAAGAACTACCCGCTCACAAAACGTAAGAAAAGTAAAATCCAGAGAGATGAGCCTACAGCAAATGGTCTACTTTTGCCCTAGGGCCATTTATACACTGGGACGGGGCAACCAAGACACTGAGGATTGATTACTTGTGATAACCACATTATCTAGAACATGCACTCCAGAGCCCTCGAAGACTAGTGGCCCAGATAAACCCCTATACCTTGGGTTGGAAATCCAAATGGCTATACACTTGGAGAGTGAATTGGAAATAAAACAGCCTCCAGATGTACTGCAGGCCAGCTTCCAAGAATCTGGGTGACCCAGAAAAATGCCAATCCCTCACAGCAGATAGAAATGATCTTATTAGATTGCTGGTGCCCTAAAGCCCCTGGCAGATAAAAACACAAATCATTTCTGGATGGAGAGTATATAATCCTCGTCTAGTCCTCAATTTACTTCTGTAGACAATTCTCAAATACAATGTCCAAAACACAGCCAAAGACAACCAGGTACACAGGACAACTGTAAATGAAAACTAGCAGAAACAAAGATCCATATGAACTATGCGTATGAGAATAATTAGAAACAGATGTTAAAATAACAATTCTTACTATGTATAAGAAAACAAAACACATGATTTAAATTGGGGAGAGAGAAATCCAAAGTTAAGTACTCGATGGATGGGCTTAAAAACACACTAGATATAGACGAAGGGAAAAGTAAACAGGAAACTGAGTCTGCAGAAAAAAATCCAGAATGAAGCCCAGAGAGACAAAAGGATGGAAAATTCAAAAGAGGAGGTAAGAGACCAAAGATAGAGAAAAACAGAACTAACGTAAGTTGAAAAGGAGTTCAAAAGGAGAGGTCAGCAACGCTAGGCAAGAAGCAATAGTGGACACACATCTGGGTCACTACTATCCCCCAAAAAACAGAAACAGAAAACAACTGTGGGTGAAGATGTGGGGAAACTGGGACTCTTGTGCGTTCACTGCTGGTAGGAATACACAGTGGTGCAGTCCCCGTGGGAAACGGTGTGCAGGTCCCCCAAATTAAACACAGAATCACCGTATGATCCAGCAATTCTACTTCTGGCTATAAACCCAAAAGGAGTGAAAGCAGGGATTCCAACAGGTACTTGTACACTCGCTCAGAGCGACATTATTCACAACAGCTAAAAGGTGGGAAGAGCCAAATTTTGATCCAAGTATCAAACCAAGCACCACACTTGATGAAATACTGCAAGTTTCCCCTTTGATATGGGGAACAGGACAAAAACATCCATTCTGCAATTGCTTTTCAACACTGGTCCTAGCTAAAGCTTTATGGCAAGAAAAAAATTAAAGGTATAAAACTCATAGAGAAGAAGCTAAACTGTCATTACTAATGGAAATTGTAAGTAGAAAATCCAGAAGATCTACAGGTATATTATAAAATAAGTGAGTTTAGCAAGACTGATTAATACAAAGTCAATGTACCCTCACCCGGCAAAAAACAATTACATTTCTATACCAACAACAAGCCAAAAAAGGAAATCTTAAGTTTCCATTCTTAATTGCATAAAAATTAACACCTAGGAATAAATCTAGCCAAAATAAATCTCTACCCCAAAAGCTATGGAATGATAAAAAAAAAAGAAAGAAAAATTAAAGATGACCAAAATAAACAGAGAGAAGCTACAGACTGAAATACTCAGTATTGCAAAATTTCCATTTTCCCCAAATTGATCTACACATAAAATTCCACTCAAAATCCCAACTATAATTTTTCTTTAGGAAGTTCACAAGTTGATTCCAAAATCTATGTGGAAATGCAAATGGCAGGACACAAGCTGGTGAAACTCGCTCCCATGGGATATCAAGATTTATTATAAAACAGCAAGAATGTGCTATCGGCTCAAGAAAAGACAAATAGAGCAACAGAACAGAATAAAGAAACAGACTCATGCATATATGGGCACCTTCTTTGTGACAAAGTGTGCACTATAGAGGAGTGAGAACCCTGGGCCCACTGAGTATCTATCTAGAATAAAACAGAAACTAACTCCTCTCTCACCCCATACGTCAAGATGAACTCCTGGTATAGATATAAGTGTGGAAAACAAAACAATAAAGCTTTTAGCAAATGACACAGGAAAACAGCTGCATGATCGCAGGATAGGAGAAAGTATCAGGACACAGTAAACATAAACCATTAAAAGAAAGAGTGATGCACTGGACCAAATTAAAATTAAGAACTGTGGTATACCAAAACACCCTAAGGAAGTTAAAAGGCAAGTCACATTGGAAAGAGATATTTATAAAACAAATAAGCAACAACAGGTTGATTCTAGAAAATATACAGATCACCTACAAGCCCAATCAACAAGCAACCCAGTAGAAAAATGGGCAAAATATTTGAACAGGCCCTTCACAAAAGATATCAATGTTCCTAAGTACATGAAAAGTTGTTCAACCTCCATTACTCATCAGAGAAACATAAACTAAAAGACAATGACACACTAGTGCATACTCCCTGAATGGCTAAAATTAAAGAACGACAAGACCAAGTGTTGACAAGAACGTGTTTCCATGGAAACTTGGGCTGGTAGAATGTAAACTGGTACAACCAACACTTCAGAAAACATCTTGGTATATCTCCCAAATTTGGAGATACAGCTATTCCACTGCTAGGAATATGCTCAACAGAAATGCATGCACGTGTACAACAGGAGAAATGCACAAAAATGCTCAGAGCAGCCCCATTCGTGATAGCCAAAAACTAGAAATCCATGTGTCCATCTACTGTAGAATGTGAAAGTTGTGGTTTTCATGCCAGGGAATACAATAATCAATCAAAATAAATGAATCAAAGCTATGCTCAACAGCAGAGATAAATCTATAATAATGAGTGAAAAGGCCTGTATATACACTTTTGTATAAGTCCAACAACAAGCAAACATAAACTATAATTTTAAGGTACATATTTAGATGATAAAACCAAAAAAGAAAAGCAAGAGAGTGATACCATACAAGTCAGGAGAGTGGTAACTTCGGGGAGTGCTGGCAATGTTCCAGTTCTTGTCCCGAGTGGCGATTAAAGAGCTGTTAGCTTTACAACTCATTAAACTGTGCATTTGCATTTTATGCACTTTCTAAATACAGCTCACAATTTTTTTAAAGGTTTTAAAAACTAGAAAAGTGGGAGTGACCCTGGACCACTTGACCTATATATAAAAGTCTGTGACAAGTGGCTTGGACCTCGTCTCTGCCTTACTTACTTTCTAAACTACAAGTCAAAGCACCAAAATGGAACCAACCACAGTTCTCTCTCCACGGTATAACATCTGCTCAATGATCAAAGAAAGAAATTCTACGGCTTCCCTGGTGGGGCAGTGGTTGAAAGTCCACCTGCCAATGCAGGGGACACGGGTTCGTGCCCTGGTCCGGGAAGATCCCACATGCCGCGGAGCAGCTGGGCCCGTGAGCCACGGCCGCTGAGCCTACGCGTCCGGAGCCTGTGCTCCTCAATGGGAGAGGCCACAACAGTGAGAGGCCTGCGTACCGCAAAAAAATAAAAAATAAAAAAATAAAAAAGAAAGAAATTCTAAATCCTTTTCCCCAAAAAATGTCCATAAGGGACAAGCTAGGCTGGATGAACAGGTCACTTCTTGAGCCTCGGAAGACCAGACTGGCTGGAATAAAAATAATATTTTGCATTCATATCGTATTTTATTGTTTTTAAGGCACTTCTGGATGAATCTGAATAATCTCACAATAACCTGAGATGTAGAACATACTACCCTTATTTTGCAAGCGAGGAAAATTCAAAAAAGAGGTAGAGAGACTTAACCAAGGTCATAAAGTTTGGACAGTGATGGAACTGGAGCAGGGTAGGGGTGGGGGGCCTCCTGACTTGATCAAGGCTATTCTCAGCACAGCAAAATCACAGTATCACAAAACCCCACCTTTTAGCCCTCCTCACCTCTCTCTAGCTAGCTGAAGACCTTGGGCAGGTCACGTTTCTTCTCTGCCACTACCAGATAAAGTCGGTCTCAGTTCCAAACGTCTCTGATGCTCTGATAATGCCCAAAACAGGACAAGTCCAAGGGTGCTGTGAGTACAGATCCAGGCTTGAATCCCAGCTCTGCCACGTCTACTGCCCAAATGAGCTGCTCCGTCTCCAGGATTCACGTGCTTCATCAGTAAAGTCAGAATAAAACACCTTTCCCTCAAAGAGTACACAGGAGGGTTAAGAGTTTTAACAAAATGGCTGGCATACAGTAGGCACTCAGTAAGTGTTTGTTCCCTTCTTTATGACAGCAGCACTTTCAAAAAATAAAAAACAAAAAAGCACAGCCTACTGAGCAAAGAGAGGAACAGTCCGAGGGGGCACAACCCCAAAGATGAAAGTGAGGGCGCCTGAAATCTCATCACCCAACTGTCAACATTCTGATGACTGTCCCTCAAGACATCTCGCATGTACACGTGTGCACATGTGTGTGCTGTGAGTTCTACAGAAACGGTTCGTATGCCATGGAAATCGCCCCAGATCTATACATACAGATCTCCACCCCATTTTCAGTGGCTGGATGGTACCCCACTGTGTGCCGGCACCATAATCACTAAACCGAGCCTCCAAGCCCCTACCCATAGTCATTATCTTAATCAACACTGTGATGGGTACACACTTCCGCACACGTGCACTTATCTCCTCAGGACAGGTTCTGAAAAAGAACACACGCTGTACACCTGACTAGCATTATTTTTACCATAATGCACTAGGTGCCCTATGGGGCCACAGGCTGCTGACTCCATACATTTTTTTGTCATTTTAAGACTCTACACTGCAACCTTATTAAGTAAGGGGGAAATCAATTAGTACTCTTACAGTGCACTCACTTTCAATCCCAAGAATAAAAGCACAACACAGATACCCAAGAAGAGTGTGACAAAGTCGGTGACCCTGTGTGTTCACGCAAGACAGCAGAACTGTTCACACAAGCATGCTGTCCTTCACAGCTTCACCCAGCGACTCCTGGGACACTCGTGCCAGCCAGATGCCTCTGGGCCGCTGACTTTTTAAATCCCTCTTCTGGAATGGCCGCCGGAGACACTTTTTGAGCCACAAAAGTCTGTTAAAATATAAGTACTTAATGTGAGATTAATGGGGCTCACGAAGTGATAGGCTTGTTACCTGTTGTTGCCCATACACCAGGGTCTTACCATTAGAAAGGATCATCCGTCATCAAACCACTTCATTTCACACACGAGCAGCAACAGGCCCAGCGAGCCCAGGAGGCCGGGGTTGAACACAGTGCGAGGCAGAGTCAGTAACCTTTGTTCAAAGATCTGGACCAGCCCCATACAATGTTCAGCAGTGACAGGAATGTCCCAGATTGGTGCTGTACAAATCAGCAGCCACTAACCACATATGGCTACTGAGCAAGTGAAATGTGGCTCGTGTGAATGGGAAAAAGAATCTTAAACTTTGCTTAAACCATCGAGCTCCTTAATGTAACTTTCAACAGCCGCACGGGGCTCAAGGCCACCGTGCCATCCAGCGCAGCTCTAGACCCATGGCTGCAACTCAAGCAGGGAGAGATGAGGCGGCACCTAACCACAGAAACCCGGACTCCTCGGGAAGCCCTGCTCACATGGCACCAGGTAGGAACTGAAGCCAGCGTGGCCAGATGGCCAGATTTTAAACACGGGCAACTTTTTGAATGAATTTAAAGGACTGGGGAGCCCAAAAACACATTTCGTGGGTGGAATCCGGCCAAAGGCCCCTAAATCTGCAACCTCCCTCCTCCAGACGCATCTCATAAACATGAGATCAGGCACCAAAGCATTCATGGTTGCCCAAGGGATTAAACAAGGACCCAAGTCTTCCACGTGGGCTTTTAAAATTCTCCCAATATGCTTCTAAGCTGACCTCCCCACTCCTCTCCTCCAGCCAGCCAGTCAGCCAGGCCTACGGGGTCTCCTAAGAGCCCCCCACCCCGCGCCCCTCCCGGGAGCTCTTCCAGCCTCTGGGCTCCTCCCCGGCCCTCTACTTCATGGGCACTCCACACCTCTCTCCAAAGACCACAGACCACTCGAAGCGGGGCGGTCCTAACACAGCCCCTCTCATCCCCAAGCACTTCCCCAGGGGCAGCACACGGGTGGGTGTTGGCGGCTGGGGGGCTCATGGGGAAGATTAACCGTTACCTTGCACATATTCTCCCTATTATCTCACTGAATCCTCACGATACCCTGTACCAAGCACCGCACCTATAAGCATCCCCACCTCCCAGCTAAGGAAACAGGCAACTGGGCAAGGCCACTCAGCTACTACGTAGCTCCAATAACATTCATTACGCCACCAGTCTTCCAAAAGGGCGAGGCAGGAACAGTTAAGTTTGTAAGGACACTCCCCAAACCGAAATCGCTCTCGTGTGCACCTTCCCCAGAGAACCCTCGGCCCACTGGATGCCCTTCTGGCAAAAACGTGGGCATCACTCTTAAGAGCCAAGAAGTGCTAATAATCCAAATACCCATCAACTGATGACTAGAGAAACAAAATGTGGTACATCCACATGATCAAATACCATTCACAGTAAAGGGGAACAAACTAGTACTGACGCACGCTATAATATCCATGAACCTGGAATACAGGATAAAGAAATCAGACATAAAAGACTACCTACTATATGATCCCATTTACACGAAATGCTCAGGAAAGGCAAATCTACAGAGACAGGAAGCAGAGAAATGGTCACCTACAACTGCAGGTGGGGGTGGGGAATGCCTGCAGGCGGAGGCAAGGGATCTTTCCGAGTGATGGGCAAACGCTCTAACAGCGGATTGCGGTGATGGCTGTGCAACTCCGTAAATTTACTAAAAAATAACTGAACTGCATGATTAACAGGTAAATTATACCTCGATAGAGCTGTAAAAGAAAAATCAGTTACTTGTTTTAAAAGCACTCTACTCTGATCTTTCTGGTGACTGGACTGTGGAAGAAGAATTCATTACACCTGCCAAAGGCAGGTATTTGTTATCTATCAATCCGGAAATGATCCTGAAGTGGTGCCTGCGGCAGAAGGAAGCAAGGCCAACAGCTGGGTCGGGAGCTGAGTTGTGATGGGAAGCAGTGCAGCCTGCGTGGGCCAAGAGGCCCATCGGTGCCGCGGAGAACGCTCTGAAGAGCCCACAGTCCGCACACCTCAATTCGCTCTGTGGGCCAGTCATCAACCACAGCTTTCCCGAATGTGCCAGCTCTCACTGACACGGGTCCCTGCCTGAAGCACTGTGCTTTCTCTCTGTGTCACTCTCGTGCCTCTCAAGGCTCACTTCAAGCATCACTTGCTCCAGCACCCTCCCGCCTATACCCAGTAGCCTGGGACGGAAGGCGGTACGTCCCGCACACCCACCGCACACTGCTCTTGTAGCGGTTGTGACCTCTGGTTTGTTAAACCATCTGTTTCTCTAGTGCCTAAAGCCTAGCTTGAGCGCTCCCTAAAGGCAGGTTCCGTATCTCCATCATTTCTGAATCCCCAGCATCGACCATGATGCCAGCAAATTTGGAGGAAGTGGTTGGGGGTGCCTGGGTAAGACAGGGAATAATGTGAATGGTACGAGCTTCGCGCTCCAGTGAACAACCCCAAACACAATGGCCAACAGCAAAGCACCGTCACTCTACCCTGTTTGGATCCTTCCTTCCACCCCGGGCTCCCTTCCATCTATTCTCACCACGCGACCAGAATGTCCGTCTAAAAGTTAAGTCATAGCATGTCCTCTGTTGAAAACCCGCCAATGGCTCCATGTTGTGTAAGAACTGGTCTCCCCGATGGCCACCCCCTCCCCTCACTGGCCTCCCAGCTGCTTCCTCCCCATGCCAGACACTCTCTCTGCCTGGAATGCCCTTCCCCAAGGCTGCCACCCAGCCCGTCCCAGCATCCCACCCAGTCTCTGTCCCAGTGCCACGTTCTCAGCCAGGCCCGCTCCGACCACCCTACTGAATACCATGGGTGTGCATGCACGCCCTCGGCCCACTCGGCTTCACTTTTCTCCAGAGCACTTCTCACTTCCCAGTAGTCTATGAAAACTCACTCAGCTGACTTGCTTGTGGGCTCTTTCCCTCAGGTGGGAAGTAAGCTCCAAGAAGAAAGGAATTTGTATCTAGTCACTCATTGCTATAGTCCAGAACCTTATTTGTTGAATAAATGAATGAATCCCATCAATTTGCTTTATGTCTCACTTGGAAAATACTGCAGTGCCAGGGCCCACCCTGTGCCCACTATGAAGCCCACTCGTCTAAAAAGTGAAGGTGGCCTCAACTGTGAGGAATTTTACCTCACCCTGATGGGAAATGAGGCAACAACAGAACAGAAAGAAACCCTCCAGGTCCCACTTTTTAGGACGCATCTTACTGCAATCAGGGGAAAAGTGACAGTTAACATGACATATTCCCAAGTCCCTCAGACTCCATTTCAGAGCCAGCCAGATTCCAGCACACTCTGCTCAGGATGCTTCGTAAGAATGATCTTGGGAATCAAAGCTTCCACAAGGCTAGGTATCTGAAGAACATTTTATGGAAACATCAATTCACTGAACTGCACCAATCAGCAAAACTACTACCCACAGTAGCCGACGGCTATCCTGTCTGAACTCAAGGGGAAAGCTTTCAGGTCACTGTGATGGAGACAGGCAAGGTGTGAACCACACCCGGTAAGATGTGCAAGCCACACAGTTCCGAACAAGCCCAGCAGAATGCTCCACCATCAGAAACCCAGTATGGGGTGGGGGCGGGGTGGGGGCGGGGGTGGAGATCCAAGCAGTCAGAAACCCAGTATGGGCTGGGGGCGGGGTGGGCGCTGGGGTGGAGATCCAAGCAGCAGACAGAGAATAAAATAAGTAGGCTTTGGAGTCAGACAAGACTGGGTTCAAAACATGGCACCACCACGGTTACTAGCCATGGGCCCTCAAGAATGTTAACGTCTCAAAGTCCATATATGCATCTGTAAAATGGGATACCTAATACCCGCTTCTGCCGGTGACTGGGAAAATTACTGAAGCAATCAATTTCAACGACATGCCACAGTGAACCACACATAGTAAACGTGGCCCTGTCCTCCCCTTCGTTCCCAGGTAAAAATCAAGTTCGAGAGTATTTGCAAACGTTAAGGCAAGTGAAATAAAGCAGACACAAAAGGACACATACTGTGTGACTCCAGATATAGGATGTGTCAAGAAACGGCAGATTCTTAGAGACAGAAAGGAGAACAGTGTATGCTGTACACCTAAAACTAATATTGTAAATCAACGATACTTCAATTAAAGAAAAACAGAAAGAAAGTAGTGGCTACCAGCGGCTGGTGGGAGGGGGAAATGGGAAGTTATTGTTTAATGGATGCAGTTTGGGATGATGAAAAAGTTCTGGAGATGGACAGTGGTGATGGTTGAATAACACCATGAATATACCTAAAGCCGCTAAGCTGTACAACTAAAAGCAGTTAAAATGGTTAAGTTTTATGTTATGTATATTTTAACACAATTTTTTTCTTAAATTTTAAGAGTATGTGCGGTATGTGAGCTGTAAAATGGTTTACGCCATCTGCAGTGTTTAATCTCCCCCCTGCAATTGTTTCCTCACTACAACGCCGGGTCCAAA
Source organism: Orcinus orca (assembly GCF_937001465.1). NCBI lineage: Eukaryota > Metazoa > Chordata > Mammalia > Artiodactyla > Delphinidae > Orcinus > Orcinus orca. The sequence goes on along the minus strand of NC_064565.1, from coordinate 16,863,491 downwards.
ATAGCATCGTCTCTATTGGTGCCGTGGCTGTGCCCACCATGGTCAAACCAGAAAAAACCATTCTTCCTTTCAACCCTGTTACAAGTGACATCTCCACCCACAAACATTCTAGCACTGAGAGGTAGAAGATTCCCAATTCATTCTAAAAGCTCGCAGAACTCTACAAAACTGGGCAAGGATCACATGCAAAGTTAAGGAAACTTATCCAATCCCACTAATAAGAGAGAAATCCAAAAACTTTATAGAGTCTGGAAGGAAACAAAGTTCAGAGCAACCTAAGAACTTAGAAATTTCACCCTCAGGTGCTGGGGAACCACTGAAAGATTTGAAAGTTTGGAAGAAAAAAGGGGATGGGATGGAAGGAGGACAGGGATAAGGATAGGGGAGTGTGAAATGATATATTTGCAGTTTTGAAAGCTCATTTTTGCAAAGATGGGGAGCATGAATTGGAGGCAGGGAGGACTTTGGGTGCAACAAGGACAGAGACTGCAGGTTTCTGGGCTGCGCAACAAAGCCGATGGTTGTGTCATACCCCGAGATGAGGCGGGGGGACTGGGGGCAGGTCTGTGTGACAGCAGAAGGAGCTGAACTGTTTCTGACACATTGAGCTCCGGGCCTGATGGGACATCAACACAGAAATATCCTGCAGGCACGTGTCTGCCACCTGAAGCCCAGGAGGGAAGTGTAGGGTGCAGATATGGGTCTGGGAACACGTACAGGAATGAGAGTCGCCAGTGAGAACGCGCAGCACGCAGAGGGAAGACTGAGGCTGGCATCCTGATGAACACCCACATCTGCAAGGGCTGGAGGAGGTGGTATCCACGAAGTAGATGAAGAAGAGCTGCTGGAAGAAGAACTCACTCAGGTGGCATCAAAAGCCGGTGAAGAAGACAGCGTCACCAGTGGGGCCTGATCAGGTAAGAAGTCACATAAGATCAGGGTGCAAAGAACTCTGGCTTTGGCAATTCCTTAGTCCATCCGCAAGTTCATGGGAGGAGGGATCAGACATGTGGAACGAAGAGTGATGGGGATGTCGGGTCGAGACCGAATGTGGGAAAGTCCAAGTGCCGGCAAAACTCAGTATGGCAGCCTGAAGACTCTGCTGGTCAAGTAAAGGCGGTGGTTGTTTCTTCTTCAAATGGTAGACACGTGAGCCTATTTTACAGACTGAAGGAGGAGATTCAGAAGTTAAGGGAATGTGTCTATCATTGATAGGCGTTTCAGGTCACACCACAAAGGACAGCAGAGGAGGAGATAGAGGATGCTGGGAGAGGTACTAAAATGCGGTATCCAAAGCCTGACGATCCAAGGCCTGCCCGAGTGTGCCGTGGCAGACAGAAACCCGGGGAATTAACCGCAGTCGGGGTCTTAAACCAGTTTTGACAGTTCTTTCTACTGGGCAGGTGTCAGGAGCTAGGGTATGCTGATGGCCACTTGCAACCAACCCCCAGAAATCTTAACACAACTGGAATGCTCTCATTGTCCATCACAAAATTTAAAAGGTTTCCTTATCATAAACACCCAAAATATGTGTAAAATAAATGGATTAGGATGCCCTGGATTGTTCTGGGGAATGGGAGAAGGGAAATTATGAACAATAAAGGTGTAGGTAGGAAAGGGCACCGAGAAGAGGGAGAATCCCAGGAAGAAAAATGAGGTAACAAGGCCCAGCACCAGACTAAAAACACCTCGCGGAAATGAAGAAAAATAAAGAAAAGCTTTAACTCTCATTTCTGCTTTTGATTATGATTATGATCTATTAGCAACTAAAGAACTGGAGGAAACATCTTTCAACAAATCAAAAGTATCCGATTAGAAACCAACAGCAGGGACTTCCCTGGTGGCACAGTGGTTAAGAATTCGCCTGCCAATGCAGAGGACACGGGTTCGAACCCTGGTCCGGGAAGATCCCACGTGCCGCGGAGCAACTAAGCCCGTGCGCCACAACTACTGAGCCGCACTCTGGAGCCCACGAGCCACAACTACTGAGCCCGCACGCCTATAGCCCGTGCTCCACAACAAGAGAAGCCACTGCAATGAGAAGCCTGCGCACATCAACAAAGAGTAGCCCCTGCTCACCGCAACTAGAGAAAGCCCCGCGCAGCAACGAAGACCCAATGCAGCCAAAAATAAATAAATGAATTAATTTTTTTTTTTTTAAATGGATAAACAACAAGGTCCTACAGCACAGGGAACTATGATAAATATCCTGTGATAAACCATAATGGAAAAGAATATGAAAAAGAATGTATATATATATATATATAAATATATATATGTATAACTGAATCACTTTGCTGTACAGCAGAAATTAACACAACATTGTAAATCAACTTTAAAAAAAAAAGGAAAACTTTACAGGTGGCTATGTCTTTGATCCTTGAGATCCATCTCTCCCGAGTTAGGCTATGTCTTTGATCCTTGAGATCCATCTCTCCTCGTGACTAAGGCTCTGGGAAGAAGAATCCCTGGCTACACACCCCATCCTAAGGCCCTCCTCCCCCACCCTAAATACTGCAGTGACTTAAAAGGGAATCCTGAGGGGCACTGGTCTCGTACCACCAGCGTCAAAGGAAAACTCAGAGACAATAAGACAAGCACTTGCAGATGACATAAGGGCGAGTCCAGGCTTCCTAAATAAAGGATAATGCTGGTATCTAAAGGGTTTTCTAAAGCTATAATTAATATGTTCACTGTCCTCTCTTGTGGAAAATCACCCGTTTCTTCCCATGACTGGCACATCTACCCACGAGGGTCGGGGTCGCTACCTGTCTGCTGGCACAGGTATGCTAAAAGCAGAGGGGAAGTGGTTTTCATGAGGGAAGGTTTCATTTCTGTTAGGGCCTCACGTGAGACAAGGTGTTCTTGTGTCCTGGGGTTTCTCTCAGGGTGGAGCGTCTGTCCTCTGAATCCTAAGGTGTTCCTATGGGTTGCAATATAAAATAGATTTTTTAAAAATAAATTTATTTATTTATTTGGCTGCGTTGGGTCTTCGCTGCTGCACGCAGGCTTTCTCTAGTTGCGGCGAGTAGGGGTTACTCTTCGTTGCGGTGCGCGCGCTTCTTGTTGCAGTGGCTTCTCTTGTTGCAGAGCACGGGCTCTAGGCATGCGGGCTTCAGTAGTTGTGGCTCATGGGCTTAGCTGCTCTGCAGCATGTGGAATCTTCCCGGACCAGGGCTCAAACCCGTGTCCCCTGCTTTGGCAGGCGGAGTCTTAACCACTGCGCCACCAGGGAAGCCCCATAAAATAGACTGCTTTTCTACGGGCTCTAGTGCAAGAGCCTGACAAGCTGGTGGCCTCCTCTGTCTCCTTAGAGCAAAGTCCAGGACTGGACACAGCCCAGGGACCTGGCCTGACTGTAACCACCTGCCCTCCTGCGCTGTTGAACATTTGCGGGAGATGTGCACCCTTCCCAGGACTGGAGGAGCTGACTCAGAGAACGTACTGATACTTAGCACACGACACTGAACCAGGCAGTCAGTACATTTGGTTCTCCCCACTACACCCCTCCTCCTTCTCCTATATTCTGCCTTTCACTAATTTATCTAGTCACCCAGCAAAGAACAAAAACTCCAAAGCCAGAGTCGGGCTAGAACATGACAGAGTTGCTACAACACTGAGTCCTTTTTTTCCCTCCACAAAAACTCAACTGGGTGGAATACTGAACAGCTCCTCCAAACACTCTCAGATGGATATGACTGGGAAACGTTTCCGTTTTGGAACTGTCCCAAATTCTTCAATTATTTACTAAGGGATCAAACACGAGTGCAGAAACACAACAGGCAAGCTTCGCTTAAGCTGGGCTTTGTCCTCTGGGGTTTCACTGCTGTTTGGGTTTTGTTTTTAAGTGTCGGCTCTCAGTGACTCGGCTGGGTACAGGGAATCCTTCCTGCCTTTGTTTAATTTTGCGTTTTCAGAATCTGGAAAGGGAGTTACTAGTCCCTCCCGGGTGTCAGTTCCTTCCTCTGCTGTAAAACGACTGTCTGATGATTTGCTGGGAATGCCTACATCACCTTGGAAAAAAGAGGCAGGTAAGAGCCAGTTGATGTTATTAGAAGGCAAGTAACAGCGTAGAGAGAGAGCAGGCGGGAAGAACCAGCAGAAGCCGCCCCTGTGGGTCAAGCCCCGCCTCTTCCGCTCGGCAAGTTCATTCATGTTTTCAAACACAAGGCACGGCGGCCTTGCCGAAAAGTAAAAAAATATACACGCCTGAACACTTAATGAATTCATTTATGAAAAATAAGCTAACTTGTTCTAGTGTAGAAACCTTTAAGGCAGGACAGAGAAATCAAAAAAAACCTTGCTGCTCTAATTTCTTCTAACTTCCAGTCTCTTAGAAAACAAAAGGCCCTGGGAACTGGGGGCGAATTCTCAGCTCTGGGGAAGCCAGCTTCTGTACCACCTTCTACTCATATCTAATTGTGATTCCAAATTTCCAAAGTAGGCAGGACCACACCTGGGGGAAAATAAACATATCAAAAAGGGCGAGGGATGAAAATGAAAAGTTCACAATGGAATTATTTCAAATGAGGAATTCACTATCTGCTCAAAGACAATGATGAAAAACAAAAGGAAGAGAGAAGCCAGCATGTATCCATTCTTCCACAAAGGCTCGTTTAGGATTCCCATTCTGTTCTAAGACGTTGTCAGTTCATCTCTAGCCCATCAGAGACCATCGCCTATCATGATCCTAAAGAGGTTTGGCTTCTACAATCAGGGCGTCTCCCTAACTCAAAATCACTGCGGAGCAATTATTGAAGGATGCGGGCAGAAGGGGCCTCGGACGCCATCCTGTGCTCGGCTTCCCCATCTCAGGGCAGCCTTACCGCCTGTCCTGACGCCCAGGTCTGGGGGGGCTCCACAGCCCAGCTCCTCCTATGGCACCGTGTCTCCTTCCCAGGGGTGGAGGCAAGTAGGAAGCGGGGCCCAGCAGCATGCCGAGCTGAAGGCAGGACCCCAAGCACGCATGTGTATCCACCTCTCCTCCTGGCAGCCCATCAAAATGACAGCATCGAAGCACAGAAGGCTCTTTCCAAAATACCCTAGAGAACTGGGGGACTAGGGGGCACTCAAGTGGCCATTGGTAAATGAAAATTCTCCCCAAAGACAATTTCAGAAGAAGAAAAGAGAGGGGAGGCCGCACCCCACAGTCTGCTCCAAAGGGGCTCCAGTGGGGATGCGCGCCCATCCTCCCGGACGCTGAGCAAGTTCTGGGCCCTGTGTGGGCAGCTATGAGGCAGGGAGGGTTCGGGACTGTGGGAGAGAAGAAAGTAGGTAGATGAGGGGGGTGCCAGGGGCGGGGGCGGGCAGGGGAGGGGGTCTACCGACCGGCCAGACTAGGCCCCTTTGCACGTCAGGCTCATTGTGAGATGAGCAGTAATGAGATAAATGTTTACAAATTAGCCTCTCGCCACCAGACTGCGAGTAAGGCAAGCAAGTAATTTCTCCGCACTGGGGCACTCTGGGTGTCAATGGGGTGCTGTTAACAGTGATACCTGGACAACAGGCATAAACGGGGATGGGCTCAGACGAAAAGGACAGATGGCCTCCTGAGGCAGGCGGCCCTCAAGGCCGGGGCGATGCCCTGTTCTGCTCCCGATGCCCCAAACCACGCGGCTCTCAGCAAATGCTAGCAACTGGTGTGACCGCCTTCTCCAGTCGTCTACAGGTGTCAAAAGCACTCTGTGTTTAGCTGCTACCTGGGCCACCTTGTCGCAGACTCCAGGGGCACCGGCACAGCCACAGGCGCAGGTGTGCGCCTGCAGAAAGAGGCGCACTTTTTAAAATTAAATTTAAAAAACCTCTCTAAATGATCTTTGAAATAAGCTTCTCCACATGCACAGCCAACTGACGCCCTGCCCTCAAGCCGCCTGCCCCCCACCCCCGAGCTCCCCTTGACCTTCCACGTCCCCCCTGTCCTGGCTGGGCCGGGCTGGCCTAGGGCCCCGTCTCCCTGCAGGGCCATCCCCTCCCCGCGGCCGGCCCCCCGCTGAGTGACGCCCAACACAGCTCATGGGTCGTGGCCAGGAGGCCTGCCCGGTCTGGATGTTTACAGCAGTACTGAGAGTCCTGATACACAGAGAGAAGGGGGGAGATTCTAAAACTTGTTCTAAGTCCTTGCTTTCCCTTTTGGGAAAGCCTGTCTTAAGTCACCCACAGGGAAGGCACTAAACAAGAGCCCTGGAGTCCGTTTCTTTCTTTTCTTTTCTTTTTTTTTTTTAGTTGAAGTATAGTTGATTTACAATGTTGTGTTAGTTTCCGCTGTACACCAAAGTGACTCAGTTATATATATTATTTTTCATATTGTTTTCCATTATGGTTTATTACAGGATATTGAATATAGTTATAGTTTCCTGTGCTATACAGAAGGACCTTGTTGTTCATCCGTTCTCTACATAACAGTTTGCATCTGCTAACCCCAAACTCTCCCACCCCGTCCCTTTCTTATCTGAGGAGAAAACTCCCAGAAAGCACAAGAGAAGATGGCCTGCAGGGGTGTTTCTGGGAAGGGAAGCTTGCGGGCAGAGTTATTAGCACCAGCTCTGACCTTGGCTTCTCTGAGATTGACAGCTGTGCGTCCTATTAATGGATCTCCAGCACCCTTCTCAGATTTCACTGGTTTAATCCAAGCTACCAAACAATTCTGATGAAACCGGCCCATCAATGGCTCAGGTGCCTGGGAAGCAACTGTTTCAAGGTTCTCCCACAGTGAAGGCGGGGGAGGGAGGGGGACAAGAAGAGAAATGGGGAGGAAATGAGGGGAGTCTCTGGCCCAACCTCAGAGGGCCATGCACTTCTTGGGCCCTATTATCAGATCACACGCTAGCTAGGGGTATAACCTGAATTCTCATTCTCGTAAATCCTGGAAGTACTTTATGAGCAACAGTTACAGTGTGTTGTAACGTGTTCTTTACTGCACTACACTCTGTGTTACAAGTACTAGTCTATTAAATATAAACATTAAATGGAAATGACCCGGGCCTCTCTCTTTTTCTGAATGGCTCTGATTTCAAGGGGAGCTATGGGAGAGAACTAAAAAGATATCATTCACAGGCATAATGCCTCAGATGTCTGCACACAGGACATCCTTAGCTCAGGGAGAGTCAAAGTTCCAAACCAGTAGGCACTGTAGAGAAAATGAAATCAATTTATTATCTTAAGGACCTGTTGTGTGCAAAGCACAAGCTCAAGTTTAAATCACTCTCAGATGCCACTATGAAGTTTGGTGATAATATCTACATTCCAAGGCCAAGGGTTCAAATTATTACCCAACTTCCCCCAGCACGCCAGTAATCAATCCACTCCCAACCTCATTACTGCTCATCTCACGAAGCTATTTCCTAGTAACCTCCGAGTCGTTCCCAGGTCAGCTCAGACACCACCATAACATTTTAACTTTCCAAGGGGCAGCTCAGAACACCCTAGAAGCCTGCTCTAAACCCTTCACTGCTTCCTCACAGGCTGCTGCTGGAAACCCAGCTCAAGCGCCTGGGTGTGGCTTTCTCGCCCTCGGATCTAGCCCCAGCCTGTCCTTCTAGGAAGCACTGTTCCGGTGAAGAGTGTGGGTTCTGAGCCCAGCAGTCGGGTTTCCGAGGCCGGCTGTGCCACGTTCCTTCACCCACTGAAGGGGAATTACAACAGTGACTAACAAGGTGGCCATGTGGTGGAGGGAAATGACTTGCCTACAAGAGCTCAGCACAAGCCTGGCACAGAGCACTGGCCAGTGAACGTCAGCTTCTGCCATCACCGCCTGCCTCCTTCACGCTAACCAACAAATACTCGAGTGCGGCCGTGGGCCAGGCCCTGTGTGAGTGCCCCGCTCTCCGGGTGAGCCCAGCGAGGCCTCTCGGAGCTCCACGTGACTGCACGGGCAGCACCCATGGCCTCACAGACCAGCCCCATCCAGGCGGAATCTCCCCAGCCTGCTCCAGCCGCACCTGCCCAAATCCTGCCCATCTGTTGAGACCCAGCTCCCAGGCCACCACGGCAGGGGGCTTTTGCAGCCTCCTCCCACAGAAGGGAAGCTTGGGGCTGTCTGTGGGCACCTCTCCTAACTGGTCAGCTGTCCCGTCAAACACAAGGTCTGCGGATGCAACCACATCGACACTGCTATAATCGCTTGTTCAGAAGCCAGAGTATAATTTTCTCTCCTCAACAAGCGGCACATCTGCTGTTCTCAAAACAAATTTGTGAAATGGGCAAATAAATCTGTAACCCAATCATCCTCTCATCGTGCTATGATTAAGCCAAGGAACCCAAAGAGAAATCCAGATTGTAAAGAGGTTTAAGAAAGAAAAGAAATACCTACAGAGCCTACATAACACCAAGGGTTCAATGGTCTATCTCGGCTAAGACACTACAATGTCTTTCTGTATGTGACTACCTAAGTCTTCCTTAGATGGGATTGGTAGACTGGAAAAGTTTCGATGGACTAATGAACTTCTGAGAGTTGCACGCTTTTACATCAGTGAAACAAAAAAGAGAGGAAGATTAAGGCCTTCCTTTTCTTACTATGAAATGTTCACCGAAAGCCAAGAGGGGGAAAGGGCCAGTACAGAACAGAAGGGTCCGCACACTTGCCCAGAGAAACTTTACAATGTGCAACAGGCTCTTAGGTTCATGGACGAATGGGGACAGGAGAGTGGGCTCATGAAGCCCAGCCGGAAGGGTTCAGGAGCTGTCTCTGCCCAGCAGGGTCAGGAAGCCCCGGGCTCCCTCCCTTGTGGGCCCCTGGGGGCATTCGTGACCAAGGCACACAGACTTAAGAGCCTCCCGGCCCTCACACTGGGCCAGTCTAATCAGATTTTGTTAATGACCCTCAGAAAACTCAAAGTGCCTTTGAGGTCAGGTAAGGAACAAGCTGCATTCTAGACAGGTGGAAGGACAAATGCAAGAAACATTTCTTTAATAAGCATAGCAGCTTTGGCAAAGACACCCCAGCACTAAGCAAGTCACAGGCCCACAGCTGAAAGAACGGGTTGGTCTACCCGGAGAGAGGTTTCTCTAAGATAACAGGACTGTTCCCAAATGTCTGGACTTCCTATTTAGTTCATGGAAATCTCCTAAAATGTAGTAGACATGTCTACTACAGAGAATGTTCTGGAACTGAGCCTTTCTTGATGTCTCAGGGTCACCATTACAGACACAGTCACTGTGCTGAGCTGAAGTCCAGAGTTCCTTTCCAGGACCAGACAAGGCCCAGCATCACATCACAGGAAGCCTTCTGTAACTGTCGGGTCCTGCCTTCACTTGCTGCTAACCCACTGGGGGACATAAACTCTCTCTGCAAGTTTTAGTTTGGGACGTGGCAGAGTTTGGAGGGACAGAGGTGATAAGTAGCAGCCTTTTAGTGTACTGAGTTGGTATCACATATCCTCTAAGACAGGATTCTAAGAGGCTGGTTCCGGGGTTGGGGGTGGGGGATGGGCTGGGAGTGCGGGGTGAGCAGGTGCACACAGTTATATACAGGATGGGTTCACAACAAGGTCCCACTGTACAGCACAGGGAACTCCATTCAATATCCTGGGATAAACCATAATGGAAAGAATATGAAAAAGAACATTTATGTGTATAACGGAATCACTTTGCTGTCCAGCAGAAACTAAAACAACATTGCAAATCAACAGTATAGTTGATAAATATAAAATAAACTAAAAAAAAATAAAAAAAGTTTGGTTCATTCCAGGAAAGAACGAAAAAGAAAGGTTGGTTCCAGGAACCATGGCCAATCTTGTTTTTAAACTGATATCACAGTATTGCACAGGGGTTAAGAATGCAGACTTTGGACCTAGACTGTTCTACTCACTGGCTATGTAACTCTGGGCAAATTACTTCCTCTGTATGCCTCAATTTCCTCCTCTGTAAAATGGAGATAAACGTGAATATCTCAAAGTTGCTGTTTTAGTTTCGGTTTTAACAGCAAAAGGAAAAAAAAAAACCTGTATCCAAGCATATAAATATCACTAACAATACAAGGGCTAAGTCCCCAAGAAGCCTGTAGCGCACGAGTCCGTCTTTGCCTTCTCTCTCTCTCAGACAGGAAATGGACAGTTGACACCATCTCGTCAACAGAGTAAAGGGTCCCCCCTTTTCACTGCTGGCAGCTACGGCCATGGCAGCAGGCAGATGATGGCGGTTTACTGTTTCTTAAAGCTGAGGGCAATCTCCTCCTCTTGGCTGGGAGAGGTTTTCCTTCTCTAAATGAAAAATACTCTGTGGCCCCACTTATGCACGCCGAGCGTCTGAGCAACGTGGTAGAGGCCCACATGCCGGACTGCTCGTTTTCTAACAGCTGCAGACGGAATCTAAGGATCCACGGGCTCCCCGCCTGCAGGGCCTCCTCCAGCACAGAGCGGACACAGCGCTTCCCCTGCAAGAGGGGGTGGGGTGTGAAGGCGTCAGTATTTCTTTCACAGCGTCAAAACTACACTTCACGTTTCTACATTTCCTTCCGTGTGATCTTCTGGAACACTCATGATTCTTCTAGTCGGACTTTTCTGGCAATGAATTACAATAGAAAATCAAGTTCTTAAATTACTAACAAAGGTTAGGATGGATGCCAAGGAATTCATCCAACCAAAACTCATCTTCCAGATTTATTAGACTGGAAGGAAACAAGGGTTATTCCTGGCTGGTTCCCAGGTGTCCCCTCCCACTGGCTGCTCCCACTTTACTTCACCCTTGTGAGAAACAAATGCCACCCATGGGATCTGGAGGCCCATTAGAATCCTCCTGCCTTGCAGGGACCATTTCTACAAATCTGTCCCACAGCTGGTCCTTCTCATAAAACTATCCTGTATTAGGATACGACCTCAAGAGAGGACGTCGTCTGAGTGATTTTTTTTTTAATGATGAAGCAGATTAAACAAAAATACAGAGAAAAAGAAAAAGCCATCTGAAATACAGGCAAGCAGTTGAATATAATTAAATTTAATAAGCAATTACTATATGCAGGGTCCTCCTGGGCAAGCAAGGGGTTCAGAAACACAAAGATAAATGAAATGTGGCCCTCGGCTGCAAAACATTGATAATATAGCTGAAACAAGTATGCAGATGGCCACAGTTCCAGGCAAAGCCTGGTCTGGCAAAAATAAATTGGGGTCTACGAACCGTGGGTACCAACCATTGAACAAAGTCACCTCAATTGGGAGAAATCAGCACCGGCTCTACAGACACCACAGCATTTAAGCTGAGCCTTCAACCATGTAAAGGAGTTTGACAAGGCCAGGAAGAGGCCATCCAGACAGAGGAAAGAGGAGGGGTGGGGAAGGATACCACTGCGGGTCGGGGTGGGGACACTGCAGTGTAGCTGAGGCGTACAGGCAACATGGCGGGAGAAAAATGTTAGAGGGCTTTGGAAACCACGGTCAGCTGTCCAGGCTTTCTTCTGCAAGCAGCAGAGAAGCCAAGAACTCCAAGCAGGGGTGGACGGAGCAGCCTGTGTTTTAGCAAGCTTACTTGGCCTGGAGCAGGAGAGCCGTCAGAGAGCTACTGCGACAGGCCGGGGAAGAAAAAAGCGGTGTCTGGGTCCTAGGTCGGAGGGAGGCTGGAATGAAAGGAAAGCTAAAAGTTTGGAAGATACTTCAGATGAAGGAATTGGTGCCATTTTCCTTGTGCTTTTCCACTCTTTTCAAATAGGTGCATATTCTTTTTCTTTTTATTTATTACTTTTTAATAAATTTATTTATTTATTCATTTTTGGCTGCATTGGGTCTCTGCTGTGGTGCGCGGGCTTCTCATTGCAGTGGCTTCTCCTGTTGCAGAGCACAGGCTCCAGGTACACGGGCTTCAGCAGTTGTGGCGCACAGGCCTAGCTACTCTGCGGCACGTGGGATCCTCCCAGACCAGGGATCGAACCCATGTCACCTGCATTGGCAGGCGGATTCTCAACCACTGCGCCACCAGGGAAGTCCCTATTTTTATTTTTTATTGACGTATAGTTGATTTACATGTTGTGTTAGTTTCACGTGTACAGCAAAGTGATTCAGTTATACATATATATGTATCTATTCTTTTTCAGATTCTTTTCAATTATGGGGTATTACAAAATATTGAGTATAGTTCCCTGTGCTACACTGCAGGTCCTTGTTGATTATCTATTTTATATACAGCAGAGTGTATATTAATCCCAAACTCCTGATTCATCCCTCCCCCCCTTTCCCCTTTGGTAACCGTAAGTTTGCCTTCTATGTCTCTATTTTTGTTTTGTCAATAAGTTCATTTGTATCATTTTTCATATTCTTAAATATGGGGGAAATACAAAAAGAATTATTTCAGGAAAAAAAAGCTACTAAAACATATGGACAGTTGGATTATGCATGTTTGGGGAATGGGGTATTCGAGACATAAAGAGTTAAAAATTAACCCCTATTACAGTGTTGGCCATGCCTCAAACCCAACCAGGAACAAAGGAGGAAAGCAAGCAATCTTCTAAGGCTCATCCACCAATTTCTTCTAATCAATTAAAAAAGGAAAAGGGAAAACCCAAGATATTAAATCTAATTCAGGTTCCACTAACCCAGAGCTGGACTGAATTACCCTGCAGTGCTCGAGAAACCACGGTTTTCTAAGCAAAAGACCAATGTAAACAAAATGACAGTGGGATATAGTTATCAAACCGTTTTCAAGTATATGTTAAGTCATTTGTAAAGTGTCCTTGACAGGTCAAGAATGCATATGCAATAAATTAGTTCTCAATTCTTTAAAACATCTGTGAGATAATGTTACTACACTATTTGCCCCCAAATTATCATGGTCTGTACTACTACCTTCACTAGAATTAAAAGGAAAGATACCGGGCTTCCGTGGTGGCGCAGTGGTTGAGAATCCGCCTGCCAATGCAGGGGACACAGGTTCGAGCCCTGGTCCGGGAAGATCCCACATACCGCGGAGCAACGAAGCCAATGCGCCACAGCTACTAAGCCTGCACTCTAGAGCCCGTGCTCTGCAACAAGAGAAGCCACCGTAATGAGAAGCCCATGCACCGCATTGAAGAGTAGCCCCCACTCGCCACAACTAGAGAAAGCCCGTGCACAGCAATGAAGACCCAGCGCAGCCAAAAATAAATAAATTTATTTTAAAAAAAAGGAAAGATACCATATTTCTTCTTATAAGTTAATTACTTCATATTACGTGTGATATTATCCCTATGACCCTACCTGATCACCGTAAATCTGAAATGTCAGATTAGGAAACTTTTCGGTTCCAAAGCAATGGACACACATAAATGAATACAAATAAAATTAGATAAACCTGAGTAGGACTGTTGGGGTGTTATTAATGCCAATGCCCAATTATGGTATTGTACCACACTTTGGCAAAAGGTAACTATTTGTGAGAAATTAGGCATTGTACAAGGAATCCTGTTGTATTATTTCAGTTGCATGAATCTTTAATATCTCAGTTTTTTAAATAAGGGAATCCTTTGTAATTAAAACAAAACAAAACAAAACACACACACACACACAGACACACACAATAGTGGGCAGCTCTGTCCTGTGAAACCCTATGTACTTTGGCCGCATCATAGACTAACAACAAAAAGGGAAGCTTTGGAGCTAAATACTTACAGGTAAAAGCACAGAAATGTTTCAGATTCTAAACCTCGGTGACCACAAAGTAAAAGGGAGAAAGTAAGAGAAAACCAGTGAACGATTCCTTGGTCTCCAGCTTTACACACAGTCTTGTGGGGAGGGAAGGCCCGCATCACTGCCGGGTAGCAGTCTCGCAGACAGAACGAGGCTCAGAGTCAGGCAACCTGTCGAGTCCACAACCACGTGTTCACAATTCAGTGTAAACATTCATTCCTCCCACTAGAGGAGGTTGGGGGGATGTGCAAGGTCAAAGGCTCCCAAACTGATATCATTCAAGCAATAGCATTTCAGGGACTTCGAGATAATAAACCAAGGGTCACGACCTACGGGGCAGCTTCATGTTATGAACTACAGGAGACAGACACATCAAAACCCCGCCCAACACCAGAAGGTGCAAACTCCCGCCTCCAGTGCAAGATGAGTGATGCTACTAAGAGCGTGACACAGGCCAAGGCCAACCCCAAAGCCCTGACAGCCAGGTCTCTGCAGGAAGACAGGACTCCAAGTCGCCAGAATCAACTCTCGGGACGTCACTAAGAGCTCCTGGAAGACCGCTGGGGAAACCACCGGAGTTGAGAAAATGGCACCTTCCTTAAGTTCCAAGAGCACTTCTCAGCTGAGTTTTGTTTTGTTTCATGTTGGGGAGTGGCGGTGGGATGCAGAGCCTCCAGCAGGGATAGCTCTGGGTTATGAGACTCCGAAAGAAAACATAGTCCCTGCTGCCCAGAAGCTCATCTCTAGTGCGGAGCCACAAACAGACAGGTATCTTCCATAGAGTGTGAAACCTGATAAAAGCGCCTCCTTGCTTTTAAGTCTGACGAGGTGTCCCGGGCTCATCTTGGACAATTCCTGCCTAGACCTGGAATCAGCCATCTCTCTAAGGCACCCCAATTCCTTTTACTGGAAAACAGCCCTTTCAAATTGGCTTTGTGCCCTTTTGACATGACTTAAAAGCACTCCTATGGCCAGATATAGGACACCAAGAAGACGCTCAAATGCAACGGATTGAACACAACAAATATGTTTAAATTCATCAGTTATATTAATACTAAAAAGACCCTCTTTAGACATCTTCGGAGGCTGGTAGGCACCAGCTCGTGTTCTGACAATTGATAAACTGAAGGAAAGAATAAGGCAAACTGCCTTTCCTATACTGACTGTATTTCAGAGTAACCAACTAGTTGATGAGGCAAAGTTCTTTACAGAAGAATCACAGTGAATAAATAATAGAATTAAAGAAAATGATAGAATTAGAAAACTGTCCTATTGCCATCTAATGAAATAATCTAGGCAGCAATCATCAATTGCTCCTAAAAACCATTACAAGTGAGAGATGATATAACAGAGGGATCCATGAGGACACCCGAACCCCCTGATCAATCTTGGCATCCCCAGAAGTAAGAATACCAGCCAGTATGGACCGGTGAATGTGATGCAGATGGATGAACACGCCAGCACCGAGGAAGCGTTCGTTACTAAGAGAAACACTGAAGCTAATCGAGCCTCCAGAATCGGGTCTAGCTATCAGCTTTCCAGACACACACAGCAGAACATGCCACATGACACCATGACATAAAATGCAATCAGTCAAATCCAGAATAAGGGAGCTTCTACAAAACAAATACTACAGTTCCTTCAACAAATAAATTATATGAATAAAAAGTGGGAAGCGGGCTTCCCTGGTGGCGCAGTGGTTGAGAGTCCGCCTGCCGATGCAGGGGACACAGGTCGTGCCCCGGTCCGGGAAGGTCCCGCATGCTGCGGAGCAGCTGGGCCCATGAGCCATGGCCGCTGAGCCTGCGCGTCCGGAGCCTGTGCTCCGCAGCAAGAGAGGCCACAACAGTGAGGCCCGCGTACCCCAAAAAAAAACAAAAACAAAAAGTGGGAAGCGGCTGCATAGCACAGGGAGATCAGCTCGGTGCTTTGTGACCACCTAGAAGGGTGGGATAGGGAGGGTGGTAGGGAGGGAGACGCAAGAGGGAAGAGATATGGGCATATATGTATACGTATAACTGATTCACTTTGTTGTACAACAGAAACTAACACAACATTGTAAAGCAATTATACTCCAATAAAGATGTTAAAAAAAAAACGTGAGGGGTTGGGGAGAGAAACATCAATTTTAACAAAAATTTAAATGTAACACAGGACATAATTTGGATATGATTCCAAAGAAATCAACTGTAAAAAGAAAATTCTGAAACAGAGAATAACTGAACTTAGAGTAGTTACTAGATGATATTAAGGAATTTTGAGTAATTTTGTTGGGTGTGATACTGTCACTGTAGGTACTTTTTTTTTTTTTTTGGTACTTTTTTTAAGTTCTTATTTATTAGAGATATGTATTGAAATATTTACAGTTAAAATGATAATACTCGTGGAATGTGCTTTAAAACACTCCAGGGGGGAGAAAAGTGGAGGAAGGACAGATGAAACAGGAATGGTAGAGCACTAATAGCTTTTGAACCTGGATGATGGGATGTGGGATTCACAGTTTTATTCTCTTTATTTTTATGCATATTGGAGGGAAACCCATGACAAAAGGCTGGGGGAAAATACAGCCCTCACGCATGAATGCTCATCACAATGTTGTTTAAATGGTGAAAATGTGCAAACAACCTAAATCTCTATCGATAGGAGACTGACTGATTAGGTAAATCATTACACACACAAAAAAGGAATTATCACGAGGCCATAGAAACAACCATATTTTATCTCCCCAAAAATTCTACTAACTTTTTACACTGAGTAAAACAAAGTAACAAACACACAACAGGCCGTAGGACAGCATGTATAGCATAATCCTTTTTTTTTTTGGCCACAACGTGCGGCTTACGGGATCTTATTTCCCTGACCAGGGATCGAACCCGGAGCCCCCCCCCCCCCCCCCGCAGTCAAAGTGCGGAGTCCTAACCACTAAACCGCCAGGGAATTCCCTGTATAATATAATTCTAATGTGATACATGCACAAGAAAATGCCCAGATGTTCAGCAAGATGTGGGCATCTCTGGGGGGTGATACACTGGGTGTCACTGTTCTTCGGGAACTTCTGATGGCATTCACTCATACAACTGTAATTTTTTAAGGGGGAGGGGGCAGTGAATGTTATTTTATTTTATTTTTTATTTTTTGTTTTATTTTGATGTGGACCATTTTTAAAGTCTTTCTTGAATTTGTTACAGTGTTGCTTCTGTTTTATGTTTTGGTTTTTTGGCCGCAAGGCATGTGGCTCTTAGGTCCCCAACCAGGGAACAAACCTGCACCCCCTGCATTGGAAGGTGAAGTCTTAACCACTGCACCATCAGGGAAGTCCCTCTTTGTTTTATTTTTAGCTTCCCAAATTTAAAAGAGGGTTGAAAATATGGTTCTTATGGTGCTTAAATGGCATAAAATATGGAAAGCAATAATCACAAGATCTGGCACGTAACTAGACATTCAAAACTGTTAGAGCTCTTCTTTTTTCTTCCCCCATTTGAAAACCACAATAAAGCAACTGCTTCTTAAAACATACCAAAAAAAACCCCTCATTTTTTCAAGTCCAAAACCCACCTACTTCCCTTCTCTTCCTTCATTCAGTTATTTATTGACACCTAATACATGTTTGTTTCATTTTAAAGTTTAAAGCAGAGGCAGTCTTCACTAATACATCCCCATAATGGTCCTCCTGAAACAGATCTTTCAGGTATGGTATTATCCATGTCCATAGATTTTATCTTCTCATAGCAGCATTTTAGATGGGACTGATCATTTAATCACATGGATTTTTTTAAACTTGCATGTCAAATGCCTGTGAAAATTCAGCCTTAACCCAGGCTTCTATGGGAGAACTAGGCTACTCTGTAATTTACTACTGAGAGGACTAAAGGGGTTGGTGGGACACAGATGGGACTCCTTCACATATGGAATCCCTTCTCTTTTAAAAATGGAGACACCACCTCAATGGTGAAAAACTGAAACCACTTCCACTAAGATCAGGAAAAGACAAGGTTGCCCACTCTCACCACTATTATTCAACATAGTTTTGGAAGTTTTAGCCACAGCAATCAGAGAAGAAAAACAAATAAAAGGAATCCAAATCCGAAAAGAAGAAGTAAAGCTGTCACTGTTTGCAGACGACATGATACTATACATAGAGAATCCTAAGGATGCTACCAGAAAACTACTACAGCTAATCAATGAACTTGGTAAAGTAGCAGGATACAAAATTAATGCACAGAAATCTCTTGCATTCCTATACACTAATGATGAAAAATCTGAAAGTGAAATTAAGAAAACAGGGGCTTCCTTGGTAGCGCAGTGGTTAAGAATCTGCCTGCCAATGCAGGGGACATGGGTTCAAGCCCTGGTCCGGGACGATCCCACATGCCATGGAGCAGGTAAGCCCGTGTGCCACAACTACTGAGCCTGTGGTCTAGAGCCCACGAGCCACAACTACTGAGCCTGAGTGCCACAACTACTGAAGCCTGCACGCTTAGAGCCCATGCTCCGCAACAAGAGAAGCCACTGCAATGAGCAGCCCGCACACCGCAATGAAGAGTAGCCCCCACTCACTGCAACTAAAGAAAGCCCACATGCAGCAACAAAGACCCAATGCAGTCAAAAATAAATAAATAAAAAAATTTTTTAAAAAAGAAAACACTCCCCCACTTACCACTGCAACAAAAAGAATAAAATACCTAGGAATAAACCTACCTAAGGAGACAAAAGACCTGTATGCAGAAAATTATAACACACTGATGAAAGAAATTAAAGATGATACAAATAGATGGAGAGATATACCATGTTCTTGGATTGGAAGAATCAACATTGTTAAAATGACTCTACTACCCAAAGCAATCTACAGATTCAGTGCAATCCCTATCAAACTACCACTGCCATTTTTCACAGAACTAGGACAAAAAATTTCACAATTGGTATGAAAACACAAAAGACCCCAAATAGCCAAAGCAATCTTGAGGAAGAAAAATGGAGCTGGAGGAATCAGGCTCCCTGACTTCAGACTATACTACAAAGCTACAGTAATCAAGACAGTATGGTACTGGCACAAAAACAGAAATATAGATCAATGGAACAGGATAGAAAGCCCAGAGATAAACCCACGCAAATATGGTCACCTTATCTTTGATAAAGGAGGCAAGAATATACAGTGGAGAAAAGACAGCCTCTTCAATAAGTGGTGCTGGGAAAACTGGACAGCTGCTACATGTAAAAGAATGAAATTAGAACACTCCCTAACACCACACACAAAAATAAACTCAGAATGGATTAAAGACCTAAATGTAAGGCCAGACACCATCAAACTCTTAGAGGAAAACATAGGCAGAACACTCTATGACATTAAATCACAGCAAGATCCTTTTTGACCCACCTCCTAGAGAAATGGAAATAAAAACAAAAATAAACAAACGGGACCTAATGAAACTTAAAAGCTTTTGCACAGCAGAGGAAACTATAAAAAAGACAGAAAAGACAACCCTCAGAATGGAAGAAAATATTCACAAATGTAGCAATGGACAAAGGATTAATCTCCAAAAAATACAAGCAACTCATGCAGCTCAATATCAAAAAAACAACCCAATCCAAAAATGGGCAGAAGACTTAAATAGACATTTCTTCAAAGAAGATATACAGACTGCCAACAAACACATGAAAGAATGCTCAACATCATTAATCATTAGAGAAATGCAAATCAAAACTACAATGAGAGGGGGCTTCCCTGGTGGCACAGTGGCTGAGAGTCCGCCTGCCGATGCAGGGGACGCGGGTTCGTGCCCCAGTCCAGGAAGATCTCACATGCCGCGGAGTAGCTGGGCCCGTGAGCCATGGCCGCTGAGCCTGCACATCTGGAGCCTGCGCTCCGCAACGGGAGAGGCCACAACAGTGAGAGGCCCGCGTACCGCAAAAAAAAAAAAAAAAAAAAAACTACAATGAGATATCATCTCACATCTATCAGAATGGCCATCACCAACAAATCTACGAACAATAAATGCTGGAGAGGGTGTGGAGAAAAAGGAACCCTCTTGCACTGTTGGTGGGAATGTAAATTCATACAGCCACTATGGGGAATAGTATGGAGTTTCCTTAAAAAACTAAAAATAGAACAACCATACGACCCAGCAATCCCACTACTGGGCATATACCCTGAGAAAACCATAATTCAAAAAGAGTCATGTACCAAAATGTGTATTGCAGCTCTATTTATAATAGCCCGGACATGGAAGCAACCTAAGTGTCCATCAACAGATGAATGGATAAAGAAGATGTAGCACATATATACAATGGAATATTACTCAGCCACAAAAAGGAACGAAGCTGAGTTATTTGTAGTGAGGTGGATGGACTTGGAGACTGTCATACAGAGTGAAGTAAGTCAGAAAGAGAAAAAGAAACACCGTATGCCAACACATATATATGGAATCTAAAAAAAAAACAAAAAAGTGGTTAGAAGAACCTAGAGACAAGATGGGAATAAAGATGCAGACCTACTAGAGAATGGACTTGAGGATACGGGGAGGGGGAAGGGTAAGCTGTGACAAAGCGAGAGAGAGGCATGGACATATATACACTACCAAACGTAAAACAGATAGCTAGTGGGAAGCAGCCGCATAGCACAGGGAGATCAGCTCAGTCCTTTGTGACCACCTAGAGGGGTGTGATAGGGAGGGTGGGAGGGAGGGAGATGCAAGAGGGAGGAGATATGGGGACATATGTCTATGTATAACTGATTCACTTGGTTATAAAGCAGAAACTAACACACCATTGTAAAGCAATTATACTCCAATAAAGATGTTAAAAAAAAATAATGGAGACATCGGTCGCATACCATAGAATTCATCCTTTTAAAATGTACAATTCAGTGATTTTCAGTGTCTGCACAAGGCCGCACAGCCATCACCACTATCTAAGTCCAGAACACCCTCATCACACAGAAGAACCCCGTCACCCATCAGCACTCACTCCCCATTACCCCCACCCCACCTCCTCCCTCAGACCCTGGCAATCTCTAAAGGATTATAATTGTTACCAAGGCGGTTTTGTTAGGGAAGGGGACAGGAAGAGGCAATACATGCCTTCAGGGCAAAAGATCCCCACTCTAACGGCTTGAAATATACAAAGAACAAGCTTCAACTCCAGCGTATGCATTGGTGAAGATAAATCAGCATTTTCCTCTTGTATTAATCCTCCTTTTACTATAAAGCAGGAATCAAATCACACAGCCAGCATTGGCTTCCTCCGACTGCCCTGCTGATCACCTCTGAACATGTGGCCATGGCATATTTCACAATCTTCTGTCTCAAAATTCTGAGGCAAAAATGAAATAAAATCCAGCAATCACCACAAAAAGATAAATGTAAAAAAAAAGGGGGGGGAGGGGTAAACTAAATCATCAAGATAAGCTAAATTCATACCAATGTTTGCTCACTTAGCCATCAAACTTATCAAAACAGTTCCTGTGTTGAACGCATAACAGATTTTCTACAGATTTTTTTCATCTTTTTCAAGCAATTAGATGAAAATTGATGAGAAAAAAGTAGGGCTGACATAGTTGAATATGCTGAGTGGATTCGTGACCCTAACTGCAATACTGCTTGCATATCAGTCATATTTTAAAAGTTACTTTACTGTAACCATAATTCTAAGAGAGTAATTAAGGAACCGTTTTAAGCTACCAGGGACCCTCCTTAATTTCGGACGTGCAAATGTGCGCCTACCAAAGGCATTGCTTTTTTGCAACAAGTCTGACTTCTGCAGCAGACAGCATGCGTGGTATGTCATCCCTATCAGTTCCTGACCAATATCGTCTCAAAAGCAGCTGAAGAAGAAAATTCTTTAATTTCTGTTTATAAAAATAACAAACACCTACTGTGAAACATTTAGAAACTACAGGAACATGGAAAGAAAACCCATCGTCTATAATTTCCCGATATAGATTAATACCATTCAGATTTTCACATAGCTCCTTCCAGATCATTTATTCTACACACTTGTGCACAGTTGAGACCTTGCTCTATATAAATTTTGCTCCTGCCTTTTTCACTTTACATCACCCCATCAGCGTTTCCCCACTGAAAAGTCTTTACAGACTACCCTTGAGCGGAGTACACCATCTTCCTGATAAACGGGTGGAAATACATACCTCTCATATTCTCCTAACGCTGGGTATTTGAGATTTGCCCAACTTGAAAGCCACTATTTCTAGTTTCAAATGACTTTTTATTCACCATGCACACATTTCTTTCATGGGCACGCACATCCTGTGCACAGAGGTCACACATTTTCATTTCGGTTCCAAAGGACTGGGTTATTTTCAAGTTATTGTGATGCAGAGTCACTGCCAAAACCCACATTCCTGTCTGAGAAAAAATATCACCCATATCCTTAGGACTCTGGAATGAACAAACAATGGGCCGTAAATTCTTTAAACCACTTAGAAATGAAAGGCCATGCCCTCAATCAGTCAAAAAGCGTTCTCTTCTACTCTAAGCTTGCATCAGAGCCGTCCCCTGACCTCTAGCACCAAGAATGTGGGGAGGGAAGATTCATTTTGTCTGACTGTGTCACTTGGGCAACGGCTATCTTACGGAGCTGACCTTGAATTTCACCCTCAGACGCGCTCCTCAGGCAGACCAGCGACTCACAAAGGTTACTGCAGAGTCAAGGGGCCACTTCAGGAAGAAGGCTGCTGCACCCCAAGCCGAGCCTGCTGGCAGCCAAGCCCTCAGGACAGCAGGACAGCAGGTCAGCACGTAAAGGAGAAGCAAGACACCAGGGCCCGCTTTCAACTACTGACCCAGCCAAATAAATGCAAGCAGAAACTTCCAGTTCTTTATCGCAGTTCAAGCGCACATTACTTTTTAAAATTAATGGGACTTCCCTGTGGCGCAGTGGTTAAGAATCCGCCTGCCAGTGCAGGGGACAAAGGTTCGAGCCCTGGCCCGGGAAGATCCCACATGCTGTGTAGCAACTAAGCCCGTGCGCCACAACTACTGAGCCTGCGCTCTAGAGCCTGCAAGCCACAACTACTGAAGCCCGCGCACCTAGAGCCCGTGCTCTAGGCACTACCTGTGGACACCAAGCCGTTTCCCAGCCACCGTGACGAGACCCTGTGGTGCTCCCCTCCCTCCTGTCTCACAAGCATCTGCTGAACTTACCCCCTGAACAAGGAGGATTCAGCCTCAAAGCTTTCTGAGGCTGAATGAGGGACGAAAAGGCCTTGCCACCCTACAAACGTCCAGTAAATTCCAGTCCTGTGCTCTGTGCCCTAGAGGACATTGCCTAAACTTGAGGAGTCTCTGGGCTAACCAACCTCTGGGAAGTGGGGTAAGAGCGACGCATAGGAAAACCTACTATTATCTGTGACACGTGGCAGGAGGTCGAATACCTGGTGACTCTGTTCACGACGTTCAGACAGTTCCTCTTCCACAACCTCCCTCACCAGTTATTCATTTCGACAAAATACGCACAGCAAACACCTCTAACGCACTTTTAACTCTACTCAAGCGAAACCATCTTCCTCTTCTAGAGCCCCAGCCAAGTGCCCATCAGGCTACTGTCTCCCCACCCAAGCCCTGTCCCTCTCCTGCTCACAGGTGTTCTCTTTTGTTCTTGACTGTGATCAGTTCTGTGCTGATCTGAGAAGGGAAAAAGGGAGAGAAGAAAGAAAGAGCCCACAACCCATCTTAGTACACATGTTAATGCACGGAGAGGCCGGAGCCAGTAAACTTGCACCCAGTGCCCTGTAGAGACACACGGCAAAGCTCCCTCAACTACAGTGTCCTGAAACGAGGCTGCTTTGCAACCAGACTTCTTCTTCCCCTGTGGCCTCTCTTTCTGCCGCTGTTTGGTTGTTCTGTGACCATTTAAACCCCTAACGGGTACCCAAAGGTAAGTGGTGACAGTGCTGGACCCACCACAGAGAAATTATCACAGCGGGTGCTGTAAAATCATCATAAAGCCAGCAAGCCTGCAGCACTGTGCACCCGTCAAGCACTGCCTGCGTACGAACTCTTTCGCCCTCACAACAACCCTGAGACGGATACTGTCCCCATTTTACAGATGAAAAACTGAGACCGAGAGAGGTTAAGTAGCCTACCCAGGATCACACAGCCAGTGAGAGGGGGAGTAAAGGAAGGAGCATGTCCTCTAACCCTAGCGGTCTGGCCCCAGATTCCAGGCTCTGAAACTTTCCATTAGGAATTATGTATTTTACCGAACTGGAGCCGCCTTAGAAGAAAAAGGGGGGGAAAGTACCAACCAGGAACTGTTGAGTGGAAGCCGCAGCATCACAAAGGGCTTCCTAAACATCTCTGCAGCCTGGAAGCATTTGCCGGCAAGTGACAAAAACAACAGCCAGAGCAGAGGCAGGCCATGGTCCCAGAGGATGTGAAAGCAATCGCCAAAGCAGGGTTCTAGATCATGGCTCCACAGAGACTGAGCGCGGGAGCTCGCCTGTGTCGGTGTTCCATTCCTAGAGGTGCACCGCTGCCCTAAACCAGGAGGACCTCGTCTGGGGGCTGGCAAAAGAAACAGACCAATTTTTTCTATAGAAAGGGATCAAGATCTCAGCCTGTAAAAATAAATCCTTCTAGCAGATGCAAACTATTATACAGAGAATGGATAAACAACAAGGTCCTACTGTAGAGCCTACAGGGGACTCTAGTCACTACCCTGATAGACCATAATGGAAAAGAATGTATATAACTGAGTCATTTTGCTGTACAGCAGAAACTAATACAACACTGTAAATCAACTATACTTGAATAAAATGAATTTTAAAAAATAAAATAAAATTTTTAACGATGGGCCTCAAAAAACAAATCCTTCTCCCAAGGCACTCGAGGTTTCTCTTCAGAGCGTCTTCTAGATGGCTTTCTGTCCCGCCACCTTCAACCTGTTGGCTCCACTTGCTCCGTTATTAATGAGAACACTGGCAGAAATGCATCTCGAATACGAATAAAGCTGACCTGTGTAGAGAACTAACAGTGTTGAGGGCCCGAAGTCTCCTTAAAAAAGAAAAGTTGTTTTTAATGCCAGATGTTACAAAAGAAATTTCCAACACTGAAATACTTAATGCAGTAGTAATGTGAACATTCTCTTTTCCCTTAAATGCTCCCCTCCCGCTTAAAAACACTCCGTTAATAGGGGGACACATGCCATACCAGATTTTTCCTTGGCATTCTAGCACCAAATGCCAGTGTTTTTACGGTATTTTATGGTAGTCTTCCTGTATTTGAAAAACGTGAAGTCTGAATCATTTATGTACTGATGTACATGGAGAGTTAAAGCACAGATGTTAAAGCAAAATATAAGCCCCTATGTACATCAGTGATGCGTATACATAAGGTTTTCTTGAGCTCAAGTATGTTCAATAAGCATTTAAAAAAAAAAAAAGTCCCCGTATATCAGCTATCCTCAGTGTGTGGGCGTGTCCCCACTGTGCCCACATCCCCCTGTGCTTTGGGGCCCTGGGAGTCTAAACCTCCTCATTCATTTTATATGTGGGCTGTGGCCCACACACAGCCAGCCAGGAGCAGCCCCCCGGGGCTGGGCTGGAAACACGTCTGCCACTGGCCCCCAGGCAACACTCACTGGGAAGCGCACTGGCTTTCGCCCACCTGCTCTGAACACACTTCTCTCAAAGTAGCATGACTAGGCAGGAAGGCTGACTCTGACTAAAGTAAGTCGTCCTAGGGAACAGAAGGTCTGGACGAGAAAACAGACCTGGAGCTGCAGCGAAGGAGAGCAGGAGTCTAGCCCCTGACACAGGGAAGCGGCCCAGACCCGGGAGGCTGGAAAGCAGGCCTGGAGCCAAATCAATCTCCTGAACATCACATCACCCCTCCCCTCCTAGTTGTAAAGCTACTCCATTTGGGAGCTCCGACAGAAGTGAAAGGCCCAAACTGGCTCTCAGAAAAATGTAAGTGATAAATCATAAACGTAAGAGGCTCAGTTTCACTCGTGTTAACTGCCGTTTCCTTAGTTACAACAAGACACCCAGGAATGGTTTCAACCGGACAGGCAAACGGTAAGCAAATGCACATCTGAAACGTTAAAAACCAGCCTGTGACTCTGTACGTCCATCGATACGTAAGTGATCCAGGCTTCAGATGTCTAAACTACGGAAAGAGTGGCATTATACCCCTAAAAACACCGGCATCTTGGTACTAGAATTACAAACACTAGTATAATAACCACCAAGAATAAATAAGTTCTCAGCTTAAAGGGGCTGGGAAAGATGGAAAAGCTCTCACTTGACGACACAGTGAAAAGCCCACATAATGCAGGTCATCAGAGGAGAGAAGCAAGGCACAGGCACAGGTGGCAGGCCAGCCCTGGAGCGCGGGGCACCTCCGGGCGCCAACTCCTGAGTGTGCGGAGCAGAGGTCAACGGCACCCCAAATCCACGCCAGCGAGTACGACAGCTGCACTGCCAGCCTGGGCCTTCCACGGGGGCCCTGCAGCCTCTCAAGCAATCTGAGCTATGAGGTCCTCACTGCCCACAGTGCCCCCAGCCAAGCCCCCTTTCTCCTAGGGGAACCGTCCCACCTCCTCCAGCCCCCGACGTGCAGGGCTCTGAGAGAGGCCACCACTTCCTTGCGGCGCCACACCTGCCTGGCCACAGCGAGTGGGCCAAAGGCTTGGCGGCATGTCTCACTCCCAGCTGGGAGAATAGAGATTCTTGCCCCGGTGACGGGGCCGCAAGATGTGAGGTGGGACCATGGTGGCCACGAGGGCAGTGCTGAAGGGAGAGTCCAGAAGCCAATGGCCAGACAGAGCAGACGCCCCCCCCAAGGCCCCGCGCGCTCTCCACGGTAAACCACGGCCCCGGCCAGGGGTCTGCCCCAATGATGCCCTCTCTGTCTTGAACTGGTTTGAGCTGAATTAACTGTTCAATACAAAGTCCATCCAAATTGCTCACCTCAAGCAGAAAGGTTAATATCAATCCTTTTCCTCACAAAGCTGTTTTTTTAAAAACACTCCTTAGGTTAGGCTACAATTACATGAAGAATCAAGGAAGATCAGACACATACCCTCACCGTCCAACAAAAACAAAGTGACTTTATTCAGTATCTCCCATCTTAGCCCAGTTAAGATGCGCTGCTATTTAGGTTCTACTAGATGGGAAAGCACTTGGAAAAAGGAAAGGAACATTCCAAGGAAATGGATTATGGTGGGTGTTTTCCTCACAACTCTCTTATT
Source organism: Orcinus orca (assembly GCF_937001465.1). Taxonomy (NCBI): domain Eukaryota; kingdom Metazoa; phylum Chordata; class Mammalia; order Artiodactyla; family Delphinidae; genus Orcinus; species Orcinus orca. Next base: position 16,836,699 of record NC_064565.1, on the reverse strand, counting down.
CATTCTGTGGGTTTTTTTTTTTTAACAAAAGCTAATGGGAATAAATAACAACAAATAGAGAGACCCCACTTCTTTAATCCACTTCAGGGTAGACTCTGTCAAGTTATCAGGCCTTCCTCCCCCTGACCACTGACATCCCCTACTCTGCTAACGTTTGAGATGGCCCAGACAGAACCTATTTGCATCAAGCATTTAAGGGGGAAATGAGATTAAGAAAAATTAAATTATTTACTTTATATCCTCTTAAGATTTGCTTTTATCTGAAAGGTCAGAAGCAGAAGAAACGTTCTCCAACACTGTGCCTGGCAACACAGAGACATCTTTTGCCCAGCAAAAAGGAAAAACATTCGGAGAAAAAGTAACACCCTGGACCCAGGAACGTACGAAGGCACTCACACAGCACCGGTGGGTGGCCAATACGGCCTGCTTGGACCCAACACTTCAACCCTTCAGAACTTCCAGCGCAGAGACACACAAGAGGGCAATACACGCGTATGTTCAAGGATGCTCAGTGCAGAAAACTAGAAAGAGCCTAGATGTTGGCAACCAAGTATGGATAAAGAAATGACAGCTAAAAACTCATAGAAGAAAATAGTGCATTAAAGCTACATTAAATCACCCTAGTTCACACCACCCACATCAGCACCCAGAGCTGCTGGTCCTTCAACGGCTTCCATGGCCCCTCGGGTCGGTTCCCAGGTCCTACTAAGTTGCCAGAGGGCAGTCACTCCCCATGGCCCCCTCCAGGCTCCTCCACCCGGGACTCTAGCTCCGCCTCACTCATGAAGGACCCGCCTCACTCGTGTAGGACAGGCCGCTTACGTCAAAACATCATCTCTATTGAGGCCTGCCACATGCTCCTCTGTGTAGTCACTGAGCCATCTCCCTTCTCTCATCCAGAAAAGGCCCAAAGGCCATCTCTTCCACAAAGCCTTTAATGAGCATGATTAAACACAGAAATCCCTACCCGCCATCAGGCCTGGCACCAAGCACTGCCTCCTCTTCCAGAACCCCATCCACACGGTCCACAATGGACAGCCCTCTTTGCCCCGACCCCAAATACCCTGTGAAAATCAGCTACAGCCAGATAATTCCTCTAGGCCAACCTCCCTTTCTCTATTTCAAGCCACTTTCATCCAATTTCTCTGGATTCTTTGCCGTGGTCCTTGTCACAGACTCTCCCTCTACTTAACCTGTTAAAAAGATAACTCAGGGACTTCCCTGGTGGTCCAGTGGGTAACACTCCACGCTTGCAAGATGGGAGCCTGGGTTCGATCCCTGGTTGGGGAACTAGGTCCTGCATGTGTGCCGCAACTAAAGATCCCGCGTGCAACAACAAAGATCCTATACGTGGTAACGAAGAGCCCACGTGCCGCAACTAAGACCCGGCACAGCCAAATAAATAAATAATTTTTTTTTTTTTTTTTAAAGATAACTCAGTGGGGTCGGCTAGCTCTTGGTTATCTTTTCACCCTGGATGCCATCTGACAATTTCCCCTTAGCCCAAAACTCTAGCTGGTGAATTCTGCCTACAGGAACAGCTGAATAACCTGTGTCTCACTCAGTACCAAAACAGGACTGAAGGGGCAGGGCACAACCTTTGAAAGAATGACATAGCCCAAGGGCATGACATAAACTGATTAGAACCAAATGGGTCCAAGATGCCGGACAAGTCGACTTCCACTAGACCTTGAGCCTCAGTACACGCTCACTGTAACACATCAGCCAGCTAAATGACACACCCACAGGCATCATGACAGTTTCAAGGCCCCCCGGAAGGATCAAAAAATGGGCACTGGCCCAACTCCTAGAAATCCCCACCCCTTCCTGAAATAGCTGGAATACTCCTCCCACCCATTAGCCTATGAAATTACCCAGCCCTATAAAAACTGACAACCCCATACCCTGGTGCCTTTCTTGCCTTCTGAGATGGCCCACACTGTCTGTGGAGTGTGTGTTTCTCTCTGAATAAATCCACTTGTTACCGATCACTTTGTCTCTCACTGAATTCTTTCTGCTACGAGACATCAAGAACCTGAGCTTCATTAAGTCCTGAAACCAGGTGTGTGATCTCAGTTGGAAGACCGTGGGTTTTGGCCGGGTTCAAGTCCCAGCCACGTGGACTCAAGTGGCTTTAGGCTGGGTTAGAATCCCAGCACACGGGTTCAAGTCCCAGTCTGAGGTGCATGGTTTCAATACTGTCTTCTGTCTCATCTGTTTTTCAAGCTCTCCTTTTTTCCCCCTCATGCAAAGTGTCCTTTAATACCCTGCTACATCCAGGAAGGCATTTTGTTGTTATTTGCCTTTCCATATTCCTTTCACAGTTGTTAAAAAAGGGTATAGGTAACCATCTCTCCATTTCTATTTTGGCTGCTAGGAAGCCCAGAGCTCAAACCAAACTTCACCACATTATGTTCACAAATTATTAGGTTGCCTTAAATTCTTTACAAATATAAATGTACCTAAGTAAGACTAAATTTAAACATTTTTTTCTTTCATCACAGTAGTTCCTTTTGGGAATAACTATCAAAATATACACTTAATTCCTGCTATACAAATAGACAAAGGTTATACATTTCAAAAATATATGAAGCCAACTAATAAATGGAGAAGAAATGATGGAATCAGAAAATCACCCTTTGGGGATTCCCTGGCGGTGCAGGGGTTAGGACTCTGCGCTCTCACTGCTGAGGGCCCAGGTTTGATCCCTGGTCGGGTGGTCAGGGAACTAAGATCCCACAAGCCTCGCAGTATGGCCAAAAAAAAAAAAAAAAAAGAAAAGAAAGAAAGAAAAGAAAATCACCCTTTGGCATCCAAATAATTATTTTAGACAAGGATCATCAATGGATACTAAAGCTAGTAGGTGACAGTTTGATGACAAACTGGATATTTACAGTCTCAAAATATCTCCCCACAAGCTACCTACTAATTACAAAAGGAAAAAATATCGACTTTTGGAAGCAACCCGGCAAACACCTCTTTCACCAAGTGGGACAAAGAGATATCACGTGCCTCCTGATGTGATACACCGATCACTTCCATGGTATCCTGCCAAAACGCATAACCTTAACCCAATCCTGAGAAGCAGCCACCGAGCTCAAATGGAGGGGCTACACGAAACAAACGGGCTAGCAGTAAGTCAAGAAAGACAAGGACAGACTGGTGATGAACTGCTCCAGACCAAAGGAGACTGTACAGGTGAGAACAAAACATAGCCTGTGAGCTTGGACTGCATTTGCACCAGAAAATTTTTTTTCTTTTGCTATAAAGGACATTTGTAGGACAACAGGTAAAATATGAATAAGGCTCACAGACTGGATATTAGTACTCTATCCATCCTAATCCTGCTCTAGATACCTGTGTAAGACTACATAAGTGAACGCCCATGTTTTTAGTAAACATGAATATGTCTTAACAACTCACAAGCGATAATAAAATGCACATACAGAGAAGATAAAACAAGTGGTGAAGTATTGCCACTGGGGTCTGAATGAAACACATGGAAATTTTTTGCACTGGTATGTTGGCTTTGGGCTTATTTGTTTTGTGAGGTATCATGACATTAGTTTCAGGTGTACAACATAATGATTCGATATTTGTACATGCTGCAAAATGATCATCGCAAGAAGTCTAGTTAACATCCATCACCATACATAGTTACAGGAAGTTTTTTTTGTGATGGGAACTTGTAAGATTTGCTCTCTCACCAACTTTCGACTAAGCGATACCCGCTGCATGTTATCCCCAGTACTTAATTTGGAGCTGGAAGTCTGTGCCTTTTGAGCCTCCACCCATCTCGCCCAACGAGGACCCTTCCCTGTGGCAACCAACCACCTGTGAGCTTCGTTTGTGTTGTTTTGTTTAGATTCCACATATAAGATCATACAGGGTGTGTCTTTTCCTGTCTGACTTAGTTCACTTAGCATAATGTCCTCAAGGTCCAACCATGTCACAAATGGCATTATTTCATTCTTTTTCATGGCGGAATAATATTCCATTGTGTGCGTGCGTATAATATTCCATGTGTGCGTGCGTGCGTGTTTGCGTGTGTGTGTGTGTGTGTGTGTGTGTAGACACACCACATCTTCTTTGTCCATTCATTGACTGATGGACACTTAGGCTGCTTCCATATCTTGGCTATAGTAAATAATGCTTCTTTGCACTGTTTTGTGAAACTTCCCTGTAGGTCTGAGTATTTTCCAAAATAAAAACTTTAAAAAGTATATACTGTCATGATTCTATTAGGACCAGCCAAAGAACTGTTTTAAATACACTGATCTTAAATAATGTTGGTTTTTTATTAAAGTACAAAATGAGTTACTTATCTCTCACTCAGGACCTGGCCTCCTAAAGTCATCACTGGTAGCTGTGAGGTATGTCCTTACACTCTTTTGCTCTGATAAATATGCTATAAATATTGTCGCAACGTTATAAAGGAAGCCGTACTGCATGGATGCGGGTGTGGGCTCGAAGGTCAGACTATCCAGATTAAAATAACTTTCTAGTTATATAACCCTGGGCAAGTTGCTTCACTGCTCTTCTCCCAGCTGTAGAACGGGACCAATCCCAGGGCTTGTCACGGGGTACCTGCCTCACAATTACAGGAGGCAATGACCGCCAAGCGCTTCAGGGATCCCGCACGCGAGTGCCTCATAAATGTGAGCCATGCGTACACATCAGCCTCATTGTCAGCTCCATGCTCTCACCCCAGCTGCTTCTTTTCCTTTTTGCTTCGACATCCAATTTATGACTTCTTTTATCATATGTATCCTTATTTCAATTTTAGCTTTCTGAAACCAGGCAAAGTATTAAAAAGAACAAGTGAAACCCTCCGAAAACAGGGGTCCTCGATCAGTGGACTGCCTTTGCCAGTAGGTTTTAAACTCACCCTCAGAATTTCCGGCCAGCGGCTGCTCTGCTCAGAGCCTCTGTTATCAACAGTGCAGGGTTCAAGGATTCTTATTGTATTACAAAAGATCCAGGCCTCTGCTCCAGGGCACAGGCTGACAAGGACTACAGGCAGGCACACTAACTCAGTCCCACCTAAAAGTTCACTTTCTATGGATCTTGTTATCATTGGGCCCAATAACTACATATCTTCATCTGCTTCTTTTACTGACCACGTGCTGCTACCAAGCAGTCCTGGCACCTTCGTACACTGGCTCACTGGACCCTTATAACAATGCTATGTACCAGGTATCATCAGACCCCCTGCACAGATGAGTAGAGTGACCTGCTCAAAAGTCTAAGTGGCAGAGCCAGGATGGGAATCCAGACTGTTCATGCTCCAACATGAATTATTCCCAAATACACTTTGCTGCCCTTGCATATACATAAACACATATTCAGGAAGAAATGCCATTAATCACATACATTAAGGACACCATTTTTATTTGACAAGCTGCATAAATTTTCTTGCAATAATTTCTCCTGGATTTTTTTTGCCTTTGCTTAGCACTGCTTACTGTAGCTTTCCTACTTGCGAGAGGCACCTGTCTTTTTAAACTACACCCAGAAAAATTCACCTCTTGCAACCCACAGGACAATGCTGCAGGGGAAACCTGGGAAGAATGAACAGCCTCTGGAAGGCCTCACCGCTAGGTCAGCACAAAGCCAAGAACAGAAACGGAAGTCACTTAATCTGAATCCAATCATCTTGTGGCTCTCCTCTCAAGGGCAAAGGGGGAAAATAAAAGCCTCAATGGGAGCCAAGGTTCTAGAGATAGGCAAGGGGAAACAGAGGGGCCTCCAGGTATCTGTCAGCACCTGCGCCTCCAGCCATAAAGGGCACTTGATCTGGGGCAGGGGTCACACTGCGCCCCGAAAAGCAGCTAAGGAGAGACTAAACCTTCTGCAGTCTGCTTCTGGGCACTACGGCATTTACAGACGCTCCTACGATGCAATTTAACAGTTGATTATTCCCTACCCTACACTGTGCCCTGTCCTCTCATCTGCCTTACCTGTCCCCCCTTTACACCATGAAGACCATTAGGGTGGGGAGGAAGGAAGCCCTCAGTTAAGAGGGAACCTACAAATTTCAAATACAAGTCAGCACGGCCTGGGCCTTGAGACAACAGTGCACAGGGCTGGAGTCCACATATATTAGATTTAGGCAGAGCGAGACTGCCCAGCGCTGGCCGGACACTGTGAGGGAAGGGACCGGGCCTGTCTTTTCCCACGGTATACCCACCCCCAGGGCAGTACCCGCACAGGATAAGTGCTTAATGTACTTCAGCCATTGCATGGACACCTGGGTTCAAGTCCCAGAAACCTTAATTACCAGCTCTGTCACCTTAAACAAGTTACCTGATTTATGTGCACGTCAATGTCTTCATCTGTAAAATGAGGATAACAAGATCTACTTCACATGGTAATGATACGTTAAAATGAACACATCTTTAGCACAACTTCTGGTACATAGGAAACGTCCCATAACCGTGGGTCGTTATTATTCTACAGTATTAAATACGAGTCCACAGTCACTTATCTAAAACTCTGGAGGCCAAATGTGTTCTGGAACACAGAATTTTCACGTTTTAGAAAGATAAAATGCTGCACACAGTTTTAGACAGATAGACAGACAGGCAGGGACAGATGGATAGGTGGATAGATGGACAGATGGATAGATGGATAGATAGGTATCCCCTTGAACAGAACCTGGGCCAGCACCCACCATCAAACGTGAATATTTCTACAGCACAACATGCCCTAAGCAGGTAAGTAAGGACCATAAGTAGTCTCACATCGGTTCACTTCACATCAAATGAAAAATGAAGAACACTAGGCCTTCAGAGATTTGGGGAATTTGTAACTGCAGAGAAGGGACTGTGGGACTATATTCACAAAAGCACCTGGTCCCCACTGGGATGCTCTGTTCCGATCAGCCCACTAGACACGCACGTTCCTGCCCTGTGAGAACCTGCCAGGCTGCACGCACGGAGCTGTTTGGCTCAGTACAAGTTGCTCAGATGACCTGGGAAAGCTGGGAAAGGCTCCCTCAATTCCCTCCAACTGCCATGGCCCAGGTGGCCTCCCCAGGTGAGCTCACTCTTACCTTCATCCCTTCTCACCTAAAGGGGCAGGGGGAGACAAGAAAAGTGGCTGGTGGTACATCAGGAATCTAGTCCACCATCTTCCTCTTTCTTTGAGTTTTATTCAGGAAAAACAGGAAGAGGAGACCACATAAATGAGGGCAGCCATATTCAAATTTTTCGTTGTTTTTTTAATTTTTAATGTCAGACTAATCTAGAAAAGAAGCCCCATATCAAGAAGAAGTCTCCCATCTCCTCCGTGTCTCCCACGGTCATGGTGACATCGACTTACGAAGCTCTTCCAGCAACGGGGTGGTGTGGGGTGGTGAAAGGTGCCCCACAGTGTAGCCCCAGGGTGTGCCGCCTGTATGAGGACATTACTTAAAGAACCAATTACTCACTCCCCCAGGTGACCCAAGAAAGTCCAAAGCTGAAACTGAGCAGGACCTGTAGGGGCTCCTGGGTACGGGGAGCCCTTCCGTTCAGCCTCCATGACCTTCCCTGAGTTCCGAGGGGCAGATTCCACCGGTTGCTAATCCAGGAAGGGAGGGGATGGAGAGACATGGGAGGAGCAGCCAGGAAACAACAGTGCAGCCTTGGGGCAGGGTCCTGGTTCCTCCTCAAGGGACACTTAGTTTTCGAGGGCAAGGAGCCTGCTGTAACCCCCTCTGCCTGGCAAAGCAATAAAGTTACTCTTTTCTACTTCACCCAACACTCTGTCTCTGAGATTCAATTCAGCACCCCGTGTAGAGAGGCACCCGTGATCACAGCCAGCTCACAGCAGATAACCAGCAATAGGCTAGCAGAACGCATACTGACCCTAAAATGAGTCTGCACAAGAGAGCTAAAATGCTCCGAAAGCAAACTGCGTTCTATTTAACCTAAATGAATGCTCCGTTATTCCCAACTTATGTGCAAATTATAAGGCTCGCTCTTCCCCCAGTTGAATCACGAATGGTTCCCACCAGTAAAGGAGAAGCATTTACACATAGTAGGTGCTCAATGTTCTAGCTTAGTGCTGGGGTTGGCAAACTACGGTCCAGGGGACCAACTGACCTTCTACCTGTTCCCGTACGTACTTTAAGTCTTGCTGGAACACAGCCACACCCATTCACGAACACATTCTCTGGGGCTGCTTTTGCATCATAATGGCCCAAACTAGTTAAATATTTACAAGAAGACCACAGGGCCCACCAAACCTGATATTTACCTCTATTCTTCAAGTTTGCTGACCTCTATTCTTCTGAAAGGAACACTGGCTAGGAAATCAGACAGACCTACATTTTTTTTTTTTTTTTTTTTGCGGTACGCAGGCCTCTCACTGTTGTGGCCTCTTCCGTTATGGAGCACAGGCCCCGGACGCACAGGCTCAGCAGCCATGGCTCACAGGCCTAGCCGCTCCGCCGCACGTGGGATCCTCCCGGACCGGGGCACGAACCCATGTCCCCTGCATCGGCAGGCGGACTCTCAACCACTGCGCCACCAGGGAAGCCTGACCTACATTTTTTTATTACTTATTTATTTATTTACTTGGCCACGCTGCGTGGTGTGTGGGATCTCAGTTCCCCAACCAGGGATCAAACCCATGCCCCCCGCAGTGCAAGCATGGAGTCTTAACCACTGGATCACCAGGGAGGTCCCCAGAGAGACCTACATTTAAATCCCAGTTCCATAATCACAAGTAGAAATTACCTCGCAATTCTCAGTAATTTCAGTGACCTCATGTATAAGATTAGGATACCACTATCTACCTTGCAGGGGTGTTATGAAGATTAAATGAGATACTGAATGCATACAGTAAATAAGCAAGAAATGATAGCTATTAAACTTTAATCAAAACCAGGTACAAATTTGTCTACCATGTTAAGAAATACTCAAAGGTAAAGTGATTCAAGCTTCAGCCAACTATTTTTTTTAAATAAGACCTTGTGCTTGCATTCATCTACATTCCCTGCTAGGAAAAGGAATAACAATACCCAAGCACTACTGTTTTGGAAAGCCAAAAGTACTTCCCTTTTCCTCTCTTATCTTTTTAGTCCTGAATTTAAAAATAAAAAATTTCAAGAAGCCAAGCTTCAGAGAATTATTTAATACAAAGTGAATCCCTTCGAATAAAACTTAAAGTGTACTTCAGGCTCTGAAAGAGAAATCTTGCTCTACGATAAAGGAAAAACACAGGTATGGGTCCCTAAAAGATACGTTTCCAGATTTCAGTAAAGCAACCAGGAACACTTGCCAAGAGTATGCCTAAGTTCCTGAGTTCACACAGGTAACCAGGATTCGTTGAGCACCTGCTATGTTCCAGGCTCTAGGCTCCAGGTGTGAACAAGGCCCATAGTCACCATACTTAGAGACCTTAGAGACCGGGGGGGTGCTCAGCACTGGGTCAGATCAGAACCACAAGACATGGCCTTGACTCCAAAGCCATCAGGATGAAGTCACACAAGATATCAGAGCTTGAGGGCCCTGAGAGAAGATGTAGTCAAACACCTGCCCTGCACAGACAGGTAAAGTGATTTGTGCATGACGGCACGCGAGTCAGCAGCAAACCCCTTCTTCCTGCTTTCCTTCCCACCGAGCTGTCTGTCTTAGAAAGTACTTCACAAAGGGTCAAGTCTTAATCTTTCACTCCTTTGTGACTCTGCAATTCCTATTACGAAAAAAAGACCCAGTCTTCAAACCTCTGGGCTCCTCCAGACAACGTTACTACTTTCTTCTTCTGTCTTCCCACCAAATTCTGTGCATCTCTATTACTGCACACTGAACACTGACTGGAACCACTCCCTTATTTATTCATGCCCACTCCGCCCCCCCGCCCCCCAGACTACAAGCTCCTTGAAGACAGGAACCAAGTCTTAATACTGACTGATACTCCTATCCCTCACCTCCTCCTTCCTATCAGGAGTCCGATACCATCCGAGTACCCCGCCTCTTCCACACGGCCACACGCTTCGCTCAGGGGAGGCTGAACCCCTTTGTAGGACCCGGAGGTTGAGCGTGATGGCTGAAGGCCACCGTGGACACCTGTCCATTTCCAGCGATACTATGGTGGGCGCGCAAAGCCATTCTGGCCAATGTGATGTAAAAAAGTCTGCTGGGGAGCTTCAGAGAAGGTTTCCTCCCAAGTACCAAGTAAAAGACACAAGCAGACATTCTTCTTCCCTGGCCATTGCATTAACTATGCAGACTTAACGGAAATTACTCAATCTCCTTATGATAGATAACTTTAAGTCAACTAAGTCAGCGTTCAGTTACTCTGAGCCAGAAGCATCCTGATTTGCACACAGAAAGGTTCGTGGAGCCGTGATTCAAACACAGACAAGGAGACTTCCCAGACCTCAAAAATGTAAGGGACTAGAGAGTCTCTATCACCCTCCCCTTTGTAACGCTCCCACCACCCAGCAGCCACCACTTGTTAATTTCAGCTAAATGAATAAAACAGATGAATGAAACAGGAAATTGAAGCTCGGCTTTCAAAGACTATTAGGGTAAATTTTATGTCAAGTTTTAAGTGAACTATTAGGGCCCGAGGTAACCAGTCTAAAGCCTGCTGACTCTTAGATAAGATCAAGGTTTAATGTAATTGGAAAACAGTCTATACCAGAGCAAACAAAGAAATCCTGTAAGCACCCTTTCCAAGTCCGAATCCATGTCAGAAGACTGGTTCAATGAAAAAATCACAAAAGGTTCTGTTTCTGGAAGCCCGACTGTCTATAATGTCTATAGCACCTATTAGCACATGTCCCACGCTGTCTTCCCCCTCAACCGGATCCAAAGAGACCACCTTCTTAACAAACTAAAGGTGGGGAGGGCGAGGGGGGGAAACGACACCTCTTCAGCACTTTGAGCCCAGCCCAGTTTCCATTCATGGGACCCCACCTGGCCCTTCCCACCCGCCAAGGGCACCTGAAGAGCCTTGATCTTTGGAACCTAAAGGATATCCTCCAGGCCTTTACACACAAGTCACCGGAGGGCCCTTGGCTGAGTACCTGGGCCAACTTCAAAACAGCTAAAATGCAGGTAAAATGCCCACATCCTACTGCCAATTCCACCCCCAGAGAAAATCGGTGAAGCCACTTGCTCTTCATGAAGGGCCAGTCACTGCTAGACACGATAGTCACTTTAACTTCAAGGCTGCAAATGCTTGCAACCTCTCCCACATAAAAGCCTCTCTTTATCCGGTCACTTGGCCTTCTCTCAGTGCGCTAAAGGACAAGGGGTTTTCTGAGCTCCAACAAAAATCAAAGAAAACTCTACTTCCTCTTACTGGAAAGCAAGGGATCATACTGACGGCTCACAAAGTGTTCTCCTAGGACCCATTCTGATCCCCCACGGCTGCCCGGCCACCTAGAAGAGCGTCTTCCAGCGCATGGCTTACCTTGTAATTGCTGGAGTTCACCCAAAAGGTAGCGAGTCCGTCCACGAGCTTGTCTAATGTGGTCTGGTCATGCTCAAGGTCGGCAGACTTCTGTTTGTCTGAGAAATAGTCTATCAGTTCTTGGCCAACCTGCAGTCGCTTCCCCACATCCTTCTGCAGCACCTGTGCCAGGCAGGCCTCCATGCGAGGCTCCATGGTGGAATTCCAATCCAGAGCCAGCCGAAGCTAGAGGGCAGTCAGGGTGACACCCTCCCAGCAAGCGTCCCCGGGAGGCGGCCTCTTTGTTTGCTGAAGGTTACTAAGAGCCTGTGTTTCAGAGATGCAATCTGGGGAATGGCAACAATGCACCATGTGTGTCTGAAGAGCAGCTGGTAGGATATTAAAAGTCCAATTTAAATAACTAGTAGGGGAGAAGGGAGTGAGTGGCAGAGTGATGTTCTCCTCCTGGGTCTGGAATACTTCATAATTCAGCAGTCCATTCTGAAAAGTTAGAGAAGAGAACGACAAATCAGCACAGGTAACAAAACTCTCCAATGCTCGGAAACGTTCAATCACAGACAAAGCAGCTCACGCTGCAGCATCGTTTATAAGCACAAGTGGAGCGAGAAGCATGAACGCTTGGCAACCATATCCGAATAACATAATTATTATTTTTATCAGGAAGAACACTGAAGCCCAAAGCAAAGAGCCAATGAGCTTGACAGTTGGTGGGTTGAGGTTTTTCACAATTTTCCAGTTTGTAAATGCACCAGTCAGGAGAGCAATCATCTGCTTCAGCTGGAAGATTTATTTGTAGCTTAAATTTTGCTTCCCACCAAAAACCTAACACCACTCTGTGTCTGAATCCTGTAGGTACTGTAGCTTACTGTTTCACTCTCAGTTTTCTAAAAATCCAAGTGCTGGAAGTGAGGCAGGCTCCACAGAAACACCACTGACCAAACTGGCCAGCCCGGTAACACTAACCAAAGCCGAAGGCAGCACCTGCACCAAACTTCTTGCTCAGCAGCTTCACAACAGGGTGAGCAGGTAGTGGTCCCTGCCTCTTCCTCCAAAGAGTGATGGAGGGAGAAAAGGAAATAGGCTCACATTCTGATCACATTCTATTGACACAGTGTTCTCCACTGACAATAGCACCAACTGGGCTGGGTGTTTTGTTACAAAATCAGGAGACCTCAAAATCGCGCTTGGGGTAGCGCAAAACACATGATATGGGGAAAGTACCAAAATAATTTTCATTAGACAAATTAAACAGGCCGACCATCTAATCTACAGCTGCTGGAACAACTGTACACATTTATATGTTACAATTTCTTCTCTCAATTCCTTCCATTCTAACCCAAGAAGACGCACAGAAAACCTGTCTTCAAGAGGCAGCATCCCCCCGACCCTGTACCAAATAGAAACGTTCTTCACGCCAACAGCAGACGCCGACTCTCAGGGGTTCAGCAGGTAGAGCTGACCTTATAAATCAAGTAAGGTTAAAATTCGGTGCAGGGTGACTCTTCCAGTCTGAGCACAGGGAATCTCTCCCTTCCTGTCATCACCCCCACCCCATTCCTCCCCACAGCAAAAAAGCACAATGCTCTCTCTGAGTTCTAGAATGAGAAACAAGCCAAGTCATTCAATGAGGAAAACCCTCCTGCAAAGTCCCTGGCACTTAATTACCCATCTTCTGCTTTACTTCCAATCAAGAAGACTCGCTGTCTCACGTGGCAATCCCTCCTTAAATGGAGGAAATACACGCTTTCCAGTCATTTCCACACCCTGAAACTTGTCCCTCCTTCCCATGAAAGAACTTCAAATACAGAAAAGGAGCTATTACCCTTCACTCCAACTTTTAGTCCAAACAAAATATCCCCAGTTCCCTAATGAGCTCCTATGTCGGACTAATGAAGGGTTCAGTGATACAGGAAAAGTGGAGAAACCAACAGAACCTTTTCTTTCTGGGCCCAATTTTAGCCCAAGAAGGAGCTCTAATAAGGTCAAGCTTGTGACAGATTAAAAAGGGCCACAGATGCTTTGCTACTCCCTCTTCCACCGAGGTGGGGTCTCATTCCCGCACAGTGACCCTGGGATTGGTCTGAGCCTTGCTTTGGCCAGTGGGAAATCAGAGACTGCAGGAGCGAGCAGAGGTCACGTGGAGCTTGCGTGACTGCTGTGCTGTCAGAAAGCTGGTCTAGACTCCTGAACACGAGAGGCCATTAGAGGAGAACCAACATGCTTCAAAAACAGCCGGCAGCACCTGCCAGACACGTGAGTGAGTCCACGGAGGGACCATTCAGCCTCTCCTGTCATCCTCTGACTGCGGCTACACAAATACATCTAAGGAGACAAAAACCACCAGGTTAAACCACAAAAGGGTAAGAAATAGTTCATTGTTGTTTTAAGCCACGAGATTTGTGGTGCTTTGTTACACAACAGTAGATATCTGATACACTCCTTCTTCCCCTAAACATCTATCTTTCATTCTCAATGAAAAGAATCTCATATCCTTTATTCCTTCAAGGGGCCTAAAATCAACAGACACTAACCAGCAATGATGATGATGATGCCGTTTTTGAGCAACCACATGAGGTGTCAGGCTCTATGGTAGATGATTTGTACAGACTATCTCTAATTCTCCAACCCACTCTATAAAGGAGATATTAACATCCCTATTTTACAGAGAAAGAAACTGAGGCAAAGGTAAGTAATTTTCTAAGGTTGCGTGGCCATAAGCTTCCCTTCCCCACCTTCAAACCCTTGTTACTACAAGTCTGGCCTAGTTCTGTTCTGACTCAGGGAAAGAAGGTCAGACTTCATGCTTAGCTGGGAAGCAACAGGCAAGAGAGTGAAGTCTCCACTCCCCAGGGAGGAAGGAGCCCTGCATTCAAGTCTCTTTCCTGTGATTTTTAAAATACATATTATATCAAAACGTCCTCTTCAGCTGGAATTCTGTAAGATTTCTAACAAATAAGTATATGCTTCTTGATGGTAATTATGCAGTAAAGCTTTAGCATACTCAAAAGTAGGTCACAAACTCCTTACGGAGGAAACCCACAGAATGAGATACTAGAAGCCTTCACGCATTAAGCAGACTGGTCCTCTCTGTTCTCTCTTTTTCTCCTTAATTTAAAAAAAGAAGTAACGGATGATCCCCTCCTGCACAAAAGTACAAGACCTCCCTCCCACGCCTGTCCCCCAGCCACTGCGTTTCCCCACCTAAAAGTGAAGACTGTCGCTAGCTTCCTGTACCTCCTTGCACAGATATTTTTAGCTACCCAAGCAAATAAGTATATGTGTTCTCCCCTCTGTACCCCCCAGGGAGAGTTTCCTAAGCATTTAAATTACATCACAAGAAGCAGCCCAACTCTGCTGCAGGCCAACAGGAAAAAGTTAAAAAATACCAGGTTCAGCAAGAATGAAGAAACACACAGCAGGACAGCCTGATGTAATGTACACATGTGAGACAGCCTCCAGTCTTGACTCTGCCCTTCCTGAGTGGCAATGGGAAGAATACTGGCTCCACATTCATTAAGTAAGATTAAGGGTGGGAAGGGCTTGCACAGGGCATTTTTGTTTGTTTTGCGGTACGCGGGCCTCTCACTGCTGTGGCCTCTCCCATTGCAGAGCCCAGGTTCCGGATGCGCAGGCTCAGTGGCCATGGCTCACGGGCCCAGCCGCTCCATGGCACGTGGTATCTTCCCAGACCGGGGCACGAACCCGTGTCCCCTGCATCGGCAGGCGGACTCTCAACCACGGCGCCACCAGGGAAGCCCTGCACAGGGCATTTTTAAAAAATAGCTCCAGGACTTCCCTGGAGGTCCAGTGGTTAAGACTCTGCACTTCCCAGGCAGGGGGCCCGGGTTGGATCCCTGGTCGGGGAAATAAGATGCCACATGCCACGTGGCGTGGCCAAAAATAAAATAAAATAAAAAGTACTTTACATTAAAATAAATAAATAATAAAAAATAGATCCTCTCTCGATCGCTTACTTACGGTCCCTACTCTGTGGCACTTGGGCCACAACCATAGATGAGTGCCGAGGACAGGGGCAGAGAACAGAACCAGCTGTGAGCTCTGATCTTCTGCGTCTACTGCAGGCTTCTCCATAAGAGAAGTTCAAGGTAGGACCATTTTCACTCGTGACCGAAAACAGCAATGAGTTAATATTTCTCCTAAGTGTATAGACTGGCTGGGCTCAGCTGGCAGGTCCTTCTGCTAATCTTGCCTGGGATCACTCAGGCAGCTGCTGTCATCTGCCAGCCTGACTACAGCTGAAGAGTCTACAGTGGCATCACCCACATGTCTGAGGCACTGATGCTGGCTGTTGGCTGGACCTCTTGCCACACGTGACCTCTAACCACTCAGTAATATAGTCTGCAGTTCACTATACGTGGTTGGAACATTCCAAGATGGCGAAGGGAAGTGGCCAGGCCTCTCAAGGCCCAGGACACAGAACGTGCAAATCACTTCTGCAACATTCTATGGGTCAAAGCAAGTCACAAGGTCAGCCCAGAACAAAAATGTGAGCAAATGGATTCTACCAGTTAAAAGGAGCCACAAAATATTGCAGCCATGTGCTTCAATCTAACATATATGTAGTCATGTATGTAGTGGGTATCTGTAGAATGACTACATGGATGGGGTAAATACATTTGTCTTCTCTGTCTGCCCATTATCTTGATTACTTTTATTTAACCATCAATTTATCATATATCACATCTCCTTACAAAAGATACAAAAGAAATGACTATAATCTATGACTTGACTTGAAAACGCTTCCAACTTACTTGGAGAGAACAAGAGATACGTACTCACAAAAAGCTTGTCAATGTGAGAATTCAGCACAAACACAGGGACTTCCCTGGTGGTCCAGTGGGTTAGACTCCACGCTCCCAATGCAGGGTGCCGAGGTTCCATCCCTGGTCGGGGAACTAGATCCCACATGCCACAACTAAAAGGTCCCGTGTGCCGCAACGAAGATCTTGCATGTCACAACTAAGATCCAGTGCAGCCAAATACACAAATAAATAGTAAAAAAAAAAAAAAAAAAAAAAAAAAACCCACAAACACAGGATGCACAGTTAGCAGACTTCACAGATAGAATGCCGCACCTGCCAAATAAGGGCTATGAATAAGTACTGTGGTTGTTTAGAGAAGGGATGGATCAAGAAGGCCTAGAATGACCAAGTCAAAACCAGTCAGACAAGGCTCAGTCTAAGCTTTGTCTCGAAACATGGACAGGACGTCCTACCTCAGTTATGGCACTTAATAGGGGGAAAAAGCCTAAGCAAGTGAGGGATGTGGAAACTTGTGAACGGTTGAGGGAAGAAGTGTGGCAACAGAGACAGTGAGATACCTCTGAGATGGGCAAGCATTATTACTCCCACTTTTTTTTTTTTTTTGGCCGTGCAGCTTGCGGGATCTTAGTTCCCCAACGAGGGATTGAACCCAGGCCACGGCAGTGAATGTGCTGAGTCCTAACCACTGGACCGCCAGGGCATTCCCATTACTCCCACTTTGAAGATAAAGAAATGAAGCTTAGAAAGGTTAGGCTAAAAAAATTTAAAAAAAAAAACAGGGGCTTCCCTGGTGGCGCAGTGGTTGAGAGTCCGCCTGCTGATGCAGGGGACACGGGTTCGTGCCCCGGTCCGGGAAGATCCCACATGCCCATGAGCCATGGCTGCTAAGCCTGCGCGTCTGGAGCCTGTGCTCCGCAACGGGAGAGGCCACAACAGTGAGAGGCCCGCGTACCGCAAAAAAAAAAAAAACAACAACAACCCTGCCCAAGATTTTAAAGCTAATAACTGTCGGGTGGTAATTGAAAATCAGATCTGCCTGGCCCCAAAGTTAGTATTATTTTTGTTATACTACAATACTATATACCACTGCCTCACTGAAAGTTCAAAGTATGGGTACTTAATAATTCAAACATGAAAATGTTAAAGTTATATGGGGCATGAGAAGTAGAGGATTAAGAAACAAGAAATCAAATTACAAAGCACTCAGGAAGCTTCAATAAAATAATATTCCATATCACAGCATCAAGTAGTACAATTTAAATTACCAGCACCAGTGAATCAATAAGCACATCAAAAATTTCCCTGGAAAATATGTAGAAAGCAGGCATCATAATGACAAGCCAACCCCGAAAACTAGAAACGAGCAGAACCAATCCACAGTAGGCAAAAGCAGCTGTTTCTATCAATAAGACAATTTTTCTGCCTTATCATCATTTGTATAATTACGATATGGTGTGAACCTTTAAAGACACCTGGCCGTGCCCCGCCAGCAGTGATTCTCTCTCCTCCTTGGACATCCCACAGCCCACTCACTGGTAGCCACACAGTCACTCAGTGAACAGACCCTGGGCCAGCGGTGTGACAAGTGCCCCAGGCTAACTCCTGGAAAGCACAAAAGGTAAGACTTGGTCAAGGCCCTCAAGGAGGTCATTGCCTGGAAGAAGGACGAGACAGAAAAGCAGGCGGTGGTGGCGGTACACGGACAGGCCCTAAGCCGGGGGCCTGGACATGGTGCTACAGTGGCAGAGAAAGGAGAAGCGGCTGCCTGAGGGAATTCAGCGGGGCACTTCAGGATGGGCCCCTGCCACGCACACCAGGCAGATGCAGCACCCGCCCCCCCCCCCCTCCGGCTTTCACACGTCACTCCCCCAGTCACTCCTCACCCACTGCGGATGCGGCCTCCAGCCTCCCTGCCTCCTTCCCCAGCTCCTCTCATCTCCTGTAGCGGCTTCACCACCCCTCGGCTGACAACATCCGCTCCTTTCAGCCTTCTGTTCTAGGCCCCAGCAAGCCCTCCTGGCCTGGTCCTCAGTTCCCTGCCATGCCATCCTCCTTTCCCACCACAACTGCCCATCCCTCCAGCTCTTTTGTTCAAGTGCATTGCCTCAACCTCGTCGATTCCATGAACTCCTTCCCAGTCTCACCTTCCTTTGAGTCTGCATTAAATTCCACAGAGGTGTCAACAGCATGGAGCTACCCTCCACTCTCTCTCCCTCGGGAGTCATTGCCTAGTAATCCCGAACCCTGGGTGGACCAGACACACTGAAGCGGCTGCCTTCTCGGGCCTGCAGGGGTGACCGTGCGGAAGAGAAGACACACATACCCAACCAGGCTGGTTTTAAACTGATCTCAAACTTCAGAAAGCCCTTCGCCACCAGCAGCCTTCCAGCTCACGTTCTCTGGCAACTCTGCTTGCCTTTCTCTCCCAAAGAGCTTTCCCGGCTTCTCCGCAGACGCCCGTCTACCCGACCCTGCTGCTCCCTCCTGACCGGCTCACCTGCTGCTCGCTCAGTAAAGCAGGCAGGATGAGACACCTGGGACGGTCACCAGCGACCCGGGGCAGCCCCCTCCACCTGTTCAGCTGCCTGCTCTCCAGCATCTACCTGCAAGCTCCCCTCTGTTGGCTGACTCCCGGCAGCTGAGACACTTCCTCAAGGCCCCTGGAGCTCACAGGCCTTCCATCAGTGACACCAGGGACGGCTGAGCCCCTGTAAGCAGCTGTCTACACCCGCAAGCTGCACGGAGGCACTCCCTGTTCACCCTGCGGCCCTCCCCTCGGGCCCCCTGCCACCCATCCACTGCAGCCACCCTGGTCAGGAGCACGAGTGACGGCCCTGCTGGCAGACCTACTTCACTAACCCCGCCTCTCGGAGGCATCCCAAAACTGACCCCTCCTTCCTTCCCCCAAATTTCCCACAAACGAGCATGCCTTCCTGCTACTTCTCTGGCTGCACCTCCTCAAGTCTCTTTAACCATCTCTGCTCCTCTCCCAAAGCTCACCCAAAAATAATAAGCATGCATTTCCATGAATTTTTTAAATGCCTATAAAACCGATGCCTCCCAAATTTGAATGTCCGAGCCAAATATCTCTGAACACCAGTCACAGGCACGGGCCTCTTTTCGGTGCCAAACTCTTTACCACTTCGGGGCCTTATCTCTTGCTGTTCCTAATGCCTGAAACATTCTCCTTATGCCTGGGCTGGCCTGGCTGTCACTTCAGCTTCAAAGTCACCTCCTCAGCAAGCCCTTTAAAGACCACTCTAGGGGGTCGGTCCCTTGTCACTGCATCCTGTTCTCGTCAAAGCATTTATGACAAGTTGTAATTTATCGCATGTTTGTTTACCTATTTGCTGTCTGACTTTCCCACAGGACTGTCAGTCTTATGAAAGAGGGGACCTTGCTTATCTTGTTCACCTAATGCCTACAACCATGCCTTGTACAAACATGGCACTCGAGAAATAGCTTTTGAATGAATGAAGTTTGCTTGAGTTGAAAATCAGAAGAAAACAGTCATTGGCAGTCATTAGTAGAGTTCAATTTCTTCTTGGGGAGTGGGAGGAATGCGGGGATAGGAAAAATGCAAAAAAGCATTTCAGATAAAAGGAATGTGCAAATACATATGGACAAAACACAAAAAAGAACAGACTATGGCCTGTTCAAGGGAAAACAAGCCATTTGGAAAGGCCAGAGCACTGGTTCCCAACCTGCAAACACTATTGACCCCTGCCCCTGAGGTGAGAGGGTGGAGTGATTAAAGACTGTCTGAGAGGGACTTCCCTGGTGGCGCAGTGGTTAAGAATCTGCCTGCCAGTGCAGGGGACACGGGTTTGAGCCCTGGTCCAGGAAGATCCTGCATGCCGCGGAGCAACTAAGCCCACGCACCACAACTACTCAGCCTGTGCTCTAGAGCCTGCAAGCCACAACTACTGAGCTTGCGAGCTACAACTACTGAGCCCGTGTGCCACAACTACTGAAGCGCATGCACCTAGAGCCTGTGCTCCCCAACAAGAGAAGCCACCGCAATGAGAAGCCCGCGTGCCACAACGAAGAGTAGCCCCCGCCTGCTGCAACTAGAGAAATTCCACGCACAGCAACGAAGACCCAACACAGCCAAAAGTTAATTATTTATTTATTTAAAAAGTCTGTCTGAGAATTAGTGCAGACACAAGTCATGCATTACCCATGACCTAAGTATTCCTAGCCATATTTTCATACTTATGCAATGCAGCTATGAATCTTTAAATGCAAAAATAATGTAAAAAGTATTTCTAAATTCTTATTTTGAGTTTGAAAATTTTTCTCAATTAACAGATACCAGAAATTCCACTTACATAGAGCCCTGTGATGCTGAACACTAAAAAGAGTTCTTGGGACTTCCCTGGTGGTCCAGTGGTTAAGAATCCGCCTTCCAATGCAGGGGATGCGGGTTCGATCCCTGGTCAGGGAACTAAGATCCCACATGCTGCGGGGCAACTAAGCCTGTGCGCTCTACAGCCCATGCGCCACAACCAGAGAGCCTGCGGGCCATAACCACTGAGCCCGTGCATTCTAGAGCCTGCATGTCACAGCTAGAAAGAAGCCTGTGCACCGCAACGAAAGATCCTGCACGCCACAATGAAGATCCCTCGTGCCACAACTAAGACCTAACACAGACAAATAAACAAATAAATAATTTTTTTTTTAAAAAAGAGTTCTTATTCTCAGAAAGTCTGGCTCAGACCAGAAAGATTGAGCACAGACAAGGCCCAGCAGTCAACTTCCAGCACCAAAGGCCAACAGTGCTGTGGTCTCCAGGGAGCTCTGTACATGTCATCTTTGAAATGCAGAATCACGAGACTTCGGGTGGGCATACAATTATTTACCTTGGAGAGAGCATTAAAATCTGCAGTTCCTCAAGTTATCATAAGAATATTCTGCAATAGGGGGAAAAAGATCAGTTGAACTCCCTCTTCTATCATTCGCCTCAGTGTGAATAATAATTAACTACAGTGAAGTCATGACAAAAAAAACAACCATAATGTATGATGTAAATGCCCAAAAGTGAGTAACAGAAGAAAGTTCACTATATTAGAAGTTCAGGTCATATGAACAGAAATAAATCATTAACGTTGGTTAATTTCTGGTACTAAGATTACATATTTTTCTTTGTACTTTTCTGTATTTTCTAAATTTTTTCTATGATGAATATAGAAAATATGTTACTTTTATAATTACAAAGAGAAAAGTATTATTCAAAAACCAGGCATTACCATTTCATAATGGAGGAAAATCTCCCTTTCAGTATTATGGAATATAATGTATAACTATCAGTGAAGTGTAAAATAAGAAGAAAGACTTAAATTCCCAAAAAGATGGAATTGGTGGATTAGTTACTTCCACAAATTATGTGGTAGGAAACTACACAATGGAAAACACAAATAAGTACCAAAAAAAAAAAATACAGCTCCATATTACTGTA
Source organism: Orcinus orca (assembly GCF_937001465.1). Classification (NCBI taxonomy): domain Eukaryota; kingdom Metazoa; phylum Chordata; class Mammalia; order Artiodactyla; family Delphinidae; genus Orcinus; species Orcinus orca. The sequence continues at coordinate 16,815,048 of NC_064565.1, read as the reverse complement.
TACATACTATAAAAAAATAATAGGAGAAAATAAATACACTGCACAAGTGCCAGATAAGTTATTCATTCATAATGGTTACTACTTGCCTTCACTAGTATTTTAATGAAGTAATTTCTTAAAAATCTTTCAGATATTTTAAATATTTTTTTCTTTGTGAACTATAAAAGTAGAACATAGTTTTAATTTTATTTTTGCTTCTCCTATGGCAGGTTTATAATAAGAAGAATTGCTTCTATTTTTATTCTACTCCTCAAAGATGAAACAACACGGACATACACTGAAAACTGCTGATGCATATTGATAGGTACATGAGAATTTGTTACACCATTCTCTTCACTTCTCTATGTGTTTAAAATTGTCTGGAACTTTTAAAAATCCAAAACACTTTTTAACTTCTTCAAAAGAATTGTAAAGCTTAAGTCTAGGTGGGGAAAAAAATACATAAAATACCTGCAAGAAAATTAGTAATTAACTAAACAAATAAGGATGTGAAACTGCATTAAATTGCATATACATAGTTACACATATAGCATATACAATGTATGACATTTATATACATATAGTATGATATAGCCCACATGTGAAAAAAATTACAGAAAAGAACAAAAATAGAGTATGTAAAAGATTAATAGGTAGCTTCTGAGTAACAGGTTTGAGAGCTTACCTCCTACTTCTTAATAATTTCCTCTACTCTTCATATTTTCTAAGAAGAAAAGAGACATTTTTAAAAGTCTTAAAAGAGAAGAGCAGTTACTTAATAACATTCATCTTATTCATTCAAGAACTGTGAAACCGGGGCTTCCCTGGTGGCGCAGTGGTTGAGAATCTGCCTGCTAATGCAGGTGACACGGGTTCGAGCCCTGGTCTGGGAGGATACCACATGCTGTGGTGCAACTGGCCCCGTGAGCCGCAACTACTAAGCCTGCGCGTCTGGAGCCTGTGCTCCGCAACAAGAGAGGCCACGATAGTGAGAGGCACGCGCACCGCGATGAAGAGTGGCCCCCTCTCGCCGCAATTAGAGAAAGCCCTCGCACAGAAACGAAGACCCAACACAGCCAAAAATAAATAAATAAAATTTTATATATATATATATAAAAGAACTGTGAAACCAAAACTAACTGACAACAAGGACACCTCCCTATTGACTGCTGACTTTTCTTCTCCTAATGATATACACAAGATGGATGTCAACGTCGGCATACCAAGCTGTTACATTTCCAAGGCAGTTACCCCAGACAGGAAAGAATAGTAATAATATAGATTATAGATTCCCAAGGAATGGTCTTACGTAAAAACAGGAGACCTCAGCAGGGAGCCAGCTTATTGGAGAAACAAGGCTCATCACAAACACTAACCAATAGGCTGGCTCCTCTAGAAAGAGGGGACCTAAATTTCCACTCAGGCTAGCAACATTTACTTCTGTTGTATTTTTCAGAGAGCTTCATTTACAGTTTCATAGCTGTGACCAGCTTTTCTTTCCGTTTGTTTACTATACCAATGGAAAACAGATCCTTAAACTTGAATGCCTCCTTAGTGATTTTTAGTAAATATAGCACATATCAATAAATTCTCCCTTTTAAAGTGTACATACTGCCCCTAGGTTCAGATGCAGACGTAGAGAGACTTGAGGACACGGGGAGGGGGAAGGGTAAGCTGGGACAAAGTGATAGAGTGGCATGGACATATATACACTACCAAATGTAAAATAGCTAGTGGGAAGCAGCCGCATAGCACAGGGAGATCAGCTCGGTGCTTTGTGACCACCTAGAGGGGTGGGATAGGGAGGGTGGGAGAGAGACGCAAGAGCAAGGGGATATGGGGACATATGTATACGTATAGCTGATTCACTTTGTTATAAAGCAGAAACTAACACACCATTGTAAAGCAATTATACTCCAATAAAGATGTTAAAAAATAATAAAGTGTATATAATTCAGCGATTTTAAATATGTTCACAAAGTTGTGCACCCATCAGCACTACTTAATTCCAGAACATTTTTATCACCCCAGAATGAAGCCCCTATCATCCTTTAGCAGTCACTCTCCAACCCCCTCTCCCAAACCCATGAAAACCAATAATCTACTTTCTGATGGAATGGATCTGCCTACTCTGGACACTTCATATAAATGGTGTCATAAAATATGTGTCTTTCATATCTGGCTTCTTTCACTTAGCATACTATCTTCCAGGTTTATCCATCTCATAGCATGGATCAGTATTTCATTCCTTTTTATGGCTGAATAATATTCCATTGAATAGCTGTACCACAGTTTGTTCATACAGTTATCCGCTGATGGATATTTGGAATGTTTCTACTTTTTGGCTAGTATGAATAATGCTATAAACATTCCTGAACAAGTTTTGTGTGGGCAGGTTTCCAATTTTCTTTGGTATACAAATAGGAGTGTTAACTAGAATACAGGATATAACTCTATGTTTAGGGTTTTGAAGAACTGCCAAACTGCTTTGCAAAGTGGCTACACCATTTTATATTCCCACAGCAGTATATGAGGGTTCCAATTTCTTTACATCTTCAGCAATACTTATGGTCCATCTTTTTTATCATAGCCATCCTAGAGGGTATGCAGTGGCATCTCACTGTGGCTTTGATGGGCATTTCCCTAACGACTCTGGGTGTTGGGCTTCTTTTCATGGACTTGTTGGCCAATTTGGACATCTTCTTTGGAGAAATGTCTAATCAAATTCTTTGCGGGACTTCCCTGGCAGACCAGTGGTTAAGACTCTGCGCTTCCAATGCAGGGGGTGCAGGTTCAATCCCTGTTCGGGGAACTAAGATCCCACATGCCACGTGGCACGGCCAAAAAACAAAAAACACAAAAAAACCAAATTCTTTGCTTATGTTTTTAATTGGGTTGTCTTTATTGTTGATTGTATGAGTTTTTATATACTCTGGATAAAAGTTCTTTACCAGATAAATGATTTGCAAATATCTTCTCTCATTCTGTGGGGTGTGCTTTCATTTTCTTGATGGTGTCATTTGAAACATAAAGTTCTAAATTTTAATAAAAGTCCAATTTGCCTATTTTTTTGTTGTTGTTGCTTGTGTTTTAGATGTCATACCTAAGGAACCACTGCCCATTTTACCACAATAAAAAAGAAAGAAAAGAAACTACTGCCTAATCTAAGGTCATGAAGATCTGCATCTACGTTTTCTTCTAAGAGTTTTACTGTTTCAGATCTTACATTTTGGTCTATGATTGAGTTCATTTATATATATGAGTGAGGAAAGGGTCCAAATTCATTCTTTTGCATGTGGATATCAACTTGTCCCAGCACCATTTGTTGAAAAGACTATTCCTCACTGAATTGTCTTTGCACTCTTGTCGAAAATCAATTGACTACAAATGTAAGGATTTATTTCTGGACTTACATTCTATTCCACTGATCTGTATGTCTACCCTACCCTTTGTGCCAGTACCAGACTGTCTTGATTACTGTAGCTTTGTAGTTAAGTTATTAAAGTCCTCCAACTTTGTTCTTCGTTTTCAAGATTGCTTTGACTGTTCAGGGTCCCTTGTATTTCCATATGAATATGAAGATCAGCCTGTCAACTTCTGCAGAATAGACAGCTGGGATTTTAATGGGGAGTATGTTGAATCAATTTGGGGAATAGTGCCATCTTAACAATACTAATACTAGGTCATGCGATCCAAGTACATAGGATGTCTTTCTATTTATTTAGATCTTTAATTTCTTTCAGTGATGTTGTATAGTTTCAGAATGTAAGTTTTACACTTCTTCGTTAACTTTATTCTAAGTTTTCTATTCTTATTGATGCTTTTATGAATGGAATTGTTTTCTTAGTTTCAATTTTGGAATTGTGTATAGGAATACAACTGATTTTTTTATATTGATCTTGTATCCTAAAACCTAGTTGAACTTATTAGCTCTAATTTTTTTAATTTATTTATTTATTTATTTTGGGGTGTGTTGGGTCTTCGTTTCTGTGTGAGGGCTTTCTCTAGTTGCGGCGAGCAGGGGCCACTCTTCATCACGGTGCGCGGGCCTCTCACCGTCGCGGCCTCTCTTGCTGCAGAGCACAGGCTCCATACGCGCAGGCTCAGTAGTTGTGGCTCACGGGCCTCATTGCTCCGCGGCATGTGGGATCTCCCCAGACCAGGGCTCGAACCCGTGTCCCCTGCATTGGCAGGCAGATTCTCAACCACTGTGCCACCAGGGAAGTCCCCTTGTGAGATGTTTCTTGACTGTTAATTAAATCTCTTTACTTGCTATTGGACTATTCAGATGTTTTATTTTTTCTTGAGTCAATCTCAGTAATGTCATTCTAGGAATGCATACACTTTATCTAGGTTGTCTAATTTGTTGGCATATAATTGTTCCTAGTATTCTCTCATATTCCTTTTTATTTCTGTAAGGTCAGTAGTAATGTCCTCTCTTTCATACCCTGATTTTATTAATTTGAGTCTTGTCCTTGTTTTTCTTGGTCAGACTAGCTTGACTAGCTTAAGGTTTGTCAATTTTGTTGATCTTTTCAATTTTTAATCTGTTGATTTTTGCTTTCTTCTCTATTTCATTTATTTCTAATTTAGTATTTATTTTTTCTTCCTTCTGCTTGCTTTTGGCTTAGTTTGCTCTCTTACCAGTTTCTTAAGATGGAAGTTTAGATTTACTGATTTAAGATCTTTCTTTTTTCATATAAGAATTTATAGCTATAAATTTCCCTCTGAGCACTGCTTTTACTGCATCCCCAAGGTTATGGTATGTTGTTTAATTTTGTGCATGGAGCATAATAGGTGCTAAATATTTATTGTTGAACAATGAATGAATGCCAGGGTTCTTCTTTTAATTGTGGAAAAACATACATAAAATTTACTATTTTAACCACTTTTAAGTGTACAGCTCAGTGGCATTAAATACATTCACATTACTGTGCAACCATTACCACCATGTTATGTTGTGTTTCTGTTTTCAGTCATCTCAGACTATTTTCTAATTTTCCTTGTGATTTCCTCTTTTACCCCGTTAGTGACTTAGGAGTGTGTTGGTTAATTTCCACATATTTGTGAATTTCCCAATTTCCCTCTGTTACTGATATCTAATTTCATTCCATTGTGGTCAGAGCACATTTGAGTCATTTCCATCCTTTTAAATTTATTGAGCCTTGTTTTATGGCATAACATATAATCTATCCTAGAGAATGTTTCACATGCCCTTGAGAACAATGTGTATTCACTGTTACTGGCTGTGCTGTTCTATAGATATCTGTCCCTTAATGATTTAAAAGAGTCTATCTGCAACTAGATCACATTTAAGAAAAAAATTGCCAGTTATGGACATCTTAAATTTTTCATATTATCCCCCACTTTTATACTGACTACTTATTCCATATATATATTTATACATGTATATAAATAAAAATCAGGTCTCCCCTTTAAAAATAAAAATCTCAGTTTCTAGCACCATATTAAGGGCTGGTTTCTAAGAGTGAAATCTACTAAAAAGGTAAGCAGAAAAGAGCATATATACCCACACGAAAGATTTTCTAACAGGTTTCTGACACATAAAATCTCCAGACTTAGGTAAATAACAAGAGAGCAGAGCATTTGATATGTCATTTGATAGCATGACAGCTGACATGGCTATCCCAAATTTCCCAAGGGAGCTGGGTTACACCCAGTGGAAAAAAAGAAAACCTTATTAAGTACGGGTTATTCAATGTGAAGACAGAAGGTGTAAGAAGCTTGGGATATAAAAGCACAGAGTTTTTCTCTTTTACTGAATAAAGAAGTCAAGCTAAGAAGTACTGCAGCAGTGGTTTAAAATTTGGGTTTCATTTCAGCAATTTAAAATAAGCATAGGTACTTCACATTTGAAATAGCGCTTTCCAATGCACTAAGTGATTATAAAAATGCCACCTTCTTTATTCCCCAACAAAACCTCTGTAAGATCGTTACTTGTCATGCCTATTTCACAGATTCAGAAGCAAAGTAACTTCCAGCGTCCCACAACAAGTATGAAACAGAATCAATATTTGAACCTAGGCTTCTAATTCCAAATCCAGGGCTATTTCCACCAAGTCACAGCTGCTGCTTCTCACCAAGAATACACACAAGTCTCAGTACTTTAGACCTGAGTATATATAACTTAGGAAAAAGACCTACACAGGAAGGATATATCCACCACGCTTAATGTTCCCAAAATAAGAGCAGAAGAGCCTGAACAGAGAGAAGCAACCTGTCCTGGCACAGCACACATACTAAGCAGGGGTTCCAGAAACAAGGAACAAAGGAAGAGGAAGAACCATATGCACCCCAGAAGTAAACCTAGGAGAGCAATCAGCAATCGTTAGCTCAGAGAGCTCAGTATTTCCCACAGATGCCAAAGGGCTGATCAAAAATAGGAAAGAGAGAGAAGAAAAAGGGTAACATATAACCACTGGAGGAAACTAGGTGAATGGTGAAGAGAAACTCTCTGTACTATTTTTGCCTCTTCTTGTGAATCTATAATTATGCCAAAATGAAAAGAGGAAAAAAGTGAAAAGATGTACATGATGTGGATAGGCTCCTGGTCCTAGTTTCCTAAAGTTCCTTAAATTCCTAATGTGCCAGCCAATCTGTCAATGAATTCCAGGTCCACTGGGGAGGGAAACACAAGTGAAGGATCTATTCCAACAGTACATCAAGGTACTTTCCTGGAAGATTAGCTACTTTTCTGATGACTCCTTAGTAGACAGAGAAAAAGGAAAGACTACAACGATGAAATAAACATAAGGTCACCCCTGGGTAAAGCTCTGTCTTAGGCATGCACTGCCATGAAAACACATGCTCTGCTACTGTCTCTCACGCCCAAATCGTTTCCCTTGCTTCTATTCCTTGCTCCAGAAAGATTCAGACTGAAGACGCAGAATCTGATGGACTGGAAACACTGAAAGCACAACTTCACATACGGCTTCCTACCCACCCACCATTCAACCAGATTTCAAGCATATAGACTTTAAATCTGTACTCTACTAAGCTTACACGTAACAGCTAGGGAAATTTTGCTATATTTCTCAGATCAACTATAACAGAACACTGCTATTACTACAATAACCTTTTTACATTCATATTTTATGGATTCAGGAAAAAAAATCCAAAAGAAAAGCACAAAAAGAGATCTGTGCCTTGCCTACATTAGTATGTACTGAACTGTACATACAGATGCTCGATTTCCAAACTGAGTTGTGACTACCTCAATATTTTTCCAACACTGACTTATTCCTACTCATCACTAACATGTTTTCTTTAAAATGCCTAAAAACCTAACTCTAGTCCTACATTTAGACAAAAAAAATCACTTAAGAATGTAATTGAGGACTTCCCTGGTGGCGCAGTGGTTAAGGATCCACCTGCCAATGCAGGGGCACAGGTTCGAGCCCTGGTCTAGGAAGATCCCACATGCCACGGAGCAACTAAGCCCGTGTGCCACAACTACTGAGCCTGCACTCTAAAGCCCGCGAGCCACAACTACTGAGCCCACGTGCCACAACTACTGAAGCCCACGCACCTAGAGCCTGTGCTCCGCAACAAGAGGAGTCACCACAATGAGAAGCCCATGCACTGCAACGAAGAGCAGCCCCCGCTCGCCGCAACTAGAGAAAGCCCATGTGCAGCAACAAAGACCCAATGCAGCCAAAAATTAATTAATTTTTAAAAAAGAATGTAATTGAATATAATCAAATACACATTTTAATACACTGCTGATGAGAATAAAATTCATAACTATCTAGGGCAATTTGGAAACCTCTATCAATAACCTTTAAATATGTCTTGATCCAACAGGTACAAATCTAAGAATTCATCTAAGGAAATAATTTGTTAAGTATTCTAAAATGTATATATCAAGTTGTTCACTGCAGCTGCTCGTGAAAAAGACTTTTAAATGAAAATAAATGTTCAAGAACAGGAAATTCGGAAAGAAATTACAGTACATCCAAACAGTAGCATACCATTCAATCATTGAAAACCAAAGTAAAAATGTGTTCTTATTGCCCTGGAAAGATACCTACAATCAGTTTAGTGAAAAAAGCAAACTAGAAAACTCCATGTTTCTGATGCCCTTTTTGTTAAAATAAAAAGTAGTCACTTATATTCTTGATACATAGAAAAAGTATGGAAAGAAACATACCAAAGCATTAACACTCTATTTTCTACAATGAAAATGTACTATTTATATAATTTTTACAAATACATGTTAAACCCAGAAATAAACCCACACACCTATAGTTAATTAATCTTCGACAAAAGAGGTAAGAATATACAATGGAGAAAAGACAGTCTCTTCAGCAAGTGGTGCTGGGAAAGCTGGAGAGCCGCATGTAAATCAATGAACTTTGAACACTCCCTCACACCATACATACAAACTGAAAACGGATTAGAGACTTAAATATAAGACATGACATCATAAAGCTCCTAGAAGAGAACATGGCAAAACGTTTTCTGACATAAATCGTAGCAATGTTTTCATAGGTCAGGCTTCCAAGACAACAGAAATAAAAACAAAAATAAACAAATGGGACCTAATCAAACTTACAAGCTTTTGCACAGCAAAGGAAACCATAAACAAAATGAAAAGACAACCTACAGAATGCGAGGAAATATCTGCAAACAATACGACCGAAAGGGGTTAATATCCAAAATATACAAACAGCTCTTACAATAATAAAAAAACAAACAACCCAATCAAAAAACAGCCAGGGGCTTCCCTGGTGGCGCAGTGGTTGAGAGTCCGCCTAACATGCAGGGGACGCGGGTTCGTGCCCCGGTCCGGGAAGATCCCACATGCCGCAGAGCGGCTGGGCCCGTGAGCCATGGCCGCTGAGCCTGCGCGTCCGGAGCCTGTGCTCCATAGCGGGAGAGGCCACGACAGTGAGAGGCCCGTGTACGGCAAAAAAAAAAAAAAAAAAATCTGCCAGAAGACCTAAAGAGACATTTCTCCAGAGAAGACATAATGATGGCCAATAGGCACATGAAAAGATGCTCAATATCGCTAATTATTAGAGAAATGCAAATCAAAACTACAACGAGATATCACCTCACACCGGTCAGAATGACCATCACCAAAAAGTCTACAAATAATAAATGCTGGAGAGGGTGTGGAGAAAACGGAACCCTCTTACAGTGCTGCTGGAAACGTAAACTGGTGCAGCCACTGTGGAAAACAGTATGGACGTTCCCTTAAAAACTAAAAATAGGGGCTTCCCTGGTGGCGCATTGGTTGAGAGTCCGCCTGCCGATGCAGGGGACACGGGTTCGTGGCCCGGTCCGGGGGGATCCCACATGCCGCGGAGCGGCTGGGCCCGTGCGCCATGGCTGCTGAGCCTGCGCGTCCAGAGCCTGTGCTCCGCGACGGGAGAGACCACAACAGTGAGAGGCCCGCGTACCGCAAAAAAAAAAAAAAAAAACTAAAAATAGAGTTAACCATATGATCCAGCAATCCCACTCCTGGGCATATATTCAGAAAAGACAAAAACTCTAATTTGAAAAGACACATGCACCCCAATGTTCACAGCAGCACTGTTTACAATAGCCAAGGCGCGGAAGCAACCTAAATGTCCATCGACAGATGAATGGATAAAGAAGATGTGGTACATATATACAATGAAATACTACTCAGCCGAAAAAAGAATGAAATAATGCCATTTGCGGCAACACGGATGTACCTAGACATTCTCACACTAATTGAAGTAAGTCAGACAAAGAAAGACAAATATCATGATATCACTTATATGTGGAATCTAAAATATGACACAAATGAACTTATTTACAAAACAGAAACAGACTCACAGACATAGAAAACAAACCTACCAAAGGTGGGGTGGGGCAGGGATGAATTAGGAGTTTGGGATTAACAGATACACACTACTATATATAAAACAAACAGTAAGGACCTACTGTATAGCACAGGGAACTATATTAAATAGCCTGTAATAAACCATAATGAAAAGAATATGAAAAATATATGTGTAACTGTATCACTTTGCTGTACACCAGAAACTAACACAGCACTGTAAATCAACTATATTTCAATAAAAAATTTAAAAAGAAAAAAAAATGTTAAAAATAACAGTGTATAACTGATTCACTTTGTTATAAAGCAGAAACACACCACTGTAAAGCAATTATACTCCAATAAAGATGTTTAAAAAAATAAAATATAACAGTGGCCCTAACAGAGGAATGCTGCCAGCACGCACACGCACAGATTATCTGGAAGACCAGTCAAGAAGCTAGAAGCGGCGGCTGCCTCTGGGAATGGGATGTGGAAGAATGATAAAAAGGGTGGAGGAAGGCTTACATTTCACTCTCTATCCTTGGGCACCTTTTAAACTTTTTTAACCATGTACATACAGTATCTAGTCAAAGGAAATATACATTTCAAAACATTAAGATGTGCATATTCTTTCTAGTATAAGCATATTGCGTCTAATAAATACCAGAAAGTTATTTGTAAAGTCAAAAAGAACCATAATCCTGAAGCCACAGACTTCACCAGTTACTACAAAGAACCGAAAAACATTTTAAAAGCTAGTCATTCAGCAAATTGTCCGTCTCTAGTATACTCATCTCTAGCAGGCAGTGCTGGTAACACCTATAGGGAAGCAAAGTGTATTTCTGAAGCTCTTCCAGCCATGGAATTCCTGCAAAATCAAAGACAGGCAAAAAACAAAAACACACAAGTAATGAGAAGAAAAGTGCTCAATTAGTTTTTGATCACTGAACTACAGCCATGTTTTAATTCAAAAATAACACAAGACAGAGTCATACACGTCTACAAAGTTACTTTTAGGTCATACGCTTCTATAAAATTACATTTTTAAGTGTACTAACTACAGGATTCTCTTATCGCCGGCCGGGTTTTGTTAAAACCTCTAAGATGGGTAATTCGGCAATCTCTCAGAATTTTAATGACACATAACATTCAACCCAAAATGTCGACTTACAGGAATTCATTCATACACATGCAAAATAAATTATTATAGGATTATTCTTTATAGCATGGTTTTATAAATGCAAAAGACTGGAAAAAACTGAATGTTCCTTAGTAGAGGGCTGGGTAAATTATGGTATGCCATACAGCGGCATACTATTCAGCCATACTCTTCATTTTCAAAAAACTATGAAGAAGCCTTTAATGTATTGATACTGACACAGACTGATTTCCAAGATACATTAAGTAAAAAAAAAAAAGCAAAAAGCAAAATTCAGTAGTCTACCATCTGTGCAAGAAAGGAGAGTGGGGGAAGACATATATATATATATGCACTTTTTCATACATATAATTTATAACATTAGTGTCTCCAGGGAAGGGTAGATGGCAGACAGCAGAGGAGGGAACCTAATCTTTAAATCATGTGTATGTATTAACTGTTCAAAAAATAAATATTTTAAAATTTTTAATGCATTTAACTAGCAGTTCTATGTCTCCTTTCTAGGTAACTTAAACAAGATGAAAGGAACCTTCAGGCCCACAAGAATACCCCTGAGGTATGCTTTAAAAAACTTTTTACAGCCAATAATGCATGTAATAAGCTTGTGACTACAACAAAAATTACGCAAGTTTACTAATGCCATAACTATCCATACGCAATCTCCATAGCAACCAATTTCCCAAAAGCATAATGTCTAACCCCACCCCCAAAATTCCAAAACGGAATGACTGATCAGTTGATGATTCCAGTAAAATAGAAGAGTCTGGATTTTATTAAGGCCCAGGGTTCTCTGTGAGAGGTTAGTTTCAGCCTTCTCTCAGCTAGGGTGCTTTCTTGGCCCCTTCACAACATTAGACCGTGGGGTTAACATGGCCAAGAGTCAGGCTCCTTGTCCCCTGCCACAAGCTCGGTCTCCAGCCAACATAGCTCTCTCATAAATGGAAGGCAACAGCCAGGCCCCAGGGTGTACAGCCAGGGGGCTGTGGACCTGTTCAGGGCTTCACATCCTTCCGATGAAAACAGGAAGGGACACATCCTTCCCCACTGCCACATGAGAAGCCCTTCCCGCCTCAGCCTTCCACACTGAACTCAGCACACTCACCAGGGGACTCCTTGCTTGTCCCGCTTCCCTGGGGGCAGAGCTCTCTGGAAACAGGGCTGACAGCCCTGCTAGCTGTCCTCAGGCACACAGTGAAGTCTGTTGAAGATTCTCATCAGAGTACATAGTGCATTCTCTACTAATTACCCAGACACACCCCAGAAAAACTCTCTCATTTTAACAGCAGTGGTTTTCCTTAAGGGCTTTCAGTGTTTTGGGTCCATTTCTCATGAACACCTACGTACACACTTTCTGTGTCCCCTCCGGTCACCCACGCCACTCCAAAATAGATCTAGCAAGCAAATGACTACAAGGTGCGCCTCATCTTCCAGGGCTTAGTCACGCTTTCATGATTCCACAAAACCATTACTACACAGTTTGGCTAAACACTGTTACACTGTCTAAACAAATGCTTCTGTGGCAATTTCCGATTTCTACTCCAAATTCTGAAGTGAATGAGAGTAAGAAAAGCTTTTCCCATCGTGTTCCCTTTATAAACGCAATCACAGGCCACAGGCAATGGCTACCAACAGGCGAGTTCAATCAGCAACAGGCAGAAGTAGCACCCCATCAGCCCGTATCACGAGCGTGGCAGGAGAGCATTTCTTTTGAAAGGGCCACCCTCCTCAGAATGGGATCCTATGTCTGGAGGGGGATCTATTAAGTGATAAAAATACTTCTTAAGTCAAACTTTTTAGACAAAGATATAGCCTTAGATTTAGATACATACCAGGCCCAAATTCTCCATAAATAAGGCCAGAGGTAGCGAAAGAAAATAGCATCTCTCCTTCTTACCTGCCCCCCCCACAATGAATAACCAGTATCTCATGATAAGTGTTCATAACAAGATGCTAAGGAATACCTACTTAGGAGTCAAAACCTACTGGAAAACAAAACACCAAAGGCCAACCTTTAAAATGAGCCTTCCCCTCCCTGATATCTGGATGGCAGATTACAAAATGGACTCCCAAGGGAGGTCTGATCACTTAGGACAAGTAACATTAGACCCTACTGAACACTAAAGAGTGTGATGGAGGGAAATCTGATAATACGGACCCAGAGAGAAAGATCAGATACTTGTCCACTAGTTAACTTTTCAGATTTCTAGGCAAAAGAAGATTTTCTAATGATACTTAATTCTCTCGTTAGAAAAGTAATATACACTCATTGTATACAAATTCAAAATAATTTTTGAAATTAAAAGCATTTGTCGGGACTTCCCTGGTGGCGCAGGGGTTAAGAATCCGCCTGCCAATGCCGGGGACATGGGTTCGAGCCCTGGTCCGGGAAGATCCCACATGCCACAGAGCAACTAAGCCCATGCATGACAACTACTGAGCCTGCACTCTAGAGCCCGTGAGCCACAACGACTGAGCCCTTGTGCCACAACTACTGTAGCCCCCGCGCTCTAGAGCCCGTGCTCTGCAACAACGAGAAGCCACCACAATGAGAAACCTGTGCGCTGCAACGAAGAGCAGCCCCCGCTCCCCGCAACTACAGAAAGCCCGCGCGCAGCAACGAAGACCCAACACAGCCAAAAATAAATAAATTTATTTTTTAAAAAAGAGCATCTGTCAAAAATGAAAAGGCAGGGTCCAGATATACAAAATCACACCTAAAACGAGTAAAATTCCCAATTTAAAACTCATCATAATCTTTTTTTTTTTTTTTTTTGCGGTACGCGGGCCTCTCACTGTCGTGGCCTCTCCCGTTGCGGAGCATAGGCTCCGGACGCGCAGGCTCAGCGGCCATGGCTCACGGGCCCAGCCGCTCTGCGGCATGTGGGATCTTCCCGGACCGGGGCACGAACCCGTGTCCCCTGCATCAGCAGGCAGACTCTCAACCACTGCGCCACCAGGGAAGCCCTCATCATAATCTTAAATAACAAGTTAAAAATGTTTTAATCATCCATGAAATGAACACCATATTATGCAGCCTAACTGACATTTATCCATATAGCTAATGTCACATACAAAAAATTCCTAAGGCATTTGAAAGGCACAATACTATTACCAATCCCCACATTTGGGAAAATGACTTAAAAGGACCTGAACTTAAACTCTTAAAGAACTTTATAATATACTGATCATTATTCTTTTAAGAATAATTTTCTGGGAATTCCTGGGCAGTCCAGTAGTTAAGACTTGGCCCTTTCACTGCCGTGGGCCCTGGCTCAGTCCCTGGTTGGGGAACTAAGATCCCACAAGCTGCGTGGTACAGCCCCACCTGCCCAAAAAAAAAAGAATAGTTTTCTGCAATTACCCAAATGTATTCACAAAGATCTATGTTCAACTTCACAATTCAGTCAATAAAAGTTAAGCACATCACTTAACACAGTACTGGACTGGGCACTAGAGTGAATGGGGGACAAAAGAAGGTGGGAAATTGAAAAACAGAGATATATAGTCTACTCTGAAGGTCCTTATAATCTATATCCGAACACAGGAGACTTAAAAGTAACTATACAAAATCTAAAGAAAGGGAACTCACATTCACTAAGTGTATCTTACACATCAAGTAGCAAAGCTGCAATACACACGCAACATCCATGAATCCTGTCACAAGGGAAGAAAACAAGGCAGGGTGGGAGGGTGTTGAGGTTGAGGAGGGCAGGCGGTGAAGTCAAAAACCCAAAGCAGGGCTTCCCCGGTGGCACAGTGGTTGAGAGTCCGCCTGCCGATGCAGGGGACACGGGTTCGTGCCCCGGTCCGGGAGGATCCCGCGTGCCGTGGAGCGGCTGGGCCCGTGAGCCATGGCTGCTGGGCCTGCGCGTCCGGAGCCTGTGCTCCGCAACGGGAGAGGCCACAGCGGTGAGAGGCCCGCGTACCGCAAAAAAAAAAAAAACCCAAAGCAAAACATAAACGCCAACTGAGCGATACAGAAGGTAAGTACAGTCGTCATTCGTCTTCCACAAATGGTGCTGGGACAACTGGACGTCCACAAGCAAAACAACGAAGTTAGAGCCCTATCTCACACTACTTATACAAACTAACTCAAAATGGGTCAACAACCTCAATGGAAGAGCTAGATCTATAAAACTCTAAGAAGAAAACACGAGAGTAAATCGCCAAGACCTTAGATTTGGCAATAGATGCTTAGACATAACACTAAAAGCATAAGCAGCAAAAGAAAAAATACATTAATTGAACTTCATCAAAATTAAAAACTTCTGTGCAGCAAAGAACATATGTTATCAAGAAAGTGAAAAGACAACCTATAGAATGAATGGGAGAAAATATCTGCAAATCATATATCTGATAAGAGTTTAATATTCAGAATATGTAAGAACTCCTAAAAAACAAAAAGACACAATCCAATTTAAAAATGGGCAAAGGGGCTTCCCTGGTGGCGCAGTGGTTGAAAGTCCGCCTGCCGAGGCAGGGGACATGGGTTCGTGCCCCGGTCCGGGAGGATCCCACATGCCGCGGAGCGGCTGGGCCCGTGGGCCGTGGCCGCTGGGCCTGCGTGTCCGGAGCCTGTGCTCCACAACGGTAGAGGCCACAACAGTGAGAGGCCCGCGTACGACAAAAAAAAAAAAAAAAAAAAATGGGCAAAGGACAACAACAAGGTCCTACTGTATTGCATAGGGAACTATATTCAATATCTTGTAATAAGCGATAATGGAAAAGAATATGAAAATATATATATGTATAACTGAATCACTTTGCTGTATACCAGAAACTCACACAACATTGTAAATTAACTATACTTCAATCTAAAAAAATAAAATGGGCAAAGGACTTGCACAGATACATGGATATTTCTCCAAAGAAGATATACAAATGGCCAATGAGCACAAGAAAAGATGCTCAACATCTTAGTCATTAGGGAAATGCAAATCAAAACCACAGTGAGGGGCTTCCCCGGTGGCGCAGTGGTTGAGAGTCTGCCTGCCAATGCAGGGTACACGGGTTTGTGCCCCGGTCCGGGAAGATCCCACATGCCACGGAGCGGCTGGGCCCGTGAGCCATGGCCGCTAAGCCTGTGCATCCGGAGCCTGTGCTCCGCAGCGGGAGAGGCCACGACAGTGAGAGGCCCGCGTACAGCAAAAAAAAAAAAAATCTGCCAGAAGACCTAAAGAGACATTTCTCCAGAGAAGACATAAAGATGGCCAATAGGCACATGAAAAGATGCTCAATATCGCTAATTATTAGAGAAATGCAAATCAAAACCACAGTGAGATACTACTTCACATCTACTAGGATGGCTATAATTTTAAAAAACAGAAACAAAGAGAAGATAACAAGCGTTGACAAAGATATGGAGAAACTGAAACCCTTGTACGATGCTGTTGGGAATGTAAAAATGTACAGCCACTGTGGAAAAAGTCTGGCAGTTCCTCAAAAAGCTAAACATGGAATTACCACATGATCCAGTAATTCTACTTCTAGGTATATACCTAGAATTGAAAAAAAGACTCAAACAGAAATTTGTAAACCAACATACATTACAGCATTAGTCACAACAGTCAGAAAGTGGAAACAACCCAAGTTCCATCAGCAGATAAAGGATAAATAAAATGTACGATATCCATACAACAGAATATTATTCAGCAATTAAAAAGGAATAACATTCTGACACAGGCTACAACATAAATGAACCTTGAAAACATTACGTTAAGTGAAATAAACCAGTCACAAAAGGACATACATTATTCCATTTATATGAAATATCTAGAATAGGCAAATTCATAGAACTAGAATATTAGAAGTTACCAGGGGCTGAGGAAGAGGGACGAACAGGGATTTACTGCTTAATAGTTACAGAGTTTCTGTTTGGGGTGATGGGAAAGAGTTGGAAGCAGATTGTGGTGACTGTTACCCAATGTGAATGTCATTAATGCCACTGAATTATATACTTAAAAATGGTTACAATGGCATATTTTATATTATATATATTTTACTACAATAAAAAAAAAAAACAGTTTCTATAAAGTCTTTAGGAGTCTGGATTGCCCAAGGGTAAGATTTCAAATCAGGGACTCAAATCCAAAATGGACTGTAGGCCCCCAGATCTGACTAACCCTCATGGAAACCTTAGTGGGAAGCTTGCATCTCTACATCCTTCCTGACCAGTGAAGAGGCCTCTCCAGATGCTGCCGGATGCTGGAAGCAGACTTTCCCCCAAGGCAGCCCAGTGACCTTCCATGCAGGAAGAATAACCTGTGCTGGAAAAAAACAGAGATAAGTGGAAAGGAAGGTGAAGAATCCAAGAGGCAAACTCTGCTACTCTGCAGCCGTGTGACCATGGACACATTACTCAAGCGCTCTAACGAAGCTTCTGGCTTCCTCTCGTTATGAAATGAAAACAGCATCTACCTTTAAACGTTGACATAAGAACTGACAAAAGTACTCCTACAGCACCCAGCCGAGTGCCTGGCAGATGGTGGGTGTTCAGTCTATGACGGCTGTTGCTATTGGGACGGGAGGTCTGTTTGCCACCCCAGAGGCAACCAAAGGCTGAGCAGGACATGGCTTGGATCTGGAGAATTCTATGACTTACCAGAACTTAAATAAAACGCAGACTTCAGAGAAGGAGCTGTTTCTATGCAGTTCAAACTCTTAGAAAGACTGGCTTATTGTTCACAGAATGAACCCAGCTACTCCACGTTAGGAAGGGCGCGGCTACACAATTCACTCTCTCTGTACAACAGGCCTCTGTTCACAACAGAGCCCTGCCTTTACCAGCAGGAGAGACGTGCTCTGTGGAGAAGCGGAGCAGGAAATCAGCTTGGAGGTGGACCTGAGGCAGCTCTCCAATGCTGGTGGCCTCAGAATCACTTGGGAAATCTGTTAGACACAGATGCCTCACCCCCACCGCCAGACACTCTGATTGCTAAATATTTCAGGCAGGGCCCTTGAGCACAACTGTGTAAAGAAACAGTTGAAAAGGGAAGGCACGGAGATGTTACAAGACTACCTTCTGATGTTGGCAAACAGACCAGTCCGCCCCACAAAGTAAGACCTGCGTTTTCCTCCATACCTGTCAAAAACACACTAGCTTTGGCAATGCAGAGAGATCACCTGCAGGTGATATCCAATTCAACCTGCACGTTCTGCACCTCTCACAGGAACAAAAAGAACAACAAAAAAAAATGACTTAAATCATATTACCAGAAGTTGGTAAAATTTTTGTCAAACACCCTTAAATTGCTTAGGAAGTTATTACCTTGTTCAACTTTTTGGTCAGCAATCAGGCAATATGTATCAAAAGTCACCCAATATTCTCACTTCTTAAAATTGATCTGAAGGAAACAACACAAAAGCAGCAAACTACATGCAAAAAAAAAAAAGCCACCGTTGTAGTATATATAATATCAAAAAAATAAAAGATAACGTGCCTGTCAAGGATCCCAGTTTACCAAAATTTGCCATATCAACTCAAATACGACAAAGCTATTAAAAATTTAAATGATGTGTACTATGTCATTACACGGAAACTATTCAAAAAACACGCAAGACCTAAAATTACTTACTACAAAGCATGGACATATGGACAGCTTTAAAGGGTGACGCATTAAGCAAAAACCTTGTGGGGGGGGATGGGTGAAGGGCATCAAAAGGTACAAACTTCCAGTTATAAATAAATAAGTCCTGGGGTTATAATGCACAGCATGATGACCACAGTTAATAGTACTGTGCTGCATATTTGAAAGGTGCTAAGAGAGTAGATCTTAGAAGTTCTCATCACAAGGAAAAAATTCTACAACTCTGTAGGGTGATGGATCTTGACTTAACTGCGGTGATGACTTCACAATATACAAAAATATTGAATCATTACGTTGCAAACCTGGGAACTAATATACTGTTGTGTGTCAATTCTACCTCAATAAATACAAAAAAAGGGACTTCCCTGGTGGAGCTGTGGTTAAGAATCCACCTGCCAATGCAGGGGACACAGGCTCAAGCCCCGGTCCAGGAGGATCCGACATGCCGCGGAGCAACTAAGCCCATGTACCACAACTACTGAGCCCGCGCTCTAGAGCCCACGAGCCACAACTACTGAAGCCCACGCGCCTAGAGCCCGTGCTCCACAACAAGAGAAGCCACTGTGGGTTTTCCTGGTGGCGCAGTGGTTGAGAGTCCGCCTGTCGATGCAGGGGAGACAGGTTCGTGCCCCGGTCCGGGAAGATCCCACATGCCGCGGAGCGGCTAGGCCCGTGAGCCATGGCCGCTGAGCCTGCACATCCGGAGCCTGTGCTCCGCAACGGGAGAGGCCACAACAGTGAGGCCTGCGTACCGCAAAAAAAAAAAAAAAAAAAGAGAGAGAGAAGCCACCGCAGTGAGAAGCCCATGCACCACAACGAAGAGCAGCCCCCACTCATTGCAACTAGAGAAAAGCCCACGCGCAGCAACGAAGACCCAATGCAACCAAAAAGTACAAAAGAGAAAAAAAATTTAATTTTTAAAATAGCAAGTCACATGAATGTTTAAAAATAAATGAAAAGACAAGACCTTGTGTGAGGACAGCTTGGCATGGGTTTTCCCCCTCTGGCCTCTCAACTTTTTGTATTATTGCCTATCACTGTAATAGGACTCTAAGTAAATTTAACTGATTCTGCTTGGAAAGTTAACTGGACAACCATTCTAGAGAGCTGCAAAGTGGATTCACTGACCTCAGAACGAAGATAAACACACCCAAATGTGCCATGGTAACAAGATGGCCACGAGGCCAGTTCTAGGCTTTTTTTCAGAAAAAAATAAACCTTAACAGATATGGTAACTATTTTTTTATTTGAATTTTATTTTATTTTTTTATACAGCAGGTTCTTATTAGTTACCTATTTTATACATATTAGTGTATAAATGTCAATCCCAATCTCCCAGTTCATCCCACCACCACCCGCCGCCCCCAGATATGGTAACTATTAATCTTAAATTTACATTTTTTAAAAAGCAAGTATAAACACACTAAAAGAAAGGAGGAAATCTGGTTTGGCAGCTACTCATGTGGCAAAAGATCAGAGGACTTCGAACCACAACTTCAATATAAGGTAACAAACTCATGTAGCTAGGAGACAATTTACATGAAAACAATATTAGGCGAGAAACAGAAGGCCCAGTTCCCATCCTAGTTCTATCATGTACTGGGATTTAACTTGCAGGTCTTGGGTTCTCATCTGTAAATTGATAGGATAATGATGGTATCTTCTCTGCCTACCTCACAGGATCTTGAAGGAAACAAAGATTATGAATGTACAAGTGCTTTGAAAATCCAGGGTTTGTTCCCTTGAATCTGGCTATTAGTATTATAAAGACGTTCATATACATGCAGCTACAAACAAGGATAACCGTGTTTAGGAGGTACACTCCAAACCAATAATAAGCAGATATGCCTCCCAAGGGGCCCAGGGTCTGGGGCCAGGCCTGTCCCTTTATCCGGATGTTCAAATCTTTCAGGAGAATCTATTTGTCTACTTCTTGGTCATTTATTTTAATTCGTAAAAGCAAATGTAATCACTGACAAAATTAATAGAGAATGTAGGATTCTCAAACTGGGTTTTTAAGAATTACCTGGGGATTGTTAAAACTATGGCTGCCCACAGGCTTCCCTGGTGGCACACTGGTTAAGAGTCCGCCTGCCAATGCAGGGGACATGGGTTCGAGCCCTGGTCCGGGAAGATCCCACACGCCACGCCACGGAGCAACTAAGCTCGTGCGCCACAACTAGTGAGCCCGCACGCCTACAGCCCGCGAGCCACAACTACTGAAGCCCGTGCGCCTAGAGCCCGTGCTCCGCAACAAGAGAAGCCACCACAATGAGAAGCCTGCGCACCGCAACGAAGAGTAGCCCCCGCTCGCCGCAACTAAAGAAAGCCTGCGTGTAGCGATGAAGACCCTACGCAGCCATAAATAAATAAACAAATAAATAAAAACTATGGCTGCCCAGACCCCATGCAGACTGAACTAACCAAAATCTCTGGGTGGCTGGGGATAAATAAGACCAGGCCATTTGTATTTTAAGAAGCTCTCCAAGTGATTCTGGTGACCTGATTACTGCTATTATTATTACGCTGTTATTAATATTAACCGCCACCATGAATACATGACAGGAATTCCATATACCCACTCAGTATACACCAGTCACTGTTCTCAGCATCTTACATATATTATCTCACTTAATCCTCACACAGTCCTATAAGTAGATACTACTATTAACACTGCCCTCCCTCCATCCTCCTTTTATAGAGGTAATCACTGAAATACAAAGAGATGATTTCACTGGCCCATGGCCCAAAGTCACAGGGCTAGTAAGTGGCAAAGCCAGAAAGCACAACAAAGTTTCAAAATCCCTGATACAGTTTCCTAACCTACAACAGTAACTGTATACTCTAGTCAGTATAAATAAATTCTGCTTTATTTCAAACATCGCATTTAAAGGACCCTAACAAAACCAAGTTGTCTCAAGAGAGAGTGGTGAAATCAGGTTAAACCATGAGGGGACAAAGGGTCTAGGGCTGTTTACATACTTCAGCACCAATTTGTAACTGTTTTGTCTGTCTTCTCTATTAGACGGTGAGTGAGCCCCTGAAGTGCAGGGACCAGGTATGTCTTTTCAGCTGTACCCTCGTGGTACAGTTGTACCCTGGTATCTAACTAAAGAAAGGGTTTAATAAATTAATCAATAAATCTAGAGAAGGCCTGATGACTGTCCTGGGAAATGAAAGGCTCTTTCATAGAAAAGAAACAGATGTGATTCATGTTGCTTCCGGGGGTACAACTAAGATCAACAGGTAAAAGGGGAGGGGCAGTTTTGGAGACAGTCTAAAATACCTTTCTAGCAACCAAGACCTGTCCAGAGACAGGAAAGTGTGCCTGCAGTTTGTGGCTAAAGACCAAAATATCGTAGATAAAAGGCAGGATGTGGGACTATGGGGCCTCTAAGAGCTCTTCCAAGGCTCAAATTCTGTTACTCTAAGTTACGATACATTCCTTTACTCCTTCACACATTCTACAGTGACTAGTTACACCAGTGCAGTCGTCCAAGCACAGAGCTAGCACAAAGTGTTCTACAAACTCCCAGAACCCTGAAGGATCTAGAGAAAAGTAAATCACCGGAGTGAGTCTTCCAAGGAGGAAGATAATTGATACAACAGGGACGAGCAAGGAGGCAGGAGAATTCCAGGCAAGAAACAAGAGAAAAGTAAACAAAGGTGTTATGGAAGCAATGCTACCCTTTGAACACATCTGAGCTACGTCTTTAGGGATCCTTGTGGGGAAGTGGACTGTGGCTGCCCTAAGAATCTGGGGAGGAAATGCATTCAGCATGGCAGTAATGGTCTGAGCATAAGGGAGGCGGGAAAGCCCTGGGGTGACGAAGACCGGGCTAGAAACAGTCAGGAAATTCTGGTGCTAAAAAGAAAAGGCTTTCAGAGGTCAGTCAGCCAAACACACACACTCTTTATGGATGCCGACCTGGTTGCACTGGGTAAAGAAAGCTTAGTTTACTTTCTTAAATTACATTTCACAAACCAAAGACTGAATCATGAGTGATTCTGTCTTTAAACATTTGTTAGTTTCTGCTACTGTCTATTCTTTCCACTGTTTGACAACCAGACTTGCAGTTATCAAAACTCTTATCAAAACTCAGCTCTGAGCGTAACATTTATGATCCCTCAAATGATTATAACATTTACCAACAGTACTATGAAATAAAAAGTATTATCTACCAATCTAAAAAACTAAAACTTTATAAGTAGAAAACTGTTAAGAATAAATGGAGTGTGAAAAAATTAATTTATGTCTCAGGTCCAAAAAACTATCTCACCCAATTTATAAACTGTGAGATTAATCCACCTAAAAAAGAATTAACAAGGGACTGAAGGAAAAAAATCTAAGATCCCAGACCAATGAACAAAATATAACACATCTGAAAGATAAACTTAATGGTCTTCTGGCCATTCACTTCTCAACATCCCTGTCAAACTATTTTAAGGATCTGAAATCTTGCTCTATAAAAAGCAAGTTCCCATCATCTGAACTACACTTAAGAGATTCTATCGCAGTAGTTACTGAAGCATAAAAAACCAAGCTTCAGATTTTTGCTTCCTGTTAGTACAAAAAAATGCCTACCTCTTTTACGTAAAGTTGAGTCTGTGGCCAAATTCCTGGCACACTAGGAGATCAAGGTTTTCAGTTCTAACACTGATTTAAGGTGCAAAGGCCTTTTCCCTACTTAATACCGCTTAAATTGTGACATGGAGATAAAATATATGACACCTCCACCACCAACAGTCTCTTCAAAGGATTTCTGACTCCGCTTAACCTTAGCTGGGAGAATATAAAACTACGGCTGAAAACTCCTCAACAAAAATTAAAACTTTAGAAATCTGAAACTGCTACACGTTAGCTGATAAACTATGAATTATAGAAACTGAGATCTGAGTAACAATTGACAAAAAAGGTGCAATTACACAATCTTACAAAAATGGATAAACAAACAGCTCACCAAAATTTAAATCTTTCTTAGCAAGTGGAGAAGATAAATAATGTTCAGTAACTCTGGAATACCGTGGTGTAGTTTTTCTTATCTATATGGTCTCTGCAGCAATGTTACTACTCTCCACTGCTCCCTTTGTTTTGGATAAGCAAAGGGAGCCCACGGTCCAGGATTCCTCATATCAAGGGCACGGCAAATGTCACAATAATAGTAATAAAAGCAACAATTTCTAAAGCCATCATTTATACCGGACTCTGGCCCCCGAATAGGGTGCAAGGCACATGGCAGCAGGCAACTATTTCTCGCTTCTGATTCTTCTGCATCACTGCCTCCCAAAGGACTAGAGAATCTAAAGCTCTGGACGCCACATCTACAAATCAAAGTACCATGTTTAAAGAGCTCACAGGTTCTACGGATGGTCAGCAGTTAATGAACGAACCCCAAGACAGAGAAACTCACCCAGATGCAACAAAACACGCTTCAAGTCTCCATCTAATTTTTGTTTTTAATTTTTGGAGTAAAAACAAGTATTAAAAATTATGTAATAAGTGAGACTCTGGAGAACCCCAGACTCATCCGAGCGGCTCGGAAAACGGGAAAGTAAGATGCGATTAGCTCCATTGTAGCCAACCAGGCTAACGTGCAAGAGCACACACTCCTCTCCGTCAGAGCGTCCCTGCCAATACCGAGGAACAACAAAGGCAAGTTGAGGAGGCTGCACAAGGCTTAACTCAGCACTTGTCCGCTTTGCCAGCCTCCGAAGAAGCTCGCTGCGGGCCCAGGAACCGCGGGCTCCCTGCGCATTCGGCCCGGCCAGCACTCGGCTTTGTCTGGCCCGCCTGGACCCGTTTCGTTCCCCCCGGATCTTCCTCCACACCCATCACTCGCCCGTGACTATAGTTGTGGTGGGTTTCTCCCCCTCGCCCCCTCCCCTCGCGAAACCCGCTCTTTTCAAACGCGGCTTCGCCCACCCGGCCTGGGAGACTCGGGTCGGGAAGGGGGCCCGGGGTGGGGTCCGGGAGAGGAGAAGAGAGGGGAACACACAAAGCCGGACTCACCCCACAGCCGCCCCCCTCCCTCTGCAAAGCAGCCTGGGATCAGCGACCTGCGGGCTGGATAAACAGCCCTCCCCTCCCGCTCCCCGCCCGGCTCCCACCTAAGGGCCGCCCCCTCCCCCCAAAGTGCACCCAAGAGCGGATGACAGCGCTGGACCTCACCCCCACCCAGCCTCGGCGCTCACCACCGCGAGGGGGGGCTGGGGCCTGGAAGGGCTGGGGTCTACACATCCTCGCCCTAACCGGGAACTTACAGCCGTATTAGTCGCTCCTGTTGCCCCTGCAGACCAGACGGCCGCCGCCTTCTCCTCCACCCCAATGAGGTTAAGCGCTTGGTGCGGGGATTAAAAAAAAAAAAAAAAAAAAAAAAAATTAGAAGCCCAGAGCGCCTGCGTAGTGCGGTCTCTCTTTTTTCCCCTTACCGCCACGACCCGGCTAGACCATAGAGAGTGTAAACCGAGACCAGAGAGGCGCCTGCTTCTCTATGGTAACGCCCCCGCGCAGGCGCTGCCCTGGCTGCGCCGGGCTTCGGGACCTGCGAGTCCTAGGAGCTTTTGCCTCCTTGGAGAACGTCAATTGGCCCTGATGGGGACCCGTAGGGAAAAGTTCTTTAAGGAAAGGGGGGCCAGAATGGAGTTGGGGCCCCCCCGAGGAGTTGCGGCAAAACTCAGTCAAGGCGGGGAGGGTCGGATCTAAGCGGCCATGGCAGTAGGGCACCAGAAAGCAGGGAGCGTAGCGCTCAGGAGGAACCAAGAAAGCCTGGGTAAAAGTCGTCCAGCCGGAACTTCCTCCGGTGGGGGCGGGGGGTGTCTAATACCTGAAGGAACCGGCCTTTCACTTCTGGGTTACGCGCGTCGCGCCCCGGCCGGGCGTCCGGGACGAAAGAAATTGTGCCCTGCGACTTCCCGTACCTCGGCTCCCCCTTTCACTCTCGAGGAGGCGCGGGCGCTGGAGCCGGAAGCACACCTTTTTAACGGTTCTTTTCCATTTTTGAAGCCGAGCCAGCTCCGTGGAGGCCTCGGAGACCCTTGAGACTTTCTTCCTCCAGCAGCTGCACAGATGAGGCTGCTTGTGTCCACCCGTCGCGTTGCTTTTGGAAGACGTGTGGGAGAGTGTCTCGGAGGGTTAAAAGCTGTGCAAGTTACGGGGCTCCCTTGGAGGACTCCGGAGGACCCACAGTCGTTCCGCCTCTGGCCCCTGCGCTCGCGAGTAATTTGACGTTGAAAGCTTTCGTGAGATTACACACTGCTCCGTGGAAACGACTCTTAAAGTGTGAATTGGCTTCCCTCCGTCTCGATTCTTGTATCGGAGCTCCTGCTAGTGGGGGTGTCGTGTGTTGAGGGACCTGTGAGATCCTACACCTGATAGTCGGGGGCTTAGATGTTGTGGTTGGAGACACCCAGCTAAAACAAAGCCCCGTGTAGACTCCTCTGTGGAGTGCAGGGAAGGCAGCGGACTGTAGTCTGAAGGAGTAGCGATGACAAGGAGGATGTGGCTCCTGGTTGGATCTAGAAAAGGGGACATCTTTGGGGCGAAAGCACAAGCGGCCTTTTGAAAATGAATGGGTGATGATGAAAGAGCATTCCAGAGAAGACTGCGTGGAGCAAGGGCTCAAGAGGAAGTGGGTATCATACTGGGAGTTCAATGAAGAGAGCAGTCTAACTGAAATGGGGAAAGAAAGGAAAAAAAAGGACAAGTGAAAAGTAAGGTTCAATAAATAGGATGGGGAATTGTAAATTTTTTTTCTTTTTTTTTTTTGCGGTACGCGGTCCTCTCACTGTCGTGGCCTCTCCCGCTGCGGAGCACAGACTCCAGACGCGCAGGCTCAGCGGCCATGGCTCACGGGCCCAGCCGCTCCGCGGCATGTGGGATCTTCTCGGATCGGGGCACGAACCCATGTGCCCTTCATCAGCAGGCGGACTCTCAACCACTGCGCCACCAGGGAAGCCCGAGCCACAGCTCTTGAAGCCCACATGCCTAGAGCCCGTGCTCTGCAACAAGAGAAGCCACCGCATTGAGAAGCCCGCGCACCGCAACGAAGAGTAGGCTCCGCTCACCACTAGAGAAAGCCCGTGCATGCAACGAAGTCCCAACACAGCCAAAAATAAATAAATAAATAAAAAGACAGTGGTAGGAACAGACGTGGAGAGAGGGGGCGATAGGTAATTTGGAGGAGGAGTTTGGTTCAAGGGTGGGGGGCAGAAAAGTGGGGTAAAACTTCAAGCAATAGGTAGGGTCAAAAGAGTAGTTTCTAATTATTTACATCCACAAATATTTTAGTATTTCTAAAAGATAATATTTTTTTAATAAATATAACCTCAAGGCCATTATCACACTTGAAAAATTAACAGTACAGTCGTCCCTCGGTATCCATGGGGGATTGGTTCCAGAACCTGCAGCAGATACCAAAATTCACATGTGCTCAAGTCCCACAGTCAGCCCTCTGAATCCAAGGTTCCACATCTGTGGATTTAACCAACCTCAGATCGTATACTACTGTATGTATTTACTGAAAAAAATCCATGTGTAAATGGACCCACGCAGTTCAACTGTAATAACTAGTATTATCACTACCCTGTCAATCTTCAAATTTCCCTAATTATCTCATAATTTTTTTGCTACCAGGTGGATTGAGGTATAATTAGTATACCGTACAGTTCACCCATTTAAAGTAATGCATTCAAAGGGTTGCACAATCATCACCACAGTACAGTTTAGAACGTTTTCATCACTCCAAAAAGAAACCCTATGCTCAGTAGTAGTCACTACCCAGCCCTAGGCAACCACTAATCAACTTTTTGTCTATAGACTGGCCTATTCTGAACATTTTATGTAAATGGAATCATGCAGTATATGACTGGCTTCTTAAGCATGTTTTGAAGGTTCATCTATACTGTAGCATGTAATATTACTTCATTCCTTTTTATCGTCAAATAAAATTCTATTTTATATATATATATATATATATATGTGTGTGCCACATTTTGTTTATCCATTCATTAGCTGATGGACATTAAGTTGTTTCAAACCACTTTTTTGGCTATTATACATAATGGCATTCTGAACATTCTATTACAAGATTTTGTGTGGACATGACATAAATTGTAGCAATGTTTTCTTAGGTCAGTCTCCCAAGGCAACAGAAATAAAAGCAAAAATAAGCAAATGGGACCTAATCAAATGTAAAAGCTTTTTGCACAGCAAAGGAAACCATAAACAAAACAAGAAGACAACCTATGGAGTGGAGAAAATATTTGCAAACCATGCAGCCGACAAGGGCTTAATTTCCAAAATATACAAACACCTTATACAATTCAATAACAAACAAACAACCCGATCAAAAAATGAGCAGAAGACCTAAATAGACATTTCTCCAAAGAAGACATACAGGTGGCCAAGAGGTACATGATAAGATGCTCAATATCACTAATTATTAGAGAAATGCAAATCAAAACTACAATGAGGTATCACCTCACACTGGTCAGAATGGTCATCATAAAAAGTCTACAAATAATAAATGCTGGAGAGGGTATGGAGAAAAGGGAACCCTCCTACACTGTTAGTGGGAATGTAAATTGGTGCAGCCACTATGGAGAACAGTATGGAGGTTCCTCAGAAAACTAAAAATAGAACTACCATATGACTCAGCAATCCCACTCCTGGGCATATACCTGGAGAAAACTCTAATTCAAAAAGATACTTTCACCCCAATGTTCATTGCAGCACTATTTACAATAGCCAACATGGAAGCAACCTAAATGTCCATCAACAGATGAATAGATAAAGACGATAAAAAAGAATGAAAAAAAAGAATGAAATAATTCCATTTGCAGCAACATGGATGGGATGGACCTAAACATTCTCATACTAAGTAAAGCAAGTCAGACAGAGAAAGAAAATCACATATGATATCACCTATATGTGGAATCTAAAATATGATACAAATGAACTTATTTACAAAACAGAAACAGACTCACATAGAAAACAAACTTATGGTTACCAAAGGGGAAAGGGACTTGGGGAGGGATAAATTAGAAGTTTAAGATTATCACATACAAACTACTGTATATAAAATATAAAAACAGCATGGTCCTATTGTATAGCACAGGGAACTATATTCAATATCCTGTAATAAACCATAATGGAAAAGAATATATATAAAACTAAATCAGTTTGCTGTACACTAGAAACTAACACAATGTCGTAAATCAACTATACTTCAATAAAAAACTAAAATGTTTCCCAACCAGTGATCGAACCCATGCCCCCTGCATAGGAAGCTCAGCGTCTTAACCACTGGACCGCCAGGGAAGTCCCCCACTGTGGTTTTGATTTTCATTTACCTAATGACTAGTGATGTCAAGCATCTTTTCATATGCTTATTTGCCAACTTGGATCTCTCATCAGAGAAATGTCTATTCAGATCTTTGTCCATTTTTTAATTGTGTTGTCTTTTTTTTGGCCAGGCAGCTTGCGGAATACTAGTTCCCCAGTCAGGGATTGAACCTGGGTCCCCTGCAGTGGCAGTGCGGAGTCCTAACCACTGGACCACCAGGGAATGTCCGTGTTGTCTTTTTTATTATTGAGTTGTAAAAGTTCTTTATATATTCTCAATTTAAGTCCTTTATCATATATATGATTTGCAAATATTTTCTCCCATTCAGTGGGTCGCCTTTTCACTTTCTTGATAATGCCCTTCAAAGCACAAAAGTTTTTAATTTTGATGTCCAATTTATCTATTTTTTTTTCTTTGTCACTTTGTATTTGGTATCTAAGAAACCATTGTATAATCCTACATTTTCTTCCTAGAGTCTTACACTTTGGGCTCTTACATTTAGGCATTGACCCATTTTGAGTCAATTTTTATATATGGTATAAAGCAGGGGTCCAACTTCATTCTTTTGCATGTACCTATTCAGTTGTCCCAGCACCATTTGTTAAAAAACCTATTCTTCCTCCATTGAATTGTCTTGGCACCCTTATCAAAAACCAGTTGGCCATAAATGTGTGGGTTTATTTCTGGACTGTAAATTCTATTCCACTGACATGTGTATTCTTATGCCAGTATTACACCGTTTTGATTACTGTAGGTTTGTAGTAATTTTTTGAAATTGGGCAATGTAAGCCCTTCAACTTTATTTTTCTTTGGATTGTTTTGGCTATTTGGGGTTCCTTGATTTTCCATATGAATTTTGCTATCAACCTGTCCATTTCTGAAAAACAAAAGGCAGTCATAATTTTGGTAAGAATTGCATTGACTCTGTAGAGCAGTTTGGAGAGTATTGCCACTTAATATTGAGTCTTCTGATTCATGAGCATGGAATATCTTTCCATTTATTTAGATCATTTTTATTACTTTCATCAATGTGTAGTTTTCATAGTACAACTTCTGCAATTCATTTGCAGAATATCTATTCCTGTATTTTTTGATGCTATTATAAATGGAATTGTTTTCTTAATTTCATTTTCAGAATGTTCATTGCAAGTGTATAGAAATATAATTAACTTTCGCATATCGATCTTGTATCCTGCAACCTTGCTGAACTCATTTATTAGTTTTGCAGTGGCTTCCTTGGCATTTTCTGTATACAAAATCATGTCATCTGCAAATAGGGATTCTTTCTGATTCTTCCTTTCCAAACTGGATCCCTTTTATTTCACTTTCTTGTCTAATTTTCCAGCTAGAACCTCTGGTACAATGTTGAACAGAAGTGGTGAGAGTGGACATCCTTGTCTTATTCACGAACCTAGGGGGAAAACATTCAGTCTTTCACTATTAAATATGATGTTAGCTGTGGGTTTTTCATATATGGCCATTATCAGATTGAGGATGGTCTCTTTTCTTCCTAGTTTGTCAAGTATTTTATCATTATCCTTAAAGACTTTTGGATCTTAACAAGTCCATTTTCTGTGTCTATTTTGATGATCATGTGGTTTTTGTCCTTTATTAAGTATTGTGTATTACATTGATTTTCAAATGTCAAAACAACCTAGGATAAATTCGTGGGATAAATCCCACTTGGTCATGGTATGTAATCCTTTTAATATGTTGCTGAATTTTTATTTGCTAGTATGTTGTTGAAGACTTTTGCATCTATATTCATAAGATGTATTGGTCTCTAATTTTCTTGTGATGTCTTTGTTTTGGGTACCAGGGTAACACTGGCCACACAGAATGAGTTGAGCTGGGAAGTATTCCCTCCTTATTTTTTTAGAAGAGTTTATAAAATATTGCTATTTATTCTTTTTTTAATGTTTCATAAAATTCACTAGTGAAGCTGTCTGGGCCTTAGCTTTTCTTTGCAGGTAGTTTTGTTTTGTTATTTTATTACTAATTCAATCTCTTTACTTGTTATGTCTGTTCAGATTTTCTATTTCCTCTTAAATTTCAATTTCAATAGTTTGTGTCCTTCTAGGAATGTATCTGTCTCATCTAAATTATCTAATTTGTTGGCATTCAGTTGTTCATAAAGTTCTCTTATGATCCTTTTTATTTCTGTAAGGTTGGTATTAATGTACCTGTGTCTTTTTTTTTTTTTTTTAACAGTTTGTTCAAGTCAGGATCCAAAAACAATGCCAATACATCGCATTTGACTTATTTGTCTTCTCAGGTCTTTTTTATTTTTTAAATATTTATTTATTTATTTATTGGTCTTAGTTGCAGCATGCAGGATCTTTAGTTGGGGCATGTGAACTCTTAGTTGCAGCATGCATGCAGGATCTAGTTCCCTGACCAGGGATGGAACCTGGGCCACCTGCATTTGGGCACTCAGAGTCTTACCCACTGGACCACCAGGGAAGTCCCTCTCAGGTCTTTTTAATATGTAGATTCCCCCCCCCTCAATCTTACTTTTTCTTGGTACTTATTTACTGAAGAAGCCAAGTTATTTGTCCTGTTGGTTTCCCACATTCTAGATTTTTCTGATTATATTCCTGGAAGTCTGTAACATATTCTTCTACCTCCTAGATATTTGATAGTGGTGTATGCTTTATTCTTTTTTTGTAATATTTATTTATTTATTTGGCTGCTCCAGATCTTATTTGCAGCATGTGGGATCTTGTTCCCCAACCAAGGATTGAACCCAGGCCCCCTGCTTTGGGAGCCCAGAGTCTTAACCACTGGACCACCAGGGAAGTCCCCTATGCTTTATCCTGATTCAGATTTGAATTTCTTGGTAACTACTTCATACATCCAAACCATGAGGCACATCACTGCCAATAGTCTCTTTTTGTGACGTTGGCAGTCATGGGTGACCATTGCCTAGGTTCGTTATCACATTTGGAATAGTCCGATAGAAGACAGACTAAGGAAGGCAAAATAAGGGAGCACCTGTTGATCCGGAGTATGTGGGATCATTTGGAAGTTCTCTTTTGATGTTCATGAGCACGACATTCTACACTGTTTTTAGAACCTTGGAGTCAGGAGATGAGATCTACTCCCAGCTCTGCCACAAACTGGCTGAGCTTCCTTAGCAAGTCATCTTACCTCTTCAGGCCTCAGTTTTCCTATCTATATAATGGGGCCATAAACTGTATAGGACCGCTCAAGTTTCTTGCTATTCTCACATTCTCTGACTAAACACTTAAGTAGTGGACTTAATCTCTACCAAATATCATTTGGGTGGGTTAAAAAGGATCTGCTGACATTATATTATTCTTCCCCTCTCATACCAAGCATGTTCATTTCAAAGCCAGACTTCAGGGACTTCCCTGGCTGTCCAGTGGTTAAGACTCTGTGCTTCCACTGCAGGGGGCCTGCGTTCAATCCTCGGCTGGGGAACTAAGATCCCGCGTGCCGCTCAGTGTAGCCAACAAAACAAAACAAAACAAAAAGCCAGTGTTCATTGGGACTTCCCTGGTGGTCCAGTGGTTAAGAATCCATCTTGCAATGCAGGGGACCCCAGTTCGAATCCTGGTCCATGAACTAAGATCCCACATGCCACCAGGCAACTAAGCCCGTGCACCACAATGAAGGATCCCGCATGCCACAACTGATGAGCCGGAGTTCATCAATCATGAGATACAGTCCTGTACCTAACAAAGTTGGTTATAAGCGTTGTGAGAACAGGGAGATGATGCCGAAAGCCTCAGCTCCTGGATTTTAGTTCTGGCTCTCAGCTGGTTGCATTCTCTCTCAGGGTCCCATCACAGAGGAAAAGATTGCACTAGTGGTCTCTGAAGCCCTACAAGCTGTATGACTGCAAGTCTTCTCTTGATTTTCCCCCCACAGTTTTGAGGATGACGTTTTTATTAATATCTTCAGCCCTACCTGTTTTTATCTGCTTTCTGGTATGTTTTACTTAGCAACTGGTTGATAGGTGCCTAGACATCAGCACATGTAGGCAGTTCAGCTTGGGCATAGAAAACTTTCTGGAAGCAAACACATCAAAATATTAGCAAGTGAGTATCTCTGGGCAGTAAAATTATTGCTCGCTTTTTAAAACATATGACTGTATTCTTCATTTTCTTGTATAAACATGTATTTTTGTAAATTTTAGAAAGTCATTCTTAAAGGATTTGATAGCATGCCCTAACAAACAGAAATCACTAAACTCTGGGTGAGAAGATTTCTTTCTCTTTCCTATGACTCAGTTAGGCAGTATCTTCCAGCCTAGGTTAGCCTAAATACTTTAGTAATAGCTACTTACATCTAATTAGATAGCTTTACTTAATCTTCTTCAATAATCTCAGTGAAAAAGAAAGTATCTCATGCCTCCAGAAATTAAAATTCAGGAAGAATAGCAGCAATATATACTATCCACACAGGTGTCGTATCCCATACAGAATCTGGATTTGCACTACTTGGGGAAGAGTAGTCTCTTTGCTAGAGAAGTGCTGTGTTTTATAGAAATGTGTAGGCGAAGGCGGGGTGTGTCTTTTGTATGGATGAAAACAGGAGATTGGAAACAACTTTGCTCAATCATGTTGGTAACCCCTCCCTGGGGTGCAATTACGCTCATTACTTGACCTCCCAGTAAAGCATCACCCACTGAAGGAGGCAATGCCGGTGTCTGGCTTACCTCTCATGGGTTTCCTCACCTGGCAATGTGTTCTGCTGCCGGTGTCGCCTCTTGAAACACATAGTGGCAGTTACTGGAGAACTGGTAGAACCAGGGGTTCCCTCATAGCTGTCAACTCACTGTGTGAGCCAGACAAGTCACGTAGCCTAGTCCCAAGCACCCAAGTCACTTCATCTTTAATGGAGAGGATACTTCTAGTTTCCAAAGTTGTCACAACTAGTGCAGTTGATATTACAAAAGCCCACTTCTCTGGGAATTCCCTGGCGTTCCAGAGGTTAGGACTCGGCGCTTTCACTGCAGGGGCCCAGGTTCGATCCCTGGTGGGGGAACTAAGATCCTGCAAGCTGTGTGACACAGCCACAAAACAAAGCAAAATAAAATAAAAACCCGCTTCTCAGTGACAAAGGCAGGATGAAAGTCTGTGTTCTAACCCTGACAAGCATGACAAATCCAGGTGGTCCTATGGGCAGCTCTGATGCAAAACAAATGATCGAATAGTCCTTTGAACATTCCCTGTCACCCAGTGTGTCAAAACCTGGATCTGTTTAGGCTTTTTGAAGATCATTCCTCACACCTTTGTAGGGACAAACAGCAAATTCCAAAAAGTAACCCGACATAGAGTTTTAGTTTTAGGATTTCCTTCTGAACTGCCATCCATGCAGTTTACAGATCGACTATTGTGCCAGTGCCCAATCTACCCACCCAAATGCAAAGAACCGTGTAGAGGCATTCACAATCCAGTGAAAGGGCAATCTTCTTTCATTTATACATCATCCAATACCCTGTCCCTAGCCAGAACCTGACGTGCCCCCCTGGGTAAGCATAGCTGGAAAGATACAATTTTTACACTCAAGGAAGTCAGATTAGTATGGAAAACAGAAATCACTAGACTATACAGTTATTACAATGATGAAACAAAAAGCAGAGCATTGGACTTCCCTGGTGGCACAGTGGTTAAGAATCCTCCTGCCAATGCAGGGGACACGGGTTCAAGCCCTGGTCCGGGAAGATCCCACATGCCACGGAAAAACTAAGCCTGTGTGCCACAACTACTGAGCCCGCGCTCTAGAGCCCGTGAGCCACAACTGCTGAGCCTGTGTGCCTAGAGCCCGTGCTCCGCAACAAGAGAAGCCCCCGCTCACCGCAACTAGAGAAAAGCCCGTGCGCAGCGACGAAGACCCAGCGCAGCCAAAAATAAATAAATTAATAATAAATAAATTTTTTTAAAAAAGCAGGGCACTTAGCAGGTATGGGTGGGTCAAAGCAAGATGAGGAGGAATAAGGGAAATGTTCTTGAGCCTAAACCAAATAAACACAACCTTGAAACACCATTATGACATCATCAGATTCTCAGAACTAGAATGATG
Organism: Orcinus orca; assembly: GCF_937001465.1. Lineage (NCBI taxonomy): Eukaryota > Metazoa > Chordata > Mammalia > Artiodactyla > Delphinidae > Orcinus > Orcinus orca. The sequence continues at coordinate 16,780,116 of NC_064565.1, read as the reverse complement.
ATTTAGACTAGTTGCCATTTGGACAGGGTTTATTTATTCTCATAATTTTAAGCAACTCTAAATATTACCATTTTAACAAGTCATTTAGAGTTTTACAGATAATATTTCCAAAGATGGGCACATTTTGCTAAGTGGATCATCACGTACACACACACAAGCACACTTCACAGCCAGACAGCAAAGTGAGAAAAGAATACATTAGCTTGATCAGAATGTATAAACGAAACTGCCCTACTATGTCTGCTTTAGTAAAAATAACAGACCCCATCTTACTTGTTCACTTATAATAAGGATAAAATAATTCCAACTATCTATTGTACATTTCAGGTTGGCATTCATGGGAAACTTTGACTTGAATGACATGATTGTGTTCCTTCTACTTTTGTTTTTGCCACATTGATTATACCATGTAGTACTTGAAAGAGAGGCGGAGTCTGTCAGTCTGCCAGCTTGCAGTTTAAAAAGTTAAACGATGACTTAAGAAATCAGCAAATTTTTAGGGAATTCCCTGGCAGTCCAGTGGTTATGACTCTGCACTTCCACTGCAGGGGGCCCAGGTTTGATCCCTGGTCAGGGAACTATGATCCCACAAGCCACAAGGCACAACCAAAAAAAAAAAATCAGCAAATTTTTTAATTATTTGGAAGGTTTGTATTGGTATTTCCTACCTAGTCTTATTTATTTAGAGTTTCCCATTCCTGGATGAAATTTTCTTGCTTTCAGGGGCCTGCAGTAATTCAGGTCCCTTCTCTTCTTTTCAGATAATTACTCATATTCAGGCCATGTTTTCTAGTTTTCCTTTATTGCTTCATCTAATTTTTAAGTAAATGATAGCATACACAATATTAGTCTGTTCACTGTCACTAAACTAATATCGTCAAATGTATCTTGATTTTACGAATTCCCCAAATTTGCCTTTGCTCGTGCATGATTTAGCTACCTACCTTCCCTAGCACAATCTCTCATGAACTTGGCTGCACTGCCTTTCCCTACATCACTTACCACACTGCACTGTCATTTTGAGTCAGCCGGGATTAGGCATCCTCCCTGCTTTTCACTGTGTGATAGGTCAACGCCACCTGCCCATCTCTTTCCTCTGAATTCAAACATCACGTGAATTCAACTGACCTTAGTTGCTTTCAACCTGTAATTCCTGACGGCAGCAGTTCGTGGCCAACTCTTGAAACTAACGGGTCTGACTAGAAGCTGACAGTCCTTACGCCCCATGAACTTAATATTTTACGTTTATAAAAAGTCAAAGGATGGGACTACCCTGGCGGCCCAGTGGTTAAGTCTCTGTGCTTCCAATGCAAGGAGCGCAGGTTCAGTCCCTGGTCAAGGAACTAAGATCCCACATGCCGTGCATCGCAGCCAACTTAAACAAAAAGTATGTGTACCATGCCTCAGAAAATAAATTAGATTCCTCTTAGTGCCAAGCAGGGGGAAAGTAGGAAATGTCTACTGCAAAGAGACTACCAACCACTTCAGGGGATTTACCAGACAACTGCTGGTATAAGTTACAAAGACAATGCTAGTCCATACCTAGGTGAGCAGTCAAGACATTTGCCCCATGGCAGGTGGGGTAACTTTTTGCCTCTTTGCACTTTCAACTTGGACATATGAAAAATATAGCATCCCTGAAAGTTGTCCAGAGATTTGAGAGCACCAGTATTTATCCAACCAGCTTGATGGAAATGACAGAAGAGAGAAATTTCAGAGCCAAGGAATTGTTTGAAAGCCCCTCAAATTCTGTCTTAGACTCATGGAATGTTAGATCAAGAAGGTACCTTAGGGATCGTTTAATCTACCACCCATATTTGACTGTGAGAAAACGGAAGCCAAAGCAGTGAAGAGATCACCTTAGGTCTTGCACTGCTAGTTAAGACAGAGATTCAGAACTGGGACTGAAGGATCCTGACTCCGTTTCAATCACGTTAAAGCTGGCTGATGAGCACATTTGACAACCCACACTTTGAACCCACATTCCAAAAGCTATCCTATACCCAGCTCATGAATGCCCGTTTCTCTGAGAATTAAGCAAATAGGTTGGAATATTTTGGAAGGAAAACACTGGCTGTAGAGTGGGGAGAAATTCCTGTATAGACTTGCTCACTGGAAGCGAGTCCTTGGCTTCCCCAAGTCAACGAACAGTCTTAGTCATGAGGTTAAAGTTAAAAACTGATTGTGTCACCTGACTGAGGGCAGACAACCTTTCTGGGAAGGAGTGGGCTGAAATGAGAACTAAATAAAGGAGTTGATGGAAAAATGAATTGGAGCTCTCTCACAACGCTGGGAGTTACTATGTTTCGGTTTACTTGCTTTGAATGAAGTATTTCAGGCAAACAAAAGGAATAGAAACTATGATGAACTCTTTGTAGAGCCCCACCTGATCCCATTTCCTTCTACCGAATTGTTGCTTGTATTTCCATACCCATTCTTGTGTTTTTCCTATTTATAAAGTGTCCATAAGTGATAGTATTTTTTAATTTGTTCATATTTTAGGTTATATATGAATGCTATCATACTGTATATATCTTTCTGCAACTTGTTTTTTCTCTCAGTACTACGGTTCCGAGATTGTTTTCTACAGATAAAGAGGATAGGTCCAGGTCATTTATTTTAACTACTCTGTGGTATTCCATTGTATGAATGTTTTCACATGTATCTAAGGTCCCATTAAATAGACATCTAGTGAGGTTTTTTGGGTTTGTTTTTGTTTTGTTTGTTTTTTGGCCTCGACTTGTGGGATCTTAGCTCCCCGAACAGGGATCGAACCCAGGACCCCAACAGTGGAAGTGAGGGGTCCTAAGCACTGGACCACTGGGGAATTCCCATCTAGTGAGTTTTGAGGGGTTTGGTTTTGTTTGTTGGTTAACCTTGCTACTATAAACATTTTTATAAAACTCTCTTCTGATGCTTGAGTGCAAGTTTCCTAGTGATGTTTATGAAGCCTTAGTGTAGGCACATCCTCAACTCGACAAAAAGATCTCAAAAATAACCAGTAGAGGAATTCCCCGGCAGTCCAGTGGCTGGGACTCCATGCTGCTTCCAATGCAGGGGGCGTGGACTAATCCCCCATGCTGCTTGGAGGGGCCAAAAATAAATAAACAAAATTAAATGAAGAAAAAAATGCTTAAAAAAATGACCACCAGAATATGAGAGTGTTCAACACTAGCACTGTATATTTTCACTAATTGCTAATTTTTCACTAATTTTTTTAAGATTTTCCCTTTTTTTAAAATAAACCTGTAGATTACAGTTTTGTTTTCAATTTTATTTATTTATTTTTGGCTGTGTTGGGTCTTCATTGCAGTGGCTTCTCTTGTTGCGGAGCTCGGGCTCTAGGCACACGAGCTTCAGTGGTTGTGGCACGAAGGCTCAGTAGTTGTGGCTTGCAGGCTCTAGAGCGCAGGCTCAGTAGTTGTGGCGCACGGGCTTAGTTGCCCCGCGGCATGTGGGATCTTCCCGGACCAGGGCTCGAACCCGTGTCCCCTGCATTGGCCGGTGGATTCTTAACCCCTGTGACACCAGGGAAGTCCCACTAATATTTTTTACTAATGTGAAGAATGTAAAATGGCATTTCTTCATGGTGTTAATTTGCATTTCCCTGGTTCCTCATGGGGCTGAGTGTTTTTCCATGTGTTCACTGGCGATCTGGATCTCCTTCTCTGCCTGGGCTACTTTTTCAGATGGGCTGCTTGTCTGTTTATTATTGATTTTTAGAAAATGTTCTATAGTCAGGATATCAGTCCTTCATTAGTTGTATACAGCCAATACCTTCTCCTAGTCTGGATCTTGATTTTCCACTTTTATAGCGGTGTGTTTTCCTGATCAGATTAATCAGTCTTTTCTTTTTTGATTTATGCTTCTGGTTTCTTCTTTAAAGAAAAAAAAAAAGTCCTTTCCTCACTTCAAGATCATAAAGATATTCTCCTATATTTCCCTCTAGCTTTTTAAGGTTTTGGTTTTTTTTACAAACTTTGTGCCTTTTATACACCTAGAATTTACTTTTGTGCATGGTGTGAGGTAGGAAACTAATTTTATTTTTTCCAAATCGACAATCAGTTGTTCTGAAACCTTTTCTTGAAAGTGCCACATCCTTTTCCCAAAGGGGGTAATGCCACTTTTGACATATATTCTAAATTCTCTACTGATTCTATCAGGTTATTCTTCCTTTCCTGTGCCTTAGTGCACGATCTTAATTATTATATCTTTACAGTAAGTTGTAAGAGCTGGAAAGTCAGCCTCTACCTGTCAGGTGAACAGAGTGGGAGCTACTGCATTTGAGCTATTGCTCTTGAACTCTACCCAAGAGGATACACACTGCAGGGAGGAAAATCCAGAAAGTGGCTCTGGGGGATGCCGTCAGGGCCGGAGCTGAGTGGTGAGGTTGGAATCCTGAAACTGGAGATCAGTATCCCGCAGCAGGGAAGTGTGCTCTGTGGAGACCTGCAGCTTCTTCAGAGAGCTCACACATGTGTCCCACGAGACATCCAGGCCTTGGACGCCTGCCTACACAAGGCCTCTGTCATCACTCAGCAACCCGGAGAGGATTCCAACGGATCCCAGTGAAGCAAAAAGACATTTGCTCTGAAAAGGAAGAAGAAAACAATTCTACTTCTAATAGCATCAAGAAGAATAAAATACTTAGGAATAGATCTAACAAATGAAGGAGAAAATTTGTACAATGAACGTTGTTGAAAGAAATTAAGAAAGACCTAAATAAATGGAAGGACATCACGTGTTCATGGACCAAAATACTTTTAAGAGACTTTCCGAATTGATCCACAGATTTAATGCCTTGTGGGTGAGGGCCAAGGCCAGGGCTCGCCTGAAGAGTGCCCCGCCGGCAGCCCGGCAGGACAGCTCCCAGAAGGCAGAGTCTGGGTTGGAGAAACCAGTGAGAACTGGAAAATATCGGGCAGCAACCAGGGACGGGCAGTGGGACGGTCACTGCTGGGGGAGGGTCAGAGGGCTGGTGCTAAGGGGATGGCCCTGCCCTCGAGCTGGGAGGAGACATGCTCTCACTGCACAGTCCTCTGTATCGTGTGGGTTCTAAAACTCTGTGCGTTGGGGACTTCCCTCGGGGTCCAGTGGTTAAGATTCCACGCTCCCAATGCAGGGGGCCCGGGTTCGATCCCTGGTTGGGGACTTAAGGTCCTGCATGCCGAGGGGTGCGGCCAATAAATAAATAAAATGGGTGATTTTAAAAAAAGCACTTTGGAAAACTTAAAAAAACTCTGTGTGTTAATTTCCTTTCCAAAAACCCTTTAAAAAAACAGACCAAGAATGGAATTCCCTGGCAGTCCAGTGGTTAGGACTTGGCACTCTCACTGCAGGGGACCGGGTTCAGTCCCTGGTCAGGGAACTAAGATTCCACAAGCCGTGCTGTGTGGCCAAAAGAGAAAAAAAAAAATAGACCAATGATTGGATTTTTTTCAATGTGGTATATCCATACTATGAAATACTATTCAGCCTTAAAATGCGAGGGAAACCCTGACACAGGCTACAACCTGGATGAACTTTGAGGACATTATGCTCAGTGGAATAAACCAGTCACAAAATGGCAAATACTGTGTGATTCCACCTGTGTGAGGCACCTAGAATAGTCACATTCATAGAGACAGAAAGTATAAGGGTGGGTGCTGTGGCTGACGGAGGGGTACAGGGAGTTAGTGTTTAATGGGGACAGAGTTTCAGCTGGAGAAGTCAGGAAGTTCTGGAGACGGACCATCACAGCACCACAGTGTGAACATACTCAATGCCACTGAACTGTACATTCAATAGTGGTTAAAACGGGGCTTCCCTGGTGGCGCAGTGGTTGAGAGTCCGCCTGCTGATGCAGGGGACGCGGGTTCGCGCCCCGGTCCGGGAGGTTACCGTATGCCGCGGAGCGGCTGGGCCCGTGAGTCATGGTCGCTGAGCCTGCGTGTCCGGAGCCTGCGCTCCCCTGCGGGAGAGGCCACAGCGGTGAGAGGCCCTAGTACCGCCAAAAAAAAAAAAATAGTGGTTAAAATGGTAAATTTCATGTTACGTATATTTTGCCACAAAAGGAAAACATGGGCTAATGAAAGCTGGACAAGACACCTGTTTTGTCATTCAGTCTGAGTGACTAAGAGAGCAGTGATGCTGTTGACTGAGACAGGAAGTTGGGGGGGCAGCAGTTTTGTGGGGAAGATGCGGTCAGCTCTGAGCGTCCCTTAGGATGTGCCCGCTGTGTGTGCGTGTGGGCAGGGCTTTGCACCTGCTGTCACCCACCCTCACAAGGCGGGTGTTCGTGTTAGTTTCTTCACAGGGAGCTAACAGGCCTGGGGCCAGGAGGTGACCTCAGGCCCGCCCCTCCCCCGTGCTGTGCTGGGGCTAGGGTACCATCCAGCCACCTCTGGGGAGGTGGCAGACAGACAGGGGAGTGGTGTGGAGCTTGGAGGATGCAAGTCAGAGGGTCCAAATTTCCTGAGCTGAGAGCCTGGGAAGGCCGCGGGCATGGCTGGGCCCCCAGGAGGGGTGGGAAGAGGAGGAGAAGGACAGAGGCAGCTCTGGAGGAAGACCTGTGTTACAACACTCCCCCTGCACGGGAGCTGCCAGCATGGCTTCCCCCATGTCCCCAGGTTGAGATCTGGGCCTTACTTAGCACCTACCCAAGCTGCCTCGGGGCCTCCACCAGCTGCAGGAGAGGAGCCGGCTCAAAGTGACCTTATTCTAAATCAGGCCGGCTCCACTGCTGGCAGTTGGATCCCTGTCAACACTCGGGCCTGCACTTGGCCGTGAAGAGCCAGCCTGGAGGAGAGGTACAGGCTGCACCGGTCTGCAGAGAGCTGGCCATCCCGGCGGAAGCAAAGACGCCAGCAGGCTGAGCCAGCTCGGGAAGACGGAGAAGAGGGTGAGGCCTCCTGGTGGACTGGGTTTGTTGGGCTGGGGGCTGGGAGGGCGCTATGCAATTCCCAAGTCACGTAAAAAACTATACGCGTTTCAAGGAGGAGGCCACTTCCCAGCTCTAAATAATAGAAGCATCCAGAAGGGAGGAATCAGAGGCTTCTGCCAATTGATCTGGAGGCTGGGAAAAGGTCCCACAGTTATTAATAACCCCTGTGTTCTGGGAACTGATTTCATGCACCAGACAAAGGGATTAAAAAATTGCTCTTGAAGGCAAAGTGATTTCAGCCAAAGCTCCACTTTCTGTTCTCCCAAGAAATGAGCATTTTTCTCCCCAGGAACGCTGAGAGCTGAGTGACCTCTTGATAAATCTGGTGAGCTGTGCCGTTGATTGGCATTGGTATACGTCTATAACCTCTGTCTTCCTAGTGTCTCTCTGGGGGCGACCCCCATCTCAGCCTGCTCAGGGTGGGATTGGGGCGAAACAGGTGCTTGGGTGGCTTCTGGGAACCAGAGCTGAGCGTGTACCCACTCAGGGCTGGAACCCTAGAAGATAGAAACTATGTTAATTCATCCTTGCAAAGTTAGTGCCGTGAACTTCACCTTGTTCGACAGGGATGGTGCAGGGATGTTCACTCCAGGGCTGTCCTTGGGCATGTCTGGGCCCACTCAGCAAGGGGTTACAAACGAATAGATGAGAGACCTGAGGAAACACTGTTAGAAGTGATGGTCAGCTCCCTTCACTCACTCACTAACCTGTGGGCAACTTTTTTTGGCCACACCACACAGCTTGTGGGATCTTAGCTCCCCAACCAGGGGCCCCGGCAGTGGACCGCCAGGGAATTCCCCAAACCATGAGCAACTTGACGGGAGGTCTGTGCTCCCAGACAAGACACAGTGCCCGTCAAGTTCAGCCACTTTGAGAGTGAATATTGAATGAATCGAGTGCTGTTGGAATGATTTCTAAAGACAGCTAAGCACTACTTATAACTCCCTTCCTGTGAGGATTTACTTCATCATCTCAGCCAAGGACAGAAGAACTACGCCTTTACCTTGCCCCTGCCCTTCTACCGCTGGGGTCCCCTGTCTCCAAAGCAGGGTCAGGAGCAGGTATCCGCAGGAGAGTCACTTCCTTCTGGGCCTGCCACTCCCCGTTCAACGCTGGTCAGGTCCATGTTTCCTCTGTGAAATCAGTGTGCCCTGTACATTCAAAGGTAAATTCTTCTTCTTTACGATTCCTTTCCCGCAGCCCCTCTGTCTGCTGATGAGAAAGTAGACAGTAGGTTTTCTAATTCTCTCGGAGCCTCCCACCTAGGCTCCTGCAAAAGTTACCCAGTGGGTCTTTTGTCCCTTCCAACTCATTTTCCTTCCTGCAGGAAGAGCGATTTTATTAAAACACAATCTGAAACGGGTAAAATTAAAAAGACTGATGTCAGAGAAAGACAAATATCATATGATATCACTTATATGTGGAATCTAAAATATGATACAAATGAACTTATCCACAAAACAGAAACAGACTCACAGACATAGAGAACAAACTTACGGTTACCCAAGGGGATAGCGAGGGTGGGGGAGATAAATTAGGAGTCTGAGATTAACATACACACACGACTATATATAAAATAGATATCCAACAAGGACCTACTGTAGAGCACAGAGAACTATATTCAACATGTTGTGATAACTTACAATGGAAAAGAACCTGAAGAAGAATATACATTCAGTATAACTGAATCACTTTTCTGTGCACTTGAAACTAACAAAACATTATAAATCAACTCTACTCCAATAAAATTTTTTTAAAAATTTCACAACAGACCAAGAGTTGACCTGGACGTGGAGGAACTGGAATGCTCACACATTTTAGGTGGGACACAAAATGACCACTTTGGAAAGCAGTTGGGCCGTTTCTTACAAAGTTAAACATACACTTACCGTGTGACCTGGCGATCCCTCTCCTGGGTATTTACTGGAGACAAATGAAAACACATTCATACAAAAACCCACATTATTTTTTTTAATAGACTATTTATCTATAATAGGCAAACACTGGAAACAACCCACACGTCCATCCACTGGTGAACAACCGTGGTCATCCACACAATGGAATACAAATTAGCAACTAAAAGGAATGAACTACTGATCTGTACATCAAAATGATGAATCTCAAAAGTATTATACAAATGAAAGAACTTAGACATGGAACACCACATACTGTATGATTTCATTTATATGAAATTGTAGAAAAGGCAAAACTGTTCTTTCAGAAAACTGATTAGTGGTTGCCCAGGGCTGGGAATGGGGAAGGGGATGGACTGCAAAGGGCACAAAGTAACTTTTTTCGGGTGATGGTGGTTTTACAACTGTATATATTTGTCAAAATTCATTGAGTTTCTTACTAAAAATTGGTAAAATTTGTTGTCTATAAATTGTACCTGAACAAAGCTGATTTTTAAAATAAAGGCATAAAACTACTGTATATAAAACAGATAACAAGGTCCTACTGAATAGCATGGGGAACTATATTCAATATCCTGTGATAAATCATAATGGAAAAGAACATATACAAAAAGAATATATACATATATATATACACATATATATATGTATAACTGAATCACTTTGCTGTACACCTGAAACTAACACAACATTGCAAGTCAACTATACATCAATTTAAAAAATAATAATAATAAATGAAGGCATATAATAATGAAAAACAAAAACCCCATAGTCTACAAAAAAATTGAAGAAGTGATAGAGGATTGCACAATGTGGAGACTTGACACAAGATCTGTTAGGAGGCAAGCAAGTTCCATCCGGTGAGGGGTGGTGTTTGGCCTGGTGTGGGAAACAGAGCCTCGTGTAGTACTCTTCTAAGGCCGTGGTTCTCAGGGCATCAGGATAGCTTGGAGAACTTGGCAAAAACACAAAGTCCCAGGCCCTCCCCTACTGTAATGAGCTTGGGCCCCTGTGCTGCTTATGAGGCTCTAGCCTTATCGGACTTCACTTGTTTCATCACGGTCACCCTGCTTGGCCCCTCAGAGCTTGGGTCACGTTCTTTCCTGGAATGCTTGAGCAACTTTCTGATTCCCGAGATTGGGTTAAGTCCACCTGCTATGCCCATGGCTTACTGTACTTGCCTTTCATCAGGTATACCACTTATTAAAAAATTTATTTTATTGAGGTATAGTCGATTTACAATGTTGTGTTAGTTTCTGCTGTACAGAAGTCATTTGGTTATACGTAAATATACATTATTTTTCATTATATTTTCATCCTGTTTATCACAGGATATATATATTTTTTTATAGTAATCTTTTATTTATTTATTTTTGTATTTATTTTTGGCTGTGTTGGGTCTTCGTTGCGGCGAGCGGGGGCCACTCTTCGTTGCGGTGCGCAGGCTTCTCATTGCGGTGGCTTCTCTTTTGTGGAGCACGGGCTGTAGGTGCGTGGGCTTCAGTAGTTGTGGCACGTGGGCTCAGTAATTGTGGCTCACAGGCTCTAGAGCACAGGCTCAGTAGTTGTGGCGTGTGGGCTTAGTTGCTCCGTGGCATGTGAGATCTTCCCGGACCAGGGCTCGAACCCGTGTCCCATGCATTGGCAAGTGGATTCTTAACCACTGCGCCACCAGGGAAGTCCTATCACAGGATATTGAATATAGTTCCTTGTGCTCTACAGTAGGACCTTGTTGTTTACCCATTCTATATAATAGTTTGCATCTGCTAATCCCAAACTCCCAATCAAACCGTCCCCTGCCCCCCTCCCCCTTGGCAACCACAAGTCTACATATACCATTTTTATAATTGCCTGTTTGGTATCTGTCTTCTCCACTGGACAGTAAGCTCTGTGATGGCTGGAACCGGGTCACCGATGCCGGGAACCATGCCTGACACACTGGAAATACATCTGCTCTCTGATCAGGGTCCTGAAGGGATGTCCAGGGGGCCCAGTAGGTGGAGCTGAGTCAGCCCTCTCCTTTCAAAACCACATATAGACACATATAGACTAGTCTTCTCAGCAACAACACAGGTGGATAATGGGTTTTCCTAGTAAACTAAGTTTTGAAACAAATCCAGGTGTGGGGCTTGTCCTCCAAAGCATAGGCTTCTCTCCATGTGTGTGTGTGTGTGTGTGTGTTTTTTTAAATTTAATTATAGTTGATTCACAATGTTGCGTTAATTAGAACAATGTTGTGCTAATCCCAAACTCCCATGTATGCTTAAAATTTTTTTAATAAAATTTTATTTTATGTAAATTGTATCTCAATAGAGCTGAGTTTTGAAAATGACGGAAAGACAGGAAGTGCTTTTTTAAAAAAAAAAAAATTATTTATTTAGGCTGCGCCGGGTCTTAGTTGCAGTACATGGGATCTTCCTTGCGGCATGCGGACTTCTTAGTTGCTGTGTGCCTGCGGGATCTAGTTCCCTGACCAGGGATCGAACCCGGGCCCCCTGCATTGGGAGCGCGGAGTCTTATCCACTGGACCACCAGAGAAGTCCCAGGAAGTGCTTTTGGAATACCAAGAAAGGGAAATCAATTTACAGTTTTGATCCCTACTTAAATTTTTTAAAAAATTTTATTTATTTATTTATTTACTTATCTTTGGCTGTGTTGGGTCTTCGTTTCTGTGCGTGGTCTTTCTCTAGCTGCGGCGAGCGGGGGCCACTCTTCATCGTGGTGCGCGGGCCTCTCACTGTCGCGGCCTCTCCTGTTGCGGAGCACAAGCTCCAGACGCGCAGGCTCAGTAGTTGTGGCTCATGGGCCTAGTTGCTCCGCGGCATGTGGGATCTTCCCAGACCGGGGCTCGAACCTGTGTCCACTGCATTGGCAGGCAGATTCTCAACCACTGCGCCACCAGGGAAGCCCTAAATTTAAAATTTTGCCATTCTTTCATTTATAGATCGGAGGTGGCAAAAAGTGCACCGAATGTAGGATTTCGGGTCCAACAGACTCGGGGAATGTGCTCCCACCTGCAAAAAAGCTCTGTGGCCTGAGCCATTTGCTTAGTCTGTCTGTGTCTGAGCTGGCTTGCCTGTGTGATTTTGTTTTTCTTTTTAGCCTTTGTTTTCCTTTTCTTTTTTTCCTGTGTGATATTTTTGCATCAAAAAAGAAATAAATGAAACTCATATGCACATGTATATGCTTTATGGATCCTACATGAGTATGTTCAAAGCTTCTCCCGGGACCTGGTATGTATTCTAAGTAACATCAACCTCCCCGGCAATACGTGCCATAAATAAAGTGACATGAAAGTCTGTTGTTTATTTATTTACTTATTTATTTATAGTAATTGTTACTGGAGTAGAGTTGATTTACAATGTGGTGTTAGTTTCACGTGTACAGCAAGGTGAATCAGGTATACATATACATGTGTCCACTCTTGTTTAGATTCTTTCCCCATGTAGGCCATTACAGAGTCCTGAGCAGAGTCCCCCGTGCTGTACAGCAGGTCCTTGTTAGTTGTCTATTTATAGTGGTGTGTATGTGTCCGTCCCCGTCTGCCCGTTTGTCCCCCAACCCCTTCGGTAACCACAGGTTTCTGTCTTGTTTCTGAGGAACACGCGGGAAGCTACACAATGTACTGAAAAGCAGAACGTATTTTCAATTTTTTCTGAACACACAGCTTTTGGAAGGAAAAACAAAGACCTTAGCCCCAGGCCCGCGTTGCGCTGAATGCGTGCGAGGTCCTTACAGCGGCAGAGAAAAAAGCTCCGGCTCCTTGATCCCCAGAGCTCCTGGAGGGACAATGAACCGTCCCCCCGCCCTCTGCACCGGTGACCTTTACAGCCTCCACAAACGGTCAGTGTCCCTGCTGGTGAGCGCGCGGGAAAGCCTTCACTGACACATACCTGCTCGGTGATTTGTTGGCCATTTTTTCCATGCAGCAGGCAGCTGTGGGTAATGTTTAACCAGAAAAAGAGGGGCGAAATTATTCAAGACATGTTTACAATGCAAACGGGAGGAGGGGGAGACTCCCCCATTGGCCACACTGGGGGGTGGCAACAGTCTGTGTGGGCTTGCTCGCATTTTCCTAGCAAAAGCAGGTGTCAGGCACACACACCCCCCGCCCCCCTGCAGGCTTCCTAGAGCTGTTGCCCTCAGTTTGCTGAGACTTTTGGAAGCCCCGTTTAAAGGCAGCAACACCTGCTCACAGGAGGACCGCAGGAGCAGCAGAGGGAGATTTCTATCTCCCGAGCTCCCTGGGGTGGGAGGGATGTTCTGCAGCTCCTGCGCCCGGCCACGTCAGCCCAGCAGGACCAGGTGGCTCCGGAAACCCGCTTCTTTCCCAGGCTCCTCTCTGACAGTATAATTTCCAATGCTCTTTGTTCTGATAAGACTTGACTCTTAAGCCTGTAGTCTCAAATCTGCTAGTTTTTAAAACTCTGTCACCTGTATCTGTCAGCCCATCTTTGGTTATCTGTCACAGAAGCTTAATTCAAACTGGTTTAAGAGGGGGAGAAAAGGAGATAATGGCACAACTTACGGAAGAGTTCAGGGGGCCAAGCACAGATCAAGGATGCATGGTTAAGAGCAGGCCAAGGACTCACATGGGAGGAATTTATGTTACACAAGTTTGGATGCTACGAATCACAGGAGAAGTTTGACCGAGGCTCCCTAATCATCAACAACAATATTATGGTCTTCTCAAATTCATAATAATAGTTAGAGGCTTCCCTGGTGGCTCAGGGGTTAAGAATCCACCTGCCAATGCAGGGGACACGGGTTCAAGCCCTGGTCTGGGAAGATCCCACATGCCACAGAGCAACTAAGCCCGTGCACCACAACTACTGAGGCTCCGTTCTAGAGACCGTGAGCCACAACTACTGAGCCCACGCACCACAACTACCGAAGCCTGTGCGCCTAGAGCCCGTGCTCCGCAACAAGAGAAGCCACTGCAATGAGAAGCTCGCGCGCCACAACGAAGAGTAGCCCCCGCTCACCGCAACTAGAGAAAGCCTATGAGCAGCAACGAAGACCCAACGCAGCCAAAATTTAAAAAAAACAACCAAAAAAACAAAAAACTGAGATTCAACACTCTTCTGTTGATAGTTGATAGAACAACTGGACAAAATTAGTAACACTAACACTATCAACTAACTCGACCTGGTTGGCACTTAGGGAACAGTTCTCTTAACAACAGCAGAATGCGTATTTCTGTTAAATGTACGTGGACTATTTACCCATATAAATAATATTATGAGCCATGAAACAGGTCTAAATAAATTTAGACAGGATTCAAATCAAAGTATGTTATCTTTATACAATGAAATTAATTTTAAAAATCAATAATGAAAAAATCTGGAAAATTCTCAAATATTTGGAAACTTAATAACATACTTCTAAATAATCCAGGTCAAAGAATAAGGCAGAGGGAAATTAGAAAATCTTTTGAACTGAATGAAAATGAAAAAACAACATATGAAATCCTACAATGCTATTTAAAGCACTGCTTATATGAAAAAAATTATGGTCTTCTATGAACCTGGGTCTTGTTGCCTCGTATCCTCTAGTGGGGTCCTCTGTCTTAACCTTGTCCCTGAATGTCTCAAATATATAATTCTTTTTTTAAAATTAATTAATTTATTTTTGGCTGCGTTGGGTCTTCGTTGCTGCACGCGGGCTTTCTCTAGTTGCGGCGAGTGGGCGCTACTCTTTGTTGCGGCGCACGGGCTTCTCATTGCAGTGGCTTCTCTTGCTGCAGAGCACGGGCTCTAGGTGCACGGGCTTCAGTAGTGATGGCTCGCTGGCTCTAGAGCACAGGCTCAGTAGTTGTGGCGCGTGGGCTTAGTTGCTCCGTGGCATGTGGGATCTTCCTGGACCAGGGCTCGAACCCACGTCCCCTGCACTGGCAGGCGGATTCTTAACCACTGCCCCACCAGGGAAGTCCCCGGCGTTCTGATTAAAGGCAACTTTCCTTCCTACCAACATTTGTCTCTCTCTAGAGCATTGATTTTGAGCGGTGAGTAGCCAGACCTGAGTTCAGGGACATCTCCAGGCGGATGTCTGATAGGCACATCTGGCTTCTGCCTGACATGTAGCTCCTGGTCTCAGCCCTTCCTTGAAGCATCTTCCTCCCACAGGCTTCCTCATCTCAGTGCAGCTCTGTTCTTCCAGATGCTCTGCTCAAAATCCTTGGTGTCGTACTTGACCCCTCCTTCTCACTCTCACACCTGTGTCATCAGCAAATCTCGCTGCCACCTTCACAACATCTTTGAAAGGTAAGCGCTCCTTGCCTCCTCTGTTGTATCACCCTGGTCCAGCCCACCATGGACGCCCACCGGACGATGGCTAGGGTGTCAGCTTCCTCCTTGGTGGCTTTTCAGTCTATTCTCAGTATAGCAGGGATCCTTCAAAAATGTAAACCCACCAGGAGTTCCCTGGCAGTGCAGTGGTTAGGACTTGGTGCTTTCACAGCCTAGGCCAGGGTTCAATCCCTGGTTGGGGAACTTAAGATCCTGCAAGCCGCGAGGTGCAGCTAAAAAAAAAAAAAAAGGAAATCCACCAATGCTCATCATGTCATGCAGGGTCAAGGCCAAGAATGAACAATGTCCTCCAAGGACCGGCCCCGTCTGGCATCTCTCTCCTCTCCCTCTTCACTGAAGACCTCATCTCCTCACACCACCCTCCTTGCCAACTCTGCTCCAGCTGCATTGGTCTCCTTGCTGTTGCTGGACTAGCCAGGGCTGCTCCCACCTCTGGGCCTTTGCACTTACGGTTCCCTCCACCTGGAAAGCTTTTTGGGCAGGATCTCTGCATGGCTCCCTCCCTTCCCACGTTAAGGGGTCTCTGCTCAAATGTCAACTTCAAAGTGAGGCCTTCCTGACCACCCCCTTAAAAGGGCAGCCCCACTTCCACCCCTAGAAGTCCCTGTACCCTTGTCTTATTTTTCTCCACAGCAGTGACCACTTTCTGCACAGTATATATTTCTCTTACTTCTTTGATAATTGCTCGTCTCACAGTACTAGAATGTAAGCTGCACGAGGACAGGAGTTTTTGCTGTTTGTTTTTTTTTAATAGTAGTTGCTTTACAATGTTGTGTTAGTTTCTACTGTACAGCAAAGTGAATCAGCTATATGTATACATATATCCACTCTTTTTTTGGATTTCCTTCCCATTTAGGTCAACACAGACCACTGAGTAGAGTTCCCTGTGCTATACAGCAGGTTCTCATTAGTTATCTATTTTATACATAGCATCAATAGTGTATATATGTCAATCCCCATCTCCCAAGTCATCCCACCCCACTCCTTCCCCCTTGGTATCCATACGTTTTTTTCTCTACGTCTGTGTCTCTATTTCTGCTTTGAAAATAAGATCATCTATTAGATTCCACATATATGCATTAGTATAAAATATTTGTTCTTCTCTTTCTGGCTTACTTCACTCTGTATGACAGTCTTTGAGGGCCATCCATGTCTCTACAAATGACCCAATTTCATTCCTTTTAATGGCTGAGTAATATTCCACTGAATACATGTACCACATCTTCCTTATCCATTCCTCTGTTGATGGGCATTTAGGTTGTTTCCATGTCCTGGCTATTGTAAACAGTTTTTGCTGGTTTTTGTTCACTTTGAATCCCTAGTGCCTGACACATGGCTGGGACTCAGATATGTTTTGAGTGGGTTAGTTCATGTACCAGCATTGTCTCAAATCACTGAGAATGCAACCAGAGCTGTAAGCTCTGTAAGACAGAGCTCTCACCCTTAGTAATGCGGGTACCTGGGGTGGGCTGGGGAGATAGACAATTAGAATAACAGTAAACAGACGATGAAGGGGAAGGAAACAGGGCCTCTTTCTTCAAGGGACTGGGGAGGCTGGTGGGCTGGAGCACAGTGAGCAGATTAACAGGACAGGACAGACTGGCTTTTCCCTCGGTACCTTTTGCATGTATTAACTACACAGGCAATGACTTAAATTGAAAAAAAAGGAAAAAGTCACCAGGAAATCATAAACAGTGAGCTGTTTGACTAACCTATGCCTTTATACAACTGGTTCTACATTAACATCAGTCAGGTAACGGGCTACGTTACATATTTGCAAGGTAGGAAACACTTATTCAATTTGCATTTACTAAACGACTTATTTGCATTTTTAATTTAATTAATTAATTTATTTATTTTTGGTCACACTGCGTGGCATTTGGGATCTTAGTTCCCAGACCAGGGATCGCGTCTGTACCCCCCGAAGTGGAAGTGGGCAGTCTTAACCACTGGACCATCAGGTAAGTCCCTGCAATTTTTATTATACGAGGCAAATGCATCGGCAGTGATTTTTTTAAAAGCCAATTAGAAGAAAGCCACAATATTTATCATCTAGCTAAGTGTTAAAGCAGAGATAGAAGAAAAACATGACACTACCCTCCTTCAGAAGAAAAAAAAATCATCAATGACGATCCTGTATCCCTGCCAAAAACCATCTGAATAGTTTCTCTCTTGGATGGGTAATTAGGATTGTTTCCTTAGTTCCTCTTGCAAAAGTTGTGCTCCTCCCCCCATGCCAAGGCTACAGTTCTTCCTTTTGGAGCTCAAATCACAGGAGAACCTGTGAATGGAGCTGCCAGAGACCAGCAGCATCGCTCAGGGCACATTTGCTACGGAAACTATGTTTGGAAAGTATCAAATGTCTGAGCTTCTTTTCCTGGACACCGTAGGGTTGACAGCACTTATTTATAATGGGAGATTCTAAACTTGGCCACTTATCAGCACAGAAATGTAACTTCCATATCATGGTTACAGATTCATCTCCTTCTTTCTGTTAGCACACAGAAGCAGAGCAGGCCGCCCAGTTACTTGGTGAGCAATTTAATGCTAAACAGATTGGTTCCTGGGACAGGAGAAATTTGTAGATAAGCATGTGAAATATTCCCTAATTGGATCAATGGGACAGTAGCTCTCCACCCAAGTGAAAACCTAACTTCCCAAACAACTATGTTTTGTTTGTTTTTGCTCCGAGAGGAAAATGGCCAGAAATATAACACCTAGCTATAACCTGAAAATAATTCCAAATGTTGAGATTTACTAATTGAAATAGAAAAATGCACTAAATCTTAAGTCCAGTGTTTACTTCGTGCTTATAATTCAGGCCTCAGGAATACAAAAATAAAACTAAATGAGCACAGAGAGTGCAGGATAGGAGATACTCTGAACACCATGGGCTAAAGATGTTTACAGTGATGATGACAGTAAAGCCAAGTTCTTGTATGAAATCTTCTTTAAAATACAGCCACCAGGGCTTCCCTGGTGGCCCAGTGGTTGGGAATTCGCCTGCCAATGCAGAGGACACAGGTTAGAGCCCTGGTCCGGGAGGATCCCACATGTCATGGAGTAGCTGGGCCCGTGTGCCACAACTACTGAGCCTGCGCTCTAGAGCCCGCGAGCCACAACTACTGAAGATCATGCGCCTAGAGCCCACGTTCTGCAATAAGAGAAACCGCCACAATGAGAAGCCCACGCGCCACAACAAAGAGTAGCCCCCACTCACCACAACTACAGACAGCCCGCGCACAGCAATGAAGACCCAACGCAGCCAAAAATAAATAAATTAAATAAATAAAATTTAAAAATCCTTAAAAAAAATACAGCCACCAAATTCTAATACACACTGGGGAACACCAAATTATAAAACCATTTACCTATAATTATTGCCCAATGACCCTAAGCTGTGCTTGTTCATAACTACATGCAAATTTATAAGCTAAAAACATTCATGGTTCATGTCATCAGTATGTTGTATTACTGGTGATCTGAAATCCTTTGGCAAATTCATTTTTAACAGTAACCAATTACCCAAAGGATGTTATTAAGCATCCAGTAGCTTAAGAGTCATTTCAGAGTGGCAGTTTCTGTCTCTAGTTGTCTAGAAATTAGTGCTGTGTGTGTGTGTGTGTGTGTAAAATGATGCTTCCCAGGGAGGTTTTTTCTTTTAATATTTATTTTATTTATTTATTTGGTTGTGCCGCCTCCTTAGTTGTGGCATGCAGACTCTTAGTCGCGGCATGCATGTGGGATCTAGTTCCCGGACCAGGGATGGAACCCGGGTCCCCTGCATTGGGAGTATGGAGTTTTAACCCCTGCGCCACCAGGGAAGTCCTGAGATTTTTTTTTTTTAATTGAAGTATAGTTGATTTACAACGTTGTGTTAATTTCTGCTGTACAGCAAAGTCAGTTATACATATATTCTTTTTTTAATATTCTTTCCCATTATGTTTTATTACAGGATATTGGATATAGTTCCCTGTGCTATACAGTAGGACCTTGTTTTCTTTTTTTTTAAATTTTTATTGGAGTATTGTTGATATACAACGTTGTGTTAATTTCTGCTGTACAGCAAAGTCAGTTATACATATATTCTTTTTTTAATATTCTTTCCCATTATGTTTTATTACAGGATATTGGATATAGTTCCCTGTGCTATACAGTAGGACCTTGTTTTCTTTTTTTAAAAATTTTTATTGGAGTATTGTTGATATACAATGTTGTGTTAGTTTCTGCTGTACAGCAAAGTGAATCAGTTATACGTATACGTGTGTCCACTCTGTTTTAGATTCTTTCCCCATATAGGCCATTACAGAGTATTGTGTAGAGCTCCCTGTGCTATTCAGTAGGTCCGGGCCTTCTTGTTAACCCATTCTGTATATAACAGTTTGCACAGGGAGGTCTTTTTTTTTTTTTAAAGTTACCATTAGGGTTAATCCCTTTAATAATTTTGCATTTTGCCAGGCTCCTTTTTTTAAAAAATTAGTTTAGTTTTGGCTGCGTTGGGTCTTCGTTGCCGTGCACAGGCTTTCTCTAGTTGCGGCGAGCGGGGGCTACTCTTGGTTGCTGCGCGCGGGCTTCTCATTGTGGTGGCTTCTCTTGTTGCAGAGCACGGGCTCTAGGCGCGTGGGCTTCAGTAGTTGTGGCGCTCAGGCTCAGTAGTTGTGGCTCGTGGGCTCTAGAGCACAGGTTCAGTAGTTGTGGCACACGGGCTTAGTTGCTCCGCGGCATGTGGGAATCGGACCACGGCTCGAACCCGTGTCCCCTGAATTGGCAGGCGGATTCTTGTCTTAACCGCTGCGCGACCCGGGAAGCCCCCAGGCTCCTCAAGTGAATGGCGTTGATTGTGGATTTGAAGTGCCTGGGATCTACTGCCACCTAGCGTTCTGTTGCTGTCAGTTATTTCGAAGCCAAGCTCCTAAGAATGCATGCATCTCATTGGCCTCCTCCTCCCCAGCCTGCCCCAGTGCCCCATTTCTGCCTCCACTTCAATAAGTCACCAGGTCTTGTCAGCGCAAGGCTTTTGCGTCTCCTCTTTTTCCGAATGTCACTAACAATCTAGCTTGCATGCCCGTCCTTTTGGAGGGCATGAGTAATGGCTTGCGTAAGCTGAACTGGCTCACCATCTTTAAGCTCTCTGGGCTTCAGTCTCCTCAGGATTCAGATGTATCTATTTCACAGGTTGTCCTGATTAAATTAGTTAATATGCTGAAAATGCTTACAGCAGTATTTGACACATGCGAGTATTTAATAACTGTTCCTTATTATCTCATATATCATGCCTGAGTCCTTAATGAGAATACAAGTATTGAAAATAGTCGGGGGGGGGCCTGGTGGTCCAGTGGGTATGACTCCGTGCTCCCAATGCAGGGGGCGCAGGTTTGATCCCTGGTTGGGGAAATAAATCCTGCATGCCGCAACTAAGAAGTCCACATGCCGCAAGGAAGATCCCGTGTGCCGAAACTAAGACCCAGCACAGCCAAAATAAATAATAACTTTTTTTAAATATTAAAAAAAAAAAAGAAGAAGAAAATAGTCTGGGGAATTCCCTGGTGGTCCGGTGGTTAGGACTCCGCTCTTCCACTGCAGTGGCCCAGGTTCAATTCCTGGTGGGGGAACTAAGATCCTGAAAGCCGCATGGTAAGGCAAAAAAAAGAAAACAGTCTGTATTACTTTCCATTTTATGGTCAGAAGGCAGAAATTGGGTTCCATAAGACAATTTGGGCTGCTTGTTTTGTTTCTATTCTGGAAAAAAGTCCTTTGCAGATATTTTCACCCAGCCATAGCTTATCTGTTTTTTAAATTGGAGTATAGTTGTTTTACAATATTTTGTTAGTTTCAGGTGTACAGCAAAGTGATTCAGTTTTTTAGTTTATGTTTTACACTTAGGTCTTTGATACATTAAAAAAATTAATTAAAATTCCGCGGGCTTTTCATTGCAGTGGCTTCTCTTGTTGCAGAGCATGAGCTCTAGGCACGCGGGCTCAGTAGCTGTGGTGCACGGGCTTAGCTGCTCCGTGGCATGTGAGATCTTCCCGGACCAGGGCTCGAACCCACGTCCCCTACATTGGCAGGCGGATTCTTAACCGCTGCACCACCAGGGAAGTCCTTTGATACATTTTGAATTAGTTTTCACAGAAGGTGTCAAGTTACTGTTTCCTATGATCAAAGTCATCTGCAAATGTTCGTCTTTTAATGTTGATCTGTAATCATATTTTATGTATTTCATCTTCTGAAATGATTTTTCACACCAATAGGTACTGTCAAGTACTGAGATCAATCCCCAAACATTTGATTTTGAGTATATTCCTCACTTTGAAGACATTTGTACAATTCTCTCCGCTTCGTGTTGACATGCGCCCTTTAGCACGTCATTCATTACATTGCAGGTAATGAAAGATAGCTGCAGGCCATCCATCCCACAGGATTTAATCCAGTTAGGATTTTGGAATAGATTTCCTTTGCACTTGTATTGAGGTCTGAAAAACACTGCTGGAACTGTAATTTGAGGTTGGAAACTATATCTGCTGCAAATTTGTGTGGGTATGGAGATCTCACTTCATTTTAACTTTTGACAGCACAGCAAGTATATAAAGCAGCAGGACATTTCTTGTGTGTTGTGATCAAAGTGACTTTAGCACCAATAAGTTTTGAATATACATGGTGCTTTGACTTTTAATTCTTAGTTGAACTCACTGACTTAAATTCATTAAGAAACATCAAGTCTCCAGCAAAAGTTAATTTCCAAAGCCATTCAGCGTTCCATGACGGTAGAGATTGGTTCTTTTCATTCTGGAATTTCCAATCTTGGTGGTGAAGTCAGAGAGTCTCAGTAAAACTCTACCACAGCTAAGCCATCAAACTGCTGTGTGTGAGGTCAAGTCAGGACTTTAGCCTCTATTTTTATCAAAAAACTCACGGAATCGAGTGATGATGGCTAAGGCCATAACAAATGAAGTACACCAGTGACACTATTGGTTCAGCAACAGGATAGACTCACATATTTTTAATTTTAGAAATTTATATAGTTTTAAAAATTAACGTACAGTAAAATTAGCATCTTATGTTCACATACATATTTTCTAAGTACTTGCTGGTGAATAACACAATAATACAACAGGCTTTAAACACTTTGCTTTCACAAACTGTATGTTTGTCTAACTAAGCCTTTTTCTGTTTCACACATTTTTATACCACCACTGGTTGTGGCACATGGTGGAAGATTCCACTCCAGGTTGTACTGATTTTTTTCTCAACTGTGAAAATATTTTTGCTTATAGTTGTTCCACACAGACTACCCAGAGGGGCTAATGCTTCAGTCATTTCTAGAGTGGTAAACTCTCCATGTGAGCCCTGGACTGAGGGGGTTCCCACAACGTGAGATGTCCAGGGTTACACCCAGAAAGGTTCTGGGCAAACCAGGCTGAGTTGGTCACGCTTGCCCGTCAAACTTCGCAAGGACTTTTTGAATAATGACTTTTTGAATAATATTCGGTTGAGCAGTATTGGGAACATCTTTTAACTCATCAAGAGCCAAGGAGAAACATTTGAAATCATTTGCCTTGTTTTCAAACGGACTCATATTGCTTCCTCTATTCAAGCAACTGTTCTTGCTAAAAGGCCGAGTCTTTAAACGTTTATTTTATCTGGACCCATTTCTTCAGCTGCTGCAATCTGACACAATTACCTTGTCATTGGTAGAAGGCTTTCCTTGCTTGCCTATCAAATAAGCCACTTGGAAACTTTAATTACAGTCTCATTCTCATTTTTGGGGGGGATCGAGAAATTGTGTGCTGAGATACTCCATTTAAAAAATTCTATTTCTTCTAGCTGTTGCTTTCCTGAGTTGGGAATACTGTGATGGGTACTTGGCTGGGTAGTGTCAACATATATTGTATTTTTTAAGCACAGCTGGAGGGTCACTGCAAAACAGACACGATGCTTTGCCAATCTAATTTAATAAAATACCCACACTCCACTGCAAGCTTAAGTATGATACTAGAAGTCCACCTTCTCTTCTTGTTTTGACATGATGGGTATGCAATGGTTAAAAATACACAAAATTCATGGTACCACGATACATGTGGCAAAGTGTGTCAAGCTAAAACCACGGCACTGCAATCTGTAGTGCAGCCAGCAGGAGTACTAAACACTGAGGGACCACTCACGGCCTCTATCACAACGAAACTCTTCTAGCACAAACGCAGCCATACACAGGCAGTAGGTCCATAAACGTGGCTGTGACCCAATAAATCTTGATCCATGAACACTGAAATTCACATTTCATAGAATTCCCACATGCTATGAAATTTACTTTTTTTTTTTGGCTGGGGGCTTGTGGGATCTCGGTTCCCAGACCAAGGATTGAACCTGGGGTCACAGCAGTGAAAGCCCGGAATCCTAACCACTAGGCCACCAGGGAACTCCGTAACATTTACTTCTAGATTTTTTTCAACCATTTAAAAATGTAAAGCAAAACTCTGCAGAAGGTCGGGCTTCGACCCAGTATAGTCAATCGCCTTGTGGTCCACAGGATGACCTACGGCATAGTTAGGTTTAAGCCACATGATTATTTCCGCCTACAGAAAGTGCAAAATTATGTATATACGTGTATCACACTTGTGGGTTAAGGAGATGCAGCCATCGGCATCACAGCCACTGCATGGGGACAGCTGCCCTATCTCGCCTACCTTGTATCAGTCTTTGAGCCACAGCCTTTGTTGTATCACACCGAGACTGGGGTTCATTATTAGCATGTGGTCAGCCAGGGTGACAATTTCCAGTCATAGCAATCAGTTGCCTTGGATATGGCCATAATGTATTCCAAATAATGCTAGCAAAAGGAGAAAACCTCTTTTCACACCATGTCAAGCATTTATTCACTTGCTGCCCCGTCTCAGGGCAAATATGACACAGCATGTGAAATGTCTGGCTCCAACTGAATCTTGTCTGTGGAATAATGCCTTTTTCCTCTACAGTTTTTTGTAATGATTATATATAAAAGCAACAGATGCTTGTTTCCAAATTAGAATTTTGATGTTTAACTTCCTATTTAAAGAAGAATACCATTTTACATACTTGTGGTCATTCTGAATGTACAGTTTTGAATTGTATCCTCTTCACCTTATTTACCCCACATACTGCAAAGTTTCATATTTTATTGGCCCATGGGGTTTCCACTTGATTCATGATTTTCTCCCCACAAAATCTGAAAATCAAACCCACGCTACTTCTTCTGAAGATCCTAACCTAGTCCCCAGGAAAACATTCTTTAACTTCAACTCTGTTTCTTGTAGGAAATATCCATTGCCGCGATATATGCTCAAGATGAAATCACTGTCTCCCAGCTCCAGGGCACAGCACGCGTCAAGTGATGATAGGTGGTACCACGCCGCACTGGGGTGGCCGCGTTGTAGGTCGGGAACTGGGAACTATTCAAAACCCGACAGGCTGCACTGATGAGCTTACCTGCTGCTTTCCCAGAAGGGGACACCAGATGGACTTCCAGATCGACAAGTTCAGACACTGTTCAAAGAGGGAGGCAGTTCTGATACTCACGCAGCTCAGTGAACACAGGGCGAGCATACTCTTTGCGTCAGGGACTATCCCAGAGGTAGAACATGCCCTTTCTATATACTTAAACCCAACTCACCCAGCCCAGTATCTTATAAAAGTATATAACAAGCATTAGATGAAAAAAATGTTTGGTGGCAATGAATGTTTTTAATGAACCTGAATTAGCTGATACAAAAGCGTATTTCAAGAGCATCAGAAACTTAAAAGATAGTTGAAAAGGCGAAAACCAACAATTTTACTTCAAGAGAGCCAAGTCCCCCTTGCATACAAAAAAAATATAGAAAAAGTTTACCTGGCGGTCACTGCTTGAATCTTGAAGTCTAATTCCAGATTGATGATACTGATACAGGATGTAGTTGTTAATTAATCCATGCTAGCCCACCACAAACTAACTTAACATTGGTAAAAATGATCACATATACATAAATGAATCCCTATTAATAGTGACGCTGCCTTCTCACCCTTCATACAATTTAATGTCCAGTTTCAGCCATCTGATGGGTCTAGCAGAGAACCACTTACATGGTCACTTAGTAAAGATTTTATTTTCTTTATTTGATGGTAACGACAAAGGCTACAGTCTAGTACTTAAGCTAGCCAGGCAGAGCAACTAAAGGCAGCTATGAAAGCTGAAGAGAGCCGTAGAGACAGGGCACAGGCAGCGTGAGCCGGGCTGCTGTGAGCTGGTGCTCACCCCTGCATTTCTGCGAGGGCGGGGAAGCCAAAATCACTGACTGCTCTCCCTGTTGACTTGAATTGACAGTTTTTTCTCCAACCATCTTGTTACTGATTGCATTCCACCTTATCTAGTTAAATACAAAGAATCAGCCTCCATAATAAAATCACCTTTTTCAGAACAACCACCATACACAATACATTCAGAATTACTGGGTGCTTTTTTTTCGTCTTTTTTTCCTTGAACTTGTAGGCGTCTGAGTGTCTTTTGTTTCTTCTTTTACACCAGATATGGGCTGTTTGAAAACTATCTCATTATCTTTATCATCGTCATTCATTTTAGCCACTTCAGATTTTCGTTTCTCCAAAAACGTTGGTGTACAAACCGGCGTGGGGTCCTGGGTTCAACAAGTTAAAGATTATAATACATGAATGTGGGAAGATGTTAGGAATGACCCCCCCATCACCTCCCCTCTCTTATTAAAAGTTACGCATATTATTTTAGGCCTGTTTCCATCTTTTGGTGATACAGCTGCACATAATCAAGAGCTTAGGTGCTTATCACACTTACTATGAAAATTCACAATTAATGGATATATGGTATGTTCCATGACAGAGTATTAGATGGAAGACTCTACTATGCCTGCTAAATCATCAGTAAGGATTTACCAAAAAGTCCCAAGATTAAATGAAATTTTAGCAAAGTGACAGTAGCAGCAACTGCTTTTCCTCTTTTATTTTATTTTATTTTATTTTGTTTTTTGTTTTTGCGGTATGCGGGCCTCTCACTGTTGTGGCCTCTCCCGTTGCGGAGCACAGGCTCCTGACACGCAGGCTCAGCGGCCATGGCTCACGGGCCCAGCTGCTCCGCGGCATGTGGGATCTTCCCGGACCGGGGCACGAACCTGCGTCCCCTGCATCGGCAGGCGGACTCTCAACCGCTGCGCCACCAGGGAAGCCCGCTTTTCCTCTTTTAAATTGTAGTTTCTGATTCCCAAAATTCTGAAGACCATCTTACCTGGCTATCCACAGTCTTCTCAGGAGTGTTAGGAGTGACCAAAGCCGCTTTTTTCTTCTTCTTACGTAAAGCCTTAAATAAATTTAAGAGACTTCATCAATCTGCATATTTATCAGCTATAGTAGTCTTGAATATATTTCCCCATTTATCTTTCTCTAATATCTAGTAGTTAATATGATAAATTAAAGTTTTACCTGGTGCTTTCTGGAATTTCGAGGACCAGTGTTTGAAGCATTTTCCTCATTTTTATGTAAGACCTTAACATAAGTAAACATAAAGAAGTTGTAAACTAGCAGTGTCACGTATGCACATTTTAAAACTTACCACTAGATCCTTATACATATTACGAATAAATTCTATATGACAGAGCATTTCAATTTATTTATTTGTTTGTTTATATGGGGGTACCAATTTACATGCGGATCAGGGCAGACTTTATTTTTTTTATTTTAAAAAATATTTTATTTATTTATTTATGTTTTTATTTATTTATGGTTGCATTGGGTCTTAGCTGCGGCATGCAGGATCTTCACCGTGGCATGCGGGATCTTTCACTGAGGCGTGCAGGCTTCTCTCTAGTCGTGGTGTGCAGGTTCTCTCTCTCTAGTTGTTGCATGCAGGCTCCAGAGCGCGTGGGCTCTGTAGCTTGCGGAACATGGGCTCTCTAATTGAGGCGTGCAGGATTAGTTGCCCCGCGGCATGTGGGATCTTAGTTCCTCGACCAGGGATCAAACCGGAGTCCTCTGCATTGAAAGCAGATTCTTTACCACTGGACCATCATGGAAGTCCCCGGAGCATTTCAATTTAAAAAGCAAAATCCACAAATACTGTGAATGATCTTAAGCAAAGGGCAAAACTACAAAAGGGGCCTAACTGAGGAGCAGGCAGAAGTTGCAGAGGCTGAAGTGAAGGCCTAGAACCTGGAGCTGGCCAGAGAATCCTGCGTCAGGAAGTGGGGAGCCAGGACAACGTGAAAAGGCAGGCCCTAGAGGAGGTCTGTCCTGCTTAAGTCCAGGACAGTGAACGCAGCAGCCTGCTTCCTACAAGGTAACAAGACGGGGCACAGGAAAAGCAGTTCTCCAGCTCCTGAATGGATCACAAGAGTACCAAGGCCCAAACTGTGACATAGTGTTGTTTTAACATGTATCAATACAGGCTGTGTTTGGGATTTGGGCAAAGAATTAACCCCCAGGCACAGTGAGGTATCACCTCACACCGGTCAGAATGGCCATCATAAAAAAGACCACAAACAGGGACTTCCCTGGCTGTCCAGTGGTTAAGAATCTGCGCTCCCAATGCAGGGGTCATGGATTCAATCCCTGGTCGGGGAACTCAGATCCCACATGCTGCACAGCGTGAACAGAAAAAAAACAGAAGACCACAAATAACAAATGCTGGAGAGGATGTGGAGAAAGGGGAATCGTTGTACACTGTCGGTGGGAATGTAAATTGGTGCAGCCACTATGGAGAACAGTATGGAGGTTCCTTAAAAAACTAAAAATAGAATTACCATATGATCCAAAAACCCTACTCTTGTGCATACATTCAAAGAAAATGAAAACACTAATTCGAAAAGATACATGCACCCCCAATGTTCACTGCAGCACTATTTATTACAGCCAAAATATGGAAGCAACTTAAGTGTCCATCGACAGATGAATGGATAAAGAAGATGTGGTACATATATACAATGGAATACTACTCAGCCATAAAAAGAACGAAATTTTGCCATTTGATGGAATGGAGGGCATTGTGCTAAGTGAAACAAGACAGAGAAAGACAAATACTGTATGTTTTCACTTATATGTGGGATCTAAAAAGTACAACAAATAAACAGATATAACAAAACAGAAACAGATAGAGAGAACAAACTAGTGGTTACCGGTGGGGAGAGGGAAGGTGGGAGGGGCAAGACAGGGGTAGGGGATTAAGAGATACAAACTACTATGTATAAAATGGGACTTCCCTGGTGGCACAGTGGTTAAGAATCCACCTGCCAATGCAGGGGAAACAGATTTGAGCCCTGGTCCGGGAAGATCCCACATGCCGCGGAGCAACTAAGCCCATGTGCCACAACTACTGAGCCTGTGCTCTAGAGCCCATGAGTCGCAACTACTGAGACCGTGAGCCACAACTATTGAAGCCTGCACGCCTGGAGCCCATGCTCCGCAACAAGAGAAGCCACCGCAATGAGAAGCCCACTCACTGCAACTAGACAAAGCCTGCGTGCAGCCACAAAGACCCAACGCAGCCAAAAATAAGAACAAATACATAAATTAATAAAATAAAAAAGCCACAAGGATATATTACAGCACAGGAAAATACAGCCAATGTTTTATACTTTAAATGGAGTATAACCGATAAAAATATTAAATCGCTGTTTTACACCTGAAACTAATATAATATTGTAAATCAACTATACTTCAATGAGAAAGAAAAGAAAAAAAGGAAAAAAAAAGCAACAACAACAGAAAGGAAAAAAAATCAGCCAGGAACTGGGCCCAAGGATAGCAACTTGGTCTTCCAGTTTCTGGATAAGGTTAAAAGACCTAATAAACTTGGTAATAGATATCATCTCTTACCAACTAATTAACTTTTTGGAAATAAGCCGACAGGGTCTATGGAAGAGCCAAAACAATCTCAAGATATAGTCAAGAAAAAAAATAAGATCTTTACCTATGCTATCCATACCCTAATGACCTGCATTCTTGTTTTTTAATTATAGATGTACAACTCTCCTTACTATGAAAGAGGGAGGAGAGATTCAGCAAGGTCTCCTTGTTCAGCAAGCAATGAAGAACTGGATGAAAATCTGTTAACCCATGCATGTAAGGAGCCTTCCTGTATTTCAACTCCCACTCATTTAATCCACAGAATTCATGCTGACTGGTTAATTCTGACATACACTTTGGGAGTATTTCCAATTTAGAAGACCATGAAACAAAATTTTAACTAGAATGGCATAAAAAGGATGGTCAATTTACAGTCTTGATATTTACTGATAACACATAATAAACCAAACATTTAATTCTGGCAATGACACCTTTACTAGCAATCTACAAGCATTATGGTGTTGGGTCAAATAGGGTTTAACTTCAATAATCTAAAATTACTAAATCAGGTAAATGTTGCAAATCAGCTAATCCCTTTCAGGAGTTTCCTTTTCTGTATAATGGAGATAATACGATTGCTATGACAAAATTTAGTCAAAACCTAGCATGGGATCAAAGTACTGGGTTAGATACTTTATACAAAGCAATACCTACCAGTGAAGGAAAGTCATAATCAATTCCCTTCTTAGCCAATCTCTTCCTGAGTGACTTTTCCTTCTTTTTAAATCGCTCTTCCATCCGTAGCTTTTGAAGAAGTGTCCGATTCTGATTATACCGTTTCACTGCTGGATATGATGGCCTTTTAAATGGCATATGCCACTCCCTAAAAAGTTTTTCATGTACTTTTTCAGGTGGTATAAAATGACCTATAATAATAATAAAAAAGGTTTTCAACCATGTGGGAGGGAAAGGATTTTCACATTAACTGTAGAATTTCCCGTGTCATTCCTCACTGCACAATCAAAATGACACGTCCCCCATTTAGTGGAGAAGCCTGAAAGATAAAGCAGGTGCCCAAGGGAAAGTCATACAGCCCACAACTATTTATCAAACACTCACTGTGTGTGTGCCAAGAGCAATTCCAGGACTAGAGGTTCGTGAGTGAACAAAGACAAGTAGCACAGAGGAGAGTGTGGATGGTATCAAGTCTCAGGGTTCCTGAAGCTAAAAGGATCCCTACTTTTAGACTGTGTGACCCACGGTAGCAGAAGCACTGATCCTCTGGGCACCCGCCCAGGACTAAGGCAGCTCACTGCTTATCTGCATCTCTCTGCTCACGGACACACACTGGGCCCACATGCAAGGCAAGCCAAACCCTGTGGAATCCACCCTCCACCAGTGATGAATGAGGAGTTGGTACACAAACATCCCAGTTCCCTTGTCAGGTGGGATAATTCTGTCTCCCAGTGTTACCAGCAGGACGGAGCCCAGCTGCCTAAGTGGTAACCTGCTTGCTAACATACCCTTTTCACTAACTTATTATCGACTTCCTCCCCCTGCCCCATGTCGCCACTCCTTACAGGTATTTTCCTGGGATCACCTCCAAGATAAAATGCTTCCATTAAAAGAAAAACAAAGGGGGGGGGGGTTGGGGAATTCCCTGGCAGTCCAGCGGTTAAGACTCCACGCTTCCACTGCACGGGGCGCAGGTTTGATCCCTGGTCGGGGAACCAAGATCCACATGCTGAGCGGTGCAGCCAAAAAATTAAAAAAGAAACAAACAACTGGTGATGACGTGGCTAATCTCACTCGTATCCGAGTTCAGAGCCCTTTGTGCCATCTTTCAAAAGTCAGATACAGCACAGCACTGATCTGATACACGTGGTTACCCACTCAGCCCATTTCATCCTGGCAAGAGCCGCGTTTTTGTTTTTTTGTGTTTTTTTGCGGTACGCGGGCCTCTCACTGTTGTGGCCTCTCCTGTTGCGGAGCACAG
This sequence comes from Orcinus orca, assembly GCF_937001465.1. Lineage (NCBI taxonomy): Eukaryota > Metazoa > Chordata > Mammalia > Artiodactyla > Delphinidae > Orcinus > Orcinus orca. Next base: position 16,749,162 of record NC_064565.1, on the reverse strand, counting down.
GCTCCGGACGCGCAGGCTCAGTGGCCATGGCTCACGGGCCCAGCCGCTCCGCGGCATGTGGGATCTTCCCGGACCGGGTCACGAACCCGTGTCCCCTGCATCAGCAGGTGGACTCTCAACCACTGCGCCACCAGGGAAGCCCAAGAGCCGCGTTTTTAATGTGTGAACGAACGCAGGACCTCAGGAGTTACTGGGACTCTCTTAGCAACAGGAGCCGAAGTAGAGGGGTGCTACTTGGGCACTGGGATGGGCGCCCTCCAGCCCGAGCACAGGGTGGCCGGAAGCTCGGCCCCGCCTCCGGAGGGCGCTGCTCTGGGAGGCTAGTCACTGGCGGCCCTACACCTGCAGGGTGAACTTCTAATCAGCGGCCATCCCGCCACTCCCGATGGCTTCTCTCGTGGAGGTGCTGCAGCCACTGCCATGCGGGCCGACTGAAACGTGACTCCTCACGCTAAAGGTCGTCCGGTCTAGAACCCATTAGTGGGTCCTGCTGTCCTCGGGGTACACTCTGGTCTCCCGCTTTACAAGGCCTCCAGTAACCTGACCTCCCTTCCTCTCATTCTCCTCCTGCACCTCTTGTGATTCTCCTTGCAGGTGAATATGGTGAGTCAGTTTGGCTCTGCAGCTGCTGTCCCCTCAGCAAATCCTCACTCCCACCCCTTCACCTGGCTCACTGTTATGTAATTCTCAGGTTTCAACTTCAGTGACTCCTTCTCAGGGAGCCCTTCCACATCCCGCTAGGAAGCTCTTCCTATTTACTCAAGGAACCTAACCAACCCCATCTCAGCCTAAAGCAGCTCTCACTCTGGAAGATTTAGAAGTTCCCATTAGACCCTGTCTGGAAAATGCACTTAAACCCTTGCACCACTGCTTAAGAGAATCACCCCGGTGCGGGGGGGAATCCAAGCAGCTAAGCAACCCGTCCTTCCCTCCCGTCAGCGGGAGGCGTCCCCGCAGCCCCACAGGTAAGACGGGTACTCACACTTCAAGAGTCTTTCGCCAAAAAGGTAGTTGTTCATCGTTTCAGCAGCTATTTTGGCAACATCTTCAGATTCAAACTCCACAAAGCCATAGCCTTTGCTATTTCCAGTCTGCAATGGAAAACCCACCACAGAAAGCAGAACAATTAAATTCTGATGTGCCATCAAACTCCTAAAATGTCATTAGTTTAAATAATGTACATTAGCCCCTCACTGAATAACATCAAGACACCTTTGATTCCAACTTCAAATCACATAGTCCGGGGACTGCTATGGGGAAAGAAAAGTTCAGAATAGTCTGAACTTGCCACTGATTTTGAGGCATTCCTGGGACTTTGATTACGTATGATGAATACATTACTGTAGTTGGAATTCATCCAATAGCAACAGCCCAGCATAAAGGAAATGTGGGAGGCCCCCCAGCCCTTTACTCGTTATTGATCTCATGGGTGGTGGTCACGTCATCCATGTATTTATTAATACTACCCAGGAGATGGTATAATACTTCACAAAGAATGCAGGTGATATAATTCCCATTTTATATGGAAAAACTGAAAAGAAATGAACTCCTCGGTGTCTCTAAAGTTAATCAATAAAATGCTGATTCACTGTCATGTTTACTAGTGACTGGGCTTCTCCACGGCTGGGGGCAAAGGACATCCTCTGACATGGACATCCGGAGTTCTTGGCCTCCACACTGCAACATACAGTGGATTTTTCTCACTGAGCTCGGTAACAAGAGTTCTAGAGTATGAATGCCCAGGTTTGGACCCTGGCTCTGACACTTAATCGGGTAAGGAATGTTCAAGCCTCAGTTTTTCCTTCTATAACCACTCTCACAGGGTTGCTAGGAAAATATGAAATAATCCGTAAGCGCTCCACAAGATGTCTGTCAAGTACGCAAAACATGTTACTGCAGGGTGGCAGGGTATGCCTGCCCAACATCCGCTCCTTTGGCATAGGATTATTTTGAGATGAAGGAACTGAGAAATAGATACAAGAAAAACTCTCTGTCCTCCCCTTATTTACCTAAAAACAGGACATGAATTTACAAAGGTGTCTTCCTCCCTCTACCAGAAAGACAGAAGTCAGAGGACTCTACACAAAAAACTTTACGAAGTAGACCTCATCCATCATTAGTCTCCCGTATATTTGCCTTCCCACAATTTGCAGCCCTAAAAACTCAAAGCACTTTTCCTTCGTCTTGTCGCTCCTCCAAAAATGTTTTGCTCCTTTGCCAAGATGCTGTATAGGCCCAAGTTCTAACCAACCCTTTGAGTTATTCCTCTCCGAGCAGTCCCATGTGCAAGCATACATTTTAGGTGTTTGTTTTGGTCTTGTTAATCCCTTTTTGCAGTCCAATTTACAGGGTGCCAGCCAGGGACCTTAGGAGGGCAGTAGAAAAAGAACTTTTCCCCACTACAGATCCAGTTCTTAGTGACAACGACTAGAAATACTTTATAATCTTGCATTAAACAACATATTCTCAGATATGGCTCAGAACTGGTCATGTGATCCTGGAAATGAGAAACCATTTAAAGGGTGTGTGGCTCAAAAGAGTTGGAGGCCAGGAGGCTCACTCCTAGCACCACCTGCGCCAGTGACTAACAACTCAGGCACAGCCACAACCCAGAGTCTCAGTTCAGTTATCTGCAACAGGACGATTCTGGTAAAACTTTAAAAATCTGACAGTCCTTTTACAATCCCAACTCAGGAGGGGAAGGATGGTGGAGTGTAAAACGCTGTGAAATCTAGCTCAATGTACCACACTGTGAACTAATAAATCTTTTGAAACCTGATGTGAAAATACATGTCAGGTGTCCAAAAAACCAAAAACTTAAAAGCCAACACCTCGACCTAGTAATCCCAGAATGCTGGCAATACCAAGCAAATAGTCAAAACCAGGGTGTGTGGGGAGGCAGTAGCTTTATTACTATGCAACAAAGCTGGAAATGATGCATTCCAGTGCATCTCAGCAAGGAGCACGCTTTCCAAGACAACTGGCCTAAACTCTCCAAAAAAGCCTATGTCAAGAAAAACCAAACAAGCAAAACAGGAGTAAAGAGACCGTTCGAGACAGGATGAAGAGCTAAACAAGCACGTGCAATGCACGAACCCTAACTGGATCCCAGGGTGGGCAGGGACCACGGGGGTATGTGACAATGGACAGTAAATGAGATTTTTACACTGGGATTACATGGCAGAATGTCCTCATTCTTAAACTGATAATTATGCATTTAGTATTAAAGCATTACAACTGCCACTTGCTTCAAAAGGTTCAACAAAACAAAGAGGTGTGTACCTTTTTATAGATATGGGAAGAGTTGAAGCTAATGTGTCAGGATATTAATAAAGGGTGAATCCAGGGGAGGGACGTTCATTACACCATTCTTTCTACTTTCCTGTAGACCCGAACATTTTCAGAATACAAAGCTGGGGAACAGCTATACTCAATATGGAGAAACTCATTCTGCACTCAGTCATCCTGAGGATAGGCTGTAAAGCCCTATTTTTCAAACTCAGAGTCTGACCTTTTAGAGGGCAACAAAATGAATTTAGTAGGTCAGAAAAATATTGTTACAAAACTGAATAGAAAGGTTAAGTATCATCTCCTGGGACTTGTTTTTCATTTATGTTTATGTACATGTGTGTTGCCTTGTGGATTTCTTATTGTGGATTGAAGGTCTGAAAAATACCGTTCTAGAGAAAGTTGCCTACACCTGCACCAAGAATGTTCCTAGCAGCTTCACCTACAAGACTGGAAAAAACCTAGGTTTCAACAGGAGAGTGGATAAATAAACAAGCAAAGGAACAGAGCAGTGACAACAAATAGTTAACTCTGATTTGCTGTAACTCAAGTGGGAAAATGTGGAAAAACCGTATTGAGAAAAAAAGAGATTCCAATAACAAGTACTCTATGGTTACAACCAATAAAGTGTATGTGTGGGAAGAAAATAAAGTGGGCCACTCCTCTATTAATGAAACAAACCACATAAACCTTTCTTTATTAGGACGTAGGTATGATACAACAATAACATTTATATAGTATTTTGTGTCAGGCGTTCTAAGAATCTTACACTTATTACCATATTTTTCTTCGATTAGATAACTCCTAGGAGGTCGTATCTTACAAATATGAAAATCAGAAGACAGAAGCATGGAGAGGTTATAGAATTTGTCCCTAGTCACACAACCACTAACATGTAGAGACAGGCCTCATACCTAGGTAGTCTGGCTCCAGTGTCCTTACCCAACTACCCACCATACAAACCTTTGCTGTCACAGTGATGCTACATATCAGAGGCTGATACACGATGTATGAACCTGCTCCTCAAACTGAAGTTCACATACCTCTGGCTTAGCAGTCACAAGACAAACAAGACTCATTTACTGGGATTGTCAATTTAGTTTGAGAACTTGAAGCAATTACCTTTTTTTTCTTAAAAAGCAAAGCAAACATTTACAGGAATATTGATTTTGCTCTCATGGCTGCTTCAGGTTCTAGACCTTATCCAACCCCTTTCTGGAATGAAGAGTAATAAGTGATAACATGCAAACATGCTCCATAAACTGTCAAGGATGATACACTTTTGGAAAATAAAACAATCTAATTCAATACAAAAATCCTACCTTGGTACTCCTGGACAGTCTGAATCTTGTAACAGTGCCAAACTGGGAGAAATATGCTCGGATCTGGGTTTCATAAAGCGACGGAGGTAAGTGGCCCACATAGATCACTCCAGGAGTAAGTTTTTGTTTCTCCTGTTGCTGAAGACACAAAGACCAGGCAAATATTTTCTTTGTAATAATAAGTCACAATGCAACAAAACTTGTGAAACTCCTTGCTCTCAGTCTAAGACAAGAGGTCAAGAACCTACTCTGTATTTCCACTTACCATAACACACTAAAGAATTAGCTGTTTATAGACAGAGAACAGACTAATGGTTGCCAAGGGTGGGGGAGGGATGCATTGGGAGGGTGGGGTTAGCAGATGCAAACTATATATAGAGAATGGATAAACAACAAGGTCCTCCTGTATAGCACAGGGAACTGCATTCAATATCCCGTGATAAACCATAGTGGAAAAAATATGGAAAAGAATAAATATATATATGTATATACACACATACACGTATACATATAACTGAATCACTTCGCTGTACAGCAGAAATTAACACAACACTGTAAATCAACTATACCTCAATAAAAATAAAGGTTAAAAAAAATTGGCTGTGTAATGTCTATCTCCCCAAGAGGACAACCATCAAGCAGTAGGCGGTCTTCTCAGCCTCCCACTACCAGCCCGGAGTGCCAACTCCTAGGCAGCAAACGGAGCTTGGCAAATACTGTCTTTTAAGAATTCCAAAACCACTAACCGGGCAAACGAACCTCCCCAGTTCGGGGGCAAAGCGGAAGCAGGACGGCTCCGGGGTGAGGCTGATCCGCGAGCGGGACGAGGGCCGACCCAGCGGCTGGCTCTCCTCTCCTCTCCTCGTGCACCCCTCCCCCAAGCCCACCCCTTACCCCCCGGAGGACCCTAAGGCCCACGGCCCAACCGCGTCTTTTCTCGGTCCTCCCGGGGAAACCTCGGCCTCCTACCTCATGAGGTCCGGGCCCGCCCGGGGTGACCCCAGACGAAGCACAGGCGTGGGGAGGCCGAGGCGCGCCGGGCAGGACCCCCAGACCCCGTCCCTCGCCTCCCCTCGCGGCCCGGGCCGCGCTGGCCGCTCACCTTGCTTGCGCGCCGGCGAACCTGTGCCACCTCCTTCTTAAACTTGGTATCCTCCTGCGGGTTCAGGGACAGGAGCGGCTTGGCCGGGCCAGTGAAGGCCGCCATGTCACCAGCTCGCAGGCGAAAAAGACCCACGCGGCGCTCCCACAAGCGCCGAGGCCTCCGCTTCCCCAAAGCGGAAGTGACGGCAGGGGCCTGGGGCGGGGCTTGGGGCGCCGTGCAGGGGCGGGGCCTGGGGCGCCGCGTTCTCAGCGCGGCCAGAGGGCGGAAGGGGCTGCGTGTTTGGCCGGTGCTGCAGGGCATGTCCAGGGTTGACGTCCTTTGGAGGTGTTCCCTCGGCCTGCTGCTCAGTATTTCAGCAGCCTGCCCGCCCGTGGTTCCACCCGTCCGCGGAGGTCAGCCCTGTGGCCAGGTGCTCGACTTGGAAGGGCCTTTGTACGCTGATCTCATCCTTTAGTAAGGACCTCATCTTCTCTTGTCTCTGTTGTAGGAGATGCTTTTTCCTGTTTGCATTGTTGCAGGGCAGGCATCTTGGCTGTTCTCAAAGTTAGATATTTGATGTATGAGTCAGATACTGGCCTCTGTGTCCCCCAGAGGGGGACTGACCAAGAGGATACAGACCAAGTTCTATGGTTCCCTGAAGGCCCCTCCCTTGGGTGTGTGTGTGAACAACCCTCTCTTTCCCAGGCTTGAATCCCTGACTTATCTTGTAGTTCCTATGGGGAGCGGAGGGGAGGAGCAAAGACGGGAAGAAGGCAAACTGGCAATTCTTTTCTGGGAGTTTCCCCTCTCGAATCTTCTCAGTCCCCTCCAGGAATTCCTGGCCCCCAAAGAATCAGGTGGTGACCCAAGGCTTCGCAAAATTGAAAGAGCATATGGACTGCCGATTCTGATTCCTAGGTCGGGGGCAGGGCCCTAGGTTTTGTGTCTCTCACAAGCTCCCAGGTGAGGCTGATGCTCCGAGGATTACACTTTGAGTATCAGGAGTAGAGATATGGGGAACTGATCTCTGAACCGGGTTGAAAGGCGTCCCCCCAAAAGATATGTTCAAGTCTTTACCCCAGTACCTGTGATGCGAGCAGGGTCTTTGCAGATGTAATCAAGTTCAGATGAGGTCGTGCTGGAGAAAGTTGGACCCTAATCCAATGACTAATGGCCTTATAGTAAGTAGGACGTTTGGGGACACACACACACACACAGGGAGAATGCCGCGTGAGGACAGAGGCAGAGGTTGGAGTGATGCTGTTGGAAGCTAAGGAACGCCAAGGATTGCTGGCAACCACAGGAATCTGGGAAGAGGTAAAGGAGGATTCTTCCCTAGAGCCTTCAAGAGCATGGCCTACCAGCATCTGGAACTTGGATTTCTAGCCTCCAGAACTGTGAGAGAAGACATTTCTGTTTTAAGCCATTCCGGTTGCGATCATTTGTAATGGCAGCCCTAGGAAACGAATACAGTTACCATATTTGGTGCAGCCTGAAATGGTTTTCTGAGGAAAATACTTTGATTGGTCCTGGACCTGTCTTGGCCTGTTAGGGCCAGGTGCTGCAGGAGATCCTAGATGTTCACAGAAGGCTACCAGGCCACCCTCTCCATGGCCTTCACCAGACCACAGAAGTCAGCCCTTAACTGGGGACAGGGTCTCTCAGCCCCTGGATCACACCGCAGCCCAGACAGGACCTGTTTCATTTCCCCGCTTCTGAGTCTGGGTCATTTCACAGCACCTTCCAGTGACATACGCTTTGGCCCTGCTGGGGACCATCGTATTCTGCTGTTCCTCGGCTGCCCAGGGCCCAAGGGTCACTCTGGGACCTGGGCAGGTGGTCACGGGAGCTGATGTGGCATCCTGGTCAGAGAGTCCAGAAACCCCCCAGCCATGTGCCTGAGGAGATTGTCCTCCTCTCAGGTGGGGCCTCAGTCTTCTCAGCCATGAAGAAGACTTTGGGTGAGATGATTGTTAAGTCTCCTGGGGTAGGGGTGGGGGAGTCTGCACTCTTTAGTGGCAGCAGCAACACTACTAACGATCAGACGGGCAGCTGGCCTTCTGCGTGCCCCAGGTGACAGGCTAGTGTCGCCTGTGTTTGTCCTTCCACCCTCCCTCCCTCCCTCCGTTCCTTTCTTCCTTCTTTCTGATTTTGTATGTAGGCGGGGAGGCTGCTTGGGTGGAATGGCTCTCACTGAGCTGGACCGTGCCATACACACTGCCTTTGCATCCTGTCCCCAGCACGCGTTGCCAGGGCCACCCCAGCCCTCCCCGCCTGGGCACTTAACAACCCACATGCCTCCAGGCACTTCCGCAGACCCCTGATTGGACGGTTGAGTGTGCTCACTGCTGGTCTCTCCCCTCCTTTTCCCCCACTGCCCTCCCATATCTGCTGGGACAGAATAGTGGCATGTCTTTCCCATGGGGCCACCATCACCACCTATGGGCTGGGGGCCCAGCATGGCGAGGGCTGCTGCCTGGGATTTGAGGTGGGGCTGGCGGCAGAGCGGGACCAGCTGCAGGGCGAGGAGGGATGTGCTGAGTGTCCGGGCAGCTGGGCCTTGGGAGGAGAGGGCTCTGCGGGGCGGTCCTGAGAGGGGAGCCAGTGGGCACCGGCAGGGGCCGAGGTGCCTGCCCAGCCCTGCCCACCTTCCTCCTCCCCTGCTCTCCCCCCTTTCCATCGCTCTGCCTGGTCCCTGCAGGGCCGTCCAACATGCCACCCCTGGGACGTGGGCCCAGCTACCAGAGTCAGCCTGCTTGGCCCTGCCCCGCTGCCCCTTGCTCAGGCACAGGGCTTCTGGGCATGGAACTGAAAGGAACAATTTTAGGGGAAGAAGTGGGGAGCAGTTCTCATCTGTGTCACTCGGCTCTACAGTGGAGCCTCAATGCATGTCACCTGACAAACTAAAAATTCAGTCTGCAGACCATTTAGGGCCACATGACCTGAGGCTGGGAGGGACATTTTTTCCTCTGTCCTGTAGATGACTGTCACCTGGGCCACATCCTGCCCTGTTCTGGGTTTAACATCATGCACAGCCCCAAATCCAGACTCCGAGTGTGGCAGTGACCCTGGCAAAGCTGGGTGGACTGCCAGGGGGATGGGGGTGGGGAGAGTGGAGAGTGGGTCCTGCCTAGAGGGTCCAGGTTCCCTCTGAAAACCCATGGACTGACTCACCAATGCCCTTCTTCATCCCAGGATCCTCTCCTGCCTTCAGTGGGGCTGTGGGTCATGGTGTCCTGGGTCCTGCAGTCTGAATCCTGATGCCCTCTTCCCAGCCTGTGTTAATCATGTTTGTATTTTGTGATGTTCTGACACCTTAAAAAGCTTGCTGGCGGTTTGGGGTTAGCAGGTGCAAACTATTATATCTAGAATGCATAAACAACAAGGTCCTACTGTAGAGCACAGGGAACTCTATTAAAGCTTGCTGGCTGCAGAGACTGTCCCTCCCAGTGCTAGCCAATTGTTAGAGACAGCAAAGGGCTCAGCCTGGAGCATCTCCTTACCTGACTCTCACACACCAAGCCAATATGTCCCCTCCCCTAAATCATGCCAAGGCGAGGTACCAGGCAACTTGAGACCACTCCTATAGCCTGAAGTCCACCAGAAGTATTCACATTGGCCAGTCCTGAGCTCATCGCCCTGCCCCGCCCCTTCCCGCCCCGCCCCACCCCGCCCCGCCCTGCCCCGCCCTGCCCCACTCTGCCCCGCTCTGCCCATGGCCACAGGGACACAGGGACACAGGCTCTGGCTTGGCTTTCCCTCACTCCTGCTCCTCCTTCCTGACCAAACCTGGTGCTTCCCCGTGTGGCCCTGCCTGGCACGGTGCTCCCTGTCTTCTCAGAAGACGCAAGGAATAAATTCTTCTGTCAATGGCACTGGCCTCTCTAGCTGTCATTATGTCAGATCTATAAATTAAAATCTCCTGCTTACACAGCCCAAGGCCCATCTCTTTTTTCTCTCTCTGCACTGACTCCCTAACCCCTTCTCCTGTTCTCAGACTGCAGGCCACAGCTCCCAACCAGACTTCTGTTTCTCCCCTCTTGCCCTTCAAGGAAACTTGCAGATGTGCACCACCCATGACCTTGTCTGCAGTACTATTAAATAAGGTATAATTTCACCCTTAAATTAGCCCAGAATGTCTACAGTGTTAATATTCACACTGGGGAGAGAGCAGCCAAGCTGGCTCCTTCAGGCCCTGGTGGGCAGGGGAATGAAAATGAAATCAAGCTCTTTGCAAAGGGATTTGGCAAACTATGTCAAGAACTTTAAAAACAGGACTTATCAAAAGAATGATCTTATTATCATTTTTAAATTTCTAACTTTAATTTTTTTAATTGAAGTATAGTTGACTTACAACATTGTATTAATTTCAGGTGTACAATTGGTAATTTGACATTTTAATAGGTTATACTCTGTATAGAGTTATTATAAAATTTTGGCTTTTTCACTGTGCTGTACATTACATCCCTGGTAACTTATCTATTTATTTAGTTTTAACTTACCTATTTCATATCTTGTAGTTTGTACCTCTTAATCCCCTTATCCATTTTGCCCCTCCCCCCACCTCTCTTCTCCCTGGCAACCACCAGTTGGTTCTCTGTATCTGTCTGTCTGTTTCTGCCTTGCTATGTTTGATCATTTGTTTTATATTTTAGATTCCACATATAAGTGATATTATATAGTATTTGTCTTTCTTTGCCTGACTTATTTCACTGAGCATAATACCCTCCAGGTCAACCAATGTTGTCACATTTGGTAAAATTTATTCTTTTTTTATGGCTGAGTAGTATGCCATTGCATCTACATACCACATCTTCTTTATCCATTCATCTGTTGATGGACACTTAGGTTGCTTCCATATTTTGGCTATTGTAACTAGTGCTGCTATGAACATTGGGATGCATGTATCTTTTCAAATTTGTGTTTTTGTTTTCTTTGGGTAAATACCCAGGACTGGAATTGCTGGATTGTATGCTAGTTCTATTTTTAATTTTTGATAAATCTCCATAGTGTTCTCCATAGTGCCTCCACCAATTTACATTCCCACCACCAGCATAGGAGGTTCACTTTTCTCCACATCCTCACCAACACCTGTTATCTCGTCTTTTTTTAAAAAAATATTTATTTATTTATTTATTTTTGGCTGCGTTGGGTCTTTGTCGCTGTGCGGGCTTTCTCTAGCTCTCTAGTTGCGGCGAGCGGGGGCTACTCCTTGCTGTGGTGTGCCGCCTTCTCATTGTGGTGGCTTCTCTTGTTGCAGAGCAAGGGCTCTAGGCACGTGGGCTCAGTAGTTGTGGCTGGTGGACTCTAGAGTGCAGGCTCAGTAGTTGTGGCGCATGGGCTTAGTTGCTCTGTGGCATGTGGGATCTTCCCGGACCAGGGCTCAAACCTGTGTCCCCTGCATTGGCAAATGGATTCTTAACCACTGCGCCACCAGGGAAGTCCCTTTTTTCTTTTTCATATAGCCATTCTCACAGGTGTGAGGTGATATATTATTGTGGTTTTGATTTGCATTTCCCTGATGATATCTTTTCATGTGCCTGTTGCCCATCTGTATATCAAAAGGAAATGATTTTACATACTGATAAGGGCTTACGAAGACTTTCATCACAATGCTATTTATAATAGAGAGAACCGAAATAGCCCATAAGGGACTGACTGTGTTAATAAACAGGACATATCCATTCCACCAAAAACAAACAAAAAAATTCACATTAACAATGTCTGCATTTCAAAAATTATTTTTAAAAATGGTAAAAAAATGAGAAAATGTTAATTTTTAAGTAATAAGGATTACTAGAATTGAATGAGAAAGATGAAAACTTTATAGTAAGATGTACAAAAAGCATAGCGAATTCCCAAAAGAAATTTCAATATATATATGATGATAATAGCATGGTGATGGAAACAACTCATTTAGATTACAGCTTCATCTTGTAATAGCTGCATATGACCTTAGGCAAGTCAATTAATCTGTTAACATAGTAACATCATTTATAAGATAAAAATAGTATCGAATTCGCAGAAGTATATTGGAGATAAAATATGACCTTTCATGTAAAGTTTTAGAATAACGTCTGGCGCAAAGCAAACAATAAACTATCATTTAGTTGATATAAGTAATCATTTAAATTCATATGGAGTGTATCCTACACACACATACACAATTGTATTTGTTGGGTAGATGTATGGAATAACTGCAAGGTTAAACAAGAAATCATTACAGCCCGTGCCTCAAGGAAGGGGAATGAGGGAAGGTAGTAGTTGAGAAGGAGAGAAACGTCCCACCCGGCACGCTTAAAAATTCATATAATCTAAAAAAAGGCAACACAATCCTTCAGAGAAGTTAAAATTTAAGAAAAATTTCACTTTCAATGCATCCCCTTAATTACAGTCCCGCATACACTTATATTTTTCCCGAGTATTTTTTTGCAGAAACGAATGTACTGTTTCCCTTTTTACGAAGACTGCAATCTACATTCTTTTTATGCGTACCCTTCAGTATCGAAGCATCTTCCCGCCAACTGCTGTTGGATAAAACACCATGTACAGTAGTCAGCCCTCCGTATCTGCGGTTCCGCACCGCAAATTCGACCAACCCCAGGTAGAAATATTCAAAAACAAAATTCCAAAGCTCCGAAAAGCAAAGCTTGAATTTGCGTGCACCAGCAACTATGTACATATTATTCGCAGTGTATTTACAACTATTTACTTAATGCATTTTATTAGGTATAACAACTAATACCTAATTACAAGTAAGCAAAGTATTACAGGAGGATGTGCGTAGGTTATACTCAAATGCTACGCCATTTCATATAAGGGACTTGAGGATCCTCAGATTTTGGCATCGTGCAGGGCTCCTGGCACCAAACGCCCAACAAGACACCGGGGTGGACTTCACGAGCTAATAGCGGGATGCCCCACACCTCTAAAGCCAAGCCCCAGCCCTCAGGCCCACGTGGTCCGAGGACCCCTTCCGGGCTGTTTTCGGTGATGCCTGTCGAAAGAGCCCGGCCCACCTTGCTATGCCTTCCGGGCAGCGCCTCAGGCAGAGCGGCGGACAGCCCGGCCTTCTGCGCGCCGTGGGCCTGGGAGGACCCCAGCGACAGCCCCAGCGCAGGGCCCGGTGGACGCGGCCGCGGTGGTGGCGGGCGTTGTGACTGACGGCGGCGGTTGTCTCCCGAACAAACTCGGCTGGCCACCCTCGCCGCCCTGGCTGACACTCGTGCGGCCGGCGCCATGTCTGTGAGCGAGATCTTCGTGGAGCTGCAGGGCTTTTTGGCTGCCGAGCAGGACATCCGAGAGGCGAGCCCCCTCTCTCCCCATCCCCTTTCCCTCTCCTTGCCTAGCTGGGCCGCGACGCCCGGCCCTCCTCCGTCGCTCAGATTCGAGCGGTGGGGAAGTCTCCGGGGGTGGGTTGCTCCCGTCTTGTTTTGGCTCAGGGCACTTCCCTCCCCCGGCCCCCGATTCTGCTGCCAGGTCCTGGTTCCCTGTGTTCGGGGCTCGGTTCCTTGGCATCACCTACCTTATTTGGGTGTCAGTTTTCCTCCTTTTTAGCGTATGATTATGTCGAAGCCTCAGTTAGCGCTTGGGACTCAGACGACACGTGTTTGTTGTGTTTGTTTATTGGTGTCTTAAAAGCACGTGTGCCCTTCTCTTTAAAACTCTCCTATGGTTTCTCATTCCACGTAGGATAAAAATCCAGACTACTGTGGCTCACAGGTCTCTCTTTCCAGTCTCATTTTACGCCTTCTTCCGTTGTGTGTTATGCTCAGTTTACCTCCCTTTTATTCCTCTAGTTCCCCAAATAGCTTCCTGCCTCAGGACTTTTGCACGTACTGCTTACTTTTCCCGGAATGCACTATTTTCCCAGTTTTTTCCTGGTTATCTCGTGTTCACCTCCTTGATGTCAAAATGTAAATAATTTTTTACCCTGTTATGTTAACTTCTAGTAGTGCGTTACCGTTAAAAAAAATTGTGTGATGGTTATTTTTTAAACGCCTCCCCCGTTAGACTCTAAAGGAAGGAAGGGACTGCCTGCTTGGTTCCTCAGTAGTTACACAGTGCCTAAAAATGTGCTCAGTGAATATTTGTAAAATGAATGAATGAAAAATACCCGATCCTTGTATTGCGTTTCATTCTTCTCTTGTTGGTTTACGTGTGGGTGCCTCATCTCCTTTAGTGTTGCAGTGGGATATTTTGGGTGAGTGGGTGGCAATTAGCCTTTGAAGTCTATATCAGGAATCTAAGGCTTTTTAGTGACTTCCTGAAGGTCTCACAGAGGAAGTAAGTGGAAAAGTCAGAATTCAAATCTGGATATTTTGTGCACCATTCATGTCCTTGTAAAGGTTGCTAGTGTTTTGAATCTACGTGAAGGTGTCATAGATCAAATATGCTATTTAGTATATTTGGTTTGAGGCTATGATAATATAATGATTATGTTGGATTTATTTGATATTTTCATCTTTAATTCTTTCTAGGAAATCCGAAAAGTTGTACAGAGTTTAGAACAAACAGCTCGAGAGATTTTAACGCTACTGCAAGGGGTCCATCAGGGTGCTGGGTTTCAGGACAGTAAGTTCTTTGTTTTGATTTTGAAGGTTTTTATCCAATTTATTGATCTCTCATTTAAAGAGTTAATTTACATCCAGAAGACATATCAAATCTGTATTATTTACTCTGGAAAATGTCTCTCATGCTTTATGGTGAGTAAAAATTGGTGAAGTGGGTGAGTTGATCATTTTACAGGTTTCCAGAATTCTGTGTATTTTGATATTCTAGTTTCACGTAGGTGGAAATAGGAATGTTTTCTCCTGTGATAGAGTTATACTGATGATAATTGTGGTAGTTTCATAGCTGTCTTGTGTATCTAGCAACTTTTATCTGGCTCTTTTTCTTAAACCCAGTCTTTCAGTCATTGAAAATAATTTAATATGCATTTGTAGATAATGAAATGGCCAGTGTAAAATGTTGTCAATGTGTTTACAGTCAGCTCTTCTTTGGGTATCAAGTACGAGAAGTTTAGACATGGAACCTCCATTGTAAGATGTAGTCAGCACAACTGAGAGACCTGAAATATAGTTTCAGAAAGATAATGATATAATGATGTAATTAACAGGTGTCAGGGGCAAGTCATTTTTCTAGGTGATACAGAGTTGGTCAGCCTGATTGAGAATAATTATAAAGCTGCCTTTTGACCAAATATGGGAGAAGCAGTCCAATTTTAGGCATCCTTTGGGGACTGACTAGGAAAGGCAGCTTAAAGATGAGGTTATTTATGATAGTTTACCAGTATGTTACCCAACATATTCCCTTTTAGCAATTTTTTGTTTGTTTATTTTTTAGTAGGGAAGCTAGATATGAAATTTTGAGAGCCAGATTGAAAGCAGAGCTGCATACCCTACATTTGGTCATGAGATTTTAAAAAAATTTCCAGGTAGACTACGTAGATTGTTAAGCAAGAAGTGTATTTGAAATCTGCTCAGTTTGTCATTATTATGTTTGATTATCTTTTTGTGATCAGTTCCAAAGAGGTGTTTGAAAGCTCGAGAACATTTTGGTACAGTAAAAACACATCTGACGTCTTTGAAGACCAAGTTTCCTGCTGAACAGTATTACAGGTTTGTAAGACAACTAACATCTTTTATAACGTTAAGTAAAAAAAGGCAAGAGAAAAATTATATGTACTAAAATGATTGCTTCGGTAAAAATCCCTCTACTTAGGAGAAGCAACAGAAAGGAAAAGGAACTGTTAATAGTGGTGGTATTTTAATGGTGACAAAATTGTTGATTTTATTTTTTTCTCCCTTTTACTTTCAAAATTTTCTTAAGGAACATGTATAATTTTTGCAATGAAAAGGTAATTAAAAAGAAAATATGTATTGTGTGAAGGTCAAAATAGAGAATTTCTTTTTAGTATATTCAAGTTACTTGTGAAGTTGGATGAACCCTATCTTTGCTGTTAAGGTTATGGGATTAAGTGGCAGTGTATGTGTGTGTGTATAAATATACTGAATATCAAATTTCACTGCCAAGTGACATATGTGGGTAATATGCCATATCTCCTTGAATGTACAACACTATTAATTTTAAGATACAATGTTATTTTTCATACCACTAGGGAAAAAATTTGTTGTTAATCATAATTGTGAAATGTAGATTGTACAATACATCATGATATCATAGATGTTAAACTGGGAAAAACTGAGTGTTGATGAAATATAGTAAATAGGAACCTAAACTTTTCTACTTATGCTTGCTTTCTCACTAGAGAAGATGTTCTTTTAAGACACGTTATAGGCAAGGAATAGTTAGGACATGTATGTGGGGAGTGGATAGTATAACCTCACAAGATTCTTTAAAGGTAGGGGCCCGCAAACTCCTGTGGCCTTTTATATTTTATATAAATATATTTATATTTTAAAGAGTTGTTAAGAAAAAAAAAACAAATAAGAGTATGTGACAGAGACTGAAAGTGACCCACAAAGCCTCAGTCACAGAAAAGGTTTGCTGACCCCTGCTGTAAGGTAATAACTGACGCTTAGAGAAGTAGGACAATAGAACTGGCAGGGTCTTTAGAGACCATGGTGTTTGGAGTTCACACACAGGCTGCCCTCTGGCTGATTTGGACCTCAGAATGTTTTGTTTGGCCTGGGTTTTGTTGAAAGATGGTTTTGAATTTGTTGCCACATTTGAAAATCAGGAGGCATAGCATAAATATCTAGGGGTTGTAAAATTTCTATTTCTTTTTCAGGCTCCTAGCTTGGTTTAACTGCAGTATCCCAAGGTTTTAAGTTCACCTGTTTAGTGACTGCAAATGGTAGTTATTTCCTATGTGTGTGAATCAGGAGTTTCTTGATACCCTGCACTCAGTTCGGAGAATAACACAGTCAGGTGCTGAGGCTGATGTACAGCTGTGGCTCTCATCAATCTTCATTCGCCCACATTTATTTTTCTCAGAGCAGTGTTATTGTATTTACTGATTAAACTTCTAAAGCACAGTTGCTCTTGTCCATAGCCTTTGGTTGTAAAGTTTTGCATTCATCAAAATTGGACCATGCTTCTCATTCATTAAAATTATAGTAAGTAATTGTTATAAATTTGGACTGGCAAATCCAGTCCAGTGTACTTACGCTGAATCCATCTCATATACTTAAATGTCACATTGCTCTTACACGTTTTATAAGTTTTATTTGAAAATGGCCCCACTCCTCACGTGTCTGGCCATGGCTGCCCCCGTTCTGTCTTTCTGACGCTGGTGCCTCACGCTCGCTGCAGGTTTCACGAGCACTGGAGATTTGTGCTACAGCGCCTGGTCTTCTTGGCAGCCTTTGTCGTGTACTTGGAGTCGGAGACCCTGGTGACTCGAGAGGCGGTCACGGAGATCCTTGGCAGTGAGTGTCCGCAGGCGTGTCTACCTGCAGGGCCAGCTGAGGTTTTGGGGGGGGGGGACTTTCTATTTATGGAAACAAATGAGAGCTAAATGGAAAACGGGTTACTTGGAAACAGAAAAACTAAAAATATGTAGTGGCTTGCTCTTTGTACTTGGGCGTTCCTTTGAGTTTTTAAAAACGTCAAGCCTACAGAAAAGTTGAAAGAACAGTGCAGTGAACCCCTGTGTACCCCTCACTTAGATCCTCTACTTGTTCACATTTTGGCCCATCTGCTTAGTCTCTTACTGTGTGTGCCTTGGGGACACGTGTGAACCGTTTGAAAGCCGGGTGTAGAGACCATGACTTGTCATTTCAGTGCTTCAGCATGCACTTCTAAAAACAAAGGTATTCTCAGACATAACATATATTCTTGGTGGTATTATTATTATTATTATTTTTGGTTGAAAATTTATTTATTATTTTTGGCTGCGTTGGGTCTTCATTGCTGCACGTGGGCTTTCTCTAGTTGCGGCGAGCGGGGGCTACTCTTTATTGTGGTGCGCAGGCTTCTCATTGCGGTGGTTTCTCTTGTTGCGGAGCACGGGGTCTAGGCGCGGGGGCTCAGTAGTTGCGGCGCATGGGCTTAGTTGCTCCGCGGCATGGGGGATCTTCCTGGACCAGGGCTCGAACCCATGTCCCCTGCATTGGCAGGCAGATTCTTAGCCACTGTGACACCAGGGAAGCCCTTTGGTGGTATTATATTTTGAAAGAAGAATGGAAGGAAAAATTGAATTCTGCTTGAGAGCATGAAAAGTCCACAGTGCCAAGGATATGTCCACATTCAAAAGATAGTTTTGAAGGACTTGTTCCTTTTTCACTTTGAGAGAAATTACACGTGTGTGCATGTGTGTGTGTCTGTAGTTTAAAAAATTTTTAGGTGTAAGTTGTATTTCCATCACGACCTTGTCTTTGTTATATTTTCTAGTTGAGCCAGATCGGGAGAAGGGATTTCACCTGGATGTAGAAGATTATCTCTCAGGAGTTCTCATTCTTGCTAGTGAACTGGTAAGAAGCTTAGTGATTTGTCATTTGCTCTTTTGATTTTTCCACTGCATTGTCAGTTTTTTAAAATGGGTACAAAAATTCAGAAGCCTCGTTCTTTTCTAAGCCACCTGTCGGTCACAGGGTAGTCATTGACTGTGTACTGTGTGTGTTAGGTTTTGCTGGGATAGCGGTTCAGATGATGAGGTGGCTGTGCACACTTAACTATTGTGTGCATTTTTAGAAGATGAGAATACCTCCTTTCAAAGTAGTGGTGAGGCATATATTCCTGGTGACTGCATTAATTCATATAATTGTCTGGGGGAACAATTTACCTATATAACTGTATAAATTATTCTTGCCTTTATCTCCTTCATCTCCTGAGAAATTATCCTATAAAAGTAATTCAAAAGAAGAGAAAAAGCTGTTATAAAGGTGTTCACTATAACCTATTCATATTTATGAAAAGTTGGAGGCCAAAGAAACTCCAACAAAAGGCCAAAGATTTCTTAAGTTATTAAGTAAGTTAGTAAGATCAAGCAGTTGTCAAAACTGGAATTATGAGGGGCAGTATGGAGACGTGTTGCGGCACACGGGCCTCGTGGCCGCGGCCAGGAGGAGGAGCCCTGCTGTGACATCCCTGCTTCTCTGTCCCGCAGTCGAGACTGTCGGTCAACAGCGTGACCGCTGGAGACTACTCCCGGCCCCTACACATCTCCACCTTCATCAACGAGCTGGATTCCGGCTTCCGCCTCCTCAACCTCAAAAACGACTCCCTGCGGAAGCGCTACGACGGCCTGAAGTATGACGTGAAGAAAGTGGAGGAGGTGGTCTACGACCTCTCCATCCGTGGCTTCAACAAGGAGACGGCGGCGGCCTGTGTGGAGAAGTAGGGGCTCTCCGCGCGCCCCGCTGACCCCAGCCTGGCGCCTCTCACGGTCGTTAGGATGCCCATCGCTAAACACCGCGCTTCATTTTCTTAACCGGTTGTGTGGTGTATCAGAGTTGAAACACTTTTTTTGGGGGTGAAAGAATAGCCTTTACAAGGACAGAGTTTTCTTTGTCGTTTCAGTGAATTTGCTCTGTAACTCAGTGTATTTCAGTTCTGTCAAAAAGTGTAAATGCCAACCTCTTGGTAAAGTTCTTTTCTTGCTTACTCTGATGCTGTCGATGTACTGATGGAGAGCTTTCCTGTCTTGTTTGTGATTCTTCCAGGAGTGACCCTTGATGTTTTCTATATCCAAATTAGCCATCCATACCCAGGTATGCCCTGGATACCGTATAAAAATAGTTAACTCAAAAGGATGGTTGCCAAGCGAAGGACAAGTTATTTTATATTTTCCTTCCTCATTTTAAACCTTCTGAGTAAATCAGATGTTGAATTTTTTTGCAAGGGAAGTATAGCCCCAGGGTTCTCTCTCACTGCCATCAAAATATCAAAGATTAAACTGCAAAGTCAAGTTCAGCAGATTATTTGGGGACATTTTTGTATTAAGGATTGAGTAACATCATCTGGCTCTGCTTACCAGGTGGGGAGTAGGGGTAGTGTTTTAAAACACCTCTGTGTTCTGATGTTGCCTTAACATTCTGCTGTTGCAGCAGGTAAACATTGCGTCCACACACATCTTGAACTAACATTTCATATGATGTACTTCTGAGCTATGAAACTTTTTACCTAATAGCCAGGTAGACTGCTAGGTCTGGGAGTGTAAAGCCACTCAGCGGAGTTAATTCTCAACACTCTGACTGGTGATGTTCTGACTGAAGAATGCTGTGCTTTGTCTGGAAGTAAGAGAAAACCTTGAATTAAAAAACAAACAAAAAAATGAGCTGATTTGGTCATGTTTTTTCGAGTAAGCAATTCTCTCAGGTTGTTGATTATTCCAACAGTCAGGTTTTACAGTTTTGGGCAAGTCACATGTATCTCATTGGCACCGCCCCCCTCCTAATTTTCAGGTAGTACTTGCCATGTAATTTTGCTGTTGAGATATTATTAAAATGGTGACTTAATCCACAGCATCTTGGAGCTCACTGAAGGGAAGGTGCCAGTGTGTCCAGAATAATAGGAAGTATTTAGAATTGTCACCCTCTCATGCCTAATACGGGTTTGGGCTTCCTGTTTGTACAGTAGGATATTTGGCATGGCCATCAGAGCTGTTATCAGGCTGAGTTAAGGACTGATCAAATTTTCCATCATGAGGATAGAAGTAGAAATGAGACATAAATTGCTATGCATAGTTGCATTTTAGAACAATTTTCTTGACAGCTCTTTCTGCAGAAGAATTTGGAAAGAAAGATGTTATAGAGTCTTAAAGTGCCTAGGATGGTCACCTCAAATGTGCAGTAATAGCACTGCCTGGACTGAGCATAAAAGGCTTTGAATTCCATGATCAGACATATGCAGTAAGTTTGATCATAGCTTTCTTTGCCTCTTTAAGTATCAATTCTGCTTGAGAACAGTAAAGTTCTCGGCAGAAGTTGTGGATTTCACTTTTCACAAATAACGTTTTAAGTGGAGGAGCACATTCTGGTTTTATACTCCGTTCGGGGATGTACAAGTGTCACGTGTATGATTATTCTGTTGTGTGTGTTGCCGGCTTGTTGTAAAGCAATAAAAACAGTTTCTTTCTTTTCTTTTTTTTTTTTGGTCTTTTTGTCACTTAGTGTGCCGCCATGAGAACTCTTCTACATGGGCAGTAAGTTCTGAATGGTTTTTGGGGCTGAAGAAGACTGGGGTGATGAGCCCACACTGCTGTGTGGTAGAGTAGCCAAAAGACAGCAGCCACTGAGCTGTGTACTGTAAAGTGTAGGTAATGTTGCTGTGCTCTCCCCTGGTTGGGAAATAACTGGTATTTTAACCGAAGATGTTGAGAAGCCTTGGCTCTGGTTCCGGGACACCAAGATTGCGTTTTCCAACTTTAGAAAATCAAGCAGGTTAGAGAAAATAGAGATGAGTTAGTGGATGCTTTCTTTATAGATATATTTATGAGGAGAAGATGAGAGCCCCATAAATGCTAGAAAGGATTTGCCCTGTCTTAAACTTGAACAATGAGTGATGCTTAAGAGAATTTAATAAAGAACAAAAGCTCCTTTGGCTGTGTTCTGAGACCTTGACTTGAGCAAATGGGATTTGGATATGCAGGCTGCTCCTGCCATCGTTTCATGATTGTGCGCTCAGAAGTTGTAGCTTTCTTCTTTCGTGGTCTAGACCGAACTGTCTGTCCCAGGTAGCACATCACTGTCATGCCTCACACCAGAATAAGATTCTGCCTGAGCCTGAAACAGTTTCTTTTCTTAGTCGCTGTAATAAGCATTAAACAAATAAAAACAAACTGTCCCCCTTCCCCCCATACAATAACATTTAAGGGAGGTGAAACTGACTGGGATGGTTGGCTGAATGAGGAAGGCGTGAAGGAGACGGAGGCATCCGGCCTAACTGTCAGGTTTCTGGTCTGGAAGCCTCCAGGAGGCTCAGGTGCCGCTAGCCAACGTGAGGCTCGTAGGGGGAAACGCGTGGTTCGAGGCGGCTGGGCAGACAGTGTGCTTGCTTTTGGACGTGTGGGACTGATGGTGCTTGCGGAGCAGCTGGCTGAGGTGCCCAGCAGGACTTCGGGTGTGAGGGAAATGGGGAGTCCTCGAGAGAGAGCTTCGGGTGGTGTTAGCGTATGTGTGGTAGATGAATCGGGAGAGCGGGTGGGATCTCCCTGGAGGGCGTGTGGATTGAGAAGCCTCTGGGCTGAGGACAGAGCCCTGGTTACCAGCAGGGGAGAGGGAGGGAGTGGAGCCACGAGGAGTGGTCAGAGAGGCTGACAGAACAGGGAGAGTGCCTCGGCACAGAAGCCAGGGGAATGAAGGGTCTTTGGAAGGTTTGTTTATTTATTTTTAGAATTTATTTTATTTATTTTTGGCTGCATCGGGTCTTAGTTGCAGCACGCAGGCGCTTTGTTGAGGCGTGCAGGATCTTTTGTTGTGGAGCGTGAGCTTTTCTCTAGTTGTGGCGTGAGGGTTTTTCTCTCTCTAGTTGTGGCGCTCAGGGTCCGGGGCACGTGGGCTCTGTAGTTTGCGGCACGCAGGCTCTCTACTTGAGGCGGGCAAGCTCAACAGTTGTGGTGCACGGGCTTAGTTGCCCTGCGGCATGTGGGATGTTAGTTCCCTGACCAGGGCTTGAGCCCATGTCCCCTGCATTGGAAGTCGGATTCTTTACCATTGGACCACCAGGGAAGTCCCAGGAAGGTTTTTTTAGGTGAGAGATTTAAAATGTACAATTTCAGGGCTTCCCTGGTGGCACAGAGGTTAAGAATCCGCCTGCCAATGCAGGGGACATGGGTTCGAGCCCTGGTCCGGGAAGATCCCACATGCCGCACAGCAACTAAGCCCATGTGCCACAACTACTGAGCCTGCGCTCTAGAGCCCACGAGCCACAACAAGAGAAGCCACTGCAATGAGAAGCCCACACACTGCACCAAAGAGTTGCCCCCACTCGCCACAATTAGAGAAAGCCCACGCGCAGCAATGAAGACCCAATGCAGCCAAAAATAAATAAATTAAAAAAGAAAACACTATAAAATGTACAGTTTCACAGCCTGAGAGCCTTGTGACTTTGTCAGGCGAGGCTGGGTGACGCAAAACGACATAGAGCAGGTTTATTTCCCGCTCATCCTCCCCGACCATTTCAGGTCCCCCACCCCATGTTGGCGTCACGTAGCTGACAGTGCAGCCGCAGCTGGGCCGCTTATTAGTTCCTCCGGGAGAGTCTTGTACAGACACACGCTCTGGTTTGGAAGTGACACGTCACTTCCTCTCAACGTGCGTTGGTTAGAACTGGATGTGTGGCCCTGCTCACACCGAGGGAGCCAGGAAGTGAAATCCCACCTTGTAGGATGAGAGAGGATGGAGAGTCAGACAAACTAAATGATGAAAATCGTGGGCACTGTCGAGTTCCTCCTGTTCGATGATTAATAGTATTTCTGGTCACAGATGAATTTCAGTGGGCTTGGAAGGGAGAAGAGACATCCCAGGGCCCCTCGCCTGGTAGATGAGAAGAGGGGTGGGTCATCTGTAGTCGTACCCTCTGTTGTTGAAGGTTGTTTCCTGTTTAAAGAGATTCCTCTGGTGTGTGTGCATTTGTGGTCGGGTGTGTGTGTTTGAAGTCGACGTGCAATGAGCTGTTACATGTTCCAAGCACCGCGCTAAACGTTTTCTCCAGATCTTCTCATGTCATCCTCAGAACAATCTTACGAGGTAGCTACCATAGTTTTTCCCATTTTGGGCCTGGAGAATGGGCTCGCAGCGGGCAGTGCCCTGAGTTCACAGCTAGGAAGCGGAGGAGCTGCTGGGATTCAGACACGGTTATTCTGCCTGTCTATCCACAGACACCATTCCTCTCCTGATGGCATCACCCACTCCATAGCCTGACAAGGCAAAAATCACATCCACAAGTGGTTGTGAACACAGTGTGTGTATAGGTTTGGGTTAGGTGCAACTTGTATTGAAAATCAGCACAGTACGTGGGAGACTTGGTCTTGCCCTCAAGATTAGGGTCAAGTTGCAGGGGCGAGGGTGGTGAGAAAATATATAAACAAGTAAGGTTAGTTACTCTGCTAATATTTGAGCGCCTACTATAATTAAAAAAAAACTTTAACAGATTTATTGAAATACATTTTACATATAAAGTGGACTCATATCAAGTGTACAGTTCAGTGATTTGATTTACCAGGTAGTGCAAAAACCACCATAAACCCATTTGAGAACGTTTTTATCTCCCCAGAAGATCCCTGTTCCCACTCCCAGCCCCAGGCAACCACTAGTCTACTTTCCTTCTCTATAAATTTGCCTTTTCTGGATACTTCACACAAATGGGATGATACAGTATATGGTCCCTTGTGTCTTTTCACTTAGCATAATACTTTTAGGGCTCCTTCACGTTAGTAGCTTGTTCCTTTTTATTCCTGCATAATAGTCCATTGTATGGATATTCCACGTCTTATCCATTCATCAGATGATGAAGATTTAAGTTTCTACTTTTTGGCTCTTAGGAACATTCTTGCGCAAGTCTGTGTGTGAGTAGAGTGGGTATTTCCATTTCTTTTGGATAGATACCTAGAAGTCTATGGTAAAAATGGTAATTTTATGTGTAGCTTTTTAAGGAACTGCCAGTATGTTCTCCCATCAGCCATCTATGAGGATTCCCTACTCCGAGCTAAAATTCAAGATGTTAGGGACTTCCCTGGCGATCCAGTCGTTAAGACTGCACTTCCAATGCAGGGGATCCCTGGTCAGGGAACTAAGATCCCACATGCTGTGCTGCGTGGCCTGAGGGGGGAAAATATTCAAGATGATAATAGATAAGATGTCATAATAATAGTACTTAATTGCTAAATAACTTGTGAATGATTGCTGTGGGAATTTAGGAGGCATAATTGAACTGATTCATGAAAGAGATAGGATTTAGGTAAGCCTGGAACTAGAGAAGGTCATTGTTGGGTGGGCAGAATAATTGAAACCAAAGCAGAAATGTATCAGCCATTTAATGGGGGTGGGGATGTCACCGTTTGAATGGAGGGGACGGTCTGGCAAGGTTGGATTGTTAGACTTGGAAAAACCTGAACTGGGACTCTGAATGGGGCATTGGAGGACGTTAGGGTTTTTTGAAGAGAGGGAGCGGCTTTGGGGTCAGCCAGCCATAGTTTTGAATCCTGGCTGTGTCATGTTACCAGTGGGGGGAGACTGAAGGCAGGGAGACCTGTGAGAGGCTCTTGCTGTCTTTGAGGTTATAAGGGTCAGTCAGCTTGGGTAGCTGATGACGAGCATGATGGGGTAAGATGCACGTGAAGTACCCTGCGGAGAAAGAATTGAGTACAGTTGCTCACTGATTGGAGTTGGGGGCAGAGGGCTGAATGTTTCTGTCTCCCCCCAGATTCGTATATTGAAGGCTAATCCCTGATTGAATGGTATTTGGAGGTGGGGCTGTGGGAGGTGATTAGGTCCTGAGGGTGGAGTTCTCATGAATGGGGAAGGAATAAAACCGTGAAAATAAGTAGAATCCTCGGACAAAGTTGGGCTTGTTAGTTACGTCCTTTGTCATCTTTTCCCTTATTTACCCTGTCCCTTACATCAGTTACTATGATCGTCTGGTGTCATTTAATATGAATTAATATTTACCCATAGCCATCTGCTCTGGCTAGAGGCCTGCGTTCCTCCATTTCAGCTGTGTGTTTTGGTGACAGAACGCTGGCCTCGCAGTCTAGATGTGCCAGCTGGACCTGCCAGCCAGCTCCGGCCAGAGGTCAGGAAAGAGTCGCCTTCAGCCTCCTCTGCGGCGTCCCTGTGGTCAGACCTTCCAGTGATGAACGTTTTGCTCACCCTGACCTTGAAGTGAAGCCAGAGTTTTTTCATTCCCATATTTTGGGAAATACAAAGGGTACAGTGTTTGTTTTCGCCTTCTGGGGGAAGACTGCAAGATTGTTTAAATCATTCAGGGGTTGTTTTGGGAGCAGTCTGTGGCCTGGGCCCTTCTACTTTAATCAGAAGCTATTTCATTAGACCTAGAGTTGACACAATTAAGACAAAGACCCATAGTCAGTATTAAAAAAGAGAAAGATCAGTCAACTTTAAGGCTTCATATTTTTGCATCAAAAGTTAACCTTCGGCTTCCCTGGTGGCGCAGTGGTTGAGAGTCCGCCTGCCGATGCAGGGGACACGGGTTCGTGCCCCGGTCCGGGAGGATCCCACATGCCGCGGAGTGGCTGGGCCCGTGAGCCATGGCCGCCGAGCCTGCAAAAAAAAAGTTAACCTTCAAATCCCCAAAAGAAAGATGGGGATCAGAGGGATGGACCCAGGCTTTCTTCAACGGTGCCCAGCAGAGGTTGGCCGTCAGTCTTCCGGGACCGGTCCTGGAGGTGGGCATCAGCTGGGGGGGTAGCAGGGTTGCCGGCCGGGAGGTCTGTGAGGCTGGTGAGCCTTTCCACGCCTAACCTGCAGGGCCCCACCCCATCAAGGACAAGGCCACGCCTTCATCTTGCTTAACAGAACTGGCCACATGGGCACCGGGGTCACTGGCTGTGGCCTGCCTTGTGTCACCAAACAGTCTGGCATAATGAGTACTTCCCAAATACCCTCACTGAAGAAGGACAAAGAAAAGGGAATAGGACTGGCATGAGCATTCTTTGAGCTGATTCCAGAAGAACTTTGACTTTAATTCTCTTTTATTTTATACCCACTGGCAGGAGAGAATAGATCATATCACCTGGTGTGCAATCAAAGGTGTGACAGGGGTTATGTAAACACTTTGAGGAATATGTCAATGTGCAGACCATTGCTTTTCGATATGTTTTTTATATTCTGCCCTTTTTTGACTTGTGTTCCTTCTGTGATTATAAAAGAAATATGGAATCAATTGTTGGAAGTTGGGAAATTACAAAAAATTCTTGAAGATGCATATATATTTTTTGCATTGTTGGTTTTATCCTAAATGTATCACTGGCTTTTTTGGTTTTTTGGTTTTGGGTTTTGGCCACACTGCGCGGCTTGTGGGATCGTTTCCCGACCAGGGATTGAATCCAGGGCCATGGCAGTGAAAACACCGAGTCCTAACCACTGGACTGCCAGAGAACTCCCTCACTGACTTTTTAAAAACTTTATTGTGAGATAACTGTGAATTCTACTATTAACTTTTGATCAGAAGTATTATCCTTTAGCTAACCACTCATGCGAATGTCCGTTCTCTTTACTGAGCTCCTTCCACAGAGGTGCGATGGAAACAGTACAGTTCACTGCTTCTTGGTAAATGGCTAAGTTGGTCTCCAGTTCTCAGCAAACTCTGTGGAGACACTCCATGGAGTGTCTACAGTTAAGCTGCTTCTGACCAGCCCCCAGCCCTTCCCGTGCTTCCCACTGCCTCAGCCTTGAGGCCCCTTTTCCCTGGCCTCTCCACTCTCCACCTGTTCCTAGTAGGGTCTACCTCCTAGGTGCCTTGTAGGCCTTTTTTTTGACTTCCAGCTCACTCTGCCACTTTCCTAGATCGGAATGCCATCACCTGTTGCCAGGCCTGTCCCCAAAGCCTGTTGGTTCCCTGCTTCCAAACTGTCATTCCTCTAATCTGTCCGATATTCTGCTGCCTTGGTATCATCCTGAAGTCTGATTCTGGTCACTTGCCTGCTCTAAAGCCCTCAGTGACTGCCTGTGTCCTGATGGATTAAGTGGACGCTGCTTAGGCTGCATCGGAGCCTTTTTTTTTTTTCTTTTAAATTTATTTATTTATTTTTCGGCTGCGTTGGGTCTTTGTTGCTGTGCGCAGGCTTTCTCCAGGTGTGGCGAGCGGGGGCTGTTCTTCATTGTGGTGCATGGGCTTCTCATTGCGATGGCTTCTCTTGTTGTGGAGCATGGTCTCCAGGTGCGTCGGCTTCAGTAGTTGTGGCTCACTGCCTCAGTAGTTGTGGCTCATGGGCTCTAGAGCGCAGGCTCTGTAGTTGCAGTGCACGGACTTAGTTGCTGCGTGGCATGTGGGATCTTCCCGGACCAGGGCTCGAACCTGTGTCCCCTGCATTGGCAGGCGGATTCTTAACCAGTGTGCCACCAGGGACGCCCCTGCATCAGAGGCTTTGATGATAGTGCGGCCCTTTCTTCTCACCCATTCCCTGCTGCATATTCCCTGAATACTGCTCTCTGTGCTTCTCGGAGCTTGGCCATAGCAGGGTGGGATTCACAAAATGCTTACTGACCACACCGGTGAGAAGCACACCTCTACACTCTAAGGGGAAATGTTCAGAGGCCTCCAGGGCTACTCAAATCTGTGAATAAACAAAGAGCAGTGATTTGCTGGGGGCCCAGGGGATACTGGGCAAGGTCTGGAAACATTTTTGGTTGTCACAACTGGGAGAAGGACGTGCCACCGGCATCTAGTGGGTAGAAGCCAGGGATGCGGCTAAACATCCTACAACGCACAGGGCAGCCCCTGAGACCAAGAATTATCCAGTCCTAAAGGTCTGTAGTGCCAAGGTTGAGGAGCTATGTGCAGAAGCAGAGCGTTCTACTCTCAAAATGTGGGAACGAATAAATGAAAATACGAACTGACTTCAGATGTGTAATGAAAATTCCTGCGTATCAGTGATGAAAGCATCCAGTAAGGCCTTATTGAGATGCGGGGCTGAGCAGAGGATGAGCTCAGTCACCAGCGGAGTGGTCCACACAGAAGGATCCACATGCAGGCCCACCTGCAGGCCCTGCCCCCCGCACCAGGGCTCCCTGGCACAGCTTGGATGACGCTGAGATTGCACTGTACCCGCCCCTCTGCTTGTCTGCATTACCCCTCCATCGGACTGCTTTGCGGGCAGACTTGCGTCTTGCTCATCATTGAATGCCAGCGTCTTGCACTAGTGCCTGGCATGGAAAAGAGGCTCAACAGATATTTTTGGATTGAATGAATACATGAAGTACATCATTCAAATTTTATCTCAGCAAAGGGAAAAGAGTGTTATCCTTTGTGGACTTTTCTAGTCTTCTAAGAATAGATAAAACAGGATGCTAACCCCTCAAATGTCAAAAGCCTTTCCGTAAGCACGGGGAATAGAATCTAATACTGGTCTGGCTTATTGGGACCCTGATTTCTTGCTTCTCCCCCTCCTCTCAGCCTCTCATTATACTGTGGTTACAGTGGGCTGTAGCCTCTGTAGGAAGTTGGCTGGGAAGGGGCTGCAGAGGAGACCCTAGGGAGGAGCTGAGGGGTCCTGTGCCCTCAGAAAAGATGGGTAGGGGCTTCCCTGGTGGCGCAGTGGTTAAGAATCCGCCTGACAAGGCAGGGGACATGGGTTCAAGCCCTGGTCTGGGGAGATCCAGCATGCCGCGGAGCTACTAAGCTGGGGCACCACAACTACTGAGTCAGCGTGCTGCAACTATTGAAGCCTGTGTGCCTAAGAGCCCGTGCTCTGCAACAAGAGAAGCCACCGCAGTGAGAAGCCCACGCACGGCAACGAAGAGTAGCCCTCGCTCACCGCAACTAGAGAAAGTCCACGCGTAGCAACGAAGACCCAACGCAGCCACACAAAAAAAAAAAGAAAAAAAAAAGAAAAAAAAAGGATGGGTGGCAGATTCAGATCGGGGGTTGTGGCCATTTCAGTGTCTAGATGGAGTCAACCATGGCCCTGCACTAGGGCATTGGGAAGAAGTCATTCATATGCACTGGGGAGAGACTTGGAGAGAAGAATGGGGGTGAGGCTTGACTGATATATCATCAGACTGCTTATTTATTTATAATTTTTTTTTTTTTTTTTGCGGTACGCTGGCCTCTCACTGCTGTGGCCTCTCCCATTGCAGAGCACAGGCTCCGGACGCGCAGCCTCAGCGGCCATGGCTCACAGGCCCAGCCGCTCCGCGACATGTGGGATCTTCCCGGACCGGGGCACGAACCCGTGTCCCCTCCATCGGCAGGCGGACTCTCAACCACTGCGCTACCAGGGAAGCCCTATTTATTTATAATTTTAATGTTTTATTTAACCTAATATATAAAAAATTATTTCAACAGAAAATCAAAATAATAATTATTAACAAAATATTTTACATCTTTTTTTTCATATTGTACCTCAGATTGCTTATTTATATTGGACAACTTGGAGCTGTCTTCGCTCGCACTAATTGGGAAACTGATAGGAAAAATCTGCATGAATTTTGTTCAAAGATTATTGATATCGTTGACATTTTGGGGTGGCTTTCTTCTTGGGTATGTCCTGCAGGTTGGGCACGTGGTAACTCATGATTAGTTAGAAGCCTTTAGGTACAAGAATGATAACAAATAGCATATGATTTCACTCATATGTAGAATATAAAAAACTAATAAACAAACAAAAACTCCCAAATAAGTGAACAAACCAAACCAAACAAAAACAAACACGTAGTTACAGAGAACAGAGTCGTGGTTGAGGAGGGGGTGGGAAGGGTTGAGGGCAGCGAAATGGGGAAAGGGGTCAACTGTATGTTGATGGATGGAAACTAAAGTTTCGGTCGTGAGCACACTGTAGGGTGTACAGAAGTAGAAATATAACGTTGTAAACATGAAACATATAATGTTATAAATCAGTGTGACCTCAACTGAAAACAAAAGAATTATAAACCCTGGAAAAAAAGGAATTTATCGGAAATGTCAATATATGGAACAGTGCGTAGAAGCTATACAAAAGCTTATGGACTGCAAATTCTTTTTATTTATTCATTTATTTAACTGAAGTGTAGTTGATTTACAGTGTTGTGTTAGTTTCTATTGTACAGCTAAGTGATTCAGTTATCCATATATATACATTCTTTTTCATATTCTTTTCCATTATGGTTTATCACAGGATATTGACTATAGCTCCCTGTGCTCTACAGTAGGACCTTGTTGTGTATCCATTCTGTATATTACAGTTTCCTGACCATAAACCTGACTGCATTTGCACGGAACGGTAGAGTTGGTCTATCCCTTCCTGCCTTATATCCTAATGCTCACTTCTCTTCCTTACTAATATATGTCCTTTGTGGCATTCCCCCCCCTGCCCCCCCCCCCGCCCCCCGCCCAGAATAAGGCACTTCTGTCTGCAGTTAAAAACCTGTTCAGGCAGGTGTCCTTTCTCCTCAATGATTTTCTTTTTTTCTTTTTTTTTTTGCGGTACGCGGGCCTCTCACTGCTGTGGCCTCTCCCGTTGCGGAGCACAGGCTCCGGACGCGCAGGCTCAGCGGCCATGGTCACGGGCCCAGCCGCTCTGCGGCATGTGTGATCTTCCCAGACCGGGGCACGAACCCGTGTCCCCTGCATCGGCAGGCGGACTCTCAACCACTGCGCCACCAGGGAAGCCCCCTCAATGATTTTCTTAATGGCATCTGGGAACTTGTCTGCTGCCTCTTGGTTGCAGAAGCTGCTTCTGTTGTTTTCTTGACATTTAAAAAGGCAAACATCTTTCTAAAATTATCAAACCATCCTTTGCTAGCATTAAATCTCCAGCTTTGGATCCTTCACTTTCTTTTCGCTTTAAGTTGTCCTATAATGACTTCACTTTTTCTCCAATCATATTAGAGTCTATAGGTTTGCCCTTCTTATAGCAATCTTGCACTCATATAAATCTTCTTTTTTTGTTTTTAAAGTGTTTTTTTTTAATGTGGACCATTTTTTAAAAGTCTTTATTGAGTTTGTTACAATATTGCTTCTGTTTTATGTCTTTTTTTTTGTTTGTTTGGCCATAAGTCATGTGGGATCTTAGCTCGCACCCCCTGCACTGGAAGGGATTGAACTCGCACCCCCTGCACTGGAAGGCAAAGTCTTAACCACTGGACCGCCAGAGAAGTCCTAAGCTGCATTTTCAATATGAGATTTAAAAGTATTTTGCCAAAAGTTCAAGGTTTTCATGCTTGCTTGTGTAGCTGCAGCGATGGCTTCATGAATTTCCTTTTCCTTTTTTTTTTTTATATTTGCAGTGTGTGGCAAATTCAAGTTTTGATTTTTGGAACTTTCTGGAATTTTTTAAAAAATTTATTTATTTATTTTTGCTGTGTTGGGTCTTCACTTCTGTGCGAGGGCTTTCTCTAGCTGTGGCAAGCGGGGGCCACTTTTCACCGCGGTGTGCGGGCCTCTCACTATTGCGGCCTCTCGTTGCAGAGCACAGGCTCCAGACGCGCAGGCTCAGCAGTTGTGGCTCACGGGCCTAGTTGCTCCATGGCATGTGGGATCCTCCCAGACCAGGGCTCGAACCCGTGTCCCCTGCATTAGCAGGCAGATTCTCAACCACTGCGCCACCAGGGTAGCCCTCCTTTTCATTTTTATAATGGTCCTTACGTTGGACTCATTTATCTTGAAATGGCGGCAACTGCAACTGCAGACCTCAGTCTATGGTCCACACCAAGCAATTCAACTGTCTCTTGTAACATCATGCCTTTTCTCTGCTTCTTGGGGTCACTTCCAGCATCACCGGTGGCACTTCGTATGGGTCTCATGGTTTTACTCAAGGTTTATGGTATTGCACTAAGCATGATGAAAAATACACAAGA
Source organism: Orcinus orca (assembly GCF_937001465.1). Lineage (NCBI taxonomy): Eukaryota > Metazoa > Chordata > Mammalia > Artiodactyla > Delphinidae > Orcinus > Orcinus orca. The sequence continues at coordinate 16,717,048 of NC_064565.1, read as the reverse complement.
ACTGTGAGACATCACTTTTTACTGTGATATGCAATTTACTGGAGAGACGAACTGTTCACTTGGAGATGATTAGTGTCGCACAGAGTTTCAAGTGGATGCTCACAACACTTGAACTCACCCTCCAGAGCCACAGGAGATGGCTCCAAAAATGTTACGCCAGTACAGTATGTACTTCAGTTAATTGTATGCAGTTATGATTTTTTTTAAGGAAACATTTTTAATCTTACAGTACAGTACCTTGAAAAGTACAGTCGTACAGTAGTACAGCTGGCATCCAGGGGCTGGCATCGAGTGAACAGGCAAGAAGAGTTACTGACTGGAGGAGGGAGAGGTGGTGGGAGATGGTAGAGCTGAAGGATCCTCAGCAATAGGAGATGGAGGGCAGGCTGCAGTGTCACTCACGCCTGACGCGGATGGCACAGGTTCTGGTTCCTTGCTGGATTCACTTCTATCTACGCTCTTGAGAAGACGATCCAGTGATGTCTGGGTGGTAGCTCTTTTTTTCTCATCATAGATGACATGGTAGCACTGGATTGCACTCTGAACGGCTGCTGCAACCTTAGTGTACTGTTTACGTTCAGGTCCTGTGCCTCAAAAACTAACAGTGCCTCCTCAAATAAAGAAAATCCCGTTGCCATTTCCTGTGTCATGCATCTCTTCGTTTCTTCAGTTACTTCTTCTTCCTCTTGTCTCTCTTCGTCCTTTCTCTGGGCCTCCCATTCCTTCAGGTCTACCATCTTTTCACCTCCCTCCATTCTCTCAATTATGTTCACTTTTGATTCCATCGTTACTGCTTGATGCTTCTTAGCAGTACCAGCTACATCACTGCTGCTTTTATGCAGTTATGATTTAAGACTGCATTTTACATACATTTGTTTACATTTCTCTTGACTGCAAATGGTGTCATGTATGGTCTATAAGTGTTTGTGTAAGTTTTGATAAATTTTAACTTTTAATAATAGGTTTGTGTATATTTTATGATCATAAATGATACAATAGACTAGTATCTACATAAATTTTATGCATTCATAACATACCTCACTTTTTCTTTTGATATTTCTAGGCTGCATGGTTTGTGGGTTTTTTCAAACTTGTTGCAAATCTCCGAAATATTTTCCAATATGTTTATTGAAAAAAATCTGTGTATAAGTTCAAACCCATGTTGTTCAAGGGTGAACTGTATGTTAAAATTGATTGTGATGACGGATGCACAATTCTATGAATAAAAACCATTGAATTTTACACTTTAAGTGAGCAAATTCTATGGCATGTGAACTATAACTCAATAAAGCTGTTTAAAAAAAGAAAAAATGAAAATGTCAGCAGAGCATCTGGGCTTGACCCAGGAAGACTGATTGATCTCCACTTTGACCCCCTCCACTGACAGCCCTTCTTAAGGAGTTTTTTTTTTATTTAATTAATTAATTAATTTTTGGCTGTGTTGGGTCTTCGTTTCTGTGTGCGGGCTTTCTCTAGTTGCAGCAAGCAGGGGCTAATCTTCGTTGTGGTGTGTGGGCTTCTTTCTCATTGCGGTGGCTTCTCTTGTTGCAGAGCACGGGCTCTAGGCGTGTGGGCTTCGGTAGTTGTGGCGCATGGGCTTAGTTGCTCCACGGCATGTGGGATCTTCCTGGACCAGGGATGGAACCATGTCCTCTGCTTTTGCAGGCAGATTCTTAACCACTGCGCCATCAGGGAAGTCCCTTAGGGAGGTCTTGAGGGCACCTGGGAAGTGACAGTCCAGGGGTTCCTGTGTCTGTGCGTGGCCAGCAATCTGGAACCATCAACAGGTATGACCAGAGAAAGCTCTCCTAGGGAAGCCTGCTCACTCTAACCAGAGGTCTGAGAAAAGGGCAGCCTAGCAGCTAGCACTCACCCCATTCCAGCCAAACACCAAGGGAAAAACTCCCCCAAGTTCCTTCTGAATTCTCCCATTGCCTGTGGTGCTGGCAGAGCTAAGTGGCCAGCTGGACTTCTGGCCACACCTAGAGGCAGTGAGTTTCCACCCCAACCTGGGAGCAATGAGGTGGTGTGAGTCTGTGCTCTACTTTTCCTGGGATGGTGTCAGTGGGGCCCAGTGGGGATCTTCCGCTCCACTTGGGCCTGCATACCACACCTAAACAGGGTGACTGTCTGCAAAAAAAGAAGGTTAAATAGGGTCCAGAGTGTTACAGGATAATACTCAAAATGGCCAGGATACAATTAAAGTCACTCCTCAAACTAAGAACCAGGAAAATGTCAATTTGAATGAGAAAAGGGGATCAATAGACACCAACACAGAAATGATTCACAATTTAGACTCTAAAGCAACCACTATGAAAATGCGTCAATAAGTAATAACAAACATGTCTGAAACAAAGGAAAAAATAGTCTCAGCAAAGAAACAGAAGATATAAAGAAGAACCAAATGGAAATTTTAGAATTGAAAAATACAAGAACTGAAATAAAAAGGTCACTGAATATGCTCAGTAGCAGAACAAATATAAAAGAAGAAAAAAAATCAATGAACTTGAAGATAGAACAATAGAAATTACCTGATCTGAACAATGTAGAGAAAATAGACTAAAAAAGAAATGAAAAGAGTCCCAGGGACCTGTGAGACAGTAACAAAGGATCTAACATTTGTATCATTTAGTACTAGAAGGAGAGGATAAAATGTGGACCAAAAAAAGGTTTGGAAAAACAATGGTTGAAAACACCCCAAATTTGGCAAAAAGACATAAACCTACAGATTCTAGAAGTCCAGTGTATCCAAATAGGATAACCCAAAGAAATCTATGTCAAGACACATCATAATCAAAAACTAAAGACAAAGAAAAAGAATAAAGACAAAGGAAAAAATCTTGAAAGCATCTGGAAAGATGAGGCATTATATATAAAGACAAAATGATTCAAATGACAGAGGATTCCTCATAAGAAACCATGGAGGCCAGAAGGAAGAGGCACACCATTTTTCAAGTTAAAGGCCAACTTGCTCCAAAATTTCTTCACTCCTTCCTTAAATTCACACCATTACTAATTCCCTTATTTAAGCATTCCTTCTTGAGCTTTACTCATAAAATGCTGTCTCATCTCCCTAATGAAAATTTTAACTTTTTTTCATTATAGGTATATCTCCATAATTAAAAAATTATTATTGTGATTAAATATCTTAACATCTAATTAGTTATTGCCACACTATGGAAAATCCATTATTTTGAATATTTGGCCTTTATTCTAGCAACTTGGCTGAATTCTTACTAATTCTATTAGTTTTAGAGCTTATTCTTTTGTAATTTGTAGATAAACAAAACATCTGCCAACAGATGATTTCTGCCTGATTTCTAAAAGTTCCAATTATTTCCATTTTCATATGTTATAGTATTGGCTAAAAAAATCGAGAAAAATCATAGTTAATAACTGTCATAGGAGATCGTCTTGTTTTGCTTCTAAATGCAGTGTTTCCTAAAGTGTGTTCCATGGGATTCTGGGTTTTCAGGATGTTTTGGGTAATGCTTGGTTAAATTTTTAAAAAGTGTTTTTTTGTTTTTCTCCTGCACAGCTTCTGAGCCTTAGGTATGATAGTGCTCACCGTGCATGTCTGGGAAATGGGTGCAGCCGACCCGCCTCTTCTCCTTCCTTTTTTGGTAGAGACTTTCATGCATTGGTGGTCTAGGGACACACTTTGGAAAATGCTGCTTTAGAATTTCACTGTAATAGATGCTGTGAACAATTGGGTTGAAATAGACATTCTTTTTTTTTTTTTTTTTTTTGCGGTACGCGGGCCTCTCACTGTTGTGGCCTCTCCCGCTGTGGAGCACAGACTCCGGACGCGCAGGCTCAGCGGCCATGGCTCACGGGCCCAGCCGCTCCGTGGCATGTGGGATCCCCCCAGACCGGAGCACGAACCTGTGTCCTCTGCATCGGCAGGCAGACTCTCAACCACTGCGCCACCAGGGAAGCCCCTGAAATGGACATTCTTTGTAATGCTGAAGAAGTATCTTCCCAGTCCTGAAATATTTACTGCAGTCTTCTTTGCTGATGGGATCGGATTTGGGTGAGGGCAAGTGATTAAGTAAAATTATTTTTTAGTCTCATATTAACAAACTGTTTGTAATAAACATGTATTAGCTTTGTAATTAAACAAAACCCCATAAAATGCAAATACTTGCTCAGTGTGGGTTTGATCAGAATTGCTCTCCCCGTGAGGAAGGCAGGTGCCATAGGAGAGTCCCGTGTTTCGGGGGAATCCCCGGGCAGGGGCCCGAGACAGGTCTCCGGACGTGGGTGATGTCATCCGCTTCTTGACTGGCTGCCAGCTGGATGCCATCAGGGACCTGAGTTTTTGTCTGCGCATTTCAATTGTAGTCAAATTCACCGTCAACAACTTGAGTGAAAATCTTCCAGGCCAGTTGCTCCCGTTATTGCAGGAGAAAGTCAAATATTCTAATCACTTTTTCTGACATTTAAACAAACTCAGTTTTCCTGTAAAATTATCTCCTAACCCTCCAGAAAGCTGTTTATTTTACTCCTAAGGAGGCACAATTTCAATGCTCCTTTTCAAATCGATATAATTTCTTGAAAGCCATAAATTATAGCTTTTAATGGTGTTTTTCTTTCCTTGTGATTAAATCCCTCTGATGTTGGGTATTTGAATTTTCTTCCTCCCTCTCTTTGTCCTTCCTACCCTCCCTGGCTTCCTCCTTTTCTTCCCTCTTGCTTTCTTTCCTTTCTTCCTGGAAGAGGGGCACCAGGACAGGAGACTTTGTCGTCTGAAATGACTTTTTCAAAATGCCTTTATTAAAATCACCAAAAGGTGGGATTTAGGAGATCTGCCAAAGAAAAGGATAATAATAACATTATATATAATGACACCAGTAATAACGGTTAATGTCAGTTTTTATTAAGCACTTGCTACATGGGAGCCACTATTCTAAGTTCTTTGTGTGTATTTAAGCCTCACGACATTCCTATGAGGAGGAATGATCTGTGTTTTAGGGCTGGGGAAACAGAGAGGTTAAGTAATTTGTTCAAAATCACACAGCTGGTAAATGACAGAGCAAAACCCAAATCCGTGTTTCTTCTACTATCTATTCAAACCAGCTAGACTTGTTGTGTAAATTAGAAATAATGAGTGTTTTCAAAGTAAAGAGCCTCCTTCGGGGGAAGGGAAAAAAAAAGATGAAATTTTTGGTGAGAGAGGGAGTAGGGGAAAGAGGAAGGCATTTCAGAAGAATTGAATCAATGAATGATCTAATATCAGAAACTGGGGGGACCTCAGCCCCTTCACTTTACTGTTGAGGAAACTGAGGCCCTGCCAGGGGAGGGGTCCACCCTTGGTTACAAAAGATGTTGGTTCAGAGCATGGATGGGAGTCCAGGCCTGGTGGCTCCAAACCCAGTTCTCCCCTTTTTCTGTTTCACCGGGCTGTCTTCCAAATAGTAGACTTTTTCTTTTTTTTTTTTTTTAGCAGCCACTCATTTTTTTTAGACTGTCAAAACCATCAGAAATGCTAAATGATGGAATGAAATTAATGAGGGCCTATTTGCCCTTTCAAAACATGGGAGAAACTCCCCAACTTGCTATTAAAGCTTGAGGGCATGACTTGTGATTCTGTTTATGTTTACAGCTCAACTTCCCTTGTGCCCGGGGAAACATCTAGACCCTGATAAAAACTGAGAAGCCCAGTTCCTTCCATAATTCAGAGATCATGTCTGGCATTTTGTGTTATCTTATTGGTTGAGGTGGAAACCAACTGACTTGTAAATCCAAGGCACTTCCTAATCAAGGAATCCAGACAGATGCTCCTGGGTCTGTTGCAGAATCAGGCAAAACTTTTTCCCCATCTGGGATTTTTCACTCCACTTTGGGATTTTATGGTTCCTATGACATCTGGGCTTTTCTTTGGCATGGGCTCAAATCTTAGCTACACCATGTCATCTGTGTGTTTGTGTGCGTGTGTGTGTGTGAGACTTTTATTAATAACAGCAACTAACACTTATATAGCATCATGCCAGATGGTGTTCTGTAGCCCTCCCTTTATGTTATCTCATTTATGCTTATAATAGCCTTCCTAGGCGGAATAATACCTCCCCCAAAAGACAGTCACATACTAATTTCTGGAACCTGTGAATATGTTCCCTTACCTGGTAAAAGACTTTGCAGATGTGATTAAGGATCTTGAGGTGGGGGGATGATCCTGGAAGATCAAAGTAGGCTTGATGTAATCAGGAGGATCCTTTACAACAGGGGTCCCCAACCCCCGGGCTGCGGACCGGTACCGTTAGGAACCAGGCCACAGAGCAGGAGGTGAGTGGCGGGCAAGCGAGTGAGCGAAGCTTCCCCTGCCACTGCCCGTCGCTCGCATTACCGCCTGAACCATCCTCTGCACCCACCTCCTTCCGTGGAAAAATTGTCTTCCATGAAACTGGGCCCTGGTGCCAAAAAGGTTGGGGATCCCTGCTTTACAAGAGGGAGGCAGGAGGTCAGGGAAAAGAGAAGATGCTGTAGCGCTGGCTTTGAAGATGGAGGGAGGGGCAGGAAGCAGCTTTTAGTAGGTCAAAGGGGTGAGGCATGGATTCCCCGCTGGAGTCTCCAGCAGGAAACAGCCCTCTAGAGGCCTTGAGCTCAGCTCCACAGGAGTCATTTTGGACTTCTGACCTTCAGAACTAAAAAAGAAAAAAATGTGTGTTGATTTAAGCCAGTAAATTTGTGGCAATTTGTGACAACTGCAATAGGAAACGAATACGGGTAGGTACTATTAATGTCTCTTTTTTACATATGAAGAGACTGAGGCACAGTGAGATTAAATACCTCATCCAAGGTCACACAACCAGAAGTGGCAGAGCTGGGAATCAAACACCTGCTTCTCTGGCTCCACAGACTGTGCACTTGACTACTATGCTATTTGACCTAAGGCAAGGCACTTCAATAATCCTCAGTTTTCTCATCTTTATTTTTTTATCTTTATTTTTTTTTTTGCGGTATGCGGGCCTCTCACTGTTGTGGCCTCTCCCATTGTGGAGCACAGGCTCTGGAAGCGCAGGCCCAGCGGCCATGGCTCACGGGCCCAGCCGCTCCGTGGCATGTGGGATCTTCCCGGACCGAGGCACGAAGCCGTGTCCCCTGCATCGGCAGGCGGACTCTCAACCACTGTGCCACCAGGGAAGCCCCTCATCTTTAAAATGGAGCTAATAATCCCTATAGAGCAGGTTGTTAGTGGGATTAAATGAGATAATGCTTAACATTCTAGGTGGGGAGGAGTTGGTAGTGGTGATGATAGTGGTGGTGGTGGTGGTGGTGATGATGGTGATGATGGTGGTGGTGGTGATGATGGTGAAGATGGTGAAGATGATGAAGATATTTTGATGATAGTGGTGGTGTTGATGATGATGGTGATGATGATGGTAATGTTGATGGTGATGATGGTGATGATGATGGTGATGATGGTGATGTTGATGATGGTGGTGGTGATGATGATGGTGATGATGGTGATGATAATGATTATGGTGATTATGGTGATGATGAGGTAATGATGGTGATTATGGTGATGATGATGGTGATGACAATGGTGGTGATGATGGTGTTGATGGTGGTGATAATGATGGTGATGATGGTGATGATGATGATGGTAATGATGATGGTGATGGTGATGATGATGGTGATGATGATGGTGATGATGATGATGGTAAATTATGATGGTGATGGTGATGATGATGATGGTGATGATGATGATGATGGTACTGATGGTGATGGTAATGATGATGGTGATGATGATGGTAAATTATGATGGTGATGGTAATGATGATGCTGATGGTGATGATGATGATGGTGATGATGACGGTGATGATGATGATGGTAAATTATGATGGTGATGGTGATGATGATGGTGATGATGATGATGATGATGGTGGTGGTGGTGGTGACGATATTGATGATAGTAATGATGACAATAAAAGATGCCCATTGTGAGGTGCAGGAGGTCAGTGCACCTTTGAGAGGGAGAGTGTGGAGTGAGTGGATAGACTGGGAGAGTCTCCTACAGGATGTTTCTGCTGTTGCTTGTTCTTCTTCTGCCTTTGTTCTTAGTAGTCGAATGTCTTTTGTTCAAACTACTGCCTGAACAGCCCTCCTCACCATGGCAACCTCTCATTCCAGATGCCCTCCAGCCCCCCGACATGATCACAAGTAGCTCAACATTTTAACAAGCTCCTTTGTACCAATATCAAGCACCAGGGTGGAATCCAAACAGGAGACGCTGTCAGCCTAGGGAGGCCTTCACTTGCTGGCCCCTGGTTAAGCTGTCAAACTGGAGTCAACAGGGAAATTCTCTGTGGGAAATGGGAAAGCGGATTTGGAGAAGAGACCAAAGTAGATACATATGCATACATGGAATTTTTTCCTGACTATAAAAGGTCTCTATGCTTATTGTACAAAATACAGGAATAGATAAAGAAGAAAAATCTCCTATAATCTTACCACTAGACACAGGGAGATCAGCTCGGTGCTTTGTGACCGCCTGGAGGGGTGGGATAGGGAGGGTGGGAGGGAGGGAGACGCAAGAGGGAAGAGATATGGGAACATATGTGTATGTATAACTGATTCACTTTGTTATAAAGCAGAAACTAACACACCATTGTAAAGCAATTATACTCCAATAAAGATGTAAAAAAAAAAAATCTTACCACTAGAGAGAATCACTATAATATTTTCAGTGTCTTTTCCACTCATCTTTTTTTCCTCTGTGTTGGTAAATACTGTGGATAGTTTTGTTATCTTTTCTTTTTTAAATTTTAATTGGGGTATAGTTGATTTACAATGCTGTGTTACTGTATCTTTTCTTTTTTCAGTTAATAACCTATTGTGATGACCTCACATCACTAAATCTTGTTCAAAATATGCTATTTTTAGAGCTTCCCTGGTGGCACAGTGGTTGAGAGTCCGCCTGCTGATGTAGGGGACACAGGTTCGTGCCCCGGTCCGGGAAGATCCCATGTGACGCGGAGTGGCTGGGCCCGTGAGCCATGGCCACTGAGCCTGTGCGTCCGGAGCCTGTGCTCCGCAGCGGGAGAGGCCACAACGGTGAGAGGCCCACGTACCGCAAAAAAAAAAACCCCAAAACAAACAAAAAAACAAAACAACAACAAAAAAAGATGCTATTTTTATTAGTTTTGTAAGATATATCCTATTTGTGTTCTATTCTCTTTACATCATGTGTATCTGAATGAAGATGAAGGATGAAACTCATCAGCATTTTAAAGATTTCATATAACTTCCTTGCTGATTATTTGGGTCCATTTTTGGATGAAGCAAGCCCAGTAGGGATGGTGGTCTTGTTTCAGGAGATGGGGATTAGGGAGGAAGTTGAGAAAGCCTTTCCTTTTTCAGAGGATGTGTGTGAATCTGCGCTTTGTGGAGAGAAGACGTGGCGGTCTTGAGGACCCAGAGGTCCTCCCACGTGCCATAGCAGGGCTTCTTTGATTCTGCCTTGACATTCCAGAAGCTCCTCAGTTTTCAGCTAAATAAAGTTGGTTCCGGGATGTGTGGTTTTTTGTTTTTGTTTTTGACCATGTATCTCTCGAATGCAGTAAATGAGAAACAAGGCTTGCAATCTTTCTAATTGGTTTCCTCATTTTTCCAGGTTTGAAATTTGCATAATAACTCTCCAACAAGCCTTTTTTTCAAAAGCATGAAAGTGTTCCTCTGAGGATTAAGCTCTGGGACAGACATTCAATCAAGGTCAAGATCTGAGCTCCTATGGCACGCTGGACTTGTCTTATCTTAGCCTGTGGGGACCATTCTCCAAAGATGAACCCCCGATGAACCATGCCTGCCAGTGTTCATGACCTTATAGTCCTCTCCCCTTGACTCTGGGCTGGCCCGGTGACTCGCTTTTGACCAATGCAGCAGAAGAGAAGCTGCCTGACTCCTGAGGTTACGTCATAAGAAGCCCCACGGCCTCTGGGGGAAGCCATTTACCATCGTGATGGCCATGCTGTGAGGGAGTCAAACTAGCCCCATGGGGGGCTTCCACGGCCTTGGGCCAGCACTCAACATCCAGACCAGTCGAGCCTTCAGATGACTCCAACTCCATTACCGCAAGTCCAGACTGCAACTCCATGAAAGAGCCCAAATAGAAATCTCCCAGCGGTTCCAGTTAACCCATGAAACATAAGGGAAGAGTGATAAGTTATTGGGGTTTTTTTCCGGCCACGTTATGCAGGATCTTGGTTCCCCCAACCAGGGATTGAGCCCGGGCCCCGGCAGTGAAAGCTCTGAGTCCTAACCACTGGACTGCCAGGGAATTCCCATAAATTATTGTTTTAAGCCACTAAATTTGTGGTCATTTGTTGCATAGCAATAGATAATCCAAATGTATTAATTGCAAGGTATTATAAGTGTTTCTTCACCTCAAGAAACTGGGAACTCGTTGAAGACAGAACCTATATCTTAGCAGTTTCGGTGTTGCTAGCTAAATCCCGCAGCATAATTGAAACAAGCCTGGAGTGTTCAAACAGTGCTTTACGGAAAGCCCTGGAATAACAAAAGAAGCAAATACAGAGAATGGCCTAAAATTTACAGTCTACCTACAAAATGTATCGTTCATTTTCTGCTTATGGCCCACCATGGAATGCTTCCCTGCCAGCTCCTGGTCAGCCTCCATGTGACAGGGGCCATTTTTTTTTCTTTATAGACTTTTGAAAAAGTAAATATACTTATTTAAAATAAATTGTTTTAAAATTAAAAGGTCTTCCTCTCATACCTGTCTATAACCACTCAGTTCCCCTCCCTAAAGGCTCCAATATTATTGGTTTCTTGTATACTCTTCTAGAAATATTAGATTGCATACTCTATCTATTCATCCATCTATCCGTCCATCCATCCATCCATCCATCCACACATACTCTTGTGTATGCTAGCACACTATGTGCTCTGTTTTCATATAACAGTATATCTTGGAGCTCTTTCCGTATTATTCTTTTTTTATGGTTACCTAGCTTTCTATTATATTGGAATCCACAATTTATTTTATATTCTCTTGGTGAGAGGAATGCAGATTATTGCCAGTATTTTGCCATTCCAAACACCATTAGGAAAACTTTATACAAATACCATTCCATGCTTGTGTACTTCTTTGGAGGATATTATTCTAAAAGTGGTATTGCTGGGTCTGGCTGTCTGAGTTCGTGATCCCCGTGGGAGGGGGGCGTTTGCAGGAGAAACCCCATCTGGTCACTAAATGGGGAGAGGCAACATTGGCACCTAGAGGTGCCTGCAGCCACAGCAGGATTAAACCCCCAAGGAATGCACGGCCTTGGGGAGATGCGATTTTTTCCAACAGCCCAAGGCAGGAAGGGCTGTATGGTGAGGGGCCTTGGAGGGGGGTGGCCTGGAGAGGTGGACCACTGAGCTTTTTTACGGGCAAAACACAGAGAGTTATTTTCACATGTAAAACGGATTGTATGCAGGTATTGACTAAAATGAGGATGAGCTACTTGCTGATCCTTTAAGAACTGTTCCAGAGTTTCCTAGAAGAATGGCTCAGGCCCTGGCTCTGCCTCCCGGCCCAGCAATGGGTCCTATAAGCGTCTGAAAGTTTTAAAACATCGCTTCACTCGGAAATGATCTCAAGCTCAGACTTTGCCAAGTTAGACTGGCTTTTTCCCTGAACTAGAAGTCGAGGAGGCTTTTCAGCATTGCAGGCAAGCGGGCCCTTTAGCTCCGTCAGGTGTAGTTCTCAGAAATGACCAGGAGATGGCACTAGACACAAATGATTCCACCTGCACGAAGGCCCCGGCAGTTCCCGAGATCCTCAAAGCCTAGATCCTGCCTGAGCTTCCTGGCCTTTCCCTAAGCTTCTGAAGCACCTAATCCTTAGTAGAACATGATGTTTATGAGGAAGTCAAAGCTGGGAAAAGAAAGAGAATGAAAGCAAGCCAGTAAGCAAACACTGAGCAAAGCAACAAAGTGAGTGTCAGAGGGCTGGCTGGGTCCCATGGGTACCAAACTGGCACTGGGGAAGCTGGGTTTCCCTGCCTCCAGCCCAGACCAAGAGGCTCTTATCCAGACTTTGCAAAGTCTCAGCCCTGGAGGCGTCTTTGCTGGGCCTTCCCCATACCCTCTGTGGTCCTGCCCAGGACCACGGCTTCATCTTCTGCCCCTGTGTCCCTGTTGGCCCTTCTGCTTGCTGCCCTTGATCTTGGGTGGCCTTAACCTGCAGCGGCTTGAAGAGGATTTCCGTTTCTGGCCAGAGATTGAAGTTGGGCCGAGGCAGTGAGAGCGCTGAATCCTAGCCACTAGACCATGATGGCCAGTGGCCAGTGATGAGGCCCTGGCCCGTATGGCTTTGCAGAAAATGAATTTCCACAAAGAAACAAAGTAGTGAAACAAGTCAAGTGTTTATTAGCAGGAAAAAGAGTACGTATGGATAGACATATGGGTGGGCTCAGAGAGGGAGTCGTGCCCTTGTGGTAGTTTGACTCACTTACATGGAGCATTTCTTCTGGGTTTCCTTTGCCCCATCATCTTGCTTTGCCTGGTTCTGAGTCTGTATTTGGTTTATCTCGGGGTCCTCCCATGTGTGCATGCGCATCTATTAGCCAAGATGGATTCTAGTGAAGAGGCCTATGGGTAGGTTGACCCTTTTTGACCCCCAAGGAGCTTTTCTGCGCACAGAGTCGGGAAGGTCTCCTTGGCCTTAAGAATGAGAAATATGTGGTCTCTTATCTGGGCAGGGCTCAGCTTCTCCTCCTCTGCATCTTGGAGTATCTGTCCACAGGGGACAGACTCCAGCTGCGCAGCCTGGGGCCCATCAGCCTCCTGCCTCACCCTCACACTCAGGCCCAGGGCTCCCCTCCCATCTTCTGGAGGGCCAGCCAGCTCTGTTCCCGCCTGACTCTGGGGCTGGTGGGGATTGCATGAGCTTCCCGTGGACTTTTTATACTTGCTGCCTGGCCCTTCTCCCTTGGCCTCCCTCCCTCTCTCCTGAGTGAGGTCTCCACGGCCTTGCAGAGGTTGGAAAGACTGTGACTGCTGGGCACAGACCAGAGCTGCTTTCTCCTGAGTGCATGTGTCGGGTGGGGCTGTGTCTGGACGGGTCTCCTTGTGGCCTGTGTCCTGTGTCCTGAGGGCTGCCTTTACTGAGACAGACCGGTGGGATGGGATGGGGAGGGCCTCCTGGCTAAACAGAAGTGACTGGGGCACAGACAATAGCAGCACCGTCTTCCTTTCTCAGGGGGTGTGTATTTGCCCTGAAGAGAGGGAAATTCCTTCCCCCAAGGAAGGGGATACTCCTGGAGAGATCTGGGTCTAGACAAAGGTCAGAGGTGGTGGAACTAGTTGGCTCCTGAAGTGGTAGCTGCCCCCTCCACCTTGGCAGGCATAGCTGGTCCTGAAACCAAGCAGGACCCCGTGGGCCCCCTGGGTACAAAAGTCTCTCCGTGCTCCCCCATTTCTTGATTACAGGAAATAAGCTTCATTCAGCCTCTATGACCTTCCTTGAGTTCCAAAGGGAATGTTCAAACTGTTGCTAATCAGGGAAGGGAGGGGATGCAGAGACAAGGGAGGAGCAGGCAAGAAACAACAGTGCAGCCTTGGGGCAGGGTCCTAGTTCTGCCTCATGGGATACACACAACAATATCTTTGAGCTGTTCTGCAGATAATGAAACCTCCACCAGTTGGGAGAAGGTAACTGTCTGCTGCCCACAAGCACTAGACCCCAGACCTGTTGGAACCAGAAGGTTGATGACGCCGACTCCCAATTACCTCACCACCAACCAATCAGAAGACTGTCCATGAGCTGACCACACCCTCTTTGAACCATAACAATAACTCCTCACTACCAGCTCCAGGTCAGGACACATAGTTTTGAGGGCATGAGCCCACTGCGTACCCCTTCGCCTGGCAAAGCAATAGAGCTATTCTTTTCTACTTCACCCAAAACTCTGTCTCTGAGATTCAAATTCGGTGTCGGGGTGCAGAGGCTGGATTCCGCTTCAGTTCTCACCTTGCCTCCCACTGCCTGGGCACTCTCCTGATTACTGCTCAGCTCCTGCTGCTTCTGACTCTGCTCTGAGCTATCTGAATGATGCCTGATGCAGGGGGAAGGTTTGAGTGACACCCAGGTTGTGATGTTCTGACACCCAAGTGCTCTGTGGAGGAGGTGAAGGGCCAGCAACGTTAATAAGACTCAAGTCTTTAGCTAGACACGAAAAGAGGAGCAGGATATGGGAAACAGAGAAGGAAGAGGCAAAGAAATAAAAAAAAAATGGAAATCTTGAACTCTTTGGGGAGCCTGCTCTCCAGAACTGGACGAAACATTAAGGAAATAAATTGGAGAATGGCACAAAACCTGGCTTTCAAAGACCAGAAATTTCCTTGGGGCAAAGGAAGGGGACAAAAAAGGCAGAGCTGTCCTGTAAAGCAAACCTTTTCTTTTTTTTTCTTTTTGCAGATGCCTGGACTATGAACCAAAGGGATCAGAAAAGAGTCCGGCTTCACACACAGCTTCTCCAGCTGCCAGTCCTGGTCCTTCAGCACTGCTGGGTGGTGCAGGCACTGGGCAGACTGGTCAAAGATGGGGAGACTGATGGAGCTCTTTGTCTCCTATCAAGTGGATAACGGCCGTCACTTACTGACTACTTAGTAAATGCCAGTTTCTGTGATAAGTTTTGTGAGTACACCTCTTCATTTAGAGGATGCATCAACTCTACACGTGAAGCCCTACTGTCTGCCCCATTTTACAGATGATGACACTGAGGCACCATCGGTGTGTCACCTGCTGGAGCATACCTCCCACTGGTACATGGGCCTAATGAGAAGCCCAGCTTCAGGTGCAGAAGCCCCACAGGATAATGCTCTCATCCTGAGTGATGTGGCATCTCGTTGCTCATGTTCCAACCCATGGGCGCAAGCGGCCAGAGCAAACCACGCTCTCAGGTTTGGGGAAAGCAAGTCAGAAAAATTGGACCACCATCACTCCCGGCCCTCACCACATTCCTTCTGGGCCTCTGTTCTTTCTGCTCTGTCATGGAACCCTCTCCCTGGGTCACCTGGCCACCACGGGGGAGAAGGCGTAGACATCTAGGATTGCGCAGAAACATCACCAAGTGTGAGAGGTTTGGGGGAGAGATGGGACGTGCACAGTGGGAATAATCAGACCCCTCCCTGCAGGCTGGGGGGCTTGGCTTTCAGTGGTCAGGGCTGGGCAAGTCATGGACTGGCAGTGTCAGGCAGCTGACATCTTTCTGTTGGTCTCTTTTCTTCTCTCAAAGCCTTCCCCCTGGCGGAGTCAAGATGGTGTACTAGGACGTGGAATTCACGTCTCCTCACAACTGGGGCACCTACCAGGCACTGGTGTGGGACCACGGACACCTAAGGAGACGGGAGGAACCCCCAGCGACCGGGTAGGATGTGGAGTGTGGGGCGAGTGAGGGGAGGAGAAGTGGAGGTGGGACGGGACTGGTGCCCCTGAGGGGCGGCTGGGGGAGGGGAAGGGATCTCATGCCCGAAGGGGGAAATTGGGGGACCACTGGGAGGACAGAGGATCAAAAGGGAGCGTGGCCAGGTTTCCCCTGACCACTTGGGCCCCCGGGAGCCTGCTGAGATCCCGGGCCTGACCCTCTGCCCACCGAGGCTCCCTCCAGCCACGGGGTCCTGAGGGTGAGGGAGGGAGGGAAGGGGGAGCAAAAGTAAAGGCCGGACCTCTGGGACCTGCACCCCTGAGGGGCGGCTGGGGGAGGGGAGGAGTTCCTACACACAGCAGGACCCACCCATGGTTAGCAGTCCAGTGGTGATGGGGGAGAACCTGGGGGAGACGGTGGGGGAGGGGTGTGGAGGAACGGAAGGGGACCGGCCCAGCTTAGGCACCGGGACACCTGTTGGGCTCCCGGGCCTGACCCTCTGCCCTCGGAGCCTCCCTCCTGCCAAGCAGAGCCCAAGCCCCGCCTGCAGCCCCAGCCAGGTCCCCACCTCTACACTCGGAGGCCCCCTCCAACGTGCTGGGCCTAAACCCCACCCACACACCCTCACTCAGGGCCCTACTGCCAAACTCCGGAGCTCCACACTCCACAAGCCCTCCTTTCCGCGAGCTGCCTCTCTGCTTCCTTGCAGGTCCTAAGCAGAGGCCTCGCCCCAAGCTTGAACGTTCCCCCGCTTAGGCCCCGCCCCCACGCTCAAACATCACCCGCCCACCCACCTGGGCCCCGCCCCACCCTAAACCCCGGCCCTGACTAAGTTCCACCCCCATCTAAACTCCACCCCTGTAGCCAAGGCTTTTTTTTTCTATTTTCCTCTTTTAGATTGGGGTTCTGTTTTACCTTGTTGATCCATTGTTGCTGATTCATTTATATTTTTATTTTTCCTAATAAATCTTTTATTTTTCTAATTTTATTCTATTCTTTATACCTTGTTATTGTTCTCTCCTTTTGCTTCTCCCCCCCACCCCATTTTTTTTTCTTTTTTCTGTTTTGGTTTTCTTTTACCTTGCTGCAGTTGCTTCAATTAGAGTTTTATTTTTCCTAATATATTTTTTATCTTTCTAATTTTATTTTGTTTTTTATTCTTTGATATTGTACTGCTCTTTTTTTTTCTTTTATCTTTTACCATGCCACGCAGCTTGCGGGATCTTGGTTCCCAGGCCAGAGCTCCTGTGGTGGGAGCTCTGAGTCCAAACTACTGGACTGACAGAGAACCTCAGACCCCAGGGAATATTAATTGGAGTGAGGCCTCCCAGAGGTCCTCATCTCAGCACCAAGACCCGGCTCTATCCAACTGCCTGCAGACTCCAGTGCTGGCTGTCTCAGGCCAAACAACTAGTAAGACAAGAATACAGCACCACCCATCCAAAAAAACAAAAATGAAGCAACAAAAAAATATGTTACAGACGAAGGAGCAAGGTAAAAACTGACAAGACCAAATAAATGAAAACGAAATAGGCAACCTACCTGAAAAAGAATTCAGAGTAATGATAGTAAAGATGATCCGAAAATCTCGGAAAGAGAATGGAGAAAATACAAGAAAGATTTAATGAGGATCTAGAAGAACTAAAGAGCAAACAAATAGTGATGAACAACACAATTACTGAAATTAAAAATACCCTAGAAGGAAGCAATAGCAGATAACTGAGGCAGAAGAATGGATAAATGAGCTGGAAGATAAAATGGTGGAAATAACTGCCAGGGAGCAGAATAAAGAAAAAAGAATGAAAAGAACTGAGGACAGTCTTGGAGACCTCTGGGAGAACATTGAACACAACAACATTCAAATTATAGGGGCCCCAGAAGAAGAAGAGAAAAACAAAGGGTCTGAGAGAATATTTGAAGAGATTGTAGTTGAAAACTTCCCTAACATGGGAAAGGAAATAGTCAATCAAGTCCAGGAAGCACAGAGAGTCCCATATAGGATAAATCCAAGGAGAAATATGCCAAGACACATATTAATCAAACATCAAAAATTAAATACAAAGAAAAAATATTAAAAGCAGCAAGTGAAAAGCAACAAATAACATACAAGGGAATCCCCATAAGGTTAACAGCTGATCTTCAGCAGAAACTCTGCAAGCCAGAAGGGAGTGGCAGGACATATTTAAAGTGATGAAAGGGAAAAACCTACAGCCAAGATTACTCTACCCAGCAAGGATCTCATTCAGATTTGATGGAGAAATTAAAACCTTTACAGGCAAGCAAAAGTTAAGAGAATTCAGCACCACCAAACCAACTTCACAACAAATGCTAAAGGAACTTCTCTAGGCAGGAAACACAAGAGAAGGAAAAGACCTACAATAACAAACTGAAAACAATTAAGAAAATAGTAATAGGAACATACATGTCAATAATTACCTTAAATGTAAATGGATTAAATGCTCCAACCAAAAGACATAGACTGGCTGAATCGATACAAAAACAAAACTTGTATATATGCTGTCTACAAGAGCCCCTCTTCAGACCTAGGGACACATACAGACTGAAAGTGAGGGGATGGAAAAAGATATTCCATGCAAATGGAAATCAAAAGAAAGCAGGAGTAGCAATTCTCATATAAGGCAAAATAGACTTTAAAGACTGTTACAGGAGGCAAAGAAGGACACTACATAATGATCAAGGGATCAATCCAAGAAGAAGATATAGCAATTGTAAATATTTATGCACCCAACATAGGACAACCTCAATACATAAGGCAAATGCTAATGACCATAAAAGGGGAAATTGACAGTAACACAGTAATAGTAGGGGACTTTAAAACCCCACTTACAACAATGGACAGATCATCCAAAATGTAAATAAATAAGGAGACACAAGCTTTAAATGACACATTAGACAAGATGGACTTAATTGATATTTATAGGATATTCCATCCAAAAACAACAGAATACACTTTCTTCTCAAGTGCTTATGGAACATTCTCCAGGATAGATCATATCTTGGTCACAAATCAAGCCTTGGTAAATTTAAGAAAATTGAAATCGTATCAAGTATGTTTTCTGACCACAACACTATGAGACTAGATATCAATTACAGGAAGAAAACTATAAAAAATACAAACACATGGAGGCTAAACATTACACTAGTAAATAGCCAAGAGATCATTGAAGAAATCAAAGGGGAAATCAAAAAATCCCTAGAAACAAACGACAATGAAAACACGATGACCCAAAACCCATGGGATGCAGCAAAAGCAGTTTTAAGAGGGAAGTTTATAACAATACAATCCTACCTCAAGAAACAAGAAAAATCTCAAATAAACAACCTAACCTTACACCTAAAGCAATTAGAGAAAGAAGAACACAAAAAGCCCAGTTAGCAGAAGGAAAGAACTCATAAAGGTCAGACCAGAAATAAATGAAAAAAATGAAGGAAACGATAGCAGTGATCAATAAAACTAAAAGTTGGTTCTTTGAGAAGATAAACAAAATTGATAAACCATTAGCCAGACTCATCAAGAAAAAAAGGGAAAAGACTCAAATCAACAGAATTAGAAATGAAAAAGGAGAAGTAACAACTGACGCTGCAGAAATACAAAGGATCATGAGAGATTACTACAAGCAACTATATGCCAATAAAATGGACAACCTGGAAGAAATGGACAAATTCTTAGAAAAGCACAAGCTTCCGAGACTGAGCCAGGATGAAACAGAAAATATAAGCAGACCAGTCACAAGCACTGAAAGTGAAACTGTGATTAAAAAAATCTTCCAACAAACAAAAGCCCAGGACCAGATGGCTTCATAAGTGAATTCTATCAAACATTTAGAGAACAGCAAACACCTATCTTCTCAAAATCTTCCAAAATACAGCAGAGGGAGGAACACTCCCAAACTCATTTTACAAGGCCACCATCACCCTCATACCAAAACCAGACAAAGATGTCACAAAAAAAGAAAATTTCAGGCCAATATCTCTGATGAAGATAGATGCAAAAATTCTCAACAAAATACTAGCAAACAGAATCCAACAGCACATTAAAAGGATCATACACCATGATCAAGTGGGGTTTATCCCAGGAATGCAAGGATTCTTCAATATATGCAAATCAATCAATGTGATACACCATATTAACAAGTTGAAGGAGAAAAGCCATATGATCATCTCAATAGATGCAGAGAAAGCTTTCGACAAAATTCAACACCTATTTATGGTACTCTCCAGAAAGTAGGCATAGAGGGAACCTACCTCAACATAATAAAGGGCATATATGACAAACCCACAGCTAACATCGCTCTCAATGGCGAAAAACTGCAACCATTTCCTCTAAGATCAGGAACAAGACAAGGTTGCCCACTCTCACCACTCTTATTCAACATAGTTTTGGAAGTTTTAGCCACAGCAATCAGAGAAAAAAAGAAATAAAAGGAATCCAAATCAGAAAAGAAGAAGTAAAACTGTCACTGTTTGCAGATGACATGATACCATACACAGAGAATTCTAAAGATGCTACCAGAGAACTACTAGAGCTAATCAATGAATTTAGTAGAGTAGCAGGATACAAAATTAATGCACAGAAATCGCTAGCATTCCTATACACTAATGATGAAAAATCTGAAAGAGAAATTAAGGAAACACTCCCATTTACCATTGCAACAAAAAGAATAAAATACCTAGGAATAAACCTACCTAAGGAGACAAAAGACCTGTATGCAGAAAACTATAAGACCCTGATGAAAGAAATTAAAGACGATATAAACAGATGGAGAGATATACCATGTTCTTGGATTGGAAGAATCAACATTGTGAAAATGACTCTACTACCCAAAGCGATCTACAGATTCAGTGCAATCCCTATCAAACTACCAATGGCATTTTTCACAGCAGGACAAAAAATTGCACAATTTGTATGGAAACACAAAAGACCCTGAATAGCCAAAGCAATCTTGAGAAAGAAAAATGGAGCTGGAGGAATCAGGCTCTCTGACTTCAGACTATACTATAAAGCTACAGTAATCAAGACAGTATGGTACTGGCACAAAAACAGAAATATAGATCAATGGAACAGGATAGAAAGCCCAGAGATAAACCCATGCACATATGGTCACCTTATCTTTGATAAAGAAGGCAAGAGTACACAACGGAGAAAAGACAACCTCTTCAATAAGTGTTGCTAGGAAAACTGGACAGCTACATGTAAAAGAATGAAATTAGGACACTCCCTAACACCATACAGAAAAATAAACTCAAAAGGGATTAAAGACCTAAATGTAAGGCCTGACAATATAAAATTCTTAGAGGAAAACATAGGCAGAACACTCTATGACATAAATCACAGCAAGATCCTTTTTGACCCACCTCCTAGAGAAACATAAATAAAAACAAAAATAGACAATGGGACCTAATGAAACTTGAAAGCTTTTGCACAGCAAAGGAAACCATAAACAAGACCAAAAGACAACCCTCAGAATGGGAGAAAATATTTGCAAACAAAGCAACTGACAAACGATTAATCTCCAAAATATACAAGCAGCTCATGCAGCTCAATATTAAAAAAACAAACAACCCAGTACAAAAATGGGCTGAAGACCTAAATAGACATCTCTTCAAAGAAGATATACAGATGACCAACAAACACATGAAGGTATGCTCAACATCACTAATCATCAGAGAAATGCAAATCAACACTACAATGAGGAATCACCTCACACCGCTCAGAATGGCCATCATCAAAAAATCTACAAACAATAAATGCTGGAGAGAGTGTGGAGAAAAGGGAACCCTCTTGCACTGTTGGTGAGAATGTAAATTGATACAGCCACTATGGAGAACAGTCTGGAGGTTCCTTAAAAAATTAAAAATTGAACTACCATATGACCCAGCAATCCCACTACTGGGCATATACCCTGAGAAAACCATAATTCAAAAAGAGTCATGTACCACAATGTTCATTGCAACACTATTTACAATAGCCAGGACATGGAAGCAACCTAAGTGTCCATCAACAGATGAATGGATAAAGAAGACGTGGCACATGTATACAATGGAGTATTACTCAGCCTTATAAAGAAACGAAACTGAGTTATTTGTAGTGAGATGGATGGACCTAGAGTCTGTCATACACAGTGAAGTGAGTCAGAAATAGAAAAACAAGTACCGTATGCTAACACATATATATGGAATCTAAAAAAAAAAAAATGTTCTGAATAACCTAGGGGCAGGACAGGAATAAAGATGCAGATGTAGAGAATGGACTTGAGGACATGGGGAGGGGGAAGGGTAAGCTGGGACGAAGTGAGAGAGTGGCATGGACATATATACACTACCAAATGTAAAATAGGTAGCTAGTGGGAAGCAGCCGCGTAGCACAGGGAGATCAGCTCAGTGCTTCGTGACCACCTAGAGGGATGGGATAGGGAGGGTGGGAAGGAGACACAAGAGGGAGGAGATATGGGGACATATGTATATGTATAGCTGATTCACTTTGTTATACAGCAGAAACTAACACAACACTGTAAAGCAAGTATACTCCAATAATGATCTTAAAAAAAAAAAAGGCCTTCACCCATCATTCTGAGAGAAGCAGGAGGTGGTTTCTGCATTGCTGAGTGGAGACTGCTCAATACGCACCCACTTTATTTGTCCCGTCAGGGATCCCTGAAAATCTGGGTGGTGTGTATGTGCCCCGTGAGCTGGAATTGGACAGCCTGCCTATTGTGAGGCCAGGGCTGGGCTCTGGGTGGGAAAGGGGTGCAGAGGCCACCCTTTCCCATGCAGAGGGAGTCACCAAGAGGGAGAGAAGGGGGTGGCTAGCAGAGTTATCAAAGATATTCTTCTCAGGCTTAGAATGTATATATATATATATATATATATATATTTTTTTTTTTTTTTTTTTGCGGTCCGCGGGCCTCTCACTGCTGTGGCCTCTCCCATTGCGGAGCACAGGCTCCGGACGTGCAGGCTGAGCGGCCATGGCTCACGGGCCCAGCCGCTCCGCGGCATGTGGGATCCTCCCGGACCGGGGCACGAACCCGTGTCCCCTGCATCGGCAGGCGGACTCTCAACCACTGCGCAACCAGGGAAGCCCCAGGCAAGTCTTTACTGGGGACCCTGCTGTAGCAGGGGGGAGTGAAAACAAGTAACAGGTTTCCTTGCTCGCTCCCTGAGAGGAGGTGGCGAGCCAGTTCCTTATATGGGGTGAGGGTAGGGATGTGTCCAGGGGTGGGGCTGGAGGGGGGGCTTAGGTGTTTTGCCCACCCCTCTGGTGGTGTGGTGTGCATGCTCAGTACCCCACTTTTGCTCCCAGCACGCTGCTTTTGCTCCCAGCTCTTCAGAAGCCGCAGTTGGGTTTTCGGTCTTTTTGTCCAGAATTTGCCCCAACTGCTCATGCACACAGTTATTTTTAGTCCCTTATAGTTTCTGTGTATTTTGTTGCTCCAGGTGCAAGCAGTGCAGCAAAGGGTCCCAGGTCCCAGCCTGTCTCAGTCTGAATTTCTTCTCGGAGAACAGAGGCGAATCAGGCCACAAGTATCGTGACCCAGGCCAGGGCAAGCATGTTTGGAGGAATGCTGGTCTCCAGAGTTGACCAGCAAAAGCGGTGAGGACAGGGGTCATGCTGTCCCCTGATCTGGTCAGCCCCGCACAGCTGGGACACTGATTCTGGGGATTGGGAGATCCAGGCTGGGTCCCACTGCTTCTAAGCAGAAACACCCGCCCTCCTTCTGCCTTCTTGCCTTCTGATACAAGACCCTCTGGACCTGCTTTCCTGGCCAAGCTCCCCGGTGGGGTTGGGTGGTGTTGATGGAGACCAGTGAGCAGAAACGAAGGTCGCGGGGAATGACCCTCCAGTGTGAGAATGTGCTGGGGCTGTATTCAGTAGCTTCTCTTCTGTGTCTCCATATTTACAGCCCAGAGCTGTGGCCTCCCTCCTACGGTTTCCTCCTCGGCGAAGAGACCAGGCCTTTTCCATCTAGCGCAGTTGCTGCTGAGGCTGTCCTAGCGAGGGCAGGCCACGTGCCAGGAGAGCTTTGGCTGGGCAGGCAGCCACCGACAGCCTTTTCCTTCCACCTGGGAGAAGAGGGGGGCAGATGGGGCAGTCAAAGGCAGGCGGGCCAGCAGGCAGACACTTTCTCCCCTCTGAGCAGAGTCCTGGACTACTGGGAATGCTGGGGTTGAGGTCAGCAAGGGTGTGGGCATTCGAGGAGCCCTTGTCCCCAGTGTGGACCTGCTTGGGGGGCACCCCTTCCTCGTATCAACATGGGCACCTGCAGCAGGGGACAAGGGGTTAGAGCTGAGCGCGGGCCTGATTGACCCTCCTGGGTCACAGCACGGAGGCCACCTTGTGTCCTTGCATCCCTGTGGGGGGTGGGGGTGTTGGCCGAACTGGGATCCGGGGAGCCGCCGGGCTGTGGCCAGGGTACCAATCACACGTGCAGGAAAACAGGCATCTGCTCTGCTCCTCCCACGTCTGTGTCCTCTGGCCACGACAAGTGAGGCTGGCCTGGTGATACTTGGGGGACAGCGTCTCCTCCCCGATTCCGGTTACAGTTTATCAAGACAATCCCCTTCCCTTGTCCGGCAGGGCTCCGAGGCCCCTGTGAGGAGGGTGTGGCTGTTTTTCCAGAACGTCAGCCTCCAAGAGTCAGAGATGTCCCTTAACAACCTGCTCTGGACTGACCGTGAATTTATTTAAGCCCTCCCTGAGCCTGTTTATGTTTCATTAAACTCTTTTATTGATCCTCTTAATTTTCTCTGTGCTGATTTGCTCTGGGACCTGAACTCCACACGCCTTTCCCTGGCTCTCATCCTGAAGGGTTTCCCAAGTGTGTCTGTGCCGCAGGCCTCAGCCATGGGCCAAAGCCTGTAGAACTGGCCTCGGTGAGCCCCCGCTGTCTCTCACGGGGGTGGGGGGTGGGGTGGGGCCGTCCCCCGCTCCTCTAGATCCAGGGGATGCTCAGACCTCCCGCTCCCCGGCCCCCATTTTCCATTTGCCTTTTTTTTTTAAAGTTTTATTTATTTATTATTTTTTAATTTTTGGCTGTGCTGGGTCTTCGTTGCTGTGCGCGGGTTTTCTCTAGCTGTGGCGAGGGGGGACTACTCTTGATTGCAGTGCACAGGTTTCTCATTGTGGTGGCTTCTATTGTTGTGGAGCACGGGCTCTAGGTGCACGGACTTCAGTAGTTGTGGCACATGGGCTCAGTAGTTGTGGCTCGTGGGCTCTAGAGCACAGGCTCAGTAGTTATGGCACACGGACTTAGTCGTTCTGCGGCACGTGGGATCTTCCCGGACCAGGGATCGAACCCGTGTCCCCTGCATTGGCAGGTGGATTCTTAACCACTGCGCCACCAGGGAATTCCCTCCATTTGCCTTTTGAGTGCTTAATCCCAAACAGGGAATCTCTGTTGGTGCAATTTTAGGCTGCCAGTGGCTAGTGGTAGAGACATTTTGGGGCAGGGAGGCTTTTAAGTCCACTTCGTATGCAGCTATCCATTTTGCTTTTGGAAAGAGATAATAGACATCATGCTCATTAAAGCTGCATTCGGTGGCAGGGAGAGATGGGCAGTTTGCAGAATGACTGCTGGACCATCCTGGGAAATTTACAGATGGTCTGCTTCAATCCACTCTCCCTTGCTCACCCAAACTGAGTTCTGTTTACACATGGCCACTAAAAAACAAGAGCCCTCCTTATGTGAGTGTAGTGGTCAGAAAGGAAATGGGCGCCAACCTCCCACCTCCACTCACTGGTAGATGTTTTTATCTGTGTTAGATCAGGGCCTAGCTCCCCTGAGGTGGCTACTTATCCCTCACTGGTTATCCTTTATATACTCTCAAGCGTTGTTTGGGAGTGGTGTGTGTAATGACTG
This sequence comes from Orcinus orca, assembly GCF_937001465.1. Taxonomy (NCBI): domain Eukaryota; kingdom Metazoa; phylum Chordata; class Mammalia; order Artiodactyla; family Delphinidae; genus Orcinus; species Orcinus orca. Next base: position 16,691,790 of record NC_064565.1, on the reverse strand, counting down.
TTTTATCTGACTTATGGGAAAAAGTAAAAAATAGTTTATTAAATTAGGGGACTGGGATTAACACATACACACTACTATATATAAAACAGACAACCAACAACAACCTACTGCATAGCACAGGGAACTCTAGTCAATATTTTGTAATAACCTATAAGGGAAAAGAATCTGAAAAAGAATGGATATATGTATCTGTATAACTGATTCACTGTGCTGTACCCCTGAAACTAACACGGCATTGTAAGTCAACCATACTTCAATAAAAATGTTAAAAATGAATTTTTATGTATCACGCAGGTGCGTGATAAACTGTGTGTGTGTGTGTGTGTGTGTGTGTTGTGTTGGGGGGTAATAAGGATGCTTTTTGTACTTTCTGCTCAATTTTTCTCTTAATCTAAAACTGCTCTAAAAAATAGTCTCTTAAAGAAAAGACATAACTAAATTAATTTCTAAAAAAATGCATTTTTACATTTTTATTTAATAGATCAACTAGAATCTCTGTGTATTGTGGTGGAAAGGCTTTGTGTTAGCTTATTTCATCATTTTTCCAGAACCAGAAATTCTCTGCTTCTATTTCCCAAGGAGAGACATCTATAAAATATTTGGTGAGAATATCCTGGACACGCAGGCTGACATCTGCGTTTCCTTTTTTTCTTACTCTCATGGTTACATAATCCAAATAGAACAATGCAAAACCTTCTACAGAGAGGTGGCCTGACCCCTAATCAAGGCTAAGAGGCTGTCTTGACCGCTCTGTCTCTGTGTTCCCAGTTCAGTGGATGTGGTCCTGTGGGCTTGTAGGCTGCAGGCAGCACGGCTGGAGGTCGGCTCCCCACGGCCCTGACTTTAGCTTCCTGACCATGAACTTCCCCCCCAGTGGCCACCTACATACAGTATGCGGACTGTGCTTCACTGAGCACACCTCCAGGTGCTCTGGAAATGCAAGCATTGCAGGGCTGGGGAGTCACCATAACCATCTTTTAGCAGATGGCCACAAAGCGTCTCATGCAAAACGTTTTCTAATTTGCACCGAATCCACATTTGGAATAGTGTTCAAATATTTCCTTTCTATTAACTCTTTTTTTAAAAAAAATTAATTTTATTGAAGTATAGTTGATTTACAAGGTTGGGTTAATTTCTGCTGTACAGCAAAGTGACTCAGCTATACATAAATACATTCTTTTTCATATTCTTTTCCATGATGGTTTGTCACAGGATGTGGAATAGATTTCCCTGTGCTCTACAGTAGGACCTTGTTGTTTATATCATTGCCTGATTTTCCATAGGCTTCTAGAAGGAGCTTTCAATCTTCACCACTTGACATCTGCTAACCTAGTTCTCAGACACTCCGAGTGCCTGGAAACAACACCTACACTTTTCATCCCAAGGCTGTTAGCATATGTCCAGGCCCTGACTGCAGGAGGTGGCCTGCGTGTGCCCATTAACAGGTGGGAAGCAGGAGATGGTGGCCAGCGACCCCTCGGTGCTAATCTGGAGAACCTCACATCTCACATACACTCCTGCATCTCTCTCGGCGGGGGTGCTCGAGGCCCCATGAGGATGCCTCTGTTATCGGGGGAAGGAACTTGTTCCCTGTTAGCCATTCACACCCTAGGTAGAAAGAGTCCCCTATGCTGGCCCACAAGGTCCAGTGGTTAAGACTCTGAGCTCTCAGTGCAGGGAGCATGTGTTCAATCCCTGGTTGGGGAACTAAGATCCTGCAAGATGCACAGCATGGCCAAAAAAAAAAAAGTTAATTACTCCCTCTGTGTCCTCCTTTTCAACCTGCAGTGTTTTTTTTTTGTTTTTTGTTTTGGCCATGCTGCATGGCTTGTGGGATCTTAGTACCCTGCCCAGGGGTTGAACCCCTGCCCTCGGCAGTGAAAATGCAGAGTCCTAACCACTGGGTCACCAGGGAATTTCCAACCTGCATATATTTTGAATGTTGCTACTTTTAAGCTGCACAGTAATTCATTATTTTTTTCCCCTCTTTTTTCTTTTTTATTGAAGTATAGTTGACATACAATATTATATTGGTTTCAGGTGTACAACATAGGGATTTGACATTTACATACATTACGAAATGATCACCATGATGTCTATTAACCATCTGTCACCATACAAAGTGATCACTACATAACTGACTATATTCCTTATGATGTACATTACAACCCTGTGACTTATTTAGCTTATAACTGGAAGTTGGAACCTCTTTTTTTTAAATTTCTCAGTGGGTGACCTCTTTTTTCCTTTCTTTCCCCTTCTTTCTTTCTTTTCTTTTCTTTTCTTTCTTTCTTTCTTTCTTTTTTCTTTCTTTCTTTCTCTCTTTCTTTCTTTTTTCTTTCTTTCTTTCTCTCTTTCTTTCTTTCTTTCTTTCTTTCTTTCTTTCTTCCTTCCTTCCTTCCTTTCTTTTCTTTCTTTTTCTCTCTTTCTTCTTTCTTTCCAATTTGCTAATATTTTATTCAATAGTTTTACATTCATATTTATGTATGAGTATTCTGAAATGATGATTTTTAAATTGAAGTACAGTTGATTTACAATGTTGTGTTAGTTTCAGATGTACAGTAAAGTGATTCAGTTACATATATATATATATTCTTTTTCAGATTATTTTCCATTATAGGTTATTACGAGATATTGAGTATAGTTCCCATGCTATACAGTAGGTTCTTGTTGGTTATTTATTTTATATATAGTAGTGTGTGTATATTAATCCCAAACTCCTAATTTACCCCTCCCCCCAGTAATTCATTTTTATGTCTGTCTCTGCTATTCTCTTTGAGGGAGAGACGGGTCCCACGGCTTTAGGAGAACAGCCCAGGGAGCTTACCACATTCAGGAACCAAAGTTAAAAAAAAAAAAGGTTAATGAAAATCTTCCTGAATTGGATTATATAAATCCCAGGCTTTTGAAACAGAATCTCTTTCCTGGGTTTCCAGCTTCTAGCACAGGGCCTGACACAGTAATTATTCAACAAACATGTGCTCAATTGACTTGATAATGAGGAGAGAGGGTTTTACAAAATGGAAATGGTCAAACAAATGGAAAAAAATCCTTGGAGAGCATGGGGGATTTTTCTTACTTCTTAAGGATTTAAAGTTTGGGTCTTTTTGTTTTGGATTTATGACTTTTCTTGGTCAGATGAAGACCTGGAGCTTTGGAAGGATTGTGTGTGTGTGTGTGTGTGTGTGTGTGTGTGTGTGTGTGTGTGTGAGAAATGGTAAATGGGGACTAGTGGATCCTTTTTGGAAATGAATGACTCATTTCTCTTTCATTGATGTCAAGCAGGTGCAGAGAAAGTGTTTACCCTGAAGGAATGTGCAACCCTAAATATAGGTTTGCTTAATGAGGGGTGTATCTTCCTAAGTAAAGAAGCTATGTTTTTGATTCCATAATTCCTGAAACCCTGACCCTTGTCTACCTGAGGTCTTGGTAGGAATCGTGGGGCTTTTTAGGGGAAGGAGAATGACTTTCACTCTGATTAACTATTTCTAAGCCACGGAGGAGGCGAGCTCTGCTTCAACACCTGTTTCTGTGATGTGAATTAATTCACATAAGCCTGGTAAATAGGGGAATGGCGTTAGTAACACATGTGGGCTTATACTCACTTTTTCTCAGTAAGGGTTGAAGCCATGCGGAGGTGGGGAGAGGCAAGGTTTCCCACAATGAAAGAGAAAGCCTTGGCAATATAAAAAAAATCTTAAGAAAAAAAGCTGAAAATCCTGCATAAGGGCTTTTTTTGGTGCAAGCAATGGCTGGTTTGGGGGCTTCAAGAACCTATACTTATAAAGATGTTAAAAAAAAAGAACCTATACTTAATATTAGCCATAAAAAAGAATGAAGTAATGCCATTTGCAGCAACACAGATGGACATAGAGATGATCATACTGAGTGAAGTCAGACAGAGAAAGACAAATACTATATGATATCACTTTTACGTAGAATCTAAAAAATGACTCAAATCAACTTATTTACAAAACAGAAATAGTCTCACAGACACAGAAAACAAACTTACGGTTCCCAAGGGGGAAAAGTGGGGAGGGATAAATTAGGAACTTGGGATTAACAGATACACTATATATAAAATAGATAACCAATGAGGACCTACTGTATAGCACAGGGAATTCTACTCAATATTCTGTGATAACCTATACGGGTAAAGAATCTGAAAAAGAATGAATATATGTATATGTATGACTGAATCACTTTGCTGGACACTTGAAACTAACACAACATTGTAAATCAACTATACTTCAACTAAAAAAAAGAAGAACCCACACTGTCTACACCATTAAGCTGTCCCACGAGGCTAGCACAGCTGTGGTGAAGCTGGGAAGACGTTTCCCATTGTGTTCAAACAGGATGGACGAGGCAGGATCACATTTTCAATTCTGATGCAAAGACCCGCCCCCAGGGAGGAGGCCAAGCCTGGGAGGTGTGGGCTACCTGGGGTGCTGTGTGCACCCACGCAGGAGGCTGAGTTCCGTGGGTGTTTTTAGCAGGCTATTATTGTTTTATGAGTGCTCTGTCTACAATGCCTCTTAGATTTTGAGAGGCTTTTCTGCCCCGAATCCTATTTTTCTCATAAACTCTGTTTAAAAATATGTTAGTGTGCCATTTTGCAGAACCCAAGATTTTTCCGGAGCGCGTTCTAGCGGAAGGGCTGGGATGCGCATAGCTGTTATGCATCACTCCAGCTGCTCCTTCACACAGCCCTGAAAGGGTTCCATCCCTGCTCAGGCAACTAAGCTCCCACAAGCTGAGCAGCGTGGCCAAAAAGAAAAAGAAAAAAAAAGAAATATATACATCTCTCCCCAGTTTTGCGTCCTGAGCCATCAGGTCGGTACCTTGCCTTAATGGGAAAATTTACATCACAGAAAAAGGCAAACAGACACATGGGGGCTTTCTCTCTCCTCTTCAGAGGGCTAATTCTTGAAACTTCACCAGCACACCACTGGGAAGAGGCCCGGATACTTTGGGGATGGGATAACACAGTGGGAGAGGGAAGCCTGAAGGGTCAGCTAGGGCAGAAGGACTCTTGAGAGTGACCTTTCAGGGTAGTGAGAGTAGCTCACTGTTAAAAAGTTATGAAAAAGTTAAAAAAAGAAATGAAAAATATTTTCATGGCAATCTTTCTGGAGTGGGTGATACAAGGATATCTGAGCATAAGGAAACCCTTTCTGGATGATCCAGGGACCTTATCACAAACATCCATGCTTATGGAAAGTGGATACTATTTCTGGGGATTGGGAAACCCAAGAGGGCAGAACTCTGTGTGGTCACTGCTGCACCCCAGTGCTTACCCCAGAGCCTGACACGTAGCAGGCATTTCATGAATATTTGCAGAAAGAAGGAATCGTCTTTAGGGCTATTTGTTGTTTTATTTCCCTACAAAATGGCGCTATGGTCTTTGAGGATGGCCTGGGCTGAAACTATGACAGTTGGGATGAAGGAGGGGGAGAAATTTGAGAGCAGTTTAGAGAGTAGAATAAAATAGACAGGCCTGAGATGATGGGTTAGATATAGAAGGTGAAAAAGAGGAAGTTGTATATTAATTTCCTAATTTTTAATTAGGAAAATTTCAAACATCTAGTGATGAGGGTGGTATAATGAAATCCATCACCTAGGCTTTACAATCATTCACATTTTACCATATTTGCTTCCTCTGCTTTCTTGAAGTATTTAAAGTGAATTTCACTCATCACGACCTTTCAATCCTGAATAATTCAGCCCACATCTCCAACAAAGTTTCTAATATCACCTAACACAAGTTCCCAGTAAAAATTTCCTAATTATTCCCAAAGTATATTTTACAGACTGGTTGTCAAACCAGGATCCGATCAAGGATTACACACTATCCAGGAATGGCCAAACTTTTTCTGTAAAGGGCTACAAAGTAACGCTTGTAGGCTTTGCAGGTCAAGAGACAAAATCAAGTAAGGTTAAAGATTTTTACATTTAAAAATCTGAAAACCATTCTTAGCTCATGGACCACATAATGCAGGTGGTGGGCCTTGGCTCCCCCAGCTGTACATTGCTGGCCCTAGAGCTTCACAAGATGAAACCAGACCCTCTCTTGGTTGTTCACCGTCCCTGCCTGGTCCCCCCACTCCCTAACAGGGCCCCCCAGGAGCATCCGTTCATAATTCATGTGCTCAAAAATCCTCCTTTCAGAGTCTGCTTCTGGGAAAGTTGACCCATGACAGCGTCTAGTGCTGCTGGACCACTGAGAAGAGAGCTTGGGACCCACAGGCAGCCGGTGGGTGGGGGCAAAGACCACTCCCTCTGAATGCCAGGGAAACCCGGGAGCCGGAGCCTGCCCCTGCCTGTGGGCCCCACAGAGAGTGATGGAGCGTGCTTGGCTGGCCTGGACCTCTGTAGCAAAAGCCAGAGGCGTTGTTATCAGAGGAGGGGGGAGGGAGGCCCACGGCTGGGGTTCAGCTGGAAGGTGGGGCACCTTCCCGCAAGGGGCTCCACGCCTCGTTGCTGGGGCGGCGCCGGGCTCCAGCAGAGGACCGCAGCCTCCCCAGGCAGCCACGCAGGGGCCGTCTGCCTTCCTTCTTCTTCCCACCCCAACTCTAGAGGGTCCAACTTGGGGAAGGGGGTGAGAGAGGTCAGCACCTCTGTCCTGTCCTGTCCTCCCAGCTCCAAGGTCCGCGATCTTGGCTTCTGCTGGAGGGGTGGGCGGGAGTGCTTTGAATCGAAAATGAAACTCAAGTTCTAAGATGAATAGGACCGAGCCTTAAAAGCCAGAATGCCATTGCTTTAATTAACTGAAAATGACCGCAAAATTAGGGAATCCAACTGGGATGTCATTATGGGAGCTGTCCCCCAGCGGGAACGAGTGGGAGGTTGTGAGTGAGCCCAGCAGGTCCGGGGAAAATGAAAGATTCCTGTGTCTAACCTAACACGCTGAGATTCCTCCCTAAGCCAGTTCCAGAGTGTTGGGAAACTTCTCACTGTACTTCTCAGCAATACTCTTGTTGTGGAGAAGAGGACAGAGCCTTCAAAACAAGGTTGCCCCGATAAAGATCAGATCCATCGCATGAGAACCTCACTGGGGTTGCCAGATAAACATTCAGGATGCCCAGCTGCCTTCGAATTTCAGATAAACAATGAATACTTTTAAAAATACACGTATGTCCCATGCAATACTTGGGATGTACTTAACACAAAAAATGTATTCACCATTTATCTGAAATTCAAAGGTAACTGGGTATCCTGTGTTCCGTCTGATGGACCTGGCCACCTAAGTTTCACGTACCTTCAGAATATCCATAAAGGTCTAACGTGTCCCTCAAGTTACTGGTCAGAGGGCTAAGGATTGAATCGTGTACATGGGTTGGGTGAGTGGATAGGAGGTTGCAGCCTGTGTATTCCGGGAGGAAGTGAAGGTGACAATGATACATGCCACTCCCTGAGAATTTACTACGTGCCAGCTGCTGGGGTTGGTGTTTGGCGTGTTCTAGCCTCTTCTTGAGAGTTCTAGAAGACGGGCAGCCCTAACACTGTCCCCATTGTACAGATGAGAAAGCTGAGGCTCCCAGGCTCAGCAACTTGTCTCAGGCTTGAACCAGCTCTGTCTGTCCTCAAAGCCTTGCTGCCCTTTCTGGGGTGCTGCCGCGTCTGAAGTTGGATCCATGTAAGAACCAGCACCCAACTCTGTGCCGCCAGCAGGAAGCCCACCTGGGATGCAGGAGAAAACATTCCGGGGGCTGAGAACAGGGAAGGCCGAGAGCACGGTGCCCCCGAGACTCAGTTCACACAGCGTCGTTCCGGACGCCTGTTTGGAGCCGGGCGGTGTGGAGGGCTGGGAATCCAGGGGGAACATCCCAGGACCGACAGCAGCTGGGGTGAGGGATGGTGGGGGTGAAGAGGCTGTTAGACACGTGAACAGGACGATTAACGCACAGGACTGCAGAGGCGGGCGCCTGACCTAGTCAATGTGTGTATGCGGCTGTGTGTGTTTCCATGTGCAGCTGGGTGCCCTGGAGGTCCAGTCCTTGCACAGGGAGATGTCCTTTCTCCTCTCCCCTGGGATGCTGGCCTTGATTACACCTATTGTACTCAGGCTCCCCCAGACCCCCAAATTTAGGAGGTTTCATATTTTGCAAACGCAAGGTGCAACAGGGCTGGGCGTGCTCGATACCTACTCATTTTCTTATAATCTGTGCCACAGGGGGAGCTGCTGGTGGGTAGAGGGGGGCTCCCAGACCTGGATGTGAGATCTGGGGGACAGGCCTTGCTGTCGGCAGCTTTGCGACCACGTCGTGTAGGTAGACAGGAGCTTCAGGATGACATTGTTGCAGTCTAAGAGGCTCCTTAGGCCCCTCTTCCCCCCCACGCCTTGGGCTTCAGCCATTGGGTAGGAGCTCACTCAGGGCAAGTGAGTGTCTCGGCCACTCCCTGGCGCATCTCCTGGAAGGAACTCCGGCAGCCATGAGAAGTCCCCCTCTCTGAACACCCCTGCCCGGTATTCTTTGCTTACCTCTCCTGTGCTTTTTTTTTTTTGCTGTATGCGGGCCTCTCACTGCTGTGGCCTCTCCCGTTGCGGAGCACAGGCTCCGGACGCGCAGGCTCAGCGGCCATGGCTCACCGGCCCAGCCGCTCTGCGTGGGATCCTCCCGGACCGGCGCACGAACCTGTGTCCCCTGCATCGGCAGGCGGACTCTCAACCACTGCGCCACCGGGGAAGCCCTCTCCTGTGCTCTTTGAGCTGCACCTTAAAATGTGACAGGTGCGGGGGAGGGATAAATTGAGAGATTGGGATCGACATATATACTACTATATATAAAATAGATAACCAACAACGTATAGCACAGGGAACTCTACTCAGTACTCTGTTATGGCCTATGTGGGAAAATAATCTTAAAAACAAAGAGTGGATATATGTATATGTATAACTGATTCATTTTGCTCTACACCTGAAACTAACACGACCTTGTAAATCAACTACACTCCAACAAAAATTTAAAGAAATAAAAATCTGTGACAGGTGTAAGGCTCGTGTGCCCCGGTTGCCATTCTTGCCGCCTCACACGCGGTCCTGTGTCACCTCGACCTGTCGGGTCTCGGGAGTGTCTGTCTCTGGTCCACGTAGCCACAGGCATCTCTCTGAAAGGCTGGGAGACCTATCACTCAGGCAGGGCTCAGGGGGTGTGGGTTCACTGCCAGATGAAGGGGGAGGAATGGAATGAGGCGTCTGTGCACGTGGCACACGGATTTCTCCAAACCAGCCAATCAGGGGCTGCAGTTTCATCCTGAGACGCTGGGGAGAAGGGCAGAGATGCTGCGGGGAAGATGGAGATGAGTGATGAGAGGTCTAGTGAGCACAGGTGCAGGAGGAAAGAGGTGCGGTGGGAAGGTGAACCTCTCCTCCAAGTGGCCTGGAAAATGACGGCTTCCGTTGGCTCCGTGGGACCACGCCGATGCAGTTTGGAAGTACAGAGGAGCAGCGACAAAGGGTGAAGACCGACAGCCATCCGTCACGTGGGGGCAGCCGTGGGATCCCGCTCCCCTAAGCAGCTTTATTAACGATCCGGGAGAGAGACCAGCCGTGCCTTCCTTAAAGTCACAAACGATTCTGGGCTGGGAAGCCTTGGGAACCACAGTAGGGAGAACTGACAAATTAATACCCAAATTAGAAGCTTGAAAATATATGGGCAGCAAATAAGAGGAACTTGCCCTGGAAAAAGGAAAACCCAGCAGAGATTTAATGACCGAGTCCTTTGCTTATTTAGGAGAAAAAAAATTCCCCTAGCTGAATTCAGTGCTTTAAAAAGTTTGTGTGTTTTTAAAAATTCTTATGAATTTTTTTAAAAAAATTGATTTTTCCCCCAAATCAATCGAGTGCCCATTTTTTTTTTCTCTCTTCCTGAATTCAGTGTGTTTAGACACTCAACTCATCAAATACAGTCCTGGGAAGGAGTATTATTAACAATGACCTGGGTTCCAAGGCTTCATAAACTCATAGACTGGAACTAACCCATTTTAGATACGAAGGGGCCTCGGAGACGAGGGGTCTCAATTCTTTATCGCAAAGGGGAGACACAGAGGGGTGATTGTTACCGAGTCCAAGCTCGCTCTGCTCGCCGCATGACAAGGCCAGTAAATTGGGAGACGAGGTGTTAGGGCAAGGAATGATGACTCTTTTCGGAAAGCCGGCAGACCGAGAAGATGGCGGACAGGGGTCCCCCAAAGAACCATCTTACTGGGGTCTGGATGCCAGCCTCTTTTATAGAATCAGAGAGGGAAGGTGGAGAGGAAAGGCAGAATGGAGAGGGAGGGGCGAGGAGGAAGAAAAGTCAAAAGGGCCATCAGTCTTGCAAAACATCTCCTGGAATGGCCAGCCCCGGGGAGGGGATGTGTTCATTCCTTCTTTCTTGAAGCCATCCACAGGTGGGCAAGGATCCCTGAGGCAGCCCATGATGTACGATTAAACTAATCAAAGCAGTGAAAAGAGCAAAGGCTGAAAATCAAAGACACAGATCCAGCCTGGAGTCAGAATTGGCTCTTCCCTGTTACAGGATGAGCTTGGCTTGGTGTGACAGCACCCACAGTGTCAGGCCAGGCTGTGCCCCGGCCCCCGCCGCACTGCCATGCCCTCTTTCTTTGCTCTGCGTGGGGTGATTCCAGGCAGCACACAAAAGGGAGTGAGACCACTTCTGACACCAGCTGTGTGCTTCTTTCCCACGCGGATTCTGCCGTTCTCCAGCACCCCGTGGGTGTCCAGCCACGCATTTCAAGTCTGACACTACCTTCCGGAGTTAGTGCAGACCCCACAGATGAAGGGTCAGTCCCACAAGACTGTCCCAATTTCAGATGCCACCTGCAAGTCCCAGGGACCACCTGTACCTCTGTCTGATGATGCACTTGGGAGTTCCCACAGCTCCCTGTCAGGTTCAGTCATTTGCTAGAATGACTCACAGAACTCAGGAAAACATTTTACTTACCTTTAATGGTTTATTATAAAGGATACAACACAGGAACAGCCAAACGGAAGAGATGTGTAGGGTGAGGAGGTATGGGGGGGTGCACATGCAGGGCTCCCGTGCTCCCTCGGGATGCGCTATCCTCCCAGCACCTCCATGTGTTCACCAACCCGGAAGCTCTCTGAACCCCATTGTCTAGGGTTTTTGATGAAGGTTTCATATGGAGGCACGATTGACTAAATCATTGGCCATTGGTGATTGAACTCGATCTCCAGCTCCGCTCTCCTTCCCAGAGGTCTAGGTGGGATGGGAAGTTCTAACCCTCTAATCACTGGTTGGTTTTTCTGGCCACCAGCCTCCATTCTGAAACTATTTAACACCCTTCCCAACCCTGGCCATCTCATTAGCGCACCAAACCCGAAAACTTCTGAGGTTTTAGGAGCTCTGCGCCAGGAACTGTGCACAAAGACCGCACTATTTATTTTTAATTATACCACAGGCCCTCAAGGCAGCTGTGACCTAATAAGGACGGAAAGGCAGAGCTAAGAGTCCCAGGAGGGGCTGGGAGGGAGGGAGGCTGTTGGCAGGAAGCGGGGAAGCCTTCCTGGAGGAAGTGGTCCCAAAGTAGTGATTTGGGAGGGGAGGGCTGAGTCCCGTGGCAGTGGACGGAGGGCATTTGTGATGGATGGGCGATGCCATCAAGGGAGGGGGGAAGAAAGGAAAAGGACCTGTGCTGGAAACAGCTGGGGTGCAGGGTCTCAGGAGGGGACAGTGGCCTGGCTCTTGGGTGCTCTGTTGGGGTCAGACTGTGGTGACCCTGGACTATTAGGACTTTGGTATCAAGAGGGGACCGTTTAGGGGATTCCTTGGTGGTCCAGTGGTTAGGACTCTGCACTTCCACTTGACAGAGCTGAGCTCTCAGATGGCTTATCTGGCAGCACTGTAGGGGTGGCCCGAGGCTGGCTTACTGGTTGGGAAGTGGGGAGGCTGGAGCTGAAGTCCCCACGGGGCCTGGTGATGGGATGGTTGAAACACGCAGCTCTCAGGGTGTCTGCTGCTTACAGGACCTCCTTCTCTGAGAAGTGCTTTTCTCCATCCCCATGGCCAAAGCCAAGGTGGGTCAATGGGGTCATTTCTGAGCTGATGGAGGGCCCCTGAGCAGCCATTTATGTCTTGTACAGCAAAGAGGAATAGAGAAGGTGGGGCTGCAAGGAGGGAGGAGAGGCTGGCTTCCAAAGGGAAATCAAGACACAAGGCCCCTGGCCCCAGAAAGGGAGAAACCCAAGACAGGGCTGCCTTAGGCTCTGAGCACTGCTTAGTTCTGGAGCCCAGGTCCTCAGCCTGTTGCCTTTCTGTCCTGTGATATTACTTTATGTTGTTATTAAGAATTACAGTTGTGCCTAAACGTCCATTGACAGAAGAATGGGCAAAGAAGATGTGGTACATATATGTACAATGGAATATTACTCAGCCATAAAAAAGAACAAAATAATGCCATTTGCAGCAACATGGGTGGACTTAGAGATGATCATACTAAGTGAAGTAAGTCAGACAAAGACACATAGCATATGATATCACTTATATGTGGAATCTAAAATATGACACAAATGAATCTACGAAACAGACGCACAGACATAGAGAATAGACTGTTGCCAAGGGGGAGGGGGTTTGGGGGAGGGGTGGATTGGGAGATTGGGGTTAGCAGATGCAAGCTATTATATACAGGATGGACAAACAACAAGGTCCTACTGTATAGCACAGGGAACTATATTCAATATCCTATGATAAACCATAATGGAAAAGAATATTTAAAAAAATGTATATGTATAACTGAGTCACCTTGCTGTACAGCACAAGTTAACACAACATTGTTAATCAATAAAAAGCATTGTTACTTCAATAAAAAAATAAAAATTAAAAATTAAAAAAAATAAAATAAAGCCACACACAGAAAATAATTAACTGTTTTGTTGTTTGCTCTTATTTAAGATAGGGGCTCTCAGAAACTTTTGGTCTCAGGATCCCTGTACACTTAAAAAAAATTGTGGAGGACCCCCCCAAAGATTTTGTTTCTGTGGATTGTATTTATGGATATTTACTGAATTTAGAATTTAAAACCGAGACATTTAAAAAACATTCATTAATTCTCTGAAAAAACAGCAACAATAAACCTGGGCTTTAATGGCAGGCTTCCTAGAGGATGGTGGATTCTTCTCTCTGCTTCTACATTCAACCTGTTGCCATGTCACGTTCATACAGCCTCTGGAAAACACTGTATGCTTGTGAGCAAATGAGAGTAGTAAGGCAACATCCTGAGCGTGGACCACACTTTCAGAACCAGAGACTTAGACTCTTCTGAAATTGGTTAAGTGACTAACCACAGGGTCTTCTTCTTCTTTTTTTTTTTAGTTTTTTAAATTGAAGTATAGTTAATTTACAATGTTGTGTTAATTTCAAGTGTACAGCAAAGTGATTCAGATACACATATACATATATAAAATTATTCTTTTCAGATTCTTTTCCATTATAGGATATTGAGTACAGTTCCCTGTGCTATACAGTAGGTCCTTGTCAGTTGTCTATTTTATTTATAGTAGTGTGTATATGTTAATCCCAAAGGGTCTTAAATAACACAGTGATTGTCCTGTCAGCCTCAGGAATATTACTTTGATTTACTAACAGTTCCTGATGAAATTATTTATGAATAAATGAATAATCTTTTAGGTTAGGAATTAGTTGTCATCCCAAACACCATCTACTGATTTCCTGATATTTAGTAGACCTTAGTTACTTAGGGAGACTTAACATATACACACACGTACATAGAGAAGCTGGTGAAATTGTCAAGGTGGCCATGGTTGCAGGTGTAATGCCTTCTTTGTTTTTTGGCTGCGTTGGGTCTTTGTTGCTGCGTGCAGGCTTTCTCTAGTTGTGGCGAGTGACGGCTACCCTTCAGTGTGCGGGCTTCTCATTGTGGTGGCTTCTCTTGTTGCGGAGCACGGGCTCTAGGTACATGGGCTGCAGTAGTTGTAGTAGGTGGGCTCAATAGTTGCAGCACATGGGCTTAGTTGCTCCTCAGCATGTGGGATCTTCCTGGACCAGGGATCGACCCTGTGTCCCCTGCTTTGGCAGGGGTATTCTAAACCACTGAACCACCAGGGAAGTCCTGGTGTAATACCTTCTTTTAAAAATATTTTTCACCAAACAAGTGACTCATACTCATTGTAGAAAAATTAGGAAATGCCAGTGGAGAAAGGACAAGGTTAGCTTAATCCCACTACCCCAAGGTAATCGTTGATAACATTTGGGCTACAACCTTCTGTATAGATATGTTTGTTTTAAAACAAAAGTAGAAACACACTGCACATAATTTTTATAGGCTTGCTTTTTAATATTTTACAATATATTAAAAATATCTAACCCTGTAAGTAATATAAACTTCAATAAAATTTTTTTAAAGGCTGCTTTGTGTATTCTCTATTATAAATGTACCATAACTTATTTAACAAACCTCTTATTATTGTACATTTATTTTGCATTTTGCTTTATTTTTAAATTTTATTTACAAAATTAAAAAAAGGATATTTAGCCATGCTGCGAGACATGCAGGATCTTAGTTCCCTGACCAAGGATCGGACCTGTGTCCCCTACAGTGGAAGAGCAGAGGCCTAATCACTGGACCGCCAGGAATTCCCTAAACTTTTTATTTTTAAATGAAAAATTTCAAGCAAATACAAGAGTAGAGAATAGGGTGGCAAACTCCCAATCACCCATCACTCAACTTTGGTAATTATCAAAATATCCAATTTTTTTTCCTCTCACCCCTGTTGCATTTAATGCAAATTTCAACTCTCATATCATTTTGAAACAGGAAGGAAGGGGGCAGGGCACAACATTTGAAAGAATGACATAGCCCGAGGGCATGACATAAACTGATTAGAACCAAATGTGTCCAAGATGGCGGACAGTCGACTTCCGCTAGACCTTGAGCCTCAGTACACGCTCACTGTAACACATCAGCAAGCTCAATGACACACCCACAGGCGCCATGACAGTTCCATGGCCGAAGAGAAGGGTCAAAAAGTGGGCAGTGGCACAGTTCCTGGAAATCCCCACCCCTTCCTGAAATAGCTGGAATACTCCTCCCGCCCATTAGCCTATGAAATTACCCAGCCCTGTAAAAACTGACAACCCCATACCCTGGTTCCTTTCTCGCCTTCTGAGATGGCCCACACTCTGTCTGTGGAGTGTGTTTCTCTCTAAATAAATCCACTTCTTACCTATCACTTTGTCTCTCACTGAATTCCTTCTGCTACGAGACATCAAGAACCTGAGCTTCATTAAGTCCTGAAACCAGGTGTGTGATCTCAGTTGGTAGACTGTGGGTTTTGGCCGGGTTCAAGTCCCGGCCATGTGGCTTCAAGTCCCAATTAGGGTTTTGGCCACATTCGAGTCCTGGCACGTGGCTTCAAGTCCCAATCTGAGGTGCATGGTTTCAATTTCTTCCAAAAATACTTCAGAATGTATGTCTAAGAGATTAGGACTCTTTCTTGTTTTAGTAACATCTCCACAATTCCATTATCAAAATTAGTAATAATTCAAAAGAATTGAAAGCAGGATCTCAGAGAGATATTTACACACCCATGTTCACAGCAGCATTATTCACAGCTGTCAAGAGGTGGAAGCAGCCCAAGAGTCCACTGACGCATGGATGGATAAATAAGATGTGGTGTATACATACTATGGAATATGTGATATTGTGATTTATAATAACAAAATATATTTGGTCCTGTTTCTGGCACAAAGCTTCCAAAACTCTTGAAATTTCCCAAGAGATGAGAGTGATAAAGGTGTCTTCTGTTATGTTAATGAGGTGGATTGGACCCATCTTGTTCGCCAGGAGAACCAACCACGTGATAGGAGTGTTGGAACTTTCAGTCCCACCCCACTGACCTCCTGGGAGGAGAGAGGAGCTGAAGGTTGAATCAGTTACCAAGGGCCAATTGTTTAATCAATCATGCCTACATAATGAAGCCTCCATAAAAACCCTGAAAGGACTGGGTTCAGGTTGATGAACACATGGAGATTCGGAGAGGGTGGCATGCCTGGGGAAGGCATGGAAGCTCAGCCCCCTTTCCCCACACCTTGCCCCGTGCCTCTCCTCCATCTGGCTGTTCCTGAGTTATATCCTCTTATAATGAACTGGTAATCCAGTACGTAACATGTTCCTGTGAGTTCTGTGAGCTGCTCTAGCAAATTAATGGAATCCAAAGGGGGAGGGGGTCATGGGAACCTCTGATTTAAGCCAGTTGGTCAGAAGCACAGGCGATAGACTCGACTTGTGATTGGTGTCTGAAGCAGGAGGGAGGGCAGTCGCAAAGGACCGAGCCCTGGACCCGTGGAATCTGATGCCATCTCCAGGTAGGTAATGGAGTTGAATTGTAGTGCTGTAGAAAAAATGGGGCCCAAGAGGATGGTCATGTCCCAGGTCTCGGGTGAGTCCCTGGGATGGGCTGCCAAGTGAGTGTCCTTGGCTTCTTGCAGGAAAGAATTCAAGATCGAACCATAGTAAAGTGAAAGCAGATTTATTTAGAGAGATACACACTTCATAGACAGAGTGTGGGCCATCTCAGAAGGTGAGAGGTGGCCCCAGGGCATGGGGTCACCTGGGAAAGTGAGAGCAGCCCCAAGGTGTGAGGGTGGTTAGTTTTTATAGGGCTGGGTAATTTCATAGGCTAATGAGTGGGAGGAGTATTCCAACTATTTTGGGGAAGGAGTGGGGATTTCAAGGAATTGGGCCACCACCCACTTTTTGACCTTTTATGGTTGGCCTGGGAACTGTCATGGCTCCTGTGGGTGTGTCACTTAGACGTTAATGTATTACAATGAGTATACTGAGGCTATTGGAGGTTAAATCTTCTGCCATCTTGGGCCTAGTTTGTTCTAACCCATTTTTGTCTTGTCCTGTTCTTAATGATTAGGTCATTCTTTCTTTTAATGGCTGTGCCCTGCCCCTTCCTTCCTGTCTCAGGAGGACACACAGCTGGTGTCCTAAGAATGGCTCATTATTGGTGTGGAGGAAACTTCCCTCCCACACACTGGAATGGGGTCCAGGAGTCCTAAATAGAATATTATTCAGCCTTAAAGAGCAGGGAAATTCTGGGACTTCCCTGGTGGCGCAGTGGTTAAGAATCCGCCTGCCGATGCAGGGGACATGGGTTCGAGCCCTGGTCTGGGAAGATGCCACATGCCGTGGAGTAACTAAGCCTGTGTGCCACAACTACTGAAGCCCGTGCACCTAGAGCCCGTGCTCTGCAACAAGAGAAGCCACAGCAATGAGAAGCCTGTGCACCACAACAAAGAGTAGCCCCTGCTCACCGCAACTAGAAAAAGCCTGCGAGCAGCAACAAAGACCCACCACGCCAACAATTTAAAAAAACATATATAAATAAATAAATTAAAAAAAAAGAGCGAGGAAATTCTGACACATCCTACAATACGGATGAACCTTGAGGACATTATGCTAGTGAAATAAATTAGTCACAAAAGACAAACACTGTAGGATTCTACTTAACATGAGGACCTAAAATAGCCACATTCATAGAGACAGAAAGTAGAATGTGGTTGCCTGGGGCTTGGGGGAGGGGGAATGAATGTTTAATGGGTCTAGAGTTTCAGTTTTGCAAGATGAAGAGAGTTCTGCAGAAGGATGGTGGTGATGATTGCACAACAGTGTAACGTACTTGATGTCACGGAACTGCATACCTCAAAATGGTTAAGATGACACATTTTATGTTATGTGTATTTTACCACAGTTAACAATAAAATAGAATACATTAAAAGAATGAGAAAAACCTAAGGCAATCTGAATAAAGTATGGACTTTAGTTAATGAAAAAATAATAATGATTTCTGAATATTATCAAATATCCAGCCAGAAGTCAAACTTTCTTGGTCATCTCACAAATGTCTTTTTAGTTAGTCTGTTTGAAGCAGAAGTCAGACAAGGTCCCTACATTGCATCTGGCATCACTATGTCTTTGGGATAAATTCTTGGAAGTGAAATTGCTGGGTCAAAGCACATACATATTTTAAAGGATTTTGCTGCATACGACAAAATTGCCCTTCATAAATTATGTAACATTAAGCTCCTATGCTCACTTTTTTTAAAAGCTAAACTTTGGAATTATTTCTGGAGAGAGTGCCTCTGAGGTGAACATTTGTTCTGAAGGATGCCCCTCTTCTTGCCCAAATCTGTGTGCACCTGCATCCACCTTCATGGCTATGACTCTCAAGTTCTCACTGTCACGTTATAACTCAAACTGGCAAAGTGGAGAAGTTTCCCAGCCCACCAGAACTCCCTTTTGCTCAATTCAAGGCCCACCTGCTGCCAGGCACCCTCTCCCTGGAACTCGAAGCAGGCACACCTCTGTGTGCTCAGATCTGGGGGGACCTGTGGTGAAAATCACCTGCTCAGATAGACACTTCTGCACCTTGAATGAGTTTACGTCTGTTTTGCGGCTTTGGCTGCATAGTTGGGGGATGGAGGTGGGGCTGTAAAAGAGGGAGGGAGATAACTTTCATTGAGCATTCATTAGGTATGGGGATGGCACTGTCATCTTGTTTAATCCACTCAAAACCCTGTGAAGTTGACATCACTTTCCAGTGAGGAAACTGAGGTCCAGAGAGTTCAAGCCATCTGGGCTAGCGGATCCAGGTCCATCCTGGAGCCTTCACCGCTCCTGCCCCAGAGGGCAACCCTTGCTTTCAGTCTGAGTGGAACCCAACTCAGCTTCAGCTGCTCACCGCTCAAAAGCCAGTAATCGAGAGGCAAGTGTCAGTAGACAGGAAAGGTGCTTTAATCAGAAAAGCTGGCAATCTGGGGAGAGGATGAACTTCTTTCCTAAGACCAACTCCCAAGATTCTGCTCAGCCATGACCGTTTTTAAAGAGAAAAAAGGGGAGAATCTCAGGGAATCATTGAGGCAGGAGGTTGGGTTTTGCATTCTTCTCCACTGTGTGCAGACTGGCTGACTCTCTCTTCAGATATTATTTTGCCAATATGATCTGCCTGCAGGACTGCTAAGGGAGCTGTTGCAGGGAGAGAGCTGGTCATTCTTTCTAGGAAAAGAATCAACAGGTTAGACTGGCATGGTGAGCATTCAGGAGAACCTAACTTAGGTTAAATTGCCTAGTGATCTCATTCCTATAATTATGTTCTTTCAAGGTTAGAGGGGAACAGAAACGGGCAAACAGGAAAAGGGGCAGAAAAGCTGCTTTCACGACTGGGGCAGGCCAGCTGGGATGAAGAGTCATGAGTTTCCCCAGGAGAACAAAGCCATCCAATGACTCAGTTTACAAACCAAAGACACGAAAGAAAAGCAAAAGAAAGTCTCATATGCGGCTGTAGGATTCACAAGCTCCTTGAACTTTTCCTGAGCGTTCCACATTTTCCACCTAGAATTTCTTTTAGGAGAGAAATCTTTTAAAAATTTTAGGGAAAAAGGAAAAAAAAAGTCAGCAAAATAGGAAAGAAAGATTTTTCCCTCTGGAGCCAAGAGTAAGAGGAAGTGCTCCTCGGAAGGAACTATCTCCTGGCCTCTGCTTACTCACTGGGAGCCCAGAGGGGAGGCCAGATTCAGGGGTTAAGAAGGCAGGTGAGAGTCCTGGGGAGTGATAAGAGGCCGGGATGAATGTCTTTTTCACTGGCGAGGTCTCCAGTGATCTAATTACAGCGGGCAGATATACCGACGGCAGACTAAAGTCAGAGGTGGCAGCCCAGGCTGAGTGGCGGCGTTGTTGTCTTTGCCACTGGGGTCTGCGGGACCTGGTAAGAATTGGCTCCAACTGGGTTCTCACGCGGGGGCCCTGCTCACCTCTGCCCCCTGGCTGAGCGCGTGCTCGCTGGCCTGCAAATGTGTGTCTCCCCTGCTCTCATCTGAGGCTGCCCTCCTCCTCTTTGACATGACAAGTTCTATAAAATTCAGCACAAAAATGAAAATGATGGCGAGGGAGAGAGTCCAAAGCCTGTGATCTGAGCTCAGGCTGTGAGCCTGACGCCGCTCTGGTTTCAGGAGATTGTGGCCGGCAGGGAAAAGGATGGGGAATTATAAACTCACAAATCTGACTTTGTGCACCAAGATCTGGGGGGCTAGACAGAGAGGTTTCCCAAAGCTTGAAACAGTTGGAGTTTTAGAATGAAAAACAAGAAGTTCTTTATACAACTGGTAGGAAATAGATGGGTTTGTTACAACTGAAAACAAAGCGGGGATACATTCGTGGTTTGGGAGCTCTGTTCCCTGAACTTGGTGTAAGCGAGCATCAATTGTTATTGGTACTACTGATGTCCAGGTGGCTCTGGGCTGTTTCTCTAGGTCACAAAGCCCATAGGAGGGTGAAACAGAGCCCAGGGAGCTTGTAGCTTGTCTCAGTAAGAGGGAGCCAGTGAGTTGCTCCTGGGAGGGACCCATACTGCTCCCTCTGTTCTAGGTGTTTCATTTCTCCTCTGAGCCTCTGCCCATTGGATTAGGTTGTTTTAGGAACGACATCACCCATCGTTTGCTCAGGATCTTGTTTGGACCTCTGTTGAAGAGATTATTACTTGGCAATTCAATACAATCACTCAGTAAATATTTATCAAGTGCCTTCTGGGAATAACCAAGTGAACAGAGCAGACCCAGTTCCTTGAGGAGTTGAGAGTCCAGTGGGGAAGATGGATGTTAAAATAATGATAGAAGTTGGTATATAATGACAAAGATGATGTATGTGTCCTTCCCATTAGACTGTGAGCCCTTCAAAGGTGAGGACCACCATGTATTCGTCTGTCTGTCTCAGCCCCTGGTGTAGGAGCAGTTGCTAGAAAATGATGACAAAGAGATCCTTTATTGTGTGGTTGACTGTTTCATGCTGGTTGCAGCCAAAGGAGGCTAAGGTGGGGAGGGAAGTGGAGATGCTCATTTAAAAAAAAATTAATTAATTTGGCTGTGCAGGGTCTTAGTTGCAGCATACTAGATCTTTGATCTTTGTTGCAGCATGAGGGTTCTTTAGTTGCGGCATTTGGGATCTAGTTCCCTGATCGGGGATTGAACCTGGGCCCCCTGCAGTGGGAGCGTGGAGCCTTAGCCACTGGACCACAGCAAAGTCCCATGGAGATGCTCAATTTTTTTTAAATTCTTTTTTTGTTTTGGAGATGCTCATTGGCTCATGGGCAACAGTCCATGTCCTCGAGGACTGACGAAGAGCTGGGTGGCAGGTATAGGAGGAATCCCCTCTGAGCAGGGGCTGGAGAACCTGCCATACCAGGTGCTGAGCGGAGTTTTGTCTGTGATGGACTTGGACATCCTGTCCCAGCCTCGAGGGCTCCAGTCAGCCCCCTCAGCAGACCTGCGGTTGCTACCTTGTTAGCAGCCGTAGCCTACAAACTGCAGGTCAGGAATTTGAGGGGGACCCTGCAAGGACAGCTTGTTTCTCTACGATGTCTCGGTCATCAGCTGGGAAGATTCGAATGACTGGGGTCTGGAGTCTTCTGGAAAGGCTTCTTCACTTGAGCCTGGGTAGGGGTGACCTGCGTGCTGGCTCAGCTGGGGTTGCTGCCTGGAGCACCTACTCTGGACCTCCTCCCAGCTTGGGGCCTCTGGGGAGGGTCCCAGAAAACAAGGCAGAGGTCACACAGTGTCACTGCCAGGTTCCTCTGCCAGTCGACGCCGTCAGAAACCTGCCCAGGTTAAAGGGGAAGGGACATAGACCCCACCTCTCAATGAGAGAAACGTCGAAGAATTTTCTGCTATCTTTTATTTATTTTTACCTTTTCCTTTATCCAATGCATAATAAAAAAATTATTTTATTGAAGTATAGTTGATTTCCAATGTTGTGTTAGTTTCAGGTGTACAGCAAAGTGACTCAGTTATATATATACATATAATATATATATTCTTATATATACATATATATATAATATATATATATATTTTCAGTTTCTTTTCCATTATAGCTTGTTACAGAGTATTGAGTAGAGTTCCCTGTGCTATACAGTTGGTCCTTGTTGGTTATCTATTTTATATACAGTAGTGTGTATACTTTAATCCCAAACCCCTAATTTATCCCTCCACCCCCTTTCCCCTTTGGTAACCATAAGTTTGTTTTCCATGTCTGTGAGTCTATTTCTGTTCTGTAAATAAGTTCATTTGTGTCATATTTTAGATTCCACATATAAGCGATATCATATGATATTTGTCTTTCTCTTTCTGACTTACTTCACTTAGTATGGTAATCTCTAATCTCTAGGTCCATCTATGTTGCTGAAAAGGTACGCGGGCCTCTTACTGTTGTGGCCTCTCCTGTTGCGGAGCACAGGCTCCAGACGCGCAGGCCCAGCGGTCATGGCTCACGGGCCCAGCCGCTCTGTGGCATGTGGGATCCTCCCAGACCGGGGCACGAACCTGTGTCCCCTGCATCGGCAGGTGGACTCTCAACCACTGTGCCACCAGGGAAGCCCTCTGCCATGTTTTAAAACTGCCACCCCTGCCCCCAAATTTATCTTTTCATCTCATGCAAACTTTAAAAAAATAATTTCCAATGTCATAAAATTCACTCAATTTTTAATAAATTTACTGAGTCGTGCAACCATTACCATAATCCGGTTTCAGTTTTTCATTCCTCCCAATGAGATCCCTTGTGCCTGTGTGCAGTTAATCCTTGTTCTCAGCCCCAGGCAACCACTCAGCTACTTCCTGTCTACATGGATTTGCCCTTTCTTCCCCCACAAACTTTTACAGTGAAAGGAGAGCTTGAGCTTTGGGAAGACGTTTCTCTGCCGTGCCTCCCCTTCCAGTAATGACCAGCCCTCATCTCTCCCATATGTGGAAAGTTTCCTTTGCTCAGGGGCCCATAATCCAGACTCTGGGGACCTGTCTAGAGAGGAGTGACAAGGCTGTCCATATAAACTGATTTATTTCTGGTAAAATAAACTCTAACTGAACGTTTTGTTAGATGGCATACTGCAGTGAGTGTTAAACCGTTGAGTCGCCTTCCTTTTCCTGGTGCTGGAATTCCTAGCACAGTGTGTACACTCATGTATACTGAGCCCCCCATCAAGGGTGGGTTGCTGGGACCCTGAGAGTCAGCAGGAAGGGCTCACACACACCTCCTTTTAACCATGGCCTTTCTTTTGTGCCTTTGGGGTCAGATGCCCCGAAAAAGGGCCAGCAGCGAACCAAATCCTTCCTTGCCCTCCACAGGCAGACCTCCTCTGGGAAAGCTCTTCTTTTCTTTCCAGGGTTAATGAACAAACACTTCTTGGAGGAATGGAAGCTGGCTGTGGAGAAGGGAGAGAGCAGAAAAGAACAGTATTCATATATGATATCACTTATATGTGGAATCTGAAGTAGTACACAAATGAACCTGCCTATGAAACAGAAACAGACTCACAGACACAGAGAACAGACCGGTGGTTTCCAAGGGGGAGGGGGTCGAGGGAGGGAGGGAGTGGGAGTTTGGGGTTAGCAGATGCAAACTATTATATAGAGAATGGATAAACAACAAGGTCCTACTGCAGAGCACAGGGAACTATATTCAGTATCTTATGATAAACCATAATAATGGAAAAGAATATAAAAAGAGAATGTATATATATGTGTATCACTGAATCACTCTGCTGTACAGCAGAAACGAACACAACCTTGTAAATCAACTCTATTCCAGTTAAAAAAAAAAGAAAGAAAAGAAGGTATTCCGTTTGTTTTGGGGAGCTGAATTCACACAACTCCACCCCGACTTCCCCAGCCCCCCTTTGATAACTGGGGGTGTATCAGATTTGCCATTGATGGGGTACCTCAGCCTCTGGTGCCCTAGCTCCACATAAGGACTATGAAGGTTAGAGAGAAACACTCCGCTGTGTGAGGAACTGCAGTTCCCTCGGCTGCAGGGTCTCCTGCGTGAGCTGTTCCCTTCAGGCCTCTGTTCAAACAGCACCTGGTCCAGGAGATGTCCTGACCACCTTGAGAAGGACGAGGTCACGCCCTCTTTGCCCCTCCCCCCTTGGCCTGATTTGTTTGTCTTCACCTTCCTTATCACCATCTCACAGTCATGTTTCTTGTCCATGACTGCCTGCCTCCCCTGACACGGTGGAAGCTCCCCTGGCAGCACCGTGGTCTGCCCGGTTCACTGCTGTGTCCTCAGTGCCGCATCAGTGCCTGGCACTTACGTGAGGCTTTATTTATATTTGTTGAAGGAACAAATGAATGACAAAACTCTTGGGTTTCATTGTAGCTGAGATCTGAGGAAAACTATCTTGAGTCCAGAGAGTGAGCTGGACCTTATTTTAAATATCTCTCTCTCCCTCTCCTTTTTTTTTTTTAGATGGCTTTATTGAGAAATAATTCGCACATCATACAATTCACTCATTTAAAGCGTACAGTTAAATGGTTTTTCGTATATTGGCTGAGTTGTGCAACCAGCCTCAGAGTCAATTTTAGAACATTTTCATCACCCATAAAGATACTCTTCGGTTGTGGGGCGGGATAAATTAGGAGTTTGGGATTAACATACACAAACTATTATATATAAAATAGATAATCTACAAGGACCTACTGTATAGCACAGGGAACTATACTCAATATTTTGTGATGACCTATAAGGGAAAATTATCTGAAAAAGAATATATATATAATGGAATCACTTTGCTGCACATCTGAAACGAACATGACATTGTAAACCAACTATACTTCAATTAAAAAAAAATTAAAAATAAAAGATACTCTTCACCGTTCAGCCATCATCCTCCAACCCTCCCCTCCCTCCTATTCCCTGGAAGCCAGTGTGTGCCCATATCTGTGTAAATTTGCCTATTCCAGACATTTCATATAAGTGAATCATATGATACGTGGCCTTTTGTGTCTTGCTTCTGTCACTTAGCCTTATGTTTTCAAGGTTCGTCCACGTTGTAGCATGTGTCAGAACTTCATCCCTTTTTGTGGTTGAATAATATCCCATTATGTGGATGGACCACATTTTATTTATCCGTTCATCCTTTACTGGGCATTTGGGCTGTTTCCACTTTTCGGCTCATCAGAATAACACTGCTATGAGCATTCAGTTACAAATTTTTGGGTGAATTTATGTTTTAATTTCTTTTGGGTATATAACCTAGGAGTGGGTCATATGATAACCGTATATTTAACCTTCAGGGGTTCTGTCAGACTGCTTTCCAAAGTGCCACGCTAATGTTCTCTTATGATTGAATGGTCTTTAAATTCTACCTTTTGCTAAGTACATGATTTTCTAAGATTAATATAATTTAGAGCAGTCTCAATCGTTCCTCTGAGATATAGGACTTTTTGAAGGGAATTTCATCAAAGAGATTAATTGGCCTGCCCCTCAGTGCTGGAGCTCAGTACCATGGAATTAATTTAGCCACCAGGTGTATGGAACCCACATTCATCGGAAAGCTGAGTGGTACCCTCACCAGGGAAGGACTTTCACCCTCAGCAGCATTTGCTTATTGACTGTGAAAGTGCCGGGGGGAGAGGGCAGCATTCCTGGGGGTAAGTCTCTTTCCAGAGGGAGGAAGGGATTTGGCTTTCTGTAGTCTTCCATGCTGGCTGATTCTGAAAGTGGGCACGGGGTGGGGGGCTGCCGAGAGGGCCCAATTCCGATTGTGGGTGGTGGCGGTTCCTTGGTTCATGCTTCTTCTTGGCAGGCACCTCCAGTCCTGATGCTGTGTGGTAGAGATGCACGGCACAGCAGTGCCCCGGTTACTACCGTGTCAGATTTCTCCCAGACTCAACTCTGCCCTAAGGAACGCTGCTGTGAACTCAGAGACACCTCAACGTTTAAGTCTTGCTTGGCTGGAATGGCCAGTACAGACTTACTGGAGAATGGATTTGAGGATATGGGGATGGGGAAGGGTAAGCTGTGACAAAGTGAGAGAGTGGCATGGACATATATACACTACCAAATGTAAAATAGATAGCTAGTGGGAAGCAGCCGCATAGCACACCGAGCACAGCTCGGTGCTTTGTGACCACCTAGAGGGGTGGGATAGGGAGTGTGGGAGGGAGGGAGATGCAAGAGGGAAGAGATATGGGAACATATGTATATATATGTATAACTGATTGACTTTGTAATAAAGCAGAAACTAACACGCCACTGTAAAGCAATTATACTCCAATAAAGATGTTAAAAAAAAAAAAAAAGCTCAGCCTCTTAGAAGCCAGAGGACAGCCACGGAAGGACCCTGCAGCCTCCAATTTATTTTTTTATTAATTTTTTAAATTGAGGTACAGTTGATTTACAATGGTGTGTTGGTTTCTGCTGTACAGCAAAGTGATTCTTTCACACATATACATACATCCACTTTCTTTCTTCTAGACTCCATTCCCATATCAGTCATTACAGAGCACTGAATACAGTTCCCTGTGCTACACAGTAGGTTCTTATTAGTTGTCCTTTATATATAGTAGTGTATATATGTCAATCCCAATCTCCCACTTTTATCCCCCCCTTCTTTCCTCCTTGCAGCCTCTGATTTATTGATTCAAATTTACCATGCAGCAAAAGCCATGCAAGCAACCCATGCTCACATATTTGCTGTAACTCTTACAGCAATGTAAACATAGGATGAAGAGTGAAAGTTTCCTTCCTGGGCCCATCTCTACTTTCTTGTCCCAAACCTACTGCCCCACTGTGACCACTGTTAGTAGAGGACTGTGTGTCCTCCTTGTCCCTCCCTGAACCTTCCCATCTGAAGGTCATTTTTTGTGCCCTGTGCCTGGAGAGTGTGCATGTAGGCTATTGCCTGAAGGACCACAGGATTGCTGTTAGCTGATCCCTGACATCCAAGTCCAGAGGATGATGCAAAAGATTTCCTTGCTGTTCCCATTTGGGGGTCTTTCAGCTCAGCCAGCGAGGGGGAGTGTCCATCCATCCCGTCCCCTGCCCTCCTTCCTTTTCTGCTTCTCGGTCAGGATGCTTCATTTGCTACCAACTCTAAGTCTAAACCTGGGAGACCCATTCCTGCATCCTTGCCTGGCAATGGTGGGTGATGTCCTTCTGTCCTTCAGAGAAGAGCACCTACTGGCCAGGCAAATCTCTCCTGTGCTACTGATCACCTTTCATACACGACTTTGGCGTGCTGTTGAACTGAAAGACCGCTTTCCCACTTGGAGTGAGGATGGGACTGAGCAAAGGGGGTGGAGGGAGCAGAGAGTTGCTCTATCTCACACACGTACACACGCACAGATACACGGGCACACACACACACCTGTATA
Source organism: Orcinus orca (assembly GCF_937001465.1). Classification (NCBI taxonomy): domain Eukaryota; kingdom Metazoa; phylum Chordata; class Mammalia; order Artiodactyla; family Delphinidae; genus Orcinus; species Orcinus orca. The sequence goes on along the minus strand of NC_064565.1, from coordinate 16,664,599 downwards.
GGTATTTTTCTTAGCACTTAAACATAACTATGCTTTAAGCGTTGTTTTGCAACTAGCTTTTCCCTGACATAATAATACGTCTTGGAGATCTTCCATGTGAGTCCTCATTCTCTGTAAGTACTGTTTAGTTGTCCATAGCATGGGTGTTAATAATTTTTGTAATCAGCGTGTTGAACAGCATGAATAAAGGGATGTAATCAGGATGCAGCTTCATTTTTTTTAAAACAAAAATTATTTTATTATCTCTCATGTTTTCCTTGGGTCAGAAATTTGGTAAGGGCTCAGCTGGGCAATTTTGGTTGGAGGTCTGTCCGGCTGTTCCAGTAAAACAGTGGCTGGATCTGGAAGAGTGAGGGGAAGGAAAAGCTAGAGGCTGGCTGGGCATCTCTCCCTCTTCATTAGGTCTCTCTGAATACACTAGTTTGAGCTTCCTCACAGCATGGTGGACTTAGCGTAGTAGGATTTCTTACATGGCTGCTGAGGGCTTTAGTTTAGGTGTTCCAGCAAGCCAGGAGGGAAGCTTGGGCTTGTCTGTTCCTGAGTCCTGGCTGGATCCAGGGAGAGAGAGGGGCTAGGGTGGCACAATGAAGATGCAACTTCATTTTATTTTCCACTGCCTCTTAAAATGTTCTCAGTGGGGAGATCCTCTCCGTGGCTTAGATAAAAACTCAGGTGGTCCTATGACTAGTCTAATTATTCCTAGGTCCCTTTAAGCAGCAAAGCACAGTCTTGATTCAGAAATGAGAATGTGTGGTCCAACGTATTTACTCTTTCTTTGTTTAAAAATTAATTTTGTTGAAGCGTAGTTGGTTTACAGTGTTGTGTTAATTACTGCTGTACAACAAAGTGACTCAGTTATGCATATATATATATATATATACATATATACATTCTTTTTCATATTCTTTTCCATTATGGTTTATCACAGGATATTGAATATAGTTCCCTGTGCTCTACAGTAGGACCTTGTTGCTTATCCCTTCTCTATAAATAGTTTCCATCTGCTGATTCCAAATTTCCTATCCAACCCTCTCCCACCCCCTTCCCTCTTGGCAACCACAAGTTTGTTTCTGTGTCGTAGATATGTTCATTTGTGTTCTATTTTAAATTCCACACGTAAGCGATATCATATGGTATTTGTCTTTGTCTTTCTCAGTTAGTTCACTTAGTATGACAGTCTCTAGTTGCATCCATGTAGTTGCAAATGTGATAGTTTGTCTTGATGTTATCTTCCCTTGCATCGTCTTCTAATTTGCTTTTCTCTGATTTGGTGTCTGGCGTTCAAGTTGGATTCTTTCCTCTGATGTCTGGTAATCCTTCATTTTTCACACAAAATCTGTAGTGAGGCTGCAAAACTGATAGGCAGTTTGGACACCGTGAATGGTATTCAACATAGGCTGATCTGGTTGGGCTATTGCACTGGGGAAACTCCAACGTCAGCATCTTTGGGAATTTCCCCAGAGAAGACCTTTCCAATCTCTGGCTTCGAGTATTTGCATGCAGCTGACAGTAATCTGTGAGCCTCAGAGTTCTATTTGCAAATGTGCACTTGAACCACTTCTTGGTTGGAAGTGCTTGGACTGTGCCTGGTATCTCTGACCCAGAGACTGTATTATATTATCCTCTTCAAAGAACAAGCCTCCAGGTTTCTGCTGGGTGAGGGGCGGAGTGGTCCCAGACTGTGTGGAATTTGGGAGGGCATCCGGTTGTTTGCTTTCCTATGGACTTTCTATTAGCCCTATTTTTAGTCCCACTTTTACGCCCAGTTCCAGAGGTATTGGACATCTCCAAATGTTTTAGGGGTTGTGCAGCATAATTTGGGTGCTTCTTGACTCTCCCTACTGCTAGCTAAGGATTCAGTGTTCTTGAACGTTCTAAATCAGTTCTCACTCATTCATCTGCTTTCCAGTTTCTAAAATTTTGATCCGGAGATTTCTTTCTGTCTTTGTGGGTCGATGTCTTCAAAAATTCATTTATTGTTGTTTTCGGTGGGTTTCAGAGGGACCCAAAAATGAAAGCATATGTTTACTCTTCCACTTAGGATTTCAATGCATTTAAAAAAAAGTATTATTATTTATTTATTTATACATTTATTTATTCATTTATTTTATTTTTGGCTGCATTGTATCTTTGTTGTTCTGTGAGGGCTTTCTCTAGTTGCAGTGAGCAGGGGCTACTCTTCGTTGTAGTGTGCGGGCTCCTTATTCTGGTGGCTTGTCTTTGTTGTGGCCTCTAGGCACACGGGCTTCAATAGTTGTGGGTCACAGGGGCTCAGTAGTTGTGGCTCGCAGGCTCTAGAGCACAGGTTCAGTAGTTGTGGCGCACGTGCTTAGCTGCTCCGCGGCATATGGGATCTTCCTGGACCAGGGCTCAAACACGTGTCCCCTGTATTGGCAGGTGGGTTCTTAACCACTGCACCACCGGGGAAGCCCCTGCTATGCCCTTTATTTTCTGGAATTGCCTTTACAGCCCCGACCCCCCTCCCCCACCACACACACACATACACACAGGTACTCTGTCTCTCTTTTGCTGTATTCTCTTTGGGTAGATGCATGGGAAGATTTCTATCAGGTATGAGTACCAGGAATAGCTGAGCTTCCCCTGAATATTTGACTGAATTTTAGTGTTATAGGTATTTATGGATTATGTACTCTCTGTTTCCTTCTTTTATGGGCTGCCTGGAAGCTCAGAAAACATGTTTGACTTGACCCAAGCAAGCTCGTAGAACCAACAGTACGCACTTTGTACAACATCATCATCCTTAACTTCATCTCATTGTTCCCATCTTTATTTTTCTCAATGCTTATTTTCTCACAGATTAATTTTTTAAACTTATTTTCTAGGCATTTTTGGGTTATGCTGCAGGACATCTTTGTAGAATGGGGTGAGATAGCAATGTACAAATGAAGAAACGAGCAGCATAAAACTTTTTGCCTGCAGGGGCAACGCAGCCCAGAAATAAATGCAGGTCCACGAGGCTGGGATAAATCTGCCAAGGAAAGCACCCCATGCTGGAGGGTTGAGAGAAATCAGGAGGTCTCTGGGACATCGCGGAAGTCCATGATGGAGATCAGTAAGAACACTTACAGCTTCCTGCAGCCCTGGGTGTTCCTTCCAGACACTAGATCCTCATTGGAGGGACGCATCTAGCAATTCTGATGGATTTAGAGCAGTTACCTTTCTGAATTCCACATGGGTCATGAACTTTGGAGAGACACAGACCAGTTTCAAGTCTGAGCTCTGTGGCTTAGAACAATATACTTTTTTTTCTTTTAAATTTTATTTATTTATTTATTTATTTATTTGGCTGTGTTGTGTCTTAGTTGCGGCATGCGAGATCTTTCGTGGCGGGTTGCGGGCTTCTCTCTAGTTGTGGTGCGCAGGCTCCAGAGTGTGTGGACTCTGTAGTTGCAGCGTGTGGGCTTAGTTGCCCTGTGGCAGGTGGGATCTTAGTTTCCAAACCAGGGATTGAACCCACGTCCCCTGCATTGGAAGGCGGATTCTTAACCCCTGGACCACCAAGGAACTCCCACAATATTCTTAACCTACTTGAGACTTGTGGCAGTGACATTCAATGCTCACCAAATATCCAAGTGCTCTTACACCCATCCCAGTCTACTTCCTTGCATTTTGGTGGGAGTTAGTTCTTCTGTGCTGAAGCATAGAAGAATAGGTATGAGTTCACCGTGCTTGACTTTTGCTGCCCGATTATGAGGAAGACTGTGTCCTAAATGGTGATTCTACAAGACGGCAAAATCTCCATCAACCTGGGTCCTTGAGTGAGTGAGTAGAGTGAAGCCTTGGCTAAGCCCTGTTGGATGTTAGTGTGAGTGAGGAATGATGTGGATTTTGTGAAGCTAGTGAGATTTTGTGTTCAGCCTTGCCTGACCTCGCTGATACAATCCTCCCTCTCCTTGGCAGTAACATGGGAATAGTGATTACTCCTTGACAAGTTTCTTTTTTGAAGTTTGACGATAATACAAGTGGAGTTTCTGGTATAGCATCTGGCCCAGAGCAAAATCACTGGTGTTATAATAATCATAACGATCATTTTTATTGATTTCTTTGGCAGAGTCAGAAGATGAGGTCTGATGGGCTGTGACTCAGTGCAGGGCAGTGTAATAAAATGGAAAGAGCAGTGTTTGGGGGATCAGACAGACCTGCAGGCATAACCCAAATTCACAAATTCACCGGTGAATTACTCTAAGTTGGTTTCTACAACTATAAAATGTGAATGATTTTATCTAACTTGAAGGCTTATCAAGAAGGTTAAAAAAGCATGTGAAAGGGACTTCCCTGGTGGTGCAGTGGTTAAGAACCCACCCGCCAACGCAGGGGACACGGGTTCAAGCCCTGGTCGGGGAAGATCCCACATGCCGCAGAGCAACTAAGCCCGTGTGCCACAACTACCGAAGCCTGTGAGTCTAGAGCCCGTGCTCTGCAACAAGAGAAGCCACCGCAGTGAGAAGCTCGTGTGCCGCAACTAGAGAAAGCCCGCGTGCAGCAACAAAGACCCAACACAGCCAAAAAAAATGAATTAAGAAAAAAAATCATGTGAAAGTCCGAGCAGGTAATTCCTTTCCTTTGCTTCCCTGTGTGTCTCCCCAGTAGGCTGATTCAGACCCAGCCTCAGGCTCCCGGCCATGGGCGTGGCCTTCCTCCAGGGGTGTGAGGCTGGCCATTCAGCTAAGGACTAAGATAGCGGCGCTGCCTTCTCAAGGCCACCGGGCACTTCTCATTGCATTTTCCAGCAGGAATCTTGCAATGAGGCTAGGTTTTACCAATCTCATAAAGACTGATGGGGAGTCTGACTCAAGTCGCTAGGAGCTTGGCCAGCGTGGTGGGAAGTCAAAGGGATGCTAGCTTGGCCATCCTGGGGGTGGGGGGGAGATGGACGATGGTGGGGAGACAGCAGTAAGCTTTGATGGGGGAGTGCTGGAACTCATACAAGTCCTTCTCCCCCTCAGCTCTTCCTCTCCCTGTCAAGAGGTGACCAGCTCACAAGTGACCAGAGAATCCAGGCTGCAAAATAGATCCCGGGGTCCACGAGAAGGAACTGAACCTGCAACGGAAAAGGCAAGTTCAATTAAAAAGTATCAAACGGCAAAATGTTTCCAAGCCAGTCTTCTTTTTAAAAAAATATGTATTTATTTTTTTATTTGGCTGCACCGGGTCTCAGCTGGAGTGTATGGGATCTTCAGTTGCGGCATGCATGCGGGATCTAATTCCCCGAGCAGGGATCGAACCCAGGCCCCCTGTATTGGGAGTGCAGAGTCTTAACCACTGCGCCACCAGGGAAGTCCCAGTCTCCTTTTTTTTAAAACAATACTCTTTTTAAATTTTGTTAATCATTTCTCATGTTTAATGTCTTTTAAAATGTCCCTCTTTTTTTCCTCCCTGCTTTCTCTTTTTTTTAAACCATTAAAAAAAATTGAACCACAGTTGATTTACAATGTTGTGTTAGCTTCAGATGTGCGGTAAAAGGTGATTCAGTTACACACACACACACACACACACACACACACACACACACATTCTTTTTCAGATTCTTTTCCATTATAGGTTATTACAAGACGTTGAATATAGTTCCCTGTGCTACACATAGGTCATTGTTATTTACCGATTTTATATATAGTAGTGTGTGTCTCTTAGCTCCATACTCCTAATTTATCCCCCCTTTCCCCTTTGGTAACCATAAGTTTGCTTTCTATGTCTGTGAGTTTGTTTCCAATTTGTAAATAAGTTCATTTGTATCATTTTTTAAGATTCTGCTTATAAGTGATATCATATATTTGTCTTTCTCCAGGCCAGTCTTCTTAAGGCCTCTTGCATTTGTCTTGTTCAAATGGCCTCTTCTTTCTGTGCAGGCCCTGCAATAACCTCTCCCACCTCAGAACTCCTCCAGCTGTATGCAGACACACAATTCATTGGGCAGTTAATCACATCCTGCCTTGTAACCTCTATTCTACTCCTCTCCTGGAGTCCTCTTTCTCCCTTCAATTCCTGTTTGAATTTTCTAGTGTTTGGGTCTCACATTACAGCTAAGGTTGCAAGTGCCTGGACGGCAGGGTGACCTGGATTTCCACAGGTCCTGCCATGCCTTGAACAGTGCCTGGCCTTGGGGAGACCCAGGGCACATGGTTTTCTTGTTGAGTTGTCGTTTTGCTAAGTCTCTGTGCCCCTGGTCTCCCAGTTTCTGCTTCTCTCAATTTATGTATTTCCATCAAAGCAGACCATGGTCATTTTGGAAATTTATGTCCTGAGACCTTTACCATTCCTTCCAGAAGGACCACTGTTAAAGCACCTACTTAAAAAAAATTTTTTTTTAATTGAAGTACAGTTGATTTACAATGTTGTGTTAGTTTATGGTGTACAGAAAAGTGATCCAGGTACACATACATATATTCTTTTTCATATTCTTTTTCCCTATGGTTTATCACAGGATATTGAATATAGTTCCCTGTGCTATACAGTAGGACCTTGTTGTTTATCCATCCTATAAATAATAGTTTGCATCTGTTAATCCCAAACTCTCAATCCATCCTCCCACCCCCACCCCCTTGGCAACCACAAGTTTGTTCTCTATGTCTGTGAGTCTGTTTCTGTTTTGTAGATAAGTTCATTTGTGTTGTATTTTAGACTCCATATATAAGCAATATCATATGGTATGTCTTTCTCTTTCAGACTTTGCTTATTATGATAATTTCTAGGTTCATCCATGTATTGCATCTACTTTTTTTTTTTTTTGCGGCATGCGGGCCTCTCACTGTTGTGGCCTCTCCCGTTGTGGAGCACAGGCTTCGGACGCGCAAGCTCAGCGGCCATGGCTCACGGGCCCAGCTGCTCCGCGGCATGTGGGATCTTCCCGGACCGGGGCACGAACCCGTGTCCCCTGCATCAGCAGGCGGACTCTCAACAACTGCGCCACCAGGGAAGCCCTGCATCTACTTTTTAATTAGACCTTTTCACATTTCTCTTCACTCCCTTCACCAGCACACACACTTGGCTTTCTTCTGGGTGTCATTTTCTGCAAAGAAACAAGTGTTCATCGCTTATAAAAATGAATATGTTACAATGAAGGTAGAAGAACGGGGTCATTTTGGAGGAGCAGATATTGGTGGTCTGCTGCTCTCAGAAGCCTAGCAACTTCCTCCCTCAAGACACCCTTGAGGATGTGATGTTCCGATTTGTGACTCGGGAAAATGACAAAAGCTACTATGTCACGGACCTGCAAGCAGCAAAACTGTAAAGGTAGGAGCCATGAAAGCCCAGGGTCTCTGGTATGTCTCTTAAGGTTGTTTTTTTTTTTTTGGCCGCGCCTCACGTGGGATCTTAGTTCCCTGACCAGGTATCAAACCCCGGCCCGTGGCAGTGAGAGCACCGAGTCCTAACCACTGGACTGCCAGGGAAGTCCAGTTTTTAAGGTTCACGTTAGCTAACTTGCTCTAAAACAGCCTCAAAACCATCTGCTTCTTCATTCTCCTTTTCTTATATTTCTTTTTCTATTTTCAAGTACTTTACTGAAACATAATTCACCCACTTGAAGTGTAGAATTCAATGACTTCTAGTATATTTACAGAGCTGTGCAACCATCACCACCATCAATTCTACAACAATTTCAGTACAAAATAAACACTATCCATTAGTATTCACTCCCCATTTCAGCCCAATTTTCTCAGCTCTTGGCCACCACAGATCTACTTTCTGTCTCTATAGATTTGCCTATTTTGACACTTCATGAAAATGGAATCACATAATATGTGGTCTTTTGTGACTGGCTTCTCTATATAATGTTTTCAAGGTTCATCCATGTTGTAGCACATATGAGTACTTTATTCCTTTTTATGGCCAAATAATATTCCATTGGATGAATACATATCTTATTTTATTTGTTCATTTATTAGTTGATGGACAACTGGATGGGTTCCATTTTTTTAAAAATCGAAGTCTAGTTAATTTACAATGTTGTGTTAGTTTCAAGTGTACAGCAAAGTGATTCAGTTGTCTGTATATATTCTTTTTCAGTTATACATATATTTCGTTATATATATCTCTTCTTTTTCAGATTCTTTTCCCTTATAGGTTATTACAAAATATTGAGTAGAGTTCCCTGTGCTCTACAGTAGGTTCTTATTGCTTACTTATTTTATATATAGTCACGTGTAACTGTTAATCCTAAACTCCTAATGTATCTCTTCTCCTTCTCCCCCACCCCCTTTGGTAACCATAAATTTGTTTTCTCTCCATTTTTGGTCTATTATGAATAATGCTGCTATGAATGCTCTTGCGCAGGTTTTCTTGGGGACCTATGCTTTCATTTCTCCTGGGTATATACCTAGGAGCGAAATGGTCACATCCCACAGTAACTCCGTGTGGGATATCTGAGAAGCTGCCACAGCAGCTGCACCATTTTACAACCCACCACAGTGTATGAAGGTGTCCACTTCTCACCATCCTCCCATCACTTATTCTTGGGCTGTCTGCTCAGTCTCCTTGGGTAAAATTGCCTGTGTCTCAAGATTCTCTGGTGTTCTGCTTCCTTCCTGGCTTCTCCCCAAGATGGAGTGGATGAGTGAGGGGCTGGGGTCCTGGGCGAGGTGTCCTCTGGCTCCTGAGGCCTGTGGCTGTTTCAGGGATGCTTACGCTGGGCTCTCCTTCCAGGGCTCCACATGGGGAGTCCCGTGGACCACCTTATGCCCTCAGGGCTGCCCTCGCTGTCTGACCACCCCAGACTGGAGGGACGGGTGGGGAAGAACACCCCTCAGCTTTGCTCTGGTCCTCCCTCCCCACTTGTTAGGCTCTTCCAGGCTGGAAAGGGAGTGCGATTTACAGCTGCTCCTTCTTTACTGCAGCAGGGACCTCCATGACCTGTGTGTCATGTGTACAAGGACCATCTTCCCTCATCTGGGGGACCGTAGCGGGGACTCCACGCAACACCCCCCCCCCCGCAAGGTTTTGCCCTTGATATCTACTACATCAGAGCTAAAGGAATTGGAAACGCTCACTTCTCCGACAAACCTGTCTTTCAAGCATATTGCCTCGCTGAAAATCATATTTTGCATGCCAGGAGCAGAATAATAATTGCCTCATTCATTTCCTTTGCATTTTTTCTATAACAAATATGAGTGAGTGAATGAATCTGACTGACTAGGATGAAGACTATGTCATCAGGAAGGCAAAAGAGGAAATAATTTTCAAAACTAGTTTCAAATTATTATTGCTGTTACATTGCTATCATCTCAGTGTTTGTCAAATTTTTTTAGCCCATGACCCCCTGCCTAAAAAAATTTTGTCAAGTTTTACTATTTTTATTTATTTATTGTTAAAATTTTTTTAATTAAATTTTTTTTTATTGAAGTATAAGTAGATTTACAGTGTTCTGTTGGTTTCAAGTATAAGGCAAAGTGATTCAGTTATATATATGTATATATGTGTATATATATATGTGTGTGTATTCTTTTCCCTTATAGATTATCACAGAATATTGAGCAGAGTTCCCTGTGCTATACAGTAGGTCATTGTTGGTTATCTATTTTGTATATAGTAGTGTGTATATGTTAACCCCAATATCTAGCTCTACTATTGTACTTGTGTTATGATTATAAACACTTTTTTCCAAACATGAGATTATGTAATACTACCAAAAATATCTTGAACTGTGCAAGTATTTCTTGAATGCATTATTATTGTAGACAAAATTCCGACAAAGCTAAAGACGCTTTTAAGTACCATCTCCAATTCTAAGACCTCCAAGAGGTAACCATGCTTATCTCAGATGTGTATCTTTCCAGATCTTTTCCTTATGCGTTTATATACAGACACAACTATCTATAGAAATAAGTCAGTCTGTCTGCTTTCTTTCTACCTGAATACTACTATTCTTTGTGCATTGTTTTGCAGCTTGCTTGTTTTCACTTCTAAAATGTCTTGAAGGTCATACCACACCAGTGCGGGTAACTTTACCTCATTTTCTTTTAAATGTTACATAGTATTCTATAGCACAGAAATACCACATGTGAATGAGCATACAAATTGATTCTTATTTTTTTATTGTTACAAATTATGTTTCAGGGAACACTCTGGTACATAGCACTTTCAGCACATATACAATAATTTCTCTAGGGAGAGAGTCAGAAGAGGAATTGTTGGGTCAAAGGGCATTTATATTTAACATTTTAATATGTGCCACCCAACTGCCCTCCTGAAGTTCTGAACCTAGAATAAGCTACAGAAGATGCTTTTAAAGGACTGCACGGGAGACTGTGATACACTCCTCCGCTCCCTTGAGCATCATCGATTTATACTTCAGTACGAGTGCAATCATTGTGTTTTCTCGACCAGAGAAATCTACGTTTAAAGGCTTACTTCTAATTGTGCAATAAAGCACGTTGTTTTCTGTGGAAGTAATTTCAGGCATCAGTGAGCAGGTAAGGGAGCAATTTTGGGGGATGCCAGCTTTTCCGTGCCCCTGAAATTACTCTCTCTTGGTTGCTGGCTACCCTGTGAAGCACGCAGAAGACCCTGCTCTCCTTCTCTGGTCCTGCATTGCTTCAAGGAGCTGGGTCCACGCTCGAGGCTTGGTCCAGAATGGGAACATCCCAGAGACAAGCCCGGAGCTCTTATTTTCTGGTTCGTCTTTGCAGAGGGCCATGGTGGACCTGGCAGAACACAGCCACACAAGACCCGCAGGGAGGAGCCCGGGGCAGCTGGATCACTTGAGAGTCCAAGCAGAGGAGGAGGCGGGGGGGGGGGGGGGGGGGGGGCGGTTCTGTCACACCCAGGAGGGAGGGGCAACATCAGGTGGCAGCCAGGAGACTGGCCAAGGGACCGAGGCTCAGACCTCCTGGAGAGGAGGTGGGAAAGCAGAGTAAGAGGCTGGCCAAGGAGGAAGCGGGCCATGACCGGGGCTGCGGCTTCGGGCAGCCCTGTCCTTGTGGAGGCCTGGCCACGTGTGTCAGCTGGGGCAGGCTGGCTCAGAGGGCTCTAGAATTGTGCGTCTGGGTGGATGGTGGGGGTGGGTGAGGGCTGTCGGAGAAGCTAGGATGCAGAGAAATCTCAGCAACTCTGAGATGGCTCTTAACATCTTCCCTCTGAGCAGTTGAGAAAACGTGCTCAGAGACACTGCGGAGTTCCAGCAGGCAGAGGCATGGTCTGCATCCAGCCCTGTCTGACCTGGAGACACATGCTCAGCCCTAGGGAGACGCCCCTGCCCACATCTGCCCCCCTGGACTGTGCGGGGGTCTCCGGGGGCACACGGTGGGCACTCAGCATATGTTTGGTGAGTGGGTGACCCAATAAATGAACGAAGAACTGAAGATCTTCCCAGCCACGAGGAGGGGCCGCCTGAAAGGGTGACAGTTAAGGGATCGCCCTCATCCCTAAAAAGCTCATCTTTGAATTCTTCTTGCAGGGAGAGTGCTACTCATGGGAAGCCCACTCAGGAAGCCCCTGTGTCTCCTGCTGAGAGGGAGGAGAGGAGGGCAGCAGCGCCCGCCGCCCCGGGGGGGCAGAGCTGCAGGGAAGGGGAGACAGTGCAGGGAAGTTCTGAGAACACATGATTACGTGTTTTGTGTTCGGAGAGGAAAGGGAGCCCTTCTGTGGAGCAGCCGTCCTCACCTGACCACGATGATGAAATATATCACCTGCGAGCATCTTGGCTGGACCTTGGCTCTAAATCAACGTACGGCCTCATGTCCAGTGACCCCAGGAATAAATGGCAGCAGCAAAATGTCCATTATAAATCCCTTAGTGCATGCATTAGCTTCCAGAAAAGAAAGCTTGCTTTTCACTCAAGATGGGGTCCCAAAGATCAAAACTGGGGAATTCCCTGCAAGAGACTAAGGATGACTCAGAACTCACCAGAACCATCTCAGGAGGGCAGGACACTGGGTTTGAAAGGGCCATTTGCTCTGTCCCTTTCAGGCCTGAAGAGACAACACTGGCTTTCGTTTTATAGGTGGTTTCCTCTAGGCTGGGTCTGACATACATACATTTTACGTCATCTTGACCAAACTCCTGCAAGACATATACTATTCATATATACTATTTATATATATTCATACATACGATTCATATTTTCATTTTAGATACGAGAAAACTGAGTTTTAGAGATGTGTTATACAGCTAATCAGAGCAGAAGCCAAGATTTCACCAGGTCCCTTTGACTCTGAAGTCTGAATTTTACACGCCAAACCTTGAAGCTTCCCCCAAGTCCTGCTGCTGCTTTATGCCTTTAGGAAAAGTTTAAATTCTCCATACACGTTGGATACGAAGAGACTTCACATTTATTGTGTCCATTATGTACTCTCCATGTATTCTTCGTTCTTCCTTACAACAGCCCTGGGAAGTAGATTATGGACTGACTTCACTATAAACCTAATTGCTTCAACGGGAAAAAGTGTTAGAAGTCAGGGAGCTTCAGACTTGCAATCACAAAGTTAATTTTTTAAATGTTTCTTTTATAACGAAGGCGAGTTTTTAAAAACATTTATTGAAGTATAGTTGATTTATGATGTATTAGTTTCTGCTATACAGCAAAGTGACTCAGTTATTTATATATATATATGTGTGTGTATATATATATATATATATATATATATATATTCTTTTTCATATTCTTTTCCATTATGGTTTACCACAAGATATTGAATGTAGTTCCCTGTGCTATGCAGTAGGACCTTGTTGTTCATCCATTCGGTATATAATAGTTTGCATCTGCTAATCCCAAACTCCCAATCCATCCCTCCCCCACTCTCCCTTCCCCCTGGCAACCACAAGTCTGTTCTCTATGTCTGTCTGTCTGTTTTTGTTTCATAGTTAAGTTCATCTGTGTCATATTTTGGATTCCACATATAAGTGATAGCATATGGTATTTGTGTTTTTCTGATTTAATGAAGGCGAGTTTTAATCACGATAAGTACAAAAGCTATGAGTTGAAAGAAGTATCACCAGGGCAATCCTGAGTGGCACATTAACACCAAACCTAAATGAAAGGGTTTCTAGAACATCGAATTGCTGCGTAGTTCACAGCCTCTAACAGTAACAATAATCCTTACTGTCAGATGGGCAGATGGCTGCTCGGTAAACAGTCCACCAGCTCCTAAACTGCCCCCATGATTGATTTTCCCTTTTGTCCTGTTGTTGGCCTCTACCATGGAGAATGATAACGGTAGTCTTCAGGACACAACCTGTGCTTCCTAATCAATGCATTTCCCATGATCCAATTTCCGTGGGGATAACTGGGACATCTGCATTGCTCTGTGGGCCTCCCGTTGGACGGCTGGGTCTGAGGCCGGCCTTGGGCTTTTTCTGCAGAAACTTGACAGAAAACTCCACCTCCGCAGAGCAGAGGGGAGGGGAAGCTCGGGGGTCAGCCTGCCATTTCCTTCCCGGCCATAGACAGGTGGTTAATTCCATTCCATTACCCTTTGTCTGTATGAGTTCCAATTGAAAAAAAAAAACCCAAAACAACCAAACAAAAAACCCCCAACTCTCTTGGCCTCTCTGCCCTCAAGATAATGTGGTTAAATGGGGCAGAACTGGTCAGTAGCTACACCAAGAACATCTTGAAATTTTGCTCTTAACCGGTTAGGAAACACAACGTCTCCGCAGAGAATGGCCTCATTTATCACAGCTCCCCAGAATCTTCTCATTGGACTGGGCCGATGAGCAAGGCTCCCTGCAGAGGAAGGACCTCTGCAGGGTGAGGGAAGACCCAGCACACCTGTGGAAGCACAGATTCTGCTTTTTCCGCTCAGCAATTAATCTCCTTCGGCTCTGCTAAATTACAGCAGAGGCCGCTGACTCTGGAGTGAAAATCCGAGGTGGACGTGGGCCCTGGATCGGAACAGAGTAACCTGGCTGATGACAGCTAAACACCGGCAGCGCAGGGGTGGCAGCCAGCATGGGGCCCTTCAAGGACGGAAGGGGGTCCTATTTCCTCCTTGTCGACCATTTTTCCCTTTTTCCTTCCGGGTTAACACTGTTAAATGGTGGCTCCTGGTCCCTTTTCTTTCTGCCTTGGTCTCTGCCCCACCTCCCCACCTTGCTAAGCTCTGCTGCATTGACTTTCTTTCTGCACCGACCCACTGAGCCGGTTCCAGCCCCAGGGCCTTTGCCTCTGCTGTTTCCTCTGTCTGAAAATCTCTGTCCCCAGGTCATCACATTCTGGCTCCTTGTCATTCTGGATGCAACTCAAGTCACCTTCACAGAGACGCCTCTTGGTCTTTTTCTCTTTTTTCCTTCAGCTTTATTGAGGTATAACCAATGAACAAAAATTGTATATACTTAAGGTGTACAACTCATTGTTTTGGTATCTGTCTATGCTGTGAAATAATTAGCACAATGAAAGTAATTCACATAGCCATCACGTCACATAGTTATCATTTTCTTCTTTCTTCTTTTTTTGGTGAGGAGAACACTTAAGATTTACTCTCTTAGCAAATTTCAAGTATACAGTATTGTTTTTTTTTCCTAGTCAAATTTTTAAAAAATTGAAGTATTGTTGATTTATAAGATCATGTTAGTTTCAGGTATACAGCGAAGTGATTCAGTTACACATACATATCTAACTATATATCATCTATCTATCATCATCTATGTTCCTTTTTAAATTCTTTTTCCTTATAGGTTATTAACGACAGTCACATTACTGAAAATTAGGTCTCCAGAACCAATTCATCTCGTGTAACCGAAATTTTCTACCCTTTGACCAACATCTCCCCATCCCCTCCCCCTGCTTCAAGCCCTGGCAATCGCCATTCAATTCTCTGCCTTCTTTCAGTGTGACTATTTTCTTTCTTTTTTTTTGCGGTACGCGGGCCTCTCACTGTTGTGGCCTCTCCTGTCGCGGAGCACAGGCTCCGGACGCGCAGGCTCAGCGGCCATGGCTCACGGGCCCAGCCGCTCTGCAGCATGTGTGATCTTCCCGGACCGGGGCACAAACCCGTGTCCCCTGCATCGGCAGGCGGACTCTCAACCACTGCGCCACCTGGGAAGCCCCAGTGTGACTATTTTCAATTCCATGTATAAGTGAGGTCATGCAGTATTTGTCTTTCTGTGCCTGGAGCATTTCACTTAGCTCAAAGTTCTCCTGGTCCATCCATGTTGCTGCAAATGGCATGATTTCCTTCTTTTTTATGGCTGAGTAATATTGCATTGTGTATATGTACCACATCTTCTTTATACATCTACCGGTGGACATTTAGGTTGCTTCCATGCCTTGGCGACTGTGTGAATGCTACAATAACATGAGTGTACAGATATCTCTTCGAGATCCTGATTTAATTTCCTTTAGATATACACCCAGAAGTGAGATTACTGGAGCATATGGTGGTTCTACTTTTAATTTTTTGAGGACCCTCCATACTGTTCCCCATAGCGGCTGCACCAATTTACATTCCCACCAAGGGTGCATATGGGCTCCCTTCTCTCCACATCTCCAGCAACATTTACTTTTGTCTTTTGGATAATTGAGGCCCCTGGTCTTGGCCACTGATGTAATCAACACATCCCCACCCCCATCCCCCACCTCTGTCATGTCAATCTTTTCATCTTCTTTCCAGCACTTATAATTATCACTATCCAAGATTTTCTTGATTCATCTCTTGGTTGTTAGTCCCATCCTTCTAGAATCTAAACTCCCTGAGAGCGGGAGTTGTGACTGGTTTGCTCCACACATTCACCCAGCTTCTAGAACAGTGCCTGGCTTGTAGTTGAAGCTCAATGGGTATCTACTGAACGAATGTGTTCTGTGTCCCAGGCTGGACTGATTTGGGCTTGGAGCACTTCTCTCCTCGGTCTCCAGCGAGGCCCGAAGCTCCCTGTAAAGTTTTCCTTTTGTGTACCTGGGATGCCTTGTCTGACCACTGCTTCTCTTCCTGTCCTTGGCAGCCAGCTCCAGCTCGCCTCTGATTTGGTGTCTGATTTGAGTCTGGTTCTGCCACTGCTCCTCCATTCCTACCATGTCTGGGCCTATGTTGCTTATGAAATTGCCTGCGGTTCCCTTCTGCTCCCAGTGCTGTCCTGTCCGCTCTCCCGCTCAGCCCTGTCATGGCCTGGGAGGGAGTGTAGACTTCCTCTTGCTGGGAGCTCATGGTCTAGTGGGGAGGGGAGAGAAGTAAACAGAAAATGACCATTTAGAGGGCTGATTTTGATGACAGATCTAAGCCTGGGGTGCTGGGGGAGCAGACTGGCGGGGCCCTTAACCTGAACCGTGCAGGGAAGAGTCAGGAGAACTGCCTGGGGGAAGTGGCATATGAGCAGAGTTTTTTTTTTTTTTTTTTAAGGCATGTGACTAAGCTATGTTTCTATTTTTAAAAAATTTTTTATTGGAGTATAGTTGTTTACAATGTTGTGTTAGTTTCTGCTATACAGCAAAGTGCATCAGCCACACGTATACATATATCTCCTCTTTTTTGTATTTCTTTCCCATTTAGGTCCCTGCAGAGCACTGAGCAGAGTTCCCTGTGCTCTACAGTAGGTTCTCATTAGTTACGTATTTTATATGGTATAGATGATCTTATTTGCAACGTGGCAATAGAGACACAGACATAGGAGCAGAGTTTTGAGGGACGGAAGACATTTCAAGGTGAAGATAGTCGAGAATTTGTGTTTCAGGCCAAGGAAATAAAACGTGGGAAGGTATGGAATTGAGAGAAAATGAAGCCCTAGAGAAATTCTTCAATGTGGCTGGAATTAAAGGAAAGAGGGAAGCTGAAGGGGCAGGATTTTGCTCTTAACTGATTAGAAAACACAATGGTTACAAAAAGATTTAACTTGTAATTATCAGAGACTGGGGAGTTTGCTGATAAATGAGGCTGGAGAGCTCAGCGGGGGTGAGTTTGGAGAGCTCTGAGTGCCATGCTAAGGAGCAAGCAGCTCATCCTGAAGGGCCTGGGGGTCCCTGAAGAGTTTCTAAGAGCGGAGTGATACGGTTGAATGTTTTATCCATCAGGAACAACCCACAGAAACTGCAGTTCCAGGGGGTCTGCAGGTATTATGTAAAACGGGCTTTCAAGGTTATACAATTTTGGAAAAGGTAGACTAAAGAAGGTGAAACAGTTTTTTTTTTTTTTTTTTTTTGGTAGGAGTTTTCAGAGGCTTTAATATGCTAATAAGCCTTGCAAGGTTCTAAGAAGGGGATAGAACATGCAGAGCTTCCTAACTTTACCATGCTGAATTATTTCCCTCTTCTCTCTAGGACATAATTAATCCAGGCTCAGGGATCTGCATTCATTTAAGGGTGCTGCTTGCTTGCTTTTTATTTGCTGATTCATTGTGTTAGCTTTCTATGGCTGCTGTGGCAAACCACCACAAATGTAGCGGTGTGAATCAATGCAGGTGCATTACCTCCGGGTCTGTAAGTCAGAAGTCTGGTGTAGGTCTAAAATCAAGTGTCTGCAGGGCTACCTTCCTTTCTGGAGGCTCCAGGTGAGGACCCCTCTCCTTGCTCTTTCGTGTTGTTGGCAGAATTTAGTTCCCCGTGGTTGTAGGACTGAGGTCTGTGTTTCTTTGCTGGCTGACAGCTTAGGCTGTTCCCAGCTTCCCAGGCCCCTACAGTCCTGGGCTCAGTGTCTTCTTCCTCCGTCTTCAAATCTAGCAATGGCGGGTGGAGTCCTTTTCACACTTTGAATCTCTTCTTCTTCCTCTCGTCTCTCTGACCACAGCCGGGAAAGGGTCTCCATTTTTAAGGACAAATGTGATTATGTTGCCCCCACCAGGTAATCCAGGATAATCTCCCCAACTCGAGGTCGTACCCTTACGTATATCTGCAAATTCCCTTTTGCTGAAAGGTAACATTCATGGATGCTGGAGATTAGGGTGTGGGCACCTTTGGTGGGGGGTGCTTACACTGCTTGTCTCCCCCCCACATCTTGCCCTTGATTTTCAGCATGATCAAGTTTCATGGTTGACAATTTTCCCAGGGAGGGAAAAGGAAGGCAAGGCTGAGTGTATATAGTTCTGTTTCCTTTCACCTTATAAATCTTACAGCATCCCTAAGCACTGGGACTCCCCTTTCACTGTCCATCATTTTGCTCTAAACATAGGCAAGTGGGACAGCCTTGTCTTCTCTTGGGTCATCAAGCCTAATTGTCACCTGAGCCCCTGCCTCTTAGAGATGTGGTTGAACCCCCTTCTTTGACCTCTGATGATCGAGAGCTGTCTCTGGGGTGTTGGCAGGGTCCCATGACTTCTGTCTGTCATTGGCAGGACACCCCTCTACCGGGCCCCCAACTCCCTGGATGTAGAACTCTGTTTCTTTATATTTTCTTTAGTTTTCTCTGCAGAATGTATCATTCCTAATAGAGATATTAGAGATAATGACTAAGAATATTGTAGAACTAGCCAGGTAAACATCCAAAAGAGATAAAAATGGCTGCATAGGAGATGCATCCCCTGAGCTCCCTTATGTAAGTGGATTCTCCACTGTTAGTCTCTATCTCTGGGCTGCCTGCTGCTCACATCAAGCTCTTCGTGACTTTTTGCAGACTTTTACCTACAGTTTTGGGGTGGCAAGGACTGCTGGGGCCTTCCCCCCACCTCACTTGCTCCACCTGCTTCCTTTTCTCCTCTTTACTTGGCTCCCCTCCACTGTTCCTTTACAACAAAGACACCTCCCTACTGGCCATACGCAAGACAGTTTTGGCCAACCTGGGAGGTCCCTTTTTGGATATGGGCTAATTTACCAAAAATCAATTCCTGGATAATCCAAGTTCAGAATTTTAAAGGGGCATGCAGGGGGTTTTGTGTGGTAT
Source organism: Orcinus orca (assembly GCF_937001465.1). Classification (NCBI taxonomy): domain Eukaryota; kingdom Metazoa; phylum Chordata; class Mammalia; order Artiodactyla; family Delphinidae; genus Orcinus; species Orcinus orca. Next base: position 16,645,844 of record NC_064565.1, on the reverse strand, counting down.
TGGTGCAGGTAGATGGGTATCAGTGTTGTATGTTTCATGCCCCAGAGCGGATCCTTTTTTAAAAATAATTTTATTGAAGTATAGTTGATTTACAATGTTGTGTTAATTTCTGCCATACAGCAAAGTTATTCAGTTTTACATATATATTCTTTCTCATATTCTTTTCCATTATGGTTTATCACAGGATATTGAATATAGTTCCCTGTTCTCTACAGTAGGACCTTGCTGTTTATCTATTCTATATACAATAGTTTGCATCTGCTAATCCCAAACTCCCAATCCATCCCTCCCCCACACGCCCTCCCCCTTGGAAATTGCAGTCTGTTCTCTATGTCTGTGATTCTGTTTCTGTTTCGTAGGTAAGTTCATTTGTGTCATATTTGAGATTCCACATATAAGTGATACCACAGCTGATCTCGAGTCCAGTAGCCAATAGGTAGGATTCGAATGGGGTGGCTGACCCTTGGGGACAGGGCACCGTCCTCTCCATCTTTTCGTTTGTATGCCTGAATCAGCCTACACAGACTCTGTGTCTATGCTTACGTAGCACACCCACTTCTGTGTGGTAGGCTGAAAACACAGTCCATAAAACAGAGAAACGCTGAACTGGCATAAAATGGTAAAAGAGCAAAGCCATCCTTTCATGTATGGACTGATAAACAGTTCTGTATGCATATGAACCGTACTTAAAATATTCATTTGATGTAGCTACTCTCTGGTTTATGTGATACGGAGAAAGCAGTGGAGTGAGTGAAGATACACTAGAAGACAGAGATCTTGTCCCATAGACACAGGAGGCATTGCACGACCCCTGAAATCAGGGCACACAGATTAGTCTCATCCTGAAAGGTTAAGCCAAACCGTGGAAAAAGCCACAATACACTTACCTTCGGCAGGACGTGTGGTGAAGCGGTGTGGCAACCTGGTAAGGACCCGTTTTACAGTCTTTGTCTGACAGTGTTTGTCAGATTGGTCATTCAGTGAATTAAAAATTCAGCCACGTGTGTTTTGGAGAATTAACTTCCTCTGAATTGGCTTTTGGCAAATGCGCTACAGCCCACAGCTTCTATCCCAAGTGGTTTATTAAGGAATTTCTTCTGAGCAAGTATGGTGCAATCCCCAGAAAGAATTCCTATGAAGACAAGTTTTATCTCTTTCTTTAAAAAACCAGCGTTACTGCCCTTATGTATTTTGGCAGTTCCCGATCATTCTGGGCTTTAGCCTTCCTGATGAAATTTCTTTGGCATCACCCCCCTGGGGACATTAGCCTCCTGCTCTCTAGGGATGCTCCTCGGTGTTGCTAAGGCAGCATCCCCTTCTCTTCCCTAATAGGAGTCTTGATTTTTTTTTTTTTTTTTTTTTTGCGGTACGTGGGCCTCTCACTGTCGTGCATCTCCCGTTGCGGAGCACAGGCTCCGGACGCGCAGGCTCAGCAGCCATGGCTCACGGGCCCAACCGCTCCGCGGCATGTGGGATCTTCCCGGATCGGGGCACGAACTTGCGTCCCCTGCATCGGCAGGCGGACTCTCAACCACTGCGCCACCAGGGAAGCCCCAGGCGTCTTGAATTTTTATGATGTGAACTTAGTTTCTTTCTTCTTTTTTTTTGAAAAATATGAAATTGGATTGCTACTTTTCTTTTTTTTTAAATTTATTTTTTATTGACAATGCTGTGTTAGTTTCAGGTGTACAGCAAAGTGACTCAGTTATACAAGTATAGACATTCTTTTTTTTATAATCTTTTCCATTATGGTTTATCGTAGGATATTGAATATAGTTCCCTGTGCTCTACAGTAGGACTTGTTTATCCATCCTGTATATGATAGTTGCTTACCACTTGTCCCGAGCCACAGGATCGTCTTGATCTTTTCATGGAATAAAAACATCTCTTTCTCCAAAGTCTGAAGCAGATGCTCTCTTGGACTGGCTTTCCAGTCCTCCCCTTTCAGGGGCTCCAGGACGATGCTGTCACTTCTCAAGGCTGCCATCAGTTGGACATCACAGCCTGCTCTCTCGTCAGTGGGAATTGGTGGCCTCGCCTCTTGTGGGTTCCTGTCTTCATCAATACGGCTTCCGTGGCCCCCCCAGGACACTGCCAGCTTGTCTGACCCTGAGCAGTTTAGAGGACTGTGTTGGGAAAACCTTTGCTGGGGGTTCAGCCCGGGTGGGCCCTCCATCAGAGAGACTGCTTTGTTCCTCTCCTTCGTCCTCACTGCAGGCTCGGCCCGCATTTCCATACAGCTGCCTGCCTTACGGAGGACAGAGCTACCCCGTCGCCCTCCTGTCAGACCCTATCCTTTATAACAACACCCAGGATTCCGCTGTGACCCTCCCATCCTCAGCGCCATCCCACTGAGTTTTACTGATGAATAGAGTGTCTTAAAAAAAGAAAATCTACCTATAAATCCTCTGCACTTCATTCAATATTTATCGACTGTATATTGTGTGCCCAGCACCGTGCTCCATACTGTGAGAGACACGGACGGGGATAAGCTGGATTCAGTGGACGAGGAATGGTGACCTTGATGGGGACCTGAGATTAATGCACGGGGGATTCTGAGGTGCTTAGAAAGGGAATCGATTAAGAGTCCCAGGTACAGGTAGAATTAACACTGAGGGGTTCAGAGAAAATACAGCAGGGCTGGTTGGAGGGGGGGATTGGGTTTAAACCTGGGAGGTTGGGATTAACACGTACACACTATATATATAAAATAGATTGCCAGCAAGGACCTGCTGTGTAGCACAGGGAGCTCTACTCAATATTCTGTAATAATCTATAGGGGAAAAGAATCTGAAAAAGAATAGGTATGTATATATGTATAACGGAATCACTCTCCTGTACCCCTGAAACTAACATGACTTCATAAATCAACTATACTTCAATCAAAAAAACCCACGAAAAACACAAAACAAAACCAAAAAACAGGGCTTCCCTGGTGGCGCAGTGGTTGATGGTCGGCCTGCCGATGCAGGGGACACGGGTTCGTGCCCCGGTCCGGGAAGATCCCACATGCTGCGGAGCGGCTGGGCCCGTGAGCCATGGCCGCTGAGCCTGTGCGTCCGGAGCCTGTGCTCCGCAGAGGGAGAGGCCACAACAGTGAGAGGCCCACGTACCGCAAAACAAAAACAAAAACAAAAAACAACCCTGGCCTTGAATGACGGGAAGGATTGGGATAACCTGAAGAGGAGTGTGATATGTGTCTTGGAGATGCGTGACTGAGTCAGGTCAGTCCCACAGGAGGGACAGTGATGGGCGGCATGTACCCCCAGATTGAGATCTCTCATTTGGCTAAACTGGTCAAGATGCTCTCCATAATGATGATTTCATTAACAACATATGTCATTTGGGGGGTCATTTCTGGTAACATTTGAACACAATTCGAGTGGTTTTTCAAAAATGTGTGTGTCCTTGGGGATTTTTGGATAGTTTTTCCGAATTTTATTTTTTCTTACATTTTCCTTTTGTATTTAAAGTTAATTTTTAGCCATTTAGTCCCTCTTCTATGCTTCTTATAAAAGGGACAAATTGGCTGTAAATGCCTAATGGGATTAGCAGGAAAGATCTATTAGACAAAAAGATGCACATATCTGCATAAGAAAGGGTCTAGAAGGATATGGTCTAAGGTGCTTTATTTATCTTCTTTGTGTGGGTGGAATTACAGATACTCTTTACCTTTTTCTTTTTGCTTCTATGTGTTTTCCCATTTCTTTCATAGGAATCGATTGCTTTTGTAAAAGGAAATCAACAACAACAAAACTCAATCGGCAAAAGAAAATTTTCTGGACTTTTTTGGGGTTTTGGAATTCCTTGTCTTAAAGTTCTGAATTCATTTAAAGCCAATTATGTCTGCTCCGCTGCTTTGGCTGCACTTTCTGTTTTGTCCACCGTTTGAAGGATTTAAAACGTGCATTCTGGCCAGCTTGCTTTCAGCCAAATTGTTTTCTGCCCAGTCACCAGGGTTTGTGACGGATAGCCTGAGTGGGCAGCCAGGCGTGGACACAGCTGGCGGTCACCTCTGTGATGCCATTTGAAAAGTGCCAGCCTTTTCTGTTCAGTCATAGCAATATTCAACCCTGCCATACATCAGAATCACCAGGGGAGCTTTCAAAATCTACAGTTGCCCAGATATTCTGATCCATGAGGATTTTCGGGTATTAGTATTTTTAAAGAGCGACCCAGAAGATTCTAATATGTAGCCAAGGATGAGACCCCCTGAGCTGAAATATTCCTTCCTGACTTACTGGCCAACCTCTCCACGGGATCAAACTTTTCTGCCTTTTCTAGGGCATGGTCTCGAAGTGTGGCACAGAGACCTCTACGCAGAATCACCTGGAAAGCTGCTCTATTGGCAGATTGCTGGGCCGCACTCCAGACCCACTGACAACACCTCTGGGCATTAGATACCCAAATATGAATTTTAATAAGCTTCTCGGCAATTCTCTGGTACTGTATTTGAAAATTTGAGAATTACTATTGTCTTGGGTCTCTGGCTCTTCTTCCTTTCATTTTTATTCTTATTTTTTATATAATATATATTTTTAATTTTATTTAATTGTAATTGACTTACAATATTATATTAGCTTCAGGTGTACAACATAGTGGTTCAAAATTTATATGCATTTTGAAACGGTCACCATGATAAGTCTAATTACCATCTGTCACTATACAAAGATATTACGTCATTATTGACTATATTCCCCACACTGTACATTTCATCCCTGTGACTCATTTATTTTGAAACTGGAAGTTTGTACCTCTTAGTCTCCCTCACCTATTTCTCTCCTACCCCCATCACTCTCCTTTCTGGCAACCACTGGGTTGTTCTCTGTCTCTGTGAGTCTGTTTCTGTTTTGTTTTGTTTGTTTTGCTTTTTAGATTCCACATATAATAAAATCACACAGTATTTGTCTTTCTCTTTCTGACTTACTTCACTTAGTATGATCATCTCTATCTAGGCCCATCCATGTTGTTGCAAATGGCATTATTTCATCCTTTTTTATGGCTGAGTAATACTCCACTGTGTATATGTACCACATCTTCTTTATCTGTTCATTCATTTATCCATGGACACTTATGTTCCTCCCCTGCCAAAGACAGAGGGGGCATTTCTCAGCTCTTTCCTGTGACAACCTGGTGGGGTTCCTGGAAGTAAAACCCGCATGAGTATGGGGCTCCCCCAGACTATGGCCCCAGGGGTGCCTCACTTCTAATCTCATCCACATGCCACCTTCAGCAGTGCATCACGGAAGTGCCTTCTAGTTGATGGCTGCAGCAGCCTCTGCTCATGGTGAGGTGATCTCAGCGGAGACTCTCTGGATTCACCTGTCTCTCCAGATTTTGGGGTGATGACTTGCCCTATGACCTCAATTCTCTGACAGGTCCCCAAAAAATCATCGATTTTCATTTTGTTCACTTTTTTTCACATGGTAAGGACAGAAGTGGGAACTTCCAAGCTCTTTCCATGTTGGAGTGGATACCACAAATCCCTTAAATACATTTTTCAGCAGAAAAGGAGAAAACAAAAAAATCTGCAGAAAAATATGTGACACTACTTTATTTTTGCAGAAAAATAAATATATACAACAGATGTATGTATTTACATGTTTATATATTTGTAGATAAAGGTTGCACTGTTAGCAGTAGTTACCTCTGAGGACTGGGGTAGAGGAGGGATGGGGGATTTCCCTCTTTATACTTCACGATGGATGACTTAAAACAAACAGGGATGACCTCAATAAAGCCACTAACAAACAAAGACATTTGGCAACATGGGCAGAGAAAAGGCACATAAGCAAAGGAGACCAAACAGGACAGATTGGGTTACTGACTAGAATAAGTGAAGGTTACAGGTAAGGCTGAGCAGTGAATGGTGAGTAGCATTTACTGACTGCTCTATGAGGGATTTTTGTGTTCATTTTCAATGTAACCACTGCACCTATGGTCATTAGCCAATAGAGATCCTGACACTCACGCTGCTGAGGACACTTGTCCTGGGTCTTACAGCTGGAAGGTGGCTGAGCCAGGATGGGAACACAGTTCTGAGTCCTCCGGAGTCAGCTGCCTGGTGATGAGCTGGGGAGAGGGAAGAAAAGGAAATGAAGAAAAATGGACGCATCCAGTGAGCTGGGGCAATTGGTTCCTTTACCACAGGGGCTGAGCATTTCCTGACCTTAAGGAAAAGACCAGAGGGCTGAGAAGTACAAGGCAGGTTCCATCTCAGCACTAGCAGGATATCACTAAATCCTGGGATCTAAGTCCTCATGGGTCTTTGCTGAGGTGGTGTGGCTCGTCAACTAATTTAAAACTATACCAGATGCAAACTATTATACGTAGGGTGGATAAACAACAGGATAAACAACAGGGTCCTACTGTAGAGCACAGGGAACTATAGTCAATATCCTGTGATATTGACCATAGTGGAAAAGAATATGAAAAAGAATGTATACATATGTATAACTCAATCCCTTTGCTGTACAGCAGAAACTAACACAACATTGTAAATCAACTATATTTCAATAAAATAAAAAAATTTAGAGCTGTACAACATTGTTCTGCCAGTGAAACCAAAGGTAGTCATCAGTTAGATTCATTCAGCTGTAACTTGCTTAATAAATAATAAACTGTAACCTGCCTTCACCGATCAAGCTTGCTTTAACTGTTTTCACAAAAACTTGCATGTCCTCTGAGTGCCACGTAGCCTAAACAATAAGTTACAATAGCCCTTCACTGCCCCTATAGATAGCATCTCTGATAAAGGACTCTTATGATGTTTGCTCAAGTTATTTTTCAGGAACTTGGGATCAACTGTGTCCAGGTCAAGCTCGAGCTGGTTAAGACTGGTTAGGACTACCGACCCTCCAACTGGGCATGTGTGTTAAAAGGTCAGATTGGGGTCTCAGTGTTTGGCTGGCTGGGTGTCAGGCAAACAAGCCTGGTCAGTAACATCAGTTGGGGAGGTGCCGTTAGGTGGGGCACCAAGAGGGGTACCTGGGGTGCAGGTCGATGCTTCTCAAAGTGCGGTTCAGGGACCAGCAGCGTGCCCGGAAATTTGTGAGAAATGCACATTCTAGGGTCCCATCGCAGACCTGTCAAAGCAGAAACTCTGGGGATGGGGCCTAGTGATCTGTGTTTTGATTGGCCTTCTGGGAGATTCTGATGCAGGCTCACATGTGAAGGAACCAGTCTGCAGGCATCTTCAGACTCGGCAAGGGACACAGAAAGAGGCAAAGCTAGGCGCTGCTCCTGTAGAAGACATCAGTGTCAGTTTCCTCGGCACGGAGGAGAAAAGCCTTTGTCTTTGGTCTTTTCTCCACGTGAACTTCTTTCTTTAGTTTGGCAAGATGTGAATCTGTTATGATACATTATATATGTATATCTATACATTAAAAATATTAATTTATTATTTTATTTTTATTTTTGGCTGTTTGGGTCTTCGTTGCTGCCCACGGGCTTTCTCTAGTTGCTGAGAGCGGAAGCTACTCTTTGTTGAGGTGCACGGGCTTCTCATTGTGGTGGCTTCTCTTGTTGCGGAGCATGGGCTCTAGGTGCGCGGGCTTCAGTAGTTGTGGCACGCAGGCTCAGTAGTTGTGGCTCGTGGGCTATAGAGTGCAGGCTCAGTAGTTGTGGTGCATGGGCTTAGCTGCCCTGTGGCATGTGGGATCTTCCCAGACCAGGGCTCAAACCCATATCCCCTGCATTGGCAGGCAGATTCTTAACCGTTGTGCCACCAGGGAAGTCTCTATATCTATACATTTTATATATATATAGTCTAGTACATTATACATAGTATATCTATAGATATGATACATAGTACATATTAATATATATTATATATTACAGTACATCATATAATATGCACGTATAATCATAAGAGATTCACATCCTGCCAAAGCTAAGGAAAAGGCAAAAGACAAACACGTACACACATATATATACACATATGCGCATACGTATCTCCACTTGCTTCCCAAGAGGAGATTAGTTTATGTTTCTGCTAGGAATGCATTCTATTGCTCATCTCATCACATCTTCATCAACAATGGGCATTTTATGCTAAGTGTTTATGCCCCAAAGAAGTTTTCTTCTGTTGTCTTAATTCATATTTATTTGATTCCCAGTGGAGTTGAAAATTTGCCCATATGTTTATAATTTATTAATTATAGTTTCTTTCTAAATGGTTTGCATTCTTTGTGCTTTTATCAGTTTGTATCAATTTTAGACATTAAAATTTAACCATATGCATTTCATTCCAACTACGTATGTTTTTACTGGGATATGCTCATTTTTTTCCTTTGTGGGTTCTATTCCCTTTAAGCATAGACATTCTTTCTCTTTTGTATGTTTAAAAACATATTCAATTCTTTTAGCTTATTACAGTTTACATCTTTTAGTATTTAGTTTTTTAAATAGATCTTTATTGGAGTATAATTGCTTCACAATACCGTGTTAGTTTCTGTCACACAACAGAGCGAATCAGCCATATGCACACACATGTCTCCATGTCCCCTCCCTCTTGAGCCTCCCCCCCACCCTCCCTATCCCAACCCTCTAGGTCATCGCAGAGCACCGAGCCGATCTCCCTGCTATGCTGCTGCTTCCCACAAGCCAACTATTTTACATTCGGTAGTGTACATATGTCGACGCTACTCTCACTTCGCCCCAGGTTTGTCCTCCCACCCCAGGTCCTCAAATCCATTTTCTATGTCTACCTCTTTATTCCTGCCCTGCAACTAGGTTCATCAGTATCTTTTTTTTCTTTTTAGGTTCCATATATATGCGTTAGCATACAGTGTATGTTTTTCTCTCTTTGACTTACTTCACTGTGTATGACAGACTCTAGGTCCATCCATCTACTACAAATAACTCAATTTCATTTCTTTTTATGGCTGAGTAATATTCCATTGTATATATGTGCCACATCTTCTTTATCCATTCATCTGTTGATGGACACTTAGGTTGCTTCCATCTCCTGGTTATTGTAAATAGTGCTGCAATGAGCATTGTGGTACATGACTCTTTTTGAATTATGGTTTTCTCAGGGTATATGCCCAGTAGTGGGATTGCTGGGTCTATGGTAGTTCTATGTTTAGTTTTTTAAGGAACCTCCATACTGTTCTCCATAGTGGCTGAACCAATTCACATTCCCACCAACAGTGCAGGAGATGCCACCTCTTGAGAGCAGGTGGCCCTGGGAATTCTCTCTCCAGGACAAGCCCTGCTGACCTGGTATTTGTCATTCTTGCTTTTCCCCCAAGCCCCCTGGCCCCATCTTTTCAGGTGCCGGGGCCCACGTTCTTCCAGGTGGGTGTCCCAGCCGGGGTAAGGGCGATGGCCAGAAGCAGAGTCTGTAAGCAGTGGAGCGCAGGTCATCAGGGGTACCCTGCTTGGTTGTGCTGGTGGTGCTGGCTGAAGTTATTTATTTTTTTCAAGTTCAAGTTGTTTATTTGGGAAGTCCAGGGAACACACTACTAGACTAGATCAGTAAGGCAAGGAAAGGAACAGCTAATAAAAATTGTACTGTTAACATCACTAATTATTAGAGAAATGCAAATCAAAACTACAGTGAGGTATCACCTCACACTGATCAGAATGGCCATCATCAAAAATTCTACAAACAATAAATGCTGGAGAGGGTGTGGAGAAAAGGGAACCCTCCTACACTGTTGGTGGGAAGATAAATTTGTACAGCTCCTATGGAAAACAGTATGGAGGTTCCTTAAAAAACTAAAAATAGAGCTACCATATCCAGCAATCCCACTCCTGGGCATATATTTGCAGAAAACCATGATTCGAAAGGATACATGCACCCCAATATTCACTGCAGCACTATTCACAATAGCCAAGACATGGAAACAACTTAAATGTCCATTGACAGGTGAATGGATAAAGAAGATGTGGTATATATAGTGGAATATTACTCAGCCATTAAAAAGAATGAAATAATGCCTCCTCTAACAATATGGATGGACCTGAAGACTGTCATACTAAGTGAAGTAAGTCAGACGAAGACAAATATCATATGATATTGCTTATATGCGGAATCTAAAAAAAATGATAGAAATGAACTTATTTACAAAACAGAAACAGACTCACAGACTTAGAAAACAAACTTATGGTTACCAAAGGGGAAAGGTGGGGGAGAGGGATAAATTGGGAGGTTGGGATTGACACATACACACTACTATATATAAAATAGATAAGCAAAAAGAGCCTACTATATAACACAGGGAACTATACTCAATATTCTATAATGACCTAAATGGGAGAAGGATTTGAAAAAGAATAGATATATGTATATGTATAACTGAATCACTTTGCTGTATACCTGAAACTAACACAACATTGTTAATCAACTATACCCCAATATAAAATAAAAATTTAAAAAAAAAGTGTACCATTAAACCAGCTGTCACAGTGGGCACCTGGAGCATCATCTTAGGGGGAAAGTCTGAGAAATGGTGCAAAATCTATTCTGAATCGCCCCACCTTGGGGGTGAGGGGGGAGAGCTGGGGTATTTATACACCAGCTCCTAAGTGAAAAGGCTGCTCCTGGCAGCTGTTAATTCCCTGCTACTTCTGACTTGCCTCATGGACAGAGTGGCCTTCTGTGGTTCTGGGGAAACTTTCTCTCAGGCCCAGAGATGCAGGTTGTGGCCATATTTAAAAGGGGCTGGAGATTGTCTTACACCCGTGACCTTGGGGCGCAGTCGTTTCCCACCTGTTCAGATTGTCAGCATCCTTCTCTCCCCTTGCTTCTGTCCTCCTGGTCTTAGTATCGCTGTCAGCAATGCTGGGCTCTGGGGAGGCGGCACACACTTCCTTGTTCCTCTCTCAGCCCCTTCCTGGTCAGCACAGTGAATGTTGCGATGGTGCCGGCTTTATCAACACACAGGGAGTTTTTCTACTAATTCTCAAGTTTTTCATTCATGCATTGAAATAAGTGACTCGTTATTGCTTAAGTACGAATTCCTTCTGAGGAAGCTGCATTGCTGTCAAAACTTAATGCTTCGTAGGTAAAACTTGCTACCTGGGGTGCAAATTCCATCCCCATGTGCTGTCTGTGTGACAGTGGGAATTGTGAAATTGAGGGCAAGCTGGAGTTAGAGAGAGACCGTTAGGAAACCATGAACTGCTCAGACCCAGCTCGAGGCTGGGGATGAACCAAAGGTGCAGAAGATAGTCTCTGTCCTTATGGGATAATCTCCCCCCGAGAGGGGCTTGAATGACAGGGGTGTGATGAGTGGCATCCACAGGGAGCACCCCCTGAGGCTGAGGGGAGAGCCTGGGTTTGGTGGCAGTGAAAGACCAGCCCTGTGGGCCTGAGCTGGACCCAGAGGTGACTGAGCCTCCAGGGGTGGGAGGGGGAGAGAGGCCCAGGGAGAGCTGAATGGGAGGAACAGAGGAGAGCACAGTGCATCCTGAGTGCCAGCGCCCAGGGCCTCTTCTGGTTGGGTGACTTCCTCCAGGCCATTGCCTGGAAGCTTGGCTTCCTCTCATGTGAAGGTGGGCTCAGAGCGGTTATTCACAGGCTGTGTTGAGGGGCAGTTGGGATAAGACCTGTGAAAGCATGTGGTACCTAGGAAGCCTATGGCTCCCAGCACTTTAGTGGGCATCAGAATCACCTGGGGGGGCTGTTAAAACTTACCTGGCTGTGCTCCACCCCATTTCTGAGTGGGGAGGTCTAGCGTGGAAGTTGCGTTTCTTCTTTTTTTTTTTGGCGTTATGCGGGCCTCTCACTGTTGTGGCCTCTCCTGTTGTGGAGCACAGGCTCCGGACACGCAGGCTCAGTGGCCATGGCTCACGGGCCCAGCCGCTCCGCGGCATGTGGGATCTTCCCGGACCAGGGCACAAACCCGTGTCCCCTACATTGGCAGGTGGACTCTCAACAACAGCTACACCAGGGAAGACTGCGTTTCTTCTTTTTTAATTTAATTTTTAATTGAAGTATAGTTGATTTACAGTGTTGTGTTAGTTTCAGGTGTACAGCAAAGTGATTCAGTCATACATATATATGTCTTTTTCCTATTCTTTTCCATTATGCTTTATTACAGGATATTGAATATAGTTCCATGTGCTATATAGTAGGTCCTTGTTGGTTATCTATTTTATATATAGTAGTATGTATATGTTAATCCCAAACTCGTAATTTATCCTTCACCCTTTTCCCCTTTTGTAACCATAAGTTTGTTTTCTATGACTGTAAATCTATCTCTGTTTTGTAAATAAGTTCATTTATATAATATATTTAGATTCCACATATAAGTGATATCATATGATATTTGTCTTTCTCTGTCTGACTTAGTTCACGTAGTATGGTCATCTCTAGGTCGATCCATGTCGCTGCAAATGGCACTATTGCATTCTTTTTTACGACTAATATTCCATTGTATAAATATACCACATCTTCTTTATCCACTCCTCTGTCAATGGACATTTAGGTTGCTTCCATGTCTTGGCTATTGTGAATATTGCCATGAACATTGGGAAGTTGCATCTCTAACAAGTTCTCAGATGGTGCTGATGTTGCTGGCCCGGGGACCATACCTGGAGTAGCACTGTTGTGAAGGTTGGTGGCTGCAGGGAGGGAAACTAGTATTTATTTAACATGTTTTGTGTTATTAAACAAATCAGGTTTAAATGCGTGAAAAGGCTTGAAGTGTAGCATCACACACTCTCTTTTCCTCTGTCTGCTTATGTACCTGGTAATTACACCCTTAGGAATAAACAAATATTGTGATGGATTCTGCATCTGTGATTAAATTATCCTGAAATTTTTTTCCCCCTATCAAGTGGAGACAAACTAATCGGGTGGCTAGTACTGAAATCCACTTGAGTTTGCTTCAGCATAAAAGGACAGTGTATTCCAAGATAGAGGGGAAGATTTGGAAGCTGGTGGGAGTGCAGCTGGCCCCCGCCTGGCCTTGAGATCAGGGAATTCACACACCTAAAAGCTGTCTGTCTCTCCTCTCTCCTTCTGCTCTGTAGACCAACTTTCCCTGCTTGCTTCCCAGGCTATATCATGGCTCCAGGCTCCCCTCAGCAGCCTGCTTTACATCCTTCCAAGATGCTAGAAGCTATTAGTTCCAAATTTCTGGGAGAGAGATTCTGATGGGCTTAGCTTGAGTCAGTTGTCCAACTTGGCCCAGTCACCTGTGACCATCGAGAGTGGATCACAGAGCATCACCAACGGGGCTGTCACAGTAGCCCTGCGGATACAAGCGGGGCTGGGGCCAGATGGAGGAATAGGAAGACAGATGCAGATGAAGAAGCCTCTGGATTCCCATAGAGCACAGAACTGGGTGCTAGGGCTTTGTTAAATGTCAAGTAAATTGAATGGAGTTATTTCTAGAAAACTCCTGGAGCTATGTGTTGGGAATGTATTTGTGGAAAGATCAATGGTTTAACAACTGTTCTGAACGAACGCGTAGGTAGAAAACGCAGAGAGGCAGTCTCTTGACTTCTTGCTTTTTCCTGAGTCAATTAAGTGAACAGAAAATCCTTTTTTAAAAAGTATCTCGTGGGGCTTCCCTGGTGGTGCAGTGGTTAAGAATCCGCCTGCCAGTGCATGGGACACCAGTTCGTGCCCTGGTCCGGGAAGATCCCACATGCCACAGAGCAAGTAAGCCCGTGCGCCACAACTACTGAGCCTGTGATCTAGAGCCTGTGAGCCACAACTACCGAAGCCCGTGCGCCTAGAGCCCATGCTCTGCAACAAGAGAAGCCACCGCAGTGAGGAGCCCACACACCACAACGAAGAGTAGCCCCTGCTCGCCGCAACTAGAGAAAGCCCGCGCGCAGCAACGAAGACCTGACGCAGCCAAAAATAAATAAATTAAAAACAAAAAAAACCAAGAAGAAGCTTAAAAAAAAAAAAGTATCTTGTTTTGGTCTTCGTAGCTGTTTGATTGACCAGTGAGTTCAGCCAAGCACAGGGTTAGTACCTGTAGGTCCAGTAAAATCCTAGAACCCACGTGTGCCTTTATAAATGGACCACAGCCAGAGCCACACAGCTCCTTACGGATCCTTTGCCCCGGTCCCCACAAGCAGAAGGATTCTGTGTGTGCAGCTCTGATTTGGACAACTTGCAATTCTCAAAGGATGCTTTTGGGGGTGCTACAAATTGTGATTTAAAAGTGTATAGGAGACTCTCTCCTGCTAAAAGAGATCTGGGAGCCCTCTGTAATAGTTTCCATCTGCTAGGGAATTTGTAAGGCCGAGTGCGGAGTGGGAATGTGGGCCCCTGGTCAAAAATAATTATTGAGAATTTCAAGGTGGTGACAGCAGAGCATGAAACCAAGGGCCGGGTCCTACTGAGTGTGGGCCTGGAGGCTGCATGGGTCACTCGCCAGGAAGTTGGCTCAGACGGACCAGGGCCATGGAGCCACGTGCCTCACCGTGACCCCAAGTCCGCTGCCTGTCTGCCTGCTCTAGGTGCTGTGGGCGAGCCTTGTCGCCATGGTCACCATGGTCACCATGGACCGGCAGATCCTCTGGGTGGGAGGGTCCAGGGTTGCTCCCAGGCCCTTTGGCTGGTAGAAGCAGCACCCTGCCCGAAGGCCTCCTGGGAGCTCTGATCGCCATGGAAATGAGGTGCTCCCGACTTGCCCTGGAATCTCCACCTAGAGCTTCAGTGACCCCTGGCGACCCGAGAAAGTCATCCTTCCGGTCCTTCCTGCAGCCCTGCGGGTGTTTGAGGATAGCCCTTCCGCTCCCACTGGTATTTCTCCTGCAGGCCAAAGAGCTGCCGCTCTCCCTTGCCATGTGGTGTCTGGGCTGAATCTGAGCCCCTCGATGTGGTCGGAGTGGAAGGAGGATTCTTTCAGGACTCATTCAAGCACCAACGGGCACCCACTGTGCGCAGAGCTGTGCTCCAAGTGGCAGGAACACAGAAGTGAGCGCGAGAGATGGTCCCTGACCTACAGGCTGGGGCCTTGGGAAGACCTGGGCCCGAGATGCTCCCCGGTGCAGGTGGGACAGAGCGTGGACAGGGAACTGTGGGGGAGGCGCTGGGAGGGTTGGGGGTGAGGCCCAGGGGGCTGGGGGACTGGCTCCTTCCAGTGAGTGCTTGATTGAGATCCTCAGGGAGGGAGAGGAGGGGTTCATGGGGGCAGAGCCTTCCAGGCAGTGAGCAGGGGCCAGAAACTCAGAGCCATCCCTGGGCATGGGGTGTAGCTGAGCAGTGAGAGGCGGGGGCCCAGCGAGCAGCACGCTCCAGAGTGGTGACCCTGCAGCTGGTGGGGTGACTGCCCGGGAGGACTGGGGACTTTGCAGTGCCCACGCCCTGACCCAGGCCACCGAGACCGGAATCTCTGGGTGTATGCCAGGGATGAGAGGTTTGGAAAACTCTCCAGGCGCCTCCAATCTACGGCCAAGGTGAGATGCAAAGGTGGAGGACAGGTGTTCTCAGTGTGGCCTGTGGCCCCGCACTGTCAGCATGCCCGGAACTTGTCTTAAATGAAAGTTCTTGGGCCCTCCCTCAGACTGGGAAACAGAGACTCTGGGGTGGGTATCAGAACAGCCTTTTGGGTGGTTCTGATACCCTACTGGGTTTGAGGACCACTGTCCTAAGAAGTTAGACTTTTGGGACACAAAGTCCACGAAGACCTGCTGTCTCCTGTTCTCTGCCCTGGGGTGCGCCTTCTCTGAGGCGCCTGAGGACTTAATCAGCTACTCGCTCTGGGGGGTGGGGAAGAAAGGGGAAAAATGCAGGGAGAAAGTAATTCTGTCCACGATTATCTCAAAATGTTATCCAGCCACAAACAAGCCTGAGGACCTGGCGAAGGTGGGCAAAGGAGCCCCTACAGCTCCGGAAGGGGTTGGGGTCCCTGCCAGACACTTGCTGGGAGGGCCTGTGGCTGCCGTTCTGACAGGGACTGGGGTGAGGGTGAGGGGTGCCCTCCGGCCCGTCCTTCTCGTGAGAGCTGCTGGGCCCAGGCCCCCCCAGGCCCGGTCACTACCCCGGTCCAGTGTCTGTGGGATGGGTGTCGCTGGGTCCACCTGTCCCTGGAGGCTGGGCCTCTGAGGGCAGGTCACATCTCTCCAAGGTCCTGGGGCCACGGGAGGGGAAGGGCCATCCCCGAGATGGCCAGGGTGTGGGCACCATGGGTAGGTGGGGACCCCTACACAGGGACAAGTGACCTCCAAACCCCTCACCCCATCTGCCCATCCAACACCAAGTGGTGCTGCTGAGAGATTGGCTGTGAGCACCTGAGACCTCAGGTCGGTTACCTGATGCTCCCAAGCCTCAGTGTCCCGTCTACAAATCGGGTCTGTAACAGTGCCTGCATTTCAGGGTTGAGAAGCTTCAGAGAGAGAAAGCGGGAGAGCGTGCCGTAAACTCGGGTGATAAGTCCAGGTATATCAGCTCTCCCGGAAACCCTCACTGACCCCAGGGGTCGGGCTAGGTGTCCCCTCGGGGCCCCCATGGCCCCTGGGTGCCCTCTGCGAGGGCAGTGGTCACATGCGCGGCCGCTCTGTGTTTAGTGCTGGTCTTCTCTGGACCCAGAGCTCCCGATGCCAGAGATGCCTTTTCTCTCTCTCTTTTCTAAAAAAAGTATTTTTTTTTTTATTGAAGTATAGTTGATTTACAATCTTGTGTTAGTTTCAGGTATACAGCAAGGTGATTCAGTTGTACATATACCTATATTTACAACTATATCTATTCTTTTTCAGATTCTTTTCCCTTATAGGTTATTACAAAATATTGAGTATAGTTCCCTGTGCTATACAGTAGGACCTTGTTGTTTATCTATTTTATATATAGTCATGTGTTTATGTTAAGCCAGGACTCTGAATTTATCCCTCCCTGCCCCCTTCCCCTTTGGGAGCCATAAATTTATTTTCTATGTCTGTGAGTCTGTTTCTGTTTTGTAAATAAATTGAGATTTCTTTTCTCTCTGTCTCTGGGTGTCTGACACGGGATCCGGCCAGAGCAGGTGGCGCCCTGACAGCTGATGGGCTGTGAAATGACAGGACCAGATCTCACGGCCTTGGCCTTTCTGCCCTCCCAGCGGCAACATGCCTGCACTCACACCGTGTTGGGCGCAGGGAGGCCCCTCTTTCCTCCAACCCCGCCCCCTTTGTCTAGTTCTCGCGTCTCCTCCATCACAGCTGACTCTGGTCCTTTTTTGGGGTGCAGGAAGGATTACAGGGGTGGGGGGAGGGAAGAACCGGCACCCTCGGGCAGTGATTCCTATGCAGAGTGACAGAGCCTGGACCACAGTGGCAGCAAGGGGATGGTGGAGGTGGTGGGGGGATGGGCAGCCAGGGGGATGGGCAGGGGGTTGGTGCTCAGCAGGGAGGATGGCCAGCAGAAAGGATGGGCAGCAAGTGACACCGATTACAACAGAACCTCTGGGGCTGAAGTTTAGGCATCGGTTTAAAAAAACTTCCCGAGAGATTCGAACGTGCAACCAAGGCAGAAAACGCTTAATGTATGATTCTCCTGCATCAGCTGCTAATGGAGCAAAGATCCCTGTGGCTTTTGGCTCCAGAGACTGGGGACTTCCAGTCACTCATGTGAATGAGCAGCCTGTGGTCACCCTTTTGCTAAGTAATAGGGTGTCTTCACCGACTGCACAGAAAGTCCGTCCTGGCAAAAGGGAATATTACTGTCTGTGATTACACCCCTAGCAGCACCTCAACACTATTTTCATGCTTATGAATGATTTATTTTTGATCTGAATGTTACAATAATGCTGCTGTGTACATCACTACCTTCTCTTTCACTATAAGAAAAATATGGCAGGATGCTTGTGTTGTCGATTCTTGCAACTGGGGCTTCGGACAGGGAAGTTCTGGGGGGAACAAATCTGGCTCCAGGGTCTTTATCTGGGAGGAGCTTGGGTGCTGGTGGGCAGGGAGAGAGAAACAGTTAATTCAGGCAGCACAAGGTTGATGAAGACAGTCCGTGAAACAAGGTTGAGTACATTTTGCAGAGTTTTACATACTTTTGAAATCTATGGTGTTGAGCCATCCAAGATATATTCATTCTCAAAATCTAGGCTTGATTGTGCCTTCAAGTTATAGAGGCCCTTCAGTTTGTGCTACTCCTCCCCTGCCGCCCCACCTTGTATTTGGTGTCCATTTGTCTATGATTGGCTCCTTAGACTCGGAGGGAGAACCCTCTGTTTTAGTGATTTTATGTGTAAGACACAGCCCTTAAGAAGTTGATAATCCTGTGCAGAGGAAAGCACAATTACAAAGTTAAAAGTGGGCAGACATAGAAAACAAACTTATGGTTACCAAAGGGGCGAGGGGGTAGAAGGGAGGGATAAATTAGGAGTTTGGGATTAACATATACACACTACTATATATAAAATAGATAAACAACAAGGAACTACTGTATAGCCCAGGGAACTATACTCAATATTTTGTAATAACCTATAAGGGAAAAGAATCTGAAAAATAATAGATATAGATACAGATGTAAATATAGATATATGTACAGATAGATATGTTATGTGCCTAACATAAAGAAGGAATATCTATCGAATTTAGCCTGAAGGGTGGGGGCATCTGTGAAGTTTTCTCACAGGTGGTCACATTTCATTTGGGTTTTGAAGGATGAATAGGAGTTTACCAGAAGAAGTAGGCAGGGGATAGTGATGGTGGGAGCAGTGAGGAAGAAAGACAGAGGAAAGCACTTGAGTTGTGTTTGCCCAGTGCCCAGGGAATGGGTGGGGCTGACAGGAGTGAGAAGCTAAGAAGACAGCTTAGTTCTAGTTGACCATGTTGGGAGGTATGGTGTTGAGTGAGACTGACTGGGTGCTAATTCCTCTTCCCTCTTGGGGTTAGAGCATGGCTGCTTAGTAGAAAGAATTTAGACTGTGGGGTAAGAGAGACCTGGCGTTGAATCCTGGCTCTGCCTTTGCCAGCCTTGAAGGGCAGGGTGTGATGTTTTTCTTCTCTGAGTCTGTTTTCTCATCCTGTTCACTGTGGTGGATAAGCAAGTTGGTGCCGGAGCCTGAGGAGTTATCTCAGAAACAAGGCTTGCCCTTGTGGGACTGCACATGTGAACGTAGTGGGCAAAGACAGTGGGTGGAGGATGGTGGGCGGAGGCATCCCGTGAGCTGAGCTGTCATTTGGAGGAAGGAAAGGGGCTCAAGCCTGTGACTCTTTTTTTTAAAAAAAATTTTATTTTATATCAGAGTATAATTGATTAACAATGTTGTTAGTTTCAGGTGTATAGCAAAGTGATTCATTTATACATATATATATATATTCATTCTTTTTCAAATTCTTTTCCCATTTAAGTTATTACAAAATATTGAGCAGAGTTCCCTGTGCCATACAGTAGGTCCTTGTTGGTTATCTATTTTATATATAGTAGTGTGTATATGTTAATACCAAACTCCCAATTTATCCCTCCCCACAACATTTCCCCTTTGGTAACCGTATGATAATCTCAGGTCCATCCATGTTAAGCCTGTGACTCTTTTTTTTTTTTTTTTTTTGCGGTACGCGGGCCTCTCACTGTTGTGGCCTCTCCCGTTGCGGAGCACAGGCTCCGGACGCGCAGGCTCAGCGGCCATGGCTCACGGGCCTAGCCGCTCCACGGCAGGTGGGATCTTGCCGGACCGGGGCACGAACCTGTGTCCCCTGTATCGGCAGGCGGACTCTCAACCACTGCGCCACCAGGGAAGCCCAAGCCTGTGACTCTTAACAGATTTCCTATCAGGGAGGCCATGGTCAGGGAGATAGCCAGGGGTCAGAACCCCAGAATCAAACAGGGAAAGGGCTATGATACTGATAGCTTGTGTACAATCAGCACTGCAGCAGTGCCAGGCAATATTCTAAACTCCACATAGATTATCTCATCACATCCTCACACTCATCCTATGAAATCAAAGCTATTTTTCTTTTGTGGTAAAATACATATAACACAAAATTTACCATTTTCACCATTTTAAAAATTAATTAATTAATTAAATTAATTAATTAAGTTATTTATTTTTGGCTGTGTTGGGTCTTCGTTGCTGCGCGCGGGCTTTCTCTAGTTGTGGCGAGCAGGGGCTACTCTTCGTTGTGGTGTGCGGGCTTCTCATTGCGGTGGCTTCTCTTGTTGCAGAGCACGGGCTCTAGGCTCGTGGGCTTCAGTAGTTGCAGTACGTGGGCTCAGTAGTTGTGGCTCGCAGGCTCTAGAGCGCAGCCTCAGTAGCTGTGGCACTCGGGCTTAGTTGCTCCGGGGCATGTGGGATCTTCCCGGACCGGGGCACGAACCTGTGTCCCCTGCATTGGCAGGTAGGTTCTTAACCACTGCGCCACCAGGGAAGTCCCTTCACCATTTTTTTTTCTTTTTTTTAACATCTTTATTGGAGTATAATTGCTTTACAATGGTGTGTTAGTTTCTGCTTTATAACAAAGTGAATCAGTTATACATATACATATGTTCCCATATCCCCTCCCTCTTTTTTTTTTTTTTAACATCTTTATTGGGGTATAATTTCTTTACAATGGTGTGTTAGTTTCTGCTTTATAACAAAGTGAATCAGTCATACATAAACATATGTTCCCATATGTCTTCCCTGTTGCGTCTCCCTCCCTCCCACCCTCCCCATCCCACCCCTCCAGGCTGTCACAAAGCACCGAGCCAATATCCCTGTGCCATGCGGCTGCTTCCCACTAGCTATCTACCTTACTGCGTTTGTTAGTGTGTATATGCCCATGACTCTCTCTCGCCCTGTCACAGCTCACCCTTCCCCCTCCCCATAACCTCAAGTCCGTTCTCTAAGAGGTCTGCGTCTTTATTCCTGCTTTACCCCTAGGTTCTTCATGACATTTTTTTCTTAAATTCCATATATATGTGTTAGCATACGGTATTTGTCTTTTTCTTTCTGACTTACTTCACTCTGTATGACAGACTCTAGGTCTATCCACCTCATTACAAATAGCTCAATTTCGTTTCTTTTTATGGCTGAGTAATATTCCATTGTATATATGTGCCACATCTTCTTTATCCATTCATCCGATGACGGGCACTTAGGTTGTTTCCATCTCCGGGCTATTGTAAATAGAGCTGCAATGAACATTTTGGTACATGACTCTTTTTGAATTTTGGTTTTCTCAGGGTATATGCCCAGTAGTGGGATTGCTGGGTCATATGGTAGTTCTATTTGTAGTTTTTTAAGGAACCTCCATACTGTTCTCCATAGTGGCTGAACCAATTCACATTCCCACCAGCAGTGCAAGAGTGTTCCCTTTTCTCCACACCCTCTCCAGCATTTATTGTTTCTAGATTTTTTGATGATGGCCATTATGACTGGTGTGAGATGATATCTCATTGTAGTTTTGATTTGCATTTCTCTAATGATTAATGATGTTGAGCATTCTTTCATGTGTTTGTTGGCAGTCTGTATATCTTCTTTGGAGAAATGTCTATTTAGGTCTTCTGCCCATTTTTGGATTGGGTTGTTTGTTTTCTTGTTATTGAGCTGCATGAGCTGCTTGTAAATTTTGGAGATTAATCCTTTGTCGGTTGCTTCATTTGCAAATATTTTCTCCCATTCTGAGGGTTGTCTTTTGGTCTTGTTTATGGTTTCCTTTGCTGTGCAAAAGCTTTGAAGTTTCATTAGGTCCCATTTGTTTATTTTTGTTTTTATTTCCATTACTCTAGGAGGTGGGTCAGAAAGGATCTTGCTTTGATTTATGTCATAGAGTGTTCTGCCTATGTTTTCCTCTAAGAGTTTGATAGTTTCTGGCCTTACATTTAGGTCTTTAATCCATTTTGAGCTTATTTTTGTGTATGGTGTTAGGGAGTGATCTAATCTCACACCATTTTTAAATGTACAATTCAGCGGCATTGAGTACATTCATATTGTGGTGCTACTACCATCATCTCTGAAACTCTGCCCGTTAAACACGAACTCCCCCTCCCTCTCCCGCACCCCCTGGCCACCTGCCTTCTACTTCCTGTCTCTGTGAATTTGACTCCTCTAGGGATAAATGGGATCCTATGGTATTTTCCCTTTTGTGACTGGTTTATTGCACTTAGCATAATGCCTTCAAGGTTCATCCATGGAGCTGTTTTAACCATTATACAGGGTGAGAACTTGACTCTCAAAGCATTGCAATGACTTGTACAAGGTCTCCCAGGGACAAGAGGCAGGGGTGGGATTTGAACTGAGGCAGTCTGCAAGCTCATGCCTGGTAACTGGCAGGGGCGAGTGCACATCTCTGCTCCCTGATCGTCCTCAAGCCTCTCCATGGGCGACCTCGCTGGGACTGAATGTCCCTCAGGCCCCTCTGCTGTCTGTTCATGTAGATCTGTTAGGAAAGGGGTGTGTTCAGGCCTTGGCTGCTGTTCATGACTTTTCTTAGCAGACACTGTAAAGACAGGAGCTTTGACTGCACGTGTTGCTAGTCTTGTATGATGTGTGGATGAGAGCCAGCTTGTTTTGGAGGCCATGTAAGAAACTGTAATCAGGGGCCTGAAGGATGCTGTATCAGGCAGGTCAGAGTCAAGAGGGGGTGATTGAGGCTGCAGGGTGAGAGGTCAGGGAAGGCTTCCTGGAGGAGGAGGTGAGGCCAGAGAGCAACTGTCAAGGGTGGGAGGACTTGAGAACAAGCTCTGAGTGTAATTATGCTAGGGAAAGATTTAAATTCCCCCAAGTAAAATGAAGCTAATTGAAATGTCAGCACCGTCACCTCTATTCTCACACAAAGCCGGGATCCTCCACGCCTCATAAGAGCCCTGCTGGAAGCTATTGCCGAGAAGTGTTCTCTTTAATTGGACAAGGCACTGATTTAGACAATGCTTCTCTGGCATGGATTAAAAAAATAAAAAGTAAATGACTTAATCTTGGAGGCTTGATGAAGCTAAGGCTTCTGAGGGGACTGCTGGAAGAGATAGAATTTCTCTTCACCCCATTGGGCTCATCTAATAAAAAATCAAACCTCATCAAGGCCTTAACTTATTGTGGCTGAGGCTCCAGCAAGCTCCCAAGAGCTCCATGTGGCCAGAAAACCACCCCGAGCTTCTAGAAGCAGAGAGGAGGGGAGGGACGGGGGGAGGGCTGGAGGAACTGTCAATCCTTGGGGGGAAGTGGGGTTGACCCTGAGCTCTGGGTCCCGCATCCTGATTGCCGGGACTTAGGAGACAGCTTCTGAGGCTCTGGGACCCTGGCCTGCACCCAAGCGGTGCACGGACTTGTAAGCATCTCTAATGGACTCATGCTGGCTCAGCCTCTCACTTTGGGGCCTGTTTCCTCACTCAGAAAATTACAACCACCACCCACTTGGCATCTGCTCTCTGAGAGACATTTAACCTGTGTTATCACACCCTCACCACCATCTTATGAGGTAGTGAAGAAGTATCCCCACGGATGGATGAGTACCTTGAGGTTTGGAAAGGTGATGTAACTTGACTGAGGTGAAGCAGCCAGTAGGCGGTGGAGCCAGTGTGCCCTTCGGACCATCTGTCTTCCCAAAGGTAGGCTTCCTCCTGTTTGTCGGTTGAACTGAATGATGCCTAAGGGCCCCTGGCGGATCCGCGGTCTACATAATCCTCTTGGTTTTGTAGGTCACGCCCCTACACGGCTTTGGGGGCTTCTGGGCACACAGCCACCCACAATAACACCGTGTCGAAAGGAACGTGTGTTTTCACCGTCCCAGTGGTTCGTCAGCTAACATGCCATGAGGCCCCACCACGTGCCAGGAAGGGTGTCAGTTTCCATCACCAGTGAACTTTGAAATCCAACCTCTGAGACGTATAGACTGGACATTTAGGATTGTCTGAAACATTAGGATCCCAGACCCTGGGAACAGGGTTTGCATGGCAGAATTACTCAAAAGGTTTGATAACGATAATTAGACGATATTATAAACCAAGGCCCCATTTCCTACACTATTTTAGTACCATCAGGCTTGGCTAACATACCTGCAGGAGCTGGAATTAGCCTCCGAGATGGATGCAGAATCATCTCAAAGTCAAGCCCCCTGTACCTGGTTGGCTGGGCTGCGTGGGTCCTGGAAGGAAGCAGGCAGCAAACACGATGGGACGCTCGCTCTGGACGTGCCCTGGGCTGGGCCTTGCAGAGCTCATGGGGGAAGGGGACAAGGTGTCGCTCAGGAGCGGCTGGCCACAGGCTCACTCTGCTCCTGGCCTGCGGATGCTTCAACCACCTCTGACTTAGCACCACCATGACCAAGGCCCTCTGCCTGGCCCGTGGTGTCCCCACATCTCCTTTGAGGGCGAGGTCATCACGTCCATTCAATCACTGGTCCGCTCATTCATTCAGCAGAAGTCACTGCGATTTACTGGGTACCAGGCGCTGTTCTAAGCTGGGGAGAATGTGGTGATGAAGAACAGTAGTCCCCTCTCTCACGGAGCTGGCATCTCTAGAGGACTCCTCCACTGCTTAGAAAGTTCTGATTTCTGGAATGTTCTTTCTCAGGACAAGCAACCCAGCCTCTCTGTGGTTCCCCCGACAGGCCACCTTCTCTTCTCTGGTGCTGGACCAAGCTCCTGCAGCTCGACTCTGAGCCCCAGGCACCCCTCCCCATATTGTTGTTACATCACACAATCTCAGCCTGTCCTTTCCTCTGGGCCCAGGGTCCTCCTGGGATGGCTGTCCATGGCTCTTCAAAGGGGTCCTGGCTGGGCAAAAGTAACCCCCTGTGAATGCCACAGCTGCTCTACGTTGACACGCTGCCTTTGGAAATGGTTCCTCCTGAACTGGTCAGAGTTTGAACTCACCAGAAAGGTTTCATTTAGAAACACCACTTCAGGATGGGGAAGATGGAGTGAGGGTGGAGGGTGGGGTTAGGGGCTACAGGGAGACAGGAAGGGGTTAGATGCTTTGCTAGGAGCCTGGTGCAGGGCCCCGCCAGCCACTCCGCCCACGTGAGCATGTCACATTGGGAGGCTATCAAGCTTTTATGGAGGGAGTGTGGATGTGAAG
The DNA here is from genome assembly GCF_937001465.1 of Orcinus orca. Lineage (NCBI taxonomy): Eukaryota > Metazoa > Chordata > Mammalia > Artiodactyla > Delphinidae > Orcinus > Orcinus orca. The sequence continues at coordinate 16,620,945 of NC_064565.1, read as the reverse complement.
TCCTCCACGGGATTTTCTATAAATGCATTTTATTAGCCAGCGCTTTACAATGTGAGCACTATTGAATTAAGCATCCATTAGCTTCCACTCCCTGGAGAAGGGAGGATGGCTCCCTGAGACCTCGTGCGGTAAAGCCAGGAGGAACATGAAATCCGGCCCACGGGGAGGCCTGGTTATCAGGAGGGCATTGACAGCCCTCGGAGGACATCTTCCTCAGGAAGGAGGATAAGACACAAGCCCTGACAGCAAAGACGTGTCCTTCCTAACATCAGTGCATTTAAAGCTATCTCCAAACAGACTTGTGGTTGCCAAGGGGGATGGATGTGGGTGAGTTGGGAGTTTGGGGTTAGCAGATGAAAACTACTATGTAGAGAATGGATAAACAACAAGGTCCTACTGTATAGCACAGGGAACTATATTCAATATCCTGTGATAAACCATAATGGAAAAGAATATGAAAAAGAATGTATATATATGGATAACTGAATCACGTTGCTGTACAGCAGCAATTAACACAACATTATCAATCAACTATATTATACTTCAATAAAATAATTTTTTTTTTTTTTGCGGTACGCTGGCCTCTCACTGTTGTAGCCTCTCCCGTTGCGGAGCACAGGCTCCAGATGCGCAGGCTCAGCGGCCATGGCTCACGGGCCCAGCCACTCCGAGGCATGTGGGATCTTCCCGGACCGGGGCACAAACCCGTATCCCCTGCATCGGCAGGCGGACTCTCAACCACTGTGCCACAAGGGAAGCCCTGTGCCTCACTTTTTTGTTTCTGTTACCCCCAACCGAAGGTGGGCTCCTTAAAGATGGGCCTGTCCCTTATTCTTCCTTGTAGTTCCAGGGTCACGCCCAGCCCTGCCAAGCTGGCCACAGCAAGGATGCCTTGTCTGACCACGTGAAAGCTGGTCTCATTTTATACCTTCTTGGTGTTGTGAACAATGAGTCCAGGTCTGGGGAAGCAGGACCCTCAAATCCAGAGGAGGTGGGTATGCAGAAAGAATGGCTATGGAGACTGCTTTTTTTAAAAATTGAAATATAGTTGATTTACAATGTTGTGTTAATTTCACGTATACAGCAAAGTGATTCAGATATATATATATATATATTCTTTTTCATATTCTTTTCCATGATGGTTTATCACAGGATACTGAATAAAGTTCCCTGTGCTCTACAGTAGGACCTTGTTGTTTATCCATTCTCTATATAATAGTTTGCATCTGTGAACCCCAAACTCCCACTCCATCCCTCCCCCACCCCCTCCCCCTTGACAACCACCAGTCTGTTCTCTGTGTCCAGCCTCACTTTTCTTAAGTTTGCGCCCCACCCCTCCACCCCTGCTTCAGCTCATTCTCTTCCTCCCAACACAGTGTCCAGATCCTGCCCGCAGCCATCCTCGAATGTGTAGAGCAGCTCCATACGCAGAATTTCTGCATCCTTATGTACTTATTTGTAGCACCTGAATCCCAGAATAGCCATTTCCCCATTAAGGAACACAAATAATGGAAGAAGAAAAAGGAAACCTCTTCCTGGAGCAGATTGCTTTGCTCGAAATAACCCTGTAACAAACGGGCTGCTGAAATATCTCTTGATCAAACCTATGAACATTTGTAGTATTTTACGTTGAGCTGAATAATTTATTAATGTTTAATATTTCACAAGAGTAAAGCAGCAAACCTGATGAAATTTTCATATCTGCTATTATAAGCTAAATGGATTGTGAGACGCAGCTGGGTGATGCTGAGTGCCTGAAGCCCGGTGTGCACTCCCTCTGTCCCGTCCGCAGGCCGAGGTGGCTGGGGTAACTTTCCTCTGCCTGTTACCCCAGAGGTGGCCGGTTAACCCACAGGTCCTGTGCGTTTGGGAGAGCCAGGCGCTTGAAGGTATCATCAGTTTGGTTGAACAGCAGGCCCTGTTTAGGGGGTGATTTCAAGGGCCAAATCTCTCCCTTATCCTCCCAGTTTTCCTCACTCCTCTGTTTTTGATGCCTGAATTGTCCATCATTAAGACAGATTGTATTCTCTGTGAGATAATCAACATCCATGGAAAATGTGGCTTATAATTAATAATACCATTATATTAAATAATAATATAATTAATAATCTGAAAAAGAATATATATATATATATGTATAACTGAATCTCTTTGCTCTATACCTAAAACTAACACAACATTGGATGAGATTCCAAATAACCAAAGCAGTCTTGAGAAAGAAGAACAAAACTGGAGGCATCATGCTCCCTGATTTCAAACTGTATTACAGAGCTATAGTAATCAAAACAGTATGGTATTGGCATAAAAACAGACACATAGATCAATGAAACAGAATGGAGAGCCCATATATAAACCCATAAATATATGGTTAATTAATTTATGACAAAGGAGCCAAGAATATATGAAGGGGAAAGGAGAGTCTCTTCGATAAATGGTGCTGGGAAAACTGGATGTCCACATGCAGAAGAATGGAACTGGACCCCTATCTTACACAAAACTTACAAACTTAACTTACAAAACTTAACTCAAAATGGATTAAAGATTTGAATGTAAGACTTGAAACCATAAAACTCTTAGAAGAAAACTTAGGTGGTAATATTACATCAGTCTTGGCAATGAATTGTTGGATTTGACACCAAAACAAAGACAATAAAAGTAAAAATAAACAAGCGAGACTACCTCAAACTAAAAAGCTTCTGCACAGCAAAGGAAAATCATTCACAAAATGAAAGGGCAACCTACTGAATAGTAGAAAATATTTGCAAGTCATGTATCTGATGAAGGTTAATATACAAAATACATAAAGAACTCATACAACTCAATAATCAATAGCAAAAATACAAACAATCTGATTAAAAAAAATGGGCAGAGGATCTGAACAGACATTTTTCCAAAGAAGACATACAGATGGCCGACAGGCATGTGAAAGGGTGCCTAATCATCATCCCTAGTCATCAGGGAAATGCAAATCAAAACTACAATGAGATATCACCTCACACCTGTCAGAATGGCTAATATCAAAAAGACAAGAACTAGCAAGTATTGGCGGGGATGTGGAGAAAAAGGAACCCTTGTGCACTGTTGATGGGAATGTAAGTTGGTATAGCTATTATGTAAAACAGTATGGATGTCTCTCAAAGTATTAAAAATACAACTGCCATATGATCCCACAATTCTACTTCTGGTTGTATATTTATCCAAAGAAAATGAAAGCACTAACTTGAAAAGATATCTGCACCCCCATGTTTACTGCAGCATTATTTACAGTAGCTAAGACATGGAAGAAACCTAAGTGTCCATTGATGGATGAATAGATAAAAAGGTTGTGGTACATGTACCACATATACACAATGAGATGTTATTCAGTCATAAGAAAGAATGAAATCTTGACATTTGTGCCAACATGGATGCACGTTGAGGGCATTATGCTAAGTGAAATAAGTCAGACAGAGAAAGACAAATAACCTATGGTCTCAATTATATGTGGGATCTGAAACAAAACAAAACAAAAACAACCCAAGCTCATAGATACAGAAAATAGTTTGGTGGTTGCCAGTGGTGGGGGGTAGGTGGTGGGTGAAATGGGTCAAGGTGGTCAAATGGTACACACTTCTAGTCGTAAGTAAGTCCTGGGGATGTAATGTACAGCCTGGTGACTATAGTTAATAATACTGTATTACATATTTGAAAGTTCCTAAGAGTAGATCTTAAAAGTTCTCATCACAAGAAAAAATTCTGTATGTTATGTATGGTGAACAGATGTTAACTAGACATATCGTGGTAATCATTTCATAATATATACAAATATTTAATCATTATGTTGTGCACCTGAAACGAATATAATGTTATTTGTCAATTATACCTCAAAAAACCACCTGTGAATTATCATAAACTTAATAATAGGACACTGGTTAGTCTCATCAGGATAATCAAAGTTAACACCCTATTTTTAAGATAGCGATGTACCCTTTGCCAGGTAACCGAACACATTCACAGTTTCCAGGATGAGGCCGTGGATGTCTTGGAGAGGCCATTATTCTGCCTGCCACACATGGAAATACGAGAAAGCACTATAAGGGCTAAATCAAAACCGAAATAAAAATGGAAAACAGCCCATCACTCTCAACCAAGTACAGAAAAGTTTCTTCTGATCAAACAACTCCTCTTTGGAACATCGGATTCCTGTTCTTTCTATTTGCCCAGTGACCTCACCGGGGTGGCTACTGTCTGGGAATTCTTGACCACAGTGTGAATATACTGCTGGTCCTTCACCCTCCCCCCTTCTCCAAAAGTGCCCACCGCCCCCACTTCCCACAGCGGGACCAGTGAGAGCACCACACTCAGGCCTGTTCTCTGCCAATGTCCCTCCCTCGAAGCTGGTGATGCTGAGAGCTGCACAAACCACCCCCAAACCTCACAGTCCCTCCAGAATCGGGCAGCTCTCTTCCAAGGGGTGACTCAGGGACCCAAGCTGCTTCCATGATATGACTTTGCCACCTTTTGCTATAACAAGACTGGCCTGATGTCACTCAGCTGTCAGGTGGGGGAAGGGTGTGGGAATAATGAACCTGATACTCAACCAGGTCAGTCCGAAGTGACACGTATCACTTCCACCCACATTCCAGTAGCAAGACATAAGGTGCCACCCAAACGCAAGGGGAGCTGGGAAATGTAGTCACCGTGCCACCCAAACGCAAGGGGAGCTGGGAAATATAGTCCCAGGCTGGCTCCCCAGCAACAACGTGGAACTTGGGTCCGTACGGGTAGGCAGCCATCTCTACTTCTATCTAATACCAAAACCTTCCCCAACAGCGTCTTTGACTCTCCACCTTGGGGAGAGAAACTGCATAAACGAATTCACCCTCTGACATTAATATATGATAACATTTTATTTTATGATCACTCCCAGAATATTTATTATTTTAAAAAGAAAAATAGGAAGATGTCTCAAAGCAGTAACTCTAAAGGTGGAGGACCACGACACCGTAAAGCAATCGTACTCCAATAAAGATATTAAAAAAAAAAAAAGATGGAAGAGATATTTTGGAATTGGGGGCACGGTGGGGGAGGGCATTCCTGCTATCTTCAGATAATTTGTAGAGGAACACGCATTCAGTTGTGTGCTACGGGGATTCAGCTTCAAATCTCCAAGGCTGCCCATATCAGAGAGGGGACAGAATACACCCTTTTCATAGGTTTTCAAACAAATTCCATCCCAGTTGTGCCCTTATTGGCTCTGTAAGTCCAGAGGCAGAGCTGCTGGCATCCACCTGGCGAACAGCTTGATGGGCGACACTACCCAGCTCCAGTCGAGGTTGGGGGGAGATTGATCGGTGCCTCATCCACTTCCCAATGCTGATAGATTCACTTACTTGGGCGAGACATGTGTCTCCCGCTAGGCAGTAAAAATGTCAATAACCGCTCCCTTTTTACTCTTCTTTCCAAGCTGGAGACAAGCTTCCATTAAATCCTTAACCGATGCTTTTTTGATTAAATCAAATTTACAGCCACTGGAGAGGGACAGGCTTTCAGCCACATTCACTTTGCCTTCAGTGAAGTGCTCTGGACTTAGCTTTTCAACAACTCTCAGTATTTTCTGCCTTACAGATCAGTTTCCAGGCAAAGCCAAGGACAGGTCCTTGGCTAAACTTTGGATAAAGTGAAGTTTTTCACTTTCTCTGTGGACCCTGGGTCCCCAGACACAGGAGGGGGTGGTGACATTGCAGTGAGAATGGCTCCTTTGGACGGAGGGCAGGTGACATCTGCCTCAGCATGGTGACATTGGAGAGAAGGTGGATGACAACTGGGAGAGGCCAGGATCGCTGACATTTTTGTCATTTAATTTAAAACCAACCACGTCTAAATGTCTGTCATCCTCAAAGAAACAGAGCTTATAGACTAATTTATACTTGAGTATGAAGGGCTAATAATAGTTAATGTTATTTATTGGTTGCTTACTCCATGTCAGTCACTAGGCTAACCAACTTACACATGACCTCATCTAATACTTCCTGTAAGCCTCTGAAGAAAGTACTATGATTATGCTCATTTTACAGATGAGGAAATTGGGCTCGAGAAGAGGATAAATAACCTTCCCAAGGTCACACAACAGTGAGTGCCAGAGGAACCAAGATGTGAATCCCTAACCTGGTTCCAGAGTCTGTTCTCTTGCCCGCCGTCCTGCTGTGTAACTGCAAGAGCTTCTTTGGAAAAGAATCTGGAAAAAAATGTATATATGTATATATATGCATATATATATATATATATATATATATATATGAAACTGAATAACTTTGCTATACACCTGAAACTAACACAACATTGTAAATCAACTATACTTCAATTAAAAAAAAAGTGAACTGAAATAAAAAAGCTTCTTACGTCATTGCTCCCAGGAATTGTTGCATTTTAAAAGGGTCAAGAATGAGGCCAAAGAAATAAAGCAATATTGGTGGTTGTGTGACCAGGGAGCTTTTTAGCTGGAAGGTCTTTACACACTTATCTTTCAAACCATACCAAGCTTTTGGTGCAGTTTGCTGTCTGTTGATAAGCCCAGTCTCTGATCATGTCCAAGATGGAGTATGTCACCCTCATTCTTTTTTTAACTGAAGTATAGTTGATTTACAATGTTGTGTTAGTTTCACATGTATAGTAAAGTGATTCATATATACACACACACACACACACACACACACACACACACATTCTTTTTCATTATAGGTTATTACAGGATATTGAATATAGTTCCATGTGCTATACAGTAGGCCCTTGTTGTTATCTATTTTATATATAGTCATGTGTATATGTTCATCACAAACTCCTAATTTATCCCTCCTTGTCTTCCCCTTTGGTAACCATAATATTGTTTTCTACATCTGTGAGTCTGTTTCTGTTTTGTAAATAAGTTCGTGTCATTTTTTAAGATTCCACATATAAGTGATATCATATGGTATTTGTCTTTCTCTATCTGACTTACTTCACTTAGTATAACAATCTCTAGGTCCATCCATGTTGCTGCAAATGGCATTATTTAATTCTTTTTTATGGCTGAGTAATATTCCATTGTATATATATGTACCACATCTTCTTTATCCATTCACCTGTCGATGGACATTTATGTTACTTCCGTGTCCTGGCTATAGTGCTGCTATGAACATTGGGGTGCATGTATCTCTTTGAATTATGTTTTTCTCTGGATATATGCCCAGGAGTGGGATTGCAGGATCATATGGCAGCTCTATTTTTAGTTTTTAAAGGAATCTCCATACTGTTCTCCACAGTGGCTGCACCAACTTACATTCCCACCAACAGTGTAGGAGGGTTCCCTTTTCTCCACGCCCTCTCCAGCATTTGTTATTTGCAGACTTTTGGATGATGGTGTCACCTTCATTCTTGATCCTCGGACGTGGAATCAGAGGAGTTGAGGTTAGTTTTGAGCTGGTCGTGAACACGGTGAAAGGAATGAGGAGAGATGAAGAGGAGCCCCGTCACCACCCTTCACTCTCTGAATGAACATTTTCCCCACGACAGATTGGTGCATTTTCATACTTTTAAAAAATCAGCACTGAGCCAGATTTTTCAACGTGTGATTACATGGGACATCCTTCTAAATGGGTATGACCACTAGGGTAAGAGTACAATGTTAGCTTTGCACAGTGGCCCTTTCTGGGAGAGCATTTACAGCCCTCACTTGGGCAGAGAGCCTTGGGGGTGGGGGTCACTGGGGAGCTGAGGCGCGATGGCCCCACCCCTTCCCAACTGCATGGCAGCCTCTTAGGGGGAGTCTCTACCAGTAAGAATTAGCAAACAGATAACGTAGGAAGTTCCCTCCTAAGTACCTCTGAGGACATTAAGTCATTTGCCCCTACAGCCTTGTAGGGATGACAAAGGCCCAGTGGTTAAAGGTGCTGAAGGAGGTCAGAGGAGGACCCAGACTTAGTCTGCGCTGAGGTGCCAGGGCTGGTGGTGAGTGTGGAACGTGGCTGCCTGTGGGAACAGGGCTGCAGTTGGTGGCAGGGACAGAAGGGGAGGAACCCAGGTGTTGACTGTCCTGGTGTCTACATCTGCTGCCACCTTCCTCTTGAAGTAGCCCTGGCCTGAGGTGAGCAGCCGGCCATGGAACAGGGGTGTCAAGGGTTTGGACTGGAGCTTGCAGACAGCCATCTCTCTGTGTGTGCTGATATGACCTTTCCTCTGTGAATGTACACTCCTGACATCTCTTCATCTTCTTGTAAGGACACGGGTCCATTGGATTAAGACCGACACTTATGACCTGTATAGGGTTGTGCACAAGGATGTCAGGCCAAGCAGCACGGTGGGGGGCTCTGCTGGCCTAGACTCGTACAGGCTGAGCCTGCGTGGAGCAAGGGGCCCCATTTTCTGATTTCCCTACAAGTCCTGTCCCCTCACCCTCCTGTGCCCCACCTCCCCCTCCCCCAGGGCAGCCTTGACTCAGAGGAGGGGACTTGATCTAATTTACCCAAAGGCTCTACCTAGACTAGCTCTGCTCCTGGTTTTGGGCACCCCAGACACTGTACATTTGGGATGGGATCCCAAGACGTGGTGGGGGGCAAGCAAGGGGAGTGTCCACAGCTGCCATTGGCCCCTAGATGGAATGGCCATTCCTGAAAAGGGAGCAAGATGTGTGGAAGTGAAAAATGTGAATTGCAGGTGTCTTGGTCTGCTAGGGCTGCCATAACAGTACACCATAGACTGGGGGGCTTAAGTGACAGAAATTTATGTTCTTACAGTTGTGGAGGCTGGAAGTCCAAGGTCTGTGTACTGACAGGTTTGGTTTCTGGGGAGAGCTCTCTCCTTGCCTTGCAGACGGCCCCGTCTCCCTCTGTGTCTTGATATGACTTTTCTTCCATGAATGTACACTCCTGGCATCTCTTCCTCTTCTTATAAGGACACAGGTCCTATTGGATTAGGACCCCACCCTTGCGACCTTGATAACCTCCTTAAGGACCTGATCTTCAAATACAATCACATTGGGGGCTAAGGCTTCAACATATGATTTGGTTTGGGTAAATCATATGTTTGATTTGCTTGATTTCGGGGGACACAATTCAGTCCATAACAGCAGAGAATGCCTGCAATTCTGTTAGTGTTTTTCTAGTATCAGTGATGTATGTGTGTGTGTGATTCCAACTAGACTGCAATCTTCCAAAGCAAGGCCTGTGTTTGAAAAGTCATTTTTTTTTTTTACCCCTGTCCTCTTAGCCCCCCAGCCTTCCACCAGAGGGCCAAACACAGGAGGCACTAAATAAATGTGTGTGAACCAACCCCCAGTGAAGCTTCCTGGTGGACACATGTTGCTAAGGCCAACTCTGACCACTCATCCATGACTTTCTCAAGATGGGATAGCAGAGGACTGGGCTGGAGAGAATGCTCTGATTGGTTCACTTTTTTAAAAAAAATTTTATTGGAGTATAGTTGATTTGCAATGTTGTGTTAGTTTCAGGTGTACAGCAAAGTGAATCAGTTATACATATACACATATCCACTTTGTTTTTTAGATTCTTTTGCTATATAGGCCATTACAGAGTATTGAGTAGAGTTCCCTGTGCTATACAGTAGGTCCTTATTATCTCTTTTATATATAGATCAGTTCACTCTTTGAACGAAGGGATGGAACTTTCAGAAGGGAAATGAACTCTCATTTCAGCCAATTCATACTCCAATCTCACTTTGTTAAATAACAGTAGTTATTCAATAGCCTTTGGAATTCGCATGCTTCATATTTAGTGTGTCCAATTTTACTCTTCATGGCATGCCTGTGAAACTTGCCATTTTCACCATTTGAACGTTGCTTTGACATGATCTTGGATGTTATCTTACTCCATAGGGGAATGGGCCTTAATAGCCCCCAGACTCCAGTAATGAGAAGGATAAGATTTTATCCATCCACATAATTCTAGAATTGCTACCTACAAGAGATACTAGAGGCAGCAGACTCTTCACTTATTCAAAGGCTTTTCATTTTATTAAAAATGAAAGTATCTTATTTTTCCTGATGGTAAAAAAATTGATAGTCCTTAAAAAGTGTAAACAATGAAGAATGGTGTAAAAATTAGTGAGATGACTCATAATTCTGCCACCCAGGATCAGCCTCTGGAGGTTTGAATGTGTTACCATTTGATTTTCTTCCTAAGATCATGCATATGTATGTGTGCGTCCACCCCACTTTTTTCATAATAGAATTGTATTATATATGCTCTAAATGGTTTCCCTCCCCTCACTTTATAAATTTATTTATTTATTTTTGGCTGTGTTGGGTCTTTGTTGCTATGTGAGGGCTTTCTCTAGTTGCGGCAAGCGGGGGCTACTCTTCGTTGCGGTGTGCGGGTTTCTCATTGCGGTGGCTTCTCTTGTTGTGGAGCACGGGCTCTAGGTGTGCAGGCTTCAGTAGTTGTGGCACGTGGGCTCAGTAGTTGTGGTGCATGGGCTTAGTTGCTCTGAGGCATGTGGGATCTTCCTGGACCAGGACTTGAATGGATTCTTAACCACTGTGCCACCAGGGAAGTCCCCCATCCCCTCACTTTAAAAAATGTTTTTATTATGAAAAATTCCAAATATATACTAAAACAGACTGCATAATATATTGCGTCTCCATTTGTGACTAATCATTTTTTTAAAAAATTGAAGTATAGTTGATTTACAATATTATATAGTTTCAGGTGGATGACACAGTGATTCAATATTTATAGATTATACTCCATTTAAATTTATTACAAAATAGTGGCTATGTTTCTCTGTGCTGTATAATATATCCTTGTTGCTTATCTATTTTATACATAGTAGTTTGTATCTCTTAATCTCCTACTTGTATCTTGCCCTTCCCCCTTTCTCTCTCCCCACTGGTAACCACCAGTTTGTTTCCTACATCTGTGAGTCTGTTTCTGTTCTGCATATACATCCATTTGTATTATTTTTTTAGATTCTACATCTAAGTGATATCATTCGGTATTTGTCTTTCTCTGTCTGACTTATTTCACTAAGCATAGTATTCTCTATGTTCATCCATGTTGCTGCAAATAGCAGAATTTCATTCTTTTTTATGGCTGAGTAATATTCATTTGTGGCTAATCTTGTTTCATCTGTATTTCAATCTACCCTCACCCCAGATTATTTTGAGGCAAATCCTAGCCATCATATTGTTTAATCAGTAATGTCTTCTCCCTATGAGATAGAGACCCTTCAGAAATAATACCCTTATCATACCTAAATAATTAACAACACTATCTTAAAATCCTCAAATATCCAGTCACTGTTAAAATATGTCTAGTTGTCTTATAATGATTTGTCTGAATCAGGATCAAGGTGTATACTTTCAATTGCTTTGGTTATGTCTCTTCAATCTTTTTAATCCATAGCTTCATCCTCGATGTTTTCTCCTTACAGTTTACTTGTTGAAGAAACTTGGTCATCTGTTCCACAGAGTTTCTTGTCTGGATTTTGCTGATTTCTTCCCCATGGTGTCATTTATAATGTTCCCCTAAATTGCTAGTTTGATCTCAAAACTTGATCAGATTCCATTCTTATTAGTCAAGTGTACTTCATAAATGGTATTGTGTACACCCCTCAGGAGGCACATAAAGTCTGGGGTCTCTCTTTTTGTAATGTCACCTAGATCTATTATTAGGGTCTGATTTATGTCCCCCACTCCTTTTCATATGTTGAAGTCCTAACCCACAGTACCTTAGACTGTGACTGTATTTGGAGACAAGGTGGTTAAGTTGAAATGAAGTCATTAGGTGTCCTTATACAAAGAGGAGGTATGGACACAGACACACACAGAAGGATGACCACGTGAGGACAGAAGGAGAAGACGGCCGTCTGCAAGCCAAGAAGAGAGACCTCAGAAGAAACCAGCCCTGCTGATGCCTTGATCTTCCTTCCAGCCTCCAGAATTGTGGGAAAATAAATTTCTGTTGTTTAAGCCACCCAGTCTGTGGTACGTTGTCAGGGCAGCCCTAGCAAACTAATACATCTATAAATTCATTAGACAATATAAAATGGTAATACTCTAATCCTACCATATCTTTTTTGTTTATCAGCTAAATAGTTCTGTAAAGATAAATTTTCCCCCAACCACTATTTTGTTACCCACGGCACAATTAGCACAGGAAGAGCAAGATAAATGCTTGATTCTTTTCCTTTATGTCCCAGTTTTCAAAATAATGGGTTGGTTCCTCATCGTCCTCCCAAAGTGAACCATGATATTTTTTCTTTTTTGTTTTTAGTATCAAATAAATTTAAAAGTATTTGGTGTGTTTCAGTATACCTTTCTGAACATAATATATCATAAACATCTTTCTATGTCAATACAATTCTAAATTATTAGTTTTAGAGACTACATGGCTTTCCCTTATAGGATAGTATTAGAATTTACATAACCATTTCTTACGTTGGACATTTACATTACAACACTCTTGATTTAGCATTTCCACTCAAGTTTAGTCTTGCCCTCACAAATAAATACATTTTTCCCTGAAGCAAGGTAATACTTTCCCTAATTTATTTGGAAAGATGAAATTAGTAGATTAATTTTTAATAATGACCATGATATGAAAGGCAGTCTGGTTAGTTGAGTGGCCTTTTTACTGAAGTTTGAAAGATGTTTTCTAGTCTGTCTATTTGAAATATCTATACCATGGGTGAGGGGAAAATCTCTTTTTTTTTCTCAAGGTTTGAAGTTCTTCATCAAGGACAAAAGATAAAATAAGATTGGCAATTAAGCTCAAATAGTAATTAAGAGTAAAAACTGATGGTGGCAAGTTACTTTTTGATATATCCATCTTTGCTTGAATGGTCTCATTTTTGAAAATCAATGTTCTAGCTTTGAAAGAAACCATTGCTACCTTTGCTAGTCCTCCCTAGTGGTAGGGGCCATCAAGTCCATGGCCAACTTCGTCCATCAATGTGCAGATGAGGTCAGCTCTGGATCCATCCTGATGTGCCTGGATTGTTCCGTTCATGCCTGTTCTGAAGCAATTCCTCATAATGTCCCCTTTCACTCTCAAAAGAGTCCTGGTGTGGACAAGAAATTATATAATCACACTAGATATTAATGGTTCTGTTTCCTTCTACTTATTCGGATTTCTTGGTGTCCCAACTTCCTCAAAGACAAGAGAGGGCTATGGAAGAACAAGTTTCTTCCTGTCCACCCAGACCTCCCCTCTCCCCACAATTGCATGGCTATAGTTAGTTTCCCCTTTTCTTGTTCATTTTTTGTTTAGGCAAATTTCTGCTTCCCATACTTGTTTTATTGTAGTCTCTTCAGTAGTAAACAAAGCTGTCAGAACAGGGAGAAAATTGCTGTGTAACAGAGATCCGAATAGGATTTGGTCCAGATGGGGAAACTGAGGCCGAAGGGGCATGGTCTGAGCCAAGGCAACACAACTGGGTAGTGACAGAGCAGGGCAAGGACCAGGGTCTCTGAATTTCTCTGCCAACCAATCTTGGCTAATTTGTCCTTTTAATAATTGCCAGGGTCTTTGGCAAATTTGATGTTTTGAGGAAGGTGGGACCCTACCTGCCTTCTCTTCACTTTTGCCATCAGGTGGCAAATTAGAATGAAAAGAAGCCTCCCTTCTAGTTCTGTTACAGGTGGTACATTTATTACCAAGTCATATTTATTAGAAGCAGGCAAAGAAGAGTTCTACAGCTTCTTTTTGTCAGCTCAGGTCAAGTCTACACCCAATGCTTAGGCTCTTTGACAAGCACCTTGCATAAAAGGTCCACTTAGAGGCAGAGGCAACAGTATTCTGATGGTAGACTGAGAACTTTCTCGTTGGGTCGGGTGACAGCATCTTATGTTGAGTGCAGTGGGAGAACATACTCTAGACCTGGGGCCACAGGTGAAACCTGTTGGGTTTGACAGATTATTTCTTGCAAGGACACGAACTCCCATCAGCCTTCCTAGCCAAGCACGTTCGTTGAGCACCATGTATTGAACAAGTGCAGATGTATTTCTAACAGTGGAGAGAGGATGGTTCACAGCAGGCCTGCAATCTAGTCCTTTCCTTTGGGCAGGGTGCTGGGATGCCTCTGGGAAAGAGGAAGGAAGGTAAAAGTTCTTGTGAACATGCTAATTACAAGTCACTCATGATAACATTAGTGGTAACTAACAGGGGAGTCCTTACCTGTGGAATGTTGTTAGCAGGATGCTCCTGGTCTGTGTTAAAGTTGCTTATGGAATCTATGGATTTATGGTGCATGACTCCCTGGAAAGTGTTGAGTAGGCTACGTGACAATTTGAGTGTGAAAACAGAGATGTTTCCTAACCTAAACATCTCCCTTTTGCACGAGTGATGCAGCCACATGCCATACTTAGAGACCTCAACTTGCTTGTTAATGTAACAAGAAAGGATCTGGGGAGATTATGCTGTGGGGACCCCAGACCTCTCTTTGCTTTACTTATGCCTCACAATTACTTGTATTTTTGAAAGACAAAAGTATCAAAATTTTTGATACTGGGTAAGATTTCTGATACTTGTGAGCCTTATTTGACAATTTGACACTTTATGCTCTCATTCTTTAGGCTAAATAATGCACCCTCTTGTATAGATACAGATAATTTCTGAGAGGCAAGACCTTACTCAGTTCTGGAGTGTGGATTGATTGATTGATTTTTATTGTGTATTTTTAAAAAATATGTTTTATTGAAGTATAGTTGACTTACAATGTTGTGTTAGTTTCAAGTGTACAGCAAAGTGATTCAGTTTATCTATCTATCTATCTATCTATCTATTTATCTATCTCTCCACTCTTTTTATATTGTTTTCCATTGTGGTTTATTCCCTGTCCTATACAGTAGGACCTTGTTGTTTATCCATTCTATACATAATAGTTTGCATCTGCTAACCCCAAACTCCCAGTCCATCCTTCCCTCACCCCCCTCACCCTTGGTAACCACAAGTCTGTTCTCAGTGTCTGTGAGTCTGTTTCTGTTTTGTAGATAAGTTCATTTGTGTCATATTTTAGATTCCACGTATAAGGGATATCATGTGGTATTTGTCTTTGCCTGACTTCACTTAGTGTGATAATTTCTAGGTCCATCCATGTTGCTGCAAATGACATTATTTCATTCTTTTAAATGGCTGAGTAATATTCCATTGCATATATGTATCACATGTTCTTTATCCATTCATCTGTCAGTGGCCATTTAGGTTGCTTCCATGTCTTGGCTGTTGTAAATAGTGCTGCTATGAATATCAGGGTGCATGTACTTTTTCAAAATATGGTTTTATCTGGATATATGCCCAGGTGTGGGTTTGCTGGATCATATGGCAACTCTATTTTCAGTTTTTTGTGGAACCTCCATACTGTTCTTCATAGTGGCTGCACCAATTTGCATTCCCACCAACACTGTAGGAAGGTTCCTTTTTCTTGGAGTGTGGATTTATAATTAGATGATTCAAATGTTCTTCAACCACCCCTGGGTATAGATTACAGTTAACTTGTGTACATATATACATCATGTTGTTCATACAGAGATATTTTAATGCATTTTACAGACAAAATAACATTACCAACGCAGGATTATGTCTCTTATGATCACTGGAGACGGTGATGAACAGGAATGTCAGTCGCATTAGCATTGGCAGTAAGTACCAATTGCTTTGTGATTGTTCTGCGCTGAGCACATTACATATATTAGCTCTAGTTCAATATACCTGCAAGGTCTCTGTTCTCATGTTACAGATGAAAAAACTAAATTTCAGAGAGCTTATGTCACTTGCCCAAGGTCACATCAGTGTAACCTCAAGTCTGTGCTACAACACTGAACTGCCCCCCACACTGATGTAAAGGGCTGGGGTGAATGGGACCTGCGGTCTTTGGTAGTTTTAGCATTGCAGTGGCTTTAAGGAAGTTAACTGTGCACTTCATTGCAGGGTCCATATAACAAATACTGCTTTCAAATCTGTGATGCTTAGCAACATTATCCTGCCAAGCCCTGTGCGACTGTGGACCTATCTACATGGAAATTTCACTCAGAATTTTGAGAGTTGAGATCAGAGCTGTTAGACAGCAAAGCTAGAGCAGTTGTAATGACAGGTGAGACAATCCACTAAAGGTTCTCCTTCCTGGCATCTCTGACCTTGACAACTTCCTTTCCCATGCCTGGCTAATACCGGAATGAGGAATAAAGGTGAAGCACTCCTACAGAGCCTACCAGGGAATGGTGTCTGATAGATACTATGATTTGGGGGGATTAGCTTTGCATGTAAATTCATGAACACACTGGCAGCTGTATCATCTGGATGGTTTCCAACCCCTTCATTGGAAGAGATGTACTATGGGGACAGGGAGTTTCTTATAGTCACAGCTGCTGTATCTCCAGTGCTCAGAATACAGCCTGTCATGGGGCTGGTGCACAGTAAATATTTATCAAATGACTCATCTCCCCAGATAGGCGTTTTGTTCTGGGCTGAATATCTGTGTCCCTCCCAAATTCATATGTCAAAGCCCTCAGTCTCAATGTGATGGTATTAGGAGGTGGGGCCTCTGCAAGGTAATTAGATTTAGATGAGGTCATGAGGATGGGGCTCTTCTGATGATATTCGTGCCCTTATAAGAAGGGGGAGAGACATGAGAACTCTCTCTGCTCCATACTCACACACCGAGGAAAGGTTGTACGAGGACATAGTGAGAAGGTGGCGGTCTGCAACCTAGTCAGATACCTGCTGGCACCTTGATCTTCAACTTTCAGCCTCCAAAACTGTGAGAGATAAGTGTTTGTTGTTTAAGCCGCCCAGTCTATGGAATTTGTATAAAGCCATCCAAGTGAGGACACATTTTGGACCGCAGAATGTTTCCGCTCAACCCAGTAAAAGCCCTTGGGGACTGGACTTCTCTCCAGCCCCTTCAGGCATGTGTTAATCTTGTCTTCCAGCCTAGACAGCAGGTAGCTCAAGTGCAGGCTGCAGCCTTCTGAAGGATCCCCCAGCTGTGCCTGCATTTGGGGCACCCCCTGAGCACTTGGGGAATTTGCAAATGCCTTGACCAGGGGATGTGTGACTGTAGGCACAGACCTGGGCAGGCTGGCAGAGTCCGGCTGCACATGCAGGTCCCACGTTCCCAGCTGCCTCAACAGTATGGCTGGGGGAAGGCTTGTTTGGGGTGGTGATGCAATGACCTTGCTCTCAGCAAATAGCAATCCTGCTTCCCTTTCTCCATCCCCCTCTCATTTAATTTACAGCCTGTGAAATGGGGAGAGAGGGCTGGGGAAGTAAAACATTGGTAAATGTGCCTCACTTCCTTGAGGCGTCAGGGGATATAATAGAAAAGGCTTCATCTTCAGCCCAGGGTCCAGGCCAGTGTGTTTGAAGCAGCGTGTAATTTCATTTGATGACCTTTCCAGCTCACAAATGACAAGTGAGGTCGAGTGTATGTTTTGCACTTGTTTTTAAGGCTGCGAAGGGCAGAGGATTGGGAGGCGGATGAGACACTAGTCACACGTCTAAACTTCTCTCTTGTTGCCAGTGGACCCAGGCCCTTTCTTTCTGGGTGACATGCTCTGCTGCGACCTTGAAGGTCTGAGTGACTTGCTTTTGGATCCCAAACCTGGGTTGTCACCAGCTCTCATTTTGAACAGTGATAAAATGGCCATATGACTCATTTTTTTCCAAATGTGGACACTTTGGAGAATGAAACAGAGTGTTAAGGACATGGGACAACAGGTGAAACCAGGTCTGTCCTGGACAAGCTGGGATGGATGGCTACTTAACCCGTGACCTCTAACATTTAATATGTGCAATGAAAGCTTCAGGCCTTCTCCCTACTTTCAGAAATTTCCATAAACCCATGCAGCAAAGGAGAAAATCTTTCCTATGGGCTCGCCTAGGGGACATTGTTCTTCTCACAGATATGGACCTCTACAGTAGGACCTTATTGTTTATCCATTTTACACATAATAGTTTGCATCTGCTCATCCCAAACTCCCAATCCATCCCTCTCCCACTCCCCTCCCCCTTGGCAACCACAAGTCTGTTCTCTATGTCTGTGAGTCTGTTTCTGTTTCGTAGATAAGTTCAGTTGTGTCATAGTTTAGATTCCACATATAAGTGATATCATATGGTATTTGTCTTCCTCTGTCTGGCTTACTTCACTTAGTATGATAATCTCTAAGTCCATCCATGTTTCTGCAAATGGCATTATTTCATTCTTTTTAATGACTAAGTAATATTCCATGGTGTACCTCTGTGTGTGTGTGTGTAAAAACATATCTATGTATCTATATCTCACATCTTCTTAATGCAATTGTCTGTTGATGGGCACTCACGTTGCGTCCATGTCTTGGCTTGTCAATTGTTAGCTGGCTGAATATTGGAACATAGTAAAGGGAAGGTTCAGAGTGAGGAGAGCCGTCTGCCTGGTTGGGGGAGGGGCATTTTGGATGACTGGGCAACACACAACCAGCTGCTGCTGCTAGCAGGGCAAGGAGCCATCCTCCCATTGTCTTTAAACTCCATCTTTCCCGGCTGTGGGAGATGATCATGATCATTATTATTGGCGAGACACATGTTCAGTGTAATGAACGTGCAGTTTGCTGCAATCAGCAATGAGCAGCTCCTTGTAATTGGCTCATAAGAATGACAAGGTGTTGAAAGCGCAGTTAAGGCCTTTCCAATTCACATCTGCCATTAGCAGGAGCTCGTTAAAGTCATGAACGAAGAGAAAGTGTAAATAAAGAAGCCTGCTCTGTGTAATTACAGCTGTACATCTGACTGCCTCCTTCCAGTGCTCCAACGAGAAGGGCTCCGGGTGTCCGGACCTCCTGGGCCCCGCGTCTCTGCCTCTTTATTTATGCCATTTCTCGGGATGTGCATCTCTGTTGAGCTGTGGGAAGGCTGGGATGCAGCCTACAGAGCGGTGGGGACGCATGTGCACGGCCCAGCCAGGCAACACCGGCCAGGGCACGGGGTCGCAGCAGAACCCCTTTCCTGCTGCCTCCTGGGGGACACAGCCTGGAGCCTGAGCCCAGGCCCAGTGACCTTGCAGGTCATGCGATGTGGGGTTCCCTCGACCTGCCTCCCCTGTTGTAAAAATAAAGGTAAGTGATAGCCAAGACTACAAAAAAAAATGTGCTTCTACTGTAAATAAAATAGATAACTGACAAGGACCTACTGTATAGCATAGGGAACTATACTTAATACTTTGTAATAACCTATAAGGGAAAAAATCTGAAAAAGAATATATATATATATGTATAACTGAATCACTTTGCTGGACACCTGAAACTAACAGAGTACTGTAAATCAACTATACTTCAATTTGAAAAAATGTGCTTAATGTACAGTCAAGAAACATCTGCTGAGCGATTCCTGCATGCCAGGCTCTGTTTTGGGCCATTCTGCTTTGATTTCAGCACTTTTCTAACAAGTGGTGTTCCTGAGGCCAGCTGTCTACAAAGGCAACTCAGTAAACCCAGCTGCATGGTGTGATTCAAGGTGCAGAGAAAGGCATCTTCTTTTTACCAAACAACAACAACAACAACAAAAACAAAACCAAACTCTCCTAAACAACAAAACATTCTAAAAACAACAGAAATGTCTCAGTGTGTCCTGAGGGGAAAGTGGGGAATTTTAAGGAATCCCTTGGGTCTGAGATGAGTTTTGTATGGACTCCACCCTTCTGGCTGGTGCTCACTGGCAGCTGGGTGGTCTCCTGGTCCAGGATATGACTTTTTAAAATATTGTTTTCCATTATGGTTTACTACAGGATATTGAATATAGTTCCCGGTGCTATGCAACAGGACCTTGTTGTTTATCCATCCTATATATACTAGTTTGCATCTGCTCATCCCAAACTCCCAATTCACCCCTCCCCCAGAAGAGGGAACTTACATCTTACTCTTTTTGTGTATAAAACGCAAACATGTATACAGCACGTGAACAGACAGTGTACCTTTGCTGTTCACTGCCATGTCATGCCCTGTATATCTGGACAAAACCATAATCTGAAAAGATACCTGCACCCCAATCTTCATAGCAGCACTATAAGCAAGACATGGAAGCAACCTAAATGTCCAACAACAGATGAATGGATAAAGAAGATGTGGTACATATATACAATGGAAAACTACTCAGCCATAAGAAAGAAGGAAATAATGCCATTTGCAGCAACATGGATGGACCTAGAGATGATCATACTAAGTGAAGAAAGTCAGAAAGAGAAAGATAAAAACCATATGGTTTCACTTACATGTGGAATCTAAAATATGACGCAAATGAACCTACCTGTAAAACAGAAACGGACTCACAGACATAGAAAACAATCTTATGGTTACCAAAGGGGAAAGGTGGAGAGTGATAAGTTAGGACTTTGGGATGAACATATACACACTACTATATATAAAATAGATAACCAACAAGGACAAGATAACCAACAAGGACCTCCTGTATAGCACCGGGAACTCTACTCAGTATCTTGTAATACCCTATAATGGAAAAGAATCTGAAAAAGAATATATATATATATATATATATATATATATATATATACACACACACACACACACATATATATACATATATATACACATATATATATACATATATATATATACACACACACACATATATACACACACACACATATATATATGTATATATATAAACTGAATCACTTTGCTGTACACCTGAAGCTGTGTGGCTTGAGGGATTTCAGTTCCCTGACCAGGGATTGAACCTGGGCACTCGGCTGTGAGAGTGCGGAGTCCTAAGCACTGGACCACCAGGGAATTCCGGGATATATTTTGAATCAATAAGTGATACAATTTTTTGGGACAGATTGGATGGGAGCGTGAGGTAAAGATGGGTCAAGGATGACTCCAGGAAACTGACTGGGAAACTGGAAGGATGGAGCTGGGACAGATCAGGACACAGCATCAGGCATGGAATTTGAGGTGTCCACAGCACTGCCAAGTAGAGGTACTTTGCAGAGAGCTACAGAGGGGAGTCTGGAGTTGGGGGAGAGGGCACGGCTGGGGAGTGAGCTTGGAGGGCTTGTTTCAAGCCCTGAGTCTGGATGAGGACCCTCAGGAAGAGAAGAGGGCTGAGTCCCGGGTGCTCCGGCCTTGAGAGCCTGGAAGAGGAGAAACCGCAAAGCAAGCCAAGAGTGGATTGGGTAGGGGGGGACCGGAGGACTAACGTCCTACAAGCAGAGCAAAGAAACAGTTTTCAGGAGGAAGGAGGGGGAAAGCGAGGTAAACACCGAGGAGAGCGCGGTTTAAGGAGGGGGCTGAGAATTGGCTCTCATATGGAGACACAAGGTGCTCACGGGGGTGGGGGTGGGGTTGACGAGAGCTCTTTTGGTGGAAAGCTGATGGGAATGGCTGAAAGCAGACCCTCCAGTGAGGAATTTGGAGGCAGTGAGTGCTGCAACTTTTCCCAGGAATTTTAGCGTAAAAAAGGAGCAGAAAACTGGGAAGATAGAATTAACATTAGGCTATGCACCCAAATGTCAACAATTGCACCCCTGGGATGATGAATGTGCTTCTTAAAAAATTTGTTGTGACTTAAAAAATAATTCCTATATTAAACATGTTAATTTTGAACAAAAATCGTTCTAAAATCAACATTGGCGTTTGTACGATTTCTTGAGAGCCAAACCCTCTAATCAGCTCAGTTCTTAAACAGAGAACTGGGGGTTGGGAGCCCCCCCATGGATGTTTTCAAATTTCCCTTAAAAATGGGGTGGTCTTATCTTTTTACCTGGGCTGAGACACAATATTGAATTTCTCCTTAAATGACTAGGATCCATTTTATGCTGACCTGTGTCTAGAACAGACCTGAACATATTGATCTACCCCCTGTCAGTGAAGGGCTTTTAAAAGGATCTTCTTACCTTTCAGTCTTTTAGCATGAAAGTCAAGGGGAACTTCCCTATGTCAGGATTATTCCCATGTGACCTGTATTTAGGAAAGTATGTGGGCAGCCACTGGTTTTACTTGAGAGGTGATTATTAACAGTGATAAAATAGCAATAGCTGCTATTCACTGAGTGTTCAACAGGGCCCAGATACCATGTGAAGAGCTTTATCTACACTTGTTCATATAATCAGCACAGTAAACCTATGAGTTAGATATTCTTGTTATGTCCCTTTTCATGACTAAGGCAGCTAAAACTCAGAGATCATATATCTGGTAGGGTCAGATTTGCCTGATCAAAGTTCAAGTCCCAGCCCACTCTCAGAAGTGTACAAAACTGGGTGAAAACTCCCTTCCCCTTGTCCAGGCCCTGCTACCTATGGCTAGGTGGAAGCAGTGCAGTGGGTCCCCCAGTGGGACAACCTCTTGGAAGTTTTCAATCAAGAGTTTGGAATGAACAAATATGGATTTTCTTACTGAAGGAAGAGTTTTTCTACCTTCTGAGCTTAAAAACTAGTCAAGAAAAGTGAGTGGTAATGTCTGTAAGCCTGGCCTGTGATAGGGTTTCAGCAAATCCAGTCTCTGGTGTCACTGTGAGGGGGTCAAGCCACCATTTATCTACATCAGAGGGAGTTGCATCTTAGCAATGGGAGAAAATGTCTTAAAACAAACTCCTTCAAGAAAACAAAAAACCCAAAAAACAACACAAAAAACAAACAAAAAACCCAAAAAACAAAACAAAACAAAAACAAACAGAAAACCAAAAACAAAAGAAAACAAAACTCCTCTGGTAAATTTATTCCCCAAATAAAAGACCCTCATACTGTTGAGTTCCATTAAAAAATGTCCCTTGTGAACCCTCCTACGCTGTTGGTGGGAATGTAACTTGGTGCAGCCACTATGGAAAACAGTGTGGAGGTTCCTCAGAAAACTAAAAATAGAGCTACAATATGATCCAGCAATCCCACTCCTGGGCAAATATCCAGACAAAACTCTAATCCAAAAATATACCTGCACCTCTATGTTCATAGCAGCACTGTTCACAATAGCCAGGACATGGAAACAACCTAAATGTCCATCGACAGCTGAATGGATAAAGAAGATGTGGTACATATATACAATGGAATACTATTCAGCCATTAAAAAGTATGAAATAATGCCATTTGCAGCAACATGGATGGACATAGAGATTATCATACTAAGTGAAGTAAGTCAGACAAAGACAAATATCATATGATATTACTTATATGTGGAATCTAAAATATGACACAAATAAACTTATCTATGAAACAGAAACACACTCACAGACATAGAGAACAGACTTGTGATTGCCAAGGAGAGGGATAGACTGGGAGTTTGGGATTAGCAGATGCAAACTATTATATATAGAATGGATAAACAACAAGACTCTACTGTATCGCAGAGAGAACGATACTCAGTATCCTATGATAAACCATAATCGAAAAGAATATTAAAAAAAAAGAATGCATATATATATATATGTATAACTGAATCACTTTGCTGTACAGCAGAAATTAACACAACATTGTAAATCAACTATACTTCAATAAAAAAGAAAAAATGTCCCTTGTTATTACGTGGGTTTGACTGTTTTGCCAGCCAGTGACATCCTTATAAAGTATAAAAATTTTGTACAGTAAGTTCAATAAATAGAATAGATATTTCCCCTAGTCCCCCCTTTATGAAGCGGGATGATAGCATCCCTCACAATTTGGAGCTAATGTAAGCATTCTGCACATTGACTGGCCATAATAAAGGCTCGGGTAAATGTTAGCTGACATTAATAATAAATTCGTACTAGATGACTGACATAATTAGCATATCAAACACTGGCCTAAGCATCACATGCTGCTTCTTGAGCTGAAATACCTTCTTTGTAGGCAAATTGTGCTTGGGAGATGCTTAATAGTTTTCTTCTCTTAAGTAGGTACATCTGTCCCCCATAATTTGATTTACTCTGTAAGATGAGCCCAGTCAGTTATTTGGTCCCTTCGATGGAGGCATCAGTTTTGTATACCTAAATTCATACGGATTCAACATTAGTGGAGAAAATCTGAGTTGACCAAAGGTGCTGTCGGTTGCAGACGGCACATATGCTCAGGTGTATAGAGGAAGCAGAGTTTCTTTATGTTGTCCATAAATGCAGTTTTCCTCTAAATTAACTTTTAAGTCCTTCTAGGTTTAAAATAGTCCAACCTGATTAATTCATTAGATAACATATTCAAATCTTTAGTCTCCCATATTCTCTTCAAGGTGGCGTTTGGTATCCTGCGGTGAAGGAAGACATCTTGGATCCCCGCCCCTCATCTGAGACCCACATCCCTTCCACTCCCCACCATCGCCTGCCTGTAGGTCTCCTGTCCCCAGGATTCCCTGGGCCAGTAGGGGTGGTTTTCCCTTCTTTTTCTGGTTGGATCTCCTTCCCTTACAGAAAAATGCTGGTCTGGTCTCCCAGGCCTGGTTCCTGAAGTGTCAAATAGATTCTAAAGAAATGTACTCAGCCACAAAAAAGAATGAAGTAATGCCATTTGCAGTGACATGGATGGACCTAGAGATTGTCATACTGAGTGAAGTAAGTCAGAGGCAGACAAATGTCATATATCACCTATATGTGGAATCTAAAAAAATGGTACAAATGAACCTATTTACAAAATAGAAATAGAGTCACAGATGTAGAAAACAAACTTATGGTTACCAAAGGGGAAAGAAGGGGAGTGATAAATTGGGAGATTGGGATTGACATATACACACTACTATATATAAAATAGATAAATAATAAGAACATACTGTATAGCACAAAGAATTCTACTCAGTACTCTGTATTGACCTATATGGGAAAAGAATCTAAACAAGAGTGGATATATGTATACGTATAACTGATTCACCTTGCTGTACAGCAGAAACTAACACAACATTGTAAGTCAACTATACTCCAATAAAAAAAAAAAAAAATTAATTAAAACAAAAGAAATGTAGCAAATCCTTTCTCTCTTTTTTTTGGGGGGGGGGTATTTTTTTTAATTCAAACAGAAAGTCACAAAACTTATAATCATCCTCATCAGTTCACTCAGTCCCATGTAATTATTTTTTTTTGTCATCTTGATCTTTTGTTAGCATTTTTATGAGTTCATCAGTTTTCCATTAGAGTTCTGAAAATGCTTATTCATTTAGTTCAGCAGTATAGTTAGTTAGCAGAAACCTGTACTTGTCAGAGTCTTTTCCATGAATTCCTTGAAGATGAAGCCCTTTTATAGGAACATTTTTGCAAAAGCATCAGAGTACACCCAGAACTGTCTGTAAATGACAAAAGACTTAAAACTGACCACGCTTAAAGATTTGATGAAAGTTCATAATAATGCAATTGACAAGGAAATTTAGTTATTTCTGAGATATACAGTTTAAAGTAATAACTAGAATTATGACTTATAACATTATACCAGAATATATAAGATTTTTAGAAATTTCGTGTAATGTCTGAAACATTTATGTTAACATATTTCCATACAAATAACCCAAAGAAAGTTTAGTATTAGTTTTTTTTGTTTGTTTGCATGTTTTCTTATACTGCAGGTTCTTATTAGTCATCAATTTTATACACAACAGTGTATTCATGTCAATCCCAATCGCCCATTTCAGCACACCACCATCCCCACCCCACTGCGGTTTTCCCCCCTTGGTGTCCATACGTTTGTTCTCTACAACTGTGTCTCAACTTCTGCCCTGCAAACCAGTTCATCTGTACCATTTTTCTAGGTTCCACATACATGTGTTAATATATGATATCTGTTTTTCTCTTTCTGACTTACTTCACTCTGACAGTCTCTAGGTCCATCCATGTCTCAACAAATGACTCAATTTCATTCCTTTGTATGGCTGAGTAATATTCCATTGTATATATGTACCACAACTTCTTTATCCATTCATCTGTTGATGGACACTTACCTTGCTTCCATGTCCTGGCTATTGTAAATAGTGCTGCAATGAACATTGTGGTAAATGTCTCTTTTTGAATTATGGTTTTCTCAGGGTATACGCCCAGTAGTGGGATTGCTGGGTCATATGGTAGTTCTCTTTTTAATTTTTTAAGGAACCTCCAGACTGTTCTCCATAGTGGCTGTATCAATTTACATTCCCACTGACAGTGCAAGAGGGTTCCCTTTTCTCCACACCCTCTCCAGCATTTGTGGTTTGTAGATTTTCTGATGATGCCCATTCTAACTGGTGTGAGGTGATACCTCATTGTAGTTTTGATTTGCATTTCTCTAATAATTAGTGATGTTGAGCAGCTTTTCATGTGCTTCTTGGCCATCTGTATGTCTTCTTTGGAGAAATGTCTATTTAGGTCTTCTGCCCATTTTTGGATTGGGTTTTTGTTTCTTTAATATTGAGCTGCATGAGGTGTTTATATATTTTGAAGATTAATCCTTTGTCCATTGATTCTTTTGCAAATATTTCCTCCCATCCTGAGGGTTGTCTTTTTGTCTTGTTTATGGTTTCCTTTGCTGTGCAAAAGCTTTGAAGTTTCATTAGGTCCCATTTGTTTAATTTTGTTTTTATTTCCATTACTCTAGGAGGTAGATCAAAAAAGATCTTGCTGAGATTTATGTAAAGAGTATTCTTCCTAAGTTTTCCTCTAAGAGTTTTATAGCGTCTGGTCTTACATTTAGGTCTCGAATCCATTTTGAGTTTATTTTTGTATATGGTGTTAGAGAGTGTTCTAATTTCATTCTTTTACATGTAGCTGTCCAGTTGTCCCAGCACCGCTTATTGAAGAGACTGTCTTTTTTCCATTGTATATTTTTCCCTCCTTTGTCAGAGATTAGTTGACCACAGGTGCGTGGGTTTATCTCTGGGCGTTCTATCTTGTTCCATTGATCTATGTTTCTGTTTTTGTGCCAGTACCATATTGTCTTGATTACTGCAGCTTTGTAGTATAGTCTGAAGTCAGAGAGTCTGATTCCTCCAGCTCTGTTTTTTTCCCTCAAGACTGCTTTGGCTATTTGGGATCTTTCTGTCTCCATACAAATTTTAAGATGATTTGTTCTAGTTCCATAAAAAATGCCATTGGTAATTTGATAGGGATTGCATTGAATCTGTAGATTGCTTTGGGTAGTATAGTCATTTTCACAATATTGATTCTTCCAATCCAAGAACATAATATATCTCTCCATCTATTGGTATCATCTTTAATTTCTTTCATCAGTGCCATATAGGTTTCTGCATACAGTTCTTTTGTCTCCCTAGGTAGGTTTATTCCTAGGTATTTTATTCTTTTTGTTGCAATGGTAAATGGGAGTGTTTCCTTAATTTCTCTTTCAGATTTTTCATCATTAGTGTATAGGAATGCAAAAGATTTCTGTGCATTAATTTTGTATCCTGCAGCTTTACCAAATTCATTGACTAGCTCTAGTAGTTTTCTGGTGGCATTTTTTGGATTCTCTATGTATAGTATTATGTAATCTGCAAACAGTGACAGTTTTACTTCTTTTCCAATTTGTATTCCTTTTATTTCTTTTTCTTCTCTGATTGCCATGGCTAGGACTTCCAAAACTATGTTGAATAATAGTGGTGAGAGTGGACATCCTTGTCTTGTTCCTGATCTTAGAGGAAATGCTTTCAATTTTTCACCATTGAGAAAGATGTTTGCTGTGGGTTCCCTCTATGCCCACTTTCTGGAGAGTTTTTATCGTAAATGGGTGTTGAATTTTGTCTGCATCTATTGAGATGATTATATGGTTTTTATTCTTCAATATGTTAATATGGTGTATAACATTGATTTATTTGCATATATTGAAGAATCCTTGCATCCCTGGGATAAATCCCACTTGATCGTGGTGTATAATCCTTTTAATGTGCTGTTGGATTCTGTTTGCTAGTATTTTGTTGAAGATGTTTGCATCTATATTCATCAGTGATATTGGTCTGTAATTTTCTTTTTTTGTAGTATCTTTGTCTGGTTTTGGTATCAGGGTGATGGTGGCCTCATAGAATGAGTTTGGGAGTGTTCCTTCATCTGAAATTTTTTGGAAGAGTTTGAGAAGGATGGGTGTTAGCTCTTCTCTAGGTGTTTGATAGAATTCACCTGTGAAGCCACCTGGTCCTGGACTTTTGATTTTTGGAAGATTTTTAATCACAGTTTCAATTTCATTACTTGTGATTGGTCTGTTCATATTTTGTGTTTCTTCCTTGTTTGGTCTTGGAAGGTTATACCTTTCTAAGAATTTGTCCATTTCTTCCAGCTTGTCCATTTTATTGGCATAGAGTTGCTTGTAATAGTCTCTTAGGATGCATTGTATTTCTGCAGTGTCTCTTGTAACTTCCCTTTTTCATTTCTAATTTTATTGATTTGAGTCCTCTCCCTCTTTTTCTTGATGAGTCTGGCTAATGGTTTATCAACTTTGTTTATCTTCTCAAAGAACCAGCTTTTAGTTTTATTGATTTTTGCTATTGTTTTCTTTGTTTCTATTTATTTCTGCTCTAATCTTTATGATTTCTTTCCTTCTGCTAACTTTGGGTTTTGTTTGTTCTTCTTTCTCTAGTTCCTTTAGGTGTCGGGTTAGATTTTTTATTTGAGATTTTTCTTGTTTCTTGAGGTGAGATTGTATTGCTATAAGCTTCCCTCTTGGAACTGCTTTTGCTGCATCCCATAGGTTTTGGGTCATTGTGTGTTTTCATTGTCATTTGTCTCTAGGTATTTTTTGATTTCCTCTTTGGTTTCTTCAGTGATCTCTTGGTTATTTAGTAATATATTGTTTAGCTTCCATGTGTTTGTGTTTTTTACGTTTTTCCCCCTGTAATTCATTTCTAATCTCATAGTGTTGTGGTCAGAAAAGATGCTTGATATGATTTGAATTTTCTTAAATTTACTGAGGCTTGATTTGTGACTCAAGGTGTGATCTATCCTGGAGGATGTTCCGTGCGCACTTGAGAAGAAAGTATAATCTGATGTTTTTGGATGGAATGTTCTATAAATATCAATTAAATCTATCTGGTCTATTGTGTCATTTAAATCTTCTGTTTCCTTATTTATTTTCATTTTGGATGATCTGTCCATTGGTGTAAGTGAGGTGTTAAAGTCTCCCACTATTATTGTGTTACTGTTGATTTCCTCTTTTATAGCAGCAGTTGCCTTATGTATTGACGTGCTCCTATGTTGGGTGCATATATATTGATAATTGTTATATCTTCTTCTTGGATTGATCCCTTGATCATTATGTAGTGTCCTTTCTTGTCTCTTGTAACATTCTTTATATTAAAGTCTATTTTATCTGATATGAGTATAGCTACTCCAGCTTTCTTTTGATTTCCATTTGCATGGAATATCTTTTTCCATCCCCTCACTTTCACTCTGTATGTGTCCCTAGGTCTGAAGTGGGTCTCTTGTAGACAGCATATATATGGGTCTTGTTTTTGTATCCATTCAGCAAGCCTGTGTCTTTTGGTTGGAGCATTTAATCCATTCACATTTAAGGTAATTATTGATATGTATGTTCATATGACCATTTTCTTAATTGTTTTGGGTTTATTATTGTAAGTCTTTTCCTTCTCTTGTGTTTCATGCCTAGAGGAAATTCCTTTAGCATTTGTTGTAGAGCTGGTTTGGTGGTGCTGCATTCTCTTAGCTTTTGCTTGTCTGTAAAGCTTTTGATTTCTCCATCGAATGTGAATGAGATCCTTTCTGGTAGAGTAATCTTGGTTGTAGGTTCTTCCCTTTCATCACTTTAAGTATATCATGCCACTCCCTTCTGGCTTGTAGAGTTTCTTCTGAGAAATCAGCTGTTAACCTTATGGGAATTCCCTTGTATATTATTTGTCATTTTTCCCTTGTTGCTTTCAGTAATTTTTCTTTGTCTTTAATTTTTGCCAGTTTGATTACTATGTGTCTCAGAATGTATCTCCTTGGGTTTATCCTGTATGGGACTCGCTGTGCTTCCTGGACTTGGGTGGCCATTTCCTTTCCCATGTTAGGGAAGTTTTCAACTATAATCTCTTCAAATATTTTCTCGGGTCCTTTCTCTCCCTCTTCTCCTTCTGGGACCCCTATAATGCGAATGTTGTTGCGCTTAATGTTGCCCCAGAGGTCTCTTAGGCTGTCTTCATTTCTTTTCATTCTTTTTTCTTTATTCTGTTCCACAGCAGTGAATTTCACCATTCTGTCTTCCAGGTCACTTATCCATTCTTCTGCCTCAGTTATTCTGCTATTGATTCCTTCTAGTGTAGTTTTCATTTCAGTTATTGTATTGTTCATCTCTGTTTGTTTGATCTTTAATTCTTCTAGGTCTTTGTTAAACATTTCTGGCATCTTCTCAATCTTTGCCTCCATTCTTTTTCCGAGGTCCTGGATCATCTTCACTATCATTATTCTGAATTCTTTTTCTGGAAGGTTGCCTATCTCCACTTCATTTAGTTGTTTTTCTGGGGTTTTATCTTGTTCCTTCATCTGGTATATAGCCCTCTGCCTTTTCATCTTGTCTCTCTTTCTGTGAATGTGGTTTTTGTTCCACAGGCCGCAGGATTGTAGTTCTTCTTGCTTCTGCTGTCTGCCCTCTGGTGGATGAGGCTATCTAAGAGGCTTGATGGGAGGGACTGGTGGTGGGTAGAGCTGGCTGTTGCTCTGATGGGAAGAGCTCAGTAAAACTTTAATCCGCTTGACGGCTGATGGGTGGGTCTGGGTTCCCTCCCTGTTGGTTGTTTGTCCTGAGGCAACCCAACACTGGAGCTTACCTGGGCTCTTTGGTGGGGTTAATGGTGGACTCTGGGAGGGCTCACACCAAGGAGTACTTCTCAGAACTTCTGCTGCCAGTGTCCTTGTCCTCATGGTGAGCCACAGCCACCCACTGCCTCTGCAGGAGACACTCCCTCACTAGCAGGTAGGTCTGGTTCAGTCTTCCCCGGGGTCACTGCTCCTTCCCCTGGTTCCCGATGCGCACACTACTTTGTGTGTGCCCTCCAAGAGTGGAGTCTCTGTTTCCTCCAGTCCTGTCAAAGTCCTGCAATCAATTTCCGCTAGGCTTCAAAGTCTGATTCTCTAGGAATTCGTCCTCCTGTTGCCAGACACCCAAGTTGGGAAGCCTAACATGGGGCTCAGAACCTTCACTCCAGTGGGTGGACTTCTGTGGTATAAGTGTTCTCCAGTCTGTGAGTCACCCACCCACCAGTTATTGGATTTGATTTTACTGTGATTGCGCCCCTCCTACCGTCTCATTGTGACTTCTCCTTTGTCTTTGGATGTGGGGTATCTTTTTTGGTGAGTTCCAGTGTCTTCCTGTTGATGATTGTCCAGCAGCTAGCTTTGATTCTGGTGTTCTCACAAGAGGGAGTAGTGGCATTCCTTTAGTGTGTCCTATGGAATCCAAAGTGCAGAAATCAGGTCTGCAGAAGGTGCTGGAGCCTTACTCCCACAGCACCAGTGTTCTCTCCTATCTTTCTTCTCTTCTCCCTTTCTCCTTTTTTGCAATTCTTGACTTTTAAGCCTATTGTTTTGTTAAAGAGGTTGTGGCCTGGTCACCTTTTGCTCTGGAGCAGTGAGCCCCAGTCCAAGAAATGGGGGGTTGCAAATAGAAAAGGAGGAGATGGGGTTAAATTGCCTTGATGGAATATCGACAAGATATCATCCCTGTAAACGTGTCTTGGAAATGAGTGAGAACCTGGCCATCCAAATGGTCACATTAACTTGAGTAACTGCCATCTGTAAGTGACATGCGAAAATGGAAGGATGTACCAGATGGTTCATAACTGCTGTGGCGATGGTGTGCTCACAGAATTAATGGTGAACAATGATTAGAGTGCTGATTGATGGTACTTCGAACACCAGGAGCTGCAGTGAACAAACTCTGTCATCATTGGAAAAGAAAAAACAGCAAGAGGGGATGTCAAAGTTTGCGTTCACTGAAGTTCCCATATGGATCCAAGATTGTTGCCGTGATTATTTCTGCTCCATGAGAACCATCTGCTTTCTCATACTAGCATCATTTAACATCAAAAGGACAGGGCATCAGCCTTAAATTAGGAAAAAAATGAGTAGCTAGAACTAATGAGAAGGGGAATGTTGATCTTCATTTATTAGTTTCCATTCTCCCAGTTATTCAAATAGACCCATGTACTCTAACCCCCTGCTCACCTTTGTCCATCCAACTCTGGTAATACGTCCCTCCCTCTCTCTCCCTCCCCACCTCCCTCGCTTCTGCTCTCTTTCCCTCTCTCCTTCCCTCTTGTTCTCTTTTCCATTCTTCTGTCATCCTGTTCCAAACCCTCTGACTGCTTCATCTCCCTTTTCTTTTGTGTGCCTGTTACAAGTGATCATCACTATACAAATTAGCATTTGACTTAAAAAACAAAAACAAAAAACCAAAACTGATAGGAAACTGAAGCCCAGCAAGGCTGCCATTGAAGCCCGCTGCCAGGCCATGCACTGACCTCCAGAAGGACACAGATGGCTGTCTTTCCTGTCATGATGACACGCCCAAAGCCCCAGTGGGCCTTGTGCATTTCTCCTTCTGTTGAGGGCTCACTCCTTCTCCACTTCAGTTCAAGTGGTTCTGGTGGGACTGAGCCCACTTTCCAGATGCAGGGGTGAGTCTATGACTTAAGTGACCCCCTGGTCAACTTTGGGGAAAGGCTGAAAGGGACCTTGGCTCAGAGGAAATGAGAGACAAGAGCCAGGAGAGTGACCTAGGGTCCAGATGCTACTGTTTGACATCCTGGATCCAGCTGTACCTGAACTCATCCTGTGAATTTCCCAGTTACATGAACCAATTAATAAAAACACAATGAATGGAAAACAAAATAGTGCTATGCACTGTCTTATGTTATTTTAAAAATTATTTCTAATATTTTAAAGTCATCTTCTCTACAGGGTGACATATGCTTCCACTGAAAACAATCCAGTGTTCCTATTCTCTGACATTAGTAAATGTTAAATGAATATTTCATGACTGGCTAATAATTATGAGAATAACAATAATAGTTATTTAAAAATATTGTGGCCTAAATAGTGTTGAGGGCAGAGCTTTGGTTTTTGGCTCTTGTTTTTTTTTTTGTTTGCGTTACACGGGCCTCTCACCACTGCAGCCTCTCCTGTTGCGGAGCACAGGCTCCGGACGCGCAGGCCCAGTGGCCATGGTTCACGGGCCCAGCCGCTCTGCGGCATGTGGGAGCCTCCCGGACCGGGGCACGAACCTGTGTCCCCTGTATTGGCAGGCGGACTCTCAACCACTGCGCCACCAGGGAAGCCCTTTGGCTCTTGTTTTGCTTTGTTTTTTCTTAGGCCCTTTCTAAGTGCTTCATGGAATCAGGAAGTAAGTGAAATGAGATGAGTTTGGGGTTAAGCTTGGAGTTTTGTCATTGTCATCATCGTCTCATGATCAACACGGTTACCACTCAACGACTGAACACTTAAATTTTTGTCAGATATGTTTTCCTACTCAGTCCTCAAAATAGTCTTAATGACATTTTGTAAATGAGAAAACAGTACTCCAGAGAGCTGACTAACTTTACTTTTAAGTCATCAAATAATAAAATTAATATTATGTGTCAAGAGTAATCTGAGGTTGTACGAATATGATCACATGTTATTCTCAAGACAATCTTCGTGAGGGAAGGTATCTTTGTCCCCATTTCACAGGTGAGAAAAATGAGGATCTCAGTGAGCTTATTAACTTCATTAGTCAAGTAATGACTGAGCTCAAATTTTGTGCCCAAATACTGTGCAGGATACTAAGGATACAGCAGTGGAAAAGTCAGACACGGTTGTCGGCTGTCTGGAATTTAGAGTCTAGCAGGAGAACAATCTAGTGGTGGGTCATAGCATCCCGGTTCATCCCAGTGTACACACTCAACCATGGTGGAGCTCAGCGAGTGGACCCAGGTGCAGGTGATTGACTTTGTATCCTGATGCTGCCCTAAGATTCTGGCAAGAGTGACCCAACTCTGGGCCCTATGCTTTAGAGAGTCCTGTGTATCACAGACACACAAAGTAAGTTTAATTGAGAACACATTGTGATTTCTGTCTCTTGGAGCTCAGGACTGGCATCTAGTGATTTATATCCTTTAAACATCCAGTCTCATGACTAATACCTTTCAGGCTCCAGGGAAACACTCCTTCATAACTTTTATCTTCCATCCTCAACATAACAGTTGACTGTTGGAAGGTAACCAGGTCTGTAGGCTGTGCCACTGCAGATTTTGGAGATGAACACTGCTATGGGAGACAAGGAGGATTTGAGTTGCAGAAGCATTTGGTAAAGGAAAAGAGAAGCTAATTAAGTTGTCAAATTTTCCCTTGAAGACAGAGTAATTAATTTGTCAGATTCTCTCTCTCAGAACACGTGAATACAGCAGAGTCTTGCAAAACAAAGTGTCATTTTCCCCTAGTGTCGACACCCATTTTCTTTCTTCTTTTCATGTTCCAATTAGAAGGACTCTCCAATTAGGCCATGATTCACAAACACTGCACCCCATGGCTGAGGAACATTTTGCAATATTGTATATATGTCTAGATATAACACTGTAACACACCATACTCTTCTTTGCATTGACATTTAGATAGATAATGAATGCCAGAATCATAAATAATTTTATATTTAGATGAATCATTTTAAAGATTTAATTAACTTTTGAAAAAGTTTAAAAAGAGCTTTATTTAAGTACATCTGATTTTAAAAATTGATATTGGTTACATATAATTTTACATTGCCTTAACTTTAATAGATAATTTAATCTATTTTTAAAAAATTTAATCTATTTTTGAAGAAAAAGAACTTTTTGGAAAATTTAGGAAAACTAACTAAAATTTTTCATTGACATGTTTGAAGAAAATAGATTCAAATTTTCTTTACATTGAATACAATTCTGTTTTGTTTTTAAATTCCTTATATCATTACTGATAATAGAAGACAAATGATGTATAAACATTTAACGTATGATATTTTTTAAAATTTTTATTTATTTTATCTTTATTTTTGGCTGCGTTGGGTCTTTGTTGCTGCACGTGGGCTTTCTCTAGTTGCGGCGAGCAGGGGCTACTCTTCATTGCAGTGAGTGCTCTTGTGGTGGCTTCTCTTGTTGTGGAGCAAAGGATCTAGGTGTGCAAGCTTCAGTAGTTGCAGCATGCGGGCTCAGTAGTTGTGGCTCATGGGCTTAGTTACTCCGCGGCATGTGGGACCTTCCCGAACCAGGGCTTGAACCTGTGTCCCCTGCATTGGCAGGAGGATTCTTAACCACTGTGCCACCACGGAAGCCCTAACATATGATTTTAAAAAAATAAAATAAAGAGAATTAGGAAAGTAGAAAGGGGCAGGATTGGTGGTGAAGTGAAGAGTGGGGGCTTTGCATGTTCAATAAACCAGAGCTATTTGGAGATATGGGCTCACACAATAATTTTTTTAAAATGGAAATATACTTGATACACAATATTATGTTAGTTTCAGGTGTATTACATAGAGATTTGACATTTGCATACATTATGAAGTGATCACCACGATAAGTCTATTAACCATCTGTCTCCATGCAAAGTTATTACAATATTATGAACCGTATTCCTTACACTGTATGTTACATCCCTGTGGCTCATTTATTTTATGACTGGAGGTTTGTACCTCTTAATCCCCTTCACCTATTTCACCTCCCCCTCCCCACGTTTGTTCTCTGTATCTTTTCATTTTATTTTTGTTTTATTTTTTAAAAATTTTATTTTTATTTATTTTTACTTTTTTGGGGGGACAAAGAACAATGAGTTTTATTTTGGACATGCTCTTCTTCCTCCCCTGGGTGCCCCTGCCTCTTCTGATCTCAGGTCCAAGCTGTTTTTTTTTTTTAATATCTTTATTGGAGTATAATTGCTTTACAATGTTGTTCTTGTTTTATTTTTAAGATTCCACATAGAAGTGAGATCATATGTTGTTTGTCTTTCTCTGTCTGACTTACTTCACTGAGCATGATACCCTCTAGATCAATCCATTTGTAGCAAACGGCAAGATTTCATTTTTTATGGCTAATATTCCATCATAGATATATACCACAAATTCTTTATCAATTGGTAATTTAGATTCCTTCCATATCTTGGCTATTGTAAATAATGCTGCAATAAACATTGATGTACATATATCTTTTTGAGTTAGTGTTTTTGTTTTCTTCATGTAAATACCCAGAAGTGAAATTGCTGGATCATATGGTAGTTCTAGTTTTAATTTTTTGAGGAACCTCTATACTGTTTTGCATAGTAGCTGAACCAATTTACATTCCCATCAACAGTGCACAGGGGTTTCCTTTTCTCTACATCCTGGCCAACACTTGCTTTTTCTTATCTTTTTGATAATAGCCATTCTGGCAGGTGTGAGGTGATATCTCATTGTTTTTGATTTGCATTTCCCCAATGATTAGTGATGTAGAGCATCTATTCATGTGTCTGTTGACTATCTGTCTTCTATGGAAAAATATGTATTCAGGTCTTCTGCCCATTTTTTAATCAGTTTTTTTTAAATTAAGTTTGTTTGTTCAATATTGAGTTGTATGAGCTCTTTGTATATTTTGGATGTCAGCCCCTTATTGAATATATCATTTGCAAATATCTTCTCCCATTTAGTAGGCTGCCTTTTCATTTTCTTGATAGTTTCCTTTGCTGCTCAAAAACGTTTTAGTTTGTTGTAGTCCCATTTGTTTATTTTTGCTTTTATTTCCCTTGCCTGAGGAGACAGATACAAAAAAATTTTGCTAAGACCGATGTCAAAGAATGTAATGCTATGTTTTCTCCTAGGAGTTTTATGGTGTCAGGTCTTACATTTAAGTCTGATTCATTTTGAGTTTATTTTTGTGTATGGTGAAAGTAGTTCAATTAGATTCTTTTGCATGTAGCCGTTCAGTTTTCCCAACACCATTTACTGGAGAGGTTGTCTTTCCCCCATTGTATATTCTTGCCTCCTTTGTCATAGAATAATTGAACATAAAAGTGTGAGTTTATTTCTGAACTCTGTTCTGTTCTACTGATCTATGTGTCTGTTTTGGGGCTAGAACCATAGCGTTTTGGTCACTGTAGCTTTGTATCATAGCTTGAAGCCAGGGAGTGTGATATCTCCAGCTCTGTTCTTTCTCAAGATGGAGATGAATTACGGATGCAGGGATGTTTCAATATCTGTAAGTCAATCAACGTGATACCACAATAGCTAATATCATAATCTGGTGAAAAGCTGAAAGCATTTCCTCTAAGAACTAACTCTTTGTTGAAATTCTCTCTGTGTTCATCCATTCTTCTCCTGAGTTTGGTGAGCACCTTTTTAATAATTTCTCTTTATTGGGTAGATTGCTTATCTCCACTTTGGTTAGCTCCCTTTCTTTCTTTCTTTTCTTTCTTCCTTCCTTCCTTCCTTCCTTCCTCCCTCCCTTTCTTTCTTTCTTTCCTTCTTTCTTCTTTTTAAAAATATTGCACTCCTTTCTTTTTTAAAGAAACATTTATTTATTTGGCCATGCCATGCAGCTTGTGGGACCTTAATTCCCTGACCAGGGATTGAACCAGGGCCCCTGGTAGTGGAAGCACAGTGTCCTAACCACTGGTCCACCAGGGAATTCCCTGTTTAGTTCTTTTTCTGAGGCTATGTCTTGTTACTTTGTTTGAAGCATATTTCTGTCTCCTCATTTTTCCCTGTTCTGTGTTTATTTCTATGTGTTAGGTAGGTCAGTTATGTTTCCCAATCTTGGATGGGAGGGCTTATATAGGAGATGTTCTCTGGGGCCCAGCAGCATGCTCCCCTCTGGTCACCAGATGTATATGCTCTAGGGGTGCGTCCTGTGTGGCTTGTGTGCCCGCTTCTGTTGGGGTGGGGTGGGCTGACTACTGTAGGTGTGCTGGTAGGCAGGGCTGGCTCCTGGCCTGGTTGGCTGTGAGACCAGGCCACATGCAATGGCTATGGGGTCACTGGAAGGCAGGGTAGGCTTCCTACATGGTTAGCTTTGTGGCCCACGGGGTCCTGGGGCTGGGGCTGGCCCCCTGGAGGGCAGAGCCGGGTCTCCAGCACTAACAGGCTAGAGGGAAGATTTGGAAATTGTGTTTGCCAGCACTGGTGTTATCATGGTAGAGTGAGCGCCCCCAGATGGCTGCCACCAACATCTATGTCCCCTGCGGGAGTCCCAGGTTCCTCCTGCCTCTCCAGGAGGCTCTTAAAGGTCAGCAAGTGTCTGACCCAGGCTCCTCTCAAGCTACCACCTCTGCACTGGGTCTCGGAGCGTGTGAGATTTTGTATGCACCCTTTAAGGGTGGATTATCTGTTTGATGTAGTCCTCCAGTTCTCCTGGACATAAGCCCTGCTGGATTTCCAAGCCAGATGTTCTGGGGGCTCCTATTCCCAGTGCAGGGCTGGGGAACCTAGGTGGGGCTCGGCCCCCTCACTCCTGGGGGAAGACCTCTGAGATTGTAATGCTCCTCCTTGTGTGGGTCGCCAACTCAGGGGTGTGGGTCCAAACTATACTGTGTCTCTGTCCCTCCTAACATCTCATTGTGGTGTGGTTCCTTTTTTATGTCTTTAATTGTGGAAAATCTTTTCTGCTAGTCTTCAGGTCGTTCTCATAGAAAGCTGCTCTGTAAGTCGTGTAATTTTGGCATACGCTGATTTGTTGAGATCTTAGTAAGTTGCAAGATCTCTTCAGTGGTTTGAGTGTCTGAAGCAGAACTGACCAACAGAAACAGAAAGCAAGTCACATATGTAATTTAAAATTTTATAGTAGCTACATTAAGAAAGTAAAAAGAAACAAGTGAAATCAATTCTAATAATGTATTTTATTTAACTTATCAAATAGTGACTACAAATGATCATTAATGAGTTAATGAATTTTTCATCCTCAGTCTTAGAAATCTGGTGTGTATTTCACACAGAGAGCACCTCTTCACATGGACTGGCCACATTGTGGACGCTCAGTGGACATGTGGCCATGGCGATCAGGGTAGACAGTGTGGGTCTGGAGCCTCATTTGGAATTCTGTGTCTGAGGAGCCTTGGAGATTTATGACCCTCTGAAACTGGGATCCCATGAATGTAGTTCTCCCTGGCTTTCCTCCTGGGCTGCATGGTCAGTTAGCTCTCCTTTATGGCTGGCATGAAGTCAAATCCACAAGATGTGAGTGGCCACCCTGAATTTATTTCTCAGAGGATTTGCAGCTCCTACGAAGTAACAGACCAGGGGACCCGGAGTCCCAACCACAGAGGAGGTAAAAATGTATCCCGAAATCCTTGGCCCACAGACTTTTGCTGACAGACATTTCTCTATATCCCAGTAATGGCTATATGGGAGCCAAAAATTGGAAACACCTCATTTTCACAATGAGGTTGGTTATCTCAAAAAGATAACGTCCTGAAAGTGGGTCTTTAGCATCCTTTTGAGTTGGAGAAAACAGTGTTTTTGAAGTGACATTCCAGAACTAATCTTCTGGTTCTGAAGAAAATGAACATTTTCACAGTCAAAGAAGGTGTCAGGAATTTGAATTTCGAACTTGACTGCTTAGGAATAAAGATCAGAATTTCAACTAGGAATGTGCCCAATCCATCTGTATCTCTCAGCATTTGCTGTGACCACCCTCCTTTTATACATTTAAATCTTCCTTCCCTACCTTTACTCACGTTCTGCTGAATGATAATATTCCCTGGAGACTGATTTAGAAATAAATGGAATGGTTACCAGCTAGCCTTTGGAGTCAGATAGATTTTTTTTTTTTTTTTTTTTTGTAGTGGGGTGATCATGGCAAGATATTTCCTCATGGCCAGGAAATAGATAAAAAGATATTTTTTCATATGTAAAGTGGACAATAATCATAGTTCTTATCTCCTAAGTTTTCATGAGGATTAAAAGAAATGATACACGTAATGCATTTATCAGTTACTGCCCATATCAAGTTAAATAAATGTTGACTGCTATTAAAATCTCTTGAGCACTGGCATCTAACTCGTTGACTAACTGTAGGCTGATGTGAATCTACTTCTTTATATATGAAATTGGTTGAGTCCTAAGTAAAAATCTTGACATCCTGACAATTTGATTCTCTCCCATTTGTATGGGGGCTGGGGGGGTAACACAGAGTGAACCAGCTCAAGGTTCACCACGTTTTGCCATGTATTTATTTTTTCCTCTCCATTTGCTTTCTCCTCCTTTTCTGTTCTTCACTATTATCCTCTCACTTTCTTTCTCTTTTCTTCTCGGTTATAACTTAGGGATGTTGGTGCCCTGAATGGGCACGGCTTCACCTCCCGGGGCAATGGCTGGAGATGACTCTCTTAAGCGCTGCCTTTGCATGTTTGTTTATTTTCTTGTAGATGATGTCCATGCAGTAATCCTGAGATGAGAGCTGAACCCTTCGATCAATCCACTGGGCTCAGTGTGGGTTTTCCAGAAATAGTCTCTGATGATGGACTACATGATAATAATTGAAGACAGAAACGCTCTATTTATAAAGTTGGTGCAGGGCTCGCCCATCCCATCATCCTGGGAAGTGGCTTGGCCCCCAGCCTCTTGGTGAGGCAGTGTAGATGCTCCTCCACAGGGACACCTGTGGCAGGTGTGACAGGGGACGGTGGAGTGGCTGCTCTGGGAAGAGAAACAGTGGGAAAGGACATCTAGACAAGTCATCTCAGTGAGACCACAGGTGGTTGGGAGGCTGACAAGTGGCACAGGCAAGAGGGCTGGGGATACTGAGGCCCAATGGGGACCAGAAGATCAAAGCCAAGCATGCGGACGGGACTCAAAGGCCAAATGTCGGGCTGCAGCCGAGTGTGAGGGAGCCCTAGGGACCAGAGGTCAAGGGGAGCTGGTGGTCAGAAGTCAGGAGTGTAACTAGACGTCAACCCTTCATCAGCCATTTCCTTAGACAGGTGGCCTCCATCCTGCTTCCTGCTGGGCAAGGTGCTGCTTGCCACGTGGCAGATCAGGGCATGGGGGTGGGTGGAGGTATCGGATTGACTGGTACAGGATTGGGTGAGGGCAGAATTTGACATTTTGGTGAAAGAACTGGTATTAGATGTGGTTATAGACTGAATGTTTTTGTCCCCCCAGAATTCGTATGTTGAAGCCTCTAACCCCTTGATCTGATTGTATTTGAAGATAAGATCTTTATGGAGGTAATTAAGGTTAAGTGAGGGTATAAGGGTGGGGGGCTGATCTGATAGGATTAGTGTCCTTATAAGAAGAGAAAGATCTCTCTCTCTCTCTCTCTCCTCCATGTAAGCACATAGCCAGGAGGTAGCCATCTGCAAGTCAAGAACAGGGCTCTCACCAGATCCCATCATGCTACCGTCCTGATCTCAGACTTCCAGGCTCCAGAGCTGTGAGCAATACATTTTTGCTGTTTATAAGCCATCCAGTCTATGGTATTTTGTTATGGCAGCCCTAGCCCTAGGCTAAGACAGATGTAAGGTTTAGTTTTGGGGTGCATGTAGAGAAGGGAAAGACCATGCACTTGGAGACTCAGGCAGTGAGGGCCAGCTCTCACAGAGGCCCGGTCAAGACTGGTATCTCCAGGAAGGGTATTTAGAAAAGCAAGATAGGGTCCCAGCACCTCAGAGATTTGGGAGACCACCAAAGGCAAAACAAAATCTCGCCCCAAAGGAACTGAGTTCTCAGCATTGGAGCACAAGATGCAAACAGCACAAGAGCAGGGAAAACTTGGGTCACTCACCGAGGCTGGTCACAGCTCTTTAAACTTGAACTAGAGGGCCTGAGTGGGAAGGGTAAGAGGGGAGAGGGTAAAGTGCACCCAGATACAGGGAAAGTAGGGTACAGAGGTTGAGGGTGAGCAAGGCCTGACAGCCAACATTTTTGCCTATAGATGAGGGAAGCACATAGGAAGGGCATAAGAGAGAGAAGCTCAGATCTGTGAATGGCTGGATCCTTCCCTTCATTCATGTGTTGTTCAAATATCTCTTGATCATTGTTTGATAATATATAGTATCTGACTATGTGAATCTATGTATAATACAATTATAATATATGTATATGATATGTATGTATATATACACACATACAATGTACAGATGTATATATGTGTAGATACATATGTAGTGTTTATATAGAGTTATTTATTAATACATACATATTTCCCCATCAGAAGGCCTCTGGTCTGGGCTTGGAGAATACTGTGGTCAGCGGATTAGTCCTAGTATGG
This sequence comes from Orcinus orca, assembly GCF_937001465.1. NCBI lineage: Eukaryota > Metazoa > Chordata > Mammalia > Artiodactyla > Delphinidae > Orcinus > Orcinus orca. Next base: position 16,578,911 of record NC_064565.1, on the reverse strand, counting down.
GAGGGAGAAGCTGGCTGATAGCATCCTGTTGGATTTACAGGACTGGGGTCTGTTACTTTTTCTTTCTTTTTTTTTTTTTGGTAAAACATTATTTAATTAAAGAAAAATCACAAGATTATGTTCCCTTAAAGTTTCCATCTTTTATATCAACAAAACAGATTAATGCTCATTGTTAAAAAAAAATCAAATACTATAAACGTATAGAGTATAAATCAGCAGCAATCACAATCTCTATAGATAACACTACCCTTAACATTTAGGAATCTCTACATAACATCTTATATAGATCATACTTGCATTTTAAAAGTCAACATTAATATGCGCATCTTTCCAAATCAGTTAAACAACTTTCTGCCATTAATTTTAATGGTTGCATATTTTTCTACTATATGGACTGTAAAAAAATTCATAAACAGAAACCTCAATTAAATAGATTTGGGAGACTAGAATGGGGAGCTCTCATAGCCAGCAACCGTAGCAGAACCCAACAGAAAAAAGAAAGACTCCTCTTATTTCCTGGCAAGGGCTCAACCAATGGAAAGTCATGGATTCTCTGTTTATGATAGCACTCCCATTTTCCTTTTCTTCTCTGTAAAAGCCTTCTCCTTCCCTTGCCATGTGGGGACTTGCACATGGCCCACCATGGTTGCAGACCTGAATTGCAATTTTCTGCTGATCCCGAATAAATCCAACTTTGCTGGAGAAATATCTGGCAGTCTATTTGTTGTAGGCCAACAGGATATAAATGGCCATTTAATCAATGCTCATTCAAGGGGCATTATAGCATCTTACTTCTTTCCTTTTAGCTATTATAAACAATAGCATTGCCATGACTATTTATATGCATACAACTCTATACAGCTGCCTGATTAATATGTGGGTTACTGTATGTAAGAATCTTTTGAGGATAAATTCTGAAAGAAAAGTCAATATTGTTGAGTTAAAGTATAAGCATTTCTAAAAATTTAGATTTCATTTTTTCTGAGGGAGTAAAGTGTAGCTTATTTTTAGTATTTTACTATCACTTTTAAAAAGAAAAAATCCATCACAGTGACCATGGTATTCACTTTCAAAGAAAGTGCAGGATTTAGGAAAATACCAATCCAATCACAGCTTACTGGGCTTAAATTCCAGTTCTGCCACCTATTAACTGTATAACATGGGCAAGTTACTTAATCTGTCTTTGCCTTAGTTGTCTCAGCTATAAAACAGAGATAATAATAGCATCTATTTCATAGGGTTGTTAGGAGGGTTAACTATTACTATGATTACCCTGATACTGCTGGTTTCTTCTCTCATTTGTCATTCTATATGATGACAAATATGACGTTAAAAATTCATTCAAAAAGGATAAGCTGCTATAGGGCTTCCCTGGTGGCTCAGTGGTTGAGAGTCCACCTGCCAATGCAGGGGACACGGGTTCGTGGCCCGGTCCGGGAAGATCCCACATGCCGTGGAGCGGCTGGGCCCGTGAACCATGGCCGCTGAGCCTGCGCGTCCAGAGCCTGTGCTCCGCAACGGGAGAGGCCACAGCACTGAGGCCCGCGTACCGCAAAAAAAAAAAAAAAAAAAAAGTATAGGCTGCTATAAAGCTACAAGAAGAATTTTCATGACTCAATTTAAGCCTCCCCCCCACTTCCTTCACTTATTTGTTTGAAAACTTCGTATGTTAACAGTTCCTTGAAATGGAGCACAGAGCTTTCAAACATTAAAACAACTATCAAAATAATTGTATAATAAAAATTTCTGGAGGCCATGAGATTGGTATTTCTAATATCAGGACATTACATAAACAACACATACCACAAAAAAAGTAAGCGTTAAGGGACAGTTTTCTTAAACAGATTAAGTTTAAGAGGTTTTTTAAAAGCATCAGACTCCCCTTTACCAGGGAGTGCCTTTTGGAAAACATGTTCAACTTGTAGAACTTTTGGAAAAGAAGATGTAATGTTTCGATAACTGTGCAGTCAACAGTGAATATGACACACCCGATCTTAAAGGTTAGACGAATAGCCATATAATATAAAGCATTACTGCATTTCAAACTGTCAGACTGACAATGTAACAATGCGAACAAGCCCAATGTCAATTAGTACTTTCATTAAATGAGAATAGATACCTCATGGTAAAGTCTTGTGTCATTCATCCTAATAAGCACCCCATCAATTCTCAAGAAAAACCACAACAGCAAGAAAAAGCTAGAAGGCGTTACTCTAATTTTCACACTCAGGCTTGAAACTCCATGATCATGAAGTTCATCCTCAAACAGGAGAACTTCTTCAAAAAACTGAATCTGTTCTCTGGTTTTCAATTTCTCTGTATCTATATGGTCTGTTGTAGGTACGACCTTTAGCTTAAGTGGTTCTCCAAGTAATGTTCCCTTATAATCTGTGTATAGGTCCAATCATACGGTTTAATAACTTCCTTAGGGTGCTACCCTCCGTCCTGCTTTCCTGCCACTCTTCGGCACGGGCTAGTTTAAGCATTCCTTGGTAGTTGTTCACACATCTTAATGCATCTGTAGCATTGAACTCAATCCCAAAGCCGGAGACATGCTGGATTCTTAAAACGTTGTCTCCAAACGTCATTTCAGGGAGAGATGGCATATGCAATTCATCAGCTAACTTCTCCGCATCCGCTGACTTCACGATGTGGGTCTTGGACGCCGTCAGCTTCCAGGGCCCGAAGGAGAAGTCCTGGTGGCCGCTCTGGGAGCCGTGGATCATCCTGGCCGCGGCGGGGCCCGCGTGGGCCACACGGAACAGGCTGGAGCATTGGCGGCAGTGGCAGCGGCGGCCGACCGGGTCTGCTACTTCTTAAAGGTCAGAGGGGGGACTTGGTATTCTCAGAGCCCTCATGTTCCCTGGCTGCTCTCCTAAAAGTCTGGGCTGGGGGAGGTGCTGGGAGGGCCTGACCTCCATGCAGAGGGTGCCTGTATGCACAGGTCGCCCCAAGTCCATCTTTTCTCCCAGAGATTGAGCAGGATTCCTTGGTCTGGAATGTCTCTGCCTGGCCATAGGGTCCCGCTTTCTCTGGGATCCTCCTGTCTGTGTGTCCAGGCCACGCTTCTGCTCCAGTTCTTGGTCCTCTCTCTGATGATACTGAAACTGAGCAGGACCCTGTTGGGCTCCTGGGCATGGAAGCCTTTCAGACGCTTGTTAATCAGGGAAGGGAGGGTGTGCAGAGATAAGGGAGGAGCAGTCCAAAGAAACAACCACACAGCTTTGGGGGCAGGGCCCTGGTTCCATCTCAGCTGACACACATAACAATATCTCTGAGCTCTTCTGCAGAGCTAAAACCCCCAACAAATGGAAGATGCTAACAACTTGATGAAGCATTCTTCATTCCAGAGAGAAGTCAGTTTGACAGCCTCGAGAACCAGAGAATCTCATCAGGAGACCACCTGAGGCCAGATTAAAGGAGTGCAGGCCCTGCACTGACCTTGATGCTTATCAGCAACCCGGCGGCCCTTGAACCACTGCTGTAAAACTCCTCACCAAATCCTCCTGGGTTGGGACACAGTTTTGAGAAGCACGAGCCTGCTGTGCCCCTCTTTGCTTGGCAAAGCAATAAAGCTATTCTTTTCTACTTCACCCAACACTCTGTCTCCAAGATTCAGTTCGGCACCGGTGCACAGAGGCCGAGTTTTCTGCATCAATATTGCCGAGCTGAGTTTATTGTGAGCCCACCACGCGCTGGCCTCTGAGCACGCTATGCGTATCGGGGCGTTTAATCCTTGTAGCCACTCAAGGGACAGCTCCTGATACCTCCATCTTTCCACTGAGGAGAAGCCTGGGACAGAGAGGTGCAGTGCCCTGGCCGAGGCTGTGCAGGTAGCCCAGTCTGTGCCCTTGGCACAGGCAGGATGGAGAAGCAGCCAGGCCCACGGCCCCTGTTGCTCAGCCCCTCCTGCCACTTCTCATCCCTGCTTTGTTCTCTGCCTCACTTTATGGGGACCAGGGATCTGCCTTCAGACTAAGTGGCTGCAGGGGGGATGATGAAGGGAGCAGAGATCATCAAACGGTCCCTTGGCTCTGAAGGGACGGAGGGAGACCTTAAGACAGTGAGTCCTTAATTTCTGTTGGAGTCATAAATAGGAATCACAAAGGAGGCATTGTCTTATGGCTCAAACTGGAATAACCTTAGTTGAACCGTGTGCGTGCGTGTGTGTGTGTGTGTGTGTGTGCGCACGCGCGCGCGCGCGCGCGTGCGCGTGCTAATGCTTTCCATTAGCAGACACAGGGTATGAGCTGCTTTGTGCTGGGAGAGCCAGACTCTGTCAAAGGCTGTGGAGTAGCTCACAGGCACCAGCACCACTGAGGAACTTTTGTCCGTTTTGGGAAATAAGACTTGGTTTGAATCCAGCTTGACCCTGTACTTGCAGTGGAAATGTGGACAGGAGATTCAAGCACCCTAAGCTTTAGTTTTCTTATCTGGAAAATGACGATGAATACAATCTAGGGATGCTTTGAAGAGGGCTTGATCTGTGGCTGTAGAGCTCAGAGCCCCGTCCTGGCGCATGGCAGGTGACCACAGTGGACATCTGTAGTATCTGCCTGCCCAGAATCCATTCCCCCATCTATACTCCATCTGAATCCCCCTTTGGAATTCCCGCTCCCCTGCCTTCTGACACAGAGGTGGGTGAATGACTGGGCTGGCCAATCAGAGTCACAGAATCTGGTCCAGGGCTGGGCATGTGACCTAATCCAGGACAAATAACACTCAATCCCGAGACTTTCGCTGGAATGACTTGGACAGAGAAGGACTTGGGCAGAGATGAACTTGGCCAGGAGCTTCTGGTGGCCATCTGGGACCCACATAAATAGAGCTTTCCTGAGAACAAAGCTGACAGGCGAGAGAAGAGAGTTGGATGGATATAAATCCAACCAAAGAAAAAGAGACGAGCCTGATGGCATCCTTGGGTCCAGGATCCAGCTGTGCTGCAGTTAAGATGTGCCTCTGCATTTCCCAGGGACACAAACCAACAAACTCCCGTTTACTAGGTCAGCCCCTCACAGTGGAATGTGTCTTTGTCGAGTCAGTGCTCAGTACTATTGACAGCGGGACAGGGGTGCTCAGAGAATCCCTTCCCCATACCCCGCCCTCTGCACCTCTTCCATCTGGCTGTTCTTGAGTTATATCCTTTTATAATAAACCATTAATCTAGTAAATAAAATGTTTCTCTGAATTCTGTGAGCTGCTCTAGCAAATTAATTGAACCCAAGGAGGGGATTGTTGGAACCTCCCATCTGTAATCTGTTGGTCAGAAGCACAGGTGACAACCTGGACTTGTGATTGGCATCAGAGGTGGGCAGGAGGGGCACAGTCTTGTAGGGCTGAGCCCTTAACCTGTGGAATCTGATGCACCGCCAGGTAGATAGTGTCAGAATTGAGTTGAATTGTAGGACACCCTACTGGTGCTGGAGCATTTCTTGTTGGTGTGGAAAAATACACACACACATATTGGAATTGGGTGCAGAACCCTTAGTAGCCAAGCTTGATATGTTAAATGAAGCAACCCAGTCCAGTCTTAGTGTAATAGGGAAGAACAAATCTGCCTCCATATTAGAGCCATTTCTTTTTCTTTAACCTTTGTATTTCATTGCTTTTGCTTTGAATTAAGAATGTTGCCTCTAGCCTGAAATATACAGGAGAGCCCATTCTCAAGGCTCTGACCTTTAAGGGGATAATATTTTTCCATTCACATAGAGATAAGAAGTTGCAGAACAGAGAATAACATTTGTCTTGTTTTAGGTTTACCCGGACCAAGGATTCCTGCACCAAGAAGTTGGTAACGACCAACCCCGGCCTTGCCTTTAACAGTGCCTTGCTGAATCTCTTCGGGGAGTTCGGGGTATTTTGGGGCATGAGCCACCCATTCTTGCGTGGCCCTGCAGTAAACCCCTCCCTGCTCCAAACTCCGATGTTTCTGTTTGTTTAGATTCACCGCGCGTCGGGCCAGTGAGCCCGCATTGGGTAACATTTGTCCATCATTGATGCCTTGGATAGCCCTGGTCAAAATTTCTTTTTCTGGTCTCGTTTTCCCATCTGTAAGTGAGGTGGTTGTTCTAGGGAAATATCCAGGGCCTTTCAGGTGAAACATTCTTGCCTCATTCGGGGGAATTTACGGCCCCAGTTACAGGCAGTGGAAATTATTCTGGCCGTGTCTCTAAAGACCTATTCTCTTCCTCCTATCTGTCAGCGTCCGCCCCCCTCTTCTGCTTCTCTTTGCCTGCTGCCATGCACGTAGCCAAAGGGGTCACCAGCGCTGAGTGGGCAGGACCTGACAATTCCGTTGCGCATCCTTGATTAGCATGGCTGTGTCTCTTAATCCAGATGCCAGGCAGAGTATGTTTGATGGCTGGTCAGCCAGCGGGTTGGTTGGAGCTGTGTCAGGGATGACTCCCGCTTGAACCAGCAAAGGCTGGAAAGTGACATCCTTTGGTTCACTGCCTGCTTGGCGGGGATGGAGAACAGGACGTGGGGGGGCCACCCAGGCCGGGCCGACAAAGTGACTGACGTGTCCGTTACAGTGCCAGGCTTTCATGCTGGAGAGACCCGGACCTTGCTGTTGCCGTTGTTTATTTGTTTGGCCCGTGGAGACTGTGCAAACCAAATGGCATGACACCCGCGTCAGGGCTTCTCATGCCGATCGTGAGAGCCATGGGAAGGACTGGAGGGAAAAGGATTCTGGGGACAGACAGTTCGAGATGGAGAAGGCCTATTCCCCCCTCACTAATGACCCTAAAATTGATTCAGTGATCCAGAAACTCCAAAAGTAAAGCCATTAGTCACAATGTTGTCAGGGAGAAAAAAGAAAGAAAAAGCCGTGCGTATCATTTCGGAGCTGACTCCCCACAAGTGCCCATTCTGCACGCCTGAGTGCCTGGGCCAAGCTGCCTGGTGTAATTATTGTTTGCCCTGCATGGGATTAAGGCAGGCACATGACCAGCGCACCCGAGCGTTAGCCAAGGGCCAGTGCCCCGCCGAGGGAGCATGGGGGGAAGGACCGGCCCTCCTGGCAGTGGGCTGGCTCCTGTCTGGTCGAACCATTATCCCGTCAGCTTTGAGGGCTGCTGAGTACAGCCGCCAACAGTGGGGGTGAAAGAGCCCCAAAGTCACTTCTAGGACATCTCTAGGTTGAGAGGGAGAAAGAGAAGAAAATGTTAAAACAGGAATGGTGGGGCTCCAGCCATACCCCCCTACTTGGGGGTGGGAGCCTTTGTCCTTTACTTGCTTGTCACCCCTAGGAGACTATAACATCACAGAGGGCAAGGTTCTTGTTTTCACTTTGCAATACCAGTAACAATAACAAAAACAATGTTACACTAAGTACTAGATAAATATGTGTGCAATGAATGAAGAAATTGACGGGCCATTTTTTCTCTTTTCTAAGGCACTGCTATGGCTGAACACTGAATTACCTTCCTTCTGGTTTCCAACGGCAGGCAGGGTTGGCTGTTGGCAAAATGCGAAACCTCATCCTCTCCTTTTCCTGTGCCTTACTTCTTTTCTGAGTCGTCATTCCAGACTTAGGAGCAAGACCAAAGAATGGATAAAACAAAATAAAACTTTGGATCTCAACAGAGATGGATGTGAATCCTGGCTCCACCAAATGCTCTGTTGAGTGAGTTAACCTCACTGAGCTTCAGTTTCCCCACATATTTAATAAGAATAACAGACACTGCTATAGCGAGCCATGATGAAGATTTGGTGGTGAGGGTCTGGTGGCTTGGCCCATACACGTGGTATATGGGTGCTGGGCTCAGAGAGGAACCCACCAAGTGGAAGTTCCTACCTTCCTTCCCTCTGACACCCCCATTTTTCTCTCTGTTTCCCTCTGGGCTTCAGGAGCACATGCTAGGGTCCTGGTTCTGGGAAGATGAAAGGTCACAAAAATGAAATTCTGCAAAATTGCAAAACTCAGCTCTCTGAACTTTAGTCATTTAAAATTTCACACACAAAGCTTGGAAGCTGTTCATTTAATCCAATCAGTTCAGTTCCACAAACGCGGACCCCACGCCCCTGAACCTGGCACGGAGCTGGACTGGGGATGCAGAATTCCCATCTCAGGATGCTCACATTCAGGTACTGGCATAAGGGAGAGATATTTAAGTGAACAGTTTGAAGCCTGGTCCCCTTGAGTGCAACAGAGAAGTGTGTACGGAGCCCCACGGGGCACAGGGAAACCGTTGCCGAAATTCGGCCTCTGTACGCTGGTGCCGGATTAAATCTTGGAGACAGAGTTTTGGGTGAAGTAGAAAGAAATAGCTTTGCCAGGCAAAGGGGGGCCACAGCAGGCTAATCCCTGTGTCCCTCCCTGGAGGAGGTAGTGAGGTGTCTTATAGTGTTCAAGGAACAGGGCGTGGTCAGCTCGTGGACATTCTTCTGATTGGCTGGTGGTGAAGTCATTGGGAGTCAGCATCATCAACCTTCTGGTCCCAGCTGGTCCGGGGTCTACGTGCTTGTGCGCAGCATGCAGTTAACTTCTCTCACCTGGTGGGGGGGGCGTTCAGTATCTGCAAAACACTCAAAGGACGTGGCTCAGAATATGATATGTAGCCCTTGAGGAGGAGCTAAAGCTCCTTGACTTTGTTTAATGGCTAGAGTATTATTATATTGTCTTGCTTGACTGTTTTCCTTCCTTTCTGCATTTTCTCCCTTCTCTGGTTAAATTTGCCCTTTGACTAGTTTTTCTATAGACAAAAAGCAGGCAGAGATGGGTGGAGGTCTATTCTGGGAAGGCCTCATAGGGTCCTGCTCAGTTATAAAACTAGGGTGGTTGGAAGGGTAAGTGTCTGGGTGAGGCTTCTTAGAGGAAGTAATGAATAAAGTGACTTGGGAGGATGAATACGTGTGTGCCTGGGAGGGAAGAAGGTGGGAAAGGCTTTTTCAGCACAAGAGCTAGGCAGTGAAAGAGACAGAGAGACGGTGCTTCTTGTTGAAAGGACTGGAGAATAATGTCATAGCATTATATGCAGAATTGTTGGATTGTTCTCCAAAATGTACCTAGCTTTAGGACAATTTGAGAACACCGTGGGCCAGAATGTAAAGCCTCTTGAATGATATGAGCCTCTGCTAACTTAGAAGTCATTAATCCCACCCCCGCCCACAAGCATCGCCAGTGGATGATGCTGGGATAAGGTTTACATAATTTTGCAGATCTTTTCCCCTACCCCCTTTTTTCCCCACAGATAGTATTGCAGGGTGATCCATTCTTTTATTCAAAAACCATTTTGTGATGGCTCTTGGGGTGTGCCAGTCTCTGTGTGTGTGTTGGTTCCGCAGAGCAGAAACCCATAAATATTCTCCTTAGTGCAGTGGGAGAGTGGACGTTTATGATGCTTATTACAGATGTATTACGATGTTTAGTACAGATGACTATGATGCCGGTGGCACATGCTAGAACAGGGGGGCCCAGAGGGCTGGACACTAGTCTACTCTAGTGGTACCCACAAGACTGAGCAGAATCTTCAGTCCTTGGTGGAAATGTCTTTCTACGTGATTAAATGCAATTTGTACGCTAACTGCCTTACCTACTCACAAAAACAGTTTTTGGAAAAAGGAGGTGAGGAGGTTTCAGTGGGTGAGTGGGAGGTACCGTTTCTTAGGTGCAGACAGTGGGGGCCTCTTACAGCTAGGATTTTATTTAACGGTAAACAAGAGACTCAGAGAGGTGAAGTGGCTTGCCCAAGGTCACATAACCAGGAAGTGTGCCAGCCAGGTTTCAGTCTAGCTTGCACTGCCTGAGGCTGGAACCACTAGCCCCATGTGGCCAGTGAGCAGTTGAACTGTAGCTAGTGTGATTGAACTAAACTTTTACTTTTGGAGGATTTAAATTAATTTAAATTAAAAATAAAAAACAGATCATTCCATTATTGAACTTGTACGTGAATCTACTCTTCCAGGTATAAATTTGAAAAACTCTAAATACGGATCAAATATTTCTTTTTTTAAAATATTTAGTACCCAGTTATTTATTTATTTAGATTGAAAACTTTTTTTTAGAAAGAATTTTTAAACTTAATTGATTAATTAATTTGGTTGCACCAGGTCTAAGTCGTGGCAGGTGAGCTCCTTAGTTGCAGCTCTTGGGTTCCTTAGCTGCGGCTCGCTGGCTCCTCAGTTGTGGCATGTGCACTCTTAGTTGCAGTATGCATGTGGGATCTAGTTCCCTGACCAGGGATCGAACCTGGGCCCCCTGCGTTGGGAGCGTGGAGTCTTAAACACTACGCCACCAATATGGGAAGTCCCATATTTAGGATTTTTAAAAAGTTGAACTATAGTTAATTTACAATGTTCTGAGGATCAAGTATTTCTGATGCAAATTTAGTGTCCCCATTGAGATGTCCCGTAAGTGTAAAATATACCCCACAGTTTGGAGACATACTGGTTACATGTTGAAGTGATGATAATATTTTTAGATATACTGGATTAAATAAAAACTATTTTAAAGATTCATGTCATCTGTTTCTTTTCACTTTCTTAATGTGGCTGTTGGAAATCTTAAAGTATGCGACTTGAATTCTATTTCTCTTGGACAGTGCTGTTCTAGGTCAGAGTTTTAAATAAATGAATGAATGTTGTTAACTCATCAGGATTCCTGTATGTAGAACAAGATAGTAATAAAACACACTCCAAAACCTTTTTGATTTCTCTATGTTAGCTGACCTGGCTAGCCCTCAAGCCATCGGAATTGGGGAGGCCTTTATTGTACACAGAAGGATAACACCACTTAACGTGGTACTTTTCAGACAGGCTTGTACAAGGCCAGGGGTCTATGGCATCAAATGTAGAACAAATTAGTGGGGTGGTCAGACTGGGAGGTGGGCAGGAAGAAAGGGAAATTGATGATGGCTCTTGTTGTGGTCCTTGAGATAGGTTTTGGCAGCAGCTTTCAAAAACCAGACACTTCAAGCCCGCATACACACAAAGCCCAAATCCAAAGCCTTGCGGCCCCGCAGCTCTGAGAGCATAACTGATTCCATAAACAATTTAGGGTTTGCTATTCCAGCTGATTTGAGGGGTTTTATTTTTGTCTGAGTCTCTTATTAGTCTTTATTTTTTGTCTGAGTCTTTATTTCTGTCTGACTTTTCCATTACTACTCTATTTGTGAAGCTCAGATTCAATATTTGAAATCTGAATTTTCCTTTCATACCAAACTTTAGTGACAGAATAATGCAGATGGATTTGAGAGGAGAGAGGGCAATGAGAGGAGATACACTTTGAAGTCAATGAAGCAAACACCAATAATATTGGGTGAGCGTTGAGTTATTTTGATAATTTGGGGGAAAAAAGAACTGTGGTTGGTATTCTGGTTTCTTTTCGAGGCTGTTTTTAGTACTTTTCTGAGGTGCTTGCCTCTACAGCATTATTAAAGCTATTGCTCAGGATTTTAATGTCTGCACTTTAATGGTGTTTTTCTTCTGAGGGTGGGGCAGGGAGGAGGGAGAGAGAGAGAGAGGAAGAGTGTGGTGCATTAATCTTGAAGTAAAGATGACTTTAGACCCTTAGCATTTGGCTGATTTAATAATTTGTGGTTTCAAATATTTACTTTCAAATTACCCTGAAAGGACCCTTCATGCACAGTGAATGGTCATTTTCAGAAGCAAACTGTGAATACAGGGTGGTATGAAGCTAGCCTGGAGGAGCTCGTGAGTGAACCCAGACAAACCCGTGGCAGCCCTGCTCTCTTTGGTCTTGGTGTTTTTGGAGGACGTAATAAACTTCACTGAGGGTTTAAAAAGTCAAGTAACATTGCTAATTATTAGAGAAATGCAAATCAAAACTCCAGTGAAGTACCACCCCATGTGGGTCAGAATGGCCGTCCTTAAAAAGTCTGCAAATAACAAATGCTGGAGAGGGTGTGGAGAAAAAGGAACCCTCCTACACTGTTGGTGGGAATGTAAATTGGTGCAGCCTCTATGGAGAACAGTATGGAGGTTCCTCAAAAAACTCAAATTAGAGCTGCCATATGATCCTGCAATCCCACTCCTGGGCATATATCTGGAGAAAACTATAATTTGAAAAGATACATGTACCCCAATGTTCATAGCAGCACTATTAACAATAGCTAAGACATGGAAGCAACCTAAATGTCCATCGACAGATGAATGGATAAAGAAGATGTGGTACATATATACAATGGAATACTACTCAGGTAAAAAACAATGAAATAATGCCATTTGCAGCAACATGGATGGACCCAGAGATTATCATACTAAGTGAAGAAATACCATATGATATCACTTACATGTGGAATCTAAAATATGATACAAATGAACTTATTTATGAAACCGAAACAGACTCACAGACATAGAAATAAGACTTGTGGTTGCCAAGGGGAGGGGGGATGGACTGAGAGTTTGGGGTTAGCAGATGCAACCTAGTATATAGAGAATGGATAAACAACAAGGTCCTACTGCAGAACACAGGGAACTATATTCAATATCCTGTGATAAACCATAATGGAAAAGAATATGAAAAAGAACATATATATATGTATAACTCAATGACTTTGCTGTACACCAGAAACTAACACAACATTGTAAATCAACTATACGTCAATAAAATAAAATAAAATAAAAAAAACCCACTTAGTGTTTTAACTGCACTTTGTGCATTTGATGGGAACATTGTGTGCTGTGAGTGTTCAGAAATTTGGGGATCACCAACGTCTGTGGAGACCCTTGTGAACGTCAACATCATTTCGAATTGGAAATTCTGGGAACCTCTGGACTGACAGTGTTGCCGAGACAACTCCTTACTTATTTGTCTATCTATTTATTTTTTTAAATTGAAGTATAGTTGGTTTGCAATATTGTATTAGTTTCAGGTATGTAACATAGTGATTCACTATTTTTATAAATTATGCCTTATTTAAAGTTATTACAAAATAATGGCTATATTTCTCTGTGCTGTACAGTATACCCTTGCTGCTTCTCTGTTTTATACAGAGTAGTTTGTATCTCTTAATCCGGTAGCCCATCTTGCCCTCCCCGCTTCCTTGCCATTTGCAACAAATGGATCTAGAGAGCATTATGCTGAGTGAAATAAGTCATACAGAGAAAGACAAATATTCTATATTGTCACTTATATGTGGAATCTAAAAAATAAAACACACGGATATATACGTTGACGAAAAATTAATCCGTCCATCTAAGAAAGAATTGGAAAATTCCTCCGAGCCAAATTTGAGGAATATAACCTGGGAAGAGCATCTCAGAAAGCTCTGAGAACTGTGCCACCCATTAGAAGTCAAGACACAGTTTATATAAGTGTTTTGAGACAGAGGGCTGTACATCAAACGATGTATTATTGACAGTTTACATAATCCAGATCTAAGCATCATCCCGGTGGGTCATGAGACTTCTTACAAGATCCAGAAGAAATGTTATCTTCAAGGAGTTGTCTTGTTGGTGCTGGGAGAATGTTGCTGTTTATGGTTGAGCAGGTATTTCTGATGATGGGAGAGGTTTGGTTGTTGCATAATGTGGATACAACAGTACACAGTGAGGAAGCCAAAGAGCAGAGAAGAATGTTTATGTTTAAATTTTTCTTGTTTTGTCATAAAATATGAATTTGATTTCACATGTATAACAAAATGCTACAAGTTTTGCATTGCTTCTCTAGAAGAATCCAGAGACTGTTGGCCAAATGCAGGGAAAGCAATGCCAGCGGGTGAAAACAGAACTGGGCAGGCTGTAAGGGGATGATCACCTGTTGGGTTGGATGTGGGTGGTCAAAGCCTCCGTCAAGCTTCTTTCTGCTGTTCTGGTCCTTCCCCCCTCCCCCCTGTGTCCGGTGGGGTGTGTGGCTGGGTGCTGCCTTTCCTGGGCTGGTCTTAACTAAATGTGTGCAAACTCTCTTCTGTCTCCTGGCCATTCCTCCTATGGGTTTACCTTTGTCATAGCGATGATGGAGCTACTTGCTGCTCTGTAAACCTGCATAGTTCAGCCCATGCAGACCTTCCCCACCCTGCTTATTCGTTTGTTCAACTTCCTTCCTCATTCATCCCTTTATTCAACAAACATTTTATTGATTTCCTACAGTGTGCCAGATCATTCTGAGCCTGGAGAGACATCTAAGACATTTCTTGCCATGTCTAGCTCTGAGGTTCACTTATTCACTCAATAAATAATGTAAAAAATTCAGTAGATGTATACTGAGCATGTACTGTGGTGCTAGGCCCTGTGCAAGGCCTTGGGGTTCTCCACTGAGTGTATATTAGGTTTTCCCACCTCCTTCTTCTTTTCCCAACTCCTCAGGCATTGTGTGTGTGTGTGTGTGTGTGTGTGTGTTTTGGCTGCACCTCGAAGCATGTGGGATCTTATTTTCCTGACCAGGGATCAAACCCTCGCCCCCTGCAGTGGAAGCACCGAGGCTTAACCACTGGACCACCAGGGAAGTCCCCACTGTGTTCTTTTAATAGCTCCCAGGACATCAATTAGTTGGCTTGTCTTTATTTATTCTTTATTTTTTAGTTCACAGTAGCTTTATTTTTAAAATTTATTTATATTTTTATATATATTTATATATATATAATATAATATATAAAATATAATATATATATATTTATATATATAAAATTTATATTATATATTTATATATATAAAATTTATATATATATTTATTTATATATTTATATATATTATAAAACATATTTATTTATATTTAAAATTTATTTCTTAATCAAAGTATAGTTGATTTACAATGTTGTGTTTGTTTCAGGTGTACAGCATAGTGATTCATATATATATATATGTGTGTGTGTATATATATATATATATAATATTCTGAAAAGGAATATATATTCTTTTCCCTTATAGTTTATTACAAAATATTGAGTATAGTTCCCTGTGCTATACAGTAGGTCCTTGTTGGTTATCTATTTTGTATACAGTAGTGTGTATATGTTGATCCCAACCTCTTAATTTATCCCTCGCCCCCTTTCCCCTTTGGAAACCATAAGTTTGTTTTCTATGTCTGTGGATCTAGTTACTTTTTTTAAAATTTCTTTTTTTTGTTTTTAATTTTTTTGGCCATGCCACGTGGTATGTGGGATCTTAGCTCCCCGACCTGGGATCTAACGCATGTCCCCTGCAATGGAAGCAAACAGTCCTAACCACTGGACTGCCAGGGAATTCCCTCTATTTCTGTTCTGTAAATAAGTTCATTTGTATCTTATTTTTCAGATTCCACATATAAGTGATATCATATGATATTTGTCTTTCTTTGTCTGGCTTACTTCACTTAGTATGATAATCTCTGGGTTCATCCATGTTGCTGCAAATGGCATTATTTCATTGTTTTTTATGGCTGTGTAGTATTCCATTGTATATATGTACTACATCTTCTTTATCCATTCATCTGAGTTGACTCTTCTTTAATATTATTGTCTTTAATTTACATTCTTTTAAAAGGTTTGATTAGAAAGATACATTGCAGTTCAAACCCATAAAAAATAATAAAAGTGAAAAACAATGAAAAGGAATGAAATTAGAGGAATAGTTCTTACCCAAACTACATCCATGGGGCTCAGATAGTTTTCTAGAGATGGACCAAAACTGTAGCTCTGTGTTTTTCTGAGGGCCAACCCAAGAGGGAAACACAATCATTGACCCTGTCAGCTTTACAGGATTTATGGAACTCCATGAGGACAGTCATTAACCAGGTGCCAAGGAGAGGCACAGACCCCCGGCACAAATGTCTCCCGTAGGTTCTGCTGAGAGGTCCTGGGGTCCTCACTCCAGGGACCACACCATCAAAGCCATCATCCTAAGAATACAGGGAGGAGTGTCTTTTGCAGGACCATCTGTCTTGCATCCCTTATGTTGGCTGAGGACACGCCATCTAAGCTCAGTTCAATAAAAGCAAATTGACATGGTACCAAATCAAGGACCCCCAGGTATAAAGGAGGCTGCTTTTGCACTTACTCTGAAGGTAATATACGAGCATATGGGGAACAGGAGAGATCTGAACACAGATGCCCTCAGGGTGTGGCAGGTAGTAACTGTGTCTGTGCTTCGTGTGTGACAACAGGGAGTGATGGGTAAGGACATTCTGGTCGTACTCCAATCTCATACTCTTCACAAAATACTGTAAAGGCCATCCTAAATACCCTTGAGGACCAACCTCAGCCTGTTTGTGGGTTCTGATCTAGAAAAGTAAGTGCACTGAAATTAGTCCGGCAAGTGTCCCTAAATATTGTTTTCTATAGCTGAGCTATTGATAAATATTGGGCAGAATGAATTCTTGCTCTTTGATGAGTACTGAGAAATCAGTGGGCACATGCAGCATTCTGATTGATAAGTCCTTGAAACAAATGTCACATACTGGGATCACATATTATGCCCTGGCGTTACAACTGAGATAAAATATAATCTCTGCTTCCATGAAGCTTCAAGACGTAAATGCAATAAATGCATAAAATGGAGGGTGATATATGCATAAGTACATACCAGGGATGCAAAGAGGAGGGGGAGGCTGGCATCGAACTAGTGTGTCTGGAGGTCAGTGGGTCAGGAAATCAGAGGGTCAGAGGGTCAGGGATCAGGAAAGGTTTCATGTAGGAAGAAGGCGGGATGCAGCTGGGTCACTGTGAAGTAAACACCCACTGCTCCATAATTTGTTTCTAGTTGCCGCCCTGGGTGCCAAGAAGGTGTGATGTGATTGAGGAAAAGCCACTGGGTGGCTACCCAGGGCTCCTCCGTGTCAACCCTGCTTGAGGCGGGGGAGGGGCCTCTGCGGTCCTGGGTGAGGCTTTGGGTGGACTGAGGGTAGGGAACCTTGCGGTCCACTAAACTGAATTAATTCCCTGCTCGCGTCTGGGAGATTCTCCAACAGACGGGTCAGTGACCACTTTCCATAATCGAAGCTGGAGATGCAGATTCTCATGCTTCCTCCCTCCCTCACGCCTGGGCAGGACGTGGGACGTAGGGTATTGTCAGTCAGGAGGTGGCCCAGGCTCTGATTGGCAAGTAGGGACCCCAAAGTCCCATCCGGCAGTGGGTGGAGGGGGGTGGGGCTATGGGTGATGTGGGCGGGGCCAGCCCAAGCTGCACAGTCTCCGAGTGGTTCTCTGTCGCCTCCTCAGTGTTGGTCAGTCATCCTATATACCTTTTTTTTTTTTTTTCCAAATGGGTTGCAAAATTCATTCAAAAAGTTGATAAAAGTGCTGCAGTTTGGAAAGGTGTTTTACAATATTCCAACAAAACAAGTGAGAGATTATAAACTAATTGGGAGATGTATGAACTGTGTCATTTTTGACTTTAAATTTATTAAATAAAAGAAAATTCAGATGAGACAACAGTGAATACAAAAATGTGATAAAAATGAGCTATGAAAGAAATAGATTTTTTTCTGACACCAAGAAGCCACTGGATCCAAACTCAATAACTTTTAGTAAATAAGCTCTCTGCCTAAAGTAGTGAGGGTCAGTTTCTGTCTGTTACAGCCAAGAACCATGGCTGATAGAGTCTCCTTCTTTGTGTAGAGGTTACGGTTGAATGGAAAGAAACTCAGTTTTCTCATTGTTAAATGGGCCTGATAAATAGTACCCACTTTAGGACAGGGTTGGGAAGATTAAGTGAGATCATATCTGGAAAGCTTGGGATGTGATTGTCCTATAGTAAATAATGCATGTTAACTATTATAAGTATTAACTTCTGAGTTGTAGTTTTACATTTAATCAACAAATATTCAAAAAAGCCATTTAACCTCTTTGGCCTCACATCTCTGATAAATGGAAATAATACCTGCTCCATCTAATTCATGATTAATGGGAATGCCCAACAAATTATGACATGGGAAAATACTTTGCAAAAGTATACAATTACATATGAATATAATACATTTCTATTATTTTTATTAAGCTCATCACCTGATTCCTCTACCCACCCTGATTCTTGGAGACCCTCAGCTCGTACTCATTTTATGTGATGGGTTAGTTGTGCTGAGAGGGAGAGAAGGAAAGACAGTCCAGAAAAATAATAGAAAAATTTAAAATCTTATGAAATTTAAAGTTTCACAGTGCTTTATTGTGCCTGTGAAGCCAAAAGGAAATCTAATATCCCATCTTGATCTAGACTTGCCCTGTTTTATGTGTCAAAAGTAGTTAGAGGGCTTCCCTGGTGGCGCAGTGGTTGAGAGTCTGCTTGCCGATGCAGGGGACGCAGGTTCGTGCCCCGGTCCGGGAGGATCCCACATGCCGCAGAGTGGCTGGGTCCGTGAGCCATGGCCGCTGCTGAGCGTGCGCGTCCGGGGCCTGTGCTCCGCCGCAACGGGAGAGCCCACAACAGTGAGAGGCCCGCGTACCGCAAAACAAACAAACAAACAAAAAAGTAGTTAGTACACTTAAATCCCCTACCACCCCGAGAGGGATGTGAGCAAAATTTTGAAGCTTGTCCATGTACCTCCCTCCCTCACTTCTTTTCATGGTCTTTTCTTTTCTTTCTTTAAATTTTTTTTTTTTAATTGGGGTATAGTTATTTACAATGTTGTGTTAGTTTCAGGTGTACAGTAAAGTGAATCAGTTATACAGATACCTATCTGTAAGGTCGGATCTTAACAAACGGCACCGCGAAACACAGGAAAGCTTCAAGTGAGCTTTACTAGGTAGCGCTCCCGGGCGAGGTTCACTGGTCCAAGAGAAAGGGGCCAGAGAAGTCGCATCCGGGCGAGGGTTGGGCAAGATTTTATAGGGGAAGAAGGGAAAGGGGTGTGGTGAATCTGGGAGGGCGCAGGGTATTCCTTATTTGGTGGTCTTTTCGGGTATCCTGGGGGACCGTTAGTCCCGCCCCTCGAAAGGCGGGAAGGCTGGGCCGGGTTCAAAGTCCCCAGGTCAGTTCCTGGAACTGGGTAGTCCGGAAAGTCTCCAGGTCAGTTTCTGGAACTGGGTGGTCCGGAGAGTTTCGGTCTGATGCAACCTGTGAATCTTATTGTGTTCCCCTGCCTCGGGCCAGTTGGCCTTACACTATCCCCACTCTTTGTTTTTCACCGTCTTTTCTTACCAGCCATGTGCCCAACTCTAGAAATAGTTGTTAGCTTTTTCCGGTTGAGTTAGTTTCAAGATGTGCCCATGTAAGAAAGTTACCTTCAAGCTCAGAGGGCACATTGGAAGGCTATTAGGGCATCGCCAGGAAGCCGTGTCTGAGCTGGCGATTGGCCAGGGCACGAGGGGTCATTCCAGGGAGAGGGGACAGCTTGAGCTGAATACGGAGGTGTGAAGCCGGGGCCAGTCCTGGGAACAGAACTTACCGATGGAGACTTGCCAGGGGTTAAGTCGGACAAGGAGTGGGGGAGGGGCGATGAAGATGGCGGTGGAAGCAGAGTTCAGATAGTGCGAGGAAGGCGCTTACTTTTGAGGGTGTTGGGGTCTCAGAGGAGTGCTGCGGTCACTTCTGTGTTCTAGAAAGAGTGACCCGCAGCATGGAGGATGCGCTGGAGGGGAGATCACGGGAAGCAGGAGGACGATAGGAGGCTGGTGCTCTCATCCAGATTGCAGAGGGTGGAGGCCGGCAGCTGGGCGTGGCAGGGGAGCAGAGAGGCGGTGAAAGGTGTTTCAAGGTTATGCTGTTTGTGACTTCTTTTATAAAGTCTTCCCTACCTCAGAGTTAAAGGATAGCCTGTATTTATTTATTTATTTTTTCTGAAAGTTTAACATTTTGCTTTTCACATTTAGGTCTTTAATTCTTCTGGTTTTATTTTTGGGCAGTTTGAGACAGAAATCAGATTTCACTGTTTTCCTTTAAATTATCAAATGTCCCATCTGCTCAATACTATGTAACAACCTAAATGGGAAAAGAATTTGAAAAAGGATACACGTATACGTATAACTGAATCAGTTTGCCATTGTACCCCGGAAACACAACATCGTTAATCAACTATACTCCAATATAAAATAAAAAGCTGAAAAAAAAAAAAAAAAAAGAAAGATAGGGCCCTATCTCCCAGTCTCTGTGGGAGGGTAGGAGCCTAACTTTTTCAATAAAGGCCAATTTGCAAGTGATAGCTTAATCGTATTGACCAACCTCATCCCAATGTCCTCCAATACTTTTCCACTAGCTCATTCCAGTGCTTAAAACTCCTTATTAGTTAAAACTCTCCTGCCTGTCATTTCCATGGAGTTGAGTTCAGTCTCTCTTGACTGTTTCAATAGTCTTGACCTCTACTGCAATACTCTTTTTTTTTTTTTTTTTAGATGTTGGGGGTAGGATTTTTAATTAATTAATTAATTTATTTTTGCTGTGTTGGGTCTTCGTTTCTGTGCGAGGGCTTTCTCTAGTTGCGGCGAGCGGGGGCCACTTTTCATTGGGGTGTGCGGGCCTCTCACTATCGCAGCCTCTCTTGTTGCAGAGCACAGGCTCCAGACGCGCAGGCTCAGTAGTTGTGGCTCACGGACCTAGTTGCTCCACGGCATGTGGGATCCTCCCAGACCAGGGCTGGAACCCGTGTCCCCTGCGTTAGCAGGCAGACTCTCAACCACTGCGCCACCAGGGAAGCCCTACTGCAATACTCTTGAATAAAATTTTCCTTGCCTGTTTAAAAAAAAAAAAAAAAAGCCTTTAATCCTACAATGTTACTCCCACAAAATCAAGTGATTCACATGCCAGAAGTCTTTTTGCCTTCTTCAAAGTACCGAATTCTAAAAAGAATAGATACATGTATATGTATAACTGAATCACTTTGCTGTACACCTGAAACTAACACAACATTGTTAATCAACTCTACTCCAACATTAAATAAAACATTTTAAAAAGTTAGCAAATGTTCCAGCACCACATATCGAGTGGTCTGTCCTTTCCCTGTTGATTTGCAAAGCCAGCTCTGTCCTAGGTCAAGTGTACACAGGCTTGCCTTCCCCATCCACCGTGCTGCAGTTGAAGAAACCGAGCCCTCCAGGAGGCCAGGAGGTTGCTCAGTCCCAGAGGAGGTGGCGGCAGGATGGAGCAGCAGAGTCGCATGGTCTGAGGTCTGTGGATTTCCCAACCACAGCAGCGAGAAGGGCAAACGCCCTCTGCTGGTATTTTCTTCCTGTCTTTCTCTTTTTTCCTCCCTTTCCCCTTCTCTCAACTTGTCTTCCTTCTTTCCTTCCCTTCTTTTTCTCCTTTATCCCAATTAGGCTTATGCTTCAGTGTTGAGACCTATTTGCACGCATGACATAGCCCTCAGAACACAGCTAGTCTTCAAGCGAATGTTTTATCAAAAATATGGCTGGGTAGGTTACATTTCCTCTTCATGAGGAGGGTCTGGCGGGGCTGACCTCTCTTCCATTTAGAAGAGATAGATGTTTGGGGCTGTTAAAATCTACAGCTCTGTTTGCCTTGGCTTCAGGTGATTCATGGCTACTAATCCCTGTGGATATATTTTTATTTTCTTGGATATACTGGATGTGCAGGTGGTATATATTGGAAAAGCCTGTTGTTTATTGACACGAGCCCAGTAAAGACTCTGATTAATCTCAAAAATAAATAGAGAAAAGTGGAAGGTCACACTCCGGATCAAGAGCTCTGATCATAGCCCCGATCCTTGAGTTATTTATCTCGTTGAGAGAAATCTTCCCAGCGGAGGTGTCAGGAGATGGATAGAGATGAACATGTGAAGTGTGTGCAGCACTCCTCTTGCCCTCTCTTCTCAACCTTTACTGTCCTTGCTGCTCAAACGCACATCCTCTAACTCAGCATTTTGGGGAGAAATTCAACATTTTCTTTTATGACTCTCTTGTCATATAGATTGTTTCCAGTTGCTTGGAGACATTTTGTCCCTTCCCCTATACCCTTGAGGAACCCAGAGGCACACTTTCTAGGTTCCCCTGTGACCCCAAAGGATAGGATGTGCCTGGTGAGGTTCCTGTGATGGATTCAGGACCGTCTGCTGGGGATGTTCAGGGTGGTGTCTCATAGTCGCTGGTATCAGCAGGAGAGAAGTGCTGACTGTGGGGTGGTGCCGTCTCATGTGTGCTGAGACTGTGCGTGAGTGGATGGAGTGATGGAGGGAACATGAGACAGGAAGTTGTGTTTTGAGCTTGAAGGTTGGGTGACCTCCATCACCCAGGTCAGATGCTCACCCCTCCTCCTCTCATGCGGCATTTGGGCTCTGTCACTTTTGCCCCCTGGTGTCCCGCTGCTCCCTTCTCTTCCTCCATTAGGTGGAGTTCAGGATTTGAAGTAGAGTTAATTTACAATTTGTGTTAGTTTCAAGGGTACAACACAGTGATTCAATTACACATATACATATATCTACATTCTTTTTCAGACTCTTTTCCATTATAGGTTATTATAAGATATTGAGTAGAGTTCCCTGTGCTGTACAGCAGGGCCTTGTTGTTTATCTATTTTATATACAGTCGTGTGTATCTGTTAACCCCAAACTCTTACACATTGCCTTTTTTTTTTAAACATCTTTATTGGAGTATAATTGCTTTACAATGGTGTGTTAGTTTCTGCTTTATAACAAAGTGAATCAGTTATACATATACATATATTCCCATATCTCCTCCCTCTTGCGTCTCCCTCCCACCCTCCCTATCCCACCCCTCTAGGTGGTCACAAAGCACCGAGCTGATCTCCCTGTGCTATGTGCCTACTTCCCACTAGCTAGCTATTTTACGTTTGGTAGTGTATATATGTCCATGCCTCTCTCTCGCTTTGTCACAGCTTACCCTTCCCCCTCCCCATATCCTCAAGTCCATGCTCTAGTAGGTCTGTGTCTTTATTCCCGTCTTACCCCTAGGTACTTCATGACCTTTTTTTTTTTCCTTAGATTCCATATATATGTGTTAGCATACGGTATTTGTTTTTCTCTTTCTGACTTACTTCTGGAGGTTGGAAGGAAATTTCTCGCCAATTTCCCTGGCTCCTGTCTCTCTGACAATTCACCTGCCACACTGGCTGCCAGAGTAAACTTGAAAAAAAAACCACCAAGTGAATCGTATTACTTCTTTCGTTCAAACCCTTCCTGAAAACGGGCTGATCTCTTGAGTTGGAGATGACCAAGAAGTTGCACATGTTACTCCCGTTCACATCCTCTGACCTGAACTTGGCTCAGAGGGAAGCTGGGAAGTGTGGGGCTTCCCTATGCAGACACATGCCAGCAGCAGTGCTGCAGCTGGAGAAGGACACGATGCATTTGGTGGGCAGCTATCTGTCTCTGCCACAACACTGGTCTCCTTGACACTCCATCATTCTTTGGTGATGTCCCTTGCGTAGGGGGCTCTCCTCCCTTTCCCCTCGGCTCCGTTTTGAGACCATCTCAATATCACTTCCTCCATGAAGCCCTCCTTGACTTCTACCAGGGGTCCAAGCCCCCCTCCCCTTGGCACCCTGATGGCATCCCTCACCTGAGCACAAACCCACTGTGCGCTAATTCTGTCTCCTGTCTTTTGCCTCCTGGCTGGAAGCTGTATCTTCTCCATCCTTTTATCTCCTGTTCAGAGCCTAGGGTGAGACACAAAATAGGGCATCAGTTGAGGGATTATGGGTAGATTGACACTGCAGTGTTGGGACCCCCTTAGCGATACTCATGACAAAATGTGTAAAACACTTAGAAATGGCAAAGGAAGGCTCGAAAAAGGCAGTCTTTATGATGACTTCTTGCCTTTTCCTGGTGCAGGCCTTCTGAAACCCGGTTGTGCATCTGAATCATCCGGGAAAGTGTGAGAAAGGCAGTATATGGGGCCCCAACCCCAGAAATCCTGTTGAGTAGGTACGAGTGAAGGCCTGGGATGTCTGTTGGCAACGGAGATCCCCGTGGAATGGTGCTCCAGCCTGTCCTGGGGGAGGGAGACGTGAACTGCAGGAGCCCAAGGGAAGATGAATTATACAGGGACCTTGCGCACCTTCCATCCAGAAATCAGGGTGGGGACTAGATCATTGCCTGCCTGTCTTCTTCCCTCCCAATCTCCCTCCCTCCCTCCTTCTCTCTCCCCCTCATCCTTCCCCCTTTCCCCCCCAGTGCTGATTTTCTTTATACTCAGTAGCTCAGGGCTGAGAAATTCTAATCAGAAATGTATCCACTTCTCCTGAAGCTTCTTAACTCCATCCAGTCCCCATGGATACAATCTGTGGTAATTACATGTGATGAATTGCTAATGCCTTTGTGATCCCTGCTTCAGCAGCCCCTGTGGGATTTGAGGGGGCACCAGGCGCCCCAGCTCTCAGCCCCCAAGGCTCTGTTGCTGAGAAAGCTGAGGGCTCCGAGCTGGTTCGAGAGCTGGGTCTCCCTGGAGTCTTCTGAGGACCCGCGAGGACCCTGCAGTTGGGGCTACTCTTTTTTCTGTATTTCGAAGCCACTACGTCTTCCTACAAAGGGGGTAAATAGAGGATAAGCCCCTCAGTTTTCCCTGTGACCTCCCCCAGGGCCACCCCTGGAGACTCCAGGGGAAATGGGTAACTTTAGTGATAAAATACATTTAGGAACTTATGGTAAAAAGCCAGACTGCCAGAATGTAAAGTCATTGTTTTCCTGAATCCTAAGTAACTGGAAGGGGTTCTGCACTCTAAGGCTGAAGTGGCCAGACAGGTAACCTACATGAGTGGATTGAAGACATTAGGGAGGAGTGAGGACTGTGGCAAAGTAGAAAGTGTTACCGAATCAAGTCTGGCTGCTCACCACTCAAAAATCAACATGAGAGAAAGAGAGAGAGAGAGAGAGAGAGAGAGAGAGAGAGGAGAGAGATATGTTGATAGAAAGGAAAGTTGCCTTTAATCAGAATGCCGGCAATCTGGGGAGAGGATAGACCCAGTGTCCCCACCCAAAACCATCTCTGAAGATTCTGCTTGGCCATGAAAGTTTTTAAAGGGAAACAGGGAAGTAATCTCAGTTAATCATTGAGGTGGGGGGTGGGGTCAGAGTTGTCACCATCCCCCACTGTGTGCAGGCTTGTGGACTCCTTTTGATCTTTCTTTAGATGCTGTCTTGTTCACACAGTTTGTTCATGAGATTACTGAAGGGGAAGCTAGGGAAGAGATATGGTCATCTATTAGTTACTTATTCTTCATTTCTACTTCTTTGATCTATGGAAAGAACTAACACATTAGGCAAGGTGTTGTGTGATCAAAAGATTTGAAAGGTGTGCTAGTGCCAGAGATGAGTAGAGCGTGGGGGCAACTGGTTTAAGATTAGTGACAAGAAAAAGGGGCCTCCTGAAAAGAGCTCTTTCCTGCCAAAAGCTGCTTACAAAAGTATCTAAGAGCACCCGCATTCATAGTCTAAGAAAATACTGTATTGGCCAAACCCAAGAAACATGCTTTGGATTTTTCTTATGGTCAACCGTTTGTGACGCCCAGGGCACCAGTGTGCAGCTCCCGGGGCCTAAGTGTGTGTAGGGTGTCTTGGTTTGCTTTCCTTTGTGCCCCAAATCCCTGCTGGTGTTAGCAGAAATATTTACTCCTTGGGAAAGGATCAAAGATGATGCATCAGGTCCTCCATTTTGGTTGAGCGGGTGACTATTAACACCCACAGGGTTTACAATGGAAGCTGGTTGCTGTCATAGATTCAGGAAAGGTGCAAGACAGTGATGGCCCTTAAGCAACTTAAGATGGAGCTAAAGAGACAGATGCACACACAGAGGAACTGGAGAGCAGTTGGGGATGGGAGTCAACTAGGTGATGATGAGAAGTAGCCACAGCTGGCCAAAAGGAGAGAGGTCAGAGGGTGCGAGAGCTGCAGAGAGGTCTTCAGAGATGGGCTCGGAATGGTCTCCTGTGAAGGGAGGTAAGATCTGGATAATAATCACAGTGGCTAGTATTTACTGGGCTGTGACCTTGATCTGACTGGTGACTTTTCATCCTCCGAATGCTGAAATGGTTCTATTTCTTCTTCCACTTTACAGTTGGGGTCTATAACTCTTTAAAAGTTGGATAATGATAGCCAGCACTAACTTAGCGCCAGATACTGCTTTCAGCACTGTATGTATATTTACCTATTTAACCCTAGGAAGTGGGTTTTATTATTATTATTATCCCCATCTTACAGACGAGGACACTGCGACACAGGGAGGGTAAAAAGCTCGCTGAATATTACCGTGCTGGTGAGGAGAAAATCTAGGATTTAAACCCAGACAGGCTGGCTCCCAAATTCTTGTTCTTAAGTCCCATATTCCCTCCCTAACTTGCCTGATATCACATGGGTACTGAATGGTGGAGCTGGGATAAATTCCAGGACCTGAACTGGGGGCTCTGGGCACATTTCACCCCCACCCCCGCCCCACCCCGCCAAGAGGTAGGACTCAGCTAGAGTGTGAGAAGATGTCTTTTCATTTAAAAAAATTTTTTCCTTTCCACATATTTATTTACGTAAAGTTATACTTTTGAGAATTTACATAATAATTTACATGGGGAAATGTTCTGCAGAAGCTTTTGTCATCAATCCTTGTCCGAGCACTTTTTTTTGTTAATATTGGAGTAGAGTTGGTTAACAATGTTGTGTTAGTTTCATGTGTACAGCAGAGTGATTGAGTAATATGTATATAGGTATCTATTCTTTTTCAAATTCTTTTCCCATTTAGGTTGTTACCTAATATAGAGCAGAGTTCCCTGTGCTCTACAGTAGGTCCCTGTTGGTTATCCATTTTAAATATAGCAGTGTGGACATGTCAGTCCCAAACTCCCAATCTTTCCTTCCCCCACACCCTTCCCCACTGGTAACTGCAGGTTCATTCTCTAAGTCTGTGAGTCTGTTTCTGTGTTGTAAATAAGTTTACTTGTATCATGTTTTAAAATTTTATTATTTTATTTATTTATTTTCTCTATTTTTTGGGCTGTGTCGGGTCTTCGTTGCGGTGTGTGGGCTTCTCTCTAGTTGTGGCATGCGGGTCTTCTCTCTCTAGTTGTGGTGCACGGGCTC
Organism: Orcinus orca; assembly: GCF_937001465.1. Taxonomy (NCBI): domain Eukaryota; kingdom Metazoa; phylum Chordata; class Mammalia; order Artiodactyla; family Delphinidae; genus Orcinus; species Orcinus orca. Next base: position 16,552,066 of record NC_064565.1, on the reverse strand, counting down.
CAGCATGTGTGAGCTCTGTAGTTTGCAGCACGTGGGTTCTTTCGCTGAGGTGTGCGAGCTCAGTAGTTGTGGCGCGTGGGCTTTGTTGCCCCACGGCATGTGGGATCTTAGTTCCCCGACCAGGGATCAAACCTGCGTCCCCTGCATTGGAAGGCAGATTCCTTACCCCTGTATCACCAGGGAAGTCCCTCACTTCTATCATTTTTTTCAACATTCCGCATAAAAGCGATATACGATATTTATCTTTCTCTGTCTGACTTACTTCACTTAGTATGATAATCTCCAGGTCCATACATGTTGCTGCAAATGGCATGGTTTCATTCTTTTTAATGGCTGAGTAGTATTGCATTGTATATATGTACCATAAGAAGATGTCTTTTTAAAATAAGAGATTTAGTTGTAAATGCTTGTCAAATGCAAACCAGGCAGCTAGTGCAGCTAATGCTCAGAAAGAAATAAGACCAGGTCATGGCAAGTCAGATGTAAAAGGAGGGCTCTGTAGCTCCTGGAAGAGCCAGGAGGTCAGGGTGGGTACAGGGGGGCAGGTGGCAGGAGCCTACGTGGATTTGGAGAGAAGCCAGAGACAGGACAATGGAATTCCACAGTTCATTTGAAAACAGGCATTCACCTGTTAAGTTGATTCCCGGCTGTTTTAAAATATAGTGTTTTAATAGAAGATCTGAGGTACAGTAAGGCCAGCAGATCAGGGGATGGCTGCCATTGAAAGACAGTTTGTTACTCATGGTTCCCGAGAGGATGGGCATACCGCACCAGTAGGGCCACACAGGGAAGCACCAGGGTCAGCCAGGAGGGAGAGGAAGGGAGAGCAAAACACGGGCAGGAGACTTTATCATGATTTCCGTGGGAAGAAACGGACGAGCAGGTCAGCAGGCTAAGGACTTGCTCGTTTGAACAATATCGGTGGGCTCCTGGGCAGAGGGGCTGTCACTAGTCATCGGGCACCTGGCCCTGGAGTATTCAGGGCAGGGGGATAGTAGCCCAGGTGTGAAAGTCCTGTGAGAGCCTGATAGAGGAGGTGGTGGGCTCTGGCTTGGTTGGCTTGTATTTGAAAAGTACACTCACAGGTAAGTTGTTTATTATCTTTAGGAATTGGCCATCCCTAAGAGGGGCAGTCCTTCCAGAGTGGGCTGCAGATGTCAAACCATCAGAATACAGAAAATAAAAGACATGGTTAATATCTGGGCCTGGTCTGACTTCTTTTTTTTGTTTTTTTTTTAATAGTTTTGTAAATTGAAGTATAGTTGATTTCCAATGTTGTGTTAGTTTCTGCTGTACAGCAAAGTGACTCAGTTATACATATATATATATATACATTCTTTTTCATATTCTTTTCCATTATGGTTTATCACAGGATACTTAATATAGTTCCTTGTGGTCTACAATAGGACCTTATTGTTTATCCATTCTCCATATAATAGTTTGCATCTGCCCATCCCAAACTCCCAATCCATCGTTCCCCCCACTCCCCATTCCAGCAGCCACAAGTCTGTTCTCTATGTCTGTAAGTCTGTTTCTGTTTCATAGGTATGTTCATTTGTGTCGTATTTTAGATTCCACATATAAGTGATATCGCATGGTATTTGTCTTTCTCTGACTTCACTTAGTATGATAAGTTCTAGGTGCATCCATGTTGCAGCAAATGGCATTATTTCATTCTTTTTTCATGGGTGAGTAATATTCCATTGTGTGTGTGTGTGTGTGTGTGTGTGTGTATACACACACACATATATACACACTCACACACACACATATATATGTGTATATATGTATATATATCTATATATCTATCTATCTCACTTCTTTATCCATTCCTCTATGGTCTGACTTCTCTCTAGTATATAGTATAATTGCAGTTTTATGATCTCAATCTATTTAAAGTTAATTTTTCCAGGACTTTTTTTTTTTGAAAAGGCTATATCATGAAGACCGCCCCCCCCCCACAACCGCCCATGTCATTATTGTTCTTGGACTTAGCAAGGATCTGGATACATGGTGAGGGGGTGCGTGGCTTTGCTGTGACAATCGTCAGGTGCTGTGCTGTGCACATGGGCCCTCCTGGTGTCTGCAGTGCTTGTGACTAGAGCCTGTCCTTTGGCATAAGTACGGGTTGTTATGCTATAGCTCCACACCTAAGGAGGTGCCATTCACTTGGTAGGTTTGTATGTTTATTATAAATTTCCAGCAGATGGCAGTAAAGCGTCTTAATCTAACAAAGTCTACTAGGACAATTTTTCCGACAAGTGGAAATAAAGTGGCTCTAAGTTGCACATCGGTCCTGAAAGGGCCCACTGCCTAGCAGTCCTGGCCTCACAGGCCACCCTGCTTTATCTCACTCTGCAGGGGCTGCAATCACACCTCATCACCCGGCAATACACGGGCTTCTCAGCTTAGTTCCCAGGGAAGCTCCTTGTAGTTTTAAAGCAGTCTAACTTAAAAATATTAAAAAAATGTTTCTTTCACTTTTAAAAACTCTTTTCCATTGTGGTTTATTATGGGATATTGAATATAGTTCCCTGTGCTCTACAGTAGGACCTTGTTGGCTATCTATTTTATATATAGTGGCATGTATCTGTTAGTCCCAAACTCCTAATCTAGCCCTCCCCTACCTCCTTTCCCCTTTGGGAACCATAAGATTTTCCTCTATGTCTGTGAGTCTCTTTCCGTTTTGTAAATAAGTTCGTTTGTATCTTTTTTTATATTACACATATAAGTGATATCATATGATATTTGTCTTTCTCTGACTTACTTCACTTAGTATGAAAACCTCTAGGACCGTCCATGTTGCTGCAAATGGCATTATTTCATTCTTTTTTATGGCTAATATTCCATTGTATATATGTACCACATCTTCTTTATCCATAATGGAAAAGACTATAAAAAAGAATGTATATATTCAATATGTGTATAACTAAGTCACTTTGCTGTACACCTGCAACTAACACAACATTGTAAATCAACTATACTTCAATTAAAAAAAATGATTTTCCCTCCATTTGTCCATCAGAAGAATTTATTTTTCTCATTGTGTCCTCAGCCACAGCTACGCTGGGAAGACCCATTCGACAAATACATTCTGTTCTTTAATAGATATATTTTTAAAGAAATGAATTTAGAATGGCTTTATATTTGTTTGTTCATCCATTTACTAATTCAGCCTCTATTTATTTGCAGCCTAAGATGTGCTGGAATCTGCCCTGGTCACTGGGGAGCCATGGAGAAGGTAGCTGCCCTTAGGAGATTTCAGGCTGCAAGAGGGATTCATCAGAGTCTCAAGTATATAGCAGCAGAGGGTTGCATTTGTAGCAGCTACTTTTAAAACGAAATTATTTTTTATTGAAGTATAGTTGAATTACAATGTTGTGTTAATTACTGCTATACAGCAAAGTGACTCAGTTATACATATATATACATTCTTTTCCATATACTTTTCCACTGTGGTTTATCACAGGATATTGAATATAGTTCCCTGTGCTATACAGTAGGACCTTGTTGTTTATCCATTCTATATATACTAGTTTGCATCTGCTGATTCCAAATTCCCAATCCAAACCTCTCCCACCCGCTTCCCCCTTGGCAACTACAAGTCTGTTCTCTATGTCTCTGATTCTGTTTCATAGACAGGTTCATTTGTGTCATATTTTAGATTCCACATGTAAGTGATATCATATGGTATTTGTCTTTCTCTTTAGTAGCTACTTTTAATTTGCTTGACAAATGAATTTGCTAGACAAACTGCTGCAGAAATATCCCTGGGTAGAAATTACTCTATGCAAGAGAAAATACAGTTCTCCTTTCAAGCACTGGTCTGATACCAGAGTTTTTGTTGAGAGCACAGAAGGTGAGCAAAAGATGAGGGTGAACCTGACCTAAAGTAAATTTTGGTGAGGAGTCTCAGGGCTGTTTGGCCTCACCCACTCTGCTTTCCCATTACTGTGACTGTATGCATTCTCATGCTCGTTCTATAAAAGAATGGCAAAACTGTTGTGGAAACCGAAGGTAAAATTGCTTTGGAGAGCTCTCATTTTGGTCTCCTGGTGGGTTGTAAGCAAACACATTCTTGGAAGCTGAACAATGAAACCCTGCTGTTTCAGGCCAGGAGGATTACACAGCTGCCAAGCTTGCGCTGCCCTGGGAGCCCCCGCAGTCTAGGGGTCTACAGGTAGGTCCTGCATTGGGTGCGAATGCCAGAGCTGGGGAAATCACGTGCCCATCTGGGGCATGGTGAGGGCTCAGAGCATGCGCAGTATAGCAACAGAAGAGGGATTGATGCACAGGGCCAGATCGTCCCCCACCCTTTTCCTCCTAGACACACCGTGCGTGTTTTCCCACTTTAAAACTTAAGTAAACACCACCCATTTTAGTGTATAATTCTGAAAAATTTGAAAGAAGTATAGAGTTGAGTAGTCACAACGAGGATATGGGATAATTCTGCAACCCCCAAAGTTTCCCCATGTCCCAGCTCCTGACAAACAGTGATCTATTGGATGTCCCTATATTTCTGTCTTTGCAAAAATGTCATATAAATGGAGTTGTACAGTACATACCCTTTTGAGTCTGCCTTCTTTCCCTTAGCATGAGGCACTTGCCACTCATCCATGTTGTATCAGTAGTTTGTTCCTTTTTTATTGCTGTGTAGTATTCCACCATATGGTTGTAGCATAGTTTGCTTCTCCATTCACCCATTGAGAGGCCTTTGGGCTGTTTTCCATTTTTGGCGGTTATGGAAAAGTTGCAATACACCTTTGTGTATAGGTTTTTGTGTGAACCTAGATTTTCATTTCACTTCGGTAAATACCGAGGAGTGGGATATCTGGCTTGTATGATAAGTGTATGTTTAACTTCATGAAAGACAGAAATTGTCAGAATGGATAATAAAAGCAATTACCATAGATAAAAAGACACATTATATAATGACAAAAGGGTCAATTCACCATGAAGACATCCCAGATGAATAAGTACCTAACAACAGACCTTCAAAATACATGTCTTTTTATCTGTGGTTATTTTCTTTGCCCTGAAGTATGTTTTGATATTATTATAGCCATCCCAGTTTTCTTTATAGGAGTGTTTATGTGAAATACCTTTTCCTGTACTTTTGCTTTTAATTTACCTATATCTTTATATTTCAAGTCAGTTTCTTATGGGTAGCATGTAGTTTGGTCATTGTGTTTTTATTATCCATTCTGATAATTTCTATCTTTTATTTGATGTGTTTAGACCAGAGGTTGGCAAACTGTGACCTGTGGGACAACTCTGGCCTGCCTATGGATTTATGTATAGTTTATGGCTTTTTTCATGTTACAATGGCTTAGTAGACTGGTTGAAACAGAAAGTATATGGTCCAAAAAGCCAAAAATATTTATTGTCTGCCCCTTTTACAGAAAAACTTTGCTAACCCTTGGTTAAAACCATTTACATTTAATGTAATTATTGATATGTTTGGATATAGATTTACTATCTTATTATTTGTTTTCTGTTTGTTTCCTCTTTTTTTTTTTTTGTTTCTCTGCTTGCCCTTTTCTGCTTTCTTTTGGGTTATTTGAATTTTTTTTTTTTTTTTTTTTTTTTTTGCTGTACGTGGGCCTCTCACCGTGTGGCCTCTTGCGTTGTGGAACACAGGCTCCAGATGCGCAGGCTCAGCAGCCATGGCTCACGGGCCCAGCTGCTTCGCGGCATGTGGGATCTTCCTGGACCGGGGCACGAACCCGGGTCCCCTGCATTGGCAGGTGGACTCTCAACCACTGCGCCACCAGGGAAGCCCTGAATATTTTTTTTAATATTGTAGTTTATCTATTTTGTTTTTGACTATCCTTCTATCTACATATACATACATATAAATATATATATATATATATATATATTTGCTCCAGAGATTACAATATACATAGTTAACTTTTCAGAGTTTATTTAGCATCACTATTTTGTCACTTCAAATGGACTGCATTAATCTTACCACCATATAACTCCCTTTACCCTCCCTACTTTGTGTTATAGTTGTGTTATGTATTATATTTATTCACACTGAAAACTCATCAGATAATATTCAAATTTTTTTCATTCAACCCTGCAATGTATTTTCAAGTACTCAAGAGGACAGAATAGTCTACTATATTTACCCCGATATTTACCATTTCTTTCTTTTTCTTCATTCTTGGTGCTCTAAGTTGACTTCTGGTAGCATTTCCCTTCTGCTTGAATAACTTCCTTCAGCAATTAAAAAAATTTTTAGTTTAGGTGTAATTGGCATGTGACATATGTTAGTTTCAGGTGTACAACATCATGATTTGATATGTGTATATATTACGACATGATCACCATGATATGTCTAGTTAACATCTATCACTATACATAATTAAAAGCTTTTTTTTTCTTGTGATGACAACTTGTAAGATCTATACTCTTAGCAACTTTCAAATATGCAATACAGTATTATTACTAACCTTAGCCATCATGCTGTACATTACGTGCTGTGACTTATTTTATAACCAGAAGCTTATACCTTTTGATCCCCTTCACCCATTTCCACCCCTGTAAACCCCATCGCTGGTGACGACCAATCTCTTCTCTATATGTATGAGCTCGGTTTTTATGTGTTTTTTTTTTTTTTTTGGTTTCACTTATAAATGGGATCATACATGTCTTTTATCTGTATGACTTATTTCACTTAACATAATGCCCTCAAGGTCCATCCATGTTGTCACAAATGGCAGGATTTCTCTATTATGGCTGAATCATAACAATTCTTTTAAAGAAGTTCTGTTGGCAACTGATTCTCTCACTTTCCCTTTATCTTAAGATGTCTTTATTTCACCTTCATTCCTAAAGTATATTTTTATGTGTACAGAATTCTGGCTTGGCAGTTCTTTTATTTTCTCATGTTAAAAATGACTCTCTACTTCTCTGGCTTTCATGGATTCTGATGAGAAATTTGCAGTCATTTGAATATTATTCCCCCATAATTAGCATGTCATTTTCTCTATCTGCTTTCACATGTTTTTCTTAGTTTTCAAAAGTTTGATGATGATGTATTTGGACATGGATTCTTTTAGGTTTGCTGAGCTTCTTGAATCTGTGTATTTATGCCTTTTACCAAATTTGGAAAGTTTTCAGCCATTATTTCTTCATATATTTAACTACATCTTGGAGCATTTTCTAATAGTTGTTTTAAAATCTGTGTCATCTTGGTGTTGGTGTCTGTTTGTCTTTCCCATGCAAATTGAGATTTCCCTGTTTTTTTTTTTTTAATTGGAGTATATTTGCTTTATAATGTTGTGTTAGTTTCTACTGTACAGCAAAGTGAATCAGCTATACGTATACATATATCCCCTCTTTTTTGGATTTCCTTCCCATTTAGGTCACCACAGAACACTGAGTAGAGTTCCCTGTGCTATACAATAGGTTCTCATTAGTTGTCTTTTTTATACATAGTATCAGTAACGTATATATGTCAATCCCAATCTCCCAATTCCTCCCATGCCCCCCTTCCCCCTTGGTATCCATATGTTTGATCTTTATGTCTTTGTCTCTGTTTCTGCTTTGCAGATAAGATCATCTGTACCATTTTTCTAGATTCCACGTATATGTGTTAATATACGATATCTGTTTTTCTCTTTGTGACTTACTTCACTCTGTATGACAGTCTCTAGGTCCATGCACATCTCTACAACCTGGTTCTTTATATGCTGAGTAATTTTGGCTTATGGGCTTAATGCTTTGAATTTTCTGTTATGAAATTCTGAGCTGTAATTAATCCTATGGAGAATTTTGCTGGTTTTATTTTAGGGGGCAAAAACCTAGTTGGATTTAGGCTGCAAGTGCTGACCAGGCTTCTGGGAAATGTGGTTTCAATTTCAGGTTCACCTTTGGAGGCTTTGTAGTGCAGTTCACATCTGTCCCATGTGTGTGCTGTGCACTTGCTGGTCTGGGATGGCAGTGGTGGTCTATTTCTTAACGCAGTCTCTAAGTCTTTGGTTTGCTATTTAAGATCCTATACAGACATGTGCAGCTCAATTGTGGGCCTATCTTGAGCTTTCCTGGGCATTTCCCTCTTTGTACATCATCTCTCTGGTACATTCTGGTTCCCTGGGCCTCTTCTATATGTCTTCTGGTCAGAAAGCTGTGGCTTTAGTCAGCAACTCTGCTGTGTACTTCCTATAACTGCCATTGCTCCTGGGGTCAAGAAGTAGGACGACAGAGAGTGAAAAAGCAAAGCAGATTTCCCCCACCTTCTTGGGTCCCTAGCTCCTCTGATCAGAGAGGAGGGTTCTCTTATTGGAGAACTTTGGGTTCTTGTGTGACCTCAGTACCATACCTGTGGCTGCCTCTGCTGCCATGAGATTCCCTTGTGGCTGGGACATGGGAGATTGGAGAATGAAGAAGAGAGAAAAAAACCCTGGGAGATTCGCCCCCACTCTCTCTGAGCATGAGGAGACCTATTTCCCACTCTTTCATCCAGGAGTAGAAGGCTTTGCCTGGCCCTCTCTCTGTCCATGTCCCAGTGTCCACCTCTAGATTTTTTGAGTGTAGCCTGGGGGAAACTAGAGGAAAAATAGGGAGCTCACCACCAATGTGGTGGTACTTTGAATTCTGGTCTTCCCTAATTCCCCTGCTACTATTTAGTTTTTTATCGTCCTCACATAACTGCTCTGTGCATTCTGTTTAGGTTTTATAACATTATTCAACAGAAGAGACATGGCTGAATGGGTTTGCTCCACCTTGCTCTGAACTGGAATGGACACCATTGGCTTTTAACACCCTTATTGCATCATTTCATATGCATATGATTTAAAAGGATGAGGTAAACCTTTCCATAATAAGATGGAAAGATCATGACACATTGAAAAAAGAAACAAAGGGCACTTTATGTGTTATGTTCCCACTTATGCATAATTTGTCTGTATTTATGCATAGAAACTTTAGTGCTTTAGGATGCTTGCTGCTTCCAGTAAAACAATACCCAATCAAAAGTGCCTTGAACATTAGGGAAAATTTATTATGTTGCATAACAGAAAGTCTGAGCATGATTGGTTCCAAGGTTGGTTAATTTGTCCACTCAAGAATGTCAGGGCTCTTAGTTTCCTGTTCAATAATCCTTCCGACTTCCTCTAAAGGTTATAAGATGACTACAGCCACCCCAGTCTTCCTTCCTTGTATGGCAATGTTCAAAGTCAGGGAGAACCATCTCTTCTTTTGTTTGTCTTGTATGAAGAAGGGAAACTGTTCCTTAAAATAGCCTAGCATACTTCGCTTAAGCTAATTGACATGAATCATACTTGAACTTAACCAGTCTCTAACACAAATAATTAAATTACCAGGTTGAACTATACTCGTCTGTATTTATCCCATGGAGCTGGGAAGGGAACTCTGAAATCTGCTGGGCTCCCAATGCCAAATCAAAATCAAATTTATCATCACAGGATAGAAAGAAGGGAAACTAAAGAAGACACAAATAAATGGAAAAATACCTTGTGTTCATGGATTAGAAGACTTAAACTTACTGTTAAAATGTTCATACTCCCCAAGATGATCGACAGAGTCAATGTAATCCCTATTAAGATTCCAGTGGCATTTTTTACAGAAATGGAAAAAACTATCCCGAAATTCATATGGAATCACAAAGGACCCTGAACAACAAAACAGTTCTTGAGAAAGAAGAACAAATGTGGAGGCCTCAAACTTCCTGATTTAAAAACATAATTACAATTAAGAAACAATCTCACTTACAATTTCATCAAAAATAATAAAATACCTAGGAATAAATTTAACCAAGGTGGTGAAAGACATGTACACTGAAAACTATAGGAAGTTGATGAAAAAAATTAAAGAAAACATAAGTAAATAGAAACATGTCCTGTGTTCATGGATTGGAAGAATTAATATTGTTAAAATGTACATTCTACCCAAAACAATCTACCGATTCAATGCAATCCCTTTTAAAATTCAAAAGGCATTTTTTACAGAAATAGAACAAACAATCCTAAAATTTGTACAGAACCACAAAAGACCCTGAATAACCAAAACATTTTTGAAAAAGAAGAACAAAGCAGGAGGCATCATGGTACCTGATTTCAAACTATATTACAAAACTATATTAATCAAAACAGTGTGGTACTGGCATAAAAAATGTTTTATAGCTCAATGGAACAGAATAGAGAGCCTATAAATGAAACCATGCATATATGGTCAATTGATTTACAACAAAGGAGCCAAGACTATACAATGTGGAAAGAACAATCTCTTCAATAAATGATGCTGAGAAAACTGAACAGTCATATGCAACAAAATGAAACCAGAACACTTTCTTACACCATACACAAAAACTAACTTAAAATGGATTAAAACTTGAATGTAAGACCTGAAACTATAAAACTCCTAGAAGAAAATATAGGTGGTAAACTCCGTGGCATCAATTTTGGCAATGATCTTTTTAGATTGGACTCCCAAAGCAAAGGTAACAAAAGAAAAAAATAAACAAGTTGGACTACATCCAACTAAAAAGCCTCTGCTCAGCAGAGGAAGCCATCAACAAAGTGAAAATCAAATGGGATAAAATATTTGCAAATCATATACCTGATAAAGGGTTAATATGCAAAATATATAAAGAACTCATACAACTCAATAGCAAGAAACCCCCAAACAATCCAATTTAAAAATAGGCAGATCTGAATACACATTTTTCCAAAGAAGACATACAAACGGCCAATATGTGATGAAAAGTTGCTCAACATCACTAATCATCAGCGACATGCAAATTAAAACCACAGTGAGACACCTCACACCTGTTAGGATAGCCACTATTAAAAAAAAAGAAATTAACAAGTGTTGGTGAGGATGTGGAGAAACTGGAGGCCTTGTGCACTGTTGATAGGGATGTAAAATGATGCAGCTACTATGGAGAATGGTGTGAAATTTCCACAAAAAAATTAAAAGTTGAATTATCATATGATCCAACAATCCCACTTCCAGGTATTTACCCATAACAATTGAAATCAGTATCCAGAAGAGATATCTACACTCCCATATTCACTGAAGCATTGTTCACAGTGGACAAGAAGTAGAAACAATCTAAATGTCAAATGTGGATGAATGGATGAACAAAAGGTAATATACAAGGGAACATTACTTAGCCATAAAAAAGAATGAAATCTTGTTATTTGCTACAACATGGATGAAACTTGAGGACTTTATGTTCAGTGAAAAAAGACAGTCACAGAAGGGCAAATACTGCATGATTCCACTTATATGAGGTGAATGGTGGTGACCTGGGACTGGAGTTGGGGCTGGGAAAAGGGGGAGATATTGTTCAATGGGTATAAAGTTACAGTCACAAAAGATGATTTAGGTTCTAGAGGTCTGCTGTACAATATTGTAGATACAGTTAACAATACTGTAATGTATACTTAAACTTTTTTAAGAGAATAGATTTCATGTTATGTCTTTTTTAATATGTGTGTGCATGCACACACACATGCATGATAAAATAGAGTAGGAGTTTTCTTAGTGGGGCTAGTGGTGGCCTCAAGGAGGGCTCATGTCAAGGGGTGCTTCCCAGAACTTATGCTGCCAATGTACTTGTCCCCATGGTGAGCCACAGCCAACCCCGCACCTCTGTAGGAGACCCTCCAGCACTAGTAGCCGTGCAGCTGACAGGGTCTAGGTGCTCTGGCCGGGTGTCAGGCATGAGCCTCTGAGGTGGGAGAGCTGAGTTCAGGGCATTGGTCCACCAGAGACCTCCCGGCCTCATGTAACATCCATTGGTGAGAGCTCTCCCAGAGACGTCTGTCTCAATGCTAAGACCCAGCTCCACTCAATGACCAGCAAGTGCCAGTGCTGGAAACCCCATGCCAAACAATTAGAAAGACAGGAACACAGACCAACCCATTAGCATAGAGGCTGCGCAAAATCATAATAAGTTCACAGACATCTCAAAACACACCACCAGATGCGGTACTGCCCACCAGAAAGACAGGATCCAGCCTCATCCACCAGAACACATGCACCAGTCCCTTCCACCAGGAAGCCTACACAACCCACTGAACCAACCTTACCCACTGGGAGCAGACACCAAAAACAATGGGAACTACGAACCTGGAGCCTGTGAAAAGAAGACCCCCAAAACAGTAAGTTAAGCAAAATGAGAAGACAGAGAAATACACAGCAGATGAAGGAGCAATGTAAAAACCCACCATACCAAACAAATGAAGAGGAAATAAGCAGTTTACCTGAAAAATAATTCAGAGTAATGATAGTAAAGATGATCCAAAATCTTGGAAATGGAATGGAGAAAATACAAGAAATGTTTAACAAGATCTAGAAGAACTAAAGAGCAAACAAACAATATGAACAACACAATAAATGAAATTAAAAATTCTCTAGAAGGAATCAATAGCAGAATAACTGAGGTAGAAGAACGGATAAGTGACCTGGAAGATAAAATAGTGGAAATAACTACCGCAGAGAAGAATAAAGAAAAAAAAAAGGAAAAGAATTGAGGACAGTCTCAGAGACCTCTGGGACAACATTAAACACACCAACATTCAAATTATAGGGGTCCCAGAAGAAGAAGAGAAAAAAAAAGGGACTGAGAAAATATTTGAAGAGATTATAGTTGGAAACCACCCTAATATGGGACAGGATATAGAAAAGCAAGTCCAGGAAGCGCAGAGAGTCCCATACAGAATAAATCCAAGAAGAAACACGCCAAGACACATATTAATCAAACTATCAAAAATTAAATACAAGGAAAAAATATTAAAGTCAGCAAGGGAAAAGCAACCAATAACATACAAGGGAATCCCCATAAGGTCAACAGCTGATCTTTCAGAAGAAACTGCAAGCCAGAGGGAGTGGCAGGGTATATTCAAAGGGATGAAAGGGAAAAACCTACAACCAAGATTACTCTACCCAGCGAGGATCTCATTTAGATTCGATGGAGAAATTAAAAACTTTACAGACAAGCAAAAGTGAAGAGAATTCACACCACCAAACCAGCTTTACAATAAATGCTAAAGGAACTTCTCTAGACAGGAAACACAAGAGAAGGAAAAGACCTATGACAACAAACCCAAAACAATCAAGAAAATGATAATAGGAACATACATATCGATAACTGCCTTAAATGTAAATGGATTAAATTCTCCAACCAAAAGACACAGTCTGGCTGAATAGATACAAAAACAAGACCCATATATATGCTGTCTACAAGAGACCCACTTCAGACCTAGGGACACATACAGACTGAAAGTGAGGGGATGGAAAAAGATATTCCATGCAAATGGAAATCAAAAGAAAGCTGGAGTAGCAATTCTCATATCAGACAAAATAGACTTTAAAATAAATACTATTACAAGAGAAAAAGAAGGACACTACTGAATGATCAAGGGATCAATCCAAGAAGAAGATATAACAATTGTAAATATTTATGCACCTAACATAGGAGCACCACAATACATAAGGCAAATGCTAACAGCCATGAAAGGGGAAATTGACAGTAACACAATCATAGTAGGGAACTTAACACCCCACTTTAACCAATGGACAGATCATCCAAAATGAAAATAAATAAGGAAACACAAGTTTTAATGATACATTAAGCAAGATGGACTTAGTTGATATTTATAGGACATTCCATCCAAAACCAACAGAATACATTTTCTTCTGAAGTGCTCATGGAACATTCTCCAGGATAAGTCATATCTTGGGTCACAAAGCAAGCCTTGGTAAAGGTAATAAAATTGAAATTGTATCAAGTATCTTCTCCAACAACAATGCTATGAGACTGGATGTCAATTACAGGAAAAAAAATCTGTAAAAAATATAAACACATGGAGGTAAACAATACACTACTAAATAACCAAGAGATCACTGAATAAATCAAAGAGGAAATCAAAAAATACCTAGAAACAAATGACAATGGAAGCATGATGATCCAAAACCTATGGGATGCAGCAAAAGCAGTTCTAAGAGGGAAGTTTATAGCAATACAATCATACCTCGAGAAACAAGAAACATCTCAAATAAACAACCCAATCTTACACCTAAGGCAATTAGAGAAAGGAGAACAAAAATCACCAACGTAAGCAGAAGGAAAGAAATCATAAAGTTCAGATCAGAAATAAATGAAAAAGAAATGAAAGAAACAATAGCAAAGATGAATAAACTAAAAGCTGGATCTTTGAAAGGATAAACAAAATTGATAAACCATTAGCCAGACTCATCAAGAAAAAAAGGGAGAAGACACAAATCAACAGAATTAGAATGAAAAAGGAGAAGTAACAACTGACACTGAAGAAAAAAGAAAGGATCATGAGAGATTACTACAAGCAACTATATGCCAATAAAATGGACAACCTGGAAGAAATGGACAAATTCTTAGAAAAGCACAATCTTCTGAGGTTGAACCAGGAAGAAATAGAAAATATAAACAGACCAATCACAAGCACTGAAATTGAGACTGTGACTAAAATCTTCCAACAGACAAAAGCCCAGGACCAGATAGCTTCACAGGCAAATTCTATCAAACATTTAGAGAAGAGCTAACACCTAACCTTCTCAAACTCTTCCAAAATATAGCAGAGGGAGGAACATACCCCAACTCATTCCATGGGGCCACCATCACCCTGATACCAGAACCAGACAAAGATGTCACAAAAAAAGAAAACTACAGGCCAATATCACTGATGAACATAGATGCAGAAATCCTCAACAAGATATTAGCAAACAGAATCCAACAGCACATTAAAAGGATCATACACCATGATCAAGTGGGGTTGATCCCAGGAATGCAAGAATTCTTCAATATGGGCAAATCAATCAATGTGGTAAACCATATTAACAGATTGCAGGACAAGAAGGAGAAAACCCATATGATCATCTCAATAGATGCAGAAGAAGCTTTCAACAAAATTTAACACCCATTTATGATAAAAACTCTCCAGAAAGTAGGCATAAAGGAAACTTACCTCAACATAATAAAAGCCATATATGACAAACCCACAGCCAACATCATTCTCAATGGTGAAAAACTGAAACCATTTCCACTAAGATCAGGAACAAGACAAGACTGCCCACTCTCACCTCTATTATTCAACAGTTTTGGAAGTTTTAGCCACTGCAATCAGAGAAGAAAAAGAAATAAAAGGAATCCAAATCTGAAAAGAAGAAATAAAACAGTCACTGTTTGCAGATGATATACTATACATAGAGAAACCTAAAGATGCTACCAGAAAACTACTAGAGCTAATCAATGAATTTGGTAAAGTAGCAGGATACAAAATTCATGCACAGAACGGTCTTGCATTCCTATACACTAATGATGAAAAAATCTGAAAGAGAAATTAAGGAAACACTCCCATTTACAACTGCAACAAAAAAAAATAAAATACCTAGGAATAAACCTACATAAGGAGACAAAAGACCTGTATGCAGAGAACTATAAGACCCTGATGAAAGAAATTAAAGATGATACAAACAGATGGAGAGATATCCCATGTTCTTGGATTGGAAGAATCAACATTGTGAAAATGACTCTACTACCCAAAGCAATCTACAGATTCAGTGCAATCCCTATCAAACTACCAATGACATTTTTCATAGAACTAGAACAAAAAATTGCACAATTTGTGTGGAAGCACAAAAGACCCCGAATAACCAAAGCAATCTTGAGGGAAAAATATGGAGCTGGAAGAATCAGGCTCCCGGACTTCAGACCATACTACAAAGCTACAGTAATCAAAATAGTATGGTACTGGCTAAAAAAACTAGAAATATAGATCAATAGAACAGGATAGAAATCCCAGAGATAAACTCACGCACATATGGTTACCTTATTATTCTTCTTATTTTTTGGTGGTACGCGGGCCTCTCACTGCTGTGGCCTCTCCCGTTGTGGATCACAGGCTCCGGACGCTCAGGCTTAGCGGCCATGGCTCACAGGCTCAGCTGCTCCACGGCATGTGGGATACTCCTGGACCGGGGCACGAACCCATGTCCCCTGCATCGGCAGGAGGACTCTCAACCACTGCGCCACCAGGGAAGCCCTGGTTACCTTATTTTTGATAAAGGAGGCAAGAATATACAATGGAGAAAAGACAGTGACTTCAATAAGTGGTGCTGGGAAAACTGGACAGCTACATGTAAAAGAATGAAATGAGAACAGTCCCTAACACCATACACAAAAATAAACTCAAAATGGATTAAAGACCTAAACGTAAGGCCAGACACTATAAAACTTTTAGGGAAAAACATAGGCAGAACACTCTATGACATAAATCACAGCAAGATCCTTTTTTGATCCACCTCCTAGAGAAATGGAAATAAAAACAAAAATAAACAAATGGGACCTAATGAAACTTAAAAGCTTTTGCACAGCAAAGGAAACCATAAACAAGATGAAAAGACAACCATCAGAGTGGGAGAAAATATTTGCAAACAAAGCAACTGGCAAAGCATTAATCTCCAAAATATACAAGCAGCTCAATATCAAAAAAACAAACAACCGAATCCAAAAATGGGCAGAAGACCTAAATAGACATTTCTCCAAAGAAGTTATACAGATTGCCAACAAACACATGAAAGGATGCTCAACATTACTAATCAACAGAGATATGCAAATCAAAACTACAATGAGGTTATCATCTCACACCGGTCAGAATGGCCATCATCAAAAAATCTACAAACAATAAATGCTGGAGAGGGTGTGGAGAAACGGGAACCCTCTTGCACTGTTGCTGGGAATGTAAATTGATACAGCCACTATGGAGAACAGTATGGAGGTTCCTTAGGAAACTCAAAATAGAACTACCATAGACCCAGCAATCCCACTACTGGGCATATACCCTGAGAAAACCATAATTCAAAAAGAGTCATGTACCACAATGTTCATTGCAGCACTATTTACAATAGCCAGGACATGGAAGCAACCTAAGTGTCCACCAACAGATGAATGGATAAAGAAGATGTGGCACATATATACAATGGAATATTACTCAGCCATAAAAAGAAACAAAGTTGAGTTATTTGTAACGAGGTGGATAGTCCTAGAGTCTGTCATACGGAGTGAAGTAAGGCAGAAAGAGAAAAACAACTGCCATATGCTAACACATATATATGGAATCTATAAAACAAAAATAGTTCTGAAGAACCTAGAGGCAGGACAGGAATATAGAGGTAGACATAGAGAATGGACTTGAGGATGGGGGGAGGGGGAAGTGTAAGCTGAAACGAAGTGATAGAGTGGCTTGGACATATATACACTATCAAATGTAAAATAGATAGCTAGTGGGAAGCAGCTGCATAGCACAGGGAGATCAGCTCGGTGCTTTGCGACCACCTAGAGGGGTGGGATAGGGAAGATGGGAGGGAGATGCAAGAAGGAGGAGATATGCAGATGTATGTATACATATAGCTGATTCACCTTGTTATAAAGCAGAAACTGACACACCATTGTAAAGCAATTATACTCCAATAAAGATGTTAAAAAAAAAGAATGACAAGTTGAAATAATCAAATGGAAAACTCAGGAAACAAAAATAAAAAAAAAACTTTTGCTCTTGAATTAAATATGTTACAAAATTAGATATTGGCGATGGATGGACAACTCTGTAAATACCATTGAACTGAACACTTAAAATGAGTGAACTCTATGGTATGTAAATTATATCTCAATAAACTTCTTAAAAAAAAATAGAGTAAGATTAAATTTACAGCCAGGCTGGTAAACGAATGTTGGTCCTAGGATTTGGGGCAGGTATTAGAGATTGGTACAAATTTGGTTCTGAACTTCCTAGTAGCCAAAGCAAAGAAACACTATCCACCCAACTCACAGTGTCATTAGAAAAATAAAATCTAACTTCTTAGCAAAATCTGAGTTTCCTATTACTGAAAGCCTATAAATTTTCATGAAGGGTGGAGTATCCCACTATCCTTGACATAGCCACAGTAAAACCAAGACGGGTTTGTGCTAGGGAGTCATGCTTGGGGTGTGTGTGCGCGCCTTGTGTTTGTGTGTTGGGGTAGGTGCAGGCTGGAGGGGTCCGCAGGGAGCCGAGTCTCTGTGGGAAGGGGAGTGGGTTCCCTTGCTGTACCAGGTTCTCCAAACCTTGAAAGAGGACCTTGGACACCACGTCCCTGTCCAGGGCAACTTGGATATCTGAGCAGACTCAGAAAAGGGCTCCGTGCCCACAGGGACCCCTTAGAGACCATACATGTCAGGGCTGGGTATGAGCCCTATCTGTAATAGGAAGAACAAATCGGATCTGTTTCTTTTACTTTAACCTTTGTATTCTATGGCCTTTGCTTCCAGTTAAGAATGTTGCCTCTAGCCTGAAATATACAGCATAGCCCATTCTCAAGACTCTGACCTTCAAGGATATAATACTTTCCCATTTATACAGAGATTAAAAGTTGCAGAACAGAAAATACCATTTGTCCTGTTGGAGGATTACAGGAACATCGTGAACTGACCTGCGTGGACGGCTGCAAGAACAAAGGATTCTGACACCAAGAAGTTTGCCACAAATGGCCACGCCCCTCCCTCAACTGGCCTTTAAAAATGCTTTGCTGAAACCCTTCGAGGAGTTTGGGGCTTTTGGGGCATGAGCCCCCTGTTTCCTTGCATGGCTCTGCAATAAACTGTTCTCTGCTCCAAACTCCGTCATTTTGGTGTTGTTTGGCCTCACTGTGCATTGGACACACGATCTTCCATTTGGTAACATATCTTGGCTACCACAGGCTCCCCTGGTCTTCTGCTCCAGCCGTGTATGGCCTGGAGCAGCTGTAGAACTTCCCCTGCACTTGGATTTCCTAGAACAAGGGCAGTCTGGGCCGTCCTCACTGCTGTGCAGCCTCTGATCTGCTGTGTAAGGAGCAAAGCAGATGCCAGGCACCTCAGGGAGGCTGTGCTCTCCTAGCACACAAGGATGCCGTTTTCTCAGAATGAAACGTGTCAACTTGTTGATAAGATTTGTTCGGAGATGCATCCCGAACATGAGATAACAATGTGGATGGGGTCATCCTTTCAGCCAGAGAGATGGATTCCCGTGCTTTGACAATCACTCGTGATGCAAATAGACATAAATATCTTTGGCTCTCCTAGTGTGTGTGGGTGAAATTCTGTCCCCCAAAGGCAAGAGTGCCGTGTATGCTCTCTGATGGCCATCCCTCCCCCAACAGTCTCGCCCTCACTCTGATGACTGACCTGGGATTCTTTTCAGTTTCCAGGAGCGGTGTCCTGAGGTTAAGCACTGCTCCTGGCACTGCAGATAAGCACGTCCTTTCCATCTGGGGCTTAGGAAACTTCACAGTCGTGTGAACGCTGGGATGCCCACAGCTCTGACTTGCATGATTCCTGTGGTGTCTGGTAGCTTTCAACACGACTGTTACAGAAACTTCTGGTTCAAAGAGACACTTCACACGCGGAGATAATTTCTCTGCAGGGGTGATCAGGCCTTAAGATACAAAAAGTGTTTATTGGGTGCTGCTGAGTACGTTCTGCCACATGACACTACCTGGCGCGTGGAGAGCTTTTTGTGCGCTTCAGAGTGTTTTTCCTCACTTCATTCTCACCACGCCTCTGTGAGGAAGTACATCTGTTAGCTTGTGTCTGGTTGTAATTGACATAAAAGACTCCAACTGGCTTGATCTATAAAGGGGATTTACGGGCTGGTTCTTGTAACCAATACGCTCAGAGGTAGTCAGTCTTCAGGGGAAGACTGATCTGGGCTCAGAAGGGCTCCCTGAGAGCTGGGACTTCTCCTGTTCCTGCTCTGCCTTCCTGGCCCAGGCTTATCCTCAAGATTATACTGAAGGCTCCTGGCAGCTCAGGATACCTTACAGTTTCAAAACAGTTGCTGGAGTGTTATAATCCTCACCACCTCTTATTATGTCATCCAGTTGTCAACTGAAAACAAATGCACAACCTAGGACTACCCTGGTGATCCTGTGATTAAGGCTCTGCACGTCCAGTGAAGGGGACATGGGTTCAATTCCTGGTCAGGGAACTAAGATCCCATATGCTGCATGGTGTGGCCAAAAAAAAAAAAAAAAAAAAAAAAAAAAGCACAACCTAAAAGTTGAGAATCATGTTTTACTCGGCAGACTTGCTGAGGACTTAAGCCCAGAAGGCAACCTCTCAGAGAGCTCTGAGGGACAGCTCTAAAAAGGTAAGGGAAGAGCCAGGATATATAGGAGTTTTGCAACGAAGACCAGGTAGTCAGAACATCAAAAGATAACTGTTGGCACTTCCCTGGCGGTCCAGTTAAGACTCTGTGCTCCCACTGCAGGGGGCGTGGGTTCAATCCCTGGCCGGGGAACTAAGATCCCGAATGCCTTGCGGTGTGGCCAAAAAAAAGAAAACTTAATTAAAGAAAATCAGACATCTCAAGTTAATGAATTTAGCTAGGCACCTCAGGGAGGCTGTGCTCTCCTAACACACAGGGATGCCGTTTCTATGTATGGGAAAATATAAGAGTCTAGGCTCATTGAAATCATTCCCTTGATGTGCACCTTAGCTGTCTAGGGTCCCAGTCCTGCTTTTCTCCCTCCTGAATCCCCACAGGGTACCCAGTGTGGTGGTGGCTGCAGTGGCTACTGGCTTGATGGCTGCAACTTTGTTTGTTTACTGATATGGCAGGTGACATTTTTCATTCACACAGTGGAAGAGAAAAGGTTTCTTATAACAGATTTACAAGAACAAGGAGAGATTTTTGTATTTCCCACGAGCCCCAGCTCCTTGCCTCTGACTAAGTTATGTGTCCATTCTTGTAGGCCAGAGGCATGGGATTCCAAAGAATCCAAGACCCAAGAACACTTTCTGGGACCTGGGGATGGGTTTCAACCTCATCAAGTCACATGGCTAAGAATGGGGAGGGAAACAAAGCATTCTCTTCCTGAAAGGAGGGGGATTCGTATGCAGGTGGGTAAGGACGAGGCTTGTACCAGTTAACAGAGGAGAACTCGGGGCTTTTCTAGGGTTGGATAAAAATGTGATGACACGTATGGGGTTATTTTTTCTCTCCACCATTACCTGTGAGTTCATGGAGGGCCTGGGTCCACAGATTTCTTTTCTCTGTTTCTCCAAGACCTAGGACAATGCAATATCCTTAAAGGGTGCTTACTAAGTATTTGCTGAGGGTAGTTAGGGATGTATGAGACAGAGAGATGGAACTGGTTTGATGCAAGTTGGGGATTAAAACGGAGCCTAAGGAAGTAATTCCGAACCAACTTTGAAACTCCAAGCAGCTGAGAGTCTGGGCTTGATCAACAGGAAGTAAGACATTCTGTAGCAGAAGAGGGGGGTGACTTCATGAGAGGAAGGGAGAAGAATATGAGCTGAGCTGGTGAGAAAGCCAGGGAGGAGGTGGTGACAGCCAGCCCCAGCCGGTGGGATGAGAGAGGCTGCACCAGAGCCCGTACTACCTCCCCCCACCATCCCCTCTCCCTTATCCTCTGCTGTAGCTCCTCTCTGAAGTACCCAGATAATAGTATCTCAGGCATATTTCCTAAGTTTTTCAGATGCTGAAAACCACCACCAAATGGAAGAAATTAACTACTTGATGATCATGAGCCTGTAGCCCCCAGACCTTCTGGTGCCTAAGGATTGATCACCAACGATCAGTCCGAGAATTGTGCATGAGCTGATCCCATACCCTGGGACTCCCCTCCCTTACCTGGCCTTTCAACATGTTTTGCCGAAACTCTCTGAGGTGTTCAGGGTTTCTGGGGGGCATGAGCCACCCATTCTTCCTGCATGGCCCTGCAATAAGCCTTTCTCTGATCCAGACTCCGATGGTTTGGGTATTGTTTGGCTTCGCTCGGCCTGAGGCACACAAACTCGCGTTTGGTAACACATTCACTTCAAGAAAGAAGTGACTGTCTTGGAATTTAGGGCACAGTGGGTAGAAGACATTGACAGCAGAGCCACACAATTCATTTTTCCCTCCTGTAGGATTGGAAGTACTTGGAGCTAAACAGTGAAACTTGGGTGGAACTTTGGGTCCTGAGTTTTGAACCGAAGATGTCAATGTTGGCATCGACTTGTTTGCTTGGAGTTGAATGGGGAGGTTTAGCCAAGTGGACTCCAAGGGCCTCCCACAGGCACGAACAGGCGGCTAAGGGATGCATTTAGCAGGTGTTCTAGAAACGTGACCTCCCTCAATGTGCTTTGTGTCCTGGCCCTGCTGCGGAGCCACTGCAAGCTTCCCAGACCTGTCTGCTTGTCTGCACCTCCTGCAGGGTGAGGGGTGAGAGATCTCCCTGGGTTCCCAGCCTCGTGGTGCTGGGTCTTCTAGACCCCCCGGTGGGGTGTCCTCTCAAGGACGCCTTGGCAACGCTTGCAGGCCACGTCTCCAGGCTAATTCTGACTTCCTGATACACCACGTTGTCGCTGGGCAGCCTCTATCAAGCTTAACTCAGCTGAGAGCCACAGGAGGGAATAAACCAGGCGTGATCTACCAACCGATGCCCTCCTTCCGGGGAGTACAGGACACTTGGGATAACTATTCAGCCTCAGACTTGGATGTGTGAGGACACAGCCCTGGTGTTTTCTCTTTTCTGCCCTTAAAGGATGCAGAATGATTTTGCAGGTGACACACATTCTGGGGATTAGGGTAATAAAGTTCTCTTTAAACCTAGAATTCTATCAGAGCAAAAAGAATATTAGTCATCTTTGAGATCAAATTGGTTGTCTTTCATTGGTCCTCTGAGCCCCCAGAGGAAAGTTGCAGCCTGGCAGGCAGGTGGGCAAGGGCCCTCTTTTAGTTTCATAAGACTCTTTAATTATATAGTTACTCTTTCTACAAAGGCCCAGAGACCATTTAAAACAGGAACACATAAAAGAAAACAATGTAACTAGAACAGCAAAGATTTAGGTCCAAGGAAAAGAAGAATAAGTAACATGCATTCAGCCTGGAGAAGGCAGGAAGAGCACCCGCGGAAGAACCTGCCTTGTTGCTTTCAGTCTGACTCTGAACTCCCTGGCAGCCAATGTGAAGAAGGAGACAGGTGGGGTTGTACTTCTCAGAAAGAAAAGGACAGCTAAACACATGATCTCATTTAATCTTCGTAACAGTTCAACAAACTTACATCCACTTTCTAGAGGAAGAAATTGAGTCCTATGGAGTTTAAGGGACCTTGGAATTACACGGTTGTCAAGTGGTAGAGAGGGGATGTGAACGCATGTCTGTCTGGTTCTGTATTCTATGCTCTTGATCACTAGGCTCCGCATTTCTGAGATGAAGGGGGCAAGCAGACAGTGATGCTGGTGTTGTCTGATGCTCTTAAAGGACCCATTCTGACCCTCTGGCCTGGATGGGTGGTGCCTGCACCTGGATCTTCAGAGAAGCCACCAGAACAAACCCTGTGGCCCTCAGTGATCTGTAGCCACAGGTAAATCAGTGATGCTCATGTGACCACAGGGAAAGGTTGGTCAAGACACTTCTTCCCCGGCCCCCCTCCTCCCGGGTTACCAAGTTCTCATTCTGCATTTTCAAATGCCCCTGATGCGAATGCCCCTGAGGCAAATGCCCCTGATGTCCATAATCCCACTTCCCTAGAGAGGATTTTGATCTTTTTTTCTTTTGGGAGGGGTGGATGGTGTCATTATGGGCTACCTACCTAGAGGGCAAGGGACAGGTTCAACAGGGACTGGTTGAAAATCCACTTGCTCAGTGAACCAACTAGTAAAAGTAAACCGAGAACAAAGTCTCCATCAGTCTCCTACCATTTTCCCATGTGCAAAGAGCTCTCCCTTCCTCTTGTTGCTGAAATTTGGCCTCTGTACACAGGTACCAGATTAAATCTCAGAGACAGAGCTTTCGGTAAAGTAGAAAGAAATAGCTTTATTGCTTTGGCAGGCACAGTGGCCTAATGCCCTCAAGACTGTGTGTCCCTCCCCGGAGTGGGTAGTGAGGAGTCTTACGGGGTTCAAGGAGCAGGGCGTGGTCAGCTCGTGGACATTCTTCTGATTGGTTGGTGGTGAGGTAATTGGGAGTCGGCATCATCAACCTTCTGGTTCCAACCAGTCTGGGGTCTACGTGCTTGTGGGCAGCAGACAGTTAACTTTTCCCACTGGTGTGGGTTTCAGTATCTGCAAAACAGGTCAAAGAACGTGGCTCAGAATATTATCGATAGCCCTTGAGGAGGAACTAAAGTCGTTGACTTTGTGTAATGGCTAAAATATGATTATTTTGTCTTGCTTGACTGTTTTCCTTTCTTTTTGCATTTTCTCACTTCTCAGATTAAATTTATTTTTCAACTAAAGTTTTTCTACAGACAAAAAGCAGGTGGAGGACATGGGCGGGGGTCCATTCTGGGAAGGCCTTGTAGGGTCCTGCTCGGTTACACTCTAAGCAGGAGAAAGACTTAGCAGAGTGAGGATAAGGTCTCGGGGCAGGGTCTCCCAAAGGGCTTTTGGAGAGAAAAGGGACTCATGGGGGCAGAAGCTGGTCCAGAGGAGAGCGTGGCCTTGGGAAGAGCAGGCACATACTCAGCAGGAGCTGGAGCAGGAAAGGTTCCCTCCATCCAAGCTATAGATTCTCTGGACCCTCCACTTTTTTTTTTTTTTGCGGTACGCGGGCCTCTCACTGTTGTGGCCTCTCCTGTTGTGGAGCACCGGCTCCAGACGCGCAGGATCAGCGGCCATGGCTCACTGGCCCAGCCGCTTCGCGGCATGTGGGATCTTCCCGGACCGGGGCACGAACCAGTGTCCCCTGCATCGGCAGGTGGACTCTCAACCACTGCACCACCAAGGAAGCCCCTGGACCCTGCACTTTGACCTACCAGAGGCAGGAAGAACGCATGGGCACCTGGAGGGGAGCAGTCACTGGTTTAGCCATCATCTGCTCTCTTGCTTCTGGTAGGGATTCACCAACTGGGTGTGTCCTTTGCTTTCCCTGCGTCCTCCTGGTTTTCATCAGAGTGTATTTGGACCAGTCATTAGGTCATGTCCTGTCTGACCCAGGGAAGTAAGCTCACCACTGCCTGCTGCAAGGATGTGGATGAGAAGACAAAGGCGGCGAGGCAGAACAGGAGAGGGGAAGAGAGGGGTGGAAACACATTCCTGGAGTTATTCTAAACGTAAATAGCCAAATCACGGCTGACCCAGTGTGCGCTATTTGAAGAACACGCAGGGAAACTTGTAAGCTGAAGGAGGCTTTGAGTTGTGTTAATGCTCCTTTTAGAGGTGTTACCAGCTGAACAGATGGTAGACGCCCAACAGAACTGGAGGAGATCAAGTATCCTTCATAGCTTGCTTAAGGTGCCGTGGAGGGTGCTTTATTACTTATAGAGTCACAGAAACAAGCTCTGCTACACCGCAGTGTGTTGTTACATAACTCCTTCCTCTTCCTGAATGCAGCGTTGGGGCACCCCATATGGTATTACAGGTAAATTTGTTTTACTTCGGGTATATATTTATTTCTGGAGGAACTAGCTTTTGGCAGCTCAGATTGAAAATTAATTCAAAGCACTAAAGAGAGGTATCGGGAAGGAGGAGCTCCATTCAGACCTAGAAGAGATACGTTCAATTTCGATAGACTCTCCTTCTGTGGGCCATGCAAAGGGATGTGAAATTGCGGAAGGAACTTCCCAGGGTACCTTGATCTAGGCGAGCCTGGGTGTATGAAAACCCAGACAAAGGAACATTTACTGCACAGGGACACTTGGAACACTTGCTGGAATTTTAGAGAGATTTTTGCTTTATGAAAACATCCCTAGAAATGAAAACTTCCTTTATGCTGAAAAGTCACTGAGGATGCTAAAATCGCACAAAGACAGCAGAGAAAATCAAGGTCCAGGTTAAGAACCTCCGAATTTTAAGCTAATCAAGGAGGGAAGATAATGGGAAATAACGGGGCTCTGTAACAGGGTGTTAATGAACTTGTTTTGGGATCCCTTATTAAACAATTATTTTTGGAAAATAGTTTGCAATATTAAAAATGTAATACATATTCATGGCTTAATTCAAACTGTCTAGAAGGGTCTAAAGTGAAAAGCATGTCTCCCTCCACCCCCCTCCCTGTGACGTTACCATGATGAATCGCTTATTGTTTACCTGTTCGGAAATTTCCTATGCCAATGAAAGGATATATATTGTATCATTAAAACAATCACCCATGGAATCACATTGCATGGATCATTCTGCAACTTACATTTTCACTTTATATTCTACATTGGAGAACTTCCCACATCTGTGTAAGGATCAACATCGGTCTCTGAAATGGCCATACAGTATTTCATTGTGTGGATGGATTATAATTTTTCTAACTTGTTCTCTGATGACAAATATGTATACTGTTTCTTGGCTTTTGCCATTACCAGAAATGCTGCCAGCAGCATTTTCTTTCACGTATCTTTGTGCATGTCTGCAAGTATAGCTAATAGATATGTTCATTCTGTTAGGTACCACTTAAGTTGGCCTTCAAAAATTATTTTTGCCAGTAGTGTACATGCACGCTTGATTCTCTCTGCACCTTTTTAGTATTTGCCAAAATCACAGGAGAGAAGAATTCTTTCATTTATTCAACCACTGAAAAATATTTCTTGAGCACCTACTCTACGCCAAGCATGTGTGTTAGGGTCTGGGAAAACACGGAGGGCAAAAAGCAAAATGGCAGGACCCTTTCCCAGTGGAGCTCACGGTCCAGATGAGGAGACAATACTGAATGTAAATGATATAAATGTAAATGATCACTTTTAGAAGTGCCATAAGAGAGAAATACATAATAGTTAGAAGAACATATAAAAGAGAGAGTTGATGTAATTAGGGGCTAGGCTGGGTGGTCAGGACTAGCTTGCCCCAGGAATGGACAATTGAGCTGCAAAAGGAGTAGACTCATTAGGTGGAGAAGGAAGGGAGAGAGAGGGAATACACCACGGACGAAGGTACTGAAAAGAATCCAGGTGGGGAGAAGTTAGAAAGGAGAGGTGGGTTCAGGGCCAGACCACACAGGACCCACTCAGGGTTTAGATCCTTTCATAAGAGAAAAGGATCCTTTCCTTTCCTAACCTTTGAAAAGGTTGAAACAGGGGAGATACATAATCATATTTGTGTTTTGAAAAGATTGTCATGTTTGTTCCTAGAGGGAGATAACAGTAGAAGATAACTCCTGTTTGCATTTATTTAATTATGAGTGAGGTTGATTGTTTGCTCTTATGTGATTGATGATCAACTGCATTTAATGTTCCTTGAATTATTTGCTAAGTTGTCAAGGTACAACTTTTTTTTTCTATTGGGTTCATCTTCTTATTGATTTATAAGAGCTCTTTGTATATTAAGGATGTTACTCTTTCATATGCCAAAACACTTTCCCAGTTTTACCTTTTGGCTATTTTTAGATGCTCTTTAATACTTATATGGTCAGATTTATCAATATTTCCTTTATGTCTTCTCAATTTTGTGTCATGCTCATAAAGACCTTCTCTAAAATTATAAATATATTTCCTTATTTTTCTAGTGGTCTTATTTCCTACGTTCTAAATGATTTATCTGGAATTTATTTTTGATAGGAATTGAGGTAGGTTTACTTATTACTTTCGCTGATTGCTGGTCAGTTGTATATCACCATTTAATAAATCTCAATTTTTCTTGCCAATTTGAAATGCTACCTTTATCACTTACTCAATTTCCATCTGTCAGTTATGCATTTAGATGTAACTTTATTCTTTTTTGTTTCATTTGATTAATTATTGTCTATTCCTGAACAAGTACTAATTTAAAAAATTACAGTAGCTTTGGGATATATTTTAATATCTGCTAGGGTTCAACCTCATTTTTCTCTCCCCCCACCGCCTTCACACACAATTTTCTTGGCAATGCTGACATGTTTCTTGGCAAAGCCTCACTCAGAGAAATGAGCAGCCAATGTGACCTCCATCACCAGTGTGAAGGTGCTTGTTATTCGTGGTCTCATCCTGTGGGTGACATTCAGTGACCATTCTAGAACATTCCTTTGTTTGCAGTGTGATCCAGTGCTCCCCACTTCTTGGCATCAAGATGCCACTGGCTTCACATGTTTCCTCCCCTCTGTTCAGCATCAGTAGAACAGGCAGATTTCAGAAGCATCTAAACTGTGCACCATCTGGGACATAGAGAATGCTGGCAAGCCTTACCTCTCTTTTTTACCTAAAGATACAAAAAGCAAATATTGTCAGGAGCAGCAAAACTTCAGCTGCAGAACACAGGGGAGAAAAATACCACCCAGGTAGGCTGAACTGCAGACCACTGTCCCCTCCTCTCGTGCCCAAGCCTGCTTTCTCTCAGCGGGGTCCAAAGAACTTGTTTTTAAGTCTCCTTCAACAGACAGAACATGAACTTGAGAGTCAGGCCCCGGGACAAACTCACCCACTTGCTCTGTGACCTTGGACCTCTTAACTTCTCAGGACCGCATGTCCTTCTTGGGACAGAAGAGGCCCTGATGCTTGCTTTGAAGAGTTGTTCTGAGAAAAAAAGAAATAATATCTGGATCGCACATGGCACAATGGAGCTGCTAAACGGAAACCGTGGTTATGCAGCACATCCCACATTTGTCTCATAAAAAACTATTGTCCTCATCATAACCAATCCTTCCAAATGTTGATGTAAATCAGACACCAGACTGGAATTTTCCTCCAGTCATTGCTGGGTCATTTATGGGCAGTATTTAATAAAAAGATAAGGGGTAGGTATTCTAAAATGTGAAAGCAAGCCGTGAAGAATCATGTCCCAGATAGCAGACTTTCCCCCAGGAGATGTCGCGGTCCTGGCCTCCATCCCCATGCTCCCAGGGCTGTGCCAGGCAGGTGATAACGGAAAAGCAGCAGGCAGCCTGCAGCATCTGTCTTCTGTGAGGACTCAATTAGCACGCAGCATCGCATCACCCTGTACCTCTGGAATGAACTTTCACCTACTCCTTCGTGTCATAAGTTTAATTAGCTAAAACCGAGCCAGTGGTCTGGCGTAGATGGAAATGCTTTCCGAATAAAAATATCAGTTACCCTGAAAGCTTTTATGAAAAGTCAGGAAATGAAGTGAACGAACAACAAAAGAAGTGAGCTAACAAAACAAAACCCGAAGCCCAAAGCCTACTCTCTTGGCCACACTCCTTCTAAGAGAAAAAAAAAAAAAAGAAAAAAATCAGGCCTGGGCCAAAAGGAAATTCTCCCAAGTGATGGAGCTTTCCAGGCAGTTTGTCAAGTGTGCTCTCTAAAAAGCCACCGATCCTTTCAAACATCAAGCCTGACGGAGGTTTTAATCACCACAGCATTTCATTAACAGGGAGGGTCACCAGGCAGTCTGGTCAAGGGTAGATAGTGTAACTTTGACAGGAATATGGAAATGCAGGGTTGGCTTTAGTCAGATGGTTGCCCTTGGATTTGAGAGGCTGCAGACCTCATTAGGTGATAAATACCAAGTGATGGGGATTCGTGACGGGGATTCAGTGATGCGGCTAGAGGGGCAGCAGGTGGCATGGCCTGGGGAAACCCAGGGCACACTCGGAGGACGGTGCTGTCAGAAGGGACTTCAGGTGGACGTCAGGCCAGGCTCTCCTCACCCTCCCCACTGCTCAGCTCAGCGATGAGGGATGGAGATTCCAGACCCACTGCGAGGAAGGGACAGAACGATGGGGCGTGTGCAGCCCAGTGCCCTCTCTGACCTTCCAGTGGATGTAGGTCCAGGGTTCAGGATGCCTCTCATGTCCAGCCATCTAGCTGTATCTCCTCCTCCCTGTGGACCCTGCATCCTGTTCCCTTGGGTCCTCCCCTCTGTGTCTGCCTCACCTGATCCCTGCTCACCTTTACAGCTTTGTCTCTCTGCCTTATACATTCATGTCCTGTCCCCAGTGGTCCTGACTTACTCTCACCTGTTCCTTTTCACTGAACTTAGGCAGCTTTTTCTTCAGGAAGTTTCTCTGGTGCTTCTGCTTGGCCGGGTCCCTCCAGGGACCGTGAGGGCTGTGTATGGCTGTGTACCTTCCTTCCCTGTAGCTCCATTGTAGCGCTGTACCTGGGGGCTTGTTCATCACCTGTCTCCCCAGTGTGAACACCTGCCTTTGCATCGCTGGGATGCGCACCTGCCACGGTTCTGAGTACCAGAAGGGGCTTCGTGCAAGGTGGGTTCCCCAGGAAGCAGACTCAGGAACGAGTTTAGCTGTCAAAGAGGTTTGTGATGGGAGTGCCCTTGGGAACTGCCTCTGTGGACAGGAGGGGAAGGGAGCAGGAAGTGAGCTGTGTTTCCCAAAATTATAGAAACGGAGACCTGATTGAAATAAAAGGTGTTTTTTAAAAAATTAATTAGTTTTTATTATTTTATTGAAGTATAGTTGATTTACAATGTTGTGTTAATTTCTGCTGTACAGCAAAGTGATCCAGTTATATATACATATATATATATATATAAATCTATTCTTTTTCAGATTCTCTTCCATTATAGGTTATTACAGGATATTGAATATAATTCCCTGTGCTATATAGTAGGTCCTTGTTGGTTATCTATCTTTCTCACTTCTTTTTTGTAATTTAATTTTAATTTTATTTTGGAGTATAGTTGATTTACAATGTTGCGTTAGTTTCAGGTGTATAACACAGTGATTCAGTTATACATATACATATATGCATCTTTTTCAGATTCTTTTCCCATTTAGGTTATTACAGAATATTGAGTAGAGTTCCCTGTGCTATGCAGTAGGTCCTTGCTGGTTATCTATTTTATATTTAGTAGTGTGAACATGTTAATCCCAAACTCCTAATTTACCCCTCCTCCCCCCCTTTCCCATTTGGTAACCATAAGTTTGTCTTCTATGTCTGTGAGTCTGTTTCTGTTTCATAAATAAGTTATTTGTGTCATGTTTTAGAATTCACATATAAGTGATATCATATGATATTTGTCTGTTTTTGTCTGACTTACTTCACTTAGTATTATAATCTCTAGGTCCATCTATGTTGCTGCAAATGGCAGTATTTCA
This sequence comes from Orcinus orca, assembly GCF_937001465.1. NCBI lineage: Eukaryota > Metazoa > Chordata > Mammalia > Artiodactyla > Delphinidae > Orcinus > Orcinus orca. The sequence continues at coordinate 16,521,110 of NC_064565.1, read as the reverse complement.
TTCTTTTTGATGGCTGAATAATATTCCATTATATATATATATATATATATATATATATATATATATATATATATACGGACCACTTCTTATTTATCCATTCATATGTTAATGGACATTTAGGTTGCTTCCATGTCTTGGCTATAGTGCTGCTATGAACATTGGGGTGCATGTATCTTTTCGAATTAGAGTTTAAAAAAGGTGCTTATTTGCAGTTTGTTAGGGCTGCAGCCCAGGAGACACACATTTAAGAAGCACTATGTTCCAATGGACTACAACATGAGGGAGACTTATAAAGGCAAAAACCTCCCGGTGACAGTTAGTTACTCGAGTTGTTTCTCAAGAGTAATAGTTGGAGCTGACAAGAAGTAAGGGTGCTTGCTAAGTAAGTATTGGTTGGGGTCTGAAGTGGTTGCATAGTTACCAGCAGAGACTTTGAGACCATAAGGCTGCAGCTGGCAGGTGCTGTTCTGAAGACAGCTGGTGGTGTCCTTGGACCTGGTACAGTTCAAAGACAGTTCAGGTTCTCAGTGGGGCAGAGACCTGTCTGAGACCAGATCACCTGAACTGAGATCACTCCCACTATAATTTTAATTTGTCGTCAGCTGGGAGGCAAGTCTGACAGCAGCCCAGCCCAGCCCTGTGGGGCGCACTGGGGGCTAGAATAACCCCTTAGAGATGTACCTCCTTGGCCCCAATGTCTGGGTCTTTGTACCCTCACCTCAGTTGGTCTTTGGATGAGCGTCACTCTGAGAAGGGTGTAACCTGCGGTGAGGCTCGGTAGTGACCCTGGAGAGGCTGACAGCTGTTTGGCTTGTTGACAGCACCCCCAGCAGCTGGGGGTCCCCACTGGAGTGGGACCTGGTTGGCATGTCCCCCTGTTCACACAGAACCCGAGAATATCAGGATGAGTTAATGCACAGACATGTCCATCAGGCCGGCCGTTTTGGGATCCTCAGCCAGGACTTGTCTTCCGCAGACACCCTCTGTGGTCATTCATTTTCATCCCGCAAGTATCTGGGCACTGGGACGAGTGGGGAACTAGATAGACACAGTTTCTGCTGTTCCGGAGCCCAGATTCTAGTGGGGAGACCGACAATAAACACGTCAATGTATAAGTAATGCAGTTTCCCTGATTCACTGGGGCCTGGCAGACAATAAAGAGGGTGATGTGAGCATGTCAGGGAGCAGATCGAGGAAGCTGGCTATTCTAGACGTGGTGTTTGGGCAGTCACCATGCAGAAGTGACATGACTCACCGCCTAAAGTTGAGGAGGAGTTGGCCAGGAACATTTGCAACAGAGGCAGGAGCAAGTGCCAAGGCCCTGGGGCACACCAAGCTTGACGTGTGGGAGCAAAGAAGGCTCATCTGTCTGGAGAGCAGTGATGCAGGGGAGGAAGGGCAGCAGATGAGATCAGACACCGAGGGGAGACCGGGCCTTTGATTTGCACACCAAACAGGGCTTTGATTTTATGGTAGGAACGATGAGAACTTTTTAGAGTGTTAAAGCAGGAAGTGTGGATTCATCTGATTTATGTTTTGAATAGATCACTCTTCTCGCTATTAGAGTGTGAGATGGAAGCAAGGAGATTAGTCAGGAGGTAACACTAAGCAAGAGGTGACTCGGGTCCCGGCGGAGGATGGAGAGAGTGGATGGAGAGGGGATGGGAGGAGGGCATCGACTGGAATTGCCCATGGGCCGAACGCATCCTGTGAAGGGCGTGGGGAGGGGAGCTTCCAGAGCTGGTTATCAGCCACTGGACGTCCAGTGGTGCCATTTCCTGAAGTGAAGTGGGTCTGCTTTTTCCTCCTTTTCCCCATTGTTCATTTCCTGTTTTATATCCCATTTCCTTGCAGTCAGAGTTTCTTACTGAGAAGATAGATTAACCAAGTCATTCATACTGATTGCTACCAAATGCAAGTTCGTGTGCTCAATGCACAGTGAGGCCAAACAACCCAAAACGTTGGAGTTTGAAGCAGAGAAAGGTTTATTGCAGGGCCATGCAAGGAGACGTGTGTTTGGAATCCAAAAAGCCTCAGACTCCTCGAAGTGCAAGCTGAGGGAGAAGCGTGGTTAGTTGTTGCAAACTTCTTGGTGTTGGAATCCTTTGTTCTTGCAGCTGTCCATGTAGGTAGGTCACAATGTTCCTGTAAACCTCCAAGAGGACAAATGTTATTCTCTGTTCTGCAACTTTTAATCTCTATATGAATGGGAAAAGTGTTACACCCTTAAAGGTCAGAGACTTGAGAATGGGCTATCCTGTATATTTCAGGGCATAGGAACATTCTTTTTTTTAATGTCTATTTTATTTTATTTATTTTTTATTTTTGGCCATGTCACATGGCTTGTGGGATCTTAGTTCCCAGACCAGGGATTGAACCCAGGCCCTTGGCAGTGAAAGTGTGGCATCCTAACCCCTGGACCACCAGGGAATTCCCTAGGTAACATTCTTAACTTGAAGAAAAACCAGTAGAATACAAAGGTTAAAGTAAAAGAAACATCTAATAGGGAGTTAGATTTGTTCTTCCCTATTACATGTTTCAACTGACAGACAAGTGATTTCTCCAGAAAATCCATCTACAATGGTGGAATTTGTGCAGAGCAGTGGTTTTCTGGCCCTTTTTTTACACACAAGTTTGTGTTTTCACTGCATTTTATCTCTTGCCTCTGTGGAAATAAAAGTAAAGCAGACACATGCCTAAGAAATGGGAATCTAAAGTCAATTTCATGGACCTTTCTTAATGGGTGAGCTGTAAAAAGGAAGGTTGAATTCTTTTCAGGCAAAGAACTGTTAGCATTTCACAGCCTCTCCAGTGCCAGGGATGTTGGTAGATGCTGTTTCCGAGGTTTCCAGTCTCAGGGCCCATCTCCAGAAAAAGCATTAGCTGACAGAGTGGTCTGGGGGCGGTGCAGGAGGTCTGGTCCTCTGTGGAGCTGGTGGAGATCACTGTTGGGGGCCAGTGGATGTGTCTGCTCTCCTGCTTATCTCTGTGCCCTTAGCTACACAATGAGCTGCCTGTCAGGGTAGGTGATGGATAAAGTGTCTCAGGGCCACGGGTGCTTCACAGGGCTGATCTCTAGAGCATCCAAAGTCTGAACCTGGGGTTCAGAACCAAGATGCAGAGGAGCCAAGGTTATAACTACAGCAACGATGCTGAGAAATCTCATGTGAGAAGCGATTTGAGGATGAGAATGGAAGGCTGAGTAGCTAGAATGGTGCAGGACCAGATGGACGAGTCCCAGGCTGAATGGGGAGCATCAGAGCCAAGTATAAGCTTGCAAAGTGTGTGACCTTGGGAGGGGGCGGAGGTGGGCTTGCAAGGAGAATGCAGGCAGGACAGCAAAGGAGGCTCTATGCCTTTCAACATCTGATGCCAGATGACCCTCCCTAGCTGTGGGGTGTTTAGGAAGAGCTCTGTGGGATAGAGGTGGTCTTTTAGGCCTGTGAGATCCCATGAGGGTCTCCCAGTGTGTGACTAAGCTTCAGAAACAGAGAATGATGGCAGTTGATGGTGGGGGAGTCACCTTGCTTCCTCAGGCTGGGAGTCAGTGCTGAGTGCCCCCGTGGAGGCATGAGGTTTGGGTCAAACCTTCATTCTCAGGGGCCTGAGGCTGACCCAGCCTGTGGTTGGCATGAGCCTGTGGCTAACCAGTCCTGCAGTGAAAAACAACATTCTTTAAATGGTAACTATAAAGAGGCTAGTACTGGGTAGTGGTCAGGGCCTGGAGTCTGGAACCAGGCTGTGGGGTTCGAGCTCAGCTGCCTTGCAAGAGCTGCACAAACTTAGGAAAGACGAGGAATCTTGTGGAGCCTCTATTTCCTCATCAGAAAAATAGAGGATCATGACTGCCCTTTCCTTGCAGGGTTGTTGCATGGATTCAATGAGTTGATATTTGCAAAGCACTTAGAAGGATTTCTGGCACATAGTAAGCACTCAGCAGATGTTATCTCTTATCATTGTTACCATTTATTGAGTACAGACTATGCCAAGAACGATGCTAAGTGGTACATACACACAGAATTATTTCAGCCTCATGATAGCCTTGAGGGTAATCTTCCCATTTACACATGAGGAAACTGAGCTGCAGTTATGTCAAGCCCTGGAATCAGGCTGCTGATAAGTAACAGAGTTACCCACTTACCCAGTAACTGGAAGGGTGTGCAGGAAATAGGGTTAGTATCATTTGGAGTCCATAAGGATTATTATTTCAGGACTTAACACTAGGCTCAGACATTGTCTCTGATGCCTGTTGCTGGAGCAGGTGCCAACCCTAGGGGTGACCTGTTCTGGTCTTCAGGTGGTGGGCAGGTGGGTCACCTGCAGCTGGCAGTGACAGAATCTGTGTGGCTGCAGGGAACAGAATGGGGTTGGAGCCAAAGGCAGGTTTTGACCTCAGTGGGGGAAAGGTGAGCTCAAGCCAACTCAGAAAGTTAAGAGCGCTGTTTTTCCATCGAAGGATCTTTTATTTAAAAGCACCATGGCAGCACTGAGGATTGGGGATGTGCTAAGTTTGTCCTGTAAAGGATAAACGGCGGAGCTCGGCCAGGTTCCAGGGTCCACCATGTGCTTCTTCCTGGGTCTTGGAGCCCTGGCAGGTACACACGGGCTTCTTGAGGCTTGCCCCTGGCCCTTGGCTGTCTCCCTGATAACTAGGCTGTGCAGCTGCTGCATGTGAGGTTTTAGTTAAAGAGTAACTGGAGAGAAAGAGGAGGACTCAGCTCATAAACTTTTATTTAAAGGAGATTGAAGACTTCTCAGATGACTGTTTTGTAGCCCAGAAATCTGTAAGTAGCATCGGAATGGTGCTGCAAGTTAGCTTGCTGCCAACATGACCATTTACGAAGTGCCCACTGCATCCTGCATTATGCGAAGTGCTTTGCAGACACCATCTCCGCTCCTTAGCCCAGTGGGCAAGGTCAGCTTCATACAGGAGGACTTGAAGGCTCAGAGAGGCTCCAGGACTTTGCCAAGACCCCACAGTGAGAAGCTGGTAGGCTGGAATGTCATCACTAGGATTCACATTTGTCTAGACCCTGGCAGTGTCCAAAACTTGCTGATAGCACATCTCTCTCATTTTGATCAAATTTGGTTCAGATGGGACTGAAATGTCCCTTTCATGAAATTTCCAAGCATGAAATGAGCTGATCTGAACTGCAGCACAGAAGGATCCTTCTTCAAGAAATGACACAGGAGATGGGGGGAGGTGTGGGGGACAAATTAGGAGCTTGGGATTTACATACACACACACAACTGTATATAAAATACGTAAACAGCAAGGACCTATGGTAGAGCATGGGGAACTCTACTCAATATCTTGTAATAACTATAATGAAGAGAATCTGAAAAAGAATATATGTATAAATGAATCACTTTACTGTATACCTGAAACTAACACAACATTGTAAATTAGCTATACTTCAATTTAAAAAAGAGCAAAAAAATAAAAAGATATGATACAGGTCACAGGTTTATAACTGACGTTTATAAATTGGGAGATGGGTGAACTGGCCTTGCAAAAGCTTCCATAGTGTTTCCATTTAATTAAATGCTCCTCTCATCCATTATGACGTGGACCTGATGAATTGAGCTCCTTATCTGAGACAGAATCACACAATTTAGGCAACATTCCACAGCCTCTGTCATCTGCTCCCTCTGTGTTTGCCGCTTTAAGGTGTTGCATCGGACCAAAGTTTTGTGTCCCCGCAAAATTCATATGTTGAAAGCCCAACCCCCAAGGTGATGATATTGGGAGGTGGAGCCTTTGTCAGAGGCTCAATAGAATTAGTGCCCTTATAAAAGTGGCCTGAGAAATTTCCTTTGTCCTTTTGGCCACCATGTGAGGTTACAGAGAAAAGATGGCCAACTGTAAACCAGGAAGGCCTCACTAAACACCAAATCTGCTGGCACCTTGATCTTGGACTTCCCAGCCTCTAGAACTGTGAGAAAGAAATTTCTCTTGTCTCTAAGTCACTCAGTATATGGTATTCTGTTATAGCAGCCCAAATAGACTAAGACAGGTGCTGTAGCAGAGCCCAGCCACTGGCCCATCCTGAACATTTCTCATGAATTCCTGTAACATCCTTCCCCTTGAATGTACTAGTTCACTGACATCCCATCTCCTAGCAGAAGATTGGCCTTATTTCATCAACCAGATAAAATATAGGATGCCTAGTTATATTTGAATTTCAGATAAAACAATGAATAATTTTTTGAGTATAAATGTGTCCCAAACATTTTCTGTATCCTATATTTTTGTTTGCTAAATCTGGGAAGAGCTATGGGCTCTTTTCCCTCTGACTCTTAAAGCACTGAACTGTCTGAATGACTCTGTCCTGTGCTGGGTTACTGTCTGTCTTCTCTCCCTTGGTAGGTCATCAGCACTCAGAGACTGGGGACAGCTTTTGCATGGGACCCTTCACAATGCCTGGTGCACAGTACATGCTCAAAACATTTTAAAGGAGTAAATCAGTCTCCTCATGGTTTCGTATGTGTTAGGACTGTAGACTGAGTTGGACTGGGGACTTCTGAGTAGGCCTTTACATCCTAAGGTTTGGGTGGCTGGGGTGGGCATGGAGTAGAGCATAGGAAACGTCCTGTGTACTTCTACTTTCAAGAACACACCACACATCCAATATCCATTCTTAAAATGTTGATCTTTCTGAGTGGTTTTGGATCACTCTCCTTTGTCCCTTACCCACAAAACAAAACAAAGTAAAGCAAAGTCAAGCCAAGCAAAAAATCCCAAAATGAAACAAAATGAAAGTGAAACTAAACTAAACCAAACCAAACCACACCAAAGTCAACAACTGGGAGGGCTATTCTGGCCGGTCCTTGTGGGTCCTGGCATGCCCTAGGCATGTGTTTGGGACTATGTGGTCCAGAGAGCCTGAATTTAGTTTGTACCCTCTTTGCTCAAGTTTATTGTTCTGTAAAATGGGTAGATGAAGGACAACCACACTATGGAATTTTTCAGAGTTAGGGAAAACTTATTTAAAAATTTTAAATTCAGAACTGATGATCATTCCCCTCAACAGGGAGGGCAAGGGCTTATTGTATTCTTTTGAATAAAACATCTGTTAAACAAATTAAGAGTATAAACAAGATTTTAGTGGTGTCCTTAACCTACTGAAAAGAACAAATTGTTTTTGCATTTAATCAAACCAATGCGGCTAATGCAGGATGTGTTTTAACTCATTAAAGCTGGGTCAACTGATTTGTTTCTGATTTTTATATTTATCTTAGTTTAGTTTTTAGTGCTTGTTATCATTGGTGTATTTGTTTATTGGTTCGGTTACTCTCTTACTTTCTTTTTAATTTTTAAAATTTTATAGATTAAAAAATTTATTTTATTTTATTTTTCTTCCTTTTCTTCTGAGCTGTGTGGCTGACAGAGTCTTGGTGCTCTGGCCAGGTGTCAGGCCTGAGCCTCCAAGGTGGGAGAGCCAAGTTCAAGAAACTGGACCACCAGAGACCTCCCAGCCCCACATAATATATATCAATGAGAGCTCTCCCAGGGATTTCCATCTCAACACTAAGACCCAGTTCCAACCAATGGCTAGCAAGCTCCAGTGCTGTATGCCCCATGCCAAACAATTAGCAAGAAAGGAACACAACCCCACCCATTAGCAGAGAGATTGCCTAAAATCATAATAAGGTCACAGACACACAAAAACACATCACTGGATGACACACCAGAAAGACAAGAGGCAGTCCCACCCACCAGAACACAGGCACAAGTCCCCTCCACCAGGAAGCCTACACAAGCCACTGAAACAGCCTCACCTACTGGGGGCAGAAACCAAAAACAACAGGAACTATGAACCCAGAGCCTGCAAAAAGGAGACTCCAAACACAGTAAATTAAACAAAATGAAAAGACAGAGAAATATGCAGCAGATGAAAGAACAAGGTAAAAACCCACCAGACCAAACAAATGAAGAGGAAATAGGCAGTCTAACTGAAAAAGAATTCAGAGTAATGATAGTAAAGATGATCCAAAATCTTGGAAATAGAATGGAAAAAATACAAGAAACGTTTAACAAAGATCTAGGAGAACTAAAGAGCAAACAATGATGAACAACACAATAAGTGAAATAAGAAATTCTCTAGAAGGAATCAATAGCAGAATAACTGAGGCAGAAGAACGGATAAATGACCTGGAAGATAAAATAGTGGAAAAAACTGCCACAGAGCACAATAAGGAAAAAAAAATGAAAAGAATGAGGACAGTCTCAGAGACCTCTGGGACAACATTAAATACACCAACATTCGAATTATAAGGGTCCCAGAAGAAGAAGAGAAAAAGAAAGGGTCTAAGAAAATATTTGAAGAGATTATAGTTGAAAACTTCCCTAACATGGGAAAGGAAATAATCAATCAAGTCCAGGAAGTGCAGAGAGTCCCATACAGGATAAATCCAAGGAGAAACATGCCAAGACAAATATTAATCAAACTATCAAAAATTAAATACAGAGAAAAAATATTATAAGCAGCAAGGGAAAAGCAACCAATAACAAACAAGGGAATCCCCATAAGGTTAACAGTTGATCTTTCAGCAGAAACTCTGCAAGCCAGAAGGGAGTGGCAGGATATATTTAAAGGGATGAAAGGGAAAAACCTACAACCAAGATTACTCTACCCAGCAAGGATCTCATTCAGATTCGATGGAGAAATTAAAATCTTTACAGACAAGCAAAAGTAAACAGAATTCACACCACCAAACCAGCTTTACGACAAATGCTAAAGGAAATTCTCTAGGCAGGAAACACAAGAGAAGGAAAAGACCTACAAAAACAAACCCCAAACAATTAAGAAAATAGTATTAGGAACATACATGTCAATAATTACCTTAAATGTAAATGGATTAAATGCTCCAACCAAAAGACATAGACTGGCTGAATGGATACAAAAACAAGACCTGTATATATGCTGTCTACAAGAGCCCCTTTTCAGACCTAGGGACACATACAGACTGAAAGTGAGGGGATGGAAAAAGATATTCCATGCAAATGGAAATCAAAAGAAACCTGGAGTAGCAATTCTCATATAAGGCAAAATAGACTTTAAAGACTGTTACAAGAGACAAAGAAGGACAAGAGATCAATTCAAGGAGAAGATACAACAATTGTAAATATTTACGCACCCAGTGCAGGAGCACCTCAATACATAGGCAAATGCTAACAGCCATGAAAGGGGAAATAGACAGTAACACAATCATAGTAGGGGACTTTAACACCCCACTTTCACCAATGGACAGATCATCCAAAATGAAAATAAATAGGGAAACACAAGCTTTAAATAACACATTAGACAAGATGGACTTAATTGACATTTATAGGACATTCCATCCAAAAACAACAGAATACACTTCTCAAGTGCACATGGAACATTCTCCAGGATAGATTACATCTTGGATCACAAATCAAGCCTTGGTAAACTTAAGAAAGTTGAAATCGTATCAAGTATCTTTTTTGACCACAACACTATGAGACTAGATATCAATTACAGGAAAACCACTGTAAAAAATACAAACACATGGAGGCTAAACAACATGCTAGTAAATAACCAAGATATCACTGAAGAAATCAGAGAGGAATTCAAAAATACCTAGAAACAAATGACAATGAAAACACGAGGACCCAAAACCTATGGGGTGCAGCAAAAGCAGTTCTAAGAGGGAAGTTTATAGCAATACAATCCTACCTCAAGAAACAAGAAAAATCTCAAATAAACAACCTAAACTTACACCTAAAGCACTAGAGAAAGAAGAACAAAAAACCCCAAGATAGCAGAAGGAAAGAAATCAAAAGATCAGATCAGAAATAAATGAAAAAGAAATGAAGAAAATGATAGCAAAGCTCAATAAAACTAAAAGCTGGTTCTTTGAAAAGGTAAACAAAATTGATAAACCATTAGTCAGACTCATCAAGAAAAAAAGGGAGAAGACTCAAATCAACAGAATTAGAAATGAAAAAGGAGAAGTAACAACTGACCCTGCAGAAATACAAAGGATCATGAGAGATTACTACAAACAACTATGTGACAATAAAATGGACAACCTGGAAGAAATGGACAAATTCTTAGAAAAGCACAACCTCTGAGACTGAACCAGGAAGAAATAGAAAATATAAACAGACCAATCACAAGCACTGAAATTGAAACTGTGATTAAAAATCTTCTCACAAGTCCAGGACCAGATGGCTTCACAGGTGAATTCTATCAAACATTTAGAGAAGAGCTAACACCTAAACTTCTCAAACTCTTCCAAAATGTAGCAGAGGGAGGAACACTCCCCAACTCATTCTATGAGGCCACCATCATCCTGATACCCAAAGCAGACAAAGATGTCACAAAGAAAGAAAACTACAGGCCAATATCACTGATGAACATAGATGTAAAAATCCTCAGGAAAATACTAGCAAACAGAATCCAACAGCACATTAACAGGATCATACACCATGATCAAGTGGGGTTTATCCCAGGAATGCAAGGACACTTCAATATATGCAAATCAATCAATGTGATACAAAACCATATGATAATCTCAATAGATGCAGAAAAAGTTTTTGACAAAATTCAACACCAATTTATGATAAAAACTATCCAGAAAGTAGGCATAGAAGGAACCTATCTCAACATAATAAAGGCCATGTATGATAAACCCACAGCCAACATCGTCCTCAATAGTGAAAAACTGAAAGCATTTCCTCTAATATCAGGAAGAAGACAAGGTTGCCCACTCTCACCACTGTTATTCAACATAGTTTTGGAAGTTTGAGCTGCGGCAATCAGAGAAGAAAATGAAATAATAGGAATCCAAATCAGAAAAGAAGAAGTGAAAGAGTCACTGTTTGAAGATATGATACTATACATAGAGAATCCTAAAGATGCTACTAAAAAACTACCAGAGCTAATCAATGAATTTGGTAATGTTGAAGGATACCAAATTATTGCACAGAAATCTCTTGCATTCCTATACACTAATGATGAAAGATCAGCCATTTTAAGGACTAGCATAGATCTTACCTTACCTATGCCATTGCTATAATCACAAGGTGATTGTGTGGGAGGATGAAAAGGAGACCTGCAACTAAGGCCATGTTTACTATTATATCTTTTGCAGAATTAGTATTGTTGGCCTTCCCCCCCACCCCACCATTTTTCTAAAGCAGCCTATAAGATTGAAGGAATATAAGAGGAACCAATTAATCGGCATCAAGTGTTAATAGAGAAGATACTGTTCAATATACTGAGCTAGAAAAAGTGGATCCTGCCTGTTCAGAGCTTTGCTCTGAGGTCTATCTTTGAACAGGAAGGTTTAAAAATAAATGTATTTATTTAAAAATAAATTTTTTCTCTGATTGTGGGGAAAAAAAAGGTCAGAAAGAGAAATTATGGAAATAATCTCTTTCACCACTGCAAGAAAAAGAATAAAATACCTAAGAATAAACCTACCTAAGGAGGTAAAATACTTGTACTCAGAAAACTATAAGACACTGATGAAAGAAATCAAAGAAGACACAAACAGATGGAGAGCTATACCATGCTCTTGGATTAGAAGAATCAACATTGTGAAAATGACAATACTACCCAAAGCAATCTACAGATTCAATGCAATCCCTATCAAACTACAAATGGCATTTTTCACAGAACTAGAACAAACAGTTTCACAATTTGTATGGAAACACAAAGACCCCGAATAGCAAAAGCAATCTTGAGAAAGAAAAATGGAGCCAGAGGATTCAGGCTCCCTGACTTCAGACTATACTACAAAGCTACAGTAATCAAGACAGTATGGTACTGGCACAAAAACAGAAATATAGATCAATGGAACAGGATAGAAAGTGCAGAGATAAACCCACACACATATGGTCACCTTATCATTGATAAAGGAAGCAAGAATATACAATGGAGAAAAGACAGTCTCTTCAATAAGTGGTGCTGGGAAAACTGGATAGCGACATGTAAAAGAATGAAATGAGAACCCTCCCTAACACCATACAAAAAATAAACGCAAAATGGATTAAAGACCTAAATGTAAGGCCAGACACTATAAAACTCTTAGAGGAAAATATAGGCAGAATACTCTACGTCATAAATCACACCAAGATCCTTTTTGACTCACTTCCTAGAGGAATGGATATAAAAACAAAAATAAGCAAATGGGACCTCATGAAACTTAAAAGCTTTGCCACAGCAAAGGAAACTGTAAATAAGAAGAAAAGACAACCCTCAGAATGGGAGAAAATATTTGCGAATGAAGCAACTGACAAAGGATTAATCTCCAAAATATACAAGCAGCTCATGCAGCTCAATATCCAAAAACCAAACAACCAAATCCAGAAATGAGCGGAAGACCTAAACAGACATTTCTCCAAAGAAGATATGCAGATTGCCAACAAACACATGAAAGGATGGTCAACATCACTAATCATCAGAGAAATGCAAATCAAAACTACAATGAGGTATCACCTCACACCAGTCAGAATGGCCATCATAAAAAATCTACAAACAATAAATGCTGGAGAGAGTGTGGAGAAAAGGGAACCCTCTTGCACTGTTGGTGGGAATGTAAATTGATACAGCCACTATGGAGAACAGTATGTAGGTTCCTTTAAAAACTAAAAATAGAACTACTATATGACCCAGCAATCCCACTACTGGGCATATACCCTGAGAAAACCATAATTCAAAAAGAGACATGCATCACAATGTTCATTGCAGCACTATTTACAATAGCCAGGACATGGAAGCAACCTAAGTGTCCATCAACAGATGAATGGATATAGAAGATGTGGTACATATATACAATGGAATATTACTCAGCCAGAGAAAGAAATGAAATTGGGCTTTTTGTAGTGAGGTGGATGGACTTAGAGTCCGTCATACAGAGTGAAGTAAGGCAGAAGGAGAAAAACAAGTACCGTATGCTAACATATATATATGGAATCTAAAAAAAAAATGGTTCTGATGAACCTAGGGGCAGGACTGGAATAAAGAGGTAGACATAGAGAATGGAGTTGAGGACAAGGGGAGGGGGAAGGGTAAGCTGGGACGAAGTGTGAGAGTGGCATGGACATATATGCACTACCATATGTAAAACAGATAGCTAGTGGGAAGCAGCCACATAGCACAGGGAGGTCAGCTAGGTGCTTTGTGTCCACCTAGAAGGGTGGGATAGGGAGGGTGAGAGGGAGACGCAAGAGGGAGGGGATATGGGGACATATGTATACGTATAGCTGATTCACTTTGTTATACAGCAGAAACTAACACAACATTGTAAAGCAATTATACTCCAATAAAGATGTTTAAAATAAAAAAAAAGCTGACTCAGCCAACGTCTCCTCCGTAATGCCAGAGGTGTGGTCAGGAGGGGATGTGGGTGTGTGGAGCTATGAAGCACTTTTACAGGATCAGCATGCATGGTGGCCTCTCTGTTTTGAAGACCGAACTGTGAGGATCGAGCGTCTTAGACCTTTGGAGGGAGAAGTTGGAAGTTCATCCAATTCCCCCTTCTGTCCAAGGCTGGGCCTCGCCACATGGTCCTGGGGGCTCTGCCAACACCTCGGACTGGTGTGGAGTGCACCACCCTGCAGGTGCCTGGTCTGCGGTGGGACAGCACCCTTGACAAGAAAGATCTGTCCCCTCCTGAGTTACGACGCCCATCCTTTGCGCCGTTTGCACATATACACCACATACAGCAAGTCTATTCCCTCTGGCCAAGACAGTCCCTTGGAGAGCTGTCAGCCACTCTCAGGGACCATACGAGCCTTTCATGTGTAGCCAAAGCGAAGTCTACAGAGAGAGGGGCTGTGCCTTTCTCATTCTTCCTCCTCTCCCCATCTCCACGGATGCCATGAAGGGAATATGGAATTAGGTGGGAAGGACTTCTTTCACCCTAATTCTTCCTGGTCAAGTACAATTTGTGTTTAAGATGACTTGGTGGGCTGTTTGGGGTAGAGTTTGGGAGTGAGATGTGGTTAGTAACTAAAGATGGTTGATAAACTCTCTTCTATAAGGGGGTCTCTTGTTTGGATTGTTGACTAAAAAAAGGCACAACCTAAAAGTTGAGAATTATGTTTTATTCAGTGGACTTACTGAGGACTTAAGCCTGGGATACAGCCTCTCAGAGAGCTCTGAGGACAGTTCCGAAGTGAGGAGCCAGGATACATATGAATTTTTGTGAAAAAGCCCAAGTAGTTGAACATCAAAAGGTTATTGCTAATTAAAGAAAATCTCAACTTAATGAATTTATTGCTTTTCTATTTTTGGAAAGATGCAAGAATCTGGGTTCATTGAAATCATTCCTTTGATATTCACCTTAACTATCCTGAGCCAGTGTCCTGCTTTTCTCCATCCTGAATCTCCTCAGCGTGCAGAGTCAGGGGTGGCTGCAGTGGCTGAAGTCTTTTTTTTGTGTGTGTGTGGCTGAAGTCTTGATGGCAGCAACATCCTTTGTTAACTGATATGGCAGGTGACATTCTTTGTGCACAGGATGCACTGAGAGCACAAGTGCAGAGGGAGGTGCTGGGAGGGGAGAATTTCTCTGAACTACACAGGGAGAGGAGTTTGAAATCCAGAATCAAGGAGCCAGGGAAGCCAGGATTCCTATGGGAGCAGACAACCAGCCCCCCGGGGGAAGGAGGGCCCCAAGAGGGACTTTGAGAACTGAAATAACAAAGGAAGAACTTAGAGCTGTTTGCTATGGAAGGTGTGATGTAAACTCCCTCCTCATCTCCCCTCGGCTCCTTCAGTAAAGTCTTCATAAGGTAGCTCGTGAGCTGCTTTGGAACAAGGCGATTCTTGGTGGGGAACATCTGGGTTGTCATAGGATCAGTCTAGGGGAAGCAAATGTGGGTGTGCCCGGACAGGAGATGGTGTATAAAGAGAAAGAAGCCCCTCCATCAGATAATTCCAAATTGCTCTAGAAACCAACAGTTTCAACTAATTGGTCTGAGCTGGTGGTGATCAAGGCTGATGATGGAAAAAAAAGGTCTTCTCATCACCACCACGTTAGGCTACTACTAACTGGTGAGTAGATGTTGGGATATTGGGGGGTTTGTTGTCATGGACCAGAATGCCAGAGTCCTGGTTGGGGGAGTCACTTAGATGCTGAAACTCTGGTGGGTAGAGCTGTTGCAGCCACCCCTCTTGTGAGAATGTTTGCCCATTGTGCAGTGCAAGGGTTCTGGTCCTGGTCCAGCCCTGCATTCTTGACCTGGAGATCAGCATGACGGTCCCCACCCCGGAACTGCCTGAGGAAGTTCCTCTCCTGGGCCTTGTGGCTTAGGAAACCCTTAAGTGAAGTAAGAGAAGTGATGTACCTGATTAAGTTGTATCCTCTTCAGTAGATGTAATTGTCAAAGCTGTTAGTATCATTGTTGTCATCAGTATTACTTCTCTTCCATTCTCTTCCTTTGCTCTTTAATTTCATGACCCTGGACCAAATTGCTTAACTTTTCTGCTTTGTTTTTTCCCCATTAG
The DNA here is from genome assembly GCF_937001465.1 of Orcinus orca. NCBI lineage: Eukaryota > Metazoa > Chordata > Mammalia > Artiodactyla > Delphinidae > Orcinus > Orcinus orca. Next base: position 16,505,628 of record NC_064565.1, on the reverse strand, counting down.
ATAGGAATGTTAATTCCTTTCTCTCAGGGTTGTGGGGAGTATTAAGTAAAACTGGCAAAAGGATGTCAAAAAGCTACACCCAGCATCTGGTGCAAAGACGATGCTTAAGAACAGTGAGTCTTTTTTGCTCCTTCCTTGAAGATTATGATGGATCCACTCCCTCCCACTCATGAGCTTCATGTTTGTTTACAGCTTCCTTCTCTTCCCTGACTCAGGAAGGAGAGGGTCGGAAGCTAGTCAACATGTTGTAGAAGGTTCTAATTACTTTAAAGCTGTGAGGTCCACCCTGGTAACGGGGCTCCCCTTCCTTGTGGGTGGCGAGCTTCATCCCCTCAAAAAACCCTGCTGGAGACTGAGTCTTAGCAGAGTGCTCTTCTTCAACCCTTTCTCTCCCTTGTCCTCCTGAAAGAGAGCAGCTCTTGCTAAAGGATTTTGGCTGCATCACTTGGCATTTACTGCCCACCCTTGTTATTTTCAAGTCAAGCAATTTTTCAACTGTGAGCAAGTATGCAGATCATTCTAAACGGAAGACTTTCATATGCTTTATATTCATGGCAACTTCAGAGCAATTGTTTAAAAGCCAAGCCGTCTTAGAGTAATTTGCATTTTAATTAATACTTCAAATAAATTGCCCTTTAAAAAAGAATGTCTGTTTTTGGCTTTGGGAATCTTTAAGAACAAAGACCAGGTATGAAAGTACCTGCTCCAGCCGGCCTGTAGCTGCCTTGGGGCCCTGCTTTGGCTGGCTAGGAAGCTGGGAGAGAGCCCTGAGATCTGGTTGCCTGCCAATTGTTCTTTTGGGAGGGGGCTGAAAATTCTTACTTAATTCCTTTCTTAGAAGAATAACGTGTTAGAGTTGCTGTCTAATTGAAGACAATTAGAATTGTCTAGGAGAAAAGAGGTCATGCATAAAAGAAACAGTTGTCAAAATTCCTCAAACTGTTATCTGAAGGTGGCCTTATGATGTTATTATTTTTATAGCCCTTCAGGACTTTCTATAAATGCATGTATATGCATAGTAAAGAACATATACAGATCTATATGATTTTCTTTTTATATAAATGGAGGTAGATTTACATAAATGGGGGTAGACTTGTGCATATTGATTCGAAATTTTCTTTTTCTTTTTCTTTTTTTTTTTTTTGCGGTACACGGGCCTCTCACTGTTGTGGCCTCTCCCGTTGCGGAGCACAGGCTCTGGACGCGCAGGCTCAGCGGCCATAGCTCACGGGCCCAGCCACTCCGCGGCATGTGGGATCTTCCCGGACCGGGGCACGAACGCGTGTCCCCTGCATCGGGAGGCGGACTCGCAACCACTGCGCCACCAGGGAAGCCCCGGAATTTGCTTTTTTTGTAAAACTCAGGTCTTGGCAAACTATGGTCTCTGGGCCAAATCTGGCCCCAAGCTTGTTTTTGTAAATAAAGTTTTATTGGAACACAGCCATATTTTTTTGTTTATTTATCTTCTTGGGCTACTTTTGCACTACAGTGGCAGAATTGAGTAGTTGGAACAGATACAGAATGGCCTGCAAAGACTAAAATATTGACCCTTTTTGGAAAAAGTTTGTTAATCCTTGTTTTAACACAATTTGCATTAAGATCTTTTTCTGAACATCCAGATCATCATTTTCTTTAACTTCAGCATAGTGTGGCGAAATAATCTGGTCGTTCTTCTAGGGATGGGTGGCTTCCAGCTTTTTGCTATTATAAATAATAAATGCCAAGAATGATTCTAAATATAACTTTCTGTACACACATGCAAAGATTTCCTGGGATAGATAGCTGGAAGGGGAGTTACCAGGTGGAAGGATAGACCTATTTCAGATTTGGATACAGATAAATTGCCCTCCCCCAAGGCTGTACCTATTTATACATTTGCCAACAACAGTGGCTGAAGGAATGAATTACCTGAATTGAAAAAAATTACCCTCTGTGGAGAAAAGGGAACCCTCCTAAATTGTTGGTGGGAATGTAAATTGGTGCAGCCACTGTGGAGAACAGTATAGAGGTTCCTTAAAAAATTAAATATACAGTTGCCATATGACCCTACAATCCCACTCCTGGGCATATATCTGGACAAAACTATAATTCGAAAAGATACATGCACCCCTATGTTCATAGCAGCACTATTTACAATAGCCAAGACATGGAGCAACCTAAATGTCCATCGACAGATTATGGATAAAGAAGATGTGGTACATATATGCAATGGAATATTACTCAGCTATAAAAACGAATGAAATAATGCCATTTGCAGCGAACTACATTCAGTATCCTGTGATAAATCATAATAGAAAAGAATATGAAAAAGAATGTTTATATATGTATAACTGAATCACTTTGCTGTACAGCAGAAATTAACACAGCATTGTAAATCAACTATACTTGAATAAAATAAAATTTAAAAAATTACCGTCAATGTCTGAATTTTGGAAATCCTTTCCAACCACAGCTGGTCCAGCCCATCCCCTTCCGTGAAGATGGCCCTCGACCCCAAATGCTCAGAGGAGAACGGAAGCCAAAGACCAGTCGAGAAGTTAAGGTGATTCAGAAACATGGGTGCCAACATGACAAAAGTCTCCTAGGATTCAGAGACGGGAGAATGCATGTAGGTCCTAGTGGGCAGGGAAGGCTTGGAGGAGAGGACAGTCTTAGTCTGGGTTGGAGAAAGTCGTAGGGTTAAAAGAAGAGGGGACAGCCATGCGGGTGAGATAGGTACTGGCTTCTGTCTCCTCTGCATCCCAGATGCTGCCCACAAGCTCCACAAGACATGAGGAGTGCAGGCTTCCCTGGTGGTGCAGTGATTAAGAATCCACCTGCCAACACAGGGGACATGGGTTCGAGCCCTGGTCCGGGAAGATCCCACATGTCACGGAGCAACTAAGCCCGTGTGCCACAACTACTGAGCCTGCCCTCTAGAGCTCCCGAGCCACAACTACTGAAGCCCGTGCACTGCAACCAAGAGTAGCCCACGCACAGCAACGAAGACCCAACGTGGCCAAAAATAAATAAATAAATTTATTTTAAAAAAAGATTAAAAAAGAAGATACGAGGAAAGCAAACTCAGTCTTTATAAATAGTTCCTGTACCGAAAGCTTTCTTTTCATCACATGCAGAGCAGTGTGGGTGGGAGGGTGAGGGCAGGCAAATGGATATGAGGGTGAATCCCCTGCTGCAGGTGGGGATGTTTAACAGACATAGACAGGAAGTGGGTCTGCAGCTATATTTCTGTGCAGTGGAGGAAGGCGGAATGTACCTTCCATTCTTGGTGAAGGTGCCACCAAGGAGGCACTGCACCCACCAAGCCAGCAGGACCTCCCTTCTCATTGTCCCTGGGTGGACAAGATGTGGCACGAAGGGGAGGGAGAGAGGAGGTGGTCCAGTACTGGGTGGCGCAGTGGGGGGCCGGGTGCTCAGACACTCAGGCTGGAGCCTGTGCCAGGGCCCTGGGCGCACAGGGAAAGGGACGCTACTCCTCGGGGGTAGGTTATTTGCACAGACGTGTCACAGAGCATGCGAGGGGACAAGTTCCTTTGGAATACTGTACCACAGCAATGAAATCTATTGATTGCCTATCATGCATGCAGTGCTGTAACGGTTTTACAAGTTAACTCAACCAGCCAGCCCCACTACAATTTTATTATTACTGTTCCTCTTTCTTAGATGAGAGAAATGAAATTTAGAGCAGTGAAATAATTTCACAGTAAGAGATAGAGTCAGGATTTGAACTCCAAGCACCCTGATTCCCAACCCATGCTCCAAAGTAAACGAATTTGTTATATTGGCAATGACCAGCTGTGTGTCCTTGGGCAAGTTTCTTTTTTTTTTTTTTAACATCTTTATTGGGGTATAATTGCTTTACAATGGTGTGTTAGTTTCTGCTTTATAACAAAGTGAATCAGTTATACATATACATATGTTCCCATATCTCTTCCCTCTTGCGTCTCCCTCCCTCCCACCCTCCCTATCCCACCCCTCCAGGTGGTCACAAAGCACCGAGCTGATCTCCTTGTGCTATGTGGCTGCTTCCCACTAGCTATCTACCTTACTATGTTTGTTAGTGTGTATATGTCCATGACTCTCTCTCGCCCTGTCACAGCTCACCCTTCCCCCTCCCCATAACCTCAAGTCCGTTCTCTAGGAGGTCTGCGTCTTTATTCCTGCCTTACCCCTAGGTTCTTCATGACATTTTTTTTTCTTAAATTCCATATATATGTGTTAGCATACGGTATTTGTCTTTTTCTTTCTGACTTACTTCATTGGGCAAGTTTCTTAACCTCTCTGTGTCTCCATTTGTTCATTACAAAATAGGTATAGCACTAGTCCCTCATAGAGATGCTGAATCTCAATTATTATTATTCCTCCTACTACATCTACTTAAGTCTGAGAATTACAGATGAAGAGACTGAGGGTTTTTTTTTTTTTTTTACTTTTTCAACTTTTTTGTTTGTAATTTACCTTTATCATTTAACCTAAGGTGAATTCCTTGTACACAGCATATAATTGTCCCATGTTCTTTTTATTTTTTTTATTTAAAAATTAAAAGAAAATTATTTATTTAGTTTTGCTCACATCTGTGATTTTGTTTTGTTTTTTAAGTTTAGCTAGTTTACAATGTTGTGTTAGCTTCAAGTGTACAGCAAAGTGATTCAGCATACGTATACATATAATTCTTTTTCAGATTCTATTCCATTATAGGTTATGACATCTTTTTCATAAACAAATGGAAGTATAGTTGATTTACAGTGTTTCAGGTGTACTGCAAAGTGATAAGACTGATGATTTTTCAGTGTGGTGACAGGGGCTATGACTGAGCAGACAGGCCAGGAGGAGACTGGGTGGGGAAAGGAGCTCCAGCAGAACCTGACGTTCACGGAAGACTTCAGTCTGGCGGAGGACAGAGACCAGGCTCTTAGCAGCCTGGGCTGAAGGGCTTCACTGTTTTCTGAAGAGGAAGAACCGGGAGGCCATCCAGGGACCCCCGAGATGGCAATTGACAGGACGCTCTGTTATTATGGTCAGGTTAACGATCAAGGTCTTCCTTCCAGACTACGTGTGGTCAGCCATTTTCGACAAGCCCCTTTATTGTCCTCTTAAAGTTGTGGAATGACCCCTACTTCCAGGAATGGTTGCAGAGAGTTAACTCGATGGGGGGACCTGCCTCCCGGGGTGCTGACAAGCTGCTCGTGACTGGTGTGAGAGAGAGGGAAGCCCTCGCCCTGACTTAAATCAGTATCACCTGAAGAGTCGTGACCTTGCCATCCAGGCCCCACCCAGGGACACTTGTTCTGTAGGTCTGGGGGTGGGGAGAGGATATGCACGGTCTATGAGCTCACGCAGGGGTGATCTGGGCTTGTGGTCCTCACCATCACCTCGGAGAAGCCGGCGGACAGGGCATCATCTCCATAAGGTGGGTTTTCCTCTGTGTGCCACAAGGCACCAGGGCTGGAGTGTACCCGGGTGGACACATCCTCAGATGCACGTCAATTCTATTCCCTGGCAGAAACAGATATGTTCCCAGGTCCGACTCCCTGCTGGTTTAATTCCTAGTCTGGAAAAGAAGTTCAGTTTGAATGTTGACATAATTATTTGCCATATATCATTCTTCATCAATTGAATTGTCCTTGCAAATGGCTCTCTCTCTTAGAGCCTCCCGAAAGTCCTTTAAAAGAAGTTTGGAATTAACATATACACAATACTATACAGTATACGAAATAGATAACCAACAAGGACCTACTGTATAGCACAGTGAACTATACTCAATATTTTATAATAACCTATAAGGGAAAAGACTCTTAAAAAGAAGATACATGTATGTATAACTGAATCAATTTGCTGTACACCTGAAACTAACACAACTTTGTAAATCAACTAGATTCCAATAAAAAAATAGAAGTAGTCGGGTTGAGCTCACTCATTCTGTAGAATTCTCCAGGGGTGAATCCATGGGCTGGAGAAGGGAGTTCAGTTATGACATGTCATGCGGTGAGTCATTTAAGGAAAGTAGGGACATAGTTTTGACATTTTAAGCACTGATAACATTTAAAATCGTCAGGAGAACGACTTTTATTAATTACCCATGTCTCCTCCTGCCCTTCTGTCCTCCGCCCCCCACCAGCTGCTAAGCATTTGAGAAACCGGTAAATGAACGTGATTACAAGCAATTATGAGGTTTTCTTTTTTAAGAGACAGATGGAATCAAGGTTTCTATTTGTAGAGGTTTTCAAATTTAGGTTGTGTCTACACAATGCCACATTATTACCAGGGAACCATATGTTTTCTTTCAGTGCCATTGAAATTTCATTCTGGAATGGGTCTGAACCAGTGGTGAGTGGTACATATTGGTGCAGGTTCACAGATGTTTTCCTGATAAACACTGCTTCAAACCCATAATTCCACTTTTTCCCACGTTAACGTTTTTCATTTATTCACATGTTCCTCCCTTCAACAAGCATTAGTTCTGGACCAGTTTTGTGCCGTGCCATGAAGATACGGGAAACTGTGAAAACAGTGTGACGTTCTGCCTTTAACAAATTCATTGTTAGCTTCGTACGGTAATTTGAGTGGCTTCCGCTTAATATGATGACACTTTCAAGTTTTGTATATTTCTCTACATATATAAAACACTGGGAGGAATTACTAATTAGCCTTTTGTGTTAAACTTTAAGCTTGTAGTAAATCATAGGGCAATCACCACCTTTGAGAGATTGTTACACAAGTTAGCCAGCAAGTAAGAGGAATAGGGCCTCTGTTCTAGGGGCATTTGGTTTGAGCCCTTGTGGTTGAATATTCCAGGTCTGTAAGGACATTTTGGGTTAAATGTCTGATTCCTTAGAGCAGTTCCCACACTTTAGTGTGGATCTGCGATAACTACAGGGCTTGTTTTAACATGAGTTGCTGGACCCCTGCCCCAGACTTTCTGATTCAGTAGGTTTGGGATGAGGCTTGAGGATTTGCATTTCTAGCAGGTTCCCAGGGGTTGCTGCCGCTGGTCCAAGGACCACAGTTTGAGAAGCATTGCCTTGGAAGTTTTAGAATGTGTGTGGGTTCTCCGTTGATTTGAATGCAAATGCTATTCAGCAAATAAAAACTACCCACTATGGTGCGCCTATCAGGTGCTCTCCCAGTTCTGGGCACTTTGTAGGTAAAAGGAGAGTCAGGGCAATGAAGGCAGAAAACAACAAGTCCGGTTCCTAAGGGAGACCCTCACGGCTCCGTGCAGAGGGCTGCACTTGCTTCTCAGTCTTAACCGTGCCCTTAACGCCTTCTGCCATGTGGCTCTGGGGAGACTACACTGCTTTTCACACGATGACTCTTCCCCCAGTACAATGGTTTCTCATCCCCAAGTATGCTGCAAAAATAAGAAGTGAAATTTTTTCATTGCACTTTGGGCAGACGTATACTCAGCAATTGACGTGATAGTTTTGAGTCAGAATACCCTGTAGGACAATCTAAATTTCTGCCTTTGTAGATGAACCCAAACTCTGGTGAGCAAACATGTGCCAAACGAGGGGGATAAAGAGTTCAGATTCTCTATATCTCTTTAGTCTGCAGAAGTCATGTGCTCTTTGCTCATGCTTTGAAACTCTCTCTTCCCCCTTTTTCTTAAACCTACAGATCCCACATCTTCTATGGACATGTCTTCCACATCAGAAGCTTCTTCTCGTGTCAGTCTGAAGGAAAAGGAAGTTATCACCAAGCTCACCTGATTTTGATATGAAAGGTTTGCCTGAAAGTCAACCACCTGATTCTCTACCAACTTCCAGAGGGTGACTCTTCTTGGCCTCCATCACCCACAGCTACTAACAAGCTTCTTTCCTTCCTTCACTGCATTGCGTTTTACGTACAAACTTTCAAGCTGTTGTTTATGCCTTAAACTTATTTCCAGGCTTCAATGGATATGTTTTTCTACCTACAAAATCTCCAAACATTTCCCATTAAGATCGATGAAAAGATTTTTCCTATGCTTTTCCCTTCACATTTGGGGTTTCAGGAGCGAATGAGGTGGTGACACAGGCGAGGGGTGTGCTTGTTACCGAGAAGAAAAGAGAGGCATAGAAGAAGAACTTGGCCAAATTCACCATCCGCCATGAATTGTTCCAGCTAAATAGGTTATCCTTCAACCAGTGTAAAGGATAAAATAGGAGGACGGAGGAAAAAGGAAAAGTAACTTTTTCTTCTTTAACCTTCTCCCTTAGGAGGCCAGCTAAAGTGCTGTTCAAGGTCAGTGGAGAGGAATGAAGAAGCTCATTCCTGGCAACAGAGTGGGGACTTGAGGGAAGAATATTAGCTCTTGCAGTTCATGGCAGCCATGTCATATCAAGCTGGCACCCTCATTTGCAAATGGTCTTGGAAATTCTACTGTTCCCATCAATCTTCATTCAATTAGGGCTCATTGCAGATACGTCGTCAGGGGTATCTGGTTCATGGTGGGACAATACAGATGACATACCCATTTAACTTTGAGTCAGAGCCACAGACAAAAATTGATGGCTCCTGGGACAGCAGTCACTTGGAGTGAGCTGGCCCTACCTCTATGGCTGGTGCATGACTCTTGTCCTTTTCCCCATAGGCAGCTCTGTCTTCCAACCTGGCAGAAGTCTAATGTCTTCAAACAAGCCTTCATGAACTGCACAGCAGGTGCCATGAATGGTTCTGACCCCAGGGAAAAGGCGTGCTGGTTAGATGGTAGGGATTTAAAAACCATATGCATGAAAAACAAATATTTCCAGGCTTTTTTTTTTTTACATTGCCAGTTTGATTGCGGCCCAGGATTCTTCTTGGCTATGATGTGGGGTGGCTGGGACAGGAGTGGTGCATGCAGAGCAGAGGCCTCTGCTCCACCGATGGCTTCTTTTGCCCCATCTCCATCTGCTTGGGACCTGGAAAGGTAATGACATTATTGCACAGAGTTTTGGCCTGTGTGGCCACACATTGTGGTTATGTTTCTTATGCAGGTAGGAAGCTGCTTGTCTTTTATTTTGTTAAGTTGCTTGGGCTTAAAAAAATTCCTTTTTGTAGCAAAGTAGCCTGACATTTTAAGCTAATAAGCTTGTTCCCTTTATCTTGTCCTGCTCTAAGTTAGACTGGATCTGCTTATAAAGTGCAGACTCTTAATTGCTATTCTTAAAAGGCCATCTTGCTAGGAAGGGTCTGGTTAAGGAATGGCTTTCTTCTTAATTAATAGTAAGCATGGAAGTTGCTTGACCCCCTCCACTGAGGTGGGGAGAAGCCTGACCTCTTTAGGGACCCACGCCAACTCTCAAGGCTTTACGAGCAGAAGAAAAGCACAGGTTTTATAGTTGGACGACATGGCAAGGAATCCCTGCCTCTCCCACTTACGGTGTAGTAATGTTACCGAAAGTGGCGTCTGGCTGCTTGCCCCTTGAAAGCCAGTACTCAAGAGGCAAGGTTGGTGGAAAGGAAAATTTGCATTATTTCAGAGGCTGGCCACTGGGGGAGAGGGCAGACTCGTGTCCAAAGGCCAATTCCTCCACCGACAGTCAGGGGGCAAGAGCTTTCAAAGGGGAGTTTCAGGGGTGTATAGGCGGAGGGAGGGGGCTACGTGCAGGAACAGCACAGTCAGCTCTGACGTCATCTTGAAATTGATCATGCGGTGGTCTGACCAGCCTCATCTTGATTGTTTTCAGTACAGTTAATCTTTGGTTCCAGGGTCGGTTTGTTTCCCTTTCTTTGAGGTCAGTTCTTGGAACTGTGGCAGCTAAGGTCATGGCTACAGTCTGGTCATCATGTAGTTAACTTCTTCCACCTGGTGGGGGTTTCAGTATCTACAGAACAACTCCCAGGATATGGCTCAGCATATTATCTACAGCCCTTGAGGCGGCTCTAAATGTCTCTGACTTGGCTTAATGACTAAACGATTATTGTTTTGTCCTGTTGGACTGCTTTCCTTTGCTTCTGCCTTTTCTCACTTCTCCGATTAAACTTATTCTTCGGCTAAAGTTTTTCTGCAGAAAAAAGACAGGCGAAAGACATGAGGGGTGGGGGGAGGGACCATAGGGCCCGGCTCCGCTTCAGTACTGAGCAACACACTCAACTTCAAGGCACAGTTTCCTCATCTTTAAAACGGTGACAATAACTAACAGCCCTGCTTCACAGATCGGCGGTAACGTCTGGGAGACACCTGCGTGGTGTACAGCTCCACCAGGGCTACGTGGGTGGTGCCTTTCTAACTGGCTCTCGTCCCACAAGAGCCAGACCTTGGGGAAGGTGGTACAGGTCCTAGAATACGGGAACTGTGCACCGGGAACCATCATGGACACATCTGGGGCTAGGCTGGGAAAAGCAATTCTCTGTGATGTTCCTATGTTTCTCATGCTATTGGTTCAAGCTTGTCTGAATAGCAGCCAACCTTGGAAGCTCGAGCTGAAGAAATGAAGCATAGAGCTGCCGCCCTCTCTGGAGATATTCCAGGATGGTAAATTCCCCTGGAGAGATGTGCTTACTTTCCAAGTTAAAAAAAAGGTGTCTCTCCCTCTCTCTCTTTCACCTGTAGGGGTTGGGGTTTAGGTAACTGACACAAGATTTTGCTCTCACTGTGGCTTTTGCTATGAGAAATAACTGGTTTTTGTCTCTGCCTCAGAGGTCTTGTGTCTTCTGTTATTATACATGCATAAACTAGGGGCAGCTTGCAAGGAGGGTGAAATCTCAGGCCCTTCACAGTTTCTGATTTAACACTTTCACATTTGGTGCCGGGTCTTTGAAAAGCAGAGAATTCTCCATACTCAGAAGAGTTATATATGTATAGATATAGTATCTACCTATCATCTTTCTATCTATCTATCATCTGTCATCATGTATGTATGTATCTATCTATCTACCTGCCTATCTATCTGTCTAAGATGGATGAGTGTATGGACAGACAGACAGAGAGATAGACAGATAGATCCCCACCCTAGCATAGTGTCTGGTATATACCTGGCTCTCGAAAAATGATGACCATTTGCTAGCCAGTTATTATTGTTTCCACTGAGACTGCCGTGTGGTTGGTACTTGTACATGCAAATAGGGACGAGATGATGCTGAAAGAAAGGAAAGGTGCTGGAGCAGCACCATGGGATGGGAGCCCCACTGGACGGTCCCCCTCCTCCAGGGAGCCGCGCTGGGCAGGCATGTGGAACAATGAGGGCGAGTGCAATGCAGCCACATTCAGGTTGCACGCCTGACAATGTGTGGTCAGGAAAGGAGCAGCAGGGCATGTGGAGGTTGCTAGGGTGGCTTGCCGGAGGAGATAAAAGTCTTTCTCTGGCTGGTGGACGAGGAAAGGAAGGGGGGCAATAATGAGGTTGGGGAGTCACTGGGCAAAGGCTCGGAGGAAGGAATGAGCATAAAGGTACTTGCCTTTCATTCCTTCAAACCTATTTTTTCCAACAAATAGTCACCAAATGCTGCCTATTTATTTCTTGAAGCTGCTCACGTATACCCTCCCCTGCCTCCTGCTGGCCGTGGCATCATCACCAGGACCACAGTGACTGGCCCAGAGCTGCCCTTCAGCTTGCATCCTTCTCTCCAGCCGGCCTCCCTAGAGCCGAAAGCGCAACCTCCCTTTGCTTCAACCATATCTGGGGTCTCCCTGGCTTCAGGATGAAGATGAGCGGATTCCTCAGTTTGGCTCAGCAGCGCCTCTGGCGGCTGGCTGGTGCTGGGCACGGCAACCTCATCTTTTCCTACCCACCCTTAGAGCGGCTGCTCCAGCTTCTCTGAAGGGGCCACGGCTCTTTGAATGGACCATGCTGTTTCTTACTTCTACGACTTCATCCCTTTGCTCAGTTGCCGCTCTCCTCCTGTGTGACAATCCAGTGCCCTCTTCCCTGCACACAGGATTCCTGCGCTTCCTGCCCTTCCAGTGGGTGCAAACCCTGGTTCTCCTGTGCATCTTCCTCGCTGATGGTCCGCTCTCTAAAGACGGGGTCGTTGTCTCACTTGACTTTACTTTCTGCGTTTAGGACTGCACCCAACCCATTACAGGTGCAGATGGATAACATTTATGAGATCAGCTTGGTTGAAGATGGAAGGACCTTTGGGAGTAGCTGGGTCCAGAGTAGATGTGACGGAGGGGCAGCAGGGGCAGCATCAGAGGTTTAGAGAGAGAGAGGAGTCTAAACTGGATCTGAAGGAAAGGGACCAGAAGATGTTATTTTTCCACCTTGAAAGATTTCAAAATGGCAGCACATCTTTCTCTGAAGTTTGAATTAGTGTCTTGGAAAGACAACCTCCTGGTTCTAACACAAGTGTTGAAAAAAAAAGTGAACATCTTTGCCTGTCCCTGCTCACCTCTAGCTTTGCACATCTGTATCTCCTCTTATCAGCACTGGTGCTGGGTGCAGGTATGCCTATTTGCTGGGGCTGTAACTGTGACCCTGTGGGCAGGTAGGACTTCTTCCCAGGAGGTGGTCATTTTGGGGTCCTTCAAGGTGGCTCTTTGGAGAAGAAGCCAGCCTGAACTCTAGGCAGGAAACCCTTCTCTCTAAAAGCATCTCTTACGCTGATTCAGGTTTGGAGGAGAGGAGCGTCCTGGCATGGGGGCTCCGTGGTGAAGCCAACATGGTGCCCACCACAAGGATATAAGGCAGGACCAGGAAAGAAGGGTCCCTGGGTTAGAGGGGAAGCCTATGTGTCAAAGATGAGGTTGTCATGTCTAGTAATCTGGACTATCCATTTTCAAAGGTAATTCATTTTTTCCCTTACCCTTGACATCTGAATTGAGTCTTATCTGAATGTGCTGTCATGGTCTTCAATCATCCACTGCTTATAGGAATAGCTTTATTCCTCCCTGAATTATGAATATCCCTCCACAAGCCTGATTCCTTGGCTAGATCGTAAACTCCTTGAGGATGGAGACTACATCTTTTTATCTCTTCAGAGTCCAGTAAAATTTACCAGCTAAGAACGGATGCTGGGTGGCCTGGGGCAGCCTAATTCCCTCAGAGTGCCTCACTGCTCCACCTCTCTGCAAGACCACATTTTAAAGCGTGTCTTCACCTGTGTCTTGATTTCAGTCAAGTGGAACATTCTGTTGACAGAATGGGATTGCCTGTGGCAATTTCCTCAACGCAACATTGCGAATCACTTCAAGTTTTCCATTTTATCAGGTTACCCCGTCGCACCCTGCCCACCCGCTGAGATGGCTTTCCCGTGGCTTTTGCTAATGGTCCCATACCTTGATGCCAGAGAGAGAAACTTAATGGAAGAAAACAGAGGTGCAGAAGAAGTTGCTTCTAAGTAAACTTCGAGATTGTGTTGGTGGGGGGGATGGCATCGTAGGAATATTTTCCCTTAGTTTGATGTGGGTGTCAAAATATCAGGCAAGTTACATTCACTGGACCCCTAACATGAAATATAATCTTTTTTTTTTTTTTTTCGCGGTACGCGGGCCTCTCACTGCTGTGGCCTCTCCTGTTGCGGAGCACAGGCTCCGGACGCGCAGGCTCAGCGGCCATGGCTCACGGGCCCAGCCGCTCCACGGCATGTGGGATCTTCCCGGACCGGGACACGAACCCGTGTCCCCTGCATCGGCAGGCGGACTCTCAACCACTGCGCCATCAGGGAAGCCCGAAGTATAATCTTTTTAAGACCTCTGTTAAACAGAAAATGTATAATCCAATTGCCTATTAATTGATTCAAGGAGGGTAAGAGTCTGTCTCCTCCACAACTCTAAGAGCAAATTAAGGGTGGGGTTTGATATTTTATTCATCTCCACTTTCCCAAGATTTCTTATTATTTCCACATAGTAGGTGCTCAATAAATGTTGTTGACCTATTGTTGAATGAGGGGTCTTTTTCACCTGGGGATTCTTCTGTTCTGTGGCATTAGGACCACAGCAACAACCACATCTCCATAGCAACAACCACATCTCCATAGCATTAGGACCACAGCAACAACCACATCTCCATAGCATTAGGACCACAGCAACAACCATATCTCCATAGCAATAGTGGAGGTAATGGAGATGAATAATACAATAATTTGCAACTCCAAGGTCTCTGAAAAAGAATGTGACTGTTTGGAGTCACAGCAATGAGGACAGCAGATGAAAAAAGTATGAAGGAAGGCAGAATTAGCAGGAAGCCTTAGGTCAGTGCTTAATCTCCAAAGAGCCCACCACCCATATCTTTGTAAATCAGGAACTCAGTGTCAAGGGCTTTATCTCCTCCCAACGGTCCACACCAGCAGTCAAACTCAATACAGCTTCTGAAATACTGGGAGCTATTATTAGAGTCACTCCAGCCTTTTTGTTGTCATTTGGTATCGGCATTTCATAGGTGCTGTGTTGTTTGATCTCCAAACGGTCTTTAACTCCCTCTTGGTCTGAAGTCAGGATTTAAATATAAGGGGTGGTGGTGTACAAAACATATGGCAGCCTTGCTGTTGTGATCTGTAGAGATGGCATGCCTCTGACAACTTCCTTTCTCCCCAGAGTTCCACTTTTGGGGAGTGCAGAACAGAGAACTCTCTTATTGATCTTGAAACTGAAAGAGTTAGTTCCCTGTCACTGCAATTGACAAAGGCTTTTGCAGCTCATTACTCACCAGGTTACATGGCACAATTCATTAAAATTCTGTTTCATTGACTGCATGTGTAAATAGGCTTGGGGAAGTTTATCACTTCTTGCCTCTTGCAGAGCTTTCCTTCAATGAGTGCGTTTTTCTTCTCCTTTTTCCTGCTAGAAAAAGTCTGCAATAATTGGCCACAAAATGTGTTATCATTTAAATGCAAAGGAAAATGAAATACTGACTTGGAATCACAGGTTCCTAGATGTTTTTCCCCCTTTCTATTTGCTGCTATCTGATTCTGTGGGTTACTTTAATAAATACATTTGTTTCGAGCTCTTGTGACATTAATTTTGTATAAATTGTCAGACTTTTAAGCAGGCCTCTGCCCTGTAATTGCTGTTATTTGAATACAAGAAGAAAGAGAAAGATTAAAGGCAATTTAAAAATCTCTTTTCCTTTTATTAATACCTAAACGTTAAAGAAGTAATTCTTTGGAAAGCGTCCATCTTCAGATGAACCCAGAGCATCTGACAAAGGGCAGGAAACCATGTATAAGGCTTCCCCCTCAAGTGTGCTGTGAGGTCACTGGCTTACCCTAGAGTAAGGTTTTCCTGTAAAGGACCACATGGTAAATATTTGTGGGCTAGATGGTCTCTGTTACAACTACTCAGCTCTGCCACCACGATGCAAAAGCAGAGATAGATAGCATGTAATGAGCATGGCTATGTCTCAATAAAATTTTTTCTATGGACATTGAAAGGAGAATTTCATATGATGTTCAAGTGTCATGAAATTCTCCCCGTACCGTCTCCCAACCATTAAAAAATGTAAAACCATTCATAGTTCATGGGCTGTATAAATGCAGGTGGCACGTGGAATTTGGCCCACTGGTAGGCTGCAGTTTGCTGACCCCTGCCCTAGAGCAGCGGTTTTTCAACTGTGATCCCTCAATGGCCCTGGGGACTTGTGAGATGCAGTAAGAATTTCTCCAGATATCTTCTTGTGTTCTAATATTTCTAACAAAGTCATCCTCTGTCTGGGTTATCCTGGCCACACCAAGGGGGATGGTGGGTAGAGCTCTCTTGCCAAGGACATTGTTGTGATAAGGCATGGCGCTTGGGTATCGAAGGCTGTCTGCTATTTGTCCATTTTTATCAGAGGCAGAGCAGGTAGAGTGCTGATACCTTAGCATCTCCTGAGCATAACAAATAAGGTTGACGTCCTTTTTATGTGGAGTTACCTGGGGTGCTCCCGGCACTCTGGACAGAACGTCAAATGAGAACCATCCCATCCTGTGACTCAGCACTGACATCTCCCTCCTCTGTCAATGTCCAGTGAATCTTAGGATCAGTAGCTTGCATTGTCTAATTAAACTTCTCCGAAGCTGAGCCCAGCCATCCCAACTCCTAATAATGCAGTGATCCTGATTCGACATTGAACAATGAGAAGAATAACTCCCTATCACCCTGGGATCTGCTAATGTTCCTGAACTTCACATGTATGGACTCAGAGCCTTAAAGTGGGACTCTGGGAATAGAGGATGTGTATTAATATCCTAATCCCGGAAATGAAGACCCCAAAGCCCAGCGTTTAAGTTGGTTTGCTAACGGAGCCGATTTGTACATTCAGATTCATCAGAATTAAAAGTTTCTCTTTTCTTTTTTCTTCTAGGCCACTCTAGGTTTGGAAACGACCAATTCACTACACTTTCTGAGAAGGAGGCATCAGGAAAAAATAAACTGCTTGAAGTACGAGTCTGCATCATGAAATCTCCAGTTCCTCGGGAGTGCTCCAGCGAGGGTTCCGCTGGCTACAAGAGCCGGGCCAGGAGTCTCCTCGCCACCCTGACTGGCAATAAGCTGTCTCCAGGGCTCTTAAAGTCACGCAGAGCTGCCATGGGGGCGACTGGCCACTCGTGCTGGGCTCCGTTTGCTGTATTTCTTAAGCATGACTGAGCCTGGAAAATCACTCACTATAGGTTCCATTTCTGTGACTTTTCTGCATCCTTGGAGGGGTTAAAATGGCACAACATTATTGGAGGTCATTTTTCCTTTCTTGTAAAAGAGAAAACAATGGCTTGTTTAAGGCATGGCAACTGGAATTATATTGGCAAAGCTTGAGACCCAGTATTGCATGAAAGATGGCCTTGCAATATTTCTTCTTTTCCTCTTGTACCAGCATCAAGAAAGCTGTGAGTCAAACCCTGCTAGGCAGTGGTGGGAGGTGCCCATGGGGAGGCGACTGTCCCTCTTGGTATCTTCTGCATTCAAATGTAGTGGGGGAATTAGCTTCTCCCCCAAATCCACCTCTTCTCCCTTAGCTTTTCTTAGGCCTGGAGGCTGAGACTGATTGCCCAGGGAAGCGGGAAGTGGCCGTTACCTGGAGCAAAAATGCCAGTGTTCAGCTTGAGTGGCAAATCAAAGATTTTAAAGTCCTGAAAACCAAGTTTACAAAAGAGAAGAAAAAAGGATTTGATTGGGTTTTCCTGAATTGTGTTTTTGCATGTGGTCCCTGACTAGCCATTTTTCTTTCCTCTCATAGTGAAAGAATTCTTATCTGGCACAGTACCAGCCAGAATAAAGCTCCCTAACCCAGCCTCCCTTGCAGCGGGGAAAGGATGTCACAAAGTCACAAAGCTGGACCAATGGGATGAAGGTAGACGTGTCATGAGGCAGCTGCTGGGAACCTTCCTTAAAACCTGGTCAGACTGAACTCCATGCCACCTCCTGGACCATGGGGGGCGAGGGCCCCTCCCCAGGGGTGGGGAGAGGTGCAGAGAGGAGTCTGGTCCTGAGGACTTCATAGGGCAAAACTGCTTCACAAGCCACGGAAGGCAGAGCTTTGGCCCCGTGACCTTGCCCCTGGTGATATCCCATGAGTATGTTACATTACATGGTAAAATGGACTTTGCATTACATGGTAACATGGACCAGAGCCACAGACACCCAGCTTCGTAGTTGGTCCAGTGGGGAAGCAGCCACTCTCCCAGAGCATCAGGACCCTAACATTTCCTGGCATCCATGTGCCATTTGAGGAAATAGGAAGGAGAGAGAGGGAGAGAGATTCTTAAAGAGAGGAGACATTCAGGAAGACTAATTACGCAAATGCTTTCGACTGACAAGATCGAGCTTTAACAGGTATCCTGCAATCAATAAAGGTTCAAGAACCAGAAAAGTTGAGAAGGAGAAAATAGTGGTGGTGAGAGATTTTTTTCTTTCCTTACATTTTGCTCATATCACATAGTTTTCTAGCCTGTGACATACAGATTTATCCTTTCCACATTTTTGGTTCTTTCTCCCCACCATTTTCATCCTTTAGTTTCAAAGACTTTTCTTCTTATTAGAAACAAAACAAAACATAATTCTGTGTCACCACTGTGCCGAGTGCTATCGAGTTAGTCTATTTGTTTGTTTTTCCTTTCTAAATTGCTCACTATACCGGCATACAAAATAATAGATGTGATGGTATTTGTAGTTTAAGAACTGCAATTAATAGAATAAATAGCCATCCTGAATTTTGTGTTGATTACATCCTTGTTTTTCTTTATTGCTTCACCACACTTGTATACATTCTTTAATATACAGTATTTAGTTTTACCTGCTTTTGACTCTATATTGATTGAATCATGTAGTTTCCCATGGGCTTCTTTCATTCAACCGAGGCTTCGGTCCATCTGTGTTTGTGCCTGTGCTGGTTTTTATTGCTATATTGTGTTCTATTGAATAAATATGCCAACACTTACTTATTCATTCTATTGAAGAGGGCCAATTAGGTAGCTTCTAGGGTTTTTGCTGCTGAGAAAGAGTTGCTATAAACACTCTCACAGTTTCCTGGTGCACGTTAATAAACGTTGCTCTAGGGTGAAACTTCGACAGGAATTGCTGGGTGGTGGGTTACATGCATGTCCATCTTTGCCAGATCGTGACAAAGCGTCTTCCAACAATGGGGGTGTTTAACCCTATGTGGCACATGTTCCTTCTTTTATGGGACTCACAGCACAGCTGGGGAGACAAGAGCAGCCTTCAGGAATAAGCTAGCGTCCATATGAGGTAATTAGGAGCTACGGGGTTCATTTAAGACATTAAAAAGAGAGCCCTATTACTCAGCCATAGAGAAGAATGAAATAATGCCATTTGCAGCAACATGGATGGACCTAGAGATTATCATACTATGTGAAGTAAGTCAGACAGAGAAAGACAAATACCACATGACATCTCTTATATGTGGAATCTAAAATACAACACAAATGAACCTATCTACGAAAGAGAAACAGTTTCACAGACATAGAGAACAGACTTGTGGTTGCCAAGGGGGAGGGGGGTGGGGGATGGAAGGAGTGGGAGTTTGGGATGAACAGATGCAAACTAGTGTATAAGGAATGGGTACACAACAAGGTTCTACTGTAGAGCACAGGGATATAGAGTCAACATCCTGTGATAAACCATAACGGAAAAGAATATGAAAAAGTAATTATATATGTATAACTGAGTCATTTTGCTGTGTACCTGAAACTAACACAACATTGTAAATCAACTATACTTTAATTAAAAAAAAAGAGAGAGCTCTGTGGAGGTCTTGTGATATTTCTGCAGAGAAATCAGCCTGTGGCGGGGAAGTTTTCCACTGTTTGGGGGGGGGCAGGAAGTGATTACTTGACACACAGAAGAAGGAGAATGTTGGAAATGACACAGGGCAGCTGGGGAGGAAAAGATCACAACTACAATGGTAATAAATAACCCTCCTTCGGTGAGAATGGTGGAGGGTGCAGGCAGGAGTGAGCGTGGCGCATCATCCCCTGGCCCTGGCTGGGTACTGGCTGCACTGAAGCAAGTGCACTACTCATCAAGAGCTGCGATTCCCTCTGTCTGGGGGGTCTGTCTGGGCTTGTCCCCCTCTGGTGGCTCTTCGTGGTCACATCTCCTCCTGGCTTCTCTGAATCGCTGTGCTCCGTGGCCGGTTCTCAGGGGTCTGGGCATCCCGTTTAAGGTTCGCTTACTCTGTCCCCAGGATGTCTAGTCCATTCCTCCCCTGAAGTCAGTCAGTGAGAGGCACAGGAATGAGTGTATCTTCACATATGGGGAATGTGAGCTGTGCACGAAAACTTCAGGGTGTGATGAGTGATTATGACAGACGGAAAGCATCATATTTGGGTATCAGAGAAGACTGCTGAGGAAGGGACATTTTACGTGAGAGCTGCAGAATGAGCAAGAGAGAGCCAGATGAAGGGGTGGCAGGGTAGAGTGGGGTCTGGAGCCTTCCAGGCTTGTGGAGTAACACGTGCAAGCACCCTGAGGTCAAACGGTTTGGCCAGTGTGACTGGAGCATGTAAGTGAAGGGCAGAGTGACCTCAGGTGAGGCTGGAAGCGGGAGAGAGGAGGCAAGGGTATTCCTGTAAGGATTTCGCCCTAAGTGTAAAGTGGACATGCTGAGGGCTTGAGCAGGGAGTGAGGCATCCCAGCGGCGGCGTGTGGGAAGCCAGGCAGGACAGCAGGGGTGGCAGCTGTGAGGCTGCTGGAGAGGCTGCTGCAGCGGGTGGACTAGCTCAGAAATCCTGGTGGCTCCAGGATTTCTGGAGTAGCTTCTCCAGTAGCTCCCATCTGCTACTGGAGTTGGTGCCCCTTCAACACCCACTGCTCTCTTTCCTCTTTCTTTTCGTTTATTTGTTTCTATTTCAGTGAGCATCCTAAGTTCTTCGAGAATCGCTGGACTTTTATAGACTTCACCCTGGCAGTCAGAGTGCCTCTTCTGGTTGGGAAATTAACCACCACAGGGGTGGAACACAGGGGTGTTTGGTATTTGACTGTATTTTATTGATAATGAAAAGCTTTGTTTTCCTTAGAGCAAAATCTTGAACTCCTTCCATCCTTTTTTTTTTTTTTTTTGGCCGCACTGTACCACATGCAGGATCTTAGCTTCCCGACCAGGGATGGAACCTGTGTCCCCTGTAATGGAAGCGTGGAGTCCTAACCAGCGGACCACCAGGGAAGTCCCCCTTCCTTCCATCTTTTATTTGAATGCGTCTGTCCACCTAGCCCTAATCTCCGTCTCCAGCATTTGATTAAATTTGGCGCGAGGACTGCTCTTTAGAAAACAAGCAGGACTTTGGTTGTCCTTTGTATCACTCAGTGGCCGTGGCAGGGTGTGTACAGAGCAGACATAAATACAACAAGTGGGAATACTTGTCATTGGCATTCCCTCCCCCAACATGTGCCAACATGTCCATTTTCAAGTGCAGGTAATCATTGTTAAGTTGATGCTAATGTGAAGAAAGAAAAAGGCCCAACCCCAGATTCTGTCTCCCAGGGGTAGAAAGCAGAGACCCAGGTGTCAGAATTCCTTCCCTGAGTACATATTGAGTGCATGGTGCCACATGAAACACAATTTCTACCACTACCAGCCTCACTGCTGATGGACAGAAGACACAGAAGGACGTGGGAGCCAGGTGGGCTAGAAGCAGTAAGGAAGGGCCCATGGAGGGAGTGGTCACCCTTCTCTGGGGGTCAGGAGAGCTTTCTAGATGAGGCAGGGTCCTCTGATGAGGTCTCCAGTCGCAGTCCTTGGGAGCTCATCTAATCCTGGAGCACTTCCTTTTCCTGGCAGCAAGCAGAGAAAACAGTGCCCTTGAAACACATACCGGTCTGCATCCCTGTCCTTCGAAGGCTTTAGTCTCCCAGGCCTCCCTTCAGTCTCCCAGGCCTCCCTTCAGTCTCTAAAGGCTGGCTTAGTGAGGTGGATGGACCTAGAGTCTGTCATACAGAGTGAAGTAAGTCAGAAAGAGAAAAACAAATACCGTATGCTAACGCATATATATGGAATCTAAAAAAAAAAAATGGTTCTGAAGAACTTAGGGGCAGGACAGGAATAAAGACGTAGATGTAGAGAATGGACTTGAGGACACAGAGTGGGGGAACGGTAAGCTGGGACGAAGTGAGAGAGTGGCATGGACATATGTACACTACCAAATGTAAAATAGATAGCTAGTGGGAAGCAGCTGCATAGCGCAGGGAGATCAGCTTGGTGCTTTGTGTCCACCTAGAGGGGTGGGATAGGGAGGGTGGGAGGGAGGCTCAAGAGGGAGGGGATATGGGGATATATGTATGCATATGGCTGATTCGCTTTGTTGTGCAACAGAAACTAACACAGTATTGTGAAGCAACTATACTCCAATAAAGATCTATTAAAAAAAAGGAGTTAATTATTAGGAATGTGAAGATTCCTTCACATTCTGTGTAGAAACAAAAAATAGCTGTTGGGCCGGGGAACTGGTAACAATTTAGACTATAAGTCAGCCACATGCAGAGTCACCGAACTTAGAGGTCCCTGAAAGATACAGATACAGGCCTGACACAGATTCCTAAGTTGTTTTTATAGGAAGCAGACTCCCACCAGATGAAAACTACTAACTACAACAACATAGACCCTAGACTGGTTGAAACCATAGACACTAGACTGGTTGAAACCAGAAGGTGGATGATGCTTGAAAATTCACCTTGAGGCCAGCCAATCTGAGAACTGTGCACAAGCTGATCACGTACCTGCAGCCCCCTCTCTCCAAATGCCTTTAAAACCCCTTCCCTGAAAGCCATTGGGGGGTTTGAGTCTTTTGAGCATGAGCTGCCTGTTCTCCTTGCTTGGTGCCTGCAATAAACGCTGTACTTGTCTTCACCACAACCCAGTGTCAGTAGGTTGGCTTTACTGCTTGTGGGCGAGTGGACCCAAGACTGGTTCAGTAACACTCTTGCCTATCCTGCAGAGCTTTTGTGGAAGTCAAATCAAATAATTTATGTGAAACGGTTTGTTGTAATTTTTTGGATATCAAGGTTTCACAGAGGTGGTCGGATACACTTCTGGCCACTCTGCCCTTTTGCAGAAGCTTTTGGCCTGTGGCACTGCTCTGTCATCTCAACTCCAAGCCTGTCAGGTACTGAGCAATCCCCCCATCCACACAGGTGGCCCTTCCAATACACCGGTCACTCCCTCGGCTCCTGTAATCCTTTCCCGCACTCCACCTCAACCAGCCCCTGACTGGTCACATGATAGAGCTCGCCAGAAATTGCTCCACATCCAGAGTTTTGGTAATTCCAGCCTCCTGCTGTCTGATCACAACTTTCTGTTCCCTGGTTGCTCATTTAATGATTCCCTTTGCGCTGGTTCTTCAGTCTTATCAGGCCCTCTGTGCCGCTGACTATTTCGTCCTCTGCTAATCCATCCACTTGCTTCTTAAAGAGATTAGATTCCCAAGCATGTCTTTCTGATATTCTGAGCTTCCCTGGGCAAAACTCACCCTGCACGAAAGTGGCAATGTTTTTCACCCCACCTGCAAAAACATGGCATAACCACATCTCCAAGAAAGCAAAATTGATATTACTATAAATCCTTGATTACTCGTCTTAGAGATATCACCAAGTTTCTCAGGACAACGCACTGTCCCACAAACAGCCTCTCCCCCCCACCCCGCCCCCAATTTGAGCAGAGCATCTTGTCTCTTCTCAGAGAAAAGTGAATTCATCAGGCTGTCCCACCATCTCACATCCGCATATACTCACAGCTGGACCCATTCTTTCTCCTTCTTCTTCTTCTTCTTTTTTTTTTTAAACATTATTTTAATTTATTTTATTGGAGTATAGTTGATTTACAATGTTATATTAATTTCTGCTGTACAGCAAAGTGACTCAGTTACACATAGCTATACATTTGTTTCTTCTAACCACTGCTTATGTTGGGTGCTGTGTGGCAGTGTCCAGTCCTGCCCCCCACCTCCACCATCCTAGCAATGAAGGACTTTAATTAGCCAGCTCCTGGGAAAGCTGCCTACAGAAAACCGTCCACTGTCACCTCATTCAGGGGATGCCTCAGCTGATGAGAAACCCCTTGGCAATGGTCTGGGAATGGTCCACGCCAAGGAGTGGGAGCCGGAGTGGCCCCACCCAGCAAGGTAGTCAGGGAATTTGGATTTCTTGTATCTGCAAATCTGGGCTCTGTGGGTGTCAAGGTCCTGGTCCCCCAAAGAGGAACACTCTACCGCAGGACACAATGAGGTTCCCATTGGCCAGCAAACTATAGCTGCCACCTGGACACTTTGGCTACTTGTGTGAAAACACCCACAGGCAAGGCGAGGGGCCACCCTCTTGGTAGAGGCAATTAACACTGATCATCAAGAGTGGAAAGGACTGCTGTTATGTAGTGGGGCTGGGAGGAATTGCGTGACATTCAGGTTATCCATCTGGGGCTTCTTGGCATTCCTTTGCCCAATGATAGCAGTGAATGGACAAGACCAGTGTGCCAACTCTGCCTGGGTAGGGCATGGCGACTGGGGGCTCAGGCCTCTCGGGAATGACACTGGGGTCATGCCACCAGGTGAGGTACCAAGACCAGCAGAAGTGTGGACCGAGATAAGGAAAATCGAGAATGGCTGGTGGGGAGGGGATGATGAGTTTCAACTTGGGACCCGAGGTCAGATGCTGTGACATGGCTTCTGATTCTTCCCACTAACCTTACTAACTCTTCTGAATTTTCCGCTGGCAGGGCAGCCCACCAGGATCCTGGAGGAACTGTCCCCAGACTCACACCAGAAGGATCCGAGTGCCGTAAGAGGTGGGTGTGATGGATGCTGGGTTGTGCTGTCAGGTCCCCCTGCAGGGGTGTGGGACTCACACCCCAGCTGCTCTGTGTGCAGCCCAGCTCTTCCTGGGGTGACCTCCATCTAATGACCCATCAGTTTGGGGGTATAAAAGTCTGGCTTTCTCTTCCAGAGCCTTGTAGCAACCAAGGCATTGGTACCCTGGGCCAGGAGGGAACTCGGGGGAAGAGAGTCCTTTGAGGAACAGTGACCTTGGGTTCAGGGGCACAGTCAGCTCTCATGACCTTGCAGGGTTGGGGCTGATGAAGATATGTCTTGACCTCCCTCTTCTCCTTCTCTTGAGTTCCTGCCAGGGCTCCTCATTGGCCAAATCCACACAGGAGCCATGGCTCCGCTGGTCAGCCCCCAGGGCAGAGATCAGGGTGGGGGAAGAGGGTGGAGATGGCATCCATCCCGGAGGGCAAATGGAGGACACCCCCCACCCCCCACAGCAGCCTCCGTAACCCTATAGTCATTGGACACCTTCTCTTCCTGCCCTTGCCGTGCCTTCCCTTGCACCACGCTTTTTGCATCCCTTTCCTGGCTTCTCTGGGCACTCTTTGTTTCCTTTGCAGCATCCCCTTCTGTACTCAGCTATGAAGTGGGGAGGGGGGTCCTCTTCCAGCCATGGCTTTTCTCTCCTCTCTCCTTTCTCATCCCTTCCTCTTCCCCTTTTCTCCTCTAGTTTCTTTTCCCTCCTGTCCTCCTCCCTTCCCTTTCCTCCTCCTCCTTTTCTCACTCTTTCCTGGCAAATGCCTTCAACATCTGTGGCTTAAATGATCTAAGGTTCTATCCAGTCCAGACCTTGCCCCTGAGCTCCAAACCCCTAAATCGGACAGCTCACCCCATGTCTCATCTCCAGTTGTGCATCAGACCTCAAACTCCACACGGCCAAGGCAGGACACAGGAACTTCTTCCCCAGCCTGCCCTCTGCCAGCCGTCTCTAACATCCATCCAATTACAGAAACCAACGAGCTAAGAGTTAACCTTTATACCTCCCCCTCTTTGCACCTTCAGATCCTTTCCGCCACCAAGTCGTGGCTGATTTTGTCAACTCAGCATTCCTGGGATGCACCATGCTTTCCCTCTCTGCCGTCATCGCCCTGGTCCCTCCCACTGACATCTGTGATGTCCTAGGTAGTTTCCTTATTTCACTTGGGTGGCTCTTTCACCATCCGCCACACTACAGATTCAGTGTTATTTTCAATGCAAATTGAATCATGACACCAGACCCTGCTGAAGAGTCCTCATTGGCTGCCCATTGCTCTCAGTGTAACGATCCACATTCTTCAGTTGATCCGGTCTGACTTTCACCTTCCCTCACTCTCGTGCTTCTTAACAACGTTGGTGCACCTTCCTCTGTGCTGATACAGGGCCTCGGTCACCTGTGTCTCTTGGTCCCCAGCAGCCTGTGACCATGAGCTCCTACCCAGTCTCCAGATAACAGAGCAGAAGACTTTGCTTCCAGGCCAAGATGTTTTTTGTTGTCCGAGCTGCGTGGCTTGTGGGATCTTAGTTCCCCAACCAGGGATCGAACCCTTGCCCCCTGCAGTGGAAGTACAGAGTCCTAACCACTGGACCACCAGAGAATTCCAAGACGGTTTTTTTTTTAAATTATTTTATTCAAGTATAGTTGATTTACAATGCTGTGATAATTTCTACTGTACAGCAAAGTGATTCAGTTACACACACACACACACACACACATATATATATATATATATATATATATATCTTCTTTTTCATATTCTTTTCCATTATGGTTTATCACAGGATATTGAATATAGTTCCTTGTGCTCTACAGTAGGACCTTGACATTTATCCATTCTGTATATAATAGTTTGCATCTGCTAATCCCTAACTCCTGATCCATCCCTCCTCCATTATTTTTTTAAAAAATATATTCTCATGCTACCACATTTCTTTCCCTTAGGGCGCCCTGTAATTGCACATTCAATTGTGTGGCTCTCTCTTGAAAGCCTCCCTCCTCCTGGACCTTGAGTGGGGACCAGGTCTGTTTTTGCTCAGCATTTTGTCTGGATCTCCTGGCATGGGAAACCTTGGTCAATGATTGGCTGACTGGTGCGTGCTCTTAACCCCACCCACTCCATGCACTCCATCTAGAAAACATGGGGCCCGGGGCTCCTAAGAGCCTAGACATCCTGAAGGAAAAAGCATCTGTATGCTATTTACAAGGTGGAGGAAAAAAGACTACATTCACACTAATTTCTAAAGTGTTGGGTTGTTTGTTTTGTTTTGTTTTGAAATGTATTTATCTGCTGAGAGCTTTGAGTAGCACACACCCTAAGGGGCAGCGATTATCTGCTAATTAACTTTGTTGATTAATGGTAAATGAACATTGGGTTGCAGTTAAAAACTTGTGAGCCCACCCCACTTGCTTTTGGGTAGTCAGATCTGCTTTCAGGGAGCTTTCCCTGACTTAATGCCTGCTTTTGGTGTCGCGCTCTATCCGGCAGACCCAAATCGGGAGACAATTTCCCTTCTTCAGAGTGGTCTCGCTTACATATTTTGTACTTCGGGGAGTGACAGCCATGCAACCCTCCCCCTCTCACCTGCCACAACCCTAACCCTCCCTTGCTCCCAATGAGACAGGCTGGGACCTGGGGCCTGGAACCCTTTGCTGCAGTGCTTGCACCTGGACAAATGTCTCCAAGCAACCAAATACAAAGAAACTATAAGGGACTAAAAATAACTGCATGCATGTGCAGTTGGGGCAAATTATGGACAAAAGGACCAAAAATCCAACTGCCACTTCTGAAGATCTGGGAGCAAAAACAGTGTACTGCGTATGCCCCCTGCATTCAACACCACCTAAGGGGTGGGCAAAACACCTAAGCTACCCCTCCAGCCCGACCCCTGGACACACTCCTACCCTCACCCCATATAAGGAACCAGCTTGCCCCCCCTCAGGGAGTGGAGCAAGGGAACCTGTTACTTGTTTTCAATCCCCCCTGCTGCAGCAGGGGCCCCAGTAAAGCCTTGCCTGA
The DNA here is from genome assembly GCF_937001465.1 of Orcinus orca. Lineage (NCBI taxonomy): Eukaryota > Metazoa > Chordata > Mammalia > Artiodactyla > Delphinidae > Orcinus > Orcinus orca. The sequence goes on along the minus strand of NC_064565.1, from coordinate 16,478,488 downwards.
GTTTCTTGTCTGGCCTCTGATCAATTTCTATTGATTAAGGAGGCCAAAAACCCTGGTCAGTAACACCAACCGTGGTTGAATGATCTCTGTTTATTTTTGTGAGAGTCAGAGGTATTAAGAAATAGGAGCTAAAACTTGGAGACAAGTCAAAAAGATGACAGCTTATCTCTTCAGCATCATGCTGGAGAAGTACTTCCCAAAGTGTGGGCTGGGAAATCCCTGGGAAAGCCAAAACCCTTGCAGGGTGTCTGTGAGCTCAAAACTATTTTCATGATACCATGAAGATGTTATTTGCATTTTTTGCTGGGTTGACATTTGCACATGGGACAAAACCAATAGTGGGTAAAATGGCTCGTACCTTAGCACAAATCATAGCCCTCGTTATTGCATACTCACATACTCACAGTAAAAAAAAAAAAAAATCTCTTTCACTGACAAAATCAGTGGTGATATTAATGAAGTTTTTGCTATAGTATAATGAAGTGTGTCAGCATTTGGAAGATCTGTAGAATTCACTGAATCAGCATTTCCTAAATGACCAATCATGAGAAAATAACGCCTGGGTAAAATATCCATGTAAAGTATAAGGTGGACCAAGGGATTTTACTGTAACGATACAAAAAGTTATTGATGTGGTTTCAGAATAAATGTTACTCATATTGCTCATCACAACTTGCAAGGAGAAATGACCACTTGTTTAGATTTAGTGAAGTGTCAAAGAAAAGGATCCAGAATGATCTAGAAGGGTTATTAAAATACCCCTCCTCCCTGTTCTGACAGTATATCTGGGTGAGGTTGGATTTCCTTTGTCTACTCAACCAAAATGACATGAAGTAACAAACTGAATGCGGAAGCAGATATGAGAGTCTAGCTGTGTTCTATTAAGCCAAAGGAAATTTACAAAGGAAATTTGTAAATTTGTAAATTCTCAAAGGAAATTTACAAAAATGTAAAACATGCCCACTTTTCTCACTAAAATTTTTTTCTGTTGGAAAATAGTTATTTTTCATAAAAGTATGTTATTTGCAATTTACATTAACCTATAATGGGTTTACTATTATTATTTAAAAATACTAGTTAAAAAGTCTTTAGTTTTAATTTTTATCACAGCAATTATTGCTCTATTTAAAAAGTCTTTAGTTTCAACTTCTATTACAGCAATTTTTTTTTTTAAAGAAGATGTTGGGAGTAGGAGTTTATTAATTAATTTTATTATTTATTTTTGCTGTGTTGGGTCTTCGTTTCTGTGCGATGGCTTTCTCTAGTTGTGGCAAGCGGGGGCCCCTCTTCATCATGGTGCGCGGGACTCACACTATCGCGGTCTCTCTTGTTGCGGAGCACAGGCTCCTGACGCGCAGGCTCAGTAGTTGTGGCTCATGGGCCTCGTTGCTCCGTGGCATGTGGGATCCTCCCAGACCAGGGCTCAAACCGGTGTCCACTGCATTAGCAGGCAGATTCTCAACCACTGTGCCACCAGGGAAGCCCTATTACAGCAATTTTTATTACAGCAATTATTGCACAAAGCTCTTGGGGGTGCCCTTCTCCTGGATTCTCCCATGATCAGTTAAGTAAAACTTTGACATGTGCTCACTCTTGGCAGGCAAATTATGTCCTTAAAACCATGATGGGAATTTCATCTCGACAAGGGACAAGGGTAAAAATGTTGGTAGAACTGTCTACCACACCTCACCTCCTCGTTATGCACAGTGAAAAGGACACCAGCCTGGAGACCCCTCTGAATGCCCAGGGCCCACCTCTCCAGCTGCACCCTTGTCTGCCTCCCAGACTGAGATGTCTCACCTGGACACAGGGTCCCAAAGCCCATCACACAGAGCTGTGTGACACAAGTAAAGTACCCGCCCCTTGCATTGTCTAAGTGTCTGCCTCTTGTCCAAGCCTCATCATAGTGTGTTGGTCAGCCACAGCAGAATACCACAGACCTGGTGGCTTAAACAAAACATTTCTTTTCTCACCATTCTGGAGGCTGAAACTCCAACATCAAAGTGCTGCCATATTTGTTTTCTCTAAGGACTGTTATGGAAGCCTTGTTTCCAGGCCTCTCTCCGTGGCTTGTAGGGGGTCACCTCCTCCGTGTGTTCTCACGAGGTCTTTCCTCCATGCACGTGAGCCCTGGGTGGCTCTTTGTGTGCCCACATTTCCTCTTCTTATAGTGACACAAGTGACAGCAGATCAGGGCCAACCCTAAAGACCTCATTTTAAGTTAACTACCTCTCTAAAGGCCCCATCTCCAAATACATTCACTTTTTGACATCCTGAGGATTAAGGCTTCAACATGTGAATATTGAGGGGAACACAACTCAGCTACAACACTGGGTCCGCTGTGTATTACCCCTTCTGTGTAGCAAACACCCAGAACAGCTCAGTGGTCCTCAATAATACATAGTTATTTCGCTCACTGACCCTGACTTGGCTGGCCCACATTCCTAGGGGATGGCTGGACATTGGCCTATCCAGAAAGGCCTTGGCTGGGACCACTGAGATGGCTGGGCTCTACTCCCCTGTGCTTTCTGTTTCAGCAGGTTACCCCGACCATGTCTTTCTCAAGGTGATGGGAAATGGCAAAGCAGACCAAGTTCAGAGTGAAGACACCTTTAAGGCCTCTGCTTGTGTCATGCACCCCTACATCCCACTATTTAAAGCCAGATGCTATAGACGGAATGTTTGAGTGCCCCTCCAAATTCATCTGCTGAAGCATAATGCTCAATGTACTAGTATTAGTGGGTTGGGCCTTTGAGAGGTGATTAGGTCATGAGGATGGGCCCCCATGAATTTGATCTGTGTCCTTATAAGAGACACCCTAGAGCACTCCCTCACCCTTTCTGCTCTGTGAGGTTACAGGGAGAAGATTGGGGTCTGTGAATCAGGAAGTGGGTTCTCACCAGTTACCAAATATGCCAGTTTCTTGACTTCCTTTAGAACGGTGAGAAATGAATTTCTATTGTTTATAACCATCCTGTTACAGCAGCCCAAACAGACTAAGACACCAGTCATATGGCCAAGCACAGAATCAGAGTAGGAGGGCACCAGAAGGTCACAGAGCAAAGGGTGGGAATGTGGGGATGGGAGGGTTAAAGCTGGGACCATTAATGCAATCAGGCTACCACAGACCCTTAGTGCACAGAGCAGTCATTGTTCTTCTATTTAAGCCCTTCTTGAATCTATTTGAATTTCCATTTGCTTCCATCTTATAAGGAATTAGATGTGTTTATTATGTACTGACTGTATTCTAGTCATTTTATCATACTGTTCCATTTAATTTTCCCAACAACCCTAAGAAGTAGGCATTATTATTATTTTTTAATATATTTTATTGAAGTACAGTTGATTTACAATGTTGTGTTAATTTCTGCTGTACGGCAACATGACTCAGTTATAGATGCATATACATTCTTTTTATATTCTTTTCCATTATGGTTTATCACAGGATATTAGAATATAGTTCCCCTTGCTATACAGTAAGACCTTGTGTTTATCCATTCTATATATAATAGTTTGCATTTGCTAATCCCAGACTCCCACTCCATCCCTCCTCCAACCCCGCCCACCATCCCTTGGTGACCACAAGTCTGTTCTCTTTGTCTGTGAGTCTGTTTCTGTTTTGTAGATAGGTTCATTTGTGTCATATTTTAGATTCCACATGTAAGTGATATCATATGGTATTTGTCTTTCTCTGTCTGGCTTAGTTCACTTAGTATGATAATCTCTAGGTCCATCCATGTTGCTACAAGTGACATTATTTCATTCTTTTTATGGTGGAGTTGTATTCCATTACGTATATATACATATCCCATCAAGAAGTAGGCATTATTATCCACCTTTAACAGATGAGGAAACTGAGGCTTAGAAAAGTTAAATAACTCATCCCAAATGACTCTGTAGGAAAAAAAATGTTTGAATCTAGAGCCTGAGAGCTTTTTCCCTCACCAGTGATTTTTAAACCTTTCCATCAGAATTACTCTATGGGCAGAGGAGAGTGAATTCGTACCCCTAGGGGGCCTGAGGGCTACTGCCCAAATTGTCCATAACAGTATGAAAATTCTTAAAAGTTCTACATTTTCTCTTAAAAATTAATATCAATTTGCCATTCTACTCCATCACATTTCCTTTTAGCTATAAAAACTGCTGATATCTTTAAGCAGCATAGATGTTCCTGGAAGACATGTATGTTTATTGAGCATCTTGCAGACCCCTGGCATGAAGCTGTGTTCCCTGGGAGCTTGCCCAGCTAAGTTTGAGAGGCATGGCAGAGCACCAGGCAGCCTTCCTGGAACAATAAAATTGAATGCCAGGCCTTGTTTGCTTGTTAGTATGCCTCATTGCAAATGGATATGACAGATTTCTGGCATCTCCTGTCACTTTTTTTGACATTCCCAGACACTTTACTCGTCCTACATTTAATTTGTCAACGGAATTTCCTTGAAGAAGTAAGGAGCAGCCTAACAAGGAAAGGGCAGCATCGATTCTGGGCTTTTGAGGTCTGCTGCTTAAATGCTCCTTTAGAACTGACCCATTTTCTTTCAGAGCTCTGTTACGTATTGATATAAAAACTGGCCTGAAGGGTGCTTTAGTGGTGAAAGCTATCTACCTCAACATCCTGTTAGGACACAGTATTTTCTGTGCCTTCAAGAAGCTCAGAGTTTCCTTTTAACAGCACTCAAGATCACCTTGTGACCTCAAGGTAGAGTTGGAATATTACATGGTGGATTTTTTACAGTTTTGGTCTTCAAGGCAACATGTAAATGAGGTTCTCTGGTTAGAACCTTGAGTTTCTGGTTAGAACCTGGTGTATCTGGTTAGATGGTGTGATAGGAGCATGGGCTTCCTAAGTCTTCCAGAAACTGTTCAGGTCATTGTCATACACCCGTGACCCACAGAATATGCATTAGCATTATGAGATCAGCTCAAAATCTGCTGTTTGTAGTAGATGCCACTGGTGCTCAGATTTGCATTCTCTTGACCTCACCTCTGTGTTCAGCCACAACAGGGGTGGACAGTTCTGTGCAGGCTTTGATTCTGTTTCTGCTGATGGTGTCTGGCCTTAAGAATGTGCTCCTTGACTTGGCCTTCTGCCCTAGGGCTCTTTCAATCACACGCAGTGTGTGTGCAGATGTGCAGGGGAGTTAAGCCCTGCAGGATCAATTCTTTACCACCGGGGACAGGACCTGACCAGACCAATGCTCCTGTCTCTCATCCTCCTGGCAAATAATCCTGAGGGGCACTGTGTGTACTGCTCAGGGGGTCCTTTTGGACTAGGAGTTCCCATTGCCTGTAGCAGTGACCTTGGCAATGCCATCTTTGCTTGGCTTTTCCTCCTTCCCTGTCTCAGTCTCCCCAGCCCTTGTTTCCTGGGATCACCCCCAGAACAGGTGGCCTGCACCCAAGTCTTTGCTCTCCAGGGAACCCAAGCTAAGACACTGTCCTCTCTAGCTGGGTTCCTCTGGGCAAGTTGCTTCGCTTTTCTGGTTTCTCCCAGTTGCCTCAACACTTTGAGGACTGAAGTTCCTTCCAGCTTTGAAAATCTATAATTCTCTTTGAATGTCTCTTCCCTCCTGGGGACATCTTTCTCTTCACCATTCACTCATAAGCCAAACCTTAACATCCAAATTGGTTGGTTCTCCAATTTCAGATGAGCCACTTTATACTCCTGGATGCTCTGAAAGGATGACAAGCATTGCCACTCCTTGGAGACCTTTTCTTCTTCTCTGTGTAGGACACTCATGGTGTCGCATTTTGGAAACAAAAGGCAGGCATTCTTTGGAATCTGGGCTTTAGAGCCAAGATACTGAGGCTCATTGTGAAGTTTAGAGTCAGTTATTTCTTACTGACAGTTTTTCTTCCTTTAAAAGAAGTGCTGCCTCTCCTTCATATCATTTTACTAATGCAAGGCTGCCCACCTAGAAAAGGTTACTGGCTGCCTGACATGGAGACTTTTCTCTCCCTGATGGCACCAGATCACTCAGGATGGGAAGTGGCTTAGGGTAATAGGCAGCTTTGTGTTTCTGTCAGCTGCTCACCAGCTCCTATTATGTCCTTGAAAATCCTTTGCTGTGAACTTGTGGTCTGTGTACATGACAGGGGTGGGGCTGGGGGATTGCAAGGTGCTGGGGAGAGACACACCTCATTTTTGTTTTTTACTGAACGTGTCCTGAGTTGTAGGAATCCACCCTAACTCCGTGAATTCTTATACTGGACCTCCACCTAGAGTGCCAGCCTAAAGCAACTGGGACCACTTACCAAGTGTGTGTGATGAGTCATGTGCCAGGTTCTTTATTAGTGTTGTCACAATAACTCTGCATGGTAGGTATTATTGTATTCATTTTGATTAGTGGGGGAAACGGAGCCAATTCTATAGACTCTAGTTCTTTAGTTCTTTTTTTTTTTTTTGCTTAAAAAAATGTTGAAATATAGTTGAGTTACAATGTTGTGTTAGTTTCAGGTGTACAGCAAATTGATTCAGTTATACATGTGTATATATATATATATTCTTTTTCAGATTCTTTTCCATTATAGGTTATTACAAAATATTCAGTATAATTCCCTGTGCTCTACAGTAGACCCTTGTTGTTTATCTATTTTATATATAGTAGTTTATATCTGCTAATCCCAACCTCCTAATTTATCCCCCCCCACCCACCCCACTTCTTATTTTTACCCATAGAAGATGCTTGAGAAATATTTGCTGAAGAAATCAGTGAGCAAATGGGACTTGGAAGTTAAGAATTTATCTTAGGTGGTATAGCTGGCTAGGATTTAAACCCACATCTGGCTGAGTCCTAAGCCTCTCTCTACCTCCATGGCAGCCGTTTTACTCCATCGGCATCTCTACAGCATCCCGACATTTTTGCCGCCATTGCTATTTGTGTACCAGGCTCATTTCTGCATCAACATTTTGTTCTCATGTCTCTTCCAATCTACAATATTCCTCTCCCTTCTGTTTATCCAATTTCTTGCTTTCCTTCAAAGTCAGGCAGTTGGTTCAACACACACAGTAGCTGAGATTATTTTGCACATATAATTTTGTGACATTTTCCACGTAGCACGAGTTATTGAAGACTCTGTAAATACCATACTTTAGGGCTGCATGCGTGGAAAGGTAGGGTTCAAGTTAACTCACTGGAAGGTTGGTAAATAGCTAAAGGGCTCAGAGTTGAGAGAGCTGGTGTAAGTCTAGTATCTTATTCTTACCTTAGGAAGTCGACCTCCCTTGTTTTTCTCACTTGCAATCGAAGTGGCCTGGCTGCCATGATTTCAGCTCTCTTGCATTCTAAGCCGTTTGATTTTGTGAAGTCAAGACGAATAAAATGAATCATGAAAACAATGTCCGTTTATAGAACAAGTTTTGCCCTTAAGATATTTCCACCTCGGTGCCGCTTCTGTCTCAGGAAGGCAGGGCTTGAGGTGCCGACCTTGAGGGCTGTGCCTGCCCCTCCCCTTCCAGGCATGGTACCGTCCCTTCTCTGCACTCTTAGACCCCATGATGTCTGTTTCCAAGCGGTGTGAAAATAACAGTTTCAGCCCTGTCTTTTCCACTGGGTGGGGCCGTCCAGCTTCCAGGGGCCATTCCAGCCCAGCATCCCCACTGCCCACCCAGCAGTGGGCCTGTTACCCTGGGAGACAGTGCCTGACCACAGCCCTGTGCATGGTCTCCTAGATTTGCATTCTTTCCACTGCAGAAATATATTAACAACTTCCTTATAAATCAGCCTTTCTGCAGGAGTGGAAAGCTTGCTGTCCACTGCCACTTTGTGTCCCCAGGTGCTCATGGGGTACTGAGCTGTAGCACGCATTTTCAAGTCCAAGAATTACAGCCACCAACAATGACATCCTTCCAACATCTGATCAGCCATCACCAGGTTGGTCCCCCTCGGGACGTTCTAATAAGCGGTAATTTGCTCTCCCAAATGAAACGTTCCCATGCTACAGTTGCCTTTTAATTAAACTATCATCGTCTCTAGAACTTAATGATCCTAATCTTCCTGAAAAGGAGGAAGAGACTACAGTTTTCACAGGTGGCGTTCCTGGGTTTACATAGACCTGTTGATTTAAATGAGTTCAATTGCTTTGAATAAGTAAAGGATGCCAACGAATGTGAATCAATTAATATGGATCCTATTCCATGGGTGCCTTAGGGTTGTTTTCTCATTTAATGAACAGTTTAAAGTTGTGGTTACATGCACAGGCTCTGAGGCCAGACTATCTGGGTCCAAATCTTATTTGTGCCACTTAGTTGCTGTGTGATATGGGCAAGGTAGTTAACATCTCTGTGCCTTAGGTTTCCTCATCTGAAAACTGGTGGTACTCATAGTGCCTCCTGCAGGAGGTTGTTGAGAGGACTACATTAATTAAAGCTGCAAATGCTTAGAACAGTTCCCAGCATCTATTTCTCTACAAGTGCTAAATATACGTGTTAGTTATTATCATCACATCATTGTCATCATTGGGATCACAGTTCCATACTGCCTGTATCAGGGCTGGCCTAAGACCAAACACAAGCAAGGGTCTTTATTACTAAAAGTTAGTGTTAAGGTTATTGTAGCGTTACTATTTTTTGTTAATGGAAAGAATCCCACAGAAAGTACAACTCTGATTTCTTTTTTTAAAAATTTATTTTACTGAAGTATAGTTGATTTACAATGTTGTGTTAATTTCTGCTTCTCAGCAAAGTGATTCAGTTATACATGAATATACATTCTTTTTCATATTCTTTTTCATTATGGTTTATTGCAGGATATTGTATATAGTTCCCTGTGCTCTACAGTAGGACCTTGCTCTTTATCCATCTTGTATATAATAGTTTGCATCTGCTAATCCCCAACTCCCAATCCATTCCTCTCCCACTCCCCTCCCACTTGTCAGCCCCAAGTCTATTCTTTATGTCTGTGAGTCTGTTTCTGTTTCATAAATAGATTCTTTTGTGTCCTGTTTTAGATTCCACATATAAGTGATACCATATGGTTTTTGTCTTTCTCTTTCTGACTTACTTCAACTCTAATTTCAGAGCATGACTATTCCACATATATTATTTTAGGGTCTGGAAACCATTGTTTGAATATATAGAATTCTTAAGAAGATTTCTGGGAGTCATGGGTGTTTTGGGGGTAGAACATGTGAATGTTTGAAGGGGAAAGGCATAATTCCTATTCCATCTTCCAGCAAGAAGTCTTGAGAGCTAACTTTTCTCAAAAAGATTCCCCAGGGCTCAGCAAGATTTCACAAAGTGACCAAAGCATCTGCTCTAGTTGGCTCTGCCTTCTCCGTGTTCTCTATCTGTGGAGTATTACATTCTTGGCCCCAGTTCTTCACCCCTCACTTTATCTATGCCGTTTGCCCTGAAATTTGCGTTTCTTTCAATGAAATGTGGAATGTACTTTCCTGGTCCTGGATGTTGGACTGTCATGTGACTTACTTTAGCCAATGGAATGTGGATAGAAGTGACAGGCCCAGGACTTAAGAAGCCTTTCCTGTTCTGTTCACCCCACTTTTCCTAGGCCATTGCCATGGAAAGAACATGCCCTGGCTAGTCAGCTGACCCAATGTGGATGAGAGCCATGTGTAGCAGACCTGCACCCAACTTGAGCACAGCCAAGATATCAGAATCACCCCAGTGGACCACAGATGCATGAGAAATAGATGCTTATTGTTGTATGCCAAGAGATTTTGTGGCTGTTTGTTACATGGCAGTAGCTTATGATAGATAATCTCTCATTAATATCATGACAATCCTCTACCCTCATCTCTGCCCCATCATGTTGGTAGCCAAATTATCTTGAAGATCTCTGTGTATCAGCTAGGAAGGCATTCAGTTGGAAGTAATGTATCCAGTTAGAAAATCCTGAATGTGGAGGAAGTCAGTCCATGACTAGTACAGCTGCTAAGTGATGCAACAGAAACCAGACCCTCTGTATATTTTTCTCTGCTATCCTTAGCATGTAGCCTCCGTTCTTATTTATGTTGACTTGTGTACACAGATGTCTGTTCCAAATCCATCTGAGTTCCATACAGAAAGAAGAAAAAAGAAGCACACAAGGCTGAATGAAAGCATGCCAACTGAGGCTGCCCATCTTAAAAAGCTCCTTTCCAAGCCCTATCTAGAGATATCCATTTACATCTCATTGACCATAATTGAGTCTCATGGACAACCTTATTTTCAAGGGGATCTGGGATAGTGAGCAGTTTTAGCTGAGTGTATTGTTACCTTGAACAAATCTGGGGTTCTGTTATTAATGATGAAGGCAAGAGAGAGTATGGAGTAAGCTGCTTGCAGTGTTTACTAGGAGGATCTGAGGTCAGGGGTTGGCAAACTACAGCTGCCCATTGTTATACATAAAGTCTATTGGAACCCAGCCATGCTCGTTTGTTTTCAGTTAGTCTATGACAATTTTTGTGCTACAACGTCAGAGTTTAGCAGTTGTGATGGAGACCGTGTGATGTGCAAAGGCTGAAATATTTACTCTCTGGCCCTTTACGAAAAGCTTGCCCACAAACTTATGGTTACCAAAGGGGGAATGTGGTGGAGAAGGATAAATGAGGAACTTGGGATTAACATACACACACTACTATGTATAAAATAGATAATCAGCAAGGACCTGCTGTATAGCACAGGGAACTCTACTCAATATTCTGTAATAACTTATAAGGGAAAAAAAATCTGAAAGAGAATAACTATATGTGTATGTATAACTGAATCACTGTGCTGTACATCTGAAACTAATACAACATTGTAAATCAACTCTACTCGAATAAAATTAAAAAAGAAAAGCTTGCCCACCCCTGTCTTAGGTAATCAGATCATGTTGTTCCTCCATTTAAACCCTCCCACTGGCTTCTAATTCTACTTAGAATGAAACCCAACCCCTCACAGTGCGTAAGACAGGACCCAGTATGGTGGCTGCCGACCTTTTTCCAGGTGCTCCCTAGCTCAGGGAGGCTGGCTTTCTGTCTCAAACACACAGGGCCCCCTCCCACCGTGGATGCTTCTGCACTCCCTCTTCCCTTGATAGAAGGCCTTGCTTCAAGATCTGGAAGCCACTTAGTCCATGAGGTATTGAAATTTAAATTGATCAAAATGAAATGGATTAAAAATCAGTTCCCCAGGTGCACTAACTACATGTCAAGTGCTCTGTAGTCACATATTGGACAGCACATTTGTGAAACAGTTTTATCCTCACAGAAGTTTCTATTGGAGAGTGCTGCTCGAGGACTTCTCAGGGTCAGCATTAGCTTCTTTTTCAAATATCACCCTTTTTTTTTTTTCGGTGCGCAGGCCTCTCACTGTTGTGGCCTTTCCCATTGCGGAGCACAGGTTCTGGACGCGCAGGCTCAGCGGCCATGGCTCACAGGCCTAGCCGCTCCGCGGCATGTGGGATCTTCCCGGACCAGGGCACGAACCCGCGTCCCCTACATTGGCAGGCGGACTCTCAACCACTGTGCCACCAAGGAAGCCCTCACCTTTTTTAAAAACTTATTTTTTTAATTGAAGTATAGTTAATTTACAAAGTTGTGTTGGTTTCAGGTGTACAACAAAGTGATTCAGTTATGCATATGTATATCTGTTCTTTTACAGATTCTTTTCCATTATAGATTATTACAAGATACTGAGTATAATTCTCTGTGCTCTTTAATATAGCTCTAATAATAATATAATATATATTTATAATTTATTTATTATTATTTATTATTTATAAATTATAATTTATTATAATTTATAATATAAATATAATATAGCTTTAATAAACAGCTCTAAAATAGCTGTTTATCTATTTTATATGTAGTAGTGTGTATATGTTAATCCCAAGTTATCTCCCCCCACCACTCCCGCTATCCCCTCTGGTAACCATAAGTCTGTTCTCTATGTCTGTGAGTTTGTTTCTGTTTTGTAAATAAGTTCATTTTTAAGATTCCACATATAAGTGATATCACATGATATTTGTTTTTCTCCGTCTGACTTGCTTCACTTAGTATGATAATCTCTAGATCCAGCCATGTTGCTGCAAATGGCATTATTTATTTCTTTTTTACCTTTTTAGTAATAGCTAACCCTCTCCCCAGCTCACTTCCCTCAACTTTCCTGCCCCAAGTCACCTGATTTATTTTCTTTGTAGAACGTATCTCTGTCTGAAATCACTCTGTATATTTGTTTGTGTGCTTGCTTATTGGCTATGTTTCCTTCTGGAATGCAAGCTCTGTGAAAGCAGGGATCCTGCCTGTCTAGTTAGTGGCTGAAACCTCTGCACCCAAAGCAGTGCCTGCCATATGATAAGAGGTTAATGATTCTTTGTGAATAACTATTATAAAGAAGATAGAGACTGATCTGGCTTGCAAGATAGACACTGATCTGGCTTGCTTAAAATCTTAGGAGATTTTATTCATCTCTGTTGTTGTCATGGCAGCAGGCGACGCCATTCTCCAAGCCTGGCAACAGGTGTACATTTTACATGTAGGGAAACCTTATCCACAGGAACAAACATTCTCTGAAATGGGGGCAGTGAAGCAAAAAGGGTGACCTTTGCACCTAGTTCAGGGAAGCTGGAAGGTCCTCCAAAATTCAACCATTGGTCAAAGCTCTTCACATTTGGGGTATCCCAGGCCATCTCCTCTTTATTTAGAACCTTCTGGTGGCCCTCTAATTGCTTCAAGATAAAGGATGGTACACAAGGTACTTCTGATTTTGTTTCTGCCTCATTTCTAATTGCTCTAATGACAACATGACATTCTCAGGCTGACAGGAATGTCTGCTTTCATTGGTGACTCTGGGTCATTGTTAAAGATCTTGGTGGATAGAGTCCATACCTTATTCTGAGGAAAAAGAATAGTATGAGGTTATTCTGAACAACTTTATACCAGAAGGGGGGAATTTTAGATCATCGAGGCAAGTGTGACTCCAGAGCCTCAGCCCCCTACATTCAGACATTTGTATAATTTCCTAAATCCAAAATTGAAGCACTAATCCACACGAATCATTTCTAGAATGTATAATCGATAGAGAAAGTGAAATATCTTTCCACTTCTCTCTCTCTAAGAATTCTTTGCTTGAAATTTTCATTTGACGTGAGTGAATTCAATCTACCAACTTCAGTTTATATTATAAGAAAATATAATAGAGAATCATTAATTAATTAATCAATTCAGTAAAGTTTCACTAAGTATGTCCCAGGGTGAATATGACAAATATGGTTCTTGACCTCACAGAATATACTTCTAGGTGGGGAGACAGACAAAACACATATTAGTAAAGAATACGTTTGTTGGTAAAGAGACAGCTAAGTACATTTTTTCATATGGTTTAAATATTATAGAGACAACTGAAAAAGGACTGAGAATTACAAATAAACACTAGCTACATGTGGTTACTAACCACTTGAAATGTGGTTAGCGTGACTGAGGAACTGACTTTTAAATCTTATTTAAGTTCAATTAACAATTTTGAATAGCCCTATGTGTCTCATGAGAAACATATTGCACAGTGCAGCTCTTTAGGATTTTAAACTTTTGAAGTTTGTGAAGACTTGCTTTGTGGCTCACAGTATAGCCAATTAAAAAAAGTTAAGTATTTTTCAGTCGTTAGGTGCTATAGTTTGTATGTTTGTTTTAATCAGGTCAAATTGTTCTATAGCCTTACTTAAAAAAAAGTATGCTTGTTTTATCAATTACTGAGAGAGTGTGCTAACATCTGCCATTATCTTATAAATGTGCCTGTTTGTCCTTACAGTTCTGTAAATATTTGCTTTGTATATTTAGCGGCCATGTTATTAGATGCATCCAAATTTAGAACGGTTATAATTCCTAGTGAATTGATCCTGCTTTTATTGAGAAATAATCCTCTTCATTTCTAATAATGTTTTTTTGCCACCGATTCTATTTTAGCTCTTGTAATGTAGCTGCACTAGTTACTTTTAGTTAGTGTTTGCATGGATACCATTTACTATTTTTTATTTTCAACATTTTTTGAATTTTTTGTACATTTTAGATGCAGTTCTTTTAACTAGAATAAAATATAAACTTTTGAATCCAGTATGATAATCTTAGTCTTTTAACTGAAGCATTTTTACTGAAATTATATCTATATTTATCTTTAAATCTACCTTCTCATGATGTGCTACTTATTTGCCTATCCTGTCCTATTTTTCTTGCTTTGTTCTTTCTCAAATTATTTTGGATTAAAAAAAATGCTATTCGCCTCCCCCCTTTTGTAACACAGTATTTTATTATGGATGGTCTTTTCTCACCTATATCTAATTTTTTGTAAATTCGTTCATTCAAATCTTGATTTAAATTATTGTATACTTCAGGTCCAAAACCTCTATTTGACTCTTTAAAAAAAAATCTATGATGGCACTTTTTAGATATCCTGATTTTTTGTGAAATCTTAAAGCCTGGCTCATGGCATTGAACTTAAGTATCGTTTCATAATCTATATCTAATAATTTCAATATCTGGAGTCTCTGTTGGTCTGTTTCTGTTGTTCAATTTTTCTGCTAGCTCATGGTGTTTGTCTTCACATGTGCCTGGTGATCTTTGACTATGTTCTGGGCATTACAGTGAAAATTTATTTGTTGAAATAACTTGAGGCCTACCATGGTATTCTTTCCATCTGGAGAGGATTTCCATTGCTTTCACCATGAGTCTAGAGGCACTACTTTTTGGGGCCATCTTAATCTAAATTCATTTAAAACTAAATTGAGGTTTTCTGGGCCATCAGGTGATGTGACGCCAGACTGCTGTCCGTGAAAGAGCTGGTTAACATCCAGTTTACTCTCAGTCTTAGGGTATAGTGCTTTCTTGCCCCTCCCAGACCAAAGTGAAGGGTGGTTTACCTAGATTTCCTCCCATGATTTTGCCCTGCTATTTCCACAAATTTCAGGGTACAGCTCAGCCTTTGGTCTATCTCAGCTTGACCAGCAAATATTCCATGGCTAAAGTCACCTTGAATGGTGGGCTCAACCACATAAGCCTTACTATCTGTTAGTGGATCAGCGCTTTCAACAAGATTTTTGTTCTTTTTCTTTTGTCCAGACTTTTTAATGGTCTCTGAAGGAAAGATTGGTGTGAGTTATGTAGTTCAGTCTTGTTGGAAATAGAAATGATGGTGTGCCTTTAAGCAGATTACTTAATCTTTTGGAGACTATTTTTTTCCTGAGCCTTATTTTCTATTACTGCTATCTTTTAAAAATTAGTGCTCTAGGTGACAATTCTCGCTGATAGAGCGGTTTGGCATCTTGTTCTTGGATCTCCTGATCTAAGAACACTGTAACATGTTCCCAGAAATAAATTGATGTGCCTTTCTTAAATGGCAAATTTGGCATCAGCAACAAGTCATGAGGCCAATGCTGATGTGATGCTCGACTGAAAATTTTACAGAATATTCTTGTGTTTTTATTGAATCAAGTAAGTGAACAAACATGTTTTGATTTTTCTTATTTTCCATTATGTTGCCAAAGATGTGCACATGGGAATTTGTACAATGAGCATGTGTGGGAGATGACAGCCACTGCTCAGCCATTGAGGTGGGGATTGTTAGCAAATGGCATTTGACTGCTCCCCAAAGATGAGATGGGAATTCCAACATGAGAAGATGTCTATTTGTACAATGCATTTTTGGACTGATTCAAAATATATTTACACAACCTAAATTGGTGCAACCACTATGGACAGCAGTATGGAGGTTCCTCAAAGAACTGAAAATAGTACTGCCATATGATCCAGCAATCCCACTGCTGGGCATATATCTGGACAAAATGATAATTCAAAAAGATACATGCACCCCTATTTTCATTGCAGCACTATTCACAATAGCCAAGACATGGAAGCAACCTAAATGTCCATCGACAGATGAATGGATAAAGAAGATGTGATATATATATATATATATATATATATATTTACACACACACAATGTAATACTACTCAGCCATAAAAAAGAATGAAATAATGACATTTATGGCAACATGGATGGACCTAGAGATTATCATACTAAGTGAAGTAACTCAGACACAGAAAGACAAATATCATGATAACGCTTATATGGGAATCTAAAATATGACACAAATGAGCTTATCTATGAAAGAGAAATAGACTCAGAGACATAGAGCACAGACTTATGATTGCCAAGGAGGAGGGGGCTTGGGGAGGGATGGATTGGGAGGTTGAGATTAGCAGATGCAAACTATTATATATAGAATGGATGAACAACAAGGTCCTACTGTATAGCACAGGGAACTATATTAAATATCCTGTGGTAAACCATAATGGAAAAGAATATGAAAAAGAATGTATATTATGTATAACTGAATCACTTTGCTGTATCACAGAAATCAACACAACATTGTAAATCAACTATACTTCCATTAAATAAAGTAAAAAATACATTCACACAAGTTAAAAGTTTAAATGTGAGTAAAGAGTTTTGAAATATAAGAAATCAGTTTGGGTTTTCCTGGTGGTGCAGTGGTTAAGAATCTGCCTGCCAATGCAGGGGACAGAGGTTCGAGTCCTGATCCAGGAAGATCTCACATGCTGCGGAGCAACTGGGCCAGTGCGCCATAACTGCTGAGCCTGTGCTCTGGAACCCATGAGCCACAACTACTGAAGTCCACGCACCTAGAGCCTGTGCTCTGCAACAAGAGAAGCCACTGCAATGAGGGGCCCACACACCACAACGAAGAGTAGCCCCCACTCGCTGCAACTAAAGAAAGCCTGTGTGCAGCAACGAGGACCCAACGCAGCCAAAAATAAATAAATAAAATAAATAAATTAAAAAAAGAAATCAGGTCAAGCTTGGTGTGAATAATTTTCTTCAACTTGGATAATGAAAAAAGTCACAACCTTTTTTTTTTCTTGCATATAGAACAAAAAATGGCAATACACAGTCTTCGTTGAGCACTAGCTATGTGAGAGGAACTTGTGAAAAGCCTTAACCAATGTTAACTCCTGTTAAATCTGATTAAACCCACTTTCTAGATGCAAAGTGAAGTACAGAGAAGTTGCCTTTGTTTGTTCAGTTAGTGCATCAGAGCCAGGATTCAAGGGCAGCAACTTGGGCTCTTGTCCACTCTGCCATGGTGTTCATTTCTTTTTGATTTACACTGTAATTCTGTTAGTCCAAATATTACCTCTACAGGGGGGCTGTACCTACCTTCCATGGGATCATTGGAGTAACACAAATAGGAGCTATTTAAAGGCACATCTGCTCAGTTTTATTTACAACTTGGCCTGGTGGGTGGATGAGTCTGAGGGTGTGAAGCTCTGGTGTGTATCCACAGGCCACCCCACTTTTCTGAGGCTACAGGAGCCCATAAATACCTCTCAGCTCCCTCCCTTGCTGCTTTATAGGTTTGACCAGTCTCAATCCTCCTTGGCGGTAGAAGACCAACACTTTCTACTTACCTATTGTATTTCCTCTCCGTGTGGTCAACTCCTGAAATCACAGAGGTCTGGGCACATGTGACAGACAGCTGCCCACTGCCACTTGTCACCTCTTCCCTCTTCACTGTCAGAGTTCACAGATGTCATATAACCTGATGGAGAAAGTGAAACAATAGGAGACCAATACAAGAAAGCAAATTATTAACTGTTCTATTGATTCTTTTAATTTTTATTGTTTACTTATTTATTATTGAATGGAAGATTTTTTATTTTATTTATTTTTTTTGAATTTTGTTTTACTTTATCTTTTTTTATACAGCAGGTTCTTATTAGTTATCTATTTTAACAGATTTTTTTTTTTTTTTTTTTGCGGTATGTGGGCTTCTCACTGTTGTGGCCTCTCCCGTTGCGGAGCACAGGCTCCGGACGCGCAGGCTCAGCAGCCATGGCTCACGGGCCCAGCCGCTCTGTGGCATGTGGGATCTTCCCGGACCGGGGCACGAACCCGTGTCCCCTGCATCGGCAGGCAGACTCTCAACCACTGCGCCACCAGGGAAGCCCTAGTTATCTATTTTATACATATTAGTGTATATATGTCAATTCCAATCTCCCAATTCATCCCATCACCACCACCCCCACCCCACTTTCCCCCCTTGGTGTCCATACGTTTGTTCTCTATATCTGTCTCTACTTCTGCCTTGCAAACTGGTTCATCTCTACAATTTTTGTAGATTCCACATATATGTGTTAATATACAATGTTTGTTTTTCTCTTTCTGACTTATTTCACTCTGTATGACAATCTCTAGGTCCATCCACATCTCTACAAATGACCCAATTTCGTTCCTTTTTATGGCTGAGTAATATTCCATTGTATATATGTACCATACTTCTTTATCCATTGTCTATCGATGAGCATTTAGGTTGCTTCATGACCTAGCTATTGTAAATAGTGCTTCAATGAACACTGGAGTGCGTGTGTCTTTTTGAATTATGATTTTCTCTGTGTATATGCCCAGTAGTGGGATTGCTGGGTCATACAGTAATTCTAATTTTAACTTTTTAAGGAACCTCCATACTGTTCTCCATAGTGGCTGTATCAATTTACATTCCCACCAACAGTGCAAGAGGGTTCCCATTTCTCCATACCCTCTCCAGAACCTGTTGTTTGTAGATTTTTTGATGATGGCCATTCTGACTGGTGTGAGGTGATACCTCATTGTAGTTTTGATTTGCACTTCTCTAACTATTAGTGATGTTGAGCAGCTTTTTATGTGCCTCTTGGTCATCTGTATGTCTTCTTAGGAGAAATATCTATTTAGGTCTTCTACCAATTTCTGGATGGGGCTCTTTGTGTTTTTAATATTTAGCTGCAAGAGCTGTTTATATATTTTTGGAGATTAATCCTTTGTCCGTTGATTCATTTGCAAATACTTTCTCTGATTCTGAGGCTTGTCTTTTCATCTTGTTTACAGTTTCCTTTGCTGTGCAAAAGCTTTTAAATTTCATTAGGTCCCATTTGTTTATATTTATTTCCATTACTCTAGGAGGTGGGTCCAAAAAGATCTTGCTGTGATTTATGTCAAAGTGTTCTTCCTATGTTTTCCTCTAAGAGTTTTATAGTGTCCAGTCTTACATTTAGGTCGTTAATCCATTTTGAGTTTATTTTTGTGTATGGTGTTAGGAAGTGTTCTAATTTCATTCTTTCACATGTAGCTGTTCAGTCTTCCCAGCACCACTTATTGAAGAGACTGTCTTTTCTCCATTGTATATCTTTGTCTCCTTTGTCATAGATTAGTTGACCATAGATGCATGGGTTTATCTCTGAGCTTTTCATCCTGTTCCATTGATCTATATTTCTGTTTTTGTGCCAGTACCATATTGTCTTGATTACTGCAGCTTTGTAGTATAGTCTGAAGTCAGGGAGTCTGATTCCTCCAACTCCGTTTTTCCCCTCAAGATTGCTTTGGCTATTTGGGGTCTTTTGTGTTTCCATACAAATTGTGTATTTTTTTGTTCTTGTTCTGTAAAAAATGCCACTGGTAATTTGATAGGGATTGCATTGAATCTGTAGATTGCTTTGGGTACTATGGTCATTTTCACAACATTGATTCTTCCAATCCAAGTACATGGTATATCTCTCCATCTATTTGTGTCATCTTTGATTTCTTTCATCAGTATCTTATAGTTTTCTGAATACAGGTCTTTTGTCTCCTTAGGTAGGTTTATTCCTAGGTATTTTATTCTTTTCGTTGCAATGATGAATGGGATTGTTTCCTTAATTTCTCTGATCTTTCGTTGTTAGTGTATAGGAATGCAAGAGATTTCTGTGCATTAATTTTGTATCCTGAAACTACCAAATTCATTGATTAGCTCTAGTAGTTTTACTTCTTTTCCAATGTGTATTCCTTTTATTTCTTTTTCTTCTCTGATTGCCGTGGCTAGGACTTCCAAATCTATGTTGAATCATAGTGTTGAGAGTGGACCTCCTTGTCTTGTTCCTGATCTTAGAGGAAAAGCTGTCAGCTTTTCACCATTGAGAAGGATGTTTGCTGTGAGTTTGTTGTATATAGTCTTTTCTATGTTAAGGTAGTTTCCTTCTATGCCCACTTTCTGGAGATTTTTTACCATAAATGGTAAAAAGCTTTTTCTGCATCTATTGAGATGATCATATGGTTTTTATTCTTCACTCTGTTAATATGGTGTGTCACATTGATTGATTTGCATATATTGAAGAATCTTTGCATCCCTGGGATAAATCCCACTTGATCATGTTGTATGATCCTTTTAATGTATTGTTGGATTCTGTTTGCTAGTATTTTGTTGAGGATTTTTGCATCTACATTCATTAGTGATATTGGTCTGTAATTTTCTACTTTTGTAGTATCTTTGTCTGGTTTTGGTATCAGGGTGATGGTGGCCTTGTAGAATGAGTTTGGGAGTGTTCTTTCCTCTACAATTTTTTGGAAGAGTTTGAGAAGGATGGGTGTTAGCTCTTCTCTAAATGTTTGAAAGAATTCACATGTGAAGCCATCTGGTCCTGAGCTTTTGTTTGCTGGAAGAGTTTTAATTACAGTTTCAATTTCAGTGCTTGTGATTGGTCTGTTTATATTTTCTATTTTTTCCTGATTCAATCTAAGAAGGTTGTTCTTTTCCAAGAATTTGTCCATTTCTTCCAGGTTATCCATTTTATTGGTATATAGTTGCTTGTAGTAATCGCTCAGGATTCTTTGTATTTTTGCAGTGTCAGTTGTTCCTTCTCCTTTTTCATTTCTAATTCTGTTGATTTGAATCCTCTCCCTTTTTTTCTTGATGAATCTGGCTAATGGTTATCAATTTTGTTTATCTTCTCAAAGAACCAGCTTTTAGTTTTATTGATCTTTGCTATTGTTTTCTTTGTTTCACTTTCATTTATCTCTGCTCTGATCTTTAAAATTTCTTTCCTTCTCCTAATTTTGGGTTTTGTTTTTTTCTTCTTTCTCTAGTTCCTTTAGGTGTAAGGTTAGATTCTTTATTTGAGATGTTTCTGGTTTCTTGGTGTAGAATTTTATCGCTATAAACTTCTCTCTTAGAACTGCTTTTGCTGCATCCCATAGCTTTTGGATTGTCATGTTTTCATTGTCATTTGTCTCTAGGCATTTTTTGATTTCCTCTTTATCTTCAATGATCTCTTGGTTATTTAGGAACGTATTGTTTATCTTCCATGTGTTTGTGTTTTTTACGTGTTTTTCCCTGTCATTTATTTCTAACTTCATAGTGTTGGGGTCAGAAAAGATGCTTTATATATTTTCAATTTTCTTAACTTTACTGAGGCTTGATTTGTGACCCAATATGTGATCTATCCCAGAGAGTGTTCCGTGCACACTTGAGAAGAAAGTGTAATCTGCTCTTTTTGGATGGAATGTCCTATAAATATCAGTTAAAGCTATCTGGTCTATTGTGTCATTTAAAGCTTATGTTTCCTTATTAATTTTCTGTCTGGATGATCTGTCCATTGGTGTAAGGGAGGTGTTAACGTCCCCCACTATTATTGTGTTACTGTCGATTTCCTCTTTTATAGCTGTTAGCAGTTACCTTACGTATTGAGGTGCTTCTATGTTGGGTGCATATATATTTGTAATTGTTATATCTTCTTCTTGGATTGATCCCTTGATCATTATGTAGTGTCCTTTCTTGTCTCTTGTAACATTCTTTATTTTAAAGACTATTTTATCTGATATGAGTATTGCTACTCCAGCTTTCTTTTGATTTCCATTTGCATGGAATAACTTTTTCCATCCCCTCACTTTCAGTCTGTATGTGTCCCTAGGTCTGAATTGAGTCTCTGGTAGACAGCATATATATGGGTCTTGTTTTGTGCCCATTCAGCAAGCCTGTGTCTTTTGGTTGGAGCATTTAATCCATTCACGTTTAAGATAATTATCAACATGTATGCTCCTATTACCATTTTCTTAATTGTTATGGGTTTGTTTTTGTGGGTCCTTTCCTTCTCTTGTGTTTCCCACTTAGAGAAGTTCCTTTAGCATTTGTTGTAGAGCTGGTTTGATGGTGCTGAATTCTCTTAGCTTTTGCTTGACTCTAAAGCTTTTGATTTCTCCATCGAATCTGAATGAGATCCTTGCTGGGTACAGTAATCTTGGTTGTAGGTTCTTGCCTTTCATCACTTTAAATATATCGTGCCACTCCCTTCTGGCTTGTAGCGTTTTTGCTGAGAAATCAGCCGTTAACCTTATGGGAGTTACTTTGTATATTATTTGTCTGTTTTCCCTTGTTGCTTTTAATAATTTTTCTTTGTCTTTATTTTGTGTCAGTTTGAGCACTATGTGTCTTGGTTTGTTTCTCCTTGGGTTTATCCTGCCTGGGACTCTCTGCACTTCCTGGACTTCGGTGGCTATTTCCTTTCCCATGTTAGGGAAGTTTTCGACTATAGTCTTTTCAACTATTTTCTCGGGTCCTTTCTCTTTTCTCCTTCTGGGACCCCTATAATGCGAATGTTGGTGTGTTTAATGTTGTCCCAGAGGTCTCTTAGGCTGTCTTCATTTCTTTTCATTCTTTTTTCTTTATTCTGTTCTGCAGCAGTGAATTCCACCATTCTTTCTTCTAGGTCACTTATGCATTCTTCTCCCTTAGTTATTATGCTATTGATTCCTTCTAGTGTATTTTTCATTTCAGTTTTTGTATTTTTCACATGTGTTTGTTTGTTCTTTATTCTTCTAGGTGTTTGTTTTTTAATTCTTCTAGGTCTTTGTTAAACATTTCTTGCCTCTTCTCCATCTTTGCCTGCATTCTTTTTCCTAGGTCCTGGATCTTCTTCACTATCATTATTCTGAAATCTCTTTCTGGAAGTTTGCCTATCTCCACTTCATTTAGTTGTCTTTCTGGGGTTATATCTAGTTCCTTCATCTGGTACATAGTTCTCTACCTTTTCATGTTGTCTGTCTTTCTGTGAATGTAGTTTTCATTCCACAGGGTTTAGGATTGTAGTCCTTCTTGCTTCTGCTGTCTGCCCTCTGAATGGAAGATTTTTAAAATTCTATAGTGCTTTACAATTTTCAAACACATGATTTCATATAATCCCAAAATAACCCCCTTTTTCCCCCTACCCCTATATTGCCCCTCCCCCTTCCCTCACCCCACTGGAAACCAACCACTAGTCTGTTTTTTATATCTGTGAGTCTGCTTCTTTTTTGTCTTCTTCTTCTAGTCTGTTGTATTTTTTAGATTCCATATATAAATGATATCCTACCATATTTGTCTTTCTCTGTCTGACTTATTTCACTTAGCATAATGCCCTCTGAATGCATCCATGTTGCTGTAAATGGCCAAATTTCATTTCATTCTTTTTTATGGTTGAGTAGTGTTCCATATATATATACCATGTCTTTATCCATTCATCTGTTGATGGACATCTATGTTGCTTCCGTACCTTGGCAATTGTAAATAATGCTGCTATGAACGTTTGGGTGCATGTATTTTTTCCAATTAGTGTTTTTGTTTTCTTTGGATATATACTCAGGAGTGGAATTGCTGGGTTATATGGTATTTCTATTTTTAGTTTTTTGAGGAAACTCCATACTGGTTTTTATAGTGCCTGCACCAATTTACATTCCCACCAACAGGGTAGGAGAGTTCCCTTTTCTCCACATCCTCTCCAACATTAGTTATTTGTGTTCTTTTTGGTGATATGTGCATTGATTCTTGTAGTCAATTGTGCTTGAGGTTTGGCTGCCAGACCCTGTGGATGGTGCTCCTGAGTGCTCAGGGGATAGTGGCTTGTTGGGGCTGAGGGGTCATGGTTACCTGTGGGATGGTGAGCAGCAGGGGTAGCAAGGCCTGCAATGTGGGAGGGAGCCTAGAGGCTTTGGGAAAGAGGCCGTCACCCAGCCACCTGGCTGAAGTGGAGGGTGTGCTGAGGAGGGGTGAGAAGCACCACTAGGCAGGTAAAGATGCCTGCCAGCAGGAGGACATGTGGGGAGGAGCTGATGTGTGGAGTTGTCCTGACCTCTGGCAAAGTGAATGGACTATGGCTTTGCAATCTAAGGAGCTGAACTTTGGATCTTGAATTAACCAGTTATCAGCTATGTGGCCCTGGGCACATCATTAGCTTCTCTTGGCCTCAGGTTCAGCATACATCAGATGGAGATAAAACACGCTTAATCTAGTTGTTGTAAGACTGAATGATGAGAAAATCTCTGAGCTTGTTCTTGGCACATTTTCGGGGCTCAAGAAATGCTGACTATAACAAAACCAGGTTTGGATTTCTCTGGGCAGTTGACCTTCTGTAGCTTTGTTCTATCACAGTTAAGGTCAGGGAACTGCAGTTTTACAGGAGGGAGGGGTCATATCTCCTCTCTGGTTTCCAGGCTGCCCTCCAGATGTGGCCAGCAGTTTGTTGGCATATTCAGCAGCTGCAGCACCTTGGACGAACATTGTCTGGGGAGCAGCCGACTGAGATTTACTTATTCCCCATCTGAGCGTGTTGACAGCTCAGAGCCCATCACTTCAGAAGTGTGGTTTGAGTTGTCCCCACATGCAGCTCCCCCTGGACAGTGAAATTCACTGGGAACTCTCTTCTCCTCTCACTTAGCATTGAGGGTGTCCAAACTTGGTCCCCCCATTGGATTTCACCAATGGGAAGAGCTTGTTGACAGCTGTCGACCTTGTTTCATACGGGCAGTATCACTTTCCCAGGCCTGGAGGTTTTGGGCAACGCTAAATATTTTTGCTCCCAGAATGTAGAGTCCCCACATTTCCCCATTTATTCTTCTGTCCCAAGCCTCCTCTCTGGTTGTCTAGCATGGAATCTTCCCCCCATCCTATGAGAACACAATGTGTGTTTTCTTTCAAGGACTATTGGGAAGATGGAGGGTGCAGGCAACAGTGTTTAGAGTAAGAACAAGATCTTAGTCCCTACCGTGGGCCTGTTACTTAAACTTGCTGGAGCCTCAGTTTCTTTATCTGTGAAATGGGGATGAATACCTGCTTCATAGGTATCTCCTACGAATAAGATGTCATAAGCTTAACTCATGTTAATATACTCTTTTCTTAGCTGAGCCTTAGCAAAGTATTTGTTAAGAGATATAGGGATAGATAGATAAATAAACAAACACTAGACTTCTTTACGTCTATATATTTACTCAAGGATTTTTAAAAATTTGTATTGGAGTATAGTTGATTTACAATGTTGTGTTAGTTTCAGGTGTCCAGCAGAGTGAATCAGTTACCCATATACATATCTCCACTATTTTTAAGATTCTTTTCCCATATAGGTCATTAGAGAGTGTTGAGTAGAGTTCCCTGTGCTCTACAGTAGGTCCTTATTAGTTATCTATTTTATTACTCAGAGAGTTTCTAGATGAATGAGTTATCACTTATCCATGTTAGGAAGACAGCTTTTTGTCTGATGCTCCACAGAGGGTTACGCTGGATGGGTCCATACAGCACAAGCCTTATCAGCAAGGACTCAGGAACTAAGTTGCCTGTTTTAAATCCTGGCTTCACTGCTTCCTGGCTGTGTGTTACTGAGAAAGTTCCTTAACCTCTCTGTTTCTAAGTTTCCCAACTTATAAAATGAGGAAAACAATAACCCCCTCATAGTGTTGTTGCAAGGATTAAATAAAGTCATATGTTCAAATTCTGACAACAGTTCTTGATGATATAGCTTGTTAATTTGCCTTCTTCCTTCACCCTTGTAGACTGCCCCTCAAATAGCAGACAGAGGAGTCGGACCAAACCTTCCACGGCAGATGGTTCCGTTCCTCTGGTCCAGCCCTCCAGAGGCTCCTATTAGCTCTGAGGAAATCTCAAGTCCCTGCTGGGCCTCTGAGGTCCCATCTGTCATCCTCCGTGCTTCCCTGTCTGGCCTCTTCCTTCCTCTCCACAGACAATGAAGCCCAGATCTTCTCCTGAACATCCCCACCTTCCCCAGATCCAGCCTCCTGGCTCGTGCCCTCACCATGTTGAAATCTCTGTCCCAAAGCTACCTCGTCAGAGAGGCCTTGGTTAACCATTCTGTGGACACGACCCAATTCATTACTTTCCATCTCCCCAAATTGGTTCTTTTTAGATGGCATTTATCAGTACCCAACCCATTTTAGACTTATTTATTAGCTTATTTTATGTCTCCTCCCTTTACAATGTAAACTTTACGAAGACAGGCCACTGATCTGTACTTTCAACACAGAGAATAGTGCCTGGTATCTTGTGGAAATCCAAAAAGTATTTGTGATTGTAAGTAAGTGAATAGATTATCTGTAACCCAACCATCTGGTGGTTGGGTGGTTTTTGAGTGTTGCCTGTGCATTAGGCACCTAGGAGGCCGACATGACGTAAGTAAGCTTAAGTCACATCAGGCACGTGTATACGCAGCAGGTAAGCCAGACCCCTGGAGTCTCGATGGGGTGCTGGGGGAATATCCATTCCTTCCAAGCCCTGTAGACCTGAGCTTGATGGAGCACACAAGGCCAACGCCTAAGGAGCTTTGGTTTCTCCAGCTGGTTAATCAATAAATAATATCTAAACAAGGACTCTGGATGGCTGAGGGGATGCTGTGAGATCCCTGCCTCATGGAGAGTTGGCACCAAGAAAATGACAGCTGCAGTTTATTCTGAAATTCTGGAGTCTTATTTATTTATTAAAAAATTTATTTTATTGAAGTCTAGTTGATTTACAACTGTGTTAGTTTCCACTGTACAGCAAAGTGACTCAGTTATACACATATATGTTCCTTTTTGTATTCTTTTCCATTATGGTTTATCACAGGATATTGAGTATAGTTTCCTGTGCTCTACAGTAGGACCTTGTTGTTTATCCACTCTCTATATAAGAGTTTGCATCTGCTAATCCCAAACTCCCAGTCCCTCCCCCTCCCCCCTCCCTCTTGGCAACCACAGGTCTGTTCTCTATGTCTGTGCGTCTGTTTCTGTTTTGTAGGTATGTTGATCTGTATCATATTTTAGATTCCACATATAAGTGATATCATGTGGTATTTGTCTTTCTCTGTCTGACTTACTTCACTTAGTAGGATAATCTCTAGGCCCATCCATGTTGCTGCAAATGGCATTAATTCATTCTTTTTTATGGCTGAGTAGTATTCCATTGTGTGTATGTGCCACATCTTCTTTATTCATTTGTCTGTCAATGGACATTTAAGTTGCTTCCATGTCTCGGCTATTATAAATAGGACCGTTATGAACATAGGGGTGCATGTATCTTTTCGAATTATAGTTTTGTCCAGATATACGCCCAGGAGTGGGATTGCAGGAACATATGGCAACTGTATTTTTAGTTTTCTGTGGAACCTCCATACTGTTTTCCACAGTGTTAAAATTCTGCATTTTGACCTCTACTTACAAACTGGGCTAAGGGTATTCTCTCTTTCCCAGAAGAGGTGTTTCCCTAAAAAGTTCCTCTTTATGAATTCATCCACCTATTCATTCACTTAAATAACAGATATTTCATGAGCAGGCACTGAGCACAGAGTATCTCAGGGTGATGGTAAGAGCTAAGAGCTGTTGTAAGGCATCTGCTATGTGCTGGGCCTGTTGCCACCTTCCCCTAATTGTCACAGCAATGTTATGAGGTAGGTATCCCAATCTCCTTTGCATAAAGGAAGAAACAGAGGTGCAGAGAAGGCCATCTGCCCAAGGTCATGGCTAGCAGGCAGCAGCGGTGGAGTCTGACCCAGGCCTGTGACCCGGTGCCCCTTTCCTTGTCCCTAATGTAACCCCTCTCTGGCACTGTGCACATCTCACCTCGAAGGGTGCCACTGACAGAACCACTCCTGGGGCCCTGCACCCTGTCTGCAGGGGGCAGGTCCTGATGGTGCTGGCGCTCGGCGACTCCTCCTTCAAGATGACCGGCCGACCCTGAGGAGAGCACGTCCAGCCCATCCGTTTCCACCGTCACTCTCAAACGTTCCATGCTTCTCCAACAGAGGCTTGGAAGAGAGAGAACTGACTTTCTAAAGAGTTTGGGAAACCTGAACACACTGTCAGCACGAGGTTCCAGGGTGCAGCCCGACCATCAGCCATCTGCACCACGTGAAACCTCCAGATAAATGTGGGCAGATCCAGGGTTTTCTTGTCACCTCCTGCCAGGTGGTGGGCCAGGCATTTGGCACCGAGCTCTGCCTGTGCGGTGCACTGGGTAGATGCTGGCCATGAGGATGGGGCAGCCTAACCTGTAAGCATGGCTCCATGTTGGCTCATGGCATTGTGGTGTTTTCAGAAGCAGATTTCACCCAGGACCCTGAGAGCCAGATGGGGATATCTGGAGCAAGTAGCAGGGCCTTCTGTTCCCCCATCCCTCCCAGGGAAATGATGTTGCTTTACTTTATGGCGATGCTCCTATTAGGCTTGTGATGGAATGTCTGTGGCGAATGGCAGTGTTTAAGAACAATTAAAGGCATCCACTCAGGGCACCGAGATGCATGTGGCATGGTTCCTGCTCTCCAGGGCCTCACAGGTTAGCACCTTCAGATTTCTCTTCAGGGACACAGACAGAAGCCTCTACTGCTAAACAACGGATTTATACAGCTGTGATGCAGTCATGGCCAAGGACTCTTTCCGGGAGCAGACAGCATCAGTCCTTCAGCCCAGGAACACAGATGATGCAGAGGAAAGAGTGCAGGCTTTGGTTCCCAAGAGCGCTCACCCTGGCTGTTAGAAATCCCCAAGCTCTGGCTCCTGTTGGAGGTTCTGATTGGACTGGTTGGGCAAGGCCCCCGCAGTGGCATTTTAAAGGCTCCCCAGGTGATTCTGCTGTGCCCACCTTTCTGAGCATCAGCACTGCCTGGGGAGATTTCTAAACATCACAAATGCCTTCACTCACTTCAGACTCACCAAGTCAAAGCCTTCAATGGGATGGGGCTTTAGCAACTGTTAAAAAAACCCCTCTGGGGGCTTCCCTGGTGGCGCAGTGGTTGAGAGTCCGCCTGCCGATGCAGGGGACACGGGTTCGTGCCCCGGCCGGGAAGATCCCACATGCCGCGGAGCGGCTGGGCCCGTGAGCCATGGCCGCTGAGCCTGCATGTCCGGAGCCTGTGCTCTGCAACAGGAGAGGCCACAGCAGTGAGAGGCCCACGTACCGCAAAAAAACAAAAAAAAAAACCCCAAACCCCTCTGTTGCTCTCATGCAGAGCTGCGATTGACAACCATGAATTAGATTTATTATCTTTTTGAGATCCAGTCCACCTTCTGTGAAATGGGCTGCCCTAGAGGTGGGCTGCCATTCAGTAGGATCATGCACGTTATATACTTGGGCACACATTCATGAATGTGGATGTTTAGCAAACTGTCCTCCTGTTGGTACTTTCAGCCTTCAAGTGGCCAACTGCTTCTGGCTGGTTTAAGCAATGGATTTAATTCACTGGAACATTTTCTCTTTGTTTTATGCATGAGTTGTAAATGGTGTGGGTCTCCCATCCTGCTGCTAATAAAGCCATCTAAAACTGTAAAATTTTTATTTTGAAAGGAAATCTATTCACTTTTCTGTCAGTTTCTTTGGGCCCTTGATCTCACCTGTTCACTCAGGAAACACAGGTGAATGTTCCTTCTGTGTCAGACATGGCTCTTGGCTGGAGATCCTCCCAGCTCTTCATGGGGTTCACCACTAATGAGAGGGACAGACATCTAAACAAGTAATAAGGGACTTCCCTGGTGGCACAGTGGTTAAGAATCCGCCTGCCAACGCAGGGAACACGGGTTCAGGCCTTGGTCTGGGAAGATCCCACATGCTGTGGAGCAGCTAAGCCTGTGAGCCACAACTACTGAGTCCACGTGCCTAGAGCCTGTGTACTGTAACAAAGAGTAGCCCCCACTCACCACGACTAGAGGAAGCCCGCACACAGCAATAAAGACCCAATGCAGCCATAAATAAATAAATAAACAAGTAATAATGCTGATTATTGGGTGAGGTTTCTATGAGGTCTATAGGGACAACACTTAAGAAGCACTTATCCTCCCCCCCCCCCCTTTTTATACATCTTTATTGGAGTATAATTGCTTTACAGTGTTGTGTTAGTTTCTGTTGTACAACAAAGTGAATCAGCTATACATATACATATATCCCCATATCCCCTTCCATTTGAGCCTCCCCCCCACCCTCCCTATCCCACCCCTCTAGGTCGTCACAAAGCACTGAGCTGATCTCCCTGTGCTATGTGGCTTCTTCCCACTAACCATCCATTTTACATTTGGTAGTGTATATATGTCCGTGCTACTCTCTCACTATGTCCTAGGCTCCCCATTCGCCTCTGTGTCCTCAAGTCCATTCTCAACATCTGCATCTTTATTCCTGGCCTAAAAGGGAACCCCCTGCACTGTTTGTGGGAACGTAAAGTGATACAGCCACTATGGAGAACAGTATGGAGATTCTTTCCCCCTTTTGAAGAAATTTTTTCAACAGCAAAACTGCAAAATGCTTTGAAACAACAATGAAGTGATTCCCAGGTGTTGCATAATCTGCTGTTGCCACCTCCATACAGTTCAAATATCAAGACTTTTATATTATGTTCAAGAGAATCCTAGCTGACAAATGTGAACCACTTTCTGTTCAGAATGGGGCATCCCAGTGTGGGGGAGACATTGGGTTTTGTGGGTGGGTGTCTGGTGGTCGTGGTAATGGTCTTTGCTCTCTTCTGGCTGGGCCAGGAGAAAAAAATGGTAATAAGAGATAAATTGGTACCTAGAAGGGCAGTCTATTGACTAAGCAGGCCAAAGAGGCAGAGCTACCTGCTCTTTAGATAATTAAATAGATCTTGTTTCTACAACTATTAACTGAGTGTAGAGCATTGCTTCAGATGTGGTCATGAATGCAAACATGTCTACTTTGTCTGTATCTGGGCCCGGGGACCACATTCCAGATCCTCCTTTCCCTACACTCAGTATTTTGAGTGCAAATATTTTAATAAGAATTACACCCATACTGAGGAATATTCATTGAAAATGTATTTTTCAGATTAAACCCTATTATCCAATTTAATTTCTTGGTCAATTTTCTATGAAGTGCAGTTAAAATGCCTCCAATTGTTTCCACTTTTATTTCTCTGAAATTAGTTTTATCTAAATCAATTCTTTTCATGCAATTGTTTTTGCTCTAGAGATTTAATTTGTTGGCCAGATTTATTATTAATAAGAAATTTTACTGATTATGGCTTCTGCCATTGTGAGTTTTCTTTGTGGTCATTAATTCTACAAAGTCTAATTTTCTGGGTCAAATTTTACCATATGCAATGTTAGCCATTGCCAGCTTTATTTTGAGTTGATTATTTCTACCACTCTTACTTGCTATGAGTTAGATAAATGATGGATTATATTTATTTCTTCCATAATCCATGAGAAAATAAGAGCAATTTTCTGCACACAATTCCAAGTATGCCCAACTCTTCAGGATGGTCTATTATTGGCTAATCCACATTTCCACATCTTTCTGTCCATTTGTATCCTATGAATTAATGTATCCACACTGCTCTTAGATCAGTAAGTAGATGCTGGGGTCAAAACAGCATATTTTTTAGGCAGTCTTTGCATGTTGATGAGCTTTTCTAACTGGGTGATATTACTTGATCCTGGGAGAGAGCCTTGTGCATGTGGCCCCTCCCACACATCCACTGCTACTCAGACCCCAAGGTCCAGGTGAGAACTGGACTGAGAGAGCTCTGGGCTTTTCCAGGTGAGATTCTTGTTGAAATGGAAGTAACAGGATTTACCTAATGACAGGTCAGGAAGCAGAGACAAGTGTATGCACCAGAACTCCATTCAGGAAGAACATTGTATTCATTTGGAAGAATTACTTCAAAAAGTCTCTTGGGGTAGACTTCATGCTCAACCACCAGAATGTAGTGGCTGAACTGACATGAGAAAATAAGGAAGAATATGAGGAGGGGAGGACTTAGAGTAGGGGATGGTAGAGGGAGAGATGAAGATGGAGCCTGCATTAGTCTGCCTGGGCTGCTGTAAAAAAGTGCTACAGACTCAGTGCTTTAAACAGCAGACATTTATTTTCTCACAGTTCTGGAGGCTGGGGATGCAAGGCCAAGGTGCCAGGTAACTCACTTTCTGGGGAGGACCCATATCCTGGCTTTTTGGCAGCTGCCATCTCCTCGTGTGCCCTTATGGGGAGGGGTGTCTCTCTGACCTTTCTTCTTATGAGGACACTAATCCTATCAGATCAGGGCCCCACCCTTATGACCTTATTTAATCATCTTTAGAAGCCTAGTCTCCAAATGCAGTCTCACTAGGGGTTAGAGCTTCAACATACAAATTTTGGGGAAGATACAAACATTCAGCTTGTAACAGAACATGTGAGCAGTGGGTTATCAACAGCTCCCCATGGGAACTGACACCTGAATCCCAGATATTTGATAAAGTTGACTAAACTCACCAAAGCTAGGGGGTAATTTGGATTTCCTATGGACATCAGTGAGAGAGCTCATTGGAAGTTTTCTTGGGACTTGGTGGAAATGAGAGAGAGGGGGCTTTGGAATTCTATAAACCATAAAATCAGGGATTCAGAACAATCTGAATTTGTTTTGTGAGAGGTTATAAAATGTATCTGGACATGATAAACTTACATATGTGTACATGTATATGTATATCTACTATTTACCTATCTACTTATTTATCAAAAGACTTGAGGAAACTTACAGAAAAATAAGAGAAAAATAGATGAGGAAATCAGGCAAGAGAGATAATCAGGGTACGAAAGGAAATAAATACCTGAAAGGTCAGCACATAGAAACATATAGGGCAATAGAGAATTTCAAATTTTATGGACTGCACATTGGTGCTAAGCTTCCTGGTAGCCAAGGCAAAGAGGGAACAAGAAGCAGATAAAACACTTTATAAGCCTCTAATATATTACACACAAATGACCAGTGATATTAGTTTGTCTCATATTCCCCATAGTATTTGATGAGAGAAACCAACTTTAGTGGCAAAGGGAAATATTTAAAGCAGAGATATGTATACTAAACTTCTAACAACACTTCTATACTTTAAGTAGAATTCCCAGATGTAGTCTTCAGCCATTGAGGAAAGTCTAGAAATGGGCACCTCACAGAAGAACCCTCATTAACCCAGATTAATTCACCAAGCATTTGTTGATGCCTGCTTTGTACCAGCCAACGTCCTGGTGACACTGTAGCCTATGTCACTGTTTCCTGACATAAACACACATAGGTAAGGATGGACTAGAGACATCTTAGTTTATTTTCCCCTTGTTCATTTTTTCTATAAACATTTTCTGGGCCTGCTTTGTGTCAAGTATTTCTCTGGATGCTAGGGGTACAGAAGGATAAGGTCCCTGGCCTCCGAGCTCATAGCAGGCAGACCAACCAGTGGGCTGAGATGTCCACAGTGAGGAATGGTCTGTGAGGGGTTAGATTCTAGATGTCTGGGCACTGAGTGTGCACCCCACCTTCACTGGTGGTTGTGGGCCACCCTTAAGCTTCCCTGTTTGGATGACATTGGCTTCTTCCTCCAGACCTTGCTCTTGGGTAGTGCCAAGATCCATCTAGGTGTAGCTGTGAGGGGGTGAACCATGGCCCTCTGTCACGTTTATACTTTAAGCCATATTGGAGGATCTATCCAGTCCATAAAATCCTGGGAATTTCCCCCTCACACTTGCTTGCAGGATGTGGGCTCTGTGACCTCTCCTGAGTGTGACCACAGAATGAATGACCCAGCCGTGGTCTGGCTTCTGAGACAGAGGAATTACCAAAGGACATGAGTCCTCTCAGCAGGGTTCCAGGCGGCCCTGTTCAGGTGTAGCCACCAAGGATGAGGTCCCACCTCTGGTGTCTACTGCATGTCTGCATCCACCCATTTATAACTTTCTATAACTTGAACACCAACAGCCAAATGAACAGCCCATGTTTTCTTCTCTGAAGAAGGTTAAGTAGGAAGCAAGAATCCAACCCACTAAGGCGATCATTCTCTCCTGACCAAATGTCTTTTTTTTTTCCTTCCCTTAAACCTGTGTAATGACTGGGTCTCCCTCTGTCCATCCCTGGAACCACAGGTAAGGGTAGTATTTATGTAACACTCACTACTTAAGCTATGCCATGCTTACAAGCATCTCACACACCTCAGGGGATCTCATTATGTCCCTGTGAGGAGGTGCTGAATGCTCTCCATCCCAGGGAGGGGAAGCTGAGGCATGGGAAAGAGATGGGGTGGGATTTTCAGCCTGGCTCCAGAGTTAGCTCTCTTCCCTACTCACTGTGCTGCCTCTCAGGTAGCCAGGGCTTGGGAAGTCCTTTCCTATCTACTCGTGGATGAATGCAGACCTTTGGCTGCCTGGTTTCTCAGGGACCTTAGGTGGCCCAGATCTTAAAGGGTCCATCAGGGATAAATTGTTGAAACTATCTGCTCACAAATATCTAAGAGGGTTCCCTGGGCCACCATTCAGGTGGTGAGATCCCTGTTGGGTGGGTTGGACATTTTACGGGTGTACCTGTTGGAAGCACTCCCATCCTTGAGTGCGTGGCTGTGTGCATTTGTCAAAACTCATTGAACTTGTTAAAAAATAGATGTGTTTCAGTGTGTGTAAATTATAACTCAGTGAAGTTGATTTTTAAAAGAGAGAGAAGTAAAAATATACATCAAACCCTAAGCTTCCAGAGTCCCATTCCCTGGGTTGCTCAGGCCGGCCATCCCCCAACCATGGTACCATCTTGTCCTCTGTTGGCTGATGCAGCTCTTGGGCCCACGACCTTCCCTGATAACTGGGAGCTGGTGTGTGATGGCTGGGGGAGAGTTATGTGTGTTTAGTGATGACAGTGGAGCTGGGGATTCTTTGGCATGCTCTGTCCCTGTCTGTTTTATCACCTGAAGCTGCCGCTGCTGTTGCCAGCTGAGAAGCCCCAGAGCTGTCACTCTGGTGAGCTCAGACTCTGCAGGGAAGGCAGCCAGCTGAGCCTGACAGAAGCCAAGGGGGATCCCAGGGCTGGAGCTGTAGGTTTTACAGAGAGACTCCACGTTTCTAGGAGAACTCTTCTGGTCTTAGTTACCATCTGAAGCATGGAAAGATAATGCTTGGGACCTTGTTCTCAAACATATGGATGCTGTGGGCTCACCTGAAGCCCAATGACATCAGATTTTCATAAGCATTGGGTAGCCAAGACTTGGCACCATCATTGACCAG
Source organism: Orcinus orca (assembly GCF_937001465.1). NCBI lineage: Eukaryota > Metazoa > Chordata > Mammalia > Artiodactyla > Delphinidae > Orcinus > Orcinus orca. The sequence continues at coordinate 16,443,461 of NC_064565.1, read as the reverse complement.
CAGCAAACTTTGGGCGAGTCACTTAATTTTTCCAAGTCTCAGCTTCCCCATCGCTAAAATGGGTAGAGTAAGATCTGGCTCATGAAGGATGCTGGGTTTTGGTAACTCTTACTCCAGGGTCTCCTCCTCCAGGATGCATCTCTGATGATGTCACCATCTCTGTCTCCCGTCCCTGCCTGTGAAGTTTACAGCCCTGATGGTCTCAACTACATTAAGTTATATTGCTTTGGGTTAGGGTTAGGGTCAGCATTAGGGTTAGGGTCGTTGAGTCAACTGTTGTTGAGTCAAGTGATTGCCTCCACTAGAATGTAACCCCCTGTGGGCAAGGACCAACTTTTATACCACCTTCTCTATCACACTCTCCTTGATCACTATATTATTACCTGGCTGAATTTTTTCTGTAACACTCACTATTGTCTGAAATCATCTCTTTATTTATTGTTTACTCCTTATCACCTGACTCTCCCACTAGACTGTAAACTTTTGGTTACTTTTACTGCTCTATCTCCTGGTATCTAAAAAGGTGGGTGCCAGAGAAATCATGGGTCCTTGGTGAATATCTGGGAATGGATGCATATACCGCTTCAGCAACCTGCCACTCCCAGCACAGATCTGAGCATACTTTGGGCTCAGCACGTACTTTCTGGTCTGTTGGCTGGTTGATTGAATTATACACAGGACCAGTCCCTGTCAACAAATGGTCAGGGATGGGATTATGATGGTCCCAGGTGTCTGGCTTGAATGGGGCCCAAGGGACATGGCTAATTTTATGGGCCCATTTGTGGCTGCTGGTTGTAGCAGTAGCAACAGAAATGGCTTCAGCTACAAAGGATAGACAGCATCATCTATCACCAGTGCCTCTTTCATCAATCTACTCTGAAAGCCAATTTTTATGAAAGAGGCTTTTAATGGGAATGCCAGGTTTGTGAAGTGGAAGTCAAAGATAAAGATGGAAGGATGCTCTTCAGGCCTTTGAGTACCTATGAGTAATTCTTTTTTTAATTTAGGAGGCGAATTCTAAAGGGGGAATTGACAGGTTTTATCCTCCCTTAATTGTCAAATAAGACAGATCTTGTTTCCTCACTAGGATTCTAGGTTAGGCCATCAATTTCCCTTTTTATTTTTTTCTTTTCCATTATGGTTTATCACATGATATTGAATACAGTTCCCTGTGCTATACAGTAGGACCTTGTTGTTGATGCATTCTCTATATAATAGTTTGCATCTGCTAATCCCTAACTCCCAATCCATCCCTCCCCAGCCCCTCCCCCTTGGCAAGCACAAATCTGTTCTCTATGTCTGTGAGTCTGTTTTGTAAATAAGTTTGTGTCGTATTTTAGATTCCACACATAAGTGATATCATGTGGCATTTGTCTTTCTCTGTCTCACTTATTTTACTTAGTATGATAATCTGTAGGTCCATCCATATAGCTGTTTCCTTTTAGGCAGAAATCCATTTTGTGGGAATGACCTTTGTCCAGACCTATGTGATAACACCAGGAATTTGCTGCAGTGTCCTCGAGGGTCAATAAGAGTATGTCTAATTGTTCCTTTAGGGCACTGGGGCATTCCTGCTCCCCTTCCCTAGAGTGGAAATTTCCGAAATCAGTGAGCCTGACTGTGGAGCATGTCCTTCTCATGGTATGTAGGATGTCCACTGCCTGACTCCTAATGACATCAGTTCATGTGTCTGAGACCGCACAACTGATGAGTGATGGAGTGGAGTCGGCTGCCGGGCAGTTAGATGATGGACACCAGTCTGTCATGCCTCCTGTCTCTCAGGAGGAAGGGAGTAGTGAGGGTGACCACCCCATCTTGGATTCCAGCTGGACCCTCTCAGCCCAGGAGGTCTCTCCCATTGCTGCTATCCCTTATCTGCACATGGCCTCTAACAGACACCATGTGAAACCCAGCAGAACAATCCTAGGATGTGGTTCCTGATTCCACCTGACCATGCAGGCAGGGCATCCACAGAACCAGATGAACCCACTGAACAGAGCCTGGCATCCAGAGACGGGGCTCTGTGAGTTACAGGAGGAGCTCTAGGCTTCCTGGGAGAGGCAGATGGATGGATTTCAGAAGGCGGGTAGGACTTCACTGTCCAGAGAGGATGGTGTCCTCAGAGAGTGTCCCAGCTGTTAAAAGCATGTGCCCAAGTAGAGGCAGGTGTGAGCATGAGGGGGAGGGGACAGGGGAAGAAAGATGTGGACAGAGCAGTGGGTTTGCAAGAAGTGAGGAGGGCTGTTTGAAAAGGTAGACAGGGAAATTCTATCCTGTTCCATTGATCTATATTTCTGTTTTTGTGCCAGTACCATACTGTTTTGATGACTGTAGCTTTGTAATATAGTTTGAAGTCAGGAAGCCTTATTCTCCAGTCCCGTTTTTCTTCCTCAGGATTGCTTTTGCTATTTGGGGTCTTTTGTGTTTCATACACATTAAAATTTTTTTTGTTCTAGTTCTGTGGAAAATGCCATTGGTAATTTGATAAGGATTGCATTGAATCTGTAGATTGCCCTGGGCAGTATAGTCATTTTGACAATATTGATTCTTCCAATCGAAAAACATGGTATTAAAAAAAAAATGTAGGCAGGAAAACTGAAACTTAGTGACCAAAGTTAACTCCCCAAGTCACACATTGTGCAGTGGAAGAGCTGGGGGAGTTTAACTTAACCAGCTTCACCACTGGAAGTGTTAGTCGACAGGCAAATGTGACTCAGAGAAGGCAGGGCTGTGAGTTCACATTTGGGGTCCTTGTCCAGTCTCCTAGGTGAATTTGTCCCTTACCTCCAGCTGGTCCCTGTGCCCTCTTGGCACCCCAGGACATCCAGCCTCAAACTGCCTGGTGAGCAGGGTCTGGAGCCATAACCACACATCCATCGCGGGAGGAGTGTCTGAGGATGGAGGGTCCAGGGCAGAGACCCATCAGGGAGGATTCAGCTGCATCTCTCTGCTCTTGCCCAGGTCCCAGTTCTTCCAGAGGGAGATGCTCTCAGCTTTCAGTGTGGCTGTGATCCCAGGACAAAACCAAACACAGCCAGAGGACAGTGTGGCTGCCACGGGGCCTCTCCAGCCCTCTCCTACTGAACTTGTGATCCTGCCAAGATGGAGATGATCACATTCAGTTTTTGAAGATTTAAAACAAAACTCAGCTTTGCTCCACTGGGTTAGAGAATCTCCAAGAAAACTCACAGAAAGAAAGAGATTAAAATGAGAGGCATCCTCTCATGCTTAGCAAGGACTGGTCCCCCCGGTCACGGCACGTGAAGCCGGGACTGTCAGGGGTGGGCCCCACCATTCCCATTTCCTATCCCTCCTCTCCTTTTGGCAGTAAAGACATGCTTTTAAATGGTTTTGCCCTTGAATGCTTTCCTCTTTATCGCTGAAAATGACTTATGCTGACAAACAAGAAGAAAAAATATATACACCATATCCTGGAAAATTGCATGATTTGGTGTTGCAAAAACCTGTATTTAGTGCTTCACTGGAACTCCTGTGCTCCAGGGCCACAGTAACCGTTATAATTTCCCTCAGAAGAAACATGTTAGGAACCGTATTTAAGAGAGATCTATGTGTTCTGTCTTTCTCTGGTGTCACTGATAACAATATAAAAATACTAACATGCTAGGTATGGTGTAAACCCATTTAATCCTTCCAACAACTTATGAGCTGCTACTATCTTTATTTTTTAAAAGAGTTATCATTCAGGTTCAGAGAGATTGGGTGAGTGGTCAAGGTCACCCAAATGGGAGATGTCAGCTGACATTCACATCCAGGTAGGACTGGCTCCAACATCATGAGTTTTTGCCACTTTACTGCCTGCCATTGTCAAGTAGAATGGCCACTACTTTTAGCAAAGAAGAATTCCCCACCTCTCTACAACCTGGTGTTGCTTCCAGAACATGATATCAATACCAACTAATTCATAAAGTCACCAATCTCTTTCAGAAAACCCACTGATCAAGAATTATCACCTTATAAGTGACACATTTTTATTTAATTACAAAAGCTCTGAAGATGGCATGTAATTTCACGCTACATCTCCTTGTTTTGCTTATTGCTTTAAAGCAACTATATCACTGAAAGGATTTAAAAGAGAAATGGCTCCAGGGGATATAAAAATCCTTAGATGTTTGCATCTAAATAAACTGGTCATGCCATTAAAGGACAGAAAAAGGAATATTATTAAGCAGTCTGTAATTAAAGTATTGATTCTTTCTGCGTGAATAAAAAGCAAAAAAGTATTAATTAGCAGTGAAAATACTCTAAGATTAGGCTAGGGAGATACTAAAGTGAAGCACTCAATACAGTGCTGAGTAGTATATTGTTTTCCATTTAGAAGGTTTATATTTGAGGAAGAATTATAAGAAGACAAGTAATGTTTCTACTCGAAGCTGGATTATTTTGTTTAAGAGTTCGGGTCTTTTTTTTTTTTGGCATCTCTGTGAGTTTCTGGAGCTGCTGGTGTGGGGAAGGGGAAGGAAAACATGGCCAGTGTCAGCATCCTTCTCTGTGCTGCAGGTGGGCCAGCTTCCTGCCCTGTGCTGGTGCAATGCTCTGTTGTCGCTGTCTCGAATATTTGAACTAGGGGCTCTTCTTTTTCATTTTGCACTGAGCCCTGAAAATGCTGCAGCAAGTGCTGCCTGTAGACACCCTTCTCCCCCCTTCACAGTTCTGCCAGAGGCTTGGCTGTCTTTACCAGGAAGCTGTCCGTTGGGAATTCTTTTCTTCTTTGGGGACCCTGGCTGACCTCTTTCGCTTGTTGTCCTTCAGAATAGTCGTGTATACATGCAAATAGGTACGAATGAATTCGGCAACACAAACAAACAAACAGGCATAAAAACTGAACCAATTTAACTTTATAAAGTCAGCTGTTTTCTTTTACCTGTTATGGTGGTTGTCCAAGGGACTCACTGGATTTTTCATATTCCCACTGGTCCCCTTGAGAAATGAACGTCATGTTTAAATGGAGTTCATGTGGTGCAGATATTTAACTGATTGCATGTGAAAGGATTTCGTTATTGAAGTATTGTTAATTTACAATATTGTGTTAATTTCTGCTGTACAGAAGAAACTGTACAGCAGTTATTATTTATTGTTATTTTATTTGTTAGTATTTATTTATTTTAATTTTTAGTTTATATTGAGGTATATTGGATTTACAATGTTGTGTTAGTTTCAGGTGTAAAGCTAAGTGCTTCAGTTATACATATACATATATCTATTCTTTTTCAAATTCTTTTCCCATTTAGGTTATTACAGAATACTGAGCTCCCTGTGCTATAGAGTAGGTCTTTGTTGGTTATTTATCTTAGATATAGTAGTGTGTGTATGTTAATCACAAACTCCCAATTTATCCCTCCCCCCACCTTTCCCCTTTGGTAACCATAAGTTTGTTTTCTAAGTCTGTGACTCTGTTTCTGTTTTGTAAATAAGTTCATTTATATCATTTTCTTAGATTTTACATATAAGTGATATCATATATTTGTCTTTCTCTGTCTGACTTACTTCACTTAGTATGACAATCTCTAGGTCCATCCATGTTGCTGCAAATGACATTATTTTATTATTTTTTATGGCTGAGTAATATTCCATTGTATATATGTACTACATCTTCTTCATCTACTCATTTCTCGATAGGCATTTAGGTTACTTCCATGTCTTGGCTATTGTAAACAGTGCTGCAATGAACATTGGGATGCATGGATCTTTTCAAATTATAGTTTTGTCTGGAAAGATGCCCAGGAGTGGAAACGCTGGATCATATGGCAACTCTATTTTTAGCTTTTTAGGGAAACTTCATACTGTTCTCCAGAGTGGCTGCACCAACTTACATTCCCACCAACAGTGTAGGAGGGTTACCTTTTCTCCTGAATGTGGAAGGATTTAATACCCTGAAGATTATGCAGTCCATTCGCAAACTCTCAACCTAACGTTGTAGAAAGATGCTTACGTGATCAGAAAGAAAACAATAAGAAACATTCTGGAGGTGGATCAGAGTGGAGTGGCTGTAACTGGGGGCAGCCTGCACTCCAAGGGTGCTGGGGCAACCGGGAATACTGGGTGTTTCCAGTGGACTAAAATGTCAGCCATGCGCACAAGACAAGTGGGAGAGTCTGGTGCCTGATGGGACCAGTGGGGAAATGGCCCTTCAGCAAAAGGCTGCTGGGGGTACCTCCAGGTGCCCTGAGCCTGTGGAGGTGCTGAAAAGAGATGCATTTTCCTGTCAAGGGAATGTGAGGTATGAGGCTACTCTGAGGCACAGGGATCTCTGAAGAATCCATGCATATCCCTATGAGAGAGTTGTCTCTAAACCCTGGCCAAGCCCGGAGAGATCTGATGCTAGGCCATGGCATGAGAGAAACAGGGACCTCCCTGCCCCCTCACATCTCCTCCCTTCCCCAGCTCCAGCGCCCGAGTGGGTAGATACCTTAATTAGCAAGGCAGATGGAGTCACAGAGGGGAAAGATGGAGAAAGAGGGAAGCCCACCTAACTCCTCACCTTCCTTTTCTACCTCCAGCCCCCCGCCAGCAGCATGCCTGAGCTGGGGGAAAGGGAGCTTCCATTTTCACCGAGACTGAAGTCTGTGACTATTACAGGGATCTGGGCATATTTCCTACTGAACTGAGAGTGTATTTGTGGCTTGAAACTAAGGGGCCTCTGTCTACCTGGTCGGGGGGGGGACAAATGGGGTGTGTGGGCACTGACTCTCTGGGGGGTTTGAACAGGCAGGGGGGCAGTTCTATGATTGCATCCCAGAATCCTGCTTGTTCAGCAACGTGGTCACATGAAAAGGTCTTTGGCCCCTATTATGTGTCAGGAGTTATGCTGAGGGCATCACATGCCTCTTTCCACTTCATGCTCCTCACAACAGACCCGAGAGGCAGATACAGTCTCTCAGCGAATACTCTGGCTCTCCAATACGCAGGGCCCCAGGCCTTGGCCACACTGTAAGGATCCCTTTGCTCCAAGCTTTAAACACAGTTGTACGGTTGGATGCCATCACCACACAGATGGAATGCATGAGCTTCTCTGGAAGTTTCTGGAAGTGGAGTGTCCTTATTTTGTGCTTCTTTCATCAAGTAGCGGGAGGTTGGCTGTGTTTCCTCGGGATGCACAGCTGCTTCTGTGCCATGGGGCTCAGCTGGGTTCTGAGCCACTGGAGCAATCAGTTTGCACAGCAAGGACTGCACTCTCTGCCTCTTTCTATTAAGTCTGGATTTAAATGGCAAGACCAAGTGGCTGGAGCTTTTCTGCCCACCAGGCAGGGTGCCATCCTGGCAGGTGGGCACCATGGGGCGCGTGCCAGGGAAACAGGAGGTCTAAGGAGCAGGGCCCCAGACAGCTGTCACGGAGCATCAGCACAGCCCCTGGGGTTGAGCCCCTCCCAAGTGATGGCAGTGGAGCAGTGAAGTCCGCGGGCCCTGAGGCATCACTCCCCCCCTCCCCCCACCCCCTCCCATCTCCTTCCCAGGCAGCTGCTGCTTCTGGTGATATTTCATGGTTGGATTTGCCTTTAGCTTTTTTGCTCACTGAGAAAAGTTTAGATCCTCTGACGAGGGCTGTCAGGACCAAACACTGGCAAGTCACTTGCTGTTCCTTCCGTGGCTGGGGAATCATGAGCCTGTTTTTGCATAATCCAGCAATCCGTATTCATTCCCTCGCCAGTGACAGATCCCTCACACCCCAAACGCTCATCAGGCCTGTTCTCAGACGCACATTCTGAAATGAGTTGCTTTCACAGGCGCAGTTTGGACCAAAGCAGTTCTTTTCCTCCATAGCAGGAAATGTCTTTTTGGCATGCATGTTTGAAACCATTAATATAATATCCTCAGTACTGAGCCATAGTACCAGACCCCATTTTTTTGGCCTCTTAAGAATTGCTCCCAATGAGATGAAGTTTGGGTTAATTGTAGAGATGTTGTCACAGATATTTTTCTTTCCTCGCTTAGTTCCAGTATAAGAAGGTCTGGGGGAGGCATTCCTTCTGACCCAAGGATCTGAAAAAAAACTTTGCTTTATCTTCAAACAACTGCTAAGATTTTCTCTCATAGAAATGTAAATGGAATAATTCGTATACTATCCCTTCTTGCTTTGACTGCCAGGAAGCTCAGCACCACATTTACAGACTAATTTTAATGACAGTATGGCAATAAAGTATCTTTCCCTGGGTATTCTGGTTATACTATTTCACCAATTTTTCTGATTCTGATTTTTTAAAAGTTGTATTTCTATGCTAGTTTACTGAATTTGTATACATAGTAAGTTGCTACAAATCCTTTATGGAAGTGATGGAGGAAATATATAAGTATAAAGAGCAAGATATGAAGGTGGATCTCTTTTGATCTCAGTTTCTTTTTGAGACTTAAAGGCAGTACATGACACATTCTACAAAGAAGACCTTGCAAAATTTTAAAGTAGGTGGCAAAGAGCTGGCAACCTGATTCTTTTTTTAAAAATAGTTTTATTTTTTATTTTATTTTTTAAATTTAATATCGGGTTCATTTTGTTTACTTTTTAATTTTTTTACTGAAGTATAGTTGATTTATAATGATTCAAGTGTACAGGAAAGTGATTCAGACACAATATATATATACATATATATATTCTTTTTCAGATTCTTTTCCATTATAGCTTATTATAAGATATTAAATATAGTTGCCTGTGCTATACAGTAAGTCCTTGTTGTTTATCTATTTTATATATAGTAGTGTGTATCTGTTAACCCCAAATTTCCAATTTATCCCTCCCCTCCTTTCCCTTTTGGTAACCATAAGTTTGTTTTCTATGTCTGTTACTGATTCTTTTTTAAAAAAATATTTATTTAGTTATTTATTTGTTTGGCTGCCCTGGGTCTTAGTTGTTGCATGTGGGATCTTTGTTGCGGCATGCAGGATTTTTTTTAGTTGTGGTATGCAGGATCTTTAATTGTGGCATGTGAACTCTTAGCTGCTGCATGCGGGATCTAGTTCCCTGACCAGAGATTGAACCTGGTCCCCCTACACTGGGAGCATGGAATTTTAGCCACTGCCCCACCAGGGAAGTCCCTGTGACTGATTCTTGAACTCTGAACCCAAATTAAGGATGTAAAAATGTCCAGAGAGCACAGACAGAAGATTGGGGTGAGGGATTTCCCTGGAGATGTTTCCACCTCTCTTTGTCCCGACTGACAAAGAACCTTAAATTCCCATTTCAAATTAGATCAAGAAAGGGACTCAGCAGGGCACTTGCAAGTCTATGTCCTCTGCAGCAGGGGGCGCTCTGACACCCTCCTCATTCCTGTAGACACGGCCGTGAGTCAACTGTCCAGCTGGTACATGAGAGCTAGCGAGGATGGCTGCAGTCAGGCAATCTTGGTTTCCAGAATATTCAGCACACAGGCTGTGAGATTGTTTCTCATGACCTAGAAGGAAGTGAGCCCCCTGAAGTCAGGGCTGTCCCAGAGCCATTTAATATTCTGCCCCAAAGACCACCTTGGGGAGTGGTGGATCCCACCAGAGACAGTCAGTGTGGGATGGGTCCATGGGCATCCAGAAGCCGGGCGGCTTGGCCAGGCGGAGGATGAGGCACTGGCAAGGCCACGGCACCTGACGGCAAAGAAGTCATAAAGGCACCCATCAGAGAGGATGCAGCTCTAGACCTTTCCCGGCCAGAGAGGGCAAATCCATCCTGTGACAGTATGGCCGCAGGAAATCCTCCCCGTTCACCTTTCCTGTCTTTCTCTCTGAGGGTGGGGAGGGGGCTCCTGATCTGGGCTCCAATGGGACAGCAGGGTGGGTTTTCAGGAGGGACAGAAAAGGAGGCCCGGCACCTCCCTCATGTACTCCTCCCCCCAGCACATCCGCTTTGGGGCAGGAAAGAGTTAACTTGACCCAGGTTCCGAATTTCGCTTACTCTATGGGCCCAGGCATTCTGATTTCTGCATTGTGACTGTGTTTGAGAATTCGCTGTCCTGGAACATTTTATATCCTAAGAAGATTCTTCCGATAGCCTACACTTTTGTCCAGGGGCAGGGAAAGGACCATCCTCCAACCCAGCCTTAACCCAAGTTCATAAATTTGGCAAGAGGCATCAAAGGCAAAAATAGCATTTGCTTTCTGACGGCATCCCATGGGTCCTGCGAGATTAGCGTGCTGGTTATATACATGCCCTCACCCCTCATATTGACCGTATAAAACCTGGCTTAGGACCCGAGCCGTGCCTGTTCTGCTGGCCTCACGTCAGTGCTTGTGCTTTTAGAGCTGTGACATTAAGGGCCAGCCTTAGGCAAAAAGCGCTCTTTGATTCCCTCCTATCTTGCCTCTAGTGACCTTTCTACTTTCTGCTTTCCTCTCCTCCCCTCTCCATGAGAATGTCCCCTGCGGCTCATCGAGATGCCCTTTGCACTATGGGGGGCACTCAAGTCTTGGTCTGAGTATCTCATGACAGCGAGGATGGACTCTGAGTCAGGCTGACACCCCTCGGTCTCCCAGGCAAGTGCAGGATGCTCAGCTCTCTGTTTCCTCCACATTCACGCATTCCCCATGGAGTCGGCTCCTCCACCTTCCTTTGATTTATCAGCTGCAAAGGTCTGAAGCATCTTTTTTTTTTTTTATAAAAAAAAGATATTCTTTGTTTTTAGTGTGGACCATTTTTTTTTTTTTTTTTTTTTGCGGTACGCGGGCCTCTCACTGTTGTGGCCTCTCCCGTTGCAGAGCACAGGCTCCGGACGCACAAGCTCAGCGGCCATGGCTCACCAGCCCAGCTGCTCCGCGGCATGTGGGATCTTCCCAGACCGGGTCACGAACCCGTGTCCCCTGCACTGGCAGGCGGACTCTCAACCACTGCGCCACCAGGGAAAGCCTAATGTGGACCATTTTTAAAGTCTTTATTGAATTTGTTACAACATTGCTTCTGTTTTCTGTTTTGGTTTTTTGGCCATGAGGCATGTGGGATCTTAGCTCCCCGGCCAGGGATCGACCCCACACCCCCTGCACTGGAAGGCGAAGTCTTAACCACTGGACCGCCAGGGAAGTCTCATGAAGCATCTCCTTCTGATTCAGGTCTGAAGGGCCTTCCCGAAAGCAGCCTCCATGCCAGGTCCTACGGGACCCTCCCATCAGAGCCACACAGTGGTCCGAGCGCTCACCTGACAGCGGGGGAGACTGACGCTCAGAGGTGATGCCGTGTGCCCTGGGCCCCACGACTAGCAAGGGGGGTGGAGCCCGGACCGCAACCCACCACCTTGGGCTCTGAGGCCAACACTTGGCTCTTCACACCATGTAATTTTGCCTCCTTCAGACTTAGATGATTGGAAGGCTGCAAGGAAAGGAGGCGCTGGGGACTCTTGAGTTCTACTCGTCAGCTGGTCTTAGGGGGAGACACCTCCAAGGAAGAGAGCAGATAGAGATAGCCTGAACCGGGAGAGAAAGGCAGGCTGAGTCCTTCGGCAGAAGCCAGGAAGAAAAGGGTCCATGGGGCTGGCCGGGGTCCCAGGGGCACTCCTCGTTGGCTACCCTACTCAGTTCCCATGTTAGGACACCGGGAGGAGTGACACCGCTGCCCACCTGGTGTGATCCGTTTGTGCACATCAGCATCTGTTTTCACACTCGGCCAGACATCAAGGGTATCCTGGGCCAGGGCTCAGAGATTTTGGGGAAGAAGCATAAGGAGCTGGGGAAGTGAGAAGTGGATGCCCCAGAGCAGCGTCGTCCAATAGAAACTCAGTCTGATCTGCGCGTGCGTAGTCCTAAAGTTGCTAGTCGCCACGGGAGAATAGTAAAAAGGAACAGGCAGAACTAAATACAACGTCTATTTTATTTAATCCAATGCAGGCCTCCCTTGATTTATTGCACTTCGCTTCATTGCTCTTCGCAGATAACGCCTTTTTACAAATCGAGGGTTTGTGGCTACCTTGCCTTGAGCAAGTCTTTCGGGGCTGTTTTTCCAACAGCATTTGCTCGCTTTCTGACTCTGTGTCATATTTTGGTAATTCTCACAATATTTCAAAGATTTTCATTATGATTACATTTGTTATGAAATCTTTGATGTCACTACTATGACCCGCTGAAGGCGCAGATGATAGCATTTTGAAGCAATAAAGTATGTGCATTGTTTTAATTCAGGTGTGCACATTGTTTTTTTAGACATAATGCTTTTTTAGACTTAATAGACTACATATAGTGCATACATAACTTTTATATGCAACAGCAAACAAAAAAATTCATGCCATTCACTTTATTGCAATATTTGCTTTATGGTGGTCGTTTGGAACTGAACCTGAAATATCTCCAAGTATGCCTGTATATCAAAATATTATTTTTTCAACATGCAATGAGGTTACATTATATTATATATTATATTATATTAATGCGATATCTTGCTATTTTGGGGGTACTAAATCTTGAATCTGGTATTTTACCCTCTCTTGGACCAGCCACATTTCAAATGCTCAAAGCCACATGGGGTCAGTGGTTACCATGTTGGACAGTGTATTATTGGACATGGCCATTCTAGAGAAAACCCAGGGCTGGGGCTGGTGTAGAGTGACAACCTGTCCTCACTGTGGGCCTGGGGCAAGCCTGGCAGGGGTCCCCGGGATCCGGGGTTGGCCCAGTGGGGAGTGATCTTCAGTGGCCCAAAGCAGGAAGAACCTGGAATGACGATGGGACACTTTCCAGGGGGCACCAGATGTTGGTACTGATGAAGCAAAAACAGCTGGAGTTCCCGGGCTTCCATCCCATCCTCAGCACCTGCCCATGGTCCTGCACGTGCCTTCTCTGGGTGACGACCGGTCCAGCCCAACCCTAAGCCTCAGGGCTGTGGCAGACACCCAGGAGGAGCAAAAGCGAACCATCCATTTCACAATCACGCCACAGGTCCTGCTTCTGGAAGGCCTTCTCAGGGGCTGTATCTGTCCCTTCATCTCCCCAGCCTGCAGGTTCTGACATCTTCTGTCATACCAGCTTGGGGGACAGGCCTTGTGTGATTTCCTCTGCTCCAGCCGACTCCCAGGTGTGTGCGCCCAGGGAGCACCAGGTGAGCTGAGCCCACAGAGAGCTGCGGCCCCGGGGAGGGTGACTCAGACGCAGGTTCAGCTTCCAGCTTGGCTGTGTGGCCCTGGTGTGCCCAGTGCCTCAGCTAGGAAGTGGGCGTGTGATGCTGCTGGGAGAAGGATGGATTAAACTCCCTTCTGGCTCTGACTTTATTATGCTTCTGTGATCCATTCCTTCCTCCTTCCCTTCATCTCTCTGGCTCTGTCTCTGTCTCTCTATCTCACACACACACACACACACACACACACACACACACACACACACATACATACGTGAGGGTCAGTTGTCGGTGACCCTGGGGACATTTGTGAGCAACCCACCCCACCTCACCCCTTTTTCCAGATTCTTCTCCCTCTTTCAGCACTTTCTCCCCAACCTAGCTCACATCCTAATTTTGCTACACCCCATGAAACAGCTCTGGCAAAACTCATGCCTATTTAAGCCCCAGACAACGTCAAACAAATCATGGTTCCTCAACACACTCTGTGGATTTTCACATCTGAGAGGAGCCCCCGCGGCTCCTTCTCTGAACAGCATTGTTCACCTTGTCTGCCCGTTGAACTTTTGCCATCCTAAAAATATCCTAGCTGGTCTTCATTCTACTTTGAAGCTCCTCCCTCACCCAACCAAAGAGCTAGCTGCTATCCATCCAGGGCTATTTCACGCCAGGACTCACCGCTCAAGTCACGCGGTTCTGGACCAACTGATGGATGTACCTGTCTCCCCACTGACCATGAGCTTCTCCAAGAGAAGCAGTTTGTATTTGTTTCATCCCTTTGGGCCCAGCACAGGGCAGACGCTAGTATGCATTTCTTCAGCTAAACTTCAGTGTTAGGGAACTAATTTTCTACCTCCTAAGATTATTTCATTTTAGGAAAAGCAGGAAAAGACAATGCCTAACCAAAGATACGCCTTGCTGAAGATTGGACTTGAGGCATCTTGCAGGGAAAGTATATTTGAGAAGCATGGGGAATTCCTGTGCTTTTCTAATTATACAGCATAGGAGAATATATAAAGAGCTCTTTGCTTATTTGATGTTTGAAAGTTAAAAGGATGCTCAGTCATATTTCTTCTAGGAAAAATATTCCCAAAGAATCCCCAAAGAGGGATTCGTTTTCTAATTCTTCCACATGTCCTTAGAAGTAAACTCAGGTAGGAAATGTGACGATGGTAGTGTTTTTAGGGGCAATGTCTCAGTAAACTGGAGGTCTGGAGGAATTCTTCTGGAAGTGCAGGGACGGACTTCAAGTCCTTGTGAAATTGCTGAGGTGACATCACTGGATTAATTGAAGAGTTTTCACAATCACATCCCCACCATGAATTATGTATTCATCTCGTATTCAAAGGATGAACTGCTCTTCTGTTTTAAAAAGTGACTTTCCATTTAGGGCTGAGGTGTATCTTGGTGAAAGCAAAATTTAGAATTCCTTGACTGTTAGAAAGTGACTTGATATTTCTTATAACTCACGAATGGCACGTGATTGTTGCTGGATGTCAAGAAGGGAAGAAGCACTTATTGATTTGTTCTCCTTCAGACAGCTTTCCGAAGTCTGAAATAAGCCAGCTCCTAACAGGGTTATTGACGCCGTGATAGTTTTTCTTCTGCACTCCCTCCCATTTTAGATGGTGTTTTTGGTTACATGAGTGCCCAAAGAAAAGGCAACAAGAGAGTGTTAGAAAAGGAACTGGTGGCAACAAATGCCTGTGGTATTTAAGAGATGCAGTCTCAACTCAGCACAGAGTGATGGGCGGGGGGGGGGAAGCTTGCTCCACCCCAACTTACTTGTGCAGTTTCCCAACATCCTCAGCACACCTGAGCACAGGCACTTGAACACCTGCCTCTCTGGATGCCAGTCTGCCAGCAGGGACTTGTTGCAACACAAGGAGAAACGTGGTTCTTCTTGTGTGGACTCAAGTAAGACTCAGTGTAGCCAGTTCAGGGATGGAGGAGAGAGTTAATTCTTGAATTACACACTGAGGGACACTGTTCCTTCCCAAAGCCCGGAAAGCATCCACTATGGCTGAATAAAGCTATTAAATGGGTGAATTCATTGTTTTAGCCAAGTGGATAATTCTCTAGCACTGAAGGAATGATCATTTTGGGTTTACGTTCTATTTCACACAATGTGCAGGGTTTATAAATTAGAGTGTTAATTAAAATTTTATTACTTGATATAAATCGATGTTTCTAAGTGCCTTCTGTAAAGGTAAGGCAGTCTTTTAAAGAAAATGACTCCATACTAACCTAGAAGCTGCCCTGCCCAGCATCCAGTGGCATCTTGACCACCAACAGGCTGAAATTTCCTTTTGAGGGGATGGGATGAGTCACATCCTGATATTCGACTGGCAGTTTCTCTCCAGGAAAAGTTGCAGCAGGGAGTGTAAGGATGGATTAGTGGGGCTGGGTTTTGGAGCCTGCCTCTCCCCAGCTGAAACAGCTACATATTTCCAAAGGAATAAATAGTAAGAAATGTTGCCACCGCCCGACCAGCACCCGTCTGGCAGGGTACTTCTCAGAGGCTGTGCAGCTGTCTCCACACTCCCTTTGGGACGAGACTGCTGTCTCCATCCTCAGGGATGCCTGGACCACTTCCTCCATGTGAGGCATGTGGTTTCCTCACCTGGGAACAGGCTGCAGGGTCTGCTTGCCTGATGTTTCCATATTCAGCTGCTTTTGAAGCAGCTTGGAAGTAAAGACAATGCATATGTTGGCCAAGAGTCTATTTTAATCATTAGGGTAAAAAACTAGGTCCCCCAGGCCTTTATGTTTATAAAAGTAAAGGTTTCCAAGTAGGAAAAGACCTACGACAAGCTCACCAGGAACCAGACCAATGCCCTACAGCTCCATTCAATTTGGCAACACTGATTTGTCATAAGACTCTTGAGATTGCTCTTTTTTTTTTTTTTTTTTTTTTTGCGGTATGCGGGCCTCTCACTGTTGTGGCCTCTCCCGTTGCAGAGCACAGGCTCCGGATGTGCAGGCCCAGTGACCATGGCTCACGGTCCCAGTCCCTCCACGGCATGTGGGATCTTCCCGGACCGGCCACGAACCCATGTCCCCTGCATCGGCAGGTGGACCCTCAACCACTGCGCCACCAGGGAAGCCCTGCTCTTCTTAACACTGAATCTGTGTTAGTTCCTACTGTGTGGCTAGAGTACTTTTCCCCCAGGCCAGCACCCCACTGTCAGCCTCTCTTTGGGGTCTTATGATAATTTTAAAGAAGACAAAGTCTCACTGGTTCATGAGTCCTGGGGGATTTCACTGGTATCTCAATGTCCATCTGAGCATGATAGTCACCAGGGCACGAATATCTCTTGTCTGGCTCCAAAGAGGAATACTGGGCATGGCGCAGGCTCAGTCCCACTCAGTCCCAGGCCCCTTCTAACACCGTCACGAGCAGGCCGCCTGCCAGTGTGTGTCTGAAGTCAGCCTGCCTGTGACTGGCACTTGTCACTTGTCACATGTTTATCCTGGGGACTCCCTTCCCATCTCCTTGTGAGCTCCCGGCTTCTTGGGGCATTCGCTAGGACATCTTGGAACTGGAATACTCCAAGGCTATCTCAGACAAGTCATCTGAATGACATAGATGACACAACAATTAAGTGAATGGCAAAATATTCTGGGACAAAGGGGTGTGTTGTCATATGTGGTTTATTTAATGATAAGAATTTGTAGAGAAAAATCTGGTAAACTTGCCTAGCCCCGGAGCAACATTGATTCCACCTTCTCGATTCTGGACTGGGTCTCCCAGGGCCTGAGGGAGACCCAATTTGCCCTGTTGCCGTATTGCGGCTGCGTAGTTGGTGGGTTCTCACAAGACCACTTCCTGCGAGTGATGGGTACACATTACTGGTGTGTACTAATGTCTGTTTTCCTTTTTGGGCACATGGAAATTACACGTCTCTGCCCCTTGCCGTTAGATTGTGACTCCTTCTGGACCAAGAAATGAAGGTGGACACAATGAGTGTTGATCTGGGCTGAGGTAGAAATGAGCCCACATGTGATTCTTGGAGTGTTTCCTTTTCCTGCTGCTCTGTGCTTGGAAGATTCCTGTGCGTTTATGGAGCCATACAATCAAAGTAGCCTGAATCATCAAAGTCCTGGGTGCTGCCCAACCCTATACAGGACTGAGCAAGGAGTAATCTTCTGCTGTGTGAAACCATTGAGATTTGGGGGATATTTGTTACTACAGTGGATGCTTGTCCTTTCCTGACAACTGTCTTTAAAAATTGTGTTGGTATGGTATGATGTATGTGTATGTGTGTGAGCATGTGGGTGTATGACCAGTAGGGACCCGTAAGAGTGAGTCCTCAAAGAACATTCCATGGTTGGATGAAGATGACGAGCCTTGGTAGGAAGGGCTTAGTTTTTCAGTAAGACTCAAGGGAACCCCTCTCTGAGAAACAAGTGCCTTAGAGCATAAATCCAAAGAGGAGGAGGGTTGTATAGGGATGTTCAAACCAGAAAAATATGTAGTGTATATGGATCTATGGACTGGCCTATGACATTTGGCTCCTAAGAAATGGAACAATTTTTTATGTTTCAAAGTCACATTAAGTGCAATTTGAGCAACCGCTTACCAAGGATGGTTCTTCAGGCACAGGTTCACACCCTCTTGAGACTTATCATTATAATGTATTTGGGTTTGACTTCAAACTGCCAGCAGCTTTGCTGGAGGGTTTTTCTGGGTGACCAGAGTGAGTTCTGCCCACTGTCAATGTTAGACTAACAATCCCTGAGAGCATCTCTTAGCTGATGGGTGAGGGGAGTGGGTGTTTAAATACGCCTGGCTTCCTGTGGTGTGTGCTTTCCGGAGGTCCAATCACCCACAGTGGTGGCTTGTTTGAGAGCGCACCCGTTAAAGGCAGTCCTCCCTGACTTGCCCCACTTCTCCACTCCCCTGCTGAGGTATCCTGGAGTTACTTCCCAAATAAGCTCCTTGCACTTAAATGCTTATCTCAGGCTGTGCTTCTGGGGGAACCCAAACCAAGACAATTCTTCCTGAGAATGACCATTCATATCAGCTGAGGTAAAGGAAAACAAGGATAAGGGCTTTTGCACATTCTTGCATTGAAATGTGATTATAATCATGTAAATATTGGCTAATATGGTCATTGTGCTCCACGATTTGTAAAGTCCTTTCAAATATAATCAAGAAAATTACCTTGAGAAGTAGATTTTATTTTCCCAATTTTATAGAACTATTGGAAGTTCAGATAAATGAAGTACTTTAACCAAAGCTAAAAGGGAAAGAAAAAGTTTGCAGCCTGTGTAGCTTTGGGGCCAGGCAATGGAGTATGAGGGATGGAGAACGGGAGTCCCAAGCACTGGGGACTGTCTCTTAATGTTGCTTCCCGAGTGGACAGAGTTCACCTCTGATCTCTGTTCAGCCTCAGGAACTAAGTTTTGTTGAGAATTGGTTCAGCATATAAAGTAGGCACATCTTGTATCCCATTCTGCACACCTCAATTCATGAGGTTCTGAAGGACATTTCTCTACATGGATTTACTTCCCTTCGGTCCTGGATTTTAATTTGTAATATACAGTCTCTCTATTAGCTATTAGGGCTGCCGTAACAAAATATCACAGACTGGGTGGTTTAAATGACCGAAGTGTTTTCCCACAGTTTTGGAGGCTAGAAGTCGGAGGGAGATCAGCATGTCAGCAGGTTGTTTGTCCTGAGGTCTCTCTGTTTGGCTTGTAGACGGCCACCTTCTGCTGTGTTCTCACATGTCTGTGTCCTAATCTCCTCTTTTTATAAGAACACCAGTCATATTGCATTAGAGCTCACCCATATTACCTCATGTCACCTTAATTACCTCTTCAAAGGCCAGTCTCCAAAAACAATCCCATTCTGATGTACCGAAGTTAGGACTTCAACATAGAAATTTTGAAGGAATGCAATTCAGCTTATAAACAGTCTGTGTATCAACAGATCAGGGGCCTGGAATTTCAATTCTGTTTGGAACTTGGACCTCACCTTTTCTACCAGCCTTATTGGGTTGGAAGCAACTTAGTAGCATTGCTTCATTAATTCCCTAATTTTTAAAATCTAGCAGATACCGATTATGCATCTCCTATGTGTCAGATCCCATGAATGGAAGAAGAAACATGGTTGATGAAGGGTCATGATATAATTAATGGGAGAGGGAGACATGGTGATGGAGGGTGATAGAGCTCTATTGGGCCATGTGGAAAGACAAGCCCCTTCCTTTTCTCTTCTCTCTCCACCAGGTCTGTATGATTCCTACATGCAGCCTTCCTCTAAGTGTTCTTGTCCCTGGCCTGCCATATCCCTTCCTGCCACGCAGAACGTTTCAGCCCCTTTCACCCGTGAGCCAAGGTCAGTAGAAGTGAGGCTCTTACACTGCCAAGAGAAGTTAGAAGTTGGTAGAACTTCTCCCGGGGAGCTGCAGGCAAGGCCCGAGGCCAACAGCCTAATGGGGCTGAGATAAAAACTGGGCAGCAGCATTGGTTGACCTCAGCTTTGGGGCCTGTGAAAGATTCCCTGTTGGGTAGGATGAAAGCTACAACGTTGTTCTGAAAAGGCATGCTGGGCCTAAGCAAAGGCAGCAGGATTTTCTCTCAGGGAGTCTGAAGATTTGATTTCATGTTGGGTGTCAGTTATGCTTAGAGGATGGCAGGAGTTGAGCCCTCTGTGAGGTCAAGAAAATGGAAACGACACTAGGTTTTTCACAAAAGGAATTTAATATGGGGAGTTTTATATACAGGTCTCGGAGGGCAGTAAAGGAGCAGAAAGGAGACACTGAGGTAGGACAGAGGTGAGTATGTAAAAAGCACTGTCCACTGCTAAGGATGGAGGGACAAAGGGAGAGACTGGTGTTTCATAATCCACTGGGTTAGGGTTAGGGTTAGAGAAGGGGCCCTGCACAGCCGGGTGTACCCCAGCTGGAGCTGATGCCTTTGAACCTTAGAAGCTCAGAGGATAGTGTCTGGGATGCTCAGAACTCTGAGCAGAGACCACTGCCTTGTTGGCACCTGGAGGGGTGACAACATGGTGGGTTCTCTATGTGCCCAAGTGAACCAAAGGCTGGAACCACCTCCGCTGCTGAAACGAAGGCCCTTCCTTGGGCAATACTGGCTGGACCAGCCAGCAGAAGGACAGAGCACACCTCTGCTCCCCGACTCCCATCTTCTGGTCTCCCTCTAGCGGCTACCTGTGGGCAGAAGCCAGCTGACAAAGGAAAAGTGCCGTTTGCAGAGTCCCAGTCCTGGTGTCACAAGGTAGAGGGTAGAGGGTAGATTTGGAGGAGAGACCATTCCTGAGTAACTGGCATAGGCATGGACAAGTCCAGCTCTGGGGCTGAGCAACTTGACTTGTTGCTAAGGCTGAGTCTCTGTTACTCAAGGACCAAGCCAAGGGAGATCAGAACTGCAACCTGAAGGTCAGCCTAGGAAGGAGTTTTCTGGTCCAGTGAGAGGAATACAGATTGAGGCACCACCTGTTGTGGGTTCCCATGCTACCCTCTGCTCACCCACAGTGTGGAGCTGTGCACAGTTTTCCGTGCCTCTAAGCCCCCATTTCTTCATCTATAGCATGTAATCCTAATGTTCTCCTTTTAGAGATGTGTGTGAAGTGCTAGGCAGAGGGTCTGCCCCCTGTTTTCTGTTTACTTGTTTTCACACTTGTGTGGACAGGGAACGTTGCCTGCAGTTCCAGTTCCACAAGGATCGAGCCATCAGCCACTGCAGCCACTGCCCCAATGGTGCACCCTGAGAGGAATTCAGAATGGAAAGAACCAGGACGCATTCTTTGCTTTGGATATTGGCCCTAGATGGTAAGATGCACATCTAAGCCATAATTTCACTGAGCCCAGACTCTTGCATCTTCCCATACATAGAAAAGCACTAAAATCATTTACTCGAGTTGTGTGCTTTTTGCAATTAGCAGTATTTTTTTGATATTCTAGTAGTACAGTTTTTTCTATCTTGTTTTTTTTTTTTTTTTTTTTAGTGAAAACCTCCAATATATTCTGGCTTCTCCCCAACGTCTTCAGAGCAACTCTGCAGAGATACTGAGAGGCTGTCTCCCAGGCTATAGTCCTCAGTAAATCCCCGAATAAAACTGAACTTGCAACTTTTAGGTTGTGTTTTCTTCAGTTGACACTTGCAATGCTATATAATTAAAATTCAAACTCCGTCTGAGGTCAAAATGGCTTTAGGGTCACAGCCATGGATTTTTGTCCTTGCTGACCAGATGTAGACTTATTGAGCTGGTTTCTGGGTTGTCTTTGTCAAGGGACAGGGTTTTCTCTCAGGAGTGACACGGGGGAGGTGCAGAGGGACCAAAGATGGGGCAGTTCTGTTGGGAGACGTCAACCCCTCTCATCACAGTCAAGTGAAATGAGTCCTCAAGCAGAATAAGGCAAGACCTCAGAATTTCCTTGGAGTGAAAAGTATGATTTCTCTTCCTTGTTAGCTTGGCTTGTGTCTGCTCCTAAACTAATTAGCTGTGAAAGGAAAAAAAAAACAAACCCCAAGATATTGCATTTTAATTCTAATTTTTAATTCATGGTTTGAAAGCCCAGCCGGCAGCATTTTTAGCTGTGGTTCTTTCTGAGGCGGATTGAATGCAGCCTTGTTTTCCTTCACTACGGGGAGCACTTCCTTCTCAGGAACCCCTTCACACACATGAATGTATACAGATGCACACACTATGCAGAGGTTAGTATAAACAAAATTAGCCCATAAATTTGCAGAGGGTTTTTTTTTTTAAAAAAGATACACAAAAAGAAATGAGATTTCCTAGCCAGGGCTGCAGTGAGTACTTAAACAGCCTGGACTGCTCTCTCTCTCTCTCTCTTTCTGTCTGTTTAGGTTTTCTTCAAGTGACTCCTTTGTGAGATGTAATTCTTGACAGAAACAGCCTGCATTAAAAAAAAACTTAGAATAGCATTTCACCCAAACTTCTCAGGGAAACATTAGTTCCACAAGAGTTTAAGTAAAGTTACACAAAAAAGGGAGTTCTGTGTCCAAATAAACTTGAGTAGAACCCTGTTAATCAGGATGGTAGGATGGTAGACTTTGTATGCTAATGCACTCTGCCAACCACAGAGGGGACTACTGTCTGCAGAATTTACTTCTCAAGGTCATTTGACACCCAACCTCCCCTACTCTTTTTTTTGTTTCCATATATCATCTTTCCGTCCAAGTGTTCAATGGGACACCAACTTGAGATCCTTGTTTCAGTGTCTTTTCTTTTGTGATTAGTGTGTGGTTGGTTAGAGTGGGAATGTTTAGGGTTTGTGACCCTGCCCTGGTCCAGGAAATCAGAAGGATGGATGCTAGTTCCATGTGCTGGTTTGTCAGTGCACGTGGACATCCCCAAGAAGATAAACCGCCCAACTGGGAGCTCACCTTATGTTTTTGTTCTGATACTAGCCCCTGCTTATTAAGAAATGTAGGTTTGGGCTTCTCTGGTAGAATAGTGGTTAAGAATCCACCTGCCAATGCAGGGGACTTGGGTTTGAGCCCTGGTCGGGGAAGATCCCACATGCCCTGGAGCACCGAAGCCCGGGCGCCACAACTACTGAGCCTGTGCTGTAGAGCCCACGAGCCGCAACTACTGAGCCCGTGCGCCACAGCTACTGAAGGCTGTGTGCCTAGATCCCGTGCTCTGCAACAAGAGAAGCCACCACAATGAGAAGCCTGCACACTGCAACGAAGTGTAGCCCCTGCTCACCACAACTAGAGAAAGCCCGCGCACAGCAACAAAGACTCAACACAGCCAGAAATAAATAAAAAATAAATAAAATTAAAAAAAAAAAGAAATGTGTGTTGCTCTGAACCTGAGAAAGGGGGTGAGTTGAGGAAGACAGGCTGTGTAGAGAGGAGCTGAAGCCTTTTATATTTTTGTAAAAACTCACATTTTTGAGCTCAGTTGTGCCAGTGCAACCCATATTTCATTCTGCTGGGAGAACTTGGGGGCGGCAGTTAATCTGTAGTTTATTTTATTTTATTGAATTTTTCCAGTTTTATTGAGATAGAATTGATGTACAATGTTCTTTCTTTTAAACATCTTTATTGGAGTATAATTGCTTTACAATGGTGTGTTAGTTTCTGCTGTATAACAAAGTGAATCAGCTATATGTATACATATATCCCCATATCTCCCCATTATTGCATCTCTCTCCCACCCTCCCTATCCCGCCCCTCTAGGTGGACATAAAGTACGAGCTGATCTCCCTGTGCTATTCAGCTGCTTCCCACTAGCTATCTATTTTACATTTGGTACTGTATATATGTCCATGTCACTTTCTTACTTCGTTCCAGCTTACCCTTCCCACTCCCTGTGTCCTCAAGTCCATTCTCTATGTCTGTGTCTTTATTTCTGCCCTGTCCCTAGGCTCTTCAGAACTATTTTTTTTTTTTAGATTCCATATATATGTGTTAGCATCCAGTATTTGTTTTTCTCTTTCTGACTTACTTCACTCTGTATGATAGACTCCAAGTCCATCAACCTAACTAAAAGTAACTCAGTTTTGTTTCTTCTTTTAAAATCTATTTTTATTTTTTAAATTTTTATTTATTTATCTTTTTAACATCTTTATTGGAGTATAATTGCTTTACAATGCTGTGTTAGTTTCTGCTTTATAACAAAGTGAATCAGCTATACATATACATATATCCCCATATCTCCTCCCTCTTGCGTCTCCCTCCTACCCTCCCTATCCCACCCCTCTAGGTGGTCACAAAGCACCGAGCTTATCTCCCTGTGCTATGCAGCTGCTTCCCACTAGCTATCTATTTTACATTTGATAGTGTATATATGTCCATGCCACTTTCTCACTTCGTCCCAGCTTACCCTTTCCCCTCCCCATGTCCTCAAGTCCATTCTTTACATCTTTATTCCCATCCTGCCCCTAGGTTCTTCAGGACCACTTTTTTTCTTTTTTAGATTCCATATATATGTGTTACCATACAGTATATATTTTTTCTCTTTCTGACTTACTTCACTCTGTATGACAGACTCTAGTTCCATCCACCTTGCTACAAAGAACTCAATTTCGTTTCTTTTTATGGATGAGCAATATTCCATTGTATATATGTGCCACATTTTCTTTATCCAGTTATCTGTTGATGGAGACTTAGGTTGCTTCCATGTCCTGGCTATTGTAAACAGAGCTGCAATGAACATTGCGGTTCATGACTATTTTTAAATTATGGTTTTCTCAGGGTATATGCCTAGTAGTGGGATTGCTGAGTCATATGGTAGTTCAATTTTTAGTTGTTTAAGGAACCTCCTCACTGTTCTCTATAGTGGTTGTATCAATTTACATTCCCACGAACGGTGCAAGAGGGTTCCCTTTTCTCCACACCCTCTCCAGCATTTATTGTTTGTAGATTTTTTGATGATGGCCATTCTGACCGGTGTGAGGTGATACCTCATTGTAGTTTTGATTTGCATTTCTCTAATGATTAGTGATGTTGCGCATTCTGTCATGTGTTTGTAGGCAATCTGTATATCTTTTTTGAAGAAATGTCTATTTGCGCCTTCTGCCCATTTTTTGATTGGGTTTTTTGGTTTTTTTATATTGAGCTGCATGAACTGCTTGTAAATTTTGGAGATTAATCCTTTGTCAGTTGCTTCATTTGCAAATATTTTCTCCCACTCTGAGGGTTGTCTTTTTGTCTTGTTTATGGTTTCCTTTGCTGTGCAAAAGCTTTTAAGTTTCATTAGGTCCCATTTGTTTATTTTTGTTTTTATTTCCATTTCTCTAGGAGGTGGGTCAAAAAGGATCTTGCTGTGATTTATCTCATAGAGTGTTCTATGTTTTCCTCTAAGAGTTTTATAGTGTCTGGCCTTACATTTAGGTCTTTAATCCATTTTGTGTTTATTTTTGTGTATGGTGTTAGGGAGTGTTCTAATTTCATTCTTTTACATATAGTTGTCCAGTTTTCCCAGCACCACTCATTGAAGAGGCAGTCTTTTCTCCATTGTATATTCTTGACCCTTTTATCAAAAATAAGGTGATCATATGTGTGTGGGTTTATTTCTGGGCTCTCTATCCTGTTCCATTGGTCTATATTTCAATTTTTGTGCCAGTACCATACTGTCTTGATGACTGTAGCTTTATAGTATAGTCTGAAGTCAGGAAACCTGATTCCTCCAGCTCCATTTTTCTTTCTCAATATTACTTTGGCTATTCGGGTTTTTTGTGTTTCCATACAAATTGTGAAATTTTTAATTCTAGTTCTGTGAAAAATGCCAGTGGTAGTTTGATAGGGATTGCATTGAATCTGTAGATTGCTTTGGGTAATAGAGTCATTTTCACAATGTTGATTCTTCCAATCCAATAACATGGTATATCTCTCCACCTGTTTGTATCATTTTTAATTTCTTTCATCAGTGTCTTATAGTTTTCTGCATACAAGTCTTTTGTGTCCTTAGGTAGGTTTATTCCTAGGTATTTCTGTGAGATTTTAAAACATTATCATACAAGAATACATAGTTTTCTTTTATATTAAACAAGTAACCATTTCATGCCTGTGATTGTAAGTCCTTTCTCATCTTAATATTTTGTGAAGAAGAACAGAATGCTCTGGGAGTATTTCAAAATGCTTGCTTTCCCCCTCCCTCTGTTGTAAGGGGATTCTTCTCCAAGCTTCACTGTGAGGAGCTGGGAGAGCTCCTGGAGTTAAAACTCATAAAAGTGTGGGACGTGTCCCTCCCTGGAGTATTTAACTCTCAAATGTGCCACCCTGAGCCCCTAGCATTCGTCAGTTGCAGTTTTTTTTCCTGCCCAGTGCTGTTTCCCATGGAGGTCTATGTTCCACTAAGTTGTGCCTCTCCAAGCGCACCTGTCTTGGAGCAGCAGTTTGCCCATGATTTCAGTTCTTGATGAACCTGAGAGGAACTGTTGATTCTCAATTTGTTCTGCCATTTTCTCATTGTGAGGGCAGGAGCAGCCACACACAAGCTCCTGACAAGAAGGAAGTCCTCCACTCTTAAAGTTTTACACTTTTGTTTTTCTCTTTTTTGTTGATTCCCATAGTGAAATGTTTGTCTATGTTATGGATCTTTTTGCAAAGCAAGTTCTTTTACTGATGCTTCTTTTGGTGGTTGAAATGAATTATTTTTAGTTTTTATGTTTAGTAATTTCCCCCTCTTTCTTTCTTTCAGTTTTATTTCACCACTCTTCTTCTAGCTTTTTGAGTTAGTTTATTTTTTTCCCATTATCTCTTGATTTTACTTTGATGCCTTTGTTCTGCTAACTCCATAGGAAAATGGATGATCTGTATGTTACTAGGTCATAAGCCTCTTCAGGGCGAGGGTCATGCGTGTTTTCCTCACCACTGTACCTCAGTTCAAAACACAGCATGAAGCACAAAGAAAGCGCATAATCCACAGTGGTTGGATAAGTGAATGAATAAATGGATGAATGCTAGATTTAGGGTGTTTGTCTTATTCCATATATTTTCCCTGTTTAAGTTTATTTGGCTGTTTCTTTTTTTTTTTTTTTTTATGTGGTATGCAGGCCTCTCACTATTGTGGCCTCTCCCGTTGCAGAGCACAGGCTCGGGACGCGCAGGCTCAGAGGCCATGGCTCACGGGCCCAGCCGCTCCGCGGCATGTGGGATCTTCCCGGACTGGGGCACGAACCCGTGTCCCCCGCATCAACAGGCGGACTCTCAACCACTGCGTCACCAGGGAAGCCCTGGCAACATTAAATGTTCTGCATAAAAAAGTGTTGCTTCTTTGATCAAATTGTACTATATATGCAATTTTATATCTTGCTTTGTAAAATTTAATCTGGTTATAATATTTTTTAATAAAGTTTTTAATAATGTTATTACAGATTCATTTCTATTCACTGGATGTATCATATCTTACTTAAATATTAACCTATTGATGTAAATTTGAGGTATTGCCAATTATTTTTGTTATTAAAAGAAATTATGGGAATATTTTTATGCCCGGAATTTTTAAAGTATAGAAAGTTTCTTCACAATGAAAACCCTGTAGTGAAGTCTATGGGTCAAAGACATGAATATTTAATTGTTACATTTTAACACATGGTTTTCCAAAAGGGTAGTTCAAAATTTGGTAGCCACCAGCAGTATATGAATGTAATCATCTCTCTGCAGCTTTGCTGATTTGGGGTGCTGTCCATTCCTGTCTCCCATCTCTGGACCAGTGCTCCTTGCACTACACTGTCATGAGTTTTTGTCTCTTTTCAGATCCTTAGAAACTTTCCCCGATTTCTCAAATGCAAAGAAGCTGAGAGACAGAAATATCAAAAATTAAGATAATTCACTTCATTATTTACTTCACTTATTCTTCTACTTAAAATAAATTAAGATTGCTTAAGCCTTTTTAGAGCCACAGAAGTACAAAGGAGAAAATAAGCCCCAAATGGCTCCTTTACGATTGAATGCATTTCACAGGTTGAAGAAGTCAACCGTGCATGGTGGAAGGGAATGGGAAGTGAAAGCCTCCTTTCCCATTTTCCTCTCCTGGAGGTAATGTATCTTTGATTCTTTTTAGAATAAATATATATATATACACTTAGTGATGAATTTAGAATATTTCATAGACTCTAAGATGCTTCATGCCAGCCCTTTCCTGGCCTTACCAGAAAGTGCCAATGGACGTTCTTTACAGAAACCTCACCACTGTTGCCTGACTGGCAGTGGCTGTGAGAGGTCCTGGCTCTAAGAGAAGAGGCATTTTTTTAAAGAAAGGGTTAGCATGTTCATCACAGAGTCAACAGGGCTAACGGGGTGTATTTATTTCCATATTTTGCAATCTATTATAAAAGGGTCATATTTTTCAGAGCGTTCTGTATCTTGCAGAGGAGTTAAAAAAATTACATCAGGTCACACAATTAGTAATAGGAGGAGCAGGATTTGAAACAGATTCATCTGCTGTGGAATCGCATATTTAAAAAAAATTTTTATCTGCTTTGTTTTTTTGAAGGTTGATTTTAATGAACGAAAATTTCTGTATAAAAACATTTAAACTTTATCAAATGCTTTAAAAATACACATACACACACACACAGGTCCAAATCCAATACAGAATCTTTTGAACATTATCATTTTTCACCTCAGCATAACGTGTAGAGGGATTTCTGGATAAAATTTACATGTGAAAAAAGACCCATAGTCTTACACATGCACACACACAAGAGCACACAATCACAATCAGGAAGAACTAAAGTATATGGTAAGAATGCAAACAGGATGGGAATGAATTTCTTGTAAAGCTTATATAAATGAACGCTACATGAGTAAAAGAAATTTCTAGACCAAGAGAAGATGCAGAGAGGGGGAAGAGAAAGCAGAGGTTAGTCTAACTCATTAATAAATAGTTTGAGAAGGTCATTCAAGAACAGTGAATTTGGGGAGTTATAGATAATCCCTAGTTTTCACCACCTCAAATTCTGTGAATCTGATAACTGATGATGCTTTGAAAGCGTCTATGTTTTCATTTTTTGTAGGTCTTGATTTGTTCATCATTATTTAAATGTGGTTTGTCCCTTTTGGTGTTAATTCCTCCGTTCTCGCTCAGTGTTATACCCAATTCACCAGAAGAGCCACAGTAAGAAATGATGGCAAGCACAGAGGACCGCAAGGGTGGCAGTCTCATGAATGGCAGTTAATAAGAGCCAGACTGCCTGGGTTTGCATTTCAGTGTCACTAGCAGCTAGCTGCCTGTTACTCAGCAAGCTCCTCGGCCACTCTATGTCTCATTTCCTCATCTTCAATTAGGGATCATTATTACCCACTTCACATAGGGCTATTAAGAGGATTTAAACAAGATAATCCATTTAAAGAATTTATCACACTGCCTGGCACAACTAAATGTGCAAAAAATGTTAGCTGAGGTTACTATTAGTCATAGAATTACAGGGGAATCAAAAGAAGAATTTTCTTCTTTCTCTGTATTTCTCTTTGATGAGGTTTTCAGAGGCAAAAAAGATTGAGGATCTAGTCTTATGAATATAGATGTTTGCTTTTATGTTAGAAAAAAATTACATGGCTCCATATCACAAAATTTAACATCTTTCCATTAAACATCACACAATTCTCATCATCATTATGCCCTACACACACCTTAAATGATGTGGAGTTTCTATTGATATTCATCAACAATAGGGTCCAGAAATTTTAAAAAAGAAATAGTTGCAGAAATGCATGTTGGGCAGTAATCTGTGGGTGCCCTAAAAGCTTGGGCCAACACAGATGCCTGGGATTCTGCCTCCAAGGCCTGGACCCGCTCACACACAGTCAGATGGGTCAGGTTCCTGCAGCCCTTCAAAGCTCCATTTGAGACCCCCTTCAAGAGGGGAGTTCCCAATAGGTGAAAGAAGCAGTAGCCACTGAGGATGGAATGCCCCACACCTACTTCAGTGCGATATGATAGCTATCATTGGTTTCTGCTTTCATTGTGTCCAGAATAAAACAGGCTTCTTCCTGAAAGCTCTGTATCATCTCATCACTAATGGGCACACGGATTCCTGTGGGCCCCTGCTTGTGGACCTGGCTGATCTGGCAAGGGGAAACGCTGAAAAGCTGAGCAATTTTTTTCTGTCAGTTCAACATCTGTCAGTTCTTCTAGGTAGATGGTATGGTAAACGAAGAAAGTATTTGGGTCTCCATCCTCATGCTTCTCCTGCTGTTGTTGCTGCTCCCCCAGCTGCAAGGGTTCCTGACAAACATAAATGGTTAGACTTGGGCTCACATCAGGCCTTTTAATGCATTAAAAAGTCTGATTCCATCTGCAGGGCCACAGATTTGAATCACATCATCTCTAGTTAGTTTCAACAAATCTGCCCCTGAAAAGTTTGTAAAAAGCCTCGTGAATGTGGAAAAACGGCTTCGATGCAACAACTGCAGAACCTCCTGAGGTGTGGTTGTTGGCAGGAGGTTATCTGTGACTGGAGGGGCCACTGGCTGGTGATTTGGTGAACCATTTCCTTCCCCAAGAGAAAGACTGCTATGGGAACTGTAGAAGCCAGGTGATGGGGAATTATTGACATACGTGATCTCAGGCCATGGAGAACACTCTGTGAGTATAGTTGTCTCATAGGAAGGTTGATACTTCTCCTTCTCATGAGGCGTTCATTTCTCCATTTTCTCCCTGTCTGTTTTTTTGTTTTCTGTCTGCACCTTTGGGCTTGAAGACTTCGATCTGGCAGCTGGTTGAGTGTAAGTGCTCAGTATATTCCCCATTCTTATTCTCCTTGAAGGTATCAATTTGTACTCAAAATGGCACTCCCTTCTCTCCACCATGTTTCCTCATAGTGAACTCTGTGCTAATACAATGCACCTGAATAAACACAGATGTCCTCCTTGCAGGGTCCCACAGGAACTCCACTATATTTAGTTGGTTTGGATTAGCCCTAGGATCGATTATACCCACAGACATTGGGATATCAAGAATGCTATCTCCAGGTGGGTTCCACCTCCAGCCTTCCAGCTGCTGATGTTCAGTGTATTGTAGCCGTCTGTCATGGAACACAACATGGAATACACTCTTCAGCAATTTGCCATTAATTTCTGGTAGTTCTCCAAGTTTCCTGTTGTCTAGTATTCGGATTGCGTAAGACTGGCCTTGATTGAGATATGTCAGGGTTTCATCATGGAGTTTCACTGCTGGAGAGGTGGCAGCACAAAGCACATATTGAAAAGGGAGGATTTTATTCTCATTGTCTGGAGGCAAACTTGACTCTTCTTGCTTAAAAATGGGCAATGCTAGGACATCACTCATGCTACAGGCACCAGCACGCAGTTGTGGCCGATCCCGGATAATCTAGCATCAGAGTCCTGCACAGCCGGGATTCAGTCACCTCATCTGTCAGAGGCAGCTTCAGAGCCCATGCCATCCTGGCTCCTTCCTTTTGCCCCAGGAGACACCGTTTCTAGTACAAAGGCGAGTAGTGTGAGTCTACCCAACGGGGGCAAGACTGCAAGACTGTAGAAAACTCCAAACCAAGATCTCCCACGCAATACTCACCAGCTGCCCCCAAGCCGCACCCGCACTGCCCGCACAACTAATCTCCTGCACCCTATGCTCCTCGCTCTTGGCTGCCCTGACTTCCAGAATCCCTCCCCCTCCCCCCTCCCCAGCCCTCTGGGGCTGCGCGAGGGTCCTTTGGCTTAACTCTTCCAGACTGCCCAAAGGCAACCCTGGACTCCTCTCACTTCTACTCTTTGGGCTCTCCCCTTGAACTCGTGGTGGGCACTCGCTGCTTTCCAAACAGACCGGCAGCAGCCATCCTCTGCCTACCCTGCGCTCCCACGCCGCTTTCGCAACTTTTCCCCCACCCCTTTCTGCGGGAAACCCCCTCCCCCTCGGGAACCGGTCTCCTTACCCCTCCAGGCCTCTCTTCCCATCAGTCCCAAGATCACTTCTGGTAACGCCTTCTCAATCCCATGGCTCTTAGGACCAAATCCAGGTTCCTGCTGAGTTGCCTCCCTGCCCTGTGCAGCCCCCCATGGTCTGGAAGCATGGATGGAGAAAGCTCAGCACTGGCTTGAATCCTAGACTCACCAGGCTCCTCCAGCGGCCGCAGCCCCATCACCAAACAATCATGGCACCCTCTTCCTTCACCCTATCTGCTTCCTTTTATTCCCATTAACGTGACTACTAGAAAACTTTATTTTAATTATTTATTTTAAATTTATTTCATTGAGGTGCAGTTGGTTTACAATGTTGTGTTAATTTCTGCTATACAGCAAAGTGATTCAGTTACACATACATATTCATCCTTTTTCATATTCTTTTCCACTATGGTTTATCACAGGATATTGGATATAGTTCCAATAGTGGGGTTTGGGCAAGGGATTGCATGCCTAGTGAAGGAGTGAGCCGTATGCATCATATTTTTGCAAAATGGCCTTCAGTTCTAGATGTTACAGAAATATTTTACACAAAATGATGAACCCGACAGTTATCTCAAATTTAGAGCTGAGGAACTTTCCTAGGACAAGCTCAGAGGCAGGTGAAGAACTTGGTAGTGGAGTGAACTTTGGTTGCCGGCAGGAAGCAAGGCTGTTGCATTGACTCTGGTCTTGACTCAACGTAAAACATTGAACTAATCGTTCCTCTGT
This sequence comes from Orcinus orca, assembly GCF_937001465.1. Classification (NCBI taxonomy): domain Eukaryota; kingdom Metazoa; phylum Chordata; class Mammalia; order Artiodactyla; family Delphinidae; genus Orcinus; species Orcinus orca. Next base: position 16,411,348 of record NC_064565.1, on the reverse strand, counting down.
GCCTCAGTTTCCTCATCTGCAAAATGGGAGAAGCTGGACTGAAATACGAATATACCTTAAATTCAACAATTCTATGACAGTTTCTTTGAACCTATAGTTTTGTTGGGTAGGAAGAAAAAACTTCATAGAAATTGGTGTTTAGGGATGAAGTTTTTTCAGCTTTGGCTGGTAGCAGTAAGAATTATTCCTACTTAAAACTTTCAAAAGGAGACTTCCCTGGTGGTCCAGGGGTTAAGACTCCATTCTTCTGGAGTTTCACAGTTTTCCTGGATATTTCCCGGTCTACAGGAGCCGTGTGCCTGACAGGGTCTTGGTGCTCTGGCTGGGTGTGAGGCGTGAGCCTCTGAGGTGGAAGAGTCGAGTTCAGGACATTGGTCCACCAGAGGATTCCCGGCACCACATAAGATCAAATGGCGAAAGCTCTCCCAGATATCTCCATCTCAACACTGAGACCCAGCTCCACTCAACGACCAGCAAGCTCCAGTGCTGGACACCCCATGCCAAACAACTAGCAAGACAGGAACACAACCGCACCCATTAACAGAGAGGCTGCCTAAAGTCATAATAAGTTCACAGACACCCCAAAACACACCACCAGATGCAGTCCTGCCCACGAGAAAGACAGGATCCAGGCTCACCCATCAGAACACACACACAAGTCCCCTCGACGAGGAAGCCTACACAACCCACTGAACCAACCACACCCACTGGGAACAGACACCAAAAACAACAGGAACTATGAACCTGCAGCCTGTGAAAAGGAGACCCCAAACACAGTAAGTTAAGCAAAATAAGAAAACAGAGAAATAAACAGCAGATGAAGGAGCAAGGTAAAAGCCCACCAGACCAAACAAATGAAGAGGAAATAAGGAGTCTACCTGAAAAAGAATTCAGAGTAATAATAGTAAAGATGATCCAAAATCTTGGAACTAGAAAGGAGAAAATACAAGAAACATTTAACAAGGACCTAGAAGAACTAAAGAACAAAAAAACAATGATGAACAACACAATAGATGAAATTAAAAATTACCTAGAAGGAATCAATAGCAGAATAACTGAGGCAGAAGAAAGGAAATGACCTGGAAGATAAAACAGTGGAAATAACTACTGCAGAGCAGAAAAAAGAATGAAAAGAATTGAGGACCATCTCAGAGACTTCTTGGACAAAATTAAACACTCCAACATTCGAATTATAGGGGTGCCAGAAGAAGAAGAGGAAAAAAAAAAAGGACAGAGAAAATATTTGAAGAGATTATAGTTGAAAACTTCCCTAATATGGGTAAGGAAAGAGTCAATCAAGTCCAAGGAGCACAGAGAGTCCAATAGAGGATAAAACCAAGGAGAAACATGCCAAGACACATATTAATCAAACTATCAAAAATTAAACACAAAGAAAAAATATTAAAAGCAGCAAGGGGAAAGCAGTAAATAATATACAAGTGAATCTCCTAAAGGTTAACAGCTGGTCTTTCAGCAGAAACTCTGCAGGCCAGAAGGGAGTGGCAGGACATATTTAAAATGATGAAAGGGAAAAACCTACAACCAAGATTACTCTACCCAGCAAGAATCTCATTCAGATTCAACGGAGAAATTAAACACTTTACAGATAAACAAAAGCTAAGAGAATTCAGCACCACAAAACCAGCTGTACAACAAATGCTAAAGGAACTTCTCCAGGCAGGAACACAAGAGAAGGAAAAGATTTACAATAACATACCCAAAACAATCAAGAAAATGGTAATAGGAACATACATATTGATAACTACCTTAAATGTAAATGGATTAAATGCTCTAACCAAAAGTCAGAGACTGGCTGAATGGATACAAAAACAAGACCCACACATATGCTGTCTGCAAGAGATCCACTCCAGACCTAGGGACTCATACAGACTGAAAGTGAGGGGATGGAAAAAGATATTCCATGCAAATGGAAATCAAAAGAAAGCTGGAGTAGCAATTTTCATATCAGACAAGAGACTTTAAAATGAAGACTATTACAAGAGACAAAGAAGGAAACTACATAACGATCAAGGGATCAATCCAAGAAGAAGATATAACAATTATAAATATATATACACCCAACATAGGAACACTTCAGTACATAAGGCAAATGCTAACAGCCATAAAAGGGGAAATCGACAGTAACACAATCATAGTAGGAGATTTAACACCCCACTTTCACCAATGGAAAGATCATCCAAAATGAAAATAAACAAGGAAACACAAGCTTTAAATGATAGTTTAAACAAGATGGACCTAATTGATATTTATAGGACATTCCATCCGAAAACAACAGAAAGAATACATTTTCTTCTCAAGTGCTCATGGAACATTCTCCAGGAAAGATCATATCTTGGGTCACAAATCAAGCTTTGGTAAATTTAAGAAAATTGAAATCATATCAAGTATCTTTTCTGACCACAATGCTATGAGACTAGATGTCAATTACAGGAAAAAAAATCTGTAAAAAAATATAAACACATGGAAGTAAACAATACACTACTAAATAACCAAGAGATCACTGAAGAAATCAAAGAGCAAATAAAAAAATACCTAGAAACAAATGACAATGCAAACACGATGACCCAAAACCTATGGGATAAAGCAAAAGAAGTTTTAAGAGGGAGGCTTATAACAATTCAATCCTACCTCATAAAGCAAGAAACATGTCAAATAAACAACCTAACCTTACACCTAAAGCAATTGGAGAAGGAAGAACAAAAAAACCCCAAAAGAAGCAGAAGGAAAGAAATAATAAAGATCTGATCAGAAATAAATGAAAAAGAAAAGAAGGGAATGATAGCAAAGCTCAATAAAAGTAAAAGCTGGTTCTTTGAGAAGATAAACAAAATTGATAAACCATTAGCCAGACTCATCAAGAAAAAAAGGGAGAAGACTCAAATCAGTAGAATTATAAATGAAGAAGGAAAAGTAACGACTGTCACTGCAGAAATACAAAGGATCGTGAGAGATTACTACAAGCAACTATATGCCAATAAAATGGACAACCTGGAAGAAATGGACAAATTCATAGAAAAGCACAACCTTCTGAGACTGAATCAGGAAGAAATAGAGAATATAAATAGACCAATCCCAAGCACTGAAATGGAAACTGTGGTTAAAAATCTTCCAACAAACAAAAGCCCAGGAGCAGATGGCTTCATAGGCGAATTCTACTAAACATTTAGAGCAGAGCTAACACTTATCCTTCTCAAACTCTATATAAATATAGCACAGGGAGGAACACTATGAGGTCATCATAACCCTGATACCAAAGCCAGACAAAGATGCCACAAAAAAGACAACTAAAGGCCAATATCACTGATGAAAATAGATGCAAAAATCCTCAACAAAATACTAGCAAACAGAATCCAACAGCACATTAAAAGGATCATACACCATGATCAATTGGGGTTTATCCCAGGAATGCAAGGATTCTTCAATATACACAAATCAATCAATGTGTTACACCATACTAACATATTGAAGAATAAAAACCACATGATCTTCTCAACAGATGCAGAAAAAGCTTTTGAGAAAATTCAACACCGATTTATGATAAAACCCTCCAGAACGTAGGCATAGAGGGAACCTACCTCAGCATAATAAAGACCATATATGAGAAACCCACAGCCAACATCATTCTCAATGTTGAAAACCTGAAACCATTTCCACTAGGATCAGGAAAAAGACAAGGTTGCCCACTCTTACCACTCTTATTCAACATAGTTTTGGAAGTTTTAGCCACAGCAATCAGAGAAGAAAAGGAAATAAAAGGAATCCAAATCAGAAAAGAAGAAGTAAAGCTGTCACTGTTTGCAGATGACATGATACTATACATAGAGAATCCTAAAGATGCTACCAGAAAACTACTAGAGCTAATCAATGAATTTGGTAAAGTAGCAGGATACAAAATTAATGCACAGAAATCTCTTGCATTCCTATACACTAATGGTGAAAAATCTGAAAGATAAATTAGGGAAACACTCCCAATTACCTTTGCAACAAAAAGAATAAAATACCTAGGAGTAAACCACCTAAGGAGACAAAAGACCTGTATGCAGACAACTATAAGACCCTGGTGAAAGAAATTAAAGATGATACAAACAGGTGGAGAGATATGCCAGGTTCTTCAATTGGAAGAATCAACATTGTGAAAATGAGTATACTAGCCAAAGCAATCTACAGATTCAGTGCAATCCATATCAAACTACCAATGGCACTTTTCACAGAACTAGAACAAAAAATTTCACAATTTGTATGGAAACACAAAAGACCCTGAATAGCCAAAGCAATCTTGAGAAAGAAAAATGGAGCTGGAGGAATCAGGCTCCTGGACTTCAGACTATACTACAAAGCTACAGTAATCAAAAGAGTATGGTACTGGCACAAAAACAGAAATATAGATAAACGGAACAGGACAGAAAGCCCAGAGATAAACCCATGTATCTATTGTCAACTAATCCATGACAAAGGAGGTAATAATATACAATAGAGAAAAAACAGCCTCTTCAATAATTGGTGCTGGGAAAACTGGACAAATACGTGTAAAAGAATGAAATTAGAACACTCCCTAACACCATACACAAAGATAAACTCAAAATGGATTAAAGACGTAAATATAAGGCCAGACACCATCAAACTCTTAGAGGAAAACATAGGCAGAACACTCCATGACATAAATCACAGCAAGATCCTTTTTGACCCACCTCCTAGAGAAATGGAAATAAAAACAAAAATAAACAAATGGGACCTAATGAAACTTAAAAGCTTTTGCATAGCCAAGGAAACCATAAACAAGACAAAAAGACAACCCTCAGAATGGGAGAAAATATTTGCAAATGAAGCAACCGACAAAGGATTAATCTCCAAAATTTATAAGCAGCTCATGCAGCTCAATATCAATAAAATAAAGAACCCAATCCACAAGTGGAAGAAGACCTAAATAGACTTTTCTCCAAAGAAGGTATATAGATTGCCAACAAACACATGAAAGGATGCTCAACATCACTAATCATTAGAGAAATGCAAATCAAAACTACAATGAGGTATCACCTCACACCGGTCAGAATGGCCATCATCAAAAAATCTAGAAACAATATATACTGGAGAGGATGTGGAGAAAAGGGAACCCTGTTGCACTGTTGGTGGGAATGTAAATTGATACAGCCACTATGGAGAACAGTATGGAGGGTCCTCAAAAAAGTAAAAATAGAACTACCACATGACCCAGCAGTCCCACTACTGGGCAAATACCCTGAGAAAACCATAATTCAAAAAGAGTGATCTACCACAATGTTCATTGCAGCTGTATTTAGAATAGCCAGGACATGGAAACAACCTAAGTGTTCTACGACAGATGAATGGATAAAGAAGATGTGATACATACATATAATGGAATATTACTCAGTCATTAAAGGAAATGAAATTGAGTTATTTGTAGCGAGGTGGATGGACGTAGAGACTGTCATACAGAGTGAAGTAAGTCAAAAAGAGAAAAACAAATACCGTATGCTAATACATATATATGGAATCTAAAAAAAAAAAAAAAAGGTTCTGAAGAACCTAGGGGCAGTACAGGAATAAAGACGCAGACATAGAGAATGGAGTTGAGGACACGGGAAGGGGGAAGGGTAAACTGGGATGAAGTGAGAGTGTGGCATGGACATATATACACTACCAAATGTAAAATTGATAGCTAGTGGGAAGAAGCCACATAGCACTGGGAGATTGGCTCTGTGCTTTTTGTCCGCTTAGAGGGGTGGGATAGGGAGGGTGGGAGGGAGACGCAAGCGGGAGCAGATATTCGGATGTATGTCTATGTACAGCTGATTCACTTTGTTATACAGCAGAAACTAACACACCATTGTAAAGCAACTATACTCCAATAAACATGTTAAAAAAAAAAACAAAACACTGTGCTTCCTTTGCAGGGGCATGGGTTTGATTCCTTGTTCCGGAACTAAGATTCTGCAAGCTGCGCGGTGTGGAAAAAAAAAAAAAAAGAAAAACTCTCAAAAGGAAATACATGGCCATTCTGCCTCATGTTTTCAAGACCTCAGGGTGACTGACAGCAAAAATGTGAGCTATGGTGCAGAGGTCTGAGGTCAGAGTGGGCTCATTTATAGCAGAAATAACAATATATTTCCTTCCCCTCGTCTCTGATGATGGAAATTCTTACTTGCAGATGCATCTCCTGAAAGGAGAAAGACCTGTCCTCATGGGGCTAACATTCCACCAGGGAGACAATAAATAAACCTACAAAACATACGTTGTTATGCCAAGTAGTGATGCTATAAAGTTCTTAAGGAGGATGAGGCAGGCTGAAGACCTAAAGTGAGCAAATTGAGGTTAAGTGGCTATTTTAGATAGGATGTTGGGGAAGCCTCTCAGATGAGGCAACATTTATGTAAAGGGAGACCATTTTTCTAGGATGAGGAGTAACAAGAATGAAGACCCTGAAGGAGAAATGAACTTGGTATGTTCAAGAAACAACAAGAAGACCCAAGTATCAGGGCAGAAGTTAGTGGGTGTTGAACCCAGACCACTTGGGAGGCCCAAGTGGTCCCATAGACCTTGCTGGTCACAGCAGGAAGTTTGAATTTTATTATGATTGTACTGGGAAGCCATTCGAAGATTTAAGAGGAAATAAAACATATTTTGATTTATGTTTAAATCTAGTTGCCCCGTGAAGAGTTAACTTTAGGGGCAAGGGTTGGGGCAGAGAGAGCTGCTAAGAGGCTCCTGCAGAGTCGCCCTAGAGGAAGTGGTAAGATGCTTAGGGCTGGCTGGATTCTAGACGTGTTTTGAAAGAGGAGCCCAGGGGAGTGATCGTCAGGTGGGGTGTGAGGGGCGAGGGAAAGAGAAGGGACAAGAGTGACAGAGAGTCTTCAGACAGAAAGACAAGCATCATATGATATTGCTTACACGTGGAATCTAAAAAGATGATCCAAATGAACTTATTTACAAAACAGAAGTAGAGTCACAGATGTGGAAAACAAACTTATGGTCACCAGGGGGTGAGGGGGAGAGGGAAAAATTGGGAGACTGGGATTGACATATACACACTACTGTATATAAAACAGATAACTAATAAGAACCTACTGTAGAGCACAGGGAACTCTACTCAATACGGAGTAATAACCTATATGGGAAAAGAATCTAAAAAAGAGTGGATATATGTATATGTAGAACTGATTCACTTTGCTGTATACCTGAAACTAACACAACATTGTAAATCAACTATATCCCAATAAAAATAAAAATAAATAAAAAGTGACAGAGATTCTTGTCTCTGCAACTGGATGAACGGACATCCATTTACTGGAGCCTGGGGTGGAGGGGCAGGTTCATTTGGGACCTACCTGTTACATGTCCAAGGGGAGACGTTGGGTGTGAATTCGGAGCTCAGGGCTGGGGTATGGACTAGAGAATACTTGGAATATTTAGGCACCAGCAACAATTATGTGCATGTTATGAAGGCCATGGGACCAGATGAGGTGTGAGGCAGCCCTGTAGTGAGCTGTGCTGGGAGGGTCACATCCCTGCCACACTTGGGGTGGACCCAGGTTTGGAGAAGTTATGGGGGGAGGGGGACCCTGCCTTGGTCTAAACTCTCTGCTGGGCCTCAATCCCTGTCTTTCCAGAGACCTCTGACCTCTGGAAATTACTGGGCAAGGGTAACATTAGTAAGACAAATCCTTTCTTCCTCAAGCCTTTGTTAAACTCTATTACCTTTCGATTAGAACTAAAGGTAAAGAGAGGTGGGTGACGGCATTCCAGACCTCTACCACCCTCATGCCCTGACTGGAAACTGTCCTTGAGAATAAATCCAAGTGTGCTGTGTGAGATGTAATACATCATGTTGGGAGACAGAGCTCCTTCCGGTGACCATCACACTTGGATTTCATAGACACAGGTCTTGCTGGTGGCAGGATTTAGGCCGCAGGGCCATGCATTCCATGGAGACCTTTAACCTGTTCGAGTGGCTTCCGGTTATGCTGTGAATTCAGCTGGGATTGCAAGTGCAGCTACACAGAAGAATTTGCAACCCACAAGTTACCTCCTTCACCCTGGTCCATGGCTCACCTATACACGTCATCCTTGTCACCAGGCAACAAAGGTGACACTTCTTCTAGCTGTTCTTTGATGTTGGAAGGAATCACTGGATCTCCATCTGTGTGCTGGGACCTCTTTGGGCCTCATTTCTCTCTGTACTTCTTCTCCTCCATCTTCAAAAAATTGCCTTCTGGGACGAACTTGACAGTACTTAGGACATAACAGGCACCCATGGCAAATTTGTTGAATAAATGAATACCCAATAATTTTATAGGGGAGTCAAGTTTACACTGGCTTTGCTTTTCCAAATAAATGAAAAATCTTTGAAAGAAAATTCCAGCCTTCAACTTACTATTTCCTGGGACCAAGAATTTCAAAGGAGTTGCCTATGGTGCAATTTGCTGAATTCAATTCAATTGCTTAACAAATATTTATTGATCGCCCTTGTGCCAAGCACTCTTCTAGGTACAGAGATATAACAGTGGATAAGACAAGTCCTTACCTTCCCAGAGTTTACATTTTGGTGAGAGCAGACAGATGATAAATAGGTAAGCAGATAAAAATATAATATCAAGTCAGGTAGTTGGAATGCTACAAAGAAAAATAAAGCAGAGTGAGGGAACAGGGTCTGGTGAAGGTGCATTATTGGATGCGCTTTGCCAGGAAGGCCTTCTGCAGAGGCAACTTTTGAGCTGAGAAATGAATGAAATGAGGATTAGTCATATGAAGGTCTGCGGTGGGGCTAGTCAGAAGGAACTGCAGTGTGAAGGCTCTGAGCTGGGAACAGAGTGTCCTTCCTAGACAGCCTGTAAGGAGGTCACTGTGGCTGGAGCTGAGTGGGAGCTGCCAGAGGGCTTGCAGCCCTTCACAAGAGCTCTGATATTATTCCATGGGAACTGGGGAGCTGATGGTTTTTGAGTAGAGGAATGACATCATCTGACTTAGGTTTTCAAAGGATCCGTCTTACTGCTGTGTGGATAGTGGATCTTAGAGGACAAGAGTGGGAGTGAGGAGACCAGTCAGAAAGCCTTGCAGTGAGAGATGGAGATGGGTTAGGGTGGTAGCAGAGGAGGAGATGAGAATGATCAGATCTCAGACATATTCTGAGCCTCTGGTATGTGCTGATGGATTTGATGTGGGATGAGGGAGAGAGAGATGAGTCAAAAGTACCTCTAAGAGCATAAGCCTGAGTCACTGGCTGCGCGGGATGAGAAGGAAACACAGGTGGGAGCAGATGGGTGGTCAGTGGTGAGGGTGGGCAGAGTGCTGGAGATATGGGCTGGGGAATGACCTGTATGTAGATGGTACTTAAAGTCATGGGTCTGGATCAGGTCCTGGAGGAAGTGTGTTAGCGATGAGGAGGAAAAGGTGTCCACACAGGCAGCAGGGGTTGGGCACGACACTGTTTTTCTTCTTCTTTTTGTCCGCCTAAGAGGGAAATAACTAGCTTAGAATTCCTGCTTAATTGGGGCTAAATGGTCACATGGCAAAAGCACTTCCCCCATCAAACAGGGTAAGGTGCCTCTGTTATCTCCTCAGACCAGACAGGGACAATCAAAGAGCTGAGTGTGACTCACATGTTTATCAGCAGCTTTTCTTTTTTTTTTTTTTTTTTTTGCGGTACGCGGGCCTCTCACTGCTGTGGCCTCTCCCGCCGCGGAGCACCGGCTCCGGACGCGCAGGCCCAGCGGCCATCGCCCACGGGCCCAGCCACTCCGTGGCATGCGGGACCCTCCCGGACCGGGGCACGAACCCGCGTCCCCTGCATCGGCAGGCGGACTCCCAACCACTGCGCCACCAGGGAAGCCCCCTATTTTGCTTTTTTAACCTGTGCTGGCAAAATATACAGTGGGGACAAAATCAAAGTACACAATATTTTTCTTCTCCCAAGAAGAATGCTTGTCTTTATAGATCTGCTTTTGGAGGAGGATAAAGAAGAAAATGTCACTATCCTCCCAGGCAGGTCCCAAAAAACACATTGTGTATTATCTCTGGCTGCCCCAGAGGAGAGGCAGTGCACCAGACCCTCCCTCAGGAAGCTCTGGGCTCAGGGAGAGTGTTTTCTGTCTGTCTGTTTTTCTAACAGCAGGTTTGAAAGACTCTGAGGACCTCCTTACTATGAGTTTGGTTATGGAAACCAGGTGTTTACTGAGTGTTTCTAATTCAAGGGGAAGGAACAAGAGCCCTAAAGGCACAGTGTGCCCCCTAAGTGCCAAATACCCTCCTAGGATTTTCACGGGGGTGTAAGGACAGATTCAAGTGTTCCCGGAGGGTGCTGGTCATGACTGGGCTACTGTTCCCTTGAAGAAATGCCTCCGGGGACCCACTGAGTGCTTCTCTGGAAAGAAGATCAGTTCTATCCTGGGAACCAGGATAGAGCACCAGGCAGGATTCCCAGGTCTCTAGTGGGCACAAGTAGCCTGAGCCTCAGTGCCCTCCTGGTGGAGGTCCCAGCTGAGACAGACCCAGAGAGCACTCCTGAGGTCTCTTCAGCATCATTTCCATCATGTTTAATTTCCCAGACTCCTGCATTCTCCATGGCACCAGGGAATGTCATTTTGTTTTGACAGAAGGTAGGGTGTATGGCAAATCATGCAAAAATTCTTAAAGTTCCAGGAGGATAAGCTAGGGTTTATTGGTGAAGTGAGCTGGTTGATCTATCTCTTACCCAGCTTTCCCATAATGACTTTCCAATGTTTTCTCCAACCAATGAAAGATCTCTCCTAAAATGCTTGCTTAAACCCAGCTCACCAGTGGATAGTCTTTCTTGCTTTAAACCTGCACTGTCCAATATGGTAGCCAGCTAGCTATGCACTTGAAATGTGGCTAATAAGAATCGAGATGTTTTGTAAGTGTAAACTACATACCAGATTTTGAAGGCTTAATATGGTGAAAAAGGTAAAATATCTCAGCAATAATTTTTAATGTTTATTTATTAACATTTGATCACATATTAGAATGATAATATTTGGGATATATTAGGTTAAATAAAAAATATTATTCAAATCAACCTCACCTGTACTTTTAAAATAAGGTGGCTACTAGAAAATTTAAAATTACATGCATGGTTTGCATTATATTTATTATTAGACAGTGCTGCTCTAAAGAGCAAAAAAAGGTCATTCCCTGGGAGTCCACAGCTGACTTGCCTTTGGGAATGAAGTTTCTAAGGTGAAAACTTGACCTGTTTCAGTGGTCCCACGTTAAAGCTCAGTCTCTGTAGCATGATGTCCATGACCCACTCTGACCTGGCATTTTCTGCCTTCCAGCTGCCATGGAGTGAATATGTGCCTCCAAAATTCATTGGCTCTTGCCTTAGCCCCATGGTGATGGTGTTTGGAGGTGGAACCTTTGGGAGGTAATTAGGTTTACATAATGTCATGAGGGTGGGGCCCTCATGAATGGGATTAGTATACTTACAAGAGAATTCATAGAGCTTCCTTGCCCTTTTTGCCATGTGAGGACACAGGGAGAAGATGGTTATCAATGAACCAGGAAGCCCTTACTAGACATTGAATCTGCTGGTACCTTGATCTTGGACTTCCCAGCCTCCAGAACTGTGAGAAATACATTTCTATTGTTTATAAGCCACCCACTCTAGAGTATTTTTGCTATAGCAGGCCAAATGGACTAAGACACCAGCTTCATCTCCTGCACTGCCTTCTTTAAACTCCATCCCCATTGAACAGGAGCCTTGAGCCACCATATAGATTCACAGGTCGGCACCTTTGCCTCCTCCTGCTGCTTCTTTCCCTGACTTTATCATCCACCCAGCACTCCCTCATTCTTGCACGCACACACACACTCCAGCCAGGGAACTTTTCATTAAGCCTGTGAAGCATCTTCTCTTCCAGAATATCAAAACAACAGCAACAACAATGATGACAACAATCACCACAATAATAACTATGATGACAACCTTCTATTGCTTATCTGTTCTTGGTGTCCAAGACATCTTATACTCGAATCTCCATTCTGAAGGCCATCCCTGGTATCTTAAAATGTCTAAATGGCTTACCCCTTGAGTCTACTCTCCTCAATATAAGGAGATAGGAACATTTTCCTCTGATTTTCTGGAAGAGCAGAAAGGAGCCAAATCCTCTGCTGTGCAGCAGACTCAGATTAATATCATGGGAGCAGGCAATGGAAGCAATGTTTTGGGGCTCCTTCTCTATGCAAGGCACCAACTTTTTTCAGATTCGTGTTTCATTAAATCCTCAAAACAGCCACCTGGGCAGGTTTTACTACACACATTTTACAGACAAGGAAACTGAAGCTTGTGAGGTTAAATGACTTGATCAATGGCCCTAGGAAGTCGTTGGGTTGGGATTAAACATACAAGTGTGCTCAGGGTTCTTGTAGATGTGCTTTTTAAATTTAGATCTCCTTTCCTTCTGTTATATTGCCAGCTGTTGCCACCTGCTGCTGGGGTCATGGATAACATTGTCAGCTTCATGCTTTTCACTGGCAACTTGCTGCTTTTTATTTGTTCTAAGCAGGAAGATAAGATACACTAGCTTCTTCTCCTACATTTCAAAGTCTGAGACAGATTCCCAGGAAGGCCTGGGGCTCTTGCTCTGTGTCTGTTCCATCACTGGGTGTTTAAAGAAACCCAGGCTGTCAGGAGCAGTGGATTAAATCTCCACAATCATCTTGAAGTACCCTGCATCTGTGGAATACATGAATAGCCAATGAATCATCCCAAAATTGAGGAGGTGGACTTTGGGAGCAACTATAAACTTGGGTTTGCTGTATGCGACTGACTAGTTTATGATTTATATGTTTATCTTAGTTTAGTTTTTAGCACTTGTTATCATTGGTGGATTTGTTTATTGGTTTGGTTGCTTTCTTCTTTTTTTTATTACTTTTTAATTTTAATAATATTAAAACAATTTTTTAAAATAAATTTATAATTTTTTTCTTTGTTTATTTATTTTTTTCTCCCTTTTCTTCTGAGCCATGTGGCTGACAGGGTCTTGGTGCTCTGGCCAGTTGTCAAGCCTGAGCCTCAGAGGTGGGAGAGCAGAGTTCAGGACATTGGACCACCAGAGACCTCCCCGCCCAACGTAATATCAATCAATGAGAGCTCTCCCAGAGATCTCCATCTCAATGCCAAGACCCAGCTCCACTCAATGACCAGCAAGCTACAATGCTGGAAATCCCATACCAAACAACTAGCAAGACAGGAACTCAACCACGCCCATTAGCAGAGAGGCTGCCTAAAATCATAATAACTTCACAAACACCCCAACACACACCACCAGACGTGGTCCTGCCCACCAGAAAGAGAAGATCCAGCCTCATCCACCAGAACACGCACACCAGTCCCCACCACCAGGAAGCCTACACAACCCACTGAACAAACCTAAACCACTGGGGGCAGACACCAAAAACAATGGGAACTACGAACCTGCAGCCTGCAAAAAGGAGACCTCAAACACAGTTAAGTTAAGCAAAATGAGGAGACAGAGAAATACACAGCAGATGAAGGAGCAAGGTAAAAACCCACCAGACCAAACAAATGAAGAGGAAATAAGCAGTCTACCTGAAAAAGAATTCAGAGTAATGATAGTAAAGATGATAAAAAATCTTGAAAATAGAATGGAGAAAATACAAGAAACGTTTAACAAGGACCTAGAAGAACTAAAGAGCAAACAAACAATGATGAACAACACAATAAATGAAATTAAAAATTCTCTAGAAGGAATCAGTAGCAGAATAACTGAGGCAGAAGAACGGATAAGTGACCTGGAAGATAGAATAGTGGAAATAAATACCGTAGAGCAGAATAAAGAAGAAAGAATGAAAAGAATGGAGGACAGTCTCAGAGACCTCTGGGACAACATTAAACACACCAACATTCGAATTATAGGGGTCCCAGAAGAAGAGAAAAAGTAAGGTACTTAGAAAATATTTGAAGAGATTATATGGAAAACTTCCCTAATATGGGAAAGTAAATAGTCAATTAAGTCCAAGCAGCACAGAGAGTCTCGTACAGGATAAATCCAAGGAGAAACACGCTAAGACACATATTAATCAAACTATCAAAAATTAAATACAGAGAAATCCAGGCTGTTCACCCATAGGCACTGGGCAGCAAATACTCTTTATCCACCTGGGTCACTGCTCTGGGTTTCATATTCACCTAGGACCCCACTCCCTCTTGGCAGCTCCAATGATTGGTCCCTATTCGTGTCTGTCTGATATGTTTATTGGCTGCCTTTATCTCTTGGCTCCTGGCATCCCCTACAGGCTGAACTTATTATGATTATTATTATAACACTTTCATGAGATCTATCCTCTTACCAAGTTTTCAAGTGTACATTACAGTATTGTTAATTACAGACACAATGTAGTCCAGTAGAGCTCTAGAACTTATTCATCTTGCATAACTGAAACTTTGTACTTGTTAAATAGCAACTCCCATTTCCCCCTCCTCCAGCTTCTGGCAACCACCATCCCATCTTCTGCTTCTATGTGTTTAACTTTCTGGGTACCTCAGATAAATGGAATCGTGCAGTGTTTGTCCTTTTGTGACTGACTTATTTCGCTTAGCATAATGTCTCAGTTTCATGCATGCTGTCACATAAGGCAGGATTTCCTTCTTTTTAAAGGTTGTATAATATTTCATTATATATGTACATGTGCATGTATATATATTTATAACAGATTTTTATCCATTCATCCATTGATGAACATAGGTTGTTTCCATATCTTGGCTACTGTGACTAATGCTGAAATGGATATGAGGGTACAAACATCTCTTTGAGATCCTGATTTCAGTTCTTTTGGATAAATACCCAGAAATAGGATTGCTGGATCATATGGCAGTTATATTTTCACCTTTCTGAGGCATCTCTATACTGTCTTCCATAGTGGATGTACTACTTTACATTCCTACCAAGAGCACGCAAGCGTCCTGATTTCTTTTTGTCTTCATCAACACTTGTCATCTTATGTTTTTTGACAATAGCCATGCTAACAGGTGTGAAGTGATATCTCATTGTGGCTTTGATTTTCATTTCCCTGATGGTTCGTGATATTGAGCATCTTTCTATGTACTGTTGGCCACCTGTATGTCTTCTTTCGAGAAATGAACTTTGGATTTGGTGACGTGCACACCCCCCTCTTTCGCTTACCGTTAGCCTCTAGCATATAAATGTTATAATGCCACCTACCTCCAGAGCTTTGAAGAAGTGAGAGTTTTGCTGTCCTTTCCCCACTCCTCCCAAGACCCACAGGTTTCCTACTCAGTGGACTAGATCCTTAGACTTCCTGGGGTATGTGGGGCAATCAGGAACCTTATATTAATGTTTACTCTCTTGGCTTCTTAAGGTCCAGGGTTTTTTGCCTCTTAACTCTAGTTGGATTCTGGAGACATAAAGTTGTCTGAAGTTTGAGGTATTACTGTGTATAGTTGTGGCTAGATTTTGGAATGTAAATACATGCATATTTGGTTGAACAATATAAGTACATTTGAAGCTTCAAAGGTATTTGCTTATGTGGGTTTATGTGTATGAACATATTATTTATTTATTATTTTTTGTGGTACACGGGCCTCTCACTGTTGTGGCCTCTCCCGTTGCGGAGCACAGGCTCCGGACGCACAGGCTCAGCAGCCATGGCTCACGGGCCCAGCCGCTCCGCGGCATGTGGGATCTTCCCGGACTAGGGCACGAACCCGTGTCCCCTGCATCGGCAGGCGGACTCTCAACCACTGCGTCACCAGGGAAGCCCTGAACATATTTTTTGATGTCATTATTCTTTAATAACTAATGATTCCAAGGAAGAATCAGTTACCATATGCCTTGGTTGTTGGTATGGGGCTTGCAAAGAAATTCTGTAACTTGTGCTCAAACTATTAGACTAAAGCCATAGAAATGGGTAGGGGAAGAGTTGCTTGAAAATGACCCCAGTCCCACAGTGGTGGTAGGGTACTGAAGAAATAAGGTTCTTTATCTTTCAGACAAACTTAATCCCTGTGACCTTGCTTGCTTCCCCAAGTCACATCTTTCTCTGGGTGACTAATAAAAGCAAGTCACAGCACCCAGTTCTTTCTGTGGGGAGTTTCCCAGGATGCCCCTGCTTCGTTTTTGCCCTGTCTTTTCCTCTGTGTCCCATTGTGGGTGGCCTGCCTTCTGCCTCCAGCTTTTCTTATGGTTTCGGTCTTGATCTTGCCTGTGAACTGGGTGAAGGAACTCAGGAGTCTTGGCTGAACTTTTGGTTTTCTGCAACACCAGTCCTTCCTGGAGAGCAGGAGAGCACTCATGAGGGTGATGGGAACTCGAGGAGGGGGTGGGGGGGGAAGAGGACTCTGAAGGGGTCAATGCAAAGAGGGGCTGGAGAACTTGAACTTGTATTTTGTTTACATTTCCTTTTTGCCCTGTGTGCAAATAAAAATCACACCATCTAGCATAATTACTTTGTCAGGTGGGGCAAGGATAAATGGATTTAATTTCTATTTTTGGACGTTGCTCTGTTTTGGTAGCCCTTTTATCTGAATCCCTTGATCATCTAGAATAGTTTGGCAGTGTTGCATTTCAGAGCAAAGTGAGGAACAGATAAATAATTGAGAAAAAATAAGATTCTATTCTGAAGAAATAGGTAGCTGTTTTTCAGCTCTAAGAAGAGAGAAGGGCTGCAGTCATATATTCACATTACTTGACGCAAATAGGAGGATTTATTTTCTCCATACACTCTCTCGTTGAGCCACTCCCAGTAGTGCAGAAAAGGAACCACAGAGCTGATGAGCTTGGGAGTGATGAGGCTCTCTGGAGTTGTTGCAAAGCACAAAAAAACATGCAGAGCCATTTAATTTTTGCTTTCCCTTTGCCAGGAAGAAAAAGAAAAAGTGGGCAAATCAAAATGTCTTCAAAATCCAATTTGGCTTTTTCCAATGGGATCATCGCTCTTCTCTATCTGGTTTTTCCAGTTAAACACTAATAATGCACATTCTAAGGCATGATCTGTGAGTACAATTTACTTCTGAATTCAAGCCTCCTTCTTAAGACTATTTGCTGTAATAGATAGACTGGAATAATATCGGGATTAAATAAAAGAGGTGCTTCAGAGAAAACAAATACACCAGTGAAAACTCCACTGGAGAAACATTGTTTACTTCTCTCCTCCTATCCAAATTCAACAAAGATTTTCTAGAGGATTTCAGCTTCCAGAAAAAAAAAAAAACCTGACCCATCAGTCGTAGCTACTGTTTATTGGGTGTACCGGACACTGGACTAGACACATTACATTCATGATCACATTTAACGCTCATAACCACACCACTGACTGGCTGTTATTATACCCATTGCACAGGTTGAGAGTCAGGTTCCTAAGACCTCTGTGTTCCCTTCTTCTTCAAAAGACTTCACTAAGAAACCCCAGTGTCAATGGTTGGTTTTCTTCCTTTCTTATGATGGTTGATATCACTCCTCATGCTCTAATGACCATCACGTTTTGTCAGTTGAACAATGGATCCATCAATAATGAGTTCCTTTTTTCCTCAGCCTGGGATTTCCTTGGAAGGCAGCTCACAGCAGATAGCCCAGACTAGTGGGTAAGTGAGGGATTCATTTCACAAGGGGTGTTCAGGTCAATAAAAGATGGGTCACACCTTTGCAGAGCAATGCTCTGTGCTTCCTTGCAGCCTTTCTTGATACAGCCCGCTCATCAAGCACTGTGAGTTCATTTGGCATTTCTGCATGATGCTTGTGCCATCCGTTTAATCACCATGGAATTATTCTCCATTTGTTTTGGGTCTACACTATTCCTCTCACCTACCCTTTTGGGTTTTTTTAGCTTCCTATGCATTTCCTGGGGTGCTTAGTACTCAAAAAGAACACAGTGGTTATTCCTTATTCAACACTATTTTTTGAGCTTGTTCTAGGTGTGAGCCATGGTGGCAGATGATGAAAATAAAAAGGTGAATTAAGATATACTCTCGGGCTTCCCTGGTGGCTCAGTGGTTGAGGGTCCGCCTGCCGATGCAGGGGACGTGGGTTCGTGCCCCGGTCCGGGAGGATCCCGCATGCCGCAGAGCGGCTGGGCCTGTGGGCCATGGCCGCTGGGCCTGCGCGTCCGGAGCCTGAACTCTGCAACGGGAGGGGCCACAGCAGTGAGAGGCCCGTGTACCGGAAAAAAAAAAAAAAAGATATACTCTCTGTCCTCAAAGAGCTCACACTTAGATGCAGGAGATAAACGTCTAAGTAGCCATTTAGAAAACAACATGGCAGTTGTAGGGATGAGAGAGAAATTCAGACGTTAAATCGGAGCTCAACTATTTGGCAGGTCAGGGAAGACTTACTGGAGGAGGAGATGCTTGGGTTGAATCTCAATTCAGGATAGGTAGGATTAATCAGTTAAAGGGAGTGAGAGTAGAAGGAATGGCAAGCAACAGCATGGTGTATTTGGGAAACTACAAGCTTGGAGTGGCTAAGGTATGCGTTGAAAAGTAGGGGATTTCGGGAGATGAGACCAGTGAATGGACCCCTTAAAGAACTTGCACTCTGGTTATGGGGAACCTTTAAAGTGTTTTAAGCTGGAGACTTCAATGTTTATATGTGCATTTAGATAGAAAACCCAGTGGGTGAAGATAGGTAATTTATTACTGTTTTCTTATTTAACCCACAGACAAACACGCTGCAAAAGGTCAAGGAGAAGTGGAATATTGGCTGCACGATCACCCTCCTTGTCCTGTTCAGAGGGCATTGTGTGTGTGTCCTCCAGGGGCTGTCAGTTGAGCCGTCCCAGCCACGCCTCCTCTGTGACAGTGGCCTCATGGATTGGTGGCTTCTTTACTCTTGATGGAAGAGGTGGATTAGGATGTTGGTGGAGACAGAGAAAAGTAGGTGGGTGGATCAAGAACTATTAAGAGATTAAAGCCAATAGACTTAACTAAATGCCCACTGACAGATGAATGGATAAAGAAGATGTGGTACATATATACAGTGGAAAATTACTCAGCCATAAAGAGGAATGAAATGGTGTCATTTGTAGAGACGTGGATGAACCTAGAGACTGTCATACAGAGTAAATAAGTCAGAAAGAGAAAAACAAATATTGTATATTAACGCGTATATGTGGAATCCAGAATAATGGTACAGATGAACCAGTCTGAAAGGCAGAAATAGAGACACAGATGTAGAGATCAAACATATGGACACCAGGGGGGAAAGCAGGGGGTGGTAGTGGGATGAATTGAGAGATTGGAATTGACATATATACACTAATATGTATAAAATAGATAACTAATAAGAATGTGCTGTATAAAAACAAACAAACAAACAAAAACAATAGGTTTGGTCATTTCTTGCTTGAACAACAGGGTGATTTTTGTGATGTAAGAAAAAGAACTGACTCTCTAGGGTCACAGAGATCAAGGATCATACTCCAGCTCTGACAGTCACTAACTGCTTAATCTTGGGCAAGGCACCCCAACCTCTCTGAGCCCCAACTTACTCCTCTGTAAGGATGAGTAATAAGGCCCATCCAACAGGGCTGTGGTGAGGATGCTTCTGGCAGAGTTCCTGGCCCATGGTAGATGCTCAATGAGCATTAACTCTCTCTCTCCATAACTATCAAATGTTTCATTGATTTCTGAACTAAAGCAGTCTTATTTCCTCCCAATATTTCAAGTGGGGTGGGGCAGGAAGTTAGCCCTGGGAGTGGTGCAGTTCAATTAATCCTAGCTCCTAGCATGTGTCAGGATTTGTGCTAGGAGCTACGCCCTCAAAACTAAGTTTGATTCTTGTATTTACTCTGAATGCAGGTGCACAATTTTACAGATGAGGAAACTGGGTCCACAGAGATTGGACGTCTTGCCTATGATCCTGTGGAGAGAAAGGTTCAAATCCAGGATCTTATCAAAGCTTATCCTTTTCATTACACCAAGCTTCCTACTAAGTACCAAGGATTTTGACGGGCCCTGGAAAGCTGCAGAGTTGAATAACACATAGTGTCATTCCCTGAGAAGTGCATGGATTAATAGGACAAGCGGGACAGATATTTGTAGAGTTCTAGAAAACAGTGTGGAAGTACTGATACAAAGTGAGGTGTGCTCAGAATGCCATGGGAGCCACGTGGGGAGGGGCAGCCAAGGGTGGGGGGACTGTCTGGGGGCTTTTGGTTTCCTTGGAGTCTATTCTCTGTGGTCTGGAGATGAGATGCTAATCATTAGATGAAACCGCAGGGCCAAGTCCATGGAGAAGCTTCTGTGGCAGAAACATTGGCCACATCTACAAAGACTTCCTCCCTGTGCCCTTCTGGTCTGTGGGTAAAGTCATTGGAAGTCACTTTGGAAGATTTATGCCTCATTGAGAAGGACATGGCTCTGTGTGGTTTCCATCCATCTGCTTGGTCTCCAAGATGAGCTTTCTTTTGAACAGGGTGAGCAGCCCATTTCCCTGCCACCTGCCAGTGTTCACTGTGCCACCGTGGCTTATTACTTCTGCTATCAACTGCCAAGGAGAAGTGTGCCTGCTTTGAACAGGAGCTCATAGAAGTTAATACTCGGGGAGGGGAGGCCAAGCCAAGAATCCAAGTGGAAATATTTACCGTCAGTACAGTTACAAACTTTGTTCTCATGCCTCGTGCCCTGATGTCCAGCATGGCTACCACCCCCCATCCACCCATATTCTCCATCCGTGTCTTCATGCTGCATCTACTGGGCATGGATTCTGTCTCACTGCCTCAGTCAAAGTCATTGCCGAGCAGGGTTCGCCACTATTGAGGAACCATCGACAGCATGGAGACACCAGAACCTCTGAATTTTCTGCTGTGGAAAAGGAATAGCTTCAATCTAGTTCACTTTAGTTTAGTTCATTCCCATGAACCTTTCTTGGGCACCACCAAGGGCTACAGAGAAGAATGACATGGTCCCTGGCTCAAGGAGCTAATGAGGAGTTTCACATGTTTGTGTGTGTGTGTGATGGAATGATGAACAATTATAAGTGAGATGGGATGTGTCCTGTGCTGGGCAGAAGTGTAGGGCAATGAGGTAGCCCAGGGGAGGGACATAGATGCCTCACTCTAGGTGTGGAGCCAGGGGTTGGAAAGGGGTGGATGAACATGCGATTTGCATTTAGGAAAAAAAAAATCACTCTGATTGCACTAGTCACAGCAGTTCCAGAGTAGAAGTCTACTGTAGCAGTCCAGGGAAGAGATGGATCAGGATGTTGACAGAGACAGAGAAAAGCTGGGGTCTCAAGAACTGTTAAGACCACAGTAGGCTTGGTCATCCATTTACTATGGTGAGCGTGGGAGAGGCAGGTGCCAGGACAACACCGACATTCCTGGCTCAAACAACAGGCAGGTTGGTGATGCTGCTGAGTGAGATCTGAGTCTTGGAAGAGATCAGAATAGGGGGTTGGAGAGGAAGACCAAAATTTTGGGTTTTGATCCTTTGAGTGTGAGATGCTCTGGGATTATTCAAGGGGAGGTGTTAATTAGGAAGTTTTACACAAAACCTGGAACTGAGAAATGAAGACAGTGTTTTTTTTTTTTTTGGCGGTACACGGGCCTCTCACTGTTGTGGCCTCTCCCGTTGCGGAGCACAGGCTCCGGATGCGCAGGGTCAGCGGCCATGGCTCACGGGCCCGGCTGCTCCGCGGCATGTGGGATCTTCCCAGACCGGGGCATGAACCCGTGTCCCCTGCATTGGCAGATGGACTCTCAACCACTGCGCCACCAGGGAAGCCCGACAGTGTTTTTTTTAACCATTAAGAAAAATTGAAGTATAGTTAATTTACAATGTTGTGTTAGTTTCAGGTGTACAGCAAAGTGATTCATATATATATATATATATATATATATAACTTGTTGGTTATCTATTTTACGCATAGCAGTTTGTATCAGTTAATCCCAAACTCCTAATTTATTCCTCCCCCTGTCCCCTTTGGTAACCATAAGTTTGTTTTCCATGTCTGTGAGTCTATTTCTGTTTTTGTAAATAAGTTCGTTTGTATCATTCTTTTTTTAGATTCCACATATAAGTGGTGTCATATGATATTTGTCTTTCACTGTCTGACTTACTTCATTCAGTATGATAATCTCTAGGCCCATCCATGTTGCTGCAAATGACATTATTTCATTCTTTTTTAAGGCTGAGTAATATTCCATTGTATATATGTACCACATCTTTCTTATCCATTCCTCTGTTGATGGACATTTAAGTTGTTTCCATGGCCGCTATTGTAAATAGTGCTACTATGAACATTGGGGTGTGTGTATCTTTTCAAATTATAGTTTTGTCCAGATGTATGCCCAGGAGTGGGATTGCTGGATCATATGGTAGTTCTAGTTTTGGTTTTTTAAGAGCCCTTCATACTGTTCTCCATAGTGGCTGCACCAGTTTACATTCCCACCAACAGTGCAGGAGGGTTCCCTTTTCTCCACACCCTCTCCAGCATTTATTATTTGTAGACTTTTTAATGATGGGCTTTCTGACTGGTGTGAGGTGATACCTCATTGTAGTTTTGATTTGCCTTTCTCTAATAATAAGAAATATTGAGCATCTTCTCGTGCACTTGTTGGCCATCTGTATGGGAAACAGTGTTGATTAAGAAGAGAAGGACTGATTGGAACTAAGTTCTGAGGAATTCCACTACTTATGGGCTGGAGGAGGAGGATAAACCCGCAAAAGAGACAGAGGTGGTACAGCTAGAGAGGAAGAAATAGCAGCAGCAGGTTTTTAGGTCATAAAAGCCCACGGAAAAGTATTTCAGTAAAAGGAAAGGGTCAACAGTATCAAATGCTACTGAAAGGCCAATTGAGACCAGGCCTAGAAAGCGTCCACTGAACGTGGCTGTATGGACTTCAGCGGAGACATTAGCGAGAACTAGTTCAATGGAATGATGGCATGAGATCCAGATCAGAATGGGTTGTGGAGTATGGCGGGTGTGTGTGTGTGTGTGAAGAAGTGGCAGCAGTGGCCACTTTAAAGTTTGAGAGGTGGGGGATGAGTAGCACCTGGACCTAGACTCTGGTGCTGATGGTGGGCAAATGCATCAAAGCAGGGAAGGATTAGAGAGAGATTGGGAATGTTGGAAAGAAAACAAATGATAGCAAAAATTTCCGAAGGTGGTAGGTAGCCGTGGTATCCAAAGATCAGATAGAGAGATGGTTGTGTCAGCTCCTCTCCTGTCCTAGGAGTGAAGGATGATGGGATGGATGCTCTTGCAGGCAGGTCTCTATGCCTGGTTGCAGGAGTCTCCTGTCTGATAGCATTTATTTTCTCTGTAAAGTAGGAGGCAAGATCATCTGAAGAGAGTGAAGAATGTGGATATGTATCTGGGACAGAAGCTTGAGAAGAGTAGATAGATTTCATAAAAAATACTGTGGAAACGGATGATGGTGTAGGTTTGCTTGGCAGGGTTGTGGGCTCACTTGAGGCTGGGGGGTCTGCGTAGCAGATCTGAGAGGTCCTAGTTGGCTTTTCCTGCTTGGACAGAGGCATGGAGTTAGCAGCCAGTTGTGTTTTCCCAGGTTTGGGTTTTATCTGGATGGTGCAAACAAAAGGAAGCAGATGGGCCAGGTAGCTTAGGGTATGGGCAAAAATGTCATTAAAATCATGGACCATAGAGACTAAGATAAATCAGTAAATGAAGAAAGGAGAGTGCTGATGACCTGGGAGGAGCTAGAGTTTAAGAACTCAGTGTGAGAGTGGTTGTGTAAGCAAGATGGAAGGTGGAGGAGATGGTGGCTGGAGGGGTGTGGTGGAGGGGAAAGAAGATCACTGGAGATGAGTAGGTCAACAGACTGAATAAGGGACCACCTGCTGGGTCATCCATGTGGATGCGGACATCACCAGGATGATGGCAAAGCCTGGCGTGGAAAAAATAACATGCACTAGCCTTCAGTGGATGAAAGACAAGAGCAGCTAAAAGGAGGAGGAGGACAGACCCTGTGGTATTAACTCAGAAAAACTTGCAACAAATGGCCCTTAACCTCACTTTGGAGGGCATCAGTACATCATTGTAAGCAACCTGAAAACATCTATTCACAAATTCATTCAGCATCTATTGACTGTTGATGATTTCGCGTTGTTGAGCATCCTCTCTTTGCCAGGCACATTGCTAAAAACTGGGGTGACAGGTGAATGAGACACATTTCCCAGAGATCTAACTATTCAGTAGAAGACACAGAGGCAAAGACAGGAACCTACAATGCCATGTATCATGCTATTTCTGAAGCAGAGGAAGAATTTTCATCATGGCCCAGTGGAGTGAGGAATGAATTCTTATTGGAGATGGTGAACAAGATGTCCCAGAATAGAGGCTTATTTTGGCTGGAAGTTAGAGAGTCCAGAAGTCCAATATCAAGGTATCGAGAGGTTTGGTTCCTTCTGGAGACTGAGGGAGAATCCACTGCATGCCTCTCTCCCAGCTTCTGGTGACTTCTGGCAATCCTTGGCTTTCCCTGGTTTACAGTTACATAACTCCAATCTCTGCCTCTGCCATCACGTGGCCTACTCTCCTCTGTCACTCTGTGTGTCACATCTATCTCTTCTTTCTCTTAGAAGGGCTACAGTCACTGGATTCAGGGCTCACTCTAAATCCAGGACGATCTCATCTAGAAATCTTTAATTCTATCTGCAAAAACTCCATTTCTTTATAAGGCCACATTCACAGGTACCAGGGGTTAGGACTTGGGTATATCTTTTTTAAGGCCACTGTTCAACCTACTATACCCTCCCTGTAATTGGCATCAATTTCTACCCACGCTCTGACACTTGGATGTCTTTCCTTTTTCTGAATACCCGAGTCCTTTCGTGTAACTTTTCCAGTGTCCAGCTTCTATGGTCCTAGGGTCTACCTTCCATCTTTTTAGTGTTATCTCCCCCAAAAGCTGAAGACCTGCTCCCAAGCCACATGCTGTGCTGTGCCACTCGGCTGCCTTGGCACTGACTCCTGGCTGTTGAAGATTTTCTTCCCTGAGGTGGCCACTGGCCTGTGACAGTCTCTCCAAATGCACACAGGCTCAAAGGCACTCTGTTGAAGGTTCCAGCAGCTTACCCTATACGTCAGACCCCCTCCAGACTCCATTTTCTCCCACCATCCAGAACCTGGATGCCTGCTGAGTCCTGGGGCTTATATTTTCCATCCTGGGTCTAGGAACCCGGCCTCTGCCTCTCTGATCAATCGCTTCTCCCTCATACGTCTTTGAGATGTCTTGGTTTTTTATTCTGGCTATGACATTCGCAGCCTGGCAGCAGCTCTAGCCTAACCCCATCCCAACCCTAGATCCTAGAACCCTTCTAACCTGGCTGTTGCCTTGAATGCACACCTGTGTACAGGTGAGATAGAACTTATCCCACACCTGCTGTATCTTCTGTCCCAGGTCCCAGGTCCTTCTGGTTCCCTTTTTCTGATCATGTCACCAGAAAAGGCCTCAGGAGAATGAGGACAACCCAGGTCTCACTTTCGGAAGATCCAATGAGGTGATCGCCTTGCTCCTGAAGAGTTCACTAGGCAGGCACTGTCTCATGTCAGTGTGTGGGGATTTCATCACTGCTACTTACTAGATGTCTGACCTTGGGAGAGTGAATTGCCTTCTCTGCTTCAGCCTCCTCATCTGTAAAGTGGGGACAATAAAAGAACATGTTTCTAGAGCTCTGTTGGTTTGAGGTTTGGCCTGATGAGGGTCAGGATGAGAGATGACTCCAGGGAGGATTATAATTGTATGTTTTGCAGGGATGCCCCTGAGGACATTGACCTCTGTATACCACGCAGGGTCTCCTCAATGTGAACTTGGGAGAAATTGCTGTCAGATCACATAGCTGGATAAAGCTGGGGCTCACTTGTGAAAGCAATTTGTTCTGTATTAATCACATCAGAAAACTCAAGACACCTCTCGTTTTTCTTTATACCTTGGCAGCTAGGGAGCTCAGAGCCAAATTTGTGCCCTTTCTCTAGCATGTGGATGGAGCCATATGGTCTGTTTCCCATGCACTAAATGTTTCTTTGGTTATGTTACTCTCACTTTGGTAATGGATATGTTTGGAATTGCAGCCCTGCTCACACTAGCTGGTGGCAGACCACCACCACCAAGTTGTGACTTTGAATAATGTTATCCACTGAGTTGTGTGCTCCCTGCCCCAGTCCTCAATTCATATGTTGAATGCCTATCCCCAGTGTGATGGTATTTGGAAATGGGTTCTTTGGGAGGTAATTTCATTTAGATGAGGTCTTGAGATGCTCATGATAAGATTAGTTCCCTTACAAGAAGACACACCATAAAGTTTGCTTCCTTTCAGTCTCCCTACTCATAGGCATGGAGGAAAGGCCATGGAAGATGCAGTGAGAAGTCATCTGCCCGCAGCCCAAGGAGAGAGGTCTCACCAGACACTGACCATGCCGGCACCTTGATCTTGGACTTTCAATCTCCAGAACTGTGAGAAAACAAAATCTTGTTGTTGAAGCCCGCCCCCGCCCCCCGCCAGTCTGTGGCTTTTTGTTATGGTAGCCCAAGATAAGACACCCACATCCAACCTCAACTAATTTCTGGGTAAATGGCAGCCAACTGTGACAAACTGGACCAAAGATGACTTCTCCCTAGGAATCTGGGGTTGGACCAAGAGAGAGTCAGCATCTCCCCAGGTGGCTTGAGGCCTAAGGGGTAGACTTGGGGGTTGCAGATAACTAAGTGAATGGGCAGGAGGCATGCCAGACTTCTGAGAAAGAAGAGAGGATCAGGTGCATGAGATAAACAGAGCTGAAGGACAGTCAGCTGATACTTTCTGGGATCCAGAAAGAAGCTTTGTTACTGGCACTTTCTTTCCTGGGACCCAGTTTACTTTCTAGCTCTTGGGTTCCACAGATTAAATCTTAAGCATATATTTTTTAATTGCAACATTTCTTTTTTTTTTTCCTTATAAAAGTAGCTTGAATTCATTTCTGTTACTTGCAAACAAACAGAAATTCTCCAGTAAGCCCTTTACTCTGATCCTTCACCTTGTCACTATTTACGTTTTGGTGCTGCACCATCTTTTGTGACGTGACTCAGAATCCTCTGTGGGCACGGGTGGATTGTGAATAACTGAAAAGAATTCAGGTAGTCTCTTCTGAAGCTGGGTAGGAGCTGAGGCAGGTTATGAAGGCTCCTGGATGTCACGGACAACAAGACAGGGCCTGGGGGAAGTCCATACCACAGAGAGATGAGTGGTTGACCCAGAGTGTCTTTAGTTAGAGGAGTATCTCTTCTGCCACAAAGGAAACTTATTTTGGCATGACATGGCTTGTTTGGAAAGCATGTTAGCTTTTTCCTAGTTTGCTCTTGCTTTGCCAGGAGTTGTAGATCCGTGAGTTATTTGTGCTTATTTCTCGGAACTCACCCAGAATAGTCCCAATTATGGCTCCAAACAATGGTGATTGCTGTTATTGAGGATTTAGGGAAGGGCTTATGTTTCTAAACATCTTTTTATGAGTCTCCATTTCTATGGTAACCAAGATAGGCTGCTCAGTACACATGAGCACTTCTTTGGGAAAACCTGATAGAAGAAAACCTGAATCTACAGAAGAGATAAAGAAGAGGTGAGCTATTCACCTGGCCTTAGATAGGGTTCACAGAAAGCTGCTCCCTTGGAGCACTCGGTGCCTTCTCTGTTCTCCATAAAGATCATGAACAATGTCTTCCACAGAATAGACTCTAAATGAGGATTTTGTTGATTGATTGATGAGCCACTTGGGAAGAAGAGAAATGTGAAGCTAGGGTGATGGTTTGCTGCTGCCAATTGGAGATAAAACAGAAAGGAACAGAAAGCACCCTGAGAAGACAGCCATAGTCAGTGGGGAATAGGACTCTATTTTAAAAAATGTGACTTGCATACAGTTTTTAGGAAACTTCTTGCTGCCTAAACCAAGGTGTACAGGCATTTTTCTCATCAATGTGCCTGAGGTCCAAGGGATGGCCCCTTGCCCTGGGTCCCAGCACTAATCAAAGGAGGTAAGCATCCACCATGCCTCAGTGCCGGGACCTAACATTTTTGCAGAGAGGAGCTACTTGTCGTTGTCTAAGTTTCAAGTTGCCATGGGGGAGAAGCTGCATTTTGCAAACCCGAGACCTTGAATAGCGTGGGGAGCAGGGCCTGCCAGACTCATCTTCCTCCTGGGGACCTGCACTGGTAAGGCTCCTTGGTTGCAAAGAGCAGAGCAAAGGGCCCTGGACTGACGGAGCTGGTTTGAACAAGAAAGGGGAATTTAGGATAAAGAAACAGAAGTACTTTCTGGACTCCAAGGGCAGGAATGCAGCTGGGCTTCAGACAGGGCGGACCCGGGAGGTGAGAAGGCGTGAAGGATGCAGGCAGCACCCTTGCTCCATCCTTTTCTCTTGAAGCCTGGCTTTATCCACCTCTGCGTGCACAGTGGGGGCCTGATGGTCGAGGAGGTCACCGACAGCTCACAGACTACTCCCCGCACCCCAAACGGGGTCAGCTCCAACCCTGGGGGCAAGCCTGAGAGGGTGTGTCTTGTAGCAACTAGTTAGCTCTGAGAAATGTAGTTAAGTCAAGAGCTCCCAGTAGATCACTTTGCTTCAATATGAACTCACCAAATATCCCTTGTGGGCCTGTCTCTGTGACAGGTGTAAGGGGATAAAATAAGTAAGAACTGGCCTTAGCCTTGTTAGTTCATTGTCTGGCTGAGGAGATAGATTGGTAAAGAGATACAGAATGGAAATTGCCAGGATGGGGACAATCACAGCTTTCGGGGGGCGGTTCAAAGGAGGGGTGTATGCGTTTATTCACTCAACAAACATTCATGAGTACTTCCCATGGCCAGGAACTGCTCCGAGGGCCTGGAAGTGCAGCAGTGTCCATGGCAGACAGGGCCTCTGCCCTCAGGGGAGAGGAAGGAAAGAACCCTGGAAATAAGTAGGTCAGGAAAACGAGTAAAAGGCCATCGCGGAGTCATCCACATGGGTGCTGACATCACCCAGGATGATGGCAAAGCCTGGGGTAGAAAAAATAACATGCAACAGACTCCAGTGAATGATCAAGAGTTAAGGGGGGGTGGGACGCGAAGCCCAAAGAGTGGGGCAGGGGCCAGATCATAAGGATCTTGGAAGGCCTCGTGGGCTGTGATGAGATCTTGGATTTTATTTTAAGCACAGCTGGAAGATGCTGAGTGAGGCTGGATAGCCAGGGGTGAGGGAGGAAGCAGGGAGGGCAGAGGGGGCGTGGTGGCTGAGTTAGCGGTGGTCGGGCCTGGGAGAGAAGGACCCAGATTTGGAGGGAGAACCCCTGGGTCTTGCAAATGGCTTGGATGTAGGGAGCGAAGAAAAGAAAGAACCCAGGATTAATTCTTAGGCTTTGAATCAAGCAGCTGGGGAAATTGGGGTGCCATGTACCGAGAAGGGGAAAACTAAGCGAGAAAAAACATTTGTGGGATCGACGGTTCTGTCACATCCTTTTAAGTGTGAGGTTCCTCTCGGACGTCCAAGTACAGGTGTGGGGCAGACAGAGGCAGTCTGGTGCTCCAGAGCAGCGCCACCCAATGGAAATACAACGTGAGCCACAAATGTGAGTCACCTAGGTGCTTTTTAAATTCACTAGAAGCTCCTTAAAGAGGTAAAAGGGAACGATGTGCAATGATTTAAGTATACATTGTATTTAATCCAATATATCCCCAGTATTATAATTTTAATAGCAATCAAAATGAAACAGATATTTTTCATTTTGGGGGATGAGTTCATCTAAATCTGGTGCTATTTCCCCTTTCAGCACACCACAAGGTGGCACACCTCGCCACCTGTCAAGAACTCAGGGGCCACGTGTGCCTCATGGTGCTACCGTCTTGGAGGTGCAGACAGGGAGAAAGTTGAGGGCTGTAGACCTGCATTTTGAGGTCATTATCACAGAGGAGACAGCTGAGGCACGGGGTTGCCTAGGGATACCTAGGGAGCCCAGATGGGAAGGGTGGCTCAAGGGTGTACTCCAGAATAGACAGCTTGGGTAGAGAGCAGGGGAGACCTGGAAACAGTGAGGGACTTGGCATGTGAGGAGTCAAAGAGTGAGGAAGGGGAAGAGGGCTTCCAAGTGTCCGGGACAGCAGGGGCAGGAAGGGCCGTGGAGGGGTCTGGAAGGTGGTGGGCTTTTCTAGAGCAGGGAGAGGATGGGAAGGGGCAGGTGCTGGAGCCCTACGGGTCCCGTGCCCCTGCTGAGGCCTGGGATCTTCCTTCCCTGGGTCAGGGGTCTGGGACACATTTGCAACCACACACACTGCACACTCCCTGGTCACTCTGGGGTCAGTGTGCTGCCTGCCAGGGCTAGTCCCTGCTTTCTTCCCTATTCAGAAACGCAGAGTGAGACAGGGTCACAGTCTCACAGGTTTAGTTGTTCTATATTATAAACAAAAACTTTGTTTCTTTTTCTTTTTTTTTTTTTTGTGGTATGCAGGCCTCTCACCGCTGTGGCCTCTCCCGTTGCGGAGCACAGGCTCAGCGGCCATGGCTCACGGGCCCAGCCACTCCGCGGCATGTGGGATCCTCCCGGACTGGGGCACGAACCCACGTCCCCTGCATCGGCAGGTGGACTCTCAACCACTGCGCCACCAGGGAAGCCCTTTGTTTTGTTTTTAAAAAAAAATTTTTTTAAATTGAAGTACAGATGATTTAAAATGTTGTGTTAGTTTCGGCTGGACAGCAGAGTGATATATATATATATATATATATATATATATATATATATATATATATATATATTCTTTTGCAGAATCTTTTCCCTTATAAGGTATTACAAAATATTGAGTAGAGCTCCCTGTGCTGTACAGTAGGTCCTTGTCACTTATCTATATTATATACAGTCATGTGTATCTATTAATCCCCAAATCCTAATTTTTCCCTCCCCCACCTCCTTTCCCCTTTGGTAACCATAAATTGCTTTCTGTGCCTATGGGTCTATTTCTGTTTTGTAAATAAGTTCATTTGTGTCTTTTAAATTGTTCTTTTAGATTCCACATATAAGTGATATATGGTATCTGTCTTTCTCTGTCTGGCTTACTTCACTTAGTATGATAATCTCTAGGTCCATCCATGTTGCTGCAAATGGCATTCTTTCATTCTTTTTTATGGCTGAGTGATATTCCATGGTTCATATATGCCACATCTTCGTTATCTATTCATCTGTCCACGGACATTTAGGTTGTTTCTATGTCCCGACTATTGGAAACCGTGCTGCTATGAACATTGGGGTGCATATACCTTTTTGAATTATAGTTTTCTCTGCATATATGTCTGGGAATGGGATCACTGGACCATATGGTAACTCTGTAAATAGATTATTTTAAATTATAAGTGTCATGAAAGAAAAGTACCCACTTGCATTAGAAAGAACTGCAGGGGTATCTACAGCTGTTTGGAGAAAGTGATATTCAGGCTGGTTAAGGCCACTTACTACTCCTTGACCCCAGAGCTCACAACTGGCTCTGCTGGCCCTGAGGCTTCAGGTGACTGGTAGAAGGAAGGCCAGGCAGGAACAGATGAGCGGCACGATGGACAGGGTGAGTCACTGCCCTGGGACTCAGAAGAACCAGGTGAGCCCTTGTGTGGGGCACTTAAACTTCCTTTCTAAGCAGCAAGAAAAATCCCCAGTGGAATTACATCTGGGCTATCAGACAAGGCTTAGCTGATGAACGTGCTTTGAAAATCATGTCACGCTGCATACATATAACATGTTAACATTTATGCAAACGACATTTTTTGTGCCAGTTCCACGCCAGGTGCTCGGGGGGCAGATTCAGTGGTTTGTGAGACACGGCCCTCATCCACAGGCCTCATAGTCTAACGGGCCTGAGAGAGAAGCAGAAGGCAGGAGCTGTGTGTTGAATATTCCCTCCTGCACCGTCCATGGGCTGTGATGACCAGTGATGCTCTGGGAACGCCAATCAGACTGTGATTCCTGCTTGTTTTTAAATCGAAATACAATTGATTTGCAGTGTTGTGTTCGTTTCAGTGTACAGCACCGTGATTCAGTTTTTTCTGCAGATTCCATTCCATAAGATGTTGGGTATAATTCCCTGTGTTATAGAGTACATCCTTGATGCTTATCTATTTTATGTATAGTATCTGTTAATCCCATACCCCTAATTTGTCCCTCCCCCCTCCCTCTCCGTTTGGTAATTGTAAGTTTGTTTTCTCTATCTGTGAGTCTATTTCTGCTTTGCTTACCCATTCATTTGTATTATTTTTAATTAAAGCCTTCAGTGCCCCCTTGGCCCCGTGAGGAAGGCGGTGCTCTTGCCTCGCTGACATGCCTGTGGGCTGTCATCTCCGGCGGCTGCCCCTCTGAGCGCACCTCTGCCTTCCTGCTCCTGTGTCCACACACATCTCTCCCTCCTTTCCAATTCGCCTTTACACTCAGGTCTTTTTTTCTGTGGAGCTCTGCTCACCTATCCTGTTACCCACCCCTCTCTCCCCAAGTGCTGTTGTCCACTCTCTTCTCTGTGCTAAATCAATTTCTCACGTGTAGCTTCCTTTTTGTATGTGGCAGGCTCTCCTCTGAATAGTTCTTTATGTCTGTAAAAAGAACTCTTTAGTTGCAAGTATCTGAAATCTAATCAAACCAGACTAAATTTTTAAAAAGTGATTGTGATTGTTGTGGTTGTTCTCTCAGGGGACTCATGAAACTAAGACATTCAAGAAATGAAACGCTTCAGGAGCAGCTGGATCCAGGTGTGTGTCATCAGGAAGGTGACACTTTTGCCTCTCGATTGGCTGGATTTTCCCCCTGTTAGGCTTTATTCTCAGGCAGCTGCCCCCTGGGGTGGTGAATGCGGCCGCTGGCAGCTTCAGGTTCTGTTATGAGGAGAAGGCACTTCTTTTCCAGTAGTTTCAGCTAAAGTCTGGACTGAGTCGCATGCCCTTCTCTGAGCTAACTGTGTAGCTGGTGGTGTGGGTGCTCTGACTGGCCAGGCATGGGGCCCCGTGCCCTGGACGTCCAGACGGCCAGCTCCAGCTGGAACTACGTGAGCTCAGAAGTCAGGTTCTTCAGAGGAAAAACCCAGGCACTATTGGTGGAAGAAGGGATTCTGGACAAGCACATATCAAAAACGTCCGCTTTGGTCTCAGCTACAAACTACTTACTTGGTAAAATCTTTGAGGACCAAAGCTGTGTCTTACTGTTCTTGGCATCCTCACTGGCTCTTCCGGGGCTGGAACACAACACTCAGGACATGTTTAACAAACAAATATGTGCAGAGGAGCAAGAAACGTCGGGATTGGGGAGGCCACGCACAGCTTTGTGGATGGAGTGGGCAGGATGTAAGGTGGGCGTTGACCAATGGTGGAAACTGTAGGAATTGCTGAAAGAGGAATGATGAAGAAGGGTTGGCAGGACTTGGGGACAGATTATCTCGAGAAGCTGTGAGGGAACCAAAGGTCTAGGGTTTCCTTTCTGAGTAACTGGGAGGAAGATGGACCGCTGCCTGGGAAACGGTCATTTATCCTTGCCTCCCCTTCCCCTTGGGGCATCCCAGCGGGGAGGCTCAGCTGGTGTTTATAAATCACGGGCTGGAGCTCAAGAGAGAGGTCATCACTGGCCCTAAAAACCTGAGCCTTTTCTAGGAGAAACTGTGAGCACAAATGTGCCCTCTAAGAAACAGCGCTCGGGGACAGAATTGCCCGGGCTGCGATCCGGGGACCGGCCCTCCACGGGAGGGTGAGCTGGAGGATGAAGCCCGGCCGGTGACCATGGCACGGCCGGATGGAAGGGGAACAGGCAGAAGCAAGAGGGATACCCACCCAGGGGAGGAAAGGTTCGCGGCGGCGGAGGAGGTAAGAATGCCAGTCGAAGGGATTAGCTCAAGAAAAGACCTTTACGTGTAGCGCTTAAAGGGCCACAGGTGACCTTCAGGAAGGGGGATGAAAGGGCAGTAGGGAGGATGCTAGGTCAGGAGGCAGGTTCCAGGGAGCTGAGAGACAGGACAGGATGAACCCAGGACAGCTCCCTCCTGGACACGGACCAGCAGAATCCTTCCCTTAAAATACAGTTCTCCCAGCCCCATGGGCCTGAGGATCACGGTTCCTTGAACGTGGCGTATCACCCTTTCGGGTCTCAGTTTCCCTACTTCTAAAGTTTGGATTGAAATAGCTGCTCATAAACTTAATATTACATTTACAAGTGGCTTTGAACTCAGAGCAAAGGGTGGGGAAATAAGATTTTTTTCGCTGACATACTTCTCCTTTTGAAGGTAATGAGTGAGGATGGGAATTCGCATTGGAAATCAATATTTTAGAAGACTTAATGGCAGCATGACAATTGCACATTTGTGGCTTTCAAAAGGGCAGATCTGTGCAAATCAGAAGAGATGGAGCAAAATCAGTAATTTCACGTCTTGCTTGAGAAAGAGGATTCATAGAGAATTTTAACAAGGAATGAAGTTACTGCGAGGGACTCCCGTTCGTGTTAGTTTTCTTTTCTTTTCTTTTCTTTTTAAGACTCTTGGTAACAGATCCAGGGTGCAGCTGTTGAAAAGAGGGCTCATTAATTAAAAAGCTGCAGTGACTTTCCCTGGTCTATAGAAATGAATTCTCATTTCTCACGGAGACATTTAAAGTCCTGTACCATCGGAGCCCAACTTCATTTCACGTTTCCTTGGGTATAAAAAACCATTGCCCTTTGGACATTACTGGCCCTCATTGCTGGTCCATTCCAACATTTATTCATCCCCTGAATGGTAATGGGTACCTACTATGTGCCAGGCCTTGTTTTAGGTGAGGGCATATGGTGGTGAATAAAATCACACCCTGTCCTCTGTCAAGGCCACAGCATTGGGCTCAGACAGCTGGATTAGAATTTAGACTCAGGTATGAGCCAAACGTGTGATTCTGGGGAAATCTTTTCTCCTTTCTGAGCCTCCTTTTTCTCTTCTATAAAGTGAGGTAAGAATACTGATTCTTAGATTTATTGCAGATGAATGAGAAAATACATGCCATGAGCTTGACATGTACTGGAACAGAGATGGTTTCAGTTTACTTTAGCTTCATTATTGCTAATAAGGTCCGCTCTGTCCGGAATGTCTGTCTTCATCAGACTTGCCGGTTGGCCTGGACACAGAACCACTGAAGCCACACTGTCCCTGTGAGAATGCATTTCCCCAGTTAGCTCCTCTGGCAAGTGGGGAGCACTAGATTTATTAAGCAGGGGACACAGAAGACTTTGGAGAAAGTGAGAGGGATGGTGTGATTGGAGCTGGGGTTCCAGTTAGGTAGCCATTGCGATAATCACGCGAGAAGTGGCCAGGAAGGAAGGAGTGATGTAGTTGTGAAAATCTAGAAGTGATACGTGGTATGAACAGGGAGGGAGAGGTTTTGAACCTGGGAGAAAAGCGGTACTGGTGATTGGAAATGCGGGCCTTGAGAAAGGGGAGCTGGTTATAGGGGGAGAAGGTAGAGTTTAACTTTATCCAAGAACTCTAGACTGCTCTCTTGGTAATTTGGGGCCATCAAGGTATGGGGCGGAGGACAGGTTATTTCAATCCTCCTTAGCTCATGACCCAAGCAGAGTGAGCACCCAGCACCAGGCATGTGAGATCCAGAGGCCTGTTGGCTTGGCCCAAGTGGCTGAAGAAGGAGGTAAGGCATGCATTGCCTGGGGCCCCGATCACTCCTCCTGGGCATGAGGTGGAGTCTGCTCATGGCCTAAGAGCTCCCTCAGGATGGATGTCACTGCACAGGTGGCATGGCCACATGGCAGTGTGGACCACAGGCTGTCCGCTCTCTGGGTCCTAGCTCTGCTTGACTATGAAAAGAGGGACACCCAGGTTTTGAGGTTTTGAATACGTAGTAGCAGGGCTCTATTCCTCAAGTCCTTGCCTTGCTGCATTGGCCGGAAGGTAGCCTGCTTGTCCCCTGTGTCCCTTGGTGGCCACATTGGGACCGGGAATTATCTCTCAATGTCAGCGAAAAAAATCTTATTTCCCCACCCTTTGCTCTGAGTTCAAAGCCACTTGTAAATGTAATATTAAGTTTATGAGCAGCTATTTCAATCCAAACTTTAGAAGTAGGGAAACTGAGATCCGAAAGGGTGATACGCCGCGTTCAAGGAACCATGATCCTCAGGCCCACGGGGCTGGGAGAACTGTATTTTAAGGGAAGGATTCTGCTGGTCCGTGTCCAGGAGGGAGCTGTCCTGGGTTCATCCTGTCCTGTCTCTCAGCTCCCTGGAACCTGCCTCCTGACCTAGCATCCTCCCTACTGCCCTTTCATCCCCCTTCCTGAAGGTCACCTGTGGCCCTCAAAGGCTCTGTTACTACAAGCCTCTTTTTGGCTCATCTCCTTTAGGTTGCTTTGCGAGATACACGTAATAATACCTGGCACCACACCACCAGTCAGGTCGGCAACTGCTGAGCAGCGTGTGATGTAACTCTCACCCTCTTGTCAACGTTCCTCCTGCCACCAGCACCCGAATGCTGTCTTCTCTAGTCTTCATTTCACAAAGCAAGGTGATCACAGAACGACTTTAAGGTTTCAAACAGCAAAATGGATAAAGGTGATGGTGCTGTAAGAGGGCAAACATCTAGCACGCAGCTGAGAACAGGGACCTGGAATGTGGGAACGAGGCTGTGGCTCCTGGTTCAGCTCTGGGAGGTTTCATCTTAGCTGAAGTTGGGGGAGAGAATGAACTCTTCAGAGGGGGGTGAGAAGGGCAGAGGCAGGAGGGAGACCAGCAGAACTGAGAAGGAAGGGAAGGAGAGAGGCAGGGTTTATTAGGAAACTTAACCCTAATGCTCAATCTAATCCCAACCCTAACCCTAGCCATAACTCCAACCCAAACTTGACCCTAACCCTAACCCTGTTCTCGATGGCTGTGGAACCAGAGATATAAGCATCAAGGCTGACAAAAGCTATTAGAACTTGGGACTAAAGAGCTGTGACCAAGGAGAAAGGCTCAGAGATGGATCACAAGAGGTTCCGTTGAGAGCTGGGGATGTGGAAGTAGAGATGGCATCTTGCGAAGCAGCCTCAGAATCAGGTTTTTGATTGGAGCAGCACAGGATCAAGAGACCCCAGAGGACCAGAGCTGGACCCCTGGAATCCGCAGCTGGAGTCGAGGGACTTCTGAACTTCTTGGTGTGTGAAGAAGCACTTTGCGACTATTTAAGCCCATTTAAGTCAAGGATTTTCTGTTTCTTGCAGCCAAACACATCTTAGTGGTTTTCACTATCTACCAGCATGTAAACTCCAGGAAGGCAGGAATCTCAGTATCTTGTTCGTTCTTAAATACGCAGGGCCTAGAAGAGTGGCCAGTGTATGTGGATAAATATTCATTGAATGCAATATCTTTAAGAAAGTGGTTCTAATAATATTATTAGTAAAGATGGATGGAAGTTTTTAGGTAAGAAAACAGGTACATGCCTCTGGGAGCTTCTCCAAAATCAGTTTTCCTGTAAGGGACTCAGGATGGGTGGGCGGAGGGCCTAGTGCCATTTGGCTGCAAAACGTCATCTACAGATACCATCATCCAGTGTCACTTTTCTTGAACCGAAAGCCCAGAACAATGGTTCTCTATGAAAATCACTTGGGAGTTTTTCTAAACTACACGTGCCTCTTTGAACTGCTGAACTGCAAAAAAAGACATTTCTGAGACAACTGAGGAAATCTGATTATGGGTTAGGTCTGCAGCATCCAATAGAAATCTAATGCAAACCACATACATAATTTAAAGTTTTATAGTAGTCACATTACAAAAAAGGAAAAACAAACAGGGGAAATTAAATTTAATAATATTGTTATTAAATTTTGTTATTTAATATTGTTATTAAATAAAATACAAATACCTCCAAAATGGTATCATTTCAATGTGTAACATATAAGAAACTATTAATGAAGTAATTTATATCCTTCTTTCCATGGGTGAATGTGGCTGAGCCGTGAAATTTGAGTTGCCAGGAAACGGGTGTAATGAAGGGCAGCCTCTAATCCTAGCTTGACCACTACTGTGCTGTGTGTGCACTGGTGGTTTATTTCCCTCTCTGGGCCTTCGTTGCTTCCTCTATAAAAAGTCTCTATGCATGTAGTAACCTGAAGCTTCAGAACAGGTATGTGAAGTAGGTATTACTCACCCACTCTACCTGTGAGGATGCTGAGGCTCAAAGAAGTTGAGGACCTTGCTCGGGTCTCATAGCTGTGAAGGTGGAATCAATACTGAACTCAGGTATCCCTGACCCTGTAGAGGGCTCTTTCCACTTTGTTGCCCTTTCAAACCCTCTCTCTTTTGGACCAGAAACCTCCCAGAAAGTCACATCACCTTTCTACCTCAGTCTAGGATCCTGGTCAGGGTTGCAAGACTCTCCTCCCCAGCCTTACAGACAGAAGCCAGTGGAGATCTGGGAGACGTGTGTCGGGGGATAGCAAAGGCCCACTTGTTTTATCTAAAAATACACGGATTAATGCAATGTCTAAACAGCCCTGCCTTAGAATACAAAGGCATTATTTGCTCTTGAAAACAAAGGAGGTTAGGGCTCTGCGTGATATTTACAGTGAAGACTCTGCTTGCTGTCAGCAAGACTGCCCTCACCAGCATCCCCTCAACTTCTGGGCACTGAGAGGGATACCCCGACCCCAAATCCCTTTAATCTGGGGGTGGGCTTTCGTGTTATGCTTAGCAGCAATACCAAGGGAAATTCAAAGTCAAAATTAGCTTGAGGGTTGCTGGTACAAATAAATTCTTCTCAGTGGAGTGAGTGAAGCATGGTAATTTAGCAACTGACGACCATTTTCTCAATAATAACCAAAGTAATAATTCATAATTAGAAGAGGTGTGATAAAGGATTGCATTTAAACCAGATGCAAAACATTCACCCCCCCATGCCCACTCCTCACTTTTATTCATTCTCGCTGACTAGTTTAAATATTTATTTCCTTTTCTCCTGCAAAAAGATGAAAAGGGCTATTTTTCCCTTGAGTAAAAATGAGTGCAATTTTCTTCTAGCAGGCTCACCCACAGTTCACTGTTGATTTACCACAAAGGCCAATTAATAGACAATCGCCATTATTTGCTAATCTCACGTGCCTTATGAGTGACTGTGAGTTGAAATGGAGTCGATCGGAGAGGGGCCATCCCTGGGCCGGCTTCTCCCAAGAAGAACAATGCCCACCTCAGGGGGATTCTAGAGACCCTGGCGCTGGTCCCTCCTCAGCCCACTGTATCCCTGCTCTGCCCTCGTTGCTTTTTTTGTTGTTTTGTGTGTGTGTGTGTGTGTGTGTGTGTGTGTGTGTTTGCGGTACGCGGGCCTCTCACTGTTGTGGCCTCTCCCGTTGCGGAGCACAGGCTCCGGATGCGCAGGCTCAGCGGCCATGGCTCATGGCCCCAGCCGCTCCGCGGCATGTGGAATCTTCACGGATCGGGGCACGAACCCGTGTCCCCTGCATTGGCAGGCGGACTCTCAACCACTGTGCCACCAGGGAAGCCCTGCCCTCGTTGATGGAGACTTGAGGAGTATGGCCACCCAAGCTTTGAAGGTGACTAATTAAGCTCCTGCTGCCTGTGCCCTGAACTTCCTGGGGTGAGCCTCTGGATGAAGAAGCTTCTCATGGGTGGTGAGGCTCTGAGCAGAAGGAGAGTGTGCAGAAGCACTTAATGCTTCTTCTAATTTCTCAGACAACTTGGAGGCACCGAAGGCAGAGCGTCCTGGGAATTTATTCTCACTGTTAATGGAGATAATTTGAGAAAAGCACTTTCAGCTGTCTGTGCTCATGGCCCCTTCCGCTTTGCACTGCCTACACCCAATTAACTAATCATTTTTATAGCAACGTAGCCTTAAAAGAGAACAAGCTGTGTGATGAAATATAGGAGGAAGCAAGGACTCTGGGTTCTCTGCTGTCCTAGTTAAAGAGTGAGAGAGAGAACAGTCCTGGCTGACTCTCACAGATCCACCTTCTTCAAGGGAGAAACTGGGGGCAGGGGTGAACCTGAGAGGAGCAGTCGGTGCTGTATCCTCCAGGACAGAACCAACTGGATGTGGGGATGGAGAGGAGGGGACCGAGGTGAGATCCCCCAGCTGTCTCCCTAGTACACACTCTATCGATGTCCATCGAAGGGCGCCGATGGAAAGGTGTACAGGAGGGGAAGGGTCATCCTTTCTGGTAATCAAGCTGAGAGATCACAGATCCAGGAGA
The DNA here is from genome assembly GCF_937001465.1 of Orcinus orca. Lineage (NCBI taxonomy): Eukaryota > Metazoa > Chordata > Mammalia > Artiodactyla > Delphinidae > Orcinus > Orcinus orca. Next base: position 16,371,184 of record NC_064565.1, on the reverse strand, counting down.
GGACTTAGGTGTGAACTCTTTAAGTCTCTGTGGTTGAAATCAGCAGTGACTTCAAAAGTAGAAGAGTTTTAGGGGCTTCCCTGGTGGCGCAGTGGTTGAGAGTCCGCCTGCCGATGCAGGGGACACGGGTTCATGCCCCGGTCTGGGAGGATCCTACATGCCGCGGAGCGGCTGGGCCCATGAGCCATGGTTGCTGAGCCTGCGCGTCTGGAGCCTGTGCTCCGCAACGGGAGAGGCCACAATAGTGAGAGGCCCGTGTACCGCAAAAAAAAAAAAAAAAAAAAGTGGAAGAGTTTTGGACCCAAGTATATCTCCCCACCAGGGGATACGGATACTGCACCTGTAACCACACCATTTGGAGTTCCAGGCAGAATGCAAATACTCCTGGGAGGATCCAGTACCTTTAGCCAGGATCCTTGTGCACACAGCAAGTTCTGATCAAGGCACAGTAGAGTGGGGCTCAGGATGGGTTTCAGGAGGAACAGACAACAAAGAAATAGACAAGGAGATACATGGTACACACACATGTTCTGTAAGTGTGTTTAAGTGCTGTAGAGAAAAATGCAGCAAAGCAAGGGGACAGAGAGAGCAGGGGGTGGGGTGTTACTTTATATTGCATGATTGGGAAGGTCTTTTGGAAAAGGTGACTTTTTAAAAGTATATAAATTTATTTATTTATTTATGGCTGCATTGGGTCTTCATTGCGGTGCACGGGCTTTCTCTAGTTGTAGAGAGCGGGGGCTACTCTTTGTTGAGGTACATGGGCTTCTCATTGTGGTGGCTTCTCTTGTTGCAGAGCATGGGCTCTAGGCATACGGGCTTCAGTAGTTGTGGCACGCGGGCTCAGCAGTTGAAACGCACAGGCTTAGTTGCTCCGCGGCATGTGGGATCTTGCCGAACCAGAGCTCGAACCCGTGTCCCCTGCATTGGCAGGCGGATTCTTAACCACTGTGCCACCAGGGAAGTCCCAAAAGGTTACATCTGAGGAACAACCAGAAGGAAGTAAGAGAGTGAGCTATGTGGACGTCGGGAAAAAGCATCCTAGGAGGGAGGAATAGCAAGTGAAACAGCCCGAAGACAGGGATATACTTGGCTTGTTTGAGCAACAACAGGAAAGTCCATGTAGTTGAAATAGAGGATGTGAGAGGGAGTGCTGCAGCGAAGATGGTCAGACAGTTAGTCAGTGGCCCCGTGGGCCACTGTAAAGAGTTTGCTTAAGTTATTCCTGTTATGGGAAAGATAGGAGTGATGTGAGTGCCCTGATGGTTGGGGTGTGCACAGACCTCAAGGGACAAAGGAGAAAAAAAGATGAGTAATCAGGTTCCTGCATCCATCTAGGCTAGAGAACATACGTCCTTGCACCAGGATGGCAGTGGGAGACATGGTGGGTGATTTCCACACGATTTCAATGGAAGGTCCAGCCGAAATCCCTGGCAGATTAGATACGGGGTGTCGGAGAGAGTGAATAGTGTGGTGGGGCTCCAGTGCTCTTGGCTGCAGCAGCTGGTGGGATGGAAATGCCATTTTCAAGATGGGGAGGATGGTGGGAGGAAGAGGTTGGAAAAGTGAATGCTGAGTCTGGGGCTGGATTCCCGTTAGATACCCAGATGGAGAAGCCCAAGGGCCGGTTAGATATCCCAGTTTGGAGAGAGCAAGCTGGGGATATAAGTTTGGGAGATAATAGCTTGATAAGTGGTGAGACTGGAAGGGATCACTTAGTGAGCAGGTGTAGACAGAGAGCAAAGGGAGTCTGAGGACAGAGAGAGCACTTCACTGGAGGCAGGGAAGAAAGTGTGCTCGGAAACAGAGCAAAGGAGTCGTAAATACTGCTGGAAGGTCGGGCAAGAGGAGGACCTTGAATTGATCCTTGGGTTCAGCAACGTAGAGGCGATGGTGCCCTTGACCAGAGCAGTCTCCATGGAGTGCTGGGCAAAAGCCCAAGTAGACAGTCATCCCAAGAGAGCCAGAGGGGAAATGGGGATAGTTTTAGAAACCCACTTTTGCTATAAAAGGGGAACAGAATAGTTGAAGGTAGCCAGAGGCTTCTTTCAAAAGATGTGTGGTTACTAATTTTTTAAGGTGATGGAAATAACGTCACGTCTATATACTGATAGAAATGAGCCATTGGAGAGTAAAACAACTGATGATGTTGGGAACAATGATGGACTAATACCCTTGGGTAGGTAAGAGGGGCTGTGATCTGCTGCCACATCAGAAGACCAGCTGTAGCAGGAACCCAGCCTCCCCGGAACAGGAGGAAAGCAGAAGGCATATGGGTGCAGAAGTGGATGGTGGCTGGGAGCCTGTGACATGACTTGCTGGCTTCTACCTACTAGTGACATGGGAAGCAGCAGAGAAGGAGGGGCTGCAAGTCTGAGGTGAGAGCTGTGGTTCCCCAAGTCGGTGGAGGGTGAATGGACCAGGGAGGGCAGTAACCATCGTGAACTTGAAGTGAGACTGGTGGGTGTGTTTTTGTTCAGACATATTCAGCCGGCTGCTCGGATGTGGGTACAGAGATGTGGACAGAGGATTTACTGAGGGTCAGATTTTGCCGGGCAAAAAACGATGGAGGGGAACATGGGCGAGGAGTTTGAGAATGTAAGCATGGGAGTGATTATAAGAAGGCATGAGGTGGTTGAGGGACAGTGAGTAGATCAATTAAATCAATGAATTGAAAGTCCTGTTGGTGCAGAAGCATTGTGGGAACAAAAAAAGGACACATTCAGAAAAAATTTGAGAATATAGGGGATTTTGCTGAAAACTGGGCTGGAGATGTAATATAGGGGAATACTCTAGAGTGGGGATGGGTTGTGGAGAGTAGGGGCTGTGTTCAGCTGAGAGCACAGAAAGAGCTGGATGGGGTCAGACCTGTGTTGTGGGGTCTTTGAGAGACTCGGGCTACCCAGGGAGGCGTGATGGGGTGGGTGCTGAGGGGTCCAGATCATAGTGGCAACAAGTGTGACTGTTGGGTGGGAAGAAGGGGGATGGATTGGCTTCATGCCACATAGGGTTGAGGTGGTGTCCTCTTCACTCCTTTTGAAACGGAGCAGGACCCTATGGTCCTTCCCACCCCCATATTCTCTGCCTGCCTTTGGTCTGTAGAAAAACTTTAGTCCAAGGATAAACTTAATCAGAGAGGTGAGAAAATGCAGAACCACAGGAAAACAGTCAAACAAGACCAAATAATAATAGTTTAGTCATTAAACCAAGTCAAGGGCCTTTAATTCCTTCTCAAGGGCTGCAGATATTCTAAGCCATACGCTGGGAGCTGTCTTGTAGATACTGGAACCGCCACCAGGTGGACGAAGTTAACTACGTGCTGACCAACGTGTAGCTATGACCTAAGCTGCCATAACCCCGAGAATTGGCCTCAAGGAAATAAGAACAAACCAACCCTGGAACTGAAGATTAACTGTACTTAAAACAACCAAAATGAGGCTGGTCAGACCACTGCATGACCAATTTCAAGATGACGGTCAGAGCTGACTGTTTCTGCATGTAGCCCCCTCCCTCTGCCTGTGCACCCCTGAAACTCCCCTTTGAAAGCTCTTGCCCCCTGATTGTCAGTGGGGAGTCGGCCTTTGGACACAAGTCTACCCTTCCCACCCCACCCCGGCCCAGTTGCCGGCCTCCAAAAGCAAACTTTCCTTTCCGCCAACCTTGCATCTTGAGTATTGTCTTTCAAAAGGCAAGCAGCCAGACCTCACTTTTGGTAACATTTTCATGGGTGGTGTGGGAACTGGGTGGAATTATTGGGGACATAGACTTCTGAGGATCCTTCTTCCTTAATTAATCAAAGATTGTCCAACTGCATACTGGGCATCTTCCTTGGAATATTCCATTAAATTCAGTGGTAGCCAACCCAAATCTATTGTCACCCCTATAGATCTTTTTTCATACTGTGATTTTTCAGGGAAAAGCTCCCACCATCAACCTGTTCCCAATAGGAAACCCGAATCCCCTCCTTGCCTTCTCTCTCTCCCCGAGCCCTTCTGATGAGACCACCTGCAGGATCTGAATCTGCCAGCCTGTTGTCCCCAGCCCCCCGATGGCTGTGTTCCAGGCCACCCTGTCTCTGATCTGGCTGACTGCAGGAGCTGCCCACTGCTTTTCTCCCTTCCACCCTCGCTCTGCTACAAACGTTTCTTTCAGCTAGGTGAGCATCTGAGAATGTAGCTTGGTTAGAGTCCAGCATGTCCACTTGGACCCTTGCTGGGTTCCCAGAGCTGAACACGGTGCTTAGCTCCTGGAAGACAATCCAACAGTATTTACCGATGGGGTGATTCCCAGCTGCAGACACCATGGGCTCCTTCACTGGATGTGACAAGCCCAACTCACACTAATGAGCAAATCAGATCATTCATTGGCTCCTAGGACTGAGACGTCTAGAATAAAATTTGACTATGTCTCCAGAGCTACAGTAGGTTCTTTTCCTGAGTAAGCAGTTTGGCTTCTTTCAGCCACATATTCTTTTTCTAATTAATTTTATTATTATTATAATTATTATGATTATTTTTCTTTTATATTGGAGTATAGTTGATTTCCAATGTTGTGTTAGTTTCAGGTGTACAGCAAAGTGACTCAGTTATACATATATGCATCTATCCTTTTTCAGATTCTTTTCCCATATAGGTTATTACAGAATATTGAGTAGAGTTCCCTGTGCTACCCAGTAGGTCTCTGTGGGTTACCTATTTTATATATAATAGTGTGTATATGTTAATCCCAAAGACCTAATTTATCCCCCTCCCTTTGGTAACCATAAATTTGTTTTCTATGTCTGTGAGTCTGTTTCTGTTTTGTAAATGAGTTCATTTGTATGTCAGCCATGTCTTATCAGCTTACTGATCCCCGCAGGAAAGTAAAGCCTTTTTTGGTAGCTCTAGGGGAAGGTTCCAGGGAGGATCCTGGCTCACCAGACTTGTCCACCTCTGGGAAGAGTGGGCACTGGCACTTCCTGGCAGAGAAGGGGGGTCTGGAGGGTGCTGGGCTGTTCCTCCCTGTCCCCCAGCCCCCATTGGGCAGTTGTCAAGAAAGCAGATGGGAGATCTGGAGAAAGGAGTTAATACACGGCAGAGGTTTTATCTGCAAGTTCTATTTTCCTTGGATTGCTGAGCCCATGAAAGGCAGCCCATATCTTTATGGAGGAGGTGAGGGAACACTTGTCAGAGGGTATTTGATAAACGTGGAAAACCAAGCATAGGACGGTGTGTTATTTTGACTGATGACAGCATGTTCATATTGGTGTCAAAAACGTATTAGGAAGATACAAAACAACAGCATCTCTCTCTTTTTTTTTTTTTTTTTTTTTTTGCGGTACGCGGGCCTCTCACCGTTGTGGCCTCTTCCGCTGCGGAGCACAGGCTCCGGACACGCAGGCTCAGTGGCCATGGCTCACGGGCCCAGCCACTTCGCGGCATGTGGGATCTTTCCAGACCGGGGCACGAACCCAACCCGTGTCCCCTGCATCGGCAGGCGGACTCTCAACCACTGCGCCACCGGGGAAGCCCACAGCATCTCTTAATAATGAAAATAAAGTAGGTTCAATTAAAATGCTTGCTGCTGTTCTGCAAGCGCAGGGCCACACGACATAAAGCAAAGGTTCTTACGATCCTCAGAAAAAAGAGCAATGAATCTGTTAGCAAAACAATTTGCAAACTACCCGTTAGTCCAAAAGCATACCTGAGAATTCTGTCGCCAGGGCTCTAATGAGCCATGAAACTTGAATTCGATAAGAAATGATTTAACCGTCAAGTGGGTGAACTGGGTAGACGCCGGCTTCCTTACTCTCTCATCATGGAGTTTATTTTTTGGAGGCTGTTTGTGTAAATACTATTTGTTTTACTGAAGTTGAAAGAAGCTTTGTGTGAAAATGGTATCTTGCTTCACCGAAGGTGCTGGTGCCGGCTGACCTCCTGTCTGTCTCCCCTGCTGTTCTCTGCCACCCTCCCTTCCCCCCAAGGGGTCCCAGAAACCTCAGCCCCCAGAGCTGTGATTCCCGGGTGTGAGCAGTGAGTCAGCTAGTCTGGGGAATTCTGAGAGCTCGTCCATTAGATTCCTGCTTGCCAATCCATTAATTTTGTTGTTCTAGGCCTGTTGGGAGCCCTGTTGCCACTTGTAAGAATAACATCACTGCTGATGCTTTAGGCATCTGTTACCTGGGCAACTCTTTTGTAGACACTCCATCTCCACAGCGGTGCTGGCCTTTGTGTGCCTGTGTGTCACAGTTTTACGACTGACTTAGTGGGAGGGAGTGGGCATTTTCCTCAAGAGTAGGTCACATCCTCCGACACCCACCGAGGGCTGAGGCCCCACTTTCCCCCTCCTAGGAACACTCAGCATATCCTCTGATATGGAGGAACGTGGAAAATCCTTCCTGAGCATTTTACAAAGAATCGGAGGATTCTGTTCAGGACACTGTGGTTTGGGATTTTCTTCTGATGGTTTGGCATCTCTTGCTGTTACCCACAAGATGCACATCCAGGAACCTGGGCCTGGATGGTGGCTTGCTGTCTGCTGGAGGGATTTGGAATCTTGTGCCTGGAGGAGGCTGGTCGGAGAGGGAGGAGGACAGGTGGTGGGCATGGATGAGTAGGTCAGGTGAGACTTATGTGCCCACCTCTGGGTATTTGGGTGCTTGATCAGAATGTGCAGGCCCAGCTGCCATCTAATCGGCTAGGAGGATGCTTCTCCCCTTCCAGCTCTGATGTGTCTTTCTGCCCAGTGATCAGACAGCTCAGGGGGGCTGGGGATCCATGTGATATGGTAGAGAAGGTAAGGCCTTTGGAACTCAGTCCAGATTCTTATCAGCTCGGTGACATTTGAAAATTGACTTAACCCCTCTGAGCCAATATTTCCTCATTTTAAAATGTGGAAAAGAAGACCTAATTCTTCATCCTATGTTCATAGCAGCACTATTTACAATAGCCAAGACATGGAAACAACCTAAGTGTCCATCAACAGATGAATGGATAAAGAAGATGTGGTATATATACACAATGGAATATTACTCAGCCATAAAAGAGAATGAAAGAATGCCATTTGCTGCAACATGGATGGACCTAGAGATGATCATACTAAGTGAAGGAAGTCAGACAGAGAAAGACAAATATCATATGATATCACTTATATGTTGAATCTAAAATACGACACAAACGAATCTATGAAACAAGAACAGACTCACAGACATAGAGAACAGACTGGTGGTTGTCAAGGAGGAGGGGGTGGGGGAGGGATGGAGTGGGAGTTTGGGATTAGCAGATGCAAACTATTATATATAGAATGGATAAACAACAAGGTCCTACTGTATAGCACAGGGAACTCTATTCAATATACTGTGATGAATCATCACGGAAAATAATATGAAAAAGAAGTAGACCTGCATCTCTGGTCTGTTGTAAAGATTCAATCAGCTGAGATAAAATACATGGCTCTTGGCATAAGGCCTGTAGCATAGCGGGCATTCCAGTCAGGAAGCTATTGTCTTCCAGCTCAGGATCCACCCTTCTTGGCTTTGTGATGTTGAGGCTGGCTTTCTGCAAGCTGTGCTTCTGCCTTGCCAGCGGCTCCCTGTTCGTCTCTACCAGCAGGAGGCACTAAAGAGAGGCGGGAGGCAGGAGGAGTGTAGCACACGTGTAGCACAGTTTCAAGTCTCCAGCTTTCCCCAGCCCTCCCGGCACTAGCCTCAGGGTCTCCCTTCCAGGTACCAGCCTCAGCAGGACGGCTCCCTCCCCTTCCGCGTGTGGGGTTCCTCCACACTTCCTGGTTCTGAGGATCCAAGCTTTTCTCCAGCTGACGGATGCTTCCTGTGGTCCAGAGCATCCTGGCTCCCTCCCGCTCCTTTTGTGCAGAAGAGAGTGAATATACCAAACATTCCAGACCTGATGGCTGTCCTTAGGAAGGCCTGCTTGCAAGGCTGACCCTTGGCTGGCATCTGGGAACTTGGATTTCAGGAGGATTCCCACTGTTCCTTAAATGATGGAGCAGCTTCCTGTGCCTGTCCTGCCTCTGCACAAATAATGTGGTTTCTGTTGAACCTCAGTTTCCCTCTTGGAGTCTGGGATTTTGGCAGGTGCTAGGCAGAGGATGACCAGCCCCCAGTAGAAACCCTGGGCACTGGATCTCTGATGAGCTTCCCTGGCAGACAGCATTTCACAGGTGCTCTCACAGCTCCTTCCTGGGGGATTTAGCAATGTTCTGTGTGACTCCCCTGGGGGAGGACTCTGGAAGTTGGTGCCTGGCATTCACCCCACGTGCCTTTTCCCTTTGCTTACTGTGCTTTGCATCCTTTCGCTGTAACACATCACAGCTGTGAGGAGGACTGTCTACTGAGGCTTGGGAGTCCTTCTAGGGACTCAGTCCTGGGGACCCTGACACCCCTTTTATACTTTCAGTTCTCCAACACCCTTTTCAGCAATTTGAAAATTTTGTTATTGGAGTATAGTTGATTTACAATGTTGTGTTAGTTTCAGGTGTACAGCAAAGTGATTCATTAAATAAATGTATATATGTGGGTATACATATATATATATACCCATATATATATATATATATATATATATATATATGATTCTTTGTAGGTTATTAGAAGATATTGAATATAGGTCCTTGTGCTATACAGTAGGACCTTGTTGTGTATCTATTTTATACATAGTCATGTGTATATGTTAATCCCAACCTTCTTATTTATCTGCCACACCACCTTCCCCTTTGGTAACTACAAGTTTGGTTTCTAAGACTGTGAGTCTGTTTTTGTTTTGTAAATTAGTTCATTTGTATCAATTTTTAGATCTGATCTATAAGTAATATCATATGGTGTTTGTCTTTCTCTGTCTGACTCACTTCACCTAGTAGATAAACTCTAGGTCCATCCATGTTGCTGCAAATGGCATTATTTTGTTCTTTTCTATGGCTGAGTAATATTCCATTGTGTCTATATGTACCACATCTTCTTTATCCATTCCTCTCTCGATGGACATTTACTTTGTTTCCATGTCTTGGCTGTTGTGAATAGAGCAGAGCTCCTTGTTTAAAGACAAGGCCAGGTGCCCTTGAGGAAGGACCTTGCTGCACTGCCACAGATACATCCTGTAAATCTTCCTCTGAGCTGTCCCCAGAAGACCCTGGGTCTGTTGACTAGGGTGACTGTGCTCAGGTCAATGGACAAAGGAAATAGCCAGACCTCTAGTGCACTACTCTGTGCTGGCTTTTTATGATGCTAATTCCTGGGGAGCCCTGAAGGCTGTGGTCCACTGGTCAGGTTCATGGACCCACCCTGTGGCAATTTCCCATCCCTGAATGCATGCTCTGAATAGACATGATCAGCAATGACCAGAATCTCCACATTGGCCTTAGGCCCATGGAATGAGGGCTAGGACAGCAGAAAATATTTAATCCCTTGGGACACCCCCTCCTGACCTGGATAGAAACCCAAAGCCATACTCTACCCTAAGGGAGCTGCCAGCCTCAGGGACCAGGGACAAAGAGTAGAAGGGCCATATGTTCATGTGTCCACGTGAGCTTGTCCATTGGCTGCCTTTCAACTGGACTGGACCGTCAGGCACAGATTCTCAAGGACAATCTAGAGCTGAGTGTGAAGGGTGTGGGCTTGGAATGGGAAAACCTGTGTTTGCATCTCAGCTCTACCACTGAACAGGTGTGTGACCTGGGATGTGGACTCAGCTAGAATGAAGCCCCAGTTTCTTCATGGAAAAGGCCAAGAGCCTGGTAGGTGAAAGATTCCTGGAGTCGGACCATCTGCACTCAGCTGTGTCTCCCCCACTTACCTGGGAGCTGTGTGAACTTTGAAGTTACTTAACCTCTCTGTGCCTCCGTTTCCATCTCTCTCAGGAGATATTATAATGTCTACTTATTGGCTTCTTGTGAGCATTCCGTGATGTCATGGTTGCAGTACACTGGTACAAAACAAGTGCTGGAAAATAAATGCTATTATTATTATATTAATTATTTAGGAGAAGAAGCAGTTTGGCACATGGCTAAGGCTGATGTGAACAGAGGTGAGAAGTGACCCATTTGTATCTAAGGCCTGGCCAGTGTTGCTTTATTCCCCAAACCAACCAACCAACCAACCCACAAATGAATAGCAAAAAGGCCCATCCTATTTATCCAAATGATTATGCAGATCCAGTTCATTGCATGGTGCAGGGTGAGTAGGGCAGAAGTGTGAGGGGTGGCTGCAGACAGAGGGTGGGTGGCGAAAGGGAGATTTATCTCCCAGAGGGCGCTTGAAGATAGAAAGCCATGTGGCCACCTGTTGGATTAAGTTACATTTCAAGCTCATCTCAATGTCCTTCCCTCAGACATGAACTGCCCCTGGGCTGAAAGGCTCCTCAGGGTGCCTGTGATGATCTTGACATTCTCCACCAAGTTCAAGCACGGATATGGGGCTTCCACAGTACTTGTCTGAAGGAAGATACCTAACATTTACTCAGCCCATCCTAGGCACCAAACACTGCGTGGGTGGTCTTACATATAACTGGCTTCTCACAACCAGGGTGGAAATACTCATATCACCTGTAAAAGAGAAAGCTAACAACAGCAGTAGCAGGGGCAGCAACGGGCAGCATTTATTGAGGGTTGCTATGTGCCGACACCGTGCTAAGCCTTTTTTTTGGTTTTTTTTTTTTTTTTTTTTTTGTTTCTGTTTTTGCGGTACGCAGGCCTCTCACTGTTGTGGCCTCTCCCGTTGCGGAACACAGGCTCCGGACGCGCAGGCCCAGCGGCCATGGCTCACGGGCACAGCCGCTCCGCGGCATGTGGGATCCTCCCGGACCAGGGCACGAACCCGTGGCCCCCGCATCGGCAGGCAGACTCTCAACCACTGCGCCACCAGGGAAGCCCCGTGCTAAGCCTTTTACATGTATTGAGTTACTTAAACCTGGCAGGGAACCCGTGGGAGTAGCATTGTCTTTATTCCCATTTCGTAGATGAGAAAACTGAGGTGCAGAGAACTTATATAGACGGGTCCAGTAAGTCTGATTCTAAAGCCTGTGCTTTCCCACCTTAATTTGATTTCACCCAACAGAGAAGAGTTCACATGAGTCCCACCCATGCTGAGATGTGGGGCTGCGGTGGGAAGGTGGTGAGTGGTGGGCCTGTTGTCTTTCCAAAGAGGGGAATGGAAGGAATTTACCTTCTCCCTAAAACTCAAGCAAAAGAGGTTGAGATCCTGCTGTGTGCCTGGCCCTTGGCATCCTCTGCATCCCTGTCCTTAGACTGACATCTCACGGGCATGGGGTGTTTCAGCCTCTTCTCTCCCATCACCCCATCCTTCATGTACCAACTGTGTGGCTATTTCCCGCTGACCTGGCTGCTGAAATGGGCCAGGCAATACCCTCAACTACACTTGACCCCTCCCTTCCTCAGCTCCATCGACTCCAAAGTTGCTGGAGCAACTTTATTCCTCCCGTTTATCAACGAAGATATTGCAGTGTGAGTAAACTGTCTGAGATCTCTTAACTGGAAGGCTGAGGCTTATTTCCATGCCTTTGGGCTTTGAAGACAAGTTCTTTTTCCAGTCTCCATATCTGGCCCCTGTAGAGAATAATTTGAGGGCCTTTTCTAAAATACCCTATGTCTCCAATTGACCCCCAAGTTCTTCCCTTAGAACTGGCAGGGGTGTGTTGAGGTGACACATTGGGAAGGCTCTGAGGACAGAAACTGCCTGTCTTAGTCACCATTCAATTCCAAACCTGGTGCTGAACACAGAGAAAGCTCCCAACAATATTTAACCAGAGAGAAAACATCACTCATATCCTTTTATCCAGGAAGAGGCAGGGCAGGTGCACCCCCTTCCTGTGGGTAGGTTATGAGGTCCAGGAGAGATGAGGGCCTGGCTCCTGGTGTGGAGAGCACAGAGAGATGAAGACACAGCACAGGAAGGGGTTATGCCTGGTCATTAATTATGAAACAATTCCATTGTTCCCTGGTCCCCACACTGTAAGCCACGTCTGTGCCCATGGGACCCCATGACTGAATCCAGGATGCTTTTTCTTGTTCTCTCAGAGAAACACTGACATTGCCACCCACTGATGGCAACTGCACATCGCCTCCAATGACACCACCTTCCAGGACATTCTCCCCCTCCCCTGATTCTGCCGCCAGGCCCGACTCATCCTGTGACAACTGCAATTACCAAACTCATTTTGCTGGTTAGCCTGAAAGAGTCAAATCAAGTCTCTGTCTGGGTGCCTTTTTTTAAACCGGCCGTGGTGTTAGTTTATTTATTCCCTTCCTTAACACAAATGGCTTCTAAAACGAGGAGTTTAATTTTGCAGCCCACTGGTCCATCACGTGCATCATGGTGGCTGCATCATGCTGTCTCTTGTCAGTGCTGTCAGGAGACCAGAGCTGCCGAGGGGTATCTGGAAGCGGGGAGGGATGTGTCACTGAAGGAGAAGATTCCTGTCGCTGCTACCTTTAAAATAATGACGACCACTCACACACAACTCTCTGTGGATTCCTCTGTGGTCTGCTGGGGTGAGGGCTGGAATTCGTGGAGGGAGACCTCCAGAGAGGCTGGGCGTAGCCTTGCCTCTGCTCTGCCACTGGTCAGCCTGGTGACACTGGGCATCACTTTCCTCATGCGATAAAGAGAGATTTTGACAGGATAATGTCTAAGATTCTTCCCTTTCCAGCTGGCGTCGATATAATTTTCCACACGCCAGGAACTCTGCCAAAGGCATGAAGATGAGAAGTAAATCACCGTCTTATTTTCAAAGGTTATAGATTAAGGACACACATAAAAGTAAATATATAAACAAGGTAATAAGTTACGTGAGGATGTATCTAAAGGAATGACGAGTTCTGCCTGGAAGGATGAGTTCTGCCTGGAAGGATCGTGTGAACGGGATGGAGTAGGGGTACGGGAGGGAAGATGGGAAGGATACAGGAAAGCGAGGATAATTAGGCTGGGCCTGGATGTGTGGGGAAACATTTCTCGGACATTTCTCGGGGCTGGGGAAGAGGGTTGACAAGCTTCAAGAAAGGGAAGCAGGCCTGTGGCAGGCAGCTAAATACTTCCTGCCAAATGCCTAAGTACCCCCTCAAGCTGAAGCTTTGTGATTTGGGGGGAACTTGAAGACTTGCCTTTAGACAACAGCAAAGGCCCTTTTGTTATTAGAAAGCCTGTGCTCTAGGGTCACACTGGGTGCTATCCCAGGGGCTTTCCTGAAGGGCAGATAGTAAATGTTTCAGGCTTTGTGGGCCCTACGGTCTCTGTTGAAACTACTCAGCTCTGCCGTTGCTGTGCTAAAGGAATCATGGACAGAACATCCATTGTTGGACATGGTTGCATGTCCATAGAACTTTATTTACAAAAACAGGTTGTGGGCCAGACTTGACCCATGGGCTGGAGTTTGCTGCCCCCTGGAGGACAGGTAGAGCTGAGATATAATTTTTAAAATTCAATAGTTCTATGGCTGGTGCTGTTTTATGACACCAATTCTTTTTTTTTTAATTTATTTTATTGAAGTATAGTTGATTTACAATGTTGTGTTAGCTTCAAGTGTCCAGCAAAGAGGTTCAGTTTATATATATATTCTCTTTCAGATTCTTTTCCATTGCAGGTTATTACAAGATGTTGAGTATAGTTCCCTGTGCTATACAGTAGGTCCTTATTGTTCACCTATTTTATATATAGTCATGTGTATAGGTTAATCTCAAACTCCTAATTTATCCCTCCTCACCTTTTTCCCTTTGGTAACCATGAGTTTGTGTTCTACGTCTGTGAGTCTGTTCCTGTTTTGTAAAAAAGTTTGTGTCATATTTTAGATTCCACATATGAGTGATATCACATGGTATTTGTCTTTCTCTGTCTGACTTACTTCACTTAGTATGACAATCTCTAGGTCCATGCATGTTGCTGCAAATGGCATGATTTCATTCCTTTTTATGGCTGAGTAGTATTCCATTGTATGTAGGTACCACATCCATTATGACACCTCTTCTTAAAACTGCACATGGCATGGATCTTTGCGTGGTGGGTCTGGCCTTCAGTGGGTAACTGGTGGCACCTGCATAGGACTCTGACAAAGAAGATGCTGTCTTGGGGGCAGTGAGGACCCAGATCACTGCATGATCATGTGACTGGCAAGACTTCCTGACTTTCTTTGGAACCTCCTCCTCCACTCCTGCTCCCCCTGCAAGCGAGCTGCCTTTCTCGCCCCCATCCCTGCCATCTCCCTGTGGGGGACCTATCTCCTCCATGTCCCCAAATATCCCTTTTGACTGAGTCCTGGCCTCATGCCAAACACTGCAATAGGGGTTTGATGATAAATAAGGCTTGGACTTGGCTGTTCTTCCACAAATCACTTCTCCTTTCTGGTCTCTGGTCTGAAGAAGTTGGTCTGAGGGATGTCTGGCTTCCTGGCTGCTCTTGCATACTAGGGCTGTGCTGTGTAGCTAGTTACGCACGTGAAAGCTTGGTAGACTCTTAGTATTTCTCCCAGTAGGAAAAGATTACTGAAGAGTCAGAGCTTCAACCGCAGCCAAGTATCCACTCGGTGCCAGATCAGGAGATTCCTCCTTACCAGGCCCTCAGTCCATCTGTTCGGGATGCTGCCTGGGATGTGGACTCTGAGAGGAGTTGGTGGGATGCTGTCCTGCTGGCCTGGAGTGATGTGTCTGAATGTCCGTCTCTCCCTCTGGATCTGAGCTCCTGGGACAGGGATGAGATCTAGTTTCTCATGTCATCTCCAGCAGTGGGTACAGTCCCAGCACATAACAGGGGATCAGTAAAGCCTTGTTGAATTGAAAGCTTTATGGCAATGTTTGATATTTGTTTGGAGGCTTAGAGGAGACCCCAAGGTAAAAAAGCCTATTTTTTTAAAAAATTGGGGTATAGTTGATTTACAGTGCATTAGTTTCAAGTGTACAGCAAAGTGATTCAGTTTTATATATATTATATAATATATATTATATATATATTCTTTTTCAGATTCTTTTCCATTATAGGTTATTACAGGATATGGAGTATAGTTCCCTGTGCTATACAGTGGGTCCTTATTGTTTATCTATTTTATATATAGTAGTTTGTATCTATCAACCCCAAGCTCCTAATTTATCCCTCCCCACTACAGGAGGCCTCTTTTTGACAGGGGAAATTATTTTTTGGGGAACGATGAACATTTGTAAGCACTTATTCTGTGCTGGGGCTTGGTCCTGATTTAATTTTTAAAATGGTACATATAATTTCTATTTCACAAATGATTGATTATATCAAATCAATAGGCCAAGCCAACTGCTTTTTATTTTATTTCATTTATTATTTTTTTTTTTTGCGGTACGCTGGCCTCTCACTGTTGTGGCCTCTCCCGTTGCGGAGCACAGGCTCCGGACGCGCAGGCTCAGCGGCCATGGCTCACGGGCCCAGCCGCTCCGCGACATGTGGGATCTTCCCGGACCGGGGCACGAACACGTGTCCCCTGCATCGGCAGGCGGACTGTCAACCACTGCGCCACCAGGGAAGCCCCAACTGCTTTTTATTGATAGAATATATTGATTGTATGTGTCAGGTAATATGCTATTCTGTATATTTCCATTTCCATTTAATTCTCACTATAACACAGCACAGTTTATTTAGTACCTTCATTTCACAGGTGAGCACACTGAGCCCTGGCCGAAGGTCACCTAGGTAGGAAGTGGCATAGTCTGACTCCAACGCCTGTACTCTGATGTGTCAGGTTTGCCTGGGAGTTTCCTGGAAATCAGGGCCAAAAACTTGATGGGTTACAGAGTTTTGGTTGTGAGAATCTGTCCTGGAAGGATCTGTCTTTAGGATAAAAAGCCTCAATGACACTTTCACAACATAGAGAGGAATCAGTTTAGATATAGTAGTTTGTATACAGGCTCTTGTTTTTAAAAATTAAAAAAAAATTTATTGGAGTATACATGATGTACAATTTTACATAAGTTATAGGTGTACAACATGGTGATTCACAATTTTTAAAGGTTATACTCTATTTATAGTTATTTTATACATAATAGTTTATAGCTTATTTTATTTAGTTAGTTTTTATTGGAGTATAGTTGCTTTACAATGTGTTAGTTTCTACTGTACAGCAAAGTGAATCAGCTATACGTATACATATATCCCCTCCTTTTTGGATTTCCTTCGCATTTAGGTCACCACAGAGCACTGAGTAGAGTTCCCTGTGTAGCTTATTTTTTTATTTTATTTTTATTTTTTGTGGTACGCAGGCTTCTCACTGTTGCGGCCTCTCCCGTTGCAGAGCACAGGCTCGGGACGCACAGGCTCAGCGGCCATGGCTCACGGGCCCAGCTGCTCCGCGGCATGTGGGATCTTCCCGGACCGGGGCACGAACCCGTGTCCCCTGCATCGGCAGGTGGACTCTCAACCACTGCGCCACTAGGGAAGCCCTCTATGTAGCTTATTTTATACATAATAGTTTGTACCTCCTAATCCCCTACCCCTATCGTGTCTGTCCCCTCTTCTCTCTTCCTACTGGTAACCACTAGTTTGTTCTCTATGTCTGTGAGTCTTCTTCTTCTTGGTTATATTCACTAGTTTGTTGTATTTTTTAGATTCCACATATAAGTGATATCTCTTAAAAGATACTAAGGCTCTTCATCATCATCCCCAAATTATGTTTTTAAAGGAGGAATACTCAACCCTGGTCACCAATTCAGAAAGATTTTTGTTAAACAAACAAACAAACAAAGCCTGGGCAGATCCCAGGTCAAGTCAATAAGAATCTCTGGGGTGTTAACATTGACGTATTTTTTAAAGTCAGTTAAAGTCCCCATAGCAAACAGAGCTGGGCGGGGAGGATTCCCATTTACCTCCACTGTTGCTGCTGAGGAAGAGAATTTCTGGCAGTCCAGCTTGTTACAAAGGTTGCTGAGTATGCTTTGAGGTGGGAGAGGATGACCTGACCCTCAGGTCTTCCTTCTCAAACATGATTTATCTCAGATGCACTTTTGATAGACCCTGGACACCAGAGAATGTCAAGTCGTTCTTGCTCATGGAGCCGCGGGGCAGGTGTCCCGACTGTCTGCTTGAGGGGTCAAAAGTCTAGTTGGTCACCGTCTTTCTTCTCAGTGACCTCTGGGAACTTCATCCTCCATAGGTGCCCATACACGTGGTAACTATGATTAGAAGCAGCATCTTCAGGGAAAAGCCATGACCAGTGACAACCAAGGGACAGAAACTAGTGACCCATTTAATTCATTGCATTTGCTGTGTGTTTTAAACGTTTCAAATCCTTCCCACGTGGTCTATCTTATTTAACTCTGATGACATTCTCTTTAGCATCCTGCAGAAGGCTTCTCATGACAGGACCCTTGGCTACTTTTCCAGCTGTTTCTCTTGCCTCTCACCCCAGGCACCTGTGCTCTAGCCATTCGCAGCCATTGGTGGTCTCTCGTGCTTCCATGTTATTGCCCATCCCGCTCCCTCTCTCCCTGGAGTTCTCTTTTCACATTTGTGCACCTGGTAAATACCTGCCATCCTTCAGGATCAGATGGAGAGTTTCTGCCTCCATCAATCTTTCCCTTCATCCCCCAGTCTTCGACATCATCCTTCCCAGCTCACCGGCCACGATGTAGTCAGGTGGTCCTCTCCCTAGACTGCCAGCCTCTCCAGGGCAAGCAGCCCTTCTGGTTCATGGTTTGCTTGTCTTGTGCTGAGCACAGTGTCTGGAAAATCGTGCATGTTTAATCAATGTTTGTTGAGTTACTGAAATTCTGTGAAAGAGATTTTGGAAGAGCTGGGCAAGAGTAAGCAATGTGTTAAGTCCTAAGTCACTGGTTGTTTCTTCCACTGCTTCACTCCATCTACTCCCTACAAAATGCAGTGTGCTGGATAAGAGGCCCTGAGAAAAATGGGAAGGATGTGGCCTCCTAGAGGGGAACAGAGTGCCTGGGGGACAGGCTGGGAGTGGAGGAGACTTGCTTTTTTCTGGGTGCCCTTGTTACGTTTTGAACTTTGCACCACGTTACATGTGTGACCCATTCAAAAAATAAAATAAAACACAATTGCGCTCATCATGAGATGATGATGTTTTGTGTGAGTGCTGAGAACATTGGGCTTTGGAGTCAAACCCCTGTTTGATTCCTGTCATTTTCTAGCTGTGTGAACCTGAGCAAATTTCTGAGCCCATCTAAGCCTCCGTTTCTCTACTTAAATATAAATATAATGATAGTAATGCTTTAATAAGCTTAGAAAGAGAAAAAGCAGCCCCTGGGAGTGGGAGTCAACTGTGAACAGAAACGATGCCACAGAACACCAGCGTCAGATAAGCCCACTCTGTGACCACGATAAAACTGGACAGAAAGAAGTTCACTTCATAGCCAGGTCTAAATAAAGACAAAAGGAGAACATGGTCCAAACCACAAAAATGATAAAATGTCCCCTAGGGCTATTCTAGTTTACTGTGGCTTGTTTACCAATTACATCTATTTGACCTTAATTTGTTCTTTCCACCTTCTGGGTGACAATTATCAAGTTAGCCAGTGATAGAATTCCCCCTCCTTCCTGAAAGATTCCAGTCCAGGGCCAAGTCTCCCCTTCTGGGACCCTCCCTTAAATCCCCTGCCAGGAATCCAAATCCTGTTACAGATCCGTTCTACCATCCTTTTACAGAGATGTCCACTGCTACCTGTGGGCTGCAAACTCCCTTGGTGCCATGAGCCAATGGACTCAGCTTTGTTCAACTACAGGTGTGTTTCTGGCAGTTTGACCACTGCAAGGCATTGACAGATTATCATCAAAGCATTGACAGATTATCATCATCATCATCACCATCATCATCATCATCACTATCACCATCATCATCACCATCACCATCATCACCATCACCACCACCATCATCATCATCATCACCATCTCCATCACCATCATCATCATCATCATCATCACCACCATCACCATCATCATCATCATCGCCATCATCATCATCACCACCACCATCATCATCATCATCACCATCATCATCATCATCACCACCATCATCATCATCACCATCACCATCATCATCATCATCACCACCACCATCATCATCATCATCACCACCATCACCATCATCATCATCACCATCATCATCATTAGTAATGACCAACACTTTCTCTCTACTGCCTCTCCATTTTGGATTGACCTGGGGTCAGATAATAACAAAGATAGGACTTGACTCATGACTTCTTGAGTCTAATCCCCACTATCTTTCAACTGCATTGTGGGAAATAATACTTTTGCACAATAGAAAAAAAGGATTCTTATGTCCCATGGAATCCCAGCTGTCATTGTTAATACCAGATTTTGCTAAAAACATCCCGGACAAACTGGAAGTATATTCTGGAATACTATGGTCCTTTGTATGTCTCTGTAGCTGAAAAACCCCAAGCAAGCTCAAAGACTCAGAGGAAATCGAATACAGCTGCTTAATCGATACAGCTGGCCTGGGGAACCTATGAGAAGGATGCTTGTTCTACCCTCCAGGCATGGCAGGGGTGACCTTTAGGGATGAAGGTCAGCTTAGTGCAGAGATGACCTATGCTGGGAAATTCTTCCTGGAGGCAGAGAAAAGGACTCACTGTCAAGGAATTCTTTTCCAGGTTTGCTAGGCTGCCATGACAGACAGCTTGAGCATCTTAGTACTTAACTACTTTTTGCTCACCCCCATTTTGGGCTTAGAAATGAGAAAGCAATTATTATCTGAGTTGAGGAATAATGAGGAGTTTCTATCCAGGAAAAATAATAATTTTCTAATGTGGCATTGAAAACAGGGGATCTAAAATACACATGCTTTATGATTAAAGCTAAGTAAGAGTTATATGGAGAAAAAGTACCAAAATGTTCATACTGGTTGCCTGTCTGTGGTGGGACGGTGGGCGATTGTCCTTTTTTATATTTTCCAAATGTCTGATGAGGATCATGTGTTGCCTTTATAAAGGAAAATGTGAAACATGATACAAAGGTTCAGCAAAGTTTCATCTCAGGGCCAGAGGCAGAAGCATGCAGACTAGACCCCTGATGGCAGGAGATCAGAAGCTTCCCGAGGCCCCCAGTTCTTCCTAAGAGAAGGCACAGAGCTGTTGGGGGTCTGCTAGTTTTATACAAACAGCAGATTGAGCATCGTAATGGCACTCTTCCAGTGGGGAACAGACTGGAGGCCAAGTTGGGTTGTAACTTTCCTCTGATGTCTGGCCTGTGGCCCAGGGCCCTGCTACCTGGTTCTGTTGAATATCTTTGTTGCCACCCTCTATAAGCCTCTGTTCAGGGAGATGCAGGAAGCTTGATTTAGTCCAGCCATGGTATATAAAACTTGGAGGGGTGAGAGATGAGACTGGGTGGGGAGAATTCAGAGCACAGAGGGCCAGGGGAGCCACGCGTGGAAGGCTGGGCTTGGGCCCTAGGTCTGTGCTACTTAAACTGGGTGCCGCATCCTTCTGGTGTGACATCATGTAAAGGATGGCATCAACACAGCACAGCTTCCTGGACATTCAAGTTGATTTGGTTTTTTGGGATCATGTGGAGGGCATGCAGAGAAAGTCCAGCAATTTAACCACTGAGTATTTTATATCATTATTTTTCTATTAAAACAAAAAGATACATTAGGCACTGAAATGTGAAATCTGCATGAATTATTAAAAGATAAAACACTGGAGTGCAAAAAAACACTGTGCTGTCTGCAGGCCACCTCCTGGCAGCTCTACACACCGGCAGGGATTCACTCGTGGCCAATTTGACATTTTTTTTTTCACCAGAAACTGAATTTATGAAGCAAAGTATGGAAGACAATCTGGGACAGTGCACCTTGGACTCTGTGTCATTGAACTTGGATTCTTGTGCTACTCAGCTAGTCTCACTGATTGGCCTTGGGCAAGTCAAGTGAATGTGCAGATGTCTGTTTCCTCATCTATAAAATATAGACACTGCCTGTCCATCTCTGCCAGCCCTGACGAGTTCTCGGCATGAATGTGAGATTTGTGAATACAAATTCAAGGGCTTCATCATCTGTGACATGTTCTACTGGGTTCAGCTGATAATATAAATAATAAAAGAAGAATCCCAAAGTATTATTCTTATAATCATGATACCATTCTAATGAAGTTTTCTCAGCCATCAAGCACATCAAATCGAGGGTAAGAGGTACTTTTGAGAGAAGAGCTAGAAGCAAAAACTGGTGTAAAATGAAACCAAGAAACCCCAGGCACTGCACTCAGCCTCCGCACAGCAGGTTGGGGGCCTGCAGCCCCTCAGAGATGTGTGCTCCCAGCACTGCCTTGTGTCCTGCACTCCCCTGAAAGAGCAGCGTGGACCAAGAGTTGGGCTTGATTTAACATTGCCTGGTGGTGTGGGCACAGAATCATCTCATATTCCAAACAACGTTCAGTTTGCAAGGAGAGCAGGGCTATACTTCATGTCGGAGATGGTTCCTCACCATCCTTCCTTTCTCCAAGGAGCAGGGGTTTTGGTGCGTCCTGACGGGGAGGAGATGGGCTGCTTCCCCTTGGGAGAAATGGGCTGGGGTCACTCTGCACCGGCCCTCGTTCCACTCTGCTTTCGTACAGAAGGGGAAGTCTTGGAGGCCTGGCTCTGTGCCAGACTTTTATTCTGCATCCTGGACCTGTACTAGCTCACTTAATCCTCACAAAAAACCAGTGACACAGGCACTATCTCATTGCCATTCTGCAAAGAAAACAGAGGCAGCCGGAGGTCAAATAACTTACCCAAAGTCACACAGCTCATGAGTGGGAGTAACCGGCATTTTAAACGCTAAGCCTGCTTTCCCAACCACAGCACTGTGGTGTCTCTCAATGTGCTTTTAGTTTAATCTCTTGGTTTTTTGAGAGATGTGTCTTTTTCCTGCACATTTACAGCTTTGATTTTCTTTTTTTGAGTTGGACTCCACTACTGATGGCAGGGAGCACGGTTAATCAAACATTCTATCTCTTATCTACCATTTATTCAGAGAATACTGAGTGGGCAGACTCATGTCATGTAGTGAAAAACCACAGGCTTTGAAATCAGAGACGCCTGGATTTACAGCCCTATTTCCAGGTGTGACCTTGAATAAACCAGTCTACATGAACCAGAGTTTCCCACTATGCAAAATGGGGATTACGATACCTATTTTTATGGCTGGAATTAGAAATAATACTCTTAACATATCTAGCACAGAGTAAATGCTTGATAAATATTAACTATGCCTTGAGGAATAAAAAGTCTATAGCTTACTCTTTGCTCTCACTACTTGCATTTGATAGAACTTGTTGTCTGCTCCATCTACCAAAGCATAGTAAACATGAGTCACCTAACGTGTTGACTGATATTACAGGTGTCTGTGTAGCTCCTATATCAGAGAACGTGGAATGGAATCATGGGAACATCCTTGAGCTCTGAGACCCCTGGGAGAAGGTCTCCCACTGGATCAGGTTAGCCAAGCCAGGCCAGGCTACAATGAAGTAACAAAAAGCCCCGAGTCTCAATGCTTAAGCTTAACATAATCAACTTCAAAAAAAAATTTATTTTATTGAAGTATAGTTGATTTACAATGTTGTCTTAATTTCTGGTGTACACCAAAGTGATTCAGATATATATATATATGTATACACACACACACACACACACACACACACACACACTGTATATACATATTATTTTCCATTATGTTTTATTACAGGGTATTGAATATAGTTCCCTGTGTTCTACAGTAGGACCTTGTTGTTTATCCATTCTCTATATAAACAGTTTGCATCTGCTAACCCCAAACTCTCAATCCATGCCTTCCCCACCCCCTCCCCATCCCCTTGGCAACCACAAGTCTGTTCTCTGTGTCTGTGAGTCCACAAAAGATGAGAAGCTGGAGCATTTTGGAGAGTGGTCAGAGGGGCGTCTCCGAGGAAGGGAGGTCCAGGGTACCAAGATGGAAAGACGAGTGGAGCCAGCCAAGCACAGACCGGGCGAGAGTGCCGGAGTGAGAAGGGGAAGAACATCTGGCATTTTCTAGAAATGATCACAATATCAGAGGCCTGGAGTGTGCTGAGCGTGGGGCAGAGCGGCAAAGGTGAACTGGAGGCAAGGGGGCAGCCAGGCAGGGCAGGACTCTGGAAAAGAGGTTAGGGACTTTGACGTTCCTCTGGGCACCAAGGGAAGGTCGTGAAGCTTTAGAAGCACAGGGGGCCACAATTTTGAGCTGTACTTTTATTTTTTAATTAATTTACTTTTATTTTATCTATTATTTTACTTATTTTTTATTTATTTTTAATTGACTTATAGTTGATTTACAATGTTGTGTTCATTTTTGTTGTACAGCAAAGTGATTAATTGTACACATTCTATTTTTTAATATTCTTTTCCATTATGGTTTATCACAAGATATTGAATATAGTTCCCTCCACTATACAGTAGGAACTAGTTGTTTATCCATTTTATGTATAATAGTTTGCATCTACTAATCCTAAACTCCCAATCCATCCCTTCCTCACTGTCCCCCAACCCCTTGGCAACCACAAGTCTGTTCTCTATGTCTGTGAGTCTGTTTCTGTTTCATAAATAAGTTCATTTGTGTCATATTTTAGATTCCACGTGTAAGTGATATCATATGATGTTTGTCTCTCTCTGTCTGACTTCACTTAGTATGATAATCTTTAGGTCCATCCATGTTGCTGCAAATGACATTATTTAATTTTTTTATGGTTGAGTAATATTCCATTGTATATATGTACCACATCTTTATCCATTCATCTGTCGATGGACATTTACGTTGTTTCCATGTCTTGGCTATTGTAAGCAGTGCTTATGTGAACATTGGGGTGGATGTTCTTTTTGAATTAGAGTTTTGTCTGGGTATATGCCCAGGAGTGGGATTGCTAGGTCATGTGGCAACTCCATTTTTAATTTTTTGAGGAACCTCCATACTGTTCTCTGTAGTGGCTGCACCAATTTACATTCTCACCAGCAGTGTAGGAGGGTTCTCTTTTCTTCACACTCTCTCCAGCATTTATTATTTGTAGAATTTTTAATGATGGCCATTCTGACTGGTGTGAGGTGGTACCTAATCGTAGTTTTGAACATAGTCAACTTTTATTTATGTCTCACTATACATGTGTAATGTCATGCATCCCCAGAGTCTGACACAGATCCAGGCTGACAGAGGCACCACCATCATAGAGCTATACCATCTGAGTCACCCGGGCTCCTGGTAGATGGTGTATGGAAGACACTGCTGGGGGGTCTGCAACAGGAGTTAGACGATGCTCATCACCACTATTCACAGCCTACAGGTGTGTCCTGACCCTGTCTAACTGTATGGGGCAGGGAAATCCTCCCTCATGCTTGGCTGTGGAGGATAAATGGATGTGGACGATCACTCTGAGGTTCTCTGGAGGTAGGATCTTGTTTCTGTGCAGTCTGCTATTTCTCTGCAGCTCGGGTCCCAGTCTGAAAGGGGTGCCTTCCTGCAAAAAGACGTTTAAAATATCTTTCCTTTTTCAGTGGAGACAGGCAGGGCACCCCAATAGGTGTAGGACACAGAGTGCTCAACTCAAACCAGAGAAAGAAGTCCTTTGGTTAGGGGTGTCTCCAGATTCAGATGTTAAGAGAAGGTCCAGCCAAGGGAGAAGCCTGGCCCATCCTCTCACAGTGTGGCTTTAACCAGGCTTTTCTAGCTTGTTGCAATGCAAGGATGTTGGATTGTACAAAAATGGAGGTTAGGGTTTTAGAGGTTAGAGAACAAAGAAGAGCTGGGTTGTGCCAGCCTCAGTGCCTGGATGGATTTGGCCTCTGTCAGGGTTTTGGAGACATGAACACCGTCATTAATATCAACTTCAAAAGTAAAGAATGTCCCAAACATTCTGCATTTTTCTCTGATGGTTCACCATAACTGTATCATTCATAGAAATTAAAAAAAAATATTTTATTTTATTTTTTAAATGGAAGTATAGTTAATTTACAATGTTGTGTTAGTTTCAAGTGTACAGAAAAGTGATTCAGTTATATATATATATATATATATATATATATATATATACACACACACACACACACACATATTCTTTTTCACATTCGTTTCCATTATAGGTTATTACAAGATATCAAGTATAGTTCCCTGTGCTATACAGTAGGTCCTTGTTGTTTATTTTATACATAGTCTTGTGTATATGTTAATCCCAAACTCCTAATTTATCCCTTCTCCCAACCTTTCCCCTTTGGTAACCATAAGTTTGTTTTCTATGTCTGTGAGCCTGTTTCTGTTTTGTAAATAAGTTCATTGGTATCATTTTTTTTAATCCACATGTAACTGATATCATATGGTATTTGTCTTTTTCTTTCTGACTTTCTTTGCTGAGTATGATAATCTCTAGGTCCATCCATGTTGCTGCAAATGGCATTATTTCATTCTTTTTTATGGCTGAGTAATATTCCATTGTATATATGTACCACATCTTCTTTAACCATTCATCTGTTGAAGGACACTTAGGTTGCTTCCATGTCTTGGTTATTGTAAATAGTGCTGCTGTGAACGTTGGGGTGCATGTAGTTTTTCGAATTAGAGTTTTCTCTGGATATGTACCCAGGACATTCATAGTAATTTGGAAGCTTTTGTTTTGAGATATTCCTCTCCCAGGGTCAAATACCTAGTGTTCTGATTGCAGAAGTTGCCCATGGTGTCCTGAGCTTTCACTCGTTAGCCATTTGGATTTGGCCTTACCCTCTTTTAGCCTCAGTTTCCTCATCAGTTTTCCCCATCAAATGGGGACAATGATAAGCCTGATGTTGTGTGGTTGTCATGAGGATCAAATGAAATGAGATGTGAAATAGGTCAGCCTGCTCTCACACTAGTCATGGCTGATAAAAAGCCAGCCACGAAAATGTTATTTGGTGTTTCCAACATTTATTCACCCCTGACTAGCTGGGGCTTCAGTTTACACTTCTGTACACCCTGGGAAGCCTGTCTTAGGATGCTGGGATTTTGATCACAAAAGGATGCTCTTCTGGCCCATATCTCTCTTCACCCAGGCTTCTTTCTGCACCAGTGAGACCCAATACCCTGAGTTGCTTCTCATCCAGTAACTCCCCTCCTGTCTCCAAAAGAAGGTTGATAACATTTTCCTCTCACTATCATCAGGACCACTCAAAGCGTCTATTTGCCACCAGCATGATTAACGAGGGGATGGGCCAGCCCTCCTTCTGGGACAGGAGGGAACCTGTTGGAAGATGACAGTCATTGACCACAGGGCACATTATGCTGGAGGAGGAAAACCAGAAATGAGACAGGAAAGGGGGCAGCAAGTACATCTTCACCAGGATATAGATTTATTCTGGAGCAATGTGGGCTGAAATGCAGGAGCAAAGCAGCTTTTTGCTGGGGACCAGTTTCTGGGAGGATGAGATAACGCAGGTATTTATCTGAGGCTCTTTTACACATGCACATATGACAACGTTTTCTAGTTAATTAGAAATTTTGTTTTCCTGCCAGCATTTCCAAAGTCCTATCAATCTCTGTGGCAGACAAATGCTTGATGGAGGTGAATGTTCCAGTTTGGACGATGTTTGGGTAACTCATGGGCCTCAAAAATAGAAAGTGATTCAGATGGAAAAGACATCAACACCTCATTTTGTCAGCATCTCGCCTCTGCCCCCAGGCTGTCCTTATGGCGTGTGTATCCCAATTTGCAATAGTGATGCCAATTTTTCCATTCGTCCATCTACTCCACAACAAAGTGTTGACTAATAATAAAAATAAATAGCTGACATTTATTAAGTTTTTACCTTTATGTCAGATACCATGCCAAGGGCTTCACACTAATTTTCTCATTTTATAATAAGAATTCCCTGAGGGATAGACTATTACCGTCCTACTATATAGAAGTGGTTTTGGAAGACTGAGTATCTGGCACCTAAGATAGAGCTGTGATGAGGACATGGCCTGCCTTCTGAGAGCTTATAGTCCAGTGAGGACACACATGCCAAGTGCATGCAGCATAATAATCAAGCACAGCAATGAGACTGTTATCAAACTCTTTGGAGGCCAACTTAAACCAGCATGGGGATGTCAAGGCAGGCTTCCTTTAGGAGGTGATATTTTGACTGAGACCTGAGTAGTAAGCCAGGCCAACAATGGGATGGTTAAAAAAAAGGTGGGGTGGAGCATCCCTACCCCACCTCCCTCATCCAATGTGGCTTTAGCCAGGCTCTTCTGGCTTGTTTTACTACATCAGAATTTTTTGTTTTTAATTTTTACTTTATTTATTTTATTTTTTAAACATCTTTATTGGAGTATAATTGCTTTACAATGGTGTGTTAGTTTCTGCTTTATAACAAATTGAATCAGTTATACATGTACATATGTCCCCATATCTCTTCCCTCTTGCATCTCCCTCCCTCCCACCCTCCCTATCCCACCCCTCTAGGTGTTCACAAAGCACTGAGCTGATCTCCCTGTGCTAAGCAGCTGCTTCTCACTAGCTATCTACTTTATGTTTGGTAGTGTATATATGTCCATGTCACTCTCTCACTTTGTCCCAGCTCACCCTTCCACCTCCCCATATCCTCAAGTCCATTCTCTAGTGGGTCTGCATCTTTATTCCTGTCTTGCCCCTAGGTTGTTCATGACCATTTGTTTTTTTAGATTCCATATATATGTGTTAGCATACACTATTTGTTTTTCTCTTTCTGACTTACTTCATTCTGTATGATAGTCTCTAGGTCCATCCACCTCACTACAAATAACCCAGTTTCGTTCCTTTTTATGGCTGAGTAATATTCCATTGTATATATGTGCCACATCTTCTTTATCCATTCATCTGTCGATGGACATTTAGGTTGCTTCCATGTCCTGGCTATTGTAAATAGAGTTGCAATGAACATTTTGGTACATGACTCTTTTTGAATTACGGTTTTCTCAGGATATATGCCCAGTAGTGGGATTGCTAGGTCGTACTGTAGTTATATTTTTAGTTTTTAAGGAAACTCCATACTGTTCTCCACAGTGGCTGTATCAATTTACATTCTCACCAACAGTGCAAGAGGGTTTCTTTTTCTCCACACCCTCTCCAGCACTTATTGTTTCTAGATTTTTTGATGATGGCCATTCTGACTGGTGTGAGAAGATATCTCATTGTAGTTTTGATTTGCATTTCTCTAATGATTAGTGATGTTGAGCATTCTTTCATGTGTCTGCTGGCAATCTATGTATCTTCTTTGGAGAAATGTCTATTCAGGTGTTCTGCCCATTTTTAGATTGCGGTTGTTTGTTTTTACGATATTGAGCTGCATGAAGTGCTTGTAAATTTTGGAGATTAATCCTTTGTCAGTAGCTTCATTTGCAAATATTTTCTCCCATTCTGAGTGTTGTCTTTTCATCTTGTTTATGGTTTCCTTTGCTGTGCAAAAGCTTTGAAGTTTCATTAGGTCCCATTTGATTATTTTCGCTTTTATTTCCATTTCTATAGGAAGTGGGTCAAAAAGGATCTTGCTGTGATTTATCTCATAGAGTGTTCTGCCTATGTTTTCCTCTAAGAGTTTGATGGTGTCTGGACGTACATTTAGGTCTTTAATCCATTTTGAGTTTATTTTTGTTTATGGTGTTAGGGAGTGTTCTAATTTCATTCTTTTACATGTATCTGTCCAGTTTTCCCAGCACCACTTATTGAAGAGGCTGTCTTTTATCCACTGTATATTCTTGCCTCCTTAATCAAAGATAAGGCAACCATATGTGCATGGGGTTTTCTCTGGGCTTTCTATCCTGTTCCATTGATCTATATTTCTGTTTCTGTGCCAGTACCATACTGTCTTGATTACTGTAGCTTTGAAGTATTGTCTGAAGTCAGGGAGCCTGATTCCTCCAGATCCGTTTTTCTTTCTCAAGATTGCTTTGGCTATTCGGGGTCTTTTGTGTTTCCATACAAATTGTGAATTTTTTTGTTCTAGTTCTGTGAAAAATGCCAGTGGTAGTTTCATAGGGATTGCATTGAATCTGTAGATTGCTTTGGGTAGTAGAGTCATTTTCACAATTTTGACTCTTCCAATCCAAGAACATGGTATATCTCTCCATCTACTTGTATCATCTTTAATTTCTTTCATCAGGGTCTTATAATTTTCTGCATACAGGTCTTTTGTCTTGTTAGGTAGGTTTATTCCTAGATATTTTATTTTTTTTGTTGCAATGGTAAATGGGAATGTTTTCTTAATTTCACTTTCAGGTTTTTCATCATTAGTGTATAGAAATGCCAGAGATTTCTGTGCATTAATTTTGTATCCTGCTACTTTACCAAATTCATTGATTAGCTCTAGTAGTTTTCTGGTAGCATCTTTAGGATTCTCTATGTATAGTATCATGTCATCTGCAAACAGTGACAGCTTTACTTCTTCTTTTCCGATTTGGATTCCTTTTATTTATTTTTCTTCTCAGATGGCTGTGGATAAAACTTCTAAATGTATGTTTAATAAGAGTGGTGAGAGTGGGTTACCTTATCTTGTTCCTGATCTTAGTGGAAATGGTTTCAGTTTTTCACCATTGAGGATGATGTAGGCTCTGGGTTTGTCATACATGGCCTTTATTATGTTGAGGTAGGTTCCCTCATAAATGGGTGTTGAATTTTGTTGAAGGATTTCTCTGCATCTCTTGAGATGATCATGTGGTTTTTTTCCTTCAATTTGTTAATATGGTGTGTCATGTTGATTGATTTACGTATATCGAAGAATCCTTGCATTCCTGGGATCAAGCCCACTTGATCATAGTGTATGATGTGCTGTTGGATTCTGTTTGCTAGTATTTTGTTGAGGATTTTTGTCTCTATGTTCATCAGTGATATTGGCTTGTAGTTTTCTTTCTTTGTGACATCTTTGTCTGGTTTTGGTATCAGGGTAATGGTGGCCTCATAGAATGAGTTTGGGAGTGTTCCTCCATCTGCTACAGTTTGGAAGAATTTGAGAAGGATAGGTGTTAGCTCTTCTCTAAATGTTTGATACAATTCACCTGTGAAGCCATCTGATCCTGGGCTTTTGTTTGTTGGAAGATTTTTAATCACAGTCTCAATTTCAGTGCTTGTGATTGGTCTGTTCATATTTTCTATTTCTTCCTGGTTCAGTCTTGGCAGTTGTTCATTTCTAAGAATTTGTCCATTTCTTCCAGATTGTCCATTTTATTGGCATATCTTTGCTTGTAGTAATCTCTCATGATCCTTTGTATTCCTGCAGTGTCAGTTGTTACTTCCCCTTTTTCCTTTCTAATTGTATTGATTTGAGTCTTCTCCGTTTTTTTCTTGATTAGTCTGCCTAATGGTTTATCAATTTTCTTTATCTTCTCAATGAAACAGCTTTAGTTTTATTGATCTTTGCTATTGTTTCCTTCATTTCTTTTTCATTTATTTCTGATGTGATCTTTATGATTTCTTTCCTTCTGCTAACTTGTGGGGGATTTTTGTTCTTCTTTCTCTAATTGCTTTAGGTGTAAGGTTAGGTTGTTTATTTGAGATGTTTCTTGTTTCTTAAGGTAGTATTGTATTGCTAAAAACTTTCCTCTTAGAACTTCTTTTGCTGCATCTGATAGGTTTTGGGTCATCGTGTTTTCATTGTCATTTGTTTCTAGGTATTTTTTGATTTCCTCTTTGATTTCTTTGGTCATCTCTTGGTTATTAAGTAGTGTGTTCTTTAGCCTCCATGTGTTTGTATTTCTTACAGATTTTTTCCTGTAATTGATATCTAGTCTCATAGCGTTGTGGTCGGAAAAGATACTTGATACAATTTCAAGTTTCTTAAATTTACCGAGGCTTGTTTCATGACCCAAGATATGATCTGTCCTGGAGAATATTCCATGAGCACTTGAGAAGAATGTGTGTTCTGTTGTTT
Organism: Orcinus orca; assembly: GCF_937001465.1. Classification (NCBI taxonomy): domain Eukaryota; kingdom Metazoa; phylum Chordata; class Mammalia; order Artiodactyla; family Delphinidae; genus Orcinus; species Orcinus orca. The sequence goes on along the minus strand of NC_064565.1, from coordinate 16,340,352 downwards.
TTGGATGGAATGTCCTATAAATAGCAATTAAGTCCATCTTGTTTAATGTATCATTTAAAGCTTGTGTTTCCTTATTTATTTTCATTTTGGATGATCTGTCCATTGGTGAAAGTGGACTGCTAAAATACCCTACTATGATTGTGTTACTGTCGATTTCCCCTTTTATGGCTGTTGGTATTTGCCTTATGTATTGAGGTGCTCCTATGTTGGGTGCATAAATATTTACAATTGTTACATCTTCTTCTTGGATTGATCCCTTGATCATTATGTAGTGACCTTCTTTGTCTCTTGTAATAGTCTTTGCTTTAAAGTCTATTTTATCTGATATGAGAATTGCTACTCCAGCTTTCCTTTGATTTCCATTTGCATGGAATATCTTTTTCCATCCCCTCACTTTCAGTCTGTATGTGTCCCTAGGTCTGAAGTGGGTCTCTTGTAGACAGCATATATATGGGTCTTGTTTTTGTATCCATTCAGCCAATCTATGTCTTTTGGTTGGAGCATTTAATCCATTTACATTTAAGGTAATTATCGATATATATATTCCTATTACCATTTTCCTAATTGTTTTGGGTTTATTATTGTAGGTCTTTTCCTTCTCTTGTGTTTCCTGCCTAGAGAAGTTCCTTTAGCATTTGTGGTAAAGCTGGTTTGGTGGTGCTGAATTCTCTTAGCTTTTGTTTGTCTGTAAAGTTTTTAATTTCTCTGTGAAATCTGAATGAGATTTTTGCTGGGTAGAGTAATCTTTGTTGTTAGTTTTTCTCATTCATCACTTTGAATATGTCCTGCCACTCCCTTCTGGCTTGCAGAGTTTCTGCTGAAACATCAGCTGTTAACCTTATGGGGATTCCATTATGTTCCTTTTTTCCCTTGCTGCTTTTAATATTTGTTCTTTGTATAAATTTTTGATACTTCGATTAATATGTGTCTTGGCGTGTTTCTCCAAGGATTTATCCTGTATGGGGCTCTCTGTGCTTCTTGGACTTGATTAACTATTTCCTTTCCCATATTAGGGAAGTTTTCAACTATAATCTCTTCAAATATTTTCTCAGTCCCTTTCTTTTTCTCTTCTTCTTCTGGGACCTCTGTAATTCGAATGTTGGTGTGTTTAATGTTGTCCCAGAGGTCTCTGAGACTGTCCTCAGTTCTTTTCAATTCTTTTTTCTTTATTCTGCTCTGCAGTAGTTATTTCCAGTATTTTGTATTCCAGGTGATTTATCTGTTCTTCTGTCTCAGTTATTCTGCTATTGATCCCTTTTAGAGAATTTTTAATTTCATTTATTGTGTTGTTCATCACTGTTTGTTTGCTCTTTAGTTCTTCTAGGTCCTTGTTAAATGTCTCCTGTATTTTCTCCATTCTATTTCCAAGATTGTGGATCATCTTTACTATCATTATTCTGAATTATTTTTCTGGTAGACTGCCTATTTCCTCTTCATTTTTTAAGTCTGGTGGGTTTTTGCCTTGCTCCTTCATCTGCTGTGTGTTTGTCTGTCTTCTCCTTTTGCTTAACTTACTGTGTTTGGGGTCTGCTTTTCACAGGCTGCAGGTTCTTAGTTCCCATTGTTTTTGGTGTCTGTCCCCAGTGGCTAAGTTTGGTTCATGGGTTGTGTAGGAATCCTGGTGGAGGGGACTAGTGCCTGTGTTCTGGTGGATGAGGTTGGATCTTGTCTTTCTGGTGTGAAGGTCCAAGTCAGGTGGTGTTTTGGGGTGTCTGTGGCCTTGCTATGATTTTAGGCAGCCTCTCTGATAGTAGATGGGGTTGTGTTCCTGTCTTGCTAGTAGTTTGGCATAGGGTGTCCAGCACTGTAGCTTGCTAGTCGTTGAGTGGAGCTGGGTCTTGGCATCTGGAGATTCTCGCTGTTTGATATTATGTGGAGCTGGGAGTTCTCTTGTGGACCAGTGTTGTGAAGTTGGCTCTGCCACCTCAGTTGCACAGCCCTGACACCTGGTTGGAGCACCAAGAGCCTGTCCTCCACATGGCTCAGAATAAAAAGGAGGAAAAACTAAATAAAGAAAGAAGAAGATAAAATAAATTAAAATAAAGTTATTAAAATAAAAATTAAAAAATAATTATTAAGAAAATAATTTTTAAAGTAATTAAAAAAAAAACAAGCAAAAAAACGGACAGACAGAACCCTAGGAGAAATGGTAAAAGCAAAACTATACAGATAAAATCACACACAGAAGCATACACATACACACTCACAAAAAGAGAAAAAGGGGAAAAAAAATATATATCATTTCTCCCAAAGTCCACCTCCTCCTTTTGGGATGATTTGTGTCTATTCAGGTATTCCACAGATGCAGGTACATCAAGTTCATTGTGGAGATCTCATTCTCTGCTCCTGAGGCTGCTGGGAGAGATTTCCCTTTCTCTTCTTTGTTCACACAGCTCCCGGGGTTCAGCTTTGGATTTGGACCCGCCTCTGCGTGTAGGTAGCCTGAGGGCGTCAGTTCTTCGCTCAGACAGGACGGGGTTAAAGGAGCCGCTTATTCGGGGGCTCTGGCTCACTCAGGCCGTGGGGAGGGAGGGTTACAGATGCGGGGCGAACCTGCGGCGGCGTGACGTTGCACCAGCCTGAGGCGCACCGTGCCTTCTCCCGGGGAAATTGTCCCTGGATCCCAGTACCCTGGCAGTGGCGGGCTGCACAGGCTCCCTGGAAGGGGGGGGGGGTGGATAGTGACCTGTGCTCGCACACAGGCTTCTTGGTGGTGGCAGCAGCAGCCTTAGCGTCTTATGCCCATCTCTGTGGTCCGCGCTGATAGCCACGGCTCGTGCCGTCTCTGGAGCTCCTTTAGGCAGTACTCTGAATCCCCTCACCTCGCGCACCAGGAAACAAAGAGGCAAAAAGTCTCTTGTCTCATCGGCAGGTCCAGACTTTTCCCCGGACTCCCTCCTGGCTAGCCGTGGTGCACTATCTCCTTCAGGCTGTGTTTACGCCGCCAACCCCAGTCCTCTCCCAGTGCTCCGACCGAAGCGCGAGCCTCAACTCCCAGCCCTGCCTGCCCCGGCGGGTGAGCAGACAAGCTTCTTGGACTAGTGAGTGCCAGTCGGCACCGATCCTCTGTGCGGGAATCTCTCCACTTTGCCCTCCGCACCCCTGTTGCTGTGCTCTCCTCCACGACTCTGAAGCTTCCCCCCTCTGCCACCCGCAGTCTCCGCCCGCGAAGCGGCTTCCTAGTGTGTGGAAACCTTTCCTCCTTCACAGCTCCCTCCCACTGGTGCAGGTCCCGTCCCTATTCTTTTTTCTCTGTTTATTCTTTTTTCTTTTGCCCTACCCAGGTACGTGGGGGAGTTTCTTGCCTTTTGGGAGGTCTGAGGTCTTCTGCCAGCGTTCAGTGGGTGTTCTATAGGAGCAGTTCCACGTGTAGATGTATTTCTGGTGTATCTGTGGGGAGGAAGGTGATCTCCCCGTCTTACTCTTCCGTCATCTTGAAGCTCGTCCACCTCAGAATATTTCGTGCAGTAAGGACAAATTGGAGGTTAAGCCGTTTAACATTAGAAAACAAAGGAGAGCTGGGTCATCTCTTGGCCTCTGAGCAGGGTGGGAGCAAGGACCAGAAGCAGGAAGCAGCACGGTTGTTGGCATAATGGGGCGCGTGGTTCAGGCTGAAGGGGGGCAGGAGGAAACTGAGTGAAATAAGATGAGGCTGGAGGGGTTGCAGGGCCAGGTCCCCCAAATTCTTTTTTTATTGAAGTCTAGTTGATTTACCGTGTTGTGTTAATTTCTGCTGTACAGCACAGTTTTTCAGTTATACACGTATATACATTCTTTTTCATATTCTTTTCCATGATGGTTTATCACAGGAGATTGGATATAGTTCCCTGTGCTCTATGGTAGGACCTTGTTGTTTAGCCATTTTCTATATACTAGTTTGCAGCTGTCAATATATTTTTTTTTGCAGTACACGGGCCTCTCACTGTTGTGGCCTCTCACGTTGCGGAGCACAGGCTCCAGACGCACAGGTCCAGCGGCCATGGCTCATGGGCCCAGCCGCTCCGCGGCATGTGGGATCTTCCTGGACCGGGGCACGAACCCATGTCCCCTGCATCGGCAGGAGGACTCTCAACCACTGCGCCACCAGGGAAGCCCGCAGCTGCCAATTTTTATAAACCCAGTTAAAGGGTTTGGATTTTATTCTGAAGATGCTAGGGGTCCACAGAAGGGTTTTCAACATGATATAACTCGGCTTTACATTTTAGAAACGTTACTTTGGCTGCTGTAAGGAGAGTGGATTGCTTAGGGAAAGCTGAGGGTCAGAGAGAGCAAACTGGGAGGTGGTTCAGTTACTGGGCAGATGGAAGGTGAGGTAGGTCTGTACGATAGGAGGCATTGAGAAGATGTGGAGTATGGGGCCTGGTGATGGATGGAGTGTGGAGGGGTATGAGGACAGGGTTCTGGCTTGGGTTACAGGGTAGATGGTAGTGGCATCTCCTGAGGTAAGAAAGAACACTTTGTAACTGGCATTTTAAGTAAGCAGAGATAATGAGACGCAATCATGAAAGCAACTTTGCTTTCCTACCTCTAACTATATACCTTTAAATCTGCTGAGGGGGTGAAAACTTCTGCAGGTCTCATGGCTTTTGTGCTCTCTTCATTGATACCAGGTCCTACTCACTTTCAGTCCCAAACACAGCCTCAGTGAACAAGGAGAGTGTCCCGTCTGATATATTAACAAGCACCTTGATCCTCATTTTTCATTTTTTAAATTTTTAATTTTTTAAATTGAAGTATAGTTGATTTACAATGTTGTGGTAATTTCTGCTGTACAGCAAAGTGATTCAGTTATTCACACATATATATACATACATTCTTTTTCATATTCTTTTCCATTATGGTTTATCACAGGATATTGAATATAGATCCTTGTGCTCTACAGTAGGATCTTATTGTTTATCCATTCTCTATAAAAGAGTGTGCATCTGCTAACCCCAAACTCCCAATCCTTCCCTCCCCCATACGCCCTCCCACTTGGAAACCACAAGTCTGTTCTCTATGTGTATGAGTCTGTTTCTTTTTCATAAATAAGTTCATTTGTGTCATATTTTAGATTCCACACATAAGCAATATCATGATATTTGTCTTTCTCTGTCTGACTCACTTCACTTAGTATGATCATCACTAGGGTCCATCCATGTTGCTGCAAATGGCATTATTTCATTCTTTTTTATGGCTGAGTAATATTCCATTGTATATATGTACCACATCTTCTTTATCCATTCCTCTGTCATTGGGCATTTAGATTGTTTCCACATCTTGGCTGTTGTAAATAGTGCTACTGTGAACATGTATCTTTTCAAATTACAGTTTTGCTTGATCCTCATTTAATGTGGGGTCCCCACCTCTGCCCAGGGAGGGGCCCTGCGGGTGGATGCTGGCCCTCAGGGAAGAGCTGTGTTCGGCCTCACAGTTGCCAGTTCCTGTCCTCACTAACTTCCCAGCTGCTGTGTCTGCTCCCACCAGTGATGATGTAGGGGTAGAGGCAAGTCAGGAATGGGGACATCCTTCGTGGACTTATGCTGTGTGGAGCTGGCTCTGTTCTCTGGCCCAGCAGGTGTTCTCATAGGCATGTCTGTGGATTCTTTGGGGACTCCTTGTTGGGCTCGTCTTTCCTGGGAGATGCTTATCTATCAAGAGGATGCGCTGGGAATTCCCTGGCATCCCAATGGTTAGGACTCAGCTCTTTCACTTCCAAGGCCCGAGTTTGGTCTCTGGTTGGGAAACTAAGATCTCACAAGCCTCATGGTACCTACAAAAAAAAATAAAAGAGGATGCACAACTCATTCCTCAGCTTCTTCCTGTGCATCCTTCTGTGTCTCCATGCTGAGCCCCCACCCAGGCCTCCATTTAGGATCAATTTGAGGACAAGCCAGGGTCAACATTTCTATCATGAGTTCATCTCGGCCCGCAGGCTTCCCTTGCTTTGATCTGCTCTGTGATCTGCAGTTACTTTCCAGACTCAGGACTGGATTCTGCCACCACAGTCAGCCTCAGGTTTCCCAGGCACGAGTCCGGCCAGGTTTGCTCTGTTCCCATCGGCAGGAAGCATGTGGCAAAGCCCATTGGCTGTTGGGGCGAATGGGTGGCCCCCCTCTATCCTCCCCCGTGCAGGTGGATACTGCTAGCTCCCAGTGACTGCCTCTAAAGGAATCTTTCTTCAATAAATAAACTTTTTATTTAAAAATTGGAGTATATTTGACTTCCCATGTTGAGTTAGCTTCAGGTGTACAGCAAAGTGAGTCAGTTATGCATATACATATACCCACTCTTTTTTAGATTCTTTTCCCATATAGTTCATTACAGAGTATTGAGTAGAGTTCCCTGTGCTGTTCAGTACGTCCCTGTTGGTTATCTATTTTATATACAGTCATGTGTATATGTCAATCCCAAACTCCTGATTTACCCCTCCCTCCTTTCCCCTTTGGTAACCATAAGTTTGAAAAAATAAATTTCTTAATATTTATTCTTGGTTCTCTTCTATTTTCATTGACAACGAATTATGTAGCTTGGTCTCATCACCAAATTTGAAATGGCACATTGAGGTCTGTATTACACCCTGATTTTGGAAGCTGATGTTTATTACATGTCAATATCAACTTTGAAAGCTCCACCTTTCTAAGTTGGTGGGATGGTTTCAATCTTTCCCACACACCTTCTGTGTTTGAGCTTAGAGCTATACCGTAAAGTGGATAGGGAAGGCATTTTTGTCTCTATATTTCATATAGTGACTGGACATGGTGCATAAGAAGAAATCAACTAAGGGTCTGTGGACCAGACTGAGTCAGGAGAGCCAGGCTCAGCATCTACCCCTGGACAAGGCCATAGCAATAACCCAGACAGCGGTGCCTAAGGGGAGCCTTTCTGGATGCAACAGAGTCCCAGTGGCATGGATGTCACCCAAACTGGGGCTGAATGAGAAATAAACCTGAGACAAGAGCTCACTCAGCCTGGGTCTTCAGATAGCAAGAGTCGAAATGAACTGCCTTAGGCTCCCGTGATCTGGGGGCAAGTCCCTCCATGTCCCTGGGCCTAAGTCTCCTTATCTGTTAAATGGAAGCACAAATATCTTCCTCACAAGGTTGTCACAGGACTGGATGAGGTAGTGTCTATTAAATTCCCGAACACTCTTTGCCAGAGGAGAGGTGGTAAACAGTAGACACAGTCCTTAAGCTAAGGCTACGGTTGTCAAGTAGAGGGGTTCATGGTCCTCCACGCAGGTGGGGTCAGAAGAAGGAGAAGATTAGTAAGACCTTCCTCTAGAACTGGAAGCAGAAAGCAAAAGTCCTTGGTGCTTTTTCTTCTTTCTCTCTCCATTCCTTCCTTCCTTTCCTTTCTTTCTTTCTTCCTTCCTTTCCTTCTTTCTCTTTCTTTCTTTCTTTTTTCTTTCTTTCTTTCTTTTCTTTCTTTCTTTCTTTCTTTCTTTCTTTCTTTCTTTCTTTCTTTCTTTTCTTTCTTTCTTTTTCTTTCTTTCTTTCTTTCTTTCTTTCTTTCTTTCTTTCTTTCTTTCTTTCTTTCTTTCTTTCTTTCTTTCTTTCTTTCTTTCTTTCTTTCTTTCTTTTCCTCCTCCTTCCCCCTCTCTCTCTTTTCCTTCCTTTCTTTTTTTTTAAACTGGAGTAGAGTTGATTTACAATGTCGTGTTAGTTTCAAGCACACAGCAAAGTTATATATATGTACATATTCCTTTTCAGATTCTTTTCATTATAGGCTATTACAAGATATTGAATATAGTTTCCTGTGCTATAAGGTAGGTCCTTGTTGTTTATCTATTTTATAGATAGTGGTGTGAATCTATGAATCCCATACTCTTAATTTATTTGGTGATTTTTCTAATTTCCTTACTCCTAGTACTTAGGATCCTGATTTGTTTTTGGAAACAGCAAGAGAACCAGGATCTGGAGAGACTTCCAGGCCAGTCCCAGTGGCTGGAGGATGATAACCATGTTGGACAGAGAGTAGAGCAATGCCAGTGACCAAGGGAGGAAGCAGGCCGCATTTCCAGGTCCAGTGAAGAGAAGATGGGAGTGCTCAGGGTGCAGCCTTGGGAAGAGGGAACCCCTGGAGTCTGAGGAATCAGAAGGCCTGTGTGCAAGGCGGAACCACCCAAAGTCCTCTGCAAAGCTGCAGGGCGCAGAAGGTGAGCTCCTGGCCTGAGGAGCAAACAGCAAAGACACCAGGGCCAATCTGAACGCTAGGGCACCCATTTTCTTTGCTTGAGTTGAATCTCAATTTAGTGAGATTGTAGGGCCGAGGGAGAGGACCAGGTGGAAACACAGAAAATCCTTCTGTAGGTGTTGACTTGTTTTGTCCTCAGGCTGTGCTTTAAAATAGAATACAGCAGGGACTTCCCTGGTGGTGCAGTGGTTAAGAATCCGCCTGCCAATGTAAGGGACATGGGTTCAAGCTCTGGTCCGGGGAGATCCCACATGTCGTGGAGCAACGAAGTCCATGTACTGCAACTACTGAGCCTGAGTGCTGCAACTACTGAGCCTGCGTGCTGCAACTAATGAAGTCCGTGCGCCTAGAGTCCACGCTCTGCAGCAAGAAAAGCCACTGCAGTGAGAAGCCTGCGCACTGCAACAAAGAGTAGCCCCTGCTCGCCGCAACTAGAGAAAGCCTGTGTGCAGTAAAGAAGACCCAACACAGCCAAAAAAAAAAAAAAAAAAAGAATACAGCAAAACCATGGAGACAATACAAAGATCAGTGGTTGCCAGGGTTTTTCTGGGGGGAGGGGTACTTTCGGGGGATGGCTAGGTGCAGAAGATTTTTAGGGCAGTGAAAATACTCTGTGTGGTAATGTAATGATGGATACGTGTCACTATGTATTTGTCCAAACCCATAGAGTGTACAACACCAAGAGTGAACGCTAATTTAACTATGGACTTTGGGTGATGCTGATGTGTCAGTGTAGGTTCACCCATTGTAACAAACGTACCTCTTCAGTGGGGGATGTTTGTCATGGGGAAGGCTGTGTGTGTGTGTGGGGAGGGGCAATATAGGAAATATCTGTGCCTGCAGCTCAGTACTGCTCTGAAATTAAAACTGCTCGAGAGAATAAAGTCTTTATAAAAAATAGAATATACTGTGTGTTTAATCACACTATCATTCCTGTTCATCCCGGTTTGAGTAATGATTCTGCAGAGTACGAAGTGTCTTTTTCACTCCAGCCCTGGAGTTTCACTGCTGTTGGGTTTACCGTAACGGACAGGGTTGGGGTCTTTTCCGGCAGAGTGTTTGCTGGTGTGCATGTGTGTGTACACGTGTGTGCACTTAGGATGAGATATCAGGCAAATGGGTGGATGGGGAGAAGTATAAAATGTGACAATCCCATATTTCAGCTTGTCTTTCTCTTCTAAAATGTATTTTTTGTTAGAAATAAGTGATAGAAGAATTCTAAGCAATAGGAAAACACCGTCAGGGCATTTCCCCCATGGAAACTTGCTGAGATGGGTACCATGTTTGTATGAGTGGAGTCCATTCTGCTTCCTGTAGAATGAAATTTATTTCTTTATGTGCTGGGATGTGGTTGGGGCTCCCCTTATGGCAGCCTTTATCCTGCATATTGTGTCAAGCCTTTGTTTTTAGTACCTAGTAGGCATGGTCAAATGGACTGACTGATGGATGGTCTCTGTAACTGTGGTCTCAAACTTGATCATACTTCAGAATCACCTGGAGGGCTTGTTCAAACACAGATTGCTGAGCCCCAGGCCTAGACGGTCTGATTCGGCATGCCCGGGAGGAGCCCAGTTAATTTCCTCAGGTGATGTTGATGCTTCTGGTTCGATGACCACAGTTTGAGAACCATCGGGCCTGTGAACGGTTCTAATAAAATTTGATGTCATGTCTTTGAGGCACCAAAGCTGTAAACTAACCGTTTACTCTTAGGGCTTTAGAATGTTGCATAGTCAAAAGGAAAGTGATGTGCAGCTTTATCAACCAGAGCGAGTTCCAGGAACCCCAAAGCAAAGCTCAGGGCAACCCTAGATTGGAGAAGAGAGTTTAGGCTTGAGGCAAAAGTGTGGTTTCCACACCCGGACCCAAATGCAGACCTTCAGTAATTACTGAGGGTCAGAGCTGGGATGTGAATGCAGGCAGAGTCTGCATCATTAGATGGAGATTGCTGTTCTCATTGAATAGATGAGGAAATGGAGTTTCAGAGAGGTTAAGTGACTTGGTTACAGTCACACAGCAGGTAAGTGATGGGGGTCAGAATTTAAACCCAGCCCCATGGGCCACAGAGCTGGGGCTGCTTCCCCTCCAGGGTGCTGCCCTTTAGGACACTTGCAACTGGTGAGGTCTACACGCCGATGCTTGTGACAATTTCATCCTTGGAATAAGTGTAGTACTTTCTCCGGTTGCCTCCTTGAGTGGCGTGGCCGTTGCTTGGATGCATAATTTCCACTTGAGTGTCAAAAAGCCTTTCATCTGATTTTTTTTTGTTGCTTATCTATTTTATTTTATTTTTTATTTTTTTTTAACATCTTTATTGGGGTATAATTGCTTTACAATGGTGTGTTAGTTTCTGCTTTATAACAAAGTGAATCAGTCATACATAAACATATGTTCCCATATCTCTTCCCTCTTGCGTCTCCCTCCCTATCCCACCCCTCCAGGCTGTCACAAAGCACCGAGCCAATATCCCTGTGCCATGCGGCTGCTTCCCACTAGCTATCTACCTTACTACTTTTGTTAGTGTGTATATGCCCATGACTCTCTCTCGCCCTGTCACAGCTCACCCTTCCCCCTCCCCATAACCTCAAGTCCGTTCTCTAGGAGGTCTGCGTCTTTCTTCCTGCCTTACCCCTAGGTTCTTCATGACATTTTTTTTTTCTTAAATTCCATATATATGTGTTAGCATACGGTATTTGTCTTTTTCTTTCTGACTTACTTCACTCTGTATGACAGACTCTAGGTCTATCCACCTCATTACAAATCTTTCATCTGATTTTTGATTTCATCTTACACATGCACTCAAATCTCCATTATGGATGAAGGCAAAAAGCGAATGTTTGATTAGCTTAAAAATCACTGAGACAGCTAGTGGTGGGTCTGGACATAAACTCAGCCTCCTCAACCCAGGGCTGGGCACTCTGTGCCTGACCATCTCCTGGAAACGGTCAGGGCATCTACCTCTCCCTTCCACATTCCCAAATGGGGAGTGGGGGAGGGGAAAGCCTATGGATGCACCGGTCATATTTTCACACTGTTTCTGCTAAAGTCAAACCGGCACTGCTGCCCGGCCATTTCTGGCATCTCCAGTGAGTTATTTATCCTGTGTCTGTAGCATGCACACCATTTACACATGTGGAGATGCAATCTATTCATTTGAAGGATGGTGATGACCATGGCCGGTTTATTACTGTATAAAAAGCTCCAGGAAATACGGTGTTTTTCTCAAAATGCCAATATGAAAGTTGATATAAAGATTGGTGATGTGTCAGCTTTAACATTACATAAAAATACATAGGCATTGTAAAAGTTAACAACCATGTTATTTATTATTATATTGCAGATCGGGATTTTTAGGTTCGTATTGTCAGTGGTAACCTTTCCGCCTTCCCTTCAGTCTTGTCCCCAAATGTTTATACTAGGTTTTCACGTCTGTGTTTCCTTCTGTAACAACAGGGCTCACAGTGTCTTCCCTGAGTCCCAGTCAAATGCGTGTCACTCATCCATCTCTCTTGGAAAAAAAATTCTTGTCCCACTGGATTCATAATTCATGGGATTCTGCTGCATACTTTGCTATCTCTTCACTGCCATGTAAGTACAAACTGTACTTTTCTCGTTCTTGACATCTTCATAATAACGTTTCTGGATTGCCACATCTGTCTTGCAAGATAGAAAAAGTTACATTTGGTTGAAATTTGAGCCACTGGATTAAGAAATATCCATTACCTAACTCTACCAGGTTTACAAGGATGGAGATTCAAACTCTCCTCCCCGCATATGTATGAGGAAGATAATAGCACGTCTTTATCCTTTGCTCAGCACTGCTTTAAGGGAAAAAATACCTCATCTTAATTGTTTGTTCTTCTCTACGGAAGATTCCTTATTGAACAGGGAACTAGTATCTTTAGCTGGCAGAAAACCACCTTGACAGAGCTTTTAAAGTGGGAAGAGAAAAGTGACATCCACATAATATGCGGAACTATTGACCGTGGAATAATGCTATTTTCTTTCTTTTTAAAATTTTTTTTCCTTTTGAAGACCTAAGAATTTCTTTGTTTAATTAAAAAAAATTTTTTATTTTATATTGGAGTATAGTTGATGAACCATGTTGTGTTAGTTTCAAGTGTACAGCAAAGCGATACAGTCACACACACACACACACACACATCTATTCTCTTTCAGAATCTTTTCCACTGTAGGTTATTACAAAATATTGAGTATAGTCCCCTGTGCTATACAGTAGGTCCTTGTTGGTTATCTATTTTATACATAGTATATATGTATATGTTAATCTCCAAATCCAAATTTATCTCTTCCCCCCCCCCACCACTATCCCCTTTGGTAACTACAAGTTTGTTTTCTATGTCTGTGAGTCTATTTCTGTTTTGCAAATAAGTTCATTTGTATCATTTGATTTTAGATTCCACATATACGTGATATATCGTATGGTACTTGTCTTTCTCTGTCTGACTTACTTCGCTGAGTCTGATCATCTCTAGGTCCATGCATGTTGCTGCAAATGGCAGGATTTCGTTCCTTTTTACGGCTGAGTCATATTCCATTGTGTATATGGACCACATCTTCTTTATCCATCATCTGTCGATGGACACTTAGGTTGCTTCCGTCTTGACTATTGTAAACAAGGCGATGCTATTGTCTTTCTTGACGGGCTCAGATTAAACAGTACTCTACGTAGGTGACCCCAGTGTCAGTTGGGTAGGCAGCTCTGGGCTCACAGAGGAAAGAGCAACCTTGGGAGTCAGGAGCTGTGGGTTCTGTGCCAGGTTCTGCTCTGTTGTTTACTACCTAGGTAACCTCTCTGAACCTGTTTCCCCACCTGTGAAAGATGGCATGGAAGGGTACCCCTCAGTCCACCTCACGAGATAGGTGAAGATTTGGTACAAGAACCATGTGTGATTTTTTCTTCATGGAAGTGAAATCAGCTGACTCATGTTTCCTTGACTAAGTAGAAGCACTTGTTCACTCATTTTAATCTCCTTGCTGAACTAAGACTTAAAGCTATGTCTAAAGGGTGCAGCCAGATGTGAGCACAGGGTAAATGCCATGCTGTGGGCACTCCATCCCTCATCACAACACCAAGGGCCCTGCACCATCCATTTCTGCATCCTGCCTGTCGGTCTGCTCCATTGGACTGTGGGCACCTCATGCACAAGGACCATCGATTTATCCTCTGTCTTCATAGCATCTGTTATAGTGTTGGGCACATAGTAGGTTCTCAAGAACTTGGGGAAGAGGGAATAAAGGAATGAGTCACTCAGCAGTAGATTAAAAGGAAGTACTTTTAGGTCTCTGCCAACACGCCACAGTGACACCGCTCAAGACGGTTGAAAACCTGTGTAATACATGTGTTCCAGAAACCCCTTCTATTTAGTTGTCAGCTTGGTTAAAAGGCATTTGCCAGCCTTCAAGGCTATGTTCAATGACTGCACTTGAAAACTTGAACTTGGTCCTGTCTCAGGGGCCATACAGCCACCCCCTAATACCACCAATAGTCTCAAGTCTGGAGATGGAAGAGCTCCAAGGTGGTCTTATGACAATAACAAAGGGATTTAACTTCTCTTGGCTTGAAAAAGTGACATGGACTCCTGGAGGGCAAAACGTATGTTTTATTTATCTCTATAGTCAAAACGTGAGTCATATGACTTGGCATATTTTTGATGTGTTTGTTGAATGAATAAATGAGCCTGTTGTTATTAACCATAACACTTTATGGGTGGGAAATGCCACTTAATGAAGAAATGCTAGCACTTGGGAAAAAATAGGAGACCTCTGTCTTTTCAAATTATCAAGGACTTTAAGATTAGTGGGTGGGAAAAGTAATATTTTTGTGAGAGTCTGCCATGTGACATATTCCTTATCTAGGGCATCAGACATATTATCTCATCTCATCTTTGCTTAAACTCTGCAGAAACGTCCCCACTTTATGGATGAAGAATTAAAGCTCGGAGAAGTTGAACAATATGTCTAAGCCTACGCAGCTGGAGAGCAGTACAATTGGGATTGAAACCCTGAGCTGGTCTGAAACAAGAACCTGTGCCAGGATTACCTCTCCCATTTTTTGGGTCTTAGACTCAGTGGCTGGAAATCCAGAGACCCGGTTAGCTCGAAGAAAGTAAGAATGTTGTTTGGCATTTAAACTGTGGCTCTGTTGTTCAGCAGGACACCTTTGAATTCAAATTCGAATGCAATTTGTAGAAGGGTTTCCAGCATGGGGCAGGGAGTTGTCACTTCCACTGCTGTTCTTCAGTCTCAGGGGTTGTTGCCAGACTGAGATGATCTTTGAAAAAGAAAGATCAGAGGCACAAACTCTGAATTACAGATATTGTTTCAGCTACCAGCATTTCCCACATTTCACTACTGTATGTGCACTTGTCTTCCTCTGAAGACAGAATTCAGAAACTACTTGACCTTGGTGAGCTGATTGCCTATTTGGGTCGTGGGTGAGAACGCAACTAGATGAAATTAGCATTGCAGGCACTTGACGGTTGCTTTATTAATTAGACTGCTTTATTTAGCAGACACTCTTCACATCATCCTCCCTCCTGCATGTGCTGAAGAGGCAACTACTTGTGTGTTGTGAATTGTGGAGTGCTGGGGTAGACCCCGCATCCCAGAATAGTTGTGGCTCATGGCCCAGCATCACAAGAGGGTATCGTCTCACGTGTCACTCGTCCAGGAAAAGATCAAAGTACAGTTTCTACCAAGTGCATAGTGCTCTGGCCCCATTGTAAAGTCAAAAAATTCTGAGTTCGTCCGTCTTAAGTTGGGGATCATCTGTATTGTTCTCTGTTCTCATTGTTTAACAGCTGCTCTATTTCTCCTTGTCTCGGTAAAGTTGGTACAGTAACCCTGGTCTTTGCCTGTTGGTTTACTAGAAGGAGGAGCTCAGAGTGGTCAAACAGCCATCTCAAGTAAGTTCAGCGGAGCAACTGTTGAGCCTCTCCAGTAAAAACATTACTGCCTTGGGCACAAAGAACTCCAAACCAGCAGACTCCAAAGTGATGGAGGTGTGAAGAAAAATTCTGCAAGTTAGTTATAGAAGTAGCAGTGGGGGTGGCCACTCCTGCCTTCATGGCTTGCATCTCCCACCTTTACACTTTAGCTATCAGAGACAGAGTCCTTTAGTGGCTGCTGTATTTTATAGGATTTGCTTCCCAAATGTGCATAGTGGTGTGTCTGAGCTAGTGCCACAACTGAGTTTTTAACAGGCCATTACAATTTTCTAGAAGGTCCTCTGTTTCTACATAATGGGGAAAATGGAAGAACGGTGAATGCCAAGGGAACAAGTCTATTGCCTTACTCATGCTTCTGAAATAAATTTCTTTGTGAGAAGCAATGTTATATAGAAGTGATAACATAGTGATAACAAAGGCATTCAGTTCGTTCACAGATGATAGTTCAGCAGAAGCATCAGGGCCAGAGAAGGCAAATCCAAATCCAGAGGCGGTCTATTCTAGTGAGGACATATTGCTGACCCTTCATGAGAAGGGGCCCAGTATAATCTGACGGCCACCAGGTGTCTGGTCATATTGTGAACATGGTTTCCATCTCCGATTTGGGCAGGTGGGGCATTTGGCAATCGTAGCAGCCAGCAGTGATCAATATTGTTGAATTGATGCATAACTTCAATCTGTGTCCTGGATGCATGACTCAGAAATCCATTGAGCAAGCCCTGGGGTAGCTGGGGAAATAGGCTGCCTTGTCTAGAATGGATCAACTTCTTCACTACAAATAATAAATGCTGGAGAGGGTGTGGAGAAAAGGGAACCCTCCTACACTGTTGGTGGGAATGTAAATTGGTGCAGCCACTATGGAGAACAGTATGGAGGTTCCTTAAAAAACTAAAAATAGAGTTGACATATGATCCAGCAATCCCACTCCTGGGCATATATCTGGAGCAAAACATGGTTCAAAAGGATATATGTACCCCAAGTTTCACTGCAGTGGTGTTTACAATAGCCAAGACATGGAAGCAACCTAAATGTCCATTGACAGATGAATGGATAAAGAAGATGTGGTACATATATACAATGGAATATTACTCAGCCACAAAAAAGAATGAAATAATGCTATTTGCAGTAACATGGATGGACCTAGAGATTATCATACTAAGTGAAGTAAGTCAGACAGAGAAAGACAAATATCATATAATATCGTTTATATGTGGAATCTCAAATATGATACAAAAGAACTTATATACAAAACAGAAACAGACTCACAGACTTAGAGAATGAATTTATGGTTACCAAAGTGGAAGGGTAGCTGGGAGGGATAGATTGGGAGTTTGGGATTGACATAGTACACTCTGCTATATTTAAAATAGATAACCAACAAGGACCTACTCTATAGCACAGGGAACTCTGCTCAATATTCTGTAATAACCTAAATGGGAAAATAATTTGAAAAAGAAATGTGTATGTATAACTGAAGCACTTTGCTATGCACCTGAAACTAATGCAAGATTGTTAATCAGTTGTACTCCAATGTAAAATAAAAATTAAAAACAAAAGAAAGCAGAAACAGAATGGAAATGGGGACAGTGCATGAATTCTGCTGAAGCTGGTATTTCAAGCCTTCATTCTGCACTGAGCCTTTCTTCTCTGGGGATGTCAGTCTTCCCCTGTACGGGCACCCTGCAATGTCCCCACCTTGGCCTTTCACTCATGAGGGAAGGCGGTTATTCTTAAGTTCCATTCCCACAGCCTTGCATTGCCTCCAGACTCACGACCATGGGCAGAACTCTGCAGATTCTGGGGAGATGGGCAAAAGCAATAGCTGTTGATGATCTCAGCTGCCGTCACTAAAGGCACGATTCCTGGGAGAGATTCGTGGCTCACTGCAGAGCCTCCTGCTTGCTGCCTGCCCAAGGCCTCATGCCTACTTGCTGCTGTTGCAATGATAGTTTCTGCTTCTTACCACTTTCCAAATCTTTCAGGAGGGCTTCTCACTGGATGATTCAAAAAAGAAACCACCCTAGCAAAAGAGCCTGGGAAATATGGTTTCTGGCCTTCTGCACCTGTGCCACATAAGAGAACTTAGGCTAGTAGAGTTGGTGACAGTCTCCCACTCGAAGGACCCGGCAAGGCGCACACTTGCTGAGAAAGTGAGGTGGTAACAGAGGAAAGAAGGAACATTCCTGCGAATGAGCTATTTGGAAGGTTAGAAAGGAGATAAAGGAAATACCTTGAATGGAGAAAAATTCTTATCACAGCAAACAGTTTCATCATTGTTCTTGGTTGAAAAGACAGTTTCCAAAGACAGAAAAATGATATAGTTTTGGTCCCATAGTAGTAGCTTATATCTTGGTGGAGACCAGTTCCTAAAAATTAATAAATTTCCAAAGATTTCTTGAAAGCTGTTGAGGGAAACAATTCTCTATGGGATTTGCTCAAGTTGGTTTTGTTTATAGAAAGGCTGAAGTCTTTCTCTCCCTGATGGATTCTCTCTTTGGTATGAAATGTATTCCAGGGAAAGCCAAGAAAGCAAGAGAGCCAAGCAGTGAGTGGGACACATGTGTTTGTTAAGAGGTTTTGACAAAGCATCCAGAAGGGGCATCTGTTATTAACAGTGGGAGCTAAATTTCACTCTTTTGTTTCTCTTCGTGCATGCAGAGAAATGTGCCCACACGTCCCCTTTGGTATGATCGCAGAGATATGAGCTCTCTGGGAAAGAAGAAGGATTTCACATTTGAAATATGTGTACTTTCTTGGCATCCATACCCAGGACGTCTGAAGAATGAATAATGCATACATGATTATTATTTTAACCCTCAATATCGTACCAACTGGGAGAGTGTTGGCATGTTAACAGCTTCTAGAATAACAGGGAACAAAGATTCTGCTTCAGCCATCAGAAGCAAACTCAACTCTACCGGCAAGGAGCACTGATGCCCAGGGAAACTCCAATCTACCTTCATGTGCAGAAATCAAAGACCCCAAGATGACGTAGAAAAAAAATAGTGGACTCGTGTCAAGACTTTTTTTTTAAGGAACTAAGATAAGTTCAGTGGGAGCTTTTCACCAAAGAAGGTGACCCTAGAGTGGCAGAGTTGGAGGGAGAGCCTGAATTATAGGGGGGGTGGTATCAGGCAGCCACAATGGTGGGCAGGAAGATGGCACTGGGGGTTGAAGAGGGTGGAAAGTGAAAGCTGCAAGGCAAGGTCCAAGCAGTGGGCTGGGGCAAGAGGTTCAGATCTATGCTGTGGACAGCCGTAGGGGGCTGGGCTGGCTTTTCCAGCTTGTGTGGCTGGAGGCTGAGGTGGCACATCAAGGCCACAGTCCCATGCCTGGGAGTCCCCGGAGAGCAGGTTATGCCCAGGAACTGACCCACTGCGGGGGGTGGCACCAGCGACAGGGCACCTCTGTAACATCTCTTCTTTGTAACTGACCTTCTAGGACCACCTCCTCTGAGGGTGACGTGTGTGAGCTGGGCTTCAGTTTTGTGGATGTGGGGACTCCGTGGTCTTGGCCTCCCACACACTTGCCTTTGCTCACCTCTCCTGGGGCAGTCCTGCCGTTTTATATGATGTTACTCCGGCTGGAGTCCATCACCCAAGAAGAACATCCTGTTGAAGTGTGTGACTGTGTAAACGGGGGTGGCTTCAGTTACAAGTGACAGAAACTCAACTCAAGCTGGCTTGAGTTGCTTTTTAAAAATGAATTTTATTGCCTTGTAGAACTAAAAAGTACAGAGGTAAATCTAGGTTCAATAACATCAGAAGATGCTTTCTGAACGTGGAATTGGGGGTAGGTGGGTGAAACAGCTTGGGGGTAGTCAAAAGGTACAAACTTCCACTTATAAATAAGTCATGAGGGTCTCGTGTACAGCATGGTAACTATAGTTAATGATATCGTATGGTATATTCGACAGTTGCAAAGAAAATGCAAGAAACAAAAAATCACACATCAGAGGACAGAGAATCAAATGATGTCATGACCCACGGGGACGCCAATGCCCTCTTTCATTCATCTCTGATCATCTCTGACTTGGTATCATACTCAGGCAGGTTTCCTCTCTGTGTCTGTGGGCTTACAGTTTCATGAACTCAGGTCCAGAAGTAAAATAAGTTCCCTGTTTCTAAGTCCTGAGAGTGAGCCTTTTTGGACCAGGATGGAACCCGTAAGCATCCCTGGTCTAATCTCTGTGGCTGGGGTTGAGGAGGTGGGGTTGTGTTCAGTGTTCTGATTGGCCAGACCTAGCTCGTGTGTCCACATCCAGAGACAAGGGGGGAATTATCGCACTTGAGCCACTTAAAACCGGGAGGTTTAGAGCTTGGAGGATTTCTCGAAGTAAATTAGGGTTCTGTTACTAGAAGAAGGGGAAGGAATAAAATATCCAATGCATATGGGGAGCAGCAGGAGATTAGATCAGTGAAGCTAGCTCATGAAGCATCTAGAATGGCAGGGGCAAGTCTCAATTATGAATATCATTTGATTGGAATGACTGCCTGAAACAGGTGTTGAGAAGGATTCTGAGGCTGCCTTGGTGTGCAGTAACTGGTAAGCAATGTCTATCACGGATGAAGAAGGGAGGGCTGGGGTAAGTGCCATGGATTAGCCAACCCTGATGGAGAAGATGACTTTATTTGGCCATGCGGATCATTAATGCCTTTAAAAAGAAAAAGCTTTTCTCCTTTAAGAAAGAACATGAGGGGCTTCCCTGGTGGCACAGTGGTTGAGAGTCCGCCTGCCGATGCAGGGGACATGGGTTCGTGCCCTGGTCCGGTGAGATCCCACATGCCGCGGAGCGGCTGTGCCTGTGAGCCATGGCCCTGAGCCTGCGCGTCCGGAGCCTGTGCTCCGCAACGGGAGAGGCCACAACAGTGAGAGGCCCGCGTACCGCAAAAAAAAAAAAAAATAATATAAAAATAAAGAACATGAGACGGGATATAATTTTTCCTGCAGAAGATGAGCAATATATTCAAGCATCTCTTGTTCTAATGAAGGTCCCAGGGTATCCTGCTCCCATCTTTTTGTGTGTTTGTGAAAATCAAGGTAAAGCAGAGAGCTTGGCAAGTTGTTGAGATCTGGGTACAGGCTGCAGCTGCAATGCCTGGGGAGTGTTTGCATTCCTCTGCTTCAGGCACAGTTACGTTGTGAACGAGCCAGTTGTGTGGAAGACGTAAAGTGTTTCAGAGTGGATTTCTCGTCTTGACAAACTCCTCCACGAGCGGCCGGGGAGCACAGATCTTTTTAGCCGTGGAAGGAAACAGGCATGAACATAGAGAGGTTGGGATGCTAACAGCCTGAGCCCCTCTGCCCTCTGCCCAGTACCATCAGCTTAGTCTTCCGTGGCCCAGCGGCTGCCCTCCTACAACTCTGGCCTTATTATACATGCTCCTGGGGTCCACTGTTCCCTGCTCCACAGCTTCTCCTCATGCATCTGACATTTCCTCGTGAAGACATTTAACTTCACTTCTTATGACTGTCGCTCAGGTGCAAGTCAGTGTCCTCGGATGCCCAAGTGTCCGAGGGGCCCAGCGGCATGTGGCCACTAGGCTTGGGGCTCAGAGAGATGTTTTCAGGGGTGCATTCTCTCTGGGACCCATTCAGCAACACCCTTGAGTGTCTGGACCAGGCATGAGGATACAGAAATAAACATCACCAGTCCCTGTCCTCCAAGAGCATCAAGTCTGTGAGCAAAGACAGACCCCTGGATGTGTAAGTCATAATACAGAACACTAAGTTCAAAAGGAAGGTCATAATACAGAACACTAAGTTCAAAAGGAAGGAATGGATCTGAAGAGGCTGCCTGAAGATGCAATAATGAATGTGGCTTATCCTACTTCCTGATGCTCTCACTCACCCTATTGTAAAGAACAAATCTGACTCCATATTAGAGCTGTTTCTTTTACTTTAACCTTTGTATTAATACCTATTGCTTTTGCTTCAAGAATGTTGCCTCTAGCCTGAAGTATACAGGATAACCCATTCTCAAGGCTCTGACCTTTAAGAGTATAACACTTTTCCATTCCTAGAGAGATAAAAAGTTGCAGAACAGGGAATAACATTTGTCTTGTTGCAGGTTTACAGGAACATTGTGACCTGACCTGCATGAATAGCTGCAAGAACAAAGGATTCCTACACCAAGAAGTTTGCCACAAACGGCCACGCCCCTCCCTCACCTGGCCTTTAAAAATGCTTTGCTGAAACCTTTTGGGGAGTTTGGGGTTTTTTGGGGCATGAGCCCCCGGTTTCCTTGCATGGCCCTGCAATAAACCTTTCTCTGCTCCAAACTCTGACGTTTTGATATTGTTTGGCCTCACTGTACGCTGGGCGCACAAACTTGCATTAGGTAACACTATGAAGTTGGGAGGTCCTGTGTTTATTTCCCCCATTTTATAGATGGGGAAACCAAACTTTAGGTTGCATAGCCTTTCATTCATTCATTTACTTTTTTCTAGTACCTACTATGTGTCATCACCTATGCTGGAGACACAGAGATGAGTTGTCCCTCCCAGTCCTGGTTGAGATGCTCACATCTACCCCTCAAGAGACACCACTCAGTAAGTGGATCTGGGAGGCCGAGCAGGTACACGTCATGCAGCGTAATCTCAGATATGGCTTTCCTACAATGATCTACTCCCCAGAACAACCCCAGATGTTTTGCTGCAGGATGTTTCTCTCAGTTCTCTGAAGCTTTGTCCTGATGGACAGGGGTTCCTGGCTATACAAAGGCAGGTCCATCCTACAGCTGAGACCATCTTTTGTGAACCAAGAAAGTTGACTCCTAAAGTTTTATCCTTTCCAATGGTTATTGACATATCCTGGAAGAATTTTTCAAGAAAGTTCTCTAAACACCAGACTTCAGAGTTATGTTTACAAAGCCATCTATTATGTTTACAAAGAAGCCCTGGAGGCAGAAGTCTTTGGGCGGTGCAGGTGCTGCGTGAACCCCGGTGGTGTCATCAGCACCCTTCTCTCGTAAGGGAAGAAATGGCAGGGTGAAGGGCTCCTCAGGACACCCGGGAACCCGGGAAAGCCCTGGGCCCCTGCCACCTCCCTTTTCCCGGAATGAACACAGTGGAGGTGCCTCTGCTCTGCTTCCAGCTCATGCGAGGCTATTAGAAATGATATTCAAGTTATTTTTCTGAAATCATCTACTACAATGGTTACACCAACGATTTGGTTCAGGCGCATTTTGACCACCTTCCGAAAAGCTGTTTATAAGGATATGGTTAAGATGACACAGAGAACATTCTTAGTTTGTTCCTTCAACTTTAAGCTGTCCTCGTTAGAGGCAGGAGAGAGTGGGGAATCTTGTTAGTACCCTTTTCCGTGAGTTCTGCCAGTTTACACAACAGCACAGAACCCCCATCTCACAGTGCTGAGCAGACCATCAGGCTGGACCACAGAAAGCACTGTGGGCAGCCTGTGACCCGTGACTGACAAATCATCAGTCTAGGGAGGGTGGGACCGTGCTGTCCTGGACGTGGCTGAAGCAGGAGGACCCACCACATGGCCGGCGCTGTGCTTTGCCATTTTCACGCGCTTCTTCTCCCCTTGGGGGCTTGAGGAAGATTTGGGAGGCAGAAAAATGAAACATAGGGCTGGATAGAGTTGGAGTGGGGTTACATCTCCTGTGTTATTCCGAGCCTAATAAATCTACCTCAGGACTCAGGGAAAGCAAAGAACCCTTCCCACAAACCTAAGCGATCCTTGCTTTCTCTGAAAGAACACACTGTCTGGGAATATTTAGGGTCAGTTATGCCGAGTCCACTTATGTTTCTTTAAAAAAATTATTCAACCTCTCACATGAGCCTGTGACAAAAGATGAGGAGGGGTTGGTTAATTTTATCCTATAGTTTTCAACTAATATAGAGCAAATCCACTTTTAGATATAAAATTGCAATCTTCTAGACTCCAGGCTTGTGTTTGAAGCGTCATACACTCTTGCCTTAGGAAGGAGCTGTTTATTTCCAGAGTCCCCCACTGTGAAGGGCCACGTGTGAGAGTGAATACATGAGAACCAGACAGTTGGCAGATATTGAAACACGCACCCCCAGGTGGCAGAAGTTAACTGTTTGCTGCCCACAAGCATGTAGGCCCCAGACCTGTTGGAACCAGAAGGCTGATGATGCTGGCTCCCAATGACCTCACCACCAACCAATCAGAAGAATGTCCACGAGCTGATCACACTCTCCTCTTTGAGCCATCACTAGCCCCTCCAGATTGGGACACACAGTTTTGAGGGCATTAGCCTGCAGTGGCCCCCTTTCCCTGGCAAAGCAATAAAGCTATTCTTTTCTACTACACCGAAAACTCTGTCTCTGAGATTTAATTTGGTGTCGTTGTACAGAGGCCAGATTTGGCTTCACTGTTGACTGACCTGCACATCAAGAGATTCTTCAGACTTTCAGGGTCTCGGAAACTTAGGAAGACAATGAAAGGGGTTCAGCATAATATACTCTTCTTTGAAAACCATGGAGGGCTTCCCTGGTGGCGCAGTGGTTGAGAGTCCGCCTGCCGATGCAGGGGACATGGGTTCGTGCCCCGGTCCGGGAGGATCCCACATGCCGCGGAGCGGCTGGGCCCGTGAGCCATGGCCGCTGAGCCTGTGCGTCCGGAGCCTGTACTCCGCAACGGGAAAGGCCACAACAGTGAGAGGCCCGCGTACCGCAAAAAAAAAAAAAAAAAAAAAAAAAGAAAACCATGGAAGTGCTGTGCTTTTAGCCCCTGACATGTCTCTCCTTTCTCCCGCTGGGTCCTGGTTTCTGTGATGTGTGCATTGAGTCTCTCACTGTTTTTTCTGGACCTGGACCACCTTGGATGTGGGCACCAGGTCCATAAGAGGTGGCAGGAGATTCATTAAGAATGATGTGGGAATTTCCTCTCTCTTTAAAATCGACAGGTGGAGTCTGGGCTTTCTCTCTTCTCTGGGTGGGCTCTTTATCCCCACGCCTGACCTGGTCCCTGAGAGCCAAGCTTTCCTTCTGAGGGTTGTTAGCTATCACCTGGCTGAACATGTTTTCCTCAACCCCTTAGGCAAAGAGGCCACCTCTGCCTGGTGACCTGAACTAAAAGCTGAACATTTCTGTGTTCAGATAAACCCTCTTCTGGGAAATGAGCTGGTCTGAACAAATAGAAAAGAGGACAGGAGAGATACCTGGGTTTTTTCCTTCCTACTGAGGGACACTGAGTGAGGCATTTAACTTCCCCAAGTCTCCATGCCCTCCAGCAAAACCCTGGAGAATGTGAGGGTGCTAAGGATGCCCTTCTGTCCTTCTGTCCTGGAAGGTGAGCTGCAGGATCTCTTGAGCTGATGGGACCCTCTGGGGCAGACTAAACTGACTGTAGTTTTCCCTTTTGTAACCACTTGTTTGATATCATTTTAACAGAAGCTCTACTTTTTTTTAAAGGATGCTTTTTCATGCTGCAATTTGTCTTGTGATTCTTTCCTTATTATTTCCTCCTCCTGCTATTTAGTGCTGGCTTTCCACAGGTGTCCCTGGACCTTACCGTCATCCATCAGAGTGATTTCCTCCAAATCTGTCCCCCACAGGTGCTCCCTGGAGGTTCCCCTTTTGTCCTGATACAACGAGATGATTTTAACAGCCACATTCCCACTGTTAAATCACGTGGAGGAGATGGAACCTTCTGACTGATTCTCTTTTTTCCTTTCTCCGATGCCATTACACGGTGCCTTTGATACGATCTGCTTCGACACATGCCACAAAACATGAAAAGATCACAATGCCTCTTTCTGTGGAAAGTTAAACAAGCGGCTTCCAAGTTTTGATGCCACTTTTCTTCCACAAAAACTACCCAGAGAGTGGTTGATTTGTCTTCTCTTGGGGCAGCTCTAAAAAGAGAGAGGAGATAAAATTGTGATGTTGAGTGCTTCCCTTGTCCTTGGCTTTCTACCAGCTGCAGAAAGAACAGGGAACCTTGCCTTGAGAACTCTCAGCATAAAAGAAGACGGATGTAATGTTTCCAGAGGAGGTTGGAGAAGTGACTGCCCTGGCTTGTGGTGCTTTCTGCACCTGCACACTTTGTAAGTTGCCCCTTTTGAGTCATAGCCTCTGGAAGTGTCTTCTCTTTCTTCCCACTCATTTCTTGGGAGCAAAAGTTCATCGATGCTAATCAAATATTAGTTTTTTTTTTTTTTAAGAAGATGTTGGGGGTAGGAGTTTATTAATTAATTAATTTATTTTTGGCTGGGTTGGGTCTTCGTCTCTGTGCGAGGGCCCTCTCCAGCCGCGGCAAGCGGGGGCCACTCCTCATCGCGTTACGCGGGCCCTCCACTATGGCAGCCTCTCTTGTTGCAGAGCACAGGCTCCAGACGCGCAGGCTCAGCAGCCGTGGCCCACGGGCCCAGCCGCTCCGCGGCATGTGGGTTCCTCCCAGACCAGGGCTCGAACCTGTGTCCCCTGAATTAGCAGGCAGACTCCCAACCACTGCGCCACCAGGGAAGCCCCAAATATTAGTTTTGATAATGATGAAATGGATGATAGTAATAGCTACTATTTGTGAATATAGAGTATGCATTAGGTGCACTACGTGCACTGTTGTGTTTAGTAATCACCTTGGTCCTGCTAGAGAGAAGTGGTCTCCATTGTATAGACAGGGAAAGCAGAGCTCAGGGCAATTAAACTACCTGTCAGTAGGACTGAGCTAGAAATAAATGCCAAAGTGAGAATTCACACCCAGGGCTTTTCCAACTTCAAACTCTGTGCCCTTTAAATTTCACTTTGATTGTAGGTCTTTTCTCTTTCTTTGGTCTCCCTTGTCAGGGTAGATAGTATTTCTTTGATTTTCATTACAAGCAATGGGTAAGGGGTTTGAGCAGCAAAACTCTTTGAGAGGAACCTGGGAAGTTTGGGACCCACCCTCCAACACGCACACACACAGATGACACTGTTATTTGTTGATTTTATAGAAAAGTCGTTGATTTTATTTTCATTGTGAAAGGTTCAAATAATGGAAAAGTGTAGAGAAAAAGAAATCTCCTAGAGCTCTGGGGAGATTTTTTAAAAATACAGAGACCTGTGGCCCACGATGGAGACCTTGATTGAGGGCCCTGGGGTGAGGTCTTAGGGTCTATATTTTAAATAGTCTGTACAGGTGATTCTAATTCACAGCTTGAGCTAAAAAACCATGGCCTGCTCTAGACTCAGATGAAGGATCGCAGTCACGGTTTGGCTACTGGCCTGCTGTGTGAGTCCAGATGGGTCATGCTCCTCTCTCTGATCCCTTCTAACTGGAGGACTCTCTCTCTCTCTCTTTTTTTTTTGTTGCAATTTTCAATAAAAATTTATTTTTTAAGACAAAACTATAGTGACAGAAAGAAGACTAGTGGCTGCCTAAGGTTAAGGACAAGAGTCGGTGCTTGTCTGCAAAGAGGCTAGAGGGAACTTTTGAAGTGAAGAAAATGTTTTATATCTTGATTTTTTTTTATTGAAGTGTAGTTGATTTACAATGTTGTGTTAGTTTCAGGTGTACAGCATGGTGACTCAGTTATATATATATATATACATATATATATATGTATATATATATATATATATATTCTTTTCCGGGTTCTTTTCCTTTAGAGGTTATTACAAACCACTGAGTACAGTTCTCTGTGCTATACAGTAGGACTCTCGTTTTCTGAGTGGGAAATAGGGCTGCCAGTGGTGTGGAAAGAGAAGTAGTAGGAAAGTGTGGAAGGCTCCGGGAGCTTTGCTTGTTCACTTAATCCCTTGAGATCCGGTATCTGGAATTTGCAAAGTTTTATCTATTTCCATTTCCTGATAATGGCATGATCTTCATTCTGAGATGCAGTGGGATGCAGTGAAAAGAATGTGACTGCAGGGTCAGACCTATGTGGCCGGGAACTGAGCTCTTCCCTTAACTATAGTTGTGTCGGGACCCAATAGGAATCTCTGGCTTTATCATTAGATTTTGACATTTGGATCCAGCGCTTCCTGCAAAAGCACAGACTAAACGGGCCTGGTTCTTTGTAGGTATGCAATACTTTCTAGTTCCCTTTTTCTGTTACGGGTAAGATTTTTAGAGCCAGGTTTAAGCCTATGCAGAGGGCATCACTTGAGATTTGCAAGCCTTGTACACAGAACTCCTTTCCTTGGTCTCTTCAGAACTCCTTTCCTTGGTCAAGGTGACAAAGTCTCCCTCAAGCAAACGCTCAATTCTGCCTGGACCCAAGGAGGGAAGAAGGCTTCCGAAAAATGTAAACACCAGGAGTAAAGCACCACTTTGGTCAAGTGGAGATGCCAGCTTTTCTGTCTTAAAGAGAAGGATTTATGCTGTGGCCATTCCAAGGAGACTTGCAAATGGTTATAAGTGGTGCAAATTATAGAAGTGACTCAAGGATACTTAGGTTATTTAATTTGATTGCTGCCCTGGAAAAATACCTCACTGACTGAAGTATAACAGACAGGTAAACAGTGTCTGAGGAAGTTCCTTGACCTTGTCTGCCTGACTATTGATATGCATAAAAAAAAAAACGAGGTATAAAAGAAAGACTGGGGGTGGGGTGGCAGGGGAGGACCTCCAGCCACTTGTGGTTATAGAGCAGCTGCCAGCCTCAGTCACATTTGAAATGAAGCTTTTCAAACTCCCCTCTCCCAGCTCACCTCTTTCTCATCAATCAGTGGCTGCAGATGATGGGGACATTTACAGGTCAGTCCATTTATCCTTGAGGCTGCCAACAGGACTGTTGCCCTGCAAAAGTCTCAGACAGATGGGTGACTGTCCTCCTTTGCAGAGCTTTCCTGAGAAATAAATCATCAGCATTCTCAGTAACCCATGCTGGTGTGGAGCGCCAGTAGGAAGGTCTCAAATTCACATAGCCTTCAAAGGGAGAGGAGTTAGGAGTCCAGCTCTGTGTTTGGTAACATGGATCATACATCTTAGAATAAAGGAAGCATGGAAATCAAACATGTAAGTGTCAGAAACAGCTCACTCAACACATTACCCTGTGACTGGGGCATTATTCCTGACAATACCAGCTAATGTTCCTGTAGAAAAGCATCTCTACTTTCAGGAGCTGCCTTTCAATTCTATGAAATGCTGCATTATGACACTCAAGGTGGAAGTCAATTATATAATTGGGACCTCAGTCTAAGATATGGAAAAATATTTTTTTCCTTATGCAGAGCTGGCCCTCAGTGTAGATCTATTTGGCACTGATCTCCTTGGGTGTGGTTTGAGGGGCTCCCCATTGGTTAACATTTTTTACAGCCTGTGAAATGGAGCAGGACCCTATGGTCCTTCCCCCACCCCATGTCCTCTGCCCGCCTTTTGTCTGTGGAAAAACTTTAGCCAAAGAATATGTTTAATCAGAGAAGTGAGAAAATACAGAAACAAAGGAAAAGAGTTAAAGGAGACCAAATAATAATGATTTAGTCATTAAGCATAGTCAAGGACCTTTAGTTCCTTCTCAAGGGCTATAGGTAATATTCTGAACCATTTCCTGTGAGCTGTCTTATAGACACTGGAACCGCCAACAGGTGGAAGAAGTTAACTATTTCTTGGCTGATGACCAGATTGTAGCCATGACCTAAGCTGCCACAATTCCGAGAATTGGCCTCAAGGACATGGGAACAAACCGACCCTGGAACTGAAGATTAACTGTACCGAAAACAATCAAGATGACATCAGTCAGACCACCGATGACCAATTTCAGGATGACGGTCAGAGCTGACTCTGCTGTTTCTGCATGTAGTCCCCTCCTCCGCTTATAAAAGCTCTTGCACACTGTCTGTCAGTGTGTTATTTTTCCAAAATAAAGCAAACTTTCCTTTCCACTCTTTATTGGCTTTTGAGCAGCGAGCAGCCAGATCGCACTTTCAGTAACACCTGTACATTTTGAATTTCCCTAATGTCCCATATGGATGGATGTCTCCCCTCTGTCTCTGCTCCCCCACAGGGAGGACTCGGGGCTGACCCTTGGGAACTCTCTGTCCCTGGTGCCTGGCTTGATTCCATCTCCCAGACCAGACTGTCCCTTGATGATAGACTCACATTACTGATCCCGTATCATCAGGTACCCCCCCCCGGGACTTGGGGAAGACTTTATCTCCTCTGCTCCAGCACCTACTGACCCCATGAGTTAAGGAGCCCTTGGCTGTAAGTAAGAGGAGACAGAGACCCAAATTTGTTGTTATGATAAGAGCATCTATTATTACATATAACCAGAAGCTTAGTAGTGGGCAGCTCCACTATTCCTACAGTTAGAAGCTCAATGATGACATCAAGGGAAGTCTCCCCATTCTGTCATCCTCTTGTGCCACCTTTGCCCCCAGGATGGCTCCTTCTTGATCATATGATGGCCACACTGTTTTCCAGGTATTACATTCAGACATAGGGATTCCCAGGGGCAGAAGATGCTATCTCTTCCAAGATTTCCTTCTTCGAATAGAAAGGACTGCTTTCCTGGGAACCCCCTAATGACTGCCCCTCATGTCTCACTAGCCAGCTGACCCACTGCTACCTACAAGCCACTACCAGGAAGGGGAAGGAGACCACCATGATTGGCACACTGTGGAGCTGACCTGGACCCCTGAGGCACCCAACCCAGAGGAATCCTGTTAGAGAGGAGGATGAGACCATCAAGAGTTCCTACAAACTCTAGGACAATCCATGTAGCTGCAAACAGCATTATTTCATTCTTTTTTTATGGCTGAGTAGTATTCCATTGTACAGTATATATGTACCACATCTTTATGCATTCCCCTGTCGATGGTCACTTAGGTTGCTTCCATGTCTTGGCTATTGTAAATAGTGCTGCTATGGACACTGGAGTACATGTATCCTTTCAGATTATGGTTTTCTCCAGATATATGCCCAGGAGTGGGGTTGCTGGATCATGTGGTAGCTCTATTTTTAGTTTTTTAAGGAACCTCCACACTGTACTCCATAGTGGCTGCACCAATTTATGTATTTTAGCATGATGTTAGTAACATGATGTGAACAAAATAAATATAACTGTCCTCATCCGTTTCTTTCCTGAAATGTCACATCCACTATGGTTTTCACCTTTTCCCCTCTTTCATTCCCAGTTTCCTGGGAGATAGCCTGTTCCACATTTTTGTACAATTTCTTATTTAAATTTAATTCCATCACGATCCTTCCTTGATATGCTGAACAATGGGCATTTCATTCAGATCACCGTCAAACTGAAAAACTATTGTTCCCATTTTATAGATGAAGAAATCAAAGTTGACATCAGAAAGCTCAATTAAGACAGCACTCTCATTAGATGTGGTGAAAGGATCCACATGTCTCCAGTGACAAAGCCCACTGGCAAAGCGATTGGCATCCACCAAGCTGCTAATCCCCCGGGCTCGAGGAGCACATCTGAGCTGAAGAGGGAGCATGACACTGCTGTGGGATCCTGGCCCCTCTTGGGGTTTTGTTTCTGCTGATGCTGTGGCTGTGATGGTCGAACATCTGCCTGTTCTCAAACCCTGTCACCACCTTGGCCCTGGCAACTGTCAGTGTTTCTCTTTGCCCAGTACAATCACTGTCCTGTTGCTCCAGAACTTTTAGATTTGGCACTGCCTTACTTTTACAGCCCACCTTCTGGAAAGACTCATGTCACTGGAGCTCAATTCATTATTTTTTAACCACTTTTAAAAATTGAAGTATAGTTAATTTACAATGTTGTGTTAGTTTCAGCAAAGCGATTCAGTTTTATATATGTATATGTACATATATATATGTGTGTGTGTGTGTGTATTCTTTTTCAGATTCTTTTCCTTTATAGGTTATTACAAGATATTGAATATAGCTCTCTGTGTTATAAGTAGGTCCTTGTTGTTTATCTATTTTTAATATAGCAGTGTGTACATGTTAATCCCAGACTCCTAATTTATCTCTCCCCACTCCCTCTCCATCCTCTTTGGTAACCATAAGTTTGTTTTCTACGTTTATTCAGTTTTTTTTTTGAATCTGGCAGAAAAGAAAATTGTGGGACAATATGCAATTGGAAGAAAATATATTTAAAAATTTTAAATTTAATTTTTTGCTATTTAAAGAAATTTTAATTTTCTATTGGAGTATAGTTGATTAACAATGTTACATTAGTTTCAGGTGTACAGCAAAGTGATTCAGCTATACATACACATGTATGTATTCTTTTTCAGGTTCTTTTCCCATTTAGGTCATTACAGTGTATTGAGCAGAGTTCCCTGTGGTATACAGTAGGTCTTTGTTGGTTATCTATTTTATATGTTGTAGTGTTTATCTCTCTTGTTCCCCTCCTTTCTCCTTTGGCAACCATAAGTTTTTTTTCATGTCTATTCTTTTTTTTTTTTTTTTTTTTTGCGGTACGCGGGCCTCTCACTGTTGTGACCTCTCCCGTTGCGGAGCACAAGCTCCAGACGCGCAGGCTCAGCGGCCATGGCTCACGGGCCCAGCCGCGCCGTGGCATGTGGGATCTTCCCGGACCGGGGCACGAACCCGCGTCCCCTGCATCGGCAGGCAGACTCTCAACCACTGCGCCACCAGGGAAGCCCTCTATTCATTTTTAACAGAAAATTTCCCTGATGCTAGTTTGCTGACCTTGACTTCCCTTTGGTCACTGCTTTTGGCCTGAGTACCCCACTACTGGGTACCACTGGACTGGATCCCAGTGAATGAATGAGAGTCAACTTTTCTAGAACCGTACGGGGCAAAGTGCTGGGGAGGAATAAGAATGGTCCCTGTCCTCAAAGGCTCATGGTCTTAAGGAGTGTGGAAGATGACATTATGGTTCAGCAAGTTTCATTCCCACCCGCCATGGGAGGAGTTCACCTGTCTCCCCATTGACGTTGGTCTTGGCTCTGTGACTTGTTTCAGCACGTAGAATGTGGGTAGGAGTGTCCAGTGCACCAATTCTGAGCCCAGGCCTGGAGGGGCCCTGTGCATTTCTGCCTGTCCCCACACTCTCTGCCATCAGCCAGAAAGGGCTGTGCCCCAGGAAGCCTGCTGGTCCCTGGAGGACGAGAGACACGTGAGCAGATCTCAACTGAACCTGTGGCCTGGCCAAACCAGCAGACCTGCACACACGAGTGAGAAATAATGCAGACTGTTACTCCACTGAGATTTTGTGTTGTTTTGCAGCAAAAATTGGTACCTGGAGAGATGATAATGATGAGTATAATAATAGCAATAATGGGGGAGGCACGATGGCCGGAGTCTTTACCCAAGTGCAGCTGCAGCTTTGTGGGTGCCTGCACTGCATGGCCCACCCTGGCAGGGTGTGGGGTTTGCCCCATGCCCCCCCCCCACTTGCTGTAGTTTGCTGGGATATTATCCAAGAGACAGGACCCTCTCCTCCATGTCCATTGTTTAAATCTCCTCACTCATCCTGTGCAGTTAGGGCTTCCCTAGCAACTTCCAGGCAACTCAGGGATCTGCTAGGAACACTGCAGTTATTCAGGAAGGATTAACCAGCAGTGAGCCCTTAACCTTACATGTAATAATTATGTCAAAACTTAAATGACGACATTTTGTCCTTTAGATAGCATTGTGGGAGATCCGGAGATCTTTTATATATATATTTTTAAACACAGTTAAATCGTTAATGACTCCTTTACTGGATCTCAATTCTGAGATAACTGAGTTAGTGAAACCCCCTAGTGATTACAGAGAGAGCAAGACATCAACGGGGCAGGGCTGGCCTCCCAGACTGGTGACATCCTGAGGACCCACTGAGATAATGTGGTCCAAACCCAGCATTTGTGCATGTTTAAAATTGAGGTATAGTTGATTTACAGTGTTGTGTTGGTTTCAGGTATACAGCAAAGTGATTCAGTTATACGTGTATATACATATATATATTCTTTTCCAGATTCTTTTCCATTATAGGTTATTACAAGATATTGAATATAGTTCCCTGTGCTATACAGTAGGTCTTTGCCATTTATCAATTTTATATATAGTAATGAGTGTCTTTTAATCCCAAACTTCTAATTTTTCCCTCCCTCCCTTTTCCCCTTTGGTAATTATAAGTTTGTTTTCTTTGTCTGTGGATCTATTTCTATTGTGTTTGAAGTCCACAAAAGTGAAGGGACCTGCCCAAGGTCCCATAGCTGTTTGGCTGGTGCTGGGAACTAAGATTGATAGAGTATCTACCACGAGGTTGCTCCTCTGCCCAGTTTTTTGTTATCACATTTTAATCCCTACAACATCCCTGTAAATATTACTGTACTTCCTACTACTGGTCTACAGTTGGAGAAACTGAGGCTCACAGAAAATAACTGTCGACACCCCACCCTCATTACCCCCATCACCCTGCAGAGGAAGGGAGAGTATTCTTCTCTTCCAAGTTGCTGCCGGCATTGAAAACTTCTTAGATAATTTCATTAAGTTGAGGGTTTCAAATATCAAGAAAACCCGATAGCTTTTCTGCTCTGATTCCCATCCTGTGAGTCTGCTTCTTCTTTGTTTTATTCACTAGTTTGTTGTATTTTTTAGATTCCACATACAAGGGATAGCATACAGGATTTGTCTTTATCTGTCTGACTTAGTTCACTTAGCATAATGCCCTCCAAGTCCATCCACATTGCCGCAAATGGCAAAATTTCTTTTTACAGCTGAGTAGTATTCCATTGGATATATGTACCACATCTTCTTTATCCATTCATCTGTTGATGAACATTTAGGTTGTTTCCATGTCTTGGCTATTGTAAATAATGCTGCTGTGAATATTGGGGTGTATTTTTTCAAACTAGTGTTTTTGGCTTGTTTGGGGATATATACCCAGGAGTGAAATTGCTGAATCATATGGTAGTCTTAATTTTAGTTTTCTGAGAAACCCCCATGCTGTTTTCCATAGTGACTGCACCAATTTAGATTCCCACCAACAGTGTACAAGCGCTCCCTTTTTTCCTTGCCAACATTTGTTATTAGTGTTCTTTTTGATGATAGCCATTTTGACAGGTGTGAGGAGATATCTCATTGTGCTTTTGATGTGCATTCCCCTGATTATTAGTGATGTTGAGGACGTTTTCATGTGCCTGTTGGCCATCAGCATGTTCTCTTTGGAAAACTGTCTGTTCAGTTCTTCTGCCCGTTTTTCAATCAGGCTGTTTGTTTTTTCGATGTTGAGTTGCATGAACTGTTTATATATATTGGATATTAACCCTTACTGGTCTTATCATTTACAAATATTTTCTCCCATTCAGTAAGTTGTCTGTTCATTTTGTTGATGGTTTCCTTTGCTGTGCAAAACTTTTCAGTTTCATTAGGTCCCATTTGTTTATCTTTGCTTTTATTTCCTTTGTTTTAGGATACAGACCACACCCACACACACAAACAGTGCTGCTATTTATGTCAAAGAGTGTTCTGCCTGTGCTTTACTCTAAGAGTTTTATAGTGTCTTGTCTTACATGTAGGTCTTTATTTTATTTATTTATTTTTAAAAATTTTATTTATTTTTATTTTTGGCTGCGTTGGGTCTTCATTGCTGTGTGCGGGCTTTCTCTAGTTGCGTTGAGTGGGGGCTACTCTTTGTTGCGGTGCATGGGCTTCTCATTGTGGTGGCTTCTCTTGTTGTGGAGCACGGGCTGTAGGCATGCGGGCTTCAGTAGTTGTGGTGCATGGGCTCGGTAGTTGTGGCTCACAGGCTCTAGAGTGCAGGCTCAATAGTTGTGGTGCACAGGCTTAGTTGCTCTGTGGCATGTGGGATCTTCCCTGACCAGGGCTCAAACCTGTGTCCCCTGCATTAGCAGGCAGATTCTTAACCACTGAACCACAAGGGAAGCCCCACATATAGGTCTTTAATCCATTTATTCACTCAGAACTCTGAGGGAACAGATTACTTTCAGAGAGTACTTTACTCACTCTAAGAGCAGGGCAACTAATATATAATGAAAATGGTAAGGACAAGAACAATACCAATAATAATACTGTGTGGGGTCATGAGGGGCAGGGTGGTCTCCCAATAGCCTTTGCCTCTGGAGTGGAAGTGTTATTGTTTCTGCAGAAAAAGCAAACCTGAGGTGGGGTGGGAAGTCAGGAAGGCACTTGGCTTTGTTCTAAATGGAGAATGTACCTTCTTTTCACTTGGTGTGGGTTTTTATCAGGTAAGTCTTCACAGAGCAACTTTACTGAACCACAGTCTTTCTGCTATATTGAGTGTCTCTTTCCTGAGATGATTATAAAGATCCCCAATTTCCTCCAACATGCCATGACTTGAGTCATGCATTCCAGAGGGTGAGATTTCTGCTGAAATGTTACAAGGAAAAGAAATCAGGTTTCAAAAACTACCACGGGGTATATGGCATATACCCTGAGAAAACCATAATTCAAAAAGAGTCATGTACCAAAATGTTCATTGCAGCTCTATTTACAATAGCCCAGAGATGGAAACAACCTAAGTGCCCATCATCTGATGAATGGATAAAGATGTAGCACATATATACAATGGAATATTATTCAGCCATAAAAAGAAACGAAATTGAGCTATTTGTAATGAGATGGATAGACCTAGAGTCTGTCATACAGAGTGAAGCAAGTCAGAAAGAGAGAGACAAATACCGTATGCTAACACATATATATGGAATTTAAGAAAAAAAAATGTCATGAAGAACCTAGGGGTAAGACAGGAATAAAGACACAGACCTACTAGAGAATGGACTTGAGGCTATGGGGAGGGGGAAGGGTAAGCTGTGACAAAGCAAGAGAGAGGCATGGACATATATACACTACCAAACGTAAGGTAGATAGCTAGTGGGGAGCAGCTGCATAGCACAGGGTGATCAGCTCGGTGCTTTGTGATCGCCTGGAGGGGTGGGATAGGGAGGGTGGGAGGGAGGGAGACGCAAGAGGGAAGAGATATGGGAACATATGTATATATATATAACTGATTCATTTTGTTGTAGAGCAGAAACTAACACTCCATTGTAAAGCAATTATACTCTAATTAAAAAATTAAAAGAACAAGTTAAAAAAAACTACCACGAAACTAAATTAAAAGGCATATAAAATAATTTCTTCTCCTATTGGCTTTTGGAGTATCAATATGACACATTGGGTTCTAATCTCAGTTCTGCCATTTCTCATTGTTTGTTTCTATCCTAGTTTCTCTTTCTTTCATCCCTCCCTCCCTCTCTGCCTTCCTTACTTCCATTAAATTAGTAAGTATTTTTCTGAATAGTTGGGGTAAAAAATGTATCCTCTCAAGAAGGATTTGAAGTGGTAAAGATAATGACTTATTAAGAACTAAATCTTCAGGATGGACCTAGATTTTCTCATACTAAGTGAAGTAAGTCAGAACGAGCAAGACAAATACCATATGATATCACTTATATGTGGAACCTAAAATATGACACAAATGAACTTATCTATGAAGCAGAAACAGACTCAAAGACATAGAGAATAGACCTGTGGTTGCCAAGGGGGCGGGGAGGTGGGGAAGGATGGATTGGAGGTTTGGGATTAGCAGACGCAGACTATTATATAGAGAATGAATGAGCAACAAGGTCCTACTGTAGAGCACAGGGAACTCTATTAAGTATCCTGCGATAAACCATAATGGAAAAGTATATGAAAAGGAATGTATGTATATGTATAACTAAATCACTTTGCTGTACCGCAGAAACTAGCACAACATTGTAAGTCAATTATACTTCAATAAAACAAATTTTAAAAGGAACTAAGTCTTCAATTTGTAGATGACACTTTTCAGCTCTTTTGACTCCACGTCAACCTTTTGGAGGAGGTAGGGGCCCTACTAGTATCGCCAGGTTACAGGGAAAGTATTTAAATGCCTCTGTTAAGATTCAGCTCACAGTGTGATTTGGTAAACGGTTGGGCCTAGGACCTGTATCTTCAATCTGCCCAAGCCTGAGAAGGTCTATGAGAGTCTAGGGCTGATAATATCATGACTCCTGCAGCATAGGACTGACCTTGAGACACCAGAGGTCGGCCTCCCATCCTGACCCTGCTCCTGCGTCTTACCAGCTTGGTGACCTGGGGCAAATTCAAAGGCCGCTCTGGCCTCAGATTCAGCTTCTATGAGATTCGTACAGTTGTGTCAAGAACTGTGTGGTCAGAATAAGTGAAACCCTGAGAGCAGAGCCTGGTGCGTAGGAAAATCTCAAGCATGGCGTGGGTGACTTCAGTTATGACAATTGCCATCACTTCACTTTGCTAGGGAAACGGTCGTTCAGAGGCCTGAACGAAGACAGGCTAGAGTCAAAACTGTAAATATAAAGATTTTGAATATTATTGTTATTGGTAATACAATCGATTTCCTCGGAAATCTCTGGCTATATGATGCTTTAATAATTTTATGTATGCTATTTTCTTTTGTGCTAGTAGAACTAATAAGTCCTAAAAAAAAAAAAAACCCACACAAAACAAAACATGTTTTCCTGCTGGTAGTACATAAGGGGGCCTAAAATCCGGAAAGGAATGATTTTGCCATGATTAAAAAAGGAAATGAATGAAAATGCCTCTCACTGTAGGATAAAATAGAAAATACACGTGCTTTATTTTCTTTCTTCCTGGCTTAAAATCCCACCCCCCCCCCGCATTTTAATTCCTTCTGACCTCAGGGGTAAGTACCAGTATCCACCAGGTTGACATGGACAGAAATCTTTAGTTAAGCACAGTGGTGAGTATATAGTGTGCATGTTATTGCTGCAAATCATTTACACTATTAATCTGATTTTTTGGATGCATGTATTTATTTGGACTGGGGGTACGGAAGGAATTTGATTGCTTGAAAATAAAAGAACTAGCCTCAGCAGTCTTGGGTTTCCTAAGGAAGAGGGTGCTGGATTTTGAGCTGGGATGGAGGCTGTCCATATCTGGATACAGGGATCACTCTGTCATCATTATTTGTTAATAAGCAAAACCAAACAAATCAACCAGACAGACAAAGAAACAAACAAAAAACTCCAGTAGGATTTGGAGAAAACCTAAGCTCCAGAGAGTATCTAGATTTTATTTTACTAGATTGGCTTAACTTGAACCCGAAATGGTGAAATGGGTAACACAAGGAAATCTATGTTTGTAGAAGGTGAGATGAACTTAGTGAGTCCATGTGGCAGAGCTGTGTGTGTGTGTGTGTGTGTGTGTGTGTGTGTGAGTGCATGTGCGTGCACAGGGCCCCTCTCTCTCTCTCTCCCTCTCTCTCTCTATCTCTGGTGTAGAAGTGTCTTTAGTCCTCCCTGCAGGGAAGAGTCGTAATGATATTCCAAATGCATCTGGATCTAAATACTTAGCTCATCTGCTCTCCAAATGGGCTCTCCAAGCTCAGGACAGGTGATTGCCCCCACCAGTCCTGAACAGAACAGCCAATATATTTGATCTTGGGAGTATTTTTGTCCAGAGGAGACCTCTGAAAATCACAGCAAGTTACATGTGGCTTAAGAACGGGTAAGACATCTAAAGCTGTATTTGAAAAGTGTGATTCACAGACCACCTGCATCAGAACCACTGGTGGTTTCTGCTGGTTAAAAATGCATTTTCTGGGCCCCTTCTCAGACTCACTGAATCAGAAGGTCTGGGGGCGACTCCGAGAAGGCTTTAGAAATCAGGAGGGGATTCTATGCCCACCGAATTTGAGCTGCAGTGATGACAAAACATCCTTTCTCACAACTCTGCACAAGGGGACACATGTTCCTGCATCCCACCCAATTCAGTTTGGTGAATTACCAAGCTGATTACCACAAAGACTCCACTGCCTGGAAACCAACTTCCCACCATTGTCTGAGAGCTGGACACAGTGATAACAGGATTCTTGACATCCATTGATCTTAAGCTGATAGAATGCTGGCTACTCCATCATCAGGTAAGTTTGCAATTTGCAATCGTGGAATTCAATGAACTCTGGTGGAGGTGGTGAGTCCGGGGCCATGGCTCCCAGAAGTCAATGGGGCAGGGAGGCCCGACTGGGTGGGAGGAGATGGGTCAGGACAGGCTGGGCCCTATGCATGGGCCACAAATAAGGTTGTTTGGAGCTTGAGAATCTCTGGTCCAGCATTGGGGGATGATGGGGACAGTGATGTCCCCAGGCTTCTGTTTCCCTCTCTGTCCACCTGGACCGATGTTCCCCTTGCCGTTCTCCTTCCATGCCCCAGTGCTCAGTGGTCTGCGTTGATGACATCACCAAGTTCTCACAATAATCTTCTGTGGTCAACACCAGTTGCTTCATTGAATAGACTGGGAAACCAAAGTTTGGGAAGTTTGGGTAAGTTGACCAAGATCTTTTACTTTGTGACTGGCATTCAAATGCTGTTCAGTGTTTACCTCACCTCCTTGGGTCAGGGAAAGAGATCCAGTGGCTGTCCTTGGGCTCCCTTTCCTGAGCCCAGGGAGGCCTCCTTCAGAGATTTGCAGAGGATGGCGGAGGTGTCCCTCATCTCCTCAGGCAGCCCTTCTCTGCGTAGCATCAAAGAGATGTCACCATGCAGGGGAAAGAGTTTGGTTTTGGGGTCATTTGGTGTCCCACTTCTATCATTTTAGCTGCACGACCCTGAAAAAGTTACTTAACCTCTTTGGGTCTACCTATCTTTAAAGATATCTCTTCCTTATCTTTAAGGGGGATTGGAAGGGTGGGCAGTAATACCCACAGGGCTGTGTTGAGGTTTAGAGCAAACAATGTGTGCGGTGTGACTGGGACTGTTCCCAGAATCTAGTACGTACCAATGAACCACTGTAGTGACTGCCAAACAAGTTCAATTTGAGCGCTGAGATACATATGCTGTGTGATGCAGTGGAACAAGCATTGGACCTGAGTTATAGCAGCTGGGTTCTCATCCTGAATCAGCCGTCCACCAGCCCTGGGAACATCGATGAGACTCTGAACCACTCGGAGCCTCAGTTTCTTCATCTGTAAAGTGGTAGCTTAAATTGACCCCGGTCCCCTGTGATCACCCCAGAGGATGGTTTTGAAGAACAGGTGTCTGTGCAAGAGCTGTGTTCACGAAGGGGTTAGAGTTACATGAAAGAGGGACAAGACTGTGTCCCCACCCCAGATGAACTTTTGATGCGGTAAGTGACATAACACACTCAGCTATGAAACTCTTGGGCAAAACGTTGGTATCACATGAGGACAAAAATGATGCTACAGAGGACACTTGGGATTATAGCTGAACACCTCCTGCCAGCATCAGGCTTATTTGGATTTGTTGGGTCCTCACTGCAGATGGAGGAGATCAGCTAGACACTTGGGGAGACTT
The DNA here is from genome assembly GCF_937001465.1 of Orcinus orca. Lineage (NCBI taxonomy): Eukaryota > Metazoa > Chordata > Mammalia > Artiodactyla > Delphinidae > Orcinus > Orcinus orca. The sequence goes on along the minus strand of NC_064565.1, from coordinate 16,300,043 downwards.
TTGCTTTCAGGAAACAAACTCAATTTCTATTATTTGAATTTCTGTTGTCTTTAAGAGCCAGCTGGGTCTGCCTGAAGTCTTCGCTGTCACTTGAGGATATTTCTATGCATGTGAAGATCATTGCAAACAGCTTGCCCACTCCTGTTTGCTTTTTCCAACTCTTCCTAATGTTTCAAGGGGGGGGGGAAGTAGAATTTGCATTGTTGAGCACCATGCGTGAGGGGCAGGCTTAAGCTATTTGCATTTATTATTCCATTTCGTCTTTGCAACAACTTACCTGGTGGACGTTATTGTCATTTTGCAGATGAGGAAACTGAGGCTCAGAGAGGTTAAATAATCTGCTCAAGGGAACAAGCAGAGCAAGTGAGTAGCACTGCTGGGATTTAAACCAAGTATATGTTCTTGCCTCCCTGCTCAGTGCTGAATTTCCTCCTGAAAGACTTTCTCCATCCCTTACCCTTGAAAGATCTTACAGCGCTATTGACTTCCTTTGTACCCTCTCCAGGCACTAACCTCTGGACTACCCTGCACTGTGGGGTTGGCTCCTGTGTGCCATAGGTAGTGCTCTCTGTTTTCCAGGTGGGAGCGAGTACAGCTTGTTTCTCTAAACAGAGAACACCTGAGGGTAGGATATGTTTATTCATTCAGCAGATGTGGGCTGTGTACCTACTGTGTGCCAGACACCATTCTAGGCACTTGGACTATAGCAACGGATAAAATAGACACGCTCTTCTGTTTTCACAGAACATATTTTAGTGGGGAGAAGATAGACAAGTTAATGAACCAAACCCTACTAACTAACCAGCTAATACATAGAGTTTGCTGGATAGTGGAAGATGCCATGGAAAAAAATAAAACAAGAAAGAGGGTACACGCCAGTCAGAATGGCCATCATTAAAAAGTCTACAAACAATAAATGCTGGAGAGGGTGTGGAGAAAAGGGAACCCTCCTACACTGAGGTGGGAATGTAAATTGGTCCGGCCCCTATGGAGAATAGTGTAGAGGTTCCTTAAAAAACTAAAACTGGAGTTACCATATGATCCTGCAATCCCAGGCATATATCGGGACAAAACTATAATTTGAAAAGATACATGAACCCTTATATTCATAGCAGCAGTATTTACAATACCCAAGACATGGAAGCAACCCAAGTGTCCATCAACAGATGAATGGATAAAGGAGATGTGGTACACACACACACACACACACACACACACACACACACACACACAGAAGAATATTATTCAACCATCAAAAAGAATGAAATAATGCCATTTGCAGCAACATGGGTGAACTTAGAAATTATCATACTAAGTGAAGTAAGTCAGACAAAGACAAATATCACATGGTATCCCTTATATAGAATCTAAAAAATGATACAAATGAACATATTTACAAAACAGAAACAGACTCACAGACATAGAACACAAACTTGTGGTTACCAAAGGGGAAACCTGGCAGGGGGATAAATTAGGAGTTTGGGATTAACATATACACACTCCTATATATAAAGTAGATAGCCAACAAGGACCTGCTGTAGAGCACAGGGAATTACACTCAATATTTTGTAATAATTTATAAGGAAAAAGAATCTTAAAAAGAATATATATATATATATATATATATGTATATAACTGAATCACTTTGCCGTACACCTGAAACTAACACAGCATTGTAAATGAACTATACTTCCATATAAAAATGGTTAAAAATAAAAAAGAAAGAGGATGGAAATGTCATTGGGGAGGGGTCACTGGGAGAGGGTCATTGAGAGAGGGGTTTAAAAGGGACGCTCACAGCCAACCTCACTGCAGGTGACCTTTGAGCAAAATCTGAAGGAGATGAGAGACAGGAGGCATAGGTAGTGAGAGGAGTGCTCTGGGAAGAGTGTTCCAGGTGGAGGGAATGACAAGAGCAAAGGCCCTGAGGTGAGGGGTGCAGGTCTTTTACAGGGTAGTGAGCAGGCTCGTCGGGTCGCTGTGGCCTGAATGGGGCAGTTGTGGGGCAGGTGAGGGGAAGCTCCCAGAAGACAGGAGTCATTCTGCTGAATTTGCCTTTTATTTGGAATGAGGTTGGAATTTAAAAGGAAGGCTCTGAGCCGAGGAGGGACATGACTTGAGTTATACTTTCACAGGCTGTCTCTGCCTGCTTCCTAGGGAAAAGCCAGAAGGAGGAGAGGTCAGAAGTTAGGAGGCTACCAGGAGAAAAATGTTTTCATTTCTTTAATTTTGTATCTTTATGAGTTGATGGATGTGCACTGAAACTTACTGTGTTAATCATTTCATTATGTATGTAAGTCAAATCATTATGCTGTACACCTTAAACGTATCCAGTGCTGTGTGTCAAGTATATCTCCATAAAACTGGAAGGGAAAAAAAAAAAAAAAGAAGCAAGGGTGAGCTATATCAGCCTGGCTTCCACCAGTATGAGATTTAAAAAAAAAAGGAATTTAGGAAGCTATTGCATTAATGCAGGCGAGGGGGTCAGTTCCTCGGAGCACATCGGCCTGAGTTATTTTGTATCCACTCTCCTTCCACCAGAAGAGAGTGGCACATTGCAGGTGCCCACTAAACCCTTGTTAAAAAATGGAAAGAGAGGATGCAGCATCATCTAGTGCTTACAGAGTGTGGGCATTGCTGCTGGATTCCAGCTTCAGAGTTCCTGTGGTGTGACCTGGGACACGTGACATTCCCTCTCTGTGCTTCAGGTCCCTGATCTGTAAATGGCATAATAACAGCCTTGACCCTGTACGCTTCTTGTGAGGATTGCACAGAATAATGTATGTGAAGGGCTTGGAAGGGGGCCTGGTCCACAGTTACGGCTCCACGGATATCTGTAATTACCAAGGCAAGAGCAGGCTTTATGTGCCTTTGTTGAAGAAAGGGAAGCGTTGAGAGAAAAATATTAGAAATCTTCATGAATGATTTGGAAATGTGAGAAATACAGAGTATTTCTTTTTCCATATTTCCATTCCAGCAATGCAGTTTTTGTCGCCCATCACTCTTCTTTCCTGGGATGCAATCAGATTTTGGTTTTGCTGACATATTCCAAATGGGCTGGTAGTCTGATCAGGCAGCAGTGGGAAGGTGGGTTCCATCCTCTGCCCCAGCTTTTCTCCGTATGGAGCAGCCCTGTGTCCTTTCCTCTTATCAAGCTTCATGGCAGCCACGTTAAAAGTTTATCGCTAATGTTATTAGTTTCTAATCAGGGCCCACTGAGATTATTACCTAATAGTTATTGCTCTGCTCTTCCAACCAGATGTCAAGTATAACGAGCCAATAAAACTGCTATTAATTTAGGCTGAGTGACAATTTTAGGCCCTCGGAGCTCAAGATGAGGAGCCTCATAAAAGCAGGGCACAAATAATTGGGGTGCTCAAAAGTAATAACAAAAACGGTGAGAATATGGATAAATATGTTTCTAATTTAAAAGTGAAACAGCTCTGAATACTAACATTTCTCATGCACTTTCCTGGGATGAATGGAGCAATTTTCAGGGACCCAGCCTGCAGGATTTGGGCAGAATGGCTGAGGAAGTCTGCCCTTGACAGGGAGAAATTATGGTACCACCACAGCCCTGTTTACCACGGTCCTGTTTGGTTCCAGTGAGAGAATGGGGTTCACGGATGCCTGGAAGAGAGGGTTTCCCTGGAGAGCTCAGTGAAACGTGCCTGTTTTGCGGCCAGCCTCTGGGGCATCCTGACTTGTCCCTGCCTTGACACGCACCCCATTTTTGAGAAATACCCTCTTTCTACTCACCTCTTCTGTCCTCCTGTATAGGGTTTTGAGAAGCTTGTGTTCAAATCCTAATTGCATGGGCTTCCCTGGTGGCGTAGTGGTTGAGAGTCCGCCTGCCGATGCAGGGGACACGGGTTCGTGCCCTGGTCTGGGCGGATCCCACGTGCCGCGGAGCGGCTGGGTCTGCGCGTCTGGAGCCTGTGCTCCGCAGCGGGAGGGGCCACGGCAGTGAGAGGCCCGCGTACTGGGAAAAAAAAATCCTAATTGCATCACTCTCTGAGGGAGCGATCGAAACATCCTTCTGAATCTCATCTCCCTCCTCTCCCAAAGCAGCAATGTGAACAGCACCTACCTCAGAGGACTGCAGGTGCAGCATTCAAAGAAATAACAGATGGAAGGAGCTTAGCACGGCGCCTGCACCCCCATGAACTGGACCAGATATTGCAGTGCTTTAAATGATGCAAACGTGCTTCCTCCTTCCTCCTTGCCCATCCATTCCTTCTCTTTATTCCCTCATTTGGATACTACTTATCAAGCATTTAGCAGAGCCAGAGGGGGTACCTTTAAAAGGTTCACTTCTTTCCTTCCCCATCCTCAAATGCATAAATAACGCTGTCCTGTGTCCTTTCACTTTGTTCCACCAGTTTTTGTTTTATTTTATTTTATTGAAGTATAGTTGATTTACAGTGTTGTATTAACTTCTGCTGTACAGCAAAGTGACTCAGTTATACATATATATACATTCTATTTCAAATTCTTTCCCACGATGGTTTATCACAGGATATTGAATATAGTTCCCTCTGCTCTACAGTGGGATCTTGTGGTTTATCCATTCCCTATATAATAGTTTACATCTGTTAACCCAAATCTCCCAATCCATCCCTCCCCCAACCCCCTCCCTCTTGGCAACCACAAGTCTGTTCTCTGTGTCCCATTTCAGCATTTTTAAAGACACATAAGCATGTTCTGCACACACACTTGGCTAATTGTGATGGTAGGGGTGTGGGGTGCAGAGGTGAAGCTTCAGTGGGTGCTTCGATTCTTCTAATGTCTGGTGACTGTAATCAAGGAGGACGACCCCTGCATGGCCCTGGGAGAAGAAGGGGTGGAGTAAAGGTTTCAGAAGAAGACTCCCTTGCTGTGGGCCCTCCATGGCCAAGCCTTCCATTAGTAGACCTGGGGTGTGGGGCTTGGTCCTGAGATGTTGCTGCAGATGCAGACTAACTGTTCTCAATGGTTACTTGTTCCCACTAGGTACATAGGTCCATCCACTCCATTTCCCAGTGAATGGACTGTGGGCCGAGATGATGTGCAGCATTCTCTCATCTCTCCCCATGCCTGGCCCATAAACCCTACCTTCCAACCCTCCAGGCCTCTCTTCCTTTGTCTGCTGGCCACCCTGAAAGATGCAGTAGTTCATCTGGGACCCTGCAATGTCAAACCAGTGGACGGAGGAGCCTGTCCCTGAATGAGCACCTGTCAACCTGCACTGAATAGTGAAGTGAGTACACAGATGTCATGGTGTAATAGGGAAAAACAAATCTGACTCCATGTTAGATCTGTTCTTTAACCTTTGTATTCTATTGTTTTTGCTTTGAGTTAAGAATGTTGCCTATAGCCTGAAATATACAGGACAGCCTGTTTGGAAGGCTCTGAGCTTTAAGAGAATAACACTTTCCCACTCACATAGAGATACAAAGTCACAGAACAGAGAATAACACTTGTCTTGTTGGAGGTTTACAGGAACATTGTGACCTAACCTACCTGGACAGCTGCAAGCACAGAGGATTCTGACACCAAGAAGTGGTAGTATTAAAGAAGCCCCTTTTTAGTATAAAAGAAGCCTGAATTCTGACTGGGGTAAGATGGTTCTCCAGGATTAGTCCGCCATCTTCTTGGTCTGCTGGCTTTCTGAATAAAGTCATTATTCCTTGCCCCAGCAACTCGTCTCCCAATTTATTGGCCTGTCATGTGGCGTGCAGAATGAGTTTGGACTCAGTAACAATGGTGTGGAGGTCTGGAGGTTTGGGATCATTTGTTATAGCAGCTAAGCATCCCTGACTAATACAGATGGGCAGGACTTTGCCAGGTAGATGGGCAGGAAGAGGGCACTGCAGGTCACAGGTGTGGAGGAGCCAGAAGCCCCCAGGTGTGTGCTGTGGGGACTAAAGTCAGCCAGTACTGCAAGATGACCCAGTGGGAAGGTGGGGGGTGGTGACGGAGAGGGGGCAAGAGCAGAGGCTCAAGGGCTGTGTTTGCCATTTAGGATCGCACTGTAGGCCATGGGGCTGTTGGAGAATGGTAAGAAAAAACTCTGACCATAATGCTGCTTTGAGCATGCCCTTCTGGTGGCAATTCTCCAGGGGAGGATGGATGAGGGTGACGTGGGATTTGTCCCAGGCTGATGGATAAGGAGGCTTCACAGATGGTCCAGGGGAGACAGCATGGAGGCCTGAACTAGGAATGTGGTGGTGTTGGTGGGAGCTTGAGCTGACAAAGTAGCTATTTCAGAAGTAGAATTTGCAGGACTTGGTAGTCATTTTGGGCCCGGTTGGGATTGGGGGAGGAGACCCCTAAGGCTTCCTCTTCCTTTTATATCCTTTTCTCCATTCCCCTTCTTTCCTAATTTCTTTCAAGTGTGAACTGTGAGCTGTCACAAAATGAAGTTTGGTTCTTGTTTTCTGGGGGCATGCTTGCTTCCCACAGATGGACTGACCCACAAGGATGCAGAGCAAACAGTACTTGCCCATCAGTACCACACATGCCCTGGCTCTGCTGTCTCCCAGGGTGTGTACAGGCAGTGGGCATCCAGGTGCAAGTTTCCTCAGCTCTGACTTCCTTGTTGTGGCCCCTCCATGGCCAAGTCTTCCATCAGTAGATCTGGGGTGTGGGGCTCCTAAACCACCTGTTCATTCACAGGTGGATTGTGGGGACGGAATCATTCTTCCAATTGAGTCTGTTCATAAATTCATCACCAAGCAAGAAGATGGGAAATTATTTTAAATGGATTTGAACAGAATTTTAGCATGTTCAGCAGAGTCAGATTTGCTTTTGGAGCTCAGGTTAAAATTTGATGTGTTAATTGAGTCTCCAGTGCAGCTGGATTATCTTTGCTGCTATTAAAGTAGAAATCAATATTAATATTTTCTCCCTGTTAACCATTTTTCTAGAACTAATATTTTTCTTCCCTTCATGTCTCCTTCTATGACTCTGTTACCTTTGCATTTCTAATTGTGTTTGGAATTTATGGAGTATTTTTTTTTTTTTTAAAGAACACAGATAGTTTGTGATGCTGCTGCATTTCCCATCACATCTGGGATCAACGTCTGTAATGGATTCGCTTTTATGCCCAGCTCCTGGACAGCCCTCTCATTATCTGATAAGAGAAGATTATTTTTGCTGGCCTTCTAGGTAATGGAGCCTTTTCATTTGTTTTCCTGCAAATAAGAAAGGGGCTGGTGAGAGGATGGGAATTTTGTCCAATGTACATCTTGAGAGAGCTTTTCTGACCCTCTGCTGTTCACGCAGCCTCACCTCTGACTGCAGACCTGTGCTCCCAGCCCCTCTCTGGGCGCCAAGTTCATCATCTAACCAAGATGTGTGTGCTCACCTGGGTCCCTGGGATCTTCCCCACCGTGTCTGGGGCACTGGTGTTCCCTAATCTGGGTGTATAATTGGCGCTTGTGCCGAGAGGCACTCTCATTCCTTTCCTCGTGCTCTACAGTGAGTGGTGCCCAGTGATTTTATCGCTCCCTCTAGGAATGGCTCTCAGTTTGTTAGATGTCAACTCCTTAGCATGGCACGCAAGGTCCCCTGTAATCTGTCCGTCTTTATCTCTTTGGCCTCATCTCCAGCCTCCATGACGGGAATCTGAGCTGTAGTTATGCAGAGCTGCTTACAAGTTCATGAAGACAGCTTGAAAAGGGGCCTTCCCATGCTGTTCCATCTTCCTGGGAGGTCTTTCCCCACGAGCTACCCCTCAAGGCTGAGCCTGAACGGCCCCTCTTCTGAGAAGCCCCTTGACCTTAAAGGCAGTTGGCTGTTCTCTGTCTTTCACGTCCTTGTGGTCTGTCTTTCTCTCTTCTCCAGTTGACCCTGAGTTCCTTGAAGGCAGGGCTCCTGTCTTCCCATCTCTCTACTGCTGCCACCTTGTACTCAGCCTGGGGTAGAGATGTGCTTGGTGAAGGCTAGCTGAGCGGCACCTTGCCATGTGTGTCTGGTAACACAGCCCCCATGGGAAGTGCTTCACATGCCTACATGCTTCACTCATCTACAACACACCTCTGTGAGGTAGGTGCTGTTCCTTTCCTCCATGTCACAGATGAGTCATTTGAGGCACAGAGAGGTAAAGTGACTTGTCTAAAGTGGCTCAGCTTATGCGTGGAGGTGACAGGAACAAAACCCTGGCCTCTCATGCTTCCAAGCCTATGGTCTTAACCATTTTGACCTATGGCCCTTCCCCTCCTCTCTGTTTCTCTCGCCCCTGCATCTTGACAGGTCTTTGTCCTCTCCTGCTGCTTTCCTGCCTCTCTCAGAGGATACATATTGTTGTAAGAGGAGATGGTGGTCTTTGTGAAGTTGAAAAACAGCGTAGGTGTGCTGTGTGGGGCTGCCCTCTGTTTGTCACCCCTCCCCGCACCTCCCCTGTGTAGACTCTAGCTCTCTCTGCCCCGTGTCCCAGGAGCTCAGCTCTGGGGACTCTTCACTTGCTCTCTGGCTTCCATTTGGCCCATGGAGGCACTGGGATGGGGGACAGAGGCAAGGTGGTTCCTGCTCCCTCACTGTGTTCCCCTAGAGCAGGGGTTGCAAACACTGTAAAGTGCCAGATGGTAAATATTTCAAGCTTTGTGGCCCAAGAGACAAAAGTAAGGCTATGAGTTAGGTACTGATATAACCATTTTAAATGTAACCATTTGAAAATGTAAAGTCATCCCTAGCTCATGAGCTATAACAGAGCAGGCAGCAGGTCTGGTTTGGCCCAGCTGTAGTTTGCCAACCGCTGATCTGGAGTCTACGGCAGGGGTTGTCAAACTTTGCTGTGTATCAGCATCACTGGAGGGCTGTTCTAAGACAGAGAGCAGACCCTGTCCCCAGAGCTTCTGATTCTGTAGGTCTGCAATGGGGACCGAGGATTTGCCTGTCTAACAAGTTTCCGGGTGGTGCTGATGCTGCTGGTCTGGGTACCACAGTCTGAGAAGCATCAGAGTGGAGATGGCACCTGCCAAGTGTTCCTTTGGGCTCAGGGACTCTATTCTCCCCCTTTGCTCCTTCAGACCTGGGTGCTTCCCCATCCTTTGGGGATTCCCTTAACACTGCCTAAATCTTTGTAAATCATTCTTTCCTTTTCAGTTAAACCCTTTGCGTGCTCCATCTTGGTCAGAATCTTCCTGATACTTGAAGGGTTTCCATTTTCCAGAAAGGGCCTGAGAACTCTGTGTCTGTGTACGTTAAAGGAATACTCCTTGGAGGAGAATGTTTCATCGATGAACTATTCTTGTGCTGATTGCATAAACATTCCTAAAGAATCTCTTTTGTGTGTGGCTCTCTGGGAGCTGGGACCAGTTCAGAGGATGAATAGGACAGAGCAGAGTCCCTGCTAACAAACGGGCATCTGTAGGACGCTATGGGTGTGTCAAGGCCACCCAGCTCCAAGGAAGTGGCTCAGGGTAGGCTCTCCAGGGGAGGAGATGAGTTCAAACGAAAAGTATGCAGCCAGCCCATAAGAAACTGGAGGTCTTGGGGAGGAGAGGGTGTGTGGAGGGGCCTGGGGAGCCCTGGCCATAGTGTGTGTGTGTGTGTGTGTGTGTGTGTGTGTGTGTGGAGGGGCAGGGTCTGAGAGCAGCCGTACAGCTAGAGAAGTAAGCAGAGGCCAGATCACAGGGTCCTCATTGAGGATAAATGTGGGAACATTGGGGTTTTCATCAGGGAATGACATAGTGAGATTTCCAAGCAGAAGGACCACCTCAGTGGGGAACTGCATGGATGGCACATGGGACAGAGGCTGGTGGCTGGGCAGGAGGGCCCCTCACAGGCTGCCAGGCTGGTTTCCCACTGATCTGGGTTGGGACAGGCTGAACCTGGAAACCGTGGCTGCCAATAAGCTTTAGGATAATCTGAGACTGGCCTCTGCCATTGCACGTGTGCCCCCTGGTGAGTGTGTAAGAAGAAAACCTCTACACAAGGCCTCACCTCCTTCCTCTGGGAAGCAGAATTCTCATTGGGCTGGACGCTGTCCACCGTGACTTCGCTTGAGGGCTTCATTTCACAAATGAAAAATATCAACGAATCGAATCATCTCGAAGAGGTAAAGCGTTAAGGAAACCATGGCAGCCCAATGTCTGTGTTTCCTGCGAGCCAAAGGCTTCTCTGAAACATTTACCCAACATCTCTGAGAGCTCCCACCAACCAAGGGCTACCTTTTTGGAAAGGTCAGACTTTTAAAAGGTTAATTGTTACCCTTAAGAAAATCACAAAAACAAACTGCAGGGCTGCATCTTTAATGAGTATTTGGTACAGCGGTTCCCAGAAGCACCATTCCTGACGATTTGATTTAAACAAGACTAGTCTAGAAATCAAGTGCCTGTGGCAACTTCTGACTTAAAGTGTGCAGGGCCGTCTGCGGTTTAAGGAGTATTACTGTGCTTCGGAAATGTCCTCTGGCCCAAACCCCAGCCAGCCAGGAATTTGAGCGCTGCTAAATCCTTGGATCTTTGCAGTGAGGTGGCTGAACAGCCGAGTGCGGAGGGACCCCAGGATTTCAGCCTCTTCTCTTGTCAGAGTGCTTTCTCGCTCAGCAGTCTCGCCCAGCCCAGCGCCTGGCCGGTCCCCTCTGAGGATGCCTTGTCCATCGGCTTCCTCTTGCTCACTTCCACATGGCTGCTCTGCAGCCGCCTCAATGCAGTTTGACCAAATCAAATCACTGTCGCCCCTTCCCTCCGCGCTAGCTCTGCCCTAGCCCCTACCTTCTGCCGAGCGCGTCGCTCCCCCAGAGCTCGCCCCGCCCCCAGCTGGAACTCTCTGGTTCTTGGTTATTTTCCCATTCTGCATTGTTCATCTAGGACCTCGTCCTCCCAGTTGCCAGGTCCTACTGATTCCTTCCTCACGATCCGTCTCAGGACTGTCTCTTTTCTTCGCTGCGGGCACCACAGGGGTCTGATCTGAACCTCTCTCCTAGGTGATTCCAATCACTTCCCGCCATCTTCGTTGTGGGTCATCCACGCGGCCCGCTGACACGAGACAGATTTTCCTGAAGATCTGCTGTGATTCTGTAAATCCCTCGATCTAACGGCTCACTCTTTTCTTATCTTCTCTGGAATGAAACTCAGGATTTCAGTATTCATCACCTTTGCTTAATCTCTTACCCTCCCCTTGCCTTTTCTAAATTAAATTTATTTATTTATTTATTTTATTGAAGTATAGTTGATTTTCAATGTTGTGTCCTCCTCCTTTTTAATTGTGAGAGCATTGTAGAGATCTACCCTCGTATCCAATTTGTAAGCCCACCGTACGGTATTGTGAGCTATAGTCACTGGAGTTAGGCAGACCTCGAGAACTTATTAAATATTACACAACCTATCACATGGAAGAGAATGGTCTCTGGTCTGAACTGGAAGCTCGCCTCGCCCCTCTGTGACTTTGCTTGGCCCTCACATGCCTGGGATGCCCCTGCACTCTTCCTGGGGGGGGGGGGTCTCCCTCTTCCCCATGTCCTCCCACTATCTCCCTGGTCACTCTGGCTGTCCTTTCTCCTAGGCTGCAGGGTATTATGGCTGTTTGTGTCCATGGGGCGTTAGAACTGCTGGACTGTGACTTATTTACCTTGTAGCCTCACAGCTATGCTTTTTGAAACTGTTTGGTTTGTTTTTAATCCATAGAATGAAGGTAATCATTCTTCCAAAGCAAGTGTATGGGGTTAATATTATTGATAAATGCCAAGGGTACAGTGAGCTCCCAACAGAGTGTCTGGCCCACGGTGGGCAGTAAACACACAAGCACGGTCCAGAGTAGGTGGGTCATTTCAAAGGGCGGAAGTCAGGGGGAGGGAAGAAGAAACATAGGAAGGGAGGAAGGAGGGAAGGGAGGAGGGAAGGAAGGGGGTAGAAAAGCTAATTTGCTAGAACTGTCTTAACTGTTCTCCTCGCAGTCAGACCATAGTCTTCCTACTTCTCTTACGTGGTAAGCTCTGTCCCATCTCTACACCTTTACCCATTCTCTGGATTTCTCCTGAAAGAGCTGTTTCCTGGACTGTACCAGGCTGCACCCAGTCCTGTGGATTCGTCTCCTGAAGCCACCACACATGCACTCTAAGAGCTGTTTTCCCTTAAATTTTCCCTTACTAGTTGAGTGCCACATGTGGAAGGTCATACAGAGTCATCAGCCACCTGTGTGTTTTTATTGCACATGCTCCATGGTTTTCAGGGTCAGAGTTTCTTGCTCAGATTCTACAAAGTTTCTGTTTTAGATGCCATTCCTCCATGTATCTAATGGCCTCATTCAGTGCAAAACAGTGAGGTGGCTTTGCCTTCTGCTTGATGCCTGTACATGAGGAGGCTGTCCTTGGGTCCCCCCCCCAACCCCGTCTTTCCTGCCTCAGTACTGCTATGGTCTAAATACCTTAAGTATGTAGGTAAGATTTAGGCGGGATCTGTTTTCCCCTCCAGGTTCCTCCCCTACGTCTCCACCTGGCTGGGCTGGCCTCCTAGGAGGAAACCTACAAGGCCTCCCACCCTCTGACTTACAGTTGCATTGGGTCAGTGTGTCACATCAGGAGGAGGGGGAGATGGGGTATTTCTTTTGGCTTCTCCCCTGCATGGTTGCCCAGGCTGGCTGTGGCCCACCAAAGGTCACTGCACTTAATGTAGCCTCTTCTTTCCTCTGGGTCAGGCAGCCACCCCCTCCCTCTCCTTCAGGGGGTGCTCCTGGTCATTACTGATGCCAGGGTGCTTGTGCATTCCCAAATCTCTGCCCCAAGTTAGTAGACAGGTTATTAAACTCCCTTAACTTACAAGTGGACTCTTCCTTCCTGAAAAATATGCTCTGTAAGTGCCTTGTGGATCAAACTCAGAAATATCGCATCCAGCAAAAGAAGCCCCACAGGAAGGAATGTGTATGAAGTTCAAGAACAGACAAAACTCACCTGTGGTGATAGAAGTCAGGGCTGTGGTTGTTTGTTTTTGAGTTGGGACTTGGCAGGAGGGAACTCGCTGAGGTTTTGGAAACGTTCTGTCTTGTGATTGGGTGGTGGTTATGTGAATATTTGCAATTGTCAAAAGTGATTGATGCAAATCAAAACTACAGTGAAGTGTCACCTCACACCAGTCATGATGTCAAAATCTTGGCTCTCTGTGAACCAATGCTGAAAAGAAGTATGGAGACAGCGATTTGGAGTAATGAGAAAAAAGGCTTTAATCTTTGCCTGCAAAGGGGGTAACACAGCAGGCTAGTGCCTCAAGAACTGTGCCCCCCTCCCTGGGGAATAGGGAAAGGTTATATATCCTGGAGCTCGTGGTCTGGGGTAAGTGATAGGCTCAAAGTAATGAAGGTCTTGCATTTATTTTCTTCTGCAAATTCATGGCCAAAGCTGCTGTCAGGTGGCTCAACAACTGGGTCTGGTGTCCCTGAAGTTATGGGCCCATGACCTTCTTTCTGAAATGAAGAGTGCTACAAGGGAGTGCAAGGAGAGAAGAAATGCCAGGTACAAAGGGTAATTCATGTGGGGTCAGAGAATAATCAGCTTTGTGAAGGACAAGTCTAGCTACAACTGTTTGTTAGTAGTAACAGCTAAAGAATAACCAAGATTGCTTAACTCTTTCAGGCCTGTTTATGTTGTTTCCCCAGCCTGTTCATTGTTTCCTTATTTTCCTTGTTTATTGGAAAACAAAAGTTTCATTTCTATTTTTGCTGCAATGGTCAGAATGGCCATCATGAAAAAGTCTACAAATAATAAATGCTGGAGAGGGTGTGGAGAAAAGGGAACCCTCCTATACTGTTGGTGGGAATGTAAATTGGTGCAGCCACTATGGAGAACAGTATGGAGGTTCCTTAAAAATCTATAAACAGAGTTAACACATGATCCTAAAATCCCACTCCTGGGCATATACCTAGAGAAAATGCTAATTCAAAAAGATACATGCACCCCAATGTTCACTGTAGCACTATTCACAGTAGCCAAGACACAGAAGCAACCTAAATGTCCATCAACAGATGAATGGATAAAGAAGATGTGGTACGGGCTTCCCTGGTGGCACAGTGGTTGGGAGTCTGCCTGCTGATGCAGGGGGCGCGGGTTTGTGCCCCGGTCCGGGAAGATCCCACGTGCCGCGGAGCGGCTGGGCCCGTGGGCCATGGCCGCTGAGCCTGCGCGTCCGGAGCCTGTGCTTCGCAATGGGAGAGGCCACAGCAGTGAGAGGGCTGCATACCGCAAAAAAAAAAAAAAAAAAAAAAAAGAAAAAAAAAAAGAAGATGTGGTACATATATACACAATGGAATATTACTTAGTCATAAAAAATGAAATAATGCCATTTGCAGCAACATGGATGGACCCAGAGATTATCATACTGAGTGAAGTAAGCCAGACAAAGACAAATATCATATGATATCATTTATACGTGGAATCTAAAAAAACAGGTACAAATGAACTTATTTACAAAACAGACGTAGAAAACAAACTTATGTTTACTGAAGGGGACAGTGGTGTGGATGGGGAGAGATAGATTAGGAGTTTGGGATTAACATATACACACTACTATGTATAAAACAGATAACCAACAAGGACCTACAGTATAGCACAGGGAACTATATTCAATGTCTTGTAATAACCTATAATGGAAAAGAATCTGAAAAAGAATATATATATATATATATATATATATATATAAAAACTGAACATATATATAAAAAACTGAAAGCAACCAACAAACAAACTAACCCCAAAATTGTTCTTGAAACAAAATTCATCTTTGGGAAGACTTTTAAAAAATTTGGCTACAGTGTTAAGACACTGGCATATGTTTTTCTGTAGGTTTATTGGTAATTTGTATTCATTTTATAAAATGTCTATTCATATCTTTTTAAAATAAATTTATTTATTTTATTTATTTATTTTTGGCTGCATTGGGTCTTCATCACTGTGCGTGGGCTTTCTCTAGTTGCGGTGAGTGGGGGCTACTCTTCGTTGTGGTGTATGGGCTTCTCACTGCGGTGGCTTCTCTTGTTGCGGAGCACTGGCTCTAGGTGCGCAGGTTCAGTAGTTGTGGTTCACAAGCTCTAGAGTGCAGGCTCAGTAGTTGTGGTGCACGGGCTTAGCTGCTCCGCGGCATGTGGGATCTTCCCACACCAGGGCTCAAACCCGTGTCCCCTGCATTGGCAGGAGGACTCAACCATTGCACCACCAGGGAAGTCCTATTCATATCTTAAAAAAAAAGACATTATGAGAAAACTCTGCTTCAGAATAACTCAGCCTACACTTGAGAGGCAGTGAAAGGTTATCTATTTGAATAAATCAAGGAAAAAAGTCATTGAACTCATACATACATTTTATTATATGTAAATTATACCCAATAAAATGTAAGTATCTAGAATTACAAGGGAAAAGTAATTTTACTGAAATACATGTAATGAAATGTTAAATGCAAGTTTGTGGAATGGATAAAAACGTCTTCCTTTTCCTCAACTACCCATCAACATTCTATACATCCTCAGTCATGAGCCCGCAACCTGGTGGCACCTAGGGCTGCAGCATCCTTTCTTCCAGCCCAGAACTGTCTCCACTGTCCTCACGGGGCATCTACTGCACCTGTGTTAACTGCTGTATGAGCAGGTGTTGCTGAGTGCAGGCAGTGCCTCTTAGATGCTTAGAAACAGGGATGGAGACCCTGGCACAATCCCATGCACAGAGTAGACATTCAATGCCTAAAACCAAAGCCACTGCTTCTTTAATAAACAGCGATTGAATTCTTATTCTGAACTAGGCAGCAGGTTGGTGACTAGGAAAACTATTTTCATTTTTTAAATCGAGTCTCATAAAGTCAGAATTCTGTTTCCTTGGTCCTTGAAGATTTGGCAAAACCTGGCTCAACCCCTCAAATTCATGGGCTTGTGAAAGGGCTGAGTCTGCCCACGTTCTGTGATTTTTTTCCAGTGTTTTTCCATAGAGGCCCCCATCTCTACTCCTGTTGCTCTTCCTGTCACATTCATAACACCCCCGTGGGAACCTGGGCACAGAGGTCTGCTGTTTAGGTAATTTTCATAAAAAGAGAAAATCAACTCTAGCCCAGCATTGTGTGTGGGATGTTGGGTGTCAGGATGGAGACTCACCAGGATGGCTGGCCTCCTGCATCCTCCCTGTATGCCTGCCCTTGGTCCACTGACATCCTTAAGTAGGGTCTCAGTAGGTGAATTCCCTACACCAAGCAGCCTCTAGGGAAGTAAAATCTATTCTTTCACGTTTCCCCTGCCACAGTGCCCATTTTCCCATTTCTTTTGAATTGTTTTTCAGGGACCAATCAAAGCAGGTCATTTTTCCTTTCATGAAATTTCCTGAAATTCTAATAAAAATATATTTTTCCATCTTATTACATCTGATAGAAAAGTATTTCAATCTTGTGTGGTGGCACCAATACAGATGACCTCTCTGGAGGATGGATGAGCAAAAGACAATAAATTGTGTAATTTTGGCCTTTGGCCATCCTCACCCAATACAGCTTCTGCCTTAGATGATGGGCTGTGCTCTTCTCTGGGACTGTGCTTGGGGATCTGTTCCATGGCACAGCCGGGATGTGGGACTATCTTGTCCCTTCTACTTGAGGCTTCTCAGCCACTATGGGGCGCCCGTTGTCGGGGAAGGTGTCAGGTAGCCTGGTGTGTGTTTGGATGTCATGTATGCAGACAGAGCTGCATGAAGATATGAAGGGTCAGGGTGTGGGTAGCCGGAATTCCCAGACTAGATCTTCTCCAGCTTCTTTTACCCTCAGAGCCAAAGTCTACCGCCATGTTGGACCCTATCCTTTGGGAGTTAGGGTTTGTGAGGGGGCACCCATACTAACCAGATCTTCATTCTCTGATCTCAGTTTCTGGAGGTCCCACATAGAATTCTTCTTTTTGGTGCAATTTGTCCCAAGATGTCCATCAAGAGTTGAAGGTAAAACAAATGGAATGCAATTCCACTTCACAAAGTCTTTGTATTTTCTTCAATCTGTCCCGTAAGTACCTGGGCTCTGATGGGTTGCCTAGGAGACCATGCATGACCCTGGAAGGGAATGAGCCTCTAAGTTGTCCTGAAGATCCCTTCTGAGGAACCCAATAATGACCTCACCCGAGGACTCTGCCTGGTTGGGGGTTCAGCCTCCTGCATTAGCTTTGGGTCTGGGAATCTGAGTTTATGCTCCAAGATCTTTGTGAGGTTTGTTTCCTGAGGGTAGCAGTTTTCCTGGAGGTAACAGACTTTTATTTTCCTAAATTCACAAGAATGGGGGGCAGAAAATCTCAGCCTTTTTGTGCAAGCTGGGTCTCTTGAGCTGCATCTCACTGTCAATCATTTTCTTTCCACTTTGCTCCAGCTGGATCTGATTTTCCAGATTAAAATCATGAGGGGTTGGTATCCAGCTTACTGCCAAAGCCTGGGGAGGTTTTACCGTGATGTCTTTTCTCCTTCCTGTTGGTGCATGTTCAGAAACCTGCCATGTGGATGCCAGCACCATCCACAGTCCTGCAGGCCTGTCTGAGTGTTCTTTGACCCTGGAGACAGAGAGATTCATGACTTTTGACTATGTGCAATTTCTAATTCTGGATGGACCACACAATTTTTCTATTCATCACCATTGCTTCTCCACGTCTGAGACCTGTCTCCCTTGGAACATTTCAGTGGCATGTCCTAACTGTGGCTCAAAATCTTCCTCTTCAATCTGGCACTGTTTGCCCCCAGATGCCTTATCTGGGCTAGCATCCATGCACCTGTGGCCAGCGATTCCAGGCTAGCTTGGTAGTTACCCCTTAACAGGAGGCCGGGCTCTGGAGCAGTCTGTCTCAGCAAACAAAGCAGGATGAAGACCTTCTCGGTTATCTTGATCTGGGTGATCATGGGTCTCTTCTCCTCTTTTAGGACTGAGTGTCACTGGAAGCTGTATTGACCCCCAATCTGTAGGGTTTCCTCTGGTTGGCTAGTTGATAAGTTCATTTCTTGTCCTGTGTTGCCCTGGCCAGGGTACCAGCAAATGCTCTGTGTGTATTGCTCTCTCTACCTGCCTGGATAGGAACATCACTCCCTCACATTTTCATGCTGGTCTTGGGGCTATGTGACCACTGTCCTCTGACCCAAGCATCACCACTCTCCTCTGACCCAAGCATGAGCCTGGTCCCTGCAGGAACAGTCATCTTTCTCCCCTTTTGGCAATCAGGATGAGGGTGCCCTTTGGCTTAGCTCTAGGGTAGTAATTTCAGCCACACTGCATTGCACTGGGGTCCTGTTTTTCAGCTTTAAGATCCTAGGCCTGTGCCCCAGTGTTACTCAGCTGTCACTTGGGTCTGCACCGCCTCCTGAATATCTAGGTAAATGAGACTCTAATCTTCAATGTCATGGATCTTGTGAGCTCAGAGCTCTCTGAACAATTGCTGTGAATTCAAAACTTGAGTCCTCAGGGTCTCCATATGGGCCTCTTTGATGACCTGGATGCAAATCTTTGCCTGTTCAGAGCTTTCCTCCAAAATTTTTACTCAAGCCAAGCTGATACTCTGCCACTTCTGTGTTTTTTGTTTGGTTTTCTGTTTGTCTTTGGTAGAGAAGAGCTGCTATAGGCCAGTCAGATCTGTCTTGATGAACACAGTTTTCTCTCTTTCCTTAGGCAAGTATTTTTAAGTTGGACTTGGCCGCGATCACCAATATTATTTCATACTCAATTGCAGGCAATATTTCCGGCATGGAGTAGGTTTGAGTTTATAAGCAAGGGGGTTTGCAATGCTTATTTAACAGTATTTGGCTTACCAGATGTTACCTAAACGTGGATAAGTAAGGGAAATGAAAACTAAACCCCTTATTTTCGCATTCATGTGAATTCATGAAAAGCACATTGGCTTTTTTTCCTACTCCTCAAAATTCTTTTTTATTCAAAGAATTGCATTTTTATTATTAAGTATCACTGTATTCATATTGTAAACAAGATTTATAATATGCCTTAAATAGCTAATACGTACTTAGTTGTAATGGCTCTGTTCAACTTTCCAGCTATTTTTAATCACCACTGAATGCAACCCTGACATTAACACTGAATATATATATTTCATACTAAGTTATTTTTCTAGAAGTCATTCTGCTTCCTAGAAAATGTTCCTTCCAGAGATTCTTTCCAGAAACCTGGACATGGTTCTTCATAGGAATTTCTGCTGAAAAGTCTTTTAATTAAACTTTAACCTATATCGTTGTAGAAACAATCATCATCATCATCAAATTTGCGTTCTAAACTCTTTTCATGAGCCCTAGAATAGAGCACCTGTAATAGCTTTCTGTTCTTTTCCTGGCCAACAAAACGTTCTCTCCATAGCTTTACGGTAAAAGAATGTAATGCCCCACACAATTTAAAATCATAATCTACTCTTGTTTAATGGTATTTTATTGCCTTTATCTCCATTTATCTATAAATACGTTTTTAAACATATGATGTCCATACCTTTCTGTCTTCTTTTTTGCTCACTCACACTAGAACACATTTCAATGTTTCTCTGGAGCCTTCATAAATGTAATTCTTAGTGCCCATAATCTATCTTTCTATCTGCATCTTAACAATCAAAACTTTTATTTCCCCTCTGACATCTACAAACACATTCACTCAAAAAGCTGCTTTTAGCCTGTGGTTTCAGGTAAGACTGCCCGGGTCTGATAGTAAACTTGGCTCTGCAGTGGTTCTCTGACTTCGGGTAAGTTATCCTCACCCCACTGTTCTCATCACAGAAGCCTGATAATAATAGTGCCATGTCATAGGACTGTTGTGAAGATCAAATGTGTATTATGTGAAAAGCTTTTGGATCAGTGCCTGGCACAGAGTAAGCCCCTAATAAATGTTGCCTATTATTCTTTTCTCGTTTTTATTCTTATTTTTTGCAAACATTTCCATTAGAAATTACCTAGTTCCCCAGGCTGGCCTAATGTCTGCTTGGGTTGTGTAATGCATACTCTTAATTATTTTCATTCTTCACAGTTTATGGAGAATCCCTTGGAAATTCTCTACTCCCTGATTTAAGTGGCTTTCCAGGTAGAGTAAAATAAAACGATTTTGTGTGGAGGTGAGCTGGCCCCCTTGCATTAATTACAGAAGTAACAATAGTGTTCCCTAAGAAAGCAGGTGTTGGTTTTTGAAAATTTACATGAAGATTGCTTTGTGGCATATGTTTTGTTTGACAACAAGAAATTTTATTTCTTCATAAGTAGATGCAAACCAAGAACGTAGAAAGTCACATAAAGGGTTATGTGGAATCACAATCACTGCATTGTTCTGAAACTCACCCAGCTGAGTTTCTGAACGAATTGGCCTTCAACAAATTTACTATTAACCAATACCCCTATAGCCAGCTATATCACTTACTAGGCCCAGTTAGACCATTATGAAGTTTAGCAAGTTGAAGTTTACTTCTCTGTCTCAAATTTTCTCTTATCAAATTAAGAGAAACCCTGCTGAATTTCACAGGGAAATAAAGTGTTTTGAAATGTAAATATAACTATAGATGTATACATAAAATAAACTATAAAGTGCTCTGCAAATATCTTATTAAAACTATGCATTTTCTTTGAAAGGTCAAGAGATTATTTTAATTCACATTTTTAGGAAGCTTATTTTCAATTAAAGTTAGGATTGGTGGTCTTTGTGAGTGAGGAGAAGTCTACTCAGTTGTAGGTTTCATTCATATGATAGAGAACCCCTGTTCATATCTCTATATAATATAATGCTGTCTTTTCAAAGAAGGCTTTATTTTTCAAAGACCACCTGTGTAAGCAGGTGAGAAGAGCAAGATCACAGACCTTCTCTCACTGTGTACTGATGACATACTTTGGGTGAATTCCATTTCAAATCAGCAAAGACATAGTGGATTTGAAATTAGAAGACCTACATTTGCCTTTGGTTCTCCTGAGTAATCTCGGCAAATCAACGAATCTCTCCCTTCCACCTTGCCCTTCTGTCTTCTCACTTATTTCCTCTAAAACACATTGCATGTCTGAATTTTCCAGAAACCTACCCACTTTTATTCTGAGTCTCGTTGGACGCAAATATAACCATTTTATAGTTACAACTATAAAAACTATAAACATAACCTTTCTAACTAGCTGTATTTCTTTATAGCAGTCTCTTGGAATCACAGAAATAAATTTTGTTTCAAATATCAGAGATTATCAGTTCTCTGGTTTCTTTGCATATTAATTGAATGCTAAGCTTTAAATAGAAAACATGATACTTATTTAGAAGTTTTCTTTCATGCACTTAGATTCTATTAAAGACTTAAGAAATTATTCATTTTTAAGGAAAGAAGGGGATATTTTAAAAGTACAAAACGTTATGTTAAAAAATAGTTTGTTATAGATTGAATTGTGTCCCCCAAATTCATATGTAGAAGTCCTAACCCCTGGTATCTCAGAATGTGATCTTACTTGGAAACAGGGTTATTGAAAATGCAATTAGTTAAGATGAAGCCATCCTGGGGTAGAGTGGGCTCCTAATCTGATATGACTGGTGTTCTCATAAAACGGGGAACTTTGGACACAGACACACACCAGGAGAACACCAGAAGATAAAGGCAGAGATCCGGGTGCTGCTTCTACAACCCGAAAAGAATGTCAAATATTGCTACAAAACCACCTAAAGCTGGGAGAGAAGCACAGAACAAAGTCTCCCTCCGAGCTTTCAGAATGATCCAACCCTGACGAAACTTTGATCTCCAACTTCTAGCCTCCAGAACTCTGAGACAATACATTTCTGTTATCTAAGCCACCCACTCTGTGGTAGTTTGTTAGGCAACTCTAGCAAATTAATACAGATTGTAGTACAAGGAAGTGGGGTGCTTCTGCAGGGAATACCTACAAATGAGAAAGTGGCTTTGGAATTTGGTAATAGAGTCTTGAGGTGCTTGATAGAAAAAGCCTAGATTGCCTTTAGGAGATTATTGGTAGAAATAAGATTGTTAAAGGAATTCTAGTGAGGTCTCAGATAGAAATGAGGAACGCTATTGGAGACTGGAGGAAAGGCAGTCCTTGTGAAAAGGTGGCAGAGGACTTGGCTGGATTGTGTTTTGTTTTCTGGAAAGTGTGAGCCATGGACTCGGGTATTTAGCCGAGGAGATTTCCAAGTGAAGTGTCGAAGGTGTGATCCGGTTGCTTCTTGCTGCCCGTGGTAAAATGGGAGTGGACAGTGATGAATTGAAGAGGGACGACTAAGCAAGCAGTGCTCTGGAAGCAGGGCCAAGGGTGTAGCTGGACAACCTTTGCTAAAGAGATTAGGTCTGTGGCTTGTGGGTCCAATCAACTGTCTCAAGGGAAATGCTGCCAGCTTGGACTGAAGGGGACAGAGTAGGGATGAAATGAAAAAAGGTTGCTGGACTTCTCGGATTCTACAGGCAAGAACTGAGCTGATAGTGCTATTCAGCTGCAAACAACTGTTGTCCTTCAAGAAAAAGGAAGAATGACTCAAAGGCAGCTTAGAAGATGGTGAGGCTACCTCTTGCTCCATTGTAGTGTACCTGTCTTTCTTTTTCAGTGTCCCTCTAGACCAGTATAGTTAGTACCTCTTTGCTTTCACTTTGGGAGGGCAACAATATACCTAGACAGTCATGCCCCAGAGGTTCACAGAAGCCCCTTCTATTTTTCCTAGGTCCTTAATACTTAAATGATCTAAATTTCCCTTGTGAGACACATGACTATTCACTGCTACAACACCCTGAATCCTGCCAACCTCCTGCCCCTACAAGAAGAAGGGAAATTTCATGGCTGTCTTACCTTGGGGAACTTTCTGTACCTCACTCAGATTTACTAGAGACTTCTACTGAGAATGCCAACCTGACATCATTTATGTGTGGATAATTCCTCAAAGGTGAAATTGGAGCTTATCAGGAGAATATGCTATTTCCAATGAAAGCTGTCCTTTAGAACATGGTTCTCTACCTGAGGTAAAATCAACCCAGCTTTTGACAAGTAAGTGAAAAACTCATTGCACTTACTTGTCAACTAGCCAAAGAACAGAGAACAAGCGTATACAGTTGTCCTTCAGTATCTGCAGGGAATTGGTTTCAGGACCCCCCCCCCATATAATCAAGTCTCATATTAAAATGGGGTAGTTTTTACGCATAACCCACGTACATCCTCCCATATGCTTTAAATCATCTCTAGATGACTTATAATACCTAATGTAAGGTAAATGTTATGCAAATAGTTGTAAGTACAATATAAACTCTATGTAATAGTTGCCAGCATGCAGCAAATCCAAATTTTGCTTTTTGGAATGTTCTGGAATTGTTTCCTGGATATTTTTGATCCACAGTTGGTTGAATCCATGGATGTGAAAACCATGAATATGGAAGGCCAATTGTATACAGATATCAGGTATGATTTTGGAGTAGTACATGACTCGGGGATGCTTTGGAGGAAAAGGCTTTTTTGCCTTTTCTGAAGCTCCTATCAAAAGTGGACAAGTTAAGGAACTTTTAGATGCATTCTAAAACAGTTTTAACCCAGGTAACAATCTTAACTAAACCCTCCAAGTATTTAACCACGTCATTATAAAATGTCAATGATTAGCCACTGATTTTGGAAAGGAAGAACAGAAAAAAGTGGGTTGCACCCTTCACTCATATAAACTCTGGAAATACCAAGATGGCTACCTGGTGGTACCAGATTACTTCAAATAGATACTAGCTAAATTTCTCCATGAAACCATTTATTACGGTACAGACAAATGGGTTACTATCTTAAATCAACATCTGTGGAAACTTTCAAAAGACAGTTGAAGTTATTTTGAGGTCACATGTCACCTGTCAGGAACATAATCCTGGAAAAACTGTAAAGGAACATAGCCAGAAACAAAACCCCAGGATCCTTTGAACACCTTAGGATGGATTTGGTACAATTTCCAGCCTCCATGGGATTTGAATATATTTTAGTTGTTGTATATTTATTCTCAGGATGGGTTGAAGCATTTCCTTTTCAAAAACTACAGATTTTACAGTAGTGAAACACGTGCTTGATTTTGTGTTTTAACCTGGGCACAGCAATTTTTATACTAAATTACTGAAGCACATAGTTTCTGGGAACAATTATAGAAAAACTCCGTAAGGCATTACCTGTTACTCAATAACTATATTGCTCTTACCATGCATGATCATCTGGAATGATTGAAAGAACCATTGGTTTCCTTAAATTAATATGAGCAAAATTTTCAGGAACTCTTGAGTTCTTCTGGCCAAAGCTCTTCTGAAATAGAACTTCTGGCTATAAAGTCCACTCCCTCTAGGACACATTAGTCATCTCCTTATTAATTGGTAACTGGAAGTCCCATGCACTTAAGATTTTAATTCCAGTACTACCATGCTACACACAGACGTAGCAAAATATTCTAAGGAACTCATCATGTACTATACCTGGCCTATCACCAATAGGTTAGTGCATCTTCCCCCAATATCTTCCTGAACAGCCTCTTCATGACATTTGACTGTGAGATTGCACATATTGGAAGAGATATCAGAGAAAAACTGTTCTGAAATCATGCTGGAAAGAACCATATCACGTTCTGTTAACAATGAATACAGCAGTACAACCCCAGGGAGTCAAGCTTTGGGTTCATTTTTCACAACTAAAGAAGCAATTCAGAATTCCACACAATTGGAAGTCTACTCCAACTGCAGGTTCTTAGAGACCTTCTAGAAGGAGCTGATCTTCTGGAGTAGACAGCTGACCCAAGATCTTTGGAACTAGTACATGACTTCAGATAGTAGAAAGCTTCGCCCCCAAATTTGAGCCAAGACCTATGTCTAATTCCTGTTTTGTTTCCATCTGTTCACTTATAATCATCTTATTTTCTCTAGACCCCTGGTTGCCACTGACCCATATTGGCCTTTTTTCTCTTTTCTGTCTTCTTTATTATAATGGCTGAGTTTGAACCTACTCATTTAAACACCATTCTTAGATTACCCTAAATAGTAGCCACCACCCTCAGTCTTGCTGACTGCTGGATATGCCATCCATGATCAGTCCCCCATGATAAAAATTCTGGGCAATTCTTGTTTCAAATGAGGCAATCAAATGAGGCAATCATAGCCAATGGCATTTCCACTTGCACCACATGGACAATTGACCCTAAACAAGTCAACTTATGACTTTGTTAGTGTTCCTCTCTCCCAGAAAAAGAACTATTTATTACAATCTATTGATCAGACCTTAGGAACCTCTAAATTTGAATTCAACAAACTTTGTAGGTAGATACACCAAATCCCGCCTGAAAGAGACTAATATAGTCCAAACGTAACCCAGCTAATATAAGGGTTTGGCTCCAATCTCATGTCATGAAAACTCCTTTTTTCCTGATCTCCCTGTACCCCTACTGGATACTATTTCTTTTATGGCTAGGGTGTCTGGTCCTGTTTGCTTCTGATTAGTACCTCATGAACTTTAGAACTAGTATTATTATACTTGTCTGTACACAAAGGCCCTATTTCTATAAATCATCAGGGCTCAAAATTCTGACTCAAACGTGGGCTCCGAAACAAAGCCACTCTCCACACACTCTACCTGGGGGAATTACTGACTTCCTCAGAATGTGAGGAAGTTTATGTGAATAAACTTTATGTGAATTGAGTTTATGTGAATCATCAGAGCAGTGTTCCCAACTGGCACTCTGCAGAGGTCATTAATTGTACCACCTCTGCCCTAGATGGAATACAGCTTGGTCTCAACTCACTAGCATGAATAGTAGTGGACAGTTACGTTGTTCTAGATGCTTTTGTTGGCTAGTTGTGGTGGAGCCTCTGCCATTGCTAATACCTTGCTCTGTACTTGGGCCAATGAAACAGACAGGATGGAGCAGGCTATACAATGCCTTAAGGAAAAAGCTACATGGCTCATGGTTGATGCTCATGGCCTAGAGGGGATTTGTTCTTGGTCTGGATTGGACAATTGGGATTCCCAGTTCTGAAGCATTTTACAGGGACTATTAATTGCTCTTGTTTTTGTCCTGATGCTGGTCTGTTGCATTCTATCCAGAGTCTTAAATGCATCTATGCAGCTGTTCTCTTGTCAGAAGGTCATGATGATGACACAAAAAGAAAAAGTTCAAGAAGATCTCACAATACAGTGGACTATGGAGAAAATTGTACAATCCATAAATGGAGACAATCTGGATCTTTAGCCTTCTGTGAACTGGTCAACCTCTCACAAATGAGAGACTGACCAAAAGGGGGAACTGATAGACTGTATATACAAGTGGACAAAGCCCAGACCATATGTGACAGCAAACTGTGACCCACATCAGCAGCAATCACTCCAGGAAACCCAACTACAACTTCTGCAATGATTGTCCCTGAATGGTTAGGGTTTGGTCAATGACTGACAGCTTCCCCAATTTTTGTTCCCATCCCTTACCTATTTCCAGTTCAGGACCAACTAGAGAAAGCCAAATATGCTCCCCAAACCACTTACATAAGATGCCTCACTTCTAGTTATCCTACCTCTACTTCCCTGTGGCAACAACCTCCAATCAGGGCATAGCTGAAGTCTTCCCTTTTTGTCACTGTAAACATTTCCTACTCCCCTGCCTGCCTCTGAGTCTCTGTCAAACTCAAGTGGTGGTGACTGCCACACTTCTTAGCAATAAAGAATAAAGGGCAATCTTGCTAATTAAGAATAATATGCATATGGGTTAGGGAGAGGAAGAAATTCTGGGTAGGAGAGAGAAGACAACGTTAGTCTGATTTAGTACAAGAGTGAAATAGAGTTTTCAGAGTTGCATTTTTTTAAACTTTCAAATAATAACCTTTCTCTTGTCATTGTCTCACACATGGTAGACAACTATTAAGTGTCTGTTGAATGAATGAGTCTATGGAAGCTTGTTCTCCCCTCCTCCATTCCCACAGCAACATCCTCAACTCCTACTGTTTGCAGGATATTATTGAGCTGGACAGTTGGCCCTGGGGCCAGAACTGTGACTAGTGGAAATTGGTTTCATGCTTGTCTTTTCAACCTTCCTTTTGGCACTAAGGCTATGTTCTCTTTTTCTAGGACCCTTTGGTTCAGAAATGTTGCTACTTATTATTAGATTCCTTTTATTCAAGAGAAAGACCCTGTATATTTTTGAGGGCCAAAAAGTATTTTATTCCAAGGAAATTATGCAAGAGATATTTTCAAACTGTTGAAGTCCTAGTATTGTAGTCTTATAGGATACAGATTTATTCCTATAGTGAAGAATTATAAAGACTTAAGTTTTAGTAGATTAGGAAAGGTAAAATGTTGGTGAATGTTATGACTTTATATTGAAATTTATTCATGGAGATGGTCCGTCTGATTGAACCAACCAAGTCATAGCTCCAGGCAGATGTGATGTGCACAAACTCACCCTGAACTTTCTCTAATTTTTTCTCCCCCTGACTTCTTCCTCTAATCATTCTTCACTCCTTTTTTTTTCTTGTGACAGTTTCTAATCAATTAAAATATTTTAGTTTACATTATAATACACTACAGTGGGTGCATGCATGCATGTGTGCATATGCACACACACACACACACACACACACACACTTTTCTCTAAATGGGGAACATCTTCCTTGACTTCCCTTACTTTGGTCCATTCCCTTCATGGCTCACTTTTGTAACACTGTGCACCTACCTCTCTTTTCTATCTTTTTCTCTCTTTTGTCTCAGTTGCAATTTTATACTTATTTTATGATCATTTGATCAGGAGACTGGAAGAACTATGTCTGTTTTTGTTCATGGTTTAGCACAGTGCTTGGCTCAGTAAATATTTAATTGGATTAATGGAATAAAAGTATTGAAATCATCTAATAACCTGTTTTCACATCTCTCTCCTCATTAGGGAATGCTGATTTCTTAGAACACAGGGCTAAGCCTGACACATATTGGACACTTAATAGAAAACTGTTTTTGAAATGAATTGGTTGTATCTGTCCTGTGTCATTATGCCATCCCTGGGGGAAGCGTGAACCAAACCAAGTACCAATGTGCCTGACTGAGGAGAAGCAGGTAAGAAACTACAAGGGGTATGTGTGGTTGCATCAGAGCAGCCTGCTCTATTTCTTGCAGAAGATAAGTGATTAAATCACACGTTAATTCACCTTCAGTGGCACTGGATTTATTGTCCTTTGGTTTCTTAGGCTGTTTGATAATTGGATTAGTAAGTTAGTTAAGGAAGTAGGAAATTCTTATTGTAATGTAGTGGAAAAACTGGTCTAAGAATCAGAGACCTTGATTCTTCTATTTTATCTTTAGCTAATGATGGGCAAAAATGTTTTACTCTCTGAGCTGCAATTTTTTCAGCTTAAAATGAAGCTTTGGGGACAGAAAGTCTCCTAGATTTCTAACCCTAAAATTCTGTATCTTGTAAAATAAGACAGGATGTTAAGTTCGAAATTTCATTTATTTTGCTTATTTCAGCCATATATTATTGCAAGTTTTGAATCATATTCTGAAAAAGTTGAGCATGCCGGAAGGAGTATTTACAAGGCAGAATAATGCTGACTTAAAATATGGCCAAAAAAACTTAAATGTAATAAAATTCTCTCTCTATTTTTATATACAACTGGTCATCCCAGGCTAACTCATCACAATTATTTCTTACTTCTCACAAATATATTGTCAATTAATTATACTCTGCCTTGGTTCTTTAATTATTTAAATATGATGTATTTTATGTGTGCATTATGAATTCTTTTCTCTAACGCACTAGGGAGATATGGTGTAGTGTATGGGCTTGTGTGTCAGACACAACTAGGTCAAAATCCCAGCTCTGGCACTCACTAGCTGATTTATCAGGACAATTTATTTATTGGCTCTAATCCTCATTTCTTTCTCTAGTGAAGGATAATGAAGATGACATCATCAATGTGATGACATCATCGATCAGTATGATGATATCATATTGTAGTCTTTGTAAGGAATAAATGCAATATGCAGAGCAGACTGAGTTCCCATTATGTTCCTGGCACTGCAGTACGTGAAAGGTTCTCAATCAACGCAAGCCCTTCCCCTTCTGCTGTGTTCAAGGAGGCTTCCTGAGTCAAGCAATTCTTTCTTTTTGTAAACACTACACCACTATAATCAGCAGTTTTTATAGTAGGAGCTTCATACAGGCTGATGGTTGGAGCGAAAGATTGCTCAATACCTAGAAGGATCATAGTTTTGAAGAATTTTTTTCTTTTTGTAGTTCAGGGGAACGAGAAGGGGGATCAAGCCAATAAAATGTAAATATCATGGGAAACACACAGAAGATGGGAGACTTCTTGTGAAGGGTGAAATATGATAGTGAGTGTGCTCTCTGGATAGACCAGAAAAACAATGCTTCTCCTCTGGTTCATCTCTGCAAGGTGGCAAAACTGTAAAAATGTGCATTATTTCCTGGAAAATCATGATGGAAATGCTGTGGATTTGTGCATGAGGACTTAATGGATTCATCATGGTTTATTCCATTACAATAAACACCAAAGAGAGTAATAATGGTACACCATTTATTTTGTAGTATCGTCAACATTTTTATATGGTAGACGGAATCTCCACAGGCTTGCTAATGGTACATAGGCCATACAACCTTTGCACAATAATGTTAACCTCTATCTGAAACAGTGCAGTCTTCTGGGAGTTGCATAAGTGGTCTGGTTCTTAAATCTCTAGGAGAATAACAGAAATGTAACCAAAGGCCTCTGGGAATTTCTTTTTCAGAACAGATGACCATCAATCAGCAAATACTTGTTGCTTGTGTACAATTTATAGGTCTTCGTCCTGGTCCTGTATGAGTATGTGTATATGAGCGGGCATGATTACACCAGGTACTTCGATTTAACAAGTCAGACGCAAAGTCAATGTATGCAAAATGCCGAAATCTGAACTGAACTTCCTTGTTAGGCTCTATTTTGTTTTACTTTAACTGGAATTCTAAACAAACTTATTTTTTTAGTTAACTCCTAAAAAACAAGTATTAATGCATTGAAAATGAATAGATTAGAAATGTTCAAGTGTTTTCGATGATGAACCTGGAATGAAAAATATTTTATAACACTGAAGGGACTGTTGCTCTTTTTCTCTCTCCCTCCCTCTCCTGGTTTCATTCTTCCTCCTCTCTTCTCTCTTGTCTTCACTTTTTCCTTTCCCCCAGTTTGAGATATGCTTTTCTCCTTGTCAAATGAATAGCTGTATCATAAAATACAGCAGCTCTTAAGCAGGAAGGAATTTCAGGATGTCACCACATCCAAGCCCATAGTTTCAGATCCAGTTGTCCTTGAAAGACCCTTAGATAATTGTTTTTCTAGTTGTTAGACCTAACTGCCTCATTCTCAGCATAAGCAGTAATGAGGGAAAGTAAATTTCTATAGGGGAGAAGGCCTACAAAAATAACCTTGCTTTAGGTTATATGGTAAGGCCCACCCCTGGAATTACAAAGGAAGATTCAATGCCAACTGTTCATGCATATACGAAGCAATCGGCACATATAATATTCTCATGATTCCACAGCCTTGGGTATAACACATGGAGTGATTTATCTCATTATAAACCATGATAAACCAAACAAACCTCTGTTTGCATTCCTTCCCAACTGCAAGAATAGTGATCATTGGGAAAAATTGAATGTTTTATCCATTTCAGCATACTCAGAGTAATGCAATGTAGAATATGATTCAAATTGAGTCGTTTCCATGTAAAAATGAAGCCTACTATCCCATGCCTAATACATTAAACCATGCCCGTGTCAAAGGAAATATTCTGTTGTGAGTAATGAGCAAGAATTCTCAGAGAACTTGGCTGAGGCTATGGGTAAAAACTTAAAA
The DNA here is from genome assembly GCF_937001465.1 of Orcinus orca. Classification (NCBI taxonomy): domain Eukaryota; kingdom Metazoa; phylum Chordata; class Mammalia; order Artiodactyla; family Delphinidae; genus Orcinus; species Orcinus orca. The sequence continues at coordinate 16,269,293 of NC_064565.1, read as the reverse complement.
TAAAGAGCTGCAAGTTTCCTTTCAGCCCGTGGAACTCTTGCAGTTTTCCATTAAAATAAGTCCAAGTGGAACTTGGCAGAGTAGCAATGGAGCATTTAAATCAGGAGAATGGTGCAACAGTTGTGAACATACGGTGGGTTTTTAAGCATCAGAAACAGGAATTCCTTTTGCCATGCAATAGCAGAACATTCTGTTATTTTTGTAAATGCATTGATCAACTCTATCGGGACAGAAGGATATTGGGACTGAAGATGGATCAGAGTTATTTCAACCTAGGAAAAAATATCAAAAGGTGGTTTCTGTTAAAGTTGATGCAGGGAAATTTCCAGTGATCCAAACTACTTTGACCTGAGTACTCACCAGTCCCAGTTACCTTGGTAGGACTCACAGACACCAAAGATGGGAGAGCAGCAAAGTCAGCCTGGAAATTAACATTGACCCTCTGCTCAATATTCATAGTAACCTAAATGGGAGAAGAATTTGAAAAAGAATAGATACATGTATATGTATAACGGAATCACTTTGCTGTACACCTGAAACTAACACAACATTGTTAATCAACTATGCTCCAATATAAAATAAAAATTTAAAAATAAAAGAAAATGATTGCTTTAAAAAATAAAAAAAGTAATAAAAAATGTGTAGCTTAGTGGTAATGTCCATATAGTTATTCTTAAAAATGTTTTAATTAATTAATTAAAATTTATTTTACTTTTTATTGAAGTACAATTTATTTACAATATTGTGTTCATTTCTGGAAATTTTAAATTTATTATTATTATTATGTTTCTTTTTAGATGATAGTGGCTACAAGCCTATATTATAACCTAAAAGGAACATGTTACACTCCCATGATATTAGACTTCTGTAATGAAGAATGATAAATTGGTCAGGGAACGGAGATATTTTGCTTTCAAAGCGGGGATGAGGGGGTCTCATGGCAGTCAAATGAGCACAGGCTTTGAAGTTGGCCAGGGCAACTTCAAGCTTCCCTGCCTCCTGAGGGGAGGCAAATCATTTAGCCTTTCTGAGATGCAGTTTCCCTATCTGTCAGAGGCCATGCTAATCCCAGTGGTTAGACATAATGTAGGAAAGCATGGGACGTAGGTAATCAATACGTGTGTTATAATTGAGAAAGTGTCTGGTGAATGCATAGTACCAACTAAATTGCAGGGGCAGTCAAAACTGCATAAGATGCTAATGTGAGACCATTTATGTGCAATTGACTTGATCATTTAAATAATACTTACCAATAAATAGAGCCTTTTCCCACAACAAGTAACTTCATAAGGCAAAGCTTAACCAGATTCCATCTGCAGGTATTTGAAAATATTTCTTAATTCTGAGCACTCTGGCACCTGGTTAGGACAGGGAAGTGGTGGAATGCTGGAGCCCAGCTTCTTGGCTTCCAATCTTTTTCAGGTTCTTTTCCCCTATAGGTCATTACAGAACATTGAGTAGAGTTCCCTGTGCTGTAGAGTGGGTCCTGGTTGATTACTGATTTTGTTTATAGTAGTGTGTATATATTCATCCCAACCTCTTAATTTATCCTCCCTTCCCGCTTCCCCTTTGGTAACCATAAGTTTGTTTTTATACAGAGTAGTTTTTATCTCTTAATTCCATATCTCTATCTTGGCCTTCCCCCCTTCTCTTTCCCCACAAGTAACCACTAGTTTGTTTTCTATATTTGTGAGTGTGTTTCTATTTTGTTATATATATTTTTTTGTTTTATTTTTTAGATTCCACATATAAGTGATAACAAACAGTATTTTTCTTTCTCTGTCTGACTTATTTTGCTAAGCAAAATACTCTCTAGGTCCATCCACATTGTTGCAAATGGCAGAATTTCATTTTTGTTTTTAAACATCTTTATTGGAGTATAATTGCTTTACAATGGTGTGTTAGTTTCTGCTTTATAACAAAATGAATCAGTTATACATATACATATGTTCCCATATCTCTTCCCTCTTGCATCTTCCTCCCTCCCACCCTCCCTATCCCACCCCTCTAGGTGGTCACAAACCACCGAGCTGATCTCCCTGTGCTATACAGCTGCTTCATTCTTTTTTATGGCTAACATTCCACTGTATGTATATATACCACAAATACTTTCTCCATTAATCTGTTGATGGACACTTGGGTTGCTTTCTTATCTTGACTGTGGTAAATAATTCTGCTATGAACATTGGGGTACATGTATTTTTTGAATTATCTATTTGCATGATTAGTTTCTAAATTTTTGTAGTGTTATCAGAGAGCTCAGTGAATGTAGGCTAATCGTAGAGTGTATTGATGTCTTCTTTGTGGCAAAATATATGGTCAAATAAAAATAACATTTCCTGGACATCTAGTTTCATGATGTAGAGTTTGAGACAGCTATTAGACATAACATGTTAACCAGGTAATTCAGATTTATAACAGTCTACTTTATTGTTTTCTATCTTTTCTTGATGGCCAGAGAAAGATGAGTAAAAGCATCATATGGTTCTATGTTTCCATTTGTCTCCCTCATTGTTGTTGCTTCATAAATGTTTGTGTGTCCTGTGTGAAGATTTATGACAGACCTTCCTGTGGATGATGGCTTCTGTCACTAGTAAGTTCACTTCTTGGCTTCACTTACTGTTTTATGCTTTTCATTTAATGAGGACTAATATTCATCGATGAGTCCTGATTTCTTTTTGTTTCCATCTGCTTTTATGTTGTTACCCATCACTTTTCTTTCAAAATTTCTGAGTCTTTTGTTTGTGTCTTTTGTTTACAGCATGTGGATGGATTTCATGTTTTACACAATCTAAGAAATATTTTAAAAGGTGAGTTCATCTCATTAACATTTATGGATATGACAGTTGTATTCGATGTGTTCATTTTTGTTTAACCTAGATTTTCAGTTTGTTTTCTACCTTTTGGTACATATTTTGTGTTTACTTTGCTTAGTGCATGTTTTCTTTCTGAGAACCTGGAAAGTTTATGCTCTGTTTTCAGTTTTTGTTAATATATATTGTTGTATTGTTTGTGTTCTGTTGTTATTGTTTTTTCATAACTTTTAATAATATACTTAACCTTAAGTTCCTTGATTTATAAGACTCTGGTAGCATCTATTGTTGTCCCCCCTGTGAAAGATGAAATAATTAGTGCAGATATAATTCCTTTCATTGCCTTTTGCTTCTTTGACCTCTGACTTTTGACTTTTTCTTTTCTACTTTCAAGGGGAAACCCATCCCCACCTCTCACCTTCCAACCTCTGCCTGTACCCCTAGTACCATGACCTGACCATAATGCCATACAGGATTATCTTCATAGAATAAACAGTGTGTGCAAACTTCCATTTCTTGATTTTCAGTATTAAACAGTACCCATTGAGTCTCTGGTATGAAAAAAGAGCTAATCAAAAAGTAACCGTCCTCTAATTTTCTTCCAAAAGCTGCACCAGTATGGGTACTTTTACTGTTGTTTTGTAACTTCACTGACCTGTTTTTCTTAGTTTTCATATACTGTAGGTTAGGGTTATAGCTGTTTTAGGGGACTATTTGGGGGGCATGTATACTTGTATATGTGTATTATGTCAGTACAAAAATCATAAAATTATGTCAGTATAAAGCTTTACATTGTTTTATATTCTATAAATATATTTTACATTTTACGTATTATATTTTATATCATATATTATATAAGCCATTTTCTATTTTTTAGATTGTGGTAATATATGCATAACATAAACTTTACCATTTAACCATTTTAAAATGTAAATTTAGTGGCATTAATACATTCATAATTTTGTGCAATCCTTACCACTATCTAGTTCCAGAAGATTCCCCAAAATAAACTCCCTCATCCATTAGGCAGTCACTCCTCATTCTCCTCTTCTTCTAACCCCTGGTAACCACTAATCTGCTTTTTGTCTCTAGTGATTTGCTTATTCTGGACATTTCACATAAATGGAATCACACAAAGTGTGGCCTTTTGTGTGTCTCCTTTCACTTAGCACATGACCTAGTGATTCTACTTCTAGTTATATACACAGGTGTTCAAACAAAACCTGTACACAAATGTTCATAGCAGTATTATTCACAGTAGCCAAAGGGTGAAAACAACCCAAATTTCCATCAACTGCTAAAGGGACAAACAAAATGTGATATATCCATATGATGGAATATTATTCAGCCATAAAAGGAAATGAAGTACAGATACATGTTGCAAAACAGATGAACCTTGAAAACCATTATAGGTTATTTAAAATGTTATTACAAATTATTTGCATATTAATAGAAATTGTATATCTCTATCTGGGAGACTTTGGCTTCTGTGTCCCAAAACCCTAAAGCATTAGAGAAAATGATTTAGAAAGGCAGGCAATGTGCCCCTCACTATCACACCCTCTCTCCAGACTAGAAACCATTTCCTCAAGAGCTGGGAGTTGATGAGGCTGAGGGTAGTGGATGAGAGTTAAGAGTTTGTGCAACCCAGAGAAGGGGTTCTGTGCCTGCCCCCTTACCTTGTTCCTTGTCCCGGGCAGACAGAAGACCCAGAGAGCTCTGGAGGAAGCAAGAACAGAGGAGATGTACACTTCCCACAGAGAATGGAGGAAAGTGGCCGCCTGCAGAGAGGGCGTGCTGCACGGCGCCTGGTGCATATCAGCCAGGGCCAGCCTGGCCACAACTCCTAGGCCCCATTGTGACCCAGAAACAGCAAGGTGATGGCCATGCCCTTAGGTCTCACCTGAGAGTATCAGAGAGAACCAGGAGGGAGTGAGTGAATGGACCCTGGGGCCAACTTGTAGTAGCAATCTGTGTGTACAGGTGGCTGAGCATCTTTGGGGCATGGACACAGCAATCTCTCTGTGGACATGTAAGTCTATTCTATTATAGCTGGCTCCCCACTGCTTTCCCTGCTTCCTTGATAAAAACAAGGTATAAACACATCTCCTTGGTATTACACAAATCTCTGGAACTTGGACGGCCTTGGGGGAAGTCTGAGTGAAACCAAAATCAGCTGAGATGAATTTTCCACCATTTCATTGGGTGGAGTTTTAATTATTAGAGAAAAATAAAAAGAAGGATCATTTCTTTTTGATATCTAGGTTTTTGTAATTATACTTAATCTCTTTATACAGATGTCAACAGGGTTTCTTTCTTCAATTTCCAATTTCAGTTTTTGTTGTTTTCTGTTACTTCCAGAGAGGAAGTTGAAATAAATGCTTTATTCCAGCTTATTTAATTGGAAGCGCCACATGAACTATTTTAAAAACATTTGGATTAAAAAGTGTATAGATAGATAGATAGATAAACTGAATCACTTTGCTGTACACCTGAAACTAATACAACATTGTAAACTAACTATACTTCAATTAACAAAGAGAGAATAATATAAAATATGATAAAATGAATCCATATAAAAGCTTTTTGATAAAAATAAAGAAAAAGTAATATTGCTAAGGTCAAGTTCTTGGATTGTTTAAAGGGTCTTATTTGATTTTTCTAAACTTTTCCATCAGACAAAGTTTATTTGGGAAGAGACAATTAGCTGCATAGGTAAGGACTTATCATGTGTGGTTTGCAAGCGGAAAAGAAGGAAGCCAACACCAGGAAAGATGTCCTCCCTCACTGCCTTGTATCTAGTTGTCCTAGGTTGTCTTCAGCTCATGGTTGAAGAACTATATCAGTTGAAGGTATATGCTGTTGTGAAGAAGAGCTCTCCAAGATATCTTAATGAAAACTAAACATGCAAACTCAGAGAAGATACATGCAGGGATTATGAAAGCTTAACTAGAGAAACCCAAATGAGAATGAATACATTGACTTCAAAGAAGCAACCCCAAAGAAGCTTTGCTATATTTGAAGACAAGATGCCCATCCAAGGTCCATGCTGGGCAAACTTGAATGATCTGGAGGGACAGAGTCAGTTCGGGTGCAGGCCAATTGATGAGATCCTTATCATCAGGTCTGAACAAAATGAAACAAAGTCAATCATTCAGTTGGGCAAACCAGTGGTTTTTTGAGCTCAGTCTGCAATCCGTTTTGGAGATTGGCTCATCATTAGGATGTTACACAGTGGAGTGACATGACCATTTTTCTCCTCTCCAGCTGTTTGTTATTGTTTAGACACCCTCTTTATGTTAGATATAAAATTACCTAACAAGGTAAAATGGAATGATGTTATCTTTTTAATAAATGTGTAACGGCCATGCTGTTTTCAGCCACAGTGATTGAGCAGCCCATGTCTGCGATCCAGAGAAATCATTAGAGATGCCATGGATGGGTCTTTCTTCTGGATACCTTTGGGAGGGAATGGTGGCAGTATGGTGTCACCGGGAGTGAACATTACTATGTCTTTCGTCTTTCTTTCAACAGGGCCTCATTTACACTGTGAGAATTTCCTAAGAGAGTGTCCTCTCCCCTTTTTCAAGACATTCTGAGATGCCCTGGGGAAGGATTGGCACCCAGTTGTTCTGCCCAAGAGGAGCAGCAGCAAGTTCAGTGGCTGTTTTGACTCATGTGTACAGTTGATATTCTTGGAGGCTTTCCAGTGGGTCTGTAACGTCCATGCATTCTCTGATGATATGGAGGAGGTACCCAAGGCTCACGCAGGAGGAGACTGATGTGGTGGAATGTGTGAAAGCTTGGAGCCAGGGAGGTCCATGTTCAAATCAAGTGCTCCAGGACTTATTACCTCTATGGACTGGAATGAGTTTTGGAACTGCTCTGAGCTCTAGATTTCCCCATGGGAATAGAAATAACTCTATCCCCAAATTTTCAATGAAATCCATACATGTACTGAATATCTGCTATGTACCAGAGTCAAGTTGGAGAGACAGATTTACTTTTATTCATTCACAAATATTTGGTGAGAATCTGTTATGTGCCAGGCCACTAAAATGAATGCCAAAAAAAGAAAAAGGATTGTGATAAAGGAGAAAGTGATAAATACATGGATAGTGATGATTTCCAGGTTTATAGAAGAGTATAGAAGGACTGGTGAGATCAGGGAAAGCTCACAGAGAGGAGCTGCTGGCCTGTAGCTCTGAATGAGGAAGAGGAATATTCCAAGTGGGGAACTGACCAGGCTCCACTAGTGAGGGTGTGATGGAGAGAGAGGCCCAGCCCCCAGTCCAGGAGCTTCTGGACTCCTAAGCTAGTGCTCTTTTTCACTGCCATATTCTTCATCTTGGTTTGAGCTTTAAAAGATTAGATGCTAAATATGATAATTGAGGTATTTAGGAAAGAGCATATAAAACCACAAATGAATCAAATATGAAGAACCGTTTAAAATGCAGGCTTCCATCTGTCTCTCATAGCCAGGAATGACATTCTGATGCTCTCCTTAGAGGATAACGTGTAAGTTAAAAAAATTAATATTAAAGCCTCAATTATGGGGGATGGGATGGAGAGAATGCATTACATGATAAGAATTATTTAAGTCATTGAGATAATAAAACCTTCATTCTCATAACAAGGATGAGATAATGAGATGTTAATCCTTCCAAGATTTCACAGATTTATTATTCTAATGAACTCTACTTGACAGCTTTGAACTGTATATAAAAACGTATTAATCTTTGGACAGACATTGAGATTTTTCTTCCTCTCCATCGAGGTGTACAATGGAAAAGTTATGGCTGAAATTGCTCACTGAAATTTTCTTCATGGCAGAGTGCCATGTTGAGGATATGTATCTCTACCATCCTGACTTTATTGAATTAAACTGTGGAAATAAAACTCTGCAAAGAAGAAATTAGAGGCCTAATGATGGAGGAGATTAACTGACATATGGGTCCAGTAATAAACAAAATTAAACACAAATGGTAGAGGCTTTTATCTGGCAGATCAGCAGGATTCTGTCTTGTTAATTTAACGGCCTTGTTAATTTCACAAAGATGTTCTGAACATCTATTTTGTGCCAGGCACAGTGTTGGTGCCAGGGACACAAAGTTAACTAGGATATGGCTTCTGTCCTTGAGGATCTCAGCTTGTAGGGAGCATGGACCCCCAGCCAGGCAAGGAGTGAATTGAGTACTGAGATGGTCAAGGGATAGGAAAAGGGGCAGAATGAACAGATTGGAAGTCTTGAGGTAGTTAAAGAATTGTGGGAGCTGGGATACTAGAGAGAATTAACAAGAGTACAGAAGGTGGTGGTTAGGGAGTGAGATGCTTGAAATAAAAACATAGGATGAGGTGAAATTATTGGTAATGTTTACAGCAGTGTTTTTCACACGTTTCTGACTATGACTCAACGTACGAGAGAGATATTTTGTATCTCTACCTAGTACCCATGTATATCATTGAAACAAAGTTTCATGAAATAATTCTTACTCTTCCTACTGGAAATGCCTTCTGATATTTCCTGTTCTACTTTATTTTGTTTACCTAACTAAATATAGATTTTATGACTCACTAATAAGTTGTCACTCTAGTTGGAAAATCACCAGGAACAGGTGGTTAAAAAGGGGTAGAAGACAACCCCACTGGCAGTGAGAAGGTAAAGAAACCAAGAGGCCAGAGTATTGAACGGATTGTTCAAAGGTTTTGAAATCACCAAGCATCATGGTAGGGGTAATGGTGGAGAGAAAGACAGTGGTCCAAGGGGATAGAATCTTCAGTGAATGGGGGTAAGTGACCAGGAGAATGGGTGACTGCAAAAGAAGGAAGGATGGTGTCTTCTAGTCCAATCGAAAGTACTTCAGAGGGACCAGTAGTCTTAGGGAGATGGCGAGAACATGGTGTAGAAGCAGCTATGTGGGGCAAGAAGGCACTCGTCCCATGAGTGTGAGAGAAACACAGCTGCCACTTAAAAGAATTGCAGGGGAAACAGTCATCAGGGAGAGACAGCTTCCAGTTAGAAGACGGAAGGAATGTTTAGAGAGAGAGTAAAGATGGAGAAGAATTTGCCCTCTGGAACTCATGGTCTGTCATTGGGTTTGGAGGGCAGAGGAAATGAAGGAGCTTGGGTTGGTGTAGAAAATGGGTCAAGTTTTGAGGGGCTGAGTCATGGGTGCTCTTTAGTGACCAAGTTAAAGGAGGATATTGCATCATGGGCTTTGACATGGTGCCCTCTGGGCAGAAGGTTGATCAACCTTCATGAGACAAGTCTCTTCAGCAGCGTGTAGCATTGAGTCAGGGAGCATTTTGGGGAAGCACGTCTGCTGTTTTCAGAAGGTGGAGGGGGACATGAGATACCACCTCTATCCTCTATGTAAAGATTTAGAAGTTTACTCAAACGACAGAGTGTTGCCAGATCATAATGCAGCATGCAGGTGTCAATTGCTATTGAGAGAAAATAGAAGAATTAACTTCTCAGAGGAACTGGGGAAGCCTTCACAGAGAGGGTGAACTCTAAGTTTTCACCTGGTTACAAGGAGAGGGCAAACATTCTACATCCAAAGGAAAATCCCCCTGGAGAAAGTAAGACCTGATCTGGGTCTTGCCAGTGGCTTAGAACAAACTGTGGGTTGCAAACCATTAGTGTATTTTAATTTAAGTAGTGGGTCTGCACTGGCATTTTTTAAAAGTATAGAACATACTAGAATAAAAAATGTAACACAGTAAGGGAAAATATAATTTCCTGAAGATTTTGCATGATGAACAGCTAGTGTAAGTGTTCTCCACGGAGAGTCATAACTCTTGGTATAAGAAGTAGAGAGTAGTGGTCAATTACAATCCCCACAGAGAGGGAACTCTTGACACTGCCTCTCTGAGGGACTTAGGACATCATGGTCCCCCTCTGGACCTCAGCCTCCTCATCTGGAAAGCAAAGAGCTGGGGTGATCTTTTTGTTTTTTTCCCAGCTCTAAAATCCTCTGATTTCTCTTATTCTTATCTAGGAAGATGGCTGCAAAGCACACAGTAGACAGAATGGTAATGTTTACTATTTCACAGTATATTTTATCTGAAGTTTTCTGTCTCACGGGGTCAGAGAATTAAACTCATTATCCTTATTGCTAATATAATAAAATGCTTTGAAGCCAGAGATTTCACTTCTGTAGTCATCACTGATCATTGAGTGATAATTATGTGGTCACATAATGAATTGTATTATCAACTGCATAAATAATGAATTACAGAATCAGTTATTACAAGCTATTTTGAAGTGGAGGAAATTGACTTAATCTCCTAAACCAAGGAAGTATCCCTTAGAGCTAAGTAAATTTTTTTTTTAAACTGATAACACTTAGAGCCTGGCCAAAAGATATCTACAGAAGTAGAAAATGGTCTGTCCTAGAAGTTTTTAAAGATCTGTATTAAGTTGCAGTCCTGTTTTGTACAATATGTTTGATTTTTCCTAGATCTATCTTTCTCTTTTTTTCCTGACAGCACATTTATCCATGTACCTTTCATACTGAGCTTTTCAACTGACCAGCCTCATTTGCAATTTGCTAGAAGGAGGTAAAATGCAACTTCTGGATTTTGAATGGAAATAGTTTGTGTGTAATGGAATAAGTGATTGCAAGGTACTACTAATACAGTTTCTAATAACTTTCTGGAGATGAGAGAGAAAGCCATGCATAGAAAACATGGTTATCTCTCAGTTTTCAATGTGTACAGTTAAAATGAAAGATTAGAAAAAAAAAAAGTAGGGCTTCCCTGGTGGCGCAGTGGTTGAGAGTTCGCCGGCCAATGCAGGGGATGCGGGTTCGTGCCCCGGTCTGGGAAGATCCCACATGCCGCGGAGTGGCTGGGCCCGTGAGCCATGGCCGCTGAGCCTGCGCGTCCGGAGCCTGTGCTCCGCTATGAGAGGGACCACAACAGTGAGAGGCCCGCGTACCGCAAAAAAAACAAAAAAAAACAACAACAAAACTAGGCTTGATATAGGCTTAGAAGTTGAGGACAGCATAAGGAAAAAATAATAGCCTTGCCTTACTGTTATCTATGGGGTTTGTCATTGAGGATCAGCTGATGGATTTCAATACTTCTCTTTATTAAATGGTTTGGGGACACACCTTCACATCTGTGATTAGTATGAAGTTTTTAATGTGAAGCTGCAAATAACTGTAGTTGTTCTAGACGTTGAAAGATCATATGAAAGTAATAAAAAATAGTGCAGAAAATAGGTTGCTATGAATATGAAAGAAAATATGTCTAAAATTCCTAGTTCAGGGCCTGGCACGTAGTACCAGCAAGACCATTAACAAGCTCCAACACATTTTGTAAGTGATTTGTTGGCCTGAACAAGAGCTGTACTACTTAATTATATTTATTTTTATGTTATTGTTTAATATCATTCCTAACAACCTTTGGGACAAAATCAATCCTCCCTCTAATTACAGTGCTCTTTCCAGGCCTAAAAGCAAAAGAGTAACTTCCAAGTGGCTGAAGGTATAGGATCTGAATTATCAACAAGCTGATTTTCGTTAGAGCACTGCACTTGGGTGTTTCCCTGAGGAGAATCTAACCTGAGTCACTCATCAACTGCCACAGCCTCCTTTTTAAAGATAAACATTTCTTCTTGCATCAACAAAGATGTTTTCAGTGCAATCTTAACACATGGATTTTTTTTCTCTTCCTTTTCCTTTCTTTCCTGCAACATGTTTTTCTCCCTAATTATCTACTGTCAAATCTCTCTTGGACATTGTTATATAACCCATCATTTGAGTGAGTTGTTGGATTAACCTGGTCTATTAACATTATTAAAACTTGCATGTTTCATGTTATTCTTTTGTTATAATTGGTAGAACCAACTAGAATTCTCATCTCCCAGATGAAGAGGGATTATGCCTGCCTGGTTCGTTCTCTTCATTAGGAAAATGGACTAATTTAACATTTCAGGAACCACTATTGAATCATTTCTCCATTTGGTTGTTGTACGCAAACACTGTACTGATGAACCATTTGAACTACATTCTGCCTTATTTTGTGAGAAGGACCCTGCTGACTGGCCCTTTCTTCTCTGCATCTGAGATTGTCTGACGTACTTGCAGCTCCTTGGATTTCTTTTTTCTGTTCACAGAGATAAAAACAAGTGCCACTCGGTCATCTAGAAGCAAATATATACTGAACAAAGGAAATAAAATATTCACATAAATGATCACTTGGGAAAGTCAATAGCAAATGGATAATCGGATAGGATACAGGCAACTTTTTGTATGTTTCATATTTACTGTCACCTAAAACTGGAGGTTAGGGTGCATATGAGAGTTTGTTGGTTTTTATAAGGTGATGTCAATTCTACCTGTGTTGAGCTCATTAACTTTAACAATAGATCAAGTGATTCTCGTATATTTTCTAGCTAGATGATCATATTGTATACCAAGAATGACAAAAATACTATTTCCTTTCCTATAGCATTGGCTAGAACCAAGGTTCAGTATTGAATCATATGATTGATAGTGATTTCTTTTACTTTTACATCAAGTATAAAGTTGACTGTAGGTTTTTGAGAGATTAAAATTTCAAGTTAAGGAAGTTTTCATTTAAACCTAGATAGCTGTCTTTTTTAAAAAAAAAGATGGTAGGAATGAAGGTTGAACTTTATCAAATGTTTTTCCAGAATCTATTGAGTTGATTTTTATCCCTTACTCCATCTGAAATCTAATGTAATTTCATGTATTGATAGTATGGTGTATCAGCCTGAGAAATACTTTGATGTAGAAGCATGATCACATTCCTGAGATTAAAGCCTATGGCCATGAGGTGGTTTTGTAGTTATTGTTTATTTTTCTTTTCCTCTGCTTTATTCAATTTGCTAATAGTTTTCTATTGTTCATTTTTTTTTCCAGTTTAGTATTAAATTATATTTGATGGATAAAATGAGTTGGACTTTCCTATGCTCTGGCAGAAATCACAGAATCGTCTCAAAATTCATTAGAACTCCTCAAAAAATCAATCTGTTCTTATTTTATTTTTAGCTTATCAATTACAATTTTAATTATTGGACTATTACATTTTCCATATTTTATTGAGTCAGTTTTGATAATTTAAATTTTTCTGGAGAAATATGTATTCCTTCTAGGTTTCCAGATATTATGGAAAGGCTATACACACTATCCTCCTATCACTTTAACATTTTCCTCTTCATGTATATGTAAAAACAACTTCCTAATAACATTCATTCCAATATCTATTTTTACCTGATTAGTCCTTTAATTTTTATGTATTTCAACAATTTTCCAAATTATCTTTTTTACTTTATTAATCAACTGTAGTTGAAGACTTTATTTTTCATTAATTTCTGTTTTAATCTTTATCAATCTTTTCCTATTTTGTTAATGAGTATATTTTTCTAGCTTTTAGAAAAGAAAGCTGGTTATTTATTTTTCATTTTTCTTGTTTTCCAATAGAGATCTTTGATATATTTTCTCTCATTATTGCTTTGGTTAGATCCCTCAGTTTGTATGTAGACAGTCACTAAAGTTTCGGTTGAAATTATAATTTTAACTCTGATAATTTCTTTAACCCAATAATTAATTAAGAGTATGTTTTAATATCCAGGCATATGGATTTTCTTTTGGATAGCCTTTATTGCTATTGTCTACTTTGATTGCATTCATGTTCAGAAAAGGTGACCTCTTTGATTTTTACTTTTTAGAATTTTGGGAGATTTCTTTTGTGGTCTAACACATGATTTGTGTTATCAATATTCCATGTATGTTTGAAGAGAAAGTATTGATTTCATAGCAACAAATTTCTATGTACAGATAGGTACTAGATCAAGCTTTTAAAATTATGTTATTCAAGCATCATCTACTCCCCCCCCTTATTTTTACTAACTTATCTCTGAGAAAGGTGTATTTAAATCTACTTCCATGATTTTAGATGTCAATTACTCTTATATTTCCAACATATTTTGCCTTACATATTTCTAATCTGTGTGGTCAGGTACATAAATACATGTGATTATTTTCTTTGTGAACTGGACTCTTTCTCTTATCAACATGAAATATCTTCCTATCTCTCTTAATATTTTCTAAACTGAATTCTGTTGACTTTTACTGTATTATACCACTACATTTATTCCTCTTATTAACATTTGCACTGCATATATTTTCCATCGTTTATTCAATTTTCTGGAGATGTTTTAGTTATAGGTATGTCTCTTTAAGGCAACATATTCTTAGCTTTAATTAGTTATTCAATTTGAGTTTACTTATAATTTTTAAAAAATTATTCTCTTTATTGTGGTAAAATATATACAACGTAAAATTAGCAATTTTAACCATTTTAACTGTACAGTTCTATAAAGTTAAATACATTTATAATGTTGTGCAACCATCACTACTATCAATTTCCAAAACTTATTCATCATCCTGAATAGAAACTGTAACCATTACGCAATAATTCTTTATTTTTCCCTCCTCCTGCCCCTGATAACCTCTAACCTACTTTCTGCCTCTATGAATTTGCTTATTCTAGATATTTCATGTGAGTGGAATCATACAATGTGTCCTTTTGTGTCCAACTTATTTCACTTATCACAATATTTTCAAGGTTCATCTATATTGTAGCAGGTGTCAGAATGTCACTCTTTTTTGTTGCTAAATAATAGTCCATCGTGTGGATATACCATATTATTTATCCATTCATCAGCCGATGGACATTTGGATTGTTTTCCACCTTTTGGCTACTGTGAATAATACTGCAATGAACACTAGCATACAAATATCTGTTTGAGTCCCTGTTTTCAATTCTTTTGAAATTCTCTTTTCAATTCTACCTAAGAGTAGAGTTGCTGGGTCATATGGTAATTCTATGTTTAGCTTTTTGAGGAACCTCCATACTGTTTTCCACTGTAGCTGTACCAGTTTTCATTCCCACCAATAAGGGTTTCCTTTTCTCCACATCCTTATCAGCATTTGTTATCTCTTGTCTTTTTAGTAATAGCCATTCTAACAAATGTGAGGTTGCATTTTACCCTGATGATAAGTGAGGGTGAGCATCTTTCCATGTGCTTATTGACCATTAGTTTATCTTCTTAGGAGAAATGTTTATCCAAGCCTTTTGCCCATTTTAAAATTGGGTCATTTGTCTTTTTTTCTATCGAGTTGTAGGAGTTCTTTATATATTTTGTATATCAAATCATTATCAGAAATATGGTTTGCAAATATTTTATCACATTCTGTAGGTTGTCTTTTCACTTTCTTGATAATGTCTTTTGACGTACAAAAGTTTTTAATTTTGATAAAGTTCATTTTAATCTATATTTTCTCTTTTTGTTCATGCTGTTAGTGTGATAACTAAGACCTCAAATCTACAGTCATGAAAATTGAGCACTATATTTTCTTCTAAGAGTTTTATGGTTTTAACTCTTATGTTGTTTATCAATTTTAAGTTAATTTTTATATATGCTGTGATGTAATGGTCCAAAGTTTTTCCTTTGAATGTGGTAATCTAGTTGTCTCAGCACAATTTGTTGAAGAAATGATTTTTTTTTTTTACTTAAAAAAATTTTGATTGGAGTATAGTTGCTTTACAATGTGGTGTTAGTTTCTGCCGTACAGCAAAGTGAATCAGTTATACGTATATATATATCCCATCTTTTTTAGATTTCCTTCCCATTTAGGTTACCACAGAGCACTGAGTAGAGTTCCTTGTACTATACAGTAGGTTCTCATTAGTTATCTATTTTATACATAGTAGCAAAAATGTATATATGTCAATCCCAATCTCCCAATTCATCCCAGCTCTCTCCCCCTGCCTTGGGATCTGTAAGTTTGTTCTCTACATCTGTGCCTTTATTTCTGCTTTGCAAATAAGTTATCTGTACCATTATTCTAGATTCCACATATAAGCGATATTATATGATATTTGTTTCTCTCTTTCTGACTTACTTCATTTTGTATGACAGTATAGGTCTATCCACGTCTCTGCAAATGGTACTATTTCATTCCTTTTTATGGCTGAGTAATATTCCATTGTATATATGTACCACATCTTCTTTCTCCATTCCTCTGTTGCTGGAAATTTAGGGTGTTTCCATCTCCTGTCTATTGTAAATAGTGCTGCAATGAACATTGTGGTACATATCTCTTTTTGAAGTATGGTTTTCTCAGGGTGTATGCCCAGTAGTGGGATTGCTGGGTTGTATGGTAGTTCTAGTTTTAGTTTTTTAAGGAACCTCCATACTGTTCTTCCTAATAGTTGTATCAATTTACATTCTCACCAACAGTGTATGAGGGTCCACTTTTCTCCACATTCTCTCCAGCATTTTTTATTTATAGATAGTTTTGATGATGGCCATTCTGACTGGTGTGAGGTGATACCTCATTGTAGTTTTGATTTGCATTTCTCTAATAATTAGCGGTGTTGAGCATCTTTTCTTGGGAAAACTGGATAGCTACATGTAAAAGAATGAAATTAGAATACTCCCTAACACCATACACAAAAATAAACTCAAAATAGATTAAAGACCTAAATGTAAGGTCAGACGCTATAACACTCTTCGAGGAAAACAGACAGAACACACTTTGACATAAATCACAGCAAGATCTTTTTTGACCCACCTCCTAGAGTAATAAAAATAAAAATAAACAAATGGGACCTAATTAAACTTAAAAGCTTTTGCACAGCAAAGGAAATCATAAACAAGATGAAAAGACAACCCTCAGAATGGGAGAAAATATTTGTAAAAGAAGCAATGGACAAAAGATTAATCTCCAAAATATACAAACAGCTCATGCAGCTCAATATCAGAAAAACAAAAAACCCAATGAAAAAATGGTGGAAGACCTAAATAGACTTTTCTCCAAAGAAGACATACAGAAGAAATGATTCTCTCTGCATTCCATGGACTTGGTACATTTGTCAAAAATTAACTGGCCATACATTTATAGATTTATTTCTGGGCTCTCAATTCTGTTCCATTGGCTTATATATCTATCTGTTTAATTACTGTAGCTTTGCTATAAGGTCAAATTTGGGAAGTGTGGATCCTCCAACTTTGTTCTATTTCAAGACTGTTTTGTCTGTTTGAGGCCCTTTGCAATTTGATATGAATTTGAACATTGCTTTTTCCATTTCTGAAAAAAGGATGTTGAAAGTTTTATAGGGATTGCATTGAATCTGTAGATTGCTTTAGGTAGAACCAACTTCTTAACAGTATTAAGTCTTCCTACCCATGAGTATGGGATGCATTTATGTTAATTTAGGTTTTCTTTAATTTCTTTCAGCACTAATTTACAGGTTTCAGAGTCAAGTCTTTCACCTCTTTGGTCAAATTTATTTCTAGTTATTTATTCTTTTAGATGCTACTGTAAATGGAATTGCTTTCTTAATTTACATTTCAGATTGTTCATTGCAGGTGTGTAGAAACACAATTGATTTTTATAAATTTATTTATTGATTTGTTTTTCGCTGTGTTGGGTCTTCATTGCTGTGTGAGGGCTTTCTCTTTAGTTGTGGCGAGTGAGGGTTACTCTTCGTTGTGGTGCATGGGCTTCTCATTGTGGTGGCTTCTCTTTGTTGTGGAGCATGGGCTCTAGGCGCACGGGCTTCAGTAGTTGTGACATGGGGGCTCTAGAGCTCAGCCTCAGTAGATGTGGCACACAGGCTTAGTTGCTCCACGGCATGTGGGATCTTCCTGGACCAGGGCTCGAACCCATGTACCTTGTGTTGGCAGACGGGTTCTTAACCAGTGAGCCACCAGGGAAGTCCCACACAATTGATTTTTAAATCTGAGTTTCATTTTACTACAATTCATATTCATGGTGAATTTAAACTATTTTTGGATTTATTCTGTCTTTTGGCAATTTCTATTTAATGTGTTATTTTTTTCCCTTTCTTGCCTTTTGTTAAATTACTTCTAAAATAGATCTGTAAATAGATTTGAAAAATGTGTGTTTTTTCAATAGCTTCTCTTAAATTAAGAGGTATGCTAAATATTAACACATATGTATTTACTTTAAATTAATTTCTAGAATTAATCAGAAAACACATCATTGCTTGGAATAAGCAAGAATCATATCTTGTTTTTATCTCCTTTCCTTTTTTTCCACCCAACTGCCCTTCTTGATATAATGTAGAGTTTTAATTATACTATCATTATTATTTCTCTTTGTTTTTGTCCCTTATTAGACTAGTGATAAATTTTAATCCTTATTTTTTCTCATAATTGCTTCTATGATTCAGTCTTGGATGCACTTTTATTTTTGTTTTGTTGAAGTACATCCTTTAGTACCTCTTCAAGGTTGATCTGTGAAGAGTTAACTTATTTTCTTTCCCAATTCTAAACATGTTTTTATTTTATTTTGCTCTCATTTTGAATAGCTAACTTGTGTAAGGAATCCTTGATCGAAAATATTTTCCCTCAAAATCCTGAAATTGTTTTATTGTCTTTCTGCATTTAAGAGTGTCAACAGAGAGTCTTCTATCAGTTTAATTATTTCTTCTATGTAAGTAATCTATCCTCCTCACTAGAAGTTCTTTGAGTTTTCTCTTTTTCTCTGGTATTCATCATGATACATATGTTTGTGCCTTCATTTGGCATCATTAGGGCCCTATCTGAGGTTTTGTGTCTTTTTTAAATTCTAAGAAGTTTCTCCTATTATTGATATATGTGTATTTCTCCTCTCTGGTTTCTGCTTTGGAAATTACTATTAGACATTTATTAGAATTTGTGTAGGTGAGGGAGATTAATATGTACAACTTTCCAGTTGCAAAATAAATGAGTTACAGGTATGAAATGTACACTGTGTGGAATAGAGTCAATAATTATGTAATATCTTTGTATGGTGACAGATGGTAACTAGACTTATCATGGTGATCATTTTGAAATGTATAGAAATATAAAATCACTATGCTGTGTAACAGGAACTAACATAATGTTGTAGGTGAATTATACTTAAAAATATATATATATATCTTTCCTCTCTCTCTCTTACCTTTCTACTTTCTTATCTTTTTGTGGTGTTTTTCTTGAATAGTCAGTTTAAACTTCCAGCTCACCTTTTTACTCCCTTTAAAAAATTATATTTATCATGAAAAATTGTCAACATATTTAAAGGTGCAGAGAATAATGAGTATTTATGTGCATAAAATCTTGCTTAAGGAATAAAATACCACCAAAATATTTGAAGTCTGTGGTGTTTCTCTCCTCAATCAGAACGTTTCTCTCTAACAGGAGGGAATCATATTTTTGCATCTGGTGTTTTATCATTCCCACTCATGTCTCTACATTTACGATATACATGGCATTGCTTCCCTTTTTAAAATATTGTACAAACTATATGATAATGTGTACATCTTCTGTAGCCTTGCTTTTTAAAAAAAACTCAGTATTATGTTTATAATATTCACTCATGTTTATAGGTATAGTTCTAGATCATTCCTTCAAATTGTTGTTTAAAATATCTGAACAGACCTCAGTTTATTTATTCATTTTCCTCTTGGTGTGCATTCAGGTTTTCTCCAAATAGACACTTGCAATTAGAAGCAGGCTTACTATGACCATCTTTGTCCATATCTTTTTCTTACTGAACTATAGATTACCTTACTTATCTTAGGGAGTAATATTTTGAGGGTCCAAATATGGTCATCTCATTTTATAATAGATTGTTTTTGCACTCCTCAAATGGTTTCTTTGGATAAAGAGACGTTTTAAAATTAGTGTGTGATTAAATTTATTAATTACTTTCTTTAAGATTTGAGATTCTTATGTCTTATTAAGAAATCATTCCCTGTGTGAAGTCATAAAATATTCTTTACTGTTTTATACAGTTTTCAGGTTTTCATTTTATTCGTATTTAAGTCTTTGATCTGCCTGCAATTGTTTATTAATTACAGACTAGTTAATTTCCATAGGTACTTAAATATTCCAAAATATTTCAGCCATTACATAAATAAGAGCAAGGCAAGATGAAAATAGCTAATGGCTAATTACTCATTATGACTGTGAGTAATTTAGACTTGACTGACGTCTTCCAGACTTTGGGAAAGTTGGGCCTTTTAGAATTAACTCTTGTCATAGAGGGACGATCTGAACTTGTGAGATGCTCTTGTGGTCTTAGCTCAGAGCATGAGGCTAGAAGACTCAGGACATCACTGCTGGGAAGCAGCAAAAGAAATTAGTCCTTCATTCAAATGTGCCAGAGGACAGTGGGCAGTGTCTTTTGACTGTTTGCCATCTGATAAGCTTTCATCACCTAACTCAGTAACTTGTACCTGGGAGCAGCTTATGTACTATGTTATTTAAGTTAAAGCCACAGACTTGATATTCTGCAGGCTTTTTAATCATGTGGGCTTTCATTAGAATGCTCTGAGCCTGCTGCTTTGTAACAGCTCTCTGATGGAGATTAGATGAAGCCCACCCCTCAGGGCCTGAAATAGCAAAAATAAAGGTGTTATTGGCTGTCATCACTACCAGTCAGCTCAGTCAGAAGAGGAGCGGCAGTGCCTAGGTTGAGCCCATGGAGTTTAAGGATTGATTTCTTTTTGTCTGCTTTATCAGTAAAGCATGATTTTTATCTTTTATACCCTATATAGAGAAATGAAGGGATTTTGTCAATAAACCCATCTACCTGATGGGTCTATCTCTTGAAGCTCTGAACCCTTAAAAAAATAATAACTTATTCATTATCTTTGGACCTGGTAAGAGAAGGAATCTGCCCTAATTATTCACCCAAAATTCTCCTTGAGTGACATGTTATCTATACCATCGTTCTGTGACTTTTCTCCAGCTGTCTCCTCTACCTGGCAATGTGTCCACCTCCTTTTAGAAAATAGACTCCTCTTCACCCTTTAAAACCAGCTAAGCTAAGAGTGCCCCTCAGCCAGTATCTCCGTCACGGTGCTCAGCACATGCGTGAGGGTGGCCTCTTCATGTGTCCTCCTTTCTGCTGGACTGTGAGCTCTTGAAGAGCATGGACTTGTCCTCTTCATATATGTATCTGCTCTTCTTTGCTCTTTGTACACACATGCACACACACACACACACACACACACACACACATACTCGCACACAATGAATCTCTTTCTTTTGGTGTCCATGTGCATTTTATTTTTTATTTAAAAGGAGGCTGGGTGTTCCCTAGGGTGGTCTAGGTCAGCTTCTTTTTTTTAATCTTTTATTTTATTTTTTTTTAACTGAAGTATAGTTGATTTACAATGTTGTTAGTTTCAGGTGTTCAGGTGTACAGCAAAGTGATTTAGTTATACATATATACATATATATTTATTCTTTCTCTCTTTCTATTTCTGTGGAACTGAATTGAAATGAAAGTATCATTAACTGATATCCAGAGAGGCAGAAATAAAAGAAGATTAAAAGCTTTGGGATCAGAGAGAACTGGGCTCAAATGCTACTTTAGCCATTTATTGCTCAGATGACTTTGGAAAAATGAGTATCTGAATCTTAGCTTGTTGTTTGATAAAATGAGAATCACAAGTGTTCTGTTAGATAAGACAGCACTTACACAGTCACTGTCACACAGTAGGGCTACTTTTAGGTCTACTCTCCTTCCCTCTTTTCAAAAAAGGGCCACTTTTAGGTTATTTTCATTTTAAAAGAAGCCTATTGATGACAGTCCCTTGCATAAGCAAAGGATCAAATTATGCGTGTTCCTCACTCCTTGCTTATTTTCTATTTCCCTGTGTAGGAAAGAATAAATCAGTGAAGATTTGACATCAGATTCCAGGGACCAGAAGAATCACAGCCACTTGGGAGCTGGTGAGAAATGCAGAATCCCAAAAGTTACTGAATGACAAATGTGCATTTGAGGAAGAGCCTCTGAAAATTCAAGTGCCATTGAAGTTTGAGGAGAGCTGAGCTAGAGCAGGTGATGAGTGCTAATGGAGTAATTGTAGGAAGTTAATTCTAGTTTTGCGCTATTTGTAGGGAGACTTCTGGGGGTAAATATGGGCCAGCTGGATAAAACTTCCTTGTGGTGAAATGAGGGATGGGCTTCCTGTTGCATTTATTTCATGGGTGTGCCAGCCTGGAGCTGCCTGAGCCTGTGTAACCACTACTGTCCCCAGAGAAACCAGCTCACATGCTCACTGATGTGGAAAGAGTGGCTTGATTTCATTTCTCTGTCTGTGATTCTTTCCCGTGGCCATGTCAGCAGACTGTAAAGCCTTGTGCCTCCCCAGGGATTCAGAGAACTGAAACAAAACTTTTAGTTTCTCTTTTGTTGTTTTATTTAAAAAAAAAACAACCTCTAAAAGCAAGGTGTTAATATAATGTATATAGATGTGAAGTGTTCCATGTCTCACAGAAAACATATTATTACCCTTTGAAAGGACAACCTTCACTGAGATTTCAAGTCAAGGATACTGGCCTGGTTGACTATCTTTCTTTTAAGCATCCATACGTTTATTTGAGATTTGAAGGTGTTCTCACATCAATTTGATGTCTATACTCTGAAGATGATCATTCATGAATAACTCCAGAGTTTCATCAGTGGCAGGTAAATGTAGATTTTCATGTTTGTCTAGGTGGGTACTTTTTGTCCTATCTTGTGTGGTAACCAAACAAATGTCGCTTCTGAGAGCTGGATGGAAGCTTAGGAAGTGTTTTTAAGGAGGAAAGATGGCTTTGCTATTTTCCAGTTTCTCTTTTATGTGTTGGTTCAGCAAATCTCTCAAATACACCTGCAGCAGAACATGTCCTTGGAGTAAAGAGAGATGAGAGGCAAAAAGAGTCTCTGCCTTCAAGAGGCCAAGAATTTAGTAAGCCTACAAGCAGTGTTCAATTAATTGCATATAAAATATGATGTAATTGCTGGACTCTAAATTAAATAAGACCAAAGTAGGTATAGAGTCCTATTTTTGTCCAGGGAGAACAAAGGGGATGTTTGGGTGGGGGTTTGAAGTCCCAGAACAGGTAACTAAACTTTGGCTGTGTGTGATTAAGAAGAAACCCCCATATGGACCACAGTGGCAAAAAGACATTCTATTGGAGGGAAATGCATCTGCTCAGGCCGGGGGATATGGAACAGTATTGTATATTTGGGGAACTAAAAGTATCTGTTGGTGGGAATGTAAATTGATACAACCACTATGGAGAACAGTATGGAGGTTCCTTAAAAACTAAAACTAGGGCTTCCCTGGTGGCACAGTGGTTGAGAGTCTGCCTGACGATGCAGGGGACACGGGTTTGTGCCCCGGTCTGGGAAGATTCCACATGCTGCGGAGCGGCTAGGCCCGTGAGCCATGGTTGCTGAGCCTGTGGGTCCGGAGCCTGTGCTCCGCAATGGGGGAGAGGCCACAACAGTGAGAGGCCCACGTACCGCAAAAACAAAACAAAAAACAAAACTAAAACTAGAACTAGAACTACCATATGACACAGAAATCCCACTACTGGGCATATACCCTGAGAAAAACATAATTCAAAAAAAAAGACATGTACTACAATGTTCATGCAGCACTATTTACAATAGCCAGGACATGGAAGCAACCTAAGTGTCCATCAATAGATGAATGGATAAAGAAGATGTGGTACGTATATGCAATAGAATATTACTCAGCCATAAAAAGAAATGAAATTGGGTTATTTGTAGTGAGGTGGATGGACCTAGAGTCTGTCATACAGAGTGAAGTAAGTCAGAAAGAGAAAAATAAATACCATATGCTAATGCATATATATGGAATCTAAAAAAAAAAAAAGGTACTTATGAACCTAGATGCAGGGCAAGAATAAAGAAAGATCCCAAAGAAATAGAAAATGGACTTGACCCCATAGAAAATGGACTTGAGGGCATGTGGGAGGGCGAAGCCGGGGCGAAGTGAGAGTAGCATCGACATATACACACTACTGAATGTAAAATAGTTGGCTGGTGGGAAGCAGCAGCATAGCACAGGGAGATCAGCTCGATGCTGTGTGATGACCTAGAGGAGTGGGATAGGGAGAATGGGAGTGAGGCTTAAGAGGGAGTTGATACGGGGACATGTGTATGCATATGGCTGATTCGCTTTGTTGTACAACAGAAGCTAACACAGGATTGTGAAGCAATTATACTCCAATAAAGATCTATTTAAAAAGAAACGATGTGGTATATATATATACACATGAAAGAACGAAATAATGCCATTTGAAGCAACATGGGTGGACCTAGAGATTATCATACTAAGCGAAGTCAGACAGAGAAAAACAAATATCATATGATTTCACTTATATGTGGAATCTAAAAAAATGATATAAATAAACTTATTTACAAAACAGAAATAGACCAAAAGGGAAAGGGAGGAGAGATAAATTGAGAGTTTGGGATTAACATATACACATCACTATATATAAAATAGATAACCAACAAGGACCTACTGTATAGCACAGGGAACTCTACTCAATATTCTGTAGTAACCTATAATGGAAAACAATCTGAGAAAGCATATATATATATTTAACTGAATCACTCTGCTGTATACCTGAAACTAACACAACACTGTAAATCAACTATACTTCAGTTAAAGAAAAATGATGTGTACTAGATTTTGGCTTGAGCAACTGTATGGATGGTAGAATCACTTGTTGAGATTGGGGTGGGTTTGTGTGTATTATTGTGCAGGTGAAAGGTGGTGATCAAGAATTTTTGTGACCACCTAGAGGGGTGGGATAGGGAGGATGGGAAGGAGATGCAAGAGGGAGGAGATATGGGGATATATGTATATGTATAACTGATTCACTTTGTTATAAAGCAGAAATAAACATACCATTGTAAAGCAATTATACCCCAATCAAGATGTTAAAAAAAAAGAATTTTGTTTTGATTGAGGTGAATTTGAGATGACTACTGATTTCCAAGAGGAGATGTCAAGTAGATAGATGAATAAATTAATGAGGAATTCGGTGAGGATGTCTGGACCTAGATTCATGAATGTCAGTGCCTTTGGCATGCGGATGGTATTTAGAGCTGTGGGATAGTCTGGCATCAGACAAGAAAAGAAGGCAGATAGAGAAAAACAGGGAGTCTAGTCCTTAGGGAAATGGACTCCATCATTAAAAGATGTAGCTGAGGAAGGGAAGACAAAAACTAATACTGGAAGCTGGTGGTGAACATGGTAGAGGGAAGCCTGGGTCGTTGTTCTTAAAATACCAGCAGGAATGAGTGTCTTCTAAAGAAGGAGGCCCTCAATTGCGTCAGATGCTGATGAGAAGACAAATGGCAGGAAGGAGTGATTGCATCTGACAAGGAGAATTGGAGTGGTGTTGGAAAGAGTAATTTTTTGTGGAGTGGTGGCTTTGGAAGCAGGAATGGAAGGGCTGGAACGATAATAATGAGGATGTGGGGATTGGGAAAGGTGCTGTGCCAGAGCCCAGGAGGCAGTGAGAACACCTGTTTGTCTATCCCAAGTGCAATGGAATGTTATTGAAAGGGTTTCAAATAGAGAGTTTTGAAATACTGTGTGGATAGTATATGGAGAGCAGACATGATGTGGGTTTGTGTGGCTAGAGAGAGAGAAATTAGGAGGCTTTTGCTGTGGTCCAGGTGAGAAATGAGGGCAGCTTATTCTAAGCATTTGGGTCCATGAAGGAATTATGTCACAGAAACCCTTCAGAGAACAAAGAAGCACGTTCAACAAGAGCAGCAAAAGTGTTTTATCTTTGGAAATGAGCGTGATCTTGCATTTGACAATATCTCATGTTAATTTATTCTGTTGACTAATTGTTCTTTGGAGAAATTGAACTCATTCTCCATTAGGTTTGACATGTTAAATTAATCAGATTTCTTAAAAGGCTTCCAAATTCTGAAAGCATCAGACAGTTCAAAATTGCATCCACATTTATCCACGCTGTTTTTGACATGACATGCAAAGAAAAATAGCCTCATCTATTCCTGTCTCTACACCAGCATAGGGGGGCATTTCCTAGGTTACAAATTATTTCCCCTTCTTCAAGATGAACTGACTGCCTTAAACTCAACTCTATGATTAATCCATTATTGATAAATAGAAGCCTTAAAAATACAGTGTTAAAAATTGCAACATACCATAGATCACGTTCCAACACTTTTCATTTCTCATCACTTCATTTCTGATTTTGATATTGCTTTTAAAAAAGAATTTCTCTTCTCTGTAATGAGATATGATGTCTATAGCACATTTCCTATTACACTGCCATTTTCCTTTAATGGAACTCAAACTATCAATTTTTCACTTGGAGCAAAATGAAATTCTTTTGCTGAGCTGTTGTGTTGACGATCCCTGTTGTTTTAGTTCTAGCTCTTCAAAACCATTAGTGATGTATACTTAATGGGTCTTCTTCTCACATCTCACCCATTTTTCTACATTTCTCACTGGTCCTAAATATTCTCTCCAAACATCTAACCTTTATGCTTTTCTACTAAGCTCTTCTCTTACATTTTAATCCCTCATTTAGATGTAGTTTACCATTATCTGTACTTAAAGATGTGGTTCTTGTTTGAGGAGATGTGATTACCTAAAAGTAGCTTTTGCAAAACTTTTAAATAGACTAAACTTTTAAGAGGACCTTTGCAGTCCTGAACAAAGATCTAACTACATTTCTGTGCAATTTGTAAATTTCCAACTTGAACGAATGCTCTGTTGCTCTTGAGAGTATTGAAAAGGTGTTTGACTTTGAACAGGAAGCATTTGTGCTCTGGTTTTCTCTCTGCCTCTGTCTCCCTCTATCTCTCTCTTTGTACTTCTCTAAAGACACTATCTGCCTCTCTCTGCTCCATCTCACCTGCATCTTGCACTGTTCCTCTGACTCCTGATTAAAGGAAGTTGTACCTCTTTTCTCTACCTTCCATTTTAATCCAGAGACTAGATTCCTCCTTCTCACCAACTCTCTTTCTTTTCACCACAGTTCTAACCGTCTGTACTTTATTGCTTTACACACTTGTGCACTGACCATGCCTTAAAGTTACTAGATAGTCAGGTATCACTCATTAATTCATTTCTTGGTCAGCTAGCCAACAAACACTCATAGTGTCCACACTAAATATATTATTTACTAGGAATGTAGACATGAATGAGACAGAATCTATGTCCTCAAGGAACATCCATGAGAGAAGGACACACCTAGGCCTGGATTCAAAAGGAAAACTCTCAGAAGACTTGCTGATATATCACATTTTCTTTATACCTACATCTGTTGATGGGCGCTTAGGTAGTTTCCATATCTTGGCTGTTGTAAATAATGCAGTGATAAACATAGGGGTGCAGATATCTTATCAAATTCGTGTTTTCTTATTCTTGGATAAACACCCAGAGGTGGGACAGCTAGATAATATGGTAGTTCTATTCTTCCTTTTTTGAGGAATCTCCATACTGTCTTCCATAGTGGCTGCCCCAATTTACATTCCTACCCACAGTGTTTGAGGGTTCCCTTTTCTCCACAGCTTTACCAACACTTGTTATTTCTTGCTTTTTTGATAACAGTCATTTAACAGGCATGAGGTTATATCTCATTGTGATTTTGATCTGCACTTCCCTAATAATTAGTGATGTTGAACATCTTTTCATGTACCTGTTGACCATCTGTATGTCTTCTTTGGAAAAATGTCTATTCAACTCCTCTGCCTGATTTTTAATTGGGTTGTTTTTGTTGCTGAGTTGTATACATTCTTTATATATTTTGGTTATTAACCCCTGATGGGATGTATCATTTGCAAATATCTTCTCCAATTTAGTACATTGTCTTTCATTTTGAAGCTTTTTAGTTTGATGTAGTAACATTTGTTTATTTTTGCTTTTGTTTCCCTTGCCTGAGAAGACATATCTAGAAACATATTGCTAAGATTTGTGTCAAAGAGTATATTGCCTATGTTTTCCTCTAGGAGTTTTATGGTTTTAGGTCTTACATTCAAGTCTTTAATCCATTTTGAGTTAATTTTTGTGTATGGCGTGAGATAGGGGTCTAGTTTCTTTCTTTTTCTTTCTTTCTTTCTTTCTTTTTTTTTTTTTTGCTTGTGACTACCTAGTTTTCCCAACACCATTTGCTGAAAAAACTATCCTTTCTCCCTTACATATTGTTCATTCCTTTGTCATAAATTAATTGCCCATACTTGTGTAGGTTTATTTCTGGGCTCTGTCCTCCGTATCATTGATCTATGTATCTGTTTTTCTGCTAATACCATGCTGTTTTGATTACTATGGCTTTGTAATATAGTTTGAAATCAGGGAGTGTGATACCTTCAGTTTTGTTATTTCTTCTTAAGATTGCTTTGGCTATTTGAGGTCTTTTATGGTTCTATATAAATTTTAGAATTTTTTGTTCCATTTCTGTGAAAATATCCTTGGGATTTTGATAGGGATGACATTGAAACTTTAGGTTGCTTTAGGTAATATGGGCATTTTAACAATGTTAATGATTCCAATCCATGAGCATGGAATACCTTTCCATTTATTTATGTCCTTTTCAATTTCTTTCAACAATGTCTTACTGTTTTCAGTGTACAGGTTAAATTTTACCTCCCTGGTTAAATTTATTCCTAGGTATTTTATTCTTTTTTTGCAGTTGTAAATGGAATTGTTTTCTTAATTTTCTTCATTTTCACTCTATAAGCCATCCTGTAACATCATGCCTCTGCACTTAACATCAGTTTAGATTTTAAAGCTCCAGAACAGTTTGTGAACTGTTCTTATATGCACAATACATTCTTATTAAATTTTACTGATCCTGTGGTTTTAATTTTGCTCTTTCTGGACATTTGACATCTTTATTTTGAACACTTTCAAATATGCACCAATAGCACCTAGCATCAATATTCAATATCAAATATCAGTATCATTAATTTATCAATAACTTGCCATTCTTCTTTCATCCATCACCATCATCCCTCATATCTTTTTTTTTTGTGGGGGGGGGGCAGAGGAATATTTTAAGCAAATCAAAGATGTCATATTATTTCACCTGTATACATTTTACTTTGGGTCTGTAATAGATATGAACTTGTAAATTAACAAACAATATTATTAGCACAACAAATACAATTAACAATATTCCTTAATAATTGCTTAATATCATCCAATACTCAACTCATGTTTGCTTTCTTCTGATTGTCTCAAAATGTCTTTCTGGAGTTGCTTTTTTTTTTTTAACAATTAAGAGCTCAAATAAGTCCATATATTGCATTTGGTTAATATGCGTATGAAGGTTCTTTTTACCTTTACAATTCCTTTTCCTCCCCGTTTTTTTTTTTTTTTTTTTTTTTTTTGCGGTACACGGGCCTCTCACTGTTGTGGCCTCTCCCGCTGCGGAGCACAGGCTCCGGACGCGCAGGCTCAGCGGCCATGGCTCACCGGCCCAGCCGCTCCGTGGCATGTGGGATCTTCCCGGACCGGGGCACGAACCCGTGTCCCCTGCATCGGCAGGCAGACTCCCAACCACTGCGCCACCAGGGAAGCCCTCCTCCCCATTTTTTTCATGCCAATTACTTGTTGAAGACACTTGGTTGTTTCTTCTGCAGAATTTCTCACATTCTCTATTGGGCTGATTATTTCAGTTGATTTTGTTTAATGCATTCCTTTATCCCACATATTTTCAGTAAACAGGCAGGACAATCTAATGGCATCATTAGATTCAGATTAATGTATTTTCTTTGGGCAAAACTTTTCTTCATAAGTGGTACAGTGTCCGTCTTATTACATCACTTCAGGGAACACATGATGTCTGGTGTCTCCTTTCTGTCAATATTACAGTTGATAACTAGGTTCGGATGTTGTTGATCTGAGCCACACTTTGCAAAAACCCTCATGAACCTCTCACTCATTGTTTTGGAGCCAAAACCATGTTCATTGTCCATGTCGATTATTTCATTATGTGTTGTAAAATGGTGATTACTATAATTCTATCATTCCTGGTACATTCATTAGTTAGCAGTTTTCTAGAATAAGAATTTTCCTTCATCAATTATTTAGAAAATATGGTTCATAGCCAAAAGACAGGATATAATCTTGATTCGCTTGATTCTGACCCTGTCTTTACCAAGTTTCAGAATGATGAGTTGGTAGAATACAATAAAATACAACACAGTATTGGAACCCAGGATTATGTGACTCTAAGCCTTTTTAATTTCCACCTTACTAGAGAGTTTAAAAGGTTGCATAAGAATATAAATGAAGTCTAAAAGTCCTAGTGCTTTTTGGCAGGCAGTAGGTTAAAGAGCCAGGATCCCTCCCTCATTCTGATGTTTCAGGAGAAATGTCAGAGGTTACCAAGTGTCACCCAGTTGCATTTCATAGCAGTTATGGACCTTTGCAGGCTGACTATCGTAATCACCATGGACTCTCAACACTCCGATGGTCAACAGCTATGTTTAATTTATACCCCATCCCTTCTACGGTGCTCCGGGCTGGAAGAACAGCAGAGAGGGTGCTTGCTGGGGCATTTCCTTCTATTTCACTTCCTGCAGCAGTCTGACACCTTTGGAGAAGAGGAGAGTTATGTGAGTAAATACAGTATTTCCTCTCCAGCCCCAAGGGGGTTGCCTTTGTCAGCATCAGCAGAAAATTGTAGATTGGAAGTGACTCGCTGTTGCTCTCGAGCTAGACCAGCACAGCAGCTGAAACCACACACGTCTCTGTGTGCCCATGTGAAAACCTGAAAATAATGTGTTTATCCGCGTGCTTTTAAAATAAGAATGATTTTTCAAGAACCCTTGGAGTGTTCCTTGGAGGCACCAAGGAAATCGTGGGAGGTTCAGTTAACTGCTCTTTTTCCACCTGTTGCTCTCCTGGGCAGGTGGCCTGGGAGGGGTTATCTCCAGGCACCATTGCCTTAGAAAAAGGTTGGAACTTTCTCCAGCCATCCCTCCCCCAAATTTGAAATGTTCTTACTAAGCCTACATGGGAGGATGGAGCCCAACCTTAGTCATATCAAAGGGATGGAGTTGGATAACAGAGATATTTAGAATTGTAATATGTATACAAATTCCACCCCTCCTCTCTACTGGGAACCCAAAAGGGTAGAGAAGATTCCTTCACACAACTGTCTTGGGGAGTGGGAGGAGGGATGGTCAGAGTAGTGGGTATCCAAGAATACAGAGAAGAGGGCAGAAGGTTGGAGATTCAGGAAGGGCAAGGGAGTCCAAGGAGAGCAGAGGGTGCAGTGGGGCCAGGAGTCAGGTGGATTCCAAGGGGAGAGTCCTGGCTCCCTTCCTTACTGCTCCCGAGTTCTCTGCCCCTCCTCTTCTTTCTCCCCCAGTGTCCTGATTGGGATGGCTCTTGGCAGGTGGTCCAGTACTGAGTCTTTGGGAGAGCCTGAGGCTGCAGATGGCTGTGGTGGGTGAGAACAGGGCATACTCTCAGCTCATCTCCATGCTCATATTCCCATAAAGGTCATTACAGAGTATTGAGTAGAGTTCCCTGTGCTCTACAGTAGGTCCTTGTTGATTATCTACCTTATACATAGTAGTGTGTATGTGTCAATAACAATCTCCCAATTATTCCTTCCCCCTTTTCCCCCTGGTAACCATAAGTTTGTTCTCTAGGTCTGTGAGTCTATTTCTGTTTTGTATATAAGTTCATTCATACCAATTTTTGTTTTTTCTGTGGTACGTGGGCCTCTCACTGTTGTGGCCTCTCCCGTTGTGGAGCACAGGCTCTGGACGCGCAGGCCCAGCAGCCATGGCTCATGGGCTCAGCTGCTCCACGGCATGTGGGATCTTTCCGGACAGGGGCACAAACCCGTGTCCCCTGCATCAGCAGGCGGACTCTCAACCACTGCACCAGCAGGGAAGCCCCATACCAATTTTTTTTAAGATTCCACATATAAGCGGTATCATTTGATATTTGTCTTTGTATGACTTACTTCACTCAGTATGATAATCTCTAGGTCCATCCATGTTGTTGCAAATGGCATTATTTCATTCTTTTTTGTGGCTGAGCAATATTCCACTGTATAGATGTACCACAGCTCCTTTCTTTTTAACACTGAATGATAGTCGATTGTCTGGATGTCCCAAAGATTATTTATCCATTCACTTAGTAAAAGACATCTTGTTGCTTTCAAGTTTTGGCAAATTATGAATAAAGTTGCTAAAAACATTCACGTGCAGGTTTTTCTGTGGATCTAAATTTTCAACTCACTTGAGTAAATTCCTAGGAGAATGATTACTCTATCATATGATAGGACTATGCTTAGTTTTGTAAGAAACCCTCAAAGTGTCTTCTAAGATGACTGTGCCATTTGCACTCCCACCAGCAGTGAATGAGAGTTCATGTTGCCCTGCATCTTCCCTAGCACTTTGCATGGTTAGTATTTGGGGTTTCGGCCTTTCTGATAGACGTGTAGTGACATCTCATTGTTGTTTTAATTTGCATCTCCCTGCTGATATTTGATATTAAGCATCTCTTCATATGCTTATTTTTCATCTGTGTATGTTTCTATGGTGATGTGCCTGCTCAGATATTTTGGCCACTTTTAAATTGGGTTGTTTCCTTATTGTCGAGTTTTAAGACTTCTTGGCATGTTTTCAATACAAGTTCTTTGCAAATATTTTCTCTGAGTCTGTGGCCTGACCTTTCATTCTCTTAAAGGCCTTTAAGAGATTTCCCAAATGTCTCAAAAGCACTGGGTTACACTACGGTGGGCTACAGGGCTTCAGAACAGAAGACAAGTCATCTAAGATAACTTCACAGAGTTGGTCCTTGTAGCCACTTAGAATACTCCTGACATTTCATAAAACCTATAAAAGTGTTTGTAAGATAAAAGAAAAGAACTAAATCAAGGGTGTTGTAAGTAGATGGTAGTTTATATGAACCTTAAAGATAGAGAAGTTATTAGATAGGCAGGATGGGATGGAATTCAACTGATGGAGATAACATTTGCAAAAGTCATAGCATGAACATAATTAGTGATGTTTTCTGGTGAGGAAGGAAACTATAGGGCAGAGTAGAGGAAACCATTCCTCAAAAGAGAAAAAGAAGGTGGACTATATATTCTATTATTAATAATAGAATAACAACTGTAATGAGGGCCCATGACTATAGAATGTATTTCTTTAGATGGCTGTAAAACATGAAATTGCACTTTGAATTTGCTGTATATTTTGGCAATTATCCTAGCATTTTTATTGAGGTCATTCCCCCCTTCCCATTAAGCCATGAGAGTCATGGACTCCTGGAATCACCAGGGTGACACAGAGAAGACAAGGAGAAAGGAGAGTTTCTGGAACCATCACTGGCATCATGAAGCCAAGAAATGTGTTGTTTCAAGTCCAGCCAAAGGAACTAACATTCAAAGAGTTTTAAAGTCATAATTTCCCACTTGGTATCATTTGTCACACACGTTCAGCCACCTCTATTCTTATAATAGGCTGCACTCCACTACAAAAAGGGCCATTGTCAAAACAACCTGAGAAATATTTCTAATGATTCCTTTAGGGTTCTCATCTGGTGCCCACTCATTCTTTCTTTCTTTTTTTTCCTTTTGCTCTGGCTAGGAGGTCCCTAAAGCAGAAACAGTGCAGGTTTGCTGGCCACTGGTCCAGTGCTAGTAATTATAGTGTACACCTTATGCATTAGTTGTCGTGAAATAGGGATTCTGGAGCTGGAATCTCAG
This sequence comes from Orcinus orca, assembly GCF_937001465.1. Classification (NCBI taxonomy): domain Eukaryota; kingdom Metazoa; phylum Chordata; class Mammalia; order Artiodactyla; family Delphinidae; genus Orcinus; species Orcinus orca. Next base: position 16,235,912 of record NC_064565.1, on the reverse strand, counting down.
ATTACCCATTCACCTCTCTGAGGCTCAGATATTATACATGCAGAATGAAAAGAAGAAGAAGAACTCCTTTATAGGCTTGTGGTAAAGATTCCATCAATTTATACAAGTAAAGTATTTAGAACAGTGCCTGACACATAGCAAGTATTTAATAATGTTCAGTTACTACTTTTTAATAGTTTTTTTATTTATTTCTTTTTTTATTTTTTATTTTTTTATTTTTTATTTTTTAACATCTTTATTGGGGTATAATTGGTTTACAATGGTGTGTTAGTTTCTGCTTTACAACAAAGTGAATCAGTTATACATATACATATGTTCCCATCTCTCTTCCCTCCCGCGTCTCGCTCCCTCCCACCTTCCCTATCCCACCCCTCCAGGCCGTCACAAAGCACCGAGCCAATATCCCTGTGCCATGCGGCTGCTTCCCACTAGCTATCTACCTTACTACGTTTGTTAGTGTGTATATGTCCATGACTCTCTCCCGCCCCGTCACAGCTCACCCTTCCCCCTCCCCATAACCTCAAGTCCGTTCTCTAGGAGGTCTGCGTCTTTATTCCTGCCTTACCCCTAGGTTCTTCATGACATTTTCTTTTTTCTTAAATTCCATATATATGTGTTAGCATACGGTATTTGTCTTTTTCTTTCTGACTTACTTCACTCTGTATGACAGACTCTAGGTCTATCCACCTCATTACAAATAGCTCAATTTCGTTTCTTTTTATGGCTGAGTAATATTCCATTGTATATATGTGCCACATCTTTTTATCCATTCATCCGATGATGGGCACTTAGGTTGTTTCCATCTCCGGGCTATTGTAAATAGAGCTGCAATGAACATTTTGGTACATGACTCTTTTTGAATTTCAGTTTTCTCAGGGTATATGCCCAGTAGTGGGATTGCTGGGTCATATGGTAGTTCTATTTGTAGTTTTTTAAGGAACCTCCATACTGTTCTCCATAGTGGCTGTATCAATTTACATTCCCACCAACAGTGTAAGAGTGTACCCTTTCCTCCACACCCTCTCCAGCATTTGTTGTTTGTAGATTTTGTGATGATGCCCATTATAACTGGTGTGAGGTGATACCTCATTGTAGTTTTGATTTGCATTTCTCTAATAATTAGTGATGTTGAGCAGCTTTTCATGTGCTTCCTGGCCATCTGTATGTCTTCTTTGGAGAAATGTCTATTTAGATCTTCTGTGCATTTTTAGATTGGGTCGTTTGTTTTTTTAATATTGAGGTGCATGAGCTGTTTATATATTTTGGAGATTAATCCTTTGTCCATTGATTCCTTTGCAAATATTTTCTCCCATTCTGAGGGTTGTCTTTTTATCTTGTTTATGGTTTCCTTTGCTATGCAAAAGCTTTTAAGTTTCACTAGGTCCCAATTGTTTATTTTTGTTTTTATTTCCATTACTATAGGAGGTGGATCAAGAAAGATCTTGCTGTGATTTATGACAAAGAGTGTTCATCCTATGTTTTCCTCTAAGAGTTTTATAGTGTCCGGTCTAACATTTAGGTCTCTAATCCATTTTGAGTTTATTTTTGTGTATGGTGTTAGGGAGTGTTCTAATTTCATTCTTTTACATGTAGCTGTCCAGTTTTCCCAGCACCACTTATTGAAGAGACTGTCTTTTCTCCATTGTATATCCTTGCCTCCTTTGTCATAGATTAGTTGACCATAGGTGTGTGGGTTTATCTCTGGGCTTACTATCTTTTTCCATTGATCTATGTTTCTGTTTTTGTGCCAGTACCATATTGTCTTGATTACTGTAGCTTTGTAGTATAGTCTGAAGTCAGGGAGTCTGATTCCTCCAGCTCTGTTTTTTTCCCTCAAGACTGCTTTGGTTATTTGGGGTTTTTGTGTCTCCATACAAATTTTAAGATGAGTTGTTCTAGTTCTGTAAAAAAATGCCACTGGTAATTTGATAGGTATTGCATTGAATCTGTAGATTGCTTTGGGTAGTATAGTCATTTTCACAATATTGATTCTTCCAATCCAAGAACATGGTATATCTCTCCATCTGTTGGTATCATCTTGATTTTCTTTCATCAGTGTCTTATAGTTTTCTGCATATAGGTCTTTTGTCTCCCTAGGTAGGTTTACTCCTAGGTATTTTATTCTTTTTGTTGCAGTGGTCAATGGGAGTGTTTCCTTAATTTCTCTTTCAGATTTTTCATGATTAGTGTATGGGAATACAAGAGATTTCTGTGCATTAATTTTGTATCCTGCAACTTTACCAAATTCATTGATTAGCTCTAGTAGTTCTCTGCTGGCATCTTTAGGATTTTCTATGTATAGTATCATGCCATCTGCAAAGAGTGACAGTTTTAACTTCTTCTTTTCCAATTTGTATTCCTTTTATTTCTTTTTCTTCTCTGATGGCCATGGCTAGGACTTCCAAAACTATGTTGAATAATAGTGGTGAGAGTGGACATCCTTGTCTTGTTCCTGATCTTAGGGGAAATGTTTTCAGTTTTTCATCACTGAGAATGATGTTGCTGTGGGTTTGTCCTATATAGGCTTTATTATGTTGAGGTAGGTTCCCTCTATGCCCACTTTCTGGAGAGTTTTTATCATAAATTGGTGTTGAATTTTGTCAAAAGCTTTTTCTGCATCTATTGAGATGATCATATGGATTTTATTCTTCAGTTTGTCAATATGTTTTATCACATTGATTGATTTACATATATTGAAGAATCCTTGCATCCCTGGGATAAATCCCACTTGATCATGGTGCATGATCATTTTAATGTGTTGTTGGATTCTGTTTGCTCATATTTTGTTGAGGATTTTTGCATCTATGTTCATCAGTGATATTGGTCTCTAATTTTCTTTTTTTTGTACTATCTTTGTCTGGTTTTGGTATCAGGGTGATGGTGGCCTCATAGAATGAGATTGGCAGTGTTCTTTCCTCTGCAATTTTTTGGAAGAGTTTGAGAAAGATGAGTGTTAGCTCTTCTCTAAATGTCTGATAGAATTCGCCTGTGAAGCCATCTGGTCCTGGACTTTTGTTTGTTGGAAGATTTTTAATCACAGTTTCACTTTCATTACTTGTGATTGGTCTCTTCATATTTTCTATTTCTTCCTGGTTCAGTCTTGGAAGGTTATACCTTTCTAAGAATTTTTCCATTTCTTCCAGGTTGTCCATTTTATTGGCATAGAGTTGCTTGTAGTAGTCTCTTAGGATGCATTGTATTTCTGTGATGTCTGTTGTAACTTCTCTTTTTTCATTTCTAATTTTATTGATTTGAGTCCTCTCCCTCTTTTTCTTGATGAGTCTGGATAATGGTTTATCAATTTTGTTTATTTTCTGAAAGAACCAGCTTTTAGTTTTATTGATCTTTGCTATTGTTTTCTTAGTTTCTATTTCATTTATTTCTGCTCTGATCTTTATAATTTCTTTCCTTCTCCTAAGTTTGGGTTTTGTTTTTTCTTCTTTCTCTAATTCCTTTATATGTAAGGTTAGATTCTTTATTTGAGATGTTTCTTGTTTCTTGGGGTAGGATTTTATTGCTATAAACTTCTCCTTAGAACTACTTTTGCTGCATCCCATAGGTTTTGGATTGTCATGTTTTCATTGTCATTTGTCTCTAGGTATTGTTTGATTCCCTCTTTGTTACTGTCTTTGATCTCTTGGTTATTTAATAACGTATTGTTTAGCCTCCATGTGTTTGTGTTTTTTACATTTTTTTCTCCTGTCTTTTATTTCTAATCTCATAGCGTTGTGGTCAGAAAAGATGCTTTATATGTTTTCAATTCTCTTAACTTTACTGAGGCTTGATTTGTGACCCAAGATGTGATCTCTGCCAGATAATGTTCCGTGTGCACTTGGGAAGAAACTGTAATCTGCTGTTTTTGGATGGAATGTCCTATAAATATCAATTAAATCTATCCGGTCTATTGTGTCATTTAAAGCTTGTGTTTCCTTATTAATTTTCTGTCTGGATGATCTGTCCATTGGTGTAAGGGAGGTGTTAAAGTCCCCCAGTATTATTGTGTTACTGTCGATTTCCTCTTTTATAGCAGTTGCCTTATGTATTGAGGTGCTCCTATGTTGGGTGCATATACATTTATAATTGTTATATCTTCTTCTTGGATTGATCCCTTGATCATTATGTAGTTTCATTCCTTGTCTCTTTTAACATTCTTTATTTTAAAGTCTAGTTTTATCTGATATGAGTATTGCTACTCCAGGTTTCTTTTGGAATATCTTTTCCATCCCCTCACTTTCAGTCTGTATGTGTCCCTAGGTGTGAAGTGGGTCTCTTGTAGACAGCATATAGATGGGTCTTGTTTTAGTATCCATTCAGCAAGCATGTGTCTTTTGGTTGGAACATTTAATCCATTCATGTTTAAGGTAATTATCGATATGTATGTTCCTATGACCATTTTCTTAATTGTTTTGGGTTTGTTTTTGTAGGTCCTTTTCTTCTCCTTTTTTACCTGCTTAGAGAAGTTCCTTTAGCATTTGTTGTAGAGCTGGTTTGGTGGTGCTGAATTCTCTTAGCTTTTGCTTGTCTGTAAAGTTTTTGATTTCTCCATCGAATCTGAATGAGATCCTTGCTGGGTAGAGTAATCTTGGTTGTAGGCTCTTCCCTTTCATCACTTTAAGTATATCATGCCACTCCCTTCTGGCTTGTAGAGTTTTTGCTGAGAAATCAGCTCTTAACTTTATGGGAGTTCCCTTGTATGTTATTTGTCGTTTTTCCCTTGCTGCTTTCAATATTTTTTCTTTGTCTTTAATTTTTGCCTGTTTGATTAGTATGTGTCTCATCGTGTTTTTTCTTGGGTTTATCCTGTATGGGACTCTCTGTGTTCCTGGACTTGAGTTGCTATTTCTTTTCCCATGTTAGGGAAATTTTTGACTATAATATCTTCAAATATTTTCTCAGGTTGTTTCTCTCTCTCTTCTCCTTCTGGGACCCCTATGATGGGAATGTTGTTGCGTTTATTGTTGTCCCAGAGGTCTCTTAGGCTGTCTTCATTTCTTCTTTTTTTTTAATTAATTAATTTGTTTTTATATTTATCTTGGCTGTGTTGGGTCTCCGTTTCTGTGCGAGGGTTTTCTCTAGTTGGGGTAAGCAGGGACCACTCTTCGTTGTGGTGCATGGGCTTCTCACTATTGTGGCCTCTCTTGTTGCGGAACACAGGCTCCAGATGCACAGGCTCAGTTGTTGTGGCTCTTGGGCCTAGTTGCTCTGCAGCATGTGGCATCTTCCCAGACCAGGGCTCGAACCCATTTCCCCTGCATTGGAAGGCATATTCTCAACCAGTGCACCACCAGGGAAGCCCTGTCTTCATTTCTTTTCATTCTTTTTTCTTTATTCTATTCCACAGCAGTGAATTCCACCATTTTGTCTTTCAGGTCACTTATCCGTTCTTCTGCCTCAGTTATTCTGCTATTGATTCCTTCTAGTGTAATTTTCATTTCAGTTACTGTATTGTTCATCTCTGTTTGTTTCTTCTTTAATTCTTCTAGGTCTTTGTTAAACATTTCTTGCATCTTCTTGCTCTTTGCCTCCATTGTTTCTCCGAGGTCCTGGATCATCTTCACTGTCATTATTCTGAATTCTTTTTCTGGAAGGTTGCCTATCTCCACTTCACTTATTTGTTTTTCTAGGGTTTTATCTTGTTCCTTTATCTGGTACATAGCCTTTTCATCTTTTCTATCTTTCTGTGAATGTGGTTTTTGTTCCACAGGCTGCAGGATTGTAGTTCTTCTTGCTTCTGCTGTCTGCCCTGTCACCCACTCATTCTTTTTTGAAGACTCTTGGCAAGTTAAGGTATGTGGACTCTTCTAGAGAACCTGCTCACATTTCCCAGATGGATCTTTGCACTTTGGATATCTTGGTGCCACTTAAATCTACACAAGTCTCTATCCCAATATCCTTATATCATAAAGTGCATGCTGAAGTTCCATATACAGCAGTGAGAAAATGTAGGAAAAGTGGATGGTCTCATCTCTAATTATAGTGCATAGAGTTACATAAACCCCAAAGTACAGTCAGGAGGTTCAGATACCACCATGCCCTGGGCAGGGAAAGGCAGAAGGAAGAAAAAGCACAGAGCTCTCACCCAGATGTAAAGGAGAAGGAGATTACAAAGCCAGAGTGTGGACTCTGCCTGTTACCTGGTACCCCATATAACCCACTCCAGTTCCATATGATTGTTTTCCCCCTCACATCCTCTTTGCTGTAGAAAATTGCAGGACATGAAGCAGGAGCAAGGATGTCCTTACTACACCCTGAGGAGGTGCACACCACGGTGGGGGCATTCATCACAATATCAAGGACTAAGTTTAAAGAGAAGTGAACACTATATTCAAGGAATAAAATGCCTGTTGATTGCATTTTCTTTCCCATTAATACCAAACAAATGTTTTTCCATTTTAGTCAGCTGTGCTGAATTCCAATCTGGGTGTCCTTTTTAAGTTCCACAATTAATCACCTGACAGAAGGAAGGCAGGGGGTGTGGGTGGGAAATGAGTTGGTAGGAGAATGGAATCAGCGAGGAAACACACAATTACAGCTGTGTGATGGGCTGCACCAAAGGCAGCGGTTTCTGTCTACCCCATTCCTCTGAACAGCAACAGCAGGAAACCAGTGATGGACCCAGGTGAAAACATACATTTAAGCACTCTTGGCTCTCCCCCTGCTCAGTCTGTGTTGGCCACACAATTTGGAAGGCTGAAGCCAGAGAAAGTGCAGTTAGGAGTTTCAGTTTTCAAATTATGAAACATTTACCTTGTTCTTGAAAGAGAAAGATGTGTGCCTGGCAGAAGATGAGCCCACCTGGGTGCCGCCCAGCCATTCCTCTCTTGTATCATGTAGCATCTCCTCATCACATGTCTGCAGGGACCGTGAGCATCTTGGAACATCCCACCAGTTCCCAAACATGAAACTCCTTTGGCTTCTCTCTCTTACGACTTTCTTTGTCTCACCCTGCAAAGAGAGAAAAGATGGGCATGCATTGCAATTACCTATTAAGGGAGACAAAAAGGTTGCTTTTGAATTTCAAGTTTAACACCTATTAACACAACTGTGTATCTTAGGAAGATTGTTTCTTTAAATGTAAACTTCTTTTCTTTCTCCTTTTGCAAACAGCGTTAATTGGGGATGTGTCATAATTTCTTAAGTTCTTTTTATCTGATTTCAGTTGATCAAAATATTAGTTGGTCATCTACTTAATCATTCAATAATGTCTTATTAGGTGGTGAGGATAAAAGCATTTATTTTAAGATGGTTTCTAGAGATGGGTTTATATAACACTAGGGTTTGTAACACTTTGCTATGTAGCAAGGAAATTTACTGTCTCACAACGGCAAAGAAGTCCTGAGCTAGTCTTATTATTCTCCATTTAACAGATGAGGAAACTCAGAGGAATTAGGTCACTCACCCAAGATCCAGGGCTTATAAGTGGCAGAAGCAAGTTGCAAACCAACGTCTCTATAACCTTGATAACCTTACAATATGCAGCTCTCCATCATGGCATACAGGAGTTAGGCTCTGCTTCTCAGAGCGGGGAAATGGAAGGGGCTGGTACTGGTGCTGTTTGTGGATCTACCTGTTGGAGAATGAACCCTGCTCCTATTTTTGGTGGTGAGCATTTCCATTGAAATATTACAGCCTTGTGGGTCAGCTGCATGCCTCCTCTGAGATCCATTTTAATGTTTCTATGTAGTTATCCCCTCAGTTTGGTGGGTTCTTGCCTTATTTCAAGTACTGTCTTCAGGCCAATGGAATGATTCCTGCAGAGAGTCTATATCATCCCAGGGTAGCCCTTCCTGGTCACCTACAGCTGCAAGGTCATGGAGGCCTGTCTCCCTCACCTGGATGGGACGTCCCTAAACATAAATTACATTCCCGATTTCCCCTGCAAGATCAGCTGAAGCGGCTTCTGTAGGGTGTTGTCTGAACTCACACCTTTACTTGTCTTCTTCTCCTTTTCTGTCTGTCTTTCTTTTACTAGATTCTCCTTAATCAATGATTTGCTCCTGATCCTTGTTTCAGGATTTGCTTCTGGGGAAACCCACCTAAGACATGCAGTATTCATGTTTGTGTGTTACAGATATATATATTCAGTCATGTTCGAAACTCACGGAGAGTGATGTCTATGGAAAAATGGCATCGTGTTTGAAGCCAGATGAATCTTGCAAACCTAATAACCATTGCTGCTGAGGCTGTCAGGCAAGGTAGCCCAAGCCCACCGGCTCTCACCTTGCTTGTTTCATAATGTGTGAAATGTCAGTAATGGTACCGAAATGGAAGGAGTCTGAATTTAATAGGATAAAGTATTTAAATCACTTACTACTCAATGGCCTAGTTATTATAACCCCAAACAGAATAAAGTTTGAGACATTGACTCCCAGAAGTCATGAAGAAACTGCATTTAAAATATAAATGATTTTCCTTTGATTATGTTTTTGTATAGATCTTTCTCATAGAAAGGAAGAAACAAATCAGTACAGCCCTGGCCTTCACAGGGACAGTCAATGCCTGCTTGGAGTTCTATAGTGTTGCTGGTAATTTGTTCTCACCCTCAGGAGGCCCTGTGGTCTGTGAATGGAAAAATAAACATTTTTGTTTGTTTCTTCATTTAGTATATGTCAGTCTTTCATTGATCTTGGCTATTTCCCTCAAAGGGCTGCATGTAGAAGCAGTTTTCACAGCACAGATAAATATTAAAGGCATATTTAGTTCCCTACAGTAAACTAAACAGAGGAGACAAACAGTCCTATCACCAAAGAATGTATTTGAAGGCAGATTAAGGGATGGCCATAAAAATGACCTGCCTAAAGCCCTAAAAAAAGATGCCTTTCCTAAAACTCAAGGACCTGCCATCTTCCCTTGGGCGTAAATAAGTTCATTTTTATCATTTTTTAAAGATTATCCATATAAAGATTATCCATATCATATGGTATTTGTCTTTCTCTTTCTGACTTACTTCACTTAGTATGATCATCTCTAGGTTCATCCACGTTGCTGCAAATGGCATTATTTCATTCTTTTTTTATGGCTGAGTAATATTCCATTGTATATATGTACCACATCCTCTTTATCCATTCCTCTGTCAGTGGACATTTACGTTATTTCCATGTTTTAGCTATTGTGAATAGTGCTTCTGTGAACATTGGGGTGCATGTATCCTTTCGAATTAGAGTTTTCATCTTTTCTGGATATATGCTCAGGTTGGAACTGCAGGATCATACGGCAGCTCTATTTTTAGTTTTTTAAGGAACATCCATGCCGGTTGTACCAATTTACATTCCTGCCAAGAGTGTAGGAGGGTTCTTTTTTTGAGGAGGGGGATTTTTTTTCTTTTTTTTTTTAAAGGAAGGCTGAATCTGGGTTCTTATAGCCACACTTGACTGCTCCCTTATGAATCCTCTATTTCTTTTTGCAGCTAGTAGAAGAGAGCTGAGATTTTTAAAAATAAATTTATTTATTTTTGGCTGTGTTGGGTCTTCGTTTCTGTACAAGGGCTTTCTCTAGTTGTGGCAAGCGGGGGCCACTCTTCATCGCGGTGCGCGGGCCTTTCACTGTCGCGGCCTCTCTAGTTGCGGAGCACAGGCTCCAGACGCGCAGGCTCAGTAGTTGTGGCTCACGGGCCCAGTTGCTCCACGGCATGTGGGATCTTCCCAGACCAGGGCTCGAAGCCGTATCCCCTGCATTGGCAGGCAGATTCTCAACCACTGCGCCACCAGGGAAGCCTGAGGAGCGGGATTTTAGTCTGCATTGTTTACTATATTTTCAATCCCCCAGAACAGTGCCTGACACGTAGTAGGCCCTTAATAAATATGTTATAAATGAAAGGATGCATTTCCCTTGGTAATAGTTATAGCTCCCTCAATGACGGATCCTGTGTAACATTATAACAAGAGAAATGTATTGCTTCGGCTTGCCAAATCAAGGGTCCTTGTTAAAAGGCAAATATCTCTAGGTAAAAAGTGATGGAGATATTTTAAATCTTGACCTAACCAAACAGAAGCAAGTTAAACCCTTGTTTAAATTTGCTTTTCAGAGGTTCTGGTTTGTTAGAATCTTAAGTGGTACCTGGAGGCTAATAGAAGCTGGTTGCTTTTGAGCTCAAACACTTGCTGTAGGAAGTGAGATTGTGGGTGGGGTTTCATCCATCCAGGCATCAGCAGCCACGGAAAATACATGTTCAGCTATAGATTGTTTAATCCAGTTTAGGGAGTTAAGTAGAAAATGTCTTCTTGATTGGAAGCCATTTCTGCTCTTCCTGGGTTGTTAGGTACTTCATCACAAGGGTAGATTTTGTCTCCTCTTTCTCTGTATATTCTGGAAGGTTTAATAGAGGGCAGTAAAACCTTTAGTAAATGGCTTCAACAACAGGCTGTGTCGCTGGAATAATTCCTGAAAGACATAAAGACATATGATAGTTATCACTGTAGGAATTTTATTTTTTATTTTTTGCGGTATGTGGGCCTCTCACTGTTGTGGCCTCTCCCATTCCGGAGCACAGGCTCCGGACGTGCAGGCTCAGCGGCCATGGCTCATGGGCCCAGCTACTCCGCGGCATGTGGGATCTTCCCGGACCGGGGCACGAACCTGTGTCCCCTGCATTGGCAGGCAGACTCCCAACCACTGTGCCACCAGGGAAACCCCACTGTAGGGATTTTTGATGGCAAAGTAGAACGCTCTCTTGATGTCCTAGGGCAGTTTTGACTCCGAGATGGTTAAGGAATTACAAAAGATAATTCTATTCCAAGACTAGAGAATCTAACAAGATTATAGTCAGCTGTGGTTGAGATCAGTTAAAGAAAGGAAAAAGCATAACAAAATCTAGAAACATTGACCCTGTAGGTTTTATCTTTGAATGTGCTATTTATTAGTATTACTCTGTTTAGTGTTTAGAGATATCTGTTTAGACTTAAATTTTGGGAAGTATCAACATAGTATTCTGATTCTTAGAAAAGAATATGCTTCTCAGTTCAAACTACATAATTAAGATACCTGTGCTCCACAGTGGCAATTTTCTGGAAGAAAAGAAAAGAGACAGGACTCAGGAGAAGCCCTCACTTGGCATTTGGGGCTGGAGAGGGGTGGGGAAGGCACCAATGGGGAGAAGGTGCAGAGAGTAGAACTTGAGAGCTCTTGACAAAGAGGGCAGGCATTAGCTAAGCACCTTCTTGCAAGTGGCTGCCATATAAATTGCAGAATCTTGGCCACTTGTCCTCTTGGCTTTTCTCTCTGTCAGAATGCCAGAAGGAGTAAGTGTTTGTGGAGCGTAGGGAGGACATGATGAGAATTTAAGTGATGGTTTAGAGAGTCTGGTGGAGTGGCTCAGGTTGCCTAAATGGCTGGTGAAAGTAGGAAGTCCTATACATGCATTCCCAAGTGTCTTTCCTTCCTGACCCTCCCCCACAGCGGCCTCTGCCTACCAGGAGGTGTGGAGCTGCATCTGCTATAATTTCTACCCAGGAGAGCTATGCATCACTGTGTGATCCTGGAGTTGATGGCTGGCAGTTAAGCTGTCCCTGGGGGCTTTGCAGATTTAGTGATTCACCCTCCTGGAAAGCATGACTGGATTAATATTGATGCCCCAGGGAGAAGGGTTATTGTAAAAATGGAATCCTGGAACAGTCACTTTTACTGCCTCAACCTATTTGCATCATTGCTTTAGAAGGAGGCAGAGATATTTCTATTTTTTAGCTTGCTTCTTTGTGAGCAAAGGGAAGGGAGTTATGTTCCCTGAAATGAGATCTTGATTTTTCAAAGTAGAATCAATAGGCTGCCTCATTTCTGGGAAGAGAGAAGATGCTGCAATGGGTCTGGAACCTGCTAATCAAGAGCATAGTGGAGTCACCGGTATTTCTCGTTCTGTCCTGGTGAAGAAAGGCTGTTGTGAGAAGGAAGCCTGACATCCACTCTCACTGCCTAAACCCTCATCCATCCACATCCTCGTCCAAACCGCAAAGGGCTTGACCTCCCAGCCGCTCAGCCGGGGCTTTCATCTATTGTCTAAGGTGACCTCTATGAAATGGTGCTGTTATCCCCGCCTCACCTGATGACACGGGAACGCTTGACCTTCAGAGCTGGTGAATAGAGAAGCTAGAACTTGAACATGGGCTTTGCTTCCTCAAGAGCCTGTACATTTAGGAAGTAGGCTTTCTTGCTTGTTTGTTAATTATTAATTAATAACTGAATAATTCAGACATTATTTCTGCTTCTCTATTGTACAAAGAACCAGTTAGGACACTGGATTAATCAGGGTTCTCCAGAGAAATGGAACCAAGAGGAGATATAGTTGGAGATTTATTATAGGAATAATAGACAACATATTTTATATATGTTAATAGAATATTAATATTCATTAATAATAAAATTGATTATTATATAATATATTAGGTATAAAATAACATAATAAATATAGACATAAATATATAAAATAAATAGAAAATATATAATATTGGGTATTATATAATTAATTATATTGTTAATTAATATTACTATTATTTTAACATATAAAATACATTGTATATTATTTCTATAATAAATTTCCATATCTATCTATATCTATCTATCTATCTATCTATTACGTACCTATCTAGCTATCACCTATCTATATATCTCTACTGTCTACCTGCCTATCTATCTATCTATCTATCTATCTATCTATCTATCTATCTATGTCATGTGATTTGGAGGATGAGAAGTCCCACCATCTGTCATGTGCAAGCTGGAGAAACAGGAATGCTGTTGGTATAATTCAGTGCAAGTCTGATGGCCTGAGAGTCACTGGTGGTGTAAGTCCTGATCTGTGTCCAAAGGCCCAAGAAACCTGAGCTTCGATTTCAGAAGGCAGGAGAAGATACATGTCCCAGCTCAAGCAAAGAGAGCAAATTTGATCTTCTTCTGCCTTTTTGTTCTATTCAGGCCCTCAATGGATTGTATGATGTCCGTTTGCATTGGTGAGGGTGATTCCTTTACTCAGTCTCCCAATTCAGATGCTGATCTCTTCTACAGACAACTTCACAGTCACACCCAGAAATAATGTTTACCAGCTCTCTTAGTATCCCTTAGCCCAGACAAGTGGGCATATAAAATTAACTATCCTAGACACAGTTGCAAGCATTTATCATTCTTGTAGACAAATGATCTATGGTGGAATGTGTTCTTTGAGATGGGTAACCAAAGAGGGATAATGTGAACATGGGAAAGATGGTTAGCAGGTGTTTCCTGGGGAAGACACTGCCTATCCTTCCCTGGGACATCTGACTGCTTCCTTAAATTCCCTGGACTCTCTGTGTGGGAGTAGTGAGCACATGCCAGATTTGGCTGACAAAGTGGAAGATCCTATTCTTTCTCATTGGGAATACAGTTGTTTCGTCACCGTGTGTACCATCTCTCCTTCTGTTTTAGGAGACAGCTTTATGCAGTGGAAGGACAATGACCTTGGGGTGGAATTCCCAATCTCCTTTTGCAGTGAGACCAACCTGGGCAAGCCAAGGAAACCAGCTGCCCTGCAAAGGACACACACTACTTGGGTATGAATACTGGCTGTTTCTTACAGTTGGCCCTCTGGATCCATGAGTTCTGCATCCACAGATGCAACCAACCTTAGATCAAAAATAATAATAAAAAAAAATTCCAGAAAGTTTCAAAAGCAAAACTTAAATTTTCTGCATACTGGGAACTGTTTAGACAGCTTATATGTTGTACTTACAACTATTTATATAGCATTTACACTGGATGAAGTACTATAAGTAATCTATTGATGACTTAAAGTAAACAGGAGGATGTGTGTAGGTTATATGCAAATACCGTGCCATTTTATACAAGGGACTGAGCATCCAGGGATTTTGGTATCTGCGAGGGGTCCTGGAACCAATTCCCCGCAGATACTGAGGGAGCACTGTACTCGAAATATGACATCAGACAGGTTCCTTACCTGTTCTGTGCCTCAGTTTCCTCATCTGTGAAATGGGGATGATAATATCTATTATGTTTTATATAAACCCATGGGGATTATATGATGGATAGGTGGGTTTATAAATAAACTACTTTCAAGGATGCCTGGCCCATAATAAATTCTAAGCAAGTGTTAACTGTCTCAGTTATTTCTTCCCTGGTGAACGAAGCATTTTAATGCCTTCCTTGTGAGCAGAGTTGAGATTAATTTGTATACCTTATGGATGTAGCTTTCAACCAGGGCCAGTTTTTCTCCAGAGGATATTTGGCAATGTCTGTAAACATTGTTGATTGTTTAAAACTGGGGTGGAGTGGTGCTACTGGCATAGCACCAGAGGTCGGGGAAGGTGCTAAACATCCCACAATGCCCATTGCAGATGCCAAAGCAAAGAATTATCTAGTCCAAATGCCAATAGTGTTGAGGTTGGTACCCTGACTTACAGGATGCTTGAGTAGCTCAGCCCTAGGTACCTTACAGGTATGCAGTGTATATTGGTACCTTTCTTTTTCCCATCTTCCTTCATCTATACCATTGATATACCATTGACTATCACCTTTCTTTCTTCACAGGTGTACATTTACAGTCAACAACTCTACTTGATGCTCCATCTTTCTATTCCTTCCTTTAGGAATACACCAGATATTGGGCTTTTGTGGGGAGATTGGAATAATGAGCTCCCACTTTAGAGCTGGTTTTAGAGCTACCAGAGGAAGATGGATGATAGAGGGCCAGTTCTGGCTTGGAGCTTAGAGTGCTAGAATCTACAGTCATTGAAGTGTCATTGTTTCCATTTCTAAAATTCTGAGTGGACCAGGGCATGTTTTCTGCCAGTAATAGATCCTGGGTTGGGGGAGAGTTGAGTGGAATCTCTGAAAAGAACAGAACCCTTGGTCAGTGATAGAAAGGGGTGTTCATTTATTTCACCTCTTTCCTTGATGAAGATCCTAGTGATTGGGAGTAATTGGTGTCACGGATGAGAAGAAGGAAATAATGGACATGCAGAGGATCATTTTAGAAACTGTCTTTGAGGCTTACCTGGGAGAGCTTCTGTAACTACAGGTAAATTTATTGTTTGGAGACACATAATTTATCTGAATTTTTATGACAGCTGTTTTGGCTCCCTATAAACATTTCCTAAAGCAGGAGGGTTCTGGGGTCCACCTCTTTTATGTTGACAAATGAAAAGAGAAATGATCTTGAGCATTACATATTATCCAAAATTTTCTTAGTAGATGTTCTAGCAATCAGATGTATGTTCAGAGGAAGCTTCATTGGAATCAAATACACCATTATTAATTTCTGAACACAAATGATGCCTTGCATTTGTGTGATGTGTAGTACAGTATGAATCCTTATCTCCATGTTGGACTGGCCATTTTCCATTTTCTCAAAGTTCTTAAGCTGTCTCTTCTACTTAGAAACTGACACGTTCCTCTCATAGATGACTTATGGTTTTAGAATGAGAAATATAAGCAGGAAGAAATTTCCCTAAAAGTAATCTAGTATTTTATTTTCAAGACTGTAGAGTGTTATTGAATATGAATGCAATGTGCCTGTAACCTCTTGGCACCTACATTATAATAAAAAATGTGCATTTGATAAAGTCTCAGATATGAACCATGAGTCAGGGCAGTATTTCAAAGCCATTGTGCAGAGTTCTTATGACAGCAATAAATACCTAAATATCAGTTTAATAATTGGATTCTGATAAGTATGCAATCGTGGCCACACATCACCAAAACTGTTTATTCAGCACCTCAGAAAAAAATCAGAGGATGCATTTGTGCGAGATATTTTCAAGTTAAAAAGGAAAGCAGAAAACAAATGGAGAGGAAGTGCTAAAAAGACCAGTGCTGAGTCTTTTGCCTAAGTTTTTTGCGTTAGTCTCATTTGAGGAGCTGGAGTTGAAGATGTATCGTACAGGCAGTTTGACCTCTGTTGAAATTTTGGTTCTTTCTCTTAAGCCCTCTACGACCTTAGACACTTTATGTAACCTCTGCTTTTAAAACTTTCTCACATATATGGATATTGCAAAGATGAAATGAGATAGTCTATACAGATATCCTTGCACAGATTACTGGAATATAGCAGGTAGTGCTTAAGAAATTGAACCAATAGATCCTCAAGTAAAAGTAATGTGTAATTGATGTGATATTTACCAACACAACATTTTGAAATTTCTATCTTCTCATTATTTCCTTTTTAGGAATTTTGGAGCTGGGAGAGGTCAAAAGAAGTTTGACGTATGGCAAATTTCTAGTCACATCCAGCTCAGGTGAACATAGATATTGTGTTGTAGGGGTCAAAACTGTTCCCAGTCAGAGTTTTAGGCACATTATGAGCAGGTAGAATTTTGTTGGATTTCCCAAAGAGTTGAAAAATGACTCTAGTGAGGAGAAAGTCGGCTTACATGAATGACCGTTATTACTCTGCTGTCTTTTAAATGCAAGTTCAAAAATGAAGATGGAAAATTATATAGAGCATTTCAGCATCTTTGTTTACATTGCTCTTCAAATCGAATTGAAAGTCCACTGTTTTCAAGCCCTCTGTCACTTTCTAGCTGTGTGATTTGGGGCAAGTTACTTAATCTTTTTAAACCTTAATTCTTCCATCTATAAAATAGTACTAATCAGTGAACCTGTTTCAAATTTGGTGATGAAGATGAAAGGAGATAATGCATAAGAGGTCGTTAATAACCATTAGCTCTTACTATCATTGTTAGTCTCCCAGAATTATTTTCCATTCACCCTGGCTCTTCTGGTCAAGTTTCCCCAGGGAGATGTGGAGGGTTTGGATGGCTGGTGAGTTTGTGAGCCTCTAATAGCAGCTGCTATAAGGTCTTAGGTTCAGGAATGCTGCCAGTTGTAGTGATGACCTTGGAGACAGATAAAAAATGAAAGTTTGCTATTGACAGGAGCTGAGGTATCTGTAATTAAGCACCTTGTCTTTGACCTCTTGATTGCATCTGTCTATATAAGTATCTATGCTTATATATTTATTTAGAAAGTGTGATTAGGTTAAATGTTTCTGGCCATATTTTTAACTCTTCTATGATGCTTCCTACGGCCATCTTCACTGCAATTGTTTCCGGATCCAAACTTGGTTGCGACACTTTCTAAGGAATTTTAAAAATACAGGTGCATGTATTTTAACTATTGCTTGACATTAAAAA
Source organism: Orcinus orca (assembly GCF_937001465.1). Taxonomy (NCBI): domain Eukaryota; kingdom Metazoa; phylum Chordata; class Mammalia; order Artiodactyla; family Delphinidae; genus Orcinus; species Orcinus orca. Next base: position 16,218,801 of record NC_064565.1, on the reverse strand, counting down.
AGTCTCACAATGGAAATATTCCCTATGATTTACATCAAAATGAAAACTTCAGGAATTATAGCTGCTTTCATCCTGGGATAACATTAGCTGTTGGCTGGGAATGAATATCAGCCATAAAAAATAGATGGAAGCTGCTTATTTAGTGTTTTCATTTGTTGTAACAAATCTGTCAGGTGACTTTGACAACAAGATGAGCACCCTCAGTTTGATTCATACAGGAGGAACGGGAGGAACTCTGCAGAGATTGGACTTAAGCCTGGTATATGAGGGAAATGCAGGTGAATAAGGAAATCCAGGTAAACCGCACAGCCAGCAAACTTACAAGAGAAAGCGTTCAGCCATCTGATAGTGACATACATTTTAGAAGGTGTCCTGCTTTAAACTGATACCACCAAGGGACCCCTCTTCTAACTTGGAGGTTTAGGTTACAAATCACTTTTACATCAGTTTGAATGCTTAGTTTCTCCATACAGGCAAAGACTAGTATGGAGCATATTATTAATTTGTTCAACATGACATCTTAAATACGTACTGTGTTTCAAGTAAACGCTGGTGACTGGGAGGTGCGTGAGATACTGTGATTGCTCTGGGGGCAGGTGGAGGGGATGGAGGCTGGGTAAACTCACTCACAAACAAGCAAATGCTACAAAATTCAGGAGCATTCCAGAAGTCATAGCTGGTGGGCAAAGACGAGATAGGTGTCATTTCCATTTGTGGGTAAGGATTGTCCATATCAGAAAAGGTTTCAAAGAAGAGATGAGGCTCAGATGACTTGGAATGTTAGCGGGTGCTTGCCAGAAAAGATAGGAAAGACGTTTCAGGGAAAGGTATCATTTGAGCAAAGACACAGCAGTGTGAAGCCCACGAGCCAAGTATTGGCTTCCACATTTTTTTGTGTGTGAAATTCATCCAAGTATTTTATTTTAAAGGATGACTCGATTACGAAAGAATAAACACAGATGAGAGGGTCATTAAAGAGTACTCACTTGTAATAAAATAATACTTGAACAATATCTGCTCTGCTGGGGTGCCCGTGGTTGATTAGCAGCCCTGGTGATTCTGTGGATTGGCTCATTAAACACCATATTCCAACCTTCTTCTTTGTGTACGTGTCCGACTGGAGATTCTGAAAAGCTTAAAATGACACTTCCCATGGCACCCACATTTGACTTCATCTGGGCAGTCTGATCAAGCCTGGTCTCAGCTCCTTCCATATCACTCAAGTGCATGAGCTTTGGGGTCAGGAAGTATAGAAATAGGACTGCTATAGACTGAATGTTTGTCCCCCTAAAACTCACATGTTGAAGCCCCAGTCCCCAGTGTGATGGTGTTTGGAGATGGAGCCTCTGGGAGTGTTATGAATTTGTCAAATTAACACTTGGTTAAATGGAGCCCAAGGTGCTGGATGGTGAGCTGTATTTCAACAACAGGTCACAAGAGAGACTGAAATAGGGAAGTTTATTACTTGCGGGTCCTGGAAGAAGTATCTGGAATGCCTCAAGGGGCCACCGGTGAGGTCAAGGCAGAGTACAGACAGGGAGAGACAGGCCCTAGTACACGTACCTTGTGAGGGTCTGTGGGTGGGGTGTTTTGGAGTTCTTAAGCCAAGGCTGGTTTGGTCAATTGAAAGCCAAGGGCCAGCTTCTAGTACGCTCCATGGGGGCTTTATCTGAGGGGTGTGTAAGGGGCAGGCCCCAGGAGACAGGGGAGACTGGGGATCACAAGGGCCGCTGGGAGGTCATATCAGGAACTTACACTTGCTTGTGACTCGGAGGACTGCTATCTAGGGCACATGTTTGTATGAGGGGTCAGTGTCAGTTTAAGGTCCCTGAGGGCCACGAGGCTGAAAAAATTGGATGCCAAGCAAGGTGGATGCCGAGGCAACGATACCATGGAGCAGCTTAGCTATACTCTCAACAGAGAGGTAATTAGGTCATGAAGCTGGTGCCCTCATTAGTGCCATTTATAAGAAGAGACATGGGACAGATGACCTTTCTCTACCAGGTAAGGTCACAGCAAGAAGGAAGGCATCTATCTGCAAACCAGGGAGAAGGTTCTCACCAGGAATCAAATCACCTGGCAACTCAATCTTAGATTTCCGAACCACCAGAACTATGAGAAATAAAAATGTTTAAGCCACCCAGTCTATGATATTTGTTACAGCATCCAAGGCAGACTAAGACAGACAGGTTTGACATCTCACAGAGAACAGATTTGTGGTTGCCAGGGGGTGAGATGCGGGTGAAATTGTGGAAGGGAGTCAAAAGGTATAAACTTGCAGTTATAAAATAGGTAAGTCATGGGGATGTAACGTACAGTATGGCGACTAAGGTTAATAATACTCTATTGCATATTTGAAAGTTGCTAAGAGAATAGAATAGTTCGTATCAGAAGAAAAAAATTCTGTAACTATGTGTGGTGATGGATGTTAATTAGACATTGTGGTGATCATTTTGCAGTAGAGAGAAATATCAAATCATTATGTTGTACACCTGAAACTAATATAGCATTATATGTCATTATACCTCAAAAAATAAATAAAAACAAAGGAATTAAAAATGCAAAAATAAAACAGGTTTGAGACATCTCAGGAAGAACTTTGAGTGTAGTTAGAGCTACATGGCTCAACTGGAATCAAATCAGAATCTAAATGCATTTTTGAACAGGCTTTATTGCCAACAAAACTGCAATCCTGGAAAATACAAAAAACTAGGCAAAAAACATCTCCATCCCTCAATTAAAAAACCCTGTGCCTGTTTGACGTTTAGGACACTAAGTTTCCTATGACAAGAAGAGAGTGGGGGTGTTGTGACATTCCCAAGGAAGACATACCTCCCTAAACCCTCTTCAGATAAGGCAAAGAGGAGAATGGAAAGTGGACAGAGGCATTCCTCCCAGAAAACAGAATCAAAGCCGAATCAAGGAGCATCCCTCATCCCCTGAATCAGCTGGATCTCATAACTGGGCTAGTGCTTCTGTGTGTCATCCATTCTTTCCTGTTCAATGGGGAATTTGTATTGTCAATTTCCTGACCCCGGCCCACCGTTGCTTATCAAGTGTGTGTGTGTCTGTGGTGGGCAGGTGACCCTCACTGGACCACTAGCAGTCACGTGGCTCTTCATGTTGTCTTCTGGGGGCTGGGGTGAATGGGCTCCATGGCAACCAGAACAGTGGACCACGAGGGGTATAGTGCTTAATGCTCACCAAGCCGGTGTCCTTTTCCTCCTGCTCACCCAGGAAGACAGGTCCCAGACCCTTTCAACAAATACATACTTTCTAAAGTTAGATGGAACTTTGGGATTGAATTTTGGCTGCAGGAATGTGAATGGAAGTAGCTGGCCATTTGGGGCTAGTCCTACCACCTCCTCTCACAGGAGCCTCTACAATTTCTCCCATCCCCATCTTCCAACTGGATTTGGTACCCAGGGCCACCTTGGGGACTACATATGGAGAATAGTGAAGCTTCTGTGATGAAACAAGGAGCCTTCCTTCCTGGCTCAGGACTGTACCATGAGTGCAGTGCTTGCTACAGTGCTTGCTGTAGGATTCTGGGATGTGGTTTTTGTTATAGCAGTTAGCCAACTCTGACAACTCCTATCTAACTTCTACCTGTAGCCTCAGCATTTCACAAGGTTCCCAGAACATAGTAAATGCTCAGTATATATACTTGTTGAACTAACGGATAAAGTTATATACTAAATTTTAGAATTTTTTATGGTTATTATAAAATGTTGGCTACATTCCCTATACTGTACAATGTAGCCTAATAGCTTATTTATTTTACTTTTAAAATTTGTCTTATTGAAGTATAGTTGATTTACGAGGTTGTGTTAGTTTCTGCTGTACAGCAAAGTGATTCAGCTATACATATACATTCTTTTTCATATTCTTTTCATTATGGCTTATCACAGGATATTGAATGTAGTTTTCTGTTCTATACAGTAGGACCTTGTTTATAAGAAGAATTTAATGAGTATCTGCTATATGACAAGAATTGAGTGAAGTACTGCAGGGAAATGATGACTAAGATATTGTTTTATCCCTTAAATGGTTAAAAAATCTTTTTAAAAGTTATATTTTACTTTATTCAATCACTTTGTTCCTTAGTGGTTCTGAGGTATTACATTAAAAGCAAAAGTCATAGAATGAAATGCAATATCAATAAGAATCAAGAGTCAGGATCAGGGAAACAGAAGTTTTAATGGGCAGTCAAGATCAAGGTGAAGGCAGGAGACTAGTAACAAGCTCTAGTCCCCCACCTGGTTCCTGGACTCGAGCAGCTTAGACTCTTGGAAGCTAAAATGAAAAATAGGCATGGCCAGAAACCTAATTTTTATTGTAGGAGAGGAAAACCCAGGAGACACAAGGCTATGCACGCTGTAAGTTATAAGTAGCCTTAATTTTTCCCAGTCCCAAAAATTTCCTTTGAACTTGAAATTGAGACCATCCCACTTTCCTTTAACAACTAGAGTCACTTGTTAGAATTGGGAAGGCCATTAGCATTCAACATTTTTTTTCAAGGTGAAGTTTATTTAAAATGTAACAGAAATAGTTCTTTAATATGCTAGTGAAATACTATACATTTAGGTGCACTTGAATTTAATGCAAAATGTTAAGTTACTTACTCCATGCTACATACCTTAAGGGAAGGAAAGTGACTTTTGGTAAATACTTCCTAAGTGCCTAGTACATAGTAAGCACTCAGTAAATACGTGTTGAATGAATACTTGTAGCCACCATCAGGTTAAATTTCAATTGAATTAGAGTTGGTTACCTTCTAAAGATTGATCTTTATTGAAGTTCCTTTCAATAGGCCTTACATAATAGACCACATTGATTTTAATAAAATGTGCATTGATTAAGGCAAAATGTCAGTTTTCTGCCCTGAACACAATTTCCCACAGTCATTAAACAACATTACAGTTTTATTAAATCAATTCTATTCATTCATTTTAATTAAGGACAGCTTTTAATTTGACCTTCTTTTTACTTTGGAGGACATTTGATCAAGATTTAGCAAAGAGTTAATCACTTCACTCAAATGCATTTTTTTGGCTCCTTAAAAAAAAAAAGAAACTGCAATTGTGTTGTCTTGGTCTCACCCAAAGACACAGATAAAATACATCAATCACATCACTTAAAATTTCAATTTGTGGGTCAGAAGGCCAAGTGTTTGAAAAGTTACTTTTTTGGAGCCAAATTTCTCTTATCTTCTGATCTAGAGTCAGGTTCTGAATGCAAAGTACAAAGCAGAAGAGGTTGGTCCTTGGAACTCGTCCACTTTCCCCAGTTTTCTTCCCTTTAAACACTTCCTTTCTCTTTGTGACACGACTCAATTTATTTTCCACATTAGAAAATATACGTTAAAAAGTGTCTCCCAAGATGCTAAGTAAGACAAGCCATAGAGACAAACAAAAAAACTCCCAACCCTCGCAACAATAGGTGAAAGTGGAATCCTATTTTAGCTTTGAATTCTTTGCTTATTAGTGACGTTGATCATGTTCTTTCTGTATGATTATTGGGCACTTGTATATCCAGTTGTGTGAATGTGCCTTTAAATTTTGGTTATGGGTTTTGCTTTTTTAAAAATTTTTTTGCGGTACACGGGCTTCTCAGTGTTGTGGCCTCTCCCATTGCGGAGCACAGGCTCCAGACGCACAGGGTCAGTGGCCATGGCTCACGGGCCCAGCTGCTCCGTGGCATGTGGGATCTTCCCAGACAGGGGCACGAACCCGTGTCCCCTGCATCAGCAGGCGGACTCTAAACCACTGCGCCACCAGGGAAGCCCCGGGTTTTGCTTCTTTAAGTAACCAAACAAATTGCTCTTTTCCTATGCCATTCTTTTCCTCCCGTCTTTTCCTGTTAAATGTGGAGACCCTTCCCAATCTGGAGATTTAATAAATATTCATTTTCCTTTGCAAAAAAAAAAAGTGTCTCCCAAGATGCTAATGGAGATTAAGTTTCATCTGCCTCATCATCCAGGGGTTTTTGTAATAGTTTAACAGGAGAAAATGCCTTGGTTCTTCAATCACAACCTCATTTCTACCTCTAGACTGGATATGACTGGCTTACCCATAGCCACAGCACACCTGTGACTCTGGTTTAACAAGAAAAGCCTAATAAGCTGTACCTACAGTGAGTACATCAGTGGGGACTGACCCCAGCCTCCTGTCCCTGCTGTGGACCTGATAACACAGTCTCATGCCCAAAGCCTTGGTTAAAAGTAATTATTATCAAAGTGTATTGTAACTAATTATCTAATTTTGATGAGCTGTTTATAGTTAATTTTGTGAATATTCCATTATGAAAGTGATGACCTTATAAAGTGTTCCAGACAAAAGAGAAATAGATATGTATAAAATTTCCAGGTACAATTAACTTATGTTTGAGTTCCATCCAATTCTCTAATTCTCTGTGTGGATCAACCATTATTTTAAAAGAAAAAGATAAGCAAATGTGTCTTGTACATTCATAGGTTTTAGAGCTTATGGCCACTGCACGGGAGTGGAAAACAAAACAAAATTCGATAGCTGAATGTTAACCCTAAACAATAAGAATCGAATGAATGCCAGTCATTTCCTCCCTCCCTCCCTGCCTTACCCTTACTTTGGTTTCCCTGTGCTTCTGTTTAGTTTTCTGATTCCTCTCCCTCCAGGTAGTCTATGAACATTTCGAGAATGAGGTACGTCTTTTATCTTTATCCCAGTTATGTTCATTGCAGCATCTAATTCATGGGAAGTACTCCATCCCATGAATTAATTGAATGAATTATTAATTAACTAATATTGAATGAATGAATAAATGAATGAAATCACTCTTCTTTATGAACATTTAAATAACATTTTACCCTGCGCTTCTGCAAAATAAAAAAAGAAAAATCCCTAGAGAAAGTCAGTGTAGTGTAATCAAAATTGATTCAGCATTAGTCTTAGAAAAAAACATCTTACATGACTTGTGTGGTTTTCTGAAGGATAAAAATGAAACCTCTTCTTTCAATAATCATTTTCCAACTATTCACAGAAGACTTGTTAAATAGACAGCATTGAGCTAAGCAATGTGGAAAACTAATGAAAATACTACAGCGTTCCTGTCCACAAGTTGTTTTTAATCTGTCTGGGAAAAAGCAAGAGGTAACAATAGGTGAAAGTATCAAGGATTCTTAAGACTGAAAGAGCATCACAAGAAGGGCTCTGCTACAAGCCGGATGCAAAACGAAGGTGGGCTGGAAGAAGCTTCAGGGGGAAGCTTTCTGAAGGGTGAAGCATGAAATTGTATTTAAGCACAGGTGGTTCACAGACCCGGTAGAGAGGAGGAAGACGGGTACTGCAGTGTATATGAAATCGAGGGTGGAAGAGGACATCTCATCATGATTAAAGGCAATGGTCAGTTGGTCTCCCTGGAACTGGGGAGGTGGAATGAGGTTGGAAGGCTATATGGAAAGGTGTGTAGTTAAGATCGTGGGCTTTGGAACACGGTAGTCCTGAGTAGGGCCATGGCTAGTTTGTGCAGGGCTCCGGGCAAATGTTTTCTCTGCACTTTGATATATAAACAATTTGATGTAAAAATGTATTGCACCCCAGTCTAATCATTAGAAAACATCAGGCAAACCACAGTGGAGGAACATTCTACAAAATACCTGACTGGTCCTCTTTAAAAGTGTCAGGATCAGGACTTCCCTGGTGGCGCAGTGGTTGAGAGTCCGCCTGCCAATGCAGGGGACACGGGTTCGTGCCCCGGTCTGGGAAGATCCCACATGCCGCGGAGTGGCTGGGTCTGTGAGCCATGGCCGCTGAGCCTGCGCGTCCGGAGCCTGTGCTCCGCAACGGGAGAGGCCACAACAGTGAGAGGCCCGCGTACCGCAAAAAAAAAAAAAGTGTCAGGATCATAAAAAACAAGGAAAGACTGAGAAACTGTCAAAGATAGAAGGCAACTGAGGAGACATAGTAACAAAATGTAATGTGGGACTCTGGGTAGGACCCTGGAACATCTTGGGAAATCCAAATAAAACCTGTAGCTTAATAATATTGTACTGGTGCTAATTTCCAAGTTTTGACAAGTGTACCGTGGCCATGTAAGATGTTAACATTGGGGGAGTGGGGTGAAGAGTATCTTTTGTAACTTTTCTATAAAGGTAGAAGTTTATTTTTTAAAAAACTCATTCTCAGGGCAGTGAAACTACTCTGTATGATACTATAATGATGGATATATGTCATTATATATATTTGCCAAAGCCTATAGAATATACAACATGAAGAGTGCACCCTGCTGACCTTGGTTGATAATGATGTATCAGTGTTGGTTCATTGATTGCAATAAACATATCACACTGTTGTAGGATGTTGATGGTGGGAGAGACAGTGTGTGGGGAAAGGGTATGTGGGAACTCTGTATTTTCTGTTCACTTTTGCTCTGAACCCAAAACTGCTTTTAAAAAAAGGATGTTCTTTGGAGAATGGATATATGTATATGTATAACTGAACCACTTAGTTGTACACCTGAAAACTAACACAACATTGTAAATCAACTATATTCCAATATAAAATAAAAATTAAATTAAAAAATAAAGTATATTTCTTAAAAAAAACACATTGTAGTACCACATGTACAAGAATCCCAGATTTGTATGAAAACAGTTATATATAGTGTGCTCCTTACCCTAGAAATTTTCACCCCTCCCCACTTTTGCATGAACTCTTGAGTTTTCAAAATCAAAAAGTTCAATAAAAATGTGACTATCAAAAATGCATTACAAAGTTCATGGGTTCGTGTGAGCTATAGTGATTTATTGATTAAGATTTTGAATTATAGATGGAAAAGAAGTACTTACTTGTTTGTTTATTGCCAAGTCGGTGCACATGAAGATTCTGCAGAGTGTCCAGGCACCACCTCACTGTCTTTGGGCTCAAACACACTATTTCTGCATAATTCCATATCTTCCACCATTTCTCACAATACTATGGTTTGAGGGAAAGAGTTTTATAATGAGTTAATGTAGGTCTCACCTTTGCGGTATCTCAGGTAATTTATTGAATGCTGGTGACATCGTCACTCCTGACGCTGGTCACCCACTGGACCACCTGGGAATACTAGCTCTCAGCAACTCTCTCTGAGGTTGCTAACTGTGCTTTGTTGATAACGACCTCACATACAAATCCTATGCAGAATATGCAGGAAAATGTGGATGGCAGTTTGTTTCTTGTCATGTGAAATTTACTGCTCAGAATTTCCTATCATAAATATACAGCGGCACATCTTCCAGCGACATCTTCTTTGAAGACTTCAGGCTGTAATGACTGCATTGCTAGAATGCAATGTCTTTCTTGGTGCCTTCCACAAACCTGCCTGTTGCAGGGAGCGTAGGTGAGGGGTCTGTGGGAAGAGTGAGAAGAGCAGTCCCATTTATGCAAGGAACCTCTGTCCCCCATCCTGCACGACTTATGACTCATGTAGGAGAGCATGGCTTTATCACATTGGGTGTTTGTGATTCACTTGAAAAAGGCATGTGTTTTGGAGATCTCTGTGACATCTGGTTGACCCCACGAGGGGGGCAGAATGTCAGGCACATCCCCCTAAAAGAGAGATGGCATCAGGGTTCATGCAGGTCCAAATCCAGTCTAGGGGTACCCCCAGATGGCACTGCCCACCTCAGCCAGCCCCAGGAACCAGAGGGGACTTAGAAACTCTTGAGGAAGGTAGCAATACAAAGTGTGGGGCCCCTGTGGAGCAAGGTCTGGGACAGGAGTCCTGATTTCTTGCTTGGGACTAAGGGTGTTGCTGGACCTGAGCTTTGTCCCAAGTCTGCCTCTTACTAGACCTGAAACCCAGGCAAGTCTCGAGCTCTGGGCCTTGTTTTCTTCTTCTCTAAGATGAAGATCATAACCTCACAGGGTTGTTTTGAAGAGTGAATGACATATTTATTGAGTTCTTCTGATATGCACTAGAGGAAAAGCAGTGAACAAGATATGTAGAAACTACCCTCCTAAAATTTATAATCCTGTATTCTATGAAGTCAGAACTGTGCTGAGCAAACAATACACTCTGAATAAATGTCATGTAACATTGTTGTTTGTACAAACTGTAGATCTTCTCCCCAGGGTGTTCTAGGCCTGCCTGGATGCTTCAGTGAGGCCAGAACTTCTTTTGGGCTTTACAGGGCGAGAGAGAAAAGACTGGGCCAGGTGAGAAGGGGTTTTGCTTGTTGGGTTTAATCCAAGTGTTATTTAAGAGGAGAGGAGAGGAACAAAAAGACCTCAGGGTCCTCAGGTGACACTTCCTAAATGTGTCTTTCTTCCAACAGAGATTTTTCAAGGGGTCAGGTAGCAGTGGGTTCAAGATTTTACTTTGCTGTGAGTTCCCCCCACTCTTAGTTGCATAAGTGAAGATATCTTTGCCTGAACTGTGTCAGGATGTGTTCGCTACAACAATATGTGTAGTGACTTTACGTTCCATGAAGATTCCTCCTGATGTCTTCGAAATAAATTCTATTAATAGAAAAATCTACTTGATCATCTTTCTAGAATACAACAATTGCTAAAAGCAGTGCAAAATGGCATTGTTCTTTAAATTTCATTTTCTGACTTTCCATTGTTTTTGGACCTGAAAAATATATTTAAAAATTTCCTTCCCAGATATGCTTTTAAAAGGCTGTAAGAACCCCAGAGATATTGTTCCTCCTTTGAACAAGTGCCTATCATACATCTACATGTGATGTACCAATAATTAAAGGATATCCTAGTCATAATTGGGAGTTAGCTTTACTTTCTGCTCAGTAGGAATCCTGTCTAAAATTCACTTTCTTTCATGTTAATATGAATACCTCACATGCATTTTAGTTGAATAACAGGGAGAAAAGCCAATTATGTTTGCTATAGCTATCTTTTCCCATTGTCCCATAATAAAGCATTATCTCCATGTAGAGAGAGTAACATTGACATACATATAGTAAGTTTAAATAGAGATGTTAACTTATTTGTGATCAACATTCCAGTAAGAGTATAAGGCTATTATCTGGACAAGTTTTCTTTACCTGAACTCTTTGGAAGAGAGAGCATAGGTTGGTAATTGTTATGGGCTGAATTGTGTCCCCTCCTCCCCCAACCTTTCTACGTTGAAGATCTCACCCCCAGGACCTCAGTTTATGGCTGTATTTGGAGATGGGGTCTTTCAAGAGGTAATTAAGTTAAAATGAAGTCATTAGGGTGGGCCTTAATCAAGTATGGGTGGTGTTCTTATAAGAAGAGAAGATTTGGACGTAGACACACATGGAGGGATGACCATGTGAAGACACAGGGAGAAGACAGCCATCTACAAGACAAGAAGTGAGGCCTCTGTAGAAACCAACTCTGCTGACACTTTGGTCTTGCACTTCCAGCCTCCAGAACTGTGAGAAGAAAATTTTTGTTGTTTAAGCCATCCAGTCTGTGGTATTTTGCTATGGCAGCCCTAGAAAACTGAGATAGTGAAGCAACACTTTATAGTCACACAGCACAGGGCTGAAAAAAATCACTGGGAGACATCAGTGCACCTAGAGCTTTACTTCCTTGATATTTTAGCTGAATCATAGGAAGTGTTCCTTTCTGAGTATATTTCTGCAACATTAATCATCACCACCATCACCACCACCACCACCATCAGCAGCAGCAACAGCAGCAGCATCACCATTTTATAAAGCAACTCCAGAGTGTCTCAGCTAGTACAAATTTACCAGGCAATGTGCTCTGGAATTTTCATCCACACTATAGGAATATGATTCATATCATAGGAACATCACAAAGTCTTTAAAAATATCTCTGATTCAACATTATACATGTTTGCATCTTGCTCATGCATTGTCTGGAATGGGTACTCCTGGCTGGGAGCCTCTCCTTAGAGGTTCCCTTTCAACAAGTGAATGAGGGACACAACAAGCTCCTTCTTCCTTCTGTCCTCTCAGAATTGACTTCACTGAGTCAGTGGGGAGAGAGAGAGAGAGAGAGGGAGAGAGGAGGGCCATTGTGTTGTTCATAGGAGGATTCTGTGGGCAAGACTTGGAAGTGGAGTTTGTCACTGGTCACCACCTTCCACTACCCTGAACTAGTGATGTGGCTTCACACAAGTGCAAAAGATCCTGGGAAGTATAGACCCAGGATGGGAAGTGAGCAAATTGGGGAAGAGCAAACCTTCCTCTGCCACGGTCTCTGAAAATTTCCTTTCACTCCAAGTCTTATGCTATAATAAGGTAGATCTTATTCCCCTTTTACAAATGGCATGAAAATGAGTGTTAGAGAGGCTAAGTGATGTGTCTGAGGTCAAATAGATGGAACTGGGAGTGAGCTCAAGGTCCCAGTACTCCAACACCTGTGATGTTTCCCCTAGTACATTAGTGTGGAAGTAAAGTGAATTTCCAAGTGATGCTTTAAAAAGGGAAAAGTTCTCTGTCAAATACATTGAAAACACCACACACCATAGGCCCCCCTTGGATATTCAAAATGGACTTTGATATATTAAAGGATGTGAGGACTCTGGAAACCTGCCCAGAGCCACCCCAGCTCCTCCTTTGGACTTCTTAGTTATTCCTATGTGATGCTACGTAAAGGTTACCGACAGCACAGCTGTGGGCCGTCAGGATCCTGCTCCAGCACTAAGGCTAGTGTCTGTTCTGATTGTTCACTGACAATGGCATTTAGCTTTCAGGGCACCCACTTCCTGGCCATCACTGTTGGCTGGCCAGGGATCATTACGTGCTGCTCCAAACCCTGCCCACGTTCCTATCGGATTAATGGAGCCACAGGTGGGCACCACCAGGGCATAATCCTGGCATCTTCTGGGCTTCTGTTTGCCAGGCAATCAAATGGGACCCCCAACTAGAGTGGCCTCTTCCCTGGTGAGAGAAGAGGCACTCTTAGTGGCATCACTGGCACCCCAGTGCTAAGTGCGTGCTGTCCATCTGGCCACCTGTATCCATGGATACTCCCCACTGCCTAGTGTTTCTCAACTTTCCCTCCACATGGCCTTTTTTGGTACAAAGACTTTAGTACCAAGACAAAGATTATGGCTCTGAGAGAGCCAAGGTTGGACAAAGAAGCAAGTGAGTGGGCAGTCATAGAGGTCAGCGCAGACACCAGCTGTAAATCATGTAATCTACTAGCATGGGGAGGGGGATGCTCCTGGGACATGTGCTGTGCCCGCGGGTGGTTTGGGATGAGGGGACGCCAAGGCTTTGGGTTCCTCTTTTTAGCAATCCTGTTGAAGCTCATCTCCATTTAAGAGGAGGAATTCACTACAACTCATAAATGCTGACTTATCATAAATATTAAAAACATTAAGTTTATTAATAAAATGATAGTTAACACTTATGTACCACTTGCTCTTTGCCAGGCATATACTTTCTAAATGAATAACCAATTCAGTAGAATATTATAATTATCATCATTATCCCCTTTACAAGTGAAGAAACTGAAGGAGCGAAAAGTTATTTAATCATAGAGCCAGAGTTTGAGATTACAGATGGTGATCTGAATTATCAGACAACTCCACCACTTTCCAGTCAGGAAGACAAGATTTGAACTAATTATCTATGAGTTTCTAGTAAGTGATTTTTATGACTTAGTCAATAGTAAAGATATTGAAAATATAAAAAAACTAAGACACATTTTTATTTTAAATTCTAGTCCTTTTGCTAAATTGGTCTATTGCTATTGCCCAATTATTATTGGTTCAGCAGAAACTGAGAGGATTCAGCAGCAGAGGAATGAATATGGTTGATTTTAGAAGGAAATCTTGACTTCTTATAAGTGACCTAATAACTACTGATTCAATGGAAACGTCATTGGAATAGTTTGATGTGGTTTCCTATGTCAAAATATGACTCAGACAACCAGCATCCGTTATGTCAGAAGGATTGCAACAATGACCATTTTGGACATTTAAAAAATGATTTGATAAATTATTTATGCTACAACTTGTAAAAACTGATAATCATTTGTGGAGTTTAACTGAATTAGGTGTTGGTTTGCGACTGTGGGAACTTTCTGTGTGTAATCTGAAACCAGTCCCTGTACACAGAGGGCAGGGAGAGACCAAGGAAACAAACATATCACTGCAGATTGGCAGGTTTGATAAGCAAGGGAACTTACACATGAGGCTTGTCTTTGGCAGCTGTGAGACTTGGAGAGATCAAACCCAACCGCCAGAATCTTCAAGTTTACATAGAGGCCTTGACCGGGTTCAGCCTTGTATATGGTCTAGATGGTCTCAGTAACACCTTACTCTCTTGAGGCTGTATCCTTGAAACAGCTCCTAGGCTGGGAATAGTGGGCATATTCCAAGGACAGTGGGGGGTGGGGTGGGGTGAGGAGAATCGGATTGGCCAGGTCCAGCTCATGGGTCAGCTGTGGTCACGTCCTTTGGATTATCTCCTCCAACATTGGAAATAAAAATAGATAAAATATTTATATATAAATATATATATATATTTCCATATTAATGTTATCACTGTAACATTCTGATTGTATAGTCAATATTCTGACTATATACCTGTGGGTGTCAAATATTATAAAAGTGCTTCTGGGTGGTCCACACATTGTTATAGTTCCATATCATCTGATGTACTGGGTTAAATGGTGTCCTCCCAAGATTTATGTCACTTGGAACCTCATAAGGTGAGGAAGTAGAGTCGTTGCAGATGTAATTAGTTAAGACAATATCATACTGGATTAAGGGGGCCTTAAATCCAATGACTGGTGTCTTTATAAGAGAGATTCAGACTCAGAGACACACAGAGGGGAGAAGGTCATATGAAGATGGAGGAAGAAATGGTAGATGTGCCATCACAAATCAAGGAACGCCAAGGGTTGATGGTAGCTATCAGGAGGTACAAGAGGCAAAGAAGGAGTCTTCACTAGAGCTTTTGGAGGGAGCTTGGCCCTGCTGATGATCTGAATTTGGACTTAGCCTCCAGAGCTGTGAAAGAATACATTTCTGTTTGAAGTCACCCAGTTATGGTAATTTCTTATGGCAGCTCTAGGAAATGAATACATTTGCTTCTGCACATCCTACTCATTCTTCAAGTCAAATTCAATCTTTGTCTCTTTTGGGAAGTCTTCCTTCTCAATGCATAGAGATATTGCTTTTCTCTAAACCCTAAGACATCTTATTGTCTCAACCATTCCTACTCACACTTCAAGATTCAGCACAGGTATTTATTAACTTTCCAAGAGAGCCTTCCCTGAATACCACCAATACCTTAGTAAGCAAGGGGCTTCTGGTCTATAATCTCACCACTCCCAGATTTTTATCTTTGTCATGGTACCCATCATACTATCTTTATTGTTGGTTTATCTGTGAGCCATTTGAATGTAGGTGTTGGGTCCTTCATTTGTGCCTAATGTCATAGACCCTCAAGTGTGTGCTAATTGAACCACATGCATGAAGGAAGGCTGGAAGTCAAGCAATTTTGCTTAATTGCATTTGGCAATATTCTTGTGATTTTTATGTTAAATTCCTTTAGCCCTTGCCTTTGTTTTCTTGGGATCTGTGGACTTATAAAATGCATGTACTAATGTAATAATAGGTCATGACCCTGGGTCTTTTAATACCTGCAGCATCTTCAAACTTGAAAACATATCAGAGATGGTTACAACATCCCTGTGAATTTTCCGGTATATTAATATCTACCATTTTTATCAGCTTCCTTTGTTAATTTTCTCCATTAGTGTTTAGTTCTTTTGTCATTTTAAATTGTAAAATCTTTACTAAAATTGGATTAAGTTAAAAAAAAGTAACATTCATTGTTCTTTATTCCATATGGCTAAACCTCATACTTTTATTTTTATAAATTCTGGCAGCTGCACATCCATACTTAATCTTTCTAAACTTTACTCATGATGTGACTATAATCCTGTTTTGTGTTTATAGTGGATGTCTGTGGGTGTTGCCAGTGCTTTATCTGGTAGGGCATCCTGACTCTGAGACTAGATGGTGAGACAGAGGTAGATAAGAAAAGACAGAGGGAAGAGCAAATACAACACACTTAAGATGAGAAAGAAATTGGCATATTTGGGGAAAAGAAGTATGGTAAGTGGAGAGTGGTAGGAGATTAACTTGAAGAAGATGATGCTTAAATCATGAGAGAGCCTTTAAGCCCTGATAAAAAGGTTAAATTTTATTCTAAGTGCAAAGCAATGAGACTCTGTTGGGAAATTATAAGCAAGGGAGTAACATTGTCTGATTTTTGATAGGAATGATTTCTATGTGGAAATTGGATTGGGAGGGGTCCATCATGGAAGCAGTGAGACCAAAAGCTCAGAAGCCAAAGGAAAAAAGTTAAATTGGGGCTTCCCTAGTGGCGCAGTGGTTGAGAGTCCGCCAGCCAGTGCCGGGGACGCGGGTTTGTGCCCCGGTCCGGGAGGATCCCACGTGCCGTGGAGCGGCTGGGCCCATGAGCCATGGCTGCTGAGCCTCCACGTCCGGAGCCTGTGCTCTGCAATGGGAGAGGCCACAGCGGTGAGAAGCCTGCGTACTGCAAAAAAAAAAAAAAAAATTAAATTGGACTTCATCAAAATTTAAAAATTTTGTGCATCAAAGGACAACATAGTCAAAATACAACCAACAGAATGGGAGAAAATATTTGCAGATTGGACATTTGATACATTCTTGTATCCAGAGTAACAGAAAAACTCCTACAATTTGTGGTAGGCAGAATAATGGTCGCCTAAAGATACCCATGTTCTAACCCCTGGAACCTTTGAGTATTTTACCTTTGGCAAATGGTACTTTGCAATGTGACTAAGCTAAGAACCTTGAAGTGGGAAGATTACCCTGGATTATCTAGGTGGGCCCAGTGTAATCACTAGGGTCCTTATGAGAGGGAGACAGGAAAGTCAGAGCCAGAGATGCTGTGACAATGGAAGCAGAGATCAGAGTGATGCAGTCATGGGCTAAGGAATATGGGCAGCCTCAAGAAGCAGAAAAAATGCTAAGAATAGATTCTTTCTTCAAGCCTCCAAATGGAATGCTGCTCTGTCAACACCTTGAATTTAGCCTGGTAAGACCCATTTCAAACTTCTGACCTCCAGAGCTGTAAGATAATAAATTAGTGTTGTTTTAGGCCACTGTGTTTTTAGTAATTTGTTAAAGCACAATAGGAAATCAATATGGACTTTGGTACCAGGAAATGGAGTAGCTCCTGTTATAAATAAATAAAAATGTGGAAGTGGTTTGGAAGTGGGCAGGAGTTGGAAAAATTTGAGAAACATGATGCAAAGAGCCTAGATTCCCTTGAACAGATTGTTAGTAGGAATTAAGATATTAAAGGCTCTGCTGGTGAGGGCTCAAAAGGAAATGAGGAGCATGGTAGAGAAAACCTGTATAATCCTACAGAATACCTAAGGCATCATAGACAGACTGTTGGTAGAAATATGAATACTGAGTGCTATTGGTGAGGGGTCAGAAGGAAATGAGGAACTCATTATTGAAAAATGAAGAAGGGGGAATCCTTGTTATATAGTGGCAGAAAACTTAGTAGGATTTTACCTTACAGTTATGTGAAAGGCAGAACTTATAAGTGATGAACTGCATATTTTGCTAAGGAGATTTCCAAGCAAAGTGCTGAAGGTGTGGACTGTTTCTTCTTGTTGCTTATAGTAAAATAAAAATCAGAGAAATAAATCAAGAAAAGAACTATTAAGCAAAAAAGGAACAAGGATGTGGTGATTGGGGAAATTCTCAGCTTATCTAGATTGTAAAAGGCACTAAAATTTGGAGATTTAGCCAAGAGTATGACAAGACAAACTTTTCCCAATACCTGGGGAGAATCAAGAGGTCAGAATATTCAAATCATACAGAGGAGCCTTTAAAGAGATTAGGTGTGTGACTCAGCCATCTCCCAAGAAGCCAGGGATGGAGATGAGGTGGGATTTTTGTGGAGGAGGCTCTAGTTTATGAGTGAATCCTCAGGCATACACAGGAGACCTACAGGGTTCTTGAGAATGTTATACTGGCAGAAACACTGTCAATTTAGGCACAAAGAGAGGATGAAATGAAAGAAGGCTGTCAGACTCCCAAAACAGGCTAATAAACAACTAAGCTGCAAACATTTGCTACCCTCCATAAAAAAGGAAAGATGTCTCAGAAGGTGGAGCCATGAGCCCAGAGAGAAAATAGTTCTCAAGCATTGGTGGTAAAGAGCATAAGATTTTCTTTTAAGAGTTACAATATAGTATGTATAAAAGCAAGGATGGCAACAGCAGCAGCATCAAGAGGTGTCATTCATTGAGTGTTCTTCCTGTTCCAGACACCATTCTGTATGTGTTTCATTCGATTATTCTAACAATACCAGGAAGTAGGTAGTCTTGTGCCCATTTTAAAACATGTAAATTATGGTTTGGAGGAGCAAGAAAGTTGCTCATGGTCACAGAGTGGGGGTGGAACGGGCTGCTTTCAGAGCCTGGAGTGGGTACCACAATGTTGCATTTCCTTCTCAATCTGTAATGGATTAAGGTGACATAGTAAAAGTCACCTTAAAAGTACCAACTCTCAGACCAAAGGGATAATTTTCAGGAACCTAAACTAGTTTATGGCATTAACATACTAGAAGGAAAAAAAATATCGACTAGAAGGCAGATGTCAGCAGTTCCTCCTGTAAGTATTCTAGTATGGAAGAAATTTTGTGTAAGAATTCTGAATATTTAAACTCTCTGGCCCTGCTAAACTTATACTAAGTACTTCAAGTTAGTTTAGTTCATGGACACTCTGTAATTCAGAGTATCCAAATATTAGATACAAAATATCAAATTCCATGCTCACCACAGAATCTATGATTTCAGGGAGTTCCCTGGTGGTCTAGTGGTTAGGAGTCAGAGCTTTCACTGCTGTGGCCTGGGTTCAGTCCCTGGTCTGGGAACTGAGGTTTTGCAAGCTGCACA
This sequence comes from Orcinus orca, assembly GCF_937001465.1. Taxonomy (NCBI): domain Eukaryota; kingdom Metazoa; phylum Chordata; class Mammalia; order Artiodactyla; family Delphinidae; genus Orcinus; species Orcinus orca. The sequence goes on along the minus strand of NC_064565.1, from coordinate 16,199,899 downwards.
GTGCGGCCACACACACACACACACACAATTCTATGATTTTAACATCTTCATGTAGATCAGCTCCAAATAGAAAATGTGGAGAGCACACTTGCCTAGGGGAATTGGTCTACAGGATAAATATATTTCTTTCTTTCTTTCTTTCATTTTATGGCTGTGCCACAAGGTATGAAGTCCCTATATTTCTCATTGCAGTCATTAAAATGACAATCTGGGAAATGCAGTTAGGTAATGGAATGTTGTGGTTAAAGCATAGATTTCAGAGGAGGATAGAATAAGCTGGAAATATCGTTCCATCACTAAGTAGCTACGGGAAAACTGCCTCGTAGGATAATAGGACAAAATGTAATATTTCATGTCACTTACATAGCACAATAATAACTTATACATATTAAGCACTCGGTATAGTTTAGCTGTTGTTATTATGATTTTACCCAAATCCCTGGGACTTGGTTGATATGACTCTCTGAGATGACAGATCAAGTCCCTGAGCCTAGATCATGGAAGAGAAGACCTGGGACTACAGTGAAACCATCCCAGGGATAATCTATTCTGTCTGAATCCCCTGGGATTTCATGAAACAGAACAATTCCTGATAGAGGAGATACAAAAAGTAAGATTGTTGAAATTCAATCATGCCAAACAAAGCAAGCTACAAACAGAACAAACAGACCCAACTGTTACCATCATTTCATAAATGAAAGGACATTTCAACATCAAAATGTAATAAGGAAATAATCTTGGAATAAATAATGGCTCTTTGAATACATTTAGCTTTTTGAAAAATTCTGTTAATCTGACTTGGTTTTTCTGTTTGATGCAGATCAGTGAAAATGTCATCTTTTTTGGCATCAATATGTGGATCAGCATTTAGCAAAGATTGATAGAGATCATTTGACAGTTCTTTTGTCAACCAGCTAGTTGATGTTGCTTGTAGACACTCCGAACTTGCTCCTTTATTTATATGCAAGGTTGCACTAAAATTTTTATAGCTCTGTTCGTCTTCACATCTTTGTGAATAACTATCATGCACACGATCTACGACAGACGGCAGAGAGCTACCACTGAACTGGGGTAGAAGAGAAGATCACATCAATAATTTTAGTTTCTTCTTGAACATACCTAAGACATTTCCAGCTTATATTATTATGCTCTAGATGCTGTTTTCGGGTTTTATTTATATTATTTCACCAAAGCTCCACAGTATTCTCTTTAGAGAATAGCAAATACAATTATTTACAGACTAGGTGTCATGGCACACAGAGGTTTAATGTCACAAGTTAATAAGCAGTGGAGCTAGGATCCTATCCCAGTTTTTCTCACTCCATAACCAGCTCAACTATCATCTCTTTATCTGCAGATCTTGTCATTTGTGAGGATTATGGACACATAAATGGAGTGTTTCAACAAAATAACATATTATTAAGTCCTAGAGAAGCATAAGTTACTTAGGAATACAGAGAATTAACCATTGGCCTATTCTGAGGTTCAGAAAGAGCTTCTTTAAAGAGATGATGCTTGAGTATATTCTTAAAGGATGAAGAAGATAAGAAGGGCATGCCTGAGAGAGAAAACAGCACTAGAGGAGGCATGGATAGATGAAAGCCATGTAGAAACTATACGGCTTATGGGGAGTTCCATGTAATTCAAGAGTAACAAGTATAAAGAACTTGAAAGAGGTCTTTAAAAAATAACATTAATATGCATGGAAGTTTACTATTATAGTGGAATTTGAGTGGTCTAAAACTTTGTTCCCTCCACTGTTTCCTGCAGGGGAATATCTGTAAGCAGGAGGATGGCTTTAGATGACCAGACATCTACATCATACCTTTTCTTTGTTTCTTTTCTCCTGAATTAATTAAATCAAGCTTTTAACAAACTTAACCTTAGACCTAAACATGCCTAGATATGGGGAAGATGAAGAATATATACCTCCTTCTATTTGGGGTATTTATATTTAGGATTTTTATGGTTGGGCATGGAATTTCTTGGGGTACAATTGTTTCCTATTTGGAATATTAAAAGAGGAGACAATGTCACTGGGAAAGATGGGTTCAGGAGCATCAGCACAAAGGCCTGGAGTCTCTCCTGATGCAGCACCACCTCCTCCTATGGTGCACCACTGCGGGTGTTTACCTTGCTGGATTGGGAAGTATTTTGAAATTATTAAGATGGTTCTTGTGAAGATGTGTTAATAGTGAAGGTATAATCAAGCTTGGTTGGGACTATTACTTTAGTTATATCATATGGGAGGCCATGTGGTCAATAACATCTGTTAAAATCCTGCTAAGGAGTGGCATCTATTTTAATTTAATGATCTTAGTACCTATAAGAGAGTAACGGTCTGGTTTGTTATAGTTGCTAAGCAATGATGCAATTGAGCAGAAGAGAGCTCATTTATGCATGGCCTTGCATACCATGTTAAGGAACACACAAATGTTGTGAATCATTGGTGGATTTTAAGGAATAGAGTCTAAAATGGTCAGATGTGAAACTCAGTATTTTCATGTGACAGTGTGAAGAGTGGATTAAGGGATTAAAGACAGGAGGATAGCAGCTGGAAGTCTACTGTAATCATTAGCTGATGGAAGAGCATGGGCCATGGAGTCAGATAAACAAAGGTTCAAATCCTGGATCTACCAACTCCTGGACTTGACTCTTGGAAAGTCACTTCAATCTTTTCTAAGCCTCAGATTCCTCCACTGTATGGAGGAATGTAGGAAGAAGAGAGGTTTGTTGTAGGATTTAAGAGATCATTTGTGTAGAGTACCCCATTTACACCTGCCAGAGTAAATAGCATTACCACATCTCGTAACTCTTAAGTTTCCATCACATTTTTCCATTCATATGCTAATGCAAGAAATTTCTTCAAAGCTACCAACCTCTTTGTGCAATTTAGCATAAAACTTAGAGTGAAAATATCTCATGAAGAGAGCTCATTGATTAAAATTAACCCTGATCAAGATGTAGATGGTTGACATGACATCTCACCCTGAAACCAAGGAGAGTAACTCTCTGATGAGAGAAAAATGGGGCAATGAACAAACTGCAGAAACAAGAGGTTGGTTGGTGGTGGATGTGTTGAGAGAAAAAAAGACAAACACTTTACCAAAAACGCTGGACTTGCTAATTAGATCCATCTGTAGCTTGGCTCAAGCTAAACATGCTAGTCTTTTCTCCTTATCAACTCATCCATTTTCAGATTTTATTCCCCTATCAAACAGCACATTGTATCAAAATGAAATTCCCTGAATGCAATTTTTGAACATGGTTGTGTTATTACTGAATGACCATCTCGCTCCATTTTTTCCTACTAATAGTTTCAAAGTAGGGTCTTTCACTCTTGCAGGTGGTTTGAAGAGGCTGTGTGGAGCCAGCCATACCCTTGCAGTTGATTGTATTTATTCGGTGGTGAAGCAAGGGAGTCATTGTCATCCTCCAGAATGGCAGCCTCAGATGTCTATCCTTGAGCAGAAACACTGCTACTGCTGCATTCAACAGTGGATTTAATAAGACACCTTTTGGTTAAAACTCTGGAAGAATGACTTTGAGAGACAGAGTGAAATAGTTGCCTAAGTGGGACTGAACTTGTGAGGTGTGAATTCTTTGACCATTTTTGTGACCAAAACCAAAATTAGTTTTCCTAAAGTAAGTTGAGCACAGAAAGATTTGCAGTGATGGCTACCCTCTGATAATAGATATAATTGAGATAAATATACTTAATATATTCCATTTTTTTTAATTACAATTGGTTTCTTCTCAAATCACATTTTGAATGAAATGTTTCTGTTATGATTTATAATGATTTGAAAACAAAAAGAAGATTAGTTTGAACAAAGAGTCCAATGAAAAAGTGATCCAGTTATTCAAATACGCTCTATTTCTCTATGTCAGCACAATAGTTCCAAGATAAAACAGAGTGGATTAAAAAATATTTTATTACCAAAAACATTAATAAATGGGCATCAATAGGGTAAGCTTGATTATTTCCCTTATGGAATATTCTCTGTGCCTCGATAAAATTGATAGCGCCTTAATTCACAGTAACATTTGAAAGGCTCTGGAAGGTCCTTTTGTCCTCAGAGTCAGCCTCCTCCAGCTTTCAGGTTATAGAATCTGTCTGTTTACAGGTTCACTGGCCCCTCTTTTGGGAGAAAGCTTTATGATGTGGATCAATGCCACTCCTGCTACATTTATTTAAGGAATATTACCTTGTCGACAGACAGACAGACAGACTTTGCAGCATATGTCTCTACTTCTGATCCTCTTTGGTCACAGTTGGACTAAAAATGGGCAAAAGCAGAATACCAGAAATAAATGACCTACGAGGCCTGGCTCAAATAGGCATACTGGTTGCATCAGAGTTTCTTGTGGCTTTGAGTCAAGAAATACTGAGACTGTGACCATTAGCAGGTTGCCAGGAAGCTCTGCTGGGGCCCTGGCCACAAACTCCATGTACAGGTTGAGGAAATAGACAAGGTATTGGATATAGGATGAGGACATCGGTCAAGATGGGGGAAGAGGAACAGATACGCAGACAGAGAAGCCAAGAAGCGAGAGAGCATGAGCAGAGAGGGGCAGGGCCTCACGCCCTCCTCTGGAGTTCCAGCTCTTATTCAGCCCATATATCTTCATGATAACCACATACTCTCTCTGGTAACTTAAATTAGGGCTCTCTTTTTCTCAACCTAATAAGCAAAACACAGAAAATATCAAAAGTTTTTCTAATAGCAAATAAGTTCAGAAACACTGACATAATATTTTCCAAGTGCTCATTGGTTAATGAGGTTTAATAACAAAACTAATGAGCTGGTCATGGAATGGGTCTGCAGGAACGGGGCAGGAATTGAAAAGGTCCTTTGGGCAGGGAAGGCTTAAGGGGACACCCTGTGCTAGTTATTCTCCTGGGTGAGCTTTGGGCTGGGAGTCTAAGGAGGTGGGAAACAAACATTGCAAAGAACACTCTTTTCTCCTCAATGGAATGCCTTTCACTTAGTTGTGCTTTGGTATTATACCCTACACTTTCATTGAGGCATCAAGAAAAAGTGCTTTCTGAGGCTCACATGTACATTTCCTAATGAGATATGGTTATTGTCACCACCCCCAACATTGCTTGAATTCCTTTTAAGAAGTTTCATACAGGGAATTCCCTGGCAGTCCAGTAGTTAGGGCTTGGCGCTTTCACTGCCTTGGCCCGGGTTTGATCCCTGGTCGAAGAACTAAGAAACTACAAGCCACCTGGTGTGGCCAAAAAAAAAAAATTTTTTTTTCTTTCCCTACAAGAAATTTCTTTCGGAGTGAAGTGGTAGGTAAAAGTTTACTTCCTCTTATGAACTGTCATGATTTGTCTTCATGGGCATTGAGAAACCACTCAAATGATTCTGTTACCATTTTTATTTTGATTGTCATGATGCTCAGAAGTAAAGTCCTGGAGGACCTTCTGGACCACATATTTGTCTTCTCTCTCTCTCTCTCCCTTTCTCTCTCTCCCTCTGTCTCTCTTTCTCTCTCTCTCTCTTTTTTTCTCCAGGCTTTAGTTTCCAAGGTTTAACTCTATGTTTACTAGGTTTAATATTTATGTTGTAATTAATATTTTACTATTTTATTGCATAATTAAGTAAGTAGTGCTGGAAAGATTCTAATTTTATTTTATTATTTATTTTTTAAAATATTTATTTAGGCTGTGCCAGGTCTTAGCTGAAGCACACGGGATCTTCATTGGGGCGTGTGGGATCTTTTTCTTAGTTGTGGCATGCGAACTCTTATTTGCGGCATGCATGTGGGATCTAGTTCCCTGACCACGGATTTAACCAGGGATCCCTGCACTGGGAGCGAGGAGCCTTACCCACTGGAACCCCAGGGAAGTCCCAAGATTCTACTTTTAAAAGCATGATAGATGAAGGATCATAGAGAAGGTGATATTTGATAAAGACAAGAAGGAGTAAGAGAGGGAGCAACATGGGGTGAAATAGCAAGGAGGAATGGTGCAGAAGAAAAGACAGCAAGTACAAGTGCTCTCAGGAAGGAGTGGGACACACAGTCTTAAAGAACTGTGAGCCAGCCAGTGTGGACCAATGGAGGGTTTGAGGTAGGGAGGCATATGAGATAAGTGAGGCAGGGTTAAAGATTGTGTCCGACCCTGTAGGCCATTGCAGTGATTTTGGCTTTCACTTGAAATGATGTAGAAAGCTACAGAAGGGGTGTAAGAAGGAGAGTGAGATGATATAACTTACATTTTAACAGGAATAGTCCAATTGCAGTGTCAAGAATAGACTAAAACATTGGGTAGTAGGCACAATAGAGTCAACAAAGACCGAAGCAAGAAGACAAATTAGGGGACTTCCCTGGTGGTGCGGTGGTTAAGAATCTGACTGCCAATGCAGGGGACACGGGTTTGATCCTTGGTCCGGGAAGATCCCACATGCTGTGGAGCAACTAAGCCCATGCGCCACAACTACTGAGCCTGCACTCTAGATCCCGTGAGCCATAACTACTGAGCCCACATGTCACAGCTACTGAAGCCCGCGTGCCTGGAGCCCATGCTCCGTAACAAGAGAAGCCACCACAGTGAGAAGCCCGTGCACCGTAACAAAGAGTGGCCCCCGCTCGCCGCAACTAGAGAAAGCCTGTGTGCAGCAACGAAGCCCCAACGCAGCCAAAAAAAAAAAAGAAGACAAGTTAGGAGGTATTTCAGTAATCCATGTCAGGGATGATGCTGGCTTGTTACATGTTGGTAGCAGTCGAGGTGATGAGATGTCTTTGACTGTGGATGTATTTCCATGGCAGCACAGGTATCTGATAGAATTGATGTGCCATGTGAGAGTAAGAGAGAAGTCGTGGACAGCTGGGCTGGAGCAGCAGGAATACTGAAGTTATCCAAACTGAGATGGAGCTCTGTCTGGGACACACTCAGCTTAATGAGCTTATTAGAGTGTGGATGTTTAAGTAGAGAGCTGGAGACAGAAGTTCAGTTGACAGGTCCATGGAGGAGGGTCATCATTTGGGGAGACAGCAGTGTATAGATGGATTTCAATGTCATAAGACTGATGGGATCTTGAAGGAAGTGAGTCTATTTAGAAGAGAGAAGATGTCCAAGATTGAGTCAAGGAAATGAGGTGGATACATCAAAGAAGATGTAGAAGCAATGGGCCAGTGGGATAGGAGGAAAATTTGGAAAGGATGACATCCTGGAGTCAAACAAGCAAAGACTATTGAAGAGGAGGGAGCAATCCACCTAGTCAATGTGAATGGAAGCTGGAGAATCAGCAGTTGCATTTATTATAGCAATACAGGGCTCAGTGGTGACCTTGATTGGAATACTTTCTTCATGAGGCAACAGGAGAAGTTAAAAGCCAAAGATGGTGGGGCAGAGCTGCTTACGAAAAAGAGGATGCCTAAGTGTTAGGAGAGAAGGGGTCAACATTGTATCTGGAGAGTCTAAGACTGAAGCCTCTGCCTTAAGATTTTGGAGTAGGTGGAAACAGAATCTTAGTTCTAACAGGCTTACAAACAAGTAAAAATTTCTGAGAAATTACTTCAAGCATAAACTGGTGTTTTAGGCTGAACTTTACAGGACACGAATGCATGGTATTTGAGTGTTTGAGGCTGGCTTATGGGGTTAAGCAACAAATGAACACAGACTCTTTCCATTTGGGGTATACAAGTAAATGTAAAGAAAAACATATTAAATATAATTGTGGGCATCTAATCCAAATTTTCACAAGACAACATTTTTTAAAAGAAAAATGCTCAGATTAATTATATTGTGGCATTTAAAAAATGTCTTGGGTTGCTGTCATTTTATCTTTTAAAAACTATCCTTCTAGATTTGACTGATCCTCTATGTTTACAGAAAATCAATTTTATTTTTGGACTGCATATTAATTTCATTTCCCAGCATAACGAAATTCCACTGACAAATTTCATTAGCCCTGAAAAGTGATTTGGTCATTTTGGTCAGAAAACTAGCATTAGGCTGAAAGACAACAAATCTCCCATTACTTTGTCTTAAAACAAACAAAAAGAAGAGTTTTCCGGTTTTACTGCATCTAGCAAACCTTTGGGTGAAAAAAACATTCTGTCCCAAATTCTGTGCCAAATTTCATCACATTTCCTTCACTGCACAGCTTGTTAAATGTGAACAAGTGCCTTGGATTTCAAGGCAGTGCTAAGATTCTCACTTAAATTGCCTTGGAACTTGGTGGCCCCTAATTAATCCAGTCATGGCTAGACATTTTGTGTGATATTGTTTACATAGTTGATAGAAAAAACACATCTGTGCAGCAAGGTCTGGGATGCATAGTGAAACAGGAAATACAGACTTTTAAATGTGGCCATTAAAATGTCCCAACGGGAAGCCTAGAGTATAGGTGTTACTCTTGTTATTTAGGTTATTTTTAAAGCGCTTACAAAGGAGGACTGTTTAAGGAGAGTTAAATAACAGGCTGACTTTGGACTTCATTCTCCGAGGGAGTTGATGAAAGAATTTGAGAATGAAAACAGCATGATCACTTCACTCTGGTGGTTCTTTGGAGCACATACAGGAGGAAGATGAGATAGCTGACAAGGAACTAAGAGGTTATTGAAATCGTCCAGATGAAAACAACGTATAAGACCTAGGAGGAAAAGAACAACGGCAATGGCGGTTGAGGGGATTTCACTGCGTTACTTTGCATTTTGCTGTGTCGTTGAGTCTAGAAAACATAAGTACAGCCCATTTCTCCTAGGGTTTCCTATTCTAACACCTATTTCCTTACTTTGTTTTGGTTAGGTGCTCCAATATCAAATGTGCTTTCTATTTCTTTGAGCTGACGAAATTGGTGCTGCTTCTTCCCATTTCTAAAGAAGAGGGGCTTATGAACCGTAGCAACTAGCCATTCATTTACCCAATTCAGTAATCTGAAAGTTATCTTGGACAATCTTTGCCCACCGTATAAATCCATTTTTCTTTTACCAAATCCCAGAAATAAGAGGAGACATCAAATTCCTTCCTAAGTGGTAATTATATGCATCTCGCTCCATGTGGCTCATCTTATGGTAAAATTGAGATGTTACCACTTTTATTAAGGAAACTGCTCTGGCATAGTTGACTAGGGCAGAATGTGGTAGACAGAGATTCCTGATATACTATTGGTTTGTGTTTTGAAAGTGGATATTGAAAATAGTTCTGCTCAGAAAGTCTAAGCCAGAGGGTAATATATGGTGATGTATCTTACCCCTAACTGTTTTAAGTAGAAATGAAAATTTTTTGATTGAATTTTTGTAGCTGTTATGTTAATCTTTTTTTCATATTTATTTATTTATTTATTTTTGGCTGCATTGGGTCTTCATTGCGGTGCGCAGGCTTTTTATTGAGGGGGCTTCTCCTGTTGTGGAACACAGGCTCTAGGCAGGTGGGCTGCAGTAGTTGTGGCATGTGGGCTCAGTAGTTGTGGCTGGCAGGCTTTAGTGCGCAGGCTCAATAGTTGTGGCACACGGGATTGGTTGCTCCGCGGCATGTGGGATCTTCCCAGACCAGGGCTCAAACCTGTGTCCCCTACATTGGCAGAGGACCAAAAAGCACAGAACTAGTTTCCAGTTTATTGAATAAAGCCTTGTTTCCTGTGCTATGCTTTGTTTGATGCACAGGTAGGCAACAGAAGCCCATTATTCCTCTGTAAGTGCTCGCATGTTTGCATCTTCTGGCCCTTCTCCATGCCTGATCCTTAGGAGGCAACCAATAAATTAATGCTGAAACTGTATAAACTCAATAGCAGTCTAATTTGGCATATTAATATGTCATTAAAGAAAAGCTCTTACTCTTAATTAGTATACTAAATGAACCATTCATTTAGGAACAAAAAGTCCCACGTGTACCCATTTATCATTTTCTGAGTTTCCACTGTGTGTGGAAAGCGATAATTACTGCTGGGGTCTTCTGAAATGAGGACAGCACTGCTTTCATCCTCCAAGACTCACAGTCTGATGGAGGTGACAACTGGATAAATTATTACAAATCAGTTTGAAGTGTTGCAATAGACATGTGCAAAGACTCATTATGGTGTGCCTAGAAGGACCCTGTCAAGCCCATTTCAACCTAGAAACACAAAGTCATAGCATTGTTTTGCTAGAGTTGGAGGCTGTTTCAGAGGTCACGATGGAAACTTTTAGTCTCTCTTGCCAGACAAGCTAAATAAAAACATCTTTACAATGAATCACAAGCAAGTAGTTTGGACAAACCGTCCACTGTCATGTACCAGCTTAATTAAACAATCATTATTCAATAAATAATTATTGAGCACCTATTATGGCCCAGATACCTCTATTTACAGTAGATGTCTCTAGATACAGTATTTGAGTTAAAGAACTCAAATACTATTACCTGAATTCAATGTATTGACTGTTTATGTATTCTAGTGTCTTATGTTCTAACTCTCTTACATTGATCAATTCTAGTTTTCAACTCTTATTTGCCTCTTCCCTTCCAAAATATTTCTTGCATGATAAGTTTCAACTTTGGATTGGAGTAGAACTGACCAGAATTTTTTTCTTTTCATTTATTTAATTGAAGTATAGTTAATTTAAAATATTGTGTTAGTTTCAAGTGTATAGTCAAGTGATTTGTTATACATATATATATATTCTTTTTCAGATTCTTTTCTATTATAGGTTATTACAAAATATTGAATATAGTTCCCTGTGCTATACAGTAGGTTCTTGTTGTTTACCTAGTTTATATGTAATAGTGTGTATATGTTCAACCCAAACTCCTAATTTATCCCTTCCCTGCCTTTCCCCTTTGGTAACTGTAAGTTTGTTTTCTATGTCTGTGAACCTGTTTCTGTTTTTTAAATAAGTTCATTTGTATCATTTTTAAAAATTCCACATGTAAGTGATATCATATGATATTTCTCTTTCTCTAACCTACCTCACTTAGTATGATAATCTCTGGCTCCATCAATGTTGCTGCAAATGGCACTATTTCATTTTTTTGTGGCTGAGTAATAGTCCATTGTGTGTGTGTGCATGTGTGTGTGTATATATATATCACATCTTCTTTATCCATCATCTGTCAATGGGTATTTAGGTTGTTCCTCTGTCTTGGCTATGGTAAATAGTGCTGCTATGAACATTGGGGTGCATGTATCTTCAAATTAGAGTTTTCTCCGGATATATGCCTAGGAGTTGTGTTGCAGGATTATAAGGTAACTCTATTTTTAGTTTTTTAAGGAACCTCCATACTGTTCTCCATAGTGGCTGTACCAATTTACATTCCCATCAACAGTGTAGGAGGGTTCCCTTTTCTCCACACCCTCTCCAGCATTTGCTGTAGACTCTTTTTTTTTTTTTTTTTTTTTTTTTGCGGTACACGGGCCTCTCACTGTTGTGGCCTCTTCCGTTGCGGAGCACAGGCTCCCAGCAGCCATGGCTCACGGGCCCAGCCGCTCCGCGGCACGTGGGATCCCCCCGGACCGGGGCACGAACCCGCGCCCCCGCATCGGCAGGAGGACTCCCAACCACTGCGCCACCAGGGAAGCCCCTGTTGTAGACTTTTTAATGATGGACATTCTGACTGGTGTGAAATGGTGCCTCATTGTAGTTTTGATTTTCATTTCTCTAATTAGTGATGCTGAGAATCTTTTCATGTGCCTGTTGGCCATCTGTATGTCATATTTGGAGAAATGAGAACTGATCAGAATTTAAAAAGAGATGACTTTAGGAGCAGGTACACTGGTGAGTTGTTCACATTCTCAAGGATTTTCCAATCCAGAAATAATGTTTTTTTTAAAAATAGAAATGGTGACTGAACATTAATGAAGACCATGGAAACTCTAGATATTTATGAATAGCCTTTAGGTTCAATAGAAAGAACAGGCCCTGGACTATAGGCTCTTCTCAGTAAGGGAAGAAGTGCCCATTTGGGGAAATAAAACAGAAGAGAGTGTTGAAGTAATGGCTGTGAAGAGGGCAGCATGGATAGAAAAATGAGAAACATTCTTTTTCACGTGAAGAATAAGCTCTGGTTACTTTCTTCCATTTTGGGAGAGTTAGAGTGGATTAGACTTAGTAAGTTGCAGCCATTATTATTAGAGCCTCATTCTAGTAATTTGTTTGAAGATTCCTGTAGGAAAGAAAGCCTCATACACTCTTGAGTGAAGAATAGTTCTTCCAGATGGGAGAAAGTGATTCCTCGGTGGAACTCAGGCAAAGAGAGGATGGAGGAAGAAAAAACTCAGAAGTCACATAAGAAATCTGATTTCTGGTAGTGATAGAAGAGCTTAATTAGGCTCACCCTATAACTGTAGATGATAACCATAAAATGTAGACAAATAATGTGAAAAATACAACTATTTAAAAGCCCTAGAGAGCAAACATGCAGAAACAGGAGTGAGATGTACAAGTTGGCGGCATCAGGCTGGAAGGTACCCTCTGCTGCCCCATACTTAGTTTGCATGCGGCTCCAGCTGCAGAAAGCTGCTCCTTATCGGCACAAGGGGTCAAAGGACAAAGTTCAGGCTGGCAGAATGACAATAAAATTATGGGAGAGTTCTTGGAAGAGGGGGAGCCCCACAGAGAGTGTGAATTCCCTGATCAGCACATAAAAACCACGCAAATTTTGGGGAGCTAGGAGCTATCTTACAAGGATGTAAGCAAACCTGCATTTTGCTCCAGAGGGAGACACTGTCTCTCTTCATCAAGGCTGGTCATTATATAAACATCCTTCAAAAGATAGTCCAGAACAGAAGGCAGTCAGTTTCTCTGCTCAAAATGTGCAGGAATTTGAGAGATCCATGAAGAATTTTATCCCTACAGTAGTGTCCTTATAAGCTTAAATTCTTAATAAATGGAGTTGGAATGAAAAAAAAAAACCAACAACTACTACTTAAAGTAATAATTATAACACTGTAGTATGGCGTTTGTAACATTTATAGGTATAATATGTATAATAATTATAGCACAAAGGATAGTGGTGGTGAATTGAACTATGATATTAGAAGATTTCTACATTTTTTTACATGAAGTAGTAAAAATTAAGCCCACATAGATGGTTAAGATACCCACTGTAATTTCTAGTGAAATCAGTAAAAAATAATGCAAAGAGGTTATAGCTAAAACATCAACAGAGGAATCAAAATGGAATATTAAAAATATTTGACTAACCAAAAGGACTATAACATTATATATGTAATTGACATAAAAATAACACCTGTAAATCGGTAAGAAATACATTAAAACCCCAGTAAATGAAAGAATCAAGAAGTATAAAGAAAGAATCTACCAAAAAGGAAAATAAAGCTATCAGTAGAAATGGGATAGAGGCAATTTATGAAGGAAACTTTCAGAAGAAAGTTTTTTGGTTTTTTTTTTGGCGATACGCGGGGCTCTCACTGTCGTGGGCTCTCACTGTCGTGGCCTCTCCCATTGCGGAGCACAGATTCCGGACGCGCAGACTCAGCGGCCATGGCTCACGCGCCCAGCCGCTCCACGGCATGTGGGATCTTGCCGGACCGGGGCACGAACCCGTGTCCCCTGCATCGGCAGGCGGACTCTCAACCACTGCACCACCAGGGAAGCCCCAGAAAAAAGTTTAGAAATTATTAAAAGCAAAGCTGTGCTGTTATTTGAAAAGAGAGCCAGTAAAAAGTCTCTTTGGAGGATACTTTTCAAAATTTCTAGGACGAGTGATGTCTGACATTGAATTTAAATTTTTTCTTGGCTTCTCCTCAAATGACCCTCTCCTACCTTCAAACCTTCAACAAAGGCCATCGTACTCAAGAATCTTGTGTTAGTTGTGTCTGGAGAAGTTTCACTACCTCTAACAATGTAATATTTCCCACTACTTCTCTTCAATATTGACTACTGTTTAAGCCAATGCGAACCAGTGGTCTACTCCATGCCTATCACTGTGCTATGCCCTTCAGGTGGTTTATTTTTAAATCTGGATTTACTCCCACTTTATGGAGGCCTAGGGAGCTTAAGTGACTTACCCCAAATCACAGAGCCAGTAATTGGATGGGTGAGTTGACCCGTGGGCCTCTGATGTTAGTGTCAACACATGTAATCATGGGGTTAGGCTGAAGGAAGACAAGTGACACCACCACGGCACAAAGTAGGCTAAAACAGGAGAGTAGCTGCCTAAGGACCCAAGAGTCATGAATGGGAGCAAGTGTTAGGTGTGAATGGAAAACAAGATCACTGCACGCTGGAGAATGTTGAAATATCGAGGTAGCTGCTGTCTGGTTTACAAGAAGATTATGATTAACATGAGAATGATACACTTATAGAACAAAGTGCGATACAAAATTGAGGCAGTATTCAAATGTGACTAACATACATTTATTTGATCTTGCTTATATAAAAATAATGTAGGAATTCAAGTTGAGAAAGAAATAAAACCCGAAGAGTTAGTTACCCTCTGTGTTTGGACAATAGAATCACATTGATTTCAATTGTTCTTTATTCTGTTTCATTTTTAAATTTTCTACCAAGAACATTTACTATCTTTATAAGCAGAAAATATATTTCTAAAAGGAAAAAAAAAGAAAGTACCATGATTTTGACCATTCCAGGAAGAAATGTAAAAGAATAAACATAATTACATCAGTCTTTAAAGAATATCTCTCATGGCAACTGCTTCTGAGAATCTGATATATTCCCTGAGGGAAACTGCTCATTAAACAATTCTCAATAATGTGGTGAAGAAATACAGCAAAGTTATTAAAGATATGATGGCTCTCCCAGGGTACACCTACCACAGGGACTAGAACCACTCTTTTAAATATATTTTCATTTGACTACTGCTCCGACAGACTGAAGCCATATTATCACACCTAATTTTTAAAACTCTTTTTAATAGGGGTCATTCTTCTTGACTTGAAAACTGGCTCATTTTATTACTTTGGAACCTCTGTGGAGCCTGATGATTTTACTTTCTTTTGATATTTTCATATGGTTTGGTTTTCATTAAATCAAAGGATATAGTAAGACTGTAATGACTTCAGGGGCCTTCTGACACCTTATCTGCTCAGTGGTTGCTGAAATTATCTAAAAGTGTATACTTGTTAATTATACAAATTACAGAAAACCTTTAAGATACAAAGAACCTGGAAGAGATCAGGCATGGTAGTAAATCATATTAAAGTAGAAATGTCTAATTATCTATCTATCTATCTATCTAATCTATCAATCTATAATTTTAAACAATCAGAACTAGTGGGGATTTCAGGAAGCCCCAGGTTCCTGAAACAAAGATATATTATGGTGAGGGAAGTAAACAATAGAGTTTTAGTATTCTTGCTTCATTGAGTACTAGTACTTATGTTGTCTATTAAACAGTTCTGCCTCAGTTTAACCCTAATGAAAGGAGTTTGTATGACTTGAAAGGCTGTGAAGAAATGGAGCAGATGTACCTGGATTAAAATATGCTCTCTGTCTCCTTTAGCTATGTGATTGAAGGCAAGGGATTCAATCTCCCTCAAGCTCGAGTTTCTTTACCTGTAAAATGAAGGTGATGTGAGCCATTGGTCTACTCTATGCTGAACACTGTGCTATGTATGTGTGACATGTGTTTTATTTTTAACCTGGATTCACTCCCATTTCATGGATGAAAAGGTAGGGAAGCTTATTGATTTGTTATGAGGGTTAAATGAGAGGAGTTTTCTGAAGTACAAGGCATAGGGTTTCATATCTCATAGGCATTCCATAATTATTTGTCCAGCCCTCCAAAGCTGTTTCACGAGGGCAATGCACCCCAGGAGACTGTAACTTCTTAAGCACTATGTATTTGCTACCTGTAAAGATGTGCTGCTTCTTCTCTCCCTGACGAATTTCTATCCCATATTTCAGGTGTGTATTTTATCTACCACATCTGTCTTACATATTCACTCTATGAACACTGATTTTTCCTTCCACCAGATTTCTGTATCTAAGAATGTATGTCCCTTGGTCTGGCTCTATACATCATTCAACCGGAATTTTGGTCTATTCTGTAAACTTTGGAGCCCTTGGCTTAGAGCCTAATTTTATAACTTACTATGTGAAGAGCCACGGCAAAATATTGAACCTCTCTGTGTCCTCATTTCCATATCTGCAAAAGAGGGAGGGCCTTCGTTAAATGCACATTGAGGACTATTGTAAGGATAAAATTTAAAAATGTGTGAAAACCCCCAATGTGTGGATGTACACAATGAATCATCCACATGTGCTACATCTTGTACCTAATTGTCCTGAAGAACTCTAATATTTTTGAAGCACAGATGATTTCTTATGTTTTCTTTGTATGTCTCACAAGCCCATTGTCATGAATTGTTCTGGTCATATTGAACTACGCACAGTTTCCGACATGTGTCATTCTTTCCAACAGATGTATTTTGAAATTATTGACCTGACTCCTTTATCCTTCACCACTCAGCTCAGGCATCACTTCCTCCTGGAAGACTCCTGGGATCTTTTAGCTGGGGTTTCCCTCCACTCCTCAGGCACTATGTATGTCTGTCATTGTGCTTATTACACTTTATTACCTATGTACATACTTCCTTCCTCTGGTGGAACAGAAGCCTCTTGAAAAGTGATTTATTTGTCCCTTTATCCTTGGAGCATAGTTCAGGCCATGAAACATAGGTGCTCAATGAGTATTTGTTGAATGGATGAGTTGAATGAGTGGGTACAAAGCAAGACTCTCAGGAATGGAGTGCTATCACTGGGTAGAGCTCCAGCTGGACCCTGGGATGTCTGATTGACAATGGGTACACTCAGCATTGAATTACCTAGCATGCTGTTGGCATTTTTGGTGATCGTTTTCTTCCTCAGACTACCAGATATGGCAAAGACACGTGACCAGTTGGCTCACTGGTCAGCCATCAAGATGACCTTTGGAAATTTAGCCACAAGGGATAACTTGCCTTTTTTGGTTGGTGGTTTATGTAACTTAAAGATACTGTAATGGTTCAGATCTCACTTATTTGTATGCATGTCATGGCTGATCTAGAAAACATATGGCATTTTGAAATATTGATCTTTTCAATGCCAGTGAGTAAGAGATATTAGTGTATCCTGGGATTCCATTTGTAACCGTGGGATTACAGTCAAGAGAAGCAGAAAATTGGAATAGAGCAAAATTCATGTGAAGTGGAAAGTACAGCTGGCAGTGGTGCTAAAGAAGGAGAATGACAAATAAGGGAAGCATTATTTTAAAAGCCGACTCAACCATCAAGTGGGAAAGCAGCAGTCAAATGAATAGGCTTTCGTTGCCTCAGCTTCCTATGCCTCCAGGTTGGTTTTGCAGACTTAAATTCAGCACAACAGCTGGAAAAGGCAAAGCAGAACGATTTGGAAGGAGGGAAAGGTTACACCCTTATGGATTCCTGCCACTTCTGCCAAGCAAGTAAATGGGAAGATGAATTGGAGAAAGAAGTAACTGTGGTGAGGAAAGATTGAAAAAAATAATAGAACATTTTCCTAATGCTTATTATTATATCTAAACTGGACCTTTTAAGTCTTCCAAAGTCACTTTCACCATGAAACCCTTCTAGATCCTTCCTGGCCTGTTCACTTGCAGAGCTAATCCTCTTTTCATCACTAAGCTTGAAGATTCTGCAATAATGCCCTGGACAGTTGACTCCATGTGTGTCTCTGTTGCCTCAGCTTTGTGCAGAACCTAGGTCTGATTTGATTTTGTGCTTCTGGAGACAGAGAACCTAGCACATTATCTGGCACATAGAAAGCACCCCAAAATACTTTCTGATTGAATGGCTGGGTGAACACATTTAGAAGGAATATATTTAGTTGATATTCTATCCACCAGACCTTTAAAGTATCTCTGTCCAAGGATTTAGTCCTGTTCTCAGGTGGGACTGGCTCCTCCTTGATTGTAAGGAGAAAGTTAAACCCCAATGTCTTTGTCTTTAAAAAGGAGGAAATGTACTAGATAAACAGGAAAGGAGACTGATGGGAAAGAAGTACCTTAGGTAATAGATGCAAGATAGAGGCATGGCTCCTTGTTAGCAGTTCTTGTTTCTTTGGTTCTTCTTTCTCTAGGAACCTTTATAGGTCAGGGTCTATCTACCCTATTCCCGAAATCAAGTCATACAGTATCGCCTGAAGACTTGAAATATTTTTACATTAAGTGGCAGAGAATAACATTCAACAAATATTTAATTTTCTCTTCTACATTTCTCAGTCATGTTTGTTAGAGAGGGCCATGTGGGTACTTAGGTCGATGAGGGGTTGGCAGGTGATGTGGCTCCATTGCAGGCTGAGGCAGTAAGAAGTCCATGTGCAATTGGCTGGATTTTTCCTCTTCCTTTTCCAGCAACTGAGGGGGATGCATATTATAAATGATGTTCTTTCTAAAAGAGGAGGGACCTCCCTCATCCTGGATCCTCGAGTGATTTTTGTAATAGACCCCCCACCAATCCCCTGGGGATGTGTAACGTAAGGGAGAATTAGGCTTGTGCATTAAGTAACCACACTTTTGGAGCTGTTTGCTGTGGCATCATAACCAAGGCTCTCCTGACTCCTACCCACCACTTATACATTTTCAGCAATATCTTTTTGCACGTGCTTTCCTCCATACTTTTCTCTGTCAATCTGATCTTGTCTTTTCTATATCTTTTATTCTGTAAAGTTGTAGACTGATTCTTTTTGAAATATGATTTGTCATTTTTAGGAATTTGGGGTGGGCAAGGGGGCAAACATATTTGCTCAGCCAGCAATTTTAATGCAATCTCAGAATATACGGGGATACATTTATGGATTTGGGTTCCTAAGAGAAATGAAGCTGCTTGAAACACATTCCTATCATTTGAAGGAGACTTCACGATACAAAGTGACTGCTCTTCATATCATGTTATTTTGATTGAGCAAAATTATCACATACCTATTTAACGCCTAACTCTGGGCTTGCTAGGGGTTATGGTGGGAAAGGGAGGGTGGCAAGAGAATTTTAAATCATAGTTGCTATTTTCCCTCCTCCTACATAACTTTTTTAGTTTTGAGAGGATGAAAAATATTGTGCAGGTGAAACATTAATGTAATAAAGCAGGACAATTTTGAGTGATGTTGAGTCATCTTCTATTGAGGCTCAAACACATAGATAAAAGTGAATCTGCTTTGTCTCTGCTGGCTCTAAAGTAATATGAGTCATAGTAGGTAAGGTGGATTCTGGGAGGGACTGTAATTTGAACTTGGCCTTCCTTGGTACAAGGAAGGGGGTGGGAAGCCTTCAAGTCTTTGAAAAAAAACAAAAAGGTTAGAATGGAAAAGGTATGGAAATGGCTAACTGGGTGGACCCCAGGGGATATATGTTGGAAAACAGTAGAAGTGTTCTAGGTTTTTGTGAGCCTTCTTATTCTCCTATCAGAAACATAACTATCCATTATTTAATGTTTTTAGTTGCTTAATCTTGTGCATTCTCTACTGCCAATTTTGTAGTTTCTATTCAGTGAATAAAATGTAGGAACATTTCAATTTTTACCAAGGTATCTGGTTTTCAGTCATTTCTATATCCATACAAAGCTACAAGTTTATTTCCTAATCTCTCATTATCATCATCTATCCTTTATTCTTTTCTCTGTGACTTTTAGTCTGACTCTTGACACCAGGTAATCACACAGGCTGATGTGTAGCAACAAAATCTCTATGAGGATCACCCATCATCTGGATAGAACCATGCCAGGATGTTTATCCTCTCATGTTAATTCCCCCATTTATTCCACAAGTGTTAACTGTCAGAGATTGTGCTGGATATTAGGGATATAAAGAACAGTGCATTCTCTGCCCTCAAAGTCTTAGAATGGAAATAGCCTTATAACATCCTGTAGCACAGTGGGATAATTATTTTAGAGTTAGGATTAAGAAACAGCAGATGACAGCTCTTGAGAGCTAAAGTTTAAAACTGGCCTGAATTTCATGTGTTAACTGATCTGTTTTTGACTTCCTCAACTGGACTCGTACTGAAATATTGTCTTTTGGGTTAGTCTGATCCTGCTGCCTAAGAATGGACTCAACCTCTATCACTGGGGATGTTTAACTAGCCACATACCACATGAAATAAGAATCGGGATGCAAAGAATCCTCAAAAGAGTTTTGGTAGGATTGTTACCAAAAGAAGAGGAAAAGGATTTCAAAAGGCCAAAATTAGCAAATGCCTACAACTTGCAGTGAGCTTTTCTGAAAAGAATTCTAGGGAGCCATGGAGCAAACAAGTTCAGAAGGGAGAAACCTAAGGGTAAACTAGACACATCCTGAGGGAAAAAGCAGGTATGTGGAGTCATGACAGATATTTCCTTTCTTTCCTCCAGATCCATTCTGCACCCTTCTCTCCACCCTGTTTTACGTTGGAGGAAAATGACTGTCACGGGCTACACTAGCCAAACTCCCTTGCCCCACACCTTCCACAATCATAAGATGGAAAGGTGAGAATAGAGAGAGATTGGGGTGTTTATTCCCTTTGCTCCTTCCCTCCTGTGCTCAGGTGGCAGTGACTGTGTTCTCCAGAAAGAGCTTCTGTCTCATTATCTTGTCTTACAGCTACAGCTACTGTTACAATATGACCCTCACCAGGGTCTAGAAATTTTTCCCCCTCTCCTTGCCCTTTCAGCCTAAGAGGTAGAGTGGCTCCATGCTCTTGCTGGCCCTGAGGTGCTTTACCACTCCTTGTTGGTTTCCTTTAACTTTGTTCTCATCATTTAGGTAGGTGAAATATTACTATGCTTGAATGGAGTCTGTCTATTGTTGGGTCCTTGAATGCATGATGGGACATTGCAGCTGGTATTGGATTAAGAAACAACTAAGGATAGGGAGCCCAACATTTGGAGACCATGGAACAAGATGATGGGTAAAACTGGGTTGGGTGGAGTCCCAGCAGGCTTGAGAAACATA
Source organism: Orcinus orca (assembly GCF_937001465.1). Taxonomy (NCBI): domain Eukaryota; kingdom Metazoa; phylum Chordata; class Mammalia; order Artiodactyla; family Delphinidae; genus Orcinus; species Orcinus orca. The sequence continues at coordinate 16,179,043 of NC_064565.1, read as the reverse complement.
TTGAAAGGAGCAGACAACACACACCCAAGCAAGAGAGGGAAGGGCTGATGGCAAATAGTAGCAGGGCTACTGCATTGGAAAATTCTAGTGTTGACTTTTCACTCAGTATTCTAAGTAAAACATTTTTTTTCATTGGAGACCACCTGGGGGGGGGATAGGGAGGGTGGGAGGGAGACACAAGAAGGAAGAGATATGGAGATATATGTAGATGTATAACTGATTCACTTTGTTATAAAGCAGAAACTAACACAGCATTGTAAAGCAATTATACTCCAATAAAGATGTTAAAAAACAAAACAAAACAGAAACCTAGTCTTAGGGTGGAGCCTGACAAGATAAAGTGAATTACCATTCCTAGAACTATTGAGGTGCTGAAGAACTTGTCCATATAAGATTGTTGATTAGGCAGGGTCTTTGAAGTTACAAACAGCACAATTGTTGGGAATAATACTGCTTTTAAAAATTATATTGAAAACATACCAACAGCTCTTCCAAATTCTTCATTTCCTTTGGTAGGTTATTTAAGCTCTCTAAGCCACAGTAACCCCTTCTATAGACTGGGAATAATGATATCTACTCCCATGTGCAGGCTAACCTTGTAGCAGATTATGGGAAGCAAAGTCTCTGCTCAAAAGTGGTAATAGATTTCTGAGCACAGCAAAAGGGGTCTTTGGTCCATTATGCACCATTTAGTTAGAGGTTTGTGAGGTGCATTCTCTTGTCTGACACGTGGCAGAAATGTGATTTTAAAAACTGATATACAAACAAACAATGAGTCATGAAGAAATCAAAAGGGAAATAAAAATCTTGAAACAAATGAAAATGGAAAAACAACATATCAAAACCAGAGGGATTTTGCAAAAGCAGTTCTAAGAGGAAAGTTTAGAGTGACAAATGCCTACATTAAGAAAAAAGAGGGGCCAGGAAGATGGCGGAAGAGTAAGACACGGAGATCACCTTCCTCCCCACAGATACACCAGAAATACATCTACACATGGAACAACTCCTACCGAACACCTACTGAAAGCTGGCAGAAGACCTCAGACCTCCCAAAAGGCAAGAAACTCCCCACGTACCTGGGTAGGGCAAAAGAAAAAAAGAATAAAAAGAGACAAGAGAATGGGGACAGGACCTGCACCAGTGGGAGGGAGCTGTGAAGGAGGAAAAGTTTCCACACACTAGGAGGCCCTTCGCGGGCGGAGACTGTCGGTGGCGGATGGGGGGAGCTTCGAAGGCACGGAGGACAGGGCAGCAACAGGGATGCGGAGGGCAAAGCGGAGAGATTCCAGCACAGAAGATCAGGGCCGAGCAGCACTCACCAGCCCGAGACGCCTGACTGCTCCCCCGCCGGGGCGGGCGGGGGCTGGTAGCTGAGGCTTGGGCTTCCATCGGAGCGCAGGGAGAGGACTGGGGTTGGCAGCGTGAACACAGCCTGAAGGGGGCTAGTGCACCACAGCTAACCGGGAGAGAGTCCGGGGAAAAGTCTGGACCTGCAAAAGAGGCAAGAGACTTTGTATTCCCTCTTTGTTTCCTGGTGCACGAGGAGAGGGGATTCAGAGCGCCGCTTAAAGCAGCTCCAGAGACGGGCGTGAGCCGCGGCTATCAGCGCGAACACCAGAGATGGGCATGAGATGCTAAGGCTGCTGCTGCCACCACAAAGAAGCCTGTGTGTAAGCACAGGTCACTCTGCACAGCCTCCCTTCCAGGGAGACTGTGCAGCCCGCCACTGCCAGGATCCCAGGAGTCACGGACAACTTCCCCGGGAGAACGCACGGTGCACCTGAGGCTGGTGCAACGTCACGCTGGCCTCTGCCACCGCAGGCTCGCCCTGCCTCCGTACCCCTCCCTACCCTCGGCCTGAGTGAGCCAGAGACCCCGAAGCAGCAGCTCCTTTAACTCCGTCCTGTCTGAGCAAAGAACAGACGCCCTCAGGTGACTTACACACAGAGGCGGGTCCAAATTCAAAGATGAACCCCGGGAGCTGTGCAAACAAAGAAGAGAAAGGGAAATCTCTCCCAGCAGCCTCAGGAGCAGTGGATTAATCTCCAAAATCAACTTGATGTACCCTGAATCTGTGCAATGCCTGAATAGACAACGAATCATCCCAAATTGAGAAGGTGGACTTTAGAGCAAGATATATTATTTTTTACTCTTTTCCTCTTTTTGTGAGTGTGTATGTGTATGCTTCTGTGTGAGATTTTGTCTGTATAGCTTTGCTTTCACCATTTGTCCTAGGGTTCTGTATGTCCTTTTTTTTTACTTAAAAATTTTTTTTCTTAATAATTATTTCCTATTTTAATAACGTTATTTTATTTTATCTTACTCTATTTTATTTTATTTTATCCTTTTTCTTTCTTTCTACTTTTTCTCCCTTTTATTCTGAGCCGTGTGGATGAAATGCTCCTGGTGCTCCAGCCAGGAGTCAGTGCTGTGCCTCTGAGGTGGGAGAGCCAACTTCAGGACACTGGTCCACAAGAGACCTCCCAGCTCTACGTAATATCAAATGGCAAAAATCTCCCAGAGATCTCCATCTCAACACCAACACCCAGCTGCATTCAACGACCAGCAAGCTACAGTGCTGGACACCCTATGCAAAACACCTAGCAAGACAGGAACACAACCCCACCCATTAGCAGATAGGCTGCCTAAAACCATAATAAGGCTACAGATACCCCAAAACCCACCACCAAACTTGGACCTGCCCACCAGAAAAACAAGATCCAGCCTCATCCACCAGAACACAGACACTAGTCTCCTCCACCAGGAAGCCTACAGAACCCACTGAAACAACTTTAGCCACTGGGGACAGAAACCAAAAACAATGGGAACTACGAACCTGCAGCCTGCAAAAAGGAGGCCCCCAAAACAGTAAGATAAGCAAGATGAGAAGACAGAAAATCACACAGCAGATGAAGGAGCAAGATAAAAACCAACCAGACCTAACAAATGAAGGGGAAATAGCCAGTCTACCTGAAAAAGCATTTAGAATAATGATAGTAAAGATGATCCAAAATCTTGGAAATAGAATAGACAAAATGCAGGAAACATTTAACAAGGACCTAGAAGAACTAAAGATGAAACAAGCAACAATGAACAACACAATAAATGAAATTAAAAATACTCTAGAAGAGATCAATAGCAGAATAACTGAGGCAGAGAATGGATAAGTCACCTGGAAGATAAAATAGTGGAAATAACTACTGCAGAGAAGATAAAGAAAAAAGAATGAAAAGAACTGAGGACAGTCTCAGAGACCACTGGGAAAACATTAAACACACCAACATTCGAATTATAGGGGTCCCAGAAGAAGAAGAGAAAAAGAAAGGGACTGAGAAAATATTTGAAGAGATTACAGTTGAAAACTTCCCTAATATGGGAAAGGAAATAGTTAATCAAGTCCAGGAAGCATAGAGAGTCCCATATGGAATAAATCCAAGGACAAACATTCCAAGACACATATTAATTAAACTGTCAAAAATTAAATACAAAGAAAACATATTAAAAGCAGCAAGGGAAAATCAACAAATAACACACAAGGGAATCCCCATAAGATTAAAAGCTGATCTTTCAGCAGAAACTCTGCAAGCCAGAAGGGAGTGGCAGGACATATTTAAACTGATGAAGGAGACAAACCTGCAATGAAGATTACTCTACCCAGCAAGGATCTCATTCAGATTTGATGGAGAAATTAAAACCTTTACAGACAAGTAAAAGCTGAGAGTTCAGCACCACCAAACCAGCTTTACAACAAATGCTAAAGGAACTTCTCTAGGCAAGAAACACAAGAGAAGGAAAAGACCTACAATAACAAACCTAAACAATTAAGAAAATTGGAAAAGGAACATACATATCGATAATTAACTTAAATGTAAATGGACTAAATGCTCTCAGTAAAAGACATAGACTGGCTGAATGGATACAAAAACAAGACCCATATATATGCTGTCTACAAGAGACCCACTTCAGACCTAGGGACACATACAGACTGAAAGTGAGGGGATGGAAATGATATTCCATTCAAATGGAAATCAAAAGAATGCTGGAGTAGCAATTCTCATATCAGACAAAATAGACTTTAAAATAAAGACTATTACAAGAGACAAAGAAGGACACTACATAATGATCAAGGGACCGATCCAAGAAGAAGATATAACAATTGTGAATATTTATGCATGCAACATAGGAGCACCTCAATACATAAGGCAAATACTAACAGCCATTAAAAGAGAAATCGATAGTAACACATTCATAGTAGGCGACTTTAACACCCCACTTTCACCAATGGACAGATCATCCAAAATGAAAATAAATAAGGGAACACAAGCTTTAATGATACATTAAACAAGATGGACTTAATTGATATTTATAGGACATTCCATCCAAAAAGAACAGAATACACATTTTTCTCAAGGGCTCATGGAACATTCTCCAGGATAGATCATATCTTGGGTCACAAATCTAGCCTTGGTAAATTTAAGAAAATTGAAATCGTATCAAGTATCTTTTCTGACCACAATGCTATGAGACTAGATATCAATTACAGGAAAGAACCGTAAAAAATACAAAGACATGGAGGCTAAACAATACACTACTTAATAACCAAGAGATCACTGAAGAAATCAAAGAGGAAATCAAAAAATACTTAGAAGCAAATGACAATGAAACCACGACGACCAAAAAAGTATGGGATACAGCAAATGCAGTTCTAAGAGGGAAGTTTATAGCAATACAATCCTACCTTAAGGAGCAGGAAACATCTCAAATAAAAACCTAACCTTGCACCTGGGCAATTAGAGAAAGAAGAACAAAAATACCCCAAAGTTAGCAGAAGGAAAGAAATCATAAACATCAGATCAGAAATAAATGAAAAACAAATGAAGGAAACAATAGCAAAAATCAATAAAACTAAAAGCTGGTCCTTTGAGAAGTTAAACAAAATTGGTAAACAGTTAGGCAAACTAATCAAGAAAACAACGGAGAAGACTCAAATCAATAGAATTAGAAAGGAAAAAGGGGAAGTAACAACTGACACTGCAGAAATACAAAGGATCATGAGAGATTACTACAAGCAACTCTATGCCAATAAAATGGACAACCTGGAAGAAATGGACAAATTCTTAGAAATGCACAACCTGCCAATACTGAACCAGGAAGAAATAGAAAATATGAACACACCAATCACAAGCACTGAAATTGAGACTGTGATTAAAAATCTTCCAAAAAACAAAAGCCCAAGACCAGATGGCTTCACCGGCGAATTCTATCAAACATTTAGAGAAGAGCTAACACCTATCCTGTCAAAATCTTCCAAAATATATCAAAGGGAAGAACACTCCCAAACTCATTCTACTAGGCCACCATCACCCTGATACCAAAACAAAAGATGTCAGAAAGAAAGATAACTACAGGCCAATATCACTGATGAACCTAGATACAAAAATTCTCAACAAAATACTAGCAAACAGAATCCAAAACACATTAAAAGGATCATACACCATGATCAAGTGGGGTTTATTCCAGGAATGCAAGGATTCTTCAATGTATGCAAATCAATCAATGTGATATACCATATTAACAAATTGAAGGAGAAAAACCATATGATCATATCAATAGATGCAGAGAAAGCTTTTGACAAAATTTAACACCCATTTATGATAAAAACCCTGCAGAAAGTAGGCATAGAGGGAACTTTCCTCAACATAATAAATGCCATATATTATAAACCCACAGCCAACATCGTCCTCAATGGTGAAAAACTGAAACCATTTCCACTAAGATCAGAAACACAAGGTTGCCCACTCTCACCACTCTTATTCAACATACTTTTGGAAGTTTTAGCCACAGCAATCAGAGAAGAAAAAGAAATAAAAGGAATCCAAGTCGGAAAAGAAGAAGTAAAGCAGTCACTGTTTGCAGATGACATGATACTATACATAGAGAATCCTCAAGACTCTACCAGAAAACTACTAGATCTAATCCATGAATTTGGTAAAGTATCAGGATACAAAATTAATGCAGAGAAATCTCTGGCATTCCTATACACTAATGACAAAAAATCTGAAAGTGAAATTAAGAAAACACTCCCATTTACCACTGCAACCAAAAGAATAAAATACCTAGGAATAAACCTACCTAAGGAAACAAAAGACCTGTATGCAGAGAACAATAAGATCCTGATGAAAGAAATTAAAGATGATAGAAACAGATGGAGAGTTATCCCATGTTCTTGGATTGGAAGAATCAATATTGTGAAAATGACTCTACTACCCAAAACAATCTACAGATTCAATGCAATCCCTATCAAATTACCACTGACATTTTTCACAGAACTAGAACAAAAAATTTCACAATTTGTATGGACACACAAAAGACCCTGAATAGCCAAAGCAATCTTGAGAACGAAAAATGGAGCTGGAGGAATCAGGCTCCCTGTCTTCAGACTATACTAGAAAGCTACGGTAATCAAGACAGTATGGCACTGGCACAAAAACAGAAATATAGATCAATGGAACAGGAGTGAAAGTCCAAAGATAAACCCATGCACATATTGTCACCTTACCTTTGATAAAGGAGGCAAGAATATACAGTGGAGAAAAGACAGCCTCTTCAATACGTGGTGCTGCAAAAATTGGACATGTATATGCAAAAGTATGAGATTAGGTCACGCCCTAACACCATACACAAAAATAAGGTCAAAATGGATTAAAGACCAAAATGTAAGGCCCGACACTATCCAACTCTTAGAGGAAAACATAGGTAGAACACTCTATGACATAAATCACAACAAGATACTTTTTGACCGAACTCCTAGAGAAATGGAAATAAAAAGAAAAATAAACAAATGGGACCTAATGAAACTGCAAGTCTTTTGCACAGCAAAGGAAACCTTAAACAAGAACAAAAGACAACCCTCAGAATGGGAGAAAATATTTGCAAATGAAGCTACTGACAAAGGATTAATCTCCAAAATTTATGAGCAGCTCATGCAGCTCAATAAAAAAAAAAAACAAACCAAAGAACCCAATCCAAAAATGGGCAGAAGATGTAAATAGACATTTCTCCAAAGAAGATATACAGATTGCCAACAAACACATGAAAGAATGCTCAATATCATTAATTGTTAGAGAAATGCAAATCAAAACTATAATGAGATATCATCTCACATCAGTCAGAATGGCCATCATCAAAAAATCTAGAAACAATAAATGCTGGAGAGGGTGTGGAGAAAAGGGAACACCCTTCCACTGCTGGTGGGAATGTAAATTGACACAGCCACTATGGAGAACAGTATTGAGGTTCCTTATAATAGTATAAATAGAAGTACCATACGACCCAGCAATCCCACTACTGGACATATACCCTGAGAAAACCATAATTCAAAAAGAGTCATGTACCAAAATGTTCATTGCAGCTCTATTTACAATAGCCAGGAGATCAAAGCAACCTAAGTGTTCATCATCAGATGAATGGATAAAGAAGATGTGGCACATATATACAATGGAATATTAGCCATAAAAAGAAATGAAATTTTTTTATTTGTAATGAGGTGGATGGACCTAGAGTCTGTCATACAGAGTGAAGTAAGTCAGAAAGAGAAAAACAAATACTGTATGCTAACACATATATATGGAATCTAAGAAAAAAAAAGTCATGAAGAACCTAGAGGTAAGATGGGAATAAAGACACAGACCTACCAGATCAAGGACTTCAGGATATGGGGAGTGGGAAGGGTAAGCTGTGACTAAGTGAGAGAGTGGCATGGACATGTATACACTACCAAACATAAAATAGATAGCTAGTGGGAAGTCGCCATGTAGCACAGGGAGATCAGCTCAGTGCTTTGTGACCACCAAGAGGGGTGGGATAAGGAGGGTGGGAGAGAGGAAGATGCAAGAGGGAAGAGATGTGGGAACATATGTGTATGTATAACTGATTTACTTTGTTATAAAGCAGAAAGTTACACACAATTTTAAAGCAATTATACTCCAATAAAAAAATAAATAAATAAAAGAAAAAAGAAAGATTACAAACAACCTACAATTACAGCTCAAGAAAATTATAACAACTTAGCTCAAAGTTAGCAGAAAGAAGAAAATAACAAACATCAGAACAGAAATAAGTGAAACAGAGACCTGAAAAGCAACAGAAAAGATCAATGAAACTCAGAGCTGTTTTTTTTTTTTTTTTAGGATTGACGTAAAATTGAAAAACTAGTTAGATTTAGAAAAACAAATGAGACCAAACAGAAGAGACCAAATAATTAAAGTCAGAAATGAAAGAGGGGACATTACAACTGATAACGCAGAAATACAAAGCATCATGAGACTACTGTGGGCAATTATTTGCCAATAATCTGGATAATCTGGAATATATGGATAAATTCCTAGAAACATACAACCTACCAAGACTGAATGATGAAGAAATATAAAATCTTAACAGCTCAATAATGAGTAAGGTGATTAAATCAGTAATCAAAACTTCCCAACAAAGACCAGCCCGGAACTATATGGCCTAACTGACAAGTTCTGTCAAACATTTAAAGAAAAATTAGAGCCAATTCTTCTCAAACTCTTCCAAAAAATTGAAGAGAAAGGAATATTTCCAAGTTCATTTCACAAGGTCAGCATTCTCATAATACCAAAGCTAGAAAAGCATGCTACAAGAAAAAGAAAGCTATAGACCAATATCCCTGATGAACATAGATAAGAAGTTCTCGACAAAATACTAGCACACGAAATTCAACAATACATTAAAGGAATCATATACCATGATAACATGGGAATTATTCCTGGAATGCAAGGATGTTTCAACATTCACAAATCAATAAATGTGACAAAACACATTAATAGAATGAAAGGCTAAAATCATACAATGATATAAATAGATGTAGAATAAGCATTTGACAAAATACAACATCTTTTCATGATAAAAATCTTAACAAATTGGGTATAAAAGGAATGTATCTCAACACATAAAGGCCATATATGAAAAGCCCATAACTAACATTATACTCAATGGTGAAAGGTTAAAAACGTTTTCTCTAAGATCAGTAACAAGACAAAAGTGTCCACTATCAACACTCTTATTCAACATCGTACTGGAAGTCCTATCCTGTGCAATCAGGTGAGAAAAAGAAATAAGAAAGGAAGAAGTAAAATTTTCTTTGTTTGCAGATGATATGGTCTTATATATAGAAAATCCAAAAGACTCCTCCAAAAAACCCTTCAGAACTGATCAACAAATTCAGTAAATTTTCTGGACACAAAATCAACATACAAAAATCAGTTGCTTTTCTATATATTAAAAATGAAACATCTGAAAAAGAAATAAAGAAAACAATAAAAATATCATAAGTATTTTATCGTCTAACATTAAAAACAATAAAGTACTTAGGAATAAATTTAATCAAGTTGAAAGATCTGTACACTGAAAACTGCAAGTCTTCAATGAAAGAAATTGAAGAAGACAAAAATATCTGGAAAGCTATCTCATGTTCATGGATCAGAAGAATTAATATTGTTTAAAAAAATCCATACTATACTAAGCTATCTGTAGGTTCAGTGCAATTCTTATGAAAATTCCCATGGGATTTTCCACAGAAATAGAAAAAGTTATCAAAAAAGTTGTATGGAATCACTATACACACAGACACACACATGCACGCACACACACACACACACACACACACACACACATATATATATATGCAAAGTAGTTCTGAGAAAGAAGAACAAAACTGGAGGAATCACACATCCTGATTTTAAACTATACTACAAAGTTCTAGTAATCAAAACTCTATGGCACTGGCATAAACGTAGACACATAGACCAATTGAACAGAATTGAGAGCCCAGAAATAAACCCTTGCATTTACAGTCAACTAATATTTGACAAGAGAGCTAAGAATACTCAATACAGAAAGAAAAGTTTCTTTGATAAATGGTATTGGATAAACTGGGTAACCACATGCAAAAGAATAAAATTAGACTCTTATAACACCCACAAAAATTAACTCAAAATTGATTAAAAACTTAGACATAAAAACTGAAACTGTAAAACCCCTAGAAGAAAACCTAAGGAAAAATCTTCTTAACATTGGTCTTGGCAATTATTTTTTGGATATGATACCAAAAGCACAAGCAACAAAAGCAAAAATTAATAAGTGGGACTACATAAAACTAAAAATCTTCCAAACAGCAAAAGAAACAATCAACAAAATGAAAAGGCAGCCTACTGAATGGGAGATAATATTTGCAAATTGCATGTTTGATGAGGGGGTAATATCCAAAAAATGCAAAGAACTCATACAACTCAGTAGCAAAAAACAAAACAAAAGCCAAACAACCTAACTAAAAAGTGGGCAAAGGATCTGAAGAGACAGTTTTCCAAAGAAGACATAGAGAAAAGTTCTGTGCTCAGCATCACTAATCATGAGGAAAATGCAGATCAGAACCACAATGATATATCACCTCAAAGCTGTTAGAATGGCTATCATCAAAAAGACAGGCGATTAAAAAGGCAACTATTGTTAGTGTTGGTGACAATGTAGAGAAGAGGGAACCCTCGTGTGCTGTTCAGGGGAATGTAAATTGGTGTAGCCACTATGGAAAACAGTATGGAGTTTCCTCAAAAATATAAAATTAGAACTACCATATGATCCAACAATCCCCTTTCTGGGTGTATATCTTAAGGAAATGAAAACAGTATTTCAAAGAGATACCTGCACCCCATGTTCCTTGCAGCCTTATTTATAATAGTCAAGCTATGGAAACAACCTACATGTCCATCAACTGTGACTGAATAAAGAAGATGTGTGTATATGTATAATGCAGTAATATTCAGCCATGAAAAAGAAAAAAATATCCTGCCACTTGCAACAATATGGATGGACTTGAGGGCATTATGCTTAGTGAAATAAGTCAGACAGAGAAAGACAAATACTGCATATTGTCACCTATATGTAGAATATAATTAAGAGCCAAACTCAGAAATAGAGAGTGGAGTGGTAGCTACCAGAGGTTGTGGGTGGGGGAAATGGGGAGATGTTGAGAGATGTTTAGTGAAGTGGCCAAGACCGATGGGTACACACTTTTAGGTATAATATTCTGTTATATACAGATCTTCCTCTATTTTCGATGAGTTTATATTGCAAGTCAAAAATGCATTTAATACACCTAACCTAGCGAACATCATGGCTTAGCCTTGCCTACTTTAAACATGCTCAGAACACTTCTATTAGCCTACAGTTGGGCAAAATCATCTAATAGGAAACCTATTTTATAATAAAGTGTTGAATATCTCATGTAATTTATTGAATACTATACTGAAAATGAAAAGCAGAATGACTATTTGGGTACAGAATGGCTGTAAGTGTATTGGTTGTTTACCCTTGTGATTGTGTGTCTGACTGGGACATGCAGTTTGCTGCCACTGCCTGGCATCAGGAGTGAGTATGTACCACCTAATTCTAGCCCTGGAAAAAAACTGAAAATGCGAAGTACAGTTTCTACTGCATGCATATCCCTTTTGCACCATCATAAGTAAAAATTGTAAGCAGGACCATCAAAGTCAGGGACTGCGTGTACTTGAAAGTTGATGAGCGAGTACATCTTTAATGTTCTCACCACAGAAAGGAAACAGTAAATATGAGATGGGATAGAGGTGTTAGCTAGTGCTGTGGTTATAATAATTTTGCAATATATAAGTGATCAAATCAACACAATGTACACTTTAAACATACAGTATATGTCAGCTATATCTCAATAAATGTGGAGGGAAAATGGTATACAAACTCAGAGCCCAACTAATCATCAGGCTACCTTGTTCTGAGTGACCTGAATTAAGGAATCCAGGTACATTAAATTCTTCCTGAAGAAGGGTCAGAATCCTTCTCAGAATCTGAGCCTGAGTTTACTGGCCAAGGCTGAAGGTAAAATACTGCAATGGGGAATAGGGCTTGCTCAGTCATGTTATTATCACGTGGATTATATTATAGGGCCAAAACAAACAAACTGATAAACAGCCTCATCTCTAGAATTATTTAGCAGTGCTGAAGAGCATCAACAGTTTAGTAAGGTAAATAGGTTTCTTAGCATTGCTCTAATCTCAATCAAGCCATCAGAATCATTAAACTCCATAAGCCTCCATCAAAGTTCCTGTATTGTTTTCAATATTCCGAGTTAGCTTGTTGTTGCATGAGAAATTTGGATGACAATCCATGTAATCAACTTAATAATTCATTCAGAATTTGGACTTGTGACTTTTTGTATTTCTTTCAAGATTCTCCCCCCCAGAAAAATCAATGTTAATGAGATTACATTAAGAGTTACTTTTCGTGAAGGGTTTTATTGGAAAGATCATCTCAGTAAGGACATTATCTAAAGGACTGAAAGGGCATTGAGAAAGTAAATTTGTGGACCAGCCATATCAGTTACAGCCTTGTGTAAAATAAATAATAATAATATCGTAATGAGAATGAAAAATTCCACTGCACACATGCTTTTAGAAGCAGCTCAGCATTAAAATATAACTGATGAGAATCCAATTAAGCCAGATATTTCCTCCCCGGTTTAGGGTTGCTTGTTTGAAGCACTCTATGGTTCCATCCGGACTTTTGTGTTGGCTCTGACCAGAATTGGTGTCATGGCTTATGGCTTACCATCATTTGCAATTTTATGGAAAATTACAATGCAGTATAACATGCTTTCAAGACATAATGACTATGTATTTGGAGAGTAGAGTGAATTATTAAATCACAGGCTTTGAATATATGCCTAAAATTGATATGTCAGTGAGTCAGTTTGTCAAACTTTGATAAGAAGTTGTGATGGAACGTCTTAAAGTGAGGTGAAAGGGGCAATAGACCAGCTGCATCCCCGTAATGTATGCTGAATATTTAATCAAGAAGGCAAATAGGGCCTGAAAATGCAAACCAGGACACTTAATCGCTGCTTGGTCCTTCATTCCTGAGGAAGATATGAGGCCAACATTAACCATGACAAAGATACTAGCATAGGGAATGGAGACAGGACATGGTGAAAGCACATTTAGAAGGTGAAATCCAAGACAGCTAATTTAATTGATATAATAATTTCTTCCTCCGTTATAAATATGCCAGGTCATCCATCCCAGTAGTCAGGAGCTTGAAATTAACTGATTTTGTGGCAGTGGTTTTTCATTCTATTAGTGCTTTTAAATTTGCTGTGGAATAATGCACAAGCTCTGTTGAAAGTAGGAGTACCCTTGGCTTTCAAAGCCAAAAAGAAAACCAAAATGAAGCCTTTTAAACTGTTACATGTCAGGTCAAGGGTCTCATGTGCACTCTTTGAGTTCCCACAGTGCCCTGTGTTTATTGCTTTTTGTGTTTATCATGGTGAATTGGAATGATCTGGTTGCTGCTCTGTTTCGTTCTTCAGACTGATGTTTTAAGGGCAGAGATCATTTTCTAGTTGAGTTCAGTCCAACTGTAGAGTTTGCCATACACTCCTGTTCAAGCTGTTACTTGAAGCTTTAGCAATAAGTATATGTACAAGATGTAGTTCTGGCCAGAGTGTTCGGTGGGGAAACTTGCCATATTATCAATGCAGTAAGAACTCTGATGATGGTATGTCTGGGGCCAATGGAAACATAGATGAGATACACTGTATCATTTTCAGCCTGGGGGAGAGAAAGAATTTGGGCAGGTTTTCCACAGTGGGGTAATAATGGAGGTGTTTTACAATGTTTCATTATTATTCATCTTAGGTGAGGCCAACAGACAAGAAGACAATTACCATTGAAGATAATTTGTTACTTACAGTTCCCAAGAGGAGGGGGCACATGTGCCACACAGGGGCCACAAAGGGAGGCACCAGGGTCAGTCAGGAGGCAGAGGGAGCAAGAGGAAAACATGGCAAAGTGTCTTTATTCTGGTTCCCACAAGAAGGAGCTAGTGAAGCAGGGTAAGTAGGTTTAGGATTGTCTAGTTTGAATAATTTCAACAGGCTCTGGGGCATAAGGGCTGTCCCTAGTTGTTTGTTGTCGGTCCAGAGATGTTTAGGGCTGTGAAATAGTGGTTTGAAGTATGAGAGCTTGATAAAGTGATGGCCTGGGTGTGTGCATTTGTTGGTTTGCCCACAAAAGATGCTCTCCTAGGTAAGTTGTTTACCACCTCTGGGAATCGGCCAGCCCTCAGAAGAGCAGTCTCTCCAGGGTCAGCAAGGCCCTGAATGTAAAAGCTTTAGAAATATGGAAAATTAAAAGGCACGATGAATACAGTGTATTTTAGGGTAATGGGAAAGAATTATCCAAGCAAAGAGATGGCCAAGGGCACACCAAGGAGACAAAAAGCTTGAGCAGATAGGGTGTGGACAGCACATCACGATGTGTCCCCTGAATGCCTGTATTTAAATTTCACTAGAATTGCAGTATATGGATGACAAGAGATGAGACAAAAGAGAAAAGCCAGAGGAAAATTGAGGAGGAGCCTGGGCTTTCTCCTGGAGGATATGGATTCTGGAGAGAGGATGATCAATTAGGCATGGGGAAAAATTGCATGAAGAGTAAAACAGACAGAAGGCTGTTGTCATCTATCCAAATGAGAAGATGAAGGTTGGAATTGAAGGTCGAAGGCAAGAATTTAAATCTGATTTATTTGACTCCTGAACTCATGTTCTTTCCACTATGTTATTGGGTTTATTATTATTATAATCCTATTATTGTTTACTAATTGTAGACAATATGAGCAACAATATGGCAGCGGGATGTAAACAAGGATGGACTGTGGATGTAAAATAGACAGGATTTGTTAGGGATTGACTATCAGGATGACATTCATTTTGTACATTTTGTATTGTATCTCCAGATCTTGGCCTGTAGCAGGGACTCAGAACTCATTTGTTAAATACACTAATTTCTGGTCAAAAGGTATATTTTTTTGCAGAGTTTTAACAAACTACTTTATTCACCAGAAATCGTATCCCTGAGGTTCATAATAGAGCCTGCATATTTCCTGAAATGGCTAAATCTCTTATAATCATTGTTAGTAGCATCTCTCAAGAGAATAAAAGCAATTTGGTCTAATTATCCCAGGTTTCCTGAGAGGAACCATTATCACACATGCATAGCATCAAAGAAAGCTCCCCTTCCTCCCCTTACAGAATCAGGGAGATGATTTCCTAAGCTAGATCACACCACTTCTGACGGCAAGAGAATTTCAGACTTTTCAGTTCATTAGCTTTATGGCAGCTATCTACTATAATCATATCCTTTGCTAGTCTTTAGGCATTTTAATTTTACCAGGCGTTCAAGGGACCAGACAGGCCATTGAAAGTCTAACTGATTACCCTGTATCCAGGTAAAAAACCTGGACTCACAGCACACCTGTCTGCCACTGTTTTTACGGTCACAAGCTTTGTTTTACATGGAGCTGATGTACTCGTGTAGGGAACATTTCTCGTTTGGTATCCGACTTTCTAGGTAGACAGAGACGTGGCGTTTTTTTTTGTTTTTGTTTTTGTTTTTGCGGTACGCGGGCCTCTCACTGCTGTGGCCCCTCCCGTTGCGGAGCACAGGCTCCGGACGCACAGGCTCAGTGGCCATGGCTCACTGGCCCAGCCGCCTCGCGACATGTGGAATCTTCCCAGACTGGGGCACGAACTCGTGTCCCCTGCATCGGTAGGTGGACTCTCAACCACTGCGCCACCAGGGAAGCCCGACATGGCGTTTTTTACTCAGAAATGTGTCTCAGCTTAGGTTTCAGTGATCAGCTTAGTTTTCAGTGAAGCTCCTTCTCCCATTTCGATAAAAATTTTACTATATAAGAAAGCAACCTGTATCATGTGAGGTAATTTACAGAGGTTATTTTATTTAATTCTTACAACTGCTCTGGGAGGAAGGTATTCTATAAGGAATTTGATGAAAAAGGTAACAACAGGGCCTTATAAAGGTGATGAGACTTGTCCACTGTCATATGGCACTAATTTAAATCATATTTATTTGATTCCTGAGCTCATGTTCTTTCCACTATGTTATTGAGTCTATTATTATCATCATGATTATACTATTATTATCATCACAAAAGTGTCACTTACTAAGTGTAGGCAATTTGAAAAAATAGGAAGAAAAAAACCTCATCCATAACCCATCCTAAACATTTCAGTTTATTTTTTCTAGTTATTTTTTCCCCTAACCAGTTTCTTCTGTCTTTGCATGGCTATGAATATACTGCATAGATTATTTTGTATCACTTGGAAAGATTTTAAATCTTTTTTGGGGGTAGAGAGAAAAAAGAATTCAAATGATATAAAAGAGGTTGAACATAGGAGGTGGAAAGAGGTATTAAGAATTAAGAAGTGTCAATCATTATAATTTACCTTGAAACATTTTTGAAGCCTTAAAAAGTAGCCTCCTGTAACTGCCAATACTCACACAAGATACCTGTACCACTCTGCAGCCAAACCTCAAGCATCCCAGTAAGTTCCCTTTTTCCTATACCAGTCAAATATAAAAATAACTAGATTATTGTAACTTTTGGATCCCTTTCTTTAGATAAAAGTGGTCATTTAAGAGTGAAGTTGTGTAGACTGTATTTGTGAGAATTTGATTAATAAGGAGATCTTGTTAAACCTCATCCAATAATGGAACTATGATAAAACTAGGGAAAACATTTGGTTTTATTCCATGAGATTTAGGAATTCCTTCTAAGCTTTTGAGGTGGCAGTCAGGAGCCAATGACTCCCCTGGTAAATCTGAACTAGAGTTAAATAATTATTTTCAAACAGTTAATTATTATAATCAAATCATCAGCTTCATTTCCTCAATAAATGGATCACCTTATTTCAGCCATGCACTCTGGAATCCAACCCAGGGAGGCATTTGGGCTTGAGGAACCATGAGAAGTTCTAACAGCCTTTCTGCCATCTGACTGCCTTTACAGAGATGATATTTTCCTGGTGCACATTTCTTGTTTTAGCTGGATATAGAATCTTGTGATGGTTCAGCAACAGAATAAGTCAACACAAAGAATCGATCTATATTGTACCTGCCAAGAATGATCAGAAGTGTGATTTGAACTTCGTAGGACTGATAACCAGGGTAAGTGGTCATGTGGATTGGTTTGTCCAAAGCCAGAAATGCAGCCTTGTGTATCGGAAGTGGTGTCAGTAACGCATGCCCAACTGAGAAGGCAGAAATCACAGTTGATGGGTGAAGTCAAGTAGGGGACCCAATTGTTGGCCAGATGTTGGAGGAGACATCCAAATTTGTACATTGAGGGTAAAGTGGGCTCAAGAACCAAATACGGGCCACTGAACACAAACCAGAGCTGGCAGGAGATGGATACAACTTTGACAAATGTCTTCTTTTTATCTTAGATATCGTTTTTTGTTCCAAGAGGGTGACTCTCACCCCTCTGGGGCCATCGTAAAGGAGTTACACTGTTGGCATATGGAACCATCTCCAACCAATGAGATAAATTTAGGTAATTGGATAAGGCCCGGATACCCAGGTTGATAAGCTACCTAAAGACAGGTGAGTGACAAATATTTTAAATAATACATGCAATAGGAACATACCAAAAATCAAGCTGCAATCACTTGTGGGTCCAGGAAGTGATCTCAAATAACTTGAAGCAGCCTTTGGTCAGGTTAATAATTTCCCACCCACTTGGACTAACACCATTCCTGCCAGCCTTCCTCCACCCAACCAGAGACAATGTGTTTTTTAATCTCTGATTTCATTTTATCTGCTAGATATCACAGCAAAAAGTCTTTGAAATGCTCTTGTTTCCTCCACAGTTGTTCATCTTTTTAGAGAACATATTTTGTGACATATTTTCTGTCATTATATACATCTCTCTTATTTTAGACTCTCCTGTTTATATCTTATTTCCCTGATTATAGTCTCCCTTCGAACAGAAATCAAGACTTGGAGTTTTGCATTTCTCCACCGATGTTGATATAGTGCCCTGCAGACAGTCATTGCTATAGGAATGGTTGTCAATTGGGTGAGAATCAACAACTACCTTTAAATGATTTTTTTGGTAGGTTGTCATCATTACACACCCATTTTCAATATAACTTACTCAGACAATTTTGTTTTTGTTGTTCTTTTATGAAGGAAAGGGAAGAGATCCATGTGCATAGATAGAAATTATGGGACCTGGGGTTAGTCCTGTGACCTACAAAACTGTCTACTTCTTTAGTTTATGAGATAAAATAATTTATGTGTAGAAACTTTGTAAACCATGAAGGCCCTTTAGAAGCAATCATTTTAATTTGATTAAAATTCTGGGAGCTGATGGTTGCTTTGTAGAATTATTTTCAATACCATTATTATTTGCACGATATATATATATATTTTTTTGTGGTACGTGGACCTCTCACTGTTGTGGCCTCTCCCGTTGTGGATCACAGGCTCAGGATGCGCAGGCTCAGCGGCCATGGCTCACAGGCCCAGCCGCTCCACGGCATGTGGGATCTTCCTGGACCGGGGCACGAACCCGTGTCCCCTGCATCGGCAGGCAGACTCTCAACCACTGTGCCACCAGGGAAGCCCCCACCACGATATTGTTTTTAAATTCAGATGAATATATTTTGTTCTTTATACGTAAGGACATTCTAGGTTCCTGGCAAAACAATGTTAGAACTGGAAGCAACTATAATAGTTTGCTAGAGCTGCCATAATAAAATACCACAGACTGGTGGCTTAAACAACAGAAATGATTTTCTCACAGTTTGGAGGCTGGAAGTCCAAAATCAAGGTGCTGGCAGAGCTGGATCCCTCTGAGACTTCACTCATTGACTGGCAGATGAACACCCTCTTGCTGTGTACTTATTTGGGCTTTTCCCTGCGTGTGCTAATCCCTGGTGTCTTTTCCTTTTGTTACAAAAGCACCGGTTCTACTGTATCAGAGCCCCACCCTTATGACCTCATTTATCCTTGGTTACCTCTTTAAAGACCCTACGTCCAAATATAGTCACATTGGGAGTTAAGGCTTCAAAATATGAATTTTGAGGGGACACAGTTCGGTCTGTAACAGTGACTTTATGGTTTAAACCAGTCCCCACATTTTTATAAAGGGAGAAACTGATGTCTGGAAATGGAAAGTGCCCAGCAAATCAAGGTCAGAGCTGGGGCAGAGCTGGTGGCCACGGCTCCAATCACACCATCTTCTGCCTTTCTTTCTCATGTTTTCGTTTCTCCAGCTTCCATCCAGTTAGTACACAAGCAAAACAGGACACTTCAATGCATTTATTTTCATCCTCAGATCCTCAAGAATATGTTTGTAGAGAAATAACTTAAGCATCATCAAAATTATACTAGCAAATATAAAATTCTGCCGGTAATACTAGTGTGTTAATGATATTCTTCTTTTTCTTGACTTCCAAGGTGTAGTGTGTGTGTGTGTGTGTGTGTGTGTGCGTGTGTGTGTTTATTTGATAAAAGTATCAGATTTGGACATGACTACATGTTTTGTTAGCCTTTTTCCACATGTTTTGTTAGCCTTTTCTAAAAATATGAAAAAGGAGGATAGAAGGACAAAAGGAAGGCAGAAATAAGAACGGAGTATGTTCATACAATTAAACACAATAATCTAAAGAGTAGACATATACCTTCACACACATATCTCTAGTTAACAAGACTCTTTAACCTTTGGCTCAACGTAGGCGTGGACATTTGGTTTGGGATGAGGTGAACACACGTGCAAATTGCTGGTCACCCCCTTTCCGTCCTTGTCCTCCTTCACTGACAGATGGTGCTCCTTTCACAGCCAAGCTGTCCTGCCTACCACCCTCACCCCTGTGACCCAGGGACCTACTCTCCCTTGCAGCTAAGTGTGGAAATGCGACTATATTCTGGCAAAGAGATTAAAAACAGTTATTTTCCTTATCCTCCTTTCCAGTGGCCGGAATGCAGAACTAATGGTTGGCACTCAAGCAATTATCTTGGACTATGAGATAAAAGGCACATTCTGAGGATGACAGAGTCACCAAGTAGAAGGAGTGCATGCCCTTCATACATCTATGAACCTGCTTCATCTACCTGCTCTACCTCTGGGGAGAGAGGGAACAAAAATCAACTTCTCACTTACTGTTACTTTAGGTTTTCTGACACACACAGACCAACCCAACCTACAAATTTGGCAGGACTTTAACATGTAGAGTAGTTGCAAGCAACAGACACTTTTTGTGCTTTTCCATATGAATGCAGAACATTTTCATTGCTTTAGTGGGTTAACATGGGAGCAAAACCACCACTTAGTATGTTATTTATTTACTGAAATTTCAAGTGACTATTTTTCCTCCCCCATGGAAGTTTATTTTCTTGTATAAAATTGTTTTGATACTTAGAGATCTGGAAATCACTTAAAATACTCTCTAAAGAACAAGAGACAAGTAGATGTCATGTATTTGTCTATTTGAGTGGACAAAATATATACTTGTATAAAAAGGGCACAACATAAGAGAGATTGTGGTCAGTGGTTTTGTTTGGGGAAGGAGAATTCTGATCACATGCTTGGTCCTGCCAGCAAACTGGGGTCATCCCAATTTTGGCAAGGGCTCCTTTTGAAAGGTCTCACCTGCATTTGTCTTTGGTTTGTTTACTACAGTACTGAGCGTTTGCTTGATGTTAAATTATTTAATAGTTTTATTATACGTGATGTTTTTAGTTATTTAATACTTTGAGGTTTATTTGAAATAACCTTTGTTGTGCTAAAAGTTTCCTTAAAGTGTTTTGAGTGCTAGAGCTCCAGTCATTCCGTCTGCATTCCTGTCAGCAAAGAATGAGGCAAAGAATGACAACCCTCCCTTTAAAAAAACGACTGGAAATTATGCACAATACTTTTACAGTGATGGGTGAAAAGCACACCATAATTTTTGACATTCAGGCTGTTTTTCATCCATGTTGAACGTCATTATATAACATATGCACTGTTTCTTTGGTGAATAACAGACATTTTCTTCAAAACATTTTTTTTGGTATCTTCTTACTTAAAAGCAGCATTTTTTTAAACTATGTCACTATACTGTACAAAAATATTGTTTCCTTTCTTTTTGTAATTGAATAAAGTGTCAACGTAGTTGGAATTTTGAGTAGACCTAGTTAATGTGGAATTAGACATTTAGATTTGCATTTACAGTGAAGCCAGAGATTAGCAAACCAGTAATGACGAACCTCCAGTATTAATGAAGGAAAGACAAAGTACAGAAGAGATGCTTAAAATAACGAGCTTTTTTTTTTTTTTTCTGCATGCAGGTGTTGACCTTTGTTCTCCAAGTTTCTTTCTCCACAGGAGGGGAAGCCTGCAATAAGTAATGGCAGCAAGATGGCATCTCCCACCGAGAGACACTTGTACCACTTAGAGGTGGGAAAGATGTTCTAATAAAGGTGGGCATTTCTGCTGGGAGCCGGTTTGTGTAGGTCTAAATATAACCCACATCTGCACAGGCACCCGAGATGCTCTGGCAGCATGCCTTAGCTGCAGTCTTTGTAGGAATTTTTGTTGAGCATATTATGAGAGACCCTTGATGTGAAGTTCAAAATCCATGTTGATTATACTTTAAAAAAATAAACACTTATGTAAAAATGAGGTTTGTTCATCTCATAAAACTAATACATTTTTTCCTGGTACAAAAGTGATAAGTCAGGAAGTGTAGTTTGGGGGATCCTGAGATTCAAGTTAGGAAACATTAAATCTGGTTAAGCAGGTTCTGGGGCATGATCGTAGTTTTCAGCAGAAAATAATTCAACAAAAGATGTAGATGAGAAAGATTGGACTGGCAGTAGAGTTTAAGATGGGTTGCAGGTGAGACTGACCAGGGACAGTAAGCCCAGATAGAGTGTGTGAGAAGTCCCAGTGAGCCTAGACTTGCACATCTCCTTTTTATGACACATTTTGGGAAGAAGTACTTTTTTTCTTGAAAATTACAGCATCTTTTAATTTATTTATTTATTACCATTTTTTAAGTTGAAGTATAGTTAATTTACAATGTTGTGTCAGTTTCAGGTGTACAGCAAAGTGATTCAGTTATACACACACACACACACACATATGTATATATATTATTTTTCAGATTATTTTCCATTGTAGGTTATTACAAGATTCCTGTGCTATACAGTAGGTCCTTGTTGCTTATCTAGTTTATATATAGTAGTGTGTATATGTTAAACCCCAAATCTTAATTTATCCCTCCCTCCCGGCTCCCTGTTATCCCTTGGTAACCATAAGTTTGTTTTCTATGTCTGTGAGTCTATTTCTGTTTTGTAAATCAGTTCATTTGTATCATTTTTTAAGATTCAACATATAAGTGACATCATACGATATTTATCTTTCTCTGACTCACTTCACTTAATATGATAATCTCTAGGTCCATCCATATTGTTGCAAATGGCACTATTTCATTCTTCTTTTATTTTATATATCCATCTTCTTTATCCGTCAGTGGACATTTAGGTGGCTTCCATGTCTTGGCTATTATAAATAGTGCTGCTGTGAACATTAGGGTGTATATATCTTTTTGAATTATAGTTTTCTCCTGATATATGCCCAGAAGTCGGATTGTTGGATCATATGGTAACTCTATTTTTAGTTTTTTAAGGAACCTCCACACTGCTCTCCATGGTGGATGCAACAATTCATGTTCACACCACCAGTGTAGGAGGGTTCCTTTTTCTCCACACCATCTCTAGCATTTGTTATTTGTAGGCTTTTTGATGATGATCATTCTGATTGGCGTGAGGTGATACCTCATTATAGTTTTGATTTACATTTCTCCAACAATTAGCAATGTTGAACATCTTTTCATGTGCCTATGGGCCATCTGTATGTCTTCCTTGGAGAAATGTCTATTAAGCTCTTCTGCCCATTTTTTTTGTTGGGGTTGTTTGTTTGTTTTTTGATGTGAAGCTGTATGAACTGATTATGTATTTTGGAAATTAATCCCTTGTCTGTAGCATCACTTGCAAATATTTTGCCTCATGCTGTGGGTTGTCTTTTCATTCTGCTTATGGTGGAAGCACTCTATTCTCTTGTCTTTTGTGTCCTTAAACTCTTCTAGTTTTCTTTATGTCATTTTGGACTTTCTCCATTCATCGTTTCTTGAAGGTAGCACTACCTTCTTTGTCTCTGCTGCTGGATTCTCTTTCTCTGCTGGCTGTCAAAGGAGTTGAGAATGGCATGGTAAAATGTAGGCGTCATCCTTGATTCTTCTCCTTTTCTTACCACCATGTTGAATCTATCACTAAATACTGTAAGTGCTCTGTGGTATATCAGACATCTATCTACTACCCAGGTCCACCTCCACCTTAATCCAAACCATCATCATCTCCTGGTGCACTACTGCAACCAATTCCTGATGGAGATCCCTGTCTCAATTTTGCTCTTCTGAAACTGAGTCTTCACCTACCAGCCAAAATGATCTTTTAAAATCATAAGTCATAGAATTTTACTCCTTTACACAAATGCTGCCTGGGACATTCTATTGCCTTTGGAATAGAACCCATTCTCCCTAACATGGCTGAGATAACTTCAGTTCTCCCTTTTCCTTATATCACTCAGTCCTCACCCACCAAGTTACAGCCGTACTGATCTTCTGATTCTCAAACTCACCAAGCTGATTAAGTTTTGGCCTTTGCATCAACTTATTTACCTATAGATATTTGGGAATCTCAAAAATGGTCACTATATTATTATTATTATTGTTTTGTTTTGCTTTGTTTTTTGGGGTTTTTTTTTGCAGTATGCGGGCCTCTCACTCTTGTGGCCTCTCCCGTTGCGGAGCATAGGCTCTGGACGCGCAGGCTCAGCGGCCATGGCTCACGGACCTAGCCGCTCCGCGGCATGTGGGATCTTCCCGGACCGGGGCACGAACCCGTGTCCCCTGTATCGGCAGGCGGGCTCTCAACCACTGCGCCACCAGGGAAGCCCACTATATTATTATTAATTTACATATATATATCCACTTTCCAATTTCATTTGAAAACGTTGTTTTGAATCATATTTTTAGGTGATGTTGGGTAATTGGCCAGAGTTTGTTTCAAGTCAAGGTCCATTTTGTTCTCAGCTCTTTGGTATTATAAGCTTAAGCCTGGAAGGTTTGGGCCGTGCAGTTGATGTAGTGAAAAGGGAGCTAAGATAACACCACTATGAAATAGGATGTTTAGAGCATAATTTGGAGGTAATTCAACAAGATCTTTTGCTAGAGAAGAGAATTTACAGATAAAATACTCAATAGATATGAAACTGTTCTGCTATGCATATCATAGGAAACTATTATTAAAGGTTTTCTAACTTCTTTAAGGCATAGAAGGAAAAGAATATAAAGATTCATACAAATCTGTTTCAAATTTAATTCTAAATTAACTGTTTTAAGTACTTT
Organism: Orcinus orca; assembly: GCF_937001465.1. Taxonomy (NCBI): domain Eukaryota; kingdom Metazoa; phylum Chordata; class Mammalia; order Artiodactyla; family Delphinidae; genus Orcinus; species Orcinus orca. Next base: position 16,154,685 of record NC_064565.1, on the reverse strand, counting down.
TTGTGATGTTGCAAATAAACATTTAAAATTATTTTCCTAATATTTTTCAACAAAACTGATTTTATTATACTCAGTTATATTATATTATATTATATATATAATATATATATAATATATAATATATATAATATATATTATATTATACTCTGCAATTTACATTTTTCACTTAAAATGTATCATAAACTGCTTTCCAGATTAGTATTTAAAGATATAATTCATTATGTTAATGGCTTCAAATGGTTTAAGTGATGTTTCATACTTTAGTCATAATTTTTCTATTTATGGGGTGTTTAGATTATTTTCAGTTTTTTGCCATTATAAATAGTGCTGCAATGAATGTTATTTGGTTACATACCTCCTTTGGGTACTGATATTTTTATTTCTATAGAATTAGTTCCTAAACTGAAATTGCTGAGTCATTGATTCTGAAGTTATCAGTCTCTAACACTTTTTGCCAATCGATTTGTGAAAATTGTACTTATTTTAATTTGAACGTCTTCACTTGCACATGAGGTTTAGTACTTTTTCATCCAAGTAATATGTACTGAGCACCTACTATATGCTCAGTGGTGTACTGGAGCGGGCTCCTAGTGGCTTCTGACAGCTGATTGGACATAACTCTTTCCAACTCCATGAAGTGACCTTGTTAATTTGGTTGCTTGAAATCTGCCAAGCTGGGAGAGTCTGAACCTTATCATCATCAAATGCTTTCTACTCCCTCCCACCCCCCATTTCTTAAACATTTACTAGTATAACATTGTATGTTCCAAATGCTGTTCCAGGTGATTTGAAGACATCAGTGGTCAAACAAACAAACATCCCTGCTGTTACAGAGCTTACATTCTTGGAGAGGAGACAGATGATTCAGAAAATAAACAAATTGTAGAGTAGGTTAAAAGATAATAATATTACAGAAAAAAGAAACAGTAGAATGAGGGAAGGGGGAACAGGAGTGTGTGTGTTGGGAAGGCATGCAATTTTACATAAAGTGGTCAGAGGTTCAAGAAGACATTGGAGCCTGTGTGGAGGAAATGAGAGGATACAGCAAGTGTGAAGGGAAGCAGTCAAGGTAGAGGATACCTCCCTGCAAAAGCCCTATTTAGGAGTGTGTCTGAGTTTCTAAAGATCAGTAAAGCAGGTGCTGTGCTTGAAGTAGAATGAGCAAGACAGAGGTTAACAGGGGAGAAGTCCCAGAGACAAGGGGGCCTGGTGGGTAGTGTAAGCTCTGTTCTGCTCTAAGTGAAGTGGGAGCCTTCACCAGGGGAGCTGGGGAGTGACCTGACCTTACTTTTTTAAAATTAATTTTTATTGGAGTATAGTTGATTTACAATGTTGTGTTAGTTTCTGCTGTACAGCAAAGTGAATCAGTTATACATATACATATTCACTCTTTTTTAGATTCTTTTCCCATAGAGGTTCCCTGTTCTATACAGTAGGTCCTTGTTAATTATCTATTTTATATATAGTAGTGTGTATATGTCAATCCCAATCTCCCAATTTATCCCCCTTTCTTACCCCCCAGTAACCATAAGTTTGTTTTCTACATTTGTGACTCTACTTCTCTTTTGTAAATAAGTTCATTTGTACCATTTTTTAAGATTCCACATATAAGCGATAATCATATGTGGAATCTAAGTGACCTTACTTTTGAAGAGCACACTTTTTTAAGTTTATTGGTATTTAGAGTTTCTTCTTTTGAAAACTGTCTTCTTATGTCCTTCACAGATATATCAATTGGGTCATTTTTATTCTACTTATCAATTTGCAAGAACTCTTTATATATTAGATATATTTATCCCTTTCCTGCCATATACTCTTGCAAATATTTTCTCTGTGGCTTGTCTTTTGACTTTGTTTATAGTTTCTTATACTCTGCTTTTATATAATTATGCAGTAAATATGTAAGTCATTTCCTTTCTATTATCTGGGTTTCCCATCTTGTTCAAGAAGACCTCTTCACTCTGAGATGTGGAAACTTTTCTTCTTTTAATATCGTTGGGATTCATATTCTTTGTTTTCATTTTTGGCATTAGATCTTTAAGTCATCTTTAATTTATTTTTGTGAGATTGGAAATTCACTTAAATTTTTCTGGTCAGTGGTTGGCAAACTATGGGCCATAAACCAAATCTGATCCACTGCATTTTTGTAAAGTTTTACTGGAGCACAGCCATGTCCATTTATTTACATATTGTCTATGGTTCTTTTCTTCCTACAATGGCAGAGTGCTTGTGAAAAGTACCAGATGGGCTGCAAAGCTGAAGGTATTTACTATCTGACTATTTACCAAAAAATAGCTTTTTTTAGCTAACGGACAGGTGATTATTTCAATGTCATTATTATTTTTTTAAATCATAATTGCCTTATTAATTAAAATGTCAAGTTTACCATATATTAATTTCCAATTACATATTTTTTTACCAGCACTGTTTTTTATTTCATTCACTGGTCTATCTATTCTTGCGTCAATACCACTACTATACTACCTCTGTGTAGATTTAAAACCATGAAAGGCAAATTATCTGTGACTGTTAACTTTCAAATTTTTCTAGGAAGAAATTTCTTATACCTTATTTTTCCACATAAACCTTTAAAAAAAATCCAGTTAAAAAAATTGGAATCCTTATTGCCATTCTAGTAAGATGACTTATTGATTTGGTAGAATTGTCCTTTTTATGATATTAAACATCTTCCAACCCAGGAAAGTACTATGCCTTTCTTTTTACTTATGCTTCACTTTATATCCTTTTATAAAATTTTATAGCTCTTTTCATATAGGCCCAATAATTTTAAGTTAAATTTAGTCTACATTTTGTGGTTTTTACAACTTTTGATAACAGGATTTTCCTGTTTACATATCTCTTTTTAGCATGGAATTGTTAGCATTAAAATCTATCTATTGGGGGGCTTCCCTGGTGGTGCAGTGGTTGAGAGTCCGCCTGCCGATGCAGGGGACATGGGTTCATGCCCCGGTCCGGGAAGATCCCACATGCCACAGAGTGGCTGGGCCCATAAACCATGGCCGCTGAGCCTGCACATCCAGAGCCTGTGCTCTGCAACGGGAGAGGCCACAACAGTGAGAGGCCCATGTACCACAAAAAAAAAAAAAAAAAAATCTATCTATTGAACTTGTACTCAGCCAACTTACAAATTTATTTTATTATTTCAAATATGTTTTTAGTAGCCTTTTGTATTTTCTGGCAAACCATCAAATAAAGATATTTTTGTTTCGTGACTGCTGGAATAGCTGCTGTTAATCATGGCAACTTATTTCACTATTATTACTATGCTTCTTGTTGGATATTGTTACTTAGACTTTGTGGTGATTGGAGAATTTCATTTTATTCCTATTTTGCTAATAAATTTCATGACAAATGGCTTCTAAGTCATGTTAAATGTTATTTTATCACATGGTAACAAAATCATGTATTCTGCTTTTTTTCTCTTTAATTAGCTGATATAAAGTTATATTGATAAATTTGCTTAATATTGAATCAGTAGTCATGGAATAAACTTTTCTTAGTTAAAATGTGACATTTAAAAATATGCTGTTGTGTTTAGTGTGACTATAATTTATCAGGATTTTTTACTATTTATAAGAGAAATTTGCTGCAGTTTTCTGTCCTATGTCAAGTTTTGATATCTTAATCTATATCCTGGGATAGTTAAGATAATTAAAAGAAAATGTTGGTGATGGCAATGATGATGATAATAATGTTTAGAAAGTTGGATGGAATTCAGCTATAAAACCTTGTGTATTTTGTACATTTTTAAGTAGTAGATCTTTATAATCTGTTAATGTTTTCTTAAAATAGATTAAACTTAGAAATTTATATTTGCATAAAAATAACAATTTTCTATTTATATAGTTGAATGTATACTCTTCTATGACTATGACTTTGATACACCTGTGGGACTTTCTTTTTCTTTTTTCTTAATCTTTGGGAAAATAAAGCTATTTATTTAGAGATCCACTAAGGCATACTAATTTTACTTGTTATTTTACTTTGTAAAAGTCCAGAAAACACCTATAATAGTTTAAATTTTCTTTTAAAAAATCAGTAGCTATTTTATATATGTATCTTTTACTTTGATGATTATGCATTAGTTTTTTTTTTTTAACATCTTTATTGGGGTATAATTGCTTTACAATGGTGTGTTAGTTTCTGCTTTATAACAAAGTGAATCAGTCATACATAAACATATGTTCCCATATGTCTTCTCTCTTGCGTCTCCCTCCCTCCTACCCTCCCTATCCCACCCATCCAGGCTGGCACAAAGCACCGAGCCAATATCCCTGTGCCATGCTGCTGCTTCCCACTAGCTATCTACCTTACTACTTTTGTTAGTGTGTATATGCCCATGACTCTCTCTCGCCCTGTCACAGCTCACCCTTCCCCCTCCCCATAACCTCAAGTCCATTCTCTAGGAGGTCTGCGTCTTTATTCCTGCCTTACCCCTAGGTTCTTCATGACATTTTTTTTTCTTAAATTCCATATATATGTGTTAGCATACGGTATTTGTCTTTTTCTTTCTGACTTACTTCACTGTGTATGACAGACTCTAGGTCTATCCACCTCATTACAAATAGCTCAATTTTGTTTCTTTTTATGGCTGAGTAATATTCCATTGTATATATGTGCCACATCTTCTTTATCCATTCATCCGATGATGGGCACTTAGGTTGTTTCCATCTCCGGGCTATTGTAAATAGAGCTACAATGAACATTTTGGTACATGACTCTTTTTGAATTTTGGTTTTCTCAGGGTATATGCCCAGTAGTGGGATTGCTGGGTCATATGGTAGTTCATTTCTAGTTTTTTAAGGAACCTCCATACTGTTCTCCATAGTGGCTGAACCAATTCACATTCCCACCAGCAGTGCAACAGTGTTCCCTTTTCTCCACACCCTCTCCAGCATTTATTGTTTCTAGATTTTTTGATGATGACCATTCTGACTGGTATGAGATGATATCTCATTGTAGTTTTGATTTGCATTTCTCTAATGATTAATGATGTTGAGCATTCTTTCATGTGTTTGTTGGCAGTCTGTATATCTTCTTTGGAGAAATGTCTATTTAGGTCTTCTGCCCATTTTTGGATTGGGTTGTTTGTTTTTTTGTTATTGAGCTGCATGAGCTGCTTGTAAATTTTGGAGATTAATCCTTTGTCGGTTGCTTCATTTGCAAATCTTTTCTCCCATTCTGAGGGTTGTCTTTTGGTCTTGTTTATGGTTTCCTTTGCTGTGCAAAAGCTTTGAAGTTTCATTAGGTCTCATTTGTTTATTTTTGTTTTTATTTCCATTACTCTAGAAGGTGGGTCAGAAAGGATCTTGCTGTGATTTATGTCATGGAGTGTTCTGCCTATGTTTTCCTCTAAGAGTTTGATAGTTTCTGGCCTTACATTTAGGTCTTTAATCCATTTTGAGCTTATTTTTGTGTATGGTGTTAGGGAGTGATCTAATATCATACTTTTACATGTACCTGTCCAGTTTTCCCAGCACCACTTATTGAAGAGGCTGTCCTTTCTCCACTGTACATTCCTGCCACCTTTATCAAAGATAAGGTGTCCATATGTGCTTGGGTTTATCTCTGGGCTTTCTATCCTGTTCCATTGATCTATCTTTCTGTTTTTGTTCCAGTACCATACCGTCTTGATAACTGTAGCTTTGTAGTATAGTCTGAAGTCAGGGAGCTGATTCCTCCAGTTCCTTTTTTTGTTCTCAAGATTGCTTTGGCTATTCGGGGTCTTTTGTGTTTCCATACAAATTGTGAAATTTTTTGTTCTAGTTCTGTGAAAAATGCCAGTGGTAGTTTGATAGGGATTGCATTGAATCTGTAGATTGCTTTGGGTAGTAGAGTCATTTTCACAATGTTGATTCTTCCAATCCAAGAACATGGTATATCTCTCCATCTATTTGTATCATTTTTAATTTCTTTCATCAGTGTCTTATAATTTTCTGCATACAGGTCTTTTGCCTCCTTAGGTAGGTTTATTCCTAGATATTTTATTCTTTTTGATGCAATGGTAAATGGGAGTGTTTTCTTGATTTCACTTTCAGATTTTTCATCATTAGTATATAGGAATGCCAGAGATTTCTGTGCTTTAATTTTGTATCCTGCCACTTTACCAAATTCATTGATTAGCTCTAGTAGTTTTCTGGTAGCATCTTTAGGATTCTCTATGTATAGGATCATGTCATCTGCAAACAGTGACAGCTTTACTTCTTCTTTTCCGATTTGGATTCCTTTTTATTTCCTTTTCTTCTCTGATTGCTGTGGCTAAAACTTCCAAAACTCTGTTGAATAAGAGTGGTGAGAGTGGGCAACCTTGTCTTGTTCCTGCTCTTAGTGGAAATGCTTTCAGTTTTTCACCATTGAGGATGATGTTTGCTGTGGGCTTGTCATATATGGCCTTTATTATGTTGAGGAAAGTTCCCTCTATGCCTACTTTCTGCAGGGTTTTTATCATAAATGGGTGTTGAAGTTTGTCAAAAGCTTCCTCTGCATCTATTGAGATGATCATATGGTTTTTCTCCTTCAATTTGTTAATATGGTTTATCACATTGATAGATTTGCGTATATTGAAGAATCCTTGCATTCCTAGAATAAACCCCACTTGATCATGGTGTATGATCCTTTTAATGTGATGTTGGATTCTGTTTGTTAGTATTTTGTTGAGGATTTTTGCATCTATGTTCATCAGTGATATTGGCCTGTAGTTTTCTTTGTGACATCCTTGTCTGGTTTTGGTATCAAGGTGATGGTGGCCTCGTAGAAGGAGTTTGGGAGTGTTCCTCCCTCTGCTATATTTTGGAAGAGTTTGAGAAGGATAGGTGTTAGCTCTTCTCTAAATGTTTGATAGAATTCGCCTGTGAAGCCATCTGGTCCTGGGCTTTTGTTTGTTGGAAGATTTTTAATTAGAGTTTCAATTTCAGTGCTTTTGATTGGTCTGTTCATATTTTCTATTTCTTCCTGATTCAATCTTGGCAGGTTGTGCATTTCTAAGAATTTTTCCATTTCTTCCAGATTGTCCATTTTATTGGCATAGAGCTGCTTGTAGTAATCTCTCATGATCTCTTTTATTTCTGCAGTGTCAGTTGTTACCTCTCCTTTTTCATTTCTAATTCTATTGATTTGAGTCTTCTCCCTTTTTTTCTTGATGAGTCTGGCTAGTGGCTTATCTATTTTGTTTATCTTCTCAAAGAACCAGCTTTTAGTTTTATTGATCTTTGCTATTGTTTCCTTCATTTCTTTTTCATTTATTTCTGATCTGATTTTTATGATTTCTTTCCTTCTGCTAGCTTTGGGGTTTTTTGTTCTTCTTTCTCTAATTGCTTGAGGTGCAAGGTTAGGTTGTTTATTCGAGATGTTTCCTGCTTCTTAAGGTGGGCTTGTATTGCTATAAACTTCCCCTTTAGAACTGCTTTTGCTGCATCCCATAGGTTTTGGGTCGTTGTGTCTCCATTGTCATTTGTTTCTAGGTACTTTTTGATTTCCTCTTTGATTTCTTCAGTGATCACTTCATTATTAAGTAGTGTATTGTTTAGCATCCATGTGTTTGTATTTTTTACAGATCTTTTCCTGTAATTGATATCTAGTCTCATGGCATTGTGGTCAGAAAAGATACTTGATACAATTTCAATTTTCTTAAATTTACCAAGGCTTGATTTGTGACCCAAGATATGATCTATCCTGGAGAATGTTCCATGAGCACTTGAGAAAAATGTGTATTCTGTTGTTTTTGGATGGAGTGTCCTATAAATATCAATTAAGTCCATCTTGTTTAATGTATCATTTAAATCTTGTGTTTCCTTATTTATTTTCATTTTGGATGATCTGTCCATGGGTGAAAGTGGGGTGTTAAAGTCCCCTACTATGAATGTGTTACTGTCGATTTCCCCTTTTATGGCTGTTAGTATTTGCCTTATGTATTGAGGTGCTCCTATGTTGGGTGCCTAAATATTTACAATTGTTATATCTTCTTCTTGGATCGATCCCTTGATCATTATGTAGTGTCCTTCTTTGTCTCTTTTAATAGTCCTTATTTTAAAGTCTATTTTGTCTGATATGAGAATTGCTAGTCCAGCTTTCTTTTGGTTTCCATTTGCATGGAATATCTTTTTCCATCCCCTTACTTTCAATCTGTATGTGTCTCTAGGTCTGAAGTGGGTCCCTTGTAGACAGCATATATAAGGGTCTTGTTTTTGTATCCATTCAGCTAATCTGTGTCTTTTGGTGGGAGCATTTAGTCCATTTACATTTAAGGTAATTATCGATATGTATGTTCCTTTTCCCATTTTCTAAATTGTTTTGGGTTCGTTATTATAGGTCTTTTCCTTCTCTTGTGTTTCTTGCCTAGAGAAGATCCTTTAGCATTTGTTGTAAAGCTGGTTTGGTGGTGCTGAACTCTCTCAGCTTTTGCTTGTCTGTAAAGGTTTTAATTTCTGCATCCAATCTGAATGAGATCCTTGCTGGGTAGAGTAGTCTTGGCTGCAGGTTTTTCTCCTTCATCACTTTCAGTATGTCCTGCCACTTCCTTCTGGCTTGTAGGGTTTCTGCTGAGAGATCAGCTGTTAACCTTATGGGGATTCCCTTATGTGTTATTTGTTGTTTTTCCCTTGCTGCTTTTAATATGCTTTCTTTGTATTTAATTTTTGACAGTTTGATTAATATGTGTCTTGGCGTATTTCCCCTTGTATTTATCCTGTATGGGACTCTCTGTGCTTCCTGGACTTGATTAACTATTTCCTTTCCCATATTAGGGAAGTTTTCAACTATAATCTCTTCAAATATTTTCTCAGTCCCTTTCTTTTTCTCTTCTTCTTCTGGAACGCCTAAAATTCGAATGTTGGTGCATTTAATGTTGTCCCAGAGGTCTCTGAGACTGTCCTCAGTTCTTTTCATTCTTTTTTCTTTATTCTGCTCTGCAGTAGTTATTTCCACTATTTTATCTTCCAGGTCACTTATCCGTTCTTCTGCCTCAGTTATTCTGCTATTGATCCCATCTAGAATACTTTTAATTTCATTTATTGTGTTGTTCATCATTGCTTGTTTCATCTTTATTTCTTCTAGGTCCTTGTTAAATGTTTCTTGCATTTTGTCTATTCTATTTCCAAGATTTTGGATCATCCTTACTATCATTATTCTGAATTCTTTTTCAGGTAGACTGGTTATTTCCTCTTCATTTGTTAGGTCTGGTGCATTTTTATCTTGCTCCTTTATCTGCTGTGTGTTTTTCTGTCTTCTCATTTTGCTTTTCTTACTGTGTTTGGGGTCTCCTTTTTGCAGACTGCAGGTTCGTAGTTCCCGCTGTTTTTGATGTCTGTCTCCAGTGGCTAAGGTTGGTTCAGTGGGTTGTGTAGGCTTCCTGGTGGAGGGGACTAGTGCCTGTGTTGTGGTGGATGAGGCTGGATCTTGTCTCTCTAGTGGGCAGGTTCACGTCTGGTGGTGTGTTTTGGGGTGTCTGTGGCCTTATTATGGTTTTAGGCAGCCTCTCTGCTAATGGATGGGGTTGTGTTCCTGTTTTGCTAGTTGTTTGGCATAGGGTGTCCAGCACTGTGGCTTGCTGGTCGTTGAGTGAAGCTGGGTGCTGGTGTTAAGATGGAGGTCTCTGGGAGATTTTCGCCATTTGATATTATGTGGAGCTGGGAGGTCTCTTGTTGGCCAGTGTCCTGAAGTTGGCTCTCCTACCTCAGAGGCAGAGCCCTGACTCCTGGCTGGAGCACCAAGAGCCTTTAATCCACCCGGCTTTCTGAAACTGTTCCAAAAAAACTGCAGAGGAAGGAAAACTCCCAAGCTTATTCTATGAGACCACCATCAACCTTTTGTTAAACATCAGAAAGTTATCTGCTGAGCAATGATGGAGATTCTTTCTTCCACAGAATCTAATGGTACGTGGCCCACGGGGCCAGGAGCAAGAACTATAATGTAGCTGTTGCCTTTCTGGCCAAATGTGTGTTCTGTGTTGTGGAACTTTCTTATTCTTGGTGTTGAACATATTAAATTTCTTTTTGTTTCGATTAGAATTGCCAGGAGGTTATAGGGTTTTTTCCTCCCCTCTTTTAAAAGGGGCTTTGTTTGGGAGGAGTCAACATGGCAGAATAGGAGGACGCAGAATTTGTTGCTCCTCACAAGTTCATCAAAAATGCATTTACAAATGGAATAATTCCCACAGAGCTCCTGCCGAAAGGTAGCGGTAGACTTTGGACTCCCAAAACAATGAAAGAAAGAAGAAAAAAGAAAAGAGAAGTCAAAAAAGAGATCAAAAACCCTGGTGGGAAGCTGAAGGCAAAGAGAGCTCTCCACATTTAGAAAGACTCCCTCATGGAGGGGAAATCAGCTGGGACAGCAAATGAACTTCGGGAGATCAAAGGAGAATGTAGCAGACAGACAGTCTGTGGAAGGCAAGACAAAGTAAGAACCGCACGCATGATCTATAATACAGCTCTGTGCATTCCATCCTGAATTGTGAGCCGCCTGTTGCAAAGGGGAGCTGGGTGCTGGAAAGAGGGGTTTGGAATGCAGACCCAGGGAGAGGACAGCTCTTGGCTGGGAAAAGACCTGCCCCTTGGGCTGGACTCGCCTCTGCCTGTGTAGGCTCTGGGGGCTTGAGCGCCAGCCACCCCAAAACCTCCTTGGGAATCAGCCCTGGGTGCCCCTGCCTGGAATGAGAATCCGCCAAGGCTGGCAGGGTCAGAGGGCTAAAGCATGGGATTGGAAGAACAGATGCCGGGAGAGAAACACAGTTGGCTGCATGGATACAACAGAAGGGATGAGAGTAAGGGGATGCGTGGCCAGGAATGCCCTTGGAGGAAGCAAGGTCTGCCTGGAAAGCGAGGCACCATTGTTGAGAGACACGCAGGTGGCAGGGATGACAACACTCCCATATGCCAGCTTCTGCTGCTGCAGGTACTGGGAGCACCTGAGTGTGCTCCAAGCAGCCACTACTTTTGCTCCCACTCACCTGGGCAAGGATGAGATGCCTGAGGGTGGCATACATGCAGAGGTGGTCTTAAAATGAAAACTGAGCCCAAAGGGCAATGCAACTAAGGAAGAGAGACACAAATCTTTCTATGCAACAGCACAAGCTGTGAATTAAATCCCCTAATCGACTGGGTAAACTGCATTTGTGTAATACCTGAAGAGACAATGAGCCTTTCAACATCTGAGACCAGTCTAGCCTTCACAGCACTGGACTTTGTGGGCAAATACACACAGGGATTGGGCCAGGTCAGAGTCTGAGCCTGCCCCACAGTGCCCACAGCAGGTCCAGAGACCTACCTAGAGGTGTATATTCTATGTTTTATTCACTTTGTTGTTGGTGGTGATGTTGTTTGCTTGCCCCTATCTGTTTTATTTTTCTTTCTTTGTTTTCACTAGTATAATCCTTATCAACTGTTCTCATATTAGAATTCCCTTGTTTGGTTGTCTGTTCCCTTGTTTTGGGGTTTTCTTTGTTTGTTTGTTTTCTCTGTGTTGGTGCATATGTGTGTGTGAGTGTGTGTTGTGTTGCTATTGTTGCTGCAGTTCTAGCTATTTGCCCTGAGCCTTTTATGTCTGCTTTTTTGTTTTTGTTGTTGTTTTTTAAAATTTGTTTTGTTTTTCTTTTCTTTTCTCTATTTTTTATTGGGCCACACTGTGAGGCTTGCAGGCTCTTGGATTCCTGGCCAGGGGTCAGGTCTGGGCCTCCAGGGTGGGAACGTAGAGTCTAGGAAGCTGGAACACCAGAGAATTCCCAGGCCCAGGGAATATTAATTGATATGTGCATTCCTGAAGGTATACATATCAACCTCAAGACCCGGCCTCACACAACTGCCTGCAGGCTCCAATGCTAATCACCTCACACCAAAAAACCAGCAAGACAGGAACACAGTCCCACCCACCAGCAGACACATTGCCTAAAGTCATACTAACCTCACAGACATCCCAAAACATACCACCTGATGCAACCCTGCCTATAAGAGGGAAAAGACTCAACTCCACCCAACAGAGTGAAGGCACTAGGCCCTCCCACCAGGAAAACTACACAAGCCCCTTGACCAACCTCACTCAGGGGGCAGTCAACAGAAACAAAGGAACTATGACTGTGCAGCCTGCAGAAAGAAGACTATAAACACAGTAGGTTATACAAAATGAGATGACAAAGAAATACGCTGCAGACAAAGGAACAAGGTAAAATCCCACAAGACCAAATAAATGAAGAGGAAATATGCAAGCTATTCGAAAAAGAATTCAGACTAATGATAATAAAGATGATACAAGATGTAGGAAATAGAATGGAGAAAATACAAGAAATGTTTAACAAGGATGTAGAGGAACTAAACAACAAAATATCAGTGATGAACAAAACAATAACTGAAATGAAAAATACACAAGAAGGAATCAACAGCAGAATAACTGAGGCAGAAGAGCAAATAAGTGAGCTGGAAGATAGAATGGTGGAAATAACTGACGAGGAACAGAATAAAGAAAAAAGAATGAAAATAATTGAGGACAGTCTCAGAGACCTCTGGGACAACACCAAATGCATCAACATTCGAATTATAGGGGTCCCAGAAGAAGAAGAGAAAGTGAAAGTTCCTGAGAAAATACTTGAAGAGATTATAGTCAAAAACTTCCCTAACATGGGAAAAGAAATTGTCAATCAAGTCCAGGAAGTGCAGAGAATTCCATACAGGATAAACCCAGGAGAAACATGCCGAGACACATATTAATCAAACTAACAAAAAATTAAATACAAAGAAAAACTATTAAAAGCAGCAAGGGGAGAGCAACAAATAAAATACAAGGGAATCCCCATAAGGTTATCGGCTTATTTTTTAGCAGAAACTTTGCAGGACAGAAGCGAATGGCAAGACATATTTAAAGTGATGAAAGGGAAAACCTACAACCAAGATTACTTTACCCAGTGAGGATCATATTCAGAATTGATGGAGAAATCAAAAGCTTTATAGACAAGCAAAAGCTAAGAGAATTCAGCACCACAAAACCAGCATTACAACACATGCTAAAGGAACTTCTCTAGCAAAAGAAGAAGATCTACAAGAAGAAACACAAAACAATTAGGAAATTGTAATAGGAACATGCATATCTATAATTATCTTAAATGTAAATGGACTAAATGCTCCAACCAAAAGAAACAGACTAGCTGAATGGATACAAAAATAAGACCTGTATATAGGCTGTCTACAAGAGAACCACTTTAGACCTAAGGACACATACGGACTGAAAGTAAAGGGATGAAAAAAGGTATTCCATGCAAAAAGGAATCAAAAGAAAGTTGGAATAGCAATACTCATATCAGACAAGACAGACATTAAAATAAAGACTATTATAAGAGACAAGGAAGGACACTACATAATGATCAAAGGAGCAATCCAAGAAGAAGATATAACAATTGTAAATACCTATGCACCCAACATAGGAGCACCTAAATACATAAGGCAAATGCTAACAGACATAAAAGGAGAAATCAATAGTAACACAATAATAGTGGGTGACTTTAACACCCCGCTTACACCAATGGACAGATCATCCAAACAGAAAATAAATAAAGAAACACAAGCTTTAAATGACACAATAGACCAAATAGATTTAATTGATATTTATAGGACATTCCACCTGAAAGGGGCAGAATACACTTCTCAAGTGCTCATGGAACATTCTCCAGGATAGACCACATCTTAGCTCACAAATCAAGCCTCAGTAAATTGAAGAAAATTGAAATTGTATCAAGCGTCTTTTCCACCCACAATGTTATGAGATTGGAAATCAATTACAGGAAAAAAACTGTAAAAAATACAATCACATGGAGGCTAAACAATATGTTACTAAATAACCAAGAGATCACTGAAGAAATCAAAGAGGAAATCAAACATTACCTAGAAATAAATGACAATGAAAACATGATGACCCAAAACCTATGGGAATCAGCAAAAGCAATTCTAAGAGGGAAGTTTATAGCAGTACAATCCTACATCAAGAAACAAGAAAAATCTCAAATAAACAACCTAACCTTACACTTAAAAGAACTAAAGAAAAATAACAAACAAAACGCAAAGTTAGGAGAAGGAAAGAAATCATAAAGATCAGAGAGAAATAAATGAAGTAGAAACAAAGAAAGCAATAGCAAAGATCAATAAAACTAAAAGCTGGTTCTTTGAGAAGATAAACAAAATTGATAAACCATTAGCCAGTCTCATCAAGAAAAAAAAGGAGAGGACTCAAATAAGTAAAATTAGAAATGAAAAAGGAAAAGTTACAAATGACACCATAGAAATACAAAGGATCGTGAGAGTACTACCAGCAACTATATGCTAATAAAGTGGACAACCTGGATGAAATGGACAAATTCTTAGAAAATACAACCTTCCAATACTGAACCAAGAAGAAATAGAAAATACGAACAGACAAATCACAAGTAATGAAATTGAAACTGTGATTAAAAATCTTCCAACAAACAAAAGCCTAGGACCAGATAGAGTCACAGGTAAATTCTATCAAACATTTAGAGAAGAGCTAACACCTATCCTTCTCAAAGTCTTCCAAAAAATTGCAGAAGTTGGAACACTCCCAAACTCATTCTACAAGGCTACCAGATGACCCTGATACCAAAACCAGACAAAGACATCACGAAAAAAGAAATTACAGGCTAACATCACTGATGAACATAGATGCAAAAATCCTAAACAAAATATTAGCAAACAGAATCCAACAACATATTAAAAGGATCATACACCATGATCAAGTGGGATTTATTCCAGAGATGCAAAGATTCTTCAATATATGCACATCAAGCAATATGATAAGCCATATTAATAAATTAAAGAATAAAAACCATATGATCATTTCAATAGATGCAGAAGAAGCTTTTGACAAAATTCAACACCAATTTATGATAAAAATGCTCCAGAAAGTGGGCATAGTCAGAACCTATCTCAACATAATAAAGGCCATATATGACAAACCCACAGCAGACATTAGTCTCAATGGTGAAAAACTGAAAGCATTTCCTCTAAGATCAGGAAAAGGACAAGGGTCTCCACTCTAGCCACTATTATTTAACATAGTTCTGGAAGTCCTAGCCATGGCAATCAGAGAAGAAAAAGAAATAACAGGAATACAAATTGGAAAAGAAGAAGTAAAACTGTCACTGTTTGCAGGTGACATGATACTATACACAGAAAATCCTAAAGATGCCATGAGAAAATTACTAGAGCTCATTGATGAATTTGGTAAATTTTCAGAATAAAATATTAATACACAGAGATCTCTTGCATTCCTATATACTAACAATGAAAGGGCAGAAAGAGAAATTAAAGAAACAATCCCATTTACCATTTCAACAAAAATAAAATACCTAGGAATAAACCTACCTAAGGAGGCAAAAGATCTGTACTCAGAGTAATATAAAACACTGATGAAAGAAATCAAAGATGACATAAACATATGGAGAGAGATACAAGATTCTTGGATTGGAAGAATCAATAATGTGAAAATGACTAAACTACCCAAAGCAATCTACAGCTTCAATGCAATCCCTATCAAATTACCGATGGCATTTTTTACAGAACTAGAACAAAAAATTTTACAATTTGTCCAGAAGCACAAAAGACCCCAAATAGCCAAAGCAATCTTGAGAAAGTAAAACAGAGCTGGAGGAATGAGGCTCCTGGTCTTCAGACTATACTACAAAGCTACAGTAATTAAGACAATATGGTACTGACACAAAAACAGAAATATAGATCATGGAAGAGAATAGAAAGCCCAGAGATAAAGTCATACACCTATGGTCACCTAATTTATGAGAAAGGAGGCAAAAATATACAATGGAGAAATGAGAGTCTCTTCAATAAGTGGTGTGGGGAAAACTGGACAGCTACATGTAAAAGAATGAAATTAGAACACTCCCTAACACCATACACAAAAATAAACTCAAAATGGATTAAAGACCTAAGTGTAAGACTTGGCACTATAAAACTCTTAGAGGAAAACATAGGAAGAACACTCTTTGACATAAACCATGGCAAGATTTTTTTGACCCACCTCCTAGAGTAATGGAAATAAAAACAAAAATCAACAAATAGTACCTAAAGAAACCTAAATCTTTTGCACAGCAAAGGAGACCATAAACAAGACAAAAACACAGCCCTCAGAATGGGAGAAAATATTTGCAAATGAAGCAACTGACAAAGAATTAATCTCCAAAATATACAAGCAGCTCAATATCAAAAAAACAAACAACCCAATCCAAAAATGGGCCACCTAAATAGACATTTCTACAAGGAAGATATACAGATGGCCAAAAAACACATGAAAAGATGCTGAACATCACTAATCATTAGAGAAATACAAATCAAAACTACAAAGAGGTATCACCTCACACCAGTCCGAATGGTCATTATCAAAAAGTCTACAAAAAATAAATGGTGGAGAGGTTGTGGAGAAAAGGGAACCCTCTTACACTATTGGTGGAAGTGAAAATTGATACAGCCACTATAGAAAACAGTATGGAGGTTCCTTAAAAAACTAAAAGTAGAATTACCATATGACCCAGCAATCCCACTACTGGGCGTATACTCAGAGAAAACCATAATTCAAAAAAACACATGTACCCCAATGTTCATAGCAGCACTATTAACAATAGCCAGGACATGGAAGCAACCTAAATGTCCATCAACAGAGGAATGGATAAAGAAGATGTGGCACATATATATAATGGAATATTACTCAGCCATAAAAAGGAACAAAATTGTGTCATTTGTAGAGACATGGATGGACCTAGATACTGTCATACAGTGAAGTAAGTCAGAAAGAGAAAAGCAAATATTGTATAATAACGCATATATGTGGAACCTAGAAAAAATAGATGATCTTAGTTGCAAAGCAGAAATAGAGACACAGACACAGAGAACAAATGTATGGATACCAAGGGGGAAATGGGTGGGATGCAAGGAATTGGGAAACTGGGATTGACACATATACACTATTGATACTATGTGTAAAATGGACAACTGATGGGAACATGCTGTATAGCACAGGGAACTCCCCTAGTGCACTGTGGTAACCTAAATGGGAGGGAAGCAGAAAGGGAGGGGATATCTGTATGTGTATGGCTGATTCATTTTGTCGTGCAGTGGTGGCTAACACAACATTGTAAAGCAACCATACTCCAATAGAAATATTAAAGTAAAATATTTGCTAGTTTGATGAGAAAAAGTCTAGGTTTTATAAAATCTTTCTTTTTAATATTTTGTTTCTTTTATTAATTTCAAGTTTATCACTATTAATTCCTTTTCCTATATTATATTAGTTTATTTGATTATTTTTTCCAGCTTTTCCTCCTACTCCTCTTTATTAATTGCATGCCTATGAAAATAATAAATACTTTTAGGACTACAGATTGTCTGAGTACTATTTATCCCACATGTTGGGTTATAAAACAATCTCTACTTTATAAATTTTCCTTCCTGACTTGTCCAAGTTCTGGTATACTTTTGGGGAGCATGAATAAATTAATGAAAATAATCTATAATTTCACCTTAAATTTCCTCTTTGAGACTGGGTTTTTTTAGAAGAATATTTCTTTGTTTCCAAATGGTAGATTTGCTTTGATCATTTTTTTGTTGTTTTTGAGGATTTCTTGGTTTATTATGTGTAAAAAAAGACAGGCTTTATAATTTATTTCTTTTAAAATACCCTATAGACTTAATCCTTGTTTTGTTACTCTTTTCAGATAAGAAGCCAATCAGAGCAGGGCCAGGGAGGGAGGACTATTTTCTAGAGTGCTCAGAGAGGGCCAGATTTAGAACACGCATTATTTCTCATGTGGCTTATAGAGAGAGGCCTGTTTGGTCATGTGCTCTAAGCCCAATAATGTAATCCTCTCAGTACTGTTGGTGTCACCTGCAGGTATCTCTACTCTGAGGCTTCCCCATGAGCCCATCTGACCTTCTGGGCAGCTGAGGCATCTTCACCTGAGAGGCAAATGTCTCCCCACTTAGATGACATGAACCAGCAGGCTCTTGCCTAGACTCCAGCAGGCAGCCATAGGGTAGAGATGGCCCAATAGGGAGGTGGATGAAGGGATACATGAGCATCTCCTGCTATCTTCATTCTAGAGCAATTTAAATGGGGAATTTTCTCCTTTGGTGTACATCCTGGTTGAACAGCTTCTCCTCCTCTTCCTTCCCCTCTTTCACCTCCTCCCCTTCCTCTTCCCCCTCTTCCCCCTCCTCTTCCACTCCCTCCCCCTCCTCCTCCCCTCCTACCCCTCCTCTTCCACCTAATCCCCCTCCTCTTCCCCCTCCTCCCCTTCTCCTCCTCTTCATCCTCCTCCTTCTCTTCCTCCTCCCCCTCCTCCTCCCCCTCTTCCCCCTCCTCCTCCCCCTATTCTTCCCCCTCCTCCCCCTTCTCCTCCTCTTCATCCCCCTCCTTCTCTTCCTCCTCTTCCTCCTCCTCCCCCTCTTCCCCCTCCTCCTCCCTCTCTTCCCCCCTCCTCTTCCTCCTCCTCTCCTCCCTCCTTCTTCTTCTCCTCACCCTCCTCCTCTTCCTCCCTCTTTTTCTTCTTTTTCTGACATGCTATCCTGCTTGAATTGACTGGTCGATTTTGTTCTTTTTCTGGCTAATCAGCCTGCCTGGGTTACACTTATATGCTGTGTCACATTGAGTCAGATATTGAACCCTCCTAGGTTTCAGTGTCCCCATCTCCACTTTTCCAGTTGTGAGAAGTAGTAATGATATTTGCCACATGTCTAGCAAGGTTCATAATGGGCAGTTGTTGTTGTGATTATTATTATTAATTACTTAGTCATTGCTTTGGAAGTCTGCCCCGGTTGAGCTGTCTCTGTAATTGAGCTAACCCTAATAATAAAGGATCCATACCTCCTCTTGCCCTTGGAAATGCTGTCTAACATTCCAGACTAAATGTGTTGATATGTGGAAAGGGAACCATCTGACCTTATCCTGGCTGCTGGCTCCAGTTCCTTGACAAAAATCAAACAAAGCAATGTCCCCTCCCCAAAAGAAAAGAAAACCTGTCAGGAAAATTCTCTATAGAGGTCATTTGGAAATACAATGCCACAAACAGTATCATAAAATGGATATTATTTAAATTCTGGCTTGGCCAGTGTTAGAGTTGCAGTGTTATTTTAGCAATTTCAGCAGACCCAAGAGTGCAAATAGTTGTAATTAAAGGCTTCCAGTAACCACCCTGTCAAGTCCTTGTGTGTATCACATTTGGCACATGTTTCAAAGCTGAGAGCAATATTAAATAGACCATCTGTTGGTTTTCATTAGGTTTTCTCTCATCAACAGCACTTTAAATATAACTGAACTCATTTAAAAAAAAATCCCTGACATCTGTGCTTTCATTTGGAACGTTGATCAATATTAATAACAATTCTCCTTCACCTGAATTTATTATTAATGAAAAGTTAAATAAAGCATAAATATAAATGTTTGTCCTACAATACTTTTAATAGTACTTAGCCACACAAAGCCAGAGAAAGCACCCTGTCTTTTGAGTAGAAGTGATGAAAATGCCTGGATATGAGTATTCCACTGAATCTCACTGGTGACCAGCACACCTGAAGCATCTGGGCTTGAAAATTTCTCTCCAGAAAGCCTTTCCCTGCAAATTTTACCTGGGAAACTTCTACCATCCTTCAAGAACTGTCTTAGGCATGACCTCCTCTTGGAAGACCTCCTTGTTTTTAACAGTGTTGACTTACCCTTTCCTTTCTCCTCCTCCAGTTCTTGAACAAAAGAATTTGATCAAATTTCACTTTCTTTCATGTTTGTCTCCCCAGGAAGAGCAGAATCATGCCTTAACATTAAACCTTGTGCATAGTAGGTGCTCAGTTGAAACTTACTGAATGAAGAAATAAATGAAGGAACAAATGAAATGCAACTCTAGTAGACATGGGAGAGAAAATGTAACTGAGCTCAACAGTTAGTGAAGACTTTTCCCCAGTGCACAAACAAGGAGCATGGCAAAGGTAGAAAGATTTATAGAATGAGCACGAATATTAACTCTCAACTGAAGAGTCTGCCTTCTTCCTTGTTTCTGTTCCTCTGTCTTGCCCCGCAGCCCTAGACCAATGTGTCTTGGCTGTCACATTGTTCCTCTTTGAGGAGCTCAGAGACATTTTGATTCAATGGAGAGTTTTGAGTCCAGATGACTGACCTGTATCAGCATGCTTATGCTAGTGTATAAACTCCTCCCATGGATTATCAGCCACTTGAGGGCAAGGATTGGGTGTAATTCAGCTCTGGACTTGCACAGTGTCTGCTTCAAGAAAATGTTGCAAAACTGATTTGAACACAGCAGAGATAGCTACCTGAGTTCAGGTATGTTTGATAGGCCCAGTAAGTTCTCCTCATTTACTCATTCATGGTTTCCTTATATAGATTTTATGACTATGTAAGTTTTTAAAAATTATTATTCAGGTATTGCAAGGCCTACAGATGAAGAGATGATAGTCATTGAAAAGATAATTTCCTACTCACAGTTCCCAGGAGGAGAGGGTGTGCTGCACCAGCAGGGCCACACAGTGAAGCACCAGGGTTAGCCAGGAGGGAGAGGGAGGGAGGGGTAGGAGCCTTTATCATGGTTCCTGCAGGAAAGTATGGGTGAGGCAGGGTAAATAGGTTTAGTATTAGATGGTTTGAACAATTTCGACAGCCTCTGGGGTGCTGGTACCTTGGTATCTGGCTCCAGGGTGATAAGGTGGGCAGGTGGATGGCAACCCAGAGTGAGAGCTCAATAAATGAGGTATTTGGGGTATGGCCTCTGGACCTGTTGGTTTGTGTATGGAAGTCACACCCACAGGTTAGTCATTTGCTGTCTCTAGTAGGGGCAGTCTCCTCAGGGTAAGGCTCCAGATGCCAAAACATCTGAATCAAAAGACAGCCGAATACATTCATCCATTTGTTCAATAGGCATTTCCTGAATGACTGCTGCCACCAGGCCATTGTGTTGGGGGCTCAATGTTGAGTAAGTCATAGGCCCTCCCCTTGAGGAGTTCATAGTCAAGCGAGGAGAATGGCTGGGGAGATAGCCACCATACAGAATGATTGAGCTGTGACAAAGAACAGAATAGGGTCACCCAAAGTGGACTAGGGGTTAAAAGCAGTGAAGCTTCCTAGAAGAACTGAGCTGAATGTTACAAGTAAGGTTTTGCCAAGCAGGGTGGGGTGGAAGGCAGTAGAGTCAGAAGTCATCCAAAAGCAAGCATGCCTTAATATCTTAAGGTTTCCTTAAGGACCAGGTGAATGTCTTCACTGGGGCAGCTGCTGGGAGTAGAGACTGTAAGGGAAGGCCCTTCACATGAGAGGCTGCCTTTTTTCTTACCCAGGTCTGGTTGATTTGCAAGCTGTCATGAAAAGGTGCATGTCAGGGGACTTCAGCAACAGCGTGTATTCATCTAGTGCTTTCTTTATGCTTCATGCTTATTTTCTTGTGTGCTTCTTACAAGCAACTTGTGAATCGGGAGGAGTACATCTCATATATGTATACTTCTGTACTGTATTTCATTATAATTCCATGTTTAAGAAGACGCATATACAACTATGTGTGGGCTCCTTGATGGAGCTAATGAACTTTGTCGTTTTCTTCATCTATTAAATCTCAGACTTGTCACATAGTCAATTTCAATTGGCTATAAATACTCCCATCTATGAAGATGGAGAGAGAGAAGGAAGATGGGCCATTGGGGGATGGAGGGTCAGGGAAAGGAAGTGGGGATGTGGGCATTGGTTCTTCCTAACTTTGCTTTGGCTCCAGAACCCTTCCATAGCATAACATCTCATCAAGCTGAGAGTGTCTGCTATGCAAAAGCTCTCTGTTATTTATATGGAAGCTCCTCACCAAGACAATGGTGGTGGGGGGGATAATATTTAAAGAGCATTTTGTGGTTACAAAATAAAATGACATATGCAACATACTTGGGAAAGTGTCTGGCACTTAATACCTGCATGATAAAATGGTAATTGCTATTATTTCATTATTATCAATATTGTCCTTACTATCTTTTCATATATGGACACCTACTACGTATACAAATGTCGATTTGCTCATTTTCTGGAGGAGATGAATAGGCACTGTAAAGATGCAGTACAAAAACAAAGAATCTGTAATCAAGATGCAGGATTTAAGGCTTAGATTTTGAAGGTTTGTTTAATGATGGGACATAACGTTTGATACAAGGTAAATCAGGGCATGTGTAATAAGTGACAGTTTTGATGGAGAAGAAGACAGCTTATAGCTGAGCGGTTAGGGAAGACCTGGTGCATTTAGTATATACCCTGACTTGCTTCAAATCCTTTGTAGAAAAAGATGCAAAGGAAGGAAAAGAAAACACACAGGTTCTAAATAAAATTCAGATTGTTTCATATAAGAGATACTGTTTGTGTAGAGAAGGTGAAAAATAAGGATACTGGTGGAATGTAGGTCCAGACAGGGAAGGCTAAGAAGTGTGTTGTGAGGCCTCTGGACTTTGTCCTGAAAGTCCAACCACAAGAGGTCACAGCAGGAACACTGAGTTACCCACCACCCACGGGTTAGCCTTTTGAACAAGTTAACAATGCTCAAAATAGAGCAAAGAGATATGTCTGATTTGGTAATGGGTATTAATCGGAAAATTGGAAACAAAATAGTTTTCCTTTAAGGTCACATGTATTAATTGTTAACACAGCCTTTCTTTAGTTTAGGGTGCAAGTGTTGATTTGCTACTTACTTGGTGTCTCAAGTAATGCCCTTCCACATTTGATGTGTTTTTCAGTAAGATTTAAAAATGGTTCTTTGGCATGTTAATAAGGCAACAGAGACACCCCCTAGTGTCAATGTGAAATTCTCTGATGGAACCCAGCACCGATAAAAGGTAGTGCCTAAATGTTTTTGTGAACTTTCTACAACTGGGCACACAATCACAAATACAGTAACCACTTTATAAAAGTTATGTGCTGCCTAATAAACCTTCTTCTTTTTTGATGGAGAAATTGAGTTAAAGAAAAAACTATTGACAGAACACATAAAGTTATTTTAGTGGCATCCACCATGTCTTTTGGGGTTATGTTAGTTTGATTGTGTTCTTATAACACCAGGGCTGGATTAACTTTGATAACACATATTTTCAATTGAGGACAATAAAATCATATCCTAATTTGCCTTGTATTAGTTATTCAGATAATTGGGATAAAAAGATTTTTGGGCTCTACTTTCCCTGGGTGATAGTTAACCTCTCACTTTACTTTGAACATGGAAAAGGGGATTTCCTGAGATCCTAAACTGAGTACCATCGCAAGTGTGGGGTTGTGTAGAATGGTGGTGTTTGGGTCTGCTGGTGGGTCTGTTTACATAGGGTTTCAAGAGCTGCAAAGAAGAACAACTAACTTGCTGCTTAGAGGCTGGATACAGAGTTGAGTCTTGGGACGAACATCCCCAAGCCCTAAGGAGTAAACTGGGCACTCTTAAATCAGTGATTCTGAAGCAGGTATACACATCAGCCTCAAATGCGGAGTATTTTAAAGTGCAGATTTCTGGATTCCAGATCCTAAAACATTCTGATTCTGTAGGTCTGGAGGTCGGGGAAGTGATACTCTTCTAAGAGGACGCCACGAGCATGTCTTCTATGGAGTTCTAGTTGCTAATGACTCTAACTGCACCTCTCAGGTAAGGACTAAATGTGGAAGGTAGTTTCCTGGAGGGAGGGGAGAGTAAGGGCTCATGAACTTGTGAGAGGTGTATGTACAAGTCCCCACTCATGACCCTCTGCGTTGCCTTCAGGCCCTGCTCCCTCTGAAACATGTCAGAGTCCTAGAAATATCTCTCAAAAGCCAGTAGGGAATCATGCTTTCTGCAGTTCCCCAGACGTGGCAGGAGAGATTTGGCGAGTCCAGTATCTCACCCTAGAGGAGAACCTTTGTTTGGTTCTTAGAGCCAATGGAACAGGTGTGGGAGGGTTGAATTTCTAAGGGTGTGGCCTGTGGGGGTGAGCTGTGGCCATTATGTATAGCTGCTTTCCATTTTCTCAGGCCAGTCCCTTTGCAAATAGCTGCTACCAAGGTATTTCAGTTGGAAGCAAGGGTTAGTCAATAGTCAGAGACATTAAACAAATGCAAATCAAAATGCAAACTTTCACATTAACTTCTTTAACTAAACACTTTAAAAAATCATAACAATAAGAATTCGCATACACTCACATCATTATGTACCAGATACTGAATGTTTGTATTCTTTTTTTTTTTTTTTTGCGGTATACGGGCCTCTCACTGTTGTGGCCTCTCCCATTGCGGAGCACAGGCTCCGGATGTGCAGGCTCAGCGGCCATGGGTCATGGGCCCAGCCGCTCCGCGGCATGTGGGATCTTCCTGGACCGGGGCATGAACCCATGTCCCCTGCATTGGCAGGCGGACTCTCAACCACTGCACCACCAGGGAAGCCTGAATGTTTGTATTCTTTAACCAGTAAATCCAACTCTAGAATCTACCGTAGGAAATAATCTGAAATGCAAATATTTATGTACTAAGATATTCTCCAAAATGTTATTCATAACACTGGAATAATGGAAACAGATGTCCTAAATGGTTTGGTAAATTGAGGAGTGCTCTATGAGAAAATACCAAAAACCACTAAAAATATTTATTAAAATATAAGATATGAGAAATTGATCTTGACATACTGAGTAAAGGAAGAAAAAAGCAGAGGGTGAGAAAGCGCTCTAAACTGTAACACATAAACACACATGGACACACACACACATAAACACACAGACACACATGGACACACACATGGACACACACATATACACATGGACACACACACAGCCACACACAAACACACATAAACACATGGACACACACGCACACATGGACACACACACACAGACACATGGACACACACATGCACACCACACACATACACACATGGACACACAGAGACGCACACATGGACACATGTATGCATGCACACATGGACACATACATACATGGACACACACATACACACATGACACACATGGACACACATACACACACGGACACACACAGACATGCACACAGATACACACACATACACAAACATGTGAGGACACACACACATGGACACACACATACACACACGGACACACACACACGCACACAGATAAATGATTGGATGAAATATGCCAACAAATGCCAAGGGATGACTTTCTTCAAATTTGACATGGTGACATTTTCTCACCCATCGATCTCACCTTGATATAGCCTCAGAGAAGACCATACTTACCCCTCTGTCTGTAGTAAGTTCCCAGCGTTACCCTGATTTTGTTACTGAATTAAGTTGTATGGACTCTGCTTTTTCTGTTCAGGTTTGTGTAGCCAAATAATGAAACCAATTTTGAGATAGTTTGCAATCTTTGCTCAATGGCCAAAGAATGGAGAAGTGGAGAAGTGGGAACTAAGTTCACAGATCGACTTCTGGGCCACGTGGTGAGAGGGATTTGATTTTAAAGAGTAAAGACAAAGGCTATATCCAATCTCCTGAGATATACCATAATGGAAAAGAATATTAAAAAAAGAATGTATAAATGTGTAAAACTGAGTCACTTTCCTGTACAGCAGAGATTGACACAGCATTGTAAATCAACTATGCTTCAATAGAAAAGAAAAAGAAAAGAAAAGAAAAAAAGACAAAGGGAGGAGGAGTGAAGCTAGTGATGGGGAAGCATATACATTAGTCTACTGGGGAAAGGGCAGGGCTTTTTGAGGGAGTGGGTGCCACCCTCTTTTTATCCTTTTTTTGGTCTTAATTTCCGATCCTGGCTGCCCGTGTGTCATTTAATTTGCTAATATAGTGAAATCAGCATATAATGAGACTCAGGTTCTGTTGGAGGTCAGATTCATCACCATCTTGGTCTCAGCTGGTTCCACCTGTTTTTTGTTTGCTTGTTTGTTTGTCTCTCCCTATAGCTTCCTTTCTTTTCTCTGGACCCCGTGACTTAAAGATTTATGTTCATTCCTGCTAAAGGTGTGGGTTGGGGGTTTTGAGCAAGGACCTGGTGCAGCAGCTCTGGCAACAATTTTACTCTTCAGAACACTGTTCTTTTCATTTATAAAAAGAAAAGTACCTGTTTATTTGCTTATATAATAGGTCTCACTTTTGGAAAACTGTGCTTCTTAAGATGAGGAGCACCTCTGCTTTACTTACTACCATTTATTTGGGGGCTGGTCCAGGTTGGTCCTGGAGCAGTGGACACTCAGTAAATTAGTATGTTCTATATTACATTAGCTGATAGAGTCTGTACTCTCTATGTATTTCATATGTATTTGTATGTATATAAATACACACATGGATATATAATTTTCCACTCAATTCCACAGTGTCTGATATTTCACATTTGAAATTTGAGATTTACTTCATTGCTTTACTTTTCTTTACAGCTTTTAAAAAAAAGTACATTCCTCTGATA
The DNA here is from genome assembly GCF_937001465.1 of Orcinus orca. Classification (NCBI taxonomy): domain Eukaryota; kingdom Metazoa; phylum Chordata; class Mammalia; order Artiodactyla; family Delphinidae; genus Orcinus; species Orcinus orca. Next base: position 16,128,238 of record NC_064565.1, on the reverse strand, counting down.
AACAGTGGATGGGTAGGGTAATACATGACATAGTTACTTATACCTTAGCAGGAAATATTTTCTCAATAAGTTTCTTTCCTGATAAATGGTATTAGGCTATTAAAGAAATGACCACTCTGATGATACAAGGAAGGGGTCATACTGCACTTCAAGTTTGCCCTGATGGCCTCAGACACAACTGGGCCCTGCCAAGGGAAGCCAAACAGCCCCAAGAGGTGTGGCCAGAAAGGGAAGATGGAAGGGGTCAAAGCAGATATTTATTTTCTCAACTTTGGTTGGGAGCTAACCCTGTCTGCAGATGTTTGTGAAAGTGAAAAAGAAGGGCACATGTTGGAGGTGAGTGGGGAAAGAGATAGAAAGGGACAGAGAGATAAAGAGATAGAGATAGAGATTGTAACAGAGCTCAATTTCATCCTAAAAATTGTTCTGAAATAAATGTATTCCCAGTTGTTATTTCCACTTACCAAAAATATCCAGTCTCACTAACATGCTCATTTATTTTTCTCAAGCTTATTTAAAATTTCTTTCCCATAATTTGGAGTCTGAGTCCGGAAAAGATGCCAATCCAACTTTATGCAACTCAATCCCATGGGAGCATTCTGATTTCCTTATAGAAGCCAAGCACAAAGGGCTCACTTTGAGGTCACATTGGTCTGGCTCCTAGCTTACCTTTTCTTATGGAGACACAAGGGCAAGCACATTGATGTATTTGGATGAATCCCTCCCCTTCTCTCTTTCCTTCCCTTCCTTTCTCCCTCCTTCCTCCTCTCTCTGCCTTGTTCTCTTTTCTTTTCCTTCTCAACTCTCAGGTTGGAGCTAAGATTTAGGTCAAAGCAGATGAGCAAAACAGATTGGAGGCATTAACCTGGAGGCTGTCTTTGCCTCTGAAATTAGAATCAACTCTGGGTGTGAATGACTGTTGATCCCTATTTTAAAGGAAGCTGCAATTTCTTGAAAATTGGAGGGATATTATGAGCATCTGAAACCTGCAGGGAGCCCCACTAATTACATATCCTGGACAAATATTTCTTACAGTAAAATCGACACATACAGAAATACTAATTTTAAGTCTTCCAATGTTGATGCTTAATGTCTGTTTTCCTTCTCTAATGAGAGTGCTCATGTGTTAATTAGGCTGGATCGCAGAGATGATTCACCTCTTCCCTGTTAGAAGGCAAGGCATGTTTCCTGCCAAAGAAGCAGGAGAAGTTTACTTTTACCTACTTCCCCCTCCCACCAAAGCCTTCTGGCATTTAGTTGTGAAACATCAATCTCCTCTAACGTTGTATCTCATCTAGTTTCCGCAATAATCTAACAGGCTTTCCTTTCTCCAGTTCTCTTGTTTGCTAGAGACAGTGCTGATTTATGCCTGCTACCCCAGCATAATTATTAAAATTGTTCCCATTTTTGCTCAGACGTGTCTTGGTTTCGATGATAATTGTATAGTCACCCAGCGTGATTTGCACCATACCCACCTCTCCAAGCTCATCTTTCACTTTACTTCTTTTCGCTTGCTGCAATTTCTCTTGTTCCCTTGGATCATTTCATGTTTTCTGGGGCCTTTTGGTGTATGTTCCTTTAGCCGTGCACACTGTCTTCTTCACCTCCCTATCTCAGCTCTGAAATTCTTCCAAAGCCTTCCTGACCTTACCAACCTAAATCAGGGCTCGTTGTTCAAAGGGTTCTTAGCGTTTATCGGAGCTATCATTCTACAATCATTTGGCATGATTGTTTCATTAATGTGGATTCCCCCATTAGATTCTGTCAGTCCCAAAATTATATTTTCTCCTTTATAGGAGGAAAACATGTTTTGGAGAGATTAAAAATTTGATGGTGATAACTGAGTGTGTATCTGAACCTCAGTTCCACCTAACTCTGACACCCATGAAGGGAAGAGCTTATGGGATGCTTGTGGTGGGCCTCTCCACTCTTTTCTTTCTTATAGGATCATACTTGGCTGGCATATTTGGGTGATGGCTGGGGATAGAGCAGCAGGGAAAAGCAAATCTTTTTGAAAAGGGTATCTGGAGCAACTGCAAATTATAGGAGGATTATCTTGGATTACTTGATATATTTTAAGATTTATTTTTCCTCTTTTTAATGCCCTGATTTTGTTTCTATAAAAATATTCATTAGAAATAAAAACATGGATTATATTTATTGTATCACTGGATCATAGTTTGAAGGGACCTTAGGGTTTATGCAAATGAATCAATTATTTTTTAATGGAAGAGGGAAAAAGATGTCAAGAGAAATTACAAAAGTTATCCAGAGTCACACAGCTGCTACCCAGAGGTCCTGTGGAACTGAGCTCAGATCAGTTATCTTGGATTTTTTCACCTGAGGTCTTGCTCATAATAGAACTCTATATACATCCCCATGACCACAAAGTGGGGGTGGGTTGTGAGTGCTATACAGGAGAATCTAACTCTAACTTGGTTATCACAGAAATTGCTGCCCACTTAGGTCAGTATCCTGCACCTCCTCTGCTACTCACTCAACCCTGGATCCATACACACAGAAAGAAGTGAAAGAATTATCTCAGACAGCACGCAGGAAGCAATTTGAGACATGATCAGTTATTTTCAAACCAACTCATATGCCACATTCATACCACCAGCCTGTTACATATAACATGTATTATGAATGAATGCTTGTGCACTGCTCAAACTCATAGGTTGAAGCCAAACCCCTGATGTGATGGTGTTAGAAGGTGGAGACTTCGGGAGGCAATAAGCTTTAAATGAGGTCACGAGAGTGGACACCCCCGTCCCCAGGATGGAATTAGTGTCATTATAAGAAGAGGAAGAGACACCAGAACTCTCTCTCTCCACCAGATGAGGATACAGCAAGAAGGCAGCCATCTGCAAGCCAGGAAGTGGGCCCTCTCTAGAAACCAACCATGCTGGTACCCTGACCTTGGACTTCCAGCCTCCAGAATTGTAGGAAATAAATGTCTGTTGTTTACACCACCCAGTCTATGGTATTTTGTTATAGCAGCTTGAGGTGACTTAGATAGTATATTTACAGAAGCATTTTAAAAATAATTAAAATATTAAACATAGTTAAGAAATTGCTGTGATCTCCCAGGGAAGACAATAGAGAGTTTAGAGGGAAGAAAACATCCCTAAGAGTTAAATAAGCAGGTAGAGAAAACTCTTATTTTACAAAGAAGACACAGATATGACCTGACAATTAAAAATATATCTGTAGATAGGTACCTGTTAATAAATGGGCTGAGCTATGCAGCCCCATTTGTATTTCCTTTAGAAGTCTTTAGCAGGAAGTGCTAAAGGTGAACTTGACAAGGACTCTGTCTTGCAATATCTTCAGTTTCTCTTTGGTATTAAAAATAATTTCCAATCAATATTTTCAAGTTCTGTAAAGCCTTAAGATTTGTTGGCTGGAAAATTCACAGTTTTGAGTGATGTCACTATGCGTCCCTTATTACCTGGGGAATCTCTTTATTCTTTTTATCGTTCTTCTGTTGGTGACATACATATCCTAACCCCTTACTAATGGACCCTTGAAGAGGAAAACTTTTTTTTATCCTTTAGATACATTTTGTTTATTCATTTATGTTATTATTATTATTATTTTACATCTTTATTGGAGTATAACTGCTTTACAATGTTGTGTTAGTTTCTGCTGAAGAGGAGAACTTCTGGTGCTGGAAATGAGAAGAAAGATTTGCCCTGATGGACAAAACCTAGAGAGGAAGGAGAAAGTGAGGGGATCATATGGGGCTTTAATCACATGGACTCTCTGAGAAGTCTCATGTCCAGCAAAGGCTGTTTCCTGTTCCTCCTCAGAACCTGGTTAATCTACATTTCCCAGTTTCCTTTACAGTGAGGGGAAGCCCTGTGACTGAATTCTGACCAGTGGGATATGGGGAGATATGAGGTATGTTATTTCTATACTATAAAATCTTGCATGCAACTTTCTGTATTCCATTTGCTGGTGATGTAGTCAAATTGATTGTATACCTTGACCAAATCCACAACTCAAAATCCCAATTTCCTCTCAATTTGCCTGTATGGAGAGTTGGAAGTGCTAGTCACCTCCTCTTACACCTGGTTTTAATCATTCTTACTCCCAACCCTGGATTCTGCTGTTAGTAGAAGTATAAACTGATGCAATATTGTGGGACAATTCTTTATGGGCTTCTTGCATTTCTGTAACTTTTGTGAGCAGAGGCATTGATGGCTTCTGTTTCAGACAATTTCTTCAAGGATGCTTATAGAGCAAACTTGGAAAATGGGGAGACGCCAGATTAGTTTACTGTCTGAGATAATAAAGATATTATCTCTTTTCAGCTCAAAGACTGGGCAGGTTTGTTGTGAACTTTTTAAAAGTTTGGGGGTTTCCTAAGCTCAAGGTTCCACTGCATGCATAGAATTTACCTGGGCCACTCTGCATTGCCCCTGTGGGCTTTGTTGGAGAGGGGGCTCAGGGGAACCAACTTGAACATGAAGCCCATGCTGCCTGTTGTGATGTGATTAATAGGTCCTTTGTCTCTGACTCAAGAGTCTCATGTCTTCTTCCAGCATCTATGAAACTGTGGCAGGATGACCTGTTATTAGGGTAAAATCTCAGACTCTTCACAGTTCTTGACAGCATTTGTTGATAGTAATTTGAATGTATCTATGAATTTAAAATCCTTTGATATTACAGTTTCATCCTTAGAAATCTATCCTGCAGAAAAACTTGTGTTCAAATACAAAGCTGTCTATTTCAGGGGAGAGTCTGATAGTGAGAAATTTAAAAGAAACTGAACATTTATCAGTAGGAACATACTTTCATGATAGGCATCCATATTCTTTTCTTTTCTTTTTTTTTAGGTTTTTTTTTTGATATGGACCATTTATAAGTCTTTATTGAATTTGTTACAATATTGCTTCTATTTTATGTTTTGTTTTTTTGGCCACAAGGCATGTGGGATCCTAACTCTCCAACCAGGGATAAAACCACACCCCCTGCATTGGAAGGCAAGGTCTTAACCACTGGACCACCAGGGAAGTCCCTAGGGATCCATATTCTGACAACAATTCAGCAACTAGAAAACAGGGAGCTCTTTATGTGCTGACAGAGGACTTTTTCCATGATACATTTTTTTATGGGAGAAAGCAAGTTATTCCTGATAATATGAATTATGAACTCATTTTCTATCCATCTATTCACTTACCAAACATTTATTGAGCACCTACTATGTGCCAGGATACATGATAATATAATCATAGGCAACATTAACACCGTGCCTACTTTCACATTGTGGGGAAACCAGAGTAAACAATAATAAAAACAAAAAATAAGGCAATTACATGGCTGTGAAAATGATATTCAAATAATAGAAAGCCAGGGAGGCTGCTTTAGATGAGGAGGACGTGGAAATCTGTAGTTTCAGAGAGGGGTCTGGCGAGGTAGCATTTAAGATGATACCACAGGTTTGGGAATAAGCTAGCCAAGCAGGGATTGGGGGAACATTTGAGTCAGAGACTCAGAGAAGGAAAAGGTTTCTTATCTTTGAGGATGAGAAAGGAAACCACGATGACCAGATGTTACCGTTCGTGAGGGAGGATGGTGATGTTGAGGGTCATGATAATGTATTTGGAAGGAGCCAAAAACCATGTTAGGTCAGTGATAGGATCTTGATTTCTTATTTAGATAATCATCCTGACTGCTGTCTGGAAAACAGACTTTAAGATATTCTCTCTTTCTGTCTATATATGTGTATGTATATATGCACATATACACTCATATATGTGTACACACATACAGATATACATGCATATATGCATACATACTTATAAACATACATGTCTATATTTTATGTAGAAGTGACAGCTTATGGTTTTGGGGGAAGAATTTTGCTACTTATTTTTTTATATAAAATATAAGGAAGCACATTCTGAATGTTACTAGGAAAAGACGGGAAAGGCCAGAATTTCTGGAGCCCGGTTATATACAAGAACAAGATTGAATTTTCCTCCCACAGATATTATTAAAATCTTTTAAAAATTTTGAGCCTACTTTCAGGCAGAGAAAGTGAAATATTGTATGATATCTCTTACATGCAGAATCTAAATTTAGAAAGATACAAATGAACTTATTTACAAAACAGAAACAGACTCACAGGCTTAGAGAATGAATTGAAGGTTATGGGGAGGGGGAAGGGGGATGGATAGTTAGGGAGTTTTGGATTGACATGTATACCTTATTATGTTTAAAATGAATAACTAACAAGGATCTACGGTGTAGAACAGGGAACTCTACTCAATATTATGTAACAAACTAAATGGGAAAAGAATTTGAAAAAGAATAGATACATGTATATGTATCAATGAATCAGTTTGCTATACACCTGAAACTAACACAATGTTGTTAATCAACTATACTCTAATATAAAATTAAAAAAAACTTTTTTTAAAAAATTAAAAAAATTTGACCTATTTATTTGTTTCTTTATCGCCAGAGATGATGATATTAGCATTGCTTAGAAAATAATTGTCTGTGTATATGCATGTACATGTTAACAAACATCCATTGGTTTCTAGCATATGAATATTAACTGCCATCTCTAAAAAGAGATCGAAGGAGGAAAAAGGAGCCACAAAGAATGTAGTCACGCAATCTTGTTTTGGACGAGTTAATAAATTGGAAGCTTGACCAAAATGACCTGGTCAGAGAAACATTTATGAGATCTGATAAGCTCTGCCAAAGATGTTATTAAGGGAAAGATCCTTTACAATTGAAGGATTTTAAAGGTTGCAAAATAGAAATTGAATGTTTTTCCTACTGTCAGTAAACAAATAAATCAATATATATCTTCTTTCATAAATACATAATTCTAGCAATTCATTGTTATGGCCATTTCTCACTAAGCCATCTTTCAATTTGATAACAAAACTATAATGGAACAAAACTTCCTTATTGATGCTGAGACCTCATTTAAGCATCTACAGGTTCCCTATTTAGAATGAACCTTGTTCTTTTTTTTTTTCCTTTGCGGTATGCGGGCCTCTCACTGTTGTGGCCTCTCCCGTTGCGGAGCACAGGCTCCGGACGCGCAGGTTCAGCGGTCATGGCTCACGGACCCAGCCGCTCCGCGGCACGTGGGATCCTCCTGGACCGGGGCACGAACCCGAGTCCCCTGCATCGGCAGGCAGACCCCCAACCACTGCACCACCAGGGAAGCCCCGAACCTTGTTCTTGATCCAAATTCTGCAAGGCTATGAGAACTATCCTAGGAGAAGTCTCATTAAACTATTTACTGAAATTTTATTAACACAAACTGTCATAGACACAGCCACTCCCACTCTCATTCTCACTCTGAGTTAGTGACTCACATCCGGGAGAAAATGTCATATTCTTCTTTTTAAGCAATGGAATTTAAAAAAAAACACTAATTAATATGGAAGTAAATTGGCTAATCACCAACGCTTGAATATATACAGCCAATGTTGGGAGCTTTTGGCCAGCCCGATGATAAGGACAGATAACTCTAGGAGATGTCACTTGTTTTGGACTTTCTTCTGTTGCTGAAGGTGGGGCTAATTATATTGAGGATTGGCAGAAATAACTGTCAGAGCCTTGGAATTTATTGATGGACTCATTATAAAAAACTACTGAACATCTATGTTCCATGCACTGTACAGAATGAGTGAAATATGTTCTTGACTCTTTTCTGGTGTCTAGTCATCTTTCATTTGGTTTTTCCGCCATGTTAGATATGCCACACTTACTTTTTCAAAATTTTTAGGTCCTCAAAAAGTACCATGAAATTATATCTCCCTCCAAGGGTTCTATTTGACTTTTGCTTGGTCGTTTGGAATTCATGGAAATTGTTGTTGCATTTGAATAGCATATTTCCTATTGTTTTAGGCAGAGTGATTTATAACAGTGCATGGGAAGGTTTGATTTTTGACATGCTTAACACTGATTAATTAGGTGAAATATTTCTCAATCACAGGTTTCTGACCAAGATTCTTCTGGAGTGAAACCCAAGTTCTCTCTGGGGAGACTAGAGAGGAAGGAGCAGGTGAATTAAATAGTGCCGCCCTCAGACTAGAAAAGTTTCTACCCACATCTTGGCTGTAGCACCTATACCCTATTTTGCCTTAGTGCATATCTGGTCCACATTTTTGTCAGTTAATTCCTGATTCTCCCTGGATTGTTGGAGCAGGTTAACAACTTTGCTTACTTTTCCAGGGAAGGAAGCAAACTATGGCTCTTTCCCTTAAAACTTTTACTGGTTCTCCTCCCTCCCTGCCTCAGTGTGGCTCAGAATAGCCCACGGTAATTTTGTCAACCTTCTTGGAGGAGATACATAGTTCCTGGATTCTCTTGACCAAAGTCAAGGATGTTCCCTGAATTCATGCATCAGAAATCACTTATTTTAAGAGCTGCAGGTAGACCCTCCTGCATGAGGTCTAAAAAGCCCTGTGATATCATAAAAACTTCCCCTTTTCTTGTTTTCCACTACTGATGCCAGAAGGTTAGCCTTTTTTGTTTTAAATTTTTACTGGAGTATAGTTGATTTACAATGTTTTATTAGTTTCAGATGTACAGTTTCAGCTGTTTATATATATATACATATATATATGTATATATGTAAACCAGATTCACTTCATACACATACACACACACACACACACACACACACATATATATATCCATTCTTTTTCAGATTCTTTTCCTTTATAAGGTATTACAGAATACTGAGTAGAGTTCCCTGTGCTATACAGTAAATTCTTGTTAGTTATCTATTTTATGTATAGTAGTGTGTATCTGTTAATCCCAATCTCCTAATTTATCACTTCCCCCCACATTTCTCCTTTGGTAACCATAAGTTTGATTTTGAGATCTGTGAGTCTGTTTCTATTTTGTAAAAACGTTCATTTGTATCATTTTTATTAGATTCCACATATATGTGATATCATATGATATTTATCTTTGTATGGTTGAGTAATTTTCCATTGTGTCTACATTCTACATCTTCTATATCCATTCATCTGTTAATGGACATTTAGGTTTCATTTAGGTCCTGGTTATTGTAAATAGTGCAGCAATGAACTTTGCAGTGCATGTATCTTTTCGAATTATGGTTTTCCCCGAATATATGCCCAGGAGTGGGATTGATGGATCATATGGTAGTTCTATCCTTCCTGACACATAACTATCTTCTTCATGACCTCCTCAACTCAAAGACAAGATTGGTCTGGACTTTGCCTTGAACAGCTCCAGAAGCCTCATATTCACATAGGTTCCTATGGCAACTTCAGGGCAATTTTTTATAAAGGCAACACATTTTAAACTTTTGAGTGTTTTGGGATCACCTAGGGTGCCTATTAAGAATTGCAGACTTGGGATCATTGCCATGAGAGATAATGACTCTGTAAATCTGTGATATGCCCCCTAAAGCTGATCTAGTAATAATGGTCATTACAGGGCAAGTGGTGTTGAGTTCATGCTTTGAGGAAGATTGCACTGTGATGACAAACACTGGCTTGTGAATTGACAAACATGGTTGAATTTCTAGCCCTACAACTTAGTAAGAGCATGACTTTGGATATGTTAATTTACTAACCAAAATTTGTAATCTAGCTCATACCTCTCATTGGTTTTTAATGTTATTTAATTTCACCAAGCCCATAATGACACATAGTATAGATACAAGGATAAGGTAATTCTAGGGAAACTTATAAGTGAAGGTCAACAAGAAAAGGTACATAGTTACTCAGATTGCCTGGTTTTCTGCAGAGATGTATGTCACGGGTGGTGCTTGCTGGACCTACCATGGCTGTGTTCCAGGGAAGGGACCTTGCAGTCTGTTGCTCTCCCTTTAATGGTATGAGCACCAGAAAGACCTTGACAGTGGGTGACACGATGCTTTGTGAGTTCACCTGGTATTGTACGTAATTATAATGTAATAACAAGCTTAGATGCCACTGTTTAGGGGAGTGATGAGAAATGTCACCTGCTTAGTACCTGAGACCTAGGGTACACCTGTAGGAAAATGCAGCTTCTCCTTCTTGGCGAGGGTAGTTGTTTCTGGTTCCCTCTAATGCATTTCTGGGCAATTCAGAGAGAGTTCCCAGGGAACTTTTCAGATAGACGCCACAATATCTCATAGGGCTTCTGTGAACATTGGATGGGATAATATATGATGAAAAGACTTAATTCAGTTCTGATCCAGTGTAAAAATTCTTTATACTTTTTCCCTTTCATGCATCCTACAGGGCCCAGGACACTTAGAAACTGCATGTTTTATATTCTTTTGTTCCAAATTGGCTAATATTTTATATTACAATTGTTGTTGATGCTTTTGTTATTATTAATCCCATTAATCTGAGTTGAATACATTTTTTTAATTTTAAAAATGTATTTATATTTTCTGCCTGTATTACTTCTTCTGGGGTAACCTGAGGTGGATAAATTTGCTTTTCACTGTTGGCTGAAGAATTCCTTTAATTTGCTCTAAACTACCTCTCTCGAACTTTAAGGGGGTGCTCATCATATTCTGGGATTTGGTGTTCACTTTTCCTATGTGAGTTATAGTTTTGTTTTTTTTTAACATCTTTATTGGAGTATGATTGCTTTACAATGGCATGTTAGTTTCTGCTTTATAACAAAGTGAATCAGTTATACATATACATATGTTCCCATATCTCTGTCCTCTTGCGTCTCCCTCCCTCCCACCCTACCTATCCCACCCCTCAAGGTGGTCACAAACCACCTAGCTGATCTCCCTGTGATATGCGGCTACTTCCTACTAACTATCTATTTTACGTTTGGTAGTGTATATATGTCCATGCCACTGTCTCACTTCTTCCCAGCTTACTCTTCCCCCTCCCCATATCATCAAGTCCATGCTCTAGTAGGTCTGTGTCTTTATTCACATCTTACCTCTAGGTTCTTCATGACTTTTTTTTTTCTTAGATTCCATATATATGTGTTAGCATATGGTATTTGTTTTTCTCTTTCTCACTTACTTCGCTCTGTATGACAGACTCTAAGTCCATCCACCTCACTATAAATAACACAATTTCGTTTCTTTTTATGGCTGAGTATTATTCCATTGTATATATGTGCCACATCTTCTTTATCCGTTCATCTGTTGATGGATACTTAGGTTGCTTCCATGTCCTGGCTATTGTAAATAGAGATACAGTGAACATTTTGGTACATGACTCTTTGTGAATTATGCTTTTCTCAGGGTATATGCCCAGTAGTGGGATTGCTGGGTCGTACGGTAGTTCTATTTGTAGTTTTTTAAGGAACTTCCATACTGTTCTCCATAGTGGCTGTATCAATTTACATTCCCACCAACAGTGCAAGAGGGTTTCCTTTTCTCCACACCCTCTCCAGCATTTATTGTTTCTAGATTTTTTGATGATGGCCATTCTGACTGGTGTGAGATGATATCTCATTGTAGTTTTTATTTCTCTAATGATTAATGATGTTGAGCATTCTTTCATGTGTTTGTTGGCAATCTGTATATCTTCTTTGGAGAAATGTCTATTTAGGTCTTCTGCCCATTTTTGGATTGGTTACTTTGTTTTCTTGTTATTGAGCTGCATGAGCTGCTTATAAATTTTGGAGATTAATCCTTTGTCAGTTGCTTCATTTGCAAATATTTTCTCCCACTCTGAGTGTTCTCTTTTGGTATTGTTTATGGTTTCCTTTGATTTGCAAAAGATTTTAAGTTTCATTATGTCCCATTTGTTTATTTTTGTTTTTATTTCCATTTCTCTAGGAGGTGGGTCAAAAAGGATCTTGCTGTGATTTATGTCATAGAGTGTCCTGTCTATGTTTTCCTCTAAGAGTTTGATAGTTTCTGGCCTTACATTTAGGTCTTTAATCGATTTTGAGCTTATTTTTGTGTATGGTGTTACGGAGTATTCTAATTTCATACTTTTACATATACCTGTCTAGTATTCCCAGCACCACTTATTGAAGAGGCTGTCTTTTCTCCACTGTATATTCTTGCCTCCTTTATCAAACATAAGGTGACCATATGTGCGTGGGTTTATCTCTGGGCATTCTATCCTGTTCCATTGATATATATTTCTGTTTTTGTGACAGTACCATACTATCTTGATTACTGTAGCTTTGTACTATAGTCTGAAGTCAGGGAGCCTGATTACTCCAGCTCCATTTTTCGTTCTCAAGATTGCTTTGGTTATTTTGGATCTTTTGTGTTTCCATACAAATTGTGAATTTTTTTGTTCTAGTTCTGTGAAAAATACCAGTGGTAGTTTGATAGGGATTGCGTGGAGAGTCATTTTCACAACATAGATTCTTCCAACCCAAGAACATGATATATCTCTCCATCTATTTGTATCATCTTTAATTTCTTTCATCAGTGTCTTATAATTTTCTGCATACAGATTTCTTTTTCTCCTTAGGTAGGTTTATTCTGAGATATTTTATTATTTTTGTTGCAATGGTAAATGGTAATGTTTTCTTAATTTCATTTTCATATTTTTCATCACTAGTGTATAAGAATACCAGAGATTTCTGTGCATTAATTTTGTATCCTGCTACTTTATCAAATTCATTGATTAGCTCTAGTAGGTTTCTGGTAGCATCTTTAGGATTCTCTATGTATAGTATCACATCATCTGCAAACAGTGACATCTTTACTTCTTCTTTTCTGATTTGGATTCCATTTATTTATTTTTCTTCTCTGATTGCTGTGGCTAAACTTTCAAAACTATGTTGAATAAGAGTGGTGAGAGTGGGCAACCTTGTCTTGGTCCTGTTATTAGTGGAAATGGTTTCCTTTTTTCACGATTGAGGATGATATTTGCTGTGGGTTTGTCATATATGGCTTAATTATGTTGATGAAAATTCCCTCTATGCCTACTTTTTTGCAGGGTTTTTATCATAAATGTGTGTTGAATTTTGTCAAAAGCTTTCTCTGCATCTATTGAGATGATCATATGGTTTTCCCCTTCAATTTCTTAATATGGTGTATCACTTTGATTGATTTGCATATATTGAAGAATCCTTGCATTCCTGGAATAAACCACACTTGATCATTGTGTATGATACTCTTAATGTGCTGTTGGATTCCCTTTGCTAGTATTTTGTTGAGGATTTTTGCATCTGTGTTCATCAGTGATATTGGCCTGTAGTTTTATTTGTGACATATTTGTCTGGTTTTGGTATCAGGGTGATAGTGGCCTCATAGAGTGAGTTTGGGAGTGTTCCTCCCTCTGCTATATTTTGGAAGAGTTTGAGAAGCATAGGTGTTAGTTCTTCTCTAAATGTTTGATAGAACTCGCCTGAGAAGCCATCTGGTCCTGGGCTTTTGTTTGTTGGAAGATTATTAATCACAGTTTCAATTTCAGTGCTTGTGATTGGTCTGTTCATTTTTTCTATTTCTTCCTGGTTCAGTCTCAGCACGTTGTGCATTTCTAAGAATATGTCCATTTCTTCCAGATTGTCCATTTTATTGTCATAGAGCTGCTTGTAGTAATCTCTCATGATCTTTTGTATTTCTGCAGTGTCAGTTGTTATTTCTCCTTTTTCATTTCTAATTCTATTGATTTGAGTATTCTCCCTTTTTTTCTTGATGCATCTGGCTAATGGTTTATCAACTTTGTTTATCCTCTCAAAGAACCAGCTTTTAGTTTCATTGATCATTGCTATCATTTCCTTCGTTTCTTTTTCATTTATTTCTGATCTGATCTTTATGATTTCTTTCCTTCTGCTAACTTTGGGTGTTTTTTGTTCTTCTTTCTGTAATTGCTTTAGGTGCAAGGTTAGGTTGTTTGAGATGTTTCCTGTTTCTTAAGGTAGGATTGTATTGCTAAACTTCCCTCTTACAACTGCTTTTGCTGCATCCCATAGGTTTTTGTTCATCGTGTCTCCATTGTCATTTGTCTATAGGTATTTTTTAATTTCCTCTTTGATTCCTTCAGTGATCACTTCGTTATTAAGTAGTGTATTGTTTAGTCTCCATGTTTTTGTATTCTTTACAGATATTTTCCTGTAATTGTTATCTAGTCTCATAGCGTTGTGGTCAGAAAAGATACTTGATGTAATTTCAATTTGCTTAAATTTACCAAGGCTAGATTTGTGACCCAAGATATGATCTATCCTGGAGAATGTTCCACGAGCACTTGAGAAAACTATGTATTCTGTTGTTTTTGGATGGAATGTCCTATAAATATCAATTAAGTCCATCTTGTTTAATGTATCACTTAAAGCTTGTGTTTCCTTATTTATTTTCATTTTGGATGATCTGTCCATTGGTGAAAGTGGAGTGTTAAAGTCCCCTACTATGAATGTGTTACTGTTGATTTCCCCTTTCATGGCTGTTAGTATTTGCCTTATGTATTGAGGTGCTCCTATGTTGGGTGCCTAAATATTTACAATTGTTATATCTTCTTCTTGGATTGATCCCTTGATCATTATGTAGTGTCCTTCTTTGTCTCTTCTAATAGTCTTTATTTTAAAGTTTATTTTGTCTGATATGAGAATTGCTACTCCAGCTTTCTTTTGATTTCCATTTGCGTGGAATATCATTTTCCATCCCCTCACTTTCAGTCTGGATATATCTCTAGGTCTGAAGTGGGTCTCTTGTAGACAGCATATATACGGGTCTTGTTTTTGTATCCATTCAGTCAGTCTGTGTCTTTTGGTGGGAGCATTTACTCCATTTATACTTAAGGTAACTATCGATATGTATGTTCCTATTCCCATTTTCTTAATTGTTTTGGGTTTGTTATTGTAGGTCTTTTCCTTCTCTTGTGTTTCTTGTGTAGAGAAGTTCCTTTAGCATTTGTTGTAAAGCTGGTTTGGTGGTGCTGAACTCTCTCAGCTTTCGCTTGTCTGTAAAGGTTTTAATTTCTGCATCAAATCTGAATGAGATCCTTGCTGGGTAGAGTAATCTCGTTTGTAGGTTTTTCTCCTTCCTAACTTGAAATATGTCCTGCCACTCTGTTATGGTTCGCAGAATTTCTGCTGAAAGATCAGCTCTTAAACTTATGGGGATTCCCTTGTGTGTTATTTGTTGTTTTCCCCTTGTTGCTTATAATATGTTTTCTTTGTATTCAAGTTTTGATAGTTTGATCAATATGTGACTTGGTGTGTTTCTCCTTGGATTTATCCTGTATTGGACCCGCTGTGCTTCCTGGACTTGATTAACTATTTTCTTTCCCATATAGGGAAGTTTTCAACTATAATCTCTTCAAATATTTTCTCAGTCCCTTTCTTTTTCACTTCTTCTTCTGGGACCTCTATAATTTGAATGTTGGTGCATTTCATGTTGTCCCAGAGGTCTCTGAGACTGTCCTCAGTTCTTTTCATTCTTTTTTCTTTATTCTGCTCTGCAGTAGTTATTTCCAGTATTTTGTCTTCCTGGTCACTCATCCGTTCTTCTGCCTCAGTTATTCTGCTATTGATCCCTTCTTGAGTATTTTTAATTTCATTTATTGTGTTTTTCATCATTGCTTGTTTCCTCTTTAGTTCTTCTTGGCCCTTGTTAAATGATTCTTGCATTTTCTCTATTCTATTTCCAAGATTTTCGATCATCTTTAGTATCATTATTCTGAATTATTTTTCATGTAGACTGCCTAGTTCCTCTTTATTTTTTAGGTTTGGTGGGTTTTTTCCTTGCTCCTTCATCTGGTGTATGTTTTTCTGTCTTCTCATTTTGCTTATCTGTGTTTGGGGTCTCCTTTACACAGGCTGCCAGTTCATAGTTCCTGTTATTTTGGTGCCTGTCCCCAGTGGCTAAGGTGGGTTCAGTGGGTTGTGTAAGTTTCCTGGTGGGG
Source organism: Orcinus orca (assembly GCF_937001465.1). Lineage (NCBI taxonomy): Eukaryota > Metazoa > Chordata > Mammalia > Artiodactyla > Delphinidae > Orcinus > Orcinus orca. Next base: position 16,112,453 of record NC_064565.1, on the reverse strand, counting down.
AGAATAGTGCCTGTGTTCTGGTGGATGAGGCTGGATCTTGTCTTTCTGGTGGGCAGGTCCACATTTTGTGGTGTGTTTTGGGGTGTCTGTTGCCTTTTTATGATTTTAGGCAGCCTCTCTGCTAATGGATGAGGTTGTGTTCCTGTCTTGCTAGTTGTTTGTCATAGGGAGTCCAGCACTGTAGCTTGCTGGTCATTGTGTGAAGCTGGGTGTTGGTGTTGAGATGGAGATTTCTGGGAGATTTTCACCATTTGATATTACGTGGAGCTGGGAGGTCTCTTGTGGACCAGTGTCCTGAAGTTTTCTCTCCCACTTCAGTGACACAGCCCTGACCCCTGGCTGGAGCACCAAGAGACTGTCCTCTTCATGGCTCAGAATAAAAGGGAGAAAAAATAGTAAGAAATAAATAAAGAAAGAAAGAAAGAAAGAAAGAAAAAAAAAGTAGGAGGATAAAATAATATAAAATAAAAAGTTATTAAAAATATTTATTAAGAAAAAAATTTTTAAAGTAAAAAAACAAACAAACAAAAACCAAACTGACAGAAACCTAGCACAAATGATGAAAGCAAAGCTATACAGACAAAATCTCACACAGAAGCATACACACACACACTCACAAAAAGAGGAAAAGGGGAAAAGATAATCTATCTTGCTCCCAAAGTCCACCTCCTCAATTTGGGATGATTCATTGTCTATTCAGATATTCCACAGATGCAGTGTACATCAAGTTGAATGTGGAGCTTTAATCCGCTGCTCCTGAGGCTGCTGGGAGAGATTTCCCTTTCTCTTCTTTGTTCTCACAGCTCCCGGGTCTCAGCTGTGGATTTGTCCCCACCTCTGCATGTAGGTCGCCGGAGGGTGTCTGTTCTTTGCTTAAACATGACGGGGTTAAAGTAGCCGCTGATTTGGCGGCTCTGGCTCACTCAAGCAGGGGGGAGGGAGGGTTACGGATGCAGGGCGAACCTGCAGTGGCAGAGGCCAGCGGGATGTTGCACCAGCCTGAGGCGCTTCATGTGTTCTCCCGGGGAAGTTGTCCCTGGATCACTGGACCCTGACAATGACGGGCTGCACAGTCTCCCTGGAAGGGGGGTGGTGTGGATAGTAACCTGTGCTTGCACACAGGCTTCTTGGTGGTGGCAACAGCAGCCTTAGCGTGTCATGCCCATCTCTGGGGTCCGCACTGTTAGCCGCAGCTGGCGCCTGTCTCTGGAGCTCCTTTAAGCAGTGCGTTTAATTCCCTCTCCTCGCACACTAGGAAACAAAGAGGCAAGAATAAGTCGCTTGCCTCTTCGGCAGGTCCAGACATTTTCCCGGACTCTCTCCCGGCTAGCTGTGGCCTACCAGCCCCTTCAGGCTGTGTTCACGCCACCAACCCCAGTCCTCTCCCTGGGATCCGACCGAAGCCCCAGCCTCAGCTCCCAGCCCCGCCCGCCCTGGCGGGGGAGCAGACAAGCCTCTTGGGCTGGTGAGTGCTGGTTGGCACCTATCCTCTGTGTTGAAATCTCTCTGCTTTGCCCTCCGAACCCCTGTGGCTGCGCTCTCCTCTGCAACACTGAAGCTTCCCCCACCACCACCTGCAGTCTCCGCCCACGAAGGTGTTTCCTAGTATGTGGAAACCTTTCCTCCTTCACAGCTCCCTCTCACTGGTGCAGGTCCCATCCCTATTTTTTTTGTCTCTCTTTATTCTTTTGCCCTACCCAGGTATGTGGGGAGTTTCTTGCCTTTTGGGAGGTCTGACGTCTTCTGCCAGCATTCAGTAAGTGTTCTGTAGGAGTTGTTCCACGTGTAGATGTATTTCTGATGTATCTGTGGAGAGGAAGGTGATCTCCACATCCTACTCTTCCACCATCTTCTCCTGAATCCCCTGAAAACTTTTTGTAGTTTCTGTTTTTCTTCTCCTGAGGGAAGTTCTGTCTAAGCAAGAAAATTGTTTTTCTCCTCTGAAGCCTAGGATGAAGTCTATTATAATTCTAACCATCTGCCATAGAGTTTTCCACATTCAAATTGTTAGAGCATTGTATGAGTAGCTGAATTGCTAAACTGCATTTCTAGGGAATAAAAGGGCTGAAATTCACAGAATTTGATCATTTAAAATATTGCTATTTGAGGGACTTGCTGCGAAATTGTTTTAATATAATCACATACTTCCATTAATATGTGCAAACCTTTATACATGGGGCTTTGTGAGTTCACACGGAATTACACATAATAAATAATGTTAATGCATACAATTCAAATTATTATAAGCTCAAATTTCAACAATATTGTAAACTATTATATACACACATATGAATGTACTCTATAACTGCTGAGATAGGGAATGTGTAACTTTGCCAGAGTACAACTTTGTACAGATTATTAAATAAAGCTCTATATGTCTTATTTTCTTTAAAAACCCCAGCAAATGTTATGTACTCTCTCTCTCAACACCTATCTATCTATTTTATACATAGCACAATGCCTCCCATAAACGGAAACCCAATCAAAGCTTGTTAAATATCCAGATTATCACCATCGTTTGTGATTTGGACATTTTCATTATTCAGAAAGAATCAATGAGTAGGGAATGTTGAAGAATTTAGTCTCCACTGATAGTGCTCTATGCTTATAACATGAGTGCTATATTAGAAGATTTTTTTTTATCTTCAGTTCCCGAATATCTCCCTATTGTTTACGAGGCCATAGTTGAAGTTTCTCAAATCATTCTGAAGCCTCGTCCATTTTGTCTCAGAGAGGGATTCATTCAACATTTGAGGGGAATTACCAAGGGCTGTTTTCATTTGAGCCCATTGACCCTTCTCAGAAAACACTAAGTCCTGCTCAAGGGAAGACAGGACAAGAGATGGAGGGAGAATTTCTGTACTGGAGAAGAGCATGACGTAGATCAACCCCTTCATCTTCCACCATCATAGGGAAGCAGGTTTCTGTTACATTCTTTGCAGATGGAAGGAGAGAGCAGGAAACCTCAAAGCACCCAACTCCTCCTCCCAATGGAATCATCTCTAACCATGTGCTTTTGCCCAAATATAGTCCCAACCCTTCTAGAATCTTACCTCCCTTATTTCTTCCTTAGTTGTTATTTTCCTAAAACACAAGTCTGACCATGTTGAATTTCCTATCAAAAACCTTCCCTGTATTCCATTTCTTCCAGAATATAAATCTAACTTGGCAGCATAGAATTCATTCCCCATGGCCCCAGTTTCCACCATGCCTCTTCACATTCTTTTCATTCTGGTGAAAGGGAACTAACTAGTTGACCAAACACATTACACAGTTTCACACTTAGTGTCTGTGTGTAGTATACTTTCAGCTCACAATAAACGTGACCATGCTCCCTGCTTTCCTTTTAGGACCATCTAGTGTCTATCTTCCCTGAAGGTTTTCCAAATTTCCTATAGATATTCCAATCTCTCAGTCTCCTGTTCTCATTGCTGGCACTTTTACCACATTACTGACATGAAGAAACAGGTTGTTTGTATGTCATTTTCCCTCTTTCACCCTCTCTGGCCATTAAGCATCTGTAGGGCAAGGACTGTGCATTCTTTACTCTACAGCTCCATGCCCTGCAGGCTTAGTATGTGGACTTGCATGGAGAGAAAAGAGAGAAGGCGGGATTACATTCAATGCAGGAAATGCTTTAAGAATCCTCAGCTCCTTGGAGCCACAAGTGCAACTGGTGCTATACTAGGGGCTAAATAAAGAAGAAAAAAAGGAGAACAAAGGGAAAGAAGACACTTCATAAATCAGTCAAGTCTATAACATAGACTTCATTCCTTAAAGAACTCAAGAATAATGCATTGCTTGGACATTGAAGAGAAAATTAGGCAAAATTTGAGACAATATATGTTATGGTCTTATTTGCTCACTTGTATACATAGGCTGCTTTATGGGTCTAGTTCATTTTGAAAATGTGATAATTGAGCCTTATTTTATTGGTATTCAGCTGGTATCACTATGTAGTGCACAGAGCTTGAGTTCTGGAGTCAGACAGTATCTGGTTAAACAGTTAGTTTCTCCCCTAATTCACTGTGTAGCCTCAGAAGCAATTTGACCCTCAATTTTCTCATTTCTAAAGTAAACATATCTCAGAAGTGAACAGGGAAGGTAGACTGCGTCAGTGCTTTAAGACCTGGATCAAGACCTGGATCAAGGAAGACCTTCTACTCTGTGAGGAAGGGAGGAGCCCAAGGGGAGTCCAAGGTACCCCCCAGGCCTTGAAGACACAGAGCACGTCCCCCAGAGCCAAGACTGAGAAGTGTGGATACACCAGAAATACATCTACACGTGGAACAACTCTTACAGAACACCTAGTGAATGCTGGCAGAAGACGTCAGACCTCCCAAAAGGAAAGAAACTCCCCACATACCTGGGTAGGGCAAAAGAAAAAGGAATAAACAGAGACAAAAGAATAGGGACGGGACCTGCACCAGTGGGAGGGAGCTGTGAAGGAGGAAAGGTTTCCACACACTAGGAAGCCCCTTGGTAGGCGGAGACTACGGGGGGCAGAGGGGGGGAGCTTCGAAGCCACGGAGGAGAGCACAGCAACAGGGGTGCGGAGGGCAAAGTGGAGAGATTCCCACACAGAGGATCAGTGCCGACTGGCACTCACTAGTCCAAGAGGCTTGTCTGCTCCCCCGCCGGGGCGGGCAGGGCTGGGAGCTGAGGCTGGGGCTTTGGTCGGATCCCAGGGAGAGCACAGGGGTTGGTGACGGGAACACAGCCTGAAGGGGGTTAGGGCACCACTGCTAGCCGGGAGGGAGTCCGGGGAAAAGTCTGGACCTGCCGAACAGGCAAGAGACTTTTTCTTCCCTCTTTGTTTCCTGGTGTGCGAGGAGAGGGGATTCAGAGCTCTGCTTAAAGGAGCTCCAGAGACGGGCAACAGCCACGGCTAACACTGCGGACCCCAGAGACGGGCATGAGATGCGAAGGCTGCTGCTACTGCCACCAAGGGGCCTGTGTGCGAGCACAGGTCACTATCCCCACCACACTTCCGGGAAGCCTGTGCAGCCCACCACTGCAAGGGTCCCGGGATCCGGGGACAACCTCTCCGGGAGAACAAATGGCATGCCTCAGGCTGGTGCAACGTTATGCCAGCCTCTGCTGCCACAGGCTCACCCTGCACTCTGTACCCATCCCTCCCCCTGGCCTGAGTGAGCCAGAGTCCCCGAAGAAGCTGCTCCTTTAACCCCGTCCTGTCTGAGCGAATAACAGTTGCCCTACGGCGACCTACATGCAGAGGTGGGGCCAAATCCAAAGATGAGCCCCGGGAGCTGTGCGAACAAAGAAAAGAAAGGGAAATCTCTCCCAGCAGCCTCAGGAGCAGCGGATTAAATCTCCACAATCAACTTGATGTACCCTGCATGTGTGGAACACACGAATAGATAACAAATCATCCCAAATTGAGGAGGTGGACTTTGAGAGCAAGATTTATTATTTTTTCCCCTTTTCCTCTTTTTGGGAGTGTGTATGTGTATGCTTCTGTGTGAGATTTTGTCTGTATAAGTTTTGCTTCCACCATTTGTCCTAGGGTTCTATCCGTCCATTATTTTTTCTTAATAATTATTTTTTATTTTAATAACTTTATTTTATCTTATTTCTTTTTCTTTCTTTCTTTCTTTCTTTCTTTCTTTCTTTCTTTCTTTCTTTCTTTCTTTCTTTCTTTCTTTCTTTTCTTCCTTCCTTCCTTCCCTCATTCCTTCCTCCCTCCCTTCTGGCTTTTTTCTTTCTTTCTTTCTTTCTTTCGTTCTTTCTTTCTTTCTTTCTTTCTCTCTCCCTCCCTCTCTCTCTCTCTCTCTCTCTCTCTTTCTTTCCTTCTTTCTTTCTTTCTTTCTTTCTTTCTTTCTTTCTTTCTTTCTTTCTTTCTTTCTTTCTTTCTTTCTTTCCCTCCCTCTCTCTCTCTCTCCCTTTCTTTCTTCCTTTCTTTCTCTCTCTCTCTTTCTTTCTACTTTTTCTGACTATTATTCTGAGCCATGAGGATGAAAGGCTCTTGGTGGTGCAGCCAGGAGTCAGTGCTGTGCCTCTGAGGTGGGAGAGCCAACTTCAGGACACTGGTCTACAAGAGACCTCCCAGCTCCACATAATATCAAATGGCAAAAATCTCCCAGAGATCTCCATCTCAACACCAGCACCCAGCTTCACTCAACGACCAGCAAGCGACAGTGCTGGACACATTATGTCAAGCAACTAGCAAGACAAGAACACAACCCCACCCATTAGCAGAGAGGCTGCCTAAAATTATAATAAGGCCACAGACACCCCAAAAAACACCAACAGACGTGGACCTGCCCACCAGAAAGACAAGATCCAGCCTCATCCACAGAACACAGGCACTATCCCCTCCACCAGGAAGCCTACACAAACGACTGAACCGTTCTTTAGCCACTGGGGACAGACACCAAAAACAACGGGAACTACGAAACTGCAGCCTGCAAAAAGGAGACCCAAAACACAGTAAGATAAGCAGAAGGAGAAGAAAGAAAAACACACAGCAGCTGAAGGAGCAAGATAAAAACCCACCAGCCCTAAAAAATGAAGAGGAAATAGGCAGTCTACCTGAAAAAGTATTCAGAATAATGATAGTAAAGATGATCCAAAATCTTGGAAATAGAATGGAGACAATGTAAGGAACATTTAATAAGGAACATTTAATAAGAAGTAAAGATGAAACAAGCAATGATGAACAACACAATAAATGGAATTAAAAATACTCTACATGGGATCAATAGCAGAATAACTGAGGCAGAAGAATGGATAAGTGACCTGGAAGATAAAATAGTGGAAATAACTACTGCAGAGCAGAATAAAGAAAAAAGAATGAAAAGAACTGAGGACAGTCTCAGAGACCTCTGGGACAACATTAAAAACACCAACATTCGAATTATGGGGTTTCCAGAAGAAGAAGAGAAAAAGAAAGGGACTGAGAAAATATTTGAAGAGATTATAGTTGAAAACTTCCCTAATATGGGAAAGGTAATAGTTAATCAAGTCCAGGAAGCACAGAGAGTCACATACAGGATAAATCCAAGGAGAAATACGTCAAGACACATATTGATCAAACTGTCAAAAATTAAATACAAAGAAAACAAATTAATAGAAGCAAGGGAAAAACAACAAATAACACACAAGGGAATCCCCATAAAGTTAACAGCTGATCTTTCAGCAGAAACTCTGCAAGCCAGAAGGGACTGGCAGGACATATTTAAAATGATGAAGAAGAAAAACCTTCAATCAAGATTACTCTACCCAGCAAGGATCTCATTCAGATTTCATGGAGAGATTAAAACCTTTACAGACAAGCAAAAGCTGAGAGAGTTCAGCACCACCAAACCAGCTTTATAACAAATGCTAAAGGAACTTCTCTAGGCAAGAAACACAAGAGAAGGGAAAGACCTGCATTAACGAACCCAAAACAATTAAGAAAATGGGAAGAGGAGCATACATTTCAATAATTACCTTAAATGTAAATGGACTAAATGTTTCCACCAAAGGACATAGATTGGCTGAATGGATACAAAAAAAAGACCCATATATATGCTGTCTACAAGAGAACCACTTCAGACCTAGGGACACATACAGACTGAAAGTAAGGGGATGGAAAAAGATATTCCATGTAAATGGAAACCAAAAGAAAGCTGGAGTAGCAATTCCCATATCAGACAAAATAGACTTCAAAATAAAGACTATTAGAAGAGACAAAGAAGGACACTACATAATGATCAAGGGATCGATCCAAGAAGAAGATAACAATTGTAAATATTTACGCACCCAACATAGGAGCACCTCAATACATAAGGCAAATATTAACAGCCATAAAAGGGGAAATCGACAGTAACACATTCATAGTAGGGGACTTTAACACCCCACTTTCACCAATGGACAGATCATCCAAAATGAAAATAAATAGGGAAACACAAGATGTAAATGATACATTAAACAAGATGGACTTAATTGATAATTATAGGACATTCCATCCAAAAACAACAAAATACACATTTTTCTCAAGTGCTTATGGAAGATTCTCCAGGATAGATCATATCTTGGGTCACAAATCAAGCCTTGGTAAATTTAAGAAAATCGAAATTGTATCAAGTATCTTTTCTGCCCACAACGCTATGAGACTAGATATCAATTACAGGAAAAGATCTGTAATTGGAGGCTAAACAATATACTACTTAATAACGAAGTGATCACTGAAGAATTCAAAGAAGAAATGAAAAGATACCTAGAAACAAATGACAATGGAGACATGACGACCCAAAACCCATGGCATGCAGCAAAAGCAGTTCTACGAGGGAAGTTTATAGCAATACAAGCCCACCTTAAGGAACAGGAAACATCTCGAATAAACAACCTAACCTTGCACCTAAAGCAATTAGAGAAAGAAGAATAAAAATACCCAAATGTTAGCAGAAGGAAAGAAGTCATAAATATCAGATCAGAAATAAATGAAAAAGAAATGAAGGAAACGATAACAAGGATCAATAAAACAAAAATCTGGTTCTTTGAGAAGATAAACAAAATTGATAAAGCATTAGCCAGACTCATCAAGAAAAAAAGGGAGAAGACTCAAATCAATAGAATTAGAAATGAAAAGGGAGAAGTAACAACTGACACTGGAGAAATACAAAAGATCATGAGAGATTACTACACGCAACTCTATGCCAATAAAATGGACAACCTGGAAGAAATGGACAAATTCTTAGAGATGTACAAGCTGCCAAGACTGAATCAGGAAGAAATAAAAAATATGAACAGAACAATCACAAGCACTGAAATTGAAACTGTGATTAAAAATCTTCGAAGAAATAAAAGCCCAGGACCAGATGGCTTCAGAGATGAATTCTCTCAAATATTTAGAGAAGAGCTAACACCTATCCTCTCAAACTCTTCCAAAATATAGCAGAAGGAGGAATACTCCCAAACTCATTCTACAAGGCCACCATCACCTTGATACCAAAACCAGACAAGGATGTCACAAAGAAAAAGAATTACAGGCCAATATCACTGATGAACCTAGATGCAAAAATCCTCAACAAAATACTAGCAAACAGAATCCAACAGCACATTAAAAGGATCATACACAATGATCAAGAGGGGTTTATTCCAGGAATGCAAGGATTCTTCAATATACCAAATCAATCAACGTGATACACCATATTAAGAAATTGAAGGAGAAAAACCATATGATCATCTCAATAGATGTAGAGAAATCTTTTGACAAAATTCAACACACATTTATGATAAAAACCCTGCAGAAAGTAGGCATAGAGGGAACTTTCCTCAACAAAATAAAAGCCATATATTACAAATAGACAGCCAACATCATCCTCAATGGTGAAAAACTGAAACCATTTCCACTACGATCAGGAGCAAGACAAGGTTACGCACTCTCAGCATTATTATTCAACATAGTTTTGGAAGTTTTAATCACAGCAATCAGAGAAGAAAAAGAAATAAAAGGAATCCAAATCAGAAAAGAAGAAGTAAAGCTGTCACTGTTTGCAGATGACATGATACTATACATAGAGATTCCTAAAGATGCTACCAGAAACCTACTAGAGCTAATCAATCAATTTGGTAAAGTAGCAGGATATGAAATTAATGCACATAAATCTCTAGCATTTCTATACACTAATGGTGAAAAATCTGAAAGTGAAATCAAGAAAGCACTCCCATTTACCACTGCAACAAAAAGAATAAAATATCTAGGAATAAACCTACCTAAGGAGACAAAAGACCTGTATGCAGAAAATTATAAGACACTGATGAAAGAAATTAAAGATGATACAAATAGATGGAGAGATATACCATGTTCTTGAATCGGAAGAATCAATATTGTTTAAATGACTCTACTACCCAAAGCAATCTACAGATTCAATGCAATCCCTATCAAACTACCACTGGCATTTTTCATAGAACTAGAACAAAAAATTTCACAATTTGTATGGAAGCACAAAAGACTCCGAATAGCCAAAGCAATCCTGAGAACGAGAAATGGAGCTGGAGGCATTAGGCTCCCTGACTTCAGACTATACTACAAAGCTACAGTAATCAAGACGGTATGATACTGGCACTAAAACAAAAAGATAGATCAATGGAACAGGATAGAAAGCCCAGAGATAAACCCACGCAAATATGGTCACCTTATCTTTGATAAAGGAGGCAGGAATATACAGTGGAGAAAGGACAGCCTCTTCAACAAGTGGTGCTGGGAAAATTGGACAGGTACATGTAACAGTATGAGATTAGATCACTTCCTAACACCATACACAAAAATAAGCTCAAAATAGATTAATGACCTAAATGTAAGGCCAGAAACTATCAAACTCTTAGAGGAAAACATATGCAGAACACTCTATGACATAAATCACAGCAAGATTCTTTTTGACCCACCTCCTAGAAAAATGGAAATAAAAACAAAATAAACAAATGGGACCTAATGAAACTTCAAAGCTTTTGCACAGAAAAGGAAACCATTAAGAAGACCAAAAGAAAACCCTCAGAATGGGAGAAAATATTTGCAAACGAAGCAACTGACAAAGTATTTATCTCCAAAATTCATAAGTAACTCATGCTGCTCAATAACAAAAACAAACAAACAAACAAACAACCCAATCCAAAAACGGGCAGAAGACCTAAATAAACATTTCTCCCAGGAAGATATACAGACTTCCAACAAACACATGAAAGAATGCTCAACATCATTAATCATTAGAGAAATGCAAATCAAAACTACAATGAGATATCATGTCACACCAGTCAGAATGGTCATCATCAAAAAATCTAGAAACAATAAATGCTGGAGAGGGTGTGGAGAAAAGGGAACACTCTTGCACTGCTGGTGGGAATGTAAATTGATACAGCCACTGTGGAGAACAGTATGGATGTTCCTTAAAAAACCACCCATAAAAATACCATATGACCCAGCAATCCCACTACTGGGCATATACCCTGAGAAAACCATAATTCAAAAAGAGTCATGTACCAAAATATTCATTGCAGCTGTATTTACAATAGCCTAGAGATGGAAAAAACCTAAGTGTCCATCATCGGATGAATGGATAAAGAAGAAGTGGCACATATATACAATGGAATATTACTCAGCCATAAAAAGAAATGAAATTGAACTGTTTGTAATGAGGTGCATGGACCTAAAGTCTGTCATACAGAGTGAAGTAAATCAGAAAAAGAAAGACAAATACCGTATGCTAACACATATATATGGAAATTAAGAAAAAAAATGTCATGAAGAACCTAGGGGTAAGACAGGAATAAAGATACAGACCTACTAGAGAATGGACTTGAGGATATGGCAAGGGGGAAGTGTAAGCTGTGACAAAGCAAGAGAGTGGCATGGACATATATATACTACCAAAAGTAAAATAGATAGCTAGTGGGAAGCAGCCGCATAGCACAGGGAGATCATCTCGGTGCTTTGTGACCACCTAGAGGGGTGGGATAGGGAGGGTGGGAGGGAGGGAGACGCAAGATGGAAGAGATATGGGAACATATGTATATGTATAACTGATTCACTTTGTTATAAAGCAGAAACTAACACACAATTGTAAAGCAATTATACTCCAATAAAGATGTAAAAAAAATACTAATAAAATAAACATAGTGATAACTGCTCCAAGATTAAAATAATGCATGGCATTATAAAGTTAATACACAGTTTATTGAGCAGTCATAAGTGTATTTAACTTTTGTAGTGTGTTTTTCCAAAGTCTCTAAAGAGCCAGCCTTTCTCTCTGTCTCTCCCTCCCTCGCCCCCCGTATATATACACACACAAATATATATTCCTGCCATATGCAAAAACTCAATAAAAGTTTGTTAAATATCCAGAGCTTCACCATCATTTGTGATTTGGACATTTTCATTACCTAGGAAGAATTAGTGAGCAGGGATGTTGAAAAATTTAGTCTTCATCTGCCACCTTCACCTCTAAGTAACCCCACCTCCACACTGCCCCTCAATAGAGCTTTGAGCATCTGTATGTCTGAAGTACAATACAGTACAATACAGTACAATGAGTGCAATCATTATGCCCAAGACATAATCTCTCTACCAAAATTTTTCACATCACTTAAGGTGTTGATTGACATTTATGAGATTACTAATATAAACTTGAATAAATTGATAATAGACTGCTAATATGAGACTAAAAATGTTCATAAAGTCAGAAACATTTAAAACTTGGCAGCAACTAAACTGTACTAACTGAAAATTGGACGGGAAATTATCCTTTTCGCATTTGACATTTTGATATCCATTGACCTTTACCTCACTTGCAGCAGTATTCTGGTTTTATTTTATGTGCTTTCTCACTCCATTTGCGGCTCGTTCTTCTTCCTCCTGATTCCAGAGTACAGAAGACGCCTGTTGCTCCTTGACATTAGTCTTCTCCGAGCAGCACAAATATTGGCTTAGAGTCTGAGGGCAGGGCATGAGCTGGCACTGGTGTGCCGGCGTTGTAATGCTCACTTATTTCCCCAAGAGGGAAAAGCCCGAGATGAAGTTTTTGAGTGAGGAAAACGAGGGGAAGCCAGAGTCTAAATGAGAGAAGAAAAGGAGGAAGGACTGGGAAGTGTTGTTGAAACAGAAAATTGTCACCGAGTGATCCTAGGTAGGGCACCATGATATTGGAAAGTGATTGCTTTAACAAGCTTTTTTTTTTTGGGGGGGGACAACTGCCTCCTTCCCTTCCCCCAACCCGTGGCCCCCGAGCCAGCTTTCCTGCTCGTCTGGCTGCCTCGATGTCACTGGGGACTAGTGTGCATTTGTGGCTTTTAGCGGTCACTCCCCTCCCTGCTGCAGCCTCACCCTCTGGAGCCCAGGGATGGGCTTGGGCTTGGTCCTGGGAGCCCCCTGATCCAGGGAGCAGCGCTGACTGCCCCTTTCTCTTTAACAAGCTTTCTATACTGTGAACAGAGAGTTCACCTGCTGCAAGGAGCAGATGTTCTAGTCATGACCACAGAACATGCCTATAAAATCAGTAGCTATACACAGGGCTCGGGATCCTTGGTCTATGCAGTTGTAGTTTCTGGTTGCCTTTTTTTTTTTTCCAGGCTTCAGAACACTTTTTACCTATGAAAATTTATTTTTAATTCCAATAAAAAGGAGATGCCCTGGATGAAAGCAGGCAGGGCTCTGATCACTGTCTACTTGCAGGTCCTGGATCCCTGGAGGGACTTCCCAAGAAACCCTGGGTTTCTGGGGTTCAGCACAAAGCCTGCTGTCCCAGAGGATGCTCCTGGTTCCTGTCAGCCTCTGCTGCCTGTCATTCTGTTCTTCTCCTCCCCGTCACCCTCCTGGGTAAGAACCGTGTGAACCTTGGCTGTAACCTAGACACCCCCTGACTCATGAGCTTCTTCTCATCCTGCAATCATTCTAGAATAATCTTTCCTGCTTCATCTGCCCAGTCAGTGAAGGTCGTCTTTTCTTACCAGATCTTCCAGGACTCCACTAGGCAGCCTCCTTCACCTTATGAGAGCTGGCCTGTCTGCAGTGTTCCTCCTTGTCTGCTGTGCTTGGCAGTGACAGGCTCATGGGGCCACCTTTCCTTCCAAGTCCTCTGTTTCTCTAGATTAGAGGGATTTCTCCAATCTCTCTCCCCAACAAGGAGGACTAAGGATTTGCTTTTCTGGCTAAAGAAGGTGGTGAGAGACTGAAGATGGTCCATATTCCACCAGAAATTGTCTAAAAAGCAGGAAACAAGCCCGCTGTCCTCTTGCTGCCTGCATCTGGGTTTGGTAAGGAAATCCAGCTCAAAGTGTAGAAAAGCCCAGGGACTGGGGCTAGCCTCTATCTCTTAGAGCAGACTGGGAGGCCCAGCTTCCTCCTCTTTGTTCCCCATTCTGCTGGCCCCTGGTGTGTGCTGAATGACTGTGACCCCTTGCATGAATCAGTGCATTCACTACTTGGATTTGTGAATAGAACTTTTTCGAAAAATAGTACCCAAAGCTGGACTTGGGGCCAAGGTAACAAAAAACCTCACATTGCCTTCAGATCCAAATCCCATTTTCCAACTCGACTTTACAAGAGAACCCTATAAAGTGGTGCATCAGCCAACACTTTAAGACAGCTTATGCTGAAATTAAATCCCCATTGGTCCTTTTGCCTGTTTTCGGGCATAGTGAGTGGTTAACACCTGCAACCTCCAACATCTATAACCTACTACAGTGACAACTATAACCTTTTACATATTTATATCTTTATCCCATAGCCCAAAAGTGATGTGATGCACTTATCAATTCAAGTTGAAAGTCAAGAAGTATGATCTCTGGAGAGAGCTAGCAACTTATCATAGTACATAGCAGGTACTCAGCAAATACTTTTTGACTGATCACTGATTGACTATCTGAAACAAGAAGAAATCACTAATCCTGTTTATATTTTCCTGAGGTCATTAAAGCTGAGGTCATTTCCTCAGCTATTAAACAAAGTCAAGGACCTTAGTTCCTCCTCAAGGGCTATAGATAATATTCTGAGACATGTCCTTTGAGCTGTTTTGCAGATACTGAAACCCCCACCAGGTGGAAGAAATTAACTGTATGCTGCCCACAAACACATAGACACCAGACTGGCTGGAACCAGAAGGTTGATGATGTTGACTCCGTATTACCTTACCACCAGCCAATCAAAAGAATGTCCGTGAGCTGATCACATCCCCCCAAACCTCTGTCCCTTACCCTGTCTTTTAAAACCTTTTCCTGAAAGCCTTTGGGGAGTTTGGGCCTTTTAAGCACTAGCTGCTTGGATTCCTTGCTTGGTGCCCTGCAATAAATGCTGTACTTTCCTTTACCATGACCCAGTAAATCAGTAGACTGGCTTTACTGTGTGTGGGTGAGCAGACTCAAATTTGGTTTGATAGCGTGTGTGTGTTTCTATAGTCTGAGAGAAACCATGACTGCATTACATACATTTTAAACTGTACTAATGTGCATGCACAGGTGAGGCTTGCTCCTCTTCCCTAGCTGAGGAAATGTGATAGAATGTGTGGTGCAGAGTTCAGTCTTGAGTTGGGCTCCACAGGGCAATATGTCCCACATTCAGGGCACAGGCTCTGTGTTCTCCAGGCTTGAATCCAGCTCTACCATTTACTAGTCATGAGACACTGGGAAAGTTGCTCACCTCATTAAGATTAATTAGGTAAGACTGACAAAGTACTTAGAATAATGCTTAGCACTCAATAAGTGTTAGCTAATATTACCGAGAATGTTGATGTCATTTTTTTAATTTGAATTTCTAACTAGCTATAATTTTCTGATTTTTGTCATGTATAATATTTGGATTGTCTCATTGTCACCATTAATATAATATTGTACTATTAATGTAGGCAACAATAATAAAAACTATTCTGTAAATGAGCCAATTCTATAATCTCTAATGCTCTTTCATCAACGTACTCTCTTTAAAAGACTGGTCGAAAAAATATTGAAGATACCCTATTCTTATTTACGCAGAGCCATGGAAATGAGCTGCATTATGGGGTTGAGAGTATTACTACTGTAGCAAACGTCAGAGAGAGGGCATTCTATTGAAGCTAATGGTCTTCACTAAGAGTAAAAGATACATGTCCCATGTTCCTGAAGGAAGACCTCCTACCACAGAACAGGAGCTGCTCATCAGCTAAACCTTTCAGGTATCATTTAATTTGAGAAGTGAGAGAAATTAAATTATTCCAGGAAGAGCAATGAGAATCCCACTGAAGGTAATGGGATGAAACACTGATTTAATTCAGAGCTATGTGTGGACTAAGTTACACCATACTCCCAAAGACAAGGCAGAAATCATTGGGTGCTCTACCTTTATTGATTTTTGTAATTCTAAAGCATTAACTCCTTTTGCTACTACTGGAGGGGGCCAATATCAAGAAGACAATACTTAAAAAATGTTTTAGAAGTTACATAGTGAAGAGGATTGATTGCCAAATACTGTAGGATAAAGAACTCCATATGGGAGTCCGAAGATGTGTGGACTGGTTGTGATTCTGGATGAAGAATTTAATATTGCTGGACCTCAAGTCCTCATGTAAAAAGGAATAATTTCTGCTTGGATGACAACCGTTAAGGTACATGCTTTATAACTTAGCCTTGGAAAGAGAAAGTATATTGTTGTCATTGTGTTCTTCAATGTTAACATTGATAATAATAGGTGTATCCTTAATTTTTCCCACCTACAGATTGAGTGCTTGTGATTATGGAGACTAAATGAGGCTGCACATGTAAAGCATTTAACACAACATTTAATAAACATGATTGTTAGTTACTATTATTATGAGACTAAGAGAGGATGCATATGCCTCCATATTCTAGAGTGCTCTAGAAGAAGGAATTCTGGGTGGAGTGGAGCCATCGAGTCCTATGGCTAGTGGGAGAGCTGTGAGGAGAAATACTATTGGGTGTCTGTGGAGCATTTCCTCATAGCCAATCCAAGCAAAAAAAGCTATTAGAGGTTGCTCAAACTTTGGTCACAAAATATGGGCAATTTGAATTTAATAATATATAAACAGGATCATGCACCACGATCAAGTGGGATTTATTCCAGGGATTCAGGAATGTTTCAATATTTGCAAGTCAATCAATATGATATACCACATTAACAGAAGGAAGTATAAAACTCACATAATTATTTCAATAGATGCAGAAAAAGCATTTGACAAAATTCAACATTCATTCATGATGAAAACTCATCAAAATTGGTATAGAGGAAACATGTCTCAACATAATAAAGATCATTTATGACAAACCTACAGTGAGTGGTAAAGTAAGCCTCTTGGACTGGTATGAAAAAACTCAGGTAAAACTACTATGAAAGGGATGCTATATTGCTCTACTTTTATATTCTATTACCTTCTTTTCATTCCCAGAGTAGATATTTTTGAAACACACTTTAATTTTAGGAGAAAGAGACATCAGTTGTACATTTTACATTTGTGAAAGGACAAATGGGAGAAAACTGAAAACTAAAAATTTTAAATGTATTATGCCATCCCTGAGACTAATTGGCTTAATGATGAAAAACTCTAAAATCAGGGACAAGTCAAAGATGGCCTCTCTTTCCACTTCTACTTAACAAAGTTTTGAACTCCTAACCACAGCAATCAGAGAAGAAAAATAAATAAAAGACATCCAAATTGGAATTGAAGAAGTAAAACACTATTGCAGATGACATGATAATTTATATAGAAAACTCTGAAGTCTCCACTAAAAAGTTATTAGAACTAATAAATGAATCAGCAAAGTTTCAGGATACAAGATTATATAGAAATCTGTTGCTCTATACACTAATAATGAACTATCAGAAAGATAAATTAAGGAAACAGTCCCATTTATATCACATTAAAAAGAATAAAATACGTTAAACTTAACCAAGGAGGTGAAAGAACTATAATCTGAAAACTAAAAAAAACTGAAGACGGATTTTGAAAAGGATACAAAAAAATAGAAAGATATCCCATGTTCATGGATTAGAAGAATTAATATTGTTAAAATGTCCATGTTCTACCCTAAGCAATCTACAGATTTAATAAAATCCTTATCAAAATATTCATGACATTTTTCACAGAACTAGAACAAATAATCCTAAAATTTATATGGAAAGAAACAAAAACCTCAAATTGCCAAAGAAATCTTGAGAAAAAAGAACAGAGCTGGAGTTATCACATTTTCAGACTTCAGACTATACTACAAAGCTACATAATCAACACAGCATGTTACTGGCACAAAAACAGACACATGAATCGATGGAAGAGAGTAGTAAGCCCAGAAACAAACCCACACACTTATGGTTAATTAATCTACAATAAAGGAGGCAAGAATATATGACAGAGAAAAGACAGTCTCTTCAATAACTGGTGCTGGAAAAACTGGAGAGCTACATGTATAAGAATGAGATTAGAACATTCCTCATACTAATTACAAAAATAAACTCAAAATGGATTATAGATCTAAATGTAAGACCTGAAACCATAAAACTTCTAGAAGAGAACATAGGTAGAACACTCTTTGACATAACTCATGGCAATATTTTGGATTTGTTTCCTAAGGCAAAAGAAAGAAAAGCAAAGATAAACAAATGAGACCTAATTAAATTGAAAAGCTTTTGCAAAGCAAAGAAAACCATTGACAAAATGAAAAGACAACATACTGAACAGGAGAAAATATATGTAAATTATATGACCAATAACAGATTAATATGCAAAATATATAAATAGCTTATAAAACAAAATAGCCAAAAAATATAAAAAGAGAATACAATTTGCAGTGCTATTTACAATAGCCAGTACATGGAAGCAACCTAAGTGTCCATTGAAAGATGAATGGATAAAGAAGATGTAGCACATATATACAATGGAATATTACTCAGTCATAAAAAGAAACAGAATTGAGCTATTTGTAGTGAAGTGGATGGACCTAGAGTCTGTCATACAGAGTGAAGTAAGCCAGAGAGAGAAAAACAAATACCATATGCTAACACATATATATGGAATCTAAAAAAAAAAAAAAAAGAACCTTGGGGCAGGACAGGAATAAAGATGCAGATGTAGAGAATGGACTTGCAGACACAGGGAGGGGGAAGAGTAAGCTGGGATGAAGTGAGAGAGTAGCACTGACATATATACACTACCAAATGTAAAATAGATAGCTAATGGGAAGCAGCTGCATAGCACAGGGAGATCAGCTTGGTGCTTTGTGACCATCTAGAGGGGTGGGTTGGGGGAGTGGGAGGGAGACGGGATAGGGAGAGTGGGAGGGGGATGCAAAAGGGAGGGGATATATGTATACATATAGCTGATTCATTTTGTTATACAACAGAAACTAATACAACATTGTAAAGCAATTATACTCCAATAAAGACATTAAAATAAATAAATAAAATGAGCAGAAGTCCCGACTAGTTATTTTTCCAAAGAAGATATACAGATGACCAAGAGGCCCACTGAAAGATACTCAAAATCACTAACAGTCAGAGAAATGAAAATCAAAATCACAATGAGGTATCACTTCACACCTGTCAGAATAGATAGCCTCAAAAAGTTTACAAATAACAAATGCTGGTGAAGATGTAAAAATAATGAACCCTAGTACACTGTTGGTGGGATTATAAATTGGTGAAGCCACTCTGGAAAACAGTTATGGAGGTTCCTCAAAGAAATGAAAATAGAACTATAACATTATCCAGTAATTCCACTGCTCATTATATAGTCAAAGAAAATGAAAACGCAAATACATGCATTCCAATGTTCATAGCAGCTTTATTTACAATTGCCAAAATATGGAAGCAACCCATGTGTCCATCAACAGATGAATGGATAAAGAATATGTGATATAAATATACAATGTAATATTACTCAGCCATCAAAAGAATGAAATTCTGCCGTTTGCAACAACATGGATGGACATGGTGAGTATCATGCTTAGTGAAATGTCAGACAGAGAAAGACAAATACTGTAAGCTATCACTTGTATGTGAAATCTAAAGAATAATACATATGAATGTATATAATAAAACAGAAACACACTCACAGACATAGACAACAAACTATTTTTTACCAGTGAGGAGAGGAAAGTGGGGAGGTGCAAAATAGGGGTATGGGATTAAGAGACACAAATTACTATATGTAAAATAAATAAGTCACAGGAATATATTGTACAGCACAGGGAAATATAGCCATTGTTTTGTAATAACTTTAAATGTAATATAATCTATTAAAAACCAAAATGAAAGTTAAAACACCACATACACACTGAAAAGAACTGTGATGATGTGAACTCTCACTTATCCCTTTAAATGACTTATAAATTAATTTTTCATTATTTATTGAGACCTCTACTCTGTGCTAGGGTTGTAGGGCTCATTGAGCAAGCAGACATGAGCAATCAGAGGTCGTACTATGTCTAATACAGAAGCCTATACAATTTACATCTAACTACACTGCTCCGATTGTTGGGAAAGAAAAATGTAGTGAGTTCTGTCTCCTTTTCTTCAGAATGTTTTTGATTCATTCCATTGTCTCTAATTCACATCCCCCAATCTGGGTCAGATCTATATCAAATCTCTATCACAATAGACTCATCCTTTGTCTTGTCTCCCTGCCCATTTCACTCTGCTTATAGCTCCTGTATTAATCATTCTTAGAGATGATTTGCTGACTCTATGATAAAAAAGGTAGGCATAGAAATGATTATCATTTTTAGAAACTCATTGCCTCAATATTGAGGTAGAGAAATTTTGCTAGATTTGGAATCCTTGTTACCAGAAGGTATACAACCAAGCATAAAGAACAAAATTACACTAAATTTGTCCAGGAAAAATAACTTGCCACTTTTGTGTCCCAATTCCTTCTGCATCACCCAGAAAAGTCTTTTAAAAAACGCTTTTAAAACAGAGCATGAGTAGAAAGTATGTTGGTAATTTGGTGAGAAACAAAGTAATTTATTGTCAATGAAAGAAACATCTCAGGTCACATATGTATTTGAAGAATTTTAAAATATCTAATTTACTCAAATGAATGGTTCCAGAAACAATTGAAATTAATTTATATCTGTCTAATTAAAAGAATTGGCAGTAGGCTGAAATAACTTTTGGGGATTTTAACCCAATCAATATAAAAAACAAACTGCAAATGTTTGCAGGATAAAATGACAATCTCCAACCCTGGAGAAATACTGAATGTGAAGTAATTAAGCTGTTAAGATTAAAAAAGAAAATCCTGCTATTCAGAACATGATGTAGCTTCTCTTTATTCCAGTGTTACTAATAATGATTGCCCTTTATAAGTTGACGTGTTTGAAAACCCAATCTGTCAGAGACAAGTGTGGAATTATGAAAGGGCTCATGAATTTCACATCTCAGCCTTTAAAAAGTAAGTTCTAATTCTTCTTTGTCTTTCCCCTCTGGTATCAGTCACATACTCTCTGGGAGCGTGTGTTGAAAAACTCCTTCTGACATGGAGACTTGCCTCCTATCTTGAAAAAACCCCAAGGAGCTTGCCCTGAAAGCACTATGTTCCCCCACATTGAACCAACTAAGTCCTTCATAAGGAAGGGGAAGAGAAGTTGGTCCAAACTGGTAAGGGGTCACTCCATCAGAAGAGTTGTAAACAGTGGACTGAACGATTCATTTCACTAACAGCCCTGGCTTTCATCCTATGGTATAAAACCCAACTGCTAATTGTGGCATACAAGTCCCTTGAAACTCAGTCTGCCTAAATTCCTTTCTTATTTTATGCTTCTACCCTTGTATTCCTGCCATGCACAATACTCTACAGTTTTACTGCCATTGTGATTTTGATCATACTCTTCCCTTTACTTTGAATGCCATGAAACAGCCATCAAAGGCTAATAAAGTAAGAATATGAGCAGAACCTTCAGCAAATCATAGGTCTGGGATGTTGAAAATTGGAATTAAGAACCTTCTAATGTGAAGAGTTTCAGGCAAAAATCTCCAGGTTTTAGGCTGGTTTCTTTGAAGGGATATAATCAAGAGTAAAAGTGAAACAACAACAAAATAGATGAACTTCCACAAACTCTGAAATCCAGTTCTAAATCATCTCAATCCTTAATTGGATTAAGGAGATCTTTCCCTAACAGCCTCCCAGAGACCTAAATATATTCTCTATGAGGAATTATAACTTCATCTGACTTAAAGACATAGATTGTTGGGTGAATTTTAAAAATTTTACTCTTTTCTACTAGGAAGAGATCCAACTTAAATATAAGAATAATAAAATGTTGAAAGTAAAAGAATGAAAAAGAGATAAATCCAGCACACACTTACCAAAAGAAAGAGTAACTATATCAATGTCAGAATAAATAGACTTTATGAAATAAATCACCACTAGAGATTAAATAGGACGTTTATATATTAACCAGGAATATATAAAAATGTTAAATTTGGATGCACCCAGTTAACAAAGTCTCAGAATATATAAATCAGAAATAGATGTAAAAAAAGAGAAATGGACAAATCTACAATCATAGTGGAAGATTTTAACACAATCCCTCTCATTAGATGATAGAACAAGTAGACAATTTGAATATACAGACAATATGAACAACTGTAGAATATATACTCTCTTCATACATCCACTAAACACTATACAAAGTTAAACATATGTTGGATCAAAAGGCAATTTTAACAAAATTTCAAAGTATTGAAATCTTACACTATCTTCTCTGACAACAGTGGAACTAAGCAGAAACTAAAAACAAAACAAAACAAACTAAAATATTCTCTAAGTATGCATATGAAGAAAAAAGACTTTTAAATAAGTCATGAATTCAAAAAAGAAATCAAAATAGAAATTAAAATAATTTCTAAAATATATGGAATGTAGCAAAAATTGTGCTTAAGAGAAATTTATACCCTTAAGTTACATCAGAGAAACTAAGTTTGAAATTTATGATCTAAATATACATGTCAAGATATTCTTAAAAATAACAAAAGATTAAAACCAAAGAAAGTAGAAATAAGAAAATACTAAAGATAAGAAATTGATTTTTAAAAAGAAACAAACATGCAATAGAGAGAATGCACAGAAACTGACAATGGTATTGCAAAAAGATTAATACAATTAGTAGAATGCTGGTAAAGATTATTCAAGAATAAAATCGAGGAGGCACAAATTACTAATATCCTGCATACATAATTAATACTAAAAATATATTAATGAATGACAATAGATTTAAAAATGTAGCTGAAATTGACAAATTCCTTGAAAGCACAATGCAAAAACTGAAAGAAAAACACATAGAAAACCTGAAAGGTGTAAAATACTTAAATAATTTAATCCATAATATTCATTCTAGATGATTTCACCAGTGAATTTTTTTCTAAATTTTAAAATAAAAACAACAGCAATCAAACACAAACTTCACTATAGAATTGAAAACCAGGAGTCAGTACTGTGCCTCTGAAGTGGGAAAGCCAATATCAGGACACTGGTCCACAAAAGACCTCCCATCTCCATGTAATATCAAATGGCAAAAATCTCCCAGAGATCTCCATCTCAAGGCCAAGACCCAGCTTCACTCAACGACCAGCAAGCTACAGTGCTGGACACCCTATGCCAAACAACTAGCAAGATAGGAACACAGCCCCATCCATTAGTAGAGAGGATGACTAAAATCATAATAAGGGCATGGAAACCCCAAAACACACCACAAGACGTGGACCTGCCCACCAGAAAGGTAAGATCCACCCTCATTCACCAGAAAACAGGCACTAGTCCCCTCCTCCAGGAAGCCTACACAACAAACTGAACCAACATTAGCCACTAGGGACAGAAACCAAAAACAATGGGAACCTCGAACCTGCAGCCTGCAAAAAAGAGACCCCAAACACAGTAAGATAAGCAAAATGAGAAGACAGAAAAACACACAGCAGATGAAGGAGCAAGGTAAAAACTCACCAGATCTAACAAATGAAGAAGAAATAGGCAGTCTACCTGAAAAAGAATTCAGAATAATGATAGCAAAGATGATCCAAAACCTTGGAAATAGAATAGACAAAATGCAAGAAACATTTAACAAGGACCTAGAAGAACTAAAGAGGAAACAAGCAATGATGAACAACATAATAAATGAAATTAAAAATACTCTAGGAGGGATCAATACAGAATAACTGAGGCAGAAGAATGGATAAGTGACCTGGAAGATAAAATAGTGAAAATAACTACTGCAGAGTAGAATAAAGAAAAAAGAATGAAAAGAACTGAGGACAGTCTCAGAGACCTCTGGGACAACATTAAATGCACCAACATTCGAATTATAGGGGTTCCAGAAGAAGAAGAGAAAAAGAAAGGGACTGAGAAATTATTTAAAGTGATTATAGTTGAAAACTTCCCTAATATGGGAAAGGAAATAGTTAATTAAGTCCAGGAAGCACAGAGAGTTCCATACTGGATAAATCTAAGGAGAAATAGGCCAAGACACATATTAATCAAACTATCAAAAATTAAATAAAAAGAAAGCATATTAAAAGCAGCAAGGGAAAAACAAAAAATAACACACAAGGGAATCCCCATAAGGTTAAGAGCTGATCTTTCAGCAGAAACTCTCCAAGCGATAAGGGAGTGGCAGGATATATTTAAAGTGATGAAGGAGAAAAACCTATAACCAGGATTACTCTACCCAGCAAGGATCTCATTCAGATTGGAAGGAGAAATTAAAACCTTTACAGACAAGCAAAAGCTGAGAGAGTTCAGCACCATGAAACCAACTTTACAACAAATGCTAAAGGAGCTTCTGTAGGCAAGAAACACAAGAGAAGGAAAAGATCTACAATAACAAACCCAAAACAATTAAGAAAATAGGAACAGGAACATACATATCGATAGTTACCTTAAATGTAAATGGACTAAATGTTCCCATCAAAAGACACAGACTGGCTGAATGGATACAAAAACAAGACCCGTATATATGCTGTCCACAATAGACCCACTTCAGACCTAGGGACACATACAGACTGAAAGTGAGGGGATGGAAAAATATATTCCATGCAAATGGAAATCAAAAGAAAGCTGGAAAAAAAAAAAGGGGCTTCCCTGGTGGCGCAGTGGTTGAGAGTCCACCTGCTGATGCAGGGGACGCGGGTTCATGCCCCGGTCTGGGATGATCCCACATGCCGCGGAGCAGCTGGGCCTGTGAGCCATGGCCGCTGAGCCTGCACATCCGGAGACCGCGCTCCACAACAGGAGAGGCCACAACAGTGACACATACCGCAAAAAAAAAAAAAAAAAAAAAGAAAGCTGGAGTAGCAATTCTCATATCAGACAAAATCAACTTTAAAATAAAGACTATTACAAGAGACAAAGAAGGACACTACATAATAATCAAGGGGTCGATCAGATAAGAAGATATAACAATTGTAAATATTTATGCACCCAACATAGGAGAACCTCAATACATAAGGCAAATGCTAACAGCCATAAAAGGGGAAATTGACAGTAACACAATCATAGTAGGGGACTTTAACACCCATTTTCACCAATGGACAGATCATCCAAAATGAAAATAAATAAGGAAACATAAGCTTTAAATGATACATTAAACAAGATGGACTTAATTGGTATTTATAGGACATTCCATTCAAATACAACAGAATACACATTTTTCTAAAAGGCTCATAGACCATTCTCCAGGATAGACCATATCTTGGGTCACAAATCAAGTCTTGGTAAATTTAAGAAAATTGAAATCATATCAAGCATCTTTTCCAACCACAATGCTACGAGACTGGATATCAATTACAAGAAAAGAACTATAAAAAATACAAACACAGGGAGGCTAAACAATACACTACTTAATAACCAACAGATCACTGAGGAAGTCAAAAAATACCTAGAAACAAATAAGAATGAAAACACCATGACCCAAAACCTATGGGATGCAGCAAAAGCAGTTCTAAGAGGGAAGTTTATAGCAATACAATCCTTCCTTAAGGAACAGGAAACATCTCAAATAAACAACCTAACCTTGCACTTAAAGCAATTAGAGAAAGAAGAACAAAAAACACCAAAGTTAGCAGAAGGAAAGAAATCATAAAGATCAGATCAGAAATAAATGAAAAAGAAATGAAGGAAATGATAGCAAAGATCAATAAAACTAAAAGCTAGTTATTTGAGAAGATAAACCAATAGACATACTCATCAAGAAAAAAACGGAGAATACTCAAATCAATAGAGTTAGAAAGGAAAAAGGGGAAGTAACAACTGACACTGCAGAAGTACAAAGGATCATGAGAGATTACTACAAGCAACTCTATACTAATAATGGACAACCTGGAAGAAAGGTTCAAATTCTTAGAGATGCACAACCTGCCGACACTGAACCAGGAAGAAATAGAAAATATGAACAGACCAATCACAAGCACTGAAATTGAAACTGTGATTAATAATCTTCCAACAAACAAAAGCACAGCACCTGATGGCTTCACAGGAGAATTCTATCAAACATTTAGAGAAGAGCTAACACCTATCCTCTCAAACTCTTCCAAAATATAGCAGAGGGAGGAACACTCCCAAACTCATTCTACTAGGCCACCATCACCCTGATACCAAAACCAGACAAAGATGTCAAAGAGAAAGAAAACTACAGGCCAATATCACTGATGAATTTAAATTCAAAAATCCTCAACAAAATACTAGAAAACAGAATCCAACAGCATATTAAAAGGATCATACACCATGATCAAGTGGGGCTTATTCCACGAATGCAAGGATTCTTCAATATATGCAAATCAAACAATGTGATACACCATATTACCAAATTGAAAGAGAAAAACCATATGATCATCTCAGTAGATGCAGAGAAAAATTTCGACAAAATTCAACACCCATTTATGATTAAAACCCTGCAGAAAGTAGGCATAGAGGGAACTTTCCTCAACATAATAAAGGCCATATATGACAAACCCACAGCCAACATCATCCTCAATGGTGAAAAACTGAAACCATTTCCACTAATATCAGGAAAAAGACAAGGTTGCCCACTCTCACCAATCTTATTCAACATAGTTTTTGAAGTTTTAGCTACAGCAATCAGAGAAGAAAAAGAAATAAAAAGAATCCAAATCAGAAAAGAAGAAGTAAAGCTGTCACTGTTTGCAGATGACGTTATACTACACATAGAGAATCCTAAAGATGCTACCAGGAAACTACTAGAGCTAATCAAAGAATTTGATAAAGTAGCAGGATAGAAAATTAATGCAGAGAATTCTCTGGCATTCTTATACACTAGTGATGAAAAATAAACACTCCCATTTACCATTGTAACAAAAAGAATAAAATATCTAAGAATAATCCTACCTAAGGAGACAAAAGACCTGTATGCAGAACATTATAAGACACTGATGAAAGAAATTAAAGATGATACAAATAGATAGAGAGATATACCATGTTCTTGTATTGGAAGAATCAATATTGTGAAAATGACTCTACAACCCAAAGCAATCTACAGATTCAATGCAATCCCTATCAAACTACCACTGGCATTTTTCACCGAAGTAGAAGAAAAAATTTCACAATTTGTATGGACACACAAAAGACCCCGATTAGCCAAAGCAATCTTGAGAATGAAAAATGGAGCTGGAGGAATCAGGATCCCTGTCTTCAGACTATACTACAAAGCTACAGTAATCAAGACAGTATGGTACTGGCACAAAAACAGAAATATAGATCAATGGAACAGGATAGAAAGCCTAGATAAAAACCCACTCACATATGGTCACCTTATCTTTGTTAAATGAGGCAAGAATATACATTGGAGAAAAGACAGCCTCTTCAATAAGTGGTGCTGGGAAAACTGGAGAGGTACATGTAAAAGTATGAAATTAGAACACTCCTAACACCATACACAAAAATAAAGTCAGAATGGATTAAAGAGCAGGTAGCAGCCACAACTACTGAGCCTACCTGTAGGAAGCCCACATTCCTAGAGCCCATGCTCCACAACAAGAGAAGAAACCTCAATGAGAAGCCCATGCACCACAATGAAGAATAGCTCCTACTGGCCAAAACTAGAGAAAGCCTGCACGCAGCAACAAAAACCCAATGCAGCCAAAAATAAATAAAAATCAAAACAAAACAAAAAACTCAAACACCAACTTTTGGTTAAATAAATAAATAAGCCAGACATAAAAGAGCAAGTACTGTATGAGTCCTCTTATATCAAAAGTCCCCAAAGAGGCAAAACTAATATGTACTGTTAGAAGTCAGTCAAATGGCTACCTTTGCATGGAGAGTGGGGGTAGCTACTGGGGCACCAAATACTCTTCTGAGGTGCTTGTTATTGTTATTTTCTTGATCTGAGGGCTAGTTACACAGATGCATTCACTTTGCATAAATTGTTCAGACTGTTCACTCCTGATTTGTGTACTTCTCTATATTCATATTGTACTTCAAAAATATTTATTAAAAATAGTTCTAGGGCTTCCCTTGTGGCGCAGTGGTTGAGAGACCGCCTGCTGATGCAGGGGACACAGGTTCGTGCCCCGGTCCGGGAAGATCCCACATGCCGTGGAGCGGCTGGGCCCATGAGCCATGGCTGCTGAGCCTGTGCGTCCAGAGCCTGTGCTCCACAATGGGAGAGGGCACAACAGTAAGAGGCCCACGTACCACAAAAACAAACAAACAAAATATTAGTATTCCAAGCAGGTGGGTCAAGTTAGAGACTGCTCCTTATTGAACCCTGTAATTATATGCTGTGCTTCTATCTGGATAAGCTAGCCAGTCCAACTCTTCTGAGTGAAGAATGAATCAAGGGCCACAGGATCGCTACAATTTCTTCAAGTTGAGGAGAAAGTCTATCAACCAAAAAAAGTCAGAGTCCCAACTGAGACTGTTTCTTCACTTTATTGGGAAACTGTGACATGAAGTTTATGTCACAGGACCTAAGAACTGAAGGGCTAGGTATGGGCCAGTTTGGAGACTATAATATGTATACATATTCTTTGGTTTTACAATGTGAAATTGTTATGTATTAGATAATAAATCTCACCTGAGGGACAGTACTATAGGGGAAATGGAAAATGAAAAACTACGATAATAACAACAATTATATAAATTTATAGAGTGGGGTAATGTCAGTGAAAATGGCAGAGTAAGGAACTTTGAAAATCCATACTTCTATAAGCAATAAAAAAGCTGACAAAAACACTTAGAATCATTTTCTTTTTTTAATCTCTGGAAATCAACCAAAGGCTTGCAGCAATCTGAACTGTCTGGTAGTTTCCTGGAAAACTGGCATGAAAGGCTTGTCTGATTCAGAAATTGCCCAGTGCTAAAGCTACCACCTAGGGAGTATTTGCTGAAAATATTTACAGGCAAATGTTTTAGCTGCTGCTGATGATGGCAATAGAAAAAAGTTGGGACAAGCATAATCAAAAAGCTCATGGGGAAAAGCTATGGAATGAGATGGCCATAAGGACTTTGAAAAGCTCTGACATATTCCTGGGAACCTGGAAGACCACGTGTATGTGTAGGGCTGTGCACATGCTCAGGAAAGTCCTGAGACTCTCACCTCTTGCTGACCTTGAGTCTCTGTGCAAATGGAAAGTGAAGGCTAAGGCATAGCTCTAAGTCCCTGGATATGTGTCAAAGGAGTGCCCCAAATATACACAGAACCCTCCTGAGAAAGACTGAGTATTTTTTGGTTTCAGAGGAATTCACTGTTCAATCATTCGTTGACCACTAAGGTAATGGACAGAGAATTCAATGGCTCACTTGAAGAGGAGTACAGACTTCATAGAATTAATTTAGAAAAGACACGAAACAAACAACTACAAGTATAGTAAGCAGTACCAACCAAAAAACTGGGAGGTGTGATCTGATTTCCAGAGTTGTACATTATAATATTCAAAATACCTACAGTTTTCAACAAATATTACAGAAATGCAAAAAAAAAAAAGTGTGAATCATACACACACACCTACGAAAACAAAACAAAACAAAACAGTGAATAGAAATTGCCCCTGAGGAAAGCCTAGACATGGAAATATCTAGACAAGGACTTTAAATCAGCTATTTTAAATATATTCAAATTATAAAAGCAAACCATCTTTAAAGAACTAAAGAAATAGACAAGAACAATGTCAACCAAATAGAGTATCTTAACAAAAAGATAGAAATTATTTTTAAAATATAAATTACAGAGTTGAAAATACAATAACTGAAATGAAAATGAAACATTTA
Organism: Orcinus orca; assembly: GCF_937001465.1. Lineage (NCBI taxonomy): Eukaryota > Metazoa > Chordata > Mammalia > Artiodactyla > Delphinidae > Orcinus > Orcinus orca. The sequence goes on along the minus strand of NC_064565.1, from coordinate 16,082,757 downwards.
TTTTTAGTAAATTTAGTGGTTCAACAGCACTTGCAAGCAAGCAGAAGAAAGAGTTGGTGAACTTGAAGATACATCAGTTGAGATTATCAAGTCTGAGGAATAAAACGTCAAAAATGAATAAAAATGAACAGAGCCTCAGAAACCTATGGAACATCATCATATGTACCAACTATGTGTAATGAAAGTCCCAGAAGGAGAAGGGGGAGAAAAAGAAGTAGAAAGAATGTTTGAAGAAATAATGGCCCAAACTTCCCAAACATTAATCTATACATACAAGAAGTTCAATAAACTCCAAGTTGAGGTAAACTCAAAGAGATCCACACCCAGACACAACATAATCAATCTACCAAAAGCCAAACCAGAATCTTCAACTCAGCAAGAGAAAAGTGATTAATCACATACAGGGGACCCTTAATAAGATTAACAGCTCATTTCTCATCAGGAAGGATAGGGCTAGAAGGCATTGTGAAAATATATTCAAATAACTGAATGAAAAAAATATATATCAACAAAGAATTCTGTATCTGGCTAATCTATCCTTCAAAAATGAAGGATAAGTTATGACATACCAGATAAACAAACACTGAGAGAATGTTAAGATAGTAGGAAATCCATAGAAGAAATTCTATAGAGAGTACTTCAAGGTAAGGTGAATGGACTGTAGAGAGTAACTCACATCCACATGAATACATAAGAACACTAGTGAAGGTAGCTATATGGATAAATATCAAAGATGGTGTGAACTCATTCTTTTTTATTGTAGCTCCTTTTCCCTATATGATTCAAAAGATAGTTACATAACTCAATAATTATAAATCCATGTTGATGGGCACACAATGTAAAATGATATAATTTAAAATATTAACACCACCATTAAAATGTGAGGGAAATGGAGCTATATAGAAAAAAAAATTGTGTACTATTGAAGTGAAGTTAGTATTATTCTGAAATAGATTAAGATGATAGTTGTGACCCCCAGGGCAACAACCAAGAAGATAACTAAAAAGTATGTAGTAAATGAAATGGCAAGAGAATTAAAATGGTATACTAGCAAATTTAAGTTTAAAATTAACACAAAATAAGGCAGTGTACTTGAGGAACAAAAGATAGATGGCATGTAGAAAACAAATAGCAAAAGGGAAGAAATAAATCCTTTCTTACATCAATGTAAATGAAGTAAACTTTCCAATTATAAGGTAAAGGTGAAAGAATGGATTAAAAAACAGGATCCAACAATATGCTATCTTGAAGAGACACAAATATTTGAGAGTAAAGGATGAAAAAAGATATACTATGCAAATAGAAACTAAAATGGAACTGAAGTGTCTATGATGATGTCAAACAAAATAGACTTTAAAACAAAAGTTGTCCCTAGAGACAAAGAAGTATATTGTATTTTATATACCAATACATCAAGATATAAGAGTTATAACACATATACACCTAACAATAAAGCTCCAAAATATATGAAGAAAAATTGACAGAATTGAAAAGAGGAATAGAAAATTCAATAATAATAGTTGAAGATTTCAATATCCTACTTCCAATAATGAAACTAGAAAGTCAGCAAGGAAAAAGAAGATTTGAGCCACACTATAAACCAAGTAGACCTAACAGAAATCTATGCAACACTCTACCCAACACCAGCTGAATACACATTCTTCTCAAGTGAATATGGAACATTCCACAGGATAGACCATATTTTAAGCTTACATCTTAATAAATTTAAAATGATTGAAATCATACAAAGTATGTTCTCTGAGTACAACAAAATGAAATTTGAAACCAATAACAAATACATTTGAAAAATTCACAAAATATGGAAATTAAACAGCACATTCCTAAATAAGCAATGAGTTAAAGAAGAGATTACAATGGAAATTAGAAAGTGTTTTTTGATGACTATATCAAAACACAACATACCAAGACATATAGAATGCGGTGAAAGCTGTGCTCAGAGAGAAATATACAGCTGCAAATGCCTCAAAATGAAAAAAAAAGGAAGATATCAGATAAAATTCTAACCCTTCCTCTCAAGGAGAAAAGAAGAACCAGTTTAACCCAAAAGAAGCAGAAGAAAGGAATTATTAAAGATTACAGTGGAAAGAAATGATCAGAAAAAAATAGAGAAAATCAACAAAATCAAAAGTTGATTCTTTAAGAAAAGCAACAAAATTGACAAACTTTTAGCTAGTCTGAGCAAGAAAAAAACTCAGATTAATAAAATCTGGGATGAAATAGAGGGCATTAATAACAATCTTTCAGAAATAAAAGGGATTCAAAGGAAGTGCTATAAACAAAGTGTATGTATATATCCAAACAACAAATTGGACAGCATAGGTGAAATAAACTTCTAGAACCACAGAAATGATCAAAAGTGACAAGAAAAATCAAGAATCTAAATACATCTGTAACAAATAAAGAGACTGAGTTTTTAATTATAAAAAATTCCAACAAAGAAAGCCAGGACGCAAATGGCTTTGTTCTTGGAGGGACAGCTCTCTTGAAGCAGCATCTTAGTTCCCTGTCCAGGGATTGAACCTAGATGCTAGTCCACCTGAGGTTAGAGGCTAGAAGCAAAGTTCCCTGGCTCTTGCCCCATTTGAAAGCAAGAATATTTCACGGAGGTAAAATCTGAAAAAACAGGTACAGAGTTTATTATTAGAGACGCAGCACAATGTATGGGAGAGCACACAGAGAAACAGTTTATTTATTTAAGTCAGAAGCAAGGCAGAAATACACACCTGCCTTGGGGAGGTGTGTGGGCGTGCTGAATGAGAAGCACACTAAAGAGGTGATTTAAATCACTTATACAGGACATTCCTTCCAGGTTTTTGTGTACATTTGGCCAATTATCTTTTTAAAAAATCAATTAATTAATTATTTTGGGGGGCTGTGTTTGGTCTCCTTTGCTGTGCACGCACTTTCTCTAGTTGCAGCGATGGGGACTACTCTTCGTTGCAGTGTGCAGGCTTCTCATTGTGGTGGCTTCTCTTGTTGTGGAGCGTGGGCTGTAGGTGCGCAGGCTTCAGTAGTTGTGGCTTGTGGCTCTAGAGCACAGGGTCAGTAGTTGTGGCTCACGGGCTTAGTTACTCCGCGGCATGTGGGATCTTCTCGGACCAGGGCTCCAACCTGTGTCCCCTGCAGTGGCAGACAGATTCTTAACCACTGTGCCACAAGAAAAGTTCTTGGCCAATTATCTTGTTTCTTTTTTCACAGCTGACCTGCCCTAGGGCCCTCCCCAGCATGCACATGCAACTTTTTGCTAAGATGGATTCCACCTATCATGGTGTGCCGGCCCCTCCTTTTTGACCCCCAAGGAGTCAAAATTTAACCAAAGCACAAAACTTGTACACTGAAAACTATAAAGCACTGTGAAAGAAATTAAATACCTAAGTAAATGGAAAGGTATCTTGTATTCATGGAAGACTTAATATTGTTAACATGGTGATATTCCCCCAGCTGATCTATAGATATAATTCCTATCATAATTCTTGCTGCCTTGAAGTGGACAAGATAATCCTAAATAGAGAAATACAAAAGACTCTGAATTGATATAATTTTGAAAAAGAAGAACAAAGCTTGAGGACTGACACTTTCTGACTTCAAAACTTACTATAAAGATAACAGTGATTAAGAAAATGTGGTAGTGGCAGAAGAATAGATACATAGATCAGTGTAATAGAATTGAGAGTCCAGAAATCAACCCATATATCTATGGTCATTTCATTTTTCAACAATGGTGGCAAGATTATTTAAGCAGGAAAGAATAACCAAAGGTGGAAACAGCCCAAATGTCCATCAACTGATGAATAGGTGAACAGCATGGTATATCCATATGACAGAATATTATTGTCATAAAAAGGAGTGAAATATTGATTCATGCTACAACATAGGTGGTCCTTAAAAACTTTATGATAAGTAAATGAAGCCAGACAAATGGCCACATATTGTATGGTTCCATTTATATGAAATGACCACATAGGTCATTTCACATACCTACTTACCACATAGGTAGAAAGTAGATTATTGGTTGCCAGGGGATGAAGAGTGTGGTGAGTGACTGGTAACATTACAGGGTTTCTTCTTGGGGTAATGGAAGTATTTTGGAAATAGATTATGGTGATGGTTGCACAACATTGTGAATATCCTAAAAATCTCTGCATTGTACACCTTACAGTGATGAATTTTATGTGAATTATATCTCAACTTTAAAAATGTAAATATATGCATATATGTATATATTCATATAGATCTCCAGTGCAAGCCCTTTATATGCATTAACTCTTTTTATCATAATAATAATCCTAAAGATTATTACTATATTTCCCCCCATTTTCCTTATGGGGAAATTGAAGTAGAAAAAGCACAGAGAAGTTAAGAGACTTGCCCAGGGATGTCCTTGGTGGTGCAGTGGTTAAGAATCTGTCTGCCAATGCAGGGGACATGGGTTCGAGCCCTGGTCCGGGAAGATCCCACATGCCGCAGAGCAACTAAGCCCGTGCGCCACAACTACTGAAGCCCGCTTGCCTAGAGCCCATGCTCCACAACAAGAGAAGCCACGACAATGAGAAGCCTGCACACTGCAACGAAGAGTAGCCCCCACTTGCCACAACTAGAGAAAGCCGGCGTGCAGCAATGAAGACTCAACGCAGCCAAAAATAAATGAATGAATGAATAAATGAATGAATTTATTCAAAAAAAAACAAAGGGAAACTTGCCCAAGGTCATACAGTTTATGAATGGTGAAGTCAGGACTTGAAGACCAGTGGTCCAATATCATTGTCCATTCTATTGACAATAGTGGAAGCCCACTCTAGAAAGCCACAGTATTGAGTACTTTATGGTATCCTATTCATTCCTAGCAAGAACCTCATGATACAACTATACTTGCTTATGAGATGAGAAAAGTTAGGCTGAATAGTGGTAATCTTGTCTATGGTTATACCCAACTAAGATGCAGCTATACCTAGGCAATAAAACCAGATCAAATGACTAATACATGGAGATTGTTAGATTGTTTTTATACTCTGAAAGTCCAAATCCTTCCTGCTTTCTTGTACTTCAAGCCTTGTTGTATTTGTGTCCCTATCAATCTGCCTGACTCTCAAAGGTCCATTCGCCTGCTAAATAAATTTACATTATCAAATAGGGCAGAGCGATGCCTACAAATGAAAATAGTTTTGCAGGCTGCTGATAAGGAGGCTGACAACAGGAAGTAGATTTGTATTAAACCACTTAGTTTTATCTAAGTCAGGAAGGAGGGGTGGCAGCATCTCTAGCGCAGGAGCCAATCAATCACTCAAATGTAATTTGTCGAAAGAAACTTTCTTTTAAGACAGTTCCCAACCTAACTGGGTCTGTCAATTAAACAGTGTGGTGTACAATCTTAGGTCTGTAAATGAAAAGAAAGGAAATGACGAGGTATTTAATCAGAAATGACTGAGATGCAGAGAGACAAGTTTTTCATTATTTGAGGATAGAAGAACCCCAGTAAATGCAGAGGGAAAGAATGGATAAGAAGTCACTTGAAGAAACAAAGAAAATCAGTAGATAGCAAAACTTAGATGGGCCCAGCTAGCCTCTTGTTTAGCCATATCCCTAGACCTCAGTGAAGTGAAAGGAAAAACATACATGTCGAAACCTGATAGATGCCTAGTGGCCTCTGCCTATCTTTATGAACTTGAGCAAGTTACCTAAATTCTTTGATTCCTAGTTTCAGTTTCCATAACATGGCAATAATAACACTTGCTTACCAGGGTTTTTATGGAGCTCAATTAACATAATGGAAAACTTCTAGTGCATTATATGGCAATGTGCCCTAGGTGCTTGGTAAGTGAGATTTGCTTTCCTCTTCACCCATATGTCTTGACTTTGTAAAGTATGTCCTTGTTGCTTATGCCTATGTCACTACTATCCCACCGTTTTCCACTTTTTGGCTCCCCGATGTACATAATGATGAACTTCCTAGGTTTCCCCATATAAAATTTACTTCCAGAATAGGGTTAGATGTGTACTTGAGATATTCTTTCTTTTCAGTTATTTTAACCTTCCTGCTAGGACAGGACTCCCAGACACTTTGCCATTCAAGCATTTTTCAGGATGCGTTTGTAACCATTTTATTATTATTCAGCTATGGTGAGGCCAACTATTAGGAAGAAGAGGGGCGCACCAAGAAGAGGGGCACACCATGCCACCTCATGAAGGGCCACAAGGCAAACATCAGGGTGGGTCAGGGGGTGGAAGGAGTGGGAAGAAAATGTGGGCAAGGACCTTCATTATGTTTTCCACAAGAAGGACCTGGCAATGCAGGATAAGCAGGCTTAGACTGGTGAGTTTGGGTAATTTCAGTGGTCTCTGGGGCATAGAAGCTACCCCTGGTTGTCTGGTTCTTGGCCCTGGGATGATTAGGGGTAGGTGGATAGTTGTCTGAGTTCTTTATTGAGTTTTTACACAAACTCAATAAAGGAAGTGGTTGGGGTCAAGGCTCTGGACTGGTTGGTTTGCATATGAAAGGTACACCTCCAGGTGAGTTGTTTGCCGTCTCTAGGCATCAGCTAGCCCTCAGAGGGGCAGTCCCTCCCGGGTCAGCAAGGTCCCAGATTTTAAAACATCAAGGACAGAAACTAGAAAACATGGTAATTACAAGGTCATATCCTAGGGATTTAGACTATAAATCCAAATTCTAGATCTAACTGGTAGGAGATACATGACCATGGACAAGTTATGCAGTTTCTCTGAACCTCAGTTTTCTCAAGGGCAAAACAGACTTACTACCTAGGACTGTCTTGAGGATTAAATGATATGAAGGAAGTACATTTCCTAATGCAGTACTGATTCCAGGACAAATGAGTGGAACAACGGATGGGAACACAGTGCCTGTTATATTCCAGGTACTCTTCTAGGTACTAAGAGTACAGCAATGAAACATTCAGACAAAAGTCCCCCTCTCATGTAGCTTACATACTGGAGATGGTGTGATAGGCAGTAAGTTAATAAGTAAAATATGTAGTGTGTCAGCTGACAATAAATACCATTGGGAACATTCGGCGAGAGTGTTGGGAGGTGGAAATTACAATGTATACGGGGTAGTCAGGAGAGGCCTCACTCTGTAACATGAAAGGCGGGGGATAGAGATGCTTGGATACCTGGGGGGAAATATACCTGACAGAGGTGGCAGCAGGTGCAAAGTGCTTGAGGTGAGAGCGTGCCTGGAGTGTTTCAGGATTACAGGAGAATATAGTGTTTGGAGAAGGATGAGAAGTGGAAAAGGGGAAGCTATGAAGTCAGAGAGATAGTGGAGTCAGGGTCTGAAGGGCATTGCAGACCAGAGCACAGGGCTTGGATTTTAGGAGTGAGATGGGGAGCCAACAGTAGAGAGATTGGATCAGAGGAGGGACATGGCCTGACTTACCAAGAACTGCATCACTGTTGTTGCTGTGTAACAAACAGATGAGGTTAAGAGTAAAAGCAAATGACTCTCATGAGAAGCTCTGATAATCCAAGCAAGAATGGATGGAGGCTTGAATCACAGGGTGGTGATAAGGCTTGGATTCTGGATGAACTCTTGAAGGTACAGATGACAGGATTTGCTGTGAGATCAGATTAGGGGGCATTAGGGACAGGGCGGGGTTAATGAAGACCTCAAGTGTTTTGTCCTGAGCAAGTAGAGGACAGAGGTCAACTGAGACGGGAGCCACTGTGAGAGGACAGATTTGTGTGTGGGGAGAGGGCAGGGGAGAAGACAGGGCTTTGAAAAAACTGAATTGGAAATGCCTATTAGATATCCAAATGGAGATGCCGAGAGGCAGACGGATGTATATATCAGGAGTCCATGGAGGAGCTCTAGACTGGAAGTATAAATTTTGGAGTCATTTGCATATAAATTATATTTGAGGCCCTGAGACTTGAAAAAATAAAGGAGGTGAACATAGAAAAGGTAAAATAATAGGTTTTGAGGACCCTCTGGGCAAAATCTTCAGTCCTGACCTGTAAATCAATTAACTGGCTGTCAGTTCACTAGCGTTATCCCATTCATGCTGCTCCTTCTTTTTTCATAGCACCTATCCCCTCCTACTTTACTATTTTACATACTGGTCTGTGTTTGTTGTTCATAGTCTCTCGTTCTGTTTTCTGCCCCTCCTCCACTGGACCCAAGCTCCTTAAGGGCAGGGGTCACTGTGTGCCTGTTCAGGAATGTATTCCCAGCACCTAAAATGGCGCCTGATGCTAGGTACTGAATACATTTTTTTGTTAATGAAAGAAATATTCCTTAATGAAAGAAAGAAATAGGGATTTTATTAATTTCTCTGTTGACAATCATTTAATCTTTAAAATTTTGACTTTTAAAGGTTATAGTGTCAGGAAAAGCTAAAATTTACTAGCTATCACGTTAGTTGATAGTCATCTTTGATGACAGGTTTGAGAACGATCTTCAAAGAAATGGAAACAAAGACATGCCCTGATCAGGACTTAGCAGAGAAAAGAAAAAGTAGTGTTAAGAGAGAAGGCAGGTACTAGAGAAAACCTGGCTCCTGGACTCTGCTCTGATCTGTTTGGGAATAATGGAAGGTATCACACTTCTAAGACCTGGCTCATCCTAGGGACCAGATCTGATAGTTATAGCTTTGATAATATTTTTCAATAGGGATTTAATTCAATGGAAACCTAGACATGCCATAAATGCTTGTTAATGGATAAATATTTGTTCTGCATTAACTCTGTCCTAAGCAGTGTGCTATGTGTTCCATGCTATGGGTTGAGGGTACAAATATGAATAAAGATAGTCAGTGTTCAGTTAGGATAGGTCACTTAAATAATAAGAAATGGGGCTTCCCTGGTGGTGCAGTGGTTGAGAGTCCGCCTGCCAACGCAGGGGACACGGGTTCGTGCCCCGGTCCGGGAAGATCCCACATGCCGCGGAGTGCCTGGGCCCATAAGCCATGACCGCTAGGCCTGCATGTCCGGAGCCTGTGCTCTGCAATGGGACAGGCCACGGCAGTGAGAGGCCCATGTACCGCAAAAAAAAATAAAATAAAATAAAAAATTAATAATAATAATAAATGGACACATACAGGGAGATAGCAGGGCAAGAGATAAGCTTGCTTGGTACAGTTAGAAAGGTCTGCAAAGCTGGTATGGCTTGAGGTGAGACTTGAAAGGTGAGTAGCATGAGTTTGTCAATCACCCCTTCTTGCACATTTTTTTGTTATATGGATTCTGACAGTTCATAATTCCGCCTTCCCACGATGACCCAGAAGAGCACCATAGAACAATTCAGAAGGTTCAAAAGTAACACATGTGTCCAGTCATTCTTTAACAAACATTCACTGAGTGCTTACTTAGGTCAAATACCGTACACTGGAAATATCAGCTTATATAATCCATGGACACTGCCTTCGAAAGACTTATGCTCTCTAGCCATGATTCCCAAACTTTAAGGCACCTCAGAATCACCTGGAGAGCTTGGTAAAACACAAGTTTGCTGGCCTTAGGCCTGAGCTGTCGATTCATTAGGTTTGGGGGTAGGGCTCAGTAAGTTGAATTTAAAGCAAATTCCTGCGTAATGAGATGCTACTAGTCTGAAGACCACTTTGAAAACCACAGATCTCTAGGAGAAAGGGACAGCTAAGCAGATCAGGGATTACCAATCAGTGGGATGAGTACGTGAAGGAGCAGGAAAGAATTGAGACAGCACCATCTGGGAGGTGGAAGTAAAAATCACACTATACCAAGCCATCTTTACTCCCCTGGGGATTCCCTACTGATGAACTACAGGCTTCCTCATTATGTACCTTACATAGAAGTATCAAAACCACAACCCCATAAATTCTCTCATCCAAAGAGGATTCATGTTCAACGTCAAAACTTAGTCTATGCTATAAACTAAGTACATTTGGATTTTGAATTATTTTAGTGAAAGAAAAAACTAGAAACACATTTAATTCATGATGATTGAAGGCAATTAAAATAGAACATAATACACTTTATAAAATCTACAGATTACCTAGAATTCAAGTGGGTAGTAGCATTGGGAAGAATGACTGATTTATCCCTCTACAGCGAAAAGAGTTTGAATAAGAATTTGCAACCAGTTAACATTTAATGAATCAGTATTGTTCTGTGAGTTTCAAAGTAGTCAAAAATATTTCTTCAGCTACCTCTCTGTATGTAGCATGGTGTGATATGATGAAAAGAATAGCAATGTGAGAGGTGGCCCATGGCCTCAAATAGATTGCAGTATATAGTTAGATAGAAGGATCTGGTGACATCTATTCATTCATGCATTCATTTTGCCTCTATTGTAAACCTGAAGCTGTGTTATATTCTGGGAACACAAACTTAAACAACACAGTGTCCCTACCCTAAAGGATTTCATATTTCAGTGAAGGGGGCAGTGATTTATGAGAAAATAAATATAAGTTGAAGTAGAATGATTGTGCAAAGATGAAGTGGTAAGAGTGATAAAGATTAGCAAAAATCTGAGGAAGAAATAATGCCTTCATTGGATTCTAAAGGAAGGTCACCAGGTGGATGAGTTTGGTGGACAGGGAGACATCCAGGGCAGAAGGAACCGTTTGCTCCTACAGAGAGGTATGACACAGCATGGGACAGTGGGGAGCTATGAGTCGTTCAGTATGACTGAAGCCTGAGGCTAGAGAAGCAGACAAGGGACAGATGAACAAGGGCCCTGAATGCTGTGTGTTTAATGCTTTAATTTTTTAAATTGAGTTATATTAGCCATACAAAACTGTGTAAGTTCAAGGTGTACAACGTATTGATTTGATACATTCGTGTCGCGATATGATTACCATAGCAGTGCTAGCTAAAACCTCTATTGTGCCACATAATTATATATTTTCTAATGTTGGGAACCATTAAAATCTAGTCTCTCAGCAAGTTTCACGTGAATAATACGGTTTTGTTAAATGCTGCATTAAAGAATGTGGACTTTACGCTGAGTCATGCTCTACACGGACGATGCTCTATTTGGACTGTAATTACTGAAACCTCCCATCATAGGTGGTTTTGTTGATCGTGAAGGATGGCCGCTTTATGTGTGTTGTGCCAGGTGGTGGAGGAGGGTGACCTTTAACTTAGAGTTTGAAGAAAAAAAATACGCCAATGAATGCCTGTCAAATTAAAGTGAAAAGCTCAAAAATAACTGTTAGATTGGGTGGGTGCCACCCTGGAGCCAGAGGGGCAGGAAGTCCTTCCTGGCTGTTTGAGGAGGCCCATTCCTTTTGGAGTAAACAGAGCGACTCAGCTAATGGGGAGTGTGAGGAGATGGAAATTATAGCTCAGGGAACTCTGCTCAATATTCTGTAATGGCCTATAAGGGAAAAGAATCTGAAAAAGAATGGATATATGCATATGTATAACTGAATCATTTTGCCGTATGCCTGAAATTAACACAACATTGTAAATCAACTATATTCCAATACAGATTTTTTTTTAAAGTATAAATAACTAAAGAAGGAAGTTGAGGGATCCAGCCAGGGGATCATCCTAGAGACCTATAGACAGAGTCAACTATTCAAGGATCTTGAGAACAATTCATTGAACTTGGTAAATATTAATGGGTAGCATTTATTTATCTCTTACTATGAACAAGGCACTATTCTAAAATCTTTACAGGAATCAACTCATTTAATCCTCTTAACTCTATGCAGTAGAAATTGTTATCATTCCCATTATACATAGGAGGAAACTGAGGCACAGATGAGCTAATCAACTTTCTCAAATCCACAGTGTTAGTGTGTAGTGGAGTCAGTATTTAAAACCAGAAAATCTGAGCAATTAGCTATTGTATTAATACTATACCTGCCTCAGAAAACATACATCTTGGAATTGGATGTGGATATACACCCATCCATATTCAGAGTTGTTTTTTGGTGATGAGGAAAGTGCTTCCCCTAAGTGCTTCCTTATTTGAAGGAAGTTCTCTTGTTTTGTCTCATCAGACTCTTGGGAATATTTGCTGAGAGTGTCCTCTATGGCTGTGTAAAAAATTGACCCAAAACTTCATGGCTTGAAATGGCAAATATTTATTATCTCACAGTTTCTGTGGGTCAGGAATCGGGCATGGCCTATGTCTGTGCCTCTGACCCGAGGTCCTTCACAAGGTTGCATGTGCCCATGGGCAGTATGGTCTCATTGGAGGACTGGAATCTGGGAGGATCTGTTTCCAAGCTTACTCATATGGTTGTTGGAAGGATTCAGTTCCCTGTGTGCTTCTGGACTGAGGGCCTCAGTTCCCTGATTACTGCTGGCCAGAGGCCTCACTCCGTTCCTTGCCACGTGGGCCTCTCCAAGGGGCAGCTCACATGTGGTAGTTGACGTCTATCAGTGCCAACGAGAGAGAGAGAGAGGTTGTCCCTAGCTTATGCCACAGTGTTTTTGTAACATAATCTTAGCTTGACATCCTATAACTTCTGCTGTATTTTATTAATTGAAAACAAGTCAATAAGTAGAGTGCACAATCAAAGGAAGGGGAGTAGATGAAGACATAAATTCCAGGAGGTGAGGATCCCGGGGGCCACATAAAGGCTACTTAACCACAATGTGGACTCTTACTTTATTCAGAAGACTTGGTACAATTTACTGGCCCCAAACTAAGAAGCTGTCTTGACAAATGTTCTGCATCTCTGAGAAAACTTATGGGAGGAGAGTTGAAGATGTGGGGTCCTGTATCCTCTGAGCCAGGCCCTCCAGGCACTTGTCTGTCATGGGAAACAAACATACCAGCAGGGACGGGAGACACGCACAGTGTGTGTGAGGCATGGTGTCTGATGAAGTGTTCCAAAACTCAGAGCCATCAGGGATGCACTGCAGTTCTCTTAACCCTGCAGGAAAGCCCCAGGGCCTGGTTTTTAACAGAGGGAAGGGGGCCACAGCTCTCCTGCAACATGGAAGGGCGTCTCCTCCCTCTCTGGTTCCCTTGCTGATGTTCTACATAATCTCAGGTCACAGTGCATTTGTTCGTCTTAATTTTGCATTTGTGTTTTTCAGCTCCTACTAATTCCTGAAAGGATAAAGGAGACATAGAATTCAAATCAGATTCTCTATTGAGAATTAGGTGGGTTTACCGGGGCTGGTTAAGAAGACTTTGTCAGCCATGGTAACCAATTTTTCTGGGTTTCTGGACTCCTAAGATTTTGCCCAAGCTTTCAGTCTTAACCTATTATATGTAGACAGGAGGGACATGCTTTAGAGTGCAAAATTGAGATGTCATTTAAGAGCACCTCCTATACTCCCGGCAATGTTCAAGGAGCACTCAGGGCATTATTTCAGTTAACACCTTCAAACACTATGCATAACCAGAGTTATTGTCATCAGTTGGCAAATGTCAAAAGTGAGGTTTGGGGAGGTTAGGTCAGATGCTCAAGGCTTCCCTGGCCACAGGTGGGGCAAGAGCAAAGACTTGGTGCAGGCTTGGCTGACTGCAGAGCCCTTGTTCCATAGCACGTCTGTATTCTTCACTGGGGAACATAATCACAAAAGTGATACTGAGCAGGGCCCTGTGGGGCTCCTGGGCACAAAGTCTTTCTGTGTCCCCCGTTTCTTTGACTACAGGAAACAGCCTTCATTCAGCCTCCACGACCTTCCCTGGGTTCTAATGGGCAGATCCAAGCAGTTGTTAATTAGGGAAGGAAGGAGATGTGAGACCAAGGAGAAACAAACAGTCAAGAGTAGTCTTGGGGCAAGGTCCTGTTTCCCCATCAACAATACACACAACCACATCTTTGAGCTCTTTTGCAGATGCTGAAACCCCCTCCAGTGAGGGAGAACTTAGCCATTTACAATGGTATGCTTCCCACAAACATGTAGACCCCAGACCATTTAGACCTGAAGGTTGGTGATGCTGACTCCTACTTACCTCCCCACCAACCCATCAGAAGAATGCAAACCTGTTTCTGCCTTGATCCTTATCGCATACACCTGACCACGAGCCCCGAGGATAAGACCTCTCCCTATTTCGCAGGGAGGGGACCACAGTTCTTGAGGCACTAGCCTACTGTGTTCCCCCTTTGCCTGGCAAATTAATAAAGCTCTCCTTTTCTACTTCACCCAAAACTCTGTCTCCAAGATTTGATTTGACACCAGTGTACAGAGAAGCTGAGCTTATAGTATCAAAAGCAACAAGCAAGCAAACAAAAACAAAACACTTCATACCCTTGGATGGCTTGTACTTAGAAGTCAGGCTCGTGCTTCTTCACCTTTCTTGTTACTAGTATAATGCTATTGCTGCTATAAATGTTGGGGCTGGCACTGCTAGTGATGCTCATTCAGTATGTCGAGGGAAATTCAGTAAATCAAGGGCTCTGGAACATGGTACACCTGAGTTCAAATCCTAACTCCTTTTTCTACTATCTGTGTGACCTTGATGAAGTTACTAAAACTCTCTGAACCTCAATTTCTTCATCTGTACAGTGGAGTTAAAAGCACCCATCAGTGTGTTGTTCCTAGGAAGGGCAGGTCTTTGACACATGGAAGTTGCTTTCTTCCTCTGGAGTAAGGGACGTTTAAACATTTGGTGCTCCTCTGAGGGTTTGCCTAGATTCCTTCATCAAATGGAAGTTTCCAAGCTGTGTTCATATGTAGTTATAACTTTAATGGAAATAGTTACATTCAAGCTTGGCTATACGGTTGGTCTTTGTGTGAAGCATCACTAAAATTACTTCTCCTTGGGATGTGTTTCCATCAGACTATTATCCCCTAAACATGGTGGTGCATTGATGAGGGATGCCACCATGGCCAAGGTGCCAGCAGCTCATAATGAAAGGAAATGGTCACTGAATCAGAAGCAGATAATCTTGTTATAGCTCACTCAAAATGGCCTGATTGCCCGATATTACTTAATGTCTTTGAATTAAACAAAAAAATCACTCTAGCATTTTAAGTAAATTTTATCTGCAGTTAAAAATCTAAGGAGAGGGAGGGTGGGAGGGAGATGCAAGAGAGAGGAGATATGGGGATGTAAGTATATGTACAGCTGATTCACTTTGTTATACAGCAGAAACTAACACACCATTGTAAAACAATTATACTCCAATAAAGATGTTAAAATAAAATCTAAGGAGAATTTGAAAAAAATGTAGACATATGCAGACTAAGAAAAAGAATGCAAAATTCAATTATGTAGTACACCTTAAAGTAAGTGTTTCAGGAATAGAAAGACCCAAATAACATCTAACACACAGATTCAACTAGGAGGAAACAGAATGTCCCACAGGTTTGTGAGCTAGTTGAATGGACATTGATGGATTTGTTTTCCTACAGATTAAATTGAACTTCTGATGTGAAAGTAGCTTACCAGCTTCTGATCTTGAAAACATTTATTTTTTCTCTAACTAAATTTCTCTTGTTTAGGTGTCTTAACTTTCGAGCAGCCTGAAAAGTGGTGCATCGGAGTCTCAGAAGTTTCAGGAGAAGTTATTTACTTAAAAAATGTTGAGAGAAACACAGAACTTGGCAAACTTTACTTTCCCTCTGGTAAATTGGTGTCTGGCAAATGGACCCTACACTGGGCTTGAATATTTTCTCTCAGGCTCAAATGCCCAAAGATATGCAAAATAATGTTTCAGCAATTTTTCATGGCTTGACAAGATAAATATTATCAGAACTGAATGTGAACATTTCTGTAAATGAGGGCTGGCCTTTAAGGATGGAGATAGTGCAGAGGAGTGCTAAGTAGATGCCAGCATTCGCTGTTAATTAGATAATGTCTGTGCTGAGAACTCATTTTCCCTTAGCATCTGTGGACATAATCTCATCTTCAGGGTTAGCTGATTTAGGAAAAGATATCTTATGCTAATTTATTGCTCAAGAAAATATTTTAATTTCTGACATTGACAGATAAAATATCTAGACATGGCAGAGACATCCACATAAGTGTAGAATAAATGCTATTGTTCATGTGTGATTGCTATTTTTCCCTGTCATCATCTTTGATTGCATGGTACATTTATCAAAACTAAGTAATCAACATTGGTACATTACTACTAACAAAATTCCAGACTTTATTTGGAATTCACCTGTTTTTCCATTAATGTTCTCTTGCTATCTCAGGATGAAGACCAGGGTACCTTAATGTGTTTAACTGTCATACCTCCTGAGTTTCTTCTGGTCTATGGCAGTTTCTCAGCTTTTACTTGCTTTTCATGACCTCGGCAGTATTAAGGTATGCTGGCCAAGTATCCTGCAGAATTTCTCTCAGCCTGGGTGTGTCTGATTTTTTTTTTCTCATGGGTAGACTCGGGTGAAGGTCTCTATGGTCACATTATATGATGGGGTCATGGTATCCATATGACATATCTGATGATGCTACTGTTTTTTTTTTCCTTTTCTTACTAAATGATACACTAAAATACTAAAGAGTATTTTAAATGACATTTTTGCATACTGGGTAGGAAGAATTTGAAGTGAAAGGAGGGAGTTTCGTTAAAAAATACTCTGGATATATCTAAGCCCTTCTGCATATCTACACTGAGATGGAGTAGGTCAAATGAAAAACATCTGGGCTATGCCTTTTTCTTTTTTTTAAGTAATTTTCTTTAGGAACTGTCAGCATGCTGTTGGTGAAGTGTGGAGTTGTAACTCTGAGTGAACTATGGACAGTCAGCAATATGCACTTAAAAGTAGCACTATTGAGAAATGGGTGTTTTATCCAGTACTCATACACTGTTTTTTCATACAGCTGGTCCTGTGCCAGAAAAATTTTCTTTTATTGTTTCTTGCTTTTAAAACTTTGTTTTAGCCACTTAAAGAAAATCTGCTTATGGCAAACTTTGCCTCAAATCCATTCCAAGTTGTATATGTATTTTCCAACAAAAATATTACAGTTAAACAAAAAATAATAGAGGGAATTCCCTGGTGGTCCAGTGGTTAAACCTTCGCCTTCCAGTGCAGGAGGTGTGGGCTCGATCCCTGGTCGGGGAGCTAAGATCCCACATACTTCGCGGCCAAAAATCCAAAACATAAAGCAGAAGCAATATTGTAACAAATTCAATAAAGACTTTTAAAATGGTCCAGATCAAAAAAAAATTTTTTTTAATAATAAAAATAAAAAGTAGTCATAATCTTGAGTGTGTGCTTATGCGGGTGGGAACTAGAGAAATAGCTGTAGTTTAAAAATAAGAGGAAAATTTGAATGAGGAAAATTCAGTAGAACCCAGTGATTATCTTGAAGGAGAGGGTCAAGGATGATTTCAAAGTGTTAAGCCTGCACCAGGTGAATAACAATATCAAGGACAATAAGGTCTATGTAGGAAGGTAAACCTGGATAATGACTTCCATTTTACTTGGATTTCAGTTTCAGAAGATATTATTGTTCTTACCTGTGGGGCCATCAAAGAAACGGTTGAAAATGTGGAATTGAATGTCATACAGAAGGTCAGGGTTGAAGAGAGAGCCTGTTTGAAATAAAGTATCATTAAAATGGAAGCTATTTTAGAGATTGCCAAACATATTCACTCCTTAATCACTGCAATTTATTCAGTGGCACCAACCTTCCACGCCAGATATTTCTTTGACTATACTTCTCGCAGCCTTTCATTACGACTTCAGAATAAAAGCAAACCAAGGTCAAATATCAGATCCCTGCAGGGAGATAACCTGGGCCCTTTGTCAGATGAAATCTCAGCACCTGACAGCTCAGTGCTCTTCAGGGAAATCCATGGCGGCTGCTTTCCTTAACATTCGAAATTCAGCACTTTGGACTGATTCAGGTGTTTTGCTGCTCCTCTGGCCGCCTCTCCAGTGGTCCAGCAAACTGAGCATTTGCTGGCAGCCCTGACTCACTCCTGGAGTTTCCAGACCTATGAAGGCAGGAGCTGCAAATGATATTTCTCTTTATTTTTCAAAGTACTTGGCACGGAATAGGAAGTGTACCACTCATATCATAGGAAGAAAACATGGACTAGAAAGTTAGGTAGGCTTGAGTTCAAAATCTTGCTCTGCCATTTACACTTGAGCAGCTAGGGATGTTGTTTAATCCTGCAGAGCTGCAGATTCCCCCTCTGAACTGCTAGGAGAAGTGCCCACACTCTGTGAGCGGGGTTAGAAACTTTGTGTGGGGTGATGTATTAAAGCTCTTAGCACAGAGTCTGGACCTAATAGGCGTTTGATAAAGTTTAAGAATAACAGACACCTATATAACCTTTACTAAGTGTCAGGCACACAAGTTCCATCTGTGTTGTCACAAATGGCAGGATTTCCTTCATTCTCATGGCTGAATAATATTCCATTGTGTATATATATATACATACATACACATATATATACATATATATATACCACATCTTCTTTATTCATTCAACCATTGAAGAATACTTAGGTTGTTTCCATGTCTTGGCTATTATGAATTGTGAATAATGCTGCAGTGAACATGGAATGCAAGTATCTTTTCAAGATCCTGTTTTAATTTCCTTTGGGTATATATTTAGAAGTGGGATTGCTGGATCATATGGTAATTCTTTTTCAATTTTTTAAGGAACCTCCATACTGTTCTCCTTAGTGGCTACACCAATTTACATGCCCACCAATAGTGCACAAGGGTTCCATTTTCCCCACATGATTGCAGCATTTGTTATCTCTTGTCTTTTGGATGATAGGCATTCTAAAATGTGTGAGGTGATACTCACTGTGGTTTGACTTCCCTAATGACTAGTGATGCTGAGTACCTTTTCATGTACCTGCAGGCAATTTGATATCTTCTTTGGAAAAAAATGTCTATTCAGCTCCTCTTCCCATTTTTTAATTGGATTGTTTAGGGGTTTTTGCTATTGAATTGTATGAGTGTTTTTTTTTTAATATTTTGGATATTAACCCCCTATCAGATATATTATTTGCAAATATTTTCTCCCATTCTGTGGGTTGACTTTTTATTTTATTGATTGTTTCCTTTGCTGTGCAGAAGCATTTAAATTTGATGTAGTTCCACTGATTGATTTTTGTTTTTGTTGCTTTTGCTTTTGTTGTCAAATCCAAAATAGTCGTTGCCAATACTGATGTGAAGGAGCTTACCCTGTATATTTTCTTCCAGGAGTTTTATGAATCCAGATCTTACATTTAAGTCTTTAATCCATTTTGACTTGACACTTGTGATGGTGTAAAATTGCAGTCAAATTTCATTCTTTTGCATGTGCTGTCCAATTTCCCAACACCCTTTATTGACTGCCTTTTCTCCACTTATATTCCTGACTGCTTTCTCCCACATTAATTGACCATATATGCATAGGTATATTTCTGGGCTTTCTATTGTGTTATATTGACCTCTGTGTCTGTTTTTATGCCAATTCCACACTATTTTGAATGCTATAGCTTGTAATGTAGTTTGAAATCAGGAAGTGTTATGACTCCAGATTTATTCTTCTTTCTCAAGATTGCTTTGGCTATTCAGGGTCTTTTGTGGTTCCATACAATTTTAGGATAGTTTTTTCTATTTCTGTGAAAAATACTGTTGGAATTTTGATAGGAATTGAATTGACTCTGTAGATTGCTTTGGGTAGCATGGACACTTTAACAATATTAACTCTTCCAATCCATGAACATGGAATATCTTTCCATTCATTTGTGTCATCTTCAATTTCTTTCATCAGCATCTCAGTTTTCAATGTACAAATCTCAACCTCCTTGGTTAAATTTATTTCTAAGCATTAATTTTTTGATGCAATTGTAAGTGGGATTGTTTTCTTAATTTCTCTTTCTGATAGTTCATTGTTAGTGTATAGAAACTAAATTGATTTTGGTATATTGATTTTGTATCCTACAACTTTACTGAATTAATTTATTAGTTCTAATAATTTTTGGTGAAGTCTTTAAGGTTTTCTATATATAATACTATGTCATGTAGAAATAGAGACATAATACTACATAATACTACATAATACTCTATATTTACTTCTTCCTTTCAATTTTGGATACCTTTCATTTCTTTCTCTTGACTAATTGATCTGTCTAGGACTTCCAGTACTCTGTTGAATATGGTGAGTGAGTATCCTTGTCTTGTTCCTGATCTTAGAGGAAAAGATTTCAGCTTTTCACTGTTAAATTTGATGTTAGCTGTGGGCTTGTCATATACAGTCTTTATTATGTTGAGGTAAATTCCCTCTATATGCTGTTTGTTGAAAGGTTTTACTATGAAAGGATGCTGGATTTTGTCAAATGCTTTTTTCTGGATCTATTAAGATGATCATATGATTTTTGTCCTTCATTTTGTTAATGTGGTATATTACATTGATTGATTTGCATATGCCAAAACCATCCTGACATCCCTGGAATAAATATGACTTGATCATGGTGTATAATCCTTTGACAGTATAGATACATTCAGTTTACTAATATTTTGTTGAGGATTTTTGCATCTATGTTCATCTTGGATGTTGACTTGTAATTTTCTTTTCTTGTAGTGTCCTTGTCTGGCTTTTTTACTGTTGGCTTTGTAAAATGAGTTTGGAATTGTTTCCTCCTCTTCAAATTTTTGAGAAATTAATTCTTCTTTAAGTGGTTAGTAGAGTTCAACTGTGAAGCCGTCTGGTCTTTGACTTTTCTATGGTAGGGGGTTTTTAATTACTGATTCAATCTCCTTCCTGATAATTGGTCTATTCAAATTTTCTATTTCTTCATGATTCAGTCTTGGTGGGTTGTATACGTCAACAAATTTATCCATTTCTTGTATGTTGCCCAACTTGTTGGCATTTAATTGTTCATAGTAGTCTTATGATCCTCTGTATTCCTGTATTATCAGTTGTAATATCTCCTCTTTTAATTCTAATGTTATTTATTTAAGTTCTCTCTCTCGCTCTCTCTCTCTCTTTGGTAATTCCAACCAGCATTTTGTCTATTTTGTTTAGTCTCTATTTTGTTTATTTGTTTCTGATTATCGTTATTTCCTTCCTTCTACTAATTTTGGGCTTAGTTTGTTCTTTTTCCAGTTCCTTGAGGTGTAAAATTAAGTTGGTTTTTGAGACTATTTTTTTTTTTTAATGTTTGCAGCTATCACTATGAACATCCCTCCTAGAACTGCTTCTGTTACATCCCATAAGTTTTGGTATATTGTATTTCCATTATCATTTGTCTCAAGGTATTTTCTGATTTTCCTTTTTATTTCTTCTTGACTCATTTGTTATCCATGATCATGCTGTTTAATCTTCAAATATTTGTAAATTTTCTAGTTTTCCTCTTGTAACTGATTTCTATTTTTCCTGTGCCTATTAGCCATCTGCACATCCTCTTTGGATAAATTTCTATTCAGTTCTTCTGCCCATTTTCTAATCAGGTGTTTTGATTTTTTGATGTTGAGTTGTATGTACTATTTATATATGTTGGATAGTAATCCCTTATTGGTCATATAATTTGCAAATATTTTCTCCCATTCAGTAGATTGTCTTTTCATTTTGTCAGTGGTTTCCTTTGCTGTGCAAAAGCTTTTAAGTTTCATTAGGTCCCCTTTGTTTAATGTTGCTTTTTTTCCCTTTGTTTTAGCAGACAGATCCAAAAAAAATATTGTTATGTTTTATGTCAAAGAGTGCTCTGCCTATGTTTTCTTCTAGGAGTTTTATGGTATCTGATCTTACATTTAGCTCTTTAATCCATTTTGAGTTTATTTTTGTATATGGTGTTAAAAAATGTTCTAATTTCTTTTTTTTACATGTAGCTGTCCAGTTTTCCAAGCACCACTTATTGAAGAGACTGTCTTTTCTCTATTGTATATTCTTGCCTCCTTTGTTGTAGACCATAAGTGTCTGAGTTTATTTCTGGGCTCTCTATTCTCTTCCATTGATCTACGTGTCTGTTTTGTGCCAATATCATACTGTTTTGATTACTGTAGCTTTGTAGTATAGTCTGAAGTCAGGGAGCATGATTCCTCTGACTCTGTTCTTCTTTCTCAGGATGCTTTTGGCTATTCAGGATCTTTTTGTTTCCATACAAATTTTAAAATTATTTGCTCCAGTTCTGTGAAAAACACTATGAGTATTTTGTTAGCAGTTGCATTGAATCTGTAGATTGCCTTGGGTAACATGATCATTTTAACAATATCAATTCTTTCAATCTAAATACATGGTATATCTCCTCATCTGTTTGTGTTGTCATCAATTTCTTTCATCAGTGTCTTATAGCTTTCTGAGTATAGGTCTTTAACATCCTTAGGTAGATTTATTCCTAGGTATTTTATTATTTTTAATGTGATGGTAAATTGTATTGTTTCCTTAATTTCTCTTTCCTATAGTTTGTTTTTAGTATGTAGAAGTGCAACATATTTCTGTATACTAATTTTGTATCCTACAATTTTACTGAATTCATTGATGAGCTCTAGTAGTCTTCTGGTAGAGAAGCTTCATAAATTTTAAATCTTATTTTGTGGTCTAAAATATTATCTATCCTGAGGAATGTTCCATGTAAACATTTGAGAAGGATATACATTATTCTGCTTGTTGGATGTAATATTCTTCTTTTTTTTTAACCTTTATTTTTATTAATTAATTTATTTTTAACATTTTTATTGGGGTATAATTGCTTTACAATGGTGTGTTAGTTTCTGCTTTATAACAAAGTGAATCACTTATACATATACATATGTTCCCTTATCTCTTCCCTCTTGCGTCTCCCTCCCTCCCACCCTCCCTATCCCACCTATCCAGGCGGTCACAAAGCACCGAGCCGATATCCCTGTGCTATGCGGCTGTTTCCCACTAGCTATCTACCTTACGTTTGGTAGTGTATATATGTCCATGCCTCTCTCTCGCTTTGTCAGAGCTCACCCTTCCCCCTCCCCATATCCTCAAGTCTGTTCTCTAGTAGGTCTGTGTCTTTATTCCTGTCTTACCCCTAGGTTCCTCATGACATTTTTTTTCCTTAAATTCCATATATACATGTTAGCATACAGTATTTCCCTTTCTCTTTCTGACTTACTTTACTCTGTATGACAGACTCTAGGTCTATCCACCTCATTACAAATAGCTCAATTTCGTTTCTTTTTAAGGCTGAGTAATATTCCATCGTATATATGTGCCACTTCTTCTTTATCCATTCATCCAATGATGGGCACCTAGGTTGTTTCCATCTCCAGGCTATTGTAAATAGAGCTACAATGAACATTTGGTACATGACTCTTTTTGAATTATGGTTTTCTCAGGGTATATGCTCAGTAGTGGGATTGCTGGGTCATATGGTAGTTCTATTTGTAGTTTTTTAAGGAACCTCCATACTGTTCTCCATAGTGGCTGAACCAATTCACATTCCCACCAGCAGTGCAAGAGTGTTCCCTTTTCTCCACACCCTCTCCAGCATTTACTGTTTCTAGATTTTTTGATGATGGACATTCTGACTGGTGTGAGATGATATCTCATTGTAGTTTTGATTTGCAATTCTCTAATGATTAATGATGTTGAGCATTCTTTCATGTGTTTGTTGGCAGTCTGTATATCTTCTTTGAAGAAATGTCTATTTAGGTCTTCTGCCCATTTTTTGGATTGGGTTGTTTGTTTTATTGTTATTGAGCTGCATGAGCTGCTTGTAAATTTTGGAAATTAATCCTTTGTCAGTTGTTTCATTTGCAAATACTTTCTCCCATTCTGAGGGTTGTCTTTTGGTATTGTTTATGGTTTCCTTTGCTGTGCAAAAGCTTTCAAGTTTCATTAGGTCCCATTTGTTTATTTTTGTTTTTATTTCCATTTCTCTAGGAGATGTTTCAAAAAGAATCTTGCTGTGATTTATATCATAGAGTGTTCTGCCTATGTTTTCCTCTAAGAGTTTGATAGTTTCTGGCCTTACATTTAAGTCTTTAATCCATTTTGAACTTATTTTTGTGTATGGTGTTAGGGAGTGATCTAATCTCATACTTTTACATGTACCTGTCCAGTTTTACCAGCACCACTTACTGAAGAGGCTGTCCTTTCTCCACTGTACATTCATTCCTCCTTTATCAAAGATAAGGTGACCATATGTGCATGGGTTTATCTCTGGGCTTTCTATCCTTTTCCATTGATCTACCTTTCTGTTTTTTGTGCCAGTGCCATACTGTCTTGATTACTGTAGCTTTGTAGTATAGTCTGAAGTCAGGGAGCTTGATTCCTCCAGCTCCGTTTTTCGTTCTCAAGAGTGCTTTAGCTATTCGGGGTCTTTTGTGTTTCCATACAAATTGTGAAATTTTTTGTTCTAGTTCTGTGAAAAATGCCAGTGGTAGTATGATAGGGTTGCACTGAATCAGTAGATTGCTTTGGGTGGTAGAGTCATTTTCACAATGTTGATTCTTCCAATCCAAGAACATGTTATAACTCTCCATCTATTTTTATCATCTTTAATTTCTTTCATCAGTGTCTTATAATATTCTGCATACAGGTCTTTTGTCCCCTTAGGTAGGTTTATTCCTAGATATTTTATTCTTTTTGTTGCAATGGTAAATGGGAGTGTTTTTTTGATTTCACTTTCAGATTTTTCATCATTAGTGTATAGGAATGCCAGACATTTATGTGCATTAATTTTGTATCCTGCTACTTTACCAAATTCATTGATTAGTTCTAGTAGTTTTCTGGTAGCATATTTAGAATTCTCTATGTATAGTATCATGTCATCTGCAAACAGTGACAGCTTTACTTCTTCTTTTCCGATTTGGATTCCTTTTTATTTCCTTTTCTTCTCTGACTGCTGTGGCTAAAACTTCCAAAACTATGTTGAATAAGAGTGGTGAGAGTGGCCAACCTTGTCTTTTTCCTGATCTTAGAGGAAATGCTTTCAGTTTTTAACCATTGAGGATGATGTTGGCTGTGGGTTTCTCATATATGGCCTTTATTATGTTGAGGAAAGTTCCCTCTATGCCTATTTACTGCAGGGTTTTTGTCATAGACGGGTGTTGGATTTTGTTGAAAGCTTTCTCTTCATCTATTGAGACGATCATATGGTTTTTCTCCTTCAATTTGTTAATATGGTGTATCACGTTGATTGATTTGCATATATTGAAGAATCCTTGCATTCCTGGAATAAACCCCATTTGATCATGGTGTATGATCTGTTTAATGTGCTGTTGGATTCTGTTTGCTAGTATTTTGTTGAGGATTTTTGCATCTATGTTCATTAGTGATATTGGCCAATAGTTTTCTTTCTTTGTGACATCATTGTCTGGTTTTGGTATCAAGGTGATGGTAGCCTCGTAGAATGAATTTGAGAGTGTTCCTCCCTCTGCTATATTTTGGAAGAGTTTGAGAAGGATAGTTGTTAGCTCTTCTCTAAATGTTTGATAGAATTCACCTGTGAAGCCATCAGGTGCTGGGCTTTTTTTTTGTTGGAAGATTTTTAATCACAGTTTCAATTTCAGTGCATGTGATTGGTCTGTTCATATTTTCTATTTCTTCCTGACTCAGTCTTGGCAGGTTTTGCATTTCTAAGATTTTGTCCATTGCTTCCAGGTTGTCCATTTTATTGGCATAGAGTTGCTTGTAGTAATCTCTCATGATCTTTTGTATTTCTGCAGTGTCAGTTGTTACTTCTCCTTTTTCATTTCTAATTCTATTGATTTGAGTCTTCTCCCTTTTTTTCTTGATGAGTCTGGTTAATGGTTTATCAATTTTGTTTATCTTCTCAAAGAACATGCTTCTAGTTTTACTGATCTTTGCTATCATTTCCTTCATTTCTTTTTCACTTATTTCTGATCTGATTTTTATGATTTATTTCCTTCTGCTAACTTTGTGTTTTTTGTTGTTCTTTCTCTAATTGCTTTAGCAGCAAGGTTAGGTTGTTTATTCAAGATGTTTCCTGTTTCTTAAGGTGGGCTTGTAGTGCTATAAACTTCCCTCTTTGAATTGCTTTTGTTGCATCCCATAGGTTTTGCATCATCGTGTCTCCATTGTCATTTTTTTCTAGGTATTTTTTAATTTCCTCTTTGATTTCTTCAGTGATCACTTCGTTATTAAATAGTGTATTGTTTAGCCTCCATGTGTTTGTATTTTTTACAGATCTTTTTCTGTAATTGATATCTAGGCTCATAGCATTGTGGTCGGAAAAGATACTTGATACAATTTCAATTTTCTTAAATTTACCAAGGCTTGATTTGTGACCCAAGATACGATCTATCCTGGTGAATATTCCATGAGCACTTAAGAAAAATGTGTATTCTGTTGTTTTTGAATGGAGTGTCCTATAAATATCAATTAAGTCCATCTTGTTTAATGTATCATTAAAGCTTGTGTTCCCTTATTTATTTTCATTTTTGGATGATCTGTCCATTGGTGAAAGTGAGGTGTTAATGTCCCCTACTATTAATGTGTTACTATCGATTTCTCCTTTAATGGCTGTTAGTATTTGCCTTATGTATTGAGGTGCTTCTATGTTGGGTGCATAAATATTTACAATTGTTATATCTTCTTCTTGAATTGATCCCTTGATCATTATGTAGTGTCCTTCTTTGTCTCTTCAAATAGTCTTTATTTTAAAGTCTATATTTTCTGATATGAGAATTGCTAGTCCAGCTTTCTTTTGGTTTCCATTTGCATGGAATATCTTTTTCCATCCCCTTACTTTCAGTCTGTATGTGTCCCTAGGTCTGAAATGGGTCTCTTGTAGACAGCATATATATGGTCTTGTTTTTGTATCCATTCAGCCAATCTGTGTCTTTTGGTGGGAACATTTAGTCCATTTACATTTAAGGTAATTATTGATATTTATATTCCTATTCCGATTTTCTAAATTGCTTTGGGTTCATTATTGTAGGTCTTTTCCTTCTCTTGTGTTTCCTGCCTAGAGAAGTTCCTTTAGAATTTGTTGTAAAGCTGGTTTGGTGGTGCTGAACTCTCCCAGCTTTTGCTTGTCTGTAAAGGTTTTAATTTCTCCATCAAATCTGAGTGAGATCCTTGCTGGGTAAAGTAATCTTGGTTGCAGGTTTTTCTTCTTCATCACTTTAAGTATGTCCTGCCAGTCCCTTCTGGCTTGCAGAGTTTCTGCTGAAAGATCAGCTGTTAACCTTATGGGGATTCCCTTGTGTGTTATTTGTTTTTTTTTTTCCCTTGCTGCTTTTCATAAGTTTTCTTTGTATTTAATTTTTGACAGTTTGATTAATATGTGTCTTGGCGTACTTCTCCTTGGATTTATCTTGTATGGGACTCTCTGTGCTTCCTGGACTTGATTAACTATTACCTTTCCCATATTAGGGAAGTTTTCAACTATAATCTCTTCAAATAATTTCTCAGTCCCTTTCTTTTTCTCTTCTTCTTCTGGAACCCCTATAATTCGAATGTTGGTTCGTTTAATGTTGTCCCAGAGGTCTCTGAGACTGTCCTCAGTTCTTTTCATTCTTTTTTTAAATTCTGTTCTGCAATAGTTATTTCCACTATTTCATCTTCCAGGTCACTTATCCATTCTTCTGCCTCAGTTATTCTGCTATTGATCCCATCTAGAGTCTTTTTCATTTCATTTATTCTGCTGTTCATCGTTGTTTGTTTCATCTTTAGTTCTTCTAGATCCTTGTTAAATGTTTCTTGGATTTTGTCTATTCTATTTCCAAGATTTTGGATCATCTTTACTATCATTATTCTGAATGCTTTTTCAAGTAGACTACCTTTTGCCTCTTCATTTGTTAGGTCTGGTGGGTTTTTATTTTGCTCCTTCATCTGCTGTGTGTTTTCTGTCCTCTCATTTTGCTTATCTTATTGTGTTTGGGGTCTCCTTTTTGCAGGCTGCATGTTCGTAGTTCCTGTTGTTTTTGGTGTCTGTCCCCAGTGGGTAAGGTTGGTTCAGTGGGTTTTGTAGGCTTCCTGGTGGAGGGGACTAGTGACTGTGTTCTGGTGCATGAGGCTGTACCTTGTCTTTCTGGTGGGCAGGTCCACGTCTGGTGGTGTGTTTTGGGATATCTATGGCCTTATTATGATTTTAGGTAGCCTCTCTGTTAATTGGTGGGGTTGTGTTCCTGTCTTGCTAGGTGTTTGGCATATGGTTTCCAGCACTGTAGCTTGCTGGTCGTTGAGTGAAGCTGGGTGCTGGTGTTGAGATGGAGATCTCTGGGAGATTTTCACCATTTGATATTATGTGGAGCTGGGAGGTCTCTTGTTGACCAGTGTCCTGAAGTTTGATCTCCCACCTCAGAGGCACAGCACTGAGTCCTGGTTGCAGCACTAAGAGCCTTTCATCCACATGACTCAGAATAAAAGGGAGAAAAGTTAGAGAGAAAGAATTAATAGAAGTAGGAAGAATGAAAGAAAGTAAGAAAGGAATGAAGGAAAGAAGGAAGGAAGAAAAAAGAAGAAAAGAAGGAAGGAAGGAAAGAAAGAAAGAAAGAAAGGAGGGAGGTAGGGAGGGAGGGATGGAGGGAGGAAGGAAGGAAGGAAGGATGGAAGGATGGAAAAAGGAAAGAATGAAAGATGATAAAGTAAAATATAATAAAGTAAAATATAATAAAGTTATTAAATTAAAAAAATAATTATTAAGAAAAAAATTAAAACAAAAAACCAAGAAAAAATATGGACAGATAGAACCTTAAGACAAATGGTGGAAGCCAAGCTATACAGACAAAATCTCATACAGAAGCATACACATAAACACTCACAAAAATAGGAAAAGAGGAAAAAGTCATAAATCTTGCTCTCAAAGTCTACCTCCTCAATTTGGGATGTTTCATCTAAAGGAGGGAAGGAAGGAAATAAAGAAAGAAAGAAGATAAAGTAAAATAAAATAAAGTTATTAAAAGAAAAAATAATTATTAAGAAAAAAATTAAAAACAAAACAAACAAACAAAAAAACAGACGGATAGAACCCTAGGACAAATGGTGGAAGCAAAGCTATACAGACAAAATCTCACACAGAAGCATACACATAAACACTCACAAAAAGAGGAAAAGGGGAAAAAATCATAAATCTTGTTCTCAAAGTCCACCTCCTCAATTTGGGATGACTTGTTGTCTATTCATGTATTCCACAGATGCAGGGTACCTCAAGTTGATTGTGGAGTTTTAATCCGCTGCTTCTGAGGCTGCTGGGAGAGATTTCCCTTTCTCTTCTTTGTTCTCACAGCTCCCAGGGGCTCAGCTTTGGATTGGCCCCACCTCTATGTGTAGGTTGCCGCAGGTCATCTGTTTTTTGCTCAGACAGGGTGGGGTTAAAATATAAGCTTCTTCAGGGGCTGTGTCTCACTCAGGTTGTGGGGAGGGAGGGTTACGAAGTGCAGAGCAAGCCTGTGGCGACAGAGGTCGGCGTGATGTTTCACCAGCCTGAGGCTCGCCGTGCATTCTTCTGGGGAAGTAGTCCCTGGATCCCGGAAAACTGGCAGTGGCGGGCTGCACAGGCTCCCTGTAAGGGAGGTGTGGATAGTGACCCATGCTCGCACACAGGCTTCTTGGTGGCAGCAGCAGCAGCCTTAGCGTCTCCTGCCTGTCTCTGGGGTCTGCGCTTTTAGCCACAGCTCACGCCCATCTCTGGAGCTCCTTTCAGCAGTGCTCTTAATCGCCTCTCCTCGTGCACCAGGAAACAAAGAGGGAAGAAAAAAGTCTCTTGCCTATTCCGCAGCTCCAGACCTTTTCCCAGATTCCCTCCTGGCTAGCCATGGTGCACTAACCCCTTCAGGCTGTGTTCATGCCGCCAACCCCAGTCCTCTCCCTGCGCTCCGACCAAACCCCGAGCCTCAGCTCGCAGCCCCGCCCGTCCCGGCGGGTGAGCAGGCACAAGTCTGTCGGGCTGGTGAGTGCCGGTTGGCACCGATCTTCTGTGCGGGAATCTCCCCGCTTTGCCCTCCGCACCCCTGTTGCTGCGCTCTCCTCCGCAGCTCTGAAACTCCCCCCCTCTACCACCCGCAGTCTCTGCCCGCGAAGGGACTTCCTAGTGTGTGGAAACCTTTCCTCCTTCACAGCTCCCTCCCACTGGTGCAGGTCCCGTCCCTATTCTTTAGTTTCTGTTTTTTCTTTTTTTCTTTTGCCCTACCCAGGTACTTGGGGAGTTTCTTGCCTTTCGGGAGGTCTGAGGTCTTCTGCCAGAGTTCAGTAGGTGTTCTGTAGGAGTTGTTCCACGTGTAGATGTATTTCTGGTGTATCTGTGGGGAGGAAGGTTATATCCACGTCTTATTCTTCCGCCATCTTCCCCTCGTCCCCTGGATGTAATATTCTGTAAATGTTTGTTAAGTCCATCTGGTCCAATGTTCCATTTAACTCCAATGTTTCCTTATTGATTTTTTTGTCTGCATGATCTACCACTGCTGCAAGTGGGGTAGTGAAGTCCAATAATATTATTCTATTGCTTTCTATTTCTCCCTTCATGTCTGTTAAATTTTGCATTATATATTTAGGTGCTTCTATGTTGGGTGCATAAATTTTACAAATGTTATATCCTCTTGTTTGATTGACTCTTTTATTATTATATAATGCCCTCCTTTTTCTTTATTTACAGTCATTGGCTTAAAATCTATTTTGTCTGGTGTAAGTGTAGGTATCACTGTTTATTTTTGTTTTCCATTTGCATGGAATCTCTTTTTCCATCTTTTTACTTTCTGTGTGTGTTTCCTTAAAGCTGAGTTGTGTCTCTTGTAGGCAACATATAGTTGGGTCTTATTTTTTTAAAGTTATTCAGCCATTCTTTTTCTTTTGATTAGAGAATTTAATCCATTTATATTTAAAGTAATTATTTTTAGGTAGGTACTTACTATTGCCTTTTTTTTTGTATTCCTTTGTTCTTTTCTTCTCTTGCTCTCTTCCTTTGTGATTTGATGATTTTTTTGTAGTGGTATCTTTAGATTCCTTTCTCTTTATTTTTTATTTTTTGTATCTAGTATAGGTTTTTGCTTTGTAGTTGCCAGGAGGCTTACATAAAATATCTATATTTATAACTGCTTATTTTAAGCTGATAACAACTTAACTTCAAACACATACTAAAGCTCTACATTTATACACTACCTCTTCCCATTTTGTTTTTGATGTCACAATTTATATCTTTTTATTTTGTGTATCCATTAACAAATTATTATAGTTATAGTTATTTTTAATACTTTGTTTGCGGTACGTGGGCCTCTCACTGTTGTGGCCTCTCCTGTTGTGGAGCACAGGCTCTGGACGTGCAGGCTCAGCGACCATGGCTTACAGGCCTAGCTGCTCCGCAGCATGTGGGATCTTCCCGGATCGGGGCACAAACCCGTGTCCCCTGCATCAGCAGGTGGACTTTCAACCACTGCGCCACCAGGAAAGCCTTATTTTTAATACTTTTGTCTTTTAGTCTACATGCTAGATTTATAAATGATTTATCCCATACTGTTACAAAATTAGAGTATTCTGAACTTAATTATGTATTTATCTTTGCCAATGAGATTTGTACTTCCATATGTTTTCTTGTAATTAATATCTTTTCATTTCACTTTGAAGAAGTCCATTTAAAATTTCTTGTATGGCCAGATTAGTGGGGATGAACTCCTTCAGCTTTTGCTTGTCTGGAAATATCTTTATCACTCCTTCAATTCTGAAGGACAACTTTGCCAGGTACAGTAATCTTGATTGGTAGCTTTTGTTATTGTTGTTTTTCTTTCTGCACTCTGAATGTATCATGCCACTCCCTTCTCGACTCCAAAATTTCTCCTGAAAATGCTGCTGGTAGTCTTATGGAGATTACCTTGTATGTAACAAGTTGTTTTTCTCTTACTTCTTTAAAGATTCTATCCTTGTCTTTAACTTTTGACAATTTAATTATAATGTGTCTTGGTGTGGTTGTTTTTGGATTCCACTTACTTGAAATTCTCGGATCTTCTGATTTGGATGTCTAACAGATCCTACCTTATGATGGGTTCTGACCACATACTCACTTGTCCCATAGTTAGGGACTTCATCTCTAATAGAGTTCAACAACACATCAGGAGCTCTTCTTGAAAAGTGTATGATGGCCTAAGGGCAAAATTTATTATGTGTCTCTTCTATTGGGTTAACACCATAAACTCCACATGGTATATTTTCCCACTATAGATAAGTTCTTGATTGTAACCTCAAGTGACCCTAAGCAGAGGTTCCATATAAACTGTGCCCTGATTCCTCCACAGAAACTATGAGATAATAAATTGTAATAAAAACAACCTGATGCTGCTGTAGAGTCCTTTCCTGTTCTAGGCCTGTGAGGATCAGTTATACATGTCAACTCTGCCAGGCTATTAGTCCCTAATTATTCAATAAAACATGAAACAAGGTATTGTTATGAACGTGTTTTGTAGATGTGAGAGAGTTTCCAGCCTGTCCCTCCTGATGGCTTGCCTACCAGATGGATGTCAGACTTGATTAGCCAGCTTCCTAATTTCATGAGCCAATTCCTTGCAATAAATTTCATATATTTGAATGTACTTACATGTATGTATGTGTCTATATATACATACACACACACACACACAGTGATGTATGTATATCCTACTGATCTGCTTTGCAGGTGGAACTCGGACTGATAGAAGGTCCTACTAAAATTTGGCAGCTCTTAGTTGTCCCAGTGTCCATTTCTTTCTAATAAAAGTCCTTATCTTGTCATAGCAGACCTGTTAAGTTTGAAAATTCAACATCCTCTCTACCTCTGTTGCTATTATAATTAAACCTTGAGACCTACTCTCAACTTTTTCTTCTCTCTCATTGTAGAAGATGGGATTCTTTTTATATACTGCTAAAGAGACCCTCTAGTCTTAATCCATGGCTGGACATTAATCACCTCATTCTTTCATCTCATTTTTATCTTCAAAGCATTCATTGACCATAGCAACATCCTTTCAGTGCCCTTTTCCTGGTATGCCACCCTAGTTTATCACTGGAGGATGTGTTAACAGTTACACTGCTCCTACATGCCAAGGACTATACATGCTCCACAAACCACCATTTTGGGGTCCTCATTGCCTGACAGCCTGTAGGTGATCTAGCTTAGCTGCAGAATTTCAGTTTAGAGTCTTTTCTCTCGGGCCACTCCTGGTGCCATCTATCATATCTTGGGTTTCCTGGTAAGCAGGCTCTGAGATGGGGATTTGCAAGCAGTGGGTGTGTTGGGAGGTGTGTTTTCTGAATCAACACCTCTGGGGGAATAAAGGAAGCAGAAATGGGCAGAGCAAACACGGGAAGAGTGAAACACGGGAAGAGTGAACAATAAGTCTTTAGTCAATCCTATCTGTAGTTATGGAGCTGGTTGTCTCTTCGATGTTATCTGAGGCTAGACAAGGAAGCTGGGCATTTACATCTCTGCACTGACCAGTCATTTGATGTAGGCTAAACCCAGAAAAGTGTCAAAACTTGAACAAGGCAGCTTTCTTTACCTGAAGGAAAGATCTAGAGAAAGACAGTGGAGAGTCATTAGCTGCTAAATATTTCAGCAGTAGAAAAATGAGGGTTTTGGTCTTGGACAGGGCTTCTAAGAAGTGCCCCTTGGCATCTATTACAATCTAGTATCAAGGTCTATTGCTATCAGAAACAATCTACCAGCTGAAATCAACATTCATGGATCATGTCTCTTTAAATATTCTGGTGTAGGTTACTAACAAGACTTCATAGGATACCCCAATAAAGATGTTAAAAAAAAAAAGACTTCATAGGAATGTAATAGCCTTTCAGTTGACTGAGGTTTTAAAGTAGTTGTATTGGCAGAGAAATACAATCTTGTCAAGTGTATTTTATTAATTTCTAAGGCACCTCCAGTTCCCTACAATTGTACCTATAGAAAGTGGGCTTCTATAGTGATAGAACTTCTAGAGTGTAAGTTATTTCTGTGTCTCTGTCAGGCATGAGCATAGAGGCAAACATGCCAAAGAATAGAATTGGGGCAGCCAGATTGACTAATCAAGGATTTCATTCCCCCACTAGCAGAGAGAGATGCTACTCTTCTTGTCTAGTATTTCATGTGTGTTATAGATCAAGAACCTCTCTATATTACTCCCTTTTCTCTGAATTCTGAATGAGAACATTTTGGATTATTAACTTATTTTCCTTTCACTTTTAAATTGGTATGTTTGGGATGATTAACTTGATTATGTGTTCTGTGCATAGACCACAGAATATTGAAATAGGATTTCAACAGGCATAGAGGCAGAATGAACATTCCTTGGATTGTAAACCCAGTGGGCTCATGACATGACATGACTGTGTAATGTCTGGAAGTGACTTGAGGCTATAACTCTTTGGGAAGTGTTGAGCAGGATTTAACTGCCTGTGGATACTTGTAATTTGTTAGGTGGAAATGGAAATGAATGTTTGAGAAAGGTGTGTTTGTGCTTGCTGGTCAGTAAAGGACAACTCAAGCTATTGTTTTTATGTTTTAGCATGTTTCTTCCCTGTTTCTTCCATTTACATGTTCCCTTCCTTTTAAGATACTATTATCTTTTTCTGTGCCCCTATCAGTCAATGAATCATAAAATCCCTCTGTATCACATCCACTATAATATTGAAATGTGACCTAAATACGGACAATCATACTAATCAATTTCTTGAATCTAGGGTTCATGTATGACCCAGGCAGGGCAAATTAAAGTTTTGCCCCATGATTAACATCTGAACATTGGAAGAGAGGCTTCTTTTTCAACTGAGGTTGCTAAACTGAGAGGATATGAATACAGGATTACAGGTGGGCCATTTCCTCATCACAGGGGAAGACACAACATATAGAAGAGAATGAGACCAACACAGAGAGCTAAGATCCAGAGCTCGAGAGAAAGCACAGATTGTCATTTGGTGACCTGAGTCCAGGTGTACTTGAAATCACCTCCAATTTCAGGCCTCTTGGTTACATAAGGATATAATTTTTCCTTTAGCGTGAGATCGTTTTAGATAGTTTTCTGCCCCTTGTGACCAAAAGAGTCCTGGCTAAATAGATTATCAATAATTTGTTTACAACAACCAATGACCTTTCATCAGCTATCATTCTCCTTCAGCTCTTCTTGGTATTTTCCAAGGATGATTGGTCCCTGGTTCCCTGAAGCCCTCTGTCTTAGTCTGGTTGGGCCGCTAGAACAAAATTCAACAGACTGGGTAGCTAGTAAACAATAGAAATGTACTGCTTACAGTCCTGGGGGATGGAAGTTCAAGATCAGGGAGACAACATGGTCACAGACTTTTAATTTATCCTACCAGGGTGGAAAGGGCTTGTGAGCTCTGTGGGATCTCTTTTTGTAAGAGCACTAACCTCAATCAGGAGGCCTCCACCCTCATGACCTAATCATCTCCCAAAGACCTTGCCTTCAGGGGGATAGGATTTCAATATGTGAAATTTAGGGGAATGCAAACATTTAGACCATAGCACTCTCTCTTCACTTGACTTCTGTTATTTCTGCCCCCCGCCTCCCCGCCCACCAACAGCATACACACTTCCCTATGACTACAGAAGAAGCTTGGTCCTGTTTTTCCCATTAATTTATGGTACACCCATAGGTAAGTTACTTTACCTAGGGCTTTATTTCCTCATCTCCAAAATGAGGATGTTACACTAAAATTACTCCTAAAATAAACCAGTCAGCTCTAAAATCCTGTGCTTTTATAACAGGAGGAAGTGAGGAGAAATCACTGTGCAGTTAGAAGTTGTATAAATTTTAACATATGCTTGATTCAAATGCAGATGCACTTAGGTGAAATAATTTTTAATTTCCTTTTTAACTGTTGGGTAAGGTCATGATGCTTTATAATATGTGCATTTTTTTTTCCTAGAGGAAGGAAGGAGACCTTTTGAAAAAAGCCATAAAGGATTTGACAATGCCCAGTAGTGTTGTTGCTAGAATCCAATTACTGGGAAAGCATTCTACATCTTTACACATCACATTTGAACATGTCATCTCCTCTAAATGGAACCTATTTCATTAAAGTTGTTAGGAAACTACAATCATCCTCCTCCCTCCAGTAAAAATGTAATCATAAAAAATTTAAATGTACATATTCATTTTCCTCCCCTTCAACCAAGCAAGTACACCTCATCAGTATTCTCTGAAAAAGTGATTATAATGTCTCTGTTCATGAAAATCTTAATGGAAAAATTAGATGGTCAACAGACTCCTGCTAAACTAAACATCTGATTCTGTTACTAGCTGGTATTCGTTTTTACATCTGCCACCAAAAATCTTTTAGCTTTGCTATTTTTCCTCCTCTGTATTTTTTACTTTCATTGTGTGTGTGTGTGTGTGTGTGTGTGTGTGTGTATTAGAGAAAAGAGAAGGAAAATATTTTCCAGATACTCAAGCTAATACTGTACCAAATATTTAAATTGCATATTTTCAAGATTATATATATTCACTGAAAGGGTTTTAATTTACTTACATCCAAGAATATTTCATTGCTTTATTTCTTCCAAATCAAATTAAATCTGACTTCAACTCTTTATTTGTCAAAGTAGTTAAGAAATGTAATGTCTTTTTGTTTTGAAGAACTCTTACCCACTTGGGAATCATTTCAGAGCTCTTAGGGCCTGCCACACTCCAGAACATTTGGTTCAGGTCTTCTGGTCTGTCCATAATGGTCAGCAGGAATGTATTGTGGCCAAATCTACGTGATTCCTTGAAGTTGACAGCACTGCACACTTTTGTGTCATACTTGTACAAAGAGGCTATTCATGAGGCTAGGAGCCTTTACTCATGCCTTGTCCTTTTACAGTGAAGTCTGGTTCTCCTAAGTCCTACCGTCTTTCTCATGTGCTGAATTAGGAGTAGAGTGATTGACTCTTTCACCTATGGGATTTTCCCCCACTTCTACAGAGTCTTTCTAGTTTGTGCAGAAGTTAAAAAAAATCTATCTATTATCATTTATCTATCTATCATCTGTCTATCTATCTAACTATTTTATCTATCTATCTACAGTTTAACCACCTACTATCTAACTATATATCTATCTACAATCTAACCATCTACTATCTATTTATCTATCTATCTATCATCTATCTACAATCCATCCATCTATCTGTCTATCTATTTATCTATCATCTATCTATCTACAATCCATCTATCTACTATATATCTATCTACATATCTGTCCTCAACCTGTGTATCTACAATCTTTCTACTCTCTATCTATCTATCTATCTATCTACCCACCTACCTACCTATCTATCATCTCTCTACTTTGACCACACCTAAGTAAGACTTGGCTCCCAGCAGGGGAAACTTGGTCTCCCCACCTTTCCTTGGGGACTCTGGTATGTCCTAGCACAGCACAATGCACACTCCTGTCCTCAAATCTAGGGGATCAGGTGTAAATATAGCTTTCTAGATTTTGAAAATAAAGGCCAGAGAGGATTATCAGAAGTGGAACTTCTGCTTTGAACCAAGACAGACAAAAGTAATTAATTATCCACCCAAACAAAGGTCTAACCACATTTTGGGGAAAGGAGGACTGAATATTACCAGTACTATTTAATACAGTATAGTGGGCAAGAAGAACTATCTTCATCTGGATTCAAATCCCCACTCTAGTGTAGCTGTGGGACTTTGGGCTAATTACTTAAACTCTCTGCACACTAGTTATCTTATTGGTAAAATGAAAATATATTAGTACCTAATAATTTATGGAGTTGCTATGAAGGTTAGATGAGTTATTATTAGAAAGGTGTCAGATTACCCATGAGCTCTATGTAATAAGCCTGCATTTTCTGGACTCAATAACGCTCAACATCTAATGTCAAATACAACATGTTCTTCAGAATCAAAGGCTTAAATCTTGATCTTATCAATTGTCTGACCTTGGGTCATGTAACCTCTCAGCTTTGGTTTCATCATCCGGAAAATGTAGTTATTAGTATCTACTTATAGGATGGTTGCAAGTATTAAAATAAATGATGTCTGTGAATCCCTTAGCAGAAAGTTAAAAAAATATTCTTAACTCTTGACCGTGGAGGGGAATTTATTTCCTGATCTGATTACAACGCTGCCCAACTCTAATATGATGTCTGCCAAAGTTACCTTACTTCTCCCATTTTCCTGACCCTAGGGCTAGACACAAGGTAGGAACACAACTACATATAAATCCTTGTTGAATTTAGTTAACTCAGCTGGGACTGAAGAGGTAGGTCTAAGTTATCTTTCTATTGGCTGTCGCCTGTCATCAGCAGCGTACCAACTGTTGTCCAGATCTGACAGCAGGACTCAACCCCCAGTTACGTTCATTTATCATGAAGTGGAGTCACGCTGAGAGAGTGTTCATTCTTGCCATGGATGCTCTGTCTTGTGCCAAGCAGCCAGGCTGCCTGAATGGAAGCAGATGCAGAGTGCCTGGTCTGGAGGAGCCATCGGAAGGGCCCACAGTTGCCTGGGAGGATGCATCTGATGCCCATATTGAGCCAAGTCTAACACATGGACTGTTAGCAATATTAATGACTGTCCTCAAACGGGCCCAGCCAAAGATTATTTCTATTCAGTAGTCTTCCAACTCACTCTGTGTGGCAAAGCTGAACGGGAAGGTGAAGTTATGTGCTCTTGATGGCAATATCAGCTATTCTTTGACAAAGTTTGTTTGCTTTTCATCATTCGGTAAACTGCCAGAGACTTTTGGTTCTTCTATTGTATGCTCATCCTTAGCCTAGGCACTTCGTGGAGCTCCGTAGAGAGCTGTTTTAAGCCTCTGAGAAACTTACCATCTAATTGGGAAGAAAAGAACTATATTTATTAACTAAACAGGGAATTAAAATAGTGAGCTCTGGCATATTGATTTAACAGACATCCATTCATGTACCACATAGTTACCAAAGAGTGACAATTGATGGTATGGCTGTGCACTGGACTGTAAGTAAAAAAAGCAGAGCAAACAATGTAGCCTGAAATAGCCACAGGATATTTCACAGAGGAGAGAGAGAGATTGAGCATTGACTAAAGGAGGGGACAGATTGGTATGCTGATGTCTTTCCTGGTTTGGCACCTTTACATAAACCCAGCCCACGGGTAAAAACCATCAGAGGGGTAATGCAAACTGTTCCCTGGGTCCCTCAGTACTTTTCATGCTGCTTACCAGTTGTGAGAGCTGAGACTTGAGTGTATGAATGTCTATTTCCCAAACCTAAGTTAGTGTTCGGGGGTTGCAGTAGCATTAGGGCTAATGGTAAATACTGTGTTCCTGTTTCCTTCTTTCTGGGCACATGGTAGAACTGAGTTTTCTTCTTTTGGTGCTGTGTGTGCCCACGTGACTAACTCTGGTGAGTGAAATTTGAATGTGAGTGGACTGTGTTACTTCTAGATGGAAGCTGAGAGTCAGAGTGTGATTCTCCATGACGCTTCTCCCATCACAAACATACAAGCATGTGTCAAAATGGAACTGCCCTCAGTCTCTGTCTCTAGTGACCAAAGCTACTGGCCAATCTGTATTAGACATTGTGGGAGGGAGAGATGCATTTTTGATACATTAAGATTTTGTGTGAGATTTTGGGGCTGTTTTTTACTGAGGCATAACCTGGACCATTCTGCCAGAACTGGAAGCATAAGACAAATGTCAATTATAATAGGGACCAGCCTAATGAAGGGCAAAGAGGATGTCTACCTATCCACAAGGATGAGGGGAGTCTCAGAATCCCCTTAATTAAAAAATGATTTCCCCTACCATGTGGTCACAAAAACCCAGTAATCCCCGCTTCTTCTGTCTCCTTTAAGTTATGGCCAAATGCTTCCTGTTAGAATGCAAATGCAATCCCCTACAGCTGCTAATTAGGCAGCCACATAGATCGAGCTTGCCAGCTGTGTTTCTTTCTAGCCCAGTGGTTTTCATCCTCTGTTTTTGCATAAGCCTGGTGGTCCAAAGCTACAGTCAGATTTAAACAGCTTTTTTTTCCTTCTCAACTTTCAATGTGAAAAAGTTAATGGGAATAATTTTTCTTAATTAAAAAAAATTACATCATGAATTGCATTTAAATCTCTTTTACATGCTACTGCTTATTGCTAGTAAAAATGTAGCCCCAGATTCTGTATAGAGTAATTTCAAATACAAATATTTGCATTCTGACATTTCTCATTGTGTCATGGAAAGAACAGAGAGGTGTTTAGGTCTTCTGTGACCTTAACCATGTTCAGAAACATTGAATTATTACTCAATTCTGCTCCTTGGTTTAAGGATTCACAACCCCAACTGTGCCTGTCTCCTAGAAAAGTATGTTAAAATGGAGGGTTCTAGGAGGAAACAAAAGCTCCCCAGGGAATTATAATATTGAAGAAGGCAGAAGGTGGTCAAGGGAATGGACACTTGACTTGGTATTAGGGGAGAAGGGAGACAGCCTGTGTCCACACAATTTAACTATACCTTCCAGGAAATTATCACTTGGAACACTAAGGATGTAAACCAATAAACAACTTTGCTGTTGCATCAGGAAATTTCTACAAACCAATATGTCTGGGCAAATGGTTTGCTCATTAGTTCACCGATCCTACATAATTTATTCCTCAGACTCACTTCAAGACCCCACTTCACGGTGCTACCTGGAACAAAATCCAATAATGATCGACTCCTTGCCTAGAAAGATCTGCCTAATACCACTTGAGCAGAAACACCAAATCTCTGTAAATATCCTCCCAATCTTCTCCTTTTGGGACAGTACTAAGTTTCTGTCAAGGTAGCATTTCCTCTTACAGCACTGAGTAAGATTTGGTGAAATATGGTAGATTAGGATCATATGTCCATCCATGTCATACATCGACTTCCCCTTGTTTAGAAATGGAATATTTGAATATATGTTACCAA
Organism: Orcinus orca; assembly: GCF_937001465.1. Lineage (NCBI taxonomy): Eukaryota > Metazoa > Chordata > Mammalia > Artiodactyla > Delphinidae > Orcinus > Orcinus orca. The sequence goes on along the minus strand of NC_064565.1, from coordinate 16,042,153 downwards.
AAATGGCAAAACACATTCTAAACAGCAAATTTATTTTCCATCAAGTATTTATTTATTCTTGGTAATTAACTAGCCCAGTACCAACTGCACAGGGATGATACATTTGGACAAACTAAAAAGAAACAAACATGCATATTTTGGCCAAGGAGCCCAAATTTCAAAGTGAGTCTGTATTGTGTCTCTCCTCAAAGGAAATTCAAACAACTCTGTAAAGAGAAGTATAGCTAGTACAAATGAAATTTCTACCACCTTATATGCTGGTGCTCTCTGCTTAAATGATCATTTACAGTTTCATCACCATCAAAGAAGTAGATAATTTTGCTGTCAATGATGATCCTGTCCTAGCAAAATACGAATATGAGTTTGTTGTATTTGGACTTTTCTGTGTCAGTTCTTTAGCTGTAACACAATTTTGTTTGCAAAGGAAGACTGCATTTTGGTTTTCATCCATTCTAAAATTAATTAGCCTTTTCATACTTGTAGCTGGCATATCTCACACTCCAGCAGATAGCAAGGCTGCATTTCAGCTAACTACCCATCTTGCAATTATTTTTGCACATCAGATTCATCTCCAAGGAACCGGGCACCAGCTTTAGCATTTTGCTGTCTAAACACAAAGAAAAGAACTATCCCTTCCAACCCAGCAACAAAACATCTAACACTCACTAAGCATCAACCCTGGGTGGAGTGGAGACTGTGCTATGCACTTACGTGTCTTAACTCATGAAACCTCACAATAGCCCTATGAATTAGTACTGTTATTAGCCTGAGTTTAAGATGAGAACATGTAAGCAGAGAGAGTTTAAGTTGTCCAACAACGGTAGCTAGAATGTGGGAACTGGAATGGGATATCTACCTGCTCTTTCCACAACCTGTGCACTTAACCACACTCCCTAATAGGGCCCAGAATTAACGCACACCAGAATTTATCTTACTAAACAAACATAAAATATTTGCATTAGGATTACTTCACCATTTTTTTTCTTAAGAGATGGGAAAAGAAATGGCTCCTCATTTTACATTGCATAACCAAAGGGTGGCTTCTTCCAAATAAAGGAGTCGTCTGTCTACTGATACATGGAAGCTTCTACTTCTGGTGATTGACATATATTCCAGGCTCCATAAGAGCTTGTGAAAATGGGAAAAAAGTTGAGCTCCACCTGCTAAGAGGGCTCCCCTCATCCCCTTGGGTCCCCAAATTACCCAGACCAGACAACTTCAAGCTTGCTATTATCTTTGTCTTTTTGTTTTTTGTTTTTTGTGTTTTTTTTTTTTTTTTTGCGGTATGCAGGCCTCTCACTGTTGTGGCCTCTCCCGTTGCGGAGCACAGGCTCCGGACGCATAGACTCAGTGGCCATGGTTCACAGGCCCAGCCGCTCCGTGGCATGTGGGATCTTCCTGGATCAGGGCATGAACCTGTGTCCCCTGCATCGGCAGGTGGACTCTCAACCACTGCGCCACCAGGGAAGCCCATTACCTTTGTTTTTATCAGGGCTAGATGTCAACTGGCCCTGACTAGTCCTTCTCCTCATTCCTTTCATGCTTCAAACTGGCTGGCTGTTGCCATATCCTGGAAAGTTTTCTCCCTATTTACCCCATTTTTCCATAAGGAGATGCTCTATCTCATTCCCTGTTTCCAAAATGGTGTGCCTAGCAGTTTTACACACATTTACAATTCAATTTTTTCTTCATGTAGTATAAGACTAATCCATTCCTTTTACTTATATTAGATTTGCTTGTCCACTAGCTCAATAAAAGTGAAAGAAATATGAGATTAATTAACCTTACAAGTGGGATTATAGTGAAGTCTGAAAATCTTTAAGAAGAAAACTGAAAGATTATTGATTTTTATAACTGGGAATATTTTCCAAGTGGCTTAGATGCTCTAGAAAAGAGGAGGAAGTTGTTCTACTTTGAACATACACCTGTTGAGGCTAATAAATAATTGTACTGCACACTTTGGTTCTCATCCTTTCTTCACACCCCACCTTAATTTGTAAAATGCAAAGATACATGCTTCATCTGTGGGTGAATGAGTCTGTTTAATTGACAAGTTGTCATGATTTCTTGTAATTTTGGTTTTTTAACTATGTGAGAAAAGCCAAATGATAAATTATAGTACCATCATTTGTCACTTGATGTAACGATGATCTCTGAATTGTAAGTGCTGTGTGCACTAATGCATCTGTTATTTCTCTGTGACAAAGAGGATAATCAAAACCTTTAATAGAGTGTACTCTTTTCTCCTGACAGGTTTATTTATTCTTTTTTCTGTGTTTACAAGATCCCTTCCCACCCATTATCTTCTACTTGCACCCAAAGCAGGGATCCAGAACCAGGACTGAGAGCAAACCAAGCTTTTCTCTGGTAAGCAGACCAAAGTAAAACTACCATCCTGACTGGTGTATGGGAGGTTCTTGCAGGCAACTTGAGGAGGGCACTTGGATAATTGAAGCCACTGCTAACTTAGTACCAATTCTTCACTAGGTATGTATTATTATTCTTGTTATCTCCAAGAATCATTCAGGAGCATTCTCTCACTCCTCCCTCTGCTGGTTCCAGCCTCATTCCCTCAGTTGTTTGGTTCTTAGGAGAAGCCTCACTCCCCACTATAAATTCCATCTTCTGTGGAATAGGGCGACCTGCATATCACCTAGGTGCTCTCTGATGGTACTTGGAAGGCTGAGGAACTTGGTGGCTTCTCTGATGATTGGTATTCTATCTCTTATCTCGCCTTTTTATTATTTCTTGCTGTCTTCTTTAGAGATTTATAATCAGTAATCTTGAAACTGGGCACACATATCCCTATGGACATAGAAATATTTTCTAAGGAGCATGTATAGATGAAAGAAAATCAATTTCTGCATACTCAGCTTCCATTTGCAACCTTCTCTAAGATTATTCTGTCTGGGAACCTATCTGCCCGTTCTTTTCTTCATTCCCCTTTACTAAATGCTTTTTCCAGTTTCCAGGGAAAATAAGGAAGCATCTCCCTCAGCTATCTGGAATTTACTAAAGTGCTGTGATCCAGAGCTTAAAAACCCCCTGAGCACTCAACAAAAGGACACCTCAAAACTGTTCCCCTCTCAAGGAAGAGACCTTTGCTTCAGCCAGGAAGCACCCAGGCAACACTACATCTCACTGCTCGCTAGTTAGCATCTTAGAATTAAAACTCAGCAGTGAGAACTTCATGGAGGGGATGTGTATTCACAAGTTTATTTAAATTTTAAAAATGAACTGAGGCTTTTTCTCTCAGAATTTAAGCCTCTTAGGCTGATTGGTTTGACAGTGAGGACTGGAATTAATGGACTAAATCAGCAGATTTTAATCAAAATATATTTAAAGCATTATAAAACATGTAATACGTTGGAAAACACATCTTTGGTAATTATGAGAATTATAATAAAAATTTTCAGATGTCGACTTAAAAATATGTCAGGAGTCCACGGGTTTCCAAGCTGTCATGTGGGAACAAACCTGTTCTCACTGTTCAGTCTCCTGTGCCCATTCAGCATCTGTCTTTCTCTTTCTGTATTTCCTCTATTTGTCTCAATGTATCTCCATGTAACTCCATGTAGCAGTTTCTCAAAAATTGCATATGAGATAGAAATAAAATTATTTTTTAAAAAGTTCTGAGTTCTTAGAATACTGCAGTGGACTTGTTCATCTGAAATGTGATACAAGTTCTTTATGCAGATGGATCAAATTTGATTTCATGGCTCTTTTTCACATCCTGGCATGACTTACTTTTACAGACATTATACTTATGGTATTAAGTGTATGTTTTCAAGGAATCAAAGCCTTAGGGAATTAAGTGGTTGCATAAACTAGTGAAGTTTGTATGAGCCTGCAGCTCAGTGGAAAGATAATTAAGAGAGAGTTAAGAGAGAGAACCAGTTCAGGGCAAGAGCCCCCAAAACAGGAGCATCCATTCAGCCCTTAAGTCCTGAACAAAACTTTTCCCTAAAATGTTTCTGGATGAAAGAAAATCCAGAATCAAGTCAGTTTTCAGAAATATCATAGCTTAAAGGAAAGTTCTTTTTAATGTGTATCTTGTAATATTTATATCCAAGTGTCAAACAGAGAGTTTGGATACTAATTCAGTCATACACTTGAGATGAAATGGCCCCCAGGAATATAGCTGTCTGTTGAGATCTATCAAAGCCTTGGTACCAGGGGGCACACCTTCCCTCCTGGCCAGCAACATGACAAATGAACACTTGAGATCAGAAATATTGCTGAGATGGGACATGAGGCATGCTATAATTACATATTTCCCCCTGCTTTGAACTTTGGGACTAGGTATGCACAAAGGAAAGTTATCTTAATACGTGAAAAAAGAAGCTTATGAGCAGGAGGAAGACATTCAAACAGCATATGAGCACACAACACTCTTGCGCAGTCAGAAGTCATTTTGGCATGGGGTGCAATGGGACCCCCGAGGATCGTGGAATGTGCTCAGAAAGGCAAAGATGTAAGAAAGATCTGAGAAGCGAGGGACAGAGAATAAGAGAAAACACAAGGAAAGAGAGAGTGGAAGGGAGAAAAAGAAGAGTTGATTTAGAATGCCAAAAATATTAGTACAGATATGTGCGAGGGATGAATATAAACATGACTGCAAAAATGCATAGGTGATTAGAATCTAGAAAGACCAAAGGGATTTGCTAAAGGATGAAGCAAACAATTTGAAGTCACCACGATGACAATATGGTCCAGGGCAGAGGTCAGCAAACTATGACCATGGGTCACTCTGCCCCACTGCCTGTTTTTGTGTGGCCCAGGAGCTATGAATGGTTTTAATATTTTAATTTTTTAAGGTTTAAACTGTATGCTACTATTTTTATTATTTTAAAATAGTCAAGCATAGGTGAAATAATTTTAGATGACAGAAAAGAATCAAAAAAAAAGAATATTTCACAGTGATAATAACTATGTGATTTTCAAATTTCAGTGTCCATAACTGAAATCTAACTAGAACACAGCCATATTTGTGTATAGCTATAGCAACAGAATTGCATAGATGTGACAGGGTCACATGACCTGCAAAGCCTAAAATATTTACTGTCTGACCCTTTATAGAAAAGTATTTCCAATCCTTGTGTAGAGAACTTATACTGGGCTTTTGGCTAGAAACACATTTTTGTTCTACTTTTCCTCTGTGTGTCACCTGGGTTGGTTAGTTAGACCTTCTTGGATTTGGTTTCATCATCTGCAAAACTAATACTATATCTTGGTGGATTTATGGTGATAATTGGGAGTAGTCTCAAAGTGTATTCATTAACCTGGCAGAAATGGTTAAAAGTCACCATGCAACATAAACAATGCATAATCCTCCTATCTAAGGCTAATCTCTTTCTCTTTACTTTGGGTTCTATCACCTTTTTCTTTTTTTCAGGAATTCTAAATATAGAACTGAATCACTTTGCTGTACACCTGAAACCTACACAACATTGTAAATCAACTATACTTCAATAAAAAACTTAAAGTGCTCTCTTTTAAGTAAATTGGAGTCTTTTGATTGCCTTGTTACATCTCATGTTGATTTACCCACCATCTTCATGCCCACTGTGCCCTTGACATAGTAATACTGTAACAAAGCTAATACTTCATGTTAAAGAGAAAAGAAAGAAAACATATAACATCATATTTTCAGCAAATTAATGTATTAATTTTGGATATCAGGTTCACAGTAGTTTATACATCTCATATTATGATTCATCATCATCACTGATCTCAGCTCATACTCTCTTCTATTTATTTACTTTTAATTTATTCTTAAAATTTGGTTCTCTGTACCTCTTATTTCCAATTCTAAACCCTCCACATTTTACTCCTCTCCACTGGCATCTGTGGTTGGCATTTAATGTGTGTCCTTCCTTCCACTTTTCATAAAATTATTTGCATTTAGGCATCTATGAGCTATTTACAGTATTGTTTTTTTGGAGGTGGCAAGTTTTACTAATCTGTTTAAGAAGTACTGTAATTCTGATTTTTTCACTTACAATGTTTTTGTGATTCATCCCTGTTACTTATTTAGACCTAGTTCGTTCCTTAGACTGTTGCATTATATTCCACCAATTGCATATGATAGTTTAAAAATATTATTCCCTCATTCCCATTTGACTTGCTTTCCACTTACAGTCATTACAAATCAGGCTCTGATAAATATCCATGTAAATAACTCTCTTTGTACCAAATGAGAGCATATATCAGGAGTGAAATTTCTGTAAGATAAAGTTTATCTTATTTTAAGCAAGTACTTCCAAATTTATCCGCAAAATAGCTGCACCAATCTTCACTCCCATAAGCAATAGGTGAGAGTTTCCCACATTATCAACATTTGAAATTATTTTACTTGTAAATATTTACCTTTCTGTTTTCTTGTACAGTGGTTGCTTGTTATTCCTTTTAAGTAGATTTTTCTCTTAGTTAGTGAGGTGGAACTTTTTAATTCATATTCTTTGTAGCCATTTAGGTTTCACCATTATTGAAATATCTGTTCATCTTTTTTGCTCAAATTTTTAAAAATTGGTCACCTTCTCTTTTCTCCCTAAATAATTTAAGATGTACATACACACATATATATACATGGCCCCACCTGCCACATGTTCTTTATGATTAGTCAGCAGGAATCATGACAAATATACTCTTTTTATAAGTTATTACTCCTTTAACTATGTTTATGTTTCTTTTATTTTTTAACATCTTTATTGGGATGAAATTGCTTTACAATGATGTGTTAGTTTCTGCTTTATAACAAAGTGAATCAGTTATACATATACATATGTCCTCATATCTCTTCCCTCTTGCATCTCCCTCCCTTCCACCCTCCCTGTCCCACCCCTCCAGGCGGTCACAAAGCACCGAGCTTATCTCCCTGTGCTATGCGGCTGCTTCCCACTAGCTATCTACCTTACGTTTGGTAGTGTATATATGTCCATGCCTCTCTCTTGCTTTGTCAAAGCTCACCATTCCCCCTCCCAATATCCTCAAGTCCATTCTCTAATAGGACTGTGTCTTTATTCCTGTCTTACCCCTAGTTTATTCATGACACTTTTTTCCCCTAAATTCCATATATATGTGTTTGCATACGGTATCTGTCTTTCTCTTTCTGACTTACTTCACTCTGTATGACAGACTCTAGGTCTATCCACCTCATTACAAACAGCTCAATTTCGTTACTTTTTATGGCTGAGTAATATTCCATTGTATATATGTGCCACATCTTCTTTATCCATTCATCCGATGATGGACACTTAGGTTGTTTCCATCTCTGGGCTATTGTAAATACAGCTGCAATGAACATTTTGGAACATGACTCTTTTTGAATTATGGTTTTCTCAGGGTATATGTCCAGTAGTAGGATTGCTGTGTCATATGGTAGTTCTATTTGTAGTTTTTTAAGGAACCTTCATACTGTTCTCCATAGTGGCTGTACCAATTCACATTCCCACCAGCAGTGCAAGAGTGCTCCCTTTTCTCCACACCCTCTCCAGCATTTATGGTATCTAGATTTTTTGATGATGGCCATTCTGACAGGTGTGAGATGATATCTCATTGTAGTTTTGATTTGCATTTCTCTAATGATTAATGATGTTGAGCATTCTTTCATGTGTTTGTTGGCAGTCTGTATATCTTCTTTGAAGAAATGTCTATTTAGATCTTCTGCCCATTTTTGGATTGGGTTTTTTGTTTTTTTCATTATTGAGCTACATGAGCTGCTTGTAAATTTTGGAAATTAATCCTTTGTCAGTTGCTTCATTTGCAAATATTTTCTCCCATTCTGAGGGTTGTCTTTTGGTATTGTTTATGGTTTCCTTTGCTGTGCAAAAGCTTTGAAGTTTCATTAGGTCCCATTTGTTTATTTTTGATTTTATTTCCATTTCCCTAGGAGGTGGGTCAAAAAGGATCTTGCTGTGATTTATGTCATAGAGTGTTCTGCCTATGTTTTCCTCTAAGAGTTTGATAGTTTCTGGTCTTACATTTAGGTCTTTAATCGATTTTGAGCTTATTTTTGTGTATGGTGTAAGGGAATGACCTAATCTCATACTTTCACAGGGACCTGTCCAGTTTTCCCAGCACCACTTATTGAAGAGGCTGTTCTTTCTCCACTGTACATTCCTGCCCCCTCTATCAAAGATAAGGTGACCATATGCGTGGGTTTATCTCTGGGCTTTCTATCCTGTTCCAGTGATCTTTCTGTTTTTGTGCCAGTACCATACTGTCTTGATTACTGTAGCTTTGTAGTATAGTCTGAAGTCAGGAAGCCTGATTCAAGATTGCTTTGGCTATTCAGGGTCTTTTGTGCTTCCATAAAAATTGTGAATTTTTTTTCTCTAGTTCTGTGAAAAATGCCATTGGTAGTTTAATAGGGATTGCATTGAATCTGTAGATTGCTTTGGGTAGTAGAGTCATTTTCACAATGTTGATTCTTCCAATCCAAGAACATGGTATATCTCTCCATCTATTTGTATCATCCTTAATTTCTTTCATCAGTGTCTTATAATTTTCTGCATACAGGTCTTTTGTCTCCTTAGGTAGGTTTATTCCTAGATATTTTATTCTTTTTGTTGCAATGGTAAATGGGAGTGTTTTCTTGTTTTCAATTTCAGATTTTTCATCATTAGTGTATAGGAATACCAGAGATTTCTGTGCATTAATTTTGTATCCTGCTACTTTGCCAAATTCATTGATTAGATCTAGTAGTTTTCTGGTAGCATCTTTAGGATTCTGTATGTATAGTATCATGTCATCTGCAAACAGTGACAGCTTTACTTCTTCTTTTCCGATTTGGATTCCTTTTATTTCCTTTTCTTCTCTGATTGCTGTAGCTAAAACTTCCAAAACTATGTTGAATAAGAATGGTGAGAGTGGGCAACCTTGTGTTTTTCCTGATCTTAGTGGAAATGCTTTCAGATTTTCACCATTGAGGATGATGTTGCCTGTGGCTTTGTCTTATATGGCCTTTATTATGTTGAAGAAAGTTCCCTCTATGTCTACTTTCTGCAGGATTTTTATGATAAATGGGTGTTGAATTTTGTTGAAAGGTTTCTCTGCATCTATGGAGATGATCATATGGTTTTTCTCCTTCAGTTTGCTAATATGGTGTATCACATTGATTGATTTGCATATATTGAAGAGTCCTTGCATTCCTGGAATAAACCCTACTTGATCATGGTGTATGATACTTTTAATGTGCTGTTGGATTCTGTTTACTAGTATTTTGTTGAGGATTTTTGCATAAATGTTCATCAGTGATATTGGCCTGTAGTTTTCTTTCTTTGTGACATCCTTGTCTGGTTTTGGTATCAAGGTGATTGTGGCCTCGTAGAATGAATTTGGGAGTGTTCCTTCCTCTGTAATATTTTGGAAGAGTTTGAGAAGGATAGGTGTTAGCTCGTCCCTAAATGTTTGATAGAATTCACCTGTGAAGCCATCTGGTCTGAGCTTTTGTTTGTTGGAAGAATTTTAATCACAGTTTCAATTTCAGTGCTTGTGATTGGTCTGTTCATATTTTCTATTTCTTCCTGATTCAGTCTTGGCAGGTTGTGCATTTCTAAGAATTTGTCCATTTCTTCTAGATTGTCCATTTTATTGGCATAGAGTTGCTTGTAGTAATCTCTCATGATTTTTTTTTATTTCTGCAGTGTCAGTTGTTACTTCTACTTTTTCATTTCTAATTCTATTGATTTGAGTCTTCTCCCTTTTTTTCTTGATGAGTCTGGCTAGTGGTTTATCTATTTTGTTTATCTTCTCAAAGAACCAGCTTTTAGTTTTATTGATCTTTGCTATTGTTTCCTTCATTTCTTTTTCATTTATTTCTGATCTGCTTTTTATGATTTCTTTCCTTCTGCTAGCTTTGGGGTTTTTTTGTTCTTGTTTCTCTAATTGCTTGAGGTGCAAGGTTAGGTTGTTTATTCGAGATGTTTCCTGCTTCTTAAGGTGGGCTTGTATTGCTATAAACTTCCCCCTTAGAACTTCCTTTTCTGCATCCCATAGGTTTTGGGTCGTCATGTCTCCATTGTCATTTGTTTGTAGGTATTTTTTAATTTCCTCTTTGATTTCTTCAGTGATCATTTCATTATTAAGTAGTGTATTGTTTAGCCTCCATGTGTTTGTATTTTTTACAGATCTTTTCCTGTAATTGATATCTAGGCTCATGGCGTTGTGGTCGGGAAAGATACTTGATAAAATTTCAATTTTCTTAAATTTACCAAGGCTTGATTTGTGACCCAAGATATGATCTATCCTGGAGAATATTGAATGAGCACTTGAGAAAAATGTGTATTCTGTTGATTTTGGATGGAGTGTCCTATAAATATCAATTAAGTCCATCTTGTTTAATGTATCATTTAAAGCTTGTGTTTCCTTTTTTATTTTCATTTTGGATGATCTGTCCATGGGTGAAAGTGGGGTGTTAAAGTCCCCTACTATGAATGTGTTACTGTCGATTTCCCCTTTTATGCCTGTTAGTTTTTGCCTTATGTATTGAGGTGCTCCTATGTTGGCTGCCTAAATATTTACAATTGTTATATCTTCTTCTTGGATCCATCCCTTGATCATTATGTAGTGTCCTTCTTTGTCTCTTCAAATAGTCTTTATTTTAAAGTCTATTTTTTCTGATATGAGAATTGCTAGTCCAGCTTTCTTTTGGTTTCCATTTGCATGGAATATCTTTTTCCATCCCCTTACTTTCAGTCTGTATGTGTCTCTAGGTCTGAAGTGGGTCTCTTGTAGACAGCATATATATGGGTCTTGTTTTTGTATCCATTCAGCCCATCTGTGTCTTTTGGTGGAAGCATTTAGCTCATTTACATTTAAGGTAATTATCGATATGTATGTTCCTATTCCCATTTTCTAAATTGTTTTGGGTTCGTTATTGTAGGTCTTTTCCTTTTCTTGTGTTTCTTGTCTAGAGAAGTTCATTTAGCATTTGTTGTAAAGCTGGTTTGGTGGTGCTGAACTCTCCCAGCTTTTGCTTGTCTGTAAAGGTTTTAATTTGTCCATCAAATCTGAATGAGATCCTTGCTGGGTAGAGTAATCTTGGTTTTAGGTTTTTCTCCTTCATCTCTTTAAATATGTCCTGCCATTCCCTTCTGGTTTGCAGAGTTTCTGCTAAAAGACCATCTGTTAACCTTATGGGGATTCCTTTGTGTGTTACTTGTTGTTTTTCCCTTGTTGCTTTTAATATGCTTTTTTTGTATTTAATTTTTGACAGCTTGATTAATATGTGTCTTGGCATATTTCTTCTTGGATTTATCCTGTATGGGACTCTCTGTGCTTCCTGGACTTGATTAACTATTTCCTTTCCCATATTAGGGGAGTTTTCAATTATAATCTCTTCAAATATTTTCTCAGTCCCTTTCTTTTTCTCTTCTTCTTCTGGAACCACTATAATTTGAATGTTGGTGCGTTTAATGATGTCGCAGAGATCTCTGAGGCTGTCCTCAGTTCTTTTCATTCTTTTTTCTTTATTCTGCTCTGCAGTATTTATTTCCACTATTTTATCTTCCAGGTCACTTATCCGTTCTTCTGCCTCAGTTATTCTGCTATTGATCCCATCTAGAGTTTTTTTCATTTCATTTATTGTGTTGTTCATCTTTGTTTGTTTCATCTTTAGTTCTTCTAGGTCCTTGTTAAATGTTTCTTGGATTTTGTCTATTCTATTTCCAAGATTTTGGATCATCTTTACTCTCATTATTCTGAATTCTTTTTCAGGTAGACTGCCTATTTCCTCCTCATTTGTTAGGTCTGGTGGGTTTTTATCTTGCTCCTTCATCTGTGGTGTGTTTTTTCTGTCTTCTCATTTTGCTTATCTTACTGTGTTTGGGGTCTCCTTTTTGCAGGCTGCTGGTTCGTAGTTCCCATTGTTTTTGGTGTCTGTCCCCAGTGGCTAAAGTTGGTTCAGTGGGTTGTGTAAGCTTCCTGGTGGAGGGGACTAGTACCTGTGCTCTGGTGGATGAGGCTCTATCTTGTCTTTCTGGTGGGCAGGTCCATGTCTGGTGGTGTTTTTTGGGGTGTCTGTGGCCTTATTGTGATTTTAGGCAGCCTCTCTGCTAATGGGTGGGGTTGTGTTACTGTTTTGCTAGTTGTTTGGCATAGGGTGTCCAGCACTGTAGCTTGTTGGTCGTTGAGTGAAGCTGGGTGCTTGTGTTAAGATGGAGGTCTCTGGGAGATTTTCGCCATGTGATATTATGTGGAGCTGGGAGGTCTCTTGTTGACCAGTGTCCTGAAGTTGGCTCTCCTACCTCAGAGGCAGAGCCCTGACTCCTGGCTGGAGCACCAAGAGCCTTTCATCCACATTGCTGTTTGTCTTGTTTTGGGCTGTAAATTTACAGAGTTGCTGATATTTCATCTGAGGCAGGATAAATGTTTCCTCCCCTTTGCTGGCTTTGCCAGTTTTCCCGGGATGCTGTCTGCAGGCTCCAGAGTGTCCAGGGTCTCACTTGATCACCCGAATCTGTAGGCGAGGAAAATAATTTTCCCTCCACCCTTTATAGAAAGTGACCAGCTGAGGCCCTTCTCCTTGGGGGCCCCTCCTAAATGGACGAGCTCTTCTTGGTTAAAAGTTCTCTGCTGTGGCCACTGTAACTCAAGATCATTCTTGGTCAGTTTACCTGCTGGGCAGCCTTAAAATAAAATTTAATTCACCCAGGGCCTCACAGTGGCCCAACCCAATTTCAGTCAGACCCTGTCCAAGGATGGACCTGCCCGGTCTGTTTATGTTTATTAATCAGAAATCTTTAACAGCAGTACTGAAGTGTAATTGACATCAATAAACTGCACATAATTAAATTATGTGATTTGAGAAATGTTGACTTACTGAAGTGGGTGCTATGCGTATCCATGAAACTAACACTATAATCAAGATAATTGATATAGCCATCACACTCAAAAGTCCCCAAGCCCCTTTGTAATCCTGCCTTCCAGGGTCTTCCTGCTCACCTCCCTTCACCCACCCTATTCTCACGCAACCACTGATCTGCTTTCTGTCTCTATAGATATTTTAAAAACATTTTTAGAATATTATATAAATTTATATAAATGAAATCATATAGCATGTATAAATCACACAGTATGTGTATGCAGTATGTATGGTTTTTTTGTCGTTTTTCATTTGGCTTAATTACTTTGTAATTTATTTATGTCATTGCGTGTATCAATAGTTCATTCCTGTTTATTGAGAAGTAGTATTCCATTGTAGTGATATACCACAACTTAAGTATTCATTCATCTGATTATTATGTATATTTATGTTGCTTCCAGTTTTTGCTTATGACCCAAAAAAACTTCTATAAATATATGTGCAAAATATGTATTGACATAAGCTTTTTATTTTTTTAGTAAATAGATAAGTGACATGGCTTTTTAATATGGCTGATGAATGTTTAAGCTTTCAAGAAAGTGCTAAACTATTTTCCAAAGTGGTTGTACCATTTTACATTCTTACCAGAAGTATAAACTTACTGTTTTCACAGTATATGGTTTTCAATCCTTTTGCTTTTAACATACTTCTGTCAACATACTTCCGTCTTTATATAAGTGGATCTCTTGTAAACAATATAGAGTTGGGTACCTTTTAGTTATTCCAGGCCAGCCATCTTGTTCTTTCATTTGCAATGTTTAGTACATTTACTTTGGTGTAATTACTTATATATTTGAGGTTAAATCTTTCATCTTATTAATTGTCTTTTATTTGTCCTATTTGTATTTTCTGCCTTTATTTCTTTGTTCTTACCTTCTTTCTCAGATGAATCAAATAATGTTTTATCATTTCATATCATCTTCCAATTGGCTTTATAAATCAAGCTAATTCCATAATTTTAGCTAATATAATTCTAACATATAAATATATATATTTAGTATTCACTGTAAAGATTGCAGTACATATCCTTGACTGCAATCTCTCTCCAGTTAGTGCCTTTTCCACTTGCTAAACAATCAAAGAATATTTGAGAGTTATTTTTATTTTCTCTTCAATTACTAATTTATCATTATGAAATGCTTTACTTATTTTTCAAAGTTCTTTTGGCAATTATGGGTTGTTTGCATTTCCATATGAATGTTAGAATCAGCTTGTCAATTTCTACAAAGAAGATAACTAGGATTCTGATAGGAATTACATTAAATATGTAGGTAAATGTGGGGAGTATTACCATAATATGTTTTCCAATTCATGAGTATAAGATACTTTCCCATTTATTTAGATCTTTTAAAATTTACTATCAAAAACATTTGTAGTTTTCAGTGTAAGATCTTACATTTTTTTTGTTAAATTTATTCCTAAGTATTTTATTCTTATTAATGCTATTTAAAATGGAATTAATTTCTTAACATGTTTTTAGGTTGTTCCCTGCAAGTTATAGAAATACTGTCAATTTGTGTATATTGATCTTGTATCTTGCAACACTGATGAACTTATTTATTAGTTCTAATAGTTTTTTTTCTTTTTTTTTTTTACTGGATTCCTTAGGATTTTCTGCATATATTATCATGTGATCTGTGAATGGAGATAGTTTTACATCTTTTTCAGTCTGGATGCTTTTTAATTATTTTTCTTGCCTAACTGCTCTTGCTGAAACCTACAGTACAATGTTGAACAGAAGCATCAAGAATAGACTTCCTTATCTTGTTTCTGATCTTTTGGGGAAATCATCAAGAATTTCACTATAAAGTAGGATATTAATTGTGGGCTTTTCATACATGACCTGTATCAGATTGAGAAAGTTCCCTTCTATTCATAATTTGTTTAGTGTTTTTAACATGAAAGTCTGTTGTGTTGTGTCAGAGCTTACTAAGGTAATCATATACTTTTTGATTTTTATTCTGTTAAGATGATTCTGGATGATAAACTGTGCTTGCATCCCTGGGATAAATTTTACTTGGTAATAGTATGTAATTCTTTTTATACAATGTTAAATTGATTTTCTGGTATCTTGTTGTAGATTTCTGTGGTCCATATTTTATAAGAGGTATTGGTTTGTCATTTTCTTTTCTCATTATGTCTTTGTGAGTTTTTGGAATCAGGAAAATGCTGGCCTCATAGAATGAGTTGAGATGTTTTATCTTCTCTTCAATTTTTTTGGAAGATTTTGTGAAGAATTGATGTTAATGATTGTTTAAGTGTTTGGTAGAAATCACCAGTAAAGCTACCTATACCTAGGCATTTCTTTATGGGTACCATTTTGATTATTAATTAAATTTTTTAACTTTTCTATTCAGAATGACTATTTCTTCTTGAATCAGTTTCAGTAGTTCGCCTCTTTGGAATTTGTCAATTTCATCTACATTCTCCAATTCATAGGCATAAAACTGAGTACAGCCCCACCCACTAGCAAGCAGTCTGTCTTAAGACCCCCTGAGCCCACGGCTGTCCTGGGACCTGTCCACGTTCACAAGAGTGTGCAAGATCTTGCCCCATACACCAGTTTTCTGGCACTAGCCACAGCAGCCCTAGCAGTCCCAGAGACCCTGGGATCCAGATCCACCCACTGATGAGTTGGCACTAGCCCCAGGACACCCCAGGCTATCACAAGCTCTGGGACCCCTGGGCCCTGCAGCCAGGGACTATAGAAAACAGTATGGAAATTCCTCAAAACATTAAAAATAGAACTACCATATGACTCAGCAATTTCACTCTTGGGTATACAGCTGAATAAAATGAAAACACTAATTTGAAAAGATATATGCATCTATGGTCAAAAGGAAAATGAGTTCACATTTTTTGATCTCTTTGAATTTCATTATCTGACCTGTGTCAATGATATACTAATTTCTTGGGTGGAGTCAAGATGGCGGCGGGGAAGGACGCAGAGTTCATGTCTCCCCACAGCTAGGATGCCTGCCAGAGGCTGGTGGGTGACCTTGAGGCCCATGGAGATGGGAGGAACCTCTGAGCGACCAGAGTGGATGTGGGTTGAGTGAGGGGGGAGCGAGGAGGGAGGAGAAGTGGAGGCTGGACAGTGCCCCTGAGGGGTGGCTGGGAGGGGGGAGGGGTTCCCATGCCTGGAGGGGCCCTGGGGGCTCAGAGGATCAAGGCAGAGTGCACCTAGCATTTCCCCCACCCACTCGGCCCAGGAAGCCTACTGGGCTCCCAGGCCTGATCCTTTGTCCTCTGAGGCCCCCTCTGGCTGCGGGGGTCTTAGGGACATAGGATGGAGGGAGGAGGGGGAAGAGGAGGAGAGGCAGATGGAGGGGACCCTCTGGGGCCGTGGGATTAGAGGAAGTGATGTGGGCTTTTTCCCCACTCATGGCCCCAGGAAGACTGTTGGGCTTCTGGGTCTGGTCCTCTGCATTCTGGGGTCCCCTCTAGTCACGTGGGTCTTAAGGGCATAAGAGGAAGGGAGGAGGGGAAGAAAAAGAGAGGCCAACAGAGAGGAGTCCTCTGGGATGGGAGGATTGTGGGGAATATGCCTAGCATTTCCCCCACCCACTCGGGCCCAGTGAGCCTGCTGGGGTCCTGGACCTGGTCCTCCAACCTCCAAGGCCAGAGGCACTCCTGGGCCGCTCCTGCTGCATTGAGCCTAAGCCCCATGCCCCAGACCCCCCAGGGCCTTTTCCAGCCCTGTGGGTCCCAGGCATAGGCCACACCCACCACCTAAATTCCACCCATACATAAGCCCCGCCCCCCTCAGTCAAGGCCATTTCTGGCTTTTTTTTCTCTTCTTTTTTACTATTGTGGTTCTCTTTTAACTTTCAGTTGATGTTTCATCTATATGTTTATTTTTTATTCTTCCTAACATATCTGTTAGTTTTCTAATCTTATTTTATTTTTTACCCTTGTTATTGTTCTGCTCATTTTTTCCTTTATTTATTTATTTATTTGCTGCCTCATGCAGCTTGTGGGATCTTGGTTCACAAGCTGAGGGTTGGGCCAGAACTCCTGTGGTGAGGGCTCCAAGTCTGAACCACTGGACTAACAGAGAACCTCAGAACCCAGGGAATATTCATTGGAGTGAGTTCTCCCAGAGGTCCTCTTCTTGGCACTAAGACCCAGCTCTATCTAACAGCCTACAAACTCCAGTGCTGGAAGCCTCAGTCCAAACAATGAGCAAGACAGGAACACAATCTCACCCATCAAAAAAAAAAAAAATGAGATGACAAAGAATTATGTCACAGATGAAGGAGCAAGGTAAAAACCTATAAGACCAAATAAATGAAGAGGAAATAGTCAACCTACCTGAAAAAGAATTCAGAGTAATGATAGTAAAGATGATCCAGAATCTCAGAAATAGAATGGAGGCACAAAATACAAGACATGTTTTAAAAAGATTTAGAACTAAAGAACAACAACAACAACAACAAAAATACAGAGATGAACAACAATAACTGAAATGAAAAATACACTAGAAGGAAGCAATAACAGAATAACTGAGGCAGAAGAATGAATAAGTGAGCTGGAAGAAGATTGGTGGAAATAAATACCAAGTAGAGGAATAAAGAAAATAAGAATGAAAGGAACTTAAGACAATCTCAGAGACCTCTGGGACAGCATCAAATGTACCAACATTCAAATTATAAGGGTCCCAGAAGAAGAAGAGAAAAAGAAAGAATCTGAGAAAATATTTGAAGAGATTATATTTGAAAACTTCCCTAATATGGGAAAGGAAATAGTCATCCAAGTCCAGGGAGCACAGAGTCCCATACAGGATAAACCCTAGGAGAAACACACCAAGACACATATTAATCACACTAACAAAAATTAAATTCAAAGAAAAATATTAAAAGCAGCAAGAGAAAAGCAAAAATTAACATACAAGGGAATCCCTATAAGGATATCAGTTGATTTTTTAGCAGAAACTCTGCAGGCCAGAAGGGAGTGGCATGATACACTTAAAGTGATGAAAGAGAAACACCTACAACCAAGATGGCTCTACCCAGCCAGGATCTCATTCAGATTCAACAGAGAAATCAAAAGCTTTACAGACAAGCAAAAGTTAAGAGAATTCAGCAGCACCAAACCAGCTTTACAACAAATGCTAAAGAAACTTCTCTAGGCGGGAAACACAAGAGAAGAAAAAGACTCACAATAAGAAAGCCAAATCAAATAAGGGAATGGTAATGGGAACATACATATTCATAATAACCTTGAATGCAGATGGATTAAATGCTCCAACCAAAAGGCACAGATTGGCTGAATGGATACAAAAAACAAGACATTATATATATATTTATATATATATATATATATTTATATATATATATATATATATATGCTGTCTACAAGGAGACTCACTTCAGATCTAGGGACACATACAGACTGAAAGTGAAAGGATGAAAAAAGATATTCCATACAAATGGAAATCAAAAGAAAGCTGGAGTGGCAATACTCATGTCAGATAAAATAGAATTTAAAGTAAATAATGTTACAAGGGACAAGGAAGGACACTACATAATGATCAAGGGATCGATCCAAGAAGAAGATTTAGCAATTGTAAATGTTATACACCCTACATAGGAGCACCTCAATACATAAGGCAAATGCTAACGACCATAAAAGAGGAAATTGACAGTAACACAATAATAGTAGGGGACTTTAACACCCCAATTACACCAACGGACATATCATCCAAACAGAAAGTAAATAAGGAAACACAAGCTTTAAATGACACAATACACTAGATAGATTTAATTGATATTTATAGGACATTCCACCCAAAACTGGCAGAATATACTTTCTCCTCAAGTGCACATGGAACATTCTGCAGAATAGATCACATCTTGTGTCACAAAACAAGCTTCAGAAAATTTAAGAAAATTGAAATAATATCAAGCATCCTTTCTGACCACAATGCTATGAGATTGGAAATCAGTTACAGGAAAAAAAAACTGTAAAAAACACAAATGCATGGAGGCAAAACAGTGCACTACTAAATAACCAAGAGATCACTGAAGAAATCAAAGAAGAAATTAAAAAATACATAGAAACAAATGACAATGAGAACACGATGCCCCAAAACCTATGGGACACAACAAAAGGAGTTCTAAGATGGAAGTTAATAGCAATTTAATCTCATCTCAAGAAACATGAAAAATCTCAAATAAACAATCTAACCTTACACCTAAAGCCACTAGAGAAAGAAGAACAAAGAAAATCCAAGGTCAGTAGAAGGAAAGAAATCATAAAGATCAGAGCAGAAATAAGTGAAAGAGAAACAAAGAGAACAATAACAAAGATCAATAAAACTAAAAGTTGGTTCTTTGAGAAGATAAACAAAATTGATAAACCTTTAGCCAGACTCATCAAGAAAAAAAGGGAGGGCTTCCCTGGTGGTGCAGTGGTTGAGAGTCTGCCTGCCAATGCAGGGGACACGGGTTCGTGCCCCGGTCCGGGAAGATCCCATATGCCGCGGAGCGGCTGGGCCCGTGAGCCATGGCCGCTGAGCCTGCGCGTCCGGAGCCTGTGCTCTGCAGCGGGAGAGGCCACAACAGTGAGAGATCCGCGTACCGCAAAAAAAAAAAAAAAAAAAAAAAAAAAGAAAAAAGGGAGAGGACGCATCAATAAAACTAGAAATGAAAAAAGAGAAGTTACAACGGACACTGCAGAAATACAAAGCATCATAAGAGACTACTACAAGTAACTTTATGCCAATAAAATGGACAACCACAAAGAAATGGACAAATTCTTGTAAAGGTACAATTTTCCAAGACTGAACAAGGAAGAATTAGAAAATATAAACAGAGCTATCACAAGTAATGAAATTGAAATTGTAATTAAAAATTTCCAACAAACAGAAGTCCAGGACCAGATGGCTTCACAGGTAAATTCTATCAAACATTTAGAGAAGAGCTAA
This sequence comes from Orcinus orca, assembly GCF_937001465.1. Lineage (NCBI taxonomy): Eukaryota > Metazoa > Chordata > Mammalia > Artiodactyla > Delphinidae > Orcinus > Orcinus orca. The sequence goes on along the minus strand of NC_064565.1, from coordinate 16,022,360 downwards.
CACCAATCATTCTCAAACTCTTCCAAAAATACAAATGAGACTTAATTAAACTTAAAGGCTTTTGCACAGCAAAGGAAACCATAAACAAGATAAAAAGACAGCCCTCAGAATGGGAGAAAATATTTGCAAATGATGCAACAGACAAGGATTAATCTCCAAAATATACAAACAGCTCATGGAGCTCAATATCAAAGAACCAAAAAAACCAATTAAAAAATGGGCAGAAAGGGCTTCCCTGGTGGTGCAGTGGTTGAGAGTCCGCCTGCCGATGCAGGGGACATGGGTTCTTGCCCCGGTCTGGGAAGATCCCATATGCTGTGGAGCGGCTGGGTCCATGAAACATGGCCGCTGAGCCTGCACGTCCGGAACCTGTGCTCTGCAACAGGAGAGGCCACAACAGTGAGAGGCCCATGTACCACAAAAAAAACAGAAAAATAAGCAGAAGAACTAAATAAACATTTAACCAAAGAAGATATACAGATGGCCAAGAGTCACATAAGAAGATGCTCACCATCACTAATTATCAGAGAAATACAAATCAAATCTACAATGAGGTATCACCTTACACTGGTCAGAATGGCCATCATCAAAAAATCTACAAACAATAAATGCTAGAGAGGGTGTGGAGAAAAGCGAACCCTCTTGCACTGTTGGTGGGAACGTACATTGATATAGTCACTATGGAGAACAGTATGGAGGTTCCTTAAAAACTAAAAATAGAACTACCGTATGACCCAGAAATCCCACTACTTGTCATATACCCTGAGAAAACCGTAATTCAAAAGAACACATGTACCCCATTTTTCATTGCAGCACCATTTACAGTAGCCAGGTCATGACACTTAACTGTCTAATGATAGATGAATGGGCAAAGACAATATGGTACATATATACAATGGAATATTACTCAGCCATAAAAAGAAATGAATCTGGGTCATTTGTAGAGATGTGGATGAGAGTCTGTCATACAGAGTGATGTAACCAGAAAGGGAAAAACAAATATCGTATATTAACACACATGTAGAATCTATAAAAATGGTACAGGTGAACCTCTTTGTAGGGCAGGAATAGAGATGTAGACATAGAGAATGGACATGTGGACACCTTCGCCTTTGGGGGAAGGAGAAGGTGGAACGAATTTGGAGATTAGGCTTGACATAAATACACTACCATGTGTAAAATAGATAGCTAGTGGGAACTTTCTGTATAGCACAGGGAGCTCAGCTCCATGCTCTGTGATAACCTAGATGGGTGGGATTGGGGAGAGGGCTGGGATGGAAGTCCAAGAGGGAGGGGATATAGGTATATATATAGCTGATTCACTTCATTTTACAGGAGAAACTAACACAACATAGTAAAGCAATTTTACTCCAATAAAAAAAATGATATACTATTTTTATTTAAAACTCTGAGAAGTTTTCCCCTTTCTCTAATTTTGATAATGGATTGTTTGTGAGTGTGCCTTTGTCCTCTGATGTGTGGGAAAATCCACCAGTAAGCCATTTAGGCTTGGGAATGTGGGGAGTTGGGAAATTGTTGACAATTTCTGTTTTAATGGTTACTTTTCTGTTTAATTTTTCTATCATTGTGCCAATTTTGGCAGTTACTGTGTCTTTGATCTTATATATTTATCCATGTCAAATACAGCTTCAGTTTGTGGTTTATTCTTTTCCAAAATGTTCTTCTAATATTTTTGAATCTCTTCTATATTTGTGGTTAGTTCCCCATCCCCTCTCTCTTGTTTTTGTAACTTCTCCCTGTCTCTGTTGTGAATGTTTACTAGTATTTTACTGATCTGTATTTTCAGAAGTTTATCATATTGTATGTTTGTATGCATTCTTATTTTTTTGTTTTTCTCTGTTTTGTGGATTTGTGATATCTTTCTTGATTTCTTTCCTTATTTCTTTAAGTTTATGTTTTTAATTTATTTAATTTTTCGAAGCCAATACATAAGTTCATTCATTGTTTTCTGACACATTTAAAATTATTATTTTTCCCTCTAAGTAAACATTTTGATATTTTGAAATTTAACTGCTATTTAGCACTAAGTACCTTAGAGTATTTTTGTCATTTCATCTTTAATCCATTGTTTAAAGGGAGTATGCTTTTAAGTTTTATAAACTGTTTTAATTATCCATTTGCTATTAATTTTCAAATTTATTGGATTGTGGTCAGAGAAAATATTTGGATGTTGAAATGTATTGAGATGTCCCGTGTGGCTTATTTTACTGTTCCCCGTGCTTCTGAGAGGAATCTAGAGTCCTAATGAATAGTACAAAAAAATGGAAACACATCAATTAAATTGTACTTGTTAAGCATGCTAGTCAAGTCCTCCATAACCTAGGATAATTTTGAGGATACTGTGTTTTGAGGGGTGTGTGTGTAACTTCCAAATACACTTGTAAATTACATATTTTTCCTAATACTTTGTCATATGATATATTACATAGTTCAAGGCTATATATTTATGTGATATATGATTTTAATTATTGTCTCCATTTAGTATAGATTCTTCCTTTAATCAGTATGCAACTTGCCTTTCTGTCACACTTTCATTTTTATTTGAGTGCTATTCTTTCATATTAAAATGACCAGCTTGCATTATTTTAACATTTGTTAGCTATTCCTTTGTTTTCTAATCCTTTAAAATCATATTTCTTGTAATATTTTTTCTTCATCTTTTAAATAAATACCATTAGTTCTATTTATTAAAACCTATGACTGCATCCTTTTAATAAATAAATAAATGTGTGTATAACATAATAGCAGATAAAAATGAACTTATTTTGCCATCTCCCTTCATATTTTGTAATTATCATGCTTTTTTTGGTTTTGATTTCTTTTTCTAATTATTATTGCACAGATGATATTTTTCTTTTTCTAGTGCTGATTTGTAAGCTCTATGTGGTTTTTTTTATAGTAACACTTAATTTTCAAAGCCTTTATGTACCCACATTTCCCCTAATTATTTAAGATTATCAATACCTGTATACTCTTTTATGGGAAACAGCAATTGTTTTTATCATGCTTTGTCACTCACCTATCTTTAACCTTCCCAAACCGTCATGTTGATTTTCAGATTGTTGCAGGTATTCTTGGTGAATTTGATGACTTTGCAGGGGAAAAGCTTGGCACTCTATAAACCCTTTCAACAGAAATCTAGTGTCATTTAAAAACACATATTAATTTTAAAATATTTTGTTTTTCCTTTGTCCCTATTTCCTCTCCTCTTTAGACAGATTGGCTCTTTTGCTTTCACATTTTTCTTAGCTTATCACTTAAAATTTTCATTCTCTATCTCTTGATATTACTTTTGAAAAGACCTCCTTCATCTTAATGTTTGGTTTATTAATTTGCTCTCTGAATCCATTTATTCTATCATTTAACTCATTGTTATCATTTTGAGAACTTTATTTGCAGGTAGAAAAAATCCAGTTTCATCTTAAAGATAGAAAGGAATTTAATGGCATATGCAACCAAATATGTCTTCAGCTATAGTATGAACAGTGTTCCTAGCTCTGATCTTTATATGTAGACTTGATGCTCAGACTCACTTCCATTATAATAGGAAAATGGTTTTAGGCTTCAAACAACATCATCCAGAGCAATATAGAAGCATCTGTGTCCCACAACTTCCCCACAGAAACCTGAGAGTCACTTGAATTTGACCACCTTAGGTTACATGCCAACACACAGATCAGTCACTGTGGACAGGGAAGCAACACATATTGTTCAGTTTTTCAAGGCCATAGGCTCTTTGAGAACCACACATGTCCTGGTGGAAATTATGGACCATTGGGAAATGGGAGTGATGATGCTAGGGAGGCCACTAATTGGTGCCATAATTCTTTTGAAAATGTTATTTTTAAGGCAATATCACCAACAATTTCTCATGCACACATCTTGTTCTTATTTCATGCTTGCAAATGCCTTTTAAAAATTTTCTGAGATAATAATAATAGTTGTTTAAAATCCCTCCTCAAACTGCCATATTGCACTTGTCTCTTCTGTTACAGACAGGTCTCTTTTTGCCTTTTTTCCCAATGTTTGACCTTCATCAATACTTTAACTGTTTTGCCCCAAGCTCAGGTTTGTTCTCTCTAGACTGTCAGCTGTCTAGGCTTGTCCTCCTTTGGGTAAAATTTACAGCTAGAAAGCAAAACAGATGTCTGAACTCAGTACTGTAGTGCGGACTCAAGCATCTCTTTTTCATGACCTTTTTTGCACCCAGGTCAACTTCCTCCCGTGTCTGAAGGTACCACTCTTGTCTGATGAACTCAACCTTAGTTTCAAGAGCCTGGTCCAAGGGGAAGGGGTGTAGATGCACACTAGCTGGTCTATGTGCAACTGTTCTCAGCATGATTTTGGCATTGTCTTCCTTCCTCCTTCCTGCCATTGTCTTCCTGCTACTGCTCTCTCACCAGGGACCAGGACAGGGTGGACCTTCAAGTGTTAGCACACTTATGCACCTGTTTGTAGGTCCCCCTATCCTGAGTGTTTCCCTGGCCAGCAACACCAGCCTGTGTCCTTACATGCCACCAAAGGGGTTCTAATCATCTCTTGCCCAGAGTGCTGATTTTAACACCTGTTAAAATTTGTTGCTCCAAATTTTAACAGGTGCCCTACTCAGCTGGGCTCAGGCCCCTATCTCTGTCCCTCTTCCAGACACCATTCTTCCTTACAGTGAGATCCAACCATCTTTAGTCTTCCAAGTTTTCCTTTAAGTTTTATTCCTACAGGCATCCATTCTGACACCCTGTGTTTTATTTAGTGTCTCCAGGCTTGGTGTGAGGGACTATGCAGAAAGCTGGAGCATAATTTATCATCTAGATCTAAGCTAGGAGCCTTTCTTTATTCCTCCTGTGATAAAATGGAATCTCTCCTATCCTTTACACCCTTTCCTCTAATTGACAAGATGGATGACAAGAGTTTGATTCCTTATCACTCCATGGGAGGTGATACTTTTAAAGAGACATTTTACTCAGAGAGAGGAAAGAAATATTTATATAATGGTGGGGAATTTCAGGTACAAAAACAAGCCAGATATATGTTTTTTTTTTTATTATGGGGTAAATGTGGCTCCTAAGTCTCACAATAGAGAAGAATACCTAACTCACTTACTTGTAAGATCCTCCTTCTATAACATATAACATACAAGGTGAGAATTGCCCTTGTTCTCTATACTGGACATGTAAAAAATAAATAAATAAAATCAGTAAGATACATATTCTTATAAACCTTGAAGAACATCTGACAAGGGCAGAGATCATCAAAGCTTTTGTCATAAGGGTGAACTGAAATTTACAGTGGAAAGAGTTAATATGCTAGTCATATGATACCAGAAAATGTTATACCAATCATAAAATGTGTTGCTATTTTCTATTCTCATTGTTGGTTTGCTTTGAAAAATTTGTTCTCCTCATTGCTGATATTTAAAGTCAGTTCTTTAAGTGAAATATTAAAATGAATGTGATTTAGAAATGAATTCAATGACTTTGTTTTAGCAAATCAAGGTCTGTGTATTTTTAAAGTTCTACATTACGTTGAAGATGCAAGTTGCATTAGTGAAATTAATAGTACAAAGACTTACAGTACTTTTTTAATGCAAACATTTTATCAAAGTTTTTGTGATTTTCCTTCTTTTTTCTCATTCACATATGTGTACACACACTTAGAATATTATATCAAGCAGAAGTAGGTCCTCCCTTAACAGTAATTACTTTAAGTGTAAACTCTCCAATCAAAGACAGAGATTTTCAGAATGGATAAAACATACACATGATCCAGCTACATACCATCTATAAGGGACTCAATTTAGATTGGCACATAAAAGTAGGTTGAAAGTAAAATGCTGGAAAAGATACTCCATGCAAATAGTAACCAAAAGACAGCAGAGGTAGCTATACTGATATCATACAAAATAGACTTTAAATAAAAAATTCTTAAGAGACAAAATAGGACAATATATCTTAATAAAAGATTCAATATAGCAAGAAGATACAATTGCAAACATTTACTCACTTTGTAACAGATCATCAAAATATATGAAGCAGGGCTTCCCTGGTGGCACAGTGCTTGAGAATCTGCCTGCCAATTCAGGGGACATGGGTCCGAGCCCTGGTCTGGCAAGATCCCACATGCTGTGGAGCAACTGGGCCCGTGAGCCACAACTACTAAGCCTGCATGTCTGGAGCCTGTGCTCTGCAACAAGAGAGGCCGCGACAGTGAGAGGCCCGCGCACCGCAACGAAGAGTGGCCCCTGCTCGCCACAACTAGAGAAAGCCTTCACACAGAAACGAAGACCCAACACAGCCAAAAAAAATTAAATAAATAAATTGATTTAAAAAAATATGAAGCAAAAACTGACTGAACTAAAGGGAAAAATAGACATTTCTTCAATAATAGTTGGAGATTTCAACATCCCACTTTCAATAATGGACAGAACAACCAGACATAAGATAAGTAAGGAAATAAGGACTTGAAGAACACAATAAACCAACTAGACGTAAAAGACATATACAGAACACAGTAACTTGGATGTACTTAGTGACAACGAATTGTACACTTAAAAATGGTTGAGATGCCAAATTTTGTGTTATGTGTATGTTACCACATATAAAATTTTAAAAATTAATATAAATATGAGGAGTTATGGTTTCATGGGTACAATGTTTCAGTTTCGCAGGATGAAAAATAGTTCTGGTGATGGATGGTGGTGATGGTTTCACAACAGTGAGAACGTACTTAATACTAGAGAACTGGGGCTTCCCTGGTGGCGCAGTGGTTGAGAGTCCGCCTGCCGATGCAGGGGACACGGGTTCGTGCCCTGGTCCGGGAAGATCCCACATGCTGTGGAGCGGCTGGGCCCGTGAGCCATGGCCTCTGAGCCTGTGCGTCCGGAGCCTGAGCTCCGCAACAGGAGAGGCCACAACAGGGAGAGGCCTGCGTACCACAAAAAAAAAAAACCCAAAAACTAGAGAACTGTACACTTTAAAATGGTTAGGATAGTAAATTTGTGTGTATTTTACCACAATAAGAAAGCAAAAAAATTCATCATAAAAATCCTTCATGTGATAAGACCAGGATTTAAAACATGTCTCTGGCATAACTCCTACAATCATGTTAAGATAGACATTTGCTTTACACCAAATTCAAGGCTAGTAACAACCACAATAAGGAAGCAGTATGAACTTCTCTGCAGTATGGACTTCACTCCCATTTCACTGTATAAAATATGTGGAGTGAGAAGAGTTGGATGTTGCCACACATTTCAGTCTTACCAGAAACAGCATTCATCACTCTGTCTTGTACAAAATACATGGGAAACGTGTTCCCCTTTGCCAGAGTACAGCATGAGAAACCTTGTGAATTTTGAAGCTCAGAATTTTGCATAAGGTTCTAGAGGCTGTTAGTCACCTTGTTGAAAATATGAGATTCCTAAAAACAAATTTCTGGCACCAAATAAATCTAAAGAAAATCATGGTGGAGATATACAAAAATAAAGTCATTTCAAGTTCAGTAGGACTCCAGAATTTTTCCAAGTTTATTTAAAAATGCATGTTTATTAAAGAAATTAGGGAAAACCATCCAAAAAAGTAGAAATATTTTCATGGCTCTACACTTCTTTCTCTGCATTTTAAAGTTGTTTTAAATATACTATAAAAGGTGGAATTATTTCTGGTTTATTCACTTAATATAATAACTGTTTCTCACAAGCATTTATGTTTGGGCCTGTGTCATGTATGTGCTTAGATTTGTTAATTAAGAAATTCTTAAGCACGCAGTATGTTCCAAATCAATCTATATGCTGAGAAAGATATAAGAAAAATAGAAGTCAAAAAATTTAGAGTCCTGAATATATAATGCAGATGAGCAGATGAAGGTCCAATTTCCAGGAAAGCTTCCAGAAGGAAAAACTTTTAACATTCCCAAGCAGGGTTAATCGGTCCCTCCCACTGGACTTTCCAGTTCAGATCTTCGTTCTTTTATCTTCATGTCTAAAGTCTCCCGAAGCTCTTGACTGGGTGGTGAAACTCAAGCTGACCTGAACTCATTTGGGAGCCAATATGATCTGAACAGATGTGAGTCTATTTTTAGTCTTTAGCATATTTTGTGTGAATATTCATAGATTCCCTGAAGAATTGTCAGCATGTTTACTTATTGAGTGCTGCTTTAGACAAAGAGTATGGTACGTTATGTCATATAAACACTGTATTACCTTTTCTAAAAATTGAAAAGTTCTGGATTCCAAAACAAATCTGATGTGAAGGTTTCAGATAGATTACGGGCCTGCACTTAACCATGGAATTGTAATGCTTACGTGCCATCCTTATAGATTCTGAACTTCTGGAAAGGAGACTTACTTCACCTTTGTATCCCCAATACCTTGTGAAAAATAGATGCTCAATTAATGATTTTTGTGTCCTGCTGTATCTGACAAAGGAATTAGGCTCTGGAGCATGAATAGCAGGCATAAGAAGATGAATTTCAGTACCCTATTTTTGAGACTAGATTCCCAGGGATCATCCTATGATGAATTTCAGGGTATGCCTATCATTATCTTATACACAGTTTGATTCCTTTAGAAGTTGAACCCCAATCTATGTGGTAGATTTTTAATGTTACATAGAAACAGTGTTGAAGGATGTGAAATCCTCATAGACTTCCATAATTTACCAGGTTTTTAGATGATCACATCAACTGGTTTGACAAACATTGTATGTTGGACTTTTGCTTTTTACTGTGTCTTGAATCCATGATTTGAAGTCAGGGGCTCATGTTTGAATAATCTTCTATTTTCTTGCTCAAGGTCATGCAGGTAGGGTATTCTTTCTAAATATAAACATGAACCTGTTTTTTCTTGGCCCCAAACAGAAACATGTCTCCTTTGATTCAAGTCCAAAATTGACTTTAATTCATTTCTATTTTTTCCCAAGTTTCTAGCTGCTTTATTTATTTCCTTTTGTACACTGGCAAACCACTTTCCCCAAACTTTGAGCTCCTTGAGGAAAAGGTCTTAGCTCTATTCATCTGTGTATTCCAGTGTTCAGCATCATGTCCTATACATGCAGATGCCCAGCAATTTTTGGAAAAAGGTTTTAAAATTACTGCCACTATTCTTTTATGTGCATTTAGCTCTTATTTATACACCTCTGAAAAATGTGAAGTGAAGCAATAGGAATAACTCAGGACCTATAAAATACTCATGGTCGGGAGGACCTCAGGTACCGCTTAGCTCCACTCTGCTCATTGACCACATGGGTAGAAAGCGAGTTAAGTGACCAGCAGAACCAAGTGTAAAGCTGAGATTTGGTGCCCAGTCTGTTTCTCTCTCATTTTGGTCTTGTCTCAGATTAAACTGCAAATTGTAATAAGCCCTAGATGAGCCACTTGCACAGAAAAGTCATTCATAAAACATCTATTGAGTGAATGACATATTGTGATGAGAAAACAGACCACTAATAAAAGGAAATGCCCAGGTTGGCAGAAAAGACATGCTAAAATAAAAATCATGAAATCATCATCATACCCCTTCAAATCATGAACCATGCTTTGAAAACCAGTTTGGACTTCATTTCAACCCCTAAATGTGACGTTAATTTTTACTCTTCACCTTTTAGTGTCTGAGGGGGAAAAGGAAAGGACCATATTTGGCAGGGAGATGACTGGAAGTTAAAGTAAGACATCAGGGTTCTCAGAAGAAAAGGATGAGGAGTCAGTCTTATATCTGTTCCTTGCACATACTGTATAATTTCCTTTGGATGATTTGAAGATTTCTCTATTTATTACTAGTTTTCAACAAATTGCTTATGATACGCCTTTGTGTAGTTTTCATCATGTTTCTTTTACTTGGAGTTCATTGAGTTTCTGAATCTATGGGCTTTTGTTTTCATTAAGTTTGGGACATTTTTATCCATTGTTTCTCCCAATAGTTTTCTTCTGTCCCCCCTCTTTCTCATCTTCTTTGGGGATTCCAATAATATTAGGCTGCTTGAAGTTCTCCTACAGTTCATCAATTCTATATCCCTTTTCTTCAGTTCTTTTTTTCTTTCTTTCTCTCTTTTTCCTTCTTTCCTCCCTCCCTCCCTTCAATCAATAGATCAATTTTGTTGAGTCATAGAGAATGTGAAGAAAAGCAGCTGAATTGAGATATGCTGTTAGAAAGATACGATGGAACAAGTTTTCAAATAGCCCCAAAGTTAGCAGTAAAAAGGCAGTGTTTTATTTGATAAAGCCAGGGAAAACTTCTCTCATGTAAGTGAATATAACTGCAGCTCTGCGGTAGAAGATTAAACTTCCAGAAAGCAGTGACTGAGGGAGACTGAACTGCAGAACAACACAGAAGGGAGACCTGCCACCAAGACATTGGCCCTGGCCCAGAAAGAGGTTATAAAGACCCTAAGTGGAGGTGAGAATGCAGGAATGTAGGAGAGGAATCAAGAGAGGGAGCCAAGAGTGCAGTTCAGGATTGCAGCAGAGGAAGACCCTGAACACAATAGAAAACCTCCTCCCATGGACACAATAAATCTACAGCTACAAATAATTTTCCTCTGAAAAGGACCTGAGAACTGGAGGAACAGCCTCTCCACAACAAAAGACCAAATAAAAGCATTGAGAAGGATTTGACAGGTGGAGACACAGCCTTACCCAGGACCCCACCCCAGGTGTGGTGACCCCACAACTGGAGGGATTCCCCAAATCTGGAACCCTTGAGGAGTGAAGGGATTGTACCACACATCAGGCATCCTGACTCTGAGGGACAGCATTGGAAAGATGGGCCCCCCAGATGTCTGGTTTTGAAAATCAAAGGGGAACTGACCAGGAGAAGCACAGAAATGTAGGAAACAGAGATCCCACACTTAAAGGGCTTGCTTGAAAACCTACTGTCCCTGAGACCCAGTGCAGAAGTGATAGGTTGAAAACCTACTATAGCATAAATGAGGGAGACCCACGTACTAATTTTAAAGCCATTGCTGCAGGGACTTTATCCAGAGATGGGAGTACTGCCAGACACCATTTTTGCAATCTCATCCTAACTTCAGGAGATGGAGCCAATGGACACAATTTTTAGTGCGCTCTCCCAATCCTGCACTGGAGGGTGTGCTCTGCCAACCCTGGACCACAGCCAGGTTGGTAGACTTCTCCACACCCCATCACTTTGGCAGAACTGAAGCAGCAACTGCCTGTGCCAGTGCCCTGAGCTGCACCCTCCCTGCAAAGCAGCTGAGCTGCACCTGCACCCTGCTCTCCCCAGGAAACAGCTGAGCCCCAGTTTGCCAGGAATGGGTGCCCAGACCCCTGCCTGACCTGCACAGAGACCAAGCTGAAACTGGGATGGGTAAGTGACTCAAATCCCACTCTTCTCATGCAACAGCCATGGCCCTATTACAAATGGTGGGCACATACAGCCCACACAGCCCACACTATGCCCATAGTGTTCCTGGCACTGGTGGCCTGAGGAGATTGCACTCTGGGCAACACGGAACAGTTCCTACATGAGACCACTCCTTGGAGACTGAGGGAGGTCACCATTTCACCTAATACAGACAAACACAGAGAAACAGGCAAAATGAGGAGACAGAGGAATATGTTCCAAACCAAAGAACAAGGCAAACCCTCAGATAAAGATCTTTATTTAATGAAATGGTGATAAGCAGAGTACCTGATAAAGAATTCAATTGAATAGTCATAAAGGTGCTATCAATCTCAGAGAAGAAAGGGTGAACACAGTGAGAAGTTCATAAAAGAGATAGAAAATACAAGAAAGTACCAAACAGAAGTTATAAGTGAACTGAAAAATACACTAGAGAAGTTCAACAGCAGAGTGGATAAAACAGAAACACAAATCAGTGAGCCAAAAGACAAAACAATGGAAAACACGCAGACAAAGCAGCAAAATGAGAAAAGAATTAAAATAAGTGAGAATACCTTCGGGGACCTCTAGGACAACATCAAGTGAAATAACATCACATTAGAAGGGTCCCAGAAGGAGAAAAGAAAGAGAAAGGGCCAGAAAAAAATTGTTTGAAGAAATAATGGCTGAATACTTTCTTAATCTGGGGAAATAAATAGACATCCAGGTCCAGGAAGTCCAGAGAGTTTCAAATAAGATGAACCCAAAGAGGTGCACACTGAGACACGCTATAATTAAAATGATAAAAGTTAAGTTTAAAGAGAGAATTTTAAAAACAGCAAGAGAAAAGCAACATATTATGTACAAGATAAACTCCAAAAAGCTATAAGCAGATTTTTCAGGAGAAACTGTCCATGCCAGAAGGAAGGATATGACATATTCAAAGTGCAGAAAGGAAAAAATTTCCAACCAAGAAGTCTACCTTTGCAAGGTTTTCATTTAGAATTGAGGGAAAGATTGAGTTTTCTAGATAAGCAAAAGCTAAAGGAGCTCATCATCACTAAACTGGCTTTATAAGTAATGTTAAAGGGACATCCTAAGCTAAAAAGAAAAGTCACTAATTAATAATAACAAAAAATAAGTGAAAATCTCACCAGAAAAGGTAAACAAATAGTAAAGGTAGTGTTCAACATCAATTTATGATTTTAAAAAATCTCAACAAAATGGATATAAAAGAAACATACCTGAAGATAATAAAGGCCATATATGGCAAGCCCACAGGTAACATTATACTCAAGGGTGAAAACCTAAAAGCATCTTTTCTAACATCAGAAACAAGAGAAGGATGCCCACCCTCACCACTATTATTCAAGATAGTATTGGAAGTCCTAGTCACAGCAATGAGATAAGAAAAAGAAAGAGACTCCAAACTGGAAAGGAAGAAGTAAAACTGTCACTTTTTGCAGCTGACATGATACTATACACAGAAAATCCTAAAGATGCCACCATAAAACTACTAGAACTCATCAAAAAATACAGTAAGATGCTGAATACAAAATTAATATACAGAAAGCTGTTGCATTTCTATACACTAATAAACAATCGAAAGAGAAATTAAGAAAATAATCTGATTTACAATCCCATCAAAAACAGTGAGATATCTAGGAATGAATCTGCCTAAGGAGGTAAAAGACCTGTATTCAGAAAACTGTAAGACACTTCTTAAAGAAATTGAAGGTGACACAAACAAATGGAAAGGTACACTGTGCTCTTGGGTTAGAATTAATATTGTTAAAATGACTGTAATACCCAAGGCAATCTACAGATTCAATGAAATCCTTATCAAAATATCCATAGCAGTTTTCACAAAACTAGAACAAATAACCCTAAAATTTGTACAGAACCACAAAAGACAATGAATAGCAAAAACAATCTTGAGAAAGAAGAACAAAGCTGGAGGTATCACAGTCCCTGATTTCAAATTATACTACCAAACTATGGTCATAAAAACATTGTGGTAATGGCACAAGAACAGATACATAGATCAATAGAACCAAATAGAAAGCCTGGAAATAAACCTTATTGATATGATAAGGTCAATGAATTGACCTTATATGATATGGTCAATTAATGTATGACAATGGAGGGAAGAGGTATAATATGGTCACTTATATGGTATGATCAATTAATGTATGACAAGTGAGGGGAAAGACAGTCTCTTTAATAAATTGTGTTGGAAAAAACGGACTGTTACATGCCAAAGAATCAAACTGGACTACCTTTTCACACTTATACAAAAAATAAACTGAAAATGGATAAAGACTTAAATGTGAGAGCTGAAACCATAATACTCCTAGAACAAATCAGAGGTAGTATGCTCTTTGACATATTTTTTTGGATCTGTCTCCTCAGGCAAGGGAAACAAAAGCAAAAAATAAACAAATGGAATTACATCAAAGTAAAAAGCTTTTGCACAGTGAAGGAAACCATCAATAAAATGAAAAGGCAGCCTCCTGAAGGGGAGAAGATATTTGCAAACAATACATCTGATAAAGTTTTAATATCCAAAATATATAAAGAACTCATACAACTCAACATGAAACAAACAAACAAGCAACTAGATTAAAAAATGGACTTGAATAAATACTTTTCCAAGGATGATACACAGGTGGCCAACAGGCACATGAAAATATGCTCACCATCACTAATCATCCAGGAAACGCAAATCAAAACCACAATAAGATAACACCTCACACCTGTCAGAATGCTATAATCAAAAAGACAACAAAGACATGTATTGGCAAAGATGTGGAGAAAAAGGAACACTTCTACACTGTTGGAGGGACTGTAAATTGGTGCAGCCACTATGGGAAACAGTATGGAAGTTTCTCAAAAAATTAAAATTAGAACTACTATACCATTCAGTAGTTCCACATCTGAGTATTTATCTGAAGAATATGAAAACACTAATTTGAAAACATATTTGTACCTCTATGTTCACTGCAGTGTTATTTACAGTAGCCAAGACATCAAAGCAACCTAAGTGTCCTTTTATAGATAAATAGATAAACAAATTGTGGTATATATACCATGGAATGTTAACTAGTCATAAGAAGAATGAAATCTTGCAGTTTTTGACTGCATGGTTGAACCTAGATGATATTATGCTAGGTGAAGTAAGTTAGGCAGAGAAATGCAAGCACTGTATGATTTCACTTATATGTGGAATCTAAAAAATAAAAGAAATGAACAAAACAAAAAACTGAAACAGATGCAGAGAACAAACTGATGGTTGCCAGAGGGAAGGGGTAGGGGAATGGGTGAATTAGGTGAAGGGGATTAAGAGGTACAAACTTCCAGTTATAAAATAAATAAGTCACAGGGATGTACTGTATAGCAGTGGTCGGTTTCATGGAAACAAGGGACTGGTTTCATGGATGACAATTTTTCCACAGACTGGGCTGGGATTGATGGGGTTGGTTTGGGGATGATTCAAGTACATTACATTTACTGTGCACTTTATTTCTATTATTATTACATCATAATATATAATGAAATAATTATACAATTCACCATAATGCAGAATCAGTGGCACCCCTGAGCTTGTTTTCCTGCAACTAGATGATCCCATCTAGGGGGGATGGGAAACAGTGACACCCGAAATGTTTTGCTTATGTCCAGCCTACTCTGTAATCTTGTTTTGGTTGCTGTCACTGCAGAGAACCCTGCTTCACAAAGATAGGATGTTGGAAATGGAAGCAGGCTTTTCAGTGCTTTTGTGGCAACCTCAGGATATTCTGCCTTGACTTTAATCCAGAATGTATGGAGATTTGAAGTTGTCTCAGATATACTTTTAAGGTCACTGTCATTTGTGATCTCAAGCAGTTGATCCTCTTCTAGCATGGAGAAAGTCGATTCACCTGGCTTATCCACAAATGGGTCATGGATCCATTCCTTCCCAGTTTGGGGGTCTTTTGTGGTTGAGAAGTAATGCTCAAACTCTTTTGAAAGTTGAGATAGGTAATCATGCACCAGCTGGGAGAGGAAGGCCCTGGCTCAGCCTCTTTCAGAATCTCTGTTAGTGTTTGAAACATGTCAAAACGCCCAGTGTTCACTCGTCGCCCCCATAATTTCAGTTTGGCTTTGAATGCAGCCACTTTATCTGCTGACTTGAACACGGTTGGCATTCTCCCCTGAAGTGATAGATTGATATCGTTGATCAGGCTGAATATGTCACACAAGTAAGCAAGTTTTGCGACCCATTCTGTGTCACTGAAATGTGTTGCCAGTGGTGACTGTTTTTCTAATGGAAATCTCTGAAGCAGCTCTTGCAACTCAGAAACTCTGGCCAGTGATCTACCTTTAGAAAGTCATCTCACTTCTGTGTATCAGGGAAGACGTGTGTGCTCTGCGTCCATCTCCTCACAGAGCTGTGCAAACAGACGTGAGTTAAGGGCATGTACTTTAATGTGGTTGATAATTTTAATTACATCCTACAAAACGTTAAGTTCAGGTGACATTTTTCGGCTAGCCAGCACTTCTCTATGGATGACACAGTGCATAGACTCACATTCAGAAGTGTCCTCTTTGACCAAGTAGTGAAACCAGAAAGCCATCCAGTCATGGCAGCTGCTCCATCCGTGCATATACCAATGCAAAATGACCAATTCAGTTTTCCTGATATGTAATCATTCAAAGACTTGAATAGTTCTGCAGCTGTGGTGTTGGTTGTCAACAAAAGTGCACATAACATAGCTTCATGAACATCCTCCTGGAAAGTATATCACACAAAAACAAGCATTGTTGCCTTGTTGTCAACATCAGTAGACTCTCAACCTGGATTGCATACCACGGTGACTCATTAATCCTCTCTAACAATTGAACCTCAATATCCTCTGCTATTTCATCAATTTTTCTAGTTATGATGCTAGCCAAAAGAGGAACACGTACCACCTTTTGAACTGCAGCCTCTCCTAAAAGTTCACAACAAACATCCTTAGCAACAGGCATGATCAACTTTTCACCAATAGCCAAGGGCTTCTTGGCTTTAGCAATGTGGTTAGCCACTAAAAATTATGCTCACCATGCAGACACATTTGATGAAGTGGTGGCCTTCAATAATTGCTTTTGTTCTTTGTGTTCATGTTTCTTTCTTTTGAAAAACTCCAAAGCCTTGCCTTTTAATACAGGGTGCTTGGTCTCCATGTGGCAAAGCAGTTTTGAAGGTGTCATGGCTTCGTTGGATAGCTGGTCACCACATATTATACAAAGTGGGCTTGGAGAATGTGAAGCACCTGTTGCAATGAACCTCTAATTTAAGTAGGACTCTTGGTATTTTCTTTTAAATGCAGCTTTCTTTTTGTTGGCAGTCTTAGAGTCTTCTGCTGTCTCATCATTGGGTCTTTCCCCCTTTTCAAAGAAACTCTCCAGTGATATTTGTTTTTTACTCATTTTGGCTAGGGTTAGCTTGTGGGCTTACCAAAACTGTGACTGAGACAAGTGCGCAGTGCAGGAAAGAGGAGCAGAGGGAAGTGGTAAATAAAATAATGGGCGGGCCACGAGTGGACTAAAGTAACTGTTGGATTCTGACTTAAAGTCTGCCACCAGATGCAGCTTAATTGTCACTTGCCACTCACTGATAGGGTTTTGATATGAGTCTGCAAGCAAATGATTTATTATGACCTCTGTGCAGTCAAACCTCTCTGCTAATGATCATCTGTATTTGCAGCCGCTCCCCAGCACTAGCATCACTGCCTCAGCTCCACCTCAGATCACCAGGCATCAGATTCTCATAAGGAGTGTGCAACATAGATCCCTCACATGCACAGTTCACAGTAGGGTTCGTGCTCTTCTGAGAATCTAATGCTGCCTCTGATCTGACAGGAGGTGGAGCTCAGGTGGTAATGTGAGAGATGGGGAGCGGCTGTAAATACAGATGAAGATTCACTCACTCACCCACCTCTTACCTCCTGCTGTGCAGCCCGGTTCTTGGGGGTTGGGGACCCCTGCTGTACAGCATAGGTGATATAGTTGATAATATTGTAATAACTTTGTATGGTGACAGATGGTAAGTAGATTACTGTGGTGATCATTTCCTAATATGTAAAAGTATCAAACCACTATGTTGTAAACCTGAAACTAATATAATATTGTATCTCAATTTAAAATTGAGAAGTTTAAAATTAAAAAGAGGAAGAGAGAGAGGGCTAGACCATCATCAGCTTGGCTGGAATGAGGAAGAGATTGGAAGTAGAGTGGCTCTGACATCTGAATCTGGCTGACTGGGTAGATGATGTGCAGTTAGTGAAAATTAATAATGCAGGATAAGGACTAGGTTGTGAGAAGAAATATGATATTCATATAGCCCTTAAATTTAATTATTTAGGGATTTGAGACCATGCAAAATCAAATGACTTATCCAAAGACACACTTTCCTCTAGTGAGGCAAGAATATAACCTGCTTTTCCCCAGTCCACAGTATTTTCTGATTGACACCTTTTATCTCTTTAGTATTTATTCTGATTAGCAAGTGTTTACAATTCCTCCTTCTATCTAACTTGATTTTTTTTTAAGTAAAACAAAGCTATGTTTTTATTTTATCTTATTCTTCCCTTAACATAGAGATGGATCCTTTACCTAGTGAAAATGTATAATTGACACTTTATATTATTTTCCTTGGGCTAAACAGTCTTATTCATTTTTATCTTTTCCTGTGCATAATATCTAGTTGAAACTAGTTTGAATTAACAACACTTTGCCATTAGTAAGGGCCATTATAGCACTTCAAAGTTTCATTTCAAAAATGATATGTTTACAAATTGATTCACTTTGAGTGAATCAATGAGTTATTACTGATGAGTAATTACTTATGAGTTACTACTGATGAGTCTGAGGACATCATGCCGATTAACAGTACCTTATGTGATTGGCACTGCTAGGTAGTAAGCAAGTGCAGCCTGGAAGTAGACACAGGAACTCTGTCTTCTCAAGGCTGCTCCTTCCCTCCCACACCCTATCTCAGAACCATGTCTATTAGACTAGAGGTTCAAATTTATTTTAGGGTTCAGGACAAATGGATGAGGGTTCCCCTTAAACTGTGAACTTGTGGAATGCACATTATTTTTTAATCATTTTCACACAATCACATTTAGAGTCCACAACTAGAAAATTATAATATTGTTCACATATTGATGACAGTGAGGAAACTGAGTCTAGGAAAATCCCAGCAATTCATCAGAGGTGACACCGTGAGTAGTGACAGACAAAAATGAACCCATGTAGGTTGACTCTAGTCCAGGGCTTCCCCCCACCCTCCACACATCATTAAATGCTGATTCCAGAGTCATTTCACTTTGAGTTAATTTAATCAATCATCTGCATCTCCTTTTAAATCTTTCCAAAGTCTCCACAATGGTCCATATCAAGTTATGAATGTAGTGACCAAATTGGAGACCCATGTCTATTTTGCTTCCTCTTTTCCATGCAAGAATTTGTGTGTGGGTATATGTGAGTGTGTAACTGTGTGAATGCTTATGTGTGTATGAGCAAATGAAGTGTGTATGGAACATGTGTGTGGAGGCATATGAGAGTGTGTGTGGCACATCTGAGTGTGTGTTTGTGTGGGCATAAGTGAGTGTGTGACTGTGTGGGGAGCATGGATGAGTGTGTGTACACATATGTGGATGTGCTAATGGGGGACATATGTAAGTATGTATGTGGCAGATGTGAGTGTGTGAATGTGTGTATGTGTGTGTGTAAATGTGTGATGTGTTTTGGCAAAGAATGGGCAGATGTGTTGTTCTCCATGGATTTCTGTCCAATCTTCAGATTGTGAGAACAACAAAGTGGTGCTAGTTTGTGCATCAGGCATTGCACTGACCTGGGGTCCCCAACATAAGTTTGCACCCATTTTCTTACTAGCTGATTGAGTTAAATGCTCAAAGGACACTCACTAGGATCAGCCACTGCCCATTTTCTCCAGACACCTCCCTTCCCTTGGACTCAATACCCTGGCATTGCCAAAATTGCTGGGAACATCCTGTGCCGACCACACATTTCTGCTGTGTCTTTGACTGCCTTGGTATTTTCCCCTGTCCTTCTTTTCACTTAATAATTCTTATTCCTCTAATAATTCCTATTCCTCCTTGTTTTCCTTTTGGGATTAACTCTTACTTCACAAGCAATCATGGTGGGCTGCAAATCAAGGTGATCTATCTTTGTCTAGGCAAGAACTGAGAATTTTTGAGTGGAGGAGTATAAAGAAAGGAAAACCACTGGAGCTCATTCACCACAGCAGTGGTTTCCTGATGAGACAGCCGAGCTCCCCAGAGTGTTCCATGCCTGCCACCCTCGCCTTCCCAACTGTTCGATATAAACCAGAGAGACTTAGTGCTCATCAAGTGTTCCACATGCTCCTTCACATTTTCCGTACTTCATTGCAGTTATTTCAGGGCTATGTGCCTTGTCTTGGCCAATGGACTGTGAGAAGAAGTGATGTTTTTAGCTTCTGGGCCAAGCATTTAAGAACCAGTGTGCCTCCTATATCCTTCAATGTAATATTACTGAGTAATAAACAAAGAAGAATGAAATGATGCCATTTACAGCAGCATGGATGGACATAGAGATTATCATAGTAAGTGAAGTAAGCCAGACAGAGAAAGACAAATATGATATCACTTATGTGTGGAATCTAAAAAAATGATACAAATGAATTTATTTACACAACAGAAACCCACTCATAGACACAGAAAACAAACTTATGGTTACCAAAGGGGAAATGAGGGGAGGAGGGATAAATTAGGAGTTTGGGATTAACAGATACACACTACTATTTATAAAATAGATAAAAAACAAGGAACTATTGTATAACACAGAGAACTATATTCAGTATCTTGTAATAATCTATAAAGGAAAAGAATCTGAAAAAGAATATATATATATATATATATATATATATATATATATAACTGAATCACTTTGCTCTACACCTGAAATTAACACAACATTGTAAATCAACTGTACTTTAATTTAAAAAAAGTCTAAATCCCTGGGTCACTGTTTGGCAGATACCCCACCTGCATCAGACTAGGACATAAGCAATAGTCAAACCTTCCTTGGGTTCAGCCACTGTGATTTAGGGGTAGTTGTTCTTGCAGTATCTAGAGCTGATTACTCCAATCAATATAACTCTCTATTTCTTAGTTAAATTATTTTCTGCTTTAGTTACCACAGTCAATTTCTTTTGCTAGTACCAAAATAACCTAGATTGATAATACACCATCCATTGTACACCAAAATTAAATCACACCTATGATTATTTGTTTATGACTCTGTTTCCTTCACTAGGCTGTGAGCAATTTGAACCCAGGGACAATGTTTGTTCTATCTTTATTTCTGGTGATTGGACTAGTGCTTGGTATAGAAAGAGTCTCCTTTTAGGCTTCCTAAAAGAATAAATTCTTTTCACCTTAGTGTATTTAATTTGATTTTTATTTGGCTTGATAAAAATAGTGTTTTGATCCTTTGGAATAAAACACAACTCGGCTTGTTTTCTAGCTCAGACAGTGGTAGACTTTCATCAAGTTAATTAACTTTTCTGATCTTCTAGTTCCTTATCTATAAAATGAGGACAAAAACATGACCAAACTTGCAGAGTTATCAGTAAGATAAAATAAGAAAATGTATACAAAATGCTTAGGGCAGTACCTGATACAGAGTGAGAACTAGGTAAACAGCAGCTATTATTACTATCACTGTGGTATAAGAATTGTGAGCCTTTATTTTAATCCACTTTTGTTTTCCATAACCATTGATATCAACACAACCTAGCTGACAAGAGAATCCAATGGACATTTTCCCTGACATTCTTGTCTGTATTTACTCATTATCTTCTCTTCCTAAGACAATGCCATTTCCCTCATCCCCTCCCATTTCCTTCTATATTGTTGGCATACTCTTCTTTACTGATGTAAAAGTAACTAGCAATTCCTTGGGAATGTTTTCACCATAAGTAAGAATTCTTTTATTCCTCAAATAAAATCTCTGTTATAAATAGTTCAGAAGTGTAGATTTAGTAAATGAGAAAAAATCATCTTTTCAAGATTTCCTAACCTGTTGGCAACTCTCACTGTTAAGTGGGTCAGATTCAGCAGTGTGACCAGAAGTGATGACTCCAATTCAATAGGGCTCAGAAATGATGAAATGTTATGATTCCTTTTCAGCAGCTTGATGCTCAACATTGAGCTGTTTTAGCAAACATCCCTTTATTCTTGCAGCCTGTTGCCATGGAGCATGAAAAAATAAAACATTATAAAAAAAAATTGAGATTGGTGCAAGATGGCAGAATAAAAGGACGTGTGCTTACTCCCTCTTGCGAGAGCACTGGAATCACAACTAACTGCTGAACAATCATTGACAGGAAGACACTGGAACTCATCAAAAAAGATAACCCACATCCAAAGACAAAGGAGAAACCACAATGAGTTGGTAAGAGGGGTGCAATCACAATAAAATCAAATCCCATAATTGCAGGGTGGGTGACTCACAAACTGGAGAATGCTTATACCACAGAAGTCCATCCACTGGAGTGAAGGTTCTGAGCCAAAAGTCAGGCTTCCAAACCTGGGGGTCTGGCAACGGGAGGAGGAATTCCTAGAAAATCAGACCTTGAAGGCTAGTGGGACTTGACTGCAGGATTTGACAGGGCTGGAGGAAACAGAGACTCCATTGTTGGAGGGTACACACAAAGTAGTGTGCACGTCGGGACCCAGGGGAAGGAGCAGTGAGCCCCTAGGAGACAGAATCAAACCTACCTGCTAGTGTTGGAGGGTCTCCTGCAGAGACAGACAGTGGCTGTGGCTCACCGTGAGGACAAGGACACTGGAAGCAAAAGCTCTGGGAAGTACTCCTTGGCATGAGCCCTCACAGAATCCACCATTAGCCCCAACAAAGAGCTGAGTAGGCTCCAGTGTTGGGTCACCTCAGGCCAAACAACCAACAGGGAGGGGACCCAGCTCCACCCACTAGCAGACAAGCAGATTAAAGTTTTACTGAGCTCTGCTCGCCAGAGAAACACTCAGGTCTACCCACCAACACTCCCTCCCATCAGGAAACTTGTACAAGCCTCTTAGATAGCCTCATCCACCAGAGGGCAGACAGCAGAAGCAAGAAGAACTACAATCCTGCAGCCTGTGGAGCAAAAACCACAATCACAGAAAGACAGACAAGATGAAAAGGCAGAGGGTTATGTACCAGATGAAGGAACAAGATAAAATCCCAGAAAAACAACTAAATGAAGTGGAGATAGGCAACCTTCCAGAAAAAGAATTTAGAATAATGAGAGTGAAGATGATCTGGGACCTCTGAAAAAAGAATGGAGGCAAAGATCAAGAAGATGCAAGAAATGCTTAACAAAGACCTAGAAGAATTAAAGAACAAACACTTAGAAGAATTAAAGAACAAACAAACAGAGATGAACAATACAACTGAAATGTAAAATACACTAGAAGGAATCAATAGCAGAATAACTGAAGCAGAAGAACAGATAAATGACCTGGAGGACAGGATGGTGGAATTCACTGCCATGGAACAAAATAAAGGAAAAAGAATGAAAAGAAATGAAAACAGCCTAAGAGACCCCTGGGACAACATTGAATGCAACAATATTCGCATTATAGGGGTCCCAGGAGGGGAAGAGAGAGAGAAAGAACCCGAGAAAATATTTGAAGAGATTATAGTGAAAACTTCCCTAACATGGACAAAGAAATAGTCACCCAAGTCCAGGAAGTGCAGAGAGTACCAGGCAGGATAAACCCAAGGAGAAATATGCTGAGACACATAGTAATCAAATTGACAATAATTAAAGACAAAGAAAAATTATTGAAAGAAACAAAGGCAAAACGACAACATACAAGGGAACTCCCATAAGGTTAACAGCTGATTTCTCAGCAGAAACTCTACAAGCCAGAAGGGAGTGCCATATATATAAAGTGATGAACGGGAAGAACCAACAACCAAGATTACTCTACCTGGCAAGGATCTCATTCAGATTTGATAGAGAAATCAAAAGCCTTACAGACAAGCAAAAGATAAGAGAATTCAGCACCACCAAACCAGTGCTACAACAAATGCTAAAGGAACTTCTCTAAGTGGGAAACACAAGAGAAGAAAAGGACCTACAAAAACACACCCATAAAAATTAAGAAAATGGTAATAGGAACATACATATTGATAATTACCTTAAACGTGAATGAGTTAAATGATCCAATCAAAAGACACAGACTGGCTGAATGGATACAAAAACAAGACCCATATATATGCTGTCTACAAGAGACCCACTTCAGACCTAGGGACACTTACAGCCTGAAAGTGAGGGGATGGAAAAGATATTCCATGCAAATGGAAATCAAAAGAAAGCTGGAGTACCAATAATCATATCAAAAAAATAGACTTTAAAATAAAGAATGTTACAAGAGACAAGGAAGGACACTACATAATGATGAAGTGATCAATGCAAGAAGAAGATATAACAATTATAAATGTATATGCATCCAACATAAGAGCACATCAACACACAAGGCAACTGCTATCACTTATAAAAGAGTTAATTGACAGTAACACAATAATAATGGGGGACTTTAACACCCCACTTTCACCAATGGACAGATCACCCAAAATGAAAATAAACAGGGAAACACAACTTTAAATGACACAACAGACCAGATAGATTTAAATGCATTTATAAGACATTCCATCCAAAATAGCAGATTACATTTCCTTCTCAAGTGTGCATGGAACATTCTCCAGGATAGATCACATCTTGGGTCACAAATCAAGCCTCAGTAAATTTAAGAAAATTGATATCCTATCAAGCATCTTTTCTGACCACAAAGCTATGAGATTGGAAATCCATAATGGGGAAAAAAAACGTAAAAAACACAAACACATAGAGGCTAAACAATACGCTACTAAATAACCAAGAGATCACTGAAGAAATCAAAGAGGAAATTAAAGAATACCTAGAGACAAATGACAATGAAAACACAACAATCCAAAACCTATGCGATGCAGCAAAAGCAGTTCTAAGAGGGGAGTTCATAACAATACAAGTCTACCTCAAGAAACAAACAAACAAAAAAAACTCAAGTAAACAATCTAACTTTTCACCTAAAGGAACTAGAGAAAGAAGAACAAATTAAACCCGAGGTTAGTCAAAGGAAAGAAATCATAAATATCAGAGCAGAAATGAATGAAATAGAGACAAAGAAAACAATAACAAAGATCAATAAAACTAAGAGCTGGTATTTTCAGAAGATAAATAAAATTGATAACTTTTAGCTAGACCCATCCAGAAAAGGAGAGAGAGGACTCAAATCAGTAAAATTAGAAATGAGAAAGGAGAAGTTACAAAAGACACTGCAGAAATACAAAACATTCTAAGGGACTACTACAAGCAACTCTATGCCAATAAAATGGACAAACTGAAGAAATGCACAAATTCTCAGAAAGGTATAACCTTAAAAGACTGAACCAGGAAGAAACAGAAAATATGAACAGACAAATCACAAGTAATGAAATTGAAACTGTGATTAAAATCTTCCAATAAACAAAAGTCAATGACCAGATGACTTCACAGGTGAATTCTATCAAACATTTAGAGAAGAGCAAACACCCATCCTTCTCAAACTCTTCCAAAAATTTGCAGAGGAAGGAACATTCCCAAACTCATTCTATAAGGCCCCCATCACCCTGATACCAAAACCGGACAAAGATACTATGAAAAAAAGAAAATTACAAACCAATATCAGTGATGCATATGGATGCAAAAATCCTCAATAAAATACTAGCAAACAGAATCCAACATATTAAAAGGATCATACACCATGATCAAGTGGGATTTATCCCAGGGCTGCAAGGATTCTACAACATATGCAAATCAATCAATGTGGTACACCATATTAAAAAATTGAAGAATAAAAACCATATGATCATCTGAATAGATGTAGAAAAAGCTTTTGAGATAATTCAACACTGTTTATGATAAAAACTCTCCAGAAAGTGGGAATAGAGGGAACCTGCCTCAACATAATAAAGGTCATATACGGCAAACCCACAGCAAACATCATTCTCAATGGTGAAAAACTGAAAGCATTTCCTCTAAGATCAGGAACAAGACAAATATGTCCAATCTCACCACTATTAGTCAACATAGTTTTGGAAGTCCTAAGCATGGCAATCAGAGAAGAAAAAGAAATAATAGGAATACAAACTGGAAAAGAAGAAGTAAAACTCTCACTGTTTGCAGATGACATGATACTATACATAAGGAATCCTAAAGATGCCACCAGAAAACTACTAGAGCTAATCAATGAATTTGGTAAAGTTGCAGGATACAAAATTAATGCACAGAAATTTCTTGTGTTCCTATACACTAATGATGAGCAATGTGAAAGAGAAATTAAGGAAACACTCCCATTTACCACTGCAACAAAAAGAATAAAATACCTAGGAATAAACCTACCTAGGAAGACAAAAGACCCGTATGAAGAAAACTATAAGGCACTGATGAAAGAAATTAAAAATATAAACAGATGGAGAGATATACCATGTTCTTGGATAGGAAGAATCAATATTGTGAAAATGACTATACTACCCAAAGCAATCTACATATTCAGTGCAATCCCTATCAAATTACCAATGAATATTTTTACAGAACTAGAACAAAGAATCTTAAAATATGTGTGGAGACACAAAAGACCCTGAATAGTCAAAGCAGTCTTAAGGTGAAAAAATGGAGCTGGAGGAATCAGACTTCCTGACTTCAGACTATACAACAAAGCTACAGTAATCAAGACAGTATGGTACTGGCATGAAAACAGAAATATAGATCAATGGAACAGGATAGAAAGCCCAGACATAAACCCATGCATCTATGGTCAACTAATCTATGACAAAGGATGCAAGGACATACAATAGAAAAAGACAGTCTCTTCAATAAGTGGTGCTGGGAAAACTGGACAGCTACATGTAAAAGAATGAAATTAGAACACTCCCTAACACCATACACAAAAATAAACTCAAAATGGATTAGAGACCTAAATTTAAGACTGGACACTATAAAACTCTTAAAGGAAAAGATAGAACACACTTTGATATAAATCACAAGAAGATCTTTTTTGATCCACCTCCTAGAGTAATGGAAATAAAGACAAAAATAAACAAATGGGACCTAATGAAACTTAAAAGCTTTTGCAAAGCAAAGGAAACTACAAACAAGATGAAAACACAACCCTCAGAATGGGAGAAAATATTTGCAAAGGAATCAATGGACAAAGGATTAAAATATATAAACAGCTCATGCAGCTCAATATTAAAAAAACAAACAACCCAACCCAAAAATGGGCAGAAGACTTAAGTAGACATTTCTCCAAAGAAGACATACAGAGGGCCAAGAAGCACCTGAAAAGCTTCTCAATATCACTAATCATTAGAGAAATGCAAATCAAAACTACAATGAGGTATCACCTCACACCAGTTAGAATGGGCATCAAAAGAAAATCTACAAACAATATATGCTGGAGAGAGTGTGGAGAATAGGGTACCCTCATGCACTCTTGGTGGGAATATAAATAGATAGAGCCACTACGGAGAACAGTATGAAGGTTCCTTAAAAAACTAAAACTAGAATTACCATATGACCCAGTGATCCCACTACTGGGCATATATCCAGAGAAAACCATAATTCAAAGAGACATGCACCCCAATGTTCATTGCAGCACTATTTACAATAGCCAGGTGATGGAAGCAACCTAAATGCCCATCGACAGATGGATGTATAAAGAAGATGTGGTACATATATACAATGAGATATTACTCAGCCATAAAAAGGAACGAAACTGGGTGTCATTTGCAGAGATGTCGATGGATCTAGAGACCATAATACAGAGGGAAGTAAGTCAGAAAGATAAAAACAAATATCAGATATTAATGCATATATGTGGAACCTAGAAAAGTGGTACAGATGAACCGGTTTGCAAGGTAGAACTAGAGACACGGATGTAGAGAACAAACGTATGGACACCAAAGGGGGAAAGCGGTGGGGGGGTTGGTTGTGGTGGGATGAATTGGGAGATTGGGATTGACATGTATACACTGATGTGTATAAAATTGATGACTAATAAGAACCTGCTGTATAAAAACATAAATAAAATTCAAAAATTTACAAAAGATATTCCCCCCTGGGGAACCCCCCTGGGCTTCCCTGGTGGCGCAGTGGTTGGGAGTCCGCCTGCCAATGCAGGGGACACTGGTTCATGCCCCGGTCCGGGAGGATCCCACATGCCACGGAGCGGCTGGGCCCGTGGACTATGTCTGCTGGGCCTGTGCATCCAGAGCCTGTGCTCCGCAATGGGGGAGGCCACAGCAGTGAGAGGCCCGCGTACTGAAAAAAAAAGAAAAAAAAAAAAGAAATTTTTTTGATAAGTGTGCCGTAAATTACCTTGGAAGGAATCACTTCATTATCCATGACTTAAACATTCCTGTTCCAGAATGGTGGTCTATGTCATGTACTGCTGCATTACCAATTCAATTATGCTTTTGTCGTGCCAACTTCCTGAGCAGTGACAAAGGGTGCCGCAGGCTCCTCGTAGCTGTCAAGCTATAATGTTGTCCAGGAGCAGCTTTCTTCAGGCTGCTGGGTGCGGGAGAATTTATGACATGGCTCTCACAGAACTTGTCTGCCAATAATGGGAAATCGATTATCACTCTCTAAACATTTAGCAGTCCTCCATTAACCTGCCTTCCTTAACTGTTAATATTTCATGGTTTGGGGGATGAATTTGGAAAAATGAGAGAGAAAGCCTGCTCTACAGAATCTATCACAATAAAATTCATTTTTGTGTTGCTTTCTATATTCTTAATGTTGTGAAACCAATTTTGCAGGGAAAGATGTTCCAATGTTTTTGAGGAGGTCTTTTTTATGTTGGCAATAGAAAGGATGGAGTTGAGGTTGATATGATGGCAAAACAAATATGTGAGGAGAGAGAACTTCAGTCATTCATGTGATTGTTTTAGCCTCATGGTGGCAAGCATCAATTTTATATAGTGGTATAACAAGTATCTGCTTTTCCTTCTGAATTGATTAAAATGGTGCTGGTGTCACTGGATGCAGCCAATGGAACACTTGTAATTCCAGGCACTACAATGTTTTTACATACCTGTATGTCAGAGAATTATCAAAATTTACTGATGCCTTCATGTTAGCAGGGAACAGAGCACTAGATTAGGAAATTTGAGGACAGGAATTAAAGGGGGGAAATGTGATTCATGTTCCTTTGGTTTCTTTCTTTTTCCTTTTCCTCTCTTCCTCCCACCCTCTCTGCATTCTCCACGCCCCCACCCCACCCCCCACCCTGCTTCCTTTCTTTTCTCTCTCACTCAGTTCTACTTTTTACTGGACTGGGGTCTTTAACAGAAGAAGGTTGAGGAACAGTGAATCAACTCAGTTCTACACAGAATCTATTACCAGCCTGAGGTTGGAGGGAAATGTCAACATTTTGTCACCACCATATTTGTGGGAGGTTACGTTTCATCCTCAAAATGACCCTATGAGTTACTATTTCTGTTTTGCTGTTAAGGAAATATTGACAGATTTTCAGAAAAGTCAATGGCTTGCTCAAGATCAACAAGGTTGATCCATTTCCAAAAAAATCTCCTCTCTACTATATATACAAACAACTCCCTAACTATATAAATTTTGGGGCTTTCAAATACATAGAAGGCAAGATCTTTATAACTTAATACTGCCAGTTAGTCTATAATTAGTACAGAGATGGATCTAGTTTTTGCAAGACCTGAAACTTTTTCAAATCTAGGACTCTCTTTTAATGAAAATAATACAAAATCATAAAATCACAATTAGGTTTATGACTTTAAATGAAGCCCATCAGGTGAGGGACCTTGAAAATTTAGCTTATTAGTTGCCTGGCAAATCCACCTCTGAAAAAATGTCAAGGAAAGAAATAAAATTATTTCCAAGTGTGTTCCAAGTAATCCGGGTTTCCTTGAAGTAAAGCAGTAAAATTGTAGGTGGTTCCAACTGTGTGTTTTCAGTCAAGCAGTCACTCCAATCAACATGGCTTTTTCATAGGCAAACCCTTGCTAAGTGTTATGTGTCATTAAAGCAGAAGGATGCTGCCTGTTTTCAGAATGAGCCAATAATCCTTGCTAAAGGGACGAGTATTTCCAATGGAAAAATATGAACCCTTTTGGAAGTGCTAACCTTCTGGCTACAAACTTATCCAGTGTTTTAAGATCACATTTCCAAGTAGCTCCAGTGCCCATAACTCCATGTCCTATAAATCAAAACTAAAACCACCACCACCAACAGCAAATAACTTCAAATTATTCAAAAACTTTTGCTCTGCATTAATTAAGCCCTTCAGAAGAGTGACCTTCAAACTTTTTGATAAACACATCCAGAGAATGAATACATTTTAAATCATGGTTCAGCTATATATATATATATATATATATATATATATATATATATATATACATACATACATATTCAAGGGTGTGTGTGTATATAATACATAAAATAATACTTGCTTACTGCATGTACTGAACTCTAATAACTTTTTTTTCCCCTGCAGTTCTTATTAGTCATCAATTTTATACACATCAGTGTATATATGTCGATCCCAGTCTCCCAATTCAGCACACCACCATCCCCACCCCACCGCGGTTTTCCCTGCTTCGTGTCCATACTTTTGTTCTCTACATCTGTGTCTCAACTTCTGCCCTGCAAACCGGTTCATCTGTACCATTTTTCTAGGTTCCACATACATGCATTAATATACGATATTTGTTTTTCTCTTTCTGACTTACTTCACTCTGTATGACAGTCTCTAGATCCATACACGTCTCAACAAATGACTCAATTTCGTTCCTTTTTATGACTGAGTAATATCCTATTGTATATATGTACCACATCTTCTTTAGCCATTTGTCTGTCGATGGGCATTTAGGTTGCTTCCATCACCTGGCTATTGTAAATAGTGCTGCAATGAACATTGGGGTGCTTGTGTCTTTTTGAATTATGGTTTTCTCTGGATATATGCCCAGTAGTGGGATCACTGGGTCATATGGTAATTCTATTTTTAGTTTTTTAAGGAACCTCCATACTGTTCTCCATAGTGGCTGTATCAATTTATATTCCCACCAACAGTGCAATAGGGTTCCCTTTTCTCCGCACTCTCTCCAGCATTTGTTGTTTGTAGATTTTCTGATGATGCCCATTCTAACTGGTGTGAGGTGATACCTCATTGTAGTTTTGATTTGCACTTCTCTAATAATTAGTGATGTTGAGCAGCTTTTCATGTGTTTCTTGGCCGTCTGTATGTCTTCTTTGGAGAAATGTCTATTTAAGTCTTCTGCCCATTTTTGTATTGGGTTGTTTGTTTCTTTAATATTGAGTGGCATGAGCTGTTTATATATTTTGGAGATTAATCCTTTGTCTGCTGATTTGTTTGCAAATATTTTCTCCCATTCTGAGGGTTGTCTTTTCATCTTATTTATGGTTTCCTTTTCTGTGCAAAAGCTTTGAAGTTTCATTAGGTCCCACTTGTTTATTTTTGTTTTTATTTCCATTACTCTAGGAGGTGGATCAAAAAAGACCTTGCTGTGATTTATGTCAAAGAATGTTCTTCCTATGTTTTCCTCTAAGAGTTTTATAGTGTCCAGTCTTACGTTTAGGTCTCTAATCCATTTTGAGGTTTTTTTTTTGTGTATCGTGTTAGGGAGTGTTCTAATTTCATTCTTTTACATGTAGCTGTCCAGTTTTCCCAGCAACGTTTATTGAAGAGACTGTCTTTTCTCCATTTTATATATTTGCCTCTTTTGTCATAGATTAGTTGACCATAGGTACGTGGGTTTATCTCTGGGCTTTCTATCTTGTTCCATTGATCTAGGTTTCTATTTTTGTGCCAGTACCATATTGTCTTGATTACTGTAGCTTTGTAGTATAGTCTAATAACTTCTATTTTATTTTATTCTATTATCATTTGATTGAAACATGATCTGACTCTTAGAGATGTTAAATGTAATATTCCATGGTTCCTCTCCAAGTAAGACATGAGAGTTAAACACAGGTTTACTCTATAACCAGAGCTAAAATTGCTGACTCTGTAGAGGAGAGAATATATATTTTGTCCTCCAGCTATGGTTAGGAAACAAAAAATCTGTATTATGCGTGAAGTAATACAATTTTTTCAGTCAAACTAAGTGAATAACTGTAAATTTAAAAGCTTATTAAATTGAACCCCCAAACAATTCATCTTTTTAAATTTATTTTTTCCTACAGCTATGCTCTTTGAGTTTGAGGCATTGGCAAAATTTCCACAAGCATATATCTCTTGTAAACCTTCATCACTTATTTCACTCCTCTTTTAGCTAACTTGTAAGTCACTCTATAGTAGCCCTCAGTGGCTTTATGTTTGTTCTTAGATTGTTACAGAGTGCCATTATAATTTTTTTTAAATGAGCGGTGTTTAGATTATTTAAGGGCCCCAGTCCAAAACCTGAAATATATAAAAGGATGTTTTCTAAATAAATAAGCACACTAGCATTTTGGAGTTGCATTTGCAAGAGTGAGGATTCATTACTCTATTCCTTGTATTTCCATGCAACACACTTTAATGATACAAAGAAAATCAGCAGCGGTTGGCTATCACCTGCAAATGGGTTGGTAGATACAGCCCAAGCAGCTGTGCCCAAAAGTTACTCACTTTGCCAAGTGAGTTACTTCTATATGGACCGCTGTATACTTGAAATACTATTGAGGATTACAACTCACAAATGCTTTAGAAATGGCCAAAATATGGATAAAAATGAGATTGCTTCAGGGTGCTATTTAAAACTTGTGATAGAGTTGAAATAAAATTTTGATCCTTTTTCATTTGGTAAAGAAACATGTCTCTTCATATGCAAGAACCATTTAAACAAGCACGTTAATTGGATTTTGCAAAATACCATTTTCTTCAATCAAAAATAATTCATTTAATTTTAAGTACCTAGAACATTTGTTCTAAAAACATGAATGTTTGGCCTAGGAGATTAAAGAGGGATAAAATAAAGAAAGAGGCAGACCCAGTACAGGAAGGAAAGTAAATAAAGAAAGAAACTTGAAGATTAAAAAGTCTTAGGTATATTTGAATCAGTGCAATGATAAAGCCATTGAAGGAAGACAAATAATGGATACATTATTACGTTTAATCTTCCAAGTTAGAAAGGTCAAAAGGTGACAGTAAATATACATGTTACAGAGCAAAACATGTGAAAAGTTCTGTTTTTTCCCTGGTGGCGCAGTGGTTGAGAGTCCACCCGCCGATGCAGTCCACCCGCCGACACAGGTTCGTGCCCCGGTCCAGGAAGATCCCACATGCCGCGGAGTGGCTGGGCCCGTGAGCCATGGCTGCTGAGCCTGTGCCTCCAGAGTCTGTGCTCTGCAACGGGAGAGGCCACAACAGTGAGAGGCCTGTGTACAGCAAAACAAACAAACAAACAAACAAAAAACAATAATTAAATGAATGCTTATAAGCTAGCAAGTGCTCTGCTAGTCATTGACAATATTTAAATAGAATTCTTGGTCTAGGATATTAAGAATTTT
Source organism: Orcinus orca (assembly GCF_937001465.1). Classification (NCBI taxonomy): domain Eukaryota; kingdom Metazoa; phylum Chordata; class Mammalia; order Artiodactyla; family Delphinidae; genus Orcinus; species Orcinus orca. The sequence continues at coordinate 15,989,343 of NC_064565.1, read as the reverse complement.
ATAATCTAATAAGAAACACATGTAAATAAGCTACTAAAATGAAATATGTTAAGTCCTTTAAAAGATGTGTATAAAATTCAATGTGAACATTATCCTAGTTATCAATTTCATCACCTTCACAATTGAGCTTTTATAATGAAATGTTGGGAGAAAATTCACATTGGATTTCTCATGTTCCTGCATGGTCCAGCCCTTCTGAACAAGAGACATGTCTGAATAGTAAATACCCTTGGAAGCTAGAGATAATGTTTCCCTCCAGAGAGATGCAGAGACTCTCTGAGCCTCGAAAAGCCCTAGGGCAGTGAAGGTAAAACCTTCTTCTTCCCCTCTCTAGAGACACTGGCTTATATTCCAAGGCAAGAAACCTAGAGATGCCTTTGCCTTCTCCCTTAGAGAAGAATTTCTTATGTTTCAGGATAATTAGTAATCTTTCTCCAGGGGGTGGGATGAGCAGATGTGCAAGGAGAACCATCACAGTTCAGAGTCTCCAAATTTTATGGTTCCTTTCTGAGGTGTATGCGTGTGCAGCTAAAACCCTGACTTTAGTATGTCACCCTGAGGGTATCAGGGCATGGCAGCAGCACAATAATGCTCTGGCTACTGTTTTCCATGTAAATAATAACACCATGTGTTTCAGGGTACCTCTGACTTGGGAGACTTGAGGTCTCACATATATACACACCTGTGTGTGCGTGTGTGTGTCTGTGTGTATATATGTGTGCACGTGTGTGTAAATGTGTGTATCATGTGTGTGCACATGTGTGTATATGTATGTCTGTGTATATATTTGTGTATATGTGTATTTATGTGTGTGTGCATGTGTGTATATATGCATGTGTGTGCATATATGTGTATATGTGTGTGTGTGTGTGCATGTGTGTGTGTGTATGTGTGTGTGTATACATATCATCAGATAACCATAGACTTCATTTTTTCTCATTGTTAAGAGAAGTTTATCATGGATTGAACTGTGTCCTCAAAAAAAAAGAATCACATGCTGAAGTCCTAAGCCCCAGAACCTGAGAATGTGACTTTATTTGGAAAGAGTTATTGCAGGTACAATTAGTTAAGATGCAGTCATAAGCATGGACACTAATTCCATATGACTGGTGTCCTTCTATAAAAAGGGAAAATTTGGACAGAGAAACACACAGGAGGAGAATGCCATGTGGAGATAAAGATAGAAATAAGAACGATGCTTCTACATGCCAGGAAATGTCAAAGATTGCCAGCAAACTACTAGAAGGTAGGAGAGAGGCACGGAACAGATTCTCTCTCTTGAAGTCTTCAGAAGAAACCAACCCTACCGATCACCTAGATCTGTGAGACAAGACATTTCTGTTACTTAAGCTACCTAGTTTGTGGTACTTTGTTAGGACAGCCTTAGCACACTAATACATTTATCAATACTTATTTTACATAGTTGCTTTGAGCACATGTAAACAATGTTTCCAAAGGGAATAATGTGGTTCACTAAACAATAAAAGTCCTGCCCCCCACCGCAAATGGTGAACACATCTCATTCCATCTGTCCCTGTCCTCAGCTCTCAGTCTCTCAGAATCCTATCCTGTCAGGCTGCTGGCTTTGTCCTTACATGGCTGATGTATGGTTGAAAGGCGTCTCAGGACATTTTTCCTTCCTGTAAATCAGGTTGCAGAGTGCCTGAAACTATTATGTGTTTAATGTATATCTACTTTGTCTGCCTGTCTGTCTATCTGTCTGTCTGTCTGTCTCTTCTTTTCCTCCTGGGGAACTCAAAATTAATTCACTGTTGCAGGCAAAGGGGCAAATTGTAGTAGGACTTGGGGCAGTATGGAAAAAACCTGGACCAAGAGTTAGTCCGCTGTGAGTTTGAATTCCAGTCTGACTACTCCATTACTACATGGGTCAAATCACTTAGCATATCTAAGTATCACTGTCCCTGTGCAGAACTGATTCAACAATAATTATTCTAATCATTTCTAAGTTGTCAGGAGACTCAAAAGAGAGAATACTTGTGAAAAAATTGTGCTACACAAATATGATAAATCTTATAAATCTCATTTTCAATATTTTTAAAATTAAAAAGAAATGTTTGACTCTTCACCTTTTTTATTTCTTATAACATTTTCTATTGTCAACCTCTCCCCCTTCCTTGAAACACTCTCTTCTCTGGATTTCTGTGACACAGTATATTTCTGCTTTCATTCTGTTTGTTTGATTACTCCTCTTAGCCACTGTCACAAGCTCCTCCTTTTCTAGGTGGATGTTGTTATAGGCTGAAGTTTTGAAGTCTTCTGTCTTAGGCTACTCTTTTGGTACATTTTCTCTAGGCTAGGCACCCACACCCACGAATCATCACCTTTGCCCAGAAAACTTACAAATGGATATCTCCACCCCAGATCTCTTAACTAAAGGCATAAATATTCAACTGTCCACTAGAAATCTCTTCTAATATCATTTATGGCAGCTAACACTCAACATATCCAAAAGTAAATTTCTGATGTTCCTAATTAAACCTTGCATCTCCTGTACATATCTACTGAGACCACCATATCCCCCATCGCCACCCAGAAATCTAAATATTCTGTTCTTCACTCCTCATGTCTATTCCATTATATTCCTATAGATTTTAAATTCTGTATCACTTCAGGTGCTTTAGCTGCACCTAACAGAAAAATACGTCAATTTAAATTTATTTAAAATTAAATTTTTTTAAATGTCAGTTAATAATAAGCCCTAGCATAAGAGAGCTCCAGGGTTGGTGACGTCAGAGGTAATTCATCAGGAACCAATATTTTTCTTCACTTTTCTCTCTGCTGTCATTAACATATCTGCCTTGTCCTCAGACTATTTGTATTATAGTTGCAAGATTGCTGAAGTGCATCTCAGTTTCACATATAAATTCAACAATGCCCAGTGGGAAAAAAGGTCATCTCTTCTTAAGCACCTCTTTTTAAGAATGCAGAAACACTTTCCCAGAAGCCTCTCTGGCTTCTCCCATACATATCATTTGTTTGAATTATACTACATGCCCATACCTAAATCAATTACTGGCAAGAGATCTGGAACCAGCTTACCCTGAAGCTTGGAGGGGAGAGAAGTTACCTGAACAAAATCCAGTCTTCACTGGCAAAGAAGATGATGCAAAATAGATTCTGGGAGAGAACAACAGTATCTGTAATCACTTCCTAAATATGTCTCAAACTGCTCATTCTTTTCATCTTAATTCCAAACACTTGAGGTAGATGCTACAGCTGTTTACCAAGAGTTGGAGTTCTAGTACAGTGTGCCCTCTCCAAAAGGGAGCAGTGGTCCTGGGCCTGGATTGATAACCACACTTGCAAGATACAATAGGCTTCACCCAGCACAAAATATACATAGCATTTAGAAAGGATATAAGACAAGAGCAATACAGCATGTATAGCAACAACAAAGGGATCATAACCTCCAGGAAGTTTCCCATTTCTCAATGTTGCTTTGCACTTGGCATGAATGTTTCATGAGAGATCGTACTGAGAAGGTGTGGATGGACACCCTCATCTCAGGGAAGCCATCAACTGTGGCATTTTAAACATTTTATCCCTTGAAAAGCATATAGCTCTTTCAGGAATAAGTGACTAGTACCCAGGGCCCAGTGCAGCTGCATCTCATTAATATAGGTTCCTCACTGAACAACCTTAGATACAGATGCTTTAGTACTTAGCAAGCTCAGCAGTGTACCAAACACTTCTACATATTCCTTGATTTAGAATGGCAAGGAAGATACAACTATGCATTAAATTTTCAGTTATTCATGAGGCTAGAGCAGGATTTCTCAATCTTAGCACTACTGATATTTGGCCAGATAGGGGGCTTTCCTGTGCATTGTAGGATGTTTAGTACCAAACACCTGGTTGTAAAAACTCAACCTGTTTCTACATTGCAAAATGTCTCCTTGGGGGCAAAATCACGCCCACTTGAGAACCACTGGGTTCAAGGAAAGGCTACAGACTGGCTGCTAGCTTATTTATTCCTGCATGGAACATTCCCTACCTACTTGATGTAAGGCATGGTGCAAGTGACTTATTTTTTTTCTAATGAAACATGAGCAGGAGTTACATAGTCACTTCCTTGAGGAGGTACATAAAAGTCAGTATATAGTTCTCCAGACTTTCTCTTCTATCTAGGATTTGTGGAAGCGCTGGTAGTTGCCATGAGGTCAGAGCAACCTGAAGTATTGTGCCCAGGGGAGAGCAGCCCTGGGCAGTTGTCTGGTCTGTGGAAGATACTAACTATATGACTGATAAAATTCTGTATGATTTTTTATGTCCTTGAATTTTGGGGGTTGTTTTTTATTTCAGCATAAACCTGTCTTAAGTGGTACAACCCCCTACTCCAAAGAACCATCATCTTAGGTTCAGACAGCTATGACAGTCTCCGAATTGGTCTTCCATACACACACTGGTTCTCCTCTAATCCAGTAGTCATCCTGCCAGATATGTATTTTAATAACTGCAAATCTGATCATGCCATCCCTCAGAGTATAGCTCTTTACTGACGTCAATGACTTTCCATTATGTGTAGGATGAAGTCCAAGTTCCTACTATAACCACAAAGCTCTGAGTAATCTGGCCTCCTGCTTTATCTCCAGCCTCATTGTACACACTAGTCTCTCTCACTTAATCTCTTTATTCCAGACATACTGACTTTTACTTCCTGGGAATTTTCACACCCACTGCCCTCACCTGAGCTTAGCGTGTGCTGTTCCCGTCCCCCTTCTACATCTAGTTCACACTACCCTTTCTTCAGAGCTTGAATCAGCTGTCACTTCTTCAGAGATGGACTCTTTGGCCCTCCCAACTGAGCCAAATCTTCCAATTAAGTGGTCTTTCTCATAATACTATGCACGTCTGTCTGTAATAGATTTTCTATTGTAATTTTTACTTTAATTGATAAGAGTACAGGATTCACATCTATGTTGTACACTAGATCATAAGCCCCATGAGGTCAGGAGCAATTCTTGCTCATCATTATTTGCCCTAGTACCTGCTCCAAGGTGTGACACATAGTATATTCCCACCTATATTTGATGATTAAATGCTTTATAATAACAGATGGTCCCACTGATAGAAAAGAAATGTTCAAGCCTTGATGTTTCATTTAAGCTTCCATATAGTTTCTAATTATTCAAATGAGGTTGCTTTTAAAGTGATAAACCTGTTACATTGCTTGAGGTCTGACTGGATTCGTGGTCATGCAGACATTTAATGGAGTACTCACCCGAAATAATCAACTGTAACCATGAATTCCATTTATTTACAAGAACAAATAAAAGATGACCTTATTCTTATTCTATACTCTATTATACTGAAGTAAAGAATATAACAATTCTGGGCTTGTTGAATTATTAATAACCATTATATGTAGCTAGAGAACAGAGTTTAGAAGTATATGACCCTGTCCTTTGTCTTTGCTCATTTATTTTGCTTAAGAACAGCACCTCATATTAGCATAATTCCTTTAAATTGTAAAATCACTTTCATTTCAGCTGATTCTCATAACAGCCCTGGTTGTGTTAGGACAGGACATATGTCTCCATTGTGTAAAAGAATAAAGATGATGGCACAGAGATTAAGTGATTTCAATAATTCAGAAGTCTAAGTGAATAGTACAGTCAATATATAGCCCATCTGTCCTGGCTCCCCACCCTTGGATTGTATGATGACTCTGTTGTTATGTGTCATAGGAGAAATTTACTGTTGACAAAACAGAGGTAAAAAAAGGAAAGCTGGAAATGAAGTAATGAAAACCCTGGACTTTACATTATTTTCCATTTACTAAAACAAAGCTATAAAAAAAGTGTGTTTAAGTGAAATGACATCATAGCTCGATGGATATGTGTTCACCCATGAAAAATTTCCATTTAGGAAGCATTCAAGTGTTTGCTTAGTTAGTAGTATTATCATTATCATTATTTACCAAAACTTAATTCCAAGACATACTTCAAGATTATCTCTGCTGCTGTTCCAATCATTCATTTTCTCATACAATAATTTTTCATAGACTATTTGAAAGAAGAGTGCAAAGGACTTCCCTGGCAGTCCAGTGGTTTAAGACTTCACCTTCCAAAGCAGGGGATGGGGGTTTGATCCCTGGTCGGGATCCCACATGCCTCTTGGCCACAAAAGACAAAACATGAAACAGAAGCAATATTGTAACAAATTCAATACAGACTTAAAAAAAAAGAAAAAGAATAATAAAAAGAAAAGACTTTGGGTAGTTAGCTGCATCTAAGCAAATTGGCCAACTCCTGTTGCTTTATAGAAGAGAGACCCTGAGGTTACCTTCTCTTAGCTAAGTGACAACCAGTCAGCTGAGGAAGTAGCCTTCTAAATGCAATTTTAGGGTGGTTTGTGATATGCACAAATAATGTTGCATTCCAATGTGGGGAAAAGTTAACTGAAAGTAAATCAGCATTGCAGAATTCCAGTAAGGGACTCTCAATGCTTAGGCTGAATGATTATACTGTATTAATTTTCCCATGAACAACACAGTCTAATAGAACAGAGCAGAAGTTTTTTGAGACATAGTGACCTGAATCTGCTTCTGCCTTTAATGCTATATTCAGACAAATCCTCTGAGGTATCTAAGCCTTAGAGGGCTCATCTGTAAATGGGACAAGAATGGGGCCAAGTATGATGGGAATGATGCGATGCTTGTAAGTAGCTGAGTACCACTGTGCCTGATACATAATAACTATTACTCTTACTACCAACCCATGTGGCTGCAGTAGCCTTGACAACTACTCTGAGTGAATCACATGTCAACTAAGACATCCTCTGTCCTCTGTAACATGTCACCCTGGCGCATCATCAGTGCCTGTGCTGAAGCAATGCTCAGGCAACCACTTCACTCTCTGTGTAGGAGACACCTGCCAGCCTTGACTGGGCACCACATGGAGCTCAGGTCTAAGGACAGGCACTATGGGTGAGTCAAATGTCAGATAGGACTGTGCAACCATGGTGTCTAGACTTCCCTTTTGTGGTTGTTTCAGGCTGCTGCTGTACAGAGATTTATTTTTCCCCTTTGTCCAACCATTAATGTATATAACCTACTAATTTCTGCCCAAACACTTCTCAATAGAGTCTCAACAGGCTTCCAACTATGTGAGTTATGTGAAAACCAGTGAAATACGCTCACAAGTTCTGACTATACGTAGGGTGAGTGTAGAAGATATTTTTATCAAATAATAAGTAGCATTTTCAGGACGTATTTTATACAGGAAAAGTTCAAATCTCTGAGGAGACATTATCTGTGAATAGGAGAAATGCCATTCCAACGTAGACGAGATGGATATTATAGAAATACTTTACCTGTTGACTGAGGTCATAAAGACCCCATATCCCAAGAAAGCAATCAAGGAAAGGAAAGGAGATGGGAAGTAATCTTAATTGTGCTCTTTCCTTGCACCTGACCCTTTGTCACAATTTTCACATACTTTATCCCACTTAATAAGCACACCGACAATGTCACTTAGTTCATAGTTTCTTTTTTCTTTTACAGTAAACTGAGGATCCAGTTAAGGATGTTGGTTTAATTCAGATTCAGCTTAGTGAATATTAAGATTTTTATTTTAACATAAATAACTAAATTAAATAACATAACATATCATGATCATTTAACTAACATAACTAAGTTAACTAATTTAGTTATTTAAATGATCATATTATGATCATTTAAGAAAAGATGAAGTTTGGTCCCAATTCCAACTCAGTATTTAGTTTATCTACAATGTGTGTGTTTACCATTGAATTTTTCAAATAATTGAATAAAACGTACATATTAGGGTTTGGTTGTAGTTTGGCAAATTAGAGCATTCCATTGAAATTTTTTTCATATTTCTATTGGATTTCAAGGCACCTTGAAAAATAAAAGAATATTTGTGCATTGAAATAGACCATATCTATCATCTAGTCCAGACTTCCACCCACAGAAATTCCCTCCATGGTATTCCTGACAAGTAGTGCCCAGGCTCTGCGTGATCCCCTCTAGTGACTGGGAATGTCTCACTTGCAGAGATGGCCCAGAGCACTTTTCATTAACCTACTGCTTGATCTGAGTTCTGTCTTTTCAATCTGAACAGATGCAGTGGCTTCCTCTCAACACATGGTAGAGCTAACAGTGAGAATTCCTTCCCTTATCTCAGTGAATGTATTAGCTGAAAAGTTGGCAGTGTTCTAACACTCCTCACAGCATCACCTGCTTCATCTAAGAGTGATACTCAGGGGAAAAGCCTGGGGTGAGGAGAGAGGATAGTTTAAGGATGAAGGATCAGCAAAGCAACAAAGAAGAGGTGGACCATGAGCTGAATCTTTAAGTTTCTGACTTTCTGTTATTGCTTTTATTGATTTTGGAATGATCCTCTTATTCCCTTTTGTTTTGTTCCATTTTCCTACAGTCTCCTTTTCATGATTGTACTGAATTTGGATTTTCAGTGGAAAATAGTCATTTGTACACAGCGGAGCTGGGTGCCTGGGACGGGAGGTGGGGTAACCCTAGAATACAACCAGCAAGGTGACCTTGCCAGGGAGAATGGGACACAGAAATACCCTGATTTCCTGTGAGTGTTAAGAAAGAACAGACCCTGAAAAAAAAAATTGTCAAATCTCTAAACAGGCTCCAGAAACGGATCCTTAGAGAAATTCCTCCCAATACAGTAAGAATTAAAACTCAAACTGAGAAAACTAGCAAAAGCAGCAGTAATCCTCAGAGGGAAGCCAGAGCAGGGCCACAAATCAAAGAGCAATATTAGAAAAAGCTACAATAACAAGAAAGAATCATAGCAAGACAGTAGAAGGGAGTTGGGGAACTCTAGGTTTTCCTTTTTGTTGGACACACAAGCCAGAAGTCTTGCTTTGTAAACTTCCCAAAAGACTGAACAAGAAATTAAAGCCTGTGGAGGGGCTGGTGGGGATGGAGAGAAGGCTGACATGAACAACAGAGGCTCCTAGTCTCGGGTCTCTGCTTTAACCCCCCCACAGCCTGAATCTAAGAGCATCGCCCTTCTCCTGCAGTAGCAGGGCGACTGATGCACTTGCCTGCATCTCTTTAGAGGGTACCCTCCCTTGCTCTAATACCTGATGCACTTGTGCCCTTGGAGGGTGACGCTGCAAACAAAAAAGGAGGAGCCCCGCTAAGCCAGGAGCCCAGCACTGCAGGCAGTGAACACCTTTTACAGGTATTTTAACCATGGTCTTATGTATCTTTGCATTCTAATTTCCCCTGATATTTTCCCCCACTAATTGGAGTGGCATGGGCATTTTTAGGATCCAGCTAAGGGGAAGTTGAGTCAGAAATGTATATAGTTTGGTATATTTAGAATCACTCAACTGTCACTTTAATATACTGCATAGAAACAGCAGCTATGAGTAGCTCAGACACTCGCCATGTTAGATCAATTGACAAAGTGACAAAAAAGACACAGGGCTCAAGGGATGTCACAAAATAGATGTCTTTTAGTGCCAGAAAAGAAGTATGTATGCAGCTAAGTGGAAACCAGGTTTGATCCATGAGGAGCAGGAGGCTAGTCTAGGGAAGTTCTCCCAAATCTCATAGTTCATATAACAAATAAGGTTGATATATTTTTCCCTAAACGTGAAAGCCATACTAAAAATGTATGTGGTATTATCAACAAGAACTTGGTAGATGAAAGAAATATATATATATAAAAAAAAAACTTTTCTAAACTATCAGAAAATTTAAAAAATTACTTGGATCAAGCTGCTAGAAGAAATATTGAGTAATCTTTCTATTCTCTTTATAATGTTACAAAATTGATGTCATAGAAAAAGGCAATGAAAAAGTTTACAACTATAAATGTAGACAAAGGTATGTATTATAGAGTTATGTCAGTTAGTTAATTAAAGCTATGTTGTTTTCTAGATTTTGTGATTTTTATGACATTCGTTCATTTTTAAAGTAATTTGAATTTTTTAATCATTGACATTCAAAGTGATCTTTTAATTTGGAGTTTTGTATTCTTTTTCTTGGAGAGTACATCCCAAACTGTTAAGCTTCTGACCCCACAAAACCTCCACCTGCTTTTGCTTCTTTCATTGTATATACTCCACTGTATCATCTTTTACTTGATTACGTGTCTCTGCTATCTCCTGGGTGGTAAGGACTAAATCTAATTATTCCTAATATTCCCAGCACCTAATGTAATAAGATCTGGCGGTCGTTCAATATATTTTTGTTGATTGAAAATCTAATTGATGGCTATTGGAAAGAAAGTGGAGTTTCCACATAGTTATGCTTCAGGTAGGAAAAAAAAAAACAAACACTAAGACTGGAAGTGGGGTCAAAAGCTGAAGGGGAGACTGGGGATGTTGCAGGATGCTGAATAAAATGTGAGAGGATGAAGAACCTCCCACAGAAAAAATAACTGGATTATAGAAAAGACCACTAAAGTGTGCATTTGGGAACAAATGGTAGACATATATGAGGCTTAAAATCAATAGCTTTACTTTCTTTAGAGGAGGTAGATAAATTTCTTTCTGGAATTAAATGTGATTGCACATACATCATTTACCTTAATATCAGTCACAGAGTAGGTGATCAATAGACATGACTGTCACTCTCTTCACTAACTTTGCTTCAAGAATACAAGTTTGAGCCCAGAAACTATACAGGGGTAGAAACCAACAACACATAAGTAGGATGGTCTGGAGTTTAAAACTTATAGCAGGTGGAGTGAACACAAGTGAGAATGTATACCTTCTCCCCACATTGAGGAGATTGAGCTGAGTGTTGGAACTGATTGTACTGGTCAGAAGTAGGTAAAGTGGAGAAAGGGGCCCTAGTGGAAAGGAGAGAGAAGAGAAGCCAGTGTAGAATTTCACTCTCCTCTCTCTGCAACCCCACCTAGCAGTGGTCTTTCCTACCCATCCAGGGACACGATGGGGTGCTTGGCTTTGTCCCCCAGGAGGCTTATTTTCCAGGGGTGGTCTTTACAGAATAAACTTTCATTGCAATGTGCCTTAATGGGCTTTGCATTTAGTCAGGCATATCCTTTCACCCATAATTCCTTCCCCTCGACAGTGGCAGCTCACCCACTTACCAACATTATGGCAATTTTCCCTTCACTAGAAATCTCCCCTAAATGTCTACTTAGGAAGCTCTTTGTTTGATGTCATTGACATGTTAATAGGAACAGCTCTGGGTTCTCTGCAGCTGTGAATACTGAAAGCTGAAGAAAATTTGAGAGAAGCTGGCAGGGGCATTCCACATTCCAAGTTCCATTGTTGAACACTAAGTGGAAAACAGAAGGATTCAGAGCGATAATTAAAAAGTTTTGAACACAAAGTTTGATACAAGTTAGAATTTGAAGAGGCCAGATCAACCATGTGCTCTAAGTAAGTGGATAGAACCACAGAGGAACAGCTGGCCCATATTTAAGTCCTCTTAGGCTTTTGTACAAAACCTATAATTAAGAGTTTGCTCATCTTTACATTGACACTAAGGCTGAAGCCCATTCATTAATTTTATTAATGATGAATCACCATTTATTCTTGAACAAGTGATAAATGAGGTATAGTCCTTCATGCAGAGGAGTTTACAGTCAAATAAGGAGAACAGTTCTGGAGACAGATGATGGATGTAGTCAGGGTCAGATCTGGAACAAGGAAGGGCTAATAGTGTCCTTTTGAGAGCCAGGCAATCTGGGTCAGGATGGTCCGAAGATGGTGTCATAGCCAGAGGCAATCCCAGGCCTCCTAATGACTATGGAGATATATTTATCTATGTTTTGCAATAATAGATTGGCCCATTTTCCCTTTATATCCCTCTAGTTTAGCAATGAAAATGGGTGATTGTTTTCTACATCCTGATCCAAGGAAGGGGATGTTGTCTCTGTGGAACTTTTTCCCCAAGGATGTAGTTGGGTTTAGCAGGTGTGGACCCTCAGAGTTGCCAGCATGGGGAACCCAGCACAATGTTTGGGTTGAGGTCACATGTCTTATGTGCCAATGTGGGATTGGATTAAAGGTGTTTCAAAATGTCTTTCATAAAGAGATTAAATGAGGAACCTCTTCAGGAGACCAAATATCTCCAATGCTCCAAGCCATTTAAGGCCCTGCTGCAGGTAGAACAATTTCCTGCAGTTTTTTTTTTATTAAGGAATCAATTTAGTTTCAAAGGGCAAGGTCACACACAAAGGAAATGGATGACAATAAACTTCTTGAAAACTTATTTCTATGGCTGCTTCCATGTGGGGATAAACCGGATCAAAAAAAATGGTAACAGACAGAACTAGGTATCTATCTTCATTCATATTGTAGCATTTCAAGCTCCTCTGGTTGCAGACATCCTCAAGGGGTATCACATGTGGGTTTGTGAGAGTGGTTCACTCAACCATGTATTTCCCATATTTTCCCTCTTTTGTTCCAGCAGCTACTCTGCTGTCTTACCCTACATCCTTCCTAGTCTAGCCCATGCACTGATACTCGAAGGCCAGGTGTCTTCTGCCATCAATATATAACGAGGTTTCTGATCCTATTCTGTATGTACACATACTGTAAAAACCCCCCATTTGTGGGAAACAGTTGTTATCTCCACTTGGGGTACCATCTTGTTTTATATGCAACACAATCATGTGTTCTTTTTATTATTGAAGTATATTGATTTACAATTGATTTACGATACTGTTTACAGTTGATTTACAATACTGTGTTAGTTGCAGGTGTACAGCAAGGTGATTCAGTTATACATACATATATATCTATTTTTTTTTCAAATTCTTTTCTCTTATATGTTATGTATTTACCACGTAGCTTCATTGTGTTCCTCTCACTATAGGGATCTGTACTCTGGTAGTGATCTGTAGAAGCTGGGACAGAGTCCAGGATGGTTTACAGACATCATATTGTACATTAAGTTTCCCCACTAACCCAGACCCACAGTCAGGTCTGTATATCTGAACTCTCACTCCACACTGGCTGAGTTCTTTTCCAGGGTGAGTCTTGTTTTCTTCTGCAAGTAGGTCTCCAATTGCTTGCCCCACTGTTCTTTAGGCATGCTAGAAATCCCAGAATTTGTGACAAGTACAGAACTTAGAGCAGATCTTTGGACTCAGTATATTAGGATGACTTGCTATTTGTAACTTGCCTCCAAATAAGTACCCTTTGGTGACAGGCAAAGAGAAAGATACTGTTGATTTACCTAATCCATAGTTAGGAAAAAAAAAATCAATGATTCTGAAACATGGAAAGAGTAATAAGCACCAGGTTCTGTTGGCCCATTTGCTAGGAGCTCTAGAATTCTGTAAGAATTCTGCCATGAAATTTGGGAGCAAAGAGAAGGAAAACTAACATTTAGAGTCATAGAATGTATTAAGTGATATAATTATTAAGGCACACATTTAATGTAGTATTCTTCTTTGTGGAAACTCAAGTTCATAGCAAATGATAACGTATACAAGGCATAAAACTAGTCCTATCTCATTATTTTTATTACCCCATTATTGTTTTCCACTATAATACAAAGTTTAGTCTTTTAAAATCCCTGAGCTGAGACCCCAAGATATTAAGCCCATCAAAATATGTTTTGGATATTAAATCACAAAAATTAAATATAAGGGAAAACAGGGACGTGTGTTTTAAAATCCAGTATTTTAATCCAAGACCTCTTTTACGGCTGTGTCCAGTGGATGCAAGCTGGGCCATCTGGCTCCAGAATCTATGCTATTAAATGTAAAGCCATTAATGAAACTTGGCAAATAGTATTTCTATTAACTTATTTTCCAGGACCTCCCCCCTTATAAAATGAGGACAAAGGATGGAAAACCCAGAAGAATTACAGAGGGAATTCCAGGAGTAAATATGGAGACCATTCTGGTGTCTCTGTAACACACTTCATGTGATTTTTTCACCTGCTCAGTTTTCCTACGTGTTTGGCTGATGGTTACACACCACACCATCAGGACACATGTGAGCTGCCTGAGAGCAATTGCCACTAACAGAGTGTGAACTCAAAACCAGTATATTTATCATCAGAAGACCAGGAGAGAAAAGCAAATCAAGTTGACGTCACTGATTAGGAAGAACGAGGACTCAGGAATCAGACAGACTTGGTTTCAGGGCTTAGATCTTTTCTTATTTGCTATTTAATCTTGAGCAAGTTGCTTAACCTTTCGGTATGTTAGTTTTATCAAAGGAAATGGAGTATTAACGTCTAATTCATAATGTTGGTCTTGATTATATAATGAAGCTGTACAGCAAGCCATGGATGAAACTTGGTTTTGGGTATCATGAAACCTCAGTGGACGGAGTCTGGGAGAGTCTCCACCTGTAATTACAAGCAGTCTCATTTTCAGGGAGGCAGAGGCTTCAACATTCCTTTTTTTTTTTTTTTGCTGTAGAAGATCCACAGAAAGTACCCTTTAGATATAAAAAGAAGTCAAACAGTACTTTACTCAAGGAAAGCTCAAAAGTCACTATTCACCAAATGCAGCTAGACGTTCTATTTGGTAATAATTGTAGGATGCAGTTTCATCAAAAGTATACATGTTCATACTTTTGTTTCTTTGACATATTTTGAGGAGAGTATTTCCTTTTTCTTATGCTATGCACTGTTTATACACATTTGTTTTATATTGTTGTTGGCTTATGCATGTTGTATGAGGTAATGAGGAAGATAGAATAGCAGACATAATTCGATAATACAAGGCCAGAGCAAGGAGTATTACTCATTATTTCATATTGTTATAAAGTTTATTTCTAGCTTAAAGCCCTACTTGGAAATATTCTTTAATTCACTATATGATGCTTCCATCTAGATTGGGTCTGTCATTTATTTTATTTAAATTTTTATTTTTTGATATAACAATTACAGTTTTATTCTGTTTATCTTAAATTCCAACATATTTCCAAAATTGTAGAGACATAAACTTTGATAACCTCAGGCAATTTTGTTTACACATATTTCTTATAAAGATAATGACTTTTCTTTTTATACAGCAGGTTCTTATTAGTCATCAATTTTACACACATCAGTGTATACATGTCAATCCCAATCTCCCAATTCGTCACACCACCACCCCCAAGCCCTTGCAGCTTTCCCCGCTTGGTGTCCATACGTTTGTTCTCTACATCTGTGTCTCAATTTCTGCCCTGCAAACTGGTTCATCTGTACCATTTTTCTAGGTTCCACATATATGTGATATTTGTTTTTCTCTTTCTGACTTACTTCACTCTGTATGACAGTCCCTAGATCCATCCACATCTCAACAAATGACCCAATTTCATTCCTTTTTATGGCTGAGTAATATTCCATTGTATATATGTGCCACATCTTCTTTATCCATTCATCTGTCGATGGGCATTTAGGTTGCTTCCGTGACCTGGCTATTGTAAATAGTGCTGCTATGAACATTGGGGTACATGTGTCTTTTTGAACTATGGTTTTCTCTGGGCATATGCCCAGTAGTGGGATCACTGGGTCATATGGTAATTCTAGTTTTAGTTTTCTAAGGAACCTCCATACTGTTCTCCATAGTGGCTGTATCAATTTACATTCCCACCAACAGTGGAAGAGGGTTCCCTTTTCTCCACACCCTCTCCAGCATTTGTTGTTTGTAGATTATCTGATGAAACCCATTATAACTGGTGTGAGGTGATACCTCATTGTAATTTTGATTTGCATTTCTCTAATAATTAGTGATGTTGAGCAGCTTTTCATGTGCTTCTTGGTGATCCATATGTCTTCTTTGGAGAAATGTTTATTTAGGTCTTCTGCCCATTTTTGGATTGGGTTGTTTGTTTTTTTAATATCAAGCTGCATGAGCTGTTTATATATTTTGGAGATTAATCCTTTGTCTGCTGATTCATTTGCAAATATTTTCTCCCATTCTGAGGGTTGTCTTTTCATCTTGTTTATGGTTTCCTTTTCTGTGCAAAAGCTTTTAAGTTTCATTAGGTCCCATTTGTTTACTTTTGTTCTTATTTCCATTACTCTAGGAGGTGGATCAAAAAAGATCTTGCTGTGATTTATGTCAAAGAGTGTTCTTTCTATGTTTTCCTCTTTCTATGTTTTCCTATGTTTAGGTCCCTAATCCATTTTGAGTTTATTTTTGTGTATAGTGTTAGGGAGTGTTCTAATTTCATTCTTTTACATGTAGCTGTCAGTTGTCCCAGTACCATTTATTGAAGAGACTGTCTTTTCTCCATTGTATATCCTTGCCTCCTTTCTCATAGATTAGTTGACCATAGGTGCCTGGATTTATCTCTGGGCTTTCTATTTTGTTCCATTGATCTGTTTCTGTTTTTGTGCTGGTACCATATTGTCTTGATTACTGTAGATTTGTAGTATAGTCTAAAGTCAGGGAGTCTGATTCCGCCAACTTCTTTTTTTCCCCTCAAGACTGCTTTGGCTATTTGGGGTCTTTTATGTCTCCATACAAATTTTAAGATTTCTCATTCTAGTTCCGAAAAAATGTTATTGGTAATTTGATAGCAATTGCATTGAATCTGAAGACTGCTTTGGGTAGTATAATCATTTTCACAATATTGATTTTTCCAATCCAGGAACATGGTATATCTCTCCATCTGTTGGTATCATCTTGAATTTCTTACATCAGTGTCTTATAGTTTTGTGTATACAAGTCTTTTGTCTCCCTAGGTAGGTTTATTCCTAGGTATTTTATTCTTTTGTTGCAATGGTAAATGGGAGTATTACCTTAATTTCTCTTTCAGATTTTTCATCATTAGTGTATGGGAATGCTAGAGATTTCTGTGCATTAATTTTGTATCCTGCAACTTTACCAAATTCACTGATTAGCTCTAGTAGTTTTCTGGTGGCATCTTTAGGATTCTCTATGTATAGTATCATGTCATCTACAAGCAGTGACAGTTTTATTTCTTCTTTTCCAATTTGTATTCTTTTTATTTCTTTTTCTTCTCTGATTGCCGAGGCTAGGACTTCCAAAACTATGTTGAATAATGGCAGTGAGAGCGGACATCCTTGTCTTGTTCCTGATCTTAGAGGAAGCACTTTCAGTTTTTCACCATTGAGAATGATGTTTGCTGTGGGTTTCTTGTATATGTCCTTTATTATGTTGAGGTAGGTCCCCTCTGCACCTACTTTCTGGAGAGTTTTATCATAAATAGGTGTTGAATTTTGTCAAAAGCTTTTTCTGCATCTATTGAGATGATCATATGGTTTTTATTCTTCAATTTGTTAATACGGTGTATCACATTGATTGACTTGCGTATATTGAAGAATCCTTGGATCATCCCGTGTATGATCCTTTTAATGTGTTGTTGGATTCTGTTTGCTAGTATTTTATTGAGGATTTTTACATCTATATTCATTAGTGATATTGGTCTGTAGTTTTCTTTTTTTATACTATCTTTTTCTGGTTTTGGTATCAGGGTGATGGTGGCCTCATACAATGAGTTTGGGAGTATTCCTTCCTCCACAATTTTTTGGAAGAGTTTGAGAAGGCTGGGTTTATCTCTTCTCTAAATATTTGATAGAATTCACCTGTGAAGCCATCTGGTCTTGGACTTTTGTTTGTTGGAAGATTTTAATCACAGTTTCAATTTCATTACTTGTGATTTCTCTGTTCATATTTTTTATTTCTTCCTGGTTCAGTCTTGGAAGGTTATACCTTTCTAAGAATTTGTCCATTTCTTTCAGGTTGTCCATTTTATTTGCATAGAGTTGCTTGTAGTAGTTTCTTAGGATGCTTTGTATTTCTGCTGTGTCTGTTGTAACTTCTTTTTCATTTCTAATTCTAGTGATTTGAGTCCTCTCCCTCTTTTTCTTGATGAGTCTGGCCAAACGCTTATCAATTTTGTTTATCTTCTCAAAGAACCAGCTTTTAGTTTTATTTATCTTTGCTATTGTTTTCTTTGTTTCTATTTCATTTACTTCTGCTCTGATATTTATGATTTCTTTCCGTCTGCTAACTTTGGGTTTTGTTTGGTTTTCTTTCTAAGTTTCTTTAGGTATAAGGCTAGATTATTTATTTGAGATTTTTCTTGTTTCTTGAGATAGGCTTGTAGAGCTATAAACTTCCCTCTTAGAACTACTTTTGCTGCATCCCATAGGTTTTGGATCGTCGTGTTTTTATTGTCATTTTTCTCTAGGTATTTTTTAATTTCCTCTTTGAATTCTTCAGTGATCTCTTGCTTATTTAGTAACATAGTGTTTAGCCTTCATGTGTTTGTGTTCTTTATGTTTTTTTCCCCTGTAATTCATTTCTAATCTCATAGCTTTGTGGTCAGGAAAGATGCTTGATAGGATTTCAATTTTCTTAAATTTACTGAGGCTTGATTTGTGACCCTAGATGTGATCTATCCTGGAGAATGTTCCATGTGCATTTGAGAAGAAAGTGTACTCTGCTGTTTTTGGATGGAATGTGCTATAAATATCAATTAAATCTATCTGGTCTATTGTGTCACTTAAAGCTTCTGTTTCCTTATTTATTTTCATTTTGGATGATCTGTCCATTGATGTAACTGAGGTGTTAAAGTCTCCCACTATTTTTGTATTACTGTCGATTTCCTCTTTTATAGCTGTTAGAAGTTGCCTTATGTATTGAGGTGCTCCTATGTTGGGTGCAAATTTATTTATAATTGTTATATCTTCTTCTTGGATTGATCCCTTGATCATTATGTAGTGTCCTTCCTTGTCTCTTGTAATATTCTTTGTTTTTTTTGGTTCTTTTTTTTTTGCAGTACGCAGGTCTCTCACCACCGTGGCCTCTCCCGTCATGGAGCACAGGCTCCAGACGTGCAGGCCCAGCGGCCATGTCTCATAGGCCCAGCTGCTACGCGGCATGTGGGATCTTCCCGGACCGGGGCACAAACCTGTGCCACCTGCATCGGCAGGTGGACTACCAACCACTGCACCACCAGGGAAGCCCCATACTTTGTTTTAAAGTCTATTTTATTTGATATGAGTATTACTACTCCAGCTTTCTTTTGATTTCCATTTGCATGGAATATCTTTTTCCATCCCCTTGCTTTCAGTCTGTATGTGTCCCTAGGTCTGAAGTGTGTCTCTTGTAGAGAGCATATATATGGGTCTTGTTTTTGTACCCATTCAGCAAGACTGTGTCTTTTGGTTGGAGCATTTAATCCATACACATTTAAGGAAATTATCGATACATATGTTCCTATGACCATTTTCTTAATTGTTTTGTGTTTGTTTTTGTAGGTCCTTTTCTTCTCTTGTGTTTCCTGCCTAGAGAAGTTCCTTTAGCATTTGTTGTAGAGCTGGTTTGGTGGTGCTGTTGCTGCTTTCAATAATTTTTCTTTGTCTTTAATTTTTGCCAATTTGATTACTATGTGTCTTGGCATGTTTCTTCTTGGGTATATCCTGTATGGGACTTGTTGTGCTTCCTGGACTTGGGTGGTTATTTCCTTTCCCATGTTAGGGAATTTTTTGAGTATAGTCTGTTCAAATATTTTCTCAGGTCCTCTCTCTTTATCTTCTCCTTCTGGGACCCCTAAAATGGGAATGTTGTTGTGTTTAATGTTGTCCCAGAGGGCTCTTAGGCTGTCTTCATTTCTTTTCATTCTTTTTTCTTTACTCTGTTCTGCAGCAGTGAATTCCACCATTCTGTCTTCCAGGTCACTTATCCGTTTTTCTGCCTCAGTTATTCTGCTATTGATTCCTTCTAGTGTAGTTTTCACTTCAGTTATTGTATTATTCATCTCTCTTTGTTTGTTCTTTAATTCTTCCAGGTGGTTGTTAAACATTTCTTGCATCTTCTCGATCTTTGCCTCCATTGTTTTTCCGAGGTCCTGGATCTTCTTCACTATCATTATTCTGAATCCTTTTTCTGGAAGATTGCCTATCTCCACTTCATTTAGTTGTTTTTCTGGGGTTTTATCTTGTTCCTTCATCTGGTACATAGCCCTCTGCCTTTTCATCTTGTCGATCTTTCTGCGAATGTGGTTTTTGTTCCACAGGCTACAGGATTGTAGTTCTTGCTTCTGCTATCTGCCCTCTGGTGGATGAGGCTATCTAAGAGGCTTGTGCAAGTTTCCTGATGGGAGGAATTGTTGGTGGGTAGAGCTGGGTGTTGCTCTGGTGGGCAAAGCTCAGTAAAACTTTAATCTGCTTATCTGCTGATGGGTGGGGCTTGGTCCCCTCCCTGTTGGTTTTTTGGCCTGAGGCAACCCAACACTGGAGCCTACCTGGGCTCTTTAGTGGGGCTAATGGCATACTCTGGGAGGGTTCACACCAAGGAGTACTTCCCAGAACTTCTGCTGCTAGTGTCCTTGTCCCAGCTGTGAGCCACAGCCATCCCCCACCTCTGCAGGAGACCCTCCAACACTAGCAGGTAGGTCTGGTTCAGCCTCCTTTGGGTTCACTGCTCATTCCCCTGGGTCCTGATGTGCACACTACTTTGTGTGCGCCCTCCAAGAGTGGAGTCTCTGTTTCCCCCAGTCCTGTCAAAGCCCTGCAATCAAATCTCACTAGCCTCAAAGTCTGATTCTCTAGGAATTCCTCCTCCCTTTGCTGGACCCCCAGGTTGGGAAGCCTGACGTGGGGCTCAGAACCTTCACTCCAGTGGGTGGCCTTCTGTGGTATAAGTGTTCTCCAGTCTGTGAGTCACCTACCCAGCAGTTCTGGGGTCTGATTTTGCTGTGATTGTGCCCCTCCTACCATCTCATTATGGCTTCTCCTTTGTCTTTGGAGGTGGGGTTCTTTTTTGGTGAGTTCCAGTGTCTTCCTTTCGATGACTGTCCAGCAGCTAGTTGTGATTCTGGTGTTCTTGCAGAGGGAGTGAGAGCACGTCCTTCTACTTCGCCATATTTTTCAGTGTGATTTGTTTTTGTATCCTATGTTCCTTTCATTCCCCTTTTTGAATTCTTTTCTCACCCATTTGTTTTCATTCTGTGCTGTAATTCATATCCATCGTATACACTTTTGTTGTAAAATGCCTCAGGGGGTTGCAGTATAGGTAGGAGAGGGAGAACACAGCTGTGGTTTAATCCAGCTTCACTGGAGAATTTGGTCTTTGCTCATTTAAGTTTCACTAAATGTCTGCACCATGATACTCTGAGCCTAAGAATGTGCATGTGCGTGTATATGTGTGCATATGTGCATAAGTAGGTGTGTGTGTCTATATGAGTGTGTGCAGTAAGGTTATAACCTGGCCTTTCCTTGGTTCCCTCAGTCCAGCATGTGGCTGTAGAAAAAAAATCTCATTTTCCCCACTTTTGATGAGACACTAAGCCAATTAGGAGGGTTTTATAGTATTAAGAAAAACAATTTCCAATTTTCTCTGATACTTTTTCTTATGTTTTCAGTTTAGTTCTCTCCAAATTAGTAGTCATAGTTTTCAGGCTTTGTCAGAAGTTTCTTCTTTCCATAGTAATCTTCCAGAAGTGGAGGTGGTACCAAGATCTGTCATAAGCCCCGCTTTCACCTCTCTTTCTTTGTTCATAAAATATCAAAGTTTAAAAAAATAATATTGTAGACTTTTTCCTAGTTAATTTTTTCTGGTGACCTTTTTCTAAAATTTATTTTATAATGGGAAAACTTTCTGTGAAAGTTTCATTCTTCAGTGTTTCCTCATGAGATGGAGTTTTATATATGAAATCAAATAAGTAAATTAATAGATAGACAGATAGATGAAACAACTTAAATATTCCATGATAAGCTAAGTAAATTGTAATATAACTATATTATGAAGTGCCATACAATCATCAAAACATATTTATGGAGATTTTTTAAAATAGCATAGGTAATGCTTAAATTTAAATGTGACATGTTAAAAAATACATATAGAAAATAACCTTCACTGTGTAAAAAATATAGAGGTTATGGCTCATGAAGCTTAACTAAACATATGTGTTTACCTCTCCCTTACTCAAAAATCCCACTGAAATGATGTAAGGAATACAATAAGAGCAATAAATCACAAACAATGTGGCAGTGATATATAGCTGGGAAGAGAACCTCCAGCATACCAAACTAGTATAAAAGTTTTAGAAATTTTAAAAACCCATGAAGTTAGATGACCACAAAAAACAAGAGTTTCTGAATGACCTTGTCCATAACCCCCAGAATAATTGTGCAAATGTAGTTTTTTATCCTATAACTTCCCTTTATAAGAATTTACACTAGCTTTCTGTATATCCTTCCTTCCAGTGTTAGCTCCTCTGTTTGATGTTCAGAGTCTTCTAGTATATGGTCCAACCTTCATTCAATTCTGTCACCCTTGTCTTCTCAGTATGAAAATCCCTTTATCTCCTGAATTTGCTCATGTTATTTTCTCACCCTGAAATGCAGACTTCCCACCTTCAATTCACCATTACACAAATCTTCTCTATATTTAAGGTTTAAAGAATAATTTTTCTCTGACTTCTGGAATTCCCCAAGTAATTAATACCCATCTGTAAATTCATACTGATTGGGCCACATTTGTTGATTACAAGTTTGATCATTTTTTTAAGGAATTACCTGACATTTAAATTTGAAGCCTCTTGAGGCCTTCCATTTTTGTACATTTCATGATATGTAACTCCAGGCCATGGACACAGATGTTCAATGGATTCTGAATTCTTAGTAGTGCTCTGGGCACATCATGCTTTCATCTGTCTCTAGGCTTTGGTTCAGGCTCTCTCCCTTGCCTGGAATACTCCTCTTGCTTTCACTTTCTTAATCAAATAACATCTTTCCTTAGAGAGGAAATTTCTTGACTTTCAGTGACTCTCTGCACTACCTCTGTGCTATGAATTTTCCTCAAATAGAGCAAAGATCACACTGTAATCATTTGCATCTCTCTCTCCCTTCCCAAGCATGTGTATGGTATACAGAATCCTCAGATGGCTACCAAGATTCCCACCCCTGATATATAATCTTCTCCCTTTAAAGGTGGGAGAGATCTGAGAATATGATGGGTATTTCTCCAATGATTAGGTTACAATAAGATGACTTTGTGTTAATTAAGAAGGAGATTTCTTGAGTGGGTTTGACTTCATCAGGGAAGTCCTTAAAAAGGACTGAGAGCTTTCTGAAGTCAGAGATTCCAAAGTGAGAATGTGAGAGGGCTGATGGAGAAAGCCATGGAACAAGGACCTCAGAGTGGCATCTATGAGCCAAGAGCAGTCCCTGATGGGCAGCTAGCAAGACAGGGGGACCTTGGTCCTGCAGCCACAAATAAATGAATTCTGGTGACATCCTGAGAAAGTTTGTAAATGGATATCCTTTCTAGTAAAGCCTCCAGATGATGATGTAAGGTCAACACTTTGATGTCAGCCTTGGGATACCCAGTGTGGAGGACCAAGGTGAGACATGCTAGACTCTTATCGTGCAGAAGAACATCATGCAGAAGATTATCAATTTGTCTTGCTTCAAGCTGTTTATGTTTGTGGTGATTTGCTGCACAGCAATAGAAAAATGAACAAAATATGAGTGTTGCAGTTTAGGCTGCTTGGGACCTGAGATTAGGCAGATTCTGAAATGGAGATTAGGATGCAGAAAGCTTGTTGGGAAAATGTTTAACATGAACACCACAGGAGGAGTAAAGGGAGAAAGACTGAGTAGAGGGAGGGGTTGGGCTGTGCTGCAGCCACGATGAAGACCTCAATCCCTTTCATCAGGAGCACTGGGATGGTCCTTCACAGTGGACCAGTCCCTCTGCATAGTCCTTCCTTGACCACTCATTGGATGCAGGCTGACTCCGGGAAGCACACATGGCCTTGGACAAGGTGACTTTCTTCAAGGAAATGTTATTCTTAGACTGGACTCTCAGCTGAGGGTAACAGGGAACATGTTCCTGGTTGTACAGCACACGATGCTCCACCGTGATCTTTTGAAGTGCAGGGACTGCATCTTCATTTCCATATTCCCTTCAACTAGCATTGTGCCTAGCACAGACAGAGTATGCAAGACAAATTTTGGAAAACTCACCTGGTTGAAACATCTCTAGTTTGTTAATAATCAGTACAACATACACTGGAAGTATTTGTTTCAGGGTCCCAATTACTAGGCTTTTATTTAACAAATAATTACTGACCACTTATTATATACCTGACTCTCTTGTAGATATCTGGAATGAGACAGTATATAAAACAGGCAGACTCCCACCTTCATAGATGAACAAAAACTAAACAACAATATACATGTATGTATATAAACACACCAAAGACATGTATAACACATGTATAGCTATGTGTGCATATATATACATATAATTATATATATATATTTTTAGTAAAAGTACTTTATTTCCTCTTGTATTTGTTTTATAGCTCGCTTTACAAAGTTGGAAAGCGCATATGTGCAATGAGAAAAAGAAACTGTAAAGCTGGGTATAGAGTATCAGGATTTTGGGGGCAGGGCATGGGGACCAGTT
Source organism: Orcinus orca (assembly GCF_937001465.1). Lineage (NCBI taxonomy): Eukaryota > Metazoa > Chordata > Mammalia > Artiodactyla > Delphinidae > Orcinus > Orcinus orca. The sequence goes on along the minus strand of NC_064565.1, from coordinate 15,965,005 downwards.
GTGATTTTAAAATAGGATAGTCAAGCTGAATCTCATTGAAAAGGTGACCTTTGAGAAACGACCTGGAAAAGACGTGGGGGAGAGCCATTCCAAAGGAAGGAACAACTAATGCAAAATCATAAGAAAGGGTTTTGGTAGTGAGATGTTTCAGAACATCAAAGAACCCAGTGTGGTAGAAAGAGCAAGTGAGGGGAGGGTGCTAAGAAAAATGAAGTTGGAGAACCAACAGGAGGCCAGGTCACTTAAGGCCTTGTAGGCACTGGGGACTTGGGGTTTTACGCTGCATCACTCAGCAGGTTTAAGAGAGAACATACAATGGATGCTCATGTTATACTGTGCAGTGTGCTGAGCACTTTGTGTTCATATGTTTATTAGTCCTCATGGAAACTCTGTGTATAAGGTAGTATTGCTAGTATCCCTGTTTCATTAGTGAGCACACCTGGTTTTAAAGACATTGATTAACCCACCCAAGGGCACACTGAGGTTAAGTTATGAAGACTGTATCTAAGCTGTCTGACTCTTGTGCATTGAATCATAACATCATCCTGATTCCCAACTCAATGGCTTCTATTTGATTTTGTAGCATCAAACTAGATGAAAAGTTCTGCAAATACAGGTCAAAACCTACTGCTGTCAAAGGGTAAATTGGTAAAATACCTTAACACTCTCCCAGAAAATAGAAAGTGCATTTATCTTCAACTGAGAAAATAAGTTCTGTCGTCATTTGCCATATCGTCACCATCCAACAAACATTTGTCATACTTCCATGTTGCAAGTTGGGTTCTCTGGAACGGCCTTTGAGAATAACCCCTGTGAAAGGTAGGCGACAGAGAGGTGAGTGGGCATAGGGGAAGTTAACCCTAATGCAGCCCCAGTGACAGCCTTCACTGACCTCCCAGGAAGCTTGGGAGCTTGAATGGCTCAGTAGAGTTGGGCCAAGATGGCCAGGCCTTTGTTCTCCTACAGCAGCCCATCACTGGCCTTTGAAGGGGGGCTACAGCGCAAAAATGACATGGTCACTGCAATCCACTATGCACAAAAAGCCATCTCTGATCTCCTGAGTTGTCTTAGTTGCTACAAGAAAAGTACAAGCAGATCGCTAAACATGGTTTTGATGATACAGGAGTGTAGCTTCATCCTCATGGACAAAGAAGCAGTGGTAATATACAAATCCACTGACATTTCCCCTACATTTCGTATTCACAGACACATTTGGTCTGCATCTATAAATTTAAACCTAATGAGATTTTTTTGTGTGTGTGTGGTACGCAGGCCTGTCACTGTTGTGGCCTCTCCCGTTGTGGAGCACAGGCTTCGGATGCGCAGGCTCAGCAGCCATGGCTCACGGGCCTAGCCGCTCCGTGGCATGTGGGATCTTCCCGGACCGGGGCACGAACCCATGTACCCTGCATCGTCAGGCGGACTCTCAACCACTGCACCACCAGGGAAGCCCAAACCTAATGAGATTTTTTACCACTGCTATAACTTTTTAATCTAAAAAGATTCAGAAACATTCTTCTGTGAAAAGAAAACCTAGAATTGTGAAGTCTCACAAACAGAGAGTAGGAGAGGTGGCATAAGAGAATGTAACACTTTTCCCCATTTTTTCTTCCTCATTCACGCTCACTTCTCCTTTCCCTTTCATGGTTGCTGAGGCTCTACTTAGTCATCTGCTGCCAGAAGAGCAAGTATCCCAGTGTCAAAGGGCATTATCTCTCTGTGGCTGTGCTGCTGCTGCTAGTTGAGTGATGGTAAGATGTTACTATTGTTATTACCAGCTTTGATGAGCAAAAAATGCAGCTCAGCTTAAAGTCATTTTCATCCCTAGAATTTTCTTTCTTTTTCTCCTACAGAGACAAGAGTGGTATCTTTTGCATTTTATGGTTTTATTTTTTTAATGTTCCCAAGTAAGCCAAACTCAAAGGACAAACAGTCAAATTCCCTTGCTTTTCATAATTTGTAAAGAATTTACAATGTGTCTCACCACGATTTTATCAATCTCTTCACCCAGGAAAGTCACTAATGGAATTCCCACTGGGTTCATAATAAAAGAAGGTCACAATTTCATCTATTAATTAGCATATTAGTATGTAGGTTCATGCACACCTGAACATAAGGGTGCTATTTTGCATTGTCTTATTTTCTGAGAAAGCAGTGACTTGTATTTTTATATAAACTCTGTGTAATTTTTATCCACGTTTAGAAAAATTCAGCATACATATTTCCCAGATACTGAAATCTGATATACCCACATGCTCTACTGTTACACAACCTTCCTTATCTCAGAACTACCCATTCAAAAATCCTATAGGATGCCTCCTATCAATCATTAAATGTGCAGGAATAAGCCTAACTCTTAAAGGACTGGAAAACTATACTCTTCTGGTAATTGTCATTGATACATAAACCTTCTAAGATACTTTGAAACAAGGATATTCCAGTTAACCTTCTCCACCCTTTAACACAGTAGGAGGCAACATAGATTCTCCAACCTCTGAGATTGTTAGGAAAGAAGGGCTTCCAGAACCTTACCAACCAGCCACAGAAGCAAAAATTGTACTCAACTAAAACACACTGGCAAATTCTTCATTTATGTGTCAGAATGTCACCTCTCAGGAAGCAGAGAGCATACTAAGGGAAACAAAATCTCTAGATGATTCACAACTAGCTAGGAAAATTTATATGGATATATGGAACTAATAGGTGCCTTGGGAAGAGTTTATGTTCATTTGCCTATTAATTGAAACATTTATTTATTCGATAATCAAACATTACTTGAACACCTACTGGGCTCCATGAATCAAGGATACAGAAATTAAAAACTCAGACCCTGTCTCGGCTGCAGAGAGGCACAGAAGAAGAAACAAATATATAATGCAATAACCTGAGCACTTCCCTGGAAGTACACTCAGAGAAATATGAGAGGGTATGGGCTAGAAACCAAGCTCAGACTAGCAGCTGTGGAGGAAGCTTATTTTTGCAGGAATTACATATGACATCAGGCTTGAAGTATAGTATAAATAAGCCAGGAGGCCCAGAAATAATCTGGGGGTGGTAGTGGAAGGGCCGGATTGTCAGGACCTTCAACCCTGCTTGGAATTTTGGACTTTATCCTAAAGACAATAAGCAGCCCCTGAAAGCAGGGAAGTCCTGTGGACATTTCTGCTTTATAGCTGGGGGCTGTACACAGGGGTTTCGAATCCATGAGGACCATGAAATTAAATGAGACGTTCCAGATGACCATGTTTTCTTAATGAAATAGAATCAAGTAGAATGGAAAAGAAAACATTAAAATGCATTGTAAATAGTATAAGTAAGTATTGCTTTGTGAAATGTGGGTGTTAGATCACAAAATAAGTTTTTCTTAAAGGGGGCTGTGGTCAAAATAATTTTAGAAGCAGCGTTTTAGAAAGATATTTTAGGTAGTTGAAGGCAGGGATTATTATAACCAATAATAAAAGTGAAAAAAGATGGGCTCTTTGGAATCTGTAAGACCATGGAAAGGACAGTAATTTCATTTCTCTGACATCTCTGAGGTAGGGAAAGCCACCAGATTTTCTATTTTACACACTTATAATAAGAACAGCTCCCTCCTTGTATCCAGCACTGCTTTTGCCATTTTCTCCATCTGAGATGATATTGCCCCTGTTTCTGCATGAAAAATCCATTATTCAAAGGACAGTTAAAATGGTGCTTTTTCCATGAAATTTCCCAGAGCTCCCCACTGAGACATAACCTAGCATCAATCCTTTTATGTACCATAAATCACTTTCTGTCTTAGCCTGTTGTATGGCCTTCACAATAAGTGACACTATTTAGAAATGGCTTGTTTTATTGTTGACGTTCTTATTTCTTCTTCATTTTCCCTCTTCTAGAATGTTAGACATTTGAGGGCAGGATGGGGACTTCCTGTTCACAGTCTTCAGGCCTAGAAGTGGGGCTGGCAGTGCTGAAAGACTGAATAAAAAGTTCTTGAGTAAAGTAATGAATGAACTCATCTCTTACCTGAAAGAACTTGAGGCAGAATTGGTGTGTGACCTGCACCCTGATTCCACAACATTGACTTTATTATCACCACTCCAGGATCCTCATTCTGGTTCCTGTTTTCCCCATTGCACCAAACTGTTTCTTTAAACAGAAGAGCCAAAAAGAGGGAAATTCAATGTAAAGTAGATTCCATTTTGAAACTTTGTTTGGATTAAAATGCATTGTGGTCATATTTTCACTTCCTGCTAAATGGTTACATACATAATATATATCTCACCTGCATTATATTTACAAAGCATCAGTGACTCTTATTCTGTGACTTTAGAAAGTTTTTCCAATGTGAATTCAATGTGCCGATGTCCCTGTGAGAGGGGGGAAGAGGGGCACATACGTTTTGGAGGTTCCCAAGTAGGCAGTGCTGGCGATGGTTCCAGGAGTCCTGCCCAGTGGTCTCTGGGAAGGTCTGCAACCCCTTACCCACTTTTTTCCCCTTGTTTATTGTTAAGAAGCAAGGCAACAGGAGAACATGTTAAGCGGAGAACATTTAAATATAGTCTGTGGCTTTTTTGGAATTAAAATAAATAGTAGTATATTAACCATTTTACCAAACATCTCACAATGCTCTTGTTAAGGCTGACAACACTTATTAATTTAAAAGTCAAACAAACTTAGCATTTATCCAGTGATGAAACAATGCTGCTGCTTAACCCTTTGTGCTGCCTCTGTTGAGAGTATTTAGGAACCTGGCTTGAGGAGAAGACCTGAGCTATCTTTTACCTGATTCAACAAGGCATTAGCAAAACACAGGGATCCCTGAAAAGTCAAATGCAGGCTAAAACCAGAGACTTTTTAGCACTGAGATACAGGTATCCAGTCTGGTGCCCATGCTGATGGCTGATGGAAGAATTTAAATGATTGGGTAAGCGGACCATGTACAATGATCTAGATCTCACTTGGGGCTGATTGCTTCTATACGGTGTCATAATGTGGTTAAGAAGGGGAAAACAATGACCGAAACCAGGACATCTGGATTCTAGTTACTGTTTACTATAAATTAGTTGTATAACAATTAGAGGATTTTAAACAAAAAAAAACCAAAACAGGACAAATATCATTTGAATTAGAAGATGTTGGGGAAGCAAAATAATTTTCCCTCTACCCTTCTAGGTTGTTGACTGAGACCCTCCCCGCACCCCATAATAAAAGACAGATTAACAGGAAAAACAAACAAGGTTAATAACATGTATACCTCCTGTATATATAGGAAATACCCAGGAAAACTGAGTAACTCTCTGAAGTGGCCCAAGCCACCATCTCCAGCTAAAGACAAAAGAAGATTGGGAGGTTGGCTATCATAAGAAGTGACCAGGAAAAACACAGTAAACCAGGGTGTGGCTGTTTTGCAGATTTAAGTCCTAGCCTTCCCCATTGATAAGCGTTTCTGCAGGTTGAGAGTGCAGATTGAGAGTCCTTCTCTTCATGGTACAGAAAAGAAGACACCCTTACAAATGGAGACTTCCTTTATAAATGTAAATGTTTCTTGCAAAAAGTAACTTTGGCTTGGTTTTCAGAACTTTCCCTGTGTTTACTCTTTCTTAAAAAATAATCAGTGGGGTAGGGATGGATTAGGAGTTTGGGATTAACATATACACATGACTATATATAATATAGGTAAACAACAAGGTCCTACTGTATAGCACAAGGAACTATATTCAATATCCTGTGATAAACCATAATGGAAAAGAATATGAAAAAGATTGTATATATACATATATATAACTGAATCACCTTGCTTACAGCAGAAATTAACACAACATTGTAAATCAACTATACTTCAATAAAATTAAAAAAAATCAGTCTAAAATAATCCTTAGACCAAAGAGACATATTTTTGTGCAACCAATTCTGCTCCCCTTCAAGGAACTACAGACAAATTTGAGATTAAATCCTATGTTTACTGCTTACCATCTTTGTAATACTTTGCAAGGCCTGGTGTTTCAGAGCCTCAGTTTTCTCATCTGTGGAGAGAGGATGACATGCTGGGTCAGGAAATTGCGAGAATCCACTGAGCAGTGTTACATAAAACAGCTATGAAAAATACGAAGGGTTCAATTTTTTTCTATAAAACATTACTGGGGCTAATTGGGAGAAGGAGACCGAAATCCAGAAGAGCTGGGAAAAGGGTCCTTGGAGGAAGTGGGAAGATTCACCACGGAGAAGTGACAGCAGCGTGTTGGAAAGAGAAGTGGATTGGGGGTTGGGAATATGATTTATCCACTCAGCTCTGCCACCAAATATGGGGACTGGGGATCATCCTATTCTGGACCTAATTTTTCTTGATTTACAAAATCAGAAGAGTGGAGTAGATGATCTTTGAGGTGGTTGTTGTTGTTTTTTCACTCTGTGGACTGAGATATAAGACCAGTGCTATAAGGCAACAAAAGCATTTATCTGGGGCCTTAGAAATTGAAAGTCAGGAGACACAGATTTGGGTTGAAACTCAAATGTGCTCTGAGGAGGATTGAAAACTAAAGGGTTTTTAAAGGAAAAAGGAGGAAATTCACATAAATTGTTTTGCAAGAATTCCGATCGGTGCTGGCGGACCAGAGCCATTCTTGTCTACACATGATTGGTTGCTGAGGCTGTTACTATGCAAGAGTTCGCTGGGTAAGCCATCTCTCAGGATGCTTTTGGGGTCTGGCCCAGTTCAGAGTGCACGTTCCATCCAGGTAGAGACGTGCATAGTCTTTCTAGCAACTCATGGCTCCATCTTAGTGCTCTGCCGGCATCACAGACTCCCTTTTATTCACTCATTCATGACTCTGACAATCACCTGAATCTAAGAGTAAACTGAGTAGCTGCAGGCGGATGTTTAAGGGGTTGGCATATTGCAGGAGATACGGACTTACTCTGTGCTGCTCTGGAAAGCAGAACTAGTCGTGAGAGTTATATTGAGAAAATATTTGCTTGAGATTTAAAAAAAGGGACCCTCCAACAATTAAAATTATTTAAAAATAGAAAAATGCCCTTGTAATGACTCCAAATCACTGGAATTATTAAGCCTCTGTATTTCCTCAGATGCTACCCCTTCTTTTTACAACACCTTCCTCCCTCTTTGTCACCTTGCCAATTCATATTAAGACCCAACTAACTTATCACCTCTTGGGGGAAGAGGCTCTGGTAAAGTCACCGTGTTTCTGTTTTCCCTCAGGCTTTCATGCTTATCACTGTTGTTGAGGCCAGTCTTAGGGCAAAAGTGTAATTACAACGTAATTTGTCATGGCAAGAAAGTGTAACCTCTCCCAACGGGGGAACTGAAAAACCATGGGTTATCCATGTGATGAGACACCTCAGAGTCATTTAAAATTTTGTCTTTGAGAAGTTGTTTTTCCTTTAATATGTAAAATTGTTTTTTATAATGTTATCTGAAAAAACAAGGCACAAAGTTGTACATATAAATGTGTTTAAACTGATTTTTTCTTCCAGTTTTATTGCGATATAATTGACACACAGCACTGTATAAGTTTAAGCATAATGATTTGACTTATACACGTCATGAAGTAATCACAGTAATTTTAGTGAGCATCCATCATCTCATGGAGATATAAAGTTTAAAACAGGGAAAATGATTTTTTTCCTTTTGATGAGAACTCTTAGGATTTGTTCTCTTAACTTTCATATATAATATTGATATATACAGCAGTGCTAATTATAGTTATCATGTTATACATCACATCTCTAGGACTTATTTATCTTGTAACTGTAAGTTCAGACTTTTTGACCACATTCATCTGATTCTTTCTCCCTCAAGGGCCCCACCTCTGGTAACCACATACCTGAACTCTTTTTCTATAATTTTGTTTATTTGTTTTTTGAAGTATAATTGCCTTCCAACTCTATGTTATTTCCTGGTATACAGCACAGTGATTATATATTGTATTTCAGCTGTTTTAAATGTGCTTATGAAGACCTAAAGAGAAGCACATACATTAAAATATCAACACATTTTTTCAAAGTGAGTAAATACAAGTAAATGTTTATTTTTTTCTCAACTGTTTTATGTTTCCATATTTTCTAGAATAAATATTTTTGCTTTTGTAACCAGAAAAAATATTTAAAATTGAAAGTAAATTTAAAAAATCATATTTTGTAACTCATGAGAACAGTTGATATTCATGCTATTCTGGATATCTGGAATGTTACCAAATTCCTGGAATCTGTGTTGTAGGTAGGCATGGAAAATTGTCATGTATGATTTCTGATGAGCAATCCTTTTTTTCTGGAAGCTTCTTTTGCCCTTCATTCTCATTCAGTATCTAGTATCAGAGTCCACCTGCAGGAAGGCTGAGACCAGTGTACCATAAAATCACAGAGGTTGAGTTCAGAGAATGCAGCCTGCCCATATAAGGACGTTGGGATTTAAAAAAAAAAAAAAGCACACCCCAAAAGCTTCCCTATATTCTTCCTGTTTCTCTCATGTTACTTGCCCTAACCCTGGTTAAAATGCTGACTAGATTGTTATGCTTGTGGATTTGGATTTCAGCTTCTTCTCTCTTATTTCTTCAGTCTCAATTCTGCCGTGGCCTCAACTCATAAGCCAGTCTTTCCAGGGTTCCTGTCATGAAAGGGGTCCTGCTGATTATGACACAACAAAGCTCTGATGTAGATTTCAGAAAGAGAAAGAGCCATTTCGTGTCAGGATTCTCTAGTCAAAAAAGGATTTGGATGTGTTGTGAGCAGATGACTCAGGTCAGGTGCCTGGAATAGTCTAGAAAAAGTGAACTGTGTGACAATGGAGTTCAAGCTATTTGTCTAGTGTCACCTCCTTCATCAACAAATGTTGAGAAACACCTCACACTAGTCCAGTCTCACTGCTAGGCATTCAAGTGAACAAAGGTGAATAAGCCTCAAGGAGTTCATCAGAGTGTCAGCAGGCAGAGGTGGGAAGAATTAATTGCAATTTTGAGTAATATGCACAATAATATAGTTATATGCTAAGTAGACTGCAGTGTATATGAGAATTTGTCTTTAAATGCAGGCAGATATAAAGAACTGAGTTATAAGAATGGTGAGAATTTATCTCCCAAATATGGGAAAAGGCAAGGAGAGGTAAATGAAGGGGTAGATGAAAGTGCCTGTGTAGAGCTTCAGACACATGAATAGGCATATCCAGTGGGAGATTGTCATTCAGTCGGTTAATATTTAGTGAGAACCAGGTTGTGTTAGGAGCTCTACTGGAATCTCTTAGGCAATGGGAATCAGCTTCTCAACCTGGGCGTGTATTATATGAGGGAGGGAGAAAATACACCGATTAACAAATATAACTATAATACCTTCTCGGCCATCAAGGAGGTGAGGCATAACTTCCCACCCCATTATTAGATAATAATGCACATGATGATTTCTTTCCAAAGAGTAAAATATGAAAAAGGGTGGGGAGAGAATAACTTTACAGTGGTGAAACCTCAGCCACGTGGTCAAGGTCAACATCAATAGTGATATGCTGATAGTATATATATCCTTGATATGATGGGATGAAAAGGGCACTTTACCTCTGCTGTTTTTTTCCCCAAAACATGTCACTCCAGGCTAAAAATGAGAAAAAAAAATCAAATTCCCATAGAGACACATGTTGCAAAGTACATTACCAGTACTCCTTAAAACTTTAAAAGTCATCCAAAGCAAGTAATATGTAAGAAATTATCACACTAAGAGGAACCTAAGGAGACACAAGTAAATGTACTGTGGTGTCCTAGATGGGATCCTGGACACTTAAGTGAAAGCTAAGGAAATCTGAGTAAAGCATGGACTTTGCATAATAACAGTGGTGAAACCAGTATAGTTTCATTCATTGTGAGAAATGTACTAAGGTGAGATGTTAATAACAAGGGAAACAGGATGTGGAGAATATGGAGACTTTCTATAGCATCTTTGCAATTCTTCTATAAATCTAAAATTGTTCTTAAAAATATAAGGTCAATGGATGATAAATGTTGTGAAAACAAAGTAAAGCAAAGAATGGGGAGAAAGAAATTGGGGAGAGAGGAGTTTTTTGGAAGGGATTGTAAGGGACTCCAATATTGGTAGGTGATAGTTGTAAAAAAGGCTGGAGTGAAGACAGAAGAGCATGCCAGTTTCTGTGGGAAGAGCCCAGCAGCAGATGGCATGTGTCAAAGGCCTTGAGGCATTCTGAACTACCCTCGGTGTGTTTGAAGAACAGAAAACAGGCAAGTTTGGACAGAATACAATGAGCTGATAGGAAGGTCACAAGATGAGGTAGGAAGCTAGATTATGCAAAAGTTTAGAGGCCATAGTGGAGGATTTGGATTTTACTTAGAAATAAAGCAATGTTACTTGATTTGCCTTATGTATTCTTAAGATGTTGTTTGCGGCTGCATGGATAGTTGATGGTAGAGGGCAGAGAGGAAGCAGAGGGGCATTTAGGAAACTTATTACTGTGGAGCAGATCAATGGTGATGGTTACCAGAGGCAGGACAGAAGTGGTGACATTCGTAAGAAATAGGATTTGGATGTATTTGGAAGAAACATGCCATGCTGATGCATCAGACAGAATGAGGGAAAAAGAGAAAAATTAAGGATGCTTCTAAAATGTTTTGAGAAGTTGGGTGGTTGGTGGTGTCATTTACGAAGTTGAGGGAGACTTTGGAAGCAGCAGACTTGAGAGGTAAACCAAGAATTTGAATTTTGGATGTGTAACGTTTGAAATGCACATTTGGCCTCCAATCAGAGATTCAAATAAGTAGCTGAGTAGATGAATTTGGAGTGCAAAGGTGAGATAAGAGCTGAAATAAACACTTAGGAGTCATCAGTTCATCTGAATGGTTTTTCAAGTATGAATGGTGAATTTACATAAGAAGTGATTTTAAGTTAGAGGTGTCTGAAGACACCTCTAACTAAATTCCCAACATTTAGTAGTTGGAAAGAATAGAATTTAACAAATGAACAGTTTGGGAAGGTAGAAGTAAAAGCAGGAATGATTGTATATTTCAGAAGCCAAGTGCAGAAATTGTTTCCAAATGGAGGGAGAGGTCAACTGCATCAAATGCTATGAAGAGTTAAGTAAGATCAGTACCGGGGATTGACCACTGAATTAGCTCCCTTGACAAAGGTAGTTTAGGGCAATGATGGGAATAAAGACATAATTGGATTGAGTTCAAGAGAGACTGCAGAGTAATAAAATGAAAACCGGTAGTATAAGCAACAACATTTGCTGTCAATTTTGACAAAAAGAGGAAGAAAAAAGCATGGTAACTGGAGAAGATATGAAAGCAAGGTAAAAAAAAATTTTTTGATTGGGCATTTATTAAGTGTAATTTCAAGTTGATGAGAATGATCCAATAGAGAAGGAATGGTTGATTGCCTAAAAGGAAACAGGGGAAATGGGAAAATTGTAGGTGCAAAATACTTTAGAGAAAAGAATAAATGGGATTCAGGTCATAAGTAGAGGGATCTACTTAAATAGAGGTCTGAGAAGTTCATTCACTGTATGAGAAGAATGGTCAGATATAAGAGTGCAGATGGGGTTGATAGATTTGGTGTCATGAGACTGAAAATAGTCTCTGTTTATCTATTTTCTCAGAAAAATGAGAAGCAAGGTCACCAGCTGATAATGAGAAGGAGGAAGGCATTTCGTATTTTAAAGAGTGAAGAAAAGGTGAGAAATAGTTGTTTTGGAGAGTGGAAGAGTGAACTGGCTGGGCTAATAGGTTTCCTAAGCAGAGTTTAGATCATAAATTTAAAGTTCAGCTGGCAGGTACTGTGATTTCTTCAGCCTCAATCATCTGCATGCGTGCAAGAGAGAACAGCAAAAGTTGGATTTAAACCAGGGTTGGGATTTTGCAAAGGAGTGTGATAGAGAGAATGATAGACAAGGAAGAGAATGGCAAATGAAAGGAGTGTTGATAATAACAGTAGACCAAAGACTCTGAACTGGATAAGAAAAGAAGTGATGAGCTGAAGGAAGAAGGGGGTAGAAGGTGGCAGTGTTAAAAGATGTGAAGTTGTCCTTGAATGGAAAAGCAGGTGTTGTTACCCAGAAGACTGGATGCTGGATTGGAGCTCTTAGTGATGCTTTAGTTACTGGTAAAGAGAAAATCTGAAAACAAAAGCAAACAAAACAAAATGATATGGGGGTTATGAACAGTTAAAGGAAGAAAAGTGGGGTGTCCTATAAGTTGATTGGGAGAGGAAGACAAGCTATTGAGAAGCCAAATATTAGATGGATTTTGAGGACTGAAAATGATAATAGGAGTATAGTGGAGACGTTAAGAGTTAATACGGGTGCTAAAGACTTTAAAAAATGAGAGGGATTGATCAGAAAGATAGAAAATTGTGACAAAGAAACATAGTGAGAGGTATAATTTGAGAGTACTATATGTGGAGGGAGAGATAAATTAGGAGTTTGAGATTAACATATACACACTACTGTATATAAACTAGGTAAACAAGGCCCTACTGTATAGCACAGGGAACTCTACTCTTATAATAAAGTATAATGGAAAAGAATCTGAAAAAAATGTATATATATTCAGATATATATGGATATAGATATAGATATCTGAATCACTTTGCTGTGTACTTGAAACTAACACATAGTAAATTTATTATACTTCAATTTTTTAAAAAGACACCTGATTTAAAAAAAAAAAAGAAAGAAATCTATGTTTCAATAAAGCTTGTTTATTGCTTCTAAAAAAATATGAGAGTATATGCAGCAAAGACCTGGGAGGTTTAGGGAGGAGAAAGAAGCCATCTTCTGGAACTGGCAGCAGAGACCAAGGAGGACATTTATCCCAGACCCAGCAAGATAAGAAGACTCATCTCTTGAGAGGGCTGCAAAGGAAGTGTGACCTCAGGGGAGAGACAGGTTTGTAGAACAGAAGGCAAAGGGAATATTCAGTGAAGCAGTTGAATATATAACATGGGGGTTTTATTCTTCCTAGAGAGTTTAAATTCCAGAGGAAATATTTTGAGGAGTTTGGTAGGAATTAGAGCTTGAATCTGATTAGGGAACTTACACAATAGTAGATGGAAGAACACATCTTAGACTTATTGCCGTAAGAGAGACAAAATGGGACTGTACTAATGTTCTCTTAGGGAGGGGAAACCATCAGTTCAAATTATCATCTACTTCTTGGAAAAGGTCATTTGGGTCATTTGCACTGGTGTAGCAGGCAGTGTTGGAAGGAGGGAGGGTGACCCTGTGTGCTTCCCATAAATCCAGCTGTGGACATTGTTGACACCAGGAAATGAGTCTGAGACAGCGAGCTGAAGTCATGGGGAGAGGTTTGAACCAGCCTTTGAAATTAGGGTCCTGCAGTGAGTTGAATGGTGACTCCTCCTCCCCAAATGATATGTTCATGCCCTATTCACAGATCCTGGGAATGTGACCTTGTTTAGAAAAAGAAATCTTTGCTGATGTCATTAAGTTAAAGATCTTGAGTTGAGATCATTCCGTATGTGTGGGCCCTAAATCCAGTAAGTCTGTAAAAAAAATAAAAGAAGAGAAGGGAAAACAGACACAGACACACAGAGAAGAGGCTATGTGAAGACAGGCAGAGACTGGAGTGATGCAGCTACAAGTCAACGAACACCAAGTGTTGCCAGCAGCCACCTGAAGTTAGGAGAAAGTCATGGAACGGATTTTCTGACAGAGTCTCCAGAAGGAACCAACCAAACACTTTGATATTCTAGCCTTCAGAATTGTGAGAAAATAAAGTTCTGTTGTCTTAAGCCACCAAATTTGTGGTCATTTGTTATGGAAGTCCTAGGAAATGAATACAGGTGCCTAAGTAAAGAATGATAGTGTCACGTACATGGACACACATGGCTTTTTAGACTTTTAAAGCAGTCAATCCTTAAAGAGACTTGTGACCAGCCTGAGATTTCTTTAGCCTAGAAGTGTTTAGTTAGCTGATAAAAGCAGACCTTAATTGAAATACTGAGTGTTATTACAATACTGTGTTAGAAATGATTTTACGTTAGCGAATGAAGAAAGAGATTGGCAGGAATGAGTTGAATAAGGAAAAAATAGTGTGTGAAAGAGAACATGCCAAATATTTCAGTAGAAGATCTAACTCAAGGACAATTCTCTGGAGCTGGTAGGACTCTTTCCTCGTGAGACCAGCAAGAACCAACTGACTGAGATGTCTTAGGGTGTTGAGTGACAAAGCAGTTTGGTCTGATCTGACTTTGTGCCTTGATCTAGAAACTGTTTCCCACAAATACCACAGAGGACAAAATAATAGGAGTCTGCAGAAATCCTCTTGGATCCTTTCTTTTGGTTCTTTTGTCTTTATAATTATTCTGGTAGTTTCCAGTGTTTTCCTCTAGGACATGAAGAAGCTTCCTTAATTTTGATCCTCTGGGACAGATGTCATCGGTCTCTGGCTCTGCATTTTTCTGCCCCACCTGGTGTAGCACTAGTTTCCCAGTGTCCGCCTGGTCTTGCCCACCTGGCAGGTACTTCCTCTGGCTTCTCCATGTTGGTGATGGAGAGTTGCATTATTTGATTGCTCATTCTTTTGGCAAGTATTGGACCTCTTACTCTCCCACAAACATTGCTGTAGATATGAAAAATACTTCATAAAGCATATATTCAGTGGATGAGAAAGGCAACACATGAGTACATGAATGAGATTTTAGGAAATAAAACTATATAGGGAAAGAGATAAAAGGCATGCTATTTCTGATAGGGTGGCGAGAGACAAATTCTGAATGGGTGACATTAGTGCATAGACATACGTTACAATGTATGTGGGGAAGAATATTTTAAGCAGAGATAAGAACAGGTGAAAATCCCTTAGATGGAATGAACTTGGCATATCTGAGTGACAGCAGGAAGAGAGCAGGTGAAAATCCCTTAGATGAAATGAACTTGGCATATCTGAGTGACAGCAGGAAGATCAGGGAAGATGCTGTTTATGGAACCAAGGGCAGAGATGGGGCTAGAGAGACTGGGTTTTATCAAGTGCTATGTTTTGGGGGGTTTTAAAAAATATTTTACTTATTTATTTATATTTTTGGTTGCATCAGATCTTAGTTGTGTCAAGCAGGATATTTGTTGCTGCATGCAGGATCTTCATTGCACACGTGGCCTTCTCTCTAGATATGGCATGCATGTTTTCTCTCTCTAGCTGTGACACGTGGGCTCCAGAGTGTGTGGGCTCTGTAGTTTTCAGCATGTGCACTCTCTAGTTGAGGCACGTGGGCTCAGTAGTTACAGTGTGCGGGCTTAGTTGCCCCATGGCATGGGGGATCTTAGTTCCCTGACCAGGGATTGAACCCACATCCCCTGCATTGGAAGGCTGATTCTTTACCACTGGACCACCAGGGAAGTCCCAAATGCTATGGTTTTAATGGGGGTAGAACAGTGAGTAAGGCTACATCAACTGATTTCTCTTTTCAAAGTATCACAATGGCCTTGGGGTAGAGAAGAGACAATAAGAAGCCAGAGTGAACTCTGGGAAACAACTTGGGAGGGTTTCTCAATAGTTAAGAAAGAGAGATGAAAGACTAGGATGGTAATGAAGGAAGTGCTGGAAAGCAAGTTGATTGAAGGTGTATTTGAGGGTAGTAGAGTCAACAGGATGTGCTGGTGGATTAAAAAGTGGGATGTGGAGAAAAAAGAGAAATCAAGGTTTTCTCCTAGGCTTTTGACTGAAGAATTGGGTGTATATTGTACATTTATTGGGATAAGGAAGATGAAAAAAGAATCATATTGAGAGAGAAGGTGAGAAACAAATAGTTCCATTTTTAAGTATTGAAATTTACAATGTATCTCAGATGATTAGAGAAAACATTGCGTAGGCAGAGAGAAATATGAATCTGATGCTTAGGAGAAAGATTGAAGCTGGAATTTGGTTTTTAAAACCATAAATCAGAATGAGCTAAACTAGGGAGTAAGTGAAGGATAAAATTTCCATGCTGACATGGAGAGATAACAAAGAGGCTGGAAAAGTCTTCAAATCTGCAAAACAAAGTCTTGCTGCAACACAAAGTATCCTTCCTTTGCAAGAGGGATGGACACAGCACCCATAAGATGGTATCAAGGGCCAGTAAAAACTTTATCAGTATTAAATTGAAACTGTCTTTTGATTCTCTTCAAATCACATTGGGACATTGGGTCAACTTACTAATCTCTAGTGACATGTGTGTATGTGTGTGTTTATGTTTATGTATATTATATTATGAACTGTTTGGATATGAGTGACATGTTGTGATTAAGAAATATATTTAAAATGGGTAATTTTTTTCATTATAAAGTCTTCTTCCTGAGATTCTATATTAAGAAACGTTGAGGCCAAAAGTTTTTCAAAGAGATCTTGATGCTATTGTGTCCTGGCATCAGGTCAGCATCTAAGAACAGTTTAAATTTGGTATGACAGAGGATCATCTTAATGGGAAATGTTTTTAAAAATATGAGATGCAGAGTCAAAGTTTAAGAATACAATCAAGACTGGAAATATGATTTCAGGTATCTTCCATATAAAATTAGTGAGCTTTAAAACCATGCAAGTGGTCACATTTTCCAAGAGAGAAACATGCCCAGAGAAAAGAGAGCAGGGCACAAAGCTGCGTTCTTCTATAAAGCACATACCTTCTTATTTAACTGTTAAAATGTTAGACACAGAGAAATGTTCCAATAGGGTTAGTGTCTGTCACATGGCAGGTCTCTGTAACTCTTTAACCAGTTAATGAAAGAATGGAATAAATAAGATGTAG
Source organism: Orcinus orca (assembly GCF_937001465.1). Classification (NCBI taxonomy): domain Eukaryota; kingdom Metazoa; phylum Chordata; class Mammalia; order Artiodactyla; family Delphinidae; genus Orcinus; species Orcinus orca. The sequence goes on along the minus strand of NC_064565.1, from coordinate 15,948,274 downwards.
TTGAGAGGAAGAGAAACAAACCTGAGCAAAAATCTGAGAAGAAATAAAGTTAATGGGGTAGAACCAAGATAGGGCAGTGTCAAGGAAGCCAAAAGAATAGAGAATTCTAAGAATTTAGAAATTGTTTGCAAACTCAAATGAGGAGGAGGAATTCACTTCAGAAGGAATCAATATCCATGGTTCATTGTTGACCTTGATGGGAACAGGTTTAATAGCATGCTTTAGAGTGCTAGGGAATACAGACAAGCAACATATCCTGGAAACAATGTGAGGGTGAGTCTCTGAAGGCTTCCTGGAGGAAGCGATGCTAGGCTTGAATCTTAAATGAGTAAGAGTTTTCCTGGAAAAGTAAGAGAGGACTCAACATATTAGTTAATATTTTTAAGCATTTTGTATCCTGTTCCTTCTCAACTAATCCTTAACAGATCTATAGTGTGTGATCTTCATAAATAATATCTTACTCCAGTCAAGTGCTAATAATGACAAGACGAATTTTTGAGCACTTAAGTGTGCCAGATGCTGTGTTAAGATGCAGTTCATACAAAGGTGCAAAAAATACAGTCCAGTCTTCAAGATTTTTATGATGTATTTGCAGAGAGAAAAAATCAGGTTGATTTATAGAGCACAGACGATGTGTCTGGTCCTATATTCTGCATTAAGGGCACAGAGATAAAACCCACAATGTATGTCCAGGGTTGGACATGTAGGTTAAAAGACACTTACAGTTTCTTATGATAAACGATATGACAGGGGCTGTGGGAACAAAGAGGAAAGATGCCTAACCTAGATCAGGTAAGAGGTTATGGAAAGCATAGAACAAGTAAACTTCGAGCTCAGTCTTACAGGAGACACTGCCTACGAACTTATCTGAGTAAAGTAGAATGTCCTATGAGAGTTAATGCACAGATCCGAGGGAGGAAGCTGCATTTGAATATTTAGAATAAATACCTGAAAAGTATCTATAGGATGGGAGGGTGAGAGTGATGAGAAAGAAGCCTGGAGAGGGTGAATTTTGGCTAGAAAATGGTGACATCATATAATTCAGAACACTGTGGCTTTCTAACTTTTCAGTAACTCCATATTTCTTAGTGAGCCTCCAAATAATGTCATCTTTATTAACAGCTTCTACAGACCTACTAGTACGTTGGAGTTCTGCTTCACTATGTCTGGGTCCCAAATGGTCCTCTTCAGTCATTTCGAAGCCTTAGCTTATTTTATTTAGGGCTTGCTCCAATAAACACAATATTCCTACATGGAATTTAATGTGAACTATTGTCAGTGATTACTATTCAACATGTGGTCTCTAATCTCCTCTGCACCCCATAGTACTTAATGAGCACTCATTCAATCAGAATTTATTGAGCACTGCTACATGGCTGGAACTGAGCCAGGTGCTTTACAGCAGTGCTTCTCAACCTCTTATATTCATATTTTCTTTGACTGGACATTAACATCATCCTTTCCTTTAATATCAATTGAAATTTCAAATTTTTCTTAAATTAAAAACAAAAGCATTTAATGGAATAAAAGTACTCATAGGGCAAATTAATTTTGTCCTAGGGAGGCACAAGGGACGTTTTTGGCTCATATAATGATGATAGAAAGACAAGAATGAATCTGCTTGTTTGTGAAAAAGTTCTGTGCTAAAATTACGTATTCATTTAACAAATATGTATCAAATATCAAGTGTGTGCTGAGCACTGGCCATGTTTGGGATGTACCAATGAGAGCAACAACAACAAAAATGAAGTGGAATTTCTGTTCTAGAAGGTACAGACAGATAATACACATACACATAATGAATAACTAAATGTATAATACATTTTAAAGTGAGAAGTACTATGGAAAAAATAGAAAAGGTTAAGGGAGATGGGAGGGTGGGGTTGGATGGGGGTTGCAGTTTTAAAAAGGGAGGTCCACACTGGCTTTATTGAGAAAGTAAAAATCGAGCAAAGACTTGAAAAGGTTCAAGGAGATACCTATGGGGAATCAAGGGAGGAGCATTCCAAGCACAGCAAACAGCCAGCAGGAAAAGTAGGAGTGGGCCAGGTGAGTAGAGGAACAGCAAGATGTCTTGTCAACCTGGAGCGGGTAGGGTGAGTGTCAGCCAGAGTGGAAGGAGTGATGGTCAAACAAGTTGTTGGGAGTGGGAAGAGATTCTAAAAGAAAGAGAGGGAGCGAGAGAGGAATCTTTAGTGAGTTACCTAAACAAAGATTACTTTTCTATTCAAGTCTGGGGTGCACTTATTAGTGCAAATAATGGCCTCAGAAATGCATGTGGAAGAATGCAGGACAACGGGATGGAATCTTTCACAAAGCTCCCCTTGAGTTCTTCTGCCAAAGACTGTGCAGTGGTTAATTCAGCTCAGAGGTAGTTGCAGAGGGGGAGCTAGAGGGCCTTGGAATGAGACTACCTTTGTTTAAGTCCTGGCTCCATGACTGCTAGGCTGAGTTCTTTCCGGCAAGTTCCCTAACCTTTCTGTGTCTCATTTCCTCACATGGAAAAAGGAATGCTAGTCTTTCCATCATTATGACACTGTGGGAATTGAGATAATACATGTAAGACATTTAGAGGTTTTGAGGATCAATATGGCTGATGACAAAAACCCGTGTCTGACACATACTAAATTCTCAGTCGATATCACCTATTATTGCAGCTTAGAAGAGGGTTTCCTTCAAGTGTTTAGCAGAAAATTTTCACTCCAAAGTCAGGAAAATATCTTCTGCAGACAGAGTAAGTGAGATTTGATACTTTCCTTCAAATCATTTTAAAGAGTTGTGCCCTTGAGCATCTCATCAGTCTGAGAAGATGAAGACATGTTGTCCATAGGTATATTTTGGCTATAAATGGTTGAAGTATATCATAACGAGCAAAGGTATTGGTATTCGTCCCCAAGGTTTTTATGTTCAGTGTATTCAAACTTCAAAAATGTGGTTTTATTTGCTTAACATAGCTATAAAATATAACTCCGAGTAGTTTAGAGCAAATGATGGTTTTAAGTTAGCCTGAAACAGCTTAGTTCCCATTGACCACTAGTGACCGTATACCAGAGAGACTTTGGGATTGGTTATCAAATCTGTACAGAGAAGGGCAAACATTCTTATCTTTAATATATTTGTCTTCAAAGTCATTGATTACAGCTGTCACAGCAAGGCTGAAGGCCTCTTGTGAATTAGCAAGCAGAGGTTTTGTGGTCACAGTGGGGTAGAGAATAATGGCGGGGGACTTTTAAAAATTAAAGTACACTTGTGAGTGTGCATTTAAAGTGCTTTGTTTTTCTTTTCTTTTTCTTTCTTTTTGTTTTACTTTTGGAAATTCTGACCACCCTATTAAGGCATGACTGATTTGGTTAGAACTTGAACTCTTCATTAATTTCAAACTCAACCCATTCACTCCAGGGCATTTGACACAACATTAAAGAAAAAAAATCAGCTTTTAAAAAAGTAGTATCCTAGGCTACAGAAAGCATCAATTCTTCTGCACATAGTTGAGCACAATTCATGTTATCAGTGGAGGCATTAAAACTAAAAACAAAACAGAGTGACAGCCATACCTTTGAAAAATATTGTTGATCTCTTTGGCTATATTACAATTTTGGCACTTAACTAAAATTTCTTTTAAAATTTAGAATACAAGAAATATTTTTCAAAGCAGTTAGTTTGCAAATTTTATAACTTCTCCAATGATATGACTTAAATTTTTAAAATAGTCTCTCTTATTTCATAAAAATTTTCTGAGTCTGTAGATTCCTGATATTATTTAGTCCAGTACTGCCTTGCTTCATGTGTAGGAAAAATGCTTTGTAAAAAATTTAAAAATATAATATGTAAACATTTTTTATTCAAATCATTTTAAGACAAGAGAGCTTGGGTCAAGTTTAAGATATACAACACAGAAAAATTTCTACAGTAGTTCTTGCAATGTATATAATAAATACAAACTAGGAATGCACTAAAGCTTGGCATTGACCTTGATATTTGACCAAAATCAGGTATTTGGCTTCTACTCTGGTCTTCAAAAGGCTGAATGTCTACTTCGATGTAATTTTGATCCTGTGATCAGATACGTTACCATCAATTTAAACACAGTAATGTCATTAGTACTGTAAATAACACATACCATTTGGATTTAATGCCTAAATATTCTTTTCCAGATATAGAAAGACTTCTACCTATAAATTGAAGTGAACAATTTTCTGCTTACTTTATACATAGAAAAGTTTCTATTTACTTAAAGTATAAATGTACCTTACTGTTGCAACTATAAAATGCTGTAACATCATCAAAGTTGATGTGAAGCCTGTTAAATTTATGTTAAAAACAAATAAAAAATTCATCATTGAAACCATTTGGTCCTGAGCTTTTCTTTGTTAGGAGGTTTTTGATTATAGATCCAATCTCCTTATTCATTATTGGTCTGTTCAGATATTATATTTCTTCTTGATTCATTCTTGATAGGTTGTATTTTTCTAGAAATTTATCCATTTCTCTAGATTATCCTATTGGTATATAATTGTTCATAATTGTCTCATAATCCTATTTTTATGGTATAATTTATAGTTTTTCCTCTTTCATTTCTAATTTTGAGTCTTCTCTCTTTTTTCTTAGTTAATCCAGCTTAAAGTTTGTCTGTTTATCTTTCCAAAAAAACCAACTCAATTTTGTTGATTTTTTTACGTATTGTTTTTGTATTCTATGCTTTATTTCTGCTTGAATCTTTATTATTTCCTTCCTTCTGCTAACTTTAGGTTTAGCTTTTTTCTTCCTTTTTTAGTTTTTTGAGGTATGAAATATTATTTATTTAAGATCTTTCTTCTTTTTAGATATTAGCATTTATATCTATAAACCTCCCTCTTAGTACTCCTTTTGCTGCATCCCATAAGTTTTGATATGTTGTGTTTTCATGTTCATTTTTCTCAAAATATTTTCTAATCTTCCTATGATTTCTTCTTTGACCAATTTGTTCTTCAGGAGTTAGTTATTTAATTTTCACACATTTGTGAATTTTCCAGTTTTCCTTCTATTATTGATTCTACTTTAATACTCTTGTGGTTGGAAAAGATGCTTGGTATTATTTTAAATTTTCAAAATTTATTAAGGGTTATTTTGTGAACTAAAATGTCATCTACCCTAGAAAATGTACCACAGGCTCTTGTGAAAAATCTGTATTCTGTTGCTTTTGGGTAAAATGCTCTCTATATCTGTAGGTCCATTTGGTCTATATGTTATTCAAGAAGAATTAATACTGATCTTCTTAAACTCTTCCAAAAAACTTAGGAAAGAGTGGACACTTCCAACCTCATTTTATGAGGCCTGCTACTATCCTGATGCCAAAACCAGACAAAGGTTGTACAGAAAATTACAGGCCAATATCCCTGATGAACATAAATACAAAAATCTTCAATAAAATACTAGCAAACTGAATTCAACAGCATATTTAAAAGATCATACATAATTACTATGTGGAATTATCCCCAGGATGCAAGGATAGTTCAACATATAAAATCAATTAATGTGATACATCACAACAGAATGAAGGATAAAAGTCACATGATTATCTCAACTGATGCAAAAAAAGCATTTGACAAAATTCAACATTGTTTCATGATAAAAATTCTCAATAAATTATGTATACAAAATATTTACCTCAACATAATAAAAGCCATTTATGAAAAGCTCACAACTAACATCATAATTAATGTTAGAAAAACCAAAAACATTCCCCCTAAGATCAAAGATGACCACTCTTACCACTCCAATTAAACACAGTACTAGAACTTTTAGCCAGAGCAATTAGACAAGGGAAAGAAATAAGAGGTGTACAAATCAGAAAAGAAGAAGTAAAATTATCTTTGCAGATGAAATGATCTTATTATAGAAAACTCTAATGGCTACACACACACAAAACTGTGAGAGCTAATAAATATATTCAGTAAAGTAACTGAATACAAAATTGACATATATAAATCAATTGCATTTCTATACATTAATGACAAACTAGCCAAAAAAATAATCAAAAAAACAATCTTATTTACAATAGCATAAAAAATAAAATACTTAACAATAAACTCAACTAAAGTGTTTAAAGATTTGTACTCTGAAAACTACAAACAACTGGTGAAAGAAATTAAAGAAGACACCAATAATAGGAAAGACATCCTCTGTTCATGGACTGGAAGACTTAATAATGTTAAAATGTCTTTACTACCTAGAATGATCTAGATTGAAAGCAATCCCTATCAAAATCCTAATGGCATTTTTTATAGAAATAGAAAAACCCATCCTAAAATTCACATGAAATCACAAAAATCCCTGAATAACCAAAGCAACCTTGAAAAAGAACAAACCTAGAAATATCACACTTCCTGATTTCAAAATACATATAAGCCTACAGTAATTAAAGCAGTATGATACTCGGATAAACCAAACATACAGACTAATAGAATAGCGAGCCCAGAAATAAACACATACACATACTGTCAACTAATTTTTGACAAGGATGCTTAGAATACACAATGAAATAGTCTCTTCAACAAATGGTGTTCAGAAACTGGATATCCACATGCAGAAGAATAAAATTGTATACTTATAACTACAAAAAATAAAATAAAAATGGATTAGAGATTTAAACATAAGACCTAAAACTGTAAAACTCTTAGAAGAAAACATAGGGGAAAATCTTCATGACACCAGTCTAGGAATGACTAATTGGATATGACACCAAAAGCCCAAGCAAAAGCAAAATCAGATAAGGGGGTTTACAGCAAGCTAAAAAGCATCAACAAAGCAAAGGAAATAATCAACAGAATAAAAAGAAGACCCATGGGAGAAAATATCTGCAAACCATATATATCTGGTAAGTGGTTAAAAGCCCTAATGCTTAAGAATCTCCTACAACTCACTAGCAAAAAAAACAAATAATCCAATTTTAAAATGGGCAAAGAACTTGACTAGACATCTTTTGCCAAAATGACATACAAATGGCTAACAGGTTCATAAAAAGATACTCAACATCACTAACCCTCAGAGAAATGCAAGTCAAAACCAAAATGAGCTATCACCTCATACCTGTTAGAATGACATTTTTTTTTTTTTTTTAAGAAAAAAGTACTGGTGACAATATGGAGAAACTGGAACTCTTGTATACTGTTTGTGGCAATGTGAGATGGTGTGACCGCTATGGAAAACAGTATGAAGATTCCTCAAAAAATTAAAAATAGAACTACCATATGATCCAGTAATTCCCCTTCTGAGTATATACCCAAATGAATGGGAAGCAGGGTCTCAAAGCAATATCTATACTCCTGTGTTCACTGCAGCATTATTCACTATAGCCAAGATGTGGAAGCAACCTAAGTGATGAATGGATAAAGATGTCGTATATGTATATACATGGAATATTATTCAGCCATGAGAAGGAAGGAAATCTTGTCATTAGTGACAAGTGGCTGTACCTTGAGGGCATCATGCTAAGTGAAATAAGCCAGACTCAGAAGAAGAAATACTGTATTATTCCACTTACATGATGTATCTAAAAGAGTCAAATTTGTAGCGAGAAAGAGTAGAATGGTGGTTATCAGGGGCTTGTGGGAGGGGAATGGGAAGTTTCAGTTCAGATATAAAGTTTCACTTATACAAGATGATTCAGTTCTAGAGCTCTGCTTTACAACATTGTGCCTATAGCTAGCAATACTGTATTGTGTGCTTAAAAGTTTGCTAAGGTGGTAGACTCCATGTTAAGTGTTCTTAACACAATTAAAAATAATAAAGAATAAATAAAAATTAAAAACCAATGAAGATTCCATTTTATATATGTACCACATCTTTATCCATTCCTATTTTTCTGCAAACAGATTGTACCTTCTTCATTTTTTTTTCCTGTGCTATACAGTAGGTCCTCACCAGCCATCTACTTCATACATAGTAGTGTACATATGTTAATCCCAATCTCCCAAGCCATCCCACCTCCCCCTCCCCCCTTGGTGTCCATACATGTATTCTCTATGTCTGTGTTTCTACTTCTGCTTTGCACATAGGTTAATCTGTGCCATTTTTATAAATTGCACATGTATGCATTAATATATTTGTTTTTTTTTTCTCTTTCTGACTTACTTTACCCTGTATGACAGTTTCAGTTTAGGAAGGAGAAAAATTCGAGAGATGAATGACGGTGAGAGTTGCACAACAATGTGAATATACTTAGTGCCACTGAAATGTACAGTTAAATATGGTTAAAATAGTATGTCTTATATTATGTGACTTTTACCACAATAAAACAACAACAACAAAAAAAACCTAATGAGAACTCTCAGATAATTAAATAGCAACATAAATTGGTTGTGACATAAATATTAAGAAAGAGTGCATTCAGGGAGATCAACTTGATGCTTTGTGATGACCTAGAGGGGTGGGTTAATGAGAGTGGGAGGTAGGCTCAAGAGGGAGGAGATATGGGAATATATGTATGCATATAGCTGATTTACTTTGTTGTACAGTAGAAACTATCACAACATTGTAAAGCAATTATACTCTAATAAATATGTAAAAAAAAAGAGTGCATTAAGTAGTTAATTTAGATATAATATTTTCTTTTTGATTTAACAAAATTTAGAAAAGCTTGAAAATTATTAAAAGTTGTATTATATTTTAATAATACTTTAAAAATAAAATTCTGGATTATTCTTTTTTTAGAAAATAATATACTGAGGTGAAATTCATATAACATAAAATTAACCCTTTTAAAGTGAACAATTCAGTGGGTATTGATACATTCACAAAATATTCTACAGCCACTGCCTTTATGTAGTTCCAAAACATTTCCATCATGCCAAAGTAGAACTCACTACCATTATAGTTTTCCCTGCTCCCCTCTAACCCTAGAAACCATCAACCTGTTTGATTTCTCTCTATAGATTTAACTATCCTTGATATTTCATATAAATTGAGTTCTACAGTGTGACCTTTTGTATCTGGCTTCTTTTACTTAGCATAATGCTTTTGAGATTTATTCACACTGTAGCATGCATCAGTACTTCATTTATTTTGATGGCTAAGTAATATTCCATTGTATATATATCACAATTTGCTTATACATTAATCTTCTGATGGACATTCAGTCTGTTACCATCTTTTGGCTACTGTGAATATTGCTGCTAAAACATGCACTTGGTATACTAGTTTGGGTAGCTGTTTTCAGTTGTTTCGGACATACAAGAGTGTAATTATGGGCTCATATGGCTGTTGGATGTTTAACTTATTCAGGAACTGCCAAAACGGTTTGCACAGTGGTTGAACCATTTTACAGGATCCCACCAGCACTTTATGAGGGCTCTATGTCTCCATACCCTTGCCAAACTTGTCATTTTCTGGTGTTCTGGTTTTAGTCACCCTACTGTGACTGAAGTGGTACTTCATTGTGATTTTAATTTGCATTTCCCTAATGATGAATGATATTGAGTTGTTTTGTTTGTTTTGTTTTTTCCTTGAGAAAAACACCTTTCCTTCAGCACTAGTGATGGGATACTTACAGCACTAGGGTCTCATGAGTCACACCATCATGGAAGTGTTACTGAACAGTTGACCAAAACCAGCTGCCTTGGCCAGGGCCACTTGCCTGAGTTGTCTCACAACAGGAGGTCCCAATAAGGAACATGGTGCTGCCACTGAAAACTAACCAGGAGAATTTGGGAGGGGCCCAAAGAGGGAGGAGACGACCAGCCTACCAGAGCCCTTCTCACTGGAATCCATCTCAGCTGAGCGACGCATGTGCCACCAGGAAGGACCCTGAGTCAGACTAACTATGGGACAAGCCAGAGATTGGCCAGAGACAACCAGGAAGCTAACCCCATCACCATAAAACCAGAGACTGTGAGCCATGAGGCAGAGCAGTTCTCCTGGGTTCCCTTACCCTGCTGCTCTCTGCCCAGGGCCCTCCTTCCAAGTAAAGTCTCTTGCTTTGTCAGCATGTGTGTCTCCTTGGACTATTCATTTCTGAGTGTTACACAAGAGCCCACTCTCAGGCCCTGGAAGGGTAACCCTTCCTGCAACACTCCTGTGCAGCCCCTAGTGATGGTGCTGTCTGACCTGGAGTCCACAGTAGCCACACAGCCTATCTTTGTCTCTTTGTCCAGGTTTATGTACACTTTGGGGTGGGCAAGGGTACCCCAGCACCCTCACACTATATCACTCGACTGCTGACTTGGCTCACAGGCTGCTCTGCTATCAGATGGTTGGTGAAGTTCTCATTCACCTCTTTCTGATGACCTACAAATCGAACTTTCCTGTTGTCTTCATCATCATAAACCTGGCCAGTGTGTGCGTGACCTTCTCCGTGATCTGCGAGGTCCACACCCCAAAGCACCTGGCGCCCACTCCCCACCAAGCCCAGCAGCCGGAGGAAGGTCACTGCCGCGGCCACCTTTCAGGCTGACCCTTGACCCGGTGCGTGGACGCTTGCAGCTCCGAGAACCCACACATGCGCACTGCTCAGTAATGAATATTTTTTTCATGTGCTTTTTTGGCAATTCGCATATCTCCTTTGTGCAAATGTCTGTTCAAGTCTCTTCCTCATTTTTAAATTGAGTTATTTGTCTTGTTCCTGTTGACTCGTAAAATTTCTTTTATATTCTAGATACTAGAACCTTATGAGAATTATAATTGGTATATAATTTTCTCCAATTCTCTAGGTTTTCTTTTCACTTTCTTGATGTCTTTTGATGCATAAAAGCTTTGAATTTGGATTAAATCTAATTTATCTCTGTATTTTTTTGTTGCTTTCCTTGCCATTTCTAAAAATCCATTTCCAAATCCAATGTCATGAAGATTTTCCCCCATAGTTTCTTCTAAGAGTTTTATGGTTTTATATTTAGGTCATTCATCCACTCTGAGATTATTTTTTTATATGGTAAAATGTTGGGTCTAACTTTATTCTTTTGAATGCGGATATCCAGTTTTCCCAACTCCATTTGTGGACGAGACTATTCTTTCCCATGTAATGATCTTGGACCCTGTCAGAAATCAATTGATTATAGATGTATGGGTTTATTTCTGCACTCTCAATTCTAGTCCATTGATTTATATGTTTATGTGTGTCAGTGCCACACCATTTTGATTACTATAGCTTTGTAGAAAGATTTGAAATTGGGAAGTGTATATCCTCTGGTTTTGTTCTTCTTTTTCAAGATTGTTGGCTATTCAGAGCCCAATTCAATTCCACATAAATATGAGCATTGGATTTTCCATTTTTGCAAAAAAGTCCCCTGGAGTATGGACAGAGATTCCATTAAATCTGTAGATCACTTTGACATCTTAACAATATTAAGTCTTCCAATCCATGACAAGGGGATGACATACTGTTTATTTAAGTCTTCTTTAGTTTGTTTCAACAATGTTTCAAAATGTTTAATGTGTAAATCTTGTGCCTCCTTGGTTAAGTAATTTCTATGTATTTTATTCTTTAATTATGACCAAATATACATAGCATAAAATTTAACACTTTAACCATATGTAGGGTACAATTCAGTGGCATGAATGTATTTACACTGTTAGGCAATAATCATCACTGTCCATTTTCTGAACGTTTTTATAACCTCAATCCTAAACTCTGTACCATAAACAATAATTTTCTATTAATACATCCTCTCCCCATTGAATGGTCTCATCACTTGAATCATTTTGCTAGGGCTGCCATAATAAAGTACCAGAGATTAGGTGGCTTAAACAACAGAAATTTATTTTCTCACAAATCTAGATCTACAGGCTAGAAGTCCAAGATCAAGGTGTTGGCAGGATTGACTTCTTCTGAGGTCACTCTCCTTGGCATTTAGATAGGCTTTTCTCCCTATTTCTTCACGTGGTCTTCCCTCTGAACATGTCCAAATTATTTTTTTCTTATATAAACACCAGTCATAGGAAATAAGGTCTATTCAGCTCCACCTGGAATCAGGAACCAAGATCCCACACTGGGATTTCAGGGTGCCATCTTTAAGACCAATATCAAGCTGAAGAGGGTGGCCAAGGGCAAGTGAAATCACCACAAACTTTCCTACCATTTTTAAGTTTTCTTCTTATTGATTCAGCATTCACTTGGTTGCTGTAAACTTTTGACTGTTTCCCAGAGTTCTGACTAAGTAGATTCTGACAAGTACTGCTTATTTTTAATGTTTTTGTGAAGGAACAGGAGTTTGGAGCTTCCTACTCCATCAATTTGCTGACCTCACTCTTCCAGATTTATTCATGATCTCAGAAGTTAATTCTATGATAGAGATAATCAGTTTTGGCTTCAAGGTTCAGCTAGTTTTAAAAACTAGGTTTTTTTTGACAATTTGGCAAAAATACGTATTCACTGCACCTTATTATGGACATTGTAAAATGTTCATTCTTGCCAAAGACTTTATTTATCCCTACTTTTTCCAAAACATAAATATGAGGAGTATTAATAAGGTTGCATAAATTACCTTTTGGAGAAGTAAATGGTATTGTTGTTGGCTTGGCTATCTGTAGTGTTTAGTCATTTCTGAAACCTGAGAAACAAGATTTTTTTTTAAGTTTTATAACCAGGATCAGCTATTTAACACTTGACTCAATTTAGTGATGCCCAAAAGCAAATTAAAATGAACTTAATTTGATAAAATCCTCTTTTCTAGCATAGAGATTTCAAGAAGAATGTTTTCAAAATGGAAACATGACAAAAAAAAATCTAGAGTTCAAGCCCAATGTAGTTATTAAGACCCACAAGCAAGAAATAGTTTGTCTTTTAACTTAGCTGTACTTAGAAAAAAGCAAACAAACAAACAAAAAACCTTATATACACTTGTCATATACAACAGCATTCTAAAATTAAACTGTAGTGTACTAAGACCATCCCTCAGAGTTAACAGACATATCATGCCCCTTGTTAACAGTCGGTCTGGACTGGAATGATTCCTCACTCATTTTTTTTCTATTTCTTCACCATCACACACGTGTTTATCATATTTGTTCTCAAACAATGTGTATTTCTATATAAGTATATATTTCAGTGATTCTAAAATAAATTTACATTACAATATAGAATAGGCTTGTTTCAACGGAAAATACCCTTCTCCATCAAAGAACTTTGTTAGGTTTCTAGGGGATTATACTGGTCCTGTCACTCATCTTTCCCATCTGCCACCCTAGATAAGCTGCAGATCTACATGATGGGAGCATAATATTATAACATCCCTTTCTACTTCAGAGACAAGTTATACACTTATAAGATCCTGAACTTGTAAAATAGTAGTGCCAAAAATCCTTTAGGAGCTGAATGATCATTTACAACATCTCAACTTAAAGACCGAGAAACTGAGGGTTTGTAAGGTATATTGACTTTTCCAGGGTCACATAATGAGGCAGCATAATGGGGACGTGAAGGATTAAATACTGAAATGAGTGCTGTAGGTAATTACACAGAAGGCAGAAATGGAAAGGATTTGAATTATTTAAAGGCTAGTTAACACTGCAGAGCACTTAAACTTTCACAGCACAGAAAGCACTTAAAATAGGGATACCACAGTCTATAAAAATGTATGGGTAGCTTGTTTTCAACCAAGATCTACTTGGCCAATCTAGAAAGTTCGTCTTGGGAAAGGTAAGGAGTTAACAGCCATTAAGATACAGATCTCTGTCTTGTGCAATATTATTTTCTCATGGTTAAAATCAATCCAAGAAATTCGTACCATGAAGTCTGTCTGACTCTGATTTCCATGTGACTTCCACCATTGCACACTGCCTTCCAAGAGGCTGAGCAATGAAGCTATTGAATCGGTCTACATTTTGGGAAGAAAACTTCAAATGCCAGTGTCTAGTAGGTAGGCTTTAATGTTGAGGCCAGCGATAAACTTTTGAGGACAACCATGCCATGGCTAACTTCTATGACATTTAATTTGTTTTCATTTGAATCATTTCAGTCATATAAAAAGGACAGACATTAATATAAAAATAAGCCAAGTTTACCACTCTGAGTTAGGAAATGTCAACATTTTTCTGTATTTGTTTCATATTATTTTTGTTTGTAGGAATAAAAGCTTCAGGTACACTTGAAGCCGCTCAACCTTCCCTTTTGCCAGAAGTAACAATTTTACTGAGGTTGGTATGTGGCCTTCTGTAGCTGCTTTATTCCTTACAACATATATTTATGTCTATAAAAAAGTCTAGTAATATTTTATGTGGTTTTTCATATCTGACATTGTACAATATGCCCCTTTGCAACTTTTCATATTGTTATGTTTGTGATATATCAATGTTGATACATGTATATATAATTTATTTATCTGTGCTTCATTTAATTTGTTATTTTAAACTGATGGATTGAAAGAAGAGCAACAACTTAATTATTTTTTCTCCTCTGGTAGGCATTTTAATTTCCTGTAATTATTTCCTATTATCAACAGTTCTGGAAAGAACACTGTGTTACATGTCTCCTTGTGCAATTATTTAAGAGTCTAAGATAGCTAACTAATAGTGGTATTACTGAAGTGTAAGGTATGTACTTAAAATTTATGAGACAGTGCTCCAAGTCTCTCCAAACTGGTTGTGCCTTTTGTATGCCATGTTAGACAAGTATTTGCATGTACTTGTCCAATTGCCAGCTAGTCGGGTTCCAGATCATCATTCAGAGCCTGGCAGAAGACAAGTCACATTTTTCAGCTGAAAGGGATACTGTGTTCTCTGCTGTCCTTGGTTTTTCCCTGTCTGAATGGTGCAACTACTCAAGTCATAGCACCCTATAAAGTCTATCTATTGTTTTTATTTGCTACTCTTTGCTTTTCCTGTTACTGAAATAAGGGGTGGGATTTGCTACGTGGCCTTCCTCCTTGAATATTTGCTACATATAGTCCCATGCACACCTGCGATAGTCGGCAAAATGCAGTCAGTACCAGAGGAAGTATTTGCTTTCAAATCTCCTTGAAAGATTGATAAAGATTACTGGGTCATAGTCCTCCTGTCTGTTTGAATTGAACAACAGACAAGATGTAGGGGTATTTTGAGTAGACTATTTGGTATCAATTCACATGCTAAAGAGACTAAAAAATGTGAATTGCACAAATATTGCAGGAGTCCTTTAGGCATTGGAGATTCACTAACCAGAGGCCAGAATCCATTCGAACATCAAGCATCAGTGTCTCATTTCCTCAACTTTACTCCAGACAGAAGATGCAAAATGAATCCTACAGGTGGTTATTTGAGGGAAACTATATCAAAACTATTTAATTCTGATTGCATTCCTGCTTGATAAATCATATATTTACTCTTTCAACAAATTAACCTCTTGTCTATCAAAGAAGGAAGTTGCATTGTGTTTGAGTTGCGTAGTCTGGGAGAAGCTAACCTTCTTTTCCATTACTGATCCATCAGCTCTCACTAGGTGGTATGGAAAGAGAAGACCTACAATTGCAGTCAATCTCAGGAGAGCTGGGATCAGGCTCTGCCACACAGAGCCGCATGGTGTTGGTAAGAAGGATGCGTTTCCCCTAGATGACTGCTGTATTGTTCAGGGTGAATGACTTAGAGGAACCTGGGCTGGGTTTTGGCCCTTTAATCCCCTCATCAGGGCAGTCCATTGCAGTGAGCACCCTGTCTGGCCATCCACTGCATCTCTGTCTGCAAACAGGTGGTTACCTTTGATTACTGTGTTATTCCACAGAGGGATTTGGGAAGGAACAGTGTGAGATGTGAACTCAGATTTCCAACTTAGAATGCTCTCCAATACGTCTACATCTTTCCTACAAATACTTTTAAGTTCCAGGGAATTAAAATGCAGGTAAGTAACTGTATGTCCTATTTTGTTTGTTTGTATTGTATCAGTTCCATTTTTAAAATGTCATTATATTTTAATAAGTGCAAATCTTTGGCTGCATATTTTGTTGAATGATAGATATTCATCATAAGGCCTATCAGAGTTCTGTTTTTCAGACACTTATTTCCAACGTTTTTTATCTCAGCATGTAATGTTCCCGTAAACATTTATGTGTGTAAATCTTGGTCTGCTTTTCAGATTGCTTCCTCATTCATTCATTTTTACATATATGTATATATTGTATCTATTAGGTGTCAGAGACTGTTCTGAATGCTTTTGATATATGGGTAACAAGTATTTGAAGGGAACTCTAGGATTTCAGAAATGTAAACATTTCAAGGTTCTTTATAAATACGAGCAAATTTACACGCATAGTTTTCAAGTTACAGATGGTCTTCAAGCACCAAACATTTTGAGGACTAGTGTCTGATCTGTTGGAACTTGAAATGCCAAGACCCATCCTTTCTTTGCTCCAGAGCTCAAAATATTAGAAAATACTTTAAAAAAACTGATGACCAAATAGGGGGTAGCAATATAAGCTTTACTGAGATAAAATGACTGCAGAGCATAACTGTAACCTGAGGTCCACACTGCCTGTTTCTAGTTCCTCCCCATTGAAGAAAAAGGCCTAAGCAGAGGCAGCTGAAGAAGCTGGGCCAGAAAGAACAGATCCCTCCCCAGCCTAAATATAGACCAGAAGCTCAGAAGGCCATGGCAGCTCCAATTACCCACGAAACAAGTAACAAAAGACGAGGTGCAACTTGTGCACAGAAATCCTATGTACCCTTACCAGGACCCTGGGCATGTCAGGCCCTCCCCAGCCAGATTACCTATACCTCTTTCCAGCTTCCTCCCCTCAGAGAGAGAATAAATGGGCTTATCTTCTGAAAGAAACGTGATAGAGAAAATTTAAGGGTAGTTCTTTTGCAAATACTCCATGAGAGCTACAGGGAGCAGTATGTTTTTTCAGGAAGAGCAAGATATCAAAGGCTTTCATTCCTGGACACTTATTGACTACGTAACATTAGACAATCTACTTAAATTATCTGAACCTCAAGCAGTGAGGGTATGATACCCATTTCATAGTACTACTGCATAAATTAAAAGAAGTATTATTGCTGAGTAACTTCTCCTCCCTGTGGAGTTGTCAATTCATCGACAGGGAAAAAAGTCAAAACAGTTGTTTAATATATTACCTCATTGACTATTACAGCTACAGAGGTCATAGTGGTGAAATTGGAAATGCTGTATAGACGTTCTCATTATTAACCCAGAGTTTATTGAACTTAATGGCTCTTCTAGTCCCAAATGACATAGATCAACCACACATAATTCTATGAGCTTGCTTATTTTATTTATATGTAAGATTAACAGATTTCTTACTTGATAGGCTTTGGAGATGTGTGTTAGCTGTTGATTTTGGTAGCTGTGTAAACAATGGTTCTAATTTCTCCACGTCCTTGGCAATACTTGTTATTTTCCTTTGTTCTGACTCTGGCCAACCTAGTGGGTGTAAAATGACACTTTGTTGTGGTTTTGATTTGCATTTCTCTAAAGATTAAAAATAAGAGCGCATCTTCTTTGGGAAAATGTCTATCTCAGTCCTTTACCCATTTAAAAATTTGATTGTTGTCGTTGAGTTCTTTATATATTCTGGATGCAAGTCCCTTACCAAATATATGATTTGTAAACATACTCTCCCATGATCTCGGTTGCCTTTTCGGTCTTCTGTTAGTTTCTTTTGATGCACAAAACTTTAAGTTTTTATGAGGCACGATTTATCTTTTTTGTTGTTGCTGCTTACACTTTTGATGTCATATCTAAGAAATCATTGTCAAGTTCAAGGTTATAAAGCTTTATAGGTTTAGCTTTTACATTTGCTCTCTACTCATATTTCAGTTCCTTTGGCATATGATGTGAAGTAAGGGTCCAACTTTATTCTTTTGCAAGTGGATATCCAGTTATCCAAGCATCGCTTGTTGAAGAGGCTGTTCTGTATTCATTGAATCACCTTGGCACCCTCATCAAAAATCAAATGGTAATACAGTTGACCCTTGAACAACATAGAGGTTAGAGGACACTGACCCTCTACATAGCGGAAAATTTGCATATAACTTTACAGTCAGCCCTCTGTATCTGTGGTTCCACATCTGGGAATTCAAACAACCTCGGATTATGAAGAACTATAGTAAGTATTTATTGAAAAAAAATCCATGTAAAAGTGGACCTGCACACTTCAAACCCGTTGTTCAAGGGTCAACTGTATATAGAAGGGCAAATTGGAAGTTGATTGTATTCCATTGGTCTATGCTTATGCCAGTACTACACTATTTGATTATTGTACATTAGGAGTAAGTCTAGAAATTAGGTAGTGTGAGTCCTCCAACATGGTTCTTCTTTTCCAGTACTGTCTTGACTATTCAGAGTCCCTTGCAATTCCATATAAATTCTAAGATTGGCTTTCCCATTTTTTGCAAAATGGGTCATTGGGATTTTGAAAGGAATTGCTTTGAATCTGTAGATTGCTTTGGGAAGTATTGCATCATAACAATCTTCTGTTTTCCAATCCATAAATATGGGATGTCTTTTTATTTATTTAAGTATTTATTGATTTCTTTTAACAATGTTTGTAGTTTTCAGTGTACAAGTCTTGAACCTTAGTTGAATTTATTCCTAGGCATTTTATTCTTTATGATACTATCATAAATGAAATTGTTTTCTTAATTTCCTTATTGGATTATTCATTTCTAGTATATAAAAACACAGCACATTTTTGAGTGTTGATCTTGTACCCTTCAAATTGGCTGAATTCATTTACTAACTCTAATATTTTTTGTGTCTTTGGGGCATTTTCTATATGAAAGACCACGTCATTTGCAAACAGTTTTTTCTTCTTCCTTTCCAATGTGGATGGCTTTTATTTCTTTTTCTTGCTTAATTGCTCTATCTGAAATGTTCAGGATAATGTTGAATAGAATGACAAAACAGGCATACTTTTCTTTTCCCTGATCTTAGGAAAAAAGCTTTCACTTTTTTACCATTGAGCATGATATGAGCTCTGAGTTTTTCATAAATGGCCTTTATCATGTTGAAGAAGTAACTTCTACTCATTTTTTTAAATTATAAAATGTGATGGATTTTTTCAAATGCATTTTATACATTAATTAAGATGATCATGTGTTTTTTCTTCATTCATTTCAATAATTTTGTATATTACATTTATTAATTTTCATATATTGAACACTCTTTGTATTCCTAGGATAAATCTCACTTGTTCATGATACAATCCTTTTAATATATTGTTAGACTCAGTTTGCTAGTATATTTAAAGCACGTTATCATCTATTTGGATAAGAGACATTGGACTGTAATTTTGTTTTCTTTTGATGTATTTGACTAGCTTTGGTATCAGAATTACATTGACATAATAGAATGAGTTAGAAACGGTAGCTCTTACTCTATTTATAAGAGAATTTTAGAGGATTGGTCTTCCTTTTTTGAATTTTTAAAAAATATTTATTTATTTGGTTGTGCTGGGTCTTTAATTGCAGCAGACAAGCTCCTTAGTTGTGACTCGCTGGCTCCTTAGTTGTGGCATGTGAACTTTTAGTTGCAGTATGCATGTGGGATCTAGTTTCATGACTAGGGATCAAACCAGGACCCCCTGCATTGGGAGCATGAAGTCTTAACCACTGCACTACCAGTGAAGTCCCTAGAGGATTGGTCTTAATTCTTTTTAAAATATTTGATAGAATAGCCCCAGACATTTTTTGGTGGGGAGGTTTTTAGTTACTGATTCAATCGCCTCACATTGAATTGATTCTTGTGTATGGTGTGAGATAGGGGTTCAACTTCATTCTTTTGTGGGTGGATATCCAGTTGTTCCTGAACCAGTTCTTGAAAAGACTATTCTACGTTTTATGTACCATTTTATCTCATAAGGATGCCTAGCATCTGAGGCAAATTGTCTGGAGGATCATGATCCCAAACCAAGTGGGGATAAGTCCCCCATCACATTGTTTTCTGTCAAAGGCTTTTCCTAAACTGAAGAGAGTTAAGAACTTCTTAGGCCTTTCCTGCTAGTACAGACCTTCCCTAAGACTGTCTTCAGAGGCCTTGAGATGAGCAATGACTTTGGCATGTGATTCTCCCCCAAACTGGGGAGAAGCCCAAAGTTTTCTTAAGCCACATGCTGCCTCTACTTTTGTCACATCTCAATCACACACAACTTTTCTTATTCCTTTGGTTTTGTTTTATCTTAACTACTACACTAATATCATAAACATTATCTTTCCATCTCAAAATTTCCTGCTGCATTAGGATTTTGATTTGAGGCTCCTCAGTGCTGGCAGAGAAAACAGAATCTGGGGGTAGCCACGTGTTTACTCCAGAGTTTTACCCTTTTGAGTTGAGCCTCCACTTTGGCCTCTGCAGATGGGGCTCTAAGACAAGAAAGATTGCCTTGGCTGTCCAAAGTCTCCAATAGCATTTTTCCTGTCTCCCCACAAAATTCCTCTTCAAGCCAAGACCAGATTATAGTTTGCTTTGGTTAGGATCATAAACAGACGTTCTCTCACCCACAATTTGGTTCTCTTTGTTACTAACACTAGTAGCTAGAACCACACTTGATAACTCAAACCATCAATGTGAGATCAGCCCAAACAGCCATGGGACCTGGTGCCTGGGTTCCCTGACTCTTTTTAACTGGAGGTTGAATGCAGCCTTTCTTGGAATTGTCACCTCCCTTTCTCTTTCTCTTCCTGGTCCCTGCGGCTTGGTTATAAGTGGATTCAGCATCCTTCTTGGACTTGGCTGGCTCTCTCTATAGACACACAGGCAGAAGGGCAGGCCCTTTTTAGGCCTTGAATATGGGTTACCTCAATTTAGCATTTTATCAGAATTCTTCATAGAATTGTACAGATATTAATATTTTAGTGAAAAACTTGCTATTTCTTTTGAGAATGTTTGTCAAAATTTTGGAAAAATGTATGGGCAATTTTAGGTTAGATTTGGGGAAATTATTGGTTTTCTGTCTATAGCACCATTGCAATATTCCTCAAGTTAAGTGTTTTTAGAGTAATAATCTCAATATTTATAAGAGGTGTAAGAGGAATTTAGCAAAAAACAACCACCATTGTGGACATTTTTATCAGATGCCCAAGATGTGTCCTTGAAGCTTATCTAAAATCTGTTCAAAGAAATATGATGAATAAGGAGTATAAAGACCTTCAATTGGGAAGATAAGAAATGAAGATCATCACCTATGACTGAAGAAGACAGAGTCATCTACTATGGAAGCACCAAGGAAAAGGAAATTTGAATTAGAAGACAATGGGGTTGTCATCGCCTCCTGTAGAAATTAGCCGCACTGACTAGCAATGATCTGGAAGGAGCAAAATAAACCAGAGTCAACAAATGTGTAAGAGCAAATGTTGTAGTTTTATAAAACAAGTTGCATTTTTAAAACACATTACATTTGTGAAAACAAATGTTGCTATGTTAGTAACTATTTGTGCCTATTTTTTCTCTTGTATTGTTCAGGGTGTTTTAGTTTCAAAGCATGACAGCTTTTGACAGCATGGTGAGGGTTGGAGGTCAGAGAGAATGTGCCCAGACCAGGAAGACCAGAGCTGAGGTCTCTGACTTCATTGAGGGGCCAAACTCCAAGGTGGATGATCAGCAGTTTTGTAAGCAGTATCATTCAAAGGTTGGTGGTAGGTCTGGTTGTGATGCATGAACTTTTGATACGTAAGGAGCTTCAATTCTATAAGAGGCTCAGTCAGCATACAAAGCGTATTCACGATGGAACCATAATACGTGTAAGCCTGGAGTGGGGAATCTCTTGTGATAAGTACATCACAAGAACATAGAGAAGCAAGTTCCAGTCATTTGAAAGTGTTAAAGCAGGCAGGTAGCTAGATATGAGCAGAGAAAGGAGGGCACGGGCCAGGTGGCAGGAAACCACACATGTTGGGGTGATCAGTGTCCTGAAGGCAGACAAAGAAAGACGGGAAAAGGAGGGAATCTCCGGCATCCTAATGTAATTTTTGCTCATTATGCTCTCATTACAATAAAATTAGCCTTGCAGATAGGAAGTTCCCATCATGCACCAAGACCATGACCCTTCCAGTAAAGACTAAATAAGGACAGGGGCTCCCCTCGTGACACAGTGGTTAAGAATCTGCCTGCCAATGCAGGGGACACGGGTTTGAGTCCTGGTCCAGGAAGATTCCACATGCCACAGAGCAACTAAGCCCATGCATCACAACTATTGATCCTGCACTCTAGAGCCCGTGAGCCACAACTACTGAACCCTGCACGCCACAACTACTACTGAGCCTAGAGCCCGTGCTCCACAACAAGAGAAGCCACCACAATGAGAAGCCCATGCACTGCAACAAAGAGTAAGCCCTGCTCGCCACAACTAGAGAAAGCCTGCGAACAGCAGCAAAGACCCAATGCAGCCAAAAATAAATTAATTAATTAAAAAAAAAAGACTAAATAAGGACAAAAATCCCTCTTCCCCTTGTGAAGGTGGAGCTGAGATGAAAATCAGGGAATACAACCCCAAGCCCCCCCTTTCCCAATGAATATTCTGCCCTTTCATTCTATGCCTCACAAAACCAGCTTGCCAAAGAAACTCAGGGCAGCTACTCACCTGAGCCTGCCCGCTCTCCCCTGGAGAGTGTACTATTGCTTAAATAAATCCTCACTTTACTTTCTTATCCCTGTCACATTTCTGAATTCTTTATGTGACAAGACAAGAGCCTTTCACTGGGAACAAAAGGATACTTTGTTAGAATTAGGAACAGTGATGTGATTCCAAAAATATAGAGAAGGTTTGGTCAAAAATCTATTCCCAGCAAGAATGTGAAACCAGTAGGAGTGGGTAAGTAGAAATCTGAAACTCAAACCAAGGTGTAGAGATTTGGCCATATGGCAGAATGCCCAAAAGACTGGTGATTCACGGGCACATGTGTGTCCAGAGGTCACCCCAACCACATGAAATGAGAAAACGTTGCTTCCATATTCATAAACAAAGGACGTTTCAGCCATCAAGCCATCACATTACAGCTGCTCCCAAAGGTGAGCACTGAGGGAGCTCATGATGGAGACAGGATGCCCCCCATCTAGCAGTCAGCCACTGAAGCCACCCATAACGATGCACCCTGAGGAGACTCAGGATGAGAAAGCACAGGATCCTGGCCCCAGAGAGCTGAGGTGCATATCAAAGGAATGATTTCAGTGAGCCCAGACTCTTACATCTTCCCATACATAGAGAAGTGCTAAATTCCTTAACCTGAGATGTCTGGTTTTCTTTAACTAACAGTAATCTTTTGATGTTCTGACTACCTGGTCTTTGTTACAAAAACTCCTATAGATCCTGGCCCCTCCCTTGCCTCTTCGAAGCAGTCCCTCAGAGCATCTGAGATGCTGTCTCCTAGGCTTAAGTCCTCAGTCTTGTCTACCAAGTAATATATAATTCTCAAGTTTTAGGTTGTATGTTGTTTTTCAGTTGACACTGCCCAACAAATCTCAGAACTGACCAATGAATAGGGCAGATTTGAGCTTTGTAGCTGACTTTGTACAACATCTTAAGGTTTAGTGTTTTCTAAACTGATTTCCTAAGTTACTTCTTATGGTCAATTAAGCTTAAAAACGATATATGCAAAATTTCCAACTGATGGATTTATTAAACTTCTATAGTAAGTTAAAACAAACAAACAAGCTATGTTTATCCCAGCATTTTCTAAATTTCCTTAAGAAAGGAATCCTTGAAATGTATTTTGGAAAATCCTGCTGTAATCAGCAGATGAGACCCAGCAATCTAATCCAGAGGGTTTCTAGCTCCTCACACCCATTGCTAAAAGCATTCACTGCACTCTTTACCTCCCTGTTCAGCCCCTGAACTTGGCCCTGAGACCCCATGCACCAAGATTGTGAAAGCATTTTCTTTCCCAGAGAAGTAGATGTCATTTATCTCTTGTTGACCTTTGCATATATCATTCTCTCAGCCATCACCTACTACCAGATTAACTCCTACTCTCTCTCTCTCCTTCTTTTTAAGCTATCACTCTCTCTCAGGAAACTTCACATCACCTCCCTGATCACTCACTACCAAATCTGCATGCAGTGTCACTCTTAGGTGCTCCCCAGCTCTCTATCGTTAAGTAGGGATTTATTGAGACTCTACTTTGTGCCAGGCTCTTGGGTTACATCAGTGAACAAAACAAAGCATCTGACCTTAGCATCTATCTCCCTAGATGCCTGTCTTACATACACCTCATTAGATTGTCAAGTATCTACTTTTTTTTTGTCTATCTCTCATGCTTACTCTAGCTGTGTTAAGAACAAGATCCATCCAATTCTTTCAGTTTTATTCCCAAAACCCAGCATCACTTTTATGATGTTATAGTCATTCAGTAAGTGCTAGTCAATGGCTATGAGAAACAATCATACCATTTCTTATTAATTTTTCCTTTTGTTTGTCATAGTTTCAAATATCAAAATCTTATCTGGGAAGCTATCTCTAGGAGGTCAAAATAATTTATAGTGCAAATCTCTTCATCAGATCTCAGCAATAATGGAGAGAAGCTCCTGGACTTTACCAAGTTCCCCTTGGTCACCCCTCTGGTTTTTGGCAGTAAAGCCCTCCACCATCTCGTGCTCATATTTCCTAGAGTAGGAGGTTGCAATTTTATTAGCTTTTCTAACAACTTTCTATGCAATGTATAATTTTAGTGAATTAAGTAAAAGTAAATGAATTTATGTTGAGATTTTTGTTGACCATGCTCAAGTAGCCTCTGTTCCCTTAAGCTGTCAGTCACCTTGGGCTGGCACAGAATGTAGCAAGAACAGAGTCCAGATTTTGACCAATTTGAATTAAATCCTCCCTTTTCCCCTGGGATCTGTGACTTTGGGAAACTTACTTAACATTCTTTTTTTTTTTTTTTTTTTTTTTTTTTATATAATATATATATACTTTTATTATTCACCCGTTAATTCCATAATATGCCAATCACGAGCTAGTTTTCAGCAGTTACATTCCCTTGACCATGGCTGCATAATGATGTGATTAATTGGAAAACAGGGAGACCAGAGACACGGCCAGAGGTGACATCACGCAGCCTACGCCATTGCAATACAATCATCAAGTTCAGTGGCGGTTTGTAAAACCAGTTCAGTTCTGGTCCCTTTGCCAGGGATTCTCACGTTTGTGAAAACTGGACCAACAAGTGGTGGGGCTCCATTTCCTGGTTTGAATTCTCAGTGGCTTTATCCAGAATCTCACTGGCAACTGGTTACTGTAACACCAGCCCAACCTTCTCTGCCCCCATGCTGGGGCACTTCCAATTGTAAAGGTAATACTGTAGGTTGCCGTCCCCTATGCCAAACTTGAGCTTCTCCAGGAAGGTTTTGTTCTCCATGAGATCCAGTGCATTGAATACGTCAAACCCTTTCATTTTGGCGAGAACGAGGGCGTCGCTCATGAGGTCTAGAAGAGGGGTCTGGGTGTGAACGTTGTAGAAAGAATAAGCAGCCTTTAGACTCTTGTGGGTCGGGTGATTCATGATGGTGGACGGAAGTGTATAAAAGCTCAGGAAATCGGTCACCTCACCGTTTGCATTCTCCACCACAAAAGTGTCGATGATATTCTCCTGGGGGTAGAACCAGTGTTCCACCTCCTCTTGGCTCATGACTGGTGTGAGGTGAAACTGCTTCAGGTACTGGGTGAGGAGCTTGTGCACTACTGCAATGTCCTTTTTTTCCATTGGTCGCAGCCCAGCTGTCTTGGGAGTCTCTGGAAGTCGGTAGAGCTTCATGGTGCGTTGCATGGTCATATTTCTGCTCAAGTGGGAGAACTTCACTTCAATCAGCTTCCGTGGGTTTAGGGACCGATGCCAGTACCTGCAGGTGCCAACAGGCTTTGGTAATACGACCCCGGCAGTGTAAACAGCTTGGAAGATGCCCTCCAGGTGCACCCGCCGGGTTATCTCACGGATCAGGACTGGAGCCACCCTCTTGGAACGCAGCTTCTTGTGGACACACAAGAAGTTGATCTCTACCATCTTCTTCTCTGTGTCATAGATATGGATGTTTGCCGGGATGGCGCTGATGAACCCAACCAGTTTCCGACTCGAGACCACTCGAACCCCACAGTGCCACTGGGGGAGCCAGCCAGGCGGCCGGAGAGCCCACAAAAGAAATTCGGGAGAATAATCAAATCGGAACATGTTGTCATCATCTTCCACATAATTCTCATTCAGGAGGGTGTAGAGTTCTTTCAGCACACCACGGTCCCCCAGGTCCAAGGCATCCCAGGCGAAGTCCTGGGGCAGCGTGTAGGGCTCCTGGCGGATGCTGTCTTTGTCAGGTTCCACGGGACCATGTGTGTTCACGACTTCCCCCAGTTTGGGGACGGGCTGCGTGTCCCAGAACTGGTAGCTTCGTTTGCTAGCCTCCTCCATGGTTTTTGCAGGTCCCTGACCTACTGAAAAGAGTTCAATGGCCTTCTGTATTTCCTGGATCCTCTCTGCTGGCAAAGAGTTCATCTTCACAGGCTGATCCTGGGCTGAATCTGTCTCACTGCCTTTCTCTTTCTTCTTTTTTTGTTTCTTTTTCTTCTTTTTGGCTCCAGTGTCATTGGCTGGACTCAAACCACCCCGGTTGTAGCTGTTGTCCTCCTCGTTCTCGCAATCGCTGCAATGCTCATGGCCGTTTCCGTTCCCTTCCATCATCTGCGGCAGCGGAGGTACCGGCGGCTTCACTGCTGTATCACTCTCGTCCGCCATCTTGAGTTGCGAGAGCCGGCCTCCTACTTAACATTCTTGAGACTTACTATCCTCATTTGCAAAACAGGAATGACTAAGCTCCTTGCTGACCTCATAGAATTGTGTGAACATTCAAAGAGTGTGGAAGGTGACAGACCTCACACAGTACTGCCTGACATATAGTAGTAACTCTGTAAATGTTAGTTTCTTATTCCTCCCAGGAGGGTGACTTTCCTTTTACGGAAGGGGTGGGGGAAAGAGGTATGAGACTGTCAAATTGTGGTGAGAATGTTAAATGAAGGCATCTTCTTGTGCAGATGTTAGGTCTCCTGTAGTTCAGCCTTAATTATTCAGAGGACTGAGCTGGAGGAACTGGAGGTAAATGCATCATTTAAAAAAGTTATCTGCTTAATCTACAGGGGTTCTTTCACTTGCTTCAGGCTGTAATTAAGACTTGTCTGAATATACACTAGTATTGTAATCGAGGTACAAGAGGAAGAAGATGAAATGCAGGAAAAACAGAGCTTCCAGCTTTCTTCTGAGTGAAAGATTGCTCACTTTGGAGAACAGAGTGAGCCTTCAAAAAGTGCTTACCATGTAAAGCAATTATACTCCAATAAAGATGCTAAAAAAAAAAAAAAAAGTGCTTACCAGGGGAAAATTTTAACATTTCCTTTTAACTACACAAGTAACATCAATGTGCTAATTATTCTAAAATGAGCTCGGAATTTTCTGTATAGTTACGCTTTATGAAATACTTGAGCTCCATTACACCAAGAAATAAAATGCTGCAAATTCATTTCTGTTAATTCATGCACGATTGAAGCAGGGGCTGGTGTGAAGCCTCCAGAATATGCACATTTTGGTTGCTTTGTTCTTACTGCATTTGTAGTTAAAGGTTTACAACAACAAAAAGCTGTAAGTACATTGGACTCATAACTTTTATGAACTGTTTAAATGCATAATGAAGATGATTCATAAACGTCTCTAATTATATAAGCACATCGCTAAATACGGATTATAAAATATCTTGTTTACTTTTTCTATAAACCCACCATAGGTAAAAGAATATTACAAGCATAGCATCTATTTTGTGTAGGATGGAGATTGGATCTAATTTTTACTTAAGAAAAGTGGCCCTGTGTCATTGGGACCATTTTTTCTTCAATTGTTTTTTCACCAAAATCAGAGAAATCATTCTGATATCATCTCGGTGAATATAAGTGAGGGCTTCAGTTAGCTGAATTTCTCAGTTAAAGCTTTAAGCTAAACCACATTAAAAATAATTCCTCTTTGAAAATCTTTTTAAAATATTTAAATCAAGCCCCCATGGCTCCATGCCCCACAGAGAAATGCAACAAAGCCGTTATGATACTAGATCTTTATCTGTCTCACTAAGGATTTTGTGTGATATGAAGGAAGTCATAATAGCCATTATCTAATGATCAGGTACTATATGCCAAACATACTTGCAGTTGCTTGTCCCACACCCCTTCTCAAACCCTGCCCCCCAGGAATCCAGGAATGAACCTCTGCAAGTATGTGCCAGGCAATTAAGAGGAACTCAGGACTAATTGTGAACGATTTTGTGAAGTAATTTGTCAATGAACATGTTACTGAACTCAGCTTCAGCTGCTTGCTGCTGCTCAAAAGCCAATACTTTGAGAGACAAGTGTCAGTAGAAAGGTAAGGTGCTTTAATCAGAAAGTCTGGCAATCTGGGGAGAAGGTGGGCTCGTGTTCTAAGACCAACTACAAAAATTCTGCTCAGCCATGACAGTTTTTAAAAGAAAGTAATGGGGGGAGGTGGTAAGAATCTCAGTGAATCATTGAGGCAGGATGTTGGGTTCTGCATCCTTCTCCATTGCGTGCAGACTGGCTGACTCTCTCTTCAGATGTTATCTTGGCCACATGATCTGTCTACAGGATTCCTTGGGGAGGGGTGGGGGTGTTGGGGGTAGAGAGCTAGTCATTTTTTAACTGCTTAATTCTTGATTCTTTTTTTTATCTAGGAAAAGAATCAACAGGTTAGGCAAGGCATGTTGTGTGCTCAGGAGAGCATAAGTTAGGAGTTAGGTTAACTGACTAGTGATCTCATTCCTATAATTAGGTTCTTTCAAGGTTAGAGGGGGACAGAAATGGGCAAACAGGAAAGGGGAAGAAGAGTTGCTTTCCAGTATATTGTGTAAGGTTTTTACAGTAAACATCTCCAACCCGCTGCAAACTGTTCGTGGCAGCATTAATTATCACCCCGTTTTACAGGTGAACAACTGAGACTCAAGGAGTCTAGGTCATTTAGACATTGTAACACTGAGAAAAAAATAAGGAAATTGGGTTCCAAGCCACATTCTAAAAATCCAGCCTGGGTTGTTTCCAGTGCTCAAACCATGATGCAGCTCCATCTGCCAGAACAGGCTCACTGGCCTGGATTGCACGAAACTCAAGAGTTAGAGGGATTTCATGGGTTTGGGTCAACCTCTGAAAGATGTGTGTCTGTTTCCACATTAGGATGATCTTTTGTCTGCTTCTAAATTGTTTTTTAGCAAATACTTTTGGTTAGCTGAGGTTGTGATTAGTTGTGTTCTCATTAACTGGTGTTTAATTAATGAGAATCTGAACTCTCAGGCAAAAAGAGGGCCAGACTTTAGATTTTATAGACCAGGTTTGGAAACTCTAGGGCTTACAGAGTAACAATGAAAGCAGCTCTTTTGTCCCTTTCCTGTTTGCCTATTTCTGTTCCCCTCTAAACTTAAAAATCTAACTATAGAGAGGGATACAGACCTCAACCTCCTGTCTTGATGATTCACTGAGATTCTCTCTCTCATTGTTCCCTTTAAAAACGCTCATGGCTGAGCAGAATCTTCGGAGTTGGTCTCAGGACACAAGTCCATCTTCTTCCCAGATTGTTGGCTTTTCTTTTTCTTTTTTCATTGTATTTATTTATTTTTTAACATCTTCACTGGAGTATAATTGCTTTATAACACAATGGTGTGTTAGTTTCTGCTTTATAACAAAGTGAACCAGCTATACATATAAATATATCCCCATATCTCCTCCTTCTTGCATCTCCCTCCCACCCTCCCTATCCCACCCCTCTAGGTGGTCACAAAGCACGGAACTGATCTCCCTGTGCCATGCAGCTGCTTCCCACAAGTTATCTATATTACATTTGGTAGTATATATTAGTCCATGCCACTCTCTCACTTCGTCCCATCTTACCTTCCCACTCCCCGTGTCCTCAAGTCCATTTTCTCTGTCTGCATCTTTATGCCCGTCCTGCCCCTAGGTTCTTCAGAACCACTTTTTTTTTTTTTTTAGATTCCATATATATATGTTAGCATATGGTATTTGTTTTTCGCTTTCTGACTTACTTCACTCTGTGTGACAGACTCTATGTCCATCCACCTCACTACAAATAACTCAATTTCATTTCTTTTTGTGGTTGAGTAATATTCCTTTGTATATATGTGTCACATTTTCTTTATCCTTTCATCTGTTGATGGACACTCAGGTTGCTCCCATGTCCTGGTTACTGTAAATAGAGCTGCAATGAACATTGTGGTACATGACCCTTTTTGAATTATGGTTTTTTCAGGGTATATGCCCAGTACTGGGATTGCTGGATCGTATGGTAGTTCTATTTTTAGTTCTTTAAGGAACCTCTATACTGTACTCCATAGTGGCTGTATGAATTTATATTCCCACCAACAGTGCAAGAGCATTCACTTTTCTCCACACTCTCTCCAGCATTTATTGTTTGTAGATGTTTTTGATGATGGCCATTCTGACTGGTGTGGGGGGATACCTCATTGTAGTTTTGATTTGCATTTCTCTAATGATTAGTGATGTTGAGCATACTTTCATGTATTTGTTGGCAATTTGTATATCTTCTTTGGAGAAATGTCTATTTAAGTCTTTTGCCCAGTTTTGGATTATGTTGTTTGTTTTTTTGATATTGAGTTGCATGAGTTGATTGTAATTTTGGAGGTGAATCCTTTGTCAGCTGCTTCATTTGCAAATATTTTCTCCCATTCTAAGGGTTGTCTTTTCATCTTATTTATGGGTTCCTTTGCTGTGCAAAAGCTTTCAATTTTCATTAGGTCCCATTTGTTTCTTTTTATTTCCATTTCTCTAGAGGTGGGTCAAAAGGGATCTTGCTGTGATTTATGTCATAGATTGTTCTGCCTATGCTTTCCTCTAAGAGTTTTATAGTGTCTGGCCTTACATTTAGGTCTTTAATCCATTTTGAGTTTATTTTTGTGTATGGTGTTAGGGAGCATTCTAATTTCATTCTTTTACATGTGGCTGTCCAGTTTTCCCAGCACCGCTTATTGAAGAGGCTGTCTTTCTCCATTGTATATTCTTGCCTCCTTTATCAAAAATAAGGTGGCCATGTGTGCATGGGTTTATCTGTGGGTTTTCTATCCTGTTCCATTGATCTATCTTTCTGATTTTGTGCCAGTACCATACTGTCTTGATTACTGTAGCTTTGTAGTATAGTCTGAAGTCAGGGAGACTGATTCCTCCAGCTCCGTTTTTCTTTCCCAAGTTTGCTTTGGCTATTTGGGGTCTTTTTTATTTCCATACAAATTGTGAAATTTTTTGTCTAGTTCTGTGAAAATTGCCGATGGTAGTTAGATAGGGATTGCATTGAATCTGTAGATTGCTTTGGGTAGTGGAGTCATTTTCACAATGTTGATTCTTCCAATCCAAGAGCATGGTATATCTCTCCACCTGTTTGTATCATCTTTAATTTCTTTCATTAGTGTCTTATAGTTTTCTGCATACAAGTCTTGTTTTCTCCTTAAGTAGGTTTATTCCTAAGCATATTATTCTTTTTGTTGTAATGGTAAATGGGAGTGTTTCCTTAATTTCTCTTTCAGATTTTTCATCATTAGTGTATAGGAATGCAAGACATTTCTGTGCATTAATTTTGTATCCTGCTACTTTACCAAATTCCTTGATTAGCTCTAGTAGTTTTCTGGTAGCATCTTTAGGATTCTCTATGTATAGTATCGTGTCATCTGCAAACAGTGACAACTTTACTTCTTCTTTTCTGATTTGGATTCCTTTTATTTCTTTTTATTCTCTGATTGCTGTGGCTAAAACTTCCAAAACTATGTTGAATAATAGTGGTGAGAGTGGACAACCTCGTCTTGTTCCTGATCTTAGTTGAAATGTTTTCAGTTTTTCACCATTGAGAGCAATGTTGGCTGTGGGTTTGTCATATATGGCCTTTATTATGTTGAGGTAAGTTCCCTCTATGTCTATTTTCTAGAGGGTTTTTATCATAAATGGGTGTTGAATTTTGTCAAAAGCTTTTTCTGCATCTATTGAGCTGATCATATGGTTTTCTCCTTCAGTTTGTTAATATGGTGTATCACATTGATTGACTTACGTATACTGAAGAATCCTTGCATTCCTGAGATAAACCCTACTTGATCATGGTGTATGATTCTTTTAATGTGCTGTTGAATTCTGTTTGCTAGTATTTTGTTGAGGATTTTTGCATGTATGTTCATCAGTGATATTGTTGTGTAGTTTCCTTTTTTTTGACATCTTTGTCTGGTTTTAGTAATAAGGTGATGGTGGCTTCGTAGAATGAGTTTGGGAGTGTTCCTCCCTCTTCTATATTTTGGAAGAGTTTGAGAAGGATAGGTGTTAGCTCTTCTCAAAATATTTGATAGAATTCACCTGTGAAACTGTCTGGTCCTGGACTTTTGTTCGTTAGAAGATTTTTAATCACACTCTCAATTTCAGTGTTTGTGATTCGTCTGTTTATATTTTCGATTTCTTCCTGGTTAAGTCTTGGAAGGTTGTGCTAGATGCTGGCTTTTCTGATTGAAGGAACTTTCCTTTCTATTGACACTTGCCTCTCTAATTATTGGGTTTTGAGTGGTGAGCAGCTGAACCTGAGTTCAGTAGCAACCTCAGTATGAGAAGGATCTCAGCCTAATACAACTGGGACAGGTGGATGTCTAGCCAATTACTAATCACACAGACAACTGAAATTATAGTAGTTGGCTCTAAAAACATTGCCAGGAGAGTGAAAAGGCAAGTTCACTAATCTTCTACACTAAATCTTAATGCTTTGGAAGGCAACACTTTCAAGGGCAACTATACAGTTTTCAGAGTTGGGCAAACCTGAGTGCCAATCCTCGTTTTTATAACTGTGCAACTTTGAGTCACTTGATCTTTCTCAGCCTCAACTTCCCCCTTTATATAATTGGGAACATACAGCTAATTTCTCCAGTTGAGATAAGGAAAGAAAATAATATGTATGTAGTATTTACCTAGACATAGGATTTTGTCTCTAAACTCTGTTTTTTTGTCCATATGATCTGTCTGAATTCTTGGTTGAACTGAAGAATCATCACCATTTGAGATTATAGTCATCTGAACTTTACATTAACTACATGTAATTTATTTGGAGAATCATGCGTCCTCTAAAGATTTGTAGCTTGCACCGTCAGTGAGAGTTGCCAAGACTGCGAGAGATGAAGAGATGTATATATTTCCATGTTCTGGCCCTTGGACCAGCTAATAAGTCCCTGTGGGGGATTCTGAATGGGATTGATTTTCTTTCAACCCTAAAGTTAGAGCTGGGCCTGAACCACAGCTACAGAAATAGGAAAAGTGGGAACACAGGCCAGCAGCCTGGCATGCTGTTCCCAGGTTCTCTTCTCTGGAAGATGGGAGGTGCTGGCATATTGCTTTAAGCCACACCTGTATTGAGAAGGGGAGATATAATTTTCTGATGCTCAAAGAATGTTCTTACTCAATTTTTTTAAAAAATTAAAGTACTCCTAATTTAAAAAAAAAATTATTGGAGTATAGTTGATTTACAAATGCTGTGTTAGTTTCTGCTGTACAGCAAAGTGATTCAGTTATACACATATCCACTCTTTTTTAGATTCTTTCCCCATATAGGTCATTATAGAGTATTGTGTGGAGTTCCCTGTGCTATACAGTAGGTCCTTATTAGCTATCTATTTTATATATAGTAGTGTGTATATGTCAATCCCAATCTCCCAATTTATCCCTCCCCTCCCCTTCCCCCCTACCCTTGGTAACCATAAGTTTGTTTTCTACATCTGTGACTCTATTTCTGTTTTGTAAGTAAGTTCATTTGTATTGTTTTTTAGATTCCACATATAAGCAATATCATATGATATTTATCTTTCTCTGTCTGAATTACTTCACTCAGTATGATCATCTCTAGGTCCATCCATGTTGCTGCAAGTGGCATTATTTCATTCTTTTTTATGGCTGAGTAACATTCCATCGTACATAGGTACCACATCTTTATCCATTCATCTATCGATGGACATTTAGTTTGCTTCCATATCTTAGCTCTTGTAAATGGTGCCTCTAAGAACATTGGGGTGCATGTATCTTTTTGTATTAGAGTTTTCTCCAGATATATGCCCAGGAGTGGGATTGCTGTATCACATAGTAGCTCTATTTTTAGTTTTTTAAGGAACCTGCATACTGTTCTCCATAATGGTTGTAAAGCACCCCTAATTTTGAAATGATTAATAAATTGGTTAACCATTCAGAAAGTATTATACACACACACACACACACACACACACACACACACACACACACACACACATATATATAAAATAAGAAATCTCCAGAAATTTTCCTCCATGTTTTCACTGGTTTTAGGCATATAAAGAGAATTCGTAAAAGTGGTTTCATTGTCTCTCTCTACTTCAAACCTATATTGCAGTAATACTTACAATTCACAACTGCAAAATATTGAGTGTACCCCTCTAGAAATGTATGTGAGGAAATGTCAACGTATATGCACACACATACACAGAGGGATATCATTTTAGACATATTGTTCTGTCACTTGAGTTTTGCTTAATAATACATGTGAACAAATTAATACATAAAGACCTTTTAATTCTTTTTATTGGCTGCATAGTGTTCATTTTATTAAGATTTATGTTTTCTCAAGTACTAATGAGTTTGAATATATATTTAATATCTTTCTGGCTAGGAAATGAATCTACTGCAGAGTGAGCTTTTCTCTAATACATGCCTACACTCCTGAACTCAGCCAGACATGTAGAAAGCCAGTATCTCTGATCACATGGAACCAGGGGACCAGGCATGTGCAAGGCCAGGCATGTGTGTGTGTGTCTGTGTGTGTCTCTGTGTGTGTGTGTTGTAACACCTGCTATGGACCAGCAAGGCCATGTGGACACATTCCTGGTGTTTGCTCTGGTATTCATCCCTGCAAAAACACGTATTTGCCTAAATGAAATTAAATTAATCTTAGGTCTTTTTTTCTTTTACTATTTAAGCAACTTTTATTTGAGAATTTCTCAAAATATCTTAAATTAATTTAGAGACACTCTAAAGAATGTGAGAAAAGGGTTATTATAAAGTAAGGGCTTAGAGTTTCTTCTTTAGAGGAATTCATTCATAGGAAATCATATCTAGTTCTCAATTCCAAAAAATAGTCCACAACTCAATTGGTATTCAGTCCAGAGTTATTAAACATTTGTGACATACCACAACTAGGCTGGTATTGGTATACAGAAATGAAAGTTTTATTCCCAACTTTCCAGGAGCTCACAGTCCAGAGGAGGAGGAGGTGAAAAGTAAAGACATAAGCATCATACAGTGAACTGAATATTTTAGAACCAGTAAATATTGATTACAGTGGGGACCAAGGGCATGAGAATGTTTGGGGTCTGTCTTCATAAGAGCTATAAAAGCTCTCTGGAAAGAAATTTGCTCTGTGTGTGTGTGCGCATGTGTATGTGCACATGCGTTGGTATGTTCTATGTACAACTTTATTGAATTCACTGGTCTACAAAATACATGGCCAACTCCTGCCGAACAATTTTAATACAATTGCACCACACTGAAAGCCAGAGAATGAAGAGACAGATTACAGACCAGACTGTAACTTAATTGTGGAACAACAGAAAAAAGAGGGAACTAGAGAGAGCTTAAAGATGGCGGAAGAGTTAGACGCAGAGATCACCTTCCTCCCCACAAATACATCAGATATACATCTACAAGTGGAACAACTCCTACAGAACACCTACTGAACACTGGCAGAAGACCTCAGACCTCCCAAAAGGCAAGACACTCCCCACGTACCTGGGTAGGGCAAAAGAAAAAACAGAGATAAAAGGATAGGGACAGGACCCACACCAGTGGGAGAGAGCTGTGAAGGAGGAAATGTTTCCACACACTAGAAGCCCCTTCGCGGGCGGAGACTGTGGATGGCAGAGGGGGGAAGCTTCGGAGCCACGGAGAAGAGCGCAGCCACAGGAGATTGTAGGCAAAGTGGAGAGATTCCTGCACAGAGGATCGGTGCTGACCAGCACTAACCAGCCCAAGAGGCTTGTCTGCTCACCCGCCAGGGTGGGCGGAGGCTGAGAGCTGAGGCTCGGGCTTCGGAGGTCAGATACCAGGGAGAGGACTGGGGTTGGCGGCGTGAACACAGCCTGAAGGGGGATAGTGGGTCATGGCTAGATGGGTGGGATTCCGTGAAAAAGCTGGAGCTACTGAAGAGGCAAGAGACTTTTTCTTCTCTCTTTGTTTCCTGGTGCACAAGGAGGGGGGATTAAGAGCGCCACTTAAAGGAGCTCCAGAGACGGGTGCGAGCAGCGGTTAACAGCGTGGACCCCAGAGACGGGCATGAGACACTAAGGCTGCTGCTGCCACCACCAAGGGGCCTGTGTGTGAACACAGGTCACTGTCCACACCTCCCCTCCTGGGAGCCTGTGTAGCAGCCCGCCACTGCCAGGGTCCCGGGATCCAGGGACAACTTACCCGGGAGAACGCACGGCGCCCCTCAGGCTGGTGCAACGTCACACCGGCGTCTGCCGCCACAGGCTCGCCCTGCACTCTGTGCCCCTCCCTTCCCCACCACCCCACCCCCACCCCGCCTGAGTGAGCCAGAATCCCCGAATCAGCTGCGCCTTTAACCCCGTCCTGTCTGAGCAAGGAACAGACGCCCTCAGGCCACTTACATGCAGAGGTGGGTCCAAATCCAAAGCTGAGCCCTGGGAGCTGTGCGAACAAAGAGAAAGGGAAATCTCTCCCAGCAGCCTCAGGAGCAGCGTGGATTAAATCTCCACAATCAACTTGATGTACCCTGCATCTGTGGAATACATGAATAGACAACAAATCATCCCAAATTGAGGAGGTGGACTTTGGGAGCAACTATATATATATATATATATATATTTTTTTTTTTACCTTTTTCCCTCTTTTTTTGAGTATGTATGTGTACAGTTTTATGTGTGATTTTGTCTGTACAGCTTTGCTTTTACAATTTGTCCTAGGGTTCTCTCTGTTGGTTTTTTTTTTTTATTACTTAAAAAATATTTTTTCTTAATAATTATTTTTTATTTTAATAACTTTATGTTATTTTATTTTATCTTCTTTCTTTCTTTCTTTTTTTCCTCCCTTTTATTCTGAGCCGTGTGGAGGACAGGCTCTTGGTGCTCCAGCCAGGTGACAGGGCAGTGCCACTGACGGAGGAGAGTCAAGTTCATGACACTGATCCACAAGGGACCTCCCAGCTCCACATAATATCAAATGGCAAAAATCTCCCAGAGATCCCCATCTCAACAGCAAGACCCAGCTCCACTCAACGACCAGCAAGCTACAGTGTTGGACACCCTACGCCAAACAACTAGCAAGACGGTAACACAACCCCATCCATTAGCACAGAGGCTGCCTAAAATCATAATAAGGCCACAGACACACCAAAACAGATGACCATATGTGGACCTGCTCCCCAGAAAGACAAGATCCAGCCTCACCCACCAGAACACAGGCACTAGTCCCCTCCACCAGGAAGCCTACACAACCCACTGAGCCAATCTTAGCCACTGGGAACAGACACCAAAAACAACAGGAACTACGAACCTGCAGCCTGCGAAAAGTAGGCCCCAAACACAGTAAGTTAAGCAAAATGAGAAATACACAGAGAAATACACAGCAGAGAAATACACAGAGAAATACACAGCAGATGAAGCAGAGAAATACACAGCAAAAACCCAACAAACCTAACAAATGAAGAGGAAATAGGCAGTCTACCTGAAAAACAATTCAGAATAATAATAGTAAAGATGATCCACAATCTTGGAAATAGAATGGAGAAAATAAAAGACACATTTAACAATGACCTAGAAGAACTAAAGAGCAAACAAACAGTGATGAACAACATAATAAATGAAATTTAAAATTCTCTAGAAGGGATCAATAGCAGAATAACTGAGGCAGAAGACCGGATAAGTGACTTGGAAGATAAAATAGTGGAAATAACTACTGCAGAGCAGAATAAAGAAAAAAGAATGAAAAGAAATTAGGACAGTATCAGAAAACTCTGGGACAACATTAAATGCACCAACATTCAAATTATAGGGATCCCAGAAGAACAAGAGAAAAAGAAAGGGACTGAGAAAATATTTGAAGATACTACAGTTGAAAACTTCCCTAATATGGGAATGGAAATAGTTAATCAAGACCAGGAAGCACAGAGAGTCCCATACAGGATAAATACAAGGAGAAATATGCCAAGACACATATTGATCAAACTGTCAAAAATTAAATACAAAGAAAACATATTAATAGAAGCAAGGGAAAAACAACAAATAACACACAAGGGAATCCCCATAAGGTTAACATCTGATCTTTCAGCAGAAACTCTGCAAGCCAGAAGGGAGTGGCAGGACATATTTAAAATGATGAAGGAGAAAAACCTACAACCAAGATTACTCTACCCTGCAAGGATCTCATTCAGATTTGACGGATAAATTAACACCTTTACATACAAGCAAAAGCTACGAGAATTCAGCACCACAAAACCAACTTTACAACAAATGCTAAAGGAACTTTTCAAGGCAGAAAACACAAGAGAAGGAAAAGATCTACAATAATAAACCCAAAACAATTAAGAAAATGGTAATAGGAACATACATATCGATAGTTACCTTAAATGTAAATGGAATAAATGCTCCAACCAAAAGACATACACTGGCTGAGTGGATACAAAAACAAGACCCGTATATATGCTGTCTACAAGAGACCCACTTCAGACCTAGGAACACATGCAGACTGAAAGTGAGGGGATGGAAAAAGATATTCCATGCAAATGAAATCAAAAGAAAGCTGGAGCAGCAATTCTTATATCAGACAAAATAGACTTAAAAACAAAGACTATTACAAGAGACGAAGAAGGACACTACATAATGTTCAAGGGATCAATCCAAGAAGAAGATGTAACAATTGTAAATATTTATGCACCCAACATAGGAGCACATTAATACATACGGCAAATGCTATCAGCCATAGAAGTGGAAATCGACAGTAACACAATCATAGTAGGGGACTTTAACACCACACTTTCACCAATGGACAGATAATCCAAAATGAAAATAAATAAGGAAACACAAGCTTTAAATAATACATTAAACAAGATGGACTTTATTGATATTTATAGGGCATTCCATCCAAAAGCCATAGAATACACATTCTTCTCAAGGGCTCATGGAACATTCCCCAGGATAGATCATATCTTGGGTCACAAATCAAGCCTTGGCAAATTTAAGAAAATTGAAATTGGATCAAGTATCTTTTCTGACAACAATGCTAGGAGACTAGATATCAATTACAGGAAAAAATCTGTAAGAAGTACAAACACAGGGAGGCTAAACAACACATTAGTTAATAACCAAGAGGTCACTGAAGAAATTAAAGAGGAAATCAAAAAATACCTAGAAACAAATGACAATGAAAACACGATGACCCAAAACCTATGGAATGCAGCAAAAGCAGTTCTAAGAGGTAAGTTTATAGCGATACAATCCCACTTTAAGAAGCAAGAAACATCTCAAATAAACAACCTAACCTTACATCTAAAGCAATTAGAGAAAGAAGAATAAAAAAGACACAAAGTTAGCAGACGGAAAGAAATCATAAAGATCAGATAAGAAATAAATGATAAAGAAATGAAGGAAATTATAGCAAAGATCAAAAAAACTAAAAGCTGATTCTTTGAGAAGATAAACAAAATTGATAAAGCATTAGCCAGACATATCAAGAAAAAAAGGAAGAAGACTCAAATCAATAGAATTAGAAATGAAAAAGGGGAAGTAACAACTGACACTGCAGTAATACAAAGGATCATGAGAGATTAGTAGAAGCAACTCTATGGCAATAAAATGGACAACCTGGAAGAAATGGACAAATTTTTAGAAATGGACAACTTCCGAGACTGAACCAGAAAGAAATAGAAAATATGAACAGACCAATCACAAGCACTGAAATTGAAACTGTGATTAAGAATCTTCCAACAAACAAAAGCCCAGACCAGATGGCTTCACAGGCGATTTCTATCAAATATTTAGAGAAGAGTTAACACCTATCCTTCTTAAACTCTTCCAAAATATAGCAGAGGGAGGAACACTCCCAAATTCATTCTACAAGGCCACCATCACTCTGATGCCAAAACCAGACAAAGATGTCACAAAGAAAGAAAACTACAGGCCAATATCAGTGATGAACATACATGCAAAAATCCTCAACAAAATACTGGTATACAGAATCCAACGGCACATTAAAAGGATCATACACTATGATCAACTGCGGTTTATCCCTGGAATGCAAGGATTCTCCAATATACACAAATCAATCAACATGATACACCATATTAACAAACTGAAGGAGAAACACCATATGATCATCTCAGTAGATGAAGAGAAAGCTTTCGGCAAAATTCAACACCATTTATGGTAAAAACCCTCCAGAAAGTAGGTGTAGAGGGAACTTTCCTCAACATAATAAAGGCCATATATGACAAACCCACAGCCAACATCGTCCTCAATGGTGAAAAACTGAAAGCATTTCCACTAAGATAAGGAACAAGACAAGGCTGCCCAGTCTCACGACCATTATTCAACATAGTTTTGGAAGTTTTAGCTGTAGCAATCAGAGAAGAAAAGGAAATAAAAGGAATCTAAATTGGAAAAGAAGAAGTAAAGCTGTCACTCTTTGCAGATGACATGATACTCTACATAGAGAATTCTAAAGATGCTACCAGAAATCTACTAGAGCTAATCAATGAATTTGGTAAAGTAGCAGGATACAATATTAATGCACAGAAAGCTCTGGCATTCCTATACACTAATGATGAAAAATCTGAAAGTGAAATCAAGAAAACACTCCCATTTACCATTGTAAAAAAAAGAATAAAATATCTAGTAATAAACCTACCTAAGGAGACAAAAGACCTATATGCAGAAAATTATAAGACACTGATGAAAGAAATTAAAGATGATACACATAGATGGAGAGATATACCATGTTCTTCGATTGGAAGAATCAACACTGTGAAAATGACTCTACTAACCAAAGCAATCTACAGACTCAGTGCAATACCTATCAAACTACCACTGGCATTTTTCACAGAACTAGAACAAAAAATTTCACAATTTGTATGGAAACACAAAGACCCTGAATGTCCAAAGCAATCTTGAGAAAGATAAATGGAGCTGGAGGAATCAGACTCCCTGACTTCAGACTATACTAGAAAGCTACAGTAATCAAGACAGTATGGTACTGGCACAGAGACAGAAATATAGAACAATTGAACAGGATAGAAAGCCCAGAAATAAACCCATGCACATATGGTCACCTTATCTTTGATAAAGGAGGCAAGAATATACAGTCGAGAAAAGACAGCCTCTTCAATAAGTGGTGCTGGGAAACCTGGACAGCTACATGTAAAAGAATGAAATTAGAACACTCCCTAACACCATAAACACAAATAAACTCAAAATGAATTAAAGACCTAAATGTAAGGCCAGACACCATCAAACTCTTAGAGGAAAACATAGGCGGAACACTCTGTGACATGAATCACAGCAAGATCCTATTTGACCCACCTCCTAGAGAAATGGAAATAAAAACAAAAATAAACAAATGGAACCAAATGAAACTTAAAAGTTTGCACAGCAAAGGAAACCATAAATAAGATGAAAAGACAACCCTCAAAATGGGAGAAAATATTTGCAAATGAAGCAGCTGACAAAGGATCAATCTCCAAAATTTACAAGCAGCTCATGCAGCTCAACGTTAAAAAAACAAACAACCCAATCCAAAAATGGGCAGAAGACTTAAATAGAAATAGAAGAATATACAGATTGCTAACAGACACATGAAAGAATGATCAACATCATTAATCATTAGAGAAATGCAAATCAAAACTACAATAAGGTATCACCTCACACCAGTCAGAGTGGCCATTATCAAAAAATCTGCAAACAATAAATGCTGGAGAGGGTGTGGAAAAAAGGAGACCCTGTTTAACTGTTGGTTGGTATGAAAATTGATAAAGCCACTATGGAGAACAGTATGGAGGTTCCTTGAAAAACTAAAAGTAGAACTTATATATGACCCAGCAATCCCATTACTGGGCATATATTCTCAGAAAACCATAATTCAAGAAGAATAATGTACCAAAATGTTCATTCCAGCTCTATTTACAATAGCCAGGACATGAAAGCAACCTAAGTGTCCATCAACAGATGAACGGATAAAGAAGATGTGGCACATATATACAATGGTATATTACTCAGCCATAAAAAGGAACGAAACTGAGTTATTTGTAGTGAGGTGGATGGACTTAGAGACTGTCATACAGAGTGAAGTAAGTCAGAAAGAGAAAAACAAATACCGTATGCTAACACATATATATGGAATAAAAAAACCCAAAATGGTCATGAAGAACCTAGGGACGTGATGGGAATAAAGATGCAGATCTACTAGAGAAAGGACTTGAGGATACGGGGAGGGGGAAGGGTAAGCTGGGACAAAGTGTGAGAGTGGCATGGACATATATACACTACCAAAAGTAAAATAGGTAGCTATTGGGAAGCAGCTGCATAGCACAGGGAGATCAGCTCGGTGCTTTGTGACTGCCTAGAGGGGTGGGATAGGGAGGATCGGAGGGAGGGAGATGCAAGAGAGAAGAGATATGGGGACATATGTTTATGTATAACTGATTCACTTTTTTATAAAGGAGAAACTAATACACCATTGTAAAGCAATTAAACTCCAATAAAGATGTTAAAAAAAAAAAAGAAGGAACTAATAAAGGCTGATGTTTCACATTTGCAAATGAGTTGATGCAACTTGAAGAAAAATTCACGCTCTTTCAGATGTCAGTGCTCACAGAGCTGAAGGTGCAAGAAACAGTACGGTGGGGTTAGGAGCAAAGCAAGAAAGCAGACACTAGGACAGAATGAATCATCAAAGCCGATAACACTTGAAGCCCTTACTTTCAATTCCAATGATTCCTGGCATGGTTGAAAATAGTTGACATAATTTTCCTCTATTAATTTGTGTTTTCATGCTGCCTTTGCTCTTTCAGTCACAGAGAGTATAGCTACAAATATAAAAGGGAAAAATATCTTTTTGCAGCATTTTGCAAAAACTAAGACATGAAAAGGGCTGAAAATTTTGCAAAACTTTGTCCTTGATCAGTTTTGCAAACACAGGGGTTCAACATAATTTGAGTAAACAAAGGGGAACAATTTTTGCTAACCTTTCTAATTCCCCCATTATTTCTTCTGGTCACATCCTGGCCCTTGTATTCCTGAAAATTTTCCCTGGAACCCACTGTTTTTTGTTGCTACTGATCTATTCCTCTGGTTTATAAACTTCTTAAAGGAGCTTTGTACCCTCTGAAGGACTGCCCAATGCCTCTCAGGGGAAAGATGTAGACCAAATTGACTCCTGCAGATGGTTTGCACAGAAAAGTAATGTTTGGAGAAGTAGATTGGGGTCTTAGTATGGGGGCCTCAAATATTTGGCTGTGAAGTTTGGAGCTTATTAAATAGGCCCTGGGGATCCACATGAAAAACATGATCATTTGCTGAGATTACTGATGCCAATCCAGAGGATGGATGGTGGAAAGGGGTAGGAAGAGATACTAAAGGCAGAAAGAGCACTACAGAAATATAACTGTGAAGTGTAAACTCATATTTGAACTAATATAGTAGAAATGGAAGGTTAGGAGCATATATAGTTTCATCCTCCATTCAATCACCGAATTTTTGTTGGACATTGTGTTGGATGCTTTGTGAAGATCCAAAGATATCTCAGGCATCTTTAACTGTCTCACATCTACTTCTATTGTTTGTAAAATTTATTTCAAGCTTGACCTGCTGGAAAAAGTCATCTCTGACACCATACCTCTTTGACATTGGTGCCCAGGTCCATGGTTTCCAAGGTTAAGTTCTCTTCACACTGTTGTAATTACCTTTTACATGCACATCATTCACTTTATACTGTGAGGCCCTTGAAGGCAGCAACTATGTCTCATTCATCTTGGTGATGCCCAGAAAGCAATGTAGGGCCTGCAACAGGGGAGGTATCAACATTGACCTAAGGAATAATGGCCTCAATATGAAGGGAAGCGTGATTTTAGTACACAGTATTGTCACTGACTTCGGATTTTCCAGGAAGAAATTGAGTTCTTTTAATCACATTGTTACCAAATGCAGGTTTGGCTGCTTGCTGGTCAGAGCCAATAATTCAAGAGGCAAGTGTCAGTAGAAAGGAAAGCTGCTTTAATCAGAAAACCTGGCAATTTGGGGACAAGTTGGACTCGTGTCCAGAGACCAGTTCCAAAGATTCTGCTCAGCCATGACCGTTTTTGAAGGGAAAAATGGCAGGAGGGGAGAAGAATCTCAGTGAATCATCAAGGCAGGAAGTTGGGTTCTGCATCCTTCTCCACTGCGTGCAGAATGGCTGACTCTCTCCTCAGATGTTATCTTGCCCGAGTGACCCGCCTGAAGGATTGCTAAGGGGACTCTTGGGAGTAGAGAGCTACTTACTGTTACTTATTTTTATCTAGGAAAAGAATC
Organism: Orcinus orca; assembly: GCF_937001465.1. Lineage (NCBI taxonomy): Eukaryota > Metazoa > Chordata > Mammalia > Artiodactyla > Delphinidae > Orcinus > Orcinus orca. The sequence goes on along the minus strand of NC_064565.1, from coordinate 15,903,771 downwards.
AACAGTTTCCTTGGGTTTTTTCAAGGTTAGAGGGGAACAGAAATGGGCAAACAGGAAAGGGGCAAAAGAGCTGATTTTAACATGTTGTGTGTGAGGCGATACAAGTTGTCTAGAAGAGATACAGAGACAGATGAAAAGACAGAGGCACAGTGCAGTAAAGGAAGGATGGCTATACTCAGATTTGAAAAAGGAAGATTAAGTACTAGGTCTGAATAGAGAAGAAAGCCATAAATGAGGGAATGAAAGAATAACATTCAAAATCAAGGAGCTTGAAAATATGTAGAAAGTGGAATATAAGTTGGGCTGTACCATTCAGTTTGAAGACTAAAAACAATCTGATGGTTCTGGAAACCAATTTTTATGTAGTGTTCGCACTATAACATAGGACAACCAGGGCATGGGAGATCAAATAGAGCAATGCAGAAAGAAGCTAGAGATGCGAATTTGCTCTCCAGTGAATGGTCCTGGATGGATTTATAGGTGCCATTTGTTTACTCATTCATTCATGCAACATTGCTGAGTGACTATCAAAGTGTTGAGAAACTAAGCATGTCCTCAATAAATGTTTGCTAAACAAATGCTAGACACTTTGAGGCTTTCTGAACTAAGACAGGTGTTCTACAACTCTAATACTGAGTTGGAATAAAAGCATTTAGAGGGACAGAGAGGACTAGATAGAACCCCATTGGAAAAGGCATCCATTCATTTTTTCCTGGACAGCTGGATAGGCAGACAGAAAAGAGGAATCATGGGAGAGGAATCTAGAAGTTGGGAAAAGCAGGAATAGGCATTTATATTAGAAATCAGTAGACACATTAGGAGCCCCTTTTGGTAGAAGTATAGGACTTGTGTGTAGCTACTGTCAAAATGAAGACTGTTGGTGAGATGTTCATACCGCATATAAAGATAAAGGTAGATGTCATCCAAAATTGTATACATGTATGTAAGTATGACGTCTCAGTTCCTGTTGATGAGACCACACATGAAGTTTTTCCTAAAAATATCCTAGAGAATTATCTCTTTTTCCACTGCTCATCATCTTCTTTTAATACAAGACATCTATTTTTTTTTCACAAAGACCATGATAACAAACCACCAGACAATAAAGCTGGGAAGAGCCCTGGACCAGTAGCCAATCAGGAGCCAGCCAGGTTTCATGGGCTGCTTAATAATCTGACTTTGGGCAATTTGCTTCCATTTTGAGTCTCAGTTTCTCTGTATGTTCAAACCAATGTTGAGCTCACTGGTATCTCAAATTCTTTCTGACCTTGAGAGCTTTAGGGTTGTTTCTATCTTCTGTTTACATTAACGTAATGTAATTAATGTAATTACATTACATTACATTAAGTCAAAACACAGTGAAAGAGAGAGCATATGACCTGCCCAGGACAATAGCTTTTGATGATTTCAATTACTACATAGCAGGGTGTTTTAAAACCTGAAATAAACCATCAACATTGCTGTAGACTGAGCAATGAAGCAGTAACAAGCTCCCTAACACAGAACTGGAGTAGGAGTTCCTTTCTTTGGGAAAATTAAATCAACTCAAGTCATCAGACATTTCATTTCCATTTTAACGTGAGAAAATACACAAGCGATCATCTAAAAATATAATTACAGAGGGAAATGAATAAAGTAGGGTTTGTGTGCATGTTTTAAATTATTCTTTTCAGAATAAATGTTTTTGCAGAATATGTTTCTCCACCGTTGCAGAGCCTTTCCTCAAACGTATTCAAATGTAAGTGAAAATAAATAAATAAAGATACAATTCTCAGTGCAAAGTAATTGACAATCAGAGGGAAAGACAGATTTCAGTCATTATGTCCGTACAGTGGGTTTGATGGTCAGAGAAAGGAGACATCTTCAGTCGTACTGCTATTAATTGTTATTTTAACTGAAATCATAAGCTAGCTATTTTTTTTAACCATGGATTTTTCTTGAAAATTCAGGCTTTCCAGCTTGTTCTACAATTACTATTCAGAAATTGCATGAAGTTCTCATTAATGATGCTGACCGTCTGGGAAGTAAGTCTGTAGGTGCGTTTCTACTGGTGGGGCGGAAGCAAGGCTCACCTAACATCTCTGCTTCGATGTGTGGGCAAGCATGTAGCAGGTGAGGACTGCAGTGGGTACCATCCCATCGGGCTGTGAACAAGCAGGCTGCACATCCATAACTCAGCTTGTGTTGAGGACCTTTTCTCAGCACAATGTATGCAAAACAAAAGCAATGGAATCAGTGCAGCACCCTGTGTGTTCCCATACCTCCCCACCATGTGAGTAAGGAAAAGAGGAAGAGAATGGTAATGTTAAGGGCATGACAAATTATTTAGCAGAAATCTGTTCACTTCTCCCTTGAACATTGACAGTCAAACCTATAGCATTCCATCTCAAAAATGTGGGGAACTTCTGTAAGATTTACCCTGAGGTTTGTGTTTGCCCCACAGAGAGAGGAGATTGGTGCCATGAAGCTATTTAAAACATGAAGATTACGCAGTTTACGTGAAATTTCTCTTCGGGTATAAATCTACCAATTGTGGAAAAGTTTAACACAAGATATGTGCATCCAGATATTCAAACAACAAAGATTCATTCATTCACTCCTTCATTCTACAAGTATTTATTGAATACCTGGTACAACAGAGACATCAACTCATAAAGTTCTGCTTTCATGAAGTTTATATTCTAGTATATACTAATCATTTTAGCATTTTCTAATTTTAATATTTTATATGGAGTTGTATACCTATAAACACACACACATACACACAGTATTTTCATCAGATAGGATACTTCATAGAAAGAAATAAAAGAAAAGCAAGCAATAACAGAAATTGACTACAGTTTGTTTAATCTACAAACAAGTTACTGAAACTGTAGAAATTGCTAGCTAACCAGGCTTAGATACAAGGCAGGAAAAGGGAACTATGGCCAATAGACACCACAGAACCAGCATGGCGGGGACATGGCCAATGCTACAGCTGAGCAAAGGCTGTCAGAGCTCCCAGTCCTGGAGACTGCAATAAACCCTATATGGAGTGATGACAGCTTGGTCCATGGTGGTGAAAAGTGGTAAGAGAATGGATATATTTTGAAGGTAGAGCTGAGAGGACTTGCAGATGGATCAGAGGTGGAGTATGACAGAAAGACTCAAGGGTGATTCCAAAGTTTTTGACTTGAAACTGGAAATGTTCATTGCCAACAATTCAAGTGATTAATATCGTCAGCCATGACATTAAGGAAATCTGGTTCTCATTGGTGGTGATAGTGTCTTCTTTTCCCCTGATCTTCGATGCTGAGAAATCTTTATCAAAACAGTGCAATACCAGAATAAAATGATAATTTAGGTTTTCATATTGTTCTATTTAAACAAAACCTTTGTATCATATCAACTGAAATGATGTCCACATTGACTTTTGTTGTACTTTGATTTTAAAAGAAGGATCCTAGAAATAAATAATTTATGGCAACTGTATTACAGAGTTAATTCTAACCAATAGCATGTCATTTAAAATATGAATACACAAATAGTTCAATTTTATTTTTTTAATTAACTTTTTGGAAGTAATAGCTGACAATTGTCCTTGATCAGGTCAAATGTTATACTTAAATGCCTGACAGTTTTTAAGTCTTTAATGGAAATCAATGGAAACAACTTCCTGAAGTGTACTATTATTTACTTTTATCTTCCTACTGTGTTTTTAATAAGAATCAGGGCTTAAAAATAGCTTCCAAAATTCTCTCTGGCTAGAGTTGTCTATTCTTTCCCAAATAAATTCATAGTAGGCACTTACCCCTCTGATATCTTCCCCCAAATATCCAATCCCTATGTACCAATAACCTTTTCCTTTTTTTCATAATCTATACACCACCCTATCTTTCAAGGGTCAACATAATTCCCACTTCCTACAATCAATAACCCTGCCTTCAGCCCACACTGACCTCATATACTTCAATGTGATATTTCATATGTAAATTACTATTTTTCATATAATATTTGAAAAATATGATTTGTAAGCAACAATTCTAAGAAAACAAGGATTTAGTTTTTGCATATCATTTTTCTTTGTGTGTCCCTTCTTTGCAGTGATTCTTTAAATTAGCATCCCAGACTGGAAACATGACAAGCTCATGATTCTAGTGGGCCCTCGTTAATCTCTTACTGGAATATTCTGAGCCACTAGACCATCCGAATGCCTGCTCCTGGTGTGTGGAGAAAAGGTGGGGCTAGGAGTCAAGGTGTGAGAGTTGGGTGCACGGCCTGCAAGCCCATTGTTTGATGTGGTCGTTGTATGCTATGGGAAGGAGTTGGGTTGGAGGCTTGAGCTGTTTTGCTGGTGTCCATAGCATCGGTTTCTGCATGAAACTAACAATAAGGGGCTGAGGTGTGCACAGGGAGATGTTGGATGTTCTTTGCTAATGGACTATCATGAAGAGGACAATAAATACAAATGCTTGTACCCCAAGAGATAGACAGTGCTACTGCAGAAAGGGAGAAGAGTTTGCCAGCACCACGGGCCAGAAGGTAAGAATCTTTCTATCCTCTCTGCAGCCTATGTTCCACACCAGGATGCTAAGAGATGAAGAAAAGGAGGAGGGGTGTGGAAAAACAGACCCTCCTCACTCCATGCCAAGCAGCTAGAGTTACAGGCTTGGTATATCTAGGGATTTTGAATGAGAAGTGAGATGGAAGTTTGTAAGTGAACAACAGTGAGCCTTAAGATGCAACAACTCTGTTAATAATTGAAAAAAGTCATAACTGTGTGAACTCAGGATGAAGTTCGTTAGGGGACCCTGCTACTCATGATGCCAGAAGACTGACATAAAGCAGTTGGTGGTATACATTGGGACAAATAAAAACATGTCATGCTTAGAGCCCATGACTCTGAGTTTCCTCACTAAATTGGCATTAGTTTCCTTCTTCAGAAAAGGAAATAATATTACCAGCTTGCATTGCTGCCAAAAAGTACTAAGAGCCAGGGGTTATTAATAGGTATCAGAAAATGCTGACCCCCCCCCGCCCCCCGCCATAGCTGGCAGCTGTAAGGACACACGTGGTGAGCAATGAAGTAGGATTTTCTCTCTCTCAACATTTGTAATGGGCAAATGTTTGATAAATAAATATTGTCTCACAGTTTGTCTTTTCCCATAGTATTCCTATAAGCTACCCCCATCCCAAGAGTGTCATACACTTGGTCTGATGTTAAAGGAAAATTGTACTTCCATCTTTTCATTTATGTTCTTTGTTTTGAACTGTTTGTTTCAACACATCATACCTCTGACTTGTACTACCTGTGCCCCCAACTTCCTAAATCATTATTCTTTCTCAAATTTCAGGCTTTGGTCTTCCTTCCCCTTTCATAACTGATTTCTAGCTTTAAACTATGGCTTTTCAAAGAATGAAATAATGCCATTTGCAGCAACAAGGATGGACTTAGAGATTATAATACTAAGTGAAGTAAGTCAGACAGAGAAAGACAAATATCATATGATATCACTTATATGTGGAATCTAAAAAAAGGTACAAATGAACTTATCTACAAAGCAGAAATAGAGTCAGAGATGTAGAAAACAAACTTATGGTTACCAGGAGGTAAGGGGGAGAGGGATAAATTGGGAGATTGGGATTGACATATACACACTATTATATATAAAATAGATAACTAACTGTGTGTGTATATAGCACAGGGAACTCTACTCCATACACTTGGAAAAAAATCTGAAAAAGAATGGATATATGTATATGTATAACTGATTCACTTTGCTGTGCACCTGAAACTAACACAACATTGTCAATCAACTATACTCCAATTAAAAAAAAATAAAAAAAACTATGGCTTTTCTTCAATCACTATACAGGTTTTCTGAATCTCAGATGGCCTTGAGCTCAGCGTCATTCAGTTCTATTCAGCAAGGCATGTCTCCCATGCCTGCTCATTGGCATTAGTTAACTGGTCACAAATGATTTTTCTAGATGTTTATAGGTACCAAATCCTCTCCTAAACATTATTGAAAAAAGATTATATTCTCAACACTAAATGAAATTTTGCTTGCTACTTCTTATCCACTATTGATTATGCTTGGAAGCTCTCCGTATAGTTTCTAAACATGTTAACATAAGGGATAACATCAGTATTCTAGCAATATTAATGGAATGAAGAACAAGGACATTCATTCTTTTCATAAGTAAATTAAAAGAAAACCATAAGAAAAACATTGATCTTTATAATTTTTCAGATTTAGGAATGGCCACCATCTGGTTATTTTAATCTAAGTGGCTTTTCTATCTCTCTTTCTCTCTTGTTAAGTAGTTATTTTTTAGGAATGAACATCAGGATGCACCAAGTAATTTATCATCTAATCATCCATTTATGGCTGAAACTATATATAAAAATGATTGGATGTAGGAACTCTGAGTATATACTTTGATTATTGTTTATTCAACTTGGCCTGCTGAAAAGAAAATTTATTTTATGCCTGCATTTATTTTGCCCTACTCTTTTAGTTAAAATCTTATAAATGAAAAAAAGGTATTTAATGGTGATAAAATGTGGTTCCTTTGGCACAAGGGACATTTCTCATATAAATCAATAGAAGGAAATCTAATCAACATTTACAAACAACATTGTTCTGGCTGATTCTCTGAGATTATTTCACCCACAGGGATAGCAAATAAATTGCTTTTTGTCTTCTACCTGATATTAGACTAATACTTGTCTCAGTCTGGAATAAGGTAGATAAGACAAGCTTAAGATGTTTTCAGAGGCAACATGGCAGGCGAAAAATTGCAGTCTTTGGTGTTGGCCAAATCTGCATTTAATTTCATATTTTATCACTTCATAGTTGAAAGTTTTTCTGGGACATATTACTGGGCCTTTCTGAGTCTCAGTTTCCTGCTGTTCAAATGGGGTTAATAATGATTACTCTTCAATAGAGTTTGGCTGCTAAGTAACTAGCCTAGGACATTTGTGTGGTATGGAATCATTTGGGACACACTTTCAAATACATTATTGAATACACACATTGGATATATTGTATTTTGTGTTCATCATTTTGAAGGAGCTGATTTGACGGGAGATGTTTCAATGCAGCTGAAATAAACCAGCCATTAATCATTAACCATGATGGATGAGGAAACTAAAATTTAGAGAAGTAACTGACTTGCTCAAGTCAATACTAGCAGGACAAAAGTGAGGCCTGACTCTTGGTCTCATAGGCTAATATTTTCTTTATCCTGACCTTAGTCTTGTTTAATGCAGGTTATGTTAAAAATAATACAGAATTTAGGGAATATTAACTCTTGGTCACAGTTGGATGTTTGATTATGTGGACCAGCTCTTTGCATTGGATAAAGCTAACAATTCTTTTTCCAAAATACAGTATTGAAAAACAGATTCAGGAAACTAAGTTATGTGAATAGAAGGTGGTTTATGATTATACTCACAATCTATGTATTATATATAATATACTTTATATTTTATTTAATCTGTAAGTAACACATATTAAGCAAAGATAGTAATTAAATTGATTTATAGTTATTTCTTCTTGCAAGTCCTTTTTCCTAAATGTAAAAGAGAAGTTTAGGATATTTGGTCTCTAAGTTTGTACTTAAGCTTGTCCCTCTTTGTTAAAATATTTTGGGGAGGGGGAATCTATCTATTATTGACTGTCAATCATGCCCCTTTCTTAAAAGTTTCTTCCACCTTGTATATTCTTGGAGACTTCCTATATCTGTACCATATAAACCCAATCTTTTGGTCATGACTGCTTGCCCCAGGATGGGAACCTCACAGAGAGTGGAAATAATGCACAGCAGGCACTGAGCCTTTCAGACAATCTTTCTTAGGAAAGTGGGTTGGATATATTCATTGGGTTGCAACATCATATAGAAATAAATGAGTATAGTTGATAGAAACATGAGTGAAATCTGCAAATGCAGGTAGGTTACAGGAGGGTGGCTTAGAGACTCAGGAAAAGTCATTCTGAGGAACTGAGATTGAGCAGATTTGACAAGACATGTGCAGGTCAAGAGGAACCTTGTACCTCCACAGAGAAAAGAGAAATGGGGAAGGAGAGAGCCAGGAAGCTTCAGTTCTCACTAGATACAGCTGAAATGTCTGCCCCATATTATCTTGATATTTCAGTAAATCTCTCCAACGAATCCTCATTTTGGGGTCAATTTGAATTGGTTTATGTCTTTGCAACTAAAGGATCATGATGCGAAGACAGTCTTTTGGTCGTCAATTAACCTATGACTGTCTTTTAAATTCAGTGATGGAAAGAAAAGATGCTACCTACTTGTAGAAGTTCCTCCCTTTTTGTCACTGAACATTGAACTGAGTAGATTCCCAATAAATATTTGATGTGAATACTCAGCATTGTGGAGAAATATGTTCTGAAATGATTTAGACTACACTTCTTATTTTTATTTTTATTTTTTTTTGCGGTACGCGGGCCTCTCACTGTTGTGGCCTCTCCCTGTTGTGGCCTCTCCCGTTGCAGAGCACAGGCTCCGGACGCGCAGGCCCAGCGGCCATGGCTCACGGGCCCAGCCGCTCCGCGGCATGTGGGATCTTCCCGGACCGGGGCACGAACCTGTGTTGCCTGCATTGGCAGGCGGACTCTCAACCAGTGCGCCACCAGGGAAGCCCTAGACTACACTTCTTATTTATTTATTTTTTTTACGGATATTATTTTTTTAACATCTTTATTGGAGTATAATTGCTTTACAATGGTGTTAGTTTCTGCTGTATCAAAAAGTGAATCAGCTATACTTATACTTATACATATATCCTCATATCCCTTTCTTCTTGTGTCTCCCTTGCGCCCTCCCTATCCCACCCCTCTAGGTGGTCACAAAGCACGGAGCTGATCTCCCTGTGCTATGTGGCTGCTTCCCACTAGCTATCTATTTTACATCTGGTACACTACCAAATGTAAAGTAGACTACATTTCTATGTAGTAGCCATCCTCCTAAGTCAATTTCTTTGCAACACACAGCTGAGGGGATTTTTCTATTACATCAGTTGGTAAGAGTCATTATCACGGTTAGGAAAGAAAAGGTACAGTGAGAAGAGGATGAATTTTATTTTTTAAACAAACTTCAAGGAAATTGAGTTTTCTGTTGAGTACAGAATCGATCAATTATAACCTAAAAAGCTGAGAAAGTGTCGTTTATTAAGAAAAGTTAAAAAATCTATTTTATTTTTCATCTGAAAAATGTCTGGTGGATACTAAAACACTTGGTTGAAAACTGAAATCTCCAGTGACACATCTGGATGTTTGCTCCATATGATGTCAAGCATGAGGATAATTAAAAATATAGAGCTAAATTACTTAAATGCTAAGCTTTCATCCAGATGTTTTATGCTGTATTAGACAAAAATAAAATCTTTATGTCAGACATTAAAGTAATCAGGAATATCTAAATGTCACTATGAATAAAATAACATTTCTAACATGTTTCATTGGAGAGAAAGTATTAACAAATGATTAGAGACAACCCAAGAAGTTTGTTAGTTAAAAGTCTTTTTCATCTGATCAGTAGTGACTAGTAAAATGTGGCAATATAGAATGAATATTCCTGGATGAAAATTGTCCAGACTGACTGACAAATAAACGAGTGTCTTTTGATTTCCAAACTGTTATGTTTTTGTGCATGTTTAGTTTTTATGCAAAGAAGTATCCATGAACTAAAGTTTTTGGCTATTTATTAAAGAACATAGGAGTTTATTTTATTTTTTTATTATTTTTTTATTGGGGTATAGTTGTTTTACACTGCTGTGTAAGTTTCTGCTGTATGGCAAAGTGAATCAGCCATGTGTATACATATGTCCCCTCTTTTTTGGATGTAAAAACACAGGAGCTTATTTTTGCAAATGCATTAGAGAAATGGGGCAAACTTTTGAATTGCAGTTCCTTGGCAATGTTTATTTGTGAGGAATAAAGTCCAAGTAGATACAACTTGCAGCTCTAATTCAGCATCAAGAAGTACCAGATGATATAGCCAGGGTTGGCTCACAAGTTATATCCTATGGGAAAGTGAAACCCAGAGAGCTGAGGATATGGGAAGGCACTTGGCTGACACAGCAGGCTCAGACAAACAAAGTGTTAAATCCAGGCAGGGGAGTAATTCAGAGAAAGAAAGACTGTACCTTTGGGCAGTGCATGCAGGAAGCAAGGTTTACCATCTAGGGAATCAGAGGAGGTTAAAGTGCCAATAAGTCACGCTAGTGAACAGAATCAAATACTGCTCATGGGCAAATAAGTAAACAAATAAACCCTCTGTGTACCCTGATCAGTTTTTTTTAAATTGGCTTTATTTATTTAGGCCGAATTAAAATGTCTCCCATCCAAACGTCTCCATCAAAATGTTGGTAACAAATTATAATACATCCATGTGAAATGTTTACCCGCATGAAGAATAAGTACTTTAAGTCCCATTTACAAAAAAGGAAACAGGCTAAGAGAAGTCCAGTGACACATTCAAGGAGACACTCAGTTATGAAGTAGCAGGATGTGGACACAAATCCAAGTCTAACGCTAAAGGCCAAGTTTGCTTTTCATTTATCATGCCGCCTTTGAAAACATCAAAGCATCAGTTGCCTTTTTCTGCACTAAGATGAGAATTGCTACAATTTATGGATTAATGTGCATATACGGACTACAGATGTGCATCCCAAATGGACTTGAGAAACAACTCTGATTAAGGAAAAGATTGAAAATGTCCTACAAACTACTGTATGTATGAAACATGGAAAGTGTAGAATAATGGAAAGATTGTAGACTTTATGGTCAGAGAGGTAAAGTTTTGAGTTTCCGTTTTACCATTCGAATTTTAGGCAGATAACATAAATACTGACTTATAAAATGAAGGTGAAACTAAAGCTATGTTTTCTCTAGATTGTCATCCAGTTAAAATAGCTTCTCAAACATTTAACTTCATAAACCTGCTTCAGTGTTTGGTGCACAGAACTCAATAAATATGGAATGAAACCACTTGAGGAAGTTACTTTTATATCTATGGGTACATGTATCTGTGTCCTTAACAGTCTTTACCAATATTTCTCTCAAAGTCAAGGTCAGGATCATGTGTGGTATATTAGGGTCCACATATATCTTCTTATTCAGGAAATCATTTCAGGCTTAGGTCAAGCGTTAAGCATCTTGCCAGACAAGGCATGGTTTTGCCCATGCTAGACTCTCCACCCTAGTTCATAAATCTTTGGGAAGTGTTCAGTCAGGGGACTTAGGTGCCAGGAGCCAGTGCATGTAGCTAGATCAAGAGCATATAAAGAGTTTAAATTATGTCTACTTGGGTCAGATTCAAAACAGCATAACCCAGATGACTTCTGGTACCTCTCAGCCCTTCAGAGCAATATTAAAATATTTTAACATTCAGTAGTCAGTGGTATTTCCCCATGTTTTGTTTTCTTGTTTGATGGTTTTTAATAACAACCAAAGTATGTGTGGGAGGTGGAGTGAGGAGCGAATTGTGTTTTTATGGTGAGTTTTGGATTGTAATCTGGCTTCTGCAAAGTTTAATTTATTAATTGATGTTATTCCCTTCTTTTTGTGATGTTTTGAGTTTTGTGCTAGTAAACCCAGATGTAAAATTCAGCCTGTTTAATAATATGGGCAAAAGGTTCCCATTCACAGGCATTTGTATTTTGCCACTCTTACTAGAAACATGGTTAAGAGGAGAGAGTGGAAGTGGTGTTCTCATAGAACATAACCAAAATCCACTAAATGGTTGATAGACCCTATTCTTTGGAGTCCTTTGACCATCCCACTGGGGAAAATTTTGCATGCCATTTTATCCACAGCTTCAGAACATGTCCTGGATTCTGTATTCTCCCTTTTTCCTTCTCCATCCCTCCTTTTCTCTTCTCATTTTCTCATGGAGTACTATTTATCCATCTTTTGTCTTCCCTTCACTGTTGTTTCAAAGATTTTAACTTCTACTGCAAAGTGATAATCAATTATTTTCTTAAAGAAAGATCTTCCAAAATAGATTTTTGGTAAAGCTATCATTTCATTATTTTGTCTCTGCTTCAATGTAAATGATCTCTTCCTGATATTCACCTAGGTACTTTTTCAAATATTTAATACACCCAACCAGTGGCTTTTAGATTATTATTTTTTTTAAGATTTTTTTGACGTGGACCTTTTTTAAAAGTCTTTATTGAATTTGTTACAATATTGCTTCTGTTTTATGTTTTGGTTTTTTGGCTGTGAGGTATGTGGGACCTTAGCTCTCCAACCAGGGATTGAACCCACACCTCTGCATTGGAAGGCAAAGTCTTAACTGCTGGACTGCAGTGGAAGTCCCTAGATTATTTTAAGTTAAGTGGTTTAATATATGTCAACACAATCACAATACTTAATAACACCTAGACCAGATGGTTTTGGTAAAGGCAGTACAGTGATTTGTGTAATTCCATTATAATCCTATTCTTTTTCTTCTAATGGTTAAACATTCTCAGCAAAAAGTTATCTATGGATAGGCATGCTGCTTTTTTAAAATTCTCATTTGAAGTAGAAGTGTGAAAGTCCCAGCTAAATTCAGTAATTGGCTGTCATACACTGTTTAGAATGCTGCTTTGAAGAGATCCACTTCTTTCTCTCCTGTTCTCTGTTTGCACCACAAAATATTCAAAATGGACAGATCAAAGTGGAATATTTATTTTTATTGCTTCTCTCTCATTTCTGATACTTATTCTAATGTTTCTTGGAGTAAGGACCAAAGATTTGGGTCAAAACAGAATTTGAACAGAGATGGATTGGGTCTGTTAGTTGCCCAGGAGATGGAAGTAGAGGAGAATCAGAGCTGGAATACTTGTAAGTACTTGCAAAACCTGTAATACTGTCTTTATATAGATGAAAGCAGGAATTTATCATCTGAGAGAAGGAAGTACTAGGTCTAGGAGGGGAAAAGGAGAGAAAGAGAGTCTCCTGATTTTGTTTCCTGAGTGCCTGGTGAAGTTATCTCATGCCTGCAGTCAAAATGGGATTCCACGTCTGAGAGACTGCCTTCACTTGACTGCTGCATCTTGAAGATGGGAGTGCATCTGTAAAGAGACCGGCTTTATTTACAGTTGTGGGAAAGAATTAGTTTACATCATAATTATTCTCCTTGAACTAACAGTTCAAAAACTTGCACTTATTTACAGGTCATTTCATCGTGTGTGGCAGAGACAAGGCCTTGTTTTGGCTACTCTCACTGAACAGGAACGCTTGGTGGAAAGTTTCTCTCTCTATCTTTCTTTCTCCCTCCTTGCCCTCTTCTCTCTTAACACAATTTCCCTTTCTTCAGGAACATCTTTACCTGGATCTTCCTCTAAAATGGGTCAACATAAATACGTACCTAATATTTTTTTCCTTATTGAATATAATGGATATAGTTAAAATCCCTTTCCCCTGATATGTGACCCCCAGCTGGCCCAGCTATCAGGGCTTGGACCCTAAGATGAAGCCTGCCATCATCTGCTTCCTTTGCTATTCTTTCCTGAACTGGCCTCTCTTCTGTCTTATAAGGAATCATCATTAGCACATCTGGTAGGTCTCCTGGTAGACATATCTCATTTGAAGTATCAGGAGACTCCAGCAACAAGACAGCATTCGGAGTTCTGAGTGGAGCCAGACATTGAGCTGACTGCACTAGAGAGGGCCATCTGATGATTGTCAAGGTTGTCAAAATTGACAGGTGAGGGCTTCTCTGGTGGCGCAGTGGTTAAGAATCTGCCTGCCAATGCAGGGAACACGGGTTCAAGCCCTGGTCTGAGAAGATTCCACATGCCGTGGAGCAATGAAGCCCATGCACAACAACTACTGAGCCTGCATTCTAGAGCCCACGAGCCACAACTACTGAGCTTGCGTGCTACAACTATTGAAGCGCATGCACCAAGAGCCCATGCTCCGTAACAAGAGAAGCCACCGCAATGAGAAGCCCACGCACCGCAATGAAGAGTAGCCCCCGCTCGCCGCAACTAGAGAAAGACCGAGCGTAGCAACAAAGACCCAATGCAACAAGAAGTAAATAAAAAATAAATAAAATTTTAAAAAATTGACAGGCTAGAACAAGATTCCACCTCTTATCTTAGGGATGAATGTTTCATGAATTGGAATATCAGGAAGGAAAATAAGTGGAGAATATTTCTGAGCAATTGCCTGGTTAAAGGGCAGCTGTCTCCAACTGTTCTTTTGATTCCCCTCTTTCCATTTGTTAACCTTCAAAATTCTACCCTATGTCCCAGTCTAGTCTGATGCAAGAATTAACTTGATTACCTCATTCAGGTTGGTCCAAGGAAGAGTCAGATGAAGTGGGTCTGGAAATGTGCATTTCACATTTCACAAGTACTCCAGGGGATCCTTTTAATCATGACCTGGTTATATAGATGTCCACATTCTCACCTTGGTATCTGTCTTGCCTGTTCATCTCTGTGCCCCCACGGACACCATAGCTCCTGATATCAAGATTCTTAATACATATCTATCGCATGAATGGAAAACAGCACATATAGAGCAAGTACTTACTAGGGTCCAGACTCTGTTCTGTGCTTTGGGGATTCAATAATACATAAGTAACAAACTTGCTTCAAAAGATTATTTGTACAATAAAGGCTATGTGTTGTTTGGTAAGGGGATGGCATTGGTGGTACCTAAGGGGACAATTGGATGTTTAGAAGTCAGGGACCTTCTTCCTGAAATCAGAAAGATGCTGTACAGTCTATTCTCCAATAGAAAGAATGGAGTCTAGTGGAATTCAGAGAAAAATAACAGGAGCTACTAGAAAACCAATCTGGAAGAGGAGGGATCTTACATTCCAATTTAATTTCTTAAAAATGAAAATAGTGGAATCTGAATAGTGAAGCTATTTGACATGCTGTGCTGCCCACCTGCCAAGGGCAGGCAGGCCTGGGACTTGTGCTAAGTGACAAGTCCTGTGGTCACCGCGTTTACCAACTTCTCCTCTTTCAATGAGCTGGTTTGGCATGGCATCACCACACTCAAGAATTCATCCCATAACTTCAAATGGCAACCTGACAAAGCTGATATGAATATTGCTCTTGTGTGTCTTTCCATTGACGAGCATGCATGAAGCTGTTACCAATGTTTAGATATTCTGAATGTCTTCAGTACCTCCCTGGGGGCAGAGCTTATATCTTTATAAAATAATGAGAAGGTATGCCTGCAAAGACATGAGAATTTGTTAATTAAAAATGGCGGAATTAAAGTTCAACATGAATTTAGGTAAAATAGGTACCCTAGCTGATCTTCAGATTACTTCTTTAGGGGAAGAACATATACACAATCGTTGATAAGATTAAATAAGATAATGTGTAAATTTTTGATACATTATATAAAAGCTCAATAAATATTTATCCTCCTAAATTTCCATTTTCTTTCATTATATAACTGTGTATAAGGCTAAGTCAGAACATCTTTATAGACAAACAGCATGGGGATAACGAGGAAAAGTTGAAATATTGGGAAAAAGATGATTGTTTCCTTTTCTCCCTTTACTGAGCTCCATCTTTTTTTGCTGGAGCACATCACTTAGAGCATTTTTGAGGAAAGATCCTGGAAAGAAATCACACAAGCTAAGCTGAATATGATGGATAGAAATGAAGATATTGAAGGTGTAAGTAGTTATTCTCAGACATTAGTGTACCCATGAATCGTCAGGGAAGCTTGGTATGATTTTATTCATACAAATCCTTGGATTCTACTTCCACAAAATTCAGCATCAGTGGGTTCCAGTATCAGACTTTGAAAAACCCAGCTCTAAAGTATATTCTCAAGATTAACAGCGCACCTTAAAACTGTGGCTTGAGTGGTAGAAGCTTATAGTTTGATAACATTCTGTGAAATAGATTTCTTGTAAGTGAAGGGTGTTCTGGAGCCCCTCACATAACTCTGCACAGACTACTAGGTAATGGAGAAACCAAGAATGGCATTTGCTAATTGTGTATAGAATTGCTCTTTTTAAGGTTACCTAAATATATTTATTAGCAGTATTCTAAAGAAGTACTCTTAACTCTTTCAAAATCAATTAGATTTTTGAAGGAAGGGGTAGGGATAGGTTTGAGTGATATACTATTATACATCTTATAACATTGGATGAAATGTTTTTAAAAATCAATGTAAAACTTCTCCTCAGAAATGTAATTCTTTTCCCTCTAATGCTGCCAAATAAGAGGAAAACTGGGTTGTCTTCTATCTTCCAGTTTTCATTTTTTACTCATTCATCCCCTAGAGTTTCTTATTCATGATAATCCATATATTTATAGCTTGCAGATCACATCTGATGTCTTTTTATTCTTTGGTGGGCCACGACAAACTCAGAGGTGCTTAGAAATTCCAGAAGAACGGTTTTTAAAAAACTTCACCAAAGTACCATTTTCCATTTTTACTTTGTTTTCTTTGGCAAACAAATAAAATTTCTTACTCCTCTTTGCCACTTCCTTCCAAAGGCAGCTGTGTAAATGTTGGCCCACACCCAAGGTAATGATTTGTTCTTGCATGCTCTGTCTTTGCTGTTGGCTCTCAGACTAATGGCTTCTGCTTTCAATGGATGAAATTTAGTATGATTAACTCTCAGGTGATTAATAGAGTGTGTTTCTGAGAGCTAAATAATGAAGAAGCAATTAAACAATCTGATATATTGTCTTGACCACAAATCAAGTCACACTTTTTCCTCCTGTTCCTAGGACTGTGGTTTGGGGGTCAGAAGGCTGCCATAACTCAGGCAAGAGAGCTCCTGGCAATGGTTCTGGGAAAAATAAGGACGGGAAACATGGCATGACACGATTCATCATCACTCACCTGAGTTTGAGCTCTTAAAGTGTAGTATTTGAAAAACAGGAAAGTTATTTAATTCATGAGCCCCAGTTTCTTCATCTCCAAAACAGGCAAGATAATACCTAATTTGTAGGTTTAAATGAAGACTAATGGAGATTAAATGACATAATATATGCAAAGTATCTTGCAAATGCCAAGTACATAATATTCAGTGTATATGCTAGTTTTAAATCCCTTCTCTTCTCCCAATCTTAACTCTCAACATTTTCCTGGGAGTGAAGAAGGTTAGGAGAAGGGATTATATGTAGGGAAACTTCTTTCTTTTTCTAATCTTCAGTAATCCAGAAAAGAAAGAAATTGGTGCCCACGCGCCCCCACCAAATATTTAAAAAAATGCCACTTACAGCCATGATCACTCTTACAAGTTATTATTTTTTAAAAAACATAAGCCATTGAATGCCATATTTCCAGCTTCTAATATCAATTTCCACACTTCCTGTCACTTGGTCTTCCCTGTGCAGAATTTTATAGTTTCACTAGAAAGAACAATACAGTACACAAGTTAAAAAAAAAAAAAGACATTATAGGTAATTGATACATTTCATACTTTAAACATTTAAAGATGGTGAGATCTCAAAATGGCAGAAATAGGAAGGCAATTTGCCTTAGAACAAGAAAGACTTGATCAGTTTATTAATCACCTTCTGCTTGGTTATGCCTTAGGAACAAACAATTTCAAAATATCATTGGTTTACAGCATTAAAGGTTGATTCCTGCTCATGTCATAGTGCATCTCAAAGCAGTTCTCAACTTTATTTTTTACCAGTGGAGATAAGAAATAATTGCTCAGATCAACACTACTATAAAACTAGCAAATTCTTATCTGCAGCTTTCTTTTTTATTCATTTTTGTTGAGGTATAATTTACATATCACAAAATGGATATTTAGTGCTCAGATTAATTAATTTTTACAATAGCATACATCTATGTTACCACCACCTAAGACAACATCTAGAATATTTCCCATCATCAACAGACATGTCCTTTTGTCTCTTTCCCATCAATCCTTTCCCAGGCAACCCCTTCTACTATCAGTTAATGTTTCCTAGTCTAGAAATTCAGTTTTAAATAGGATTATAAACTATGAGCTCTCATTTGTTGGCCCCTTTTCAGTCCCCATAATGTCTGCATCTTGTATATTCATGGTCTTGCATGCATCATTAGTTAAGAAATTTTTATTGTTAAGTGATTTTCCATCTAATGGATATATAATAGTGCAATATGTTGGCTCATACTCCTGCTATGAATGCTTGGGGTCATTTCCAGTTTGGGCTATTGTGAATAAAGCTGCTATTAATCTCATAGAAGTCTTTGTGGACATATGTTTCTATTTCCTTTAGAGAAATACCTAGGAGTAGAAATGCTGAGTCATAGGGTAGGTATATGTTTGACTCTATGAACAATTGCCAAAATGGTTTTTATTCTTTCACATTTTCACCAGCCACATCATACTGTTCTGGTTGCTCCACAGTCTCACTGGCATTTGGCTTGGTAAGTAATCTTTTTATGAAGAGCAGGGGTGGCATTTGAGTGGATATGAAATGGTGTCTCACAAGCATTATAATTTGCATTCCTCTGGTGATCACTGATATTCTGGACCTTTTCTTGTGGTTATTGTCTATTCATATATCTTCTTTTGTGAGACGTTCAAGTATTTTCAGCCATTTTTATTGGGATAGTCATCATTTTATTGTGCATAAGCTAGACTTCTTTGTATATCCTAGATATTAATGTTTTGTCAGATATATGTATTTTAAACTATTTTCTGAGTATGTGTGTGACTATTAGTTATCTTAATGATTCCTTCTGATGAGCAGAAGAGTCTATTAAAATCTTTTGCATTTTTTAAGAAAATTAGGTTTGTTGTTTTCAGGTAATTCTGGATATAAGTTCTTTATCATCTATATGGCTAATATAATATTGTCTGCCAGTATTTAAGTTGTCTTTTATTATCTCTATTTCAAAGAGCATGAGTTTTTAATTTTGATAAATTCCAGTTTAACAATTTGTTCTTTTACAGATTGGGCTTTTGGTATCATATCTAAAATATTTTTGCCTAACTCAAGGCCACAAATATTTTTCCTCATGTTTTCTTCTAGTGGTTTTTTTAGTTTTTATTTTTAAAAGACTTATGACTCAATTTGAGTTAGTTTTTGTATATGGTACAAAGAATGTATTAGAGTTTTATTTGTATTATTTATTTTTGCTTTTACTTCTTTTTTTTATATATGGATATCTAATTTTTCTAACATCATTTGTTAAAAAGACCATATTGTCTCCACTAAATAGCCTTTGTGTCTTCATTGAAAATCAGTGATGCTATATGTGTGAGTCTTTCTGCAATCTCTGTTCTGCTTCACTGATCTATTTGTCTACAAATACTTGAATGCACACTGTCTTGGTTACTATGAGTCTTGAAACTAGATAGCATTAGTTCTCAAACATTCTTTTCCTTAAGTTTCTTTTTTTTTTGTTCCTTTTTCTTCTATATAAATTTTATAATTAGCTTGGCAATATCTACAAAAAAACCTCTATCATTTTTATTGGGACAGTGTTGAATTTGTAGATTAATTTGAGGAGAACTGACATTTAAAAATATTGTATACTTTTGATTCATGAAAATGGTATATCTCTGCATTTATTTAGGTACCCTTAATTTTCTCCTGACAATGCTTTGTAGTTACCAAATCTTAGGACTCATTTCTGTTGTTTTTTTTCTGTCAGGATCACTGTCCATCATTGCTTGATGTCCAGTTGAATACTGCTGTTTCATACATTTTTGTCTAACTTTTGTGAGTTTTTTACATTGAGAAGGAAATTGGCCTCTGTTACTTCATCTTGGTCATCAGAGGAAGTCTAGTCCATTTGCATTTTATTATAATTATTAATAAGGTTAAGTTTAAGTCTAATATCTTTTGCTTGTTTTATATTTATTTATCCAATTTTTCCATGTTAGACTGTTCCTGTTTCCTGGATTATTTTGTGTTGACTCTTTTTAACATTCAATTTTATAGCTTATGTCAACTTTTTAGATTTAGTTTTGTGTTTTGTTTTCCTAGTTGCTTTAGAAATTACAGTATTCATCTTTAAATTATTATAGTCTGCCTTTGTATAATACTGTTTCAAAATCTCACTACTTCATATATAGTGTGAAAATCTTACTACTGATTAATTCCATCTATCCTTCTGTCAGCTATTTGTACTATGCTTATTTACATTTGAATTCTATAAATATCACACATTCCATATTACATTGTCATTTTGTTTATACAGTCTTTAAAATCTCTCTTCCTCTGTCATTAAAGTCATTAAAAATATTTTTTATGTTTACACAGATACCTTCTTCATTGATGCTCTTTATTCTACCTTGCAAGTCTAAGAATCATTAACATTTTCCATAGTGCAGGTCTTCTGAAGGTAAACACCTCTCACCTCTATTTTAATGAAGACATCTTTATTTCACTTTTGTTTTGAGACATACTTATGTTGGATATAGGATTCTAGACTTTTTTTCCCTCTCTCATATCACTTTAAAGACATTGTTGTATTATCTTCTGGCCTCCATTGTTTACAGTGTCAAGTCATTTGTAATTCTTATATATGTTCTCCTGCATGAATTGTGTCCCTTTTCCTTGTTTAGTTTTAATATTTGCTTTTTCTCCTAGGTATCAGTAATTTTACTAAGATGTGCCTAGATTGGGGACACTTTATATTTATCCTATTTATAGTTCACACAATTTCTTTTAGTTTTAGACTGATATTTCTCATCAATTTTGGAGTTCTTGGGACTTTTATTGGAGGGTAGCTAAAATACCACCTTTATCCTTTTTAAAATTAAAACATTTTTACATAATTTTTATTATTATTATTATTTTACATAATTTTTAAATGTTACTTTCCCTTTACAGTTATTACAAAATATTGGCTATATTCTCTGTGTTGTACAATACATTATTGAACCTCTCTTACACCCAATAGTTCATACCTCCCGCTTCCCCACACAAAATTGCCCCCCCCATTGGTAACCACTAGTTTGTTCTCTATATCTGTGAGTCTGCTTCTTTTTTGTTATATTCACTAGTTTGTTGTATTTTTCAGGTTCCACGTTAAAGTGATAGCATAAAGTATTTGTCTTTCTCTGACTTATTTAACTTTGCATAACGCTCTGCAAGTCCACCCATGTTGCTGCAAATGGCAAAATTTCATTCTTTTTGTGGCTGAGTAGTATTTCATTGTATAGATATATAGATAGATATAGATATAGGTATAGATATACTACATCTTCTTTATCCATTCATCTGTTGATGGAACTTAGGTTGCTTCCATATCTTGGCAATCATAAATAATGCTGCTATGAATATTGGGGTGGATGTATCTTTTCAAATTAGTGGTTTTGTTTTTCCAGATATTTACCCAGGAATGGAATTGCTGGGCCATATTGTAGGGTTTCTTTTTTTAGTTTTTGAGAGGAAATGCAGATGGCCAATAGGCATATGAAAAGATGTTCAACATCACTAATCATCAAGGAAATGCAAAACAATATGACAATGAGATTTTAGCTAATACCTGTCATAATGGTTATCATCAAAAAGAGCAGAAATGACAAATGTTGGCAAGGATGTGGAGAAGAGGGAACTCTTGTACACTGTTGGTGGGAAAGTAACTTGGTGCAGCCACTGAGGAGAACAGTATGGAGGTTCCTCATCTTTATTCTTCATAAAGATGAAGGTAGAGGATGTAGAATTCTGTTAGAGGAAAAGGGGCTGCTATCTGAATTAATTTAGCAGCTGCTCCCTCCCTCTGTACCAGGCAATGACAGCTGGAAAAATGGATGGGGATATTGCTGGGATAGCCCCTCTCAGGCATGGGCTCGACCCTATCTTTTGAGTCACACCAAGGAAAAGCAGAAAAACAAAAATACTCTGCAGGAATCTGGCTCCCAAAGGAAAAAGGAGGTGTCTAGTTGAGCAACCCAAGTTTACTTTTTATTTTTTTCACTAGCATGTATGGTACTTTTTTTCATTGGGGCAAATATATATAACCTAAAGTTGGCCATTTAACCATTTTTTTAATGTACAGTTCACTGCCATTAATTACCTTCATAATTTTGTACAATGATATTCACTATCTGTTTCCAAAACTATTCATCCACTTAAATGGGAACTGTGTAACCATGAAGCAATAATCCCCCATTTCTCCTATTCCACAGCCCTTGGTCACCTTTAATCTACTTTCTGCCTCTATGAATTTGCTGATTCTGGATGTTTTATATACGTCGAATCTTACTGTATTTGTCCTTTTCTATGTGGCTTTTTCACTTAGCATGTTTTCAAGGTTCATCTGTGTTTTAGCTCTAGTTCATTATTTTTTATAGCTGAATAATATTTCATTGTGTATATATACCACGTTTCGTTTATCCATTCATTTGTTGACACGGGTTGTTTCTCCCTTTGTGCTATTGTGAATAGTGCTGCAATAAATACTGGCATACAGTATTTGGGTCCTTGTTTTTAATTCATTATAATATATACCTAAGAGTGGAATTGCTGAGTCATTTGATAATTCTACATTTACATTTTGGAGGAACCACTGAACTTTTTTCCACAGTAGCTGTACCAGTTTACATTCTCACCAACAATGCATAAGGGTCCCAATTTCTCTACATCCTTGCCAATATTTTCAGGTTTTCTCTTTTATTCTCTTTTTAAAATTACAGTCATCCTAGTAGATGTGAATTGGTATTTCATTGTAGTTTTGATTTGCATTTCCCTAGTGATTAATGATTTTAACATCTTTTTTCATGTGCTTATAAGGCATTTGTAAATCTTCTTTGGAGAAACATCTATTCAAGTACTGTTCTTATTTTTAAATTGGATTGGTTGTTTTTTTGTTTTTGAGTTGTAGGAGTTTTTTCTATATTCTTGATATTATTCTTTTCTTACAGATATATAATTTGCATGTATTATCTTCTATTCAGCTCCCATAGGTTGTCTTTTTATTTTCTTTATAATGTCCTTTGAAGCACAAAGAAAAACTAATTTTGATGACATCCAATTTATCTATATTTCTTTTTTTATTCCTCATACTTTTGGTGTCATATCTAAGAATTCATTGCCAAATCCAAGACCATGAAGATTTATCCCTGTGTTTTCTTCTAAGAGTTTTATAGCTTTAGCTCTTATGTTTAGGTCATTGATCCAGTTTGAGTTAATTTTGTATATGGTATGAAGTAAGGGTCCAACTTCATTTTTCTTTTTCATGTGCTAGTGCCTTTTATTGAAGAGACTCTTCTTGTTGTATGGACTTGATACATTTGTCAAAATAATTAATTGGTCGTATATATATATGGGCTTATTTCTGGACTATAAATTCTATTATATAGGTCTATATGTCCATCCTTATGCCAGTACTACACTCTTTTGGTTAATGTAGACTTGTAGTAAGTTTTGAGATTGGGAAGTGTGAACCTCCAGTTTTGTTCATCTTTTTCAAGATTGTTTTAGCTATTCAGGATCCATTGCAATTCCCTTTGAAAATAAATTTGAAGATTGACTGTTTCATTTCTGCAAAATGAATTTTGGAATTTTGATAAGGATTGCATTGAATCTGTGGACACTTTGGGTAGTATTAATATCTTAACAAATATTGAATCCTACTATTCATTAACATGGGATGTCTTTCCATTTATTTAGCTCATTTTAAATTTCTTTCAGCAACATTTAAAAAAGTTTTTAGTATACACATCTTTCATCTCCTTGGTTAAATTTATTCTTAGATAGTTTTTAATGGTATTATAAATAGAAGTGTTTTCTTAATTTCTTTTTAATTTCAGATTGCTCATTGTAGATATATAGAAACATCACTGAATTTTGTGTTGATCTTATACCTTGCAAGTTTGCTGAATTTATTTATTAGCTCTAGTAGCTTTCTTGTTAATTTTCTGAATTTTCTATATATATGGGATCATATCATTTGTGAATAGAGATAGTTTCAGCTCTTTCTTTCCAATTGGAATGCCTTTCTTTTTTTTTTCCTTCCTAACTGCTCTGGCTAGAACTTGTAATACTGTATTGAATAACAATGGTGAAAGTGTGAATCCTTGTCTTATTCCTCATATTAAGAAAAGTTTTGTGTCTTTCAGTATTGAATATGATGCTAGCTGTGTTTTTTTCATAAATACCCATTGTCATGTTGAGAGAGTTTCCTTCTATTCATACATTTCTAAGTGCTTTTATTATGAAAGGTTTTGGATTTTTCAAATGTCTGTTTTGCCTAAATTGAAATAATAATATAGGTTTTTTTTCTTTGTACTATTAATGTGATATATTACAGTGATTTGTTTTATTATATTGAACCACCCCTGCTTTTCTGAGATGAATTTCACTTGGTCTTTTTAATATGCTTCTGGAGTCGATTTGCTAGTGTTGATATTTTGTTCATATTCATATGGGGTATTGGACTGTAATTTTCTTACAATATTTTTATCTGGCTTTGTTATCAGTTTGTCTCATAGAATGAATAAGGAGGAGTTATCTCATCTTCTACTTTTTATGAATTAGAGAAGGATTTTTGTTAATTATTCCTTAAATGTTTGATAGAACTTAATAGTGAAGCCACCTGCACCTAGACTTCCTTTGTTGGGAGGTTTTTAATTACTGATTCAGTCTCTTTGTTTGTTATAGGTCTATTTCATCGTGAATCAGCTTATCCAATCTGTGTTAGTAGGATTTGTCCATTTCATCTAGGTTATAAAATTTGTTGGTATACAATTGTTCATAGTATTATTTTATAAACTTTTTTATTTCTGTAAGTTTGGTAGCAATGTCCCTACTTTTATTTCTGATTTTAGTTATTTGTGTCTTGTCTCCTTTCTTTCTTTTTAAGATTTGCCAATCTTTTTATCTTTTTCAAAAAAATTTATTTCACTGATCCTAAAAGAACAAAAAACAAAGAAAATGAGCAGAAAAACAAACAAACAAAAGATAAAACTAAAATGAAAGAGAGAGAGAAAATTGATCTCTCCAAGTCTGAAGATTGACTCTACACTGGTGCCCTTCTTGAACACTTAGCCAAATTTGTACTGACTTGAGGCATCCACACCAGGTGAAAGCTCAGTCTTCTCAGCCTGCAGGCATCTCGCCCTGGTTATACATGCGGTTTCTAAACTCCCCAGAATACTTGACTACTTCTGAATGTCTTAATTTTCTAAAACAGCTCTCCCAGGTTTTGCTCCAGACTTCATGCAGTCTATTTTATGCTTTGACTCTAAACTTTTGCCACAAACATCTTGAGGGCTGTTAGTTTGTCTTGCAGTATTTTCAACCAAAGCTTGTTGCTTTTCCAGCATGAGTTCTGAGTTAGATGAAACAGAGATGAACACCTTGCATCAGTTTTTCAGGTAACCCCAGACAAGTTAGAACTGACATACATGATATTTTTTCATGATACTTTTTCTTTTTCCTCCAGAGTCATAGAAAGGGTACCACATTGTGAATTCAGGCCACCATTACTTCGAGACCAAGTCCATTTCTGCACCAGGGGTGGGCGGTGGTGGTGATGCAAGGGAAAATAAAATTGTCACAAAAATACCTACCATTTTGAAGTGACTTTTTCTTGACTCAGTATTTGGTTACTGCCAACTTTTTGACTGTTTTCTGGTGTTCTGACAATTTCTGCTTATTCGCCAGTGTTTCTGTGGTGAGATGAGAGGATGGAACTGCCTAGTTTACCATTTTGCTTATGTTTAGATCAGAAAGTTCTTCGTTATTTATTATCTCTTCAAATATTTCTTCTGCCTCATTCTCTCCTCCCTTTCCTTCTGAAATTCCAATGACACATATGTTACATATTTGATGTTATATCTCAGATCTTTAATACTGTGTCTATTTTATTTCATCCTTTTTTATCCTTGTGTTTCAGTTTTGATAGTTTCTATAGAAGTGTTTTCAAGTTCATTGAACTTCTCCTCTGCTCTGTTTGGTCTACTGCTAACTCCAACAAATGAATTCTCCTTTTATTATATTTTTCACTTCTAATATTTTCATCTCTCTTTTTTATTGTTTCCATCTCTCTGCTGAAATTCCCCACTTCTTTACCCATGTTATCCATACTTTCCATTAGCTCCTTTAATATATTCATTATAATTGTTTTGTTACAGTGATTTCTGACAGAATGTTTTATTTCTAGATTTATATCAGCTCTTTGACTTTGATGACTGAACCTGGTTTTCCTGATTTTGATCTCTGGTGTTCTAAGGACTTTGGTTTTAACTTCTTGTTAGCCTCTTGACTTCAAGTTGCTTTCTATGGCTGCCAGGTAGGGGTTCCTAGTTTGGGGTCCAGGACCTGTGCTTAGTCAATGATATTCTCTTTGTGCAGCATTATATATGAGCACAGTGAAACCCTTTCTGACTTGTATCTCCCTCCACCCTCCAACCAACACACGCTGCCTTTTTTTGGCTGGTATAGCTTCCTGCATGTAGTAAGACACTTAATTATTGATGTTGCTGCATTGAAATATAGGCTAATAACATAAACCTTAGAAGAGATGTACAGGTTTTAAATCTCATCTTCACCCTTTACAAACTGTTTGATTTTGGCAAAATTACTTCACTTCTTCAAGCCTCATTTTCTTCATTTGTAATATAGAGATAAGAAAATCCACCTTGTAGAATAATTGTAAAAATTATGTAAAGAATAAAGGGACACAGTACCTGGAGTTCACTAAGCAATCATTAAACTGTACTTTTTATATTTAGTTTATGACTGTAACCTTACTGAGTTTTAATTTCTTTACCTGAAAAATGAGTATTATGTTATACAATAATAACATTGCATCACATACGTTTTTATATAAAATAACATGATAATTTTAATGACTGAAATTCATAATGCAATTTACAAATTACAAAGTATCTTTACATAGATAACATTCCCATAGAAACCTGAAAGGTGGGTGTAGTTTTCCCATTCTACAGATGAGGAAACTGATGCCTGGAGTGAACTGCCATCACTCACAAGTAGTTAGAGACAGGTCATAAACCAGCACCTATGTCTCTTTAATCCTGGTCCTGCACTCTTTATACTGCATGATTCCAAATACTGTAAGAGCAGGCCTAGAGGAACGCAACCATCTCGATTCTTTAGGCCAATATGCCCAAATGGTCTCATGATTTTCTTTCATTTCCCTTAATGTATTATAAATGTTGCTGATTTGCTCTTTTATGTTCTTCTCGGCTGTGTTTCTTAGCATTTTTTCATGCTGCATTTCATTTCATCATCTCTAGTTTCTATTTCCAAATGTAGCTATTTGTTCAGCCTGGTTTTGCTCTGTGAGGTGTTATTTACAATACATACTAATTTAATCCTTGTTCAGGGAAAAATGAGGAGCGATTTGCATACTCTCACAGATCATTGAAATTTCAAGCCTGGAAGAACTCACCTAGGACTAGAATCCTCCTTTTCATTTAATCAGTGACGTATGTATATATAGTGCCTGACCATAATACAAAAATGGATAAATATCATTCACAAAATTGTGATTGATTGCAAGCATTGTCTCCCATACCTCTAATATAAAACATATTTCCTAAACACAAATTTTGGATACAAATTCAGAAACCAGTAACGTGTGACACCTAGGATTTGAGAATGCTAAAGCTTAAAGGGAAGTCATCCATCATCCCAAGCAGATGAAACTAACACAGTAGCCTGCAGGATCACCCATCACACAGAGCACATGGAGGCTGAATGTCCACTCCACCTGTCCCCAGACCTTCCAGGGGAGCATCCTTATTGTAGCTCTTAACTTCATTCTGGTATTTTTCACCTGCCTGGACCTTCATCAAGGAGGAGCTTGTGTCTTTATTAAAGAGAAGTCCACTCCCAATACTAATTTTAACTATTTTCTCACTTTGTAATGCATCCCTTAGGTCCAGTTTCATTTAAGAGAAGCTCTGCATTGATGAAGTACTTCAATTAGGTCTTGGAATTTAGTCTTGGAACTAAATGTCTTGGAACATTTAGTTCAAATATGTATTTATTGAATCAGAAATAGCATACATTTATGGGAAGATCCTAGACGGATCCTAGAAGATCCTTAGACGGATTTTGAATTACCAATTTCTGGGGTTGCTCACTACTAACAATTTCAATAGTTGGCACCATCTTCTGAGCACTGACTAAATATCATGTCCTCTGCTCAGAGCTCTATATGAATTAAATCAGTGAATTGTCAGGATAAGCTTATAACTTGTGATTTTAGACAAGTCATCTGATTTCTCTGCTCTCAGTTGCCTCCTCAGAAAAGTAGGGATATTAATACCTGTCTTTCTTTTGTAGGCACTGATGGAGAAAAAATGAAATTTCTGTACAGGCAATTAAATGACATTTGAGTGTTCAAATAAGATACTGAAGGTTTTTTTTTTTAACTTCTGTTATTCATTGAATCTTTACCAGTAACTGACAAGCTAATTTAATATATACTGTTCATTTTATATGTTCTCCACTCTTCATAACTTTGATCATGTTAGATTTTCCACCAGGAATATTCACCTACATTTTCTATCAAGATGCCTATAAATCTATTCAGTGCTTCAAAGCCCAATTCAAACAGCCCCTGTTCTTGAAGATTGTCTGATTTTCCAAACATGGTAATTTATTTCTGCTCTAAACATTCAGAGTTTTTTTAATATCTACTGTGGCGATTGCTTCTTACTTTGAATTGCTGTTATTTGTGTGCTTTTTTTTTTTTTTTTCTTTACAGTACGCGGGTCTTTCACTGTTGTGGTCTCTCCCGTTGCGGAGCACAGGCTCCGGACGCGCAGGCTCAGCGGCCATGGCTCACGGGCCCAGCCACTCCGCGACATGTGGGACCGGGGAACGAACCCGTGTCCCCTGCATCGGCAGGCGGACTCTCAACCACTGCGCCACCAGGGAAGCCATGTGTGCCTCTTTTATTTGCTTTTATACCCTGTGAGCCCCCAACGCCAAAACCTCTGCCATGTATATGTATGTTTCTCTCTCTGGATTAGAAAACAGTAGATTACAGTTCTCAATAAATGCTTGAATTGCTGAATGAATTTCAACTTTATCTTGTATCAGTAATGGTTATAGGACAGCAAGGGTTACTGGTTTTGAGATAAAATAAAATGGATGAGATGTTCATTAGGACTATATCTGATGTTTGCTGAAGCTCTGTCATTGTTGGTTGCCGAGGGGACACAGGAGTATTTGTCTTCTTCGGAATGCATCTTCCTTTTGTCCAGAAAAAGAGCCACCGTAGGGGGTTACTTTAGTTATGCAAATGCATGAGAAAACTGCTTGAAACCAAGAGGTTAAGTATTTTCATTAGTCATGCAAATTGAGTTTATTAACAAGATGGTGTCCCTGCAGAGTCAGGTAAAATTATTGTGTGTGTTTTGTGTTCTCACCTAAATGTGGATTTTGAGTGCAGTCTCTGAAAACTGGTGTTCCTTCTTTTTGGGAAATGTGTCTCCTCTGTTCAAAAATTATTCAAGTCAGTTATGGAGCAAAGTTTTGAAAGATGACAGATGAAGGTGTAGACTCATTTTTGCTTTGGACTCCGGAGTTGGGAGTGCTATTCCCACACTGGTTTGTTCTGCCAATGATCCAAAAGGGATCCTTTTCAGTGAAAAACCCTGACTCTGAGATAGAAAGCAAACAAACAAAACCCCAAAAAAACAACTGTTAAATATTCTGTTTGCCGTATTGTGCCAGAAGGGCCTGCCAGGGTAACACTTGCCTCCTGGGGTGAGAAATTGGCTATTGCTAGTTGTGCATTGAAGGGAAGCATTTTTCCTGCAGACAGAGGCATCTGGGTTGAGGAAAGTGATATCAAGAACATAAACTTCAGGCTTTTCTTGAGAATAAACAAAAAGGAATGCCAGATCCTTTATGGAGAGACAAACATATACAAGGGTCAGGGAATTTGGGAATTTTCCAGGAATGGATAATCCATCTTCCAAATGTGAAATGTCCTTTGGCAATTTAGGAAAGCAGCAGAATAGAATGAGTTTCAATTTAGCAGTAGGGACTGTGGCTGATGTTCTCTCCACTGGAGTCCTGGGAGGATGGTGCCAACAGGACAGACTAGAAAAGTCAGAAAATGAGGGACTTCTAGCAACTAGCAACCACAGCCATTACTGCCAGTGCCTCTGGATATTTGCTTTTGTCACTATGGTTATATTTCTGTTACTGTGACTCTAATTTGTTTCAAGGGTTCTTCAGCAGAGCCTGAAATGCAAGGTAGAGTAAGTGAAATGTTAAATCTTGCTGCTTTGGATAGATAAAACTTTTATAGAACAAAACAAAACAAACCAGAAAACCCAAATAAGCAGATAAACCAAACAACCGAAATAAACAGACGAACAAGAAAACCTTCCACCCCCACCAACGAAACAACCAAACCCACCACAAGGATCATGATCTTGTGAGAAAAAATGGACTGTTTTTCATATTCATACTAGAAATGTCTGTGATATTTAGTATTAATATTTATCTTCTATTCAGCTTTTGTTAAATATCTACTATTTCCAAAAATGTATCATTTTCCTGGAAAAATACTGTACCCCATTCCCTCTGATGCTAATCCTATCAACTTTGGAATGAGTATCATCTTCCAGGAAAGAGATCAAATTTTTAGCCCCAGCTCTGCTATTGTGCTAAGCATTTTACATCCTTTTTTTTTTTTTTTTCATTTAATCTCTCCAATAACCCTGTGAGGTTGGTGAAATTAGCTTCATTTTATGGGTGAAGCCACTGAAGCTTAATGGTGTTAGGTAACATCCATAAATGGCTGAGCTGGGACGTTCATCAGAGAAAGTTCATCAATAGCTGAGGTGAGCTCTGAAGTCAAGCCTATTGGTTTTTATAGTGTGTGTACTTAACACCTATACTGTATACCTGCTGGGTGGGATTACTTCCCACTCCACCTGTTAGGCGAACCACTAACCAAAGCCGTCTGCTCTGCCCAGGCATGATAGTGACCACTTGCATGAGTTATCTTACAACAGGAGGTCCTCGTAAGGAATGTGGAACTAACAAGCTACCACTAACCAGAAGAATTCGGGAAAGCTCAAAAGGAGGGAGTAGATGCCAGTCAATATGTCCTACCAACCTCCAGGGCCCTTCTCACTGGAATCCATCTTGACTGAGCGATGCGCATGCCACAAGGAAGGACCCTGAGTCAGACTAACTATGGGCCAAGCAAGGTGATTGGCCAGAGACAACTTGGAAACTAACCCCATTACTATAAAGCCTGAGACTGTGAGCCATGTGGCAGAGCAGTTCTCCTGGGTTCCCTTACCCTCCTGCTCTCCACCCGGGGCTCCTTCCCAAAAAAGTCTCTTGCTTTGTCAGCACATGTGTCTCCTCAGATAATTCATTTCTGAGTGTTAGACAAGAGCCCACTCTCGGGCCCTGGAAGGGGTCCCCCTTCCTGCAACATACCCTCTGTGATTGTAAAACAATCATGAGAATGTCAAGGCACTGAAGGATTTTCTGATCCTGACCCAAACTTTGTTTCATATTCTTGGCTCTTTCTTTAACCAACCATGAATGTCTTGATTGATAAAAATCACTCTTGGCATTTTTGACAAATTTGTATTTTGGGTAGATACATCTTGAGATTGATGATTGTTATATAACTAGATCTAAGAAATTAACATATCTAAGTCTTTGTATACTAAAAAAGTACAGAATTATCTTCAGGAGACTGAACTCACGTTGGGGAAAATTTATATACATTATTAATGTTTTCCTTTGTACCCAGATATTTATTATTATATAAACAGCATTCTGCTTTAATTATTTGAGGATTAACTTTGAGAAATTTAATAGTGTTTGGAACAGTATTTTGCCCAAAAGACAAAGGTCCTCATTGTTTACCTTCCATACCAAAAAAAAAATAACACGTTTTTAAATCTTTGCCAAATTTTTTTAAAGATATGATTGTTTATTCAACATGTCCTTTGCAGTATTTAATGATAAAAATAGAACAACCACAATAAAGTAATAATAATAACATCAATAAGTATTCTTGAAGGCTTATGTCAAGCTCTATATTAAATGATTTGCATGGATTATTTAATTTCATTTTTATAACATCTCCAAGAGATAGGAGCTATTAGAACAATTTTACAGTTAGACCGAATTTTGAAAGATTATTAACATGCCCAAATTCACACTGCTTTTAAGTTAACAGTTCTGGTCTTCCCCAGGTCCCAAGGTTTTAGCCACTAAGCATATTGCCTTCTTAGAGAGAAAGTAAAAATACTACCAAAGGATTGTGAGTTATACCTTGTGATTCAGCTGCTATCTTAAAATTATTATAGGTGAAAACTTTTCACTTGGGCATATTTTCATTATTTAAAATACATCTGAAACAAATTTGAATTGTGTTGACATTATTGGTCATATATTGAGACATCATAAATATTTGTGAATTGAATCATGAGAAAAATGGGAAAGGATGTTTCCTGTCAATTTGAAAAGTGAAGAAAAAGGAAAGAAGAAAGGAAGGGGATAGAGAGAGAAAATATATTTTCCTTACCTTATATATTGTGGGCAATGACATGTATATAGCTATATTACATTTTTACAAGGTTTACATTTCATCCTTGGTTTATGTTGCCTTGTGATCATGTGGAACACCTATTTATGTTGGCTGAAATTAATATATAAATCATACCTCCTAAATTGACATCAACTATGGTAATGGTAATAGTTGGTGGGAAACAATAACGCTCTGGTTACCTTGTAAACATCATTTCCAATGATCCAAACTCCTACCAGGGAGCTACGCCTGCTTTCAGATGAGGTTTAATATTTTGCAGAAGTACCCAGCACAACTGTAGTAGCACTGAACTGGGACTGAACACAGCTCTAAGGCAAGCCTAGCCTCATTCTATGGCACAACGCCCCTTCCAGGGGGAAGACCAGCATCACCCCTGGGAGGGGAAAGAAATCTGAGAGCACCCAGAACTTTTTGGAGAGTTGTGTTAATAATCCAGTAACTTATACTTTTCCAAACTGTCGGACTCTACTTGGAGGCAAGCAAAGCTCTCAGAAAGCTGAAAGCTGTGGCTCCCTGCTCTTTGCTGCTGATTACGGAGGTGTATCCTCCCTGGATTCCGTTCATGCATGGATGATTCATGCTCATGCCCACCCTAGGCCAGTGAGCAGCCGGCCAGCCAGTTGCTACTGCTCTGCCTTTGTCAGCCTTTCTGCTGGATCCTGTGCCCAGATTCCTTCTTGAGTTTTAAAAATTTTGATGAAGAGGATGATTATTTTTGAGTACAACAAAATGTGTAGAATTGGTATTGTTTGGAAAATTTTAAAAATCTCACTTTTTTTAATCCCTCGAAGAAAATGACCCTTTGAGAGAGGCAAGGGAGCTTCTCTCACTGCTCAGAATTTAAGTTGACCATGTATATATACAAGTGAGGGGGGCAAAGAAGAATTCCAATCAAATTCTGGGAAATCCAGGTATATATTCAATACATATTTATTATGTGCCAAGCATTATTGTAAGTGCTAGAAACATAGTGACTAGCAAAGCAGATGGAATCCAGATCCCCATGGAGAGTGAATCTAATGCGAGACACGTAAAATAAACACATGAGCAAATAAAGTCACAGTATGATGTCAGATAACAGTAAGAGCTATGAAGAAAAATGTATTCAAATTAAGTGGATAGAGGTGACGGCTGGGTATTTTACCTAACATATATATATTTTTTGATGGGCAGCTTCAAGAATCAAGAGTTATATTTCAAATTACTGTTTTCCAAATGTTAGGGTAAGTCTAACATAAAATGAGGGAAGAGATAATATGGCACATTTTCTGAACATCTTCTTCATTCCTGACATGATTCTAAGGGCTCTTCCTCATCAGCACCCCAGCCTGTCTTCCTGCTGCTTCAACCAGAGTAGTTTGTGTTTGTTCCACATATAGGGTTTTCCTATCAATTTATCTTTGGAGATGGGGGTTCATATCTAAAAATGCTTCCTTTGATCAAATATTCATTTAGCACAGCTGGAAAGTGAGCGCCGGAGGGGAGAAGTAACTTAGTCAAGGATGCCTGTGCTCCATAGTGTCCGAGGAAGACCCAGGCTGACGTCCTCTCTGTTCCTGAACTACGGTCAAACCCCTGGTCCCGGGGAGGACCTCGGCCCTGAAAGGGACTCAGTGGGCCTGCAAAGCGATCTAGATTTTCCTGACTGGGTAAGGCTGAGCCCCGAGCCTCAGTCAAAATGAACCAGCAGCTTTAACAAAACTTTCACCTCAGGGACCTAGCACTCCGTTCACCCCTGGCTGCAGTTCAGAGACAAATCCTGACCCGCCAGCGGCAGCAATAACCGCCAGCTCCACAAACGCCAGGGTGAGAGGGGCATCGGCCCGTGGACTTTTCCTTTCTCTAATTCTGCAAAGCGCTGCACACAAAGCGCGGCTTCTCAAAGAGGCTGTTGCGAGGGAAGGATGATCCGGATGCCGGCTGCGTTGCTGTTGGGCGGGGCAGAGGAGGGGTCCCCGCACGATGCACCACTCTTCATCCCATCTTCTTGTGGCAGCTGCTACATTGTGACTGCCTTTGTGTTTGGTTGAATTGTCACTGAATTCCTCCCTGACTCCGTTTCTCCTTCTGAAGACAGAAGAAAAGAAAGGGGGTAGTGGAAGCCTCCACTGGGCATCCCCTCTCCCTCCATCCCTCCCAGGGAGAGGGCCTGCGTCTCACAGCGCCTGCGGGATGCTCCGCGAGGGCCAGGATCCCTCAGTGCCTGCAAGAGGCAAGCAATGAGTGTTTTTCTTAACGAGGAGTCCTGGGGAATAAGGAAAGAAAGTGAAGGAGATTGTAGTAGGCATTCAAAGCTGCAGGCAGGAGTGGGAGTTTTCCTGGCTTTTCTGCCACTTTCTGTTTCTGATCATCTTTTCTTTTTCCCCAGTGAGGATGCTAATGGAGTGAATACCTGGGCATTCAGGGAGAAGAATCAGTGGAGATTTCAGTAAAAGGAAACGTAATCTGGGGTGAAAAATAGCTTTTCTTTCACTGGCACGTGCGCACGCACGTGTCCTTGTGTGTGTGTGTGTGTGTGTGTCTGTGTGTGTGTGTGTGTGTGTGTGTGAGAATGCTTTGCCATCTATGAGGCAGTGTATTAAAAGCAGGATAAACACTGAGCTTGGAACACATTCGATTTGATGAATGTGGGTCATGAGTAATTCAGCACTACCCTGGGGGCTTTGAGTCCTTCTTTATAAAATAAGGACCTTGGCTAATATGATCTCCAGGCCCCCTTAAAGTTTTATAATCTCACTATCAATTACACTGAAGAAAAAACACATTTCAAGATAATAGCTAGGAGGTTACTCATAGTAATGTGGTGTGATTTAAAAAGCTCTCAAATCACTGCAGTCTTCAAAGTGTTTTTATATATACACGTGCACAGACATGTACATACGCAAACATACACACACGCTCAGTGATTTTCAAGTGCCTGAAATTCTACCATGAAAGCCAATTGTGAATCTCAATTTTAATAGTTTTAATTGTGGCCTTCTTGGTATTGTCTAATCTCTGCAAAACTCAATTTTTCTTTCCTTTATTTTCTTCATAAGGGGAATAAATATTATCTACTTTATAACTTTATTATGGGATTTAAATGAGAAAACGTGTATAATGCTAGTTCTTCTAGCCTGAAAGATAAGAACGCATGGGTGTCATCATCGGGTCTCAAAATCATTGGAATTTGAGGGTAAACAGTGTGATAAGTAATTATGCTATTTCCCCAAAGCCATTAGGAACTTGAAGTTATTTTTTAACTAGCTTTTCACGCACCTGTGTTGGCTAGATCATAGCCATGGGCTCACCCTCATGAAGAATGTAATCTATGCCAGCCTTTTCCAATGCATTTTAGATGACTTTATCACCACCTTACAAATGTGGGTTATTTGCTGACACTGAAAAGGCCACAGGCACGGCTCCACTGACCTGATGTTTTCTGGAAGCTCTTTTTTCTACACTGGACTTCCAACCTTGTTGACAGATGTCAGTCTGGGATGCAATTGATGACACTGTACACATCTGGAAAAAATAGGGGTTTCTTTCTTCACAATTAATTTTCTGGATTGAAAGTCAGCAACTCAGAGTGTTTTGACTTTCCAGAATTCAGAGGGCAGGAAGAATTTGAGGTGGGAATTTTACCTTATCTTCCAAATGCAGAATATTGAATGTTTTACTGCATGTCTCAGTTCATAACTAATCAGCCTTTAATTTTTAGGCAAATATCTCAGAGCAGAGGCGCCATGGGCTGTCAGTTCTAAACAAGACGGAGCTAGTAAGATGGACGTGTGGATTCACATTGGAAAGCTCACAGGCTGTGAAGTTAGGCGCCCTTGACTCCAGTTCTGTCATTCCCTCTCTGTATAACTACTGGAAAGGTGCATAACTGATCCCATGCTGACTCTTCTCTTACATCACCTGGAGATAATATTTACTTTATACGATTATTGTATTAAAAAAAATAGCACTGGGCTTCCCTAGTAGCACAGTGGTTGAGAGTCCGCCTGCCGATGCAGGGGAAGCGGGTTCGTGCCCCCGTCTGGGAGGATCCCACATGCCGCGGAGCAGCTGGGCCCATGAGCCACGGCCGCTGAGCCTGCACATCCGGAGCCTGTGCTCTGCAACGGGAGAGGCCACAACAGTGAGAGGCCTGAGTACCGCAAAAAATAAATAAATAAATAAATAAAATAGCGCTGCAATGAACATTGGGGGGCATGTATCTTTTCGAATTTTGGTTTGGGGTGCATGTATCTTTTCGAATTTTGGTTTTCTCTGGATATATGCCCAGGAGTGGGATTTCTGGGCCATATGGTAGTTCTATTTTTATTTTTTTAAGGAAGCTCTATACTGTTCTCC
This sequence comes from Orcinus orca, assembly GCF_937001465.1. Lineage (NCBI taxonomy): Eukaryota > Metazoa > Chordata > Mammalia > Artiodactyla > Delphinidae > Orcinus > Orcinus orca. Next base: position 15,866,980 of record NC_064565.1, on the reverse strand, counting down.
ATAGTGGCTGCACCAATTTACATTCCCACCAACAGTGCAGGAGGGTTCCCTTTTCTCCACACCCCCTCCAGCATTTATTGTTTGTAGATTTTTTGACAATGGTCATTCTGACCAGATATACACACTAGTGTATATGAATAGGTCACTAATAAGGACCTACTGTACAGCACAGGGAATTATACTCAATACTCTGTAATGGCCTATATGAGAAAATAATCTAAAAAAGAGTGGATATATGTATATGTATAAATGATTCGCTTTGCTGTACACCTGAAACTAACACAACATTGTAAATCAACTATATTCCCATAATTGTTTTTTTAAAAAATTAAAAACGAGTAGAACGTACCTAGCATGGTGTCAGTATCACAGGTATGAGTTTCGTATTTTCACTGTTCTGCACCCACTGCTTTCTGGTGAAGGAAATATAACCACACATCAGAATATAATGTCTGTTGGGCTTCCCTGGTGGCGCAGTGGTTGAGAGTCCGCCTGCTGATGCAGGGGACGCAGGTTCGTGTCCCGGTCTGGGAGGATTCCACATCCCGCGGAGCGGCTGGGCCCGTGAGCCATGGCCGCTGAGCCTGCGCGTCCGGAGCCTGTGCTCCGCAACGGGAGAGGCCACAACAGTGAGAGGCCCGCGTACCGCAAAAAAAAAAAAAAAAAAAAAAGGAATATAATGTCTGTCAAAATACCAGAATCCCCCCTGTAGTTCTGGAACAAGAGTGAAGGAAAAGGAAGACTGTAGTTTTTTTTTTTTTTCTTTTTCCGTCTTTCTTTTGAGGAAGAGAACATTTGTGTGTGGTTCAATTGCAGTAATGGTGTGTGTAATGCTTTCGTGCTGTCATGCCATCTAACATTCAAGATCTTATCTGAAAAAAAAAAATCAGTTAAACAAGTGTCTTGATTGACCAGATCAGCCAAAACTGGAACAGGGAAAGTTGTTTTACTCCAGATGAACTGTCCCCTGGACACGTGCAGTGTTGCAGAAGTTCAGGAAGGTTTATTGTCTGTGGCGATTCTAGGAGTTGCCCTCTTTGTTAGACACACCATGGTGCTCAGGGGGAGGCTGGTGAATCATTAATTCTCTGTGATGATTTGACCCAATTATTCTAATTAATGCCTTGTCTCTGCAGAACAGCTGGTGTCTGGAAGCAGAGGTTAAGTCACTGGGCATGAGGTCTGCAGTGGTGCAGAATCCTGGGCACTGGGACCTGCAGGATTCACGGACTCGGTGTCAGGAGGACCTCAGTCTCTTGCTGCTGGTCCTGGCTTGCCTGTGCTGCCGTAGCCCAGGTCAGTGTCCCCGGGGTCCTGTGCATCCTTTCCCACTGTGCTTCTTCCAACTTTTCTGGGAGATAAGCGTCCTGATAAATGGTCCTCTTCCATCTTCCCAGCCTGCTGTCCTGACAGCTCCAGGTCACATCTGTCGTGTGTCCTTTGTACTTCCTCTTATTCACCCATCCCTGCCTGGATGGCTCCCAATGTCGGGCTGGTCTTCTAATGACTGTTGATAATAAAAAATCCAAGCAGCGACTCAGGGGACGTGTTTTCTGGCCAGGGTGATCATGGGATCAGTCCAATTTATGCTGAGTTCACATGTGTTAACTGCAGCTATTTGGCAAATCAAAACCCTAGCTCTAGCCCAAAGCCAGTCACTGCATAATTCTCTGACCTTATGAAGGTCTCTTGGCCTTCCTGAGTCTCAGTTTCCTCATCTGTCGCAAACCCTGTGTAGGAACCCTCAAGTGTGTTATGAGAATTCAATGAGATGCACAGGTATAGAGAACAGACCTATGGTTGCCAAGGGGAGGTGGAGGAGGGATGGATTGGGAGTTTGGGATTAGCAGATGCAAACTATCATATAGAGAATGGATAAACAACAAGGTCCTACTGTAGAGCACAGGGAACTCTATTCATTATCCTGTGATAAACCATAATAGAAAAGAATATGAAAAAGACTGTGTGTGTGTGTACATATATATATATATATATATATATATATGTGTGTGTGTGTGTGTGTGTGTGTAACTGGATCACTTTGTTGTACAGCAAAAAGTAACACAACCTTGTAAATCAACTATGCTTCAAAAAATAAATTTTAAAAAAAGAATTCAATGAGATAATGTGTGTTTGAGAGATTTGAAATAGGGGAAAATAGCATTGGGTAGCATTGTCTCTGTGATGTGGATAGAGGTAACTCTCCTATAAACCACTTATTTTTTCTCTATTGATGAGAAGAATGAGAAGTAATTGAAATACAAATTAAAATGACTAAGTTCAACCTGTAGGTTCAGGTCAGTAGTTTATATTTTAGCATTAAGGTTCCCTTTTATTATTTTCCCTCTAGGACTTTCATGATTTAGACATCATGACAGCTTTCAAACATAAAATAACTTTATTTATCAAATGCACCTGAACTTCTGGCTTAATGAAAAATCAGTGTGAACATGTTTAGTAACTCTTACTCCAGGAGAATGTAAAGGCAACTAGTTAACTTTTGTAGTATTATTTAGTGACAAATTATTTCTTTGGGGTTACTGCTAAATACTGAGAGAAGAGGCTGAGGACCAAGAATCCCTCCCCACCCCCAAACAAGCATATATTATGGTCTCTTCTCTCTTGTGTTTTCCAAGGGCCTCATATGAAGGCTAGCTCCCATATACTGTGTCCTACCCAAACTCAGAGTCAGCTGTTGGAGGGATCTGTGCTTCAGGGAGATTCCACAATGCACCCAAGGTCAAAGAGTGAGCAAGGAAAGGAGAGGTGAACCATCTACTCTTTCCTCTAATTCAGTCTCTAAACTCTAGTTCCTCCAGGAATCTAGGAATAGGATCAAAGATCTAAACCTTTTTAAATTGATGTGAGACAAGAGTTTTCCAAAAATTTAAGATGTGGTGAATGAGTATTGAAAATTTCCAAACACTTAATAGGCTGAAGTGTGCTTGAAACCAGAACAAAATGCAGGTAGGAGACAAGAAAACCATTGTCATCAAGGGATTGATTATTAGAATGTTAGCAATAAAACCTGCTATCTGCAATTTTGCCAGACTCCTCCAAATTGGTTTAGCTTAAAAATTGAATAGCTAAACATCTTTTTGTTTTAATCATCTAGACTTTAAAATAAAACAGATCCAATATATTCCAATATATTATCTGACTTTGAACAGTTTTCACATGCTGATTCTATCTCAATCATGAATATCTAAATAACAGATATTCCATTTGAGAATACACACCAAAGAGAAAAATATCAATATTATATTTCAAGTCGATTCTTTTCACTTTAAAATATGACCATCACAATACTTTTAAAGCTGAAATGAGCCAGTTCATCTTACATATGCAAATCACAGGACGATGAAGCATGCACCTTCAACTTGCAAACTGCTATGTGGGTAGCCATTACCTAGAAACACTCCAAAAGCCTAAAAGCACCTGGCTGAGCTTGCCTGGAGCAAGGATGCTCAGTGGGAAGATACAGCTGTGCTTCAGTCAGTAGGTGGCCAGTGTGTCCATCCAGGGGAAATTGAAGGAAAGAGATGCTAGCAGACAGAGACAAAGGTACTCTGCCTCAAAAAAGGGACACCAGCCAAACCTAGGTTGTCCACAGGTGGTGACTAGCACACTGTTAAGAAGAGGCTTGTGAGGGAGATAGAGTGAAGGTCAAGATCCTGCAGATAGTATAAAATAATGCAGGGAATGAGGAAGGCTTACTGAGGGCTTGCTGTAAGCCATGCACTGAGACCTTTCCTATATTTCCTCATGTATTCTTTACTATAACAATATGAAGTATGTACTATTTTATAAATAAGGAATTCAGACATTCCTTAAATCATGTGATTAAATTGCTTGTCCAAAATTACAGTTGTAAGTGATAAAGACAAGATTTGCCCCCTTGTATATATAACTGCATATTCTGAACTTTTAACCACTACAAAGATAAATATTTTAAAACTTAGAGGTTTTGGGGACTGTAATAGTTATTAGGGGGAAGAGATGAAGGGATAAAATATTTTTTGAGTGCACATTGTATTCTGGGGAAGTTTTAAATCTCTTAGTTCATTTCATCAATGGTAACATATTTTTCTGAAATGATGACACAGAGACTCAGAAATATGAAACAACTTTTCAATATCTCTCAGCTGGTACAATGACGAAAGGAATTTTGCCTCTCTGGTTGCAAGGTTGACATCCTTTACATTACTCCATGCTATTGAGACATGACCCTCTGCAAAATAATGGAACAGGAAACACTGGCCCCACATCCTCCTCGAAGTGCTTGGTACATCACCTTCTTTCCATCCTGCTTCTCTGAATACCAACTCCAAGGATGCTCATTTCAATATCCCTCTGGCTCTTCTCTCCTAAAGGGTCTTTGAATCCACCCCTCACCTGACTATCAAAATGTATTCATTCTAGACTACAGTCTCACTGGCTTTTACTGGGGGACTTGTTGAATGAGTTTATAGATACATTAATTTAATATGATGTGCTGCATCTGGGGTCAATTGGATTTAAATGGTCTCTCCATGAGAGTAAATGGATTATGTATTCAAAACATTGCTTGAGGTGTCAAACAACGTGTACCCTATATGTTGGCATTTCTGATACTGTGACTATCCAGTGGAGTGTTTAGGGTCAATTTTTCCATTCTAACATTTAAGAGTGTGTAGGATATAGCTCTTTTCTACACAGAATTATCTTTCCTTACTACACAACTTACCAGTCAGATTCTCCAAACCCACCTTCTTAACTTATGAGTCTTGACTTTGAAGGATAATAGGGAAAAGGAAAAGTCTTGTTCCAACTCTGCCACTAAGGAGCCTAAGGTCACTTGCATAAGCCTTCTGACTTATAGTTTCTTCATTAATAGAATGTGGCTAAAATGTCTACTTTTCTGATTTCTTAGGTTTTCCATGAAGATTCAAAGTAGTGGATGAGAAAGCACTATAAAAACAGAAATGTACTGCAACATTTGTAACATTATTATTTAATGGAATAAATCAATAAATCATTCCTGAAAACTGTTGTAGAACCTACATATCTATCAGAGCCTCTTAATATACGTAGGGTCAGAAATATACCATTTCCTCTAGAAAATAAATAGGCAAGAGAATAAATACATTGTTGATAACTTTTTCACCCCTAGACTGTAAACTGATCATAATAATCAACTCCCTGCTCAATTGTCTTTCTTGCATCTGACTTTTCAGTAATCAATAAGAAAAGTCCAGTAATGGTGCAGCTGGCGTGGCAGAGAAATTGTTGTAGTAAAACATTCAGAATGAAGTTAATGAGAGCATGTGAGAAAAGGAAGAGTGTTGAATTGATGTTAAAACTAATTTATTTCATTAGCTGGCACTAGACATAAATTGCAGTGTAATGGAATTAATCATTTAAAATGGATTGTTCACTTAGAAGTTATAAAAATACCAACATACCACTCGGTGCTATCTCTTCCTCTCTGCTGAATCAATCTGGTTTTAAAGGATTTGTTTTCATTTAAAGTATAAAGAGTAACAAGGAGTTCATATAGCTTTGCTTGGGAGCAGGAGTGAGACAGGGGAACTGGCTGGGGCAGGAGGATGTTAATAAACAAAAAGACTGAGCAGATTTGTAAAGGGCAGTCAATGATTACTACCTGGAGTAAGTGAACATGGCTGGATAAATGGCTCTTTTTGGCTGCTAGGCATGTGGGACCTTAGTTCCCCAACTAGGGATCAAATCTGCATCCCATGCAGTGGAAGTGCAGAGCCTTAACCACTGGACTGCCAGGGAAGTCCCCTTTGCCTTTAAAAAAAAGTGCCCTAAAGACTTAATCCATTCAGAGCCAAGCTGAACGCTGTAATTCTTAATCCTGGATATATATTATAATCTCCTGGAAAACTTTTGAAATACCAATGCCCAGGACTCACCCTAATTTAATTAAGTCAGAATTGTTGAGAACTGGTACTGTAGAATGAATATAATGCCATTTTATTTTAAAACTCAGATGGGGTTGAAAAGAGTGTATTAATCAAAGGAATAAATATTTATATATTCCCTGAGCTGCATAAGGACTTGAGTTAGGAACTATGGATTGAAAGAGGACTAGATATTCTTAAACTAGGCAAGTGCTACCAGATTAGAGATATAAAAATATATGCATGCGCTCCAAGGTATTGACTGTCAATTAATGGTGGAAATGTTGTATGCCATAGACATTTAAAAGAAGAAGAAAATACTTTGAACCAGGAGAATTAGAGAACTCTGCTAAGAATCAGTAGGAGATGGACCAGAATTTAAAGTACAATGTATCAGTAAGCTATTGTGTAACAAATGGTTTCAGTCTTAAAAACATAACAACAGGCATTTATTATATTTTTAAGAGTTTAAATCCACCTTGTTGACTTGGCTGTTCTAGGATAACCTTGATTGGTCTTGACTTGGGTTTTGTTGCTAATGATCAGAAACTCTTGTAGTCAACCATCTAATTAAAAAAAAAAGATGCTTAAAATGTCAGTGACAGAGAGACCTTCAAGACGGCAGAAGAGTAAGACGTGGAGATCACCCTCCTCCCCACAAATACATCAGAAATACATCTATATGTGGAACAACTCCTACAGAACACCTACTGAATGCTGGCAGAAGAACTCAGACTTCCCAAAAGGCAAGAAACTCCCCACATACCTGGGGAGGGCAAAAGAAAAAAGAAAAAACAGAGACAAAAGAATAGGGATGGGACCTGCACCAGTGGGAGGGAGCTGTGAAGGAGAAAAGTTTCCATACACTAGGAAGCCCCTTCACTGGTGGAGATGGGAGCTTGGTGAGGGGTGGGGGAAGCTTCAGAGCCACAGAGGAGAGCGCAGCAACAGGGGTGCAGAAGGCAAAGTGGAGAGATTCCCGCACAGAGGATCGGTGCAGACCAGCACTCACCAGCCTGAAAGACTTGTCTACTCACCCGCCAGGATAGGTGGGGGCTGGGAGTTGAGGCTCTGGCTTTGGAGGTCAGATACCGGGAGAGGACTGGGGTTGATGGCGTGAACACAGCCTGAAGGGGGCTAGTGCGCCACAGCTAGCCGGGAGGGAGTCCGGAAAAATGTCTGGATCTGCCTAAGAGGCAAGAGACCATTGTTTCAGTGTGACAAGGTGGAGAGGGGATTCAGAGCACCACCTAAATGAGTTCCAGAGATGGGGGTGAGCTATGGCTATCAGCACAGACCCCAGAGACGGGCATGAGACATTAACGCTGCTGCTGCAGCCACCAAGAAGCCTGTGTGCAAGCACAGATCCCTACCCACACCTCCCCTCCTGGGAGCCTGTGCAGCCCGCCATTGCCAGGGTCCCGTGATCCAGGGACAACATCCGGGGAGAACACATGGTGGGCCTCAGACTGTTGCAACATCACGCCGGCCTCTGACACTGCAGGGTTGCCCCACATTCTGTACCCCTCCCTTCCCCCAGCCTGAGTGAGCCAGAGCCCCCCGACCAGCTGCTTCCTTAATCTCGTCCTGTCTGAGCAGGGAACAGATGCCCTCAGGCGACCTATATGCAGAGGCAGGGCCAAATCTAAAGGTGAATCCCAGGGGCTGTGCGAAAAAGGAAGAGAAAGGGAAATTTATCCCAGCAGCCTCAGGAGCAGCAGATTAAATCTCCACAATCAACTTGATGTACCCTGCATCTCTGGAATACCTGAATAGACAACAAATCATTCCAAAATTGAGGTGGTGGACTTTGGGAGCAACTGTAGACTTGGGGTTTACTTTCTGCATCTAATTTGTTTCTAGTTTTATGTTTATCTTAGTTTAGTACTTAGAGTTTATTATCATTGGTAGATTTGTTTATTGATTTGGTTGCTCTCTTCCTTTTTCCTTTTTTTCTTTTTAATACATAGAGATATATATATTTTTTTCCTTTTCTTCTTTTTGTGAGTGTGTAGGTGTATGATTCTTTGTGTGATTTTGTCTGTACAGATTTGCTTTTACCATTTGTCTTAGGGTTATTTTTTTAGTATAGTTTCTAGCACTTGTTATCACTGGTAGATTTGTTTTTTGGTTTGGTTGTACTCTTCCTTTTTATTTATTACTTAATTTTTTTATTTTTAATAATATTTTTTATTTTAATAACTTTTTATTTTCTATCTTTCTTTTTTCTCCCTTTTCTACTGAGCCATGTGGCTTACAGTGTTTTGGTGCTCCGGCCAGGTGTCAAGCCTGTGCCTCTGAGGTGGGAGAGCCGAGTTCAGGACATTCGTCCACCAGAGACCTCGCAGCACCACATAATATCAAACAGTAAAAGCTCTCCCAGAGATCTCCATCTCAATGCTTAGACCCAGATCCACTCAATGACCAGCAGGCTACAGTGCTGGACACCCTATGCAAAACAACTAGCAAGAGAGGAACACAAACCTGCCCATTAGCAGAGGGGCTTCCTAAAATCATAATCAGGTCACAGAAAACCAAATACACACCACCGGACGTGGTCCTGCCCACCAGAAAGAAAATATCCAGCCTCATCCACCAGAACACAGACACAGGTCCCCCACACAAGGAAGCCTACAAAGCTCACTGAAACAACCTTAGCCACTGGGGGCAGACACCAAAAATGATGGGAACTATGAACCTGCAGCCTGCTCAAAGGAGATCTCAAACACATTAAGTTAAGCAAAATGAGAAGACAGAGAAACACACAGCAGATGAAAGAGCAAAGCAAAAACCCACCATCAAACAAATGAAGAGGAAATAGGCAGTCTACCTAAAAAAGAATTCAGAGTAATGATAGTAAAGATGATCCAAAATCTGGGAATTGAATGAAGAAAATATAAGAAAGGTTTAATAAGGACCTAGAAGAATGAAAGAGCAAACAAACAATGATGAACACCACAATAAATGAAATTTAAAATCCTCTAGAAGGAAGCAATAGCAGAATAACTGAGGCAGAAGAACGGATAAGTGACCTGAAAGGTAAAATAGTGGAACTAACTACTGCAGAGCAGAATAAAGAAAAAAGAATTAAAAGAATTTTGGACAGTCTCAGAGACCTCTGGGGCAACATTAAATGAACCAAAGGTCAAATTATAAGTGTCCCAGAAAAGGAGAGAAAAAGAAAGGGACTGAGAAAATATTTGAAGAGATTATAGTTGAAAACTTCCCGAATATGGGACAGGAAATAGTTAGTCAAGCCCAGGAAGCACACAGAGTCCCATACAGGATAAATCCAAGGAGAAACATGCCAAGGCACATATTAATCAAACTATCAAAAAGTAAACACAAAGAAAAAATATTAAAAGGGAAAAACAGCAAATAACATACAAGGAAATCCCTATACGGTTAACAGCAGATCTTTCAGCAGAAACTCTGTGAGACAGAAGGGGGTGAGAGGACATATTTAAAGTGGTGAAAGGGAAAAACCTACAACCAAGATTAGTCTACCCAACAAGGATCTCATTCAGATTCAAAGGAGAAATTAAAAGCTTTACAGACAAGCAAAAGCTAAGAGAATTCAGCAACGCCAAACCAGCATTACAACAAATGCTAAAGGAACTTCTCCAGGCAGGAAACACAAGAGAAGGAAAAGACCTGCAATAACAAACCCCTTAAAGTTAAGAAAATGGTAATAAGAACATACGTATCAATAACTACCTTAAATATAAATAGATTAAGTGCTCCAACCAAAATACAGAGACTGTCTGAATAGATACAGAAACAGGACCTATACGTATGCTGTCTACAGGAGACACACTTCAGATTTAGGGACACAGAGAGACTGAAAGTGAGAGGAAGGAAAAAGATATTCCATGCAAGTGGAAATCAAAAGAAAGCTGGGGTAGCAATTCTCATATCAGACAAAATTGACTTTAAAATAAAGATTATTACAAGAGACAAAGAAGGATACTACATAATGATCAAGGGATCAATCCATAAAGAAGATATAAAAATTGTAAATATTTATACACCCAACATAGGAGCACCTCAATATATATGGCAAATGCTAACAACCATAAAAGGGAAAATCGGCAGTAACACAATCAAAGTAGGGGACTTCAAACCCCATTTTCACCAAGGACAGATCATCCAAAATGAAAATAAATAAAGATACACAAGCTTTAAATGATACATTAAACAAGGGAACTTTATTGATATTTTTAGGACATTCCATCCTAAAACAAAAGAATATACTTTCTTCTCAAGTGTTCATGGAATATTTCCAGGATAGGTCATATCTTGGGTCACAAATTAATCCTTGGTAAATTTAAGAAAATTGAAATGGTATCAAGTATCTTTTCCAACCACAATGCTATGAGATAGATATCAATTACAGGAAAAAATCTGTAAAAAATACAAACACATGGAGGCTAAACAATACACTAGTAAATAACCAAGAGATCACTGAAGAAATCAAAGAGGAAATCAAAAAATCCCTAGAAACAAATGACAATGAAAACACGACCACCCAAAACCTAGGGGATGCAGCAAAAGCAGTTCTAAGAGGGAAGTTTATAGCAATAAAATCCTACCTAAAGAAACAAGAAGCATCTCAAATAAACAACATAACCTTACACCTAAAGCAATTAGGGAAGAAAGAACAAAAAAACCCTAAAGTTAGCAGAAGGAAAGAAATCATAAAGATCAGATCAGAAATAAATGAAAAAGAAATGAAGGAAACAGTAGCAAAAATCAATAAAACTAAAAGCTGGTTCTTAGAGAAGATAAACCACTAGCCAGACTCAACAACAAAAAAAGGGAGAAGACTCAAATCAATAGAATTAGAAATGAAAAAGGAGAAGTAAAAACTGACCCTGCAGAAATAAAAAGGATCATGAGAGATTATTACTGCAAGCAACTATATGCCAATAAAATGGACAACCTGGAAGAAATGGACAAATTCTTAGAAAAGCACAACCTTCCGTGACTGAACCAAGAAGAAACAGAAAATATAAACAGACCAATCACAAGCAATGAAATTGACACTGTGATTAAAAATCTTCCAGGGCTTCCCTGGTGGCGCAGTGGTTGGGAGTCCGCCTGCCAATGCAGGGGGTGCGGGTTCGTGCCCCGGTCCAGGAGGATCCTGCATGCCGCGGAGCGGCTGGGCCTGTGGGCCATGGCCGCTGGGCCTGCGCGTCCGGGGCCTGTGCTCCGCAACCGGAGAGGCTGCAGCAGTGAGAGGCCCACATACTGCAATAAAAAATCTTCCAAAAAACAAAAGCCCAGGACCACATGGCTTCACAGGCAAATTCTATCAAACATTGAGAGAAGAGCTATCACCTATCCTTCTCAAACTCTTCCAAAATATAGCAGAAGGAGGAATAGTCCCAAACTCATTCTATGAGGCCACCATTACTTTGGTTTCAAAACTAGACAAAGATGTCACAAAGAAAGAAAACTACAGGCCAATATCACTGTTGAACATAGTTGCAAAAACACTCAACAAACTTCTAGGAAACAGAATCCAATGGCACATTTAAAGGGTCATACAACATGATCAAGTGGGATTTATCTCAGGGATGCAAGGATTCCTCAATATATGCAAATCAATCAACGTGACACACCATATTAACAAATTGAGGGGAAAAACCATATGATCATCTCAATAGATGCAGAAAAAGCTTTTGACAAAATTCAGTACCCATTTATGATAAAAACCTCCAGAATGTAGGCATAGAGGGAACTTACTTCAACATAATATAGGCCATATATTACAACCTAAAGCCAACATCATTCTCAATGGTGAAAAACTGAAACCATTTCCTCTAAGATGAGGAACAAGACAAGGTTGTCCACTCTCACCACTATTATTAAACATAGTCTTGGAAGTTTTAGCCACAGCAATCAGAGAAGAAAAAGAAATAAAAGGAATCCAAATTGGAAAAAAAGAAGTAAAGTTGTCACTGTTTGCAGATGACATGATGCTATGCACAGAGAATCTGAAAGAGGCTACCAGAAAACTACTAGAGCTGATCAATGAATTTCGTAAAGTAGCATGATACAAATTTAATGCACAGAAATCTCTTGCATTCCTATACACTAATGATGAAATATCTGAAAGAGAAGTTAAGGAAACACTCCCATTTACCATTGCAGCCAAAAGAATAAAATACCTAGGTATAAAGCTACCTAAGGAGAAAAAAGACCTTTATGCAGAAATCTGTAAGACACTGATGAAAGAATTAAAGATGATACAAACAAATGGAGAGATATACCATGTTCTTGGATTGGAGGAATCAACATTGTGAAAATGACTATACTACACAAAGCAATCTAGAGATTCAATGCAATGCCTATCAAACTACCGATGGCATTTTTCACAGAACTAAAACAAAAAAATTCCACAATTTGTATGGAAACACAAAAGACCCTAAATAGTCTAAGCAATATTGAGAAAGAAAAATGGAGCTGGAGGAATCAGGCTCCTGGATTTCAAATTTTACTACAAAGCTACAGTAATCAAGGCAGTATGGTACTTGTAGAAAAACAGACATATAGATCAATGGAACAGGATTGAAAACCCACAGATAAACCCACTCACACATGGTCACCTTATTTTTGATAAAGTAGGCAAGAATATACAATGGAGAAAAGACAGCCTCTTCAATAAGTGGTGCTAGGAAAACTGGACAGCTACATGTAAAAGAATGAAGTTAGAACACTCCCTAACACCATACACAAAAATAAACTCAAAATTGATTAAAGACCTACATATAAGGCCAGACACTACAAAACTCTTAGAGGAAAACATAGGCAAAACTCTCTATATCATAAATCACAGCAAGATCCTTTTTGACCCACCTCTTAGAGAAATGGAGATAAAACCAAAATAAACAAATGGGACTTAATGAAACTTAGAAGCTTTTGTGCAGCATAGGAAAACATACACAAGACAAAAAGACAACCCTCAGAATGGGAGAAATATTTGCAAATGAAGCAAATAACAAAAGATTTAATCTCCAAAATTTACAAGTAGCTCATGCAACTCAATATCAAAAAACAAATAACCCAATCCAAAAATGGTCAAAAGACTTAAATAGACATTTCTCCAAAGAAGATATATAGATTGCCAACAAACACATGAAAGAATGCTCAACATTACTAGTCATTAGAGAAATGCAAACCAAAACTACAATGAGGTATCTCCACATAGCAGTCAGAATGGCTATCATTAAAAAATCTACAAACAATAAATGCTGGACACAGTGTGGAGAAAAGGGAACCCTCTTGCACTGTTGGTGGGAATGTAAATTGTTACAGCCACTATGGAGAACAGTATGGAGGTTTCTTAAAAAACTAAAAATAGAACTACCATATGATCCAGCATTCCCACTACTGGGCATATTCCCTCAGAAAACCGTAATTTGAAAAGAGTCATGTACCACAATGTTCATTGCAGCTCTATTTACAATAGCCAGGACATGGAAAAAAACTAAGTGTCTATCAACAGATGAAAGGATAAAGAAAATGTGGCACATATATACAATGGAATATTACTGAACCATAAAAAGAAACAAAATTATATTATTTGTACTGAGGTGGATGGAACTAGAGTCTGTCCTAAAGAGTGAAGTAAGTCAGAAAGAGGAAACGAAATATTGTATGCTAGCACCTATATATGGAATCTAAAATAAATGTATAAATAAATAAAAGATTTTGAAGGACGTAGGGTCAGGACGGGAATAAAGACACAAACATAGAGAATGGTCTTGAGGACATGGGGAGGGGAAAGGGTAAGCTGGTACAAAGTGAGAGAGTGGCATGGAAATATATACACAACTAAATGTAAAATAGATAGCTAGTGGGAAGCAGCCACATAGCACAGGGAGATCAGCTTAGTGCTTTTTGACCACCCAGAGAGGTGGGATAGGGAGGGTGGGAGGGAGATGCAAGAGGGAGGAGATATGGGTATATATGTATATGTATATTTGGTTCACTTTGTTATAAAGCAGAAACTAACACACCATTGTAAAGCAATTATACTCCAATAAAGATGTTTAAAAAAATGTCTTTGACAATTGTGACACCAAGGCATTTCACAAATATCACTATATTGAGATCCAAAGAGTTTTTTTCAGTGGTCTTGACTACAGGGTAATTAATGATATATTTGTAAGGAAAAGGGCTTCTTATATGTACATTTTTACAGACAACGAAGCTAGTTCAGAGCAGTTAAATGACTCTACCTGAGTTAGTGTTTGGTCCATTTAAGACCCAAACCCAAGACTCTTGGATTCAAGTCTAACATTCTTTCTACTTTGCAACTACAGATCGTCTTTGAAAAAAGTCTTTATGTACTTTTTCATACAGAAGATTAAGTTTAATTAACCTCAAATGTAAGAAAAAGTTATTGCCAGGACAGAATAGTTCCAAGAACAAATATCTCTTAAGAACTCACTAGGTGTCAGCCAATTACAAATCATTACCTTTAAAATCTATGACCAATCTTTTCAGTAAATATCTAACCATTTTACATGCAAAGAAGTTGAATCAAAGAGATGAATCCATCCACGCAGGATCACACAGTGGGTGACAGAGTTGGCATTGGAGTTCGGGTCTCTGTTCTTTCTAATCCATTGCTCCTGTACACAGGATATATTATATCTGACTAACTTTTAACTAGAAAGAATAAGTGAATACTAGGTAGGGGATCAATATTGACATTTAGGAGCTGTAAGATCATGCAACAACATTTTGCTGGTTGATAAATTAGACGTTACCCTTCTTTGAATTAACATAAACCTCTTTCCAAAAATGATATTAAATACATTTCAATGCATAACCATAGTATCTATGCCTCCTACAGTTTGTAAGGGAATATATATGTTATATATAATATGTATATATTAGTAAATATATGAAATGCTGAGGGAATTCCCTGGTGGTCTAGTGGTTAGGACTCGGCACTTCACTGCTGAGGCAAGGGTTTAATCCCTGGTAAGGAAACTAAGATCCCACAAGCCACATGGTGCGGCTGATAAAAAACAATACTAATATAGTATATGAAATGCTGAGCACTGGGCCTGCCATACAGTAAGTGTTCAGTTACTTTCCACCACTATTTAAATAAATGCTTCATGAAAACATAGATGGGTAGTGAATGAATACATCAGCGTTCTTGGTAAAGTGGCACACCATGAGAGTCTAAATAACACCCTATAATAATTCATCCTAATTTGTTTTCTACCCTAAACTCAGGATCCATCACAATCTATATGGGAAATGATCAAAACAAAGTGTCATACCAAGAAGTTCCATGACAGTTGTGTGGAAATGCCATTTTTCTTTTTACAGTGAAGTGGTAAATCCTTGCAAGTAGCATTTGTGCCTTTGATAAAGAGGAGACTGACAACACTTGGTCATGGTTGACAAGTACAAAATAGCATTCAGTAGGGAGGCACCAGAAAGTGAAAACAACTCTTATGTGTTGCCGTCTGTATTGAGGTAGATTTTAAAGAACTGAAAAACTCTCCATATGAGAATTGAGAACATGAAGATCTTTCAGTAAAATCTGTTATTCTTTCTAAGACAGACTGTTTTCTAGAGCTTTATCCTTTTTGCCCACTGTATGAAGATTGTATTGGAAAAATATCCATGGAAAACATATTTCAGCAGATTTTGATGGAAAACATTCCCCTTTTGCTATAAATATCTAAATAATCCATTGTGAACATCAGAAATTATTGAAATCTCCAATGTGACTGCAATATATTCTATCCTGTAGAATATAGGCATGTTTTCTGAAGCTTTATTGAAAAATACAAGTCTTGTATAAAATGTATTTCAGATCATTTAACTTTTCTATCTTCTTTTATGATCCAATGAATTTTATTCATTTTAGCAACTTGTGCTAAATCTAAGTACTTTAGGATTAAGATTAAAATACTGAGTATATGAATTAGGGTTAATAAAAAATCCAATATATTTTTGCTTATGCAGCTGCTGTCACTTAAATAAAATATGGCTCAGAGGTGCAGTTTGGGTAAATAAACTGATTTTCTTTTTAATATGATGTCCACAGAAATCAGCCCCAGATGGTCCTGTTGTTTAAGTTAAGTTTGGTCAAAGTGACACAGCTCCCTAGGGAACCTTTTCTCCAGACATTAAATCAGGTGCCCATAACTGTATTACTCCAGCTCTATCCCTGGGTGTAATGAAGGAGAAAAATTAAGACTAATCTGTAGACAATAGCAAATATCTCTCAGATATATTTCAACTTCCATTGGCTGGGTTAGCTAAAGAATATAAATACAAAGATGAAATATCTCTGAAATGAGCTATGAACAATTTACCTCAACTGTAGTGAAATTCTACAAGCAGGATATGTACAGGTTTAAAGGAAAATTCAGGCTATTTGTCAGACTACATATGTAATCTGAGTTAAGGCACTGCATCAATGCAGATGTGTATATAAATCCTGCATGTGCCCCAGTGGGGACTCCTCTGTTTGTCTTCACTGGATAATGAAATCACACAGAAGGAATGCTCGTGATGTGTGCCACTGCTTCTCACAGACTTAAAGAATGGGAAAAATCTAGAGAAACATGGCATGATTAAAAATTAACCCTGAGGTCAGGGTGAAGAAGGGATAGTTCAAGACCAGAGGTAGGGAGGCTGCTAGGGGAGCCATTGAAATCATCTATAAAGAAAGAATCAAATGATATTTGTTTGTCTTTCTCTGGCTTACTTCACTTAGTATGATAACTTCTAGGTCCACCCAAGTTGCTGCAAATAGCCTTATTTCATTCTTTTTTATGGCTGACTAATATTCCATTGTATGTCATATGATATCCCTTATATGTGGAATCTAAAAATGAAAGATACAAATGAACTCATTTACAAAAGAGGAATAGACCCACAGACATAGAAAACAAACTTTTTTTGTAGTGAGCAAAGAGGAAAGTGGGGTGAGGGATAAATTAGGAGTTTGGGATTAACATGTACACACTACTATATATAAAATAAACAGCAAGGACCTACTGTACAGCACATGGAACTCTGCTCAGTATTCTGTAATAAGCTAAATTGGAAAAGAATTTGAAAAAGAATAGGTACATGTATATGTATAACTGAATCACTTTGCTTTATACCTGAAACTAACACAACATTGTAAATCAACTATATTTTGATTAAAAAAAAAGAAAAAAAGAAAGACTCAATACCTGACCTATGATAGTCAAATCTGAAATGGAGAGAAATAAACAAAGTTGAGAAACCTGAAGGAAATGGAGTAACAGGATTTCCTGATGACTGACCGTGGGGAGAGATGGTGGAATTCAAGGATACTCAGGGACCAGGTCTCTTATGATGTTATTAAGCAAGATTGAAGAAGAAAAGGGGTGATGGGAAAGATGATAACTCCAGTTTTTCTTCAACTGAATATGAGGTACCTGTGAGATATACTACTCATAAATCCTACTAAAGTGATCTGGGATATGGATTTCAATGTTGATTATGGATAATCAGATTGTTGAAGGTCAGTGAAACAATGGGAGAGTAATGGATTGGATGTGAAACACATGTGTGCAAAAGAGACCTTATCTGTCATTTGAAATGGTTCTCCTGAGCCCTAGTGTTTATGGCTGAGAAGCACACACAATGATACAGAAGGGGAAGCACAATGGTGTCCTGGGGGGAGATCTGACTGCTCAGGAATTTGGTGAGCTTGTTGTTAGACACAACTAGTAGTAGATACTAAGTGGTATACATTTAACATTAAGTAAAGTGTATTAAAAACAAAGATAAATAATCAAAATTATTTTCTACAATTTACTACTTTCTATGCTCTTGAGGGTATTTACATCTATTGAGAGTCTGTGGTGGAAAAACTACAATGGTGTGCTACTGGGTAACTCCTTCCCGCTCTACTGTGAATTGTATCCCACTGGTAGTTTGAAAAGACCTCGAGGTGATCAGCCAGCACTACTACAAATCAGGGCTTTCCTGTCCAGACAGCTGGCTGTTAACCATTTACCAGCACACCACTGATTAAGTAGGACCTTCCCTATCCAAGGAATGATCAGTGGAATAAAAGCGTTTCACTGACTATTGCTAAATAAATAAATCACACCATAACTTAGTGGCTTAAAGCAACACCTATGATTTTATTATTATAACTCAAAGTGCTGTTGATATATAGTTCCGGGATTCCATGGCCTGGGAGTTCCAGCTAAGGGTCTCTCAATCAGTGGCAATCAGGTGATGGCTAGAGCCAGAACTGCGATAGGCTGAGACAGCTGTGCTGACCCTACTTCTCTCTTTTTCTTCTCCAGGCGCTCTCTCTGTGTCAACTCGTTTGCACTTCCTCACAAGGTGGTCTCCTGGTAGTTGTACTTCTTACATGGTGTCTCAGGGCTCCAAAGGTAACAGTCTCAGGGAAGAAGGTGGAAGTTACATCACCTTTATTTCCTTGTCTCAAAAGCAGAGTCACTCCCATCACATTCCATTGGTTACAAACAAGTCACCAGCCAGCCCAGACCTGAGGGCAAAAGAAGTCAACTTCATTTCTCTATAAAGGAAGGGCAAGATTTAAGAATATATGGACTGGAAGATATCTGAAGACCATCTTTAGAAAGTACAGTCTGCCATGGAGCCCAATCCACAAACAAGTTGTAGAAAAAACAACTATAGGTACCTACCCCTGTGGTAGGCCCTCTGGAGGACACCTGAGAATAGTCACTTTCATCAATTTCAGACAGAATGAATACACAGGAGTTAGGCTGCCATTTTCAAGTAACACATAAGAATGTTTAAAGCTCTGTAGTTGACTCCAGAATGCAGTCAATTATGAGAACCACTGTCCTAGAAGTTCCCAATGGTAAAGACATGACTGTCAACTCAGGTGCAACTTATTTATTTATTATTATTTTTTATTGGAGTACAGTTGATTTACAATGTTGTGTTTGTTTCTGCTGTACAGCAAAGTGAATCGGTTATACATATATATCTGTGTTTATATCTGTCCATCTATCTGTCTATCATCTATCTATCTATCTCTCTATCTGTCTATCTATCTCAACTCTTTTTGTAGCCTCTTTCCCCATATAGGTTATTACTGAGTATTGAGTAGAGTTCCCTGTGCTATACAATAGGTACTTACTGGTTATCTATTTTATATATACTGGTGTGTATATGCAATCCCAATCTCCCAACTTATCCCTCCCCCCGCCCTTAGCTCCTGGTAACCATAAGTTTAGAAATTCTTAACAGAGAGCATAAACATCAATGGCTTCAGGTGGCAAGCAGTTAAAATGTACAAGGGAAGCAGGTCAGTTGAGAACAGGGGTGAACCAGCCAGAGTGTGGTCCTCTGCTACTGCCAACAGAAGCCACATGGAACGAGGGACCAGTTTACTCCATTAACCTCTTGTTTGGAAGTCAGAAATATGGATTGTATTTGTATGTGAAGCCTGCCAATTTTTAAATTTTGGCAACTAATTCACTTTATTAAAAACAATGAATAAGCTGAAGAAAATCTGTCTGTGAGCTGAATTCAGCCCAAAGGATGGCCAATTTTTGACTTTTCTTTTAGAAAGTGGCCCTTCATATGGGTATATTATATTCTTCTCCAGCTTTTTTTTTCCTCAGAAGCTTCTTTTATCTTTGCTCCCATGAAAATGTGCCAGAAGTTTCCCAGCCACTTCTAAACATTTGAAGGAACTTTTCCTCTGTATTCCAATTTTTTATGCCCAGTGCAAATACAAAGGCTGGTATCAGTAGACATTCAGCCTTTAGATCAACACATGGAAGAATGAGTGTTAGTGCACTAATGCTGTATACAAAACACCCAAACCAAATTTTACAGTACTTATGGATTCACGAAGAGATAATTAGCAATTTCTTTACTTCCCACTGAGCAGGATGAGTTGAGGATTTGCTTCTCTCAATAGATTACACATTAGAGAGAAAAATGTCAAATAGCAAAGTAAAATAGGATGCTAAGACTTCCCACACAAGCATCTACAGAGCACTAATGAGCTAGCTTTCCTGTCACATTCACAACTAGCAGGAGCTGACCTAAGAATAAGTCAGAGAATATTTCTATTGGAGGAACTTTATTTTACTTCTAAATAATAGTAAAAAAGTGGGTCAATTGGTATTTACAGAAATTAGTTCAGTTCGACTTGGGAAGGTTAACTGAAATTGGAAATAACCCTTGGAAAGGTAGTCTCCTTTATTTCACATGTAAATTAAAAAATCTTTTAATTTGAAATAAACACTATTTTTTTTTAATTTGGAGAAATATGTTTTTTCTGTCTTTACTCCATACATTATCTCCATATCATGAGGCCTCTGATCCATGACCCCAACCACTTTTACACGGTCTATTAACCTATTGCTGCTTTTCTTCTCTGTCCCACCTAGGACACACATCCTATGTTTGGAATCAGATATTCGCAGAAGCAGGATGTTAGGCAGGGATGCAGGACCTGGGGAGTGGCCAGTGTACTGACCTATGCTCTATGAAGCTTTGCAGGACCTCTCCAGATGGCTGTTCTGGAGGAGAAAAGTAAGAGTGAGAGATGAATCTGTGCATATTTGACATTTTATGTTTCATGTTGATCAAGATCTATTCAAGAGGACCCCCTCTTTCTCCCTTGATGGTTCTGGACTGTGTCCTGTAACACTGGCAGCTGCCCAGATAACCAGATCCCATATGCTGCAGTGTGTTTCTTCATTCCAGTCTACCAGTGGCAGGAGCAGCCAGGGTTTCTGGGCCTCCGTGGCCTCCATGACTGCTCAAGGCTGCTCAGGCAAAGCACGAGGACAAGGCGCTGAGAACAGAAGAGTCCAAGAGGGTCTGATGTAGGAGGTGAGCAGTGATGTTAGATACATATGGGCCAGGTGTTTTGAGAAAGAATATAGACACGTGAGTTTTGAAATTAAGGCATTGTTTGACATTTATTTCCTAGTATGAGGTCAGAATCCTAGTAGATATTCAGCCTTGAATAAAAAAATAGCATTTACTTTTGCTGGTAGAATTGACTTGAGGCAACTGTTTCCTTTTTCATGATAGTTTACTTGACTGTAGTAACATATAATAATCTCTTTTTTTCCAGTGAATTATTTTCAAAGATTTTCACAATTCACTTCAATTCATTACTATACTATTTAACTCAGAATTCCTGACATTATTGCTTTCTGCAAGAAGCTTCACAGTGAAGTGGGAGATTCTTTCAAGACAAGTGTTAGATTCTAAGACTACTCTGTCCAATAGGAATATAATTTGAATAACAAAAACCAGTCACTTATTAACTTGAAACATTTTTGATAGCCACATTAAGAAAAGTCAAAGGTAAAAAATAAAAATACTTTTAGTAATATATTTTATTTAATTCAATTATTTCAATATTCAATCAATATGAAAGAATATTACTGAGAGGATAAGAATAAGAGAATAAGAGACAAGAAGAGACAAGAAGAGAATAAGAAGACAGGCCACATACTAGGGAAAATATTTGCAAAAGAGACATCTGGTAAAGGAATGTTACCCAAAATATTAAAAGAACTCATAAAACTCAAAAATAAGAAAATGAACAACCCAGTTAAAAATAAACCAAAGACCTGAACACATGCCTCAACGAAAGAAGTTATACAGTTGGCAATTAAGCATATGAAAACATGCTCCACATCATATGTCACAAGAGAATTGCAAACTAAAAGAAGAGAGATTGGTTCAAGATGGCAGAGTAGAAGGACATGCGCTCACTCCCTCTTGCAAAAGCACTGGAATCACAACTAACTGCTGAACAATCATTGGCAGGAAGACATTGGAACTCACCAAAAAGGATATCCTACACCCAAAGACAAAGGAGAAGCCACAGTGAGATGGTAGGAGGTATGTAATCACAATAAAATCAAATCCTATAACTGCTGTGTGGGTGACTCAAAAACTGGAGAACAATTATCCCATAGAAGTTCACTCACTGGAGTGAAGGTTCTGAGCCCATGTTAGACTTCCCAACCTGGGGGTCTGGCAATGGATGGAGGAATTCCTAGAGGATCAGACTTTGAAGGTTAGTGGTATTTGATGGCAGGACTTCAAAAGGAATGGGGGAAAAAGAGACTCCACTCTTGGAAGGCACACACAACGTAGTGTGCACACGAAGACCCAGGGGGAAGGAGCAGTGACCCCAAAGCAGACTGAATCAGACCTACCTTGGAGGGTTTCCTGCAGACGCAGAGGGCAGCTGTGGCTCACCACAAGGACAAGGGCACTGGGGAAAGAAGTTCTGGGAAGTACTCCTTGGCATTAGCCCTCCCAGAGTCCACCATTAGTTCCACCAAAGAGATGGGTAGGCTCCAGTGTTGGGTCACCTCAGGCCAAACAACCAACAGGGAGGGGACCCAGCCCCACCCTTCAGCAGACAAGGGGATTAAAGTTTTACCAAGCTCTGCCCACCAGAGCAACAGCCAGCTCTACCCACCAACAGTCGCTCCCATCAGGAAACTTACACAAGCCTCTAGATAGTCTCATCCACCAGAGGACAGACAGCAGAAGCAAGAAGAACTACTATCCTGCAGCTTGTGGAACAAACACCACATTCACAGGAAGATAGACAAGATGAAAATGCAGAGGGCTATGTACCAGATGAAGGAACAAGATAAAACACAAGAAAAACAACTAAATGAAGTGGAGATAGGCAACATTCCAGAAAGAGGATTCAGAATAATGATAGTGAAAATGATCCATGATCTCAGAAAATGAATGGAGGCAAAGATTGATAAGACAAAAGAAATATTTAATAAAGACCTAGAAGAATTAAAGAACAAAGAGCTAGAAGAATTAAAGAACAAGCAAACAGAGATGAACAATGCAATAACTGAAATGAAAAATACACTAGATGGAATCAATAGCAGAATAACTGAGGCAGAAGAAAGGATAAGTAATCTGGAAGACAGAATGGTGGAAATCATTGCTGCAGAACAGAATAAAGTATGAAAAGAAATGAAGGCACCCTAAGAGAACTCTGGGACAACATTAAGCTCACTAACATTCGCTTTATAGGGGTCCCTGAATGAGAAGAGAGAGAGAAAGGACCTGAGAAAATATTTGGATGTATTATAGTCAAAAACATCCCTAACATGGGAAAAGAAATAGCCACCCAAATCCAGAAAGCTCAGAGAGTCCCAGGCAGGATAAGCTCAAGGAGAAACACACCAAGACACATAGTAATCAAATTGACAAAAATTAAAGACAAAGAAAAACTATTAAAAGCAACAAGGGAAACATGACAAATAATATGCAAGGGAACTTCCATAAAGTTAACAGCTGATTTCTCAGCAGAAACTCTACAAGCCAGAAGGGAGCGGCATGATATACTTCAAGTGATGAAAAGGAAGAACCTACAACCAAGATTACTCTACCCAGCCACAATGGCATTCAGATTCAATGGAGAAATCAAAAGCTTCACAGACAAGCAAAAGCTAAGAGAATTCAGCACCATCAAACCAGCTCTACAACAAATGCTAAAGGAACTTCTCTAAGGGGGAAAAAAAAGAGAAGAAAAGGACCTACAAAAACAAACCCAAAACAATTAAGAAAATGGTAATAGGAACATACATATTGATAATTACCTTAAATGTGAATGGATTAAATGCTCCAACCAAAAGACACAGGCTCCATGAATGGATACAAAAACAAGACCCCTATATATGCTGTCTACAACAGACCCACTTCAGACCTAGTGACACCTACAGACTGAAAGTGAGGGGATGGAAAAAGATATTCCATGCAAATGGAAATTAAAAGAAAGCTGGAGTAGCAATAGTCATATCAAATAAAATAGACTTTAAAATAAACAATGTTACAAGAGACAAGGAAGGAAATTACATAATGATCAAGAGATTGAACCAAGAAGAAGATATTACAATTAAAAATATATATGCAACAGAAAACTTACTGAATGCTGGCAGAAGACCTCAGACTTCCCAAAAGTGAAGAAATTCCCCACGTACCTGGGTGGGGCAAAAGAAAAAACAGAGACAAAGAACAGGGACAGGACCTGCACCTCTGGGAGGTAGCAGTGAAGGAGGAAAAGTTTCCACACACTAGGAAGCCCCTTCACTGGCAGAGATGGGGGGTGGCGGGGGGGGGAAGCTTTGGAGCCAAAGAGGAGAGCACAGCAACAAGGGTGCAGAGGGCAAAGCAGAGAGATTCCCGCACAGAGGATCAGTGCCAGCCAGCACTAACCAGCTGAGAGGCTTGTCTGCTCACCCACTGGGACAGGTGGTGGTTGGGAGCTGAGGCTCAGGCTTCAGAGGTCAGATCCCATGGAGAGGACTGGGATTGGCTGCATGAACAAAGCCTGAAGGGGGCTAGTGTGCCACAGGTGGCCGGGAGGGAGTCCGGGAAAAAGACTGGAACTGTCTTAGAGACAAGAGACCATTGTTTCAGGGTGTGTGAAGAGAGGGGATTCAGACCACTGCCTAAACAATCTCCAGAGACAGGCTTGAGCTGCAGCTATCAGCGTGGACACCAGAAATGGGCATGAAATGTTAAGGCTGCTGTTGCAACCACCAAGAAGCCTGTGTGCAAGCACAGGTCACTATCCATACCTCCCCTCCCGGGACCCTGTGCAGCCTGCCACTGCCAGGGTCCCGTGATCCAGGGACAACTTCCAGGGGAAAACACATGGCATGCCTGAGGCTATTGCAATGACATGTCGGCTTCTACCACCACAGGATCGCCCCACATTCCATACCTCTCCCTCCCCCTGGCCTGAGTGAGCCAGAGCCCCCAAATCAGCTGCTCCTTTAACCCTGTCCTGTCTGAGCAAAGAACAGATGCCCTCAGGCAACCACCATGCAGAGGCGGGACCAAATCCAAAGCTGAACCCCAGGAGCTGTGCAAACAAAGAAGAGAAAAGAAAATTTCTCCTGCAGCCTCAGGAGCAGTGGATAAAATCTCCAAAATCAACTTGAGGTACTGTGGAATACCTGAATAGACAACGAATCATCCCAAAATTGAGGTGGTGGACTTTGGGAACAACTGGAGAATTGGGGTTTGCTTTCTGTAGATAATTTGTTTCTGGTTATATGTTTATTTTAGTTTACTATTTAGAGTTTATTATCATTGGTAGATTTGTTTCTGGATTTTTTTGCTCTATTCATTTATATATATATATAGATAGATATACATATTCTTTTCCTTTTCCTCTTTTTGTGAGGGTGTATTATGTATGTTTCTTTGTGTGATATTTTTCTGTATAGCTTTGTTTTTACCATTTGAACTAGGGTTTTGTCTGTCAGTTTCTTTGTTTGTTTTAATTTTTTTTTGTTTAATTTTTAGCAATTGTTATCATTGGTGGATTTGTTTTTTGGTTTGGTTCCTCTCTTCTTTCTCTTTTTCTTATTATTTTTATTTTTTATTTTTAATAATATTATTATTTCTTATTTTAATAATTTACTTTATTTTATTCTTTATTTATTTCTCCCTCTTCTTCTGAGCCATGTGACTGCCAGGGTCATGGTGTTCCAACCGGGTGTCAGGCATGTACCTCTGAGGTGGGAGAGCAGAGTTCAGGACATTGGTCAACAAGAGACCTCCCAGCTCCATATAATATCAAACAGCAACAGCTTTCCCAGAGATCTCTGTCTCAACGCTAAGACCCAGCTCCACTCAAGGACCAGAAAGCAACAGTGCTGGACACACTATGAAAAACAACTAGTAAGAAAGGAACACAAAGCCACCCATTAGCAGAGAGGCTGCCTAAAATCAAATTGAGATCACAGACACCTCAAAACACACCACTGGACATGGTGCTGTCCAACAGAAAGACAAGATCCAACCTCATTCACCAGAAGACAGACACCAGTCTGCTCCACCAGGAAGCTTACACAGCCTACTGAACCAACCTTAGCCACAGAGAGCAGACATCAAAGAAAACAGGAACTAAGAACTTGCAGCCTGGGAAAAGGAGACCCCAAAGTTAAGCAAAATGAAAAGATAGAGAAACACACAGCAGATGAAGGAGCATGGTAAAAACTCACAAGACCAAACAAATGAAGAGAAAATAGGTAGCCAACCTGAAAAAGAATTCAGAGTAATGATAGTAAAGATGATCCAAAATCTTGGAAATAGAATGGAGAAAATACAAGAAACGTTTAACAAGGACCTAGAAGAACTAAAGAGCAAACAAACAATGATGAACACCACAATAAATGAAATTAAAAATTCTCTAGAAGGAAGCAATAGTAGAATAACTGAGGCAGAAGAAAAGTTAAGCGACTTGGAAGAAAAAATAGTGGCAATAACTACAGCAGAGCAGAATAAAGAAAAAAGAATGAAAAGAATTTAGAACAGTCTCAGAGAACTCTGGGACAAAATTAGAGGCACCAACATTCGAATCATAGGGATCACAGAAGAAGAAGAGAAAAAGAGAGACTGAGAAAATATTTGAAGAGATTACAGTTGAAAATTTCCCTAATATGGGAAAGGAAATAGTCAATCAAGTCCAGGAAGCACAGAGAGTCCCATACAGGATAAGTCCAAGGAGAAACATGCCAAGACACATAGTAATCAAACTATCAAAAATGTAATACAAAGAAAAAATATTAAAAGCAGCAAGGAAAAAGCAACAAATAACATAGAAGGTAATCCCCATAAGGTTAACAGCTGATCTTTCAGCAGAAACTCTTCAAGAGAGAAGGAAGTGGCAGGACATATTTAGAGTGATGAAAGGGACAAACCTACAACCAAGATTACTCTACCCAGGGAGGATCTCATTCAGGTTCAATGGAGAAATTGAAACCTTTACAGAGAAGCAAAATCTAAGAGAATTCATCATCTCCAAACCAGCTTAACAACAAATGCTAAAGGAACTTCTCTAGGCAGGAACACAAGAGAAGGAAAAGACGTACAATAACAAACCCAAAACAATTAAGAAAATGGTAATAGGAACATGCATATCAATAACTACCTTAAATATAAATGGATTAAAGTCTCCAACCAAAAGATACAGACTGGCTGAATGGATACAAAAACAAGACCTGTATATATGCTGTCTACAGGAGACCCACTTCAGACGTAGGGACACATGCAGACTGAAAGTGAGGGGATGGAGAAAGATATTCCATGCAAATGGAAATCAAAAGAAAGCTGGAGTAGCAATTCTCATATCAGAAAATATAGACTTTAAAATAAAGACTATTACAAGGGACAAAGAAGGACACTGCATAATAATCAAGGGATCAATCCAAGAAGAAGATGTAACAATTGTAACTATTTATGCACCCAACATAGGAGCACCTTAATACATAAGGCAAATGCTAACAGCCATAAAAGGGGAAATCGACAGTAACACATTCATAGTAGGGGACTTTAACACCCCACTTTCACCAATGGACAGATCATCCAAAATGAAAATAAATAAGGATACACAAGCTTTAAATGATATATTAAACAAGGGAACTTAATTGATATTTTTAGGACATTCCATCCTAAAACAGAAGAATACACTTTCTTCTCAAGTGCTCATGGTAAATTCTCCAAGATAGATCATATCTTGGGTCAGAAATCAAGCCTTGGTAAATTAAAAAATAATTGAAATTGTATCAAGTATCTCTTCCGATCACAAAACTATGAGACTAGGTATCAGTTAGAGGAAGAAATTTGTAATAATTACAAACATATGGAGGCTAAAAAATACACTACTAAATAATCAAGAGCTCACTGAAGAAATCAAAGAGGAAATAAAAAAAATTTCTAGAAAAATATGACATTGAAAACACGATGACCCCAAACCTATGGGATGCAGCAAAAGTAGTTCTAAGAGGGAAGTTAATGGCAATACAATACTACCTCAAGAAGCAAGAAATGTCTCAAATAAACAACCTAACCATACACCTAAAACAATTAGAGAAGGAAGAACAAACAAACAAAAAAAACTCCAAAGTTAGCAGAAGGAAAGAAATAATACAGATCAAAATAGAAGTAAATGAAAAACAAATGAATGAAACAATAGCAAAAATCAATAAAACTAAAAGCTGGTTCTTTGAGAAGATAAACAAAATTGATAAAGCACTAGCAGGACTCATTAAGACAATAAGGGAGAAGACTCAAATAAATAGAATTAGAAATGAAAAAGGAGAAGTAACAACCAACCCTGCAGAAATACAAAGGATCATGAGGGATTACTACAAGCAAATATATGTCAATAAAATGGTCAACCTTGAAGAAATGGACAAATTCTTAGAAAAGCAGTGCTTTCCGATACTGAACCAGGAAGATATAGAAAATATAACAGACCAATCACAAGCACTGAAATTGAAACTGTGATTAAAAATCTTACAACAAACAAAAGCCCAAAAACAGATGGCTTCACAGGCGAATTCTATGAAACATTTAGAGAAGAGCTAACACCTATAATTCTCAAACTCTCCCAAAATATAGCAGAAGGCGGAAACTCCCAAACTCATTCTATGAGGCCACTATCACCCTGACACCAAAACCAGACAAAGATGTCAAAAGGATGAAAACTATGGACCAATATCACTGATGAACATAGATGAAAAATTCCTGAACAAAATACTAACAAAAGGAATCTTACATCACATTAAAAGGATCATACACCATGATCAGGTAGGGTTTATCCAAGAATGCAAGGAATCTTCAGTATACGCAAGTCAAACAATGTGATAAACCATATTAACAAACTGAAGGATAAAAACCACATGATCATCACAATAGATGCAGAAAAAGCTTTTGACAAAATCCAACACCAATTTATGATAAAAAACCCTCCAGAAAGTAGGCATAGAGTGAACTTACCACAACATAATAAAGGTCATATATGACAAACCCACAGCCAACATCATTCTCAATGGTGAAAAACTGAAACCATTTCCTCTAAGATCAGGAACAAGACAAGATTGTCCACTCTCACCAATTTATTCAACATAATTTTGGAAATTTTAGCCACAGCAATCAGAGAAGTAAAAGAAATAAAAGGAATCCAACTCAGAAAAAAAGAAGTAAAGCTGTTACTGTTTGTAGATGACATAATACTGTACATATAGAAACCTAAAGAAGCTACCAGAAAAATACTAGAGGTAATCAATGAAATTCGTAAAGTAGCATGATAGAAAACAAATGGACAAAAATCTCTTGCACTCGCATACACTAATGATGAAAAATCTAAAAGAGAAATTAAGGAAACACTTCCATTTACCATTGCAACCAAAAGAATACAATACTTGGGAATAAACCTACATAAGGAGACAAAAGACTTGTATGCAGAAGACTATAAGACACTGATGAAAAAATTAAAGATGCTACAAATAGATGGAGAGATATACCATGTTCTTTGATTGGAAGAATCAACATTGTGAAAATGACTCTTCTACCCAAAGCAATCTACAGATTCAATGCAATCCCTATCAAACTACCAATACCATTTTTCACAGAACTAGAACAAAATGTTCACAATTTGTATGGAAACACAAAAGACCCTGAATACCTAAAGCAATCCTGAGAAAGAAAAATGGAGCTGGAGGAAACAGGCTCCTGGCCTTCAGACTATACTACAAACCTACAGTAATCAAGACAATATGGTACTGGCATGAAAACAGAAATATAGATCAATGGAACAGGATAGAATGCCCAGGGATAAACCCACGCATATATGGTCACCTTATTTTTGATAAAGGAGGCAAGAATATTCAATGGGGAAAAGACAGCCTCTTCAATAAATGGTGCTAAGAAAACTGGACAGCTACATGTAAAAGAATGAAATTACAACACTTTCTAACACAGTACAAAAAAATAAATTCAAAATGGATTTAAGACCTAAATGTAAGACCAGACACTATAAAACTCTTAGAGGAAAACATAGGCAGAACACTCTATGACATAAATCACAGCAAGATCCTTTCTGACCCATCTCCTAGAGAAATGGAAGTAAAAACAAAAATAAACAAATGGAACCTAATGAAGCTTGAAAGCTTTTGCACAGCAAAGCTAACTGTAAACAAGATGAAAAGACAACCCTCAGAGTAGGAGAAAATATTTGCAAACAAAGCAACTTACAAAGGATTAAACTCCAAAATATACAAGCAGCTCATGCAGCTCAATATCAAAAAACAAACAACCCAATCCAGAAATGGGCAGAAGACCTAAATAGACATTCTTCCAAAGAAGATATACAGATTGTCAACAAACACATGAAAGAATGCTCAACATCACTAATAATTAGAGAAATGTAAATCAAAACTACAATGAAGTATCACCCCAAACGGGTCAGAATTGTTATTATCAAAAAACTTAAAAACAATAAATGCTGGAGTGGATGAGGGGAAAAGGGAACCCTCTTGCACTGTTGGTGGGAATGTAAATTGATACAGCCACTATGGAGGACAGTATGGAGGTTCCTTAACAAACTAAAAATAGAACTACCATATGACCCAGCAATTCCACTACTGGGCATATACTCTGAGAAAACCATAATTCAAAAAGAGTGGTGTGGGCTTCCCTGGTGGCACAGTGGTTGAGAATCTGCCTGCTAATGCAGGGGACACGGGTTTGAGCCTTGGTCTGGGAAGATCCCACATGTCATGGAATGACTAGGTTTGTGAGCCAAAACTGCTGACCCTGCACATCTGGAGCCTGTGCTCTGCAACAAGAGAGGCCGCAATAGTGAGAGGCCCATGCAACACGGTGAAGAGTGGCCCCTGCTTGCCACAACTAGAGAAAGCCCTTGAACAGAAACGAAGACCCAATACAGCTCTAAATGAATAAATAAATTAATTAATTAAGAAAAAAAAAGAAAATCCTATTTAAAAAAAAAAAAAAGAGTCATGTACCACAATGTTCATTGCAGCTCTGTTTATAATAGCCAGCACATAGAATCAACTGAAGTGTCCGTTGAGAGATGAATGGATAAAGAAGATGTGGCACATATATACAATGGAATATTACTCAACCATAAAAAGAAGCGAAATTGAGTTATTTGTAATGAGGTGGATGGACCTAGAGTCTGTCATACAGTGTGAAATAAGTCAGAAAGAGGAAAACAAACACCGTATGCTAATACATATATAGAGAATCTAAAAAAAAAAATGGTTCTGAAGAACCTAGGGACAGGACAGGAATAAAAACGCAGATGTAGAAAATGAACTTGAGGACTGGGGAGGGGGAAGAGTAAGCTGGGACGAAGTGAGAGAGTGGCATGGAAATATACACACTACCAAATATAAAATAGATATCTAGTCTAAAGCAGCCACATAGCACAGGGAAATCAGCTTGGTGCTTTATCACCACTTAGAGGGGTGAGATAGGGAGGGTGGGAGGGAGATGCAAGAGGGAGTAGATATGGGGATATATGTATATGTATAGCTGATTCACTTTGTTATAAAGCAGAAACTAACACACCATTGTAAAGCAGTTATACTCCATTAAAGATGTAATATATATATATAAAATATATATATATATAATATATACATATATATATGTACCCAACACAGGAGCACCGCAATACATAAGGCATATGTTAACAGCTATAAAAGAGAAAATTGACAGTAACACAATAATAGTGGGGGACTTTAACACCTCACTACACCAATGTACACATCATCCAGACAGAAAATTACTAAGGAAACAAAAGCTTTAAAAGATACAGTACATGAGATAGACTTAATTGACATTTATAGACATTCCATCTGAAAACTTATTCCAGTTTTTTCTCGAGTGCACATAGAACAGTCTCTAAGATAGATCACATCTTGTGTCACAAATCAAGGCTTTGTAAATTTAAGAAAATTGAAATCATATCAAGTATTATTTCTGACCACAATGCTATGATATTAGAAATCAATTACAGAGAAAAAAAGTAAAAAAAGAAAACACATGGAGGCTAAACAATAAGTTACTAAATAACCAAGAGATCACTGAAGAAATCAAAGAGGAAATCAAAAAATACCTAGAGAACAAAGAGAATGAAAACACGATGGTCGAAACCTATGGGATTCAGTAAAAGCAGTTCTAAGAGGGAAGATTCTAGCAATACAATCCTACCTCAGGAAACAAGAAAAATCTCAAATAAACCATCTAAACTTATACCTAAATGAACTAGAGAATGAAGAACAAATAAAACCCAGTGTTATAGAAGGAAAGAAATCATAAAGATCAGAGCAGAAATAAATGCAATAGAACCAGAGAAAACAATAAGAAAGATAAATAAAACTAAGAACTTGTTCTTTCAGAAGATAAATAAAATTGATCAACCTTTAGCTAGACTCATCAAGAAAAAGAGGGAGAGGACTCAAATCAATAAAATTAGTAATGAAAATAGAGCAGTTATATTGGACACCGCAGAAATAAAAGCATCATAATAGAGTACTGCAAGTAACTTTATGTCAATAAAATGGACAAGCTGGAAGAAGTAGTCAAATTCTTAGAAAGGTATAACCTTCCAAGACTGAACCAGGAAGAAATAGAAAATATGAACAGACCAATCAGAAGGAATGATATTGAAACTGTGATTAAATACCTTCCAACAAACAATAGTCCAGGACCAGATGGCTTCACAGGTGAATTCTCTCAAACATTTAGAGAGAAGAGCTAACACCCATACTTCTCAAACTGTTCCCAAAAATTGCAGAGGGAAGAACACTCCCAAACTTATTCTATGAGGCCACCATCACCCTGATACCAAAACCAGACAAAGATACTACAAAAAAAGAAAATTACAGACCAATATCACTGATGAATATAGATGCAAGAATCCTCAACTCAATACTGGCAAACAGAATCCAACAGCACATTAAAAGGATCATACACCATGATCAAGTGGGATTTACCCCAGGGATGCAAGCATTCTTCAATATATGCAAATCAATCAATGTGATACACCATATTAACAACTAAAGTATAAAAACCATATGATCATCTCAATAGATGTAGAAAAAGCTTTTGACAAAATTCAACACCCATTTATGGTAAAAAGTCTCCAGAAAGTGGGCATAGAGGGAACGTATCTCAACATAATAAAGGCCATATATGACAGACCCACAGCCAACATTATTCTCAATGGTAAAAAACTGAAACCATTTCCTCTAAGATCAAGTATGTCCAGGACACGTATGTCCACTCTCAGCACTATAATTCAACATAGTTTTGGAAGTCCTGACCACAGCAATCAGGGAAGAAAAAGAAATAAAAGGAATACACATTGGAAAAGAAGAAGTAAAACTCTCACTCTTTTACAGAAGACATGATACTATACATAGGTAATCCTAAAGATGCCACCAGAAAACTACTAGAGCTAATCATTGAATTGGGTAATGTTGCAAGACATAAAATTAATGCAAAGAAATCTCTTGAATTCCTAGACACTATCAATGAAAGATCAGAAGAAGAAATTAAGGAAACTATCCCATTCACCATTTCAACAAAAATAATAAAATACCTAGGAATAAACCTACCTAAGGAGGTAAAAGATCTATACTCAGAAAACTATGACACTGATGAAAGAAATCAAATATCACACAAACAGATGGAGAGATATACCATGTTCTTGGCTTGAAAGAATCAATATTGTGAAAATGGCTATACTACCCAAAGGAATCTACAGATTCAATGTAATCTCTATAAAATTACCAAGGGCATTTTTTACAGAACTAGTACAAAAAATCTTAAAATATGTATGGAGACACAAAAGACCCCAAATAGCCAAAGCAATCTTGAGGGGAAAAAATGGAGCTGGAGGAATCAGACTCCCTTACTTCAGACTATATTACAAAGCCACAGCAATCAAGACAATATGGTACTGGCACAAAGACAGAAATATAGATCAATGGAAGAGGATAGAAATCCCAGAGATAAACCCACACACCTATGGTCAACTAATCTCTGACAAAGGAGACCAGGTTATACAATGGAGAAAAGACTGCCTCTTCAATAATTGGTTCTGGTAAAACTGTACAGCTACATGTAAAAGAATGAAATTAGAACACTTCCTAACACCATACCCAAAAATAAACTCAAAATGGATTAAAGACCTAAATGTAAGACCTGACACAATAAAACTCTTAGAGAAAAACATAGGAAGAACACTCTTTGACATAAATCACAGCCATATCTTTTTTGACCCACTTCCTAGAGTAATGGAAATGAAAACAAAAATAAACATGTGGACCAAATGAAACTCAAAAGCTTTTGGACAGCAAAGGAGACCATAAGCAAAGTGAAAAGACAGCCATCAGAATGGGAGAAAATATTTACAAATGAATCAATGGACAAAGGATTAATCTCCAAAATATATAAACAGCTCATGCAGTTCGGTATTAACAAAACAAACAACCCAATCCAAAAATGGGCAGAACACCTAAATATACATTTCTCCAAAGAAGACATACAGGTGGCCAAGAAGCACATGAAAAGATCCTTAACATCACTAATTATTAGAGAAATGCAAATCAAAACTACAATAAGGTATCACCTCATACCGGTTAGAATGGGCATCATCAGAAAATCTGCAAACAACAAATGCTGGAGAGGGCATGGAGAAAAGGAAACCCTCTTGCACTGTTGGTGGGAAT
Source organism: Orcinus orca (assembly GCF_937001465.1). NCBI lineage: Eukaryota > Metazoa > Chordata > Mammalia > Artiodactyla > Delphinidae > Orcinus > Orcinus orca. The sequence goes on along the minus strand of NC_064565.1, from coordinate 15,832,473 downwards.
GTAAATTTGTACAGCCACTGTGGAGAACAGTACAGAGGTTCCTTAAAAACTAAAAATAGAATTACCATATGACCTATCATTCCCACTCCTGGGCATATACCCAGAGAAAACCATAATTCAAAAAGACACATGCACCCCAATGTTCATTGCAGCACTATTTACAATAGTCAAGTCATGGAAACAACCTAAATGCCCATTGACAGATGAATGGATACAGAAGATGTGGTATATATATACAATGGAATATTACTAAGCCATTAAAAAGGAATGAAATTGGGTCATTTTTAGAGATGTGCATGGACCTAGAGACTGTCAGACAGAGTGATGTAAGTTAGAAAGAGAAAAACAAATATTGTATATTAACGCATATATGTGAAATCTAGAAAAATAGTACAGATGAACCAGTTTCCAAGACAGAAAGAGAGACACATATGTAGATAACAAACATGTGGACATGAAGTGGGGAAAGTGGTGGGCGGTGTGGTGGTGATGGGATGAACTGGGAGATGGGGATTGACATATATACACTAATATGTATAGAATGGATAATTAATAAGAACATGCTGTATAAAAAATAAATTCATAAAATAAAATTGAAATTAAAAAAATGGTAAAAAACAAACAAACAACAAAAAAATCCCCAGCAAGATAGCACTACACACTTATTAGACTGGCTAAAATCCCAAGCACTGATACACAAAATCCTGGCGAGGATGTGGAGCAACAGGAACTCTCATTCATTATTGGTTCAAATGCAAAATGATGTAGTTACTTTGGAAGACAGTTTGACAGTTTCTTACAAAACATAACATTCTCTTACCATATGATGCAGGAATTGCAGTCCTTAGTGTTTACCCAAATTGATTGAAAGCTTTATCCAAACAAATTCTTCCCATGGATGTTTATGGCAGCTTTATACTTAATTGTCAAAACTTGGATGCCACTAAGGTATCCCTTAGTAGGTAAATGGTTAAATAAACTGTAGTCTAGATAAAGGAATATTATTCAGCACTAAGAAGAAGTGAGCTATCAAGCCATGAAAAGACACGGAGAAATCTTTAATACATATTGCTAAATGAAAGAAGACAATCTGAAAAAACAACATACTGTATGATTCCAAGTCTATGACATCCTGGAAAAGGCAAAACTATGGAGACAATTAAAAAAATCAGTAGTTGCCAAGGGGTTAGTGGGGAGGAAAGGATGAAAAGGTAGAGCACAGAGGATTCTTACATCAGTGGAATTATTCTGTATGGTGGATAAATGTCCTGGTAGATGAATGTCATTTTACATTGGTTCAAATCCATAGAGTGTACAGCACCAAAAGTCCACCCTAATGTAAACTATAGACTTTGGGTGATAATGATGTGTCAATGCAGGTTCATCACTTATAACATGGGGATGCTATGAGGGATGGATATGTGTGGGGGGAGGGGGTATATAGAAAATTTCTGTACCTTCCTCTTAATGTTGCTGTGAACCTAAAACTTCTTTTAAAGATAAAGTTTACTAATCAAAACGTATTATTGAAATATTTTACATTTTTTAATAAAGACTTTGAAATTCAAACCATTTTTACCCTTACAGCACATCTTAGTTTGGACTAGCCACATTTCACATGACCCATACCCACACTCACCACTAGCTACCGTGTGGGACTGTGCAGCTCTAGGAAATGTGAACGACAGGCTTGCAACCAATCCAAGAAGAGTGCTTTGGATGGAAATTACGGTTCTCAAACTTGAGTATGCTTCAGAATCACGTGCAAAGTTTATTAAGATACAAATTACTGGGACTTTCCTGGTGGTCCAGTGGTAAAGAATCCACCTTCCAAAGCAGGGGACATGGGTTCGATCCCTGGTCAGGGAACTAAGATCCCACCTGTCGAGGGGCAAATAAGCCTGCGTGCCACAACTACTGAGCCCATGCGCCTCAACTAGAGAGCCATGTGCTGCAAACTACAGAGCCCACGTGCTCTGGAGCCCACACACCACAACTAGAGAGAGAGAAAACCCGCATGTCACAACTAGAGAGAATCTCGCACGCTGCATCGAAGATCCCGTGTACTTCAACTAAGACCCGAAGCAGCCAAAAAAAAAAAAAAAATCTACAAATTACTGAACCTTACACCAAGAGGCTCTGATTCCAATAGGTCTAGAGTGAGGCCCCAAATTTCTGTTTCTAACAAGTTCCCAGGTGGTGCTGGTGCCACTAATCTGGGAACCACTCTGAGAGTCACTGGTGAAGACGAAGCTTTGGGAAATCAGCTGTGTAATTTTTAAATGTTGGAAGGGAGAGTTTCTAAATATGATGTAGATATTTCCTCCATCGCAGTAACAATCAGTATACAGCAGGAAAGACAGGTAATAAAATTCTGTTTAAGATCACAATTCTATTCCTCAGTGAAATGGCACAGAATAATCTTTTTGGTTTTGTTAACCATTGGTTAAGTGAAGATGCAGGTATGTAGATCTTATATACACAAATGTGACATATTTAATTTATATAACCTGTGCATCACAGCCAGAATGGATCCTTGTTTACATTTCCATTCAGTAAAGGAAACATCTAGACATAGCTTGAATAAACAGCCACTTTGAGATGAGAAAGTGATACCATGAGCACAATTCAATTCCTTTTAACTTGACTGTAAACTCCCTTTAGTCTGCAATCCCTCTTAAATTGGAATGTTTCTCATAATTACTGCAGTAGTCCCAGTTTTTTAACTCCCATTTTTAATTCTCTTTTTTGTATACAGTTGGTATTTAATAGATAGATGAATGAGTGAATATTTTTGCCTGCTTTATATATTTTTGAGAATGTGGTCTTTGTCTCTTCTGAATGTTTAAATGCAATGTAGAAGTGACATTGTAAAGGTCAGGAGAGTATGTATGTATGCAAAGATAGACAGCTCTCTTAATCCTATGTTCATTTTTGTAAGTATTAGGAATGTAATGTAGTTCAGAATAAAAATACAAGTGCCAACAAGCTGTTTTTTACCTTGTGATTCTGGATGGCCTGATTACAAATAGTCCATTTCCAAACCTCCTCTCATTCCATAGGAGCCTAGAGGTGAATTATAAATTACCTGATGCTTTAGATTCACATTTCAAGTGTGATATCATAACATATTGCAACAAGGGATGCTACACATGAACCTTTAAATGATAGAAATGTATATCTCTAGTGATGCAAAATAAGGAACTTATGAATCTAACATTTTCTCAGAATTGGGCTTACAAATAGAGATAAAACAACTTTAGTCAAGTGGAAACAAATTGAGAGTTGTTACTGCCTAGCATGTGTACTTTTTTTCAAATAATCTAATGCTCTTGCTAATACTAGGTTCTAGGAGTCTAACTTTTATAAAGCAACTGTGGAGTTCATTACTGGATTATCATGTCACATGCACAATTAATCCACATGGGATAGTTCCATAATATTGTTGTTTGGAGGATGACATTAAGAACGTTCACATTCACTGAAGTATAAATCTGTGCCAGGCATTATTTTTCTTCTAGCTTTATTGAAATATAATTGATATTTAACATTGTATAAATTTAAGACATATGTGTTGATTTGGTACACTTATATATTACAAACTGACTACCTCCACAGCATTAGATGACACCTGTATCACTTCATGTAGTTACCATTTCATTTCTGTGGTGAGAACATTTACGATCTACTCTCTTGGAAACTTTCAAATATTTATATAGTACTGTATTATCAGCTATAATCAACATACATAACATTAGATTCCCAGAACACATTCATTTTATAACTGGAAGTTTGTGTCCTTTGACCACTATCTCACCATTTCTCTCAGTCCCCAGCTCATGGTAATGACCACTCTACTCTCTGTTTCTATATTTGTCTTTTTTCCAGATTCCACATATAAGTGGTATCATACAGTATTTGTCTTTCTCTGTCTGACTTATTTCACTTAGAATAATACCTTAAAGTTTCACCCATGTTGTCACAAATGGCAGGATTTCCTTCCTTCTTTCTCATGGCTGAATAATCTTCCATTGTGTGTATATATCTCACATCCTCTTTATTCATGTATCTGTTGACAAAGACTTAGGTTGTTTCCATATCTTGACTATGACAGATAATTCTGCAGTGAACATAGGAGTGCAGTTACCTCTTCAAGATCCTGTTTTCATTTTCTTTAGATATATACCCAGAAGTGGAGTTGCTGCATCATAAGGTACTTATATCTTTAATTATTTTTGAGGAACCTGCATACTGTTTTCCATAGTGGTTGTACCAATTTACATTCCCACTTACAGTGCGCAAGAGTTGTCTTTTTCCTCATGCATGGCAACACTTCTTATCACTTGTCTTTTTCATGATAGCTATACCCACAGTTGTGAGGTGATATCTCACTGTGGTTTTGATTTGCATTTCTCTGATAATTAGTGATGTTGAGCACCTTCTCATGTACCTGTATCCATTCGTATGTCTTTTTTAGAAAAATGTCTATTCAGTTCATCTGCCCATTTTTTAAACAACCTCTTTTTATGTTATGTTTTGTTTGTTTGTTTTTGCTATTGTTCTGCGTGAGTTTTTATATATTTCTTATGCTAACCCCTTGCAGATATACAATTTGAAAATATTTTCTATTCTTCCATAGGTTGTCTTTTCATTTTACTGATTGTTTCTTTTGCTGTGAAAAGCCTCCAGTTTTATGTGGTCCCACTTATTAATTTTTGCTTTTCTTGCTTGTGTTTTTGGCATCATATCCAAAAAATTGTTGCCAAGAAAAATGTTAAGGAAATTTTCCCCTATGTTTTCCTCTAGGAGTTTTATGGTTTCAGGTCTGATATTTAAGTCTTTAATCCATTTTGAGTTAATTTTTATGAGTGGTGTAAGATAGGGGTCCAATTTTATTCCTTTTCATGTGGCTGTCCAGTTTTCCCAACACCACATGTTGAAGGGACTATCTGGTCCCCATTGGTATCCTTGGCTGCCTTGCCAGATATTAGCTGAACCAAAACCTTTTTACTCACTCAAATACTTGCCCCAACCACTGACAGAAGTAGAAATTATCATTTACTCCCATTTTGTATAAAACATGTCAAGCTCAGTGAATTCAAGTAATTTGCCCAAAGTGACCCAGATAGTAATTGGTCAAAGCATCTTTGGGAGATTCTTCAGACTCTACAGCCTACACTCCCTACTACTGAGCTATTCTAATTAGGCAGGTGACAAAAGGCCTTCGGTAAATGTCTTTCATCATGGAAAAGACTTCTTATGGATAAACACACCTAAGTCATATCAGCATACAACTGCATGGACCCTAAAGCAAGCAAATCCTTAATGACAGCACTGCCACACCTCTCTTCTGTTAACCATTTAAGTGAAAAGGATATTTTTAAATACACTGGGGTTTATTATTAACACAAGGATGGGACATGAACCCAGGTCCTCTGAGTCTGTGGCCTGTGCTTGTTCTGGGGTTCCACTGTCCCTGGAAGGAACCTAAATGTCCATTTACAGATGAGTGGATAAAGAAGATGTGGTACATATATACAATGGAATATTACTCAACCATAAAAAAGAATGAAATAATGTCATTTGCAGCAACATGGATGGGCCTGGAGATTATTATACTAAGTGAAGTAAGTCAGAGAATGACAAATATCATATAATATCACTTATATGTAGAATCTAAAAAAATGATACAAATGAACTTATTTACAAAATGGAAACAGACTCACAGACTTAGAAAACAAACCATGGTCACCAAAGGGGAAAGGTGGCAGGGAGGGATAAATTGGGAGTTTGAGTTTGACATATACACACTACGGTATATAAAATAGATAGCCAACAAGGACCTATTGTATAGCACAGGCAACTCTGCTTAATATTCTGTAATAACTTAACTGGGAAAATAACTTGAAAAAGAATAGATATATGTACAAACGAATTGCTCTGCTGTGCACCTGAAACTAACACAACATTGTAAATCAATGATAGTCCAGTATAAAATAAAAATTTAAATAAATAAATACACTGGGCCTTTGAGAACTGGATCCATCCTGAACAAGTTGATACATCAGAGATTTGTGCTGGCAAAGGTGAATGCAGTGGCTGTGCCATGGAGATTTTCACATTGGCTGTACAGCCATTTCCTTTCAAAAGTATCTATAGAAGGTGATTTTTATGATAGTGTCTATTATGCTAGAGGATGAGGAGTCCTAGTTGCTCTATTTCTACAGTTTTGGGAATCAGAGTAGCACCATTCCTTCCTTCATCTTTAGGCTCTGGAAAGGGTATCATGAGTGCTAATGAATTAAAATAATTAGGTTATCTTAGTTCAGATAAAAGACAAAGGACTAGAAACATATCCCAGGGGAATTAATTTACAATTTTTCCTTTCCTACTTTTGACATGAAAACTACACAATGATCTTTGGCCATGACATACACACTCAAAACAGATTTTCTATAGTGTTTGGACCTCAGGGAGCAGTGGCTACTCCTTGTCATCATTAAATCTTTTTTTTTTTCTCCAAAAACCACAGCTAGCTTTTTTGAGACACTATCACCAGTGAACTATATTTCTTAAAAAGCATTCACGAAGCTCCTCAGAGAAAATCATTTATTCAGCTTAGAAGTTACGCATCAAGATATCAGCTCTGACTTGATCAGACTAATCCCTGCCATTATGACAATTTTCACACAGTTATACTTGATGTCACATCAAAAATTTATGAAGCCAACTAGGCTATGGCTCAGAAACCTGGTCTTTATTTTCCTTGGTGAGAAGATGATGTGAAACTGTGCTAAACTGAAATTTTTGGATATCATGAAACATTTCCACCCAATTGTTTAATTTACACTCTTAGTCAAGTCAAGAGTATGGCATTATATTTCTTTTCTACTTAGTGAAGCCAAGCTTATGCTCAGAATGAGATTAAAAGATAAAGGAATTAGACTCCAACAATCTACATCTTTTGGTGTTGTTATTATGGAAATTAATGAAAACCATTTTTTTTTACTCTGGGGCTCCAGGAGAGGCATTTGATTAAAATGAATGCAAAGCACTACATTGATATAATTTTAAGATTGATATGGATGACCAATGAAACCCTACAGTTTCAAATTGCTTCAAAGAATTTCACCATAATGACTGCACTGTAATTTTGATGAGGTACCAAAAAATACTAAAAACTAATGACAGGCAAACAGACATATTAAAAAAAAAGTAGTTGCATTATTTTATTCAATACAATCTTAGTAATTAACAATACAATTTGGCCATGATACAAAAGTCTATTCATTCATTAATTTATCATGTGTCTATTATGTGTAGAGCACTGTATTAGGCACTGGAAATTTTCATTTATTCAACAAATAATTATCGAGTGCTTTTCTGTACCGCATATTGTTTTGGAGCTGGGGAAACAGCAGTAAAACTCACATGCAAGATTTCTCTTCTCATGGAATTTATATTCTAATGGAGAAGGAGCAAAATAGGTAGGATAAATAAGAATGCAATATGCTTAGAAGAGTTAACTACTAAGGAGAAAAAATGTAAAAGGGGAAAGGGGATAAGATATTATTGTGATGGGATGCTGAGGGGGTCACATTTCAGTGAGAATGCCAGGGAAGAACTTTCAGAAAAGGTGACAGTTGAATGAAAACTAAGAAGAAGCCAAGAAATTAACCACAAGGGTATCAAGGAGAAGAATACACAAGGTAGAAGGAATAGTAGGTGAGAAGCAAAGATGCTTAGCATTTTGAGGGAGAGTAAGGATGTCATAGCCATTTGGTAAATCATGTGAGGGGAGAGAAAGGTAGAAGATAAAGCCAGAGAGGTAAAGGTAATGGCTGATGGAGGGTCTTGAGGGGCATATGAAGGCTTCTGCCACTTACTCTCAGTAGATGGGAAACCACTGGAGGGTGCTGACAGAGTAACAGCTGATCTGATTTATGACTTAGGAGGACCACTCTAACTGCTATGATGAGATAAGAATGCAAAGATGGGTCAAATACAGTGGCAATGTCAGTGAACTCACACTCAATTTAAAAGGCTGAAATGAATACAAGTTCAATGCAGTGAGTTAAGTGTTATTACAGAATTCAGAGTGCTATGAGAGGCTAGGATAACCCCTAAGACTCCTGCTCACTCCTCAGCCTACTCTAATTGACTTCCACCTCTCTAAGTCCACTGAGGTAATTCCAGCTAACCATTCTGATGTCTTGTATGTTGCCAAGCTCAATGTCATTTTTAAAATCATCATAACCTTGATGTCTCAGCAGCAGCCGTGAATTTTCTCATTGCCATTCTTCTGGAAATAGTATCTTCTCTTTGACTGTCATGTCTTGTCCATATTTTCCCCTCATTTCTCTTTACAGGCACTTACTTTACTAGCTCATCTTCCTCTCTCCTGGTCATTAGGAACTCAGACCTCATCCAGGACTGCCCCTTTGAACAACTTCAAAGGGCTCAGTTACAACACAGTTGAAGGGACTGGTGCTTTTTGAAGCTGAGTGTTGCTACCTGGCATGGCATGTAATGAAATAACTCATCTCTGTCTTAGTCTTTCATCTGTGTTCGTTCTCTGTACCTCAGGAATCTCCATCATGCATGTGGCTTCAAACTAAGAATTGTTTACACACTTATGTCTCCATCCCAGGATGTTTTGCTGTGTAACACACTCCTATCAGTTGGCTGCTTGATATCCCCTGTTGGGTGTCTCAAATGTACTTCAAACTGTTATGTCACAAAGAGAACTCAAGGACTTCTCTTGATACAAGTTCCTCTTCCAGTGTTCCTGGGCTAACGGACCACTTCCATCCATGCTGCTATGCAAGCCAGAAACCTACAAGTCCCTTTTGATGTATCTACTTCAGTACCCTCCAAGTCCAATCCATTATCCATCCATTGACTTGTTTCCCCAAGCCATCACCCTAGCCCAACATAACTTCATCTCCTGCATTTTCTTCCTTCACAAATCCTACTCTGCACCACCACAGCCAAAGTTTTTCAAAATGCTAACTGAGTCCTGTTACCAACCACACACCTGTTTAAACACTAATGGATTTCCTAGAAAAAAAATGATCATAATCTTTAAGTCCCCAGATGTTCTAACCTTTGTCTACCTCTCCAAGTTCATCTTGCTTTGATGCTTCCCCTTCCCCCTTTACATTCCTACTGCTACGGGCTCTTAAAAATTTATTTTTTACACATATGAACCTCTTTACCTTAGTTGCTGAGGGAGATGCCATTGCTTATCTACATATTTTTCTGTCGCAACTAATCACTGAGACACACCAAGTATCTAGAAATACCTGGATCTTGGCATATCAGGCAAACATACTATTATATAGAGTTTTTTGGATCATTTAAAAAATTAATCAGATTTGAAAATATTACAGACAAAAATTAGAATCTGATCTATTTAGGGAATTGTATGGAATGCCTATAAGGATTGCTTGGGTTCCATCTCAGAATGGCCATGTTCTAAGTGTCTGCTTCTGGACAACCCACACAAGCTCTCCTTGCTTCATTTTCTTCTATAAAGAAAGTTTCAGTGAACATTAATAAATGAAAATAAGTAAGTAAATAAATAACCAACATCTATCGGGCTAGCTCTCATCAAATATAGTTCTCTAGCCTTGCAATTCCTATAATAAGTTGATTTAAATTCTCTTTCATCAAATGTCCTCTCTGGTTAAGAGAGTGCTTCTTGGTTTTAGATATGGGATTTTTTTTTTTTTTTTGTCTGTAAAGCCTTTCTCTGCTTGAATCTGAAGAGCTTAAATTAAACAAGCCTTACACAAAAAGACATCGATAAAATAGGAAAAACTAGACAGGACTCTCCTTCCCAGTGTTGAGGAAAAGAAGGCATAACACCATCACCTGTGATTAGAAAAGTTGTCTGAGCTATTACGAGTCAGTTTAGAACCTACCATAATGTTTTGGCATCTGTAGGAATACCTCTTACTGTAAAGAAAAGGTTAATCGCTGTGCTTTTCCAGCTGTTTCACACGGGCCAGATGTCTGAGTAGCCCAAACTACTTAGCTGCATATTAGTGCCACATAAACTGCCGGCTGCTGCTTGTCGGGAGAGCTGTTAATTTCTGTAGAATGTTGCACTGAATGTCAGTAAGGTTTGAATTAAAATAAATTTGCTAAGTGGGTTGTATGTAAATGCTGGTACAAGAATTAGTTTAATGGAAGCAAAAATTATGCACAATTTGAGCAACACTTTGAGGCTTTTTTCACACTGCCCTCTCTCCAGTATCTGTATTTCCTGTCTGGCTTTCACAGTTTCTGTAATTTGTCAGTACCGATGCACTACATATAGCCAAAGCATTCTATCAAAACTGAATCTTTATGTCCTACACCTGAAATTAATATAATGTTGTAAATCAACTAGACTTCAATTTAAAAGCCACTGAATCTTACAATTGGAAAAAAATTCTTGTAAAACATGATAGGTATTTATACTGCTTGAGAATATTATTATGACAATGAACTATTATGTAGTGTTCTACAAGTTATAAATAATAACATTCAGTGCATGTACTGGATTCAGACTAAGTTTCAGATTGAGGGCTCAGTTTCTACATACTGTAATCTTAGTTTAGGGTCTGCATGCTGTATCTGCAGACCATATCTCACATATGGTTCATTTTCACAAATGATCTCATTTATTCCTCATAATTATTGCCAAAGGCAATATTTCTGTATTCATTCTATATCTTTATTTTCTTGAAACAGAAATTGAGATCAAGGTGGATTGTGAATTTACTGGTTGGTGGTGACACTAGGATTTTAACTGCAAGGCTATAGCTCCATAGGTCATGATTTTTGTATTGTTTCTTTTTGGATTAGTACAGATTGTTTCTTCTGTACAACTACTGACATTAGGCAACTGCACACATGAGTGTTTTGGTGATAGAGGTGGCAAGGAGAAGGGGGAGTATTTCAAAGTTCAGAGTCCAGTTGAGTGAGAACATCTTGGGACCTAAGGAAGCAGCCTGGCTTTGAGGAGTTTATTATCGTCAACATCTTTTCCTTTTCCAATGTGCTTGCAGTTGCTGTAGTAAGCAGTTTCTGTCATTTTTGACCTAAGATATCTTTAAACTAGTCTCATAAGCTATCAACATTTATTGATGTTACACAACTAGTCACTCTTAAAAAGAGAAAAATACAAAACTCATAATTTTAAAACAAAATTATTTTTTAGTGCCATGCCATTTATTTAACTTTTAAAGAGAAAATTTGCTTTTTCACAAGAAAGGGAGAACTAACATGTGTGTATGTGCATACATACAGACATGGAAGTTCTGCTAATTATACAGAATTAGTTTTACTTAATTATTTCACTTAATTATCAAAATAATCTAGTATCATTTTGATACAAAGATAAATGTATTGTCTACATTTTACAGAAAACTTCAGAAAATTTAAATACTAATTTTTTTTTTGCTTTCTTCCATCTTCTCCATTTTCTCCTTAAAGGATAATAGAAAGCATCATCTTCTTCCTTAATATTCATCTGTGAAATAAGTTAAGAAACCTGCCACTGTCTATGTAATTTAAAGAAATTTATTACAGTTGTTAAACTGAAGCATTAATATGTATTTTGCCTGGATATTAAGCTATTAAGAGGCTTTAGAAAAAGTGGTTAAGAGGAAAAATAAGATTAGGACAGAATAGGTAATACTAAGAAACTTGAAACAATACAAATGAGGTAATTACCATTTACACAAGAATGCACAGGTTTGTTAAAATTAATAAGAGATGTGTTTTTATTATGTGTCATATTTTAAGAAGTCTTAATACAGCTGTTCCATTTCTCATTTAAATATCTCTAAACCTCTTCTAGGTCCATATGACTGAGGGAGAATAAATAAAACCTTTCCTATCCTTTCAAACAAACATGAAAGGCAGGTAAAATGTATTTTTATGTTAAATAGAATACATAGACTTCCCTTTAAAAATGGAAGGGGAAATCTCTGCTAATATCAAGAATAAATAGAAAATTACTTTAAATATCTACCAGAGGGAGAAAAAGGCAAAATTTTACAAAGTAATAGCAATTAGCTTGACAATAGACTTTTCATCACTACAAATAAACAAGGCCAAGAAACTATTATCTTTAAAGCATTCAACTTAGAATACTTACACTAGTTATACCATTATACTATATGGTGAGTATCAGAGTAAAGTCAAGACATTTAAGAATTATAAAGACTACAAGAATTTATTACTCATCTATCCTCCTGGAAAAAACCACTAAAGGATGTAGCTGAGGAGGAAAGTAATGAATCTAGGTGGAAAAGTGAGGTTCATATGAAACTGTAACAAAAAAAAGTAAAAATATGTGGTATTACTTTCCCATTGTTGCTGTAACAAATGCCCACAAATGTAGTGTCTTAAAAAGCACAAATTTATTACCTTACAATTTGGAGGCAAGAAGTCAAAAATCATTCTCACTAGGCTAAAATCAAGGTGTCGGCAGGGCTGGTTCACCTTGGGTACCTTAGGGGAGAATCTACTTCCTTGCCTTTTCAAGCCTCTCAAGAGTACGGGCACCCTTAGGACATGGCTTATTTCTCTATCTTCATAGCCATCAGGGTAGCATCTTTAAACCTCTGCCTTCTCTGACCTCTGCTTCCATGGTTATATTTCCTTGTGTGACTCTCTTGCCTTCCTCTTTCCCTTATAAGGACTCTTTTAATTACTCTGAGCTCACACAGATAATCCAGGATAATCTCCTTATTTCAAATCCTCTAATCACAATTTCAAAGACCTTTTTTTTTGCCATGTAAAGTAACATGCTCACAGATTCCACAGATTAGAATATAGATATCTTTGGGGGACCTTTATTCTGCTGACCATGCATGTTGATAGAGCTAAAAATATAATGACTATAAAAAGAAAATAGAAGCAGTAGTTATATTTCTGCTAAAATAAAGGCAAGGGAAAGGAGCCATATTAACAAAGGAGCTCAAATTAATTAAAAAATATAGAAGGTAGAAAATTATTGAAAGACAAAGGAAATGCACAATGAAGAAAATCAACAAAGGAAAAGTTTGATCCTTTGAGAAGACTAATAAATTTGATAAACTCGTAGCAAAACTAAACTAGAAAAAAAATATGTATAATGCACAAATCACCTGCATTAGAACTTGCATACATGAAAACTTAATAAAATGATATCATAAACAACTCTATGTGAATCAATTTGAAATTTGATTCATAATTAATGGGAGAAAATTATCCAATTCATTTTGTGAGGTCTGAATAACCTCGAAAACAAAACCTATCAAAATATTACAAGAAATAAAAATTACTAGTCAATCTTTCTCATGAGTCTAGATGCAAAAATTTCTGCATGTGGTATTAGCAGTTTAAATCCAGAGGTATATTAATAGGATAACAGGATGATGAATCATAAATACATTTTTTATTCCAGGAATACAAAATTTCTTTAAAATTTGAAAATCAAGCAATGTACTCTACTCAATGCTCTGTGGATACCTAAATGGGAAGGAAATCTAAGGAAGAGGAGATATCTGTATATGTGTGGCTCATGCACTTTGCTGTAAGCAAAAACTAACACACTTTAAATCAATTATACTCCAATAAAAAAAGAAAATCAAACAATGTGATTCATCATATTAGCAAAATAGATGAGGAAATTCATTTGATCACCTCAATAGTTGCAGAAATTTCATTTGATGTAATTTAGCACCTATTCACGGTGTGATTATCTACTTAGAAAATCCAAAAGAAACTACAGATAAATTGTTAGGATTATTGAGTTAATTTAGTAAGATTGCTGGGTTCATGGTCAATAAAGAGAAATAATTTTTATACTTATACTGCCACAAATAATTAAAAGATAAAATTTTAAAAAACAGGTGTCATTTATAATACTGAAAAATAACTCTAGAAATAAATTTAGAAAATATTTGCAAGACATTGACACAGAGAACTACAAAATATTATTGAGGGAAAGTACAGAAGATCTAAATAAAAGGAATGATATTCCGTGTTAAGGGATGAAAGACTCAATGAAATAAAATTGTCGGTGTTCCTTACATTGACCTATTAATATATTATAATCTCAACTGAAATCTGAGCTGCTTCTTTTTTCTTTTAGTGAAAAATTTCACGTTGATTCTAAAATGCTTATGGAAGTGCAGAAGGCCAAAGTTAGCCAAATTAAACTTGAAAAGGAACAAGTTAGATAATTTATACTTGTAGGCATCAAGATTTATTATACTACTATAGTAAGGAAAAGAGGGCTGTATTAATGTAAAAAGACAAAACAATGAAGGGAAAAATAATAGATTTGTTTAATAAATAATGCTGTATCAGTTAAATATCTAAACAGAAAAAAATGAATCCTAATCTTTATGCCACACCATACATAGAAATCTGTTTGAGGTGGGTAGATTGTAGATCTGATATGAATGATAAAGCAATAAATCTTACAGAAGGTTATATATGACAATAACTTTATAATCTTGGGGTAGGCAAAATTTTCTTAAACAGGACATAAAAAGTCCTAATCGTAAAGAAAATAACTGGTAAATTGTATTACACTAAAGTTAAGACTTTCTGCTCAACATACTATTAAGGGAGTGAAAATCAAACCACTACAGAAAGACTTCTGAATTTTTAGCAATTTCTAAGAAAAAGGTAGACAACACAATTTTAAAACTGAGGAAAAGATTTAAAAGGCAGTTTATTAAAAGTCTATCAGGATAAAAAACTTATAAATAATAGCTAAAAATGTGAAAATATGCTTACATGATTAGTTATTAAAGAGATGAAAATTACACTACGATCTGTTTCTATTACCTACCTATCAAAGCAACTAGAATCGAAAACAAAAGCAAAACAATAATAATTCTTTAATATTAAAATTCTCATGTACTGCTGATGGGAGTGTAAATTGGTACAGTCCCTTGGAAATCTGTTTTACCCACAAGCACATACCCAAAATAACAACATGCATATGTTCATGAAAAAAATATATATATATATATATATTTGTGGAAAAAATATATATATATATTAATAAATATATATGATCAAAGCTGCAATGTTTGAGTCCAAAGTGGCAACAGCCCAAATGCTTATCAACACTAGGGTAGATAAATACATTTTGGTATATTCATGCAATGTTATATCATAAAGCAGTGAAAATATACAAGTCATTGCTCTATCCAAAAGCATAAACAAAGGAAGCCATATATAAATGAATAATACTGCATGGTACCATTTATAAAAATTTTAAATGACATAAAAGAAAACTAATTAATGGTTCTAATAATTTATCTGCCTGTTTGTTTAATTTCTATTATTTATATTCACATTATGTCAGCTTCATTTTGATTAGAATATACATGGTTTATCTTTTTTCTTTTTAATAACCTTACGAACTAATTATTTATTATCTTTGATGAATATAATTTAAGCAGCATATAGCTAATTATTTTTAGTTTGTTTTACTTTTTGCAATCTGAGAATCTTCTTTCTCATAATTGGTTTTAGCTCATTTATATGAATTGTGATTACAGGTATATTTAGTGTCATAAGTTAAGAAGTGTTTACCTTTGGGGATAATTGCTTTGAGAGGGTTTAAGGAAGATTTCTGTATTGCTACACTCTTCTATTTCTTGGTTGGAGTGGTGGTAAAAATTTATCAGACTGTGTGCTTGATATTATGTACCTTTTAGAAGGTATGTTACATGTCAATAAAATGTTTACTTAAAAATTATATGAAATAAAGGTGTTTTAATGAGAATTGAAGGATTTAACAACCCCTCCCCCAAACATATAGGGTGTGTAATTGATGTGATATCATTTTAAATGAAAATAATTTCTCAACCCATACTATACGTGAAAAAAGTAAAGATTTAAAAGCAAAATATAGGTAGGAGGAGTCAAAATTATTGGAATCAATAAAGGGGAATATATTTATTTATTGGAAGCAATAAAGGGGAATATATTTATAACAGGATAAGGAATATATTCTTCAAGAAGAAAGTAAAAATAAAATCCCTAATCAAAGAAAAAAAGTAGTATAATTTGACTTCATTAAATATCAACCATTTATAACACAAAGACAACAACAAAAAGACACTGCAAGCAAAGTTACAGGAAATATAATCAATTAAGAAAACAAGTTTAGAATATCATACTAATGTTTAGAAATTTGGTGGATATGTAAATTAGTATACAATTTGAAGAACAAATTTTAATATTTATTAAAATAGAAAATGACTCAGTGAAGAATATATATATAAAGAATATATAAAAAGTATACATATATGTGTATATAATCCAAACATAGATACGTTTTTTATATATAAACTCTGGCACAGGTGCTCTAGAATGTTAATTGTTCATCTATCTAGTTTCAGCTTTTGAATTGGCAGAGGGGAGAAGAAAGGAAGGGGAGATCTGAGATAATTATTCTTTTATTAATCTGTTTACTCATTCAGAAAGTATTTATTAAGTGCTAGGTATCGTACTCTATCTAGGCTGCTGTCAGTTCACACGTGGAAGTTTCACCCTGTCTCAGTGAGATGTCATGAGTCCTCTAGTAATAAATGCAAGTTGCTACTGTAGTTCAAAAGAAAGAATCTGTTTGTGGGTACTGGGGAAGATCTCACATCCCAGAGGGTTCTTGAAAGATGAGGTCTATGCAAAGATAGATAGGGAGCTGCACACCACTCCATGGAAGACCAGATATCTGAGTCACTAAAATCATCTTGTCTTACTGATGAAGAGGCTGTCTTGTGAGGGCTATTAGCATAGACTCTGGAAGTCAGGATAAGCCTGAGCCCTTTATACTATCAGTCATTTTATGGGTGTTAGGTAGCCAACTATGCATATCCAGACTGGGAAAAATACAAAAATTTACTGTTTTGGAAACAGAATCCAGTCAGCTGGGCAGAGGAAATTCTCAAAAGAACAGAAACCAGAGACAGAAAGTTAAATTAGGCTACTAAAGAGAAACAAAGATTAATAAGGTAGAGAAAACAGTGTGGAAGTAAAGAAGGGGAAAATTTAAACATGGAGGTTATATAGTATGGTGAGCCTTGATGGCTGTTCGTATATGAGAACGTAGGGCAGGGAGAGATGTGGTAATGACTGAATTTTCGTAACTTCTAATGAACACTGTGAGTCATTCAATAGTGTCCAGTTGGCAGGTGGAAATAGGAAAACTAATTATGGTTCTTCTGCTTATGAATTTCAGGAAGCTTATATTGAAGCTGGTCTCTTTTTCCTCAGGAATCCCATTTGAGCTAATAAGCTTCATAACCACAACTTACTTCATGTCATGGCTTTGTCTGTGAAGGGAAAATTATTTATTGAATCGGAAGTTATTCTCCTGAAGTACAGTCACTACTGATGCACATCTGAGGAAGAATCGTCTTTTTTTGACAGCATGCCAGAAAATGAAAATTTCCACACAGAACAGGAGAAATATTAACATATGAAGACCTTGAGAAAGGATACTGATTGCTTTACTGAGTGGTCTGGTTCAAATGAACTCCTAATACATATGGACAGTCTCAAAAATAATCACCTTCTCTACTCTTAATAGTGTCATGATATTAAAATATTCCATGGTCATTCAGATGGCAATCATTTGAATGCCCAAGGTTTTTAAAAAGGAAAAAGGAAAACCTAAATACTTTGGCAACTGGACGCATGATTTTAAATAGCAGAGGGAATTATCAACTTAGAGAAAAAACATCAGAACAAAAAGTAGGTGCTGAGTTATTAATTTATCTTATTTGGGAAAGTCAGAATGTCTCACTGGGTATTTGTTGGTCACTTCTTTTTGTCTAGAAATTGGTTATTTCTTTTGCCTGAAGTGAAAGCATTCTGAAGAGACTTTGTCAAGATCTGGATGTTTTGAAAACAGTGATAATTATGATCTCAGAAGTGCTTTAACACATATTCGTTAGGCATGTTCTTACTCAGAACCAGGGCATCGATTTTGAACAATAAAATCCAATGTCAATTTAAAAAATACACCTGCAAGTTCTTGAACATCCAATTAAATTGATAACTCCTTAGTTTTGCTTTCCCTAGGAAAATGGATTCTCATTTCCTAAATCCCAGTGACATTTTCTTTATCCACTTGTAAGATGCCTTATTTAGAGAAACACAGTGTGAACTTATATATTGGTCTGGGTCACTTTGCTCCGGGTAAGGCTGGAATTAATCAGTAGGAAATGGATATTCCCAGTGTCAGTCATTGTAAGAAGAAATTATACTTGAGAATAAGACAGAAGGAAGCTAGATTAGCCATGGCCAGAAGGAGTCCAGGCAGAAGGACCCATGGGTAATCTACATCTCTGCTAAACCCACTGCTCTGATCCTGTTGCCCTCATGCCAGCGTTGGATGGTTGCCCAATGTCAGAGGCTGGCTGGTGTCAACAAGATGAGACATTTTGTCAGTTAGTGGTTTCGTGCCTTTTCTTTATTGGGCCTTAACATGTGATAAAAAATCATCAAACTTTGTGCCCACGCCCATGTGTTTTCATCTCAGACCTCTTGTTCCCAGTCTTCCAACTTTCCTCTATTCAGGCCCTTGGCCAGATGACCAGTCCAAGTGATTCATTGGCCACTGTTCATGAATTTCCATATAGTCTCATCCCAGGCTGTTTCTCTTTCCACACAGGACATATGACCCGTTATACTGCTCGAAGCTCTGCCCATTGAGGAGATTTTCCTTTACCACTCTATACTGAGGTCATCCCTGAGTGAAACTGGACTGCAATTGCAGTCTATTTTTATCTGGCACTCACATACCTAATCAAAACATACATAAACTAAGCTGTTTGTTTTCCCTCCTCTGTTCTTTGGTTATAAGGGCTCTCTCATAGGGCTGGTTGTGTGGGCTGACAGAGGTCAGTTCTGGTGCTACAGTGGTGAATGACATGGGGTCCTGAGATGCTTGCCTGTGCCCTCTTGTCTTGCTCATGTTTAGGTACTGATGTACTGCATTCATCATGCATCATGTGCTGTGCTTGGCCTGCTCCCTTTAGGACTCAGTCAATACTGAACTCATGATCAGTTCCAGATTCATGATCACTTGGTGTTCCATGGCTAGATTTTCAGTGTCTACCAAGGTCCAAAAGCACAAGAGAAATATTTTTCAAAAAATGTGTACTTCTCTGCTGACTATGATATTGTCTTTTCCCAGAAGACCAGAGGCTTGAACTGTGATTCTCCCGTGGGGGTGTGATGAAAGTCTATGCATCATCTTTCCCCACTATTCCTACCAGCGCTATCGTAACCAGCTGCATTTTAAGGACCAAGTAGCAGTATCTCTTGTACTTAGTCTGGACTGCTGCAGGACCCTTTCCTGTTCTGGGCCAATGTCAAATCTGGGAACCTTTTGTGTGACCTGGTTGTAGGTGAGAGCAATGTTCTAAGGTGTGTAAGATGCAGTCTCCAAATCCTTGAGAGGCTTATTATGTATGTTTATGAAATAAAATATTTGTGATTCCCTCCCCCCATTCATATGTTGAAACTCTAACCCCCATTGTGACCGTATTTGGAGCTTGGGACCTTTGGGAGGTAATTAGGGTTAGATGAGGTCATGAGTGTGGGACCATCATGATGCCATTGTAAGAAGAGAGATGCTGTTGCCTCCCTCTCCCTCCTCCCCTCTCCCTTCCCCACCTCTCCTCTTTCCCTTCCCCTTAACCTCACTCACCCTCCCTCTGTCTCCCCTTGCAGACACAAAGGGAGTGATCATGTGAGCACAGGTCAGAAAAGTGGCCATCTGCAACCCAGTGGGAGAACACTCACCAGAAACTGACCACACTGGCACCCGAATCTCAGACTTCTAGCCTCCAGAATTGTAAGAAATAAATTTCTGTTGTTTAAGCCATTCAAGGCTATGGATTTTTGTTAAGACAGACTGAGCACACTAAGACAGGTATTATCATTCCTTCTTCATGGCGACAGGTGGGAGATGCAATAATTGGTCTTTTAAATTGGATAAGATATCCCAACATGTCCTCAACATATGGACCCCTAATATTTTTACTAATATTAAAGGCCCTTGAATCTTTGTAGGATTTTTCTCCTACACTCAGAAATACATGTTATACTAATTTTTCTGATGTGCTAGCTGTTTCTTGCTCAATCATGATAATTAGCATGATGTCATCAATGTTTTGGATCATGTGATGTTGAGTGGTATGTATAGTTAGATGATCCAGATCTCTTTGAACCACATTATGACAGAAGTTGGGGTAGTGAATATAGTCCCATGACAAAACTTGAAACTTTACTGATGTTCATTCCTTGCCAGTATAAATTGTGTCTGAACATTTTTTCTGATAACAATAGAAATATTAATGGCCAAATTAATGACCATATATGTTTACCTGAAGCCATGCTAATGTGCTTTTGCAAAGATAAACATTTGGCATTGTGGCTGCAACTGGGACAACTACTTGGTTGAGTTTGTAGTTTAGCTTGTAATGATAGTTTAACGTGTTCCTTTGGGATTTGTCTGGTTTCTACAGGAACTAAACTGATAAATCAAATGGTGTTTGTTAGGACTACCAGTTTAGAGAGCCTTAAGGTGTACTTTTATGCCATTCTCCCACCTACTTCCATCTCCTACCCCTTGATGCATTGTTATTTTAGGTGTACCATCCATGTGGTGTACCAGTATGACCATCACACAAGGCTTGTACTAAAAATCAATATATTTGCTTTTGCTTTTATCTTTTCCTAATCCGTTAACCACTCCTCAGCCAAAAAGAGACTTTGTTTTTTATCTTTTTTATTGTGGTAAAATATATATATTTTAGCCACCTTTAGTGATCAGCTCTGTGGCAATTTGCACATTCACATTGTTCTGTAACCATCACCACTATCCACCTCTAGAATTTTTCATCATCCCAAACTGAAACTCTGTATCATTAAACATCAGCTCCCAATTTCTTCATTCCCCAGACTCTGACAACAAATGTTCTACTTTCTGTCTGTATGAATTTCACTGCTCTAGGCTCCTTATATAAATGGAATCATATAGTATTTCTGTTTTCGTGACAAGTTTATTTCACTTAGTATAATGTCATCATGGTTCATTCATCTTGTACCATGTGTCAGAATTTCCTTACTTATTAAGGCTGAATAATATTCCATTGTAAGTATATGCCACATTTTGTTTATCCATCCATGGGCATTTAGGTTACTTCTATCTTTTGGCTGTTGTAAATAATGCTGCTGTGTATATGGGTGTGCAGATATCTCTTTGAGACCCTGCTGCTTCTTTTTCAATTCTTTCAATTCTTCTGGGCAAAAGCTAGAAGTATAATTGCTGGATCACATAATTCTATTTTTAGTTTTTTCAGGAAATGTCATCCTGTTTTCACAGTGGCTGTACCATTTTACATCCCCACCAACAGTGCACAGGATTCCATTTCTCCTCATCCTTGCCAACCATGTTTTCTGTTTGTTTTTTTCATTTTAATGGTAGTTACCTAATGGGTTTGAGATGGTGTCTCATTATAGTTTGTATTTGCATTTCCCTAATGATTAGTGATGTTGAGCATCTTTCCATGTACTTATTGGCCATCTGTATATCATCTTTGGAGAAATGTCTATTCAAATTATTTTCCCATCATTTAGTTTTCTTGTGTGTGTGATTTTGTTAGTAAGTTTTAGGAACACTTTCTATATCCTGAATATTAATCCTTTATCAAATATATGATTTTCAAATATTTTATACCATTTGGTGGTGCTTTTCCACTCTTATTATGAACTTTGATGTACAAAAGCTTTTAATTTTGATGTTGCCCTATTTATATACTGATACTTTTATTTTGTTGCCTGTGTTTTGGTGTTATATTTAAGAAATCATTGCCAAATCCAGTGTTATGTAGCTATTCCCCTGTGTTCTCTTCTAAGCATTTTATAGTACTAGTTCTTACATTAATCTCTTTGATCCATTTTAAGGTAATTTTTGTGTATGGTATAAGGTAATGGTCCAACTTCATTCTTCTGCATGTGGAGATCAAGTTTTCTCAGCACCATTTGTTGAAAAGACTATCTTATTTTCATTTAATGGTCTTAGCACCCATGTTGAAAATTATTTCACTATACATGTGAGCGTTTATTTCTGGGTGCTCTATTATTTTCCATTGGTTTATATGTCTGTCTTTATGCCAGCACAATACCATTTTGATTACTATTGTTTTGTAATAAATTTTGAAATAAGGAATTTGACACCAAATTTGTTCTTCTTTTCCAAGATTGTTTTGGTTATTTGGTGTTTGTATGAATCTAAGAATAGATTTTTCTGTTTTTCCAAAAAATATCATTTTTATTTTTATAGGGATTTCATTAAGTCTGTAGATCATTTGGGGTAGGATTAACATCTGAACTAAGTCCTTTAATCCTTTAATTGAGGTGTTCCATTTATTTATGTCTTCTTTAATTCCCTTCAGCAATGTATCATAATTTTAGTGTCAGGGTCTGTGGCCTCCTTGGTTTAAGTTTATTCCTAAGTATTTTATTCTTTTGATAATATTGCCCTTGTTTTATTCATTTTCTTTTGGGATTTTCATTGTTAATATATAGAAAGGCAACTGATTTTTTTAAAAAAATTATTTATTTTTGGCTGCATTGGGTCTTCGTTCCTGCGCACAGGCTTTCTCTAGTTACGGGGAACGGGGACTATTCTTCATTGTGGTGTGCGGGCTTCTCATTGTGGCTTCCCTTTTTGTGGAGCATGGGCTCTAGGCACGTGAGCTTCAGTAGTTTTGGCACACAGCCTCGCTAATTGTGGCTCGCAGGCTCTAGAGTGTAGGCTCAGTAGTTTTGGTGCACGGGCTTAGTTGCTCCATGGCATGTGGGATCTTCCCTGACCAGAGATTGCACCCATGTCCCCTGCATTGGCAGGTAGATTCTTAACCACTGCACCACCACAGAAGTACAGGCAACTGATTTTTTATGTTGATTTCCATTCTGTAAATTTGCTATATCAGTTATTAGATTTAGCAGGTTTTTTGTGGAATTTTTAGAGTTTTTATACATATAAAGTCATGTAATCTGCAGTCAGATAATTTACGTTCTTTCTTTCTAATTTGAATATCTTTTATTTCTTTTTCTTGCCTAAATACTCTGGTTAGAATTTCTAATACTATGTTGAATAGAAGGGAAAAAGTGAGCATCCTTGCTTCTAATCTAATGGAAAAAGTTTCAGTCTTTCATTATTAAGTATGACATTCATTGTGGGTTTTCCATGTATGGCTTTTCTTATGCTGAAGTAGTTTCCTTCTACTTCTTTTTACTTGGTTGTTTTTATCATGAAAGGGTGTTGATTTTTGTCAAATACTTTGTATGAATTGAAACCATCTTATGTTTTTTTCCCCCCTTCATTCTGTTAATGTGATGTATTACACTGATCAAATTTTATATGTTGTACCATTTGTATTCCAGAAATAAATCCCACTTGGTCATAGTGTAAGACCATTTTAATATGTTGCTGAATTTGATTTGGCATATTTTGTTAAGGATCAATATTCATCAGGGATATTATTCTATCTTATTCTTTTCATGTACTAGTTTTGGCTTTGTTGTCATGTTAATGTTGGTCTCATAGAATGAGTTTGGAATAATTCCTCTTGAATTCTTGGAAGTGTTTTAGGAGGATTAGTGTTAATTCTTATTTAAATGTTTGGTAGAATTTATGTATGAAGCCATCTGGTCCTGAGCTTTTCCTGTTTTGGGAGGCTTTTGATTACTAATCCAATCTCCTTACTGGTTATGCATATGCTCAGGTTTTCTATTTATTCATGATTCAGTCTTGGTAGGTTTTGTAGTTTTAGGAATTTGTCCATTTTGTCAAGTTATCCAATTTGTTAATGTACAACTGTTCATAGTATCTTATAATCCTTTTCATTTATGTAAAAATGGTAGTAATGGCCCCTCCCTTTCATGTCTGATTTTAGTTATTTGGGTTTCTCTCTTTTTTCCTTATCAATCTAGCTACAGTTTGTCTTTTTGTGTTGTCTTTTCACAAAATCTACACTTGGCTTTGTTGATTTTCTCTATCATTTTAAATTTCATTTATCTCTGCTCTAATATTTATTACTTTCTACTGCTAGTTTTGGAGTGAGTTTTTTCTTCCATTTCCATCTCTATAAGGTGTAAAATTAGGTGATTGATTAAAAACCTTTATTCTTTTTTAATGTTGAGTTTACATGTATAAATTTCCCTCTTTGCACTGCTTTCACTGCATCTCATAAATATAGAAATGTTGTGTTTTTGTTTTATTTGTCTCAAGATGTTTTCTAATTTCTTGATTTCTTCTTTGACTCACTGGTTGTTTAAGAGTGTTTTGTTTAATTTCTACATATTTTTGAATTTTTCAGTTTTCCATCTGCTATTGATTTCTAGTTTCATCTATTATTATCAGAAAATATACTATGTATAATTTCAATCTTTAAAAATTTATTAAGTCTTGTTTTGTGGCCAAACATGTGATCTATCCTGGAGAATGATTCATGGCCCCTTGAGAAAAAGGTCTATCTGCTATTGTTTGATAGAGTGTTCTGTTTGTGTCTCTTAGCTCCAATTGGTCTATAGTGTTGTTCATGTCTTCTCTTTCCTTATTGAAAGTGGAGTATTACAGGCTGATGACTATTATTATAGAGCTACCTATTTCTTCTTCAATCTTGTAAAACTTTGTTTCAATCTTGAAAAAGTTTGGCGATTTTGGAACTCTAATGTTTGGTAAAAAGTATCTATAATTGTTATGTCTTCCTGATAAATTGACCCTTTTATCATTTTATAATGTCATTCTTTGTATAGTAACAGTTTTTAACTTACATCTATTTTGGCTGGTACTATTAAAGTTGTTCCTGCTTTATTTTGACTAATATATGCATGAAATATGTTTTTTCCATCCTTACTTTTTCAATCTATATGTGTTCTTAGATGTAAAATGAGTCACTTGTACACAGGCCTTGGTTGGATCTTCTTTGGTTTATTTGTTAAATCATTCTGCTATTCTGTGGCTTTTGATTGAAGAGTTTAGTCCATTAACATTTAAAGTAACTGCTAATATGAAAGGATTTACTACTGTCATTTTTGTAATTGTTTTCTCTATGCCTTGTAAATTTTTTGTTTCTAATTTTCTTCCCTACTGACTTCTTTTGTGTTTAGTTGATATTTTTATGGGACACTTTTTTTTGTTGTTTTTTGATTTCTCATTTACCTGTGTATATGCTGTAGACATTTTCTTTGTGGTTACCATGGTGATTACATAAAATATCTTATAGTTACAACAAACTATTTTAAACTGTTAACAATTTACTTCAGCCACATACAAAACCTCTATTCCTTTTCAGCCCCATCTCTTAATTCTGGTATTGATGTCACAAATTGCATGTTAAGTATAGTTTAGCTATTAACCTAGATTTATAGTTATTTTTACACTTTTGTTTTTAAAAACTATGAAAGAATTAAAAGTGGAGTTACAAACCAAAATAAAATACTATTTATATTTATCTATGTGTTTACCTGTACCAGAGAAGTTTATATTTTTGTATGGCTTTGAGTTACAACCTTACATCCTTTTGTTTCCACTTGAAGAATTCCCTTTAACATTTATTGTGGGGAAGTCTGGTGGTAATGAGCTTCCTCAACTTTTGTTTATTTGAAAATGTCTTAAGTTTTACCTTGTTTTTGAAGGGTAGTTAACCAGATACAGTATTATCTGCTGACAGATATTCTTTTATCAACACTTTAAATATATTTTCTCATTGCCTTATGGCATACATTTCTCAGTTTAACCTGAAAACTACACTAATAATCTTATTGAGGATCTCTTTTATTTGATGAGTCACTTTTCTCTTGTTGCATTCAAAATTCTCTCTTTGTCTTTGACTATCCACAGTTTGCTTATAATGTGTATTGGTGTGGATTTCTTTGGGTTTACCAAAATTGGAGATGTTGAGCTGCTTGGACTTATATCCACGTATTTCCTAGCATTTGGGGAGTTTTCAGCCATTATTTCTTCAAATAAGCTCTCTGACTCTTCTCCTGCTGAGACTCCCAGAATGTGTATATTGGTCTTCTTGAAGGTGTCTCTTATGTCCCTTAGGTTTTGTTCACATTCCATCATTATTTCTTTTTGCTTCTCAGACTTGATGATTTTAAAGGATGTCTTCAAATTTGTTGATTATTTTTTCTACCTGTTCAGTTATGCTTTGGAACTCCTCTAGTAAATTTTTCAATTCAGCTATTGTGTTCTTTTAGCTCCAAAATTTTTTGGCTCTTTTTAATAATTTCTCTTTGTTGATATTATTTTCTTGATATGCCATTTTTCTTGATTTCCTTTAGTTTTTTGTCTATGTTTTCCTTGACTTTAAGTGTATTGGAGACAATTGTTTAAGAAATATTTGTTTACTAAAATGGATGTGTTTCTTCAAAGATGGTTTCTGGAGGTTAATTTTGTTCCTTTGAATGGGCCGTGTTTTCCTTTTCTTTTTAAGCTTTGCCATCATTTGCTGAAAATTGAAAATTTAAAAAACGAAGCTACCTCTCACAATGACATGGAAAACTTTTACTAAAAAATAGGTTCCTAAGACTTGAAATCATCCCTGGGTAGAAGCTTAAGATATTCTACAGTCTTTTCTGGACATGTATCCTCTCTGAGCCTGTGCTTGTGTGTGTGTGTTTGTTTATTTTGGGGTTTTCTTTTTTCTTTTTTTTGTTGTTTTGTTTTTGATCCAAGTTAGCTTTTATTTTCATACTTAAATTTATTGGGCTAAAACAAAACCAAGTAAGTTTTCCTAAAATGTTGGCACATAGTGGGACAGAGATGACTATTAGGCTCTCTTTTTCTTCTTGTCTTTCTACTTTACTTTCCAATTTATCTAAATAAATATCTACTAATTTTTCCAAAAACCTGCATATTAGGATTTTATTAGTACTATTCTTTGTATATTATTACAAAGTTTGTAAACCATTATTTTCATTTTTCTTCATATTCCATCAGACACAAATATCTTACAATTTTATTTACTTTTGATAGAAGTTTAGTTTTTTTTTTAATTTCTGTTTTTTTTTATACTTTCTTAAATAGAATCAAAATGAACGTCTTGCTTGGATTATTATAAATAAATAAAATTTTATTTAATTATTATAGTAAGTAAATTTAAGAAATTGTTATAGGGTATATTGTCAGTGCTTTCTCTAAAGTTGTATTCAAAGGGAAGATATTATTACTGTAGTTGCTATTCTGCTTTACAACACAAAATAACATCAATGAGAACAGAAAAAATCTTTTATTAATTGAGGTATAATTGACATATAACACTGGTTTCAGGTGTACAACATAATAATTCAATATTTGTATATATTGCAAAATGGTCACCACCATAACTCTAGTTAACATCTGCCACCATACATAGTTACAATTTTTTTCTTGTGATAAGAACCTTTAAGATTTACCCTCTTTGCAACTCTTAAATAGGCAATACAGTATTATTAATTCTTGTCACCATGCTGTACTTTACACCTGCATGACTTATTTTATAACTGGAAGTTCCCTTTTTATTCCTTCCATACACACAGCTGTTTTGTTTTGTTTTGTTTTGTTTTGTTTGCGGTATGCAGGCCTCTCATTGTTGTGGCCTATCCCGTTGCAGAGCACAGGCTCCGGACGCGCAGGCTCAGCTGCCATGGCTCAGGGGCCCAGCCGCTCCGCGGCATGTGGGATCTTCCCGGACCGGGTCACGAACCCGTGTCCCCTGCATCGGCAGGCGGACTCTCAACCACTGTGCCACCAGGGAAGCCCCACACAGCTGTTTTTAAATGTCTTAATTTCCCAAAGTATCTCAGCCCAGCTTTCTCTTGGGGGCCTTAGAAGTTCTATTATATTTATCTGTCCATAGTCTCTTGCCACAATGTATCCATAGGCCTGCAGTCTCCCTGCAGTGTTCACACACCATGATGCCCATCATTGCCTTCAGTGGCTTCCACTGTTTCCTGTCTGACCTCCAAGTCAGATGAGACTGAAACTCGTCCCCCAGGCAGCCCAGAGAGAGGCTAGAACATTGTAAACAAGTTCCATTCTGCTCCTTTCATCCTGAGGGAGGGAACTGAGAATTGAGCCATTTCCTCCAGACCAGAAAGAGGATGGGGCTAGGTGAGTAAAAGCACCAACCACCTTCTACCATTTTTAATGCACCTTTCTCTTGGTTATATATTTGCTTGACTGATGTAGATCTTTGACTGGTCTTTCCATAGTTTATTTCATGTTTCTTATGGAGAGACAAGAGCCTGAAGCTTCCTATTCTGCCATCTTCCAAAGGGAGGCTTTTAAAACACAACTTAGATGATTTAATGCCTCTACTAAAAATCCTTCAAGGCTTCCTATTGCCCTTAAAATAATATCATTTCTGATTAAGAGCTACCATTTTCTACATGAACTTAATACTTCCGAGAGTTCTGAACTCACAATATACCATCATCCACATTTTGCCCAACCTTAAGTCATGTGTGTTTTCTTTTTGCTTCTTGACAAGTCCACCTCCTCCGTTATCATTGCTCTTGCATTTCTCTCTGCCAAGAACACTTTCCCCAGAATGCTGAAGAACTGCCTCTCCCTCATCTTTTGTTTTCAACATAAATGATCTTTATAGGATCTTTCCTGACCACTGTAATTAAGGTAGCTGTCACTTTTTTATTTTCTTCAGCTAGCTTATCTGCTTATCCAATTGTCTTTTTATGTCACTCTCTTATTAGAATATTACGGCAACAAGAGCAGCTCTGAGGAGTGGCTTCCCCGATCTCAGTGGTGCTCATCTAAATTTAAATTCTACTGGAAACTCATAAAACAGTAGACAGACATACATCTAATTTGCATAGTTGGGATTTGGGGTTGTTACACTCCGGAATAAAGAGGTCAGGGAGGTTCCTTTCATCCTAGTGGATGAATCTAGGTATATGGGTTTCATATTTTTTGGTATATATCAGTTTTTATTTAAAATTAAATTACAATTTAATTTTCAATAATGCAATATGCATGACATGCACCTGCCAACTAGAATTAATCAATGTTATATTTATTTTTTTCCAAAGTTTCTTATACAACCCTTTATATATTTATTGACTTTTTAAAGAAAAGATTTGCAGGTATAGTTAGAGCCACTCTCTTTTATGTCTTACAGTTCCCTCTGTCCCCAGACTTAATAGCTATCATAGCACTGTATATATATATATATATATATATATGTATTCTGTAGATCAGTGCTCCTCGATCTTTACTGTGTATATGAACCACCTCTTGCCATGTGGCTTTCTCCCTCTTCAAAGCTAGCAATACAGAATCTTTTCCATGCTGGATTCCTCATGTGCTTCACATTCTCTCTTGAAGATCCTGTCCATATTAAGGACTCACCTGATAATGTTAAATCTATTGGAGGATAATCTCTATCTTAAAGTCAGCTGATTTGGGGTATTAATCACATCTGCAAAATTCCTTTATAGCACCTATATTAGTGTTCAATTCGATGACCGAGAGAATGTATATGTACATCAGGGGCCAGGAATTTGGGGGACTATCTTTTAGAATTCTGCTTAACACACCTTCTAAGTCAAGGGCAAATTCTCACTTAAAGTAGGAATCAGCACAGCCTCTGAAATTTCCCTGTGTTTATACTAGGAGCTGACTACACAAGTAAGATCGCAAAGTATTTGCATTTAGTCTTTCATTCACCAAATGGTTATTGCCTACATTATATTGTTAAGTACAATTCTATTCATGAGACACAGTGTGCTGAATGAGTTAACCAAGTTCTAGAACTTTAGAGAGCTTAGTCTTTAATGAATAACAAAGGTAGAAGATTAAAAGTCTAATGGAAAGCATGTTTTAATAAGGCAAACAAATCAATAATTAAAGAAATATCTATGTCTCTATGTATCTAAGTACCTATGTATCTATATTTTGATTTCTCTTCATAGCATTTACCATTAATTTAGTTATATATTTAATTTGTATTCATACTTATATATATCATATATGTTTGTATATAATTTAAATTAATTGTAAGTGCTATGAAGAGATAGCAAGACACAGAAAAGAGTGATGCAGTGTAGAGTGGGAAGCACATTAGGTGAGCTACTCAGAGAAGACCTCTTGAGGAGGTAATATCAGGCAGGGCCTGGAAGAAGTGAGGGAGTAGACTAGAAATCGATCCCCATACTTAGGGAAAAGTCCAAGGCTCTAATAATCTTAGTGTTTTTAAACACAGCCAGCACTAAATGAGTGAGAGGTGAGCCGTGTGAAATGAGGGAGGGGAGGGAGGCTAAGGCCAGATTATGTAGGAAACTGCAACTCAGTGTGATCAGCAGCATCAGCATCATCTGGAATCTTATACGAAATCCAGAACTTCAGGGCCCACTTCAGACCTGCTGGGTCAGAATCAGCATTTTAACAAGATCCTCAGGTGATGTTCAGGTGATTCAATTAGCTCATTAAAGTCTCAAAAAACACTGAGTATAGATAAAAAACATTGTAAAGTATTTGAGTTTTATCATTATTGATGAAAAGCCATCAGTTTGGTCATGGCTGAGTTTTTAAAAGGATGCTGGCTGTGTACAGAACAGATCATGGTGAGGGTGTACAAGAGTTAGGAGATTACTGAGACATGGTGATAGTTTCATGATGCTCTCACTCTCACCTGTAAGATAGAGGCAGGTATACGACTGCCTGGAGTCTGTATATACAGATGGAATATGTGAAGAAGAACCTGTGTATCCCAGCCTTCAAAGCAAGTCATGGCTACCTTTCCCCAGTTCACAAAAATGAAAGTTAATTTATAAATATTTATTATTCACACTGAAAAACATATTGGTACCTGCTCTTCCAAGCTAATTCGAATTTTAACATGGAGAAAGAGAGCCACTATCGACACAATCTAGAAGTTAATTGAAGGTGTTGGAGCCAATTCAAAATGACTTTAAAGTATATATTAATGAAATCTTCAGGTAGTAAGAAAGAAATACTATCTACATATATAAACAAGGAATCAAAGGAGATGGAGAGAAAAAAGATCTAATTGGAAATCCTGACAGTAAAAAAGAGTTATTGAAATTACAAAGACGACAGCAAATGGGATAAACTCTTGGCTGGGCAGAAAGAGTAAACTAGAGAGGTGGACAATGGTAGTGAACATTTGTCTAGAATACATTACAGCTGATAAAAACGTGACATCAGTCAAAGAGAAGGTAAGGGATATGGAGTATCTATATCAAAGAACCAATATACATCTGGAGAAAAAAGAATCCTCCTATACTGTTGGTGGGAATATAAATTGTTACAGCCATTATAGAGAACAGAATGGAGGTTCCTTAAAAAATAGAACTACCGGGCTTCCCTGGCAGTACAGTGGTTGAGAGTCTGCCTGCCGATGCAGGGGACATGGGTTCATGCCCCGGTCCAGGAAGATCCTGCCTGCTGCGGAGCGGCTGGGCCCGTGAACCATGGCCACTGAGCCTGCGCGTCTGGAGCCTGTGCTCCACAACAGGAGAGGCCACAACAGTAAGAGGCCTGCGTACTGCAAAAAAAAAAAAAAAAAAAAAAATAGAACTACTGTATGACCCAGCAATCCCACTCCTGGGCATATATCCAGAAGAAACCATACTTCGAAAAGATACATGTACCTCAATGTTCAGAGCAGCACTATTTACAGTAGCCAAGACTCAGAAGCAACCTAAATGTCCATCAACAGAGAAATGGAGAAAGAAGATATGATTCATATATACAATGGAATATTACTCAGCCATAAAAAAGAACAAATAATGCCATTTACAGCAACATGGATGGACCTAGAGATTAACATACTAAGTGAAGTAAGTCAGACAAAGACAAATATCATATGATATCACATGTATGTTGAATCTAAGAAAATGACACAAATGGACTTATTTACAAAACAGAAATATACTCAGACATATAAGACAAACTTATGGTTACCAAAGGGGAAAGGGGTGGAGGAGGGATAAATTAGAAGTTTGGAATTAAATATACAGACTACTATATATAAAATAGATAATCAACAAGGACTTACTGCATAAGTATTTATTTATTTATTTATTTTGGCTGTGCTGGGTCTTAGTTGCAGTGTGCAGAATCTTTTTTTTTTTTTCAGTTGCAACATGTGGACTTGGTTTTAGCATGCGTGCTGGATCTAGTTCCCCAAACACAGAGTGTGGATACTTACCCATTGGACCACCAGGGAAGTCCCAAAGACTTACTGTATAGCACAGGGAACTATATTCAATATTTTGTAATAACTCATAATGGAAAAGAATCTGAAAATGAATATATATATAACTGAATCACTTTGCTGTACACCTGAAACTAATACAACATTGTAAATCAACTATACTCCAAGTAAAAATAAATAAATAAAGGGAAAGAATACACACCCAATATAAGTTCCAGAAGGAAAGAATGAAATAGCAGTGAGGCAATATTCATATTGACAGTGACCGAGAATCTCCTAGAATTGAAAGACAAGTATCTGCAGACGGAAACTACACTCTAAGTGCTAAACAATGTAAAAAAAATTGTCTTTCACTTAGACACATCATAGAAAAACTGATGAACATTAAAGATAAAAAGAACATTAAGGGTATAAACCCTTTTATCACCAATGGAAAAACTAGGTCAACAAAAGATATACAATAAGCATTCCTTTGTTCTACTTGGTGTGGCAGTACTTGCTAACCAATTGTTAAACTGCTCCAGCCTGAGCCTCAGATTCTCTTCACCAGGGCCCTTTGTGACTTGCCAACTCCTCCTTAAGGAAACATTGCATCTCCCCATGACACAGGCCCTGAGAGAGTGGACACCTGCACAGCAGCATGAGACTCCAGCATTGGGGCTGCTGTGCATTCTGACTTCTCATTGCCTGAGACACATGCATGGAAACATGAAAATATCCCCTAAGACTGCTTGCAAAGCATCATTACCAATGGATGCCTGGTCATGGCTCAAGCAGAATAAAGATATTTTCATATATTCACAAATGAAGAGAATTTACCAGTAACTTCTAAAACTTACTAAAAATACTAGCAAAGACAGATACTTTATGGGGGATAAAAGTGAATCCAAAGACAAGAAGTGGAATGCCAGAAACAAAGATGAGCAATGAATCTGGTAAAATTTACTAAAAATGGTTTAAAAGTTAAATAAACATATTTATTTAGGGGAATGAAGCATTTGAATTAAAATGTTAGGCAAAAATAACAGGAAAGATTTTATAAGAAATGAGCAAAGAAACTATAATGGTATTTAAAATCTGCTTTGTTCTCCATCTCATTTAGGAAAAAAAAATCAAGATAAGGTAGTAAAATTAGAGATTATTAGAAAAAGTTAATGACACATGTGTATGTATAATATATGGTAACTACTATAAAAAGAAAACCTGAACAAAAGATGGGTGTTTCACAGAAACATGAGCCATAAATAAATACATATAAAGCTGCAGTCTCTTTAATAAGCTGGGTAATACAAACCAAGACCACAATGAGAAGCATTTTTATATCCATTAAATGGACAACATTTAAGAATCCTGACAAATGGGAATTTTAATATTTTTATAGCTCTTCTTATTTTTACTTAATATGGGAAAAATTAACATGTTGCTGAACATGTGATATAGAGAAGCTCACACAATGTTTTAATTTATGTCTTCAAAAATTGAACATAAACATTTCATGCATCACATCAGTCCCACTCTCCAGAGAAACTCCTTCAAATGTGCACCAGGTTATCTGTGTAAGAATGTTTGTAGCACCATTGTTCATGATCACAAAAAGTGGTAAACAGTTTGAATGTCCATCAATAATAATAATGGATAAATAACTTGTATATGTTAATGTAATGGAATACTATACATGAGTAAAAATGAATTAAATATAGCTGTGTTAGTCAGCATGGCTCACTGTTAGAAACATAAGCAGGACATGGAAGACTGTATACCAAAGTATAACATTTGCATAAATTACGGAAAGAGGCAAAACAACATGCTGTATTGTTTGGGATGCAAAGAATAAGCAGTACATAAACAGCATGGTTTGGGGATAGCAAAAAAAACATTGTGGGGGACAAAAACAAATTTTCAGCAGTACGGAAATGACTAAATATAGATTGTGATACATTTATGAGGCATATTTATAATATGTGATCGATGTGTAGATAAGGTGTAGAATTGAACAGTAAAAGAGATGAAAATATGTCAATATGTATAAACAAGTTGCTAAAATACAATTTTGAGTGAGTAATCATGGTGTGCAACCTCATACACTGCATGATGCCTCTTACATAAACTAGATTCACAAGTTAGTTCATGTAGTTTATTGACTTACACATATGTAGTAAAAACAAAATGTAATAAACACACACCTACATTCATGATAGAAACTGTGTCTGGGGTGACAGGATAAAGGATTGGGAGCATTTGGGATGGTGGATACATATGTGTTTTTATATTCTCCTTGTACTTTTCTAATTTTTTAATAGGTAAAAATATGAACATTCAACAGAATGAAGAGTATAAGTCTGAAAGTCTGAAGGATCTATTCCCAGCTCTGCCTCTGTATTGAATTACATGGGGCCA
The DNA here is from genome assembly GCF_937001465.1 of Orcinus orca. Taxonomy (NCBI): domain Eukaryota; kingdom Metazoa; phylum Chordata; class Mammalia; order Artiodactyla; family Delphinidae; genus Orcinus; species Orcinus orca. The sequence continues at coordinate 15,797,806 of NC_064565.1, read as the reverse complement.
TCCCTTCACCCTGCCAGCACTCAAGGTCTCCACTTCTAAAAACAGATTATAAAACTATTTCTTAAAGTCTCTTCTGCCTCTGACAGCCTGTAGTCCAACATATGACTTACAATTTCACTCTGTTTCGGGGACAGTGCCATTGGCCAGGCTGTTCTAATAAGTTGTCCATTAGACCAGATAATCCTTAAGGATTTAAGGATCCTTAAGAAAGTGATCCTTAAGAAATCACTTTAAAAAAGTGATTTCAGTTTAACATGCCAAAATTATTCTGTACCTTTTACTGACCTTGGGTAACCCTAGGTACAGGTTTTCACTCATTAGGTTATTGCTTAGATTCATAAGAGAGAGATGTGGAAGAAAGGAAATGACAGCTGTAGTCTAGGAGAGGAGTCTTCACTTTGCATAGTTTACCTTGAGGTAGCAAGAGAATGCCCAGAGGGTCAAAAAACCAGAAATGTCAAAGCTGTGAGCAGAGTGAGCATTGTTGATTCTGGTTCAATCCTAAGCACTTGAAGAACTCTGAGGCTGTCTGCCAAATGGAAGGAATTTCAGATGTGGATAAACATGGATTTAAACATTCTGCACTGCACAACTTGTAGATGTGTGACTGTCAGTACATTACTTCGCCTCTTTAAGCCTCAGCATCCAACCTCTGAGAGTTACTGAGAGAAAGAAATACAGTGAGATGAGGCAGATAGAACATCTAAAATCTAACCTCCTGGCACATAAAATATCGTCAATAAATGGTAGCTAGTATTATTTTAGCTGTGCTCTCACTTAAATCACTAGCATGGTTTTGTTAGTAATAATAGTACCTAAGTTTTAATGGTTTATGCATGCATTCATAAGCATTAACTCACTATATATTCACAATATAGATGAATATGGAGTTGTAGAATTCTTGAAACAAAGCCAGGTGACTGCTCCATTTTATCAACAGCGAGAGGTTTCTAAAGAATTGAACATTGTGTAAATTATATACATACTCCTTGCATATTTTGCATAAAGGACTTTGAAGCAATCAGCTTTGGAGAGTTCATAGTTCATAACCCTCCTCATAATATGTGCAAAGTAATGAGAAAATCCATATTATTTTCTTCCACTGACAACATAGATTTGAGATTATTGTATAAATAAAAATATTCTTTAAATGAAGACCATTAAACCTTAAAAAGAATAATAATGTTTCATATTTTAATAGGGCTATAAACTTTCCAGAGTATTTTTAGACATATTCTTTCTCCAGGAAATGGGAGTACAAACCAACATGCCATAAAAGGAAGATAACCTCATGAAGGATGTTTTATTTTTATATAAATGACTTACAGAAACAGATCTACAAGATTCCTTCTTCAGCACTTATCCTAAGATTTCTATGATTTTTAGGAAAGCAGGTATCGAGCATAGCTGCTTGAAGGTATCAAGCATGGAGTTGGCCAAACTTGAGTTTGGTGTGATCTTGGACAAGCTATTAACTTCCTTGAGCTATAGTTTCCCATCTGTTAAAAGGGGGGATAATAATATCCATTCCTCAGATATTAAAAAAAGATTAAATTAGCACTCTGTGGAGTGATACATAGTATATAAATGTTGAATAAGTGGTGAATTCTTCTTATTTTATTTTAATTTCTCATCCTCTTACTTGACTGGAGTTCTATAATATAGAGGACTTGATGAGAACGTGCCTATTAACTGTGGAAGCAGCCTGGAGTGAGGCAGAGGGGTGCCACGTAAGACATCATGGGCAACTCTTACTTTTGTTTGTCTGTGGAATAAGCTAGTCCCTGAGTAGAAGGTGATGCATGATAGTTCTGACAATTTTCATAAAGAGTTATTACCTGATGTCAGTTATCTTTAGGGAAGTAGATAAACTTCCCTACTACCCTATGCTAGGGTAAAATGTGACAGGGAGAAACTGATGTTCCATCTCTAATGTCCAGAGTAGCTGTAAGAGTGTGGTCCTCACTGGAGGTGAGTTCTGTCCAGTGAAGCAGTGCTTCGTTCATCAGCTAGAAAGCCAGTACTGTGCTGATGCAGACAGGAGGGAGTGGGCACACTGTGAGCCTGTTGCCTCCAGAAATTTCAGAAAAAGGTGGGGACATGGTGAGGGGGAAGCTGATTGTTGACAACAGCATCACAGATTTGCACGAACGTGGTTAAGTTACAAATGTTAAGCAACTGGCAAAATATTTAGCACACAGGATGCTCCTCGTTGCATTTTCTTCCTCTTCAATTTGTGCAATATTTTCACCCAAATAAGAAAGTAAACAGATTGGTCATGTGTGCTTTGCATCCTGTATTTAGCTACAAGCTCTACTTTTGACTCTTCTATTAGATTGATGACATGACTTGCTTAAAGCTGTAGAGTATTGGTCATAAAGACTAAATTATCTAAGGCAGCAGATCTAAATAGACATTTCTCCAGAGGAGGCATACAGATGGCCAAAAAAGCACATAAAAATGTGCTCAACATCACTAATTATTACAGAAATGAAAATTAAACTACAATGAGGTATCACCTCTCACCAGTCAGAATGGCCGCCATCAAAAAAATCTACAAATAATAAATGCTGGAGAGGGTGTGGAGAAAAGGGAAGCCTCCTACACTGTTGGTGGGAATGTAAATTGATAGAGCCACTATGGAGAACAGCATGGATGTTCCTTAAAAAACTAAAAACAGAACTACTGTATGACCCAGCAATCCCACTCCTAGGCATATACCCTGAGAAAACCATAACTTGAAAAGATACATGCACTCCAATGTTCATTGCAGCACTATTTACAATAGCCAGGACATGGAAGAAATTACTCAACCATAGAAAAGAATGAAATAATGCCACTTGCAGCAACATGGGTGGATCTAGAAAGACAAATATCATATTATATTGCTTATATGAAATCTAAAAAAAAGGGTACAAAAGAACTTACTTACAAAACAGAAGTAGTCACTGATGCAGAAAACAAACTTATGGTTACCAGTGAGTAAGGGAGGGGAGGGATAAATTGAGAGATTGGGACTGACATATACACACTACTACATATAAAATAGATAACTAATAAGGACCTACTGTATATCACAGGGAACTTTACTTAATACTCTGTAATGGCCTAAATGGGAAAAGAATCTAAAAAGAAAGAAAGAATGGGTATTTGTATATGTATAACTGATTCACTTTGCTGTACGCCTGAAACTAATACAACATTATGAATCAACTATACTCCAATAAAAATTTAAAAAAAAAAGAATGAATCATCCAGGATGAATTGTGGGACTGTGGTTTTGTGGCTTTGCTGACTGTCTGATTGTTCTACAGACCAATGAAAAGTCTCTGATCTGTCAACCAAATACCTGTTAAAGCGCCTTACAAAGAAAAGGCTCACTACCAACTGAATCACAAGACTTACTCAAAAAAATCCCCCTTGCCTTCAAATAAGTATATTTTTCTCCCCAAATTGAAATGCACAGGAATAAAAAGACAAAAACCCTACAAAAATTAGCAAACACTCCAGGAAGTTTTTTCAACATTGCCATCAATAATTCAAAGAAATTACAACTCAGGTGGTATTTTCCGTTTGACTAGCCTATATGTTAGTATTCAGCACTCCCATAACAAGCAACAATGTGTTAAGTAAAATGAAATGTTTTGCATTGTTTCAGGATCTGTTGTTTAGGGCATTACGTTGAAAAGCACTTACCCGAAAAGAAGAGCTAATATTCTGTTCATGGTGGAGAGCAGGACTGATTTCCATTTGCTCTGTGCATGTCACTAGAGAGGTTCTAAACTATAAACAGCTCAGTGTCCACTTATGAGGTTTATACATGCAATTTCTGCATCATTTGCCTTTGTAAATGGAACTCAAAATTATCTTTACACTTATTCAACAGCCTTTTCTCGTCTCTGTCAAGTGGGAATGAACCTTTGGGAATGAAAATATCTTCTAAGTGTATGATTTTGCTGGGAAAATATGAAGTGAATTTCCAGCTCCAGAGTTTGTAAAAACAAGATAATTTTTTTCATTTATTAAGCCAATGATATTCTTAAAAATGATTCCTGTATATTACATCTTATACAATATAAATTTCCAGGGAAAGAACATGAGTTTTGTAATGAGATCTAACAGTGCTTGTTCCCTCTCTGCTGTTTACTGACCAGTGATATAGGACAAATTAACTTAATTCTGAACTTAAGTTTCCTCATAAATAAAATGGGGATGAAAATATTTTTTCTGAGTTCTGCTTCCAGAGACTGTGACACACTAAAATGAAAGCTGAGATACATGATGTGAAGGGTAAAAATAAAAAGAGAGATGAAAGAAATGAATGTAAAATCTGTGAGAAAATATTATGGAGACTGAACGTGACTGAGTCTCATTGAGGGAAAAGTAGCAGCTTTGAGTAAAAAATAGCCAGATGCATAGTCAGAGATTATGTTGGGATACCCTTTTCATTGTGAGGATATCATTCCCCCCCCCCAAATTTCCCAGAATAGATTGTTGCCCATCCGTTGACCCAACATGGTTGGTCAGGAAGAGAAACACTGTCCACGAGCTGTTCAGAGATCCTGGAGATATCAACAAAGAAGCCCTTGAGAATAGCTGATGGAAAGTAAATCTCAGTGAGTTTAGGTAAAAGAGCTGGTACTTGAGAAATCCCTTGTCCACCCATCTAGCACATAGCTCCAAGGACTAGGTGATCACACAAAAAAGTACAAACCAGGAAAGAGGGATAAGCAAGCCTCCCAAGGACCAGGGTTGCAAGGGGGATGTGGCAAACAGGTAGTAGGTCTGCACCTTGGAGTGTATCCTTTTCTCAATATAGACACAGTCCTCTTGCCCAGGCCTTTCTCACACTTCAAATGTAGCATATATTGATGCTTAAGAGTTTGCTTCTTCTCCCCAAGAATATATCAACTGTTAAAGTAGCTGAAAGTATGAAGAAATTATGTGACTACAGGGGAAAATAACAAGACACTTAAGGATCATAAACCTTGAAAAGAAAGAGAATAAAATAAATAACCTCTATCTGATGACTCATTGAGAATGAGAATTTAAAATGATATTCACAGATAGAGAGGGTAATATTGGTAATGAGAAAAAAGAAGGCCCAGTAGTTACATTAAAAAAAAAACTAAATTAAAATACTGAATAATAAAATTATAATAGTTGAAATAAGAGAACTGATATATAAGTGAATAATAAACTTAAAAAAGAAGAATGATTTGGAGATCCCTTTCTGAGAAGGCATGAGAAATAAGTATAAAAGGTAAGCTAAGTAAAAGGAGAAGAAAAAATATGATTAATAAAATAATAGGCCCAGAAGAAAAAAATAAAAGAAATAGAGGGAAAGTTAAGTACTTGAATACATTATGCTGAAAGATTTCTCATAATCAATGGAAGATGATGACTTCAAATTGATAGAGCTCATAGATACTACAATGGAAATAGAGAAAAACAAAACATCCTTGACGTAATTGTGAAATTTAGGTAGATCAAATGACAAAGGAGGATTCCAAAAGGCTTCTGGAAGTAAGAAGCAAATTTATATCAGATATCTCAAGAGCAACAATGGCTGCAAGATGATGATTATTATTTACAACATATTCAATCCAGAGAATATTTAAATTTTTGTATCAGTAAAGATAGAAACAAAGTTTAAAACATCATAAGAGTACATAATAAGGAATAACAGATCAAGAAGTTATAACAAACATGAACATACATGAACCTAGGTATGTAGACTTGAAATATATAAAGCAACAACTTACAAAGTTGAGGAACAAATAGATAAACTAATAACTGTAGTTGGATAATTTAACATACATCTTTCAGAAACTAACAGGTCAAGCAACTGGATTATAATAAACTTACAGAAAATATAGATAACCCAATTAATGAATTATACATATGTATAATGCATGTGTAGATAGATGGATACTGCTGAAAATAAATATTTTGAGTTCATAGGTAAAAGTCACAAAAATTACCATATACAGGCCACAAATGAAGCTGCATAAATTTCAAAGACCCAAAATCATGTAGACTAAGGTCTTTAGCCAGAATGCAATACAATTGGCACTCAATAATAAAAGAGCCACTTCAAAATTCTATTTTAGATAACTAAATAAGACACCAAAGAGATTTTGAAAGTATTGAGAATATTATGAGCTATTATATGCTAGTACATTTGCAACTTAGATGAAATGGTGAATTCCAACAAAAGCATGAAATATAAAAAAGTGTCAATGAAATAGAGAGTATGAGCCATTCAGTAAGTGTTAAAGTAATTGAGCTGGTCAGCAAAGGATTAACCAATAACTTCTACAAATTTTCAAGGAATCACTATTTATTAACTTACATATATTAATTTATAAAATTTATAAAAATATAAATTTTTACAGGAAAAAAAATGAAAATTTCCCAGCTTATTTTACAAAGCTAGAGTAATCTTTATTCTAATACACACAGGGTTTCTAAAAAGCCATCAAGGGTGTGTGTGGCCCATATACTGCTGATTCCAAAATTGATTGAAAGATTAGGATTAAAAGTTCAGAAATATAACCATGTATTTATAGCCAATGAGATATATGACAGAACTGGCATGCCAGAATAGTAGGAAAATGTTAAGGATATAAGCCCATTAAACTGAGAAATGTGGAGTTGGATCCCTCTCATTCAATATATAAATGTGAAATTCAGAGTGCTTATAAATCAAAACCACTATAAAACTAAAGGAAGAAAATCTAGGAGAATATCCAGGGGACCTTGAAGAAGAGTGGAGGAAAGAGACAGTATCTCAGATCCCCAAACCAAAAACTTCATGGAAAAAAAAGTTAATGGATTTTATTACATAAGAATTCAGAAATCCATTAAGGAAGAAAATCTAGACAACTAGCAAACATATGGCAGATTAGAAGGCGCTATTTTCAACAACTAAATCCACTTAAGGACTAATATCTTGAATACAGAAGGACTTCTATGAATCAACAGGGAAACCTAGAAAGCAAAGAAAAATATCTAGAAGTATATGGAAATGTATTCAACATCAGCAATAACAATCTGATATATCATTTTACTAATATTAAAATATACCCTTTAGAAAATAATTAAGATTTGCATCATAGCAACTGTTGATGTGGATGGGGGTATGTGTGGATGTAGGCAATGTAGAAAAATGTGCAATGAAAGATTGAATAAATGAGTCTATATAATTTTATATATATATATATATATATATATACACATATATATATATATAAAAAATAAGCCTGTGGCAAACAATGTGTAAAATATATAAAAGTGGTATCTATTCTAGAGCAATTCTCCAGAGAAATATTGACCCAGGGATTTGCATTATAACAGACTTTTAAATATTATACAAATTTCTTACAGAGTTCCATCTTCTAAAATTATGTCAAGGACAAAAATTACAATACTGTAATTATACCTTTAGTGACACAGCTACCTGGTTTTTAAGAGTAGCATACTATGTAATTAGCAGTTTATCACTGAAAAAATACTCCAAGGATTTTTGCTGGACATTTAAGAGTTTGTTGTGTTCAGGAATCAAGATAATAACAGAATAAAGTTTTCAGTGTGTGAAGTTTTAAAAACTGAGATATGCTGACTAGTCTTAAAAGACATTTGCACAAGCAGAATAATACATTCAACATCATTTTAACCTTTAAAAAGAGTTTGCATGGTTGATATGGAGGGCAACTGGCAGTAGTCCCATAGTATATGTTATGTTTTCTGTTACCCAGGAACCCTATTCCTATGTATATGTTTCAAAAAAGTATGTATGAAGGTAATTCTTTTCAACATTGTTTGTGGTAACTACTGTTTGTAGCCATCTTATGTGTTCATCTCTAAATAAATAAAATGTGATGGATACATTCACTGTAACAAGCATTTAGGAGCAATGACTTAGGTATACATACAATGGCATGAAGACGTAAAGCTACAGCATTGTACATATACAAATCTCCATAGCACAATACCATTTACATAATCCAAAAGCACATAAAAAGAAACACTGTAATCTTTTTCTATGTGGCAGAATGTATGACTTGTAAACATTTTTTTAAATCATCTTTATTGGAGTATAATTGCTTTACAATGGTAGGTTAGTTTCTGCTTTATAACAAAGTGAATCAGCTATACATATACATATATCTCCATATCTCCTCCCTCTTGCCTCTCCCTCCCACGCTCCCTATCCCACCCCTCTAGGGGGTCACAAAGCACCAAGCTGATCTCCTTGTGCTATGTGGCTGCTTCCCACTAGCTATTTATTTTACATTTGGTAGTGTATATTAGTCCATGCCACTATCTCACTTTGTCCCTGCTTACCCTTACCCCTCCCATGTCCTCAAGTCCATTCCCTACATCTGCGTCTTTATTTCTGTCCTGCCCCTAGGTTCTTCAGAACCATTTTTTTTTCAAATTCCATATATATGTGTTAGCATATGGTATTTGTTTTTCTCTTTCTGACTTACTTCACTCTGTATGACAGACTCTAGGTCCATCCACCTCACTACAAATAACTCAATTTCATTTCTTTCTATGGCTGAGTAATATTCCATTGTATACATACATGTACCACATCTTCTTTATCCATTCATCTGTCGATGGACACTTAGTTTGCTTCCACGGCCTGGCTATTGTAAATAGAGCTGCAATCAACATTGCCGTACGTGACTCTTTTTGAATTATGGTTTTCTCAGGGTATATGCCCAGTAGTGGGATTGCTGGGTCATATGGTAGTTCTATTTTTAGTTTTTTAAGGAACCTCCATACTGTTCTCCATAGTGGCTGTATCAATTTACATTCCCACCAACAGTGCAAGAGGGTTCCCTTTTCTCCACACCCTGTCCAGCATTTATTGTTTTTAGATTTTTTGAGGACCACTGTATTTTTATAAGGTTATATACATATCAAAGGAAATGTAACACACACATCAGGTTGAGTGCCTATATGGCAATACAGAAAAGGATTGGGGATCAGCAATAGTGAAAAGAAAATAAAAGAGAATAAATCTTCCATAAGCTAATGAGAATGGTCTACCCTACTGGAAGTTATACTTTCAACTCTAAAGCTGAGACCAAAAAAAAAAAAAGAAGAAGAAGAAAATTCCCAGTAACCAGAAGATGTTTCTGTTAATAGGGCACAATATATTTGTGTCTCTCTGCAGTTAAGAACATTGGAATTTTGAAAGGTTGGGTTAATTCCATATTTCCTATGCTTTTTGTTTGGTCACTATATTTGTTCCTCGTCAGCAAAAGAATTTATTCCCTGATGTGAATTCCTTTTGTAGTCTTTGGGCAAAATCGTCAAGTGCTTTAATAATTATGTGATCTTTATTTACTATTCAAACGATGTTTTTAAAAAATATTTATTTATTTATTTATTTATTTTTATTGAAGTATAGTTGATTTACAATGTTGTGCCAATCTCTGCTATACAGCCAAGTGACTCAGTTGTACAGATATATACATTCTTTTTTTGTAGTCTTTTCCATTATGATTTATCAGAGGATATTGAATATATTTCCCTGTGCTATACATTAGGACCCTGTTGTGTATCCATTCTTTCTTTCTTTTTTTTAAAAATTTATTTAATTTATTTTTTATTTAGCAGGTTCTTATTAGTTATCTATTTTATATATATTAGTGTATATATGTCAATCTCAATGTTGTTGTTTTTAATCAGTTTCTTGTGTTCAGTTCCAAGTTCCATCTAGCAGACACCATGGTAAGAGTATGATCCTTAGTCGCTACACAATGCATACTCATAACAATAACTATTCACATGTTGGCAGCTGGCCTGTGAAGGGTTCCCAGCACACCCCCTTGCCCGTGATGTGCCAGTGGACAAACACTAGTCCAAATGAGCTAGAATAAAGCAATCTAGAAGAAAACTATGTGGTCCTTGAATGATGGGAACAGGTCTAATAATATGGAGAATGTAAATAATACAAGTGGAAAATATCACCAAACAACAAAATTCCATGCACGGTTTTTGTAGTAAAGATATGTTTGAAAAAAAAAAAAATGAAACACTTTAACAGTGATTTATCATTGTCAGAGGAAGATTCGTCTTGGCTGTAGCAGACACAGCCAGCCCCCCACCTCCACAAGCCTCCAGCCCTTCAGAGTGCTCTGACAACTTCCAGAGGCCAGTATCTGCATCTTTGTGCCTGAGAACCATTCCCATGAAAGAGTGGGAAGCTGCCCTGTTGATGTGTTGATATGTCCATATGCCAAGAAACCCACACCTCCTGGGGGCAGCTTTCCACAAACACATTTGGGAGTTGGTGCATAACACCAACAGGAAAAACAAGGTAGCATGAACATTGCTTTATGACAAATGAACTCCGTTGGCGTGATGACTGGTAGTCTGGAAATGTTATCTATAATACAACTCTCTTGACTTCCTTGGACTCTACTTATGTCTAAGGCTCATGAGCAGCATGTGCTAATCACTTTCCAGATATCCTTGGGGAAAAAAAAAACTAAGATGTAAAGGTCTACCTTCCCACTTAAAAAGAAAAATAAGTTATGAAAAAGGCTAAATTTTTCTTCAACTCCTGCTGTGATATAAATCTTGGACTGACCAAATATTCAGTGCCAAGAAGCTAAGACAAGGTGAATTTAAGATCTCCTCAATTTTTATCTTGATCTTCCATTAATTAAACATTTTTAGTGTTCTAATTTCTTGTGTTCATAACTATCATTCAAAATCGGCAAGCCAGCCCCTTTCTACACGGAAAAGTCGTGCTTACAGACTAATTGATCTTAAGCAATACTTGGTATTCTTTTGTGTGTGTTTCTTCCAAAGCAATTGGAAAATAGCCTTACCCTTTCCCATCCAATGATTTAGAATGCCTGTTAAAAGTGTCTCTGAATCTCTTATAAGCTCACTTCTTGATGTATGCCAGGATTTCTCTTAGAAAAATAATTGCTATGTAGTTTTCATAATAAATATTGACAAACCAAGTCACATTAAAACACACACACACATACACACACACACACACACACACACACACTAGTGCTCACACAGGCACATATGGATAAAACGAAGTATGTGTTAAATCTAAGACAAACATCTTTTACTTCATTCAGTTAAAAATAATTTCTCCATTGAATCCTAAAAAAAAATCCTTCACAGTTTAATATTTCAATTAAAAGAAATTCCAATCAAAATATTTCTCTGAAGTTTAAAAAGTGATTCTCAAATGTATCTATAAGAAGAAACACATTAGAATAGTTCATGTCTTTCTTGGGACAGGGGATTAGCTTTGCCTTGTGTGGAATGGACCCAAGTACTCCAGAACATATGTGGTGTCCTGCCTTCTGTGCCCAAGCCAAAGGAGGATTTCTTCCAGCTCCCTGAAGGAGGCATGTTCAGATGACCCAGGACTTTTAAATAGGGTATTGTTTCTTCTCTAAAATTACATTTCTGCCCACATCACCATGCAAGATTTATTATATTTAATCTTTATCCAGTCTCCAAACTGAGACTGTTCTCCATGTTTTTTTTTAAGAAATATTTTAGTGATAATTTGTTTAATATTTGTTTCTCTTACTGCAATGTAAGCTCAATGAAAAAAGTAATTTTGTCCATTTTTTTTTATTATATTCTCAGTGCCTGGCAGTAAGGGTGTTCAATGAAGAATCTCAATTCAGCATAAACAGAATGAAATTAATACTCTATAATGGGTTAATGAGTTAATCATTTTTTAAAAATTACATGGAGCATGCAACGTCACACAACTCCAAAATAAATGCCATATGTTCTAAATATTTAAATGTAAATTATGAAATTACAATATATTTTAACAATATATCTATAATTTGGGTGGTTGGAAAAAACTTTTAAAAACACAAAACCAAAATACGAGCCATGAAAAATAATATTAATAGTTTTAGTGCATAAAACTTAACTATGTTTGAATAACAAAAAAAGTTTAAAAATGTTAAAAATATATAAAAAAGAATGTATAAAAAAACTGGGGTTTCATATCTAAAATAGGAGCTTAATTAAACAGCACATGAAAATGTCTTTTTATAGATTTTAAAGCACTATCAAATGTAAGATATAAAATTACTAGTCTAGTAAATTAATAAACTTCAAAAAATGTTAAAAATCAATGCTGAGAAATATATGTAAACATGCTATTATCAATAAACAAGAAAAATAAAACTTCCCTTTGGAAATGGACATAGAACATATGAGGAGGTGATTTAAAAAAAGAAATAATTCATATGATTTACAGTTTACAAAGATATAAAAACATTAAATATTATTTGAAAATACAGAAATTTAAATCCTACAGCATTGAGATACCACTCTTTTCCTATCAGATACATAAAGAATACATAATAGAAGTACTCACTGTTTCGAGGAAACAGTGCAAAAATAGACACTTATCTATACTTTAGCACAGAAGTGAAGGAAAATTTAAAATAAAATAATTTGAAATATGCGTATTTATTGCTGTGTTCATTGTGACATTTATAATAATAAATTGGAAACAAATTGTGTCTCCAGTTTGAGGCTTATAAAAATATATTATAGTGCATCCAACAATAGGATGAGCCATGAAGGATGATGTCATAGAGCATTTTTATTAATGGGGGAAGGTATTTCTATACATGTGTGAACTATGCCACAAAAACATTGAAAAAGCTTGTATTTTTAGCATAAACCTAATAACGGCTGTTATAGTTTCTTTAGAAATGATTTAATTTTTATTTTAATTTTTCTAGTATTTCTTCAAGAAGCAATGGGGAGCTATTTGGAATAACATTAAAAATGTATTCTTGGGTAGCCAGCCCAAACCTGAGATTCAATAAGGTTTATAACATGAGAGAGGTGAAACCAAAAACATTTTTCTAAAGTTTTTTCTTTTTTGTTTCTCTGATTCAACTTGGTTTGGCCTACATTTAATTTTCTTGCAAATCAGAAGTAATTTATTACTAATCCCTTAATTGTTTAATAAGGAAAACACAGGATGATTTTTCCATTCTTATGTAAAGTCTAATTCTCAGAGGACTTTATATGTGCCACATTTATGTCACTTTCCACATGATAATATCATAGTTTATGAACATGCTTTTCTTCTACTGTATTGTAAATTTCATGAGAACTGTATTCTGACTAATCTATCTAATGTATCTTCCACTGTGCTGAAACTAAATATGTTTTTAAACGTAATAGATTCTTAATGTATTTGATGCAATAAATGAACTTTTTCTTTTCCTACATTTTTCCATTTAATATGGGGCCTGAAATGGGTTCCTCTCTTGAGTGCACCTGTTCTTTACACTTAAGCTCTCTCCTTCCTCAATTAGAGCAATTTTCAGATGTTTTACAGTGTCTTAGAGAACACATCTTCAGTGGCTAAGATATATAGGGGGGTAGCCTCAATATGGCAACATGTCTATTTTTCATGGTATGAAGCCCATAATTTTGTAAGCTAGCCCATTCCATTATTGGACTGCCAAAACTGTTTCAATTTTCTTTCTAACAGGTGAATTGTACTCATTTTTTCTATGAATATAACCATTGATTCCAGCTCTACCTCTTGGAGAAGCAGAGGAGAAATATGGCTTCTTGTCTATATGGCAGCCCACATCTGAAGATTCAGCCGAGTTACCTCAGATACTCCTCTGCTGGGCTAAGTGGCTACTTGTTCCCGGCATTTGTGATGGTTCTTCCTGAATGCTCTGTTGGTTAGCCATGGCCTTCCCAGGACAGACAAAGTTGTTCCTGATTTAACCAGCCCTTTACAGAACACAGTGAGACAATCATCACCTTTATTTTGGAGTGTATATTCCTATGATAATACCTGTTTGCTTTGCCTTTGCTTTTTTCAGCAAGTATGGGCCATTGCTGCATTACACAGATCTTATGGTTATTTGTTCCCGTTGCTCAATGTCCATTTATATTGTCTTTGTTCTCTAGCCCTGCAAGAGTTCTCCACTGACTACATAGTAAAGAATTCCAAGGTTTTAATTTTTTCATCCATTTTATTTTTTCCCCCAAGCTATTGCTGTAAAGGAGAATTGGTAATACACCTTGAAAACTAAATTATTTTCTATGCTAATTTCTCCCACACTGGCACTCTTGTATTATGTATGACGTGAGGACAGAGTCAGCACGATTTCTAGGGCACGGAGACCCCAAAAAGTTGAGATACAAGTCTCAGGGTTGGACACTGCTAAAATCAGAGAACCAAGAAGCCAGGTTCAAAAATAGTGTTCACAAAATATTATTCCTTCACCATCAGAGAAAAGGGTCCATGCCTGTTAGAGGCACCAACTTGAGTTCATATTACAATTGTTCAGTAAATTATCTCATTCAATCTTCTCAACCATTCTGTAAGGAAATTTCATTTGTTTTCTTCACTTTACATTTCAGGAAAATAAGTCTTGGGAAAGTTACATACTTGTCCGAAAGGTACTCTCAGATTCTGCCTTTTCTCCTCTCATCAGAGCTCTTCCTGAGTCCTTAGAAAAAGAAACATGAAGAAACTCTCTCTGTTCTTTTATTTACTCTCTTAACCATCTCACCCCAAGACAGTAAGAACTCCTTGTCTGAATGGGCAGAGCCTGAGACACTAGGCAATGTTTTACTAGACAGTGGACCTCCTCGTATGAGGAGCACACAGTAGACGCCGAGCTTTGCATTCACTTCTCGCCTTCTGTGTTTTCCCCCTTGTGCTCCTTGGCTCCAAGAGAAAACCAAATCAGTGGAACCCATCTGTAAAGAGCCCAGCTACGTGTGCATTTTCTGCTTCCGCCTCTCATCATGATGAAACAAGGTGCCAGGTTAGCCTCTCCACCGGGCATTTGTCTGGGATATGGTTCCACATATCCAGCTCTTCTAGACTAGAGGGAAAGAAAAGTAAGAAGTCTCACATAGGTTCCTGAATCTGAACCCAAGCTTGAGAGCTGTTGGGAAAAGGCCTGCCCAGGGCTGTCATGATAGTGTGATCATGCTCTGGTCTAGCTACTAAGTAAAGTGCTGTTTTTAAAAAATTGTTTTTCAAGTTCAATTTGGCTGTTGTGAAAATATTGTGTCTGAGCAAATATAGTTTCCTCCCTATGAAACTGTGGAAAGAATGAGTGAGTGGTAGAATTTGTGCACCAAAACCCCTGCCTTATATTCTTAACATTAACCTTATACTGCCGACTCCTACCTGTCTTAGGCTTGTCCTGGGAGGTATGGGGTTAACTCAGCTTATTCAAGTGGGAAGAAACACTAGGTGGCCTCCTAGAAACCTTGTGAGCTTGAAATAATGAGAAGGAACATCTTCCTGGGTGGTAAAGACCTTCCTCCTCCTACTTAAAACACAGGTTCACAGCTTAAGTTCTGTCCAGAATGCCCCCTGCCGCCCTCCAAACTTTTTCTGCTCCCCTTGTCAACATACCCTGTCTTTCTTCCCCTGCCAGCTCTCATGTTTGATGCAGTGTGTTCTCTCAGGCTGGACAGCAGAAATAGCCCCTCTATGGACTCCTTACTCATTCAAGTTTACATTTATTTGTAAACTATCTCTCTCCTGCATTTTACATTGGGGCAGACATCAATACTGAGCCTGCTTCTGAAAGTTGGAGGTGAACAACTTACCTGGGTAAAATGGGAGTGAAGATGAGACAGGTGGGGCCTGGGACCTGGGACCCCTTGCTGCAGGACTGTCACCTGGACAGACGTCTCCTCCAGCAACAGATACAAAGTTATGAGGGACTAAAAATAACTGTGTGCATACACGCTGGGGCAAATTATGGACAGCAAGATACAAAGAGACCAAAACTCCAACTTGCACTTCTGAAAAGCCAGCCAAAGCAGGGTGTCGGGAGCAAAAGCAGGGCACTGCGCATGCCCGCTGCACACAGCACCACCAAAAGGGTGGGCAGACACCTCAGCCACCCCTCCCACTGACCCCTGGACACACCCTCACCCTCACCCCATGTAAGGAGCAAGGTTGCCCCCCCTCAGGAAGCAAGCAAGCAAGGGAACATGTTGTTTGTTTTCGCTCCCCGCTGCTGCCTCAGGGGTCCCAGTAAAGCCGTGCCTGAATTTCTTTTCTGGTTCTTATAATTTCTATGGGTTAAGGAAGGCCAAGAACCCTGGTCGATATCAAAGATAAGAGAAGTGAAACCTTCCCTAACTCTGTGGGTGAAAATGAGCCCACCTGAAAACCGAGTTTATGATTAATCCCTCTATCTGAAACTTTATCCTCTTTCTTCCCTCCTCTGACCTCAGTCCTGTGCTAACTGGACACTAATCAACCAGAGTCAGATGACTAAGATTGCTATTGTCAAAAACATCATTAACGTACTAAAATTGCTAGTATAGATATCATCATTAACATACAGGCTGTCTCCCCAGGGCAAGATGAGCTCACAGACTCCAAGCCATGGACCACCTGGACAGAGAATCATAAACCAGAGTCATCCTGGCTCCCGAAACTACGATTAAGAAATGTTACCAGACAAGGATTAATCCCAGCCTCTTTGTTCTTCCTTGTTAAAAAACCCATAACTCAAGGACCAAGTGGGAGTGGATCTTTGTCCCCTACTCCCTTGCTGGGCTCCCTGCAAATAAACCCTTACTTTACTGCTGTCAGGGTTTGGCTTTCTGTGCTGCAGGCACACGAGCCCTTGCTCGTGTGTCCTCCACGTGTGCACAGAGCTTGTCCTATTGCATTCTGCTTATCCTGTCACCTCTGTCTCTACCATTAAGCTGTGATTTCCTGAACTATCTTTCCCTTTATTCCTTCACCATGTACTGTTTTGAGCTTTTCCCGTGTGCTAGGGAGTCGTGACTAGCTCTCAAAGTAAAAAGAAGTGAAACAAAGAAATGAATAAGATAGAGTTGCAGTCACTTGCCCACAAGTCACTCACAATAACCCAGACAAGTAAACATGCAGAGTCTGGTGACTGCTTGAAGGGCCGGCTAATGCCTGTGAGTCCTCCGATGAGAGGCACCTTATCTGGCTGAGAGGTGAGGAGACTCAGGCTGGAGCAGACCACTTTATTTATTTATTTTTTTAATTAATTTATTTTTGGCTAGGTTGGGTTTTCATTGCTGTGCACGGTCTTTCTCTAGTTGTGGTGAGCAAGGGCTACTCTTCGTTGCGGTGCACGGGCTTCTCATCGTGGTGGCTTCCCTTGCTGTGGAGCATGAGCTCTAGGGAGTGCGGCTTCAGTAGTTGCAGCACGTGAGCTCAGTAGTTGTGGTTCGTGGGCTCTAGAGTGCAGGCTCAGTAGTTGTGGCGCACGGGCTTAGTTGCTCCGCGGCATGTGGGATCTTCCTGGACCAGGGCTCGAACCCGTGTCCCCTGCATTGGCAGGAGGATTCTTAACCACTGCACCACCAGGGAAGCCCTGGAACAGACCACTTTAAATGTAGCCCAGAAAGATTAGCAACCACTTGAGGCAAGGAGCAAGGCTGGGAGTAAGGGGCAGGGACCCCTCATGCCCTGCAGATGAAGCAATGGCTGTGCAGTCTTCCTTGGTGACAGCACAGGTGGGCTCAGAAAATTGAGCGTGTTCAGTGCAGCTGGGGAGGAGAGTGGGAGGGGTGTGGATTGGACAGAGGCTTGAAGGCGGTTACTCATCATTGCCATTACGCTATGACTCCACAAAGAGTAGCCTCTGTCTGTCTGTTTGTCTCTCCCTTATCTCTATCTCTGTGCTCTCATTTTCTTTAATTTTTTAAATTTTGTTGAAGTATAGTTGATTTATGATACTGTGTTAATTTCTGCTGTACAGAAAGTGATTCAGTTATACACACAGACATGCACATATATATATATTTTCACTTTCTTTCTCATTTTGGTTTATCACAGGATATTGAATATAGTTCCCTGTGCTATACAGTAGGACTTTGTCGTTTATCCAGCCTGTATATAATTGTTTGCACCTGCTAATCCCAACCTCACACTCCATCCCTCCCCCACCCCCACCCGCTTGGCAACCACCAGTCTGTTCTCTTTCTCTATGTCTGTGAGCCTGTTCATTTGTGTCATATTTTAGATTCCACATGTAAGTGATATCATATGGTATTTGGCTTTCTGTGATCTCATTTTCTAATGAATAAATGAATGAAGATCAAAGTAGACATCCCAAGGCTATCTCCCAAATGTTATATAAATATGTATGAATCATGGTTGTTGAAATCCCCAGAAGAAAAAAAGAACTTTACTATTTGTCTCATTATTCCTTAAGTGCCTGTTCATGTGTTTGCTTAATTACTTTAAATGGAAACATAGTGCTTCTCTGGTGGCGCAGTGGTTAAGAATCCGCCTGCCAATGCAGGGGACGCGGGTTCGAGCCCTGTTCCGGGAAGATCCCACATGCTGCAGAGCAACTAAGCCTGTGTGTCACAACTACTGAGACTGTGCTCTAGAGCCCATGAGCTACAACTACTGAGCTTGCTCTCTAGACCCCATGAGCCACAACTACTGAGCCCGTGTGCTACAACTACTGGAGCCTGTGCTCCACAACAAGAGAAGCCACCGCAATGAGATGCCCGCGTATTGCAAAGAAAAGTAGCCCCGGATCGCCACACATAGAGAAAGCCCACACGCAGCAATGAAGACCCAACACAGCCAAAAATAAATAAATAAATAAAATTAATTTTTTAAAATCTTAACAAAAAAAGAGAAACATAGTTTAGAATTGCTGTGATTTCTCCTAAGGAAGAAATAAGCTTCAGGGTACAGGAGAGACTCCAACCGTGGACCACAAATTGCCTTTTTATCATGTGAAGTTATTAGTATTGCCCTTGTTTATTGATTATTTGGAGGATTGATTTGGCATATTTCACCACAGGTATTTTAGTCCATGCTAACAACTCCGGAAAGGCGCACTCGTCCAGCCTGTGCGGTGTGATGCCCTGCTCCTTGCAGGCAGCTTCCTGTGCCCTGGACTCACAAGCACTCAAGAGATTGTAGGAAAACTGTGGGAAGGAGCAATGTGAGACAGGAAACAGGCCAGAGGGGAAGTGCAATAGAGTGAGAACAGTTGAGAAGCGTTTGACTGTGTTTGCCACTGAGTAGATCAAGGTGTTATTTGAATTACATCAGATAATCAAACTGGAACCAAAAATATGGGGGGGGGGGACCTACTCTGTTCTTAGTCTTGGCTAAACAAAGACATGTTTAGATAAAAGCATTGTAGATGCTACAATGCATTGGCATTGTAGATCTGTGCTATGTACTTTATTAAATTGCTATTATTCATCTTTCCATACACCATAATGACTCTCAGGGAGAAAACAATATTTCAGTGGAAATAAAATGAATTGTGGGTAGAGGGGGAGGAAGTAGAATCCTGTGAACAACTGGAATAAACTTTCCCTGCCAGCTGAGTGGAAAGAGTACGGGATTTGGAGTTAGCCTTTTCCATGTGTATTTCTGGGCCAGTAACTGAGTAACACAAAATGGGGAGAATGATACATAATTTTCATGGTTGCTACCATGATTAACTAGATAATGCATGCAAAGTGACAGGCAAATTGTGGTTATTGTTGTTTTAACCAATGAGGCTATTATTATTATTACTATGATTATTATGATTATTTTAAATTTTACTCATTCCTCACAGTGAACGGAGAGAAAACTGAGTTCTTGTGAAAAGTCACACAGCAGCTAATGAGGGAACTAAAGTCAGTTCCTCTGACTCGTAAGCAAGTTCTCTTTCGTATGTGCTCAGTTCATCCCTGAGACTCCTACTTCCTCTTCGCCCCTTTCCATGTCCTTGTCACCAGGTGGGATAACCCCCTGGCTTGGATGCAAGGAGAAAATCCCCTGACTCTTAATGGAACAATTTGGGGTGTCCAGGAAAGGCATTCCCTCCCTAAACCCATTCCCCGTGATCCACAGTGATAACTGAAATCTCACCACCGATAATCTGATGCTGTTTCAGCACTGTCTTTCCCTCTGTCTTTTCAAAGCTGCTACCAGCCATCAAGAGGAGCATCAGTGACTTCAGCAAAGATTCTTGAATTCCTTCAAGTATTCAGGTAACTGAGCCACTGGGTGTTCTTCCACCCTGTGGAAGGTTCTTCCAACCTATTTTCATAGGTTTACATTAAAGTCAGTAAATAAACCAGACACCATTTATTTTAGGTCCTAGGGTGGAAAAAAGTTTCAATGAAAGGACCAAAATGGAAATGAGCTCCCCCAACGTTTCATACATAGATATAGCTCAGACAACAGAGGCTGATTTTGTACCCCTGTTTCCAGAACAGGCGTGAGGGGAGTACCTAATGACCTCTCTGAAATAAGAATAAGAAGGGGACATGTGGGGCTTCCCTGGTGGCGCAGCGGTTGAGAGTCTGCCTGCCGATGCAGGGGACGCGGGTTTGTGCCCCGATCCGGGAAGATCCCACATGCCGCGGAGCGGCTGGGCCCGTGAGCCGTGGCTACTGAGCCTGCACGTCCGGAGCCTGTGCTCCGCAACGGGAGAGGCCACAACAGTGAGAGGCCCGTGTACCACAAAAAAAAAAAAAAAAAAAGGGGGACATGTGGGCACACGGTAGTAGTTATTGATTGAGAAAATAACTGTAACAAACGTGACTTAAGTAACTTTGAGTTAGGGAGTCAGATCTTGGGTTAAGGCCATAGAGTCACATATAACTTTTGTTCAAATGCTAGGACAGCATATCTGTAGGATGCTGCAGAAGTTACTTACTCCTCAGGGTTTCTCAGTTTCTTTATCTGAAAAACAGAAATAATAAGATCTGCCTCTTGGGTTGCTGTGAGAATTAAATTAGATAAGGAGCCTTCTATTACATCCTCCATAGAGTAGCCCTTTAGAAGAAGTTAACTTTCTTCTGGGGCCACGCCACTTGTCCTGTGGGATCTTAGATCCCCCACCAGGGATCGAACCGGTGCCCCCTATATTGGAAGCGCAGGAGGTTAGCAGCTTCTTCTTCTTCTTCTTCTTTGTTTTTTCAAAGGTTTTACATAAAGCAGTTTTAATTCTACACCTTATGAGAAACATTTTACCATCACAATAGAGTGGTTCACAGCTCTGCCCTCATATTTAGGAGACCTCGACCCTCGTTGCCAACCTAAGATGTTCTGAGGAGCCCAATGTTTCAGCCACACCAGGGAAGGCGGACCAATGGTGATATTTTGTTGGCATAGCATTTCTTTAAATGAAAATCACCCCCAAACGTTTTAAAATAATTTGATTTCATATTAAAAACCACGATGGTGTGCCTCTCTGTGAAAACTGGAAAGTCTGCAAACCAGGTTTCCTTCTGGTGAGGCAAAGGTGAGCCATTCAACTGCCACTTCAGAAAGGACTGTTCCCGCTCCAACCCTGCTCCCTACTCACTTATCTGGTTGATTTCTCAGCTCAAACTCAGAAATGTAATAGTTGTGAAAAGTTGTCTGTCTTTATTCACTAATATTTAAACTAAATGTTTTTTTCTTAAAATTTGAACCCTTGTAATTTGATGCAAATTTTCACCCAGTCTTAGGGCCGCCTTAGAGCTTTCATACTGCATCTTGTGAACCTTATTTTATAGTCAAAAGTGACAACTAGCTGCAAGCATCTAGCATTCCAAAGTCCACTGTTGCAAAAGGGAGGGAGGGAGGTGGTGGTGTCGGGTCTGAGAGTGATGAGAAAGTCGAGACCTGAGCTCCCACTACAGCCCAGATAACAAAGAGAGATGAACCAACTTGTCCTCTGCATCTCCCCTGAGGAAATGGTTTTGTTCCCACTAAGGTAGTGACCTGGCTGAAGTTTGGTGCTTCATCACACTGATAGGACAGAAAAACACACTTGGGATGCACAGTGCATCCCATAGTTGGGAGTGAGCAACAGAGGCTGGGAGAAAGCAGGGCTGGGCAGGTCCAGAAATCCTCCAGAACCATAGCTCCAGGCCCAGAGCGACTGGCTGGTACAAGAGGGGAGCATGTGTGAGTGTTCTGGAAACACACTTGTACTGCAGGTCAGGGCAGAGGACGATGCCCAAAGCAAGACAGAGAAGAAGCAGTTAAGGGAACAAGTGCTCACAGGCCGAGAGAAGGGGTGAATCAGTAAGACTGTAAGTAGTAGTTTACTTTAAAGCCTGGGCCGTGTGATATAAATGTGAATATTAGTTTGGTCCCATTGCATGCCAGGGTTAGTCAGTGGCTCTAAATATGTCAGAAAGATCTGGCAGCGTTTAATCAGAAAATCCACATTCCAGGGGTGGCTACTACAAATATTTGGATTCCTTTCTCACCAAATAATATCAGAGGCTATGCTAATTCACTAGAAAGTTGATGGGTGTTAGAAAGGTTGTTGATTAGGAATAGGGAAGGTTAGAAATGTGCTTCCATTGAAGCATTTTTGCTATTCCATACAGGTGGATAAGGTAAAATATTTTTAAAACAATCCCTGCTTTTTAAGGAACAGGGCTTTAAAATCTAGTGTCTCCTTCACCGTATACCCTTAGAGATAACATGGGAGGTTTGGTTCATAAATGAGCTAGTGTCTTGCTGCTGGTTTAGAAGAGTGTTGGTCATAGTATTGAAGAGATGATTCACTGAAATACAAAACTGGAATATTGTATCATTTGTTTTCAGAGAAATTTCCATGCAAGGCATTTTCAGAGCCTCAAAATAGAATAGTGAGATTTCATTGAGGCTGAATGCTTGCCCATTGGTTGTATGTGTGGCAGAATTTGGTCTGGGACTTGATTTTATAATTTCTTAGTAGAAATTATAAAGGAGGACTGCTCATTCTCACTTATCTCCCATTATTGGGCCGTGCTAGTGAGGTCTTCAAAAAGAAACTAGTAACTGTGCATGGCCATGGTGCTCAGGAAGATGGACAAGAATGAGGATGACCTAAGGATTAAAAAGACAAATATCATATGATATCACTTATATGTGGAATCTGAAAAATGATACAAATGCACTTATTTACAGAGTAGAAATAGACTCACACATAGAAAACAAACTTATGGTTACCAAAGGGGGAAGGGGGTGATGGATAAATTAGGAGTTTGGAATTAACAGATACACACTACTATATATAATATAGGTAACCAACAAGGACATAGTGTATAGCACAGGGAACTATACTCAATATCTTATAATAACCTATAAGGGAAAATGAATATATATATATATATATATATATATATATATATATATATAACTGAATCACTTCACTCTACACCTGAAACTATAATTGTTAATCTACTATGCTCCAATTAAATAAAAGAGTGGAGCTGCCAGGGGATTCAGGCTCAGTGTAACCACTTGTGTAAAAGACTTGGCCCTTGCTATGCCTGCTATGGGGAGTAGGCAGCTTGGTGTGTAGAAAAGCTGAGACAAGATTCAGGGGACTTGGTTGAGGGTCAGCCCCAACTGACCATGTGAACTTGTGTAAGACCCATATCCACTCTGCCCCTCGGCTCCCTAATATATAAGAGGAAGTGTTAAAAGTCATAGCCTCAGCTGGGGTGGCACGGTGAGGTGAACTCAGCAAGACCTCAGAGTCTGTGGTCACGGCTAGGATCCCAAGCTCACCACTGATTAACTCAAACTCCCTGTGCAAGTTATGTAACCTACTGAAGCCTTAACTTTCTCATCCATGAAATGTGGGCAATGATATCTATCTGGAAAAAATTGTTTTTAGGTCTCAGTGAAATGAGAAATGTGAAAAGCTCACACATGCATCCCCCACGAACAGTGCTCAAAAATGTTAATTACTCCCCTCCTTGCTTTTCTTTAGGCTCACACAGTCTACAATTCTATGGATCAAGAGAAAATGAAGGTCAGTTGTGACACAGGCAAAGCAATCTTGGGAATGATGATGTGATTTCCTTGGTATTGGGCTCGAGATGATGTTAAATTACTTTTGATGTGAGATGGTTAATGTGCTAATGAGGGAATATATGTTTAAACTAATAAATAGGAGACTCTTTTTCAAGTTAAATTCTTCTCCACAGAAAGAGCAAAAATAGCAGCTGAAAGCTAAGGAAGATCTGTAATTGCTAGTTAGGACCTTGAATCCAAGGATAGACATCTCTGGGTGACGGATCAGAATTTGGAGCATGAGGAGAATACAGTGTGAGCACATAAACCATCTCTTCAGTACCACTGACCGAAAGTACCACCAGGGAGGAGGAATCTCTCTCTCTATCAATCTCCTTAGGTGGATGATAGATAGATAGAAACACAGGGATTATATACATACATATAATATATGTACACATATTATATACATTCAGTAGATTTGAAAATTATAGAATTATGATAGAATATGATTTCAATCATTATCAACAATTCTTTCTGTCTTCTTTAAGCCATTACTTAATGACTTCCTTTTTATGAAAAATTGGATTGCTTGGTTCCCTATCTGACATTTTATTTTTAAAATGATTTACTTGTATTTAAAAAGGTAAACAAAACAAAAAGTAGAAGGAAACCATTAGAAATCCAAAAGGAAACCTCCAATGCAATGAAAGAGAATGAATCACTGTTAGCATTTGATAAACCTGAGCTGCACCTGGAGGTAGGAAGGCAGAGGGTAGAAGGTGAGCTTGGGACAGATGTGTCTGAAGATGAGGACAAGGAAGGCTATTGTACTAGGTTCTGGGAACATGTCTCTGGATCAGTGTGAGATCCTGTGGATCAGTGTAGCTCACAGGAACACTCTTGAAGTCCTAAGTTTTCTGTGTTGAAATCTCATGATTTCTGCTCTTCCATTTTGCCTCTTTTCAACTTCATTTCCAGCAGTTCCTCAACCAGAAGGTAGACTGAAGACATAAAATACCACATGAGGGTTTTTCCTTCTTCACCTGTACCTATTTTAAAATGATGTCCATGTGTGGACAGCCCCCATTTTTCCTTTGTACCCTCCTTCCACCATGCACTGTTGAAAGGCTGTTTGAGGCCAATATTCTTCCTTTAGGGAGAGATGAATCCTGCCCAAAGTCTGAATCAAACACTGTCTTTCAGCCTTCTTCTTCATTCTGAAAACAATATCAGTGTATTTGGCAAATGATCATCAAAGCTTGACATTTGAAGTTGGGAACTTTTCCATGTTGTGATGAAGATGGAGCTTTCTTCTTTGTGGTCATTTTTTTAGAATTTAGCAAGTTTAATAGCATGAGAAGTGGAACAGAAATGGCTTCATTCAGGAGATTGGTTCAAGATGGCAGAATAGAAGGACGTGCGATCACTCCCTCTTGCAAAACCACCGGAATCACAACTAACTACTGAACAATCATTGATAGGAAGACACTGAAACTCACCAAAAAAGATACCCCACATCCAAAGACAAAAAAGAAGCTGCGGTGAGACAGTAGGAGGGGTGCAATCACAATAAAATCGAATCCCCTAATAGCTGGGTGGGTGACTCACAAACAGGAGAACACTTATACCACAGAAGTCCACCCACTGGAGTGAAGGTTCTGAGCCCCACATCAGGCTTCCCAACCTGGGGGTCCAGCAACGGGAGGAGGATTTCCCAGAGATTCAGACTTTGAAGGTTAGTGGGATTTGATTTCAAGATTTCGACAGGACTGTGGGAAACAGACTCCACTCTTGGAGGGCACACACAAAGTAGTGTTTGCATCGGGACCCAGGGAAAGGAGCAATGACCCTATAGGAGACTGAACTAGAACTACCTGCTAGTGTTGGAGGGTCTCCTGCAGAAGTGGGGAGGAGGGTGCTGTGGCTCACTGTGGGGACAAGGACACTGGCAGCAGAAGTTCTTGGAAGTACACCTTGGCATGAGCCCTCTCGGAATCTGCAATTAGCCCCACCAAAGAGCCTGTAGGCTCCAGTGCTGGATTGCCTCAGGCCAAACAACCAAAAAGGAGGGAACCCAGACCTACCCATCAGCAGACAAGCAGATTAATGTTTTACCAAGCTCTGCCAACCAGAGCAAGACACAGCTCTACCCACCACCAGTCCCTCCTATCAGGAAGCTTGCACAAGCTCCTTAGATAGCCTCATCCACCAGAGGGCAGACAGCAGAAGCAAGAAGAACTACAATCTTGCAGCCTGAGGAACAAAAACCACATTCACAGAAAGATAGACAAGATGAAAAGGCAGAGGACTATTTACCAGATGAAGGAACAAGATAAAACCCCAGAAAAACAACTAAATGAAGTGGAGATAGGTAACCTACCAGAAAAAGAATTCAGAATAATGATAGTGAAGATGATCCAGGATCTCAGAAAAAGAATGGAGGCAAAGATCGAGAAGATGCAAGAAATGTTTAACAAAGACCTAGAAGAATTAAAAATAAACGGAGATGTACAATACAATAACTGAAATGAAAAATACACTAGAAGGAATCAATAGCAGAATAACTGAGGCAGAATGGATAAGTGACCTGGAGGACAGAATGGTGGAATACACTGCTGCAGATTAGAATAAAGAAAAAAGAAAGAAAAGAAATGAAGGCAACCTACGAGACCTCTGGGACAACATTAAATGCACCAACATTCGCATTACAGGGTTCTCAGAAGGAGAAGAGAGAGAGAAAGGATACAAGAAAATATTTGAAGAGATTATAGTCGAAAACTTCCCTAACATGGGAAAGAAATAGCCACCCAAATCCAGGAAATGCAGAGTCCCAGGCAGGATAAACCCAAGGAGACACGCCGAGACACACAGTAATCAAATTGGCAAAAAATAAGACAAAGAAAAATTATTAAAAGCAGCAAGGGAAAAACGACAAATAACATACAAGGGAACTCCCTAAGGTTAACAGCTGATTTCTCAGCAGAAACTCTCAGAACTCAGCAGAAACAAACAAGAATGGAGTGGCACGGTATATTTCAAGTGGTGAAAGGGAAGAAACTACAACCAAGATTACTCTACCCGGCAAGGATCTCATTCAGATTTGATGGAGACATCAAAAGCTTTATGGACCAGCAAAAGCTAAGAGAATTCAGCACCACCAAACCAGCTTTACAACAAATGCTAAAGGAACTTCTCTAAATGGGAAACACAAGAGAAGAAAAGGAACCCAAAAGAAACCCAAAACAATTGAGAAAATGGTAATAGGAACAAACATATCGATAATTACCTCAAATGTGAATGGATTAAATGCTCCAACCAAAAGACAGGCTCACTGAATGAATACAAAAACAGGACCCATATATATGCTGTCTATAACAGACCCACTTCAGACCTAGGGACACCTACAGACTGAAAGTGAGGGGATGGAAAAGGTATTCCATGCAAATGGAAATTAAAGAAAGTTGGAGTAGCAATACTCATATCAGATATAATAGACTTTAAAATAATGTAGCAAGAGACAAGGAAGGACACTACATACTGATCAAAGGATCAATCCAAGAAGAAGACAATTATAAAGACAATTATAAATAACAATTACAATTATAAATAAATATGCACCCAACATAGGAGCACCACAATACATAAGGCAACTGCTAACAGCTATAAAAGAGAAAATCAACAATGACAGAGAAATAGTGGGGGACTTTAACACCTCACTTACAACAATGGACAAATCATCCAGATGGAAAATTAATAAGGAAAGACAAGCTTTAAAAAACAAAATAGACCAGATAGATATAATTGATATTTATAGGACATTCCATCCAAAACAGCAGAGTACACTTTCTTCTCAAGTGCACACGGAACATTTTCCAGGATAGATCACATCTTGGGCCACAAATCAAGCCTCAGTAAATTTAAGAAAATTGAAATCATATCAAGCATCTCTTCTGACCACAACACTATGAGATTAAAAATCAATTACAGGGAAAAAAACGTAAAACACACAAACATATGGAGACCAAACAATACTAAATAACCAAGAGATCATTGATGAAATCAAAGAGGAAATCAAAAAGTACCTAGGGACAAATGACAATGAAAACGCGATGATCCAAAACCGATGGGATGCAGCAAAAGCAGTTCTAAGAAGGAAGTTTATAGCAATACAATCCTACCTCAAGAAACAAGAAAAATCTCAAATAAAAATCTAACTGTACACCTAAAGGTATTAGAGAAAAAAGAACAAACAAAGTTAGTAGAAGGAAAGAAATCATAAAGATCAGAGCAGAAATAAATGAAATAGAAACAAAGAAAGCAAAAGCAAAGATCAATAAGATTAAAAGCTGGTTCTTTGAAAGATAAACAAAATTGATAAACCTTTAGCCAGACTCATCAAGAAAAAGAGGGAGGGGACTCAAATCAATAAAATTAGAAATGGAAAAGGAGAAGTGCAAGGGACACTGCAGAATTACAAAGCATCATAAGAGGCTACTACAAGCAACCCTATGCCAATAAAATAGACAACCTGGAAGAAATGCACAAATTCTTAGAAAAGCACAAACTGCCGAGACTGAACCAGGAAGTAATAGAAAATATAAACAGACCAATCACAAGCACTGAATTTGAGACTGTGATAAAAAATCTTCCAGCAAACAAAAGTCTAGGACAAGATGGCTTCATAAGTAAATTCTAACAAATATTTAGAGAAGAGCTAACACCCATCCTTCTCAAACTCTTCCAAAAAATTGCAGAGGAAGGAACACTCCCAATCTTATTCTATGAGGCCACCATCACCCTGATATCAAAACCAGACAAAGACACTATAAAAAAAGAAAATTACAGACCAATATCATTGATGAATATAGATGCAAAAATCCTCAAAAAAATACTAGCAAACAGAATTCAACAACAGATTATAAAGATCTTACAGCATGATCAAGTGGGATTTATCCCAGGGATGCAAGGATTCTTCAATATATGCAAATCAATCAATGTGATACACCATATTAACAAATTGAAGAATAAAAACCATATGATCATCTCAATATTATATAAACATATAATAATCTGAAAAAATATGTCATTGCCAAGGTGAAACTATTTTTAGTATTTAATAATTTAATATATTTAAGACCTGTACGTTTTCAAGGGGGCGTTCCAAATGAAATAAACATAGGACAAAGTTAGACATTGGAAGGAAAATGTTCACATGTGTGTCATGTCTTGTTTCTGCATTATTTTGGGAGAGGCCAAGGTCTCATTTAGACTCCATGAAACCTCAATTACCACAAAATCACCCACCACCACCCCCAGTGTAGGCTGCTGTTTCTTCTCTTCAGCTTTTCTCCAGGAGACCTCTATTTCTTTGTCTTGGATATATATTTGGCCCTGCATGGTAGCCCCAGAGCACCAGAGCTGGGATATTAAAATGCTTTGAGCTAAATGGTGTTAGGTGATTATTTTCCCAGGACCCCTTAAAAATAGATGTATCCAATTACTGTAATTCTAATTTTTCAAATGTTAGTGCTTTTGACAAGTTGTAGTTTTGTTTACCTATTCTTGTAGGAGCCTCGTGATTTCCCCCAAAAGAGCAACATGAAGCTGGAATTTTCCATTTATCAAAGAAAATTGCATGCATTTTCCAAAAGTAAATTACAGACCAAAGGTATTTGTAGATGAATAGAAAACGATGAGAAAAGGAACACTCTGCTGTGTTTGCCTACTTGTAACTTCAACCCCAATTACCTTTTGAAACACTCTTTGGATATCTAAAAAAATTTCAAAAGGCACATTAATGGGTGTGTTGAAAATAGAACCCGACTTCCTTCTGGAGCTGAACCCAGCTCCAGACCCAGAGCACCACTATTCAGCAGCTTAACCTTAGCAGAGTCTTTTTCCTAAGTTTCCTGGAGTATGTCCAAGTTTCAGTTCTTAAAGTTCACCGGCCCCCAGCACAGCAAAGTTTACATTCTACTTTCTGATCACTCATATGCCAAGGGCAATTAGGAGGTCCTTCACACCGTGTCCTGCCCTGAAGAAGAGTGGCTTATTGAAACCCTTGTCACATATATCTGAACAAACCCTTTTATTTAAGAAAAGGTCAGTAAAAGTAGTGCCAGGGATTGAAGCACAAAGGATTTAAGGGACTGTTTCAAAGGCTGTCAGCAAACCGAGGGCAGACTTGGAACTTGAATTCAGGTCTCAACTTGCTTTTCAGCAGGAACATGCTGCTCTAAGGATAACTTATGATTTCTTCATAATATTTAATGAGATAAAGGCATCATCCCTGTGGTGGTGTTTTCTCAGCATTTACTCTCCATTTCCATTCTTCAACTCACTCTCTCCTGCTGTGTGTGTTCTGGAGGCTGATCAAGGATGGATCAACTGGGTGCCTTGCTCTTCTGTTCTACAAGGCTGATGGAAATCATGGGAAAGAAATGAGAGAGTGGGAAACAGAAAGATCAGAGCACTTAGCCCTCCCACATGGTCCCTGCTTTAGTTCAGGCTTGGCAATGTCTGCAGCACTAGGAATATAGCAACGAGAGCAGCTCCTAATCATGCTCCAATAACACCACTTCCTCCCTCTGTTCCATCGCGTCTAGGGGTGGAAAATTTTTTCCACTACTGCTAGTCTTTAGAAAGGGACTTGTGGGTTCCCTAGCTTTGCTCACACCTTGGTAAACAGCCACCTCATTAAGAAGTATCTTTGACAAATTCCAGCTCAAGGTGCCATGGTTAATGCTGGAGTCCTCACATGTCGTGAACACTCTGTGTATATAATTTTTAAAAAAGTGTAATTTACTTTCTTCTCCTGCCTACAATTATAGTGTGTATCCTGTAGCTGGATAAGAGATAAGCAAACTCTGCCACTAAAAGACAGGTATGCACTTGATGTCTACATAAGCAGAGATGTTCTTCTTTTAGCAAGAACTTCTTATCATGTGGGTATCTTACTGCCCTCTGTCTGCTGTGGTTTCTGTGTCTTGTTCAAGGGTCTTGATTTCATTCATCATATCCCCTATGGAACCTTTCCAGGCAGGGCAATGTTTGAAGAAAGGCAGCCAACAAGGCAGATACCGTTTTGTTTCCAACTGTGAGAGGGGAGTTCTGGTATTCAGAACAGGAGATAATTCTTTATTTTTGTTCTTGGGATATATTTGGCATTTCTAAACTGGTATGCATGTGATATGTCCCCAGAACTCTGAAAATGTATTTAAGTATAAGTTTAATTTCTTTATTGTATGCTCCTTCAACTTAACTTTGTTAAATCACGTTGACCCTTGAACAGTGCGGGGTTTAGGGTGCTGATTCTTCACAGTTGAAAATCTGCCTATAACTTTATAGTCTGTCCTCCGGATCCACAGTCCTGCATCCTGGGATTCAACCAACCTCAGATCATGTAGTATTACAGTACATATTTCACGAAAAAAAATCTATGTATAAGTGGACTAGTGCAGTTCAAACCTATATTGTACAGAGGACACCTATATTCTACTCTATTCTGAAAGTGGCCAGAAAATTCTTTTCTGTTCTGAAAATTCTCCAAGATTAACAGAAAGATCATGCCAAAATATAGCTTTCTCTCTTACATGTTCCTTCTCAATTTTATTTTTACCACTTGATATATTTTATCTTATTTATTCTTTAATTGTTTGCTGGTTCATTAGATTAAAGATTTAATTTACTATTTTACTTTTAAGCCTTTCCCTTATCATGCAAGCTGTGTTCCATACAATGCATGAGAGAGAAGAAAATTTTAAAGAAAAATAAACAATAGTTTGACTTTCATGTTACTAATAGTTAACAATCAATTGAAACTATTTCCTGGGAGCTTTTTTTATTTATAAATTACTACACTAGGCTCAAAATAATAATAAAAATAAGGTTTCAACTAAAAGCATGCAGAAAGTGTCAATAAAATCCTAACTATGGAGTCTTGGGGTAATTGATAATTGCCTATACTTATGTGCTTTGCAGTGTATCAATTACTTAGTCAACAAATATTTTCTACACCTCTGCTAGTATACAAATCAATTTTGGAGTGATATCAAAAACATATATTCTCTACCTTAAAAAAAAAAACCTTAAACTTGATTTTGGAAGAAAATCAGGTATTTTTAAATGAAATACAAAGAGAGTGGCAAATAAGCATTTCAAGCAGTACAGAGAAGTGCAGTGGAGGCTCTTATCTGGGGTTGGAGACTGAGGGCTCTAGTCTCAGCAACAAATCAGTAACAAATATCAATGACAGGAACCACGAGGCCTAGACAACTGGGTGACTGTGTATACTTCTAGTTATTGATTCAGTCCTCAAAGGAGATGAAGTAAATACTGGTTAATTGAATAATGGAGTGTGTGTGTGTGTGTGTGTGTGTGTGTGTGTGTGTGTGTGTGTGTGTGTGTGGTGACATATGCTAGTACTTTGTTCTGTGAAGATAGGTTAAAAGAACCTTCATCCCTCCCTTCAGTATAGAAAGATGCAACTTGAGACACCACAGAAAGTAGGGAAATATACCTGTTAATAAATTTCCAGGATTTACTCCCTGGGTTTGATGGTGAGGGTGAGGTTTAAAGTCTAAAATCAATAGTGTGCAACTGATAAAATAAAATTCTATCAGTTGCTAAACAGTTACTAATAGGTGGTTGGTAATTCAACAGGTGGTACATTCAGGCAGGCTGAAATACAAGTAGGTTGAATAATTACCTAGAAAGGGTCCAGTGTAAAATGTTAAGAAAATAAAATGTTGTTCAGACACTTCCATATAACATCCCTAGAATGGAATACATCAAGGCTTTTCCTTCACCTTTATGTACCTTTAATAGAATGGACCTCTGGGAGTCCAGGTCATGAGAGATAGATCCAGGAAAGCGTCAACCAAGAGTCTTCATGCCTCTTTGTGTTGGTCAGAAAAGGCTGAAAGAAACTTCCGAAGAGAAATGACAAATGTTAGAAGACGGGTAGAATGTGGGCTACTATTAGATGGTATCGTAGCAGGGAAACCAGAATGGTCAGAATCCTGTCCCAAACCATAGCCACCTCTTTTCCAGATGAGGTATCTCCAGAAGACACACACAGAAACCACACTGCTGATCTCAGGTAAACTGAGCTAAAACATGTGGGGAGCCCAAAGACCTACTGGGCTTTCTCCCACCTGTGTGTCCAATCTCATGAACTTGTAAGAGCCCACTGCCAAACCCTGCCATGGTTGAAGTATCTTTTATCATGGGAGAGACAGAGACACAGAAATAAGCAAAAGAAAGCAGCTGGGCTTTGATTTGCATTTCTCTGATAATTAGTGATGTTGAGCATCTTTTCATGTACTTTCTGGCCAAACTAAAATGAGGTTTCACGTCACACTAGTCAGAATGGCCAGCAATAAAAGTCTATAAATGATAAATGCTGAAAAGGTTATGTAAGTTGGTGCAGCCACTATGGAGAACAGAACGGAGGTTCCTTAAAAAACTAAAAATAGAACTACCATATGATCCAGCTATCCCACTCCTGGGCATATATCCAGAGAAAACCCTAATTCAAAAAGATACATGCACCCCAGTGTTCATTGTAGCACTATTTACAGTAGCGAAGACATGGAAGCAGCCTAAATGTCCATCAACAGAGGAATGGCTAAAGAAGATGTGGTACATATATACAATGGAATATTACTCAGCCATGAGGAAGATGGAATAATGCCATTTGCAGCAACGTGGATGGACCTAGAGATTATCATACTAAGTGAAGTTAAGTCAGACAGAGAAAGACAAATATCATATGATATCACTCATATGTGGAATCTAATTTTAAACAATGATATAAATGAACTTATTTAAAAAACAGAAACAGACTCACAGATTTTGAAAACAAAGTTATGGTTACCCAAAGGGGAAGGGGGGGAGGGAAAAATTGGGAGATTGGGATTGACATATACACACTATTACATATAAAATAGATAACCAGCAAGAACCTACTGTAGAGCACAGGAAACTCTACTCAATATTCTGTAATAACCTAGATGGGAAAAGAATCTGAAAAAGAATGAATATATGTATATGTATAACTAAATCACTATGCTGTACATCTGAAACTAACACAACATTGTAAATCAACTATATTCCGATAAAATTAACTAAAAAAATAAAAGAGCGGGGCTTGCTCTGAGAGTAGGGTTGTCAGATAAAATAAATACAAGACACCTGCTTAGATTTTCCTAGAGGGTGACATCAGATACCCAATGAGAGATCTGCCATTTATCCCATCTTGTCAAGGATTTGTGAGAGTGGCGACTAGGAGAGACTTTCTACCCCCATTTATTTCCTCTACATTGCTCTCTCTGTTTCACTTTTTGATTCCCAAAGTGCATCTGTGGCCAGCCCAGGTGTGGCCTGTCCTTTGAGGTCACCATCTACACAGTTTCAGTAGCTCACTAGCCTCCCCATGTGGTCACTTCTTTTTCCCCTTCTTGACAGACTGCGATGCTTATACCCATCCTTGGA
Source organism: Orcinus orca (assembly GCF_937001465.1). NCBI lineage: Eukaryota > Metazoa > Chordata > Mammalia > Artiodactyla > Delphinidae > Orcinus > Orcinus orca. The sequence continues at coordinate 15,763,536 of NC_064565.1, read as the reverse complement.
TATTACTCTCAAGAGTCCAGTGTCATTGTCAACCATGAGAAATTTCTATCTTGAAACATTTTTATCTCCATATTGGAAAATTTTATTAGCAGCCCTACTATAGAGGTTATAAAAAGTACAACTATACTGTTCAGCAGTTTAAATGATTTCACCCAAGGAGATGCATTTATTTACATCAGCCCCACTCACCCTCTCCTTTGCTCCTCCTGCCATGTGTGCGGGCCTGGGCGTGCACATACACACACACACACACACACACACACACACACACACACTCATGCACACACAGTAGATATTTCATGTGAGAACTGATATATATCACATGAATTTTAGATATATAATTGGAGCAAAAGAAGGACATCTACTGAAAATAGTTTTGGGGAATTCTCTGGTGGTCCAATGGTTAGGAATCAGTGCTTTCATGCTGTGGGCCCAGGTTCAATCCCTGGTCAGGGAATTAAGATCCTACAAGCCATGCAGCCAAAAAAACAAAAGTATTTAAATCTCATTTTATTTTTTCACTATTCAAACATTATTTTTCTCTCTGTGCTTATCTAGAGGTCTTTTGTCCTCTATAGTCTGTTTCAAGGGCCTGTCCTCTTCTTGCCCTGTTCAGAAATGATCACCTTCCACACCCCACTCCTACCCACCACTCCATCTTGCCCAGCAGACAAGCCAAATAATTACAGATCAACACCCTCAGTCAAAATGCTCACCAGGTAATGAATGAGTCCCCCATGTTAGCAAGTAAGCAAAGAAAAAAAATCAACTCTGCTAATATTTCTAGTAGTCTGGAGGAGAAATGCATGATTTGAATGGGAGCATTTAATTGTCATTATCTGGAACAGCTACTTCATTTAAACTTATCTTTTATTTAAAATAAACACCTCAATGCTCAAATTTCTTCCTGAGACATTTTTAGCAATAACTTCCAGTTGTCACTTGACAACAATCATATTTAATTGTTGTTCCTGAGATGTTCCAGCACTCTATTAAACACAGATTACTCTAGATGGAATAAATGAATAGCAAAGATGCTGGCCAAGAGCTCTGAACACGTCAGTGGTAACAGTGAGTTACAGCACCTCTCATAAAAATACAGGAAGGGTCAGCATGAGAGCTTGTTAAGAGTTCCAGGTCATCAATTTCTGTCTGAATTTTCAAAAAACAAGTGTATTATTGACTGTATCTTGTGAGGGGGAAGAAGATGAAGTTCAGATTTCTTGATTGGAATGTTATTTAGCTATTTTATTATATCTCTCAAAGTTATAATTCAGGAAGAGAATGAAATATATCTTATTCCTTATATCAACTTGTAAAAGGTAGATAGTTTTATTAACTGAATTTTAGTTCAATTTCATTTTCACTTTATTTTTATTATTACTATTGTATCAAGGACAATAACTAAGTATTACTTTTTCACCAGTTATTAAAACAGTGTTTTAATATAAATGAGATTAGCTCAACAAATGTCAGAATAAAATTATAGAATCCTCTTTTCATTCACATACAGTTTTATAAGCATGCCTTTCATTTGCTTCAATCCAATCTTGAATTTTTCTGAAAATTCTAGAAAGAATAAACTTTTCTGACCATTTTTAAGTCATTTTCAGGTCATATTATAACTATTTTTCCTTTAAATAATGACGATGAAAAGTGTTTAATTAGTCACATCACTGAACCCGGCTATACAGATGGAGATCACTTTGGTGCTTTGTACCATGTCACAAGTCCAGATGTCATGCTCTGGTACTGAGCTAAACACTAATTACAAAATCATTACACAGAATTATTATTATTGTTATTTTATGACAGGTGGGTGTTAACATCTGAGCATGTTATCAATTAAAAAAACACTCCTTTTTAAAAACATGTGCCATACATATTTTCTCTGCACATAATAAATATATCAATAAATGATTTTATTTGCTATAAAATGATCCATTCAATGACAGTAACCTCCCATCATTTATTCAATAATTATTTTCTTAGTTATTATAATACATTTTCATAGTTTTACTGTTTTAAAATTGCTTACACAAGCATCCCTGTGTATCTCTATGCACAGGAAAAGCAGGGGATGTGCATTTTAAGACTTTGAGAGACATTTCCAAATTGTCCTTTAGAAAGTTTGTAACAATGCATGTGGTCCAATAATAGACAAGGGCATCTTTCTACTGATCACATTGAATATCTATTTGACAAAATTATAGGAAATGTGATATCTGGTTATTTAATTTTTATTATAAACAAAATATCTTTTCACATGTTTATTGACTATTTGAAGTTCTTTTATAAATTTCTTAGCCTTCTTAGCCTTCATTAGACTTTGTGTGCCATTCATGTTGCAAATATTTTTCAGTTGATCAGTTTCCTTTTGTTTTTTATTATATTTGATATAAAACCTCAATATAATTATTATGGTGATTAAAACAAAGTGTCTCTAGCACCAGAATAACAGTACATACAAATATAGAATAAATGTGGTGCGATTTTAACATCCATACATTGAGTGGGAACTGAGGGGAAATCTGTCTTCATGATGCAGGGCACGGGCTTTGTGAAGGCTGCTCCTCTCAGCCCCCACCTAATATTATCTAGATGTTTGAGGGTGTCAGAAATTTTACCTCCAGAAAGGCGAGCACTGTTTCATGGTGTCAGTTATTGTCTTGGATTGCAAAAAGTGTTTCGTGAAAATTAAACGATGAGAGTTGGTTTCCTTCTACGTTGCTTTGCCTTTAGATGATGGTTTTGTTTCCACGTACATTATGGTCTATAATCCTGCATAGTGACCCATCGACAAGGGTTAGCCAAATATTCTGAAGCATCAGCCTGAGAATTTTAAATGTAGTTTTCATAGAAAATAAGAGCAAGCTTGTCCTACTGATACTGACTGCCCAGGAAGGCTCCTGTACTTTGACAAAAGCTGGTGAAATGTCTTTTTATTGAGACATTATTTTCTTATAACAGATATTCATTGAATATTCTGTATCAAGCCCTGTATTCAGCACTGGCAGACTAAAGATCTGTCTATCTATCTATCTATCTATCTATCTATCTATCCATCCATCCATCCAACTACCTATATCAACTTATCTATCATCTATCTACTTATATCTAAACTATGTATCTATATGTATCTATGTTTCTTTCACCTATCTATCTATCACATGTCATCCATACAACATAGATGTAGATATATAAATATGGATTTATTTTTTATCCTCAGGAAAACCAGCATTAAATGAGGATCTCAAATGAATGTGAAGGCAATAAGAGGGCAAAAAGTGGAGGAATCTAATTCAAGTGCGCAGTTCAGGGACGGCTTCCTTGGGAAATTACACTGAAACTTGAAGGACAAGTGCATTATGTGGGTAAATAACTAGAGGGAGGGCTATAACAGACTAAGGAGGAAGAGGTAAAATTTAACATGATTATTTAAAAATTGTGCCATGGAAATAAAGGAAAAGTAACAGGAAACTACCTTAAGTCAGTGTTTCTCAGGCCTGTCCATAAAAAAATAATTCTTGGGAACTTTAAAAAGTTCAGATGTATGGGAACTATCCCAGGCCTACTAATAACTTTAAAGAGGCCAAAGCTGGTATTTTCAGTGATGTTAATCTTGAAAATTACAGGTAAGGAGAGAGGCTAAAGGAGCCAATGCAAACAATCATAATTCTAAGCACAGGGAAGAAAGATAATGATTATTATTCTTAAGTATTAAAACCAAGCTTATAACTAATGCACAGAAACAGACACCTAAGACAATATTTGAAATGAAGTAATGAAAAATATATCTGTAAAGCTGACTGTACACTTACAAAATAATTTAGAGAAAATAAAATTTGTTTTTTCCAGTAACTTTGGAGAAACATATTAAGATTTAGGCAAATAAAGAGGAAGAAATTTGAATTCACTTAATGACCAATAAGAAATAGCAGGTTTCTTGACTTAATCACCTTATTTGCTAAGCTAATGAAAGGCTCTGGAAACAGCAAACGTGTGAGAAAATTCTTATCGAAACTCAATCAGAAGGTCTCTCTCAAATTGAGGAATCTTTCTCTCTTTCTCTCTCTCTCACACACACATATACATACACACATACATACACAGGCACCAGCAGATTTTAAATACAAAATCAATGTAGATGCTATGCATATATAATAATTTTTAACATTTAATATAAAAAACAAAGATCAATAAATAGGTTGTTCAGACATAAGAAATTTTAATATTTTGCAATATTTGTTCCATATTTCTGAAGAAATAAAAGAGCTGTAGTTGAAGTCTCTTTTGTACTGCCCTTCTTTGTGTGAGTTTTCTCATTTCTCCCCTTGTAGAAGATGCCATTTTACTGAGTATTAAACATTTAGATCTAAGTCATCTTACTTAAATGCTGTACCTTATGAACCTACCATGATTATTTACACATTTCTCTATTAATGGACATTTAAACTTATTCCCAACTTTTTATATTACAAAATGTTGCAATAAACATCATATCTTTATCTCTTTATGCTCATGTATCAAAGTTGTCCTTTACAGTTTATACCTAGAAGTGGGAGTTCCGAGTTGCAGTATATGCTAACATTACTAAACCTCATCCTTTTCCTCTATTTTTGTTTTCTCATTCTTCACCCTACTTCTGCCTAATCACAGTCACCAAAAGGGTGGTAGAATTTTGGGGTGTGTACTTCCTTGGTAACGAGGGTTGGCTTAAAGCACATAATCCTTTCAAGAACGTCATGCAGTGTATAGACTTAGTTCCATTTTTGAGTTGAGGAAGGCAATGTTAAAGCAAGCAAAAAACATTATTTAGATCTCAGCTAGCAAATGGCATACTGGGACGCAAAAGTCTGGGCTGTTTTAGTTAAACTCAAAAGTCACAATCGAAGATGAATTTATTTAATTATTTTAAAGTTTATTTTATTGAAGTATAATTGATTCACAACGTTGTGTTAATTTCTGCTGTACAGCAAAGTCATTCAGTTATACATGCATATACTTTCACCAGGTCTTATTATTTGGACTCTTCTCCTATATTCACACCTTTGAAGGTCTTATCAAGTCTCTGGGCTATAAATATGACCTATATTCTGAAGACTCTAATTTATATCTCCAGCGTGGATCTTTCCACTTAATTCTAAACTCAACAGATCCATTTAGATGTGTACTAGGCACCCATCACACAATCTATCAGCAAATTCTTAAAGCACTACAATTGATATATAGTTTGTGTATATCTGTAACACACACACATGACTAATGGTCATTTAGACTTTCAAACATTATTCCTTCTTATTTTTTTCCCCTAAATTTGTTGCAATGTGAGTTCCCATTTTTTTCTTCTGTCTTTACTCAGCCAATGCTAACGATTGCACCATATAGTTAAACATTAGTTATAAAGTTTACCCTTGTATTTCACTATTATGAGAAGCAATTTGAGACTGTGCATCAGAGCTACTTATTATTAAATCATGGGGATACTATTACTTCCCCAATGGGTTGGCCCTAACCTAACCTCCACATCCTTATAAGCACATGTCCATGGGCATATTTTTAAGTAAGAATAGTTACTCATACAGTCTCATCAACTGAAAAGAAGCAAAGGAAATCTGGAGCAAAAAGCTATGTAACATTAATGGTCCATTTTCCATTACAAGCGCTTCTACAAGAATAAGCAAATATAAAAGTGATGGTGTATCTCCTCCTCACTCTTGTGTTATGGCATATCTCAATTCCTAGTCTAGTTGTTTGAAACTAGTTGTTTCAAACATTGTTTCATCAAAATTGCATGTATATGAAAAACCTTCAGTCTCATCCCCTGTTTCTTGATATTTGTGTTTGAGATGGAAACCACACCCCATCGTGTCTGTAATTTGTGCATGACTAGTTGCAAAACTTATAATATAACCTGGGCTGGAAAAATAAAAAGAGAAAACTTACAAGGGGTTATAGAATCATATCAGAGTGACAAAGGCTGAGATGCACCAGTCTCAGAAATGAGCTTGAAGCGAGTACTGGCTACAAAGCAGATTCTTTTGACTTCACTCATCTTTGTTTTGGTCCACAAATGTTCTCCATTCTTCTCTTATGTCTCAATCTGCTTTCTTCTGATTCTTTTGTTTGTGAGGTAGAGCTTGGCCTCTAATAATTCTTGAGCTTATGTGTTACTATTTCCATCATCAGGCATAATAACTTCCTCTTAGTACCAATATCTAATTCCTAGGGAAGCGTCTCTATCTGATGCTATCAAATATTGCCAAAGAATTGAAATTCTGCTCCAATGAATATTTCATTGTCCTTAATTGTATATTGAGGGAGTGGGCAGTTAATGGAAATTATCTTAATAAATTCCAAAATTGTCCATTTAATATACATGTAATGAGTTAAGTCACATGATGCCATTTTCTCTTTTGGTTCAGCACATATCAAACAAACCAGCCCAAAGTCATGGTCTAGACATATGATGCCTTGGATTTGTGAAAAAATAAAAAAGGGAGGAAGAAGGAACCTCAATCACATATCCTATTAGGCTTTGCTAAAATCCACACTAAATAAACTTTATTTGCCAAAACTTGGGAGGCCCTCCTAGATTTCATTCCATTCAATTTATCCATATGCTATTCAACACACACCTTCCATGGAAGGTGTCTTGGTTTCCACACTCATTCCCACATTTTTGCATTAATCAAACTATCTTCTCATCCCCGAGATGCCCTCTCTCTTGCTTACCTAATTTTACCCACGCCTCAAGGCCCTCCCCCAGTCTGTTTTTATTAAACTTTTATTTTTAATACACACTGTCCAGGGTTCAAAAGTTGCAAGAATAAAAACAATATTTTTTTAGTTTCAAGGCATTTATTGTATACTAATTCAGGAGGCAGACTTTAAAAATAAATATAGTATTACAGTCTTGTATATGTAAAAATTAGAATGGCTGTGTATCTGGAGGGGATAGTTGAGATATGAAGACAGGAATGATTAGCTATTTTGGAGGAAGGGAAAGTAAGAGATGGAGAAATTCCGGACGAATTCATGTAACTGCAACGAGCTTCCCTTGTGCTCCTGTCAGCACTGTAGTGCGGGTCAGGAATGTCGCATCCATTGGCTGGGCCATTTCTTATGTGTACTCTGTCACTAATGAGATTATACAGTAAGTCCCCTACATACAAATGAGTTTGGTTCTGAGAGTGCGTTCATAAGTCCAATTTGTTCATAAGTCTGACAAAGTTAGCCTAGGTACCCAACTAACACAATTGGCTATATAGTACTGTACAGTAATAGGTTTATAATACTCCTCACACAAATAATACATTAAAAACAAACACAAAAAATAAAGAAAACATTTTAAATCTTACAGTACAGTACCTTGAAAAGTACAGTAGTACAGTACAACAGCTGGCATCCAGGGGCAGGTTAGCATCTTTGAAAGTTCACAAGCTGAAGGTTCATATGTAGGGGACTTACTGTAACTTTTTGTGAGGAGAGGACATGAGTTACCTGTCTTCTTCCTTTCACAGAGCTCCCTGAAGGATCCTCATCATGGCGCTGTATTTCAGTAATGAGTTCCTAGTTATCTTTCACTTTTCTAAGTTTTGATGTTTTCTGAAAGCCAGGAACTTAACAGTCATTAATTTCCAGCAATGGAAAAAAAAAAAAAGTTTGATGCTGTTTGATGCTGGGAATGAAACAGATATTATCAGCCAAAGTGCTCTTCTCCTAATGTGCTAGAAAATGATAAGGGCAGACAATACTCTCAAAAACATATGTAAGGTGGAAGTGTGTCATTGGAATGATCTGCCTCATATTTGCTTCAAATAAAGCTAAGCTCCTCTTTTTGCTTCTTCGTGTTTCCATGTAATGGATTCTATTCCACCGTCTTTCCTCTAGCTCCACTTGTTAGTCCTTTAAAGGGATTAACTTTTGGATTTTTTAAATCAGTATTTTATCTACCATTTCAGATTTTTATTATTTCAACAATTACCTATTATTTTCTTTGTTCTACTTTATTTTGTTTATTGTCATTTTTCTAGGTTCTCCAGCAAATGCTTAGGTCATACGTTTTTTTTTCCCACTCATATTTCCTAACTGTAAATGATATTTAAAATGACAAATTCTATCATGTGTGCTATTTATAAAGCTATTTCAATCTTGTTGAGCCATTTTGTTTTGGGTGTGTCTTGTAAACAACATAGTCCCAATTTTGTTTTCTATTACAAAATCTGACAGTTTCTGTATTAAGGAGTGGAGGACAGGGTTTTAACTTAGTCACTTTTATTGTGATTATGGAATGTTTGAATTTATCCTAGACACCTTATCATATGCTATTTATGCAATGGGCTTTCATATTCATGTCATTTATTTTTCTCTTTGCTGTCTTTTTCTCCTTTCCTGACTTTTATTAGAGTGATAACATTGTTTTGTTTCATTTTGTCTTTATCATTTTTTGCAACGATTTGCTTTAATTTTTTTAAAGTCAATTTTTAGAGCAGTTTTAGGTTTACAACAGAATTGGGAGAAAGAGACAAAATTTCTCATATACCACCAGCCACAACACGTTCTTTGCCTCCCCTATTATCAATATCACTCACCAGATTGATACTTTTTTTTTTTTTTTTACCAAGGATACACCTATATTGACACATCATAATCACCCTAATTCCATTGTTTACCTTAGGGTTCACTCTTCCTGTTGTGCATTCTATGGGATTAGACAAATGTATAATGACATGTATCTATCACTATAGTATCACAGAGTATTTTCACTGTTCTAAAAATTCTCTGTGCTCTGTGTATTTTTTCTGTCCCCCCACTCTTGTTAATCACTGATATTTTTATTGTCGCCATGGTTTTTTCTTTTCCAGAATGTCACATATTTGGAATTATCCAATATATAGCCTTCGGATTAGCTTCTTTCACTTAGTAATGTGCATTTAAGGTTCCACTATGTCTTTTTATGGCTTGAGAGCACATTTCTTTTTGGCCCTGAAGAGTATTTCCTTCTCTAGATGTACCACAGTTTATTTATCCATTCACCTACTGAAGGACATCTTGTTTGCTTCTAAGTTTTGACAATTAGGAAGAAAGCTGCTATGAACATCTGTGTGCAAGTTTTTGTGTAGGCATATGTTTTCAAATACTTTGGGTAAAAAGCAAGGAGCGTGACTGATGCATTACATGGTAAGAGTATGTTTAGCTTTGTAAGAAACCACTTAAATACTTTCCAAAATGGATTTACCATTTAGTGTTCCCACCAGCAATTTATGAGAGCTTCTGTTGCTCCACATTCTCACCAAAATTTGGTGTTGTCAGTGTTTTCAGTAGTGTAGTGCATGGACTGAATACCTCCCCTGCAAATTCATATGTTAAAAGTCCTAACCCTGTATCTCAAGTACGGCAATGTCTTGAGATGGGGTTTCTAAAGAAGTAATTAAGGTTAAATGAGGTCATAATGGTGGGATGCTGATCCCACTGAATTAGCATCCTTTTAAGAGGAGAAACCATAGAAAATAGATAACTATTAAGAACCTACTGTATAGCACAGGCAACTCCACTGCGCTGTACAGTAGAAACTAACACAACATTGTAAAACAACTATACCCCAATAAAAAATAAATAAGTAAAATAAAATTTAAAAAAGAGGAGAAACCAGAGAGCTTGCTTTTTGTCCCTTCCTGCTCAAGAACTGAGGAAAGGCCATGTGAACACACAGCAAAAAGAATCCATCTGCAGTTAGGATGGGAACACTCATCAGAAATGGAATGGCTAGAACCTTGAGCTTGGACTTCCACCCTCTGGAACTGTGAGAAAATATATTCGTAGAGTTTTAGCCACACGGTCTGTGGTATCAGCCTGAGAAGAGGGGCTCAACCCAGGTTCTCTTTTCAGCTCCAACACACCCATCCCATAGGGACTGAAGGCTCGCCTACTCTCACTGGATGTTACCTTCCACCAAAGGGAATCACCTTGTGCAAGAAAGTGCCTTCTCCCAGGTTGTGGCTCACAGCCTAGGTAGCTGATATGTGGATCAAAGGCCTCAGCCTCTTAATTCAATCTGGAATAATTCTGGAGGATCATCCCAGCTCTAGAGCTCCCTGTAGGGTCAGTGGAACATTGTAAGTATATTAGTGGGTCAGAGTCTCCCTCCATCCAATTTTCTCTTCCTCACGTTCCTACAAATTTATCTCAGAACATTTATTAGTAAATGTTCTGCACCTAGTTCTCTGTCTCAGTGTCTGTTTACAGATAACTCAATCAAAGGCAGGGTTTTATAAGTCTTTCCTGTATTGTACTTCCATTCCCATATTCCTGTTATGCCTTTTCTTATAGGAAGCTGACTGGTCGGCTATCCAAAGGCAAGGGCTCATCCCATGTTTACCTTACACGTTTATAAAGAAAGATGCTTGAGCCTGGCAAGACTGGCGCTTCAGAAAGAAAGAGGTCAATGCTGGAGATAGCAAATGATAACTAGGATGGATTTATGAGACTTAGAACCATTTACCAGGCAACTTAGGAATGACTAGGGAAATTAACACGGTAAAATACAAGGGTTACTTCAGGAACAGTTACTTAGACCACTGTAATTTGGCATAAAGGAAATAACGACCTTAAAGGCCAGTGAATTACGGTACATGCAGGATATCTTTCTTTATATACATGCATTAGCAAAATTGAGATTATTCTGTATAAAATTTTATGTATGGTTTTATTTTAGTTTTAAAAAATTAGGTCATAAAATAATTTTCAAAAGCATGACTTTTGATGATTGCATAATTTTACATACTTGATATGCACTATAATTTATTTTACCCATTTCTGTATTTTTGGATATTCATATCACTTTCTCATTTTTTGCTATTATAAATAATACTGAGATGATTATCATTGCACATAAATTTTAATGTGTATTTCTGATTATTTGCTGGGAATAAATCTGCAGAAGTGGGATTCTTGAGTTGAAAGGAAGACCATTTTGATAGCTTTTGATGTATATTGCAGAACTGTGATTCATAAGCATAAAATATGCATTCCTTCCAGCCTTTCAATCAGTGTAGGTTTACTGAGTTACACAATGTAATGGGAACTCTTTCTAGATATTGGGGGAAAATAAATCAGATAGGGTCTTATTCTCAGGATTCTTATATTCCAGTGGGAAGACAATAATAACTAGTAGCAAAAAATATGATGCCAGATAGTGGTAAGCTCTGTGAAGGAAACAGCAGTGATGGGGGAAAGTGTGCAAACATTGGTGTGACGGTTGAGAACTCTTAGAGGAGGTGACTTTGAAAGATCTAAATGAAACCTGGGAGCTAGTCATGCAAGGAAATAATTGTGTGGCTACTCATAGTGTTACCAAACAGTACTCAGTAAAAAATTCTCATATTTAGGTGGAAATGGGATCCCACTATTATTTTTAAAAATTATCCTTTTATTATTTTGAAAAACTTTATTTTTCAAATACTTACTGATCATTGCATTGCTTGCCTTGTGATTGTCCTATCTTGTCATCTATCAACTGATGGTTTAGAGTGTTAGTGGCTTTCTTACTTATATTCAAAGGTTTCTTATGTATTAAAAACAATGACATTTCAAATGTCAGTACTTGCTGCTAATGTTTGTTCCCAGTTTTCCATTTGTTCTTTACTTTTGTTTTGACTATATCTATAGAACTTTTTTCTCTTTAGATTTTTACATACTCAAATCTGTTCACTTTTACCTTTGTGATTCTCCTTTTTCAATGTAGCTTTAGAAATGACTTTCAAATTATCATTTTTCTCATTTAGAAGTGAAAGCTTTCCTAGACTGATAGAAGTTGAATTTGAACCTAGATATTTCTGTTCCCCAAAGCCTCTTTTCTTTCCATGATACCACATTACTTTAAACATGAGCTGGAAAATATAAATGAAGCCTGTGATTTTAGTTTTTGAACATGTCTTTTATAGCCAGCCAGCTAGCTAAAGTTTTGCCAATATCTAGCACAAGTAGAATACAAGACAAAATGAACTCTAGTGTCTTTGGATTGTGAAATCTGGGGCAAGATGCTGTTTGGTCCCAATTAGTATAATCTAAGTCAGGAGAGCCACAGTGGAAGAAGGAAAGTGAGCTATTCTCAGAGCACCACAATGGTATCAAATTTCTAGTTCCAGGGTCAGGAGGCAAGGAGATAGAAAAGCTACCAAGTAAAGAAGATGTAGTACATATATACAAAGGAATACTACTTAGCCATAAAAAGAATGAAATAATGCCTTTTGCAGCAACATGGATGGACCTAGAGATTAGCATACTAAGTGAAGTAAGTTGGAAAGAGAAAGACAAATATATTATATCACTTATAGGTGGAATCTAAAATATGACACAAATGAACCTATCTATGTAAAAAAAAAACAGACTCATAGACATAGAGAACAGACTTGTGGTTGCCAAGGGGGAGGGGGGTGGGGGAAGGATGGAGTGGATTGTTGGGATTAGCAGATACAAACTATTATATACAGACTGGATAAACAACAAGGCCCTATTGTACAGGGAACTGTATTCAATATCCTGTGATAAACCATCATGGAAAAGAATATTAAAAAATAATGTATATATGTATAACTGAATCACTTTGCTGTACAGTAGAAATTAACACTGTAAATCAACTATACGTCAATTTAAAAAAAACTTAAAAAAATATATCAAGAAATAGAGTCAAAGACATATCTAGAGGAAGGGCTGGAGCTGAAACTACAAGCAATATGGATTGGTGCTTGATTTTCGCTGAATTTATGAGCTTATGGTGGTGGCTAGGAGCTGGCAATGGTGTTGCCTGTGTCAGGGTGGAAAGAGACCCAACAGTGAATCGTCTGCCGATCCTTCCAATCGGTGGAATTAAAGACTGTGTGCACTACAATACAGCACAACATACTATAAATACATAACCATGTGCAATTTCATGGATGAGTCTTCATTAGATTTTCAGTTGTATCAGGCATTATTTAAAGTATTTTCACATCCTCTTTTCGGTATGCCTCAAACAAAGCAAGTTTGTAGAGAAGATGCCTCATTTTCTTGGAAAGTAAAGATGGTCTATTTGATGTAAGCTTTTTCCCTGCTCTGATAAGAACACGAAGATATGCTGTTGTTGACCCTTCTTCCCTACATTTCTTAGCTACTTTTTATTTCACATTCTGCAGTTATACTTCCTAGATTTCAGTATCAGTTTATATCCAATTACATCTCATACTTCATCCTTACATACATCTCATACTTCATCCTTACTTACTCCAGAATCCTCCCACAAATCCCTTTCCTGCCCTTGTAATTTATAGGTACCTTTCAGGTTTTCACCTCATAAAAAGGTAAAGAAAAAGAAACACCTTTTGTTTTTACAGTGTAAGGAGTTGAGCTCCTGGCAGTTCTTCTGCCAGCAGAGCTGTTGATGAATGCTGGCAGCCTGTATAAAATGAGACACAAAAGCATCAAGACTCTCCCTCAAATGTTGTATTATATTCCCCTAGTAATTTTACCCAAGAAAGAACGTTGTATGAGATTCCCCTAGTAATTTTACCCAAGAAAGGGCACCATTGTACCAGTCATTTGCACCAGCAACTCTATTGCTACCATCTACATTATCATCCCTGCCATCATTGAATGTTTTGGGTCATTCTCTCTGTGAATAATGGCACAGAGAATGATCTACTTTTTCTATAAAGCCTGGAATACCATACCTGAGACACATACCTTAGGAGTAAAATCTAAATATCCCTATTTTCCGACACTCCCATTTTCATGGACCAATAAAGGAAAACGAAGGAATGAAGATACATGCAAAAGCATACAAGTAATGCCAATTTATGAGAAAAATCTATCATTTACAGGCAGGTGGAATGTAAATGGTATAGGTTTTGAAGACTTTCAGCTCCGAATGAAGCCACAGCTCTGCAAATGAGTCACTGTGGCACTTTACCTGACCTCTCTGGGCTTCTGTTTTCTCTTCTGTAAAATGCATAAAAAGGTTTTGTTAATTTATATTATGCATATACCAATTCTAGAATAATGCCTGCCCTATGGTAGTTGTTCATTAAAAAAATAACAATAATAATGAAATCAATTTGGATTTTCTGTTCAGTAAGTAAGCTTACAAGTAAAAGTACCTACTTTGATTTTTATGGCAATTACATTTTTTTAAAAAAATCACTGGTGTTTCAGCATATTCTTCTTGTTCCTACTCATGAACCTTTTGAACATGAGAGGACTATATTATCTAGGAAGTATCTGAGTTTTGACAACTGCACATTTTGTGTGCAGACTGCACATCAATGGTGTTTTCTAAAATAACTAGTAATGGTTTTAGCTATATTGTAGGTACCCACTATAATATAAATTTTTGTTATTTTATTTTTCCAAACACAGAAAAAAGGATTAGAAAATTACTGTTACAACATGTGACCCTGTATAGCTAATAACCCCAAATCAAAAGTCAGTTTCAGCCTCTTTTTCAGAAGTTGTAACTAAATTCCAAATTGGATGACATATGTCCCATCAAGACAAAGAAATGGAGCCTATTAGTGGAAGTAAGTTCATCTGGTGAGGCCAAAAGACACCTGGGCCCCAATTTAGATTCTGTCTACTTGCATCCGTAGGAAAACATATCACACATTTTAGATCTCACTGTCTTTATTTGTCAAATTCAGATGACACTGATTTTCTCAAAGCACAGCGTTATTATAAGGGCCACCTTGTACAATTGGTAGACGTCTGCTGCCACAAAAAGATGTAAATGAAGTACAGAATCAGACTCCCCTACAGAACATGCTCCCACTCAAGGTGTTTGCTGAATCACCTCAGGTTGTACAATCCAAGGTGAAGGTCCAGGGTTCCAACCACTGAATAGAGGGACCATCTGGGAACTACAAAGTAGAAAACAGGCTGGTCTATGGTGAAAAATAGATGAGAAGCTGAGTAGTATTCCATTTTATATATGTACCACATCTTCTTTATCCATTCATCTGTCGAAGGACACTTAGGTTGCTTCCATGTCTTGGCTATTGTGAATAGTGCTGCTATGAACATTGGGGTGCATGTATATTTTTGAATTAGAGTTTTGTTCAGATAGATACTCAGGAGTGGGATTGCAGGATTATATGGTAACTCTATTTTTAGTTTTTAAAGGAACCTCCATACTGTTTTCCACAGTGACTGCAGCAATTTATATTCCCAACAACAGTGCAGGAGGGTTCATGATAAAAAAGTATGATATAATGCCTTTTGCAGCAACATGGATGGACCTAGAGATTATCGTACTAAGTGAAGTAAGTCAGACAGAGAAAGACAAATACCTTATGATATCACTTATATGTGGAATCTAAAACAGAAATGATACAAATGAACTTATTTACAGAACTGAAAGAGACCCAAAGACATAGAAAACAAAATTATGGTCACCAAAGGGGAAAGGGGGGAGGGTGAAGGATAAATTCGGAGTTTGGAATTAACATATACACACCACTATGTATAAAATAGATAACCAACAAGACCTACTGTGTAGCACAATATTTTATAATAACCTATAGGGGAAAAGAATCTCAAAAAGTAAGTATATATATATATATATATATATATATCTGAATCACTGTGCTGTATACCTGAAACTAACACAACATTGTAAACTGACTACAGGTCAATTTAAAAAAAAATTTTAAGAACATATGAGAAGCAAGAAAATAAGTCTATAGTAAGAAAATAGAGAGATTAAACAGAGAAAGAGTCTAAGGCTCTGACTGAAATGAGCATTGTTGAGTATGGGGCTTTGAAAGGCCCATTGTGTTTAAACAGTGAAGGGTGGGCAGAAGTAGCTGGACTGACCTCTCTAAAGTCAACATCTATGGACCTCCCTTTTCATCATTGGTACTTTTTCCCCAGATTCCCAGCCTTGGCACTTCAAAAGGGTGTAGGTGAGAAGGTACACGTGCCCATGAGTTACCTCCCTTTGACACACGGCAGAATATTGTTTGGCTTCCAAGAAAGAATGTATAGTTGAGTATTTGGGGGAAGATATGAACAAGTAAGAAAACAAGTGCTTTATATTGAGGTAGATATAATTTGAGGCATCAGTTGGCATCCAAGAAAGAAATATCAAAGAGAAAAATCCACCTTCAATTATTGGACCCATCATTTGGCTCTTTGGGAAAATAACTTAAATTTTCTAAACTTTATCTCTAAATTAAAAATATGGATACTATATTAATCAGGGTTCCCTAGAGAGGGAGAAGATGAGAGAGACAGAAAGAAAGACAGAGACGAGATTGATTTTAAAGAATTGGCTTACAAGACTGTGAAGGCTGATAAGCCTGCAATCCATAGGCTAGATATTCAGATAAGGATTGATGCCATTTGAGTCTGAATTTCATAGGGCAGGCCAGCAGGCTGGAAACTCAGACCAGATTTCTATATTATAGTCTGAGGCAGAATTACTTCTTTGAGAAAACTCAGTCTTTGCTCTTGAGGCCTCCAACTGAATGGATGAGACCCACTCATACCTACTTAAAGTCAACTGATTGTAAATGTTAATCATGTGCACAAATACCTTAACAAGCCACATTTAGACGAGTGTTTGGCCAACAACTGGGTACCATAGACTAGCCAAGTTGACACAGAAAATTGTCACAGATCCTTACTGCATGGGGTAAATGTGATAACATGCAGAACATTTAATAAGGGTGTTGACACAACTTGCCTTGTCAGTGTTTGATCTGGGTGACTGGTGGAAGTGAGGTGTATTGAGGAGATATTTTTCAAATATATCAAATTGAACCTAAAACCATTTCCAATTGGCTGGAATATATATATATATATATATATATATATACACACACATATACACATTACTTTATCTTAATGTTTTTTATGTTAAAGAAATTGTTGTGACTTTGGTCAAAGAAGCCAGAGAAAACAGTGCTATGTATAGAAGAGAGCACAGCATTTGACAGTGTCAATGCCAAGTTTGAATCTAAGTTATGCTCTGTGTCACTTTGGGAAAGTTGCTCTCATCCTCAATTTCTTTATTTGCAAAATGGATATAATAATGTCACTTCTTAGAGTCTGTGGGATATGTGAAACATTTAGACCATGGAGTTTCTCAGAAAAAAAAAATATTTTTCTTCTCCATTCACTGTGTTCAACTTGCTGGATAGAAGCTCATTTTCCGGTCAGAGGATGACATTGTAAAATTTCATAACTGTCTGGCCCTTTATGATTATTATACTTAGTCCAGGGCAGTTTATAAATCCAATCCTCTATTAAATTTAAAACTTCTGTCTCCATCATTAACTATAACTGAGGGTGAAAAGGCTTGGAGTGAAGATTGAGCGTGGCTTGTTTTTTCACTTCTAGCCATCCATGTTCTGGACGTTGCGTGAAGACCTGTAATGAGACAGTTATGGCCATATGCAACGGAGGGGGTGCTAGCACCATGCAGAACTGCCCCTGGCCTTCCCCTGATGTGTGGGGCATCTGAAGACATAGCAGTCTGTGTATGAAGCATCTGATTTTCTTGGAGAGGTATCCAGATTCCTCTAGCCTGTGTCTCACTGAAGACCATTGTTTTGAGGTATAATTAACATACAACATTATATCAGTTTTACTTGTGCAATGTAATTATTTGATATTTACATAGTTGCAAAAAGATCACCACCATAAGTCTCGCGAACATCTATCATCACACATAGTTACAGAATTTTTTTTCTTGTGATGCAAACTTTTAAGATCTACTCTCTTGGCACCTTTCAAATATGCAATAAAGTATCATTAACTATAGTCACCACGCTGTGCATTACATCCCCATGATTTATTTATTTTATAACTGGAAATTTGAACCTTTTGACTCTCTCCATGCATTTCTCCCATCCCTCACCCTTTGCTTCTGGTAGCCACCAGTCTGTTCGCTGTATCTATGAGCTTGTGTTTTGTTTGTTTTTAGATTCCCCATATAAGTGAGAGCATGCAATATGTGTCTTTCTCTGTTTGATTTATTTCACTTAGCATAATGGCCTCAAGGTCTGTCCTTGTTGCAAATGGCAAGATTTCATTTTTTATGGCTGAATAATAGATATAGATTTAGATACAGATACAGATAGATATAAATCACATTCTCTGTATTCATTCATCTGTCAATGGCACTTAGGTTGTTTTCTGTATCTTAGTTATTGTAAGTAATGCTGCAATCAACATGGGAATGCATATATCTTGTTGAGTTAGTGTTCTTGTTTTCTTTGGATAAATACCCAGATGTGGAATTGCTGGGTCGTATGGTAGTTCTATTTTTATTTTTTTGAGGAACCTCCATACTATTTTCCATAGTGACTGCACCAATTTACATTCCTACCAACAGTGTACAAGTGTTCCTTTTCCTCATATTCTTCCTAAAACTTGTTATTTCTTGTATTTTTGAAGATAGCTATTCTAACAGGTGTGAGGTGATATTTCATTGTGGTTTTAATTTGCATTTCCCTGATGATTAGTGATGTTGAGTATCTTCTCATGTACATGTTGGCCATCTCTATGTCTTCTTTGAAAAAAATATCTATTCAAATCTTCTGACCATTTAAAAAAATTGGATTCTTTTTCTATTGAGTTGTATAAGTTCTTTATATATTTTGTATATTAGTCCCTTATCAGATGTATAATTTGAAAATACTTTCTCCCATTCAGTAGGTTACCTTATCACTTTGTTGATGATCTCCTTTGCTGTGCAGAAGGTTTCTAGTTTGAAGACCACTTTTAGAGGGACATATATGTCCCTTCATTGGCTGCCACCATTAACAATACACATCTCCACATTCTCTCTTCAAAAAGAGCTACTGGAGTTACTGGGGTCCTTTTCCTTCTGTGTCTTCTGGGGTTCTTAAGGATCTGGGATGGGGAATGGCATATTTGTTCCCATTGCTTAGGGCTACTCTTGTGCACCTCCTATTTTCAGATATTAGCTTGCCTGGAAAGAACCAGAGAGACGTCTCTGTTTACATTCCCAAAGGCACACATGTCAAGCTCCTCAAGAACTGTCTCACAATGCAGTATTCTCAGACCGCACTAAGACAGTGCTGCAGATTTGCAATTCTGTGAACATCATATGATTAGTGAAATGCCAATCTCTCTTTCCTGAAGACTTACTAAACCTCTGAGGGTTGTTTTCTTAGAGCTCCACTGCCCACCATCTCTTGGCTTTGGGAGTGTGGTGGTGAGGAGGATCAAAGAGCAAGGGGAGAGTAATTTCTCTTGTACCATGAGTGTTTTATTTCCTAAAAACCAGAAAATTTTAAAAAATGACTCTCTTCTTTTCTCCTCTGCCCTTGTTCAGTCATCCATTATATATCCTGGGTTGACAAATTATCCAGTGTTGATTGGTTCAGAAATATTTCCATCCCATCTTTGTAAGCCTCAGGGGTCTATATCTGACCCCTTTTGTTGATCACCCTCTTTTGATTATAGGCCTTAAATGTCAATTACAGGGGCAACTTGAACATTTCACTCTGAATTCTATTACAGTGGCTAATATTATTATCAGCAGAAAGAGTAGCTGCATTGTTCACACCAAACAGGTAGTCTTCTGTTTTTCTCCTTTATGACCATTGTATAATGTATAGTTTCTGGATGGTGGCCTATTGGGGCCTAAATACTGTAAATTTCTCCTACACAGATTTCCAATAGACCCTCCTTTACAATCATTTTATGGTTTTTAAAAATAGCTCCATATCTTCAAGATGTTTTTTCCTGTTTCAAAAAGAGTTATTGGTTTTCCTCTTCCTTGTGCTGAGAAAAAATACATGTGAAGAACAGAATATTGCATGTTCCCCAGGGTTTGCTTTCTATAGGGTTACTCTGGAGGAGACCAACCAAGGCATTTCAGCAGGGCTTTGCCATTTTTCTGCAAATCCTGGTCACATCTCTCTTTAGACTCCACCTTCATATATATATATATTTACACATACATATTATTTGGGGGCCATACTGTGTGGCATGAGGGATCTTGGTTCCCCAATGACCAGGGATTGAACCTGGACCCCCTGCATTGGGAGTACAGAATCTTAACTCCTGGACCACCAGGGAAGTCTCTCTACCTTCCAATATGTGCTGTCCAATTCCCAGTTTAGTGAATTATTTTGCAGGAAAACCCAGAACCAATAAAATCATCAGTAAGATGGAAAAACTCAAATTTTATAGGGTAGAGTATCAGGCTGTACTGCCCTGGGGGTACCGTCTTAATCGCGGCCTATGCTTTCCTGACTTAGTTAAACACAATTATGGGTATCTCTTAGTTAGCACCTGGAAAGGATGGACAGTGATGTCTTTGAATAGGTCTCTGGTAAGTAAACTAAGGCTGAGGTCAAACAGAACACTAGGATGCTCTTGACAAGGACATCATCTCTGCTCTGCTTCAACCCAACATTCCATTACATTGAAAACAGAGAGAAACTAGATTTTCAATTAACCTAAATTGAATACCTCATTACTTATGTTTATTGCTCACATAGAAGATGTTCTCCTTCAAAATTTTCAGGCTCCCCCAAAACAAAGCTGCACTTGTCTAGGAAATTAGGAGAAATGCAAGATTTACTGAAGATTCTGTAAGTGAAGTAGAGGTGGCCCAGCACTGAGCTTTGAAGTAGCAATATCCATCAGTGGCTAAGTCTCTTTTTTCTTTCCTGTGCTTAGGTTTCCTGGCTCTTGACTCTTTTTCTGACATCTCTTTTCTCTTCACTTCTTCCCATGGTCTTCTAGGTTTCTCTGCCAGAGCCATTTCACTCTGCCCCAGCTACTGTATTTTGTTTTCCTCGTTTAAAGAAACGGTGATCTTGTTGCTAGGGTTCTTCCTCTCCAGAAGGCAATAGGTTATAACAAATGACGAATAATTTCTTCCTGTTCTATGCCAGTATTCAAAACAAGAACTTTATTATGTCTGCTCAATGCAAGATAAAGCAATTTATAATTTGCTATTTGTTTGAATTATGTGCAGAAACCCATGTTAACTGGCACCATATTTTCTATTTATTTCACTGACATTTTAGCACCCCTTATAGATCAATGCATCCAGCAGATGCCCAGATGGCTGGCCTATTAGCAGGTGTCCAACTGACCCTGATCCTGGGCTCTACTAAGCCTGTTCATCCATACACAATACTAAGAGCAAATAAAAATGAGAGTTGAGCACGACAGAATTTTTTTTCAATGTTTTTCTTTGTTGTAGTAAAGCACAGATAACATAAAATTTACAGTTTTAAACATTATTACAGTTCAGTGGCATTAAATGCATTCATAATGTTGTGAAACCATTACCAAGATCCATCTTCACAAATCTTTTCACCCTGCAAAACTGAAACTCTATACCCATTAAACAGTAACTTCCTGTTCCCCCTCGTCCCGACCTTGACAACCACCATTCTATTTTCTGTCTCTATAATTTTGACTACTGGAAGTACCTCATGTACAAGGAATCATACAATATTTGTGTTTTTGTGATTGGCTTATTTTACTTAGAATAATATCCTCAAGTTTCATGCATGCTGAAACATATTGCAGAATTTCCTTTCTTTTTAAGGCTGAATATATTCCATTGTGTGTTTACACCACATTTTGTTTATCCATTCATCTGTCCATGGGCATTTGGGTTGCCTCCACATTTTAGCTATTGTGAATAATGCTGTTAATGAACATGGTGTACAAATATCTTTTTAAGATCTTGCTTTCAATTACTTTGGGTATATGCCAGAAGTAAAACTGCTGGATCATATACTAATTCTATTTTTTTTTTTTGAGGAATTACCATACTGTTTTCCATAATGGCTGTACCATTTTACATTTCCACTAACAGTGCACAAGGGTCCTAATTTCTCCAAGTTCTCTCCAACACTTCTTTTGTTTTTTTTTGAATAGTAGCCTTCCTAATGGGTGTGAGCTGGTATCTTATGTAGCTTTCATTTGCATTTTGCTAATGAATAGTGATACTGAGCATCTTTTCATGTGTTTATTGGATATTTGATGTCTTCTGTGGAGAAATATCAACTCAAGTTCTTTGCCCATTTTTTAATCAGCTTGTCTGTATTTTTGTTGTTGAGATTTAGGAATTCTCTATATATTCTGGCTATATATTCTAGATATATAATTTTCAAATATTTTCTTCCATTATGTGGGTTACCTTTTTATTCTATCCATAGTGTTGTTGATACACATATCTTTTAATTTTCATGAAGTCCAATGCGTCCATTTTTTATTGTGTTACATATGCCTTTGGAGTCATATCCAAGAAATCATTGCCAAATCCAATGTCATGAAGTTTTTGTCCTATGTTTTCTTCTCAGAGTTTTATGGTTTTAGGTCTTACATGTAGGTCTTTCATCCATTTTGAATTAATTTTTGCATATGGTATTAGTAAAGGGTCCAACTTCATTATTTTGCATGTGGTTATCAGTTGTCCCAGAATAATTTGTTGAAAAGACTATCTTATTCTCATTGAATGGTCTTTCTCCATTTACTGGTCTTGTTAATCTTGTGAAAAATCATTTGGCCGTATTTGTGAGGATTTATTTCTGAGCCCTCTATTCTGTTTCATTTGCCTATATGTCCTTTTGTTGTTTTTTTTTTTTTTTTTTTTTGCTTATATCACACTGTTTTGATTACTGTAGCTTTATAGTAAGGCTTGAAATCAGAAAGTGAGTCCGGCAGGTTTGTTATTTCTCAAAATTGCTTTGGCTATTTGAGGTCCCTTGAGATATCATATGAATTTTAGGATGGGCCTTTCTATGTCTGCAAACAATATCATTGGGATTTTGATAGGGGTGGCATTGAATCTATAGATTGCTTTGGATAGTATGGACGTTTCAACAATATTAAGTCTTCTAATCCGTGAACATGGCATGTACTTCCTTACTTATGACTTCTTTCATTTCCTTCAGCAATTTTAAAAATTTTTTATTGTGCAAGTCTTTTCCCTTCTTGGTTAAGTTAATTCGTAAGTATTTTATTCTTTTTGATGAAATTATAATTTCATTTTTTTCTTACCTGGGAATATCCTAATTACACCTCACTTTTGAAAGATAGTTATGCCAGATATAGAATTCTTCTTGACAGCTTCTTTTTTGATTTTTAGCACTTTGAAAACCTTGGTCCACTGCCTTCTGGCCTCCAACATTTTTGATGAGAAATCTGTTAGTTTTCTTTGGGACATTCCTTGTGTTTGGATTCACTTTTTTGTTGCTTTTAAGATCCTCTATTTGTCTTTGACTTTTGAAAGTTTGATTATGATGTGTCTTGGTGTGGTCTCTGAATTCATTCTACTTGGAGTTTGTTGAGCATTTTGGAGTTTTATAATCATGTATTTCATCACATTTGGGAAGTGCTCAGCTATGGTTTTTAAAAATATTCTCTCTGCCTTTTTTTCCTTTAGTTTTGGACTCCCACAATGTGCATATTGGGTCCATTTGATTGTGTCCCAAATGTCCTCTTATGCTCTTTTCAATTTTCTCAATCTTTTTGCTTTCTGTTCCTCACACTTGATCATTTCCATTAAGCTTTCAAGTTTACTAATTCTTTCTCTTGTCTGCTCAAATCTGCCTTTGAATTCCTCTAGTAAACTTGTCATTTTAGTTATTGTACTTTTCAGTTCCAGAATTTATTTTTGGTTTCTTTTTAGGTTATTTATGTCTTCATTGACATTTTCATCTTATTCATACATGATTTTCTTGAGTTTATTCATATCTTCCTTTAGTTCTTTGAGCGTTTTTAAGAAGTTGTTTTCATCTTTGTCTAGTATATGTCCCATCAGTTCTTTTTCAGGGACAGTTTCTGTGGATTTATTTTCTTCTTTAAATGGGCTGTACTTTCCTGTTTCTTTGTATGCTTTGTGATTTTTGCTGTTGTTGAAAGTTGGACATTTGAATTTAATCATGTGGTAGCTCTGGAAATCAGATTTTCCCCTTCCCTGGGGTTTGCTGTTTTTTGTTATTGTCTTTGCTTATTTATTATTATTATTATTTTAGGCTATCTCTTGCTGACTATCAGCCTGAGGAATAAACTTAAGGTCTTCTCAGGTCTTTATTAGACCTTTTCCTGAGTACACAGTGTCATTTTCTACATTTCCCCATACAAGCAGTTGTTTTTAAATGTCTTAGTTTTTAATGTCTTTTTCTGAAAAAGGGGAAAAAAGAGAAAAAAGAAGGGCAATAAAAAAGGGTGCCAGCACTTTAAGTTCCTTGGAAGTGACTTCAATCTGAGGAAGAGGGTCTTGCAACATTGGGGGTTGGTGCAGATACAATGGCTGCCCACTTCTTGTCTGCACCTCTGTGATCAGAAGCAGCAATCAGCAGTCAGAACACAGTTGCCCGATATTTGGAGGATAACATCCTTTTTGCCCACCCTGGCTTCTGCTTCAGGAATACATGCATGGCTGCCTGACACAGGCTGGCATGTCAGATGGGTTGCTGCTAGTATACTAAGAGCTAAAATTGTCAGAAATAAACCACAATTTACTGTCTAAGTCTTCATCTGGAAGTTGCAAGCCTTCAATAAACTCCAGAGTTCCAAAATGGTTACAACAGACAGATTTGGTTATTGCAATTTTTATCTACAAAATTTTTAACTACAGAATTTTTAGAACGATTTTCAGGCATGAACTTCGCTCTAAGCCTTTTTCTTTACCATATTTACTTGGTTCTTAGCCTTAATTTTGTCTCATTTTACTCCTAAATTTGCTCCTCAGATTTCATGAAATATTTTAGCATCCTGCTTTGGGTCTTCACAATTCCCTGAGACATTCTGTATAGAACAGTAATGAAGTCTACGAGGGCAGAAATCCTAGACTGGAATCATAGGTCAGCCACTTGCCATCTTTGTGATCAAGATTCATCTGGCATCTCAGAGCCTTGCTCTTCTCATCCATGAAACTTAGTGCTTAGAGAGGTTCGTTGTAAAGATTAAATTAGAAAAGCAGTTAAATGGCTTTAGTCCAGTGTAAGAAACATGGCAAACTTCATTGCATACTAGTTGAAACGATAATTTCATCAGTTGTATTGTAATTACAATGCCTGACTATTTTCATCTCTAGCAAGTACCCAATGTTTCCAGCACTGGTCTTCAGACCCTCACTGAGGCATCAGTCCTGCTGGAAACCCGTATGAGAGTTTATCCTCTTCCTTGGCAATGTGCACATTCAACAGTTACCTCCCAATATATGATCACTTGTGGACCCAAGGCAATATTCTCAAATATCTCAAAGATCAAATTGATGTTTATTGTTAATAGCTTTAAATGTCCACTTAACACAGCTTTCACCATATTAAGGTAAAATGAGGTTTGAATTGTCTTCACGCAAGGAAAATCATGTGTTTTTCTTCTAACAGTCACTGCTGACATCGAACCTATTAACAACAACAAAAAATGAGAGAAAGGTATAGTTTTTATAAACAATACACTCTTTAGAATGTGTTTATGAGAATAGATGTATTTGAAGGGGAGAATGCAGCCCTTTTTCATTTCTGACGTGATGTAAATATGTCACTCTCAACTTGTACACTTCGCTCCCATTTCCAAGAAGCACTTAGTTCCTTTTTTTATCAGTTACATAAAAGTGAAGGACGTTGGTTTATTCCCAGTTTAAATAAAGAGAACACGAAGGCAGCAGATCGTCAAGGACAGAACGTTGTCAGAAGAGATGGTGCTTGACAGTGAGAGGCTGACCAGGAGAGGCAGGTGCCACCATGGAGAGCGAACAAGCTCGTTCTAAGTGGCTCATTTTCTATCTGTATAAATATAAAAACAAAAACATGCCACGTTGTCAGGAACTCTCTGGGCTCTGAGCATTGGGTGTAAGATGGGCTGGGAAGGAACCTACCAAGTGCCCTTGAAGCCTCTCTTTGCTGGAGTGCTTTGGGGACATGCACCTCCCTTCTGGCTTAGAACCTTGGTCTTTCAGTTGACTCCTCTGCTTTCTTTTCCCCTGAGTTTAACCTTTGTGTTTCTCACTTTTATATATGCTTCTGCAATCTTGATTATCCCATGTCTAAACTGTATGAGCTTGGGTGAGTCACTTAACACTCTAAACTTTAATTTACACATCAGTAAAATGGGCATAATAACAGTGACCAACTCATATTAAAATATTTAAAGTATTTTATCTCTCTTGTGGTATTTTACCACTCGACTCAGGTCTAGTAAAGACCCGAGAAGACCTTCAGTTTACTTAGACTCAGTACATTAAAATACTTACAAGCTTAATTCACTGCAATCATTGAATTAATGGTATATCTGACGATAAGCAATAGAATCCTTGCTGCGGTTCAAGTGCAGGGTAAAACCTTCGGCTGGTTGCTGTGCTGCTGGGGAAAGTCACACAGCCATTCTCAGTAGCTTCACTCCAAAGCTGTAGTAAAATCAAAATGGACACTCAATATTATCATGACACCCTCTGCGTTTTTCTAGAGAGATCATTTTTCACTCCTGGGAATAAATTTTGTATAATATCTATCTCCATAAGATTACCAAACCATTCCTTCTACCTCCCCTCTCAACTATGAAGTTGCTCACATGACACTGCGAGAAAAAGAAATTGACAAAGACAAACTACATCATTTCCCTATTACCAACTGGTAGTCTCCCTCTACTCAGCTTTACTTTCTTAATCTGAATACAAAGAAGGAGTTGTCCCTTCTCCTATAGAAGGTCAGTTCCTGCACATCTAGGGCCAGTGCTCCATCCCTCTTGGCTCTATTTGGTTACCCTATTTCTCCTGAACCATAAGCATCCATATTTCTGTTGAATCATTTCCATTAGCACATAGAAGTGTGCTAGTGCATTCTATATTTAAAATTAAAAATAAAGAATTCTCTCTTTTCTTCATTTCTGTTTGGCTACCTCTATAATCGTCTGCCTCAGATTCACAGAAGGAGTCTCAAGAGTGATTTACC
Organism: Orcinus orca; assembly: GCF_937001465.1. Taxonomy (NCBI): domain Eukaryota; kingdom Metazoa; phylum Chordata; class Mammalia; order Artiodactyla; family Delphinidae; genus Orcinus; species Orcinus orca. Next base: position 15,736,603 of record NC_064565.1, on the reverse strand, counting down.
TTTGCACTATCCACTTCCTACTCAACCCACTCCAAGAGGCTTCTTCCTTGACCATCCCATCCATTCCTTTAAGTAACAAATGTACAGGCCAAATCTATGCTAGGCTTGGGAGATGCGATAGTGAGTAAGAGAGAGAGCAATTCCTTCTTCACTACGCTTACATTGTCTAGCATTAAAAAGAATTAAGAAAAAACAAGTGACCACACTAATTATAAAAGATGCTAACAGGGCTTCCCTGGTGGCGCAGTGGTTGAGAGTCCGCCTGCCGATGCAGGGGACATGGGTTCGTGCCCCGGTCCGGGAGGATCCCACATGCCGTGGAGCAGCTGGGCCCGTGAGCCATGGCCGCTGAGCCTGCGCGTCCGGAGCCTGTTACTCCACAACGGGAGAGGCCACAGTGGTGAGGGGCCCGCGTACCGCAAAAAAAAAAAAAAAAAAAAAAAGATGCTAACAGGAAAAAAACAGGTAATTACTTAGATAATAATTGAGGTTCATTTAGGTAAACCTGAAGGGCCTGTGAGGAAAGCTCATGGATCCTCATGGTGAGGAAAAGTGAGGTTCTTGGGTTAGGTTCTAGGTCTTTGTGGAAGACATAAAGAGATAGGACAGATACTCTAGATAGTGTGGGTCTTTCCAAAAGCAGGAATTATTCATTTCACAGTTTAATGATGAATAGGACTTAGTCAAGAGTTGAGGAAAACGGTATTCAAGTTAGATCAAAGGAACGTTATGTCAAATTCTGGTGCAGGAAAGTATGAACTTTTCCAGAACTGAAAGAAAATCTGTAAGCTTGGATTGTGGTGACCAAGATGAGGAAGGACCCAAGCTGGGCATGGAGGGTGTGTAAGGACCAGAACTTGAAAAATCCAGAAGACCACTGTCAGTAGTTTGGAAATTCATTTCTTACACAAAGATTATGACTGAAGGCTGTGTAGCAATTAATAGCATTTTTTTGTTGGAGACAGTCTTGAAATACTGCTTATGTGAAAAGTGAGAGGCCAACTAGCAGATTATTCTGATGGGCCTGGAGGGAGACAATGGTGGTCTAGCTAGTAATTAATCCTCCCTAGTAATTATGCTCCATCTTAGCCAACTGGACACCCTACAGGGCCCTCACCCCAAATGGCCTATTGGTGCCTGAGATTTTCTAATAGTAGAAACTGAAACCCAACTCTATTCTTTCATTATTATTGGATTTCATAGAACTCAAGAGTTGTGGCCCTATGCGATTGCGAGTTATTATTTTTATTGAGTTCCCAAAATATTTATTTATTTATCGTGCTAGACATTCTTAGATATAACTTTGCAAGTGAAACTTACAACTTCATGGAGTTGGAGGCCCTGAAAGCCTATTGACTTATCCAAAATCTCATATTCACTAGTAGATCCTATATTTTAAATGAGTTCTTTCTAGCTTCTGGGTAATAAGGAAATGATGAACTAGCCTTAAAATAATAATGTTACTTGAGTAGCACACGATGTATTAGTGTTTTCCTCATTGTGTTCAAATTTGCTTCCCTTTTCACCTTCAAATGTCCTCTAATCTTGAGTCAAGTGAGAGGATTTACATATGGAAACCCAGAGCATCTCATTGACTTTCCTTCCTAACTACTTCATATTCTATTGGAAGAAGCAAGAGAAGTAAAGTAATAGAATAAGGTAATTTAGTAACCTCTGGACAATTCTGGGAAATTGAAACACAGAGTCTGTGATCACACACACACACACACAAAATACCATATTTGGTTAATGAAAATGTATCACGACAAGTCTGTAGAAAGTGACATCTTGAAAACTCACATTGTACCAAATCAAATCTTTCCTTCATGAAGGCAAATGGATAGGTCCCACCTCAAATTTCTTTCTACTGTCCCAAAAAACAAGGTAGTCATTCTATTGCCTAAAATGAAAGAAATCATTCTAGAGAAACTTCAAGTGCTTTTAAATGAATAATCCTTTACATGTTTAGCCATATCTTCCTCAATGATGAGAAAAGGAGTGCCCTTTTAGTGTGACTAAGGCTGTAGAAAACAGGTCCTGCTTATTTGATATTTCTGACAGAGAGAGTCTGGAGGTATTAATGTCATCAGAGCACATACTGTTGTTATAAAGTGGGATCCAAACACAGAGAGAGATGATTGATTGACTGATAAATGTGGGCGTACTTTTATTAAATCATGAAAACAAGAGTCACAAGGCCAAATGACTGTATCATTCATCATAACTGTGAAACTGTAAAAGGAGGTGGGGATAGGAATATTTAACATAAACTGTTTCTGAAATGAAGGAGACGTTAAAATCAGGCTAATTTGGATTGTGTCTTAAACTCATCATTTAGTTGATGTCTATCCCATTCCCTGCACGTGCTGTAGAACTCCTGCTGTCCGTCTCTAGTAACTTGGGAAACTTTGCACAAGATGTGGTATTTTTCCTGGAAACCCAGGAAAACCCAAGCTCCTTCACATACCAGCATGAAAACTGAAGTTCAGAGGAGGGAATTGACATGCTCAGAGCATCATTTTCCTCACACATTGTATTCATTCCTAGGATTGCTATAAAAAATTGCCACATACTCGAAGTCTTAAAATAACAGTAATTTATTCTCAGTTTTAGAGGCTAGGAGTTTAAAAATGAGATATGGGTAGGACCACACTTCCTCAGAAAGCTCCAGAAAAGAACTCCTTCTGGTCCCTTCCAGCTTCTGGTAGCTCCTGCCACTCTTTGGCTCTTGGATGCTCTACTCTCTGCCTTCTTCATGTGACCTTCTCCCCTGTGTCTCTGTGTCTGCTCCACTGTGTATAAGGACACCCTTCATCGGTTTCAAGGGCCACCCTAAATCTAAAGTGGTTTCATCTCAAGGTACTTAGCTAATTGCTTCTGCAAAGACCCTATTTCCAAATAAGGTCATATTCTTAGGTTCTGAGTGGACGTGTATTTTGGGTGGGACACTATTTAACCTCCTATTTAACCATCTATGAATGGAGCTGGCAATGCCTAACTTGTAGGATCGTTATCATGACTGAATAACTGTCATGTAAAATATTTGGTACATTTTAAATGATCCATATTTTTTGTGTGTTTTTAGGGATACCACTATAATTATCTTTATTCCTGACCAAGATTGGTCTGGATATTCTCATTTTCTGAAATATATTTTCAAGGTCTGCTCTGTTTTAGGTGTTGAGTATACAAGTAAACTGCAGTATACAAATAGGAATGATTATAATTCCATCTACTAGGCTGTGTGTTATAAATGCTTCCCAGAAGCATGGACATTGTGAAGAAGAGAGAGTGGTAATTTCTGGAAGAATGTGGCTGATAACTTTTCAGTAAGCCTTTGCAGGAAGGGTCACATGTTATTTTAAGTGGGTGGTGAACTAAACTAAGAAGCAACGCTGGGATGTAACTAATTGGCTCCAAAGTGAGGTTCTTGAGCACCATGTTTTTCTCTCTCTGACATTAAAATTGATAATTGGAAATGAATTTATTCTTTGAAATGAACACAGTTTAGGTAAGACAAGCACTCTATGAAAACAAAATTTTGAAGATTTTGAGCATTCTACCTTGCTAATGACAATAGTGAATCCTTATTGGAAATCAGTTTCAAAATATATACTCAAGAAATATTTAAGAGCTTGTATTTTTTGACCCAGGAACTCCTTATTATTGAGAATAACTTTGGAAACTGTACTTGACTTTTTAAACCTTTTTACACAGATATATTTATTTATTTAATCTAGCAGTGTTTTTGACATTGGAATTGGGAAACAATGTAATGCTCAACAGTGGGATATTAGTAAAAGAAATTATGATATTCCCCTCAATTGAATACTGCATGGTCATTATAATTTGTATTTCAAAAGAGTGTAATAAAGTAGAAGAAAATACTGGACTGAATGTCAATATTATGACATAGTGTGAGTGTGTTTCATGTTTGGTAATTGCAATCATTGTTGCTTTTGTTGTAGTCATCCATTTACAATGCTTGGTGTCAGTTTATGTATCTCTTGTTAAAATAAAATACAGTGTGTGTGTGTGAAAAAAAATAGAATAAAAGTTAACCTTTGATAATATGTATCTTAGATTGCCTGTTCCCAGAAACAGACCCTGAGATAAGGATTTGTCCCAGTTGTTTGTTTGAGAAATGATAACAGAGAGCACAGTAAGAGGTGCCAAGAACTGAGGTAGACAATAAGGAAGCCACTAAAAATAATGGTTGGTAAACAATTTGTCACTATGGGAAACTGGGTCTCAGTCCTACAGGAGACTTCTTAGAGATACACAAAGTATGCTTCAGAGTTGCTCCATCCGAGGGGCCAGTCAGCTGCTGTCCATCTCTGCCCTCCAGCTCTGTCACTGGTGGAGGTCTCTTCTCAGGGGTATTAACTCTACAGCACTTATGGCACATTTGGTGCATGACATACATTCTAGAAGCTATAGACAGACCCAACTTCAGTGAGAAGCTCTGGGCTGCACAAAAAGGTTATGACAGGCAGCATGTTCCACATCATAAGGAAAAAAAATACTGTTGCATTCAAATTCTGACAAAGACTTTTTGTAAAGCTTCACTAAGAACATGTCTTTTCTTGTATCAGAACCCTTAAACATAAGAGAATTTATGTGATGATATTTTGTAAATAATCACAACAATAATGATTATTATTGTGAGAGTGGTTATTCATTACTCACTTACTGTCGGGGAACTATTATGATTTCTTTTTGTCCAGGTAATATTGCTAGGAGATAGTGGCGCCACACTTCAACGTTAAGCAACCTGGTTTCAAGAAGATAATTTTAACGAATATGTTATACTATACAATCCTGCCATCGTATAGGTAAGGAGAATTCCTGCAAATTAGAAAAATAGAGAAGCAACAAGAGTGTGTATATAATAGATCAATGAATGATACCCATGTAAGGAAACAGTAAAAGAAATGTAATGTGTTACAAAATACAAAATATGCTTGCATGGTGGAAGTTATAGGGACTTTGCTTCCTTTCCTCCTTTTTGATTAGTTGATAGGTCATGCGTTTGTCTATGAAAAAAACTGTTGACTCTTTTCAACTGGTGGTGAGGAGAGGTGAAACAATCCTTGAAGACCTGAAAATGCTGAATCCTGATTCTGCAATTGAGCAGACTCGTAGTGTTCAGACTTTGTCAGTCTCCAGAGGACAGAGACAGACAAGATAAGTATTAGAGTTTCTGGGTGCCGTGTTCTTTGAGGGCATCTGCCTTTATAAGAAAAATAGATTCTGGCTCAGGTGCAGTCATTATCACACTGTCCAACATCAAAAAGCCCCTCCTCCCTGCTCTGCCCCTGGCACCCCATTGATCCTGGACATCACTGGGTGCTCTTGGACTCTTCCCAGCATCTGCTCAGCCTCTGAGCCCCTCCAACCCTCACTTTGCTTCTACAGGTCACATTAAATCCAAATTATGGAATTCCTTTAGGCAGAACTTTTTCAAAGAGTTGAAGCCAAAATAAAAGTTAATGAATTCCGGCAAAGGCAAAAGACTTCTGGATAGATGTTTTACCCTTTTTATTCATTGAGCTCATGCAGTTTTTGTTTTCTCAATTTTCTCTTTGTGAAACTCTCTGTTTCACCAATGTTTCCAAAATTAATTTTGACCTTCCAGCAACATTTTAATTTCACATGCCCCAGTAGATTCTCTTTGTTCTAAAAGTTATTCCATATATTCATTATTCTTTTTAGAAAATAACATTATCTTGCACAACATAAGTATTCATTTTATGCTTAATTACACTGAGAACTGCACATAGAGACATAAGCCAGGTACAAGGGAAGCAGTGCTTGTCTATGGGGGAGCCGACCTGGATTCAGGAATGACCCTGTTATTTTTCATGGGTTCACTTCAGTGTGGGGCTGCTCCAAGCTGGAGTTCTGCTCTCATCAGAAGCTCAGTGAGTCACGTACCTGAGTCTCATTTTCATGAATCTATAACATGAGAGAGACTTTTAGAATTTTGTGAAGATTTGGGAATGGTATCGCTAGGGCACATGAAAGGTGATGAGGAAAGGTGATAATCCAGAATATATAATGAGTGGTATTTATTATTATTAATGATAACATCTCCTCGACATGAGAAATGAAGTACTCTTCTCTATTCAGAATCATCCAAGTGCCTTGTCTTCAAGAAGCTTCGACTGGAGAAGAGGAGATGGCTTTCCTTCATCTTCAGGAATAAATCCAGCCTCCCCCACGGACTTAATGAGGCACTGGGCAATCTGGTACCAGGGCAGTTCTCTAAGCACGCTCCTGGTCCTGGTGGACTGAACTTCTGCTTCACTCATTGTCCTGCATGCTGTTCTGTACACATAGCAAACCCTTCCATACTTCTTTGATTCTGCATTTGCTTTTCACTGCATTTGGACTGCTCTACATACCTCAAGGTCCCCATCCTTGTGTGTCTGACACCTTCTTAACTTCCCTGGGTCACCTCCACCCTCGTTCCCTCAGAAAGCCTTTTTCTGACTATACTGTTGTGGTGTCTCTTCATTCCTGGGCACTCTGTTTCACGATGTCATGATCTTTTTATAGCACTTGTCTCTATCTGAAATTCCCTTTCCAATTATTTCTTGATTTTTTTCTCTTTCTTCCAACTAGAAGGAAAGTTTCACAAAGACAGTGATCTTCCTGGTCTTCTTTCCCACTATATCTGCAGCTTTTTAAAAAAGTGATTGTTGCTTGATCATAGTTGAATGGATGTGAATTGGATGAGAATAAATGGATGAATTAATGAAAATGACTCTGGTTTAAATGAACAGGTGTTTTGTTTTGTTTTGTTTTCCTATAGAAGTGATGGGTATAATAGATGGCTTCCAGAAGAAATAATTTTGGAGCTGGGCTTTGATAAATAAATGATTGGAAAAAAGAAAAAAAAAGGGTGGAAGACAGGGAATTGGGTAGATAGAATATGAGCCCTGGGGACAAAGAACTCCGTTATATGGCTATCTTATGGTCGTCAAAGACTGAAAATGTCCAAAACTACTCCTCCTGCAGCCTCTCCTAACTCAGCAGATGCATGTTCTAATTCTCAGCCTATAAACCTTAGAGTCACCCTTGACTTCTTCTTTTTCTTACAGCCCATGTCCAGCCTATCAGGAAATCCAGTTGTCTTTACCTCAAAATACTTTCAGATATTGGCCATTCCAAACCACCCAGGCACCACTGATTTTCAGATTGCTGCAGTAGCCTTTTAACAAATCTGATCCTAGCCTTGCCTCTTCTACAGTCTATTCTCCAGAGGGAAGCTGGATTGGGCTTTTAAAACGCAAATGGGACTTCCCTGGTGGTCCAGTGATTAAGACTCTGTTCTTCCACTGCATGGTGCATGGGTTCCATCCCTGGTCTGGGAACTAAGATCCTGCATGCTGTGTGGTGTGGCCAAAAAATAAAATAAAATAAAACGCAAGTCATCTCCTGTACTTCACATACCACCTCCTCCTCTGGCTCTCCGTTTACTCAGAGTAGAAGCCAAGTCCACAATCTCCCTCTTGGTCTGGCTGATCTCTCTACTTCCTTCCATCCTCTCGCTTTGCCTCGCTCTGCTCATTCCCACTGGCCTTGCTGTACCTCACCCACATCATGTATGCATTAACCTTACTCTTGCATCTCTCCTCAACCTGGAAATTTCTTCCCTCAAAACCTGTTTGGTGATTCTCTTACCTCTGAAACTTTTACTTTAATTGCATCTTCTCAATGAGGGGACACTATTTAATTCCATCATCTGTCCCTGCCAGTCCTGATACCCCAGGTCTGCTCCTGATCTTTCTTTTTTGTCTGGCACACATAGAACCTTCTAGAGCACGATATTTTTACTTATTTATAAAGTTTGTTGTTTATTGTCTATCTACCATCAGTAGAATATCAGCCCCATGTGGGCGGAGATGACCGTCTTTTGCCCAATTCATAATATGTCCTCAAATAATGAATGCGAGGTAACACTTAGTTCTATTTGGCCCACACACAGGAGAAACAGGTAAAGAAATTGACAGGCATGGCCAGAAAGGTAGCCTGGGGTCAACCGAAAGAAAGCCTTTAAATTCCAGATAAGTGCTTTTGTCCTTTATTCTAGGCACACTGGGAAGTGATGGAAATTATTTAGAAAGAAAGTTGCATTGCTGCTGATGGCCCTCTTTAAAATGTGGTAGAAATTTTCTCCTGGACCTTTAACTTTCTTCCTCATAAATTTCATTGACTTAATACTTGTCTTCATACAGAGAAGAGGAATTGTTTTGATCAGGAGTAGATGGTGATTGTATTTCTGGCCCATGGCACACTTGGTCCATGCAAGGCCTCTGCTTGGTTATTTCCTTTTTCCTCCATTTCCTCCTCATAAGAAAACATTCTAACAAGCTTGTATATTCTCTTGGGAAGTGTGTAACGTTACATGCATGTTTAGTTACATAAGTAACATTGTGTTACAGGCCTTATGTGGTTAGTTTTGCACATCTCCCTGGATGTGGACACCTGGGTTGGTCCCCATTGCCCCAGTTAATGGTGTTACAAGCATGAATGGAGAGGCCACCTTTATCAGGAATCACAGTATCGCTATGGAGAGACCCAGCTTTTCTCACTACTTCTCCTGAAGTCAGCTCAGGTCCAAGCTTCCTTCTCTTCAATTCGCTGTCATTTAAGGACCTCTTGTGCCCATACGTAGAAAGACAAGATCACTCACCCTCATTCACTGAAACACCAGCAACAATAGCAACAACCACAGTTTGATAGAAATTCTTGTTGGCTCTTAGGGGGTACTAAAATTTTTAAAACATTCTTGTCATTTAAACCTGGCCTGAGTTACAGAATTGAAAGATGATTGATTTTCATGTATAATCATCATGCAACACTTCCAGATTCTGGAAGAGAGTGTAAATATTGAGAATTCAGTGACAGATATATTAAAATAATCAACTGGTTACCTTTAATGAATCACATGAATGAATGAATCTCAGGTTTTTAGTTATTTCCTGGCATGTACCCTTATCTGTATGTAATCATACTTAAATATTGATTAGGTACATTTTGTGGCTCTATGCTAAGTGCTATAGATGTGCAGTGAGCAAGACAACTGTGTAGAAATGACCCTTACTTTAGCTGTTGTCCCTCAGTCCCTAGAGGTGGAAGGTGTATGTATCGCTCTCTCCCTGTTCCTCTTCTCCAGCAGGACCCCTGTTCCATTGGAACCACTGAAAATGCTCCATGTTCTTTGGCAGGATTCCTTGTAGCTACAGCCTGGCCTGCCACTCAGTGCTACCCAGGGAATCTTGAGGAGGGGTAGTCAACATATTGAGCTTCTGGGTAAAAGGCTTCTCTCTGTCAATGTTGAACTTAACTTGGCCTTGTGATTCTGGAAAACAGTGATGGTTAAAGAAATGTCCCATTTTTATATTCTGGGAAACAGCTCACTGCAAAGATCCACCTTTCCCCGTATGATTTAGATAACTCAGGATGCTCCCTTGTCTACCCATGACAAGACCAGACACAGGTTCCCCATATTCCCATTCTTTGCCTCCTAAGTGAGTGGCTGAACTGCTTCAATCCACTGATCAATCTGGGCAAAGGACTTATGTCCTTGACTTGGCCACAATTTACTTGAGCTTCTCTCCTGCCACCAGGTCCTGAAACGTGGGGCTGAGCCCACACATGACCCCACTTTAACAGCCTTTCTTGAGAACAGGTGAGCCTTGGGTGAAACATTCCCTGATCTATGGTCCTCTCACACCATTCTAGCTCATCCCACCTCCCCGCACCCAATTCTTCATCTCTTTCCACCTTGTTTACCTCTGCCTATACAAGAAAAACCCTTTTCTGGCTGACCTTCATGGTGCTTGTGCATCTCATGGTGTAAGTGCTTCCCCTATGGCAATATCCCCCTCCACTTAGTGCTATATTTTTGAATACAATCTCCCATTACCTAGGTCCAGAATTGTTTCTTATTTTTCATCTCCTTAAGAAAAACAGATATATTCAAGACAATCCTCGTCTCCTTTTTAGCTGGATGCTGTGTTTCTATGTGGGAGGACTAGAAATTGCTTTGGTCATCTTGACCCATGAGAAAACCCTGAAACTCTATGTCCTCTGAACTTCTTGTTATAACAGATAATAACTTCTTTATGGCTTAAGCCAATGAGAACTGGGCACTCTGCAGATAAAACCATACTCACGGGTACCTGTAACCAAGGGGCTGAGTTGTGGTTTCAATACTCCAGCTGAGGGGAATTTTGAATGTTGGGTTTGTTTCTGGATTTGCCATAGAGACATTACAGTGATGAGGAAAGATAATAGATTTTAATGGTTTGTTGAATACCTAAAGTGAAATATATAGAGAGAAGCAGAGTCATTTTAGGGGATTATGACTATCCTATAATATAGTAGAGCAGGTTATAATTCTATATTTTCTCTTCTCCAGGTTGGTGACCTTTGATAGGCAGGTTCACTACACATCAGTGAGCATTTGCTCTGAGTCTCTGAGGTCTTCTGCCATGATGCTTGGCTCTGGGGATGCAGAGGAAACAAAGACACAGTCTTTATCCTCAAGGGGCTCATGGTTTATTAGGAGAGTTAGAATTCATAAAAAAAACAATAGTAAATCAATGTGAAAACCATATTAATCAGTGTGCACAATTTATTGAGGGACAAATGCACTTTGTGGGGTTTATAGCAAAGACTTGTAATAATGAGACACATGAAGAATGCCAGCAGTTTGCCAGGCAAATGAGGATGAGATGGCCATTCCAAAAAAAAAGAAGAGAAAAAAGAAACAACATATATCAAATGCATGGATATACAAGCATGAGAAGACTGACCTGGCCAGACCATACAGTCAGTCCTTCATGGGTCTCACTCACAGTCTCTATCCCAGCCTGTAGATGAAGGTTGTCAAACGGGGCCCCTGGGAACTCCAGTGATTCTGTGCATTTCTCAGGTATCACCCTGTGAGGCCTGGGACTTACAGGAACTGTGGAGGGTTTTGATGAACAGGCAAAATCCAGTTACCCATTTTATTAGCTTTGTGACATTGGGTAAGTATCCTAACCTCTCTGTGGCTCAGTTTCTACACGTGTATAATGGGAGAAATGATCGTAACTCTATCACTGGGTTGTTGTAAAGGTAAATTGTATAAATATATATAAAGTTCTTAGAACAAAGCCTGGCATATAGTAAGTGCCATGTATCATCAACCAATGTTATGATGATCACACTTTAATCAAGGGATCATACTTTTTCCAGAACATTTTACCTATTTACATTGTAACTGAGTAGGATGCTGCTGTATCCTCTGAAACTTTTCTTCTTTTCCTTTTTCTTTTTTTTTTAAATTTATTTTATGGTCTTTCCTGGTGGCACAGTGGTTGAGAGTCCACCTGCCAATGCAGGGGACACAGATTCGTGTTCCGGTCCGGGAAGATCCCACATGCTGCAGAGTGGCTGGGTCCATGAGCCATGGCCACTAAGCCTGCACTTCCGGAGCCTGCGCTCCACGATGGGAGAGGCCACAACAGTGAGAAGCCCACATACAGCAAAAAATAAATAAATAAATAAAAATAAAATTAAAAAAATAAATTTATTTTATCAAAGTATAGTTGATTTACAATGTTGTGTTAATTACTGCTCTACAGCAAAGTGATTCAGTTATACATATATATACTTTTTTCATATTATTTTCCATTATGGTTTATCACAGGATATTGAATATTTTTCCCCCCGAATCTTGTTTATAGAAAAACTTTAGCTTTCCCTGAGTTCCAAAGAGCAAATTTAATCAAAGAAGTGAGAAAATGCAGAAGCATAGGAAAACAGTCAAGCAAGACAAAATACAAATAGCTTAGCCAAAAAACAAAAGTCAAGGACATTTAGTTCCTCCTCAAGGAATATAGATACTATTCGGAGACATATGCTTTGAGCTGTTTTGCAGATACTGAAACCCCCACCGAGTGGGAGAAGGTAACTGCATGCTGCCCACAAGCATGTAGTCCCTAGACCAGTTGGAACCAGAAGGTTGATGATGTTGACTCCCAATTACCTCACCGCCAACCAATCAGAAGAATGTCCACAAGCTGATCACATACCCCACAACCCCTCTCCTTCACTCTGTCTTTTAAAACTTTTCACTGAAAACCATCAGGGAGTTCAGGTCTTTTGAGCATTAGCTGCCCATACTCCTTGCTTGGCACCTGCAGTAAAGGCCTCACTTTCATCACCACAACCCAGTGTCAGTAGACTGGCTTTATTATGCCCAGGTGAGCAGATCCAAGTTTGATTCAATAATGATATCTTCAGATATAATTTAAGATACCTTTGAAGAAATGTTTGCAAAAATCTTTTTAACATTTGAACATAACTCATATAGTTTAATTCTTTCAACACATATATAGTGAATGTCTATTGTGGCCCAGGCTTGGTGCTCAGGATAGAACAGCAACAAATTAGCAAATACCTCTACTTTCATGGACTTTCCTTTGAATAGAGAAAGTCAAAAAATTAAAAATACATTATGTATAGGAATAAAATATCTTAAATCATGTTAAATTCTCTGATAAAAATAATAGAGCAAAGCATTGGAAAAGAATGTTGTGAGTGAGAGTTTAATTCCCAATCAGGTTGATAGGGAAGGTCTTGATGAGCAGGTGATACTTGGGAAAGATGTAAAGCAGGTGAGAGAGTGAGTCAGCAAATCACTGGGGAATAAACCCTACATGTGTGAGGATCTGAGAGGGAACCAAGGAATTCAGAGAGGAATGAGCAGGAAGAAAATGGTCAGGGAGGGTCTTTTGCCCCAAGGTGAGGGGCTGGACTGACTGGGGTATTGTTGGCAACTTGAACTGGAAATCATGGGAGGGTTTGGATAAGTGACGTGACCACTAGGCTAAGAGTAGATGGTTGCAGCCACAAAGGTCAGGATGCAAGTTACTCAACAATCCATGGGAAAGGTGATTGTGATACCTATTGGGGTGGTAGCAGAAATGGTAGAATCTTGAATAAACTTGTAAAGAGCTGTATGGACAAAGAGGCTGTGACAGCATGTAGTCAATGAAATTATTTGTAATTAATGTCTTTGGCAATCCTGTTACTGAGAAACTGTTTAGTGGGTTCCTGTGTATCTGGGCAAGAAAGGTTTACGGGAGAAGTTTGGCTCTTATTCCAAATACAGGTGCAGCCAGTGGTTTTCTTGTCTTTGGACAAGAGTTCTTGATAATTCCCTTGCTTAAACTGTTCCCTTGTCTCTATCATAAAATAGAATCTGACCCTGAATAATGTGACTTAATGAGGGCAGTTTATCTGTGCATACAAAGAACCACTAAATATACATTCATTTTATATTTAGTCTCAGCCATTATGCATGATTATATTTGAAAGGGCACTGGATGGATAAGTCATAAGCCACAACAGGTGTGACTGGAGAAACACACAGAAGGCACATAAAATTCAGGAGAGAGAGCAGACAATATAAGCTTCCCACTAGGGGAGTGAGATATAAGGCATGTTTGAACATTGAGGTCAATCAGTGCACAACCAAGTAATTACTGGCAGCCTACACCAGGATGGGAGATGCTATGGGCGTGAACCAAGGGGCTCCCCCATAACTCACTCATCTTCAAGGTGCCCTTGGGTACCTTGGCTCACTTAAAAGAGGAAATTATGGAGCTGTGGTAGGAGCAGGCACTATGGAATTATATCAACAGATGAAAGACCATGGAATGAATAAGCCACATTGCCCATGATTAAAGCAGATTAGGTGAAGATTTAGCTCCTCTCCATTAAGTTCCTGTTAAACCTGACATTTTCTATAGGTATTATCTTATTAATAGGCACACACTTTAATGACACACTATTGATTAAGGGGTGATGGCAGGAGGGAAGAAATGACTGTAAGATTCCTAAAAGTTCTCACAAGCAGTTGAGACCAAAACTAATGTTCAACACTTCCTTCTTATCAGGGATTTGCAAGCACCACTTAATTCACTTCTCATGTCAACCCTGTTCTTTAAAGGAAGAAACACTGAGAGACTTAGTGAGTTTCTCAGAAGTGGTGGCATTTTCTAGAATCTAAATGGACTCTGCAAATATCAAGTCCCATGTTATTTCCACTACATCATTTGTCCTTCAAGAGGTGAACTATGACACCCAACATCGTATTAGTGTTTTGGTGACAGAACTGTCTTAGTACCCGTGTCTTCTGTGTTTTTCATTGTAGTCTCATGCCAGTTTCTGAGCTACAAGCCTAGAGAGTCAATGCCTGGAGAGTTCCTATTAGGATATAGATAACCAGGTTTAAACATACCTCCATCTCTTATGTGAGTGGTGAGAGGGTGTGCTGTGGGGGTGTAGCTGACTTTTTTGTTTGTATATTTCATTTATTGTTTTGTAGTACAAGCCTCAGACACTGGAAGTGGCTAAGTATTTCTCTCTGAGTATGAAGAAAGCTTGAAGTATTTATGCTTCATAGTACTTATGAAGTATTTCTCTCTGAGTATGAAGAAAGCTTGCTTATCATCTTTCTCTTAACCATTAAATTACTTTTGTCTCTGGCATCAAATACCCTTCAGGGGTGGCCTTAGGCGAAGCTGTGGAATCCATCCTCTGTTCCGGGAACTTCTTGTTTGCCCTCTCCATCACTCTGTAGAACTCCCATTCTCTTATAGGGCTTGAGGAATTTCCCTCCTACAAGCTCGAACAATTATTATATGTATGAAAACATGCCTCTGTTTTGCAATTCAAAGGGCAGGACAATTTTGTTTTTACCTCTTATGTGTTCAGAATCTCAGTGAAGATTTTTAACAAATGGTTCAAATTAAGGCATAGCCAGGTCCTAAAATCAATGGAGAATAACTTGTGGACCTTTAAAAGTGTGTTGCCCTTTGCCATTGCTTCCTTTAACGTTATGCAGTTAAGTCTTAATTCTCAATTCATCATATTTTTAAAAAATTTTTAAACTTTTTAATTAACAATGTTGTGATAGTGTCAGGTGCACAGCAAACTGATTCAGTTCTACATATACATGTATCTATTCTTTTTCAAATTATTTTCCCATTTATGGTTGTTACATAATATTCAGCAGAGTTCCCTGTGCTATAGAGTAGGTCCCTGTTGTTTATTTATTTTAAATATAGCAGTGTGTACATGTCAATCCCAAACTCCCACTCTGTCCCTCTCCCCACTGTCCCCCCGGGTAACCATAAGTTCATTCTCTCAGTCTGCGAGTCGGTTTCTGTTTTGTAAATAAGTTCACTTGTATCATTTTCTTTTTAGATTCCACATATAAGCAATATCATATGATATTTCTCTTTCTCTGACTTACTTTATACAGTATGACAATCTCTAGGTCCAGTACATTTTTAAAACATATTCTTTAAAACAAATTTCACAAGCTTCTTGTTCTGTGGCTGAAACAAGTTTAAGACATTTAATTGAGTGTTGCTTTATGGACCCAATCAAAGAAATGTTAATCAGCTACTAATATAGTAAGAATTCCCTCAGGAGGACCAATAGGAACAAAGAAACAAAGAAACCTGTGATTCAGAGTTAAGATGGCTGTGATAGGCTAAATAATGGTCCCTCCAAAGATGTCCACATCCTACTATTAGCGACCTGCAATTATATTCCCTTACATGTCAAAAGAGACTTTGCAGGTGGGTTGAAGTTAATGATCTTCAGACGGAGATAAACTCCTGGATGCCATGCTGCTGGCTTTGAAGATGGAGAAGGGCCCACAAGCTAAGAAAGGTGGGCCACCCATAGAAGCTGGAAAAGAATAAGAAAAATGAATTTTCCCTAGAGCCGCCAGATGGAATGCAATCCTGCCGACAGCTTGATGTTAAGATTTCCAACTTCAGAATCATAAGAGAATGAATCTGTGTTATTTTAAGCCACTAAATTTGTAGTCATTTGTTACAGCAGCCATAAGAAACTAATGCCACAATTGTATGCCACACTAACAGTTAATATTTGGTACAATAAATCTTTGTAGAGCCACAGCTGTTGTAGTGGAACACTGGAATTTTGTGTTAGAAAATGCTCCAGGAAAACAAGCTAAAAATGTCCATGGTGTGTACCAGCAGGCCCCCAAGTCTTTCAAAAGAAAAATGGCAGCAGTAAACAAACCGTGTTTCTTGGAGTGAGTACTGGTGTTCTATTAAGTGTCCTAACTTAAGGTGGTACATTGCTGCATGCCACTATAGCTACATTTTCCTCTCTTTCTCTTTTTGAAGGTTAATCCAATAGAACATAAAACTGTGAAGCTTAAAGCCAAACGTTAACTTGACCAGCCTTGAGATGAGCAGTGATTTTTTTTAGGTGTCAATCCTCACCAATCACAAGGGAAAGGTCAACCTGGGGCAAAAGAAGGGCTGACGTGACATTTTCTGGAGAATTTAACATTCTTTCTTCATCTGTAGAATTTCATCAGGCTTAAAAAGAGTGAAAAATAAAAAGCTTGTACATTAAAAGTAATATAACAGTTGTTTACTGGGGCAAAACTTAATGATTTGGTTGGTTTGTGCGCTGACTATAACTCCCTTGTTTTCCCTTCTAACCCCCAAGAAGTTGAGAAGGTCTATCTCAGTTTCTTCTCCCTGTAGAAAGAGGTCTTTTTAATAGCTCTTTTTTATCTATTGTAGATGCAATCCAGATTTAAATCCAGTGAGACAAGGAGATCTAGAGACACAAAATTGTACATTTTGTAGAGCAACATTTTCCCAAAAAAGAAAAAAATTGTGTTCTGTAAGTCATGAGAGATAATTCTATTTCAAAGAGAGCTATAGTAATCCCAAACCCCTAATTTATCCCTCCCCCAATATATACACACTACTATATACAAAATAGATAACCAGTAAGGACCTAACATAAAGCACAGGGAAATATACTCAATATCTTATAATAACCTATAATGGAAAATAATTTATATATATATATATAATATATGTATGTGCACATATACACACACACAGACACCAAAAAAAAGAACAAAGAGAGTCATAGTCAAATAAATTTTTGGAAATAATTATACCCCTTTTCTTGGGGACAGTTCAGTAGTGTTCTGGGTCCCCCATCAAACTCTTTGCACCCCCTCCTCTGATTTGCCCCTTACACAGGCTCTATAAGAAGTCCTACATGATCATCCTTCTGGGATGCTGTATGGGAAGCAGCATAAGGTGCCAAGACTTTTAGGACATACTTTGCTGCAAGTCATTCCCATTTACTATCAATATCCAATTTAGATGTAAATATTCAATAGCTCCATGTGGCTGGTGCCTATGTTATTGCACAGCAGAGATCTAAACAAATATCTGTGATGAGTATTCTTTGGTTGCTCCCTGGATTGAAGGAGGCAAGGAAGAGCCTGCTCCTGTCTCCATGGATTGATACACTTTTAAGGAAGGGGGCGGGCGGAGGAGGAGGAAGAGTTAGCCTTTCATCCTTTCTTCCCTACAGCAGTGCTACCATGGTCTAAATGTACAGTTTCATAGAGAATTCAATGTGAGTCCAAATACACCTGAACTTTCATCAAGTGCCTGTTGATGTGCATAGTTTGCAGGCTCCATACATGCAGAAGAGCACAGGGTAATCTGGCTGTGCTTATGACCTAAGCTGTAGGGTGTGATTGCTATTGCCTGTGAGCACCTTGCCTTTCCACCTTCTTCCTATGGTTTTTGCTGCACATTATCTATTGCTTGCGAATAGACAGGCCTCATCAGAGTAAAAATAATCAGACCAACTGTAGTTATGGCAAGAACACTTACTTGGGGTCATCATAATCTTGAGGACCCATATAATGATAGAGAAAAAAGGAACCTTTGTGTGATTGAGTCTCACCACCTCACTTTACAGTTGGGGAGGGAAATGAAAAGAGAATAAATTACTTTTCCAAATTCACACAATATAATGATATGTGTACTCTAGAGTGTCCTGGAATCAAGCAGGATAAACTTGAACTCTGAAAGTACACTCTCTCTCTCTCTCTCTCTCTCTGCAGGAGGATTTTCTCCAACAAGTTGAAAAAGCATAGGGAATACTCTGGATGAAATATGAAGTGCATGACAGTTCCTTCTGTCATCTTTAAGATAAATATTTTTTATGACATTAGCTGGTCCACTGAAAAAATGTTAGGCTTCCTCCATTCTACTACTATGTTAAAGAAAAGAAGGAGGGAAAATAGGAATTACTGGTTACAACACTACTATTATAACTACTAGTTTCCACTACTGCTTAATGAGAAATCCTTTCTATAAATTATATTATTTAACTCTCTTGACAACACTGTGAGATAGGTGTTGTTATCCCCAATAACCCCAGTAAAGAAACAAAGAGAGAGGAAGGTAAAGTAGTTTATTCATGTTCCTACAAGTGGTTATGTTGGGGTTTGATCTCCAAGATAAGTATTTCCAAAGCTCATCGTTCTCCCATAGTGTGTGGTATGTCATTATCTGAAAATACCCTCACTTCAGATCTTTCCCTTCTCTTTCATCCTCTTTCTAATTTTATAGAGTGTTAGCCTATCTTTGGAAATATGAAAAACTAGTCCTTCTTAACATTTTAATACTGACTAATAAAGTATATTTCCAATTTCAAAGGATGAATTGAATACAATTTCTTTAAAAAGAGTGGAGTGAAAAGAGCATCAGAATAAGAGTCAGGTGACTTGCATTTCCTTTTCAGCTCTGTTTCTAACTCAAATCATGGAGCAGGAACTAACTGTTCTTACTGTACAATATCACAATATCAGGATTTGGCAGGATCTGTGATCTCACTTGGAAGTAGAATTGGGCACACAGTAATCAAAATCACCTAGGGATGCTTTTTTTTTTTTTTCGCAGTATATTATACCTACATTTGTCCATTCGCTAAGCCTCAAGTTATGACAGAATATCAAGGGTGGTGGTGTGGAAACTGACATGTACATTTTAAAACCAGTCCCTACGGGATTTTAATTTATCACCTTCCTCTTTGAAGAGATGATCACTAAAGTCCATAAGATGTAGGTTAAGTGACGTTTGAGAATAGGCAAATATGAAATCGGTGAGACTTCTACCAAGTTCCCTTTTAACAAGTTACCATTAACTTTACCAAACTACACTGCAATGTATTCATCATATAATACATCACACACTCATGTACTAACCCCTCTCTGACCACTAACATGTGCCGAGTCCCCAAAGATAATTCTCTACACTCAGAGGTTTTATTTGAAGCCTACGAAGTGCTAGATGTAATTCTGAAATTCTCTCAAGGCACCTGTAAAACCTTTTCTTTTTCCTCAAAGCAAAGATTATTGGAAAAGGTCACTTAACCATTTTCTTGTAGAGGAGGCATGCATAAATCCATACCAGTCCCCAAGGAAATAAATGTCTTGCCTGTTATATTGGAAAGACATCAAATTAAGTTGAAATCCAAGGCGTATCTTGAATTCAGGCTTTATATTTAAAGTGAAAATCTGCATTCAAAATAAAAACATTAGACTAAAATGTGTGTTTGGGAGGATGTAAATGTTGTATAAAGAATAATAAAAATAAAAAGCAGGGCAGGGCTCATTCAAAATTTATGACAGTTTATTTTGGTAAATCCACTAGATGGAATATAATATATTCATAAAATTGTAGCTATTAACTATATAATGTATAATATATAATATTGTATGTAATATATAATAACTAATGTAGAATAATATATTTTAAAATCTTACAACATAAAAATACATAAAAAAGCAGGACATAAAATTTTATTTACCATTTGAATAAAATTAACTTGAAAGATACATATGAAAATTATGTATACATATGGCTAATTGCCAATTTATTAAATATGAACTATAAGCCTGGAACTGTACCTTATATTTATTATCTCATTTAAATCTCAAAGCAACACTTACATAAGTATTATTTGTTCATGGTCAGTGAGAAAACTCACTTACTTAAAATGACTCAGCTTTTTATTTTCATGCCTGTAAGATGGTTAATTTTATGTGCCAACTTGGCCAAGTTATAGTACCCAGATATGTGGTCAAATACTATTTTAGATTTTTCTGTGAATATATATTTTTGGAGAGATTAACATGTAAATCACAGACTTTAAGAGAAGCCAATTGCCCTTCATCATGTGGATTGACCTCATTCAATTAGTGAAGGTCTTACAAAAAGACTGACCTCCCCTGAAGAAGAGGGAATTCTTATAGCAGATGGTTTTGAACTCAAACTGTAGCCCTTCCCAAGGTCTCCAGCTGACCAGTCTACCATGTAGATTTTGGATTTGCCAACCTCCACATCAGTGAGCCAATTCCTTATACAAAATCTCTCTCTGTCTCTCAGTATAGATAGATAGGTATTAATGGATAGACAGATATAGGTATAGTTAGATAGATAGATACATAGGTAGATATAGATACACATGTACATATCATATCTATCTATATTTATATGTTGTCTATATTTATATACACATCGATATATGTGTGTTATATACCCACATCCTATTCTGTTTCTCTGGGAAACAGTGACTACTACAGATTTTGTTTCAGAGAGCGGTTCTAGAGGAACATAATCTTAAGAATGAGTTTTCTAAATTGATTTTAGTTTTTCTGGAATTGTTTTTCTAATCTGATTAAATTTGAAGTCACTAATGACTCTATATCCTGTAGCAAAGAGGGCACTGATCATCCATGATATGATGTGACCATAGAGGTAAGCAAGTTATCACCATAATATTCATAATCAAACACTTATAAAAGGCAAGGTTCTGTGTGGCCATGCACTGTACATGATACCTTTGAAAATTTTTGTAAAAATAATGGGTATAATGAAATTGCCTAGTTGCTCCTATATCACTGGAAAAAGTAGGGGATAAAAGGATGAGCTCAAGAATTCTAATTTCCAGTTGAAGTGCTGTATAAATGATCTGAAAACTTCTGTCTATGCTGAAAGAGACCCTTTTCTACTATAGTTGCAGAGCTGAGATTGCTGAAAAAACAAAACCAGAAACTCATCCTGTGAGTGGCTGAATTACAACGCAAATTGAATTCCCAACCTCACTGCATGTCTACTGTTAAAGTTCGGTCAGTGATTGGGAAAGAATGGAATCCTGAATGTTGGAATGGGAATGTATGGGAAGATTCAGATGAAACTGGGGACATTGAACCTCCAAATTCTGATGAGTCTTCTTTGCCAGTAGAAGTAGCTGATCCACCCCATCTGAGGAGATTTACCCTGCTTTGTCTGAGGAAACAGCAATGGCCTCTCCTGAAATAGTACCTTTCAAGACACAACTGATTCTCCTCAGGAATCACCCTCACCACCTCTCTTTGCTTCTAGACCTATAACTAGACTCAGCAGGCTTCAAAAGATGAGGTAGAAATTATGACCCATGAGGATAATGATAGAAGGAACATAAAGTTGTATCTGCTGAATTTATGAATATGGGCGCCCTAAGCAGACATTCTCAATTTAATGTTGCAGCTCAGGTTGTTAGAAAGGGCTCTAACAATTTGTTTGAATGTTAAAACATGGATCAAAGGTGACACAGGTCAAATAAACTTGAAATGTTAGACCTGCCTTGGTATAGTGTGAGAGGAAGGAATTCAAATGTTTAGGGAGATTGGAATGTCAGAGTGAATTTGTCACATAAGACTTACTCACCCACCTGGGAGGGTCCAGAGGACATATCTGTTACCAATATTGTGAGGACTAAATTTGTGACAGAAGCCCCAGCATCCTTTAAGAGCTCTGGGATCACTCTTTTCTGAAAACCCAAAATTGCAGTGGGAATTGCTGCCACTAAGTGCAATGGAAAACTTAATGCAATGAAAATCATTGGATCCCGGGGTAGCAGGGCCAAATGGTGGCATCCTCTGACAAAGGCATGATAGAGATAGTTATCCCAGCAGACAGCAGAGTCAAAGCAGCGATCAAAGTAATCTGGCTCACAAAGACCTGTGCTGTTAGCTAGGTGATCATAGTGTTCCTAGAAGTGAAATAGATAAGAAACCTACAAATTCTTACTTTATCTGCATAAAGTGAAAGAATTCTGGGTCAAGTGAACAAAACTCTAATTTGTATCATAAAAATAGAGAGTCATGGCCCCTCAAGTCAATTCCCAAACTTGATCCAGTTTGCAGACCCAGAGGCCCTTGTATAAAGGGAAGGTGGAGTCCACTTGAGGAAGGACTCTGTACCCTGTCAAAAATTTATACTCTTCATCATTCTCTCAGTCTTACCCAAAGGGAGCCATGGTCTTTTATCATAGTGACTCTGTACTGGGGATAAAGATATAATCAGACCTTTCAAAGATTACTGAATAATGACTCTGAACTGAGACTAATTTCAGGGGATCCAACACAATACTGTAGCCCACACTGCTGTCAGAGTAGGGACTTGTGGAGGTCAGGTGATCAATGAAGTTTTAGCTCAGGTCCATCTTACAATGGGTCCAGTGAGTCAATAAATCCATCCTGTGCTTATTTCTCCAGTTCTGGAATGCGTACTTTGAATAGACACACTGAGCAATTGGCAGAAACCCTACATTGGTTCCCTGACCTGTGGAGTGAAAGCTATATGATAGGAAAGACCAAGTAAAGCCATTAGAACTGCCTCTGCCTAGGAGAAATTGTACACCAAAAGCAACATCTCATTTATGAGATTAGCGCCACCATCAAGGACTTGAAGGATACAGGGGTAGTGATTCCTGTGATACACCTATTCAGCTTGTCTATTTGGACTGTGCAGAAAACAGACGGATCTTGGAGAATGAAAGTGGATTATCATAAGCTAAACAAGGTGGTGACTCCAACTGCAGTTACTGTACCAGATGTGGTTTCATTGCTAGGGCAAATTAACATATCTCTTGGTACCTGGTTTCTAGCTATCCATCTGGGAAATGTCTTTTTCTCCACACTTGTTAGAAAAGGCTATCAGAAGTGGTTTTCCTTCAGCTGGCAAGGCCAGCAATACACCTTTACTGTCTGACTTCAGTGGTGCATCAACTTTTTAGTCTTATGTTATAGTTTAGTTATCAGGGACCTTGATTGCCTTTCCCTTCCACAAGATATCACATGGGTCCATTACATTGTTGATGTGCTGGTTGGACATAGTGAGAAAAAAGTAGCAACTGTTCTAGACTTATTGGTAATGGATTTGCATCTCAGAAGATGGGAAATAAACCTGACAAAAATTCAAGGACATTTTACCCAGTGAAATTTCTAAAGGCCCAGGGGCTTGAGAAAGTTGATAGCCCTTCTAAGGTGAGGGATGCATTGTTGAATCTAACTTCCCCTACAAATGAAAAAGTGACACAGTACCCTGTGGGCATCTATGGATTTTTGAGGTAACATATTCCTCATGTGAGTGTGTTACCCTGGCTCATTTATCAAGTACCTGTAAAGCTGCTAGTTTTGATTCAATCCCAAAACAAGAGGAAGTTCTGCCACTGGTCCAAATTACTGTACAAGCTGCTCTGCCATGTGGCCATATGTTACAGCAGATCCAATGGCGCTTGAAGTGTAGTGGAAGATAGGGATGCTGTTGAAAAACTTTAACAGTTCCTTAAAGCTGATCCACAGCAAAGGCCCCTAGGATTTCGGAGCAAAGAATTATCCTCTTCTGTGGATAACTCCACTTCTTTTGAGAGAACAAAAAAACAGCTCTCCGTGTTTTGAAACAATATTTTCAAACTGACGGCTGTTTTCTGAAATGGATCTTGGCCTGCTACTGAGCCTTAGTAGAGACTGAATGATGAGAAGACGACTGAATCAAGTGATAACGATGGTCCACAAAGTTCCCATGCGACCTGAGTTGCTCGTCATTGACTGGATGTTATCTGACCCACCAAGCCATAAAGCTGGGCATGCACAGTAGCACTTTGTCATCAGGTGAAGAGGTATGTGTGTAATCGGGCCCAAGCAGAGCAGGAAGGTACAAATAAGTTACATGAAGAAGAGACTCAAATGTCTATGGTCCTCACTTCTCTCTCCCAGCCTGCACTCATGGCCCCATGGGGAGTTCCCTAAGATCAGTTGACAGAGGAAGAAAACATGTGGGCATTGTTTACAGATGGTTCCATATAATATGAAGACACCATCCAGAAGTGGACAGCTGCAGCCCTGCAGCATCTCTCTGGGACATCCCAGAAGGACAGTGATAAAGGGAAATCCTCTTAGTGGGCAGAACTTCAGGCAGAGGGCCTGATGCACCTTGATGTTCATTCATCCTGCAAGGCCAGACATACAATTATACACCAATTCTTGGGTGGTGGCCAATGGCTGGATGGTCAGGGACTTGGATGTCACATGACTAGAAAATTAGTGATGAGATCTGGGTAAAACTCTATGAGTTTTATGGATAGCCCTCTCTGAATGAGGAAAAGCGGGAAGATATTTGTGTCCCACGTGAATGCTTACCCAAGGGTGACCTTAGCAGAGGGGAATTTTAATATCAAGTGAATAGGCTGACTCATTCTGTGGATACCAGTCATTCTTTTCCCCCAGCTACCCTTGTCATTACCCAGTGGACACATGGGTAAAGTGACCATGGTTGCAGGGATAGAGGTTTTACAAGGGCACAGATACAGAGTTCCACTCATCAAGGCCAACCTAGCTATGGCCACCACTGAATGCCCAATCCACCAGCAGCAGAAACCAAACTATAATTAGTCAGCAATCTGGTAGCAGGTGGATGACACTGGGCCGCTTCTATAACAGAAAGGGCAGTGTCTTGTTTTACAGTAATAGGTACTCTCTCAGGATCAGATTTACCTTTCCCGTATGCAGTGCTTGTTCACAGTTACTTGGGGGTTACTAGTATTCACTTTATCCTCTGAGCAAGGAAAGTAAGGTGCAGAGAGGATAACTGAATTGCACTTTGTTACCTGGATGCTCACTGCAATATTTTAGCTTTCTTGTCAACTTTCCAACTATTTCTCATTTATCTATCTCTTCATAGAAGAATCATACTGTTTACCCCTTTGAAGGTGTATATTATGTTTACTATCAACCAGGACTAATCATCCCTCATTACTCTTATTTTTCAGAATTTTCAAGCCATTCTTGTAAGGATTTTATAAGGATCTTGAAAACAAAGTTTTACTTCAAAAAACATGTTGAGGGCTTCTCTGGTGGCGCAGTGGTTGAAGGTCCGCCTGTCGATGCAGGGGACGCGGCTTCATGCCCTGGTCTGGGAAGATCCCATTTGCCGCAGAGCGGCTAGGCCCGTGAGCCATGGTCACTGAGCCTGCACGTCCGGAGCCTGTGCTCCGCAATGGGAGAGGTCTCAACAGGGAGAGGCCTGCATACTGCAAAAAAAAAAAAAAAAAAAAAAAGTTGGTAATTTTGTCAAATTAGCATTAAATTTATATGTTAGCAAAGATCATTTAAATGGTTATTTTTCTTTAAATAATGTAAGACTTCCTATTTGTTGAAGTCTTTGTATTTTTGTGTTTATGCCACTCATTATCATTTTCAATATAGACCTAACTTCAACATAGACCTGGTGTCTAGTAAGTTAGGTCTAGTTCCCCATCACTTCTTCTTACTGTTAAGCCTGATGTGTGTGTTTTATTTCTTCCATTATTTCTTCCAACCAGTTAGTAAGAAAATACTTATTTCTATATATTAAATTTACAAACAATAGTTCTGAGTTTTTTTGAACATTTGAACATTTAAATGAGTTTTTTCAACTGAATCTCAGAAATGTTCCACGTATAAGGTTAAAACTCTGATTTTGCTGTTGTTTTGTTTCATTTTTTTCAAATGTATTATTTCTTGCTTGTGTAATTGTATTTACTTGCAACTGAAGAACCTGGAGAAATAACTGTGGTGCTAATGGAAACCATGTCTTCTTAGAACATGAATGATCCTGGAGCAAGATCCCTGGGCTGGCTCAAACCCCTCACTCCTTAAGGGGAACCTCTACAATTGTGATTATCCTCCTTACTGTGGGTCCCCTACTCAGTGGTGTGGGTCCTGGTTATACCGTATAACTGACCCTACTATCCATCTCGCTGTGGTTTCTTCTTTATATCTTTATGTTTTGTAGCTAGTTGCTGAGGTAATAACAATGATCTTATATGCATTGTATTTATATCTCTTTCATTAAACATTTTCTATATTTTCTTTCCATAAATTAAAAAAAAGTGTCCACTTGGTTTCTGCCACTCACTTTCTTCATCTCCAAATTTTAGATGATTACAGTGTTGTGTGTGTGTGTGTGTTAAGGTTTATGCCTTTAAATATTCTCAATTATTTTTTGTCCTTCAAGTAAGTTTTTGACCTGTTTATAAAACATGAGGAAATTTCATACTTACACTACTGCATACCTTCTCTCCCTCATCAACTTCTGTTAGTTATATAATTTCTATGACACTAGAGTTTTTAGCGTTCAAATTTTATATTAAAGTCATAATTCCACATTTGTTTTAGTCTTTGTTCTATAGTGAATAGTATCAACGCTCAGCACTAACCCTTCAGTATCATTTCTCCATCCATCTTTTGTCTGGCTCAAGTTCATTCCAACGTATTTCCCTTAAAAAGGCCCCATTGGAAATCTTTATTCTGTTCTTGGGAATTCTAAATGATGTGTGTCAATTGCCTTCATTCTTAAATCTCTTTATAACTCGTATAAAATTCTTGGGACATTTTTGTTCATATAAGAATTAGGAATGGCTCTACTGTTTTCTACCATTGCTAGAAATGCTAGCTTAAAACATTCCTTATTTAATTTACAGTTCGGTAATTTATTAGGGTATGTTTCAGGGTTAATCATTCTGTCAATTTTTCCCAGAACTCAATGCATTCTTTAATATTTAAAATCAAGTTTTCTTTTATATCTTGGAAAAATATTAAATGATACCTTCATTTTTTTCTGTTTCTTTTGTCCTCTTCAGAAACAAGTAGTTTTCTTCAGAAGCAGCTATTATAAGAATCTGTCTTCTATAGGTATTATTATTATTTCAATTCCACAATGTATTATAATTTCAGTTACTTTTAAACTCTTTTAACCCTTTGCTTATTTTTCTTAATCCTGTGCTTTATACAGAAGCCTTCTTTTTTCTGTAATATTGTAAAATTCATTCCCCCATATACTACATCCAAAGTTATCTTTGTGTATTCGTTTTACTTTTTCATTTCACTTTTTTAGTTTAATTTAGCTTTGTTTTGTTTTGTTTTCTTAGTTCTGCTACTCATGTCCTTTTGTTTCACAATTTTCCTCCTTCAATGTTTTTTGTAAGATTTGAGTCCTTATTTTTTCTAGGAGAGTACTTCACTAAAGTTTTTTTTTTTTTCCCTTTTATTTTATAGTCATGGCAACAGTTTTCATCCACTTCATGGCAGCATTTTTTTGTTTGTTTTTCTTTTCTGACAAATGTCTATACATATTTGTGTAAATTGTAATGTCTTTTTCTAAATCCAGTACTTATTTTTATTATTATCATTCATCTTGAATCAGATGAGATATTCTGAACCACATTTGCAGGAGGTACATATGAAAATCCAATACCAGGGTCCAGGCTAATAGGTTTAAGTTGTCTGTGTAAGTGAGCCGTTAGTTAGCTGAGCAGAGCAGCTGGAAGACTCTGCATAATTCACTGTGTTTCTCACTGCCCACTGCACCCTTTACCCAAAGGCTACCTCTTATAAGTATCACTTGGTTCTACACTGCCTCCTATGTTCCCATCTCCTGCACTTATTCCTGGTGCCAAACTAGCTCTATGAAAGTTTCATTCCCATTTTTCAAAATGAGCTTCTAAGTGTTGCTCTTCAGCATATCCCCAGACTTTGTACCACCTGGGAAGCCATGACAGCACTTTTTGTTTTGTTCTCCAGTACGTTACATACCTTGTGGCTTACAGTTTCAAGAAAAAGTAATGTTCTGCTATTGCCTTTCTTTCTCCGTATTGTTTTTGTATCATACCTGTGAAGAAAATTAGGGAGAGCTGATTTTGATGATTTAAAATCTGTAGGCTGTTAGTTTTATTATCATTTGAGTATAGTCATACTTCAAAAATTCAACATTCCTAAAATGTAAGTTTAGCAAATGTATTTCTATAGATTTAAAGATTTTATTAGTTTGTGGAAATTTGGAGACAATGATAAAATATCTAACTTTTTGGAAAACTTACATATTGTTACTTGTAGGGTGCCTATTTTTATAAAAGTAGAAAAAATCAATAGATTAAACAAATAAATAAAATAGCAAGAACATGTCAGGTAGTCAAAAGTGCTGTAATGAAAATAAACCCTGTTAAAGTGACAAGATTAGTTTACATTGGATGTTTTGAGAAGCTGTCATCAAAAAGTAGGTATTTGAAGTGAGTGTTAAATGCTGAAAATGAGGCAATTATATGAAGATTTCGGGACAGAGCATTCTAGAAATAGGGCACAGCAGTTCTCACGTTGTAAAATGTGACAGACTAGGATAAGATGCTGGCTGATATCACCTGGAGCCAGGTAGAGTCTTTTTTTTTTTTTTTTTTGTCTGTATTGGGTCTTCATTTCTGTGTGAGGGCTTTCTGTAGTTGCGGCAAGCGGGGGCCACTCTTCATCACGGTGTGCGGGCCTCTCACTGTTGTGGCCTCTCTTGTTGTGGAGCACAGGCTCCAGACGTGCAGGTTCAGTAGTTGTGGCTCATAGGCCTAGTTGCTCCACGGCATGTGGGATCTTCCCAAACCAGGGCTCAAACCCGTGTTCCCTGCATTGGCAGGCAGATTCTCAACCACTGCGCCACCAGGGAAGCCCGCAGATAGAGTCTTAAAGTCCAGAGTAAGAGCATGGATTTCATTAAAGTGCACTATAGGGGTTTTTTTGAGATATAATTGACATATACTATTATATGTTGTACACTTCAGGTGTACAACATAATCTTTCGATATTGGTATGTATTTTGAAATGTTCACCACAATAAATCCAGTTAACATCTGTCACCAGACATAGTTAACAGTTTTTTTTCTTGTGATGTGAACTTTTAAGACCTACTCTCTTAGCACCTTTCAAATACACAATACAGTGTTATTAACTATAGTCACCATGCTCTACATCCCTATGAATTATTTGCTTTATAACTGGAAGTTTTGACCCCCTCCACCCATTGGTAAAGGAAAAAAATATTTTTTATAATGAAATCAGATGTCTTTGACTCACATTTTGCTTTTGATGGTATGCTGCATGAGAATAAAAACCATCTTAATTCACCAGGTACTAAAAGTTTTCCCCACATACAGATTTGTGAAATTTGAGATATAATTCAAACGTATGGATGCTCCCTGACTTCAAGTGTTTTTCCACCTAGAAGAATTTGAATTGTAAACGAGGAGTCTAAAAACTGCACTGATGATGACCTAAACAAATTATCATTCATGAAGGCTTAGGTACATTGTCAAAGGGAGATGCTCTAGCCTGATTGATTACTTCTCTGAGGTAGATTCTTCCAAACAGTGACTGATTTAATTTTCACAACAACCTATTTGAAATAGCTATAAATTTCTTCTATTTTCCAGTTAAAGAAACACACATTTAAGGTTTAAGGACTTTGCCCAAGATTACACAGCTAGTAAATGGCAGAGCACAACCAAACTCAGCTCTGCTCATCACCCAGCATGGGTGCTTCCCCTAAGTACTGATCTACCACCTTAAAGGCTAAAGGTAGAGAGAATTGAGGGCAGGAAGTACCTTTCTGATTTGGCAAATCATTCCCCTATTAGTAGTTCTCTCTGGAAGCTATGCAAGTGGTATCTTGAGTTGGACCATTTATTTATCTCTGGCAGAGAGTAGGCTCCCTTTTCCCGTAGCGGTGCAGCCTCAGCAGTCAGAACTGATAACAGCTACCAGACGCCTGAGCTGTTTTATATTTGCCAGGAGACAACAGCGTGAATGACTTGTAGCACCTTCGGAACCCTGATGAGTTCAAGGCCCAGAGTAGAGATTGCAGAGGGTAATTCCCAGATAATTCAAGGAGAAGGGAAAACTAGACAAATCCCTGTTTCACTCTTTGAAATTGTGCTGTGAGAAATGAGTTTAGAAGTCTGAGAAGAAAAACTGTCTCATGGAGAGTGCTTCAAATAATTTTATTTTATTTTTCCTTCACTCTTTGGGGATTGAACTTCAACCCAATTCATTTTTAAAATTGGAATTTCTCTTCCATTCAGAGCAAGATATAACACAAGATAAAATTTGATGCTTCCTTCAAAGACACCAAATGTCTTAGACACAGGCCAGGGAAACTACTGCTGGCTACTCATGTGCCATGGATCTCGTTCTTCCTTTTTGCCTTTTTGGTAACTTAGTGGTGGAAGTATAGGGGTTTTAGATCATTCAAATATGCTATTTTCTTTATTTCAAAATGCTGAATCCATTCAGCCCTTCTGAATGAGAGAGACAGATCATGCAGTGTTGCCTCAGTTTAGGCAGAAAACTTACTTTAAAGAAATTTATTTCAACATGAAGTTAGTGCCTCTCATATGTCAAACCATCTGGTAGGATCTGAAATTCAAAAATAATAGGATCCTGCTCCGGTCCTTCCAAGGCTTACCTTCTCGTTGCAGGGACAGATGGACAACTAAGTCCAGTATGCAATGGGCAAGGCTTCCCACACTTTCTTGAAATTTGAGGTCTCCCTGTTTTTCATCATTTCTCCATCTTCTTAGGAAGGAGCCATAGATGAAGACCATGGCCACACATCAGAGGAGAGATTGGATGTATAGAGGTTTATGTGACATTATTAAGGGGCTCTTCATGGGCCGAGATTTGAGATGACCTGGATTTAAATTCTAATTCTTTTACATCCTGTCGCTGTCAGTTGTGTGTAGTTCCTGTCTGAGTCCTCAGGGAGGTGAGAAGAGGCTGAAGGGAAGAACACAGTCTTTGTGCTGTGTTCCGCCATGATAGTGGCCTGGACTCTTGGCTATGTGGTTGTCTGGAGGTGGCTTCACTCTCACCAGGTCCTTCCGTGACTTTCTCAGTGATCCCATGCTGGAAAATTTCTGTTGTGAGTCTTGTGATGTGGTGATGACTTTTCTTAGAGGGTTACACAATAATTCTACAACCCACCTCTGCCCAGTCCATTCTGAGGCAGCCCCGTCCCCTACTTCCTCAACACCCCCCCACCCCCACCCCAGGGCAACTTGTCAGGAAAAGTCCCTTTAGAGTTGCATCCAACTGGATCTTTCCCACATGCCTCAAATCAAGTTCATGCTTTTCACTGCTCTTTGTGGAAATGAATGCTGGTCCTAATACAGCCCCTTATTTCTTTCTTCTGCCATCTTCAGTCAATAGCTA
Source organism: Orcinus orca (assembly GCF_937001465.1). Lineage (NCBI taxonomy): Eukaryota > Metazoa > Chordata > Mammalia > Artiodactyla > Delphinidae > Orcinus > Orcinus orca. Next base: position 15,705,333 of record NC_064565.1, on the reverse strand, counting down.
TAGTCTTCAGATTTCTCAAGTTTTCGCTCATTGGAGAAGAAAACCAGGTCTCAGATGAATTATAAAAGGATTCTAGTCATCATAAACATGAGCGAATTCACACAATCAAACAAACAACAATAATAACAACACTGATAGATGTCAATTTTTATTGCAAGCAAAATTAGATCAAAACATTGAAAGAGACTGTAAGTGATACGGAGGACAAAACCTAGCTCATACTCACAATTATTGTCCCTGAATTAAAGATTTCTAGAGATGGAACAAAGCTGTATTCAAAGATATAAAATGATAACTTCTTTTTTTCCTGGAATTAAGGAAGAGCTGAATCTGATAATGCAAGAGTAGCAATGTGTTCCAAGGATGCTAGCACAGACATCTTCTTTTTCTGCAAATGTTGGGCTGTGTCACTAAGAGCAAACCTCCTGCCAAAAATTACCATAAAAAACTGGATAAAAGACTTTTTTTTTTTTGCAGTACGTGGGCCTCTCACTGTTGTGGCCTCTCCCGTTGCAGAGCACAGGCTCGGGACGTGCTGGCTCAGTGGCCATGGCTCATGGGCCTAGCCACTCCATGGCATGTGGGATCTTCCCAGACCGGGGCACGAACCCGTGTCCCCTGCATCGGCACGCGGACTCTCAACCACTGTACCACCAGAGAAGCCCAAGACTTTTTAAAAACAATTTTAAAAACCTGAAAATGTGGTGAGGTAGTGCTAGAACAAACTTTGTGTCAGAACATTAACCAAGGGTATACAGAGTTGTACCATGTGGTATAAAAAGGAAGGGTTTTTATTTATCTATTTTTGTAAGGTGGGGAAAAATTAGACATCGCACACTAATATGACTATTTGTGTCACTGCCACCAACCTGGAAGCACTGTTAAGATCATTTTCCTGAGGATCCACTTTTACACATTTCTGAATGATGCCTTGGGGACTAGTTTAGTTCCCCAGGACACCCAGGGGAAGAAAATCAGATAATATCAAAGATTAAATTATTTTTGTTCCCAATAAATAGCACCATTTTTCTCATCTCATGGCTACTGAGATTTTGCAGTAGCTGGAGACACTCACAAGTTGTAGGTGAGTCAAGTGAAGGAGCAAGAAAAAATATTTGCTTTGAAGTAAACCATAATGGTGATGTGTCAGTTTAAAGAGTAAAAGAAAAATATTTTTTTTCACATGTCCACCAGCTTATCACTGTGACTAGAAAACCCTTTCTCTTTTCATTATGGCACACTGCCTTCTTATTTGGAGAGACAACTTAGGCCAAAGACCTGGCAAAGTCCCTGGAATGTAGCGTGGGCCTGATCAATGGCCATCACTTTCTCACCTTGAACGAATATACTGTATTTCATTTTTTAGGAAGAGGCATGGACTCATCTTACATATAAATCTTGACAGACTTAAAATACTTTCCCCAAATGTACACTCAACTCCTATCTCTTTAATAAGACTAGGTCTCTTTAAAGAAGATGAAACAAAAAGCATGTGGAGAGTTATTCTGTAGGGAAGGATGAGGTAGATGGTAAGGGGAGAGGACACCATGAAGTAAACCCTTTGTGGATACCTTCGCTGCCCTCCTGCAAGAAAGCTAAGATGTAGCTTTTCCTATGATCACACTGAATTTATATTGTGTCACTAATAGTGTGGCAATTCTTTCATTGAATTTATTCAGTCTTTTGTTCATGCAATTTGGTGGATGAAAGAAATAAAACAGAGACCAAACTATAGTCATTTATTTGATGAATTTAAGGAGTAAACAAATAGACAAATATAGTATTTTTTTTGATAAAGATAAACGAAGCTTGAGTTGAGATGAACACAGGGGAAGAGTTCCAACAAATTACCGGGCCACAGAGACTATAACATTTTCCAGAGATACATAGTAAGGGAGACCTGAAGAATGAGTAGGAATGATCTGGAGACAAAGGAGGAAAAACTCACCAAGACAGAGGATTGGCATATGCAAAGCCCAGCAGTAAAAAGTGTAGTGTAGCCTTCCAGGATTTCTTGCTTACTCAACAGGTAACAAGATATGCACACATCTCTTACCCTTCCTTTGTTCAATTAACAATATATTCTGGACATCTGCCTGTACAGGTTCATTAATTTCCAACTGCTTAGGAGTCTACTCTGTGGATACAGTTGAATCTAGTTCCGGATTGATCACTTGCATGATTTCCGATTTTTGCTATTGCAAAAATATTGCTCTGAATAAGATAACAATGTTTTCCCCGTTCCTCATTTATCTTTACATGCGTTTTCAAGACCTTACATAAAATTGTTTGTTTACATCTAGTATTCTATTTTGGCTTGAGATACCTCATATGTTATATATAAAATTTTCATAAATATTTGGGTCTATTTCTGAACTTTCTATCTTGTTTCCTTGCTTTGATTTTCTATTCATTTGCCAGTACTACATTTTAAAATTGTTGAATCCTTATAGTATATTAATATCTCTTAAACTATATTTCCTTGTTGCCTTTTTACTTCCAGTGCTATTAAAGCCATACTTACTTGTTCAAGTTTTATATAGGATTTAGAATTAACATAAAATTCTGGAAATAAATCTTGGTATTTTCACTGACAGCGTTAATTTATAAATTATCTAGAATTGACATCTTTATGAGACTGAGTCACTCTATTAAGAACATGTTATATATTTCTATTCATCAGGTCTACTTTTGTGTCCTTAGAAGTTTTGTTGTTGTTTTTAAAGTTTCTGTGTGTAGAGGTTAAGTCTTTTCTTCTATTATATATTATTAGTTATGTATACATATGAAGGCTTCTGACCGTTGGATATTAACTCTATAACCTGCTATCCATTGAGTTAATTTACTGTGTTTAGTAGTTTTTTTCCTTGTTGATTCTTCAGGGTTTTCCTGTTTTACAGTCACATACTCTACAGATAGTGTGTGTAGGGGCTGTGGGTGTGGATGTGAGTGGGTCTAGTTTAACCTTCTCCATACCACTTTTAATTCTCTAATATCTTTTGTTTGTCAGTCTGATAATGCCTCCAGTTAAAAGTTAAATAATAAATTTAGGAGTTAGGAGAGAGTGGGCATCTCTGTCTTGTTCCTGACTTTAAAAAGTGATAAAGTAACTAGGGTCTGTCCTTTCATTAAGCCGGATTTGAGATGTGTGTGTGTGTGTGTGTGTGTATGTGTGTGTGTGTGTGTGTGTACACAACATGTTTAAATAGTTAACCCTCAATTTCTATCATATTACAGTTGTGGGTTGAAAGTTGTCAAAATTCTGTTTCTATGGAGAGGTTTATATAATTTCTATAATTAAATGAAACTATGTTATCAATTGTATTAACATATTTCTTGATAGTGAACCATCCTTGAATTCTTGAAATAGAGTTTCATAAAATAAATTATTCTATAGGTTTTCTTTCTGTGTTATCATCTTTATATTTTGAATCAATATTATATTTTCTTCAGTAAAATAATTTAGTGATGGCCCTTTTACCCCTAAATCTGGAATAGTTTAAATATTATTAAAGTGATATGTTTTTTGGTGTAATTCTTCTCTGAAACCATATGTTTTTGACATTCTTTTATCAATATACTGTTGTCAAAGCTTTCCACTTGCTGTATGTATTTGATTTACTTACTTTGGTGTAAATCAATCTATTTAGTTTCTTCTCTCATGAAGACATGTAGATAAATGATAGTTTGTTAAAATTGTATCCATTTTATCCAGTTTCTATTTATTTGCTTTGAGTTTGCAAAAAAAAAGTCTCCTATGTTTTTTATCCTGCTCTTCCTGTTTCAGTGATTATGTCTTTATTTTGTGTTTTATCTTTTTATCAGGAAAGTTATTCTTTATTAATTTTATATTGCTACAAAAGTAAGTTACTTATTTATTAGCAGTTTTCTTATCAGCTTTTCCCTAAATGATTAATTTGTATTTTATCTTCAATTATTTCTTATTTTCTTCAGTTTAATTTTGCTGTTATATTTCAACTTTTTTCCTAAATTTCAATGAGATGCTTAATTCATTCACTTTCATTATTTCTTGTCTATTTATATGAGTATTTAAAATAATATTTCCGGGTTTCCCTGGTGGCGCAGTGGTTGAGAGTCTGCCTGCCGATGCAGGGGACGTGGGTTCGTGCCCCAATCCGGGAGGATCCCACGTGCTGCGGAGCGGCTGGGCCCGTGGGCCATTGCCGCTGAGCCTGCGCGTCCGGAGCCTGTGCTCCACGGTGGGAGAGGCCACGACAGTGAGAGGCCCACGTACCGCAAAAATAAATAAATAAATAAAATAAAATAATATTTCCTCTGAGCCTTTATTTTGCTTCATTTTGGTTCTGAAATATAGTGTTCTCATTATCATTCTTTTTCTAGAAATTTTGCAATTTGGATTTATTTATCTTTTGACTTGAAATTTGTTTGTGAGAGACTTAAGGTATTCATGAATATCAAATATTATGTTTATAAATATAATGTAAGTATTATTATTTTAAACACATGAGAAAGCTTACTGTCTGCAGAGGAGATAATGGATTGGAGGAAAACAAGCTGTAAGGACCTCTTTATAGGACTTCCCTGGTGGCAAGTGGTTAAGTCTTAACAGTGGTTAAGACTCCGTGCTCTCAATGCAGGGGGCCCAGTGGTTAAGACTCCGTGCTCTCAATGCAGGGGGCCCAGGTTCGATCTCTGATCAGGGAACTAGATCACACATGAATGCCACAACTAAGGAGCCTGCCTGCTGCTACTAAGACCCAGCACAACCACATAAAGAAATAAATACATACATATTAAAGAAAACATAGATAAAGTGAATATGGAAACATGTTTTTTAAAAAGAAACCTCTTTATATTTGAAGTTGCTTACGTTCAAAGATAAATTTTAGGTTGCCTGAGATTGAGCAATTATGTATTCTAAACAAAGAAGTCAATAGTGAGAAGGAAACAAGCAAGTGGATTTGAGGCATAAAAAGGGACTATGATAAAAATTTTCATAGGGATTCATTGTAAGTGCTTCCTGAGGCTGAGAAAAGCGTTAAGGCTATTGATGTAAGATGAGTCATAGACAATGGCCTGGGTGGAGAAGCTACTCACTGAAGCAGGAACCGACAGATGACACACAGGTTCAAAGGGAAAGACAAGAAGAGGCCTGACCTGTTAGATTTTAGGTGCCTGAGAAATATACATGCAGTGATGTTCTTGAGACAGCTGGATCCATAAAAGAGCCTAGGAGTGGAGACACATTTTAGAGTCATAGTATTGAGGTGGTAATCTGCTATATGGAAATGGCTGAGGAAGGAAACTTAAGAAGATAGGACTGAAGAGAGATCCTGAGACCTCCAGGCATTTGGGGGATGAGCAGAACATGTATAGCCTATGATGGGGGCAGAGAAGAAGGAGCCAGTCTCTCTTGCCACTGAATGGTGAGTGCCTTGAAGCAGGCACAGAATCTGCAATGTGGGAAGTGTATGGAAAAGTGTTCATTAAAAGAGCAAATAAGTGAGTGTGTGGGCAAAGCAATTTTCCAAAACTGAGACTTTTCCATTGCTTATGTATGTGAAACATTTTGCTTGTCCATTCATCTGTCTGTTGACATTTGCAATGCTTCTGCATTTTGGCTATTGTGAATAATGCTGCTATGAACATTCATACACAAATATTTCCTAAATTTTTTTTTTCCAAAACCAAGACCAATCACAAACACTGTTATGCTCATTTAATTAATGAGGAAATTGAACCGCGAAATAAGTGGTGCTTAAGCCAGGACCTCCAGGGAAGGACAAACCTCCATAGAACCCATGGTTCCATTGTTGCCAGAGTCCTTATCCAGCAGTAAAATACAGTCTCTCTCAGCCACTCTTGCTGTGCTTTAACACCCAGCCAGCGTGATCATTTTGACAGCTAGTTATTTAACAAGTTATCAGCAAGCAGGTAATAGCCCCTCAGCTCAGTCAAAACAATGTACATGTAGATATAGCCTTCCTTTGCCAAGATTGATGACATGGATAGGGATGAATCAGAAAATAGAACAATAGCACCCTGTTTATGAAAGAAGTGGCAACTGTCTAAAGTGAAAAAACACACACTGTTTACTGAGTGGCAATTGTCACTGAAGATTGGAATAGCTTTAAAAGAAAACCAAAATATTCTAACTTTACTCCAGGGATTGAAACATACAATTTTGGAAGATTTTATAGAAAGGAAGAGAAAAAATTAAAAGGGAAGTTGAAGTCTTTAAAAAGAGATGTATGAGTCAGCTTCTGTCCAAACACCATAGCCTTGACCTTGATTTAGACTTCGCTACTGTTTTGTTTCATCCAGGAAAACAGCTTCAATGGCACTTCAAAAAATAATCCAAACATTTTTTTTCAAACAAGGTAGCAAGAAACCATCTGGCAAAAATTTTTACAAAATTACATTCTTAATGCAAATCAAAATACATGTTTTAAAAATGTTTTATATCCATGACCCTGTGTTCTTACTTAGGAATGCAATACCCTTCCCTTCTCTCAGTCAAATAAAGGAAAAAACAAACACCCTATGCATTGGACAAAGCTGCCTGATTAATTCCTGCCTGAGGGATTGTTGTTTCTTTGGCACAGATGTTAAGCCTCATACTCTATCATTTATGTGACATTTTATCATTTTTCCCAGTGCAATTTATAACACTGTACTGCGATTTTTTTTCCTAAGCTTTAACTATCATGTTGTTTGCTGTTGTTTTTCACTAATCCTTGATTTCCTCAGAAGTCTGTTCTCCGTATGAACACGGGCTGCTCTGCACATTGAAAGGGGCCAGTTATTTGTTGGATGAATAACTTGCTTTCTTCCTCTCCTCCCTCTGACTTCATTCTTGCCCCGCCCTTCTCTGAGCTCTGTTCTAAACAAATGGTTCACCGGATTTTCACCCAGCCCTCTGCATCAGTTACTTCTGAAGGCTATTCCAGATCTTGGTCACCCCACCACGAGTTTTCCAATTAAGTCTGCTATTTTCTCTTTCCTTCTGTGCCCCCCAGAATTGCTGTCAGTTAAGCAAAATGCAGAACCAGTGCGTGTTGGGCTGTGTAGTTTACTGATGTGGGAAATTCAATCTCAAAGTACAGTTCCAGTTTTAATTGCTAATATTAAGTGATTTTTGAATTTCTAATGAATATCTAATTAGAGCAAATGTTTTTCTCTCTAACAAGTAATTATAGCATTCCGAACACATTTACTCTAATTAAACAAAACAGTTTGACTAATTACAATGGCAAGGCAGGACACAGTGTATTTTATCTTGAAGGTTCTTCCCTCAGAAATTCTCTTTAGGGAAAGAAATTTTCTTTCAGGCATTGTAAAGGCACCTCCTGGTGGTGCCAGTCACACGAAGGGAAGTGGTCCATCTGGAGATTCAATACATTCTCTGTATGGTAGAGGTGTCTCCATGGGGTTCTTCTCAACTCTTTTTTTCCCCATTGAAGGGGAACAAATTACTCCAGAGCACATGGGGTAGTTGCCCAAAACAGCTGCTGGAAGCTACAGACTCTAAGTTTCAGGTTAAAATTTTTAAATGATATACATTTTGCATTATACATTATAATGACAAATCTGTTTTGATTTTAGTGAGAGAAATAATAGCTTGCCGCAACTCTTTGGCACTCCAAAAGATAACTCACATTCTACTGAGGCTTTCTGGGCCCCTGGCACCACACAGTGGACTCGTGTGTTTGTGATTTTGGGGACAGTATCTATGGTGTCTGAAAGCAAAATTCATCCTCTTGGTACATACTTAATGGTATGGGTCTCATTTGAATCATCATTGAAGGTAGCTAAACTTCAGTCTCCTCTTAGAGCTCTTATATATTGAGCTGTTACCGAAATTTGAAATTAGATCCTAAAATGTTACTACTGGTCTCTCTGTGCAGTATCCAGCAACAATACTGAGGAAACAGATAATTAGATATTTCACATTTATCTCCGAAACCAAGCTGACCTGGTATCACTACTAGAGAGGTCCTGAAAGGGAATTCACACATAACCCTTCAAGGAGGCCAATCACAGGTACAGGGATCATATAAGTCACAAATAATGATATAACTAGATATATTTATTGATGCTCATGTTATACAAAAATTTATCCTGAAGATATGTGACTGAAGGAAGATGAGCATGAAATGTGGTCTTGGGAGGATGCTTCTGGAGAAAATGGGTTTCACCAAATATCTGAGGAAAAGCTTATAATCTGGTAAGAAAGAAAGTGTATTTACACCTAAGAATAGATTTGGAAGAAAGTAAAGAGATGAACTGACTATGGCATGAGAGAGCAACAAGCAGGGAGAATAAAACTGTGCAGAGGATTGAAACCCAAGATGAACATGGAAGAAAAGTAGGACATAAAGCCCAAGAGAAAGTCCAGATCTCAGCTTTGGAGGTTGTGCAAGGCATGCCTGTGTTTTATTGCATTATTTGACCAGCACCCATCCATGAAATCAGTGAGCATTTAACCACTTTTTCCCAGGTGCCAGCTGCGTGGGGCCATGCCATGTCCATAAACTGGTGTGATGTGAAGCAAGGGATCTGTCCCATAAAAGAGAAGCAGATACGTGCTGTAGAGGTTCAGAGACCACAGGCTGGCCTTGCTTCTCAGTTTCTTCTCCTGCTCAGTTCTGTCCTGTGACTCTGCTCAGGGCATCTTCATGCAAACTGCCTTCACTGCTCATTCTCTCCCTGTTTTTCTATAACCTTCATCAACTTCTCAGACTGGTAGAAGCTTTCCCCAATGAAACAGAAAAATACTTGGCACATTTCTAAGGGCTTTCCAGGTATTAACTAATTCAACTTGCCCAAGGGTGAATCAGTAGTGAGTCACAGAGCCAGTAGCTGACCTACAGAACTATGCTTCCATAGCCTGTATACTTAAAATATACCCCACAGTGCCTCTTCGATGCCTTTTTTATTGTCACGAAGTATCCCCAATTTATCCATATAGAAGGTTCTCCATCTCCTCTGAATTCATGAAGCATTCTTTATGGCTCTCATCAAATATTTGTCTCACCATCATTTTATATTGGGGGTTCTTGAGAGTGTGACCCATGGGTGTTTTATATTTAGAGTAAATCAATAAATATTTGTAAAAGAATGAGTGATCCTATATCCAACCAAGAAAGCTCCAAAACAGTCCCACATTCCTTTTTGATTATTTTCTCTTTTTTTTTTTCATAATTTTGGTCATTTTCTTGGTTTTTGAAATGATATAAGTATGTCTTTCTTGGCTAGTCTTGTTTTGAAGGTAAAATGCAGATTGCATACGTGAATGTTTTGTGTTTAATTTATCTTTATATAACTTTCCTCATGTAGACAGGGATTATGCAAATCTTTGAAGTTTTTCTTTGGTCCCCTCCCAACTTCTCTTTTATGGTCCTCTCCTAGGTCCTGGCATTTGCAATGGCCTCCATCCTGGTATCTGATCCAGACCTGCCTTTCTTAAAAAGCCCTGTGCTCAGTTACCTTCAAAAAGCCAATGTTGAGGTTTTATTTTAGCAGAGTAGATGAATTTACACTAAACTATTAATGAATGCTCACTTATGCTTCCTATTATATTTGTTATTATTAAAATTGCTATCTTAAAGAGACATCAATTAACAATATTTGAACTTTTGCAAATAGTGGTATTTTTTAGCTGCAGTCTAATATTTCTTCTTGATGCTCCAAACACTTTGTAAAATTCAAAAGGATTCAGGCATCTGAATCTTCCCTTTAATCAATGCAAACATTGTTCACTTAAAGCACTCATGAATCCTTTTCATAGTTCTTAACTCAGAGGAACCTGCTTAATGCTCATTAAAACTTTAGCCTCTGTTTAGCTGTGTTGGCATACAATGATTTTGCCCTCTAAGCTCTAAAGTTAGACCATTCATTTAATGTAATCAAGATTTGAAGAATAGGCTTATAATAAGTAAACAAAAGGGAATTATCCTCCTACAGATTCCTTTTGCCTCCTGATACCATGCCATTTGCTTATCAGAATTCAGTTCCCTTCAGGATAGAATAAATTAGAATATGAACTGGGCAAATGTTAAAGCAAATAAAAGACATGAATTTTAAGGTGTAGATTTCAAGTAGCACAGAACCCAGATGAGCGCTAACCACTATCTGCATTACACTTAGGGACAGAAAAATAAAATTTACTCAACACTATTTTTGAGGGCAAAATGTCAACTCATCCAAACTGATGTCCTGAAATTTGTTAAACCATCTTAGGCGACCTAAGTACTAGAATCATCTCAGGCAAGACATGTTCCTCTCTTCGTGCCTCAGTTTGCCACCCTGTCCAGTGATGATACTGGTCTGTGAACCTCCAAGATATTTTGCAATTCTGCACAATATTAATTCCAAGTGAGATAGCTTCAGCTAGCTTGCCGTCAAATGCTACATTTTTATTTGCTTTCTGATTTCCCTTTTTTCATTTAATAAAAAAAGCGTTCATGAATCTTTTTCTATCTATTTGATAGTGGGAAATTATAGGCACTTGGACCTAGTTTTAAATTTAAATTATATTTACTTTTCTCTCTTACTCCACCAGGGACATGTGCATGTAAAAATGTTTGCCTTTTTCCATCTGTGCTCTGCTGACTCATTAGGAAAAGTCAGAAGTGAGAGTCTCCTTCTCCCCTGCTAATAATAGCAGAGGACTCTAACATAGATAGAAGAAATTGTACCTTCAAAGGATTGTTGCATGTAGTATTTGATATTTATTTTCATAATTGTATTATGATGTAGGAAGCATCATTTCCTATTTTGCAAATAAGAAAATACGCTACAGAATAGGAACTTGAACCACTCTACAAAACCCAAAGGTGTTATGGGTACAAGGAGCCATGGTTGTATGCCTCCCCCACAATCACTTACCCTTGCCCTGCCTGCACACATGCACACACAAACACACGTACCTCATAAACATACAGAATGAAAAGCCAAGTAATAAGGTCTTTGTATTTATGTTAAGTCACCATCTCTAGAACAATTGTAAGAATTAAAACCTTATATAGCGAAGGAAGGTAGTAAAAGCTCAACCAATGTAATTTTATTAATTTTGCCTCCTTTCTCAACTATAAATTCTACTGAAACAGAGAAGAACAAACTGACTCTCTATTGGATCTAGTCCTAGAACTCTAATCTTTATGCCCTGTTGCCTGTGCTTAGTCATGCTGGCTGTTCACCTTTTGTAAAAGAATGTTGCCTAGAGCCTGAAATACACAGGAGAGACTATTCTCAGGGCTCTGACCTTTAAAGGTATAACACTTTTCCATTAAACAGTTGTGGAACAGAGAATAACATTTGATTTGTTGGAGGTTTATAGGAACATCTTGACCAGACTTATGTGCACGGCTGTAAGAACAAAGGAATCAACGCAGCACCAAGAAGTTTACAACAACCAACCACACCCCCTTCACTTGCAGGAAAAACGAAGCCTGAATTACAACCCTGGGAAGACAGTTCTTTGGGACACTAGTCCACCATTTTCTTGGTCTGTTGTCTTTCTGAATAAAGTTGATATTCCTTGTCCCAATAGCTCATCTCTCGTTTTATTGGCCTGTCCTATGGCAAACAGTATGACCTTGGACTTAGTATCACTACCTCAATGTGGTCGTAAGAACTATAAATGTAAGAGTGATGAATGCTTGATGCCCAGTTCATTCTCTGGGAATGATACATTCTTCCTTTACATGATTTCAGGGTCTCAGATCTGGATAATTCCTCCATCAAATAAGTAAGTCCTTGATAGTCCATTAATCATTTTGCTTAGACTCAACTGCACTATAATAATAAAAAAAAAAACACCCCAAGTTTCAATAGCTTAAAACAGCAAAGGCTGACTCTTTGTCCACTGTACATGCTGAGATACTGTTCCATATCCTCTACGTCTTAGAGTCAGACTGAAGACAAAGCCCCCATCTGGGACATATTTGTCTCAGGGCACAGGGGAAAAAGAGAGATGAGGGAACTATGCAACTGTTCTTCACGTTTCTGCTGAGGAATGGGTAACATTACTTCTGCTCCATTTTATTGGACAAAGCAAGGTGTTTGGCTTAGCCTCACGTCAAGGGGCTAGGGAAGTATAATCATCACACAGGCAGAGACAGTCGATATTTGAAAATAGTAATCTATCACAAAGTAGCATGTTTTAAACAATTTTTAATTGCTCTCATATAAGTGGATGACTGCAAACTTGGGCTCATCATTTGCTCATTTATTTATCTATACATTACTCCTCAGGTGCCCATGGAAGGTGTTCGAGATACTGTGCTAGGTCTTGTAGGTAGTAAAGAGAAAAAGAAAGTTTCGTCTACATGCAGCAAGAAGTTTTTTGATAGAAAAAGAAAAAAATACTTTATTAGGGGGACTTCTGTGTATGTGTATATGTTTGGAAGGTGGACACAGTGTCAAACACACACACACACACACACACACACACACATACATACACAAACACTTCTAAAAGTAGTGAGTGTTCATGTTTAGCCTTTTGAAGATCATAAGGGGAAGAGAGAAAAAAGCATGAACAAAGGCACATAGACCTTAAATGTATTCTATGTTCAGGGAATGTAAACTTCATAAAAGCAGAGGTCACATCTCATTCTGTTCACTCCTCTGTCTATACTCAAAAGCAGTTCCTTGGAAATGAGAAGATCAAGTGATCCAACATGTGGATGCACAGAGTGAGAGCAGAAGTGGTGAGTGTACAGTAATTCACACCAAAGACAACTGTAGGAAAACTGCTCCCAAATCGTGACAGCATTGCCTGCTCCGAGTCTCAGAGCATCAGAGGCCATGTGTCCAACATGAAGGTAAGGAGTCATTGGTGTCAGGGGGGAGCAATCTGAGGGTACTGTCCTGCTCCCTCTGTAAGACCAACTGGAGGGCCAGGGAAAGCTTCATGTTGAGATGGTGCTGACTGGGGCCCAGGTTCTGGCTACCAGAGGGCTAGGAGGCCCTGATCCAGAAGCAGAAGAGGCAGTCTATGCTAATTCAGCTTATGTGGAAGGGAAGCCAATGGTTACTGACAGCTTGAAGCTTACTGAGAATTGTCAGCTTCTACATTCAGGTTCTGCATTTATGTTAAGTGTTTAAGGTGCATATCAGTGTGTTGTCTTCATTAATTAACTTTTTTCCTATGATTTTGTACTACAGGATTGTAAGAAATGAGGTGCTGGGGAAAACAACTGTTTGGTAGAAGAAATCCAGTATCCCTCCTGTAACATGACTGAAATCATCCTACTAGGTTTGAAGACCCTTGAGGGAAGGGATGTCTTTGTATTGCCAGAAATAAGCTGTGTGTCTTGCATACATTAGGTATTTGGCAAAAGCTTTATAAATGGATAGAGGAGTGAATGACAGTGGTTCTTATTGAGAGAGGTTTTCCTTGCAATTTTTTATTCTATCAATCACTTGAGTCTGCAAGACTGTTATAAACCCACAATCTTTAGCACACTGCTGTTAGGATGAATAAATAGAAATTAAGGAGCTTTCTAGAGTGTATTAAAACAAGTTTCCTGCTTTGTAAGCTCACTTCAATTCTATTTAACTAAATTCAAGAAACATGTATTGCATCACCTCTATGCATTAGGAACTGAGGTTCTGTGGTTTCAGTGATGATAAACACTTGATCCACACTTTCAAAGATTTCACTGTCAAGTGAAGAAATAGATCACCTTATTTAAAATAATGTGCAGTTGATACTTTATTAATTGAACATTTACTGAGTCAATAAAGAGATGTGATTATCTCTGGAAGGTTCAAATGAAAGGTTCTCAGGGATGTACTGTTGACCCAAGCTCCAGTTGTACAGTGAAATTAGCCAGGCAGTCAAAGCTGAGAATGAAATCTACTTTCAAGGTGTTAATAAGAATTGAGTCTCTTTCATCATGAGAAGCAATGATCAAGGAACAGATACATGGTTAGAGTTGGAAAAAATATAGGAAATTGTACTGAATCTATGTGTTTCTAGGGAGATTGCCTTTTCTTTAATTAATCCATAATGAAGAATTTGATTTTATAATTTTTTTTTCTTTTTTTTTTTTTGCGGTACGCGGGCCTGTCACTGTTGCGGCCTCTCCCGTTGCGGAGCACAGGCTCCGGACGCGCAGGCTCAGCGGCCATGGCTCACGGGCCCAGCCGCTCCGCGGCATGTGGGATCTTCCCGGACCGGGGCAGGAACCCGTGCCCCCTGCACTGGCAGGCGGACTCTCAACCACTGTGCCACCAGGGAAGTCCTGATTTTATAATTTTATTCTGTGCTTTTAATAGACAAAAAAAGTGAATGCTCTAACATTGCATTTTTTATACTAAACCATCAATTTACATAGCTGCAGCATAAACAGTCTCAAATGATAGCTCTAAAATATCAAGAACAAAACAGTATAATTCTTTTGTTATTGACTTCTTCTGAAGTTATAATGTAGACTCCATATATTTGTTGTTCAGTATTTTATTATATTATTTCTCAGGCAATTACCTTTTTACTGCCAATTTGGAGGATTTACTTGACATAATCATTGAATACAAGCACAGTGCTAAGTATTTAAATGAGAATATTATCAAATGAGTCTAATTTTTCTTGTCCTGTTGTAACCAGATTACTTTTTAATATAGAGGATTTATTAAAACATTCTCAATTATGCTGGGAAATTTAAATCAAGGAAGCATTTCACACATAATATTGCCTCTGAATAAGGGTGATGTTTACAAGATGGTGAGTAACATTTTGTATGCTTATTTCTTAAGTACTTTAGATTTTGTCAATACAAGCTACATTAGCTAAGATCAGGCAAATTATATTCAGGTATTTGGATTAATCATGTGCTCCATCTTGTCTGCAATATTGATAGGAATGTTTAGCAACTGTACCAAGTAGACTGAGTGGCAAAAATGAATACAGATTTTGCTATAAATTGCAAATAAGTACAAAATTAGTCTGGTTGACTTAGGAATACAGAATAACTTTTCCATTTCAAGTAATTTTATTTTGATTTGTAGAATTCATTGGCAAGGTAAAATGGCAATTTTACAAATCTTCACTTAGGAAAAATGACAAAGAGAATTTATTTTCCAAATTAACAATATTTATGTTGCATATGCTTATTCCAGACATTGCATATTTGGTGTTATTGTTTAGGAAAAAATGTTTAGGAAAAAATGAACATTGGGAAATTGGGATTGACATATACACACTACTATATATAAAATAGATAACAAATAAATAAAAACTGGGAATGAAAAAGTAGTTATTTACTGAGAGAGGGAACGGCTCGGGACAGGTGTAGGTTTCGGACTTGCTAAATTTGAGGTGACCACTGACATCTAAATGGAGACAGCGACATTTGATTAACTCTGCACATGAACACTGAGTAAGGGAGGACAGGGGCGCAGAGGGGAAGAACCCAGGAAGAAAGGATGCACCAACAAGAGTAACAGCAAAAGGTGTGAAATTTAAGTAGAACTGAAAGTCAAGACATCTTTTCTCAGTGAATACTTTTAGTTCTGTGTAGGCTAAGGCTAATTAGTAATTTGAGAATTAAATGAGCAGGAGTGGCAAGTATTTCCCCAGCAGTGACATCTGGCTTCTGAAAAGCTATTTTGGCAGATCCATGGCACTCTCCAAATCTAGCACATGGCTGAAATTCTGTATTTTACCTGGTGTGACTTTTGTTCCCATACTTTTTCATTAGTGACTCTTATGTATATTTGAAAACAAATTATATTAATCATAATATATTTTTAAGGGAAAACAGCCTCAAAATGATTATATATTTGAAAATATAAAATGATGTTTCATAATTATATGTCATAACTAACAATTGAAATTACTTCCACGTGGATTATTAGCTAGTTAGCAATCATTCACTGGGTCTGTGCTATGTATATAACCTTGTTGTAAAGAGGTAATAATCAAAATGTTGAACAACTATTGGTTATGCACACTGATTAGGTAGGAAGGGGCTCAAGAAAGAGGTGGACTTGACCAGAGAGTGCAGGTAAGAAATAGGGGGGCTTGAGGCAGCAACTATTTACCAGCCACTTTAGTCATATCATTACACTTGGTTTCTAGTGTGTTTCCAGTGATAAGAACGGTACCTCATTACATTCTCACAACAATCTTGAGGTTTGTGCTTCTTTGGCAGTTGAAGTTGATGCCCAGAAAAGTTGTGGTTTTCCTAAGATCATCCAGCTTGCTGTTAGCAATTCTGAAATCACATCCAAGTGGACTTGATTAGGAGAAGGGCTACATGTTTTTAGGATTCCTAAGAGTTGTTGATCCTCAAACCTTCCTTCTCAACCCAGTCCTATAATCTCTGATATAATCTCTTTAATCTAGTCTACAAATACTTTCCATCCTCAAAGCCTAGATATCAAACTTCATCAGTGGTGTACTTATACTTTACAATGCTATAAAATAAAATGACCTTAAACTATGTTGCACAAGCATTTTCCAACTTATTAACGATTCTTACAATTGTCAAAATGGAACAGAGTTTTAACTGAGTGATAGGTTTTATGCATTTTAGCTATTGGAATATAGACTGTGATTATATTTTTGGGTAAGAACAAGAAAGATGTACAACTGTGCTGACATTACAATCTGAAGAAGTGAGAAATTAACTCTGTAAGAAATCAACGTGATGTAGAATCAATATGACCACTAAATAGATGAAAGTTGCCAGGGCAACTTTTCATATGCTCCAAGCAATGTTGTGGCTTGCTTTCCTGTTGATGAATATGATGCATACTTTTGGCTAAAATCCAATTCAGTTAAAGAAATATTTATCGCATTCTCACTATGGATCCAGCATATTGTATCATTTCCCCTGACACCATTCATATATCTCTTCAAAAACTGAGACTTATGCAAAATAAACTGGCTTTGACTTTGTCTACATGGGACCAGAAAATTGACTCTTTCTATAATAATGACCAGTTCCATTTGCCAGCATGTATGCCAAATTGCTGAGCCAAGGATTTGTTAGAAAAAATTTGACACTAGCCTTAACTTAACCTATAGTATAAAGCTAGAGTATCTAAACTATCCACTAATTAGTAACATGAAAACATAGAAAAATATACAACACACTGGTAAGAGTAAGCATATAGTAAGAGTCAGAATATTCTAATATCTTAGTATAGTGTTAACTATTTCACTATAATGTAAAGGTTAAAAAGCAAAAGTATGAAAATAGCTATAGCTACAATATTTTGTTAATGAATACACAGTACAAAAGGATGTAAATCATGACATCAAAAACATAAACGAGTGTATATGTCAATCTTAATCTCCCAATTTGTCCTCCTCCTCCCTTCCCCTTTGGTAACCATAAGTTTGTTTTCTACAACTGTGACTCTATTTCTCTTTTGTAAATAAGTTCATTTGTATCATTTTTTTCATTCCACAAATACACACTACTTTATATAAAATAGATAACTAATAAGAACCTACTGTATAACACTGGGAACTCTTCTCAATATTCTATAATGGCCTATATGGGAAAAAAATCTAATAAAGAGTGGATATATGTATATGTATAACTGATTCACTTTGCTGTACAGCAGAAACTAACACAACATTATAAATCAACTATACTCCAATAAAAACGAATTTAAAAAAATAAAAGAAGAGAGAGTAAAATAATGAAGTTTTTGGATGCAAATCAAGTAAAAATGTTATCAGTATAAAATAGACTGTTATATCTTTAATAAGTTTTATGTAAGCCTCATTGCAACCACAAGGTAAAAACCTACAGTAGATTCATTAAAGACAAAAAGAAGAAAATCAAAGCACCCTACTAGGGAAAAATCATCAATTCACAAAGAATGCAGCAAGAAAGGAATAAAGGAAATATGAAAAGCAAGCATTAGTAAGTCCTTACCTATTGATAATTACTCTAAATGTAAATGCATTGAATTTTCCAATCAAAAGACATGGAGTCGTTGAATGGATAAAAAAAACAAGACTGTACTATATGCTGACTCCAAGAGACTTACTTCAGCTTTAGGGATACAAATAGGCTCAAAGTGAAGGGAATGAAAACAATATTTCATGCAAGGAGAACCCAAAAGAGAGTAGGAATAACTATATTTATATCAGACAAAATAGACTTTATGTCAAAAACAGTAATGAGACAAAAATGTCATTATATAATGATAAATGTGTCAATTCATCAAGAAAATATAACAATTGTATTGTAAATATATAGGCACCCAACACTGGGATACCTAAATATGTTAAGCAAATACTAACAGATCTGACAGGAGAAATAGACTACAATACAACAATAGCAGGGGAGTTCAATATTCCACTTTCAATAATGGATAGGTCAATCAGACAGAAAATCAACAAGGAAAAATTAGATTTGAACCATATTGTAGATCAAATGAACCTAACAGACATATACAGAACATTTCATCCAATAGGATCAGAATACACATTTTTTTCTCTAGTACACACAGACCAATCTCATATGATAAGTCACAATGCAAGTCTTAGCAAATTTAAGAACACTGGAATCATGTGAAGTATCTTTTCTAATCACAATGGTATGAAACTAGAAATCAATAACAGGAGGAAACTGGAAAATTCACAAATGAGTGGAAATTAGCAACACACTACTGAACAGCCAATGGGTCAAGAAGTAATTGAAAGGGAAATAAAAAGATATCTTGAAACAAACAAAAATGGAAACACAGCATATCAAAACCTATGGGATGGTGCAAAAACAGTTCTGAAAGTGAAGTTCATTAAAATAAATGCCAACATTAAGAAAAAGAAAGATTTCAAATAAACAACTTAACTGTACACTTCAATAAACTAGGAAAAGAAAACAAACTAAGCCCAAAGTTAGCACAAGGAAGGAAATGACAAAGATCAGAGCAGAAATAAATAAAGATCAGCAAAACAATAGAAACTATTAATGAAACTAAGAGCTGTTTTTTGGGGTTTTTTTTGTTTTTGTGGTATGCGGGCCTCTCACTGTTGTGGCCTCTCCCATTGCGGAGCACAGGTTCTGGACATGCAGGCTCAGCGGCCATGGCTCACAGGCCCAGATTCTCTGTGGCATGTGGGATCTTCCTGGACCGGGGCATGAACCCACATCCCCTGCATCAGCAGGCGGACTCTCAACCACTGTGCCACCAGGGAAGCCCTAAGAGCTGTTCTTCAAAGATAAACATAATTGACAAAACTTTAGCTAGACTAAGCAAGGAAGAGAGAAGATGCAAATAAATAAAATCAGAAATGAAAGAAGAGACATTACAAATGATACCACAGAACTACAAAGGATCATAAAAGACCACTATAAACAATTATATACCAACAAACTCGATAACCTAGAAGAAATAAATTCCTAGAAACATACAACTTACCAAAACTGAATCATGGAGAAATAGAAAATATGAACAGACCAGTTATAATTGAATTAGTAATCAAAAACTTTCCAAAAGAGAAAAGCCCAGGTCCAGATGGTAACACTGGTGGATCCTACCAAACATTTAAAGAAGAATTAATACCAAGCTTTCTCAGCCCATGTGCAGATGGACACAAACACTACATCAGGGTAAAAAAAGTGGAAACTGTGAGTCAGAAAAATTAGGTTGTTGTGAAAAATGACAGACAAAATTTTCCCAATTAGACCATCTTTGGAAATAGATTTTGTACAGCTTTTCTGAATAGACCGTGTACATGGGTGTGCTTCAAGATACTTGGATTCTCATCTCTAGTCTAAGTGGCCTAAGCAATTATAAATTTCTGGACTTCAGGTGCCTTAGCTGTAAAAATGGGTTTGGAGGTGAAAACAGATTATTTCCAAATTACTTCCAACTCAAAAAATTCAATTGTAGAGTTTGTTTGGGGCAGAGGACACAATGTTTAACCTCAAAAGTTTGCAAATAAATAAAAATTAAAACAGTAATAAGTATCACTTTACAGTTATAAAAGTCAGATATTTTTTCTTAAGAAGATTGTTATTTTCTATTGCTAATGGAAACTAATTTTGGAAGCTTTCTAGGTGCTTTTGAAGCATTTTAAAAATAGAATACTCTGTGCATGGGATGTCCTTGTATCTTCCTCAAATTTCTAGATAGTTTCTGTTCAAAAAGCCCTTCTCTTCTTATTTCCATCTGCCTTATAATCAATTATATCTACTCTTTACTGCAATATATGGAATAATTGTCCTCTTTATCTTGTCTAAAAACATATGCAACCACCCTATTCCTGACACTTAGAAGGAGATTAATTATATTTAACCCAAAGGACACTTGCTTAACTAAGGATGCTAAATATGTCAGCTACAGGCAAGGCCCAGCTGCCTGGTTGGCCATTTGGACATCCTTCATCTCTTCTCACTGATGCACAAATGTCTGAGGCCTTGCAGGTGAACCCCAGTGTGTTTGCACCCAGGGAAGTGTATTGTAAGCTGGTGCTCAGCTAGTCAGGTGGCATGTGGTGCCAGGTCTTCTGCTATTCTCCAGCATAGTGCTATCACTTGTTTCCTCCCTTCTCAACCTCCAGAACTTATCCAATGCTGCATTGGATAAGTTCTGCAGGAGTTTGAACAATTGCTAATAAGGTAAAGGAAGATCCGGTGATTGGCTATCTTTCAGGCTTTGGTAAAGTTCCAAATTAGCTGCTGCTCTTATTGAAACTATGGTTAGCATCATAAATAAACACTGAAAATGAAAAGTATCCAGGAGTTTTAGATATATATATATACAGGCCAAACATGTCAAGGACACATAGTTCCCTGTGCAGAGACATAACTCTTCATAAATCTTTCAGTACAGGGTGCTTGTGTGTTTGCAGGTACTTAGAAAAGTTTTATGTATATGTGTGTGTTTGCAGGTACTTAGAAAAGTTTTATGTATATGTGGGGGGGGGGATATGACAAAATTTAGAAATAATTTAAAAGTTCAATATTGGGGAAATATTAATAATGATTCTTCAACATATAAAGCTATTTAGTTGATATTATAAAGCTTATATAACAATGTTAAACAATTATTTAATGTTAAATAAATATGGAAAATACAAACGATTTGTACTTTGATCTTATCTCTAAAAGTGTATGTATATAGAAAAAATATGAAAAGGAACACATTATATTGTTGATATGGTATAGTAGTAGGATTTTTCTTCCTACTTTAAAGCTTAATTTCATTAAAATGTAATCTATAAGACACATATCAATATATATATTTATAAGGTTTCAATAAATAAGAAAATTAAATAAAGGACACTATTTGTCACGTACCAAGTCTTTTGTGTATTTGATTTCACAGCTATGTTTCGAGGCAGACATTATGCTCATTTTACAAATTAACAAACCAAGGCAATTAACCAAGGCTAAATTAATTGCCCAAGCTTACCATAGCAATAAGTGCAAAGTCAAATTCAGTGCTCTTTCAACTGTATCAAACACTTACAGTGCCAATGATTGAAATGAGGTGCAAACAAAATCTTTGTTAGCTTAGAATGAGTACATGTATCTGGAGAGAAAGAGAACAAAAAATCTTAAGGTTGAAAAACAATTCCTTTATAGAAATAGTTTACTCTTAGACAAATGATATGCCTAATTTTATTTTGTATTTTAAAAAGATGAAGTTATTTCCAGTAATTTTAGTGTTTCCAACTAGCAAAATCCTAAAATGACAACTCATCTATCAGCAATCAAGAGAAAATGTGTTTTGTCTCTACAGATATGAATTCCATTGGTGCACATGGACAGCATATGGCAAAGGCAATGACATCCAGGCATCGGAGAGGAGCTCTCGGAACCAGGAGAACAAATGGTGATGGACAGCGACTCACAGAGGTTGATACAGAGTAAGCAAGAGGTTTGGAGTATTTCTGCAGATAGAAGCAGCTGGCCATGGCCAAGTCAAGATAAAAAAGGTCATGATTGTTTCAGGCACAATGTCAGCAGTAGATATTAACAGAATGCCAAATAATAGGACCAGATACACCATAACCAAAAGAATGCCAAGAGAGTGAAATTACCACTATGACAATATAGGTCATTCCTGAATTTGTTCCCCCTCACTAGTAGAACAACTAACAACTATTCAAGAACAGACAACACCAAGAGAATCCTAAAACATAAGGATGATGCTGAAGCACCCGCCTCAAACCATGAGACAAAACAAGGCTGCATTAGAAGGATAAGAGAAGGAGATGCATAGACACCACCTTGCCCTCCCCCCAGGCCAGTGCAACCCCATGCAGAGAGCTTTACCAGCTTTACAGCTGCTTCTTCCAATGCACCTGTGCACTCATTCAGAGCTGAATACAGCCTCCAGCTTGCCCAACCAGGGATCCTAACCAGAGCACATGGGAAGTTCTGTTATTCCACCCAACAGCCCTGCTTACAGTGGCACTTGAACAGAGAGCATAGCTTGTGGCTTTAATGTCTGCAAAGAAAAACTGGTGGCCTCATCTGACCAGGGAATTTAGTGCATACTCTTGCCTAATTTAGGGCCCCAAACAAAGCTGTACAGACCCTGGGTCCCATCCTGCTGCCCTGCCAGTGCAGGGACACTAATTTGTAGCTTTATATGCCAAGTAAATATAGTATCCAGTCCCAACCATCTAGTAAGCTGGACCATAGAATACAGGCAACCACGGAGTCCATCCTGGAGTCTCAGGTGGGTAGAGAACCAAGCCAGCAGTCCTATCCAACTGTTTTCAGCCAGTGACACACTCCCACCTTCAACCCCAGAGCTTAAACACTGCTTCACCCCAAAATAGACCATAATAGCAAGGTCTGCCTGCCCCAAAATATTAGTAGCAGACATGCCAGAAACCCAAACTGAGCTGATTGGTGAAAATTTGTCTCTTCCAAAGCAAACCTGTAAAGTCTGGAAGAGGAACCTGTTTACTCAAATGTGCAGATACCAATGTAAGGAATTAAGGATCATATATATATATATACATATATATATATGACACCACCAAAGAAAACTAATAAAGCTCCAAAAACTGATCCTAAAAAATGGTAATCTGTGAACTACCAGAAAAAGAATTCCAAATAATCCTCTTAAAGAAGTTTCATGAACTATATGAACACACTTAAAACTAAGTGAAATTCAGGAAACAATGCAGGAATAAAACAAACAAAAAAATTGGCAAAGCAATAGAAACCTTCAAAACAAAATAGAAATCCTAGAGTTAAAAATGAAATAAATGAACTGAAGAATTCAATAGAGAGTTTCAAAAGCAGACTTAAGAATGGAGAGGAAAGAATCAGCAACCTGGAGCACAGGATATTCGAAATTATCCAGTGAGAGGAATAAAAAGTAAAAAGGATTTAAAAAATAAAGAAACCCTACTAGACTTGTGGGACACAATGAAAAGAAACAATACTCATATTATGGGAATTCCAGAAGGAGAAGAGAAAGAGAAAGGGGTAGAAAGTGTATTTAAAGCAATAATGATTAAAAACTCCATGAACCTGGGGAAACAAATGGACATCCAGATCTATGAGGTTCAAAAGATCTTAAATAGGTTGAACCTGACTAGGGCCACATCAATACACATTATAATTAAATTGTCAAAAGTCAAAGACAAAACAAAAAATGCAATAACAGAGAGATAAAAGAGATAGATTACAAATAAGGAAACCTCCATAAGTCTGTCAGCAGATTTATCAACATAAACTTTTCAGACCAGGAGAGGAAGGGATGACATATTCAAAATATTGAAAGAAAATAACTGTCAACCAAGAATACTAAGCCCTGCAGAACTGTTCTTCAGAAATGAAGGAGGGATAAAGACTTTCCCAAACAAACAAAAGCTGAGGGAGTTCATTACCACCAGAACTGCCTTACCAAAATGCTAAAGGAGTTCTTTGAGTG
This sequence comes from Orcinus orca, assembly GCF_937001465.1. Lineage (NCBI taxonomy): Eukaryota > Metazoa > Chordata > Mammalia > Artiodactyla > Delphinidae > Orcinus > Orcinus orca. The sequence goes on along the minus strand of NC_064565.1, from coordinate 15,681,474 downwards.
GAAGTGAAAGAACACTAATTATCATCACAAAAACACAAAAAGGTAGCATAAATCTCATTGGTAATTGTGAATATATAGTCATAGTTAGATCTGCAGCATGGTAATAGTGGTGCATAACTCACTTACAAACCTAGTTTAAAAGTTAAGAAGAACACAGAAAAATAATAATAAATGCAATAAACTGTCATTACTTACACAATACAAAAAGCATGTAAATTGTAACAAAAATAACTTCAAATGTGAGGGGTAGAAAAAGTAACAATGTAAAGTATATGAATTCTATTAAAGTTAACTTGTTATCAGTTTAAAATAGGGTGTTATAAATGTAAGGTATTTTATGTAAGCCTCATGGTAACCACAAGGGAAGATCTTGTAGTAATTACACGGAAGAAAATGTTAAAGTCAAAGCACACTGATACAAAAAGACATCAAAACATACAAAAAAAGACAGCAGATAAGAAAAGAGAGAACAATGGACCTACAAAACAACCAGAAAGCAATTAACAAAATGGCAATAGTAAGTCCTTACTTATCAATAATTACTTTAAACATAAATGAATTAAATTCTCCAATCAAAAGGCATTGAATGGCTGGTTGGATTAAAAACAAAAATAACGTCCAACAATATGCTGCCTACAAGAGACTCACTTTAGCCTTAAAGATATACATGGATGGAGAGTGAGGGCTAGAAAAAGACATTTCAAGCGAATGGTAACAACAACAAAAAATCAGGGGTAGCTATACTTATATAAGACAATGTAAACATTTTTAAACTAAAAATGGTAATAAAAAGAGACAAAGAAGATCATTATATAATGATAAAGGGGTCACTTTATCAAGAAGATATACAAATTGTAAATATTTATGGACCCTATATCAGAACACCTAAATATATAAAGCAAAAACTAACAGAGCTAAAAGGAGAAATGAAGAGTAATACAATAATAGCTGGAGATTTAATACCACTTATTCAAGAGTGGATACATCATTTGGAGAATCAATTAGCACACAGTGATTTGAACAACACTATAGATCATATGGACCTAATAGACACATATAGAACATTTTATCCAACAACAGCAGAATACACATACTTCTCAAGTGCACATGGAACATTTTCCAGGATAGACCAGAACTTATGGAATGCAGCAAAAGCAGTTCTAAGAAGGAAGTTCATAGCTATAAACATCTACATTAAGAAGCAAGAAAGATCTGAAATAAATGACCTAACTGTACACCTTAAGGAACTAGAAAAAGAAGAGCAAACTGAGCCCAAAATTAGTAGAAGAAAGGAAATGATTTGAGGTGAGAGCAGAAATAAATGAAATCGAGAACAGAAAAACAATAGGAAAAATAACCAAATTAAGAGTTGCTTCTTTGAAAAGATAAAATTCACAAACCCTTAGCTTGACTAACCAAAGAAAAAAGAGAAAGAACCCAAGTCAACAAAATTCTAAATGAAAAAGGAGACGTTACCACAGAAATACAAAGAATTATAAGAGGCTACTATGAGCACCTTTATGATGACAAACTGGACAACCTGGAAGAAACTGAAAAATTCTTAGAAACTTACCAAGACTGAATCAGTCTTTGGCTATCATCAAACAGATAAGAGGTAACAAATGTTGGTATAGATGTGGAGAAGACAGAACCCTTGTGCACTGTTGGTGGGATTGAAAATTAGTACAATCACTATGGGAAACACTATAGAGTTTTCTCAAAAAATTAAAAAATATCATAAGATCCAACAATTCCACTTCTGGGAATATATCCTAAGAAAATGAATACACTAACTTAAAAAGATATCTGCAGCCTCAAATTTTATTGCAACATTATTTACAATAACCAAGATATGGAAACAATCTAAATGTCCATATATGGGTGAACTGAATAAAGAAGATGTAACATGTCTATACAATGGAATATTAGTCATAAAAAATGAGAAAATCCTACCATTTGCAATTACAATGGATGGACCTTGAAGGCATGATGCTAAGTAAGTAAGGCAAGGAAAGACATACTATATGATCTCACTTATATGTGGAATCTATAAAACAAAACAAAACAAAAACAAACACAACAACAAAAATCTCATAGAAAAAGAGGTCAGACTTGTGGTTACCAGAATACCAGAGGCAGAGGGTGGGGTGAGGGGGAATGGGAGGCAGGTGATGAAAAGGTATAAACTTCCAGTTACTATATTAATAAGTACTGGTGATGTAATATACAACATGATGACTATAGTTAGCACTGCTCTGTGATATAGAGGAAAGTTAAGAGAATAAATCCTAAGAATTCTCATCACATGGAAATTTTTTTCTTTTTTTTTTCTTTTTCTTTAATCTTTCCTTCTTTTTATTCTGTCTATATGAGATGACAGATGTTAGTTGAACCTGAGTCATTTCACAATATATGTAGATCATACTGTGTTCCTTAAACTTGCACAGTGATATATGCCAATTATTTCTCAATAAAACTGGAAAGAAAAAGAATACCAGATGAGTCCCATCTCAGCCAAGACTAGTAAGGACCCCAAAGACACAGAAAGGATGCTGTCACTCCAAAGCACAAGGTCACAGGTGCCCTTCTTCCTCCAAACAATCAGATGCCACACTGGGTACAAGCAGAAGAGAAGGAACAGAATCTATGAGGCTAAGTACCTACAAAATGATATTGATTAAAGGGATTACTTAGAATATTAGTTTGGATAGTCCTAAATCAGATTAGATTAAATGAATGTTCCTTTATATCAATTGGATGAGGATCATGAAGAAACAGCATATCAGTTTTAAGCAAGATGCATTCTGTGCCTTTAGTACAAGTGCAGTTAAATTATCATCTGTATTAACACACACAAATCCCTCATACACTGTGTGTGTATGCATTTATTCTCATAAGTAAATGTGTACACACACATATTCATATATCTTATTGACAGTACAACTACTGCTCCAGTGGTTTTTACCACACTAGAGAATGTATAAATCATCTGATCAGGAATCTATTTGCCAAATACCTGGATCTGTTTTACACATGGATTTTGTTATTTCATACCACTTGTAATTCACATTCACGTGGAGCTGGGAATGTTTTTGAAATATTACTGAAATACTAATTGTAGCATATTCTCAAATGCTTTTACAGCTCCCCCAAATTTAATCTTTACTTCGAATCTTTGTTAACACCTTTACTACAGCACTAGCCATCTCTTCTCTCACTTTTTTTTAACTGTTCAAAAGTGAGAAAAGACTGGAGTTGTATTTCTCTTATAATTGTATAAAATATACATACAGTTTCTACCTTAATTTACCCAGAAAATGCTTTCTTCTCTGTGTGTTGCATAGAAAGTGTTCTATATGCCTGCAATTGAAGAAAATATGTCACTTGCAGTCGAACTCTTATCTGAAATATTTTCCTCATTATTTAAAAACCTACAACCCTTACTTTTTTAATTGAATAATTACATGTGCAGCAGTTTGTTTTAAATGGACCACAAAGTCACTTTTAGGGTATATGTGTGTATGCGGTGTGTGTATGTATATGTACGAACATGTGTTTATATCTAGATATGTACATATGAAATACAAATTATGATATATAACAGTGTTACATGTCATATAATATGAAATATATATATAAGATTTACACATATATCTAGGTACATGTATTTTACACACATAGCTTATTTACACACACACATAAATTTTGATCAAAAGTTTTATTTTCAGCCATGTACAATTTTGTGAGTTAGCTGGACCTACTTATTAGCTGGGCTTACTTATTTAAAGAGGTTTTTGTTGCAAAAAATCCCACTGTAAACTTTTTTTTTAATTGAAGTATAGCTGATTTACAACATTGTGTTAATTTCAATTGTACAGCAAAGTGGTTCAGTTTTATATATATGTATATGTTTTTTCAGATTCTTTTCCATTACAGGAAATGTAATGAAAAGAATGTATATTATTACAAGTTATTGAATATAGTTCCCTGTGTTATACAGCAAATCCTTGTTGCTTATGTATTTTATGTGTAGTGGTTTGTATCTGTTAATCACATATGACTATAAACTCCTTGAATGTCCCTCCATCTATTTTTTAAAAATTTATAATGAATATCAAACATAATTTTAAAGAAAATGAAGGCCCCAGAAAATTAGGATGACAGTTCAATTGTTTTTACCAAACTGGGATATTTTGAGATTGAGAAAATAAAGCACTTTTTATGTCATGTTGATAGACATCAAATGGGACTGTTATGAACAAAGCAATGAGAATGATCAACCCACTAAAATGTAGGCTCTATGCTCTATGATCCCATTATGGAAGAAGATGCAGAGCTAGCCCACCTCTGTCCTTCGGTGCTGGTGTTGGACGGGGTTTGGACAGTGTGCTTGTGGGGTTTGGTCTGACAGCAGACAGAGCCTATCCTCTCCAAGTGACTCTCCTTCAGGCGCTGAGTCACTGCTCAGTCAACACCTGCATAATACCTCAATCCTGTTGCCGGCTTTTCTCACTCCATCATTCATTCCCTCCCCACCCTCCCCAACACTTCAATGAAAGCCTGCTTCCCAAGCTGCAATAAATAAAGAAGGGAAAAGAAACGGCTTCACCAGAATTTAGCATGGGACCTAAACCAGTTTCTCATGATTGACCAACATTTATTTCACAGATTTAACATGGTGCTTTCTAAGAAAAGAAGATTAATCCAGAAGTTTTCTTCTCTGTGTGGTAGATAGAGGTCTGTCATCTTTCGATGTGTTTTTCTTTGTACATTTTCATTCTGAAACTCAAATTTCAGCATCACTCATCCTGAAGTTTCTCTCTGGAGAAAGATGTCTTTTCTTATCGTATTTTCATTTCTCTGAAAAAAACCTTATGTTTTAATACCTCAATCTCAGCACTATTCTTATTATACATTGAATACTTGCTTGAGGAAGATATGAGTGAGAGAAAGTTGGCACTTCCTTTTCTATGGGCAAAAAATGAAAAGTTAATTTTAATATTAGAATTTATTTTAGATTAGTATATTCAGGAGAATGCACATAGTACAATTTCAATTTTCCCCCAAACCCCTTCTGAAAAGGAAGCCTCCTGGATTGTTTACACCTAAATCAACAGCTATTAGATTTTCTTTTCTCTCTTATCACAAGTTTCAGATTCTAAATTTCATACCTCCTATCAGAAGGATCCTTTGTTCCAGCTGCCCAAACTTTCTATTGTCAAGAAATTGCTCAATGACCTCCAGAATCCTGCCTTTTAATTACATCATCTGATGGACTTTTTAAAAAGTGACTTTTAATGAACCACACATAAGATCAGTAAACTATCAAGAATTCTGATCCCAAAGGGTCTCCGACAAAGAAAGTTTGTTTTTGGGGGGTGGGACGAGGGGAGGGTACCAAGATGACCTCAAGCAGAAAATAACATGGGCTTTAGTTACATCATCAGGAAGGTGCAAATGTTTCTGTTTCACGAAGACTCCAGGGGCTGAGACCCACAGCAGGTGTGAGAAGAGCCTTCTGGTAGACCCCAGGCCTGAACACTTGCATAAACTGGAGCCCAAGTCCTCATCTCTGCCACAAACCTCCACTTTGATGCCAGTGTGAAACCTGGGCATTTTCCTGCTGCTGAGAGAGGCTCTGAGGTCTGGAGGACTTGAGACAGTTGAGTTGAGCCTATCTGTGTCAGTTTGAAGTCAGTGCCCATGACATCCATGGCGGGAACCAAGTCAATCTTTGAAGAATGACATCACAGCAAAGACGCAAGTATTAAGGCAACATAAGGCAAGAGGTCATAACCAGAAAAACAGCTGAAAACAGGTAGGAAATGTGGACCAAGGGAACAGGATACAGTAGAGACTGCAAACACCACAAGGAACCTAAGAGCATAACTTGTTTATGACTGTAGCCTCAGTGCCTGGCACAGACACAGTAAACACTCATGAAATATTAAACGCATGCATGAATGAATTACTGACGTGAAATGAGACTGCCCAACCAATTAAAAGTACAAATCTTGACAGATTGGGACAATGTTACAGATACATTATCAAACAGAATGGAGAAACTAGAGGATGCAGGGAGTTGTCAGATTGCTCTACCCTTGAAATAATCTCCAACAAGACTTAAAAAATCAATTACCTTATGTCATTATCATATTTCCTGGATGGCTAGGGATAGAATATCTAATTCCTTAGTCCTAATATTCAAGGACCCTATGATTTGATGCATGAAACGAACTGCATACAGAGAGAATTTACAATAGCTAAGGGATATCTTGAGCAGAAAAGTACAGTTGATAAAGTCAAGATGGTGGAAATTAAGCTCAGATTATGAAGAGAAAGCACAGACATGTACATTAGACTCAGTTTATGTATACAAGGATGAACTTTGTCTCCCCTGTAATTCCAGTGTAAAAGATAAGACATGTAACAGTCAACACTATCCAACCAAGTCAGAATATTTTATTTAAAGTAAATACTTAATGTCTTAGTTTGGGCTGCCATAACAAAATACCATAGACTGCATGCATTATAAACAACAGAAATTTATTTCTTGCAGTTCTGGAGGCTGAAAGTCTGAGATCAGGGTGCCAGCATGGTCGGTTTCTGGTGAGAGCACTTTTCTGGTTGCAGACTGCCCTTTTCTTATACATTCACAGGGCAGAAACAGAGCAAGGGAACATTCTGGGTTCTCTTATAAGAACACTAATTCAAAGACCCCACACCTTAATATCATCACGATGGGAGTTAGGATTTCAACACATGCCTTGGGGTGACACAAGCATTCAGTTATTTGCACTTAGCTTTCACAATAGTTAAGTGGGAACAAAACTGTGAGGTCATAGATTCATGACCTGATTCCTTCTTTAGGGAAACCAGCTTTGTTTACATTCAGGGTGAAACTGAATAAAACTCTCTGTTTGCTTCAAGTTAATATACCTTGTGAACCTCAGCTTCTTATGAAATCAAAAAGCTGCAACCTATTTTAAATAACTAAAAGGAAGCATAGCTTTGATGCACCCCTTCTTCCAGGCTTCAGGAGTCTCAGAAAGGAGAGCTGCAAATGCTAACTGGGTGACAGTAGGTTTGACAAAACATAGCATCACCTTTGCCTTAGGGAGGCTATGAAGTTAACAGACAATCACCACTTTACTTTAAAAATTTTCCCACTTCTTCTCTTCAGAACTTTGCAGAGATCTCCTCTTGATAATTAATATGTTTCTGCTTTCAGAAATGACAGGCTAAAGTCTATTTACCCAGATGGAAGCAAGTGGTTTTTTGGCTTCTCTCCTTTGAGTAGCAGCCAATGTAACCATGGGTTTCTGAGTGAAATTCCAATGCAGAGATTCCCAAACCTCTGGCTGGTAGGAAAAGCACTCAATGTTTACCCTATTTGTGCCAATTAGGAAGAAGGATTAAGAAATATAAAAATATAAATTGATATCTACATATTCAGCTATTTCCAGATCAGTTTAGAGAGGTAATCTGATAGGGCTTTTTGTTAAAAATTATAATTATAAATACTATATAAAATATAATTTATTAAACTAATTATTATAAAAAATTTTACTACATTAATAAGACCTCCTGTTCTTCTCACACACAGAACATTTTACTATAATAAACCTCCCTTCTCTCTCTCCCATGCACACACACACAATATGTGTTTGTGTGTATATGTTTGTGTGTATATCAGATTGATGGGCATATCACTGAATAATAAGATCAAGCAAACCTGAGTGGTGAGAAAGGAAAATCTCTAAATGTCTGCTTACTTACAAAATTAATTCAATAAACAGTCATAGTTGAGAAGGATAAAAAGACTTTCTTCTGCATAAAACATTATATTTGTCTCGAGTTGTACAGAGAGCAGAAGTTTGATTTAAGAGAAATGTGGGCATATGTTCTTTCAAAGCTGGAAAATATGATTCTGGTCAAGTCAATGTCTCTGAGAGAAACTTCAGAATGTAAACATTACCTCAACATTGTGCTCTTTCATGGAGAGAGCATGATTCTTAGCTGAGGGCAATCTTTTTGCAGAAGGTAAAAAGGGTAACAAGAGGGAAAGAATGGGCTGCTTCCCACTTGTGGGCATCTTTCTGTGGTTCATTACAAAATACAAGTCATCTTGAAATACAAATTTATGGGTAACTTGAACAGCAAAAAGTAGAAGCCAGAACGGGTATATCTGAGAAGAACTAGGGAGCAACTTAAAGATGGGCCAATTATCAGGACTAACACTGAAAGGTGGATGAAATAATAACCCTTTTCAGGGAAAAGGCATAGAAGGGCAATGATTGGTACTAAGTCTACTTTACAGTGTGTTCAACTAACATGAGCTCATTTTGACCCACACTATAGGTTTTTGCAGTATTATCCATATATTACACATGTGGAAATGGAATCAGGTTAGGTAAGTTGTCCATGGCCACACAGCTAGTAAAGGCTGGAATCAGAATTCAAACCTAGGCTGCCATCCAAACCCAGTGATATGTGGAGGTTGGATAAGGGGTTCTGTATTTCACCAAAATAATACAGTAATACTTTAAAGTTAAATAATGTGCTAAACAGAGAAAATTTCATCATGCCTGAACATCTCTTTCAATCCATTTAAATAATTGTGAAGACAAAAATGACCTTTTTTTCCCTCTACATATTAAAGAGTGGAAATAAATGTGTTTACCAAAGTTTACAGTATTCTAAATCAGTAGTTCTTGAAGAAATGAATGACCACATGTCCTAGGAATTTAGATTATACAATTTATTTTTATAAATATATATTTAAATAGGTCTTTGTGTACGTATGCACATAAGATGTAAATGCAGAGAATATTTTCACTAAATAGAGGTTCATTAACTTTTCTTTCAATAATTCCCAATACTTCTTTATCCTTTTTGTTTGTTTGTTTTTGTTTGTTTTGTTTGATTATCTTAAAATTTTAGGAAATTTTCTTTTTGGAGATAACTTCAGATATGTTCTCAAACCAGCCTTTCTGGAAAGTTCTGGTATTAAACCAAAACCATCAGCAAAAATCCTAAAATGTCTTTAAGAAAATGGTGCATTTTCAAGCCTTCATGAATGCAGACTGTCATTAACTTTGTTGGTATCATTATAGACTTAGACATTTCTAAGGAGATAAGGTTATGTCCCTGGGAACTTTCTCAGAAGTCCAACCCCAAACAAGGAAACCCTGTCCAGAAAAGACATACTCTAGAGTAAAGACCAAGATTAAGAAAAGGAGACGGTGGAGTTAGGATCCATGAGTACATCACAGGCACAAGAATGAGTGGCACTAAAATACTGGAACAAAACAGGTGGAGGTCAAGAGCAAAAGAACTGGCAGAGCACACCCCTGAGCAAATAGGGTTCCATAGTTGAAGTGGAAAGTCTTGTCAAGCTATCTGCAGAGTTTTGAGAAAACTGAGGCTGTTTAAATCACAGTAGAGGTTGACCCTGAGTGCTGTTTAATCATTCTCATTCCCACATATGAATCTTTTTTAAGACTCTCTACTGAAGACATGTTTTTATTTCAAAACTTAACATACTGTCTGGCTCTGATTCTTCTTCCAATTCCTGTCCTTCTAAATTATTTTTGAGAGCTAATTAGGTTGAGTGTCATTTTCAGCTGCTACTTTGGAAGATAAGGTACATGCCTCATATTGTGCACTTACTGCTGTGCACATCTGTGCTCCATATCTGTCTGCAGGGATTTTGAAGATTAACATTTCTTTAAAGGAAAAACAGGGTTATAATCAAAGGCATGTATTTCTTTTTTTTTTTCTTCACAACTTTATTAGAATATAATTGCTTTACTGTGTTGTGTTTCTGCTGTACAATAAAGTGAATCAGCTATATGTATAAATATATCCCCATACCTCCTCCCTCTTGCATCTCTCTCCCACCCTCCCTATCTCACCCCTCTAGGTGGTCACAAAGTACCAAGCTGATCTCCATGTGCTATGCAGTAGCTCCCCACTAGCCATCCATTTTACATTTGGTAGTGTATATATGTCAATGCTACTCTCTCACTTCGTCCCAGCTTACCCTTCCCACACTGTGTGCTCAAGTCCATTCTCTACATCTGTGTCTTTATTCCTGACCTGCCACTAGGTTCATCAGTACTGTTTTTTTTAGATTCCATATATGTGCGTTGGCATATGGTATTTGTTTTTCTCTTTCTGACTTACTTTACTCTGTATGACAGACTCTGGGTCCATCCACCTCATTACAAATAACTCAATTTCGTTCCTTTTTAAGGCTGAGCAATATTCCATTGTATATATGTGCCACATCTTCTTTATCCATTCATCTGTCGATGGACATTTAGATTGCTTCCATGTCCTGGCTACTGTAAATAGTGCTGCAATGAACATAAAGACAAGTATTTCTAATTAGCCTTTGGTCTTGCGGATACAACGTGGACTGCAGTTGAAAATGTATATGAACAGAATTAGGGCTTTTAAAAAATTTTGAAATACTCCTTTCTCACACAAATACACATAGATAAAAAACATAGTTGCAAAATCTATATATTAAAAATAAAATGTATGTTAAAAAATAGTAAACAGATTTTTTTTTTCCGCTGCAGCATGTGGGATCTTAGTTCCCTCACCAGGGATCAAACCTATGCCCCCTGCGTTTGAAGCATGGAGTCTTAACCACTGGACTGCCAGGGAAGTCTCAAAAAATAGTAAACAATTTTTGAAAGATGCACCATGTCAATATAAAATGGAAATCCATTTATATTTTCAAGAAAATCGGTTAGTCCAATTTTATATCAATTCTGAGATGCTTGACATGGGGAGATAAAAACAAATTTAAAAAACCCACCAAATCTTGATTAGAACTATGATCTCTGGAGGTTTTAAAATAGAAAAAAAATGCAAGTCTTTTTTCCCTATCAGAAGCACAGTTTTTTTTCCCTACCACTTTTATTTTATATTCTAGGTCTTGGGCCCCTGGAATCTGAGAACCTTTTGCCTAGGGGAAAGAGAATGACTTAAAGACGTGTGTTTGTGACTGAGTCTTTTTTTGTTTTCTTTTGTTTTTGAAGTTTTATTTTATTATTTTTTTAGAAAGAATATTTTGTTTTTTATTTAGATTTTTTAAGTTTAATTGATTTACAACATCATGTTAGTTTCAAATGTACAGCACATTCAGTTATACATGTAGATATATATATTCTTTTCTTCTCAGATTCTTTTCCCTTATAGGTTATTACAAAATATTGAGTATGGTTTCCTGTGCTACAAGTAGGTTCTTGTTGGTTAGCTATTTTATATATAGTAGTGTGTATATGTTCATCAAAAACTCCTAATTTATCCCCACCCCACACCTTTCCCCCTTAGGTAACCATGAATTTGTTTTCTATGCCTGTGGGTCTATTTCTGTTTTGAAATAAGTCATTTGTAATTTTTTTAGATTCTACATATAAGCAATATCATATGATATTGTCATTCTCCATCTGATTTACTTACTTAATATGGTAATCTCTAGGTCCATCCATGTTGCTGCAAATGGCATTATTTTATTCTTTTTATGGTTGAGTAATATTCCATTGTACATATATACCATATCTTCTTTATCTATTCATCTGTCAATGGACATTTAGGTTGCTTCCATGTCTTGGCTGTTGTAAATAGTGTTGCTATAAATATTAGTGTGCATGTATCTTTTCAAATGATCATTTTCTCTGGTTATATGCCCAGTAGTGGGATTGCTGGGTCATATGGCAGCTCTATTTTTAGTTTTTTAAGGAACCTCCATACTGTTCTCCATAGTGTCTGCATTCCCACCAACAGTGTAGGAGGGTTCCCGTTTCTCCACACCCTCTCCAGCATTTGTTATTTGTAGACTTTTTGATGATGGCCATTCTGATGGGAGTGAGAGGGTACTTCATTGTAGTTTTATCACATTACAAAGGGCATAACTGTTTCCCCAGGAAGAAAGGATCAGATAACATATAGTCAATGATAGCCTGGAGGGATGAAGAAATTGACAGGTTTGATTATTTTCTTTGAAATTGATCTTGAATTCTTTTAAGATGGAAAGAAAAGAAGCAAGATTGATAGCTAGAAACACCCAGAGGATCAAGCCAAAGTTAGTTGCACAGTGTATTTTGAATTCCCTGGTGCTAGTACACAAGGAGAAGCGAAAGGGTATGATGTAAGAACAGAAACTTACACATCTGGATGGTCCTGTTTGTTCCATGCTTTATCAATTTAATTTAATTTATTACAAATATTATATAGTATAGGCAGAAATCAAAGCAATAGGATATATGGGTGAGTGAAAAAGAAGGTAATATAAAAGAATAAGGAACTCAAAGCAGCCTGTGGTCCTACTAGATTTGAGACTTTCAGATAGTTTGACAAACACTTTCTGCAAAGGCCCAGATAGGGCCAGGTAGTAAATATCACAGCCTCAGTAACTACTTGATTTTGCCATTATAGCAGGAAAGCTGCCATAGATAATATGTCAACAGATGAGCCTAGCTGTGTTCCAACTAACACTTTAATTATGGAAACTTAAATTTGAATTTTATGTAATTTTCATATACCACCAGATAGTCTTCTTATTTTTTTCCAATCATTAAAGCATATGAAAATTATTTTGGACTCATGGAACATACAAAAGAAGGTACTAGGCTGGATTTGTCCCTTGGACCATGGTCTGCTGGTCTCTACTTTAGAGCCTTGTGTTTACACATAACTTTACATATCTCAAACGGGTATAGAGGAGGCATATTGCAAAAACCTCATGTTCTCTCTGATCACTGTGGTTTTTAAAACACTCCCTTTGAATTATTTCTTTTCTTGAAGATATAAACTCCCAATTTAGAAACACAGACATTAGAAGATCTGGCAAATGAAAGAGAATTGTGGATTACGTTTCCACTGAATGTTTTAAAAATAAATAAAAACCACTTCTATTGACATCACTGAATATACCAATGTTTATTTCTGCAGATTAAAAAGCCAAGTTCTATTTCCTACAAAATAAAGAGACTGACACATATGTCAGACTCATTTGGCATTTCTGATATGAAAAAAAAAACCCAAAGACTTCAGTAAGACCAATTAATTTATTTCTCTTTAGCATTGAGGCAAGTCACCTAACCCATCTGTCTGTGTGCAGGCAAATATGTTTTCCATTTTTCTGTGCTGGGATGCTATCAAACACCGCCGCCTTTTCAGATACTCTTTATTACACTGGCAGGAAATCAAAGTAACAAGAAAGCTAAATAAAAGTCATTTCCTCAAGGTAAAATTGTAATGGTGGTTCATTTATAGTTTAGTGGCCTTCAAAATACAGGAATATTTTGTATTTTTTCATCTATCTTGTTATGGATACTTTTTTTCAGTGCTCGTTATAAATGTAGTATCTATATAAAAATGATTGTAGGTCACGTAATGTTTATTCAGCCAGGCTGAACAATGAGAAATATTGTCACCTATAATATCCCTCAAATAAAAAGATAAGTAATAAGTAGTTCCACCTTGAAAGTACCCTGCTTCAGAACATTGACTTAGTCTAGAAATTACAGGCCCCACATCTCCATCTGTGGATATTAGGGAAGCCACCTTCCCTTCCTACCTCTCTATAGACCTACTTTATTCAACTGCTACTTTACTTCTCAAACTGTGTTTATTGGAGGCCCAGGGTGTCTTGAGAACTCCCACAAGCAGAGAGAAGGGCAAGCAGAAATCCACAGGGTGTCTCACCCTGCTTCAAAAAAAAAAAAAGATAGCTTTGATTTGAACGTTTCATATCTATTAAATTCCTGCATAACATTTTATTTGCAAGAATATTTCTGTATTTTAAGACATGTGAAAGTCAGAATGACAGACATTGAAGAATTATCAGTATATTATTCCCAAATTACCTGCAAGTTAATAATCACATTGATTTCCCATTGGGTTATCTCTCTTTTTAGTTTTTTGAATTTTATTTATATTTTTATACAGCAGGTTCTTATTATTTATCAATTTTATACATATTATTGTATATATGTCAATCCCAGTCTCCCAATTCATCCCACCACAAGTCCACCCAACGACACTATCTCCCCTTGGTGTCCATAGGTTTGTTCTCTACAACCGTGTCTCTATTTCTGCCTTGCAAACAGGTTCACCTGTCCCATTTTTCTAGGTTTCACATATATGCATTAATATATGATATTTGTTTTTCTCTTTCTGACTTACTTCACAGTGTATGACAGTCCCTAGGTCCATCCATGTCTCTACAAATGACCCAATTCCGTTCATTTTTATGGCTGATAATATCCCATTGTATAAATGAATCACATCTTCTTTATCCATTCCTCTGTTGATGGACATTTAGGTTGTTTCCATGTCCTGGCTATTGTAAATAGTGCTGCAATGAACATTGGGGTGCTTGACTCTTTTTGAATTATGGTTTTCTCAGGGTATATGCCCAGTACTGGGATTGCTGTGTCATATGGTAATTCTAATTTTAGTTTTAGAAGGAACCTCCATACTGTTCTCCATAGTGGCTGTATCAATTTACATTCCCACTAACAGTGCAAGAGGGTTCCCTTTTCTCCACACCCTCTCCAGCATTTGTTTGTAGATTTTTGGATGATGCCCATTTTAACTGGTATGAGGTGATACCTCATTGTAGATATTATTTGCATTTCTCTAATAATTAGTGAAGTTGAGCATCTTTTCATGTGTTTGTTGGCAATCTATATATCTTCTTTGGAGAAATGTCTATTTAGGTCTTCTGCCCATTTTTTGATTGGGTTTTTGTTTTTTTAATATTAAGCTGAATGACCTATTTATATATTTTGGACATTAATTCTTTGTCCATTGATTCATTTGCAAATATTTTCTCCATTCTGAGGGTTGTCTTTTTGTCCTGTTTATGGTTTCCTTTGCTGTGCAAAAGCTTTTAAGTTTCATTAGGTCCCATTTATTTATTTTTGGCTTTATTTCCATTTCTCTAGGAGGTGGGTCAAAAACGATGTTGCTCTGATTTATGTCAAAGAGTATTCTTCCTATGTTTCCCTCTAAGAGTTTTATAGTGTCAGGTCTTACATTTAGGTCTTTAATCCATTTTGAATTTATTTTTGTGTGTGGTGTTAAGGAGTGTTCTAATTTCATTCTTTTACATGTAGCTGTCCAGTTTTCCCAGCACCACTTATTGAAGAGACTGTCTTTTCTCCATTGTATATTCTAGCCTCCTTTGTCATAGATTAGTTGACCATAGGTGTGTGGGTTTATCTCTGGGCTTTTTATCCTGTTCCATTGATCTATATTTCTGTTTTCATGCCAGTACCATATTGCCTTGATTACTGTAGCTTTGTAGTATAGTCTGAAGTCAAGGAGTCTGATTTCTCCAGCTCCATTTTTTTCCTTCAAGATTGCTTTGGCTATCTGGGTACTTTTGTGTCACCATACAAATTTTAAGATTTTTGGTTATAGTTCTGTAAAAAATGTCATTGGTAATTTGATCAGGATTGCATTGATCTGTAGATTGCTCTGCGTAGTATAGTCATTTTCACAATATTGATTCTTCCAACCCAAGAACATTGTATATCTCTCCATCTTTGTGTCATCTTTGATTTCCTTCATCAGTGTCTTATAGTTTTCTGAGTACATGTCTTTTTCCTCCTTATGCAAGTTTATTCCTAGGTATTTTGTACTTTTGGTTGCAATGGTAAATGGGATTGTTTCCTTAATTGCTCTTTCTGATCTTTCATTGTTAGTGTATAGGAATGCAAGAGATTTCTGTGCATTAATTCTGTATCCTGCAACGTTATCAAAATCACTCATTAGCTCTAGTAGTTTTCTGGTGGCATCTTTAGGATTCTCTATGTATATTATCATGTCATCTGCAAGAGGTGACAGTTTTACTTCTTCTTTTCCAATGTATAAATTTTATTTCCTTTTCTTCTCTGTTTGCCATGTCCAGAACTTCCAAAACTATGTTGAATCATAGTGTTGAGAGTGGACACACTTGTCTTGTTCCTGATCTTAGAGGAAATGTTTTCAGTTTTTCACGATTGAGAATTATGTTTCCTGTGGGTTTGTCGTATATGACCTTTATTATCTTGGGGTAGGTTCTCTCTATGCCCACTTTCTGGAGAGTTATTTTACCATAAATAGGTGTTGAATTTTGTCAAAAGCTTTTTCTGCATCTATTGAGATCATCATATGGTTTTTATTCTTCAATTTTTAAATATGGTGTACCAATTTGATTGATTTGCATATGTTGAAGAATCCTTGCATCCCTGGGATAAATCCCACTTGATCATGGTGCATGATCCTCTTAATGTATTGTTAGATTCTGTTTGCTAGTACTTTGTTCAGGACTTTTGCATTTATATTCATCAGTGATATTGGTCTGTAATTTTCTTTTTTTGTACTACCTTTGTCTCATTTTGGTATCAGGGTGATGGTGGTCTAGTTCAATGAGTTTGGGAGTGTTCCTTCCTCTGCAAATTTTTGGAAGAGTTTGAGAACTATGGGTTTTCTCTCTTCTCTAAATGTTTGATAGAATTCACCTGTGAAGCCATCTGGTCCTGGACTTTTGTTTGTTGGAAGATTTTTAATCACAGTTTCAATTTTCTTTTCTTTTCTTTTTTTTTCTTTTGCAGTATGCGGGCCTCTCACTGTTGTGGCCTCTCCCATTGTGGAGCACAGGCTCCGGACACACAGGCTCAGTGGCCATGGCTCACAGGCCTAGCCGCTCTGTGGCATGTGGGATCCTCCCAGACCAGGGCATGAACCCGTGGCCCCTGCATCAGCAGGCAGACTCTCAACCACTGCGCCACCAGGGAAGCCCCACAGTTTCAATTTTATTGCTTGTGATTGGTCTGTTCATATTTTCTATTTCATCCTGGTTCAGTCTTGGTAGGTTAAACCTTTCTAAGAATTTGTCTTCCACATTGTCCATTTTATTGGCATAGAGTTGCTTGTAGTAGTCTCTTATAATACTTTCTCTTTCTGAAGTGTCCCTTGCAACTTCTCCTTTTTTATTTCTAATTTTATTGATTTGAGTCCTCTCCCTTTTTTTCTTGATGAGTCTGGCTAAAGTTTATCAATTTTGTTTATCTTCTCAAAGAACCAGTTTTTAGTTTTATTGAGCTTTACTATTTTCTTTGTTTCTATTTCATTTATTTCTTCTCTGATTTTGATGATTTCTTTCCTTCTACTAACTTTAGGTTTTGTTTGTTCTTCTTTCTGTAGTTCCTTTAGGTGTATGGTTAGATTGTTTATTTGTGATTTTTCTTGTTTCTTGAGGTAGGCTTGTATAGCTATAAACTTCTCTCTTAGAACTGCTCTTGCTGCATCCCATAGGTTTTGGGTCATTTTGTTTTCATTGTCATTTGTCTCCAGGTACTTTCTGATTTCCTTTTTGATTTCTTCAATGATATCTTGCTTATTTAATAACGTATTGTTTAGCCTGTGTTTGGTTTTTTTTATGTTTTTTCCCTTGTAATTGATTTCTAATCTCATAAAGTTGTGGTTAGAAAAATTGCATGATATGATTTCAATTTTCTTAAATTTACCAAAGCTTGATTTGTGACCCAAGATGTGATCTATCCTGGAGAATGTTCCATGTGCACTTGAGAAGAAAGTGTAATCTGTTGTTTTCAGATGGAATGTCCTATGAATATCAATTAAATCTATCTTGTTTATTGTATCTTTTAAAGCTTGTACTTCTTTATTAATTTTCCGTCTGGATGATCTGATCGTTGGTGTAAGTGAGGTGTTAAAGTCCCCCACTATTACTGTGTTACTGTCAATTCCTCTTTTATAGCTGTTAGCATGTGCCTTATGTATTGAAGTGCTCCTATGTTGGGTGCATATATATTTATAATTGTCATATCTTTTTCTTGTATTGATCCCTTGGTCATTATGTAGTGTCCTTCCTTGTCTCTTGTAAAATTCTTTATTTTAAAGTCTATTTTTTCTGATATGAGTATTGCTACTCCAGTTTTCTTTTGATTTCCATTTGCATGGAATATCTTTTTCCATCCCCTCACTTTCAGTCTGTAGGTGTCACTAGGTCTGAAGTGGGTCTGTTGTAGACAGCATATATACAGGTCTTGTTTTTGTATTCATTCAGTGAGCCTGTATCTTTTGGTTGGAGCATTTAAACCATTCACGTTCAAGGTGATTATCGAAATATTTGTTCCTATTACCATTTTCTCAATTGTTTTGGGTTTCTTTTTGTAGGTCCTTTTCTCCTTTTGTGTTTCCCACTTAGAGAAGTTCCTTTAGCATTTGTTGTAGAGCTGGTTTGGTGGTGCTGAATTCTCTTAGCTTTTGCTGGTCTGTAAAGCTTTTGATTTCTCCATCAAAACTGAATGAGATCCTTGCCATGCAGAGTAATCTTGGTTGTAGGTTCTTCCCTTTCATCACTTGAAATATACAGTGCCACACCTTTCTGGCTTGTAGAGTTTCTGCTGAGAAATCAGCTGTTAACCTTACGGGAGTTCCCTTGTATGTTTTTTGTCATTTTTCCTTGTTGCTTTTAATAATTTTTCTTTGTCTTATTTTTTGCCCATTTGATTATTATGTGTTTCAGAATGTGTCTCCTTGGGTTTATCCTGCCTGGGACTCTCTGCATTTCCTGGACTTGGGTGGCTATTTCCTTTCCCATGTTAGGGAAGTTATTGACTGTAATCCCTTCAAATATTTTCTTGGATCATTTCTCTCTCTCTTCTCCTTCTGGGACCCCTATAATGCGAATATTGATTCATTTAATGTTGCTCCAGAGGTCTCATAGGTTGTCTTCATATCTTTTCATTCTTTTTTCTTCATTATGTTCCACGGCAGTGAATTTCACCATTCTGTCTGCCAGGTCACCTATCCATTCTTCTGCCTCAGTTTTTCTGCTATTGATTCCTTCTAGTGTATTTTTCATTTCAGTTCTTGTATTTTTCATCTCTGTTTGTTTGTTCTTTAATTCTTCTAGGTCTTTGTTAAACATTTCTTGCATCTTCTCGATCTTTGCCTCCATTCTTTTTCCGAGATCCTGGATCATCTTCACTATCATTATTTTGAATTCTTTTTCTGGAAGGTTGACTATCTCCACTTCATTTAGTTGTTTTTCTGGGTTTTATCTTGTTCCCTCCTCTGGTACATAGTCCTCTGACTTTTCATTTTGTCTATCTTTCTGTGAATGTGGTTTTCATTCCACAGGCTGCAGGATTATATTCCTTCTTTTTCTGCTGTCTGCCCTCTGGTGGATGAGGCTATCTAAGAGACTTGTGAAAGCTTCCTTGTGTGAGGGACTGGTGGTGGGTAGAGCTGTGTCTTGCTCTGGTAGGCGCAGCTCAGTAAAACTTTAATCTGCTTGTCGGCTGTTGGGCAGGGCTGAGTTCCTTCCCTGTTGGTTGTTTGGCCTGAGGCAACCCAGTACTGGAGGCTACAGGCTCTTTGGTGGGGCTCATGCTGGGGTCTGGGAGGGCTCCTGTCAAGGAGTACTTCCCAGAACTTCTGTTGCCAGTGTCATTGTCCCAACAGTGAGCCATAGCTGTCTCTCCCCACCTCTGCAGAATACCCTCCAACACTAGTAGGTAGGTGTGGTTCAGTTCTCTATGGGGTCACTCCTCCTTCCCCCTGGATCCTGATGTGCACTACTTTGTGTGTGCCCTCCAAGAGTGGAGTCTCTGTTTCCTCCAGTCTTGTCAAAGTCCTGCAATCCAATCCTGCTAACCTTCAAAGTCTGATTCTCTAGGAATTCTTCCTCCTGTTGCCGGATCCGCCGGTTGGGAAGCCTGATGTGGGGCTCAGAACCTTCACTGCAGTGTGTGGTCTTATGTAGTATATTTGTTCTCCAGTTTGTGAGTCACCCACCCAGCAGTTATGGGATTTGATTTTACTGTGATTGCGCCCTCCTAGTGTCTCACTGCAGCTTTTCCTTTGTCTTTGGATGTGGGGTATCTTTTTTGGTGAGTTCCAGTGTCTTCCTGTTGATGATTGTTCAGCAGTTAGTTGTGATTCTGGTGCTTTTGCAAGAGGGAGTGAACACACGTCCTTCTTTGCCATATTGGGAAGGATCTTGTGTTCTCTCTTGAATGTTAATATGTAGGAATACCTCAGGACTTAGAATACCCATACTCAAATTCTTGTTATTAATAAAAGCACTGAATTAGATTAGTGGTTTTGATGAAAATAATCAATTACAATGTAGAATAGTAATAGAATATACCCCGGGAGACAGCTTCTCAGATAACTCTGAGGAACTGCCCTGCAGAAGCATGTTTTTTGGCAGTTTTGTCTTGTCAGAACAAAGAATATTGAATAAGTCAGGGATATATTCCTTAAAGATTAAAAAAAAAAATCTCAGCACATACACAGTGAGTCAGTATGGCCTTGGCACCTGGGATGGGTGTCTTATCATCAAAGGAGGACTAGCATTGGTGTCCCAGCATTTAACATTAATTTTAACATGGACATTCTTTACTTCTGCCCAATGCACCCTTTTCTTTAAAAATTAAAGCAGATGTACAATGTATTTTTGATAGGCCACAAACAGACATAAATTTCATATTAACTCGCATATAAGCCAGAATGATTTCTCCATACCTCAGTATGTGAACATTTCTTTTATCAATAGGAATGGTGGAGCAAGGACCCCTAAAAATCCATTTCTCTGTAAAAGCAATGAGAACAGTATCAAAAACTGTCAGAGCTAACTCTTTTTAGAAGAGTCTGTAAATTAGCCAAAGGCTTTTTAAAAATCTAAGAAACATTTATTTAAGAAAAATAGCTGAATCTCAGTAAGAACAGAAGGCTTTGTGGCATTTTACTTGTCTTTTTCTCATCATCTTTCCCTCACCTCCATGGTAGTCTTGAAAACCAATATTACCACAATCACACTGAAAGCTAGCAACCTAGCATGCACTAGTGGAGACAAAATGGGTTTGGAGCTCCCTTAAAGCAATACTCCAAAAAGAATTGTCATCATGTGACTATTTATAACAGTAAATGGCTACATTAAAAAAAGTAAGGATCTCAAATAAATCACTGAACCTCTCTGCCTTAACAATCTAGCAAAGTAAGAACAAATAAACCCAAAGAAAACAGGAAAAAAATAAACATTAGTGTGAAAATAAAATAGAGACTAGAAAAACAATATAAATGTCACAAAACCACAGCTGGTTCTTTGAAAAGATCAACAGAATTGACAAACATTTAGCTAAAATGCCCAGAAAAAAAAGAAAGAAGACTTGATTTATGAAAATCAGTAATTAAAAAGGGGACATTACTACTGACATTGCAATTTTTTTAAAAATTTAAGAAAGATAGTACTGTAAACAACTGTATGCCAATAAAATAAATAATCTAGATGAAATGGACAAATTCCTAGAAAGGCACAAATTATTGAAAGTAAGAAAAAATTAAAATCTGAATAGATTTATAACCAGTCAAGAGATGGAATTGGTAATTAAGAAACTCCCAAAAGAAATAGGACAGGCTCAGATGTGTCAATGGCCAATTTAAGGAAGAATTGATTGAAAGAAACATTTAAAGAAAAATTAATACCCATATTTTACAAATTCTTCCAAAAAATAGGAGAGAAAGGGACATTTTCTAAATTATTCTATGAAGACAGTGATACCTTTGAACCAAAGGTATCAAAGAACCAAAACAAGACATTATGAGAAAAGAAAATTAGAGCCCCATATTTCTAATGAACATGGATGGAAAACTCAAAAAAAATTAGAAGACTGAATCCAGCAACATATAAAAAGGATTGTATTGCAAACCACATGTCTCATGAAGAATTAATATCCAAAATATACAAGCAACTCATACAACTTAATAGCAAAAAAACCCTCAATTTAAAAATAGTATTGTAAATACTCTTTTCTGTCCATTTAACAGTAAAATATTAAACCTTGTACTCTCACTTTCCATGTATTTTCCTGGCTGTTCATCCTCTTTCTCTTTTGGTTCTTCTTCCTTTTCTCTTTTGCTTCTTCTTCCTTTTCTCTTTGACATGTCAAATTAGGATGGCCAAGAGCTCAGACTTCAGACCTACGTGCTCCCTCATATTCTCTCCTTTGACTTTGACTTAAATAGTTTTTCTCTATACCAGACCACTCCTCTTACATTTGTGCTTGTACATCCAACAGCAAAATCAACATCTTTACTTGTATCATTATTAAACCCCACTTTTTCCAGGTTTTTCTATCTCAGTTAATAAGTTGATTTGTTCTGGCCAAAACCCTGGATCCATTCTTGTACAATTATTCTCTCAAACCTGACAGTGAGGAACTTCTCTGGCAGTCCAGTGGTTATGACTCTGCACTTCCACTTCAGGGGACTTTGGTTTGATCCCTGGTCAGGGAACCAAGATCCCGTATGCCACACAACATGACAAAAAAAAAAAAACAACTGACATTGAACCCATTAACAAATCATGCTTGCTTTTGCTTCAAAATACATCCAGAATATGACTGCTTCTCACCACTGGTACTGCTACCGCTCATGTCCAAGCCATCATCCCATCTCATCTGACTTCCTTTTCAAACCTCCCAGTTCATCTTCCTGCTTCTGTCCTTGTCCTCATTCATTCAATGCACAATTTACCACCGTAGCCAAAGTTTCCTTACTAAAATGCAAATTAAATTCCATCAGTTATTTCTCTGATCAAAACTCTAAAATGTCTCCCAATTATAAACAAAATAATATTCAACATTTTTATAATGGCCTACAAGGCCATATGTAATCTGGCCTCATTATCTCTCTGACCTCACCTTTTTTTTTTTCTTTTTTTTTTTTTGCAGTACATAGACCTCTCACTGTTGTGGCCTCTCCAGTTGTGGAACACAGGCTCTGGACACGCAGGCTCAGCGGCCATGGCTCATGGACCCAGCTGCTCCGCTGCATGTGGGATCCTCCCAGACTGGGGCACGAACCCATGTCCCCTGCATTGGCAGGCAGACTCTCAACCACTGCGCCACCAGGGAAGCCCTGACCTCACCTTTTAATAACTCTTTGTTCACTTTGCTCCAGGCCCCCACTCCACAGTAATGTCCTTCTCTTTCTTGTCTCAAGCTCCCACTACTTTACTAGTGTTTCCACATCACCTTCCAAATAAACTAATTGCACTAGCATCCTTATCACAGGGACTCCTTGAGTGAGAATCTAAGCCAAGACTTTTGGTAATAGAAGTATTTCTAGGAAGCAAATCCTAAGAATCCCTTGACTTTGGATCACCTGCTACCCGAATGGCAATGATGACCTTACTGCTGGTGGTAAGATGAATGTTGATAACTCCTGACATGTTATAGCATCAAAATTTTTAAGACTTCTGTCTATGGTGGATCGAGTTGGGAAAGAGGTAGAAGTGGTTACGGTGACCTATGCAGTAACCCTAGTACTTGAGAGATAGGAAGTCAACAGTAGTTATAAGAAGGTGGTTTGGTTGACAACTGTTAACTGCCATTGAAACTCTGAAAGAAGAAAATTATAGGCTTAGGTTAGCCAACACTCAATTCAACGTCTCTATGAAAGTTCAAGTTTAAAGGCTCTCATTTCCTGCAACTGGATGGGATAGGTGCAGAGTTACAAAGAGAACTGAATGCACAGTCCCAAGCAGCCTCTCTTGCTGGAGTCATGATCCAGACTGGACGGAATGGAGTCCTGAGGTCTGGGATGGGCATGTCTCGTGGTTGAGTTTGTGAACAAGAAACATCTAGGTTCCCCTGAATCCACTTAGAAGGCAGAAATGCCCTCTTGTCCTTGCTAGAGATTAGCAGCCTTCTCTTGTCTGAAGATTATGCAAAGTCCTTACCTGGGGTGGATTCCTCACAACATTGTACTTGCCCTCATAAGACTTTTCCCCAGGTACTATTTTGTGAGCAATAATTAAGGTCTTGTTTCAGTATGCCTTCCTTCCCCTGCTACAGGAAGAAACACGTTATTGACAAAAGTACTGAAGGAACTGCCTAATAAGGAGGGGCGGAGCTAGGAGAACAGTTCAGGAATTATTCTGGAGTTTGCTGAACCCTGGTGATAGAGACATGTTAAGGATCGAGAATGGAGGTGTGATTGATATGGGGCACTTTTCTGTAACTCGGGGTTTAATGTCCTGGCAAGGATAGCTGAGCAAGTCCCAGTGCACTGCTGGCATGGATCATTAAAGCTTAAAAAAATGGTGGTATATTGAAAATGAAGGGGAAGTGACAGAATTGCCTAGAAGAATATTGATAAATGGATAACAAGGCTCATATAACTGTGTTAAAGGTGATCTATCATAGAACAACAGGGAATCCACCAGCTGACCCTATTCTGGGGAAGCCCATGGATTCTCCCTTCACTAGCAATAAGAAAGTGCTGGTGCAGAGGGTATATTACCATAGCTGGGGATCTCAGAGTAGGCATCCACAGGCCTAGGTGGAAAGCGACAAATGCTGCTATGGAAATAGTCTCCTTTGTGTCACTGGGAATGACAGGATTCTAGGAGGACAGAAGCTATTTTTTTTTTAATTTTTTGGCCATGCGGCATGCGGGATCTTAGTTCCTGGACCAGGGATCAAACCCCCTGCAGTGGAAGTGCAGAGTCTTAACCACTAGACCACCAGGGAAGTCCAAAGAGCAGAGGCCATTTGACGGCAATAAACTGTTAGCGATCAGGTGAACCTAAGCAATGTCATGTGCCCAAAAGATACTGACTCACAGGGACCAGGTCATTAATAGAGATTCAAAGAGCAGCCATTGGCAAAACTGCTTCACTTATATAACCAACAGGTCGGGACCAAAGGGGGAGACTGTGTATATCACCTACTATTGATACAAAGGAAAAGTATGGGTGTGGCTGGGCTTCTATATCTCAGTTAGTTCTCAGATCCAGAGGCCATGAACTGAAGATCACTGCAAGCATCTCCAATAGAAATCCCCCCAAATTTTACTCAAGAAATATAAAGCTATGTGCCAGAATCATTGAACACTGGGGAAAGGGAATACCCATACCCACAGTCAAGGTGGTAAATCCAAAACATGGTGGGTTGACAGATAAGGGCTATCCTCAAAGACTAAATAGTTCAAGGGTTGTTGTCCCTGTCGTGTCCACATTTAAGCTTCTAGCTTAATGGCTACAAAACACAGAAGGGCCATGAGGGATGATGGTAGATGACGGTAAACTCAACTAAGTGATAGGTCTACTAAAGCAGATGTGCTGGATATGGTATCTTTCCTAGAAAAAGGTCAACACACTCTCTACAACTTGATATGCAGCTATTTACCTGATTTTATTTGGTAAACTTGTTATTTAAAACGTCTGTCAAGAAGAAGGTTCGGAAACAGGTCACCTTCACCCAGGTTAGACAGCAGAATAGAAGTCACATTCTTGCCCCAAGGTTATATATCTTTGTCATGATATAGTCTGAAGGGAAAGGGACCTTGACCCTTAGAATATTACACTGGTCCACTATTTTATTTATTTATTTATTTATTTATTTATTTATTTTTGCGGTAAGTGGGCCTCTCACTCTTGTGGCCTCTCCCGTTGTGGAGCACAGGCTCCGAACGTGCAGGCTCAGTGGCCATGGCTCATGGGCCCAGCTGGTCCGCGGCACGTGGGATCCTCCCGGACCAGGGCACAAACCCATGTTCCCTGCATCGGCAGGTGGACTCTCAACCACTGCGCCAACAGGGAAGCCCTGCTCCACTATTTTTATTGGCATGGTGAGATAGAAGTGGCAAGAACCCTAGTAAGATGTATGTGTGCCCAAGGCTGGGAGATAAATCCTCCAAAATTTTAAGGGTTGTCACATCAGTAGACATTTTAGGTATCTAGTGGACTGAATGCCAAGACACTATGTTCAAGTTAATGCATAAGAGTTTGTACATCACACTCCTTAACTCTTAGAAAGAAAGGCCCTGCCCTTGCTAGACCCCTGTTAGTTCTGAATATAGCACACATTAAACATGGGAATATGACTTCAGTCTATTTAGTTAGAGCTTGAGAAGTTTAGGTCAGAGTAGCAGTAAATCCACCATAAATTGGAGTCTGAACTTTCAGGAATAAAGTTGAGCAGATCCAGATGGTGTTGCATGTGGACCTGTGGGATTTTAAACTATGAGGTAACTGAGAGATGACCTGGAGAGGCCAATGCCACTGGAAGAGGATTTATTAGGTGCATTTCTCAAGAGAAGGGGTCACGTCACATCATGCAGGAGCACAGGGAGAAAGCACCAGGTTTTGATCGGGTGGCAGAGGCAGGAGCATGGGGAAAGCCTAGGCTATAACCTTTATTTTGGGTCCAGGGGAAAGGCAAAGCAGGACAGAGTGATCAGTTAGGATTGCCCAGTTTGATTACTTCCAGCAGGCTTGGGGTTATAGGCGTGGTCTCTAGTTGTCCATATCTGGCTTTAAGGGATTTAGGGCAGGAGACATATTGGCTTGGCACATGTAGAGTTACTCAGGATTTGCTGGTTTGTATAAGAAAAGAGTGTTTGTGGGCATGTTGTTATTATCTTTGGAAATTAGCTAGCCCTGCGAGGGGCAGTCTCTCTTTAGGTCAATCCCCAAATGTCAAGACATCGTAAAATACAGAAGATAAAAAACATGATTCACACGGAAGCACAAGCAACCTGCACAAGCAGGTAGCTTAGACCATATGTCACCTACCTCACATGCACTGACACCACTCACTCACCTCACACAGGTGTGCTTATATGTCTGATTCATGGATGAATTGGCTACATATATGATTTCAGCCAAAAAAACACTGCTGAAGATTACTGTTCCAATCAGGGTTGGCCCTGAGAGATGGTAGTGAGGGCATGAATGTTCTCTCCACATAAAGAGATCTTAGCAATATACTAGGTCCAAGGTCAGCAAACATTTTCTTAAAGAGATGGATAAAAAATATTTTGGTATGTGGGCCATTTGGCCTCTTCCATAACTACTCAGCTGTAGCCTTGTAATATGGAAGCGGCTACAGACAAGATGTAAACAAATGGGTTCAACTGTCTTCCAGTGAAATTTCATTTACAGAAATAGGTGGTTAGACCATTGGCCACAGTCTGCAGACACTGGCACTAAGTCATCAACTTGGTATGGAGAGAAAATTGGCCTTAGATAAGAATATACACAGATTCTAGGACAGTGGCAAATGTCTTGGCTTGTGGAAAGGAGCATGGAAGCAGCAAGACTGGAATTCCAGACAGAGGTATAAAGTTCTTTGATCCTATGGGCATAAAGTGTGTGGATTTTTGAAACATATCAATGCCCACCAAAGATCATCATTCTAGAGAAGTCACAAAACAACAAGGTGAATAAGATATCTTGTACAGTGCAGGTGAATCATCGTCTGTCTTTGCTCACCCTGAGGACAGAAGCAAGAAAAGTGATTCATCACGGACTAGGAAGAAAGCTGTGTTGGTCGTAATAGAGAGAATGAATGAGTCCAGTGTTACCTATTAGCAGCAGAGAGGGCTGCTGAGCCTTCAGGATGCTTCTAACTCTTCAAAAGACCAGCAAGCTGTTTGGTGGTGCTAAATGAGTTACATCCTTCTCCTTCGAATACCTAATGCTCTGACTGTTGCCTGGTCAACTTGGGCTCTTCATGCTGTGGGACTAGTGGGCAAAGGAAAGAGTTATTATGCTGGAACAGCAGTGACCCTTTTTACCATGAAGAGAGAGAGTTTGATAGAGACAGAGTTTGGATCAAGCATTCAGGAAAAAAACTCTGAGTCACTCCACTGCACCGGCAACCTTGCCAGCAGAAACCATAGTCCAGGGTGATGGGAATATAGAATGAGTGACAGAGGGTGGACAGGTTGAAAATCATTTACAGCCCAGCCTCAGTATTCCCTGGTTCAATCAACTATTGGTTGAACCAGTGATTGGTGGAATTCACGGATGCAGAACCCGCAGATATGGAGGGTTAACTGTAAAGGACTTGAGCATCCGTGGATTTTGGTATCCACAGAGAGTTCTGGAATCAATGCTCTGTGGATGCCAAGGGGATCTGTATAGTTTTGAAAGCAAATGCACAATCAGGAACTATAGCTGGTCCCACAGAAACTCCTGTCATAGAACATTTTTTGTTAAGTACTTGTGACTGACTACCATTCAAAAATAAGTGACCTGACAGGATGGACTTGCAGGTGGTTAAAAATAGGTGATGCTTCAGTGCATTGCTCTTTTTCCCTGAGCACAGCATCTCTACATGCTGAAGGCTGTCAAGTCTGCTCCTTGGGGCATTTTCTCTGGCTGTGGGGGCATGCTTGGTCTTTGCACAGGACAGGTGTGCCAAAGCATTAATTATGACAGTCACAGGCCTGGACCATGAGGAGAAGGGTGTTGATGTATAACCACCAGAGCTTCCTCAAGTCACCCCCAGTGGACTCAGGTCCAATGCCCACAGTAGTGACTGACTTGATCACACACCAAACTCTTCTTGGCTTGCTTCTCTTCTGTGTCTCAAGCTCCACTTCTTTACTGGAATTTCCTGAGATTATTTCCCAAATAAACTACTACAATTAAAATCCCTTTTCAGAGTCTGTTTCTGGAGGAACTCACACTAAGACAATGATCGGTTGAGTCTGGAGAAACTACGTTTGGACTTGCATTTTGAGGGAACTATTGCACTTAAAGATACAAAATTCCAGAAGGTTATAATTGGATGAGATTCTAAAACTCTTTAAATCTGCAATTCTAAAAAAATGGATGCAATATAATGTCTTCCCTTCACAATGTATAGGTAAAGCAAGCTACACTCCACATAAGTTAGTGGCTAAGCCTAAACTTTTCTTCTAATTTTTAGTTTTGATTAGCCTGCCCATCTAATGCTCACTTTTAACTCACTGAGGCCTCTAAGAGCAACAACCAAATACCTAAAGAAGCCACAATTATTCCCAACAACATAGAAAATTATTCCCAACAAGAGAGAAAAGAGATAACTGAAGTTCCCATAATTTTGATGAATTATATATTATAAGAAATTATTCAGAGATTGTTGGAACATGAAATTCTGTTCATTAGTGTGTATAAATACATTCATTATAACAGGCTATGATGTATTTACCAGTAAGGGTAATAGCAGAAACAAAAATCTTACCTCTCTACTAAACAATGCTTCCTGATCTCAGATGTTTTGCAGTCATCCCTTTTCAAATGACTACCTATTTCATTTGTTTTCTTTTAAGGCTCTCATTTTTCCCCAACAGTAATATATAGTCTTTACAAAGAGTATTTAAATACAGAAATATAAGCATAAAGTGGGTATTTTTCCCCCTCTTTCTAAGCTTTTGCTCCTTTTTTTCTTGAAGTAGCCACTGTTTCCAGTTCTTGAATATTTTTCTTGATATTTTTCTGCAGGTGTACACACACAAATGCTTTGACACACCTGCACAGACAAACATTCAGACGAGGGACACATGAATGTACACATTTATATGTTGACATAAATGAGATCATATTACCCATAGCACTTAGTAACTTGCATTATTGATGTAATGGATCTTAGAGATGATTTATATCAATGTGTCAAGAGCCACCTATTTTTTATTTATTATTTTCATTGGATTATATCATATGGTTGTAGTACTACAATTTTTAACTATTTATATATTGATGGATTTTAAGTTTCTTCTGATTTATTTCCTATTACGAACAGCAACATTGTAATCAATAGTCTTGTACGCTTATCTTGCAATATTTCAAAGGACAGATTTTTAGAAGTGGAATTTTGGAATTTAATGGTTTAGCCACTTTAAATTACACAGATAATGAGAAATTGCTTTCCTAAAATTTATTGTAACATTCTATAAATACCACTAATATTATTTTTGACAATTCCTATTTCCCCTAACACTATTATAAATATATTACTTGTTCTATTATATTAAACAAAAATGGCATCACTAGTAATGTTGATCATCTTTTTAATATACTTACTGGTTATTTGTGTTTCTTCTTCCATGAATTGTGTATTAAATTATTTTGCTCTTTTCCTACTGTATTATTTTATATTTAAATTTGTGACTCATAGAAGCATTCGTGTATTACAGATATTAATTTTGGTTTAAATATTGAATGTTTTCCTAGCCTTTCTTTTTTTTTTTTTTTTGCAGTACGTGGGCCTCTCACTGTTGTGGCCTCTCCTGTTGTGGAGCACAGGCTCTGGACGCGCAGGCTCAGTGGCCATGGCTCACGGGCCCAGCCACTCCGCGGCATGTGGGATCTTCCTGGACTGGGGTACAAACCCGTTTCCCCTGCATCGGCAGGTGGACTCTCAACCACTGCACCACTAGGGAAGCCCCCTAGCCTTTCTTTTAAATACTTTGTCAATATTTTCTTTTCTGATAGAGTGTCCTATTTTCACATATTCAAATCACTCACAATCAAAATCAAATCACAAATATTTGGAATATTAACTTATTAACTGAATTTAGATTTTGTCAAGTTTCTTTGATGATAATTACATAAATTTTGGCAGGCAAACAGCATTTCAATTTATACTTGCTTTCTTAAGTTATTTCAAAACTTTCATTCAGTCAGTTCACACATACCATATTTCAGGCATTGACGATATAGTTATGAGCAACAAATTGACAGTTCATTCTTTTCTGTGGAAGATATTTTAACACTTAAAAGTCATATATAAAAAGTAATATCACCATCCGAAAGTAGTCATTTCTCTTATATCTCTGATTCCTATTAATAACACTTCTAATATTTTCAATTATTTAGATCAATATTCATGGAGCCATGAATTCTCCTTCTACCTTTTCCTTTCCCCCATCATGAAATAAATACTCTGTCAATACTTGCTTGGCCTGCATGTACAAGTCTTCCCTTCTCTTTCCTCACCTGCATTTTTATAACATCATGTTGATTCATGACTCAGGCTGCCTTTATTTCCCTTAACTGCCCCATTCTGTATGTTCACTGCTGTCAAATAGAAAATTCTAAACCATAGCTTTGGTCATATCACATCTCAAATCAAGTCCCTCAAGTCTTTTCTTCAAACTTTCAAGAATACAAGCTTGGCCTGGCATTCAAGGTGGGGGGCAGGGAATGCACTGAAAAACCAGTGGTAAATGTGATTTGCTTCTGAAAATTAATATAATCCTTATTTTTTAAAGTACAGGATGCGTGTATTAGAAAGAAGTGTGGCAACAGCTGAAAATGGATAAAAGGAAAGTAGGTGGAACAGGGCAATGGTTAATAGAATGAAAGCTTCATGAAAATGGATGTGTGTATGTTTTGTTTTTTGTTCTTTTTGGTTTATTTTGTCACTTCCATATCCACAGTTCCTAGAGCAGTACCTTGTGGATAGTGTGCCCTCGGTAAATATTTTTTTAATGAATGTCAAAGGCAGAGAAACAGATGTTGATATAGATTATTTGTTTGAGGGTTACCTACCTATTTGAGCAGTGGTGCTATTGATCAAGACGGTCAAGATAAACCATTTATGTAACAATAATTTGGTAATAGTTCGTCAATGCTTACCAGATACCAGGTATTGCTTAATGCTTTACATTCCTTATATTATTTAATCCCCAAACATCCATATGATATAACTGTGTTATGTCTATTCATTTTAAAGATAAAGGAACTGAGGCTTAAAGGGGTTAATTAATACATCAGATGCCAAAACTAAATGTATGATAGAAATAGAATTTGAACTTACAGAGACTTACATAGACTTTATTACATAGACCAGGATCTAAGATATATTTGGGTTACAAAATAAATAAAGAAAATTATCATAAGAAGTAGAAAACCTAAATACATAAAGATGCATGTACTATAAGTTTTTAAAATGTTAAAAAGTTAAAATAAAAAATCCATTCTTGATTATCCTATGGTGAATTCTTTCAGATTTTTAGTGTTGACACATTCTAGTGCTACAAACGTGTTTCTAGAAAAGAGAATATTTTGGAAAGTTTTTTATTTAATTTTGCAATATTAATTGTTTTCCCAAAAGAGAAAAACCACAAAATAAGCACACATATGTATAGATGTAATAATCTTACATAAATTGTCATACATATAATCCAATAGTATGTTAAACTTTTAATTTACTTTGCCAAAACAGAGTTTCAGGTTAACTTCATATTAGGAAATCTGTTTCTATAATTAGTTCATTAAGTAGAAGGAAAAAAAAAATGTATGTCATAATTTAGAGAATAATCAGGCCCTTAAAAAAGTGCAACAACTATTTCTGGTAAAAGCTGAAAACAGGTGTCATAAGAATATGCTCTTCACATAATAAGGAATGTCTGTCTTGAACCAACAGTTCATCTCATAATTGAAGGTATAAAAGCAAAGGAGTTCCCATCACATTTAGGAATCTGTCAAGAAATGTGATTATTCCAATATTACTTAGTATTATTCTGGAAGCTGCAGTTAAGGGATAGTAAGAAAAGACTAAGAAAACTAGTTTTATTTTTGTTTGGTATATTTATTGTGCTAGTGTTTGGAGTGGGAGAGAGTTCATTTAAAACATAGTCCATATGGGAAACTTATTTTACATCTGATTCTTCAATTTATTTTGAAGAAATCTGTGGTCAAACAAAGGGTCTCATGCAAGAAAGGTGAAGAAAAACTTTCTAGCTTTGTGAAAACACCACCTCGCTGTGGATGTTCTGATCAGTAGGCCCCTTTACTAAGACCTGGGAATTCCCACCCCAAGATGTAGACTCATCATCATTTATGTCTTGGAGGGTGGCCAGTGTCTTTTTGTCCAGATCTTTCCAGATTCCACCTCTTCTAATGGTCTCTGGTAAAAGCGAGACCCAGGTTTTGACATGGCAATATTCTCAAGCCATTAACCAATTGAAGTAAACCATGTGGCAGGAATTTGAAACATGTGCTAACCATCCCATTTCAGACTTATGCAAAACCTGTACTTGCTTCTACTTCCTTCACTGTCATAAAGACAAAGTAAAAGATAGGAAGGAGGTATGTGGGAATCCTGGTGTTTAACTCTCATTTTGGTATTCCAGGGTTTGGGGGACCTTGGAGAATTAGCTTGAGATTCAGGCATCTCTGCACATCTCAGACTTTTCTACAATAGTATGGTATTCTAAATCTTCGGATCCTTCCACCTTTCCACCTCCATAAAACAAAAAATCTAAAATCTGAAGTGTCATCTTTAAATACTGAGATGCCAATCATAGGAGAAGTGATTCTAAAAGTAACAAACACAGATATGCAAGCATATATGCTGAAGTATTAAGTTGGGGTAAAAATGGCAAATTTAGAACATTTTAGACTCTGAATTCAGGTATCCAAAACTATACCATCTTTTGAATGAACATTTTGTTTCCTGTGAAAGCAACACGTAAAGAAACAGCCCTACATTGATACCACCCACATCTATCTACAAACTGAACCTCCAAATCTCTCTAAGATACTATTAGAAACAAGTATAGGAATGTGGGCAATTGAAAAATTAGAAACAAAAACAAAAAATGATTTCCAGTGAATTATTTTTATAAAATTAGTGTACAGCTAGGCATAAAAATACGCATGCAGACTACATGTTCTGGCTAAGACAAGTTAACTTGTGGAAAAACAATTACTTGTTGAAAAAAATTATGAAATTGGGATGAAATACCAAAAAAAATCTATTTGAAGGCATAGAGGAACTATCATGTGAGCCAGAACTTGAGGAGTCAAGTTTTTATCTTTATATAGAGCAGAAGATATTTCTATACTGAAGAGCACAATCTTTTAAACTGTTTCAGAAGCAACCCAAGGCAAGAGACAGAGAACCTACAAAAAAAAAGCAAAGACTAAGGTGACTGAGGAGATTATTGGGGCTTTTGGCAGTCTCACAGTGCTCTGGAGAGGAAAACTGGAGATTAGGAGCCTGGTATAAATCTCAGGAGTAAGGAAGAAAAAGAAATAAGATAATCCCTAAAATCTAATAGGTTTCTGAAAAAATAAGCCACAGAACAGACACTGCTTAAATTAAGGCATTGATGACTAGAAGGGAGAGAAGTATCTGAAGCACCAGACTGGATCTGGAGAAAACATTTAATGTGCAACAATCCCATATTGAATAAATACAGATTAACATACCTTTTAAATATGCATTGCTTACATGCTCTGGCCATTTTATATGTCCATCTCTTTGTTCTTAGCCTTTACTATTTACAAGTAAAAGGTTTTAGTTTTCCTCATGTGTAGTGCCTGAACATGAGCCTTAACTGATTTTGTGTGACGTCCTTGTTTTTCTCACATGTGCTCTGTGTGATGCCAACTTCCTCTTCTTTGGTCAACGGTACCAACTCTCTGCCTCCTTCTCTCCTCCATCACCTGCCTATGTCTTTGCTCTCTTTGTGAGCTGGGCTTTCAGTGGGTCGATAAACCCTGTGAGATGTGATGAGCAGGAGGCACTTTAAACCCCTTTAGCTGGACAAGTCCCTTGTGTATTCCATGCTGAACCAAAAATAGATCTCCCCACTTCTGGTTACTTCCTGAGTCAAACATCAAACACTGCCCTAGTGGTTAAGATCAAAACCATCTAACCACTCTCTGCTTTCCTTCAGAAGTGGGAAAGAAGCAGTGAAGAAAGCAAGGCAGTAAAAAGGGGGAGTCATAATAAAAAATGAAGAAAAGGGCATGAGAATCCTATCTCATGGAGGCCAGTCGATTGTGAATTTCATCCTATTTCTAATAGACACATATACATCAGCAAGATACTTAGAAATAACAACTTATTAAAAGATGAAGCCTAACATTGGTGTTGGCATGTTTGCCTTCGAAAAGGTAAAATTGGTCTTATGTTGTACTACAGTAGATGCTCACCTTTTAGTTGTATTTAAGTCATCCATGATCATACCATAGGGAGGTTGTGATTTTATTTCTTTCTTCCTAATTCCAGAAAACTATTTTCAAACAGCTATATGTGCCAATGCTGGGTTTTTACAATTGTATTTGTCATGTATTTCAGTACATTTTGTAGAGATCATCAACACTCTACCCATTTTTTGACATAGCACACTCTTCTCAACCCAATATGGTACTTACAATTTCTCACATTGCTGAATGGAGCTTGGTGAGGATAAATGCTGTCCTTTCAAGGCCAGCATATCATCTGGGACATAGAAAGCATCCAGAAAATAGTATTGATTACTTTAATTATGTTTTCTTTATTTACTAATCCTTATGTACTTACTCAAAGTTTTAAGTTTGGGCCAAAATGCTGGCCAAATTTCATTTGGATTCTTTTAAAATAAGAAATGAAATGCAATTTTATGACAGAGGGATTTCAGCAGGAGGTTGGGTGCATAGCTATTGCTCTTTGACCTTTACTAAATTATATTCAAGAGCAATCAAAAAATACTTACACTAAATTCAGTCTTCTCCTGGTATGTTTGCTTTGTGAGGGCTTTTGCTGTGTTTCCCAAAAGTCTGAGCAGTTCTCAACTCCCAGTTGTGGAGAGAAACAAGGCAGAAGATTTTTCTTTCAAACTGGAGAAAATGCTTCAAAGGGAAGAGGTTAGCTCAACCCATTTTATAACCTATCTTTGGGCAGAAATAGTTGGCTTTGTTAAATTCTACTCAAAACTACAATAAATCATTTGTGGTATTGATACATTGAGAGGCGGGGTTCCTGTTCACCCTTGTAGCTTCAGGAAATACTGAGCAAACGCATATTGAGGCAAGTTTATGTTTTCCTTTTTTGCAGGAACTCTGCAAGCATTGCATGTTTCATGTATTGAAGAATTTCATAAAGATTCATGAAGAAATTCATTTTCCAAAGAGTGGAACGATACATCTGAGTACCACTTTCTTAATAAACATAGTTTGTCTTTTTCACCTTTTTTTTTTTTTTTTTGAGTAAAGAAAAGAACATTGATTATAGAGTGAGTATCAGGAGACCTGTACAGGGTGAAATAACCACGGGTCTTCTAGAACAGTTTGTCAGTGAACCAATTTTGAACTAAGTGAATCTGTCATAATTACTGTAGCTAAAATGGTGAATAAGACAGTTGCCACCACCAACATGGAATTTGTAGTTAAGTGCAGACAGCTGAATATTAACATGTTTGCTTTGCAAATGGCTACAAGGGCACAATGCATTGACGAAGGTTGTTAGTGGAACTTGTCTGGGGTTTCAGGGAAATGTAGAAATGAAAGTACCTTTATGGAAGTTGATGAATGTTTCGTAGCCCTGTCTAGGTTCTTGTTAACCTGATGAACTACCATTCATCCCTCACAATACAGCTTTCATGAAGTCTTGGTAGCATTCCAACCTCCATGCTCTCCTGCACAGACACTGCTGATTGCATATGCTTATTGTGTGAATTGACAGCACTGGGTTGTCATGAGAGATCATTTTCTATGTGTAACTCTGCTAGATTGCAAGCTCTCTAAGGACAGGCAGTGTCTGACTTGTCCAGCACAGAGCCTCCCAGAGAAAACAGAAAACACCCTCAAAACCTATGTATTGAACTGAATGGTAACAGTGTGACCAGAACAGAGAAATGAAGCTTGTTAGCTTCCTATTTTTCTAATCTCCAAGGCTGTTGTATATTAGTATGTCAATGGAAATGATATTTAATGAGTGTCAAAGGGCAAATCAAGATGTTAGCTGGAAGCAGAGAGGAAATATTAAATATTAGGAGGTATGGTCTCATAACAGAGATACAAATAGCCTACTTGGATAGGAAACATTTTTATACTATGCTTAGTCTCCTATGCTTCTCATGTGCCTGTTTTCATTAGCAATGGCCTCAGGTGTTTTCTTCAAACTCATCTTTTTTCTCGACTCTCTTTTCCCTGAGCTTTTGAAGTATTAGCCTGTTCTTCTGATGGGCATCAGCATTACCAGCTTTATCAAGCATGACATGTCCTCCTAGTCTCTGATAGTCCTCACAGATGGTGTTTCTCAACATGAACTACTTTGTCAAACATGACATTTACTTACAAGGTTTCTGAGGGGTGGATTAGAGGCTGCCTCATAATTTGGATTGCTACAGGTCATTTTTTTTTATAATTCCCATTGACAACTTATTAGTTATACCACCTTTCTTCTCTGGAGGTCCACTGTAAAGGAGTTTAAAATTTACGTTTCACAGGTTAGTTGAAATAAACCACTTCTGCTTCTATTTCAATCTTCATTACCATCTAGAAAGGGATCTTTTTGACAATTCCTAAAAATCAAGCAAAAGAACCACTTCTTTCTTAGCATCTGTGTGTGTGTGTCTATACATGTGTGTGTGTGCTTGCATATGTGTCTAATTAAATACTTCAAGTATTTAGTTTTCAACATGTGTGATTGGTATATTGAGCACAGAAGTGTTCAGTTATGGGAATTGAAAAGTTAGAAAAATACAGAACACAAAAAGCTGTGTGCATGCTTGTGTGTCTGTGTCTTAACAAAACTGAGAAAAAATAGAAAAAAACCAATTTTGTCTGCATTTTGCTAACTCTAAAATTATTTGGAAATATCAATTTTAAGGACTGCTTTAATTTTTAAATAGATGTGTAGTGCCAGGTGGAGAGAGCTTCTGTCAATGTTAAAGAATTTTCAGCTGGACTCTAGGTGTAGGGCTTTCTTTCCTGCACTAAATTCTGACATCAAATGGGAGAGGTTCCTCTGGGTTCTGGTTTTAGTTTTGTCTATTTTCTTTTCATTTCTCACTGGGGAGCAAATAGATCCTGGCCCCTGGCTTGTTAATTCCTTCTCCTCCCAGCTTCAGCCTTACAAACTTCCTCTCACTATCCTCTGAAAAGGCACCAAACACTGTCTTCTATGCTTTCCCTGAGCCCCTGAAAAGTGAGCTGACTCACTGTTCTTGAGGTGTTAAGATCCCATCATGTCACACATGGCTACATTAGCATTTTAGAAAATAGTATTTGGGGAGAAAAAGTAATTTCAAGGATAGAAAAGAAATAAAAGGCTTCCTGGACAACCAATGATCCTTTATACATTGGCGATTAAGATTCAATATGTACTTTGATTGTCCTTGTAAATCTAAAGAGAAAGATAACATGTGCCTAGCAAAATGGGACATGGGCTATCAAGAGTTCAAAATATTATGAAATAAACTCATAAAACATCTAATGCACTAAGTTCATTAGCCCTTGCCAAAACCAGAGCACATTTGTTCATAAAAAGAAAAGTGTAAGAAACAAATTGCAAGTGTATTAATAATTTAAACTCAGGCCACGCAAAAAGAAAATGTAATAGCAGTGTTAGAAATTAAATTAGTCAGTTAATTGCGATTTCAAACACTCACATTAACTGTGGTGTGAGAAGTTAGGCATTACCTAGACTTCATTGCAAATGGACTTTATATGATTAGTCAGAATGGGCTAATTCCAGAGCTGGATGTTAACTGTTTTAATCATTTACATTTTGCACTGTATTCTTAATTTTCATCTTTATTCTTCTCACAATCAAAAATCTAGAGTGTGTCTATTTGTGAAAAAATATCTAAAAGATTATTTCCTTCACTCTCTTTGGTTCTTATATATTTGTCCTGGCAGCCTGCTGAGGGTAGAAATAAACTTTGCATTTCAAGTTTAATTATCTGAGTTCTATAGTGCCATCGTATACAGAAGATTACTCGTTCGTTTCCTGTGCCTCAGTATCATCATTTTGCTAGTGAGGTCAAAGAGGAGAAAATCACATCCACTGAGATCTCATTGTCTCAGTCACTCACTATTGAGGATCAGATATACACACTACTATATATAAAATAGATAACCAACAAGGACCTACTGTAGAGCACAAGGAACTGTATTCAATATCCTGTAACAAACCATAAGGGAAAAGAATCTGAAAAAGAATGAATACATGTACATGTATAACTGAATCACTTTGCTGTATACCTGAAACTAACGCAGCATTACAAATCAACTATACTTCAATAAAAAAATTAAAATAAATTAAAAACAAATTTTAAAAAAAGAGAATCAGCCTGAACTCCTAGGTTCTTAGACCTCCACAAAGAGTGAACTTTAACACCTTTAGGAAATGAAATGAAGGAGGGATGGTTAACGCATTGACTGAATTCAGTGATCATTTGTTCAGTCAGGAAATACTTTTTGTCTTGATATTTTTACATTTTTTTTTATTTCCATGATGATGGAGATTATCCTAATATAATTACCATCCTTTACTTTTGGAATAGTCTTTTAACTTTCAATTTCCCTGAATTATAGTCTCTCCTATACAAAAATCAAAACTACATACTTTCATCAGATTAATCTTGCTATACACTTCATTTTGATTATCAGTTTTCTAAAAAAAAAAAAAAACTTTGATTAGCTCCATATTGCCTATTAAATAAATTTGGGGTCAATAGCTTGTCAGTGAGTCTTCTCCAAGGCCAGGCCCCAACTTATCCTTTTAGCCTTGTTTCCAAATACTCTCCCTTGGCAAGATATTTCTTCAAAGTAATTTAGTAGACTTCCTAGCTACAGCATACCATTTGAGGTTGCATGATTAGCTACAAGGTGATCTATACAGAAGAAATAAATAGAAAAAGTGTAATCTATCCTCAAAGAGAATGCCTAAAATCTAAAGCCCAAATCCTCAGGAAAGAAATTTGATTCCTATCTCTGATGAATATATTAAGAGTTGAAGGAAATTGTACCAAAGATGATGTTAGGAATTTAGCTTCTAAACTCCTGCTGTGAATGAATACAAGAACAGTGATTAAGCTAGTCATATTTAGAGGAAACTATATAGCCAAGAGGAATTCAGATCCTTAAGATTTGAGAGCTGATAGGCGATCATCTTTAAGTTAGGCCCATTATTTATTCATTCTTGCATCACCCAGTTTCTGATACATAATACTCATTAAATATAGATTAAATGAATAAACAAATGACTTAATGTGTCATAATGTGCATGTTCTTGACCATTGCCTGAAGTATTAGGTTGGATTCTCTTGGGCAACCAAGATATCCAGGAGTCACAAATGAATGATTATTTGGGAAATAATCATAAGGCTGTTAACTCTGGGCAGTATAGCCAGGAGATGCTACTGCCTAAGGCCTGTAAGGAAGTGCCTGAAAATTAGATAATCCTATGTTTTTAATGTAATCTAAAGGCAAATATAAGTCACCAGAAAGAGGAAGAGTTATCAATAAAATGTAAATGTATAGATGATGGACATGTGGTTGCCAGTGGGGAGGGGTGGTGGAGGAGGGATGGATCAGGAGTTTGGGATTAGCAGATGCAAAGTATTATATAGAGAATGGATAAACGTCAAGGTCCTACTGTAGAACACAGGGAATTTTATTCAATTTCCTGTGATAAACCATCATGGAAAAGAATATGAAAAATAATATATATATACAGCTGAATCACTGTGCTATACAGCAGAAATTAACACAACATTGTAAATCAACAATACTTCAATAAAAAATAAAAATGTAATGTAAATGTAATAAAGAACTTTAATAAGCAATCTTTGATCGTGTGTGTCCAGCACCAGGCAGGACAGAGAAACAATGAAAACAAGATGATTTACTAAGTCAATAATCACAGCCTTTTTCTGAATCTATTGAGATGATTGTATGGTCTTTATTCCTTAACTTGTTAATGTGGTGCATCACATTGATTAATTTGCATATATTGAAGAATCCTTGCGTCCCTGGGATAAACCCCATTTGATCATGGTGTATGATCCTTTTAATGTGCTGTTGGATTCTATTTGCTAGTATTTTGTTCAGGATTTTTGCATCTATTTTCATCAGAGTTATTGGTCTATAATTTTCTTTTTTGGTGATATCTTTTTCTGGTTTTGGTGTCAGGATGATAGTTGACTGGTGGGAAACAACAGCATATCACAGGGAGATTAGCTTGGTGCTCTGCGATGACCTAGAGGGGTGGGATAGGGAGGATGGGAGGGAGGCTCAAGAGGGAGGGGATGTGGGGACATGTGTATGCATATGGCTGATTCGCTTTGTTGTGTGACAGAAACTAACACGGTATTGTGAAGCAATTATACTACAATAAAGATCTATTAAAAAAAATCACAGCCTTGTTCACATATCTTTCAAGACTACCTTTTTCTGCTTAGATTTCAGGCACAACGAGCAAATGTCTCATGACTAAAATGCTGATGAGAAAATTGCTACAGAAAGAGAATGCCCTGCAGAAAGGGCATACACACAAAATATCTTGGTTGGAAAAGCAACTTCTCCACCATTATAAATAGAGCATGTATAGTCTATTAGAAATAGTTTCATTTATCTGGGTCTACTCATAAAATCTATGTTTTGTTTTGTTTTTTTCTGTGTTTAATTCTGGATCTGCAAGTTTGATTTGAAGACACAGGACAGATGTTGGAAAGTCACCTGGTTATTCGGTTCACTGAGGTCTCTTGGCAACCTCACGTGCCGGCCTAGCCTTCCCCTTTGCCTCCCTCCACCTCACAGCTCATACTGCAGCTCTCAGGGGTAAATCCCTCCATTTTTCCATCATCTCTTCCTTGTTTCGTGCAACATTAAAGACAATCACTGCGACAAGGACCTCCTGTACAACACAGGGAATTCTGCTCGGTATTATGTAGCAACCTAAATGCGAAAAGAATTTGAAAAAGAATAGATACATGTATATGTAGATCTGAATCACTTTGCTGTACACCTGAAACTAACACAACATCTTTAATCAACTATACTTATTGAAGTATAAAAGTAAGTATAAAATAAAAAGCTAGGGCTTCCCTGGTGGTGCAGCGGTTGAGAGCCCGCCTGCCGATGCAGGGGACACGGGTTCGTGCCCCGGTCTGGGAAGATCCCACATGCCGCGGAGCGGCTGGGCCCGTGAGCCATGGCCGCTGAGCCTGCGCGTCCGGAGCCTGTGCTCCGCAACGGGAGAGGCCACAGCAGTGAGAGGCCCACGTACCGCAAAAAAAAATAAAAATAAAAATAAAAATAAAAAATAAAAAAAAATAAAAAGCTAAAAAAAGTGTGAAGAGGCTTCTTTCTAGGGTGAGTAAGGAGCAGTGAGAAGAAAACAGACCTCTGTGCACTTCACCAGGGCTCTGTTACCAAAGGGACCTAAGGGGCCTGGGTTAAAATAACAGACATTCTTCTTCTGTTATAATTGTCTTGGTTTGCATCTTATGATTTATCATATTTGAGGTAGTTTTTTGCATCGTTCCCCTCTAAAGGGTTTGTTCCACTTTAATGCTGGGCCAGGACATATTCCTACTGCATTTATATGTTTTATCTCATCATAGATGGTCATCAAGTAACTGTGGCCCCATAGAAAAGAGCTGGGGCTACTTCCAAGCACTGGCAAATCTACCTGTCAAAGCTACAGCTGTCGGGAGTGGTGGTCTGATACCTCAGACAGCAGCATCCATCACCGAATGCATTACGCTGAGTCTTAAGCAGGGCTACTTGCTGGATTTTGTAACTTGAGGAAATCACTATTGAACATGTGCTTGGGTCATTTAGGTTTTATGTAGACTTAAGCTGCCATATTAGGGAGTATTTTGCCTGGATCGGTAATGAGCTAGTTACTAAGTTTCATGTCACTTTACTTTTGTGTTCTTTATGGTCTTTCTGTCCTGAGCTATGTATGGAGCCAGGTGAATCCTTTGCTCACTCTATTCTAATTATAACTAATACTGGAAAATGCAAATGGAAGACGGGGAGGGGAAGGAGTGGAGGGAGGGGTCTTATTGCTGGTGGCTGTGGAAATAGAAAAGAGGGATTTGATCATGCATGAATGACCAGGATCAGGGACGGTACAGCTCCATAAAAAATGTCATGGGTCAGTATAGCTGGGGAAATCTGTAGATATAATGCAATTTTAATCAAAATCTTGTCAGGCTTTTTTGTAGCTATGAAAAATCTGATTTTAAAATTTATGTGGCAAGGTACAATTTACATTGAAAAGTTACAAAGTTGCAGGACTCATACTACCTTGTTTAAAATCTTATTATAAAGATGTAATAATCAAGATGGCATGGAATTAGTGAAAGAATGGACACAAAGATCAATGGAACAGAATAGAGTTCAGAAACATATGTCCACATTAATATAGTCTATATTTTTGGCAAAGGTGCACAAACAATTCAAAGAAAAAACAAGAGTCTTTTCAACAATAGTAGTGGAGAAATTAGACATCTATTTGGGAAAAAAAGAACTTCAGCCTATTCCTCATGTCTTATATAAGATAACTCAAAATGGATCATACATATACAGATAAACTGTTAACTATGAAACTTCTGGAAAAAGAAATGATAAGATATCTGTGATTTGGATTAAGCAGGGAATTCCTCTATAAAACTCTGAAGGATGATCCATCGAACTTTTAAAAATAATAAATAAGACATTTCCAAATTTTAAATCTTTTGCTATCTAAACAACTGTATTCAGAGAATAAAAAAGACAAGCTACAGACTGGAAAAAATATTTGCAAATCATAATTGACAATGCACTTATATGCAGAATATATAAAGAACTTCTAAAAACTCAGCAATAGAAACAAATTCAATTAGAAAACAGGCAAAAATTTCAATAGACACTCTGCCAAAGAATATATATGCCTGATGAACACATGAAAAGATGTTCAACGTTATTCATCAAATGCAAATTAAAACCACAATGAGATTGCACTAGACTTTACACAACACACGTAACATCGACCTGATATTACACAGTGTTGATGAGGATGAAGGGCAACTGGGGTCCTCCTACATTGCTGGGGAGACTGCAAAACGAGGGCACCACTTTGGTAAACAATTTGGTGGTTTTGTGTAAAGTCAAACATACAGTGACCATAAGACCCAGCAACCCCCATCTAAGTATTCACCAAAGATAAATGAAAACTGATATCCATACAACTTTTATATGACATTCTGGAAAAGATGAAATTATGGGAACAGAAGACAGACCAGTGGTTGTCAGAATTTAAGGCTGGAGAGCATCTGACCAAAGGGGCAGCATGAGGAAAGTATTTGGGGTGAGGAACACATCTATATCTTGCATGGGGTGGTGGATAAGTGATTCTATGCATTTATCACAACCTGTAGAGCTGAGGCTTCCCTGGTAGCACAGTGGTTAAGAATCCGCCTGCCAATGCAGGGGACATGGGTTCGAGCCCTGGTCTGGGAAGATCCCACATGCCACAGAGCAACTAAGCCCTTTGCGCCACAACTACTGAGCCTGCGCTCTAAAACCCCCAAGCCACAACTACTGAGCCTATGTGCCACAACTACTGAAGCCCGCACTCCTAGAGCCTGTGCTTTGCAACAAGAGAAGCCACCACAATGAGAAGCCCGCGCACCACAACTAACAGTAGCCACCGACTCACAGCAACTAGAGAAAGCCTGCCGGCAGCAACGAAGACCCAACGCAGCAAAAATAAATAATAAAATAAAATAAATAAATTTATAATTTAAAAAACCTATAGGGCTTCCCTGGTGGCATGGTGGTTGAGAGTCCGCCTGCTGATGCAGGGGACATGGGTTCGTGCCCCAGTCCGGGAAGATCCCACATGCAGCGGAGCAGCTGGACCCATGAGCCATGGCCGCTGAGCCTGCATGTCCGGAGCCTGTGCTCTGCAGTGGGAGAGGCCACAACAGTGAGAGGCCCGCGTACCGCAAAAAAAAAAAACCTATAGAGGTGTCTACCATGAAGAGTTAATTTTATTCTATGTAAATGTATAAAACAAAACAACTAGGAAACATAGAATGAGTTGGTTTGGCAAAAGCAATGTCTCTTTTAGTTTGTTTTAACTCTGAATACTTATCATTACGATGACTGGATCAACAGATGGTCCTGCCAACAAAAGTGGTATGTATTTACAGCTTATAGAAACACGGAGTTGATGGGAGCGAAGGAAAGGGCGAGAAAATGAGATTGATATGGATTGAGTGTTAATGAGATCTGGGCTCTTTTCTAGGCTCT
This sequence comes from Orcinus orca, assembly GCF_937001465.1. NCBI lineage: Eukaryota > Metazoa > Chordata > Mammalia > Artiodactyla > Delphinidae > Orcinus > Orcinus orca. The sequence continues at coordinate 15,636,632 of NC_064565.1, read as the reverse complement.
TAACACCGGTGATTTTTCTTTATATTGACAAGTATCACTACACTCCTTTAACGGATGATGAAACTGAGGCTTGTCCAGATATCAAGAAAATTTTCTGAAGACACACTGCTTCTGTACACAGAATACATAACACCAACCCAGGCCTATAATTTGGTGAGGGGGAGCATAAAAATGAAGGAATACATAAGAAGGTGTTGCACAAAATTCTGCTTAAAGTTTAACAATTGTCTCAGTTTTCCAATGATAGGTCTAAATATTCTTGGGGACATAATGGAGAAACACTGGCTGGTTGATAATGCAAATACATGGGGTTAAAGATATTAAACCAGCTACACTCAAGGAGGATTTCACTTTCTAATGGGAAAGAGTGATCTGGTGGTATGCCGCAGGGCTCTGTGTTGTTCTATAATCTAAAACACAACTGGAGTGAAGGCAATTCATGCATGCTGATCAAATTCACATGTACTACAGAGGCAGATCAATGGTTTACCTTTTGGATGGAATATTCAAAATATCATGCCAGGCTAGAAATATGGGAACAAGTAAACACTTGAAATTCATCAGGGATCAACGTAAATGTGTGCATTTTAGTTCAGAAAAATTAATTGTATAAAACAGAGAGTGTGTTGCCCACATTTTGTGAGAGTGAGACATAAAGGGTGTTTTTCTAGGTGCTTGTCTGTAGCTTTCAAATTTCACAAAATTAAGAAAAAAATAGAGGATGAAGAATTTTGATTTTAGAGCAAGTTTTGGGAACACAAACCTGACCCTTTTTGCTGGTCAGATTGTAACATGATCATATATGCATGCATCTGCTTGCTTGTTTGCATGTGTGTATTGACAGCTGTTGAGATCTGGCGAACAAGCTGCAGCATTCCTGATGGAAATGAGATTAGCAATGAGAGAGTAAACTTTGGTTTTCTTATCTGTTAAATTGAATAATTAATTCAACTAATATTTGTTTAGGGTGTAACACGCATTCCAGATTCTGTTCCCAGGGCTAATGTTACAGCAGTGAATTTAAAAATATAGAATTTTTTTTAAATGAAGATATGTGCCATTTTGCAATATTGTCAGAACTGAAGGCATCTGGTTATTTATTATAGGCACTCAATCACAGCCAAGCATGATAGTTACTGACAGAGTGAACGAGTTAGCATAAATATACACATTATGTCCTGATGACTTTTAGAAACTTCATGCAAAGGTATTGATTTGCCAAGACAGAATTAAACCATCAGGCTGGTCTAGGCTGTAACTTCAAAGATCACTTTTGGGGCTTCCCTAGTGGTGCAGTGGTTGAGAGTCCGCCTGCCAATGCAGGGGACACGGGTTCGTGCCCCGGTCCGAGAAGATCCCACATGCCGCGGAGCGGCTGGGCCCGTGAGCCATGGCCGCTGAGCCTGCGCGTCTGGAGCCTGTGCTCCGCAACAGGAGAGGCCACAGCAGTGAGAGGCCCGCGGACCGCAAAAAAAAAAAAAAAAAAAATGGTATTCTTGTGGAAACAACCTAAACATTCATCAACTGAGGAACAGATAAGCAAAGTGTGGCCTATCTATACAATGGAACAATGAGAGGCCCGTGTACCGCAAAACAAAACACACACACACACACACACACACACACACACACACACACACACACACACACAAAGATCACTTTGGGCATTTCAGTGTTAACCTCATTAAAATGTCTCCCTCTGAACAGTGATTCATTTGAACTGCATTGCATGCCTGGCAAATTTGATATTTTAAAGCTGTTTGAAACTGACAGAATAAAAATAGTATACCAAGAAACGGGCCTGTTTGAATTGTCAGGCCTCTGTGGACGGCTGTATCTTATGGCGTGGGGAAGAATCTTGCCATTGGTAAGCAGCCCTGGGCACCAAAGCTGGGGGCTCCACAAAAGCTGGTAACCTGGGCAGCTGACGGCACAGCCAACACAGAAGCCTCACAGGGGCATAATTAGAATCTCTTCTGTCAGACTGAAAAATCATAAAAAAGAGGGGCCCCATGGATTATGTGCAAGTATTGGCTAGAATAGAATCACTTGCAAAAGTAAGAAGGAAAGATGACTTCAGCCCCTCTGGAAAGAATAGGAAGGACTTGTATAACCTACCTCCAATTACAAAGGGAGAAAAAGAACCATTTTTTATTGAAACCAACCATTTCTAGTTGGTTTACAATGTTACGTTAGTTTCAGGTATACAGCAAAGTGATTCAGTTATACAGATTTTAAGGAGGAAAAGGCAAATTGAAATTTTATTTGCATAACTTTCATGGAAGGGAAACAATGTAATGACCCTATGGCTTCTGTGCTTGGTCAATTTGCTCCTCTGGGCTGGTCTGCCAGCCAGGGATCAATCAAGGGATGTTTCTGGATGTTTACCTTTCATTAAGGTTTATTTTCAATGTGCTTAGGAATATATTAGTATATTTATCCTAGAATCAGAAAATCAGAGCATGTATTTTAGCTGGGAGAAAATAAGAATGAGTGATTGAGACAGATATTCTATAATAAATAACTGACCCCCTACAGCTTATTTGACACCCAGGTACTATTTTCACAAATCTAGGCTGGCAGCTTAAGCACATTCGAACCACATCTAGAAGAAATCTCTGGGTCACCATCACCAGTTATGAATGTTTAGGACGTGTCTTTCCATTGATCCGTCATTTACTGAGAATCTACCACCTGTCAGGCACTGCAAATCCCTACCTGTCGTGATTACATCACTGCTTCCTTCAAACTGTTCACTCGTTAATGGAAAAGAAAGAGACATCCACAGATAATGACAATATACTATCATAAATTGTCAATTTTATGGCCAACTTTGTCTCAAACTGGGTAATTGCAGTGGCCTTCTCAGAGATTAAGTTTAGAACAGAACCTCCAAGAACACGTGTATTTTATCCAGGTGAATGTGGAAGGAGGTGGAGGGGAAATAGGAAATTCTACATGAGAGAAGAAAGATAAGGATGGTCAGATGTTTCAGAGAATTTTACCTAAAAAATTTGGGAAATAAGTCTATAGTCCGATGACAGTACCAAATGACACTGAAAAGGTAGTAGGAATCGTAGCATAAATCCTTTGCTAAGGAATTTTATCCTAAAGGCAAGAGCAGAGTCCAATGAACCAGGATGTTCCTTTTCTCCAGGGTGTGGTCGGATCAAGGTCATCTGGGGCTTTTTGGTTGAATTACAGAGAGACCTGTAGTGGAGAGCTGGCTGCTGAACCATTGAAAACACTCAGCAGGGAGTTTGTTGGTGGGAGGAGGACAAAAAGGTGACATCTGGCATCAGGGAAGGACTGCCTCTCAGGAATCTGTCTGGGGACTATTTGAAGCAATGAACCTAGGACTGATTATGGGATGGGGTCTTCCCTTAATTGCCACTTTTATATCAGGCTTGAAGAATGGAATGTATTAAAAAGCTTGGGAGTTCTTTAGAATTGGCCATAAAGAAAACATAGGATAATTATGACACAGGTGATTGAATTATATCAATTTCTGTGACATAAATAATTCTGAAGAGTAGATGTAGCTCTTACACCAGAGCAAAGAAGCTGGTGATGAATGCTTCATGTATAGATCCCATCTGGATTTTGTGGGCTGGTGAGGAAACCTCCAGAATGTGGACTTGAAGGGGCTGGAAAGAGTTCCCTAGAAGCAAGGGGTAATTTTTGGAATGCTTTTCACAGCTGTAAATAAAAGTCAACAGCACCTGAAGTTCTCAAAGTGCTGACAGCAGAATTCTGGGGTTTGCGAACCACATCTGGCCCTTTTGCAAGAACAAATTGTCCTGTCCTGCTCACTTGTGGTCCTGTGTGCCCATTACTTCCTGTCTCACGATTTCCTCTTTAGTGGTCTGTTGTGTGCCCTCTCCTGGGGCTCTGCAGGGGGAGGTTGCTGTTGGTTATATTTGAACCTGCCCCCATGACATTGCTCCAGAATGCCTGGGGTTGTTCCCTGATCTCTGGTTTGATGGTTGTAATAGATATAGGCCTCAGCGCCCATAAGGCAAAGGATATAACTTAGGTTGGACTTCAGTTTTTCTCCCAAAGGCTTTTGTGTCTTTGAATGACTGCCATACCTTAGATTTTCTTCAGGAGAAACTGAAGAATATTAGCCAAATTTTGTTCTGAGATTTTACAAGTCCCTGGATATGATATCCTTGTCCGATTTGAGAGGAGGGGAACAGTTGCATTGTAGCCCATGCAGTTCATGTGGAATCTAGGCCACAGAGCATGTGAAACGGGTGCAAGCTCAGTGATGCACAAATTCATTACTCACTTAACCAGGTGACCACACCCCTTCTCTTCCAGCAGAAGGACCAGGGCTCAAATCCAATTTAAAATTTCTTTGGTTGTAATCCTCCATATACCTGCCCTACCTCTTTCCTTGAAGCAGGCTGTTTCAGAGCAAAGTCGATCTCTTAACACAGGATGTTATAGACTTCCGAAGTGCTCTTTGCTCTAAAATGCAGCTCTCGTTGACTTTACCAAGCGTTCTGCCTTAGAAAGCCAAGGTAAGCCAGGGCCTCCCACATTTTGGTCATTACTGTACCATTCTCACAATTTTTGACATTGGCACTAATTTTTACTTAACATGTTTCCCTCCTTTTTTCTTTTTTTTCAAATTAATTTAATGCATCTATTAAGAGGGAAATTTCCCATCACTACTAAATAATAAAATAAACAATATAGTAGGACATGGGTGAAAGATATTTTTCCAAATAAATGTAAGGAAAACATAACAATTAAAATAAATCCTATCCATCTATGTAAAACTCTAAATCATTTCACAAACTATGAGCTAAAACATAGCCAGTAGTATTTGGTACCATAATAAATAAGTATAATTTCTCTTGTCAAGGAATTCAGAATATAGGAAGGCAGAGAGACACATCAATAGACCACTGTAAATTGATGTCAGCATTTCTGGGATAAAGGTAATCCTAGAGTACTTTACAGGCACAAAATAGGAGCATTTAACACTGCAAGCTTGTTTCAGAGAACTTGCCGGGGCAGGTGATGTTAGATCCAAGTGTTTGGTAAGGGGCTTGCAGAAGCCATGGCTATATGACAAAGGATCTCCCAAGCAGAGAGACAGCATGAAGAGTCTAGATTCCAGAACAGGCATGGGATGAGTGGCATTTGTGTTGCCATACTGAATGGTGGGGTCAAGGAGTGATGGGAAGCAGTTGAGGTTGAAGGCTAGGCAGGTAGCTTGCACTTCATTTTGTAATGGGGTGAGAGGGATGGATTTTACACTTTTCAGCAGGAGGTTTTAAAAGAATGTTAGAATTGCAGTCTAGCAAGTAAATACCACTTAGTGAACAAGGAAAACAAAGGAGAGGAAGTTCTGAGAGAGCAGAGCATCACTGCCTAAAAATGATAGAGATTGGCTGTCCTTCCCTCCTGGTCCAAGCAAGCTTGTTCCAAGAATAGTTTGTTGGGGTGTATATTGATGTAGTGAAGATGGGTAGGACAGTACCAATTATTCTGTGATGGTTGACAGCAAACCTTGAGAGCTGGCTTTCTTGACATTGACTTATTCTTCCTATGAGCTGATCCTTTTTAAAGACTCCTGTAATATTTATTAAAGTCTCCAGGCAAGAATTTCTTCCAGGGCCAGAATCATGTCTTTGTACTCTTATATGATTACAAGAGTAATCTCTTCCTTTTCAAAGGCTTAATTTTTTTCATCTCTAAAATGGAACCAATGAAAATCACCTTGAAAGGGAGCCTTGAAGATCAGTTGATATAAAGCATGTGAAAATACCTTGCCCTGGGGTTTACACACACCACAGGGACTCAGCATTTGTTAGTTTTCTATTTCATTTGCTACACAATAGTAGGCATGTGATGGATGTTTGATAATGATGGTGACTTCAGAAAGGATTGATCAGCACATGCTTTTGTGGATTGGAAATGTGATTAAGGAAACAAAATGGACTTCAGGCTTTTGTTTTGATGACAGTTCAAATAATTTGGTGTTTGGATCTTCATTGTATTTGAAGTTATTGTAGACTGTTCTATGCTTTAGTGTGACAAAGTGACAAAAGGGAGCCCAGGCTAAGAACATCCTTGATTCTCTATTAACCCTAATACCGACCATAATTCCTCCTGCTAACAGACTATTAGTCTATTAGTCAGCACGCCTATAATAAGGCCTGTCAAAATCTATATGTGTGCTGAACCCATTGTAGGAGAATCCAGCTTCTGCTGAACCGTGGTGTCTCCAACCACGTCCTCAGACCCACCTGGAGGACAAGTAATCAGTTCACAAAGAGCTTATGTTTAAGATAGTTCATCTTCCTTTACATCAGCTGTTTATACCAATGTGATTAAAAGATCAGATGATGGCAAGGACTCTCAAATGCCATGAAGTGCAAAGTAAAATCTATTCCTCAGAAATATTTTACGTGGGTCAGGGCAGTGCTGTTGATCTCCCATTTATTAAAGTTTTATATGTGCCAGGAACTGTGCTAAGTGCTTGACATACATTATTTCAGTAAATGTTCCCTACAAGCTTATGATATACATGTTTTTTAGAGATGAAACAAACTGAGCCTGAGAGAAGTGAAATAACTTGCCTAAGACTACAATGCCAGTTAAGAAGCAATCTAGCTATCCAGTTCCTGGTCTACCTGTAGCCATTGCTCAGGGACATTGCTAGATCCTCATTTGTCAGATGATAAAAAATATATTTCCACTAATATGAGACTCACAGGGGAGACATGGAAATCAAGTAAGTGAATAAATATGAAGAGGATCAAAGAAAATAAATGACTTAGCATGAGAACCATAGCTAATGTATCTCTATCATACCCAAAGCAGAGTATCATACAAAGGAGATGCCAAATAAGGACTTGTGTGTGAAGTTGGTTGTAAGTGTAAATTAGATAAGTTAAACTAGAAGCAAACAAGTGGGGTAAAGTAGTTTGGGGGGAGGCTCCAGACTTCTGATTCATGTAATATTGGGTTGATGGAGTTGCCATGGATTCCACGTAGATTACCCATTTCTTCAAACTTAGTAGATAGAAACCCACCCCACCAATATCCTGAACAGTATGACATCTTTTTTATTTTTTTAATTAAAAAATTTTATTGAAGTATAGTTGATTTACAATGTTGTGTTAATTTCTACTGTACAGCAAAATGATTCGATCATACATATATATATATACATATATTCTTTTTCATATTCTTTTCCATTATGGTTTATCACAGGATATTAAATATAGTTCCCTGTGTTATAGAGTATGACCTTGTTGTTTATCCATTCTATATGTAATAGTTTGTATCTGCTAATCCATACTCTCATTCCATACCTCCGCCAGGCCCCTCCTCCTTGGCAACCACAAGTCTGTTATCTATGTCTGTGAGTCTGTTTCTGTTTCATAGATAAATTCATTTGTGTAATATTTTAGATTCCACATATAAGTGATATCATATGATATTTGTCTTTACCTAACTTACTTCACGTAGTATGCTAATCTCTAGGTCCATCCATGTTGCTGCAAATGGCATTATTTCACAGAATGACATCTTATTTCAATGATTCCTGCAGAGGGTCTGACCTTCCTTCCCACCCTCCAAAAATCTCTTAAATTGACTTCTGCAGAAAATCTTTCCAGATGTCCCCAGATATCACTTTTCCCTCCTTTGAGGAACAAAGCAGCATGTGAATAGCTTTTAGAGGACATCATTTCTGGCCTCTTCGTTTGAAAATTATTTTCTGGCTTTTATATATAGTCCCTATAATCACAGCATCAGTGGATAGCAAACAGGATCATTTTTTTCCCACTAAATTTAATCAAATTGCTACATATTCCAATGATGTATGGTTCTCTCACAGAGATGCATAAATACTGGCTGAATGAAAACTGATGGTTGATATGTTCCAACTTTCTAATGGTGCAAAGTCACACTGCAGTGACCAGTTCACAAGTGTTCACCAGTATGGCACGTTTGGAATAAAATCTCCAGCTGGAAATGTCTTACTAGGCATTACTCTGTGTATGTGTGCTCTGAAAGGAAAAGAAACTGGCCCTGAACTGGGTTGGTCTAGCAGACTTGCTGGATTTTGTTAGCAGGATTAATTTGACAGAGGCATTCCTTGCCACTGGGAATGACTAAGTCACCAGACCATAACTGCATACTTCTTCAGTGGGGAAGGATGCTACCAGCAAGGGCAGATATATGTTTTGCTTTTCATAAAGAGATCATTAAATTTTATTTCCATTCCCTGCTGTTATCATCATAGGTGTAGGTCTAGATGTGAGCCCGGCAGGGATAGAGGTGAGATATCAATATGAGAGCCAGAAAATATGCTGTGGTCAGATTCATCCATCCTGTAATCAGAGTTCATTCCTACCTCAAGTGAATTGTGCCTGATTTCATGCTCCTGGTAAAGGTATGATCATCATGAATGATGGTCACCAAATACGTCCAGCACGTGGTACTGCTGCCAAAATTTCGGTCTCTGTACATTGGCACCTAATCAAAATCATGGAGACAGAGTTTTGGGTAAGAAGAAAAGAGTAGCTTTATTTCTTTGCCAGGCAAAGTAGGCCATAGCAGGGTAGTGCCCTCAAGATTGTGTCCTCCTTGACAGGGTTCAGTGAGTAAAACTTATAGGGTTAGCTCAAAATAGGATTCCTGATAAGGGTCAGGGCAGGTGTGGGGTCTGCATTCTTCCTTTATCCTGGAACATTTCAAAGCTGTCAAGGCCGGTGTCATGAGGTCTAGAGATGGGCTCTGCATTCTCCAGTTTTATTGTACCATGACCTTCTCTTCTGGAATGAAGAATGCTTACAAAGAAGAAAAGTGTTAGTGTTTCAATGAAGAAAAATACCGGGTGCCTGATATAGTTTTAACTAATGAGTGAGTTACTTTAAGCAATTGGGTGCAAAGGAATCATTAATGAAAGAAAGAAAAAGATATATGGGAAAGAGGACATGCAAGTGAAGCATAAGGTGATGGAGACCTAGCTAGTCCAGTCAGTTTTAGCTACAACTAAACTCCCTGGCTTCTTGTAGTTGAATGTGTCCATATGACCAATTCTGGGTGAGGATTTGTGAGCAGAATTGATGTGTTGCTCTGTCATCCTGGCTGCAGTGAGGAGACATGAGGACTGACCCACAGTGGGCAGGACCCTAAAACCACACCTTTCTTGTAATAGGTCACTAGCTTCCATGCTTGTTCATTACATGGAACAACCTTGCCATTCATGGTACATGGGGACTGCCCAGTCCTAACAAACACAAACTTTGGGTAGGCCTAGCTGTCAGACTTCTTATTGAACAAGGAATTTACCAAGCACTACTTCAAGACAGACATTAACTAGGCACCAAATACACGGCACTGAACAAAGATCTTTATGCTGTTTGTAGCTAATGGGAGGCATGAGGGGCTGACCTGCAAGCATTTCCAGATGTGATTGAGTCTCATCACTGGGTGCCTATTGTGCTCAAGCTGGTTTCCACGAGATAGGCATGAAAAAAATAATACAAAATATGAGTTTCTATTCATCCAACAAAATTGTATTGCATTCCTACTCTGTGCCAACTATCTTATAGGAGCTTGTCCTGAAGACCAGAAGAATCTATAAATTTAGACCATGTGAAGTTAACACTACTTGGGTGAAATTTTGATGTTGGGGAGGAAAATTGGGTCCTTTTTTTTCTTTTCCTCTGGATATTGCTAGGCTGAGGATGCCATATACTTCTGGACAGTTTTGGGTTGGGAGAAATAAGAGGAATCGGGACATGGTTGGGGAAAGTGGGTAAGGAGGGACATTTACACTGGCTCTAGGCTTTCAGAGACAGATGCTAAGGAGACTGCCTTTGGTTTCTGGTCCAGCCATTCTTATCACACTAAGACAGTGCAGAGGAATTTAGGAATATAGAATGTTCATTTGACTAATAATCTCTAGCTTTGCAGTTTTTAGAAACCCAGCCTAAGTGGGTTCTGGCCCAGGGAAGGAAAATGACAGGTGACCGAAGTCAGGGGATATTTGGAATAGCAGTATTTCCTGGAAGAGGCTCTTTGGCTCCATGATATGAAGTGAAATTTTGTTTTGTACAAACTCGAGGTGGTTTTTCAACTTTAATATAGATTTTTTTTCTGGCAATTCACAAAACCCCTAAATGGAATGGTGTAACTTTACTTTTGTGGCAAACTCTAAAGTTTTCTCTGACCTTACACTGACCCTCTTCCTTTAAATGACTTCTCTTTGTCAACTGTTCCTAGATAAGGATGTAAGTTTCCCAGGCTTACAATGCCTGCCACACCAAAGCCCATCAAATTCGGAGGTAGCACATAGCCCCTTTGTTTCTTTCCCCTGTAAAGTCCTTTTGACTCACCATGTCTGAGAAACACTCTGGAGCATTGTTCCTATTGTAACAGCCTAAATACAGTACCCATTTCCTTGCAGTCTGGGTCCAGGAGAAATGTTTAAAGTTTGACAGTTTCTAACAGATGTAAATTCCTAGCACTCTTGAAAAAGAAAAAAAAAGGTTTACAAATAGAGACATTGGTCAGACCAAGAGGATTTATGATTGGTAAGAAAGTAGAAGAGGACATCTTTCAGAAGAGCTGAGTGACTCATGACCCAAAAATTTTCTGTTAAATTATAATAAAGTCATGCCTTTTATGGAGTGGAGAACTTACAATGCCATTTGCAACAATATGGATAAACCTATAGATTACCATACTAAGTGAAGTAAGCCAGTCAGAGAAAGACAAATATCATATATTGCTTATATGTGAAATATATTTCTTTTTAAAAAGGGAAACAAATGAACTTATTTACAAAACAGAAATAGACCCACAGACATAGAAAAACAAACTTATGGTTACCAAAGGGGAAAGGGGAGGGTATAAATTAGGACTTTGGGATTAACATATACACACTACTATATAAAAAAATAGATGAACAACAAGGACCTACTGTATGACTCAGGGAACTATACTCAATACTCTGTAATAACCTATATGGAAAAAGAATAGGTATATGTGTAACTGAATCACTTTGCTGTACACCTGAAACTAACACAATACTGTAAATCAACTAAACTTCTATAAAAAAGAGCTCATTAGAGTTCCATCAATTAAAAGAGACATGAAAGTAGAATGTATGATTACCTTCAGAATGTAGCAATAGTAATTATAGCTTCTATCTATTGAATGTCTTCTATAAGATAGTTACTTGAATATATACAAATTATCCAGAATTATGAATGAAAATGAGGAAGAAATTATATTCATTTTGTATCACTGCATATCAAATTACCATAAATTTAGTAGCTTGAATCCATACCTATGATCTGCTTCTGCAGGTCAGAAGTCCAGGTGAGCTCAGCTGGTCTCTGGTCAGGTACCATGAAGCTTGAATCAATGTGTTAACCAGGCTGAGAGCTTACCTGGAGAACTGGGGGAAGAATCCGTTTCCAAACTCAAGCAGGTGGTTGACAGAATGCATTTCGTTATGGTTATAGAACTGAGATTCCCATTTCCTTGCTGGCTGCAGAGGGTCCGTCTCTACCCCTAGAGGCCCCCGCATAGCTCTCTCCTCCATCTGTAAACCAGCAATAGCACCTTGAGAACTTCTTGTGCTTCAAATCGCTGTGACATCCCCTTCTGCCTTCTTCTGCCTTTTAAAAGGAGCATGTAATTCGATCAGGCTCATCTGGATAATCTCCCAAATTTAAGGTCAACTGATTTGCATCTTAAATTACAAGTGCAAAGTCCCTTCGCAGTAATACCTAGATTTGTGTGTTTGAATCACCAGGGAATGGAAATCTTGGGGAAAAGTAGACAGTCCTTGGAATTCTGCCTACCGCATAAAGTCCTAGAATTTCTTAAAATTGAGCATGTTGAGGTATGCTAACAGATCTAAATTCTTGCTCTGAAAATGTTTTCATCTCTCTGTGTCCTCATATCCATGAATCTAAGAAGCCGCTTGGCAAACAGAGCTCTTTTTTAGGAAAAAAATAATAATAATATCTTCATCACCCTTCCATCCCCCACATACATATACACACATACACAACATGCACACATGCTTTAAGTTCTAAGGTAACTCAGAATATCGACTTTTGCTTTTCTAGTGAGGAAAAATTTGTCACAGCACTCATCAACCTGAAAGATCAACACAAACAAAATTTAAAAATTGAGAAATGACATGGCACTAATTTGGGATTATAACGAATTTGTAAGGTGAAGCAAAGACAGACATGCCTGCATATATGCTCTAGACACATTACCACACGCCCGGTTTGAAGTCTCAGAATCAGCTCTAAATCATGTCAGCCTCACAGTGCTCCTTTGTTTTGAATCCTCTATCAAAGTGCCAAAGCCATTCAATGGACTCTCCTTTGTAAATGCTGACTGCTTTGTGTCTTTACCAATTCACAGTATCCAGCTGAAGCTCAGATGTCACAGTTTGTGAACAAACGGCTTCCTTCTCTCTTTCTCTTGTCAGACTGCCAAGAAGCTGGCAATCAACCAAGGCTGGTTCTACTGGGTAACTCTTCATGCTGGCGATTGTCAAGTGCCCCCTTAAGAGACCCCTGGTTTATAATTCCAGAGTTCAACGGGGAGGAAACCGTTTACTGGCATCTGTTAGCAAATAGGGACTTTCGTTTTGTCTCCCCTAGGCTCTAATCAGACAGCACTTGCCATCTTTCCTGTTCCCAGTCTAATTTCCATCTCAGAGTCTTCATTTATGTTTGTCCCCTACCTGAGAACTTCCTTCTTTCTTTCTACTTATTTAGAAGGTTATAAATTCTTGATTCAATTTATTTAATACATATAGGCCTATTCAGATTGTCTGTTTTCCTTGTGTGAGTTTTGGTAGTTTGTATCTTCCAAGGAATCAATCCATTTCATCTGTTATCAAATTTGTGGGCCTTTGTTGTTCATAGTTCTGAGCATTCTTTTATTTTTTAGTCTTTTATTATTGTTTCAACATACACGGGGTCAGTTGTGATGACCCATGTCAGATATGGAAATTGGTATCTCCTCTCTGTTTTCTTGATGTCAAATGACAACCAATTAGACTTAGTTAAGGGGAAATTGTATTGAGAAGACTATTCCAATAGGGAGAACATTCCAAGCACAATCTACAAGCCAATCAAAATCAAACAGAAAACAGTATCCTTTTCTAGGGATGGGGGAGTAGGATGAACAGGAATTTTTAGGGGAAACTGAGTAAGAATGAACAGGCAGCATCATAATTAAGGCGGTCTGACGGGGTATGCTTCTGTTTTTCACCGTGGTCAGCCAGTTCTCAGGATGAATTTAAGGAGAGGTGCTCTGTTTTACTGCTTGTTCAAACTGGGAGACAAGCCAAAGTTCAGGGGTCCTTGGGGAGGAGAGAAGCCTGCCTAGAAACTGGCCAAGCCAGGGTAGAAGGTAAATTGTGGACAATTGTAAACACTTGGTCATTGTTCAGCCTGGCTAGAGGTTTATCAGTTTCACTGATATTTTCAAAGAACCAGCTTTGGATTCATTGATTCTCTCTATTATTTTCCTGTTTCCAATATCATTCACTTCTGCTATAATTTTTTGTATTCTACTTGCTTTAGGCTTAAATGGGTCTTCCTTTATTTTCTTAGATGGAAGCTTATATTGTTATAAAAGTCCTTCCCTCTTTCTTAACATACACATTTATTGCTATAAATTTCCATCTGAACATTGCTTTTTCTGCATCCCAACTTATTTTGATAAGCTGCATTTAGATTTTTCCTTTAGTTCAAAATATTTAAAAAATATTTTTCTAGAGATCTCTTTGTCCTCTGTGTTATTTAGGAGTGTATGTTTAATTACCAAATATTGGGGATTTTCCAACTGTCTTCCTGTCATTGGTTTCTAGTTTAATTCCATTGTGGTCTGATAACATACCTTATTTATTTGTACAAATCTGTTAAGGTGCATTTCATAGTCTGGAATGTCATCTGTCTTGGTGAATGTTTCATGTGAACTTGAGAAGAATATGTATTCTGCTATTGTTGAAGGAATATTCTATAAATATCAGTTAGATCAAGTGGATTGAGAGTGCTGTTTAAGTCAACTATATCCTTGGTGATTTTCTTCCTGCTTGAACTACCAAATACTACTAATAGACTATGCTGAAGTCTCTGACTATAATAGTGGACTTGTCTATTTCTTCTTGTAGTTCTGTCAGTGTTTGCCTCATGTATTTTGATGCTCTATTAAGTACATAAATGTGTAAATTTGTTATGTGTTCTTGGAGGAGTGACAACTCTTCAACCTTGATAGTTTTCCTTGTTCTGAAGTCTGCTTTCTCTGAAATTGATAACACTATTTCAGTTTTCTTTTGATGTGTTAACATAGTATAGCTTTCTCTTGCCCCATTTACCTACTTGAGTCTTTTTTTTTTTTAATGGGTTTCTATAGACAACATACAGTTTGGTCTTGTACGTTCATTCACTCTGGCAATCTCTGTCTTTAATTGGTGTATTCCTTCTACGTGTTTAGACTTTATTCATTGTGACAGGCAAAATAATGTCTCCCAAAGATATTCATGCTTTAGTATCTGGAAACTGTGACTATGATGCATTTCATGGCAAACAGGAATTTGCACAAGTGACTAAAGTTGAGATGGAGAATGTTTTTTCTGGATTTTCTGGATGGACCCAATCTAAATCACTGTGAAAAAGGAAGGCAGCTGAGTAGGTCAGAGTATGTGATGTGAGAAGGACCCAATCTGCCATTGCTAACTTTAAAGGTAGAAGAAGGGGTCCATGAGCTAAGGAATGAGAGCTGCCGCTAGAAAGTGGAAAAGACAAGGAAATGGAATGTTACCAAGAGCCTACAGTAAGGAACACAGCCCTCCAATACCTTGATTTTAGCCTTTAGACTATCTCAGATTTCTGACCTATAGAATCATAAGATGATACATCTATATTGTTAAACTCTCTAACTTTGTGGTAATTTGTTAGGGTAGCAATAGAAAACTAATAGACTCACATTTCGTATTTCAGGATCAAATCCAGTCTAAATCTCCCTGGTATAGGTAGTACTTATATACCAACCTGGCCTGAGCTTCGATTCCTTTTGTGGTAAATCACCTTCCTACCATTCTTACCTGTTTTGGGTTTCATGCATTTCGGTTTGTGTATATGAGACAGAGTTAGTGTTTGTCTGTGTTGTTGCTATTCTTCTTTACCAGCCCCCCACTGAGCTGGACTAATATTTGTTCCTAAAATTTTTCAGTTTTATATTACTTAGATGCATATTAGAAGTATAAAAGAATAAGGCCAATTTGATTGAGGAGAAAGGCCATGTGCTGACATTAGATAATCAGAGATGCTAATTCCATGTTACCTAAAATGACACCCAAACCTCAGTGCTCTCATCTGTAAGATAGGAATAAACATATCTACCCCAGTGAATACTTGTAAGGATTCAAGTCAGAAGCATGTAAATTGTTTGCCACTGAGTATTTGTTTAGATATTAGATATTCCAGTGCTTGATTTTCTTAATAGAACCAAAATAAACAAGATAATTATCAGCATGAAATTTTCACTTCTGTTGCTCTATTTAAAAAATAGCAGTGGGAGACAAGGAGAAAGTTTATTCCTAGCATTTTCCTGAGTGAGTACACACAAATACTTCAGTTCTTGAGGGTCAACAGTCCTGTCCATAAGATGATCTCCTATTCAATCCAATTATATGTAAGTAAACATGACACTTGTGCATACATCACTCATTTCCATGGTCTGAAAGATAACAGTTACATTGTTTTCCCTTCATTTAGCTCATACTCATGAGCTAATTGGACATGCATTACATTATTTCAAAATTCAATCTTGTCAACAAAAACAGGCACTTCATATGATCATTTTCATTTTAATGTATTTTTAGACTGGTAGGCACTTTACTGGTGACATTTTACTAAAATAAATTTTGTTTTCACAGCACATAGAAGAAAAGATTTTATTAATTTGAGTATTGTGGGCTTTTGAAAATAATTTAATTACATATAACTGATACAATTGTTATTTAACAATACAGATGCACAGAGAAGACTCAGAAAAGAAAGACTCAGAAAATTCAACAGAATATCTTTAAATCCAGTCATTCCCTTTATACATATATATATGAAGTATATGTCTATATCATATACAGATTATATAGATCATTCCTTGTATATATATGATGCATATATATCATACATACATGACCATATATACATATAAGATATATCAATATATATACATACATATTTATATGTGTTTTACATTTGTTTTAAATTTATAAATAAGCTTGTTTTAAATTTCCCAAATACTATGTAGTTGAAAGTGGCTTCTGGTTTGCCTTCCAGCAGGCCCATGTGAGATAAAATTCTCCATGGGTCCATCGTGTCTTTGGGGCACAGAAGCCCTGAGGTCTTTTTAAGAGACTATCTCTTCAGGGATATTTATAATCCAAACAGTCTCCAAAGGTAGAAATTGTATCTTTCTCCAAAGCAGAGAAAAGGTTTCCTTACTCTCCAGTCTAATAAATGTAGTGCTTTCCACCAGGGAACATTATTTGCAGATGTTCTTGCTGTCTATTATAAACTGTTCGGGTCTCCAAAACCTGGGGTGATTCTTCTGTAACAATATTTGATGCCCTGGCCCTCTTTGTGTCACCCTATGGGAATTGGGGCATGGAAACACTGAGCAAAGGTATTAATATTGTGGCTACAGATATTTCTGTAAATAATGATCTCTCCTTTGACTCTGACCCAGGACCCCAGCTGACTTGTTAGTTTGCAAGTACAGTAAAATGTCAGGCCCATGGCAGCTCCTGACAGAATGAGATAGTAACACCTGTGACACAAGAAGGGCTTCATGTCCACAAAATAGGTTAATTACATGTGTGCGCATTTTCAAGAAGTCTAGAAACATGATTTTCACACATATGCAGAAGTGGCTTAGTGTAGCGGGATGAATACAAGGCTTGGGGTGGACATTGGACCCTGTTCCAGGTTCTCCTTTACCTCAGTTTGTGAACTGAACAAATTTACTTGTGTTCAATATGTTTCTCATATATTAACTCATTTATTGTTCACAAATGAAAAATACAGGAGGTTTTAAATTGCACACTTTTTTATAAAAAATTATTTTCCTGCTTTTCCTAGTTGATTAATAATTTGTGCGATTTTAGTGTTGTCCTTTTTATTTATTCTGAATATGGGAGGTAAGGAGGATACAGGGTGCTGGAGAGGACCCCATACAAGTCTTGGTCCATCATTTTAAGCATACTGCAGATCTTACTGGAAACCTTTTAGTGTTCATGGGTATTTCCCATGTGTCATTAGACTCCAAGAATTCACTAGACGAAGATATGACATCTTTAAGGTCAAATGGAGAGCAAAGGTCACATTGGCCTGCCTGCATCTCCTGACAACATACCTACTATGTATCATGGGACAAGGAAGATAATGAAGTTAGTTCCGAAGATTGGACCGCAAAGCAAAGTGACTGTGACATATCACAACTGAAGAAAAAAAATGTGTATTTATTATTTTGATGTAGGCTGAAGGCTTCTATTTTACAGTTCTCATGATAGTAGTAGGCATAATATTGTGATCCAAGGATTTTTAAATATTCTGTTTTGAGTGTGATGGTGGTTACACTACTACATATATTTGTCCAAAGCTGCTGAACTGTACATTTAAAGTGTATAAACTTTATTGTGTGTAAACTCTCTCTTATAAAATAAATGAAATAACATGTGATACTTTAGTACCTGAAGGAAGGTCTTGGTATTATCCTTGGCACCATAAGTTCCCAAGAGATCTCAGCTTTTAATGGTCGTAGGGACTCCATGCAAACTTCCATCAGAAGGGACAGCCATCTAAGATTTAAATATGTCTCCCAGATTCATTTTTTTCTGAAAATTATTTTTACTTAAGAGAGAAAGAAAGAGAGTATGAAACTAAGAATGAAAGAAAAGCAGATCCTCAAGAAAAAGTGATGCCCTGGGTAACTTAGGATTTCCTCCCAATGAGACCTTGACTTAATCTCACTTTGTATTTTTTTCCTGTGAGTAAAACATACAAACAGGACACCAGACCTTCTTATTCCACCCAATGCCTCATTAATATAAAAACATTTCCTGTTCTTTTGGTCCGTACTTTTAAATGAGTAAAGAAAGAAATGTAATTCATTGGCTTTATGTGGTTAACTATTTAAAATTAATTTGGACAGCTTTGGTAGACTATCTTGTATTTATTTAATTTTCAGAATTAAATATAACTCTTGATTTGCCATTAAAAATAATAGCCAGGGCTTCCCTGGTGGTGCAGTGGTTGAGAGTCCGCCTGCCAATGCAGGGGACACGGGTTCGTGCCCTGGTCCAGGAAGATCCCACATGCCGCAGAGCGGCTGGGCCCGTGAGCCATGGCCGCTGAGCCTGCGCATGCGGAGCCTGTGCTCCGCAATGGGAGAGGCCACAATAGTGAGAGGCCCGCGTACCGCAAAAAAAAAAAAAAAAAAAAAAAAAATAGCCAGTACAAAATATTGTCTTAGACTTACGGGTTCCATAATGAGACATGTGAAGAGTGAAGTGATCCTTATTAGGGGTAGAATTATCGATAATTTATCATCATCATCATCTATATTTTTTTCCTATCATAGTGCTTGACATAATATAGGAACATAAAAAAATTTTCTGTTAATATTCTACAGCCACTATGAAAATTATGAACTATAATATTCTGTTAGAATTCATTGACTGTTTGCACTGTTGTAGTCAGTTCAGAACGACATAGGACACGTAAAATTAATATCTAGTTCCTGTTTAAGGCTAGGCATGCAGACACCTCAGGACCATGAAATTTAGAGTCTGCCTATGATAGGGTTGAAAGGGCTAAATCTAGTGAGTATTTGTTCAAAATGACCAGAAAAAAAAAGGGAAATCAAAAGCAGCATACAAAATGTTTTCGGGTAAATTTGTGGGGGGATAAGGATTAGCTGTAAGCAGAAGGAGAGGCCTGGTTTCTGAAGTCAAGTGTTCATCAACCGTTCTGGAAATGTAGTCCAAGGTCGGGTGTGGGGAAATGGACTGGAAAGTGTCCACAGGACCAGGGGACATTGAAGATATTCCCTTATTACTAAGCATGATAGACTTTGACTCAGGGGTGCTTGTAATGATAAAGACCAGATTTCACAGAGGAAACATAAATTTTGCTCAAGATGAAAAAATATCCATACAGCATGCAATTAGAGCAATAGTTCTTGACTTTTACTGTACAGATCTTCCTCAATTTACAATTGGGTTATTTCCTGATGAATCCATCCTAAGTTGAAAATACCGTTAAGTTGAAAACACATTTAATACAAATAGCCCACCAACCATCGGAGAGTAGCTTCACCTATCATAAAAGTGCTGGGAACACTTACATTGGGACAAGTCATCTAGTACAAAACCTATTTAATAATAAATTGTTGAATATTTCATGTAGTTTATTGAATCCTGTACTGAAAAACAGAACAGTGTATGGGTACAGAATAGTTATAAATGTATTGATTGTTTGCCCTGATGACCGTGGGGCTGACTGGGAGCTGTGGCTGCTGCCCACCCCCCCCAAGCATCAGGAGATATTATCAGACCACATATGGCTAGCCCAGGAAAAAAATCAAACTTCAAACCTGTAAGTACAGTTTCTACTGAATGTATAATGCTTTCACACCATTGTAAACTCAAAACATCCTAAGTTGAACCGTGGTAAGTTGGGATCCCTCCGTAGATACTTTTCTCCCAAGGTGCTTATTCTAAGCACCCATTCCCAGACTCCATTTGAGAACATTTCTGATAGTAGTTCCAGGATGGGGGCAGAATCTTCATTTAAGTAAACATCTTAGGTAGACAAAGTGTAGATCTAATGTTTCAAATATCAGAGTTAAGCTCCAAGTATTATGACATCCAAGTATCATTATTCTAGAATGTATTAATATATTATGTCCTTTAATTTTTTTTCTTTTTCTTTTTTTGGTGAAGATGAAAGCTTGCTTTATTCCAGATGCTGGCAATCAGATTGGGGGGGGGGAACTCCTGTCCAAAGGCTGACTCCCCACTCCCACCAACCAATCAGTGAGCAAGAGCTTTTATAGACTGAGGGAGGGGGCTACATGCAGAAACAGCACAGTCAGCTCTGACCGTCATCTTGAAACTGGTCATGAAGTGGTCTGACCACCATCATCTTGATTGTCTTAAGTATGGTTAATCTTCAGTTCCAGTGTCACTTTGTTCATATTTCTTTGAGGCCAGTTCTCAGAATTGTGGCAGCTTGTGTCAAGGTTACAGTCTGGGCATCATGTAGTTAACTTCTTCCACCTGGTGGGGGTTTTAGCCTCTATAAGACAGCTCAAAGGATAGGACTCAGAACATTATCTATAGCCCATGAAGAGGAAATAAATGTCCTTGACTTTGCTTAATGACTAAACTATTACTTTTTAGTCTTGTTGTACTGTTTTCCTTTGTTTCTACGTTTACTCACTTCCCTCTCTCTCTCTCTCTCTCTCTCTCTCTTATTAAAGTATAGTTGCTTTACAGTGTTGTGTAAGAGAATAAAATACCTAGGAATAAATCTACCTAAGGAGGTAAAATACCTGTATACAGAAAACAATAAGACACTGATGAGAGAAATCAAAAACAACACAAACAGATGGAGAGATATATCATGTTCTTGGATTGGAAGATTCAATATTGTGAAAATGACTGTACTACCCAAAGCAAACTACAGATTCAATGCAATTCCTATCAAATTATCAATGACATTTTTCACAGAACTAGAACAAAAAATTTTACAATTTGTATGGAAACACAAAAGATCACAGAATAATCAAAGCAATCTTGAGGAAGAAAAATGGATTGGAGGAATCAGCCTCCCTGACTTCAGACTATAATACAAAGCTACAGTAATCAAGACAATAAGGTACTGGCACAAAAATATGTGGGTTTTTTTTTTGATATTAACATTTTTTTCTTTTTTTAGTGAAGCATAGTTGATTTACAGTATTGAGTTATTTTCAGGTCTACAGCAAAGTGATTCATAGATATAGATCTATTTTTTCAGATTCTCTTCCCTTATAGGTTATTAAAAATATTGAGTATATTTCCCTGTGCTATACAGCAGGTCCTTGTTGCTTATCTGTTTTATGTATACTAGTGTGTATATGTTAATCCCAAACTCCTAAATTACCTCCCCCATTTCCCCTTTGGTAACCATAGGTTTGTTTTCTATGTTTGTGGGTCTATTTCTGTTTTGTAGATAAGTTCATTTGTGTCATATTTTAGATTCTACGTATAAGTGATATCGTATGATGTTCGCCTATCTGGTTCTGACTTACTTCACTTAGTATGATAATTTCTAGGTCCATCCATGTTGCTGCAAATGACACTATTTCATTCTTTTTTATGGCTGAGTAATATTCCATTGTATATATGTACCACATCTTCTCTATCCATTCATCTGTTGATGGTCATTTAGGTTGTTTCCATGTCTTGACTATTGTAAATTGTGCTGCTATGAACATTGGGGTGCATGTATCTTTTTGAATTATAGTTTACTCCAGATACACACCCAGGACTGGGATTGCTGGATCATATGGCAACTCTATTTTTAGTTTTTTGAGGAACATCCATACCTTTCTCCATAGTGGCTGCACTCATTTACATTCTCACTAACAGTGTAGGAGGGTTCCCTTCTCTCCACACCCTCTCCAGCATTTGTTACTTATACAGTATTGTTTTGAACAAAGGATTTCACATCACATTTAAGGAGGACAATGAACTAATGCCCTTGGAAGTCATTGATATTAGAGAATAGAGAATATATTAGAGAATAGAGAAAGAGAAAAATGTAGTGGTTAAGAGTGCTTTCTAGAGATAGATTACTTGGGTCTAACTCCTCAGCCTTTAAAGTTCTTAACTCTTAACTCATTCTTGCAAACTAACCTGACTCTTATTAGGTGTATACCCTGGACAACTTGTCTCACCTCTCTTTGCCTTCTTTCCTCATCTGCAAAAGAATATGATTATGATACTATATATAGGGTTATTGTGGAGATTAAATAAATTAACATGTGATGTTCTTAGAACTGTGCTTGACATATAGTTAGCACTTGATTATTTTTTCCCATTATCATCATCTGTTAGTCTTCTGGAAAATTGAAATTATTTGTTGAAGACCTAGCTGTAGGACCAACTGAAAAACATACTAACAGTTCCCAGTGTTCTGGAAGATGCTGTCTTCCAAACTGCAGTAGCTCTGGTTTAGCAACCTATATTTAGCACAGAGATAGCTCCATGAAGAAAGTAATGGAATTTAGGACCAGGGGAAAAATATCTCTCTACTACATCTATTGACCTATTCTCAAAATGATTTTTCCAGTCCCTATGCATCTGTACTCTGTTTAGGTAGATGTTTTATTAACCCAAGGGAGAAATGCTTCCACAACTAGATAATAAATTATACCACTCAACCCAGAAGCTGAACCTGTCACAGGGCTATTTCAGGCTTTTTATGACATTCAGAAAAGCAAGCAAAAGTGGGTTCACAGGGAACCAAGGTTTATAACACACTGAGGATATGTACTTCCTTTGAAATCCTTTGTCCAGTGTTAAAAATAATAAGCTCTACTGCTGTGTTTATAGACAGAGCATTGACCTCTTAAAAATGAAATTTATTGCACCTGAATAGCAAAATATGGACCAGCTAAAGCAATATCTGAGAGCAAAAAAACATAGCAGCACTGCAGACATAGTAACAAATTCATAAAGGGTTTATGTATTTTTCAAAACTAATTCAACTCTATACTTAAGATATGTGCATTTCATAGTACAAAAATTACAACCTTTGTGTAATATATGTAAACATAGCTTTATTTATCATATATACACAAAACAGTATATATATGTGTAAAGCAAAATTTGAAAAAAACAAAAAGGAGAACTAGAAAAATCCACAATCATAATAGTTGAACACTATAATAGAACTCTCAATATGATAACCAACTTTAAACCAATATTAGCAAATGAAATCCATTCACGTATAAAATGGACAGAACATCATGGTAAATTGGGATTATTTCAGGTATGCAAGATGGTTTGCCATTCAAAAATCAATTAAAATTAGCATGTAATAATCAATCCAGTTAACATTAATGAGTATTCCTAGCCAGGGCCTAGCCATTATGTAGAAAATTCAAATAATCTAAAGACAGAATTGAATCAATTAGTATATCTTTAAGGTGAAATTCGTATAACACAAAGTTAACCATTTTAAAGTTACAACTCAATAACATTTAGTGCATTAACAATACTGAAAATTCCAAAACATTTGCATCACTCTAAAGAGAAATCCTTTACCTATTAAACAGTGACCATTCATTCCCCCTTCTCCCAGCCCCTGTTAACTACTAATCTGCTTTCTGTCTCTATAGGCTTACATTTTTTTGTTTTTGGCTGCGTTGGGTCTTTGTTGCTGTGCATGAGCTTTTCTCTAGTTGTGGTGAGTGGGGGCTACTCTTCGTTGTGGTGCACGGGCTTCTCATTGCAGTGGTTTCTCTTGTTGTGGCACATGGGCTCAGTAGTTGTGACCAACAAGATCTAGAGCGCAGGCTCCGTCATTGTAGCACACAGGCTTAATTGCTCCATGGCATGTAGGATCTTTCCATCTCAGGAATCAAACCTGTGTCCCCTGTGTCTGCACAGGGATCTCAGGGATCAAACCTGTGTCTGCATTGGCAGGCAGATTCTTAACTACTGTACCACCAGGGAAGTCCCTGAGTGGCCCATATTAATGTTTGTGGACAATGTTGATATGGAGCCACTGTTTATTTTTAAGGTAAGAAGTGATGTGATCCTATATGGCTTTTAGGTTCAGCACTTTGGCAGTAATAATGATGTCACAATCTTCTAGGAAATAGAAGACAAGGGCCTGAATTAAGGCATTTGTCATGAAAACAGAGGGAAGAAATTGGATTTAGAAACTTCTAAGACAATAAATTTATACAAAATTTTGGCCAATGCTTTGCTTGGTGAAGGAAGAAGTCAATAATGACCTCTAGATGTTAGCTGGATAGATGTTGAAGATATCACTTGAATATTGAAAAGAAGGGAAGATGGTACCCAAATCATAAGTATTTATGGACACATAGATATGTCTGTGAAAAATGTCCAAGGAGCTGCCAGTAGATAGGACTGGCTACATTATTGATGGGGGCCAGGAGAAAATGAAAATTTCAGGGCCCTTGTTTAAGAATTACCATAAGTTCCCAGACAGTGACAATAGAGGGTTAAACAAACATAGGGCCCTCTGCACACGAGGGGCCCATGTTCCTGCACAGATTATATGCTCATGAGCCAGCTTTGCCATCAGCAGTAGAAAATATATCCGTGAGCCTTAGGAGAGGGTATTGAACTGAAGATGTAGGTTCAGAATCAACCTACATGTGGTCACTGAAATGATGGGAAACTTTGGAACACACACAGAAGAGGAACCCTAGGATGGGTCCTAGAAAGTGTGAAGATTCAAGAAAATTTTAAAAAGTAAAAGAGATTGAAAAGCAATGGTCAGAACATGAGAGAGGAATCTGAAAAAAACAAAAATCCCAAACCCACAATGACTGGAATGTCAAGATTAGAAAAAAAGAAAGCAGCCTGCACTGTAAAATATGAGGGAAATGGACTACAGGGGAAATTCAGAAGTAAACTTGAGTAGATAATTAAAAGCTATGGGTGGTCTTATATCAAAATTAGTGGACAGTGGAAGAGATACCACATCGATCACAAGATTAATGTGATTTGAGAAAGATGAGCAAAATTTCCATGACTGGGATTCTACAGAAGTTTCAATGTGATACTTTCTAAAAATAGAGAAACAAAGGTAGCTTAGTCCATCGATCCTGGACTTTCCAAAACATCATTTTTTTGATTCAGAAAATATGCTTATTTGGAAATTCCGAAATACTGAGCTTTTGTTGAGAGTGTCTCCCAAGGCATAAAAATCGTATTTTTCTGAGTGGAATAAAGTGCTAACTAGTGGCAGAATGAGCAAGGCCCCCTTTTCTCCAGTAGAAGCCGGTTGCCAAGATAAGCCAAGGAGGAAAGCATTACTTCTCTGTGCTTCTCTGGACTTTGGAAGAAACTTTCTTATGTAGACTAAAGGCAGCTTCATTTCCATTTAGAGTCGGGAGGGTCAGGAAAAAGTTCTTTTATGCCCCCAGAATTCCATTTGGCTTCCTATCACGTTTCCTTTTTTTTCTTTTTGGTACACATATTTTTCTTCTTCTTCCTTTTTTTTTTTCGGTACTGAAAGATCTGTGAAAAGCATAGGACTGATGACGGAATTATTATTATTTTTTTAGCAAGCATTTGATATCGAGAGCTATATAAGGTTGTCACTTGCCATTTTACCTTAAATTTTTAAAAATATATAAAATTCTGGACATCTATAATGTTAGGATGCATCTCTTTAAGACAGAGCAGACATGCTCCTTTTATTGGAAAGAGAATAGTTACTGCATGAAAGAGGTAATGATGGGATGCTAAGTCATTGAAAAATTTTTACCCACAATCTACTTTTCAGTGACAGGAGGAAATGTAAAGGATTAAATTCCTGCAGAGGACTGAAAAATTAGAGTTTAAAGCTGATTTTTTATGTTATTTGCAGTTGTAATGTACATTTTACTTAAAGCAAAAAATCTTTGTCGCAAAACATCTTAGGAGAGCTTTACTGTGACAAGGAAAACTGGATGTGCCTTAGTATTTTAATTTTATGGAAGATGAGGTTAAGGCACAGAGTCAAAATGCCAAAGGGCATATGTATAAAGGTCAAGCATTGAAGTCACTACCTCTTGGTTAAATGTTCCATCATCTATAAAAAGTGCCCTCAGGCACTCATTTTAACATTCTCACTAACCATCTTTTATTAGCAGAATAAGCTTTTGTCTTCACCTAATTTACTGCTTGGAGAAAATGGCATAGTACTAGGGCAAAAATAAAGAGAAATGAGACTTGGTAATATTCCAAGTTAATAACTGAAGTTTCGATTTTCAAGAGGTAGCTATAAATTAAGAATTCTAATTCTTAATTCTAACTCTAATTCTTAATTCTAATAGTCACACACATCCCATTTTATTTTCTAATAGTCACACACGTTCCATTCATATAGTTTCTGCCTTTTTATTTGCTATATAACAAAAACTTGACATTTTTGAGGGAGGTGAGTGAAACCTTCATAATCTGCAAAATTCAAGAATGTCATTATTTGAAATGCAGACACTTGGTAGTCTCAAAGAGGCTTCTGTGTTGGCTAAGTGTCTTCCCTCTGCAACTCAGCCTACCAATGTGCATAATAAGAATTCAGGATAGATGTCTAATCAATGTAAATCAAGAGAGAGTTCTGATCAGCTTGCCCTTAATATCTAGAGGAGAAAGGCTCAAACTTCCATTCCATTATACACAGACTATAATTATTTTCTCGCTAATATTTTTTATCTGTTACCAGGATGTTTGCTTTCTAATGGTTGCTAACGTCATGAATATGTACTTTTCATTTTCCTAGTACATTTTTAAATAGTTCCACCATTCTGCATGAGTGGTTCCTTTTCTACTCTATGCTGGCCAAGCTGTGCATTCCTCACCATCTAATAAAATGAAGTCACTGATAGTTCTTGTGCCTAGTAGACTTCAGGGACAGCTTTGAAGAATGGAGGATTTGTGTTACCGTAAGACAAATACCACCCACGGATTGTTAGATACCAATGTGTTCAAAGTTCTTACCAATTGTGCCATTTTTATTTTTTTACAGCTTTATTGATGTATAATTGAGAAATAAAATTGCAACATATTTAAACTATACATTGTGATAATTTCAAATATGTATACATTATAAATGGATTCTCACCATTAAGTTAATTAACACATCCAACACCTCACATATTTACCTTTCATGAGTATATGTATGAAAACACTTAATATCTATTCTCTTAGCAAATTCCAATTACACAATACATTATTATCAACTATAGTCACCATGCTGTACTTTAGATCCCCAGAACTTATTCATCTTATAACTGAGAATTTGTACCATTTTGTCACCCTCCTCCTATTTCCCCCACCACTCAGCTGCTAGCTGCCATTTTGTTACTGTTTCTATGAATTCAACTTTTTCTTTAGATTCCACATATAAGTGACACCATGAAGTATTTGTTTCTCTCTGTCTGGCTTATTATTATTAGCAAATGCCCTTCAGGTTCATCTATGTTGTCAGAAGTTGCAGAATTTCCTTCCTTTTTTAAGAATGAATAATATTCCATTCCAAAAGAACCTCACATTTTTTATCTATTCATCAATCAACAGACCCTTAGGTTGTTTCCATATCTTGGTTATTGTAAATAATGCTGCTATGAACATGGGGACATGGGAGTACAAATACCTTTTTGAGGCAGTGATTTCATTTCCTTTGGCTATATACCCAGAACTGGAATTGCTAAATCATATGGCAATTCTACTTTTAATTCCTTAAGCAACCTCCATACTGTTTTCCACAATGGCTGAACCAATTTACATTCCCACCACCAGTGCACAAGTCTTCCCTCTTTTCCATGTCCTCATCAACACTGATTTGTTGTCTTTTTGATGAGAGCCATGCTAACAGGTATTAGAGGTGATATCTTACTATGATTTTTTATTAATTTTTATTGGATTATAGTTGCTTTACAATGTTGTGTTAGTTTCTGCTGTACGGCAAAGTGAATCAGCTATATGTATACATATACATTTTCTGTTTTGGATTTCCTTCCCATTTAGGTCACCACAGAGCACTGAGTAGAGTTCCCTGTGCTATATGGTAGGTTCTCATTATCTATCTATTCTATACATAGTGGTGTATATAAATCAATCCCAATCTACCAATTCATCCCACTCCCCCTTCCCCCTTGGTATCCATACATTTGTTCCCTACGTCTGTGTCTCTATTTCTGCTTTGCAAATAAGATCATCTATACCATTTTTTCTCAATTCCACATATATGATAACATACAATATTTGTTTTTCTCTTTCTGATTTACATCACTCTGTATGACAGTCTCTAAGTCCATCCACGTCTCTGCGAATGACCCAATTTCATTCCTTTTTATGGCTGAGTAATATTCTATTGTATATATGTACCACATCTTCTTTATCCATTCCTGTGTTGAGGGACATTTGGGTTGCTTCCATGTCCTTGCTAATGTAAATAGTGCTGCAATGAACATTGGGGTGCATGTGTCTTTTTGAATTATGGTTTTCTCTGGGTATATGTCCAGGAGTGGGATTCCTGGATCATATGGCAGTTCTATATTTAGATTTTTAAGGAACCTCCATACTGTTCTCCATAGTGGCTGTATCAATTTATATTCCCACCAATAGTGCAAGAAGGTTCCCTTTTCTCCACACTCTCTCCAGCATTTATAGTTTGTAGATTTTTTGATGATGGCCATTCTGACTGGTGTGAAGTTATACCTCATTGTGGTTTCGATTTGCATTTCTCTAATAATTATTGAAGTTGAGCATCTTTTCATGTGTTTGTTGGCTATCTGTATGTCTTCTTTGGAGAAATGTCTATTTAGGTCTTCTGCCCATTTTTGGATTGGTTTGTTTGTCTTTTTGATATTGAGCTGCTTGAGCTGCTTGTATATTTTGGAGATTAATCCTTTGTCAGTTGCCTCATTTGCAAATATTTTCTCCCATTCTGAGAGCTGTCTTTTCATCTTGTTTATGGTTTCCTTTGCTGTGCAAAAGCTTTTAAATTTAATTAGGTCCCATTTTTTTTTTTACTTTTGTTTTTATTTTCATTACTGTAGGAGGTGGAATAAAAGATCTTGCTACAATTTATATCAAAGAGTGTTCTGCCTATGTTTTCCTCTAAGGGTTTTATAGTGTCCAGCCTTACATTTAGGTCTTTAATCCATTTTGAGTTTATTTTTGTGTATGGTGATAGGGAGTGTTCTAATTTCATTCATTTACATGTAGCTGTCCAGTTTTCCCAGCACCACTTATTGAAGAGACTGTCTTTTCTCCATTGTATATTCTTGCCTCCTTTGTCATATATTAGGTGACCATAGGTGTGTGGGTTTATCTCTGGGCTTTCTATCCTTTTCCATTGATTTATATTTCTGTTTTTGTGTCAGTATCATACTGTCTTGATTATTGTAGCTTTGTAGTATAGTCTGAAGACACGAAGCCTGATTCCTCCAGCTCTGCTTTTCTTTCTTGATATTGCTTTGGCTATTTGGGGTCTTTTGTGGTTCCATACAAATTGTAAAAATTTTTATTCTAATTCTGTGAAAAATGCCATTGGTAATTTGATAGGGATTGCAAAGAAGAAGTAAAACTATCACTGTTTGCAGACTACTGTAATTTTGATTTGCATTTTTATTATGATTAGTGGTGTTGAGCACTTTTTCATATTCCTATTGGCAATTTATATGTCTTTGTAATAATATCTATTCAAGTCCTTTGTGCACTTTTTAGTCAGGTTATTTATTATTGATTTGTCTGTTAATTATTTCTATTGTGAAAACTTTCAGCTAGACTAAGTAAAAGAGAGAAGACTCAAATAAATAAAATCAGAAATGAAAGAGGTAACATTACAACTAATATAACATAGACATAGTAAGGATTATAAGAAACTACTATGAACAGTTATATGCCAAAAATTAGATAACCTAAAAAAAATGAATAAAGTTTTAGAAACATGTAATCTACCAAGAGTAAATCATGAAAAAATAGAAAAATCTGAGCAGATCATTTACAACTAAGGAGATTGAGTCAATATTAAAAAACTTCCCAACAAAGAAAAGCCCAGGATCAGATTGTTTCACTGGTGAATTCTAGCAAACATTTAAAAAATAATTAATACCAATCTTTCTCAAACTCCTCCAAAAAATGGAAGAATGGAGAGCACTTCCAAACTCTTTACAAAGCCAGCATTACTCTGATGCCAAAGCCAGATAAGGACACTATAAGAAAAGAGCAAGCCAATATTCCTGGTAATCATAGATGCAAAAATCCTCAACAAAATATTAGCAAACCAAATTCAACAAGATATTGAAAGAGTTACACACCATGATTAAGTGGGATTTATTCCTGGGATGCAAGAGTAGTTCAACATGCACAAATCAATAAATATGACACACCACATTAATAAAATGAAGGATCAGAATCCTATGTTTATCTCAATGGATGCAGACAAAGCATTTGACAAAATTCAACATCTTTTCATAATAATAATAAAAAAAACTCTCTAACTAGGGATAACATACTTCAACAAAATAAAGGTCATATATGACAAGCTCACAGGTAATATCATACTCAATGATGAAAAACTGAAAACTTTTCCTCTAAGATCAGAAACAAGGCAAAGATGCCTGCTCTCACTACTTTCATTCAACATAGTACTGGAAGTCTTGGCCAAAGCTATTAGGCAAGTTAAAGATTTAAGAGGTATCCAAATTGGAAAGCAAGAAGCAAAACTGTCTCTATTTACAGATAACATAATATTATATATAGAAAACAATAAAGTCTATCAAAAAGCTGTTAGAACTAATACATAAATTCAGTAAGGTTGCAGAATAAAAAATTAATATACAGAAATCAGCTGTATTTTTATAAATTAGTTATAAACTATCAGAAAGAAAAATTAAGAAATGAATCCCATTTACAATTGCATCAGAAAGAATAAAATACTTAAGAATTAATTTAACCAAAGTTAGAAAGACCTGTACACTGAAAACTATGTGACATTGATGAAAGACATTGAAAAAGACTCAAATAAAAGTCAAGATGTTCCATGCTTAGAAAAATGAATATTGTTAATATGTGCACACTACCTAACACATTTTACAGAGTCTGCAATTAAAATTCCAATAACACTTTTCATAGAAGGAGAGCAAGCAATCCTAAAATTTGTATGGAACCACAAAATTCCCCCAAATTGAACGCAACCTTGAGAAAGAACACAGTTGTTCTTTTTTTTTTTTTTTTTTTTTTTTGCGGAGCACAGCCTCCAGACATGCAGGCTCAGTGGCCATGGCTCACAGGCCCAGCCACTCCACGGCACGTGGGATCCTCCCAGACCGGGGCACAAACCCGCATCCCCTGCATCGGCAGGTGGACTCCCAACTACTGCGCCACCAGGGAAGCCCAGTTGTTCTTTTTATGGAGGTAGCACACTCCCTCATTTCAAACGATATTACAAATGTACAGTAATCAAAACAGCATGATATTTGCATAAAAACAGACACATAGATCAATGGAATGGAAGAGAGAAATAAAACCACACATATATGGTCAATTAATTTAAAGGATCCAAGAATGTACAATGGGAAAGAATAGTCTGTTTAATAAATGTTATCAGGAAAACTGGACAGCCATGTGCACAATAGTGAAATTCGACCACTGTCTTATACCATACACAAAAATCAACTCAAAATGGATTAAATACTTGAACATCATACCTGAAACCATACAACACTTAGAAGGAAACACAGAGGATAAGCTCCTTTATGTTAGTCATGGCAATCATTTTTTTTTATTTGACACAAAAAGCAAAAGCAAAAGAAGAAAAAATAAACAAGTGAGACTACATTAAACTAAAAAGCTCTTGCGTAGGAAAGGAAACCACCAACAAAATGAAAAGGCAACCTACAGAATGGGAGAAAATATTTTCAAATCATATATTTAGTAAGGGTTAATGTCTAAGATATATGAAGAACTATAACTCAGTAAGAAAAAAAATCTGATTAAAAAGAGGGCAGAGGATCTGAATACATCTTTTTCCAAAGAAGATACACAAATGGCCAACAGCTTTGATGATAAAGTGCTCAACATCTCTAATCTTCAAGGAAATGCAAATCAAAACCCTAATAAGATATTATGTCATGCTGGTTAGAATGGTTATTATCATAGAAACATGAAATAGCAATCCCAATTCTGGGTATTTATCCTAAAGAAGAAAATTACTATCTTGAAAACATATGTGCATTCACTGAAACATTATTACAATGGCCAAGACATGGAAACAACCTAGGCGCCCATGTTAGCATAAATAGATAAAGAAGATGTGGTATAGATATATTATGGAATATTATTTAGCCATAAGGAAAAATGAACTCTTTCCATTTGCAACACAATGGATGGAACTTGAGGGCACTATGCTTAGTGAAATAAGTCAGAGAAGGACAAATACTGTATGATATCACATGATATGTGATATCATATGATATCACATATATGTGGAACCTAAACAAACAAACAAACTCACAGATACCAAGAACAGATTGGTGGTTTGTCAGAGATGGGTTGGAGAGGTTGTGGAAGTGGGTGAAAGTGGTCAAAAAGTACAAATTTCCAGTTGTAAGATAAATGAGACCTAGAGATGAAATATACAGCACAGTGACTATAGTTAACACTATGGTATTGTGTATTTGAAAGTGGCTAAGAGAGTAGATATGATAAAATTTTACCACAAAAAGAAATTTGTAAATATGTGATGGAAGTTAACCATTTTTTTAACACCTTTATTGGAGTATAATTGCTTTACAATGGTGTGTTAGTTTCTGCTTTATAACAAAGTGAATCAGTTATACATATACATATGTTCCCAAATCTCTTCCCTCTTGCATTTCCCTCCCTCCCACCCTCCCTAACCCACCCTTTTAGGTGGTCACAAAGCACCGAGCTGATCTCCTTGTGCTATGTGGCTGCTTCCCACTAGCTATCTATTTTACATTCGGTAGTCTATATATGTCCATGCCACTCTCACACTTTGTCCCAGCTTACCCTTCCCCTCCTCATATCCTCAAGTCCATTCTCTAGTAAGTGTGTATTTTTATTCCTGTCTTGCCCCTATATTCTCCATGACCTTTTTTTTTTATAGATTCAATATATATGTGTTAGCATATGGTATTTGTTTTTCTCTTTCTGACTTACTTCACTCTGTATGACAGACTCTAGGTCCATCCACCTCATTACAAATAACTCAATTTTGTTTCTTTTTATGGCTGAGTAATATTCCATTGTACATATGTGCCACATCTTTATCCATTCATCTGTTGATGGACACTTAAGTTGCTTCCATGTCCTGGCTATTGTAAATAGAGCTGCAATGAACATTTTGGTACATGACTCTTTCTGAATTATGGTTTTATCTGGGTATATGCCCAGTAGTGGGATTGCTGGGTCATATGGTAGCTCTATTTGTAGTTTTTTAAGGAACCTCCATACTGTTCTCCATAGCAGCTGTATCAGTTTACATTCAGATCAACAGTGTATGAGAGTTCGCTTTTCTCCACACCCTCTCCAGCATTTATTGTTTGTAGATTTTTTGATGATGGCAATTCTGACTGGTGTGAGATGATATCGCATTGCAGTTTTGATTTGCATTTCTCTAATGATTAATGATGTTGAGAATTCTTTCGTGTGTTTGTTGGCAATCTGTATTTCTTCTTTGGAGAAATATCTATTTAGGTCTTCTGCTCATTTTTGGATTGGGTTGTTTGTTTTTTTGATATTGAGCTGCATGAGCTGCTTGTAAATTTTGAAGATTAATCCTTTGTCAGTTGCTTCATTTGCAAATATTTTCTCCCATTCTGAAGGTTGTCTTTTTGTCTTGTTTATGGTTTCCTTGGCTGTGTAAAAGCTTTTAAATTTCATTAGGTCCCATTGGATTATTTTTTATTTTATTTCCATTTCTCTAGGAGGTGGGTCAAAAAGCATCTTGCTGAGATTTATGTCATAGAGTGTTCTGCCTCTATTTTCCTCTAAGAGTTTGATATTGTCTGGCCTTACATTTAGGTCTTTAATCCATTTTCCGCTTATTTTTGTGTATGGTGTTAGGGAGTGTTCTAATTTCATACTTTTACATGTAGCTTTCCAGTTTTCCCAGCACCACTTATTGAAGAGGCTATATTTTCTCTACTGTATATTCTTGCCTCCTTTATCAAAAATAGGGTGCCCATATGTGCGTGGTTTATCTGTGGGCTTTCTATCCTCTTCCATTGATCTATATTTCTGTTTTTGTGCCAGTACCACACTCTCTTGATTACTGTAGCTTTGTAGTATAGTCTGAAGTCAGGGTGCCTGATTGCTGCAACTCTGTTTTTCTTTCTCAAGATAGCTTTGGCTATCCGGGCTCTTTTGTATTTCCATAAAAATTGTGAAATTTTTTGTTCTAGTTCTGTGAAAAATGCCAGTGGTAGTTTGATAGGGATTGCATTGAATCTGTAGATTGCTTTGGGTAGTAGAGTCATTTTCACAATACTGATTCTTCCAGTCCAAGAATATGGTATATCTCTCCATCTATTTGTATCATCTTTAATTTCTTTCATCAGTGTCATAATTTTCTGCATACCAGTCTTTTGTCTCCTTAGATAGGTTTATTCCTAGATATTTTATTTTTTGTTGCAATGGTAAATGGGAGTGTTTTCTTAATTTCACTTTCAGATTTTTCATCATTAGCGTATAGGAATGCTAGAGATTTCTCTGCATTAATTTTGTATCCTGCTACTTTACCAAATTCATTGATTAGCTCTAGAAGTTTTCTGGTAGCACCTTTAGGATTCTCTATGTATACTATCATGTCATCTGCAAACAGTGACAGCTTTACTTATTCTTTTCTGATTTGGATTCCTTTTATTTCTTTTTCTTCTCTGATTGCTGTGGCTAAAACTTCAAAACTATGTTGAATAATAGTGGTGAGAGTGGGCAACCTTGTCTTTTTCCTGATCTTAGTGGAAATGCTTTCAGTTTTTCACCATTGAGGACGATGATGGCTGTGGGTTTGTCATATATGGCCTTTGTTATGTTGAGGAAAGTTCTCTTTATGCCTACTTTCTGGTGGTTTTTTATCATAAATGGGTGTTGAATTTTGTTGAAAGCTTTCTCTGCATCTAGTGAGATGATCATATGGTTTTTCTCCTTCAATTTGTTAATATGGTGTATCACATTTATTGATTTGCATATATGGAAGAATCCTTGCATTCCTTGGATAAACCCCACTTGATCATGGTGTGTGATCTTTTTAATGTGCTGTTGGATTCTGTTTGCTAGTATTTTGCTGAGGATTTTTGCATCTATATTCATCAGTGATATTGGCCTGTAGTTTTCTTTCATTGTGACATCTCTGTCTGGTTTTGGTATCAGGGTGATGGTGGCGTCGTAGAATGAGTTTGGGAGAGATCCTCCCTCTGCTACATTTTGGAAGAGTTTGAGAAGGATAGGTATTTTCACTTCTCTAAATGTTTGATAGAATTTGCCTGTGAAGCCATCTGCTCCTGGGCTTTTGTTTGTTGGAAGATTTTTAATCACAGTTTAAATTTCAGTGCTTGTGATTGGCCTGTTCATATTTTCTATTTCTTCCTTGTTCAATTTCAGAATGTTGTGCATTTCTAAGAACTTGTCGATTTCTTCCAGGTTGTCCATTTTATTGGCATAGAGTTGCTTGCAGTAATCTCTCATGATCCTTTCTATTTCTACAGTGTCATTTGTTACTTCTCCTTTTTCATTTCAAATTCTATTGATTTGAGCCTTCTCCCTTTTTTCCTTGATGAGTCTGGCTAATGGTTTATCAATTTTGTTTATCTTCTCAAAGAACCAGCTTTTAGAGTTATTGATCTTTGCTATCATTTCCTTCACTTTTTTTCATTTATTTCTGATCTGATCTTTATGATTTCTTTCCTTCTGCTAACATTGGAATTTTTTTGTTCTTTCTCTAATTGCTTTAGGTGTAAGGTTAGGTTGTTTATTTGAGATGTTTCCCGTTTCTTAAGGTAGGATTGTATTGCTATAAACTTCCCTCTTAGAACTGCTTTTGATACATCCCATAGGTTTTGTGTCGTTGTGTTTTCATTGTCATTTTTTTCTAGGTATTTTTTTAATTTCCTCTTTGATTTCCTCAGAGATCTGTTGGTTATTAAGTTGTGTATTGTTTAGCCTCCATGTGTTTGTGTTTACTTTTTACAGATTTTTTCCTGTAATTGATATCTAGTCTCATAGCATTGTGTTTGGAAAAAACACTTGATATGATTTGAATTTTCTTAAATTTACCAAGGCTTGATTTGTGACAGAAGATACAATCTATCCTGGAGGATGTTCCATGAGCACTTGTGAAGAGTGTGTATTCTGTTGTTTTTGGATGGAATGTCCTATAAATAGCAATTAAATCCATCTTGTTTAATGTATCATTTAAAGCTTGTGTTTCTGTATTTATTTTCCTTTTGGATGATCTGTCCATTGTTGAAAGTGGGGTGTTAAAGTCCCCTACTATGACTGTGTTACTGTCCATTTCCCCTTTTATGGCTGTTAGTATTTGCCTTATGTATTGAAGTGTTCCTATGTTGGGTGCATAAATATTTACAATTGTTATATCTTCTTCCTGGATCGATCCCTTGATCATTATGTAGTGTCCTTCTTTGTCTCTTCTAATAGTCTTTATTTTGAAGACTATTTTGTCTGATATGAGAATTGCTACTTCAGCTTTCTTTTCATTTATATTTCCATGGAATATCTTTTTCCATCCCCTCATTTTCAGTCTATATGTGTCCCTAGGTCTGAAGTGGGTCTCTTGTAGACAGCATATATAAGGGTCTTGTTTTTGTATCCACTCAGCCAGTCTATGTCTTTTGGTGGGAGCATTTAATCCATTTACATTTAAGGTAATTATTGATATGTATGTCCCTATTACTGTTTTCTTAATTGTTTTGGGTTTGTTATTGTAGGTCTTTTCCTTCTCTTGTATTTCCTGCCTAGAGAAGTTCCTTTAGCATTTGTTGTAAAGCTGTTTTGGTGGTGCTGAATTATCTTAGCTTTTGCTTGTCTTTAAAGGTTTTAATTTCTCCATCAAATCTGAATGACATCCTTCCTGGGTAGAGTAATATTGGTTTTTGGTTTTTCTCCTTCATCACTTTAAATATGTCCTGTCACTCCCTTCTGGCTTGCAAAGTTTCTGCTGAAAGATCAGCTGTTAGCCTTATGGGGATTCCCCTGTGTGTTATTTGTTGTTTTTCCGTTGCTGCTTTTAATATTCTTTTTTTGTATTTAATTTTTGATAGTTTGATTAATATGTGTCTTGGCATGTTTCTCCTTGGATTTACCATGTATGGGACTCTCTGTGCTTCCTGGACTTGATTAACTATTTCCTTTCCCATATTAGGGAAGTTTTCAACTATAATCTCTTCAAATATTTTCTCAGTCCCTTTCTTTTTCTCTTCTTCTCTGGGATCCCTATAATTTGAATGTTGGTGCGTGTAATGTTGTCCCAGAGGTCTCTGAGACTGTCCTCAATTCTTTTTATTCTTTATTCTGCTCTGCAGAAGTTATTTCCACTATTTTATCTTCCATGTCACTTATCCATTCTTCTCCCCCATTTATTCTGCTATTGATCCCTTCTAGAGAATTTTTAATTTCATTTATTGTGTTGTTCATCACTGTTTGTTTGCTCTTTAATTCTTCCAGGTCCTTGTTAAACGTTTCTTGTATTTTCTCCATTCTATTTCCAAGATTTTGTATCATGTTTACTTTCATTATTCTGAATTCTTTTTCAGGTAGACTGCCTATTTCCCCTTCATTTGTTAGGTCTGGTGGGTTTTTGCCTTGCTACTTCATCTGCCATGTGTTTTTCTGTCTTCTCATTTTGCTTATCTTACTGTATTTGGGGTCTCCTTTTTGCAGGCTGCAGTTTTGTAGTTCCCATTGTTTTGATCTCTGTCCCCAGTGGCTAAGGTTGGTTCAGTGGGTTGTGTAGGCTTCCTGG
The DNA here is from genome assembly GCF_937001465.1 of Orcinus orca. Classification (NCBI taxonomy): domain Eukaryota; kingdom Metazoa; phylum Chordata; class Mammalia; order Artiodactyla; family Delphinidae; genus Orcinus; species Orcinus orca. Next base: position 15,598,809 of record NC_064565.1, on the reverse strand, counting down.
TGGAGGGGACTAGTGCCTGTGTTCTGGTGGATAAGCCTGGATCTTGTCTTTCTGGTGGGCAGGTCCATGTTTGGTGTTGTGTCTTGGGGTGTCTGTGGCCTTATTATGATTTTAGGCAGCCTATCTGCTAATGGATGGGGTTGTGTTCCTGTCTTGTTCATTGTTTGGCATAGGGTGTCCAGCACTATAGCTTGCTGGTCGTTTAGTTCAGCTGGGTCTTGGCATTGAGATGGAGATCTCTGGGAGATTTTCACCATTTGATATTACGTGGAGCTGAGAGATCTCTTGTGGACCAGTGTCCTGAACTTGGCTCTCCCACCTCAGAGGCACAGCCCTGATGCCTGGCTGGAGCACCAAGAGCCTTTCATCCACACGGCTCAGAATAAAAGGGAGAAAAAATAGAAAGAAAAAGAAAGAAAGAAAGATAAGAAAGAAAGAAACAAAGAAAGAAAGAAAGAAAGAAAGAAGAAAGAAGAAAGGAAGAAAGGAAGAAAGAAAGAAAGAAGATAAAATAAAATAAAGTTATTAAATTAAAAAATAATTATTAAGAAAAATATTTTTAAAGGAAAAAAAAGAAAATCGACAGGCAGAACCCTAGGACAAATGGTAAAAGCAAGCTATACAGACAAAATCACACACAGAAGCATACACATACACACTCACAAAAAGAGAGAAAGGGAAAAAAATATATATCTTTGCTCCCAAAGTCCACCTCCTCAATTTGGGATGATTCGTTGCCTATTCAGGTGTTCCACAAATGCAGGGTACATCAAGTTGATTGTGGAGCTTTAATCCGCTGCTCCTGAGGCTGCTGGGAGAGATTTCCCTTCCTCTGTGTTGTTCGCACAGCTCCGGGGGTTCAGCTTTGGATTTGGGCCCGCCTCTGCGTGTAGGTCACCTGAGGGCATGTGTTCTTCATTCAGGCAGGACGGGGTTAAAGGAGCAGCTGATTTTGGGGCTCTGGCTCACTCAGGCCATGGGGAGTGAGCGATACGGATGCAGGACGGGCCTGCAGCAGCAGAGGCCGGCAGGACGTTGCACCAGCCTGAGGCACGCCGTGCGTTCTCCCGGGGAAGTTGTCCCTGGATCCCGGGACCCTGGCAGTGGCGGGCTGCACAGGCTCCCGGGAGGAGAGGTGGGGATAGTGACCTGTGCTCGCACACAGACTTCTTGGTGGCTGCAGCAGCAGCCTTAGCGTCTCATGCCCATCTCTGCACTGTTAGCCGTGGTGCACACCAGTCTCTGGAGCTCTTTTAAGCTGCGCTCTTAATCCCCTCTCCTCGCGCACCAGGAAACAAAGAGGCAAGAAAAAGTCTCTTGTCTTTTCGGCAGCTCCAGACTATTTCCCAGATTCCCTCCCGGCTAGCCGTGGTGCACTAGCCCCTTCAGGCTGTGTTCACGCCACCAACCCCAGTCCTATCCCTGGGATCTGACCTCCAAAGCCCGAGTCTCAGTTCCCAGACCCCGCCCGCCCCTGCGGTGAGCAGACAAGCCTCTCGGGCTGGTGAGTGCTTGTCAGCACCGATCCTCTGTGCGGGAACCTCTCCGCTTTGCCCTCCGCACCCCTGTGGCTGCGCTCTCCTCCATGGCTCTTAAGCTTCCCCACGGCCAACCCCCATCTCCGCCAGTGAAGAGGCTTCCTAGTGTGTGGAAACTTTTCCTCCTTCACCGCTCCCTCCCACTGGTGCAGGTTCCATCCCTATTCTTTTGTCTCTGTTTTTTCTTTTTTCTTTTGCCGTACACAGGTACGTGGGTAGTTTCTTGCCTTTTGGGAGGTCGGAGGTCTTCTGCCAGCGTTCAGTAGGTGTTCTGTAGGAGTTGTTCCACGTGTAGATGTATTTCTGATGTATCTGTGGGGAGGAAGATGATCTCCACGTCTTACTCTTCTGTCATCTTGAAGCTCCCTTCGGAAGTTAACCATTGATATAAACGTATTATAGTAATCATTTTGCAATACGTACATATATCAAACCATTATAATATACACCTAAAACTAATACAATGCTATATATCAATTTTATCTCAATTCAATATTTAAAAATAAATTTAAAAGAGAATCACTTTCTAAAAACAAAAGAGATGTCTGGTGTCTATTGAGTGTTCATGTTAACCATACACCAGATATTGTGTGAGATCCCATTCATGGCTTTTTAAAAATCCTTGGTTTATTTTAAATAAAGGAAAATTTCATCAGTACCTTAGAATTTCTTCAACTTCCCCCCCACAACACTACAGAGTTGCATTGCTTTATTTCTCCCAAAAATAGGTTTATATGGAGCACACCAAGACTTAGCTGAGCTTTCTGATTTGGTTCCATCAGTCCATCTCCCACCTCAGAGACCCCCATTCTGAAAGGTAGTGAGTCCTAAGATTTTGTTTTTAGCCTCTTGTTTAAGGTAGATGTACTGCAGTTCTCTTATCTTCTTGACCATCCTTTCTCCTCTGATAACCTAATTTATCTTAACTCTTGTTAACTTCTAACAAGTTTATATCCCACTTTATACTAAGAGAGAATTTCATTTTCAGTATTAAATGTATACCCTTCATGTGCAGTTCTTCTATGAGAAGCTCGCCCTCTCAGTCAGTTATATCTTCATCAAATCCTACGTGAATCTACAATTTCATATTATTGTTCATATCATATTTTTTCTTTTTAAAATTTGCCAGTTTTTTAAAAACTTTAATCTTCATTTTAAAAAACTTTTTCTACACTACATTTGTTAGTAATTAATTCATCATCAAATGTACATAAGCAATAACATTTCTAAGTTCTGGCCCTACCAAAATGCTGTTAGTTTATTCTCCCATATGAATCCAGTGTTGCACCGGTATAGAATTCTAACTTCAAAGCATTTTCTTACAGAAATTCATAGACAATGTTTTATTATTCTTAGCACGAAGTAGCTCAATATGTTTTGACATTTCACTTATATAATCTTCTAATTTTATTCAATATGTTTTGTACTTGATGGACTTTTTCAGCTTAAAGCCATTTTATTTTCTTTAAATAATGAGCAATATTATTCTACTGATTCTTAACGTTTTTTTCTTCTACTCTGTGGTAGAGAACTCTAGATGCCCAGATTCATTCTCCAGCCTTCATTCATTTCATGAGGTGCAGCTATATGTGTAAATTCTTCCCAGGGAAGCATAAGCGGCAAAGATGTGCATCCATTCTTTAAATGGAAGGACATCAGTCATACATAGCCCCTGCATGCATTCCTCAAGGATGCTCTCTCCTTCCCAGAGCTGCTGGTGGTGCCTACAGAGATACTGCATATGGCAGAGCCACTGCCAGCCTGGACTTCAGAATGAATACAAAGAAAACACTCTACCCATTGCAAACCAGAGTACTGCATGCCTTAGAATATTCGAGCAAGAATAATCTCCTGCTTCATTGAACCACTGAAATACCAAGATATGTATGTTCTCCTATCCTAAACCACCCTAAAATATACCATTCTTGTGTCCTATGTGCTGAATAAATGATAGATTCACCTTTTTATGTCTTTGCGTATTTTTCATATTTTACTTCTATCTCTTTTTATACTACTTTTGGGAAAAGTCTTTGACTAGTCTCTTTTCTTATGACTTTTCAGCTGTGTCCATTCTTCTTTTTATTTAGTAGTAATAATTTTCATTTTCAAGAGTTTTAATTAATTTTTCCAAAACAATATGTTTTGATGTTTGGAATGTAATATCTTACTTTTATCTCTGGAGATATGACATATATTGTGAAGTTTTCTGTTTCTTAATAAAAACCAATTACTCATTCATTGTTTATTTTTTGGTGACTGAGTTCATCTTTTCATTGGTTTTTCTTCATTGTTCTTTTGTTAATTTCTGATGATTTTTGTAAGTACTTTCATCTTTTTATTAGAGACTCTCTGTTAGTCTCTGCATGCATTTCTCACGTATCAAATGTTACCTCTATGGACTCTGTGAGAAAAAATGCATGTGCTGCCAATAGCTCTGCACCATTACCGGATCTTCTAGGTTTGGGCATTTTTATTCTGCTGATTGTTTTCTCTCATTTCCGGGAACACTGACCTGCCACTCTGTCCCAAATGCCTGCACTCACTATTCCAGTCTGAGAGTAAACATCTCTAATGTTCATTACTAGCACAAGTAAAGGACAAAATATCATGTAGCAAACATCCCAGCATGTAAGAAATAATGCCTATCAACATCAAATGCCAAGGTAATTGCCCTAGAGCTCCTTCCACCAGGGTATCTTTTACCTCCAAGCTTGAGGCACCTGTTGACAAAATCATAACTTTCATAGCTGCCTTCCTCTGGCTATCCCATATTTTTAGTAATTTCTGATATTACTATTTTTTTTTTCCATCTGCAGATAGGATGCACTTTATTTTCCATAGGTTTATGACATTCTGTTTTCATATCATATTTTCTGCAATTTCTGGAAATTTTGGTGAGGGTTTGAGATGGATATGTTTCTGCTTAATTTTCCCTTTTTATCCAGTTCTCTTTTGGAAACTTTTCAATATCAAAGTCAAGCAGTAACCATTCCAAATTATCCCTGCTTTTTTGTGTTCAGACAATAACAGAATTTACTATTATATTTCTTAGGAATTGGAGGACCAAACACAAATCTATCAATGGCTGTATAGAAGGGACTAATGTTTAATGACAATGTGTTTTTTATAGACTAGGGCATTAAAAATCATTCAGAAGAAATTGTCAAGTTTAAGAAGATAGTCTACCCATCATTCAGTTGGCTGCAGCCAGAGTACTGATTCCTCTGTACACCTTTATTCCGGTAGATAGCTGATACGAACCCTTCACTATGGCAGATAAAGAATGTTTTCAGATTTCAAGAGTCTCCAATAAACACACTGAACACTGGGAGCATATATTTCAACTACAATGATTTTCTTTCATTACAGTAATAATAAAGATTGTTTTCTAGCCCTTATGTGTTAGATACTAGGTTAAGTGTTTTTTGTACATTGTTTCTTTAACTATCACTACATCTCTATTAGTTAGGTACGTATATCTGTTTCACCAAGGAGAATACTGAGGCTGGAGAGAATAAGTAACTCATCCAAGGTCATATAAATCAGTGACGGCATTTGAATTGAGGTCCACCTGGTTTCAAAGTGCATGATTTGATCACTCTGCTATATTGCTATATTGTTCTGTCCTATAAAACACTATGCTATATTGATTTCCCCCTTGGTCTACACACTATCCTAATAAATCTAATGAGTTTTCTTTAATTTCAATAATAAGTTATATTATTGATTCCATTTCAACCTGAAATGGCAGAATCAACTGGAACAGTCTCAGAGAAAGAATGAGATATATATTTAAAACCCTTAGCATAGGAGCTGACAGATAATATGTACTTCATAGCTGTATGTCATTACAGATGAAATGCTCTCATATGCTTCATTCCAAAAGGCCCAGTTGTCAACTATTAATAAATCACATATTCACTCTCAGCATTTAGTTGAGATGCACTTAGAGTGAAATACCAATACCCAAGAGTATGAACTTTAGTGGTGAAATTTCTTGCTAATTTTTACTTTGTTATCTCTCAACATATAGAAATGCAAAATTAGAATTCAAATTTCTGGAATAAACATTTGTCTATTTTCTTATAATTGTGGCCTAATCATAATACGAAGATGTATATACAGTATGACACACAAGTTTAACTATACCTTTTAGTGAGTAAACTTGTGTGTGTGTATCTGCTGATTTTTTTTAAGAAGTTAAATGTAACTTACATTGCTATAATTGTCTTAAATACTTTCAGGTATATATGATTGTATTCACTGCTAACGTGGGAAAATTAGACAGAGACAGTGATCAAATTAATGTTTAATACTTTTAAATTATGTAGTCTTGGAATATCTAGCACTTCACTGTTTTGACAACTCAGAAGTTCTTCCACTGCTACCCTTCCCTTTGCCTAAATTCCATGAGAAAGCACAAAAGAGACAGACTGCAGGCTCAGATCTGAACTGATAATCACCTTTAACATCCCATTATTTCCCTAAATGCAGGGAACAGATATTTCTTCAGTCATGTAATTATGGTTTTATGTGGTGTCCTTCACATTCCTATTTGTGTGGATTGCAATTCCCAACTGTCTGCCCTTTGTTCCTAAAATTGAAATGTAAATCTAATTGGAGGCTGATGTGAGATTATCTCTGTTGCCATGTAAGCTATTTATATGTATGTATTACATGTATAAATAGCTATTTTCAATTTAAGCATTTCTGACAAGACTTCATATCAACACAGAGTTAGTCTTCATGATAGAATGGAAAATATGTCAAATACAGTTTACTTCCAGGCCTAAAATTTTGCTTGTGACATAAGAACGATAAATTATATGCCAATAACGTACTTGATGTCACAGAGTTTTAAAAAGACACTTAGTGGAGTACAAATTGTAAAACATTTCCCCAGTAAGCTAGTTGGTTGATATATTCCAAATGTTTCCTTAATAATGCATTGTAGTTCTATTATTAACAAGTACAATCTCACATTTCTGAAGATTTTTCTTTCACATTTGCCTCCCTAGAAGGTCATAATTTTTTAAAACCCAAATCAAAAGGAACATATACATACGCATATACTATATATATATATATATAATATATATATATATATATAATATATATATGTGTGTGTGTGTGTAATTTGATCCGACATTAGTGGTTTGCTTGTTTTTTGTTTGTTTGGAGCTATGTTATGCTCCCTCCTTTATTTGGAGTCCTGGATCTGCTTTAAGTTTTATTTTTGGAAAAAGAAGAAAATTATGACCTTTTCAAAGCAAAATACAAAACAAAGAGTAGAAAAGAGAGAATATCAAAACTCATTTATTTGCCCCTGGACTAGGTCTCTTGGCAAAGTAAGGATTCTACCAAGTCCCAAAGGTCCATTCCAGTACATTTGTTCCGAGGCAACATTGCTGATAGTCAATATGATGTGATGGTGATTCTTTTTACTTTTAGTATATTCAAACATATTTTATATTTGTTATCTCCATCTAATACCATCTCTGAAATGTGCAGAGAAAAGAAAATCTTTGTTAGACACATGGAGAAACCGAAGACCAATGAAGCAAAGTTAGTGTAACCTAACAACTCTAACCATACAAACTCTTTGAAGACAGTGATTAGGTCCACCTTGCAGGTTATTATGTGCCCAGCAAGTAGCAGAGTGCCTGAGACAAAATTGCTGTTTCTTAAATCAATGTAAATGAATGGGTGGAGAGAGCTTGAGCCTCCCCACGTTAATGCACAGGTTTTTCACCTGTGCCACACAGCCAGGAAGATTCATTTCCTCAACTCCTCTGAGTCTTTCATTTTTAACTTTTATTATCCCGCAATCTTATTACAGACCTGACAACAGATTCTGACATTGGAGGTTCTAAAAGAACTTACAAGAAGGTAATAGTTAATAATCACGAACTTTTCCTTCCAGATTTGAAAGCTGACTCCAATTACAGCCAGTGTCATTGTAATGTATATTTCTTAACATTTATTCTGTACTTAATAATTTAAAAGCACTTCTTCAGACTTATATAGTGAATAGCCTCAAACTCCTATGAACGATAGCATTATATTATCTGCAGATTCTCTAGAGGAAGGTTCTGCTTTATTTTTTTTAATTTTTAGAATATTCTTTTTTTAAAAAAAAAATCTTCTGGAGTATATTTGATTTCTAACGTTGCATTAGTTACAGGCGTACAAGGGAAGAAACTTGCATACAGCAGTTGGCACATGTGTAAGGGAAAGAAATTTGTCCAAACCTGTGGCTGGTGAAGAGTGCCTTGTTGCAAGGGACAGAGCACTTCTTGCTGGGTGTCAAGGGCTGCACTTAGAAAGCCTCCTTTTTTTTTTTTTTTTTTTTTTTTGCACTGTGAGTGGCGTGCAATGCTCATTCCCTGTGTCTCCTCTCATATATAGTCATGCCTTCCCTTAAAAATATTTTCTTTCATTTCCATGCTTAACTCAGGAAAATCTCTACCTCTACAGAAGTTGTATGAAATTAGGGTCATGCAGCACACGAAGAGAAAGATGAGTTATTGCAGGGCTGCCTCATGCTGTCCTAGGGACTATTCCTGCATCCTGTAATTTACCACTGCTCAGTGCGTTAGAAGAGTATTTGTCTTTCTTGATAGTTGGAGGGTTGAAAAGGTTTGCCAAGGTGTGGTTGACTCCAGAGCACAGGCTCTTCCTGCTACACTGAGCAAGAGCTAGTATCATGCAACCTGGGTTCTAGAGTCAGCTCTTCTACTAATGAACGTGCCAAGCGACCTTGGGTATTTCACTTCAATGTCAGGAGAATATTACACGGAGAAAGGATATCACTTTCTCTGTAATTAATAAATTAACTTTAGAGTTAGGTATTAAAATTTTCCTGTATGCCAGGTTCTATAATAATGGGACTAGCACAAAGAGCAAAGCAGACCCATTCCTGCCCTTGACCCTAGCATAATAGTTGATTTTATTGTAAGAATTTATAAAACTGAAAATAGAAAATTTATACAAATGAAAAAATGCGCTCCTAAGACATATGAGAATACCTTTCCTTATTTATGTGAAAGCCAGAAAGCATCTCTCTAGAATGTCAAAGGCATCAATGTGTTTTCTTGTCAAAATTTCTTGCTAATTGGGTCTGAGAGATCCAATGTTATTTTTTACTGAACAAATGATAAAACAGCTTAAAGATCAATTTGAAAGAAAGGGCAAAAGAGGCCCTTTTTGTCACAATTTGAAGGGAGCAGTTTTTCTTTTTGCACAAACTCTAGTTTTTAGTTCCCAGTCATATATGTTGTTATATAGCATTTAGAACCATTTTGTTTTTCACTGACTATTTTGTTTTAGGTATTTTCCATACTTTTGTAATTAAGACACATATTTATTTTTTTAAATTTTGACTTAGCATCTAAAATGTACTTACAAAGCAATGAGATTATACATAACGTAAAGGGTAACATTGAGGGCAATGGATTCAAACAGTCTGTGTTCAATTCCCAGGTCCACTGCCTAATAAGTGTATGGCATTGAACAAGTTATTCAATGCATAATACCTCAGTTTTCTTTTCTATAAAATGTAAATAATGTACTCATCTCATAGAGCTGTGAGCATTCGATAAGATAATGTATTAGAACATTTGTATCATTACCTGGTACAAAGTAACCACTCAGAAAATTATGTTATTAATAAAGAAATAGTTTACAACAATGGAAGTACATAATGCTAGAACATTAAGATGAAAACAGAAGAGTCTTTTGTACAAAATACTGAACTCCAGATTGTTTTATACAGTTACTAAAATAGCAGTTCAATGTGGTAGTTTTCAATGTTTAACTGTTTCATATATTGACATATCACATCATTTATTAAATCACTGTGCTTTTTAAAATATTATTTTCTGTCTTCAGTTATTATATATGCTCTTGTAATAAATCCTTCCAAGGAGTTTCCTTTATAGATATACTTCTTTAGGATAAGAGAGTCAAAAGGTATCAATATAAATATACAAAACAGATACTGGAAATTTATTTTCAGAATAAGGGAAAAGTGACTTTGTTAATCTCATTTTATCAAATACTGGATTTAACTTACTTCAGAATTTAAATTCATCACATAAAGTAGAAAACATACAAACATAAGATAAGAATAACATGGCCCTGATAATACTAAAAATGCATGGTGCTTATGATATGATCCAGCAATTTCACTTCCTGCTATTTACCCCCCCAAATTGACAATGTATGTCCACTCAAAAATCTGCACATGAATGCTTACTGAAGCTTTATCCACAATTGCCAAAAGTTGGAAACAACCAAGGATGGATAAACTGTTGTACACTTCATCCATTCAGTACGTTCACTAGGTGAATGGATAAACTGTGGTACCTCCAAACAAGGGAATATTACTCAGTGCTCAGAGGAATGAGCTATTGAGACATATGCAAAGACACAGAGGAAACTCAAGAGCATATTACCAAGGAAAGAAGCCAATCCAAAAAGACTACATATGCATGACTGCAACTATATGATTCTGGGAAAACAAAACTGTGTAGACTCTCCTAGGACCAGTTGTTGCCAGGGTTGGTGGTGAGGAAAGGATGAATAGGCAGAGCACAGAGGAATTTTATGGCAGTGAAATAGTTTTGTATGAAAGTGGTGAGTACATGCCATTACACATTTTTCAAAACCCATAGGAGAGTGAGCAGTGATATAAACTATGGACTTTGGGTAATTAGGATGGGTCATTGTCGGTTCATCCGTTGCAACAAATGCACCATCTTGTGCAGGATGTCAGTAGTGGGGGGCTGTGTTTATGTGATGGCAGGAAGTACATGTGAAATCTCTATACCTTCGTCTCAATTTTTCTGTGAACCTAAAACTGCTCTAAAATAATAAAGTTTATTTTTTTTTAAATGCATGATGTCTTTCACCAATGTGATCTATCTCATCAGTGATAATCCATTCTTCCAACCAGATGATTTCAAATAATTTATGCCTCTTCTTTCAAATTCACTATGTATCACTTTAAAGAAGTTCATAGATATAGATATAATTTTTTAAAGTTTGTTGATCTGAAGAAAGAATGAACAGTAGCAATGTGATTAGAGATAAACTGATAGTATGATATGCATAAAGTACCCTGCTACACATTAGAAATAGTAAGAGATATAAGAGAAAGGCTTGCTTCCAGTAGGCTCAAGATCTGGAGAAACAATAAAATGTGGAAGATTTGTAGTCCACAGTGGGCTGCAGCAGTAATAGGAAACGATGAAGTACCCCCACGTTCTCCGGATCTACCAATTCAGAAAACTAGTTGAAGATGGTTTCACATGGTTAAAAGTGATTCATTTTAGAAATGCTTCTCCTCTCACTAGGAACTCATCTCCCCTACAGGGTTGATACAATCTCATTTTGATCATTTTCCATTCAACTTGCCAGTCCATTATCACATTACTCAAAGCGTATCACTCGCTTTGTTCGAACTGTGTGTGCCTCATTTGTAAATGACATTGTCAAGGCTATTATTGCAGCTGTTTGCAGAATGTCAGAAAGCTGTCAAACCCAGCAGAGTCAAACTGTTTGCAACAAACAGCAAATAAAACGTACTCATAAATGATTAAAGGCACTTCATAAGTGATCCTTACCAAGGAAATGGAAACGTTGTCAGACTGAGTCATCATCTGTTTTCTACACCTGGAATCAAGCCAAAACAGGTGCTGCTAATAATCACCTAGGGGAATGCCTGCTTCTCCAAAGGAAAGGGGTGCTTTGGAGAAGAGCCTTTCAGTTTATTTTTTCCTTTATTTATTTATTTTTAATTGAGTATAGTTGATTTACAATGTTGTGTTAGTTTCAAGTGTACAGCAAAGTGATTCAGCTAAACACACACACACACACACACACACACACACACATATATATATACATATTCTTTTTCAGATTATTTCCACTATAGGTTATTACAAGACCTTGAATATAGTTCCCTGTGCTATACAGTAGGCCCTTGTTGTTTACCTATTTTACATATAGTGGTGTGCATATGTTAACTCCAAACTCCTAATTTATCCCCCCCTTTCCCCTTTGGTAACCATAAGTTTGTTTTCTATTTCATTGGGTCTATTTCTGTCTTGTATATAAGTTCATTTTTTTTTAGATTCTATATATAAGCAATATCATATATTTGTCTTTCTCTGTCTGACTTACTTCACTTAGCATGATAAATTCTAGGTCCGTCCATGCTGTTGCAAATGGTATTATTTCATTCTTTTTAATGGCTGAGTAATATTCCATTGTATACACACACACACACACACACACACACATATATGTGTGTGTGTGTGTGTGTGTGTGTGTGTATATACCACATCTTTATCCATTCATAAAGAGCCATTCATTTTAATGCAGGGTTGCCACATCAAGTGGGCATTACCCCCTTGTTTTTAGACTCATTACATAAATTCCATTTTATTAATTTTGGTGACTTCCTGAAAGAAGATATTAATAATCTGAAAAACAATATAAAACTAGGAAATATCAAAAGCAACAACCAAACACACACATGCATACAACCACCATTTATTCAAAAGGAATTCACCCACTTGGATATAGTTTTTCTTTATTGACAAAATAGCCAACTTTATTAAGGAGAATATTAGATATATTTAGCGAGATTTGTCTTCAACATGCTCATTGACAGTGGAAGGTCAGGATCCCAAATGATAGTGGAATTTTACTTTTTCAGTTTTACTATTTGTAGAAATCAAGACTCCAGAAGTTTGCTGTCCAAGATCACATCTAATTTAATAAAACTGATAGGCATTTTGTGGTAAACTGAGGATGCTCCTAAAACAAGATTTTGATATAAACTTAATCATGTGCAGATAAAATAAGGGAAGGGTAAAAAACCTCAAAAGATGTGCTTCTCATGGCTCAAGGAAATAGATTCAAATCACATGTACTCAAAAAGGAAAATCAGCTCTGTCCCCGTCTAATTTACATACAATAAAATTCTCTGATTTTTTTTTTTTTTTTTTTTTTTTTTTTTGCGGTATGTGGGCCTCTCACTGTTGTGGCCTCTCCCGTTGCGGAGCACAGGCTCTGGACCCGCAGGCTCAGCGGCCATGGCTCACGGGCCCAGCCACTCCGCGATATGTGAGATCTTCCCGGACCGGGGCACAAACCCGTGTCCCCTGCATCGGCAGGCGGACTCTCAACCACTGCGCCACCAGGGAATCCCAAATTCTCTGATTTTAAGTGAACAGTTAAGTGAGTTTTAACAAATGTGTATCACCACAGACATCATCCAGAACATTTCCATTATCCCCCAAATACTCCATTCCTGTTTGCATAAAACACCTTCTCTCTACACCCTGGACCCTGACAACCACTTACCTGCTTCTCTCACTATAGATGTGCCTTTTCTAGAATCTCATATTACTGGATTGGCTTTGTGTGTGGCTTCTTTCACTCAGTATAATGTTTCCATAGTTCATGATGTGAACATACTTTTGCATGTATAGGTCGTTCTTAATATATTCTACACATTAAAATTCATTCTCCTTTACTGTATTAGACTTCGTTAAAAACTGTAGAAATTCGACAATGTGAAGGGGCTCGCAACAAAATCATTAATAGTTTTTGAAGGGGAAGAGCAAGGCCTTGTGCTTGCTCTACACATTGTTACATTAGATTCTCTTAATGACCCTTCAAAGTGGAGTTTATTAATGAAATGAAAACTGAAGCTCATCAGATGTTAAAGAAAATGGCAAGCATCTCAACAGCTGTCTTTGTCTGATGACAATAAATGGGCGATCAATGGTTTGTCTTCCAATTTCTGTTAAGGTTAATAGGTTCCCTACAAGTGCTCAAAATAAACACTGGCTAAGAGGTCATAATGTTATACTTCATTGTTTTGTTGCATCAAGTATCAGGACAATTGATAAAATGAGGAATGAGATGGTTAATGCTAATACCTACCTCCTGTTTGTTGTGAATGGATCATAGAATTGCATATGAAAATAAGAAGCATAACTTTGGTTTGATGTGGGGGAAAGTATTGTGGAGGTTAGGTGGAGTATAACGGTCTGGATGCCCTAGAAATTCAGGTGAGACTAGTACTAGTATTAGTAACATTAGAAATAGGAACAAGGCACCCAAAATCACTTTAATTGTGTAGTATGGATTATATGGGATTTTGTCCATGTAGTCCCTGTCGGACTATTAGAGCCTGTTTTTTTTTGTTTTTTTTTTTTTTTTTTTTTTTTTTGTGGTACACGGGCCTCTCACTGTTGCGGCCTCTCCCGTTGCGGAGCACAGGCTCCGGACGCGCAGGCTCCGGACGCGCAGGCTCAGCGGCCATGGCTCACGGGCGCAGCCACTCCGCGGCATGTGGGATCTTCCCGGACCGGGGCATGAACCCGTGTCCCCTGCATCGGCAGGCAGACTCTCTACCACTGCGCCACCAGGGAAGCCCTAGAGCCTGTTTCATGATGGAATAATAGATGAAGAAGTGGAGGGAAAATTTTGCGCCCCAGTGGAAAACTATGCAGTGTCTAGAGCACAATTTCCAGGTTATATGATTGTATGGAGTTTTTTACAATGCTGTAAGTTGTTGCTAACAGGGAGAGCTGTGGAAATATTCTTATCCATAGACATGCAAATTCTGTCCAGTGGAAGTTCAATTTACTGCCTTCCCCTCTGTTGAAGATACCAAGATATTTTAATATTTGCACCTTCATTTTAATATTCCTTATCTATGAACATGGCTGTTTTTTGGATTCTCCATTGAATCGCCATAACATCTTGCCAAGTTTTTATTAGTGAGTAAAATAAAATACTTAACACATGTTCATTTTTATACCTGTATAAGAATCATGATTTTACCTTTTCTCCTTTCTTGAAAATTATCTTTTAACAGAAAGGAAATAAACTCAGGGGTTTTGACCATATAGATTATCCTTCTTTCTGCTGTACTATGATTAGCTTCTATATTTTCATGATACTTTACCGCTGTTATTATCAATTCTCTTAACATATCAAAGAATACGTTTACATTTTGAACTCTCTTTTATCAAGGACAGAATAATCTCCTGGGATAGATTTATCTTTTATACAACAGGTCAGTATTGTGAATGGCATACGTTGATTTTAAGGGAACTATGTAGCTTTGTTTTATAAAGATCAGGCTTCATCAGGTTGCAGCATTAGCAGGAACCTTTGACTTTGAAGAATATGAGGTCTTGTCAGAATATCTCCAAGACATGAGACGGAGGTGTCTCTAAGCCCTGACTTTTCTAGCTGCCAACATTTTAAGGAGCAGATTAGTGGTAATATTTTATGTTGAAGGAACCCATAGAAAAATGGATATGCCACTTCTTTCTCCTCTCTTATCTATTCAGGTGAAATCTGTGCTTTGTTCTCATAGGAAGCGCCTGATTAGAACAGACCAAATGTCTAAGTTTTGTTTACGTCATTTGGCAATGACTTCTTAAATAAAATAAGTGTTTATAACCTGCAGAAAGTTACCCCATACCAAGATGAAGATGACTTCATGTCTTGTGCTTTTAGTGTAGATTTAAATTTTCAGGCTGGTTAAATGGGTCTGGGAGGGGACAGCAGGTATGAGAGGCTGGGATTTCTCAACAGCAAGGTGGTTGCATCAGGATGCGTCTTGGCTACTGAGGGAAACTGGAAGCCAAATGCTGTTTTTTTGCTTAAGTATTTGTTTAAGTATTATTGCTTTCATGACCTGACTTTCTAAGTAGAAGTATTTTGAGAACATCTCACACTTTTTATAACACCAGATTTGTTTCAATCCCAATGGCATCATTATTAGCATCATTTTTTAAAAACACTCTCCTGTGATTCCAACTGTTGAAATCTTAGCACTTAAGGCCCAATCCTAAGTTTTTGATGCACATAGAATAATTTGTTCCCTGTGATACCAGAGGAGTTTTCTTTCTGTGTTCTCAATTGTTTGAGCCCAAGTTCTGATATTTTTTCACAACTAAATACATTTTAGCCTTCTCAACGGGGGGTAGGTTATGAAAGAGGCTCAGAAACTTTACATCCATTCAAGAGCAGCAGCTTCGGTAAGGAAACACAGCTGGTAATGGGAATCTGGTGAGTCTGTAGAGAATTCTGCACAGGCTGAGATCCCAGAGGTTCTGAGTATTTGAAAGGAACTTCACATGCGTTACTGGGGTGTGGAACGGATGCTGAAAGCCCACAGAATCCATGAGGGTTTTTTAGCATTTAGTTATTTAACTGACCATATTGTGATACCTACCCCTATTTAGGGGTCAAAAATAAAATCCTGTTTGAGCTCTGATTTTGTTTATGAAGAATATGCTTTGGATATTGAAAGCTGCCCCAATAATATTGTTGATGTGTTTTGAGGAGTGTGTGTAGTTGCTGACTTTCTAAATTGTAAAAATAAGATCTAAATGGAAAACTTACTAATATTTAACTCTATCATATGAAATGCAATTTTGTTACATTACCTTTGTTTCCACAATAACTACTTGTCAAGCTCTATTTCTCCTTTGAGAAATTTCTTTTATTCACTTAAAGGGCTGATTCATCTTATGCACCATCAGACTACCACCAGTGGATGTATATTATTTCTTGTTGCAGTATGCTACAGATATTTCAGTAATTTCCCTTTATTCACAAAATATTTCAGCACCTCACTTTCTGTATTCTTGTCTATAACTAACCTCAACATCATTTCTTATGACTACGACATTCACACAATTCCATCTCGTTCTCTAACTTCAGCTATTCAACCTTAAGTCTACATTTTCACCTTTGAAACTCTGATTTCCATTCCTTGGTCTCTGGATATCATAACCTACATTTAAATCTTGTTTATGATTTTATCTCAACTCCAACAATTTTTCAGCCACATGGGGATATCCAAGGAATGATCTGACTGCCTTTTCACTGCTTTCCTTTGAATTATAATTTCCCTTCTAACTCAACTTAGATTCAATAGTCTGACACTAAAATTGCTTCTTTACGTAGATTCTAAGCTCCCCTGTATCTATCTTTATTTGTCACACATACCTGACCAAAATCAAGCTTATTTAAGTGGCATACTGACTAATGCACTTTTGAATGATGGGATGGAATTATCATATATATTTATGATATACTATATTATATGTAATATATTATATGTAGTAGTATATTATATATATTTATATATATATATATCCTTCTGAATGGACTAGCTTTAAGTTTATGATAACAATTTTCAACTGTGCCTTCAGCACTGACTGATGTCCCAATATTTTTCTAGTTCTTTCCATTTACAATGGCCTGAGATGACTATTTTATATACTCCTATTTCTTCTCAGAACTTAAATATATCTCCCTCCCACTGCACAGTCTCAGCCAATGCTTGATTACCAGTTCACTGGAAAAATAGTGGCCAGCAGATTCACATGTGTCATCCTCCTACAACCAGTTATATAAATCTTTGTATACACACATACACACATGTATTCTTCCTGCTACCATGAATGTACTATCTCTGGGCCTATCTTAGGCCAAAACTTCCATTTGTGCACTGCACTCCGTTGGCCCTTGTTTACTCAAAAATATCCCTCTGTAAGTAGTCTCACCAATGCTTGCCTGCATCACCAACATTTCCCTTTTTCCCTCCAATCTGTAAGGGAAACTGTGCTGAGGAATTTTCATGTCTGGGGCTGCAGAATTTACATTAAAAATATATCTCTTGATTTAAAAAGTCCTGATAGAAATTGTGGGTATGGTAGAGCAGAGATGATTTTATAAGTATGATTGAGTTTTATAAAATATGAAGATAAAACCCCAGCTACTAGAAATGAAGAGAGACTAGAAAATCACACTGTCAGGTAGACAGCACACTGTGGTTGTGTTCATATTTGCTAATCTCGGTAATTTAGACATATTGTTTGAATGAACCCATGTGAGGAAGAAACACAAAAAGACCTTTCCCTTTAAAACTTTATTATCTATTTTAAAAAGTTTGTCAAAGTAATATGTGTACATTATTTTAAAATTAAAAATATACTGAAGGTTAAAAAAGAGAGAGGGGAAGATAAAGAACATACAAGAAAAGAGATTAAAGCCAGACCCCTCAAAGGTCAACACCCTCAGTGAAAAAATAGGACTAGTAAAAGGTTGTGTTTCCAGTTGTGTTCTGGGTGGGGCAAAGTGCCCTCTGAGGAGTCATCCACATAAACTTGACTTCATGTGGGTCTGAAGCTTGAAATGTATCTAATCTCAACTCAACAAATTAATTCAACATGTTCATAGATAGGGACCATTTTAGAACTCCTGGAAGAATAGGTGCAAATAATCTCTGCTGGTGTGTATTCTTACAGTAGTTCCATAAAGTTCTGCTCTCTGAAAATGAGTATACAATCCAAGATTATAAAACTCAGAAAGAAAAATATGACTATGAATGAGAGTCAATAGGAAAAAAAGCTCAAAGGAATACAGATATTAGATAATGCACATGTCCAAAATGTGTATTTTTTTTAAATTTTATTGAACCATAGTTGATTTACAATGTTGTATTAGTTTCAGGTGTACAGCATAGTGATTCAGTTATACGTATACATATATTCATTCTTTTTCAGATTTTCTTCCCACATATGTTATTACAGAATATTGACTAGAGTTCCCTGTGCTGTACAGTAGGTCTTTGTTGAGTATTTACTTTATATATAGTAGTGCGTGTCCAAAATGTTTAGAAAAGAAAAAGAGACAGTTATAAATATGAAGCAGGAATGACATACTAGCTTAACACACATAAAAAGCAAATATTAAAATTTTAAAGTTACAAGATTGTAAGTTTTACACTTTACAGTTGGATGGATGAAACAGCAATTTAAATGAAATAAGATTTTATGAGAAAGAAGGTACACCTAAAGAAATTATCAAGAATGTAAACAGACAAAGAGAAGAAGAAATAAAAGAGGAAACCGAAAGCTATTGTAGCTAAAAGTAGAAAGTTTGGGATAAGACTAATCCAGAGAAAGAAATAGAGAAAGAGGGTGAGGAAAATTAAAAGAAAATAATGCTTTAAAATGTCCAGATTTAAAGAAGGAAAAAGTAATATTGAGATTTAGAAATTATAAAACATTAATACAGAAAAAAATAGAAAGAAACCACACCTAAGTACAACTTGGTGAAAAGTAAAAATGAGAGACAATACAATTTTATTTTATTTTATTATTTTTTATTGGAGTATGCTTGATTTACAATGTTGTGTTAGTTTCAGGTGTATAGCAAAGCGATTCAGTTATACATATATATACATATACATTTTCATATTCCTTTCCATTATGGTTTATTACAAAATGTTAAGTATAGTTCCCTGTGCTATACAGTAGGTCCTTATTGTTTATTTATTTTATACATAGCAGTGTTTATCTGTTAAATCCAAATTCCCAATTTATCCCTCCCCTCAACCCCCTTTGGTAAGCATAAGTTTGTTTTCTATGTCTGTGAGTCTCTTTCTGTTTCATAGATAAGTTCATTTGTATCATATTTTAGATTCCACATCAGGGTTAACATATGATATTTGTCTTTCTTTTTCTGACTTACTTCACATAGTATGATAATCTCTAGCATCCACGTTGCTGCAAATGGCATTATTTCGTTCTTTTTTATGGCTGAGTAATAGTCCATTTTATATATGTACCACATCTTCTTTATCCATTTATCTGTCGATGGACATTTAGGTTGCTTCCATGGAGAGATAATACAATTTTAAATCAGGCAAAGAGAAAACATAGATTACCTACTAAGGTTTAGAACTTGGTTGAAAGCACCCTTCCCATCAGCAAGAATGGAAGCCACAAGACACAAAGTTATCTACTGAAATCTGTTCCTGCTTTGACCTTAGTTATTTACCTAGATTTGCTGTATTCATACAACTAGTGTAGAATATCTTCTTGCCTCATAATTACATATGATTCTAGAGCAGTTGTTTCAGGTGGAAGCATGGTGAAATCACAGGGGAAGTTTAGTGATCCCAGGAAGTGGACACTTCACTCACGTGTCATTGCCAAAACTCAGTCACACAGCAGTGGAATCTGAGTCTAAATAAAGATAAGTGATTTATCCAAGTTCACACAGATGTGAAGAAATTAACAAGAAATTCAAATCCAGATTTTTTTATTGCAAAGGCCATGCTCATCCTACTATAAACTATCCTGAAGGTTCTGGAATGATCTGCCCTGTAAGTAAAACAAATGAAATTTTTAGCCTAGTTCTGCTGTTACCTGAAGCCATATGATGGTAGTATATGGGAAAAGGGTGAAGGTCAAGTTCCTAGAGTGGGCTTTCCCCCAGAGGCCCCAAGGATGAAGTTTTGTTTGTTTATTATAAAGTCTAATAATAATGAGTGTATTCAATTACTCTTTTTAATAATTATTGAGTATATAGGAAAATTATAATTAGCAAAATCAAGTGATACTGCTTTTCATACCAGTGATGTAAAATTATATAAAAACAGATAAGTTAAAATTTGATGTAAAATTCTCAGGTAAATTAAAGTGCAACTGATAATATTAAAAAATTGTGTGGCAGTATTTGAATATGAGTATAGGCTGGGCAAAGCTGCCTGTTAAACTACACATCCTTTTATTTCTCATCTATGATGCATCAGGGATCACAATAGATACACATATACATGTCTAATTTTTTTTTTTTTTTTTTTGCGGTACGCCGGCCTCTCACTGTTGTGGCCTCTCCCGTTGCGGAGCACAGGCTCCGGACGCGCAGTCTCAGCGGCCATGGCTCACGGGCCCAGCCGCTCCGCGGCATGTGGGATCCTCCCGGACCGGAGCACGAACCCATGTCCCCTGCATCGGCAGGCGGACTCTCAACCACTGCGCCACCAGGGAAGCCCCCATGTCTAATATTTTAATCAATTCATCCAAATAAATACAGTTAATACCATTCACAGGTGAAGAAAATTAGATAACAAAGTTAAATGAATTTCCCAAAGTAAGTAGACTTATGAAGGGCGGAGCAGACCTGCCAAATACCAGACCAGCTCAGTTCTAATGCCATTGTCTTCATCCTTTGCCTCATCTAGTTGTACATGGCCTGAGGAAAAAGTCCTCATAAGTTTACAGGAAACTTGAAGCAAACAATTTTTGCTTGTTTACTATGTATAAGATGCTCACCATGCAAGTGCTATGCAAGACAGAAAGAAACACAAAATTCTAGCCGTTTACAAGAGACCATGAAAAAAAGTAACAAAGCAAATTTCAAAATAATATAAAGCTATGATATAAAAAGAAACATCAGAGAGTTTGCAATTTATTGTCAATAATAAATCTTTGGTCACATTTTTAATTACTCTTTTAATGGTAGTGCAAATGGAAACATAAAAGATGGCATGCCCCTATTAGTTTATAAAGAACATTTTCTCATTCTAAATACAAAACTGCTTGACACCAAATACCATCTGCATTCATTTAAAAGCACTATGTGGCACACAATAACATTATTCTTTGCTTCATTTTATTTTATTTCATATTGTTGTTTTCAAAATCATGGCATATCAGCATCATTGTACTTCTTGAAGTTATCTAAATATTTTCATTCTGTTTACTTCTGACAAGTGTGTATATAAATCTCCAATCTTTAAATATTTGTTCAGCTTCTATCATTGTGATATTTAGCAGAAAAACTCCAAAGCCTCACTCCACATATTTTTTCAGTTCTTTTAAAATTCAGCATATCTCCTTGCTTTTGTTCTAAACTCAATCCTTCCCTCTGCAATTTCCTCTCATTTATTCCATGTTTTCCAGGCACTCAAGCTACAAATTTCCCTAAATAACTGTACTTATTTATAGAAACACTTCTCCCCTATACTTATTGCCTAAACAATCCATCCATTTCTGGCTTCTGTTGCCTTCTTAAGATATTTCAGAATCCACATGGCTGGTGTCTGTTTCTAGTGCTAAGGAAGAGTTTGCAGGTAAGATGGGAAATATGCCCAATATCTCTAAGACTGTTACTCATTCTTGTTCCTTGAGGTATGTTTCTACAACCAGCAGGTTTGCTCTAGGATTTACACAGAAGAAATAATGGTCCTGAGGCGACAGGGGCACTGCCTGCCTTCGGGAAGGGGGTCAGCATCCGTTGCTTTCCTGATGCAGCCGCTGGTTGTATGCAGCCTGCCAAGGAGAGTGGTACACCTGTGTGCAGTGTAGGATCACTGTGTGAGCTCTGGGTGTCCCATGACACCCTAGAAACATCTAGAGGGCCAAGGCAGTGGCAGGGAATTAGCAAATTTGGACACAAGCCAAATTAAGCAAGTCAAATGAAGACCAAACTTTCTCAGTGTTCTCTTATTTAGAACGTGACAGAAAAAGTATAGATTTGGAGTTAAACAAAGTTAAGTTGAAAAAACCACTTTACACCTTAAAATCTTTGTTACCTTAGATTTAATTAACTTGTCTAATCTTACTCTCCTGACCTATATAATGTAAGAGAACAATGTGTATGTAAAGCTCTCAAATTTATATAAATATTTAATGTTTTGTTTCTTCTAACTTCACCTCCATCACACAGGAGTATCTCCAGATCAATTCCAACCAGGGAAAACTCAGTGTTTATTTTTTTACAAATAATTTATGTAAAGTTTTCCTCTCAAAAATGGACCATACTCCTCTTCTCTTAAGTGAGGGCTGTGTTAGTGATTTCCTTCCAAAGTGAACAGTAGGAAAGGGAGAAGGGAGAAGAGAGACTTCACAGTGGAGAAACCTGACCAATAAATACTACCTCAAGCCAGTAAAAAGTCATCTTGATGGAGTGTACACTTGATTTGGGGTGTTGAAAATGGCACTTTACCTGTGATCTTGCTCTACAAAACCCTAGTTAAACCTTCAGAGAAACAGCAAACTGACCCAAATTGAGGCAAGGTTCTACAAAATACTCTTCAAAACTGTAAAAGTCATCAAAAACAAGGAAAGTCTGCAGGTAACCAAAAGGCACATGAAAAGATGTCCACATCTCTAATTATTAGATAAGTGTAAATCAAGCTTGCCATGAGGTATCACCTCACACCAGTCAGAATGGCCATCATCAAAAAGTCTACAAATAATGAATGCTGGAGAGGGTGTGGAGGAAAAGGAATTGTGCTACACTGTTGGTGGGAATGTAAATTGGTGAAGGCAGTATGGAAAACATTATGGAGGTTTCTTAAAAAACAAAAAATAGAGCTACCGTATGATCCAGCAATCCCACTCTTAGGCATATATCCAGAGAAAAACATAATTCAAAAATATACATGTACCCCAATGTTCATTGCAGCACTATTTACAATAGCCAGGACATGGAAGCAACCTAAATGTCCATCGACAGATGAATGGATAAGAAGTTGTAGTACATATATACAATGGAATACTACTCAGCCATAAAAAGAATGTAATAATGCCATTTGCAGCAACACTGGTGGACCTAGAGATTATCATACAAAGTGAAGTCAGACAAAGACGAATATGATATGTTATCACTTATATGTGGAGTCTACAAAATGATACAAATGAACTTATTTACAAAACAGAAACAGACTCACAGACATAGAAAACAAATTTATGGTTACCAAAGGGGAAAGGGTGAGGGGGCGGAAAAATTAGGAGTTTGGGATTAACATATACACACTACTATATATAAAGTAGGCAAACAATAAGGATCTACTGTATAGCACAGGGAACTATATTCAACATCTTGTAATAACCTAAATGGAAGAGAATCTGAATATATATATATATATGTGTGTATATATATATATGTGTGTGTGTATATGTATATATATACATATATATATACACATAACTGAATCACTTTGCTGTACACTTGAAATTAACATACCATTGTAAATCAACTATACTTCAATTTAAAAAAAAAGATATATGCTTTGCAAAGAAAAAAAAGAAAAGTCTGAGAAATTTCTCCTATTTGGAGGAGCCTAATCCTGGTACCTGGATGGAATCTTAGAACAGAAAAATGACATTATGTAAAAATTAATGAACTCCAAATAAGGTCTGAACTTTAGTCAATCAGAATGTGTCAATGTCAATCATAAGATGCTGATAATAAGGGAAACTGCAAGTGATTTATACAAAGTCTATTTAAAAAGTCAAATGTAGGAATTCACAGTAAGAGAAAATGGTACATGGTGTGACTCCATTTTCCACTCTTATCCATGACTGATCCCTTGGACTTTAGACCAAAAAGTACATTCTTAGAGAGTTATTATATGTAGACAATCAACTTTGTGTAATGACACCTTAGTAAAAATGAGGTTTTTAATCAAAACACTTTTTAAAATGTTAATTACCAAAACTTCTTTTAAAACTGATTTTGCATAGGCATAATCCACAATTGCTTGTGGGAAAATATAATCAAAGAACACGTTGTGCATATTCTCAGTTGAATTTGCGTTCTGCTTCATGCAAATTTCAGTGAGCTTCTTAGTTGAATGGATAATGAGAGTCATAAAATTACAATGACAGGTAGTTTATACTTGATGAATTTACCCTCGTGAAATTTGGTACAAAAAGAAATTAAACTTGGACAAAGTTTGCCAAAGCAAATGTGTATACTATCTGAATAATGTAGGTTAAAAAATGGTCTCTGAGCCAAGTAAATTCTCACCAAAGGAATTTGGGGGAAGATGTGACGAATATAATTTGTCTACTTTGCCCAATATGCTAATATTTACTCTATGGATTTGTGAGAGAAAATGGACTGTAATATGAAACAAAATTTACTTTCCTCTTCACTAAGTCTACATTTCAGCCACAGAGGAGAACTATTTAATGACCTCTGATTCATACTATTTATGTTCCACAGATCCAATTTATGTCCGTTCAAGGGATTGAGCAGGTCCAATGCCAGGGGTCAGAAATACCTGGATTTAAAATCAAACTCTAATATCTGAATGATATTGTCAACTTGCCCAACTTTGAAAAACCTCACTTTCTTTTCTTAATATGAAAATTATAGTAAATACTTAATGTACAGGCATATGGTAGATGTGAAACAAATATTAGTTTTCTTCTTTTCTATTTCCTTTTTCCAGAATCCTCCCACCCCGTTGCCACAAAACCCCCAGAACAACAGCAAACAAAGAGAAAATGCATTTATTGTCAGATAAAGTCCAGTTCACCCACAAAATATTCACCAGCTTTTAATTGTTCTGCACAGAGTTTCTACCAAGAAAAACTATTTGTCACAACCCCAGTGTTGTTTGAACTGTGATGGGTATGGGAGTTTTCGTCTCTCTTAACTGCAATTGAAAAGAGTACTCTGTATTCCAATTTACCAGGCAAGTTGTCACATGTAACAGAACTGGAAAAAGTCAGAATGATTGTACTTGTTAAGATGGTGACACAAGGAAGATTATTCAATAAATATTTGCCATTGTTAGTGAGTCTGGCATACTTGAGGCTTTGTTCTGTGTAATTCAATTTCATTTTTTTAATTTCAAAAAACAGTTCATCCTCAAAAAGCAACCAATATGACCCAGAATAAATAATTTCTCTTTATGGTATCATCTGCTAATCTCCATAATAACTGATTTACTTAGAAAAAAAGGCACTCCCTTTATTTCAACATGATATCCAAAATATTTTACACATCTCTTTGTAAGTTTCCTGCCTGTGAATTTGCTCCCACAAGGGTATTCCCGTTCATCTTCTCTTCCTTGAGTTGTTTGGTTTTGTTGTTGTTGTTATGATTGAATTGTATGAGCTGTTTGTATATTTTGGAAATTAAGCCCTGTTGGTCACATCATTTGCAAATATTTTCACCTAGTTCATAGATTTTCTTTTCATTTTGTTTATGCTTTCCTTTGCTGTGCAAAATCTAATAGGTTTGATTAGGTCCCATTTGTTTAGTTTTGCTTTTATTTCTATTGCCCTGGGAGACTGACCTAAGAAAACATTGCAACGATTTATGTCAGAGAATTTTTGCCTATGCTCTCTTCTAGAAGTTTTATTGTGTCACATCTTATATTTAAGCCTTTAAGTCATTTTGAGTTTATTTTTGTGTATGGTGTGAGAGAGTGTTCTAACTTCAAAGATTTACATGAGGCTGTCCATCTTTCCCAACATCACTTGCTAAAGAGACTATCTTGTCTCCATTGTATATTGCCTGCTTTGTCAAAGATTAACTGACCATAGATGTGGTTTTATTTCTGGGCTCTCTGTTCTGTTCCATTGATCCATATGTCTCTTATTGTATAGTCGACATTTCTCATTAGGTTCCTCTTTAGAAGTTCTGTGGCAGTTTCTCAGACTTTCCTTATTATTACTTTTTAAATTTATTTTATTATTATTATTTTTTTGCGGTACACGGGCCTCTCACTGTTGTGGTCTCTCCCGTTGCGGAGCACAGGCTCCAGACGGGCAGGCTCAGCGGCCATGGCCCACGGGCCCAGCCACTCCGTGGCACGTGGGATCCTCCCGGACCGGGGCACGAACCCGCGTCCCCTGCATCGGCAGGCGGACTCCCAACCACTGCGCCACCAGGGAAGCCCGACTTTCCTTATTTTTAATGGCCTTGGAAATTTTGCAGAGTACTGGTGAGGAATTTTGTATGATGCCCTGCTATTAGATTTTGTCTGACTTATCAAAATGTCTACTCTCCTAAACAACTGTCTAATTAAGGTATTACAATTTTTCAAAGCTTGCTTAGAAGAAATGTGCTCTAAATTATAAACATTGTTGATGTTATAATTATAAGCCTGGGACCAGACAAAGCAAGATACACTAGAAAGGGAATGAGCAATGGAGTGTTTGAAAGCTGAATCCCCAAACATTATCAACACAGCCTATTGATAAGACCAAATTGAATGTATTGCTTACTTCAGTAATGGAGAACGCCACCTTGCAAAACTTCAGCAGTGTCGCGGGGAAGGGAGGTGGCTGGAGAGAGGGATCTTGAGGTCTTGATTGGGATTGGGTAAGGACCAGGATACAATAACTCAGGACTAGTGGAAACCTCAAGGGAAGGATTTTGAGATGATGGATACAAAGAATCTTAGAGCACAAACTATCTGTAGATATTTTCCATTGAAGAGTTGGTGGGTCTTTTGGACAGTTTCTGTATTAAACCATTAAACTATTTATCTGAGCAGGGGATGGAATAATGGAATAAAGGCACTAATGCTTCATTTTCAACTGAGTAACGACCTAAACCAAAAAAGGCAATGAGGAACAGAAACATAACTTTATGTTTAACGTATCTAAGAGATATCCATGGGAAATATTTAACATTCGCTATAAAATAATTGCTAATAAATCAACAAAAATGGTATTAAGTAAAAATTCTTGAAATAAGAAGGTATAATGAAGCAATAGACATTTTCAAGGATGATCCCAAAGCAGGTATACAAGAGATCGAGGAAGACGTAAAGCAGTAAATAGAGAAGTAAAATCAAATGCACACATCAAAAACATAAGACATAATCGAAAACATGAAGAAATTAAATGAATTATAAAAGACAATTTTGTTCTAATCATATGAATTAAAAACACTGAATTAAATGGAATAATACAATTTTATAGAAAAATTAGCCAAACTAATTAAAAGATATATTAGTGCCATAAATAACATGGATGAAAACAATTTTTTCTCAAAGTCCAATCCCCCCAAAACCATACTGCTCAGAAGAGTCACAGAGGTATTCTTTCAAATGTTTGGAAATAGATGACTCCAAACCCTGTTAAACTTTATAATAATGTGGGAAAAAAATTCTCTTCAATATATCTTTTGATGCTAGCAAATCAATTCCAAAACACAATAAAGCATATACAAAAGAGAAAATTTGCCATATTTTTGCTGAACAAAAGTATCCTAAATAAAATATTAGTAAGCATAATTTAGTGGCATATTTAGAAAGTAATATTTCTTTCAAGGGTGGACTGTTTCCATTTTTGTCAGTTTACTATCATATTTTAACACAGAAGTTGGGCAAAAGAGAAAAAATAATCATATGCTCATCTCTGTAAATATTAAAAAGTTGTTGATATGCCATAACTTAATTCCTTAACATATAAAGTTTCAATAATATAGGAATATTGTCAAATAGAAATAAATATTAAATATGATTTAATATAGATCTAAAAACCATACCCTGGAATCCATAATCCAAAAAATTATCTTTAGCTATAATCCAGCTCTATTAGAAGAGCCTGACAACCTCAGATGCCTGAGCAAGAGACAATCATGATTAAGCTATCTTGAGACCTTCTCCAACAAAGTACCATCCCCATCTAAGCCACTAATAGGGTGTAAATTGACTGTATCTGCAACCCAAGTGTATTTCTACTCACACGGACAGCCCTCCGTCTTGCTCTCACTCCCACTTTGAAAAGTTACATAAGACTCTTTTGAAGGTACTGCTTATGAAATACAGAAATCTACCAATAAATATCTCCTTGCAAAGTAGTCTGAGAAATCTTCCTAAACAGAGAATTCAGAGACTTCAGAGTAATTCACCTTCATGACCTTGAAGGAAATTCTTTAACTCAGAAGACAAAGGGGAAACACTTGGACTTCGGGACCACTTCCACACCTCCGCACTGCCACAGTCCTGCTGTGGCAGTGAGGAGGTGTGGAAGTGGTCCGGAAATACTAGACAATTTCTAGTACGAGACAATTTCACTATTTTGTCAAGAAATTTACAGAGTGGAGGGGTCAATCTGAAGGTGTGAGAAACTTGAGTTCTCAAGAGCTTTAAAGAAAATACTCTTTCATGATTTTCAAAGGCTAGGGTAATTCCAATTCTGATTTTTTTTTTTTTTTTTTTTTTTTGCAATTATGCAGCTCACTTGACCCAGTTTAAAGCAGAAAACTTCAGAAGTCAGCATGAATAGTAAAGAAAGAACCACTCATGGGAATTTACTGTCTCCTTCAGGAAGGTTGTCAATTTTCAGGTGTTTTGGTTTCATTCGTCAGCTTCCTTCTGGGTGTCAGTGTGTGGAATGTGGAGGTGGTGGGAACTACAGGGAGTTACAACTCACAGAGGAGACACAAAGTGAACATTTTAATGGGGACAGAAGCTAGTAAGAAGCTGGTTGCAGACTCAGGAATTTGGAGTCAAGATGATAGGGTGAGAGCGCATTGAAGCATGAAGGGATCTGGACCCTCTCTAGAATATGCATTCTGAAATCACACAGCCTGAGTTTGATGACTCTTATCAGCTCAGTGAGTCTGAACAAATTATTCAACATTTCTAAACATGATTCCGCTTTCACAATATGAGGATAATAATCGTGACGGCCTCACAAAGACGTTGAGAATATAAAATGAGATAAACAAGTAAAGCACTTTGCACAGTGCATTCGGGAGATTGATAATATTGTGTGTGAGGCTCTTCTTAAGGATTGGGTGGTGTAGAATGTGGGTAGTCAGCTGGAAGGCATTGTGGTTGGAACTGAGAAGCTCAGAGAAATGCAGCTGATAATATTTATTATGCTTCTCATATATTCCTTTATAAAGGTTCAAATAACGTGGCATATGTAAAAGCACAATAAAATTATAAATAGTACCGTAAATAAAAGATTTCATTATAAAATTAGCTACATTCATCGGCAAATAATGCCTAAAGCATTTGAATATAATTTTTTCTTCTCATTAACTGAGTACCTTACAATAGGCTTTACTCTAAATTTAGTTTGTTCAACTATGTAATTTCTTCAAAACAATGAATAAAGAGATTTATTTCAACCTAAGTTAAATTATTAAAAAATGAATTAGTGAGATGCAGATAAACCCATTTCTGCTTTATTTGATGGTCCCTTGGATTTAATTTTGAAGCTCAACAAGCTTGAGTTTTGTGGTTCCTCACTTACAATGGCCTTTGTAAGGCTCCCCTGTGCCCCAGAGTCCATTGCTGCTCCAGCCTGGACATATTGTCTACCCTTTAATGACCACAGGCCTATGGACTATGTGGGGTAGTCCTGTTATATTTGTTCCTTGGTCATTCCCTGGTGCCCTTCCCACCCCCCACTCCTGCCACCTATGGGTTAATTTCTCCAGCTGTCTAAGTTTGTATCCAGTGTAAACTTCAGTTCACCTAATGCAACCTGTCCTCTTCTCAGCAGCAGCACCTGCTCCCTCTCCCCTGTGATGGAAGGGAGGTGTGTTTAGGGCCCTGGGAGGAGAAGATTCTCCAGGTGGATGGGGAAGGGTCTGGTCCAGGGTCTTCCCTGCCCCCATCCCCTTTCCACCCACTGGGGGAGCCGTGACCATCCCCCCCCTACCTCTACCACCTCCACACCAAGGCTGTTCTCACCAGCTCTTTCAGACCACAAATGAGGCTAATGTACAAAACCTGCAGCATCCTTTTTGCCTGCACCTTTTTAATGAGAATATATTGTAATACTGAAAAACATTAACTCTGCACCATCCCCACCTAAAAGGGGAAGACTGAACTAAAGTTGACATGGGGCACAGTGACCACCCAGTGGCCACTGTGCGGGACAGGTGTGGCTGAGGAGAATGGGAGTGGCGAGATGCCTGGGTTTTCTTTTTGTCCCACATATTCCAGACTTGGAGCTAAAGAATCTCACAACCCATTAAATCAGTGGGTGAGCTAAGGCTCTCTCGGCTGATCCACTGCTGTGGCCGAGGCCCCTTGCTGCCAACCAAGAAAAATCCAAGCCCTGAGTTCACTGAGGACCTGTCGGTTGCCAAGAAGCATTCTGAGCAAGAAACTGTGGAGCTAAATCAAATGTGCCATTACCAAAAATGAGTGGTGAGCCTGCAGGAAACTTTAATAAGTGATTTAAACATTTTAAAAATCAAATTAACCAGAATAGAGGAAACTGAATTTGCTTTACATTGTTTCTGTAAAAAATACTGCAAATTTATTGTCATATCAAGAGTCATTTAAAGAAGAAGGAGGAAGCTCCCTGGTGGTCCAGTGGTTAGGACTCCATCCTTTCACTGCCGAGGGCCAGGGTTCAATCCTTGGTCATGGAACTAAGATCCCACAAGCTGTGCGACAGGGCCAAAAAAATAATTAATTAATTAATTAAAAAAAGGACACTTGCTGTTTAAAAAAAAAGAAGCAGCGGCAGCAGCCAGGAATCTCTTCTCCCAGCAAGATGCATAGACATAATTCCCCCATCCTTCCTGCTAAGAACAACTAAACCCCCAAGATGTTATATTAAAACAAACAAACAAACAAAAAACAACAACAACATAAAAAACATAAGAAGACTCTTAAAGATGGAGAGGAGGTGGCAGACCACCCAGAATACCAAAAAATGACACAATTGTGAGATCCCTGGGTTTTCTCTCTGCCCCGTATATTCCAGACTTGGAACTGAAGAATCTGACAACCCAATAATTTTAATGGTGGCAGACAATAAAACTCCCCCCAAATTCTGTTGTCTCTAGACAAACAACCAGGAAAGTTGCAACCTAGCAAGACATGACAATGTTTAGACAACAACCACTCTAACTTAACCAAACACCACAGAAAAAACCTAAGTTCTACCCCTACCCATGTCAGCAATGCTGAGGGGAAAGCCTAGATTTCTACCCTTGCCAGGCTAACGAGGTGCCCAAATTCCACAGATGAAGTGACTAAATGGGAAGCCAGGATACCCAACCAAGTGGTAACAAGTAGCTTCCACCCCACTCCTTGGTGTCCAAGGATGACATGTGGGGAACTTTATGAGGTAATTCTGTTCCACCCATCCAGACAGGGATCAGTGAGAATCTGGCGAGGAGCCGTAATTAACTCCCATCCATGCCCGGCAATAACACGGGGCTCCCTAGCTCAGGTGCCAGTGATGCTGAATGGGGAATCTGGGCTTCTATCCCCACCAGCAGGTAATAGTAATAAGGCCAACTGCAGCACACTGAATCTTTTTCCTTAAGAGTAGGAACCAGTCAAGGATGTCCACTCTCACCAGTCTTACTCAACCTAGCGCTACAGACTCTAGCTATTGCAGTGAGGCATGGAATGGAAATAAAAGGCATCTAGATCAGAAACAAAGAAGTAAAATTCTCCTTGTTTGTAGGTGACAAGAATGTCTATGTGGAAAATCACATGGTAGATACCAAAACCTCAAATTCTTAGAACTTATAAGTCAGTTCAGCAAGTTACAAGATACAAGGTAAACACCAACATCAACTGTATTTCTATGGACTAACATTGGACATGTGGACACCAAAATTAAAAATATAAAGCTTTTCACAAAGAGGAACCCCTACAAAATAACAATATCCCAGTTAAAGGGACTATTTATTAAAGTGCATTAATAATTATTTTATAGTAGTTATCTAGTTATTTGTAATCCTTTATTATTTTATTTTAGAATATATGTTATATAAAATTATTGTACTTTATTATAATATGTTAGTGATATGTATTTTTAAATAATTTTTGCACATCTTTGAGTTTATAAGAAAATATTTGGTGAAGTTTTAGTGAAAGAAAGTTTGAATGGATGTTAGGGTATTTATTTTCTACCTTCAGTTCTGTTACTTCCAAACCACATGACCTCAGGTGAATTCTTTCATCTTTTTGGTCTTCCCTTAAAAATGACAAGCAGGACTGTAAGATTTAAATCCTATCTCCCATGACTTTGGAAAAGTTACATAACCTTCCTGGGCTTCACTTTCCTTATCTGCAAAAAAAAGAGCTAATCATAGTATCTCCATCATAGGGTAGCTGTCATGAATAAAATATTCATCAGATGTAAAGTACTAAGAATCGCACCTTATATTGTAGGTGCTATATAAACTTTTTCTTTTACCATTATAACAATCAAGTTGAATTTCATGATCGGCAAATTGTTTCTTGCACTTAGGAGAATACAAGAGTGAATATGAGAGTCTCTGACTTGCAGGTACTTGAAATTTCTGTTAAAGGTTTAACTACATGTTATACCCATATTCCAGTATCACAACAGGAGTGGATATTAGGCCAGGGCACTGTAAAAGTTTTATTCTTTCCTTTTATAAATACATTCAGAGTACCAGTACTCTCCCATCTCCATTAACTTTTAGAGGCCTTGGAACTAAACAAATAAATATGTAACATGGAAGGTGATGAGTGATACTATCATGTGGGAAATTGTCGAGATTCATTGGTGGCCTCCAAGCTCAGTACCAGGCAAGCTGTCCCAGTGGGTCCCACTCAGCGAGTCTCACAGACAAAATTAAAATGTTCAAATGACACAGCTTATCCATACCAAACCAGAGTGAGAAGCCAGGGGGGAGAGATGGCAAAAGGCAGGACAGGGAATAAGAAGAGAATAGGGTGCAAGCCAGGTGGCAGCTCCTTCCTACCCAAATGCGGGGGCGTGTAGTGTTCACATATCCTGATTCTCTGCCACGTCAGCCTTCTGCTGATGGTGTGAATACAAGGACAGAGTTGAGGTTCAGACGATGTGGCCCACAGACAGAAGATGCCCTGAGCCAATAACACACTTGCTCTGTGGGAGATACACAGAGACATTAGCTCAGCACAGCAGTAGCTTGACCATTAGCTCCACGAACAACCAGGGGATTTATTAGTGTTTCCTGGGCAGAGGACATATGGGGCCAGAATAGGTGTCACTGACGTGCGGCTGAATTAAAATAGAGTGAAAATTAAGTACTCGTGTCTATTGAGTGCATCCTGAACATTAAGTGGCTCTTTTATATTTGTATGTCATGGATATTTCCCTCATAATTATCTATGTTGGATACACATTCTCTACTTCCTCACTACATCTTACACTTAACACCTCGTATGAATTCTGCCTATATCTAACAAGAGTTTTGCTTCCTAGGTACTCATTTATCTAAAATATTTTAAAGGTTTGATTTATATTTGACAAACTACACATTTATTCATCAAAGCAAAAGCACATTGCAGACATGAAAAAATACAGCCGGCTGAGTGCAAGTTTAGCCCCAAGTCAGCTAGAACAATATATCCCCTTTGCACAGTGCAGCGCTCAGCTCTTTTTCCTTTCTATTATGTCTCTTAGAGTCCCAAGGGGAAGAGTTTCCCTATGTCTCTGTACCAGCACTGGAGTTTCTGCCTTCTTGACACTGGCTGCTGTTCTCTTTGTGCCTCTGGACCACAGTCTCCTATCTACCTGGTGTTTAGAGGCTGCTTGCTGGTCTGCTATGAGCACCTTCTCTGTTCCTTTTGCCTTGAGAACTTTGACACAGCTTCTCTTTCTGCTACTGCTTATAGGAGTTCTTTGCTAATCTTCTCATCTGGCCATCCCAGGGGTGCACTGTAATTTGCTTCTGAGTGGCAGAAAAATCTTTTTTTCTTTACAAGTCCTATCTTTATATCAGTAATCTCATAGCAAAGTTGTGTGAGTTCTCATATATCTATTATCTATCATCTATCTATCTATCTATCTATGATCTATCTATCTACAATCTATCCATCTACTATGCATCTACTTATCTACCTACTACCTACCTACCTACCTACCTATCTACAACCTATCTATCCATCTACAATCTATCCACTATCTATCTACAATCTATCTATCTATCATCTATCTATCTATCTATCTATCTAGTTTTGACACAACCTCTTCCTCAGGTCACAGGAGGTTATATATTGCTTTAAATTGTTTAATTCCTTTATTTAGACCTTGAATTTTCTGTCAATGACTTCCAAGTCTATTTCTACATTCTGGATTTCAATGAGCAACTCCAAATGCGTCAAACAGGTTTATAGATATCTGAATTCCAACTGTGATAAGACTTAGAAATCATTTCCATAGAGTCTGATAATCCCATATAAATCAAAATTTACATTAAGCTGCCATTGAATGTCATATAACACCAAAGGTACACAACCACAAAGGCCTCTACGTCAAGCAAATTGTAAGCCAGACTTCGGCAAATCTTTCTTGTAAAGGATTAAATGGTAAATATTTTAGGGTTTCCAGTCCATACAGTTTCTGTTACAAGTACTCAAGGCTTCCTTTGTATTTAGCACAAAATCAGCCATAAACAATACAGAGGGAATTTGAACTGAGAAATATGGAGAGGATCAGCCAGCTGGATTGGGGCTTGGGATGGTGAGAGTGAGGGCAGGTAAGTAGAGAAAGGAGAAGCCACACATGTTACCCTGTGGAACTGACC
Organism: Orcinus orca; assembly: GCF_937001465.1. Taxonomy (NCBI): domain Eukaryota; kingdom Metazoa; phylum Chordata; class Mammalia; order Artiodactyla; family Delphinidae; genus Orcinus; species Orcinus orca. Next base: position 15,564,151 of record NC_064565.1, on the reverse strand, counting down.
AGCCAGCCCTCCTGACTTGAGGTAGCCTAAGTGAAATTGTTTCTGTCCTTTGCAACCCAAAGAGCATAATTAGCCCAATGTAATGCTAGAGCATAGTTTCAGTCTATTAATGTTTAAGCCATCTAGGGAGTGTGCTTAAGAACAATTAGAAGTATGGAAATAGAAAAAAAAAAAAATCCCAAACCCTGTTTTCTCCTTCCTCCGCCAGCTACTGTATTGGAATCAGCTGGTCACATCAGCCTGAAGGGAGAGGATTGGAAAACCAAGTGTTGGAGGAGGTTATCGAGAGAAGATGCGACCACTGGTTGATCCCTGACCTGGAGCCAGGTAAATGGAGGCTCCTCACCCCATCCCCTGTCTGCCCACCATTCCTATAGTTTGAATGCAGCCTTGAGAGAGTACATGTTTTTGAGAACATGTGGACTGAATATGTGACTGAACCCTGATAGGGCCTCTTTATAAACTTTTAAGATTGTGAGGGGGTGGGAGCGGGTGTGGAGATGTACATGTCTTACAGCCACCACCCAAGACAAGCCTCTAAGGAAGTTCCTTTGCTTATTAAACCTGCCACCTCACACCCCCCAAAAAAAACAATACAGAAATGAAGGAGTGTGACTGAGTTCCAGTTATTTACAGAAGCAGGTAGCAGGCAGAAGTTGCCAACCCTAGTCTAAGTCACAACTTCTGTCTTAAGAATAGCGCTGACATTTCTTTAAGTGTTACCTGTGAGGGTCTCAGGATCAATCTGTTTGTTAAGTGAATGAGCCACTTTCTGCCATCTTTTTGCTATTAATCACTTTCTTCCAGGCCCTGGGGATACATTATGGAAAAAAAAAATCAGAGAAAGACCCCTACCTCTATGGAGTTTAAGCTCTAGTGGAAGGAGACAGAAAACATAAAAAATAAATAAAATATATAGTATTGAATATGTTTCACAGTGATAAATCAAATGATCGAAACAAAGCAAATGAGGGAGATGGAGATGGGATCTGTTGGGAATGTGGGATTAAAGGTGAAATTGAGCAAAATATTGCATCCCATGAGGGAGCTGACCACATGAACAGCTGGGGGAAGAGCACGAGAGGCTTGGCAAGTGTGAGAGCACAGAGGTAGCAGCATGGAGTTTGATGAGCTGCACAATGTGGTAGAAATGATCCCAAGAAGTGGAGAGACTCTTAAGAAGTAAAGTGGGATGGGACTTCCCTGTGCTCCCAAGGCAGGAGCCTGGGTTCGATCCCCGGTTGGGGAACTAAGATCCTGTGTGCAGCACTATGCAGCCAAAAAAAATTTTTTTTAATAAATTTAAAAATTTTTAAATAAATTGAAAAATAAATTTTAAAAAGTAGAAGAATCTACTGGCCCATGTTGTGTAGGGCCTTCTAGACCAACTGAATCACTTAAACTATTATTCTCAGGTGGGAAGTTATTGGAGAATTTTGGTAGAGGTTAAGTATTAAAGTCTTACCTCTCTCTTCTTTTCCTCTTTCCTTCTGTCTTTTGCCTCCTCTATTCATGCCTACTTCCTTTTCTCCTTTCTTGTCTTTCCTCCTTCCTTTCTTTTAGAAATATAATGGACTCTACCAAGTGCTAGATATTGTATTATGGACTTGAGGTACAGAGATGGTATATTATCTAAATTCAGACTGCAGTCTCTAAGAATGAAGAGGAACGTAAAGAATTACAATACAATGGAAGTCAGGAGAGAGTACAGGCAACTATGAGATCATTGAAAAAGTCACATCTCAATCTAGTGATGACAATGGACTATCAGAGATTGGTTTTCAGTTACTTACTACTTTTTACTAGTAAGTAACTCAAGGCTGGTGGATTATAAGGGTCACCTATAACCTAATACATAGATATTAACAATACTATGTCAGCAAATGCACAAGGTTTCTCAGTGGCATTTGATTAAATTATCTGGCTGTTGAATAGTGAATTGAAATTAACGAATCAGAAAGAAATATGTTCTAAGCTAAGGGAGATTTCATGGAAGGAGGGAAATCTGAGAAAGTATAATGTAATTGGTTAAGCACGAGTAGTTCTATAAAGTACATGTGTGGTGGTCATGGTCAGAAAATGTTAGGGAAGTGAAAGGCATATGGCGAAGGGGTCTATACAGGAATTACTTCTCTTTCAGGTGGAATGTTGATTAGTTAAAAATTCATGAATATGATTTTGACGATGACGTACATGTAGCTTTGCAGCAGGCTTGATTGCAATCCACTCATAAAATACACTTTAACCTTATTTATTTTACTAACAGTAGTATATTGTGTGGGAAATGCTGTCTATCTCCACATTTAAACACAGTTTTGACCTTCTTAATTAAAAAATTGTAAACATATATGTCTGTAAAGGCCAAAGATGTTACAAAGTGTTGAGAGCCACAACTTGCATGGATAATAATCCTATTAGAACTGCAAACTGATATGGAAGTGTATTGTAGTAGCAATTTCCCATTACATCCTCTGTATCCTATTAACATTTCATGGCAAGTCTAGTTCATTTACTACTATATGGATTCAATAGTGACACATTCATAAAAGTTTAAATAAATGTCAGACATAAAAACGCTGAGGAAGCTTCAGGTGACCAGTGATGTAATACCATGCAACGAACTTGTTTTTAAAATAAGTTAACTATGATCATGTTATGTCAGTTTATGTACTAGTTACAATTTATAATTTTCCAAGTTATCTGGGAAGCATTTATTCATAGCTTCAAAAAAAGTTGGAAGATGTTTCAAGCCTTCAGATTTATAATTAGTAGCCTAAAACAGTTAAGGCTAAATCTTTTTATTGTACACAATTTAAATGATCAATCTGATGAGACAGTATACTTAGAAATGTTTAAAAGTTTTCAATAATTTTGTATATATTTCATTTAAGATCTACTAACTTGGAAATCTCTCATAATTTTACCACTTTAAGCCTTTCAGAACAAAACCAAGTTAAAACAAGAATTCCTTTGACCATAGGGGAAATATTAAGATTAAAATTAATAAGGTGTCTCTTAGTTAAATAATTTTGAGAAATACTAAATATAGCTAAGTTGAACAGATTTCTCAATAAATTTAATAGACCATACTTTGCATTGAAAATTACCACGAGGGTGTCAGAAAATCATAGAACTATTTTATCCATAGAGCATTTGCCAAGGCTCTATAAAATCATGGAATAAAATTCAATAAATATATATAAAAGAAAATTATATATAAAAGAAAAGCATTAGACTCAAAACTTAATAAGATAGCCTTCTGTGAAAAGTAATACTAATATGTTAGGAATAAGAGAGATGATGGAAAACAAGAACATTGGTCCAAATTTCTGTAACCACTTCATGAACTTGAAAATACATACAAACACTACAGTATAAGATTTTTTAAATGAATTTGAAAAGTAAACTCTGCTATTGAAAGAATTTAGTCTACAGTATATTCATTGTTGTTCATAATGATGGTCCTGATTCATCAAGAGAAGTGAAAAGACAAGTTTCAAATCAAAGGAAATCATTTACAATACACAACCAGAAAGAAAAAAGCAGCACCAAGAATGTATAAATGACCCATGTATGTCAATAAAAAAAGCATAAACAACATGAGAAATAATACACAGTGTGTTCATTCATCACAATGGAATTAAACAAGCAGTCAATAACAGAATTTTAGAACACTTACAAATATTTGGAAATAAATAACACACTCCAAAATAATCAGTGGGTATAAGAAGAAGCCAAAAAGAAATTTTAAAAAATACATTGAGATACATAAAAGTGAAGACAAGGAATACTTGGGAATTCCTTGGCCATCCAGTGGTTAGGACTTGGCACTGCCATGGCCTGGGTTCAATCCCTGGTTGGGGAACTAAGATCCCTCAAGCCGTGCCATGCAACAAAAATCAACAACAACAAAAAAAGACAAAGAATACTAAAAAATAGAGTGCAGCAAAAGCAGTACTCAGAGTGAGAGTTATAGCTGTAAATTCCTGTAGTAATAAAGATGAAAGATCTAAAATCAGAAACAAAACTGTCCGCCTTAAGGAACAAACTAAACCCAAAGCTGGCAGAAGGAAGAAAATAATAAAGATTAGAGCAGAAAATAAACAAAATAAAAATAGAAACATAATTCTAAAATATCAATGTAACCCAAACTGGTACTTTGGAAAGATCTATAAGTCTGATAAACTTTGTCTAGAATGACTTAGAAAAAAAAAAGAAAAGAGGAAACTCAAATTACTAGACTCAGAAGTGAAAAAGGAGGCATTACTATGAAACTTGCTGAAATAAAAAGGACAACAAGGGAATAGAATGAACAGGCCACCCAAATGGATGATTAAAATACTCATGCTCCTTAGTAATCACGGAAATGTATTTTAAAACCACAATAATTTACAAGCATATAGTCCCCAGAATGGCAAATAAATAAACTAACAGAAAACTGACAATACCAAAGGATAGAAAAATTACAGAATGTTCATTTTTCTAGTTGAGAGTATAAAGCAGAACTAATCAAAGAAGTTTTTCACATTATCTGCCGACTTTTAAAACTATGCATATGTTATGACAGAACAGTTTCACTCCTAGGTTATCAAAGAGGATAATATGCATATATATCAAAATACCTGTGTTAACACATACATGGTTGCATTTTTAACAATATTCTAAGAAAAGAGCAACCCAAATGTCTGATCAGAGTAGAATGGTAGTTTGTGGTATATATAAATAAATAAATATATATATAATACAATATAAAAATATATATATATATATAATACAGCCATTAACATGAACTCGTTACAGTTATATATGGTAACACAGATGGATCTCGGAAAGTTCATGCTGAGTGAAAGAAGCCAGACACAAATAAATATGTAATATGCCTTTCCTTTTATAGTGTGGCAAATACTACAACAATAACAGGGAGAATGAAATGTAGGCTTATGGATGCATGTTTAGTCGGCAAAATTATGAAGAAGAACCAGAAGTTATTTCAGTAAAAGTCAGAATTTGATAAATTTTTATGATGAGTGAAAGATAAGATAAGGATGGATGTGAAGGTGGATTCTAGGCTGATGTCTCCATGTGGCTAAATGAGGGTGGTGACTACATCATGGCTATTCATTTAATAGCAAAACACATTATGCGCTTTTGTCCTATTTACTTATGCATTTTGTATTTCACAATGAAAAGTAAAAATGAATACATACACACACACACACACACACACACACGTATGCATGCACATATAAAAACACCTAGTATGATATGGTACGTGCTATTTCTTTGTTTGAATAGAAAATGTATGGAGGGCTTCCCTGGTGGCGCAGTGGTTGAGAGTCCGCCTGCCGATGCAGGGGACACGGGTTCGTGCCCCGGTCTGGGAAGATCTCACATGCTGCAGGGCGGCTGGGCCCGTAAGCCATGGCCGCTGAGCCTGCGCGTCCGGAGCCTGTGCTCTGCAATGGGAGAGGCCACAACAGTGAGAGGCCCGCGTACCAAAAAAAAAAAGAAAAGAAAAAAAAAAAAAGAAAATGTATGGAGAAGTGAAACAAAAAGTGATTACCTATAAAGTCACAAGGAGGAACAGAGGATTGGATGGTAGAGGACTTTGGCAGGAGTAGCTGATTGTTCTTCAAAGGAGTCAGCAGAGAAGAGGGCAAGTGGAAATGATGTCTTGAGTTAAAATAGGGGACAACCTAAAGATACAGAGCAGCTGTAGATGAGAATAGAGACAGCCATTGCCAGGCTGTGTGTGATGTGCTGATTGGTTGGCTTGAGTTAGAGTGGGGCTACCTGTGTAGTAGACTTCTTTTTCCATTCAATTTACATAATAGCTTCTTCCCAAATAGGCAAAATATATTTAGAGATTGAAAACCTCTCTAAAACTTTTTTTTTTTTTTTTTGCAAAGAGTTGCACCACATCTACCAATTAATCCTGCAAAAAAAGATGGCCTCTCCTAGAGTAAGGCTTCCCTGGTGGCACAGTGGTTGAAAGTCCGCCTGCCAATGCAGGGCACACGGGTTTGTGTCCTGGTCCAGGAAAATCCCACATGCCGCGCAGCTGCTGGGCCCGTGAGCCATGGCCGCTGAGCCTGCCTGTCCGGAGCCTGTGCTCTGCAACGGGAAAGGCCACAACAGTGAGAGGCCCACGTATCACAAGGAAAAGAAAAAAATAAATAAATAAAAAGAGATGGCCTCTCCTAGAGTAATAGAAATAAAATCAAAAATAAACAAATGGGGACTAATGAAACTTAAAAACTTTTGTACAGCAAAGGAAACCATAAACAAGATGAAAAGACAGCTCTCAGAATGGGAGAAAATATGTGCAAATGAAGCAACTGACAAAGGATTAATCTCCAAAATATACAAGCAGCTCATGCAGCTCAATATCAAAAAAACCAAACAACCCAATCCAAAAATGGGTGAAAGACCTAAATAGACATTTCTCCAAAGCAGACATACAGATTGCCAACAAACACATGAAAAAATGTTCAACATCACTAATCCTTAGAGAAATACAAATCAAAACCACAATGAAGTATCACTTCACATCAGTCAGAATGACCATTATCAAATAATCTACAAACAATAAATGCTGGAGAAGGTGTGAGAAAAGGGAACCCTCCTGCACTGTTGGTGGGAATGTAAGTTGACACAGCCATTATGGATAACAGTATGGAGGTTCCTTAAAAAACTAAAAACAGAACTACCATATGACCCACCAATCCCACCACTGGGCATATGCCCTGAGAAAACCATAATTCAAAAAGAGACATGTACCACAATGTTCATTGCAGCACTATTTACAATAGCCAGGACATGGAAGCAACTTAAGTGTCCATCGACAGGTGAATGGATAAAGCAGATGTGGTACATATATACAATGGAATGTTAGCCATAAAAAGGAATGAAATTGAGTTATTTGTAGTGAGGTGGATGGACCTAGAGTCTGTCATACAGAGTGAAGTAAGTCAGAAAGAGAAAAACAAATACCATATGCTAATGCACATATATGGAATCAAAAAAACGGTGCTGATGAACCTAGTGGCAGGGCAAGAATAGAGAAGCAGATGTAGAAAAAAGAACTGAAGTCACAGGGAGGGAAGGGGAGGTTGGGATGAAGTGAGAGAGTAGCACTGACGTATATACACTAAAAAATGTAAAATGGATGGCTAGTGGGAAGCTGCTGCATAGCACAGGGAGATCAGCTCGTTGCTTTCTGACCACCTAGAGGGGTGGGATAGGGAGGGTGGGAGGGAGATGCAAGAGGGAGGGGATATGGGGCTATATGTATACATATAACTGATTCATTTTGTTATACAGCTGAAACTAATACAACATTCTAAAGCAATTATACTCCAATAAAGATTTTTAAAAAATGATGGTATCAACAAAAATAAATACATAAATTTTTATGTCATTTATTTTTTGGAATTTTTATTTTTATCTTCATTTATTAAAATAATATATGTTTAGATACATAAAAGTATATACCTATATACATTTGTACACTTATGCTTTTAAATATTTTTCTTACACATTGTAGGTCATACTCTATGGATAATTTTTGTACTACTTTTTTTTCTCTCTCTCTTTGCTGACAATGTATAGTTTAATTAATAATATTGTACTACTTTTAATTTTTTAAATAAAGGCTTTCTAATGTTACTGCAAATAATATTCAATCATCATTATCAAAGATGGCATAATATTCTATTCTATGACTAAATCATGATTTTCCTCACCTTTCCAATGTTTTTTTCTTCCTATATTTTCAAACTACATTTAGCACTAGAATGAATATCATCTCAAATTATAAAATTTTCTGTACTCATAATTATTTCCTTAATGTTCAAAGCAGAACTACTCTGTCATTTGAACTACCTGTGAACATTTTTTATGACATTAAATTTGTTGCTAACATGCTTTCTGGAAAATTTTAACAAACTCACCAAAAGTGTATGAGAGAAATTATTTCCCATTACCTTGCCAGTCCTGAATATTTCAGTAGTTTAAATTATTTGAAAGATGGGAAGAGGTATCGCATGGTGATTTTAATTTCCATTTAATTGAATTACTGGAAAGGTTAAATAACATTACATATGTTATTGAGAATTCATATTTCCTAATTAAAAATGGAATCTTCATGACTTTTGTCCATTTACCTAATTGGAGTCTTAATGTTTTCTCTCATGGATTCATATAACTTTTTTTTAATCATCATTAACTTGGAATCTTTCTTCTTGATGATTTTGTAATAAGCTTATCCTAAGTTTGGTTAAGCAAACACTCATTTGGCTATGAGAACTCATTCAAATTTGCTAAAGGAACTATGATGATAAAATTACACAGCCAGTTGGGAAAAATACCCATGAAATAACACAACTTTTTATAAAATTGTCAGGTTTCAATTCCAGTAACCCATGAGATAAGGCCTGAAACCTATTCATAATCATCTTATTCCAGAATGAGGAGCTATTGCCAGAAACTTTTTATGGGGTGAGAAAAGGAATAAAAGTTGGTCAGTGTTGATAAATATAGGTTTAATGATACAGTGCTCTTCACAGGTGGTTACAGGAGACTGCAAACTCTTATTCAGGAATATACAACCGTGCAACACTGACCACTTAGCCAGATCTAAAATAAACTGGCTTCTTACAACTACCCTGTAAACGTTGTAGCCCTTGCCGCCTCCCAAAATGACCCTAATCTCACATGAAAACAATAACGTAGGGGAATCAAATACCCAGCTTTGCAGGCAAAGGTAAAAAACAAAGGAAAATAGCAATTCAGTGGTTAGCTGGTGAAAGTGGAAACTCTGGTGCCTTCACCATGCTGCTTTGCTCTTCTTACTTTTGTTCCTTTTGTCCCCCTTCTCCAGCCCATCCATGGTAGTTCTCAATAGGTTTGAATAACCCATCTGAAACTTAAGTCACTTCTTTGGAGCTCACCACAGTGCTGATCTTTATCCCATCAGTAGCTCTTAACAGACACTCATTGTCTGAGGGCTCAGAGCCCTCCACAGAACTTTTCCTTAGAATGGGTTTATTTCGACCATCATACTTAAGAGTGATGAACAGGCTGCCCGACAGCCAGCACTTCTGGAAGAGCCTGGTCAGCTCGGTCAGGAACTGGAACACAACAAGCCTGGTCCTGTTAGGCAACCCATGTCCCCTTCCCACCCCAGTCCCTCCTGCAAAAGGAGACAGAGATCCTGAGCTAAGCACCAAACAGCATCGGTCCCTCAGCCAGCCAGCTCTCATATAACTTTTTATAGAATAAAATATTTTGCTATATTTATTTATTCATTTATCATCTAGACTTTTGGAACCGTTGTTTTCCCTCTTGATTTAACTATTTTCTTTGAAGACCTTCTTTATCCTAAGATTTGATAACTATCCATTTTATTTCCATCATATTTTGTTCTGTAAACTCTTAGTGTGATGTCACGAGACAAATTTATTCCTTAATTTATTATTAAGCAAAATATGTATGCTTTAACTTTTCTACTTTTTTCTCATGGATACACACACACACACAAATGTTTTGTAATAATATGATATCTGGCTATGGGTTTATATTTTTAAACATTGATGTATTCATTGGGAAAAATGAAAATTATTGGACTTTTTTACATTTATTTTATAGTTTACTCTTGCTTTTATTTTGAATACCCATAAAGAGTATTTTAAAATGTTCAGTCCTTCGATCCTGTTAATCAAAACTTGTTCTGATGTAACTGGAATATATTTGTTTTCCTCCTTTCCCCTCCTTTCAGGGACAAACGCTTTATCTTCTTCACATCCACAGACACTCCTTATCTCCTAGGAAAAGAAGTCTACTAATTTGTTCTGCTTGACCTTTGTTTAGAAATCATTTCTTATGAATAAACTGTTATAATATCTTCTGAGGAAATGTCTCTCCCCTGCATATTGATGGAAAATTTCACCCAGTCAACTATTAAGCTAAAGAGATCTTTAAATATCCTTTATCCTACTACCTATCAGATAATGTTTTATAAATAATATGCCATTAATTCCCACCAGCTCACAGATGTCAGCTTTCTTCTGCCCAGTTTATAGATGAAAAAAGTTACTAGAAACTTAGTAATTACACCAAATTGACAGGTGGAAGTATAAGGACTCAAGTACAGTTATCCTAAAAGAGAAGTCCATCATATTAGGAGGCATCCTAAATCTAGAGACATGAGCTCATCTATTTCAAATTATATATAAATCAGAATCCAGGGCTTCCCTGGTGGCACAGTGGTTGAGAATCCGCCTGCCAATGCAGGGGACATGGCTTCGAGACCTGGTTCAGGAAGATCCCACATGTCACGGAGTAACTAAGCCCATGTGCCACAACTACTGAGCCTGAACACTAGAGATTGCGAGCCACAACTAATGAAGCCTGCACACCTAGAGCCAGTGGCAACAAGAGAAGCCACTGCAGTAAGAAGCCCGTGTACCACAACAAAGAGTAGCCCCTGCTCACCGCAACTAAAGAAGGGCCCCACTCAGCAATGAAGACCCAACGCAGCCAAAAATAAATAAATAAATATTTTTTAAAACATACATAAATCAGAATCCAAAATACCCAAGAATAAACGGCTGACACCCAAGAATGCATCGCTGTCATTCTATTCCAGGCCATCCTGATACAGCAGAATGGAATCTGATAAAATCACCACGAGCTGTTGGCATCTCTAACCCTCATTGTTGTGTTCTAGGCATGGCTCTAGAGATTCAGACCTGTTAGACACAATACTCTCCATCTCAGAGCCTATGTCCTAGTAGAAAAGGAACATACTAAAGGGAAAATGAAGGCAAGCCCCCAGGATGGTTGACAGGCTACTGTCATGGACATGAATGCCACAAGGGGCCAAGCATCGAGACCTCCTCCACACAAGGCCAGTCTTGGTGGGAACTCTGTGTTCGTATTTGTATGCCTTGCACTGCTCCTTCCTGCACACAGCACATACATTTCACTTGTGTTTCCTGCCTTCCTTCCTCCCAAAAAAGCTTAATATTGCTACTGCAACCACACCTCAGCCACCCCAGAAAAGCCTCTCATCTTTCTTTATGCAATTCTAATTCAGCTGCTGTATTGCAGCTATTAATAATAGTGGCCACCATACACTGGTTTCTTTTTGTACTAAGTGCTTTTCTTTTAGTTATTCAATTCAGTTCTCTCAATTACCCTATTAAGGTGACAGTATAATTTCCACTTAGCAGGTGGGGAAACGGAGAAGGAGGAAAGAACACACAGAGGGAAAGTAACAGACTTGGAACACTCATTGGATTCTATCAGACCCAAAGCCCACTTTTTAAAAATTTATTTTATTGAAATATAGTTGATTTACAGTGTTGTGTTAATTTCTGCTGTACAGCAAAGTGATTCAGATATATATATATATATATATATATATATATATATATATTCTTTTTCATTTTCTTTTCCATTATGATTTACCACAGGATATTGAAAACAGTTCCCTGTGCTATGCAGTAGGACCTTGTCATTTATCCATTCTGTCATTTATCCATATTATCCATATTATAGTCCATATTATAGTCTGCATCTGCTAACCCCAAGCTCTCAATCCATCCCTTCCCAAACCCCTCCCCCTTGGCAATCACAAGTCTGTTCTCTATGTAGTGAGTCTGTTGCTGTTTTGTAGATAAGTTCATTTGTGTTATATTTGAGATTCCACATATAAGTGATATATGATATTTGTCTTTCTCTTCCTGACTTACTTCATTTAGTATGATAATCTCTAGGTCCATCCATGTTGCTACAAATGGCATTATTTCATTCTTTTTTATGGCTGAGTAGTATTCCATTGTGTGTGTATATATATATATATATATATATATATACACCACATCTTTATTATCCATTCATCTGTCAATGGACATTTGGGTTGCTTCCATGTCTTGGCTATTGTAAATAGTGCTGAAATGAACATTGGGGTGCAAATATCTTTCCCAATTAGAGTTTTCTCTAGATATATGCCCAGAAGTGGGATTGCAGGATCATATGCAAAGCCCACTCTTTGTACTAGAAAATATGATGAAATATTACCACTCCTAGTTAAAATGCCTTAACTTTGTTAAAGTCTACCCGGTTTTTTAAGAATGTATCTTTTAAAATACCTTGTTTTTTCAAGCATACTCTACTTATAGACAAATAAGTGCAGATTTTCATGAGCTTCTGCAAAATGAATACCATTACCACTACCACCACTAAAACCAGCACTCAGATCAAGAAAAAGGATAATATTACTATTTTGGAGGCCCCTATCACACTTCCCTTTAGTACCCCACTCCAGGAGTAACCACTACCCTGAGCAGGAGTGTTACAGTGAAATTAATTCTGGAGATTGAGGCAAGCTAGTGTTGAGAGGAACTTTGATCAGAAAGATTTTCCATGGACTGTGTAATGCAGGTAGAATCTGGTGCTAATCATTCCACAGGGCAGTCCTGGCTAAACAGGTGACATAGGATCCATTGCAAACCTGTGTAGAGACACAGGTAATTTGCAGCCATAATATTTGGTGATTTTACAAATTGCAAAAAATCTAAGTCAAATAGAGCCTAGCTGTGGGACCACAAGTTGAATTGCATGTTGTGATGTGTTCCCTGACTTGCAACAGTGCTATCATAAATCCCAAGTTGCCACCCAAGGCTAGCCTCCCACGGAAATGTAGACAATGTTGTATCACAGAGCAACATGTTCAATTTCTACCCTGGGAAGTATTTAACTTGAGCAGAATCAGAATTGATGTCAGAGATATGGAGATAGATAAAGGTTTCGGAACAAAGAGTAAAATTACGACTAGTAAAGAATCTGGAAGAAACAGAGAGAAATTTTTAGAAAACCACAATGTATTCTCACAAGGGAGTATCTTAAAGGGAAAGTATCAATTGAATGTGTATCTCTTTTCCTTTCTCTTTTCGTTTTTCTTTTTGTCTAGCTGCACTCTATTTATAACTGCTCATGCTTTGATTCAATTAGATTTGACAAGATTGATGTCTTAGGGGTATAGAGAGAGCCCAAGCTCTCAATCCATCCCTTCCCAAACCCCTCCCCCTTGGCAATCACAAGTCTGTTCTCTATGTAGTGAAATCGAGGGTTTGTACTTCAATAAAATACCTCTGGCAGATGTGTAGAGATAGAGATTGAGGGAATTAAGGTTTGAGTCAGATGTATGAAGACCTCATTGATGTGAAAGTATAATAGTATCAGATCCATTCATTTGAGAGCAGTTTTTTTTTTTTTTTTTTTTTTTACTGAGTAGATCAAGGAAGCAACCAGAAGAGGGAAAGATTGGGAAAGTCGGATGGGGACCCTACAGAGACTGAATGAAAACTTCTGTCTGTCATACTTTCTCAGAATCAATCTAGCTGATAAGATAGATATTCTCTGTTGAAATGGTATAATTTGTGAGAAACATTCATTCTAATGCATAAGTAGAAGCAATACTCTCCAGCGTATATTGCGTTCTGAAACGCTTGGTTTATCCACAGCCTATCAGCTATAGGCAACTCATCTCTATGTCACTCATTATTTTTCACCCAAAGAGAAAAGAATGGATAAGGTAATCAACATTTGCTTTCCTTGAACTCTTCTTTATTGTCAAGAAATTCCTATTGCTTGAATAAATTTTGATTAAAAGTATAACATTTATCTGGTTGTCTCCTTCCCTGTGCTTCAATGAGTTAATACTTGTTTTAAATTATGTTTTCTTACAAGTAATTGTTTCTGTGGTATGCTTGTGGACATGGGGATTTGGCTCTTAAGTTCAGGTTAATAAAATCTGATTGAATAGACATTTTTTTCCAGATAAAGATCAGTGCTTGGGTAGATTTTTAAAATTTTTCCAATGGCAAAAATAAAAGATAATAAATTTTACAAGAATAAAATCATTATAATCAAAAGTATAAAGTCTGCCATTAGTTTTAAAGGTCTTTTGCATGAATAAGAAAATGGTTAAATAACACATATGTAAACTCTGCAGATGTTTTGAACCAGAAAGGAGAAGGAAGAAGGCAAATGTTACTTAAATGTGCAACATTGTTTCAGAAAGTTCTTGGGTCTCTGGTGAAAGGTCTGGTTTTTTCAGTGGTGGTTTAGGATTTCAGGAGATTTTCTTAAGGTTGTTAGAACATTTATTATGGGGAGAGATCACAAGAGTTAAAGAAACTTATGCTAGAAAACAGACATGATAAAGAGATTTATTTGTAAAGGACCAAGGCAAAGTCCATCAATTAGACATTTTTATTATAAAGAGTAACATTTGTAAAGGAAACAAAATTCCTTTATCCCTTTAATTCTGTACCAAACTTAGGGTAAGCAGATTGGTTAAATACATATATCCAGAATATTTACCAATGACATACACTTGACTTAATGACATAAAGAAGAAAAATTAACATTTATTGAGAGCTTACAATGGACCATGTACTGTATTAGATGATTTTAAATATCTTTTTTTATTTACAGTACTCTTGGGTTACAAATGCTATTAATCTCAGTTTTTCAGAAACTTACACATATTACCAAGTAGATTTTCAAGTAACCCAACGCCACAAAGCTAGTAGGTAGTAGATCTGGAATTTGACTCTCCCTCCCATCTGCTCCCAAAGCCTCATCCCCACGCTGTCAGTCTGAATGAAGACTGCATCTTTGCAGTTGTTAAGAAAAAGTATTTACAAGTTTTGAAATAATTATAATTTTATACCATTCAATAAAAACTAGCAGTATGTGTACAATTGCTGCCTTGCCAGGATATGTACAATTGGTCCAAAATTCTTACCAGGATGTGTACACTTGCTGTCTACAAAATGTATTAAAGCATATGACTTCTGTGATATTTTACTGGTTACTAATTTGTTTAGCATTATTTCAATAGTGAACATCTTATAATAAATTCACTAACTTTTCTTATTAAATAGTCCAGAAATAGTACAACATGTAATAGATTATTTTCTCCCCATCCCTCAGGTTTTATGCCCAGTTCTACCAAATACCAGTGTGGGTCACTGTTCCTTCTGGAACCCAACACAGTACTTGTGTTGGTCTCCTAATAATTTCAGAATTATAAGCAAAAGGCATCCAGCCCCTTGTCATGTAGGCCAAGGTATAGATGCTTCATAGTTCCCCTCTTGATAAATACTCAGGAACTGGTCAGTTTAATAAAAAAGAGCACTTAAAGATAAATGGTAATTCTGCATGATTTTACTCTTACTTGGAGAGGCCACACCATGCAATGTAACGAATATGGTCCTTGGCATCAACAACTGGGCTATAAATACTGGATCTATCAATATTTCTGTGAGTTGAGAAAATGATTTCATCCCTCTGAGTCTCAGTTTACAGTAAGATGAAAATAATAATTTGAGGGAGTGATGCTGAAGATGATATATGATATCTTATGCAAAGCTCTTGATATATTTCAGTATTCAGCTATTATTTACCATTTCTTTTCGAAATACTTTCTAGTACCTCCACCTTCTCCTTGCCCCAAGTTCCGGTATGGTTAAAGGACAGGCCAATTCTGTTTACATATTTGTTGAATGTAATTTAAATAATTTTTATTAAAATAGAAACACCACAAACAAAAGGGTTTATTTACATAATTCAATCTTATATAGCCACCTAATCAGTTTGATTATATGGATGCAACCACTGTCTTCCTTCCTTTGTGGAACCTTAAAAGTAAACATATGGTAGATTTTCCAAAACTGCTAATGCAGAAACATAGAATTCCTAGAGATAAGAGGAGGATGCCTCCCTAAATCAGTGATCAAAACCGAAAGCAGTATCCTTACGACCTTTCTCAAATGACAGAATATGAGCTGATAGTAACTGGAATCTGGCTTTGAGTTTTCAGTGTTCACATTTTTGTGTCCGTGATAAAGTAGCTGCCGACACAAATTGAATCCATTCACTACTTGCGTGAAGGTCATCAGAAAAAATCAGCTCAGACCTGTGGTGGCTGATAGGACTACCAACCCTGAGAATAACTATTGGTGATCACACCAGGTTCAGGGAAGATGAATTTTGAAACTGGTCCTATTCACGTGCAGAACACTGTGAAATAGAAAATCCCCAGATGGCAATCATAGTGCATTTACCACCATCCATAGTTGATTAATTGACTCAGGGTTTACTACGCATCTCATTTCTGAATTTAATGTGTTTTTAATGTTTCTTTTTTTGTATGATTGTTATTGTTAGGTTTTGACACATAGTATTTGTCACTTTTGAAGATGCAAACAAAATGCTGGAGTGAGAGTAACTTAGACACAATGTCCCAGCCACCATTTTCATTACATTTGCTTTTGTTCCTGACTCAATATAATCAATGCAACGTTGATTTCTCTGAGCTCCTGTGCTGATATGGGATACTACAATAATTCCAACAATCAAGGAGTTTGGTTCTAAAATACACAGAATGCCTCAGCACTTCAGATTGACTGGGTTAATCTACAGCCCGAAAAAAAATATCTTATTTGTAAGTTTTTATGAAAATGTCCATTTTCAAAACTACATTTATAAGCCAACAAATAGATGATTTTTCTCCCATTAAACACATATAAAATGCAGTATCTGGAATGATACACTTTATATAGTAAAATATAAAATAAAAATTGTGTTAACCGAGGAAGGTAGTTTTACAACACAATTACATTATTTTACTGCAGTAGAAGCATTGAGTAATACAAAGTAGCAATCAATGGAAAATCAACTATATAAATTTTTTTAAATCATAGCAAGTTGTACTGCATACTTGGAATTTACATGGAAATTCGAATGAAATTACTCAGCTGGCTCCTTTATAATAAAGTGGAGCATGGAACACTCGAGTTGTATATTTCCTTATAAACAAACATTGATAAAATAATTTTGCAAGTAATACTAGAATGAGGAATAAATGTGTAGAAACATACGAAAAGAAAGTGTTTCTTCATTTTTTATGTCAATTCCCTTAATTGTAGCCATCACAATGCTTTTTCTCATCAGGCCTAAGTCATCGACAGAGCCTTCAATGGCATATGAGTAAATAATGTTTAAACTCCAATTCTAATTGTGCCAGCCTCTACTCTTGCTGATAAGCCAGATGGTGACTTGCAATTCAAAGAAAGAGTGCATGATCCAAAGAGCACGTACCTTGGAAAAAGCTGACCTTGGTTCCAATCCCATTTTTAACTCTTATTAACTGTGTAACCCTGGAATAATTCCTTTGGCCCTCTGACCTCACGGTCTTCATCTCTAAAACGACTACAACAGTGACCTTAGGATTATTACAAGATGTAAAGGGAGAAAACTTCTATAAAACGAGCCAATGCAGAGCCAAACCCAAAATTTAGGGCTCAAACTGAGCTTTCCTATAGCAAATGAAGAGAAGGCCATGAAGCACTGACAACAAGGGAATATAAACATGGTGGGACTGAATGCTACAAACCTGGGCATATGGCTCTGTTCACAACATCAAGGGGATTATTTTTTTTGTAATTCATGAAGTTTCTCAGCCTTAAATTCCCATCTATTATGGAAAATGGCATGGTCTCCAAGCACCAAACACCTTGGCAATACACAATTTCTCTTCTCTCCTCTTAGGCAAGAAGTGATTCTTTCTTTCCTGTTCTTATTTCACCATTAATATGATGCTGTTTATTTCTTTCTACCTTATAAGATTAGTACATTGTTTATATATTTTTTTGCAGGCATATATTAGATTCTTGAGAGAAAGGCCTTGTATACATCTGCACTGTATCTCTAAATTGTGCACATTCACCTGAACCCTTAAGCCACACTAACCCACTCTCATAATAGGCAGCAAGGTGATAAAATGTAACAGAATTTGTCCCCAAAGATATCAAATATATGCTGTAAAAAAATGAAACCTTTATTTCTCAATCACAAAATAAGACCTAAATGACACCTTCATGAAACCAAGGAGGCAGCCCTTCAAACTAGGAATCTACTGGGAAGTATTCACCATTTGGGAGATTTTCTCAATATCTAAGCCCTTCCTCCCCTGCGTATTGGGTCATATTATATCAAAATGTGGTAAACAGATCCAGTTCTCAAGAGTAAATAAGTTTTAACAAATTTTACCCAGATATAAAAAAGCAGAATGCTAATTAATTCACTTAACAATAAGACATATTATCATGAAAACCCAGTATCTGACATCCTCCCCATCAGTATATTTCTTTCCTCTTATTTTTCACTATGAGGAATTATTATCAGGTGCAAACTAAGAATAGAGATTTCCATAATTAATGTTCTCTTTTCCAATTATCCCACATCCTTCTGAATCACACAGGACAGGGAAGCAGAGCTCCCACTCAGAGTGTTTTGTTGTTCACTTTTTTGTTGAATCATTGCTTTAATAAGCAAGACCACTCCTCCCCATTTTTTAAAAAATCATTTTTGTAGTTGAACTTTCTGATTGCAGCTATTGTGCACTTTTGAATAATCACTTGTAAACATTGTTGCTGCTTGAAGCTATTTTCTTTGCTCAGGTTAAAGGAATTTTGTTGGTTTCGGGGACCTTGGTAGTGACTACGAGAGTACAGTGGGAAAGAACCCCCACCAGCTATAGACCTGAGCACCATGAGGCTGTGGTCCTGCTCTTAATTGTGTTTTTATGTGTCCCTTCACATCAGCATCTAAAAGTACACACACACAAACACATACGTATGTGCAGCACTATTCAATAAAGGATAGCTACTAATATATATGCATTTGCAATATAATTGAAAAAATAAAAATTATGAAGCATATAGCTTACATTGCAGCATTTTCTAACTCTAGCTAACACATCATTTCAAGCATTATGTAATCACATCCATCACTCGCCTTCACTCTTGGATGTCTTTAGAGCACTTGCTGATATTTTCATGTCAAATATTTTATTTCCCTGAATAGTAAAAGGACAGATATCAAATGGGAGGAGAAACCAATTTGCAATGAACTAAATAACAACTTACACTTATTGGGCTCCTCTTGGCATTCTACTTAGTGTTAAGGGTTTCATGGGAGAGCTATTCAGATTGGCTTCACTATCTAGGTTAGAGTCAGACACTCAGAAGAATGGTCGTCACCCAGCCTTCAAAGTCCTTAGAGATGGAAATTGTAGCCAGGGATTAAGGATGGTTCCATTTTCATTGCACTGTGCTCACTGATTGCATTTAAAGGCTGTGTCAGGAGGAGGATAGTGGCCTGGGTGTCTTGATCTGCTGTTTCCTTCAAATCGTATTCTCAGCAAGGAATCAGAACAATGAAGATGAAATATTGGTGAAGGTCCGTGGCTTCTTCCCCATGTTTTCTTCTGTTTGTTGCTCAGTGGGTTGTTTATCAGAGTGTCTAAGAAAAAAAATATTGAAAACAGGGAGATTCTGAGTATTTACTGACTCTAAGGCATGGAGATATCTCAGAATAACTGACACAGTGACCAATTTCTGCATATAGGGTGGCAGAGTGGCTCCACATTCTAGAGTGTATACAAGTTGCGTCATCTCTCTCCTTGTCCATTATGATTTATGTAGCTACCGCTTCAGTTTAGGAAACTCCTGGGGCTGCAACTCCTTCCATATTCTCAGAGTTTCCCCCAGTCATGATTTCCAAGTCTTGGTCCAGTCATCATGTGCTTGTATGCACCTCTGTCTAAGGCATTCTCATTGCTTTCTCGCTCAGAAGCTCCCTGGGTTTCCACTTGGTTGATAGAACAGTCATGATGCAAGCATGTAAACATGTAAGAGAGAGGTGGTGTCCCCAGGGCTTGTTTTAAGGTCTGACAAATAGCCCTAAGCAGATTAGGTTACAGAAACCCAGGTTTTTTAATTTTATTTTTTCCTCACAGAAGACTCTGGAGATAAGCTTCCGTTTCAGCAGATTTATTGTTATGGTAGTTTTTCAAACTTCCAAAATGCCTTGATATCTTTCCAGGTCAAACATGTTCCTAGGGGAAAATTCTGAACATTCTGGTAAAATTATTATTAGAATAGCTCTAGAAGGCTGATCCCAGGAATACCCTGGGATAAAGAGTATAGGTATTCTTCATCCAAAACATCACCTCAAACTTTGTTTAATTGACAGTGGACTTGACATGTGATTAACAGTGAAATTTTCTTGAGAGGCCTGCTTTCTGGCCTTTGAACCCTTCACATTCTACAAAACGTCATTCCCCAACTGATAAAGGAAGTACCAGCGGGAATAGAGAGGAAAAGAAAGGGATTCATTTTTGCTATTTCAGGTATCATATTCACATTCAAAGCACTTTCTAATACAGTTACTTTCAGAAATTTTCACATTTTCATGAGGGGCAGGTAAGTGTTTTTATCTCAATTTTACAGATGAAAAACTTGAAACCCAAGGTTAAGTGACTTGCTTGTAGCACGACTGGGAGCCAATGTTAAGATCAGAATTCCAACATCTATGTTTGATTGTTCAGACCACTGGACCACGACTCATTCTAAGTATAACAAAAATGTTTGGAAAATGGTTTTACCTGCTCTTGGGAATATAAACATTCAAAACTGTGCTCTGGGTCAGAATAGACTTTCTAAATGCCTGACAAACATGGAAATAGTGAAAGCAGAAAGATGGCTGCTATATTTAGTAGAGACGGCTACTATTGTAAATAATGTTGTAGGTTAAGTCATTCATCATTTCTATTTCCATGGATGAATTCAACAAACACTTAGCAACCAATGGCACAATTATCAGCTAAATTGCAAATATATATACATGCAAATTTTATCCATGTATAACATACATTTGCAGCTACTATTTACAGAAATTATTCAGTGACAAGTTGTCTGGTGAATTATTCATTATATTATCACATATGTTGGTATATATTATTTCATTTAAGTATTAAACAACCTTGCACAATATTGTCCCAATTTTATAGGTAAGAAACTTTACAAATTACACAGAGAAGTCACTTAGTAAGAGAATATCTAAACCTAGGTTGGTGTTGGAAAGAATATACGCTTTTGTATAAGACAGACATGAGTTCCAATTCCAAGTTCCACAACTTACTAGGCAAGTTGCAAAGGTATTATTTAAGTGCTGTGAGCTTGTTTCCTTGCTTTGAAAATGGAAATGTTAATAACTAATACCACTGTCCAACATTTTTCTGAGAATTAAGGAAAAAAATTACTTTTAGATATAACACTTTTTTTTCTAGAGAATTAAAGATTCTCCTTCTAAAAATAACTTTAAAGTACTCTGGAAACACTAATTTTAAAAAAACCTTAAAAGCAGGTGATTTGGGGATTAAGTAAGAAGCTTTCAGAACAAAGAACAAGTGAAGGCAGAAATACAGAAGAGTAAGCTGAACCCAGCAGTTGGCTTTCATTTCAAGGCATATCATTACCAGGAAGACTTGAGCTTTGGTCTTCATAGATTCATGGGAGAAAGGGAACAGATGACAAAGTCTAGATCCTACACCAGGTGAAGTGTCTAATGGGAAATCATCTCACATAAAATGGGGATACCCAAGGGTTATGTCTCATTGAAATAGTAAGCCAAATATATTCCCAGATGAAAGTTGGCAACATGGAAAATGTAATATTTTGACAAGGAATAAGGGCTAGAATATGCCTGAGAACTTGAAATGTCAACCTGCAGGTTATGTTTACAACTTGGATGGCTCAAAACTTCCAAGCTAAGCATTTCATTTGGAGTAACCTAAATTAGCAGCGCTTTTGTGGCTGCTGTTCAGAAGGTACATCCCTTGAGGGCCTGGCTCTGGTGGCCAGTGGGGCTTGTGTTCACATGTTCAGTGATACAGGAGCCAGCAAAGAAAGTGTTCTTAACTGCTGTTGCCAAAAACTTGGCCTGTGTGCACTGGTGCCAAATTGAATCTCAGAGATAAAGTTTTGGGTGAAGAAGAAAAGAGCTTCATTGCTTTGCCAGACAAATGGGGACACCGTGGGCTCGTGCCCCTCAAACACTGTGTGTCCCAACCCAGGGAGGATTTAGTCAGGAGTTTATAGCAATGGTTCAAGGGCAGGGTTGCTGGAAAAGATTAGGGTGTGTGCAGGGCCTGCACTCCTTTAATCTAGTCTCAGGTGGTCTCTTGATGAGCTTCTCTGGTTCCTTTAATCTGGCCTCAGGTGATCTTCTCTGGAATGAAGAATGCTAACATCTTCCATCTGTTGGGGATTTTAGTTCTATAAAAAGCTCAAAGATATTGTTGTGTGTATCCCATGAGGCAGAACCAGGACCATGCCCCAAGGCTGCACTACTGTTTCTTGACTGCTCCTCCCTTGTCTCCACATGCCTTCCTTCCCTGATTAGCAACTGTTTGAATCTGCCCTTTGCAACTCAGGGAATGTCATGGAAGCTGAAGTCTGTTCACTACAAACAAGGAACAGGGGACACAGAAAGGCTTCTGTGCCCAGGAGTCCCACAGGGTGCTGCTTGGTTTCACTGGCTATCACTTCATGACATTGTACAGGGTGCAGACAGAAATGCATATCTTTAAGTTTTCCCCTGAAAGAGGTATATTTGGTCTGGCTTCTAATCATTCTGAATCTAGGTGCTGACTGAGATCCTCCCCTTTGGGACACTGACAGGTCTGGGTACACCCTCAACTATAGGGAGCCACTTCAAATAAAATAGGCTGATAAGAAAATCACAAAGTTTTGAAAGACAACCAAGATCTAGGACATGGTTAAATGATAAGGTTCATCTCCTACATGAGTTTACTCCTTTAAGACTGAGAGAGGTGGCTATTTTATCTAATGCATAGAAACCAACACATAGAGTCAAGGAAAGTGAAGAAAGAGAGGACTATTTCCAAACCAAAGAGTAAGATAAAACCTCTGGAAAAAAAAGTTAATAAAATGGAGATAAGTAATTTACCTGATAGAGTTCAAATAATGTTCCCTGAGCTCAGGAGAACAATGGATAAACAGAGTGAGAATTTTAACAAAGAGAAAGGAAATATAAGGAAGTCCCAAACAGAAATTACAGTGCTGAAGCATATGATAACCAAACTGAAAAATACAATAGAGGGGTTCAAAACAAACTAGATGAAGAAAAAGCAAGAATCAGTGAACTCAAAGACAGCGCAGTGTAATGCATCCCATCAGAGCAGCAAAAGGAAAAATATATATATTTAAAAAGTAGTGAAGGTAGCTTGAAGGGCTTATGGAACAACATCAAGCAGACTAACACTCACACTATAGGGTTCCCAGAAAGTGAAGAGAGACAAAAGAAGGGTAGAAAACTTAATTGAAGGAATAATGGCTAAAAATGTTCCTATCCTGAGGAAGAAAACTTGCGTTCATAACCAGGATGCCCAGAGAGTTTCAAATAAGACAAACTCAAAGACTCCCACACTAATACATATTATAATTAAAATGTCAAAAGTTAAAGACAAGGAGAGAATCTTAAAAGCAGCAAAAGCAATTTGTTACATACAAGGGACTCCCCATAAAATTATCAATTTTTTTTAGCAGAAATTTTGCAGACAAGAAGGGGATAGCATTATATATGCAAAGTGCTGAAAGAAAAATCTGCCACCCCAAAATACTCTACCCAGCAAAGTTGCCCTTCAGAATTGAAGAAAAGATAAGAAATTTACCAGACATGGAAAAGCTAAAGAAATTCATCATCATTGTTAAATGGGACTTCTTAAGTTGAAGTGAAAGAACTCTAAGTAGTAACAGGAAAGCATATGAAAGTAAAAATCTTACTGGTAAAGGTAATTATATAGTAAAATTCAACATATCATAGTTGTAAAGGTCATCACTTTTAAAGCTAGTATGAAGGTTACAAGACAAAAGTAATAAAAAATAACTGTAAATAAAATAATTTTGATGGATACACAAGATAAAAATATGTAAACCGTCAAACCAAAAACATAAAATGTGGGGGAAAAATAAAATTGTAGACCTGTGAATGCATTCAAACTTAAGTTGCTATCAACTTAAAATGGACTGTCATAAATACATGTTATTTTATGTAAGCCTTATGGTAACCACAAAGTAAAAACCTATGATAGTTACACAGAAGATAAAAAAGAAGAATCTAAGCATACCACTACAGAAAATCATTAAATCACAAAGGAGGAGAGCAAGAGAATAAGAAAGGAACAAAGAAATTATAAAATAGCCAGAAACAATTAACAAAATGGCAGTAAGTACATATCAATAATTAATTTAAAAGTAAGTGGACTAAATTCTCCATAGACATGGGTGGCTGAATGGATAAAAATACATGACCCATATACATGCTGCCTACAAGAGTCTCACCTCAGATGTAAGGACACACACAGACTGAAAGTAAAGGAATGGAAATAGGTATTATATGCAAATGGAAACCAAAGGAAAACTGGGGTAGCTATACTTATATCAGATGAAATAGATTTTAAACAAAGACTAATAAGAGACAAAGAAGGTTATTATATAATGACAACAGGGTCAATACAACAGTAGGACATGACACTTGTAAATATTTATTCACCAACATAGAAGTTCTTAAATGTATAAAACAAATATTAACAGACCTAAAAACAGAAAAAGAAAACAATACAATAATAGTAGAGAACTTTAGTATACCCCACTTTTATCAATAGATAGATCATCCAGACAGAAAATCTATAAGGAAACATTGACCTTAAACAACACATTAGAGCAGATGAAATTAACAGACATATATAGAACATTCTACCCAAAAGCAACAGGGTACACGTTTTTTTCAAGTTCACATGGAACATTTTCCAGGATAGGTATTATGTTAAGCCACAAAGCAAGACAGTAAGTTTAAGAAGGTTGAAATCACATCTATCGCCTTTTCTGAAACACAATGATATGAAACTAAATATCAATTATAAGAAGAAAAGTTGAAAAATTCACAAATATTTGGAAATTAAACAACATGCCACTGCACAACTAAGTTAAAAAGAGAAATCAAACAATATCTTAAGGTAAATAAAAATGAAAATGCAACATACCAAAACTTATGGGATGCAGCAAAAAGCAGTTCCAAGAGGAAAGTTTATAGTAATAAATGCTTACATTGAAGAAATGAGAAAGATCTCAAACAACCTAACTTTATACCTCAAGGAATTCAAAAGAAGAATAAATTAAGCCCAAAGTTAGTAAAATAAAGGAAATAACAAAAATCAGAGTAAAAAATAAAATAAACTAGAGACTAAAATGACAGAAAAGATGAATAAAACAAAGCTGATTTTTTGAAACTATTTTTTTTAAATAGGCAAAATTCAATATTCTTTTACAATGAACACTCTCATAAAACAAGACATGATAAAGGGAATTTACAAAAATACCCACAGCTAACAACATACTCAATGGTGAATAGTCAAAACTATATTGAAAAATAAACTTTTATATTTATGATTAATTGATTTTTGACAAGGATGACAAACATATTAAATGGGGAAAGAATAGTCTCTTCTACTAATTGTTCTAGGACAACTGCATATGCATATGAAAAATGATGAAGTTGGACATCACCTCAAATCATATAAAAACCTAACTCAAAATCAATCAAGAACCTAAATAAAAGATCCAAAATTATAAAACTGTTTGAATTATCCATAAATTTCAAAATGGTTCAAACACTGGAAAATGGTTTCGTTGTTTCTGGAAAAGTTAAACATGGGGTGGAAGGAGAGATGGATAGGCAGAACCCAGAGGATATTTAGTACTTTGAAACTATTTTGTATGACATTATGATTGTAGATACATGACACATGCATTTGTGAAAATCATAGAGGTACATCTTTCTAATGTAAACTATGTACTTGAGGTGATAATGACGTGTCAAATAGGTTTATCAGTTGTACCAATGTACCACTCTGGTGGAGGGTGTTGATGGGAGGAGGCTGTGCATGTGTGAGTGTGGTGCATATACAGGATTTCTCTGTGCTCTTTGCTCAATTTTGCCATAAACCTAAAACTGCCATAAAAAGCAAAGTCTAGTTTTAAAAAGATTATGCATAGAACTGTACCTCACTCAGCAATTCCACTCCCAGATATATATCCAAAAGAAATAAAAATAGGTACTCAAACAAATATCTATACACAAATACTCATAGTAGCATGATTATCAAGAGCCAAAATGTTGAAACTTCCTAAATTTAGATCAAAAGATGAAAGGATAAACAAATCATGGTATGCACATACAATAAAATATGATTCAGTTGTAAAAATGAGGTACTGATACAGGTTACAACATGAATGAACTTCAGAAACATCATGCTAAGTGAAAGAAGCCAGATACAAAATGTCACATAATGTATCATTACAATTCCATGGAATATCTAGAATGGGTACATTCACAGAGACAGAAAGCCAACTGTTGGTGCCTGGGGCTGGGGAGAGGGTGCCATTAGGAGCAACTGCTTCATGCTTATAGAGTTTTCTTTTTGGGTGATGACAATGTTTTAGAACTAGAAGAAGGTGATGATTGTACAACATTGTGAATGTACTTGATGTCACTAAATTGTACACCATAAAATGTTTAATTATGTAGATTTTATGTTAAGAAATAACTCACTGTAGATGAGTTAGGCAAAAAAAAAAATCAAGTGGAAAGTGAGATTTGCCTTTTATTGATCAAATTATAGCTTGTCAAATCAGGGAACTTTAGAGGTGGTTTTGTGAATATGTTATGCATCTAATGACATCCTCTTGGATATTATATTGTTAAATTCAGAGTATTTAAAGGAAATGTTGAAAGCATGTCCCTACTCTGCTTATATTCATGAGTAAAGTCATTGAGAATCATCAAAATGGGGTTTATTTACAAGTCATTTACAAATGATTGCTGTGAAACGTATTTTATTTGAAGATAGCCTGATTTCTGAATTAGGTTAAGAATTTCCCCTGCAATTTTATTTAAAATATACATTTTAAAAGTAAACCTTTTAAGGATAGCTAATATTAAGATAAATTCTAGTTCAGCTCCACACAAATTCTTTATCATCCAAGTCATTTTCATATCATTAAACAGAAGGACTACAGGCAAAGAGATAGTAATAATCATGTGAAATTTAGAAAAAAATGATTCTAATTCACTCTTTGCTTCTCAAAGCCCAACTAAGGGTCGAGGAATATAACTGAGGAAATTGTGGGATTGATATAAGATTTCATTTAGTACCAAATTTTTTCTTGTTTCCATCTGTAACTAACCCCCATACAATGGTACAATATACCTGTAAAATTTCTATATCAGTGTAAGTATCTCTAAGAATACTTAGATAATCAAGTCAGATAGTTTTTCTCCTGTGCTATAGTTCTGATAGAAAATTAATTCCAAACATTTTCATGTCTTGGTGGTTCATGTTGAAATTTCCAAAGGAATACCAAAACCTGTTTTAATTTCCGCAGTAGAACAGTTGAGTCTAAGTTTAATAAACATGAGAATGATTTGACATTACTCAACTATTTCTTTCTCATTTGTACCACAGCTCCTATTTGCTTTATATTTCCTATCTGCTAACTATTCTTAATGTTATACATTATTTTTACATCAAATCAGGGAAATTGGTGTTATCATCCCCTTTTTACTGAAAAGAAAACTGAAGTCTAAAGAAGTTAATTTAATGTGTCCATGATCATAAAGGAGGCTACGTAGGACTGAAATTTCATGCTTTTAAGCCCTGCATCATATAGCTTAATCTATCATTGACATATATTTTGAAAATTAAAAAAAAAGACTATTCTGCCATTGAGAAACTCTGTGCAGTTGGGGACAAAATATTGTTAATATCCATGTATTAGGTTATAGGTTACCCTTATCATCTACTAGCCTTGAATTACTAGTAAAATGGGTATACATATCTTGCCTGCTTCATGAGCAGGTTTATAAAAGTGTTTGAAAGTTTATTATAAGCTGCAAAATTAATGATATTGATTATGTATTCAATAAGGACCAGAAGGCCATTCAATTTAACTAAGATAAGCAATAAAATTATTTATTAAGCACCTAGTGCCAGGCAATATGCTAACATTAGTACCAGTCTTCAAAGTAATCTTAGAAGGTCAGTATTATAATATTAACTTTACAGAAACAACAACTATGAAGAGTTGTTAAGTACCTTGCTTAAAGTGGAAAAATAAATGGGGGCACTGATATTAAAAGTCATGTCCATCTAGTCAAAATTTCCAGGTTCTTTCCCCAGGCTTCCCTGAAGTCAGACCAAATGTGCTTGAATCCAGGTTAGTCATTCTGGTGCTGTGTGCTCGGTTACTTACTGAACTTCTTAAAGCCTCAGTTCCCACATCTCTTTGCCTTGACTGAATCTAAGGCTGTTTTGCCATAAATTATCTGTCAAATACGTAGCTTCATCAGAGAATGAGTGTAGTATGACCAGCACATGAGGACTGCGGGGACCCCATAGATGATGACTTCTCTAGCATGAGGTGATTTGTATACAAACACTCAGCTTTATCTATCATGACTTCTGACTGCCAGATGAGGACCACTCACTGTGCTGTGCTGTCCCATGCATTAATAGTGCTGGATGAAGTCTGTTGTGTTCCATGAGTTGTTGGCCTTCCGAGTCCAAGATCACTGCTGTTGGGTAAAGTGGAACAATCATTGCAAATTCTTCTCCTAGGTTTACTGAAGAGTACAGTAAGTCCCCTATATATGAACCTTCAAGTTGTGAACTTTCAAAGATGTGAATGTGCCCCTGTATGTCAGCTATTGTACTGTACTGCTGCACTTTTCAAGGTACTGTACTGTAAGATTAAAGATGTTTTCTTTATTTTTGTGTTTGTTTTTCATGTCTTATTTGTGTGAAAAATATTATAAACCCATTACAGTACAGTACTATATAGCTGATTGTGTTAGTTGGGTACCTAGGCTAACTTTGTTGGACTAACAAACAAATCGGATTTACAAACACGCCCTCAGAACAGAACTCATTCGTTCATATGTAGGGGACTTACTATAATTATTGAGGACAGATTTGTTCTCCATGATTAAAAACTCAAATGGTCTTGTTGCACTTAACTATACTCTATGGATTGCCATTTATTCATCTAAATCATTTTGGAATTTTTGAATAATTCAGTTTGAAGGGGTGGGGTGTAAAATTTGTTCCATGAGTTAACGGAGTTTGATGTCTGAATTAGGAGTGGATTTTCATTATGCAAACTGTCAGTCTCAAATTCAAGGTCAATTGCCTCTCAAATCCTCAATTCTTCCATCTATAGAATGTAAATGATAAAAATAACTACCTTTAACATTTGTTATGTAGATTAAATGAGATAACATTAGTCAATGCCTAGCATAATGCCTAGAATATAATAGGCTTTTGATTCATCTATTTTTCTGCCCATCCTTTCTCCCCAGTCACCTAGTTAAGTCATAGTTTGTTTTCATCCTACTTATGAAACACTCCTTCTATCTTTTGAGAATTTTCCTTCTGAAGTTCTAGTATTTCTTCGTAGAGGTGCATAGGTAAAGAACTACAACAGTTTTCTGTAGCTGAAAAATAGGAGAGTAGTAGGTGAATAATCTGAATTGGAGGCCCAGCTATGACACTGAGTTTATAATCATACTGAAGTCAATATACAGCCATACATGGGGCTCGTATGTGAAATAATATGGTGACCTCCAGACTATGCAAGCTTTAGCAAATGAAGAAGGGGAAGTCTATGCTTTTCCTGATTCTTAAAGCACTCTGTCTCCATTTCCCACCTAAAAACATGTTTGGTCATGTGACATTATAGTAAAAAAATCCTTAAAAATCACCTCGTTTGACTTCCTCATTTTGCAAGCGAGGAAGGTCATAGGAATAAAACCATTTGCTGACAGTAGTATACCAAGTTTACTTCTGAGCTCACCTCTGTTGATTTCCAATGTAGTGTTCCCTCCTCTGTATCAGGCCAGCCCTTCTTTCAGAGTGAAGGACAATGTTCCACATATTTACAACCCATAAATCACGTTTATATTGTTGGAAGATTTAAGGCATGAACATGTTTATTTTACATTTCTTTCTTTAAAACCATTGTCAAATATTTCATAGGTACAAAGAAGTGTATACAACCTGAATATAAAATTTAAAATATGATAAAACAAATCCAAGTTAACTCTATCCAGGTTAAGGAATAGCATGTTACCAGTCTATTTAAGACTCCAGCCTCTGACATCCACTGCATATGTAACCACTATCCTGAAATTTATGCATTTTCTTGCTTTTAAGAAATGGAGTTTTTGTTACATATCCCTAAATGACATATTATTTAGTTTTATTTGTTTTTTTTGAAATCTATGTGTAAATGGAATAACACTATATATGTCTTATTTCAGATTACATTTTCTACTCACAATTATATTTTAGAAATTTATTCACATTGATACTAGTCACTAAAGCCATTCTTTTTCACTGCAATATTTTATTCAATTGTATAAAACTACCATAATTTATTTAGCTATTATTCTGTAGGTATACATTTAAGTAGTTTCCAAATTGTGCTTAAACATTTAAACATTGCTGCTGCAATTAAACAAGCAATTAAACATTGCTGCTGGAAATATTCCTTTGTATGTCTCCTTATTCATGCGTGCAAGAGTTTTTCTAGCATATATACTAGGGAATAAGTTTGCTGTGACATAGGTTATGCATTTACTCAAAATGGTAGTACCAGTTTACACTGCTGCCATTCCCATTGCTCCCTGCCCTTGAAAACCTCTGATAATTCTACTTTAAATTTGTGTCCATCTGTTAAATGTGAATTGTATCACATTGCAGCTTTGCTATGCATTACTGAAAAGAATGAGTGTTTCTCACTTGTTGATAGGCCATTTACATTTCCCCTTTTGTTAAATGTCATCTTTTACCCATTTTTCTTGTTGTGCTATTTGTCTTTTTCTTATTGATTTGTATAACATATATTATGTGTGTGTGTGTGTGTGTGTGTGTGTGTGTGTTTATGTATGGGGGGTGTGGGCTCTTATTCCGGAGCGAAGGACAATGTTCCAAATAGTTATAACCCGTAGATCAACTCCATAATGTTGGAAAGTTTAAAGTACAATATATAGCCTTGTAAATAGAGATCAATGATACCTTTTTCATCTATGTTATTTCATATGTGAAAGAGTATTGTGACCTCCATTCTATGCAACATACACATACCAAAATTTCCCACATGCTTTGAAATTAAGTATGGTCATGTGACTTGCATTGAGCAAAGAATCACATGTGGAAACAACTTGTATTACTGCATAGAGAAAGTTCAAAGAGCCAGCAAATGATCTGTCATCCTCCCTTACCCCTGCTGAAAGGATAATGGTAGAATATGTCAAGGTGAAACCCTTCAGTCTAAATCTCTGATTAATTACACTGAGTAAATTCCCCAGCCAACCCAAACTAATTATGTAATGTGATTAAGAAATAAACTTGTGCTATGTTAAGTCTATAAGATTTTGGAATTGACTGACATGTTGACATTTTTACACTTTTACCTTTTTTTGACTTGATAAATTGTATTTCATCAAAATTAGAAATTTTGCTCTTTGAAGGACCATTAAAAAAACAAAAATGGGGCTTCCCTGGTGGCACAGTGGTTGAGAGTCCGCCTGCCGATGCAGGGGACACGGGTTCGTGCCCCGGTCCAGGAAGATCCCACATGCCGCGGAGTGGTTGGGCCCGTGAGCCGTGGCGCTGAGCCTGCGCACCCGGAGCCTGTGCTCCACAACGGGAGAGGCCACAGCAGTGAGAGGCCCGTGTACCACAAAAAAAAAAAAAAAAAATGCAAGCAACATATTGGGAGAAAATATTGACAACACATATATCAGAAAAAGAACTTGTATCCAGGAGATATAAACAAATCTTAGAAATAGTAAGCTATGAACAACCTAATATTTTTTAAATGACAAAATATTTGAATAGATGATTCACAACAAATGCTCAAATGACTAATAAGCACATGAAAAGATTCACAATATTAATAATTAGAAAATTAAAATTATAAGGAAATATCACTACATAGACATTAGAATGTCTAAAATTAAAGAGTAAAACGACCACACCTCATGTTGGCAAGGATGTGAAGCAACTGGTATTCTCATAACTGCTGGTGGGAATATAAAATTTTAAAGCCCTTATAAAGGTAGGAAATTCTGACACATGTTATAACATGATAGAAGCTCGAGGACACTGAGCTAAGTGAAAGAAGTGAAATGCAAAAAGACAAATACTGTATGATTCCACTTATATGAGGCACCTAGAATAGTTAAATTCACAGACAGAAATTATCAATAGAATGGTGGTTGCCAGAGCCCAAGGAAAGGGGAGAAGGAGGAATTGTTCAATTGGTAGGAAGTTTTGTTTTTATAAGAGGGAAAGTGTTCTAGAAATGGTTTGCAGAGCAATGTGAATGTTCTTGGTGCTACTGAACTGGTTAAGACAGTAAATATTATGTTATGCATATTTTACCAGAATTAAAAAAATTTTTAAATAGTTTGGTTAACCTAATATTTCCTCCTTGACTGTTTTGTAGAACTTTCCTATAAAAATATTTATTCTTCTTGTATTTTTCTGAAAATATTTTATTTTTCAATAGAACAATTAAAACTTTCAATATATTCTTGAACCATTTTGGCCCTTGGTATTTTTCTATAAATGTGTCCATTTCTCCTAAGTTTTTTTTTTTTTTTTTTTTTTTTTTTATGTTTTCTTTGTATTTAATTTTTGACAGTTTGATTAATATGTGTCTTGGCGTATTTCTCCTTGGATTTATCCTGTATGGGACTCTCTGTGCTTCCTGGACTTGATTAACTATTTCCTTTCCCATATTAGGGAAGTTTTCAACTGTAATCTCTTCAAATATTTTCTCAGTCCCTTTCTTTTTCTCTTCTTCTTCTGGAACCCCTATAATTCGAATGTTGGTACGTTTAATGTTGTCCCAGAGGTCTCTGAGACTGTCCTCAGTTCTTTTCATTCTTTTTTCTTTATTCTGCTCTGCAGTAGTTATTTCCACTATTTTATCTTCCAGGTCACTTATCCGTTCTTCTGCCTCAGTTATTCTGCTATTGATCCCATCTAGAGTACTTTTAATTTCATTTATTGTGTTGTTCATCGTTGCTTGTTTCATCTTTAGTTCTTCTAGGTCCTTGTTAACTGATTCTTGCATTTTGTCCATTCTATTGTCCATTCTATCTCCAAGATTTCGGATCAACTTTACTATCATTATTCTGAATTCTTTTTCAGGTAGACTGCCTATTTCCTCTTCATTTGTTAGGTCTGATGGGTTTTTATCTTGCTCCTTCATCTGCGGTGTGTTTTTCTGTCTTTTCATTTTGAGTAAGAAAATGGTGTCTTGTGTAGGTCTCTTGTGGATCAGTGTCCTGAAGTTGGCTCTCCCACCTCAGAGGCACAGCACTGACTCCTGGCTGCAGCACCAAGCGCCTTTCATCCACAGGGCTCCTTAATTTGGGATGATTCGTTGTCTATTCAGGTATTCCACAGATGCAGGGTATATCAAGTTGATTGTGGAGCTTTAATCCGCTGCTTCTGAGGCTGCTGGGAGAGATTTCCCTTTCTCTTCTTTGTTCTCACAGTTCCCAGGGGCTCAGCTTTGGATTTAGCCCCGCCTGTGCGTGTAGGTCGCCGGAGGGCGTCTGTTCTTTGCTCAGACAGGACGGGGTTAAAGGAGCCGCTGATTCGGAGGCTCTGGCTCACTCAGGCCTGGGGGTAGGGAGGGGCACGGAGTGTGGGGTGGGCCTGCGGCGGCAGAGGCCGGCGAGACGTTGCAGCCTGAGGCGCGCCTGTGCGCTCTCCTGGGGGAGTCGTCCCCGGATCCCGGGACCCCGGCAGCGGCGGGCTGCACAGGCTCCCCGGAAGGGCGCGTGGCCAGTGACCTGCGTTCGCACACAGGCCTCCCGGCGGCGGCAGCAGCGGCCCTAGCGTCCCACATCCGTCTCTGGGCTCCGCACCCCCAGCCGCGGCTCGCGCCCGTCCCTGGAGCTCCCCCAAGCAGCGCTCCCAATCCCCTCTCCTCGTGCACCAGGAAACAAAGAGGGACATAAAAGTCCCTTGCCTCTTCGGCAGTTCCAGACCTCCCCCCGGACTCTCTCCCGGCCAGCCGCGGCGCACCAACGCCCTGCAGGCTGTGCCCACGCCGCCAACCCCAGTCCTCTCCCGGCGCTCCGACAAAAGCCGGAGCCTCAGCTCCCAGCCCCGCCCGCCCCGGCGGGCGAGCAGACAAGCCTCTCGGCTGGCGAGTTCCGGTCGGCCCGAACTTCTGCGCTGGAATCTGTCCGCTTTGCCCTCCGCACCCCTGTTGCTGTGCTCTCCTCCGCGGCTCCCAAGCTCCCCCACTCCGCCTCCCGAAGTCTCCACCCGCGAAGGGGCTTCCTAGTGTGTGGACACTTTTCCTCCTTCACAGCTCTCTCCCGCTGGTGCAGGACCCGTCCCTGTCCTTTTGTCTCTGTTTAGTTTTTTCTTTTGCCCTACCCAGGTACGTGGGGGGTTTCTTGCCTTTTGGGAGGTCTGAGGTCTTCTGCCAGCGTTCAGTAGATGCTCTGTAGGAGTTGTTCCACGCGTAGATGTATTTCTGGTGTATCTGTGGGGAGGAACGTGATCTCCGCGTCTTACTCTTCCGCCATCTTCCCGGAAGTCCTCTTATCCGTTCTTCTGCCTCAGTTATTCTGCTATTGATTCATTCTAGAGAATTTTTAATTTCATTTACTGTGTTGTTCATCAGTGTTTGTTTACTATTTAATTCTTCTAGGTCCTTGTTAAATATTTCTTGCATGTTGTCTATTCTATTTCCAAGATTTTGGATCATCTTTACTATCATCACTCTGAATTATTTTTCAGGCAGACTGCCTATTTCCTCTTCATTTATTTGGTCTGGTGGGTTTTTACCTTGTTCCTTCATCTGCTGTTTATTTCTCTGTCTTCTCATTTTGCTTAACTTACTGTGTTTGGGGTCTCCTTTTCGCAGGCTACAGGTTCATAGTTCCTGTTGTTTTTGGTGTCTGTCCCCAGTGGCTGAGGTTGGTTCATTGGGTTGTGTAGGCTTCCTGGTGGAGGGGACTGGTGCCTGTATTCTCGTTGATGAGGCTGGATCTTGTCTTTCAGGTGGGCAGGGCTGCGTCTGGTGGTGTGTTTTGGGGTGTCTGTGAACTTAGTTTGATTTTAGGCTGTCTGTCTGCTAATGGGTGGGGTTGTGTTCCTGTCTTCCTAGTTGTTTCGCATGGGGTGTCCAGCACTGGAGCTTGCTTGTCATTAGTGGAGCTGGGTCTTAGCATTGAGATGGAGATCTCTGGTAGAGCTCTCTCCAATTGACGTTACGTGGGGCCAGAAGGTCTCTGGTGGTCCAATGTCCTGAACTCGGCTCTCCCACTCGGAGGCTCAGGCCTGACAGCCAGCCGGAGCACCAAGACATTGTCAGCCACACAGCTTCAAATCTTCTTCAATGTGTTCTTTGAGTTAGCTTTCCGGTGTGTTGGATCAAGGAGATTTCCTTCTTCATATTTTACAAAGAATTCTCCCTTTTTTCCCTTTGTGCTTTCTAGTTTCACTTGCTCATTGGTGCTGGGGGGCAGAGGCCTCACACCTGGCTCTTCAGACCAGAGTCCATAGTGCCTGTGTCATTATGTTTTAATTGTCTCAGTCGGCATACGTATTAAAAAATACAATCCAAGATTTTAGTATTTTTGTACATGTGAATGTAATGTATTCCCCAGTATATTTGCTTTTACTTCTTTTTAAAATTCTTTACATCATATTTTTTTTCATTTTTTATATTGAATTTATGATTTTCATTAAAGATTTCTGGTTATTTTGATGTTAAATGAGTTGATTTTGGCATCCTTTGCTATATCTTTTGATACAGTAGTGCTCCAAAGAAGTAATTTGAGTAACATTCCTCTGGTCCATAGTTATGTCTTCCACAACAATCTCTGGTGGAATTCATTCCACCTTCTTCTCCTATTGCTTTGCTAGCACCGGGATCTCCTAGTGGACATTCCCATTGCTTAAGAGGCAAAGAAATCAGGATTATGTGAGTTGGGCCTTCAGAAGAGAGACTAAATGGAGCCTATTCAAATCCTCAGGTTTGATTTGTACTGGAAGCATCATCCCGAGAGGCTCATCTGCTCACCCGCCAGGGCGGGCGGGGCTGGGAGCCGAGGCTCGGCTTCAGTCGGAGCGCAGGGAGAGGACCGGGGCCGGCGGCGTGAACACAGCCTGCAGGGGGCTAGCGCGCCACAGCTAGCCGGGAGGGAGTCCGGGGAAAAGCCTGGAGCTGCCGAAGAGGCAAGAGACCTTTTCTTCTCTCTGTTTCCTGCTGCTCGAGGCTCTCCTAAGTTTTAACTTCTAATTTTTTTCACCAAGTTGTTATAATATCTTTATTTTCCCTCTCCCTCTCAACATTGCTATTTTAGAATTTCTAATGTCATTTATCTCTTCTTTTTTACTTTATTTTTCTTGATGTGTTTTTTCCCCCCATTTATTTAAAATCAATTTTCCCTGCATTGATTTTCAGTCTTTGTTTTATCTCAATATAAGTTCTGACATGGCAAAACCCCTTAAAGTTAAAAAGTATCTTTTCAATATTACTCAGTTCTAAGAATTTTCAGATATCCATGATAAGTTATATTTAAGTGTGTTTTGAACTTTCTAAACAGCTGAAGAAAATGGAATTTGCATTTTGTTATCATTTATTGATTGCTTCATTAAATGCATTAGTGTCTGAGAATATAATTTATTTAATTAAAATGCTTTAAATTTGTACAGAATTGTCATATATCTTGGAAAGTTGTCAATTTTCATCAATTTTATATATCTCCTTAAAAAGAATGTATATTCTTCATTTTTGGTGACTGTAATATACAATATTTGTTTGTCAGATCACACATTTTAATTGTCTTGTTTAAATATTGTTATTTACTAACAGAGGTTTATTAAAGTCTTCATCTCTGATTATAAATATGTTTACTTCTGTCTTCTTTTGTTTCATATTTGAAGTTATATTACTAAGTGAGGAAAACTTTAGCATTGTAATAACTTCCTTTTTCACTCTAAAGTGATGACCCTCTATCTCTGAGTGATGTTTGTTTGTCTTATTTTTTGTTTTTTATTAATAAACTTCTATAGCTATATTATGTTTATGTGGTTAATACTTTTATAGTAAACAATTTCCCATATTTTTACTGTTAATTTTTGTGGTTCTTTTACATATGTTGCTGTAGTCAGCATTTCACTTGATATGCCTTTTTAATTCAGTCACACAAATTTCTGTTTTACTTATAACACTTTAAAATACTTACTAATATGTTGCAATATAAATTCACATTTTATCCTACTTCTACTATATATTTTTTCTTTCTTTTTTATTGCATATTCTCATAATTCCATTTTTTTATTCTGCAAATTTGTAAAGTACAAACTCAATTTCATTTTAGCAATTATATATGGTTCATAAAATACTAATCACCACCTTTATTTTATCCCCAAACAGTAGGTTTTTTAAATATGTTAAATTCAGTTATTCCCTTCCTATATCATATGATATTAATATGTATATTGATTCTATCATTTTTTCTGATATGTCATTTAATAATTTTATTTATTCTTTTGTTTATTATGTTTAAACACATATTTGGAACACCCAAAGAAGCTTTCATTCCTTCTTGCACTGAAGATATTCCATTGATAACATATTCTTTTTATATGAGATCAATCTTTTAAACTATGCTTACTGTAGCTGAGGTAGTGTCAAACTCAGATTTTGATTTTTCTGAAAATTTTTCTTCTTTTCACATTCAATCTTGAAATATATTCTCACTGCCTATAGAATTTTAAGTTAACGTATTTCTGTGTTGAATTAAGAGATTTTGCTATTCTCTTCTGAGTTCCATAGTGACAGCTGGTGTGTTCTATCATGTTAATATTAAGTTTCAATTTCTCTTTGTTTTCCTGGTTGTTCTAAATATATATTTTTTGGCTTTAATGTGCTCTGCAGAAATTGGCATTTACTGGACTTCTAAGCCTTGGAGATCAGTGTATTTTGTCAGTCTTAGATATTCCTTAGATAGTTTTCTTCTTTTAATTCTAGAAGTTCTCTTTTTTCAGGTCAGAATAGAAAATTTTCTATTTCTTATTACTTTGTCGTAATTAAACTATCATTATTATATTGGGCTGGACAAAAAGTTCGTTCCAGGTTTTCCATAACATTTTACGGAAAAACCTGAACAAACTTTTTGACCAACCCAATATATTTAATCACCTTATTCAACGTTTTGTACTATATAATTCCAACTTGTAATTTTTTGTGGATCTGATTTTGTAATTGATCATTTTTGTTAATCCACAATTATATATATTTTTTTATCTTCTAGTGTTCAGTGATTTTTATTTTTTCTCTCTTGTTCCTTGGAATCATGTCTGTGTTTAAAGAGAATTCCTTTAGACAAGGTTTAAGTTTGTCTCTCTCAGGTGCCAGAGCTTAACCACATCAGGTCCAAAAGATATTTTGGGTAACATATATTGTAATTATGGTCCTATACATTTACATATCTGTAAATGTCAGCTCATAATAAAAACATTCTCAGAGAAGGGTTTTATTTTTTAATTCTCCATAAAGAACCAAGGCTGAGACAGGCAAAATAGTGCTTTGTCCTGTACTTCCTTGTCTCCAATTTTTCCAATGGTTTGCCCCATCTCAAACATTCTTCAGAAATGCTTTAGTCACGTATTATCCAATAAATTTAAATATTTTCTATCAATACCAGAAGTTGTATCTCTACTTATCTGTGCCATCAGAAAACAGAAGCCATGTGTAACTGTATTCATCTGCTAGGGGTGCAATAACAAAATATGATGGATTGGGTCGCTTAAGTAACATGTTTGTTTTCTCACATTTTTGGAGGCTGCAAATCCAAGATCAAGGTGTCAGCAAGTCTGGTTTCTTATGAGGTCTTTCTCCTTGGCTTGAGGATGGACACCTTCTTACTATGTCCTCACATGGCCTTTCATTTGTGTTTATGCACCCTTGGTATCACTTCCTCTTATTTGTAAGGACACCATTCCTATCAGATTAAGGTCCCACTCTCATGACCTCATTTAACCTTAATTACTTCTTCACACGTCCTATCTCCAAATAGAGTCAAATTGGGGATTATGGTTTCAATATATTCAACAACTGAATATTACTCAGTTGTAAAAGGGAATGAAATTGGGTCTTTTGTAGGAACATGGATAGACTTAGAGATTGTCATATGGAGTGAAGTAAGCCGGAAAAAGAAAAACAAATATCATATATGTGGAATCTAGAAAAATTGTACAGATGAACCTATCTGCAAAGCAGGAATGGAGACATAGATGTAGAGAACAAACGTGAGTGGGGGAGGGCATGGTTGGATGAATTGGTAGATTGGGATTGACATGTATATGCCACTGGGTATGAAATAGATATCTAATGAGGACCTGCTGTAGAGCATGGGGAACTCTACTCAGTGCTCTGTGGTGACCTGGGTGGGAGGGAAATCCAAAAGGGAGGGGTTATGTGTATACATATGACTGGTTCACTCTGCTGTGCAGCAGTAGCTAGCACAACATTGTAAAGCAACTATATCCCAATTAAAAGTATGTATACAAGAAAAAAAAAAACCTAAAATCAGTACTCATGGTGCTTTTGTGGGCATTCCCATACACGTGCAGAGCAGCAAAAATTCGAATTGCCCTATGGACGTGTTCCCAGCTGAGGTCAAACAAGGTGAAAGCTTTAACTTCGTATTTTCTCTCCCCTACTATAAACAAGGTCCTTTTCAAAGTATATGTAGCGCCACATTTTTCACATTTTCCCACTTCTTCTTGGTGATTTCACCATTTAAAATGGCCTGCAAACCCAGCACTGAACTGTTGTCTACTATTCCTAAGCACAAGAAAGCTGTGATGTGCCTTTTGGAGAAAATATATGTATTAGATAAGCTGCATTCAGGTATGCATTTTAGTGCTACTGAGAGTGAGTTCAGTGTTAATTGATCACAATATATGTTAAATAAGTTTCCTTTTAAAAGAAATAGACATAAATAAAGTTGTGTTGATTGGTTGATGAGAATGTTGTGGGCAGAGGCCTGGGGAACATAACCCTATTTTTCCTCTAGGAACAATGCTTCGGTTTCATTAATTCAGTGGGGCGACTGTGGAATATAACTATGACAGATAATGAGAACTCAGTATCCGTACTTTTTCCACTTGACAAGTGTGGTAGACATAGCTGGCTGTCTAATCTGACACCTACTTCCACTTCTTGCATGCTAGCAACGCTCTAATATGAACACATTTGTATTGAGCTCAAGAACCCATTTCCTCAGTGGCCAATGCACCTATGGGAACCATGTAATACAGTTCTGGTCAATGTGATGTAGCCAGAAAATTGGTATCAGTGGTAATACCTGAAGTGTCTTCTCTTTATTCCTTGATCCTCTCCACTCCCTATTTCCGGTTAGCATAAAACAGAGCAACTGATGGGGTGGCAGCCACCTTACAAATAAGAAGCAATAAGCAGAATGACAAAGATTTACAGCAAATGTTAGAGCAGAGCATCCAGATCTCTGAAGCTTAGTCATGTCTTTACCTTGATCGCTTACCTTAAAGTGTCTCTTTGTGTAAGACACAGTTTTATACTTTATACTGGATGCAGTATTAGTGCAGATAATCACTTTTCACTCTAATTCCTGAACACTCTTGGTTTTTCTGACATTTTTGTCTTCAAACATGCAAAGATATTATATGAAGGTTGACACTGCTCCCTTCCTAGATTGCAACTAGCCCTTGATATTTGTACAAATGTTTTTCATTGCCCTGGGGAGACATCTGACATTTCAGGTGTTTTAGAATCCTCTTCGGCTATAGCACCTCAAAGGCTTACACTACACATATATTTATCTTACTCTCTGGGAACTTGAACTAAAGTTCAATATCTCTTCTTACAAGTACAAGGTATTTTAGAAAAGACAATGCATTTCCCATAAATGAGGGAAGTGAGAACTACTTGCATTTGTTAAGTACTTACTGTCATGTATCAGATCCTACAGATAGACTGGGATATTTAATCTGAACCAGAAACAAAACAAAATAAAACAATACTTGTGATGCAGGTGTTACCTTGCTAATTTTGCAGATAATGATACTGAGAAGAAAGAAAGGAAAGAAAGAAAGAAAGAAAGAGAGAGAGAGAGAGGGAGGGAGGGAGGGAGGGAGGAAGGAAGGAAGAAAACTACTTGCCAAAGGTCCCAGAGCTTGTATTCATTTATATAATTATGTAATGTGTAGCAAATCACTCAGAAAAAGTAGAGGCTTTAAACAACAGTAATTAATGTACTATCTCTCACACTATCTTTAGTTCAAAAACTCAGGAGTGGTTAGACAGTTCTGGAGCGGGACTTTGTTGTGAAGTTGCAGACAAATGTCCCCTGTGGCTTCAGTCATCTGAGGTCTGACTGGGGCTGGCAGATCCAATTCTCAGGTGGTTCACTCACATGCCTGGCAAGTGACACTGGTTGTTGACAGGAGGCCTCAGCCGCTCACCATATGGGTTGCTCCACAGGGTTGAGTGTGTCCACAGCATGCAGCCAGAGTCCCTCGGAATGAGAAACCCAAGAATGCACAGTGGAAGCCACAGTATCTGTTATTACC
This sequence comes from Orcinus orca, assembly GCF_937001465.1. Lineage (NCBI taxonomy): Eukaryota > Metazoa > Chordata > Mammalia > Artiodactyla > Delphinidae > Orcinus > Orcinus orca. The sequence continues at coordinate 15,522,492 of NC_064565.1, read as the reverse complement.
CAGCCTTGAAAATCACACACCTTCACGTCACCCATTCAACATGGGCATGAATACAGGAGCCAAGGATCACCACACTCTGGTTACCACGAAAAACTAGATTGAAGAAACTTAATTAAAAACAAATAAACAACAACAGAAACCTCATTCAAATGCCAGTGCATGTTCCTTTATACCATGTTGTCTCAAAACGTTTAGGCATTTAAGCACATTTCCATACTTTATAGCATCCTAGATCCCAGGAAGCCTGGAGTGGATGGAGCTAAATTTCAGGGGCTAGGTAGTCACGTTAGTTCAATATGTATCATTCCTGACAATAACATGTTATAACACAATTATAAAACAATTTTGAATTTCTTTAGCACCTCCAAGATTTGATCCAGAATTGGATAAAAACCAAGTTCCCTTGCTGGGTCTGATAGGTTAATGTCCTTACTTCTTCAGGCATTTGGCACATACAGACCTATAGGAAAACTCAGAATTCAGGAAGCAATGCCCTATTCCAACATCATCAGACCTCTTATTCCTGTTCTGCTTTCTGTAATTTCCTTATGGTAACAGGACAATATGGTAGGAGTGAAACCAGGTAATAAACTGGGGGCAAATAAATTAGATCTCTTTATATTTTTACTGGTTCATATAAAACTATATTTATGCTTATTGGGAATTGCATTATGAAGAGGGTGATGAATACTAACACCACAACCACCATTTAATGAGAGTTTAAAAAGTGCACCTCTCTGTGCTAAGTACATTGTATGTTTCAATCATTTACCCTCATATAAAATATATCTTATGAATTAAGTATTATGACTTTCATTATAGAGAGGAAGCTTTGAAATCTTAAGGAATTTATCCAAAGCTAGATCCTTGAACAGCAAAGCCTGGGATTCCAAAAGCCAGAACCACTCTATAATATCCAAATGTTTCTCTCAAACGTTGTCCATGCCCATATGGTCAGAGTAATTTTCTGAAGAAATTAACTCATTTTTCTCCATCAGGTAAGCAAAACAGTACCTTGTTCATATGGCCTTACCAAGGACTAAGACAGTCCACATAAAGGAATTTTCCAGATGGCTGAAACTTGAAGAGCACAAAATTTATTTTAAACATTTTGAATAGAAGTCTTTCTCAGGCATACTTCACACCATTTTGTTTCTTGAATGAGTATTTGAAACCCCACATAACCTCTTCTTGGTAAGACAGAGATCACTGCAATTTCTATTCTTGCTGCAGATTGTCATGCTGGGATACCGTAGGGATAACTAAGCTATTTAAGATGGCTTATCCCAGTATTTAGGGGCTCCAGATAACAGTTTCTCATGTATTCTATAGCTCAATAAAAATACAGAACAAAATGTTTGTTTTCCTCTCTTTTTGACTGGCAGCCATCACCCTTCCCTATCTCAGCTATGGCCTCTTCTACACATGATTATTCATTGTTATAGGAGAGGCTACAGCTGAGATAGGTAAGGTTGAGGGTTGCCAGTCATTATACAAAATGAACTAGAGATACATAATACAAAGGCAACAATGTTGCTAGTACTGTGCCTTAAATAAGAGTACATCTGCTGGTAAACTGGGTTAGTGCTAGTATAAGAATTGATTAGATCTTATTTAATTTCTTAGAGGCCATTCACATTTCCTCCATTGTTTTCCTGCAGTATTTTCAGATGTGTTTGAGGCTTAAGCAATCATGGAATGATTTTGATTATATTGTAGTTAATAAGGTCACTGTTAGACACCCACAATACTGAACATAAGACAAATATTAAAGGTGTTCTGAGCCTTAAAGGGATTGACTAATTTATCCTCTGAGGAAAGGGAAGGGGAATTATCATGCCTGCACACAACATCTTTCAATGTTCCAAACAATGTTCTGAATTAGTTAACTAGTATTCACAGGTTACATATGGATTTAAGAAAATGCCCAAGGACACAGCACCTGGATTCCACCAAAGCTGTCTCTGATTTCAAAACCTGTGTCCTCATTAATTCACTATTATTCCTCCACCAGTATGATGAAGTAGGACATATAAAGCAGAAACAAAAGTACTGAATAGTCTTGATTCCAAAGTGTTATCAGTTATAAAGCTCATCAATAATTTAGCAACATTTTAGTGGAAGATGAATGATTCAATAAACGTATCCATTGTTAGTAAGAGGGACTGCAGATTTTAAAAAATATAAATGTGTATGTGTATGACTGAATCACTTTGTTGTACACTTAAAAATAACACAACATTGTAAATTAACTATACTTCAATTAAAATAAATTAAAAACTAAAAAAATAAAACTTCATTCCTGGTAACTCCAGGACAAAAAATGTAAATCAAGCCATTTATACAAATATATATATGTGAAAAGTATATCTTAGAATGAGAAATTTCACATTATGAAAACATTGTTGTCATATGAGCATTTGTAAAAAAAGTATACAATATTTAGAGTAAAATATATATTTTCTGTGACTCTAGAAAAGAGGAATAAAGGAAGGATGACTGCTCAGAGATGAGGTTAATTAGGGATGCTGTACTGCAGTGAAGTTACTTCAGGACCAGAACTTGATAAAGCTACATAATAAATGTTTGTCAAGATGAAATATCTAATACTGTTATTATTAATCAGAAAAACAAACTTTCACATACATGGTTTGCCTCCTAACCCTGGGTCAAAGTAAAAGGCAGGGTCAGAGAAGCTCTAGAAAATATTTTTAGATTGCCATGCCTCTGTTTTCAAACAACTGTGAATTCAAAGTAATCTACGGAATATCTCCCTGATCCTCAACTACTGATCAATTCAAGGTGAGGATGTGTGCTATTGGGAAACATTTCTAGAAGTCAATGGAACATGGGTGCACATATGTATACCCTCACCCCGCCCCAACACAAACAGTATCTTAGGACACCACCAGCAGAATTTCCAATTTGCTGTACAGACTATAGAAGCTCTAGAATCAGCTAAGGTCAAAATGTTAGGTGTTAACGCAGGTGGGATCATTTTGACAAGTCACACTAAAGTCTGTGAAGATCTTCAAATACTCTCCACATATACCCTGATTTGTGAGTATAGGGAGAAGCTGTTCACAAAAATGACAAAATGGGTCAAGCAAACTGAAATTTATCGGAACAGAACCAGCTCAGCAAGTGGTAACTCCTAATTATCTGTTCATTTTCAAAGGTTCAAAACTAGAAATTTACCATTATGTTTGATGACTTTCTGGAAACCAATCCTTTGAAGGGAACATTCTTCTCTCTTTTTAGCAGAGATTTAGCAGCCAAGGTCTTGGACATGCATATTTGAACATGTGTGAAGTCCACGCTTTAGGATCTCAAAACAGATTTTCCTATCCTGGAAAGAGGAGATTTAACTACTCACCCAGCAATAGACCAGATGTTGTTGTTAATTGCAACTGGCCGATCAGGAGCAACTGATTAAGGAGAAAAAAAAAAAAGTAAGAAGGAAAGAAAGAAAAAAACAAAGTGGTGAGTTCCTTTATAGTTAGGTCATGATACCAAAACTGTGGCAAAAGAAAAAAAAAGTAAGCACAGGTCATTATGACAAATAGTAAACATTTTATTCTGAGGTAGGAAAAGTCTGCCAAAGTCAGCACATCCACTTAGGCCAAAATAATCTGATTCATTTTATGGAAGTTTTAAGTCTTTTATTGTGTGTAAGGGGGAAAAGTTAATATTTTAATTTAGAATCACTTTTACAGCTAGTGCTAGCATAGATAAAAATTTATAGTTTCACAGCTGTAGTTTTTAGATTTAATTAGAGGAACTGTTCCCTTTATGCAACAAATTTCTCACAGAGGTAGGCTATGCTGATTTGAATTAATGTGCTTTAAATAATTTTTACTGAGTTCCTTGCTGTGAATAGCTAAATAGAAGTTTTGTGGTACATGATTTTAAAAGGAGAATTTTTTTTCTCTTGTAACTGAGTTTGGGCTTTTCTTCCGCCCTTAGCAACAACAATTTATAAACAAACACTTTTATAAGGAGAGGAGAGGTCAATATGACCGTGTTTATCAGTCAGTCCTAGATTTATTGAGAAATCTGTGCTCAGTAACTTGGAGACTAAAAACGAAATGTCTTATGAGGTCTTATCTTTGCCTTTATAAATGTCATAAATTAATTATTTTTTAAAAACTGATGACACATTTACAGGCTAAACTTTGTGGAAGCATCTGGACTTGTGTAAATAAGAGGCAGACAGTCATCAAGACAGGAGGTCATCAAGAAGTCAGAATCCCATTTGGAAATACTGTCAGCCAAAGAGAAAGTCATGCCAACCATGGCAGATGTGGAGGATAACCCCGGACTGTCTGCGTTTGAGAACTGGTGAGGCAACTTCACTTCACAGAACCATTCATTTCAAGAGTCTTTGAATGTGAAAGGCAGTTAGGTAACCATTTGTGTGCAGTTTCTTTTGGTCAAACATTTTATATGTGAAATTGAACGCCAGGCAAACAATATGAGCAGGAGGGAATAGAGACATGTTTGGTAACTTGACATTATGGCAAAAAGAAGATGAAATGCAAATCATTTTACTTTATTCAAGGTAAGTGACACACCTAGATATGTTACCAAATGCAAGTTCATGTGGTCAACTCACAGTGAGGTCAAGAAAATGGAAACATTGGAGTTTGGAGTAGAGAAAGGTGTATTGCAGGACCACGCAAGGTGACAGGTGGCTCATGCCCCCAAAGTCCCTGTACTCTTCGAAGGGTTTCAACAAAGCACTTTTAAAGGGAAGGTGAGGGAGGGGCGTGGCTGGTTGTTGCAAACTTCTGAGTGTCGGAATCCTTTGTTCTTGCAGCTGTCCATGCAGGTCAGGTCACCGTGTTGCTGTAAACCTCCAACAAGACAACTGTTATTCTCTGTTCTGCAAGTTTTTAATCTCTATATGTATGGAAAAGTGTTATACCCTTAAAGGTCAGAGCCCTGAGAATGGGCTACTCTGTATATTTCAGGTTATAGGTAACATTCTTTTACAAAAGGTACAGAGCCAACATGACTAAGCACAAGGAAAGGAACAGACCTAATATGGAGTCAGATTTGTTCTTCCCTATCAGAGATATACTATAAAAAGATGGTTGTGAAAAACAAAAGTGGGTATACAAATGTTTTATTATTGTTACACAAGGTCATCCATCCCTCTCTGTTTCCCAGATGGTTATTTCAAACTCTCTCCTTTGTGCTTAATTTATCACCATCTTTTTCCTCAGTCCCTCCTTTCAGCTGAAGAATCTCTTTCTCTGAGAAAACAAAGCCTCTCATGAGAAAATCCACAAGCTTCCAATATCCTTTCCATCCACCAGAATGCACTGGGCCAACATTCCCTATCTTTTCGCCAATTATTATTGTGTTTATCTTTGTGTCTCTAAAGACATCATGCTGATGTTGCTGTTGTTAATTTGTTAAGTTGTATTGATGTTTCCTTCCCAATAGGAAAAACTATATTTTTTCTTCCACCTTGTTATGCATAAAGTTTGCATCTCCATACCCGCTAAGTGTTATATTGCTATTTTGGTAGTAAAGTAAATACTCCAAGTTTAGCATTTCATGTCTATTATATTCTATTGATCACTGAGCATGATAGTAAACTATAATTACACTTGCTTTGCTTCACATGTATATTTTAATGTTGTTTTGTTCTTTAGTTTTCTGCATTCACAAACTCAATGTTATTTCCTTGCCAAATTATCAGAATCTCCTCAAAAGACTTTCAATAGTCTGTTCACATTACCTTTCTGAAGAAGTACATCCCATAACTTCTGGTCTTTTTCAGCTATGCAGGGTGCCCTTTGCTTCTTGTCCACAGCAGTCTTGCTGAAATTTGCCTTCACTGCCCTCCTACACATTTTTCTCCTTGCTTCTGGTGATGGATTTCCTGCTTCCATCATGTCATGTCTCCCATTTTATTGGTTTACTCTTAAAAAAATTTTTTGTACGGTAATTCTCTAATAACTTTCATGAACAGATGCATTGGAGGTAATTTTATTGTTGTTTTAGTTTTTTCATATTAAACTTATATGTATTGGAACCTCACACTTGATTACCTATGGACCCGTTAAATACAAACAATTTCCCATTTCCTCTTTCCCCAGAGGCTGGAAACAACCATTCTACTCTCTGTCTCTATGAATTTCTCTACTCTAGGTACCTCTTATAAGTGAAATCACGAAATATTTGTTCTATTCTGACTGGTTTATTTCACTTAGCAGGCTGTCTTCAAGGTTCACCAGTGCTGTAGCATGTGTCAAATTTTTGTTTATCCGTTCATCTATTCATGAGTGCTTAGTGCTTAGAAATAATGCTGCTATAAATATGGCTATACAAATATCTGTTGAGTCTGTTCTTTTAGTTTTTGCAGGGTATATATCCAGAAGTGGAGTTGCTGGCTATAGAGTAATTTAGTATTTGATTTTTTGAAAAATGACATCCATTTTGATATTCCTATTAGTAATGCACAGGGGTTCTGATTTCTCCTCATCCTTGCTAACGTTTATTTCTGTTTCTTTATTTCTTTATTTTTTGTTTTGTAATAGTCACCCTAATGGGTGCGACATGGCATCTCATTGATTTTTGATACGGATTTTCCTAATAATTAGTGACTTTAAACATCTTTTCATGTGCTTATTGTCTATTTGTACCTCTTCTTGTGTATCTGTTACATCTTTTACCATATATTCATTTGTTTTTTAGTAAATTATTGTTTCAAAACTGCTGTTTCTTCTTCATTTCTTTTTGTCTTCATGTGGTTATTCTTTTTTAAACTCTTTACTGCCATTAGTGATTTTTTTTTTTAACATCTTTATTGGGGTATAATTGCTTTACAATGGTGTGTTAGTTTCTGCTTTATAACAAAGTGAATCAGTTATACATATACATATGTTTCCATATCTCTTCCCTCTTGCGTATCCCTCCCTCCCACCCTCCCTATCCCACCCCATTAGTGATATTTTGAGAGACCATGACTGTAGATAAATGTGCTCTATCTACAATATGTAAACAAGAAATTTCCTTCTTACTTTTCTCTCATACAGTACAAGCATGCTTTCATCCCCACAACTCTATCAAAGTTGTTTTCCCCAAAGTTATCAAAGACTTTCACCCTGCCAAAACCAAGAGTTAATATAATGTCCTTCAGAAACAGTAATGTGCTAAACTAATTTCTAAATGCCAAGTTTGTCATGTATTTAATGCAAATTTGGGCCTTAAGAAAGAAAATAATGCAGGAACACCTGTGGGCAGTTGGTGTTAATTATGAATACACAAACTGAACCCGTGCCCCCTACAGTGGAAGCAAGGGGTCTTAACCACTGGACGGCCAGGGAAGTTCCCCACGTCACGTCTTTTAAAGTCTGTGGTGATTGGTCACTGCACACCTACTATTCAGTTCATGCATGAACCAGAAAGGGTGTCATGTGTAACCTCCTTGTCTCTCAGTGATGACCTCATGTGACATTATACAAAAATACATAATTGAAAGAGAAAGTTGACCAGGAAGATGAAATTGCAGCCAAAGAAGAAACAAAATGTGATAGTACTAGAAGTGAAATTCAAATCAAACGTATAATTTATTATAGATGAAGTAGCTGACCACAGAAATGTTGACACTGCTGCAATTTGTGAGACTCGACAGATTCAACTACAGGACTTCAGTGAAGGTGTATTTATCAACATAAATGTGATGAAAAGAATGAAGTCTCAAAAAAAAGGGATGGTGCCAAAAACCTGCACACTGAAAGCACTCGCAGACTTATTTCACGAAGTTAAAGAACAAATGATAAAATGCTGGAAGCTTCAACAAATATAGAAAGTATGTAACTATTTGCATAGAAAAGACTCATTCCATATCCTAAGCTATGTGACTAGAAGAAGGCAAGTACTGTTTATAAAGAAATAAAGCACAATTGATTCTCAATCTTTCTAAAAATTGTGACGTGATTTGTCATTGTTGCCATGTGCGTCTGTAATCTGTGAACTGAAGAGTTAGCTGCAAAGTTTACGCTTCATGTAATTACTCACTGTTAAAGTGCTAGGGTAACTGGAATTTGAATTGTGTAGCTGGGGACTAATGTTATTTAACTAAACTATGGCAACTGGAATTCACACACATCTGTGCTAGGTAAAGCATGGACAGTTGGTAAGAGCAAAGGAACTAGATAGGAGTATAGCACGGAATGCTGGAGGTGAGGGAAGGTGCAGTTAAGGAACTGCCAGCCCTCTGCTTAGATTTCAGGTCATTGTTAAAACCATTTTCAGTTATTCTAAGAAGCTCTTGTTCTTACACATGGATACACATCCATTCACAGACCAAGGGATATCAGCTATACACAATGTTTGATAGATATAATCTATATTATGCCATGACTTTTTGCCTGCTATTAAATGCAGGTCCGTACAACTAGGTCTTTTTATTAAGGACAGTTGTCAATGGTTTTAACTGATAAAAATTTATAACAGAATAGCTACAATAGTAAAATACTGTTGACTGCAAAATCACATTATATTTTATGGTAGATTACATTACTTTAAATATCTGTTATATTTATCTGTCAGAGAGGAAGCACAGATATGAAACTACCTAGATCACAACTGGACTCTGATATCCTTACCTATGTCTGCTTCTTCCAGTCTACTGGTTGTTAGGGTCTCCTTCTGATTTCTTGCTTTTAAGGGGCTCCTACCTATGTAAAAAGTCAGTGGACCATCTGAGGGAATATGCATTTTTAGCTGCGTTCTCTCTCCAATAGAAAGTGGCACATTTTTGTTGTTGTCATTGTTGTTGCTGATTTAGACCTTTGGAATTGATGTTTTTGAAGCACTTCAGGACCACTTATATTCTTTTCTAAGAAGTTCTGCAGGCTTTTTGAATTCCAACCAAGGCAAAGCATTGAAAGATATATACGATCAAGAGCTTACCCATCCATTTCAAATGATCCAGCCCAATGCTACACAAAAACAAGTGAGAGGAGGGTGCCTGTGACCATGTTCTGTATCTGCCTGTCAATCATCAGAGGCCAGGATTCAACCCAGCAAGTGAGAACTGGGTAAAAGAAAAATCCAGAGCTGGTATTCTTAATGATTTTGAACTTAGAATTTAAAATCATTTGCTCATATGACAACACTTACTCATATGAGATCAACTGGGAAAGAGGATGAGCTCAAAGTGTTAATTCAGAAGAAAGGCACAAATTATATTGATATACTGTGCATTTTGGTATTTGTTCACTTACCTTGTTTAGAAATAGCATCTAAAGAGAAAGGAAAAAGAAAACTTAAAAATAAATAACACCAAATGGTAACAGTAAAGTGAATAGGTTTTGCTGCACTCTTCACAAACAAGTGTACATTTATGATTTTTCATTAGTCACACTATTTTTCATATCATTTTTGCTGTGTCCTGATATTTAATAATTGTGTGTTCTTGATCTGAATCTTCAGACAGGTGTAAAAAAGGAAAGGAGTAAAGTGATAACATTTGCCTAACCAATGGCCTGGAAACCTTTGCCTTGGCCAGATTGTTAAAACTATGAAACAAATGGTGTGTTTTATATTCCCATTCATATGTACAGTGTCCTGTCATATTTTCTCCTCTTAGGTTCTTTAAATAGCTATTTCTGGCCTTTCTATGTGTCTCCTTACCTAATGAACATTCATCTTTTTGCATCACTTGAAAAAAGGTGACAAATCAGCATTTCTTTCTAAATAAATTGTAACTGAGAATGTAAAGCAGTATCTTTTTTTTCTCTTTCATTTCCTCATTGTGATAGTACCTAACAGATATCATCCTGTGAAAACTTCTGAGTCATTTTTTAAGAGGTATTTTTCTATGGCTATCAAAGGCTTTATTATATTAGTGCATTACTGAAATAGACTGGCATCCCTTCTTATCTTTTCTAATCTTTTATACAAACATATCTTTTATTTAAAAAATTTAAATCTTCTTTCCAAGGCTATGTGGTTAGGCAGCAGAATTGCTAGGGGGTCATTCATTGTTTCAGCGTTTTCCAGTCTTGAATTTTATGCTTTTTCCGTTTATTGCAGTAATTAAATGCGGGGTATTTTGTGTTATTTTCTTTTTCTTCTAGCTAGAAAGTTTATATTGTGACATAGATATGCCCTCTGAGATAATTCCAAATGGATAACAGACTTGAGTGGATAATAAAATATATTGCAAGTACAATGATGTCTCAAGCCCTCTTTGCTATTTGCTCAGGGGAGAGAGAAGGATAAACTGGGACTTCTTCCCTGGAAATGCTACCATCAAACTCAATGAGACCAGGTTTTAGTTTAGTCCCATAAACACTAAGTTGTCAACAACCATTGAACCAGAACTTGAGAGAATTCCTGGTGTTTGGAAGGTAAGTAAGACACAAGGAGCTCACAGGGAAAGTTAGTTAATGACAATCATAGATCGATGAGAGAAGTGTTACAAATGGAAGACCAGGAGAGACACCACAAAAAAATCCCCTTTTCATCTAGAGAGAAACTATTTTTCTGATTTTTTTTCATCACCAATTTTTTTTCATCGTTCATGTGAATAGATGCACACAGGATGCACTCCAGTGTACAGCTTTATTTTTTTTTTAAATCTTTATTGGAGTATAATTGCTTTACAATGGTGTGTTATTTTCTGCTTTATAACAAAGTGAATCAGCTATACATATATCCCCATATCTCCTCCTTCTTGTGTCTCCCTCCCACCCTCTAGGTGGTCACAAAGCACCGAGCTGATCTCCCTGTGCTATGCAGCTGCTTCCCACTAGCTATCTATTTTACATTTGGTAGTGTATATATGTCCATGCCACTCTCTCACTTCATCCCAGCGTACCCTTCTCCCTCCCCGTGTCCTCGAGTCCATTCTCTATGTCTGTGTCTTTATTCCTATCCTACCCCTAGGTTCTTCAGAACCTTTTTTTTAGATTCCATATATATGTGTTAGCATACGGTATTTGTTTTTCTCTTTCTGGCTTACTTCACTCTGTATGACAGACTCTAGGTCCATCCACCTCACTACTATTTTGCAGAGTCTTGTGATTTTGAGGTTTAATCATGTTGTCATGTGTATTACAACTTGATTCATCTTTATTGCTGAGGGGATTTTGTATCCATTCCCCTGTTGCTGGATATTTAGGTTGTTTCTAATTTGGGGCTGAGAACTGCCCAACTCTTGACACGTAATGACTTTGTCCAAACATCTGCACGAAGAGGTGACCAAACTCCAGCAAGGCTTCTAAGAGCATAAGGCACTGTCCCTAGGATGACCCCAGTCCCTTACAAAACACCTGCCCTAGAAAGATCAAAGCTGCCAGAGAATTTACTGTTTGTTCTAGCCCCCAGACCTCTCATTCTTAGAGCATTTACTAAAAGAGCAATGGCAAATCCTTTATTTTTTCCCTTTGCGATGCATATGTATCTCCTACAATCCAAAAGTGTCCTCCTTAAGGAGCTGAAGACTCTACCACTCTCCTGCTATGTAAACAAGAGTACAATTTATTCCCCTTTCTCGGTCTCAGTTTCCTTATTTGTAAAATGAGGGGCATAACTGGATAACATCTAATTTGCTCTGGCATGTTCTCTCATTTCCCAATATAATGGTGAAGAAATGATGTCAGTTCCTCATCAAATAGGGAATTCCCTGGCGGTACAGTGGTTAGGACTCCACGCTGTCACTGCCAAGGTCCCGTGTTCAATCCCTGGCTGGGGAAGTAAGATCCCACATGCCTCATGGCCAAAAAAAAAATGTGACCCAAATAATGCTTACTACCATTTCAACTGCAGTCTTTATTTTTTCTAATTTGCAGAATGAATGGATCCCATCCTATGTATTATATCTAATCAATCATATGGCTAGGTATTAAGATTCCTTTCTAGTTCACATGTCTCCATTTTTGCCTGTGTAGTTTCATTCCAATAAACATGCAGCAGACACATCTTAAATAGTAAATATTTTAGGTATTTGCTAAGTAGGATCAAGGTTATTTTTACAAGTCACTGTTCTGTCAAGGTAATAGAAGTCCATGAATAGCAGCAGAGAAAATTATAGAATTTAATTCACCTTTGTTGAACATTCTTAGTGCCAAAATGCTCAGATTGTTTTCCATGATACAATTTTTTTTAAGTTTTTAAATGATTATTTTTCAGAGTAAAACTATCAACTGGCCATCATCAATAAAATGACTATAAATCTCATTATTTGTGTATGTTTGTGCATTAGTCCATATATGTATATATTTTGAATCTGACTTTTCAGAACGGACAGACCCAGGAATTTATATTTCTAACAATTTTCCAGTTAATGCTGCTAGTCTGGGTATGACCCTCTGAGAACTACTGACAATGACAGAGAAAAAGATGTCTATTGCTGATTATGTTTCAGATGCTAAGATATCAAGGTGCTGGTGTCTCTCACTTTGACATGGTATCCAAAATGTAAAGTAAGTGTGAAGTCTTTCCCATCTGGAAGGTAGAGCTGAGATTGTTGGTAACTCCTGCCAAGCACAACATAAGGAACTGGAATTGGACTGAATCTGTAAGTAGTGAGGAGAAAAGCGTTGACTTGAAGTTCAGCTGGAGATCTTGGGGAAAGAAGAGGTGTTTGAAGCAAGCCCTGAGGCTTGAAATATTATACTCCTTAAGACTGGGGGCAAGGTAACACATGATCCTTTAAAAATACAAAGGACAGAAGCACTGCCAGCACATAAACTTGAAAACTCACCGCAGCAAGAGAAAACAACCACAGCCAACCAACTCTGCGATATGCATGCATAACTTTCCTATGAATGACATTTGCAAGGAAAACTTACCTTTCAGAGGTGTATCCTGATTTCTCTTGTAAGGAAGCTATGGTTTGGGGACAGAAGGCAAGTTCCAAAGGTCCATGTTTCTACCCCTTATTGACTGAGTGGTTTGGGGCAATTTGCTTGATTTCTCCAGTCTTCCAATGATAAATGAAAACTCTTTGTACAGTATAACTTATGGATGATAGGAATGATCAACCATAGTAAAGGACATGTAGATAGTTTTTAAAGCTCAGCAGGCATTACTAAAATTTTATCTTATTATCTAGCTGTATGGTACATAAGTATTTTGAAATGTCATGAGTTAGGGTAAGTAGCCAGAGCTGCAAACATAGTGTGAATATATTACTTCTTCCTTGCTTCTTAACACTGAGAAGAAAGAAGATTAAGGACAGACATTTTGTAGCTTATTTCTCCACATGCCTGATTTTCACAAGGAGTCAATACCATCCTCTAGTGGAGTAATAAGAAGAAAATCAACATGACATTCACAATTTACTAGGCAAGTCAAAATACCTTCCTAGGGGGGTTTCAATAATGAAATACCGGCATTCACTCCATCCATTTCAAAATCAGATTGAAAGCCTAAGGGAAAATTTCCCTGAAGAATTAACATTTCTTCATGTTGCATATATGTATAATACAATAATTCTTCACGTGGAAGCAATTTTTCTTGACTGTCATAAGAAGGGGACGAGGGTAAAATTACCATTTTACCAATTGGAATGAGCCTGAAGAGTCTCATGTTCAACATCTTGTCATTTACATTTTCTAAGGTCTATTTATAATGGTGTTCATCTCTCGCTGCAAGATAATTGGCTTTTTCCTTTACTCCTAAGGTGGTTGATGCTGTTTCTAATGATTCTCATCTTGTTAGTCATAGTTGAAGCCAGGTTCAAAAACAGGTGCTTTCATTGCTTTTTTTTTCTTCATTTGAGTGAGTTCCATGGAGTCCTACACATACTAGGCATTTGCTACATTTCTACACAAACCACAAGGCTAGAAACAACAGCAGACAGCAAATGAATGCTCTTCACTACTTCATTCAATCCTTCTTGTGAAGGATTCTGATCCAACAAGGTGACTCTTAAATAGCCTGCTTTCATGTTCTTTAGAGAAAGGGAAATCCTTCTGTCTTTAAAAATACAAAATCATGTAGCCGATGTTGGAGGGCTTCATGTTAACAGAGAGAGGAAAGAAGGTGGCTATTTTCTCTTCTGGATTTGTTCATAACTGAGCTTTGAAGAAATTTTTTCTTTTTTTTATATTTACTTTTATTGGAGTATAATTGCTTTACAATGTTGTGTTAGTTTCTGATGTATAACAAAGTGAGTCAGCTCTATGTACACATATATCCTCATATCCCCTCCATCTTGCGTCTCCCTCCCACCCTCCCTATCCCACCCCTCTAGGTGGTCACAAAGCACCAAGCTGATCTTCCTGTGCTATGCAGCAGCTTCCCACTAGCTATCTATTTTACATTTGGTAGTGTATATATGTCCATGCCACTCTGTCACTTCATCCCAGTGGTTTTTGAAATGTTAGTCATCATAGAGTATAACGAAAGAAAAACAGCATGGCACCTGCCCTTGGGATTCTCATAGATATGATAGATGTATCTTGCTTATCCCAGGATTATATTACTATGTTAGTGGACTGAGGAAAAAAGTTACACACACACACACACACACACACACACACACACACACACACACACACACATCAACCCTGGTATTTTACTGAGTGCTACTATTTTCTATATGGAAAGAGAACAAAACATGTCTAAAATACAAATTAGGATTTTCTGGTTTTTTCAATTAATTTTTTATGACGATGTCTAAACTCTATGGAAATTACCAATCCTTCACATGAGTTCTCTTCTCCATTTAAAGCCTTATTTCTGCTCACATTTTAGTGGTAACAATTAAGCCACATAAAAGACTACAATGAAAGGCATCTCCTTGCTCATCTGTCTGCCCTCCCAGACCTGTTCCCCAAAGGCAGCCAGTTTTTATTTTTGAACACTCAATAAATACTTCTTAATTTTTTTGTGTTTGAGGCATTTCTTCCTTCATTCATTCACTCAGAAATATTACTTGAGTAACAATTACACGGATGGCAGCCATCATGCTAGACACTAGTGAATTGAACCTGAAATAAACCAAAGATACATGGTGGCTAAATGCTGTAAAACAGTGCTTTTCTAGATGCCTAGGGTGAATGATGAGATCTTTTCCCCTCAATTCATTTCAGACCGATACTGTTATACAATGTATAGAGAAATGAAATTAAAAACATAAAAATTACAAACAATTATTACATTCAACAAACATCCAAGCATTCTGTCAAATTGCTGGGCAAGATTCTAAATTCTTATTCTCCATTTTCTCTTCAAGATGGGCAACATGACATTTCTGCACTAGGAAAGGAAGAGGACTATGTTTGAGAAGCATTTGTATTAGTCACAGAACACAAACACAGCAGGGACCAATTTCTTCTACTTCCTCTTACCTGTTAGTGTCAAGGATATTTCTTCCACCGCCCCCAGGGGTCGCTCTAGAAGATAAGTTTGCTTGTCGTTGTCCTCGGCCATTAGAAGAAAGGATGTATTCAAATGAGGCTCATTAAAGTCTCCTACAAGAGCCTGGCATTCAGCTTCTGGGAGCTCATGGACAATGGAGGCAGATACTTTCAATTAACCGGAAATAATATTTTTATGTCTTTATTGGTTTATTCATGAATTTTAGCAATTACCTGTGTATTTTCTTATGAAAGTTGAAAATATAACTTGCTAAGATGTCCTCATCTCCTTTTCCTCAGTTTCCAAATTTTTCACTATATCTCTACCTTTTCTTCTTCTTTGGGCCTCATTATATAACACACACAAACACACTCACGCAGATTGCACATATATATACTAAAGTTTATGTTTCCTATTCTATCAGTTTTATAATGTCTCAGCTTCTTCCTTTATGAATTGATATATTAACATCCTGACCTGTTTAAAGCCTTTTCATTTTCTGCTTCTACTTGTTTAATTTATCATCTGCATTTTTAATGAAATTATTTATTTTAAGCTCTGGAATCATAATTACATTTTCTGCCCTTTTTTCTATATTTTGTTTGTAACATGAAAATCACTATGTGATGATTTATTGTTAGTTTTATAGCAAGAATGTTCATGATAAAGTCAGAATCCTAGGAATGCACTACCTCTTTTATAAATCCAATGCACAACCCCTGTGACAATCAGGGGAGACAATTGCAAATATTTTAGACTGTCCTTTCACCCCATCAAATATTCAAAATATGATATAATTTGGTTTACTTTATTGAGTAAACAACTTTCTTGTGCCTTTCTTTTGCTTATTAGTTAGTTTGCCCCTGAGTTTTTTTTAACTTTCTTTCTCTTTGTTAGTTTTTCTTTATTCATCATGTCATGAATATCTTACATTACTGAGGTTATCTACTTTACTGAAACCATTCCATTTTTATCCTGAAAAACATGCTTCACTCAGGCCTCTGAATTAGGATACAAATTCAAACCAAATAAAATACTTGCCAGGATTATCGACAGTAGCTATCCTGAGATTTCCTCACTAAAATCTGTGATTATAACCCAGGTGTTTCACTTTTGTGACAGTTATCTTGGTTAGCTACATCTTCAAGTATTCTCCTAAGAAATTGTGTGTGAAACAGAAATGTATTCATTCTTTGCAGTGGCAACATTTTGAATACATGTTTTAGGAATGCTTAAGCTGAAGTTCATGATCAAAATTATTTTTCCTCAGAATTTTGTAGACCCAATCTGCTGGTTGTTCATGGGCAGTAGGGAGAGAAACTTTTCACTAACTCTAAATATTATCTTTATTCCTTTATTTTTTACTCAGAAACTTTAGCAATCTCTTCTTATAAAATTTTCTTATAAAATTCAGCTTCCAATGTTATTGATAAGACATCTTATAAAAAGTAGTTCATATTTCTCTACCATTCTAGAAGATTTTTAGGACATTATTTTACTGTGTTAAATTTCATAGCAATATGTCTAATTGTGGATCATTAAGAAATAACTTATCCTCAGTGGTATTCAGCCCTTTTAATCTAAAGGATCATATCACTTCCCAGTTGAGAAAGAATTATGTATAGTGACATATATATTATTATATCTATATATGAGTTATTTTAACCACTAGGAATTATTATAACTACATATTAATTATTTCCTCTGTGTATTTCCTATTTCCTTCCCCTTTAAATTCATATGTTGGAGTCATTCCCAACTCTTCAGTCTCTCGTTTTCTCTCATAGTCTGCCCATTTTCTTTCTTTTTTTTTTCCTAACTATTTTTACAAAGACTATTCCTTGTTGTGTGTGTTCACAAAAGTTTTTGCTTTTTAGTCCCATGTTCAGCTAAAGTTTTGACAGAGATTTCATTCTGTGCCATTCGGTGCAATGGGTACTGACAAGTGCATAATGTCAGATATCCACAATGGTACCATAGAGAATAGTTTCACCTCCCTAAAAATCCCTTGCAGAGTCATATATTTTAAACTCTTATACTCCCTCAATTTGATCTCTACCCTCTGATACAAGTTTTGTGTCTTTTTATCTTAGCCTTTTCACATTAATGGTTTCCTTCAAATGTACTTCGAACATTGTATGTCCACTTACATTATATTTAATTTATTTTATTGAACTAGAGTTGATGTATAGTATTATATGTTACAAGTGTACGATATAGTGATTCACAATTTTTAAAGTTTATACTCCATTTATAGTTATTATAAAATATGCTATATTCCCCATGTTGTGTAATATGTAGCTTATTTTATACCTAGTAGTTTGTATCCTTTATATATGTCTACTTAGATTTTAGAATGAGGCAATAGGAGTCGTACATATAGGAATTGTGGATATGACAGAACGTATAGAGCTTATAGCTTTGTATTAGTGGCTATGTGTGCAGGGATCCTGGAATTGCCAGAAAAAGGCTGTATCTAATTTGGGATTCCAAAACGCACAGCACCTATTTCAATTTAGGTGGGATGGATCAGTTACCTCCTCAGATATAGTCCATTATCAAGTTGGGACTTTTACTTCAAAACTTTGTTGAAATCTCAGAGGGGTGTGGTGGTGTCAAGATGACAGAGTAGGAAGATGAGGAGTTTGTATCTCCTCACAACTACGGTAACCTCCAGGCACTGGTGGGGGACCATGGACACCTAAGGGGATAGGAGGAACCCCTCATGACCAGGTAGAATGTGGGGGGAAGGGAGGGGAGGAGGAGGAGTGGAGGTGGGACAGGACTGGTACCCCTGAAGGGAAGCTGGCGGAGGGGAGGGTTTCCCAAGCCCAGAGGGGCACACTCACAGCAAGGGTATCAGCAGGGATAGGGAGAAACATTCGGGGTATTGGGAGTTCAGAGGAGAATGGGGAAAACACTTCCCCTATCTGCTGGGGTCCAAGGCCTAAACCTCCACCCTCTGAGGCCACCTCTGGCTATGCTGAGCCTAAGCCCCACACCTGCTACCCACCCCAGAACCTCTTCCAGCTGCACTGGTACTGAGTATAGGCCTCATCCCCTGCTTAAGCCCTGCCCACCTTAGTCCCGCTCACACCTAGCCCTGCCCCCAACAGCCAAAGCCTTTTCTGGCCTTTTTTTTTTTTTTTGCCATGCTATGTGGCTTGTGGAATCTTGATTCCCAGGCCAGGGGTCAGGTCTGAGCTCCTGTGGTGGGAGCACCAAGTCCAAACTGCTGGACTGACAGAGAACCTCAGACCCCAGGGAATATTAATTAGAGTGCGGTCTCCTGGAGGTCCTCATCTTGGCACCAAGACCCAGATCTACACTACTCCCTGTAAACTCCAGTGCTTGATGCCTCAAGCAAACAACCAGTAAGACAGGAACACAGCCCCCCATCAAAAAACAATGAGATGACAAAAAATATGTGACAGATCAAAGAGCAAGGTAAAAACCTAAAAGACCAGATAAATGAAGAGGAAATAGTCACCTACCTGAAAAATAATTCAGAGTAATGATAGTAAAGATGATCCAAGATCTCGGAAATAGAATGGAAGCACAGATAGAGAAAATACAAGAAATGTTTAACAAGGACCTAGAAGAACTAATGAACAAACAAACAGTGATGAAGAACACAATAACTGAAATTAAAAATACAGTAAAAGGAATCAATAGCAGAATAACTGAAGCAGAAGGACAAATAAGTGAGCTGGAGGATGGAAATGGTGGAAATAATTGCCAAGGAACAGAATAAAGAATGAAAAGAATTGAGGACAGTCTGAGAGACCTCTGGGACAACATTAAACATACCAACATTCAAATTATAGGGGTCCCAGAAGAAAAAGAGAAAGAGAAAGGGTCTGAGAAAATATTTGAAAAGATTATAGTTGAAAACTTTGACTATAATGGGAAAGGAAATAGCCACCCAAGTCCAGGAAGCCCAGAGAATCCCATACAGGATAAACCCAAGGAGAAACACACCCAGGCACATATTAATCAAACTAACAAAAATTAAATTGAAGGAAAAAAGACCCACAAAAACAAACCCAAAACAATTAACAAAATGGTAGTAGGAACATTCCTTGAATGTAAATGGATTAAATGCTCCAACCAAAAGACACAAACTGGCTCAATGGATTCAAAAACAAGGTCTGGATATATGCTGTCTACAAGAGACCCACTTCAGATCTAGGGACACATACAGACTGAAAGTGAGGGGATGGAAAAAGATATTCCATGCAAATGAAAATCAAAATAAAGCTGGAGTTGCAATACTCATATCAGAAAAAATAGACTTTAAAATAAAGACAGTTACAAGGGATCAGGATGGACACTATATAATGATCAAGGGATCAATCCAAGAAGAAGATATAACAATTATAAATATTTATGCACCCAACATAGGAGCACCTCAATACATAAGGCAAATTCTAACAGCTGTAAATGGGAAATTGACAGTAACACAGTAATAGTGGGGGACCTTAACACCCCACTTACACCAATGGACAGATCACCCACACAGAAAATTAATAAGGAAACACAAGCCTTAAATGACACGTTAGACTAGATAGACTTAAATGATATTTAAAGGACATTCCACCTGAAAGTGGAAGGATACACTTTCTTCTCAATTGAACAGGGAACATTCTCCAAGACAGGTCACATCATGGGCCACAAATCAAGTCTTGGAAAATTTAAGAAAATTGAAATCATATCAAACATCTTTTCTGAGCACACTTTAAGATTAGAATTCAATCACAGGAAAAAAACTGTAGAAAACACAAACACATGGAGGCTAAAGAGTGCACTGCTGAATAACTAAGAGATCACTGAAGAAATCAAAGAGGAAATAAAAAATTACATAAAAACAAATGACAATGAAAACACTACAACCCAAAACCTATGGCACACAGCACAAACATTTCTAAGAGGGAACTTTATAACAATTCAATCTCACCTCAAGAAACAAGAAAAATCTCAAATAAACAATTTAACCTTACACATAAAGCAGCTAGAGAAAGAAGAATAAAAACAAACAAACAAAACAAAGTTAGTAGAAAGAAATCATAAAGATCAGAACATAAATAAATGAAACAGAAACAAAGAAAACAATAGCAAAGATCAATAAAACTAAAAGTTTGTTCTTTGAAAGGATAAACAAAATGGATAAACCTTTAGCCAGACTCATCAAGAAGAAAAAGGGAGAGGACTCAATAAAATTAGAAATGAAAAAGGAGAAGTAACAACTGACACTGCAGAAATGCAAAGGATCATGAGCGATTACTACAAACAAATATGCCAATAAAATGGACAACCTGGAAGAAATGGACAAATCCTTGGAAAGGTACAAATTTCCAAGACTGAACCAGGAAGAAATAGAAAATATGAACAGTCCAATCACAAGTAATGAAATTGAAACTGTGATTAAAAATCTTCCAAAAAATAAAAGTCCACAACCAGATGGCTTCACAGGCAAATTCTATTAAACATTTAGAGAATACCTAACAGCTATCCTTCTCAAACTCTTCCAAATAATTGCAGAGGCAGGAACACTTCCAAACTTGTTCTATGAGGCCACCATCACCCTGGTGCAAAAACCAGACAAAGATATCACACACAGAAAAAAGAAAATTACAGACTGATATCACTGATAACACAGACACAGAAATCTCCACAA
Source organism: Orcinus orca (assembly GCF_937001465.1). NCBI lineage: Eukaryota > Metazoa > Chordata > Mammalia > Artiodactyla > Delphinidae > Orcinus > Orcinus orca. The sequence continues at coordinate 15,501,482 of NC_064565.1, read as the reverse complement.
AATACTAGCAAAGAGAATCCAACAACACATTGAAAGGATCATACACCATTGTCAAGTGAGATTTATCCCAGGGATGCAAGTGTTCTACAATATATGCAAATCAATAAATGTGATAGACCTATTAACAAATTAAAGAAAAAAACCATATGATCATCTCAATAGATGCAGAAAAAGCTTTTGACAAATTTCAACACCCATTTATGATTAAAAAAAAAAAAAACTCTACAGAAAATGGGCATAGAGGGAACCTACCTCAACATAATAAAGGCCATATATGACAAACCCACAGCATGCATCATTCTCAATGACAAAAAACAAAGCATTTCCTCTAAGATCAGGAACAAGAAAATGATGTCCACTCTCACCAGTATTATTCAACATAGTTTGGAAGTCCTAGTCATGGCAATCAGGGAAGAAAAAGAAATAAAAGGAATCCAAATTGGAAAAGAAGTAAAACTGTCATTCTTTGCAGATGACTTGGCACTATACATAGAAAATCCTAAAGATATCACCAGAATACTACTAGAGCTAATCAATAAGTCTGGCAAAGTTGCAGGATACAAAATTAATGCTCAGAAATCTCTTGCATTCCTATACACTAACAACCAAAGACTGGAAAGAGAAACTAAGGAAACAATCCCATTTACCATTGCAACAAAAAGAATAAAATACCTAGGAATAAACCTACCTACAGAAGAAAAAGACCTGTACTCAGAAAACTATAAAACACTGATGAAGCAGCTGTATAGCACAGGGAGATCAGCTCGGTGCTTTGTGACCACCTAGAGGGGTGGGATAGGGAGGGTGAGAGGGAGACACAAGAGGGAGGAGATGTGGGGATATATGTATATATATATAGCTGATTCACATTGTTATAAAGCAGAAACTCTCACACCATTATAAAGCAATTATACTCTAATAAATATGTTAAAAAAACAAAAAACACTGATGAAAGAAATCAAAGATAACACAAAGAGGTGGAGAGATATACCATGTTCTTGGTTGGGAAAAATCAATATTGTGAAACTGACTATACTACCCAAAGTAATCTACAGATTGAATGCAATCCTTATCAAATTACCAACGGCATTTTTCACAGAATTAAAACAAAAGATTTTACAATTTGTATAGAAAAACAAAAGAGCCTGAATAGCCAAAGCAATCTTGAGAAAGAAAAACAGAGCTGGAGGAATCAGGGTCCCTGACTTCAGACTATAGTACAAAGCTACAGTAATCAAGACAGTATGGTATTGGCACAAAAACAGAAATATAGATCAATGGAACAGGATGGAAAGCCCAGAGATAAACCCACACACATATGGTCACCTTATTTTTCATAAAGGTGGCAAGAATATACAAGGGAGAAAAGACAGTTCCTTCAATAACTGGTGCTGGGAAAACTAGACAGCTACATGTAAAAGAATGAAATTAGAACACTCCCTAACACCATACAAAAAAATAAACTCAAAATAGATTAAAGACCTAAATGTAAGACCAGACACTATAAAACTCTTAGAGGAAAACATAGGAAGAACACTCTTTGACATAAATTACAGCAAGATCTTTTTTGATCCACCTCCTAGAGTAATGGAAATAAAACCAAAAATAAACAAATGGGACCTAATGAAACTTAAAAGCTTTTGCACAGCAAAGGAAACTATAAAAAAAGATGAATAGACAACCCTCAGAGTGGGAGAAAATATTCACAAATGTAGCAATGGACAAAGGATACAAAAAATATACAAAATATACAAAAAACTCATGCAGCTCAATATCAAAATAAACAAACAACCCAATCAAAAAATGGGCAGAAGACCTAAATAAACATTTCTCCAAAGAAGACATACAGATAGATGGCCAAGACCCACATGCTCAATATCATTAATTATTAGAGAAATGCAAATCAAAAGTACAATGAGTTTGGACTTCCCTGGTGGCACAGTGGTTAAGAATGCACCTTCCAATGCAGGGCACACAGGTTGGAACCCTGGTCCGGGAAGATCCCACCTATCCCAGAGCAACTAAACCTGTGCACCACAACTACTGGGACTGTGCTCTAGAACTCACAAGCCACAACTACTGAGCCTATGTTCCACAACTACTGAAGCCTGCATGCCTAGGGCCTGTGCTCCGCAACAAGTGCAGCCACTGTAATGAGAAGCCCGTGCACCGCAACAAAGAGTAGCCCCTGCTCGCCACATCTAGAGAAAGCCTGCACACAACAAAGACCCAACACAGCCAAAAATTAATTAATTAATTAATTATTTAAAAAGTACAATTAGATATCACCTCACACCAGTCAGAATGGCCATCATCAAAAAATCTACAAACAATAAATGCTGGAGAAGGTGTACAGAAAAGGAAACCCTCTTGCCCTGTTGGTGGGAATGTAAATTGATACAGCCACTATGGAGAACAAGATGTAGGTTCCTTACAAAACTAAAAATAGAACTACCATATGACCCAGCAATCCCACTCCTGGGCATATACCCTGAGAAAACCATAATTCAAAAAAACACATGTAGCCCAATGTTCATTGCAGCACTATTTACAATAGTCAGGATATGGAAACAACCTAAGTGTCCATCAACAGATGAATGGATAAAGAAGATGTGGTACATATATACAATGGAATATTACTCAGCCATAAAAAGGAACAAAATTGGGTCATTTGTAGAGATGCGGATAGACCTAGAGTCTGTCATACAGAGTGAAGTTATCCAGAAAGAGAAAAACAAATATTGTGTATTAATATATGTATGTGGAATCTGGAAAAATGGTACAGATGAACCTAGTTCCAAGACATGAATAGAGATGTAGATGTAGAGAATGGACATGTGGACACAGTGGGGGAAGGGGAGGGTGGGACGAATTGGGAGATTAGGTTTGACATATATACACTACCCTGTGTAAAATAGATAGCAAGTGGGAACCTGCTGTATAGCACAGGAAGCTCAGCTCAGTGCTCTGGGATGACTTAGATGAGTGGGATGGGGCGGGTGGGAGAGGTCTAAGAGGGAGAGGATACGTGTATATGTAGCTGATTCACTTCATTGTACAGCAGAAACTAACACAACATTGTAAAGCAATTATACTCCAATAAAAAAAGAAAGGACAGAAAAAAACAACTTTGTTGAAATCTCTCATCAAATAAGGGACTACTTTCTCATTAAATTTCACATACATAAATTTATAAATTTTAAATTATTATTCCATTATTTCAATAGCAACTTGGTAGCCATTAAACTCAGTTTTGTGTGCAGGGTCTTCCATGAGGTAAGTAAAATAATATAGTCTATACCAATTCATACAATACTCAGCACTCACCATATGCAAACCTGTGTTATAAATATTTTTGCTACCATATTCTGTTTTCTACATGAATTCAAGACTAAAAGCACTTATAAATTAAGACCTGTAGTTTATGTATTAAAATTATATGTGTGTGTCATTTAGTGAAGGTAAAAAAAGCACTGAGGGAGTTGTTATCAAGCAACTTTGTACTTTGTCATCTAGAAGTATACCTTTATGTGCCATTGCCTTATAATTTCAAATAAATAATTTATTATTAGAATTACCCCTATTTTATATGGGAAAAAGAATATAATTATGATGAGATGTCAGCTGTTAGTCTTATCAGGGTTTCTATATACATGATGAGTGATTTTAATCTTGCTACTTTCAAGACTTTCTCTTTGTCCTTCAGTGTGTTAACTATAATGTGTCTAGGTGTAGATCTCTTTGACATTCATAGAGCTCCTTTGATGTGCAGATTGGTTATTTTTGTAAAATATCAGAACTTTTCGGCCATTACATCTTCAAATATATTTTTGACTACTTTGCCTCTCTCTTCTCCTTCTGTACCCACATTATGCATATGTGGGTGCACTGGTGGTTTTCACATTCTCTGAGGCTCTGTTCATTTTTCATTTGCTTTTCTCTCAGATTGCCTATTCTTGATCTGTCTTCAAATTTGCAGGCTCTGTCTTCTTCCATCTCAAATCTGCTATTGAGCCCCCCTAGTGAATTTTCAATTTTGGTTATTATACTTTTCAACTGAAGAATTTCCACTTGGTTCCCTTTGTGATTTCTATCTCTGTTGCTATTATCCTTTTTATGAGACATTGTCATCACCTTCATTTAATTCCTCAAACACAGCTTCCTTTAATTCTTTGAATATAGTTCTAAAAGTTGCTTTCATGTCTTTGCAAAGTCCTACATTTGACACCCTCAAAGGAAGTTCCTAGTGCATGTATTTTTTTCCTGTATATGTATCACACTTTCTTATTATTTGCATGTCTCTTTATTTTTGTTGAAAACTGGACATTTTAGATAATGGATTGTAGCTACTCTGGATACCACATCCCAGCCCTCACCCCCATCCCCAAGGGCCTGTTGTTATTGTTTTGTTTAGGAACTTGGCTGCAGCCAATCAGTGAAGTCTATTTCCCCCACAGTGTGTGGCTTCTGCTGGGCTTGTGCACAGTCCTCTGACCATCAGGGATGAGTGTGGTCTTAGTCAAGCTCTCTCATGGTCTCTCTCTGAACTCCCAGTTAAGCTTTTAACTGGTCTGCCTCTTTTGGTATCACACCCAGCTATTCCTCTCCACTCCTTGCTGGCTGATAGTTCTATTGTTTGTGACAACACCCTGGGAGCAAATTGCTCCACAATCTAATTCTAATTAAAGTGGCCATTTTGCATGAGCAAGGTGTTGCCTATCTCTAAGACTTTCTCAGTCTCAGGAGGGGATTTCTTAACTGTCTCTTTTCCTAGATCTCTTTGCATAACTTTGAGCCAGTTTTTTATATCTTGCTTGTTGCTAATACTATCATGGAGCTACTAACCTTCTCTTCTTTGCTTACCACCAAGATATTCCTTAGGCATAAACTTTGCAAGCTCTATTCCAAATAAAGTCAGGCCCCTTAGGGAAGGCTGCAGAAATTTCTGTCCTTCCAGTATGTCCAATCCCAGGGCAGAATATCTATGCCATTGCACTGGGCCTGGAGCTGGGCAAAATGGTTTGTTTTTCCCAGATGTGCATGCTACTCTATGGGTGGAGTGTTGCATGGTGATGGTAGCCCCTGGTCTTCTTGGTTTGGTCCTGTCATCATGGAACTACAAAGTACAAGCAAGCTGGGACAAAGTGAATGAATTCCCAGTATTCTCAACCTGCTGTACCTGGGTTATAGCTTTTGCCTCATGAATGGGTGTTTGGTGGGCGAGGAAACTCAGATCCTTTTGGTCTCACCTACCTGGACTAGAACTACATTTAAGTTCCTCACATACGAACCTTCAAGTTGTGAACTTTCAAAGATTCAAATGTGCATTCGCATGTCCAATCACATAAGTTAGTCCATGTGTTTGGCATACATTGTCACGTATGTGCATCCTCTCCACGTGGTTGTGCTTTTGTGTATTTTACTGTACAGGACTGTATAGTGTACAGTAGTACAGTATCTTTATTTCAAGCCCAGGATGTCCTGAAGCAAGTGTAAAAGCAGTGGTGATGTAGCTGGTACTACTGTACTTTTCAAGGTACTGTACTGTAAGATTAAAAAATGTTTTCTTTATTTTTTGTGTTTGTTTGTCGTTCACGTATTATTTGTGTGAAAAGTATTCTAAACCTATTACAATACAGTACTATTTAGCTGATTGTGTTAGTTGGGTACCCAGGCTAACTTTGCTGGACTTACGAGCGTGCTCTCAGAATGGAACTTTTTTGCATGTAGGGGACTTGCTGTATTGCAGTATATTGCTGAGGAGGACGAGAGATTCTGGCTGCATACACCTCCTGGAGTAAAAACCATGGCTTTAGACTAGGTGCTGGGAGAAGAGGGTCCCCATGGCTTTGGCCATAGTCACCTAGAGTAAAGCTTCCTTCACACTGAGTTGGGTATGGCAGTCGGTACCAGAGCAAATCATGACTTAAGTCATACACACACACCCCACACACACATTCTTACTGTTCTTACAAATATTTGGTAGATTTTCTTGATTAAACATTTCTTCGTTTTCTATGTGTTCCAAGGAAAACTTTCAGATACTTTTAAATTGTACAGTAATTTTTACAAATCAAAGGCTTGTTTCACTGGGAGGAGGGTTTGCTGAACTTCTCACATGGCCATTCTGGAGTGAGAAAGCAAATTTTTGACTGTAGAAATTATCCTAAGGGCAGTGAGATTTTGGAAAAAAAATAAACAGCTGTTTGCAGGCCTTAATAGCAACAAAATTCTTATGAAGTGTTCAGGACTAGAGCACAACTTTGAAGATGAGATTGGTATATACAGATTCCTGTGAAGTCAACACATGTGAAGGGTCATTAAAGTCCTGGTTAGCTGAGCTCCTAAATATTTGTCTTATTGGAAACCATTTATTTAGTATATATAAAATACCTATAATACATCTATAAGTAATACTTTTAATACCCTTAGAAACTTCAGGAAGAAATCAGTTATAATTATTTATCTAGATTGTGAGAAAAAAGTACATGTCATACTTAATAAGGAATGGGTACAGTACACATTTTATTCACACTTGGAGGTTGAGTATGGTTCATTTAAACAAAAATAGATGTCCATGTCTGACCACAACTGAGTTTGTGAACTGTGTAGAGGGCGCAAAAGACAGTGGGTCTCTTGGATAAAAATGAGTGCAGATTAATTCATTAATATTTCAAGATTAAAGATGTGAAAGGAACTCAGTATTTGCTTTCATTTTGATTGCAGTTCTTAGGATATAATCACCAATTATTTCAGTTACACAGGTGCTTTCACAATAGTGTTGTAGTTTGAGTTTGTGATTTTTCAGCTTGGCATTATCAACTTTCTTTAAATTTTATTGAAGTATAGTTGATTTACAATGTTGTGTTAATTTCTGCTGTACAGAAAAGTGACTCAGTTATACATACATATATGTTCTTTTTTCATATTCTTTTCCATTATGGTTTATCACAGGATATTGAATATAGTTCCCTGGGCTTTACAGTAGAACCTTGTTGTTTATCCATTCTCTATATAATAGTTTGCATCTGCTGACCTCAACCTCCCACTCCAACCGTTCCCCAACCCTCCCCTACACCTTGTCAACCACCAGTCTGTCCTCTATGTCTATGAGTCTGTTTCTGTTTCATAGATAAGGTCATTTGTGTCATATTTTAGATTCCACATATAAGGTATGTGTCTTTCTCTTTCTGACTTACTTTGTTTAGTATGATACTCTAGGTCCACCCATGGCATTATCATCTTTATCAGTTTGATAGACTATCTTCCTAAGATTTCTCTTCTTTAGTTATTACTACTAATTTGATGCAAGAAAAGCTGATTTTTCTTACTGTCATTGTTTCTAATTCTTTTTTCTGGTAGCCCAGCCATTGATACTACTGTCTACATGACGTCTGAAACTGAAAACATTCTCAGGTGACGAGCATCCAGTTATTTGGATTTGGTTTCCTTGTGGCTAAGTCATGGTGTTTTCAGAACACCCACTGTGCTTCTTCCAACCTCATTCCCTGAGGCAGCCACAGTTACTGATTCCAAAATACCTGCTCCTATGGATTGAAATCAATACTTGATTCCTCATCACAAACTCTGCCTCTCGACTAATTCTTGTGACTACTTTGCTGCCTTCACTTGCCACTGTCTGAACAACAACAGAAACCTTGCCCTCTTCCAGCTACTTTTGAACACATTGAAAGTAGGATAAATAAATGCTCTTTTTTTTTTTTTTTTTTGCGGTACGCGGGCCTCTCACTGTTGTGGCCTCTCCTGTTGTGGAGCACAGGCTCCGGAAGCGCAGGCTCAGCGGCCATGGCTCACTCACGGGCCCAGCCACTCCGCGGCCTGTGGGATCCTCCTGGACTGAGGCACGAACCCGTGTCCCCTGCATCGGCAGGGGGACTCTCAACCAGTGCACCACCAGGGAAGCCCAATGCATTCTTTTCGTAGTTTCTTTGCCTGCTCTCAATAGAATTCTCTATCATATTCTAGTTATAACTTGTCTCAATTTATTGAAACTGTGGGATGGAACAACCATAACCTCTCAAAGAACAATTGTCTGCAGATTCATGACAATTGGAGAAAATGCTTCTTTCCATACTGCAAGATACAAATGACAGATAGGGCTTTAGGTCCCCATAAGTCCCTAATTGATCAGGAGAAAGATTTAAAACCAAGTGGGTCTGAAACATACATTCTGATATGCCATATTAAAATTCATTTTTGTATCTCGAGGCGCTTTCGTCACACATCAGACAGTGAGGTCAAGGTAATGACTAGACTGGTTATCTCTCTATATAAACCATATTACTCTAAATTAAAATAATAACTTTCAGGTTAACTCTAGTACTTCAGGTAACCCTCTTCAATAACTAATTTTCTTTCTACACTTCTTGCCCTTTTCCTTGCCTGGATTTCTCCACGATACCATGCTTTCTTTATATTAGAAATATGCAGTGTAACTGTCCTGTTCAAAACTTCCCCAGAAGAACCTTGGCCCAGTTTTTTCCAATTTTATTTTATCTGCATTTACTGATGAAGGCCTCATTATTTCTTGAAAACTTGGCATATTCAGTCTAAACCTCAGTTTAAAGCAACTCCAGAGGCCTCTAAAATATAAAGATGGATGGACACAGAACTGAACCAAGATAGCTCTCTTTCTTCAAGCAAGTGAATTTATTTTCCAGTTATATAAATGGGTTCACTAGAAAAAGAAGAAGAAGAAAAAGAAGAAGAAGGGGAAGGAGGAGAAGAATATAAATTTATAGATGCCCTAGTAAAGATCTAACCTCCCAAATATCCTAATCTGACATGGCCTTTGGCAATCTTTGAGACTTAGTCAGCAAACAAACCACTAGATTATACTCTAACTGAACCCATGGGATTAGCCGACTAGGAAGTCTGTTTTAGATTGGTTAATATCCTGGAGAGGTTTTACAATCTCCTGCTGGAATCATCCACAACGTAATATAGAAGATACAACTTCTGTCAGGGGTAAGATTCACAACCGCACCCCCCCACATACACCATCCATGCAAGAGGAGAGAAGCCTCACATCTAATCTCTCCTGGACTAGCGTTTGGCCATTCTAAAGAGTTGTGCCTGGGATCACTTCTAACCTCTCTTCTTGGGAACTATATTCATCAACTCAGGCTGAGAATACCACGGAGTTGGTGGCTTAAACAACAGAAATGTATTTCTTACAATTCTGGAAGCTGGAAGTTCAACATCAAGGTGCCATCAGGGTTGTTTCTGCAAATACCTTCCTGAATTGCAGACGGCCACCTTTTGGGATGTCTTAACATGGCCTTTCCTCTGTGCATGAGTGGAGAGACATCTATCTCTGGTGTCTCTTCCTCTTCTTATAAGGACACAAATCCCATCAGATTCTGACTCCACCCATATGACCCCATTTAACCTTAATTAGCTGTCTCAAGGCCCTATCTTTAAATATAGTCACATTGGAGTTAGGACTTCAATATATGGATTTGGAGGGCACACAGTTCAATCTGTAACAGGGTCCTTGGCTGCACAAGGAGGATAGCTCACTTCCTCCCTTCTCTAGTTCCTAGTCAGACAGAAAATCACTTAAATCCATTTCCTTCAATCAATCAAATAATTAAAGGATCTCTCAAGCCTGTCTTAATTCCCTTTCTCAACTTTTATCTTAGTTGCATTGCTAGTGCTGAGTAAGCAGGTAGAAAAGAGCTGGGAGGAGGGGGTTCACCAATTATAAACAGCATGGTAACCTGTTTAAAATCTATAGCTAAACTCAGCCATGCAGTTATATTTTAAATCACTGTGTGCCAACATTTCAAATTATATTACAAGCAGAGTCCATCTCTTCAACAACACTATGGAATGTGATGGTGACCACAGGAAGACTGGAACACTACACAGTGCTGTTTTTGCTTTGGAGCGCCTCCCAGAGATCACTACCATGCACAGTGGTAGGTGCTCCAAAGATGGGTATTGATGAGAATGGAGCCTGGCATTAATATACCTCTGATGAGAGAACATGAACTTCATATACACAGATGGAGGCAGTTAAACTTTGGGCATCGAACATTTATTCATTCACATGTTTATCCAACACCTTGGGATTTCATTTCATTCCATTTACTAAATATGTCTATTTATTATCATAGAGCTGGTAATACAGTTTATCACTTGGGGTCATTTTTGTTTGTTTTTTAATTCTATAAATTGTTTTTATCCTCAGTTTAGCATTTTCCTTTAAAATCCACTAGAGTTCAGTGGTTAGAGATGGAAAATATTAGTAATACAAATGCACAAAATTAAAGATGAGAATAAAGTTGATAATTGTACAAACTTGCCTAGAGATATTCTAAAGGTACCTTAGACTCGTTTATTTGATCAAACTAATTTACTAGCTAACTCAGGATATCTCTAGTACTACAAAAAACTGTGCTAGGTGGTGAAGATATAAAGATAATTATGGCTATTTATTTTTTAGTGAGAATACATTTATCAAACCTATGTGGGTTTTTTTGTTGTTGTTGTTTTGCTTTTGTTTTTGTTTTTTTCTGCTGTACGCGGGCCTCTCACTGTTGTGGCCTCTCCCGTTGCGGAGCACAGGCTCCAGACACACAGGCTCAGCGACCATGGCTCACGGGCCCAGCCGCTCCGCGGCATGTGGGATCTTCCCGGACCGGGGCACGAACCTGCATCCTCTGCATCAGCAGGCGGACTCTCAACGACTGCGCCACCAGGGAAGCCGAAACCTATGTTATTTCTAAGCAAATAATTTTTATTAAATAAAAGAAATATTAAATATAAAATTTTAAATATAAAATAAAGAAAATGTTTATTATTTATGAATAAATTATTTTTATTATTTATAAAAAGAACTCAAAAAGTCAAAAAAGAACTCAAAAAGTCAAGAGAACTTTTTGCCTGTTTGATTAACGTTCAGCCTATAGTTTAACATAAGTTTGTTTTTGTTTTTTTTTGTGGTATGCGGGCCTCTCACTGTTGTGGCCTCCCCCGTTGTGGAGCACAGGCTCCGGACGTGCAGGCTCAGCGGCCATGGCTCATGGGTCCAGCTGCTCTGCTGCATGTGGGATCTTCCCGGACTGGGGCACGAACCCATGTCCCCTGCATCGGCAGGCGGACTCTCAACCACTGCGTCACCAGGGAAGCCCTAACATAAGTTTGGATCTGCATAGCAAAACAGCAATTAATGCTTAAATGTATTTCCTGACAATACACACTCATGGAAAAATAAATAACTCAAAGTAGTACTTATAATTTAAAATTATACAGTTTTCCTTTGCAATAAGAATATTAAGAATTTTATTTAAGTGAATTCTATAGAAAAATTATTAATATACTTAGCTTAAATGTTATTTATTTATTTCTATAACTTTTTATGACAGGCACTATTTAAAATGCTTTAAAATTTAATAAAATGAATCCACTTAACAATATCATGAGATAGGTACTATTTCATTTCCATTTTAAAGATGAAAAAATAAAGGAGAGTTCAGAAAACTTATCCAATTATTTCTGTATCACAAATAATAATTTTATTGTTAAATCCGTAAGATATTTATAAATAGAATAAAGTACAGTAAGAAGGATATTGGAGCCAAAATTATTAGGGAAAAATTGGATTTAGATGATCTCATATACCCATTTAGGCCAGAAAATGTCATGATTCATGGATTCTCTGAACTTCTCAGCTGCAAATAAGATAATGTGGAAAAAAAATTAAGTCTTCAGATATGGCATTCTCTGCTTTCTTCTGGAATGTTGGATACCAGATGACAGGCACCCTGTTTGTAAGAATATGTTTCTGTCCTTTATTTTCAATAGACATGTATTAAATGTGTAAGTACTGTATTTAACTGGAAGGAAGATTTGAGAATTTTCCATAAGGGTAAGGAATAAGTGCCACACTATAGGAGAGTTTAACTCTAATTTGTGAGTACACAGCATCCACATCTAATGAAGGTCCTCACAGTTTAGGTCCAAGAATTAACAATAAAAATAATAACATAAATGCACAAAAACAGCCCATACAGAAAAATAGAGATGGTACCTTCCACCACAGGACAATAATCCAAAGTTTAGATTCTCCACGTCCAGGGAGGGTTGATTTTCCACAAAGTATCATCTAGCATCATAATGTTTCAAAAGAGGCACACTTTTACCACAAACTGAACAAAGCAAAGAGAAAGGGAAAAAATATTTGAAGTTTTGTTTTGGGCTGTGTTTCATTTAGCCAAAGGAAAGCAAACAACATGTATGGCTAACGATGTATAGAATTGTCAGGTATTTTACCAAGTGATGAGATGCTGCAAAACTCTGACCATATTTCTGTTCCTTCCATTGGTTAACTGCTCTTTTGGATATGTTATTTAATTTCACAAAATACACACAAAAATACCTCTCCACCTTTGGGGGATTTTATTGGACAAAAATTTGAAAATTTTTGCCATCTTAAAAAAAATAGAACAAAACTTAGTAAGGAGTAGCACTAATAAGTAGAAGGACTAATTTCTCTCCAGGCTTATTAAGGCAATTTCTATTTTTATTGGAACTAGTTTGGAAATAGTTTAAATCTGTACAGGGAAATGGACATGTGTTGTTGTTTTGTTTTGTTTTGTTTTGTAGTTGTGTGTGTGTAATCAACCACCAGAGCACATGGGATATATATAGGAAATACTTTAAAATTCAAGTCTACAAACATGTTAGTTTCCTTATGTTAGTCTATTTCAAACAAATCTTTAGGATTACCCATTTTGTGCACTATTCTTAGTAAAATCAGAAAGTCCCCATCCTCTGGGAACTTACAGTCATGAAGATGAGAAGCACAGAGATAATTCTAAGATAATTCCGACTCTAATATTAGTCAGGGTATGGTAGACAATATCTGATGTATAAATGGTCTGTATAAGGCAACTGTCCTAATTAGTAATTACATGATGGCTGCAAACATATCCACTGCTCCAAACTCATAGGAAAAGAAACTTAAGGATTTTGAAAATCCTCTTGAAAAACGTGAACACTGAGCTGTTGAACTGTTTGTTGAAGGATGGGCAGGAGTTAATCAGGCAAATGTTAAAGGGAGTTTATTTCATGCAAAGACAAAGAGAACAGATTTGGGAGCATGAAGACACTGACATACATATAAAATTGTAATGTTACATCATCCTTGAATTTTCTTTTATATAGCTAGGCATCCCACTCTCTCTGTTTCTGTCTCTGTCTGTGTCTCTCTCTCTCAATGTGTGTATGCCTATACGGATTTGAATTTTTTGAATTTGTCATAATTCAATCATGTTAGGACATAACTTGTGTTAATGTCCTATATTCCACTTGACTGTCAAAGCATATGACTCTAAGATTTCCTCTAAGTTTCTTTCTCCATCTACTTAATCTCTGTTGCCTATAAACCAGCTTCGAAGGGAATTGTTTCTCTACAAAAAAGATCACCACCATTATTAGTACTCATAAAATACTTTTTGTGAGAAGTGGCAAGAAAGTACAAGATCAGTGATTGGAGTATATGTTAAATATAAATATTTATTTACTATTACATTTTATTTTTATATATAAAAAATACCCTAGCAATAGGCTTAGTTTTTTAACAATTTAATTCCTTCTCCTTCCAATACACAGGAATGTAGCTGTCAGAAACCAGATAGCATTACAGTCTCTTACCAACATGCATCAATTTATTTTTTGTTTATTGATGCCATGGGTAATATAAATTATTATTTAGGAGTTGCTCATAATATGTAGAGGAGAAACTCTAGAAGTCTTAGGTTTTTCTGAGGAGTTAAAAGTTAATAGCATAGATTTGGGCAAAGATAATCCTGTGTTAAATTTTTGTTCTGATTTGTTCTGATAAATTCTAGCTGAGTGACATTGGGTAACTTTATTTTACTTATCTCAGTTTCCACACTGAATTCCCATCTGAAATGAGAATTTTTGTGAGATTTGAATGGAGTTATAGAGTTGTATAAAATAAAATCTTTGGCTTAAAATGTGTATAGAGCATGGACTTCAAATGCTGTGGGCTGTGTGTGTGTGTGTGTTTGCAGGTACATGTATATATATGCTTACCCAGAATATATTAAGGACAGAAAAATGTTAGGAAAACCTATAGAGAAGAGCATGACATAGGGCCTGACAAAGAAATCAACAAATATATAAATATGTATTATGAGTGAAAAATAAATGTAAATCTACAAATACAATAAGTAATTTTTTAAAAAAATAAACAAATAAATGAATTAGTGCCCCACAGAGGGAAGTAACAAGAACCTTATCTGTCATTTATGTGTCATCTTTTTTTTTAACCTTTCCTTTAATCTCTCTAATCAAAACTTCACAATTGACATGTTATCATTCATGCAAGGAAGATCTCACTGAAATTTGCAATCAAGAGGAAGAAGCAGGAAATATATGAGGGGTGGGGAAGGGAATGTAGGTTGTCACCATAAACACTAAGTCCATAAAAATTATCAAACTTTGAGTTGTCTGTGGTTTCTTAGTTGGCAGTTGCAACTATATAATTACTATTATTATTATATATTATTCCATTAATCAGAATATTTAAGTATGTCTGAGGAATCTATACTTTTAACGATCCTTCTGAATCATTCAATGAAGTACTACGTTTTGACAAACAATGATGTAAATCTCATACAGAAAATGAATCTATAATGTAAGTCCTATGTGGTACTAAGAAAAACTATTTCCACAGAGCATATCTACCTGTTTGGTTGGCAGACTTTTTGGGTCACCAGACAGAATTTGTTAGCTTCAAGTTGTAATAAAGGAAATTCACTGATATGTAAGTCGATTTGTTACAGTAGGGAGCAATTTAGAAATCCTGAAGCTGAGTGGAGAGAGACTACTTGAAACAGACACATTAACGTACACACAATGACAGAAAATGTTAAATGCTATAAACTCATAGTTGAATGAGAATATTCAGTGCAGGGGCAAACCATATAAATAAATGGGACCCTTGAATGTCTTACTAAATATAGATTTGTACAAGTATGCTTTATTTTCAAAAACATGACAACTTTCCAATTTACTGTATTTGCTAAAACTTTATTGGAAAGAGAAAAACTTAAAGGCACTCTCAGCTTTCAAGGTGCTTACAAATTAAGAGGTAGAGAAAGTCACCAACAGTTAATTTGAAAATCAGGCTGCTGATTAGCCATAAGACAGCAAGAGAAGAGGTTTCATAAGTAGTAAGTGATTAATTGTCCCTTGAATTACACTGACAGTAATTGATAGAGGACTTAAAAGCAGGGAGAATTTATCTGATGATGCTGAGTCATTCCAAGGTGAACCAATGTCAAGTGCCTCTTGGTTTTAAAAGAAGGCAGAAGGATAAAGCACTGCAAAGTCCTGTGAAAACTTTTACAAGATTAGACAAAGAAAATTGATACTTTCTATGTGATTGGAACTGTGCTATATACATTATACATCTATATATATTTCTTTAATCTTTACACCCTGGGAATTAGATACTAGCACCTAGTTTACAGATGAATAAACCAAGATTAACAAAGTGAGTAACTAAGTGATCCAAAGTCATGGAACAACTGAGTACAAGATTTAAATCGTGGTTGATGACTCCAAATCTTGTTCATATTACATTGCATCAAACTAATATCTGCTCTACTTGCTTATTTGGAAGAAATAATGATGTGAAACAGGTGATTATGTCAGGCCAATGAATTTTAACTATAATTACTTCCAGTTGGGGCGCGTTTTGATGCTACCAATTTCAGGAGTTTAGAAGTTTGGATTTTCCTCTCTCGGTATTCTGTTCTCTGACTCATTTTTCTTTTTGACCACCAATTTAACTATTGTTGCAATTGCCTGCAATTTCTATGTGGCTTTATCCTTGCTAAGATGCTTAAGAACTATTTTCAGTTGTGTTAATTCCCCTATTGTGTCATTGTTCACTATATTGTAGGGATTACTTGATACAAGATGAAATAGGAAGATTTACTTAACAGCAGCAACAATAAAGTCTTGACTGAAGAAACAAGAATGCATTTTTCTTATTTTATTTTGTGGTTTTATTCAACTTTTAATACCATAAGTAATACTTGGTTTTAACAGCCAATTTTCTCTCACGTAAGATAGATGAATATTGTGGTACTGTTAGGACTATGGATTGTGATCAAAAGTTTGAAATAATGTCTTCAAGTCTCATCGATGTTGAGGACATTATGCTAAATGAAATTAGCAAGTAGGAGAAGAACAAATACTGCATGATTCAGTTATATGAGGTCTCTAAGATAGTCAGAATCGTTAAAAGCAGAAAGTAGAATGGTGGCTTCCCAGGGCTGGGAGGTGAAGGAAATGGGGAGATACATTTCAATGATGCAAGATGAAAAGTTCTAGAGGTCCACAGTACAATATTGTATGTATAGTTAATAATGTGCTGTACATTTAATATTTTATTAAGTGGGTGAACCTCACCCTACATATTTTTACCACAATAAGAAAAAGTTAAAAATAAGAATCCACATCAGAAAAGTATTCCCTTTAAGAACTTCTATGACAAGTTATGGACATGATGAGTATTTGAAAACAAGTTCAAGGAGATGAGCGGAATTCAAGCTCTCAATTTCTTTAACTTAGAAAAATGTCAGTCATGTCTGTGCCTCTAATGTCTCTGATTGCAAAAGGCATCAACTAATCTGAAACATAAATCCAAAGATAAATAAACAGCATAGATGTTTTAGAAATTAAAAGTTTACCTATTTTATTTTCTGAAATTGACATTAGAGTACTTCAATATAGAGTTCCACTTCTGCTTACAATGTAGGAACCCACAAGAAAACATTGCTCCTACCCTATCCATTAAAAATATTACAGTTTTCCTTAAATCCATTGGAGAGTTGAGTCTACAGGGCAACAAACTGCATTAAGTTCTAAAGAGTGCTAGATCTATACAAGGAGACATGGGACACCAAATTGTTTCCCTGTTGACAGAGCACAAAAGAAAGAGGTGGCTGCTGTAAAAATAGGTAAAAGTAAAACAGCCACAATTTTAATGATTTCTTGTAAGTTTATTATGGGCTGGCACGACAGGTTAGAATAACTGAGAACACTGAACCCAAGGGGTGTCTATATTCACACATGAACTCTGTTACATTGGCCTCCACTGGCTATTCAAGAGAATGTTTGAGGGCAGAATGGAAGACCTGCTGAGAGCCCTCTAGTGACTTACAGAACCCAAATCCCACTCTTCCCCATGTCCTTCTCTTATATTAATCAAAAGACTTAAGCTGGTGGGGAAGGGGCAGGAAATCTTCCAGCTCCCAAGGCCCAAGCAAACATAGATGACTAAAAGAGGGAAAAAAAATCTCTCTGCCACTGGACGTGGAAATGAGAAAATCTATGGAGTACATGATTCTGCATGACACAAAGATAAGTCAACTATCAGTTATAAATACTACAGGGTGAAGGTCAGGAAACTCTTTCCCTTCAAAACCACCACCCTTCCCAAACACTAGGCAGACTCTGGCTACAATAAAGGGGAAGAAACACTGAAAAATTCTTACTCCTGTAGTCCAAGATCACAAGACCTCCCTAAGACTGAGATTGGAACTGTAGAACCAAGCAAGAACACTCCCTCTGTATAACTTGATGCAAAGTTATAAGCAGAAGTAGGCTAGTGCTAGTACAGGGGCAGTAGAGTAAAGGGAACACCCATGGAGCAGGTACGCAAGGGCAGTCAACAGCTGAGGATGGTAACACAATTCTCAAAAAACTATATTATGGAGCCCCAGGTCCCACTCTAAGCATTACATACTTTCATCCCAACCCTGTAGATGTTTGAAATCTGTGGTGCCCTGAAGGTAGAAAAACAAGTCCCAAATCCAGCTAAAATACTGAATAAAGAGATTCAACTACCCACATAGAAGATGGATGAGAAAATTATTTACCTCGGTCTTTACTATTCATCTGAACATAATATCCAGAATTCCATCAAAATAACAAGAAAAAAAAATGAAGAGAAAACAAGGCAGACCCAGATGTCATCTAAATTTTTGAACCATCATAGGAGCTTTAAAATACATATGATCAATATTAAAGGATCTAATGTGATGATAGATCAGCAAACATGAAGACAGATCATATCTATTATTCAACTTGAAGTATACACAAACCAATGGCTACATTTTTGAAAATAAGGTAAGTTCTAGATTGGACTATTCTGAGTATCCAGTGGCAGAGACCTTGGGTAGGGTCTTTGAAAGGCCTTCCGGGGGTGGGAAGTGGGGGCTGGAGATGAGACATACATTGTGTTCCGTGCTGCCTGGTATTGCTGCAAGAGCAGCAATAATGAAACAGGAAGTCAAGTGGTCTGAGCACAGCACTTAGTTGTGTTTTTGAAGGAATTGTCTTCCTTCTCCCTCTTTTGGAAAATTGTGAAGTTTTTGACTAACTAAATACTGAGATTGATTTCAGTTTATTGTCTTCCTGGGAGCTGAAATGCACAGTTCGTTTCTTCTTATCTTCAGCTGCTTTTTTGTTTGTTTGTTTGTTTGTTTAAAGTCATACACAATTTAATGGAAATAAAAACACCTAATTTCAGAACCTTAGAAAAGTGTTGCCAGGGTGTTTAGTTTAAAATAATAAAACCTACTTGCTCAGTACTATAAAGAGAAAGACTGATATTTGTTTTACTTTTCAAAATTTGCCCACCTCTATTTTCAGAGCTAATATTAACCCCCAGAAACCATAAGGGCAGCATGGCTCACCACTCAAGATTGATGGAGTTTTTTGATTTGTTTGTTTGTTTTCAAGTATAGTTGATTTACAATGTTGTGTTAGTTTCAGGTGTACAGCAAAGTGATTCAGTTATACATATATATATTATTTTTCAGATTCTTTTCCCTTACAGGTTATTACAAATTATTGAGTATAGTTCCCTCTGCTATATAGTAGGTCCTTGTTGGTTATCTATTTTATATATGGTAGTGTGCATATGTTAGTACCAAACTCCTAATTTATCCCTCCTCCCATCCCCCTTCCCCCTGGTAACCATAACTTTGTTTTCTATGTCTGTGAGTCTGTTTCTGTTTTGTATATAAGTTCATTTGTGTCATCTATTAGATTCCACATATTAGTGATATCATGTGGTATTTGTCTTTCTCTGTCTGACTTACTTCACTCAGTATGATCTTCTCTAGGTCCATCCATATTACTGCAAATGGCAGGATTGATGGAGGTTTGAACTGAGATAGTCTCAGAACAGGTCTGTAAACCCATTCTATGTTTATCCCCTAGTTCTTAAGCATATATTGATAGTTGGAATAAGTATAGCCAGCATCTAGCAGAATGCTTATCTTGGCTGTAACTCATGAGGTGAGGGTACTTAAATTCATAAGACCCAAGCTTAAAATACCAAAGCTTAAGTACAGAGCTTTGGCAACCTACAAAGATATTAAATTAAAGCAAAAAAATTTCATCACTGGGGAAATTAGGGAAAAAAAGATTGATGTCAAGATTGTGGTAATTCCCAAAGGCTAACTAAGGACTATCATGTAACTAGGAGCTTCAGGAATCTATATATAACATAATTTCATAGTGCCATAAAGTACCTTGGAAGAGGATTTTCTAGCCCAATCTCCTGACTTTTAATTATAAGAAAATCGATGGAAATTTTTAGCAGAGACTGGACCGTTTCATAATTACTGATTTTAAGTCCCTGAGACATGAGTTGGGACAGGAAATATTTTATGATGTAGGTTCTCCCTAGCTCCATTTTATAGACAAGTATATTAAACTCAGATCACAGATTTAGTAAAGCAGGAAGCTGAGATTCAAACTCAGGTCTCTCTGACTCTAAAAATCTGGGCTTCTTCCTTTGCATCATACAGGGACCTCTTGGCAGTATGGGACAAAATTGAAAGTTTTCCTTTTTTTCCCTCTTAGTCTTGTATTCTTATGGTTGGGGAGTGAGCAAGGATGTCATTCTTCTTGTCTTCAGGTACAGGGATGTACATTAACCCCTTTGTGGATGGGTCATTGTGGAATCTTTCAGTTGGATTTCTCTGAGTGTAAACGTGAATGGCGGGTGGTTGTTCTGCCAGCATGCAGGTGTGTGTGTTTTGGTGGTGGCACTGGGATAGCCGACAGGTCTCAATGGGGGAATGAGAGGGCAAATAACAATTAATATTCATAATAGCAATGATGACAGCGAACATTTATTGAACATTTCCTATGTGCAAGAAGAGAGAAAATCGCCCCCTTTGTAATCTCTGCACTAGTCCTAGGTTTCATTGCTCTGGAACTCTCAGAAGATAAGACCATGAGTAAATTTGTGACTCTAATAATATTTTAACAGCACTCAGAGAAAGTGATTGTTGCATTAGTTCAACAGGATTAATGAGTAAGTATGAAAGCAAGGCTTAGAATAAGTATAAAAGGAGCCTTTTCACAAGACCAGAATAGATGATTCACATTTGTACTTAGTTTTTACCTAATAAAATCCCATTTGTCTTGGGTGAAGGTCTCTATTAAATAATAGCAGAGAATAAAATGACAGCCATACATCTCTTTTCCCTTATTTGTGCTCAAGAGAGAGGATTAGTACGGAAGCAATGCCTGAAAGCATCTAGCTCCTGTTTGATGTAGCAATTTCCCCCCTGCAATAAGTTGCTACAGTAAAGTTAGCTATGATCATCTTTTCTTCTCCTTCTTTGTATTGTTAAATGCTGAAAAAGCACCTCTGCCCCAGTTCCCAAGAGCTAAAGAAAGCCCTTCTTCCTTGTATCTCCTCTTTGAAGCCAGTGAGAGGTCTGCAGAAAAGAAAAAGAATGAGAGATTTGGCCTCAGACAAAAACCGTAGTCTCAGTGGTTTAGTAACAAAGTTGACAGCTTGAGGGATAAAAAATCCCATGTGGCAGATCCATATGTGGCAAAGTCTTCCCAGAATGAATGAATGTATTATAAATCATTTCTGGAGTTGTTCCACATGTTGATTTAAAAGGGATTTCATTTCACTTTTATTTTAATATACTTTAGTGTATCTAGTGGATAATTAAAATAGAACATGAAACAATGACACTCAGAGAAACACCTGAAGGTAGAATATTTTTCTTCTTGATAAAAAAAAATGTATTTGGAAAAAAGCTCAAACTCATTACAGTAGTAAACCTTGTTTCAGGGGGAGGGGGTATGGCAGGTGGAGGACCCATAAGACCATGATTAGCCCACTTTTAAATGAGTTTACCTTTAGGAGGCTTTCTGATTTTCTACTGACCCACTTCCAGAATCTCTTTTTCAATTTTCAATCATGTAAAATGAGCATCTTATCCTGGAACATGAACAGGAGGTGGAGGATTTTCTTCTCTGCAATGTATGCAAGTTTCTAGTTCAAATGATAATATCTGCTTATAAAGATTTTTTTAAATAAAGGTAATGATATTCTTGGCAAATATTTGAATACAAAGATTAATTGTATTTAATTATGTGTTGTGATTGCTAAATTTATATGTCAACTTGACTGAGCCACAGGGTGCCCAGACAATTGGTCAAACATTACTCTGGATGTGTCTCTGAAGGTGTTTCTGGATGAGATTAGCATTTCAATCAGTGCTCTAAGTTAAGGAGATTGGCCTTTCGGTTTTGAGTGAGCCTCTTACTAAGTAACAAGACCTGAATAGGACAAAAAGTCTGAGTAAGAAAAACTCCTGCCTGAATGCCTTCACTGGGAAATCAGTCATTTCCTGGCTTTGCCCTGGAACTGAAACATTGGATCCTCTCTTGTGGGGTCTCCAGCCTGTTGGCTTTCAGACTGGAGCTACACCATCAGCTCTCCTAGTTCTCTAACTTGGTGACTGCAGATCTTGAGACTTCTCAGTTTCCATAATCATATGAGTCAATTCCTTATTCCAAAGGATATATATACACACACACACACACATACACACACACACACACACACACACATATATATGTAAATATATATGCATGTAATTATGTTATACACAAGTATATTATAATATACTTCTGACTTGTACGGATATTGAGAAACATGTTTTCTACCCCATGAGCATCTTCTCTGCCCTGGTCGTAGTTTTCATGGGAGCAAGTGGAAAAACCACAGTCCAGGTGTCCCAGGCATTTCTTTAAGTAAAAGCAGAGGCAGAGGTGAAGATGCTCACCAGGGTTTCAAGTTACTCCTCACCAAGGTTAACAGAACTGGCACACGCTACTTGCTTAGAACAGCCAACAGTCTCCTTGGAGAAAAGACCTGTGATTTCCTCTCATCTTTCAGAGTTTCCTGTTGCAAATTCTACCAAGCAGAGATGGAAGAGTCGACTTGAGCAACATTTCAGAGGAGTCCAGAAACCACATAAACACCTGGGTAGCCAAAAGTTAAAAGGTAAAATTATGGAGTTGCTGTCTCCAAATTCAGTTAATTCAGTGACAAATCTGATTCCTGTGAATGCCATCTAATTCAAAGGAAGCTGGACTCATCAACTTAACAAAGTGCAGACCAAAGAAAGACAATGGAAACTCAGCAAGAATGAAGACAAGCCTGTGCAAATGATGTTTAAGGAATATACCTTTAAAAAGACCTATATAGGAGACCTATTCACCAAAATTTTGGTGCTTCCCCATATTGGCAAGTAGCTGAATATGTTCATCATGCTTCCAGATGAAAAGACCAGTTGAAAAAGGGTGGAAAAATAACTTACGAGAAAATCATAGAATGGACAAAACTAGACATGATGAATGAAGAAGAGGTGGAAGGTTTCCTCCTGAGATTTAAGCTGGTGGAGAAATAGGACAGGCAGAATGCTCTTTGCAGTATGGGAATGATGGATGCCTTGGAGCAGACCAGGGCAACTCTTCTGGAGTGTCATCCAAGAGAGACCTCTTTCTGCCCAAGGTCCTGAACAGTTCCTTCGTGAATGTCAATGAAGAAGGCATGGAGATAATGGCCACCACTGCTGCCATCATGATGATGCCACCTGTAAGAATGATCCCCAGGTTCTGTGAGGACCACCCCTTCCTTTTGTTTATCCAGCACAACAAAACCAATTTTATTCTTTGTGTGGCTGATTTTCTTCCCTATAAGGAAATTGTTGGTGCAGCTGATAGACATTCTCCTGTCTCTTACTAACCCACTTTTCCTCGGAAACTTCACAGTGTGTCTCCAAGCCAAAATGATTTTGGTGACAATCCAAACATAAAGGGTACAAATTTTTAAAAAAAAATCTAAATAATTAAATATAAGTGATTCTGTTTCTCTGGAGAGCCCTGACTAATACATGTGTGGATTCACTTAAAAATAAAATGGGTGTGTTTAAGTGTATACAGATAATTATTTACCCACATTCATATATAAAATATACTATGCATACAGTAATAAATATTTTAACCACATCATATATTATATACAGAGGACAGAACAATAGAGAAAGGAAGAGGAATTAAAAGGTGATAACTAAAAAGTCATCAGAAGTTACAAGAAAAGTAGAGAAGGAACATTAGTCTGGAAGTCACATTTCTGGATTCCATTCTTAGTTTAACATTTACTAGTAATCAAAACTCAGGTATGTTGTGGGGAGGCTGGGCAGGGTGTATAGAGTCAGCTTTTTCAATTCTATGTCAAAGTAGGACATATAAAGGAATTCAAGTTGTTGGAGGATCCCAGCATTGGGAAACTGAATAGTGAGAACATCTTGCGCAGTGAACATTGCTCATCATTTTCCACATATAGTAGGATCCAGGTGGGAATCCACAGAAGAAATAAAGTAGACACAGGAGAAACAAGAGGGCAGGGACTCCCCATCACCAACTGAGGTCAGAATAAGGCTTTGATTCCAGAGGAAACCAAGAAAAGCAGAAAGGTTTCACAACTTAATTACACTGCTTGGGATAAAAGTGAGTCCTGAAGCCTGGATTCAATGTTTAGCTAATTGGGAGAATAATAAAAAATTGCATAGTTTACTAGATTCCAGATGTGACCAATTCCAGTCATGATTTTGACTCGTAATTATTATGTTTCTCATGAAGAACTTCTCTTTATTTCTGGCTAGAATTGACCATTTATTTCTATTTAAGATGCAGCTTCACAACAAATGCTAAGGGAACTTCTCTAGGCAGGAAAGAGAAGAGAAGAAAAAGACCTACAAAAACAAACCCAAAGCAATTAAGAAAATGGTAACAGGAACATACATATCAATAATTACCTTAAGGACTTCCCTGGTGGCACAGTGGTTGAGAGTCTGCCCACCGATGCAGCAGACACAGGTTCGTGCCCCGGTCTGGGAAGATCCCACATGCCATGGAACAGCTAGTCCCATGAGCCATGGCCACTGAGCTTGCATGTCCGGAGCCTGTGCTCCACAATGGGAGAGGCCACAACAGAGAGAGGCCCACGTACCATAAATAAATAAATAAATAAATAAATAAATAAATACCTTAAATTTAAATGGATTAAATGCTCTGACCAAAAGATATAGACTGGCTGAATGGATACAAAAACAAGACCCACATATATGCTGTCTACAACAAACCCACTTCAGACGTAGGGACTCATACAGACTGAAACTAAGGGCATGGAAAAAGATATTCCATGCTAATGGAAATCAAAAGAAAGCTGGAGTAGCAATTCTCATATCAGACAAAATAGACATTAAAATAAAGACTATTACAGGGTACAAAGAAGGACACTATGTAATGATCAAGGGATCAATCCAAGAAGAAGATATAAAAATTGTAAAAATTTATGCACCCACCATAGAAGAACCACAGTACGTAAGGCAAATGCTAACAGCCATAAAAGGGGAAATTGACAGCAATACAATCATAGTAGAGAACTTTTAACATCTCACTTTCACTAATGGACAGATCATCCAAAATGAAAATAAATAAGGAAACACAATCATTAAGTGACACATAAAACAAGATGGACTTAATAGATATTTATAGGACATTCCATCCAAAACAACAGAATACAATTTCTTCTCAAGGGCTCATGGAACATTCTCCAGGATAGACCATATCTTGGGTCACAAAACAAGCTTTGATAAATTTAAGGAAATTGAAATCATATCAAGTACCTTTTCCAATCACAATGCTATGAGACTAGATATCAATTACAAGAAAAAAATCTGTAAAAAATGCAAATACATGGAGGCTAAACAATACACTACTAAACAGCCAAGAGGTAACTGAAGAAAACAAAGAGGAGATCAAAAAATACCTAGAAACAAATGACAATGAAAACACGATGATCCAAAACCTATGGGATGCAGCAAAAGCAGTTCTAAGAGGGAACTTTATTGCAATATAATACTAGCTCAAGGAACAAGAAACATCTCAAATAAACAACCTAACCTTACACCTAAAGCAATTAGAAAAAAAAGAACAAAAACAACAAAACCCAAATATAGCAGAAGGAAAGAACTCATAAAGATCAGATGAGAAATAAATGAAAAAGAAATGAAGGAAACGACAGCAAAGATGAAAAAAACTAACAGCTGGTTCTTTGAGAAGATACATAAAATTGATAAACCATTAGCCAGATTTATCAAGACAAAAAAGGAGAAGACTCAAATCCACAGAATTAGAAATGAAAAAGCAGAAGTAACAACTGACATTGCAGAAATGCAAAGGATCATGAGAGATTACTACAAGCAACTATATGCCAATAAAAATGACAACCTGGAAGAAATGCACAAATTCTTACAAAAGCACAAACTGCTGAGACAGAACCAGGAAGAAAGAGAAAATATAAACAGAACAATCACAAGCACTGAAATGGAGACTGTGATTAAAAATCTTCCAACAAACAAAAGCCCAGGACAAGATGGCTTCACAGGCGTATTCTATCAAACATTTAGAGAAGAGCTAACACTTATCCTTCTCAAACTCTTCCAAAGTATAACAGAGGGAGGAACACTCCCAAACTGATTCCACATGACCACCATCATCTTGATACCAAAACCAGACAAAGAGGCAACAAAAAAAAGAAAACTACAGGCCAATATCACTGATGAACATATATGCAAAAATGCTCAACAAAATTCTAGCAAAGAGAATCCAACAGCACGTTAAAAGGGTCATACACCATGATCAAGTGAGGTTTATTCCAGGAATGCAAGGATTCTTCAATATAAGCAAATCAATCAATGTGACACACCATATTAACAAATTGAAGGATAAAACGTATATGATCATCTCAATAGATGTAGAAAAAGCTTTTGACAAAATTCAACACCCATTTATGATAAAAACCCTCAAGAAAGTAGGCATAGAGGGAATCTACCTCAACATAATAAAAGCCATATATGACAACCCACAGCTAACATTGCTCTCAATGGTGAAAAACTTAAACCATTACATCTAAGATCAGGAACAAGACAAGTTTGCCCACTCTCACTGCTATTATTCAACTTAGTTTTGGAAGTTTTAGCCACAGCAATCAGAGAAGAAAAAGAAATAAAAGGAATCCAAATCAGAAAGGAGTAAAACTGTCATTGTTTGCAGATGACATGCTACTCTACATGGGGAACCATAAAGATGCTACAGAAAACTATTAGAACTAATCAAAGAATTTGGTAAAGTAGCAGGATGCAAAATTAATGTACAGAAATCTTTTGCATTCCTATACAATAATGATGAATAAAATGAAACAAAAATTAAGGAAACATTCCTCTTTACCACTGCAACAAAAAGAATCAAAAACCTAGGAATAAACCTACCTAAGAAAACAAAAGACCTGTATGCAGAAAAATAAGACACTGATGAAAGAAATTAAAGATGATACAAACAGATGGAGAGATATACCATGTTCATGGAGTGGAAGAATCAACATTGTGAAGATGACTATACTACCCAAAGCAATCTACAGATTCAATGCAATCCCTATCAAACTACCAGCAGCATCTTTCATAAAACTAGAACAAAAAATTTCACAGTTTTTATGGAAACACAAAAGAACCCAAATAGCCAAAGCAATCTTGAGAAAGAAAAACATAGCTGGAGGAATCAGGCTCCTGTACTTCAGACTATACTACAAAACTACAGTAATCAAGACAGTATGGTACTGGCACAAAAACAGAATTACAGATCAATCGAACAGGATAGAAAGGACAGAGATAAACCCATGCACATATGGTCACCTTATATTTGATAAAGAGGCAAGGATATACAATGGAGAAAAGACAGCCTCTTCAATAAGTGGTGCTGGGAAAACTGGACAGCTACATGTAAAATAATGAAATTACAATGCTCCCTAACACCATGCACAAAAATAAACTCAAAATGGATTAAAGATCTCAATGTAAGGCCAGACACTATAAAACTCTTAGAGAAAAACATAAGAAGAACACTCTATGACATAAATCACAGCAAGATCCTTTTCGACCCACCTCCTAGAGAAATGGAAACAAAAAACAAAAATAAACAAATGGGACCTAGTGAAACTTAAAAGTTTTTGCACAGCAAAGGAAACCATAAACAAGACAAAAAGACAACCCTCAGAATGGGAGAAAATATTTGCAAATGAAGAAACTGACAAAAGATTAATCTCCAATATTTACAAGCAGCTCATGCAGCTCAATATCAAAAAACCAAACAACCCAATCCAAAAATGGGAAGAAGACCTAAACAGACATTTCTCCAAAGAAGATATACAGATTGCCAACAAACACATGAAAGGATGCTCAACATCACTAATCATTAGAGAAATACAAATCAAAACTACAGTGAGGTATCACCTCACCCTGGTCAGAATGTCCATCATCAAAAAATCTACAAACAATAAATTCTGGAGAGAGTGTGGAGAAAAGGGAACCCTCTTTCGCTCTTGGTGGGAATATAAATTGGTACAGCAACTATGGAGAACAGTATGGAGGTTCCTTAAAGAACTAAAAATAGAACTTCCATATGACCCAGCAATCCCACTACTGGCCATATACCCTGAGAGAACCATCATTCAAAAAGAGACATGTACCACAATGTTCACTGCAGCGCTATTTACAATAGCCAGGACAGGGAAGCAACCTAAGTGTCCATCGACAGATGAATGGAGAAAGAAGGTGTGGCACATATATACAATGGAATATTACTCAGCCATAAAAAGAAATGAAACTGAGTTACTTGTAGTGAAGTGGATGGACCTAGTGTCTGTCATACAGAGGGAAGTAAGTCAGATAGAGAGAAAAAAATGCTGTATGGTAACACATATATATGGAATCTAAAGAAACAAAATGGTTCTGACGAACCTAAGGGGAGGACAGGAATAAAGATGCAGATGTAGAGACTGGGCTTGAAGACACAGGTGGGGGGAAGGGTAACCTGGACAAGTGAGAGAGTAACACTGACATATATACACTACCAAATGTAAAATAGCTAGCTAGTGGGAAGAAGCTGCATAGCACAGGGAGATCAACTGCTGCATTGTGACCACCTAGAAGGGTGGGATAGGGAGGGTAAGTGGGAGACGCAAGAGGGAGGGGATATGGGATTACATGTATACATATAGCTGATTCACTTTGTTTTACAGCAGAAACTAACACAACATTGTAAAGCAATTATACTCTAATAAAGATGTTTAAAAAAGAAAACACAATTCTTGGAATTCTATCAGTTAGAAAAAAACACAATTTCCTGAATTGGCTTTCTCTCCTAATTACCTCTGTAACTGCCTTCTCCTATTATTTTGTACCTTTGTAATAAAATACCCTCTTAAGTGGTGTCTCTAACTTTTGTGTCTCCCTTCCTCAGTCTTTATTCCACATAGCAAATAAAAAATTATGTTTGTGAAGCACACACACACATACACACACAAGATATGTACCTTAGAATCCATATGTATGGATTTTATAATATATAATAGTCTATGTTGTAACAGCATGTATTTATTCTATTACATATCTCATGACTCTCACTCTGGAAACATTTTATTTTTATTTTGCATTTGTTTTCCTTACACTTTCCTACACTTTACTGTAAGTCACAAAGAACAAATATTATCATATATATATATATATGTCACCTTCTTTACCCTATCAACGTGCTTCTAAAATTTTATTTTATCCAACAGTTACATGAATGGCTTAATAAAGCTTAGGTTGCTGGGCCCCACCTCCAGAG
Organism: Orcinus orca; assembly: GCF_937001465.1. Lineage (NCBI taxonomy): Eukaryota > Metazoa > Chordata > Mammalia > Artiodactyla > Delphinidae > Orcinus > Orcinus orca. The sequence goes on along the minus strand of NC_064565.1, from coordinate 15,472,355 downwards.
TTTCTCATTCAGTAGGTATGGGACAAAGGGACTGTGGAATTTACATTTCTGAAAATTTCCCAGTCATCTCAGTGACCACACATTGAGAATGACTGTCTGTCAATACCTGACAATTAGTAAGGTCAAAATTATACTCCTAATAAATGCATAACGAAATGATAATCCCGGTAAAACTTGTTCTTTGGATCTAGGCTCAGAAACCAAGGTCAGTGTGTGTTATTGAGTAGAGAAACTTTGAACATTATTTGAAGGAGCTTGAATAGAACAGAGAAGGGAAATTGGTTAAGGAGTGAAGCAGTCATTGATAATAATACTTTCATATTATCTATTAATTTTATTAACACCTTGAATTTGTGCTGCAAATTTTTACCAGTGAATCAGTAAATAATTTTTGGAGCACCTGTTCTGAGAAACAACTAGTATTATACCCACTTCAGGGTATGGCTAATTTTCTACGAGTCAGACAGCTTTTGTATTGTTTTTCTTGCATGTTAACTTGCTTGCATCTTCTAACATTGAGTCCTCTGGTTATACACTACTGCAAATAAGAATGATCATACTTTTTAAATCTTGCTGACTAATGCAGTGGCTGTAATTTATAAGAAATTTAGGATTTTTTTTTAACAGCCTCTGATTTGTGCATTTACCTAGAGCATTAAACAGAAAAAAAGAATTCATATGCTGGGGGCAGTGGTCACTGTAGAAACAGCAGGTGAAAAAATAAAACAGAAATCGGTAAAAGAAATTGCTTCTGGAGAGTGAGGCTAAGGTGGGGAGAGATGGAAAAACATTAGAAGACATTTTAAATGTTCGTTTTGTAAACATGTGCATGCATTGTTTTGATTATACAAATACAAAAGTAGATACACCCAACACTTTGAACATATATAAATATTTATGCCAATTTTCATCTACTTTGGAGGTTCCATGATCACTTCCTTTGTGGAAAAATTGGTATTTTTCTTTACCACCTATTTACCATTTAATCATATTACTTGTCATTTTATTTTCATTGATGTAAATTTTTAAGATTTTTATCTTGCAAACATTTTTGGAAATATTTATTAATGTCAAAAGAATGGATACTTGTATGGGTACAATTGAATCACTTTGCTGTACACCTGTAACTAGCACATCACTGTTAATCAACTATACTCCACTATAAAATAAAATTATTTTTAAAAATTCTGAACAATAGGACAATGAAAACCCATTTACCTTTAACCTAGATTCATGAATTACAAACTTTCAACACATTTAATTTTCTTCCCCCTCTATTCACATATAATTTGCATGCACACATGTGCATGCGTGTATTTAGTGTTATATTTTAAGTTGCAGATATTACATTTTACCTTTTATACTTCCATGTGTTCCTTTTAAGAATAACTTCCTACATAACCACAGTAACATCATCACACCACTAACATTTCAATTAAATTCTGTTCTCACCAAATATAAATTCCACATTCGCATTTTCTCATTTACTCTGAAAGTGAATTTCATTGTCTTTTTAAAAAATTCAGTATTCAATAAAGGATTATATGTTGTATTTGATGATTATCTCTAATCTCTTTAATTCTAGAACATTCCCTATGCTTCTCATTATGTGACTCTTTTGAAGTTTCAAAGCCCATTATTCTGTGTAATCAGTCATATTCTGAATTTGTCAGATTATTTACCCAAGGTTAGTTTCATATTAAACATTTTTTTGGCAAAAAAATTATGTAGAGTTTTCCTTTTGATGTAGAGTACACTTTTTGCATTGTGTCAGGAGACATGATTTCAGATTGTCCCAAAATTGGTGATGCTAAATTTGATAAATTGGTTAAGCTGGTAAACACCAGATATCTCCATTTTAAAGGTATACTGTCCCTTCATAAGCACAATTTGTAAGCAGTTTATGGGGTGATATTTTTTAGATAACATAATTGTCTTGTTCTCTACTTATTTTAAACAAGTGATTTTGCATGCATGAAGATTCTTGCCTAAGTATTACTTTAATGGTTACAAAATGATGGTTTTCTTATTACAGCATATTTTCCTTTTAGGTATGACCTCATTAGTGTTTGTGTACCTGCTTGCTTTATGGCCAAACAAGGAGCTTGAAGCTGGTACTATATTTTTCCTGTCCCATACTCAAAATGACCTACTTTTGTACTGGCTCAGTAACTTTTAGAAGGAAATGATACTTAGAACAAACATCTGTGTTATGTGAAAATTCTAATGTTTCATTGGGTAGAATTAGAAAAAATATGTATTTTTATACTTATAAATATTTGAGTTCATTTTGGCATTTCTAATTCAGATTTACATTTCTTCACTTTTTAATTTTTCTTACAGAGGAAACCTTGGTTCCTATGAATATTAATATATTTACCAACCTATTTCATATTACAATGTTCATAAAATAATTACAGAATTACAATACCAGTATCACTTTTACAAATAAACCAACTAATTGAAGTTTAAGATTTCTTCATAGTTATGTTTGTCCTTAGAGTACATCCCACTAAGGATATGAAATCATTATGCCATTTTAAAAAATTAGTTGAGAGGAAGTTTTCACCTCAGAGATGTAGAGAAGGCAAGCAAAAGTATTGCTGTCACCTTTAAAATAAGAAAAAAGCTGGACAAAGTGCAAATAATTCCGCTTCTGGAATCCATCAGAAAAGTAAGCTTGAAGGGTAAACAACTAACATGAAATCTGGGAAGAGACAGGAACCTGCAGGGAGATACAGGACCTGAGAATTTGCTTGCTTGGGCAGATGCTGCCAGATATGCAAGCTAATAAGGAGATTAACCTAGAATTTGTTTTTTAAACACCTTTATTGGAGTATAAGTGCTTTACAATGGTGTGTTAGTCCCTGATTTGTAACAAAGTGAATCACCTATACATATACATGTATCCCCATATATCCTCCCACTTGCGTCTCCCTCACACCCTCTGTATCCCACCCTCTAGGTGGACATAAAACACTGAGTTGATCTCTCTGTGCTATGAGGCTGCTTCCCACTAGCTATCTATTTTACATTTGGTAGTGTATATATGTGTATGTCACTCACTCACTTCGTCGCAGCTTACACTTCCCCCTCCCCGTGTCCTCAAGTCCATTCTCTACGTCTGCATCTTTATTCCTGTCCTGCCCCTAGGTTCTTCAAAACCATTTTTTTTTAGGTTCCATATATATGTTAGCATACGGTATTTGTTTTTCTCTTTCTGACTTATTTCACTCCATATGACAGTCTCTAGGTCCATCCACCTCACTACAAATAACTTAATTTCATTCCTTTTTATGGCTGAGTAATATTCCATTGTATATATGTGCCACATCTTCTTTATCCATTCATCTGTCAATGGACACTTAGGTTGCTCCCATGTCCTGGCTATTGTAAATAGAGCTGCAATGAACATTGTGTACATGACTCTTTGAATTATGGTTTTCTAATGGTTTATGCCCAGTAGTGGGATTGCTGGGTCATATGGAAGTTCTATTTATAGTTTTTTAACCTTTTTTTTTTACAGCCACTATGGAGAACCTCCATACTGTTCTCTATAGTGGCTGTATCAATTTACATTCCCACCAACAGTGCAAGAGGGTTCCCTTTTCTCCACACCCTCTCCAGCATTTATTGTTTGTAGATTTTTTGATGATGGCCATTCTGACTGGTGTGAGGTGATACCTCAGTGTAGCTTTAGCATTTCTCTAATGATTAGTGATGTTGAGCATTCTTTCATATGTTTGTTGGCAATCTGTATATCTTCTCTGGAGAAATGTGTTTAGATCTTCTGACCATTTGGGGATTGGGTTGTTTGTTTTTTGTGATATAGAGGTGCATGAGGTGCCTCTATATTTTGGAGATTAATTTTTTCTCAGTTATTTATTTTGCACATATTTTCTCCCATTCTGATTGCTGTCTTTTCATCTTGTTTGTGGTTTGCTGTGCAAATCTTTTAAGTTTCGTTAGGTCTCATTTGTTTATTTTTGCTTTTATTTCTATTTCTCTAGGAGGTGGATCAAAAAGGATCTTGCAGTGATGTATGTCACAGAATGTTCTGCCTATGTTTTCCTCTAAGAGTTTTATAGTGTCTGGTCTTACATTGAGGTCTTTAATCCATTTTGAGTTTATTTTTGTGTATGGTGTTAGGGAATGTCCTCCTTTCATTATTTTACATGTAGCTTCCCGTTTTCCCAGCACCACTTATTAAAGAGGCTGTCATTTCTCCATTGTATATTGTTGCCTCCTTTATCAAAGATAAGGTGACCATATGTGTGTGGATTTATCTCTGGGCTTTCTATGCTGTTCCATTGATCTATATTTCTGTTTTTGTGCCAGTACCATACTGTCTTGATTACTGTAGCTTTGTACTATAGTCTGAAGTCAGGGAGCCTAATATCTCCAGCTCCATTTTTCTTTCTCAAGATTGCTTTTGCTATTCAGGGTCTTTTTTGTTTCCATAAAAATTGTGAAATTTTTTGTTCTAGTTCTGTGAAAAATGTCATTGGTAGTTTGATAGACATTGCATGGAATATGTAGTTTGCTTTGGGTGGTATAGTCATTTTCACAATGATGATTCTTCCAATGCCAGAACATGGTATATCTTTCCATTTGTTTGTATCATCTTTAATTTCTTTCATCACTGTCTTATAATTTTCTGCATACACGTCTTTGATCTCCTTAGGTAGGTTTATTCCTAGGTATTATATTCTTTTAGTTGCAGGGGTAAATGGAAGTGTTTCCTAAATTTCACTTTCAGATTTTTCATCATTAGTGTGTAAGAATGCAAGAGATTTCTGAGCATTAATTTTGCATCTTGCTACTTTACCAAATTCATTGATTAGCTTTTGTAGTTTTCTGGTAACATCTATGGGATTCTCTATGTATAATATCTTGTCATCTGCAAACAATGACAGTGTCACTTCTTCCTTTCCAGTTTGGATTCCATTTATTTCTTTCTCTACTCTCATTGCTGTGGCTAAAACTTCCAAGTCTATCTTCAATAATAGCAGTGAGAGTGGGTAACCTAGCCTTTTCCTGATCTTAGAGGAAACAGTTTCAGTTTTTCACCATTGAGAACGATGTTGGCTGTGGGTTTCTCATATATTGAATTTATTATGTTGAGGTAAGTTCCCTCTATGCCTACTTTCTGGAGGGTTTTTATCATAAATGGGTGTTGAATTTTGTCAAAAGCATTTTCTGCAGCTACTGAGATGATCATATCGTTTTTCTCCTTCAATTTTATAACATAGTTTCTCACATTGATTGATTTGCATATGTTGAAGAATACTTGCATTCCTGGGATAAACCCCACTTGATCATGGTGTATGATCCTTTTAATGTGCTGTTGGATTCTGTTTGCTAGTATTTTGTTGAGGATTTTTGCCTCTATGTTCATCAGAGATATTGACCTGTAGTTTTCTTTTTTTGTGACATTGTTGTCTGGTTTTTGTATCAGGGTGATGGTGGCTTCATAGAATGAGTTTGGGAGTGTTCCTCCCTCTGCTATATTTTGGAAGAGTTTGAGAAGGATAGGTGTTAGCTCTTCTCTAAATGTTTGATAGAATTCACCTGTGAAGCCATCGTGTCCTGGGCTTTTGTTTGTTGGAAGATTTTTAATCGCAGTCTCAATTTCAGTGTTTGTGCTTGTTCTGTTTATATTTTCTATTTCTTCCTGGTTCAGTCTCGGCAGTTTGTTATTTTCTAAGAATTTTCTCATTTCTTCCAGGTTGTCGTTTTTATTGGCATATAGTTGCTTGTAGTAATCTCTCATGATCCTTTGTATTACTGCAATGTCAGTTGTTACTTCTGCTTTTTCATTTCTAGTTCTGTGCATTTGAGTCTTCTCCCTTTTTTCTTGATAAATCTGGCTAATGGTTTATCAATTTTGTTTATCTTCTCAAAGAACCACCTCTTAGTTTTTTTGATCATTGCTGTTGTTTCCTTCATTTCTTTTTCATTTATTTTTCATGTAATCTTTATGATTTCTTTCCTTCTGCTAACTTTGGGGGTGTTGTTTTTGTTCTTTTTTCTCTAATTGCTTTAGGTGTAAGGTTAGGTTGTTTATTTGAGATGTTTCCTATTTCTTGAGCTAGGATTGTATTGCAATAAAGTTCTCTCTTAGAACTGCTTTTGCTGCATCCCATAGGTTTTGGATCATCATGTTTTCATTGTCATTTGTTTCTAGGTATTTTTTTGATTTCCTCTTTGATTTCTTCAGTAACCTCTTGGTTATTTAGTAGCGTATTATTTAGCCTCCATGTGTTTGCATTTTTTACAGATTTTTTCTTGTAATTGATATCTAGTCTCATAGCATTGTATTCAGAAAACACACTTGATATGATTTCAGTTTTCTTAAATTAATCAAGGCTTGATTTGTAACCTGAGATATGGTTTATCCTGGAGAATGTTCCATGAGCACTTGAAAAGAAAGTGTATTCTGTTGTTTTTGGACAGAATGTCCTATAAATATCAATTAAGTCCATCTTGTTTCATGTGTCACTTAAAGCTTGTGTTTCCTTATTTATTTTCATTTTGGATGATCTGTCCATTGGTGAAAGTAGGATGTTAAAGTCGCCTACTATGATTGTGTTACTGTCGATTTCCCCTCTTATGGCTGTTAACTTTTGCCTTATGTATTGTGGTACTCCTATGGTAGGTGCATAAATATTTACAATTGTTATATCTTCTTCTTGGATTGATCCCTTGATCATTATGTAGTGTCCTTCTTTGTCTCTTGTAATAATCTTTATTTTAAAGTCTATTTTGTGTGATATGAGAATTACTACTCCAGCTTTCTTTTGATTTCCATGTTTATGGTATATCTTTTTCCATCCCCTCACTTTCAGTCTGTATGTGTCCCTAAGTCTGAAGTGGGTCTCTTGTTGACAGCATATATACAGGTCTTGTTTTTGTAACCATTCAGCCAGTCTATGTCTTTTGGTTGGAGGATTTAATCCATTAACATTTAATGTAGTTATCCATATATATGGTCCTATTCTCATTTTCTTAACTGTTTTGAGTTTGTTATTGTAGGCCTTTCCTTCTCTTGTGTCTCCTGCCTAGAAAAGTTCCTTTAGCATTTGTTGTAAAGCTGGTTTGGTAGTTCTGTACTCTCTTAGCTTTTGCTTGTCTGTTGAATCTGAATGAGATCCTTGCTGGGTAGAGTAACATTGCTTGTATATTTTCCTCTTTCATCACTTTAAATATGTCCTGCCACTCCCTTCTGGCTTGCAGAGTTTCTGCTGAAAGATCAGCTGTTAACATCATCGGGATTCCCTTTTATGTTTTTTGTTGTTTTTTCCTTGTTGCTTTTAATATTTTTCTTTGTATTTAATTTTTGATAGTTTGATTAATATGTGTCTTGGCATATTTCTCCTTGGATTTATCCTGTATAGGACTCTCTGTACTTCCTGGGCTTGATTAATTATTTCTTTTCCCATATTAGAGAAGTTTTCAACTATAATCTCTTCAAATATTTTCTCAGTCCCTTTCTTTTTCTGTTCCTCTTCTGGGTCCCCTATAATTCCAATGTTGGTGTGTTTAATGTTGTCTGAGAAGTCTCTGAGACTGTCTTCAATTCTTTTCATTCTTTTTTCTTTATTCTGCTCTGCAGTAATTATTTCCACTCTTTTATCTTCCAGGTCACTTATCCATTCTTCTGCCTCTGTTATTCAGCTGTTGTTTGCTTCTAGAGAATTTTTAATTTCATTTATTTTGTTGTTCATCATTGTTTGTTTGCTCTTTAGTTCTTCTAGTTCCTTGTTAAACATTTCTTGTATTTTCACCATTCTATTTCCAAGATTTTGGGTCATCTTTAATATCATTGCTCTGAATTCTTTATCAGGTAGACTGCTTATTTCTTCTTCATTTGTTTGGTCTGGTGGTTTTTTTACCTTGCTCCTTCATCTGCTTTGTATTTCTCTGTCTTCTCATTTTGGTTAACTTAATGTGTTTGAGGTCTCCTTTCACAGGCTTCATGTTTGCCATTCCTGTTGTTTTTGGTGTCTGCCCCCAGTGGGTAAGGTGTGTTCAGTGGGTTGTGTAGGCTTCCTGGTGGAGGGGACTGATGCCCGTGTTCTGGTGGATGAGGCTGGATCTTGGCTTTCTGGTGGGCAGAACCACGTCCAGTTGTGTGTTTTGTGGTGTCTGTGAACTTATTATGATTTTAGGTGGCCTCTCTGCTAATGGACAGGGTTGTGTTTCTCTCTTGCTAGCTGTTTGGCATAAGATGTCCAGCACTGTAGCTTGCTGGTTGTCAAGTGGAGTTGGGTCTTAGCATTGAGATGGAGATCTCTGAGAGAGCTTTCGCCAGTTCATATTACATGCGGCCAGGAGGTCACTGGTGGATCAATGTCCTGAACTCGGCTCTCCCTCCTGGAGCACCAAGACTCTGAGACTCTGTCAGCCACCCACCTCAGAAGAGAAGGGAGAAAAAAAGAAAGAAAGAAAGAAAGATAAATAAATAAATATAATAAATTATTGAAATAAAAAATAAAAATATTATTAAAAAATACAAAAGTAGTAAAAAAAAAGAAAGAGAGCAACCAAACCAAAAGACAAATCCACCAATAATAACAAGCGCTGAAAACTATACCAAAAAAAAAAAAGCAGATAGATTGAACCCTAGGACAAATGGTAAAAGCAAATCTATACAGACAAAATCACACAAAGAAGCATACACATACACACTCACAGAAGGAGAAAAATGAAATAATATATATATATATTTAAAAAAAGGAAGAGAGCAACCAAATCAATAAACACATCTACCAATGATAATAAGCTCTAAATACCAAACTAAGATAAACATAAAACAGAAACAAATTAGACTCAGAAAGCAAACCCCAAGTCTACAGTTGATCCCAAAGTCCACCACCTCAATTTTGGGATGTTGCATTGTCTACTCAGGTATTCCACAGATGCAGGTACATCAAGTTGATTGTGGAGATTTAATCTGCTGCTCCTGAGGCTGCTGGGAGAGATTTCCCTTTCCCTTCTTTGTTTGCACAACTCCTGGAGTCCAGCTTTGTATTTGGCCCCACCTCTGCGTGTAGGTCACCTGAAGGCGTCTTTTCCCCTCCCAGTCAGGACTGAATTAAAGTAGCAGCTGATTATGGGGCTCTGGCTCACTCAGGCCGTGGGGAGGGAAGGGTACAGAATGCAGGGCGAGCCTGCAGCAGCAGAGGCCAGCATGACGTTGTAATAGCCTGAGGCGTGCCATGTGTTCTCCCGGGGAACCTGTCCCTGGATCACAGGACCCTGGCAGTGGTGGGTTGCAGAGTTCCGGGTGGAAGTGGTTGTGTGGATGGTGACCTGTCCTTGCACACAGGCTTCCTAGTGGCTTCAGCAGCAACCTTAATGTCTCATGCACATCTCTGATGTCTGCACTGATAGCCACAGCTCACATCCATCTCTGGAGCTCATTTAGGTGGTGCTCTGAATCCTCTCTCCTCATGCATCCTGAAACAATGGTCTCTTGCCTCTTAGGCAGTTCCAGACATTTTCCTGGACTCCCTCCTGGCTAGCTCTGGTGCACTAACCCCTTCAGGCTGTGTTCACGCAGCCACCCCCAGTCTTCTCCCTGGGATCTGACCTCCAAAGCCGGAGCCTCAGGTCCCAACCCCCACCCATCCCAGTGGCTGAGCAGACAAGACTGTCAGGCTGGTGAGAACTGGTTGGCACCAATCCTCTGTGTGGGAATCTCTCCACTTTGCTCTCTGTTCCCCTGTTGCTGCATTCTCCTCTGTGGCTCCAAAATTTCCCTCCCACTCACCCCCCATCTCTGCCAGTGAAGGGGCTTCCTAGTGTGTGGAACTTTTCTTCCTTCACAGCACCCTCCCAGAGGTGCAGGCCCCGTCCCTATTCTTTGTCTCTCTTTTTTATTTTTTATTTTGCCCTACCGAGGTACGTGGGGAATTTCTCACCTTTGGGGAACTCTTAGATCTTCTTCCAGTGTTCAGTAGGTGTTCTCTAGAAGCTGTTCCACATGCAGATGTATTTTTTATGTATTTGTGGGGACGAAGGTGATCTCCATGTCTTACTCCTCTGCCATCTTGAAGCTATCCCCCTAGAAATTTTTAATAAATTGCTAAAGCCCAATTGTTGGCTCACATGGAGACCTTGGATAAAGAGGAATTTGATCCTCTCATAGGTTTTCTCTTAAAGGGAAAATTGGTAAGAATTTTGAGAAAGATTCTATCACCATGATGGCTGGGAGTGGATTTCAGCCCAGATCAATCTTGTTTCTATCTGTGAACTAAAAACCTTACTCTGCAGAGGAAAGCTAAAATAAAAATAGTAGCTTGGGGATCCAGAGGAAACACATTGCCATTAAGGTATGGTGAATAGGGAAAGAAAAATAAGAAAACTCTACCCACAAGGCAATGCAGGAATATATGCTATGACCAGCATCCCAACTGAGGGAGGGGTAAGAGTGTGCTCAAATGCCGCAAGCCCAAAGTTTCACAGTGCCTGCCTTAATTTAAGACTTGGTAAAAATACCACAGAATGCTTCTCTGTGCCACACCACCACATTGGCAAGAAATAAAGGAAATAACAAGAAAAAGTTACTGTGAATGCAGCTTTGGGAAAAGCAACAGGTCAATTCTATTTGAGAAGCAATATAAAAGAAAACTCCAAAGCAAAGCAAAGATGCTCAAAGACAAGAAGGAAGAAAACTTTGATACAAATTCTCTGACAAATTAGTCCACAAACTAACACAAGGTATCATGAGCACAGATAACACAAATAAATCACAAGCAGCATATGAAGCCTGGAGTGCACTTAGGATAATGTGATCAATCTCAAATTTTACACTCAGCTGAACTACTGATTATACTGAATATTAATATAAATTTCCATACTAAAGCCCTGGGAGAAAGAAAGGCTAGCTTAACTTCAATCATAATGGTATCTAATGTTCTCTACCACATGTCCAGCTTTTAATAATTAAAAAAAATTAAACCTAGAGGGAAAAACTACAGGATGAAACAGAGTATGAAGAAATAACACCATCATTGGAACAAAATTAAGACATAAATTTGTAAGAGGGCTAGATATTATAAGAAAGAATTTTTTTAAAATCTGTAATGTGATAGTCTTTTGACAGAATCATCAATAGATTCAATACAGCTAAGAAAAGAGTTATTGAAATTAAGGGATAGGTCAATAGAAATTACTCAATGCAAAAAGTAAAGATAACATAGGTGAAAAGCAGTACACAAGAGCTATATAAACCATCCTAAAATCCATGTAGTTGGAATCCCCAAAGAAGAAAAGAAAATGGAACAGAAGAAATATTAAAGAAACTATCCCCAAATTTTTCCAAAATTAATGTAGATTCTAAACCAAAAATTCAAAAAGTTAATAGAACACTAAGAAAAATAAACATAATATTTTTTGCATAGACATATTCAGACTACTAGAAAATGAAGAAAAATTCTTGAAATATAATGGAGTTGGATTCATTATTTACAATGGGATGGAATAAGAATTACAAGTAACTTATAGTCATAACTTATGTAAGAAGAAATTTTTTAAAAAATTAAATACTGAAGGAAAAAACACTGTCAATCCAGAATCATATATCCAAAGAAGGTAGTCTTAAAAAATTAAGGAAAAATAAAGATTTTCTAAGACAAATAAAGAAAAAAAATCTTAGGAAATCCACTAACAGTAGGCTACTCTACAGAGAAGGCTTAAGGAAGTTGTACAGGGAGAAGGAATATAATATAGATCAGAAACTTGGATTCATACAGTGAATGACATGAAATGAACATATTGATAAGTAGGTCAATTCTTCAAGACTATATGACAATACTAAATTGTTGTACATACCTAACAATAAAGCTTCATATATGATTCCTATAATAGATCTGAAAAGTGATATAGACATATGCACAGTATAGTTGGAGGTTGCTATACTCTTCTCTCTGTAACAATCTTCTTAAATGTACAAAAAACATGGATCCATATAGTTGATACTGTGAGCCATGAAACAAATCGTAGCAAATCTGAAAGGAATTAAATGATATGAATTAATTTTTAGTTCATAACAGAATTAAAATAGAAATCATAGCAGAAACATATCTGGAAAATCCCCAAATAGTTGGAAATTAAGTGACACACTTTAAAATAACTCATAAGTCAAAGAGAATCTCTCAAGGGAAATAAAATTTAGTTTGAACTTAATGAAATGAAAATATATCATGTCAAACTATTTGAACTTCAGGTAAAGCAGTGCTTAGAAGAAAACTGCATGCACTAAATTACTATAGTAGGAAAAAAACACAATTTAAAGTAAATAACCTAGGCATTTACCTTAAGAAATAGGAGAAAGAAAAGCAAATTAAATTCAGAGCAAGTAGACAATAAAAACAAGAGCAAAAATACATGAAATTCAAAACAAAACAATAGATAAAATGTTTGAAAGAATCAATACAATGTATGAACTTCTACCAAGGTTGATCAGGAAAAAAGATAAAGACACAAATTTCAAATATCAAGAAGAAAAGAAAAGATATCAATACTAACCATACAGATATTCAAAGGGTAAGAATTAAATACTACACACAATTCTATGTCCATAAGTTCAATAAATTCAATGAAATGGAAGAAATCTTTAAAATACCCAAGTTAGAAACTCAAGAAGAAATAAGTAACCTGAATTATCTATAATTATTTTTAAAATTTGAATTTGTAGTTTAAACCATGCTCAAATACATGCTTCCACCTATCAATTTCACTATACTTGTAAGAAAAAATATTAACAATCCATAAAATATTTGAAAAGAATGCAAAGATTTTTTAAAATTGAGAAATGTACCATAATTATGAGATAGAAGATACAATATTGTTAAAATGTCAATTATCTCCAATTTGATCTAGAGGAGTAGTAGACTACTATTCAAATTCCTACAATTTTTTGTGTGTACTTTAACAACCAATTTTAAAGTATACATGGGAAGGCAAAGAAACTGAAATAGTCAGATAATTCTAAAAGGAAAACAAGTATTCGGGACCCACACTATCCTTCCATAGGTATTAATATGAAGCTACCATAATAAAGATTATGGCTTTGGTGAAAGGATAGATCCATAGATTAAGTAGAACAGAATAAGGAGCCCAGAATTTGACCCACAAAAATAGTGAACAGATTTATGATAAAGGTGCCAAGACAATTTAACAGAGGAAATGTACTATTTTCAGCAACTGTTACTAGAATAATTGGACATCTATATGCAATAAGTGAGTAAATATAAATAAAGCAAACATCTTTGGCTTATATTTCACATATTATACAAAACTTCACTCATAATTGATCATAGACATAAATGCAAAGCATTCCGCTATAGAAACCCTAAAGAAATTATGAGAGCAAATCTGATGACCTTGAATTTGACAATAAGTTATTACAACAAAAGCATTATTCATAAGAGAAAAAAATGACAAGCTGGATATATCAAATTTAGGAGATTTTACTCTTTAAAAGAAATTGTTACAGTTGAAAAGAAAAGCCAAGACTGGGAGAAAACATTTGCAAGTTATATCTTAAAAAAGACATATCTAGAATATTGTCTTAAAAACCTAAATCCCAACAATAAAAAAGTAAACAACTCACTAAAAATTGGACAAACACTTCACCAACAATTAAATTTGTGTGGAAGATAACTATGTTAATTGATTCTCAGCACCATTTATCATTAGGGAAATGCAAATTTAAATTCCAAGTAAATGTCATAGACACCAACTAAAGCAGCAAAAGCAAAAGAAAACAAAAGATACAACAACATAAAACATTCACAACATCAAATGCTGGTGAGGATGCAGAGCAACATAAACTCTTACTCATTTCTGGTTCCAGTGGAAAATGTCACTGTCATTTTAGAAAATAATTTGACAATTACTTATAAAGTTACATTTACACTTACCATAGGACCCAGCAATACCACCTCTAAATTGTTTTTTATTTTTATTTTTTAATTAATTAATTAATTTACTTATTTACTTTTGGCTGAGTTGGGTCTTCAGTGCTGCACCCCGTGCTTTCTCTAGCTGTGGCGAGCAGGGGCTACTCTTTGTTGCGGTGTGTGGGCTTCTCATTGAGGTGGCTCCTCTTGTTGCGGAGCATGGGTTCTAGGTGCTTGGGCTTCAGTAGTTGTGGCACATGGGCTTATTTGTTGTGGCTCACGGGCTCTAGAGTGCAGGCTCAGTAGTTGTGGCACACGGAATTATTGCTCTGCAGCATGTGGGATCTTCCCGGACCAGGGCTCTAACCCATATTCCCTGCATTGGCAGGTGGACTCTTAACCACTGTGCCAACAGGGAAGTCACCCACCCCTGAATTTCTTTCCAAGTGAACTAAAACGTATGCATACCAAGACCTATCTGAAAGCATTTATAACAGCTTTATTTGTAATGACCAAAAACTGGAAACAACCTAGATGATTTTCAGCAAGTGAACGTATATACAAACTGTGGTACATCCATACAACAAAACACCAGTCAGCAATAAAAAAGAATAGACAAATACATTTTTATTAATCTACACAGTTATATTGGTAAATGCATTTGATGAGTGAAAGAGCAAGCTCCAAAGCCTTGCTGTTCGTGCTGTGGAGTATGTGAGTCATTTAGAGAAATATAAATTGAGCAGTGCTGTGATAGGTATTGTGTGATCCCCTTTATCTGGTATTCTGGAAAGGTACAACCATAACCAACAGAAACAAAGATCAGTTGTCACCAAGGGTCAGGGAAATGGAAAGAGATTTCAACAGAGATCACAGAAGGAGATTTTTGTGTGATTGAATGAACCATTTTTATGTTACCAAGGTGGTAGGCAAATGACTCTATACATTTTTAAAACCAAGAAAAGGGTGAACTTTATGTAAATTTTAAGAAATCAGCCAGGGTGTTGTGGAATCCCAGGATGAAATGTGAACTGTGACAAGTGAATCTGCTCTTTGTACATGCATGGCACATCCACATGTGCCATGGGGAGGTAAGTAAAAAGGAGCTGGCTTGGTAACTTTGGAAAAGAGTGTTTTGACTGTATTCTATAAGACAGACAATAAAAACAACTGTACATAAACTCTCTGCTTAATAGATAACTTTGTTTCTCACAGGGATATGGGTTAGAAGTTTTGAAAATGCTTTGCATGTATACCAGAAATGATCAAATCAGCAAATAAATTATGGAAAAAGGGAGCCAGGTATCCTATTACATAAAAGTTATAAATAAACAAGGAGGGAGGAGGCTAGAACAAATACTGTGGTACTGGATTAGAATCAGAAATCAGCATGCACTCCAGTTTATTTTGTTCTACATACATATAGAGATATAAATAAAGATCTGTCTACATGGTTTTTTATATACATGTTCTATTTCACATACATATAACATGTTAAAATTACATGCATGTTATATGTATGTAAAATGACCCATGATCTCTCTGCAGAGGTGGTCTAGAAACAGATATAACAAAATAGTAGTGAGCAAAACTTGGGGCACAGATTTGGTTTCTAAACACTATTCACCAATAAAAGGAACTGAACTATTTAGAGAAATGGCTAATTAGCAAATGGGCAAGGAAAATATGAGTCTGGCACATCTAGTTCTAGAATGTAGGAAAGAAAAAAAAAGAGACATGTGAGACAGCTCACAGTGGTTGAAATTGGAACAGTCTGAGTAGCAATATAAATAATAATTGAATTATAATCAAAATAACAAAACAAGTATCAGGGAGTTGATGCTGATATAAATAAATAGTAGCATAAGTAAATAAATGAATGGGGAGAAGGGATGCATTGCCTGGAGAAAAAGTCCCAATTATAAATGGAGAATGAGTGAGGAATACAGAAAATCACTGTAATTACTGCTGCAGGCAAAATGCACTGTTGAATGTTATAAAAAGTGTGGGAAACTTTATGATGAAGAAAAAGGCTATTTGAATAGAATCCAAATATCCCTTAAAATTATCTATTAATTGATGTGTTGATTTTAATGTATGTCCACTAATTGTTTGGTAACCATCCCTCTAAAAATGAAGTTTAATTCACTCCTCTTGGGTGTGAACTGTATCTCACTTGTAACAAATAGCTTCTGGCAAGAGAAAAATATTTTTTTTTTCAGTAGAGAAACTTGGCAGGTACCACATTAACCAAGTGTTCAATATCAATATCACCATAATTAACTCATACTGAGATCATATACCCCCTGTTTGATACAGCAAGGAGGGCACTTGACGTTGTGAGTTCTTCCTCAAAATCCATAGTCTCAGTTGAATCATGACAAAACCTTAAACAAACCCAAATTGAAGGGTATTGTAAAAAATAGCTGACCAGTACCTTTCAAAACTGACAAGGTCATGAAAAACAGGGGAAGACCAAAAAAAGGTCACACATTAACCTTGAATACAGAGTCATGAAGGCAAACTGCAATGGGTATCATGGATTGGATTCTATGAAAAAGGGCATAAATAGAAAAACCTGTGAAATTTGAATAAAACTGTTGATAGTATTCTGACAATATTATTTTCACAGTTTTTGTAAATATATGATTATTATATGAGAAAACACTAGGGGAAGTGGGGGAAAAGAAATACTATTTTGTAACTTCTCTGTAAGTCTAAAATGATTTCAAAATTAAATACTTAAAAAATCAGCAAAAATTTTGTTAGGTTAATTTTTCTTTTCTGTAGTTTTATTATCTGTTTTACACACATAGGTCTCTTATTTTCCAATTTCATTTTCATAATTTAATTTTTATTTTTGAAATTGTAAATAATTTATATGCTTCAAAACGCAAAACTATGAAAAGTAATATGTAAATCATATGTCTAGTTCTCTCTCTTTTACCCTGTTCCCACCTATCCCCTCAATGTAATGATTTTTATTAATTTCTGGTTGATCCTTCAAGTATTACTTTTTTTCTTTACTGTTTTGTTTAGTTTTCTGGTATTCTGGTATTTAGAAAAATTTAATTTTATAGTTTCATGTTTAATTTTCTATGACAACCTTTTACCAATATAAAACAGTTAAAGTTTCCCTTGGCCTTTGATTGGAAAAGTCATCTTTGTTAGATTTCTTAGGATGGGTTAATAAATATAATATTCTATAAATAGTTGCATGTTTAAAATTGTTATTGTACAACTTGGATGATTTAAATCAATTCATCTGGATATGACATGTATTTTTAATTAACTTCATTTCTTACTCATCTTTTCTCCCTGTTTTTTATTGTCCCTGCTACAAGCATATCACAACATGGCACAATGCAGAACGTCAGTTTCTCCTTGAACATCATTGAACTAAGTGTCTTTATTTTATTTTCATTGTACTGAATCATGTCCTGCAGAATGCATCTCTTATGTTGTTACATACAAGCTGTTCATCATGTAAGGGTTATTATGGATGACCAAGATGAGGGCGGGCATTAGACCAGGTGTCTACTATTACACCTCGTGTATTTCAGTTTTTCATTTTCCTCCTTCCTTCCTCCCATTTCTCCACATTCTTATTTTTAAAATATATATATTCCTTTTGTTTCAGCCTCACTTTTTCTTCCCAAACTCCAGAATTAGAAGTTTATCTCACTGTAGTTCTTTGTAACTTGTAATGCTCAAAATACATTCCTGTTTAGTTAAACAATATTAGCTGTCTTGTAAATGTTTATTATAGAAATCAAGCAAATGTACAATGACTCAATCAATCAATGGATTACTTAATTTAAAAAGTGTACAACAGGGCTTCCCTGGTGGCGCAGTGGTTGAGAGTCCGCCTGCCTATGCAGGGGACACGGGTTCGTGCCCCGGTCTGGGAAGATCCCACATGCCGCAGAGCGGCTAGGCCCGTGAGCCATGGCCGCTGAGCCTGTGCGTCCAGAGCCTGTGCTCCACAACGGGAGAGGCCACAGCAGTGAGAGGCCCACATACTGCCAAAAAAAAAAAAAAAAGTGTACAACATTGTAAGTCAAAGATACTTCAATAAAAAAATTTTTAAAAAACATAGTCACGTTAAAAGAAAAAGAAAACAAGTGGTGGTGAAGCCATTCACCTCTGTTTTTCTTTGACACCTGTGTATCCTCCAGAGACCCAATAAAAAGCATCTTACATTTTGTTAGAATCTATCAAAAATTTTGTCTAATTCCTTAATTAGTTGATACATATTTATGCATCCAGTCATTGAAAATTTTATTGTGTTTTCTTAATATGTTCTACAACCAGGGG
The DNA here is from genome assembly GCF_937001465.1 of Orcinus orca. NCBI lineage: Eukaryota > Metazoa > Chordata > Mammalia > Artiodactyla > Delphinidae > Orcinus > Orcinus orca. Next base: position 15,454,128 of record NC_064565.1, on the reverse strand, counting down.
ATATGGCAGTGAACAAAAGGAAAAACAACAGCAACTTAACCTGATAAAGGGAAGCAGCACATGTCAAAAATGAAATCAGGTGAAGTCAACACTGAAAGCAGAGCATTTTAGAGATACAAACTATGTATTAGGTTCCCATGCAAAACTCCTATTTTTAAAACAAAGGAGCAGAGGAGAAAGCTCAGGAATGAACAGGGGTCCTGTAGTAAGAGCATGTGTAAGGAAAGTAGAGTCCACATATTACCATACCTCCAGGTGGGTGTGGATTCATGAAGAATCTTCACATGCACTGGTTGGACAATAAAAAATATATAAGAGCCTCTCTCTTCACCTTGTCATATATGTTGATTGGTAAGTCAATATACTTTACATGGGCCCATTAAATCTATTATATATATAAAATGTATTTATATTATATACATATTATTTATAACATATATGTATATAATGCACATACATATAATATTTATGTATATAATGTATACCCATATACTTTTTAATTTTGAAATAATAGCAGTTTTGTAGAAAGTTATAAAACTGTACAGAGGGGTCTCCTCTACCCTTCATCCAATTTCCCCCAAGTGTTACATTTTGCATAATTATAGTTCAATGTCAAATCCAGGAATTTGACTTCAATGGATTGTAGGTCCAATTTTCTTTTCATTACATGCGTATGTTCATGTAACCACCACCACACTATGTCAAGACACAGAACTATTCCATCACCATAAAAGTTTCCCTCATATTATCTCTTTATTGTCATACACACACTCTTCCCCCAACATCTCATAACTTGGCAAACACTAATCTGTTGCCATCTCTATAATTTTGTTGTTTCGAGAATGTTATATAAATAGAATCACACATTTTGACCATTTTGAGACTGGCTTTTTTCATTCAACACAATGCCCTTGAGATACTTTCAAGTTGGTGGATGCATCAACAGTTCAGTCCACTTTATTTCTAAGTAGAATTCCAGGGTATCACAGGGACTTCCCTGGTGGTCCAGTGCTTAAGAATCCATCTTGCAATGCAAGGGACACTGTTTAATCCCTGGTCAGGGAACTAAGATCCAACATGTCAGGAGGCAACAAAGCCTGTGTGCCACGACTAGAGAGAAGCCCGTGCGCTACAACGAAGAGTCCGCGTGCCACAACTAAGACCCAATGCAGCCAAAAAATAAATAAATATAAAAAGGCATTAAAAACCAAAAGAATTCCAGGGTATCACAGATGTTTAACCATTCACTTATGGGTTGTTTCTAGCTTTGGCTACTCCAAATAGAACTGCTATGAACAATCATGTGTAAGTTTTTATGTGGACATAGATTTCATTTCGTTGGGATAACTGCCCAGTAGTATAATTGTTGGTCACATGTTAAGTGTAAGTTTAATATTGTTTTTAAGAAACTGCCAAAGTATTTTCCAGAATGGTACTGCTATTTCACATTCCCACCAGCAATGTATGAGAAAGCCAGTTTCTCTGTATCTTTGCCAGCATTTTGTATATAGTCATTCTTGATAATTATAGTTGTTCTACAAGGTCTGTGGTGATATCTCATTGTGGTATAAATTTGCCATTCTCTAATGGCTAATGATGTTGAACATCTTTTCCTGTTCTTATTTACCATCTATGAATCCTCTTCAATGAAATGTCTCTTCATTTCTTTTCCCATCTCCTAATTGGATTAGGTTTTTAATTTTGATAAAGTCAGATATCTATTGTTTCATTAATGGATTGTGGTTAATGCCCTAAGCCTAGAATATTTTTTCCTATGTTATGTCTTAAAAGTTTTATGATTTTACAATTGTACATTTAAATCTATCATCCATTTTGAGTTAATTTTTTTGTGTAAATTTTGAGGTTCAAGCTTGAGATATAATTTTTTACTATGAATATCCACTGGTCCAGCACAAATAGTTGAAAAGTCTTTTCACCTTTGTCAAAAATCCGTTGGTTGTATGTGTATGGATCTGTTTCCGAATTCTCTACTCTGCTCAATATATCTGTCTGTCTATCCCATTGTGAATACTACACAGTCTTGACTCCTGAAGCTATGTAATAAATCTTAAATAACCCTGTTATTCCACTTTTTCAGAATAATGGCTATTCTAGTTCCTTTGAATTTCCATAGAAATTTTAGAATAAACTGTCCTATATCCAAAAAATAAACAAACAAAAGAAACTTGCTCAGATTTTGATAGGAATTATATTAAACCTGTATAATAATTTGCAAAGAGTTGACATCTTTACTATGTTGAGTCCTTCAATCCATGGTATGTCTCACCATTTATTTAGGTCAATTTTGAGACAAAATGTATCTCATCATTTAGATCCTGTTTTGTTTCCTTCATTAACATTTTATAGTTTTTAGTTTACAAGTTTTGTTAGATTTAAACCTCTGTGATTTTTTTTTTGAGTCGTTGTAAATGGTATTGCCTTTTTACTTTCGGATTCCACAAGTTTATTGCTAGTATATAAAAATGCAATTAACTTTTATGTGTTGATCTTATGTCTTGAGGTCTTGCTGGACTCATTATTAATACCTGAGATTTCTTTTTTTTTTAGTGGATTCCTGAGGGATTCTTATGTAGACCAAATTCCCATCTAAGCAGCCACTTATATCTATCTGGCTAGGAAAGGGCAGAGAAGCCTTTTTACTGTTCTGCATGTGGCCTCCACTGATACCATGGAGAAGGTAGCACTGTTCTCACTAACTGTTAGTAAACATTTGACTCTCCATAAGACATCCTCCAACATCCCTCCAAGCAGGCAGGGAAGAGGCTTCTTGTTACCTATGGGTAATGTGTACAGTTCCCATATGGTATCATGGTATCCACTTAGTCTGAACAGAGGGGTAAGCTTATTAAGACTCCTTGGTGATGAGAGTGCTGGCTCTCTACTATGTCTTCTCTGACATCACCCTGACTATGAGTTTGGGACTCCTTGTACAATTTTGGATTTCCACTCAGTTTTGCTGGTGGAGTTGAGAGTGGAATTCCTGTTTTTTGCTTTGTTTTGTTTTGCTTTTTTGTTTTCTTTTCCTGTGGTGTTTGGCTGGAGTACAGTGGTTATTTCCAAAAGTTTCTGTCCTGCTAGGCTGCCTTTTTTTGGTCCTTTAGCAAAGAAAGCAGGCTTTTCTTGTTGTTTATTTTTAATTTATTTTTCTTAAATCTGTGCTCACTGATATTTCCAGGTTGCTGGCTTCACAGTCTGGGATATATGAGAAAAAAAGAAAACCCAGGAAACTACTACCTCGCCATCCCTCCAATACCAATATTCCTAGCCAGGCTGTCTACTTTTCTTCACCATTTAGCATCTTTCTATGTTTGTTTTATATAATAACCAGGATTTTCAGTTGCATTCACCAGGAGAAATAGGAAAAATATGTCTAATGTATCACACTGGAAGTCTGTAATATATTTTTCATCAAACAATTTATAGAGAGAGGCCCACAAAAATATTTGCCTGGATCCCTGAATGACTGAGGTGTGGCCCAGTCCGGAACTGTGCAATATTGCCATACCTAGCAGCCAGATAGGCTGGAAGAATGCATATTTTTAGCAAAGTATAATGCCACCCTAATTAGAACTGGGGTTCTCTTAGTAAGCACAAAGAAAAAATGGGTATTTAATAGGCAACCTGCTGTGTCTGCTACAAACTCCTATTGTTTAACAACTTACTTAAAAATAGCAAGTGCTATAGGAGGCCCCAAAGAACTTCAGTTTGAAATTAAAAAATATATATATATATACATTTTTTTGAGAAAATACACATATATAAAACAGGTTTATGCCATGTTGTAATGTGAAATAAACCAAGCTAAAATGTTGGAAAAGTCTAAGAGATCCAGTGTATGTGTTTGAGCAGCAAGAATGACAGGGATGATCTCAGTCTCAGAGTCCAGGTGACCTAGATGGAGAGATGCATGGTTAACTGTGCAAGGTTAACTGATGTAGAGCCCTTGGGTTTATGAGCCTCAGAAACCCCCCACTTCACTCAAGTGTAGGATAGTCATAAAGGAAGCAGAGAATGTCATTCTGAGCTTAGCAAACTATAGGAAAAATGGAAGGAATTGTAGAAATATTGGAAAATTGGAAGACACTTGATAAATATGTTTGGTTTGTATGTAGATCAATGAATATTTCTGACACCCTAAGGGAGTTCCAGAAATTCACCAAGAATTTTGGAATGGTGATAGTAATAAATAAGAAGTTTGACTGACTGATGGATCTTTAGAAGGAACTCTTTAATTAAATGATACTAACCATTAATTAGGTTGCTTTAAAAAATTAGTTAACCTTTATTGAATGACTACGCTGTATACATTTTACATCAAAATACTTTGTCAACAAAATTTTCCAATATTATGTTTTCACTATGTTATTAAAATTCTAAATAGACATAATCTAAAAAATGGAAAATATTTTTAAAGATTTACATTGAAAAGCAAATCTCCCTTTTGTTCCTATAACCCAGTAATGCAGTCTCTTTCCTCAAGAATAAAAACTGTTTATGTTTTTTTTTACATTATCTTTCCAATAATAATCATACATGTTTGCATGAGTATATTTCATTTTACTCAAAAGGCAGCATAATCAATATACAATCATTTATATCTCTATAGCTTCATAACAATGTATCTTGGAAATTTTTCTTACCCCAGCATCGAGGAGCTCTCATTTTTTTTTTAACATTTTCCTTTTTTTTTTCATATTTAAGAAAAACTTCATGTGGATAGTATGAGGTAACATACACAAGGCAATGGCCTTTCTTTTCTACCTTCACATTCAGTGACATGTGTTATATTAAAGTTTCTACAATTATTGTGTTATAATTCAATAATCTGGTTACAATGTGGTTACATAATGTTTTTTCACTAGCATGTTTTCCCTACTTGGTTTCTTGAGACTTGATATTGTGTTTTCATTATGGTTCATTTCCCTAGCATGTGATATAATACTGGAATATAATAATGACATAAATTGCCATTTACTGAGCATCATGCACTAGAAACATGGTGAGGTGCTTTGTAAATGCTATCTTATATAACCTGCCAAACAAATCTAACAAAGAGGAAAGTTATTATCCTATTTTTAGAGATGATGAAAACAAGGTTTACGGAGGTCAATCACTCTTTTATAAATGATGAGCATTTATGTTTGTTGTACCTCTTCCCTTCAAAAGTTTAATCCTAAACGCTGATCCTTCTGGAATTTCACTGTACTTCCTACATCATTTAAAAAACAAATAAATAAAATATTGAAGGGCCAGAATCAGTTTCTGTCAAATCATGAAAACTCCATTTACATGTGTCATTTTATTTCTCATCTGTATTTTTTAGTAAAGATAATTTTTAAAATAACTATGTGATAAATATCATAGCAGTAAAATTTACTCAGAAAGTTCTAGGGAAACTTTTTCTATAGATTCACATAATATCCAGTTTATCTGAAAGTTAAGTTCGGGACTTCCCTGGCGGTCCAGTGGTAAAAAAAACCTACCTTCCAATGTAGGGGATGTGGGTTCAATCCCTGGTCAGGGAACTAAGATCCCACATGCTGCAGGACAAATAAGCCCATGCGCCACAACTGCTGAGCCCACATACCTCAACTACTGGGCCCACATGCCTCAACTAGAGAGCCTGTGTGCTGCAAATTACAGAGCCCATGTGCTCTGGAGTCACGTGTCACAACTAGAGAGAGAAAATCCACATGCCACAACAAGAGAGAAGCCATGCCACAGTGAAGAGCCCACACCACAATGAAAGATCCCACCTGCCACAATGAAGATCCCGTGTGCTGCAACTAAGACCTGACACAGCCAAAAATAATACATAAATAAACAAATAAATATTTTAAAAAGAAAGAAAGTTAAGTTCAAGAGGAAGCTTTTTCTATAGAGTTATGTAATTCCAGTTTATCTGGTTCCTAGTAATTCAAAAAAGAGGCTAATTTTCCTCACACAGTACATTTCAATTTAAATCTTATATTTTTTATTAAATTTCCATAAAGTTTGTATAATTAGTTTATTGCATGAATCCAAAGATTTTATGAAATCAAATACGTCACATAGAACTCTAATTTACAATTTTTCATTTTGTCGTAACTCTTCTTATCATCACAGGAAAAACTACATGGAATTATGTTCCTTTCAGCCAAGTATGCCCTCTTTAGCCTGTCCTTCCTGCTAAGCAACTGGACAAGTTGATGCAAAAAATCAACTCTCTGAGGACACTTACAAGTAAATTGTAGATAAAAGTCAAAAAATAGAGAACCACCTGGTATGTGGGTGAGGTTCTCATTATTTTTGTTTCTTTTACAGCTTTGCTTTGAGGGAACTCTCCAGTCATGAGGTTATGGAGCAGTAGGCATGCTGTCAGCTAAATCTCCAATTGAAATCCCATCTTTCTAGCCATAGGAATAAAGAAAATGAGACTGCCTGTTCCGAAGAGGGCAGTGGGTATCCACATTTGATTTTTACCTTTCCTTTTGTGCCATTTCCACTGGTGAAACTCAATTAGGGAGCTCCATGACTTGGGTGGTAAATATTTGGCTAAATATATGACTATTTTTTCTTAAGTTCCTTAAATATACAAATAAATATTAAAAATAAAAATTACCACATTTTCAGTAGATTTTTATTGTATATAGATGTAATATATTTGACAACTATAAAATAAAGGAGAGTGGTAATGGTAAACAGTCTTAGATGTTTTTAAGACGTAAGTTTAATGTGAAGTACTAAAATATTAAACTAAATAGGCTGTAAAAGGCTAGGCACATGTATGTTGTAATCCCTAAAGCAACCACTGAAACAATAAAAAAAAAAGTATATTACCAAAAAGCAGTATATAAATTAAAATGAAATGCTAAAATTTATTTATATAATCAAAAATAATAAAGAGGGAACAGAGGGACAAAAAACAGAAAGCAAAAAAAGAAATGAGTAATAAAATGATCTAAAGATTTTGATATAAATCACTGCATTAAAAGTAAATGATCTTTAAATGATCTTTAATATCTTGCTGTGATTTATGTCAAAGAGTGTCCTTCCTGTGTTTTCCTCTAAGAGGTTCATAGTGTCTGGCCTTACATTTAGGTCTTTAATCCATTTTTAGTTTATTTTTGTGTATGGTGTTAGGGAGTGTTCTAATTTCAATCTTTTACATGTAGCTGTCCAGTTTTCCCAGCACCACTTATTGAAGAGGCTGACTTTTCTCCACTGTATATCCTTGCCTCTTTATCAAACATAAGGTGACCATATGTGTGTGGGTTTATCTCTGGGCTTTCTATCCTGTTCCATTGATCTATATTTTTGTTTTTGTGCCAGTACCATACTGCCTTGATTACTGTAGCTTTGTACTATAGTCTGAAGTCAGGGAACCTGATGCCTACAGCTACGTTTTTCTTTCTCAATATTGCTTTGGCTATTCAGGGTATTTTGTGTTTCTATGCAAATTGTGAATTTTTTTGTTCTAGTTCTGTGAAAAATGCCGTTGGTAGTTTGATAGGGATTGCATTGAATCCGTAGATTGCTTTGGGTAGTACAGTCATTTTCATAATGTTGATTCTTCCAATCCAAGAACATGGTATATCTATCCATCTATATCATCTTTAATTTCTTTCATTAGTGTCTTATAGTTTTCTGAATAAAAGTCTTTTGTCTCTTTAGGTACGTTTATTCCTGGATATTTTATTCTTTTTTTTTTGCAATGGTAAATGGGAGTGTTTCTTGATTTCTCTTTCAGAATTTTCATCATTAGTGTATAGGAATGCAAGACATATTGGTCCATTAATTTTGTATCCTACTACTTTACCACATTCATTGATTAGCTCTAGAAGTTTTCTGGTAGCATCTTTAGGATTCTTTATGTATAGTATCATGTTATCTGCAAGCAGTGACAGCTTTACTTCTTCTTTTCTGATTTGGATTCCTTTTATTTCTTTTTCTTCTCTCATTGCTTTGGCTAAAGACCTAAATGTAAGGCAAGACACTATAAAACTCTTAGAGGAAAACATAGACAGAACACTCTATGACATAAATCACAGCAAGATCCTTTTTGACCCACCTCCTAGAGAAATGGAAATAAAAACAAAAATAAACAAATGGGACCTAATGAAACTTAAAACCTTTTGCAGAGCAAAGGAAACCATAAACAAGATGAAAAGACAACCATCAGAATGGGAGAAAATATTTTCAAGTGAAACAACCGACAAAGGATGAACCTCCAAAATTTCCAAGCAGCTCATGCTACTCAATATCAAATAAACAAACAACACAATCCAAAAATGGGTAGAAGACTTAAATAGACATTTCTCCAAAGAAGATATACAGATTGCTAACAAACACATGAAAGAATGCTCAACATCACTAATCATTAGAGAAATACAAATCAAAACTACAATGAGGTATCACTTCACACCAGTCAGAATGGCCATCATCAAAAAATCTACAAACAATAAATGCTGGAGAGGGTGTGGAGAAAAGGGAACCCTCTTGCACTGTTGCTGGGAATGTAAATTGACACAGCCACTATGGAGAACAGTATGGAGGTTCCTTAAAAAACTAAATATAGAACTACCATACAACCCAGCAATCCCACTACTGGGCATATACCCTGAGAAAACCATAATTCAAAAAGACTCATGCACCACAATGTTCATTGCAACTCTATTTAAAATAGCCAGGACATGGAAGCAACCTAAGTGTCCATCAACAGATGAAAAGATAAAGAAGATGTGGCACCTATATATAATGGAATATTACTCAGCCATAAAAAGAAACGAAATTAAGTTAGTTGTAGTGAGGTGGATGGACCTAGAATCTGTCATACAGAATGAAGTAAGTCAGAAAGAGATAAACAAATAACATATGCTAACACATATATATGGAATCTAAAAATTTATTTTAAAAATGCTTCTGAGGAACCTAGGGGCAACACAGGAATAAAGACGCAGACATAGAGAATGGACTTGAGGACACAGGGTGGGGGAAGTGTAAGCTGGGATGAAGTGAGAAAGTGGCATAGACTTATATATACTACCAACTGTAAAATAGATAGCTAGAGGGAAGCAGCTGCATAGCACAGGGAGATCAGCTCGGTGCTTTGTGACCACCTAGAGGGGTGGGATAGGGAAGGAGGGAGGGAGACGCAAGAGGGAGGAGATTTGGGGATATATGTATATGTATAGATGATTCACTTTGTTATAAAGCAGAAAATAACACACCATTGTAAAGCAATTATAAGTCAATAAAGGTGTTAAAAAAAAGTAAGTGATCTAAATAGCAATCTAAAGACAGATCTTATCTGATTGTGTAAAGAATAAAAAAGGCTAAACTATATGTTGTATAAAATAAACTCAGTTATAATATAAAGACATATATATGCCAAAATTCAAAGAAAATGTAAAAATCCATACCATGCAAATAATAATCAAAAGAAAGCTGGAATGACTATATTAATATGAGAAATAGTAGGCTTCAAAACAATGAATATTACCAAGGATAACAAGAGACATAAACAATGATGAAAAATCAATTCTCCAATAAATGTCATGATTCCCAAATAACATCTAATAACAGAGTTTCAAAATAAATGACAGAAATCTGATAGAACTATAATAAGAAATAAACAATTCCACAATTATAGTTGGAAACTTCAACATCTCTTTTCACAATGAATAGAGTGAGTAGAGAGAAAATTAGTAAAGGTATGGAAGTTTGAATAACACTATCAACCAACTGAACTAAATTGACATACAACGTGACAATGACATCAAAATAAAAATTCTTTTCATGTACACTTGGGACATTCACCAAGATAAATAATATTCCGGGACATGAAAAATACTAATGAATTTAACAGGCTAGAAACTATACGAAGTGTTTTCTTAGACTATAATCTGTAATAATACTAATACAAATCTAACATCTGCTAAAGCCTAAAATATTGGGGGATTAAATAATTCATTTCTAGGGCTTCCCTGGTGGCGCAGTGGTTGAGAGTCCGCCTTCCGATGCAGGGGACACGGGTTCGTGCCCCGGTCCGGGAAGATCCCACATGCCGTGGGGCAGCTGGGCCCATGGGCCATGGCCGCTGAGCCTGCGTGTCCGGAGCCTGTGCTCCGCAACAGGAGAGGCCACAACAGTGAGAGGCCCACGTACCGCAAAAAAAAAAAAAAAAAAAAAAATTCATTTCTAAATCACTGAAGGGTTAGAAAGGAAGTCACAAGGGAAATTATAAAATAATTTAAACCAAATGAAAATGAAAACTCTATATATCAAAAATGTGGAATATAACAGAAGCAGTGATTAAAGGGAAATTTATAACATTAAATACTTAACTTAGAAAAGAAAAAGGGTATTAAATCAATGATCTAAGCTCCCAACTAAGAAACTAGGAATAGAAGAAAAAGCTCAATACAGAAAAAGAAAATATTAAAAGAAAAAAACCTTATAAAATTAGGTGAAGGGGGTCAGCATAGGAAGACCCTGAACTCACCTCTTCCCATGGACACACCAAATCTACAGGTACATGTGAATTATTCCTCTCTGAAAAATAGATGAACTGCTTCTCCACAAGAAAGGGATAAAGAACCACATCCAGACGAGTAGGATATGTAGAGACACAGTCTCACTAAAATCCCCACACCATAGGGAGGGATCTCACCAGTCTGGTGCTTCCCCTAGAATAATGAGGCATTGATGCCCCATATCAGGCAACCCATCTCCTGGGATCTGTACTGGGAAGATGAGCTCTCAAGACATCTGACTTAGAAAACCAACAGAGTTGATGTTCAAGAGACCAAGAGTGCTTTTAAAGGGCTCATATGCAGTCTCACTCACCATGAGACTCAGTGAAAACAATAGTTTGAAAAGTGCCTAGACTATATGTGAAGGAGACTCATTTGCTGAATTAAAAGCATCTCTGGAAGGGCAGGGGACAGTTGAAACTCTCCTTGGAGACAGAGCTGCTGGCAGGTGTCATTATTTCACTCTCCACCTGTCTTACTAGCATAGGTGGATGAGCTCAGAGGCAACACCCTTTCACAGCCTTGCTAAGACAGGGAGGGGTGAGTGATTGGGACACAATCCTGCTGCCTTACTGAAGCTGGAGAGCACCCACAGTTGCATCACTTCCCCACTCCCTGGCTGGAGCTGTCCAGCATGCACGGTCATGGCATTCTCCTAAAATCCACATCCAGCCTAAAATCTGCATGTGCACAGGCAAAGCACTCACCCACTGCTGCATTACTGAAACCCACAGGTGCACAACAGTCAAGACATTTTCCTGCTGTCTTTCTGAAGCTGGGGAGCATGCCCCACCCCCTACACCCTCCAGCTGCCTTGCTAAAACCAGTGGACACATGCAATCCATACAGAGGACATTAGACTGCCTGGGTCTGGTGGCCAAGAAAGCTGACATTCCTGAGCTCCTCAGAATGTCACAATTAGAAAGTCAATTCTTGGCAAGCTACAACCCCCAGGGTACTGTACAGACAGCAGACTGAAACACAATGTCAGTCTTCCTATGAAAAAGGCCTGTTTGCTTAGCCTGGAGCTTCAGCCTGAGGAGAAAGCTTCAGTTTTCCCATCCATATAGAGGCTAAGGAGGCACTCCAGAGAATGCAAGCAGCAAGATACCATCCTTGTGCACCACTATGCCCTCACTAGAGCTCAACAAGACCTCTCAGAAAGGCACTCATCTATTTGTTTGGAGTCAAAACTTTTGCAACTACCATCCAGGGGACACTTCCAGATCTCCTGGGCTGAAGGCCAGTAGGGATTGCAACTGAAACTCCACAAAACTGTATGTACTTCATACTTTAAAAGCTGATGCCTGAGGATATGGCTTCTAATCAGCCTGAAACTAAATGCTAGATGAGATTCCTCCTCTTGGAGAACTGACATGTCTTAGCCCACCGTCAACAAGAGGGACATATCAAAAATAATCAAGAAATTTAAACAATCACAAAGGTTTCAAAAACAATCAAGAGCTATGGCAAGTTTGAACAAGAAGGGTCATCTCCTACGTAAGACCACTCCTTCAAGACTAAGAGGTAGCTGTTTTGCCTAATACATAGAAGAAGAAAAAAAGAGAGAGCCAAGCAAAATAAGGAAACATAATAATGTTCCAAAAGAATGAATTTTAAAAATCTCAAAAAAAGACCTTGAGGGCTTCCCTGGTGGCGCAGTGGTTGAGAGTCTGCCTGCCGATGCAGGGGACGCGGGTTCGTGCCCCGGTCTGGGAGGATCCCATGTGCCGCGGAGCGGCTGGGCCCGTGAGCCTATGGCCGCTGAGCCTGCGCGTCCGGAGCCTGTGCTCCGCAACGGGAGAGGCCACAACAGTGAGAGGCCTGCGTACAGCAAAAAAAAAAAGACCTTGATACAGAGATAGGTAATACACTTGATAAAATTCAAAACAATGTTCACAGGGATACTCACTGAACTTGGGAGAAGGCTAGATGAACACAGAGACGATTTCAACAAAGAAATACAAAATATAAGAAAGTACAAAACAGAAGTCACAGAGCTGATGAATACAATAACTGAACTGAAAAATAGAGGGGTTCAAAATTGGACTGGATGAAGCAGAACAGATCAACAAGTTGGAAGACAAAACAATAAAACTCACCTAGACAGAGCAGCAAAAAAAAAAAAGAATTTTTAAAAATGAGGATAACTTATGGGACAGCTTCAAGTGGAGTAACATTAGCATAAGTGTCCCAAAAGGAGAAGAGAGAAATACAGGGGAAGACAACTTATTTGAAGAAATAATGGCTGAACGCTTTCCTAATCAAAGGGAAGAAATAGACATCCAGGTTCAGAAAGTACAGAGGGTTCCAAGTAGGGACTTCCCTGGCGGTCCGGTGGTCAAGAATCTGAGCTTCTACTGCAGAGGCCACAGGTTCGATCCCTGGTTGGGGAACTAAGATTCCGCATGCTGTGCAGTGTGGCAAAAAAGAAAAAAAGTTGTACAGACCAAATAAAATGACCCCAAAGAGATCAACACCAAGGCACATTATAATTAAAATGTCAAAAGTTAAAGAGAGAATCTGAAAAGTAGAAAGAGAAAAACAAAGTTTTACATACAAGACAAACCCCAATAAGTCTATCAGCACATTTCTCAGCAGAAATTTTGCAGGCCGGAGGGAGTGGCATGACCTGTTCAAAGTGCTGAAATGACAAAAACAAACAAATTTCCAACCAAAATACACTGTCTGGCAAGGTTATCATTCAGAATTAAAGGAACAATAATTTTCCAGACAAGCAAACACTAAAGGAGTTCAATACTATAAACCAGCCTTACAAAATTGATAAAGGGACTTCTTTAAACTGAAAAGAAATGGCACTAATTAATTACAGTAAAATATATGGAAGTGAAAATGTAAATATACAGTAAAGTAGTGGATTGATCACATAAAGTTACTATGAAGATTAAAAGACAAAAACAATAAAATTAACTAAAACTACAGTAATGTCATAGGGATGCATAAAAGAAAAAGATGTAAAATATGACATTGAAAACGTAAAACACAGGGAAGAGTAAAAGTGTAGAATTTGGGGATGTGTTAAAATTTAAGTTACTTTCAACTTAAAATAGCCTGTTATATACATGGAATGATATATGGGAATCTCACCATAACCAAAAAGCAAAAACTTATAGTAAACACATAAAAAATGAGAAAAAAAAAAGTCTAAACACAACACTAAAGAAATTCATCAAACAAGAAGGGAAGAGAAAGAGATAAAAAGAAAGGAAAAGAGAAACTACAAAAACAGCCAGAAAAAAATTAACAAAATGACAATAAGTACAAACCTATTCATAATTATTTTAAATGTAAATGGACTAAATTTACTGAAAGGATAAAATACAAAGATACATCTATGTATAGCCTACCAGTGACTCATTTCAGAAGTAAGGACACACACAGGGTGAAAGTGAAAAATGGAAAAAGATATTCCATATAAATGGAAATGGAAAGAAAGCTGGTGTAGCTATACTCTCATAAGATGAAATAGTCTTTAAAAACAAAGATTGTAATAAAAGAGAAAGAGGGGCACTACATAATGATAAAGGGGTCAATTCAGCAAGAAATAAAACATTTATGAATGTATATGCACCCAAAAAAAGGACACCAAAATATATAAATATTAACAGATTAAGGAAAAATTTGACAGCAATACAGTAACCACACTTACATCAGTAGATAGATCAGCCATACAGAAAATCAATAAGAAAACTTTGACCTTAAATGACACATTAGATCAATTGAACTTAAGGACATTCCACCTAAAAGTAACAGAATACATATTCTTTTTAAGTTCGTATGAACATTCTTCAGGATAGATCACATGTTATACCACAAAATAAGTCTCAATGAACTCAAGCTGATTGAAATCATATCAAGCATCCCTTTCAACTAAATAGTATGACACTAAAAATCCATTACAAGAAGAAAACTAGAAATATGTAGAGATTAAACAACATGTTACTGAACAAATATGGGGTCATAAAAAAATCAAAGAAAAAATAAAATATACCTAGAGACAAATGCAAACAGAAATACTACATACTAAAATCTATGGGTTGCAGCAAAAGTGGTTCTAAGAGGTATATTCAAGGCCTACATCAAGAAACAAGAAATATCTCAAATATTAAAGGAACTAGAAAAGGACAAAAGCACCCAAAATTAGAAGAAGGAAGGAAATAATAAAGATCACAGCAAAAATAAATGAAATGAAGACTAAAATGACAATAGACAAGATTAACTAAACTAAGAGTTGGTTCTTTGAAAAGATTTAAGAAAATTAACAAAACTTTAGCTAGATTCACCAAGAAAAGTCAGAAGACTCAAATAAATAAAATCATAAATGAAAGAGAAGTTAAAACTGATAACACAGAAATACAAAGAATCATAAGAGACTACTATGGACAATTATATGTCAACAAATTGGACAACCTAGGGTACATAGATAAAGTCTTAGAAACAAAAAATCTTCTAAAACCATATCATGAACAAATAGAAAATCTGAATACATTGACTATTAGTAAGGAGATTGAAATAGTAATCGAAACCTCCCAACAAACAAAAGCACAGAACCAGACAATTTCACTGGTAAATTCTACCAAACATTCAAGATGAGGAAAAAAAGGCACAAGGTGGTTATGTAATGTGTCCAAGTTCATACAACCAGAAGTGGTTGTGCTGGAATGCAAGCCCAGAATCTAAGTCCAAAGTCTTTACCACAAGATACTCACTGGAGGAATTCCCCTGTGAACTCACTCATGATTTTTCCCATTCAGATGTGCCACTTATTTTGGAAATCTGTTATATAGACTTGTGATCTGTATCTGCAGTGTCCTCTTGCATGACCTTCCTGTGTCCCATTTGAACACTACTACCTTTAGAAACTCTTCCATATTGGTTATCCATTTAAAATATAACAGTGTGTACATGAACTCCCAAACTCCCTAACTATCCCTTCCCACCACGCTTCCCCCTGGTAACCATAAGTTCATTCTCTAAGTCTGTGAGTCTTTCTGTTTTGTAAATTTGTTCATTTGTATCATTTCTTTTTAGATTCTGCATATAGGCCATATCATAGGATATTTCCCTTTCTCTGTCTGACTTACTTCACTCAGTATGACAATCTCGAGGTCCATAGCACAGGGAACCCTGCTCAATATTATGTAACAAACTAAGTGGGAAAAGAACTTGAAAAAAAATAGATACATGTATATGTATAACTGAATCTCTTTGCTGTATGCCTGAAACAAACACAACATTGTAAATCAATTATACTCCAATATAAAATAAAAAGTTTTTAAAAAAAAGGAAGAATAAAAGCTCTTCCACACACTCCATCAGGGCTGGTTTTATCAGCATTGTGCCCATCGAGAGCACAGGGCTCCAAGCTTTAAAATGCCTGGTTTTTGCTTCAATGCTATGCTGCTACTATCTTGAAATTCACAATAATTTTCAAAAAGGCATCTCACATTCTCATTTTGCACTGGACCCCACAAATTATACAACCAGTCTTGTGTATTATGTCTCATGGGTCTTCCTGTCTTTTGTGTTATCAGTGCTAGAAATAGGTTTTTCCCCTTTCTTGTTTCTTTTATTTGATTCAGAGATTTAAAAAAAGTAACATGGCATTCTACTTTGCTATTTTTAAAACAAATCTAAAAGTTTAAATAGTTTCTCTATGGTCAGAAAATTATAGGTGAGGATCCAAACCAGAGGGCTTTGTTCCAGAGATCTTGCTCTTTTCACTTTACCATGATGCTGTCCTAAGTATAAAGACCTTGTAGAATTTAAAAACTGACTCTGGAAAAGTAGCCATGTCAAAATAATATATAAAATTAAGTCATAGCTTTGACCCAGATGACTGACTGAGTACACACACATGTCTTTCCAAATCCACCACATTGAGATGCTGAATAAATTAAAATGACAAAAATTATTACATCGCTGAGCTTGAAAGATAGGCAGGGAGAATCTTCCTGAGCTAGAGAATAAAAAAATAATTAATAGCTATATAAGTGTCACCCAATGCTGTCCATGCCTAAGACGTTGTCATACTACATATTTAGCCCAAGACTGGGGTCCGAGGGCTGGAACAGGAGACTCTGGTGGACCACCCAACACAAGGAAGCTACACCTAGGTACCTCTCAGAATCTGAAGCCTCAAAAAGATATTCATTTCTCATAGAATAGAAAATTCTCAACTCAAAGTTAGAGAAATACTGAGAAATCTTGACACTTTTCCACAGCTTTGTGTAGAAAAATAAAATGTTATCAATGAGAAATTGAAAACCCAAGCATTTCTTCATTAAGGTTTGTAATTCAGATAGAGAATGATTTTATTATGCATGAATCCCAAGCCTCCACATTACATGATCCTGAATTATTACAATGTCTGGAGGTTTGACTTGGAATAAACTTAAAACTGCTTCATAATAAACTGTTCATTTTCTAGGCTTTGTAACACTCCACAGAATGATCAAATTCCAGTGAAGTAAGTTCACAACAAAATAAAATCATAAATGAAAATGAAATTTTATTTGGAAGGGTTAGTGGGCTAAATAAACAGAATTAATGCACCAAAAGAATGAGAAATAATGAAATCATTTGGAGAAGCTACAAAATCATGGCTTAAATGATTAAATAGGCAAAAGAAAAAAAATAGCATGCATAATGAAGGAATAGGATGTGATATGAGAAAGAAAAGTTTAATTGGAAATGAATCAACTAGAACAATTACAAAATGAAAATTCAGCATTTGAATATATAAAACACATTAAATGGGATAACCACTGATTACACTCAGCTGAAGAAAGAATTCAAGAACTGACTGATTCAAAGAAATTATTGTAAGTAGCCAAAGAAATGGAAATTATTAGAAAAGGTGTTAAGAGACATGAAGGATGGAATCAGAGCTCCAGAGGAGTGGTTAAGGACAATGAAATGAAACAAATGCAATATTAAAGAGTTCAAGCCTAGGGATAATTCAGAATTTAAGAAAGAGATAAATATCCAGATTAAAGATGTACACCATATCCCAGGCAAAATAAATTTAATGAACACCTAAACACATCTCACTAAAATTGCAGAACACCATAGACAAAGACAAAATATTGAAACAAAATTGTCAGATTCCACATTCTAGTCTGACATGTAAAGACTTTGTAGGCATAAATCCCATACTCAAATAAGAAAAAAATCTGAAAAATTTAAAATCAACATCTCTTCTTAAATTTTTCAGAGAATTGAGGTAACAGTGTAAACCACTACTCCCAAACCTGGAAAGACAGAACAGAGAATCACAGCTTTCTGGGGTCAGAACCTGCTGCTGGAACATAGTAAGAACACCTAAATGGTAACTGACTAATTTCTGGAGATTAAGCATGGAGTTGGAAGGATAAAAGCTCCTGGGGGTCCAGCCTTAAGAGGATCGCCACACTGTCATGAATTTTACCTTTAGCAGCCCTACCAGGTTCTCAGGGTGAAGATCAGAGAAAAATTCCTTCCTGCTTCCAGGTGAAGGAGGGATAAAAAAAATTGAAGTACATACAGCACACTCTATTCTTACCAAACGCCTGACTTCAAAGGGAACTATTTTCCCAAAGCCTAACTGACTTGGAAGAATGGATATACCCAACTCCAGTCCCTTCCACCTTTCCTGTCTCACCTTAGGATGAAGGGAAGGGAATCTCAGAAGCATTTGTGAAAGTCACAGCCCAGGGACCCAGGCTCACTAAAAGATTTATACCAAATTACAGGAGTAGAAAATACTTATCCTTCCACAACTTACCACCACATCAACAGGATTCCTGTATAATAATAACTAGGGACGAATTACAAGGCTCAGACCTTATTTTAGAGAATCTGTAGACATGCCCAAAGACAACAGAGGAGACAAAAAAAAGACACAAGTGAAAGTTTTAGCCTCTGACACAACAGCTACGGTAAACAGTTAATGCTGCCAGACTTCTAGCCAGATAAACATAAAATCTCATAGTAAGATCAATTTATCTCAGTTTATTTACTTGATATTTTATTTCTGGCTTGCAACAAAAACTTACAAGGCATAAAAAGGCAAAATATAGTCTGCCATTTGCAAAAAATAATAAAAGTTTGAAGAAACAGAACAAGTATCAGAATCAGATATGGCAGGAATTTTGGTTATCATACTGGATATTTAAAATAGTTCTGTTTCTTTTTTTCAGTAAAGTTACATGTACCTTTATTATATTAAGGAAGAACGCATCTGTTCCTAATGAGTTTTTTAAATCAAAAATAAATATCCTATGTTAACTAATGGCTTTCAGCAACTATGAAAATGCACGCTTTTTCTCCTTTGAGATATTATAATGATAAACTATGTTAGTAGATTCCTAATACTAACCTGTCCTTGCATTCCTGAAACACAAGCTCTGGGCTCTAATAGGGAAAGTGGGCAACATACAAGAATAGGTGGGTAACATAAGCAGATGGATAATGAAAACTCTAAGAATAGAAAGGAAATGCTAGAGATTAAAAAAAAAAGTAACCAAAAGAATGTCTTGAATGGGCTTCTCAGTATATTGAATGAGAACAAGGAAAGAATTAGGGAGCTTGCAAATATGTCAGTAGAAATTTCTCAAACTGAAAAACAAATGTAAAGAAGAATAAAATAAATAGAAACAGAATACCCAGGAACAGTGAGACAATTACAGAGGTTGTAACAGACACATAGTGGGAATACAAGAATAAGATAGAACAGGGCTTCCCTGGTGGCGCAGTGGTTGAGAGTCTGCCTGCCGATGAAGGCTGGGCCCGTGAGCCATGGCCACTGAGCCTGCGCGTCCGGAGCCTGTGCTCTGCAACGGGAGAGGCCACAACAGTGAGAGGCCCGCGTATCGCAAAAAAATAAAAAATAAAAAATAAGATAGAGCAAAGGGAACAGAGGAAATATTTGAAAGAAAAATGGCTGAGGATTTTCTAAATTAATGACAGACACCAAATAATATCCAAAAAGTTCAGAGAATACCAAGAGGATTAATACGTTTTAAAAATCTATGTTAGGCATGTCATGTTCAAACTGCAGAAAACCAAAGACAAAGAGAAAATCTAGAAAGAAGCCAGAGAAGAAAAAAACATTTTGCATAGAACACCTTACTGAGGAACAAAGATGAAAATTACATCAGACTGTTCTTTAAAATCCATGCAAGCAAAAGGAAAGTGCAGAAAATATTTAACATGTTGAGAGAAAAACAGAACACCAACCTAGAATTTTTGTATCTAGCAAGTTATCCTCCAATGTGAAACAAAAATAAAGACATTCTCAGCCAAATACAAAATGAGGAAAGTTTTTACCTATAAACGTCTCTTGCAGGAAATGTTAAGAGAAGTTCTTCTCAGAGAAGTAAAATGATATATGTCAGAAATTTTTTTTTTGGTGTGTGTATATATATATATATATATATAAAGGAAGAACATTAGAGAAGAAATAAAGGTAAAATAAAATCTTTAATTTTTCTCTTCTTTTTTTTAGTTTAATTTGTATTTTATATTATAGTCGATTTACAATGTTGTGGTATTTTTCCTAATCTTTATTAATCTAAAGGTAGGGTTTGTTCAAATAATAATAGCAACAATGCATTTGGTGATTATAGCTTGTGGATAAGTGAAGTGACTGACAGCAGTGTTGTAAAGGATGAGGGAAGGAATTGGGAATACCACATTATATGGTACATGCTCTATCTGCAGAGTGGCATAGTCTTATTTGAAACTGATTTTAGATTAGTTGTAAATGTGCACTGTAAAATCTAAGCCAACCACTAAATACATTTTTTAAAAGCAGAATACTCTATGTGGTAGGAAAGGGGAGAATATTGAATTATATAAAATCATCAGTGTGGGTTGTGTGCCAGCCCACTGCAGAGTAAGTATGGGTCCCCACATAGATGTCTGTGTGACCTGAGGTGGCCCAGGCCTGGTGACAGCCCTCTAGTGGGCAGGTAAGCCCAAGTTCTAATAGGCTAGAAGGGGGATTCCAGAAAGACTCAGACCAGCATTCTCAGTAGACCAATCTCCCCCAAATGACTGCGATCAGAATCTCTATTCTCAGGGGGAGTCCAGTTTCCTCCTGCCCCTTCAGGAGGCTCTCCAAGACCAGCAGGTGGGTCTGACCAAGTCTCTTTTCAAATGACTGCTGGTGCCCTGGGACTCAGAGTGTGGGAGGTTTTGTGTGTGCCCTTTAAGAATGAAGTCTCCGTTTCCTATCGCCCTCCTGTTCTTCCATACACAAGCCCTGCTGGTCTTTAAGCCAGATGTTCTGGGGGCTCATCTTCTTGGTGCAGGACCCCCAGGGTGGGGAATCTGATGTGGAGCTTGGACAACTCATTCCTTGGGGAGGACTCTGAGATTGTAATATTCCTCCTATTTGTGGGTCGCCTACCTAGGAGTGTGGGTTCTGACTATACAGCGTCTCCACCCCTTTTACATGGCTCACTGTGGTTCCTTCCTTAAGTCTTTAGTTGTGAGAAATACTTTCTGCTAGTCTTCCGGTTCTTCACATAGATAGTTGTTCTGTAACTAGTTATAACTTGGGTGTGTCTGTAGTAACACAGAGCCTTGCTACTCTGCCACTTATGTCAGCTCTCTCCAAAATTCTACATTTTATTAAAGTAGAGAAAATCTAAATAAAGGTATATTCTGACAAAACTCTGCATGTTTACCACACATAGACCCTTTTTGAAACAATTATTAAAGGATATATTTCAATCAGGGGTAAATTAAACCCAGAAAGCAGAAGCAGGATGCAAGCCGTAATGTGTAAAGTATTAGCAACACTCTAAATCAAAACTTGTAATGTCTCAAGCTTGTTTTATCAACATAATAGCAAAAGCCATTCTTTTTTGTCCTTTCAGAGTAACAAAACCAGGATTTAATTAGTTAAAAAATAACAACCCCAAATTTCATATGTCTAGAGTATGATAGACTTTAGATATGTGAATATACACACTTGACAAATTAGTTGTTAATTTCCTATATCATTAGCTACTACCAAGGTTATATTAAACTTCCATGCAGAGTAGAAATTATCCAGAGGATTTTATTTGAGTCATTTTATAAATACCAGCACTGGGTCCCATCTTGTGATAAGTTCCAGCTGCTTTTGATTTAATCCAGAACAGGAAGATACGTTAAAGAGCAGAATATCACTCACATATGTGTGTTCCTTCGTTTATAGTGTCATATCACACCTACAACGTTTGTCCCTATTGGCTAAATGTGACAAACTAGTAATGGCCCCCATTGTCTGGGCATATTAGCCATAGCAGACAAATTACTCAACTTGGGTCCAACAGGCAGCACAATGAGTCATTTTCTTTGGAACAGCAGAAGACTTGTCAAGAATAAACAGAACAGAAGGCGGCCATACAAAGGCTTCTTCACAGATGTGTTTGCGTGTGGGTTGAACAGCACATATTGAAAATACTTAATTATTATCTAACACAGCAAATTAATTGCTCTGCAGCCATGAAGACACCTTGGAGGTGGAAAATGCCTGGAGGGCATAAGATCTTATGGAAAAACCTGAGCCAACTTTCAGGCTAACCCCAAAACATGGTTTTGCAATCCCCTTCAGCCCTTCCCTAATGAAGAGGCAGTCACAAGTACCCTTATAAATCTCCACTTTCTAGGGCTTACTTCAAAATCATTTCTTGTCTGAAAATTGTCATATGCTCATGGGCCAGAGATTTGTTTTTAACCTAATTTATTTAAAGCCAATTTGGCCGCTATAAGCATGTTACCAAGATTTATCTTCCTATTCTGAAAGATACAGTATATTATCTTGTAAAGATCTGGGGAAAAATCAGAAACAAAACCATGAGGGAAAAAAGTAAGAAGAAAAAAAAGAGCAAGGGTGTATTAAGAAGGTAGCCGTTTGGGAGCAAGTTTAGTTCTGGCTCCACACTCACTAAGGGTTCCCCGGGAATTTATTTAATTTTTTTTCCTACTCAGTCTCCTTATGTGTCATGAATGAATTATATAGCTTCTTTAGCCATTTCACAGCATGGGTTGAGAGTCCAATATGTACTGTAATTAAAAAAAAACTCTTTGAAAGTATGAATTATCATATGAATGTTGTCATCATTATACTTATTTTGCTAATGAATGTATCTTGGAAGTATTCAAGTTTTCCAGTGGTTTGGTGACAGCCATCATTTTTCATTATCTCATTTTACTGACTGCCTCCAAATCGCTTGCATAAGGGGTCATGCACAAACACTCAACACAGAGGAATGTACACACTAGGTTCACACGTTTATCTCCCTGCTTGCTTACCTCTTGTCCTGGTTTGCTCTGTAGAGAAGGTTGGTGTTTAGAAGCCAGAAAGGTAGAGATTTTTTTGAGAAGCAAATGGGAAAAGATGAAATTGGAAGATAACTGAATAGAAAACAGAAGAAAAGTCCTAGGGAAGAAACATAAAAGCTAATGCTACCCAGTAAAGATTTTCATGCTTCTCTCCCCTCAAAATGAGCAAGCTTTTGTAGATCAGAAGCAATGATTCAAAAGCCAGGAAAAGTCTCCTATGCTAAATTGTTCGTGGCCTCAAAAAGTTCAGAAAAATGCAACTGTAGCAGATTTTAGCAAAAGATTTATGATGCTGACACAGGAGTGGGCAGTGGTGGACACAGAATTTCTGCATGGGTATAAGTTTGGGTGGAGGGGAAAATGTAGTTGTGCAGTAGGGCTTTGGGACTAGGAGTTGAAAGCATTTTTACTTAGAATTTTGCATAAGATTTAGAAAATAGCTGTCTACATCAAGAAAAAAAGATGCATCTCAAAGATGGAGATGGTATGTGTGGGGAAAGGGGGGCTGGAGTGTGGAGAAGACATTGTCATAGATATAGTCAGGGCCCCAGAATCCCACAGAACAATACCCATATTTCCCTATAATTTGTGGGGTTTTGCTTCTGTGAAAATGATCAAAAAATACAATTTGGGTGATACAAACAAACTTTATTGAACACTCCTTGAAGGGGACATTGTCCACATGGAGAACTGCAAGGTAAGGAAGAAAGTGGGAAGGTTTTATAGAGGAAAGAACAAGGAATACAAAAGAGAAAAATAGAAAACGAAAAAGGAACAAGGAAATAAGTACAGATCTTCCTAGACTCACCGTGGAGTTATGTGCCAATAAACCCACTGTAAGCTAAAAATATCCTAAGTCAAGTATGCATTTAATTCACTTAACCTATCAAACATCATAGCTTAGCCCAGCTTACCTTAAACATGCTCAGAACACTTAGATTAGGCTACAGTGGGGTAAAATCATCTAACACAAAGATTATTTTATGATAAAGTGTTGAATATCTCACATAATTTATTGGATACTGCACTGAAAAAGAAAAACAGAATGCTTGTATGGATGCAGAATGGTTTTAAGTGTATGGATTGAGTACCCTACCCTTGCAATCATACGGCTGACTGAGAGCATGGTTCACTATCACTGCCCAGTGTCCTGAGACAGTGTTGTACCACATATCACTGGCCCAGAAAAAGATCATAGCTCAAGATGCGAAATATGGTTTCTACTGAATGCGTATTGCTTTCACAACATTATAAAGTAGGGAATCATAAGTTGAACCATCATAGGTCAGGAATGTCTGCATAAAGTCCAGAGTTGTCTTGGTATATGGGGATTGGTTGACTGGATATAGTGCATTTCTGGTCAAGCAGAGCATTTATTATTGAAGTATAATTGACTAATAACAGAAAATATTACTGTCATAATCTCTTAGGAAGACAGTTGTTGATTGCATGTTTTTCTTCTATATTTATTTTTCCATAATAAGGTAATTCTCTTAGACTTAATAATGAAAATTCTAGGCCTCCTAGAATACTCTTTGAGTCTAGAAATGGCCTATTTCAATATTTTGGGTGGTCTCACACTTTAAGAATTGCTAGATCTACAAAGAGAAATGAAGAATTTTTCTCTTTTGTTTTCCAGACATACCACCCTATCTGATTTCTTAGATGCTTAGATGACATCCACTCAATGAATACATAGATAGATGAATGATTGATTAGTTATAGAATCTGTTCCCCAGGGTGAATTACACAACAAAGGAAACTGAACTATACAGGAACCATGATGAATGCCAGACATGACAAATATATCTTTTTTAATGGCTGATAAATCTTAAAATTTTCCACAGAAAAAAAGTGCAAAGATTTTAAAACATAGCAATAAAAATCCTTAAGAATGTAAATTTATAAGAAGATAAATGTTACCATAAAATTATGTTTATTAATTCCATATTATTCTCTCATATTCACTAGAAATTCACACACTGCTACATATACACAAACACATTAGATTGTGTCTGTGAAATGTAAAAGAGTAAATATCATTCCATAGCTTTCTGCTCATTTTTCTACAAAAGATACCCTGAATGAATATAAATAAAGGAACATTCCTCCATCTGCCAATTTGACCATTCATGAAAAATAAAGAAAATTGAGTTTTATAGAACTAGTGCCACTGAATTTCTGTTGCATTTCCCATTTCAGTGAAAGGCTACCAGTCTTCTCAACTGGCCTCTCCATGAGCCATGATACTAATCTAAACACCTGCATTTTTCACACTTGTTAAACTATAGACTGAATTTTTTAAATAATTATTACTGAACAGAGAAAAGTTTATTTCCTATTTCAAAGCTAATAAGTTTTTAAAAGTTAAGGCATATAGATGCTGTCTTTTCAACTGTGCCTAAATTTGATGCTTACCCTGTATTTACCTAATAAATAATAGGTATTGATTTAGTAAATGAGCTCCTGGCCCCTGGACCATGGAAACAGTGGGTGGTAACGTGTGCAAACACCATTCTTGATACAGCCTCGGTTACACCACCAGGTGGGGCTTAATTGCAAATAAAGCATTCTGGATTTAGAAGCTCTAACTACCCCTAATAATACACACTAAAACTAAAAATAGAACTACCATATGACCCAGCAATCCCACTCCTGGACATATACCAGGAAAAAAACATTATTCAAAAAGATACATGCACTCCTGTGTTCATTGCAGCACTATTTACAATAGCCAAGACATGGAAGCAACCTAAGTGTCAATCAACAGAGGAATGGATAAAGAAGATGTGGTACTTATATACAATAGAATATTACTCAGCCATTAAAAAAAATGAAATAATGCCATTTGCAATGACATGGATGGACATAGAGATTGTCATACTAAATGAAGTAAGTCAGACACAGAAAGACAAATATCATATAATATCACTTATATGTAGAATCTAAAAAAAAATGTACAAATGAACTTATTTACAAAACAGAAGTAGAGTCACGGTTGTAGAACACAAACTTATGGTTAACAGGGTTAAGGGAGGGGGGATAAATTGGGAGATTTGGATTGACATATGCAAACTACTATATATAAAATAAATAACTAATAAGAACCTGCTGTATAGCACAGGGAAATATAATCAATATTTTGTAATAACCTATAAGGGAAAAGAATCTGAAAAAAATATATATGTGTGTGTACAACTGAATCACTCTGCCATACACCTGAAACTAACAACATTGTTAATCAAGGATACTGCAATAAAAAATTTTTTAACATCTTTATTAGAGTACAATTGCTTTACAGTGTTGTGTTAGTTTCTGCTGCATAACAAAGTGAATCAGCTATACATATATATCCCCATATCCCCTCCCTCTTGCATCTCCCTCCCACCCTCCATATCCCACCCCTCTAGGTGGTCACAAAGCACCGAGCTGATCTCCCTGTGCTATGCGGCTGCTTCCCACTAGCTATCTATTTTACATTTGGTAGTGTGTATAAGTCCATGCCACTTTCTCACTTCATCCCAGCTTACCCTTCCCCCTCCCCGTGTCCTCAGGTCCATCCTCTACGTCTGCGTCTTTATTCCTGTCCTGCCCCTAGGTTCTTCAGAGCCACCCTTTTTCCTTATTTTAGATTCCGTATATATGTGTTAGCATACAGTATTTCTTTTTCTCTTTCTGACTTACTTCACTCTGTATGACAGACTCTAGGTCCATCCACCTCACTACAAATAACTCAAGTTCATTTCTTTTTATGGCTGAGCAATATTCCACTGTATATATGTGCCACATCTTCTTTAATCATTCATCTGTCGATAGACACTTAGGTTGCTTCCATAAAATATTCAACTCAATTCACTGTTATTAATACCTACTATGTGCCTAAACCATGCAGGTTCTGGAAATAAAGGAAGGTTACCACATGGCCCTGTGAACTTTGCATTTACAGAAAAGTTGTGAACTTTAGAGGGAAACGTGTCTTCTATTGTTCTGTCCTTCACCACACATATAACATCTAAGTGTATAAATGGTCCTTGTCACATTCATGCAAAGTAATACATATGAACATATATTCATATATATGTATGTATAGATAGGTAGATGTAGATATAGACATATAGATATATTGATCTAGATTAGTGGAAAGAGAGGGAGAGACAGCAGGAGCATCGGCCCTGAGTAGCCCCATCTGCTACTATCAAATTCTGATGCCAATTTCACCTTCTCACCTGTTATCATTCTCCAGGCCCCTGCTGCCCTCCAAACCTAGGCTTCCGATGAACTGAACAGCATACAGGCTTTGAAAGTGAGAAGCTTTCTATGCATTCTGGTTTGGGCACAGAATGGCTTTTAGTAGGAACAGGAAGCGGAGCAGAAGCAGTAGTTTTATTCATAATCATCTCTGCACTCTCTCTGCTTCTCTTAGATCACTGCTGCTCCAATCTTTATTTT
Organism: Orcinus orca; assembly: GCF_937001465.1. Lineage (NCBI taxonomy): Eukaryota > Metazoa > Chordata > Mammalia > Artiodactyla > Delphinidae > Orcinus > Orcinus orca. The sequence goes on along the minus strand of NC_064565.1, from coordinate 15,426,805 downwards.
TTTTTTTTTAATTTTTTAAAATTTTTTTGCGGTACGCGGGCCTCTCACTATTGTGGCCTCTCCCATTGCGGAGCACAGGCTCCGGATGTGCAGGCTCAGCGGCCATGGCTCACGGACCCAGCCGCTCCGCGGCATGCGGGATACTCCCGGACCGGGGCACGAACCCGCGTCCCCTGCATCGGCAGGAGGACTTTCAACCACTACACCACCAGGGAAGCCCATGCTCTAATCTTTAGATTAAGCTAAGATGTAGGTTTTATTTTTGCCAAATATGATTCTCAACCAGAAGTCATTCAGCTTTCTCAAGCAAGCAACTGAAAACGCAAGGGTATATTTTTCGTTGGCCCAATGAGTGGGAAATTCTCCTGCCATTTGGTGAGCACAGGCAGGGCTGCTAAACGCATTGGAGTGTGCCATACAACAGAAAACTGCCCCATCCAGTATGTTGATGGTGTGCCCTTTGAAAACCCCTGAGGATTTGGGGAAGGCCAGTCCGCACAGAAGGACCAGCATCTATCAGACCTCTCTGAGGCTAAAACATCAAAACTGATGTATCCTGATATTCTCTAGCTCCTGCCATACAATAGACTTTCACAAAAGGCTTGTAGAATGAACAGGTGAATGAACGAATTTGGTTACTTTCCCTGACCTCTTCATAGTGCTAGGTGTCCCTGCGTTGTCCTCTGCAGGTACCAGGTGCTTACCCTTAAATATAACTTTTTTTTTTAGAAGTACATATAGCATTTTTTAAGGTGATACAAAGAGTCATGGCAGAAATATAAGTAAATACATAAATATATTTCACATCCAAGGAAGATCTATTTAGGAATGTATATGCTTTGTACCTTACACTCAGAAATGTTTATCAAGTACTAATTCTGAGACAGGCACATTTTATAACCGCCTGAGAATATCAATGATAAAACAGACACCATGTGAGATTGGTTTTTATGCATGTCGTTTGAATCCTGGACTCCTTGATGAGCCAGAATTACTTCAAAAACTGCTGGAGCTTCACCATACAATGAAATCTTCTCTTATTTCCCAGGTTCGATGTAGATGCCTCACCTCTGTGTGCTCACAGCCTTGTGCGCACCCTCCTCTTACAAAATTTCATGTTAAACTGTTTTTAGCAGAACTTCATCACCAGATTACTGCATCTGGTAAAATCCATCCTTCCATCTTGCTGTGCTAAACCAATCCTCAGACATTTCAAACAGTGGGAGCATGATGAGTTTTGCTTTTTTTTTTCTTTTTTGCCATATGCCAGGGACAAGGTGAGAGCTAGATTTGGCCCCAACTTGTGTGAGTGACTGCTACTGTGTTGAAGAAACCTTCACATTCGTGAGGTCCATAAATACGTAGTGTCCTGTGAATGAACTAGCTACACTGGATTTTGCTCAACAGATTTTGCAAAACCTTCCCTAGCTTTGAAAGGAATAATTGATTTTGAAATTTCTGGATGAGTGGACTTTCAAGCTTGCCAGCCCCATTTTCTGATATTGTCTTTAGAGTGTAGAATTTAAAGTCTGACAGACTTGGGTGTGAATTATGATTCTGATGTTGACTTTGTAATCTTGGACATACAGCACAATGAGTTCCTGCTTTTTATTTATAAAAATGAAAATAATGCTTTATCAATTGAACAAGGCTGGAGGGCGTTCTCAGCTTTGAGTTGCAGTTAAGCCAAGACTTCACAGAAAATATAAACTTGTGTATTAATCTCTGACATGAAATTGGTATGAACGTTTTAAGTTTCAGATGTACAACATTATAATTTGACATCTATATACACTACAAAGTGCTACTTACGCTTCAGACTGTGTTTGATTCATAGACATAACTGTGATGTCCCGTGAAACTCTAAAATACATATAATTAGAAAACTATATTAGTATTATATTTAGGCTATACTGTGGAATAACTATCTAGGAAGCAAATCTCTTTCTATAACTTTGCTTTTATGAAATAGTGTAATATCAGCTTTTGATACACCTTTAAAATACAAAATGGCCATAATTCATTATTTTCCTGACCATTAGAAAGCACCTTTAGGGCTTCCCTGGTGGCGCAGTGGTTGAGGGTCCGCCTGCCGATGCAGGGGACACGGATTCGTGCCCCGGTCCGGGAAGATCCCATATGCCGCGGAGCGGCTGGGCCCGTGAGCCATGGCCGCTGAGCCTGCGCGTCCGGAGCCTGTGCTCCGCAACGGGAGAGGCCACAGCAGTGAGAGGCCCGCGTACTGCTAAAAAAAAAAAAAAAAAAAAAAAAAGCCACCTTTAATAGAACATGATTGTTAAAATATCTTAGTATCTGAGTTAACTTCTCCTTCATGAACAGTGTCAGTGACTACATTTTCTAAAAAAAGTTTGCAGGTATTCTGGACCTAGACTGGCCAAGTTAGAATTATGGTTCTGTTTACTACTAGCCCTGTGATGCTGAGCAAGTCATTAACAATCTCTGTGTCCCAGTTTCCCTCTCTGCTAACTGGGTAAGGACAGTAAGTAGCAGCTACATCACAGTGTGTTATAAGAATTAACTATAGAGCATTTAGAAGAGTGTCTGACACTTAGTGAATGCTCATTACTTTCTAAGGACACCTCATTTTGTGGTATTTCTGCAAATATTTCAGAATGACCCACAGATGCATTTTGGAAATCTACAATCGTCATAGCCTGTGCTTTGCCCCGTTGTGACTTAGTCTGGACTAGGTGCAAGTAACCTTCACCAAAAGGAAAGAATATATGCCTTATTTGTGTGTTCTCAAGATCTAATGAAAGCATGTTATTTGAAGCACATAACAGTGCTTTATACATAAGAACTACACATGAAAAAAGAAAAGTATAGAAAACCAATTTCCTCTTTTTCTTCCCATATTTTTCCATGAGGCTGGCATGGCTTCTGAATGTTGGTCCATTTTTCTATTACTCATTGGTTACCATATCTTATAGTAGGTATTCATATTGACCTAGTTTATTTAAGAAATGAGGCAGAGTTCAGAAAATGGCTATGCTTGGTGGCCCAGCTGAGTTCCTCTGAAGGACGGCCAGCACTCAACTGTTTCCAAGAGATCTAACTTCCTCCACCTACCTTCTCCTTTCCAGTCTTCCCAATAACAACATCAACAAAGGGTGGGGAGGGGGCTCTGGGGCATAAACAGCAGGAACAGATCCTGTTTTCACTCTTTTGTCTTGGTTGAATTTCAGAGTTCAAGATCTAGAAGTTCTTGGGACAAAGTGTTCATTTAGCTTCCTAAAACCTTTATATTGGAAAACTTCACCTTCTCACTATGCCTGGTTACAAGACTGATGGGGAGTGTGGTGAGCTGAGGGCAAAACTCTTTGACAAGCATATACAGGTATATATTCAAGCTCAGAATAGGGAAGCTGCATGATTGATTTCCACCAGAAATTGATATGGTGGAACAGTGGGTTGATTTGCTGGGATATAGTCAAATAAAACATTTGTGATTTAGGTAGGCAGACCTGTTGAGGGTGAAAACTAATCTGGAGAGATTTAACGGTTGTCAAGATTAAGTGAAAGAACAGAAGTGAGCAGGTGTCTCATTGGCTTAGAGAATGTTTTCAGTCATGCTGTCTTTACTGCCTGTTTTTGGGGAAAAAATAGAGGGAGTCTCCTGGGTTAACTGACTGTTTAATATATCAGCTGCTAATCCCACCTCTTTCATCATCACCCTTTTTGCATAAGTCCTGTGTTAGAGATCACTGAAATGGACAAGGCAGGCACTTGATTAAAACTGGAAAGGGGAATTTCAAGTGCATTAGTAGTGACTGTTCTAGTTTGCAAATGTTAGAACCCCAATTTGAACTAGTACATGCAAAAGGGAAATTTATCAGCTCGTTGTCTCTGTGCTGGACCTCTTACGTTTGTCCCTCTTGATCCATTCCTGGATTTTTCTACCTGCTCTTTTCTCAGGATATTAACCCATATGAATTATACCAGTGGGATCCCTTGTTCTTTGGTCTCTTATTTTGGCATTGGCAGGAGATTACAGAGATGAGGAAGGTGAGGTCAGAGTACTCCTTCTTCTTGCATCACCTGGTTTTGGCTACAGTTCTCTAACAAAGGTTAGAGTTACTGTCATAAATCCTTCTCTATAGAATTTTCTCTCTGCCTTCTGGTAGTCTTTCCCTCCCCTTGCTGCTTAGGAGAGGCAATGGCTCTCTACTCTTACTGCCCCGTGCCTTGTGTTTCCCCTGCTCTCATCTTTGTAAATAGTCTCTTCATTAAAATTTCTTCAATTACTCAGCTTGAAGGAAGCATGACCCACTCACCTGTTTGGATTTGGTTTGATCAGCATCATCTTGATTGTTTTATAAGTACAGTTAATCTTCAGTTCCCGGGTCACTTTGTTCCCATTTCCTTGAGGCCAGTTCTCAGAACTGTGTAAGATGGAGCAGCTTATGTCATGGCTGTAGTCTGGTCATCAAGTAGTTAACTTCTTCCACCTGGTGGGAGTCTCAGTATCTGCAGAACAGCTCAAAGGATATGGCTCAGAATATTATCTGTAGCCCTTGAGGAGGAACTAAAGATTCTTAACTTTGCTTAATATCTGAACTATTATTATTTTGTCTTGTTGACTATTTTCCTTTGTTTCTGCACTTTTGCGCTTCTCTCATTAAATTTATTCTTTGGATATAGGGGAAGAACTAGGAGGCTAAAGTTTTTCTACAAACAAGAGGTAGGCGGAGGACATGGTAGGAGGGTATCTGTTCCAGGAAGGCCCCATAGGGTCCTGCTCAGTGACGATCTCATCAGCCATATCTATTTATAGGAGACCAGAAATGCCTAGTGTCCTTCCTCATAGCCTCTACCATTGTCCTGGCTTCTGTGTCCCTGTGTCCTGCATCACTGCTTATTAAGTCTTACCTATTTTCCTTAGGCTGGATCAAGTCCAAACTTTTCCTGCTCACTCTAGATCATAGTGTTCTCTCCTGCTGAGGTCTTATACTGCTTGTTATCTGGATCTGTAAATTTCTACTAACATTATGCTTTGAACTTTTTATCTTTTTTTTTTTTTTTTTTTTTTTTTGCGGTATGCGGGCCTCTCACTGTTGTGGCCTCTCCCGTTGCAGAGCACAGGCTCCGGACGCGCAGGCTCAGCGGCCATGGCTCACGGGCCCAGCCGCTCCGCGGCATGTGGGATCTTCCCGGACCGGGGCACGAACCCGTGTCCCCTGTAGCGGCAGGCGGACTCTCAACCACTGCGCCACCAGGGAAGCCCTGAACTTTTTATCTTTTTATTTTTATCCCCAAATCTAGATTTTTAGGTATTTGAGTAGAAAACTAGTCATTCGTGTTTTTCTCATATTATAACTTCCTTGCATTGTACCTCTCCAACTATCTATGGATACACATTAGTGATCAATCAGTATTTACTGCCATGACTTGGAAAGTTGATGCAGGTGATACAAAACAAAACAAAAAAATTCTGCACAGGAACCTAGTCCCTGCACTGCCCCAGATTCCCTTGTTTCCGTAAGTCTCAGCTCCATGTTCAGTGAAAAGTCTTGGTCACTGCTGCTGTTGCCTGCTCTCCTGAGACTATATTCCTATTCCATCATCAGAGGCAATTCACTCTCCTTTTCTTCTAGACAATGATTTCACACCATTCCCTTCTTATGCAAACATCTAACACAAACACAGACATTGTCATCTTGAGCTGATGACCTCATTCCTATTTCCAAACAGAAGCAAACTGTAGAAATTCCACAGGCTCTCACAAGCATACCTAACCAATTTTTGCAAGGAAATTTCCCAAAGCCACTCTAGTATGACTTCCACTGACCCCAATGAGGCAAGAACCTCAGCAATTGCAGGAATACAGAAGGTCTGGCTCCTCTCTACTTCTGAAATCCGATAAGGCAGGTGGCTCAAGTGAAACTTTGGCCTTGGAATTCACTTTCTGGAAGTTATATGGAGGGGCTGGGTGACCTAACCTAAAACCGAGGGGAATCAATCACTTGGGAGTAAACCTTGTCAGATGAAACATTAGGAGGTGTGCAGGACCCAGCAGATACATCCTCAACCCTTTTTTTTTCTTTAAAGGACTGTTTCTAGTCCCAGTGGCTTCACAGGGCCTGTCTGGAGGATGTACCATGGACTCAAGCAATGGTTTGTGTTGTCTCAAGACTGTGTACCCACATTATTTGTAAACCACATTGAGCCTCAGAATTAAAGGGATTTTCTCAAAGTATCATCATTTGAATTCAAAATTTACTAACCCTTGACATACTTCATTGCAAACAATACTTCCATGATTGAAAAGATAAAACTTCCTCTAATTACTTGCATATCATTAGGGATTTTATGGCACATGGTTCTTACACTCTGTCAGGGATGCAGGAGATGCTTCCTGGATGAGTGTCTTTCCTAGAGGACTACAGGGCAGCCCAGGCCACTTTATATAGCCTTACATGCTTAAGTACCTTTCAGCAGCTGGGGAGGGTATCCTGACATTATCCTCATGGCCCTACAGGCCTCCAGATTTATGGCCATTCTCACAAACTGTCCAATCAGTGTGCTTTACAGAAGATTTAGAGGCTTGAAACAGTCAGGATATAATTGTATACAACTTAAGAATCATCCTCCTTCTCTTCTCCGGACAGTTAAAAATTTCTAAATCATCACAGGCACACTTAGCCTTTTATGAAAGATCTCTAGGGAAGATGACTTCAAAGCTTTCTCAGCAGCTAATTCAGAGGCTAATAACCTTCCCAGTCAGTTTTTCCTGCACTTGAAACTGAATTTCTGTGACAATCAAAACTCATTTCTCTTTGGCATCTCTGCTGGGACACAACATAAACTTGCAAAGTATTATAACAGATTATCTGGCAGATAGATTTCAAAAACACCAATAGTAATAGACTTATAATTTAATAATAAGACCAGGAAAAAAATAAGTACTTGAAGCAATAGCTTGTGAAAAGCTGCTAATTGGAACTAGTGCCCCAGAAGGCACTCAGTGAAATGGGAAATATGCAAGATTAAGTATTGGGAGAGAAAGGGGCGAGAGAGAAGGGAAATGTCGCTACAAATAACAAGAGTTCATAGCTGCAATGCTTTGGGGCTGACACAGACCATACAGGGCAAATAAATTGTCCAAATCCCTCTGCTATATAGATACAGAAATAACAGGAGAAAACCCTCTTCCTAGCAAGCCCAAGGTAAAGCACTCCATAATGATTGCACTCAGCAATCCATAATAGAGAAAGAACAACAAGAGAAACTAGGTCAATGGGAAATTTGGGGTGAAATTATCACTTCTGTGACATATCCCACTCCAGCCCTGAGAGGGCCATGGCAAACACTGTCGGCTCGCAGGGCAGCCGGTATTTTTTGTCTTCCTTTGAAAGAGAATCTTAATTATTTTCATGTATTCATGTCCAGCCCAGGAGGGAAATTTGGATTCATCTAAAATAATCTAGGTCATTCTACCTTCCACTGTAGGATTTGGGATGATCTTGGGGTGAAGTTTGGGCCAATAAGACAAAAAGTAAAGTCCCCAAGAAACACTGCTATCCATCTTAAAAGCTAGTCGAGGGTGACATTTTTTTTTCCTTATCTTGTCCCTGGACTTGGTTTCATGAGACTGCGGTATCTGGAAGAGTAGCAACCATCATACAACCATAGGAACATATGCCTGAAAGCCATGCCATCAACTTGAATAGGCAGGGTGAAAATATGGGACCACACTTGCTGGTTTATGAATTAACTACAGTGGGAACCACTGGACCTCCAGATTGAGAAAAGAGCTGCATTCAATGTTGAGTCTCTGAAACATGGCTTTGGTAAAGAGAGCCAATAGAAAAATTAGCTAATTTTTTTCTTTCCATTCTCCTTTCCTTCCTTCCTTCTTTCCTCCCTCCCTTCCTTCCTGCTTCCCTGCCTTCTTTCTGTTCATCCTTTTAGTGATGGGAAAGTTGTAGATTAAGGTATGTGAGTATTCTGCATCAGCTCATTCAGTCCAAAATATGTTTTATAAGCAAAGGGTTAGAAAGGAAGATGATGCTAATATATGAAGTAGTAAAACGAAAAAAAAAAGTTAGACAGTGGCTGAGCAGCAATGACCTAGAAATAAGCACTGAAGAGAGCTCCTTTTATAAGGGAGTTATGTTTAGTGACATGGGAGACATGAAAATCTTTGAAGAACACACAGAATTACACAGAAAGAGATAGAAGTATGATGCACTTATGAATCAATTTATTAGAAGAAAGAAAGATGCAGGAGAAAAAGAACCAAACTAGGAGGAAGGAGTGATTGACCTTTGTCCTCTTTCTCTCATGCAATCATAAGCCAGGACAGAGCTTCCTCTCTGCACATGGTAATAATAATGCATGTTCTATTCATCCTCAAAGTATCATTAATGGTAAAATAAAATAATGGGGAAATGCTTTGAAAAGAATAAAATAAATTCTCATCATAGTAATAACATGACAAAGTATACTATGACAAAATATGTTCCATTTATAGGATACCGGGTTTATCACATTTGATACATTCTTGCAAAGAAATTATATGAATGTCATTTTCAGATAAGAAAACTGAGGCTTAAAGAAATTCTTATTTGTCTAAATGTACACAACCAATCAATGGGAGAACTATATCTAACCTACAATTTCATATATATACAAACTAAGCAAAGATATATCTTTTACCACCCCCCCTTTCCATTTACATTGAGCTTGTCCTAAACTGCTATCTATTGTTTCTATTTACAATAGGGAGGAGAGGGACATAAAGAATTTACTTCAAAGTATCCCTGATAAATTCAAGAGTGGTTGACTCAGTGGAGGTTGATCATAGCCAACAAGTGTTTACCCCCTTACCCCTTCAGAGCAGTGAGAGAGGATAACTTTTAAACACACTGGACACACTTCATATTCAGCTAGATCAGAGTGGTCTTCTGCCGGAACTCTTGCACAGGTTTGTAGGAGTGCAAGTCTGTTCATTATTAAGCTTATAACATGGAAAGTGGTTCATTTGTATGGAAATAGTTGAATTGGGATGATGAGTTCCTTGTTCAAAATGAAACACAGATTTCTGATTAAAAGCCAAATCATTCTTTGAAAAGGTCGAAAATGATGACTTCAAGTGAAATTATGTCAGCTCTATTTTATATGGGTTATTGATGAAGCACCCTCCAAAATACGATCTGGTTCTCTGGTGTTTCTGTGTGATTGAAAATTTTAAAGTCTCCTTTCAGTAGATACATGTTGAATGCCTAGATACATTTTGAATGCACAGATTTTGTGTTTTATGACAAAAATAGACTAAGGGATTATATCAATCAAGGCCCTGGTGGGCATTATACACATTACCTTGTAAAGCTAAGCATAAGTTATTTTATGATCCAGCATGTCTTCCCAAAATAGATAGGTGTACATATCTACAAAAATGAGTATATATACCCTAAAAACATGTGTATAAAATGTGTATGGAAATAATATTCATAAGTAAGAACTGAAAACAACCCAAACGTCCATTAACAGTAGAATGAAAAAAAAAAAAAAAGATGGGTCTCACACATATGACACTATACAAACAAGTTAAACACCAAGGAGGGCATATGCATGATTTTATTTCCATAAAGTTTAAGAATAGATAAATTTTACCTTTGGTGTTAGAAGTTAGAAAGTATTTGGAGGTTTGGAAACATTAAATGGTAGGGCTTATGAGGGCTGCCAGAAATGTTCCCTTTATCCATCCCTGTACTGCATATATCTGTAAAAATTCACAACACTGGACATTTAGGATTTGTGCATGTTACAGTATTAATTGGATACCTAATAAAAAGAATTCAATCAGAGTTCCTGATTCTGTATTTCACAATTCTATATTTAAAAGAAAACCATTGCACAGATGTTTTAGAGCTTTTAAAAAGCTAGTGAATGGGCAATTCTGACTGGTCTGGTTTATGTTTCCCACAACTAGTTCTGCAGTGACTAGTAGAACGAGTATCCAGCTTCCTGTAAATTACAATAGATAACCAGCAGTGAATTTGAATCCAATTTTTATGCAGATTTATAATAATGAGTTCTTTTTACATTTCACTCCAATAGTTGCCTTATTAAAAGAAAATATACATTCGCCATCCTCTTTATTAGAAAAAAACTATCAAGTTTTTTTTTTTTTTGGTTACTATAGGTCTCCTTTATCTGGAATAGGTTTCTAATCTATAATTACATTCCAACAGTAATAATGGTTAAAATGAGACAGTTGAGGTATAATTAACATTGCATTGTGGGCTGCTTTTCTTAATTTTACAGAAAGAAAAACATGAAATCCTTTATGACTTCTTTTATGAAAACATTGGCTTTTATGTACATTATTTTGTATTCTTGGTTTGTAGTGTACAGTGTATAAGGAGATCTTTGAATCAAGCTCTTTTTCACAGTTTTCTTTCTTTCTTTTTTTTTTTTTTGAATAGCTGTGCTTTGAGGGATAATGGTTTTATTTAGGAAGCTACTTTTAAATTACTGTATTCCTTTATTTTTTTTCCAATGTCCTTAACTGTATTTTAATGATTTTGATTTCCAGATAATGATATTCCTTCTCACAGACCAGAGAACTCCAATTTTAACCAAATATTTTATGCGTCACCCTTTCTTATTGCATTACCTTTTAATTTAGAAAAGTTTTCTTTTTAAGGGCATTGACTCTTGATTATGTAAGGACCATTCTAGTTGAGTTAGCTTACTTGATTAGAGTGTGTACTACTAAAGTCAAGTTTTGAGGTTTCATACCTGAAGGGAAAATAGACTTTACCCATAAGTCAGATTGAGCTGCCCTGTAAGTACCTTGCAGGGGCCCAGTGACTTAGGTGTCTGGATTCTTTCATCTATAAATGAATGAATGAATATGAATTAATAGAAGGATAAATGACAGATAAACCACTTTCTCAGTTGATAAGAGGATTAGCTGCAAATATCTGATTTTTCAGAATTTCAACAGCACTGGTAAAGTGTTATGCATTGAAATATATATTTTCCACTCTTCAACTTATTATTCCAAAACTAAACTGAAATTAACAGCCTAAAATATGGCAGGCACTTTGCACAAGGCTTAACATGTAGGAACAAATATGACACAGTCGAATACTCAGGTAATTCATAGCTAATTGAGGGAGGGGACTGTGTGTGAAGATGCTTTAATCAACAATTAGCATTTAGAGTGTGCTAGAAAAAATGTATAAGCAAGAAGAGATGACAGGGCTTCCCTGGTGACGCAGTGGTTGAGGGTCCGCCTGCCGATGCAGGGGACGCGGGTTCGTGCCCCGGTCCGGGAGGATCCCACGTGCCGCGGAGTGGCTGCGCCTGTGGGCCATGGCCGCTGAGCCTGCACGTCCGGAGCCTGTTGCTCCGCGGCGGGAGAGGCCACAGCAGTGCGAGGCCCGTGTACCGCAAAAAAAAAAAAAAAAGAAGAGATGACAGAAAGAAGAAAGTGAATAACTTTATAGGAATACTTATGGGTGGGTGTGGACATCAGGGGAAGCTTTTTGAGAAAATCAAAGTCTTTATGATAGAAGACCTTCCCATTTCTCTACTTATCCTTCTCATCCTTCTGTTTTCTTTCTATCCTGTTGGAATAAGCATCTTTTTATGTTCTTCCCACATTCTAGCGAATGTGTCTCTTCTTTTTATATGCATGAAGTCCCTTCTATATCTACCCTCTTTCTTCACATATGCTATTATTTTTCTTCATCCAGAAAATTCTGGCTTTTCTCATACCTTTGAAACAACTATAGTGAAACCCTTTCTTGTTTCCATCCTTGACTCTATTCTTTGTTCTATTTAATTCCATCTTTACTCAAGAAGTTGAAATTAGCCTGTCTACTCAGTTTGTACATCTTCCCCTTCCCTTTACTTATTAGTCCACTGTAGAACAGATGTTGTTTTAACTAGGGTCACCAATAAGTTTCATTTTCAAAATATTTTGAGACATCTCTGCATTTTCTGGACCTCTCTGGTGCTTTGATAGTGCTGGATTATCCTTCTTTCTTGAAAGAGTCACTTCCTTTCGCTTCTGTGCTGAGAACTTATCCAGAATTTTCTCCTATGTCACTGAGAAGTTTCTTTCATTTTCTTCTAATTTTTTTTGTTTTGTTTCTTCCTAAATGTGAATAATACACTTTGGTTTTAACCCTTCTCAATCTACACATTCTCAATTTAAATGACTCTCCCTATGATTCCCAAAAGCTTGTCTTCCACATAGGCCTTGCCAATGATTTCAGATTTAACTTTGGAAAATGTTTTTGAAACACACATGCACACACTCATTTGATGGAGAAACGTTGAATCCAAGTTTTGAAAGATAAATAAGAAGTTGGCAAATGGAACGAGGATACAGATACACATATACTTAAGTATAATATACTTAACTGAGAAACAGCATATGGAAAAGGGGTCGGGCCCTGAATCATGAAATAATATTTTGGGGTGGAGAACAAGTTTGACTGTTAGTGTTAAAAAAAAAAAAATCAGGGACATGGAAAGAAAAAAAAAATCAGGAAGACGAGGAGAACAAAACTAAAATAAAAACAAAACAATACAAAACAAAACGTGTAGAGCATCCTTATGAGTTTTTTTTTCTTCTTCTTTTTATCCTGCAATAGACACAGCATATGAATTCAGGGTTTGGAGAAGAAAGTAAGTATAACCTGCTCTGGTAGTTATGTGGACCACAAGGTGAGATGTGTAATAGATGCAAATAAGACAAGTGTAAGGGGACTCAGAAACAGTTGAAAGGTGCTTTTGCCTCCAATGCTGTCACCAACCTCCCCTGTGAGGACCATGTGTTATCTTCTGTCTTTTATATCTCTCACTTAAGGCTTAGAGAAATGGTCTCCAAACTTTTGGATAGCACGCCCTGTCAGTAAAGCAAACCAAGAAATACAACTTTAGGGGACGCTGATAGAGTTATATTTGTTTGTATTATATATGCATGTCCTGTTGCACTCATATGCAATAAACATGCACAAGAGAAAATTTTAAATTATAAGACAAAGCTGAAACTAAATGTTTTGAAATGATTAATGTGTTTTAGTTCAAAAATCCTTTTAGCTTGAATGGATGTGTGTGTATAAGCATTGTTTTCACACAGATATGATTACTTCATATATATGTAACACATATATCCGCATATATGATCGTTTATGCCTAATTATTTTTTAAAACATTGGTTTAACGTTTTTTATATAGCATTTCAAAGAGCTGGTTCTAGTTTAATTTATAATGATATTGCTTTTAATGATTGTCATAGATTGAAAAAAAAAAAATCCTCACCAAGGAACAATTTGTACAATATTCACTTAGGTAAAGTTCTTGTTAATAGCAGTGGTTATGGATTTATATCCATAGTTCAAGTAGATTTTATGACTTCATGTACTTGTGCTGACTTTATTGTTATATCTGATTACATCCTCATTTTTTAACCTCTATGTTTCAAGTGAAGAATTCATTTTAGAATTTAAAATGTCAGCTCTGCAAATTTTTATTTTTGGTTTACCTTGTTGGTTTAGATCATTAATATGATTTTTAATTTACAGTTTCCTTGAAGGTGTTTTTTGAAATTACCTATTTTGTGAGACTTATTTTAGTTGAAGTTAGATTACTTCCTTTGTAAATTCATTTAACCACACAAAAGCTGAAATAAGTTGCAATATACTAGATGTAGATACCAGAATGAGGACCACATTCTGAAACTTTTTGACCTTCTGACCAATAGACCCCAGCTAAAAGGAGGGGATTTAAAATATAATTTCAAAAAAGTTTTGAAAAATTTCCTACAAATACAAAATAAACACTTGTCAAAGATGTTATTCAATTCATTAATTAATGACATAAATAGTAAAAAAGGGAATGGTGCTTCAAAGAACAGTTAAGGAACTGAGTACTTATAGGCAATTTAGTAAAGAATGTTAGACTAAGATAAGATCTCTTTGCTACATGTCCTACAGGGCAATAAACCACATCCTTTAGGGTTATCTTCTGTGCCTGGCATGTGCATTTCTATTAGAAAAACAGTTGACAAACAAACATGCAATTTCACTAAGTCTGACATCTCTACTTTTAAAAAATAGTGATTTGATCAAAGTATATTTCAGTAAATGGTAATTCTGAGGTGTACTTGTGCTTTCGGTTGATCAACTTTAGTCCAATTTCTAAGTTATTTTTCTTAACATTTTGAAATGTGTTGTTTTCAACACTGTTCATAATAAGGATAAAATGCATGAACAAAGCTGACCTAACCTAAGAAATCAATGCACAGTTTGGCATAATCAAAACCACTAATGATCAGTGTTCTATTTCCCTCGGGGCTGTTATCTGAAACAGCATGATCACAAAAGATATTCTATAGCATGTATTATTGAGACAAACAGAGAAAGAAATGCAGTGTGCAACTGTTTTTATTGTATCTGTCATAAGATTTGACTGTGTGTACACCGAGAGCAAAGAGCTCTCTTATGTACAGAAATATAAGGACAAAGGACAAAAAAAATCCATAACACCCTGGAAGATAATTCAGGAAGCGCAGAGAAGAAAAGTTGAGGCAATGTACAGAATTCTGTTTTTCAGATTTCTATTGTTTTATAAACAATTTATTGTGAATCTATCTTGTGTTTGTTTGGAAATCAGATCTTAATCTGTGTCCTTACTAATTTTATTTATGTTGGAGAGAGAGATGCAATGAACTGTAAAGTCATAGAAGTATGTAGGGCTAGAGTAGAATATGTATAAATATTCCTGGGCAAGTGTTAGGAGAGAGTTCATAGGGAAGGGGACACTTAAGCTCTAAATCTTGAAAGATTAGAAAACATTTTCCAGGTGGACAAGGTGGAGAAAGGCTTGCCAATTGGACCTGGCAGTGTACACAGGCATGAGACTATAAACAGCATTATGACTTTGGAGAGATGAATGTGGTTTGGGGTGTGAGGTAGAGTATGAGGGAAAAGGAGGCTGGAAATCACAGAGGGCAGAGTAATGAGTCTTCTAAATCATACAAGCTATTTTGTACTTTATCAATGACAAACCTCTCCTACACACTGCCGGCCTTGGTCAGGAAGAATGGAAAAGCAAAAGCATCTACTTCCATTAGAATCACTGGTAAATTTCCACTATGATAATGGAAATAATGCCCAGATTGGCCTCTGAGGTATAGGTTCCTACCAATGCTATTAGCTTGGATCCTTCTACTTTCCTATCAATTATTATCAGTAATGATATTCATTATTGCTATAAGCTAGTGGACAGGTTGTAAATTGACCTCAAAATTTATTTATTTTATGCCCTTAGTAGTTGAAAATTGGAACTATATGTTACCGAGAGTTTGCTGTGGGACAGTGTGAGACAGTGGTTTTAAAAAGTGGTTCTATAAAAACTGGATTGGATTCTACTCCGGACTGAATCACTTTGGATGAGTCATTCTTCTCTTCTTGCCATTATTTTCTTCATGAATGCAGTGGAAGTTAGAACACCATGCCAAGCCCCTCATATTTGCCCTTAAGAGTTAAGCTCTAAAGGCTACATATACACACAAGAGAAAGTGCCTGCTCAGAGTAAGAATGGGCTTTAACCTAACCTAATGATAACAGCTATTTAGCTAAAAGCAAAACCCTTAAAAAAGGCGGGGAGGGGGACAAGCAAAGGGAAAGCAAATCTTTAATAGCCAACGTGCTAAGTTCTTCTCCAAGGACTGACCAGGAGAGGTGAGAGCATTATTGTGAGTGGAGGCATCAGGCCTTCAGAACCTGAAGCAGGCAAATATTTTAAACATATGTCCATTAGCTTTTGTTCTAAAGCCTCTGTTACCCTGCACCTTTGAGATATAACGTGATTTCTCAACATTCCTTCTACATGGAGAGAGAAAGTATGAGCCCAAGGGTAGACTATTAAATCCAAAACAGCTACATTTCTCATGTAAAGTTACAAAACTGGCAGTCTGAGCTTAAATCTTGGCCCCTATGAGCCTCCCATTGTGAAACTGATTTTATCTTGCTGTATTAACACAACCAAGTCTTTCTGCTTGTTCGTGAAGACTAGACTATTGCTGATAAATGAACCACATGAATTTTGTGGTGAATTATCTTGGTGGCAGACTTACCTCAAAGACTATATACATATTTTCTTTCCCATTTCAGGAGCAATTATATCTGTATTCATTATTTCACATGATTGATAGAGGGACAAGTATATTGAACAGTAACACATAGATGAAGTTATGACTCCCACTGGTTTTCAAATTTCATTTAAGATATTATAATTTGTATATTACAACAACTAAATCACTATTATTCACAATTTAAAAGAATTGACGATTATTCTACTACTGTAATAAATATTTGTCCACTAAAGAAGTTTCCTGCAAGCTTAAATGCTAAAATTGAAAAAAAAATCTATTGTGCAATTTTAATCACCATATTAGTGAGTTGAGTGAGTTGAGTGAGTTAGTGAGGAAAATAAGTGACATGATCAGATACAATTTGATTTACTTAATGGTTTAACCCAGGTTCCATCCAAGTTCTGCAATCTTTCAGTTTTACAAAAGAATATACTTTTTGGAAAAGCTTGTATTGCATATATAACAGAAATACAATCCCATCACTAATACTTTTGAAAATTCTTAAGAAAAATTACCCCAAATTTGGAAATAAGGTAGTGATGGATAGAAGAAAACTCTTTAAATATCAGATAGTAGTACCATATAGTAGGCACAATAAAACATTATTTCTTTAGGAGAACGTACTTGGGTTTGATTTTATAATTTACTCTTTGATTAGAGCTCAGTATTGTGAAGCTGCATGTTTACTCACAAATTTCTTTTCAGTAGTAAAGATAAGCTCCAAGATTATAGTTTTATGGCCTTATATTGGATTACCTACTTTTATTCTAACATTCTCTTTTTTTTCTTTTTTTAATGCTGCAAATCCCCAGTTCCTCCTCAAATGCTCTTGGAACTAGGTCTATCATTTTTACTGGTTCCTTCACTGTTGATTTGAATAAATGTTTGACCTGTGCATTTTTTTCTGGTTGTTGTCGAAGGTCATATTTCTATGTATTTTTTAAAATTCTAAGTTAATATATGTAAAACACTCATATTTGTGTTTGGAACACAAAATGTCAGCTATTAGTATCATTCTCTTGGTAATATAATTGAGAGTTAAGGATATGGAATTTAGAGTGAGAAATATTGGATTAAAAATCTGACTTTGTATGATATTAATTATATGAATTTGGACCCATCCCTTAATCTCTCCAAATTCCCATGACTATATTACACATAGTAATAGCAACTACATACTTTGTTGTAAAGACTAAATAACATAGAGCATTTTAAAGTTCTTGGCAAATGTCTGACACTAAGTGCACAATAGTCACTGGCTACTGTAATTCGATTAAAAAAACTTGTTCTGGGAATGTGAATGAATAAACATGGCCATGAAGGATTGTGCAGCTCCATATTTGCAAGAGGGTGGAGGAGGACAGAGCACCCACTTACACATTTATTGCTATAACGACTGGAGTCAAATTGCCTGTGTTTTACTGGAGGATTCCCCCATCAAATGCCAGTGAAATTGGTAAAGAAACAGTTCCCATTTCCTTAATGTGTGAATTGCTGAAATGAATTTACTTAAGTGAAAGATTTCTACTCCTAAATCCTTTTAAGTGTGTCCTAGTTCCCAGAAGACAGCTTGGAAACTGCTCCCAAGCACCAGACACACATTTCAAAGTGCAGTATTCAGTGAACCCTTCAGAATCTGCTTAATAATGAACCCTTGTGTGTTGACATGAGACTCATATAGGTGATATATTGATTATAGTCTCATTGAAATATGAACTTTTTCTGCATAACCAAGGGTGTGCAAGTCAGAAATGTGGATTCTCTGCCTGGACCAATTAGCAGGTGCATGAATTTCATTTGCCCTATTACCTCCCAGAGTTAATATTAATGAAAGGATTGGAGATGCTCACTGAATTTTCATTTTTTATTTTTCTTTTTTGCTTTGCCCTTGTGCAAAGCAAGTAAAAGTTAAGTAGCCAAGGGCCAGTGTCCACGGCTGTGATTAACTGGTGACAAACATTTATAAGAGCAGTGCTAATCAGTGGGGGCTCACATAGTTCAAATAAATAGTTTTTGACCCACACTACAAAAAGTTAGAGCCAAAAAGAGGGCAGTATAAAGAAAGAAAGAGCAACCTCATCATTCATAGTCTGCCATTGCCATGCTTGGAGAATTCTTAAACCTGAAATGGTTTCCATCGACCACCCAGCAAGCTCGCTGCCAGCTGGTGAATGCACAAGAAATGTCAGCTTTTACATTCTCCTAACAATAGGAACAGTCAGGAAGGTAACCTACCAGCAAACATGTGTACATGTGTGGGACAGAAAGCACATGTTATTGGAGACAATTCCATGAAGAAAATGCTGTATGAGAGAATGTTTTAAAAAGTGAATGAGATTTTGAAAGAGACAGGCTTTATTTTACACGACTGTGCTGTCACATATGCTCATTGCAACTTTGGCAACTCTTTAAATAGTCCAGGCTCAGTTTTCTCATCTGTAAAATGGGAATAAACCCACAAAAACTTGCAGGGATGCTGTTAAGTCTAAACAAGAGTAGACGTATTGAGATGATTCAGTGAAATAATGGATGCAAAAAAACACAGTTCCTGACACTAAGTATACAGCTAATTGTTGTTAGTTTCCTTCATGAATCTGTTAGTAACCCCCTACTATTAATCTTAATCGATACACATTGTTGTTCCCTAATAATTAGCATAGACCTTACTGTGGTCTTTTGTTGAATATTTGCTCCTTGAAAGAGGTCTTTCAAGATGTTTGGTGATCTAACACATCTAATTCTGCCCCCTTTGAGAGACTCAAAATGGAAATATTTCATAAAGCAGTAGTGAGTTTTTCTATGTTGATGACAATCTTGACTTATCTAGAACAGAAATATTTCTGGAAGCACCACCATCAAGTCTTCTTTATAACAACTGAAACCGTGGTCTCAGATGGATTTATTTTTGCCTTTAAGAATAATTTGCAAGCTGAGTGTTACAGGAGCGATTGGGAGTCTAAGTGGAACATAGCCCATTGGAGAATGCCACATCATGCAAAATCCTGGTTCTATCTCAACAAAAGGCCAGGTTAGACTGAATTATCTAATGCATTTCTGCTCAATAATTCAATAAAGGAAGGTCTGCAGCCATATTTGGGGAAGAATTCTACTCTGGCCCTCCAAGTTCCTTCATCTCCTTTGGTTGAACCACAAACAAGTCCCAGTGCAATTAACTTTAACCAGTTCCAAAAGGGTCATTCTCCATTGTTTCCCAAAACTCTCTCGCTTAAACTAAATATCTTTGCTACATCAAGGATAAGCCCATAATCCTGCATCTGAAATTTTAGTAGTCCTCATCCGCATGGATGTATTCTTTTAAATTTTGTACTTTTTTACTTATTACATGTATTGACTGGGTTTTATGAAATATTCTGGGTGCAATAAGTCAAACAGGGAAAGACAAATACTGTACGATCTCACTTATACTGCTGATCATATGACAGTTCCATTTTTAATTTTTTGAAGAACCTCCATCCAGCTTTCAATACTGGCTGAACCAATGTATATTCAACCAACAGTGTACAAGGTTTCCCTTGACACTGAATCCTTGCCAAAAGTTATATTTCTTGTCTTTTTTTTAACTTTTTATTTTATACTGGAGTACAGTTGATTAACAATGTTGCATTCATTTCAGGTGTACAGAAAAGCGATTCAGTTATACACATGTATGTATTTTTCAAATTCTTTTCTCATTTAGGTTGTTATATAATATCAAGGAGAGTTCCCGGTGCTATACAGGAGGTCCTTGTTGGTTATCCGTTTTAAATATTATTTCTTGTCTTGTTTTTTTAATATTTCTTGTCTTTTTGATAATAGCTAATCTAAAAAGTGTGGGGTGATATCTTGTGGTTTTGATTTGCATTTTCCTGGTGATTAGTGATTTTGAGCATATTTTTATGTACCTGGCAGCCATCTGTATGTCTTCTCAAAAAAAAAAAAAAAGTATATTCGGATCCTCTGCCCATTTTTAAAATGGATTATTTGGGTTTTTAAAATTTTACTATTAAGTTGTATGATCTCCCTTCTGAGAGTTGGTGCTCTGGAGCACAGCAGAGGGAAAGTGTAAAGATAATGCCTACCTTCTGAGGTCTCGGGATAGGTTTACAGATGTGTATTTAATTAGAAGCCTGCCCCTCAGGCTGCAGCTATGATAATAATCTAATAAGGCTTCCTTCCAGATGGATGGAGCTCCTCTATCTGTTGCCTGGTGTCCTGCTACAGGGCGGTAGCCTTTCAAGAACCCTTTCTCTATTGGATAGAGTCCTGTGGAGCCTGTGAGCAGTGGTCTCACTGTCCATCAGAGTCAGGCAGCATAGAGTTGTCTGTCCCCTGGTATCAGCCCCCAAATCAGGGCACCAGAGAAAGGTATAAGCTTCTTTCTGCAAGATACTGGTGAGCTGGAGTGAGGCAGAAGGAGTGCACAAAGATTGCATTCACCAGCCCCCATGCCTTCCCAGCCCCTTCATAGGCCCCTGGGGGTGGGAGTCTTCTAAGTCTTCTACTATCTCTCTGATGGTTACAATCCCAGGGGACTCAGGAAAGCAAGCGCCTCTGGCCTCCAGAGCCAGGTGATTAAGTGGTGTCCCCTGCATGGCAGCCACAAAAAGTAAGATCACCAGATACAAAAACTAGGGCACCAGACGTGTATGAAATCTCCCCCAAGGTGATACTGGGCCAAAGATGGCAACCACAGGCTGGAGCAAGGCATAAGGGGAGTACAAAGATGGCAAAAAATATATAAATAAATAAAAAGGAAAAAAGAAAGAAAAAGAGAAAAAAGGAAAATAAAAATATAAGTAGAAAAAAAAAGAAAAGACAATGTAAAAAAAAAAAAAAGGTAGTACCTGCAACTTCAACAAGAATGAAGGTGGCCCCCACTGGCTGGAGAAAGGAAGAAGGGGAATGCAAAGATGGTAATAAATAAATAGTAAAAAGAAAAGAAAAAGAATAAAAAAGAAGGAAAAGAAGAAATAAGAAAAAAAAAGAAAAGAAACATTTTAAAACAATACATAGAAAAAAGAAAATAAAAATTTTTCAAAAATACAAAAAAAGGAAAATTTAAAAAAAAAAGAAAAGGTAGTGTCCACCAGCTGGAGCATAAATATGGCACCTTTGGAGCAGTGCAGGGGGCAGCGGGAGATGGTTGGCCCCTGCGGTTTTAGCAAGGATGAAGGAGAGGTGCCCGCCAGCCTCACGTCCAGCAGGTCCCCCTGCCCTTAGATCAATGCTTTACAATTAGGAAAGAAGACTCTTTCACATACAGTCTGGGTGCTTTTCTAAGGGCTGCTTCTGCACTGGGCCATGGGGCAGGTGAGTCCCTACCTGGGCTGTTTAAGAGACATTCCTCAGTTTGCCCAGCCCCCTGGACCTCAGGAGTGTGAGCCTCATCGGTCTTTAAAGTCAGGTGTTTTAGGAGCTCACCTCTCAGGTTCTGGTCTTCAAAGTTGGAGTGCCCGGTGTGAGGTAGGAACTCTTTACCCTCAGGGAGAAACTCCAGGTTTTGAGTTTCCTTCCCATGGTGGGTTGCCGCCCTGGGGGTGGGATTTCTGGCAAGATTGCTTACCTGCTTTGATGTGTTTTCCCTCTCACTTCCTGATGTGACAAAGTGCCTCCACAGTGTTTAGGTGTTTTCCAGAGGAGTCAGCTCCTTCTGTAGCTGTGGATGCAGTGTGTCTGCGGGAAGATGTGAGTTCAGGATCTCCCTTCAACTCCATTGGGAGTCAGAACGCTCGCTGATTTTTCTATAACTTTTCACTTTAAATTTAAGACTTGCAGGATGCTGCAAAAAATAGGACAGAGATAATAGTATGCCCTTCACCCAGATTTCTCCAGCTCATTGATTTTTAAAAATTCAATAACTGTTTTTTCCAACTTTTACAAGTCCACCTATTTTTCCATGATAGTCCACCCTTTCTTTATGTTTTATATACCTTTAATTCTCTACTTCCTTATATCAAATATGTTTATTTTACAGTGGTTTACATTAAAAAAAATTTTTTTTGTGGTGTTCATCCTCAAGATTGATGTTATGATTCTCACTAGTCATCTAGTCTGTAATTTCTGAACATGGTTATATTTACCTGTGGTTTCTTCTTCAGGGTCCCTTCCCTTTGGCTGAGAAAGTGTTTCTACAGCACGAATGTACAACGCCTCTGCTGGGTGCTCTGAGGAATCACTGGTCTGCGTCCAGTTTTTAAAATAATATCTCAAGTTGGGGTATTCCAAAGCATGTGAATAATGCAAAGTTGGATTTTATACGTTTGGAGTTTATATTTCTTAAGGGAGATTTGTTTTGCTACCAGTTACCTGAGGCAGTAAAAAGCTCGCTCCTGATACCCTAGAGCAGTGAACTTCTTTTCAGGCCCCATCCATCCGAGGGCAACTCTTTCTGGTCTCAGCTTTTTACTGGGATTTCAGTTTCAAATCCCTATTTTGTAGGTACATAAGTCCAAATTTCCTCTCTTTGTAAGGGCATTCATTTATTAGGAAAATACCCATTTCCAATTCATTCCCAGCCTTCCTTTACCTTAGTATGGAAGCTGACTGTACTGTCTTCAAGTTTCCTTTTGTCTGATACCTAGAAATCTCTTTTCAGTCTTTAAACTCAGATATGAATTAAATGTTTAAAGTATTTAAGTATTTTTTTTTTAGAATTTTTATGTGTTTTTAGAACTACGTATATTTTGCTAACATTCTGAGTCTAACAGTGGGAATGTACAAGGCACTAGAGGTTATTCACTTTAATTCCAGTAAAGTATGATAAGCCATTTACCCATATACTAAGTACTTACGTTGTAGACTGACTTGACACTGCGTGCAAGTCTGAATGTGTGTGTGCGCGTGCGCGTGCGCCTTAGTTTTTTTTTTTTAATCAAGAATGAGAATCTTGATTTTTCTTTTGGTCACTATTGAAAGGCCTGGGGAAAATTTTATCTCAAGTCACTCACATTTAAAGAGAATGAAAATTCCTTCCCCCGTCTTCCTAAGACAGAATCTTGGGTTACTCTCAGTTATTAATCACATAGTGACATCTTTGTGTTCACACCACTGAACCAAGAAATGCTATGAGAGATACAGTAATAGGGCATCATTCTCCCCCTCAAGAGGAAGATGCATAAAGAAGATTCACTTTGGTGAGGGTTCTAATAGAGACAGAGTGCTTTCCATGGGCAAAGAACATATTTTCCTAATAGAGAAATGTATCACCAAAGACTGCATGGCAGCATCTAAGAAACATCCTGAGAGAGAAATGATGTGAAAAGGATTCTAGGAGGCAGAAGGGCAAACAAAAGCTCAGAGGATGGAAAGGGCAACAGGGAGCCTAGGAACAGTGACGAACACCTAGTGTGGAGCCCAAGTGAATGTGTGGAGTTGGGAGGAGAAGAAAAGGCACCCCAGGTCTTGGTGAACTTTGTTTATTCAAAAGAATGGCTTTAGATCTTAGAGTTAGAGCAGAAAAGACAGGATAGAAACAATAGTAGAAATATGAAGTTGTCTAAGTAAGGTCTGAGGGTTTAGAGACTCATTTCTCTTGGTTTCCTTCAAACAGCATGTATACCATAATAAATAGCTAGTTCCCCACTTACACAACTGGTGGTTGACATCCGACTAGGGAAAATACAATTATCTATTCTACTATAAATGTGAATTCACAAAGAGAGATATTTACCAACACCTGCATCCTGCAAGTCTGGTGTTCAAGAGCAATTATTACTGTTACTTTGCATTTATATAGCTGTATTTTATTTACAAGAGCTTTACAACTATGTTTGTGTGTGTGTTTTTACTTGCATTCTCTTTCTGCAGCCATGTGAAGTGTGTCAATGTTATTGGCCTTATTGTGTAGATTAAACGTTTGAGGCAATTAAGATCTGAAGGGAGTTTCAATTTATTTTTGGCTTTGGAAGAACAGTTCACAGGTAACAAGAGGTCCATTTAAAAGTGCAAAGGATGGGTTCACAGAATATAGCAATAAAAGAAAAACAAATACATTCTGCTTCCAGTAAATTAAGGTAAGCCCCATTTCACATTAAAAGCATTTTTAAATTCTGAAGCTTCTTTTTTCATTAATCAGTAGAATATAACGTACCTGTTTAGACTAAAGGATATTGATTCTAGGAGACTTGTGATTAAATGCTAATATTGCTGTTTACTAGCTGTGTGGTTCTGATAAACTCCTTAATCTCATTGAGTTTCCAAGTATAAAGCATAAATAATAATGTGTTCTTAATTAGCTTTTCATGAATATTAACATCTTGCTTGCACAATATCTAACAGGTGTAGAACTATTATAAGGAAAGAATGAATAGCATTCATCTTTAACATAATTATCATGATCAAGTACTTATTAAATATTCAGCTTTTGTGTCCTCAAAAGAATAATATAATAACATAGCAATTTTGCACTAAAATACTCTACAGCATTTTTAAAGATTACATGATATTATTTTATTTAAATATTTGTCTAATGTCTAAAAATGTCAATAATATATATATATATACATATATATCACTGCCTCACTTTTAATGCTTGATTTATCAAAATTTTAGACCACAGGGCTTCCCTGGTGGTGCAGTGGTTGAGAGTCTGCCTGCCGATGCAGGGGACGCGGGTTCGTGCCCTGGTCTGGGAAGATCCCACATGCAGCGGAGCGGCTGGGCCCGTGAGCCGTGGCCGCTGAGCCTGCGTGTCCGGAGCCTGTGCTCCACAATGGGAGAGGCCACAACAGTGAGAGGCACGCATACCACACACACAAAAAAAAATTTTAGACCACAGTTCAATAAAGTATACCGAGTTACACAAATATGTGCAACAAATATAAGAAAATTTTACTAAGCAATTATTTCTGACTAATCAATTAAAAAAAACCTCAGATACCCCAATTTGAGGAGAATGGTGCTATTAAATAGCTAATCCCCAGCAGAAATGAAATATCAATAACACAAATAGTAATGAGGAAAATAAGACTACAGATTATTTATGTATAAGATTTTGCCATCTATATGAACTGTGCTGTAAGAGGGAGCAGGTGGAGATAGTTGATGACCAATCGTTACATGTATCACAAGCCAATATCAAAGGGTTTCTTTGAGACCTGGGCGCATTCTCCATTATTTACCCCAGCTGGAGTGGTCAGCATGGGAAGCACATTTCAGACCACTCTGAGGAAATGAGTGGTTAATAGACCTCACTCCAGGTCAGCTACCTACATCCAAATCTCCAAATACATTGCATACAAAGCAAACATAAAGGACAGAAAATAAAACTGTGCATAACCCATGCCTAAATAGAACTAGAAGACACAGAATGCTCAGACCTTAATTCACTTACAAATGGATGAATAAAAATATGAAATTACTAGAGCCAGGGCTGGAACACTTCCAGAGGAAAGTTAAGATGACACTACATTTAAAAAGGAACACACTGTGGGGTCTGGGAGGTGGCCCTGATCTTGATAACCTCATACAAGGTCCTCCAAGCGGGAAGATAATTTAAAACAGCTCTGAGACCTGATGAGTCAGAGCATGATCTACTGAGGATAAGAGAATGTGAGGGATGGATGAGGACCTCTGGCAAGTAGAGCTTCTGGGGAAAAGGGTGCAAACTAAATGAGAAAGCTGTGTCTACACGCTTGGCAGGAAATGGAAAGAAGAAAGCAAGAGGTACAAATTAATGGATCTACTGAAGAAACAAAACAAAAATAAAAATTTCGAAGCCCACATCGATTAAAAAAGAAAAAAGAAAAACACACACACACACACAAAGTCCCTCATTCCTTCAAATAAATAAGTAGATAAATAAATAAATAAAGTAATTCAATAAGTAAACTGTACTTCACAGTTCCACACAGAGGATAGATTTTGGCTAAGAAAATAGTAAGTCAACTCATATGTTTGCCAATTCTCATAAATAAATACATTGGATGTTGTTAGTCCAAAAAAAAAATCCTAAACACTTATGAAAACAAACAGAAAAAGACAAGCAAAATAAGGACAAAAGTTTTCACTCATGAAAATACTCTCCTCAATTATCAACAACAAAATGGCCCCAAACATAATAAAACAGGAATTAAATGCTATTGAACAGCTAATTGAAGATATTTCAGAATATCTAAAATAGGAAATTCAAAAAATCAGAATAGAAATGAATAGGAGGAAAAGGTAGAATAAAGTTGATGGAACTAAGAAAAATTAAAGAAGAGAACTGAGTCTTCTGAGATGTGAAGGCTTTGTTACAAGGTATTAAAGAAAGAATAAGTTTAACTGAAAATAAAAGTTGAGGTAGAGAGGATAAAAGAAAACATCTAAAAACTTTAAAGCAAAAATATAAAGGGAATAATAAAGATTGAAAAGAAAGTAAAAGAGAAAATAGGCACACACACACACAGAAATAAAATACCTGGAGAAGAATAGCAACCAACATGTATGTAGAACTATCATTACAAATTATAACATAAAAATAAACTCTGGAAATAGAGGGAGGATGATGATCTACATATTAAAACTGTCCACAATTTACCTGAAAAACTGGACCAAGACTGGCCAACCATAAAACACATCTTAGTAGAACAAATAGCTGTAAATGTATATTTTTATATCTGTAGAAGCCCACACAAAAAGAACAAGTTACATACGAGTGAAAGAAATGTAGTATAAGATTTTGCAAGAGCATCACAGAAAGCAAGGAAACAGTAGATAAATGTTTTCAAGAAACTCAAAGAAATGTGTGAGGCAAAGGGCTGATGAATCTAGAAGTAGAATAGCAGTGTCATGAGTGGATCCTCCCCATCATTACTCCTGCAAAAGTTAACTACTATCTTGATTTCTACCCCCAGAAATAAATTTTGTCTTTTTTGAGTTTTATATAAATAGAAGCATACAGTATGCAATGTTTTATTTCTGGGTTCTTTTGCTCAACACCATGTTTGTGAGGTTCATTCATGGTTTTTTGTAGCAATAATTTATTTAATTTGCTTTGCTGTATAGTAACAGTTGTGTGATTAGTCACTTATGATTCTTTGTATTTACGTGGTATCAGTTGTTATGTCTCCTTCTCCATTTATAATTTTATTTATTTGGCATATATGGTCAATTAATTTATGACAAAGGAGCCAAGAATGTACATTGGAGAAATGATAGTTTATTCAATATATGGTGTTGAGAAAACTGCAAAGCCACATGTGAAAGAATGAGACTGCACCCATATTTATACCATACATAAAAATCAACTCAAAATCAATTAAAGACTTAAAGTTTATACCTGAAACCATAAAATTTTTACAAGAAAAAGTAGGGATTAAGTTTCTTGACATTGTTCTTGGCAATGATATTTTGGATTTTACACCAAAAGCCAAGGCAACAAAAGCAAAAATAATAAGCATGACTATATTAAACTAAAAAGATGCTTCATCAGCAAGTTGAAAATGCATTTTATGGGATGGGAGAAAATATTTGAAATCATTTATCTAATAAGGGATTAGTATTCAAAATATATAAATAACTCACACAAGTCAATAGCAAAAAATAAATAAACAAACAATACAATTTAAAATGGGCCAAACATTTAAATAGACATTATTCTAAAGAAGACACACAAATGGCCAACAGGTACATGAAGAGGTGCCCAACATCACTAATCATCAGGGAAATGCAAATCAAAACAACAATGAGGTATGTTGTCACACGTTAGAACCACTGTCATCGAAAGACAAGGAATAACAAGTATTGAAGAGGGTGTGGAGATACAAAAACGCTGTGCACTGTTGTTGGGGATATAAATTGGTGCAACCACTATATAAAAGAGTATGGAGGCTTCTCAATAATTTAAAAATAGAACTACCATATAATACAGCAATCCCACTTACAATTTATTATAATTATATTTTTATCTGAAGGAGATAAAAACAGGATATGGAAGAGATATCATCAACCTATGTGTCCATCAATAGATGAATGGGTAAAGAAGACATGGTGTAGATAGACAGATACATAGCTAGCTAGATAGATATAGATTGTACACTAAAAATTAGACAACCTAGAGGAAATAGATAAATTCTTAGAAACATACAACCTACCAGGATCAAATCATGAAGAATAAAAAAATCTTTAAAGATTAATTACTACTAAGGAAATTGAATCAGTAATCAAAAGCCTCCCAATTTTCCTCCCAAAGGAAGTCCAGGACCAGAAGGCATCACTGGTGAATTCCACCAAACATTTAAAGAGGAACTAATATCAATACCAATTCTTCTCATACTCTTCCAACAAAGGGAAGAAATTCTTCCAAACTCATTTTACAAGGCCAGCATTACCATGATACCATAACCAGACAAGACATCATAAGAAAAGAAAATTACAGGTGAATATCCCTGATGTACAAAGATGAAACAATCCTCAAAACATATTCACAAACTAAATTCAATAATACAGTTAACAGATGATACATCTTGATCAAGTGAGATTTATTCTAGGGAATGCAAGGAAGTTTCAACATCCACAAATCAAGCAATGTGATACAGCTATAACCAAAAGAAGGATAAAAATAATGTGATCATCTCAATAGATGCAGAAAAAGCATTTGACATCCTTTTCATGATAAACACACTCAACAAATTAGGTACAGAAGAAACGTTCTGCAACTAATAAAGGTCATATGTGACAAACCCACAGCTAACATTATACTCAACAGCAAAAACCTGAAAGTATTTCCTCTAAGATTAGGAACAAGACAAGGGTGCTCACTCTCACCAATTGTATTCAACACAGTACTGGAAGCCTTAGCCAGAGAAATTAGGCAAAAAAAATAAATAAAAGACATCCCAATCAGAAAGAAAGAAGTAATACTATCTTTATTTGCAGATGACACAACATTATATATAGAAAACATGAAAGACTCCACCAAAAAACTGTTAGAACAAATCAATGAATTGAGTAAAGTTTCAGGATACAAAGTCAATATACAAAAATCTGTTGTATTTCTATCACCTAACAACAAACTATCAGAAAGAGAAATTAAGAAAATAATCCCATTTATAATTGCATCAGAAAGAATAAAAGACCTACGAATAGGTTTAACCTAGGGGAAAGACCTGCCACTGAAAACCATAAGACATTGATGAACAAAACTGAAGGAGACACAAGTAAATGGAAAGATATTCTGTGTTCATATATTTGAAGAATTAATGTTGTTAAAATGTCCATACTACCCTAAGCAATATACAAATTTGGTGCAATCCCAATCAAAATTTTAATGGCATTTTTCACAGAAATGTAACAATTACTCTTAAATCTGTATGTAACCACAAAATACCCTGAATAACCAAAGCAATCTTGAGAAAGAAGAGCAAAGCTGGAGGCATTACTCTTCCTGATTTCAAACTGCAATTTTTAAAGTAATTCTAATATTTGACCTACCTGTAATTTGTAGGCTTCCAAATCCTCTGATTAAAATGGTTATTGTTTCTTCTATGAGATGCAAATATGAAAAAATATATGGAAAGCACATAATAACATACTTGTGTAGAAGATTAGATAAATGTTAGTTTATTCATTTTTTCTTCACATATTACTGTATAAAATATGCACCCAAAACTGAATGATACATCTTTAATCACCTTATAAAGTATATGTCTTTCTGACATAGTTTCAGCTTTACAAAAATGTTATTTTAAATAATGAATTCAAGCAGTTGGTGATTTAGTAGGGTTTCTAAAATAATTTAATGAAAGAGTTTAAAACATTAACATGGATATTGGAAATCTGCTTTTCCAAGTTAGGATTTTGTCAATGTTATGAATTTCTGTTTGTTGAACACATTCTACAGAAAGTCAATATTCCACCTCAAAGTAAATTATAAAAAGTTTACAGCTGCTCAAAGAAATTCAATTTGGGCATATACTACTTAATAAAATTAAAATATAGATAAAATAATAACTATATTTTTAAATTCTTCTTTGAATCACTAAAAGGATTGATTGAATCATGCTACTTTAAAAGGAGAGGATAAAATCAATTTAGATATTGTGATGACAGAAAGGAAACAACAAAAATCACATAATCACCAATGTTACATGGAAGAAGTGAATATTCAAAATGTAAAAAAAATAAAGAGAAGCACATTATATTTTGGGGGGAGTAGCACATTGTCTTTATTAATTTTGATGACAAATTTTGATATTATTAAAATTATTATTTGATAATACTATATGCCAAGTCTTTTCCCTAGGATTATTACAATAATAAAAGCTATGTTAAAAGGTATGTATTTTTATTTCGTATTATACATAAGGAAACTAAAACTCAAGGAAAGTTAATTAAACTGTCAAGTTCACACAAATTGAACGTGACAAAACAAAAATTACAGCAGCATTTGACTGTCCCCAAACTTGTGTTTTCTCTACTGTCCCTCACTATCATTTATTCCCGAAATTCCAAAAAGAAGATAACCTTAGTCTTTCAATCTGAAAATAAATTATGCTTACATCAAATTATTATTTTAAAAATAAATAGTACATGAAGGGTAAGTAGACACACCTTGCCTTATTCTTCCCATTAAGTACAACTTAAAATCCTGAACATTATGTGAAGAAAAATGTAAGAAGACTGTGAAAGTTAGAGATGAGAAAACATATGGAGACCACATGAAAAGCCTGGAATAAGGTACCCTGGTTCTGTCCTGGATGGGGTGCCATCAGACGTCTAGTCAGGTCTAGACAGGCTGTGTTTCTTTGGATGATGGTATTAAGCAATTGAAGAAATTAATTATCGTATTTGCACCTGAACCTATTTTATTTGAGACAACTGAGGGTGAATTCCAAAGGCAGGTCCTGCTTAAACATAATTATGCAAAAAAGTTCCATCAAAAATCAATTGATGTTGGATATCATATTCAATTTTACGGAAATCCAGGGCTTAGAAAACACGTATCCTATCTACCCAGAGGATAAAGCTAGTGGCAGGAACAGGAAATGTCTTCTTGAATGCTCATATTTATGTTATAGGGTAGAAAGTTTGTGAAGATTTGAAGATTACTCTTGGAATATTAGTACCATAGAATCATTCATTATAACTATGTGTGTGTGTGTGTGTGTGTGTGTGTGTGTGTGTGTGTGTGTGACTGAATTGTAATTTCATGAGGTATTTTAGCCAAGATTTACATCGTTGCATAGGTGTGTGTTCATTTGTATACATTGTTGTCATATGTATATGTTGGTCGCCATATTAACATTAAATTTAGAGCCAATATCCATTTCCCATTTGGAATAGGAAGAATTCTTTTAACATATTAATGGCTACATATAGCATGAATATTTCAAGAAATCTATATGCCTTCTTTCACTACCAAACTGAACGCTGACAAAACAAGGAAAAGTTTTTCATTGGTAACACAGGCACACAAACACCCCATAAAAATAAAGACATTATTTTAAAAATATCAGATTAAAAAAGACATGGCATGAAACTCCCATAGGAAAGAAATAACAATCTCAAGGACCAAATCCAAATCCACATACTGTGTTTATGCATGTGTGTGTTAATTAATTCAGGTGTGTAAAGGCCTAAAATATATTCTAGGGTTTCAGATTCCTCATTACTAAATTCGGGCAACTTTTCTAATATTTCAATTCTTTACCATTTATTGTAACTCCACAACTTTTTTCTATTCATATTTTGAATATTTAAATCTATACCATTAACTCTTATTCTCTGAATCTAATCTTATGCCTCTTAAATTTCATCTGTTTCTATCTAGTTGAAAAGATACTTACTCTTAGAATAAATAATAAGCTTTTTGCTGATAAGATCAGCAAGTGAAGGCTTTTTTCTTTATACTCTAACTTTCTAAATAGAACTTTGGGAGGTTAAGATTCGAGTTTAACTGGAGGTTCATTGCAAGTTTTCTTATAAGATTATTATTTGTATATATCATAATAATTTGATTCTGGAGAATGAGGCATGACATACATATGATTCCTCTTTTTGAGCTTTAAAAGGCACAGAGGACATTTTTATTCCATCTCCACTGCCTTTTAGTTTAGCATGCATCCCTGTGTCCAGTCTCTTAGAGTTTCTGGTCATAACATATAAAGTTAGAGTCATCTTCCTCAAACCTTGTCTTCAAGTTGACAGTTTCATGCCTAAAGGCCCCTAGTGTTTCCACTGCTTAAAAAAAAAAAAAGAAAAATCCTCAAAATGCTTACCTAGAAAACAGTTCCTTTTTGATTGACATTTAATTAGCTAATGTGGAGGAAGTTTTTCCTAATCCACAGTTTCATTGTAAGCAGCTCTTTGCAGGAAACCTTCCTCAGGAGCAAGCCCCTTTCCTTGTCACTTTAGCAAAGATATACTGTAACTAACTGTAACTAACTTTTAACCATGTTCTACTCATCTCTGGCCCAAGCACACCTTTCAAGCCTTTTTATTACACAATACCCTGCCTAACTTGTCAGTTCTTTCCGTAGATCAAAGTAGAAATGAAGAATAAGTAATGAATAGATGACCAGATCTCTTCCCTAGCTGCCCCTTCAGTAATCTCTGGAACAAACCGTGTGAACAAGACAGCATCTAAAGAAACATCACAAGGAGTGGATACGCCTGCACTCAAGCCTGAACACAGTGGGGGATGGCAATGACTCTGACCCCCTATCTCAGTGGTGAACTAAAATTACGTCCCTCCTTTTCTTTAAAACCTTCATGGCTGAGCAGAATCTTCAGAGGCGGTTTTGCGGGGACACTGAGTCCACCATCTCCCCAAACTGCCAGCACTCTGATTAAAGACAACTTTCCTTTCTCTCAATATTTCTGAATTTGGTTTTGTAAGTAGCGAGCAGAGGGCTCCAATTAGACAACACCATGTCATGCTTTTAAAAATTCTCATTGCTAAAATTGAAACTAGATATTTTCCCTAACATTTCTCCTGTTCTAAGTTTTGTTTGAACTGGAATTCAAGTTTTAGTTCAAACCAGAAATCTTCCACAAGGTTTGGTCTCAATTTTAAATAATCTTTGCCTTACTCATTCTATTTCTCTTTGCATATTTATTGCAATAGTGGTTAAAACCTACACTGGGGTATATCTACTAGTATATATCTTTTCCTCCCTCTTCTTTTATGTTTCTAGTCTCTAGGATGCAGGGGTCAGGTATGATCCATTGAGATAATTTTTTGAAGGTGAGGAAGACAAGGCCAATGGATTTGATTCTGCTTTGCCTGACTGAATTCCAAGTCAAAGTATACCAGAGAGATCTCAGATAGTTCTACCTCATTCCTTTTCAAGGAAAGTAAAGAATTTCCTATTGGGAATGAAGGTTATTACATCAGCCCTAGTTAAAGAAAAACAAACAAAATTACCCAACTGTTCCAAAGAAAGCAATGTAGGTTGGAAAGAGACCAGGGTAAGAAAAGTTGGCTGTTAACAACTTACAGGTGGTAGGACATCACTGGTTTCAGTGGCAGACATTAAGATTTGTCTAAATGGTGGTTATCAAATACAGTGTCCTTTCTTGGGCTTGATCAGACCCACTTCAAGCAGATTAGCCTGGCTGAAGATCCTGTGCAACTTGGAGCCAAGTAAAACCAGCTATTTATGATTGGGAGAAATGAAATACCAATAGGTCACTTGCATAGTTTTCTGTGCAATCTTTTATTGATAATTTAAAATAGTGGTTTGGGACTTTCCTGGCAGTCCGGTGGTTAGGACTCTGTGCTTCCACTGCAGGGGGCACAGGTTCGATCCCTGGTCAGACAACTATGATCCAGCATACTGCATGGCACGGCCAAAAAAATAAAACATAAAATAAATAAAAATAGAACAGTGGTTTGAATATTATTGTGTTAATGCAATGGTTAGGATCTTGTGTGGATAGATGAGCTGTCCTACAATATTTCACTCTATTGCCAGACAATAGCTTCTCAAAAATATTAAATATATTTAATGTTTGGATTTACAATTTATCAGGCCAAGTATCTTTTTCTCCCAACTTGCCATTTATAAAACTATGAAAATATATGCAATGCTACAGAAATTGTGCAAATGTAAAAATTTTTCACCTATTAGATATATATTCCAAATGAATAGATCACTTTTGATTTTCAAAGTGTTTTTAATCACTACATTCTCTTATGATAGACACAGAAATCTTGAGCTAATTTTTTGGGGAATGAAAGTTATTATCCTCCTTTTACAAATAGAAAAATAAATAGCCCATTGTCTATTGCCAATGACAAGAATCAGTAGAACTATTTTCCCATTCTAAACTGTATCTTTTACTCAGCTATTTTAAAATGAAGTTTTGGAAAAAGGTTTAATAATATTCCTAAATCTTACACCATTCTTTAAAAATTTTTATTTTTTTAATCCTTCCAATTCTCCTTATTCAAGGTAGTAAGAGAAGAGACTTATTTCTCTTGACTTTCCAAGATGAAATGAAGATAACTTCTTTGCTTACATGAAATTAAAAGTGCTGTAAAATGGAAACTTCCTTGCTATCCCTGGTGCCCTGGTCAGGTGTGGAATTTTTTTGTGTTGTTGTTTTTAACATCTTTATTGGAGTATAATTGCTCTACAATGGTGTGCCAGTTTCTGCTTTATAACAAAGTGAATCAGCAATACATATACATATATCCCCATATCTCCTCCCCCTTGCGTCTCCCTCCCACTTTCCCTATCCCACCCCTCTAGGTGTTCACAAAGCTAATCTCCCTGTGCTATGTGGCTGCTTCCCACTAGCTATCGATTTTACATTTGGTGGCGTATATACGTCCATACCACTCTCTCACTTCGTCACAGCTTAACCTTCCCCCTCCCCATGCCCTCAAGTCCGTTCTCTACGACTGCATCTTTATTCCTGTCCTGCCCCTAGGTTCTTCAGAATCATTTCTTTTTTTAGATTCCATACATATGTGTTAGCGTAAAGTATTTGTTTTTCTCTTTCTGACTTACTTCACTCTGTATGACAGTCTCTAGGTCCATCTAACTCACTACAAATAACTTAACTTCGTTTCTATTTATGGCTGAGTAATATTCCATTGTGTATATGAGCCACATCTTCTTTATCCATTCATCTGTCAATGGACACTTAGGTTAGTTCCATGTTCTGGCTATTGTAAATAGAGCTACAATGAACATTGTGGTACATGACTCTTTTTTCACTATGGTTTTCTCAGGGCATATGCCCAGTAGTGGGATTTCTGGGTCATACGGCAGTTCTATTTTTAGTTTTTTAAGGAACCTCCATACTGTTCTCCATAGTGGCTGTATCAATTTACATTCCCACCCACAGTGCAAGAGGGTTCCCTTTTCTCAACACCCTCTCCAGCATTTATTGTTTGTAGATTTTTGATGATGGCCATTCTGCCCAGTGTGAGGTGATACCTCATTGTAGCTTTGATTTGCATTTCTCTAATGATTAGTGATGTTGAGCATCCTTTCATGTGTTTGTTGGCAATATGTATATCTTCTTTGGAGAAATGTCTATTTAGGTCTTCTGCCCATTTCTGGATTGGGCTGTTTGTTTTTTTAATATTGAGCTGCATGAGCTGCTTGTAAATTTGGAGATTAATCCTTTGTCAGTTGCTTCATTTGCAAATATTTTCTCCCATTGTGAGTGTTGTCTTTTTGTCTTGTTTATGGTTTCCTTTGCTATGCAAAAGCTTTTAAGTTTCATTAGGTCCCATTTGTTTATGTTTGTTTTTATTTCCATTTCTCTAGGAGGTGGGTCAGAAAGGATCTTGTTGTGATTTATGTCATAGAGTGTTCTGCCTAGGTTTTCCTCTAAGAATTTTATACTGTCTGGCCTTACGTTGAGGTTTTTAATCCATTTTCAGTTTATTTTTGTGCATGATGTTAGAGAAGTGTTCTAAATTCAGCGTTTTACATGTAGCTGTCCAGTTTTCCCAGCACAGCTTATTGAAGAGACTGTCTTTTCTCCATTGTATATTCTTGCCTCCTTTATCAAAAATAAGGTGACCGGGCTTCCCTGATGGCGCAGTGGTTGAGAGTCCGCCTGCCAATGCCGGGGACACGGGTTCATGCACCGGTCTGGAAAGATCCCACATGCCATGGAGCGGCTGGGCCTGTGAGCCATGGCCACTGAGCCTGCACATCCAGAGCCTGTGCTCCGCAACGGGAGAGGCCACAACAGTGAGAGGCCCGCGTACCGCAAAAAAAAAAAAAAAAGAAGGTGACCATACGTATGTGGGTTTATCTCTGGGCTTTCTATCCTGTTCCATTGATCTATATTTCTGTTTTTGTGCCAGTACCATACTGTTTTGATTGCTGTAGCTTTGTAGTATAGT
Organism: Orcinus orca; assembly: GCF_937001465.1. Taxonomy (NCBI): domain Eukaryota; kingdom Metazoa; phylum Chordata; class Mammalia; order Artiodactyla; family Delphinidae; genus Orcinus; species Orcinus orca. Next base: position 15,390,371 of record NC_064565.1, on the reverse strand, counting down.
CTGAAGTCAGGGAACCTGATTCCTCCAGCTCCATTTTCCTTTCTCAAGATTGCTTTGGCTATTCAGGGTCTTTTATGTTTCCACACAAATTGTGAAATTTTTTGTTCTAGTTCTGTGAAAAATGCCAGTGGGAGTTTGATAGGTATTGCACTGAATCTGTAGATTGCTTTGGGAAGTAGAGTCATTTTCACAATGTTGATTATTCCAATCCAAGAACATGGTATATCTCTCCGTCAGTTTGTATCATCTTTAATTTCTTTGATCAGTTTCGTATAGTTTTTTGCATACAGTTCTTTTGTCTCCTTAGGTAGGTATATTACTAGGTATTTTATTCTTTTTGTTGCAATGGTAAATGGGAGTGTTTCCTTAATTTCTCTTTCATATTTTTCATCATTAGTGTATAGGAATGCAAGAGATTTCTGTGCATTAATTGTGTATTCTGCTACTTTACTAAATTCATTGATTAGCTCTAGTAGTTTTCTGGTAGAGTCTTTAGGATTCTCCATGTATCATATCATGTCATCTGCAAACAGTGGCAGCTTTACTTCTTCCTTTCCGTTTTGGATTCTTTTATCTCTTTTTTTTCGTCTGATTGCTGTGGCTAAAACTTCACAACTATGTTGAACAATAGTGGAGAGTGGGCAACCTTGTCTTATTCCTGATCTTAGTGGAAATGGTTTCAGTTTTTCACCATTGAGAATGACGTTGGCTCTGCTTTTGTCATATATGGTGTTTACTATGTTGAGGTAAGTTCCCTCTATGCCTACTTTGTGGAGGGTATTTTTCTTAAATGGGTGTTGAATTTTGTTGAAAGGTTTTTCTGGGTTTATTGCAATGATCATGTGTTTTTCTCTCCTTCAATTTGTTAATATGGTGTATCACATTGATTGATTTGCGTGTATTGAAGAATCCTTGCATTCCTGGGATAAACTCCACTTGATGCACCTGGATTCTGTTTGCTAGTATTTTGTTGAGGATTTTTGCATCTATGTTCATCACTATTATTGGCCTGTAGTTTTCTTTCTTTGTGACATCTTTGTCAGGTTTTGGTATCAGGGTGATGGTGGCCTCGTAGAATGAGTTTGGGAGTGTTCCTCCCTCTGCTATATTTTGGAAGAATTTGAGAAGGATAGGCGTTAGCCCTCTCTAAATAGTTGAAAGAATTCGCCTGTGAATCCATCTGGTCCTGGGCTTTTGTTTGTTGGAAGGTTTTTAATCACGGTCTCAATTTCAGTGCTTGTGATTGGTCTGTCTGTTTTTCCTATTTTTTCCTGGTTCAGTCTTGGAAGGTTGTGCTTTCCTAAGAATTTGTCCATTTCTTCTGGGTTGTCTATTTTATTGGCATATAGTTGATTGTAGTAATCTCTCATGATATTTGCATTTCTGCAGTGTCTGTTGTTACTTTCTTTCATTTCTAATTCTATTGATTTGAGTCTTCCTCCTTTTTTTCCTGATGAGTCTGGCTAATGTTTAATTAATTTTGTTTATCTTCTCAAATAACCAGCTTTTAGTTTTATTGATATTTGCTATTGTTTCCTTCATTTCTTTTCATTTATTTCTGATTTGATCTTTATGATTTCTTTCCTTCTGCTAACTTTGAGGGGTTTTTTTTTTCTTTCTCTAGTTGCTTTAGGTGTAAAATTAGGTAGTTCATTTGAGATGTATCTTGTTTCTTGAGGTATGATTTTATTACTCTTAACTTCCCTCTTAGAACTGCTTTTGCTGCATCCCATAGGTTTTGGGTCATCATGTTTTCATTGTCATTTGTTTCTAGGTATTTTTGATTTCCACGTTGTTTTCTTCAGTGACCTCTTGGTTATTTAGTAGTGTATTGTTTACCCTCCACGCGTTGGAATTTTTTACAGATTTCTCCTGTTATTGATATCTAGTCTTATAGCACTGTGGTCAGAAAAGATACTTGATATAATTTCAATTTTCTTAAATTTACCAAGGCTTAATTTGTGACCCAAGATATGATCTATCCTGGAAAATGTTACATGAGCACTTGAGAAGAAAGTGTATTTTGTTGGTTTTGGATGGAATGTCCTATGAATGGCAATTAAGTCCATCTTGCTAAATGTATCATTTAAAGCTTGTGTTTCCTTATTTATTTTCATTTTGGATGATCTGTCTATTGGTGAAAGTGGAGTGTTAAAATCCCCTACTATGATTGTGTTACTGTCGATTTCCCCTTTTATGGCTGTTAGCATTTGCCTTATGTATTGTGGTCCTCCTGTGTCAGGTGCATAAATATTTACAGTTGTTATATCTTCTTCTTGGATTGATCCCTTGATCATTATATGGTGTCCTTCTTTGTCTCTTGTAATAGTCTTTATTTTAAAGTCTATTTTGTCTGATATGAGAATTGCTACTCCTGCTTTCTTTTGATTTCCATTTGCATGGAATATCTTTTTCCATCCCCTCACTTTCAGTCTGCATGTGTCCCTAAGTCTGAAGTGGGTCTCTTATAGACAGCATATATAGGGGTTTTGTTTTTGTATCCATTCAGCCAGTCTGTGTGTTTTGGTTGGAGCATTTAATCCATTTACATTTAAGGTAATTATCTATATATATATATATGTTCCTATTACCATTTTCTTATTTGTTTTGGGTTTGTTGTTGTAGGCCTTTTCCCTCTCTTGTGTCTCCTGTCTAGAGACATTCCTTTAGCACTTGTTGTAAAGCTGCTTTTGTGGTGCTGAATTCTCTTATCTTTTGCTTCTCTGTAAAGGTTTTAATTTCTCTGTTGAATCTGAATGAGATCCTTGCTGGGTAGAGTAATCTTTGTTGTTGATTTTTCCCTTTCATGACATTAAATATGTCCTTCCACTCCCTTTTGGCTTGCAGGGTTTCTGCTGAAAGATCAGTTGCTAATCTTATTGGGATTCCCTTGTATGTTATTTGTTGTTTTTTCCTTGCTGATTTTAATATTTTTTCTTTGTGTTTAATTTTGGTAGTTTGATTAATATGTGTCTTGGCATGTTTCCTCTTGGATTTATCCTGTATGGGACTCTCTCTGCTTCCTAGACTTGATTGACTATTTCCTTTCCCTTATTAGGGAAGTTTTCAACTATAATCTCTTCAAATATTTTCTCAGTCACCTTCTTATCTCCTCTTTTCTGGGATCCCTATAATTCAAATGTTGGTGTGTGTAATGTTGTCCCAGAAATCTCTGAGACTGTCTTCAATTCTTTTCATTCTTTTTTTCTTTATTTTGCTCTGCAGTAGTTATTTCCACTATTGTATCTTCCAGATCACTTATCCTTTCTTCTGCCTCAGTTATTCTGCTATTGATTCCTTCTAGTGAATTTTTAATTTCTTTTATTGTGTTGTTCATCACTGTTTGTGTACTCTTTACTCCTTCTAGGTCCTTGTTAAACGTTTCTTGTATTTTCTCCATTCTATTTCCAAGATTTTGGATCATCCTTACTCTCATTATTCTGAATTCTTTTTCAGGTAGACTGCCTATTTCCTCTTCATTTGTTTGGTCTGGTGGGTTTTTGCCTTGCTCCTTCATCTTCTGTGTGTTTCTCTGTCTTCTCATTTTGCTTAACTTACTGTGTTTGGGTTCTCCATTTTGCAGGCTGCAGGTTCGTATTTCCTGTTGCTTTTGGTGTCTGACCCCAGTGGCTAAGGTTTTTTCAGTGGGTTGTGTAGGCTTCCTGGTGGAGGGTACTGGTGCCTGTGTTCTGGTGTATGAGGCTGAATCTTGTCTTTCTGGCAGGCAGGGCCATGTCCATTTGTGTTTTTTGGGGTGTCTGTTACCTTATTATGATTTTAGGCAGCCTCTCTGCTAATGGGTGGGGTTGTGTTCCTGTCTTGCTAGTTGTTTGGCATTGGGTGTCCAGCACTGTAGCTTGCTGGTTGTTGAGTGGAGCTGGGTCTTAGCATTGAGATGGAGATCTCTAGATCTTTCTACATGTAATATTACATGGAGCCGGGAGTTCTCTGGTGATCCAATAACCTGATCTCAGCTCTCCCAACTCAGAGACTCAGGCCTGACACCTGGCTGGAGCACCAAGACCCTGTCAGCCACATGGCCAGGTATGTGGGGAGTTTCTTGCCTTTTGGGAAGTCTGAGGTCTTCTGCCAGTGTTCAGTAGGTGTTCTGTAGGAGTTGTTCCATATGTATATATATTTTCTGATGTATTTGTGGGGAGGAATGTCATCTCCATGTCTTACTCCTCCACCATCTTGAAGGTCTCTCCTGTTGAATATTTTCTAATAAAAATTATTCTGTAAATGAAAATAAACAAAAATTGTTATGCTCATCATATCTGGACAGTTAACAACCCTTATTATAGTATTTGCTTAGTGTTTCTTAATTTATCCTGACAGCTCAGCATAAATGACATTTTCTCTGATTGTTATGGCTGAGGGCTACCTATCAGACTAGTTGACATGAGACAGTTGAAATCTGCTCTGAAAGGTAACAAAATAACAAGAGCCATAAACTATGCCTGTTATTTTGACCACCCCATCAAATACAAAATTAGTCCTAGAATATTAATTTTAATTACGTAAAAGCCTGTTTTTCTCAATTCAGTCTAGCCTGGGGTAAAACTAGTGTCACTAGAGCAGATTTCTAAAAAGTATTTTTATAACCAAAATAAGAACTTTGTAACATAAACAACTCTTAAAAAGTAGTAGGAAAAGGAAGACCTCTGAAAACCTTTAGAGAAAATGTAAGCAATTCATTCATAAAAGAGTAGTGTGTGTTCAATAAACATATTTGAATCATTTTCAAACTAATTGATAATTATATAAATGAAAATAAAGTGAAACACTCTCATAATGCAAGGATAATATCAGAATTCTAAATGTTGTATTTGACTGACTGCATTTAGAAAAATGACTCAAAAATCTGAACTGTGTACTCTGACATAGTAATTATATTTTTATATTTATTATAAGGAAAAATCATTGGTGTGCAAAAAGACATTTAAAATCATAAATAGGGACTTCCCTGGTGGGGCAGTGTTTAAGAATCTGCCTGACAATGCAGGGGACATGGATTCTAGCCCTGGTCCAGGAAGATCCCACATGGCGCGGAGCAACAAAGTCAATGCGCCACAACCACTGAGCCTGCACTCTAGAGCCTATGAGCCACAGCTACTGAGCCTGTGTGCCACAACTACTGAAGCCCACATGCCTAGAGCCCATGCTCTGCAACAAGAGAAGCCACTGCTATGAGAAGTTTGCGCACCACAACGAAGAGTATCCCCCACTTGCCGCAACTAGAGAAAGCTCGCCAACAGCAACAAAGACCCAAAGCAGCCAAAATAAATAAATAAATAAAATAAAATCACAAATACACTTTCTTAAGATAGTGATAATTTGAATAAAATCCCTTCATTTTGAATAGCAGAGAATTGGTTATATAAATTATGGTATATGCATATTATTAGATTGTTAAACTTGTGTGCAAAGGAATATTTATTGGCATGTTGAAATGTTTTCAATATATTGCTAACATGACTTAGAAAAAATAAAAAGGCCACTTATGTTATATACAGTATGGCCTATTAAGATAATAAAGTTAATGAGGTTTCGGGAAGGGGCTGTAGCAAAAGTCAATCCTAGGTTTGACAAAGGAAAACATAATATTGTCATAAAAATGTCAGAGGCTTTTCAAAATACACTTCCTGTCTTAGAACAGTTTTAGATTTATAAGAAAATTGCGAAGATGTTATAGAGCATTCAAATATACACCACACCCAGTTTCTCCTATTTATTAACAACTTAAAAGGGTAAGATGTTAGTTACAATTAATGAATCAGTATTGATACACTACTATTGACTTAAGTCCAGAGTTTATTCAGATTTTGTTAATTTTTATCTAAAGTCCTTTTTTTTCCCATCCTGGATACCATCTTAACATTTAGTTGCCATGTCTCCTTAAGCTCATCTTGGCTGTAACAGTTTCTTAAACTTTCCTTCTTTTTTATGAGCTTGACAGTTTTAAGGCATGCTTGTCAGGTGTTTTGTAGGATGAGCCTGAATTGGGATTTGTTTGATGTTTTTCTCATGATTAGGCTGGGATTATGTGTTTGGGGGAGGAAGCTCACAGGGTAAAGTGCCATTTTCATCACATCATGTCAAGGGTGTCATCTACATGATTTAGGTCTGTTGTTGCTGACCTTTATCACCTGACTGAGGGAGTATTTGGCAGGTCCTGTAAAGCACCGGTTTTCTCCCTTTTAACTGTACTTTGGGAGGAAATCACTATGTACAGCACATACTCAGAGACTGAGGGTTATGTCTCTTCTCCATTTATTCATTTAATCATTTATATCAGTATGTACTCATGTATTTATTGTATACTTTGGGTTATAACACAATAAAATATTATTTATTATATTGTTCAAGTAGTTCCAGCTTTGGCCTTGGTTAACTCCTATGGACTTTGACATATTCCCATCAACACAACCTTTTTTACTTTGAGATGCTCCATGATCATCTTACACATTTCCTGCCTCAGTTGTAGAATCAGGCATTTCCCCAAGGAGCCTTGGTTCTTATCATTAGAGAAGGGTGTGAGAAACCAAGATCTGGGTGCTAGGAGTGCTTATTGCAACTGAGGTATCATTGCTTCTAGGTCCTCACAGCTAACAGAACAAAGATATATGTGTTTGTGTGTTCTACCTCATCTATGTGATCATGTCTATTTATATATATATATATATTTACATTATGAAAAATTAAAAATAAATTTAAATGAATTAAAAATTAAAGATGAAAAAATACAAAACAAACCTATGGTTACCAAAAGGGAAAGAGGTGAGGAGGGATAAATTAGGAGTTTGGGATGAACATACACACACTACTGTACATAAATTAGATAACCAACAAGAGCCTAATATATACCACAGGGAACTATACTCAATATTTTGTAATAACATATAAGGAAAAAGAATCTGAAAAAGAATATATATATATATATATATATATATATATATATATATATATATATATATATATATCTACACACACACACACACACACACATATATATACCTGAATCACTTTGGTGTACACCTGAAACCAACACAACATTCTAAATCAATTAAATATCAATTTTAAAAAAATAAATTGATAAAAAAAAGACAACTTAAATGGATGTTGTTCTTAAATATTTAAAAAATTGAAATGTAGGTGTTGTGCTGAAAAAAATGAGTTCATATGATATTTCTAATGCTAATCCATTACCATGTGTATCATTCTATCCTCTTCCCCTTGCTTATCTTTAAGCTTCAGTCCCAACAGTGAGAAGCCTATCTCCCTCCATCAGCCTATTTATCTAACTGCTCAATTCCAGTATACAGGTAGAGTGGTACCAGAGTTATTGGCCTCTACCTTCAAGACAAATGCCTTCACCAACCCAGTTAAGTAGTTACATATAGTTTTATTTGCTTTTAGGCCTACAGACTCCATTCATCTCTAATTACTTAGATGAGCACCTTTTCCACCACCCTTTCAGTGAGATTGTTTTAAATATCTGTAATATTGTTAGAATGTTTTGTCAAAATCTGCATTCTGTCCTGGAGTCCTCTGACCTCCTAGAGATATATTTTTTAAATTTTTATTATTTATTTATTTGTGTGTGTGTGTTAATTGGGGTACAGTTGCTTTACAATGTTGTGTTAGTTTCTGCTGTACAACAAAGTGAATCAGCTATATGTATACATAATATCCCCTCCTTCTTGGACCTCCATTCCAATCCCCCATCCCACCCATCTAGGTCATCACAGAGCACCGAGCTGAACTCCCTGTGCTATACCACATGTTCCCACTGCTTACTTTAAGGTTCACTGTTCATGCTGTAAAGTTCTATGAGTTTTGAAAAAATACATAGTGTCATGGATCTACCACTACAATAGTATACAGAATATTTTCATGACCCTACAGAATCCCCTGTATTTCATTTATTCAATCCTCTCTCTTCCACCCAAAGCCATAGAAACCAGTGATATTTTATCATCTCTGTATTTTTGCCTTTTCCAGAATATCATAACCTGATGGGATTTCTGAAAGGGAAATCGATGAAAGTATTGGTTTCACCCAGGAGCTTATTACTCTTCAGGTGGTCCAAGTGCAATCTCCAATAATTTGCCAAAAATGCTTTTAAAGTATTCATATTAGTTTATGGTTCCAGCAGCTTCTCTCCAGATAAACAGGGCTCCATTATGACTCTCTGGATTTGCCCAGCTTTCCAGATTTTGGGGGTGGGAGTTTGCCCTGAAACTTCAGTTTTCTCATGGTTCCAATAATTGTTAGTGATTTTCAGTTTGTTCAACTTTACCATGTTATAAAGATAGGAGTGAAGACTTTCTAGTTCTTTATATGTTGGAATTGAAATCAGAGTTTTCAGGGGCTTTTCCAACATTTAAGTAAAGATGTAGGGAGTAAGATTATGGATTTGGAACTTTATGAAGAAATCTGGATTATTGATGTTTGTGTGCCCCTTGGACATGGATGGTAATTAAAACTAATGGAATGGATAAAATTGCCTTGGGCAGAAATATTAATATAGAAACCAGCATCAAGCCTGACAAGTGTCAACATTTAGTGGCAAGTAGAAGATGAACCAGCAGAGGTGCTGGGCTATCAAGAGTTTTAAGAGGAAAAACAGGACATTGTGATACCAAAGAAGAGTGTTTCCACATGAGACAAACCAGATGAGGACTAAAGCATATAGCCGTTTGATTAGCATCATAGTTTGTTGTTGGTAATATTGTAATTATTTTAGTAATGTGTGGTCCCTGCTAGTTTTAAATGGTTAATGGATCCCGGAGAAAGGGTAAAGGATGATAATGTTGAAATAGGCTGCATTTTAAAGATTGGAGTTAATTTGTATATTTAAATGTGTTGGAAAGGACAGAGCTGAGAAATAAAGATTTAGTAATACAGAGGAGAAAAATTGTAGTTAATAATTTAGATGGGTGTTGATAAAAGTATTTATGAAATTAGCCCTGTGCAATCACAGTTGAAAAGGGAGAAATAGGGACAAATATATATCTAGAAAGAATACCCCAAATACTAGCAAAGATTATTTCTGGTTAGTGAAATTACCTGATTTTTTTCTTGAACTCTTTCCCCGAAATTATCTGGCACTGATCATATGCCAGTTCGTAGTTAGAAGAAAAACACTGACAAAAACAACCATAACAATAAAATTTATAACAACAACCAAGGTTCATCCCTAGCTTTTCTCTGACTTGAAATTATTTGAATGATAGACCCAGTTCCTACTTTCATATAATTTACATCCTAGGAGAGAAAATAGTGAAGAATATAGAAAATCTTAATATAGAGTGATAGGTACTAATTAAGGTTTGCATTTGAGGTTATGAAAACAGCCTGATTATTCAAATAAAAGAGCTTTAGCATAATATGAGTGTTGTATCCTTGACAAAAATAGTAGAATCACTTTGATAGTTGTTATTTTGGTGAAACTCTTTATTTTTATGGATGTCCAAGGAATGAGGCTGTCCTTGTCCTTATATTGTATATTGATTTTTTTCCTCAACCATTTCAAGGTTGATATTGACTAACAAGAAGGCCAGAAAGAATCCAAACAGTATGAAAAAACTGCTATGTTTATTTGTTATTCACTGAATTGATGGCTGCAGAATGCACGTCTTATTCAAAGTCCCATATTCACAAGTTATTTACTCACAAGCTCTGCTTGCCTCCTCTTTTTCCTCTTTCGATTCAAGTTTTAGTATTTAGAGCTTACCCAAAAGACAAAATTAGGAAATCATGAGATGGGACTTTCCTTTTATTGACAGAGGAAAACATGAATAAATGCATTTTTGTCATATACAATGTTTTCGGTAAGCATGATTTTAACCAAAACTAATACAAACAAATAAAAAAAAAATCTTTCCTTTACTCTCAGTTTGTTTAAATTGTATACTTACTAAGATAGTAAGTTATATATAACAGCCCAACAAAAATGTCTTATGCTTTCCTTATGTTTGGACTTAGTTTTGCCTACAAGGATTGCATTTTTTTTCACTTTCAAATCATTTTCTAACATATTTACATATGTATTCCAGTCATACTTTAATTGGTCGTAGTGAGTATTGGAATGTAGACAAACATTTTTCAAGCATGAATATCTTCCATTGGCAACTAAGAAACTAGTACATCCAAGGTGGCTTTGTTGACAGATTTCCATGTGAAAATTTGAAAAGACTGATGATTTGATCAAAGTCCTTTCAATATGACCTCTCATTTCCAAAGTAAGTCTACTTCCTATCCTGAAATTAGAGATTCTCTGTAATGTGAAAAAGAAATTTCCATCCTAGCATTGTTTATCACCATTTCCTTTCATGTGACATGAATACCAAATTGAACTCAATCTCAGGCACTATGAGAATTATCACACATATTGTGGTAATAAGTTACCAAAGATGCCACTTACTGCATAATCAAAGAAGGCTTGAGTCTCAAGATTCGAGCCATGGCCGTCTCATCTCAAAAATAACATGTAAACAGAATGAGACTGCAGCAGGAACCTCAAACCACTTTATTAATCAGTGCTATCTTCATTTAATTCACTGTTAAGAGTCTCTGTTAAATAACATTGCCTCTCTGGTGCTCATCATGATCTTGGATGATTAAAAAGCATTTAGGTAATATCTGCACTAAAATTAAGCTCACTGAGCGATGTATACCACTGAGTTCCAACTGTCACAAAAGTTCCAACTGTCAAATTAAGCAAGTTAAAAGAAATTAAAATTGTGCGTCCCCAGAGACGCAATAGATACATTTTATTGTCATTATTTTTCCTTTATCATCTCTGAAGACAGATGCTGGCAGCTGTTTGTGAACAAGCATTGAAAGGTGTCTTTGGAGGAGAGAAGTAGAGAACAAATCCAAATAGAATGTGTATTCCTTTTTGTCTTATATATTTCATTAAAAATCAATTCCCAAGCTGTCTGAACTGAAGTGGACTAAACACGTTTTTTTCTTTTTGTATGCTTCTCTTAGCTTCAAAAAAGAGATTTTTACCATGTGAACATTCACATTATTGAAATAAAAGTATTGAATAATTATGTTAAATATGTTATATCCTCTATTTCCAAAGGGTAGGCATTAATTTCACTGTGTCCAGAAGGCAAAATGTCCCTTTAGACTCAAAATTCACAAAATTCATCATCCAGGGACTTTATTGATGAGACTAGAGTTTAAATCAAGTCAAGTATTTTGTTCCTCTTAGAAATGCAAGGATAAAATGACATCTAAATTGTAAAATAAAAAAGTAATAATAATAAAGTAATAATAATAATGCAAAGCTTAAAGAGATCCCAGAAAATTCTTCTTTGCTTTATAATGTCACATTGCCCTGGTGTTAGGGGAACCACTGACTGAAACTGCCCACCCTGGCCAGGCCCGATAGTAACCACTTGTGTGAGTTCTCTTAACAACAGGATGTCCTGGTAAGGACACAGAACTAACAAGCCACCACCAACTGGAAGAAGTTGGGAAAGGTCAAAAGGAGACAGGAGATGCAAGTCCATGTGTGCTCCCAGAATCCTCCTGGCTGGAATCTGTCTTGGCTGAATGATGCGCTTGCCACCAGGAAGGACCCTGAGACAACCAGAGACAACCGGTTGGCCGGAGACAACCCAGGAACTAACCCCATTACCATAAAACCCGAGACTGTGAGCCAGGTGGCAGAACAGGTCTCCTGGGGTCCCTTACCCTGCTGCTCTCCACCTGGGCACCCCTTCCCAATAAAGTCTCTTGCTTTGTCAGCACGTGTGTCTCCTTGAACATCTCTGAGTGTTAGACAAGAGCCTGCTCTCGTGCCCTGGAAGGGGTTCCCCTGCCTGTAACACTAGGAGCTGGAAGTGAGGAGAGCAGAATTCTGAAGCAAAGGATTTTAAGGTTTATGAGGAGGTTCATTTAAGCAAGGGTCATTTGCTTGGTGACTGCTCACGTGGAGGTATCATACAGTAAACACGTTTGATGTCCTGGAAAGAGCACAAACTCGAAGTCGGCCATGTACCTCTGTTTAAGGCATTAGATATAAGTTAATTTTGAAGGCAATTAAGGGCTGATTTAAATTCCAGTATGAACATAGACCATCTTTCTGCATGTGACATTGGACAGGCTGTCTAAACCATCTGAGCTTCACTTTTTTCATTTATGAAAAAAAAAAAAGAGGGGAAATAATCCTACCCCATGGAGTTATTGTGTGCAGTAAATGAGCTATGATCTTAACACTTCTAGGGTACTCTGTGAGTAGGCTCTTAACAGATACGATTTTCTTTTCCCATCCCCTTCCTTTGTTTTTCCTTTCATTCTCTTATTATTTTCTCCATTATGATTTAAATGAGGATACAATAATTATCTTCACAGAACTGCTGTAAGCATTAAAAAAGTCAAAGATTGCGTGTGATACTGTTTTATATTGTAAGTTATAGAGAATTGTGGAGCAAACTTATTATGAAATAGTGCAGGTAGAGAAGAGAACGAAATCAACTCAAATATTATATTTCTAGCCTTGGGGCATAATCATTTAGGACATGTCATGATTGTGTATTTGGTAAATATCTGCATATTTCATTTTTATTCATCTCCACTCAATCTCCTGTCATCCAAACCCACCATCCCCCAACTGTTAAGCAGTCTAAGGGAATAGCTATTGCAGGTACCTCTGGCCTCTTTATTGCCTTCTGCAACTGGACTTGGGAAATAGATTTCATTTTGGCATGAGTAAAATGTACATTTGCTTACCAGGATTTGCCCAAAATCTTTCCCAGTGGCATTCCTAAGTATCAGTGTTTTAATTTTTGTCATTTTTTTTTTAAATGCCAGTATTCCTGGAGGGAATAGGAGTTAAACTGATAGCAATTATTTCTTTTTCTTGACATGAATTCATTTATTCAAAATAGGGAAGTTCATTTGAAATAGATGGTTTTAATGTAGAAAACGGAGGTTTGTAACAAGGTCTCTGACTTATATATGCACAACTCAAATTTATATGTAATGTGATATATGTGTATATATACACACATACATACATAATACATGTAGGTCTGTATATAACATACCTTACACATATTAAGCATAACATCTACCTATGTACTATCATAATTAGTTTGCAGGGAGATCATTTGTCCAAGGTGACATAACAAGTGATTAGCAAACAGAGTGGTAGATTCCATTTCAGTTCTATTTGTCTACAAAACTTGGGTTTGGCATATGAAAATTCCTTTTTTTTTTTAGGGAAATCTCTCCATAGCTTAGATACTTGATATATACAACTTTTGCTATTGTAAGAGAGAGAGAGTGAAAGATGAGGCACTTTTAAACACTCAGGGGTGGAAATTTCCTCCCAAGTTTTAAAACACAAGAAAAAAGGGAGCAGGTCACAGAAGTTTATTATTTCCAGATGCTGATTGTAATCTCACAACTCAAAAAGACATTCTCTTGGAAATGTCTTGGCACTGCTTTGATAAGCTACATAAGTCCAACTAAATATTTTTATTGAATGTTTCCTTTAAATGAAGTGTTATGTTTATACATCCAAGCTGTCTCTATTTGTGGCTCTTCAACTATTTCTGGGCCACAAAACGTCATTTTTTTTTCATTAAAAAAAGAAAAAGGAAATTCAAGTGGCATTCAAAGAATATACAGCTGGACAGATGCAACCAGAGACTTTCCAATTATTCCCCAGAAGATGATGATTCCAGTTAATGCATGTTGTCAATAAAAGGGTTTATGACAGTCACTAAGTCTAGTGTTATCAAATTTTAACTACGTGTTAGAAAGCATTTTTTACCTAAACACAATAAAAGCATTAAGGCACTGGAAGAGAAAAGAAAACAGTCAATTTACTAGCATTATTTTCTAAAATATGCTAACTGGGTCAGTTCTGTGATTTTTTTTTTCAGTTCTAGATTTAGCCTTTGGTGTACACTGCAAGGTATACAGATACAATGAAGCAGAAACCCCCAAAATCCAGACCAGGGTTTTATACAGGCCTTAGTTTAAATCCAGTCTCTTGCATTTAGTGAGTGTTCTCTAAGCTTGTTTTCCCATCACCTTCTCCATATACTGTCACAACTAAATTTAAATGAAATAATTCCTACAGAGATCTTTGCACTGTGTCTCAGTAGTTTAGTGGTAATGATTGTGATGATGATACATTTATATGGTGATTAATCATGGCAACTACTTTGGAGGTATCTGTAATCTAGGCCAGAGCCCAGGAAGATTACAATCCCTATGTTTAAAGGGACCCCATTTTTATATTTCTTAAAGGAGGAAAATTCAGTACTGATGTCCACTTACAGTGTAATTGTTAAAACTGGGACTGCACTTGGCCATAAATGAAAATCAGAAAGGACATATCAGCTTTGACCAGAGAAATTGAGCTGATCCTAGGGAAACCAAGCAGGACCCACGGGCCCCTCCTGGGCACAAAAGCCTTTCTGTTTCCCTATTTCTTATGTGCAGGATAAAGGCTTCAGCTTCCCAGACTTTCCCTGAGTTCCAAAAGGTAGGTTCAAACAGTTGCTAATCAGGGAAGTAAGGGAACACAGAAAGAAAGGAAGAATAATCAAAATACAGTGCGGCAATTAAAGCAGGGTGCTAGTTCCTCCTCAAGGAATATACATAACAATATATCTCTGAGTTCTGCAGGAACTAAGGACCGCCCCCCCCACCCGCCCCCAGGTGGAGGAGGGTAACTTCAGGCTGAGCCCAAGATTCCTGGAGCCCCACTCTGTTACCTCACCACCAACCAATCAGGGGAAAAGTCACACACCCTGCAACCCTCACCCAAATTTCACCTATTAAAAACTTCTCCCGCAAAACCTTTGGGAGTTTGGGGTTTTTGAGCACAAGCTACCTGTTCATCTTGTCTGGCCCTGCAATAAGCCTTTCTTTGCTCTAAGCCCCGGACGTTTAAGTTTGTTTGGCCTCACTATGAGTCGAGCACACAAACTTGCCTTTGGGAAGTTTAAAGTCTCCTTTATCCAGATTTTCCTGACTTTAGGGATGCTTTGCTGTCACTTGAGGTGTGAGTTCACACTTGGCATCACTTGGCACACCAGATGCCTTGACTTCTTTTGGAGGGTAGGTTCTCGTCTCTTTGCAGAAAGAATCCAGAGAGGAAACAGGGAGGTCAAGAAAGCAAACTGAGAATTTATTTAAACGATAGTACACTCTCAAGGGGAGAGCAGGCAGACTCAGGTGAGTAGCTGCCCCGAGTTTTCTTCGCAGGCAGGTTATGTGGGGTGTAGAAATGAAGGGGTGGACTATTCATTGTGGAGGGAGGGGTTTGGGGCCATATTTCCTGATTTTCATCCCAGCTCCGCCTTCCCGAGGGGAGAAAGGATTTTTGCCCTTATTTAGTCTTGATCAGAAGTGTCATGGCATGATGGGAATTTTTATCTGCAAGGCTCATTTTATGGTAATTAGAGCAAAATGAGCAAAAGGTTACATTCAGATGCCAGAGATTCCCGCCTTTTCCCGCCTCTCTTTGTGTGCCTCCAGGACACTTATTACGCCCCAAACCAAAATGTATGGTTTCCTGTCAATCTGGAGATTCCTTCTTCTTTGCCCAAGGACCCCTGGCCGCTGTTTACAAGATATATGGTTTCTTGCCAAGTGGCCCGTGCCCCCATTTCTCTGCTCATATCTAGCTACCTGCCTGCTTTAACATGCCTGACTCAAGGAGTCTGGACCCTTATTATCTTTTAAGGGGCAAGAGTTGATGATCTGTCTTCTGTAACTGCTTTAAGCTGAGCATGGGCGTTGTCCCTTCCTGTGGGTCCAGATCTCCTTGCTATCTGTTAGAGAGAGGGGTCTCAGGGTTGTTCACAGTGGCAGAGGTGGAAAGTGGGAAGTAGAAGGAGGCACCTTGTTCAGTGGGTGCTGATGGCCCCCATCTGCAGGTGGGATGGGCTGAAATCTCTGACACGTCATCATTTGAAGCTGGAGTTTTTTTGAAGCCATCGGGTATTTTCCTTGGCACATCAGGTTTTGATACAGCAGCTGTAACAGGGAGAAATTGGAGTATATCTGAGTATAGTTATTAGTTATATTAAACATTAGTTTGGAATATTGTCTACTCCCTGAGTTGACTTTCTCTTGTGTACTGTTAACTATAATTATGTTTTTATTGTGAGTTTTAGTTTTAGTTATTCCAGTCACCAGATAGTGACATTCCCCACATATTATATACTGGAATCTGGTTGGTGTCTGTCACTCAACTGTGCTAAAAATTAGAGTGTGATTGTAGTATGTTTCAGTAAGCCACCCTAATTTTAGTTGCTGGATGCTAGTACCAGTAAAACAGAGGCTAAAAGCTTAGTCTACCCTTTCCTCTCATTTGGAGGGGAGTGTCTGTTCCAGAGAGTTTGGCCTCCAGTGGTTCCTGCAACAGTGCTGTCTTCTTTACCGCACTGGGTGATAAATGAGGACCCAGCATATTTTGGCGTTAGCACCATCTGGTCCCCCAAGGAGCTGGGGAGTCCTAAAAGACGTGGGTCCCCTGGGGAGGTGCAGCTGCGGGGCCAGATTCAACAGTCAGATGTGTTAGTAACTTTAACGATGGCATTCATGGTATCGGTTGGTGGATGTTTGTAAGTTGGAGCTATGCTGGTATGAACAGCAAGGAGGACCGTTAGGTGGCTGTGGTTAAAGGAGACATGACAAAAGAGCAGAGAGACAGAGGAGGGTATGGATGCCTGGAAGGGAAATTATTAGCCTCCTTTAAGGTGATTTTTACAGGAGTGACAAACTTTGCTTTCCCTGGGATCCCTGGGTCCCAGACCTGTGGATCTATAAGTTTTTCAATTTCTGGGGGCATACTTGGGGCTGGACTGTTCATGTCTTGTATAATACATAGTCCAGTCAAAAACATTCCTTGGTTTTGGTTTTCAGAAAGAGTAAGAGTCACCCCCAAGGCTGAGAGAAAATCCCTTCCCAATAATGGGCTGGGGCATTCAGGCATGACAAGAAACTAGTGAGTTATAGGAGTCTTTCCCCAGGTGCAAGTTAGACAGGTGGTGAAATGTTTTAGCTTTGGCCTTCCTTCTACCCCAAAAATAGAGCAGGTCTTCAGGGCAAGGAGCCCAGCATGAGAAGTCAGGACAGAGTAAGTGGCTCCTGTGTCCACTAGAAACTGGACAAGCTTACCTCCCACATCAATGGTCACCTGCAATTCCTCCCGTGTGATGATGACTGTCTTCTTGGGAGCTTTGGGAGGTCCCAGGTCCCGTAAATCAGCCACTGCCGTGACTGGTTTGGGGGAATTCCCTCCCTCCCTTCAGAGCCGGGGGTGGGGGGCATTCCCTCCTTCAGTGGCCCATCTTCATGCCGAGCTGGCATGGTGTCCTGTTTCCTGAGCATTCCTTGCTCCAGTGTTTAGGGCTCCCACAGCTAAAACAGGCTCCCTTCCCTGGCTGAGGTCTTCTGGGAGTACTTTTGGGGTGCCCAGGAGGAGGGTTAGATCTTGTCTTGACGGCTGCCAAAGGCCTGGCTTGCTGTCATTTTTTTCTTAAAAGTCATGCTGTTCCTTCTTTTCCTCCTCAGCCTGGTCTCTATTGTTCAAGAAACTGAAGACTTGTCAATAAGAAGGTTGAGAGGGGTTTGGGGCCCTATGGCAAACTTTTGAAGCTTCCCACAAATGTCAGGAACTGATTGCTAATGAAGTGGGCTGCAAATACAACGTGTCGCTCGAAAGTGTTTGGGTCTACATTCGTATACTTTTTGAGGGCATCTACCAATCGAGCCTGAAATAGGGCTGGATTTCCATCTTGGCCTTGGGTGATCTCTTTAACCTTATCATAGTTAACAGGTTTAATAATGCATTGTTTTATCCCTTCAGTGAGGCAAATGATCATGTGATCCCTACTAGTGATACCAGGCTGACCTGGTTGATAGTCCCAACTGGGAACCATTATAGGCACTGATGTCAGGCCCACAGGGTATCGATGTGGTTGGGCAATGTGTAATCCATCAGTATATGTTCGAGCCTGTGCCCAAATATGGTCTTTTCCTCAGTGGTGCAGCCGTGGGAAAGGACAATATATAGGTCTTTCCAGGTAAGGTCAAAGGAAAGAGTCAGTGCCTGGAATTCTTTGATGAGCCTAGGGTCCTCGGAGAATTGACCCAGGCAGGTACGGCATTAGTTAAGGTCAGTCAAAGAAAAACAGGTGTGTACCCCGAGGCCCGCTTACTACTTGATGAATGGGGCAAAGAAGCTCTGGCTGCACTTCTGGTTTGGAAGGGAAAAGAGACTTGTAGGGTGGAGGGAGAGGCTGAAGATGGTGGAAGACTGTTGGGGCTTGAGTCTTCTGTCTGGGGCTCCCGTTCTTCACTAGCCACTAGAGAGGGCTCTTGTGTAGCCTGAACGGGCCCCAGCCTGCAAGGTTCCCTAACATAGGACTTACATAGCTCCAGGTTCTCTCTCGGGGTCATAAGAGCCTGAACATAAGGAACTTAGGTCCATTTTCCCTGCCTTTTGCGAAAGATGTCTAACAGTAGGATGGTATTAGAGTTGAGGCTCCCATTTTCTGGCCAGGCCTCATGGTCCTCAAGTTTATACTGGGGCCAGGCTTCTTCACAAAAGAAAATGAGATTTTTTTCATTTTTAAGAATCTAAATAAAACTTGTCCCAGTGACTCAGAATGCACCCAAGGGGGTGAGTCTTTGGGGATGTAGGAGGTGTTCCCCATCGTTCCCTCAGGGAGAGGATGTTCCTGTAACAGAGAAGACCACTGGGGTTAGGAGGTCTCATGGGGGGTCCCTAAGACAGGACTAGTTCCAGGCATTCCCATCCACCTGGTCCCGTTGACCCTACTCACAGTGGGGGCCAGCTACTGCCGCACGTGGCAGTCCTGATGGCCCGAACATCCTGGAGCCCATGTCCTATCCTGGCATCCTGAGAGCTTCTCTATAGATTCTCTGGCCAATGATTAGCGCCTGTGTTCTGGGGTATGTTTCCTTGAACAGACATCCTTATAGTCCCAGGGCCTATTTAGGTTTCAGCTTTTTCTCTAAAAGGGTGGTAAATTTCTGAAAACAGGCACTGGCCACTAAGGGAGGTGGTTTGTAAAAAAAAGCCTCTCTTTTCCCTTCCCTTTTGTGGGCAGTGCTGCCCTCACCCCTCCACTCTATGATGCTCCGTGGGGCCTGGCATAGTGGGAGGTTTAGGGGGATAGAGCGTCCGTCCGGAGGCCCGAAGGAAGTACATCCGGGAGCTGCAGACGCAGGCCCCGCCCAGGCACGTATACGGGGGGCGTGGCCGTGTGCGTGAGCCGCCGGGAGCCGGCTTCCTGCCTCCGCGTTCCTCTCCCCGCCAGGGCAGGGCGAGGTGGAGGGGAGGCGGGGATGGACCCTGGCCGCACGGTGGACCTTGGAGGGGCCCGGCCAAACGCCAGGCGATGTGCAACCCGGATGGGGTCCCAACCACAGGGCCCAGGTTCCGGAGGCCTCTGTCCGAACACCCGGGCTCAGACCGCCTGACACCTCAAAGTAAGGCTGCGTTTTATATTTCCACACAATAGAATCTGATGACGGTTCACTAAGTGGTGGTCCAGGCAAACCCAGAGGGCAAAGCTCCTGCGGGTCGGGTGCCTGGCCGCCTGCGAAGAAGGCTGGAAACTCTCCTGGCAGGCCCTGCGGCCTGTAACAGTGAGAAGTGCCAGACCTAGCGGGGAGGTTGGAAGATGCCTAGCAGATTTCTCTCTTTTTCCCACTACCAGCCAAGTAAAGCACAAAAGTAAGAGTGGAAAGAGTGAGAGAGAGAGAGAGTGAGAGTGAGAGAGAGAGAGAGTGAGAGTGAGAGTGAGAGAGAGAAATGGCGGGAAATCAAGTAGCGCCTCTCAAGTGCAAGGGGGGCGAGATGCTAAAGCTTCCCCAGTCCTCCTGGCTGGCTCCGCTAAAGATGGTACCCGAGGGTAGGTTTTTGTCTCTTGGCAGAAAGAATTCAGAGATGTGACAGTGAGGTCAAGAAAGTAAAGTGAGCATTTATTAAGTGATAGTACCCTCTCCAGAGGAGACCAGGCAGGCTCAGATGAGTAGCTGCCCTGAGTTTCTTTGTCAGGTTGGTTATGTGAGGCCTAGAAATGAAGGGGTGGACTATTCGTTGTGGAGGGAAGGGTTTGGGGGTCGTATTCTCTGATTTTCATCCCAGTTCCACCTTCCCCAGGGGAGGAGGGTTTTTCTCCTTATGTGGCCTTGATTGGAAGTGTTATGGCTCCGGTACATGATGGGAAATTCTTATCTGCAAGGCTAATTTTATTGTAATGAGAGCATAATGAGTAAAAAGTTACATTCGGATGCCAGAGATTTCCCTTTTCCCATCTTTCTCTGTCTGCCTTCAGGACACTGATCACCCCAACATGTGTGGTTTCCTGTTAGTCCAGAGGCTCCTGCTTTTCTATGTCTGCCCAAGGACCCCTGCTGTTTTGCAAGATGTGTGGTTTCCTGCCATGTGGCCCGTGCCCCCCTTTTTCTGCTCATATCTAGCTGGTAGCTGCCTGGTTTAACACTTTCATAGTGGCCTCTTTCACATGACTGACAAACTATGATTCGGTTATTGTTGGGTAACTGTACCTTTTAGAGCTGGTTTATATTTACATTCTTTTTTTTTAATACATTTATTTACTTATTTATTTTTTTGGCTGAATTGGGTCTTCGTTGCTGCGCACAGGCTATTTCTAGTTGCGGCGAGCGGGGGCTACTCTTCGTTGTGGTGCACAGGCTCCTCATTGCGGTGGCTTCTCTTGTTGCGGAGCACAGGCTCCAGGCGAGTGGACTCCGTAGTTGTGGCGCACGGGCTTAGTTGCTCCGCAGCATGTGGGATCTTCCCGGACCAGGGATCGAACCCGTGTCCCCTGCATTGGCAGGTGGATTCTCAACCACTGCGCCACCAGGTATGCCCTGTATTTACATTCTGACAGCAATTCATAAGCAAGCAAGTTTTAAGTTGTTACTATTCTTATCCAATTATTCATCCTGAGACTATATATTTTACTTAATCCTGAGGCTATTAATACATTTTCCATTCATTCCGACTTTAAAGAACTGTGTTTTTGCATAATATATTGATTAATTTAAGACTACATTTGCTCTTTGATGTTTAAGGTGCTTCTTCATAATAGGTTTTGAAAGACTGAGTTAACTGCCTACACCGTGTCAGGTATTATGTTAATAATTTTACATTCATTTTGACTCTGTGGAAATCTGGACCCATAAGGGCTGTATCCAAACCTCTGCACTTAGAAATGACCAAATTCTAGCCTGCCTTCTGGAAGCCTAAGATTGTGTCCCCAGGAGGACCTTTTCCCCACCCCCCACTTAAATGTCTGCTTGAGAAAGGTCATCACTAGCTGGAGCATTTACTCTTTGTTCTAGTCGAAGCTGGATGAGAGGCACCTGACCTCTCCTTTTGAGAGCCATCACTAAAAAGGGCTTACAGTTGTGAATATGCATCTCTTACAGTTCAGGAGTATCTTTCTCAAGGACTTAAAAGTCATTCCTTTGAAAAGTAACCATCAGAGGAGAAAGGGCCCCAGTCAGTGTGGGCAGAGGAGTCTTACCGTCCATAACTGCCAGTGAGCAGACACAGCTGGCCTAACCACACTGACATGGACTAACCCTCTGTAATTTTTCTTTCCCTGATTCTACGAGTCTTTCTTGCCCCTCCCCCCATTTCTTCATGTTTTCTTTGGAAATGCCCAGTCACCTCTCTGCAAATCAAACTCGTCTCCCCTGCACTGGCAGGTGGATTCTTAACCACTGCAGCACCAGGGAAGTCCCTGGGGTGGTTAGTTTTTAATGGGCTGGGTAATTTCATAGACGAATGAGTGAGGATTATTCCAACTATTTTGGAAAAGGCTGTCATGGCGCCTATGGGTGTGTCATGTAGCTAATGTGTTACAGTGAGCATATAATGAGGCTTAAGGTCCACTGGAAGTAGATCTTCTGCTATCTTGGACCTAACCAGTTCTAACCAGTTGATGTTGTATCTAATATGGCTACATCACTCTTTTAGAGGTTGTGCCCTGCCCCCTTCCCTCTTGTTTCATTAGGAATTTGGATTTGCTTTACAAATTAGCAAAATTTATTAGCAGTTTAGGGTATTTACCATTTCTAATCAAATGGTGAGTTTGACCTTGTTGCCTAAACCAGTTTTCACTCCTTGTTTTGATAGGCTGGTCTCAGCCTATCAATAACCAGTGTTGTGGTTCTTATGATTATAAGATGCCCTTCAGGAATAACCACCAGGAAACACTGAAAAAAATATATAGGTTTATTACTTACAAGACCTGGAGATTTCACAGCACACCTGGGGCCTGTAGACTTAGAAAAATGGCACAGTTTAGCTGTGGGTTGAGTTTATTCAGTGTCTTACTGAGGACTCTAGCCCTGGAGATAGCCTCTCAGATAGCTCTGAGAAACTGTTATGAAGAGACAGGGAAGAAGAGGTCAGTATATGAGTGACTTTGGTGAAAGGGTTACATACAACTCAGCGCACATCTTGGTAGAAGGTTGCTGCTAGTCACAAGAAACAGCTATCTTAGTTAATGGTTTTAGTGCTTTTCTAAGTATGGGAAGATGCAAGACTCCAGGTTCATAAAAAATTCTCCTGGAAATATCTATCAGAAGGCCTGTTCTGCCAGTTTTCCCAGAGCACAGAGTACCTCATTCCTGATGTGTACTCTGAAATCCTTTCAGGGTGAGTTAAAGGTCAGTGGCTACATTGGCTAATGACTCAATCCTCTTAGAGCCAGGGACAGTCTTTAGTTGTCAGGCCACAGCAAGGTCACTGGGAGAGAGAAAAAGTGTGCAAATCCTGGGATTCTGTTTTTTTATTTTTAGCGGTATGTGGACCTCTCACTGTTGTGGCCTCTCCTGTTGTGGAGCACACGCGCAGGCTCAGCGGCCATGGCTCACGGGCCCAGCCGCTCCGCAGCATGTGGGATCTTCCCAGGCCAGGGCACGAACCTGTGTCTCCTGCATCGGCAGGCAGACTCTCAACCACTGCGCCACCAGGGAAGCCCCTGGGATTCTGTTTTTATTGGAGTTGAGGGTAGAGGCCTAGGGCTTCATGGGCTCGCTCACTATTGGTGAATTTAAAACACAAGACCAGGAATTTAAAGCTTGGGAAAAGGAAAAAAAAAAAAAAAAAGGCATCCCAAATGATCAGTTATTGAAATCAACCAAGATCTAAAACAAAGGAGCCTGGAGGGGCGTGGAGGTGGGGGGTTCCTGGCTCTTTATCTAGTTGTATGGCTGGCAGTGTCTTAATAGAGACAGCCGTGGTTAAAGTAGATGCCTCTTTGAAATAGATACCTAGGCAATCAAAGCGTAAGTCATGCATTTGCATTACAAAAGAAAAAACCCCCACAAAACTGTTAGAACTTACACTACAGTTCTCCCATCTTCCATCTGTTTAAATATACTTAGCACATTTTTCATCCAGCAAAAATAATCTTAGAAAAAATGTCACTCATTTATTCCTTAAGATGAATAAATCACCTTACTTATTTGAGCCTCTCTCCCCTGTAGAATTATGACCCCAAATGTTTCCCACAATTTATAAGGAAAAGTGTGTAACCCCCATCCTCACAAGAATTTCAGCTATCAGAATGGGGTAGGTAAAGAGTGAGAATAAAAAGAGGCAGCAAGGTACAACCTAAAGACTCTGGAAGGGATAGGCATGTTTCCATCTTATTTCCCTTGGAATAGAGGCAGGAGATAGATAGGCCCCCAGGATGAGCAGCTGGAGTTTGTCCCCTGTGGACAGATACTCCAAGATGAAGATAATAGCAGGATAATAGGAGAGGCTGAACCCTGCCCAGATAAGAGATAAAGACCACATATTCCTCATTCTCGAGATCAAGGAGACCTTCCGGACTACGCATATGCAGAGGGGCTCCTCCGGGGTCAAAAAGGAAGGGGGCATCACCCTATAGTAGGTGATGTCAACCTACCCATAGGCCTCTTCGCTAGAATCCTTCTTGGCTAAGAGATGTGTGCACACATTGGATAGGACCATGAGATATACCAAATATGGACTCTGAACCAGGCAAAGCAAGATGATTGGCCAGGGGAAACCCGGAAGAAATGCCCCATATAAGTGATTTAACCTGCCACCAGGGCGAGACACTCTCTCTCTGGTTCCGCCCACGTGTCTATCCACAAGTACTCTTTTTCCTCCTAATAAGCACTTTACTTGTTTCACTACTTTCTCTTTGTGGAAATTCATTTCTAGAGAGCCGAAGGGCCAGGGACCTTGTCACTAGCCACTGGTCTAGTGGCTAGGATTCAGCACTCTCACTGCCTTGGTCTGACTTCAGTCTCTGGCTGGGAACTGAAATCCTGCTTCAAGCTGCTGCAGGCCAAGGCCAGCCGAGATCAGAATTAAATCCAAGTCTAGCCCTTCTCTTAAATAGTTTGTCTTTTTTCCCATCCCCCTCCCAGTGGTATAGAACTGTAAGTTAAAATTATAGGGGTACAGTTTTATTAGCCATTTCAAAGCAATCTCAAATCAGAATATCCAGAACACTTCTCTGTAAAGGCTTCACTATTTCCATCCTGTGATACCAATAAAGCAGTCACTCAAATATTAAATAATACAATAAGGACAGTCAGCTCTGATAGTTTTGATATTCATCACAAATCTGTTACCATGAACAGTCTCAGGTTTGGAACAAATAACTCATTCCCATCTGGCTCTGTTTTCCTCCACTGCAGAAAAATACAATTAACCTCATTCTTATTCTTTTACCTGTAATGAAAGCACTCTACATATTATGATTCCAAAACATGTGTTTAATTACTTAGAGAATGGAAAACCACAGTGGTTAGTTAACAGCAAGGTGAAAAGAGAAAAAGGCGGGGAAGACAGGATGTTTAGTGAAATATCCCCAATTTATATGAGATTGTTTAGTATGATCATTTAATGTCAAGCAACTAGTTTACTTACATGAGAGAGAACCGAAAATTTAATTCTAGTTCAGATAGTGGATAAAAACATTCCTGGAATTTTAAAACATGGGTTAATGATGTATGGCTTATCTGAAATATCAAGGGAGATGTCTGGCCCTCTAACCTTTTAGGAAGAAAGTATCGAAGGTAAATAAATATAAACTTTGAAAAGGAAGTAATAATCTAACACAGAAATATAAAATAGTTTACAATTTAATGAATAATTGATTTATAGTAATACTTTTGTGTCATTTGTAAAGCTTATAAATAAATGTTATTCCCTCCAGAAGGTATGGAAATGCTTGCCACTCTGAGCAAGCCTGGGGCAACAAATAATAATATTACCTAGAGCTAGAAGGATATACGGGCTTTTAAGCTCCACCTAGAAGTAATCAAGTCTGAATTTTAACAAGATGATTTGTATGCATATTAATATATGAGGAGTGTGTGGACTCATCCTCTCTTCACACTTTTTTTTTGCATTAAGATGTAGTAAATATTGCAAAATCGTTAAGTTATTAATACTCCTGCACTATGACATGGCATACATATCAAATAGCACAGCATTCATGACTTTACTTTTCTTTCCAATGGGGTCTATCCTCACCATCAAAACAAAACATATTCATTTTTTCACTATAGAAGAGAAGCAAATGCCATTGTATAAAATCACTCTGTCGAATGTTTATAAACTGGATGTTTCAGAGTAGATGAAAAGATATGCCATCAGAGAAAGAAAAAAAAATGTTCACTTAAAGTAACTCGTTTAACAGTTTCTTTCTCAGAGTATTTCTTGCATTTATCATGATTTTGGATTTAATTTTTTCCAGTTCTTATGGAATCTTTTAGTAACTCTTTCAGCATAGGTTTGAGCAACAAGCTCTCAGGCTTTGTTTTCCAAAGAATCATTTCCATTCTTGAATGATAGTTTAGCTGGGTATATTTGCCTCAGCAGCTTAGAGATGTTTTCCCGTTGTCTATGGAGTACATTGGAGCTGTTGAAATAGTAACATACTTATTGTGCTTGTAGGGAAATATATCCTTCTTCTTTTTTTTAAGACTTTTTTTTTTGACTTTTCTTTAAACAATGTATTTTTTTTTCATATGTATATCTTTAATTAATCCTGAAAAATTCTGCTATTATTTTATCAAATATTGCTTTTAATATGAAATAATAGTAAATATTCCCTTTTATTTTCTTCTAGGATTTATTTTAGACTAAAGTTGAAAATCACATGCTGTCTTCTGTATCTTTTAATTTATTTCTGATCATTTGCATCTCTTTAATTCTTAGAATTGCATTTGGGGCTAATTTCCTCATATTTACCTTAAAGGTTACTAATCCTCTTTCTAATTGTATGAGTTGTTAAATACTATTTTTTATAGTATTTTCTTTGTATATATTCTCTGTAATGCATTAGTTCAGTCACTTATTTCAGGTTATTTTATTGTGTCTGTTTCTGACATACTAATTATGCCGTGTGATATGGCTCTTGACTCATTCATGATGAATCATTTCTTTATGTTTTCTTCATATTTTTTTTATCAGTTTTAAATGTGAGCTTATATTCAGTGAGAATCAAATCCCTGACACTTCTGGGAAAATCATGTCTTTGTGTTATGGACATGTCTTTCACAGCATTTAAAAAATTTTTCATTTGTCAGATGAGCCATTGCTATACTTGGCCTGGAAAAATTTTTATGTTACTACTTAAATTTTATAATTCCTGTAATATATAGGTAAGGTAAATTTGAACTTGAAGCTTTCTGTATAGTTTCCTTAATCATGAAAAAAAAAGTATTCTTCCTCATGTAAACCCAAAGTGAATGGTACATTTCTTTTAGTTTTCATATCAGCCAGGGTCCTGGCAGAGAATATATGGTGCATTAATATTGGAATATTTAAAAAATGTTAATGAAGTATTGTTAGAAGATGTAGACAAGCTGTAGAAAAATCAAAAGAATATAATACCTCAGGGATGGTAAAAGGAAGGCTCAGTAATTGATGCTAAGTTTGAAGAAGTGAGAAGCCAGAGCCATTCATTAGAAACTTCAGGCTGATAGAATTCAACTGGCTTCAAACATATGAAAAGATGCTCAAACTCACTCATAATAAAATAAATACAAATTAAACTAAAGAAAAAAAAAAACCTATTGGATGGCCTCCTGATCTTAGGTGAGGGAAGCACTTGAATGTGGCAAAGCTGAAAATAAGAAGCTAGGGAAATAGATATCCACATCTCCCCTCCATTCCTTCATTTTCTTGCTTGTACTCCCCATTGGTGAACCCCAACCAAAGTCCAGAAGGCAAGCGAGCCAGCTGATAGGGTTCTCACAGGTCAGCGTTCTGGAGTAGGTAGGGTAAAGAAGGATGAGAGATGGATCTTTGGGGGCAGTGGAAGTTGTCCAGGACAGCTTCCTTGTTTTTTTGGAGAGTTACTTTCACTAGGGGTGTATAATGCTTTAAAGCACCACGATTTTATTCTCTTCTAACCATGCTATTAAACATTTCCCCTAGAATCACTGTGTGGACACTGACATCTAAGCCTGAGGATGTTGCTGCATAATTAAACATTTAACTATGTCCCCCCTCAATACAGACATTCACAGAAATTAATAAATATCATATCACAGAAATAAATAATCAAATAGAGTCCCCATACTTACTTCTCTTTTTTACTAGCATTTAGAAGTTTCATTTTCTTTTTTACTTGCTTGGCCATATATAAAAGTTATATTTTTATCCAACACTTTTAGAGAGAATTCCATTTTAGTTCAGATTGCGTGTCTCTGGAATTTGAAGCCCAGAAAAACTTGGTTCATGGACTTTGTCCTAACTGTTTTGCATCCTAAAAGCTACAAATAATTAAGAGCAATGCTGTTTACATTTGTGTGTATTGGTGCATGTTTTTATTGGGGTTCGTTGGGGAAGGACAATGGGGATAGATGATGCCCCCTGCTGCTCTTCAGCTTTGACTTCATTCATGATTTGTGTTTCTTCTTTGTTTTTAATTTTTATTTTATATTGGACTAGAGTTGATTTACAAGGTTATGTTAGTTTCAGATGTACAGCAAAGTGACTCAGTAATACATATACATATATCTACTCTTTTTTGGATTATTTTCCCTTATAGATTATTACAAAATATTGAGTGTAGTTCCCTGTGCTATACAGTAGGTTCTTGTTGGTTATCTATTTTATATATGGTAGTGTGTATGTTAATCCCAAACTCCTAATTTATCCCTGCCGTCCCCTTTCCCCTTTGGTAACCATAAGTTTGTTTTCTAGTCTGTAAGTCTGTTTGTGTTTTGTAAGAGAGTATTTCTATTAAAAGACACTGGAAATTTCCTCTCCATGGTACTTCCTTCTCAAACCTGATAAGGAATGGAGCTATCAGTGTAGGAAAATGTACATATCAAAAGAGATCCATAGGATAAATGGATGTTTAAATTAATGTTATGATAAAGACATAGTACTTACATTGTGTTTGAATCATTTGAAGATTCATGTTCTTTTGAAAGTCAGAAGGAAATAATAAGTGCCTTAACAAAACGAAGCAAACAGTCCTAATAGAATGGTACTGTAAACTTAAGGACACATGTGCAAAATATGGACAATAAGAAAAGAATAACCTGGACTGGTCCAGAAAATAAAGCATGTTTAATGAGATAAATGATTAATATAAATTATAAATGCATCTATTATAGGTTGAGGTGTTATAGATTTATGTATTATAATATCTTGGCAGTGCTCTTTGGTGACCCAGCTATAAGAACTCCTCAGTTTATCCATTTCTTGGCTTTTCCCTTCAAATTCTTGATCTCTCGTGATCAACATCTGGGGCATCACTCACATTTCTAGCTGAAACAGGGTTTCTCTTGTAGATTCAATAATATTTGTCAGAAAGTTATGCTGTACCATTTATGTTATAGACCTTGAGCTAGTTGTTGGAGATAAAACAGAGAAAAGAAACTAGAACTCTTACCTCTTGAAACTTAGAGTCTAATGGGAGATAGAAATTAGGTAACTAATTAAACACATTTATGATTTCAAAAAATCATAGTTGCCATGAAAATCACAGATATGACTCTATAATAAGATAATGGGGGTTAGTTGGAGGTAGGCATGATCATTTAATTAGCCTTACAGTGGAGTGAGTTAGTTAAAGTGTTTTCTGGTGTGACGACAAAATGAGAAATATGAAGAAAAGAAAGCTAGTTAGTAAAGACAAGAAATGTTATTGTATGTGTATTGACAAGTATGCCCCTTTAATAATATTTAGTCAACCCATATCATTGACCCTGAATCATTGTGTCCTTTGTCTTACCCTTAGTGATAACTTAGAGGTAATACACTAATCTAACCAGCTTTGTGTAGTTGCATTACATGTGTACCAAAGAGCTTTTTTCAGCTGTCACTCTTTGAGAGGATTGCAGGTAAGTGGCTGATTTTCAGTCCTACCATGACTGATACCCTACATTCCAGACCAGGCTAAAAAGTTCAGATGCACCACAATTAAAAGTGGGGTGCGATAGAAACAATTAGCCTAAAGGAAGTTTTATCCTAAATTCTTCATACATTGTATAAAGTTTCTAACTAAGATCCCTACACAGTGTCGATACTTAGATGAATATATATTGACAAATTATTTACCAAAGAAAGACAAAACTGTGATTTTCACTTAGAGGTTCCCTGAACTGTTAGATCAACATCACCTATGTACCAAGAATCCTGTGGGTTTTCACATTGATGCTGGGGTATCAAGGAATTTGCAGACTTAGCGGGGGAAAGGTACAAAGAGAATTGCCAATTTTGTGCAGTAAAAAATTACTACTTTTCTAAGCAACAAGCTTAACTCTGTTTTTGTTATTAACTAATGATATTTTGTTATTGAGGAACTACAGGAAACATGGTCCTTAATTATTCAGCAGCCCTAGGGGCTATGTCCAATGCTAAGATAAAAATAAACTTCTGTCAGCTGCTAGACTGAATCCAGCAGCAAGGAGGAAAAAATCATACCTTTATTTCATTTGTGTGTTGCAAAATGTGCCTGGGAAATGATCTAAAGAAAGACTATTATAATCAAAATCTTGCTGCAGGGTGACTTTCCATGGAGTGACAAATTAACTTTAATGTATCACATGGCATTGTACTGAGGCTTAAAAAGTGAGAGTGCCTCTGAGGACTTGATTTTTTATGCAGTCTATCTGAAGGGGATTTCTTAGCACAGGTTCTAAATGAGAATCAATGCAAGCTACATATATGCAGATTCTATCTGCAGAATCCCCAGGAATAAAACATTTCCATATTGCGTGCTGCTGTCCTTCATCATAAGGAAGTCAATTTGTCTAATTATTCAAGGCAGAAAATAGTGACTTCATTATAAAACCTCTGCAATAAAGATAGACTTCATAGTCATTTGATTGCATTGAATTGGCTTTCTTCTCAAGTCATGATATCCAGAGCTAGTCAGTCAACATGGACCTCAAGTCAGAGAATTTGAGTTCTAGTTTCCCTTTACTCACTGGGCAGCGACATGGTTTTGGGCCAGTGTTGTCAAACAGAAATAAAATGTGAGCCACAAAGCCAAGCCATATATGTAATTTTAAATTTTCTCATCAACATATTTTAAAAGGAAATAGTAATAGGTGAAATTAATTTTAATAATATATTTTATTTAACTCAGTATATCTAAGATATTTTCATTTTAACATGTAATCATCATAAAATTATTAGTGAGGTATTTTACATTTTTAAATTAATTCTTTGAAATTCAGTGTGTGTTTTACTTATCAGTACATCTTGATTCAGACTAGCCACATTTCAGGTGCTTCATGGTCACCTGTACTTTCTAGCTACTGTATTAGACAGCCCAGTTTTGGACAGATCTCCAATTCTCCAGTTATCATGTCTTAGTCATAAATGACATGAGAAAACTTAACAGTGTAGAAAATTCCCAGAGATGAATGGTTGAATAACCAGAACAGTAACATACAACTCTGAGATAGAGCTATTAATATTCAAATGAGAAAGCTATTAATATTCAAATGAGACTGTAATAGATAGAGCTATTAATATTCAAATGAGAAAGTTTATGCACAGAATAAACCTGAGATTGTAATATGGGAGTGAGATATTAAAGACTTGGATTGACAATTGATATTGAAATGTATCAAGAAGAAAGTGAAAAATCGAAACTCACGTATGTAGAAAGTGTACAAAGTGAACCATTTTGTGGAATACAATGGAAGGCAGTAGGGACATTTAACACTTAGAAAAAAATATATGAAAAACAACACCTATCTTCAAATAATGATTGGAAAGACTGTTGAAGAGAAAAGTTAAGCTTTTTCTAGATTACCTGAAGAGACAAATTTAAGACCAAAACATGGGCATTTATTTGTACATTCAGTAATTCAACGTGCATTCTATATTGAGCACGTACTATATGATCAATATGCTGACTACTGGGATGCAAAGGTATGAATAATAAAAAAGTAGACAGGTTTGAAAAATGGAATAGCTAAAGTAGGTAATTTTTCTTTCTTCTCTACATCTGTGTCTCTATTTCTGCTTTGCAAATGAGTTCAACTGTACCATTTTTCTAGATTCCACATATAAGTGATATACGATATTTTTCCTTTCTGACTTAGTTCACTCTGTATGACAGTCTCTAGGTCTATCTACGTCTCTACAAATGGCACTATTTCATTCCTTTTTATGGCTGAGTAATATTCCATTGTATATATGTACCACATCTTCTTTATCCGTTCCTCCACTGATGGACATTTAGGTTGCTTCCATGTCCTGGCTATTGTAAATAGTGCTGCAATGAATGTTGGGATGCATGTATCTTTTTGAATTATGGTTTTCTCCGGGTATATGCCCAAGAGTGGGATTGCTGGGTCATATGGTAGTTCTAATTTTAGTTTTTTGAAGAACCTCCTTACTATTTTCCATAGTGGCTGCACCAATTTACATTCCCACCAACAGTGTAGGAGGGTTCCCTTTTCTCCACATCCTCTCCAGCATTTATTGTTTGTAGATATTTTGATGATGGCCATCCTGACTGGTGTGAGGTGATACCTCATTATAGTTTTTATTTGCATTTCTCTAATAATTAGTGATGTTTTCATGTGTTTGTTGGCCATCTGTATGTCTTCTTTGGAGAAATGTCTATTTAGGGGTAATTTTTCTCTGTACAAGTTGCTCCGAAATGGACTGGAGGGTGACTTGGTTAAGTATAAGACTGTAGAGTTTTAAGTTTTAAGTATTGTGTAAAAATATTACGGAAGAGCATTGTTACTGCTGGTAACAGTGGATTGGGTTGTTTCAAACCAATCATATCAGCTGATGGGCAGGGCCAGGTCCCAGCCCCAAGAGTCTAAAGGGAGGATGCTTAAATGGCACTTGCCCCACCAGAGTCCTCATGGTAGAACAAGCTCCCCAGAATGAGTCCACCAGCATCTATGTCCCCAAGAGGGGAATCCCAGTGGCTCCCTGCCTTTCTGGGAGGCTTCTCTAAAATCAGCAAATGAGTCCGACCCAGGCTTCTTTCAAATTACTGTCTCTACCCTGGGTCCCGGAGCATGTGAGATTTTGTGTGCACCCATTAAGAGTGGAGCTTTAAACCACAGCCCTCTGGCTCTCCTGTAAGAAAGCCCTGCTGGTCTTCAAAGCCTGGTCTTCTGTGGCTTGCCTTCCCATTGTAGGAGCCGGGGCTGGGGAGCTCAATGTGGGGCTTGGACTCCTCACTCCTTGGGGAAAACCCTGCAGTTGTGAATATCATCCCTGCAGTTGTGAATATCATGTTCATTGGTCCCCTACCTGGTAGTGTGGGTTTTGACATCTCAGCTCCTCCT
The DNA here is from genome assembly GCF_937001465.1 of Orcinus orca. NCBI lineage: Eukaryota > Metazoa > Chordata > Mammalia > Artiodactyla > Delphinidae > Orcinus > Orcinus orca. The sequence continues at coordinate 15,357,542 of NC_064565.1, read as the reverse complement.
ACTTTCCTCTTTGGTGCCTTCTTTATATCGTTAGTTGTAGAAAATCTTTTCCACTAGTCTTCAGGTCTTTTTCATCGATAGTTGCTCTCTAAATAGCTGAAATTTTGTGAGGAGGTGAGGTCATGGTCTTCCTACACTGTCATCTTGTCTACTCCCCATTTTTTTAATACTTGAAATATTTCACTGCACTCTTCTCTTGCATGCACGATTTCTGTTGGAAGTATCCTATAATTCTTATCCCTGTTTCTTTACTGGTAAGGTTTAAAAATCCTTTTTACCTTTCAGAACTTTCTCTTTTCTATTGTTTTTCAGTCATTTGAACAAGATTAGCCTAAATGTGTGTTGGGTTTTCTGTGTACTTTTGTTGCTTCTTGTTCTCTGAGCTTTCTGGATCTGTTGTTGGTAGCTGTCACTGATTTTGGAAAATTCTTGACCATTTTTACTTCAAGCATTCCTTCTAATTGGTCTGTTTTCCTTCTGATATTTCATATACCCATATGTTATAACTTTTGAAATTTGATACTCAGTTTATTTTGTTTTCATTTTTTTTCTCTTTATATTTTAGAGAAATCTCTATTGATTATCTTTACACTCACTGATTCCTTCCTCAGCTGCGTCAAATTTACTATTGGGCCCATCACAAGCATTTCAAAAAATTTCTGTTATGATGTTTTCTTTTTTTTAAATTTCTAGCCTTTTTAAATTCTTTCATGGAGTTTCTATATCTCTGTTTACATTACATTGTCCAGCTGTTTTTTTTGTTTTCGTTGTTTTTTTGATGTGGACCATTTTTAAATTTTAAATAAATTTCAAATTTATTGAATTTGATACAATATTGCTTCTGTTTTATATTTTGGGTTTTTGGCTGTGAGGCATGTGGGATCTTAGCTCACGGACCAGGGATCCAAACTGCACCCCCTGAATTGGAAGGCGAAGTCTTACCACTGGATTGCCAGGGAAGTCCCCATGTCCATCTGTTTTTATACATTGTTTTCCATTAAAGCCCTTAGCATATTAACTATAGTTATTTTAAATTCCCTCACTGATAATTCCATCACCTGGTCATATTTTAGTCTGGTTCTGATGCTTTTTCTCTACAGACTATATTTATTGCCTTTTTGCAGCCTTATAATTTTTTGTTGTCGAAAGTGAACATCCTTTACAAGGTTCTAAGAATTGACATAGGTAAGGTTTTATTGTGAAGATTTATGTTAACTGGGTAGAGCTGGGCTGCGTTTAGTGGTTTCTGTAGTTATAAGTGTGAGAGGCTTCAAATTTCTCTCATGTCCTTGTTTATGTCTCCCCTCTTGAGTTTGAGCTTCCCTAAGTACTTCTCAGAAAGAATATGAATCTTAAAGCTTTTTTTTCTAGCTGCACCCTATTCTTATTTATTATACTGGGTTCCTGTAGGTGTGGTGGTATGGAAGATTATCATTCTACAATACTTGATTAAGTATCAGTCCCTGACTCTATGGAGGAGGTTCCTCCCTCCTTAAGTGAAACAGGAAAGCTAGAGAAGGATGGAGAAGAAAGAATATTCTCCTCTTAGCTGAGATAAAAAGCTTGCAAAGTCTTTTCCCTTACAGTATAGGCTTTTGTTATGGAGAAGGCTCTGCCTATATTTCACAATGATTATTTTTCCTCTTCCCCTAATAGAGCCACAAGAAGGTCCTCTTCAAATCTTTCTCATGAAAATCATGTTCCTAGAAGTAAAGCCCATGAAAGTTTAGTGATCTCACTTGTAACCCGCAAGGAGTTTCTTACTCTCATTTAAATGTTCCTACTAAATTATGCCTCCAGTGGCTTCTATTCCAGGTAAACAGATCTCAGTCGCTGTGTCCCTCTGGGTGTGCCTGTCTGTTCAGATTTGGGTGATAGTTTTCTTTTTGGGTTGATGGTTTTCCTTGCAACATCAGTTCACTTATGGGCCCAAGAAAAATCATTGATTTCCAGTTCCCCCAGCTTTTTCTTGTTGTAAGCACAAGAGTGACGAATTCTAACCACTTTACATGTTACAAGTAAATCTAGAAGTCCTAACCAAACTTTTGTTAATATTAGTCTTTTATATTTTACCCTGCTTTACCCTCCCCCATCCATCATGTGCCACAGATATTATTGGTTGGTTTAATGAAAAATAGATCCAAGTTTATCCGAGTTTTATTTATTTTCCATTTTGGGTACTTTAAATAAATATAACTGTCCCTCAAGGATTCTAGCAGCTTCTGGAATTTTAAAGTCACTCTCAAACACAGGTGCTTTTTTACAAAAAGATATACACACACATTATGTTTATCCAATACTGGCCTTTCTTATCCTTCTTCCCTATTTCACCAATTTAATTCTTCATGTATCCTATATTAACAACTGTTTTGAATACTTTGGGGGACATTTTTTTCTCAAAATATTTACGTTTTGAATTGACTGATCCATGTTGTTTAACAGATTTCAGTATTTGTATGACATTAAGTAAAAGGCAATACTTTTCAACACTCTAGTCATTAAATCAGATTAATGAGTTATCCCTCAGGTCCAGCTAGGGAAGGGGATTCATAGACTGCTTAATTTTTTAGAATTATAAAATTACTTGCCTGAGATCCCCAAATAGATAGTGAAGCTTGATAGCTGCTTTGGAAGAGCTATGTTGTTTATGTCCTTGAATAAAGAGTCATTCTCATGGATAAACTGAATCACTCTCGTATAACTGAATCACTTTGCTGTACAGCAAAAATAAACACAACATTGTAAATCAACCATACTTCAATTTTAAAAAAGTCATTTTCTTCTATTTGAAGGCTGCCTTCTTCAGTAATGTCCACAAATTTGAGAAGGATATGCCCAAAGTCCAAATAAACACACAAGGAAGATAAAGAAGAAACGTCCACTTAGCTGTCGGGTTAGTCTAATTAGTACTGGTTCTCAATGGGATGAGCGAAGTGGTGGCATGACTATCCTTATATCCTACAGCGAGTTACTGGCAGCCCTCCACAGGATTTATATTTTTGTCATCTCTGGTATCTTTTCATCAGAAGCAGGCCCTATTTGGAATACCTGCCATGAACAGGATGATCCCTTTTATCAGAGATGTTTTCTTTTCTCTGAAATGGACCAAGAAAGCCTTTTGGAAATAGTTGACTGAACTCAAACTGAGCCAATAAGATGCCACTTTCTAGAAACTTGAATTGGAAATTTACCCATCTCATTTTTTATGAATGACTAGCATGATGGTAATATAAGTGTCTTCAAGTTTGGAGATGCAAGTAAACAGAAACAACAAGAATGGGTATTCACATGCAGAAATTGAAGGATGGATCAGACACTCAGACAGAAGTAGAGGTGAGAGATGAGACAGAGAATATAGTTAGACAGAGAGAGACAGAGACAGAGACAGACAGGCAGACTATGATTGCTACCAGCAACCAGCTCCTAGTTTGAGTTCCCAGCAAGGTCCTGCTGTACTCTGTCTTTATAGTCCAGGGGGCAACCTTCTCAGTATAATACAACTTCCTTTTTGATTAGTAACCAAGGGAATCTTGATTAAGATGCCTGTCTGCTTCCTTACTTATCCTCTGTATTAGGTAACCAATATGTAACCTTTTGATGTGCCATGAATCTTCCCAAGTAGGGACAGTGGAGGAACAAATAACTTCCTCAGTATGGGACATCCCAACCATGCTGATGTGTAAATATCTTTATTCATTTTGACACTAGGGATTTCAAGTTTGACAATTTCTACTTTGTGCCTAAAATATCAATAGTAGGACCATAAATATTTAATATAATTCTTAGGTAGTGAGCTTTTAAGGATTCCTTCTCCCCAGTTTTAGAAGAGCTAGACTTCTAACCCAGGAAATTAATTATTCATAGCAAATGTTAGGTGTATAATCCATACTCCCTCTGATAACATATTTTTTTAAATAAGGGAGATTATAAAATACATCTTTGATTCAATATTATTCAAGCATAATAATAAGATAGGTGCCATATGATGATATCGGAAGATTTTTCCAACCTGTGTAAGATGTGTTAATTCCGCCATGAATCATGCCCTGTCAACACCAATGAGTTTATGAGATCCTTCCATTTTGTAGGGTATATTTAAATTTTTCTTGCAAAGTTAATTTCTTCAAACTAATTTCTTTGTGAGGCAGTCATAGATGGCATAGTTAAAAAAAAAAAAACGTGTATGATTCAACAATGCCCCCAGTTTGACTATTCTCTGGCATTTTCCCTACAAGAAGGCATTTTCTTCTCCATCATATTTTAAGTGTCTTTTCTTCAACCCCTTGATAAACAGTTTCCAGAATTTTAGAATGTAAGTATCTGAAAGCATAGATTTATTTCAACCTGAAAGAAATGTAATTGTTCCAAGCTTTGGTGACCTATTAAGGAGTGACTTAGATCTGAAAGCTTAGTGTTTCTTCTACTTGCCCAGCACAGAAATCTGGAGCAACACTTGAGGGAGGATGCCATTAGGCATGGAGGTGATTACTTTTCTATCCTGATTTTTATTTCTTTTCATATTTATGATGAGATTTTAAACATTTATTTCCAAGAAAGTAGTTTTAATGGGACTTTAAGGATCTTTATACCTGACAGGATATTTTGCTTAACATTTCTGCTTGCTTTTCTTTTGGGGGAGGGGGTGTTCAAAATGTAAGGCCTTTCACATCTACTTCAGCCCTAAGCAAGGAGGCATATAATTTTACCCTTAGGAAAAGAGGTATTCTGAATAAATTTTCAGGTGTTCTAGGAGAGGCATGACATAAATCTACTTTAATAGGCTTCCTTGACACCGAAACTACCCAAATACATAGTTATTTTCTGAAGATAAATACTTCAAGGAGTCTTTTATTCAAGGAAAAATGACATTATCTCCTTAGGGAGATAGCACCTAATGTCTCAATAGAGATTAGCAGCTAATCACCTAAAGCAAGCTTCTGAGGGAGGAGAGAAAGCTCAGTGACTGATGAAACATCATGGTATCACCTAAAAGGAAGATGGATGAAACAAGGTCTTCCTACCACATACCTTGCTGACAGAGAATCTAGGCATAAGTCAGTAAAACATTCCAGCATCTCCATCTTTGAGGAGAAGCAGGTCCTGATTCCTTGTCCTCATGCTAACCACTTTAGTCATTTCTTCAGTCCAACACACAATTGTTTTCTAGACCCAAATATACGGAGGGAATTCATATCATGTCACCCCAAAATATGCCACTTTGTCATATCGATTATTTTTAGTTAAGGGCACTTGAGAAACAGCAGAGGCAAGAAGGGCATCTTGACCTTCCTTTATATTCCTGAAAGCAGGAGATAGAATTCCTGGATAAAAGGTGTCCTCCCTTCCCAGAAGGAAAGTAACGTCATCAAAGAGCAGAAGTTGAGACCAAGGGAATTCTATACCAGCAGACCTTGTTAAAATAGTACTTATCTTCTTTTAGCTTCCTGTCACAGTTTTCTTTCTTTTCCATAATATCCTCTCTTTGTTCAACCTATCAATACTATAAAAATATGCATGTTTAATTATTTCTTTGGGTATTCATTCCTTATAAGGGCTCCTGTGTCAGGTAAAACATACACATTTGTATGCTTTTCTCCTGTTACACTGTCTTATGTTAGTTTCTCAGTCCCAGCCAAAAAATTCTAAAAGGACAAAAGTAAAATTTCACCTCTCTGTATAACTGATTCATTTTGCTGTACACCTGAAACCAATACAACATTGTAAATCAGTTATACTCAATAAAAATTTAAAAAAATAGTAAATTAAAAATAAATAAATAAAAATGAGACAGTGCTATACAGCACTTAACATGGTAACTGGCACCCAGCATTCATGTAATAAGTTAGGTATTATAATTATTGTTGTTATTGTTATTACTATAAGGCCCTTGTTTTTAACAGATGACAGTTGTCACTGTAACCTAACTTGAGCCGTAAACCAATAAAATCTATTTTTTAAACCCAAAAAATAAATAAATTTCACCTCTCTGCAATATGAATGCATTTAAGTTGGATAAATGGACTTACCTGTTTTGCTTTTAAAGATGCTTTTCAAAATAAACAAATATGAATATATGACTATTAAATAAAATTTAACATATAAAATAGATTGAAGAAAGTTTTTTTTTCAAACTCACCTATAATCCCATCAGTCAAAAATCAGAATGGAACAGTTCCTTCTGGACTGTTTCTACTAGTTAATATCCTATTACATTTTGATATATCATTATCTTTCAAGTAATACCCAATAACGATATAATTGCATGAATAACATTTCTCATATATGAATACTGTTTTATTAAGTGAAATCACCATAGTTTTCTTATACCCTTTTGCTAAAATTTTAGCTTGTTTCCAATAATTTTGTCTAAAAAAACAGAATTGGCTCTCTATGAAAATTATACTTTTCATGCAATTTCCACTTGACATGTTCCTTCAAATGGAATTACTATATAAAAAAGAAACAGCCTATTTATAGTGTTTGCTAAACTTTGTCTAATTGCCTTCCCAAAATTGTTGACCATCTTGTTCTCTGTCCCCTGTTAACATATACCCAGTTTCATGATGGCAAAGAAACTTCGGGTAATTATCATATTTTTGAGAGTCTTTAAAAAAATCTGGATGGACGAAGTTTTATTTGGATTTGCATCTTTCTAGTTTTATATTTTCTTTATATTTGTGAGTTATTAATTCCTGTCCTTTGCTCCTTTAGAATACTATCAACTAGAATTTAGAGGTTTTCTTAGATCCCTGACATTAATATTTAAGTATCTACCATGCAAGATAGTGAGACTGTTACCAAGGAACACACTCAACAAACAAAGGGAAAAACTCACAGAGGAAAGAGTAGTCACATGTATGCTGGTACCCTGGCTCACTGCACCCTAGGGCAATGCCCAGAGGTTCTAGGAAGATTTCAGGGCAGAGTTCAGAGGAGAAACCAGAACCATTGGGAAGTAAAATTTCTAATATATACAATAATGTATAATGGAAACATCAGCCCTTTCCAAGCTGTGATCAGGGGCAGTGGTGCAGTGGCAACACAATATGATGCTAACATGGCTACAACCTTTCCTCTCAGCTTTATTGTTGATTTAAGGTCAGAACTGGTTTCCATGTATTTTTGAACAAGGCCATCTTCTTTGCAAAAGATACATTATGCAAGCTATAAAGACAAGTTAACCCTTACCCTGTAATTCAATGGTAACCTTATTATTAATTGATTGAATTACTTGTGGTAGGTAGTTTAACCTGTGCTCCTCAGTTTGTTTATCTCAATGATGTTGATATGAGAACTTCCTACACACCTAGCACACAAAAATGATTTTATGCAGCTTAATTAGAAATGTTTAGGAAGTTAATCAAGTGTTTTGGAAAAATTTGGTGTCTCTCTTGAGACCATAATGAAATGCATTCGAAAATTATTCTATTTCTGATGTTTTAACATACTCACCATCTCTGACAATGAATTCCAAAATATGAGGATGGGTACCTAGCAACCATGACATTAACTTGAAGTTATCTCTGTGGATATGGGCCAATTAGATGCTCTCATCTTAGAATTTGGAATGAAGATTGAGTGGAGATAGACTCTGAGAGTCACTGATGTTGTTATATAACGTGCATAATCTAAATGTAGATTATGCTGCTGATGACTCCTGTACCTTTCTTTCTTTTTCTTTCTTTCTTTCTTTCTTTCTTTCTCTCACTCTCTTTCTTTCTTTCTCTTTCTTTCTTTCTTTCTTTCTTTCTTTCTTTCTTTCTTTCTTTCTTTCTTTCTTTCTTTCTTTCTTTCTTTCTTTCTTTCTTTCTTTCTTTCTTCCTTTCCTTTCCTTTCCTTTTCTTTTCTTTCTTGTCTGTTCATCTCCTCCTTTGAGACCAGTGCTCACCCTCCTTGTTGTTCATTATATTTTCCTTTTCTGGAAAAGCTGGCCTGAGTCAGAGCCAGAGTCAGAGTCATTTTCATATAAAAGGAGAATAATTATTGTGGCATATATTGTTACTCATTTCATTAATAATGTTGAACCCCCTAAGGGACATGGACATATAGGCACAATCAAGTCCACATTGCTCCCTTTTGTCTTGATGTTTCCTTTGAAAAATCTACTGGATTTATTAAACACCTACTAATGATAGGACCCTTGTGCTGAATGTTTTGCTTTACCTATTTTTTCTCTTTCCATGTTTACAACTTTTTCATCTAAGAATTGTTTTATCTTAGATGAGGGAACTGGAATTTGAAGATGTTAAATGCTGTGTTACTGTTCAAAGAAGTATGAAATTATAGACCAGGCAGCCTATTACCTAAATCAACATTTTTCCACTGTATCTTTCCACTTTCATCGTTCAGGCTTCCACATAAATAAAAATAGATAGTGAATAACTTTATAAAAGCCCCTAGATTACAGATATTTTACGTTGTGTTTCCAGGAAACAGACACTGAGGGAGAGAATAGTGTGCAGAAATTTCCTTAGGAATTGCTTTCAGAAAATATACCTGAGTGGATTGAAGAATATATGACTGGGCAGAGCGAAGAATAGAAGAATATTACAGTCAAAAGAAAAACATCAGCTGATTCCACTGGGAGTTCAGGAGTTGGCATGTCCTTTCATATTTGTCCCACCTGGAGGCAAGGGAGGGGGCCTTTATACCCCTATGTTAACCAGACATTGGGTAGGACTGCTGATGGGGGAAGAAGTGATCTTAGGTGAGGCAACGTTTGTAAACTGAGGAAAACTCTCTCTGGAGGCATACCGTGGTATTCACTATAATTCATTGCTTGTGCCATTTGGATTCGCTTCTTTGCATAATAAATTTTAGGAACAACTCCTGCAGAATTCTGGCTGGGGCCTTTTTGTGGGGAACTTATAAAAAGACAAGATCAGCTGGGCATGTTATATACTTTGTCAGAGCTGCCTCTTTGGTGGAAATGTGTTCCACCAAAATTCATATGCTGAAATCCCAACCCCCCAGTACCTCAGACTGTAACCGTATTAAGAGATAAGGACTTTAAAGATGTGATTAAATTAAGGTGGGGCCCTAATCCAATATACTTGATGTCCTTATAAGAAGCAAATGAGCACCAGGGACGTGCACACATGGAGAAAAGAGCATGTTACAACATGATGAGAAGGTGGCTCTCTTCATGCCAAGGAAAGGGGAGTTACCAAGAGAAACCAACTCTGCTGACACCTTCATCTTGGACTTGCAGCTTCCAGTACTATGAGAAAATTAATTTCTGTTGTTTTAGCTACCAGTTTATGATATTTTATTATTGCAGACGTACCAACCTGTGCAGACCACTTGGCTGCAGCTGGTATTAAGTTATACTTGATATTCATTATCTGTAAATCTACTACAGATTCCAGATGCCCTTCATCTTTGACACATAACACTGCTCAGATGGGTGGCTGATTTGGAAGGGTAATTAGCTACCCTGTCTAATATAGTTTCTTCAACCACTAAATCTTGGTAGCTTAGAGCAGTAACAAAAATTGCAAAAGTATAGGGTTTGATGTTAGAGTTATAGTTCAAGAAATAACTGGTTATTTCTTCAAAAAATATAGAAATATAGTTCAAGAAATAACATTCTTCTTGATAATGGTTCTTCAAAGCAAAACTGAAAAAGCCACAGTATAACTGTTAATTCTCATTAATTAATCTGGAGGGTGTACATATTATTTTTAAAGGAAATAGACAACAAACTGAGACATGTAATATATTGGCTCCCATTATAACTAGTTTTTCAGCCATTAAATTGTGAGTTGACTGAATTCAGTGAGAGAGAGAAAGAGAGGCAGAGACAGGCTGAGGGTGGGGGCTGTGGACAGTATGTGTGGAATATTTTCTAATTTCAGTAACAGGTGACTAATGGATAAAAACAATTACATGATTGTTCTCTCCACACAATGTCAGAATCTTAAAAGGAACATTTTACTTTTGAGTTTGAGTTGTGTAATTGTGAATAACTCAGTTTAGCTTTGTTTAATATAAGTACTGTATTAATAGTTTTCTGTTTTGTTTGTTTTTTTATTTCTATTTTTAAATTTTTATTGGCATATAGTTACAATGTTGTGTTGCTTTCTGCTGTACAGCAAAGTGGATCAGGTATACATATACCTATACCCACTCTTTTTTAGATTCTTTCCCCATATAGGTCATTACAGGGTATTGAGTAGAGCTCCCTATGCTATACAGTAGGTCTTTATTAGTTACCTATTTTGTATACAGTAGTGTGTATATGTCAATCCCAATCTCCCAATTTATCCCTCTCTCCCTTTCCCCCCTGTGTGTTGTTGCATTGTTTTACAAATAGAGACACTAATAGTCTGTATCCTTAAAGAAGAAAGAACTTTGATTCATATAGAAATAAATTTCTTTGCAAAGTTAAAATGGCTACAAAATACTTGCAGCTACAAGTATCTTAAAGTTAAAGAAGTAAGTAAAGAAGTTAAAATAACTACAAGATACTCCTGTCAAATGCCAATTAAAATGAGGGGGAAAAAAATAAAAGAAGAGAGCAGGACCGAGAACAGTTTTGGCAAAGATTCATTACAAAGAATATTAACATCCATACACACAACACACACTCTACAGGTATGTAGGAGTAAAAAACACTTAGGATGGGGGCCTAAGTTAATATTAAAATTGAGTAAACTAGAGAGTACAATTGTGCAAAAATGCCTTTATCCTAAATGGTAGTAAACACTGGTTAATGTGGATAGAGTTAAAAAGAATGAAATACCTCTTTTGATTTATTTAACATTTGTTTTATGTATTCAAATGCATCTCAAGAACGGTGAACTTGGGGTCCTGCAATGAATAAAGACAATGTCACTGTATTCAGTGGAGTTATAATGTAGGCTTGGATTCCAGTGAGTAAACTTTAAATATAGTTTGTGTTACATGTACACACATGTGTACATCAGTACAGACTTGCTCAGCAATCACAAACCACTGCTGAAGAGGGAAATAATTACAAGTGTTAAATATGTCATGATTGCTTAATCCTTGTAGTTAAATGCACTTATGGACTGTTTGCCTTCACAATCCCTCAATTCAGTTCTCATTTTGTGAAAGTGATTGCTGTTGGTAACAGAAAAGAAAGCACTAGGGGAAGAAAATAATCTTTTTCATGCCTGTTTAATTCTAGGCTCTATATGTTTTAAAGAGGAATAAACCAATACACACAAAATAGCTATTTAAATTAATGAGCCCTGCCAATTATGGTCTAAATACTTGTAACTAAATATACATTATTTTATTCATAAAAACTTGGAAATAAGTATACCCAGAAATCCTTAAAAATAAATTGCTAATTTCCAACAGGCATATAATTTCTTCTTGAATCTTATCATTTAAACCATGAAATGTTTCTGTATTTATATAAATCTGTATACATATTTTTTGCAGAAAATTGTTCTAAAAGAAGACAAATTCTCTGGCAAGTATTTTTGTATTTAATGAGAACATGGAGCAAAAACTGAAATATAATGCTGAGTGAAATATGAAAGAATGAATGTATTCAAAGTGTGGACAGTTAAACTCACGTTTTTTTCCCTCTCATGAAAAAATGATTTAAGTGAACTTGTAAATAGAAACCATATTATACAGTGAAAGAGTGAAATGGGCCTGGGATAAAATTGTGTCTTCAAACATTTATTATGGGACAATTCTCTATGCCTTAGTTTTATCATTTATAAAATAAGAAAGTCATTCTCTCCCTCTCTCTGAAAGGGCTTAAATTTTATAGAGAATTAATAAATATCTTTAGATGTATTTTTACTTAATGTTAAATAAGGTTTCAATGTAGCCTTTAAAAATATCCAGTATTCAACTTAATATTGGCTGTTTACGTTAAGCCAGCACCTAATATACTAACTCTGAAACATTTTGCTAAAAGTTTCAATATTCAAATAATCTCAAGAAAAAGTAAAGTCTTACTTGATATATCATGTATATAGAAAAATGCAGTAAAAGGATACAGCTAGGTGAATTTTCCCATAATCAAAATACCCATGTGGTCAGCAATTAGAGCATCCGAAGTCATTCTCCAAAAGACACCCTCCACTCTACACATTAGAATAACCATACAGTGATGCAGATTAATTTGGCTGTTCTTGACATTTACATAGATGGAATCTTATTACTATCTGCAATCTTCTGGGTCAGATATTGTTGCCTCAGTATTTTGTTTGTGAATTTCATACATGGTCTTGTATATAATGTAATCCATTTATTCCTTTAATTCATATTATTTTATTGGATGCATATACCAAATATTATTTATCCTTTCTGATATTGATGGAGATTTGGGTTATTACAAATGGTTAGGTATTAAATCTTGTCATTCTCATTTAGATTTTCTATTGTTTTAATCACCCTCTATTCATCCCATTGCTGAGAGAGGGATTATTGCTGAGAGTTATGGAGATGGCTGAACATATGATATTCAACAATGGACTCATGAGATTGACAGAAATTTATTAGTCACATACACTCACAGCATGAGGAAGGAGGATGTGCCACGCGGTTTTACATGGGAATTTTACTCAGGTACAGAGTGAGCAACCAGGGCCTGTGGGAAGCAGGCTTAGTAGTACCAAGAGGATGACTGCGGCTCTAGCTTCCATGGGAGACGTCATTAGCTTGTTTGAAAAATGTTGTGGACTGGCAGGGAGGGAAGTGAAACCCGCTACTCAAGGATAAGCAGGGACTGTGCCTGGTCCCCTTGATAAGGAAGGTTTTTTGGCTGGGGAACCTTTTCCAAGGGAGCCAAGTGGTTAGGCTATTTGACACCCTCCTGGTTTCACAAGCTGTCAAGGCAGCACGTAATGTTGGGTTTTAATTTTAAGTCTTACACCACAATAATCCATCTGGAATTAATTATTTTTTTCCATATGACAACTTAATTGATTTAAAACTTTACTGAAAAAAGATATCTGTTGCATAATCTTATCACTTGTTTTATAAATCAATTAGTCTTCCTTGTATATGTCCATTTTTAGAATCCATTCTTTTCATTACTCTACTTGATGATTCTTATGTTAAGAATCTAACTATTGTTTCAAAATAGGTTTTGATGTCAATAAATCCACAGGTTTTATTTCCTTATTCAAGTTTACCTTGACTATGCTTGGACATTTGTATTTGCGTATAAATTTGATAATTGTCTTTCAATTGCAAACACAATAACTTACTCAGATTTTGCTTGTGACCATATTCAATTCATAGATTAATTGTGGGAAAATAGACATTTTTGCAATACCAACCTTCCAACCTATGAATTTGGTATATCATCCCTAAATTAATTTTTTTTCAATAATGTGTGTGTGTGTGTGTGTGTGTGTGTGTGTGTGTGTGTGTGATGTGTTTCCTGGAAATACATCTCACATATCATTTGTTTGATTTATTCCTTGGTGTTTGCCTTTTTTTATGATAGTGTGTGCGGGTATATTCATTTTTATTTAGGTGAAATTCATATAAAATAAAATTAACCATTTTAAAATGTGCGATTCAGTGGCATTTAGTGCATTCACAATGTCGTGCAACCACTGACTCTCCTTAGTTTCAAAACTTTTTCACCACCCCACAGGAGCACCCCAATTTTCCCTCCCAAAACCTCCATTCCTCTATGCTCTGGCAACCACTAACCTGTTTTCTGTCTCTTTGGATGTGCCTATACTGTATATTTCATATAAATGGAATCATACAATATGTAACATTTTGTGTCTAGTTTCTTTGACTTAGCATAATGTTTTCAAGGTTTATGGAAGTTGCAGGATATATCTGTACCTCATTTTTTCTGTGGCTAAATAACATTTGATTGTATATTATATACCATACTTTGTTTATCCAATAACATCCAACTTTTGACTATTATGAATAATGCTGCTGTAAACAATTATGTACAAGTTCTGTGTGTTTTCAGTTCTATTGAATGTATACCTAGGAGTGGAATTACTGGGTCATATGATAATTCTATGTTTAACTTTTTGTGAAACTGTCAAACTATTTGCACAGGATATGCACCATTTTACATTCCCTCCAGCAATGTACAAGGGTTCCAATTGCCCTACATTTTTACCAACACTAGTTATTTTCCTATTTTTTAAAAATTCTGGAAATTGAGTAAGCAATCATGATTTTTAAATTTTATTCAGAGGTGCTCCCTAGCTTTGGTTATTCTGGAACTCCACAATCCCCTTTGATATCAGGAATGCCAATTTATTGGTGCTTACCTAATGTAATTCATAATGTAGTGGCCATGGCTTATGTTCTTTTTTAAAAAAAATTATTGAAGTGTAGTTGATTTACAATGTTGTGTTAATTTCTACTGTACATCAGAGTGACTCAGTTATACGTATATATATTCTTTTTCATATTCTTTTCCATTACGGTTTATCACAGGATGTTGAATATATTTCCCTGTGCTATACAGTAGGACCTTGTTGTTTATCCATCTTATATATATATAATAGTTTGCATCTGCTAAGTTAAAAAGAGAAAGGCAAATACCATATGATATCACTTATATGTGGAATCTAAAATATGATACAAATGAACTTATCTAAGAAACAGAAACAGACTCACAGACATAGAGAACAGACTTGTGGCTGCCAAGGGGGAGGTAAGGATTGGGATTTTGGGATTAGCAGATCCCATGGCTTATGTTTTAAACTTTATTGTAGTAGAATATCACTAGAATATGGTTAAAGCTCAGGCATATTGTTTAGACTTGTTAAAATCACCTTGTTAAAATTAGTATTAGCCAGAATACCAATGTTGTGAAGTCTAGATGCCAGTAATTCTTGAAATCCTATTTTAGTTGAGGTGGAGTAATATAAATTTATAAATGATTAAATATTTAATCATTTATTTATTTGAAATATTAAGCCAATCTGTAATTCTGGGATATACCCAGGTCATAGGCATTATCCTTTTACTTAAACTTAGCATTTTCTTGTGAAGATTTCCAAACTCATTTGGTCAGTTGGATTGTGTTTGCCAGCTTGGTTACCCTAATTATCAGGGTCTGAGTGAGACAAGGTCTCACATGCAAGCGATTTATTTTTTTAAGTGATACAAAGGAACAGATGCAGGGAACTGGGTGGCATGAAGTGGGGAAGAAGATAAGACAATGGTTATGTTCTCAAGCTTGTCATTGCTTGTCCTTGATTCAGCTCTCAGAATCAGTGTGGAAGAAACCTTAGAACTGTCCACTCCAGGGATGGAAGTTTCCAATGGTTCCTATTTGTAATTGTTCAAAGACTGCTCCATGTAGACTCCCCACACATGTACTTTCAAGTTTTCACTTACGTCAGGTAGGATGAGGGGGTTTCTTCCAGGCAGCATCAGATGAGTACTAAGCAGAACGAGAGATGCAGTATTACTGAAGTGATGCATTTTCAGGTTGTACCCATGCACGTTGAATTGTAACAACACTGTGGAGAAGAGATTATGAAATAGGACACAGTAGGCATCTTATTCTGTACTGTATATGTTGCACCATTCAGATACGTCTGTCTTACATAAAGCCCAATCCATTAGAGAACCTTCAAGGTGGGGTGAACCACCAAATCTACCAAAAACTTGACACAGGAGGGATAGAACTTCTAATAAACCAGGTCCAAGTCAGTCACTGGTTTTCATTATTTCCCTTTACCACCAGACAGTCTAGATTTCCCTCATGATCAGTCAGGACTTCAACAGATCTAGTTTGGTTGCCTGATGGAGTGCCCAGATTTCATCCTCAAGAGATTGGAGTCATGAGTTGCTTTACCCTTTTCAGTCTGTGGTTGCTGCACTGTCTGTTTGTAGTAATCGCTAGGCAAGGAACATCAAGAGATTGATCCCATGAGTTCTGTATTTACTCTTTACAGTTTTCTATTTTGTAGCAACCTTAGCTCTTTAGGTTACTTAGAACCAGTTACTCCGTCTACATCTTAACTCATTTCTTTGCTTTTTATTCCATTAGCATGGTCAAATGGCTATTTGATAGTCATAGCTTTGGATTCAGTGGAACTCTTGCTGTGTACCTCAGTGAAAGAGGCCCTTCTCCAGGGACAAGTACTCTCAATTTGGTATAGCCTAAATTATCAGGACAGAATGCATAAGTTCTGCAAGAATTGTGGACATGATGTAATGTTTGTACCCTTGGCTTGCTCGACCCATGTAAAAATACATTTGGACACAGCAACATATGTAGGTTTTCAGTACAATGCAAATATTACATCTAAGAGGGCAGCACCCCAAATTTCAGGGGAGTGCAGCAAGTAAGTGCTTTAAGCTATTTTATTTAAATTGAACATTCCATCATTCTCTTAGTCTAGTTATTTACAGTGATGTAGTAGCTGAGAAGACAAGTGGTCCCTGTGACCATGTACCTACAGGTCCACCTCCTTTGCCAAAAAACCATCTCTTGGGCTGGGACTATTCCACTCAGAATCCCATGTCTTTGTACTGGACAGCTCCTAAGCCTTCACATGTTTGTAGTAGCAGATTCACTGCAAACAGGATAGACAAATCTACAAGAGTAGATGTCAGGGAGACCTTCAAGATGGTGGAGGAGTAAGACATGGCGATCACCTTCCTCCCCATAAATACATCAGAAATACATCTACATGTGGAACAACTCCTACAGAACACCTACAGAACACTGGCAGAAGACCTCAGACTTCCCAAAAGGCAAGAAACTCCCCATGTACCTGGGTAGGGCCAAAGAAAAAAGAAAAAACAGACAAAAGAATAGGAATGGGACCTGCACCTCTGGGAGGGAGCTGTGAAGGAGGAAAACTTCCCACACACTAGGAAGCCCCTTCACTGGCGGAGATGGGGGTTAGGCAGGGGGGAAGCTTTGGAGCCATGGAGGAGAGTGCAGCAACAGGGGTGCAGAGGGCAATGCGGAGAGATTCCCACACAGAGGATCAGTGCCAGCCAGCACTCACCAGCCCAAGAGTCTTATCTGCTCACCGGCTGGGGTGGGGGGGTGGGGGGGCTGGGAGCTGAGGCTTGGGCATCTGAGGTCAGATCCCAGGGAGAGGACTGGAGTTGGCTGTGTGAACACAGCCTGAAGGGGGCTAGTGGTGCCACAGCCAGCTGGGAGGGAGTCCGGAAAAAGTCTGGAACTACCTAAGAGGCAAGAGACCATTGTTTCGGGTTGCGCAAGGAGAGGGGGTTCAGAGCACTGCCTCAATGAGCTCCAGCGACAGACGCGAGCTGTGGCTGTCAGCACAAACACCAGAGGCGGGCATGAAATGCTAAGTCGGCTGCTGCAGCCACCAAGAAGCCTGTGTGCAAGCACAGTTCACTATCCACAGCTCCCCTCCCAGGAGGCTGTGCAGCCCGCCACTGCCAGGGTCCCATGATCCAGGGACAACTTCCTGGGAGAACACACGGCGTGCCTCAGGCTTTTGCAATGTCACGCTGGCCTCTGATGCCACAGGCTCACACCACATTCTGTGCCCCTCCTTCCTCACGGCCTGAGTGAGCCAAAGTCCCCTAATCAGCTGGTACTTTAACCCCGTCCTGACACACAGAGGAGGGGCCAATTCAAAGCTGAACCTGAGAAGCTGTGCAAACAAAGAAGAGAAAGTGAAATTTCTCCCAGAAGCCTCAGGAGCAGTGGATTAAATGTCCACAATCAACCTGATGTACCCTGCATCTGTGGAATACCTGAATAGGCAACGAATCATCCTAAAATTGAGGCAGTGGACATTGGGAGCAACTGTAGACTTGGGGTTTGCTTTCTGCATCTAATTTGTTTCTGGTTTTGTGTTTAACTTAGTTTAGTATTTAGAGTTTATTATCATTGGGAGATCTGTTTATTGATTTGGTTGCACTCTTTCTCCATTTTTTTAACATATAGATATATATTTTTTTCTTTTCCTCTTTTTCTGAGTGTGTATGTTTCTTTGTGTGATTTTGTCTGTATAGCTTTGCTTTTAACATTTGTCCTGGAGTTCTGCCTGTCCGTTTTTTTTCTTTAGTATAGTTTTTGGCACTTGTTATCATTGGCAGATTTGGTTTTTGGTTTAGTTGCTCTCTTGTTTCATTCTTTTTTTTCCTCTTTTTTATTACTTTTTAATTTTTCTTTATTTTTAATAATTTTATTATTTTAATAACTTTAATTTATTTATTTGTTCCTTCTTTCTTTTTTTATCCCTTTTCTTCTGAGCCGTGTGGCTGACTGGGTCTTGGTGCTCCAGCCGGGTGTCAGGACTGTGCCTCTGAGGTGGGAGAGCTGAGTTCAGGACATTGATCTACCAGAGAACTCCCGGCTCCACATAATATCAAATGCCGAAAGCTCTCCCGGAGATCTCCATCTCAATGCTAAGACCCAGCTCCACTCAACAACCAGCAAGCTACAGTGCTGGACACCCAATGCCAAACAACTAGCAAGACAGGAACACAACCCCACCCATTAGCAGAGGGGCTGCCTAAAATCATATTAAGATCACTGACAACACAAAACACACCACCGGACGCAGTTCTGCCCACCAGAAAGACAACATCCAGGCTCATCCACCAGAACACAGGCACTAGTCCCCTCCACCAGGAAGCCTACACAACCCACTGAACCCACCTTACCCACTGGGGGCAGACACCAAAAACAACGGGAACTACGAACTTGCAGCCTGCAAAAAGGAGACCCCAAACACAGTAAGTTAAGCAAAATGAGAAGACAGAAACACAGCAGATAAAGGGGCAAGGCAAAAAACCACCAGACCAAACAAATGAAGAGGAAAAAGGCAGTTTACCTGAAAAAGAATTCAGAGTAATTATAGTAAAGATGATCCAAAATCTTGGAAATAGAATGGAGAAAATACAAGAAACGTTTAACGAGGACCTAGAAGAACTAAAGAGCAAACAAACAATGATGAACAACACAATAAATGAAATTAAAAATTCTCTAGAAGGAATCAATAGTAGAATAACTGAGGCAGAAGAACAGATAAGGGACCTGGAAGATAACATAGTGGAAATAACTACTGAAGAGCAGAATAAAGAAAAAAAAAAAAAGAAAAGATTTGAGGACAGTTTTAGAGACATCTGGGACAACATTAAACACACCAGTATTCGAATTATAGGGGTCCCAGAAAAAGAAGAGAAAAAGAAAGGGACTGAGAAAATATATGAAGAGATTATAGTTGAAAAGTTCCCTAATATGGGAAAGGAAATAGTCAATCAAGTCCAGCAAGTGCAGAGAGTCCCATACAGGATAAACCAAGGAGAAACACACCAAGACACATATTAATCAAACTATCAAAAATTAAATACAAAGAAAAAATACTAAAAGCAGCAAGGGAAAAACAACAAATAACACAAGGGAATCCCCATAAGGTTAACAGCTGATCTTTCAGCAGAAACTCTGCAAGCCAGAAAGGAGTGGCAGGACATATTTAAAGTGATGAAAGGAAAAACCTACAACCAAGATTACTCTACCCAGCAAGGATCTCATTCAGATTTGATGGAGAAATTAAAAGCTTTACAGACAAGCAAAAGCTAAGATAATTCAGCACCACCAAACCAGCTTTACAGCAAATGCTAAAGGAACTTCTCTAGGCAGGAAACAAAAGAGAAGGAAAAGACCTACAATAACAAACCCCAAACAATTAAGAAAATGGTAATAGGAACATACATATAATTACCTTAAATGTAAATAGATTAAATGCTCCCACCAAAAGACATAGACTGGCTGAATGGATACAAAAATAAGACCCGTATATATGCTGTCTACAAGAGACCCACTTCAGACCAAGGGACACATACAGACTGAAAGTGAGGGGATGGAAAAAGATATTCCATGCAAATGGAAATCAAAAGAAAGCTGGAGTAGCAATTCTCATATCAGACAAAATAGACTTTAAAATAAAGACTATTACAAGAGACAAAGAAGGACACTACATAATGATAAAGGGATCAATCTAAGAAGAAGATATAACAATTGTAAATATTTATGCACCCAGCAAAGGAGCACCTCAATACGTAAGTCAAATGCTAACAGCCATAAAAGGGGATATCGACAGTAACACAGTCATAGTAGGGGACATTAACACTCCACTTTCACCAATGGACAGATCATCCAAAACAAAAATAAATAAGGAAACACAAGCTTTATGTGACACATTAAGCAAGATGGACTTAATTGATATTTATAGGACATTCCATCCAAAAACAACAGAATACACTGTCTTCTCAACTGCTTATGGCACATTCTCCAGGATAGATCATATCTTGGGTCACAAATCAAGCCTTGGTAAATTAAAAAAAATTGAAATCATATCAAGTATCTTTTCTCACCACAATGCTATAAGACTAGATATCAATTACTGGCAAAAATCTGTAAAAAATACAAACACATGGAGGCTAAACAATACACTACTTAATATCCCAGAGATCACTGAAGAAATCAAAGAGGAAATCAAGAAATACCTAGAAACAAGTTACAATGAAAACATGATGACCCAAAACCTATGGGATGCACCAAAAGCAGTTCTAAGAGGGAAGTATATAGCAGTACAATTCTACCTCAAGAAAAAAGAAACATCTCAAACAACTGAACCTTACACGTAAAGCAGTTAGAGAAAGAAGAACAAAGTAACCCTAAAGTTAGCAGAAGGAAAGAAATCATAAAGATCATATCAGACATAAATGAAAAACAAGTGAAGAAAATGATAGCAAAGATCAATAAAACAGAAAGCTGATTCTTGAGAAGATAAACAAAATTGATAAACCATTAGCCAGACTCATCAAGGAAAAAAGGGAGAAGGCTCAAATCAATAGAATTTGAAATGAAAAAGGAGAAGTAACAACTGACACTGCAGTAATACCAAGGATCATGAGAGATTACTACAAGCAACTATATGCCAATAAAATGAACAACATGGAAGAAATGGACAAATTCTTAGAAAAGCACAACCTTCCGAGACTGAACCAGGAAGAAATAAAAAATATAAACAGACCCATCACAAGCACTGAAATTGAAACTGTGATTAAAAATCTTCCAACAAACAAAAGTCTGGGACCAGATGGCTTCACAGGTGAATTCTATCAAATATTTAGAGAAGAGCTAACACCTATCCTTCTCGAACTTTTCCAAAATATTGCAGAGGGAGGAACACTCCCAAACTCATTCTGTGAGGCCACCATCATCCTGATACTAAAACCAGACGAAGATGTCACAAAGAAAGAAAACTACAGGGCAATATCACTATGAACATAGATGCAAAAATCCTCAACAAAATACTAGCAAACAGAATCCAACAGCATATTAAAAAGGATCGTATACCATGATCAAGTGGGGTTTATTCCAGGAATGCAAGGATTCTTCAATGTATGCAAATCAATCAATGTGATACAACATATTAACAAATCAAATGAGAAGAACCTTATGATCATCTCAATAGATGCAGAAAAAGCTTTTGACAGAATTCAACACCCATTTATGGTAAAAACCCTCCAGAAAGTTGGCATAGAGGGAACTTACCTCAACATAATAAAGGCCATATATGACAAGCCCACAGACCACATCATTCTCAATGGCAAAAAACTGAAAGCATTTCCACTAAGATCAGGAAGAAGACAAGGCTGTCCACTCTCACCACTATTATTCAACATAGTTTTGGAAGTTTTAGCCACAGCAAACAGAGAAGAAAAAGAAAAGGAATCCAAATCAGAAAAGAGGAAGTAAATCTGTCACTGTTTGCAGATGACATAATACTACACATAGAGAATACTAAAGATGCTACCAGAAAACTACTAGAGCTAATCAATGAATTTGGTACAGTAGCAGGATACAAGATTAATGCACAGAAATCTCTTGCATTCCTATACACTAGTGATGAGAAATCTGAAAGGGAAATTAAGGAAACATTCCCATTTACCATTGTAACAAAAAGAAAAAAATACCTAAGAATAAACCTACCTAAGGGGACAAAAGACCTGTATGCTGAAAACTATAAGACACTGATTAAAGAAATTAAAGATGTTACAAACAGATGGAGAGATATAACATGCTCTTGGATTGGAAGAATCAACATTGTGAAAATGACTCTTCTACCCAAAGAATCTACAGAGTCAATGCAATCCCTATCAAACTACCAATGGCATTTTTCACAGAACTAGAACAAAAAATTTCACAATTTGTATGGAAACACAAAAGACCCCAAACAGCAAAGCAATCTTGAGAAAGAAAAACGGAGCTGCAGGAATCAGGCTCTCTCAGTTCAGACAATACTACAAAGCTATAGTAAGCAAGACAGTATGGTACTGGAACAAATACAGAAATATAGATCAATGGAACAGGATAGAAAGCCCAGAGATAAGCCCATGTACATAGGGTCACCTTATTTTTGATAAACGAAGCAAGAATATACAATGGAGAAAAGACATCCTCTTCAATAAGTGGTGCTAGGAAAACCGGACAGCTACATGTAAAAGAATGACATTAGAACACTCCCTAACACCATACACAAAAATAAACTCCAAGTGGATTAAAGACCTAAATGTAAGGCCAGACACTATCAAATTCTTAGAGGAAAACCTGGGCAGAACACTCTATGACATAAATCACAGTAAGATCCTTTTTGACCCACCTCCTAGAGAAATGGAAATAAAAACTAAAAGAAACAAATGGCACCTAATGAAACTTAAAAGCTTTTGCACAGCAAAGGAAACCATAAACAAGATGAAGACACCCTCAGAATGGGAGAAAATATTTGCAAATGAATCATCGGACAAAGGATTAACCTCCAAAATTTACAAGCAGCTCAATATCAGAAAACAACCCAATCCAAAAATGGGCAGAAGACCTAAGTAGACATTTCTCCAAAGAAGTTATACAGATGGCCAACAGACACATGAAAGGATGCTTAACATCAGTAATCATTAGAGAAATGCTAATCAAAACTACAATGAGGTATCACCTCACACTAATCAAAATGGCCATTCTCCAAAAATCTACAAACAGATGCTGGAGAGTGTGTGGAGAAAAGGGAACCCTCTTGCACTGTTGGTGGGAATGTAAATTGATACAGCCACTATGGAGAACAGTATGGAGTTTCCTTAAAAACCTAAAAATAGTACTACCATACAACCCAGCAATCCCACTACTGGGCATATATGCTGAGAAAACCATAATTCAAAAAGAGTCATGTACCACAATGTTCATTGCAGCTCTATTTACAATAGCCAGGACATGGAAGCAACCTAAGTGTCCATCAACAGATGAATGGATAAAGAAGATGTGGCACATGTATACAAAGGAATGTTACTCAGCCATAGAAAGAAATGAGATTGAGTTATTTGTTTTGAGTTGGATGGACCTAGAGACTGTCATACAGAGTGAAATAAGAAGGAGAAAAACAAATACCGTATGCTAACACATATATATAGAATAAATAAAAAAGGTTCTGAAGAACGTAGGAACAGGATAGGAATAAAGACGCAGATGTAGACAATGGACTTGAGGACATGGATAAGGGGAAGGGTAAGCTGGGACAAAGTGAGAGAGTGGCATGGAGTTATATACACTACCAAATATAAAATAGATAGCTAGTGAGAAGCAGCTGCATAGCACAGGGAGATCAACTCAGTGCTGTTTGACCACCTAGAGGATTGGGATAGGGAGGGTGGGAGGGAGATGCAAGAGGGAGGGGATATGGCGATATATGTATGCTTATATCTGATTCACTTTTTTGTACAGCAGCAAGTAACACAGCAATGTAAAGCAATTATACTCCAATAAATATGTTAAAAGAAATTAAAAATAATAAAAAGTTGTTAAAAAAAAAGATTAGATGTCAATTCTGATAAGAAAAAAAGTAGTAGCCCTGCATAATGTTTGACTGGATTCCTAAGTGGTTGGTCAAATAATGAGGACTAAGTTTTGATCTCTGGTTTTGGCACATTGGGCGATCAGCAAAGACAATAGCGGAAATAGCCTTAGTGAAAAGATAAACTCTGGGGGCTGGTGCTCCATGTTGAGAAACGTGGCAGTAGAGAGTTTATTTGCCTTACAAGTTGCTAATTAGAGTGGTACATTTATTACAAGTGATGAACCTGTATTGACACATTATCGTGGCCCAAATTCCACAGTTTACATTAGTAATTATTCTTGGTGTTTTACACTCTATGGGTTTGGACAAATGGAGAGTGACATGTATCAAACATTACAGTGTCATACAGAATAGTTTTACTAACTTAAAAATTCTCTGTGCTGTTCCTATTCATCCCTTCCTTTACCCTAACCCTAGCAACCACTGTTCTCTTTAATTCTGCACAGTTTGCTTTTTCCAGGATGTCATATATTTGGAATCAGACAATCTGTAGCCTTTTCAGATTGGCTTCCTTCACTTAGTGATGTGCATTTAAGTTTCCTCTGTGTCTTTTCATGGCTTAGTAGCTCATTTCTTTTTTGCACTGAGTAATATTCCATTGTCTGGATGTACCTTAGTTTGTTTATTCACCTGCAGAAGGGCATCTTAGTTGCTTCCAAGTTTTGACAGTTATGAATAAAGCTGCTGTAAATACCTGTGTGCAGGTTTTGTGTGGGCATAAGTTTTCAACTCATTATAGAAAACCAAGATCTGTGATTGCTAGATCTTATGGTAAGGGTATGTATATTTTTGTAAGAAATTGCCAGACTGTCTTCCAGAATGAATGAACCATTTTGCACACCCATCAGCAATGAATGACAGTTCTGTTGCTTCACATCCTTATCAGCATTTGGTTTCAGTGTTCTGAATTTTGGTCATTCCAATAGGTGTATAGCGATACCCTTTCGATGTTTTAATGTCCTGGTGACATATGATATGGAGTTTCTTTTTATATGTGTGTTTGCCACCCATATATCTTCTTTGCAGAGATATTGGTTAAGGTTTTTGTCCCATTTTTTAATCAGGTTGCTTATTTTCTTATTGTTGAGTTTGAGTTCTGTGTATATTTTGAATAACAGTCATTTATCAGATGTGTCTTTTGCAAAATTTTTTTTCTACTTTGTGCCTTGTCTTCTCATTCTCTTGACTATCTTTCCCAAAGCAATTTAAAAAAAATAATGGAGTTAAATTCATCAGTTCTTTCTTTCAGGAACCATATCTTTGTTGTCTTCTTATTATTTTTTTTGTTTTTTGTTTTTTTTTGCGGCACGCAGTCCTCTCACTGCTGTGGCCCCTCCCGCTGCGGAGCACAGGCTCCGGACGTGCAGGCTCAGCGGCCGTGGCTTACGGGCCCAGCAGCTCTGCGGCATGTGGGATCTTCCCGGACCGGGGCACAAACCCGTGTCCCCTGCATTGGCAGGTGGACTCTCAACCACTGTGCCACCAGGGAAACCCCTAAACTATACAGTCTTGATTGCTGTAGCTTTATAGTAATTTTTGAAACCATGTTGTGTCAGTTATTTAACTTTGTTCTTCTTTTCAATATTGTTGACTATTCTGGGTCTTCTGTCTCTCCATAAACTTTGGAATCCAAGCAAGTTATTTTGTGGATATTGACCACAAAATAACTTGCTGGGATTTTGTTTGGGTTTGCAAAGAATCTATAGATCAAGTTGGGAAAAACTGGCAACTTGACAGTATTGAGATATCCAGGAGCATAAAGTACCTCTCCATTTATGCAGTTCCTTGATTTCATTCATCAGAGTTTTATAATTTTCCTTATATAGACATTTTAATTTAATCTGAGAATTTTTATGGCATTACTAATAACACGTCACACTGAAAGAAATATTTATTAAAAATCAATCATGCCAAAGGACGAATAGGAAAGAGAATAAAATATTTTATTCTAGCTATAGAAAATTATATTACCAGATCTTTGTTATGAAAAGGGCAATGAAAGAATGAAAATCTAAAAGTGTAGGGAAAACACATCATGGAGATGTATAAGGGTTAATCAAATACGTGTGTGTGTGTACATATATATGCTTTCTGCACATTGCAAGAGTAACCCTTTATTGCCAACTTTTAAATATTGTATTTGTGATTTATCTTTTCTTTCTAAATAAGTATTCACTTATAAGACTTTTTCTTTTTCTGAAAAAGAGCTCCTAAAATGATATCGGCTTAGGTGTGGCAAGACTTGGATCTACTCTGCTGAGCAGGTAGAATGTAAGAAGCCACTGACTGTATCTGGAGGATTCACTCAAACTTCATCAGTGAAATGAAATAATGATTCAGCATATAGTACATGTGTCTATTTGGGTACTCTACACTCCATTTTACACCAATTATTACATAGTTAGCTATACCTTTCAGGAATTCTGTAACATGCTTTCTGTACAAATCCTATAAAAACAGTGACAGGAGATAGGAGTTAGACCACTGCAACACAGGCTATTAAAATGTTAAGCACATGATTTGCATTAGCCTGGGCATGCCATTATCCACAAGCCATACCTTATCTTGAATTTACAGACTCTTTTGAAACCTCAACCTGTCTGTCAAAACCTCAGTTTGTCTAAAAGTAATTCATCAAAGACTCTTCTTTAAATTCTTTAAAATCTGTAATTTGCAAGTTGGAACCTAAAGGGTAATTATAATTAGAAATCTAAAAGTAGCCAAGGTATCTATTTAAAAAATGAAAAAGAACATCATGAGAGACATTCTGTACCTCTGGAGTTTATTCTCCCATTTTTCCCCAAATTCAAAGAAATTAACTGCTCTGCAGTGATACATCAATAGAGTCAAATACTCAATTTACTCAATTCACTTTTAATTTTTTCTCTCTTTTTTGTAATTTATTCATTGTGTGAGAAACCAAATAATTGAAAAGCATTAGGCATGAAAGTTGGTTGACTTAAACTCTGTATATTATGGATAAGGCATAGAAGGGCAGTTAATAGCCATAGCTAGGAGCAGCTATTTGGAAATTAACTAATTAAAGATGAAATTTGCACTTCACTAGAAAAGAGTGTTTCCATTTTAAGTAGTTATATATCTCTGAATTTGAAATTAAGTGAAGAAACTAAATGGTTAACCCAAATTTGAACAATTAAAATTATCTACATATGAGGTATAAATGATAATATAACATATATAACCAGACATGGTTGTGAATTGAAAATGATTATACTACATGTTTGAAAACTAAATCAGATATGATCTATTTACCTGTAATATTGTATGTCATCTAATAATAGTAGTTGTAAATAGTAATAGTAACTTGATAGCTAAATTGTTATCAAGCACGTTAGCATTAACATTTTAATCTCCAAAGCCTCTAAATATTGATATTTTAGAAACTGAGGAATATAAATCCCATAGACTGTTTATACCTGTTTTATCACTAAGTTTCTTCTCTATTTCAAATAGACATTTACTGAGCTCTGACTGTGGGCCAAGATGATCAGCAAGTCTTCCAAGTTGGAAGAGTTTGTGAGCAATGATATTCAAGAATTACACTTAAATTAGGCCCTCAAAGTTTGAAGTATATTATACGTTAAGCAAACGAGGGGAATACAAGGGAATATTTTTTAACCTCAATAATGCATTTCCTTAAAGTCCATTTTTCTGATAGTAAGTTTGCCAGCCTTCATTTCTGTGTTCTTAAGAGTATTACCTATTAGTAACATATATTTGTAATATAATTTTATTCAATTACAAAAACATTTTTCTTTTAATTTTCTACTGCATCCTGTTTAGCTCTTTGAATATTGAAATATTTGGATTCACATAAAATATTAGGTATTTGTACTTTCCTTTACATCCAGTTTTTCCAAAAGTTCTTTTTTCTTTGCTGCTTTTAATTGTATTATGGTGTTTTCTTTAGTCCTTCCACTTTCTTCACCCTACTGACTTAATAATATAATATTAAAAAAATAGTATTGATAATAGGTGACAGTGGCTCATACCCTGCACTAAGCGCTGTTCTAAGATACTTACATATCTTATGTATGTAAGATTACATATGTAATCTACATTACATAGATTAAGTAATGTAATTATCAGAATAAGTGTAAAGTAGGTACTGCTGCTATCTTACCCTCATTTTGCAGATAAGAAACTTGCAGAGCTAAACGGTTGCTACGAAACACACTGCTGTCTACCTGCCCTAACAAAGCTTAAAAACACCCCAAAAGAGTCAAGCTGCTCTCTAAGTAACATAAGTGCCTGCCAGAAGAAACTCCATCACTCTTTAAAAAAATTAAAATATCAAGCAACATATTATTAGCAATATCCATCATACAGTCACATATTACGAGACATACAAAGAAGCTAAACAATTTGACCTATGACCAAAAAAGAAATCAGTCAACAGAAACAGACTTAGAAATGACATAGAGGACAGAATTAGTAGCCAAGAACTTTACAAAGGCTGTCTTAAATATGCTTATGTATTTAAAGGGTAAACCTTGGAGGTTTCAGGACCAAGCACACATTTACCATTCTTTTGGATGGCCTGGACTCCTGTTCCCTGTGCATCTCCCACCCCTCACCCCAGTGACTATGAAGAACTGTCAAATGCCTTCACAGACTCTTTTCTGGAATCTGCATGCTCTTCTGGGTTAAAGGGGGGCCTAGATATAAGTCCCACGCTTTTGGGTATCTGATTCTTCTGAATCAAGATCCTATAATCATTTTTTGCCGAAGTAGCTGAGGATGGCTTTAAGCAAATTCTGTAGGCGTTTGAAGGATACCCATTGGTAGAGTTAAGTTGAATTATCATGTCTGCTATTCCTGAAAGTGAAGATATACTAATATCTAATAACCTCTTCTGTCTTTTTATGCTGTTTATTATTTTATTGCTATATTTTTTCACTCCTCTAATCTTTAACTCAATCATTGCTTATATTTAACTTTATCATTATCAATAAATATAAATTATCTGATTACCATTCTTTCTACCATCTCACTCTTTATTCTGGATTCATTTTTTTTTCTTACTTAAAGTTACTTATTACTTCTTCTTTATTAAAGTGAGGAATAGTAGATAACTGTAAAGAGTATAAAGTATAATATCCTTAGATATACAGTTTAATGGTGTTATCATATATTTACATCCATCTGTAAACTATCCAGACAACCTATAAAACATTTATAGATCTCATAAGATGCCTTGCATCTTTTCAATCCATAACTCTGAGGTTTCCACTATTATGACTTCTGTCTTCATTGGTTAGATAATTATGTTGGTTAGTATTGTTGATCAATTCACATATACTTACTTGTTCTATAACCTACAAAGAGATATATACAAAAATCTCCATGAATGAGTGTGGAATTGTCTACTTCCGCTTCAGTTCATCATTTTATGTTACATATCTAAGCTATATTTTTAGATGAATACTTAGCATTGTTATATCTTTTTGTTGAATTAACCACTTATTATGGTATTTTATTTCTAGATGGTTTAAATATTTTTCTCTTCATTTTAGTTACAGCAATTTGACTATGGTGGGTTTTTTTTTTTTTTTTTTTTTTTTTTGCAGTACGCGGGCCTCTCACTGTTGTGGCCTTTCCCATTGCGGAGCACAGGCTCTGGATGCGCAGGCTCAGTGGCCACGGCTCAGGGGCCTAGCAGCTCTGCGGCATCTTCCAGGACTGGGGCATGAACCCGTGTCCCCTGCATCGGCAGGCGGACTCTCAACCACTGCACCACCAGGGAAGCCCATGCCATGTCTTCTTTATCCATTCCTCTGTCGATGGATACTTAGGTTGCTTCCACGTCTTGGCTATTGTAAATAGTGCTGATATGAATATTTCAAATTATGTTTTTCTCTGGATATATGCCCAGGAGTGGGATTGCAGGATAATATGGTATTCTATTTTTAGTTTTTTTAAGGAAACTCCATACTGTTCTCCATAGTGACTGCGCCAATTTACATTTCTACCAACAATGTAGGAGGGTTCCTTTTACTCCACACCCTCTCCAGCATTTATTATTTGAAAAATTAAAAAAATATATTTTTAGCAGTTGAAACATTTATTGAGGTAGATTATATGTAACAAAATGGACAGATACTAAGTATACAGCTGGATGAGTTTTGACTAATGTAGACCCCAAATTTTTTTAAAAAATCACTAGAGGATATCAACAGTAAATTTGAAGTAACAGAAGAAAGAATAAGTAAATTGCAGGTATATTGATAGGGATTATACAAGCTGAAGAGCATAGAGAAACAAGAATGAAAACAAACAAAGAGAGCCTCAGACAAATGTAGGATAACATCAAATGTACCAATATGTGCATAATTAGAAGACGATAGGAGAGGAAAAAATCTTCAAAGAAATAATGCTGAAAACTTCTCAAATTTATTGAAAATAATAACCTACACATCCAGAAAGCTCAATGAATTCCAAGTAGGGAAAACACAAAGATATTCACAAACAGACACATTATAGTTAAAAAAACAAACAAAAAAAAAAAAACAGGAGAAAATATTGAATAAAACAAGAGAAAACAACTCAGTTTTACTAAGAGGACTCCAATAAGATAAACAGCTGCTTTCTCAACAAAAAACAATAAATGTCAGAAAGCCATGGGATAACATATTCATACTGCTCAAACAAAAACAGTCAAACAAGTGTCTAATATTGAGAAAAAACACTTTTCAAACATGAAAATAAAAGACTTCTCAGGTCAAAAATAACTGAAAAAAATTTGTTGCTAACAGACCTGCGTTACAAAAATTACTAAAAATTTTCTACAGGCTTAAAGCAAGAGACCCAGACAATAATTCAAACCCACATAAAACAAAAATAAAAGCACAGTAAATGTTATATAATGTTTAAATGCATTTTATCCTTTCTTAAATTATTTTAAAAGGGAATGCATAAAATAATATCTACATAACTTACTGTTGGCCCTGTAACGTATAGAAATGTGATATATGTATGATACATTGGCAAATAGTATCAATTAAAAAAGTTGGATGGAAGCAAAGGTCTATTGGGCTAAGGAAATAAGTACAGATAAAAAATACATTGTTATATGTTGAATTTGAAACATTAATAAATGTAATATGTATAATAATAATACATTCAAAGTGGGAAAAGGAATGGAGCTTTATATGGGAGCAATATTTCCGTATATCACTGTATTTAGCTGCTATGAATCTGAAGCTTATTCTTTTAAGTTAGGATGTAAATGGTAAACCCTATAACCAAGACTAGAAAAATCCTCTAAAAATATAGAGAAGAAAATCAGTAACAAAATGAAAATCTAAATTAGAAAATATTAATTTAATTCAAAAGAAAGTAAGATAGGGGCTTCTCTGGTGGCGCAGTGGTTGAGAGTCCACCTGCCGATGCAGGGGACACGGGTTTGTGCCCTGGTCCAGGAAGATCCCACATGCCGTGGAGTGGCTGGGCCCATGAGCCATGGCTGCTGAGCCTGTGCGTCCGGAGCCTGTGCGCCACAATGGGAGAGGCCACAACAGTGAGAGGCCCGTGTACCGCAAAACAAACAAACAAACAAAACAAACAAAAAGGAAAGCAAGATAGAAGGAATAGAGGAATGCTAGTTATATAGAAAACAAAGAGTAGCATGGAAGATGTAAATCCCAGTATATCAATAATAACATCAAATATTAATAGATTAAACAATCTCTATAGAAGACAGAAGTAGACTGGATTAAGAAAACAACTGATTTACCTATATGCTGTCCATAGGAGACACATTTTAGATTCAAAGATCCAACTATATGGATAGAAAAAGACATATCTTGATAAGTGAATGAAGCCAGTCACAGACAACTAATACTATATAATCCCATTCATATGAAATGTCCAGAATACGGGAATCTTATAGAGAGACACGAAGAAGTTTAGTGATTGCTTAAGGCTGTAGGGATATGGGGTAAGATATATGATAGCTAAAAGATACAGGGTTTCTTCTTGAGGTGTTGAAAATATTCTAAATTTGACTGTGGTGATGGGTGCTCATAACTGTGAATATACTAAAAACCATTAAATATACATATTAAATGGATTAATTATATGGTATGTGAACTATATTTCAATAATGCTGTTAAAATTTTCTGTTTGTTTCTTTAACAAGTTGCCTGGGAAAACTTAATTGTGCTAATTTTTCTTATTTCTTTAAATTCAGATTTTTATATATATTTTTATTGAAGTATAGTTGATTTACAATATTACATTAGTTTCAGGTGTACAGCATAGTGATTCAATATTTTTATAAGTTGTACTCCATTTAAATTTATTACAAAAAAATGGGAAATATATTTCCCTGTGCTGTGAATATATCTTTGTTGCTTATCTATTTTATACATAGTAGTTTGTATCTCTTAATCCCATACTCTTATCTTGCCCCTCCCGCATTTTCTCTCCCCACTGATAACCACAAGATTATTCTCTTCATCTGTGAGTCAGTGTCTATTTTGCTACATATATTTGTTCATTTTATTTTTTAGTTTCTACATATAAGTGACAACGTAGAGTATTTGTCTTTCTCTGACTTATTTCACTTAAAACTTTCTGGGTCCATCCACATTGCTGTAAATGGCAGAATTTCACTCTTTTCTTCCGGCTGAGTAATATTCAATTGCATATATTATGTGTGTATATATATATATATATATATATATAACATTTTCCTTATCCATTCATCTGTTGATTGACACTTAGGTTACTTCCATATTTTGGCTATTTTAAATAATACTGCTATGAATATTGGGGTTCATGTATCTTTTCAAATTATGTTTTCTATTTTTAATATTTTTAAGCTACTCATCTTGTAATAAGTATAGCATATCATTTAATTTGTGACTGAGTCCTACCTTCCTTCCTTCCTAATGACCATCATTCATATCAAATTATTTCTTTAATTTTTTTGAATGTATATTTCAAGTTTTAGTTACACCACCCTTATTAATGTGTATTCTAGGTTAAAATTTTAATTCTCCACATTAGATTGTATTATTTTACACCAGGTTCCCCAGAGGTGTGCCAGAGGTATTAACATCCAGGACCCAATAAAAATATAAAAATATGCTCAAATAAAGTAGCAATCATGGAAAAGTGCTATTTAAAAAGCAAAACCTTAAGTTACCATTTCCAACCCA
The DNA here is from genome assembly GCF_937001465.1 of Orcinus orca. Lineage (NCBI taxonomy): Eukaryota > Metazoa > Chordata > Mammalia > Artiodactyla > Delphinidae > Orcinus > Orcinus orca. The sequence continues at coordinate 15,324,520 of NC_064565.1, read as the reverse complement.
TAAGACTGACAGTTTTACTTTATCACAACTTCTGGTAACATAAAGTGTTGGCAGGGTTGTAGGGAAATGATATAAATCAAGCCTCACTAATAGGAGCTTAAGTGCCTATAGCCATGTGTCGATGTATATAACCAGAAATTCACTTTGTGAGTTTTACTCTAGAGAATAAGGCATATGAGTAATTTTTATAATACGGGATTATAGAAATTACTGAATTTCCTGAAAATAGGGAACTGGGGACATAAAATGATTTTTACACATGAAATGGAAATAAAGAGCACTTTAAATGAATGAAATTACATATAAATATATCAATGTTAATATCTCCAAACAATAGTACTGAAGAAAAATAGCAGTTTGGAAAAAAAAAATGTGGAGGTCCAGTGGTTGAGACTCCGCACTCCCAATGCAGGGGGCACAGGTTCATTCCTAGTCAGGGAATTCCACACACCGTGCAATGCAGCCAAAAAAAAAAAAGAAACGTATAACATGATACCATTTTCATTATTTTAAGGGATATGTGTATTTATATACATATATACACAAGTATATATACCATTATCAAATTTAAAACATTAATACCTTATGGGCACCAAATTGTTTTTTTCTTATTAGTCATCCATTTTATACACATCAGTGTATACATGTCAATCCAAATCTCCCAATTCATCACACCACCACCCCCATCCCCTGCTTCTTTCCCCCCTTGGTGTCCATACGTGTTTTCTCTACTTCTGTGTCTCAATTTCTCCTCTTCAAACCGGTTCATCTATACCATTTTCTAGGTTCCACATATATGCGTTAATATATGATATTTGTTTTTCTCTTTCTGACTTACTTCACTCTGTATGACAGTCTCTAGATGCCTCTACATCTCTACAAATGACCCAATTTCATTCCTTTTTAAGGCTGAGTAATATTCCATTGGATATATCTACCACATCTTTTTTATCCATTCGTCTGTTGATGGGCATTTAGGTTGCTTTCATTACCTGGCTATTGTAAATAGTGCTGCATTGAACATTGGGGTGCATGTGTCTTTTTGAATTATAGTTTTCTCTGGGTATATCCCCAGTAGTGGGATTGCTGGGTCATATGGTAATTCTACTTTTAGTTTTTTAAGGAACCTCCATACTGTTCTGCATAGTGACTGTATCAATTTACATTCCCACCCACAGTGCAGGAGGGTTCCCTTTTCTCCACACCCTCTCTAGCATTTGTTGTAGATTTTCTGATGATGCCCATTCTAACTGGTATGAGGTGATACCTCACTGTGGTTTTGATTTGCATTTCTCTAATGGTTAGTGATGTTGAGCAGCTTTTCATGTGTTTGTTGGCCATCTGTATGTCTTCTTTGGAGAAATGTCTATTTAGGTCTTCGGCCCATTTTTGGATTGGGTTGTTTGTTTTTATAATATTGAGATGCATGAGCTGTTTATATATTTTGGAGATTAATCCTTTGTCTGATGATTCATTTGCAAATATTTTCTCCCATTCTGAGGGTTGTATTTTGGTCTTGTTTATGGTTTCCTTTGCTGTGCAAAAGCTTTGAAGTTTCATTAGGTCCCATTTGTTTATTTTTGTTTTCATTACTCTAGGAGGTGGATAAAAAAGATCTTGCTGTGATTTATGTCAAAGAGTGTTCTTCCTCTAAGAGTTTTATAGTGCTGGTCTTACATTTAGGTCTCTAATCCATTTTGAGTTTATTTTTGTGTATGGTGTTAGGGAGTGTTCTAATTTAATTCTTTTACCTGTAGCTGTCTAGTTCTCCCAGCACCACTTATTGAAGAGACTGTCTTTTCTCCACTGTATATCCTTGCCTCCTTTGTCATAGATTAGTTGACCATAGGTGCATGGGTCTATCTCTGGGCTTTCTATCTTGTTCCATTGATCTATATTTGTTTTTGTGCCAGTACCATATTGTCTTGATTACTGTAGCTTTGTAGTATAGTCTGAAGTCAGGGAGTCTGATTTCACCAGCTCCTATTTTTTCCCTCAAGACTGCTTTTGCTATTTGGGGTCTTTTGTGTCTCCATACAAATTTTAAGATTTTTTGTTCTAGTTCTGTAAAAAATGCCATTGGTAATTTGATAGGGATTGCATTGAATCTGTAGATTGCTTTAGGTAGTATAGTCATTTTCACAATATTGATTCTTCCAATCCAAGAACATGGTATCTCTCCATCAGTTGGTATTATCGTTAATTTCTTTCATCAGTGTCCTATAGTTTTCTACATACAAGTCTTTTGTCTCCCTAGGTAGGTTTATTCCTAGGTACTTTATTCTTTTTGGTGCAGTGGTAAATGGGAGTGTTTCCTTAATTTCTCTTTCAGATTTTTCATCATTAGTGTATAGGAATGCAAGAGATTTCTGTGCATTGATTTTGTATCCTGCAACTTTACCAAATTCATTGTTTAGCTCTAGTAGTTTTCTGGTGACATCATTAGGATTCTCTATGTATAGTATGTCATCTACAAACAGTTACAGTTTTACTTCTTCTTTTCCAGTTTTTATTCCTTTTATTTCTTTTTCTTCTCTGATTGCCGAGGCTAGGACTTCCAAAACTATGTTGAATAAAAGTGTTGAGAGTGGACACCCTTGTCTTGTTCCTGATCTTAGAGGAAATGCTTACAGTTTTTCACCATTGAGAATGATGTTTGCTGTGGGTTTGTCATATATGGCCTTTATTATGTTGAGGTAGGTTACCTCTATGCCCACTTTCTGGAGAGTTTTTATCGTAAATGGGTGTTGAATTTTGTCAGAAGCTTTTTTTGCCTGTATTGAAATGATCATATGGTTTTTATTCTTCAATTTGTTAATATGGTGTTACATTGATTGATTTGCGTATATTGAAGAATTCTTGCATCTCTGGGATAAATCCCACTTGATCATGGTATATGGTCCTTTTAATGTGTTGATGGATTCTGTTTGCTCCTATTTTGTTGAGGATTTTTGCATCTATATTCATCAGTGATATTGGTCTTTAATTTTATTTTTTTGTAGTATCTTTGTCTGGTTTTGGTATCAGGGTGATGATGGCCTCATAGAATGAGTTTGGTAGTTTTCCATCCTCTGCAATTTTTTGGAACAGTTTAAGAAGGATGGGTGTTAGCTCTTCTCTAAATGTTTGATAGAATTCCCTGTGAAGCCATCTGGTCCTGGACTTTTGCTTGTTGTAAGATGTTTAATCACGGTTTCAGTTTCATTACTTGTGATTGGTCTGTTCATATTTTCTATTTCTTCCTGGTTCAGCCTTGGAAGGTTATACCTTTTTACGAATTTGTCCATTTCTTCCAGGTTGTCCATTTTATTGTCATAGAGTTGCTTGTTATAGTCTCTTAGGATTCTTTTTATTTCTGCCGTGTCTGTTGTAACTCTCCTTTTTCATTTATAATTTTATTGATTTGATTCCTCTCCCTGTTTTTCTTGATGAGTCTGGCTAATGGTTTATCAAGTTTATCTTCTCAAAGAACCAGCTTTTAGTTTTATTGATCTTTGCTCTTCTTTTCTTTGTTTCTATTTCATTTATTTCTGCTCTGAGCTTTAAGATTTCTTTCTTTCTGCTAACTTCGGGTTTTGTTTGTACTTCTTTCTCTACTTCCTTTAGGTGTAAGGTTAGACTGTTTATTTGAGATTTTTCTTGTTTCTTGAGGTAGGCTTGTACAGCTGTAAATTTCCCTCATAGAACTGCTTTTGCTGCATCCCATAGGTTTTCATTTTTGTTTGTTTATAGGTATTTTTTGATTTCCTCTTTGATTTCTTTAGTGATCTTTTGGTTATTTAGTAACATTTTTTACCTCCGTGTGTTTGTGTTTTTTATGTGTTTTTCCCTGTAATTGATTTCTAATCTCATAGTGTTGTGGTCAGAAAAGGTCCTTGTTACGATTTCAGTTTTCTTAAATTTACTGAGGCTTGATTTGTGACCCAAGCTGTGATCTATCCTGGAGAATGTTCCGTGTACACTTAAGAAGTGTAATCTGCTGTTTTTGGATGGAATGTCCTATAAATATCAATTAAAACTATCTGGTCTATTGTGTCATTTAAAGCTTGTGTTTCCTTATTAATTTTCTGTTTGGATAATCTGTCCATTGGTGTTAAGTGAAGTGTTAAAGTCCCCCACTATTAATGTGTTACTGTCGAGTTACTCTTTTAGACCTGTTAGCAGTTGCCTTATATATTGAGGTGCTCCTATGTTGGGTGCATATATATTTATAATCGTTATATCTTCTTCTTGGATTGATCCCTTGATTATTATGTAATGTTCTTTCTTGTCTCTTGTAACATTATTTTAAAGTGTATTTTATCTGATATGAGTATTGCTACTCCAGCTTTGTTTTGATTTCCATTTGCATGGAATATCTTTTTCCATACCCTCACTTTCAGTCTGTATGTGTCCCTCGGTCTGAGGTGGGTCTGTTGTAGACAGCATATATATGGGTCTTGTTTTTGTATCCATTCAGCAAGCCTGTGTCTTTTGTTTGGAGCATTTAATCCATTCACGTTTATGGTAATTATATGTATGTCTCTATTACCATTTTCTTAATTGTTTTGCATTTGTTTCTGCAGGTCCTTTTCTTCTCTTGTGTTTCCCACTTAGAGAAGTTCCTTTACCATTTTTTTGTAGAGCTGGTTTGGTGGTGCTGAATTCTATTAGCTTTTGCTTGTCTGTAAAGCTTTTGATTTCTCCATCGAATCTGAATGAGATCCTTGCTGGGTAGAGTAATCTTGGTTGTAGGTTCTTCCCTTTCATCTCTTTAAGTATATCATGACACTCCCTTCTGGCTTTTAGAGTTTCTGCTGAGAAATCAGCTCTTAACCTTATGGGAGTACACTTGTATATTATTTGTCATTTTTCCCTTGCTGCTTTCAATAACTTTTATTTGTCTTTAGTTTTTGCCAATTTGATTACTGTGTGTTTTGGCGTGTTTATCCTTGGGTTTATCCTGTATGGGTCTCTCTGCACTTCCTGGTTGGGTGGCTATTTCTCTTCTCATGTTAGGGAAGTTTTCAATTATAATCTCTTCAAATATTTTCTCGGGTCCTTTCTCTATCTCTTCTCCTTCTGGGATCCCTATAATGTGAATGTTGCATTTAATGTTGTCCCAGAGGTCTCTTAGGCTGTCTTCATTTCTTTTCATTCTTTTTTCTTTATTCTGCTCTGCAGCAGTGAATTCCACCATTCTGTCTTCCAGGTCACTTTTCCGTTCTTCTGCCTCATTTATTCTGCTATTGATTCCTTCTAGTGTATTTTTCATTTCAGTTATTGTATTGTTCATCTCTCTTTGTTCGCTGTTTAATCCTTCTAGATCGTTGTTAAATATTTCTTGCAGCTTCTCAATCTTTGCCTCCATTCTTTTTCTGAGGTCCTGGATTATCTTCACTATCATTATTCTGAATTCTTTTTCTGTATGATTGCCTATATGCATTTCATTTAGTTGGCTTTCTGGGGTTTTATCTTTTTCCTTCATCTGATACATAGTCCTCTGCCTTTTCATCTTGTCTGTCTTTCTGTGAATGTGGTGTTTGTTCCACTGGCTGCAGGATTGTAGTTCTTCTTGCTTCTGTGGTCTGCCCTCTGGTGGATGAGGCTATCTAAGAGGCTTGTGGAAGTTTCCTGATGTGAGGGACTGGTGGTGGGTAGAGCTGGCTCTGGGCACCAAATTTTAATGAAGAGGTAGGGCAGTTATAGTGGTTAGCTGTGTCTGAGTTATGGAAAGAGAGACAGGAATAATATATAAGTATGTTAATTCAATACAATAAAATACATATCTGGCAAAATATTATATTCTTGTACTAGGAAGCTAAGAGTTTAATTATTTTCTCTATTTTTATATGTTTTAAATATTTCCCTAAAAAATGGAGACCAATGGATGTCCAGTTTTGATAGACAACTGCATATTAAATTTATTTGGAATTTAATAATTTCCTTGCAGAGGTAAATATACTTTTCAAAAAGTACTAGGCAGTATTAATGGAATAAAAATTGCTTTCAAAGGGAGGTTCAAAATATTTTAGCAATTACAGAAAAGAGAATTGCTTTCAGTAACTGAACCCAAAATAATTCTTAGAATACTCTATAATTCAGAGGGATAAGTCACAAGAAAAAGTAAAATTCTGTCAAACTTGAAATATCTATTTAGCATCTGCACCAGGACTTTATTACATATTGTGATTTCAGTATCCTATAAAAAAAGGTTAATGAAAAGAAAGGTTTTCCTATGTTTCACTGAATGTGGTTTAATTTTCAGTTGTTATAATGTGAGGATCTGAGCAAAAAATACCACTTATTTCCTACTACTACTAGATTTGGATAAAATGCTAATAGATAACACTGACAGCTGATATTTGTCCTAGTGCATGGATCACTTTTGTCCTATTATTAAATTTTATTAGTAATTAGAATTGCAGACTATGAATGATGCAGGTCTCTTTCCAAAAAGACAATATGTGTTAATTGGTTTTCATACATATAAAACATTGATAAATGCATTCTTATCTCCAAGAATGTTAAACGCATATCATGAATGACAAGGTGTCATATTAGATATTGTGAGATGGGATTAAAAGCTTCTGTTTAGCAAATGGAAAAAGTAAAAAAGATTTGTTTTATACATATGAAAAGGAAAATACCTGGGAATGAAAAATGGTTTAACTACAGTGGAAAACAGTATGGAGGTTCCTCAAAAACTGCAGATAGAACTACCTATTGACTCAGAAATTCTACTCCTATGTATACACCTGGAAAAAACAAAAACAATAATTAAAAAATATACACACATCCCAGTGTTCATAGCAGCATTATTTACAATAGCCAAGATATGGAAGCAACCTATGTGTTTATCAACAGACACGGATAAAGAAGATGTGGTATATATATGCACTGCAATATTACTCAGCCATAAAAAGAATGAAATTATGCCATTTTCAGCAACATGGATGGACCTAGAAAATATTATGCTTAATGAAATTAGAGAAAGACAAATACTGTATGATATCACTTATATGGGGAATCTAAAAAATAAAGGAAACAAATGTATATAACTAAAGGGAAATAAACCCAGAGATATTAAAAACAAACTAGTGGTTACCAGTGGGGAGGGTAAATGGGTGAGAGGCAAGATAGGGATATGAGATTAAGAAATAACACCTACTATGTATAAAATAGATACACAACAAGGATATATTGTACAGCCCAGAGAATTATAGTCATTCTTTTGTAATAACTTTAAATACAGAATAATCTATAGAAATACTGAATCAGTATGCTGTACACCTGAAGCTAATATAATATGGTAAATCAACTATAATTCAATCTAAAAAAGAAAATAAGGATATTTTGACTGTATTAAAGCCAAGCTGAAATTTAAGCATAGAATGGAGGTAAATATTTGCAACACTCTTAAAAACTATCTAGATCATATATAAATAATATGTTATAAAAACTTGTAAAAAAGAAAAAATTTAAAAGTAACGTAATAGAAGACATGTGCAAAAAATATGAAAACTCAGTTTTAAAAAGATCCTAATTACCAATAAATATTCAAGAAATGTATAATTCTATAAATTGGGAATGACGTTTCAGTCATAAATTTAAAAAAGTTAAACATCCTTGATAATGCCAAATTTTATTAAGAATATAACAGTATAGAAATACTCATCTATGGTGAGATTTTAACAGTTATAACCCTTCAAGGACTAATATTTTATTATTTTAATCAAAAGAAGATGTACAGTTAGAACCTAGCCTTTTCATTTGCATTACATGTGGGAGTGTGTTTAATAACGTTCCCACATTTTTTTCAATTTAAATCATAGACTAGTAGAATTCTTTGTTAGAAGATAAATAAATATATTTTAAATTAATAAGTTCCTAAACAATACATATTATTCAGCAGTTGAATAAACCATGTACACATGAATATTGAAAAGACAATATTCAGAAAAATAAGCAGTTGATTTAAAAGTAGGTACAATATAATTCTTGTATCTGTAATGTTAAAAAAGTGATATATTTTAATCTTAAATTATACCATAGTTTTTAATTTAAAAAATAGATACAAATATAAGTGAGAGTAAAAGAAATAATTATATTTGCTCTTTATTTCTGATGAGAAAAGTATTTAGAAAAGGATTGGGAGAGATGCTTTACTTTTAACCATATTTTCCATTTTTAAAATTTAGAAAAAGTTTAAGTTAAATGTAAAATATTACCATTTGTTAAACTTAGGTGTCGAGTATGCATTTTCTGTAATTTAAATCAAGTGTGAATTGATTTACAATTAAACATACAAAGAAATCACAACCCCCACGCCTTCCTTTTAATTACTGTTCTTATACTTTTAATTAATCTATTTATGCTTTTTAAAATATATCTATTGCAAATATATTTAAAAAATGCATTGGCAACTTCACAGAGTCAGAATTTCAAACATTTTGGAAATTATTTTCATCATAAATTTTATTGAGGTCAGAATCCTGATGCTTATATATCATCTTCTATTTTAAGGTAAGTAAGTTAAAATGACACACAAAGTTTTGTGAATATATATATGATATTTTCAAATAAAAATTCAACTTAATCCTATTAAATAATTAAAACATAGAATAAACAACTTAAAGTTTTTAGTAAAATTTGTAATTTTGCCAGACATACCAAGAAAAAAGATAGAGGGCTCAAATAAAATCAGAAATGAAAAAGGAGAATTTATTTCCAGCACCACAGAAATATAAAGGATCATAAGATAAAATGGACAACCTAGAAGAAATGGATAAATTCCTAGAAATGTAAAATCTCCCAAGACTGAATCAGAAAAAAAAATACAAAATATGACCAGACCAATTACTAGTAATTAAATTGAATAAAAAAACAAAACCAAAAACCTTCCAACAAACAATAGTCTAGGACAAGAGTACTTCACAGGCCTCGAATAGGCCTCACAGGATAGGCCTCACCTATAATTCTCAAACTATTTTTTTAAATTGCAGAGGAAGGAACACTTCCAAACTCATTCTATGAGGCCAGCATCACCCTGACACCAAAAAACACAACAACAATAACACAGCAAAAAAAGAAAATTACAGGTCAATATTGCTGAAAAACAGATGCAAAAATCCTAAACAAAATACTCACAAATCAAATTCCACTGTACATTAAAAGGATCATACACCATTATCAAGTGGGATTTATCCCAGGGATGGGAGAATGGTTCAATATCTACAAATTAATTAATTAACAAATTGAAGAGTAAAAACCATATGATTATTTGAATAGAAGCAGAAACATCTTTTGACAAAATTTAACGTCCAATTCATTATAAAAACACTTCACAAAGTGTGTATAGAGGGAACATACCTCGACAAAATAAAGACCATATATGACAAAACTACAGCTAACATCATATTCAGTGGTTAAAAGCTGAAGTCATTTTCTCTAAGATCAGGAACAAGACAAGGATTTCCATTCTGACTACCACCTTCAACATAGTATGAGAAGTTGTAGCCATAGCAATCAGATAAGTTAAAGTAGTAAAAGGAATCCAAATTGGAAAGGAGGTGGTAAAACTCTCACTGTTTACATGATGCTATGTACAGAAAATTCTAAAGACACCATCAAAAACTAGTAAATCTCATTAATGAATTCAACAAAGTTTCAGGATACAAAATTAATGTACAAAAATCTGTTGCATTTCTATATACTAACAGCAAACTACGAGAAAAAGAAATTAAGAAAACAATTCCATTTAAAATTGCATGAAAAAGAATAAAATACCTATGAGTAAATCCAACTAAGGAGATAAAAGACATATACTCAGAACACTAAAAGTCACTGATAAAAGAAATTGAAGATGACACTAACAAATGGAAAGATATACCATGCTCATGGTTGGAGGAATTAATATTGTTATAATGACCATAATACCCAAGGCAATCTAAGGATTCAATATAATTGCTATCAAAATACCAATGGCATTTTTCACGGAACTAGAGCAAATAATTCTGAAATTTGTATGGAAACACAAAAGACAGCAAGTAGCCTAAACAATCTTGAGAAAGAACAAAGGAGGAAGTATTATGTGCCCTGATTTTAAACTATACCACAAAAGCTACAGTAATCAAAACAGAATGGTACTGGCACAAAAACAAAGAGATCAATGGAACAGAATAGAGATCCCAGAAATGAACCAACACTTATATGGTCAATAAATCTACAACAAAAGTGGTAGGAGTACCCAATGGAAAAAAGATAGCTTTTTCAATAAATGGCGTAAGGAAAACTGGACAGCTGCATTCAAAAGAGTCAAACTGGACTACTTTTTTACAACAACAAAAAAAAAACCTCAAATAGGATTAAAGGCTTAAATGTAGGACCTGAAACCACAAAACCTAGAAGAAAACATAGGCAGTACACTCTTTGACATAGATTTTAGCAATTTTTTGGAGATACGTGTCCTCAGGCAAAGGAAGTGAATGCAAAAATAAACAAATGGGACCATAAAAAACTAAAAAGTTTTTGCACAATAAAGGAAAATATCAAAAAAGAGAGAAAATAGAAGAAAAAGAAAAGAAAACACTGCCTGCTGAATTGGAGAAGACATTTGCAATTGATATATTCAATAAGGGTTTTTCTTTTCCTTTTTTTTTTTTTTTGTGTTATGCGGGCCTCTCACTGTTGTGGCCTCTCCCATTGCGGAGCACAGGCTCCGGACGCTCAGGCTCAGCGGCCATGGCTCACGGGCCTAGCCGCTCTGCGGCATGTGGGATCTTCCCAGACCGGGGCATGAACCCGTGTCCCCTGCATCGGCAGGTGGACTCTCAACCACTGCACCACCAGGGAAGCCCTGATAAGGGGTTAATATCCAAAATATTCAAAGAACTCATACAACTCAACATCAAAAAATGAACAACCCATTTACAAAATGAACAGAGGTCTTAAATATGCATTTTTCCCCCAAAGGAGATTCACAAATGGCCAATAGGCACATGAAAAGATGCTCAACATCACTAATCCTCAGAAATGCAGCTCAAAACCACAATGAGATATCACCTCCCACTTGCGAGAATGACTATTATCAGAAAATACAATAAATAACAAGTGTTGGTGGGGATGTGGAGAAAAGGGAACCCTCTTGCACTATTGCTGGGAATGTAAATTACTGCAGCCATTGTGGAAAATAGTATGAAGGTTCCTCAAATAATTAAAAATAGAGCTACCATACTATCCAGCCATTCCAATCCTGAGTATTTATCCAAAGAAAAGAAAAACAGTAATTTAAAAAGTTATATACGCACGTCTGTTCATTGCAGCATTATTTATAATAGGCAAGATATGGAAGTAACCTAAGTGTCCATCAACAGATGAATGGATAAAGATGTGATATAACTGCTACATCCATATATGCACACACACACACTTTGGAATGCTACTCAGCCATATAAAACAATGAAAACTTTCCAATTGTGAGAACATGGGTGGATCTAGGGAATATTATGCTAAATAAGTCAGATGAAAACAAATACTATATGATTTCACTTATATGTGGAATATAAAAACAAAACAAATGCACAAACATTATGAAACAGAATCATAGATACATGAACAAATTGGTGGTTGCCAGAGGGGTGGGGTTCGGGTGGATGAGAGAAACAGGTGAGGGAGATTTAAGAGGTCCAAACATCCAGTTACAAAATAAATGAGTCATGATATGAAATGTACAGCAGGGGGAATATAGTCAATAACAATGTAATATCTCTGTATAGTGACAGATGGTAACTAGACTGGCCACTGTGATCATTTTGAAATGTATAGAAATATCAAATCACTTTGTTCCACACCAGGAACTAACATGCTGGTGTAGGTCAGTTATTTTTCAAAAACAAACAAAGAAGCAAAGTCATAGAAAAAGAGATAAGATTTGTGATTACCAGAGACAGGGATTGGAGGGAGGGGAAGTTGAATGAAGGTGGTCAAAAGGTACACACTTCCAGTTATAAGATAAATAAGTACTATGGCTGTAATGTACAACATGATGAATATAATTAACACTTTGTGTTATATGAAAGTTGTTAAGAGAGTGAATCCTAAGAATTCTCATAAGCAAAAATTTTTTACTTTTTCTTTTATGTTGTATCTATATGAGATAATAGACTTTCACTAAACTTGTTGTGGTAGTCATTTCATGATGAATGTAAGTTAAATCATTGTGCTGATTTAATTGTGCTGACCACACCAGTGGTCCCCAACCTTTTTGGCTCCAGGGACCAGTTTCGTGGAAGACAATTTTTCCACGGACCGTGGTGGGGGGGATGGTTTCAGGATGATTCAAGCACGTTACATTTATTGTGCACTTTAGTAGATTACATTGTAACATATAATGAAATAATTATACAACTCACTGTAATGCTGACAGGAGGAGGAGCTCAGGTGGTATGGCAAGCAATGGGGAGTGGCTGTAAATACAGATGAAGCTTCGCTCACTTGCCTGCCGCTCACCTCCTACTGTGTGGCCCAGTTCCATGGCCCAGGGGTTAGGGATCCCTGCTGTACTCCTTAAACTTATAAAGCGCTGTGCATGTCAATTATATCACAACTGGAAGGAAAAAAAAATGTAATTTTAAGAATCTGGGGGGGGGGGCTACATTTATTTTCAAATCATGATTCCAAAAAATAGATCATCTAGTAACATAATTATCTATAACTCATTATTCTTTCATTTACTGTTTGATCTAAATTTATGTGATCTAAATTTATGAGTTATTCATTATTGGAATTTAAATGAGAATATGAAAAGAACTGATAGCCAGAATGTGTTTTAATGCTTTATTTTCTATGAATAATTTATGTGAAAATGTAGCTGATTTTTTACCTCAAAAAAAAAAAAGACTTTCCAATGAACATACTAGCAGCTTAATATCAGTCTTTAGATAGGAAAAAATTGCAAATGAAAGAGCCTAAGTCTGAGGTTGTCCACTTACCGATGTCTTAGGTGTGCAGGGCACCCTGTTGGTTACATGCATGGACTTTGCAGTCAGATTGACAAGCGTTTATTTTTCAGTGGTACTGCACACCATAATTGTCATTTAGTGTCAAAGTTTTATGTTAACTGTGAAATGGGAGCAATAATAGTATTTTTTCTGTAAGTTATGCATGATGCATTTTAATTATCATTTTAATACAAAAAATAATTAGAATGTACCTACACAGCAACTGCTGTTTCTTCTCCTCCTTCTGCTCTTCCTACTTTATTATTATTATTACTATTATCTATTTATTTTATAAAATCCTTGATAGAAACTCTTCCTGATCTTTGAAATCCAAAAACTATTTACTTCTACCAGTCACCTTTTAAGGATTTTCTGTTCTGTTTCAAATCTTAATAATTATCTAGATTAATTGCATTTCCTTCCTGACATCTTGCCTTTGTCTCCTGTAACTCAGACTCCAGGTTGCTATATGTATCCCCTAACCATTCATATGTGCCCTTCTTCTGGAATACCATTCATGCTTTTTTCTTACCAAAATATTGAATTTTATTGAGGAACCTAAACTCAGTGAATTCTAAACAGGAAATACTTTATTTTAATATGTTATTTAAGTAATGCTGCCAAGTTGTTATCTACCCTCCCTATGGGCTTTATAAGAGTATCTCCATGATACTCATACTGATTCTGTAACTAATCATATTTTGTCAGTTTCAAAGTTATTCTAGTAAATAAAAACTTCTAGGTCTTAGGACTTTCTTGTTTAACACAGCCTAGACTTGGCTGGCTGCTAGAAGATATTCACACTGAAGAAGAACATGGGTCCCAGGTTGATTTACAATGTTGTGTTAGTTTTTGGGGTGCAGCACAGTGATTCAGTTATATATATGTGTGTGTGTGTGTGTGTGTATATATATATATATATATATTCTTTTCCAGATTATTTTCCATTATAGGTTATTGCAATACGTTGAATATAGTTCTCTGTTCTATACAGTAGATCCTTGTTGTTTATCATTTCTGTATATATTAGTTTGTATCTGCTAATCCCAAACTCCTAATTTATCCCTCCCCCTGGCTTTCCCCTTTTGTAACCATAAGTTTGTTTTCTATGACTGTAAATCTATCTCTGTTTTGTAAATAAGTTCATTTATATAATATATTCAGATTCCACATATAAGTGATATCATATAATATTTGTCTTTCTCTGCCTGACTTAGTTCACTTAATATGATCATCTCTAGGTCGATCCATGTTGCTGCAAATGGCACTATTGCATTCTTTTTTTACGACTGAGTAATATTCCATTGTATATATGTACCACATCTTCTTTATCCATTCATCCATACATGGACATTTAGGTTGCTTCCATGTCCTGGCTATTGTAAGTAGTGCTACTATGAACATAGGGGTGCACGTATCTTTTCGAATTAGAGTTTTCTCCAGATATATGCCCAGGAGGGGGATTGCTGGATCATATGACACCTATATTTTTAGTTTTTTAAGGAACCTCCATACTGTTCTCCATAGTGACTGCACCATTATACATTCCCACCAACAGTGTAGGAGGGCCCCCTTTTCTCTACACCATCTCCAGCATTTATTGTTTGTAGACTTCTTAGAGGTGGCCATTATGACTGGTGAGAGATGATACTTCATTGTAGTTTTAATTTGCATTTCTCTATTAGCAATATTGAGCATCTTTTCATGTGCCTGTTCCAATTATGGCATCTTAACTTACTACATGGTGTTAGAAAAATCTGTGTAAACCTGATGGGATTGGACTAAACTATTTAAAAGTGTCCCTCCAGTTCTGAGATTTTATTAATCATACAAACATACTGACTTAAAAACCTTTGTCAGGAGTGTCTTTTGTGGCATTATTAAACATTATGTTAGTGATAAATACTTCAAGTTACTTGTCCATACCTTCTAGAAACTTGAAAAAATTCTTGATATTTTTAAAATATAAATCTTCTTCAGTTAAGATCTACCTGTATTGTCAGAAATTTAAAACCTAGACATGTGTTTAACTGGATTATTCTTTTTATCATCCCTGTTCCCTCATGACATAATTAGTTTCTATTGAAGGTGATGATCTATTAGCAATAACACAATTAGTTCTGCATATACCACACCTACTAAAACTGACTTCATGGCACATATACATGAAGATAGGCTCTAAAGCATAAATATGGGCAGGGACTCAATGGATCATATGCCCAGTCAAATAAAACTACGGACAGAATATAGTACAAATATTAACTAATGTGTGTGTATATTTATTTTAATCCTAGTAGTTTCTTTCCTTTTTCATTGCCTCACACTCACTCTTACCCTCCTGGGCATTGGGAATTTGGATAATTCAACACTGTAATACATATTTGGGAGAATTCCTGGGAGGGAGATTAAGATACATCAGGATGGGAAACAGAGATGCCCTCTCCCTAACTAAGGTGTCAGGCAGAGGGGAAGAAATACAGGCATGAATAGAATAGAAATATGGTGCAATTTAGAGAAAAGGGTCCCAGGGAAACCTGATTTAGATTTTCAGGGCTTTTGGCAATTTAGAAATGATGGAGCACTTACCTGCATGTAATTCACAACAGAATAACAGCTTAATTCCTAAAATAAATAAGGGATTTGAATAAAATTTTAATTTGCCCATGATTACTACTCATTTTTGGTTGGGTTGTTTGTTTTTTTTGACATTGAGCTACATGAGCTGCTTGTAAATTTTGGAGGTTAATCCTTTGTCACTTGCTTCATTAGTGAATATTTTTTCCCTTTCTGAGCATTGTCTTTTCGTCTTGTTTATGGTTTCCTTTGCTGTGGAAAAGCTTTTAAGTTTCATTAGGTCCCATTTGTTTATTTTTGTTTTTATTTCCATTTCTCTAGGAGGTGGGTCAAAAAGGATCTTGCTGTGATTTATGTCATAGAATATTGTGCCTGTGTTTTCCTCTAAGAGTTTTATAGTGCCTGGCCTAACATTTAGGTCTTTAATTGATTTTGACTTTATTTTTGTGTATGACATTAAGGAGTGTTCTAATTTCATTCTTTCACATGTGGCGGTCCAGTTTTCCCAGCACCACTTATTGAAGAGGCTGTCTTTTCTCCACTGTATATCCTTACCTCCTTTATCAAAAATAAGGTGACCATGTGCGCGTGGGTTTATCTCTGGGCTTTCTCTCTTGTTCCATTGATCTGTATTTCTGTTTTTGTGCCAGTACCATACTGTCTTGATTATTGTAGCTTTGTAGTATCATCGGAAGTGAGGAAGCCTGATTCCTCCAGCTCCATTTTTCTTTCTCAAGATTGATTTGCTATTCAGGGTCTTTGGTGTTCCCATACAAATTGTGAAAGTTTTTGTTCTAGTTCTGTGAAAAATGCCATTGGTAGTTTGATAGCAATTGCATTCAGTCTGTAGATTGCTTTGGGTATATACTCATTTTCACAGTGTTGATTCTTCCAATTGAAGAATATGGTATATCTCTCCATCTGTATCATTTTTAATTTCTTTCGTCAGTGTCTTACAGTTTTCTGTATACAAGTCTTTTGTCTCCTTAGGTAGGTTTATTCCTAGGTAATTTATTCTTTTTGTTGCAATGGTAAATGGGAGTGTTTCCTTAATTTCTCTTTCAGAAGACTTAAATAGACATTTCTCCAAAGAAGATACATAGATTGCCAATAAACACATGAAAGGATGCTCAACATCACTAATCATTAGAGAAATGCAAATCAAAACTACAATGTGGGATCATCTCACACCAGTCAGAATGGACATCATCAAAAAATCTACAAACAGTAAATGCTGGAGAAAAGGGAACCCTCTTGCACTGTTGGTGGAAATGTAAATTGATGCAGCCACTGTGGAGAACAGTATGGAGGTTCCTTAAAAAACTAAAAATAGAACTACCACATGACCCAGCAATCCCACTACTGGGCATATACCCTGAGAAAAGGATAATTCAAAAAGAGTCATGTGGCACAATGTTCATTGCAGCTCTCTTTACAGTAGCCAGGACATGGAAGCAACCTATGTGTCCATCGACAGATGAATGGATAAAGAAGATGTGGCACATATATACAATGGAATATTACTCAGCCATAAAAAGTAATGAAATTGAGTTATTTGTCATGAGGTGGATGGACCTAGAGTCTGTTATACTGAGTGAAGTAAGTAAGAAAGAGAAAAACAAATACTGTATGCTAGCACATATATATGGAATGTAAAAAAAGGGAAAAAAATGGTTCTGAAGAACCTAGGGGCAGGACAGGAATAAAGACACAGACAGAGAATGGACATGAGGACACGGGGAGTGGGAGGGTAAGCTGGGACGAAGTGAGAGAGTGACATGGACATATATACACTACCAAATGTAAAACAGATAGCTAGTGTGAAGCAGCCGCATAGCACGGGGAGATCTGCTCGGTGCTCTGTGACCAACTAGAGGGGTGGGATAGGGAGGGTGGGAGGGAGATGCAAGAGGGAGAAGATATGGGGATATATGTATATGTATAGGTGATTCACTTTGTTATAAAGCATAAACTAACAGACCCTTGTAAAGCAATTATACTCCAATAAAGATGTTAAAAAAAAAAAAAGAGCTGGAGGAATCAGACTTCCTGACTTCAGACTATACTACAAAACTACAGTAATCAAGAATATGGTACTGGCCCAAAAACAGAAATATAGATCAATGGGACATGTTAGAAAGCCCAGAGATAAACCCATGCACCTATGGTCAACTAATCTATGACAA
Source organism: Orcinus orca (assembly GCF_937001465.1). Classification (NCBI taxonomy): domain Eukaryota; kingdom Metazoa; phylum Chordata; class Mammalia; order Artiodactyla; family Delphinidae; genus Orcinus; species Orcinus orca. Next base: position 15,306,780 of record NC_064565.1, on the reverse strand, counting down.
AGGAGGTAAGGGTATACAATGCAGAAAAGACAGTCTCTTCAATCAGTGATGCTGAGAAAACTGGACAGCTACAGGTAAAAGAATGAAATTAGAACGCTCCTTAACACCATACACAAAAATAAACTCAAAATGGATTAGAGACCTAAATGTAAGACCAGACATTATGAACCTCCTAGAGGAAAACATAGGAAGAACACTCTGACCCAAATTACAGCAAGATCTTTATTGATCCACGTCCTAGAGTAATGGAAATAATAACAAAAACAAACAAATGGGACCTAATGAAGCTTAAAAGATTTTGCACAGCAAAGGAAATCATAAACAGGACAAAAAGACAACCCTCAGAATGGGAGAACTTATGTGCAAATGAGGCAACTGACAAAGGATTAGCCTCAAAATTTATAAGAAGCTCATGCAACTCAATATCAAAACAAACCATCCAATCAAAAAATGGGCAGAAGAGCTAAATAGACATTTCTCCAAAGAAGACATACAGATGGCCAAGAAGCACATGAAAAGCTGCTCAACATCACTGATTATTAGAGAAATGCAAATCAAAACTACAGTGAGGTATCACCTCACACCAGTTAGAATGGTCATCATCAGAAAATCTACAAACAACAAATGTTGGAGAGGGTGTGGAGAAAAGGGAACCCTCTTGCACTGTTGGTGGGAATACAAATTGATACAGCCAGTATGGAGAACAGTATGGAGATTCCTTAAAAAACTAAAAATAGAATTACCATATGACCCAGCAATCCCACTACTGGGCATATACCCAGAGAAAACGATAATTCAAAAAGACACATGCACCCCAATGTTCATTGCAGCACTGTTTACAATAGCCAGATCATGGAAGCAACCTAAATGCCCATCGACAGATGAGTGGATAAAGAAGAAGTGGTATGTACATACAATGGAATATTACTTAGCCATAAAAAGGAACGAAATTGGGGCATTTGTAGAGATGTGGATGGATCTAGAGACTGTCATACAGACTGAAGTAAGTCAGAAAGAGAAAATCAAATATTGTATATTATCACATATATGTGGAACCTAGAAGAATACTACAGATGAACCGTTTTGCAGGGCCGAAATAGAGACACAGATGTCTAGAATAAATGTATGGACACCAAGGGGGGAAAGTGGCGGGTGGTTTGGTGGTGGTGGTGAGAATTGGGAGACTGGGATTGACATATATACACTCATACGTATAAAATAGATAATGAATAAGAACGTGCTGTTTAAAAAAATAAATAAAATAAAATTCAAAAGTTAAAAAGCTACTCATTTGTAAATTTAAAGTCATATAGTTTCAAACTATTATTTATTTATGAATTAATTAATTTATTTGTGGCCTCAGTTTACCAGTGTCCTGCACACCTCTTTACTTGCTGATGCTTACAGAGCAATTCATGCCACTCTACAATCAGAGCTCGGTGGAAACAAGCAGGCTCCAAGTGGGAAAAGCTGAGCCCTGAATTGTGGAAGCTACAGCTAGGACTTGCCAGTAAGAATTTGAATAAAGACCTGCCTGACTCTAAATCCTACACTTTTCTATTCTTCTGCTACCAAAGTAATTGCATCAACAGTCCATGATAAGGACAATTTAGAAATATAAAATAAATTTAAGTTTAGTTTCGGAAAGGGAAAATTGAGAAAAACAGATGTTGCAGTTTCAAACTTGAAACTAGAAAGGAGAAAATTTGGGGTGATAGATGTGAAAGATATTAACAGATGAAGGGAAGAGGAGAAAAACCCAAACCAAGAGCCCCAAACTCCAAAGCCTTCAGCTAAGAATTTTCTTCTACAGCATGTCATATCCAGGAAATATTGAAGCAAAGTTTGTTTTATCTCGAAATCTAAACCCCTCTAGCTCAGCATTTTCCAAAATTTCCTTCAGTGTAAGCTAACCTTCCAAAATATGTCACCCGTAATTGAAAAATACTTCATAGTACACAAGCACACACCCCACCGTATAAATTTCCAGTGAATTGCAAACACAGTTGATACTTGATCAACATGTGTTTGCATTGCGTGTGTCCACATAGAGACAGGCTGTTTTTCAATAAGTGCTACTCGAATACAACATGATATGTGGTTTTTTGAATCCATGGATTCAGAACCTTGGAGAGGGAGGGGCTGACTGTGAAATTATATGGATACCTACTCTGTGGAGCGTCCGAGCCTCTCACCCCACAATGTTCTAGGGTCAACTGTATAATGTTCTGAACCCACATTTGGTAAAGAAATTTATATACTTTAACTTACAGTCTTGCAAAATTAATCATGGGGCACTTGACTTTTTAGGATGGCTATAAGTATATTACAGGACTAGTGTATCATGGAACACAAATTGGGAAATACAGCATTAGCTTACTTTTTCAATGCTATTTCTAGGTCGCCAGAATCAAGCTAAATAATATATGTTATATGGTATGAGGATAGTTTAGAAAAAAAAGAAAACAAAATGATTATGGTGCAAACGACAGAAAAATGGAAGTATTAATTTTCAATCTAAGGAGAAAGAAGCTAAAAATTGGAATAATGAAATACAGTGGCTAAAATGTAGTCTACTATACTTGGGATTTGAAAAAAATGTTAGGATTTCATGTTTAGCACATGCTCTAAAGTAAATTTGCCTTGAGTGAAAGAATTAGAATGTTTTATATGGTAATATTATTTTCCAGTGGTTCAAGTCATTCAGGGTAATTTATATTTCCCTTTCATTTCTATTTGTGTAGTTGAATTGCTCACTGGTGGTAGATTGCCCTTTTGCTGCATTTGAAAAGGTAAATCACTAATCACAGTTAGATTCTTCTTAGTCAGCTGTCATGAACATGACTAGTACATAGGTAATTTCTGAATAATGGAACTTTCTTTTATACTTTAATATGCCTTCTGAAACTGCTACTTATCTAAGACTCTGAACTGCTAAAAATCAAAACAATCTATTCAATAACATTGAGTAATTCTTTTAGGATCCAGAAGTTGTTTTGCTACCTTTCAGAGGTCTAGATTTATACATATAAATGAACACTAAGATTATATTGCCCATGTGTGAAGTTTAGTGTGGTTTGGCAGACTACAAGCTAATCATCAAAAGCACCATTTCTTCTCACTATATCACATACTGTCTTTTAAGTTACTCTCCTTAATTATGAGTTGGTCTCATCTGGCCAATTTCTGATCCATGAGATTTAATAATTAACATAAATTACCTGTATAAAAATTAGCTGCATAAATAACCATACTTTTTACAATTTTTTTTTTTGAATTTTATTTTATTTTTTTATATAGCAGGTTCTTATTAGTCATCCATTTTATGTACATCAGTGTATACATGTCAATCCCAATCTCAAATTCATCACACCACCATCACCACCACCCCGCTGCTTTCTCCCCTTGGTGTCCATACGTTTGTTCTCTACATATGTGTCTCAATTTCTGCCCTGCAAACTGGTCATCTGTACCATTTTTCTAGGATATGCATATATAGGTTAATATATGATATTTGTTTTCCTCTTTCTGACTTACTTCACTCTGTATGGCAGTCTCTAGATGCATCCACGTCTCTACAAATGACCCAATTTCGTTCCTTTATATGGCTGAGTATTATTCCATTGTATATATGTACTACTTCTTTATCCATTCGTCTGTTGATGGGCATTTAGGTTGCTTCCATGACCTGGCATTGTAAATAGTGCTGCAATGAACATTGGGGTGCATGTGTCTTTTTGAATTATCGTTTTCTCTGGGTATATGCCCAGTAGTAGGATTGCTGGGTCATATGGTAATTCTATTTTTGGTTTTTTAAGGAACCTCCATACTGTTCTCCATAGTGACTGTATCAATTTACATTCCCACCAACAGTGCAAGAGGGTTCCCTTTTCTCCACACCCTCTCCAGCATTTGTTGTTTGTAGATTTTCTGATGATGCCCATTCTAACTGGTGTGAGGTGATACCTCATTGTAGTTTTGATTTGCATTTCTCTAATGATTAGTGATGTTGAACATCCTTTCATCTGTTTGTTGGCAATCTGAATATCTTCTTTGGAGGTATGTCTATTTAAGTCTTCTGACCATTTTTATATTGAGTTGTTTGTTTTTTTTAATATTGAGCTGCATGAGCTGTTTATATATTTTGGAGATTAATCCTTTGTCCGTTGATTCATTTGCAAATAGTTTCTCCCATTCTGAGAGCTGTCTTTTCATCTTGCTTATGGTTTCCTTTGCTGTGAAAAAGCTTTAAAGTTTCATTAGGTCCCATTTGTTTATTTTTGTTACTCCATTACTCTAGGAGGTGGATCAAAAAATATCTGGCTGTGATTTATGTCAGAGTGTTCTTCCTATGTTTTCCTCTAAGAGCTTCATAGTGTCTGGTCTTACATTTAGGTCTCTAATCCATTTTGAGTTTATTTTTGTGTATGGTGTTAGGGAGTGTTCTAATTTCATTCTTTTACCTGTAGCTGTCCAGTTTTCCCAGCACCACTTATTTTTTTTTATTCATTTACTTTTTTGCAGTACTCGGGTCTCTCACTGTTGTGGCCTCTCCCATTGTGGAGCACAGGCTCCAGACTTGCAGGCTCAGTGGCCATGGCCCACTGGCCCAGCTGCTCCGCGTCATGTGGGATCTTCCCAGACTGGGGCACGAACCTGTGTCCCCTGCATTGGCAGGCGGACTGTCAACCACTGCGCCACCAGGGAGGCCCCCAGCACCACTTACTGAAGAGACTGTCTTTTCTCCGTTGTATATCCTTGCCTCCTTTGTCATAGATTAGTTGATCATAGGTGTGTGGGTTTATCTCTGGGCTTTCTATCTTGTTCCATTGATCTATATTTCTGTTTTTATTCCTGTTACCATATTGTCCTGATTACTGTCGCTTTGTAGTATAGTCTGAAGTCAGGGAGTCCGATTCCTGCAGCTCCGTTTTTTTCCCTCAAGACTGTTTTGGCTATTCGGGGTCTTTTGTGTCTCCTTACAAATTTTAAGATTTTTTATTCTAGTTCTGTAAAAAATGCCATTGGTAATTTGATAGGGATTGCATTGAATCTGTAGATTGCTTTATGTAGTATAGTCATTTTCACAATATTGATTCTTCCAATGCAAGAACATAGTATATCTCTCCATCTGTTGGTATCATCTTTAATTGCTTTCATCAGTGTCTTATAGATTTCTGCATAGAGGTCTTTTGTCTTCCTCGGTATTTTAGTCTTTTTGTTGCAGTCCTAAAATGGAGTGTTTCCTTAATTTCTCTTTCAGATTTTTCATCATTAGTGTATAGGAATGCAAGAGATTTCTGTGCATTAATTTTGTATTCTGCTACTTTACCAAATTCATTGTTTAGCTCTAGTAGTTTTCTGGTGGCATTTAGGATTCTGTATGTATAGTATCATGTCATCTGCAAAGAGTGACAGTTTTACTTCTTCCTTTACAATTTGTATTCCTTTTATTTCTTTTTCTTCTCTGATTGCCATGGCTAGGACTTCCAAAACTATGTTGAATAATAGTGGCTAGAGTGGACATCCTTGTCTTGTTCCTTATCGTAGAGGAAATGCTTTCAGTTTTTCATCATTGAGAATGATGTTTGCTGTGGGTTTGTTGTATATGCCTTTATTATATTGAGGTAGGTTCCCTTTATGCCCACTTTCTGGAGAGTTTTTATCATAAATGGGGTTGAATTTTGTCAGAAGCATTTTCTGCATCTATTGAGATGATCATATGGTTTTTCTCCTTCAATTTGTTAATACAGTATATCACATTGACTGATTTGCATATATTGAAGAATCCTTGCATTCCTGGGATAAATCCCACTTGATCATGGTGTATGATCCTTTTGATATGTTGTTGGATTGTGTTTGCTAGTATTTTGTTGAGGATTTTTGCATCTATATTCATCAGTGATATTGGTCTCTAATCTTCTTTGTTGTAGTATCTTTTTTCTGGTTTTGGTATCAGGGTGATGGTGGCCTCATAGAATGATTTTGGTAGTGTTCCTTCCTCTGCAATTTTTTGGAAGACTTTGAGAAGGATGGGAGTTAGCTCTTCTCTAAATATGTGGTAGAATTAGCCTGTGAAGTCATCTGGTCCTGGACTTTTGTTTGCCCGAAGATTTTTTTTTTTTTTTTTTTTTTTCCTGCTTTTATTTATTTTTTTTTTTTTTATTTTTTTTTTTTTAACATCTTTATTGGGGTATAATTGCTTTACAATGGTGTGTTAGTTTCTGCTTTATAACAAAGTGAATCAGTCATACATAAACATATGTTCCCATATGTCTTCCCTGTTGCGTCTCCCTCCCTCCCACCCTCCCCATCCCACCCCTCCAGGCTGTCACAAAGCACCGAGCCAATATCCCTGTGCCATGCGGCTGCTTCCCACTAGCTATCTACCTTACTGCGTTTGTTAGTGTGTATATGCCCATGACTCTCTCTCGCCCTGTCACAGCTCACCCTTCCCCCTCCCCATAACCTCAAGTCCGTTCTCTAAGAGGTCTGCGTCTTTATTCCTGCTTTACCCCTAGGTTCTTCATGACATTTTTTTCTTAAATTCCATATATATGTGTTAGCATACGGTATTTGTCTTTTTCTTTCTGACTTACTTCACTCTGTATGACAGACTCTAGGTCTATCCACCTCATTACAAATAGCTCAATTTCGTTTCTTTTTATGGCTGAGTAATATTCCATTGTATATATGTGCCACATCTTCTTTATCCATTCATCCGATGACGGGCACTTAGGTTGTTTCCATCTCCGGGCTATTGTAAATAGAGCTGCAATGAACATTTTGGTACATGACTCTTTTTGAATTTTGGTTTTCTCAGGGTATATGCCCAGTAGTGGGATTGCTGGGTCATATGGTAGTTCTATTTGTAGTTTTTTAAGGAACCTCCATACTGTTCTCCATAGTGGCTGAACCAATTCACATTCCCACCAGCAGTGCAAGAGTGTTCCCTTTTCTCCACACCCTCTCCAGCATTTATTGTTTCTAGATTTTTTGATGATGGCCATTCTGACTGGTGTGAGATGATATCTCATTGTAGTTTTGATTTGCATTTCTCTAATGATTAATGATGTTGAGCATTCTTTCATGTGTTTGTTGGCAGTCTGTATATCTTCTTTGGAGAAATGTCTATTTAGGTCTTCTGCCCATTTTTGGATTGGGTTGTTTGTTTTCTTGTTATTGAGCTGCATGAGCTGCTTGTAAATTTTGGAGATTAATCCTTTGTCGGTTGCTTCATTTGCAAATATTTTCTCCCATTCTGAGGGTTGTCTTTTGGTCTTGTTTATGGTTTCCTTTGCTGTGTAAAAGCTTTGAAGTTTCATTAGGTCCCATTTGTTTATTTTTCTTTTTATTTCCATTACTCTAGGAGGTGGGTCAGAAAGGATCTTGCTTTGATTTATGTCATAGAGTGTTCTGCCTATGTTTTCCTCTAAGAGTTTGATAGTTTCTGGCCTTACATTTAGGTCTTTAATCCATTTTGAGCTTATTTTTGTGTATGGTGTTAGGGAGTGATCTAATCTCATACTTTTACATGTACCTGTCCAGTTTTCCCAGCACCACTTATTGAAGAGGCTGTCCTTTCTCCATTGTACATTACTGCCACCTTTATCAAAGATAAGGTGTCCATATGTGCATGGGTTTATCTCTGGGCTTTCTATCCTGTTCCATTGATCTATCTTTCTGTTTTTGTGCCAGTACCATACCGTCTTGATGACTGTAGCTTTGTAGTATAGTCTGAAGTCAGGGAGCCTGATTCCTCCAGTTCCTTCTTTCGTTCTCAAGATTGCTTTGGCTATTCGGGGTCTTTTGTGTTTCCATACAAATTGTGAAATTTTTTGTTCTAGTTCTGTGAAAAATGCCAGTGGTAGTTTGATAGGGATTGCATTGAATCTATAGATTGCTTTGGGTAGTAGAGTCATTTTCACAATGTTGATTCTTCCAATCCAAGAACATGGTATATCTCTCCATCTATTTGTATCATCTTTAATTTCTTTCATCAGTGTCTTATAATTTTCTGCATACAGGTCTTTTGTCTCCTTAGGTAGGTTTATTCCTAGATATTTTATTCTTTTTGTTGCAATGGTAAATGGGAGTGTTTTCTTGATTTCACTTTCAGATTTTTCATCATTAGTATATAGGAATGCCAGAGATTTCTGTGCATTAATTTTGTATCCTGCCACTTTACCAAATTCATTGATTAGCTCTAGTAGTTTTCTGGTAGCATCTTTAGGGTTCTCTATGTATAGGATCATGTCATCTGCAAACAGTGACAGCTTTACTTCTTCTTTTCCGATTTGGATTCCTTTTATTTCCTTTTCTTCTCTGATTGCTGTGGCTAAAACTTCCAAAACAATGTTGAATAATAGTGGTGAGAGTGGGCAGCCTTGTCTTGTTCCTGATCTTAGTGGAAATGCTTTCAGTTTTTCACCATTGAGGATGATGTTTGCTGTGGGCTTGTCATATATGGCCTTTATTATGTTGAGGAAAGTTCCCTCTATGCCTACTTTCTGCAGGGTTTTTATCATAAATGGGTGTTGAATTTTGTCAAAAGCTTTCTCTGCATCTATTGAGATGATCATATGGTTTTTCTCCTTCAATTTGTTAATATGGTTTATCACGTTGATAGATTTGCGTATATTGAAGAATCCTTGCATTCCTGGAATAAACCCCACTTGATCATGGTGTATGATCCTTTTAATGTGCTGTTGGATTCTGTTTGCTAGTATTTTGTTGAGGATTTTTGCATCTATGTTCATCAGTGATATTGGCCTGTAGTTTTCTTTCTTTGTGACATCCTTGTCTGGTTTTGGTATCAAGGTGATGGTGGCCTCGTAGAAGGAGTTAGGGAGTGGTCCTCCCTCTGCTATATTTTGGAAGAGTTTGAGAAGGATAGGTGTTAGCTCTTCTCTAAATGTTTGATAGAATTCGCCTGTGAAGCCATCTGGTCCTGGGCTTTTCTTTGTTGGAAGATTTTTAATCACAGTTTCAATTTCAGTGCTTGTGATTGGTCTGTTCATATTTTCTATTTCTTCCTGATTCAGTCTTGGCAGGTTGTGCATTTCTAAGAATTTGTCCATTTCTTCCAGATTGTCCATTTTATTGGCATAGAGTTGCTTGCAGTAATCTCTCATGATCTCTTTTATCTCTGCAGTGTCAGTTGTTACCTCTCCTTTTGCATTTCTAATTCTATTGATTTGAGTCTTCTCCCTTTTCTTCTTGATGAGTCTGGCTAGTGGTTTATCTATTTTGTTTATCTTCTCAAAGAACCAGCTTTTAGTTTTATTGATCTTTGCTATTGTTTCCTTCATTTCTTTTTCATTTATTTCTGATCTGATTTTTATGATTTCTTTCCTTCTGCTAGCTTTGGGGTTTTTTTGTTCTTCTTTCTCTAATTGCTTGAGGTGCAAGGTTAGGTTGTTTATTCGAGATGTTTCCTGCTTCTTAAGGTGGGCTTGTATTGCTATAAACTTCCCCCTTAGAACTGCTTTTGCTGCATCCCACAGGTTTTGGGTCGTTGTGTCTCCATTGTCATTTGTTTCTAGGTATTTTTTGATTTCCTCTTTGATTTCTTCAGTGATCTCTTCATTATTAAGTAGTGTATTGTTTAGCCTCCATGTGTTTGTATTTTTTACAGATCTTTTCCTGTAATTGATGTCTAGTCTCATGGCGTTGTGGTCAGAAAAGATACTTGATACAATTTCAATTTTCTTAAATTTACCAAGGCTTGATTTGTGACCTAAGATATGATCTATCCTGGAGAATGTTCCATGAGCACTTGAGAAAAATGTGTATTCTGTTGTTTTTGGATGGAGTGTCCTATAAATATCAATTAAGTCCATCTTGTTTAATGTATCATTTAAAGCTTGTGTTTCCTTATTTATTTTCATTTTGGATGATCTGTCCATGGGTGAAAGTGGGGTGTTTAAGTCCCCTACTATGAATGTGTTACTGTCGATTTCCCCTTTTATGGCTGTTAGTATTTGCCTTATGTATTGAGGTGCTCCTATGTTGGGTGCATAAATATTTACGATTGTTATATCTTCTTCTTGGATCGATCCCTTGATCATTATGTAGTGTCCTTCTTTGTCTCTTTTAATACTCCTTATTTTAAAGTCTATTTTGTCTGATATGAGAATTGCTACTCCAGCTTTCTTTTGGCTTCCATTTGCATGGAATATCTTTTTCCATCCCCTTACTTTCAGTCTGTATGTGTCTCTAGGTCTGAAGTGGGTCTCTTGTAGACAGCATATATAAGGGTCTTGTTTTTGTATCCATTCAGCTAATCTGTGTCTTTTGGTGGGAGCATTTAGTCCATTTACATTTAAGGTAATTATCGATATGTATGTTCCTATTCCCATTTTCTAAATTGTTTTGGGTTCGTTATTATAGGTCTTTTCCTTCTCTTGTGTTTCTTGCCTAGAGAAGATCCTTTAGCATTTGTTGTAAAGCTGGTTTGGTGGTGCTGAACTCTCTCAGCTTTTGCTTGTCTGTAAAGGTTTTAATTTCTCCATCAAATCTGAATGAGATCCTTGCTGGGTAGAGTAGTCTTGGCTGCATGTTTTTCTCCTTCATCACTTTCAGTATGTCCTGCCACTCCCTTCTGGCTTGTAGGGTTTCTGCTGAGAGATCAGCTGTTAACCTTATGGGGATTCCCTTATGTGTTATTTGTTGTTTTTCCCTTGCTGCTTTTAATATGCTTTCTTTGTATTTAACTTTTGACAGTTTGATTAATATGTGTCTTGGTGTATTTCTCCTTGTATTTATCTTGTATGGGACTCTCTGTGCTTCCTGGACTTGATTAACTATTTCCTTTCCCATATTAGGGAAGTTTTCAACTATAATCTCTTCAAATATTTTCTCAGTCCCTTTCTTTTTCTCTTCCTCTTCTGGAACCCCTATAATTCGAATGTTGGTGCGTTTAATGTTGTCCCAGAGGTCTCTGAGACTGTCCTCAGTTCTTTTCATTCTTTTTTCTTTATTCTGCTCTGCAGTAGTTATTTCCACTATTTTATCTTCCAGGTCACTTATCCGTTCTTCTGCCTCAGTTATTCTGCTATTGATCCCATCTAGAGTACTTTTAATTTCATTTATTGTGTTGTTCATCGTTGCTTGTTTCATCTTTAGTTCTTCTAGGTCCTTGTTAACTGATTCTTGCATTTTGTCCAATCTATTGTCCATTCTATCTCCAAGATTTCGGATCAACCTTACTATCATTATTCTGAATTCTCTTTCAGGTAGACTGCCTATTTCCTCTTCATTTGTTAGGTCTGGTGCATTTTTATCTTGCTCCTTTATCTGCTGTGTGTTTTTCTGTCTTCTCATTTTGCTTATCTTACTGTGTTTGGGGTCTCCTTTTTGCAGGCTGCAGGTTTGTAGTTCCTCCTGTTTTTGATGTCTGTCTCCAGTGGCTAAGGTTGGTTCAGTGGGTTGTGTAGGCTTCCTGGTGGAGGGGGCTAGTGCCTGTGTTGTGGTGGATGAGGCTGGATCTTGTCTCTCTAGTGGGCAGGTTCACGTCTGGTGGTGTGTTTGGGCGTGTCTGTGGCCTTATTATGATTTTAGGCAGCCTCTCTGCTAATGGGTGGGGTTGTGTTCCTGTTTTGCTAGTTGTTTGGCATAGGTTTTCCAGCACTGTGGCTTGCTGGTCGTTGAGTGAAGCTGGGTGCTGGTGTTAAGATGGAGGTCTCTGGGAGATTTTTGCCGTTTGATATTATGTGGAGCTGGGAGGTCTCTTGTTGATCAGTGTCCTGAAGTTGGCTTTCCTACCTCAGAGGCAGAGACCTGCCTCCTGGCTGGAGCACCAAAAGCTTTTCATCCACAGGCTCAGGATAAAAGGGAGAAAAAGTAGAGGGAATTAGTAGAAGTATGAGGAAAGAAAGAAGGAAAGGAGGGTAGGAAGGAAGGAAGAAAGAAAGAAAGAAGCAAAGAAGGAAAGAAGGCAAGAAGGAAAGAAAGGAGGGAGGGTGGGAGGGAGGAAGGAAGGAAGGAGGGAAAGAAGGAAAAAAGACAGAAAGAAAGAAGATACAGTAAAAATAAAATAAAGTATAATAAAGTTATTGAATTAAAAACTTCTTATTTAGGAAAAAAAAAAAGGGACGGAAAGAACCTTAGGACAAATGTTGGAAGCAAAGCTATACCGACAAAATCTTACACAGAAGCATACACATACACCCTCACTAAAAGAGGTAAATGGGGAAAAATCCTAAATCTTGCTGTCAGAGACCACCTCCTCAATTTGGGATGATTCGTTGTCTAAAGGAGGGAAGGAAGGACGGAAAGAAAGAAAGAAAGAACGAAGGTAAAGTATAATAAGGTTATTAAAATTAATTATTAAGAAAAAAATATTTAAAAAAAAACATGGACGGATAGAACCCTAGGACAAATGGTGGAAGCAAGACTATACAGACAAGATCTCACACAGAAGCATACACATACACATTCACAAAAAGAGGAAAGGGGAAAAAATCATAGATCTTGCTCCTAAAGTCCACTTCCTTAATTTGGGATGATTGGTTGTCTATTCAGGTATTCCGCAGATGCAGGGTACATCAAGTTGATTGTGGAGCTTTAATCCGCTGCTTCTGAGGCTGCTGGGAGAGATTTCCCTTTCTCTTCTTTGTTCTCACAGCTCCCAGGGCTAAGCTTTGGATTTGGCCCTGCCACTGCGTGTAGATCGCTGGAGGGCGTCTGTTTTTTGCTCAGACAGGATGGGGTTAAAAGAGCCGCTGATTGGGGGCTCTGGCGCACTCAGGCCGGCGGGGACGGAGGGGCACAGAGTGCGGGGCGGGCCTGCGGTGGCAAAGGGCGGCGTGACTTTGCACCAGCCTGAGGCGCGCTGTGCGCTCTCCCGGGGAAGTTGTCCCTGGATCCCGGGAACCCGGCAGTGGCGGGCTGCACAGGCTCCGCGGAAGAGGGGTGTGGAGAGTGACCTGTGCTCGCACACAGGCCCCTCGGTGGCGGCAGCAGCAGCCTTAACGTCTCCCGCCCGCCTCTGGGGTCCGCGCTTTTAGCCGCGGCTTGCGGCCGTCTCTGGATTCCGCGCTTTCATCCGCGGCTCGCGCCCGTCTCTGGATTCCGCGCTTTCAGCCGCGGCTCGCGCCCGTCTCTGGATTGCGCGCTTTCACCGCGGCTCGCGCCCGTCTCTGGATTCCGCGCTTTTAGCCGCGGCTCGCGCCCGTCTCTGGGGTCCGCGCTTTCAGCCGCGGCTCGCGCCCGTCTCTGGGGTTCGCGCTTTTAGCCGCGGCTCGCGCCCGTCTCTGGAGTTCCTTTAAGCAGCGTTCTTAAACCCCTCTCCTCACGCCCCAGGAAACAAAGAGGGAAGGAAAAGTCTCCTGCCTCTTCTGCAGGTGCAGGCTTTTCCCCGGACTCCCTCCCGGCTAGCTGTGGTGCACTAACCCCTTCAGGCTATGTTCAAGCCGCCAACCCCAGTCCTCTCCCTGCGCTCCGGCCTCAGCTCGCAGCCCCGCCCGCCCCGGCGGGTGAGCAGACAAGCCTCTCGGGCTGGTGAGTGCCGGTCGGCACCGATCCTCTGTGCGGGAATCTCCCCGCTTTGCCCTCCGCACCCGTTGCTGTGCACTCCTCCGCAGCCTCGAAGCTCCCCCCTCCGCCTCCCGCAGTCTCCGCCCGCGAAGGGGCTTCCTAGAGTGTGGAAACTTTTCCTCCTTCACAGCTCCCTCCCACTGGTGCAGGTGCCGTCCCTATTCTTTTGTCTCTGTTTTTTCTTTTGCCCTACCCAGGTACGTGGGGAGTTTCTTGCCTTTTGGGAGGTCTGAGGTCTTCTGCCAGCTTTCAGTAGGTGTTCTGTAGGAGTTGTTCCACGTGTAGATGTATTTCTGGTGTATCTGTGGGGAGGAAGGTGATCTCCGCGTCTTACTCTTCCGCCATCTTCCGCCTTCCAATTGCCCGAAGATTTTTAATCACAGTTTTAGTTTCATTATGTGTGGTTGGTCTTTTCATATTTTCTATTCCTTCCTGGTTCAGTCTTGGAAGGGTATACCTTTCTAAGAATTTATCCATTTTTTCCAGGCTGTCCATTTTATTGGCATAGAGTTGCTTGTAGTAGTCTCTTAGGATGCTTTGTATTTCTGCTGTGTCTGTTGTAAGTTCTCCTTTTTCATTTCTAATTCTATTGATTTGAGTCTTCTCCCTTTTTTCTTGATGAGTCTGGCTAATGGTTTATCAATTTTGTTTATCTTCTTAAAGAATCAGCTTTTAGTTTTATTGATTTTTGCTGTTGTTTTCTTTGTTTCTATTTCATTTATTTCTGCTCTTATCTTTATGATTTCTTTCTTTCTACTAACTTTGGGTTTTGTTTGTTCTTCTTTCTCTAGTTCCTTTAGGTGTAAGGTTAGATTGTTTATTTGAGATGTTTGTTGTTTCTTGAGGTAGGATTGTATTGCTATAAACTTCCCTCTTAGAACTGCTTTTGCTACATCCCATAAGTTTTGGATCGTCGTGTTTTCATTGTCATTTGTTTCTAGGTGTTTTTTGATTTCCTCTTTGATTTCTTCAGTGATCTTTTGGTTATTTAGTAACGTATTGTTTAGCCTCATGTGTTTGTGTCTTTTTTACATTTTTGTTTCTGGAATTGATTTCTAATCTTATAGCATTGTGGTCAGAATTGATGCTTGATATGATTTCAATTTTCTTATATTTACTGAGGCTTGATTTGTGACCCAGGATGTAATCTCTTTTTTTTTAATAAAAAGGGAAAATATATTATTCATCAATTACATAAACAAATAATTTAATAATGCTAAGAATACTAGGTAGTCATAAACATATGGTAATTCAATTGAGGAGACTTTAGTAATGCTCAGGATTAAAACTATATTCAATAAAATAAGCATTACCATCTAGGTTTTAAATATTTATGAAAGGTTTGTCATATGTATTAGGTATGTAGCCAACAAACCTGAACCATTGTACATTGTCTTATGGATGGTCACCAAGTGTCTATTTCTAAATCATTGTGGTGGGTTAACGAATCAAGAAACTAAAATGAAGAAATAAAAAGGCCACGATTATACACTGAAAGAAAGTAAACACTAGCAGAAGAAACTGAAATGTACACAAACATTACCAAAAAGAAAAAAAAATAAGTTGAGGGTGGAGAAATATAATGATAATAAAAAAAACAGCCTATATCTATTTTATTTTTGTCTATCAGCTTTTATTTTAGGAAACTTACATATATTTACTCTTCTGTTTTTTCCACAATACTGGGATTTGGGTAAAATTATTATCTCCATTCTTACAGAGGGGAAAACTAAGCTACAAAGAAGTAAAATAACTTATCTACGGGAAGTAAAGCAGCCAGATTCAAACCCCAAGAAGCAGTTCTCCAGAGCCCGTACAACTGATGATCTTGTTACATGCTATCCCCTCCCTTATCCATCGGGGATATTTCCAAGACCCCCAGTGGATGCCTGCAGCCATGAATAGTACCAAACCCTATATATACTATGTATTTTCCTATACATACACATCTATGATAAAGTTTAATTTATAAATTAGGCACAGTAGTAGATTAACAATAGTAACTAATGATAAAGTAGAACAATTACAAAAGTTATGTGAATGTGGTCTCTCTCTTTCTAAGTATCTTAGTGTACAAATTTAATAACTTTTCTCTCTTAATTAAGCATTTACCATTCACTTTGAGTGTAACTTTTCCAATTTTAGGTACAGCAGCAAAACTAACACAAGAGTTTTTCCTCTTTATAATTTCACAGAAGTTTTTCTTAAGGTAGATCTTAGCAACCTCAGCATACAATTTTTTTCCATTCCTTATTAAGATGAGAACTTTCATCTTTTTACATAAAAGAAGCACTTTACATCTTCTTTTTGGTATATCTGAATTGCCTGTATTGCCACTCTTGCACTTTGGGGCCATTATTAAGAAAAATAAGGGTTCCTGAACACAAGTACTGTGATACCATGGCAGTGGATCTGAGGGCCAAGATGCCTACTAAGTAACAAATGGAATACTCTGGACAAAGAGGTTGATTCACTTCCCAGGAGGGATGGAATCTGATGGCATTAGATTGCATCCCATTACTCGGAATGGCATGTAATTTGAAACTTATGAATTGTTAATTTCTCAAATTTTCCATTTATATTTTTGGACCATGGTTGACTGAAGGTAACTGAAACCTCAGAAAGCAAGAATAAGCGCCGGAGGGGGGACTACTGTATTACAACTGAAAATTTGAAAGGAGAAGGATTGTCTCCAAAAATAACGACCTGCTGGCTTTAGCGTCTTGTTAAAGGGCATTTGCATCAGTGAATTTAGGAAATTCCAGGGCTGCTTTGTAAACTCAAAAACTTTTTTGATCAGCCTGAATGGATCATTTTTTAGGGAAATTTCACATTCATTTATTAGTTCATAAGCTATAAAATATAAACACCAAATGATAATCATTTATATGAGACAATGTATCAAAGAACTAAAACAACCTTGGATTCTCTTTCTATAAGTGTATCTATGTTGGAAAACAGATTCTAATCAGAAGATTGGTGAGCACAAAATCAGATTGAGAGAAATTAGTTTATGATGGAAATGGTTGAGGGCATTGGGACTGATGTCCAGAATATGTATTCATATTCCAGTGTGGGAACATTATGGATATATGTTCCATTAGTTTGTGGCCAACTATGTCGTCTGCCTTAGGCAGAGATAGGAGGGGAATGTCTTAATGAAAACATTGTTTGTGGGTGTATGCATATATAATTTAGAGCAATAAATTCTATTTCTAGGGGAAAATGTAGGAAGGTTTAAATTAGAAAATGGAAATTATCAATAATCATACAACCCCGAGAATTTCTTTCACCATATGCACATTCTTTTTACTTTTTTTTTAACATGAAGTCAGAATAAGCACTTATCCAGCGCAAAACATAACCTTCAACATTCTCATTTTACAGAACTGTATAATTTTTCATTGTAATAATGTCATTTAATTATGTATTATATTTCCTTGGCTTTAGACATTTAGATTATATCCTTTTTCACTACTGTAAAGCATGCTATAATAAGCATTAATCTAAATAAATGTACATCACATTTCTGAATTTTGACTTAGGTTGTGATCTTAAATGTGGAAATGAAGGAACAAAATATGTAAATATTTTAATACCTTTGTTATGATTTACTATATTTACATTGCCTTTGGTCAGCATTGCCTTATTAATAAAAATATACATGTATATTTATAGAAAGAACTTGTATCCAGTGTATGTTTCTTTTTGTATTTCTGTAAATTCTAGTAAGGTTAATCATTGTGTCTTTTTGTGTATATTAGGCATTTGCCATTTCTATTCTCTGAAATCTATTTTCTAATACATTGTTTATTGAAGTCAATTTGTGTAAACTCTTTATACATTAAAAATTAGCTTTATCTCAGATTTATTTTTCTACATATTTCCTCCAGTATATGGTTTACATTTCAATTTGTTATATGATGAAAATTGATATGCTCCCCAAAGAACTTCATAATCTAGCCAAGAAGATTTAAGTAGATAAGATTTCAGAAGGCTAGATTCTGCTTTATTTCACAAAGTACTAAATTCTGTCATCCAGATCTTGAAAGTAATAGGATAATGGTGAAGACAAAGATCATTATAGCTTGAAGACTTCATGCTGTGGATGTGAAATTCCATTTTTATTTTCAACATATATTTACAGACTGGCAACTATGTATTAGGCACTGGCTGGGTACTGGGAATGCAGGCTGGGAATGAAATAAGGAAACCAATGACTCTTCTCAAGACATATATAGTTTATCTGAGGAGACAAAGTTTAAACAAGTGAAAGTAAATATAACTGTGTTGGATTTAATAGATGCTGTTCTGGTTACAGGGACTTTAAGTATAGGAAAAAATTGATACAATAAAAAGGAGAAACAGGGAAATTTCTGTTTAGTAAATAACATAAGTGTAGGCAAGATGCAGACATCAGTGTGATGGGGTTTTTAGTGATGAAGAGTCTTTCAGGCAAAGGTAGAGAATAAAAGGCACATGACATAAGGTTTAAGAAAAAAAGGCTTAATTTGAAGGTCATAAAATATCAGGTTGAGGGCTTTAGACTTTTCTATAACCATAGAAAATATCAAATTTTTTTAAAAAAATACAATAAATGTTGGAGAGGGTGTGGAGAAAAGGGAACCCTCTTGCACTGTTGGTGGGAATGTAAATTGAGACAACCACTATGCAGAATGGTGTGGAGGTTCCTTAAAACACTAAAAATAGAACTACCATATGACCCAGCAATCCCACTACTGGGCATATACCCTGAGAAAACCATAATTCAAAAAAGACATGTACTACAATGTTCATACAGCACTATTTACAATAGCCAGGACATGGAAGCAACCTACGTGTCCATGGACAGATGATTGGATAAAGAAGATGTGGCACATATATACAATGGAATATTACTCAGCCATAAAAAAGAAGTGAAATTGAGTTATTTGTAGTGAGGTGGATGGACCTAGAGTCTGTCATACAAAGTGAAGTAAGTCAGAAAGAGAAAAACAAATACCGTATGCTAACACATATATATGGAATCTAAAAAAAAAAAAAGTTCTAATGAACGTAGGGACAGGACAGGAATAAAGATGCAGATGTAGAGAATGGACTTGAGGACACGGGGAGGGGGAACAGTAAACTGGGACCAAGTGAGAGAGTAACATTGACATATATACACTACCAAATATAAAACAGCTAGTGGGAAGCAGCTGCATTGCATGGGGAGATCAGCTTCGTTTTTTGTGACCACCTAGTGGGGTGGGATAGGGAAGGTGGGAGGGAGACACAAGAGGGAGACACATGGGGATATATGTATACATATAGCTGATTCACTTTGTTATACAGCAGAAACTAACACAACATTGTTAAGCAATTATACTCCAATAAAGATGTTAAAATAAATAAAAATAAAACTTTCTACAAAGCCACAGTAATCAAACAGTATGTTACTGGCATAAAGCCAGACATATAAACCAATTGAACAGGATAAAAGCTCCAACAATAAGCCAATAAAACACTGAACCAGGAAGAAATAGATAATGACTAGTAATGAAGTTGAATCAGTGATTTAAAAAAAAATGACAGCAACAACAAATGAAAGTCCTGGACCAGATGGCTTCACAGGTGAATTCTATTAAATATTTACAGAATGTTAATGCCCATCTTTCTCAAACGATTCCAAAAAATTGTAGAGGAAGGAACACTTCCGAACTTATTCTGTGAGGACAGTATCACCTTGATGCAAAAACCAAAGTCTGGGAGGGTTATATCTGCAGCTTTGTTCTTTTTCCTAAGGATTGCTTTGGCAATTCTGGGTCTTTTGTGATTCCATATACATTTTAGGATTATTTGTTCTAGTAGAACAAGTATATTTATAATAGCTATAAATGGAGTATAACCTTTAAAAATTGTGAACCAGTCTTTTGTACTCTTGTAACGTATAATATTGTGTATCAACTATACTTCAATAAAGAAATATGTATGTATAAGAAAATTAGAAACAGACATTTCTTTATTATTTTTCTGTATTTTATATTTTGTTTTTCTTTTTTATTTGAGTATAGTTGATTTACAATATTACACTAGTTTCAGGTGTACAGCATAGTGATTTAATATTTTATATCCCATTTAAAGTTTTTGTAAAATATTGACTATATTCTCTGTGCTGTACAATATATATCTTATTTTATACATCGTAGATTGTACCTTTTAATTCTCTACCACTATCTTGCCCCTCCCTCCATCCCTCTATCCACTGGCAACCACAAGTTTGTTCTCTATATCTGTGAGTCAGTTTCTGGTTTGTTATATACATTCATTTTATTTTTTAGATTCCACATATAAGTGAAAACACAATATTTGTCAGTCTCTGTCTTATTTCACTAAGCATAGTACCCTCCAGGTCCATCTACGTTGTTGTCACTGGCAAAATTTTATTAATTATTTTTTATGGCTGAGAAGTATTCTGTCATATATATATTATATATATATATACATATATATATGTATATATATATAATATATATAAAATCTTCTTTATCCATTCACCTGCACCTTTTGATGGATATTTAGGTTGCTTCCATATCTTGACTATTGTAAATAATGTTTCTATGAAAATTGGGGTGCATATATTTTTTCTAATTAGTATTTTCATTTTCTTCAGATATATACCCAGCAGTGGAATTGCTGGATCACATGGTAGTTCTATTTTTAGCTTTTTGAGGAAACGCCATACAGTTTTACATAGTAGCTGCACAAATTTACATTCCCACTAACAGTGTGTAAAGTTTCCCTTTTCTCCATATTCTTGTGAACATTAATTTTTTGTGGTCTTTTTGACGATAGACATTTTGACAAGTGTGAGATGATATCTCATTGTGATTATGATTTGCATTTCCCTGATTAGTGATGTTGAGAATCTTTTCATGTGCTTGTTGGCATTCTGTATGTCTTTCATTCTTCTGCCTGTTTTTTAACTGTTTTCTTTTTATATTGAGATACATGAACTGTTTATATATTTTGGATATTAACACCTCATTGATAGTATAATTTACACATTTTTTCTCCCATTCAGTAGGTTTTGTTTTCATTTTACCCATGGTTCCTTTGCCATACAAAAGCTTTTACATTTAATTAGGTATCATTTGTGTATCATTTGTGTATTTTTTCTTTTGTTTCCTTTGCTGGAGTCAAATCTAAGATATATATATATATATAAAGATAGGTTCTAATTCAGTAGGTCTGGAGTGAAGTCTGGGTTGCTGCATTGGTAACAAGTTCCAAGGTGATGTAGCAAGGATCCAGTTTCTAGAGTCTATGGAGATAAATTTTTAAAATCCACTGTGGTATTGTTTGTAATAAGGAAATAGTGAAAAACCACCTAAATGTCCATCAACAGAAGGATGAATTCAGACAGTGAGACACTATATACTATTTTAAATGAATAAATTATAGCTACATGTATCATCATAGATAAATCTCAGAAACAGTGATGAGAAAAAAGAAAAATACAGAGGTGTCTGCATATTATGATGCCATTTATATTAATTTTGAAAGCATAAACAATACTATATATTGTTTATGAATACATATGTTATGAATATAATTACATGAAATAATAAATACCAAATTCAAGATGTGGGTTTATCTGGGGAGGGATGAGATTAGAATTGGGGAAAAAAAAAAAATATATATATATACACACACACACTTATGTCAAAGCATAGTCTGCCTATATTTTCTTCTAGGAGTTTTATGATTTCCAGTATGTTTAGGTCTTTAAACAATTTTGAGTTTTTTTTTTCTTTTCTATGGTGTGAGAAAATGTTCTAATTTCATTATTTTACATGTAGCTGTCTGATTTCCTCAGCACCAATTTTGAAGAGACCATCTTTTCCCCATTTTACGTTTTTGCTTTCTTTGTTGTAGATTACTTGACCATATGTGTGGGCTTATTTCTGGGCTCACTATTCTATTTCATTTATCGATGTGTTTTTATGCCAGTAGCATACTGTTTTTATTACTGTAGCTTTGTAGTATAGTCTGAAGTCAGTGTAATACCTCCAGCTTTGTTCTTTTTTCTCAAGATTGCTTTTGCTATTTGGGATCTTTTGTAGTTCTATATAAATTTTAGTATTATTTTTTTCTAGTTATGTAAGAAATGCCATTGGCATTTTGATAGGAATTGCTCTAAATTTGTAGATTCCTATGTATAATATGGATATTTTAACAATATTATTTTTTCCAATCCGTGAACATGGGATATCTTTCCATTTCTTTGTATCATCTTCAAATTTAACAGTATATTACATGGATCATACCCTATCATCAAGTTTGATTTATTCCAGATATGCAAGTATGGTACAATATCTGCAACCATCAATGTGATATGCCACATTAACAAAACTAAGGACAAAAATAACATGATCACCTTAATAGATGAAGAAAAAGCATTTGACAAAATTTAACTTCTAACATGTTAAAACTCTCATCAAAGTTGGTATAGTGGGGACATATCTGAACATAATAAAGGCTGTTTATGGCAGATCCATAGCTAACATCATAATCAGTGGTGAAAAACTGAAAGATTTTTCTCTAAAGTTAAGAACAAGACAAGGATAACCATTCTCATCACTTTTATTTAACATAGTATTGGAAGTCCCAGCCACAGGAATTAGACAAAATGAATAAATAAAAGCCATCCAAATTGGAAAGGAAGAAGTAAACCTGTCACTGCTTCTAGATGGCATGATATCAATACTATATATAGAAAACCCTAAAATCTGTAAAACTAAAAACTATTAGAACTAATAAATGTAAAGTTGCCAGATACTTTAATCCATTATTATCTAATTTTTAGACATGTCTAGAAGCCACTGGAATGAACATTGCCATTTGGCTATGAACAATCTGTTCATAATCTTATGGGATTAATATTTTTTTAATTGGTCTTGGAAGATAGGGTGGTCACATGACTATTGTTTGGTTAAACTACTCACACCAAAACATGAAGCTACTATAGGGGCTATATATATGTACATTTGTACACATTTGCATGTTTTATGTTTTAATATCTATATTATTCCAATAACATATGCATATTTATAAATTATTAGTATTTAATATAAAATTGGGGTGGAGATGAGATTATTAAATAAGATATCTGAATTTCCAGGAATGCTTTCAGTGAAGATTTAGAGAATTTTTGTGTGTGAAGCACTGTCCTAGGCACCAGGTTGAATTGTTTAACAAGACATAAAGGTCCCTCAGGACATTATTTTTTGGTAATTGTATATATAATTTAGATTAAATATGGATTTTTTCCTTTTAGAAAAAAGTAAGAGGTGCTAAATCTAATTATAACTTTAAGCCAATTTTGTGGAAATACTGCATTCTCTTTTACTACCAGACAACATCCCAGTGAAAGGAGGTGGGGCCAGAGGTTGTGGAACAGCTATTTCTTGTTCTTATTCCATTAGTTATGTATGTTGTCTTATTTAATTCTAGTAAGAATCTATAAAGTAAGCATTATCCCATTTGTTTTTATATGTGTGGAAGCTATGTATTAAAGATGTCACTAATCTAGGTTATCCAGCTGGTGTCCACACTGTGATTCTATTCAAGGTCTCTGTGAATCCAAACATATAGTAATTTTTATAGTGTAGTATGTTGGATACAGGTAAAGTTATTAAGCCTAGAGTTTCAAGTTTTTAAACCAAGTTTGAAATTTGAAATCATGCTAAATATATGGAATTGGTGACTATGTCATTATGTTTCCTACTTTCTGCTTACACCTAGATTAAAACATGAATCAACTTGTTTCATGACACTTGATAAATGGTTTCATTAGCTCCCCATTAGTCCTAGGACAAAGGTTAGGATGAAATAAGGTTTACAGTGTCCCACAGAATTTGTGCCCTTATCTCTCTGTAGTCTGTTTTGTTATGCCTCCATTTATACACCAAGATCCAGTGTAAAAAAGTGTTCAGATTTTTCTCATTTTCTTACACTTGCTGTGTTCCTTCCCCATTTGCAGGAGTTTCTACATGCTATTATTTTTGCTGGGAACACTCTTACCTTTACCAAGCTAACTCTTAACTGACCACTCAACCATTACTTATGCTAGTAATTTTTTCTGAATCCCTAAGGCTGGGTTATATATTCTCTACACAAGTTTCTATAGCACATTGCACTTTCCTTTCAACTTAACTAATTACACTGCATTGTATTATTAATTTAGTTTTGTTGTTGTTTTACCTGCTTAATTCTTAATTCCAGGAGACCAAAAACTGCCAGTCTTGTTTACATATCAACTCAAGCACTGAGTCTGGTTTCTGACTTCTATACATACTTATAGAACTTTCTTAAATTAATAGCAACAAATAATTTATTTCAAATAAGAATTGTCTGAGTTCCAAGTTTCTAAATAAAATAGGAAATAACAATTTTTCCATTCTAAAAGCATGATCTTAATAGAAGCTTGTAGGCAGTTTCAGTTGTACAATTCTACAGATTTATAGTTTGAATTTTATTATGCAATAATACATGTACTATTTCAAATGCATGCTACATATTTACATCTCTCTATATATGTGAAAATGCTAGGACATTGTGCTGTATGTATAAATGATATACATTTTAACTATACGACATAAATCGGTAATGTTTAGAAGATAGAGTGTCTTATTTTATATTTTGTAATTAAAAAAAATTTTTTTTCGATGTGGACCATTTTTTAGGTCTTTATTTAACCTGTTGAATAGAATATTGCTTCTGTTCTATGTTTTGGTTTTTCTGCTGCCAGGCATGTGGGATCTTAGCTCCCTGACCAGGGATTGAACCCACATTAAGTCTCAACCACTGGACCACTAGGGAAGTCCCTGTCTTATTTTAGAATAAAAATGAAGATATCTCAATCTGTTCTTATCCTTCTGACATTGTGTTAATATGGGGAACTTGTTGGCCTGAATGGACACAAAAACTCAATTATAGAAAAAGGCAGTAAGTTGTATAAATTTTACAGAAAAAAATTCAAGTGGGTTTCTTTCTTATTTAATCAAGGGTGTTTCTTATGTTAGTGATTGAAAACTTAGAGAAAGAAGTTGACTTGCTGGAGACCACTAGCAATTTCATGAAGACGAGTCAATTCTAAAATGTGCATGTTTCTCAAAAGAAATTTCTGTGCTAGGTCAACATATTCAGGAAGCAAATGAATTTATTTCAGATTTCTAATGAGCAGAGGGAATTTTCCTAATTAACAGGATCACACAAGGAGTAAAAAAAAAAAAAATCAGTTGATGTATTCTGCCATTAATCAACTAATTTCAGTGCAAGCAGCAGAGTCATTGATTCTTGTTCCTCATTGTGCAGGTCTCCAACATTGATGAACTGTAGTGAACTAAACTTCTAATTTATAGCACCGACTCTAGAATTCGTGACTTTCAGCTCTACTGGAGCAAGCCTACTTTTCCAATTGAAAGAACTATTTTTAGTTTGTAAAATATATTAATGTCGCTCTCACTCCATGATACACACAGGGAAACAGTATACAAGTACATTCAGAAGAAAAACATTATGCTCTCTCTTTGTTAGTGCATTTGTGTTAGTATAATCTTCTAATAATTAAAAATATATCTGGTCAAAGCAGAATAAACATTATGAAAATGAATTAAAATATTCTTAATCACTGGAACTATTTACTATCCTTGAGTATCTGTGCTACTTTCTTTTTAAACTTCTCAATTCTTAGCTTCACAATCTCTATGGAATAGGAAAAATAACAGTAATAACTTGTTAAATTCTGGAGAGAATTGAATAAAGTAATGATGGTAAATACTTAGCACAATGCTTTGCTCATAGTAAACTCCCAATACATGTTAGTTATCATTGATTAAATTTTATAATTGCTATTATTAATATTAATATTCTTTTTATTAACATCTTTATTGGAGTATAATTGCTTTACAATGGTAAGTTAGTTTCTGCTTTATAACAAAGTGAATCAGCTATGCATATACATATATCCCCATATAATATTGTTCTTTTGATAGAATTGACCACTTAGCATTTTTATGGGTGGGACCATTGTGTACCATTCTCTGCTTTCTTCTGGGTGTGTTCTCTGGAATTAATTTAGGCTAAACTGCAGGTGAACTAAGAGGGGGACATATCAAGTTTTGTGCATTAGTCATTAAATGAGTGAACAAAACTCGATGCTTGGGAATCCAACTATAATTTCTCTTATTGCCCAAGGGTAAGGATAATTCAAACATCTGCTCCTTTTTTTTTTTTAAACTTTCACTTGTAACCATATCTCCCCAGCTTAGCTGTAGTTGATTTCATTGCAACAGTGACAACTCAGTTTTCATCTATATATATTGCTAATTAACTTCATCTTCTGCTATGTAAGAAACCCCTGAGCCTTGAGTCACATTTGGTGCTTCCTTAATGAAAAATTTTATAACCATAGTTGTCTAGGGGGTGATAAGTTCCTTCTCTCAGAATCATATAACATAATTAGATATAAAAAATAGGAAAAGAAAAGATTAAAGAACAGGAAATGGAATAGATAGGAGAAGACTGATGTACACAACAAATAATTTTACAACATTTTCAAAGACTGGTTGCCAAAACACTAGAGCATGAAAATCATCTGGTATATTTCTTAAGACAGTAATGCCTCATAATTCCTGGAGAATTGCTTCCTTATCTCAATGAATCATAATTTTCCAGAGAGCATCTCTGGAATTTTAAAATTCTTGACTCTTTGTATTCTATCTGTTTGGAAGACTCCCTGCCCCCCGCCCCCACCACCCAGTCATGATAGCGTTTCTTTTGCCAAAAGCTGCTCCCAGTGAGTTAAAGCTGCTTTCACTTATAGACCCTATGGCCCCTGTTCAAAGATGGTATATGTGTTAGCATATTAAAAAAAAAAGAAAAGATGGTATATGGTAATGGTAAATTTTACTATAATTGTTTCCTTATTGTCTTTCCACCAAACCATGTATCCTGTAAAGTACAGACCCTGCTATGCTGCCTGACTTGTGATAGTTACCCACTAAATGTTTGTTGATTGAATGAACCATCTTTCTATGGGGGCATGGACACACACCTCACCAGCACAACACATTAAATATAAAGTAGGGATTATTGGGGAAGAAGTTATAAACACAGACATAGAAGATGATGCACTATTCCTTGAAATCTCAATCTGCAGAAATTGTGGTTAAATCAGAAATACCAGGCTGGTGTAACATGAAATGAGATTATTACAGGCATGCCTCCTTAATGCTACATATTTATACATAAAGGGAAAAGTGAACTCCTAGGCAACTTTGAAACACCTGGAGCTTCCTGGTTGTGAAAGTAGATTATTATTATTATTATTTTTTACATTTTTATTGGAGTATAATTGCTTTACAATGGTGTGTTAGTTTCTGCTTTATAACAAAGTGAATCAGTTATACATATACATATGTTCCCATATCTCTTCCCTCTTGCATCTCCCTCCCTCCCACCCTCCCTATCCCACCCCTCTAGGTGGTCACAAAGCACCGAGCTGATCTCCCTGTGCTATGCGGCTGCTTCCCACTAGCTATCTATTTTACCTTTGGTAGTGTATATATGTCCATGCCACTCTCTCGCTTTGTAGCAGCTTACCCTTCCCCCTCCCCATATCCTCAAGTCCATTCTCTAGTAGGTCTGTGTCTTTATTCCTGTCTTACCCCTAGGTTCTTCATGACATTTTTTTCTTAAATTCCATATATATGTGTTAGCATACGGTATTTGTCTTTCTCTTTCTGGCTTACTTCACTCTGTATGACAGACTCTAGGTCCATCCACCTCATTACAAATAGCTCAATTTCGTTTCTTTTATGGCTGAGTGATATTCCATTGTATGTATGTGCCACATCTTCTTTATCCATTCATCCGATGATGGACACTTAGGTTGTTTCCATCTCCGGGCTATTGTAAATAGAGCTGCAATGAACATTTTGGTACATGACTCTTTTTGAATTATGGTTTTCTCAGGGTATATGCCTAGAAGTGGGATTGCTGGGTCATATGGTAGTTCTATTTGTAGTTTTTTAAGGAACCTCCATACTGTTCTCCATAGTGGCTGTACCAATTCACTTTCCCACCAACAGTGCAAGAGTATTCCCTTTTCTCCACACCCTCTCCAGCACTTCAAAGCTTTTGCACAGCAAAGGAAACCATAAACAAGACCAAAAGACAGCCCTCAGAATGGGAGAAAATATTTGCAAATGAAGCAACTGACAAAGGATTAATCTGCAAAATTTACAAGCAGCTCATGCAGCCCAATAACAAAAAAACAAACAACCCAATCCAAAATTGGGCAGAAGACCTAAATAGACATTTCTCCAAAGAAGATATACAGATTGCCAACAAACACATGAAAGGACGCACAACATCATTAATCACTAGAGAAATGCAAATCAAAACTACAATGAGATATCATCTCACACCAGTCAGAATGGCCATCATCAAAAAATCTAGAAACAATAAATGCTGAAGAGCGTGTGGAGAAAGTAGATTATTTAGAAAAGAAACGCCTTCTGGAATGCGCCAGTTCTTGTGTTGACCTCAGATTAGTAACTCTGTGCTACCTTATAATATGAGGGGAGAAACTGAATTTCTACCACCAGTCTCATGAACTGTTCTCATTTCATGAATGAACTATTCTCATTTCAAGAATGCAGTGTTCCCTGTCTGTGTACCATTCTCTGCTTTCTTCTGGGTGTGTTCTCTGGAATTAATTTAGGCTAAACTGCAGGTGAACTAAGAGGGGTCATATCAGGTCCAATATATGTATCAGAAGAGAAGTAGGTAGGAAGGCTCTTTGGGATTTGTGAAGGTTTCTCCAGCTTCTAAGATTATTCCAAAACATTTAAAAATTTTGAGTTTTGTGATTTTTCTTCAGATTAAATCCAAGAAATATTTTTCTCCACCACAGTATACTAGCTTTGAAGCTTTTTACTTAATCTCACTGAGCTTCTGTGTACTAAAATTTCAAAAGGGAGTAATACTACCAGCCTATTGGCAATTTTGTGGTTATTACATGAGACCATACTTTAAAGCATTTAATACATTTTCGGAAGCACATCGCCAATAAGCATTGAATAAATGGTGGATGTTACTAATATATTTATGACAAATGAAGAGCATTAGAGTTTTGAAAGACAAAGAAGCCACATGAGAATGAACTGAAATGAAGAAAATACATCTCAAAAGATGTTAATTACACATAAATGTGTAAGTAAGGAATCCTATAAAATTTCACAAGAGAGTGAAAGCAACATAGGTTTAGTCAATCTGTACTACAGATAAACTTGGATGGTGGAATTGGAGGTTGAGATGTTAAAAACGTAATTAAGTGGAGCTGACGGGAAAAGAAGGAAGGATCTGTGCTCTGATGAAAAAAGAGTTAAATATGTCAATTATACTGTCTATTAATTTAAAAATAAGTAGTGTATTGAACTGAAAAGTCTGAAATTGTAGGAATCCTTTGAAAATGTTGACAGTGCCTCACAATCTTAGAAATTGTTTCCTCTAACCTTAAGACACTATGATACAATGAAAATGCATCTCATATTAACCTGGCAGCTATAGATTCTATATCTAAGCTCTACCTCTTCATAGGTAATCAAAGAATCCCTTTGAGTATCAGCTTTTGCATCTATGAAATGAAAATAATAGTGCCGTCCTATTGGATATTCTTCAGATAAAATACCACAGTGAAAAGACATGACATATATTTGATAGCAAAACAAATGAAGGTTCCTGGCCTGAAGGAACTTCATGGTGGAAGCTACATTTAAGTGCCAACCAAAAGGAAGTCCCCTTGCCTTCACTGACTTATTTTTACAAAAGGCTAGCCGTGTGAACAAAACTAAAGCATTGGTGGTAGCTGAAATGTAGCATCACCACAACTACCTGAATATGTTAGAAGACAGTATTCTCTGCAGTATTGGTCTTTCATCTGGAGTCAAATTCTGCCTGCCCAAGATAAGTTTTGTCAAAAAATGTATATGTGGTTGATTTTCTTATGTCTCAGATACTTGCCAGAATTTACTACTGTGAAAAAAAATCTTTTTTCTCTACGATGATTTTTTTCTCCTTATATCAGTGGCCCTTCATTCTGCTTATCACTTGGCCACAAATTCTGAAACAAAATTATTCCTTTGCAATTTGTTGTCACATTAGCAGAGGCTTAACTGATATTCATAAATCAGCATGTGGCCTATTGATGTAAGGTTCTTTGGTAGAGATTGATGGTCACTACCCCTGGTAATGTATTTTTCTTTTATTGGTCAGCATCAGTGCCATGAACATGAGGTATTCAGATGAGATCCATGCATCTCAAATTTTAATTGGGAAAGGAATAAGGGAGTCATCAAAAAATATTGTGCCTAAATTAGAATATGCTTCAAAATTAAGTGAGAATTCAGAGGGTTTTTTTTTCATTAAGAAACACGATTTAAAGAGAAAAATAAATTGTATTTTTTGGTAGGGAAGAGAGAGTAAAGGATTTGAGTGTTTTTTCCTCTCTACATGAACCTTTGACCTTGCTAGTTTTATAAACTTGGAAAATAATTTTATGTATATCTGCACTGTACTCATTTAATAATAGATCTTGCACGTGTTCCCAATGTTTTAAACATTTCTCTACAATACCCCTTTGAATACCTACCTGGTAATTGTTATGTAGAATACTTAAACCAATTGGACACCTAGATTGCTACAAAATGTTCACTGCAGATCAGATAAGTGATAATTTATTCCTAGAAATATTTATTGAAATCCTAGAAAATACTACATTTAAAAAGTGCATGATGGGGCTTCCCTGGTGGTGCAGTGGTTGAGAGTCCGCCTGCCGATGCAGGGGACACGGGTTCGTGCCCTGGTCCGGGAGGATCCCACATGCCGCGGAGCAGCTAGGCCCCGTGAGGCGTGGCCGCTGAGCCTGCGTGTCCGGAGCCTGTGCTCCGCAGCGGGAGAGGCCACAACGGTGAGAGGCCTGCGTACCGCAAAAAAAAAAAAAAAAAAAAAGTACATGATTATACCTGCATTGGCAGCCAATACTTCCCTTCATGTTCCCAGATTTTTGGTAAGAGCTGACAGAATCCATACTAGTTTTTCATATGGCAAGATTTTAAGGATCTGCCACCCCTTAAAAAATTTCCACAACCCATAGAGCATTCTTGAAAGTCACTGTACTAGTATCTTTATCATTGCTTTCTGGTTAAAATCCAAAGGACTTGTGAGAGAGTAGTACAAAGCTCTTAACCAGTTAAACATAAATATGGGCAGTATGGTTAGGACAAAAACAGGCTTGGTATAGACTGAGAATAATGTGTGTAAAAGGATAAAGTAGCCAGGAACATGTTCTCCCCAGTGGGAAATTTTGGACAATTAATGGAGAGCAACTTTCTTAAAATCAGCGCAAGTAGAATGATTAACCCAGAGCCTCTTAGGTGGCTTTTCATCTCCCTGTACATGCAGCCCCCAGGCCGCTTCGGCTTGTGTTGTCACGCTCACTTTATCATTGTGAAGTCTGCACTTTGCTTCCGAACAAACTTAGCAAGAGCTTGCAGGGAATATTAAAAAAAAAAAAAGTTATGTTTTTAATGATTGCCAGGGGATATTAGAAAAGTGTATGCTCTCCCTTTTCAGAAGAAAAAGTAACATAGGTGTTTAACAAGATTTATCTTCACATAAAATAATGAAATCTCCTTTTTGGATTAGGAAATGCAATAACTCAGCCAAACCCTGGCACAAGGTATGTTCCCCTATTGAATCCCCTTCTGTTTCAGGCTGAGAAAGTAAAAGAATTGGAAAAGGGTTGACATATTTAATGCATGTAAAACTGTAAAGATAATATATTTTTAATAAGCCTCTGTCTTTCCTGTCACTTTTTACAATGATGGTGCTGTATTGCATTCATTTCAAAACAGGAATGAGGTTAGAACTGATTGTGTTCAATTTATTATAAATGTATTTTTAAAAAATTTTGCCAAGCACAGTTTTATAGATACGCAATCCAACAAGCATAAAAACACCTCAGAGGGATAAAAAGAGAAGAAAAATATAATTGGGTCACTGAGCCAGGTTCTAAGATCATATTCATCTTCAAAACAGTAGTAACTAAGCAGTACTGACCTTTTCCTTCAAGAAACTATCTCTTTCAAAAATCTAGTTTCCTAATCTCTCTAAATTATATTTTGATAGGAAAGTCAAAGTCCCTGTAAAAGTTCAGATTCTTATTGTATGTTTACTTTGACATAGCCAATAATTATTAAAATTTCCAATAATTGGCCTTCTATCACTTATTTATGAATTCTGTATATTTTTATCAGAAGATTTAGGTAAGCCAATGTGAAACAGAAAAAAATATCAGTTAAAAGAAAAGGTCAGGGACATAATGATAGAATATGAATCCTTTTTTAAAATTGTAATAGAGCTCTAACACAATGATATCCAGGCTGTGAAGAAATTTACAGTTTTTCAAACTGAATCAGAAATTTAACTGATATGTAGGAGGTTAAAGCAAAGATGAAAGCTGTGAGTTATAGGACACACAAGTTCCAAAAGAAAATCCATAACAAACTTCTCAGGAGACCAGATATTTTCTTGGCTTTTAATTATATAGTGTAGGAGGAAAAATAATTTTCCCTCTACCCTTCTGAGTTCTTGACTGAGACCCCCTTGTAATAAAAGACAGAATAGTAAGAGAAAAACAAACAGAAGTTTATTATCATCTATAACCCATGTACAGATGAGAGATACCCAGGAAAACTGAGAATTCTCCCAAATCTCTCAAGTCACCACCTTAAGTACCAGCTTCAGCTAAAAACAAAAGAAAGATGTTGGGGGATGGGAAAGACAGTTATGAACGGTTACCAGAAAAAAGCACAATAAACTAGGGATAAACTTGTTATTCAGGCTTAAGTCCTTGCCTGCTCCATTGGTAAGATTGTCCTGTGATTTAGAGTCATTCTTTTCTTCCTGGTACTAAGAGGGAGACACCCTTATAAATCGAGATTTCCCTTATAAGTGTACATTTCCCTTACAAAAGAGTACCTCCTACTGATTTTACAGTTTCTCTTCTATCTGTAGTTTCTCAAAAATAATCAGCTTAAAATACTCCTTATGACATAGAGACATATTTTGGAGTAGCCCATTCTGTTACCCATCAGTAGTTACTTCCCTGCTTTTGGTCTTTCCATAGCTGACACTGAGTGAAGAAATGAATACTAATATTGTGACTTTCCAAAGAATTGGAATGAAATATTTCCTGTCACTCCCTGAACGCTGAACATAAGATAAAGGAAAACACTCTCTTACCACTCGTACCAGCCTTTTGTTGAGAGACAAAATGGTCCTGGTGTAGAGAACTTGGGTTCTACAGATTGATGCAATAGTAACACCCTGATAACGCAAAGGAACATCAGTAGCCTTCCAGCAATGTAAGTTAGTCTTACTCTGGAGAGGCAAAGTGGTTAAGATTTAATAAAAGTGTTAAATTAACAGAACAAGGAGATCATTAGATGGAGGTGGCTGTTATGTCTTGACAGCCCATGTAGTAAGCAAACCAAAATCTAAGCCTGTAAATGCCTCATGGTCACAGTACTGAAGCCTATACACAACGAATAAACAGCCCACTATACTTTAAGCTATATCCAATCAATAATTTTCTTGCTTTGCTTTTGCTTTTTCTTTATAAAAGTCTCTCCCCAAGTTGTTGGCACACTCCTAACCAGTTCTGTTTTGATGCTGCCAGATTCAAATAGATTTTTGCTCCAAAAACCTCTTAAAATTTTTAATATGTCTTAGTTTACCTTTTAACATAAGTCACACCATATTCTTGCCTGAACCAAATTTGGTACCAAACTCTCAAGTCTCACTGTTACTCTGAACTACAAATAACTCTGTTTCTAGGCTGGATTTGTTATATAGCAATTGGATGACCTAGGGTAAGCCGTGATCTTATGTGATATTCTGCCTCAACTTTAGTGTTATTGATGCAGTAGTAACACCCTGAACATACTGAATGTGCATTGTCCAACACAATAATCCCTTCAAAGAGTAAACGTGATATACCAGCTGTTTGGCTCAATGTTTCTAATAAATGTACTTCATTTTCACGGCTTAATCATGCATATAAAGATGCAAAAAAATCTTCCCTGTGAAGATTATTGATATGGAACAAGCAGTGACTATAAATAGCTGTTGAATAAATGAGAGAGAATGTTACCAAACTCAGGTTCAGCTGCTTGCTGCTCAAAAGCCAATAATTTAAGAGACAAGTGTCAGTAGAAAGGAAGGGTGCTCTAAGCAGAAAAGCTGGCAGTCTGGGGAGAAGGTGGACTCATGCCTTGAGACCAGCTCCCAAGATTCCACTCAGCCGTGACAATTTTTAAAAGAAAAAAAGGGGGAAGAATCTCAGTGAATCATCAAGGCAGGAGGTTGGGTTCTGCATCCTTCTCCATTTCGTGCAGACCGGCTGACTGTCTTTCAGATGTTATCTTGCCCTTGTGATCTGCCTGCAGGATTGCTAAGGGGGCTGTTGGGGATAGAGAGCTGGCATTCTTTAACTACTTAATTCTTCATTCTTTTTTTATCTAGGAAAAGAATCAACAGGTTAGATAAGGCATGGTGTGCATTCAGGAGAGACTTAAGTCAGAAGTTAGGTTAAATTGCCTAGTGATCTCATTCCTATAATTAAGTTCTTCTCAGGTTAGAGGGAAACAGAAATGGGCAAACAGGAAACAGGCAAAAGAGCTGCTTTCGGGAGCTATGTTTGTTTAGATATAGATATATACTGTTTACTGAAGATACAGCCAAAATTGAATCATATAGTTTACCTTGATGAAATTGTCAAAGTTAGAGTTAGTTATGCCATATTATTATTAGCATTCCTTACACTCCTTTTATATATTGGTGTTATCTACCTAATTATTTGGTGAGCTATCTGAGGTCTGGACTTTTTTGCTTCTTAAACCTCAAAAATTTTAGCACATACAATTATGCTACTAAAAAGAGTTTGATCAAGTTGACCCCTTGATGTGACCTAACATGCATTTTCTCATTTTTTTTGAAGTTTTTCTTGTATTTGGTTGTGCCATGGAAATTGCCTAAGTCTCAAATCACATGAGGATTTTTATGTGAAATTTAGCCATATGGAACACTAAAAAGAAAATTAGTCCTCCTGCCCTTACAGAATGAGCTCATATTTAACTTCTGTGCTGTAGATAGAAATTCAGTTTTATGAACCAGTTAAAGGAGAAGTGCATGGTGTGCTTTCTGCAGCACTTAGATATTGGTATATGAATTTTTTCTTTTCCCAAGGCTAAGCAGGGGAAGCCACAGCAATACGACTTTTTAAATGTGAGTGAAACTCTCATCTGAAAACTTTCCACTACATAACTTCACTCAGTTGACCTGATGACGCAAATAGACACAGGCTGTAGGTTAAAATAGGGACAGAGGACTGAAAACTCTTACAAGAACACTAAAGTTGAGGCAGAATATCACATAAGCAGCCTTGTATTTCAGAATTCTCCTTATGTAACCTTCACACTGGTTAGTCCTGCAATGCCTCCATGATGATCAGACCCTAGAGCTCTGGGCACAAGAGGGAACCAAAAATCTTCCCAGTCAACACTCTTGTGTAAAGTTCACGTAGTTAGGACAGGCAAAGCTTGCCGAGAATGTGCATTGTCCAACACCATAATCCCTTCAAAGAGTAAACGTGATATATCAGCTCTTTGGCTCAGTGCTTCTAATAAATGTACTTTATTTTCATGGCTTAATATAAAAAGTTACACAAATATGCTAGTCTATACATAATTTTTCTCTTCTTTCTTTGTATGTCAAAAAGACATAAAATCAATAAGTATCTACTATATTCCTTGCACTATGCTAAATGTTAAGGCAAAATTGATTAATATATATATATAAGTGTAAATTATATATATTTATATATTATAAATAACTGTGCCAGTTGATTAATTAGTGTATTAGGCAGTAACATGCATTGCATTGGGCATTGCACTATACCAGGCACTGAGGGAGGTATTTAGAATATAGCTGTAAACAATGCAGATATAGGTGAGCAGCCCATAGTCTAGTGGAGAGCAGACAAAGACGTAATTGCAGTGCAGTTATGATGAATGACTAATGGACATATAAGTATTAACCAGTCCCATAAACTTTGAAGAGTAGGGTAGAAGAACATTGTATGTTTGGGGAGCAGAAAGTTTCCCATGTGCCTCAGAGTCTGAAATCCTCTAATTTTCATTATCCTTCCCTTCATAAGTTATTATGTATTACATAAATAATTATTTTTATTTTTTATTATATTTCTTAGGTTTGGGGGAAGTTTCCTCTTTTTAAGCCCTTCTTCCCTGTGTAATTTTCACAAAAAATAGAACTGTTTAGAGCAGGTTTTTCTGTGAAGAAAATAAATTATCTGACTCTGATACCTCACTTCTTCTGGGAATTATATTTTCTGTTCTTCTAGTGACAATTCTGGACTCCACTCTGATGCTCATTTTCTTACAAGACACCCTGAAACTGTTGATTCAAAGCTTGACAAATAGCCCAATTTATGCCCAGCAGAGTCCTTCTCTAAGTCTTTTTAGAAGGAAAAGAGACAATCAATGGCTCTAATGATGCAGACCACGGGGATAAAGATCTGAATTTTGGGAGCAATGAAAACCTTGCTCGTTGGTGAGATAGGTCTATAAAGTAAGAAAGTAGACACAACATGCAAAAAGAAGGCTGTGCAACCAGGTCTGGGAAAAATTAATGCCTGAGCCAACTTATTCCTAGGGCCAAGGTACATTATTTTCCCTTTTCAAGGTTTGATTGTTAAAACTCTCCTTGAACTTTATGAAACAATAAAGCTGCTTGAACAGCAAGCTAATTCACGTTGTACTCCTTTCACTTGTAACCAAAAAATTCTAGAGTATATAACCAGTACTTTTTATTTTCTCCTTTCTTATTTATAACACAATCCTCAGTATAAAACCCTAATAGACACTCTAAATTTATTGTGTATGCTGTTGATATTGATAGTATCATGTTATGACAAGGATTGTATGATTCCCATACTTCGCTCAAATTATTCTTGGAAAAAAATCTTTAAGACTATTTATACATTATCATTTTTTCTCCTTGCATTTTACACATATAAGTTATTCTATGTCTTTATTGTTAAGACAGATCAGTTTCCTTCTCCATCATCATTCTAGATGGGACTTCCAGTTAATTATCAAGGAATGAGGAATTGGTACACAAGTACACACTTCTAGGTTCTTTCTCTACCTGTTTATATCCTCCTCCTTACAAGAAGAGAACTAGATAATTAATTGATTAGAATCATACACTCCTTGGGACATTTGACAACCCAGGGTGTAAGTTCGTTGCTCTAAAAAGGTAATGCATGTCAGTTGGATTTCACTTGACTCAGTTTGAACATGTTGCTGTTCTGATAGCAGCCCATATTATAGTAATGCCCAAGTGGAAAGTAGGGTGATATTAAGAAATAAGTTCTCTGTAAGGCTTGGAGACTAAATTATCTACAGTAGGCTTGTTTCTTTTGGATTCCACCCTTTCTTGGATTTCTTCGAAAATGTTATTAAACAATAACTTACCATTTTCCTACGTCAAATCTCAGACTCTATCATACTTACTTTTTCTATGTATTTGCCTATTGTAGGTGCTTAATATAAGTGGAATCATACAAGATTTGTCTTTTTGTGTCAGGCTTATTTCAGTTAGCATAATGTTTTCAAGGTTCATCAGGTTGAAGGATGTATTAGAGTTTCTTTCCTTTTTAAGGGTAAATAATATTCCACTATGTGTGTATACCATACTTTGGTTATTCAGTCTTTTGATGGACTTTTGGTTTGTTTCCAACATTTGGCTATTATGAGTAATGTTGACGTGAACATTGATGTACAGTTATCTATTACAGTCCTGCTTTCAATTCTTTGGTGTATATACTCAGAAGTGGAAATAATGGTTCATACGGTGATTCTATGTTTAACTTTTTGAGAAACTGCCAAACTGTTTTCCACAATGGTTGCACACATTTTCCATTCTTGACAGCAGTGCTTTAGGCTTCTAATTCTTCCACATCCTCATCAATATTTGTTATTTTCTTTTTGTTTTGTTTTGTCTTGGTTAATAAGAACCATTCTAGTAGGTGTGAAGTAATATCTCATTGTGGTTTTGACTTACATTTTCTTAATGACTCGTGAGGTTGAACACTTTTTTATGTGCTTATTGGCCATTTGTTTTTGTTTTTGGGAAAACTGTTTATTCAAGTTCTTTATTCATTTTTAAAAATTGTGTTGTTTTGCTGCTGTTTTGTTGAGTGGTAAGAGTTCTTTAAAAATCTTTTATCAGATATATGATTTTAAAATATTTGCTACCATTCCATGAGTTGTCTTTTTATTTACCTGATAGTGTCCTGTGATGTGCAAACATTTTTAATTTTGATGAAATCAAAATTGTCAATTTTTCTTTTGTTGTTTATGCTTCTAGGGTCATATTCAATAAATCACATCCAAAGTCAGTGTAAGTAACATTCTCCTATAACTTCTTCTAAGAGTTTTTTAACATTTTAGCTCTTAAAGTTTATGTCTTTTTTGAATTGAATATTATAGCTTGATAGTAAGGTTTGAAGTCAGGAAGTGTGAGTCTTCCACATTTGTTCTCTTTTTTCAAGATTGATTTGGCTACTTGGGGTCCCTTGAGATTCCATATGAATTTTAGAGTGGATTTTTCTATATCTGAAAAAATATCATTGGATTTTGCATTAAACCTATTGATTTCTTTGGATAATATTGTCATCTTAACAGTATCAAGCCTACGAATCCACGAACATGGGATGATTTTCCATTTATTTGTCTTCTTTAATTTCTTTCAGCAATGTTTTATAGTTTTCAGTGTAGAGGTCTGTCACCTCCTTGATTAAATTAATTCCTAAGTAGTTTCTTCTTTCTGATGCTATTATAAGTGGAATTTTTCCTTAAGTCTTCTTTTCAGATTTTTTAATGTTAATGTGCTACTAATGTTTATGTGTTGATTTTATATCCTGAAATTTTGCTGAATTAGTTTGTTATATCAAATCATTCTTTTGTGTGTGGGATATTTAGGGCATATATATATATATATATATATATATGTATATAATCTGTGAACAGAGATAATTTTATTTCTTCCTTTCCCATTTGTATACCTTTTATTTCTTTTTCTTGCCTAATTTTTCTCTCTAGAATTTCCAGTACCATGTTGAATAGAAATGGTGAAAGCTGGAATCCTTGCTTTTTGATCTTATGGGAAAACATATCAATTTTTTTAACATTGAGTATGATTATTTTTAGCATTGAGTATATGGGTTTTCCATATAGAGCCTTTATTATGGTAGGAAAGTTTACTTTATCCCTAATTTATTCAGTTTTTTTAATCAAGAAAGAGTGTTGAATTTTTGTCAAAAGGTTTTTTTTTAATTCATCAGTTGAGATGACCATGACTTTTTTCTTTTATTCTATTAATGTGGTATTTTACATTTATTGGGTTCACATGTTGACCCATCCTTACATTTAAGGAATAAATCCAACTTGGTCTTGTTGTATTCTCCTTTTAACATGATAAATTTGGTTTGCTAGTATTTAGCTGAGGATTTTTGTAAGGAAACTTGGTTAGTAATTTTCTTCTTTTTGGCCGTGTGTTTGGCTTGGCATTAGTCTAATGCTGGTATTATAGAACAAGTTAGGAAGTTTTCCTTCCTTTTCAATTTTTTGTAAGAATATGATGAAGAGTGGTGTTAATTCTTCTTTAAATGTTTGGTAGAATTTACCAGTGAAGCCATATGCTTCTGAGGTTTTCTTATTTGGGAGGTTTTTGAATATTGGTTAAGTCTTATTACTAGTTATAAGTCTATTCCAGTTTTCTATTTCTTCAAGATTCAGTTTTTGAATATTGTGTTTTTCTAGGAAGTTTTTCATTTTATCTAGGCAATCCAATTTGCTGGTGTATAAATATTCTCTTCAATAACTATTATTATACTCCTTTACATTTTGGTAGCAAAGTCCCTATTTTTACTTCTGATTTTAGTAATTTCAGTCTTCTTTCTTTTTTCTCTGTCAATCTAACCAAATGTTTGGTAATTCTATTGATCTTCTCAAAGAACCAGATCTGGCACCCTGGTTTCTCTAATGATTTTGTATTACCTGTTTTATTTATCTCTGCTCTAATCTTTATTATTTCCTTCTTTAAGGTTTAAAGTTAGGTTATTGATTTGAGAAATGTCTTTTTTAATGTAAGCATTTACAGCTGTACATCTCCCTCTTAGTTTTGGTTTCACTGCCTTCCATAAGTTTAGTAGGTTGTGTTTCTTTCTTTTTCTTTTTTTCTTAAGGTACATTTTCTAATTTTCCTTGTGGTGTCTCCTTAGACACATTGGTTGCTTAAGAATATGTTGTTTACTTTCCACATGTTTGTAAATTTAAAAATTTTTCTTCTTTCATTGATTTCCAGCTTCATGTCATTGTGATCAGAAAATATACTTTGTATGATTTCATTTTTTAAATGTATTAAGTCAGGTTTTGTTATCTAAAATATTTTCTATCCTGGAGAATATTCCATGTGCACTTGAGAAAAATGTGTATTCTGTGTTCTTGGGTGGATTTTTCTGTATGTCAGTTAGGTTTAATTGGCTTATGGTGTTGCTCAAGTCCTGTATTTCCCTGTTGATTTTCTTTCTCATTATTCTATCCTTTATTAAAAGTATTGAAGTTTCCAAGCATTAATTGTAAAATTTTTTTTCTCTCGCAGATTCTGTCAGTGTTTGTTTCACATATTTTTGCTCTCTGATGTTGGTGCACATAGGTCCATATTTGTTAGGTCTTCTTAATGAATCAACTTTTTTAACAATATAAAATGTTCTTTTTCATCTCTTGTATTTGTTTTTAACTTAAAGTCTATTTTGTCTGATATTTGTATAGTCACCCCAACTCTCTTTGGTTACTATTTTTATGAAACATCTGTTTCCATCCTTTCAGCTTCAACCTGTGTATATCCATAGATTTAAAGTGGGTGAGTTTTGTTGTAGATAGGCAGCAACATACAGTTGGGTTCTATTTTCTTTTATAAACATTCTTGGAATGAATGCTTTTTAATTGGATATTTTAATTCATTTATCTTATATAAAGTCATTACTTATAAGGAAGGACTCTTGCCATTTTGCTGTTTGTTTTCTGTATGTTTTATCTCTTTATTATTCCTCATCTCCTACATCATTGCCTTCTTTTGTGTTTAGTTGATTTTCAGTACTGACATGATTTGATTCCCTTCTCGTTTACTTTGGTGTTTATTCTGCTGATTTGTGGGTGTGATCATCATTGGGATTACCTCCAATGTTGTAAAGTTATAACAGTATCTTAAATTGATATCACTTGAACTTCAGTTGCACTGACTGTTCTCCTTTATAGCTCTTCCCTTCCCCTTTATGTTACTAATGTCACAAATTACATGTACATATTGTATACTTATTAACATTAATATGTAAATATTTTGTGCTTTTTTTTTGTTGTTGTATTTGTATATAGTTTAGTTGATTTCCTTTAGTTCTTTCTCTGTGTTTCCCTTTAGTTCTTTGAGAATATTTACAACAGTTTCTTTTTTAAGTCCTTGTCTAGTAAGGTCATAATACTTGGTCTTACTTTGCCTTGGTTCCTCTATCTCATAAAAGAGGGGTAAAAGTAGAATATTTGTCATTGGGTTATTAGGGAATAAAATGGGGTAATAAATGAAAAACATTTAAACAGTTCTCAGAAAGATGAGCTATTTTAGCATGTAAAATATGCAATGCAAATTAAATTTTCAAATGCTGAGAAAAGTTTCTGGAAGAAAATGCAAGTGGCCCAAAGATGCTAGGCAATTCAATACCTTTGGTAATGTAATTATCAATACTATGTTCTTTTTAACGAGAAGAGAAAAGACACAAAAT
Source organism: Orcinus orca (assembly GCF_937001465.1). Classification (NCBI taxonomy): domain Eukaryota; kingdom Metazoa; phylum Chordata; class Mammalia; order Artiodactyla; family Delphinidae; genus Orcinus; species Orcinus orca. Next base: position 15,265,211 of record NC_064565.1, on the reverse strand, counting down.
CACATATTCCCAGCTTGCTGGGTCTATGCAGCCCCATAGTGGTCTCGGGCTAAGATGATTGGAAATAATGGAGAAGAATTATACACGTACAGAAACGTTTATTCACACATGGAGTAACTAAAATAAAAATATTAGAAATGTAGAGACTTTATACTACTGTATAATCCTAAGGGTTTATACCAAAAAAAATGTGTTTATACTAATAATATATTTTGTTACTAATGTATTTTGTTGTTATTTATCTTCCCTAGGAATCTGTTTCCTTCTGTATTAGCCTTTCCATTTGTTTATCTCTATCTTTTTCTCTCATGTTGCATGCTTCATCAAATGTCTGATGATTCTCAGTTTTCTATTGATATTCAAGACTCCGATGATTGAAACGCTGACTGGGAGTTCTATTTTCTTGTCAATTGATAGGACTCTTTTTAGGATGACCTCAAAGGAGCCAGAGAGTAAGCGTCCCCCTGCCCCATTCAGGATGGGAGGAAATAGCTGATGCTGACAATCACTAGTTGTCTCAGTTCATTCCAGCTATTATAAAGTTTTAATGAATAAACCTTTGTTGTATTTGCCAAGGGGCTAACATCTGGGTAGTAGGCATTGTGGCTGGAGGTGGCTAAAGGACATGATGAGGTCTATGGTTTCATATAAAAGCACTAAATCAATCTCTATATTTTATTGGCCATATCTTCTATACATTTCATCCCTCTTTCTAGGCTTCCCAGAATCCAGAGTCTCCTGGGAGTTCTACAGAGCAGTCAGGTTTATGAAGGCTATCTCTTCCTCTCTTTGGTGTCATTGTCAAACTTCTTACTTTTTTTCTTTTTTTTTGGTCTTTCATACATTTATTGGTTTTCCTTTTTGTAGGGGGAAATTCCTGTTTCCATTTAAGTTTTTTATGTTACGTTTGTTTTAACAGTTTTATTGTGGTATAACTGATATACAGAGAACTGTATATACTCAACATGTACCATTTGATGAGTTCGGACATATGCAAATACCCATGATACCACAACCACAATCATGGAAGTAGGTATATCAAACATCGCCCAAAGTTTCCTTGTTTCACTTTTGTGTTTGTATTTCATGGTAAGAACATTTAATATAAGATCTACCCTATTTATACATTTTGAATTGCACAATGCTATCTTGTTATCTGTAGGCGCTATGTTACGCTGGAGATCTCTGGAATTTATTCATCTTGAACACCTGAAACTTTATACCCACTGAAAAACAACTCCCCATTTCCCCCACCCCTCAGACACTGACAACCACTATTGTAGTCTCAGTGTTAGACAAGTGAATGGATAATGAAAATATAGTTTATACAGACAATGGAATATCAAGCCTTAAAAAAGAAGAAATAACTGCCATTTGTCACTACATAGATGAACCTGGAGGACATGATGCTAACTGGAATAAGCCAATCCCAGGAGGGGAAAAAAAAAATAACACGTGTGACTCCACATATATGAAGTATCTCAAATAATCAGACTCATAAAAGCAAAAAATACAGTAGTGTTTGTTTTTAATCAAATACTCTATTTCACTATAAGAAATCAATGGTGTGAGGAGAAAAGGATGTAAGCGTCTGTTATTTTTTTCGCCATCTTGAAAGAAAAGGCCACTGGTGATTTTGGTTAGCAGTATGTAAACTGTAAGTTTGGGATTGCTTTTTAAATATTTTGATCATATTTTAAAGACTGTAAGGGAGATAACTGTATGTTGTTTCAGATATGTCCTTTCTGGGACAACATCTCTTTTTTTCCCCTAGTTTACTGAGATAAAATTGACATATGTCATTGTGTAGGTTTAAGGTATACAACCTAGTGATTGGATATATGTATTTTTGTGAAATGATTCCCACAAAAATGTTAGTTAATACATCCATCACGTGACATAGGTACAATTTTGTGTGTGGTGAGAACTTTTAAGGTCTACTGTCTTAGCCACTTTCAAATACACAATACTGTGTTGTTAACTGCACTCACCGTGCTATGCACTACATCTCCAGAACTGTGGATCTTATAACTGGAAGTATGTACCCTTTGACCAACCACACACTTTTCTCCTACAGCCCAGCCCCCCTCCTCTGGTAAGCAGCAATCTGCTCTCTGTTTCTATGAATGTGACATTTTTAGAATTCACACTTGTCACACAGTACTTGTCTTTCTCTGACTTATTTCACTTAGCATAATGCCCTCAAGTTTCATTCATGCAACTTCGAATGACAGTATTTCCTTCTTTTTATGGCTGAACTATATTCACAATTTCACAAGGAGTGAGTTAAGAATTGGGCTTTATTGAGAAAGGGGAAAACTCAGAAAGCCAGGTTGGCAAAACAGAAGGTCACATGATCTTCATGCTTTATTAAAATAAATTTGGCTACCCTCCTCTGGATTAAGACACTAGCTATATAATCTGTTACCTGAGACTAAATATCTCATAGCCCATGGAATTTTGAAGTATTCCCTCGATACTGAATGCAGCTAGTCTTGGGTGAAGTCCTTGACTCTGAAAAAGGGTAACCTAATTTCTTCTGCTTCGTTGTCCATAAAACCCAGAGTAAGGACTTGAGTCTCTTCTGCTTATTGCACCACCTATGAAGTGGATAACATAAGATGTCCATTTGTAAAGCCAATACGTTTGCTTATTTCTATTACTGCATGATGTTCTTTTCTCGGAGCAAGGACTTGAGCATGATTTTTGTCCAGTAAGTTCGTTTTTAAACTTGTGTCAGGCTTCCCTGGTGGCACAGTGGTTAATAATCCGCCTGCCAATGCAGGGGACACGGGTTCGAGCCCTGGTCTGGGAAGATCCCACATGTCACAGAGCAGCTAAGCCTGTGAGCCACACTACTGAGCCTGCCCTCTAGAGCCCGCAAGCCACAACTACTGAGCCCTCATGCCACAACTCCTGAAGCCCACATGCCACAACTCCTGAAGCCCGCACACCTAGATCCCGTGCTCCGCAACAAGAGAAGCCCCCATAAGGAGAGGCCTGTGCACCACAACTAGAGAAAGCCCATGCACAGCAGTGAAGACCCAATGCAGCCAAAAATAAATAAATAAATAAGAACAGTGTCTGACAAATTATAAATACTACATGAAAAATAAATAAATTTGTATAAACTCCTGGAAATTGGAAACCTAACTTAAAAAACAAAAATACAATGTTTCATCTAGAGAAAATCACTTTATGCTATTTTCACACCTTTGCAAAGTTAGGCCTTCAGAGTAGCCTTGTCCCAATCAAATTTTAAAATTACAAAGATACAGTAAAATTTCAAAGACATGTACACACATACATACACTTACCTTTTGATGGATTTAGTTATGTAAGTATAGATATAATATTTTACAGAACGTTTCTTTGCAAGTGATGATTCTATGTTAAATCCTACATTCTGTTAATCTGATCATTACTCTAACTGAAAAATAATTGGATTCTTCTACTAGGAAAAGTTATAGGTAATAGAGATTGGTTTCTCCCTACCTTCATCATTGTACATGCCTCTCATCTATCAACCATCCATTCCAGAGGAACTGCTCATTCACTGCTCTCTGAATATATGTTGAGCATTCTGCCTTTATTCCATGCCATTCCCCTCTCTCACCTTGAGACTTGACTAAGCTTCACCTTCTCTTTTCATTATACCTCATATTCCATGTCATCCATAGACCCTTCCCTGGGTTTACAGGCATCACTCCTCCTTTGAATACCATTGATTCACTCATATTTCATTCATGAAGTATTGTGTTTCTTTAATCATACTATAATGCAATTGATGTACCTGACTCACAGTTGGATTACAGTATGACTTAAAAACACAATACTTCATGAATGTTAATAAAACTGCAATGCAGGATTTGTTAAACAAGAAACAAAAATTTTGTATATATATGTACGTATACATACATATACATATAAAATACATGTAAGTATATGTTTGAATATTGTGTGTACGTATATATGTGTGTGTGTATATATTTTTTTAATTAATGTCAAGTTTAATCTGCAAAATATACAAGTTGAATTTGTGGAGCATGTTTGCCTGGGTGCTACACATTAAACACAGGTTTTTCTGAAGTGATACATGCATATGTGCACACACAGATACACACATATGCACAATATACATATAAATATACATATATACAGGCACACCAATATATAACTACCTACATACATATATTTGCATGTATACATATATATATATGTATTTACAACATGGTCTTTAAAATCTATCACGTTTGCTTTTATTGTCCATTATGAGTAGTGTGTGTGTATACATATATATTAACATACGTGTGCATGTATATGTGTATACATTGAATGTGAATATATATATACTATACATAATGGACAATAAAAGCATACTTGATACCTCTTCAAGGCCATGTTGTAAATGTTGCTTCTCCATGGAGCATCATTGTCCATATAGAAATCCTTGTTACCAGGGAAAGAGGATGAGAAGGAGGTTCTATCTATCTAGGTTACCATCTGGTCATGGTATCTCTAGGTCGACTTGGCTGAGAATTCCTGGGAACCTAAGCAAGGCTTGCTATATTTAATAATGAATTCAAAATACATCACGTAAAGCCCCTTAGAGAGAGACAAAAATGCAGAGTTAGATGAGTGGGGGAATTTTATTGACTTCTGCATCAGGAGATGGCTAAAGCCATAACTAACCAATTTACCATAGATTAACTTAATGCCATCTTCAGAGGCCTTCTTTATTGACTCTTAATCTGATGGCTCTTAAGAGCAAATGTTAGGAGTGTGATGAAATGCAGTTTGTAGGCTCTTTTTCTCAGGCTTGATATAAGAGCAATCTCCCAAAATGTGAGAGGTGGACAACTTAACATTGACTCTAACCCATAATTCTTCTACAGTAAGGGATCCTGATTGACCCCTTTCAACTCAAGTATATTTCATAAATATAAAATCTAATTCAGAACTCAAATGCAATGCAGGAGGTAGAAGATATTTGGGAATGGATTATGAAATTGTGGTCCAAAAGGTTTAAAGCAGCATAAGGGAACATACAGGTCAGAATGTGAGTTGATGTTAATTGACAGATGGGATCAATATCTTCAAGTCATAAGATTTCACATCTACCAGACCTCTTATTTATACATGGGGAGCATAAATGTTAATTTTTATTATCAGTTTTTGCTCTTAATTTCTTTGTAGCTTGAAATATGAAAGGACTGGCACATTTTTAGGGGAAAATTGTTTCTCAACATCATTTATTACCACAAGCTTTCATAAGGCATTTTTATGTACTTGATTAATTTGTTAATGTGGGTTGAATTAGTTTATGACTTTGTGTTGACATTTCCTAAATTGGCCCCACTAGCTAAGTAATAAGATTTGGCAAAAGATCAAAGCTGTTTGCTTTACTCTTTCTGACTTAATGTGCCACTTAAAAGTGACAAAAGGATCACAATGATTTTCACATAAGACGGGGTACTAAACATACTTAGCTTATAGTTACTTTGTCAATAATTGGTGCTTAATAGTATTACTCTAAGAAATTTGGGATTCACCAATTTGAATGAAATCATGGGAAATAAACTCAAAAGTCACCCTTTTATTTTGCATAGTCTAGTTTGTGTTTGTTAGTCTTCCTCCTCCTCCTCCCAGTCTTCCTTTTCTCTCATTGTTCTCTTCTTTTTTTACTCCTATTCATCTTCTGTTTTGTTTTGTGCTTTATACTAATTTGAGCAAAATGGGAAACTAGGAAACTCCAAGTTCTTGAACCCTTGCAGAAACATCAAAAAACAACCAGAAGCTGTCTGAAACAACTTCGTGGAAACTCTTGAAAACAGCAGAGGATTACGGCAACCAAGCAAAAGCCCAGTGAAGTAAAAAAAAAAAAATCTTTAAAAATGACAGAAAACATTTGTGAAATTTTTATTTACTTCTGCCTCATCACTTCCTGGCAGAGTAGCAGTCTTGGTTTTGAGCAGTAGCAACCTGGTTCCTAGCTTCCTCCTTGAAATAGGAGGGAAAACAATTGATCTTATTTGCAAAATACTGCGTATGTATGTTCTAATACTGTGTATGTCTGGGTGGCTTCTTGCAGTACTGAGTGACTTGTCTTTCTTTTGCATAACTTGAAACACAAGCTGGAAAAGCACTGGACTCTGGTTATAAAAGCTCCAAGGGAGATGCAAATCTACAGATACCTGGGAAAGAAAGGATAGGCAGAGATATACAACATACTATATGAGACCTGAAGGAGAAGCTGGGGTGAGACTCCTTGGGAAATTAGGACAGTCAAAAGAAACAATGTGTGGTGGTGGGGTGCCTGTAAAGCCACATGCATGCCCAAATAAGACATATGCTGTAAAATGTGCTGAGAACACTGAAAAACTTTCACCTCAGACTGCTCCATAAGCTCAGAGCAAGCTTATCTAATCAGTAAAGGACTTCCCCAGCACAGAGCCAATCTGCAAAGACTGGGAGAGGTGAATGATTTCAGTATTTGTTGGTTTGGCTCTCTGCTTCAGCTCCTAGAATTCAAGGAAATCTCTGTCAAATCATTAGTTGGACATGAGCTAAAGGACCAGAAACTTCCGTGAACACATCCAGTAAGAAATAGTTTTTTTAAAGATAGTTTGGAAAAGTCTTAGCTAAATAGCTTAAACAATAAATAAAAAACAGCAACACTGGAGAAGGGGAGAATCTCATTTCCAGATATATCACATTAAAATAATCAAATGTCCAGTTTTCCAAAAAAAAAATCACAAGGAGTACAAATGAACAGGAATGCATGGCTGATTCGAAGGAAAGATTTAAATTGACAGAAACTGTCAATCCTAGGTGTACCGGTGCCAGAGTCTAGTATCAACAAATTTGACACCGGGCTTCTAATGCAGGATCCCTTGCCTGTGAAGGGGTAGACTCTGAATCTTCAGTTGGTCTGCATTGATTTCTTTTACCAGAATCCCTACATAACAAAGTATTAGATATATATACAGTTTCCAGGTTTTTAATGCTTATTATTTCTTCTCAGTATACCTGCTCCAATGTTAATGTTAGTTTTTTTTTTCTCTGAATATGTTTCTCCAGGGATCCTTTTATGAGTTATGCAGGTTTGCTCTGTAAAGGCAATAGAGCAGAATGTTGTGATAACAGTCTCCAGATCATATTAGCTTAGTTCAAACTCTGCTTTCACCACTTACAAACTGTTTCATCATGGGGAAAATCACTTAGCTTTCTTTGTAAATCAGTTAAGTCAGCTGAAAAATCTGATTTCAAAGTTTAGTCAGCTCCTGGACTTAGTGGGTAATTATATAGTTCCTGTGAACTAATGAGAATCATGTTGGGCATGTGATAAGCACTCAGTAAATCTTAACTATTATTCTTACTATTAATATCATTATTATTGTATTCCTGAGTTCTGCTCTGGAACTTTGGCAAAAGCATTATAAACAGACACTTCGGGTTTCAAAGACTGAGCACTGGTGATGGGCTAGTTTGAATATATCCTATAGGCAATGTGATTATAGCTAATAGAGAATCAGTGAAAAATTTGCCTTGCGGACATAACACACATAAATGAATCTCTACATTGTTCTATTCCAAGTGACCAGGATAAGTTGGTTTTCCTCATCTCCTCTGGGTGCTGAGTATCACTACCAGGATTCCTGGTCCATATGACACACCAAGAACGATGCTACTTTACTGTAGCATATAATCAGCCAAGAAATTTTCACTTAATGTCAACCTGACATTGAGAGAGTGCAACATGTAAGGATTGCATTTCTCTCTTTTTTGTAAATTGATTTTTTAATTTTGAAATCATTACAGACTCACATGTTGTTGTAAGGAATAATCATTAGTTTGTTCTCTATATCTGTGAGACTGTTTCTGTTTTGTTTATATACATATATATAAATGTAAATGTGTATATATGGACATATATATATAATGTATGAATATATATATGTATACATTTGTTTTATTTTTTTAGATTCCACATAAAAGTGATATGTGTCTGACTTATTTCACTAAGCATAATAGTCTCTAGATCCATCCATGTTGTTGCAAATGATCAAATTTCATTCATTTTATGGCCGGATAATAGTCCATTGTATATTTATACCACATCTTTTTTATCCATTCATCTGGTGGTGGACACTTAGGTTGCTTCCGTGTCTTGGCTATTGTAAATCATGTTGCTGTGAGCATTGGGGTGCATGTATCTCTTTGAATTAGTGTCTTTGTTTTATCCAGTATATATCCACGAGTGGACTTGCTGGATCATATGGTAGTTCTGTTTGTACTTTTTTGACGAAATTTCATTCTGTTTTTTCCATAGTGGCTGAACCAATTTACATTTCCACCAGTAGTGTACAAAGGGTTCCCTTTTCTCCACATCCTTGACAACGTTCCTTATTTGTGATCTTTTTGATGATAGCCATTCTGACAGGTGTGAGGTGACATCTCATTGTGTTTTCAATTTACATTTCTTTGCTGAATATCTTTTCTTATGCCTGTTGACATTCTGTATGTCTTCTTTGGAAAAATGTCAGGTCAAGTATTCTGCCCAGTTTTTAAATTGAGTTCTTTGTGTTTTGTTTGTTTATTTCGTTTTTGCTATTGAGTTCTATAAGCTACTTATAAATTTTGAATATTAACCCCTTATTGGTCATATCATTTACAAATGTTCTCCCATTCTCTAGGTTGTCTTTTCACTTTGTCAATGGTTTTCTTTGCTATGCAAAAGCTTTTAAGTTTAATTAGGTCCCATTTGTTTATTTTTGCTTTTATTTCTTTTGCCTTAGGAAACATATCCAAAAAATATTGCTACAATTTATGTCAAAGGGTGTTCTGCCTGTGTCCTCTTCTAGGAGTTTTATCGTTTCCAGTCTTACATTTAGGTCTTTAATCCATTTTGAGTTTATTTTTGTATATGGTGTGAGAAAATGTTCTAATTTCATTTTTTTTTTTTACATGTAGCTGCCCAGTTTTCCCAGCACCACTTTTTGAAGAGACTGTCTTTCTCCATTTCATATTTTTCTCTTCTTTGTTGTAGATTAATTGACCATAAGTACATGGATTTATTTCTGGGCTCTCTATTTGTTCTGTTGATCTATGTGTCTTTTTTGTGTGTGTCAGTACCATACTGTTACAAAGCTATACTACTGTAGCTTTGTATTATACTCTGAAGTCAGGGAGCATAATATTTCCAACTTTGTTTCCCTCAACATTGCTTTAGCAATTTGGGGTCTTTTATGGTTCCATATAAATTTTAGCATTATTTGTTATAGTTCTGTGAAAAGTGTCATGGAGATTTTGATAGGGATTGCATTAAATCTGTAGATTGTTTTGGGTATGGCCATTAATTCTTCCAATCCAAGAGCATGGGGCATCTTTCCATTTCTTTGTATCATCTTCAGTTTTCTTCATCCTGTTTTATAGCCAAGGGGTCATCTTCCCTGTGTTGAACCCCAGGACTGGGATGCCCAATATGTTGCTTGAAACACTCACTCCCCAGTTAGGATCTTCATCCACATAATCTCTTTTTCCCTCTGATTCCCTCCACGGGGCACAGGTCCTGACCTGTCACATCTCTTCCTACACGACTCTGTGTGGATCATTCTTACAGCCTTGGTTGTACAGGAGTCTCTCTGCCAGTTTCCAGTTACTTTTCAGTGAGAGTTGTTCCTCATGTAGATGTATTTTTGATATGTTCATGGGGGGAGGTGAGTTGCATGTCCTCCAACTCTGTCATTTGATCTCCTCCCCTCAATTTGATTAATTTCTGATTCAATTTTTATTATTTATTTTCCCCCTGCTTGCTTTATGTTTATGTTGTTCTTCAGTGTTCAGTTTTCTAAAGTGGAAGTTCAGATGAATGAGTTCAGATCTTTTTTATTTTCTAATTGAAACATTCAATAATACAAATTTCTCTCTAAGCAGTTTTTTCACTGCATCTCACGTTTTGCTGAGTTGTATTTTCATTGTCATTAGTTAAAATATTTTAAAATTTTCTTTGAGACTTTTTCTTGGACCCATGTGTTATTTATTTAGAAGTGTTTAATCTCTAAATATTTTGAGATTTCCAGATGTCTTTCTGTTATTGATTTGTAGTTTAGTTCCACTGTGGTCTGAAAGCATACTTTATATCATTTGAATTCTTTTAAGTGTGTTAAAATGTTGTTTAAACCCCAGAATGTGGTCTATTTTTCTGACCATTTTGTGTGAGTTTAAGATAAATGCATATCCTGCTGTTGTTGGATAAAGTATTGTATAAATGTCCATTGTTGATTTATGGTGCTGTTCAGTACAACTGTATGCTTATTTTCTGCTTGCCAAATATGTCAGTTACTCACAGAGATGTGATAAAATTTCCAATTATAAAAGTGAATTTATCTATTTCTCCTTGCAGTCACATCAGGTTTTGCTCACATTTGTATGCTCTGTTGTTTGGTGTTTACATATTAAGGATTATTATGTCTTCCTGGAGAAATGACTCCTTTAGAATTATTTCATGCCTCACTTTATCTTTAATAATTTTCTTTGCTCGAGTTCAGCTTTCTGAAATTAGTATAGCTACTCCAGCTTTCTTTTGCTTAGCGTTCTGTTGCTATATATTTCTTTTTTTTTTTCTTTTTTTTTTTTTTTTTGCGGTACGCGGGCCTCACTGCTGTGGCCTCTCCCGTTAGGGAGCACAGACTCCGGACGCGCAGGCTCAGTGGCCATGGCTCACGGGCCCAGCCGCTCCGTGGCATGTGGGATCCTCCCGGACCGGGGCACGAACCCGTGTCCCCTGCATTGGCAGGCGGACTCTCAACCGTGCGCCACCAGGGAAGCCCTTGCTATATATTTCTTTATCCCTCTACTTTAATCTGTCTGTGTCTTTATATTTAGAGTGGGGTTTTTTTGGTTTTTTTTTTACATATGGCATATAGCTGAGTAGTGTGTTGCTTTTTTTCCTTTGTTTTGATTTTACTTATTTTTTAAAAGTTCATTGTGATAGGAGAGACCTTCAAGATGGTGGAAGAGTAAGACACAGAGATCACCTTCGTCCCCACAAATACATCAGAAATACATCTACATGTAGAACAACTCCTACAGAACACCTACTGAATGCTGGCAGAAGACCTCAGACTTACCAAAGGCAAGAAACTCCCCACATACCTGGGTAGGGCAAAGTAAAAAAGAAAACACAGAGACAAAAGAATAGGGATGGGACCTGCACCAGTGGGAGGGAGCTGTGAAGGAGGAAAAGTTTCCACACAGTAGGAAGCCCCTTCTCTGGTGGCGGAGAGGGGGGGAGCTTTGGAGTCACAGAGGAGAGCACAGCAACAGAGGTGAGGAGGGCGAAGAGGAGAGATTCCTGCCCAGAGGATCAGTGCCGACCGGCACTCACCAGCCCGAGAGGCTTGTCTGCTCACCCGCCATGATGGGTGGGGGCTGGCAGCTGAGGCTCCAGCTTTGGTCGGATCCCAGTGAGAGGACTGGGGTTGGCTGCGTGAACACAGCCTGAAGGGGGCTAGTGCACCACAGCTATACGGGAGGGAGTCCAGGAAAAAGTCTAGAACTGCCTAAGAGGCAAGAGACCATTGTTTCGGGGTGCGTGAGGAGAGGGGATTCAGAGCACTGCCTAAATGAGCTCCAGAGATGGGAGCGAGCCACAGCTATCAGCGCAGATCAGGGAGACAGGCATGAAACACTAAGGCTGCTGTTGCAGCCACCAAGAATCTTGTGTGCAAGCACAGGTCACTATTCACACCTCCCCTCTGGGGAGCCTGGGCAGCCTGCCACTTCCAGGGTCGCATGATGCAGGGACAACTTCCCAGGGAGAACACATGGCGTGCCTCAGGCTGGACACCCTATGCCAAACAACTAGTGAGACAGGAACACAACCCCATGTGTTAGTAGAGGGGCTGCCTAGAATCATAATAAGGTCACAGACACTGTAAAACACACCACTGGCTGCGGTCCTGCCCACCAGAAGGATAAGATCCAGCCTCATCCACCAGATCACAGGCACTAGTCCCTGCCACAGGTAAGCCTACACAACCCACTGAACCAACTTTAGCCACTGGGGGCAGACACCAAAAACAACGGGGACTACGAACCTGCAGCCTGCAAAAAAGCAGACCCCAAACACAGTAAGTGAAGCAAATGAGAAGACAGAGAAACACACAGCAGATGAAGGAGCAGGGTAAAAAACCACCAGACCAAACAAATGAAGAGGAAATAGGCAGTTTACCAGTAAAAGAATTCAGAGTAATGATAGTAAAGATGATCCAAAATCTTGGAAGTAGAATGGAGAAAATACAAGAAACATTTAACAAGGATCTAGAAGAACTAAAGAGCGAACAATGATGAACAACACAATAAATGAAATTAAAAATTCTCTAGAAGAATCAATAGCAGAATAACTGAGGCAGAAGAATGGATAAGTGACCTGGAAGATAAAATAGTGGAAATAACTACTGCAGAGCAGAATAAAGAAAAAAGAATGAAAAGAACTGAGGACAGTCTCAGAGACCTCTGGGACAACATTAAATGCACCAACGTTTGAATTATAAGGGACCCAGAAAACGAAGGTAAAAAGAAAGAGACTGAGAAAATATTTGAAGAGGTTATAGTTGAAAACTTCCCTAATATGGGAAAGGAAATAGTCAATCAAGTCCAGGAAGCACAGAGAGTCCCATACAGGATAAACCCAAGGAGAAACACACCAAGACACATATTAATCAAACTATCAAAAATTAAAACAAAGAAAAAATATTAAAAGCAGCAAGGGAGGAACAACAAATAACATACAAGGGAATCCCCATAAGGTTAACAGCTGATCTTTGAGCAGAAACTCTGCAAGCCAGAAGTTAGTGGCAGGACTTATTTAAAGTGATGGAAGGGAAAAACCTACAGCCAAGATTACTCTACCCAGCAAGGATCTCATTCAGATCTGACGGAGAAATTAAAACATTTACAGACAAGCAAAATCTAAGATAATTCTGCACCACCAAACCAACTTTACAGCAAATGCTAAAGGAACTTCTCTAGGCAGGAAACACTAGAGAAGGAAAAGACCTACAGTAACAAACCCAAAACTATTAAGAAAATGGTAATAGGAACACACATATCGATAATTACCTTAAATGTAAATGGATTAAATGCTCCAACCAAAAGACATAGACTGGCTGAATGGGTACAAAAACAAAACCCATATATATGCTGTCTACAAGAGACCCACTTCAGACCTAGAGACACATACAGACAGCAATTGAGGGGATGGAAGCAACTCTCATATCAGACAAAATAGATTTTAGAATACAGATTATTACAACAGACAAACAAGGACACTACATAATAAACAAGGGATCAATCCAACTGGAAGATATAACAGTTGAAAATATTTATGCAGCCAACATAGGAGCACCTCAATACATAAGGCAAATACTAACAGCCATCGAAGGGGAAATCGACAGTAACACAATCATATTAAGGGACTTTAAACCCCATTTTCACCAAGGACAGATCATCCAAAATAAAAACAAATAAGGAAACACAAGCTATAAATGATATATTAAACAAGATGGACTTAATTTACATTTATAGGAAATTCCATCCCCCCAAAAAAGAATACACTTTCTTCGCAAGTGCTCATGGAACATTCTCCAGGATAGATCATATCATGGGTCACAAATCAAGCCTTGGTAAATTTAAGAAAATTGAAATCATATCAAGTATCTTTTTCTACAACAATGCTATGAGGCTGGATATCAATTATAGGGAAAAAATCTGTAAAAAATACAAACACATGGAGGCAAAACAATACACTACTTAATAACCAAGAGTTCACTGAAGAAATCAAAGAGGAAATCAAAAAATACCTAGAAACAAATGACAATGAAAACACGCCAACCCAAAACCTATGGGATGCAGCAAAAGCAGTTCTAAGAGGGAAGTTTATAGCAATACAATCCTACCTCAAGAAACAACAAACATCTCAAATAAACAACCTAACCTTATACCTAAAGCAATTAGAGAAAGAACAAAAAAACCCCCAGATTAGCAGAAGGAAGGAAATCATAAAAGTCAGATCTGAAATAAATGAAAAAGAAATGAAGGAAACGGTAGCAAAGGTCAATAAAACTAAAGCTGGTTCTGTGAGAAGATAAACAAAATTGATAAACCATTAGCCATACTAATGAAGAAAAGAAAAAAGGGAGAAGGCGCAAATCAATAGAATTAGAAATGAAAAAGGAAAAGTAACAACTGGCACTGAAAAAAAAGAAAGGATCATGAGAGATTACTACAAGCAATATGCCAATAAAATGGACAACCTGGAAGAAATGGACAAATTCTTAGAAAAGCACAAGCTTCCGAGACTGAACCAGAAAGAAAGAGAAAATATGAACAGACCAGTCACAAGCACTGAAATTGAAACTGTGATTTAAAACCTTCCAACAGGGCTTCCCTGGTGGTGCAGTGGTTGAGAGTCCACCTGCCAATGCAGGGGACACGGGTTCGTGCCCCGGTCTGGGAAAATCCCACATGCCGTGGAGCGGCTGGGCCTGTGAGCCATGGCCACTGAGCCTGCACATCCGGAGCCTGTGCTCCGCAACGGGAGAGGCCACAACAGTGAGAGGCCCGCGTACCGCAAAAAAAAAAAAAAAAAAAAAATCTTCCAACAAACAAAAGCCCAAGACAAGATGGCTTCCCAGGTGAATTCTATCAAACTTTGAGAGAAGAGCTTACACCTATCCTTCTCAAACTCTTCCAGAATATAGCAGAGGGAGGAATACTCCCAAACCCATTCTATGAGACCACCATCATCCTGATAACAAAACCAGAGAAAGATGTCACAAAGAAAACTACAGACCAATATCAGTGATGAACATAGATGCAAAAATCCTCAACAAAATACTAGCAAACAGAGTCCAACAGCATATTAAAAGGATCATACACCATAATCAAGTGGGGTTTATCTAAGGAATGCAAGGATTCTTCAATACACACAAATCAATCAATGTAATATACCATATTAACAAATAGAAGGATAAAAACCATATGATCATCTCAATAAATGCAGAAAAATATTTCAACAAAATTCAACACCCATTTATGAGAAAAACTTTCCAGAAAGTAGGCATAAAGGGAAATAACCTCAACATAATAAAGCCCATATATGACAAAGCCAGAGCCCACATCTTTCTCAGTGGTGAAAAACTGAAACCGTTTCCACTGAGATCAGGAACAAGACAAGGTTGCACACTCTCACCACTGTTATTCAAAATAGTTTTGGAACTTTTACCCACAGCAATCAGAGAAGAAAAATAAATAAAAGGAATACAAATCCGAAAAGAAGAAGTAAAGCTGTCACTGTTTGCAGATGACATGATACTATATGTGGAGAATCCTAAGGATGCTAACAAAAAAACTACTAGAGCTTATCAATGAATTTGGTAAAGTAGCAGGATACAAAATTAATGCTGAGAAATCTCTTGCATTCCTATACACTAATGATGAAAAATCTGAAAGAGAAATTAAGGAAACACTCCCATTTACCACTGCACCAAAAAGAATAAAATACCTAGGAATAAAGCTGCCTAAGGAGACAAATGACCTGTATGCAGAAAATTATAAGACATTGATGAATTTAAAGATGATACAAACAGATGGAGAGATATACCATGTTCTTGAATTGGAAAAATCAACATTGTGAAAATGACTCTACTACCCAAAGCAATCTACAGATTGAATGCAATCCCTATCAAACTACCAGTGACATTTTTCACAGAACTAGAACAAAAATTTCACAATTTGTATGGAAACACAAAAGACCCTGAATAGCCAAAGCATTGTTGAGAAGGAAATATGGAGCTGGAGGAATCAAGCTCCCTGACTTCAGACGATACTACAAAGCTCCAGTAATCAAGACAGTATGGTACTGGCACAAAAACAAAAATATAGATCAGTGGAACAGGATAGAAAGCCCAGAGATAAACCCATGCACATATGCTCACCTTATTTTTGATAAGGGAGGCAAGAATATACAATGGAGAAAAGACAGCCTCTTCAGTAGGTGGTGCTGTGAAAACTGGACAGCTATATGTAAAAGAATGAAATTAGAATACTCCCTAACACCATACACCAAAAAAACCTCAAAATGGATTAAAGACCTAAATGTAAGGCCAGACACTATAAAAGTCTTAGAGGAAAACCTAGGCGGAACACTCTATGACATAAATCACAGCAAGATCCTAGAGGAATTGAAATAAAAAGAAAAATAAACAAATGGGACTAGTGAAACTTAAAAACTTTTGCACAGCAAAGGAAACCATAAACAAGACGAAAAGATAACCCTCAGAATGGGAGAAAATATTTGCAAAGTAAGCAACTGACAAAGGATTAATCTCCAAAATTTACAAGTAGCTCATGCAGCTCAATATCAAAAAAACAAACAACCCAATCCAAAAATGGGCAGAAGACCTAAATAGACATTTATCCCAAGAAGAGATACAGATTGCCAACAAACACATGAAAGAATGCTCAACATCACTAATCATTAGAGAAATGCAAATAAAACTACGATGTGGTATCACCTCACACCATTCAGAATGGCATCATCAAAAACTCTACAAACAATAAATGCTGGAGAGGATGTGGAGAAAAGGGAACCCTCTTGCACTGTTGGTGCGAATGTAAATTGATATAGCCACTATGGAGAACAGTATGGAGGTTCCTTCAAAAACTAAAAATAGAACTACCTTATGACCCAGCAATCCCACTACTGAGCATATACCCTGAGAAAACAATAATTCAAAAAGTGTCATGTACCACAGTGTTCATTGCAGCTCTGTTTACAATAGCCAGGACATGGAAGCAACCTAAGTGTCCACTGACAGATGAATGGATAAAGGAGATGTGGCACATATATACAATGGAATATTACTCAGCCATAAAAAGAAACGAAGTTGGGTTATTTGTAGTGAGGTGTATGGAAGTAGAGACTGTCATACTGAATGAAGTAAGTTAGAAAGAGAAAAACAAATACCGTATGCTAATACATATATATGGAATCTAAAAAAAAAAAAGAACTGTTTATGCAGAACCTAGGGACAGGACAGGAATAAAGATTCAGACGTAGAGAATGGACTTGAAGACACAGGGAGGGGGAACAGTAAGCTGGGACGAAGTGAGAGGTTGGCGTGGACCTGTATATACAACTAATTTTAAAATAGATAGCTAGTAGGAAGCAGCTGCATAGCTCAGGGAGATCAGCTCTGTGCTTTGTGACCACTTAGAAGGGTGGGATAGGGAGGGTGGGAGGGAGATATGCTGATATATGTATATGTATAGCTGATTCACTTTGTTATAAAGCAGAAACTAACACACCATTGTAAAGCAATTATACTCCAGTAAAGATGTTAAAAAATAAAAATAAAAATAAATTAAAAAAAAAGAAGTTCATTGTGATAGAATCTGAGTTTTAATTGGTGTTTTTAGACCATTTACATTTAATGTGATTATTGATGTAACTGGATTAGTGGATACCGTATTTGTACATATTTTCTATTTTTTGCTTTTTTCCTATGTTACTTTAAAAAAACACTTCCCATTTTTTTTGTCCTATCTGATTTTAAATTACTATTTCATTTTCTCTCCTCTCAGTATATCAGTTGTATTTCTTTTAGAATGTTTTATACCTTCTCTAGGGGTAGCAGGATACATTTACAGCTGACTTTACTCCACTTTCAAACAGCAAAACTCTACCTTTAAATAACACTGTACCACTTCATGTGTAGTGCACTTGCCTTATAAGAGGATACTCTCAATTCCTCTCTCCATCCCTTGTAACTTGGCTTCCATTCATTGTATACTTATCTATAAGCTATTTTAACCCAATACATTGTTGCTATTATTATTTTGAAAAACAGTTTTCTATTAGATCAGTGAAGGATATAAAATAATTTAGTTTACCTTCATTTTTTCCTTCTTTAACTCTCTGTTAGATTCATAGATCTTATCTATAAATCACATTTCTTATGTATATCATTTCCCTTTTCTCTGAAAAAAAAATTTGCCATTTGTCTTACAAGACAGGCAAATTCCCTCAATCTTTATTTGTCTAAGAACGGCTTATTTCTTATTTACAATTGAAGGATAATTTTGCTGATATAGAATTCTGCTGGCTATAGAATTCTGGGGGTTTTTTTCTTTCTTTCCTTCCATACTTTAAATATTTCACTCCACTCTTCTTGCTTGCATGAAGTTTCTATGGAAAAGTCAGTTGTAACTTTTATCCCTGCTCCTCTAAACGTAAGGTGCCCTCTGGCTTATTTCCGTATTTTGTTTCTTTGTCTGTGAATTTTGCAGTTAAAAAATTGATATGCCTAGCGATAGATTCTTTAGTACTTATCCTAGTTGGTATTCTATGAGCTTCTTAGATCTGGATTTGGTGTCTGTTTTTAATTTTCAGAATTGATGTTGGAAGTTTTTAGTCATTGTTATATTTCTTCCGTTTCTTCTTTTCTGATATTACCATCATGTTACATGTTAAATCTTTCATAATTATCCCTAAACTCTTGGATATTATGTGGTTTTTTTAGTTCATTTTTCTATTTGCATTTTAGCTTATGTATTTTTGACTGACGTATTTTCAAACTCAGTTCTTTTTTGACTGTGTTTGTGTGCAGGTGAACCCATCTATCAGTTACTCTTCATTTCTGTTAAAGTGATTTTTGACTTCCTTTTGCTAGTTTCTCAGAGTTTTAAATTTCTCTGTTCATATCATCTTTCTGTTCTTGTATATTGTCCACTTTTCATTTTAATTAGAAATCCTTAACATATTAATCATAGTTATTTTAAATCCCACATCTGTTATTTCCAAAATCTCCACTATATCTAAGATAGCCCTAATGATTGTTTGACTCTTTACACTGTGCTTTTTCTTGCCTTTTAAAATGCCTTGCAATTTTTTACTGAAAACCAGACAAGTTGTATGAGGTGATAGGAACTGAGGTAAATAGGCTGTTTGTGTGAGTTTTTTTTAAGCTGGCTAGAAGCGGGTCTGTGCTTAATTAAGGTGGCTGTAACTATGGATGCCAGAGGCTTCAATTTCCTCTAGAGGACTTGTTTTTATCTTAATGTTTCCCTAACAATTCCTTCTTACATAACAGTCTGTCTCTAGAAGACCTCTCAGTTTTAATCTGCTGTTATTATACTGGAGGCATGTTGATATGGTGGTTAGCTATTGAGGAGAGGAAGCATTCTATACTATTTTCATTAAATCTTCATCCTTTTAAGAGGCCACAGCCCCTGGGCTGTGAGCTTCAGAAAATGTTCTTAGCTTTTTTTTTGTCCTCTTACTTGAGACAGGAAGGCTAGGGTGGACTGGAATTAGCTAAATATCTCCCCCCCCAACCCAGTTCAGTTAAGGCTCTGGTAGTTTTTGTTGGGAGCATGTCTGTGTTATGAGGAACAAAATGCTTTGGGAATTTTTCAAAATGGTTACTTTCCCCCAGATGTATTTCAAAATCGTTACTTTTTCCTCCTGCTACTGAAATCACAAGGGAATTTTCCTCCCATCTTCAGCATGAGGACCTGTTATAATTCCTGGTGGTAAAACTCATGAAAATGTGGAGGATTCTCTAAAACTATGACTTCAGGAGTTTTGACTGTCAAGCTGGTCCACGTTCAGCCCCGAGCAGTTCAGAAGCTTCTGCTCCTGGTAAGCTGTGACTCTGTATCCACACATCCTTCCTACTCTGGAGTGGCAGTTTTCTGTGATAAATCTAAGAAAAGTTATTGATTCAGTTTCTTCATCTCTTTTCTTGTTGTGAGGATAAAAGTGATGACTTCCAAGGTCTTTACCTGTTAGAACAGACCCTGAAATATTGCCACTATCTTTTTATTTTAGCAATTCTCATAGGTATGTACTAATATTTCACTGAACTTTTAATTTTCATTTACCTAATGGCTAATGATGTTGACCATCTTTTCAGATGCTTATTTGCCTTGTGTATATCCTCTTAAATGAAATGTTTATTTATGCCATTTGCCATTTTCTAATTGGATTTCTATTTTGTTTGTTTACTATTGAGTTATGAGAGTTTTTATATACTCTAGGTACTAAACCTTTTGGGGATACATGGTTTGCAAACACATTTTCCCAATCTATAGTTTTTCTTTTCACTGTTTTCACATGGGCTTTTGCAGAGCAAATGTTTTTAATTTTGATAAGGTGTAATTTTTCAATATGCTTTTATGGATTATGTTTTTGGTGTCAAGTTTTGCTTAGCCATACATCCCAGTGATTTCCTCCTATTTTCTTAACTTTTAAACATTTTAAATAAAATTATAGTTTTACATTTTATGTTTAAATTGATACTCTGCTCTGACTTAATCATTTATAAGGTGTGAGGTTTGGGTTGAAGTTCATGTTTTTGCCTATGGATTTCTAATTATGCTCCAGCGCCATTTGTGGAAAAAAATTATCCTTCCAGAATTGAATTTATTTTGTTCTTTTCTCAAAATGCAGTTGAGAATATTTGTGTGACTCTACTTCTGTGTCCTCTATTATGTTCTACTGATATATGTGTCTATCCTTATATTAATATCACATTGTCTTGACATTGTCTTGATTTTTATTGGTATAAAATAGGTCTTAATATTGAGTAGAGTGATTCTTCCCACTTTATTCTTCTTTATTCACCTTTCAATATAAACTTTAGAATACGTTTGCTATGACTAAAAAAAAAAATCCATACTGCAGTTTTGGTAAGAATTGTCTTAATCCTATGGATCAACTTGGGGAATATTGGCACTTTTACTGTATTGAGTCTTTAAATCTATTAACAAGTTACGTGCCTCTGATTGTGTTTTCATTGATTTCTTTTATCCATATTTTTCGACACAGATTCTGTACATGTTTATATAGGCATATATCTAACTTTTTATTTCCTTTTGTTATTTCCTTTTTATTTCCACTGTGAGTGGTTTTGTGTTTTTAATTTTGGTTTCTACATGTTCATTGTAAGTATGTAGAAATGTGATTGATTCTTACATGTTGTGCATGTATCCAGTGAACTTTATCAGTTTTTTGAGGTTGTGTGTGTGTATGTAGAGTACCTGGAACTTTCTATGTATATAGTCAATTGTAGTCTTTCATTTCCAAGCTGTATGTTTTTTATTTTCTTTTTCTTGCCTTGTTGAACTCAGTAGAACTTCTGGTATTTTGGTCAGTAACACTGGTGAAAGTGGACATTCTCTCCTTTTCTCCAATCTTATAGAGAAGGAATTCAGTTTTCCACTTAAGTATGATGCTGAGTATGGAGTTTTGTTTGTTTTTGTTATTTTGGGGAGAATATGTTCTTTCTCAATTTGAAAGAGTTCCCTCCTATAACTAGATTTGTGAGAGCTTTTTTGTTTGCTTGTTCATTTTTAAACAGGAATGAATTTGGATTTTAACAAAATTGACATGGATCTTCCATCTTCATTGATATGATGATATGATATTTCCTTCTTCACCTGTTTTTATGGTGGACTACATTCATTGATTTTTAAAATATTGAACCAGTCTTGCATGCTTGAAATAAATCTCCCTTGGTCGTGTTGTATAATTATTTTTATACATAGTTGGATTGGGTTTTCTGATATTTCGTTAATGACTTTTTGTCTAGCTTCATAAGATATATTTGTCTATAGTTTTCTTTTTTATATGGTCTTTGTCTGCTTTATGTATCAGAATAATACTGTTATTACAGTCAGTTGGGAAATGTTCCCTCATCATCTATAATCATATAAATGGTACCTGGAGGTTAGAGTCTTTTGGATATCATTGGATTAATATAAAAGTGTTACAAGTTTGTGTTCCTACTGAAGGTTCTGGGAGAGAATCAATTTCCTTGCCTTTTCCAGTTTCTAGAGGCCACCTACATTCCTTGGTTCATTTCCTCTTCCTCTCTCTTTTATTAAAGCCAGCAACTAAAGGTCATTTTTTTTCTCATGTTCCCATTTATCCAGCTCAGTTCTTTCTCTTCTGCCTCCCTCTTCCACTTTAAGTAATCTCCTGATTACTTTGAGCCTACCTGTAAAATGCAGGATAATCTCCAAGCTGGCACTTTTTCGGCTATTACACAGTTCTCCAAAAATATGTGAGCCTTCTATGTATTTCTCTTGGATTCACTCCATTAGACAAAAAGTTCCTCTGCTTAATCTCATCTAGATTTTTTTGGCTTCTGCTTAAATGGCTGAGAGGATCTATGAGTCATATGCTTAATTTTCTCAAAGAGCCTTTCGCATGAATAAATACTCTGACTTTTTGATGTTTTTGAAGTATCAGCAAAGGGTTGTCTAGCCACATCTTTGGCTTTTTCTTTAGAGCAAATTTCCTAACCATGAATCTCCTAATGTAATGTCTTTTGTGATCTGCTAGACGGAGAATATCCCAACTCACCAGTTTCTGATTTCATTTTGCTTAACAGTTCTTATCTGTATCTATCTCTTTCCTCTCACATTTTACTACAAGCGGCAAGAAGAAACCAGGCAGCAAGATTTTACTGGGAAATCTCAGCTGAATGTGCAATTGTACCTTTTACAATTCTGTATAGCTTTCTCCTACCGTGTAACAGGAATCAGCTTTTCTCCAATTTCTAACAAAATTGTTCTTCATTTCCCTCTGAGCTCTCATGAGCAATGCCTTAAAGGTACATATTTTTACAAATAATCTATTCATCACAATTTAGGTATTCTCTTAGGCAATATATACTTTATCTACCAGTATTCTCAATTTTTTTTTTTCCTGAGCCCTTATCAGCAGAGCCTTTAACATTCATGTTTTTACTAACATTTGTTCAGGTCAATTGAAGCTTTTTCTATCATGTTCCTCAAAATTTTTCCAGCCTCTTCCCAGTGCCAAATTCCAAAGCCATTCCTACATCTTTGGCATTTATTATAGCATCACTCTACTTCAGTTACAAAATCTGTATTAGAGTTCTATTGATGCTGTAGCAAATTACCACAAATTTCATGGCTTAGAACAAGTTTATTATCTTACAGATTTTTTTTTCTTTTTTTTAAGTCAGAGGTCTGACACTGGCCTCACTAGGCTAAAATTAAGTTACTCAAGGCTGTGTTCCTCTTCAGAGGCTTTAGGGGGAAATCTGTTTCCTTTTTTTTGGTTGGTTTGCTTTTTCAGTTTCTAGAGGCCACCCACATTCCTTGGCTTTTGGCCCCTTCTCCATCTTCATTAGCAGCTTCCTGCTGAAACTTCCTCATGCTGCCATCTGTCTGATTCTCTCTCTTCTGCCTCCCACTTCAGCTTTCAAAGACTATTGTGATTTCCTTGGACCCACCTGGATAATTCAGGATACTCTCCCTACTTGAATATCAGTTGAGTAAGTAAAGATTAGCAACCTTATCTATATCTTCAGCCTTGAGTACTCTTTGCCATGTAGACTAACATATTTACAGATTTCCAGGATTAGGATGTTGACCTCTTTGGGGCCATTAGTATGCTTACCACAAATACTCAAGATCCAAATGATCATATATCTGGGACTTCTCTCATTGTCCAGTTGTTAGGACTCTGAGCTTCCACTGCAGGGGGCACAGGTTCGATCCCTGGTCAGGGAACTAAGATCCCACATGCCACGTGGCACGGCCAAGAAAAACAAAACAAAAAAACCAAATGATCATATATGCAAAGCTGCTAAATATTTCTCAGCTTCCCAGAAGGTGCTCAGATTCTAGGAAGTTTAAGGCCATGTGGACTTAAGAGCTACAGATTGAAGTTGACAGCAGTTTTCTTTACCACTCTCTTTTAGACCATACACATCTGCTGGGCAGGGACTCTGGTTTACCAGTCTGAAAAATGTGCCTGTTGTTTTACTAGGCTACAAACATTGATAACATTTATTAACCCCAGACTCAACAACTGAACAAGTCCCTTCCAAAGGCTTTAGCTTCTTGTGTTTCTCTCCTTTGGCACTAAGTCAGCATCAGCTAGATTAGTTTCATTTTAAACAATCAACTTAAAAACAAATTCTCTTTAAATTAAAAGGAGTTTGATCAACTATTTTCTCACAACATCTTTAGAAAAGAGATGTGGACATCTGTCTAGAGTTTTATGTAAATCTTAAGTTTACACAAATTAAATTCAATTAAAATTAAATGATGCAGACCAAACAAAGTGCCTGCAGGCCATGCTCCATCTACCTTTGAATTTAGCCTGCAGGCCATGCTCCATCTACCTTTGAAAACACTCAAAAGTTTTTAATACTTTTGAGAGGACCGCAAGTGAGGCAACTTTCTTGTAAGCTGGTATGATTTTTGTGATATGTGATGAGTCTCACTCTCATGTTTTATTATTCTTAAATTCCAGTAGCTATAAAGATGAAAAATAAATACATGCTGTTACCTGATGACTTTCTAAAATTTCAATTTTATTTTCAAATTAAGGAAGCTGGAAAAAATAGGTCTTTTTAAGGTACTTTTTACAGAGTTCCCATTTCCCAGCCATGCTGTCTCTTCTCAGGGCATCTCAAAGTAGTTAAGTGATAAAGTATAAGGCAGGAGTTATGTAAATTACTAAACTTCCATTCTTTCTTCCTCAGTTCCTAGTACCTGAAAATGATTACATTCTATTATAGCAACTATTGCAAGCAACTTTTAACTCACTGACAAAAATGTTTTTACATACAAATAACTTGCCATTCTAGTAAGAGAATAGAAACCACACATTACAGTAATGGATGAGAAACCTTGAACTAGTCAATGATCTTTTCTGAAACACACAGGTAATGATAGACAATGGAATGGCATCAGATTGAATTTTCTCTTTTTCTGGAGATTATTAGAACAAGCTCAATAAAAAGATAGAGTCTTGTTACAGTTATCAAAATTTTGTGCTTTGATTTCCTTTGAATTTGATACTTTCCTGATAAAATTAGGGACAGTTATTACAAAGACATGCTCACAGATATATACTTTAGACAGATAATTCTCTGTTTAGTGTAGCTTTCTATACATTATCTTTTCACCACTCCAAACTAATTTCTCACTACTGAACTCAGAGGATCGTTCCAGCCAGGTCAATTCAGATCAACTCTTAGGCAGTGTATTAATTAAACATCTCGTAAAATATGTTAATTTTACCCTTTGTTCCAGAAATTGTCCCCACCTAACCCCCAAATAGTCCCCCCATGGAGAGCACTACTAGTTATATGGGTAAGGTACAACTCATGAATTTTGATCAACCAGCGTGCTAACTCCAACTCTGCCACTTACCAACCTCTGTCTATCTATAGCAGTGTACAATGGAGATGAAAATTTCACCTCCCAGGATTATTGAAAGATTAAATAGATTAAGTGAGGGGCATCTATACAGTCCCTGGCATGGTACCTGGCTTAGAGCAGTCCCTCAAAAAGTGTTAGTTTCTCCTGTCCTTCCCTCCACCTCTAAATCTGACTCCAGATTTACCTATTTCCAGATGTAATGCCTGGCTAATATTTCTCTTTGATCATTGCCTTGTTTAATGTTGTCTCGCTGGATTACACACACATTCTAGTTATTGTTTTTAGTGTCCTCTAATATACACTCTGAGCAGGTTTTGTGTTTTATATCTCCTTATATCTCTAACTTTGGACTAGAAAGTGACACATTTGATGGGTGTGAATTATGAAGAGAATTAGCAAGACCAGGAAGCACACTCATTTTGACCTCATTTATATTCCTAATAACTATGTTCACTATCACTAAGTAAAAAAAAAAAAAAGCTATGGATATCCTTCCTCACTCGGGAGAATAAAAATTAGTAGTATGCCTTACTATTTACTTTCTACACCTATATATTACAAGGGGCATTCATAAGCTCAGAGCAAATGATTTCCTTAGGCTCAAAGGTCAAAACACTCCTGACTTGCTGGCAATTGTTTATCTTTTCTGAGATTTCTGGATGTAAGAGTTTCCTTTTTCTTACTTTTGTAGACTGCCCAAATAACAATAACAGTAGTAATGACTTCTGTTTAAGAGAAAACATAGGCTTGGCAGGAAATCTCCTTTTCATCACATTTTTCCTTTGAAATAGATGTTATTTTCTCAAGTTTAAAGGTGAGGGAACTGAGAGCTCCAATAGTGAAATAAAGTTGGCAAAGGTCAGGGGCTAGAAAATGAGAGAGGTAGGCTTTCCATCCAAATCTATTTAGATCCAGAACCCATACCCTTCTCACTGTCAAACTCAAGTTCTCCTCCTTGGATTCACCTTTTCCTCTTGGTTTTAGGGCCCTTGTTTTTGCCTCCTTGTTTAAAAAAACCTTCTGCCTATATTGTTATATCTGCCAGATATCTCACACTTAAATAAACGTCTAGATTATTCCTTTCTAGGCTTGTCTTATGCTTTTGCTGCCTGTGTTTCAGCTCATGAAGCACAAGCTCATGGGAACAACCACAAAAACAGATTTTAAGAGAGCAATGGCAATGAATGATTGTAACAGCTCAGATATATAGCCCCATTGCTAGGGAATTGCTGTTTGACTGCCAGTCACACATTGCAACAGATTTTAGTTAAATCAAGCTCTGACATGATTGGAACAAAAACCAAATGAAACATGTGCCAAAACAGAAATTGTGTCAAACTCCTAAACAAGGAGGAATGCCTCTAATGGTATAACATCTGAACAATAGTAAAACTAGTAAAACTTCTATAAAGTTTTACAAAATTGTCAATGGATCTTTTGGTGCCATTGGATAATCTTTTTTCTACTCTTTTTCATTCTCGTCTATGAATTGTTTTCCAAATGTGCAAGAAAGGAGTAAGTTGAGGTATCAAAATGTGGGGTAGGATTCAATTCCATTTAATTCAATGAGTGTGCAGTGTCATTCAAGAAGAAATGGAACCTACCTTCTAGGCATCTGGAATGCATCTGCATCAGATGCATTCTGCATCTATAGTAGTATACTTCTAGGCTAAAAAGGAGGCTCACACATGTCTAAATGCTGATGATTTGCTGAGTTTTCCCATTTTAGCTTAATGTTTGTGATTATATAGACAGATCACACAATAGCAAAGGTTAAATGGGCCTCACTTTGCATCACTGAACATCTCTATCTATGAACAGAGTGTATTTAGACTGGGTTGTACGCTAGGAAAGCAATATCACATGATAAGAAGTTCATAAGAAGGATTGACTGCGATGCTTATTACCCTTAGGCTACCCTTACTCATAGTTGTACAAATGCCTTTCACATTTCTAGGTGTAAGATGCAGACACAGCAATGTCTAGAGCGGAAGGAGGGCCCATCTTCTTATGTCATCCTGAACTACTTGGCCATCTGAAACCAAGCACCAGTAAGGGGAATGGGATTACCCAGGTTGTGTTAGATTAACCATTCAAGGTTAGTCTATGATATGGGGAATAAAACACCATGACCATCACAGGCGCATGGGACTACACATCATCTGTGTCTTTGGAATCACCACTGTGACGTGTAAGAAGTAGTAGAGGACAAAAACCTGAAAGTAACAGTTACAGTTGATGAAAACAACAAAAACAATAATAACAGATGCTCTGAGCAAAGGCATTGCTGTCTTCAGATCAATTGATTGATGTAGGTTTCCTAAGCAATCAATTAGGAAGGAAGTTTGAAATCACTATAGGTTTTTCTTATACAAAAATATATTTGGTTTGCATTTTATCATCTGTTACTTTGGACGAGGTAATTAATCAGCTGTTCCTCGGTTTCCTTGTCTGAAAATGAGAGCCTAACTAGCAATTGTTCTAACTATGACCTAGTCATTTACAAGATTATATGATAGTCAGATAAGCCAGTATTTTCAATTCAGTGAGCGTCTATCAAGTTCTTCCTATGTGCACTGAATATAAAAAAGCATAAATGAATATTTATACTTTCATGTAGTATTATTTTAATTATATTAAATTTTTTTGAATGTCACAATCAGTTCAATTTTAAAGACCCAACTATAAAAATGAATATATGGACATATAGATTATTTTTGCTGCTCTTCTTCAATTTGTATCTGGATTCATCTGAAAAAAAAAAATTTGCATTCTTCCCAATATAATTTCCATAACCCCAAACATGCAAAAAAAAAAAAAAAAAAAACAGGAACAGAGAAAAAAAATTAAAGCAATCAAACAGGACCTGGAAATAAAATAAACTTAGTTTTCTCCTCTTTTGACTTTCTTTTACACTTGGAATTTACCTTTGAACACAATTCTGCTTCCCCAACTAAAAATTTTCAGAATCAGAGGCCAATGTTTATGACATTTTTTATGGACTCAAGAGGTTACACAGAGCATATTAAGTCCTGAATTTTTTGGACAAATCACTGCTGCTGTTATAGTGAAGGTTTTCTTTTTTACGAGTAGAATTTAACAGCTCATAAAATTCTCTCTCAGTTATGTTCATTTGGATTACAGATGTGTGCACTTTGTTGAGCAAGGCTAATGCTTGGAGACTCTATTCAAACTGAATGACTATTTACCCACAGAATTAGTGAACACACTTTACTTTTCTAATGCAACCTTATCTAAATGGCTTTAGGGTGTAAACATAATATGCCTATTGCTCTGTGTACTGCTATGTCATAATATGAAAATTGCAAAGGAAGAGAGAGAAACTGGCTATAAGGAATGAGATCTTTGCATGTTGTGAGTAAGTACTGCTGACCACTCTTTTAGGGTATGGCTGGACACTGCCATGACAAGCCAGCAGTTCAGCATCTATCTCCTTAGCATGCACACAGATATTGTTAATTCTCACCCAACTCAACACCACCTGATCTGACTGTCCACTCTCCCTAGCTTCCCATTACTGCCAAGAGTACTGACAATACACACATCCTCACGTGAAAATCTTGGGGTGAAATGAGTGCATATCTCCTTTGCCTATACAATTTTTATCACTAAAAGAAGTTCATCATTTGTTTCATTATATATCTCAAATGAGTTCTGTCTTCTTCTGCTCATTATCATTGAAATACCACCTCCCCACATACTCTCTACACCCAATACCCCTTCTTCCTACTCTATTCTGCATAAGGGCAGATGAATCTTCAATCATTTATCATCATCTTCTACATAAGCATCATTTACATTGATCATCCACTCTATGCTAGTCGTGATGTAGGGGCTTCACCTCTGAGGTTTCACTACCCCAGACATGAATGACAGGTGTTATTACTCCATTTACCAGATTATTAAATAAAGGCTCAGAGAAGGATAGTAACTTCCCCAAGATCACACAATTGAAGGATGGCTGAGCCAAAATTAAAACCCAGATCAATGTGATTCCAAAGTTCTGTTCTTAGCCATGTCCTTGAGGATGGTGCATTGAAATTGAAAAGAACATATGTCTTTTAGAGATGCTGCCGTGTTTCAATATAACCATGATATCTGTCTACCATTCAAAACTGACTCAGGTGTCTTTTCTTAACAATTCCCATAGGGGGATAATTTTTGTTTATATCAGTCACAAAAGATAAATTGAGAAGCCATAAATTGAGATGCTCTAAATTGGTCAATGTACTTTACTTATATACAAAGAATACATTGGTATATCTGCTGTATAATCTTTCATTATGTTAGTCCATCTGGCACATGGTATGAGCATAATAAATGTGAGCTAATTAAAATGATTATTGGTAAATTTCTTAACCAGGATTATGCAAGCTATTCTGTTATGATTTATAGGTTGCAATTAAACTCTGGTGCTCCCTTTTACCTTCCACATTGATCAATATAAATATATAATCACTTGATAACATAAAATTGCTGAGAATTCTGCATAATTGGTGTGAAGTTGTTAAGTTTTGTTTTGTGCACAATTCTGAAAATCTTCTGTTGCTGGTTCAGTTCCAAATTGCAAATACAGAAACGTAAGAAAAGCAGTGTATGTTGGAATGATGAGGTTCTCAGCTATTATTTTCCAAACTGAATTTATTTAGAACACAAGCAGGAGAAGATACTCCATGAAGAAAGAAGTTTATGTTCAAAGAAGCTTTAGGAATCCTATATAAAATATTTCTATCTTGGAGATATACAATGAGCTTTAATATACTATGAGCCCTGAGAAATCTAACTAAGAAAATTGTTTTTATTTTTAACCATAGTTTCTAAAATATATTTGACCACAGAATATTTTGTAGTTTCTGTGGATGTTATTTCATTTTATTCTCATATGCCTTTAACGTCCCATAATACATATTTTAGGAAGTGTTGTTCTATGCATTCTTTACACATGAATGCCGTCTACAAATGTGTGCCGTCTGTGAATATTGAAACAGTAGAACAGAATGTATTTAGTTATCTCAAAATAAAAAAGAATTTACTTTATCTTGAAAGCTGTTCCCCATTTTTCAGTTGTATTTTCATTATAATCTCCTTGGATCTTTATCAGTTGTATTTTAGCTGCAGTATCTCTGGCTGAATTTTCATCCTAGCATCACAGGAATCTTGGTGTTTTACTGCTTATTTCTATCAATCAGACTTTTTTCCTGTACAGTGCCACTGTTCCAATTAAAAGCATGAAATGTCATTCAGCGCTGTTCGTTGTGTGTCTGCAGCTACTGTAATTTGAAAGCCTTCATCAACTTACCCTATCTTAGCTATGTAATCTTATTTTTCATTTGTCTCTAATAAATTTATTCCAAATTATGTTGCTGTGAAGTAATTAAATAGCACCACCAAAGAACTGTTTCTAGAATAAAAATATAATAGTCTTACAAAGGAATGTTCAAGGCATACATGTTTCTACTCATTAAAGATATAGCTCCATCTTAGGCTCAATTTATAAAGTAACACAACTCGCTGAGAGTTATGCAATATTCTCTCTACATCCAGATGCGCAGAGAATATAGAACTTAGAATGGAACAGGGAGAGGTATGCTACATGAAAGCAGAAGAAGAGAATAATCTTAAGTTCACATACAAAGGTTACATGTTTCTCCTCCCAACCCAATAATTCTTTGGACCAACTCTCTCTAGCATGGTTGACTATATGTAGATTCTGGGATTAAAGAGTCCACCTTTTGTCTTCTTTAATAAAAGACATTATTGGACAAACAAAAGAGGAACAATAGAAACTAGAACATAAATCTTCATGGAATAACATTAGCAATTTTCCCTGGTTAAGGGTTTTTACTACTTCATTAATCCAAGGTAAGTTTAAATACAGTATATGCTAATATTATCTAGTATCTAAAATGTATATAATTATATTTACAGTGTGGTTCAGTCATTCTTTTTTTAAAATCTATTTATTTTTGGCTGTGTTGAGTCTTGGTTGCTGTGCACAGGCTTCCTCTAGCTGCGGTGAGCAGGGGTTACTCTTCCTGGCGGTGCGTGGGCTTCTTATTGCAGTGGCTTCTCTTGTTGTGGGGCACGGCCTCTAGGCGTGCAGGCTTCAGAAGTTGTGGCACATGGGCTCACTAGTTGTGTCTCATGGGCTCTAGAGCACAGGCTCAGTAGTTGTGGCACACGGGCTTAGTTTCTCCGTGGCATGTGGGATCTTCCTGGACCAGGGCTCAAACGCGTGTCCCCTGCATTGGCAGGTGGATTCTTAACCACTGTGCCACCAGGGAGGACCCAGATTCGGTCATTCTTAATATACAGTTTTTTCATCTGTATTAGGGTTCTTCAGAGAAATAGAACCAATAAGATAAGGTGTGTGCACTCACGTGTGTGTGTATGCGTGTGTATGTGTGTGTGTAGGCTGAAAAGCCCCAAGATCTTCAACTGGTAGACTAGAGACCAAGGAAAGCTATTAGTGTAGTTCCAGTCTGAGTCTAAGGCCTGAGAACTAGGTGAACCAATGGTGTAAGTTCCAGTCGGAAAACCAGCAGATTTGAGACCTAAGAAGTGTCAGTGCTTCAGACTGAGTCCAAAAGCCAGAAAAGACCAAGGTCCTGCTCAACCACTCAGGCAGAAGGTATTCCCTCTTCCTCAGCCTTTTTGTTCTGTTCAGATCTTCAGTTGATTGGATGAGACCCACCCACATCAGGGTGGGCCATCTGCTTTAGTAAGTGTACTGATTTAAATGTTAATCTCATGAGTACACACCCTCACAGACACACCCAGAATAACGTTTGACCAAAGGTCTGGGCACCCTGTGGCCCAGTCAAGTTGACACATAAAATTCCCCATCACTACCCCATCTGGCACCCCAATTTTTGTGGCTGCTGCCAGGGGACACCTCTATCCACTAGCTCCGTCAGCCAGTGGGTCCCACAGAGCTGTAACAAATGGACAAAGGGTTCTTAAACAGCTGCTACCCCCAGAGCATAGCAGGAAGCACAGACCCAGGAGCTCAGTCTTCTGGTGGAGACCTATTAGCTAATCCTCAGGGCTATGGCCTGAGGGGCAGCCATCTAGTTAAACATCTTTTTGAGACTGACTGTAATCCTTTCCAGAGATTTCATAGGGTGTTCATCATCTTCATGCTCTCTCTCTGTGCTTCACCCTACAGCACAGGTGTCTCCTGCTGGGGAGCTTTGCACATCACATCACCTTTTAAAGTCCTGACTAGGGAAGGAAGAGTTCTGTTGGCCAGAGTGGGGGATACTAGGGAAACAACATTTTTGGAAAATGCCACTGGTGTCATTCTCTGATCCCAGGGATATGGAAATGGTGAATACAACGATGGGTAGAGGAAAGGCAGGATTGCACCTTCCTCCACTTCATATACCTGCCTCTTAGAACAGAGCTCACATACAGAGCTTTCTTAGCATATGCCTATAAAATAAATATTGTTAAGAGAATGAAAAAATGATTGTAAAATTAAATGAGTGAATGTATGAAATAGAAGTCATGACCATTGGTCACACATTTTTTTCTTTCTTCATGAGAATATTCTAACTTCCTGTGTTTTGTGTTGAGCTTATGGATTGAACCCAGTGGCTTAATTTACCCTATGGGATGATGAATATTTTTTCTAAATATTTTGATTGTAAATTCAATGAGATTAAATGTATACTGGTACTTAATGCCATATTACTAATTTTCATGTCAAGGAATTCATTAGGGTCAAATTAGTGCAAATAAGTTATTCATGAGCTGATGCAGATTTCAAGTTGCAATGTTAGTTATTATTCATATTAAAATTATGAATAATATTCACAGGTAGCCTTATTTAAAGAAATAAGGGTTATTTTTAGTTTCCTTCTTTTGAGTCTTGGTTTGATATAATGGTAATGAGTCATCTGACAGGCAAAAGGAGTGTTTGTCACGGTATAATATTCAAGGCAATTTCCAAAAATTAGTCACTGATCCATTTTCTCTTCAAAGATCCGTGAAGACTTTTCCTAGATGTCTGATTCATATCAATCTTTGCTCTCCCTGAAAGTTTGTTTCTTTTAAAATATCTGTGTCACTAATTTCATACTTCATATTTTTGTTGCTAGTTATATTAATTTTCTGTTTCATCTTGTTAAGGAATAAAGCCATCTTTTATAAATCCCTTTTACATGCATTTGACAAGGAATGGTTTATATAACATTAATTATATTATCTAATAACACTTACAAGGCACCAAGCTCTCACCTAGACTCCATGGATACTGTGGTGAAAATGGGATTCTAACACTGAAATCATTAGCTTACAGTCTGGCATACTATAATTTCTCAAGTAATTTGTAGATAATGGTAAATTGAGATTCTTAGTTGTTGCAAAACCTTTACACTAGTAAAACTAAATATTTGTATATGTTCCTTAGGGAAAAAAAAATACCCCCATGGAAAGAACTAAATCACTTTTCCTACTAGAAGCTTTTCCTCAAAGTAGGTTCTTACCTCATTAGATCCAAAGTGACAGCTTGTCACATACTGCTCACCTAAGTCCTATCTAAGGAAGGAAATGTTAATATATGTGAGTGTATATGTGCAGTGCCAGATACTTCTACTCTCTCAGCAGTGGGGGGCCAAGGGTCCCAAAACCCTGGTGAGGAAGGATGACTTGTAGCCTTGATAGTGCTGGCAGTGTGAGGGTGAAATTGTGGATAGTAAATTCAGAGTTTAGATGGGGGCAGAAACATCTTTCTGAGTCAATAATATCTAAGTGGAGGAGTCTAGGTTTCTGTTGCTGGTCATCTGTCTCACTCAAGTCCACAAGGTGGGGATTTGGCAGTGCTGGAATCTGGAAAATTAGTTGGGCAACTACTGATAAGTAGCATAAAGATAAGCCCCAATGCTGGCATTAAAACAGTATGGCAGTCTGACCGTGAGGTAAGGAATAGCAAATTTAATGGCACAGTCAGTAAACTAGAGACATCAGCTATTTCCAAACGGCAGCAAAGGCATACTTTCATGTGGCTCTAATGAACACTTTCCAATTTATTTGGGGTGTTCCAACTATCTTTTCTTATCTTTGCATGCAGTAGTACCCAGTTATCTAAAAATGTAGGAGAGTCTTGAAAATTCTAGGCAGGGAATCACAAATCATAAGGGATTCCATAAATCCCACAGATAAGGGAAAAAAAAAGAAATTGTGATCTCATATAGAAAGATTATTTGAGATTATTATATGTTCTAAAATCAACAAGTCAAATGAGGCTTAGGTAAATAAGATTGTATATTACAGACCTGTACTTAAATGGAGTAGCAAGATTTACTTATGATTCTATTTTTGTAAATAAAAATATTTCAAAGTAACAGTCAAGAAATTTGTTCAGAAACCTGGACAGTAGGTACTGGATGTAAAACTCAACTATCTGGAAAATAAAAGACTGAGCTTTATGTGTGGGGTGGTAAGAGTGTTGGTAAATGTAAGATGTACTCTGTAAAACAAAGCATTGGTCATCTCACCCTAATTAAGTTTCTTCGTGTTGTGTTTTAAACCTTATCAGAAGCAGTTTTAGAGAGCTGCATCTCATAATGTATTGAGATCTACTAATGAATCATTTTTAGTTTTATAAATTCTGTAAAATGTAAATAAGCAGCAACCTATGTTGGGTAATTTGAAAGCTACCAAGAAGCAAACCTGTTTAAATAGTTCATTTTTTCTAGTGTCTGTACTTTAAAAAAAAAAAAATGTATTCCCCTATGCCTCTAATGATTTTTCAATTTCTGAGAATTAACCACACCAGCTATTACCCATCACCAGTTTTGAAAGGTTAATATTGAACACAATAGAAACTCAAGAGCAGAGATTACAAAGGAGAGAAAATAGACTAGATGAAAGAATGGACGGCAAAGGAAATCTTCACAAAGGTTTAAATTGATCTTGGGGCTGGCTCTTTGCATTCTCTTTAGGTATAAGACAGAGTAGCAGAATATGGAGCAGGGGAGTATATTCCTCTTGTCCCTTTGAATAACCTTGGCAGATTTCAAACTGGCAGTCCTGAGAGTCTAGCTCATGGATGTGACACGTAGTTATATTCTATTTAACTCTTTTGAGGTGCTGGTTTTTGAATTTTCTTCCTAAATCGATCTGTCATTTAATTAAAAAACAAAATAAAACTTCATTTACAAAGTAAGAAATGAACAAGTCCAGCTTTGGTACTTCTACTTTGCCTATTTAACGAAGTCTTATCTGAATTTGAATTTAAAATATTTTCTTTCTTCATCAGGCTGATTTTCAAATATATTATTCTTCATTACCTTTGAAGATGACTAAAACTGTAATAACCTAATATTATAGGAAACTATGTTTAGGCATTGGTTAGTGATGACTTTCAGAATGAGTTTAATTCAAAAACTCAAAGGAAAGCCAGTTTTTAGATGATTAATATTTTCCTTTTGTCCTTCCTAGGCTATTTACAATTAAAAAAATTATTTTTGGGCTTCCCTGGGGGCGCAGTGGTTGAGAGTCCGCCTTCCGATGCAGGGGACACGGGTTCGTGCCCTGGTCCGGGAAGATCCCACATGCCGTGGAGCGGCTGGGCCTGTGAGCCGTGGACACTGGGCCTCTGTGTCTGGAGCCTGTGCTCTGCAACGGGAGAGGCCCCAATAGTGAGAGGACCGCATACCGCAAAAAAAAAATAAATAAATAAAAAAATTTTCTTTCTGTCCTTGCTCCCACCGGCCAGAAGAAAATATTACTATATTGTTAATAAACCATAGTTAGTTTATAAATAAGTGAAGCACTGCCTCTTCAAATTATAGTACTAAACTTTCACTTTCTACACAGTGTCCATGATTACTTAACATATAGTAGTAGAAATACAGTGATTTTGGAATTGAAAACAGCAGTTTAAATTCTAGATCCACCACATTTGTATCCTTAGGCAACTTAGTTAATTCGAGGAACCACTACATTCAGCAGAGTTTTAGTTTCCTCATATATAAATGGGGACTATTATATCTACCTTTCAGGGTTACTGTGAGGATTAATTTTTCATGTACTTGGTTTTATAGATAGAAACGTGAATTGCCAATAAACATATCAGCAGTTGTGCAAATTTATTAGTGATCAAGGAAACACAAATTAAATGCAAATTTTTAAAAGAATACCAGAGGTAGTAAAAAAAAAAAAGAATGCCCTATAGCTATATACATACAGCAAGAATATCAGTCTGGGTCAAATAAGGAGAGAGAATCAGCAAGTAATTTGAACAGAGAAAATTTAATATAAATAATTATTTATAACCAGGTATCAGAGTAACAAGGCATTGTCTAGCTGGAAGTAGAAAGAATTCTAATAAAGAGCAACCATGACCCCTTGGGCTGAGTAGAACAGTCTGGTTGGAAACACCTGTCAGGACTGAGATCCAGCCCTTGTTGGGGAGAGTATAGCCATGGCCCCTGAATGGCAGAAAAGTCACTGTGCTCCCATGTTGCAGAACTTTCCAGAAATCTGCCTTTTGGGACTTGATGGAGATTTGCCCTCCAGCTTGCCAGGTAAAAGTGTTTTCAAGTAAGTTACTCACCAGAGGTAATCTACTAGGAAACTGCTTGCAGGAGAGGTGCCAGGGAAAGCCGTTGGCTTGTTGCTGTTGACCTCCATGAACTGCAGGAGGTGGGAACTGGAGAAGCCATGGCTGCTGCAGAACCAGGCTCTGGGGAATCTGCATGTGCTGCTGGGTCCTGTCTAGAGAGGTACACTGGAACCAGGAAGCAAGATCCTTTCATCCCACAGTGTTCTTCTAGGAATGTATGCTGACAAAGCTTAACACTGTGCCAGCTGACTAAGAACAAATAGAAGAAAGGGTCCAAATTCATTTGTACAGAGCAGGAAAAAGGGGTAATTTTGGAACTGAGAGGAAATAAATCAATAATTATCAGGCTTGCAAACATCTTTGAACAGAAACTATATAAGATATAGATGAATAACTACAGTCATTTTCATCTACATAAATGCATTCACATAAATTTAAATGCAAGATCCATACATATATGATAAAAATGTGAAGGAAAGGAGACATAACATTCAGGTTTCTAACAGGAGACAAATGCATTTGAGGGCAGGTTAAAGGGATTCCAAGTAATTGGTAATGATGAGAAGTGATGAGAAGTAAACTGATATGCCTGGTAAAACCCCAAGGATTCAAAAATATATTGGCATCAATAAGGTAGAGGTTAAAATTGAAGCACAATTCACAATACATTCTTGGGTGAAAGTAGTTTGAAAGTTTATCTATAAGAACTTTTCATCCTCTTTTACTGTCCCATTGAAAGAACCCCCAAAGACAATCACCTAAGTCCAAGGCAGAACATCAAATAGATATTTTCTAGCAATACTCACCTGGATGTGCTATGGCTTCAAGGACACCAGTTACAGCAAACAACAGAATTGGGATGTGAAATGAACCAGGAGAGTTAATTGGAGTTTGCGTATAGATTAGTATGGACACAGTGTTCATGGTCTGGCTTCCAGATTGTCTCTGACTGGTGTCTTCTCCCTTCATCCTCCTTGGATAAGAGTTTCAGGCAATTCTTCCCTGGAAAAGCTAACATTCAGGAGAAAAGACCTCCTATGTTGACAGTCCTTCTAGATAAAAGGACAGCAACCTGACCAAGTGCACAAAACTGAGACCTGCTCATCAATAAATCCTAATTCAAGAACACTATGTTTGCAACAAGTATCCGTTTTTAATGTCAACAGCCAATAAAATATCAACAGGCATCAGTGAGAGAAAAATAAAGAGAAACAAAGATAAACGAAAATGGAAAGTGTTGGAATTGAGATGATTTTTGAAAAATAAATGTATCAAGCTCACAGATGTTATGATATTGCATCCATAAAACAAGAAAATATATAACATTCACAAAAAAAAGATCTTAAGAAAAAGAAAAAAATCCAAGTGTATTAAAGACTTGTAGGAAATCAAAAACATGATAGCAAGATCACATTTAAATACAGAAATGGACTATAGGGTAAACAAAATATCTAAGGAAGTATAATAAAAATGACTATAAAAGGGAAAATATGAAGAAAGTAAATAAAAATCTTCAAGAATTAATCTAAACGTTATATTATCCAACTAAAAAAATCTTCCAGAATGAGGTATTGGAGAAAATAGATAATTGTTAACAGACTGTATTTTTCAGAGGTGATCACAATATCTCCCTTCCCACAATATAACTTTGACACTGCTCCCACCCAGATGCGAGATCTGCATCTTTCCATATCATAAGGATCGCGATTTCCTTATAACTAATAGCATGTGGCGGAAGTGACAACATGAGATTTCTCAGATTAGGTCAGAAGAAGCAGTGCAGCCTCTTGTCACTGAAAAACATTCAGTCTTGGACCCTTGAGTTCCAGTGTAAGAAACAAGAAATATGACTATTCTGAAGCTGAAACACTGTGAGGTCATCTAGCCAAAGGGAAGACACCACCTGAAGCAACTCCATTTGGAAATCCTAGTCCGTAAGTCTTCCCACCCCAGTTGAGGTGGTACTGAGCAGGTTCTTCCCTTGCTCCATTGCTTCAGGTTGTAATTGCTACAGACTCTGATCGTTGACAACAAAACTTCAGATTCTAATTCCCCCAGCTTCTTCCTTATTTATTTATCCATAAATTGCTATATTACCTCACTGATAGCCATATTATTCGTAGTGGTTCTAATCTAACCTAGACAGGTAAAATACCCCTTTTCAGATTAAGAGAATTCACTGGTTTCAAGAATATTCTTGGTTGTTAAAATGGTTATCATTAATTTGTGAGAAAATTTTCAAGTTATTTTCCTGTATCTAATAAGTTAATTGTATGCTTTTTTCTTTATTCTCTTAATGCAATTAACTATACTGATTGACCTCAGAAAGTTAAACCTTTCTTGTATCATTGGAATAGACCTCACTTGTCATGATAGATTATCCTTTTTATGTATCGCTGTATTTGGTTTGAAAAGATTTTAAAGTTTTGCATCTCTATATAGAAAATTAATTAACAATTATTTTCCTTTTTTCTACTTTTCAATTAGATTTTGGTATCTGTGCCAAGGTAACTTTATAAAATAAGATAATAATAATAATTATTCTCCTTTTTCCATTCTCTGGAAAAAATGTATTATAGGTGTTAATTTGGTTCTAAATGCTTGAAAATTTTACCAATGAAAACATCTGTATTTATTTATTTTTTAACTATAGACTTTAACTACAAATTCAATATCTTTAAGAGATTTGGAACTATTCAAATTTTCTGTTTCTGCTGGAGTCAGTTTTAATATGTTTTACTTTTCTAAGAATTTATCTATTTTATCTACATTGCCCAATTTACTGACAGAATTATTCACAAAGACCATTTATCATCCATTTATACATACTTACAGGATTTTGAGTAAGATCGATAGTTTTTTTTTTCTTAATATCAGCAATTTGTTTTCTCTCTCACTCTCTCTCTCTGTCTTCCTCTCTCGCTCTTCCTTCCTCCCTCCCTTTCTCTCTGTTTCTCAACAAACCTCCTGATAATTTATCAATTTTATAAAGCTTTTCAAATCAGTTTTTGATATTGTTGATCATTTTATTCTATATTTATCTTTATTTAATTAGTTTCTGCTTTTATCTGTATTATTTCCTTCCCATTGCTTTTGTTTAGTTTGCTCTTAGTTTTTTAACTTCTTTGAAGAGGTTTTTAGGTATATCGTTAAAACATTGTTTATAATATATGTATTTGGGTTATGAAATATTCTTTAATAACAGTTTTAGTTTCATCCCACAGTTTGACATATTTTATTTTCATTATCTTTGGATTCCTAATGTGTTCTTATTTATAGTGTGATTTTCCCCTAATTCATGTCAAAATGTCATGAATTTCTTTAATGACAAATGAATCAAAGAATAATTTTTACTAAATAGTAAAATAGCCATGTTTGGAATGATAACATTAATAGATATTATTGTAATAAATAATAATAATATTGCATACTATTTGCTTACACTGTTCTCTATATATTACACATATTAGTTTATGTAACCTCACAACATTTCTGTAAATTGATAAATATTAAACCTACAAAATAAATCTAAAGATAAATCAGTTGGTTGATCTTATAATAGGCAAAAAGATTTTATATTTAAACCTGAATTTGGAGGTATCTAATTGGACTTGTGTTACATAACAGTTGATGTAATGTTGGAAAAAATAATTATGCAGAATTTAGACTTTTTTTCTTTAAGCAGACTTTCTCAGAAAGATGATTGGTGAAATTTTGTGCTACCTATCCATTGTTCTCTAGTCATGATTTTTCAGTTTCTACTTATTTTATTTAATCATTTTTTCCTTGCATGCTTAGCATGTTGAGGTGTCTGGTGTTTAATTGATAGAGATGTATTCACCTGTCTAAATAATGTACTCCCCCATCTCTTGAGAAACCATAAACTGAATTTTCAGAATTTGCCTTCCTTTGCTTCTCTGGGAAAATTTTGTTGCGTCCACTCACCCCAAATAGATTTGTGCGTTCAGAATCCCCATGGAGTTTAACAGTTCTTGCTTGGGGGTTTATTTGACAGTTTGCTTATTATGAACCTAGATCTGAAAATTCCTAATTGTACCTTGCCTGTCATCTTCATCCTCTAACTCTATCTTCAGTATTTGACTGAATGAATAATAGCTATATAAATTACAGAATCATATTATTAAAAGTTGTCACGTTTCTCAATAATCCTTAGTGCAAAATTTTGCTAAAAGTTGGGTTGGGGATTAAAATTTAAGTTCTTTGCTTCAATGTGTCATCATCCTCTCCTCCAATCTCTTCTTATTTAATTTACATTTTGAGGTTTGCCCTCCTCTGGCCTGTCAAGATTTGGGTAGGAAGTTGAGATGAGAATAGTTGGTAGATGAGCATTTATGCAGGCAGGCCCTGGATGAAAGTAGCCACCCAGATACATGCATAGAAGGAGAGCCTAGGCAGAGCTGCATGGCACCCCAGCTGTTAGTGAGGATGCCCCAGTGTTCCCTGAATGAATTGCTGTCTTTTCCTCCGTGGGGTAGGGGGAAAAGGGTGGAGGAAGATTGATACAGAGTAAAAAATAGGTCTGGAGTTAAGAATGGATTTGAACACTCTCCTCCTCCAACTTCAAGCAGGCATTTTGTGTGTGCGGCAACTCTGTAGCCAGTACAGATTTCTGTCTTAGCCCCAAAGCATGTTTCAGACTCATTTGCTTAAATGCTCATTTCTCCAATGGAACCTGACTTTCAGAGCGACATTATTTCTTTCTTACATTATTAAGTTTTAAGATCATTCCATGAAAACTATATCAAATGTATACATATAGTATATATCCAAATAACTCCTCTTTTAGAAATTATGTGTTTTTTTTTGTTTTGTTTTTGTTTTTTTATAAAAGGTAGGTCATGTTTGCCTTGCTTTCTTATGTGTTTATGGTTTGTCAAAGTTTTAATTAACAATCATAAGAACGTTTAGTTCCCAAGTTCATTTTATTGGTCCTCTTTAAGACTACCGTTGGTTCGTACAATAAATAATTAGCAAATATCAACTTCGTGTCAGACCCTGTTGTAGAGGCCATACAAACAACAGTCATGGGAAAGGACGACCCTGCCCTCATAAAGTTATATTTTAGAAGGAGAAAGACAATAAATAAGTAATCAAAAATTAAAGGAATAAGTAACTGCAGAAATTAATAAGTGCTTAGAAGAAAAGTAGAGTGGGATAAGGGAAGAGTGAGTGATGGGAGAATAGTATTTTAGGTAAGATAGTAAACATCTACTTAAGAAGGTATACATTTGAATGGAGACCTCATTGGTGTGAAGATTCAGGCCATAAAAAGATCTGGGGTGAACAGATTCAAAGTCATGCCTTCAAATACAGAGAAGACTATCTGCTTAATTAAGGGGTATATCTATGCCATTTATGGTGTTTTGGGCTATAGGAAGACATCCACCTAAAAGCCCCTTGTAAAGTTAAGATATTTTGTCTCAAACACATAATCTAGAGTGGTTCAATATTTGGCTTATCTAACCAGGAATACCATCATGAACTGAAGAAATTTGTGTTTTTTAGTTTGCCATTTTTGGATGGGTGGTTGTTTCTCCCTCAGAGTACCAGCATGGCGGCAGAATCTCCAAGTGACACGTAGAGGAACAACAGATCTAGCAAAGATGAGAGACATTCTTTCCATGCCTTCCATTTTATTAGCAAGGGAAAGCCTTCTCAGACTTCTAGCTGCAGACTTTTTAGATCCCACTGACCAAAACTAGAACCCATAACTATTGGGTTGCCCAAAAATTTCGTTTGGGTTTTTGCCGGGGAAAAACCCAAACAAAATTTTTGGCCAGCCCAAATATTTCCTAGATGGAGAGGAGGTAGCTTTGATAAATGTCTCATATTTTCAACTCATTTAGTAGAAAGTGAACTCTATAAGCAGCCAAGAAGTCTGCGTGAGTATGGGTGTGTCTGTGTGTGTGTGTAACGACTGAGTAGCCAGCAAAAATGTCTGTCACGATAAAATATATGTATTCAATACTAATGCTGTAGAAAACCTTAGCCACAATCTATAATTCACCTTAGAAATCCATCAGTCCTCAGTTTACTGCTGAGAAAGTAAGACATAGGTTGAATAAATGCCTTGCTTAAGATCACCAAGGACATAGAATAACAAGGACTCATAGCATGAATGTATTTCCATTAAACCCTGTTGCTTCAAGAGTTAAATAAAGTGAATCTGTACTTAGAAGAAAATCCCCCCAGATGGCAAGAAAACACTAATTTACATGTTTTGTTTTTACAGCTCCTAGGACTTTTTGCATTGTCAGCAATAATTTCTAAAGCTCATTGTACATAATAAATAAATGCTTAATGATAAAAATATATACGAGTATTATTTTCCATTCCCAACAGCATTTTGAAAATAGTTTTTTAGCATATGATAGTTGAATGGATAATGCTAATACTAATGTCTTTTGGAGGTTCAGAGTGAAACTTTGGTACCGTAGACTCAAGGGGGAGTAATAAAAAAAATTC
Organism: Orcinus orca; assembly: GCF_937001465.1. NCBI lineage: Eukaryota > Metazoa > Chordata > Mammalia > Artiodactyla > Delphinidae > Orcinus > Orcinus orca. Next base: position 15,221,857 of record NC_064565.1, on the reverse strand, counting down.
ACACACCAACTTCAAGGAGCTGTGTTTTGGTTGTATGCTACCTCATTTTACGATGAAAATTTATACATTTAGACTGATATTCATATGTTTCAAATATCTGATGTCTAGGATCATATTGATCTAGCATTACTCAAATCATAAAACCATTAATGGAAAAACATAAATAAGAAACCATTACCAATCATTTTAGTATAGGATGAGTAGTAAGATAATAGGTTTTGCAAAAGCATCAGATACTCTCTCTGTTGTCCCTGGAAGCTGTTTGCTGGTGGAGTATTTCTAGTATGAGGAAGAATATATTAGTTTCTGGAAGGCAGTAAGCTCTTAATAAATCACTTTCATACATAGAGTAAAGATGATGTCTGAGCATTTCAGGATAGAGTTTTAGGTAAATGTTTAATCTATTTTTAATGTGGATCACAATTATAATGCATTGTTGGTTTTTAAAATATATATATTTTTTCCTCCTACAAAAGCCTTTTCTCTATAATTGCTATCAGCTACACTTCAAAATGGAAAAACTCTCTCAGACTGATCTTGTTAATAAATCCCTGGTTTAACAGAACAAGCAGAAGAGGACAGGCAAAAATTATCGTCATTTCTTTGTTCCATCATTTCAACATTATTTCTTCCTTTATTCTTTTGTCATTCATCCAGGTGTACTGCACAATTTGGTCCTGGTGTTTAGAGATTAAAGGTATCGCTTATTAAAATGATAAAAACTTCATGCCTGCAACTCTCTCAAACACATTGATAGATCATTATGCTTCCATGAAAGTCTGATGACAGAAAGCATGGGATTCAGTCAGTAGCAGGAGACAGGAAACAGCTCAGGGAGGTAGAAATTAAGGGAAGCTCCCTAAATGAAGTTATATCTCACCTAAATCTTAGCACACCAGTAAAATTTATTATTAACTGAGACATAGAAAGGAAGCAGGAAAGAGTCCCAGCAAAAAGAAGAGTACAGACAGTCTCTGACTTACAGTGGTTCAACTTATGATTTTTCAACTTTGCAATGTTGTAAAAATCATATTCATTCAGTAGAAACCATACTTTGAATTTTGATTTTGAATTTTGATCTTTTCCCAAGCTAGATATGCAGTGTGTGATACTCTCTAATGATGCTGGGCAGTGGCTGTGAGCTGTAGCTACCAGTCAGCCACTTGATCACAAGGGTTAATAATCAATACACTTACAGCCATTCTGTACCCAAACAACCATTCTGTTTTTTACTTTCAGTAGTCAATTAATTACATGAGATATTCAACACAATTTTATAATAGGCTTCACGTTATATGATATTGCCCAACTATAGGGTAATGTTCTGAGCATTTTTAAGGTAGCCTAGGCTAAGCTGTGATATTCAGTAGGTTAGATGGATTAAGTGCATTTTTGACTTAAGATATTTTCAACTTATGATGGGTTTATCAGAAAATAACTCCATCACAATCTGAGAAAGATCAGTAGGTGTAAAATCATATCTTGTGTTTGGGAAAACGTAAGCAAGCCCACCAGCCAATCCAGTGTGACTTCCGCACCTGTCGACAAATGGGGCCCTTTCAGCCAACATTTTGCAAAGTTTGAGAATATTGCCCTAAACAATCTATTATAAATACTAGTCCATGCTAAAGGATTCAAAAACACCACCTGAGAGAGAGAGACTGGCATGAAAAACAGAAAGGGAGAGTGTGTCAGAAAGTCCATCCGACCCGAGGGCAGGGCATATGGCATCTTTGGAGAGATGCTTGCGAGAGCCTGGGCAGGGCTTAAACAGAAGATGTACATGGGCATATGGTCGTCAATCAAAACCAAACAAATCATGTGATATTTGTGTTTCTTTGTCTGGTTTACTTCACTTAGTATGATCATCTCTAGGTCCCTCCATGTTGCCTCAAATGGCATTATTTCATTCTTCTTTATGGCTGAGTAATATCCCATTGTATATATGTACCACATGTTTTTTATCCATTCATCTGTCAGTGGACAGTTACGGTGCTTCCATGTCTTGGCTATTGTAAATAGTGCTGCTGTGAACATTGGTGTGCATGATACAAATGAACTTATTTATGAAACAGACCCACAGACATAGAAAACAAACTTATGGTTACAAAAGGGGAAGTAGGGGGAGGGTTAAATTAGGAGTTTGAGATTAACATATACACGCTATTATATATAAAGTAGGCAACCAACAAGGACCTACTGTATAGCACAGGGAGCTCTACTCAATATTTTGTGATAATCGGTAAGGGAAAAGAATCTGAAAAAGAATACATATATATGTTTTATATACATATAACTGAATCACTTTGCTTCACACCTGAAACTGACACAACATTGTAAATCAACTATACTTCAATAAACAAAAAACAAACAAGGCGCAGAAAACTTGCTCTGCGTAATTAGAAGCAAGTCTGTGAGAGGCAGGGGGAGGTGCCAATGGCAATAGATTCCATTTTCTCTTTGTGTAGCGCTGCTTCTTTAAAAGTTTGAGAATAGTTTTTAAAAGACTATATTGTTGGTAATACTGACGGAGAACTAGCTAGCTGACATACATTCCTGGATGTTAATGTACCTAACATGGTACCCTGCTCTAGAACAAACACTGCAAAAGTAAGTTGCTTTCTATGTGGTGTCATAAAGTAATTTTGAAAATTCTGCTCCTCCCCAGTATCCGTCAATATCTTTTTGGTAAAGATATTTGTGAGCTCTGTTATGCTGCAGATGTCACCGAAGGAGGACAATATATGAAGGTTTTTTTCCTGTTAGGACCTTAGAATAATTCTTTTAACTCCTCTCTCACCTTCCTCCCCCTCCTTCTTCTTTGTCAAATGATCTTAGCAGCACAGTGGTAAGTTTTCCAATGGGATAGAGTGAAATTAGGAAGTTTTATTCAGAATACTATGCCACCAGGAACCTTTCTCTGCTAGTGAGTGGTAAATTCCAGAAGGTGCAGGTTTGAGTGGCAAAGTAGGGGATTCCAGAGAATGGTGCAAAATAAAGGCATAAAGACATGATGACAGTATGAAAACAGAGAACAAACAGAAATACATACATGTGTGTATATATATATATATATATATATATATATATACACACACACATACTTCTGATTACAAAATATTTTTGTCAGAAAATATAGTAGTAAAGAAAAAAAGTAATGTAGGTATATGCATTCAAATACAAAGTCATGCTAACAACAATCCCAAATATAACCTTTTGTTCCAAACCCTTTCAGGCTTTCTTCTCTGTATTTTCATTGAACTCGCAGTATGCATCAATTCTGTCTTGCTTTTCTTTTTTCTAATAAAGTGCTTTGATTTTTTTAAAAAATTATTTATTTATTTATTATCTATTTATTTATTTTTGGCTGCGTTGGGTCTTTGTTGCTGCAAGGGCTTTCTCTAATTGTGGCGAGCGGGGTCTACTCTTCATTGCGCTGCACGGGCTTCTTATTGTGGTGGCTTCTCCTTGTTGTGGAGCACGGTCTCTAGGTGTGTGGGTTTCAGTAGTTGTAGCATGTGGGCTCAGTATTTGTGGCACACAGGCTCAGTAGTTTTGGCACAGGGGCTTAGCTGCTCCGCAGCATGTGGGATCTTCCCAGACCAGGGCTCGAACCTGTGTCCCCTGCATTGACAGGCGGATTCTTAACCACTGCGCCACCAGGGAAGCACTCAACACAGTTCCTGGAAGAGTGTTATGTGTTTGCTCTGAGTAGCACTTCCCTTGTGCCAAGCCTGTACTTTACATAAATTGCTCATTTGTCCCTCCCAGCAACCATAGGAGGTAAGTTCTGTGATTGCCCCACTTTCAGAAATGATGAAACTGAGGAGTAGGGAAATTAAACTTACTTCAACAATTTGGGGTTTCGTAAACTTACCTAATGCCACACCACAGATTTCAGTGGTCAGTTTCCATGTTGGAGTTCTTAACCTCTGCACCATTCTGGGAGATTGCAGCAAATAATAGACCTTGACACTATGCCGAACCTCCCTTTCTTTCTAACGTTCTTAACATTTTGGGGGGTTACAGCAGGCTAGTGTTCTCCAGGCAGCTCCTCTGCTTTGGATGCACACTTGTGAGACTGTCCATCTAGATGCCATCCAGGGTTTCTTTGGTCACCAGTCCAGGAGGAGGATACATGGCAATGGAGTGGGTATCAATGCGTTGTTATGTGGCCAGGGATTCCATGCCCCTATCAGGGGAAGTGTGGAAGTCAATCAGTGGACCCAGAATGGGGAAAGACTTCCCACATTGCATGCTCTTTGTGAGAGTGTAAGGACTGAGAGCTTTTATTTGACTATTATACAGTGAACCCCTCTGGAGCTTCCAGGTTGTTTATGGTTTGTTAGATATTAAATATGCCTTAGGTATTTGACCTGATGTTAAAGCTCAGAGAACCTTTGTCCGATCCACACATCATCATGCTAATTTCACAGCAGAAGAAACTGAGGCCCTTGGAGAGAGACATGCCCAAATTTAGGCAGAAAGCAAATTTAGGTATAAAGCAAAATTAGGTAGAGAGCAAAAAGAGTCATGATTTAAAGCAAGTGAGTCTTTGGTCTTTCAATTCTGCTACTCTGCCATCCAGTCTGTGTGAGAGCTGCCTTGCACTGGCCACCAACATGGATATATAGCCACAAACTATTTGAAGTCTGCTGTCAATAAGCTTAAATTATAGAGATAAGCAAAACTGGACCCATGGAAACGCAAACAACTGTACAAGAATCCTCCAGCAGTCTAAGTTCTACATGCATCATACAAAGAGAAGATCCAGACCGGGGAGAGTCATAGAGTTAATGAGGATTTATCCTCTAGCTGCAAAATCCATTGGTTGAACTAATAGCTAAACCATTTCATCAGCAAAATCATTTTAGCAAATTAGAAATTGGGCTCATCATCTCTGTTACTGAGGGCATGTTCATGTGCCTGATGCACAGTGAGGCCAAACAGTACTGAAATGTTGGAGTCTGGAGAGAGAAAGGTGTATTGCAGGGCCATGCAAGGAGATGGGTAGCTCATGCACCCCAAATCCCCTAACTCCTCAAAGGGTTTCAGCAATGCTCTTTCAAAGGCCAGGTGAGGGAGGGGCATGGTTAGTTGTTGCAAACTTCTTGGTTTCGGAATCCTTTGTTCTTGCAGCTGTCCACACAGGTCAGGTCACGATGTTCCTGTAAACCTCCAATAAGACAAATGTTATTCTCTGTCCTGCAACTTTTTATTTGTATATGAATGGACTCTTAAAGGTCAGAGCCTTAAGAATGGGCTATCCTGTGTATTTCAGGCTATAGACAACATTCTTTTACAAAAGGTGTAGAGCCAGCATGACTAAGCACAGGCAACAGAGCTCAAGGGTTAAAGTAAAAGGAACAGATCTAATATGGAGTCAGATTTGCTCTTCCCTATTAAATACCTCTGGTTCTCGAAGGGTGACTGCAAGACCAGCTGCAAGGGCATCCATCACCCAGGAACATGTTAGAAGTGGGGTTACTCAGACCCCACCCACACCTGCTGAACTAGACTCTCTGGGGTGAGGCTTAGCCTCTGTGTTGAACAAGTCACCCAGGTAGTTCTGGTGCACACTCAAGTTTGAAAATCACTGGTCTATTGCAGGGGTCTGCAAACTTTTTACCTATAAAAGGCAAGATACTAAATAATTTCTTTGAAAGCCATACAGTCTCTAATGCAGCTTCTCACCTCTGCTGTTGTAGCATGAAAATAGCTGTGGATGGTACAGAAATGAATGATCATGATTGTATTCCAATAAAACTTTCTTCAGGGACACCAAAATTTGACTTCCAAATAATTTTTATGTGTCACAAAATGCTGTTTCTCTTAATTTTTTATACCTATTAAAAACATATAAGAAACATTCTTAACCTTTGGGCAAAGACAGGTGGCAGGTTGGGGTTGGCTCATAGTTTGCCAACTCCTGCTGTAGTGTCTAGAAACAGCATGGCCTTTGATTGCAGAGAGGTTTTTATTAAGTATCTCAGGTCTGCCATGGGCTAGCTCTGGAGTTCAGGGTCTCAACCCACAGTGAACCTCAGTTTCACCATCTGTAAAATGGAGTTAATAATATTTTCTCTAGGTTTTTTGTGAGACAGCAAAAGTAAAGTAACTAGTATACAAATAAGTCTCATCATAAGTTAGTCCCCTCCAGTCTTCTCACAATCATACCATTTCCAAGTACATTCCAAGTAAAACTTCTAAACCCTCCCTTCTACAAAGATAAGTAAGTTCTTATTAGAACAGTAGTTACTCTTGGACACTTTTCTCCCAAATGAAGAATCTTTGAAACAATACACTGACAGAGCACTCTACCTTCCCTCAGAAGACTGCTTTCTGTTCCAAAGCTTACAGGCCCAGATATCCTCATCAGACACAGGTTTTAGATTACAGCTTCTTTAGCAGAGACAAAGAAAAGATGGTTCCAATTAAGAAACAAGAGGAATGAAACATTCCCCTCCCCCCCATTTCTTTTCAAACCACAACTAAGCAAACTGGGTCACAAGCAAACAAGGTTTGCATTAAGACAGAAATAACCATGGAGAATTTTTCACATCTGAGAATAGAGTTGGGGTGAGTTGATCACCTGTGCTAAAGGTAAAAAACCCAGCAGAGCATGTGGCCATAAAAAATGGTCCAGGGCTTCCCTGGTGGCGCAGTGGTAGAGAGTCCACCTGCCGATGCAGGGGACATGGGTTCATGCTCCAGTCCGGGAAGATCCCACATGCCACGGAGCCTGCGCGTCCGGAGCCTGTGCTCCGCAATGGGAGAGGCCACAACAGTGAGAGGCCCACGTACCGCAAAAAAAAAAAAAAAAAAGGTCCAATGTCTCTGGATTTTTGTTTGATTGCTTACTCGGCAAAGAGAATATCTTTGTTGAGTGTTTTCCTTTTTTCAAATTTTTATTGAAATATTGGTGATTTACAATGTTGTGTTAGTTTCAGGGGTACAGCAAAAAGATTCGGTTATACTTATATGTAATATGTATTATATAATATATATATGTATTCATTTTTTACATTCTCTTCCATTATAGGTTATTACAAGATATTGAGTATAGTTCCCTATGCTATACGGTAGGCCACTGTTGGTTATATATTTCATATATAGTGGTGTGTATATTTTTATCCCCAGCTCCTAATTTATCCCTCCCCCTGCCTTTCCCCTTTAGTAACCATAAGTCTGTTCTCTATGTCTGAGAGTCTATTTCTGTTTTGTAAATAAGTTCATTTGTATCATTTTTTTAGATTCCACATAGAAGTGATATCATAGGATATTTGTCTTTGTCTGGCTTACTTCGCTTAGTATGATAATCTCTAGGTCCATCCATGTTGCTGCAAATAGCATTATTTCATTCTTTTTATGGCTGAGTAGTATTCCATTGTATATGTGTACCACATCTTCTTTACCCTTTCATCTGTTGATGGATATTTAGGTTGCTTCCAAGTCTTGGCTATTGTAAATAGTTCTGCTATGCACATAGGGGTGAATATATATTTTCAAATTATAGTTTGAAAAGGTAAGTGTTCATATGTTTGTTCTCTACATCTGTGTCTGAATTTCTGCCCTGCAAACCAGTTCATCTTTTCAAATTATAGTTTTGTACAGATATATGCCCAGGAGTGGAATTTCAGGATCACATGACAGCTCTATTTTTAGTTTTTTGAGGAACCTCCATACTGTTCTTCATTGTGGCTCTACCAATTTACGTTCCCACCAACAGTGTAGGAGGGTTCCCTTTTCTCCACACCCTCTCTAGCATTTGTTATTTGTAGACTTTTTGATGATGGCCATTCTTACCTGTGTTAGGTGTTTATTAGGATAGGTCTGCCCCTTGACAAAAGTGTGAATGTAGTGAAAAGTGTCTTCAGTATTCTGATCCAAGCTGTGTGTATGTATACATGTCTTTTAAGCCATCTTTATTACATCCAGAGTCAGCAAAAATAAGTCCTTTGGAAAACATGTTATTTATTCATTTTACAGCTTGATATGCTTTTAAAGCACCACTCCTTTTCTAAGGGAGGTTTTGCAAATGATGTACTGGGCTAAGAGCAGAGGCTAATACCACATGACACTTATTTGCTGTGTGACCTTATACAAGCAACTTAATGATTAGACACTTACCTAATTTTTAAAAGTAATAAGACTAAGGTTCAGAGGGGTGAAGTGAAATGGTACTAGAAAGTCTCACAAAGATGCTCAAGAAGAGGTGCTGTCAGCCCCCAGGGATCCCAGAGTGCACTGAACACTTTTCTTCCAACTCCGCATTGATGGCTTGAAATCAGCCCCATACACACACTAAAAACCAGGGCTTGTTTTTATTGTATTTAATTTGGGGGAAATAGTTCTGAAACATTAGCACACCACTGCACTCAGTTCAGATCCCTGCCATTGTCACTCTCTATACTCTACTCCTCAACTACATAAAGAAAGCTTTTCTCCCTGATATTTCAGACTTTAGTCAGAAGTTATAGGGAAGATACTGTTTTTTGAATTTCATTTCATTTACTTTCTTATACAGCAGGTTCTTATTAGTTATCCATTTTATACATATTAGTGTATATTTGTCAATCCCAACCTCTCAATTCATCACACCACCACCCCCCACCTCCAGTTTCCCCCCTGGTGTCCATACGTTTGTTCTCTACATCTGTGTCTGAATTTCTGCCCTGCAAACAGGTTCATCTGTACCATTATTCTAGGTTCCACATATATGCGTTAATATACATATTTGTTTTTCTCTTTCTGACTTACTTAACTCTATATGACAGTCTGTAGATCCATCCACATCTCTAGAAATGACCCAGTTCCTTTTTATGGCTGAGTAATATCCCATTGTATATATGTACCACATCTTTATCCATTCGTCTGTCGATAGGCATTAAGGTTGCTTCCATGACCTGGCTCTTGTAAATAGTGCTGCAGTGAACATTGGGGTGCATATGTCTTTTTGAATTATGGTTTTCTCTGGGTATATGCCCAGTAGTGGGATTGCTGGGTCGTATGGTAGTTCTATTTTAAGTTTTTTAAGGAACCTCCATAATGTTCTCCATAGTGGCTGTATCAATTTACATTCCCACCAACAGTGCAAGAGGGTTCCCTTTTCTCCACACGCTCTCCAGCATTTGTCATTGTAGCTTTTCTGATGATGCCCATTCTAACTGGTGTGAGGTGATCTTGTTTTTAGCTTTGATTTGCATTTCTCTAATAATTAGTGATGTTGAGCATACTTTTAGGTACTTCTTGGCCGTCTGTATATCTTCTTTGGAGAAATGTCTATTTAGGTCTTCTGCCCATTTGTGGATTGGGTTTTTTGTTTTTTTGATATTGAGCTGCATGAGCTGTTTATATATTTTGGAGATTAATCCTTTGTTGTTTCATTTGCAAATATTTTCTCCCATTCTGAGGGTGGTCTTTTCGTCTTGTTTGTAGTTTCCTTTGCTGTGCAAAAGCTTTTAAGTTTCATTAGGTCCCATTTGTTTATTTTTCTTTCCATTACTCTAGGAGGTGGATCAAAAAAGATCTTGCTGTGATTTATGTCAAAGAGTGTTCTTCCTATGTTTTCCTCTAGGAGTTTTACAGTATCCGGTCTTACATTTAGGTCTCTAATCCATTTTGAGTTTATTTTTGTGTGTGGTTTTAGGGAGTGTTCTATTTCATTATTTAAAATGTAGCTGTGCAGTTTTCCCAGCACCACTTATTGAAGAGGCTGTCTTTTTCCATTGTATATCCTTACTTCCTTTGTCATACATTAGTTGACCATAGGTGCGTGGGTTTATCTCTGGGCTTTCTATCCTGTTCCGTTGATCTATATTTCGGTTTTGTGCCTGTACCATACTGTCTTGATTACTGTAGCTTTTAGTACACTCTCAAGTCAGGAAGTCTGATTCCTCCAGCTCTGTTTTTTTCCCTCAAGACCGCTTTGGCTATTCGGGGTCTGTTATGTCTCCATACAAATTTTAAGATTTTTTTGTTCTAGCTCTGTAAAAAATGCCATTGGTAATTTGATAGGGGTTGCATTGAATCTGTAGATTGCCTTCGGTAGTATAGTCATTTTCACAATATTGATTCTTCTAATCCAAGAACATGGTATATCTCTCCATCTGTTGGTATCATCTTTAATTTCTTTCATCAGTGTCTTATAGTTTTTGCATACAGGTCTTTTGTCTCCTTAGGTAGCTTTATTCCTAGGTGCTTTATTCTTTTTGTTACAGTGGTACATGGGAGTTTTTCCTTAATTTCTCTTTCAGATTTTTCATCATGAGTGTATAGGAATGCAAGAGATTTCTGAGCATTAATTATGTATCCTGCTACTTTACCAAATTCATTGTTTCGCTCTAGTAGTTTTCTGATGGCATCTTTAGGATTCTCTATGTATAGTGTCATGTCATCTGCAAACAGTGACAGTTTTACTTCTTCTTTTCCAATTTGGATTCCTTTTATTTCTTTTTGTTCTATGATTTCTGTGGCTAGGAATTCCAAAACTGTTGAATAATATTGGTGAGAGTGGACATCCTTTTCTTGTTCCCAGTCTTAGAGGAAATGCTTTCAGTTTTTCACCATTGAGAATGATGTTTCCTGTGTGTTTGTCACATATGGCCTTTATTATATTGAGGTAGGTTCCCTCTATTCCCACTTTCTGGAGAGTTTTTATCATAAATGGGTGTTGAATTTTGTCAGAAGCTTTTTCTGCATCTATTGAGATGATCATATGGTTTTTCTTCCTGAAGTTGTTAATATGTGTATCACATTGATTGATTTGCATGTATTGAAGAATCCTTGCATCCCTGGTATAAACCCTGCTTGATCATGGTGTATGATCCTTTTAATGTGCTGTTGGATCCTGTTTGCTAGTATTCTGTTGAGGATTTTTGCATCTATATTCATGAGTGATATTGGTCTGTAATTTTCTTTTTTTGTAGTATCTTTTTCTGATTTTGGTATCAGGGTGGTGGTGGCCTCATAGAATGTGTTTGGGAGTGTTCCTTCCTCTGCAGTTTTTTGGAAGACTTTGAGAAGGATGGGTGTTAGCTCTTCTCTAAATGTTTGATAATATTCATCTGTGAAGCCATCTGGTCCTGGACTCTTGTTTGTTGGAAGTTTTTGTAATCACAGTTTCAGTTTCATTACTTGTGATTGGTCTGTTCATATTTTCTGTTTCCTCCTGTTTCAGACTTGGAAGGTTATACCTTTCTAAGAATTTGTCCATTTCTTGCATGTTGTCCATTTTAATTGCATAGAGTTGCTTGTAATAGTCTCTTAGGATGCTTTGTATTTCTGCGGTGTCTATTGTAACTTCTCTTTTTTCATTTCTAATTTTATTGATTTGAGTCCTCTCCCTCCTTTTCTTGATGAGTCTGGCTAATGATTTATCAATTTTGTTTATCTTGTCAAAGAACCAGCTTTTAGTCTTATTGTTCTTTGCTATTGTTTTCTTTGTTTTTATTTCATTTATTTCTGCTCTGATCTTTATGATTTTTTTCCTTCTACTAACTTTGGGTTTTGTTTGCTCTTCTTTCTCTAGTTCCTTTAGGTGTAAGTTTAGATTGCTTATTTGAGATTTTTGTTGTTTCTTGAGGTAGGATTGTATTGCTATAAACTTCCCTCTTAGAACTGGTTTTGATGCATCCCATAGGTTTTGGATTATCATGTTTTCATTGTAATTTGTCTCTAGGTATTTTTTGAGTTCCTCTTTGATTTCTTCAGTGATCTCTTGGTTATTTAGTAACGTATTGTTTAGCCTCATGTGTTTGTGTTTTTTATGTTTTTTTTTTCCTGTAATTGATTTCTAATCAGAAAAGATGCTTGATATGGTTTCAATTTTCTTAAATTTACTGAGGCTTGATTTGTGACCCAAGATGTGATCTTTCCTGGAGAATGTTCCATGTGCACTTGAGAAGAAAGTGTAATCTGCTGATTTTGAATGGAATGTCCTATAAATATCAATTAATTTTGTCTGGTCTATTGTGGCATTTAAAGCTTGTGTTTCCTTATTAATTATCTGTTTGGATGATCTGTCCATTTGTGTAAGTGAGGTGTTAATGTCCCCCACTATTACTGTGTTACCGCCAATTTTCTCTTTTATAGCTGTTAGCAGTTACCTTATGTATTGAGGTACTCCTATGTTGGGTGCTTATATATTTATAAGTGTTATAACTTCTTCTTGGATTGATTCCTTGATCATTATGTAGTGTCCTTCCTTGTCTCTTGTACCATTCTTTATTTTAAGTCTATTTTATCTGATATGAGTATTGCTACTCCAGCTTTCTTTTGATTTCTATTTGCATGGAATATCTTTTTCCATCCCCTCACTTTCAGTCTGTATGTGTCCGTAGGTCTGAAGTGGGTCTCTTGTAGACAGCATATATATGTGTCTTGCTTTTGTATCCGTTCAGCGAGCATGTGTCTTTTGGTTGGAGCATTTAATCCATTCATGTTTAAGGTTATTATCGATATGTATGTTCCTATTACCATTTTCTTAATTGTTTTGGGTTTGTTTTTGTAGGTCCTTTTCTTCTCTTGTGTTTCCCACTTAGAGAAGTTCATTTAGCATTTGTTGTAGAGCTGGTTTGGTGGTGGTGAATTCTCTTAGCTTTTGCTTGTCTGTAAAGCTTTTGATTTCTCCATCGAATCTGAATGAGATCTTTACTGGATAGATTAATCTTGGTTATAAGTTCTTCCCTTCCATCACTTTAAATATGTTATGCCACTCCCTTCTGGCTTGTAGAGTTTTTGCCAAGAAATCAGATATTAACCTTATGGGAGTTCCCTTGTATGTCTTTTTGTCGTTTTTCCCTTGCTGCTTTCAATAATTTTTCTTTGTCTTTAATTTTTGCCAATTTGATTTCTATGTGTCTTGTCATGTTTCTCCTTGGGTTTATCCTGTATGGGACTCTCTGTGCTTCCTGGACTTGGGTGGCTATTTCCTTTCCCATGTTAGGGAAGTTTTTGACTATAATCTCCTCAAATATTTTCTCAGGTCCTTTCTCTCTTCTCCTTCTGGGACCCCTATAATGCAAATGTTGTTGCATTTAATGTTGTCCCAGAGGTCTCTTAGGCTGTCTTCACTTCTTTCATTCTTTTTTCTTTATTCTGTTCCTCAGCAGTGAATTCCACCATTCTGTCTTCCAGGTCACCTATCCATTCTTCTGCCTCAGTTATTCTGCTATTGATTCCTTCTAGTGTATTTTTCATTTCAGTTATTCTATTGTTCATCTCTGTTTGTTTGTTCTTTAATTCTTCTAGGTCTTTGTTAAACATTTCTTGCATCTTCTTGATCTTTGCCTCCATTCTTTTTCTGAGGTCCTGGATCATCTTCACTATCATTATTCTGAATTCTTTTTCTGGAATGTTGCCTATTTCCAGTTCATTTAGTTGTTTTTGTGCGTTTTATCTTTTCCTTCATCTGGTACATAGCCGTCTGCCATTTCATCTTGTCTGTCTTTCTGTGAATGTGGTTTTTGTTCCACAGGCTGCAGGATTGTAGTTCTTCTTGCTTCTGCTGTCTGCCCTTTGGTGGGTGAGGCTGTCTCTATAGGGAAGATATTTTTGAGGAAAAGATGACAGCACAGATATTATGACACCTCTTTTCACTTGTGGACTCCATTTAGTAATAAAGCTCAGTATCTTCAGGAAGGAGGTATCAATGATCAAACTAAATCTGAGACAAATTTAACAAAGACTGCTTATTTATAATCTTACAGCACATGATTCCTAAGACTTCTTTGAGCAGAGGCTCCATGACGTAAGGAAGGAGAGAGATTTATGGAGTAAAAGGAGGAAAAATACCTTATGGAGTAAAAGGAGGAAAAAAACCCAAGACAGTCTCTGATTGGCAAGGGTTCTACTAAGGAGATGTTTGCAATTGGGGGAAACCTTCTAATTGTTTTTCAGACACATTTGGAAATCCTTGGTTGGCTTGAATGGGGCAAATGAGAAGTTTGGGGACATTTCAAAGGATAAAGATTATTCATTAGAGGACAGTTTCATATGGGGGACTTTTGCGTGGTCAACTCATCATAATGGTCCTTATGGGGGGGCGGGTTGCTGCCATGGCAGGAGTTTCTCAAAGAAAACAACATTGTGTCATGGATGTCAGAGACAGTATAATGGTAGATGCACGACATTATTGGGTAAAAATATCTGGCAAGCTCTATTTGGAATCATAGCAAAATATTATGAATTGAAGGTAACCAGACAGGACTGGTATTAAGGCATATTTTAATGAAAATCAAATGGTAGGATGATAGAAAACTGATTTTATAGTTTGAGTTAAATACTGATGTACATAAACATAATTCCCATTAATTTTTTTAACTTTTTGTTTTATATTGGAGTATAGTTGATTAACAATGTTGTGTTAGTTTCAGGTGTACAACAAAGTGATTCTGTTATACATATACATGTATCTGTTGTTTTTCAAATTCTTTTCCCATTTAGGTTGTTACATAATATTGAGCAGAGTTCCCTGTGCTATAGAGTAGGTCCCTGTTGGTTATCCATTTTAAATATAGCAGTGTGTACATGTCAATCCCAAACTCCCTAACTATCCCTCCCCCCAACCCTTCACACCATAATTCTCATTAATTTATAAATTCCAGTTACTAACCCTGTGCAGAAGCCCCCAAATACCTTCATTTTATAAATAAATCCTTAAGTATTAAGTAGTTCTTTAATGTCACTTTGTCAAATTTTTAGAGCATACAGAGCACTTGAGAACACATTTCCTGAACTGATAGTCCCTGGTTCTGCATGAATACCTTTAGTGATGGGAAGCTCACTACTTTGATAAGCAAGGTAGTTTTGATACTGGAGAATCCTTCTTTTGGTTGCGTCAGTATCTTCTCCTGCTTCACTTCCATCCATTCCCTATGAATTCACCTCGAGTACCACTAAGCTTCTTCCACACTCTCAGCTTTCCATATAGGTAGGCAGACAGCTATTGATTTTTCTCCAGGTCTTCTGTTTGCTAAGTATTCTCAGCTTTTCCAGTTCTCAATTATGAAACTTCTCAGAATTGTGTCACCTGAAAAGAACACTGGAATGTTAACATTTCTCTAAAGTTACAGGACACAATATTACAGAGTGGACTGAGCAGCCCACTAAATAGTATGAAGCATAAATGCTATGATTAATTAAAATTGTTAATATTAACTGTTAAGACAGTAGAAATGCCGCTCTAAATTGATACTTATTTTCCAATACTTTCACAGTAAAACAGTCATGAATCCCAGTATCAGAGACGTGCCTCTGTCACAAATTTGTTCCCTTTCACTTCATTCTGATGACATTATTAAAAATTATATGGCCAGAATATCACTACTTTAGCTTCATATCCTCTCAAATGATGTCTTCAAAGCATCTGACAATTAATTTATTCTTATATTTTTTCCTGGATGCTACAACTTGGATGAACCTAGAGGACATTATGCCTAGTAAAATAAGCCAGTCATAAAGGACAAATACCATATACTTCCCCTTAAATAAGGTCCCTTATAGAAGTCAAATTCATAGAGATAGAAAGTGAAAGGTTTATTGCAACAGGTTTGGGGAGAAGGGAATGGGGAGTTAGTTAGCACTTAATGGGCACAAAGTTTTAACCTTGGAAGATGAAATATTTCTGGAGCTGCATGGTGGTGATGATTGCCCAACAAGGTAAATGTACTTAATGTCACTGAACTGTGCGGTTAAAAATGGTTAAGATGGACAATTTTTGTTATGCATGTTACCACAATGAAAAGCAAGAATGTATCAAAAATACTGCTTCAAACAGAAGGCAGCATCTTGCAAATTATCTGGACACTTATGTTCCCCACTGCTGCTCCTTCCGACTGTCCTCTGTGGATGCAGAGAGCCCATATCCTCAGCTTCTCCAGTGGCAACTTTGTGTTCTCTTTTCTTTGTCTTTTCCTTAATTTCATGATAGCTTCATGGTAGCATTAATCTCCTTCTGGGTAAATGATTAAATGCTTGCAGGCCAGGTTTAAAAATCAAATCAGAAATGTTCTTTTTACTTTGAAGCCACATGCTAATTTTGAAGAAAAATAGTACTGTCTTTTTTGTGAGTCACCCTTCTATTCACCTTGGTATAATTATTTTTCTTCTTCATAAATATCATCGGGTAATTTATTTAAAGAAAATAACCCAGAGAGCAAAAAACAAACAAACAAAAAACAAACCTCCAGAATTCAAATTGTAAGCAAACTCAATCCTGTCATTTTAGAGAAATAATAATTGAATTTTTATAATGTGTTTGCTTAAAAGAAAAAGGTGCTTTTAATTTGCAGGTACATTTTGTATGTGTTTAAATGTTAGAAATTTATCATATGGGGAACACTGTGTACAGAATTATAAATACAAATCAAGCTCTGCTTCTTCCCCCAAGATTTATAATTGTATTTGTTTTCAGTTGTAATATATATTAAATATAATACTACCCAGTAAAATACTAAACATAAATTGCTTCCCAATTTGCTAATTCTACATGAAGGTTTTCTTTTTGGCTATGTTGGGTCTTCATTGCTGCGCAGGCTTTCTCTAGTTGTGGTGAGCGGGGGCTACGCTTAGTTGTGGTGCACGGGCTTCTCATTGCAGTGGCTTCTCTTGTTGATGAGCACAGGTTCTAGGTGTGCGGTCTCCAGTAGTTGCAGCAAATGAGCTTAGTGGTTGTGGCACGCTGGCTCTAGAGCACAGGCTCAGTAGTTGTGGCACACGGGCTTAGTTGCTCCACGGCATGTGGGATCTTCCCGGACTAGGGCTCGAACCCATGTCCCCTGCATTGGCAGGTGGATTCTTAACCCCTGCACCACCAGGGAAGTCCTACATAAAGGTTTGACTCAGCAAATGAAAACAATCTCTTCCTCTGCAAATACGAAATTATTCAATTAAATAAAATGCACAAGTCAGCATGCAAATTGTAAAATTAACTATGTATCTTGGTAAGATTTTAGAAATTATTTAGTGCAATATATTCACTTTGTAATGTACTTTGTTTATTGTTTTCTGTTTCTTATAAATATTTTATCACCTTGTTCATTAATTACAGTTTGCTTAGTGATTTCTAAACACATGCATTAATTAATTCTCTGTGAACAGAAACATTGTGCCTGTTATTAAAGATTGCTGAGGCATTCTCTATCTTGTGATACCATCTACTTAAAAAAAAAATCTGTACCAAAAAATAAAGATAGTTAACTCCACATTTACTGTCCCATATGTGACCTGGTTTGAATGTAGCATTCCTCACCAAGTTCTGTGGTCTACTAGGTGGTGCTTTTGAATGTCAGCATTTTAGCTTAAGGGATTGGCAAACGTTTAGTGAAAAGGGGGAGACAGTAAATATTTTTGGCTTTGTTGGCCAGATCATCTTTGTCACAACTAATCAATTCTGTCATTGCATGTAAGCTGCCGCAGACAGTTTGTATGTAGATAAGTAAGTGTGGCTGTGACCCAATGAAACTTTATTTCTGAATATTGAATTTCATATAATTTTTATATATCATGAAATATTCTTTTGATTTGTTTCAACCGTTAAATAAACCACTTCAGTCAAAAAATACACTAGACTTAATGATGGTGATTAGAGTAGTGATAACAGTGATAATTTTTGGTAGGACAGGATAATGGCCTCATTAATCAACTAGGATCTTCTTTATGATTAAGAACATTGTTCTTGCAAGAATTCAGAACACAAAAGGCATAAACATTTTCCGTGATATCCATTGATTTGTATTATAACATTAATATGCATGTCCATAAGACATACTGTGGTCAAGAAAAGAAGATAAGAGGTCTTTACCTTCTTTGGTGCTCCTGTTTTCTGTATGGAAGAAATATAACACCTGTCTTACAAATTATATATATATATGCAATTTTGAATCTTGTATTTGTGAGGCAGGTATTTGTATCTATATTTGTGAGAAATAGATATATAGATCGAGAGAAAGAGAGGGAGAGAGAGAGAAATTAAATGTGAGAGTGAGTGTCTGGCACATGAACACCTCATGAAATACCGTTAATGAATGCTAGTCATAGTGTAACTAATGATTATTAATATTTTACTCAGAGTCACCTTCTCTTCTGCTTCACATCCTACCTTGATAAATAGTAAAAAAAATGTGGTCTTTTTCTCTGTATGGACATCAAGTAGGGAGCCCTAAGGAGACAGTCCCAACTTGGAAACCATCCTGCAAAATCATTATACTGGAGAATACAAAGATTGTCCAGCCAGGTTTATCTGTGGGGGGTTTCAAAGCCACCTGTAGGACCACCTTCCTAACCAAAGGAAGAGTTCAGCAATACACATTTCTTAGAAGAGCATAATTCAGGGACAGGGTGTGGTAGAGCAGATGAGGAAGGAAGAGTGCTGGACCATTGTGAAGACAATATAGGTCCATAGCTCAGATTGATTCTGGCTTATTTTCTACATACACTTTTTGAACCTAAGACTCATGGGACAGAATAGTGATTTCTCTTATATCTCTATAAGATTAAAGAGAGAACATAAGTTAGAACTCTTTCATAGGCTATTTACTGAAATGTAGTAAAAATGCCAATGAATGATATATTCATCTTTTTAAGTCATTGAAACCATGGAGAAGGTAAGGTGATCTGAAAAGAAGTGGGAGCTAGATTTGTAGATATCATGTTCCAGGGGCCTTCAAAACATCTGGACAACTTCAGAATTTTTGGTCTCTGCTGCAAATGTCATCACCAGCAGGAAGTCTCACAGTATCTTGTTAGAGCAGTCTAGGAAGAAAATGGCAGCCACCACTGGGTAGCCTGTCAGACCACTCCATGAAGAAATAGTCTCCTTCCAGAGCTATTTAAACAATTTCAGAAACCTGTGATTCTCTCAGTTGTGAGTTAGGCAGGTTTTATGGGGGGGCAAATTATTGACACCAATAAAATACGTAAACCTGAATTTTAGACATATGGCATTGTGGATGTTTAAGCCAATATATTACAGAAAATAAAATTAAAATCTGGAGAAATAATGTGATGTTTCCCACTATTGCAAAAATAGTTAGACTCAAAGCTGGAGTACCAAATCAGAGTGAGTTTTTGTGCATTCTTCTTCCCATTTCCGACACATTGGTTACTAAGATATTTTCTTTTCTTTCGTGTATTCTAATTTAATTTTAGTAGTGATTTATCTTTCTTCTCAGTTCTGTTTTGGTAATGAGGACATGTGGTCTATCTCTGTGTCTCTCTGTCTGTCTCTCTATATACATACATACCTACATATACCCATATACATATATCCATATAGCAAGAGAATATAAAATTGAATAATAGTCAATATTAAAAGAGTAGATAGAATGGGTTATGGTTTTGTTTTCTAAGTATTAAGGAAAATATTTTTTTTAAATTTGGGCCACTTAAAGGAGGATTTGCAAAGAGATCATTCATATGAAATCTGGTAAGTTTTTTCTTTGCCACTTAAGATAAAACTGAAGGCCATAAAGTTATATTATGTAAGAAAGGGTACTTCCCATGACAAATAACAATATGCTATAGAATATGTTTTAAAATGTTATTTTTGTTTTGTTTTATACTACCTGTATTTTTTCTGAGAAGAAGAAAATAACTGTGGGCTGGTAAATGTGTCCATGTTTATTTTCAAGCCTTTGCATGACCCAGCAGAGAAGATTATGATAATATGGCTTATGAGAGGAAAGAATTAATAATCTTGGTAAAAGCAAAATGCCTCATTCAAATTGAAGTGTTATCAGTTTTGTTGTAGACCACCCAAGAGAAAAGGGCAAGCCTTAGATTATCTCACTGGTAACTTCTACAGACAGATTTAGGAGCACTCCAGCTTACACTGTGGTATCACATCTTCCAAAGTATTTTTATAAAACTTTAAGCGTTATTTGACCTGCAGCGGAGACCCCAGAACGATCCCCCAAAGCGTCATCTCCTTAGACTCAGCTTAGAGGAATGATGCTTTAAAATATTTTAGTTAATTCATTGTAGGAATAAACAGTGTTCAAGGATAAACAGTAACACAATGGATATTCTTATAAAGAGAATTTGTGAAAAGACAGTATCACTCTACAAAAGCACTTTGAAAATATTTTTCATGCAGTGAAACACATCAAAGCATTATTATTTTGAACTTCTACATTGTGATAATAGAAATTTCAAATAAAATCTAAAGAAATTCTAAGTGTTGCTGAACCAAAGGGGGCTCTTAAATCCGTTCTCTTTGTATCTCAGTGAGCACAATTAAATGAAAATTGTGGGATTACCTCATTCTTTGAAAAATCAGAGGAAAATGAAATCTCCTTAAAAAGATAGAAACTATTTTCTTCAAAAAAGTATTAGGTCATAATAGCCAAAATGTACAGAATACTATTGAAAATCACCCACAAGACCAAGAACCAAGAGAATCAAAACTTTAATGAGGAAAAATCATCTGAGGCCAAGACTAAAATTAATCAGATGTTGGAATTATCTGATAAGTAACTGAAAGCAGTCATAGTAAAAGAGCTTCAAAATTAATTACAAAGTATGTATGAGCAAATGAAAAAAATGCAAAATATCTGTAAACAAAACCCCAGAAGTTATTAAAAAAAAGAGGAGCAAATGGAAATTAGAGAACTAACAAAATAATGTCAATTAAAAAAAAAAAATCACTGGATGGGCTCAATAGTAGATTGGGTAGAACAGAGGATGTAAACAGTAAGCTTGGGGAAAGAACAATAGAATTCATACAATCAGAAAAAACAAATGAAAATACACTAAGATAAAGCCAATATTTAGATCATCAGGATGTCAGAATTAGAACAGAATGAAAATGGGGCTGAAAGGTTATTTGAAGAAGTAATAGTTGTTTCATTTCCCAAATTTGACAACACACAAATTTATAGATCCAAGATTTCGAATGAAACCCAAACAGAACAAACCACACAGCATCCCTGCCAGGACATTGTGAAAACTGGGACTTCCCTGGTGGTCCAGTGGTAAAGAATCTGCCTTCAAATGCAGGGGATGCGGGTTCGATCCCTGGTTGGGTCCTGGTTGGGGAACTAAGATCCCACATGCCGTGGGGGCAACTAAGCCCATGTGCCACAACTACTGAGCTTGTGCAACTCAACTAGAGAGGCTGCGTGCTGCAAACTACAAAGCCCACATGCCCTGGAGCCCGTGTACCACAACTAAAGAGAAGCCAGTGTGCCTCAATGAAAGATCCTGCGTGCTGCAACTAAGACCTGACACAACCAAAAAATTAAATAAATAAATAATAAATAAATCTTAAAAAAAATAAGTTCTTGAAAACTAAAAATAAAAAAAAAACCCTGAAAACTGCCAGAGAGAAATGGTGCATCATTAATAAAAGAATCCCAATTCAAATCATAGAGGATTTCTCTTCTTAATCTAGGAAGCCAGAAGAAATTAACACAATATTTTTCAAGTGCTGAAGGAAAAGTGTTATCATCCGTGGATTCTATGTTCACTGAAATATGCTTGAGAAATGAACAGGAAACTGAAGTAGTAAGACAGATATGACCTATCCTGGAGAAAGTTCAATGTTCACTTGACAAGAATGTGTATTACACTGCTCTTGGATGGCATATTCTGTAAATGGCTAAGTTCATATCATTTAAAGTACAATGTTTACTTATTTAGTTTCTGTCTGGATGATTTTCCCATTGATGAAAGTGGGGTACTGGAGTCTCCTACTATTTTTATTTCTTTCTATAGGTTTGTTAATATTTCCTGTACATATTTAGGTGTTCCTATATTAGGTGTATAAATATTTACAAATGTTACATGCTCCTGTTGTACCATTTTTGTCTCTTATTACAGTCCTTGTCTTAAAGTCTGTCTTGTCTGATATAAGTATAGCTATCCCAGGTTTCTTATGGTTTCTGTTTTCATGGAATATCTTTTTCCCTCTCTTTACTTTCAGTCTGTGTGTGTTCTTAAAGCTGAAGTGAGTCTCTTGTAGGCAGCATCATATTCTTTTGTGTTTTGAGGGTTTTTTAAAAAATTCTTTCAGTCACTCTGTGATTTTTTATTGGAAAATTTATTTACATGTAAAGTGATTATTTATAGAATAGGTATACACTTATTGTCATTTTGTTAAGAGTTTTCTGAAAGTTTTGTAATTTCTTTTTCCTTTCTTCTCTTGAGCTCTTTCTTTGTGGTTTGGTGACTTTCTTTAAGTGGTATACTCACACTCCTTTCTCATTATCTTTTCTGCATCTACTCTTAGTTTTTGCTTTGTGGTTACCATTAGGCTTACATGAAATATCTTAGAGTTATAACAGTCTATTTTAAGCTGATAACAACTTAAGTATGAATGTATTCTGAAATTCTACAGTTTTTACTAGTTTTTCCCCTTCCATATTTTATAATTTTTATTTTCACAATTTACATCTTTTCACTTAGAATGTTCATTAACAAGGCACTGTAATTATAGTTATTTTCATGGCTTTTGTTTTCACTTTCATACTAGATTTAGTAGTGATTAACCCAACACCATTGTGACACTGGATTACTTACCAGTGATATTTATAATTTCATATGTTTTGTTTCTTATATGAAAGTATAAGGGTTCTCTTAGAGTCCTTTCATTTCAGCTGAAAGAAGTCCATTTAACATTTCTTGTAAGGCCGGTTTACTGGTGATGAACTCAGTTTTTGCTTGTCTGGAAACCTCTATATTTCTCCTTCAATTCAGAAGAACAACTTTGCTAGGTAGAATGTTTTTTGTAGGTAATTTTCTTTTCTTTCAGCTCCTTGAATATATCATGTCCTTTTGGCCTGCAGAATTGCTGCTGAAAAGTGTACTGATAGTCTTATAGGGGGTCTCCTTGTACATAACACATCATTTTTCTCTTGTTGCTTTCAAGGTTCTCTCTTTGTCTGTAATTTTTGACAATTCAATGATAACATGTCTTGGTGTGAGTATCTTTGGATTCATCTCATTTGGAAATTTTCTGGGCTGCCTGGACCTGAATGTCTGTTTTGCTCCCCAAGTTGTGGCATTTTTCAGTCATTATATCTTCAAATAAACTTTTTGCCCCTTTCTTTCTCTCTTCTCATTCTGGGGCCCATATATTGTGGATAGAGTTGACCCTTGAACAACATGGGCTTGAGCTGGGAGGGTCCACTTATAGGGGGATCTTTTCCACAGTAAATCTTAGAGTACTGTACAGTCTGTGATTTGTTGAATCCCCGGACGTGGTACCACAAATAACAAGGAAGTGCTGACTATAAATTATATGCAGTTTTGACTGCACAGAGAGTTAGCACACGTAATCCCCACGTTGTTCAGGGGTCAACGGTACTAGTATACTTAAGTTGGCCTATGTACCTTAAGCTAGCTTCATTCTTTTATTCTTTTTGCTACTCTGGATGAACTTCATCTTCCTATTTTTGAGTTTGCTGATCCTCTTTTCCACTTTATCTAGACCACTGTTGAAACTCTGTTGTATTTTTCATTTGAGTAACTGCATTCATTAATGTGATACAATGTTTTGTGTTGTGATTTCTGTTTGGTACTTTCTTATATTTTTATCTCTCTGCTGAAATTCATTGTTCACACATTATTCTCATGACCTCAGTAACTTGGAGTCTTTATGACCATTATTTTCAACTTTTCATCAGGTAAACTTCTAATGTCTGATTCACTAAGGTCTTTTTCTAGGGTTTTACATTGTTCTTTTGCTTGGAACACATTCCTCTTTTTTTCCTTATTTGCTTTACTTTCTGTGTTGGTTTCTATACAGTAGATAAAATAGCTACGTAAGCCAGTCTTGGAGGTGTAGCCTCATGGAGGAGATGATCCTTAGTGTTCAACCCTGCCCTAGCTCTTTGTTGTTTTTCAAACCTTAGTGAATGCCCAAGTGACCTTTTTTCTTAGTGGTTCTCAGGAGTTGAGGGTGGCCCAAGACCTGTCAGTGTCCCAAAGGGGAGGATCTCAGTCAGCACCCGGATCTAGGCTGATTGCAAGCCAGACCCTCAAGCAGCAGTTTTGTTTTTGTTTTTTACAAATTTATTCATTTTATTTATTTTTGGCTGTGTTGAGTCTTTGTTGCTGCGTGCGGGCTTTCTCTAGTTGAGGGGGGGGGGGCACGACTCTTTGTTGTGGTGCATGTGCTTCTCGTTGTGGTGGCTTCTCTTGCTGTGGAGCACAGGCTTTAGGTGCCCGGGCTGCAGTAGTTGTGGCACGCGGGCTCAGTAGTTGTGGCGCACGGGCTTAGTTGCTCTGCGGCACGTGGGATCTTCCCAGACCAGGGGTCCAACCTGCGTCCCCTGCATTGGCAGGTGGATTCTTAACCACTGCGCCACCAGGGAAGTCCCAAGCAGCAGTTTTTAAAGTATGTACATATGCCTCTTTCAGGGGAAGACTGGGAGATGGGCATTTCAGTTTGCTCCTGCACTGAGCACTGGGGGGACTGCCAGTTAAGAACTATTTCTTTGTTTGCTTACCAACGCCCCTGCCACCTGGTTGAATATTTGAACATAAGCCCTGTTGGCCACCAGAGCCAGGCTATAAAGGGATGTGTCTTCTGCGTGGTAGCCACAAAAGCCATGGCACCAGATGTGTGCACAAGCTCCTTTCATAACATCAGTGACCTGGGGCAAGGCAGAGGAAGCGTGTTAAGATGGCACCTACCAGTCTCCCAGGTCTTTGGAAAGAATGGCAGTTGGCCCATAGATGCTAAGGTAAAAGCTTGCCCCTTTCAAGATAAGCAAATAGGCCTATTTCTTGGAAAAACTGGATATTTTGGTATGCTGCCTTTGCACTGCACAGTGGATGGATAGTCACAGTGAGTTCACACAAGCCTGCTAAGAACTGTTTCATAGTTTGTTATAGCCTAGTGAGTCTCATGATGCAAGCCCCACTGGCTTTCAGAGCTAAATGTTCTGGGATCTTGTCTCTCAGGTGGAAGTCTTATAAGTTGGACTGACAGTCATGGGGTCCAAACCCTTTACTTGTACAGTAGAAGCTGGGAATTGTGAGTCCCCTCCCAGTTGTTTGTCACTGTGCTGGGAGTGGGGTTTATGGTGAGATTGTGTCTAGGCTCTCCTACCCATTTTGATGTGGATTTTTTTCTCATTCACCTGATGTATAGGAGCCATTCTACTAGTTTGGGTTGCTTTCAAAAGGAATTATTCCATATGTAGCTATAGGTTCAATTTATCCATGGGAAAAGGAAAATTCAGGAATCTACTATGTTGCCATCTTGAACTGGAACTTGTTGTATGATTTCAATCTTCTTAAATTTGCTAAGACGTTTTTGTGGCCCTTGTATGATCTATTGTGGAGAAAGTTTCATGTGGACTTGAGAAGAATGTGTATGCTGCTGTTGGATGGGATGATTTATATATGTCTGTTATGTCTATTTCATATAAAACAGGATTCATGTCCAATCTTCCCTTATTGATTTTCTCTCTTGATAATGTATCTTTTGCTGAAACTGGGGTATTGAAGTCCCCTACTATTACTGTATTGTAGTCTATTCCTCCCTTCAGGACTCTTAGTATTTGCTTAATATATATAGGTACTCTGATATTAGGAGCATATATATTTACAATTGTTTTATCTTGTTGATTTGTCAATTCTTTATCATTATATACTAACCTACTTTGTCTTTGTTACCATTTTTGGCATAAAGTATATTCTGTGTAATATGTTATATTCTGATAGAAAGTGTATTTTGTCTGTCTTTCTTCTGGTTTTTACTTTCATGAAGTATCTTTTTCCATCCCTTCACTTTGAATCTACATGTGTCCTTTAAGCTGGGTTAATCTCCTGTACACAGCATACAGTTGGTTCTTATTTTTTTATCCATTCAGCCATTCTGTGCTTTGTGAATGAAGAATTCAATGCAATTACATTTAGAGTAATTCTTATATCATAAGAATTACTAATGACATCTTTTTAATATCTTTCTGACTGTTTTACAGTTCAGTTTTTCCTTTTGCCTGTCTTATTGCCCACATTTGTGAATTGGTGGTTTTCCATGGTGGTATGCTCTAATTGCCTTCTCTTTATTTGTGTGGTTACCATGAGGCTTACATAAACTCTCTTATAGATAAAACAGACCACTTTAAACTGATAACAATTTAACTTTGATCGTGTATAAAACTCTGCCTTTTTATTCTTACCTTTATGATTTTGATGCCATAATTTATCTTCTTTTATATTTGCATTCATTACCAAATTATAGTAGCAATAGTTATTTTTGATAATCTTTTTTTCAACCTTTATACTAAAGTTAATTTGTTAACACCCCATCGTATTACAAGATTATTATTTTCTAAGTGTGATGTATATTTACTTTTACCTGTGTGTTTTCATATGTTTTCATGTTACTAATTACCATGTTTTTATTTCAGCTTGAAACTTCTTTCTGTAGTGTTTAAAGGCAAGTCCAGGGGTAATGAACTCCCTCAGCTTTTGTTTGTCTGGGAGAGTTTTTATTTCTCCTTTATTTCTGAAGGGTAACTTTGCAGGATAGGGTATTCTTGGTTGGATTTGTTTCCTTTCATCACTTTGAATATATCATCCCACTCTTCTGGCCTAGAACGTTTCTGCTAGGAATCCTGCCGATAGCTTAATGGATTTTCCATTGTAGGTTACAATCTTTTCTCCTTGCTCCTTTTAGGGTTATTCCTTTGTCTTTGATTTTCACAGTTTTTTAAATAATATGTCTCGGAGAAGATCTTTTTGAACTGAAATGATGGGGTGGTCTTTTAGCCCTATGAACTTGGAGTCCAAGTTTCTCCACAGGTTTGGAAAGTTTTCTTTAAATAAACATTCTGTGCCCTTCTTTCTCTCTTCTTCTTCTGGAAATCCAGTGATTCTGAGAGTTATTCTTTTGATGTTTCTCATAGATTATGTTGGCTTTCTTCTTTCTTTTCATTCTTTTTAATTCGTTCTTCTCTGACTGGGTTATTTCCACTTTTTATCATCTAGATCATTGTCTCTATCTTCTGTTTGATCTACTTTGATATTGATGCTTTCTTTGCAACGTCATTGAATTCTTCAGTTTCAGAATTTCTGTTTAGTTCTTTTTAATGATTTATATCTCTTTGCTAAATTTCTCCTTTTGTTCATGTACTGTTTTTCTGATTTTGATGAATCATATTTTCTGTTTTCTTGTAACTCTTGGAGTTTCCTCAAAACAGCTATTTTGAATTCTTTATCAGTTAAATCACAAAATTGCCCATTTTTGAGCTTGGTTACTGGATAATTATTGTTATCTTTTGGTGATGGCATGTTTCCTTTATTCTCCACGTTTCTTGTAGTTTTGTGTTGTCGTTTTTGCATTTGAAGTAGCAGTTGCCTTCTCCAATCTTTACTAGCTGCTTTCAGGTAGGAAATATTTTTGTTGGTGCTGCTTATATCTGGAGCTTACTCTGCCCTTTTGTGGATACACCTGCTCCATGCTTCTTTCTCCCTCTTGTGGCAGAATCCTTAAGCTTGTAAATCTTCTCTTGATTACCAGCCACCAGCTGCTGGAAACCTCTGTTTTGTTTTCCTGATGGTGGAGCTAGGGCTCATTTTTGTGTTTCCTCTCTTTCCTACAGATTCTGGTCTATTCTCTGAGAGCATTCTATAACTACCGGAGCTGGTTCTTGCTCCAGCCCTGGGGAATGCACATAAAAAGCCAGCTACAGAGTGGGAGTTGGTGTGTGCTTAGCACTTGAGGTATTGGGGCTGCCTGAGGGCCAGGTGGAGGGATCTTCAGGTGAGGTTTTCCTAGCAGCTATGGGTAGTTTTCCTGCTGGAGTCCTTAACACAGTCAACAGGAACCATGTCCTTTTTGTGCTTTCTGATATTCTTATTTGCTTCTTTCCTGATCTCCTGCCTTCCCCCCCTACCCCCCGGCCCACAGTGGAGGCCTCGCTTCAGTACTCTGAGTGCTTTGGCAGAGAAATGTTTCTTTAGCTGTGTCCTGCAAAGCCAGAGAAGGCTGGCACTCACTCACTGGTCTCCTTTTCTCTGATGAGAGAAGTCATTGCTGGCTAGTTCAGCCCTATGCCCTATCACATTGGGGCAGGGATGGTGCTGGCAGAGTTCTTTGCCAAAGGCTCTCTTGACTGCTCATGTCTGCCCAAGTCAGCACTCTGCAGATATTCCCTGATTGTGGCTGAGAATGGCTGAGGCTGGCTTACAGGCTCCTGCTGGTTCCATAGCCTGTACCCAGGTTTGGCTACCTATTACCCAGTGGTGGGTGAGTCCCTTCACATATGCAGCTGGATTCTACAATTTCCACAGAGGCACCTTTGTTCACGCACAGATACCAAATTTTAAATTTTAAATATTAAAATGGGGGACAAAAAGTAGGGGTGTCTTGTGCTGCCATTACATCTCTCCAGAGACCCGTTTTAAAGGCACAAAACAAAATTCAAAACATTGAAAACATTCAATAACTCTCCATTCTGAGTAACTGAATACACAAATAGACAATAGATAGACCATTTATAAAAATAGAACTCCAACCCACAACCTGTGGCAACCAGCCCAGGAAACCAACCCATTAGCTACAGTAACCAACCCAGGATGCCAGCCTGCAATCTCTAAGTCAGTCGTGTGAGGAGTCAGAAAAAAAAAACATAGTCTCTAGTAACAATCAAGGAATTAAAACAATAACTCCTGTAAAGTTGGCTCAAAATGGCCAGAATTTGATTAATAGTTCACAGCTTCCCTAATTTTTGTCTCCATTTTCAACTGAGGACCAAATAGAAAAAGCCAAATATGCACCCCTGACCAATCACATCATCACCTAAGAAGCCTCCTTTCTGCTTAGTTTTCCTCCCACTTCCCCATGGCAACAGCTTCCAATCAGGGCATGCTTGAAGTCTTCCCGTCTTTCCTCTGTAACGCTTCCTCACTCTTCTGACTTCTCCTGGGTCTCTGCCAGATCACAAGCCATGGCAGCTGACTTCTTTGCTACAGCACCTCTGAATAAATAACTTTTGCTTGTTCTCATTTGGTTGGTCTTTGCTTATTTTCACAATTCCTTTCTTTAAGATAAAAGGACAATGTAAAAAATATGCAGGAAAGACAATTTTTTTACATGTATACCCATCTCTATATAAAAGATAAAAGAAAAAAGGAACTTAGGTGTTGTCGAGAATTCCCTGGTGGTCCAATGGTTAGGACTCCATGCTTTCACTGCTGAGGGTCCAGGTTCAATCCCTGGTTGGGGAACTAAGATCCTGCAAGCCACACGGTACGGCTAAAATTAAACAAAACAAAAGACAAAAAACACGTGCCTTAAAAAAAAAAAAAGAAGAAGAAGAAGAACTTATGTGTTGTCTAGAACTGTTCATAAATTAACTCTAAGTTATCTGGTCATTTTCAGGACTCAAAGTGGTTGCATTGCTAAATAGGGACAACATCTTATGCGTCCAGGGATGTGAAGGACATGGTTGGTGTCATGAGAGTGGGACTATCTGTGCAGCAATGCATACTAATGCTCTCATTCCATGCTCTCTGTGTTACTCATTCATGGCCACTTATCCTTGCACACATTTATTAAAAATTATGTATTAAGTATTCTCTATGGATGTGATGGAGGTGTGCTAACAATTGGGATAGGATAATGGAAACATGATTTAACTTCTTAGATATATAGCTCCAGCTCTGAGAGAGGGAAAAATACTAAATTGAAAGTAAATAGGCTAGAATTTCAGTCCTACTACTAAATTAGCTTTTTGAATTTAAATAATTGTCCTTGCTCTTTGTGTGCAAATTTCTCCCAAACAATCCCAATTATAAGTCTTGGAAGGCTTTTCATATATAACCAAAGTCTTAGCCCACGTTCAGCTTTGACCCAGCGTTCAAAGGAATCTGTGATCATGCTGCATTTGGTTGTGGTATTAATTTCTGAAAAGTCAGGAACACTGAAATGCAAGACAGTTTAAAGACTGAAAGAGATGACAGGCTTTGCTGTATGACAAAATGAGAGGAGCTGGTTACAAATAAGTGGTTTGGGTGACTCAGATGAGCTGTCATCAAGGCATACAAGCCCTTAGAGACCAGAGTGGAATGCAGCCCTTTGATAGGAAGGAGTGTTATCAATGCTTCAATGAAGGAAGCTTGTAGATCTGAGATATTTACTTTTTGGAATGAGTTAAAAAAGAGTGGTATGAAAAATCTACATCCCCTTCTTAGAAACAAATTGAGCTTACTTGCAATAAGTAGCAGCCTTCTAATTGTAGCTCTGGTGTTAAATAACTTCCTGACCTTGAGAGAATTGAGTGACCTTTATAGAGCTTATGTGAGTTATTGTTTGATATACTGGAAAGATCAGAGACGGAGAAGTTAAACATCATTTGTCCAGTCCATGACTGGACATTAAATGTCACCTTATTTAAAGTCTCTGCACTTCAGCTTTGTCATTTGCAAAGGAAAGGCAATGTCCTCGAGCATCAGTGAGGAGTGGTTACGGTGTCAGTGAACCACAGGCATGACATGCAGCTCACACAAGTCTGCAGGGAAGAGTGGATGTGATGGTTATCATTTAAATGATGACATAGGGCTGAGATTGATAAGGTCACTTACCGGTCTAGGTTTTTTTATTCAATATATTTCTTGGGGGATATTTTGGGTTTATGATATGGACAGAAGAAAGATGTATATTTTATACGGAAGATGATGAGTACCCAACCAAAAAAAAAAAAAAAAATACAATGAACCTACATCCACCTGATGGAGTTTTCCTGAATGTGTCAGGAGAAAAGTATTTAAATAGGAGTATCTGTATCTATAACTATGTCATATGCTGTAAAGAATTACCAGCATCCCAGAGAAAACTAGAGTGAAAACTCTAGGCCATTCCCTCCAGTCTTCACACAGGTCTAGAACCTCCACAAAAGATTCAGATTCCTAGTCTCTTAAAATGGCTAAAAAACATATAGATTAACTGCCAGCCTTTAAACATGTTCCCCTCTTTCTTTCTTTTTTAATTTAAAAATAAAAACCAATTTCTAATTAGCAGTTACTTAAGTTTTCAGTCTTCATGGAGTCTTTTAACAGTTTCTGCAGCAGGATTCTCCACTGATAAATGCTCAGTTAGGCAGTGGGAATAAAGAAGAGATAGTTTCAGAAATTCTTTTAAGAAGATGCTGATGCATACCATATAAATTATATTATCTCCTACTATAAATGCCATTGTTACAAAGAAAAATTAATATGTAATTACCTCTGCTCCCACATACAGACTGTACTTGGCAGAATGGACTGAGAATGGTAATTGTTCAGTTTTTTTTTTTTTTTTTTGGTAGTTCAGTTTTGGCTCCACCTCTTCCTTGTTGAAGGGCAATCACTTAAATTTTCTGTGCCTCTGGAATTTTCTCTCTAATCTGGAGAAAGCAACATCTCAGAGATTTCTCTGTCTGTGTGTGTGTGTGTGTGTGTGTGTGCGCGCGCGCGCGCACGGGGGCACGCACACATTTTAACCAAGCATTTTCCCTATTTAATGGAACTGCAAACTGAGTGGTAAAGTGACTTTCCAAAGTCAGAGCTTGTTGGTTCATTCAGTCAATAAATGAGCACCAGTATCGTACCAGACCTTGTATGGGGTTGAGAGAAAGGCAGTCCTGCCTTCAGGGAACGCCTGGTATACTTGTGTTTTGAGGTCAAATCACTCACTGACAGAACACTATTTTGCGTCTGTGCTATCAACATTCTCTTTTGAGCAAACACTGAAGCTCTTTAGAGATAGTTCACTTTATAGTCAGCTTTGTGTCCTTCTCTCTTTCAGTTTCTTGTCTGTCTGTCCACCTAACTCTAGCATGTTCTTTTATTGATTGATTGATTGATTGAATTATAGTTGATTTACAATATTGTGTTACTTTCTGGTGTGCAGCAGAGTGATTTAGTTTTATATATATGCCTATTCTTTTTCCATTCTTTTCCATTATCTTTTTCCATTATGGCAAGATATCGAATATACTTCCCTGTGCTGTGCTATACAGTAGGTCCTTGTTGTGTATAATATATACACACATAGTAGTGTGTATATGTTAATCCCAAAGTCTTAATTTATCCCTCCCCACCCCCCGTCCGCTTTGGTACCCATAAGTTCTTTTTCTGTGTCTGTTTCTGTTTTGTAAATAAGTTCATTTGTAGCATGTTTTAGATTCCACATATGTTCTTTGATGACATAGCTCTATTGAAAATGACCCGTGGTGGTGGTGGTGGTGGTGGTGGTGGTGGTATAGCACCACTTACGGTGGGCATAGTAGGACCTTTTGACACCACTTTACTTGTATTGACCCATGGACTCCTCATAACAACCTGTGAAGTAGTTTCTGACATTATTCCCATTTTACTGATGAAAAACCCAAGGCCCAAGTTCACACAGGTAGTTAATGCTAGAGTTGGGATTCAAACCTCACTAGACTGACTTCAGAGCCACACACCAGGGTTACCCAAAGTGGGATCCTCAAGTCAGAAGCTTAGAATCATCTGGGAGCCTGACAGAAACGTAAATTCACAAGCCCCAATCCATCCTACTGAACAGGCAACATCGCTGGGGTTTGGTGCCCAGAAAAGGGAAATCCAACAAGCTCACCATGTGATTCTCCGCCGTCGAGTCACTGCCCTGAACCACCGCTTAGCCCTGCCCATCAGTGACTGATTCAGCTTAGAATCCAGCTGCCTGTGATTCTGTCCTTGACTTGCAAGCAGCATGATCACCATCTTTAAGCAAGACCCCTGGGCTAGGTCTCCTCTACCTCAAAACCATCAAGGGGAAGGGTTCTAATTTAACAGTGGTGCTCAAACTCAAAAAGATTTGTAATGATTAATTGAGATGATATATTTAATCTAGTTAGCTTTATGCCTTATAGATAGTAAAAAAAATACAATTATGTGCTTACAATATTATTATAGATTGTCAATATGCAGTGGTTAATACTTGCAATTTAGCTTAAGGGAGTATAGCTTGAAAAACCTCCTCTCCTTCACTATTCTGAAATTTTGTTCTAGGGTCTCCTCTTCATATTTTGTCCCAAAAGCCTCAGTAATATTTGCTCTCGTGTGACATTTAAACATACACTGCCTTAGATTTGTTTTTGTGCATGCTGCTTCTTGTACTAGATTGTAACTATTTTGAGATCTCTCTAAGAATTAGGAGAGTATTTTCCAATTGCTTGCCGGAGTGGATATGAATGATAAATAAGAAAATAAAGTGATTAAAATATGCCTTATAGGAGGCATTAAAGTGATGCTTACTTTAAGAAATACTGCTTTATCTGTTTCCGTGATGATGGAATGAATGAATTAGGCAGAGGGAAACTGACTGGAGGCCACTGAGTGATAGCAAAGTAGAAAGGTCTATGAACAGCTGAACTCCTTCTGTCTCATAAATGAACAGAGCCTATTAAATATGACAAAGTCATTTTTAAATCCATTTATAAAACTCCTAAGAGGGTGAAGTTGCAGCACATCTATTTTCATTTTTAATGTGGGGCATGTTTTCTCAACAGTGGTCTAATAACTCAATGTGTGATGTTAGCAATTTTTATCCTCCGTGTAGTAGAAAACATTACCATCGAGCCCCAAAGCGTCATGAAGTTCTTAGCTGAGTAGAAGAATCTCAGAGAATGCCTCTGACAATAGTTTATGCCTCCTGTTATTACTTAACTGAGAATTATCAAAATGTTTAGAGTTGATTACTTCATATTATTTTAGGACCTTATCGTTAGCTAAGGTGTAAAATAATGCTCATAGTACTGAGGAAGTGCATTATATAATATGACTATTTGATATAAAAGTTACTAAATATTTAGTTAATTGGAACTAGAACTACTATATAGCAAAAGAACTTATAGGAACGAACCAGTCTAATCCTGTTACATTTCAGATGAGGCAACCCAGGTTAAAGAACTGATGTCACGTAGTTAGCAAAGTCTATCTTTTATTCACTGTTTTATCAGGCACCTACTGTATGCCACAAAGGTAGAATACAGAGAGGAATTAAATACTTTCTCTTAAAAGGAGATCAGAATACTGCTATGATTTGGAGATATAAATTTTTGTTACACACATACCAATAGTTTGTTAAATAATAAGCAGTTTTGTTGCTGTTGTTGATGAAAAATCTACTTATGAACTGAACCACATGCAAAATTAAAGCCATCAATAAAGTAAGACATAGAATTTTCACAAAAAGAAGACCCCTTCATTTAGGGAACCTATTGTTTTCTTAAAGATGTAAAGGATATCTAAGGAAGTAGAACCAGTCTTTAGGACTTTAGCTATAGCAACAAGGTTACAGGGGTTGCCTAGGAACAGAGCTCATTCACAAGTCATGGATGAGTGACTGAGACACATGATGGGTGGGGGTGATTGATGGAGTGGTTCACTGGCTCACCGCTCCCCTGACAAAGCTGAATAAACTACCCCATTCCCACTTCGGCTAAGAGTTTGTAAGTCTGGCACACATGCTCTTCCATCAGAGCCAGCAATAGATGTGCTGGCATCATTTGATTTGATTTCATTCACAGGAGAGGATGAATGTAAAATGAGAAAAGAGTGAAGGACAATGCCTGAAAGTATGTCAACATTTCAGGGGTGGAAGGGAAAGAACCTCAAATAAATATCAGTTTTCTGATGAACAGTTTTCCTCTGTCACTCTTATACCTTGAAGTACTTAAGGAATTATAGTCTGTATTGATATGCTGGTTTGCATTTTTTATTTGTATATCCTGGATTTATTTAATAAGAATTTAAGTTAATAAGAATCATATTTAGTGTGCTCTTCACTTGTAGCACAATTCTTCAAGTTCTCAATAAATGCTTGTTAATTGATTAATTTAAAACTTTTCCCTGTAACATGAATGGTTAAAAACAGTTTTCTTAAAAAGGTCAAGTTAGCTACAAAGGTAGAATTTTATTTACTTGGTGGAATTATAGCCCATTGGAATGTCATATTGATTTTCAGAAAACTTACTTTACTTAAGGGTTCTCTGACATATTTTCAACAAAATACACATAATCTTTAAAATTTACCCAATTATAATTCCCAGAATATGGTCAGAGGCAATGCTCAATCATCCCAATTAATTAGTGAAGTTTGTTGCTGATATTTTTATTTTTTTGAGGAAAATTAATCTGCCATGGTTTAACACATGCATCTAGAGATTTAACTACAATTTCAAATTTCATTCGAGGATGGATTCAGTTTTTTATGGCTGAGAAGTTCTGTGAAAAGACACCTAATATACAAAGGTCACTAATTTCTAACATGACCTACAGAAATCAACTAGTAACTTTTACCTCCAGTGACTCAAAATGGGCCAAATGGATATCAGGCAGAAAATAGGATAGTGGGCTCTTTTTAAGTCAATTTTTCTTCGTTCTATTAATTGGCAGTTTATCTCCAGAAGGAAAGGTACAAAATTTTCACATTAGGAGGTTTGATTTTAGATTAATGGAGGCTCTAATACAGATTATGAACTAGCAGTGTTAAAACTATCTAGTATTTAAACTCTCTGTATGTTGATTTACTTACTTGTACAATGGGAATGAATAATCATATCTAACATTAGGAGCTTCTGCAAAGATTAGAGATTGTGAATACTGAGTATTTATTATAGAGCTTGGAACATGGTAAGAATGTGGTAAATGATTGTATATCGGTTGTAGTTTTATTTTCCCTATTTTTTTTCTTTATTAGGCTAATTTATCGATTAGACATAGCTATGAACAGCAATGATTAGAGGTGTAAGGCATCAGTGGAGTCCATTCTTTGGACTTGTTGGAACCACAGAAATAAACTATTCAATCTAAGCAGTGATGGATTTGAGCTTGCCAGCATGCTTTTTCTTTTTTAGATTTTGCAAAAATACAGTGGTCAGATACTTTATCCCACAGTGGTTAAGAGTTCAGCTTTTGGGCCAGACAGACATGGGCTTGGCCCAGCTTTACATCGACTTGTGTGGTAGAGTATAATTTCCAAAAACATCACTCTAAAGTAAAACTGCTGAAATCTGAATAGATGGGTATACTGCTTCTATAGCCATATCCTGGTTGCGTACTATTATTTTGAAGATGATACTATTGGAGGAAGCTGGATGAAGAGTGGGATCTCTCTGTGTTATTGTTACAGTTACATGAGAATCTGCAATTATTTTAAAAACTTCAGTTAAAAATGTCTAAAACACTACTCCTGGCTCCACATGTTCTTCTAGAAGCGTACCATTCCCTACCAAGAGGCGGAGTCTATTTCCTCTCCCCTTGAGCCAGAGGGGCATTGTAACCACTTTGCCGAACAGAACGGGGCAAAAGAGACATTGCGTGATGTCCAAGGCTAGGTCATAAAGGGCAAGGCAGATGCCACGTTTTAAGAAAAATTTTATTCGAGTATAATTGATTTACAATGTCATGTTAGTTTCTGGTGTACAGCACAGTGATTCATTTATACATGTTCATATATCCATTCTTTTTCAGATTCTTTTCCCATATAGGTTATTGCAGAGTATTGAGTAGAGTTCCCTGTGCTATACAGTAGGACCTTCTTGGTTATCTATTTTATATATAGTAGTGTGTATATGTTAATTAAAAACTCCTAATTTATCTCTCCCCACCCTTTCCCCTTTGGTAACCATAAGTTCGTTTTCTAAGTCTGTGAGTCTGTTTCTGCTCTGTAAATAAGTTCATTTGCATCATTTTTTTAGATTCCACATGTAAGTGATAACGTATGATGTTTGTCTTTGTCTGACTTACTTCACGTAGTATAATAATCTCTAGGTCCCTCCATGTTGTTGCAGATGGCATTATTTCATTCTTTTTTATGGCAGAGTAATAGTCCATTGTATATATGCACCACATCCTCTTTATCTAAGCACAGATGCCACCTTAATCTCCCTTAGCATTCTTGCCCTTGAGCCCAGTCACTCTGGTGTGAGAAAGCTCAAACAGCCCATGTGGAGGTTAACTGACATCTCCACTAACAGTCGGTCAGACGTATGAGTGAGTGAGCTTCAGATGATTTTAGCTGAGCCTCTGACCCTGTGGGGCACAGAAAGGCCACCCCCACTATGCCCTGTGCAAATTCTTGACCCATAGAATGTGTGAATCTGTGAGCATAATAGATGATTGTTTTACATTAGTAATTTGGGGGGCAATATATTACATAACCACAGTAACTCAAATGACTAGGCTAGCTAGATTTACTTCGCAAATTTATCTAAGAGCTTCACAGCTCATTATTCTTATGCAAAAACATTATAGAAACAACGTTAAATTCATAGTAGTATGAAGAATGAGTAAAACAAAATACATAAAGTTTAGTGGTTGACACTTAGAAATCTTGAAGAAAGGGGTTATTCTATTTATACGATCGATAATAGTCTTTATTTGTTTCCAGAACCCATTCATCGCATCACCAGTCAGTCACGAAGTTTACAAGGCCCTCCTCTCAGGAACACAGCACATCAGTGCTGCTAAATTCCAGCCCCGTGAGATTCCTAATACCTGATTTCTTCAGTGAATTCCCATGAGCCCAGGCCCATTCGGTTCCTCACTCTATCTTACCTAAGCTCCTGCGATAACCTTCTGCTCATCCACTTGCTGATCCATTTACTTTTATCAGCTGGCATGCTCTGAAGCCTGACTTCTGTCTTGTCCTTCTTAAGTCATCACATGATCTCAGTATTTGATCCCAGTCGTAGTTTAGGTGCCTGGCATTCCCCTCAGATTACCCCATGCAGGATGAAGATCAAATAACAGGGAGCAAATTTGCAACCTTCAGGTCAGATCTGGTCAAAAGTTATTTCAAATATGCTTTGTAGGACTTCCCTGGTGGCGCAGTGGTTGAGAGTCCACCTGCCGATGCAGGGGACGTGGGTTCGTGCCCTGGTCTGGGAGGATCCCACATGTTGTGGAGCGGCTGGGCCTGCGAGCCATGGCCGCTGAGCCTGCACATCCGGAGCCTGTGCTCCGCAACGGGAGAGGCCACAACAGTGAGAGGTCCGCGTACCACAAAAAAAAAAAAAAAAAAATGCTTTGTAAAAATGGGAACCTTTAACAAATCAAAGAGTTCAAATAAAAATTCAGATTTCTGGCTTATCTTTTGAAATACAGAAAAATGTAGTAATACCTGGCCATCCTGATACAGTTGGAGCAGAGGAGTCCTTCACAGGGGCTGTCAGTCTCCAGTCCACATGTCTGGTCAGTCATGCAGGACATGCATGTACATGTATGGACACCCAGCTTCACTCCTTCCCTTATTTCTCTTACCCTGGAAAATAGGAGCTTATGATCACTTGTTCAAACATGTTATCAAATGTGTTATGTGTTATATCAAATGTGATATTCAGGTGTTGCTGTCATAGTCTGGCTAAAAACTATTCTTCATTAAACTATTTTATTTTATTTTATCATTTTTAAAATATTTTAGTTGGGGTATATTTGATTTACAATGTTGTGTTAGTTTCAGGTGTATGGCAAATTGAATCTGTTGTACATATACATATATCCAGTTTTCTTAGATTCTTTTCCCATATAGGCCATTACAGATTATGGAGTAGAGTTCCCTGTGCTATGCAGTAGGTCCTTATTAGTTATCTGTTTTCTATATAGCACTGTGTATATGTCAATCCCAATCTTCCAATTTATCCCTCCCCCACCCTTAACCCCTGTAACTGTAAGTTTATTTTCTACATCTGTAACTCTTTCTGTTTTGTAGATGAGTTCATTTGTAACCTTTTTTTAGATTCCATATATAAACATTATCATATGATATTTGTCTTTCTTCTCTATCTGACTTACTTCACTCAGTATGACAATCTTTAGGTCCATCCATGTTGCTGCAAATGGCATTATTTTGTTCTTTTTTATGGCTGAGTAATATCCCACTGTATATATGTATCACATATTCTTTTATCCATTCCTCTGTGGATGGATATTTAGGTTGCTTCCATGTCCTGGCTATTGTAAATAGTGCTGCAGTGAACCTTGGGGTGCATGTATGTATTTGAATTAGAGTTTTCTCCGGATATATGCCCAGGAGTTGGGATTGCTGGATCATATGGTAGCACTCTTTTTAGCTTTTTAAGGAACCACCATACTGCTCTCCATAGTGGCTGCACCAATTTACATTCCCACCAACAGTGTAGGAGGGTTCCCTTTTCTCCACACCCTTTCCAACATTTATTGTTTGTAGATTTAGAAATTAGAACACACCCTAACACTGTACACAAAAATAAACTCAAAATGAATTACAGACCGAAATGTCAGGCCAGATACTATAAAACTCTTAGAGGAAAACATAGGCAGAACACTCTCTGACATAAATCAAAGCAAGATCTTTTTCAATCCACCTCCTACAGTAATGAAAATAAAAACAAAAATAAACAAATGGTACCTAATTAAACTTAAAAGCTTTTGCACAGCAAAGGAAACCATAATCAAAATGAAAAGACAACCCTCAGAATGGGAGAAAAGATTTGCAAATGAAGCAACCAGCAAGGAATTAATCTCCAAAAAAAACAAACAGCTCCTGCAGCTCAGTATCTAAAACACAGTGCAATCCAAAAATTGGTGGAAGGTCTAAATAGACATTTCTCCAAAGAAGACATACAGATGGTTAAAAAGCACATGAAAAGATGCTCAACATCACTAATTGTCAGAGAAATGCAAATCACAACTACAGTGAGATATCACCTCATGCCGGTCAGAATGGCTATCCTCAAAAAATCTACAAAAAAATAAAATATTTTAAACAGTAAAATATACATACATGCTAAAGAACACACACACATGACATACATGCATATTGTAAAGAAAAAAACAATGAGAAGTAAATACTTCTGTGCATACCACCTCAAGAATAAGAATTTTGCCCCAGCTTCTGAGGTCTCTTGTGCACCTGCCGCTTTGAAATCTCCCTAACATCATCTTATACTTTGTGTTAACATCCCCATGCTACAATGTAGATTTAGCTGTTGTGAAGGGAATTACATTGTATATGCTATCCTGTTACTTGATTTTTTTTTCTTTTACTCAACATTATGCTCATATGATTTATCTATATGTTAGTTCTTTTGCACTGCTGTATAGTATTATACAAGCCATGAATTATTTATTTATTCCAATGTTGATGGCACTTCGAATAACCTCTCACTTTTATAAAATTATGAAGAATGTTGCTATGAAAATTTCTAAACATATCTCCTTATGCATGAATGCTAAGCACACAATGTTGTGAAATACTGGTCATAGAGTATGTGCATATTCATTTAACAAGTTATTACCAAACTGTTCGTAAGATCAAGTTTGACCATAATCTAGGGAAGTCCTCTGTGCCTAGATCTATGGAAATTTTTTGCAAAAAGAAAACAAAACAAAAAACTAAATTCTGTAGGTAACTAGATCCATCCTCTGCCCACTTCAGCCTACCATGCCTAAGTTTGGTTGTCTCAGACTTATTTTCCTTTACTGACTCTTGTTCGAAGAATAAATATCTCAGTAATTGGGTGTCTCAATAATCTGACCCCAGGGTAGAAAAATTCCTTTAGCTTTCTAATTCAAGTCAGCTTCTTAGAACACATGCCTAGCTTCTGTGACTCTGGCATCTGCCATTCTCATCAGGGTCCTGGGTATCCCTGCATGGCTCTCAAGACACCTAAGGTACAGTACCAGCTACCATAAACCCCAGCTGTCACATGTCTGAAGGACTGGCTTTCTTATTTGTTTGTTCATATATTTTGGGTGGTTCCGGGAGAACCATCCTAATTTAGGTGAGCTCAGCTATTTCTCAACAGTTGGGTTTGGTTGTTGTGAGGCAAGAAATTTTCCTCAGAGTCTCTGGTCACTCATAATTGGATGCTTGCTGTTTAG
Organism: Orcinus orca; assembly: GCF_937001465.1. Classification (NCBI taxonomy): domain Eukaryota; kingdom Metazoa; phylum Chordata; class Mammalia; order Artiodactyla; family Delphinidae; genus Orcinus; species Orcinus orca. The sequence continues at coordinate 15,181,030 of NC_064565.1, read as the reverse complement.
AACTTTTTTATGTATATCCATGAGTAAGCTTGTATTATAATTCTTTTTCTTTCTCACACTGTTCTTTTCTGATTTGGCTATCAAGTTTATAGTTGCTTATAACATGAGTATTGTGTGTGTGTGTGTGTGTGTGTGTGTGTGTGTGTTCTCCCTTTGAACTGTAACTTTATTTTATTTTATTTTTTTTAGTTAATTTTTGTTGGAGTAGAGTTGATTTACAATGTTGTGTTAGTTTAAGGTGTACAGCAAAGTGAATCAGTTATATATATACATATATCCACACTTTTTAAGATTCTATTCCCGTATAGATCATTACAGAGTATTGAGTAGATTTCCCTGTGCTATACAGTAGGTTCTTATTAGTTATCTTTTATATACAGTAGTGTGGAGGATTATTTGTTTTAAAAGAACATGTAAAATTTGAATTATCTCTTTCTTGAATGTTTAGATTTTCTACTACTGAATATATACTACTGACTGTATACCTTTCATGTTCATATGATCTTTTAGGTTTTCTATTTCTTTTAAAATTATATTTATGAGGTTTTTTTTCCTTAGGAGTTTTTTTTTTTCTCTTAAGATGTCCAGTATATTAGCATAAACATCCATACATTAAATAAATAGTTAGTGAGCATCCTTTCTGCATCAGACACTATTGTAAGTGCCTGGGCTCTATCAGTGAACACAGCATCTAAGATCCCTCTATTCATGACACATACTTTCCAGTGCTCACTGGTACATTAACCATTCCCTCAATTTACCTCTAGTAAACTGGAAGGCACATGTCAGGGTGCAATTCCTGGTCCAAATCTTGCCTTTGGTTGTATAATTTATAATCTCTTTGTTAGCAGCAAAGTCTTACAACCCTTTTGGTTCTTGTGGATCTTGTGGCCCCTACAATTTTGCCCAACCACTTGACTGTAATTTATGTTTCTCATTCAGATCCTGTATATATACTGAATATTGACATTTCATGGAGTTTTGTAGCTTTTCTGTAAGGCAACATCCTCTGACCACGGGTATTATTTTTACTCTTTTGTTATCCAACTTGATAATATCTGCCTGAATACCAGTTTGTTTTGTTTTGTTTTGTTTTGTTTTTGGTGGTACACGGGCCTCTCACTGTTGTGTCCTCTCCCGTTGTGGAGCACAGGCTCCGGACGCACAGGCTCAGCGGCCATGGCTCACGGGCCCAGCCGCTCCGCAGCTTGTGGGATCTTCCCGGACCGGGGCACGAACCCGTGTCCCCTGCATCAGCAGGTGGACTCTCAACCACTGTGCCACCAGGGAAGCCCGAATACCAGTATTTTTGAAGAATATAAGTTATTTCAGTTAATTTATGTCTATCATAATTACTGATCTTAATAATTGTGGATTTCTTAAAATGTAAGCTTAGTCACTGCGAAGCCTCCTTTTAGACGTATTGTTTGCAGTTCATTCTCTTCATTCACAAGAATAGCCAAAGTTTGTTTTTTAATTTGTAAAATATGGAGCACATTTATTTCATGAGATTACTATAAGCAATCATGAGATTGCTATAAACACATGATTTCATGAGGGCTTCAATAAATATTTGCTTTTATTCAATCAATCCTCAGACTCTTGCTTTTCCAGCTTCTTGCATTTCTGATTTCACATCTTCACTGTTTCTTTGGGACCCTGACATCTTACAGTGACCACCAGAGAAAAGGAAAGTCGGTCAGTGACATACTGAGAACAGAGTTCCAAAGGGTGGCAGAGAACTAATGAGGGCTCAGAGACTGAATAAACTTGTCCAGTTTGGAAGAAACAATTATAATCTATGCTTTAAATGTATTAAAATGTTGTGCTCCTTACTTTTAAGACAAACTTACAGTCAAGTTTGGTTATTCAACAGCTCCTAAAAATGTTTATGAAAAAGGAAAGTAAATTTTTGAGGTTAAATATCTCAATACTGGTTCTTTATAAAAGTAAAAATACACTTGAAAAAAATATTAATTTCTTTTCAACACTAAGGGCTTGAGAGAAAAACAAATCCATTTGTTTCTACCAAAATGAAGTAACCTTGAACTTATGTGAAAACAGACTCTTCAGGCTGTTTCTAAATTAGCAATAAATAAGCACAGGCAGATGACCCAGGAAATGTTCTGATGCTATCTCCAGTAAACCTTGTTTTATAAACATATTATGTATGTACATATTGATAAATAATGGGCCATATCCTTCCTACAATAGTTTCGAGCCCTTCTTCCATAGGTCTTCAAAAGTATTTAGACTTAGAAAAGTGCAAATTCCTTTCAGCTGTGGCTCACTGGAGGACTTTCCGCTCCTTCTCTAAGTACCTAAAGAAGTAAATTAATCAAGAAACATGACTCACAGTTGTCCAAATACCTTAAAAAAAAATGGGTCAGACAAATTCTTACTCGAAAGTCAATAGAAATTATTCAATATACAACTGATCCTTTCGCTTACAAATAAGAGCCTGTTAACTCAGTGTTGTTTGAAGCAGCACATGAAGTGTATCCTTCTGTCAACGCCAAGTGCAAATCCCACTGGTGCAGCTCATCATTATGACATGCTTATCTTGGTTTCAGCATGAATCTCTGACCATAGGGTCCAGGAAAAATAACTGGTGGTTATAGCATTAAACAGCAGTGGCAGAATGCTAACATATACTAAGAACTGATTATGCATCTACAGTAGTAATTGGAATTTATTTAATTTTCCTCCCAATCCATACAAGATATGGAGGCTATTGTATAATTGAAGAAAACCCGATTACAGAAATGAATTAATTTATGTAACATCAGATAGCCAGTAAAGGGTAGTGCTAAGAGTTACCCTCAGCATTGTATGTTTTCAAAGTCCGTTTTATTTGCACCTACCCTAAGATCCCCACTTTGGTTTCCTTACCATTCTTTTTTCTGATGCCTAATGAATACATTTTAGGAGTTCTAAGAGAAACATTTTATGGGTTATTTTGTTTGGTTGGTTTGTTGGTTGATTTTTACATTGGAGACAATGAAGAAAATGTAAGAACATGGTAACTAAGCTTCAAAATTAGGCACTGAAGAAAGAAACTTGGGTAGGTTTCAGATGTAGGAGTTCTGTCTCCATGTGTACCTGACTCTCCTTGCTGAAGGACCTTCCAAAAATGGCTTTCCTCTGCCCTGCCTCACCTTCCATTGTCAGAGGGAGCGAAGAGCTAATAATCTCTGCTTTACATTTGCCTCAGTGTTTAGGATCAAATAAATAAGATTAGAGTCCATGACTGAGACTCAACAAATGTGAAATCATCAGCAAGGTTAAATAATTAACCCAGCTCTTTGCTCCCTGCTTGTGTTTTGTCCCAGGGCCATTGATATTGAATCAAACATTCAGTTTTTTCAATCAATAATTTTGTTTTGAATGCCAGACAAAACACAAAAGATCCTGCCCTCATGGAGCATACAATCCAGTCATCTCTAAGACATTATTTAAATAACCACATGTTTAAGTGGAAAAATAACTGCAGAAATAAGTTCTGTAAAGAAGGAAGTGTGACTGTGGGTGGGAATGTGAGTTGGTGCAGCTGCTATGGAGAACAGTATGGAGGGTCCTCAAAAGACTGAAAATAGAGTTGTCATATGATCCTGCAATCCCACTCCTGGGCATATATCTGGACAAAACTATAATTCAAAAAGATACGTACACCCCAGTGTTCACTGCAGCACTATTTACAATAGCCAGGATGTGGAAGCAACCTAAATGCCCATCAACAGACAAATGGATAAAGAAGATGTGGTACATATATACAATGGAATATTACTCAGCCATAAAAAAGAATGAAATAATGCCATTTGCAGCAACATGGATGGACCTAGAGATGATGATACTAAATTGAAGTAAGTCAGACAGAGAAAAACAAATATCATATGATATTGCTTATATGTGGAATCTAAAATATGACACAAATGAACTTATCTACAAAACAGAAACAGACTCACAGACATACAGAACAAAGTTGTGGTTGCCATGGGGGAGGGGCGCAGGGGAGGGATGGACTTGGAGTCTGTGACTAGCAGATGCAAACTATTACATATAGAATGGATAAACAACAAGGTCCTACTGTATAGCACAGGAAACTATATTCAATATCCTGTGATAAACCATAATGGAAAAGGATATGAAAAAGAATGTATACATATGTATAACTGAATCACTTTGCTGTACACCAGAAATTAACACAACATTTTAAATCAACTATACTTCAATTAAAAAAAACAGAAGAAGGAAGTGTGATACCATGAGCTCATATAATAGAGGGCTCTGTTCTAGTCCGGGGGACAAGAATAAAACCTTTTAGAGGAAGTGAAGATTGAGCCAACATGTTTAGAATTAGTTTACTAAATGAAGGGAGGAGAGAGGAGTTCTCTGTGGAAGAAGTCATCTTCTGTAGATGCCGCACAGTAAGAGAGAAGCAGGGTAAACTGGAGAATATTTTTTAAAAGGCCAGTAGAGCTAAAGTGTGTATGGATATTGTGTGTGTGTGTGTGTGTGTGTGTGTGTGTGTGTGTGTGTGTGTGAGTGTGAGAGAGAGGGAGAGAGGGAGAAGAGAGGTGTTAGGGCAAGTGGAAGGTCAAGTGGTAGATAGAAACCAGATCATGTAGGGCCTTATCTGCCTTTAAAATATTTGGCAGTTTTCATACAAGTGTTTTATGAGTGGTAAGGCCATATCATTTCCATTTCAAAACATCCCTCTGGCTTTAGTGTGGAGACCAAATTGAAGTTCAAGAACAAAATTGGATGGAGATTGACCATCAGGTACGTTGATTATCTTTCTAACCAGAAGCTCTTTCATACAAAATATGCTGTTGTTATGGTAGTGCTGCAATTATAATAGAAAGATTTGCTGTATTCTTAGCTATCTTTTCTTTTTGGATTTGATATCTGAAGAATAAGCTTGTTTTGCTTCACTCTGCTCATGGTATTTTTAAATGTCCCTTCAGAAAAGTAGAGTGATTGTTTTCTATCACTATATTATGTGGAATAACCCTAAAAGGATTTTAGGGTTTCTGTTTCAGGCAGTTTACCTGTAATATTTTTCACCTCTGCCCTTGTGCACAATGGAAGTATTTATAAAGTTGAGTTGTCCCCATGTATTTAATGCTGCGATTTTTAGGAAGGACACTGCAGGGTAGACAAGGGGATTCACTCAGATTTGCAATTCTACCTTCTCTCTCTTCTTCTATATTAATATGTTGTGGTGCCTAATAAAAAATGACTTCAAACATTTTCTTGTGCTTGTGTAAACATATTTGGTGCTACAGTAGATTTCAGAGAAAATGGTCATTTTATTTATTTATTAATTTTTAAATTGTAATTTATTTTTATTTTTTATCTTTTTTTATTTTATTGGAGTATTTTTTTTTTTTAAATCTTTAGTGGAGGATAATTGCTTTACAATGGTGTGTTAGTTTCTGCTTTATAACGAAGTGAATCCGTTATATATATACATATGTTCCCATATCTCTTCCCTCTTGCGTCTCCCTTCCTTTGACCCTCCCTATCCCACCCCTCTAGGTGGTCACAAAGCACCGAGCTGATCTCCCTGTTCTATGTGGCTGCTTCCCACTAGCTATCTATTTTATGTTTGGTCGTGTATATATGTCCATGACACTCTCTCGTTTTGTCACAGCTTACCCTTCCCCCTCCCCGTATCCTCAAGTCCATTCTCTCGTAGGCCTTTGTCTTTATTCCTGTCTTACCCCTAGGTTCTTCATGACATTTTTTTTTAATTCCATATGTATGTGATAGCATACAGTATTTGTCTTTCTCTTTCTGACTTACTTCCCTCTGTATGACAGACTCTAGGTCCATCCACCTCATTACAAATAGCTCAATTTCGTTTCTTTTTATGGCTGAGTAATATTCCATTGTATATATGTGCCACATCTTCTTTATCCATTCATCCAATGATGGACACTTAGGTTGTTTCCATCTCCTGGCTATTGTAAATAGAGCTGCAATGAACATTTTGGTACATGACTCTTTTTGAATTATGGTTTTCTCAGGGTATATGCCCAGAAGTGGGATTGCTGGGTCATATGGTAGTTCTATTTTTAGTTTTGTAAGGAACCTCCATACTGTTCTCCATAGTGGCTGTATCAACTTACATTCCCACCAACAGTGCAAGAGGGTTCCCTTTTCTCCACACCCTCTCCAGCATTTACTGTTTCTAGATTTTTGATAATGGTCATTCTGACTGGTGTGAGATGATATCTCATTGTAGTTTTGATTTGCATTTCTCTAATGATTAATGATGTTGAGCATTTTTTCATGTGTTTGTTGGCAGTCTGTATATCTTCTTTGGAGAAATGTCTATTTAGGTCTTCTGCCCATTTTTGGATTGGGTTGTTTGCTTTTTGTTATTGAGCTGCATGAGCTGCTTATAAATTTTGGAGATTAATCCTTTGTCAGTTGCTTCATTTGCAAATATTTTCTCCCATTCTGAGGGTTGTCTTTTGGTCTTGTTTATGATTTCCTTGGCTGTGCAAAATCTTTGAAGTTTCATTTGGTCCCATTTGTTTACTTTTGTTTTTATTTCCATTTCTCAAGGAGATGGGTCAAAAGGATCTTGCTGTGATTTATGTCATAGAGTGTTCAGCCTATGTTTTCCCCTAAGACTTTGATAGTTTCTGCCCTTACATTTAGGTCTTTAATCCATTTTGAGCTTATTTTTGTATATGGTGTTAGGGAGTGATCTAATCTCATACTTTTACATGTACCTGTCCAGTTTTCCCAGCACCATTTATTGAACAGGCTGTCCTTTCTCCACTGTACATTCCTGCCTCATTTATCAAAGATAAGGTGACCATATGTGCATGGGTTTATCTCTGGACTTTCTATCCTGTTCCATTGATCTTTCTGTTTTTGTGCCAGTACCATACTGTCTTGATTACTGTAGTTTCGTAGTATAGTCTGAAGTCAGGGAGCCTGATTCCTCCAGCTCCATTTTTCGTTTTCAAGATTGCTTTGGCTGTTCGGGGTCTTTTGTGTTTCCATACAAATTGTGAAATATTTTGTTCTAGTTCTGTGAAAAATGCCAGTGGTAGTTTGATAGGGATTGCATTGAATCTATAGATTTCTTTGGGTAGTAGAGTCATTTTCACAATGTTGATTCTTCAAATCCAAGAACATGGTATATCTCTCCATCTATTTGTACCGTCTTTAATTTCTTTCATCAGTGTCTTATAATTTTCTGCATACAGGTCTTTTGTCTGTTGAGGTAGGTTTATTGTTAGATATTTTATTCTTTTTGTTGCAGTGGTAAATGGGAGTGTTTTCTCGATTTCACTTTCAAATTTTTCATCTTTAGTGTATAGGAATGCTAGAGATTTCTGTGCATTAATTTTGTATCCTGCTACTTTACCAAATTCATTGATTAGTGCTAGTAGTTTTCTGGTAGCATCTTTAGGATTCTCTATGTATAGTATCATGTCATCTGCAAACAGTGACAGCTTTACTTCTTCTTTTCCAATTTGGATTCCTTTTATTTCCTTTTCTTCTCTTATTGCTGTGGCTAAAACTTCCAAAACTATGTTGAATAAGAGTGATGAGTGTGGGCAACCTTGTCTTGTTCCTGATCTTAGTGGAAATTCTTTCAGTTTTTCACCATTGAAGATGATGTTGGCTGTGGGCTTGTCATATATGGCCTTTATTATGTTGAGGAAAGTTCCCTCTGTGCCTACTTTCTGCAGGGTTTTTATCATAAATGGGTGTTGAATTTTGTTGAAAGCTTTCTCTTCATCTATTGAGATGATCATATGGATTTTATCCTTCAATTTGTTAATATGGTTTATCACGTTGATTGATTTGCGTATATTGAAGAATCCTTGCATTCCTGGAATAAACCCCACTTGATTATGGTGCATGATCCTTTTAATACGCTGTTGGATTCTGTTTGCTGGTATTTTGTTGAGGATTTTTGCGTCTATGTTCATCAGTGATATTGGCCTGTAGTTTTCTTTGTGACATCCTTTTCTAGTTTTGGTAAGAGGGTGATGGTGGCCTCGTAGAATGAGTTTGGGAGTGTTCCTCCCTCTGCTATATTTTGGAAGAGTTTGAGAAGCATAGGTGTTAGCTCTTCTCTAAATGTTTGATAGAATTCGCCTGTGAAGCCATCTGGTCCTGGGCTTTTGTTTGCTGGAAGATTTTTAATCACAGTTTCAATTTCAGTGCTTGTGATTGGTCTGTTCATATTTTCTATTTCTTCCTGATTCAGTCTTGGCAGGTTGTGCATTTCTAAGAATTTGTCCGTTTCTTCCAGGTTGTCCATTTTATTGGCATACAGTTGCTTGTAATAATCTCTCAAGATCTTTTGTATTTCTTCAGTGTCAGTTGTTACTTTTCCTTTTTCATTTCTAATTCTATTGATTTGAGTCTTCTCCCTTTTTTTCTTGATGAGTCTGGCTAATGGTTTATCAATTTTGTTTATCTTCTCAAAGAACCAGCTTTTAGTTTTATTGATCTTTGCTATTGTTTCCTTCATTTCTTTTTCATTTATTTCAGATCTGATCTTTATGATTTCTTTCCTTCTGCTAACTTTGGGGTTTTTTTGTTTTTCTTTCTCTAATTGCTTTAGGTACAAGGTTAGGTTGTTTATTCAAGATGTTTCCTGTTTCTTAAGGTAGGATTGTATTGCTATAAACTTCCCTCTTAGAACTGCTTTTGCTCCATCCCATAGGTTTTGGGTCATCGTGTCTCCATTATCATTTGTTTCTATGTAGTTTTTAATTTCCTCTTTGATTTCTTCAGTGATCACTTCATTATTAAGTAGTGTATTGTTTAACCTCTGTGTGTTTGTATTTTTTACAGATCTTTTCCTGTAATTGATATCTAGTCTCATAGCATTGTGGTCGGAAAGGATACTTGATACAATTTCAGTTTTCTTAAATTTACCAAGGCTTGATTTGTGACCCAAGATATGATCTATCCTGGAGAATGTTCCATGAGCACTTGAGAAAAATATGTATTCTGTTGTTTTTGGATGGAGTGTCCTATAAATATCAATTAAGTCCATCTTGTTTTATGTATCAGTTAAAGCTTGTGTTCCCTTATTTATTTTTATTTTGGATGATCTGTCCATTGGTGAAAGTGGGGTGTTAAAGTCCCCTACTATGAATGTGTTACTGTCGATTTCCCCTTTTATGGCTGTTAGTATTTGCCTTATGTATTGAGATGCTCCTATGTTGGGTGCATAAATATTTACAATTGTTATATCTTCTTCTTGGATCGATCCCTTGATGATTATGTAGTGTCCTTCTTTGTCTCTTTTAATAGTCTTTATTTTAAAGTCTATTTTGTCTGATATGAGAATTGCTACTCCAGCTTTCTTTTGGTTTCCATTTGCATGGGATATCTTTTTCCATCCCCTTTCAGTCTGTATGTGTCTCTAGGTCTGAAGTGGGTCTCTTGTGGACAGCATATATATGGGTCATGTTTTTGTATCCATTCAGCCAGTCTGTGTCTTTTGGTGGGAGCATTTAGTCCATTTACATTTAAGGTAATTATCAATATGTATGCTCCTATTCCCATTTTCATTGTTTTGGGTTCGTTATTGTAGGTCTTTTCCTTCTCTTCTGTTTCTTGCCTAGAGAAGTTCCTTTAGCATTTGTTGTAAAGCTGGTTTGGTGGTGCTGAACTCTCTCAGCTTTTGCTTGTCTGTGAATGTTTTAATATCTCCATCAAATCTGAATGAGATCCTTGCTGGGTAGAGTAATCTTGGTTGTAGAATTTTCTCCTTCATCACTTTAAATATGTCCTGCCCATCCCTTCTGGCTTGCAGAGTTTCTGCTGAAAGATCAGCTGTTAACCTTATGGGGCTTCCCTTGTGTGTTATTTGTTGTTTTTCCCTTGCTGCTTTTAATATGTTTTCTTTGTATTTAATTTTTGACAGTTTGATTAATATGTGTCTTGGTATATTTCTCCTTGGATTTATCCTGCATGGGACTCTCTGTGCTTCCTGGACTTCATTAACTATTTCCTTTCCCATATTAGGGAAGTTTTCAACTATAATCTCTTCAAATATTTTCTCAGTCCCTTTCTTTTTCTCTTCTTCTTCTGGAACCCCTATTATTCGAATGTTCGTGTGTTTAATGTTGTCCCAGAGGTCTCTGAGACTGTCCTCAGTTCCTTTGAATCTTTTTTCTTTATTCTGCTCTGCAGTAGTTATTTCCACTATTTTATCTTCCAGGTCACTTATCCATTCTTCTGCCTCAGTTATTCTGCTGTTGATCCCAACTAGAGTATTTTTCATTTCATTTATTTTGGTGTTCATCATTGTTTGTTTCATCTTTATTTCTTCTAGGTCCTTGTTCAATGTTTCTTGCATTTTGTCTATTGTATTTCAAAGATTTTGGATCATCTTTACTCTCATTATTCTGAATTCTTTTTCAGGTAGACTGCCTATTTCCTCTTCATTTGTTAGGTCTGGTGGGTTTTTATCTTGCTCCTTCATCTGCTGTGTGTTTTTCTGTCTTCTGATTTTGCTTATCTTACTGTGTTTGCGGTCTCCTTTTTGCAGGCTGCAGGTTTGTAGTTCCCGTTGTTTTTGGTGTCTGTCCCCAGTGGCTAAAGTTGCTTCAGTGGCTGTGTAGGCTTCCTGGTGGAGGGGACTAGTGCCTGTGTTCTGGTGGATGAGGCTGGATCTTGTCTTTCTGGTGGGCAGGTCAACGTCTGGTGGTGTGTTTTTGTGTGTCTGTGGCTTTATTATGATTTTAGGCAGCCTCTCTGCTAATGGGTGGGGTTGTGTTCCTGTCTTGCTAGTTGTTTGGCATAGGGTGTCCAGCACTGTAGCTTGCTGGTCATTGAGTGAAGCTGGGTGCTGGTGTTGAGACGGAGATCTCTGGGAGATTTTTGCCATTTGATATTATGTGGAGCTTGGAGGTCTCTTATGGAGCAGTGTACTGAAGTTGGCTCTCCTACCTCAAAGGCACAGCACTGACTCCTGGCTGCAGCACCAACAGCCTTTTCGTTCACATGACTCAGAATGAAAGGGAGAAAAAGAAGAAAGAGAGAGAGAGAGAGAGAGAGAGAGAGAAGGAAGGAAGGAAGGGAGGAAGGAAGGGAGGTAGGAAAGAAAGAAGAAAAGAGGGGGGAGGAAGGAAAGAGGGAAGGAAAGAAAGAAAGAATAAAATAACATAATATAAAATAAAATAAAGTTATTAAAATAAAAAATAATTATTAAGAAAAAAAATTTTTTAAAGAAAAAAAACAGAACCGTAGGACAAATTGTGGAAGGACAGCTATACAGACAAAATCTTACACAGAAGCATACATACACACAGTCACAAAAAGAGGAAAAGGGGAAAAAATAATTAATCTTGCTCTCAAAGTCCACCTCCTCAATTTGGGATGATTCGTTGTCTATTCATGTATTCCACAGATGCAGGGTACATCAAGTTGATTGTGGAGATTTAATCTGTTGCTCCTGAGGCTGCTGGGAGATATTTTCCTTTCTCTTCTTTGTTCTCACAGCTCCCAGGGCTCAGCCTTGGGTTTGGCCCCGCCTCTGCGTGCTGGTCGCTGGAGGGAGTTTGTTCTTTGCTCACACAGGACAGGGTTAAAGGAGCAGCTGATTCGGGGGCTTTGGCTCACTCAGGCTGGGTGGAGGGAGGGGTACGGAGTGCAGGATGAGCCTCCGGCGGCAGAGGCTGGCGTGACGTTGCACCAGCCTGAGACGCACCGTGCTGCGTTCTCCTGAGGAAGTTGTCCCTGGATCCCGGGACCCTGGCAGTGGCGGGCTGCACAGGCTCCCCGGAAGAGGGGTGTAGATAGTGACCTGTGCTCGCACACAGGCTTCTTGGTGGCGGCAGCAGCTGCCCTAGCATCTCCTGCCCGTCCCTGGGGTCCGCGCTTTTAGCCACGGCTCGCGCCCGTCTCTGGAGCTCCTTTAAGCAGCGCTCTTAATCCCCTCTCCTCGCGCACCAGGAAACAAAGTGGGAAGAAAAAGTCTCTTGCCTTTTCGGCAGGTCCAGACTTTTCCCCTGACTCCCTCCCGGCTAGCCGTGGTGCACTAACCCCCTGCAGTCTGTGTTCACGCCGCCAACCCCAGTCCTCTCCCTGCGCTCCGACTGAAGCCCGAGCCTCAGCTCCCAGCCCCTCCCGCCCCGGCGGGTGAGTAGGCGAGCCTCTTGGGCTGGTGAGTGCCAGTCGGGACCGATCCTCTGTGCGGGAATCCCTCCACTTTGCCCTCCGCACCTTGTGGCTGCAGTCTCCTCTGCGGTGCCGAAGCTTTCCCCCTCCGCCACCCGCAGTCTCCACCTGGGAAGGGGCTTCCTAGTGTGTGGAAACCTTTCCTCCTTCACAGCTCCCTCCCACTGGTGCAGGTCCCGTCCCTATTCTTTTGTCTCTGTTTTTTCTTTTTTCTTTTGCTCTACCCAGGTACGTGGGGACTTTTTTGCCTTATGGGAGGTCTGAGGTTTTCTGCCAGCGTTCAGTAGGTGTTCTGTAGCAGTTGTTCCACGTTTAGATGTATTTCCAGTGTATCTGTCTGGAGTATTGTTGATTAACAATGTTGTAGTAGTTTCAGGTGTGCAGCAAAGTGATTCAGTTATACATGTATGTATATTCATTTTTTTAGATTCTTTTTTTCATATAGGTTATCACAGAATATTGAGTAGAGTTCCCTGTGCTATATAGTAGGTCCTTGTTAGTTACCTATCTTATGTAAAGTAGTGTGTTTGTGTGTCCATCCCAGGCTTCTGTCTTATCCTCCCCCCACCCTCCACGTTTCCCCTTTGGTAACCATAAGTGGGGTTTTTTTGATATCTTTAAGTCCATTTCTGTTTTGTAAATAAGTTCATTTGTTTTTTTGTCTTTTTTTTTAAATTAGATTCCACATATGAGTGATATCATATATTTGTTTTTCTTTGTCTGACGTACTTCACTTAGTATGATAATCTTTAGGTCCATGCATGTTGCTGCAAATGACATTATTTCATTCTTTTTTTTTGGCGAGTAATATTCCATTGTATTTATGTACTACATCTTCTTTGTCCATTCCTCTGTCGATGGATTTTTAGCTTAGTTCCATGTCTAGGCTATTGTAAATAGTGCTGCTATGAACTTTGGGGTGCAAGTATCCTTTTGGATTATGGTTTCCTCTGGATATATGCCCAGGAGTGGGATTGCTGGATCATATGGTAGTTCTACTGATATTTTTAGTTTTTTATGGAAACTTCATGTAGTTCCTCATAGTGGTGGTACCAATTTACATTCCCACAATGTAGAAGGGTTCTCTTTTCTCCACACCCTCTCCAGCATTTATTGTTTGTAGACTTTTTGATGATGGACATTCTGACCAGTGTGTGGTGATACCTCTTTGCAGTTTTGATTTGGATTTCTCTGATAATTAGTGAATTAGTGGTGTTGAGCATCTTTTCATGTGTTTTTCAGCCATATGTATGTCTTCTTTGAAGAAATGTCTATTTATATCTTCTGCCCATTTTTTGATTGGGTTGTGTGTTTTTTTGACAGAGCTGCATGAGCTATTTGTATATTTTGGAGATTAATCCCTTTCTGTTGCTTCATTTGCAAGTATTTTCTCCCATTCTGTGGGTTGTCTTTTCATTTTATTCATGGTTTCCTCTTCTGTGCAGAGATTTTTGACTGCAATTATGTCCCATTTGTTTATTTTTGTTTTTATTTTCATTACTCTAGGAGGTGGATCAAAAAAGATATTGCTGCATTTATGTCAAAGAGTGTTCTGCCTATGTTTTCCTCTAAGAGTTTTAAAATGTCTGGCCTTATATTTAGGTCTTTTACACATTTTCAGTTTGTTTTTGTGTATGGTGTTAGGGAGTGTTCTAATTTTTCTTTTACGTGTAGCTGTCCAATTTTCCCAGCATCATTTATTGAAGAGGCTGTCTTTTCTCCATTGTATATTCTTGCCTCCTTTATCAAAAGTAAGGTGCCCATATGCGTGTGGGTTTATCTCTGGGTTTTCTATCCTGTTCCATTGATCTATATTTCTTTCAAATTTCAAAGCATGTTTAAACCATTTCAGGTGTTTCCCTTAGTGAACAGACAGGAGAAGTGAATGTGGTCTAAAAGGGTTCAGAGAGACCAAGATACCCACTGGATTTCTAGCCCAGCCTCAGGAAGGTTTTATTCATGTCTTACTCTCTTGCCTCTCTGAGCATTGTTTTCCGTATTCTTCCCAGCACTGGTAAAATCTTCCATCTAGGCTGATTCTCTCATTTTTCTCCTAATGAGCTTTAATCTTTCATCCACACCCCTGAACCTGTGTTCCATCTGGTTTAGCTCAAATGGCATCTCCTTTAAAAAATCTCTCGTGACCCCCCTCACCCTCAATATCACACTTCTGTCCTTTGGGTTTCACTCTGTTCTGGCCAGATTGTCATCATTATGCCAGTAACACTTACTTATATGAGTTTGTCCATCTCCATCTAAAAGATTTAAGCTCCCTGGAGCCAGGATTTCCCACTTATATGATTTTTCCCTGCCTCCTAATGTTTTGCTGTTTGATACCTTGTCATCATTTAATATCAATTGCCTTTTGCTCTCTACTATACTTAACATCATTAAGGGTCCACCTCATAGCCTACTTCCCAATTCATACTTCCCTGACCACAGCAGCCTAAAATTGATAGCTGTTCATCTAGCATTTCTGATTTATGTTAATGTGTCACTAACTGCCTCAAAACTTACTGGTTGAAAATTGCCATTTTTAAAATTTTTTTTTAATAATTATAATAGAGATTTATTTAAAGTAATACATTTACAGCCCAGATAGTTCTACATTGTACATTTCAGGTTTAACCAGCTTCATAAAAATACTTTAGGATAGCTGCATCCAGATTTAGACTACATGATTATTTCTTTGCCCATTCTTCTCTCTCTTTTCTTTCCCGAATAACCTCTTTCAGATATGGTTCAAGGTAGAATTTATCCTCCTCATATTTTGTCCACTGCTCTTTAGGCAAGATCTGCTGCCTCATGGTCAGGTCCAGTGCTCTCTTAATGCTAAACACCCTGTCATTATAAAGGTTCTCAGGATGCTTTCTTATGGCTTCTTTTACATCGTTATTCTCATATATTGTATCATCTCGCATTAAGCCTAGTTTACTGAACCCGACAACATTGTAATACCATTTATGAATACCCTCCAGCCATTTGCTTGATGCTGCAACGGCAGGCCTACTCGCCATTTTAACCCGAGACAGAAGCGTTGCCTGCTGGGTAAGTCCTAGAGGTCGCGCAAGGCCCAGTGCACAGGCGTGTTACGTCAACGTCATGACGAGGGGCGCGGTGCCATTTTATTTTTGCTCACAATTTTATGGCCCAGGAATTTAGGAGGGGCTCTGCTGGGTGGTCCATCTGTGAACCACATGGAAGCGGCTGGGGCAGACAAGTCTGGAGCATCCACTTCATGAAGGGTTCCTTCCTTCACGTGTGGATGCCCAGTGTTCCTTGTTCTCTTTCCCTCTCCTCAGTGGGGTCTCATCCTCCAGAACCTCTCCATCACAGCACGATGGCCTCACAAAATAGGATTTCTTACGTGGAATTTAGTTTCCTCTGGAATGAATTCTCTGAAGACCTGGAAGGAAACTGCAAAGCATTTTCTGACCTAACTCTGAATTATGTAGTGTAACATCTTCCTTATTCCACGGGTCAAAACATGCGTCTTACATGCCAACCATATTCAAGGGGAAGAGAAACTCAGAAGAGCATGAACCAACAGCCATGTTTGCTGAGGATGGGGAGGTGCCTTGGGAGACTAGGGATCACATTTGCATTCTTTATTTGGCAGGAGACATGCATTTATAGACTCTCATGTCTAACTGCCCTGTCATTTCTGTATGTTTTGTGCTGTTCCATGGAGACAATGTCCAGGTTCTATCAGTGGAATTCAACCATTTGTATATGATTGAGGCCTAGAAAATCTTGAATCACTATTTTCTACCAGCCTGGTAACCTTTAATTGAATAAGCCCACAGAAAATCGACATTCATTAGCCAGGTTAGGTTAATCAAATCTGGCGATCAATGGAGATGCATATTTTGCAGCTCAGTTGCTCACCAAATCCTACATGGATGGTAAACATTTTTAAGACTGAGATCTCACATTTGTAATTTTGATTTTGACAGTACCTAGCATAGCATGATGGATGTATTATAGTCATGGAACTTCCTATTTGAATAAACTGGTGAATAAATAAATAAAATAAATATTCTACATCTTTTCTGAAGATGTAATCTTAAGAAGTGGACTGGAAAAAAATTTAAGTTTGACACATGGAAAAGAATTGCAAACTCAGAGCTCAAAACACATTCAGTACTCATGTGAATGATAGACTGTGTCTATCATGGATAAAAAAAATGAGGTGACCGTTTGCTTCCTTTGAAATGCCAGTTCCTGTGTTTCCCTTTCATTCAGTGTCATTGATGCTAAGTACACAAGGCATGCTAAAAAATGAAAAAAATAAATCAAGCAGTCATTTGTCTGCCAGTTGCCAAAAACGTTGTTTGGTTGTTGACTTTTTTTAAACAAATTGACTAGTTCAAGAGTTGGCAACTTTTTCTTAAAAGGCTAGTTGATGGTAATATTTTAAACTTTGAGGGCCATATTGTTTCTGCCACAACTACTCAGTTCTTTCATTATAGGGCAAAAACAGATATTGACAATAAATATGTAAATGAATAACTGTGTCTGTGTCAAATAAAACTTTACTTACAAAAACAGTCTGCTGTCTCATAGGCCATAGTTTGCTAATCTCTCATCTAGTTCAATTGTTAAGAAAAAAAAAAAAAGGCACACATAATGTTTAACTTGTGCTTATTTTGTTATCTGAAAAAAATAAGACAAACTTTTTTTATGCCTCTGAACAGATTAAAAAAAAATGCTGAAATGCCAGCCCAATAGAGCCCATGCTAGGGTTTCAGTACTGGTGGAAGAATAGTAAGAGATCCTACCAGAGATATACAGAGGTCAGAAAGTTTGCAAGTGCTTTGCGTCAAAATGAGGAAAATGCACTTAAAATACCAAGTCCATAGTTAAAGCCAGAGTCAGAAGTCACCAGAATGTGTCAAGATAGGGATATGGCTAAATACATACCAACTGGCCATGCTCAGCTGCCAGTTGTCCGCCTTGTGTCTGTATCTGTGGTCACAAATATGGTACAGGTTTTGGCAAGACAGATGCCAGGTAATGAACAATTTTATTTTAGATGAGGAATTTGTATTTAATTTCTGTGTCCACCATCCTTTACTCGTTCATCTAACAAAATACACCAAAGAAATATCCCAGGATACAATCTCTACTATTGAGATGCTTGAAGTCTAGTTAATAAAACTTCCTATATCAAAATGAAATCGACAAACACATACAATGCTAATTCAGATGATACAGAATGATGTTCTATACCAGTGTTTCTCAAATTTTCATGCACATACAAACCACTTGGGATCGTGTGCAATGCCGATTGTGATTCTATAGATCTAGAATGAGGCTTGGGTTACCACATCTATTTCAAGCTTCCATGTGATGATATTCTCTTTGTGCATGGACCCCATATGAATTAAGCAATAGTCTATGCAATTTTAGGAGAGACCGTCAGGGGCTGTGTGGTCAAGGATTCCCGAATGAAGTGAGAATGGGGCTATACCTAGAAGCAGAAATTCAAGTTCAAATAACTTACAAAAGGCACATGGTGTAAAGGGAGTGCTCTAAAACCTGGTATCATTGTTGAGCCATCAAGTGTAGGTATAGTTAGAACAAGGAACCAAACTAAAAGTAATGATCAATCCTTACAAAATGAGAGGTGCAGATTTCTCCATTGTTCCATTTCCTTGTATGGAGTGGCGCTGGCCTAAATCAGGTGGATCATTGCAGATGGGGAGAATCATCTCAGGCCAAAGAGCGCTAAGCTAGAAGCTCTTACCTTTTTTTGGACCCATGGACAGAGGTTAGTGAGAAGGGGAAAGGTTAGGAAAAGCACTACATCAAAGTAGAGAGAAGTGCTTCAGCTGAGGCCCCTACAGGGGCTTCCATGTGGGAGTGCCTGGGCTGGACATGCAGATACGCACATTAGGATGGCCAACCTGGGAGGAGGGGAGCCTGAGTCCTTGACCATGACATACTCCAGAAAACTGCAATGCACAGTTTGGTGTACCAAGTCTAGTGTGGGGAGGGTAGCTTCCCTTCATAAGGCTTGCCTGGCAAAGCCTTGTAATTGCCCTGGTCAGGTTTGAAAAATCACAGATGGCATTCTGGCCTGGAGCTGGACTCCGCACCTATGCTATACCTCCAATGATGGCCACTATTCATGATCAGCCGTTGTTTCCAGGAAGGAGTACAAATGTTGCCAGATCTTCAATTTATTTCAAAGGAATCCACAAATTTATGTTTATACATGAAGTTCTCAGATTTTCACATGCTGGTGACTATTTTCTAAAATTATTATTCTTACTTTTTAACAGTTTGGACTGAAAACGTGCTTTATTTTCCTGATCCAAGCTGAGAGCCAGCAGTAATAACTTCTGCTTGAAAGGATGATAGAATTTGGCTGAAAGATAGGGTTATGGAGGAAACGTGGAGTGAGAACAACAATAAAAAAAATGCCCATCCTGGGCTTCCCTGGTGGCGCAGTGGTTGAGTCCACCTGCCGATGCAGGGGACACGGGTTCGTACCCCAGTCCTGGAAGATCCCACATGCCGCGGAATGGCTGGGCCCGTGAGCCATGGCCGCTGAGCCTGCACGTCCGGAGCCTGTGCTCCGCAACGGGAGAGGCCACAACAGTGAGAGGTGCGCGTACCGCAAAAAAAAAAAAAAAAAAAAAAAATGCCTATCCTTTGAGGTGAGCTTGATTTGATGTAGTGTGGGATCAGGCCAATTTTAAATTTATTTTACCACTTGATGGACGTTTAGGTTGTTTCCACATCTTGCCTATTGTGAATAGTACTGCAATGGACATAGGAGTGCTATTATCTCTTCAAAATCCTAATTTTAGTTCTCTTTCTATCTTGGAAAGGGGACTGCTGGATCATATGATAGTTCTAGTTTTAATTTTTTGGGGACCTGCCACACTGTTTTCCATAGCGACTTCACTGTTTTGCATTCCTACCAACAGTGTGCAAGGTTTCCAATTTCTCCACATTCTTGCAAATACTTGTCTTTTATTTTTTTTGATAATAGCCTTCCTGGCAAGTGTGAGGTAATGTCTCATTGTGGTTTTGATTTGCTGGTATATAGGTATAATTAAATACTATTCAGCCCATAAAAAGGAAGGAAATCCTGCAATATGCAACAACATGGATAGACCTTGACGTTACGCTAAGTGAAATAAACCAGTCACAGGAAGACACATACTGCATGATTCCACTCATATGAGATGTCTAAAATAGTCAAATCCATAGAATCAAAGAATGTAGTAGTAGTTTCCAGGGACTTGGGAGAGGGAGAAATGGGGGGTTACTAATCAATAGGCATAAAGTTTCATTTAAGCAAGGTAAGTTCTAGACATCTGCTATACATGTACCTTCAGTCAATAATAATGCACTGTGTACTTAAAAATATAAGAGGGTAAACCTTATGTTAAGTGTTTTACCAAAATAACATTTTCTAAGGTCTTTAAAATTCATTTTATCTCCTAATTGGCTCCATGTCATGAGGCCCCTGGACCTTCCCAAAACTCCCATGTTGTTAAGACCTGAGCTCTACACGTAGGAGATTGTAGGGCAAACAATTGCTAGGCTGTTTCTTGTTAAAATGTCATGGTTTTCACAATTACAGTTCATCACACTCAAGCACCCTAGGAAACGATCGTCCACAACATGAACTCACAGACCCAAAGTAAAAATGCTATTTCCCTGACATAATAAACCTTTCTTTGTGCAGTTAAAGAAAAAAGGGAGACATTTATTTTACTGGGCTATTGACTGTGTGATGGGGTACCTGGAATTCCCAGGGTGGCTCACAATGACAGGGACTTGTTTGTGTGCCTTTAAATATGTACTGTTGTGAATGCCAAGCTGCAAAGATAAATCCTTCTGAGGAATAATAGGGGACTTTCTGCTTTGGAAATAAATGGACCTCTGGATAGCTATTTTCCAGGCTCCAAATCTAAGGGCAGTTTTTGTCTGCCCATCCCCTCCCCACACATAGAGATTTGCCAAGGCTTCTGCTGGAATGGTGTTCATATCTTTCTTTCCTTGGTGCAGGGGTGTCCCATTTTACTATCCAAGCCAGAGGTTCTATACCACATTTGGTAATTACTGCATAACTTTCAAATTGGTCTCTCTCAATGTCTTCCGATTATCTCTGCCTATTACCTAATATCATCTTTTCAAAACTTTAACTCCAATTCCACCTTCAGTATATTGAATAGACCAAATTAACAAAAATAAACAAAATAATTAAAAAGGGAAAAAGAAATAAGTTGATATTCACAGCTGCCCTCCTGTACCACTTTATCTACATTTATTCCTGAGTTTTTTACTACCTATGTATTTCAGACTTATATCGTCAAGAAATAAATCTTTTAACTTTATATCCCTAAACCCCTGGCCTTCTTCTTCTCACTTCTATGTTTGACCCTTATTCAGCATTTGCATCAAATTCATAACTCCATGGAAGCTTTTCCTTTTCTTCCTCAGCCCATAAACAAATGTTTTAATTGTTCAGATTCTTTTAATGTCTGAGGGGTTTTGTGTGTGAAGAAGCAGTCACACTGTGTGCATTTGGTTTAATTACCTTACAAATCTATTTTTACAGATAATATTCATTTTTATATTGAACTCTTAACAATATAACACTTATTCATATATTAAATTATCAAAATCCAAATATCTTGCACTGTACAAGTTATCAATCAAAGTGAAAGATACTGAATTTCTTTGGACTGAAAAGTTTTTATAGACATATTTAACCAAATTTTTCTAAGCAAATTAATTAAAATAAAATGTCCTACTACCCTTAAATAGACAAACAAAAATCATGAGATAATTGAAACCTCATTAATGCACTTACAGTTATATTAATTGTAAAATTTGCTAACTCCTGAGGTTTAAAATTTTTCTTTGTAATTGCCAATTGCATCATTATTACTGTTCTTTTTATTTCCAAGGTTAGAGTAATCGTAGAGGTCATTTATACCTTTTTAGAATTTCAGTAATATTCCTAGTATCAAAGGAAAAAAGTAAACTGTCAGATTAGCACAGGTTCTGGATCTGGGGGATGTGAATGCACTAATACCTCTTTGCAGAGGCCTTGGTGCCCAGTAAAACATGGTTCAGAGTTGAACTATCGATCGTTTATAATTAGGTCTTTGTTATATAAAGTAAAATTTAGTAACACATTTCATATAGAATTTAGTTCTTGAAGCTTGGAATTTTTACCATAATTTAATTTCTAACTCATCATGGTGATATGGTATATTGTGATATATGGACTTACTGGTTTATGGAGTTGAAAATTCTAGAAAGCTTTATCAATATAAAGAGTAGGATCTCATTGATGTGTCATCTACTAGGAAATGAGGGTTTAAATCTTCTTGGGCAATCATTTAAGAAACGACTGGGAAATTCATTTTGGAAATCACCATCAGACCTTCTTGGTACATCACCATCAATGGTGATCACTGGCCATATCCTTTTTCAACCTTCTTATTTTATATTATCATTGGCGCTAGGGGATCTTAGTCTTTACTGAGAAGAATTGACTCAATTACAACTTATTATGTTCATTCCTTTCTAATTGCACACACGTACAGATGCACAACCCTAAAAGGAAAAGAAAAATGATCACGACTCTAGTATTCATTATTGTTAAGTATGTGTGTTTTTATCCCTATAATGTTCAACCACTTTTTATATTATAATTACTTTTATATACTCCATATATTTTTGCATTTTTAATATTATCATAAATTCATGATATTTCAGTTATTACTGTCAGTTATTATTATTAATGATGCACTTTAGAACCATTAGAACCTCCTTGGTCCTTTCAGTGTTCTCCTGACACTCTTGAGTGTGTCCTTGAATTTTGGCAATGATAGGATAGTCTATGCCCATCCAAAGATTTCAATCTACTCTCCAAAGATCCCTGCTTCTAGGTACACTATAACCTATAGAGAACCTTTGAGGATATTATAAAAAGGTGGTGTTTCTTCCAGGTAAACACAGCTTCCTACCAGATCTTGGGGCTTGAAGCAGCAATATGCCCTTGTGTAGTACACACACTGCACACCTGTGCAGAGCAGCCCAGCCTGCTCCCTTGTAGTGGTCAGTATTAGAGACTAACAGTTCATTTTATTATTATTAATTAATTAATTTATTTTTGCTGTGTTGGGTCTTAGTTTCTGTGCGAGGGCTTTCTCTAGTTGTGGCAAGCGGGGGCCACTCTTCATCGCGGTGCGCGGGCCTCTCACTATCACGGCCTCTCTGGTTGCAGAGCACAGGCTCCAGACACGCAGGCTCAGTAGTTTGTGGCTCACGGGCCTAGTTGCTCTGCGGCATGTGGGATCCTCCCAGACCAGGGCTCGAACCCGTGTCCCCTGCATTGGCAGGCAGATTCTCAACCACTGCGCCACCAGGGAAGCCCCTAACAGTTCATTTTAGTTCATTCACTTACATGTACAAATTGGACACTAGTGCTACTTCAGATTTTGCACAGTGGTTAAAAGCATGGGTTTGTTGGAATCCTGGCTCTGCCACCAGCTATGTGACCACAGGCAGCTCATAATCATGTCTACACTTTTGCTTTCTTAGGTCTAAAATGGGGATAATAATATTATCTATCTCAAAGAATTATGGTGAAAATTAGATAAGTCAACATACCTAAAGCTCTTAAAAGCGTGCTTGGTTCATAATGAGTCCTAGAAAAATGTTTTCTACACCCACTACTACTGCTTTCATTGACAGGACTGAAAAAAAGGGGATTCTCATTCATGCCTTAAATTTACATGGCTATTTTCATGTATCCTATCATGCAGCTGTGCTCTATCCTTAAAACATAAAATTGTACTCACTATCATAACTTTCTCCTGTGATGACCATTAGGGCATGAAGGACAAAAGAGCATGTTCCTGTAAACAGAGGGGAATATAATTGGCTGCTGCTGAGAATGAAACTAAGAAATTAACACACCATGCATCCAATCAGAGAGGAGGAAGGTCACCTCAAAGAGGCGTGTGAGGAGTCTAAAACGTGTATCACTTCACTTAAGTTACTCTAAACAATAAAAATGATGTAGATTGTTTTGGGGCATATAAGTATTCATTATTTCTCACTGACCAATTAAAAACAGGATTACGATTTTTGAAAAACATGAACCATTTGAGACTGCTGTAGTCCTGTGTCAGGATGTCTTCCCTTCTGTACATCTAACTCTGATCTTTTTTGGAAAAATCTTCACAATGCTATGCTTCTTATAATCTCTCCTAGCTTCTGTTTAGAGTATTTCCTAGGTGCCAGTATCTTTACTTAGGGTATCACATTTAATTCAGACAAGAACCATATGAGCTCCATATTTATTTCATTTTTCAAGATGAGATAGCTGACGGTGACAGCAGTTCATCAAAAGTTCATCAAACTGAGTAACTTTAAAGTTCAGGTAAATGCAAAGGCTGGGATTGGAACTTGCCTCTGGTTAAATGACTAGTGTGCTGCTCCCTGTAAGTCAGTTCACATCTGAGGTGAATATTGCTGATGCATTAATGTTACAATTGCTTTGACTAAAATGTTAGAATAGGAGAGGTGTAAACAAAAGTATTAATTTTCTAACTTTTAAAATATAGGACTCATCACTGATAATTAAGGTACGTTATTTTTTGATCTTTCTATGCCTCTATTTCTTTTATGGTAAAATGAAGACAAGAGTGGTATTACCTCATAGACTGTCAAGGAGATTAAAAAAGAAATATATGCAAAGTTCCTTTCAAATAGAAAGAACTCAATTAGGGTTAGCTACTGTGATTATTATTACCATTATCTTGATTATATACTCCTCCTCATATAGATGAAGGTGGGAAATTCTGGAGTGAACAATTTTCCTTGGCACGCCCAAAGCCCCTTGTGCCAACCCTGGGCTCAGCTATCTTGTGCTGCTTTGTCTACAATTTCAGTTTCCATTTTCTTGGAAACCCATGGCCTTCTCTCCAGAGTATATTTTAACACACTCTACTTCATTCATTGTAGATTTATTGAATGTTTTATTCTCTTTATTTTTCGTAGAGCAATGAGTTGTATTCTGGACAGAGTTACCAAGGGAGTGTTAAGTCCAGGAAGAAATGTCATGAGAGCATCAACCACAGTGACCAACACCTGGTCTTGGTCTTGGAATTACAAAGATATTACAGTGAAATTGATGAGATAGGAAATACATATGCTGTATTAGAGGCGCTAGGATAGAAATTTATTTCAGTATATAATAGAGGCTTGTAGGAGGGCATTCCCATTTCTACCTTGTTTGGGTATGGGGGTCTGGAAAGAATTCCTAGGAGGACAAATTTGTTTAATTCAAAAATTAAGCAACTTTTTTTACATCACGTATACCTTATTTCTGGTGACAATCGTCTCTCGCCTTTACCAATAAATAAGTAAAAGTCCAACTTCTCTGCTGCTTGCATTGGTTGATTTGGTTGACTTGCTGTCAAAAACAATGTAGAATCCTCACTTTAAAAAATATCAAGAGAATACCCAGGGACTTTTTTTTTTTTTTTTTGGGCTGTGTTGAGTCTTCATTGCTGTGCACGGGCTTTCTCTAGTTGCAGCAAATGGGGGCTACTCTTCATTGTTGTGCACGGGCTTCTCATTGCGGTGGCTTCTCTTATTGCGGACAATGGGCTCTAGGTGCACGGGCTTAAGTAGTTATGACTCTCAGACTCTAGAGCGCAGGCTCAGTAGATGTGGCTCGTGGGCTTAGTTGCTCTGCAGCATGTGGGATCTTCCCGGACCAGAGCTCGAACCCGTGTCCCCTGCAATGGCAGGTGGATTCTTAACCACTGTGCCACCAGGGAAATCCACCCTGGGACTTTTAAGAGATAGAAATACATTTTATTATCACATTCTTCACTTGGCTATCCCCATGAGACAATACTATCAAATAAAAAGAGTTCAGTCAGCAAATAGATTTTTTAAATATATTTTTTAATCATAAGGCGAGTTAACAGCTCTTTAGCTGTTTTGAACATGGTTTAATAAGTGAATGAATTGCTTTCAAACTCTCAAAATATATAATTAAGCATTAAAGACTGTAGCATGAAGATTTAAATTATTCACAGAATATCCTTGGAGTGGCTTACAAATGCATTACCTGTTCTATGATTCAGTTATGCAGTACCAAACTTATTAATATTCCTATTAATATAACTTGTACTTGACACGGAAAAGAAAATATCTTCCTTTTTTGTATAACAAAGCTTCTTGCTGCAGCTCTGTTTGGCCAGTCCTCAAACATATGTCATCATATTGAATCCATAACCTTGTATCACATTCAAAGAAATCTCAGTTCATGCATGTGCTTTGGAAATAGCCAGGATAAGGGAGGAGATGGTTGTAATCCCCAGTGCTGTGTTGATAACAAAACTAAGCCTGGTGTGTTTACCACATCACTCTAATCCTTGGTACTTCCTAAGTAGCAGCTACCTAAGGGCGGCTCCTTCTTGAGTTCTAAATGAAGACATAGAATTTAGACACAATATTTGCAATGGAAAATAGTGTGTTCTTAATTATATAGGTCATTTCTAATTGGGAAAGAAGAAATACATTATATGTAAAACACCTCACTGAGTGAAAGTGTGCAATATGTTATTTTAAAGTAGGGTTTACCACCCAGGATCCTGAGTTGTGGAGAGCAGCGGTCTCTTGCCTCTCACTGGGTGAAGCCAAGGAAGGTGAAAAGGAAAGCTCTCTTCTTTGTAGGCACCTATCCAGAAGCTTGGTCTAGATGGCTTCAACAACATTTGAACTTGCTTTTTGAAAGGTGGAAATAAATTTATTTGTTTTGCTGTACATTGTTTGAGATTTTTTTTAAGTAGACCATAGTGGGGAGAATGTTAGGTGTGGGCTTGGTTGTTCTAGTGGCACATTCTCATATGTTAAGATATTCACTCACCACTGGGGTGCCCACTAACTTCTCTTTTCCTTTAAAAGGGCCAATAAGCCTCCAAAATTCCTGCCTCCTTAGAGAGACATGAAAAGGTCACAGGTGCTAGACAACAGTAAGATGATTATATTCTGAAAATAATAATAATAATGTAAGGTTAGCATGCTATTTGCTATTTCATGTAAATAATCATATTTTGCTTTAAAACGTGAATGTGATGCCAATCTTGGGTTCCCACTCCTTCTAAGTCAAAATCCCAAATTGTCACCACATCATACAATGCCACCCATTTCTCTCTACACTTATCTTCACTCTAATATTTTATGCTTATCATATTTTTCTTATGCTCCAGCCATATTATTCTCACTTCAGCTTCTTCAGTGTGATAAGCCATCACCCCTGAGGACCTTCACATATGCTGTTAACTCTGCACGGAAAATTACCCCCAAACACATCACACTTTTATTTGCACCTAACCATCTTCCATGTAGGTAATCAAATCTCACTTTCTCAAGGAAGCCTTCCATATATTCTTCAACAGTCTGGAAAGGAAAGCAGGGTCCTCATCAGTTAAGTTCAGGGGCTTAGATTTTACTCTTGGCCATTTGCATCTCTGGGAGAAAGTTCAGTAGATGTATATATGACTGAATGACTGGGGGACTCATGTAGTTGTCAACAGCCCAGAAGTTGAGGTGAGATGGACCCAAGTTCAAATCCAGATTTTGAAATATTAGTAGTGTCCTATGGGAAATTCATGTAACCTCTCTTTAGAGCCTGTTCAGTGTTTCTGTTAAATGGATAAGGGTGATGATGATGATGGTGGTGATGATGATGATGGTGAAGATGACTGTGATGATGATGATGGTGATGATGATGGTGATGATGATGACTGTGATGGTGATGATGATGACTGTGATGCTGATAATGGTGATGATGATGGTGATGATGATGATGACTATGGTGATGATGATGATGGTGATTATGATGACTGTAATGATGATGACTGTGATGATGATGGCGATGATGATGACTGTGATGATGATGGTGATGATGACTGTGATGATGATGGTGATGATGATGATGGGGATGATGATGATGACGGTGATGATGATGACTGTGGTGATGATGATGGTGAGGATGATGATGACTGTGATGATGATGGTGATGACGATGACTGTGATGATGATGATGGTTATGATGATGATGATGGTGATGATGATGACTGTGATGATGATGATGGTGATGATGATGACTGTGATGATGATGACTGTGATGATGATGATGATGATGACAGTGATGATGATGGTGATGACGGTGATGATGATGATGGTGATGATAATGATGGTGATGATGATGACTGTGATGATGATGACTGTGGTGATGATGGTGATGATGATGATGATGGTGATGATGATGACTGTGGTGATGATGATGATGATGATGACGGTGATGATGGTGATGATAATGATGGTGATGATGATGACTGTGATGATGATGACTGTGGTGATGATGGTGATGATGATGATGATGGTGATGATGATGACTGGTGATGATGATGGTGATGATGATGACTGTGATGATGATGGTGATGATGACTGTGATGATGATGGTGATGATGATGATGGTGATGATGATGGTGATGATAATGATGGTGATGATGATGACTGATGATTGTGATGATGATGACTGGTGATGATGATGGTGATGATGATGATGGTGATGATGGTGATGATGACTTTGATGATGGTGATGGTGATTATGATGACTGTGATGATGATTGAGATGATGATGGTGATGATGATTGTGATGATGATGATGACTGTGGTGATGGTGATGATGATAATGGTGATGATGATGACTGTGATGATGATTGTGGTGATGATGACAGCGATGATGATGATGACGGTGATGATGATTATTTTATAAGAATAAATGAAGCTTAGATGAATACGAGTTAGGGATAAGACTAGAGGAAGATTGTTGTTGGAGGAAGGATAGCACAAATTGTTACTGCTCCTTTCTTTTCCCTGCCTAGCTGTTTAACTGGGCTAGCAATGTTGAAAGGCTAAGGGGTATAATTTAGATTCCCTACTACCTCATTTGACAAAGCAGTGGTTCTAAAATTCGATGTGTATCAGAATCACCAGACTTTTTGGTTCAGTAACTTTAGGGTTTCCAGGAATGCCATGATAACAAGAACCCCAGATACACAGACTATACTTTGAGAAACAGTCCTGTGCTAGAGGAAACTATGCCCATAAATGAGGACTAACACAGACTCATTCTCATTGTGGAATTAAAGCACTAGAAGGGTTGTCAGAGACCAGTGGTCACTTCACAGCTAAGAAAAATAAATCCAGTAGTGGAACAGCCTAAGGATATGCTTAAGATTACATATCATGTTAGTATCAGAACCAGTCCCGGGACCTGGGTCTCCTGTCTCCTATCTGTTTACCAGTTTTCCTTATTGTCCCCATACTTCATTTGCTCCTACACCTGTTACTACTGCCTGTCTTACAAGAATGACACAGAACTCTTCTGGTGTTATTATGGACGTATTTAGAAGAACACTTTCAAGACATCTGAAGTTAGAAATGCGTAGAAGTGTAGATAGGAAGAGTCTTCATGCCGTGAACAAAGAAACACATTAAAATTCATGTATCCTGCCTTCCTGTCCCAGGAGGAGACAAGCCAATATCCCAGTAGTTTCTTTACATTGCAGGGAAGGAAGAACACTTATATGTCTTTCCATTGTCTAACTTGTGGGGGTTGTAGCATTGAGAAATCTTGGAAACTCTTGCTTAAGTAACTCTCAGTGTCTTATGTAGCCATCCTGGGGCATTTTGAAAGCCACATTGAGTCACAGAGAGAATATTATTTAAGAAGAAATCCTCACGGTATTGTTACAAGGCTGTATTGCAATATTCATGGCAGAGTCTGTATGAGCATCTGATTACATACTACAGAAGCCACAATGTTTTCCGCTTTCCCTTGTGTGTTTCCAAAATATTTCTCCAGCCTCATACTACAAGCCAGTTGCCATCACTCACAGCCAAATTGGTCATACACCTGACCTTCACTGTGTTACGAGACTGCCTAGCTATTTTCTGTATTTTCTTGTACATTCTAGATTACCCTGTAAAAAAGAGGCCATTTTCTTACCTCATAAACACATAATTTAACACTTCCACTAAGAGAAGACTTCGATTCACTGCTTACCATGTATGAAGCTCTGGGCAATGTGCTTTGTGTGCATTTTATTTAATTCTCACAAAACACTCTGAAGTAGGTATTTGCCCCAGTTTGACAGGACATCACTGAGGCATCGAGAAGCTGATTGGTTAAATAATTGTTCAAGGTCCACAGCCAGTTGCTGCAGTTAATATGACTCGCCTTCTTTGCCTGATATTAACATGAATACAGCCATTCAGGAGAGAGGCATATTTTAAAGCTGACCCTTGCCAAAGTTGGAAAGTAAGCAGGGAATTTGGTAGATGAAACCCTTTAGTACTAGAGCATGATATTTATTCTTTAGAAATAATTATGTAGCACTGACTTGATTTGTTTGATAAGAGTTGATGGCTTAGTCATGACTACCCACATATCTAAGACAAGACTCTCAGGTCTGACTGAGAGAAAGAAAGAAAGAGAGGGGGAGAGAGAGAGAAAGAAAGAAAGGAAGGAAGGAAGAAAGGAAGGAAGGAAGGGGGGAAGAAAGAGAAAGAAAGGGAAAACAGAAAACATGGTAGACACAAATCATAAATTTTGAAAAAGAATATTGAGTCACTTCTCTTCAACTTAGCTGCTTTTGAGTTGTGTTTTTTTATATGCAGCAAATAAACAAAAACCCTGCCTAGGACTCCTTGAACTCAGTGCTAAGAACATTACATTTCTTCTTCTCTTTGCCTGGAAGTTTTCTTTCTGCATAATGAAACACTTTCTTTTCCCCTTATTCCTCCCTAACATTTTGATTATTATGTTTCTTTTAAAAACAATATTATTGGGAATTGACTGGGTAGAGAGAAAAAATAAAAATAAAAGAAAAAAGTAAAAACAATATTATTATTGTGTAGTGCTGTATAGAATATATTTATTGAAAATTATAATATCAGTAGTCAGGAATCTTATTGTTGAGATATTAACATTGATAACTATTCAATGCCTTGTTCAAGAAATATGATAAAGTAGACAACTTATTTCAAAAATGATTATATACTGTTGTTTGAGTTCGCTAGCTATTTATACAAAGAAATTACATTCATGCTCTAGGATAGTATTTTACCTGAATTATTTTGTAGTCCTGTTGATTCAGCTGTTGCATCAACAGTGTTTCCGTTTTAATATTAAAATTTAATTTTACACTCCAAAACCCCTGACAGTATAAAAGTTTTCTTGCTTATCAAAGCACCAGATATGAGTATCTTCAAAGGTTTATTTCTATTATGTATATAATCCTGTTTACATGTTGAAGTTTCAAATTATAGATGTAGTGGAGGCATTTTTATTACTCTGCGCTTTGAGAATTCTGAATATTGTAATACATCCTATTAGAATTGATGTACTGTATCATTACATATTATAGATAAACTCATATACCACTAATGTGAGAGGGGTTATAAAACTGAAATAGAATAACAATTTTTTTCTGGTTTCTCTGGTGCTTTATGCACTTCATTTACTAAAAAAACATTAAATGGTCAGTAAAATATTTACTAGGACTTTGAAAGTCTCTAAAGACATAAATTGAATTGTGCAGTATCTCGAGTTTTCTATAAACCACCTTGGTTCAAAATACAGCAGTCCAGCAATTTTTTTTTTTAATTGAGTATATGTGTCTTTGGAGGCCAATCTACTTCAGTCCAGCATTAGAGAACATTTTCATTTTTCATTGAATACTTAGAATTCTATGTATAGTTTACTGATAAAATATTACTATATACGTGGTAGCTTTACAATTATTTTATATGAAAGTTGATGATAATTTTACATATTTGGCTAGAACAGATGAATTTATGTTTCTTAAAAAGCTAGCCTTTATAAAATTAAGAAGTTCCACAAAATTTTCCATTAGTAGTGTCTCCTTTGTGTCATTATCTTTGTGCTCCTGTGATTATGGTCTGAATATTTGTGTCCCCCCAAAATTTATATATGAAGTCCTACCTCCCAAAGATGATGGGATTAGGGCCTTTGGAAAGTAATTAGGTTTCAAAAGTAGATTCCTCACAAATGGGATTAGTGTGTTTATAAAAGAAGCTCCAGAGGGGTCTTTGACCCCTCCTGCCAAAGTGAGGACATAGTAAGATGGTGGCAGTTTTGAGTAAGGAAGAGGGTCCTCACCAGAAAATGTGATGATGCTGACTTGATCTTGGACCTCACAGCCTCCAGAATGGTGAACAATAAATTGTTATTGTTTATAAGCTACCCAGTCTGAGGTTTGTTGTTATAGCAGTCCAAAAGTCTTGTGCTGCAGGATGCATGGTGCATTATGAAACAGAGGACTTAAAGCTTAAAATATGTCATGGCTCCCAGAAGGCATAATTTACAGGAGGAACCCGAAGAACAGCAGTGTGCAATCCAGTGGGAAAATATTGCATTTTCAATCATATGGGTTTTGGGTCCCATTTGGAAAATGACTGATCAACACTTGGAGGTCTTGTCAACCCTTTATGCTCATCCCTCAGGTTTGGTCATCTGTACCCCTAAGGTAAAAGTCTGGTCCTGGCAGCTAATGCTTTTGGTACCATCAGTATAAATTTGATATGTATTAGTTTGGTTTTATGTGTTAAAAAAATGTGATGCACACATTTAAAACTTGAAAAATATCTACATTTCAACATAAATGTTTCCTGTTTCCTTCTCTAGTCCCATATCCCACTGTAATCACTATAGTCGTATACAGTCATACCTCAGAGATGGTGCGGGTTCAGTTCCAGACCACTGCGATAAAGTAAATATTGCAATAAAGCAAGGAATTTTTGGTTTCTCAGTGCACGTAAAAGTTACACTTACACTATACTGTAGTCTATTAAGTGAGTAATAGCATTATGTCTACAAAAAACAATGTACATACATATAACTTAGTTTAAAAAATCCTTTATTGCTAAAAAATGCTAACCATTATCTGAGCCTTCAGCAAGTTGTAATCTTTTTGTTGGTAGATGCTGATGGCTGCTGACTGATCAGGGTGATGGTTGCTGAAGGTTGGGGTAGCCGTGGCAATTTCATAAAATAGGACAACAATTAAGTTTGCTTCATTGCTTGACTCTTCCTTTCAGGAGTGATTTATCTGCATCATGCAATGCTGTTTGATAGCATTTTACCCACAGTGGAACTTCTTTCGATATCAGAGTCAATCTTCTCAAACCCTGCCACTGCTAATCCAGCTAAGTTGATGTAATATTCTGAATCCTTTGCTGTCATTTCAACAGTTTTCATATTATCTTCACCAGGAGTAGGTTCCATCTCAAGAAACCACTTTCTTTGCTCATCTATAACAAGCAAATCTTTTAAAATTTATTTATTTATTTTTGGCTGTGTTGGGTCTTCGTTTCTGTGCGAGGGCTTTCTCTAGTTGCGGTGAGACCACTCTCATCGCAGTGCGCGGGCCTCTCACTGTCGCGGCCTCTCTTGTTGTGGAGCACAGGCTCCAGATGCGCAGGCTCAGTAGTTGTGGCTCACGGGCCTAGTTGCTCCGCAGCATGTGGGATCTTCCCAGACCAGGGCTCGAACCCGTGTCCCCTGCATTGGCAGGCAGATTCTCAACCACTGCGCCACCAGGGAAGCCCAACAAGCAACTCTTCAGCCTCATATGTTAACCTTTCATCATGAGATTGCAGCAGTTCAGTCACGTCTTTAGGCTCCACTTCAAATTCTAGTTCTCTGGCTATTTCCACACCTGCAGTTACTTCATCTACTGAAGTCCTGAACCCCTCCAAGTCACCCATGAGAGTTGGAATCGTGTTCTTCCAAACTCCTGTTAATATTGATATGTTGACCTCTTCCCCTGAATCATGAATGTCCTTAATGACATCTAGAATGGTGAATCCTTTCCAGAAAGTTTTCCATCTACTTTGCCCAGACCCATCAGAGGAATCACTATCTATAGCTACTGTAGCCTTATGAAGTGTATTTTTTAAGTAAAAAGACTTGAAAGTCAAAATTACTTCTTGACCCATGGACTGCAGAATGAGTGTTGGGTTAGCAGGCATGAAAAAAACACTCATTTCATTGTACATCTCCATCAGAGCTCTTGGATGACCAGGTACATTGTCAATGAGCAGTCATATTTTGAAAGAAATCTTTTTTTTCCAAGCAGTAAATCTCAACATCAGGCTTAAAATATTCAGTAAGCCATGTTGTAAACAGATGCTCTGTCATCCAAGCTTTGTTATTCCATCTGTGGTAAAGTAGACTTAGCATAACTCCTAAGTGCCCTAGGATTTTTGAAATGGTCAGTGAGCATTGGCTTCAGCTTTAAGCCACCAGCTGAATCAGTCCCTGATGGAAGAAGTTTTCACATATGGAGGTATGAAGAAGTCATTCTGGCTTACATAAGATTTAACTTAAACTTTATGCTAACTAGAATAGACTGTTTTGTGGCCTATTAAACATACATTGTACATCTGCTTTAACCATTAAGGAAAATAATGCACTTTAAGTCAAAATGGAGTAACTGTGGTTCAGGCATTCAAAGTGGAGCTAAGAGGCAATTGTGAATGTGGTTTCAGACACGCTGCTCTATCACTGAGAACTTAAATTTTCTGAACTGTGTTAGATTCAAGGATACCGTCATCCGTTCTAAAAATAATATCTGCCAGCAACTGCCAGCTGCAACCTTATGGTCACAGGGTCTCTCCTTATAACTATGCAAGCATTTCAGACCCCAACCAATCCTTGCTTAACAAGCACCCTTACTTTTTGGAGCTCCAATCCTAAAGCTGGACAAACAAGTTATGTTATTTTGTGTGTTTTGCCTATATGAGCCTCCTTTATTTTGTAATCCAGCAGAAAACAATTCAAATGTTTCTATATCTTTGTCTCCCGGGTTATGGTCTTCAGTTAGCTTTGATGAAAACTGTCTTCCATTCATAGCATAGATTGTTTTCTTTAAATAATTTTTATTGGAGTATAGTTGCTTTACAATGTTGTGTTAGTTTCTACTGTATAGCAAAGTGAATCAGCTACATGTATACATATATCCCCTCTTTTTTTGGTTTCCTTCCCATTTAGGTCACCACAGAGCATTGAGTAGAGTTCCCTGTGCTATACAGTATTTCTTATTAGTTATCTGTTTTATACATAATATCAATAGTGTACATATGTCAATCCGAATCTCCCAATTCCTCCCATGGCCCCCCACCCTTTCCCCCTTGGTATCCATATGTTTGTTCTCTATGTCTGTGTCTCTATTTCTGCTTTGCAAATAAGATCATCTATGCCATTTTTCTAGATTCCACATGTATGCATTAATATACGATATTTGTTTTTCTCTTTCTGACTTACTTCACTCTGTATGACAGTCTCTAAGTCCATCCACACAAATGACCCAATTTCGTTACTTGTTATGGCTGAGTAATATTCCATGGTATATACGTACCACATCTTCTTTATCCATTCATCTGTCGATGGATATTTAAGTTGCTTCCATATCCCGGCTATTGTAAATAGTGCTGCAATGAACATTGGGG
Organism: Orcinus orca; assembly: GCF_937001465.1. Taxonomy (NCBI): domain Eukaryota; kingdom Metazoa; phylum Chordata; class Mammalia; order Artiodactyla; family Delphinidae; genus Orcinus; species Orcinus orca. Next base: position 15,146,254 of record NC_064565.1, on the reverse strand, counting down.
TGCATGTGTCTTTCTGAATTATGGTTTTCTCTGGGTATATGCCCAGGAGTGGGATTGCTGGATCATAGGGCGGTTCTATTTTTAGTTTTCTAAGGAACCTCCATACTGTTCTCCAAGTGGCTGTATCAATTTACATTCCCACCAACAGTGCAAGAGGGTTCCCTTTTCTCCACACCCTCTCCAGCATTTATTGTTTGTCATAGACTGTTTATTGATTATTTCTGACAACACTGCTACCGAGATAGTCAGCCTGTAATTTTAAGCCTTAAAGCCAGGCACTGTTTTCTATTCTCTGTGAAAGTCTTAGATGGCATCTTCTTCCAATATAAGGCTGTTTTGTCTGCATTGAAAATCTGTTGTGTAGTGTAGCCACTTTCATGAATGATCTTAGCTAGATCTTCTGAAAAACTTGCTACCACTCCTGCATCAGCACCTGCTGCTTTACCTTGCACTTTTATATTATGGAGTTAGTTTCTGTCCTTAAACTTCATGGACCAACATCTACTAGGTCAAAACATTTTTTTCTCAAGCTTTCTCATCTCTTTAAGCCTTCATAGAGTTAAAGAGAGTTAGGACCTTACTCTAGATTGGCTTTGGCTTGAAGGAGTGTTGTGGCTGGTTTGATCTTCTATCCAGAGCACTAAAACTTTCTCCATATCAGCCATGAGGCTGTTTTGCTTTCTTATTATATGTGTATTACCTGGAGTAGCACTTTTAATTTCTTTTAAGAACTTTTCCTTTGCATTCACAACCTAGCTATTTGACACAAGAGACCTAGCTTTTGGTCTGTCTCAGCTTTCAACATGCCTTCCTCACTAGGCTTAATCAAAATTTAAATTTAAATCAAAAAGTGCTTCCTTTCGGGGATTCCCTAGGGGCTCAGTGGTTGAGAATCCGCCTGCCGATGCAGGGGACACGGGTTCGTGCCCCAGTCCGGGAAGATCCCACATGCTGTGGAGCGGCTAGGCCATGAGCCATGGCCGCTGAGCCTGCGCGTCTGGAGCCTGTGCTCCGTGACGGGAGAGGCCACAACAGTGAGAGGCCCACGTACCGCGAAAAAAAAAAAAAAAAAAAAAAAAAAATTAAGTACAAAAAAGTATGTGCTTTAGTTAACAATAATGTATCATTATTGATGTATTAGTTGTGACAGATGCATTAAGGTACTGTTAACAGAAGGAAACCTGGGTGTGAGGTATATAGGAACCCTGTAGTGTTCTTGCAGATTTTGGTAATGCTAAAATTCTTCTAAAATAGAACAATATTTTTAAAAAATGCAACTGTCAATTATTGGCCTTGTGATCCTGGGGAAGTTGCTTATTTTCATAGTATCTCAGGTTTTTTAACCTGAAGATGGGAATAATTGCATAAAATTTATGGAATTGTAATTCAGAGCAAGCAGGAAGTATTTTTTAAAATGCTTTTGAAATTGTATAGTAAAGGTGGGTGTTATTGGTACTCAAAGAAAAAGTGCATGCCCCACTAGGATACTTGATATTAAGACTTCCTACATATTTTACTCAAAATGTGTTTGTATGAGTATATTCCAAGTAGTAAGTGTATGTGGTTGATTGTGTGCGTGTGCCTGTGTGTTATTGGTATATTTACAGAGAAAAATTGTATGCCTCCCAATATATGATAAATATAAAATGTCTTCCACTCTTATTATGAACAGATTTATTCAGAACAAAATGAGTGACATACATAATGACTAAATGCAGATGTTATAAAAATAACAAAACTCTTAAGCTTTTTGATAAATCATGAAGATATCCTGTTGCAAAATATATAAAGCAATTTGCTCTTTGAAATACTGTAACAATCGGATATGGTCAAATCTCTCCTGAGTTTAACAGAAACCACAGAATGACTTAACAATCCATAAATCCACACATGACACAGTACTTAAGCAGGTTTCATAAATGATTTGCAGTAGAAGGAGGATTTTACTATAATTGTTCTCCGTGGCCATAAAAAGCATTATGGAATAGGAAAAAAAAAAGTGCACAGTACAAGATGTGGAAGGGAAAAAACTTTTAATGAGCTAAAATAAATGTATTATCATCTATATAAGGACTGAAGGGGGTCTTTCCAAGTACCTAAGACCTGTCCTCTAATTTTTCAAACAAATAAGTCCAGTTTCTTCTTGATTAAGTCACAAAATAAGTGGGTTTTAAAGCTTTGGGGTATAGAAGTATCTCATGGGGTTCTTGTTAAAATTATCCTTGACCCTTATCATCAGAGCTTATATTGGTCCTTTTTTGAAAACAATGTTGTTTTTTATTTATTTTTTTTCTGGTCGTCTTTTAAGGTTTTTTGTTTTAGTTTTCAGTAAGCTTACCATAATGTATCTATAGAAATGTTTGCTTCTTTGCCTTGATGTCTTGAATCAATTTTTGAAATTGACTTGTTTGACTTTATAGCCATAGTTGACTGTTTTCATAAACTTGAAGTTTAAAGAGTTTTTGGACAGGAAACATATCTGTGTTATAGATAATTAGGTCTCTTTACCATCTCTTGAACATATGCTCTTCTTTCCGTATTTTAGTTCTTTTATTTTCTATCCTGTTTCAATCAGAATATTTTTATTCTGATTTATATGCTAGTAAACTACTCCTCTCTTTCACACTGTCCAACCTGCTGTCTAAACCCCCAGGTAAAATGTTATTTTCATTTATTGGATTTTTGTGGTTCTTAAATGTTCATTGAAATTTTATATAGTATCCAATTTTCTAACAAGATTATGTATCCATTTTGTCACTTTGTTTAATAAACAAATTAATCACAGATATTATAAAGTCCATTTCTTATAAGAATAATATTTGACTCCTATAGTCTTTGTACATTTTTATCAGCTTTCTTTAGATTTCTGCATTAGATTTTATCTTTTTACATTCCTGGTGTTGAAGTGAATTTTTATGGTCAAGATGGAACTGCTCTTGCCCCAGGTGGTACCTCAGCAAACCAAACTTTTATGTTCCTCTAAATGTTCCACTTGACCAGAAACATAGTTTATACAGTCAGCCAATCCCCAGATGCCAAGCTAACTCTAGGCTCCATAATTCTTTGTTCCTTTGTCTTTCTAAAGAAGGTCAGATATGCAAACCCAGCCAACCATGGCCTGTTCCCATGTTGCCCGTTCTACTTCTCTGTAAACTCACTCTTGCCCAAAATCCCTCAGGAAGAATGAACCACTGCTTGTGAGGCACTGTGTTCCCCCAATGCATGGAATGCTTTCCCTTGAATAATGGACAAACTTGTTACTAAATTGTTTTAGTTTTGTGATTTGACCCTGATTATTGTTAACCAAATACTACTGTGAATGAAATGATGTATAAATAATTTGAGATACTGAAAAATGATATAATGATTTACTTTTGTTTGTGACAGCCGGTTAAGGTGGGGACAAATAATTATAATACAACCTGAGATTAAGAATAGAATGTTAGTTTTAGGAAATCTAGACCTTCAGAGTGACATTCAAAGCCTGAGAGAATCTGTTATCCAATTTTTGTCTCCCATAAGACCATCAAAACCTCTGTTTAAATTCAGCATCTTCACCTTCGATTTCTCCTAAACTTTTCATTCTCCAAGCATCAGCTTTAGAATCATTAAGTGGTAGATTCAAAGAAAAACTCTCATTGCTTTCAGAAGATATGTTTGCATACATAGAAAATTCAGTGGATTCAACAAATGAAAAGTATTAGAACTAATTTAGCAAGGTTGCAGAATATAAGGTCAATTTTTTAAAAATCAGTCACATTTCTGTATATGAATAACAGTCAATTGGAAAATGAAATTAAAAAATTAAGTTATAAGAGTTCAATTTCCAGTTCTGACATAAGCCTGGACTGAAAAACAATTTTCCTTGGATGCAGTTGAAAGGTAGAAGAATATGCCATCCCAAAACATGCCTCTTTGACCTAAGGATTATTTTGAGCTGATTATTTTTGAGACACAGAAAAAAACTGTGCAGACAGAAAAAAACTCTGAAAACAGTAGAAGATTTTTTACCCTTTTGTAAAGAAAAATCTACATTTATAAAGGCAATTTACATTAGAAAGGTGCCTGTACCAGGAAGAGAGCTATTACCAGAGACAACTTTTTCACCTGAGAGACTGACTTACCTGCTTGCCTTGGCAAGCTTTGTTTACCAAATATTTCCTCCTTTCACCTAATTACTTGCTTAATTGCTTCCCTCCCAGCATCTTTCTTTTGTCTTTCTTTTGAATTTAGTGCTTTTCTATGTTTGGGAAGATGCAAAGTCTGGGCTCATTGAAATCATTCCTTTGATATGCACCTCAGCTGTCTTGGGCCAGTGTCCCATGCTTTCTCATCCTGAGTATCCTCAAGGTGCACTTTTGGGGGTGGTTGCAGCATTCTGTTTCCATCCTGAGTTCCCTTGGGGCTCACTGTCAGGGCTGTAATGTGGTGGCTTGTCGCCTGCAACATCCTTTGTTTACTGATATGGCAGGCAATATTTTTCATTTACACATCCATATTGAGGTATATATTTAATAAACTTGTGATTTTTTTCTCCTTATTAGTCTGTCTTTTATTAAAAGGGGTGTCAGCCAAGAGTTCAGAAGGGTAGAGGAAAAATTATATTTCCTCCCTTACACATTAAAGAACTGAGTTTTCAGGGAATGCTACCACCCTGAAATCAAGAGACAGAGAATCCAAAGAGACACAGCTGAGAACTGGTTTCCTGGAGCAAAACCTCCTGGAGTCATAAACTGGTAGAAACACTTACAATGATAATTTTGACAAATTGCTAGAGACCAATAGAGTACCAACGTGGCAGTGAGACACTCCTAGGAGGTGCCATCTTGGAGAGGCCCTGCACTTTTATTGGCTGTATTTTCAGGAACCTTACCAGATTCTCATAGAGAAGATGCAATAAATAACCCCTCATGTCTCTGGCAGGGGGATGGAAAGAGTAATCCTTGTGAAATAGTCCTAGAGCCTTTTCCGTAACAGAGACATACTCTCTGGAAGAAAGCCCTTACAGGGTCATGTTCCAGAACAACAAGAGAAGGTATTCCTCTCACTCTATCCCCCATCTCACCTAAGGAGTGGGACAAAGTTATGCAAGAAGAAACGCTTAAGACATCAGGGGTGCGGACTGAAAAGCAACAACAAAGCACAGAGCGCGCGCGCGCACACACACACACACACACACACACAATGTGAGAGCTATGAGTTCAGTTTTATTTGGGGCTTTCTGAGGACTATAGGCTGTCAAGAGACAGCCTCTCAGATAGCTCTGAGGAACGGTTCCAAAGGGGTAGCGGGGGGCAGGTCAGTATATATGTGATTTTAGTGAAGGGGAAGTACATGTAATCAAACACATATTTTATTGCTGAAGGTTTCTGGTAGTCTCGTGAAAGTTACTGCTAATCCCAAGGAGCAGACGTCACCATGAAGGATTTTGATGCTTTTCTAGGCACAGGAGATGCAAGAATTGAGCTCCTAAACTCTTCTCTTGACAATATCTAACTATCTGAAAGCCTATTCTGCCAGCTTTTTCCAGAGCACAGAGTGTCTCATTCTTAAACTCCACCCTGAACTCCTTTCAGGGTGTGTTGAAGGTCAGCAGTTGCTGTGGCTCATGATTTAATCCTAGTAGATGTAGATGGCAAGGGCCAATTTTTAGTTGGCAGGTATCTGCAATCAAGGCATGGCTCTTGCTTTTAAGGTTCAGGCCTTTGCCATGTCTTAGTTGGATATCAAAGATGTAAGTGCAGTGTTAAAATGAGCCATCTGTTTTGGATGAGTCAGAACAGGATGTTCTTCCTCCAAGAATGCTTGATCTCTGTCTTCTCATTACCATTCTCAACTTCATAGTTTTCATGGTAGCTGCTATTTGGAAAGCTTCCGTCAGTCTTCCTCTGTTTGTGTGGAGCACTGCCCTCAGCTCAACAGTGGCCCAGACATGAGCTTCTGGGGTCTACTCTCTGCTCAGCTCCTTGAAATGATGGCTGCTTCACCTCTCTCTGGCCCTCATCTCTGCATCCACTACTCCTCAACACTGTCATGAACTGCAAGGACTCTAGCTCTCTGTTGCAGTTAGAAATTGTCCCAAAGCAGAGAGCTGAGTAATTGTGGAAGAGACTTCTTATCAGTCTTCCTTCCTTCCTTCCTTCCTTCTGCCCTATATTCGTGGAAAGTTTAATGTAAACTCCTTAAGAAAAAGCAGTATAGTATCTGTAACTTATTAACATTAAAAAATTAATATGGGGCTTCCCTAGTGGCGCAGTGGTTGAGAGTCCGCCTGCCGATGCAGGGGACACGGGTTCGTGGCCCGGTCCGGGAGGATCCCACATGCCGCGGAGCGGCTGGGCCCATGAGCCATGGCCGCTGAGCCTGCGCGTCTGGAGCCTGTGCTCCACAACGGGAGAGGCCACAACAGTGAGAGGCCCTTGCACCGCCAAAAAAAAAAAAAAATATATATATATATGACTTGACTAAATTGCACTGAATTATCTTCAGTTGATTAATCATTGTGAAACAGGAGGGAAGGGGGAGGGCACAACCTTTGAAAGAATGATATAGCCCAAGGACATGACATAACTAATTAGAACAAAATGGGTCCAAGATGGAGGACAAGTCAACTTCCACTAGACCTTGAGCCTCAGTATACACTCACTGTAACACATCACCAAGCTAAATGACACACCCACAGGCGCCATGACACTTCCAAGACTGACCTTAATGATCAAAAAGTGGGCGGTGGCCCAATTCCTGGAAATCCTTGCCCCTTCCTGAAATAGCTGGAATACTCCTCCCACCCATTAGCCTATGAAATTACCCAGCCCTATAAAAAGTGACTACCCCATACCCTGGTGCCTTTCTCGCCTTCTGAGATGGCCCACACTCTGTGGAGTGTGTTTCTCTCTAAAGAAATCCACTTCTTACCTATCACTTTGTCTCTCACTGAATTCTTTCTGCAAAGAGACATCAAGAACCTGAGCTTCTTTAAGTCCCGAAACCAGGTGTGTGTTCTCAGTTGGTAGACTGTGGCCGGGTTCAAGTCCCGGCTGCGTGAGTTCAAGTCTCAATCTGGGTTTTGACCAGGTTCAAGTCCTGGCATGGGGGTTCAAGTCCCAACCTGAGGTGCATGGTTTCAATTGGAAGAATTCATAGAAAAAAATATTGGAAATATCAGAGTTAAGTTTCTTGAGAAAAAAAATTGCACATGAAGCTAAGTGAGATAATTCTTTAAGTAATACTCTCAGTTAAAACTGCAGCTAAAAGTAATTCCCTGAATCATGTTTTATTAGGTGGGGAATTTTGTCAAGGTCATTTGGAGGTTGGGTCTAGCTGGTCCCAAGGTCGGTGTCTAGGAAAACAAGAGGAAAATCCAGTCCAACATTGAAGGAAGTACACTGTGACAAAAAGGCTGGATAAGTAAGACAGTCCAGAATAGAATTTTGAGCAATGCTAGCAATTTGTACTTCATTTGCAAGCCTATAACCAGCTTTTAAAGGATATTAAATAGTGCAGTGAAATGATACAGAAAACCACTTGAGATCATTCTTTCAATAGTGATTAAATACATAAACCATACTGAAATGAAGCAGGACCCTGTGAGGCCCTCCTGGGTACAAATCCCTTTCATGCCCCCCATTTCTTGTTTGTAGGAAATAGGCTTCATTCAGCCTCTTTGACCTTCCCTGAGTTCCAAGGGGGAGATTCGAGCATTTGCTAATCAGGGAAGGGAGGGGATGCAGAAACAAGGGAGGAGCACTCAAGAAACAATGGTGCAGCCTTGGAGCAGGGTCCTGGTCCCTACTCAAGGGATGTATATAGCAATACCTTTGAGCTCTTCTGTAGGAAGTAAGGCCCCCTCTCAGGTAACTTTGGATCGAGCACAAGATTCCTGGAGCACCGCCCTGTTATCTCACCACCAGCCAAGCAGAAGAAAGTCTGCACATAGCGGAAGATAATGAAGACTCTGACCACTTCCCCAAATGATTCTCCCTTTAAAAACTTTCATGGTTGAGCAGAATCTTTGGAGTTGGTTTAGGGACATGAGTCTACCTTCTCCCCAGGTTGCTGGCCTCCTGAATAAAGCAACCTTTCCCTTCCAACCAACACTTGTCTATCAAGTATTGGCTTTTGAGTGGTGAGCAGCTGAACCTGAGTTTGGTAACAATATTGTTTAGAATTATAAAATAATATATATTTGCTGCTATAAATCATAAAATTAATTAGGAGTAAATTATCACACTGCTGTCACTTAAACAGAGATAGCCATGGTTAAAGTATTGGTGTATATATTCTACAGAATTTTCTAATTTTTTATGACAGAATTGTCATAATCTTTGAGAATGTCCATCTAACATTCTAGCATATTTTCTGGAAGATTATAGTAATACCTCTATAGCAAATATTCTCATAGTGTTCACATTAAGTTAAGTTTGTAACAATTACATAAGGTACACATAATTAAAATAGATTGACCTCAGGGACTAGTAAGTGCTTAGTTATAAATTTTTAGTTATCTTGAAATTTCTACAAATTGAAGGATTATGGTTAGCAGTGATAAAAATTTGTCCCTTTGATTTTTGATCTCTTCATAATTTGAAGAATTTGCCAAATTGTTCTTAAATATATAGTTGGTTTTTGAACAATGTAGGGGTTAGGGGTGCCAACATCCCCGTGCAGTCAAAAATACATGTACAACTTTTGACTTCCAAACAACTTAACTACTAATAGCCTACTGTTGACTGGAAGGCTTACCGATACCATAAGCAGTCAATTAACGTACATTTTGTATGTTATATGCATTAAATACTGTATTCTTACAATAAAGTAAGCTAAAGAAAAGAAAATGTTATTAAGAAAATCATAAGGAAGAGAAAATACATTTATAGTGCTGTACTGCATTTATCAATACCATAAGTTTATGTGGTCTGTTTACAGATGAATTGTCTGTCAGTACCTACATCAATATTGTCTTATATAATACAAAACAATGTGGATATTATATGTATTACTAACACTAGACATCAAAAATGAAAAGATAATGTGAAAAAGAAATTCATGTTTATTTACAGGCATAGCAATTCATGCATTGATAACAAAGAAACAGCAATATGACTGCTTTATGGTCACCTAGTGTAATCGATACAATTGCTTCATAGTAGCCTAGACTACACACTAATAAATGAATTGTTACTAAAATTTTTATGGCATACAGTATTACAATCATATTCATAATAAACTATTAGAAACATTGTTACATTAAAAATAAAACTTACCTCTGATGATAGGCTGATACACAGTTTCTCCAATTATAAGAAAGGGCAATTGACACAGAAAGAATACTGTATGGTAAAGTAATTCTTTGAAAGCAAAGTTATGAAAGAGCAATAAAACTAACACATTTAACTTTATTAAATTTATTAAATAATTTTATAAATATTAAATGTCACTCATGCCTATGCAATGGTAAGCTATCCACTCCAGTACAAGTCCGGCACACGGTGTTCTACATGATAAATACTTAGGCAGTAATAATGGTGATGACACAGGAAAACATTTAACACAGTTCTTGCCATATAGTTATTAGATTTTCACACAAAGACATTCACACACACACACCCACACACACACACGACAGGTAAGTTTTTTAAGTGTACGATCTGATGATTATTTACTATTAGTTAAGTGAAGTGGATCATCATAAAGGTATTTATCCTCATTGTCTTCACCTTGAATAGGCTCAGGAGGAGGGGGAGGGGTTGGTCTTGCTGTCTCAAGGGTGGCAGAGGCAGAAGAGGTAGAGTGGGAAGGGGAAGCAGGAGAGGCAGGTGCACTTGGTGTAACTTTATCAAAATACATGTAACCTCTCTGACTTTTTTTGCTTTTTCATTTCTCTAACAATGTTCCTATACAGGACCAATCCTTCTTCCACTGTTTGCTTTAGTTTTAGTGCCTGTATCAGAAGGAGGGTCCATGTCCTTAAAGAAGTTAAAAGCAGTCATGAAAAATCATAATCCTTTTGCTAGATTGTCTGATGCCAATTTGTTTCCTGGCACTGCTTCTTCTAGGTTTCCTCATCGTCATCTGTCACTGGTTGGGAAGCACTCATCTCCACCAGTTGTCTTCTGTTAATTTCTCTGGCACGGTGTCTATCAACTCTTGAATTTCTCCAAGATCTATATCTTGAAACCCTTCACCCACCCAACCCCACCTTTTGTGCCATATCTACAATTTCCTTTATGATTTCTTTGCTTGGCTCTGTCGTAAATCCTGTGAAGTCATGTGCAACATCTGGACAGTTTTCTCCAGCAGGAATATATTGTTCAGGGCTTAGTGGCTTTCATGCCTTTTTAAATTTAATTTAATTTATTTTTTTTGCGGTACGCGAACCTCTCACTGTTGTGGCCTCTCCCATTGCGGAGCACAGGGTCCGGATGCGCAGGCTTAGCGGCCATGGCTCACGGGCCTAGCCGCTCTGCGGCATGTGGGATCTTCCCAGACCGGGGTACGAACCCGTGTCCCCTGCATTGGCAGGCGGACTCTCAACCACTGTGCCACCAGGGAAGCCCCATGCCTTTTTTGATAACAAGAATGGCATCTTCACTGGTGTAATCCTTCCAGACTTCCATGATGTTCTCTCTGTCAGGGTTCTCTTCCATAGTGTTGTCAATCCTTTCCATAGGGCACCATATGTAGTGAGCATTACAGGTCCTTATGACCCCCTGATCTAGAGGCTGAATTAGAAACATTGTGTTGGGGGGTAGGTAGACCACTTTGATGCCATTGGGGTTGAACTCATGGGTTTCTGGGTGGTCAGGGGCACTGTCCAATATCAAAAGAACTTTTAAAAAGCAGTCCCTTACAGAGACAAAGCATCAATACAAACAACCCAAAAAAGGGGCTCTCATTGTCCAGGCCTTCTTATTGTACAACCAAAAGACTTGCTACTGGTGTTTATATTTTCTCTTCAAGACTCGGGGGTTAGAAGCTTTATATAAGGACAGTCCTGATGATAAGCCCAACTGCATTTTCACAAAGCAGTAGCATTATCCTATACCTTCCTGCCTTAAATCCTAATGCTCACTTCTCTTCCTTACTATTAAATGTCCTTCATGACATTATTTTTCCAAGAATAAGTCACTTTCATCTGCATTAAAAATCTGTTCAGGCAGATATCCTTCCTCTTCAACGATTTTTTTAATGGTGTCTGGGAACTTATATGTTGTCTCTTGATTGGCAGAATCTGCTTCTCCTGTTATCTAGACTTTTTTTTTTTTTTTTTTTTTTGCGGTACGCGGGCCTCTCACCGCTGTGGCCTCTCCTGTTGCGGAGCACAGGCTTCGGATGTGCAGGCTCAGCGGCCACGGCTCACGGGCCCAGCCTCTCGGCGGCATGTGGGATCTTCCCGGACTGGGGCACGAACTCGCGTCCCCCGCATCGGCAGGTGGACTCCCAACCACTGCGCCACCAGGGAAGCCCTATCTAGACATTTTTTAAAGCCAAACCTCTGTCTGAAATTATCACACCGTCCTTTGCTGGCATTAAATCTCCAGCTTTAGATCCTTCACCTTCCTTTCGCTATAAGTTTTCATATAATGACTTTGCTTTTTCTCAAATCATATGAGAGTCTATAGGTTTGCCTTTCTTATAACAATCCTGCACCCACATAAAACTACATTTTCAATATGAGATAAAAAGGTATTTCACAAAAAGGGCAAGGCTTTTAAAGTGCCTACTGGCCACAGCTTCATAAATTTCTTTTTCTTTTTTTACAGTGGTCCTTACACTGGATTCATTTCTCCTGAAATGATAAGCAACCACAGTTGTAGACTTCATTCTATGGTATGTATCAAGTAATTCAACTTTTCTTGTCATGTGATGACTTTTCTCTGCTTCTTAGGGTCACTTTCAGCATCACTAGTGACACTTTGTTTGGGTCCCATTATGTTATAAGGTTTACAGTATTGCGCTGAACACAATGAAAAATACACAAGAACCATGAGACATCACGTTTTGCTGTGATATGCAATTAACTGGAGAGAAACTGCTCATGCAGAGATGGTTACTGTCACATGGTATTTTAATCAGAAACTCCCAACACTTGAGCTCACTGCATTAGCAACAGGAAGTGGCTACAAAATCATTACAGTAGTACAGTGTGTACTGCAGTTAATTTTATTTAGTTATGATTTAATACTGCATCTTATTTGTTTACATTTCCCTCACCTGGGAATGGTGCCATGTATGGTGTGTAAGTGTATGTGTAAGTTTTGATATATTTTAAATTTTTATAATAGATTTGTGTATATTTTATGGTAGTAAGTGATAAACTATTATCTATAATATTTTATGCATTCATGACATACTGAACTTTTTCTTAATATTTTCAACATTTGTAGGTTATGTAGTTTGTCTGAAAGTTTTTTCAAACTGTCACAAATATAAAAAAAAATTACAATATATTTATTGAAAACAATCTGTGTATAAGTGGACTCATGCAGTTCAAACCTATGTTATTCAAGGGTCAACTGTACATACAGCACACTTTTTGCAGAAGACACACATGAGAAGAATCAAACCCCAAAAGTTATAAGAGAAACAGTATTGCAACGCTAGCTATGTCATTCACTGCTGTGAACAATGTAATAAACTGGAAAGGAAGGTAATAGGGTATGAAACTCCTTTGCTAGGGGATGGAGTATTATGCCATAACAAAAAAGGTGGCAAGAACAGATAACAGCCCAACCATTTCAAACACACTGAGAAGGAAATTACCAAGAGTAGAATACATTTCAAATTTAAGTTTCACAATTATTTAAACATCTAGGTCTACAAAAGTTAAGGGTCTTTTCATATAATGAAATAAGTCATTTTCAAGATTATTTGCTCTTCCTAAACCTTCTCAGCATCCTCTGTAGTATTTTTCATTGTGTGATAACTAAAGGCAATGAAAAAAAGGTCTTCCTCACATTAGTCCAACTTTTTCCTGGTTTAACTAATCATTCAAAATGTGTGGGAACACTTCTTGAAAAATTGCTGAAATGCAGAGTATTCTTTCCACCTAAGAAGAATACATTGTTTCCTTGTGAAAAGTAAAGGGATACACAACAAAAAGTCAATTTCTTCTTCATGATAAAAATAAAGACAAACAACTAAGTTATTAAATAACCTACTAGATCACAAAATAGACCTTTTTATATTCTCAGATAAATAGTCCTCGACATTGACCAAGTGAGGAGAGAATGTAGTAGAGATCCCAATAATGTCTTCTTCAGTTTGGAAAAATGTAAATCCAAACCAACCAGTAATTAATCTTAATTCATGCAAAATGCTGTCTTACAGGGAGAGTGAAATGGAGGGTTAGGCATGAATGTAACAGTCATTTGTTCAAATGAATGTCTTTGTAGTCCATTCCATCATCAAATTCTTAGGTAGGGAGGAAAGCCAAAGGAGTTGAAGATGGCTGTTAATGAGAGCAAATGAAACATTTTTACATATTCATTTACTTTTCATTTAATTATCCATTATTTATTTATTTTTCTTTGTCTGCCTTCTACTATAAGATATAAGTACCATGAGAGCAAAGATCTTGCATTTTTGGTCACTGCTGTATTCCAGTGTATAGAATGAAGTCTGAATCATACAAAGCACTCAATTACTGTTTTTCCAGTGAATAAGTGACTGAATAAATGAAAACAAAATTTGTCCCCACTAACTGAGTCCCTGGGAGGTGTCTTAAGGTCTTCAAAGTAGTAAGATTCAAACCAGTTTGGATTCAGTGTGCCTGTACTCTTGTGTCTGGAGGGGTTTCAGTGTATGGTAGCAACCAATACTGATTGTTAAGAATTATGATTTCAGGAGCTCAGGCTTGGTGGAGATTGAAAGTCATATGACTGGTTCAGAGTTAACTTCCAAGCCCAAACCATGAACAAGCTACTCTTCACTGAGGATGATAGAAGGTAGAGGAGAGGACCCAGGCTCTACAGCTGAACTTGGCCCAGATTTAAGACCGGCCTTACTTGTATGGATATTTGGTCGCTTTGCCACAGCCCAAATATTCTGCTTGGGAAACTTTATTGTTGTGCCTTCTCCAAACCACTTCTTATCTACCAACAAAGAGACCTATTGGCCACTTTGTTGCTGAGATGTTTTAAGGAGAGTGAGTGGTACTTTGAAGCTCGGAGGTTCAAGGAGTTTGTTCTCTACCACCTCAGACTTATGAAGTGACTGTGAATAAAAAGGAGCCTAAACTCAGAGGGAACGTATTGACTGGGCAAGTCACCATTTCACTGAGAATAACTCTGGTGACTAGGCAACTCTCCCCAGGAACGTTAACAATTGTTTGTCTAGCTCCTCGGCTACAGTCATTCAGTTCTGTATTCCCAAGGCTAATGTCTAGTTTCTATATTACCAAGGCTAGACACAAGAGCACCTCTCACTTATCCAGACCAGAGTTTCAAACAAGGCTTAGAGGGAATAGAGTGAACTCCAGAAGTTTCTGCTCTAACTAGGTAAACCACATGTCTCTTTTTGCCCAAGACAGTTCCAGCTTACATCTGATGTTCTGGAGTTTTTTATTAATATTTTCACCAAGAGTATGTCAAAAATAACCTAATTCAAATGATAAGTTATATGAAAGCTCTAAGGATAAGGCATACATAGTGCTTGAGCATTTCCATTTGGAGGATAAACTCAGATACTGGAGTAGCACAATCAGTTCTTTCAGAGGACACCCTGGTTAGCATTATAGGTATGTAACATTGGATATTAATAAGTAGCCTCAAAAGAAGTTAAATGCTTATCGAATTATAAATTTATTTAATAATTTAATAAATATTTGAATTCTGGCCTTATAATCCAAAGACTATACTAGAAAATGACTATGTTACAGCAATAACTGTGTCAGAAGTAATCATAATATGGATACTTTGCATTTTTAGAGTGGATGAGATATCAAAATGTCTTTATGTGCATTGTATGCGTGGTTTTATTTAAACATTATAATGACTGTTAGCTAAGTTAGTTCTCCCCTCCTTTTTTTTTTTACAGACACAATAAGAGTGTTATGAGGAGTTTATATTTTAATGTATTAATTTTATGTGAAAAGGTGATGCTATAGAAGCACTCAGGACCATGTATTTTTAAAAAAAACTTTGCCAAATGGAATTGACTATATCTGGAAAGCCATAATCTCTCACCTCTTCTGTCTGTGGGTTCTGGTTCTTTGATTAGTGTTTAGAGACAGCTGAATGCAATTCCAGATAAGATCAAGTCTATAAACACAGATGTTCAAGGCTAACAGCTCTCCAGAGGAGCAAACACTTGATCTTGGTCTCATTAGACACCTAATCTGATCCACTGAAATAACGGCCCCAGATGGATTCATAATGTTACTTTGTATCTACAAAGGGCTTTTCTTTAAAGTTCAGAGCTCCACTTAACATGGCATGGTTGGAATTTGACAACCATACATAGACACACAGAGACACACACAGAGACACGCACATACACAAGTGCACTTATGTAGGTAGAGACCTAGCTATGGGACTTCAATTAAGTAGCATAAAAGTTAGAAACATGAAGATCTGCATCTAGTATCTGCCAGTAAATAAAACAAACAAACAAACAAACAAACCCCTAAGATTCTAGCATTTTGAAATAATTGCCATAAGTAATCCCAAACCAACCAGTTGTAACTGTTAGTGACCATTAAGTGAGCCTAGAAAACACAGTAAAAGAATCCTTACATTTATAGGGAAAGTTTACCTTTTGAACACACTATTTTATTTCATCCATAAAATTCTCTCATGATAATTTGTGGGACTGTTACGATTCCCCATTTACAGAGAAATGTAAATAAAATTTTCTCACATTTTACATAGTGTTCTCTAATTAATAATATCACATATATTATTTCCATGATTTTCAGAGTTGGTTAGATTTGAAACTTGTTCATATATAATCTCACTTGGAGTCTCAGGATGGGTAGTCTAATAGCAGGGTGCTCACGTGCAGTGTGAAAAGAGTGGGGGTCTATCCCAGTCCCATTCTCTGGGATGCCTCTTCATCTCAGCACACACCTCCTGAAGCATCTCGCAGGAGCACCGAGAACAGACATCTTAGAAATATTTTTTAAAAGTTTTCCTTTATATTTTATTAAGCTTGTAAGGAAGTCATATGAATTACAGAAAAGGAACTTAAGAAATGGAGATTTAGTGATGACAGTCCTCTTGTTTGCAAGCAGTCAGTTAATACGCAGCCATAGAGGACCTTGAACCTTGGATTTATGGTCTTTATCCATTATTTTTCCACTCTTTGAGAATTGATTAAAATTAAAGTTCCAAACGATCAGGCTGCTTATGAATCCAAAAGAGAGCAGATTTCCTTGTTCTGGAAGTCTCCATATCACTGATTTGAATACACGGTAGGATTAATCAACCCATCACTATCCTGGCAAAGGTCTCCAGCAGTTGGCTTTGTCCAGTTTTGTTCAGATGGAGCAGAGAATCTTTTTTTTTTTTTTTCTTTACTACCTGAACCTCTAGGTGTTCAGACCCTGGATTCTGTCACAAGAGAGCTTAAAGTATCTTCTGCTATTAAATAGAAGGCCGGTCCACTGGGGATGAGTCTTTGATAACAGAGGAGCCTAATTGCCTTCTGTGAGTTCCCCAGTAGATCAAGTGGCTGCTGTTGCCTAGTGTTCCCCCATCTAACAGTGTCCAGAAAGAAAACTGGATGACACTTAAGCTCTGCACAGCTCCCTGGCACACCCAGTGCACAGAATCTTCACATGTATTCCCTGCTGTCTCCATTTGTGTGGCTCCCTTTTTCTTCCTGATCTCTTCTGTCAGCTCCTATTGAGTCAGAGAATGGTTAAAAAAAAAAAAAAAAAGTCTCTCTCCAATTGTACACACAAATTTTGGTGATCTTTGACCATGCTTTTAAAAGTTAAGTTGAAGTATGCCTGATTTATTTCTTCGTCCTACTGTGACCCATTCTTCCAAACTCGGTGGCTAATTCGTGTCCAGCTTCCTGAGATGGTAAAAGGAGAGCATGAGAAGAGATTTTTATCAGTGAGGTAGCGTGAGGATTAATATTTTGGGATATTATGCTACCAAATATATATTTACCATCTAGCTAGCTCTCTAGCTATAAAATCTGTCTATAAAGACAGCTATCTTAATTTACTAAGTGATTTCAAAATAAAGGTCTTTCTATTATGGAGGAAATATATGTCTTAACTAAATTGGTAATTTCAAGAATTCTCTTCCTATTTCTATTTATACATATTTTTAAGAGAGAGGGTTCAGAAATAGTGTTTAATAAGTGTTAAATTTACTGAGCACCTACACACTGAACTAAAAACGCAACATGAACTGCCATATTTTAATCCTGATGAAATTTCTGTAAATTTGGAAAACTGAATAGGCTTTAAGATTCAAAATAGGACTTTCCTGGCAGCATAGTTGTTAAGAATCCTCCTGACAATGCAGGGGACTCGGGTTTGAGCCCTGGTCCTGGATGATCCCACATGCCGCGGAGCAACTAAGCCCGTGCGCCACAACCACTGAGCCCATGTGCCACAACCACTGAGCCCATGTGCCACAACTACTGAAGCCCGTGCACCTAGAGCTCATGCTCTGCAACAAGAGAAGCCACTGCAATGAGAAGCCTGTGCACCGCAAAAAAGAGTAGCCCCCGCTCGCCACAACTGGAGAAAGCCTGCGCACAGCAATGAAGACCCAACCCAGCCAAAAATAAATAAATAAATTTATTTTAAAAAAAAAGATTCAAAATAATGGCAGAGTGGATTGGGAGACAGTTTGGGGCAACCTGTCAGCTCATGTTATTTTATGTCACCTTATCTATTCTTTTTTTGTTGTTGTTGTTGCGGTATGCGGCCCTCTCACTGTTGTGGCCTCTCCAGTTGCGGAGCAGAGGCTCCGGACGCGCAGGCTCAGCGGCCATTGCTCACGGGCCCAGCTGCTCTGCGGCATGTGGGATCTTCCCAGACCGGGGCACGAGCCCGCATCGTCTGCGTTGGCAGGCGGACTCTCAACCACTGCGCCACCAGGGAAACCCACCTTATCTATTCTTAAAAGCTTGCTCCCATTATAGGTAATATAGTGACTGTAAATGTCAAATGCAGTAGCATTATTCTCCAGGATCTTGAAAAATCTGCTGCCATAATAAGATGTGGAAAATCAGTTTAGAGATTCTAGGATGTATCAGAAGTTGAAACTGTGAATTGTTTACTATTCACTTCTTGGAAGTTTTTGTATCATTGAACACGTAGAATTATTTTCCTTATTGCCACTTTCATTTGGCACATAAATACAATGTTATCTTGTTCTCAAGATCCCAGTCTTTTTTCTTTGTTTGTGTAGTAAAATGGTATGACATACCCCTCATGTGATCTTTACTGTGGGTAACTTACCATCCAGAGTACTCTCTGAACAACCCACCAGACCTTTCTAATTGCTACAGAATTATAGGAGAATCGATGTAAAGCAGCTTCAGTGGCCACCCTTACAGAGACACTAGCAGTTCTTAGGTATAAAAATAACCACCACCTCTAATGCATCACTTGACGTACGTATCACACTACCCTTTGGTATCACATTATACTCAATTATTTGAAAGTTATATATGTAATATTAGATACACTTAATGCCATTAGCCCTGCAGTATCTAAAGTGCTCAACAGAAATACAGTTCTAGGCTAGGAATTATTCTGAGTAATTGAAGTTTAATCATCTAAAGAATTTTCATCACCTCATTCACTTGAAACATTATTAACATACTTGATTTCTTTTATCCCTTGGAATTAGTACAGATACTTGGTAAAATGCCATGCAGTATTTAAAAACCGAAAATACTGAGGGGTCTTCAGGTCACTGGTCTGAACATCGATTCTCTTTTTATATTACAAGAGATAATGATATTAATGATACAGTTAGAATTAAGTCAAGATTTACCATAGATCTGTAGACTCCCTGAATAAGATTGGTTTCTTTTGGTTTGTCCTTCCTTTACTGGTAGTAGACATCAGAAAACCACTGAGTGCTTCAAAGTAGCTGAATTGTGGTAAAGAAATCATAGATTACAAAAAATGTTTTCATTACCACTTGGCACAAATTCAGAATAGGATTATTCTAAATAAGTTTCCTTTGAAAAACAAAATGATTTGTTCTATAAAATTTGTAATTATTTACAAAATTTTAGATATACATCTAATCATAAAACTTTACATGCTTTCAGGCTGTCCATTGAAAGAGAGTGTGTCAATTTAGGGCACCGTCTAAATATAGAAGCTTTATGAGGGCTCAGAATATTAAAATCATCTAAGTAATTTGAGAATTTCAAAAGACAATATATAAAGTCTTAAAATACCCGTATCTTGATACAAGATTTTATCCTTTAGTGACTGATCCTTAAAATTCATATATATTGAATTGAACTGAAATTACCAAAGTTACTTGACAATGTTAATACATGTTAGATAATGTTTGTATACAGGAGGCTTCCCTTAAAATAATTTGATTCAGAGAATTTCAAGTTATGAAGAGTGATATCATTAAGTATATAAAAACGGTCATTCATTCAGTTAACACTTATTGAGGATTTATTATATGTCAGATCCTGCAAACACTAAGATGAATACACAGACCTTAGGATAAAAGATGAATAACTGTCCTTATCCTGTGTTGGAATAAATGGCATGATAAATAATCAAACGAAGGGTACAAGAAAATGTTATATAGAACACAATAGAAGTGTGAAGAAGGTGGAAGATGAAAGGTCAACATGGAAGGATGTACCTAACACTGAAATGATTTCCTATAAGGAGTTTGATTTTTGAAAGATGATAATTGTTGCTATGAAACAAAGTGGGAAGGGAATTTCAAGCAGAAACTTCAAATAGTTTGTTACGATGGGAGGAGCTAGTGTAAGGATGAAGTAGGAAGAGCTGTGAAAATTGGTGAGGTTAAAGAGACAAGGCGAGATTAGATCATGATAGTACATTTGGATTTTATCCTACTTGTACTGTGCAAAATCTTTGTTTTAATCATTCTATATTATAGACAGATAGAGTTTCTTGCTCTTTCTTTCTCATCTCTGTGTCTATGTCCATGTCTATCTCTATCTCTCTTTTGTAACAGCTTTATTGAGATATAATTCATGTAGCACCAAGCAATTCATCTACTTAATGTATAATTCAATGTTTTAACATATATTCAGAGAATTGTGCAACCATCCCCACACTCAATTTTATAACATTTTTATTAATCCAAAAAGAAAAGCTGTACACTATAACAATCATCCTGTTTCTCTCCAAACTTTCCAACCCTAGGCAACCACTAATCTAGTTTATGTCTCTGTTGATTTTTATATCTTGGACTGTTCATACAAAATGTCCTTTACTTATGATGATTTCAAAGTTTATCCTGTTGTAGCCTGCATTAGTACTTCATTTGTTTTTATTACTGGTTAATATTCTTGTTGTATGATACACTATATTTATTTATTTGTTTATTTATTATTGATCAGTTAATAGACAGCTGGACTGTTTCCATTTTGGAGCTATTATGAATAATGCTGCTTTGAAAATGTGTATATAAGATTTTTAGCTATATTCTCTTGGACATACTACTGGTACAGGAATTACTGAGTAATATGATGACTCTTCGTTTAGTCTTTTGAGGAACTACCTATTTCCAAAATAGCTGCATCATTTTGTATTCCTACCATCAATGTATGAAAGTTTCAAACTCTCCACATCCTCACCAAAACATCTAGGAATCTTTTAAATTACAACCATCTTAGTGGAAATAAGTAATATCTCATTATAGTTTGATAGCAAATATTTAGTTATTAATGATGTTGAAGAAATTTCATCTGCTTATTGAGCATTTGTACATATTCTTTGGAGAAATTTCTACTCAGCTATTTTGACCACTTTGGATTCAGTTATTTTTCATATTATTATTTAATTAAGAATGTTTATGTTTTAATTCAAGTGTCTCATCAGATACATGATTTGCAGCTAATTTCTCCTAATCTGTGTTTTTACTGAGAGTGTCTTTTGAAGTACAAAATTTTTAATTTTCATGAAGTTTAATTTATCCACACTTTCTTTTCATACTTGTGCTTTGGTGTTATATTTAACAAATAATTGCCTAATCCAAGGTCATGGAGACTTACCCCTATGTTTTCTTCTAAGAATTTTATCATTTTAACTCTTACATTTAGGGCTTTGGTCCACTTTGAGTTTTTGTTGTTGCTGTTGTTTATTTATGTATTTATTTTTGTATGTGATGTGAGGAAGGGCTTTAACTTCATTATTTTGCATGTAGATATCAAGTTATCCCAGCATCACTTGTTGAAAAGACTATTAATTTCTCCTTATTTGATTATTTTGCCTTTCTTGTCAAAAATAGTTTGTACATGAAAGGGTTTATTTGTGGTCTCTTAATGCTATATCTATATGTCTATCATTATTCAAGTATCACACTGACATGCCTTATTGTAGCCTTGTAGTAAGTTTTGAAAATGGAAGTATGAACAAATCCAAATTTGCTGTTATTTATCAAGATTGTTTTTGGTATTCTAGGTCCCAAGGATTTCCATATGAATTTTAAGGTCAGCCTATCGATTTCTGTCAAAAATCAGTGTGGGATTTTTATCTGGTTGTATTGAATCTGTAGATCAATTTGGGAACTATTGTTATCTTGACAATATTCAGTCTTCCAGCCCATGAACATGGGGTGCATTTCATTTATTTAGTTTCTTACAACAATATATATATATATTTAGTTTTTAGGATATGTTATCTTTTTATTTAAACTTATTTCTAATTATTTTACTCTTTTGGAAGTATGGTAAATTGAAGTGCTTTCTTGATTTCATTTAAAATTAGTCATTGCAACTATATAGAAGTATAATTGCTTTTTGTACATTGACCTTGTATCCTCCAACATTACTGAACTCATTCATTAGTTCTTATGGTTATTTTAGTAGATTCCTTAGAATTTTTAATATTCAGAGTCATATATCTGAAAATTGAGATAGTTTTACATATTCTTTTACAAAATAGATGCCTTTATTTTAATTTTCTTGCCTAATTCTGGCTAGAATTTCCTGTATAATGTTAACTGTATGTGGCGAGTGAATTTTTCCCAATCCTAGGGAACGATATCCAGACTTTCACCATGAAGAACAGTGTTAGCTGTGGACTTTTCCTAAATGCTCTTTATCAGGACTTGGAAGTTCTATCTCTAGTGTTTTTGAGTATTTAACATTAAGGAGTGTTAGATTTTGTCAAATGTTTTTCTTCATCTATTGAAACAGTCATGTTGTTTTAATCTATCAGTATGGTATATTACATTCATTTAATTTCATATATTTAATGAATCTTACATTACTGGGAAAAATCCCATTTATTCCTTTTATGTGTATAATCCTTTTATATGTCACTGAATATGTTGTACTGGTATTTTCCTGTGGATTTTGCATCAATATTCGTAAGTGATTTAGTATGTAGTTTTATTTTCATGTGTTGTCTTTCTCTAATTTTGCTGACAGAGTAATACTGGTGTCATAAACAAAGTTGGAAAGAATTCCTTCCTCTTCTATTTTTGGTAGAGATTGCTAAGAATTGGTATTAATTCTTCCTTAAATGTTGGGAAAATTTTACAATTGAGACCATCTAAGCTTGGGAATTACTTTTTTTATTTCTAATTTAATTTCTTACTTTCATGCAACTATTCAGATTTTCTATTAATACTTGAGTCAGCTTTGGTAGTTTTTGCCTTTCTAGAAATTTATCAATTTCATCTAATATATCTAATTTTTAAATTATTATTTGTACATAGTATTCTATTAAAATTCTATTTGTTACTAAGTTTGGTAGAAACATCCTCTTTCATTTCTGATTTTTGTAATTTGAGTCTTCTCTGTTTTTTCTGCATAGTCTAGCTAAAATTTTGATACTTTTGTTGATCTTTTTACAATTCAACTTTTGATCCAATTGATTTTTTTCTGTTGTTTTCCTAGTCCTTATTTTTGTTAATTTCCACTCTAATAGTGGAATAATTTCCACGCTAATAGTTTTATTTTTGTTAATTTCCACCTTCCACTTTCTTTAGGTTTAGTTTGATTTTTTTTTCTTTTTTTAATGGCTTAAGGGGAAAGATTAAGTTATCAAAATTTTTCTTCTTTTTTAATACAGGATTTAAATTTCTTGGTAAATAAGTTTCTTCCTTTGATTCCTTTCATAAGTTGTATCTGTCATACCATCATTTTCATTAATCTCATAGTATTTTCTAATTTTCCTCATGATTTATTTTTCTCATTGGCTATTTATAAGTGCATATTTTAACTTCAACATATTTTTAAATTTCCCAAATTTATTTCTATTTTCTAATTTAGTTTCACTGCGTTTGGACAACATACTTTGTATAATTTCAGTCATTTTAAATTTAATGGGGGTTATGCCTACACATGTGGCAAATTATGGAGAACATTCTGTGTACACTTGTAAAAAATATGTATTATTCTATTTGGGGTTTAAGTGTTCTACAGATGTCTGTTAGGTCTACTTGGTTTACAGAGTTGTTTAGGTCTTCTTTTTCCTTGCTGAAATCATTTGTACCTGGTCTACCCATTATTCATAGTGGGATATTGAGGTCTTAAAAATAACTGTTGAATAGCTTGGTGTTTTCCTCCCTTCAGTTCTGTCAGTTTTTGGGGCTCTGTTATTAGGTCCAAAAATATTTATAATTATTATATATTCCTAATTAATTGAATCTTTTATCATTATAAAATGTCTTTGTACCTAGTAATATTTTTGTTTTAAGTCTATTTTGTCTAATATTAATCAAGTCACTCCAGCTTTCTCATTGTTGCTGTTTTGCATAGTATTTTTAATGTATATATGTTACAAACCCCCCCAATAGTTATAACTATTACTCTATACAATTTTCTGTCTTTTAAAACTAAGGGAATAAAGGAGAGCATGTTTATATTTATAGAGTTTGTTATAATAACTTTCCTATTTAACATTTCTGGTTATTTTTATTTGTTCCTTTAGATTCAAGTTACCATCTGGTATCATTTCTTTACTTCAACACAGCTTTGCCCCCAACCACCTCCTTTGTGCTTTTATTGACATATATATTACATATATGTTTCAGGCCTGCAAATAGAATTACTTTTTTCTAATATAATTGCTTTATAATCAGTTAACAGAAGAAAGAAAAATATACATTTATACACTCTTTTACAATTACATAATTACCTTAACTGATGCTTATTGATTTTTGTTGTGGATTCAAATTACTGTCTGAGATTATTTGCTTTCCATCTGAAGATCTTCCTTTAATATTTATTATAAGGCTGATCTGTTAATTTCAGTTTTCTTCACCTTTAGTTTATTTGAGAATTCCATTTTTTTATTTTTGAAAGATTTACTAGACGTAAAGATTCTTGACTGTTTTATTTTTTTATTTCAGCACGTTGAGTATGTCATCATGCTGTCTTCTGCTTATATTGTTTCTGATGCAAATTCAGCTATTAGTCTTATTGGGACTATCATATATTCAATGAATAAGTTTTCCTTTGCTGCTTTCAAGGTTTTCTCATTATAGTTTTCAGCATTTTTATTATTAGAGGTCTGTTTGTGAATGTAATTTGTGTTTATCCTATTTGGAGTTTGTTAGTTTGTTCGCTGTATAGATTGATGTTTTCCATCAGATTTGAGAAGATTTCAGTCTTTGTTTCTTCAAAGATTTTTTTCTGCTTTTTCTCTCTTTCCTCTTATTCTGGTACTAGACTTATATGTATGTTGGTATGCTTAATGGTATTTTACCTACTTCTGTTTTTTATTGTTCTTTCTTATTTCTCTCTGTTTTGGATTGCATTATCTCTAAAATACTATCTTCAAGTTCATTGATTGTTTCTTTTGCTAGTTCACATCTATTTGATTTGATCGCTTTTAGTGAATTTTTTATTTCATTTGTTGTACTTTTCAACTCCAGAATTTCCATTTGGGTTTTCTAAAAATAACTTATATCTCTTTCTTGATATATTCCATTTGACAAGACATCACTGTCACACTTTATTTAAGTATGCTTTTCTTTATATTTTTTAAGAAAATATATAATGACTGCTTGCTGTCTTTGTCTATTAAATCTGTCATCAGAGCCTTCTCAGAAGCAGTTGCTTTTTGCTTTTGTTCTTGCATATGAGTCAGACATTCCTGTTTGTTTGACTATGTACTAATTTTTGTTGAAACCTGGAAATTTAGATAATATATTTTTGCAACACTGGGTAGTGATTCCAGCCCCAATTTAGCACTTGTTGTTGATGTTTGTTTGCTTGTTTTTTTGATGACTGGCTGTAATATTTTAGTGAAGTTTATCTCATAGTGTGAAGCCATTAGTGTTGTTCCTCGGAGGGCACAGCATTAAACATGCATACAGGCACCTGGGATGACAGTGGTTTTGGCTGATTGTCCTGAAAAATTGTATGCCTCTGTTCATATGCACCCAGGTATTAGCCTTGACTAAGTATAGGCTCATTGCTCTATTGCTTTTAATTATGCCCTGGACCATATTTGCTCTACCATCTGATGCCCTGTTACATGAGTAGGTTTCTAGGCTAAAGTTTAAAGTTAATTTTTGACCTATGAGGGCTCTTTTTTGCTGTTTATTTACTTTTTTTTTTTTTTTTTTGGCTTCACCACAGTTTGTGGGATCTTAGTTCCCTGACAAGGGATTGAACCCAGGCCCTTGACAGTGAGAGCACAGAGTACTAACCACTGGACCACCAGGGAGTTCCTTACAGTTTAACTTGTTGCCATCATTAAGTGAACAGCCTTCTCTTAATTGCTTACTAAGATAATCTCCATTGTTTTCAAGAGTGCCGTTAAGCTTGAACTTCCTCACACTGTGTTTCAAATAAATTAAGTTCCTATGGGGAGAGCTTTAGAACTTTCTGTTATTATACCACACCACCTCCTGTGGGTAAAATCTCTGAACCACAGCTCTGGAATTTGGGACAGGAACATTGGCCTGCTTTTCTTGGAGTGATAACCACATTTAACATGTAAATCACTCTGTATTCTCAACTTGCTTCTCCTAGTGGGGGACTTCTTCCAATTCAAACAAGCTGTAGCAAGTAAAATCAGGGATCAAGTAGTCTCAAAATGTTGTTCCTGGGTTAGAACCTCCATTTTATGAATGAGATATTGGAGGAGAAAGGGAGACCTTAACTCCTCAGTCACACTCATCTGGAATTTAGACTCTGCAGCACAGAGCTGGAGAAAATGGGAATTTTCCTTCTATTTCTACTTTTTGAGAGTTTTTATCATTAAAGGGTGTCAACATTTTTCAAATGCTTTTCTATGCATATATTGAGCTAATTATATGATTTATATCCTTTATTCTGCTGACATGGAGTATCACATTAATATAGTAATACTAGGTAAGAAAAGACAGATTCTGTAGCATTCGAACACCAACCTGCTCTTCCTCTAGCTCCCCACAACCCAGCTTAACATGATGAAACCCCATCCAAGGCAAGTTCAGCCAATAAAACAGGGCTGCCTTTTCCTGTCAAAGGCTATTGTATTTCCACTTGAGGAGCATTGAGCATTTTCAGAGATTGTATTGAATCTATAGATTCTTTCAAATAGTACAGACATTTTAACAATATTAAGTCCATGAAGATGGGATATCTTTCTCTTTGTTTGTGTCTTGTTTAATTTCTTTCACTAACATTTTGTAGGTTTTGGTAAATAAATCTTTCATCTCCTTAATTAAGTTTATCCAGTAGTGTATTTTCTTTTTGGCACTAGTGTAAATGTGTTGTTAATCAGTAATCAAAACCTCCCAACAAAGAAAAGCCCAAGACCAAATGGTTTGACTGGTGAATTTCACCAAATATTAAAGAAAAAATTAATGCCAATCCTTCTGAAACTCTTCTAAAAAATTGAAGAGACAGAAACATTTCCCAATTCATTTTACAAGGCCAAGATTACTGAGATACCAAAGCCAGAAAAATGTGCCACAGGAAAAGAAAACTGGAGGCCAATATCCCTGAAGAATACAATGCAAAAATCCTCAACAAAGTACTATCAGACTGAATCCAATAGCACATTGCAAGAATCATTCACCATTATCTTATGAGGTTTATCCCCAGGATGCAATGATGGATCAACATAAAAAATCAATTAATGTGATATACCACATTATCAGAAAAAATGACATAAGTCATATATTATCTCAATAGATGCATAAAAAGCATTTGACAAAATTTAACAAATTTTTGTGATAAAAATTCTCAAAAAATTAGAAATAGAAGGAAAATTCTTCAATACCATAAATGCTATGTATGAAAAGCCCACAGCTAACATCATACTCAATGGTAAAAAATTAGAAGTTTTTCCTTTAAAATCAGAAACAGGGAAGTGATGCCCACTGTAACCACTTTTATTTGACACAGTACTAGTAGTTTTAGTTAGAGCAATTAGACAAGAAAAAGAAATAAAAACATCCAAATTAGCAAGGATAAGATAAAATTATGCCTGTTTGCCGATGGCTGGTCTTAAATATAGAAAGCCCCACAGATTCCATAAAAAAAAAAACAAAAAACTGTTAAAACTGAAAAACATATTCAGTCAAGTTGTAGGATACAAAAATCAATGTGCAAAAGTAGTTGTATTTCTATACACTAACAATGAACTATCTGAAAAGGAAATTAAAAAAATAAAATTCCGACACTTTTAAATTTTTTAACGCTTATTTTTATATTGCTTGATTTAATTGGTAACAAAAGCAATGATAGTGACAATTTGGCCTCATTACTCATTCAAACAGAATGCCGATGATATTTTACTATAGTAGTAGAACTTTTACTACTGATTTTTTAAACAGCTGTATTGAGGTATAATTCACATACCATACAACTCTCCATTTAAAGTATATATTTTAATGTTTTTCACTGTATTTGCAGATATATACAATGATGCCCACAGTCAATTTTAGAACATTTTCATCACCTTAAAAATAAACCCTGATATTGAACTGCATGAGCTGTTCATATATTTTGGAGATTAATCCTTGTAGGCTCCTTCGTTTGAAGAATTTTCTCCCATTCTGATGGTTGTCTTTTGTTTATGGTTCCCCTTGCTGTGAAAAAGCTTTTAAGTTTAATTGGATCCCATTTGTTTATTTTTGTTTTTATTTCCAAAACCCAATCAAAAAATGGGCAGAAGATCTAAATAGAAATTTTTCCAAAGGAGACATACAGATGGCCAAAAAGCACATGGAAAGATGCTCAACATCACCAATTATTAGAGAAATGCAAATCAAAACTACAATGAGGTATAACCTCACACTGGTCAGAATGGCCATCATCAGAAGATCTACAAACAATAAATGAAAAGGGTGTGGAGAAAAGGGAACCCTCTTACACTGTTGGTGGGAATGTAAATTGATACAGCCACTATGGAGAACAGTATGGAGGTTCCTTAAAAAACTAAAAATAGAACTACTATATGACCCAGCAATCCCACTCCTGGGCATATACCTGGAGAAAACCATAATTCCAAAAGATACATGCACCCCAATGTTCATTTCACCACTATTTACTATAGCCAGGACATGGAAGCAATCTAAATGTCCATCAACAGAGGAATGGATAAAGAAGATGAAGCACATATATACAATGGAATATTACTCAGACATAAGAAAGAATGAAATAATGCCATTTGTAGCAGCATGGATGGACCTAGAGATTGTCATATTGAGTAAAGTAAGTCAGACATAGGCAAATATCATATGATATCACTTATATGTGGAATCTAAAAAAGGGGGATACAAATGAACTTATTTACAAAACAGAAGTAGAGTCATGCATGTAGAAAACAAATGTATGGTTACCAGGGGATGGAGGGGGTGGGATAAACTGGGAGATTAGGATTGACATATACACACAACTATAAAATATATAACTAATAAGGGCTTACTGTATAGCACAGGGAACTCTACTCAGTACTCTGTAATGGCCTACGTGGGAAAATAATCTAAAAAAATAAGAGTGAAAAAAAAAAAAAAAATAAGAGTGGATATATGTATAACCGATTCACTTTGCTATACACCTGAAATTAACACAACGTTGTAAATCAACTATACATCGATGAAAATTAAAACACACACACACACACACACACACAATAAATAAATAAAAATAAGCCCTGACCCATTAGCTATTACCTCACTACCTCCAATGCCCAATCCCAGTCATAAACAACCACTAATCTGTTTTCTGTTTCCATAGGTTTCCCTGTCCCAGGCATTTCATATGAGTGTAATCATATGATATATGGTATTTTGTGACTGGCTTCTTTCACTCAGCATAATGTTTTTATGGTTTATTTATTCTATAGTACTTCACTATGATTTATGACCAAATATTATATGAGTATATCATATTTTTGATTCATTCACCAGTTAATGGTCATTTGGTTTATTTCACCCTTGTGATAGCCTAAGTTATTTATAACAGAATTAACAGAATGTCAAAGGCGGGTAGGCAGAGACCCTGGAAAGCCAATGGGGCACATACATTCCAAATACAATCTGCCAGAGAAATCTCTCTTGCTCAGAGAGGCCAATTTTTGTTCTCTTGAGGTCTTCAACTGATCTGACGGGGTCCACAACATTATGAAGGGCAATCTGCTTATTCAAAGCTCACAGATTTAAATGGTAATCTCATCCAAAATTACTTTCTAATTTAACAAATACATTTAATCTTTACACACATTTTGACTATTTTGAATAATTCTGCTCTAATAATCTGTGTATAAGTTTTTGTGTGGACATATGATTTTATTTCTCTTCAAAATATAGCTAGGAGTAGAATTTCTGGGTCACGTATAATTCTATATTTGTTTGAAGAACTGCCAAACTGCTTTCTGTAGTGACTGCACCATTTTACATTTCCATCAGAACTGTTTGAGAGTTCCTATTTCTTCACATCTTCACCAACACTTGTTATTATCTGACCTTCTAAATTCTAGTCATCCTAGTGGGTGTGATATGATATCCCATTATTGTTTTGATTTATATTTCCATAATGACTAATAATGTTAAACATCTTTTTAGGGGCTTATTGGCCATTTGTGTATCACCTGGAGAAAGGTCTATTCTGATACTTGGCAAGTTTTTAAAACATATTTTTAAAATTTTTGAATAAAAATTTCTTTTTAGTGTTTGAATAGTTCTTACATTTCCACTTTCAGTTATTTGTAGTAAATTGTGTAAGGTAATGTTCAACTTCATCCTTTTACATGTGGTTATCCAATTGTCCCAACACCATTTGTTGAAAGAACTATCTTTCCACAATAAGTGACTTTGAACCTTGTCAGCAATCAGTTGACAATATACATGAGCTTATTTCTGAACAGTCAATTCTATTCCATTGAATTCCAATATCACAATGTCTTCATTATGATTGCATTGCAGTAACTTTGGAAATAATGTGTCTTGCAACCTCATTCTTCTTTTCAAGACTATCTTGGTTTTTTTGGGTCACTTGAATTCACATATGAATTTTAAGATGCACTTGTCAATATCTGCCAAGAAGCCAGTTGGGATTTATACGATCATGTTGAATCAGTAGTTCAGTTTGGAAAACATTGACATCTACCCAATATTCAGTCTTCAGATCCATGGATGTGAGATGTTTTTCTATTTATGTAGATATTCTTTAATTACTTTCAATAACATATTGTAGCTTTAAGATATAACTTTTCACTTCTGTAAACAATTTTTTCTAAGTATTTTATTTTTGACGCTATTTTAAAAGAAATCATTTTGTTAATTTTTCAGTTCTTTCAGTACCAGTATGTAGAAATAAAATTAAATTGTTATTTGATCTTGTATCCTGCATCCATGCTAAATTTACTTATTAGTTCTAATAGTTTTTCAGTGGATTGGAAATATCTGTTTTACAGCCTGCTTTTCATCCCAGGCAAAATCTCTGAGCCAAGGTTTTGGAGCTGAGCTGGGGACAATGGCAAGCCTCTCTGTGTTACTGTCCTATTTTAGTAACTAAGTGCTTAGTGAAGAGGGGAGCAGTTCGCTTCTCCTGACATGGAAGCACTGACGTACAAGCTAGGGACAAGTGATTGGGGCCCCAGTATTGTCATACCCCAAATAGAGCTCCTATTCCACAGTTGGAAACTTTAGGGCCAGTTTTGGTTAAATAGTATACTCTCACTTTTTTTATTGAATCTTTATAGATTTTCTTGAATCTATTTCTTTCTTCATTTGCTGTGTGCCCTTAGGATGATTTCCAGAGGCTTCACTTAAAATTTTATATATATATATATATATCTTCATTATTTTCATTCCAATTATTAATAGGTATGTGCTTATTGGCATTTTGTTAATTGTTTGGGAGTTGTTTTTGTAGTTCTTTTTTGTTCTTTTCTTCTTTTGCTCTCTTCACTTGTGATTTGATGACTACCTTTAGTGTTATGTTTGGATTCTTTTCTTTTTTTGGTGTGTATCTCATAGATTTTTGGATTGTGGTTACCATGAAGTATATATATGATTTTTTAAGTTGATGTCCTGGTAAGTTCAAACACATTTTATCAACTCTGCACTTTTACTCCCCACTTGTTTAATGTTTTTGACTATATAGTTTGCGTATATTTATGTTGTGTATTCCTTATCAATTTATTATAGATATAAATGATTTTGTCATTTAACCCTCCTGCTAGCTTTATAAGTTGTTGATCTACTACCTTTACTGTATACTTGCCTTTACCAATGAGATTTTTCCTGTAATTTTATATTTTTAGTTGTGATCTTTTTATTTTCTGCTTAGAGAAGTCTTTTTAATATTTCTTGTAAAGCCTCACTAGTGTTGCTGAACTCTTTTAGATTTTTCTTGTCTGTAAAACTCTTTCTCTCTCCTTCAAATAAGAATTATATCCTTGCCAGATAAAGTACTCTTGGTTGTAGATTTCTTTTTTCCTTTTGTCACTTTAAACATATTGTGCCACTCCCTTCTGGTCTGCAGAGTTTCTGTTGAAAACTTAGCATATGGGAGTTCCCTTGTACATAACTAATTGCTTTTAATATTCTCACTTTATCTTTAATTTTTGCCATTTTAATTAGAATGTTTCTCAATGTGGACCGTTTTGGGGTGTTCTTGTTTGGGACTTCCTGTGCTTCCTGGACCTGGATGACTGTTTCCTTTCCCAGGATAGGAAAGTTTTCAGCTATGACCTCTTCAAATATGTTCTCTGCTCCTTCCTTTTTCTCCTCTCTTTGTGGGACCCCTGTATTGTGAATGTTAGTACACTTAATGTTATCCAGAGGTGTCTTAAACTGTCCTCATTTTTTTAATTCTTTTTTTTTTTTTGGTTTTAGTGATTTTCACTACTCTATCTTCCAGTTCACTGATGCATTCCTCTATTTCATCTAATCTACTCTTGATCTTTTATAGTGTATTTTTTATTTCAGTTATTATATTGTTCATCTCTGTTTCATTCTTCTTCTTGTTTTCTAACTCTTCGTTAAACTTCTTTCTATATTTGTCCATTCCTCTCCGGAGTTCATTGATCATTTTTATGATCACTACCTTGAACTCTTTATTGGGTAGATTTTATATCTCCACTTTGCTTAGCTCTTCTTCTGGGTTTTAATCTTTTTTCCTTTGTTTCAAAAGTATTACTCTGTCTCATCATTTTACCAGATTCTCTGTTTTTATCTATATGTATTAGGGAGGTCAGTTATGTTTATAGATCTTGGAGAAGTGACCTTATGTAGGAGATGTCCTATGAGGCCCAGCAGCACTCACCCAGATCTACATGCTCTAGGAATGCCCACTAAGTGGGTTGTGTGTGCCCTTCTGTTGTGAGGGGGCCAATGGCTGTGGGCATGCTAGTATGCATGGCTGGCCTCTGGCCTATTTGGTTCCCAGGCCCTGTCGAGTGTGGAGTTTGCAGGCTCCTGGTGGGCAGGACCAGATCCTGATGCAGCTGGTGAATGGCATAGGGAGTTTAGGTCCTGGTGCCAGCTCAGTAGTGTTCAGGGCTGGATCACAGGCAGCTGACTGAGGAGTCCCTGGAGGTGGTCTGGGACTAGTGCTGGCCCACTAGTGGGTGGAGCTGGGTCCTGGGGTGACTCCTGCAGATCAGGGCCCTGGAGCTGGTTCTTGCCTGCAGGTGCACATGGCCATGGACAGGAAGGTTCCAGGAGTGGTGCTGGTTGCTGGTGGGCAGGCTAATTCACAGGACACCTGGCTTCAGAGGCTGGGAGTCCAGGAGCTGATCTCAGCCTGATGATTGCTGGGGCCAGTTCCTGGGGCTAGTGCTGGCCCACTAGTGGGTGGGACCAGATCCCAGGAAACTGGCTAAGGGTCCAAGGTGTCTCAGAGCTTGTTTCTGCCTGCTGGTGAGTGGGGTGGTGACCCAGGGGTTTTAGCCTGCCCACTGGCAAATGAGGATGGGTCCCTGGGCTAGTGCCAGCCCACTGGTGAGTGGGGATGGTTCCTGGACCCCCTGATGGGGTTCTGGGTCCCACATTGGCCAGGGGCCTCAAGGGGGCCTATGGTTGCTGCCAGCCTACTGGTGGATATAGCTCACCACTTGCCTTCGGGAGCCCCAGGACTGGTGTAGATTGGCTGCTGAATGGGGCCTGGTACCAGTGCTAATAAGCTAAAGGGAGTGTTCCAAAATGGCCTTGCCATTCTACCACCAGTGTCCTTGTTATAGAATGAGCTCTTAAAAATGGCTGCCACCCATGTCTATGTCTCCAGGATGAGTCCCGGTTGCTTCCTGCCTCTCCTGGAGGCTCTCTGAGATCAGCAAAAGAGTCTGACCCAGGCTCCTTTCAAAATATTGCTTTTGCCCTGCATTTCAGAGCATGTGAGATTTTTGCATACACTTTTAAGAGTGGAGTCTCTGTTTCCCACAGCCCCTGGCTCTCCTGAAAGCACACACAACTGGTCTTCAAAACCAAATTTCTGGGGGCTCATCTTCCTGGTGCAGGACCATTGGGCTGGTTACCCCTATGTGGGCTTTGGACTCCTCACTCCTTGGGGAGAACCTCTACAATTCTGATTATTCCCCCATTTGTGGGTTGCCTAGCTGGGGGTGTGGACCTTGACTATATCAACCTCCTTTGCATCTCCTTGTGGTTCCTTCTTTATATGTTTAGTTGTAGAAGATATTTTCTTCTAGTCTTCAGACAATGCTCATCAATATTTGCTCTGTAAATAGTTGTAGTTTTAGTGTGCTGTGGGACAATGTGAGCTCAGGGTAAAGACCCTAGAATTGATTTTAATGTTAGTTCCAGCACATTTCAGTTGTGAGACTTTGGATGAATTAACGAATCTCTCTATTTTTAATGTCCTTACATATAAACAGTGGTAATTAATAGTTAACATTTTGATTGCTTATTATGCAGCCTAATGGGTAAGAATTAGTACTCTGGAATCAGATGACTTGGATTGGAATCCTAGCCCCTGCAACCTGTTTATTGTTATGTGACACATGCTTTATACTTTATAATATACCTTAAGTTGCACCATGTGTAAAACAAGGAAAATAAACCATACAGTTTAGGAAAAAGTAAATATAATGAACAAACCCTTTTAGTAATGACATTTAGAAAATCCTTCCTCCACAGGCCAGGTTTCTTCAGCATTTGCTATTTAACTATTCTTTCTTCATTAGATAAATTGTATCCATAGCTTTGGGTAATTATATTCTTAAGGTATTATTTACATGTGTCACAGAAGAATGGCATGACAACCTGAGTTAATTTTTCTCTTTTCTTGTCCTTTGTCATAAGAAGTTTTCATCTTTTCTGCGTAGTATATTTCTATCAGAGAAGGAGAGAATTAAAACATAAATGAATCAATGGATCGAATGCTTTTAATAGACAATATGGCAATACATCAATATCTAAGTTCTGTTTAAAAATCTCTTTTTCTTTCTCTAATTTCTTCTCCCCTACCTTTCTTCCTTTTGTAGTTCCTTTCTTACTTTGTTTTCCTATCTTCCTTACATTTTGTTTAGTTCAGTTATATGACAGGCCCTCTACTCAGTGCAAAGGATAAAGAAATAAACCAATTTGACAGGCGGTCTTACTGAAGTTAGATATGCATGGGAGATTTACGCATAAACAGATAACTCTAATGATATGTGTAGTAATATTACTAATCAATAGATATTGTTGAAGTACAAGTGTTCAGGCAATTAACTTTTCTAAGAGAATGGTAGACGCCAAGAAAATGTTGAAGAACAAATGGCATTTGAGCTGGCATTTGAAGAATGGTAGGCAAATCCTGGAAGGTATAAGTCAATTTCGTGGAGATACTTTGCTTGCTTTACTGATTTCCAGAAACTTGCTAAGCTGAGTGGAAATTATTTTTTTTCAAAAGAAAAAAAATGTTCAGTGTAAAGTTTAGTTCACAGTGTTGGTGTTCAATACTACAGGGGTCTAAATATTGAACAATTAATTGAGTTGTTGCCTTTCTTACACATGCACGCATGCACACACACACAACTTTTATCATTTCAACATGAACTAATTTATATTGAATTTGGATATTTATCCACATTGCCCTCCTTCTACTTTTTTTCTGTCCGTCTCCACCAGCTAGGCATGTGGCACTTCATGCTGAGCTACTTGACATGGGAAACCTCAGAACACATATTATTTTTATTATTGTGGCTGATATTATTGAGGGAGCAGGTAATTCCCTGTCTCAAGTATTTGTTCTCCAAATATTTGTGTCCTTTGTTTCTCAATCTAGAGTCATTCATTAATAACTCCATATTTTCAGACAAAGGGATCAAATTTAAGGAGAAAATGCAGTTATTTTGTGAAGTGACTTTTAAAGATAGGAAAGAATAATTTAGGGGAGTTGCAACATACCTTTGTTCTTGGTACAATTCAACCTCAAGTTTCTAGAGATGAGATGAAATCCTCACTTAACTCTGAACCATTTTCATTTTCTACCCCTGCTTTACATCCTGCTACAAAGGATTAGAATAGAAAACTAGGTTTTGGAATTAGCAAACACTCAGATGTAGAAATGCTATTAAGAATGTCCACAATACATCTGAAATTTTGAGAAGATCCACCCAACTCAGATCCAAGGGAAAAAAAAAAATTAATCAATGAATTTAGTAAGATATTTTAAAAGTCTAACTTGTCAACTTTGATCGTTTGCTAGTTTCTGATTGTTTAAAGACACGGTTTCAATTTATTCATAATTTTATTGCCTGTTCCCCAGTTCACTGAAATATTTTATTGTCTTCCCAAAGCCAAGGGACAGGATAAGATACTGTTGTGAATTTTATTTTACAAAGAAACAGCCCAAATCATTATTTATTCATTTTCACAACAAACCTTAAGAGATACATGCAGGACAAGTAAAGCATTATTTTCTACTTAAAAAAAGATTAAAAAATTTGGACATTGTTTAAGAAAAAAATACTAGAAATTGTTTTTTGCTAATTCAAATTTCAACTTAGAATTCAACAATTTTTGTTATACAGGAGTCTACATTAGTAAACTAAGCCTTCAGTAGTTCAATTGCATCTCTCTTAAAGAATAGCAGCGAGCTTTAGGCACATCACACATATTCCCATTGTTGTTTGTGTATTTAAATTTTCCCTGGAAGAATGCAATATACTCTTAAAAACTCTTTTAAAAAGAAACTTAAAATATGATTTTCAAGGGTAGATCATTGCAAATGGCTGTGAGAATAGATTAACCACGTAGTGTTCTCTTGTTGCTTGGTATCTCTGGGAGGTGAATTCATAACTTGTTTCTGGCAATTGAAAAACTAGATAGTTCATTACATTTATGCTTTTAAACTTTGATTTCTCTATTTTGTCTTTTTATATTTGATTCCAAATTTTTCTTCTTTATCCTAAGAGTTAATGGTACATTGAGGCTGAAGATAGTTATGAGAAAAGCATGTCTAGTAAGTCTCAGACAGCTGGTTCAGTAAAGAAAAAAACTGGCTCAGAATCAAGAGTTGGAAAATCCAGGGAGGTCTCAGCAACAATGCTACAAAGAAGTAACCTTGATGCTATATTAAAGGTGAGCTCTCTGTATGCTTTGGTTCATCCAAGATTATTACCATATCATATAATAAGTGATAGAAAAAACAACAGCAGCAAAATCATGGAGTGATATAGAGAAGAAAGATCCAAATGAGGGAACCAGGTAGAACTTCCTAGAATAAATAAGAATGAGCTGAGTTTGGAAAGATAAATAAGAATTAGGATGTCCAGAATATGAGGATGGGCAAATGGAGTTCCAGGCTGTCTATGGAGTTTTGAGAGTGTGTTCAGTAATAATTTCCAGATTTTTGATAGGAGTTGAAGCTGAAGAGAAAAGAATATAATAAATGGCTACTTTGCTATAATGAGGAGTTAGAATTTTATCAAAAATAAAGGCAGGGAAATATGCATTATCCTTGCTACATTTTTAAAAATAAATTTATTTATTTATTTTTGGCTGCATTGGGTCTTCGATGCTGCATGCGAGCTTTCTCTAGTTGTGGTAGTCCAGGGCCACTCTTTGCCGTGTGGGCCTCTCACTGCGGCAGCCTCTCCCGTTGTGGAGCATGGGCTCCAGGTGCGTGGGCTTCAGTAGTTGCAGCACACAGGCTCAGTAGTTGTGGCTCCTGGGCTCCAGAGCACAGGTTCAGCAGTTGTAGCGCACGGGCCCAGCTGCTCCGTGGCATCCTTCTGGACCAGGGCTCGAACCCACGTCCCCTGCACCAGCAGGTGGACTTTGAACCGCTATGCCACCAGGGAAGCCCCTTGCTACATTTTTTAAGAAGCTTTTCTTCTGGACAGTTTTTCTATTGGTCCTGGTTCTCCATGGGGTTTGCTTCTTTTGATGCAATCAGCTGCAACAAGTCACCTCTCCCCTAAAGGACTTGCTCTGGACTCTTTCACTGGCTTGCTCAGTGCAGACTGCTTTGGGTAGACAGCTGGCTCATACTGGTCTCATTGGATTCACATTGTCACTCTTACTGAGTGGAATTGGTTGGAGTC
This sequence comes from Orcinus orca, assembly GCF_937001465.1. NCBI lineage: Eukaryota > Metazoa > Chordata > Mammalia > Artiodactyla > Delphinidae > Orcinus > Orcinus orca. The sequence continues at coordinate 15,108,165 of NC_064565.1, read as the reverse complement.
CTGGTAATGTACATGACTTGATAGCAGTTGAATCTTGATGTTATGTGACATAAGAAAATAGGTTTAAAGATAATCTGACACCTGAAGATCAGTATTATTTTCTCCCAAAAGAAGGTTTTTTTTTATCAGTAGGGTAAGAATTAAAGCTGAGCGTATTTGTCTCAGAAAATAAAATATTTACTTCCTCATAAGGATATTGTATAGTTACCACACGTGGGTATCATTTTCAGTGGAGAAAGTAATTTTGGAATTTGTTGAAATCCAAGTGGCAATGGGAAAGATTATTGATTAGAGAAAAATGATTTGCTTTGACGTTTGCTGTACCTAGGCTTGACATATATATATATATGTTTCAGGTAAGAAATTGTGTATTACATATATAGACTATGTAAGAATTCTGATTCATTGCAATTTTTGTTTAATTTACAGAATAAAAAAGCAAACAAAAACATCCCAGGATCATTCTCTTTTTCATATTCCTTTTTAGAATTACTGAAGTCATCTGACAGCAGTGATTTTTCTGATCCAAGAAGGGGTGTAATTATCAACTTTTTTTTCATTCCGAACATTAATCTAACTTTAAAATTCTCTCATCTATTTCATGTCTAATGGAGAGATGCCTATAGGGTGTTATTATTCTCTTTCTCCTTTGAGGAGATTACAGGAAGAAATTATATTATCTTACAGAGGAGGAGAAAGCTTACAGAAAATGTTAATAAGAATTAGGGTGGAAGAAGTTATTAAGGAAAGTGATTTTTAGTGGATTATTTATTTTAAGATATGTGTGGTTACTCTAAAAACTTAGATGAGGACTTCTGGATACCAGCTATGAAGTTAGTACTGTCCTGTCCCCATAAATATTACATTCTGTAATTTTGTATGTTCTCAAAAATTAGAAATTTGACAAAGCACTTTTTTATTGAGATATATTTGACATGTAATACTGTGTAAGTTTAAATTGTATGTGTTGATTTGATGCTCATATATTGCAATATGATTACCACCTTAGCATTAGCTAACACCTCCATGAATTCAGAAGATTATTATTTTTTGTGGTGAAAACATTTAAGATCCAATATCCTAGCCACTTTCAAGTATATAATACATTATTGTTAATTATAATCACAATGCTGTGTATTAAATCCCCAGAACTTACCCATCTTCTAAATGTGCATTTGTATCCTTTGACCAACTTCTCCCCAGTTTCCCCACTCCACCCTATGGAAAACAGCATTTTTCTGTTTCTACAGGTGCAGCTTTTTTTTTTTTTTCCCCCCACACATATGTGGTATCATACAGTGTTTGTCTTTCTCAGGCAACTTATCTCACTTAGCATATTACCCTCAAGTTACTTCCATGTTGAAAATGGCAGAATTTCCTTTCTTCTCATAGTTGAGTAATATTACATTCTACATACTACCACATCTTCTTTTTCTGTTCATCCTCTGACTGACACTTAGGTTGTTTCCATATTTTGGCCATTGTAAATAATGCTATATTAAACTTAGAAGTACAGCTATCTTTTCAATATCCCATTTTAAGTTCATTTAGTTATATACCTAAGAACAGGATAGCTGAGTCATATGGTAGCTCTCTTTCTGGTTTTTGGGGGAGCCTCCTGCTGGTTTCCATCATGGCGGCACCAGTGTACATTTCCTCCAACAGCTATAAGGATTTTCTTTCCTCCACATCCTTGCCAAAACTTGTTGTCTCCTGTCATTTAGATGACAGCCATTCTAACAGGTGTGAGGAGATACTGCATTGTGGTTTTGATTTACATTTCTCTGATGATTAGTAACATTGAACATCTTTCCTGTGCCTTTATTATTTGTACGTCTTCTTGGGAAAATTTTCTCTTTAGTTCCTCTGCCCACTTGTTAAATGGATTGTTTGTTTATTTTTGAGTTGTATGGATTCTTCATATATTTAGAATACTAACCCCATATCAGATACACAGTTTACAAATATTTACTCCTCTTCTGTAGGTTACCTTTTCATTTTCTTGATTATTTTGCTGTACAGAGGCTTTTTTGTTTGATGTAGTTCAACTTGTTGATTTTTGCTTTTGTTGCTTTTGCTTTAGGTGGTGTATCCAAAAAATTTTTGCCAAGACCAATGTCCAGTAGCTTTTACATGTTTTCTTCTAGGAGTTTTACTGTTTCAGGTCTTATGTCTAACTCTTTGATCCATTTTGAGTTAATTTTGTTAGTGGTATAAGATAGGTGTTCAATTGCATTTTTCTGCATGTGGTTATCCAGTTTTCCCCAACATTATATACTGAAGAAGCTATTCTTTCCCCATTGAGCATTCTTGGCTCCCTTGTCAAATATTAGTTGACTATATATGCAGGCGTTTATCTTGGGCTCTCTGTTCTGCTTCATTGATCTAGGCGTTTATTTTTATGTGAGTACGATACTATTACTGTTTTGATTATTATAGTTTTGTAGTATAGTTTGAAATCAGGAAATGTGATGCTTCTAGCTTTGTTCTTCTTTCTAAGGATTGTCTTGGCTATTTGGGGTCACTTGTGGTTTCATACAATGTTTAGGATTTTTTTTTTCTGATTCTGTGAAAAATGCCTTTGGAATTTTGATAAAGATTACATTAAATTTATATATGGTTTTGGGTAGTATGGACATTTTAACAACATTAATTCTTCTGAACAATGAACATTGGTTGTCTTTCTGTTTCTGTCTTTTTCAGTTTTTTTCATCAAAGTGTTGTAGTTTTCATTGTACAGATATTTCTCTTTTTTGGTTAAATACATTTCTAAGTATTTTATTTTTTTGATGCTATAGTGAGTGGGATTGTTTTCTTTTTTTCCAGATATTTTATTGTTTGTGTAGAGAAACACAACTGATTTTTGTATGTTGATTTTTATGCAGCAACTTTACTGAATTTGTTGATTAGTTTCGACAATATTTTGTTGAGTCTTTAGGATTTTCTATGTGATCATGTCATCTGTAGATAGTTTTACTTTCTCCTTTCTGATTTGGGTGCCTTTTATTTTTTATATTGTATTATTGCTCTAGCTTGGACTTCCAGTACTATATTGAATAAAAATAATGAAAGTGGATACCCTTGTCCTCTTCCTGATCTTTGAGGAAAAGCTTTCATCGTTTCACCATTGAGTATAATGTTAGCTGTAGCTTTGTTGCATCTGACCTTTATTATGTTGAGGTATGTTCCTTTTATACCCAATTTCTTGAGGGTTTTTATTATAAAAGGATGTTGTGTTTTGTCAGGGTAATTCAATGGGAAAAATAAAAATATGTTTATAAATATTGCTAGAAAAAAATGTGCTTTGTGTTTTCATTTGAACATGGACACATTTTTCCTTCCATACACAAGAATTATTTTGAAATGGAAATAAAATCCAGAATTATAAAGTTTCTGGATATTGACATAGGATAATTGTAGTTTTATGTTAAGTGAAGTTTGTTTTTATGGATAGGACACAAAAAAGACAAAACATAAAAGAAGAAAATTTAAATTGGATTTTATCAAAATTAAAAATTCTGCTTAATCAAAAGATACCAGTTAAGAATGTGAATAGACAAATTAGTATCTGGGAAAATATTTGCAGCAATATATGAAAAAAAAGCTTTTATCTAGGATATATACAGAAACTTTATCTGTCAATAATAAATGACAGCACAATAATTAATAGGCAAAATACTTAAACAGAATTGTCACAAACAATATTCAAATGTCCTAAAAGCACATGAAAAGATACTCAGTCTCACTAGTAATCAGGGAAATGTAAATTACAACCACAATAATCCATTTCACATCCGCTAGAATGGATAAAAGTTTAAATAAAAATTTCTGACAGGGGCTTCCCTGGTGGCGCAGTGGTTGAGAGTCCACCTGCCGATGCAGGGAACACGGGTTCGTGCCCAGGTCTGGGAAGATCCCACATGCCGCGGAGCGGCTGGGCCCGTGAGCCATGGCCGCTGACCCTGCACGTCCGGAGCCTATGCTCCGCAAAGGGAGAGGCCAAAACAGTGAGAGGCCCGCGTACCGAAAAAAAAAAAAAATTTCTGACAAATATTTATAGGGATATGGCATAGCTAGAACTTTGACACATTGCTGATGGGGGCTAAAAATAATTTAATCATTTTGAAGAACTATGCAGAAGTTAATTATAAAGTTAAAAATGAATCTACTTTGTGATACAGTGATTTTTCTCTCAAGTACTGACTCAACAAAAATACAAGCAGATGTTCACCAAAGACTGGCCTGAGAATGTTCATAGCAAGTTTAATTGTAACAGACTCAAACTGGAAAAAAAAGAAAAGAAAAGAAAATGTCCCTCTGCTTGTTAATGATAAACAAATGATTTCATAACCATACAATTGAATATTTCGTAGCAATTTAAGAAAATCTCCCAAGTCACCTTATCACATGATGAATATGAAAATATATTAAGTGAAATGAGCTTGTTCAGGATAATAGAATATATATAATATGGTATATGATATCATTCATATTAAATACAATTACAAGCAAAACTAATCAGTGGTAATGAATATCAGATAGTCAGTTGTAGGCGAAGGAAAGTTACAGAAATATTCTCTTTACTTTTTTTGGTAGTGGTTACGGAATTTTATACAATGGACTTAACTCATTGAATGTAAAACATTTAAGATCTGTGTAATTTAGTTTATGTTAGTTGTATCTCAATTTAAAAATACAGCAGGACTTCCCTGGTGGCGCAGTGGTTAACAATCTGCCTGCCAACGCAGAGGACATGGGTTCAAGCCCTGGTCCGGGAAGATCCCACGTGGCGCAGAGCAACTAAGCCCATGCACCACAAGTACTGAGCCTACGCTCTAGAGCCCACGAGCCACAACTACTGAAGCCCACACGCCTAGGGCCTGTGCTCCACAACAAGATAAGCCACCGCAATGAGAAGCCCACGCGCCACAATGAAGAGTAGCCCCCGCTCTCCGCAACTAGACAAAGCCTGCACTCAGCAACCAAGACCCAACACAGTGAAAAATAAATAAATAAATAAATAAATTTAAAATAAATAAAATAAAAATACAGCATGATATGTTCTGTGAAGGCAGGGATGGGGAGCTGAAGCAAACATAGAAGGGGCACTCAGCACAGGCGTGCTGGTAATGGAGCTGTCCCAGTTCATAGGGATGACATGGCCTTTTTGTGAAAGAGCCTAGACCAGGAGCCAAGCTGGGTGTCACACCATAGGGAAACTAAGCTAAAAGTGGGAAAGTCAAACTGTAGATCTAGGTGTTCTTTTCCTTTCCTTTTAAAAAATTCCTTGCCTTGACCTTTTAAATTGTTCCAGTTTATTCTCATTTGTGCCAAAGGGAAATAGAGACACTTCTTTTTTTTTCTTTTTTTTTTTTCCGTTACGCAGGCCTCTCACTGTTGTGGCCTCTCCCGTTGCGGAGCACAGGCTCCGGACGCGCAGGCTCAGCGGCCATGGCTCACGGGCCCCGCCGCTCCGCGGCATGTGGGATCTTCCCGGACCGGGGCACAAACCCGTGTCCCCTGCATCAGCAGGCGGACTCTCAACCACTGCGCCACCAGAGAAGCCCTGAGACACTTCTTTATCCTTGCATGAACCTGATGACAGTGTCCACAGGAGGCCTGAACAAGGATTGGAAGATGTGACATGTGAAGAAGGTGCTCAGTGGATGTGTTCTCAGAGTGTGGTCCCAAGAAGTAAAGGGTCAGCATCAGCTGGGAGCTTGTTAGAAATACAAAGTCTCAAGTCACAACTCAGGTCTGCAGAGGCAGAAATGGCATGTGTGGTCATTTGTGTTTTAAACATAGCTCTCAAAGGGACTCTGATGTACACTGAGATTTGAGAGATGGTGCTCAAGGAAAAGACTGTTCTCAGGGGGAAATCATCAAGGTTACAGCACCTCCTTCCAGTGTGTTCATGTTCCATTCTTTTTTTTTTTTTTTTTTTTTTTGTGGTACGCTGGCCTGTCACTGCTGTGGCCTCTCCCGTTGTGGAGCACAGGCTCCGGACGGGCAGGCTCAGTGGCCATGGCTCACGGGCCCAGCCTCTCCACGACATGTGGGATCTTCCCGGCCTGGGGCACTAACCCCCGTCCCCTGCATCGGCAGGTGGACTCTCAACCACTGCGCCACCAGGGAAGCCCTCATTTTCCATTCTTGAAGATTTAGTTTTCTATTATGTGTTCTAGGTACAAGGTGGCACTTAAGGATTTATATTATGATAAATGCCCATGGAATGCTGATGCTGCTGGATGGGACACCACACATTGAAAACAGAGTATTATATGATTAGAGACAAAAAGTGTCTTTATATGAGGTCAGGGAAGCTTCCTGGAGGAGCAGAGATCTGCGGGAGTCTTCAAAGAAGTAAATTTAAGGAGGATTTTTTTTTTTAAGAAATAGTAGGTAGTAAGAGGATTACAAGCCAGTTAAAACCTACATGATTAGAGTTAAGAAGGTGTGAACTATTAGGATGGTAAGAAATCAATGAGAATAGAAAAGAGATATACTATTCTGATAACAAGGTGCTACTGGGCAGTAGGAGAAAATAAAGGCTGTGGAGGAAAATGGGGAGGCCAGTTTATCTGCTGAGCACACACGGATGGCCTGTCTTCTAACCCCTCGTTTCACAAAATGACTCTTAAGTCCTTTGGAATTGATTTCCTGGTTTGCTGTCATGTAAATAGATCTTAATCCACATCCCCCTAATCTCTAAAGCCATCATGCTAGTCTCTTCATGTCTTATGTATATATCTTGTTCTCTCCTCCTCATCTAATTTCCTTTTACCCATGAAGGAATTTGTTTAGTGTAATGCACATTTCAAAACCGTTTTACCTATCTCAGCAAATTGTATCCTCACAACCGCCACTGACATATTGCTGCACTTTCCAGATGGGGAAAGTGCAGCTCATAGGGCTCAAGTGTCCCACCCAAGGTCCTATGGGTTATTAGAAACAGAATTGACCCCTAGGAAATGCTCCTTATGTTCTTGAAGTATTAATATCTTTGACTTGTCCTGACTTCAGGACTGTTTTCTGGGAAGTCAGTGTAAGAAAGAAGAGATCATTCTTAGAATCCTTCCAAAACATAACTCTTACTGTCTGGCACTGCCTTTTAATTTTCCCCTGCTACCTCCTATTGCTTTCCTTAGTAACTGTATTATTTAGCTCTATTAAATATTTAAGAGTGCAGGATGAGAGATGTCATGCAAAATAAAGTTTTACTATCCATAGGATGCAAGAACACATGTATATTATGTGAAGAGACAGATGCACAATCCAGAGAAAGATTATGCCCCCAAGCTATCTTTTATCATCTCCCTGGCTTGGGTCTTGCCATGGCTATTTATGCCTTTCTGACCTCCAAGAGGAATAATTTCACTTCTGTATTCCTGCTAAAAGGCAAACCTCAGGGCTGTTCAGAGTGCTGTGTCACTGTGACCAATGTCATGGAATCAATCTTCTAAAAGGATTAAAGATCAGGAATCACTTAGACATTTCCAGTTCATGGCTTTTCTAGAGTGGTTAACCTCTAACCCATATCCTAGGTGACAAAACAGCTAAGTAGCAGAGTTAAAACTGGACCCTATGTTTGCTAATCTCTAGTTGAAGTTTGTTTGCATTTACCTCTGGCTACAGGAATCCATTTTGTTCTTGATTACTGTAAGTATAATGAGGCATTCTGCGTGGTCATTTTTGGCCAGTGGTCTTAAGGTGACCTGGCAAGGAGAATGGATGATGCTGACATTGTGTATATAACTTTGTAGCAACGATATCTGGGTCCCAAACATTCTTCTGTTTTGACGATCTTTCCACCTGTCGGTCTTCATGTATATAACCATTGAGTCCTGACAAATGGTGTTGCATGATAAATATTTGCTTACCCATTCATTCTTTTTTTTTTTTTTTTGGATGAATATTTAGTGAAATCCACTTTTTGCTATGTATTGTTTTAGTCACTGAGGATAAAACACTAAATGAAAGAAACAAGGTTTTCACTCTCTAAATCCTAGTGGGGGAGACAGATATTAAGGAAATGAATGTATAAATGAATGAGGGTTGCTACGTGCCATGGGAGCATATACAGGAAGTTTGGTAACATGTCATGTACTGAATATCTAAATAAGTGAACTGTTATCTAAATAAGTCTGCGTGAGGTAAAACAGATTACCCTTTAGCTCCTATTGGGTAATAAAAATAATAATAATAAATGGAGGTTAAGTCAATATGGAGTTGAAATTAGATGGTAGTAATGTCACTGTACGGGGCAGAATAATGGCCCCCAAAGGTGACCAGGACCTAGGAACTTGTGAATATGTTTTCTTCCACGGCAAAAGGGACTCTGCAGATGTGATTAAGGTTAAGGACCTTCAGATAGGGAGATTATTCTGGGTTATCTGGGTAGGCTCAGTCTAATTGTATGAATCTTTAAAAGTGGAGAACCTTTCCTGGCTGTGGTCAGAAAAAGAGATATGACAACAGAAGCAGGGTCATACGGATGGCAGCACGAGAAGGACTCAAACAGTTGTTGCTGGTTTTGAAGATGGAGAGAAGGGACTATAAGCCAAGGAATGCAGGCAGCCTCTAGAAGCTAGACTAGGTAAGGAAACAGATTGTCCCCAGAGTCTTGAGAGAGAGTGCAGTTCTGTTGTTCAGACACTTCAATTTTAATCCAGTGAGGCTAGCAGTGGACTTCTAAGATGCAGAGCTGCAGCATAGTAAATTTGTGTTGTTTCAAACCAATGAATTAGTGGTAATTTGCTTCAGCCACAACAGGAAATTAATACAATCACTACAGAGGTGACTGTGAGGTCAGTAGAATCAGAGCATCATTATCTTCACTTACTCCCATCTGTCTTGTTTTTTCTTTCCTGGTAGCAATATATTCTTTCTTTTCCAAAAGGCTTTAGCTTTGTAGACCCACAGTCCTTTTGGAAAATCTTTGGAGCACATATATCATATAGATGTGTTTAAATTTTATATTCCTCTTCCCACTGGAAACAAAAGTTCTTTGTGAATACAGGCTTGCTGCTATGAGGCTTGGAGGAGCCCCTGGCAACACTTTTATCTGGGGACTGAGTGTTTAAAAAGTATTTCTTTTTATCCAGTTTGACTCTTGAAAGTAATTGTTTCTATTAAAAAAAAGAAAACAAAAAACCTATTTTTTCTTAGTAGTATTACATTATAAAAAAAGCAACTATTTTTTTCTTTTATTTAATATACTTGGGAAGTTAAGTTTCCAAAACGTTTTTCATATCTGCTGTGCATGGCACAAGATGTGAAATTCTTTTATTCTGTTATTTATTTGTGCTTGTTTGTGTGTTTAATGTTTATAATCAGCCATGTTTTTGGAGTATATTAACCCACTACTAAAACTTTAAGGAATTAATACAATGATTGGACTTGAAAAGTCACATCTTAGGGTAGCAGAATCATATGATTGGAGTGAGAGAAACACGCCTTTTTTTTTTTGGCTGTGTTGGGTCTTTGTTGCTGTGCGTGGGCTTTCTCTAGTTGCAGTGAGCGGGGGCTACTCTTCGTTGCGGTGCACGGGCTTCTCATTGCGGTGGCTTCTCTTGTTGCAGAGCATGGACTCTAGGCGCATGGGCTTCAGTAGTTGTGGCATGTGGGCTCAGTAGTTGTGGCTCTCAGGCTCTAGAGTGCAGGATCAGTAGTTGTGTCACACGGGCTTATTTGCTCCATGGCATGTGGGATCTTCCCGGACCAGGGCTCGAACCTGTGTCCCCTGCATTGGCAGCCAGATTCTTATCCACTGCACCACTAGGGAAGCCCTAGATGTACATTTTTAAATTCTCTATGAGAAAAACACAACTGCTCCAGCTCCACTTCTGTAGATCATGTAGATAGACTCGGTAAGTATATATATTTCTTGACAAGACTCAATAGATGATCTTGAAAAGAGGAAATATTCTTTACAGTTTTTTTCAATGTTCATACATTTTGCACTTAGTGACCCCTTGCCTGATAGGGGCACAATTCTCTTGTGTCCTTGGTAGATTCATGGACATCCATCAAGACCCATTCCAGATGTTGCCATGTTGGTTTAACTATCACTGGTAAAACAGTGTCTCTCCCTCTGTGCTCATACAGCTCTGTGTGCATATATAGCACCTAATTACCGACGCTGTGTTATTATTGGCTTATCTGGCTTTTTCATCGTCAGAGCCTCAGGAAGGGAATGTCCTCTTCTTTGTGTATCTGGCATACAGTTTTAAGCATGCAGCAAATGCTAATGAAAGTATGTTAAACATAAATGGATATAGCAGCATCCCACTGTTAAACCTCTGACTTCAGTCTCTCCTTCAGTGTGCCAAGGACGAGTCATTTGTCTCAGTCTGAAGGTATTCTGCAGATGCTTCACGAAGGGTCAAAACCTGTGCTGGGATCAGGAATGTGTGTCCTGATGGAAAAGTCACATTGAAGAAGCCTGAGCTTGGTAAAAAAAAAAAATCTCTATTTGTTAAATTGACCCACAGTTGCAGCTCATTTCTCTTATTGAACATATATGTGTCTTTCTATACAAATATGTATATTTAGATTATAATACCAATATAGTCACATTTTAGCAAAGTTAGACATGTTAAAAAACAACCAAATTTCAACTCCCTAAAACTTTTGCTGTTACTGATTTGAATGTATTTATGTCGTATAGATATAGACATACATATACATATCAGTGCTTCTGTTTTAAAGAAGTTGGCCTTTTTATTTCATTACACAAATAATGGATGCTCATTGCAAAATATTTATAAAATGATGAAAATTATATAAAACAAAACACAAATCCCATATACTTAAATCTCTAAAAAAGATTATTACCATTTAGTTTTAATTTTCCTCTAGATTTTTTTTTATAATTTTATTTATTTTATTTATTTATTTTTGGCTGCATTGGGTCTTTGTTGCTGTGCGTGGGCTTTCCCTAGCTACAGAGAGAGGGAGCTACTCTTCGTTGCAGCATGCATGCTTCTCATTGCAGTGGCTTCTCCTGTTGCAGAGCATGGGCTCTAGGCACACAGGCTTCAGTAGTTGCAGCACGTGGGCTCAGTAGTTGTGGCTCGTCGTCTCTAGAGTGCAGGCTCTGTAGTTGTGGTGCATGGGCTTTGTTGCTCCGCGGCATGTGGGATCTTCCCGGACCAGGGATCAAACCCGTGTCCCCTGCATTGGCAGGCAGATCCTTAACCACTGCGCCACCAGGGAAGTCCCTTTCCTCTAGACTTTGATCCAGGAAAAATTTTTATACACACACACATTCACTAGAATTTTCTTTGGTCTATGAGTTCAATTCATAAAATAAAACTTAATTGTAATATTGTGACATCTTTGTTGGTTTTTGGGGAGAGGAGAATGATCTTATATCAGTCATTTAAAAAGTATTAGAAGATACTAGATTTCATGTAAATTCTCTATAGATGTAGTTGCTGGAAACCCAGGTAGGTCAAGTGATTGAAGAACACAATGGGATTGTTGATGATTTGGGATCACTGGGCCAGGGACTAATTGGCAAAATGCTGAAATAGTGATGAAATAGAGTGAACTGTGCAATTCCTCAGGTCACTGTGGTTTACCTCCACCAACAGACTGGGGAGATTGGCCACATTAAAGATATTAATCAGCTTAGCGACCTTGAAAAACCATCATTCATTACCCTCTGCTTTGGTGCATAGAATACAAGTATGTCTGTGGCAGAACCAATGAAATGCATCTTCAGAAATCTGAGTAAAGATCAGAAAACCCCATGGGTTTAAATTAAAGTGAATGGCTTGAGAATGCTAATGAAGGTTAAACTTTCAGAAGCCTAATATAAACCATAGGAAAACGTGAATCTTAAATTTGGATAAGCTGTTGAAGGCTGGATAGATTTTACAATATTCTTTTTCCTGCTTTTTCTGTCTCCTGTCCGTAAATCTTACAGTTTATCACAAAGTTAAAAAATCTTTAACTGGTTTCATTGGCCACATAACTATTTTCTTTTCTCCATCCACTCCCCATCCTTTGTAACTTTATAATACTTTCTAGAGCCAACCACATTTTCTATCCCTGGGCCTAGAGTATTTTCTAACCATTGATGAAATCCTAGTTATTATTTTTAACTTTACTACTACATGTTGATCCAGAAGGATAACAGAGAGCTTTGATAGATGTTGGCGGACACTGAGAAATATGGAGTGTTTCTTTACGTTAGGAGGAAAAGTCTCTGAAAAATCCTCATTTGCTTAAGTACGACTAATTCCATACTATAGAATGTGAGATGTTCTTATTCTAACTTAAGCAGAAGTTTTATTTTCTTTTCGTATGTAGAATCAAAAGGATAAATTATCCCTATCCCAAGTAAAAACTGCAGATATTTGAGGACATATTTTTCTCAGAAATGTTTCTTACTAGGGTAAACATCTCTAATTCATTTAACTTTTCTTATTCTGACATATCGTGAGCACTTTCATTACTGTGTTACTCTTCCTTGAACATTTTGAATTGGACCATATTTACTTTATGGTGTAGTTCCAGAACAGAATTCAGAACTTCAAGAGTGTGGACAAACAGGCCATTTGAGAGAGGCTCTTCTCTCATGTCTAGAAATATGTCCTTTAATATAAACTAAAATCGCAATAGCTACAGGTGGAGATATTATAGCTATAGAGGTTGAACAAATTATTTTCTAGTACACCTAAATATTTTTTATAAAATTTTGGTTTCTCTGGATTCTGTCTCTCCTAGACTCTCATTCTAGAAATATGTATTATAATATGAACTAAAAATCACGTTGGTTTTTCGGCGGGCATAGGATACCATTTTGGTATGTTTTATATTTTGTTGACATCTATTATTGAAATATATTACATACACACATCTTAAACTGGAATTTCTATGGAGCCCATCTCTCCCATTTTTGCTAATAAAGCTGAATTTTGAATGCAGGTGTGATACTTCCTTTTTATCTCTGATAAATATTATTTTATTAGATGTGTGTGGTAAGACTACTTACATGAGTCTAGATACTTTAGTATCTATTTAGATTGATGTTTGTTGTCCAATATATTTGATGTTCCATATATGTTAATGCCACTTTTCTTCATTTGTTCCATGAATGATAGAACTGAAGTCAGAGAGTTGCCATATATCAATTGACTAAACCTGTTAGCTATTAACCCTTCTGGTAATTAATCTACCCAATTCTGGATCTTGAAAAGTATAAATTATCCTAAAAGATTTTGGAAAATTCCTTAAAACTGAAAAATATTACATGTAACATCTTATTTCAAGTTAATCAGGTTAAGTGATCTTGTCAAGGATTAATTGTAGTTCATTTGTTCTTTATTTGATCTTTTTCATTGGCCTTTGATGACTGTTCCAACTTCCAGGTGCCCATATGTTCTCTTTGATATATATATTTTTTTATATCAGTTCTTTCCTAGATTTTTTTTTTTTTTTTTTTGTGGTACGCGGACCTCTCACTGTTGTGGCCTCTCGCATTGCGGAGCAGAGGCTCCGGACGTGCAGGCTCAGCGGCCATGGCTCAGGGCCCAGCCGCTCCGCGGCACACGGGATCCTCCCGGACCGGGGCACAAACCCACATCCCCTGCATCAGCAGGCAGATGCTCAACTACTGCACCACCAGGGAAGCCCCCTTTCCTAGATTTTTATACCTTCTAACCTCTTGCTGTTTGAATTCTTTCTCTTGTTTTAGTTTTTTCCTCAAATCTAATATACAGGTTTGTATTTGCAAATTATTTTATAAATCATCATCATCACCATCATCATAACATCTGCAGATCTATACACTCCTCCGGTACCATTTTTTTTTTTTTTTTTTTTAAAGTAGACATTTTTGGAGCAGTTTTAGGTTTACAGAAACATTGAATGGAAAATACAGAGTTCCCACATATTCCATCTCCCCATTTCCCCTACACAACATCTTGTATTAGTGTAGTATATTTGTTACAACTGATGATATGATATCGTATAATATCTGATCTGATATTGTATAATAATAATAATAATGTATCTGACAATTGTATAATATATATGTACCTAATATTGAATGATATCTGATCTGATATTGTATTATAATAATAATGATGTATTGATAATACATTATTATTAGCTAAAGTCCATAGTTTACCCTTTGTGTTGTACATTCTATGAGATTTGACAAATGTATGACATGTTTCTACCATTGCAGTGTGATATAAACTACTTTTACTACCTTGAAAATCACCTGCGCTCCACCTGTTTATCCCGTCTTTCCTCCTCTGGACCCCTGGGAAGCTCTGATCTTTTTACTGTCTCCATAGTTTTGCCTTTTCCAGAATTTCATATGGTTGTAATCATAGTATAGAGCTCTTTCAGAGTGGCTTAGTTCACTTAGAAATATGCGTTTAAGGTTCCTCCATGTCTTTTGTGTCTTGATAGCTCCTTCTAGCATCTCTTCATCTTCTCAGTTATGAAACTCAATGAATTGTTATTCAATAAACTCAATAGCAAGTTTTCTCAAGCATCTGATAATTATATCAGAAGCCCTGTGAGTTCTCTCTCAAAATATCTCTTGAAATAAGTTTACCTTCCTCAATATTCATTCTCTATTTTTTCCACATTTTCTCTTTAGAAAGCAACAAGCCCGCACATATCCTAGGTTTTTTAAGCCATTCATTTCTATTTGATAATCATATTGGATTAATCTACCTCCCTTTTAGAAAAGCTGTTTAGGAGTTATCAGATGTTGGAGAATCGAGTTTTCCTAATAAGCTTTAACTCATTTCCTCTACAAGGGAGGTAGTGCTGTGCTGGGAATAAACAAGGCCAAATGTTCAATCCTGTTGGCAAAACAATTGTTCTTCTCCCCAGTGCCTGTGGACAGCAGCAGCCAGCCATCAGAGTCTGTGGTTTGTTTAATCAACATGGTAACCAAAAAAGCCTGTCTTCCTGGCTACCAGAAATGAGAAGAAGTGCACAGAACATGTTTAATTAGAGAACAGGATGTCGTTTATGCCATTGGCATCGGTAACTCTCAAAAAGAGACACATCACCTTCTTACAGCATCAGATTATAGAAAAACAAGTTACATGAATGGTCTTCTCATGAAATAACATTTAAAAACAACCTTAAAGCTATTCTTTACCATTAATACAAAAAGAAATAAGTAACTACATAAATAAAACCACAAAACAGACAAGGAAGCCAGTCAACAAGTAGCAGTGTTCCTTTGTTTGTGTCTAAATTGGATCAGGTAGCAATGACTGAACACAAAGTCTGAAAGGTACCTAGGTGTGTGATATGGGTTGTCTAGTTTAATCCTTAAATAGCATAGGCAACATTGTTAGCATCCCATGATTTGTGAGGAAGCTGAAACTCAGAGTTTATCAATTTCTACTTTCTCCTCCTTAAAAAATCTCTACTTTGATCAGATGTTCTTCCTGACTGGCCTGTAAGTATGCATTGTGTAGTTCAACTGTTATTTTATCTACACTTACTGAGGAGAATTAACCAGCCTCTAGTAAAAGTTGGGACAAGTTTGCTCTGAGTTAGCTCACATTTTTCATTACCTTTATTTACTAGACACCTAATGCTATACAGTTTATTTCACATAATCTCATTATTCATGCTAAAAGGTAGATATGATTAATCTAAATTTTGTGGATCACATATTTGAGATTCCAAAATTAAATAACCTGACTAGTACTATAGAGGGAGTAAGTGGCCTGAAGAAAGATATAAAACCAAATTCATCTTCTTCTTAGCCTTTTCACTACCCAGCCCACACCAATGAACTCATATTGCTGAATATCTCATGTATAAATACCATCAAATAATTTCCATTTATGCTAGACTGAATAATTTTACTTAGAAGGACATTTTGTAGTTAAATTCTTTTTTATTGAAGTATAGTTGATTTATAAATTTATGTTAGTTTCAGGTGTACAGCAAAGTAATTCAGTTTATGTATATGTATGTATATATATGCATATATATATATATATTCTTTTTTAGATTTTTTTCCCTTATAGATTATTATAAGATATTGAATATAGTTTTCTGTGCTCTACAGTAGGGCTTTGTTGTTTATCTATTTCATGTATAGTAGTGTGTATATGTTAATCCCAACCTCCTAATTTATCCCTCCCTTCTCTTCCCCTTTGGTAACCATAAGTCTGTTCTCTATGTCTGTGAGTCTATTTCTGTTCTGTAAGTAAGTTAATTTGTATCATCTTTTTAGATTTTACATATAAGTGATATTATATGATATTTGTCTTTGTCTGGCTTAGTTCATTTAGTATGATAATGTCTAGATCCATCCATGTTGCTGTAAATGGCATTATTTCATTCTTTTTTGTGGCTGAATAGTATTCCATTGTAGATATACCACATCTTTATCCATTCATCTGTTGATGGACACTTAGGTTGCTTCCATGTCTTGGCTATTGTAAATAGTGCTGCTGTGAACATTGAGGTTCATGTATCTCTTCAATTTAGAGCTTTCTCCAGATGTATGCCCAGGAGTGGGATTGCTGGATCACATGGTAGCTCTATTTTTAGTTTTTTAAGGAACCTCCATACTGTTCTCCATAGTGGCTGAACAATGTAATTGAATTCTTTATTAGGTATTGGGGCAATTTTTGTGGAGCACCTTGAATTCTGTGCTAGGCACAGAGGACAGACATATGACAGACAATGCTTGTGTCCCCAAAGAAGCTCACCATCCAGCAGGAAATAGAGACATGAGAACAAACTACGTCAATGAAGTGGGATAAGATTTATAATGGATATTTATTTGAAAAGTCTGCAGTTTTATTAGGAAAGACTGTGATCATATCAGTTGGGTAAGTTGGGAGTAGCATGCTTTCCAACGATTTTAGGGACAATAACTTTCTGCTCCCGTGCATACTGTCATCACTTGCCATGCTGGATGACTCGGAATATCTTAAATAATTTACCCCAAAGATTCATGACTTTTGGAGGAGGGCATCAAAACTACATGACCACCAGGTGGCCCGAAAGCTGGACTCAGGCAGGTGGAGGCTCCCCACCTCCTCCCCTGTCCTTGGAATATGCATTCTGCTTGCCTTCCTGCTTCTAGAAATTGCTCCAAGAATAAAGTCTTGAGATAGAACAGTGGTGTTGAGATTATCTGGACTTTGGTACATGGCTCAACCCCAAAAAGGCCTCCTGTGTATGTGACTAAACCCAGTTAAGGCTGCTATACCTCGAAGATATTGTAGTTTCTGCTCCAGATCACAGCAATAAAACAAATACTGCAATGAAGTGAGTCACACAAATTTTTTGGTTTCCTAGTGCATATGAAAGTTATGTTTACATTATGCTGCAGTTTATTGTGTGCAATAGCATAATAATGTCTAAAAAACAATGTACATGCCTTAATTAAACATTACTTTATTGGTAAAAAATGCTAACCATCACCTGAGCCTTCAGCAAGTCATAATGTTTTTTGTTGGGCCAGGGTCTTGCTTCAGTGTTGATGGCTGCTGACTGATCAGGGTTGCTGAAGGTTGAGGAGGCTGTGACAATTTCTTAAAATAAGACAACAGTGAAGTTTGCCACATCCATTGACTCTTCCTTTCATGAATTATTTCTCTGTAGCAAGCAATTTTGTTGATAGCATTTTACCCACAGTAGAACTTCTTTCAAAATTGGAGTCAGGGACTTCCCTGGTGGTGCAGTGGTTAAGAATCTGCCTGCCACTGCAGGGGATATGGGTTTGAGCCCTGGTCCAGGAAGATCTTAAATGCCACGGAGCCACTAAGCCCGTGTGCCACAACTACTGAGCCTGTGAGCCACAATTACTAAGCCCACGAGCCACAACTACTGAGTTCATGAGCCACAACTACTGAAGCCTGTGCACCTAGAACCCGTGCTCTGCAACAAGAGAAGCCACCGCAATGCGAAGTCCATGCACCACAACAAAGAGTAGCCCTTGCTCTCCACAACTAGAGATAGCTCGAGCTCAGCAACAAAGACCCAACACAGCCAAAAATAAATAAATTCATTAATTTAAAAAGCAGAAAAGTATTGGAGTCAGTATTTTCAAATCCTGCTGCTTCTTTATCAACTAAGTTTATGTAATATTCTAAATCCTTTGTTGTTATTTCAACAATCTTTGCAGCATCTTCACCAGGAGTAGACTCCATCTCAAGAAACCACTTTCTTTGCTCATCCATAAGAAGCAACTGCTCATCCATTAAAATTTTATCATGAAATTACAGCAATTCAGTCTCATCTTCAGCCTCCGCTTCTAATTCTACTTCACTTTCTTTTTCCACTACATATGCAGTTACTTTCTCTACTGAAGTCTGATTTATTTATTTATTTATTTATTTATTTATTTATTTTTGGCTGCATTGGGTCTTCATTGCTTTGCACGGGCTTTCTCTAGTTGCGGCAAGTGGGGGGCTACACTTTGTTGTGGTGCACGGGCTTCTCTTGCGGTGGCTTCCCTTGTTGTGGAGCACGGGCTCTAGGCACACACACTTCAGTAGTTGTGGCTCGCGGGCTCTAGAGTGCAGTCTCAGTAGTTGTGGTGCATGGGCTTAGTTGCTCCATGGCATGTGGGATTTTCCTGGACCAGGACTCGAACCTGTGTCCCCTGCATTGGCAGGCGGATTCTTAACCACTGCACCACCAGGGAAGTCCTCCACTGAAGTCTTAAAGTCCTCAAAGTCATCCATAATAGTGACTCCAGAAAGTACATAGACTAATGTAACAGAAACCTAGAAGTAAAATGTTAATTTTAATATATTCTTATGGGTTTTACCACCTCTAAGTAAAAATATTATTATTTCCATATCTTCTTCAAATGTTAAAATTACTATGGACTCCTCCTATAAAACTTCACTCCCAGAGCCAACGACTTGGATTAATTTAGTTTGTATTTTAATATTCATTTTATATATTCAAGAAACAATATTTAAAGTTGATTTTATGCATTTGTGTGGTCAACACCTTATTTGCTCATCTATCAATTTAATATTTATACATTACATGCAACTAGAACATTGTTCATGTTTTATCTTTAATATATAAATACACTACATTTAATTTATATCTCTTGTTGGACATTGAGGTGCATATTAGTGAAGATAATCTCAGTTCTGCTGCAATAGTGTGAGTCTTGAAATGGAATTTCTTAACATAACAAACCTTTATTTCTGGCTGATCTAAACTGTAATGTGGGTCAGGGAATAAGCCTTCTTCCACATCCTTTAACTCCTCAATCTGGAAGACGTGTTCTCCAAATCCACTATGGTAGGGCAAGAAAGGGATAGAGGAAGCACACTCGTTGTTTTATCACTTCTGCTTATATTTGATGGTCAGAATTAGTCACGTGAACCTAATCTAATTGTAAGGGATTCTGGAAAATGTAGCTATGCATATGGAATATTTAGGCTCAACTATAACATATCTAAATTGTCATTTTATGGTGTGATGAACACTCTTGCTCATGTACATTTGAGCGAACATGTGAGAATTTCTCTGGGATAGGAGTAGGGTTTGCTTGTAGGGTTTACATATTTTCTGTTTTGCTGGAGCAGACATATTGTTCCCCTATATGGTTGTGACGAATTATGTTCTTTCATTAGGTCCAAAACAGCTAAACTTGCATTTTGACATCCATCTCTCTGTGTTCACACTTCCCAGTTATATTCAAATCAGCAACAGGAGAGGACATTGTTTTGTTTTCAGTATGGGTCCTTAAAACTCCTTTAGTCCCCACAAATTTGTGAAATTTGGGAGCGGGGACTCTTTATTCTTTTATTGATCTATTTCTATATCAATACTGTGTTTAAATTACTATATCTTTATAATTCTTCATCCCTTTCTATGCTCTTAGTTTTCAAATTGCTTTGCTGTTCTTGAATATTCAAAATTTTGCTGGAATTTTTAATCAGAGGTGTGTTACATGGATTTTACAGATTTTTAAAAGATAATGTCCATCTATTAATTAGTAAACTATGGAAATAGCAAGGTCTATTTCCTTCAATTCCAGATAATTTTTCCTCTGTACGATGTTTGAAGTAATTTCTTAAGTCATTTAATCTCAGTCTTTCTTATTCCAAATTATGTATAAAGCTAAAATTTATTTCAAAAGGCAGTTTAGGTGTGAGAGACTATATGTATATGTTGATTTCATAGTTGTTAAATTCTAAACTTACTT
The DNA here is from genome assembly GCF_937001465.1 of Orcinus orca. NCBI lineage: Eukaryota > Metazoa > Chordata > Mammalia > Artiodactyla > Delphinidae > Orcinus > Orcinus orca. The sequence goes on along the minus strand of NC_064565.1, from coordinate 15,087,980 downwards.
ATTTTTTATTGCAAGTTCCTCATTAATCTATGAGATATTTAGAATGGCATTATTTATTTTCCAAATATTGGAAGTTTTGGGTCTCTGTTTTACTATTTATAATTTCATTACTTTGTAGCCAACATATGTGTTCCCTTTGATTCACGCTTTTTGAATTGAGTTTTGCATTCAATAGTCATGTTTTATAAAAGCAATTTGTATTTTTTGAAACATTCTCTATCACAGTTTCTTAGAAATTTGATTATGACACGCACCTTGTGTGGATTTAAAAATGTTTGTGTGGGGACTTCCTGGTGGTCCAGTGGATAAGACTCAGTGCACCCAATGCAGGGAGCCTGGGTTCAATCCCTGATCAGGGATTGAACTAGATCCTGCATGCCGCAACTAAGAAGTCCGCATGCTGCAACTAAACAAGATCCCGCATGCAGCAATGAAGATCCTGCGTGCCGCAATTAAGACCTGGTGCAGCCGAAATAAATAAATAAGTAAATCTTAAAAAGAAATGTTTGTGTGTGTGTGTGCTTGTGGGTTTTTGAACTTTCTCTGGCATATGGTGCTATAGTTTTCACCAAATATAGGAAAGTTCCATTCATTACTCTTTCAGATAGGTAGTAGAGATATAGAGACAAAAATGGATAAGTTGGTAAACATATATATGTGTGTGTGTGTATATATATATATATATATATATATCATACTGCCTTCTCTTTTTGGGACTCTGAATATATATATATATATATATATATATATATATATATATATAAAAGTGTCTTTGACAGTTAGGGATGCTATAACAAAAATACCATGGACTGGGTGGCTTAAACAACAAACACCGTAAGTCCCCTACATACGAACCTTCAAGTTGCGAACTTTCAAAGTTGCGAATGTGTGTTCGCATGTCCAATCACGTAAGTTAGTTCACATGTCTGGCATACATTATCATGTGCGTGTATCCTCTACAAAGGGTCGTGCTTTTGTGTACTTTACTGTACAGTACTGTTGCTGTATGGCATGAGGAGCTTACTAATGAAGACCTAATGGAATTGGAGGCCCAGAGAAAGGACAAACAGAGACAAGAGGAAGAAGTAACTGAAGAACCAAAGAGATTCATGATGCAGGAAATAGCAAGAGGATTTTCTTTATTTGAGGAGGCACTGTTAGATTTTGACACACAGGGCCTGAACATAGTACAGTACAAGAAGGTTGCAGCAGCTATTCAGAATGCAATCCAGTGCTATCGTGTTATCTATGATGAGAAAAAAAGAGCTACTACTCAGGCATCACTGGATCATTTTTTTCAAGAGCATAGATGGAATTGAATCCAGCAAGCAAGAAGAACCTGTGCTATCCACGTCAGACATGAGTGAAATTGCAGCTTGCCTTCCATCTCCTATTGGTGACGATCCTTCAGCTCTACCATCTCCCATCTCCCATCCCTCCTCCAGTCAGTAACTCTTCCTGCCTGTTCACTCGATGCCAGCCCCTGTATGCCAGTTGTTGTACTGTACTACTCTACTTTTCAAGGTACTGTACTGTAAGATTAAAAAGGTTTTATTTTTTGTGTTTGTTTGTTTCTTATGTATTATTTGTGTGAAAAGTATTCTAAACTTATTACAGTACAGTACTATATAGCTGATTGTGTTAGTTGGGTACCTAGGCTAACTTTGTTGGACTTTTGAATAAATTGGACTTACGAACGCACTCTTGGAATGGAACTCATTTGTATGTGGGAGACTTATTGCATTTATTTCTCATAGTTCTGCAGTCTGGGAATTTGAAGATCAAAGTACAGGCAGATCCAGTGTCTGGTGGCGGGGGTAAGGGTCCACTTCCTAGTTTGTAGACAGTCCTCTTTTATGAGGAGGGGGGAATATCCTCATGGTGGAGAGAGCAAGCTCTGGTCTCTTCATCTCCTTATCAGGTCACTAATCCCATTCGTCAGGGCTCCACCCTCATGACCTAATTACCTCACAAAGGCTTCACCTGCAAATCACAAATCACACTGGGGATTTACACTTCAACATATGAATTTTGGGGAGACATAAACATTCAGTCCATAGCAATTAGACATGCTAAAGATGTGTTACATCACTTATTAATATCCCCCCACAGGTCAGTAATGCTGTGTCCTTTTGTTTTGCTTTGTTTTTGTTTCTCCCTGACCTTTATTCAGATTGTATTGTTACCATTTGGGGATATAAAAAAAAAGAAGAAACTCAAAGTTCACTGTTCTTTTCTTCTGCAGTGTCTACTCTGCTATTGATCACTTCTAGCAGATTTTTTAATTTCAGGTATTGTGTTTTTATCTCTAAAGTTCCATTCAGTTATCTTTTATATGATTTATTTCTCTACTTTTTGTGTTCTTTTTTATATTATTAAGCATATTGATAAGTTTTATAAAACTGTGTTAATGTTCTCTTCTGCTAATTTTATCATGTCTGTGATTTCTAAGCCAGTTTCTATTGATCAAATTTCCTCCTGGTTTTGAGTATCATTTTTCATTCTTTTAAGTACTTTTGGATAGGATGTTAGACATTAAAAATGTCCTATTTTTTGAATCCTGTATTCTTTGTATTCCTCTAAGGAGTGAAAGAATATTTGATTCTTTCTAGCAGGTAGTCAAGTTACTTTTGAAGTAGTTTAATCATTTTGAGGTTTATTTTCAGATTGTTTTGGGTAGAACTAGTGTAGACTATATTCTAGAGCTAATGCAATTCCCTTTTAAAGCATGAACTGAAGGTCTAGTATATTCAGTGAAGTCCTACACTCTGGGCGAAGGAAACCTCAACAGTCCCTGGCCCTGTGTCACCTTTGAGAATTGATCATCGTATCACTCTGTACTTATTCTTTCCTTGGAAGTTATTGTCTTCAGTCTTTCAGGGTTTCACACTACCCATGTGCCTACTATATTCAGTGAAAGGTTTGTGGGCCCCTCTGTAGAATTCTAGAGCTTTATATTGCTGCATCTTTAGTTCCCTGGCACTCACTACCTTTCTGAACAATTTCTTGTTGTCTTGGGCTCTGAAACTTCCAATATCTATATCCTCAACTCACTGAGATTGCCAAGTGTGCTATGAGTTCCTCCTGCCTTGTGCTGTCATATGGAAATTACCTCTAGTCAGAAAGTCTAGGGAGCTGCTCATTCAGCTTGCTTCCCTTTCCTTGTGAATTACAGACCTGTGCTGCCTGTGGTATAATGTCTAAAAATAGTTATTTCCTTTATTTTCTCTAGTTGTCTAGTTGTGTAGGGCACGGGTAATTTTAGAACATCTTATTTCTTCCTGGCTAAAGAGCAGAAATCCTCCTGTGTTTTCCTTTCCTTTTTAATAATGATTATGTATTCTGTTAAGCATATTTTAAAATATTACACCCTTCGTTCTGTGTTTAGAGCAGATTTGTGCAGATTGTGAGGCTCACTCTGCCATCTTTATTTGAATTCCCATACTATTCAGTTTAATTTTCTCCTTTTGAAATATCTTAAAATGCTTACTTGATTCACACAATTGAACTTATATGTCTTAATGGGATAGAACTTTCCTAGCTGTCAGTTATAAATAACAGAAACCCAACTCAAACCATATCAAGGGGAAAAAATGTTTATGTAAGCATTTGAATTTTGCGTTTTAAATACTTTTCGGTCCAGGGACCCTAAATGAATACTTCTCTCCGTCTTTCTCTGTGTCTCTCTTTCTCCCTCCCACTTTATTGATATTTCCTGACTCTGCTTCCTCTCTTCCCCCTGAATTGGCCTCATTTTATCCTCCTACAATTATAAGGCTGATAGAAGTCTTAGTGGTTAGAGGACATCCACTCTCTACATAGCAGTTTCAGGGAAGTCATTTTATCATATTTGCTATTTCCTGTAGCCACCCCAAGATAACTAGTATATTAAAAGGATTGGGTTTTATGATTATGTTGGCCTGAGCCTTATGACCACCATATGCAATTGTTTGGGGGAACAAACAAATCCCGGCCACACAAGAACAAATTATTGTGTTCTGCTTTGTATTTATGTCACTTGTTTTAGTAATATTTGATTTTTAAAATAAAGCACACACTATTTGAAGACTCAAACGAGAACTTTTAAATGAGAAATTAGTGCCCAAAAGTCCTAAAATAAAATAGGAACATTCCAGTAAGCACTTTTTATTTCCAGCCTTATTTTGTACTCGTTTTCAAGTTATATAGCTGTTGCAATTAAATTGTTCTATTCACTGTCAACTGCCTTGTTCGTTGCTAGGCCTCATTTCTCTAACTACTCTCCCCACCTGGAATATTTTCAGACCCACATCCTATGCAATGAAAAATTCTACACATTCTTCAAGTCTTTATCTATAAAGTTTTACCTAATTGTCCAGGCTTAAAATCATCTCTGTTTCTCTTTCCTCTGATGTTTCTCAATTGTTCAAGGCATTCTTTTGGCACGTAGCAATGTTATTTATCTTCTGGGGGGTAAATATTTCATCTTATCTGCTAAACTATAAACTTATTTAGGACATATATTTTGTTTTATACCTAAAATGTAAGTGGTTTGAATAAGAGGACAGAGTTTGGGCTCAGATAACTTTGGTTTTGAATTCAAGAACAACGTTTCATTCTCTGTAAGATGTTTCTTGGTCATGTTATTGAATACTTAATACCTCTGGGACTAGGTATCTATGCTTGTCATACGGGGATGATGATACCTGTGTTTGTCAAGTGAAATGTCCTACGTCATATTACAGGGCATTTTCTTAAAATAAACCCTTTTTTAATCCCCTCTTTCAACCATCACTATGCCTCACACACAGCCAGAGTAGAACAAATATTTGCTGATTGATTGAATAGTACAAACAAAGACTCAAACTTTACAGATTTAGCTTCAACATTTACTTAATTTAATAGCATTAGATGGGAAATGAAAATGCAGGGGAAAAAAACAGATTATAGGGCTTCCCTGGTGGCGCAGTGGTTGAGAGTCCGCCTGCCGATGTAGGGGACACGGGTTCGTGCCCTGGTCCAGGAAGATCCCACACGCCGCAGAGCGGCTGGGCCCGTGACCATGGCCGCTGAGCCTGCGTGTCCGGAGCCTATGCTCCGCAACGGGAGAGGCCACAACAGTGAGAGGCCCACGTACCGCAAAAACAACAACAACAACAACAAAAACAGATCATACCCTGACATTCCCTATCCTTGGCTTATTTTTATTTTTATTCTTTTGTGGTACGCGGGCCTCTCCCTGCTGTGGCCTCTCCCGCTGCGGAGCACAGGCTCCGGATGCGCAGGCCCAGCAGCCATGGCTCACGGGCCCAGCCGCTCCGCGGCACGCGGGATCCTCCCAGACCGGGGCACGAACCCGCGTCCCCGCATCGGCAGGCGGACTCCCAACCACTGCGCCACTAGGGAAGCCCCCTCCTTGGTTTATTTTTGTAATGGACAGAAAACTGGCATTATGGCTTTTTAGCAAGACTATGATGATACTATTACTTTATTTTTCTTGTTTTCAAAGAACACCTGGCCATAATGGTTTATAGTGTTTATTAATAGACGGTTGTTGGACATATCAACAAAATCACTTTCTAAACAGAACACTCTTAGGTTATGATTTTTTTTATCATCTTTCCTTTACTTGAAACTGTTAGCGAATTAAGCCATGTGGACCCTGCTTGGCCCAAGCCTGGCAGAGGCTTTCTGCCTCAGTGCGGGGAGGGTTCTTTTCCCATTCAGGTTTGAATAGGCTGAGATGGTCACAGCTCAAGCTTTATTCAGTGGCCAAAGAATGGAGAAGCAGGAGCTAAATTCACAGATCAAGTTCTTGCCCACCTGGTGAGAGGGATTTAATTTTAAAGAGTAAAGACAAAAGGAGGAGCAGTGAGGCTAATGCTGGGGAGGCATATGCATTTGTTTACTGGGGAAGGGGCAGGACTGTTCCCAAGGGAGTGAAGTACCACCCCGTTTATTTTACCACAAGTAGGTGTGTCATTTAATTTGCTAATGTAAAATCAGCGTATAATGAGACTCAGGGCCTGTTGGAGGTCAGATTCATCACCTTCGTGGTCCCAGCTGGTTCCATCTAGTCGTTTTTTGTTTGTAGCTTCCTTTCTTATCTCTGGACCCTTTAACTTAAAGATTTAGGTTCACTCCTGCTAAAGGTTGGGGTGTGGGGGGGTGTTGGCAGGTTTGGAGCAAGGACACTGCTGCTAATGGTGGGGGTTGGAGGATTTTGAACAAAGACCCGGAGCAGCTCTGGCAACAAACTAGAGAGGGAAAAGAATACAGTATTTTACCAACATCTCCATGGCAGGAAGGAACCCTGTTTGTAATCGTCATCATTTTATAAGGTAATTTTCTTATACAAATCATCTCAATGACACAGTAAGAGTTTTTTTAATTCAGTTATTCAGGTGATGAAGTTAAGGCTCAGAACACAGATAATTGAAGTAAGAGTGTTTTGGGATGAGAACCCAAATGCTTCCGATTCTGACGCATTATTCATTCCAGTATGGTGCTACCTCCTGACTAGCCTCATGAAAATAGTTTGCCCAAAACGTCTATCAACAATCCTACTATAAATTAACTTTGACAGACTATATATAAAATAGACTCCCATTTGTTAAGAGAACTTTTTTTATATTAATAGAGAACAAGAGGATTTTTTGCTTCTTTTGTTCATTCTCAAGCTCTGCTTTTTTTTTTTTTTCTTATTTGAAGTCTCTGTCTTGTATTTGTAACATCAAAGTCCAGTCCCCAATGACTGCAGTGCTGTCAGAAATAGAAGATGACAAGTTCAGGACTGAATGAAGCAGCAGGAGAAAATAAGCTCTAAAGAAACAAAGATCTTATTTTTATAGTAATTTGCCATGCAATGTATAACAAAGGAAAAGGAAGGCAAAGTGTATGATTGAGCCCTGTGATATATCCCTTAGAAAATACGGTCTCATATAGATAAACTGTATATGATGTCAGACATTTTTAGCTAGACTATTTATTGATAGTCTACTATCAATATAAGACACTACTTAGACTATCAATAAATCACCTCTCCCTAAAATTTTCCTTGTTTGGAGCTCAAATCATGTGCAGGGATTAATGTGGTGGCTGAAATAAACAGTTAAGAAAAAAATATATTTTTATTTATATACGATAAAATTTTAGGTGAACCCTGATAATTTAACTTATTCTTTACATTTAATATGTTGTAAAGAAATTATCTGTTTACCTGTCTTTCACTCTCCACAGATACGTTGTTTTATATAAACTAAATCTCCAACCCCAAATATTGGCCTATAATAGTCACTTACTGTGTTTGTTGGACTGAACTTGAGTTAATATTTTATCTGTTCTAATGAAATATATTTTTATTGAAATGTTTCCAAACATTAATTCATTTAAGATTATTTTGTTATGAAATAATTTTAAGCAGTGACAGATTTATTTTTACTAAGCCTCATCCATAACTATAAGTAGTACAAATGCAATATAAAATAAAGTACATATGACTCCAGTCTTTTAGAATGCTAGAACTAAGTTGTTTTAATTTTTTTAGTCCACATTGTTATTTTTCTTTCACAGTGAGAGTGAATAAAAAGAGTCTTTTTAACTGAATTTCTGATATATTTACCTCACAGAATTTTCTGAAATGGATAAATATTTATATAATGGAATTTTCTTATTGAATTTCTTCTCATCAAGGTGCCAAAAATCCAATCTAATCAACATAAATCAAAGTAAAAAACAAATGTTTGGGTTTGTATAGCACCAAGATAAATATTGATTTAGACAAGTTAATTAGATATGTGATGCAATCAATGAAAGAAGTCAAGTCAGCTAATCCACAGTATATTGACTGTTGATTGATTGTGTGGGTCTGTATATGTTAATGGAAAACTCAAAAGGAAGTCAACTGATGCGTGTATGAAGCTCAGAAGACAGAGGGGAAAGCATGAAAATGTTAACTTGCTAGAGTGTTTAAGTTAACTTTTCCCAGTCTGAGGTCTTATAGATGTGAAGTATAAACAAAGAGAATTCCTCTAAATGAGAAAAAGAGCAGAGAAAGAGGACTGTTAATAGCGTAGAGGGAGAGATTTTGACTTGTCTGCTTCTCTGCATTTTTGGATAGTCCTAGCTGTGCTATAAACCCCCACATCCCAAGAGAGATGGGATTTTATTTCTTAATCACATAACAATTCATCTCATATATACTCCTGGTTTTGTAGTGTTTGGGGAACCCATTTTTTCGCATTTTGTGCCTTGTTTGATCCTATGGGCTTATGGTATTAGTGTCCTCTGCTCTCTGTGTTGTTTTGAAAAGAATAAGTAGAGAAATTACAGATACTTTTTACCACTTTGGCCCAGAAGTGATGCACAAAATTTCTCCCACACTCCATTGGCTAGAATTCAGTCATTGGTCCATATTGACTGTAAATAAAACAGGAAAACAGAGTCTGGCTTCATTACCAAAAAAGCAAGCAAATTAGTGAATAAATGAGTTGGGCAAAAATATAGGCATTCTCTATTAAACTACTGATTGCATTTTCATTCTAGGGGACATTTGTAAAAGAAAAGAAATATTCAAAGAAAAAAAGTAAGAAAAACGAAGCAAGAAAAATTCTGGAAAGAAAGAACCAGTAAAGAAAAATCAGCTGAAAATAGGGGAGAATGTGGAATAGCCACTATACATTGACATGTTTCACTTTTCAATCTCTCTCTATAATTTCTCTTCTCCTCTCTTTTTTCAACATTTCCTTTCTCTCTGTGATTTGCTCACTTAACTTCCCTTTTATTTACTCTCCTCCATCCCTATTTGTGTGTGTGTGTATGTGTGTGTGTGTGTGTGTGTGTATGTTTTCCATTTTGACTCTTTTAGTCCCCTTTTACTGCCACTTATCCTGCAGAAAAAAGGGTGTTTGCACATATCCTCAGGGGTCTTCTGAAAACAAAACAAAAACATAAAACACCTTTATTGTCTAATTCAGCTAAACAATGCTTATGGCTAAAATTCCAACTGAGGCAGAAGGACAAATTGCCCTTATAGGACAGTCCCTACAAAGGGTGCTCAATGTGACTTGCCAGCTTCTCATGACATCATAGGCTATGCCTAAAACTCAAACTCTAATATAAACCCAGAAGCACTCTGTCCATTCTTTCTTTCAATTAGGATAACACTACTTCATCCATAAAATAAATCTCAGGTTCCTATGAACTGAGAAATTGAAGCCAAATAGTACTAGACAAAAAAAAAAATTCTTTGATTTTGTGTGTACATGAAAAAAGTCTAAAAGTCTATGAGCACATTGCAGTACATAAGCATCATTACCTAGAACAACCTATCTGTCGAGGAAGCAGTAGAGATTTGTCTGAAGTGAAAGAATGCCCTTTTTTCATCCTTTTGAATTGTGCTGTATGCAAATACAATGAATGGAAAAGAAGAATTGCATTCGATTTGTCTGGTTCAGGTTGTTGTATTACTTAGTAATTCATTTGTAGCTGTACCTCCTTTCTACCCTCAGTCATTCTGTAGTCATCTTAAATCTGTGAACCTAGATATATTTTGACTAGTTTGTTCAGAAAGTGATGTGTATATGTATATGTGTTCTTGACATCTCTAAATAATTCTTTACACAATTTATCCACTTGAATTCTAATAAATATCTACACAAGTAGGGAAAAATGTTAAGTGAACTTGAGTTTGAGATTGTACTTGATAAACTCTAAGAATACTTATGGAACTCAACTGTTTACATAATAAGAGATAATCTAGAACATTCATTTCATATGCTAGATGATAAAATTGAGACACATAGAATTTATTTGCTCAAGTACCATGTATAATGTAGCAAAACCTTTTATATAATTTAGTATTCCTCTTACTTTTTCTATAATTGTACTCAGAGTATCAGAGGTAAATGTACACTCCACAATAAATCTTTTTTTGGTGTCTGCGATTGGTTGGTAGAAAAATCCTACTCTAGTTATAGATGGTCTTTTTTTGCCTCCTTGAACAGATTTTCCTATATAGTATCTTTAAAAAGTAAGGTACAAAGATCACAGCTCTTTTCATTTAACCAAAATACGCTTAAATTTAGTGAGGGAAAATATAAATACAAAAAGTTTTCTTAAAACTAATTTAATTATTCTATTCTCATATGTTATGGATTGCTTGTTTGAAAGATTCTTTATTTTTCCTTCTATTCCATATAATAATCTTGCTGGGTAGAGTATCCTAGGTTGCAGGTTTTTCCTTTTCAGCACTTTGAATCTATCATTTCACTCCCTTCTGGCCTGCAAAGTTTCTGCAGAGAAGCCTGCTGATATCCTTATGGGAATTCCTTTGTATAGGACTCTTTCTTTTTCCCTGGCTGCTATTAGAATTCTCTAAATTTTTCCACTTTAATTTTGGTATGTTTTGGTGTGGGTTGAGTTGGGTCCATTTTGTTTGGGACCATCTGTGATTCCTGCACCTGGATATCTTTCCCTCTTCAGGTTTGGGAAGTTTTGGGTCATAATTTCTTCAAATACATTTTTGATCTCCTTCTCTCTCTGTTCTCCCTTTGGGACCCCTATTATGCAAATGTTGGTACACTTAATGTTATCAAAAAGATCTCTTAGACTGTCTTCGTTTTTTTTTTTTTTAATTTGCTTTTCTTTTTGCTGTTCTGATGGGGTGATTTCCAATATTCTGTTTTCCAGATAACTTATGCATTTGTCTGTATTATTTAGTCTGGTATTCATTCTTTCTAGACTGTATTTTATTTTGGCTATTAAATTCTTCATTTTTGATTGGGTCTTTTTTATAGTTTCTATAAACTATGTTAATATTTCTATGAAGATGTTAACACATTCACTGCGTTCATGTATTTTTTTACCTAATTCAGTTAACATTTTTATTTTCAATGCTTTGAATTCTTTATTTGGAAAATTGTTTATTTCTGTTTCATTATTTTTTCTGGGGTTTTGTCTTTTAGTGGAGAGCAGTTCCTCTGCCTTTTCATTTTATTTAACTTTTTCTGCCTCTACTGTTTGTGGTTGAAGTGGCATTCTCATTGGGACTGTTCTTATACAGACTCATGTACCCAGTGCCTTTGGTGAGAGAGCTGGATGTGATGTGGATGCAGTGACATCTTTCTTCAGCATGTGCTGGCAGCTATCACCTTGGTAGGGGTGGGGCTGGAGATGGAGGGGCTAGAGCTGGAGCCTGTGTGAGTGGGACTCCTTCTCTGCTAAGTGACTATTGGCACTTTATTTGGGGTGGGATCGTATCCCAAGTTGCTGGAGCAGAAGCCCTGAATGTTGGACTGAGCTGGCTCTGTTCTGTTTTCTTTCTGTTTTGTTTTCCCCCTTCCCACACTGGGAACCTTGTCCCAGAGCAGGGAAGTGCTGAAGCAAATGGGGCCCCTGTAGACTCTCGGCTCATGTCAGCCACAGTGGTGCCAACTGTGGTATGCTGCCTGTTCCGGCTTCCACAGCTGTTTCCCTCATTCCACTCAGGTCCAGCCTCGGGTGCAAGTCCCCTTTGTCCCTCACAGTGGACCACTGCCCCCAGCCTCTGCCACCCTCACCCTGTTGTGCAGCCACACAGCAGGGCAGGCCGGGCTCGTGGGTATTCTCAGTGTATCTCGGGGTGTGAGCTGTGGTGGAGCAGCTGCTGTCAGAGGTTTGGGCTGCTTCAATGAGCTGCTTGAATAAGTGCCAATAATGACCACTGTCACCCCACCCAGGCTCTGCCCTGGGAGTGGGTAGCCTCTAGTCCCAAGGTCGAGTCTTCTCCCTGGTTGTGACCCCCACAGATTCATTGCCATGCTGTGGTTTGGTGTGAGCAGGCCCAGAGCGTTTACTTGGTTCAGGCAGGGGCATGTGCCTAGGGTGTCACAGGAAGCTCGGCAGCAGCTAGAGCGGACCTCTGTCCACCCTCCAAGGTGAGCCAGCATGCCGGTGCTCCTCATGAATGGCGTCCAGGCTTCCCGCAGCCTTCCTGTCAGTCCCTGTTGTCCTCCATCCAGCCAGGGGGACTCATCCCCTTGTATAGGTCTCCAGGATAGGTGCCCAATTCATGGCTCTCACTGCTCACTCCCCAGGGTGGGTGTCTGCCTGGGTATTCTTCCTTTTCCTCTGAGTCCCCTGCCAGGGGCACAGGTCATGACTTGATCACTTTTCTTCCCTTCCTACCCAGTTATGCATATATCTTTCTTACAGCCTTGGATGTACAGGAGTCCTTTTGCAAGTTTCCAGATAGTCTTCAGTGAGAATTATTCCACATGTAGAAGTATTTTTGACGTTCTCCTGCGGGGAGGTGAGGTCTGCGTCCATTTGCTCCACAATCTGGATTGATCCCCTGTGTCTTATCTTTTATTATTTGATAGTCTAATTAAAGACTTGTCAGTTTTGTTGATCTTTTTTTTTGTTTTTGTTTTTTGTTTTTTGTTTTTTGTTTTGCGGTACGCGGGCCTCTCACTGTTGTGGCCTCTCCCGTCGCGGAGCACAGGCTCCGGACGTGCAGGCCCAGCGGCCCCGGCTCATGGGCCCAGCCGCTCCGCCGCATGTGGGATCCTCCCGCACCGGGGCACGAACCCGTGTCCCCTGCATCGGCAGGCGGACTCTCAACCACTGCGCCACCAGGGAAGCCCTGTTGATCTTTTCAAAGAGTCAAATTTTTGTTTCATTGAAAATCTCTACGTCATTTCTGTCATTTAAAAATCTCTATGTCATTCATCTCTGCTCTAATCTTTACTGTTCTCTTTCTTTTGTTGACTTTGGGTTTAGTTTGCTCTTCTTTTTTCCTGTTGCTACAGTTTAAAATTAGGTTATAGATTTGACTTTTTTTTTTTAAGCCTAGTTGGTTAGCGGTGTAAATTTCCCTCTGAGTATTGACTTCACTGCATCTCATAAGTTTCAGCATGTCATATTCTCATTTCCATTCATCTCTAACTATTTTCTAATTGCCCTTATACCTTCTTTGTCCTACGGGGTGATTCAGTGTATGGTGTAAATTTCACAACTTTGTGAATTTCCAGTTTTCTTTCTGTGTTTTTTTTTTTTTGTAATTTCTAGATTTATTAAAATGTCAGAAAAGATATTTCTATAATTTATTTTTCTTAGATTTATTGAAACTTGTTTTGTTGCCTAACATCTGGTCCATTCAGGAGACTGTTCCCTATCACAAGACTGGAGCGTACATTCTGCGGTTGTTGGGTAGAGTGTTCAATTTATGTCAGTTAGGTCTAATTGGTATATAGGGTTGTTGAAGTCCACTCTTTTGTAACCAAATCTTATTCTAAATGTTCTACCCATTATTGAAAGGGGATAAGGGCAGGGAAAGGTCAAGCAAAAATGGGAAAAAGTTTTAATGCTTTTTAAAATATTTTATTTATTTATTTACATCTTTATTTATTGGAGTATAATTGCTTTACAATGTTGTGTTATTTTCTGCTGTATAACAAAGTGAATCAGCTATACGTATACATATATCCCCATATCCCCTCCCTCTTGCGTCTGCCTCCCACCCTTCCTATCCCACACCTCTAGGTGATCACAAAGCACGGAGCTGATCTCCCTGTGCTATGCGGCTGCTTCCCACTAGCTACCTATTTTACATTTGGTAGTGTATATATGTCCATCCCACTCTCTCACTTCTTCGCAGCTTACCCTTCCCCCTCCCCATGTCCTTAAGTCCATTCTCTACGACTGCATCTTTATTCCTGTCCTGCCCCTAGGTTCTTCAGGACAATTTTTTTTTTTTAGATTCCATATATGTGTGTTAGCATACAGTATTTGTTTTACTGTTTCTGACTTACTTCACTCTGTATGACAGACTCTAGGTCTATACACCTCACTACAAATAACTCAATTTCATTTCTTTTTATGGCTGAGTAATATTCCATTGTGTATATGTGCCACATACTCTTTATCCATTCATCTGTTGATGGACACTTAGGTTGCTTCTGTATCCTGGCTATTGTAGATAGTGCTGCAATGAACATTGTGGTGCATGACACTTTTCTTTTTTTTAATTTATTTATTCATTTTTTCCTTTTTGAAAAAAATTTTTTATTGGATTACAGCTGATTTACGATATTGTGTTAGTTTCAGGTGTACAGTAAAGTGAATCAGTTATACATATACATATATATATATATATATATCTCCACTATTTTTTAGATTCTTTTCCCATATAGGTCATTACAGAGTATTGAGTAGAGCTCCCTGTGCTATACAGTAGGTCCTTATTAATTATCCATTGTATATATAGTAGTATGTAAATGTCAATCCCAATCTCCCAATTTATCCCTCTCCCTTCTCTCCAGCCTGGTAACCATAAGTTTGTTTTCTACATCTGTGACTCTACTTCTGTTTTGTAAATAAGTTAATTTGTGTCATTTTTTTAGATTCCACATACAAACATTATCATAAGATATTTGTCTTTGTCTGATTTCCTTCACTGAATATGACAGTCTCTAGGTCGATCCATGTTGCTGCAACTGGAATTATTTCATTCTTTTTTATCGCTGAGTAAGGTTCCATTGTATATATATGCCACATCTTCTTTACCCACTCTTCTGTCGATGGGCATTTAGGTTGCTTCCATGTCCTGGCTATTGTATAAACTGCTGCAATGAACATTGGGGTGCATGTATCTTTTTGAATTATAGTTTTTCTAGATATAAGCCCAGGAGTGGGATTGCTGGATCATATGGTAGTTCTATATTTAGTTTTTTAAGGAACCTCCATACTGTTCTTCAAAATAGTTGTATCAATTTACATTCCCACCAACAGTGCAGGAGGGTTCCCTTTTCTCCACACCCTCTCCAGCATTTATTGTTTGTAGATTTTTTGATGATGGCCATTCTGACCTGTGTGATGTGATACCTCATTGCACTTTTGATTTGCATTTCTCTAATTAGTGCACATGACTATTTTTGAATTACGGTTTTCTCAGGGTGTATGCCCAGTAGTGAGATTGCTGGGTGATATGGTAGTTCTATTTTTAGTTTTTAAGGAAACTCCATACAGTTTTCCATAGTGGCTGTATCAATTTACATTCCCACCAATAGTGCAGAAGGGTTCCCTTTTCTCCACACCCTCTCCAGCATTTATTGTTTGTAGATATTTTGATGATGGCCAGTCTGACTGGTGTGAGATGATACCTCATTGTAGTTTTCATTTGCATTTCTCTAATGGTTAGTGATGTTGAGCATGCTTTCATGTGTTTGTTGGCAATCTGTATATCTTCTTTGGAGAAATGTCTACTTAGGACTTCTGCCCATTTTTGGATTGGATTTTTTGCTTTTTGATATTGAGCTGCATGAGCTGCTTGTATATTTTGGAGATTAATCCTTTGTCAGTTGCTTCATTTGGAAATATTTTCTCCCATTCTGAGGGTTGTCTTTTCATCTTGTTTATGGTTTCCTTTGCTGTGCAATAGCTTTTAAGTTTCATAAGGTCCCATTTGTTTATTTTGGTTTTTATTTCCATTTCTCTAGGAGGTGGGTCAAAAAGGATCTTGCTGTGATTTGTGTCATAGAGTGTTCTGCCTATGTTTTCCTCTAAGAGTTTTATATTGTCTGGCCTTACATTTACGTCTTTAATCCATTTTGAGTTTATTTTATTTTACGGTGTTAGGGAGTATGCTAATTTCATTCTTTTACGTGTAGCTCTCCAGTTTTCCCAGCACCACTTATTGAAGAGGCTGCCTTTTCTTCATTGTATATTCTTGCCTCCTTTATCAAAGATAAGGTGACCATATGTGCGTGTGTTTTTCTCTAGGCTTTCTGTCCTGTTTCATTGATCTATATTTCTGTTTTTGTGCCAGTATCATACTCTCTTGATTACTGTAGCTTTGTACTATAGTCTGACGTCTGGGAGCCTGATTCCTCCAGCTCCATTTTTCTTTCTCAAGACTGCTGTGGCTATTCGGGCTCTTTTGTGTTTCCATACAAATTGTGAAAATTTTGGTCTAGTTCTGTGAAAAATGCCATTGGTAGTTTGATAGGGATTGTACTGAATCTGTAGATTGCTTTGGGTAGTATATTCATCTTCACAGTGTTGATTCTTCCAATCCAAGAACAAGGTATATGTCTCCATCTGTTTGTGTCACTTTTAATTTCTTTCATCAGTGTCTTATAGTTTCCTGCATACGGGTCTTTTGTCTCCTTAGGTAGGTTTATCCCTAGGTACTTTATTCTTTTTGTTGCAAGGGTAAATGGAAGTGTTGCCTTAATTTCTCTTTCACATTTTTCATCATTAGTGTATAGGAATGCAAGAGATTTCTATGCATTAATTTTGTATCCCACTACTTTACCAAATTTGTTGATTAGCTCTAGTAGTTTTCTGGTAGCATCTTTAGGATTCTGTCTGTAGAGTATCATGTCATCTGCAGTGTCAGTTTTACTTCTTTTCTGATTTGGATTCTATTTATTTATTCTTCTTCTCTGATTGCTGTGACTAAAACTTCCAAAACTATGTTGAATAATAGTGGTAAAAGTGGGCAACCTTGTCTTGTTCCTGGTCTTAGTGGAAATGGTTTCAGTTTTTCACCACTGAGAATGATGTTGCCTGTGGGTTTGTCATATATGGCCTTTATTATGTTGAGATAAGTTCCCTCTATTCCTACTTTCTTGAGATTTTTATCATAAATGGGTGTTGAATTTTGTCAAAAGCTTTTTCTGCATCTATTGAGGTGATCATATGGTTTTTATCCTTCAGTTTGTTAATATGGTGTATCACATTGATTGATTTGTGTATATTGAAGAATCCTTGCATTCCTGGGATAAACCCCATTTGATCATGGTGTATGATACATTTGATGTGCTGTTGGATTATGTTTGCTAGTATTTTGTTGAGGATTTTTGCATGTGTGTTCATCAGTGATATTGGCCTGTAGTTTTCTTTCTTTGTGACATCCTTGTCTGGTTTTGGTGTCAGGGTGATGGTGGCATCGTAGAATGAGTTTGGGAGTGTTCCTCCCTCTGCTATGTTTTGCAAGAGTTTGAGAAGGATGGGGGTTAGCTCTTCTCTAAATGTTTGATAGAATTCGTCTGTGAATACATCTGGTCCTAGGCTTTTGTTTGCTGGAAGATTTTTAATCACAGTTTCAATTTCAGTGCTTGTGACTGGTCTATTTATTTTTTTCTATTTCTTCCTTGTTCATCTTGGAAAGTTGTGCTTTTCAAAGAATTTGTCCATTTCTCCCAGGTTGTTCATTTTAATGGCATAGAGTTGCTTGCAGCAATCTCTCATGATCCTTTGTGTTTCTGCAGTGTCAGTTGTTACTTCTCCTTTTTCATTTCTAATACTGTTGATTTGAGTATTTTCCCTGTTTTTCTTGATGAGTCTGGCTAATAGTTTATCAATTTTTTTATCTTCTCAAAGAAGCAGCTTTTAATTTTATTGATCTTTGCTATTGTTTACTTCATTTCTTTTTCATTTATTTCTGATTTGATCTTTATGATTTCTTTCCTTCTGCTAACTTCAGGGGTTTTTTGTTCTTCTTTCTCTAATTGCTTTAGTTGTAAGGTTAGATTGTTTATTTTAGGTGTTTCTTCTTTCTTGAGGCAGCATTGTATTGCTATAAACTTCCATCTTAGAACTGCTTTTGCTGCATCCCATAGATATTGGGGCATCGTGTTCTCATTGTCATTTGTTTCTAGGTATTGTTTTGATTTCTTCTTTGATTTCTTCAGTGATCTCTTGGTTATTTAGTAATGTATTTTTTACAGTTTTTTTTTCCTGTAATTGTTATCTAGTCTCATAGCATTGTGGTCAGTAACAGTATTTGGTATTATTTCAATTTTCTTAAATTCACCAAGGCTTGATTTGTGACCCATGATATGATCTATCCTGGAGAATGTTCCATGAGCACTTGAGAAGAAAGTGTATTCGGTTGTTTTTGGAAAGAGTGTCCTATTAATATCCATTAAGTCCATTAAGTCCATCTTGTTTAATGTATCATTTAAAGCTTGTGTTTCTTTATTTATTTTAATTTTGGATGATCTGTCCATTAGTGAAAGTGAGGTTTTAAAGTACCTACTCTTATTATATTACTGTTGAGTTCCCCTTTTATGGCTGTTAACATTTGCCTTATGTATTGAGGTGCTCCTATGTTGGGTGCATAAATATTTACAATTGTTATATATCCTTGCATTGATCCCTTGATCATGATGTAGTGTTCTTCTTTGTCTCTGGTAATAATCTTTATTTTAAAGTCTATTTGTATGATTTGAGAATTGCTTCTTCAGCTTTCTTTTGATTTCCATTTGCATGGAATTTCTTTTTCCATCCCCTCACTTTCAGTTTGTATGTGTCCCTAGGTCTGAAGTGGGTCTCTTGTAGACAGCATATATATGGGTCTTGTTTTTGTAACCATTCAGCCAGTCTATGTCTTTTGGTTGGAGCATTTAATCCATTTACATTTAAGTAATTATTGACATGTATATTCCTATTACCATTTTCTCAATTGTTTGGGGTTTGTTTTTGTAGGTCTTTTCCTTCTCTTGTGTTTCCTTCCTAGAAAAGTTCCTTTAGCATTTGTTGTAAAGCTGGTTTGATGGTGCTCAATTCTCTTAGCTTTTGCTTGTGTGTAAAGGTTTGAATTTCTCCATCGAAACTGAATGAGATCCTGTCTGGGTAGAGTAATCGTGGTTGTAGGTTTTTCCCTTTCATCACTTTAAATATGTCCTGCCACTCCCTTCTGGCTTGTGGAGTTTCTGCTGAAAGATCAGCTGTTAACCTTATGGGGATTCCTTTGTATGTTATTTGTTGCTTTTCTCTTGCTGCTTTGAATATTTTTTCTTTGTATTTAATTTTTGATATTAAATACAAAGTTTGATAGTTTGACTAATATGCATCTTGGCGTGTTTCTCTTTGTATTTCTCCTGTATGGGACCCTCTGCACTTCCTGGACTTGATTGACTATTTCCTTTCCCATATTAGGGAAGTTTTCAACTATAATCTCTTCAAATATTTTCTCAGTCCCTTTCTTATTCTCTTCTTCTTTTAGGACTCCTATAATTTGAATGTTGGTGCATTTATTGTTGTCCCAGAGGTCTCTGAGACTGTCCTCAATTCTTTACATTCTTTTTGCTTTATTCTGCTCTGCAATAGTTATTTCCACTGTTTTATCTTGCAGGTCACTTATTCGTTCTTCTGCCTCAGTTATTCTGCTATTGATTCCTTCTAAAGAATTTTTAATTTCATTTATTTTGGTGTTCATCATTGTTTGTTTGCACTTTAGTTCTTCTAGGTCCTTGTTAAACGTTTCTTGTATTTTCTCCATTCTATTTCCAAGATTTTGGATCATCTTTACTATCATTACTCTGATTTCTTTTTCAGGTAGACTGCCTATTTCCTCTTCATTTCTTTGGTCCGTTGAGTTTTTACTTTACTCCTTCATCTGCTGCATATTTCTCCGTCTTGTCTTTTTGCGTAACTTACTGGGGTCTCCTTTTTGCAGGCTTCAGTTTTGCAGTTCCTCTTGTTTTTGGTGTCTGCCTCCAGTGGGTAAGGGTCATTCAGTGGACTCCTAGTGGAGGTGATTAGTGCCTGTGTTCTCCCAGATGAGGCTGGATCTTGTCTTTTTGGTGGGCAGGCCCATGTCCAGTGGTGCGTTTTGGGCTGTCTGTGAACTTAGTATGATTTTAGGCAGCCTCTCTGCTAATGGGTGGGGTTGTGTTCCTGTTTTGCCAGTTTTTTCGCATGGGGTATCCAGCGCTGGAGCTTGCTGGTCATCGAGTGGAGCTGGGTCTTAGTGTTGAGACAGAGATAGCTGGGAGAGCTCTTGCTGATTGATACCACATCGGGCTGGGAGGTCTATTCTGGTCCAATGTCCTGAACTCGGCTCTCCCACCTCAGAGGCCCAGGCCTGACACCCGGCCAGAGCACCATGACTCTGTCAGCCACACGGCTTTTGGGAAGTGTGAGATCTCTGCCAGCATTCAGGAGGTGTTCTGTAGGAGTTGTTCCACATGTAGATGTTTTTTTGTTTTGTTTTGTTTTTTTTTGCAGTGTGCGGGCCTTCACTGCTGCAGCCTCTCCCATTGCGGAGCACAGGCTCCAGACACACAGGCTTAGCAGCCATGGCTCACAGGCCCAGCCACTCCGCAGCATGTGGGATCCTCCTGGACCGGGGCATGAACCTGTGTCTCCTGCATCGGCAGGCGGACTCTCAACCACTGTGCCACCAGGGAAGCCCCTAGATGTATTTTTGATGTATTTGTGGGGAGAAAGATGATCTCCATGTCTTATTCTTCCTCCATCTTGGAGATCCTCCTCAAGATATTTTAGACATGCCTATCTTTTGGGGCTGCCAAAGTAGGTGAAAGTAAAGGTGAAGTCTGAGTATCTGAAATCTGGTGGGGTGTGGTCATGGCGGGGCCAGGGTTGCTCAAGGTGAAGGGGAGCCCTACCTTTAATGTTATTTTAAGTGGTCTTTTCTTGATTCAGTGGTTGATTGTTTGCTGTGAGCTTTTGGCTGTTTTCCAGAGTTCTCAGTTGGTTCTGTCAATTTAGCTTGTTTTTGATGTTTCTGTGGAAGTATAGGCATCAGGAGCTATGTACAATATTATTTTCCTGATATCACTCTCTCTTTAAATTAGCTTTAAGCATTCCTTTCCTAAATATATCCTTCCCTGGAGAAATGGTTTGGGGACTCAATGTAGGCAGTATTGTTTTCCATATTTCTCCTCAGTATTTTATGAATATAGACATATAGGTATATTGATATATAGATATGAATTTTTAATGATACTTTATATGAAAAGCAGAAGTCAGAAATTCTAATCAACCAAATTCACCGTGATGATTTTTAAGGCTCACTGCATCTATTTATTTTCATAACAGAAGCAGTTTGCTTTATGTGAGAACAGATGTATGTGTGATTATTTGCCCTGAAATACCCAAGCACTGGAGTAAAGCAGCAATTTACAATTGCTGCGTAAGACTTATTTTAAGTACACAATTAGTGAACAATGAAGAACTCATTACCTCTTATATCTTTACAGTCAAGGAAACAAACAATTAAAATTGGTGGTGTGAAAACATGTGTAGATAAACTTACGTACACATAAACACACATCACAGTATTCCAAGTTTCCTGAAACTGGAACGCATCTGCCATCTTTATTAGAGACTTTCCTATAGATGAAAAAATTAGCCAGAAGTTGGTTTTGTCTTGGTGTCCCTTAACCTTTTGATATTTGTTTCCATTATTTAAGTAATTATTTATTTTTGATAAAGAAGAGGGGAAAAACAACCATAGAAGAAACAGGGATCATAAGGAGGAAACTACCTTCATTCTTGATCTGGTAAATCTTTGCCAGATTAATCTCCATTTAGTTACCCCCTTGCTGATAATAGGACACTTATTAACAGTTCCTCCAAAAGAATTGTTGATTTTTCAATAGCATTATCTATGTTTCTGTAAATGGAAGATACATTTGTTTACAATACCCTGCTCTAAATCATTTGTTTTACCATATATGGACTCCAACAGCAAGTGTACTATTAGTGCACTACAGCAATCCTATTACACTCGTGGTCATCAATATGCTTTTCTAGGAAATTTTTGATACCTTCTCTTCTCTCAAATCTTTATCTCCTCTTCCCCCATATTCACCTTTCACTTTTAGGTGATGACCTTCCTTCTTCCACTGAGGCATTTTCATCATAAGAGAAATCAGCTTCACTCATCCTGTGCTTGCCAACTAATATATATAGATTAGATAGATAGATAGATAGATAGATAGATAGATAGATTCTACCTTTGTTCCCATTGCTATGCATAAGCCCTTCCTGAGCTTAACCCAGCTTTATATACAGCCCAGATCTTCCCTAAAATTCTAGACGCATACATGGAACTGGCCATTCATCATCTTCTTTTGAAAGTAAACTAGGTACCTCAAAAATAATTTTAAAGTAAAATCTTTATTGGCTTAAAATATAAATAGTTAAGAGCATATAAAATATGATTATACAGTTCAATATATCTCTAAAAAGACAATGCACTGTTTACCAGCATCACAGAAGTCCCTCTTTTGTCTTTGCTGATGTGTCAACTCCCCAGTTAACAATATCCTAATTCTTAATAATATAGGGTAGTTTTGTCTGTTTTTACACTTTATATAAACGTAGGAATCCTACAGTATGTACTCTTTCGCACCTATTTTATCTTAACGTTATTTGTGGGATGCATTCTTGATGTTACAAAGAGATACATAGCTGTATAATATTGTATACATATATCATAAGTTACTGCTGGTCACTGTGTAGTTTGCTTCTAGTTTGGGGGTGCTATAAAATTTCTTGTACGTGTCTTTCGGCGACATTTGTGCGCAGCACTATTTGGCATATATCTCAGAGTGAAATTCCTCGGTATGTGTATATTTTGCTTTAGTAGACACAGCTAGACAGTTTTCCAATGTGGCACCAACTTATACCCTCCTCAGCAGTTTATGAGTGTAATCTCTATATCATATATCCAAAACCTAACTTCGTTCTGCCTACCACAAACAATCTCTTTTAAAGTCATCTACCATTTGAATAAGTGGCAGATTTATTTTTCTGTTTGATCACTTATGTCAAAAAACAAATCCTGACAACATTTTTAAGTCTTATTTTTCTCATTGCTGTACTTTCAGTCCGTCAGCAAATCCTGAAGCCTCTCTTGAAAAAGCGTGTGGCATACAAATACATATCAATGGTATACGTACATATATTAGTACAACCACTTCTAATCTGCCATGAGTTCTTGGCTGTTTTTGGTTTTTTTTTAACAATTTTATTGGCGTATAGTTGCTTTACAATGTTGTGTTAGTTTCTGCTGTATTACGAAGTGCATCAGCTATATGTATACATATATCCCCATATCCCCTCCCTCTTGTCTGGTTTTTAATTGGCTACAAGTTCCATTCCATCGCTTACAGCTGGTTCTCCACTGAGCAGCCGGAGGAATTATAAAACATAAGCCACATCTTATCCTCATTGGTGACTCATCTCACTCAGAGTAAAAGACTCTTACAATGGTCTCTCAGCCTTTATTACTTTGTCCCTTGTTTCTTATCTTACCTCATCTCCTGCCCCTTTCCCCTTGCCAACTACACCCCTGCCACACTGGCCTTCTTGCCATTGCTCAAATGTTTGAAGCATGGTCATATGTCTGGTCCTTACACATGCTATTATTTCCAACCAGGTGTGCTTCTCTAGGAACCCAGTCTTTTCTCAAGTGTTAACTCATTAAAAAGTAAATATTAACCCCTGCACCTCCCTTGCACTCCCTTTTCCCTTACTTTCATTTGTCTATGTAGCAGTTATTGAAATAGTAATTGTTTATTTACAAATTTACCAACACTAGAGAAGATGTATGACAAGAGTATGACTTTATTTTATTCAATCTGTTTCCCAGTTACCTAGAACAGTGCCTAGGATGAACTAGATATTAATATGAAGTATATTAGTCAATAAATAAATGGATTTGTCTCCTCCGTGAATAAGTAATTTTTTAAATAGAGTGTTAATCCAAAGGCATTTTTAAGAATTAAAGAATATTTAAAAGATTGTTTAGTCCAAATTCTTCTGTTCAAACTAAAAATCACAAGGGAGATGCTCAGAGATACTAAGCAATATGGAAGCATTAATCAATTGTAAGACTAAAAGCATTTGTATTTCTAAAAAGTTAATTATTTGCATGTGTTAAATATAAATTGAGTACCATAACATTTTGATTACTTACATAAACTATATTTAGCATAATTCAATATTTCCAAATATTCCTTGGTTACCCAGTGTTGTCATTAGACATAGGAATGATTGCTCTAAACTGTGATAATATTGTGGATTCTAACACTTTTTACATTTGCATGGATCAATACCAAGATCAGAGATTTCTGAAATAATATGGATGTGGCAGTTACGTAATCTCAGAAATTCCTTGGGCTTCCGTGGTGGTGCAGTGGTTAAGAATCTGCCTGCCAATGCAGGGGACATGGGTTTGAGCCCTGGTCCGGGAAGATCCACATGCCATGGAGCAACTAAGCCCATGGGCCGCAACTACTGAGCCTGCACTCTAGAGCCTGCGAGCCACAACTACTGAGCCTATGCTCTAGAGCCTGCGAGCCACAACTACTGAACCTGCCCTCTAGAGCCTGTGTGCCACAACTACTGAGCCTGCACACCTAGAGCCCATGCTCTGCAACAGGAGAAGCCACCTCAATAAGAAGCCTGTGCATCACAACGAAGAGTAGGCCCCGCTCACCAGAACTAGAGAAAGCCTGCACGCAGCAACGAAGACCCAACGCAGCCAAAAATAAATAAATAGTTAAAAAAAAAATCCTCAATGTGATCCATATTAGCACACTTGAGTTTTAAAATATTCAGTTCAATTGTGGTATCAGTTAGAAAAATCATTAGAGATTAAAATGTTATTTTGCAGGGTTGTTATTAATAAATATCCATGCTAAGTGCTCATTCAATACAAATTGGAATAAACTGGTTTAAGGGAAGCAGGAAGATCTTTTCCCCCAGGTTCCTTTTTCCCTGGTTTTCTAATCCAAGATATTGCATATTTAGCAATGAATTTCTTCCCTTTGTCAAATATACATGTGAAGTAAGAAGAAATACATATATTGGTCTCTGGCTGTAGTCCCTGACACAGGGCTCGTCAAACCTTTGTAAATTGCTAAGTGATAGAACTGGGAGCATCTCTCATTCTGTTGAGGTGACTCTGGGTGAGCTCCTGAATGGGGATGGTCACCAGGAAGACCAATCCATGATAAGAAGCTTAGAACTTTCAGCCTCACTTCTTGTCCTCCAGAGAGGGGAGAGAGTCTGGCAGTGGAGTTAATAATTGATCTTGTCTACATGAGAAAGCTTCCATAAGATCCCAGTAATATGGGAACTTGGGAGCTTCCAGATTGATAAACATACTCACATTCCAGGGCAATGTACTCTAACGCTATGGAGACAACCCTCCTGCACTCAGGACCCTTCCAGACCTTGCCCTACGTATCTCTTCAGCTGGTTGTTCATATGTATCCTGTGTCACATCCTCCCTGAGTTCTGTGAGCTGTTCTAGCAAAAAATCATAGTCAAGGGGCAGGAGGTCATGGGAATCCCTGATTTCTTGCCAAGGTGGACAGAAATTCCAGGTAACCTGGGGACCTACTATTGCAATTGTCATGTAAAGTTGAGGGGCAGGGCAGTCTTATGTGACTTAGACCTCCCCCTGTGAGATTTGATGCTATCACCAGGTAGATAGTGTACGAATTAGGTTAAATTGTAGGGACACCTGGCTCGTGTCACAGAATCACGTGGTGTGCCTAAAACACCCACACATTTTGTAACCAGGGTGTCAGAAGTGAAGTATTCTGTGTGGTAGTAGAGAAAGAAACAGGAGGAGAGCTGTAGGTTTCTCAAATAGAACACATTACGATATGATGATGTTAAATCCTATTCTGGGCTCAAGTTTCAATCAGAGAAGTGGGACAGAACAGAAAAGGACATTGAGGGGAAAGTTAGGATGTCATAGAGACTAGAATATCTAAAGATGGGACAGACGGAAGGCCCTAGAATCCAGCTTTTATTCCTTTCCTGTAGGTAGAGTGCGGACAAGAAGGACTATGATATAATTCAAAGTGGACATTAGTTATGCAGAACTGAGTCATGCTGAGCCTTGTCTTCATCAATTTTGAACACTTGGACTTTGAGCAATTTCCATCATCTCTGTAGCTTAAAACTCTTTGTTTTCTGTGGATAATGATTCTTATTTTGTGCTAGGATTAAATAGGTAATGCATTAAAGCTCTGGTTACATGGTTTAGATTAAATAAATATTATCTCGCTGCTTTTTTTCTACAGATGCTCTTAGAAACAAGTCCTGTGACAATTTTCTGAGTCTTCTTTTTTTTTTTTTGGTGTGGGGTTTGTGGTTCCAAAATCAGGATTTCTGTATCAAGCAGACACAGCCTTAGCATGTGCTTTCTCCTCTCTCCTGACATTTCACAGACTAGTGAAGGACATGGGAGTGATGCTTAATGAATTTACATATTAAAGTTACTTTGGTCTCTGAAGGTGAAAGATTTTGTCGAAATTCCAGGTACAGCTCACTGGTTGGATGGAAATGGACATATCTGAATGTATCAACCAACTCCAGCTGAATTTCAAAACCTCCAAGATCCTTGAACCATCAAGTACATTTGCAAATGTATTTTCACTTAACCTTTTTTGAATCAAAGATAATTTAAAGAAAAAAAGTTTAGCTAAGTAGTTTGAGTTCATTTACACTTAATATCATCAAAATGCCATTTTGCAAGCACTTTAAGCCGTTTTGAATTCTTTTAATATGTTTAAAAGCCTTGAAAAAAGTGTGTTTTATATTTACAAAAAAGGAGCTGACATATATTAACAAAAGAGAACACACCCCAGACACTTGATTCTTAGAATATATTCGCAGTGATTTCTTCTCAGTGGCATCATAGATAAAATTTGACCCTTCTGCAAAGTTAAACACATACCTCTTCTTCCAGGGTACAAAACAAAATTTCCTCTTTATTTTCTTCTAAGCACAAAAGAAGGGTTTGAATAGGAATGTGAGGAGGTCCTTGCAGGGGAGGAATTTAGAAAAAGAGCAAAATTTATTAGTTAAAAAAGTTCTAAATGTAATGGTGAGAATAAACTCCTCAAAAATATAGAGCGTGCTCTGTGCCATTAGTAAGATGCTTTGTGTAACCTGTGTGTTTCCATAAACCCCTCACCCAGAAGTCTACCCCAGCCCAGAATCAAAAGGCACAGACACTTCACACAGGTTATTTTCTCCTGTCCTCCTTCTTTTATACCTTGCTTTTTACTCTGGTTTTATTGGTGGTCGTGGTGTTCCTGTAGATAGGAACACGTGCATTAAAGGAAAAAAAAAAATCACTCTGAGGATTTTTGTGTGTGCAGCTCTCATGTTTCACGAAGCCTCTTCCCCAATCATGATTATATGGGTTCCTCTTAGATGGAGGACCCAGTGAAGAGAGAGTCATTGGCTCCCATCACCCCTCCAACACTCTCTAAAGCACTCTCTAAAGCCATCCTTGAAACTCAACAATTGAAGTAAAAAGAGCTTTTAATAAAACAAAGTAGCTCCTCTGTCAATGAGATTGTTGACCCTAAGTTGCTCCAAAATAAGCCCTCCAGAGCCAGCACAGGAGACCCCAGCGTGGTATGTCACTGGCATATTTTTCAGTATTTCTGTGTGTGTGTTTGTATGTAGTTACATACATAGAATTTATATATAGTCTATAGTTTTTTATTTCTGTGTATGTATATGCATATGCTGTGTATGAGTATTTTTGTTTCCTGTGTATGTGTGTATTTCATGCCTGTGTGTTTATCTCACATACACAAACAGGCATACATATATAGATATAGATGTATTTGTTTTTCACATACTTTTTTTTAGACATAATGCTATCGCACACTTAATAGACTACAGTATAGTGTAAACATAACTTTTATGTGCCCTGGGAAACCAAAAATTTATGTAACTCATTTTATTGTGGTGGTCAGGAACCTAACCTGCAATATCTCTGAGGTCTGCCTGTATATGGTTATCAGAAAATAACACCATCAGGTGTTGATGGGAAGAGACTTTTGGTCAGTTATTTTGATGAGAAGGGTGAACAGGGGAGCCTGAAATACACATTGCTGCCCAACATGTGAGGCATCTCAGGAGGGAGGGAAGTAGAGGAAATGAATGCACTGGGTACCCAAGGTTGGAAGGTTATATTAACAGGCAGGAAAAAGTAGTAGGAGATCAAACAAAACTTGGATCTTCCTGCAAACTTTGCCTCAAGTGAGCCTGTGAAATATATATAGGTAACAAGGTGAAGCTGATAAATATTAAAAGCATTTGAATAATTCCTGTCCAAAGCAGAACAAGTTTGCTTCTTCTGTATTGCTAGTTTAGCCAATTGTATGAACCATAGTATAGTCAGGACATGGAAGCAACCTAAGTATCCATCGACAGATGAATGGATAAAGAAGATGTGGCATGAGCTTCCCTGGTGGCGCAGTGGTTGAGAGTCCGCCTGCCGATGCAGGGGACATGGGTTTGTGCCCCGGTCCGGGAAGATCCCACATGCCGCGGAGCGGCTAGGCCCGTGAGCCATGGCCGCTGAGCCTGCGCGTCCAGAGCCTGTGCTCCGCAACGGGAGAGGCCACAGCAGTGAGAGGCCCGCGTACCACACACACACAAAAAAAAGAAGATGTGGCACGTATATATAATGGAATATTACTCAGCCATAAAAAGAAACAAAATTGAGTTATTTGTAGTGAGGAGTATGGACCTAGATAGAGTCTGTCATACAGAGTGAAGTAAGTCAGAAAGAGAAAAACAAATACTGTATGCTAACACATATATATGGAATCTAAAAAAAAAAAAAAAAAAAGGTCTGAGGAACCTAGGGGCAGGACAGGAATAAAGACGCAGAGAATGGACTTGAGGACATGGGGAGGGGGAAGGGTAAGCTGGGACAAAGTGAGAAAGTAGCGTTGACATATATACATTACCAAATGTAAAACAGATAGCTAGTGGGAAGCAGCTGCATAGCACAGGGAGATAAGATCCCTGCTTTGTGACCACCTAGAGGGATGGGATAGGGAGGGTGGGAGGGAGGCTCAAGAGGGGGTACATGGGGACATGTGTATGCATATGGCTGATTTGCTTTGTTGTGCCACAGAAGCTAACAGAGTATTGTGAAGCAATTATACTCCAATGAAGATCTGTAAACAAAACAAAATAAAAGCATCAAACTCAGAAAAGAAATATATATGGAAGCAAAAAAATTAATGATTATGGTTTGAATAGTTTACATTATATTCTAATTTTGTCATCCTCTGCTTTAGATATAATTGCCTTATAATATTTTTAATGTAATTCTGATAAATTCATCCTTTTGAAATTTTCTTTCGTTTAGTTTAAAACATTTTAGCAAAAATTTTCTTCAGGAGGCTGATCTTTCTTACGCATTGCCTGTATTCAGGTCTGTCCACGTGGGAGGTTTAAAAAGATACAAAGATAAAACGTAGTCAAGTCTTGAAGAGGAGTAGTTAATGTGGATCTGTGCAGACCTACTAGAAAAAATAAACAAGGTGTCTTTTAAATAGCAATTGTTTACTAATATTTGTATATTTAAAGCAGGTCAGAATACTTCTGTACCTTGTGAATAACATCCAGTAAAAACAAGGGCTGAACAACCACATGTACAGCTGACAATTGTCTTGATCTCTTTTACATTCATTGGACATTTTCCCTAATCTATATTCTGCCTTATCATGAACTTCAGGTACATTTTGTGGTTTTTCTTGCTCTCAACATTGTACTCAGTTCTTGTAACTGATGATAGTTTGGTTTCTGTCTTACACAACCTTCCTTCTTGAAGAAGATGGGCCCACAGATATTCATTAACCAAATTGTATCTCTGGTTTGGGAATGATACTAAAAATATTAAAACTAAAAGTGACCAAATATTTCATCTTCCTATAAAAGGTACCTTCCAAGTTATAAACCATGATTCCCTTTATGTTCCTGTAGGCTTCTGATCATTCTAATACCTTACTGTTATAATCCATTTACTCTAGGGAAAAAAAAAGCCAGTCAGAAAGAATCAATGGGAGACTTCCCTCATGGTCCAGTGGTTGAGACTTCACACTTCCACTGCAAGGGGCACAGGTTTGATCCCTGGTCAGGGAAACTAAGGTCCCACATGATGCATGGCATGGCCAAAAAAAAAAAAAAAAAAATCGATGAACCTGACACCTGACTCTAAGTTTTCAGTACCTTTTATTGTTAGTTGTTTGTTGCTATTGTTTTTGATTATTTTTGTTTGGGGAAGAGGTGTAGACATACTGGAATGCACTTGCCCACAGCTCCAATGTTTACATCTTCTCCATCCAAGAGACTGGGTCCAAATTCTCTTAGTTCCAACTCCATATTCCCATAGGGACTCATTATCTTGGCTTGGGTTCAGTGCCCAGTGCCAGTCCAGGCTTTTTTGCTCAGAGGGTAGGGATATCAAAAACTAACAGCACTATACGCCAGTAAAAAAAAAAAAAAAAAAAAATAATTTTTAAAAAGCAACTATACCCTGATAAAAACATTCATTTAAAAAAAAAAAAAAACATTCATTTAAAAAAACACACACACACCACAACAGCAAGGCCACTGAGGCCCTCTCCTGAGATCTCACAAATGAGCTCACATGTTTTCCTCATAAAACCTTGTAGGTGCATCCAAAGTTGTGTTGAAGTGATTTTCTGAAGTCGCATTGTTACATTATAGATGTGAGACCATAGCGTAGGTTTTCTGACTAGTAGATTAAAAGTTGTTTCCAGGGACCCATCTGCATTGTGGATGCTCCTTTTCTTGACTTGTAGACTCAACACCCCTTCATCCTCCTATATTAGTCCCTAATTTTCCGTTTCCTCCGTATATCTGGCCCTCTGGAGCTAAAAGTTCAGGCGATAGAAGGTTGTGTTTCTGCACCCCTTGGCATTTTCTTCTTTCCCTCTTATATGTAGACTCTCACTACTCTGCTAGGGATGGCCTCCCCTTGAAATGCAGCCAAAGCGATGGGGCACCAGCACCCTGAAGCAGAGTTGCAAAAAGCCACATGAAAGCAATGTAGTTGCTGGAAATATGATTCCTTAGGTGTGTCTAGATAATACTCAGGTGCACCAGAACTTGTATCAGTTGATGCCAGTGAGAACTGTGAGGTTTCATTTAGTTCTCTGAAAACACACAGAGCATTGACTCGCCCAGGTCATTAGCCATTAGGTTGTTAAAAACGTGCCAGATGCTTTTATACTACAGGATTGGCTTCAATATGCAAAACTGTTGGCTGGCTACATAAGAGCCTCTTTATGGAAGATGTATTATGAAATAAATGATGCATTGCTTTTCTTTCTTTTTTACATTTTTGACAAAATTACAGACTTAAAAGTTGCTAGACTAATACAAAGAATTACCATATATTCTTTACCCAAATTCTCCAAATGTTAATATTAGTATATTTCTATATTTGTTTTGTCATGCTCATCTCCCCCTCTCTCTCTCTCCAGATAGATAGATTGTAGATAGATACATAGATAGATAAGAGATATATGCACACAGTAGGTATCTGTGTATATAGATAGATATGTGTTTGTTGATCTGTATAATCTATTATTGATCATCTGTTTTTTTAAGAGTAAGTTGCAACTATGATGTTTACTAATAAATATTTGTGTTTCCTTGAAATTGGACATTCCTTTTCCTACGTAAAAGCCATGATTATCAAAATCCAGAAATTGCCGTCGACAGAATAGCATTATCTAGTCTACACACAGTATCCTGATTTTATCAGCTGTCCCAATATTGTGCATTATAATCAAAGCAGATCACATTTAATGTGTTGCACTGAGTTGTTATGTGTCTTTAAGCCTCTTTTAATCTGAATGATCCCGTCTATCCTTGGGTATCTTGACATTGATATTTTGGACGAACATAGGTGATTTCATTTATTTTTCTTACTGAAGAACAGTTGCTTTACAATATTATATTATTTTCAGGTGTACAACATAGTGATTCAATATTTTTAGATTATATCCCATTTAAAATTATTGCAAAACAATGGCTATATTTTCCTGTGCTGTATAATATATTCTTGTTGCGTATCTATTTTATACAAAGTAGTTATTATATCTTAATACCATGCTCCTACCTTGTCCCTCTCCTCATCTCTTTCCCCGTTGGTAACCACTAGTTTGTTTTCTGTACCTGTGAGTCTGTTTTGTTATATACATTCATTTGCTTGTACGCGGGCCTCTCACTGCTGTGGCCTCTCCCGTTGCGGAGCACAGGCTCCGGACGCGCAGGCTCAGCAGCCATGGCTCACGGGCCCAGCCGCTCCGTGGCATGTGGGATCTTCCCGGACCAGGGCACAAACCCGCATCCCCTGCATCGGCAGGCGGACTCTCAACCACTGCGCCACCAGGGAAGCCCCATTTGCTTTATTTTTTAATACTACCTGTAAGTAATAACAGAGTACTTGTCTTTCTCTGACTTATTTCACTAAGCATAATACTCCCTAGATCCTTTAATGTTGCTGCAAATGGCAAAATTTCATGCTTTTTATGGCTAAATAATATTCATATATATTCATATGAATATATGTATCACATCTTCTTTATCCATTCATCTATCAATGGGCATTTATGTTGCTTCCATATCTTAGCTATTATAAATAATGCTAATATTATAAATGTTCATAACAGCATTTGGGTACTGCTATGAACATTTGGGTACATGTATCTTTTAGATTTATGTTTTAGTCTTCTTCAGATATATACTCAGGAGTGGAATTGCTGGATCATATGGTAACTCTAGTTTTAGTTGAGGAACCTCCATACTGTTCTCCATAGTGGCTGCACCAATTTACATTCCCACAAACAGTGTACAAAAATCCCCTTTTCTTCACATCCTCGCCAACATTTGTTATTTGTGGTTTTTTTGATGATGGCCATTATAATAGGTGTGAGGTGATTTCTCATTGTGGTGTTAATTTGCATTTCTCTGATGATTAGTAATATTGAGCAGCTTTTCATGTGTCTGTTGGCCATCTGTATTCTTTGGAAAAATGTCTATTCAGGTCTTCTGCCCACTTTTTGCTTTTTTTTTTTTTTTTTTTTTAATATTGAGTGTATGAGCCATTTGTTTATTTTGGATATTACCACCTTGGTGATCATATCATTTGCAGATATTTTGTCCCATACAGTAGTTTGTCTTTTCATTTTGTGGATGATTTTCTTTGATGTGTAAGAGCTTTTAAATTTAATTAGGTCCTATTTGCTTATTTTTGCTTTTATTTCTTTTGCCGTAGGAGACAGATCCAAACAAAATATTGCTATGATTAATGTCAAGTAGTGTTCTGCCTATGTTCTCCTCTAGGAGTCTTATGGCTTCAGGTTGTACATTTAGGTCTGTAATCCATTTTGAGTTTACTTTCTGTGTGCTGTGAGGGAGTGTCCTAATCTCATTATTTTTATTTTTTTATTTTTGCGATATGAGGGCCTCTCACTGCTGTGGCCTCTCCTGTTGCAGAGCACAGGCTCCGGATGTGCAGGCTCAGTGGCCATGGCTCACAGGCCCAGCCACTCCGCGGCATGTGGGATCTTCTGGGACCCAGGGCATGAACCCGCGTCCCCTGCATCGGCAGGCGGACTCTCAACCACTGCGCCACCAGGGAAGCCCCTAATCTAATTCTTTACATGTAGCTGTCCAGCTTTCCCAGCACCACTTACTGGAGAGACTGTCTTTTCTCCATCTTTGTCATAGATTAATTGACCATAAGTGTGTGTTTACTTCTGGATTCTCTTTTCTGTTCCATTGATCTATGTGTCTGTTTTTGTACCTGAATTGGAATCTCAGTTCTTTCTCTTAGTACCTGTAAGATTTGGGCATGTAATGAATTTAAACAATATTTTCCTCATGAAGATGATACACACCTCACAACAAGCTATAATTAAACCCTTGTGAGGGAAATCTTTCATTGTTTTCTAGAAAATTGATTCAGTGGAAGAGAGTGAGAATAAATACACAGAATCTTAGGCTGAAAATTTGAAGATGGAGTTTTACAGAAGCCAAATGATAGAATAATTTAAATGTTCTAGTTTGACAAAGAAAAGCCCCTGCGTGTGTAGATGTGGTAAACTTCATTTAGGAAAAAATTGGAAATACTATAAAAAATATTATTTAAATGTGATTAAGTGGTTATATATATATATATATATGTATATTAAATTTAGTACTGAGCGCATTATTTTTGTTTAAGCTTTTACATTGATTATTTGGAAATATTATCTCACCTTACAGTAGATTTGCATCTACCATGCATCCTTTGTCTTAATGAGGATCAGTTCAAGAAAGCCATATGAAAATTTGCAAGTTTGGTAATATTCCAAATTTGGATGGAGTGTGGAAACATAGAATCAATAATTATTGGTAGAAATAGATATAAAATGTTTCATTCATCCATTCATTAAATTATATTCTTACTGTTTTCCAGCAATTATGCTGGGAACTAGGAATACAAAAGTGAATAAATAAAATCTTTGAGCAAACATTTTTGAGAAAAGTTTAGGAAACACCTGCTAAACTCAGAAATAAGCATATGCTTCAACACAGCAATTCCATGGATAAAATTTAACCAAATCTATCCAGATAATTGTAGAAAGACATTCAGAACAGCATTATTTATAATAGAAAAAAAATAAAATTAGTTTAATGTTTACCTACAGTAGTGGATAATTTAACTACCTTATGCTACAACTATAATGATGTAATATTCTGGAGAGACTAAGAATTAGGTAGATTCTATTATAGAAAGAGTGAACTGTATATTATTGTCCTGTAATACAAATGTATGTGTCTCTGACATGTCTCTGTGCTTTCATCCAAAAATTTATATAAGAAACTGTTAACAATTAATTCAGGAAACTAGATGCACGGTATAAGTGGGGATAGAGACTTTTGCTTATCACAACTTTTACTACCATTTAAAGTTTTTAACATATGCATGTATTAGTATTACTTAAAAAAATAATGGACATCGAAAAAGATATAGATTAATGTTCCTTGATTTAAAACCCTATCCATTATTTTACCACATGCTCTCCTTATTAGGAGCTATGTGATCAAGCTCTTCTAGAATCTGTACGAGATAAAACATGGGAACAAATCTACACATATGACAGCTTTCATCTTCAAATTTCCTGTTGAAAGATCCAATTCATGTGAAAGAGAACTCTTTCTACCACTGCTGGAAACAGAGAATCTCCTCAAAGATGTTGATCAGGATGTGACAAAGAAGAGCGTAGAGAAAGTGGGACTAGAGGCTTAACTTCCCTGACAGTCACCTTGGATTAAACCCATAGGCTAACTGCCTGGACGTTTCTTCCCAGCCCTGTCTCCATCCACACAATGTTATTTTTCTCCTTTCCAATTAACATTTTCTCAGTGACATTTGTGTGTCAGAAGAAAGGAATTCCAAAATTTTTGACTCCATAAAATTTTTCTGTTCTTGACCTTAAGACAAAAATTTAGATTCAAACACAGAACTAAACCATTAGCAGAATAA
Source organism: Orcinus orca (assembly GCF_937001465.1). Lineage (NCBI taxonomy): Eukaryota > Metazoa > Chordata > Mammalia > Artiodactyla > Delphinidae > Orcinus > Orcinus orca. The sequence continues at coordinate 15,052,864 of NC_064565.1, read as the reverse complement.
ACATAGGATTCATATCTTTCATATAAATTAGGGAGTGAGAGGAGACATGATTAATAAGACCAGGAGGGAAAAATTACAAGAAAACATAATAAACATAGAACATAGAAAAAGAGAAATAACACTAACACATGAGTTTCTTCATATATATAATTTTGTAAAAATATATCTAGCTCAGTCTCTTTTATGAATGTAGATGTAAAATTCCAAAATAAAATATTACCAAACTAATCCAGCATGTCATGAGTTACTATGGTATCATACAGGAATGCAATTTCCTTCTAAAAAGCATAAAATTTATTAATTTAATCCATAATGTTAATATGTTACAGAAGAAAACAACATTAAGCTGGGTCAGTGTTTCTTAGCAGGGACATGGATCGCATTTGAGGAAAATACTGCCACGCATGGCAGAAGCTTTGGCATGTGTGGTGTCTCCCCAGTGAATGCCCCTAGCACTCTCCAGTTACTGGAGCGACCAAAAATATGGACTCTCCTTTTTTGCACCACGTTCAAATGTTCCCTGTGGGAGATTGTCTCAGGTTGAACATCATGTCAACATAGAAACTAAGAAACTTTCATCAGGTTTAAGACCCATTCATTTGTATCCCCTTAAGTCTTAATACAGTGGGAATAGTTATGATTGTCTTTAGAAATAACAACAGCGAATATCCTTCTTAAAGGTGAAATGGTGGAATCCATTGCATTAAAGTCAGAAATGTGAAAAAGAAGCTGGTCTCACCACTATTATTCATCATTATGGGGAGGTCATGCCTATGTCAGCATCAAAAATGAGGGAAAAAGGAGAAATAAGTCGCTGTTTCTTAAGTCTTAATGGTAGTGGAGGGAATCATCTCCCTGACAAATCAAAGAGATGTATAAGTAGTCAAAAATAAATAAATAATTGCATGAGTATGCAAACGTGTGTGTGTGTGATGTAAGAAGACACATAAATACAACTACATAAGTATATAACGGTTGTGTATATATCAACAGTAAATAATTTAAAATGCAATGAAAAAGAAAACCCCAATTGCAGTAGCAAGAAAAGTTTAATATGGGAAAGCGAACAATAATTTTGTTGACCTGTATGAAGAAAATATTAAACTTTATTCATGGACGTAAAGAAAATTGGAAGTAACGGAGAAACAGTCTATGTTCTTGGATTCTCTCCCGAATAAATCAAACATTTTAAGCACAATTCCTGTAGGTGGGAATTTAGTATGTGATAAAACTAGTATTTCACTTCAGTGATGATAGGATGTATAATTAAATCAAAGGTTTTATTTCAGATTCTCAGTGGAATTTTGATATTTGCTTGATATTTTGAAAAGAAAATTCTGAAATTCACCAGGAAGAACAAATTCTGTAAAGTAGATAAGACAACTTTAAAATAAGAATAATTAGGCAGTATTTATCCTAAAAAAATAAATTATGTAATAAAGATATATTAGTTATAGCAGTGTTGTATTAACACAGAGGAAAGGACAGATTACAAAATTCAGAAACAGATTCAACTGCAAAAAGACTTTAGCATATGAGACAGATGTCACTTTAAGTTAGTAAGAAAAAAGTATGTTCTTTAGAAATATTTAGGTCAATATTCTGAAAAAAAAGAAGTTCTATAGTTACTTTATAATTTTCACCAGAATAAATTGTAGAAGGACTATATATTTAAAAATATTAAATAACATTCCAAATCTACTAGGCAAAATTTAGAGTGGAAATAAACACACACAAGTTTATGGTATTAGAAAAGTTTCTTTTCAGATTGACAGTCAAGTAAAAGCACAAAAGAGGAAAAAAATAAAAGACTGATAGGTATAAGTACCTAAAAAGGTAGTAGTTTTAAAATAATAAACATAGACAACAAATTAAAGACTGGAAAGTAAACTAGCAAAAGTAATAGATAACTGATTCACATATGAAACAAAATGATTAATATCTCTACTTAGAGCATTTTATAAATCAATAAGAAAAGACAATAACTAGTAAAAATGAACAGAGAGTATTAAAGGACTTATCACAAAAGTGAAAAGTTTTAAAAAGACATATGTGAAAATGCATTTATCCTCACCAGCAAATAAATGCAATGGTATGTTTTGTCTACCAGAGTAGATAGATAGACACATAGATAGATGAATTTCAAGAAGGCATTCAAGAAGGGTTCAGTGAAGGAACTGTTTACAAATATGTGCATAGAAGTAAGAAAACCCATAAGAAAAGGTGCATAAAGTAAGTCACTGCGACCCTTGCCTGAAGGGGCAAGAGAGTGCATGGTTTCCAATAAGAGCTACAGTGGGAAGAGAGGGCTACCCAGCAAGAGCTGTGATCTTGATAAACCACTGCAAAACCACGTCAAAAAGGGAGGAAGAAAGGATGATGAATACCTCTTGGTCCTATGATCTGGATTAAACCAATTGGAATTGACATGGCAAGACAGCTAGGCTCTATAGGTCCATAGAGGATACCAAACAAGGGTGAAAAATGAACCTTAGGACTCAAATGCAGAATATATAATACAAAGACCTAATAAATCATTAAGCAAATATAAGGCATAGATAAAAGTTTGAAAGAAGGGAGAAAAGTTGCTCACGTGTCCTCTGTGCAGTATCACCTAAGGAAGCTTTTGGGTGGAAGAGGTAAAGGATCATAAGAGTAATATAAAACGGGAAATCATACATTATGAAAAAATTCTTGAAGATGAGTCATAACATAAAGAGAATGAAGAAAAATAAGGAGAAAGTGAATAAGTGAATGGAGAATTAGAAATGGTCAGAGAAGGGACAACAGAAGGATGAGACAAAGGAGAAAGAGGATGGACATGGTCTCTAGCAGAAAAAAGTATAGGCTTGTGGATTTTTGTAGTGCAAAGGAAAAAGAGGTTAGACTCACTCCCAGATTAACTTTTGGCCCATCCTTCTCTAGTTCTTTCCCTCTGAACACCCTCATATCTAATTGATCTTATTCCATTTTTGACCAGTGGTTTTCCTCCCCATGTCCCCTATTCCGACTGTTCTGTTTCATATCACCCTCCTGATCCCTATACCCTGTTCAATTTTCCCATCATCTGTTGACATACAATATAATTTACTTCTTCGTATAAGTATTGTGTAGAGTCTGTTGGGCCATGTAAAACTAAGCTCTAAAGGGCCAAAGATTTTGTTTAGTTTATGCATGGATGTATCTTAAAGGCTTAGTACAGTTCCTGGTACAAAGTAGGTGCTTAAGAAATGTTGTTAAGTGAATGAAGAAATAAATGAATAACTCACAGAGACTACCTACATAGCATCACAACTGAAGCAAGTTCTGTTGCACCATATTGCCCTATTTTGCAAATTGACTGGTTGCTTTTCCCTCCTGACAGAGTCTCCATAAGAAAGAATCATCTCCACATCCTTGTACAGGCTTTTCTTTTTGTGAACCATGTGGTCAGATATAACCGGGTTCTTATGCTGAATAAACACTTATGACTTTGGGTAAATTATGTAGCATCTCTAAACATCTGGAAAATTAAAGTAACAGTCCTTTATTTGGGGGCTTGAGAAAGACATCAGGTACAAAGTATGTACCAAATAATTCATTATTACTTATTTACCTTTCATGTACCTCCATGCTCTTGCTTCAAAAAGTACCACAGCTTGGGGGGGGAAAAAAAAACAAACTATGAAATCCGTTTTGCCTTAAATGGAGCAAACATTGAAAATATCCCCAGAGGCAACCTGTACCTGAGAAATTTTATTCTCAGCTTTGCAAATCTGATAAGTGAAAAGTTTGGCAAAGGATCAGACATGCAGCCATGGGTTTAGATACTTATCCAAAATTACCTTCTGAACATTCTGAAACTTTCTAATTGCTAATTGCCAATCAAGGGCTGTTTTGTAAGGCTTGGTTCCCACCCGGCTTCCACAAATGTTAATAGACTTTTAATTTAAACCCAGAAATGCAAAACAGTCTCATTTTTGGTCTGAGATCAGTCTTTAACAGTTGCCATTTTGTTACTTTTTTTTCAAAATATATCTTAGAGGCAAGAAAATTTGGCCAAGGAACATAGCACCTTTTGTTAACATTCATTTCCTTGCATATGCCAATCTCTGAAATTCATGTTGGTTTTATAATCTTCTTCATGTAAAATAAACAAATGAAAATAAGTAAAGTTTTAAATTTTGAAGTTTTTGGTCAAAAGAAATTCAAGTTTCTGGGTCCAAGGAAAAAGATTAACAACCATATTATGCATTACCCAGTGAAACAAAGCAGCATTGACTTTAAATAAATCAGCCAAGAGGTGGTGAACTTGATCAAATAGTAAGAAATAGTGTCTGGTTTCTATTCTGGACACACAATTCAAAAAAGTACCTAGTTTGTGAATGTATTTTAATCCTAACTTTGTGAAGGAGAAAACAAAGTCTTAAAAGCCTAGGGGAAGCACTAAGTAAGTTGCATGAGTATTTGGTCAGTAAGTTCCAGAGACTATCTGAAGTCAGCATGTCTGATTCAAGACATCTAATCTTAATTGTCTCTTTGTCCATTTATGCTAGTAAACTATCCCAAGGAAATCTAAAACTTTGTGAATATGATGGATATCAATCTCTTGGTCATTATTATATCACAAGAGAGAAAGGATGTCACAAAAGCATTTAAATTCTCCAATCAGTCAATTTTGAAGTAATCAGGAGAAGGATATCCTGGGTAGGCTTGGCCTAATCATATAAATCCTAAACAAAAGGGTCTAAAAGCCTAAGAGGATTTCCATCTGTCCTGGAAATTAGTCAGAGGGATTTCTACAGTTACAAAGAAATTAGTCTGCCAATAACCATGGGATCTCGGAAGAAAATTCTAAGCTACAAATGGTACTATAGCCCAGGCTACCTACCACCTTGATCACAAACTTTGTAAGACCCTGAGTAGAGGACTCAGCTAAGCTGAACCCAGACTCCTGACCCTCAGAAACTGGGAGATAATAGATGTATGTGACTTTAAGCCACCAAATTTGAGGTAATTTATCACGCCCAACAGAAAACTAATATGTACTAAATAAGGATAATAATGCAACGCTCGGATAACTTACACAGATGCAAAGGTTTATGTTTATTCTCACTACAGCAGTTTGAACACATCCTATCCATCCTCTGAGCTTAACACTTCTCATCTAAAAAAATGAGACTTGCACTTAATTTTCACTTTTTCTTCCAAACAATTTGCTTGCAACTTGATATAGCTGATAATAGAAGCTTCAAATATTGAATATGGGAAAAGGATGAAATAGTAGAGGAAAACATTTTCTTCTAATATCCTAAAACCACAATAATAGACCTTAATTTTCTCCACCTCAGAGTTGCCCCATTGCTACCTTGCTTTGCTTCCTCTATTTCTGTGCCCCTTTTTGATTAAAGCCTCCACAAATATTATTGTGTAAATAATTCACACTGCTTTAGAAGGTCCTATCGTAAAGCTTTAAAGCTAGGCCACAAATGCAGTAGTTCCCTTTGGATAAGGTAACTGTTTCTATTAATAACTTTAAAAAACCCAGTTTAGAAGTCAAACTAGAATCAATTAAAATAAATAATACACTCAAACACCCAGGGAGAATGGCCCTAATTCCAAGAACTATAAATTTGAGAACAAACACTATGTGAACTCATTTCAATTAAACTGTCTTAGATGAGTGTTCAAATGTCCAGAAAGTTTTTATACCTACTAACTAAATCACTGTTCGTCATAGGGTTGTGATTAAATGTTCTCTCCTCTTCCTCAATTTCCTTCTTTTTCCTAGATTCTGGAACGTACTAAGCCTTCAAATAACTAAAGAGGACATTGGTAATAAGTCTATGTCATAAGAAGAGAAATGACTCTTTGGGCACAATTATGCTATGAGGATAACAATATTGACAGTGCAAAAACACTGATTTACTGGTACCTATACTCAATATATCTCAGTTTATATTTTAGTGATATTGTTTCTTTTTTACTGTCATTGAAATATAGTTGATGTACAATATGATGTTAGTTTCAGGTATACTACATAGTGATTGGGCATTTACATACTTTAAGAAATGATCACCACGATAAGTTTAGAAACCATTTGTCCCATACACAGTTATTATGATATTGTTGACCATATTCTTTATGCTGTATTTATTTTATAATGGAAGGTTTGTACCTCTTAATCCCCTTCGCCTATTTTGACCCTTCCCCAACCTCCTACCCCTCTGACAACCACCCTTTTGTTCTCTGTATCCATGGATCTGTTTTTGTTTTATTTTGTTTGTTTGTTTGTTTACATTCCTTTTATAAGTGAGATCATATGGTATTCATCTGCTGACTTATTTCACTTGGTATAATACCTTCTAGATTCACCAGTGTTGTCACAAAGGGCAAAATTTTATTTTTATGGCTAAATAATATTCTAGTGTGTGTGTGTGTGTGTGTGTGTGCAACATTTGATTTATTCATTCATCTAATAATGCAAATTTATGTTGCTTCCATATCTTGGCTACTGTAATTAATGCTGCAGTAAACATTGGGGTGACTATATCTTTTCAAATTAGAGTTTTTGTTTATTTAGGTAAATACACAGAAGTTAAGTTGCTGAATTCTATGGCAGTTCTATTTTTAATTTTTTGAGACATCTATGTACTGTTTTTCCATTGTGACTATACCAATTTACAATCCCACCAACAGTGCAGAAGGGTTCCCTTTTCTCCACATTCTCAACAGCACTTGTTATTTGTTGCCTTTTTGATGACAGTCATTCTGACAGGTATGAGGTGGTATCTCATTGTGGTTTGATTTGCATTTCCATGTTAATTGGTGATGTTGAACATCTTTTCATGTGTCTGTTGGCCATCTGTATGTCTTCTTCAGAAAAATGTCTATTCATGTCCTCTGCCCATTTTTAAATTGGTTACTTCATTGTTTTGACATTGAGTTGCATGAGTTCTTTTTATATTTTAGATATTAACACTTTATCATATACATTATTTGCAAATATCTTCCCCCTTTCAGTAGGCTGCCTTTTTGTTTTGTTGATAGTTACCTTCATTGTTCAAAGCTTTTTAGTTTGATGTAGGCCCATTTGTTTATTTTTGTTTTTGTTTCCCTGGGTTGAAGAGACAGGTCCAAAAAATATTTCTGAGAACCTATGTCAAAGAGTGCACTGCCTATGTTTTCTTCTAGGATTTTATGGTTTTAGGTCTTACATTTAAGTCTTTAATTTACACTGAGTTTATTTTTGTATGTGAGCTGAGAAAGTAGTCCAGTTGGATTCATTTGCATGTAGCAGTCCTGTTTTCCCAACACCATTTATCAAAGGGACTATTTTTTCCCATTGTATGTTCTTTCCTCCTTTTTCATAGAATAATTGGCCATAGAAACATGAGTTTATTTATGGGCTCTCTATTCTATTCCATTGATCTGTGTGTCTGATTTTGTGCCAGTACCGTATTGTTTTGATCACTATAACTTTGTAATATAGTTTAAAGTGACTTTGTTCACTTTGTTCTTCTTTCTCAAGATTGCTTTGGCTGTTCAGGGTAATTTATGTTTCTGTAGAATTTTTAGAATTATTTGTTCTAATTCTGTGAAAAAAGTCATTGGTATTTTGATAGGAATGTCTTTGAATCTTAAGATTGCCTTGGGTAATATGGTCATTTTAGCAATGTTAATTCTTTCAATCCATGAGCATGGTATATTTTTCTATTTGTTTGTGTTGTCCTCAATTTCTGTCATCAGTGTTTTATACTTTTCAGAGTACAAGTCTTTTACCTCCTCGGTTAGATTTATTCCTAGGTATTTTATTCTTTTTGCTGCAGTTATAACTGGGATTGTTTTCTTAATTTCTCTTTCTGATAGTTTGTTATTATAGTATGGATGCACAATGGATTTCTGTATATTAGTTTTGTATTCTGCAACTTCATGGAATCCATTTATTACTTCTAATACTTTTTTGGTGTTACTGTTAGGAATTTGTATATATAGTATCATGTCATCTTTACTTTTTCTTTTCCAATTTAAATTCCTTTTGTTAGTTTTCCTTGTCTGATTTCTGTGGCTAGGACTTTCAACAGTACGTTGAATAAAAATAGCAAGAGTGAGTGTTCTTGTCTTGTTTCTAATCTTAGAGGAAATGCTTTCAGCTTTTCATCAGTGAGTATGATGTTAGCTGTGTTTTCATCATACACAGTTTTCATTATGTTGATGTATGGTCCCTCTATGTCTATTATCTTGAGAGTTTTAATCTTAAATCGATATTGAATTTTGTCAAAAGCTGTTTTTGCATTTATTGAGATGATCGTAAGAATGTTATTTTTTAATTTGTTAATGTGTGTCATGCTGATTGAGCTATAGTTCTTGAGCCATCCTTGCATCCCTGGAATAAATCCTGTTTGATCATGGTGTATAACCCTCTTAATGTATTATTGAATTTGGTTTGCTAATATTTTTTAAGGATTTTTGCTTTTATGTTTATTAGTGATATTTGCCTATAATTTTCTTTTTTGTGGTGTCTTTATTAGATTTTGATATTAAGGTGATGCTGACCTCATGGAAGGAGTTCAAAAGCATTCCTTCCTCTTTAATTTTTTGGAATAGTTTGAGAAGGATAGGTGTTAATTCTTCTTTAAATGTTTGGTAGAATTCACCTATGAAGCAATCTGATTCTGGACTTTTGTTTGTTGGGAGCTTTTACTATTATTATTACTATTACTATGGTTATTATTATTACTGATTCAATTTCATTACTCAAATTAGTCTGTTCATAGCTCAGAAGCTCAGGCTCTTCCTATTCCACCATCTTGGTTACACACCCTTTAGCAATATTATTCTGAATCTAGTGATATTATTCTGAATCTAGTATTAAAAATAAGAGGTGGAGAGTCCAGGAGGAAGACCAATTAAGAGAATTTGTCTATAGTCCTTAATAAAGATGATGGTGAATTAAACAGAATTAAACCAACAGCATTAGGAGTGGGAAAATGCCTGTAACTCAAAAAGCACAAGTGAGATTAGACTGACAGGGTTTGAGATTGATTAGCTAAGAATAGTGATAGAGAAGAAGAGTGAAGGTGGTGCTCAGGTCTCCATCATGAGAGAAAAAAACGACCAAACACGTCAGAAAAGGAGTCCAGTTAGTGGCTTAGAAAAGGGATGATCTTTATTTCTTCATTAAAAAAAAGAAAGAAAGATTGCCTGTGGAACTTCCAGATTTGTCTACCAGAGAATTGAAGATATGTGCCTAAAACTCAGGAGGTGTATTTGAGTTGAAAAAACATTTGAAAATCATCAGGATTTGGACAATAGTTAAAATTAAAAGAGTTGATTAGATTGCTCAGGGGGAATGGACCATATAATAAAAGGATGCTGAGGCCAGAATCCAACCCTGACAAATGGGTAGGGGAAGAGGAGCCTGCCAAGGAGCTGAGGAGAAGGAAAATAAGGACAGTGTCTTTTCACAGAGGTCAAGAGAAAGGACTGTTTTGAGGACAAAGAAATGTTCAATAGCTTCAAATACAGCTGAAAGACTTAGTAAGGACAGGAATATTGTTGCATTTGGCATTTGGCTTATTTGAATATTTTGCTGCTATACATATTGCTATAATAAATAAACATTATCGCCTAACAATACCTCTATAATTTATGTGGCAGAGCTGTTTAGCTTCTGACGAAATTGCCTTTTTCTACTTTGTGGACATAGCTAGACAACATATTCAAATCTCCTTCCAGTTGTATGAAGTTATATGGCTAAGTTGTGACAAAACTAAAACCAAGTCACCAACAAAATTAGCAAAAGTCATATAGTCATGAGTTTGTGCTGTATGAGAACCCATCTGCCATCACTTTAGTTTCAATAGTAGAGTGTCTTAGTTAGCTCATGTTGCTATAATAAAATACCATAAATGAGGTGGCTTAAACAACAGACGTTTATTTCCCACGATTCTAGAGGCTAGGAAGTCCGAAATCAAGGTGCTGGCAGATGTGGTGGCTGGTTGGGGGCCCACTTCCCGGCTTGTATACCATTGCCTTCTTGCTCTGTGCTCACATGGCTTCTCCTAGGTGTATGTTCATGGAGAGAAGAAGAGAAAGCAAGCTCTCTGGTGTCTTTTCTTATAAAGGCCCTAATCCCATCATGGGGGCTCCACCCTCATGACCTCATCTAAACCCAATTACCTCCCAATGGTCCCACCTCCTGATACCATCACATTAGGAGTTAGGGCTTCAACCTATGAGTTTTGCAGGGGACAAAAACATTCAGTCCATAATATAGATTAAAAATAGGAAACGCATGAGACAGTTTCTGCTTGGCAAGCATCCTATTAGTGTGGAATTTGGAAGCCAGGAAGTGTTTCTAATTTGCCTTCCAGTACATTTGGGACTCTTTGCTTTGTTGCAAGGTGTTAGCAAGCAGTTTGGGGTATTTTGGAAAAAGAAGAGGAAGATAATTCACTGTGGATGATAATTTCCTGGATCAAGTGAAGATATATGTGCTGCTTTTTTGCAGGCAAACTATCATGACGGTCCTTAAGGGGGTTGGGGATTAGCTGGTAGGATAAGCAGGTTCTCAATTCTAACCAATAATAGAACATGAACTAAAGTGAAGCACTGCTTACCAGCTTGGCTCATGAAAGCTCCCAGGCATGTTCTTCCGTGTTCTTGCATTTGTTTGGCTTTTGTCTTTATTCTGTTACCTTGAAACCACTGTAAAAGACAAGTCTATTTGGATGCTTGAACCAACACTTGGAGAAAAGCCCAATTAGGAATATATCACTTTGGAAATGACCCAATTTCATTCCTTTTTATGGCTGAGTAATATTCCATTGTATATACGTACCACATTTTTATCCATTCATCTGTTGATGGACATCTAGGTTGCTTCCATGACCTGGCTATTGTAAATAGTGCTGCAGTGAACATTGGGGTGCACGTGTCTTTTTGAATTATGGTTTTCTCAGGGTATATTTCCAGTAGTGGGATTGCTGGGTCATATGGTAGTTCTCTTCTTAGTTTTTTAAGGAACCTCCATAGATGGATGGGATGGCAGGGGAGGGAGGTCCAAGAGGGAAGGGATATCTGTATACATATAGCTGATTCACTTTGCTGTACAGCAGAAACTAATGCAACATTGTAAAGCAACTATACCCCAATAAAAATAAATAAATAAAAAATAAAACATGCAATTGGAGAGAACTGAAAACGTAAATTAAAACGTAAATATAAAAAAACAGAAATATCACTTTGGGAGATATAAACTTCTATCTTGTTACAACTTTGGAAATGGAAGTTTATTTTCATCAGGTAAATTTTTGTAAAATATTTCATAGTATTTTTTCCTGTCTTTAGTTTTTCTTTACTTTTTAAAAATTTCTATAGTAAGCATGTATTTTATACAAAGAAATATAGATTATAAAATCTGGAAAGAAGTCCACATGGAGAAATTATTTAATGTTAATAAGTTCTAGTTTCTTCATTCTTCATGTATTAAAATGAGGAAATTTTATATGATCTTTCATATTCCTCTCTCTAGGATAGTGTATGATTTATAACACCAGTTAACGGAATCAAAGTGTAGAATATTTCACTTTTCATGATGATTATTGACATTAAGTGAAAAGATGTGAGAGAAGACATTGTTTTAAAAGGAAAAAGCTATACAAGAGGTTGATGTTACATTTCCCTTTCCCAGTGACAGTCTGTCCTGCTGACTTGGGTAAAGTTATCCTGAAAGGAATGTGTATGAGGGGTTAATTGCTGTCTTTGCTCTGTCTGTCAAATTCCCATTTTCACTTTTTCTAAGTTATAGGAACAGCAAGCCATTTTATTTTTACTGAAATAAATTGCAGATTTATTGGTTAGCAGTATTTCTCCTACTTTTCTTTGCATCTCCTTCAGAATCTGGCACATTTACTTAAATACATGAGTCCCTTAATATATTTTGTCCAAATAACTTGAACTGAAACACATCGATAACTCAGGACCACTTTTCAATTGTTAGTAAATCAACTCATAATTAAATTATCAATTTTCCTCCAGTACAAAGATGAAATTCCAGAAATCCCATTTATCTCTTCAAACATTTCAACAGGTTTTATACTGGTCACTAAAATCTATCAACAATGCATTGTACAGGTCCATACAATGCAAGTGTTGGTAAAGGAAGTATCTACTACTTATTCATTAAATAAAGTTTATAGAATACCTACTATGTCAAAAACACTCTTATGGAAACTGGGGATGTAGCAATGAACAAAAGTGACCCAAGTCTTGCCCCACACCCCACTTAATTTAAATTGGCATAGGAGCAACATTTGCTGCTTAAAATATATCATCACCAGTAAACCTCTCCATTCTGTGGGGAGGCATCACCCTCTGGATGTGACATGTGGATATAGTGAGGCTTAGAGAAGTGACATAACTTGCTCCATGCCACTCTTCAAGTGACAGAGTTGTGATTCCATCACAGGCACACTTTAGTTTCAAAGCCGGCTGTCTTTGTTTTGTGTTCATTGTCTACATACAAAGTTGATTGAAAGTTATAAAGAAGACTTTAATAATAGCATACTGCATTATGCTCCAGATTAGCTGGCAATATTTGCTGCTGACTAATGCTGTCATCCCCTTGAAACTACTGTTTCCTTGTTTAATAGATTTATAGGCTTGCATTCCTGGCTGGACTCAGCTGTCTCCGTTTATAGTTGTTAAGGTTCTTCTCAATACATTCTTTGTTTTTCCCTTTATACAGCTTCTTCCTGATGGAGTTCATCTACCTGTGTATTGTGAATTACTATGTATATTATGATGGAATCCAAATCTGTTAATTAACATTTCAGAAACAAAGACCTGATTGAAATAAAGAGGTGTTTCCTTGGGTTCTTTTTTTTTAGAACTGCAGCCCAAGAAACAGAGTTTCAAGAAGCACTTGAATTGTGTTCTGCTGGACCACAGAATGGAGGAGGCTTATAAAGGCAAAAACCTCAAGGCCACAGTTAGCTACATGACTTGTTTATCAAGAATTATAATTGCACCTAGAAAGAAGTAAGGGTGCTTGTTAAAGAGGAGTGGTCGGGATACAAAATGGTTACATAGCTGCAAAGGGAATAGAGGTGAGATCACTAGGTTGCAGGGGGCTGATGGTGCTTTAAAAATTGCTGGTATCCTTGAGTTTGGTGCAGTTCACAGAAAATTCCAGTTCTCAGTGGTGCAGGGATGTGTCTGAGACCAGATTCTCAATGGTCCCCTGACTCTATTTTGCACACCTAAACTGTGACCACTCCATTATCTAAACTCAGACCACACTCCTGGATATCAGACACATGTACTGAAATGACTACTGGATATAACTATTTAGATATTACTGAGATGTATCGAAAATACTTTATAAAAGTAGACTTCTTACAACTCCACATTATGTTCACAGCCACCACACATACACACGGAGATACACACAGACATACACACAGACACACACACAGACACTACAGACATACAAACACAGACACACACAGACATACACACAGACACACAGACACACACACACAAGAACTACTGTTCTTCTGTATTCTCCAAAGGAATGGCATCCCTATCCATCCAGTTATTGAAGGCAAGAAAAATTATAATTTGAGCATCTTTCATTTCCTGCATCTATTCCATAGTCATACCAATACTATTACTTAAATATTTCTCACACACATCTACTCTCTCCTTTTCCATTCCTACCTCAGATTTATTGTTCTGTGGATTATAGTTAGTTATGGACAAAGGTCTGACTCAGTGAATCTCATATTAATTCAGAGGGTGCTGATTTCACTGTGGGCCCTCTGAATGTCTGTGGTGGTCTCTGACAACATCTCAGAGCCTGGCCCACAGCTCTGATTGCAGTGAGATTTGATGAGACTCTCATATGTAAGTGAGCTGGGAGACTGAGGGCAATCAGGACTGATAAATGACCCAATGGCTCTGGTGCCAGGAGGTTCTTAATGAGGTGTATAGGGCTGGGCAATGTTCAGTCACCAAAAACCTCTTAATTAATGATCAAAACTTGGAAGAAAACAATGCATCAAGCAATTTGCTGATGATAACAAATTGAGGAATATTGGACATGCTATTTATTATGAATCTAACATTTAAAAGGGATTTACATGATTACAATTTTTTAAAATAGATCTTTATTGGAGTAAATTGCTTCACAATACCATGTTAATTTCTGTTGCACAACAAAGTGAATCAGCCATATGCATACACATGTCCCCATATCCCCTCTCTCTTGAGCCTCCCTCCCATCCTCCCTATCCCACCCCTCTAGGTCATCGCAGAGCACCAAGCCGATCTCCCTGTGCTATGCAGCTGCTTCCCACCAGCCAACTATTTTACATTTGGTAGTGTATATATGTCGATGCTACTCTCACTTCGCCCCAGCTTTGCCTTCCCACCACATGTCCTCAAGTCTTTTTTTATGTCTACATCTTTATTCCTGCCCTGCAACTAGGTTCATCAGTACCATTTTTTTTTTGATTCCATATATATGCGTTAGCATACAGTGTATGTTTTTCTCTTTCTGACTTCCGTCACTCTGTATAACAGACTCTAGGTCCATCCACCTCACTACAAATAACTCAATTTCGTTTCTTTTTATGGCTGAGTAATATTCCATTGTATATATGTGCCACATCTTCTTTATCCATCATCTGTTGATGGACATTTAGGTTGGATCCATGTCCTGGCTATTGTAAATAATGCTGCAATGAACAGTGTGGTGCGTGTCTCTTTTTGAAATATGGTTTTCTCAGGGTATAGGCCCAGTACTGGGATTGCTGGGTCATATGGTAGCTCTAATTTTAGTTTTTAAGGAACCTTCCATAGTGGTTGTATCAGCTTACATTCCCACCAACAGTGTAGGAGGGTTCCCTTTTCACCACAACCTTTCCAGCATTTATTGCTTCTAGCTTTTTTGATAATGGCTATTCTGACTGGCGTGAGGTGATACCTCATTGTAGTTTTGATTTGCATTTCTCTAATAATCAGTGATGTTGAGCATCTTTTCATGTGCCTCTTGGCCATCTGTATGTCTTCCTTGGTGAAAGGTCTATTTAGGCCTTCCACCTATTTTTTAACTGGATTGTTTGTTTTTTTTGATATTAAATTCCATGAGCTGTTTGTATATCTTGGAGAGTAATCCTTTGTCTGTTGTTTCATTTGCAAATATTTTCTCCCATCCTGAGGGTTGTCTTTTTGTCTTGTTTATGGTTTCCTTTGCTGTGCAAAAGCTTTTAAGTTTAATTAAGTCCCATTTGTTTATTTTTGTTTTTAATTCTGTTACTCCAGGAGGTGGGTCAGAAAAGATCTTGCTGTGATTTATGTCAAAGAGTGTTATTCCTATTTTTTACTCTAAAAGTTTTATGGTTTCTGGTGTTACATTTAAGTCTTTAATCCATTTGGAGTTTATTTTTGTGTATGGTGTAAGGTAGTGTTCTAATTTCATTCTTTTACATGTAGCTGTCCAGTTTTCTCAGCACCACTTATTGAAGAGGCTGTCTTTTCTCCATTGTAAGTTCTTGCCTCCTTCATCATAAATTAGTTGACCACATCTGCATGGGTTTATCTCTGGGCATTCTATCCTATATCATTGATCTATATTTCTATTTTTGTGCCAGTACCATACTATCTTGATTACTGTAGTTCTGTGGTATAATTTGAAGTCGTGGAGCCTGATACCTCCACCTCCATTTTGCTTTCTCACGATTGCTTTGGCTATTCAGGGTCTTTTGTGTTTCCATATGAATTGTATGATTTTTTTTGTTCTAATTCTGTGAAGAATGCCATTTGTAGTTTGATAGGGATTGCACTGAATCTATAGATTGCTTTGGGCAGTATATTCATCTTCACAATGTTGATTCTTCCTATCCAAGAACATGGTATATGTCTCCATCTGTTTGTGTCACCTTTATTTTCTTTCATCAGTGTCTTATAGTTTCCTGCAATATGGGTCTTTTGTCTCCTTAGGTAATTTTATTCCTAGGTATTTTATTCTTTTAGTTGTGATGGTAAATGGGAGTGTTTCCTTAATTTCTCTTTCTGATTTTTCATTGTTGGTATATAGGAATGCCAGTAATTTCTGTGCATTAATTTTGTATCCTGCAACCTTACCAAATTCACGGATTAGTTCTAGTAGTTTTCTGGTGGCAACTTTAGGATTTTTTATGTATAGTATCATGTCGTCGGCAAATGGTGACAGTTTTACTTCTTCTTTTCCAATTTGTATTCCTTTTATTTCTTTTTCTTCTCTGACTGCTATGGCTAGGACTTCCAAAGCTATGTTGAATAATAGTGATGAGAATAGACATCCTTGTCTTGTTCCTGATCCTAGTGGAAATGCCTTCAGTTTTTCACCATTGAGAATGATGCTTGCTGTGGGTTCGTCATATATGGCCTTTATTATGTTGAGGTAGGTTCCCTCTATACCCATTTTCTGGAGAGTTTTTGTCATAAATGGGTGTTGAATTTTGTCAAAAGCTTTTTCTGCATCTATTGAGATGATCATATGTTTTTTATTCCTTAATTTGTTAATAAGTGTATCACATTGATTGATTTACATATATTGAAGAATCCTTGCATCCCTGGGATGAATACCAACTGATCATGGTGTATGATCCTTTTAATGTGCTGTTGGATTCTGTTTGATAGTATTTTGTTCAGGATTTTTGCATCTATGATCATCAGTGATATTGGCCTGTAGTTTTATTTTTTTGTGATATCTTTTTCTGGTTTTGGTATCACAGTGATGGTGGCTTCGTGGAATGAATTTGGGAAAGTTTCTCCCTCTACAAATTTTTGGAAGTGTTTGAGAAGGATCGGTATTAGCTCTTCTCTAAATGTTTGACAGAATTTGCCTGTGAAGCCATCTGTTCCTGGACTTTTGTTTGTTGGAAGATTTTTAATTACAGTTTCAATTTCATTGCTTGTGATATGTCTGTTTATATTTTCTAATTCTTCCTGGTTCAGTCTTGGAAAATTGTACCTTTCCAAGAATTTGTCCATTTCTTCATGGTTGTCCATTTTATTGGCATATAGTTGTTTGTAGTAGTCTTTTATAATCCTTTGTATTTCTGCAGTATCAGTTGTGATTTCTCCCTTTTCATTTCTAATTGTATTGATTTGCATACTCTCCCTTTTTTTCTTGATGAGTCTGGCTAAGGGTTTAACAATTTTATCTTCTCAAAATAACAGGTTTTATTTGTATTGGTCTTTGGTATTGTTTTCTTCATTTCTATTTCATTTATTTCTGCTCTGATCTTTATGATTTCTTTCCTTCTACTGACTTTGGGTTTTCTTTGTTCTTCTTTCTCTAGTTGTTTTAAGTGTAGGGTTAGATTGTTTATTTTAGAATTTTCTTGTTTCTTGAGGTGATATTGAATTGCTATAAACTTCCCTCTTAGAACTGCTTTTGCTGTGTACCATAGGTTTTGGGTCATTGTGTTTTTGTTGTCATTTGTTTCTATGTATTTTTTTATTTATTCTTTGATTTCTTCAGTATTCTGTTAGTTATTTAGTAGCTCATTGTTTATTTGTGTTTTTTACAGTTTTTTTTCCTGTAATTGACTTCCAATCTCATAGCATTGTGGTCAGAAAAGATGTTTGATACGACTTCAATTTTCTTAAATTTTCTGAAGACCCAAGATGTGATCTGTCCTGGAAAATGTTCCATGTACACTTGAGAAGAAAGTGTATTCTGCCACTTTTGGGTGGAATGTTCTATAAATATCAATTAGATGTATCTGGTCTATTGTGTCATTTAAAGCTTGTGTTTCCTTAGTTATTTTCTGTTTGGATGATCTGTCCATTGATGTAAGTGGGGTGTTAAAGTCCCCTACTATTATTGTGTTACTGTTGATTCCTCCTTTCATGGTTGTTAGCGTATGCCTTATGTATTGAGGTGCTCCTCTGTTGAGTGCATAAACATGTATAATTGTTATATCTTCTTGGATTGATCCTTTGATCATTATGTTGTGTCCCTCCTTATCTCTTTTACCAGTCTTTATTTTAAAGTCTATTTTATCTGATACGAGTATTAGTACTCCAGCTTTCTTTTGGTTTCCATTTGCATGGAATATCTTTTTCCATCCCTTCACTTTCAGTCTGTATGTGTCCCTAGGTCTGAAGTGAGTCTCTTGTAGACAGCATATATATGGGTCTTGTTTTTGTATCCATTCATCTAGTCTGTGTCTTTTGATTGGGGCATTTAATCCATTTACATTCAAGGTTATTATCGATATGTATGTTCCTATTACCATTTTCTTAATTGTTTTGGGTTTGATTTTGTGGGTCTTTTTCTTCTCTTGTCTTTCCTGCTTAGAGAAATTTCTTTAGCATTTGTTGTAGAGCTGGTTTGGTGGTGCTGAATTCTCTTAGCTTTTGTTTCTCTGAAAAGCTTCTGACTTCTCCATTGAATCTGAATGAGATCCTTGCTGGGTAGAGTAATCTTGGTTGTAGGTTTTTCCCTTTCATCACTTTAAGTATATCCTGTCACTCCCTTCTGGCTTGCAGAGTTTCCACTGAAAAATCAGCTGATAACCTTATGTGGATTCCTTTGTATGTTATTTGTTGTTTTTCCCTTGCTGCTTTTAATATTTTTTCTTTAAATTTAATTTTTGTTAGTTTGATTAATATATGTCTTGGTGTGTTTTTCCTTGGGTTTATCCTGTATGGGACTCTCTGTGCTTCCTAGACTTGACTATTTCGTTTCCCATGTTAGGAAAGTTTTCCACTATAATATCTTCAAATATTTTCTCAGACCCTTTCTTTTCCTCTTCTTCTTCTTGGTCCCCTGTAATTCGAATGTTGGTGTGTTTAGTGTTGTCCCAGAGGTCTCTGAGATCGTCTTCAATTCTTTTCATTCATTTTTCTTTATTCTGCTCTTTGGCAGTTATTTCCACCATTTTGTCTTCCAGCTCACTTATTCATTCTTCTGCGTCTGTTATTCTGTTATTGATTCCTTCTAGTGTTTTTTTTTCCTTTTTGGGGGGGGTGGGTTTTGCTGTACGCGGGCCTCTCACCACTGTGGCCTCTCCTGTTAGGGAGCACAGGCTCCGGTCACACAGGCTCAGTGGCCATGGCTCACGGGCCCAGCCACTTCATGGCATGTGGGATCCTCCTGGACCAGGGCACGAACCTGGGTTCCCTGCATTGGCAGGCAGACTCTAAACCACTGTGCCACCAGGGAAGCACTCTAGTATATTTTTAATTTCATTTATTGTATTGTTCCTCTCTGTTTGTTTGTTGTTTAGTTCTTCTAGATCTTTGTTAAACATTTCTTGTATTTTCTCAATCTGTGCTTCCATTCTATTTCTGAAATTCTGGTTCATCTCTACTCTCATTTCTCTGAATTCTTTTTCAGGTAGATTGCCTGTTTCCTCTTCATATATTTGGTCTTGTAGGTTTTTAACTTGCTCTTTCATCTGTGACATATTTTTTTGTCATTTCATTTGTTTTTTTTAAAGAGTTGGACTGTGTTCTTGGAGTTTGTAGGGTTTTGGGTAGAGCTGGGTCTTGGTGCTGAGATGAGGAACTCTGTGAGACCTCACTCTGATGAATACTCCCTGTGTTCTGAGGTTCTCTGCTAGTCCAGTAGTTCAGACTCAGAAATCCCACTTCAGAAGCTTTCCTAGGAACCCGGGCTCAGAAATCAAATTCCACAAGCCATGTGGGGTGGCAAAAAAAAAAAAAAAGAGAGAGAGAAAAATAACAAAGTAAAAAATAAAATTAGACTAGGAAACTAACAGATATGTTAGAAAGAATGTAAAAATAAAAATATAGATGAATCAACAACTGGAAGGTACATCAGTACCACAATAGTAAGAAAGAGGAAGAGGGAAAGGGGAAAAAAAAAAGAGGGTGGGAGGGAAGGCCTTGGCTGTGGAGAGTGGGGCCTAAGCAAGGGTGAGGTTTGGGTGGTGGGTGGGGCCCATGCTTAGAACCCACAGGGCTGGAAAAGGCCCTGGGGACTGTGGGGGGGTGGGGCTTAGGCTCATGGAACAGAAGGGGCTCAGGTGTGCCCCCCACCCCAGTCTTAGAGGGCAGGGGCCCTCACCTGGGAGCCTAGCAAGTTTTCTGGGCTTGAGTGGGTGGGGCAAATGCCCTCCTCTCCTCGCCGGCTTCTTCCACAGTGCCCCTCCCACCTGCCTGTCCTGATCTCCCTGGTTACCCTCTTATTCCCCCAGGGACCCACGTGGCCTGGAGGGGGATTTGGAGGGCACAGGATTGGCCTGGCAGTGCAGCAGGCTCCTTGGGCCCCAGTGGGCGGGGCAGTCACCCTCCACTCCTCTCCCACTCCTCCCGGAGGGCCCCTCTCCGCTGCCTCTCTAGTTCTTCCCTCGGCCTCCTTCCTATGCCCCCCCATGATTACAATTTTAGAGAATGATTCAACTCTTGTATTTGCAATGGAATGCAGCTCTGAGTGGCAGGCTAGAGAATAACATTATGTAAAGCAGATTTCCAAGGTGAGACATTTAAAAGAACAAGTATGAATTTTTAAATTTTGTCTGATTTTTCAACTCATCATCACACTATTTACATATTTTTCAAAATAAATAGAAATGAAAGTAACAGTGACTCAGGAAATTGAATTAAAGTCATAGCTCTTCAGTGGCAGAGGTGGTATTTTAATATTGATTGCTTAATTAATGCTCTAGAATGATTCACACCATAACAAACCTGGAGGAAACAGCTTAGGAAACCAAGGATCAATATTTATAATCATTTTTGCCTCATATTTTTGTCGTCTTTTACATAGAGCACTATACTGGGTACTGTACCTTTTGTGTTTCAGAGAAAGTCCCTTTTCTTGGACTACTTAGATCCACTGAGTTTCCTGGTGATCACAAGAGAACCCTACAAAAGCAGTAGGCAGATTAATGCCATCCATGAAAGGTGCCCACATCTTGATCCCCGGAACCTGTGAATATGTTAAGTAACATAGCAACAGGGACACTGCAGATGTGAATTAGGTTGCAGACACTGAGATGGGAAGATTATCCTGGATTATTCAGGTGGGTCCAATAAAATCACATGGGCCCTTAAAAGCAGAGAAGCTTCTCGGGCTGCAGTCAGACAGAAGCAGAGGAAGGGGAGGGAGAGAGGTACTCCCACCCACCATTGTTGGGGCCACAAGCCAAGGAAAGGGGTAGCCCCTAGAAGTTGATTATGATGCCCAGGGGACAGCCATCTTGGAAAAGCAGGCCAAATTCTGCCAAGCGCCTGCATGAACCTGGAAGTGGATTCTCTCCCGGTCTCTAGTAAGGAATGCAGCTCTGCCTGCACCTTGGTTTTGGCCTGTGAGATTCTCTATATTTAGAGGAGGAAGTCACACCCCGCTGTATGTGGACTCCTGAGCTACATGGCGGTGATACAGTAAAAGGGTGCTATCTTCAGTCACTAATTTTGTGGTAAATCGTCACAGCAATGGGAGGCAACTGATATGCTGAAGCAAAGAGATAGGGCAATAAATGGACATTTAGATGCAGAAAATTATCACCTGGTCACCCATATATAGGCTACAAACCTACAGAGGGTCCAAAGAATGGTCATTTCCCTTGAGGTTAGATATTGCTCAAGTTGTTCATGTTCAGGTTTTTAGTCTGGTCATTTATAAGTGTGGGACTTATACTTTAAAAAAAAATGTCCATTTTAACAACAAAAGTATTAGGTGCTTTGAAAGAGATCTGACTATAAAGTGTGCAGATTTAAAGTCAGAGTTTTTCTATCATCTGCACACTCAGCTTACAGGGTAAGCAAGGCCATTTATCCCAGATACGTTTCTATATATTTATATTCACTGATTCTTTGATTTATTCATTTTTTTTGGCTGTGCCACGTGGCTTGCAGGGTCTTAATTCCTCAACTAGGGATGGAACCTGGGCCACTGCAGTGAGAGTGCCAAGTCCTAACCTCTGGACTGCCAGGGAATTCCCTATTTATTCATCTGAATAGGTAATATATTATCATAGTTAAAGATTCAAAAAAAATTATGAAAAAAATTTCTCCCACTTCTATTTCTATGTGAACAGATCTTCCCCACCCCAAATGGTAATCATACTTTTGTATTCATATGTGTCCATCTAGAGATTTTATGCATACATATACAAATAAATACTAATATATCTTTACCTTCTTTTAAATCACATTTGTAACACATCATTCTATAATTATGCTATGCACAGCATACTATAATTTTTTTTCACTGAATATATATATATACTGTGGAGAATGTCCACATCATTACACAAAGCTTCTAATTCAAGCAATATGATTAAATAACCAATATATTTAGAACAATTTTGAGGACAGAGAAAGTTACAACTGTACATAAAACATGGTCTCTTTTATCAATAGTCATCTCTTCTAGTAAGGTGGTACAGTAACTATGAAAAGATCTACTGAATAACATAGTTCTGAAAAAGCCCCACAAGGCAACTGCAGACAGTAAGCAGCATAGATCTTAAGAGTGGAAGGCCACTTCCAAATAGGAGGTTTTCATGTGAGCTCACAGTTGAACCAAGTCGTTTATGGTGCTAAAGAAAACACAAGTGTTCTAGAGAGACGTGAAGGGCAGGAGAAACATCATGGTCATAAAAAAACCTGGGTTGGTGGGAAAAAAGCAAAACAAAACAAAAGAGAACAAAAATGGTCACTGAGGAGATGATAAGGTATTGACTGGATAGTGATCGCCGTGTGAAGAAGTTTGAAGTTAAAAGAGACCCAGGTAAAATTCTGGCTCTACCCTCTCCTAGCTTATTACTAGATGATCTAGGACTATGGGAGTTCCTGCTCCAAGGGCACTGGGAAAGCCTCTCTGAGAAGGTGACTGATGGATGTGATAATGTATGAGGCATCTAAAGGGGTTAGCACTGTGTCTGGCTCATGGTTAGTGTAAAAAATGATGACTATTATTCTTATTTATCCTAGATTATAGGGTTGGCCTGAAAACCTTTACAGTGGATTCTTTCATAGGATCTTGCTAAGTTAACATAGATTATACAAATTATTTTGTGGTGTATAGGACTCAAACCAAGTTTGGAATCCGGTAGGCTTCACAGTTTGCAGCTCTTGTGTAGTACTTCTAACCTCAGCAGATGAGCTCTCTCAGTGAAACATATAGTAGATACAAGGAGCAGTGGTATCGGAGTGTACCATCTCATTGGGATTCCACTGCCCTCTTGGGAGATGACAAGAACAGATGACTATTAACCCTTTTAACGCTGAACCAGGAGTACCTTTACAGAAGTAGATGAAAAAGGAAGGCTGTGGCTTGTGAGTATAAACTTCGAGGAGATGGGGTCTGAGACATGGCAAGGGCTAGACCATGTAGGGCCCCACAGGCCATTGTAAAGAATTTCAGATCTTTCCGTTGAGTGAAATGGGAACTCACTGGAGGTTTTGAGTTGAGTGAAATGGCTTAACTTAGGTTTTAAAACTCTAGCTTCTCTGTGGGGGGAAAGGTGAAAGAAGGGAGATCAATTAAGAAGCTACAAAAATCATCTGAGAGAAAGATGATGAAGACGTGGTTCAGGATGGCTGTTGTGGAGTGTTGTGACTGATTAGATTCTGGAAATACCCCAGTGGAAAAGCCGACAGGATTTGTTAATGGGTCGGCTGTGCTCTGTGAAACAAAAAGAAGAGTCAAAGTTATGATGTGATGAAAATAGCACATCACCTCTGTGTCTTCTTTCCCAAAATCCATACACTGTGTCTAATCAGCAGAAAATCATTGGACAAATTTTAATAGTGGGACATCCTACAAAATACCTGACCACGACTCCTCAAAGGTGTCAAAGTCATCAAAAATAAGGCAAGTCTGGGAAACAGGCATGGCCAATAAGACTCCAAGGAGACACGAGAAGGAAATGTAAGGTGGTACCCTGTAACAGAAAAAAGGGCATTAGTTAAAAGCTGAAGAACGCTGAATGAAGGATGGACTTGAAGTAATAAAAACTTATCAGTATTGATTCAGAATTGTCACAAATTTACCATGCTAATCTAAAATGTTCATAATAGGGAAAACTGAGTTCAGGGTGTACGGGTACTCTGTACCATCTTCACTTTTTTTTTTTTTTTCTGTGAATTAAAACACTCTAAACAGTAAATTCTATTAAAAATTAAAAGAGAGTCATGATGACTTCAATTTTTATGTCCTGAGCAACTGGAAAAATACAGTGTCCATTTATGGGAGAGGAGACATGGGGTCCTGTGAATTAAATGTTAACTGCTTCTCCCTTCTTTCCTTACACTCTCCACTCTATCTTTAAGACACACAGACAGAGGATTTATTGCCACATGAGAGACCTGGGCAACACAGACTGAGTTAAAGTGAGTTTGAATTTCCTGGGAAGGCTTCCTGGAAGAAGTGGGCTTGAGGAAGTCTCTGAAGATGGGACAAGATTTGCAGATGTACAGAGAATAAAATCCTCCATTGCAGGGGACTTAATTCCTTCTTTTGTAATATCCACATTTTAATTCCACATATTTCCTTGCCTCTTTTGTTTATGCCTTTGGCCATTGAGTAGAGTTACTTTGATTAACTTTTGCCTGTATTCACATTCGTTTGCTTTCATTTTTCTCAAATCATGTTTATTATTAAGGAGCAGATAGCCCTTTGGGGACACATTAATTTTCCTGGGAATCCTTTCCCATGCTGTGCTGGTGTCCTTTATCTCCTCGTTCCATTTGGCTGCAGTCAGCACTCTTTTCCTGTCTCATGAAACACCTCTGATGAATGGCATTGCTCTCACTGCTATTATTACAAATAGGAGATGCAACTCTCCACCATCTGCAATCACAGTGCTTCCAAAGACACATTAGCCACATTTAAAATGATAACTCCTTCACAATATTCTAAAGAATTCCTTTGACTCACGGGAGTAGAAATCAACTCTAAGGTCATTCCCAGTCATATTTGCTTCAGGCAGCACTGAAGTAAATATACTACAAACACAGAGGCATGCACACATATAATATATTTCTTACTCATTTTTAGGGATTAGTAAGTTTCTCTCTTAGCATCCATTATGGAATATCTGGAAAAGTAAAGAATTAGCAATTAATCATTTTCTGAGGTCTAATTCTCTCTTCCTTACATTTCCATATTCTTCTATCAATTATCAGTATGAATGGAAAAAGAAATCCATTCTCTCTGTGCCAATTTTATATGTCATTAACACATTTCTTCTTTCCCTTCTGCCAACTAATTTCACCCAATGAGTGGGGCTAAGCAGTTTGCTCACACATGCCATCAAGTAAGGAGGCAGATGATTCAGTGAGTAAAAATAATCATTGTAAAATCTAGTTGCTGTTTACCCTTAACTGGTTTTTCTCTTGTCTAAAGGGCTTGACTGTTCATCTAAATAACATCTTGGGGTTATGACAGCCAGAGACTGCCCTTAGGTCACATATCAGCTCTGGATTTTATCTTTTGGTTATGTCTAACAATACAGAACTGGCACCGTTTTATATGCAAGCTTAAATTTCAGCTCTGTTGAAGTATAATTGACATAAAATTGTAAGATATTTAAATTGTACATTGTAGTGATTTGATATACATATATACATTGTGAAAGGATTTCCATCGTTTAATTTCTACTCATAGCAAATTTCCATTATACAGTGCAGTGCTACCAACTACAGTCACCATGTATATGTAGAACAATGTATGTGGTTTACATTTGATCTTCAGACTTTGTGCATCCGATGGAAGAAAGTTTTTACCCTTTCGCCAGCCTCTCCCTATCTCCCCCACGCTCCAATCTCTGGGAACCGCTTTTCTACTCTCTATTTCTATGAGCTTGACTATTGTTTATAGGATTCCACTTATGAGTGATACTATGCAGTATTTGTCTTTCTCTGTCTGGATTATTTCACTTAGCATAATGCCCCAGCTTTTTAGGGCTGCCTTCTGACATACATGGGCTCAAATAGAGAGGAAAAGCATGATGTCCAGCTGCAGGGTTTTCCCACAACCTCGTCCAGCCTGTTGCTGCTGATGCATGCCAAAGGAAGGGAATAAAATGGAAATACTGCAGCAGCCTGTGGGTACAGGGCACTGGCCATTCTTGTTCAGTCACAGTCAGAGACCACATTTCTGTTGACAGGTCATAAGTGCAGTCAAAGTGTCAAGGCTGCAGAGCTTGGCCTGGTTACATCAAATTGCATGAAAAAGAAGCTGTAAGGGCACTGGATTATAGCAAGCTGAATGGGTGTATTTGTGGTTTTCACTAGAAGAGTCCAGGCTGCTCCAGGTGTTATTAGAATATCCAATGCAATGAGGAGACCCAACTGCAGTCTCAAAACTGCCTCCTCATAACACCATTATCTTACCCATATAAAAGGAGCCACATTGCACGGTGAATTGCTATGGGAAATATAGGTCCAAGAGGTCTGTAGTGATGTTTCCCAACTATACTCTCTATCAGCCACTCAATGAAAATAAATGTAACAGGTGACCCGAGGGACAGCACTGAAGCCCAGGACCAGCTCTTGAGTGAAACACATTTGAAAAGCTCACAGGAAGATTTGGCACATATATACAATGGAATATTACTCAGCCATAAAAAGAAACGAAATTGAGCTATTTGTAATGAGGTGGATAGACCTAGAGTCTGTCATACAGAGTGAAGTAAGTCAGAAAGAGAAAGACAAATACCGTATGCTAACACATATATATGGAATTTAAGAAAAAAAAATGTCATGAGGAACCTAGGGGTATGACAGGAATAAAGACACAGACCTACTAGAGCATGGACTTGAGGATACGGGGAGGGGGAAGGGTGAGCTGTGACAAAGTGAGAGAGAGGCATGGACATATATACACTACCAAACGTAAGGTAGATAGCTAGTGGGAAGCAGGCGCATAGCACAGGGAGATCAGCTGGGTGCTTTGTGACCGCCTGGAGGGGTGGGATAGGGAGGGTGGGAGGGAGGGAGTCACGGGAGGGAGGAGATATGGGAGCATGTGTGTGTGCGTAACTGATTCACTTTGTTGTAAAGCAGGAGCTAACACCATTGTGGAGCAATTATACTCCAATAAAAATGTAAAAAAAAATTAAAAAGTAAATAAAAGAAGAGCTCACAGGGAAAAGGGAGTCTGTGTTTTTTCAAGAAATATGAAGGAAGAAATTCTCCCTAAGTAGAAGAGATGGAGGCATACATAGATTATGCAAATTCAAATACTAGCTATCTTAGAGAGGGGAGTGGTACAGCAGTTGTAACCGGAACCTGCCGTAAGTCATTTAGTGTGATTTCAAAGTCAATGTCTATGGCTAACATCCAAGTACCTGTAAGATAGGACTGTGTAATACAATTAAAACTACTATACAAGCAGTCAGTAACATGCCTGTGTGGTAAAACCGAGAGCACTTGCTAGATCATTACCCAAAAGGCATGGAGAGAAGTTTCTTCAGCAAAGTAACAGAGCACATCTGAACATGAGAGCTGCCGGGGGTAGAATCCATGCCAGGAGCCCAAAGTAGCCACAGAAATTTGGTACTGGACCATATGCCTAGATATTGGTCATGGTGAAAAACGTTAGGGCAGAGACCCAAGAGATATGTCTAGAAGCAGCAGAGGAAAATGTTTTGTGGTGCTCATAAATACTCAAGGTGCAACTGTGGCATTTATGAATTTGGGGTACAAGGCTGGCTGAGTGTTCTGCCATTTCCTGAGAACCAACCCAAAATGATCATCGTTCGTTTCCACTACTGCAGTTTTATTTTACACCAAATGTTGGTGAGATTGGAAGAAACAAAGATTATTTAAACAACTGGAGAATTATGAAGTGGTCATCCCGAGCTAGTCATTGTTGAGAGATACAAATGAAACCAAACTCTTAGTCCCTTAATTTTTCCTTATATATACTTATCTTAGGTCCTTGAATTATGGAGTGTGTGCTGCTAGCTACATGAACCTGGTTTTGAATTCTGCTTCCTTCACTTATTACCTTTATGGCCTTGTAGAGCTTACTTAGCTTTTAAATTTCAACTTTCTAATCTGTAAAGTGAGGACAATATTTTATGCAATTTATATAGTTACAGATATGTCTAGATACATACATAGATAGAATTACCTATTGATAATTATATATTATTATATATTATACATATATAGATAAAATTATCTAGAGATATAGATATGTGTATTTATATATACAAAGAAAACATACCTGTAGTATATTTACATATACAGATATATGTATATGTACATATACATATGTTTTTTTGTGTGTGTTTATTCTGAAGCTTTTATTTTGGAGTCCTCCATCACCAAATGACATGTTTAATGTTTACAACAGGTATTATAATTTTTTTTAAAATTTCTACTATTTAAGAGTAAAACTGTAGATAATGTTCCAAACCATCATCAAAAATGCAGAGCAAACTTTCCTGTATATAAAGCGTACATAAAACAAGGTACTACCTATATCTATATGTATATCAGAAATTTTAAAATATAAATGCCAATAATTTGATTATTCAGTCCTATAAGGAACATGATGTTCAAGGCTACTGTTTTCCTTATTGAAGGGAGAATAAGGTAGCAATGACTTGCAGACACACCTTGAGATATTGATCCCCTTACTTGTCTTCACAGCCTCCCCTTGATTGCTTTTATCACAGTATATACTCTCTAGTGTAGCACCTGACTTCAGAGATAACTCCCCACGAGGTTATAAACTTCTACAGAAAATGAATGGTGTCTTAGTTACCTTGTGTATCTGTTATCTGGCACAGGTCTTGGGACTTAGTAAGAACTAAGAAGACACAAATAATCAAGGAAGTGAAGTTGTATGCTATGACATTTTCAGTTATGAAGACTTTCAATGGTGCCATATAAAAGTTAACGTGTTGTTTATGTCCAAAATCTAAAATAATGCAAATCTCCTCAAGAAAAATATTCATCAAGAATAGCATCATTTCAAAGTAACATTTTGAAAGAGTATTTATTGCTACCAGTTTGACTGCTGTTTAGAAATGCTCATGCTGCAGGACCAGGGCCAGCTTCCTTGTCAGAGCTCAGATTATCAGTACACTTTGTGTCCCTGCACCATCCCCACAACAAGCCCCCAGTGCCTTCAAACTGCCACAGTCTCTGGTCAGCTTCTTAGTCTCTTGGTCACCATTTCTTGCCTGGCTTTTCAGCTTCTATGCCAATTACCACCAATTTGCTTCTTCCCAAGAAGAAACGCTGTGAAAATGTTGGGCTCACATCATGCTTCTATTCTCTGGTATCCTAACCCCTCAAGACTTGGCTATCCCTATTGCTCTGAATTCTAATTTTTCGTCCCTTCAGCTCTATATTTTTTCTACCAGCTTTTCTCAGCCTTTTAAACGGCACTTTCTTTCACCTTCTAAGCCTGTGGAACTTATGAGTCTGCAAAAGTTTCGAGGGGCAAAAATGGGGCAAAATGAAAGACATACTGTTGGATATTTTCCTTTTTTTTGGGATCCTTATTTCTAAATCCTCTGTAACTTTGACAGCTTTCAGGTACCTAAAAAAAGATTTCAAAAAATGTATTTATATCAGTATCTATTTATTTATTTATTTTCTGTAGCACTGTATATTCTCCCCGTATCTAATAAACTTCTCATCTGTTGGTCCAAATCCTGTCTTGTGCTAGGAATATCCTGATACATTCTTTTTAATTACAGTTCTCAAATCTCCTTTATTCTTTGCTCCCTCCCCACCTACTCACTCAATCCTCGCTCTTTCAATTTAGTGATGCTACAGGGAGACTTGAATGGGAAAACCACAGGCTTATCCTGATGGTTGACCTGAGTTGTTTTATCCAAATATCTGCCACATTTCCAAGCCTCTAAGATAATTTTTTCACTGTTCTTCACCTGACCATGAAGCCATCATAACATATTTTAAGGTTAATTTTTTGACAACATTCTACTTCCGGGGCCAATTTTGCAGAAGTCACAGTAAGTAGCAGGAGCTATTGCAGCAGACAGACAGACCCTGAATTTCCAATAGGTTAATATTGTAAGAGCTAAGTTCTTGCTCGCATCACATTCAGATGGGACTTAGCAACTCCCAGGGCTGTTCTCCTCTGGACTCAGGGATCCAGGCATTTCCCTCCTGGTCATGCCATCTGTCATCTGTCTACAGCCTTCCCTGCTTTGGTAGGAAAAGTCAGGGCTAGAGGAATGCACAGGTTTTTTTGTTTTATTTTAAAAGCTATCCGTGAAAGTGATTTATGAAACCCCCTTCTATTCCTATATATTATTACCAGAATTAGTCACAGGACTCTCCATGTACGACGCTTAGGAAATAAGGGTGGGGAGGGGAAGCACATTCTTCACCCCAGGCCATGCACTAAACAAACACCAAGGCTGGAAAGAGCATTACCTTTATTTGGAGACACATTAAAACAGATAGAGGGCTTAAAAATATTTTCTGACTTTACAATGTTGCCTTTTCACTCACTTTTGTCTTCCCATTAGCATGAAATTTTACTGAAAGGCATCAAGTCCAAGTAAAACAATTGATGTTATTAGGAGGAATCTAAATTTCCAAAGAATGATAGATTATTCAACTCTCTTTTTATTTTTGGTGTATTAATATATTAATGCAAAAATTTAATTGGTTCTGATGCATTCCCTATAATTAAACACTTGATTTCCTCAGATTTTTCAGTACTCTAGTCAAAGCATGAATATTTATCAGTAAGTTAAAGTAAAAAAAAAAAATCTTAAGAAGTCTATGTATTTGGTGTGTATGTTTAAGGATTCACAAATGAGAACAGAATCTCTTTATTCAATAACATAATTAGTGAGAGTTGAAAAAAATGGGTATGATTAATATACATTTTTGACCAAGTGGTTAATTATGTAAAATAAATGATTAGAGGCCAATGTGGCTTTCATTCTATGAATTTAGAACTGACCTTCATGCCTATTTTGGCCACCAACTCTTACATGTCAAAGTCCAGTTTTCACGTGTACTTTAACGTTATGTCTCATTTCTAATTAGAGAGCATAATTGGGAGATTAGCTTGATATTTTATTTAGTGCATATTTATTCTCTCTTGTTTTCTCCCTCAGTGTAGTCTCCCGTCTCTTTCTATTCAACCTGAAATTATTAGTTTAGTTCCTCACGGCTTCGTGTTTGGAGTATGTCTATGTTGGTGATTTTTTTAATCAGTGAATTTCTATATAGATTCTGTCATGGGCACATTCATGTTGAGTCTTGGTCATAGTTCTTTAGCCTCAAGAGCACAAGCATTTGACTCAAGCCATCCGTGTGTGTGCGTGTATATACATATATGTGTGTGAGTGTGTGTATACATAATATATCATATATACACAAAAATAAACCCATATGATACGTTATAAATTGAATAGGAAGAGACTGATAACTTTTTGTTCTCATGTGTTTCTCCTTTTATATTAATTTGGGGTCAGTATATCATGGTCACAGATAATGATGGACCCTGGAAAAATTGTGGAGGATGAAAAAAGAATTTGGACATCAAATGAGTGATGTACCGTGGAATTGGCAGAAACTGATATACCCAACTACTCTTATTAAGATTATATTGAGTGAGGAGACTGAGGGGGGTCAGGGCTTAATTTAAATGCAGATGAGTAATAAGGAATCTACAGAGAAGCTAAATCCTCCCAACAGTGAATCTGAAAAAGTATAAAACTTAGGAGACCCATGCTTCTCATTTGGGTACTCATTGCTTGTGTGTTTGGTTGAGAAAATCAAGAAACAAAAAGTAGAGAAAGAAGCATTTTATTTGACTGTATTTTTCTACCTATTATTCCTCTGTTGTTAAGTTATATCTTAAGTATTTGGTAGCTTGCACCATCTGTATTTTCTCCTCACTAAAGGCTACAAAAGTGAATTACAGTTTCGATGTAATTTAACAAAAGTGCATGCAATTTTATCTCACTTATTATATATCATGAATTACATAATACCAACAGTGGGTTGATATATATTTCTCTTCATGGCAAGAGTATATTTACTATCATATCTTTGTGATATATTTGAACAATTATATTAGAAAAGACATTTGGCACAGGCGAAGTTTCAGGAAGTTAGTTTGAATGATAGGTTAGAAAAGAATACCAGTCAGTTGGTTCTGACAGCATCTGGAACCTTGAACCTATATTTGAAAACCTCACCTAATGTCCTGTTTTTACTGTTCCTGACAGCCTTTCTGTAAAATCCATTAATGTCCATCGGGTTAAGGTCATGAAAAAGGAAAGGGGTATTCAGTCCATTTGTCTAGATTGTCAGAAGGGTCAGAAGGAGAAACAAGCCAGAGAAAAGTTGAATGGTTCAGGTAACCCAGACTAAGTTTTATATGAGCAAACCCAGGACTCATAACTACTTTTTCTCTATCTACAGAAGAGGCCAAGCCTGCTCCATAAACAACCTCTGGGTGCTAAGATGCAATTCGTAGGATATCTTCTTGGATATTAAAAAGAATGACATCCTTAAGTGGCTTTATATCATGCCCAAGTTAAATGCTCCCTATTAGGCTGAATGAGATTGTAAATACCTTGAATCAAGTGGCTTTTATTAGTTAGGTAAAAGATCCACTGTAAATTTTTTTTTAAATAAATGAAATGAAAAAAAGAAAAAGAAGTCCGCAGAATAAAGTAGTTTAAATAGGAGTTTGTTTCTCTAACATGGCAGTCTAGTTCATCAAAAAGAGCTGGGCAAAAAAAAAAAAAAAAAAAGAAAAAAAAAGAGCTGGGCAGTTTTGCTCCACAAGGTTATCTAGGGCCCCAAGTTCCTTCCATAACATTGCCACAAAAACCTCTAGACTGTTGTTCTTATCTGTGTGACGGAAATTGCACTATTGCAACATCTATGTTTCGGACCATGGGAAGGGAAAAAAATGTCAAAGTTCAAGGAGAGGCCTTTTTTAAAATTCTAAGATGGCTTTGTTGCTCACATCTTCTCCACACACATTTCATTGTTCCAAACCTAGTTGCTTCATCCTATCCAGCTGCAAGGTAAAGGGGGGAAAAGATAGACAATTAACTTAGAAGAAGGAACAAACCTTTTTTTGGAGGGATATTAGCCTGCCGCCACAGCATGGCATCTGTATATTACTTCCTTTTTACCAGCCTCTTCCATCCCATTTAAATATCTATCATCATTTGACATACGTGCAGCACTAATGGTTTCACTTGAATGGAGCAACTGACAAGCTAACTGTGAGTCAAAGAATTCCTATCTGCCTCTGTATGTTACAGTATCTAGAATCAGAACTGTGGCTTTTCTTTTGTCATCAAAGCCAACAAATCTACGAAATAACTCACAACATTGTAGCACAGACTGGAGACATTCTTCATAAAGTAAGAGTTTAACTTGCTCTCCCACAGTGGGATGTGTCAGGACCATGGAGAGCGGTGGGCTTGAAGGCTGGTGATAGATTTTGAAATGCAGCTCAGTGTCTAAGATTTTTCACTGAGCTATATTTCAAAATTCACAGTATAATTGATTTAAAGCAGAATTCTTGTGTAAAATCATAAACCAAGTGTTTAAAAAGATTAATGACAAATAAAATCTCTAAAACTACTCAAGCAGCAAGTGAAATAGCTCAATCTGTATTAAATTCTTGTCAGAGTCTGTGATGTGATCATTTTTACCAAAAATGTCCCTGTAAATTGCCATGTGATTAAACCAGAATCATTTATTTACAAATTCTAATTTGGAAGACATCTAACATATGTTTTCAGTCTATTTAAATTTCCCTAAGTACTCTCTTGGACGTTTTAGTTTTAACAAGATACTTTTTCATTATATCTTATAGCCTTGAATAATTTGTCCATAATAAAAATGATTAATGAGTCCAAACGGAGATTGTGTGCATATGTCCCATATGAGTATCACCTATACAGGAGCTGTATTTCACCCGAGATAAAGGCTTCCCCGAAGAACAGAGAGATTTCCTGCAGAGGTTACTTGAAAAGCCAAAGCTGTGTTAGTGAGCCTCCATTGAATCCTGTGCAAGGATATACAGTACATTAAATATCCTGTGAAGAATTCCTCCACCTGTCTCTCTATACTCACATATGTCTCCTCAGCTGTCAGAAAAATCTCTTGATTGCTTGCCAGTCTTTTTCTTATGGTCCCTGGGTAACCAGAACAAATAAAGATGAAATACCTGTGTCAGATACTTAAGCCAGCTTTATCTTATAGCCCTGCAGCCAAGTCAAGCTTGTAAATCCTCCCTCCATAAACAGCCCTGGTTGGGCCCCCTCCTCCTTCACGGACCTGCTGTCTCATTCAGCTGATGAGTTGGTCTACTGTCCCAGGGAAATGATAGCCTTAGAAACAGGAGGTGGGCAGGCGAAGCATGGCAGTTTATCTGCTGTGAAATCTCACTTGTCCGTACACTTGCGATTGTTTGTTTGGTCCAGAGGAAACTTGAGGTGGAAGTAGGGAAACATCATATGGAAGGGAAGAGGTAGACAGAATGGAAAAAGAAGCCAGTCACTATAGGCATGACCCACTGGCCTTCATTTGATTTTGTGTGTGTGTGTGTGTGTGTGTGTGTGTGTGTGTGTATGTGTATGCGTGTGTATGTGTGTGTGTGAAGGAAGCTCTTGGTTTGAGTTGAGTTAATATTATAAATGCAGAAATTAAGTTGGGAGGAGAAGGTAATTTGACAGTAAAGAATTCTCTGTATTGAGTCAGATTCTGTTATTTATTTTGGTCAATGGTAAAATATGCACAGAGTGATCTTTAGTGCTGCTATACCAAGTATTTACATATCTTCCCCTTTAAGACACACGGAGGATTGCAATTCTTATGGCTTTAAAGTTAGCAAGCCTAAGATGACTTGCTTTGGTCAATGAGACAGGAGAGGCTAAGGCATAGAATTCTCTGATACCCAATGCTTCAAAGAACCTCTGTTCATGGTCCTCAAGAAGCTTTTATTTTTTCCCCATGCCATTTTCACAGACAAAGGGGCCAGGACCTTAGCTTCCCTTCCCTCATAAATCTCTGGTAGAGACATGCTCAGTCTGAAGGATTTCTTTATTTATGCCACTTGCCAGTCACTCTCACTGCCCCATCTCTGGGGTGTTCGAGAATCAGTGACTCAGGGAACAGTTCAGTTGGCTTTACATCGAGCTCTGCTGGTAAAGGTAAAATGCATTCACTTCAGTCAAAGTTTTAAAGACATCCCATAACACTGGTGTCCTGTGACCTAGTGTACGATTGACTACAAAGAAATAGTCATGATTTCTATTTGAGTCTTTATGGCCATTTTGAAAAAGAAGTAGAAATAAAGCAGCCAAATGTGAAACAGAGAAAAATGTACACACCTGGTCCAGGAGAGAATAAATTGGAATGTAAAACATGTCAGATCACAAAGTAATTATAAATCGTAGGCAGCAAATGGCACAGGTAGGATATATCATAAGAAGTCAGGTGATGAGGGGAAGTTAATTGCCCACGGAAGGTAGCATGTCAAAAAATAGAGTGTGAATATTTGAACGTGACAGTCATTACAGAGAACTGCAAAGTGGCTTGTAGCATGTATATTACATGCAAGACGCATTACTTCTCTTTTTTATGAGAAAGGGATAACAAAATGTTTACTAAGCTTTCTAATTCTAAAACTCAAATATAGCTGATTGGGGCAGAAAGTTCAGAGTGTCTCCACAAAGGAGAGGAATCTACTTTCTCCTTGAAAGATAGGAAGCCTGTTATAGGGAAAGAATCAAGAGGTAGAATGAGCAAAATTGTAGGAGCTGAAAAGCACAACATTTTTTGGTGGTAAAATGGTAATAGCTAGCATTGATTGAGTGCTTCCTATGTGTGAAACAATGCAGTATGCATTTTCCAAGGATTAAACGACTTCAGTTTCTCAACTTAATGAGGTAGGATCTTTACCTCCATTTTATAGATGTGAAATCTAAGACAAAATGAGGTTAAGTAACTTGTTCGAAGGTGGAGTTGTAACTGGAATTCCCAATTTAGCTACTATGTTATATTTCATTTGACAAATGTAAAGGAAGTTTCTTCTAAGGGACAACTTGAAAATAATGATGGGAAGCTAGAGTGAAGTCAGCTGATGGGAAAACCTCAAATGCCAGGTTAAAGGGTCTGGGTAAATTCAAAAGATATTAAATCTGCTTCAAGATAATATATTCTTATTGAGAGAGGTAAGCATTAACAAAGACTAAAAATGACAGTTTGTAGCAAAAGATATTTTGCATATAAGCATAGGTGTACAGACCTAGCACTGACAATACATGTGGAGGTTTAACATATTGAAGTTGAATTAAAGAATCCTACC
This sequence comes from Orcinus orca, assembly GCF_937001465.1. Taxonomy (NCBI): domain Eukaryota; kingdom Metazoa; phylum Chordata; class Mammalia; order Artiodactyla; family Delphinidae; genus Orcinus; species Orcinus orca. The sequence continues at coordinate 15,016,563 of NC_064565.1, read as the reverse complement.
CAAGCTTTAGAAGTCCTTAAATTTTGAAATAAATTATTCTGTCCTCTAAAATTGTTACAAATACCTGGGAGAATCTTATTTCTGAATGCAAAGATATTACACCAAGTTCACTCTAGCAGCATCTGGATGTTACATTCTCAATATCCACTGGCTGGTTTAGATAGGATGTATTAACGTTGTGTTTCCACCCATAACTAGAGTATCCCCTTTCTGATCTTAAATTTTTTCCTCAATTTTTGTAAGAATCTAGATGTATATCCAGCCATGGAAAATAGATAATTGCGTGCTATAACAAAAAGGCAGTCTGTTTTCTGGCTGTTCGATTTTTTCTGATCTTAAATGCAAACAAACTCTGGATTAATTTATAGAATATGGGCCTCAGTATTTGGCGCTTTCCTGTAGCCATCCTAAAGATAACTTTCATTACACTTCTCATATAGAGATTAGAGGGGATGGTGGATCCTTTTGTTTTATCCTGTTTTTCCATTCTTAAAGCATGCATTCCACACCTATGAGATAGAAGAATGGGAGATTCTCCAGCCTGGATTTCCTTTTGGTCATTTTCATTTAGGGCAGTCTCCTCTCACATCTGTATATCCCTGACCATGTATAGGTGATCCTTGCTGGAAGTTTGTTATAGTAGTTCTCAAAGTGGGCTGAGAGGGACAAATATTCCTCTTTGAAAGACTGCTCTCAGATAGCCCTTTGGTAATGGGGAGTGAGATAGTTTTCCCCTCCGGATTTTTTGTTGTTGGCTTTTTCCCCCACCGTGGCACCTTGAAAAAAAAATAAAAACACTCAGTCTCTAACTTATTGAATTTTAGAAACTCAGAATAGTATGGTGAGAAGATTCATAATTATACCTATCTCTCAGGGCATAATGACTTAATTAATATACCCTTCATGAGACTTTGCGCTGTGGGAAGTACACAGCTGCACCAGCTGATGGAAATTAAGGTGGTGTCGTGAAGCGCAGAAACATGAGTGTTTTGATTGTGTGTGTGTTTTAAATGTTTGATATATATATTTTTTCTTCCTTTTGCTTTAATTTCTGCACAGAAATCTACTCTTCCCTTTCATCAGCCGGTAGATGATAAATGTGGTGGAGGACAAAAGTATACAAACTTGAAGTGACTAAAGTGGCTGATGGCAAAAATCAACCATAGCTGGATATTTCTGGCTCAAGGCTATTTCAAAGCATGCATTTTATTCTGTGTTTTCTATTTTGCTCAATTATTCATCTAAGAATATTTCAAAATGGTTTAGGAGTAGGTGTTTTATTTTCAGTATCACCACCTGCATGGATTCTTAGGGACCATGTATTTCACTTTTTTTTTAAGTTACCTAGAACCCATGTAAATTTATCCTCCACCCTCTTTAGAAAAATGTTACTGTATCACATGGCTCTTCTAGGTGTCTTTTGCTTACTAGAAGTGAGAACTGCTTCTGCTGGAGCCACTGAAATTTCCTACCAGGAAAACTCAAGTGTCAGTGAATCTCAGCCAAACACTTGGAGCTTTTCTGATGGAGGGAAATTGAGTTGAGGCAGCTCTATTGAGGCTAAGGCAGACTTTGAGCTTGGACCACGCCCTCCAGCCGCCTTGTGTTCATACTCCCTTTCTCTCTCTTTTACATGGAAACCCTTGGAAAGAGGGCATCATATATGTGTGTGAATATTTTTGCCTATTAAACTAAATTTATGTGCTGAGAATCTGAGTTCCAAGAAATCAGGTAAAGCCCAATCTAGTAATTTGGTAAAACTGAAAGAACAGTGGTCAAATGAAAGTTTAGTTTAAACCAAATGTTGAGTCACAGGCATTTCAAAAGACACTGAGGAGTATGTTCAGTATGGAATTGTGTTGTCTTGTGGTTGATGGTGGTGGTAGATTTTTAGTTTGTTTTGTTTTAAGATAAGTTCAAACGATTCAGTTACTTCACATTCTTTTTTTTTCAATGAGAACAATTGAGGAAGTGCAGAACAAAATAGGAAAGACCCACTTCCAACCCAGATCATGAGAACAACTGAGACAGCATTTTTAGTGGTTCAAATAATTTCATGTCAAGAATCCATAGGAACTGTAGTCAAAATCCAAAACAACAATGTGGATACACCTGAGATTTTCTGAAACATTTTAAACCACCAGAGAGACTCCAAACATCACAAGATGTATAAATTGGGCCATAAAGGCTACAAGGAAATAAATGTAAAGTGTTGGAATTAGCACGTGGTAAGTTTGATATGGAGATTCAGTATGCACTCAGGAGTCAGGATGCTGGCGTTGGAATCTTGGTTCTGCCAGTTACTAGCTGTATGAACGCGGTTTAGTGAACCATGAACTCCCGCATGACACAAAGCACTTGCCTGGACACTGTGCTAACTTACTTGAGCAAACATTACCCTGGCTTCTACCTACCCTATCCTGTGTCCTTTACAGGTGACCCCAGCACCTGTGCTGAGTCTTTGCTCAAGAAAATGCAATGCTGCCAAAATGCAAAATAAACTTTGTTCCAATCTACATTGCCAAACCATTTTCATTACTTTTCCACTCATTTCCTTTCTGTAGTTTTGCATTTTCCCAATGTTCACCTTCTGTCTTAGTTGGAGTTGAGCTCGGCTTATAATGGAGTCTCTTCCTTACAGCAGTAGTCTCAATAAAATCTGTCTTGCTACCCTTAACAAGAGTCTTTATGCTTCAGTTTCCTGCCTCTAAAATGGTGATACTTACAATACTTTCCTCTCAGCCTTGTCATAAGGATTAATGAATAAATATTTATAAAAATGCCATACAAATATTTATTAAAATAATTAAAAAATTCTAGCTAATGCCTAGTAATCCTTTTAATACAGGAATTTAAACTTTAATGTAATTTGTCCATCATGATTCCACATTGGTTGTCTGGATCTCCTTGTCCCAGTCTACTATTCAAATGTCACATTCAATGTCAGGTATATCAAAACTTCTTCTCAATTAATCACCCTATAATGCTCATTTCTGCACCCTTTCTGATGCAGGCACATCATGAAATCTTTGTAGTCTTGCTAAGTGTACATTTCTTTATAAAATCTCACATCCCTTTTCTCTTTGGTACCAAGCATTGTCATCATAATCTCTCATAATGCTTAGCACTGTATGGGTGTACTCTTTGATGTTCTGGTATTTCAAAACCATTTAAAATTTTGCTTTTTAGTTTACAATGTGTTTTTATATATACTGGCTTATAACAATACTATGAAACATATTTTTATTCTTTTACCAATAAAATACATAAAGAAAGCCTTAAATAGTAAGCAATTAAACAAGTTCACTTAGCTTGTAAATGGTGAGGCCAGGACTTTGCCAGATATACTTTCCTGGGTAGAAATCCAGCTTCACTACTTAGTCAGTGAGTGTTCTTAGGCCAATTAATTACTTGGAACCTTCGTAAAATGGGATCATAATATTCACTTCAGAGGCTGTTGTGATACCTCAAAATCATGATTTATAGAAAATACTTTGAAAGTTGTCTGTTTTATAGAAAACGTTTAACAAATTGTTATAGACTGAATATTTATGTCCCTATTTATTAGGTTTCAAAATTCAAATGTTTTGAAACCTAATCTCCAAAGTGAGAGTATTGGAGGGGATGCCTTTGGAAGTTCAGTAGGTCATGATGGACGAGTCCTCATGAATGCAACTAGTGCCCTTAAAAAAAGAGCTTGGAGAAAGCTTCCTTGCCCGTTATACCACGTCAGGACACAGCAAAAAGACAGCTGTCTAATTCTAAACTCATTTTATGAAATTTTGGAATCCCAATGCTCACATTACTTATTACTAGATAGACAAAACCACTTGATAATTCATTTAATTTCTAAAAAAATAACCCCGCAAACTATTGTTCTTCCCCCTTTAAACACCAATTCTCTGTATACATCAAACATCATATATCTTTCTGTAACTTCTGTTCAAGGATATCTCAAATAATATGAAAAGTTAAACAAACAGACTTTTGTTCGTTTTAGTACCATAATGATGAGTTTTCGAGCATAATGGAAAATAAATAGTTATTCATAGTATTGACCTTAGATACACTGATGAACTCACTATATTTACAGCCAATACATACATAATGAACTTCAGAAGAATTATAGGGGGAATGCTATTTTGATTTACTAAATTAAAGTGGCAGAGTAGTGCAGTGATAACAGCATAGGCTTTACACTTAGACCTTAATTTGAAGATTCCTCCAAGTACTCTTGGAGTGGACTTGAGCATATCACTTTGCCATAACCTCAGCATCTTCATCTAAATACTCGAGGTGCTGATAGACATATCAAGGGACCTTTCAAAAATTAAACTAGGTAACACAGTTATTATATTTAATACTACATGGTAGTAAATTATTATATACTGGCCATATGTCCATGTACATAAAATGATATAAAATAAAATATTCAAATCATAAGCACTAATTTATAACTATTAACAGTCCAGCTTATAGTACAAGGAATAGTTTTTCCTAAAGAAGCTAATAACATATTTGAAAATATGAGACTATATACCTAAAATAACATTCCTTATTTTAAGATTCATATAAGAAATGAAGGTCAATTCATCACATTTCCATGACTGTTGGTCTTGTTATGGTGGAGCACAGGTATGTTGAAGAAGAAGTAATATATAATAGGTAGGTTTCCAAACTTCATTAATAGACTTATTTGCTATCAAAATGGCTGAGTGTGTTTAGAGTCCAGGGAACTCTGGATGGAGTATTGAGCTAGCTAGGGTTCTGTTTCCCAGCAGGAGATACGCCCTTGGAACTGGGTTTTGGTTGACTATGACTGAGTGTCCGTGTGTCTGGAAGAGAGAATATTTACAAGTTGAAATATGTTCTCCTGGTACGTGGCCCTTCAGAGGTGTGTTGACTAGAAGAGGCTGACTGACTGGGTCCCAGGTCACCTTATGAAGTGGCACTTCCCATGGTAAAATCTACCATCTGCTGGCTCACAGCCATGGACCTCAGACTTGTCAACACTCCTGTTTGATGGGATGTGAAGATGCCAGTTCATGCTAACAAAACTCATTTGACCAATGTTTAAGATTCAACTGCCAACTAAACAATTTGTGATGAACAGAAACGGAACTGCGAAACATTCTGGAATCGTGCATAGGAGAGACTAAAACTTTCTCCCCCTAGTGGCAGATTGTATTGATGGGAAGACAAATGGCATTCAGTATTTCAATATCTATTTCCCCTACTTCTTTATATATTCAGAACCCCAAATTCCAACTGGACACATAACCATCCAAATAACAACTTCCATGCACCTTGGGTTGGCCATGCATACAAGTTTTTACCAATGTTCCTATGGGTGGACTTGATGCGAAACTCCTGAAGAAGGAGTTAGTTATACCATGTAAAGCCAGCTGGGCTGAGCATGTGCTGACGAGAGCCAGAATAGCAGTATATTTCAAAAGATATGTCACCTACTGAGAGTGGCAACGAAACAAATTCCAAGAATTCTGGAATTCTAGCCTTACATTCTTTATGTGAAGGACTGCTTTGAGGGAGAGACACATAAGCATCTGTCCTTAAAGCTACTGATATTTCTTTTTGCCGTTTGTTACAAACAACCAGATCAGTTCCCTGACTAATGATCACATTGACACTCCATGTTCTTGAGATGATGACCTCTTGTCCACTCCATGTAGCATCTGTGCCAATTTTTATTGTAATGGAACTTGAGAGGAGTTGGTAGTCGGTGAGTTTTAGAGGGACCAGAATCACATATGGAAGAATTTGGAAAGAGAGGGCCATGCTGAGCAAAGGTCAAAGAGGAGATGAGGGTGGCATATATAGAGAACAATGTGGATCTTATTATGCCTGAAACAATGAGGTTAGTTTAGAAAATAGGGTCAGACAAGTGAGGGAGGAACACACTAATTATTAGCTAGATGATTTGATTGACTGAAGTTCTCTGTTTTTCCATAATTCTGAGACATTTCCAAGAAGCATATGCAATGAAGAAATTGAGAAATCCATTACAGATTCTCCATGGTATTATGACCCATTTTACTTCTCTGTTGTCCTTTTTAACTACTTTGATGCTTTAAAGATATAAGCCCAGATATAGCATCTAGAAGCGCAAAGGGGAAAGACAGGAGTAGAGAGTATATCTGCTCAGTACATTTTAGCCCCTAGGAGGAAATCTGCTATATAAATCCCACCAAAAAAATCCCAAAACCTAAATGAATGAATGAATGAATGAGATTCAGGTACAAGTTTGGGGATGATTCATAATTTCAGATAACTTCAGCCTGCAAATCATCTAAAATAAAATTATATTTCCTTATTGACAATCATGTTCAAAACTAGCAGAAAAAATAGCAGAACTTAAAGCAATGGATAAAAATAGGAAGACAAAATGAAGAATAAAAGGATCATAGATAAAAATATAATTTTCCTAGAGTTAGTTACATTCCCTGTTTTTTCTTAAGCTGTTCTCTAAACAAAGCCATCTGGGTTGGAAGGATTTAGTATTTCTCTTTCTCTGTCTTTTTGATGCCAGTACCTTGTGATGTGGTTAGTTCATGCCCACTCAAGTCTCTGCTTAATCTGCTTGTGCCTGACAGAGAATGGTAAACTCAGTAAGAGGGGGTCTGCTCTGCCTTTCCTCTCTCTTTAACTTATTGATTTAAGATCATCTCCTCATGTAAATACTGCTTCTGTTTTATAGATGTAGGGTTTTAAGCATTTGATAGTCATTAAAAAGTGCTAAGTGGGAAACACGTATTTATTGGACTTTGTGGTAGACTTGTACAATTTATTTTATTTTCAAATTTTTATTGAAGTATAGCTGATTTACTATGTTGTGTTGCTTTCAGGTGTACAGCAAAGTGATTAAATTTTATATATATATATATTTATATATATATATATATATATCTTTCTCCAGACATTTTTCCCTTATAGTTTATTACAAAATGTTGAGGATAGTTCCCTGTGCTATACCATAGGTCCTTGTTGGTTATCTATATTATATACAGTAGTGTGTTTATGTTAATCCCAAACTCGTAATTTATCCCTCCCCTTCTTTCCCCTTTGGTAACCATAAGTCTGTTATGTCTGTGGGTCTATTTCTGTTCTGTATATAAGTTCATTTGTATCAATTGTTTTTTTAGATTCCATATATAAGCAATATCATATGCTATTTGTCTTTTTCTGTCTGGTTTACTTAGTACGATAATCTCTAGGTCCATCCATGTTGCTGCAAATGGCATTATTTCATTCCTTTTTAAGGCTAATATTCCATTGTATAAATGTACCACATCTTCTTTATCCATTCCTCTGTTGATGGGCATTTAGGTTGCTTCCACATCTTATCTATTATAAATTGTGCTGCTATCAACATTGGGGTGAGTTTATCTTTTCAAATTATGGTTTTCTCCAGATACATGCCCAGGAGCGGGATTTCTGGATCATATGGTAACTTTATTTTTAGTTTTTTAAGGATCCTCCATACTGTTCTCCATAGTGGCTGCATAAATTTACATTCCCACCAACAGTGTAGGAGGGTTCACTTTTCTCCACACCCTCTCCAGCATTTGTTATTTGTAGACTTTTTTTTTTTTGACCATGCCACTTGTGGGATACTAGTTCCCCAACCAAGGATTGAACCCATGCCCCCTGCAGTGGAAGTGTGTAGTATTAACCACTGCACCGCCAGGGAAGTCTCCTGTATATGTAGACTTTTTGATAATGGCCATTCTGACTGGTGTGATGTGGTACCTCATTGTAGTTTTGATTTGCATTTCTCTAATAATTGGTTATGTTGAGTATTTTTCATGTGTCTCTTGGCCATCTGTATGTCTTCTTTGGAGGAATGTCTATTTAGGTCTTCTGCCCATTTTTGTGGACTTTAAATTGCACAGATGACATTACCCATTTTCATTTAATTCTTTTGAGATGTTATCCCCATGATGAGTAATTGCCCCAGGATCTCTCAGTTGAAATGTGAAACTGCTAGACTGCATGCCCAGGGCATCTGATCTCAAAGCCTATGTTCCCCAATTCTAATAAGTCTATGGTCCAGTAGCCACATACTTCCACTTTCCTCCACCTTGAAATGTGCTACTGAATATAAGAATCTGCAGTCATCTGATTAAGGATATTTATATATGATTCTTCTCTATTCCCTACCTACAAAAACGTACACATCCTCTTTTTAGGGGTTAGAGGCTAGCAGCTGTGGGTGACATGAGCTGCTTTGAGGTTGAATGGTATTACCTAACCTTTATTTAAACAGGATCACTCTGGATGCTGGTTTGAGAATAGACTTGAGGGAGATAAGGATAGAAACAGAAAGATGTGTTAAAAGGCTACTTCAGTGTCTCATATATAGTGATAGAGACAGTGAGAAGTACTAAGAATATGGATATATATATATATTTTTTTTTTTTCTGTACGCGGGCCTCTCACTGTTGTGGCCTCTCCCGTTGCGGAGCACAGGCTCCCGATGCGCAGGCTCAGTGGCCATGGCTCACGTGCCCAGCTGCTCCGCGGCATGTGGGATCTTCCCGGACCGGGGCACGAACCCGTGACCCCTGCATCGGCAGGCGGACTCTCAACCACTGCACCACCAGGGAAGCCCAGAATATGGATATATTTTGAAAAGAGAGTTAATAGGATTTCCTTTAAAAATTAGAAATTTTGGTAGGAGAGAAAATGAGGAGTAAAGAAAGAATTCAACTTCTGGCCTGGCTAAGTGGAAGCCTGCCATTAATCCTGAGATGGGGAAAGTTCAAGGTGAAGCATGTTGGTGGGTGCGTGGGGGGCCATGTGAATCAGTTTTGAACACGTTAGATTTGAGATAGGATTTGAACATGCAGATGGAGATGTTGAGTAGGGAGCTAGATACGTAGTCTGCAGTTCAGGAACGTGATCTAGGACGGATATATAAATACGGGAGCCTATATATAAAGATATTGAAAGCTACGGGGCCAAATGAGATTATTTAGGGTGTAAACATAGTTAAAAGAGAGGAGAATCAATGACTAAAACTTTAGACACATCAATAATACAACATTGTGGAGAATAGGAAGATGCTGCAAAGAAACTGCTATGGGATATAGTATATAGGAAATTAAATCCAATAAAGTTTCACATAAGGGACTTTATATTGACTGCATTCACTTTTAACAAATGTGTGCTCTAAATAAACTTTATTTTTTCAATGAGACAAAACTTCTAAGTTCAATGATTATTTCATGCAGCAGTCATTAACACTTGCGCAGTGCCAGGTGTTGTCTTATACATTTGCAAAATAAAAACAAATCTTAAAAAAAATCCCTACCCTCAAATAATTCAGTCTAGAAAAGAGAAAAAGACCATAACATAGGAAACATGTATTTAAAATTGTCAAAGCATTACATCATAGATGTGAGTCGAGTGCTGTGCTCTAAGGCTCCTAACTAAAGCCCCTTCACCTTTTGTCAAATTCAAGGAGAGAAATCATGTTTGAAAATGTAAAGAAGAGACCTTGTAATCACAACTTGGAACTCCTTTTTTTCCCCCCTTCCTCATTTAAAAGGCCTCTTAGGGGGCTCTGATAGCCCTGCAAGTCATATTTCACATGCAGGCATTTGACTTGCAAAGGACATTTGGGTAATATGGCAGAGTCCAGGAAGAAACCTTAACCACTTTCTTTTCTGAAACCAGATGACCTTCAACCCCAAACTACCCCTCTCTCCTCTATAGATGAAAAGAAGTGAAATTATCTTAAATTATACTAAAAACAAACAAGCAAACAAACATTTCAGAAAATGAAATTTGTAGAATACTTTCCAAGTTCTGGCCAGATTTGGTGAAATGGTAAACTGATCTTATGAATAGCTTCTTACTTTTAAAAAGCAGAAACAGACTCATAGACTTAGAGAATGAATTTATGGTTACCAGTGGGGAAGGGTGGGAGGGAGGGATAGTTAGGGAGTTTGGGATTGACATGCATGCACTGCTGTATTTAAAATGGATAACCAACAAGGACCTACTGTATAACACAGGGAACTCTGCTCAGTATTAGGTAACAACCTAAATGGGAAAAGAATTTGAAAAAGAATGGATACCTGTATATGTAGAACTGAATCACTTTGCTGTACACCTGAAACTGACATAACATTTTCAATCAACTCTACTCCAATATAACATAAAAAGTTAAAAAAAATAGTGAGCAATATGCTGAAATATTCAAAATGAGGAGGCTAATTTTGAAAGGCCCAATGAAGCTTTATTCTGAGCCTACAGAGTGTCAGAGATGCAGGTGTGGCCCTAACCACATTGCACACCTCACAGAGACACAGTGGACAAGTCTAAATGAGGCAGAAGTGGACTGCATCTGAGGCTGAATGGAGAACAGATAGCAGATGGAATACAACTCTATAATGTGTAAGTAGCCTGCCTATCTAACTCCATGATGGATCAAGTAGCAAAGCATAAGTAAGCATATAACTAACCTGGATAAAATAACAAAGTAAATATAACAGCCCAAACTATAACAGGAGGTGAATACAAGTGCATCATCTATTGTTAGTGAATGTAGGTATGGATTCAACAGAGGGCAATCTGGCATTACCTATCAATAGCTGAAATTCCATTTCTAAGAATTTGTCCTGAATATATATATTTGAGTGATGCAAACATTGTGAATAAGAATGTTTTTTGAAGCATTGCTACTTAATGGTAAATACAACAAACAAAAAAATTTTTAAAAAAATTAGAAATAATCTAAATGTTAACCAAGAAAAGAGAAGTTAATATATAAATTTGATGGTAGGTGTAATGCAGTCATTAAAAAGAATAAGAGTTTATATTCTTCCAAGAAATACTAACTGAAAAGTATAATCAAGAAGAAAAAGAATATGAAAAAGAATATATATATATATATGTGTGTATAACTGAATCACTTTGCTGTGCAGCAGATATTAACATTGTAAATCAACTATACTTCAATAAAATATAAAAAAGAAGAAAAATGAAATTATTAACAAACATATATATGTCTGGAAATTCTCCAAAAGATTGCACTAATAATATTAAATGAGTTTATCTTTCAGTATTAAACTTATGGATAAGGTTTGGGGGGTAGATTCTTTTGTGCTTTTTTTTTATTATATGTTGACAACATTTTTATAAAAATTAAACATTTATTGAAATTTTTAAAAATACAATTGTCCCAGTTTAGTAGAAGTGGTATTGGGCTGGATCTCCATTTTTAGACTGACATGGAATGTATTAGAATGAAGACAATGGCTGAGGCTTATTCAGAGTTTTCACATACTTAACCATAGACAGGATGTCACATCCTCAGCTTCCCTGGATCCTGGTGAGACTGTCTATTTGCCTTCATGAATATTAGTGTAAAGGAAATTACTCATCTGTTGCTTTTGGAAAAGTTGTGTGGATATAGCTGAAAGCTCCCATTTCCTGCTTTGCTCCTGGGATATCATGATCGAGATCCAGAACAACCTGCTTGTATAATTTTGTAATATCAGAGCAATTCACGTCCAGAGACAGTAGGCCGCAGGCCCTCACTTTGCCTTCTTTCCCTTTAATGAGATACCCAATTTGGATATCTCATTTCACACTTGCTTGTCTCACTGCAGGGGATGTAGTGCTCATCACATGCTCATATCCCTAAACGTAAACACGTCAGCACCTGCTGACTATTCATATACAATATCTTCTGGGCACTGATTGAGTAACAGTATTTTATGTGTCGTGAAATTTCTTTTTCTCTCTTAGTGATCCCCAATCCTGTGATTCAGTTTTCTCTTCTTTTTTCTTTTTTCTTTTTTTTAAATCATTAGGGAAGGAAAACCTATACTTAAAAACCTAATAAAGAAACTATTTAGTTCTCTTTAAAAAGCAAAATAAAGTGTGTGTCATATTCTTTGACAAATATGAAAACACAACACTTAGAAATTATGATTTTGATAGGTTTCTTGTATCTCTGCACTTTAGACTTCCAGTACAAAAATACATATTTGCGACTTCTATCACACGTAAGCAACTAGAACAACATGCAAGGTTAGAGCTGAAGAGAACTTCCAGTATGACTTCCCCTCCCATTTAGCAGAGTGCTGAGCTGCTGATCACATGTTTGGGGTTTTCATTCCCACCTAGGCTCAGGTTTTGAGGGTTGATCCTCCTGGTAAATGACATTTTAGGACTCCACAGCTCCCAAGACTAGGGTGGACTTCTGAATTAAGTATACCTAGTGAGATTTTATATTTAGGACACTTGGAATCGGGGCACTGAGGTTTGGGTTAGTTGGTTATTGATTTCAGAACAACAAGATCTACAGCTCTGCAACCGTGGAGTCTATTTTCCCATATGTACTTGAAAGGGTCGGTATGCTGGTCTGCAGAGACGAAGGAAAGGAAGAGATTGTGTAGGGGTAGAGAAGGGTTTGTGATGACTTTTTAGTCCAATTCTGTTACCAACCTGGGTTCTTGGCCTTCATTAATCAATAGAAATTGATAAGAGACCAGACAAGAAATTCAGGCAAGGCTGTATTAGGGCTCCTGCTGTAGCAGGAGGGAAAGAAAATGAGTAAGAGTTTCCCTTGCCTGCTCCCCAAGCAGGGGGTGAGCTGGTTCCTTATATGGGTGAAGGTAGGGGCGTGTCCAGGGGTCAGTGGGAGAGGTGGCTGAGGTGTTTTGCCCACCCCTTCAGTGGTGCTGTGTGCAGGGGGCATGTGCAGGACCCTACTTTTGCTCCCGACCCCCTGCTTTTGCTCCTGACTCTTCAGAAGTGGCAGTTGGTTTTGGTCTTTTTGTATCTTATTGCCTGTGATTTACCCCAACTACACATGCATGCAGTTATTTTCAGTCCCTTATCATTTCTTTGTATTTTGTTCCTCAAGGAGATGTTTGTCCAGGTGCAAGCACTGCAGCAAAGGGTCCCAGGTCCCAGGTCGCAGCCTGTCTCAATACTGTTTGTCTCTGTATTCTTTATAAGGGGAAGAAAAACTAACCTAAACTTCCTTAAACCAAAATGAGAATTACTTGTTCATGGGATTAAAATATCAGGGGAGGGCTTCCCTGGTGGCACAGTAGTTGAGAGTCCACCTGCCGATGCAGGGGACATGGGTTCGTGCCCCAGTCCGGGAAGATCCCACATGCCGCGGAGTGGCTAGGCCCGTGAGCCATGGCCGCTGAGCCTGTGTGTCCGGAGCCTGTGCTCTGCAATGGGAGAGGCCACAGCAGCGAGAGACCCGCGTACCACAAAAAAAAAAAAAAAAAAAAAAATCAGGGGAAGCTACAGTTAAGGTTTAATCTAGTACCCAGATATTTTTCTGACACCAAATGTTTTTATTTTTCCATTCCTTGACTCTACTACCTTAAAATATACTCCTCCATTCTGAGACAGTTTCATCCCATATAGTGTCAAAATGGTTGCCAGTATTTCCTGTTGATAAATTCAGGTTTAAGTACAGAAGGAAAGAGAGAAAAATCTTTTTCCAGAAATTATTGAAGCTTTCATTATGTCTTACAAGCTCAAATTGAGTTCCCGAACCCAAATTCTGCATCCAGCATTATTACAAAGTGAGTTTCATCACCTCAGATTCATATGTTGAAGCCCTAACACCAAGAGTGACTGTATTTGGACATATGGCCTTTAGGGATGTAATTAAGGTTAAATGAGTTTATAAGAATGAGACCTTAATCTGATAGAACCAGTGTCCTTATAAGAAGAAGGAAGAGACATCATATCTCTCCCCCCACCCTCCCACCCCCTGCACAGAGGACACAGAAGGAAGGTGGTCAACTACAGCCTATAAGGAGAGGCTTGAAACTAACTCTGATGGCAATTTGCTTTTGCACTTCTACCCTCTAGAACTGTGAGGAAATGAATTTCTGCTCTTTAAGCCCCCCAGACTGTAATTTTATTATGGCAGCCCAGGCAGACTAATAACAAGGGTATTGCGATGACTCTGATAGAACTAGGTCTTGTCATTGACTGACTTTCAACTTTTCATGTACTCCTGAATAATGAATGTAAAATGTTTATTTCCTGAAGTATCCCAACCCTGTCTGCAAGACAGTATGTAGTTTTCATCAAATACTCAGAATATCCGTGACCCACAAGCAAATTTTATATCAGCAGTTCTCACACTTCAGTGGGCATCAGAATCATCTGGAGGATTTATGAAAGCACAGGTCGCTGGGCTCCACTCAGAATCTGCTCCGCTCTGATGCAACTGTTCTAAAGTGGGACCGATCATTGCAATTCTAACAAGTTGTCAGGTACTGCTACTGCTGCTTGTGGTCCAGGCACCTCGGTCTAAGAACCACTGGTCGATATGTAAATTTCACTCTCCCTGAATGGTTTGATCTTCCCTCATGATCTCTGAAACAAAGAATAGCTGTTGGGCTGGGATACTGGTAACAATTTAGACTATAAATCCACCACATAGAATCACTGAACTCCCAGTTCCCTGAAAGACACCGATAAAGGCCTGACACACATTCCTAAGTTGTTTTTATAGGAAGCAGACCCCCCAGATGAAAACTTCTGACCACAGCAACATAGACCCTAGACTGGTTGAAACTAGTGGGTTGATGATGCTTGAAACTTCACCTTGATGCCAACCAATCTGAGAATTGTGCACGAGCTGATCATGCACCCTGAATCCCCCTCTCCCACTGCCTTTAAAACCCCTTCCTTGAAAGCCATCAGGGAGTTTGGGTCTTTTGAGCATGAGCTGCCCCTTCTCCTTGCTTGGAGCCCTGCAATAAATGCTGTACTTTCCTTCACCACAGCCCTGTGTCAGTAGATTGGCTTTACTGTGTGTGGGCCACTGGACCCAAGTTCGGTTCCATAACAATGTGACCTCCTTCTGGAGGCTTCTTTGGCTGCCCCATCTCACAGGTCTGAATGAGTCAGGTGTCCACTGCCCATGAAGATATCAGTTAACACCACATACCTTTGTCTTGTCTCCCTCACTGGTTATACATTACTTGAGACCATGAATAATTGGTTGTTGTTGCTTTTGTTAGTATCTTAACTTTTTGTATCCCCTGTACCCAAGCATAGTAAATGGCACACAGGGGAGGCTCAATAAGTAGGCCTCTGCCCCCTACATCCCAGCCATGTCTGGGGGGAGCTCTGCTGCCTATTGACTAGTACCCTACAGCATCATATTGAGGAGGCTGTACATCCTAGTATACATGTACTCAAGGCCTGTTGTCAGTCTCCCTATAGCTTGTCTTCACAGCTCTCAAGGTGAACCATGAGATATTAAATATCTTGGTCAAGTTTAAACACAAATTTTGAAGAGAATCCACTTGAATGCTCTTTTTAAGATCTCATTACTGTAATAATATAGGACTCTTTGTAACACATGCAAATTGATGATTTCCAAAGTATAAAAAATAACCTGAATTTATGCATATTTAGTTCAATTGTAGCAGCTTATTTTTGAGGCTAGTTTAAGATGATCATCTGTAGACAAGTGCAATTTTTCTGTGAATAAGCCTCTTAAGATTAGAGAATTAAGACTGACATTAATTATATATAAGTCATTATTGTATTTAGGGAGAAAAAGATATATATAAAGATGGTGAAAATTACCAGTATTTATTCAAGTTACAGTTAGAAATCTCCTTTCTCACATTCTTAAGGAATACAATCTGGCTTGAAATATTGTAGCTTGCTAAACGCTCTCTAATAACAAGAGTACATTGAATTGATTTGAAGAGTGTATTTTTTTTTCTTTCCTGAGAGCAGGAATGAAAGCAACCCTATAATTCTAATTATTATATTACACTTTTATAAAGGGGCAGTTTTCTTTTAATTTTTTTCTCCCTCTAGATTCTCTGAGAGTACATATTCCAGCCAAAGTGGGCATCTGAAATTGACTGCCTGAATCAGTTTTTTGCTTGCCAATTTTTGTTTTAATGTTCCTGACACTTTGACATATTTGATGTTGCCTCCTGGTTATACTGCATTCATTCTAAAACTTCCACATGATTATATGGGTGAAAGTTCAATTTCTCTTTCTCTGGAATTGGTTATGGTGATGTGGCAAGGTGAAAAGGGACTGAATTAAGACAGAGAAAGGCTTGGCTTCACATCTGAGATGCCACTGGCAAGCCTTGGATCTCCATGGAACTGAAGTTCCCCATAGGCAAAAGGGAATAAGCCTATTTTCCATTGCTTCTCACGGCAGATTATAAACCCTGAGAAATATAATACATTACATGAAATATAATCTGTGTTCCCTTCTGAGAATTTATAACACTTTCAAATTTTATATTTATTTTGTGATTATTTTTTAAACATCTGCCCTACTTTTTGGCTCTGATTTCCATGACAATAGACACATGTCTGCTTTGTTTGTGTTGTAGCCCCAGAATCTCACAGATAATGGTAGCTTGACAAATATTTGTTGAATAGTTAAAGGAAAATTATAGTTTTAATCAGCAGTCATGGACCTTTGCATGGCTTCACGAGTGGATAGAGAAAGTACCCTTAAAGTTTTTTGAGTACAGAAAGTGGAAAAGAGCATGTTTGAGGTTGTGTTCAGCAATTCTAAATGGCATGATTCACAAACATGTTAAGAATATTCATGTATAAAATAAATAAGCCACAAGTCTATATTCTGAAACATAGGGCATACAGCCAATATATTATAATAAGTTTAAATGGAGTACCTATAAAAATATTCAATCACTATGTTGTACACCTGAAATGAATATAATATAATATTGCAAATAAACTATACCTCAAAAAGTCCAAATATTTAAAAATGAAAAACAGTCATTATTTACTTGGAGCTCATTGCAGTAATATTTATATTCTGGGAACTCCAGAAATGATGGAACCATAACTTACCTACATTTAGATTGTCCTATACTAATGTCCTTGCAATACTGGAATATCAGACTTCTCTCAATAAGGGGAGATTGAGAAGTTATATAGTTCAACCCTTTACTTTTGGAGATTAGATACCTGAATCCCTAATACATAGAGTGACTTGCTATCACTTACTTGAAATGGACGATGGTGGTCTTAGAGAGCTATCTCCAAAGCAATCCCCTGAGAGCACTTTGGCTTCCAGTTACTTTTTCACAACACCCTAAACTGGCATATTTCCTCTGCTTCAAAACATTTCAAAGTGCTCTCAGCAAAGTCCTCTTAGCACTGGAAGAATGTCTTAGATTAATTCAGCAAAATGCAATCACATTAAAAGACAGCCATGTACATAACAGTATAAAGAGAGAGATATGATAAACTATGAAACAGGGAAGGAGAATAAATAGATTTTGGTCTGGTAGCATTTCACTCCTTTACTGGCAAACCTTGAGTCTTACCTGACCAAATGTCACTATGAAAAAAATAAAATAAAAGCAAACCATCATTAATGACAACAAAAGAAAAGCTATGTGAGGCTCCATGCTTGCAAATCTGAGGAAGCAGTTAATGAGATGCGTTGTGAACAAGAGAGAAATTATAACATAATGGGGCTGCCATGCATGGTGGGCAAACTTAAAGTAACGGGTACAATGCAATAGATGTCCTTTTTAATATTAATGCAAGGAAATGAGCAGCACACTTTGCACTTTTTGTTCAGATTTTTTTCTGCTCCCACTCTGTGCCCTTAAGCTGGCCGGCATGCCTGCTGAAGGGTTTTGTCCCCCAGCTGTGGGGCTGCATTATTCCAGTGGACAATAATGACTAACTGTGGTTTGCCTGGCTTGACCAGCCTTGGAGTCTGTGTCAGGAAGTTGGCTCTCAGCCTCTATTTTTCCCCATTCCTGCTTCATCAGGAAAGAAACCCCACATCAAACATGGTACCCAGGACTCAAGCTCCAAAATGGATCCAGCAGAGGAAAAGTTACCATAACAACAACAACATTAATAATAACAATAAACCCTTAGGTTGGTATTTCATTCTCAGTTAACCCGTATAAGTAGGAAGAACAGATGGATTAGCTCCATTCTCTGTGTGAGAAAACTTTGGTATCAAGAAGGACTGATGCTTATGACTGTTAAGTCACTCCTAACACCCAGCGCACTGCTGTTTCCATGATTAAAAGCTTCCAAATAAGATTAGAACTACCACTGCTAACTCATCCTTCTGGTGGATTTGGAGGCTTCTGAGGAAAAATAAAGTGCCATGTGTCATCTTCAGCTCATATTCATTAGGAGATTCGGGGTTGGCAGTGCTCTTGGAACCTTTATAAAATGACAATTAATTGGACATCCAGAGTGAGCTCTTTGCCTCCCCCACAGAACATGTAATTCAATTATAACAACATGTTTCCCAATAATGCAGTACTTCAGCGTGAGGTTACTTTGCCATCATTAATTAGTGCATTATCTCAAGGACATGCATCTTTATGCCTCAAGTGTCTTCAGTCTGTCTCTTGTACTTTGAAGAAAATCACTCAGCAGAGCTGCCTTTTTTAGTACAAACACCACAACTCAAAGCATGGGGTCAGGTTAACTTATTTCTGTCAGTATTTCCCACACATTTCACAATCCTTGTTGAATACACAGCAGAGGTTGGCATTTTTTTGAAACCTATTTTCCATTGCTTACTTTTAATTGGAGATTAAAAGTCATTGGGTAGATTCAGTTTAATTCCACTCAGATGTGAATAGTTACTTGCTCAATCAGCTCTGTCTGTTGAATTTCTGTGTCTGCTAGGTACACATTAACCAAATCTACCTTATTTTTTAGTTCCTTTTTTATGTTCTAAGATACTGTAATGCAGAGTCCCAGCAAAATATCTGATGAGAAATATAAAATGTTTCATCAGCCTCCAACAAAGTGATTGGGTGCGCAAATACCTTGGGAGCTTTAAGTTCACACTAAGGTAGGTCTACAGAGGTGATGCAGTGATTTGAGGAAGTAAGAATATTTTGCAAGATTTTTTTTAAATGTTAAGGTAAAAACATAGAGATCATAAAAGGGATCTTGTGAATTGAGTGATGGACTTTAAATGAAACACTGCCATTAATTTATTGATATTGAGAATATCTCTATCAGGACAGATATTTCTTGTGCTTAATATTCATGAAGGGCCCACTCTACCCAGCACTGAGCTGAATGCTATAATAGTAACGACTCCCCAAACCCACTAAGCATTAAAATCACACATACCTTTAGGTTTTTGTTTGTTTGAAAAACAGATATCCCAGCTCCTTCCAGCCCTAATAGATCAGAATCTGAGTTGGAGGGTAGTGGCACAAATGGAATTTATCACTCTAATAATCTTCTCAGGTGACTCTGATGCAACCCATTCAGTCCTTGGAAACTCTTCCTATAGGTGACAAAGGACGTAGGGCTTCATGACAGTCATCTGTATCCTGGGAATATAAAGGCAACTTATTGCTCATTGGATGCATTGGGTACCAGGATCTATCCTAGAGGTGAGCAAAGTAAGACTGTGGGCCAAACCTGGCCCTGTTCTTAGCATTTTTATGTCTTGAGAATTAAGAATTTTTTAACAGAGTTGAACAAAATCAAAGGAAGAGCAATATTTTATGACACATAAATTATATATGAAATTCAAATGTCA
Source organism: Orcinus orca (assembly GCF_937001465.1). NCBI lineage: Eukaryota > Metazoa > Chordata > Mammalia > Artiodactyla > Delphinidae > Orcinus > Orcinus orca. The sequence continues at coordinate 14,996,999 of NC_064565.1, read as the reverse complement.
GTATCTGTAAGTCAAATTTTTTTTTTTTCTTTTTCTTTATTTTATTTAGGGCTGCGTTGGGTCTTTGTTGCGGTGCGGGCTTCTCATTGCGGTGGCTTCTCTTGTTGCGGAGCACGGGCTCTAGGTGCACGGGCTTCCATAGTTGTGACACACGGGCTCAGTAGTTGTGGCTTGAGGGCTCTAGAGCGCAGGCTCAGTAGTTGTGGCGCACGGGCCTAGTTGCTCCGCGGCATGTGGGATCTTACCGGTCCAGGGCTCGAACCCGTGTTCCCTGCATTTACAGGCGGACTCTCAACCGCTGCTCCACCCAGGAAGCCCTGTAAATCAAATTTTATTGGAACACAGACACACCCACTTGTTTACCTATTGTCAATGTTTGTTTTCACACCACAATAACTAAGTCTTTGAGACGGAGACTGTATGTGAATTACAGCCCCAAATAATTAATATCCAATTCTTTATAGAAAAAGTTTACCAGCCCTTTATTCCTTATTCTGAACAAGAAGTTGAAAGTATGTGCTTTACCAAATTTTAGTGAGAATTAGGAAGTGGAAACATATCCAAAATCCAGTATGGAATGTGTTACTTGTCAGGAAAGGAAATGTATTTTATCCTCTGTTTCCAGAAGTCCACAGTGAGAAAGAAATCTTCTAGGAGAGTCATTCTCAAAGTGCATCACTGGATCAACAGCAGCAGCATTGCTTTGGAATGTGCTAGAAATGCAAATTCTCAGGCCTCAGGCCAGACCTATAAAATCAGACATTCTGGGATTGAGGTCCAGCAATCTGTGTTTTAGCAAGCCTTCCAGAGGACTCTTGTACACATTTCCAGTATATGGGGACCACTGGAAATCACTGTGCTGAAAAACATTTAGAAACAAAGCAGAAAATAATTATTACCAGGTGGACAAAATCCCATGCAACCAAGTGTGAAAGTCCATTGTTCTAGTCACTGATTGATGTTGACAAAATCAAGTCATTTCTAGGCAAACACACAGACACAGACACACACACACACACACACCATAAGAAAATTCTGTTCTGCATGGTGGACACAAATTTATGAAGTTCCTCAGCTGAGATTTCAGGATAATAATGGCCCTAAATTTTATATTGACATGAGACTCTTGGTAGAGATCAAACACTGAGTGAAACTGAACATGTTTCTGACATCTGACAGAAATAGCCAGTTTACAGGAGGTGAGTTATACTTGTTCTACATGCAAAAGACAGGATATCATTAACTAAAATGCTCCTCTGTAACCATTCTCTTATTTATGTCACACTCCCAGGAAATCTAAACACAGATGATCCCAGATTTAGGATGGTATTGACTTACAAGTTTTTGACTTTATGATGTTGTAAAATCAATATGCATTCAACAGAAACTGTACTTCAGATTTTGAATTTTGATCTTTTCCTGGGCTAGCTACATGTTGTATGATACTCAGTATTCTCTCGTGATGCTGGGCAGGGGAGCTCCAGCTCCCAGTCAGCCACGTATCATGAGGGTAAACAACCAATGTATTCAGAACCATTCTACAGCCATACAACCATCATGTTTTTCACTTTCAATACAGTATTTAATAAGTCACATGAGTTATTCAAAACTTTATTACAAAGTAGGTTTGGTTTTAGATGATTTTGCCCAACTGTGGGCTAATGTAAGTGCTCTGAGCACTTTTAAGGTAGGCTAGGCTAATCTACAGTGGTTAGGTAGGTTAGGTGTATTAAATGTATTTTCGAGTTAACAGTATTTTCAATTTATGATGGATTTTTTGGGATGTAACCCCATCGTAAGTCAAGGGAGATCTGTAATTCACTGTGAAGCTTCTCACTTCTTCAAAGCACATTCTTAATAACTCATCCTGTCTCCCTTTCAGAAATGTAATTCTGAAAAAGACTTAAAAGAAAAAAAAAATCTTGAAGGATAAGATCATAACACTTTTGCATCTCTCCAGATGCCTTAGGAGCTTTCCCAGGTAGCAACAGACCAAATTTTCCTTCAGGATTCTTGAGTATGTTATGTTTTAGCTCTCATTAAAAAAAAACAAAAACAAGCCAACAAAAAACCGCAAATGTGTTTCTTAGAGCCAACGATAATCCTAGTAAAAATGATGGGAATTTATCTCCCATGTATTGAGTACTCTGTCTGTGCCATGCACTGTTACAGGAATTCCCCACGGAGTATCACATTTTATCTTATTAGAAATCCAGTTACGTAAGTATTAGCATCTACCTCTTAGAGGTAAGAAGTCAATTCGAATTGGTTTTGAGCTCCTTGGTGAAAGAGGTGATTAGAGGAGATACTTGAGAGAAGGATGTAAAGCTCTAGGTATAAAGAAATTTTTCTGGGAACAAGAGACAAAATGTACCCAAGTTGTCCCAACACTCAGCATCTCCAATAGAGAACACAGCACGGCTTGGCTCCAGGCCTCATCGCCATCCCCATCTCCCACCAAGGCTTGGAAGCTTTGACGGGATCTAGCAATTTGTTCTCGGCACAGACACTGATGGGCCGCTCTGTCAGTGGCATTGCCAGCAGCCCATGGGGACAGCAGAAGTCAGAGTAGGAGCTGTAAGCAAGGCAGAGTCAGCATGCTGAGGGGTTGCTGGCAGGAACAAGTGAGCTAGCTCTATGGAACCTTCCTGAATTCCCCAGGAGTTGAGGGATGCTGGTCCTCCTCCTGCTCTGTTGAGGTCTCTGGTTCTGGTGGATATATGGGGAGTGGTATGTCTTTCAATGTTATATTCTCTATTTTTTTTTTTTTTTTTTTTGCGGTACGTGGGCCTCTCACTGCTGTGGCCTCTCCCATTGCGGAGCACAGGCTCCGGACGTGCAGGCTCAGCGGACATGGCTCACGGGTGCAGCCGCTCCGCAGCATGTGGGATCTTCCCGGACCGGGGCACGAACTCATGTCCCCTGCATCGGCAGGTGGACTCTCAACCACTGCGCTACCAGGGAAGCCCTGTTATATTGTTCTTAATGAAAATTGAAGGTAGTCCTGCCAAGTGCTTTGGCACTAATATTTAGTAGTTTAAAGTATAAACTTTATACAGGGGCTGACATTTAGGATAGAATTTATTCTGCACTCATAAAGAACCAAAAGCCTCAAAATTCTTTATGGGAGTTGAAAGAAAACTTCCAGCCGTGGCCCCTGGGTTAATTCAGTAGGCTATAAAAGTAGGAGAGTAGAATACTACCAAGAGTAGAATGGGTACAAAATCTTTGCTTTCTACCACTGGTTTGTACCATCTCCATGAGACGTTTGGACCTGGGAGGAGCTGATGGTGTGTCAGGAGGAGAAATGCAGCTCACATTGCTATCTTACTTAACCATAGTTTTGACTAGATGATCATTCTCTCTCCCAGGGAGAGTTTCTTGCTCTCACACTCTCCTCTCTTGGGCTCTCTCTCACACATACATACTCAGAGGTAAACACATATACACCAACATTCAGCTCTACAAAAAGAAGGAATTCCTGAAGTCAAGTCAGATGCTTCACTGCTAGTGAACTGCTTTGGACTATACACGCATTATCAGTGAAAAACCTATTCTGTGGCCCGTACATAAATCATCACACTGAATCAGCAACCTGACCCAGTAAATATTTATATCACAACTTTTCAGAGGAAGAAACCAAAGTTTCAGAAAGTCAGCAGTTTACTGAAAGTCATACCTATATTTGACTTTTTTTTTAATAGACTTTTCTCTCTTTGTTAAAATTAATTAATTATTTCTTTTTGGCTGCGTTGGGTCTTCATTGCTGCATGTGGGCTTTCTCTAGTTGTGGTGAGCGGGAGCTACTCTTCGTTGTGGTATGCAGGCTTCTCATTGCGGTGGCTTCTCTTGTTGTGGAGCATGGGCTCTAGGGTGCGTGGGCTTCAGTAGTTGTGGCACATGGGTTCAGTAGTTGTGGCTCGTGGACTCTAGAGTGCAGGCTCAGTAGTTGTGGCACACGGGCTTAGTTGCGCCGCAGCATGTGGGATCTTCCCAGACCAGGACTCGAACCCGTGTCCCTTGCATTGGCAGGTGGATTCTTAACCACTGCGCCACCAGGGACGTCCTGACTTTGGGTTTCTGAGTGATGCTTTGTATCACTTATACAAATGGTCACTTGTATCACTTTTATCAGGAGACTGATTAAAAGTCTCCTGGCTCTACATGTGCCTCTTAAAATTGCTCCTGAAATAAATGTTGCCCTCAGATGCTGCTTTTGTACTGAAGATGTTTGAGTGGTCTTGATTTTTACAAAATATTCTCAACCTGGTCCTGTAAGCTGAAATTCTAAGATAAATTCTCCCTTTGAGCAAATCACAGATCCAAATTAGCACGAACACCTAAACGATTTCGCTTGTAAGACTTTATTGTCATTGGGCTTTTAACGATATTATTGATTCTGATGTTTCGAAGAAAGAAAACACACTTTGGAATACACACCAAAATTTGACCTCTGAATGTCTAGAGATTTTCTCCCATGCCAGGTCCTCTGTAATTATGGAAGATGAGATCATCTTGACTTGAACCTCATCATTTCTGCCGCAGGGTACATTTTGGAATTAGCTATTTCATCAAAGAAACAGTTGTCAGACTGATTATTTAAATAAGTACAATAAAATTCTGTTGACCTGTGTTCTGAGGAAAATATCATGGCAGAGCAGCTTTGGACAGGGTTGTGCCTTTGGTGGAAGGTTGCCAAATTCAGAACAAGGTCTTCCTCGTGATTTTCACTTCAAAGTGAAGCTACTAGTTTTTGTTATTGTGCATTAATCTAAGTTAATTTTAATGTCCTCAAGATGTAAATCTTTTACAACTTGGAGATGAATTAATATAAAATATTCATTGGTTCTGAATAGAACTGGACAATTTCTGCTCTGTCCTACAAACTTTTACAGATGAAAGGTAATCTCCACGAAGAATTTAGATGCCAGTCTGAGTTATGACTCTTGAAACAAGATGACCTCATGCATATTTAGATCCTGTATATTCATGATTTTTTTTGTAGGAACATTTGTTATTGGTTACAATAGTTTTCAGCTAAAAAAATAAGCCCTGAATTGTGACTTACCAGACTCCTTGATGTCAGTTAAAATATTAATCTTGCTGGCGTTTTCCATTTTGCAAGAGGTTTTAAATAGACGAGCCCTTCATTTGAACTGTATTGTGTACAGTGACTCATTGCTGTTTCTGCCAAGAAATGGATTGGAAATAACATTTTTTTTCCTGTAGAAGAAAAGATATATAATGTGTATGTAACTTTATATAAGATATGTAATTTAGCCTATTTTCAAAAGTTAGGGCCAGAAACATCTCCAGTAATGAAACCCTTGAATCATCTTAAACTTCACTTGAGTGGATATTTTACATGTATTATCATAATTATTTCTCCAAATGCCTCTATGAATTAAGAATTATTGTGCCCATTTTACAAATAGTAATCTAAGGCTCCAGCTCTTATCTGCCTAGTATAGGATTGCACAGCTATAGTTTCTCTAAGTATCTTAGCAACCCCTAAAATTTATCTTTTAAATCTGCATTTTATAAAAGAGAACCTGTCTCTCAGGTTTGTATATCCCAGTAACAAGACTCTCAGACATGATGGGATGACCACAGCCATTCCTCTTTCCTAAAATAAGTCTGTTCATTTGCTGGAGATTGCTGGAGATAGCTCATTCTTCAGAAAGCATCTCCAAGAGACACGTGGAGCAAGGTGTTTTTCCAAACGTTTTTAGTCACAGATTCCTCTTTCTAGCACAACCCTTATTAAATTCTTCAGAACATAACCCTGCTCTCCATGGAGCTATGAGAAATTTCTAGTGAGATTGAAAAAACAATTTTTTCAAAAATTTAGGTTCATTTTTAAAACTTCTATATTTCTTTAAAAAAAAAAAAAAAAGATCTTGAAACATGTTGAGTGAGGACATTGTCTCAATATTTAGCAAGGAAAAAGTTGTCCAAATTAGATTTAGGGTTCTATGAAGATTGCAAGGTCTGTCAACCTTTTCCAATAATCATGGCTACATATCCAAATGAATGATCTAGATGTCTTTTTTAAAAAATGAGCTTTGACTCATATATTTTATTCATTTGTATTTTGTCTTTCCAGATAACACCAAATAATTTATTTCAGTAGAATTGATCATTGGGAATTTTTTTCTCTCCTTTGGTCTTTATATAGAAATAATATCTCAACTGACATTAAACTGAGTCTGTGCTTCTTTAGGTCTCCTCAAAATCTGTCTTTCTGGAAGTGACAGAACTTTAGCTATTATTTTTAGGCAATAATCGTAGCCTGTTTCAGTGATCAATATCTTTAACTGGAAAGAAAGAAAGTAAAAAGAAAGAGAAGGTAATAAAAATAATGAGAGAATGCTAGACTTCACAGAACACAGAAATAGGATCTAACTCTCTTCTGGAACCAATTTCCTAAACTTAGCATGAGTATTTGCTCTGTTACTTCCCCTCTTAGGACCCCTGTAAATCGTGCTCTCTCCTTAGCTTTGACACTCTTCAGATGCAGTATGTTGCTCTTATTGTGACTTGCCCAGGGCTGTTGTGACAAGTACCAGATACATGCAGAAATGGAACGGAATAAGAGTGCTTAAGGATAGTTTCCTCCCAGCTATTGCTAGTTCATAATAAACATGTTAATTCTTTCCATTATTCTGCATAAACTCAATCCTTCCAGCCTCCACTCAATCATGTTTTGGTGTGAGTGATCATTGATGTCATTATCCTCCAGAAGCACTTGCTGGATGTACTCATGTGATTGCAGTTTGTTATTCAAAGCAAACTGTACAGCCTGGATCCATTCACCTTACATTCTAACATTAGGGGAGAGGCTAAGGGCGAGAATGAGCATCTTCCAACCGCTCTTACCTGTAAAAGAAAGAAGGGCCGTGAGGTGATGGTACAAGTTAAGATGATGGACATGCATCTCATTTTCTGGCCTTTAGATTCATAGCTGAGGCGGTATAAATTTGTACAAGGAAACCTTCATAATTTTGCACAGGAATTGGAGTAGTTTATTAAATCAATTATCCAAGTATTTATTGAGCATTCATTTTTTAACTTAGAATGTTAGTTACACTGGAAATGGCCAAAAGAAACTTTTTCTTCCCTCAAAGAAAAGTGAAATGTGAAATAAACCCATGAACACACCTATAAACACCTTCCCACTTATTCAACATAAGTCACATTTAATTCATATAATTTCCCCATCTTGGAGATGAAAAATTTTTGCTTGGAAGACTAATTAGAAGTTAAATCACACTGTAGTAAATATCTCATGGTTTTAATTATATTTCCTCTTCATCATCTTTATGCAGATGACAATTCAGATGATAAATAAATAAGTCCTTAAAGGAGTAGAGCAGACTTTACAAATGATGTTGGAAATTAGAGGAAAAAGAAATCACAGAAGGACAGAAGTGATAAAAACGGAGGCAGAGCTTGGAGCAGTACTCAAGAGAAAGGGCTTAGAATGATAAATTAGGATAGAGAAGTCAAAAGGTTCCAAATTGAGGAAACAGCTCACACAAATACATGTATAGGAAGGAGTAGCCCCCTTATGATAGAGGGTGTGTGTGTGTGTGTTTTGGTCTATTCTGTTTGAAGAAAAATGGTAATGATGAGGAAATATGATTCTTTGCCAAGAACAAACCCTTGAACATTGCTCCTCTTTACAGCTTGAAAGAGTATGTATGTTGTTGCTCTCTGCAAAGCTCACTGGGCAGAAAGCAGATGCTGGAATTTCATGTATCTTAAATCACTTTAGGATTGATGTTAGTGGCTTCTTCTCTGCTTCTAAGCATCTTCAAGATTAGAAAATTTAATTCAAAGAAATTATTTTCTTCTGCATAGATGTTATCTCACTCTGTATGGAATTCAAGTATCTCTCAGTTGACCTAATAGCTAGCAATTGTTTCGTGTGTTTCTGAGTCTGACTGGAAGCAGATTTGGTAGCCCATAAAAGTTACTTTAAGGATCAGTAAAAGAAAATAAGGATGATGCCCTGAGCAGATTTCAGACAACAAAGACTAAGTCCACGCATCAGCCACCTCCCCCATCAGGCTGCCTTTCAGCATTATGTGGCACTTTAAAGAGCCACCTGTTTTACTAAATATCAAAGAAATGGTACTTTGATAGAGATTGCATTGAATCTGTAGATTGCCTTGGGTAGTATTGTCATTTTGACAGTACTGGTTCTTCCAATCCAAGAACATGGTATATCTTTCCGCTTGTTTGTGTCATCTTCAATTTCTTTCATCAGTGTCTTAGAGTTTTCACAATACAGGTCTTTTGCCTCCTTAGGTAGGTTTATTCCTAGGTATTCTATTTTATTTTATTTTATATTTTTGTTATGATAGTAAAGGGGATTGTGAAGGAAGCCAGACAGAGGAAGAGAAATATCATACGATATTGCTTATATGTGGAATCTAAAAAAAACAACAAAACAAATGAACTTATATACAAAACAGAAATAGACCCACAGACATAGAAAACAAACTTACGGTTACCAAAGGGGACAGGGTAGGGAGAGATAAATTAGGAGTTGGGGATTAACATATACACACTACTGTATATAAAATAGATAACCAACAAGGACCTACTGTATAACACAGGGAACTATACTCAATATTTTTAAATAACCTATAAGGGAAAAGAATCTGAAAAAAATATGAAATGACTCAATTGACATTTGGGTGGACTTAACCTTACTTTGGGAAAAAAAGTACATATTGAGGCTCTGTTGGTAAAATCATTTAACTAATCCTGGCCTCTCTTTAGCTAGTAACTTACTCACGAGCCCAGGGACACATGGCAGTGTGACACCACAGAGATAGACTCTCTCTTCTGAAGTCAGTGCTCACTACAGGGTCACCTGGTGAGCTGTCATCACCTGGCATTGCTTATACAGATTCAAGTCTTTTCAGATTTTAGCCAACAAATCCTCTTTACCCACCTGTTCCTTCCTATTTTGGTTTACTTCACTGACTTCCAGATGACAGAGCATAATCTAGAGGCAAAGGGTAAGGAGTAAGCAATCTATAATCTGCCCCTGACTAGCTGTGCGTCACTCTTATTTCCTTTACTTCACAAGTTCTCCATGGGCCTCAGTTTCCTCTGCTGTAAAATTCTATAAGATCCATTTAGTTTGGAGATCTTATGAAATAAAACTTTAAATCCCAATCTACTGGATGAAAACTAAATATATAGAGATTAGATAGTTAGGGTTACAGAGCTAAGACATTTAGATGTTTAGCATCAAAGAATATGTTAAAATCAGGTACTAGTTTCTCTCCAATCAATCCTTTTCACTACCAAAATGTTAATTAGCAGAATCACTGACAAGTCTGAATAGTATCTTTTCTCTTCCAAGGCCTAAAGTATTTTGAAAGACATACTAGGATGCCCAATAGCCAGACTGGAAAGAGAAAGAGGCAGAGAGACAGAAAAGAGAAAGTAGGAACCCATTTGTGAGTACCTCTTATGGACCAAGTGTTTTACTGTATTACCAAATAATCTCACAAGGTACCTAGGATCACCCCTAATTTTCTGATAAACTATTAGGAAGCAGAAACCATATCTTATTTGAATATGGAATCCTAGTGCTCCAATGCTGGTACATGATGGTACTCAAAACTGCTTTTTGAACAAGGTAAGGGAGGGAGGGCGGGAGAAAAATGAGTCATTAAATAACTTTCTCAGAGTCCTAGGCTGGCAAGGAGCAGAGTAGGGGTAGATAACGCTAAATACTCACCCTTTAATGATTGCCTTCTAAACACAGGTTGTGTCCTAAAATATTTAGTCAGAGCTAGCCGAGAAGAGCTAAGCATCAGTTTTAGCCAAAGAAGAAAACAATAAATCTATAGTGTTTTTAACCTTGAAACATACTCCATAACCAAACATGCCACTCACTAAAAAATAGCTCTGAGCACACTCTTTTTGCTGACAGCAGACCAAGTGCAAACACTACGTATGAAGTGCTTATAACCAATTCCTATTGTCTCAGCTCTGTGTAGTCATATTGATCTATTTTTCAGTGAACTCTATTGAAATTAAAACTCAATTATTTAAAATGCGCTGCATTTAGACAATGACAGTTGTTTTACAGGGTGTCTGGGGAGACGCATGATCTCCTGGGGCGTGCTGATGGTTTCAGGTAGCAGAATCCCATTACCACCAGCTGGTCATTTTTCCTAAAGAAATATCTTTTGTGAGACCGTTATTACCAATATAAAATATTGGTAATAACTTTAAAAAATAACTACTTTAAAAAATATAAACATGTGGATGATTCAGGGATTTGCTAGTATATATATTGGACACTGGGAGCTGACAACATACTCAGAAGCCCATTATAAATTTTGGCAATTAACATTGTCCAGAGGACTCAAGAATCCCAGAGCTGTGGCAACCTTTGCTGACACTAGCAAAGCCATTGCTTCTCTCTGTGTTTTCTCACAACCAAAGAGAGAATCACACGTTTTCCCATTAGAGTAAACGCATTCACTGACTCATTCCCTCCCTCCCTCACTTATTCATTCCTATGCTTTTTTTTTGTTTCCCCTCAACAATGAACATCTTTTAAGCCTCATCACCTATTTTGAAAAACTTAGGAACCCAAAGATGAGAAAAATATAATCATTTTCCCTAAAGACTCAATCTGGATGGAGAAAAAGTGATATAAAACAAATATACAAGATACAATGTGATAAATGTACTGATAGAGATTATAATTGAGATCAAAAAGGAAAACAAAATAGGGATGGGGACACTGAATTCCGCTGGGCTGTGTGTGTACAGTGTGTCTGGCCTGAGTGACAAGACAGTCTGTCAGAACAAGCCTCACTGAAGGGCTTGATGTCCAGATGCACCTTAAAATGTGTGCAGCACTAGTCACAGTAGCCAAGACATGGAAGCAACCTAAGTGTTCATGGACAGGGGAATGGATAAAGAGGATGTGGTATATATACACAATGGAATATTATGCAGCCATGAAAAAAGAATGAAATAATGCCATTGGCAGCAACATGGTTGGACCTAGAGATGATCATACTAAGTGAAGTAAGTCAGACAGAGAAAGACAGATATCATATGATATCACTTTTATGTGAAATCTAAAAAAAAAAGTGATACAAATGAACTTATTTACAGAACAGAAATAGACCCACAAACATAGAAAACAAACTTATGGTTACCAAAGGGGAAAGATGGGGAGGGATAAATTTGGAGTTTCGTATTAACAGATACACACTGCTATATATAAAATAGATAACCAACAAGGACCTACTGTATCGACCTACAGGGAACTATACTCAATATTTTGTAATAACCTATAAGGGAAAAGAATCTGAAAAAGAATATATATGTGTATATATATATATATATACACACACACACACACACACACACACACACACATATATATATTCTTGTGTTTCAGGTGTATAACAATGTGATTCAGTTTATATATATATATATATGTGTGTGTGTGTGTGTGTGTGTGTGTATATATATATATATAAACTGAAACATAAATCAACTATACTTCAATAAAATAAAAAAAGGAAAGAAAAGAATAAAGCTGACAAACATTGAGAAAGTTACGTAGGCAAAGGAAAAATGAGAAGTAGGATTAGCAGTCCATATAAATCAAATAAATGACAAAAAGTATATTTTCTTGGAAATTTAAGGAATAATCTCATATAAGGGAATATAAGGGGTTTCATATTGCTAGAAAATAAACTTCAAAGCAAGAGCTGATCAAGGGTAATTCTGGCTAAGATGGAATCAGAGCACAGATAATCTTGTGTACCATTTTGGGAGTTTTGATGTTTATCATGTAGTAATTGGGCAGTTCTTGAAGTGTTAGAAGCAGGGCAGGGGCATGGCCACATTAGGTTTATAGGGAAACAGATTTACAATATATTTCCTATTCATGTTTATAAAATCAAAACCCAGTACTTTTTAAAAACCTGAAAAACATTTGCTACAAACTCATTTTATAACATCTGACCCGAAATGGTGCAAGCTATTTATAGTCCTTATTTATCTCATGTACAATGCATGTTAATTTGTTATGCTGGAGAAATATTAGCAAATGCCAATACAAGATGCTGCTCCAGACCTTACAGGCTTGTCATGAAGTAAATGATAGGCTGCTCCTTTGCAAACTGTTAAAAACTTTGAATTATGAAACTGTTTTGATAAAGGGAACGTAGGTGGACCACCTTAGACTCTGTAGTTGAAGTGAGGTGAACTAATTAGCAGCTAATAATAACTAAGAGGACCTGTCTCTCTCTCTTGCAAATATATTCAGGAAATTATGGAGCAAACTCTGTGCGACATTAAATAAATCCAAAACCAGAAGAGCCATCCCTCAGGAAACTGTGGAGTATTTCTGCAGTGGGCCTTTTTCTTTAAAAGTCCTCATTGTGTGATCAGGGCCTTTGGAGAAGGATGTGCCATGGGGATTTTTTGGTAATTCTTCTTGTCCCAAGTGACACAATCATATCAGAGATTTGCCCATGATTATAAAGACCCTAAATTCTCTTTGGTTCTTGTTTTTAAACTGCCTAATAATAATTAAATTCTGCCCAGGTTTTTGAGCTTTCTTTATTATTATTTTATCTTTCTGAGCTTGAGTACCTGGCAGATGTGAACCCAAGACTTGAAAAACAAAGGCAGACAACAGTGATCTGTGCTGTGTATCCATTTTTACTGTTGGCATCCTAATTTAGGATGGGTCCGGATTATTTAAACTCTCTCCTAACTGGGCTTTTTGTCTCTAGAATGGCCTCTCTCAAAGCAATTCTTTTGTTACAGGCAGATTTGGTGAAGCAATATTGTGCATATTATGCTTGGACTTGATTGTATAATTTACCTTGTTTGTTTCTTGTGGTCTTTTTGCTCAATCCCCTTTTTGCGATATCTTTAGGTTGGTCCCACACTGATACATCTCTGTTTATTATGCATTTTGGATGCCTTTTATGTGTCACTCATTTGATGAGAGACCGTGAAGGAGAGAGACCAAAAGAGTGAATCAGACCCAGAGACCATTGGATTCTGTTCTGTTGTCTCTGAATCCCTGTCAACAAGAGTCAACCCCATGAGCTTGACCCCTCTCTGGGCCAGCAGGAAATTACTTAAGTAGAAATAATACCTTATGTATTATAATGAGACCATTTGGTATTTGTTTCTCTTTAGCAAAATAAGATATTCAACTGAAGAAGTGTTTTCTATCCTCCATCCTGACAACTTTATACTTGCTAAAATGCAGTGCTGACCTGTTTCTTCATTCAGCTGCATCTTCCATGCTACTCTGCCATGTCAAGAGAGAGCTATGGAATAAACTGGAAAACTCACCCAGAACCTGTTGATCTTCACAATGGATTCCTAACTAGCATACGACTTTTGGAGACCTGTGTTGTTAATGCCTCTGTGGCATGAATTTGTTTTCAGCTTCCTTTGACCAATGGTCACTACAGCTGGCAGAACCTTATAGATGATGGTTTGCAGTTGGGTGGTTTTTCATAGTTCTTATAATGGCATTTTCTGTTTCTCATTCTTTTTGTTTTCACTGGATTCAGAGAGGAGAGTACTTACTTAGCTATCTTTTACTTGAAGCCCAGAGTGTCCCTTCTAAAACAAAATCATGACTCCTTTTGTTTCAGATTCTTCAGTGACTCTACTTTCTTTGGGATCTATCTGAACGCCTTACTTTGACCTTCATTGCCAACTTTCCAGCATCATTTCTCAAATCCTCCTTTCATATTCTAGGCTTAAAACATCCTGAGTCATAATCATTCACAATTCCCTGCACATATCCAAATCCTGTTCCCATCTAGGCCTCTGCCATCTGTCTGGAATTTCCTTTAAAGTGAGTCAAGACAATTTTAAGGTACTCGTGGGTAGAATGCTGAGATAATTATTCTAAATAGTAATTTCTCTTTATAATGGGATGCATGGTAAAATGAAATTTATGTTTTTATTCTTCAGGGACTTAGTTTTAAGGATTGGATTCATTTCCATTTCAAAAGAAAAAAGATTCGAAAAAGAAATAAGACCCATCTATTTGTTCATTCTCCCAGTAATGTGTTTGTTAATAGTAGAATGAACAGTAATACTTAGAAATAGCTGGTATAGAAATTATTCCATCTTCATTTGATTTTGTATTAATTAGAGTACTTGCAGTTACCCAATAATTAAACCCCCAATTTTCAGAAGTTTATTGATCCCTTATGTAATCGTCTATAGTAGATGTTTCTGGTTGGGGTAGCTTACCACCATATGGTGATTCAGGGAACCAGGTTGCCTCCAATTATGGCTTTTAAATCTTTTAGTGCCTGAGTTGTCCACATCCAGATGGCAGATTAAGGAAGAGAGAGTAGAGACAGTGCAAACTCTTCTTAAAAACCCCAAGACTATAGTAGTATACGTAACTTGTGCTACATTCCATAGGTGAGAACTACTTACAGGGCCAAACCCACGTGCAAGGAGGGAGTTGGGAAATTGATCTCATGACCTAGAATCTTCTTTTCAGGGGCAACTCAGTACTACAGAGGAGGGAGCAAGAAGGTAAACCGTTTGTCATAGTCGTGGGCTGAGTCATATATGTCCTTTGGCTTCATCTTTCGATAGAATTCTCTTTCAAAGCTTGTGTCAGCAAACTAATGCTTTGTGTTATCCATCAATGTCAAAACATTCATCAAAAAGGAAAAGAAAAATATCTGATTGGAGAAAGCATTTGTTACTTCTTCAAAGGTTCCGTCTCTTGAGCCAGGGATGGGGTAGGCAGAGCATTCTCCAGTCTGCAGGTGTAGACCCTGGTTGGCCTAAGCCAATTAGTATATCCCATCTTCCAGGCCATTGCAATTGGGCAAAAATGATCATATGCCCCATTTTAGACTAATAGGAGGCAGGCATGGACATTTTATTTGACTTTTGTGGGTAGTGAAAGCTTGCATTTTTGTTGTAATTGATCGTGAAAATGAGAAGATATGTTGAACTGTGTTCATTTTTCTGTTAGAGAGGGAGAATTTATCTAAAAGTAAAGTAAACACAGAGAACATGGGGCTAATGGGGAGAGAGAGAGAGAAGGAAAGTTGGATTCTGTTGACATTTTTTGGCATCTGAATTAATTACTTCTGAAGTCTACTGCTACGACTTTTTTTTTTTTTCATTTTACTTATGTCTATTTGTGATCTTTTAAAAGTCAATTAAGCTAGGATTCTGAGTGATACACATACCAAATAAGTATTATAAAGTTTAAAAGATCTGGCTTATATTCTGAAATCTAATTAGGAAAAATAAGTCACCTACAAAAGTCAACATAAACACCAACAAACTATTAACGCTCCTGAAAAGATTGCTAATAGACTTTTATTCACTGATAAAGATGCTTCCAGCTAAGTAAGATACTGATTAAGTTGTCCAACATCTGATTAAAAAAAAAAGGTGGAAAGGAAATAATGAATCATAACCTATTTGAATTTGAAAGGGGTGAAGGGAGACCTTGATCATTGTTTTCTGGTGGCTGAAAAATTGAGCTGGATAATATATAGAAATTTCTTTCTTGATCCAAGTTTGGTCTAGACAAAGACTTGAATTAATACACAATTAATTGGAACAAGATCAAACAAGGAATTGCCCTGTCATTATGCAAATATCAGGATATGAATTATGTGAATGTATCTATGTGTATATATATTTATATATTTATTTATATTATATATCACATATATATGTATGTAAATTTTATGTGTATATAAAGAAAGAGAGAGTAAGTGAGAGTCTTCTATATCAGTCAAAGATATGCACCCTAACATGCCACAGTCTTTGTTGATTCACATCTGGTGTGGATAAAAGAAGTTGATAAATAATATGAAAATATTTTTGTATACTACAAGGTGTTAAATACATAACAAGTATTATTACCATGGCTATGATTATAAAAGAAAAAAAAGTAATGTCTGCCAAAATTTGAGCATAGGAATAATAACACTTTAAGTCATTTAACTAGAAATAAAGGAGTCTTTTATAAAAAGAGCATTGAATATTAATATACAAATTCTTTAAAAATGAAGTTGTTTACACTACACGCAAATATAAAGCTTTTAAAATGCACTTAAGCCTATAAAAGAAATTTCCCAAAAAGTGTTATCTTGTAGACACTGAGAATTGTAAATGTGAATATATAATGACATCATTAACATTATAAAGTTTTTATTTTTTCAATCACCAAACATTTATGCAAAATACTCAAAAAAATGACATAAAATCATGCAGAAAATATGGCACTGCCTAACCTCTGCAGGAATTAGAATAAAAAATTGAAAAAAGAATACTGATTAAGAGGAGTATAAATGTATTTAAACATACTGTAAAGCAGAAGAAAACAGTGTTATGAAAAAAAATCTCAGATTGTGTCCAGGTGATTCATATCTTGTGTGAGACTTCTCAGTTTCATTTAGCACAGACTTCTGAGTTTCTTTTATTTCAAACCTTTATGCTGTGAGGAAGGCAATTTGGCAACCAATTTTAGAGGTGGTTGCAGCATATCCTGCTAAATTGTCATGTTTTTCCCCACAAAACACTTAAATAGCACAAATACTTTGTCAGATCAATAATAAAATATTCTCTAAATGAAAGACTGAAGATCATTAATCAAACCTACATCAAAGTGAATGGCTTAACTTTACTCCATTGGAAGATTAAATCTAAGCATTTAAGTACACACACAATAAAAATATATGGTGTGCAATATTTTCCATCCATTCACTTTATATATGACAGTAATACTGCCAAATTTGAAACTTTATTTTATTCAAGAGCTGTCTTACAAATTACAAGTATCTTCTATACTTAAATAGTAGAGAACCAATGTTAAAAACAATTCTAGAAGAGGTAAGAAATAAAATATCGAGACCTGAGGAGAGTAAGTAACAATCAAATTGATGTGTGTGCTTGTGGCTTCAGGATTTCCCAGGTTCTAAGCCCTCTAATCTTCATGGGAACTGCATCATTCTCCTCGTTTCCTTTCATGCTCTTAGGACCACCTCACCTAAGGTTAGGCCCTCTTCACATAGGAGACCAAAAAGGAGAGCTCTGGCTCAGAAATCCACCACGTATTTTTGTTAATCTGGTCCCTGCAGTCCTCTTCCTCCTGTCCAACTTGGGACTGTTTGACACCTGCCTTCTCTTCCCCCTCACCTCACAGTGTCATCCTTTTCTAGCTATATTCTGTTTTTTAGATTATAAAGGATTGACTGCCCTTACATTGCCTAGACTTTTCCTCTAGCTCTGACATTTTTGGTTATATCCTCCTTCAAATGAACCCATCTATTTAGACTGGATTCCCAGACTGCTCTGCAGAGCTTGTTGTAGGATTCCTGGTCCCACATTCCTTTTATTTAAAATCTACAGCCTAGAAAGAGGTCCCCAGAGTAGACCATCTCCAAGAACATATAGAAATCTTATACTAAAGATTAAAGCATGTCTTCAAATTAAAAGAAAGCCAAACAATAAACAGACTTCTTACTTAAAAACAAAATACATTTCTTCAAATTAAAAGAAAGCCAAACAACAAACAGACTTCTTACCTAAAAACAAAATAAAATGTTAATATGTACCATCATATAATTCAAACAATTACCTCTTATTACCAAAAATACTGTGTTACAAACTTTCCAAGTAGTGTTGCTAATCATCATATAAAGGTGATCAGCCTGAAACTAAGATCTTAAATTTTAAATTAAATATATACCAGTAGGTTATGGTGGAGGGAAAAATAGTACATAACAGCTATAAGCACTTTCCATCTAGTAAGCAATACAACTAAATTTAAACTTTTATAAAATTTCCTTTATTTAGGGTTGGGGAAAACTTGAAATTGATCTTTTAGTGACAAAAATGTCAAACATGTACTCACCTACTTATTGTTATTGAGGAAAAACATGAAGTAAGCCTGCGCATGTGTTGTTGACTGAGGAGTCTGATGTAGTTTGACAGGGTACATAATTTTATATACGTTTTAACTGTCACAGCTAAGTCTTGGTCTATTTGGTAGGCTTTTTTTTTTTTTTTTGGTTTGATGGATATACATAGTGCACAGTGTGACCTATACACTATTGCAGGATCCATGAAACACCAAGAATTGAACAGATGGCATTTGCAACTTTATACTCTGTGTGGAGGCTGTCTGAGTGATTTGTCTCTGTATTACCTAACTTAGAGCCCAAGTGGCCAAAACCTGTGGGAAGCAGTGGGCATGTATTGTGAAAACCAAAATGGGACTACAGACCTACAGACACATGGGGGAAAGAGATTACATTTCACCCAACAGCATCAGAATATACTTTTTTTTTCTTCAAGTGAACATGGAATATTATCCATGTTCATATTTTAGGTCATAAAACAAATCTTAATAAACTTACAAGGATTGAAGTCATACAAAGTATCTTTTCCAATCACAGTGGAATGAAGCTAGAAATCAGTAACAGCAGAAAAACTGGGAAATTCACAAATATGTGGAAATAAACAATACACTCTTAAACAACCAATGGGTTAAAGAAGAAATCATAATTTAAAAAAATATGATGCCATAAATTGGATAACCTCAATAAAATTGACAAATTCCTAGAAACACATAACCCTCTAAGACTGAATCACAAATAAATAGAAAGTATGAACAGATCTATAACTGGTTAGTATATTGAATCAATGATCAACAATACCATAAAAAGAATAGCCAAGATCAGATGGTTTACCAATGACTTCACCAAACATTTAAAGAATTAACACAAATCCTCCTAAAACTCATCCAAGAAATCATAGAGGAGGGAATACTTTCCAACACACTCTGTGAGACTAATATTATCTTAATACCAGAGCCAGACAGACATTACAGGAAAAGAAAATTACAGACCAATATCCCTTATGAATATTGATGCAAAAATTCCTCTAAAAATACTAGCAAACTGAATTTAACAACATTTTTAAAGGATCACACACTGACCAAGTGGAATTAATTTCTAGAAGGCAAAGATAGTTCAACACATAAAAATCAATGTGATACTTTACATTAATAGAATGAAGAAAAAGCACATGATCATCTCACTTGATAAACAAAAAGCATTTTACTGAATTTATCAGCCTTTTATGACAAAAATACTCTATAGGGAAATACCTGAACATAATAAAGCCTACATAAGAAGAACCTACAGCTAATATCATACTCAGTGGTGAAAGACTGAAAGTTTTCACCTTCAATATCAGGAACAAGGCAAGGATGCACAGTTTCACCACTTCCAATCAGCATAATACTAAAAGTCCTTACGCAAGTAATCAAGGAAGAAAAAGAAAGCAACCAAATTGGAAAGGAATAAGTAAAATGATCTCTGTTCACAATGATATGATCTGCTATGTAGAGAGCCCTAAACATTCCACTGTAAAAGAGAAATTATTTGACTTAATAAACAAATTCAGCAAATCTATGTTGTATAAAATCAATACACAAAATCAGTTGTATACTAAAAATAATGTGAAATAGAAATTATGAAAATAATTAGATTCACAGTGACATCAAAAAGTATAAAATACTTAAAAATAAATTTAACAAAGAGGGTAAAAACTTGTAAACTAAAAACTGTGAATGTTGGGACCTTCCTGGTGGTCCGGTGGTAAAGAATCTGCCTTCCAATGCAGGGCATGTGGGTTCAATCTCTGATTGGGGAACTAAGATTCCACATGCCGTGGGGCAACTAAGCCCAAGTGCCACAACTAGAGAGACTACAAGCTGCAAACTACAGAGCCCACATGCTCTGGAGTCTCTGTGCCACAACTAGAGAGAGAAAACCTGCACGCCACAACTAGAGAGAAGCCTGCGCACCACAACAAAGAGCCTGCATGCCGCAATGCAGAGCCCACACACTGCAACAAATGATCCCACATACCGCAACGAAGATCTCGCGTGCTGCAAGTAAGAGCCAACTTAGCCAAATATAAAAAAAAATAAATTTAAAAAACTACAAAAGTTGCCAAAGTAAGTTAAAGATGATACAAATAAATGGAAAGATATTCCTTGTTCATAGGTTGAAACTTTTTTATATTAAGATGTAAAAACCACAAGTGACCTACAAATTCAATCTTATCCCTATTAATATCACAAAAACATTTTTGTAGAAATAAGAAAATTTATTCTAAAACTTATGTGTAATATCATGGGCCCACAAGTAGCCAAAAATAACTTTGAAGTCTAACAGTTCCTGATTTCAAAACTTACCTCAAAGCTACAGCAAAACAAAGTGGTACTAGCATACAGGAAAACATAAACCAATGGGATAGAATAAATAGCCAAGAAATAAATCCTTTTATAAAAATGGTCACATGATTTTCAATAGTGTTACCACAATCATTCAGAGGGGAAGGATGATCTATTCAATAAATGATATTGAGAAGGTGGATATTCATATGCAAAAGAATGAAGTCTGAATTTTATCTTACACCACACATGAAAATTAACTCAAAATGGATATAAGACCAAAACATAAGAGCTACCTATAAGACACTGAGAATAAAACATAGGGCAAAGATTCACAACATTTGATTTGGCAATGATTTCTTGAATTTGACACCAAAAGCATAAGCAATGAAAGATAAAACAGACAAACTGGATTACACCAAAATAAAAAAAATAAAAAAAACCCCAACATTTGTGCCTCAGAAGACACTGTCAGTAAAGTGAAAAGGAAACCTTAGGATGATAAAAATATTTGTAAATCATATATCTGATAAAGGGTTAATATCCACAATATAGAGAGAATTCCTATAATTTAACAACAAAAATCAAACAACCTATTAAAAATAAGCAAAGCATTTGAACAGATATTTCTCCAAAGAAGGTATGCAAATAGCCAATGAACACATTAAAAGATGTTCAACATCACTAAACGTTAGGGAGACAGAAATGAAAACCATACTGAGACACTTAATACCCATTAGGATAACTATTTTTTTTAAAAGGAAAAGAAACACAAATCAAAAAAAGCAAGCATTAGTAAGAATGTGTACAAATTGGGACCCTTGTGCATTGCTGATAGGAATGTAAAATGGTGCAGCTGCTATGGAAAGCACTATGGTAGTTCTTCAAAAAAAATTAATAATAGAATTACCATATGATCCAGAAGTTGCAATTCTGGTTATACACCAAAAGTATTGAAAGCAGGAATTCAAAGAGATATTTGTACACCCATGTTTATAACAAAATTATTTACAATGAACAAAAGTTGGAAGCAACCCGTGTCCATCAATGGATGAATAATTAAACAAAATGTGACGGAACATTATTGGAACATTATTCAGTCTTAACAAGGAAAGAAAATCTGACACATACTACAGCATGGATAAGTCTGGAAGACATTCTAAATGGAATAAATCCTGAAGGGGTATATACTGCATGATTCCACTCATATGATGTACCTAGGGTGGTCAAATTCATAGAGACAGAAAGTAGAATGGTGGTTGCCCAGGCTGAAAAGAGGGAGGAATGGGGAGGGTGTTATTATATAACACATAATGAGTTTAATTTTGAGAAGATAAAAAATGTTCTGGAGATGGAAGTTGGTGATACTTGCACAACAATGTAAATGTAGTTAATGTTACTGAACTACACACTTAAAATATTTAAAAATCAATTTTAAGTTAGGTGTATTTTATCTCAATTAAAAAAAATAAGTCCAGAAAGATCCCACCTCAAAAGTTTGCACTGCCTGTTTCCTCTGCATGGGGCACTCTTGTCCCAATTAATTTACACAATTATTATTTTTTATTAAAGTACAGTTGATTTACAATATTATATTAATTAGTTTCAGGTGTACAACAGTGATTCAATATTTTTTTATAGATTGTACTGCATTTAAACTTAGTACAAAATGGTGGCTATACTATACTGTACAATATATGCTTGTTGTTTATTATTTTATACATAGTGGTTTGTATCTCTTAATTCCACACCCCTATCTTACCCCTCTTGCTTTCCTTCTCCAAATTGCTAACCACTAGTTTGTTGTCTACATCTGTGAGTCTGTTTATATATATATATATATAAAATCTTTTTTATCCATCCATCTGTTAATTGACCCTTAGGTTGCCTCCATATATTTGCTATTGTAAATAATGCTGCCATGAACATTGTAGTGTATCTCTTTGAATCAGAGTTTTTATGTTATTCATGTATATACCCAGGAGTGGAACTACTGTATCACATTGTAGTTCTACTTTCAGTTTTTTTGAGGAACTTCTATACTGTTTTCTATAGTGGCTGTACCAGTTTACATTCCTACAAACAGGGTGTAAGGATTCCCTGTTCTCCACATCCTCACGAACATTTGCTATTTGTGGTCTTTTTGACAAAAGCCATTCTGACAGATGTGAGGTGATAAATCACATTCTGATT
The DNA here is from genome assembly GCF_937001465.1 of Orcinus orca. Taxonomy (NCBI): domain Eukaryota; kingdom Metazoa; phylum Chordata; class Mammalia; order Artiodactyla; family Delphinidae; genus Orcinus; species Orcinus orca. Next base: position 14,974,540 of record NC_064565.1, on the reverse strand, counting down.
TTGATTTTCATTTCCCAGACAGTTAGTGGTGTTGAACACCTTTTTCTGTGCTTGTTGGTCATCTGTATGTCTTCTTTGGGAAAATGTCTATTTAGATCTTTGGTCCAGTTTTTAAATCAGGTTGATATTTTTTTGATATTGAGCTGTTTATATATTTTGGATATTAATTCCCTATTGCACATATTATTTGCAAATATTTTCTCCCATTCAGTAGGTTATCTTTTCATGTGGTTTATTATTTCTTTTGCTGCATGAAAGCTTTTAAGTTTGATGTAGTCTTATTTATTTATTTTTGCTTTTGTTTCCTTTGTCCTGAGGAGACAGATCCAAAAATATATTGTTACGGCCTGGGTCAAAAAGTGTTCTACTTATCTTTTCTTTAAGGAGTTTTATGGTGCTGTCCCAACGTGCTGGAGCAGAATCCCTAAGGGTCAGGTCCTAGCTGGTTCCATTCCCTCTAAGTGTATATATTCTCCTTGGGCATTTCTGCCCTAGTGAAAAGCAGTGCTGGAGCACAAGGAGCTGGAGTGGATGCCTTGTGCAGACTGAAGTGCATGCTAGGAGATCCCAGCAATCCAGCCAGAGCCCCAGGCATTTCCCAATCCACTGCCTCAGTGCGCTCACCAAGAATGGCCACCCTCACCCTGTTCACAGTCAGAAGCCAGGTCCAAGTCTGCTCCCCTTCTTCCAAGTGTGCACCACCTGCAGCAGCACCTTTGCTCCAGTTGAGGGCAGTACTGAGCAAGCAGGACAGGAGCAGGCACCCAGTGCAGGCTGGGGTGTGTGCGGGGAGGGTCCTGGCACACCAGTCAGAGCCCCAGGCAGCTCTAAATGCTCCACTTTCACATGCAAGCTATCAATTGCCACCATTGCTCTGTTCAGATGTAGGACCAGGTGTGAGCCTGGTCCCTTCCCCCCACCCCTATGGACCCCCACTTTCCTCTCCTTAGCAATAGCACCCATCACCCTATTCAAGACTGTGCTGGAGCAGCAGAGCCTGGAGCAGGTGCCTGATGTGGGCTGGGGAGGGCAGAGGAAACTGGCCAAAGCCCCAGGCAGCTTTCTATCTACTGCCTCCTCCTTGTTCCCAGGAGTAAGCAGGTATTTGCCTGTGCTCTTCATGAGCAGAATCTTGGTTTCCTACAGCCCTGGGTAAGTCCCACTGATATTCCAACCAGCTAAGGGGACTCATCTTCCTGGTGTTGGACCCTGGGGCGGGGATGCTGAATACTTGGCTCAAACTCGTCACTCCCCAGGATGAGTCCCCGAGCTCGTAATGTCCCCCTTCCCTTCTGTGTCCCCTGCTGGGGGCATAGGTCCCCACCTGATCACTTCTCTTCCTACCAGACTCCATGTGGATCTTTCTTTACAGTTTTGGGTGTAGAATAGCCTTTCTGCCACCCTCTAGATTGTTTACAGCAAGACAGTTCCTCCACATATAGATGTACTTTTTATATGTTTGTGGCGGGGACTACGCCTCCGTCTAGACCTCATTCTGGTCCACAATTAATTTTTTAGCTCTTCTGTTCTTCACCCAAATGTCATATTTCTTTCTTTCTTTTTTTTTTTTTTTTTGCGGTACGCGGGCCTCTCACTGTTGTGGCCTCACCCGTTGCGGAGCACAGGATCCGGACGTGCAGGCTCAGCGGCCATGGCTCACAGGCCCAGCAGCTCCGCAGCATGTGGGATCCTCCCGTACCGGGGCACGAACCCGTGTCCCCTGCATCGGCAGGCGGACTCCCAACCGCTGCGCCACCAGGGAAGCCCCAAATGTCATATTTCAATGAGTCAAATCCTGAGCATCCCAGTTAAAATTATAGTACCCTACCCAGGAACTCCCAAACTACCTGTACCCAATCTGTTTTTAATAATATTTATCACATTATACCTATTTATTTATGTATTATGTCTATCATTTTTGTCCGTTTCCTCACTAGAAGTTAGGCTTCATGACAGCAGGGATTTTTATCTGTTTGCTTACACATGTATCTCTAGCATCCAGGACAGTGCCTAGCAGATGCTTTATAAACCTTAATCCTGAAAGTTGAAAGGATATTGCTGTATAATTAATTACATATGTGATGTCATGCCTGGGCCTATGGGTACTGAGACACACCAAGTCTAATTATAAGCTGTAGGTTTTACTTTTCACTATCACTGAGTGTTTATCGAAAGGTCCACCATGATCTCAGCTGATATTTGGGGGGAAATAAGCAAGCAATATCGGTCCAGGCTTGAAAGTAGTATAGGAATAAAGTATATATCCCGGGAGAAGTTCAGACCAAGAACTCCTAGAGGTGATCAGGTGATAACAACAAAGCAATCTGCTAAGAGGAAAAAGATTGGTCCTCAGAGCCAAATAGATGGTCAAGGTATAAATAATAACTAGATTTCATTTATGACTATTTCCAGGCTGTACCCAGAAATGTCTACTATTATGGCATCTAGTAGAAAACTAGTTTCCAGCAGTCAAGAATGATGGGACTCCAAAGTCACTGTGTTTTGTAATATTACTAGAAATATTACTTCACAATCTGCTGAAGGATAGAATAGTCCACTTAATGTTATAATAATGCTACTCTAAGATAGGTGTTAATACCTTTTAATATTATAAAGGGAAACCTTAAGCCCCCAAAATGTCCCATTACTTTCTCAATTATGTTGAACTCCCATTTATGATTTCAACATAAAACTTTGCAAGGAGCAGAGATATTGCTGTTTTCTTTGTTAAAGAAAGCATGACATTTAATTTGTAAAGAAAGCATGACACTTCATCCTAGAATTTAATTTTACTTTCAAGGTAGCTAAGAAAGAGAAAATTATTACAGTAATCAAAACTTTCCTGATGAATCAGTTTATATACTCCTCTGTATTGTAAATGCAAATGTTGTAACAAAATAGTCAAGAAAAAATATATATATACATATATAAATATATAAAAGATATAAAAAGGGCATAGAAAATGGTAACGTAATTCATGAGTTAAGTCTTTCAAAAATATATTTTAATGGACATCTTTTGAATATAGGCAAGTAACTTTTCTAAAGTATTTTTCCTTTGAGATTTCAATAAAATGTTGGTGATAACATTACCAAATATCTATTTCATCTGGGTATAATTTAATTGTTTACATATTAATTTTCTCATCTCACTCTGATGAGCAGAAGAATGCTCTAGTGTAAATTCTGTTGTTTGTCATTTTATATCTACTCGACATAGTTACCCAAATTTATTATTGGTATCATCAAATTGTTCTTAGCAATTTCAAAGCATTTGGAGAAGAAAAATGTACCAAGTTGAAGAGGAAGTAAAACTTTCCTTGATATAATTAATGTCCATTTTTATTTTTATTGTCTGGTCAGTTATTTTAAAAGGTTACAAGGTAATACAATAAGATTTTGATTGATACACTTAGCCAGTATCTTAGCACTACAGGAGGTAAAATAAATTTTTAAAAATTTTTTTATTAAAACAAATTTTAATAAAAACAATTATATTAAATTCTAAAAGAAAGGAGAAAGCTAGTTCAACGGAGATTTCTCACTGGGCTTAAAAATGTATGAAATTAAGAGCAGTGAAAAAAGCATTATAATCTAGCTATAGGATGCCCCAAAATGTGATTGACTTACTTCATTTCAGGACAAATTTTCAAGCTGATTACTTCACCTCATTGTACACAAAACAATTACTTTTATCTGAAGGTTTCTAGTGATTGTCTAAATGGTTGTACATGAATGTGTCTCTTCTGGCTAAAGACTCACCATAGGCCCATGTATAGAAACCATAGCCAAATATTAGCTTAATATTAATTCAAGTGCTTGCTTGTAGTTCTGCTCCTGTAAATAAGACTTTGCTCTCTTAATCTGAGATACTGGGCCTTCCTAGATATGATAACTTAAAAAAGTCTAAGTTATGTTTTAAACAGTTAGATGTGTGGAATATACATATAATTATATGTATACATAAATACTTTAAGTAAACATGTTACAGTCAGTCAAACTTGAATCAAATAATAAAGCCTTCCTGTTTTAAAATTTTTTTTAAAACTTCATACCATTAATTATAAAGCATAACAAATAAATATTTCCTGCATATTTTAGGCCCTTTGCTAGGCCCTGAAGGTATAAGCACTCCAATGTCAAGTTGCAATAAGGCAAAGTTTTCTATAGGAGGCAGTCTTGTATATTAAAGGCACATTAGGAGTTAATTAACTGGGGCAAAGGACAGGGCTAGAGGACAGTGGATATGATTCCCAGCAGAGCCATCATAAAGAGAAATTGCAAAACATTCACAGGGAACTAATAAAGTGGTTTTGAGTGGCTGACCAATAAAAAGTAAGATAGGAGAAAGATGAGACAAGAGAGGTAGGAAGGGACCAGAGAATGAGAGCTGTAGAGGGAGCTTGAATTATATTCTGTGGGTGATACAGAGCCATCAAAAGGTTTTAACCAGGCAGGTTACATCACTGAACCTAAAGAATTCATTTTGTTAGGTGAAGTAAAACAACAACTAGCAACCAAAGTTTCCTCACATAACCTTCAGGAAATATTGGGATATTACATATCCCAATATATGTAATATACCAATATTATGTATTGGGATACATTACATTACTTTGAGCCTGCATTATTCAATGCAGCTTTTAAGGAAGAGCTGAGATTTTACCTCGTCCATCATTCTGATTCCATGATGATTTGGTTGACAGCTATCAATTCTATTCACATGATCAGAGCAATAGATACATAAAAGAGAAAAAAAATCCTAAGAATTATAAAATTCTTCCATCCATCTTTCCAACCATCCATCTATCCTTCCATAATTCATCCATGCAGCTATCATTTATCTGTTGCAGAATTCATTTAAAAGACCAAGATCCTTCTCATCTCCATGTCTTGCACCTGTTTTCCATTCCCATTGTGTTTAATATCACCCTCATTTTGAGGTTTAACAAGTCATTCCAGGCTCATGTAGTACTTTTCTTGCTCCAGACCTGGAAGTGGCTGTTTATCAAGAGGTCTTGGTTCCTTTAGATAGAATATTAATCTATCCAGAAAAGAATTCAGAGTGATGATAGTAAAGATAATCCAAGATCTTGGAAAAAGAATGGAGGCACAGACTAAGATTCAAGAAATGTTTAACAAAGAGCTAGAAGATATAAAGAGCAAACAGAGTTGAACAATACAATAACTGAAATGAAAAATACCTAGAAGGAATCAATAGTAGATGGAATAGTTTATTATTTGGGTGCAGGGGATGTTTATTGTTACTGCCCTAGTTATTACTTTTAGGCCTTGTCAGTGGACAGAGATAAGCAATATATATTATTTTTTGAAGAGGAAATACATCATGAGTCCATAGTGATATTTTAAAATGTTAATGTTGACTGACATTTATGTAAAACTCTAGAATATGCAAAACTAAGTAGTTTCTTTTGTGGATGCATCCTAAAGTGATAGTCCTATAAAACAAAGGAAATAAGTGATTTCTGTTCCAAGCAGGATAAGGTGAGCTTCAGAGATGTTGTAATTCAGAAGTGGCCTCTGGGAGTGCTGACGGTGCTCTTTTCCATGATGGAGGTGGTTACATAAAGTGTCTCTTCAGTTTAGAGCAGTTCTCTGTGTTCATGAAATTTTGGTATGCATGCAGTTTGCTAGGTTACACGTGTGTTCGTGCACTTGGTGTGCATGCAGTTTGCTAGGTTACACGTGTGTTCATGCACTTGGTGTGCATGCAGTTTGCTAGGTTACACGTGTGTTCATGCACTTGGTGTGCATGCGGTTTGCTAGGTTACGTGTATGTTCATGCAGTTTGTGTGCATGCGGTTTGCTAGGTTACACGTATGTTCATACAATTTTGTGTACATATTAAAGTTCACAGTATAAAATTAATTTTAAAAAGTTGTTGTGGCCTGCTCTTCCCAACTTTTCGTAAGCATCACTGAGTTTTACTCTTCCCAACCTTCTTTTCCAACTACTCAGTGCTAGTTTTGAATATTCCATGCTTTAAAAAATTCATGCACAGCATCTGGAACTTGTTGGAGGAATGACACCAAAGACTTCTAATAAATAAACATGCTTTGGCTTATTAGATTAGCTTTAACGGGACAATTATTCTTTTTACTGTCTGGTAATATTGGTCCATGCATGGGTAATAGCTCCATTTTCTCTCATTAACTGTTTTATCAAAGGCCACCATCCTTGGCTCTAAATGCCTTATTTGTGTTCCATTTATTTTAAACCAAAAATTTTTGCTGAGAACTTTGTGAGTGCCCTGAACTGTGCCACACACCTAGTCAGCAATACTCCTTCTCACTATTCTTGAGGACATTCTTATTATGTTGATGAAATATCTTGGTGGGAAGTTGATTACTGGGAATCCTGTTTGCCCTCAACATCTGTAGCCAGCTAAAAGGCAAATGCTATTGTTGTAAGTTCAGATTTGTAATTGTAATTACAAATTATAATAAGAAATGAATCTAGTTTTCGACATATACCTTACTTATAATAGGTGTATGCTGGTATAAAGTAAAGGTTAAGTATTATTTTTTTTTATTCACATTAAATCGATTCAGAAGAGCAGTTTACTTTTAACATTTTGTGTTTTATTTGTTTTGTTGTTGTTGTTATTGTCTAGAATAACTGGTAAATGGTAGAGCTGGGATTTGAATCCTGGACATAGTTCTCTTAGTTTAAATCTCATTCATTTCAATATTTCATTCTGATTTTCTCTATTAACCAGGCCTGATGCATCAACCCTAGTAATTACTATGAACATGACACAGTCCTATTTGCAGGCCAAGCTTTTGCCTTTATCTGGTGTTTCAGAACCATCTGAATCCCAGAACACTGGGAAAATTGGGCTCTCACGTACTTGGCTAGAACCCAACACACTAACTAAAGCTGAAACTATCACTTATTTAGAAAAATGGGCATTCTGTTGCTATTAAAATGGGATAAGAACTAAATTCAACAATTTTTGAGGTGGTACAGAGTAGTGGAAAGAATCTTGGCATGAAAATTGGGAAATATGGATTTGTATCCAGTTTCTGTGCTTGCTTATGTGAGGTCATCATAAGTAGGCACACAAACTCTGACAGCTTCCCATGTTTTACAGGTCCAAATTCCTCTGCATTCTGCCTCTATTGTAGCTTTCCTAGCTAACCTGTCTTTCCTGTCTAACCATTTAAGTGTCTTTTCCTGTCTTTCAGAGCACTCATATCCTGTGTCTACCCCACACACACACACATCCTAGTCATTCTGGATTTTGTTCTGAGTATGGTAAGGACTTTGCAACCTCAGGGCCAATACGTGGGCAGTTCCGAGGAGCTGTTATTTGATTTCTTCCTGAGTCAGCAAGACAGTGCCCTACTGTCTTTGTCAAGGTTACACATACATGAAATAAACTGACCTAAACTCCATAACTCAGATAAAAATGGGAACGTATTTTTCAAGGGCTCTCAAAGGGCCTCTTGAGACCATAGGCTGAAAATATCAGATACTGGGGTATTGCTGGAGTAGAAAAACCTAAACTGTAATTTGCTAGAGGTTTGCGGTGGACAAACCTGTGAGTTAAAGACTCTGTGGCATCGGAGAGTGGGGCACCCTTTTGGGGGTTTTACCTACAGCTAGGTGAAAGCTCCTAGAGCTCCACAAGTTTCTCGCAGTGAAGATCAAAGAAAAATCCTCTCATGCTTGTAGGAAGGAGAAAGGAAAAGTGGCCCTTTCTAAAATATGTTTGATGATTCTGTTATTCTTAGCAAGGTCTGGCCTTAAGGGGAACTACTTTTCCAGTGTCTAACCCATCGGTGTTTTGTCAGAGCCTTACTGACATGGGGGGGAGGAAATACCCAACTCCATCCCATTCTAGCTTTCCACATAGGGAAAGAGAAATACTCCAGATCCCCCCAGTCATCCTGAACACCTTGCCACAAGCCTGGCCACACTAATGCCTTCCAAGACAGTCTGGGGATCTGTCAAGAATGATACCTGGGTGAACCCCAGAGGAAAGAGGTTCTGAGTCAAAGTAAGAAGCACAAATCTTCCCACAAGGAAAACACTCCTGGTGGGTGCCAAGCATGATGAGAATTCCTCTGCTTTGATCAGCAAGAAATCACACAAGGCAGACTCTAAAGAGGAAAACCAAAGGCTGTTCTCAGGAGACAGAACAAAGGAGAAATCAACCTCTGGTGGTGTCAAGAAAGAGAAGGAAAGAGAAGACAACAGCATTAAGAAGTTCTATCCTCCTTGGAGGTTGCTTCAGACAACTTTAAGAAGCCAAAACACAAAGTCTCAGAGAAAACCAAACCAAACCAAACAAGGAATGTCCAGAGAGTGCTGACACAAGGATGGCGGCAGGAGACTTGTCCAGGGTAAATGAGAAGGTTTCTAAAACCTAAAGACTCAAGATAGGAAACTAAAAACTTCTATCTTGGATAGAAGGTCACAGGGCTGTTACCCTGAAGTTGAAGAGGTAGATATGGATGATGAATTCTAGCAGCCCACCATGTCTTGTGAGTTATACCTTAGCTATGACCAGCCTCAGAAAAAAAAAAGTAAAGATTGTGAAAACTTTAGTCACTGAACTTGGAGAAAAAAGACTTACAAAAAAATAACAAGTTCTAAAAGCACTAGTAAAAAAAACAGTGGGCCCCATCCAGAAATTACTTAATGTAAAGGAAAACAAGTCAGAGAAGCTACATCCAACTAGAGCTAATTCTGTCAAGCTGGAAAAGGTCCTCACCAGGGTATTACCAGTGTGGCCAGTCCTCCCACTTGATTACCCAAGTAAGAAATCAATTACCATCCACTTTCTGCCCTTGAATTGATGTCCTCCCTCTAACCAAAGCAAAAAAAAAAAACACTCTCTTCACCCCAAAGAGATGAAGTTGGACTTGACTCAGAATGAATTTTAAGATGCAGGTGTATTCTAATTTCCATGTGTGCTTATCTACCCCCCCCCAAATAAATAAGAGCTGAAAATAGAAATAAAGTTGAATTAAACACATAATAAAGAAAGCTATACTCCTTGTATACCTGTTAGTGTAATGGGATTCATACCAGTTACAAATAGTTGTTGGTAACTTTCTTGTGTTTACCTTTGACAGGCAGATAATCAACATTCATGGAGTCCCTGTTTTTAATGGGCATGATATTAGCAACTACAAAATGAACCGCCATTTCCTTTAAACGTGGAAATCTATTCAGGAAGACAGTTTACATGCTAATGAAAAAACTCAGAAGCATGAGTCTTCAGTCATAACTTTTTAAGGATATTTTGGAAAAAGCTCTTCTTAGGTCCAAATTTAGTTAGTTAAAAATTTTCTTTAACACTATTGCTATAATTGGCATTTCCCACACATCACTTGTAGGTTCAGCAGCACATACAGATAAAACAATCAGTAAAAGTTCTTAAATTATTTTAAGGTCATGTCCCTTATGTTTTTTTTCCATTTAGGGAACCATAAGTATATCTTAGCTTAGTTGTAAAAAACAGAAGTTTTAAAATTTCTAAAGTTTCAAAACATTTAAACAAAAAGTTGAATTATCTTGGTCAAACTGGGCTAGAATAAAAAATGTTAAGGATGTCCAGGTTTATAGCTGATAACCCACCTGAGTTTGGAAATAATCTGAAAATAATATATATTTTAATCAGCCTTGAATATGGTAGGCATGAAAAAATGGCTGTTGAATGAGAAAAATGAATACATGTTAATAAAAATGAATTAGTATGAGGAAACATATTTGAGAATTAAATGTTGTGGAGGTTTACTAAATGCACTTACCACAAAATCATAGTTAAGCAAATGCAAATAATTTTTCACTTGCAAGTGGTAACACATATATTGTCTTCCTGAGCCTGATACTTGAATATATATATTACAATAAAAACTGGAGAGAACTTAGCTATAGAATAAATTACATGAAAAAGTAACATAGGGACTTCCCTGGTGGTGCAGTGGTTAAGAACCCGCCTGCCAATGCAGGGGACACAGGTTCGAGCCCTGGTCTGGGAAGATCCCACATGTCCCAGAGCAACTAAGCCCATGCACCACAACTACAGAGCCTGAGCTCTAGAGCCTGCGAGACACAACTACTGAGCCCGTGTGCTGCAGCTACTGAAGCCCACGCACCCTAGAGCCCATGCTACTCAACAAGAGAAGCCACTGCAATGAGAGGCCCACGCACCGCAATGAAGAGTAGCCCCCACTCACTGCAACTAGAGAAAGCCTGTGCACAGCAACGAAGACCCAACGCAGCCAAAAACAAATAAAATTAAAACAAAGGTTTTTTCTTTTTTTAAAGAAAAAGTAATATATGAAGAGTTTAGAATTGTTTCTGGCACATAATAAGTACTATATGGTCAAGCTATTATTATTATTACTGCTACAGTACGGAAACAAAGGAAAAGGTTAAGTTTGGTTGGATATTTGTTTCACTCCAACCTCACAAAATAGGTAACATAATAATGTCTTTAAAATAAAAAAGAATAACTACACAGTGGATAAGGTTGACATCAAATCGTAATGAGTCATGCTGATAATACACAAATTTACCTCTGTGGTTTTCCTTCCTCAAACCCAGAACAGTAGGGTAATCATGAAAAGAAATCAGGCAAATTCCTATAGAGGGATGTCCTACAAAATACCTGACCATTACTCCTCAAAACTCTCAACATCATCAAGAACAAGCTGAGAAACTCATCTGAGAAACTGTTACGTCAAAGAAGAGTCTAAGGAGACATGGGGACTAAATATAATGTGGCACATCGAATGGGATCCTGGAACAGAAAAAATACATTAAAAACTGAGTAAATCTAAATGAAGTATAGACTTTAGTTAATAATAATGAATCAATATCAGTTTACTAATTGTGGCAAATATATTATACTAATATAAGAGGTTAATAATAGGGGAAACTGGATGTGGGTGACATGGGAACGCTCTTCACATCTTTTTTAAAAAATCTAAAGCTATTCTGAAAAATGAAAATAATTTGTTAAAAAAGTACTACTGGAAGTGTGACTGAGTCATTTGGTAAAAACAAGTTAGCCAGTTGATGCAAAAAGATAAAAGTGGCAAAGCAAGGAAAGGAAAATAAGTGTGTATGGAGCACCCAGTATGTCCAAGATGCTCTGCTAGGCACCGTGCATGTGCAAAGTAATTTACTTACTTTATGTCTTATAATTGCATATAAGGAGAACATTGTTATTCCAACTTTTAAGTGAATAAACTAAGTAGGAGAGGTTAAGTGACCTGTCTAATATCAAAAATGCAACAAAGAGTAGTAAGAGTGTCAACCTTGGTTGTTTGTTTAAATTTTTATTGTGGTATATAAATATAACACAGACATTTCCATTTTAACCTCAGTTTTCAGTGAAAAATTCAGGAACATTAATTATAATCACAATGCTGTATAACCATCACCACTAACTCCAAAATTTTTCATCATTCCACACATAAATTCTGTATCCATTCCCCCCTTCCACTAGCTCCAGTTAATGTCTAATCTACTTCATGTTTCTATGAATTTGTTTATTCTATATATTTTATATAAATGAAATCATACAGTATTTATTCTTCATATAGCTTATTTCATTTAGTATAATGTTTTTAAGTTTTATCTATGCTGTAACATGTATCAGAATTTCATTAATTCATATAGCTGAATTATACTCCATTGAATGTATATTTTATCAGTTGATGTATGTTTGGTTTGTAATTCCAGTGGGATTTCAACTTCTCATCTCTGGCCACCTGGTAATTTTGGACTAATGAAAACCAGGTGGGTCTATTTTTATCCATCCAACTGCCATGGGCAGATTCTCCCAGGAAATGTATGTATTCAGGTCCTGTTGTTTTACATAAGAGGATCAGGCATCTCTGTTTCTGTCTGTGCTACCCTCCTACTCTCTTCTCTCCAGCTCTGTAGGCATGATATAATGTGAATGTATGTGTTTAATATTGTGTGTGTGTGTGTGTGTGTGTGTGTGTGTGTGTGCTGATAAGGAGTGAACAGCAACCAACCAGATTGAATGGGCTAAAATAAATGGCTGGTCAATCAGAACAGCCGGTACTTTAATCCCAGGGCATACCACCTAAATGTCAGCTTCATACATACCATTTCATATATTCATTGTCTAACCATATGCTCACTCATATGCTTCTCTGATTGTTATCATGCATGTATGATGTAATGATTGATACAGACTTTGAAAAAATTTTTATTGTGATAAAAATGCATCACATAACAATTTCTAAGTGTACAGTTCAATGGTGTTTAGTATATTCACATTGTTTTGCAACCAAATTCCAGAAATTTTTATCCTATGAAACTGGAACTCTGTACTCCTTAATAACAACTCCCAAATTTCCCCTCCTCTCAACCCCTGGCAATCACCAAACACCTTTCTGCTTCTATGAGTTTGACTATACTGGATACCCTCATAAAAGTGGAATCATGCAGTGTTTGTCTTTTTGTGATGGGCTTATTCCACTTAGCATAATGGCCACAAGTTTCATTCATGCTGTAGCGTACATCAGAATTTCCTTCCTTCTGATACTGAATAGTATTCCATTCTAGGTATATACATATATACCATATTTTGTTTACCCATTCGGCTCTGAATGGACAATTACGTTGCGTCTACCTCTTGGCTATTGTGATGGATGCCGCTGTGAATATGGTTGCACCCATAAGTCTTCAAGATCCTGCCTCAATTCTTTTGATATTTACTCAGAAGTGGCATATCATATGGTAGTTGGTAGCTGGATCATATGGTAGTTCTATTTTTAAGTTTTTGAGTAACCTCCATACTGTTCTCCATAGCAATTTCACCAATTTAGATTGCCGCCAACAGTGCACAATGGTTCCAATTTGTCCACATCCTCACCAGCACTTGTCGCTTTATTATTTATTTATTTATTTATTTATTTATTTATATCAGTGATCCTAATGGCTGACATATATGCTTTTAGTACCTTAAGGTTTGAGGAGTGTTTTTTGTTTGTTTGTTTGTTTGTTTTGGCTATCACACAGTCTTGAGCACAGTATTCAATTTACAACAAGAAGAAGTCATCGGTAGGAAATTGTACTGGTGGAAAAAAATATGCCTTTGCTGACAAACGGTTTCTACAAAAATACTGGAGCATATAATGTGAAATTTTAAAGAACAGTCTTGTTTTTATAAACTTATCAGGAGTTCCATACAGGACCACTAGTTCACATTCTCTACACATGACCAAGGAACTACAGAGCAACTTTCTGATGCATTATTCATTCCTCATGGCTGTATTCTGCTTTTCTGTGCTGATCCATAAATGCATGAGTGCTTAATTTAATCTGATGTCACTCCCCAAAGCTGGTGCAGAGCTCCACCATTCCTGCTGTCACAGTTAAGGGGGGGGGGGGGGCGGGTCATGTGTCATGAACAAGGGAGGCTTGAACAAGAGGATACGTTTATGATTCAGACATCATTACCAGGGTTTAGTCAAATTAATATTAAATGTATAAAAGTTATGTTCTCAAAATAATCTATTTATTATTTAAGGACATCCCAGGGTTCTCTCCAGCCAGGAGTGTTGCTCTGACACTGCTGAGGCATGCCAGGAACGGGGAGAAGACAAATTGTTCAGTGAAGTTTAATTTTTTATGCATGTTTTATAAATAAGTAAATTGGAACATGGAGATTAGATCACACTCCAGCTGTTTCCTTTTAAATTGTGTTGTCCCTGTTATGTTACTCTAAGATAATAATAAACACTGTCTTCTCCCTGGGGTAACACATGAACACAGCACGAAAGTGATGTTAGCCTGAGTCATGTGCAAATTGTTTCATGTCCCTTATCAGGCACTGGTCACTATAGATTCTCTTTTGCTGGAGCCTTCAAATTGTTTTTTATGTTTTTATTGAGTTTGTTTATACATGCGAAGGTCAGCAAGGTTAAACCAATCACCAAAGTTTACCTAGTATGTTAGCATTGGAGGTGTTACTGTATTACTCAACAAAGCAGTTTATTCTCCTCTGCCTTTAATTAAGCCATATTAAGCCATGTAGTCAGGATGCTTTTCTCCTGGATGAAACTTTATGTCAATTCACTAATGCATAGCTTATATTTTCCGTGTATTTTCTCTCAATGAAATACATACTGAAAGAGGTGGACCTAGAAACATATCAGTCTCACTATACTAACTTTTAAAAATGGTGTGTAGAGAATAATTTACATAGGCTAAGGAAGCAAAATCATGCAACAGGTGTTCATTGATTATGTACTATATCTAAGGTACTGTTTGGGCAATGTTGGAGATTAAAAAATATTAAGCAGATGCATCATCTCTATGCGGAAGGAACATATCTACCTGCTATGGGGAGAAGACACAAAACAGCCCAAATCCCCACACAAAACACAAACAGTCTCTATGAAATGTTCATCCTTGAAGATATTGTTCATTCAAGGACCACTCTCCATTACTCAGCCATAAAAAGGAACGAAATTGGGTCATTTATAGAGACGTGGATGGACCTAGAGACTGTCATACAGAGTGAAGTAAGTGAGAAGGAAAAAAACAAATATTGTATAAAATCGCTTATATGTGGAATCTGGGAAAATGATACAGATGAACTTATTTGCAAAGCAGAAATAGAGACACAGATGTAGAGAACAAATGTATGGACACCAAGGGGGGAAAGCTGGGGCAGGGGTGGTGGTGGGATGAATTGGGAGATTGGGATTGACATATATACACTAATATGTATAAAATAGATGACTAATAAGAACCTGCTGTGTAAAAAAAAAAATTAAAAAAAAAAAAAAGGACCACTCTAACCTGTGTCCAGCTGGTTCTAGAACCTAATAGCTTTCCCTACTTCAATTCACCTTTAAACATTCTTGCTGCTCAGAATATTCTTGTCTCATAAGAGATACCAGCTCAGGGAAGATAGATTGATAACTGACTGTGGAAGGGCTTAAATATGCAAAACCACTGGACTCTGTCAACTTTAGGGCGCCAAAGAGCTGTACAGAAACTGAACATGTGTGGTGAATTGAGCTTCATGAACAGAGGTTCAAGATGTGTTGACATGTTATCAATATCCAATACAGTGACTATGGTATATCAATAATGTAGAACATTTTCATAATTGACAAGTCCTTCTTAGGAGGAAGCTAATGATCACACTCCTTCAGTGAGTGAGGCAGCCACTTAAATGTGTTTCTTCAATTTCCTTGGCAGTTGTAGTAGTAAGATGGTGTCTATATGACATTTTTTTCTCTTGAAATGTTAACATATTTTGTCTCTTACTTATGACTTAGTAAGGAACTTAGAGCAGCTTTTCATTGAAGGTGCTCAAAATACAAAGGTCGCAGTAGTCTCTCTTTTTTTTTTTTTTTTTTTTTTGCGGTACGCGGGCCTCTCACTGTTGTGGCCTCTCTTGTTGCGGAGCGCAGGCTCAGCGGCCATGGCTCATGGGCCTAGCCGCTCTGCGGCATGTGGGATCTTCCCGGACCGGGGCACGAACCCGTGTCCCCTGCATCGGCAGGCGGACTCTCAACCACTGCGCCACCAGGGAAGCCCTTTTCTCTATTTTTAAATGCTGTCTTTTCCCCTGCAATTGTGACCGGTGTTTTCACTCTGTGATCTTCCTAATTTGTTGTGTGATTCCTGCTTGGAGTATCAGATATTTCAAACATCTGTCCTTAAGAAATTGCCATTATTTTACTAGATATCCACTAAATTAGACATTTATCAAATACCTTGGTTCAGAGGTATAAGGAATCCTCTAAAAATTCTATTACTATTTTTACCTTTAAATTGGACATGGTAAGGAGTAAAATGTCTTTGAATTATTCCTACCCTCATCCAGAAATCTTTAAAAAAGTTATTTAATTCATCTGTGAATATTGAAGTAAAGTAAAACATTTGCCATTGTCTTCAAAGTTTTGTTTCTTTAACTAGAGAACAAAAATATTTGAGCCAATTAGAAAAAAATAACTGCAAATAATACCAGTACTAAGCAACACAACAGTAATGCTATAAGAAGATCAGATTAGAGGAGAGGAATAAAATAAATTGTATTTATAAATGATAAAAGCATGTAAGCAGATTACTTTATACAGAAGATCTGATTTATGTTAAACTTATTATAAATAATAGGGTAGTTGATTTTGCCAATGTTGATTGCCAAGAAAATTCCGTGCTCTAGGCACTGTGCTGTGTGATGCCAATTAAGTGACAGCCCAGAGTAAGCTCTGACATCAAAGCGTTCAAAAGGGTGACCGACAAGTCAACAAATAGTGATGAACTTGAAAAAAAAGTTAAAATGACAAAGGCATGACCCAAACATGAGGTGATCAAAAGAAGGGATTAATTAAGGTGTGTTTGTAATGATTGTGACCTAGGAATGGATGCTAATGGATGCATTTGCTAGGACTATGTTGGGAAGGGCCAGGGTATAACAGGGTTTGCGTAAACTGTCAAGAATGAGGGTCTGGGGCTTCCCTGGTGGCGCAGTGGTTGGGGGTCCGCCTGCCGATGCAGGGGACGCGGGTTCGTGCCCCGGTCCGGGAGGATCCCACGTGCCGCGGAGCGGCTGCGCCCGTGAGCCGTGGCCGCTGGGCCTGCGCGTCCGGAGCCTGTGCTTCGCAACGGGAGAGGCCGCGGCGGTGAGAGGCCCGCGTACCGCAAAAAAAAAAAAAAAAAAAAGAATGAGGGTCTGTTAGTTTCCTCCGGATACTGTGACAAAGTGCAAGTTGAATGGCTTACAACAGCGCTAATCTATTGTTTCACCTTCCTGGAGAAGGACAGCATGGGTTTCACTGGGCTGAAATCAAGGTATAGGCAAGGCTGTATTCCTTTCTGGAGGCTGCAGAAGAGAATCCATTTCTTTGTTTATTCCAGCTTCTAGAGGCCACCTGGATTTCTTGGGTCAGTCCCCACCTTCCTCCATCCTCAAAGCTACCTGTCCTCACAATTTTCTCTGACCACAGCCAGGGAAATTTCTCTACTTTTAAGTGATTAAATTGACCCCAGCTGGATAATCCATAATAATCTCCTCATCTCAAGGTCCTAACTTTAATTACGTTTGCCAAATCCCTTTTGCTATGTAAGGTGACATATTCACAGATTACTGGGGTTAGAATATGGACATTTTAGAGGACTGTTACTGTGCCTACCATAGAGAGTATTTCATGTCTGCAGAATTTTTGTTTTCTTTCTCTTTTCTTTTATCAACAAGGTTTTCCTATTGACCATGCTGTGAAAATCTTTTTGTGCAATACCAATAACAATAAATCTGTATTTTAAATGAATATAAACAGAAGGAAAGGTAGATATATAGAAATAGATATAGTTGCAGGTACAGCTATGGTACAAATGTGTGTAGGTAATTTTATATATTTTAGATATATTTTACATAAATATTAAATATATATATATATATATATATATATATACACTTTATGTCATATCTCCTGTCTTCCACATTTCCTACATTGTCTAAAACAGGGCTGTGTGCAGAAGAGATATTTGACAAATACCCACTGATGAATAAAATGAGAGTTTCCTCTCTTTTTGCTGTATATATCTTTGAACTCCTGAAACTTTAGAAAGTGACCACTGTGGATGCTCGAGCCTATAATGAAACACTGAGACGGTCCTATTATATTGATAAAATAATACACAAGGCATAAAGCAAACAACTTATTGTATTATATTCATGATTCTCTCTTATCTTAAGCACACACAGAAAATACAGTCACCAGTTTGCTGACCCTAATTCCTCCTAGAGTTGAACCCAAGTGAGGAGATTCTCCTCACTGTGCCCTACCCTGCAATGCTAGGAACTGTGCAGTGGTGCTGTCTCCTTATATTCCAATTGCTGTGTGTGCTTGCAGGTAACTCATATGAATTGTTTTCATAACAGCATTGACAATTGTTTTTGCAATGGAGCCTCACAGGCAAGAGGTGATAGGAAGGGAGATGGCTCCATTTGAGTTACAGAGCTGAGCCAGAGAAACACAAAAAGCAGAGACCAGGCAGCTACTGTCATGACCTCAAATAAATGCTTGTTGAATAGGTGGCCTGAGTACACAAACTTTCTCTTTAAGGATAGCACAAAAGGGAGTTAACTATGGGTGATAAAATGAGTCTTTCCCTGCTGTGAACTTGGATGGTGTCTATAGGACATCAAATAATCAAAATAAGTCTGATGAAAAAATGAACAAGTTTAACTGAGTTCAACAAATCTTCATCAGGCCAAGCACAGTGCCAGGCACTGTTAAACACACTGTTACATAAAGAGTTAGGGTTGGGCTGTGTTCTCAAAGTGCTCATGATTTAGTTGACATGGCAACATCAAAGCACATGTAATATGTTGATATATGTATGAGACATAAAGTGAGAAAAGAGGAGGAACTACATCCGGGACATTGTAAGAGAAGGCTTTATAAAGGAGATTTATAGATGACTTTTATCATATCCTTTATTTCTTAGTCATGTAGAGCAGTGTTTCTCTAGTGTTTTTTATATATATATATATATGTATATATTATATATATATATATAATATATATATAAATGGGTATATATACCCATTTATACTCTTTAACTTTTGTTGAAGACACTGAAGAGTGTTTATGTGAATTATAGCTATCAATATCCTTATTATATTCAATAAAATAAATTAAAAAATATATCATTATTATAAGTTAACTTCTGTTTTCAAAATTTTTTTGTTGGAATATAGTTGCTTTACAATGTTGTATTAGTTTCTACTGTACAGCAAAATGAATCAGCTGTACATATTTATATAGCCCCTCTTTTTTGGATTTTCTTCCCATTTAGGTCACCATGGTGCATTAAGTAGAATTTTCTGTGCTACACAGTATGTTCTCATTAGTTATCTATTTTATATATAGTATCAATAGTGTATATGTGTCAATCCAAATGCCCCAATTACTCCCAACCCTCCCTTTCCCCCTTGGTATCCATACATTTGTTCTCTACATGTGTGTCTATTTCTGCTTTGCAAGTAAGATCATCTATACCATTTTTCTAGATTCCACATATATGCATTAATATACGATATTTGTTTTTCTCTTTCTGACTTCACTCTGTATGACACTAAAACTTTTAAAATCTAAATATTTATTTAATTCATTTAAAAGTAGTAGCAGACATATATTGTTATTAGTTTCATGAAAGACAGCTATATTTTTTAAAAGAACAATTTATTAAAAAGAGTGCGATTGGCTTGCATTTTTAAATGTCTCCAGTGTCTAAAAAGAAAACAGCCATATTCTTATATCTTCATTCAGTCATTTGCAATATGTTCTTTAGGTTTTAGTATATGAAGAAAATTCTGTTCACATAGACATGTAGTTGGAAAAGATAATTTATTTAACAGGCATTTCAGATTATTGTGGATAACCTTCTTTGATATGACATTAGAACTCAACAAATTTCATTTTCTTAAGATCAGTTATAATGCAGATTATTTGAATAAATCTTTTATCCCATTCATGATTTTGTTACATTGTGATTTGGTCATTTAGAACTATCCATTCACTAAATTTATGTAGATTTCCCAAACTTTGACACATTTTATCATACAGCATCAAAAATCACCATCATTCATACCTTTACCAGTCTCATCAGAAAATGTTGAATATTGTGAAGCTGTCATATTTATGTTGGCTGATACAAGTTTTCCAAAATCTAATTTTTATTTGAAATTTTGGAATTTATTATTGGCCCAAATACTTTCAGTTATTGTCCTTGAGGTGATTAGCTCACCTTGTTTATTTTCATCAAAATATCCACCAAATATCTAAGTCCGAATAACCATCTTTTGTCTCTCAGTCATTAGTTCAAGTAAAAATTGGGTTCCATGAACAAAGAAGAAAGTTTAGCTTGCAAGTCAGTCATACAAGTGTTTTATCCTTGAGGCAACCATTGTATTTCAATATGCAGCAGAAATGCTTCATGTGCCCTTCTGCTTTTTTTCACACAAAATATTGAAAGAATGTGTACTATGGAGTGATACTTAATTGAAAATAATTTTTACTTCAAGAATATTCTTAATTTAAACTGGCGTTCTGGTTTTTTCGCAAGTATACAGTGGTGATGTTTACAATAACAACCAGCACGAAGTTTGGTGCCTCCACTTGGTTTGTGCTAAGGAAGGCCCATCAGCTTTGCCCACTGTCACTCTTGCACCATCAGCGCAAATGTTTACACAGGGAAAAAAGGCAAAGAACATCTCAGTTTGATTATAAAAATAATGTTGGCCTTGCAGGCGCCTAAAAGTGTCTTGGAGACTGCAAATAGTCTATGAAGCACACACTGAGAGTCACTAATTTATAAAATACAGAATAAAATTCAATATAGCAAAAAATAGCCATAACCCTAAATCATCCAGTGTTTATATTTTCGTGTACCTTTGCTGAGGCTACGAATGTTTAAGAAAACCTGTAGGCAGTACCCTGGATCCTCGTCAATTCCTCTTGCAGCTTATACTTCTCTGACTGTGACTCAGTCAATTATAATAGTGTTTATTAAGAGACCATACTATGTGCCATGCACTGGTCTTCAAATAGCCACAAGAGGAAACTGAGCTCTTGTTGAAATATTTCTGTTACGGTTGAGAATGTTCTTAAACTCCATGAATAACTTCAGGCAGCTAAACCTAGGCATACATTGTCCTCTTTATTTTAGTCCAGACCTCATTTTTGACCCTAAATGATTTGAATCAGCTGATTATTTACCAACCTTGTCCCCCGAGGCAGGGACTGGATAAAGAAATTTGCCAGAGCAAAGAATCTGTCTGATCTGAGGAAAGATGAGGTATCCAGAATAGCTTCCAGCATCTGGATATTTTAAAAACCAGCTACACTCCTTAATTCAGGGGCTTTCAAATATACACTTCCTTGGAGTCGTGGAAAATATTGATTTCATGTCTTCAGTTTGGTTAAAAGGGTATACGGTTTATTTAGCACAGTTCTCCTCTAAACTGCTGAAAAAGCAAGGGGCCAGAAAACATAACCTGAAATGCTAGCCAACATTGTATTAAAACATTTTTAGCTGCATCTCTGATTCTGAAAAGAAAGTGCATATAACCTTACTCCTTTCTGCTTTATAATTTTCCTAGCAATTTCCACCCAGGTTACAGTAATGTTTGTGTCCTCCCCAGCCCAAACCCTTCTCTTGGCATGAAGGTCAGTGTTTATTAAGCCATCATGGAAAGAGAATTTAACCAAAATATACTATGCATCTGTTGTGAACCAAGTGCCATGACTTTGGCCTTCAAGGCCACATGTCAGTACCCACCAAAACATTTTAAAGGATACATGGGTATTACCATTTTGCAGGGGAAGAAAAAGTAGATTAAGTAGGTAAATCACTAGCTCTAACTGTATTGTCCCCTTCTCCCCTATTATCCATTACTAAATGGCAATGATAAGTAGCTATGGAAAGATAATTGATATTGCTCTGACTTCAGTAAGTACAAGGATCCCTGGATTTCTATGAACAGTGTCCATGAAAAAATGTTGCCTGCCATATCAGTAAACAAAGCATGTTGCAGCCATCAAGACATCACATTACAGCTGCCCCAAAGGTGAGCCCTGAGGGACCTCAGGATGGCGATAAACCGGCTGCCCATTGCCAAGCTCTCAGCCGCTGCAGTCACCCCTCAAACGTGCACCCTGAGGGGACTCAGGATGAGAAAGCACAGGATACTGGCTCAAGACAGCTAAGGTGCGCATCAGAGGAATGATTTCAGTGAGACCAGACTCTTGCATCTTCCCATACATAGATAGGTGCTAAATTCCTTAACTTGAGATATCTGGTTTTCTTTAATTAACGGTAATCTTTTGATGTTCCAACTACCTGGCCTGTGTTGCAAGAACTCCTGTATACCTTGGGTCCTCCCTTACCTCTTAGGAGCCATCCCTCAGAGCTCTCTGAGATGCTATGTTCCAGGCTTACGTTCTTAGTTTTGCCTGCCGAATAAAGCATAATTCTCAACTTTTAGGTTGTGCATTTTTTTCAGTCGATAAGGGGAAGAAAGTACCTTGATGATCCCAGGTTTTCTTCATATGGATTGTGCATCTGAATTGGGGTCACCACAACAAAGCTCCACAAGGAAAAGGATACCATCATGATCAAAGCAATCCACTCCCTTTCCAGGGATATTCCCTTCTTAATATCTAAGAAGCACTGAAATAGCATAAGAAGAAAGTCATGACTTAATGTAAAGCACCACTGAGAATAAACAAGAGATGTAAGCAACTTTTGGCAGGAAAGAAGTCCCTGCAGGAGGCCCCTTTGTCTCTGACACTAACCTTAAACCAGGCACCCCCGTGTTCTACTCATCTCTGGCCCTAGCACACCTTTCATATCTTCTAATCACACAATATCTTGTCTAATCTCTTGGTTCCTTCTATAGATCAAAGAAGTAGAAATGAAAAATAAGTAATTAACAGAGGACTGGATCTCTTCCCTAGCTTCCCCCTTCAGTAATCTCCCGAACAAACTGTGTGAACAAGACAGCATCTAAAGATCACGAGGAGTCCACAAGGCTGCACGCAGTGGGGGACGGTGACAACTCTGAACCCCCATCTCAGTGATTAACTGAGATTACTTCCCTTTTTCCCTTTAAAAACTTTCATGGCTGAGCAGAATCTTCAGAGATGGTTTTTGGGGGACACTGGATCCACCATCTCCCCAGATTGCCGGCATTCTGATTAAAGGCAACTTTCCTTTCCACCAGATTTTGGGAGTATAAATTTTTTAAGAGGTGAGCAGCCAGACCTGATTTGGTAACAGAGAACATGAGGTTAGTGTCCTTGGCCTCTCTAACTGAGGCAACATGTTTGAGGCACATAGAAAAATTACAGAAAATACACCATGTGAATCTTGAATCTAAGTTGGTCAAGCTGTTCATGGATGCAGGCAAGGTCAGTACTCTTCCGTTCATGTGGTGGAAATGGAGCTAGACTTGAGAAAGATCTAAATAATTTAAGTATTTTTTTATTTGTCAAATATGAATAAGTGGTCCAATATAGCACCTTAAAATAACAGGAATACATTTTTTTTTCTCCTCCAAACTTTGTGGAAGTCACCAAGTCTCATTTTAGAATACATTAAGTCAATCATATATATATCACTAATTTGGGATTTTTTTAATTGCAGTTATTAGAAAAATGGAATTTCGCATTTGTAAAAAGGTGTCTTCTGACACTTGGAAACCCTGGTTCTTTAGTTAACTAATTGTATGCAAATGAAAAAATCAGTGAGCATATTTAAATGTAAATTTTACACTCTTTTTCTCATTTTTTAAGTCGTTTTAGTTCTTTCATTGGTTTTGTGCCAAGAGCTCAAGAATGTGATTTATTTATGTTTCCCTTTCTACTGTGTACCTAAGATGCGAAAACAGCCTATGTTTAATGATGGCCTGTGCCATCATTAAAAAGTCATTTTGACAAATGATCACAGAAGCCTCGCTACTTGTACTCATCCTCCTGTCTCTCTCCAAATGAGCCAGAAGCAAGCACTTGGATTCACACTTGCCTAGAAGCCATGGCAACCTGCATCCACATCTGGGATTCCAATAGCACAATCTTTATCATGCCATCGCCACCAGACAAGATTTATGAGACCTACTGACACCACTGAGCTTGTTTAGTTTCTAGTCAGTTGAGCAGTTCTTAGTAAAGTCGGTTTTCATGCTGATACCACTGTGGTGGACACAGAGGGACAGAGGGAGAAGGAGGATGGATTCTTACTAACATGTGGTCTGTGCCCCACACTGTGCAAGGCTTTTGCATATCCCATGGTCACTAAATACTCATAACCCAGCAAAGAAGGCATCATTGTACTCATTCCCAAATGACAAATGTTTGTATCAAACTGGAAAAAAATAGCCCAAAGTCAAACAACTACAAAGCAAGAGAATTAGAATTTAAATCTAGGTTTTTCCAAGTCCAAATTCCTTAAGATTATATGATTTCTTTTGTTTTGTTTCAACTCCCTTCCACAGCCCTCCTCTCCCTCATACATATACACACATATAAACCTGTAGGTTGTGCTTGGTCTTGCCTTATATGTTAATTCAACAAATATTACTCATGGGCTACGACAGAAGGGCTTTTATCCAATAAAATTCCCCATAGATTTGCTTTGTCAGTTTCTGAAATTCTCACCATCTGAGATTCTTAGGGTAGTAGGGGTTTCACCACTCTGCCCGCATGTTAATTTATTCCACAGAAGCTTTTGCCTTGTTTCAGTTGTGTCTGTGCCTTATGCCAATGACAATCCTGAGTTATATAAATAAACGATATTATATGTGAACCACCGGAATCAAATGTATAATCTTGATTTCCGATACCAAGCCTGGGGGTTGGGGGGTGTTGGTGGTAACTAGGATCACATGACACAGAGCACACAAGAACCTGGCTCACCTGTGCTCCCAACAGGCTACACAGCAGCCTGTATGCAGCATGGTGCCCTCCATCGATGTGCCCCTCCTTAGTCCTAACCCTGCAGAGACCTGAGCCCCTCTGCCATCACACTCAACCTGGCCCAGGCCTTCTCATTGTGATGGGAGAACACATTACCGAATCTGGCCACGCTGCTTGCCACTTACAAGACTAATTCTCACAAATGTTGGTAGAAAGGAAAGGTGCATTTAATCAGAATGCCGACCATCTGGGGAGATGGTGGACTCCACTGTGTTCAGACTCCTTGTGATTTTTCTTTAGATGTTATCTTATTCACACAGTTTGGTCACTGTTTGTTCAGGAGATCACTGAAGAGGAAGTTAGGAAAGAGATCTGGTCATCTGTTCGTTACTTATTCTTCATTTCTATTTCTTTGACCTATGGAAAGAACCCACAAGGTAGTCAAGGTATTGTGTGATTAAAAGATTTGAAAGGTATACTTTGGCCGGAGATGAGTAGAGCATGGGGGGGAGCCTGGTTTAAGGTTAGTGATAAGACAAAGGGGCCTCATGCAGAGAACTCTTTCTTGCCAAAAGCTGCTTGCAAATAGAGGCACAAAGTCGTAATGGAAGAATTGAGCTTCTCCCTTCTTCAAGTCAGATTCCACAAATCTGTAAAAGACAATAAATAATACCCACCTTGGCGTGTTGTGAAAATTATATAGAGAATACTTCTCTTGGTGCTCAGGATGTAGTCTTTGAGTTTAGGCATTATATCGTTGTTAAAGTGCAAATTCCATGTTAGTACTAAAAAATGGCTATTGTCATCTCATAGGACTAGTCAATATCCATCTGATAATAAAAGACAATTATAAACTAACATACATTTATATCCGTTTGTCAAGTGCTGTTTTACTTTGCACACAGCAACCATTTTATATACATGTATATTTTAAATAAACTACCTATCTAAATATATAATTATTTACTTATGATCTATCCAATAGTCTATTTTCTCCCTTTTATTTATATATTTATGTGTGTAGAGAGAAGAAAAGGGCACATTTATTCTGTGTGAGGTAGTTGTGAGTGACCTATGAAGGAGTGAGCATAGAGGGATTTACAAATATAAATAAAATAAGCTCTTTAGGAACTTATAATTAAGAACTATAGGGCTTCCCTGGTGGCGCAGTGGTTGAGAGTCTGCCTACCGATGCAGGGGACACGGGTTCATGCCCCGGTCTGGGAAGATCTCACATGCCGCAGAGCGGCTAGGCCCTTGAGCCATGGCCTCTGGGCCTGCGCGTCCGGAGCCTGTGCTTCGCAACGGGTGAGGCCACAACAGTGAGAGGCCCATGTACCGCAAAAAAAAAAAAAAAAAAAAAAAAAAAGGACTATATATATAAAAATTCCACCACTCAAGGAAAAAAAATATATATATATGAGCCAAATTTGTGTTGCATTCGGAATATACTCTATGTGTTCTGAAAAGGGAGAATTTGTAGTCTGGGAAATCAGAAGTATTTGGGATATGGAGCTTAAACGATGAATAAGGGAGATTACTGCCGTTTGCAAGGAACTGAAGATAGGTATAGGTATTTTGCATGACTTAATTTTCATAGCACTGTGAAGTGGATATTATTTGTCATCATTGTATGGATGAGAAATCTAAGACTAAGGTCACACAGCTAGCATGAAGCAGAGCAGGTTTTTGGATTCATAATCCTTTAATCTTCATGAAAGGCTGCCTCTTCAAAGAAGGAAAGAGTCCTAGGTTATCTCAGATGGGTGGGATGGCAAACCCGAGATGTGGCACACAAGGAAAGGGGGCAGAACGAGATATTTTATTGATGTGAAAGGAAGTTAAGGGATGGTTAGATTTTTTATATTTATTTATAAATTTATTATATATTATTATATATTATTGTATATATATTATATATATAATATATATTATTATATATTATAAATTTATATATTTATTTATAAAGGGAGAATATACTTACATTTGTATTTATAAAGGAAGAAAAAAGAACAAAATCATTATAGACTGTCACACAGTTCAACAGATTTTGGAAGTGTTTTGTACATAAATTAGTTGGCAAAATACAAATCTGATCATACTAGTTAAATTATCCTGGTATTATCCTAGTTAAACTGTTTCTGTGACTCATCATCATGTAAAAGATGTGGTCTCAACTGTTAGGCGGCTTTACAAATTGGCTCTTCTCCACCAACTCACTCCACAAAACACACACACACACACACACACACACACACACACACACACACGCACACACACCTGTCCATTCTCTGGTTCTCTGCTACCTCATCAGTTTCAATTGCTGCTGTGTATTTGATTCTCCAGCAACTCTATAAAGTTTAGAGTTGTTTCCTCTGTACCCATCTTGATATTTTCACACCCATGCCTTTGTGCATTTTCTTCTCTTTTCCTCAATATATATTTAGATATAGATATAGATAGATAGATATAGATATTTTGGTGGGAGGAATCAGAAAATGAATTCTCCTCTTTCTCTAAGGCTCTAGTTCAGTGCCCTTTCTTCTGTAAAGTGTTCCCAGCCTCTGAAGCCGTCTCTAACTCACCCACAAGTTAGTTTGAATGATGTTCTTTTCGTCTCTGGTGCCTATTTCTGTCCTACCACTTTTGCTGTGATACTATAATGATCTATGACTAAATCTCTTCTTCACCTAAGCCATGGATTTGTTGAAGATGAGAACCATGGGTTTTATTCATCTTCATGTTCCTAATACATGTCAACAGCCTAGTCAAAAAAAAAAACTTTAAGAGAATTAATAAAAAGTGAATCTCTCTCAGATTGTTAGACTTTCAAGTCTAGCACATTTTTTAGGGCTTCTATCTGGAAAAAAAATATTAATTATAGTTGAAAGCTTCTGATATCACTGTTGATGACCCCTGCCTTCTGGTCTTCACACCTTTGTGTAACCTCCTCCCCCTGAATGTGGGCCAGGCCCACACTGACTTCCTTCTGTAGCCAATAAAGTGAGACAAAAGTGATAGGATGTCACTTTTCAGATTGGTTTATAAAAGACTAAATTTTGTCATGACTCTCTCTGGGCTTCTAGCTTGCCAGCTCTAATGAAACTAGCTACTACATGGAAAAGCCCATGTGGCAAGGATCTGTGGGTAGCCTTTGGTCTACAGACAAAGAAATAAGACCCTCAGTCCAACAACTCACAATAAACTACATCCTGTCACAACCACATGAGTAAGCTTGAAAGCAGATCCTTTCCCTGTCAGGCCTTGAGATGAGACCACAGTCCCTACTGAATCTTGACTGTAGCCTGTGAGGGCCCCTGAGGCAGTATCACAGCTGAGCCACACTGGATTCTGATCTATAGAAACTGTGAAATAATAAATGCTGTTGCTTCAAACCAGTACAATTTGGGCAATGATATACATAGCAGTAGATGACTAATGCATTATGCTATGGGAGTTCAAGCTTTACTGAGTTTGTTTTGCACATGTACCTACACATATACACACATCCTTTGCAATTCCATTACTTTTTATGATTTGGACAGGCCTAGTTCAATCTAGGTACATACTGCTGAAATGATACATGTCCTCAGTTTTTAAAATGACTTGAACACTCTTAAGAATTAAAATGAAGCCTAGACATAAAATAATACTCATGTCTCACAAGTACTAGAAGGCAGATGCTTGTGAAATTCTACTTCTCACTGGAGAGAGAACTGCTGAAAATCTGACAATTTTTGTAAAAACGTATATTTGTATTTAACCAAGTACTTATAACCCCATTTAATATCTAGCGTAAATCTAGATTGAGACTTTTTAAGGGTTTAGCTCGTCTCAGGCATTGAAGATGAGTTATATTCTGAAGGTGCATAATCATAATATCTTTTAATAACAGCATTGCAAGGCGGATTCATTTTATTCCAGAAGATTCTAATGGCATTATGCTTATTGTCATTACCCACAAGTAGCGGCATTTTGTTTTCCCACAAATATTTTATTTTCCGTCTCAAAATACCCAGGGAGAGCATTCAGTATCTTCAATTAAGGAGATTCAAGAATCATCAGCTTGGCATCTCTGAAGAGACAAAAAATAAAAAGAGAAACAATAGAAAATAGTCAAACAGTACAAAAAGAAGGTAAAGTGTCAGTAAAATTTTCTCAACACAGTATGCTTTAAAGGCATGTTTATTTTAACAATCCTATCTGATTTTTATCTCTAATTCAAAATCCTAAGTTGAAGTAGCTAAGAAATGGAATTTGAAACCATATAAAATACAGTTTTCAAGCCAAATATTTCAAAATGGTCAAACCCACTGATTTCTTCTCAGAGCATGAAGCAGAGACCAAGACAGTATAAAGTGAGACGTTTCCAACTGCTCGGTCATACCAGCACAACAAAGGGATTTTCTTACCAAAAGGCAAAGGCAATGATACTTCTAAAGCCAGGACAAAAGTACAGTAAAGAAATGAATAAGAAAATAATGCATCTTATTTGAACTTATTGCACAGCTTATCACCAGACCTAAATTCATACTTCATGTAATTCTCAGAAAACATGAGACAAAGCAATAATCTTACATATGCAATAGAATAAACACCATAAAAGAAAAGGCAGTGAGATATAAAATAATAACACTGGTGAAGTGTACACATGTGTATGTTTATTTGTTGCAATTTAGCAGAACTTACAACTTCAAATGTGTGCTATTGCTCTTCCTTTTGAAGAAATCATGAATAGTCTAGGGATGCCAAAGTGCTTCAGTAATTCTGAGAATTCTTCCTTAAAATCCCTTCAGAGATAGTTGGTGAGAAATGCACCAAACTCAATTGCTCACAGAAAGGCAGGTAAACCAACTAATTTTAGCAGATTGATTGAAGTAAGGTAAATGTGATGGAGTCAGATGACCTGGAAAGTACCTTGCTCCATGTGTAAGGGGCAAATCCCACTCAACTCTGGCCAGTATTTCCACAACGGCCCTCTGTTACCAGACTTACTCATTTTTAAGAGAAGCTGGAAATCATTAACGTGACTTTCTCTGATTTTTATGTTGGTAATTAATTAAAATGCAATTCAATGCAAAATAATTCAAATTATTTTGCAGACTAAAATGCCATGCAAAACAAAACATGTCTATGAGCCAGATTCAGCTTAGGGTGACTGGTTGTAATCAATCATTTATTCCAATGGCAACCCAACAGGTTTGGTTAGAAATAGTTGGACAAACATGGAGAAGGGTAAAGATGCAGTGTTGTTAACCCTTTAGCAAAAAGCATGTGGAAAATAAATGTAAAGACAGGGTAAAATAAAATAGTGCTGAGGGAAGTTTCCAAGGCCAACAGTCTAACATTAGAGAAATACTAGAACAAATATTGCCATTTAAGAGGAAGAGTTACACAGTAGAGAAGAAATCAAGGGTAAGACTAACAGAATTTGAAATAACACTTAAATAAGGTAGGGTCACATTATATAGCCTCCTCAAAAAGACTATTAGACTAAGTAACCTATGTATTTAGTTCTGATTGGACAAAAGTCTCTTGTGAAATTAAGCTTGCTTGTTTGTGATTGACAGCTTCCAATAAAGGAGATATATTTATTGAAATGAAAAAATATTAAAATGATTTTATTGTTTCTACCTTACATAAATATTGTCTATTAGCAGAATAGTTAATGAGGTAGAACAAAGGGAAAAATTTTAATCCTCCCCAAAACATCTGCTACAAATGACATTAGAATTTTGATAGGAATTGCATTGACTCAATAGATAGCTTTTAGTAGTACTGTCATCTTAACAATATTACATCTTCCAATCCATAAACATAGGATGTCAGACCATTTATTTATGTCTGATTTAATTTCTTTCAGCAAGATTTTGTAGTTTTCAGTGTACAAGTCTTTCACCTGCTTGGTTAAGTTTATTACTAAGTATTTTATTCTTTATTATTCTGTTGTAAATGGATTGTTTTCTTCTTGATTTCCTTTTTGGTTTGCTCTTTGTTAGTGTACAATGAACCAATTAATTTTGTGTGTTGATTTTATATCTTGCAAATTTTCTGAATTCAGTTTTTAGATGTAATATGGTTTTTTGGTTGCTTATTTAGGGGTGGAATCTTTAGGATTTTCTACTTACAAGATTATATCATCTGTGAACAGGAATAATTTTACTTTTTTCTTTCCCATTTGGGTGACTTTTATTTATTTTTCTTGCATAATTGCTCTGGCTAGTGCTTCCAGTACTAGGCAGAATAGAAGTAGGAAAAGTAGGCATCATTTTCTTGTTCCTGATCATAGGAAATGCTTTCATCTTTCAACATTGAGTATGATGTTAGCTGTGGGGTTTTCATATATGAACTTTATCATCTTTGGGAACATTCTTTTTATTACTAGTTTATTTAATGTTTTCATCATGAAAGGGTGTTGAATTATGTCAAATGCTTTTTCCTCCTCTATTGGTATGATCATTTTCCCTTTTATTCTACCAGTTTGGTGTATTACGTCAACTAACTTCTGTATGTTGAAACTTTCTTGCAATCTGGAAATAAATCTCTCTTGCTCATGTCTTGTAATCCTCCTGGTATGCTGATGTATTTGGTTTGCTTGCATTTTGTTGAGAATTTTGCATCAATATTAATAAGGGGTATAGGTCTACAGTTTTATTTTCTTTCAGCATCTTTTCTTTGGTATCAGGGTTATGTAGGCCATAGTGAATAAGTTAAGGAGCATTTCCTTATCTTCATTTATTTGGAGAGTTTGAGAAACATTAGTGTTAGGTTTATTTTCTTTTATGTTTGGTAACCTTACTAGTGAAGCATCTGTTCCAGGGCTTTCTTTGTTGAGAGGTTAATTGTTAATTCAATCTACTTACTAGTTGTAGGTCTATTCAGATTTTCTATTTATCATGAGTTAGTCTTGGTATGTTGTGTGTTTTTAGAAATTTGTCCATGTCACTTGATTGTCCAACTTCTTGGTGTACAATTATTCATAGTATTCTTTTATAATTATTTTATTTATGTAAAATCTGTAGTAACATACCCATTTTCATTTCTGATTTAGTAACTGGAGTCCTTTCTCTTTGTTTTCTAGACAATCTAACTAATGGTTTTATTAATTTTCTTGACTATTTCCAGGAACCAAATTTTGGTTTTATTGGTTTACTTTATTGATTTTCTATTATATAATTTATTTATCTCTGCTATAATCCTCATTATTTCCTTCCTTCTGCTAGGTTTAGGTTTAGTTTGTTATTCTATTTCTAGCACCTTAAGATATAAATTTAGATTGTTGAATTGACATCTTTCTTCTTTTTTAATGTATGTATTTCCAGCTATAAATTTCTCTCTTAGCAGTCCTTTCACTGAATCCCATAAGTCTTGATATGTTTTTCTTTTACTTTGTCTCAAAGTATTTCCTAATTTACCTCATGTTTTCTTCTTTGACTCATTGGTTGTTTGAATGTGTTGTTTAATTTTCACGTGCCTGTGTATTTTCAGTTTTCATCTGTTATTTATTTTTAGATTTATTCAAATGTGATTAGAAAAGATACTTTGTATAATTCAAATAGTTCTAAAATTTTTAAGACTTGTTTTGTGGCCTAACATATGGTCTAACCTTTAGAGTGTTCAGTGTGCACTTTGAGAAAAATGTTGTGGGATAGTTTTCTCTATCTACCTGTCAGGTCCAATTAGTTTATAGGGTTGTTTAAGTCCTCTATTTACTTATTGAACTTCTGTCTAGATGTTCTATTCATTATTGAAATTTGAGTATTTAAGTTTCCAACTGTTATTAGAGAAATATCTATTTCTCCCTTCAATTCTTTTAACCTTTGCTTCATATATTTTGGGGCTCTGATGTTTGGTTTACATATAATTGCCATAGATTCTTGGTTAACTGACCCTTTCAATATATAATATGCTTCCTTGTCTCTCACAGCAGTTTTTAACTTAAAGTCTAATGTGTCTATTAGTGTAGCCACCTCTACTCTCTTTGATTACTATTTGCATGAAATATGTTTTCTGAAATTATTTCACTTTTAACCTACTTGTGTCTTTAGGATTAAAGTGAGTCACTTGTAGGTAGTATATCATTGGATCCTGTATCTATTTTGCCAATCTTTGCCTTATGATTGGAGACTTTTATCCATTCACATTGAATGTAATTACTGATAAGGAAGGATTCACTTCTGCCATCTTGCTATTTGTTTTCTGTATGTTACATAGCTTTTATACAGCATATATCCTATAGAAAATTTAAAGTGAAGTTAAAAAACAAAATTGTAATAATACCAGCTTTTATATTTACCCTTGTGTTTGCCTTTACCACAGGACTTTGTCTTCATATGAATTAGAGTTACTGACTAGTGTCCTTTCATTTCAACTTTAAGGAAATCTTTTGCATTTCTTACAGGGCAAGTGGTGATAAACTCCCTCAGCCTTTGCTTATCTAGAGGTAGCTTAATTTCCCCCTCATTTTTAAAGGACATTTTTACCAGATATAGAATTCTTGGTTGACCTATTTTTTCTTTCAGCATTTTAAATATATAATCACACTGGCTTCTGGCCCCTGAGGTTGCAGATGAAAAATCTGCTGATATTATTGGTTACCCTATTTTTGGGTGAGCCACCTCTCTCTAGCAGCTTAATTTAAGACTCTGTGTTTGGGTTATGGCAGTTTTGTTATAATAGATCTCAGTGTGGCTCTCTGAATTTATCCTACTTGGACTCTGTTGAGCTTATTGGATTTGTAGATTCAAATCTTTTCTCAGATTTTGGGGATTTTCAGCTATATTTCTTCAAATAATCTTTCTGCCCCTTTATCTCTCTCTTCTCCTTCTGAGAATCCCATAGTGCATATATGGTCAGTTTGATGGTGTCCCAGAAGTCCCTTAGGATCTGCTCATGTTTCTTCACTATTTTATCTTTTTGCTCTTCAGACTCACTAATATTAATTTCCCTATCTTCAAGATTTCTTATTTCTCCTGCCTTAAATCTTCTGTTAAAACTTCTAGCTAATATTTCATTTCAGTTATTGTAATTTTCAGCTCCAGAATTTCTTTTAGGTTATTTTTAAAATATAATTTCTATCTCTGGTATATTTTCATATATATATATATATATATATATATATATATATATATATATAATTATACATATATATAATTTCTTTGATTTTCTTTAATTCTTTGTCTACATTTTTCCTTAGATGTTTTAGAATATCTGGCACAAATGATTAAAAATCTTTGTCAATTAAATCAGATGTCTGGACTTCCTCAGGTAGTATTTCTGTCAACATATTGTATTTTGTTCCTTTGTGTTGACCATGTTTTCTTGTTACTTTGTCTCATACATTTTATTGAAAATTGATTGCTTTACTGTGACAATATGCTAAGGAAATCAAGTTTCCCTTTTCATCAGGGTTTAATGTTTTTGATTGTTGAAGGCTGTAGTAGTCCTTTTATTTTGAGACTTTCCTTTTTTCTTCTTTTTGCAAAGACTGTTACTTATCAAGTATGATAACTAAAGTCTCTGTTCCTTTAGCTCATGTTCAGCTAATGTATGAACAGAGATTTCTTTACTGCCAGGAGTTGAAATAAAGCAAAAACAAACAAAAAACTACCATAAAATGAAAAAAAGAAGAATGGTAACCTTTTATTTGCAAACTGGCTCTCTATTGGGGTACTCCTTTACCCTTAAGCTAGGCTTGATCTGAGTCTATGAATCAGCCCAAATTGAAAGCTGAAATCTTCTCAGTACTTTTCTGGTCATGTGCGCCTGAGCCTTCTGCTGTCTTTCTATGTTTCCTTCTATACACAGCTGCTTTTGAATGTCCTAATTTTTCAAAAAATGTCACTCCAGCTTCTCTTCTGTGCCTTAGATGGCCTACTACATGTCTTTTCCTCAAGTCTCTTGTCCCTGGTGTCTTGTTATCACCTTATCATTTTTATAAGCAATGCCTGCCATTTTTCCTTTATACTTTCTGAGTCATACAAAAGAGAGTGATCACCTCACTTCAGTTTTTTAGGTATCGCCCAGTAGTCGAGTTAGAACAGACTTAAACAGAATTTTTCGAATAAGATCTGTTCTGCTCCCTTAGGTTGAAGGAGCTGTTACCATGTCCAAGCTTGTACTGATTGCTGTGTGACAGACCAATACATTGAGAGATGAGGTGTTGGGTCAAGGAATAGGGACATTATTTGGAAAGCCAGCAGACCAAGAAGATGGCAGACTAGTGTCCCAAAGAACCAAGTTGGAATTCAGGCTTCTTTTATACTAAAAGGAGAGGGACATGGCTGGTTGTTGTACACTTCCTGGTGCTGACCAGACCCCAGAGAGGATGTGATTATCCTTTGTTCTTGCAGCTGTGCAGAAAGGTCTGGC
Organism: Orcinus orca; assembly: GCF_937001465.1. NCBI lineage: Eukaryota > Metazoa > Chordata > Mammalia > Artiodactyla > Delphinidae > Orcinus > Orcinus orca. Next base: position 14,939,715 of record NC_064565.1, on the reverse strand, counting down.
TGTGATGTTCCTATTAACCTCCAAGAAGACACATCTTATTGTCTGTTCTGCAGTTTTTTATCTCTATATGAATGGAAATGTGTTAACACCTTTAAAGTTTAAGCCTGGGAAACAGAGCCTTGCGAATGGGCTATCATGCAGATTTCAGGCTACAGGCAACATTCTTTTACAAAGTGCAGAGTCCACATGACTAAGCATAAAACACAGAGCAGAAAAGTTAGAACCAAAGGAATATTCAGGTTTGTTCTTTTCTATTACAGAGGAGCAATGAGAGCCAGCTGCTCCACTGAAGACCAATGTTGTCACTGCACCAGGGAGTAAGCAGGGTGATGGTGAGTTAAAATGCCACAAAATTTTCTACTTTAAAAATTGATTTTTTTTTTATTGGGCATTTGCTTGCGTATTGAAAACCTTTGACTATATTTCAGACCTCTTAACAAAGTTGATTCAAATGGCTTCTGGTTGTTCCTTTGATGTTTCTGTAGGATAACAAGAATTTGGGGTTTTCTAGTCTGCCATTGTGGTGACATCACTCCCCTACTGCATCCATTTTCAAATCTATTTTTTGATGCTTGTTTTGATTAGTGAATAATAACATGTCAAAATTATTATTTTTTTGATTGCCACTGACACTTCTCATGTTTCTTGACTTTATCAAGGAGATATATTTTCCATTTTATAAGTACTTTGTTTATTGAATTTACCACTTTACATATTGAAAATTTTCTATTAAATTTAAATATATTTTGCAGGATAAAAATATTAGTCATTCTCATTATATTTCCTTTTATTGTATTAAGCTTTCATGAATGATGGTAGTTGTATTGTCTGAAATTTATAATATGGAACAAATGATTAATAACTGATTATAACCTGACAGAAATTTGTTATCCTGAGAGTCTATATTTTTAGGCAATACTTTCAGACTTGGAATATATAGATTTCAAGTTTGCTTTGTTCATCCAAGAGATTATTAAACTTTGCTTTTGTCTCTCTATTCCTATTTCCTCCATTCTTCTACTGAAGAAATATACAAATCTATTTGTAAAGAATGGGAGTACATTTGCATGTTTATTGTTTCCTCCTCTCCATTCTTTACAGGTGGATGGATTGTTTTGTGCAAGCAGCATAGGCTCTTGCCAAGGCTGATAACTTACATTGATTGGTGACTCTTCTGGGCAAGGCCTAGCATACTGACCTTCTGCTTTGATTACTCTTTCTGACATCCTGACCTGTTGAGTTAGGGTATTTTGAAACTGTAAACCCAAACATTTCATTCGTTCAGATAATACTCATATGATTATAAGATAACTTTTCACAGAGCTGATTTCTACTGCTATTTGGATAAACAAAGATGACATTTTGGAGATCCTAAGGAATTTGAAATTATTTACAATTTCCAAATCTTGAATCAGAAGATTTTGGAACAATGAATCAGAATGATTTTATCAAGTTAGTGTTGATCAGACTGCCTTCACACACCAAGCATTTTGGAAAGTAGGGGGCAGGATAGAGTGGAGTACATGGAGGATACTGAGTTTGTGCCTGATCAAAAATACATGTTCTCAGAGTATTATTCCTGTAATTATCTTAACCACATAAGCATTTGCTGACTTAGTGACATAATGTTATACTAATAATTATATCCAAAGTTGATAATAATTTGCAGTTTACAATACATTTTGACATATGTCATATTATTTTCATCTTCACCATAGCTCTGTGGAATGGATGCTACTAATATTTTGTTGTCATTCTCATTTATGATTAAGATTAGTGAATTAGGTATTTGATCAAGGTTTAGCAGGGATTAAGTTACAGGCCTCAAACCATACCTTCTAATTCTAAACAGCATAGGTGCCTGATAGAAGAATGTTATATAGACAATCTGAGATAGAAAATTTGCCCGTAATCTTGGAAGGAAACTGTGGCTACAGTAATCAAAGATTTCTATAAAATTCTCTGTCCTTACCATTATTGGGTAAGTTTGAGTAGCAAAGCTTTTTGCTATAAGCAAAAATAAGGAAGAACGGTGGGCTGGGTAAGATTAAAAAAAAATTAACTTCTAATACTGTGGTCAGAATTCAAACCTTTCATCACCAGAATGTGTGTCATTTCTGATAATATGAAAATGAACTTTGTAATTAGATAAATGGCATGTTGGATAAATTGCAGTGCCCAAGCGGAAGTGATAGTAGATTTTGTAACCCAGTTTGGAAAGTGACAAATTTCTTTTAACAACATTTTCTCATGATAAAACTACATAAGGATAAAGGAGAAACAGTGCTTTAAAAAGCAGAGTAAAATATTTACAGATATAGTCCATTGCAATCAAGGAAATAGTTACATGCAGAATCTGTTTTTCTATTTGACTCTTACATTCATATTGGTAGAGTATACTATTATTAAGCCTCTTATTTACTTTATTAAAAATTAGACCTTGCTATGAAGATCAAAATGGCAATGTGTTGTTGAATTTTTCTTTTCATCATCTCAAAATAAAATAAAATATGGAGTTTCTGAAATTAAGTTCCTCAGCCCTTCACTTAGAAATTTTCCCTATGAAGAGAAAAGAAAGAAGCAGATTCAAAGTTTTACAGAAGTGTGTACATATATTTTTTTTCTCCTGAAACCTAATGGAAAAATACTAGCAATATGCATCCAATCTCTTAAAATGCAATTATTTACAATTAAAATGTAAACAAGTAGTTTACATTTTAAATAAATTTGTTATTCTGATTTCTAATTCCTAAAACTTTCAGACCCCTCACAGTTATATTTCATACCTTCCAGTTTAGATGCTGGCACATGTTAAGAGTATTTATTCATTCTCAATTAAAGAAAAACCTGATAAAATATGATAAATCATGTCATTACCCATCTTCTCAAGATCACAGAACCTCATTAGACGTTTAAAGGTTAACCGTTGATATTCTCTTTACCTTAAAATAAGGATTTACAGTTAAAAGTAAAAATGATTTTTATAAAAATAAATATTTCATATGCATACTTTATCCTTTTTCAAAGGCTTTTATATCTATCTAATTCAACTCCACAAACCACTGTATAAGAACTAGAAAAATTATCTTAGTTCCCATTTGACATATACAGAAATTGAGGTTGGGAAAGGGAGCCAGGTTCATGGCAAAGCTGATAATACACATCCTGATATCAAGTTCAACGTATGGTAATTAGCTTAAGGGTACCCTCTTAGGATGGCAAAACAGAAGGACGAGGAGGAGGAGGATAATACTGACAGTACCAAATGCCAGAATGGATGAAACAATGATGAAAATCAATTGGAACTCTCACAAATTAATGGTGAGGAAGCAAAATGTTATAGCCACTCTGGAAGACAGATGGCACTTTCTTTTCTTTTTTTTTTTTTGGCCATGACGCATGGGTTGTGGGATCCCTGGTCAGGGATCAAACCTGGGCCCCCTGCAGTGGAGCTGAGTCCTAACCACTGGACCACCAGGGAATTCCCAGATGGCACTTCCTTATAATGTTTGACATACAGTTACGATATGACACAGCAAGCCCACTCCTGGGTATTTACCCAAGAGAAAAGACAACTTATATTTGCCCAAAAACTTGTACATAAACACTTGTAGCAGCTCTATGCATAGCCATCCTAATGTGGTGATAACCAAAATGGCTTTCGATTGTTGAAAGGATAAACTGTGGTGCATCTGTACAATGGAATACTACCAAGGAAAAACATCAGAACAAACTATTGCTGTAACAGCTTAAATGAATCTCAAAGACATTATGCTGAGTGAAAGAAGTCAGTTTCAAAATGTTACGTACTGTATGTTTTCGTTTATGTGACAGTCTCAAAAAAGACAGTACTATTGTGATGGAAAACAGATCAGTCATTATCAGAGTGGGAGGGATAGTGCAACTATTAAGGGATAACATGAGGTGTCTTTTGGGGCTGGTGAAAATGAAAATGTTTTGGTTCTTGATTGTGGTGGTGGTTATAAGAATCTATAGGTAGGTTGAAATTAAAGTATATAAACAATTTATTTTTGTTGTAAGATAATTTTAAAACTAAAATTAAAAGATTAATTTTAGAAGTTTTTTAAATTAAAAAATTTTGTTAAGCTATGTGTAGGTGATGTAGGTCAAGGAAAATTTAACTGATTTTCTAGTATCCTTTGCCAAAGTAAATAGCATCTACAGTATAAATAACAAAACAATTACACTGTTTTGGTCAAATTTGGAATTAAAAAATAAAAGCAGGTAAAGGAAGATTACCTGAATGACATACTCAGAAACATGTGGTTTTCATTCAGTCAATATTTTCCTGATGTCTCATGTGACTTTCAGTGTATCTTTTTCACTTAGTTGGCTGTCAACTTAGGTTTTATACATTCAAAATAACTTATATTTGGAGAGACTATGTCCCTTACCTTTTGAAAATCCATAGCTGACATCTTTTAAGAAAATTTTATATTGTCATTGATGCTAGGGGACAAGCTAAAATTGGCTAAAAGTAAATCCTTTGTAAGATTGTGGATTGATTAAAAAGGAATTATCCTCTGTTCTTTCTAGGATTCTGAAGTTCACAGCAGGTACCTGTAAATATTGAAGACAGATTCATGAATTCCTAAGGAATTTCCATTCACACTTCTATATTATTTCTGATTAACATGCTAATGAACAGTGATCTAATTCAATAGTAATATGTTAACATTCAAAAGGCAAACTGATAATATTCTGTGGATAAATTCAGATTTCTTTGAAGCTGTTTCCTTTCTATCAGATTACTTTGGGTCAAGCAATTCAGATAGCAGTTGTTTCATTTGTAGTTTTTAAATTATAGTTTTTAAGCACACAAATAATTGGGATGAAGAAAATCTGCATATTAGTATTGGGTATCCAACACGATTGATATTTAATGAGTAGATTTACTAATAAATGATAGAAAGGAATCCCCTCACAAAAATGAAAACCTCTGTGGACTTAAAAGCTTATTAAGATAAAATGTATGCACCATACAGTTTACCTGTTTTAAGGGTACAGTTGGTTTTAGCACACTCACAGACCATCACTACAATCTAGTTTTAGAACATTGTCTATTCTCCAAAAAGTAATGTCATGCCCATTTGCAGTTAGTCTCTGTGCCCCACTCCACCCCACCCTGACCCTGAAGGAATAATTAATTTACTTTGTATCTTCGTAGATTTACCTATTCCAGACATTTCATGGACATGGAATAATACAATATGTGGTCTTTATGACTGGCTTCTTTCACTTATCATAATGTTTTTGAAATTCATCCATGTTGTGGAATATATCAGTACCTCACTCTTGCTCATGACTAGGTAATATCCCAAGTATAAATGTACCACATTGTACTTATCCATTTATCAGTTGATGGGCATTTGGGTTTTTTTCAGTTTTAGGCTATTTTGAATAATGCTGCTATGAACATACATGCACCTGTGTTTTTTGTGGACATATGTTTTCACCCTCTTGGGAAGATATCAATGAGTGGAATAGCTGGATCTTATTGTAACTCCATGTTTAACATTTTGGGAAAATATCAAACTGTTTTCCAGTGTACCATTGAAAATGGTACCATTTTACACATCCACGTGCAGATTCTAAGGATTACAATTTCTCTGCATCTTACCAACAGTTATTATATTCTTTCTTTCTTTCTTTCTTTCTTTCTTTCTTTCTTTCTTTGAATGTACAGCCATTCTAGTGGGTGTGAAGTCATATCTCATTGTGGATTTGATTTTCAGTTCTCTATTAACTAGTTATGTTAAATATTATTTCGTGTACTTATTGGCCATTCATATACTGAAACACTTTGCCCATTTTTAAATTGTGCTATACTTTTTTTATATTATTAAGTTGCAAGCATTCTTTATGTATTCTGGATATGAGTCCTTTGTCAGATAAATGATTTCCAAATATTTTTCTCTCAGTCTGTGAATTAACTTTTCCATTTCTCATGGTGTACTTTGGAGCACAAAAGTTTTTCATTGTGATGATCAAGAAACTTAAGATGTATGCAGAAGATGCACATTATGGAGGTTATGTAATTCTAGTATTTACTGTAATTTCATATTAGTTCTAGTAGTTTTTGTGTGAAGTCTTTGGGGTTTTCTATAATAGTATCATATCATCTGCAAATAATGGCAATTTTACCTCTTCCATTCCAATTTGGATACCTTTTATTTCTTTTTCTTGTCTGATTGCTGTGGCTAGGACTTCTAATACTGTGTTGAATAGAAGTGGTGTGAGTGGGCATCCTTGTCCTGTTCCATATTTAACAGGAAGTCTTTCAACTTTTCACCATTAAGTAGTATTATTGGTTGTGGGTTTGTCATAGACAGCTATTATTATGTTGAGACATGCTACCTCTGTACACACTTTGGTAACTGTTTTTATTATGAATGGATGTTGAATTATGTCAGAGGCCTTTTCTGCATCTATTGAGATGATCATGTGGTTTTTGTCTTTTCTCTAATTTCATATTAGATTGAATTGCAAACACAAATGTCTTTTCTTTAACATGAATTGGATGCTGAGCTAAAATATAGTGCAAAAACAGCAGTAAGTTGTTATTGATATAGAGGAGACAGTGATGGGGGTTTTTAGTCCAACTTTCTGGCAGTTATAGTTTTTGCCAATGTAACTGTAACTCCATCTTACTTTGACTCCTAAAATCAGGGAATGATGGAGAAAGGGGATGTGTATATATTTACAGCTCCTCCAGTATTCCAGTTCACTCCCTTCCAGGCACAGGGTAAGATTACACTCTCACATTTGTCTAAAGCTTTGCCCAAGTCATGTGAGCAGAAGCGACAACAGCATTTCAACTGTTTGTAGACAGTGATTGTCATTGATTTTTCCTTTTGCCATAGAAATGGGCAATGTTCCAGAGAGAGGCTGTCCTAAAAGACTTGGTTCAAGAATGAGTAAGTGACACAGGAGTAAGAAATAACCCTTTGTTGTTTCAAGAAATTGAAATTTCATTGTTGTTCATTTCTGCAGTGTAAACTAGTTTCCCTGACTTGGCAATTGCAAAATGTATTAAGCACTCATGCCCATGGATTACATATTTTCTTACTATTAAATCAGTGTTTTATCCCCATTTTGCAAATAAGAAAACTGACTTCTTATAGATTATATAATAACTTGGGAATTTTAGTAAATTCCCTTAAGCCTCAGAGTTGGGATGCAAACCTCTTTCTGTCTGACACTCATTTCACCTCACACTCATTCCAAAAATATCTGCTTTATGGACTCATGCATATTTATGAAAAAACTAGAATTATCAGAATTGGAAATTCAAGTGATATTACTAGATTTTGTTTTATCTACCTCTATCTCCTAAAATAAAACCTCTGTTACAAATTCTATAATTAATTTGGATCCAGATATTTATAAAACTGGATTTAACAAACAGTATACTAGAGTTATGACTCTATATCCAGAAAACAAACGAACAAAAGCAACCAAATAAAATAAAAGTTGTGTTTTGCTGTCTCTTTGTTGATAAAATATATTATATTTTTCAAAATTCAAAACACATGAAGGCAAAAAGCATATTTTATTTACAGACAATTATGCAGTCTTTTAACAGAAAGAAATATAGAAATTCACAAGTCAGAGGCCACTACAATGAATTAGAGATATGAACTTCATACAGATATAGGAAGCAAAACTTAGAAAGCAGAAAATCTAGTATACTTGAGGTACCTGAGGCAAAATCTTCTGCCACAAAAGATGCAGGATCTGTGACAGCCATGTTGTTATTCACTGTGATTTGATGGAGAAAAATTATCAGAGTAAATTCTCTTATCTGTGTCATGAGACTTCCCTGTACCAAGAAATGGATTGTAGGATTTGTGTTGTTGTTTTTTGTTTGTTTTTGCTTATTTGTTTTACATAAATTGGAAGAAGCTGTGTGGCTGTGAGATAAGTATAAATTCAATAATCAAGTTATTTGGGGAAATATGTGTGTGTATGTGTGCCTGTGTGTCTATTATCTTAGATATACATTTGCATGCAGAAAGAGAGAGAGGCAAAGAGCGCAAATTTAAAGCTACTACTTAAGGTGTAAATTAGGGGTGGAACAGAGGTGCGAAGTTAGGTGGAAACAGTTGACTTAATCCTACTATTTCACAGTTAAGAAGAAGCATGGAATAGGGGAAGAACGTAGATTCGGGTATCAGGCTTATTCATTTTGAGTCCTTTAAAAAACTCATCTGGCAAGATAGTTCATCTCTTTTGCAAACTTGTTGTGCAAATTAAGAGTTCATCTAGTAATATATTCTGCATAATGCCTGTCGCAGGGGCACACTCACAAGCACTCGGGCAACAATGATTATTATTATAGATGGCAGGTCTGTCACACTGAAAGGTTCATTTCCTCCCCTATAAAATAATGATAGAAATATTCTGCTGGTTATAATGAATGCCTTGAGTACTATGTGTAAAATGGTAGATAACAGTTACCTTCCCTTAGGAACACACGCACACACACACATACACGCACGCACACACACACACAAGCACGCACACACACACACACACACACACACACACACACAAACAAGGTTTTACTTTTTTCCCCACAAAGCTCTATCATTGAATTTAAACTTATGTTATAGATAGCCACATTGCTTCTCCTTCCAATTTGTGTAAAACAAATGTTCGGTCCTTTCATAAAACAACAATGAAAAATCATTTCCAAGGGTCATATTAAACTTTACATTAGCAGAAAATAAAGTTAGGTATTTTCTCAGTTTATTGTTAAATTCAAATTTACTGACAAAAGAAATACAAAAACTGGTGTGCCTTCTTAGAATAATCTTAGCATTGAGTGTTTTATACAGATTTAGCTTTAGCATTCTACTCTTCTTCTTGTTTCATGATAAACTCTGGTCTGAAGTTTTAATCCTGCCATCTGTATCTACTTACCTTTCTTGTGTATGAGTCACACATTGGGTCTGTGAATGCAAAGCTTTGTTGTACTCCACATGCTATGCTGGTGAAGTTCTCGTGTTTCTGTTATTTACTTGTTCATTTGATTATGCCTTATTTCCCTAACTAGAGAGGGTACATATAACAGCATAGATGCAGTCACCATTGTGTCTGCGAAAGAACATAGCACAATAATTGGTGTGACCTACATAATAAAGATATGTGTTTGTATAGTTTCATTTTTTGGATGGGGTACATACATACTAGAAAGAATAAGAACTTTGTAATCAGAAAGAGCTGAGTTTTAATACCAGTTCTGTCACCTATTAGATATGTGTGTGACTATAATGTGAGTGTGTAAGCCTCAGTTTACTGATTTGTAAAATAGAGATACTGATATTTAGCTCAACATGCTGTTATAAGATTTAAAACATGATGTTTGAAAGTGCCAAACATGCCACTCAGTGATCCGGATTTTACAATTTACAGGTGCAAGAACAAGGCCCAGATAAATTGATTTGGTCAAAGTCACACAGCTTGTTAATTACAAACTCAGGAACCTTTGCATCTAATCTCCTTTGTAAGATTATATCTTGCGGTTCAATTCATACAACCCTGCAGATTTTTCTCATGTGAAAACATATCTACTTTGTGCTGTAAATTCAAGTGTATTTATAGCCTGTCCTAAAGAACCCTCATTTTAAGATTGTTAGTTATTTAACACATTCCTTTTACAAGATTTAATTAATATCTTAGGTGCCAGACTTTGTGATTTGGATTACACTTCATTGTCGTAGGGTGACCAGATATCCTATGGTCCAAAACATGACACTTCTGACAGTGAAAGGTAGTGGGATAAATGCCAGATAGAATGTCAGGGCAACAATTGTAAAATGAAATTTTTTCCAAGGCAAAGTAAGACATACAGTTGCCCTATTCATAGAATAAGTAAAAGGTTGAGGTGGCAGCCCTGAAAAAAGGCAAATTTTCACAACTTTAAATGAGTTTAATAATACCTATTTGAATGAAAGGTGTAAGAAAAACGGATAGCATGAATGAGTCATTACCTAGTAGCTAAGATTATCATTCTGAGATTTGTGAAATTTACTAGCCAAAATATATGAAAATCTGGACAATTATCACAGAATAATGTTTATGTCAATTATTCAGTAACACATGGGCAAGCTCTTTCTTCAGAATGTACAGATTAATTCTACAGTGTCATAAACTTGTGCAGGTAAATTCTCTGACATCAGCTTCTGGGGAGCATGCATATGTGGGTTTGGGAAATTTACCTGTGTTTAACAAATACGCAGAAAATTCACTGTCATCCTTAATTCTCCTAAATTTTCCAAACCTTACAGTGTACATATAAAATGACCAAGTCTCTCATTGCATTGGTGATGTGTTTATAGCCATCAATAGCAACAATAATTTTTTAATCAAGTTTTGCTCTTTGGAGTAGTCCATTTATTTTCACCATTATGGCACTGAAATTAAGTGTCAGATCATCTTTTTAGTCAGAAATTTTTCTTTTGTTTGTTAAAATCTCTGTAGTATTCAATAGAATACTTTCAGGAAAGGATTGCTGTATTAAAAAAGAGAGAGAGGGCTTCCCTCTGGTGGCACAGTGGTTGAGAGTCTGCCTGCCGATTCAGGGGACGTGGGTTTGTGCCCTGGTCCGGGAAGATCCCACATGCCGTGGAGCGGCTAGTCCCATGAGCCATGGCTGCTGAGCCTGTGCATCCAGAACCTGTGCTGCACAACGGGAGAGGCCACAGCAGTGAGAGGCCCGTGTACTGCAAAAAAAAAAAAGAGAGAGGGAGAGAGAGAGGAGAAGAAAGAAAGGAAGGAAGGAAGGAAGGAAGGAAGGAAGGAAGGAGAAAGAAAGAAAAAGAAAGAAAGAAGGAAGGAAGGAGGGAAGGAAGGAAAGAGAAAGAAAGAAAGAAAGAAAAAAGAAAAAGAAAGAAAGGGAGAGAGAGAAAAAGAAAGAAAGGAAGAGAGAGAGAGAAAGGAAGGAAGGAAGGAAGGAAGGAGAAAGAAAGAAAAAGAAAGAAGGAAGGAAGGAAAGAGAAAGAAAGAAAGAAAAGGGAAGGGAGAGAGAGAAAAAGAAAGAAAGTAAGAGAGAGAGAGAGAGAAAGAAAGGAAGGAAGGAAGGAAGAAAGGAAGCAAAAGGAAAATACAGAGACTGTTTCCACTCTGATGTTCCCTGATTCCCTCCAGAGACTGGATGTATTTCTCTTCAACACCTTATGCTCTTATGTTTTCTGCAAAGATCTATGTTCTTTATTTGTTAAGTGTCTAAGAATATTTGCTTATGTGAAGGAGCTTTAAAGTATTAGATATTAAATGTTTGCCTGGTTGAGAGGAACATGGATCTTTTGGAATAAATAGATATGCCACCAGCAAAAAACATATCAAATAATAAAATGTTCATGGTGCCCAGTATTTTTTTGTTACTCTAAATTTATTTATAGATTTGGGCTTTCTAATAGTAGTCAGTGCATCTCTGTTATATGGTGAACGAGGGCACCCAGAGGGAGAATTCATTCTAATCATATTTAGCATCACAGAAATAACCACACAAACAAATCAACCAGCCTCTCACATTGTAAACACTGGGTAGACAGATGATTACACTGCTAAGCTCTTTACCTTGAAACTAATTCTCACTGGTTGAAATGTTGATTTATTTCCTACGAACTGCATTTATTTCAATGTTGAATAAATTATAAGAATCTACTAACTTTGGGACAAAGCTTGAATACCTTTTTTACTTTTACATTATTGATTGATTTATAAAATTTATTTAGAAAAGGACCAGAGATTGCCTTTACAATAAAATTCCATGTAAGGCCCCAAAATACTAATGCAAATAAAATAAAACAGAATAAAAGTAAGGGAGTAAAATTTTATATATATAATTTATTTGTTTTATTTATTTATTTATATTTGTATACATAGGTATTTGTTTATTTGTCGTGTCGAAAGAGAAACCCAGTGGGCTATATTACTCTATAATAATAAGTACATAAATTGATCAGGAGCCTGTAAATGAAATCCCTCACAATCTTCTGTACTTCGATACTGTTCCCTCATCTTCCAGCTTGTCCTGAAACTTCTCACCACCTATTTATAAATAATCAATGCTCCTCTGTGCTCCTCTTGTTATTACCTTTGTTGAGTTCTTTTTCATTAAATGTTTTATCACTCTATTTTTCCCTCTACTAACTTGGAAATTCATACTTTCAGTAGCTGTCTTAGAATATTCAACACATATACTTAAGTTACCTATGTTTAGATTAACCAATAATTTAAATACCTTCCAGAGAGATTAAGAAATATAAACACCTAAAACAAAAGAGAGGAAAAAAACTTTAAACAATTATGTATTTTTAACTACTCCCAAATTATAGTATTATTTTCATTGCATTTTAATTATTTTATTTAGTTATTTTAAAACACTCAACATGACATTATTTTTACTCTTTTATCCAATAAATATTCATTAAGATTTAACCCAGTTTAGCTCTTTCCCAAATCATATTTTTTACATCATATGTTTTGCGTTGGGGATCACATTTCCTTCTATCTATGTATCTTCTTGAGAATTTTTAATGAGGTTCTGCTGTTCTCGAACCACCTAGTTTTGTTGATTGTAAATTGTTTTTAAGTTGTTAATTCTAAAAACTATTTTCTCTGAATATAAAATCCCAAGTTGGCAATTGTAAATATAATAAATATTTTTCTATTATTTGCTAGCTCTTATCACTGCTGTCCTTCTATCATTACATTAAAATGAATGTGTCTTTTTTCCTGCATGATTTTAGTACATATTTTTAAATGCTTTTTTATTGTGGTAAAAGTCACATAATATAAAACATACTATTTTAACCATATTTAACTGTACATTTCAGTGGCACTAAGTGCATGCACATTATGAATGTGTCTTTTTATTTTCAGATCCTTTTAAGATTTTCTCTATCTTTACTATTCTATTTTTTTCCCTTTAGATGTGTCTCATTGTGGTTTTCTTTATATTTCTCCTTATTAGAGTGTAGGACTAACTGAAATTCTGATTTCATTTATTACTTCTAGAATTTTTTCATCCATTGTAGCTTCACATATTGCCTCTCTCCAATTCCCTCTCTACTCCAATAATTTCTCACTTTCTTCTCCATGTCTTTTTATCTTTTGCCATCTTTTCATTTTCTGGAAGATTCTTCTGATTTATCTTCATAAATTATTTCTTGAGCATTATTTATACTGCTGTTCAAATCATCCATTGAGTTTTTAAATTTTAGCTATTGTATTTTTCAGAAGATCAGTTGGATGTTTTGCTTTTCAAATTGGATGTTTTGCTTTTCAAATGTATCAGGTCACATTTTATAGTTTCCTAGTCCTAGGGAAAATTTCAAGCTAGAGTTCTTAATTTTTCCTCTTAACACAGTGAGCATAGTTGTTTCATAACTTGTGTCTCTGCAACACTTATTCTATTGTACATCTGGATTTAATCCAGGTAAAGTTTTTGAGAGAGGAGATTATCCTAGATTATCTGAGTGGTTGATAAATGCCACCACAATGTCTTTATAAGAGCCAGGCAGAGACAGAAATAATGTAATTCCATGGCAATGTAACCACAGAAACAGAGATTAGAGTGATGTAGCTACAAGTCAAAGAATGGTGGTAGCCACCAGAAGTTAGAAGAGGCAAGGAATTGATTCTCCCCTAGAGCCTCTGGAGGGGGTGTAATAGGACCTAACCTTGATTTCAGCTCAAAGATATAAAATTTTGGACTTCTGGTCTTCAGAACAATGAGAGAATAAATTTCTCTTATTTTAGGGTATGAAGTTTGGGGTAATTTGTTAAAGCAGCCACTGAAAACTGATACAAAAGCCATAGTAATCAAGACTGAGTGATATTGGCAGAGGGACAGACACAGAGATCAATGCAAGAGAAGGAAACCAACTTAAAAATAGACTCACACAAATATACCCAGTTAGTTGTTGACAGAAGTGTAATAGCAATATAATAATAAAAAAGGCAACTTTTCCAATAAGTACTGCTGGAACAATTGAACTTTCATAGGCAAAATAAAAATTTAAAAACCCACAAAATAATCCTGTACAAATTCTACCTGTTTCACACATTATACAAAAATTAACTCAAAATGGATTATAAATTTAAATGTAAAATGCAAAACTGCAATGATGTAGTTCTGACCTCACACCAGTCAGAATGGCCATCATCAAAACATCTACAAACAATAAATGCTGAAGAGGGTGTGGAGAAAAGGGAACCCTCCTGCACTGTTGGTGGGAATGTAAATTGATACAGCCACTATGGAGAACAGTATGAAGGTTCCTTTAAAAACTAAAAACAGAACTACCATACAATTGTAGTGGGACCCAGCAATCCCACTACTGGGCATACACCCTGAGAAAACCATAAGTCAGAAAGAGACATGCACCACAATGTTCATTGCAGCACTATTTACAATAGCCAGGACATGGAACCAACCTAAATGTCCATTGACAGATGAATGGATAAAGATATGGCACATATATACAATGCAATATTACTCAGCCATAAAAAGAAACGAAATTGAGTTATTTGTAGTGAGGTGGTTGGACCTAGAGTCTGTCATACAGAGTGAAGTAAGTCAGAAAGAGAAAAACAAATACTGTATTCTATTGCATATATATGGAATCTAAAAAAAACATGGTACTGATGAACCTAGTTGCAGGGCAGAAATAAAGAGGTAGACATAGAGAATGGACTTGAGGACACGAGGTGGGTGGGGGAAGCTGGGGTGAAGTGAGAGTTGCATCGACATACATACACTACCAAATGTAAAATAGATAGCTAGTGGGAAGCAGCAGCATAGACAGGGAGATCAGCTCTGTGCTTTGCGACGACCTAGAGGGATGGGATAGGGAGGATGGGAGGGAGGCTCAAGAGGGAGGGGATATGGGGACATATGTATGCTTATGGCCGATTCACTTTGGTGTACAGCAGAGACTGTACTATATTCCAATAAAGTTCAATTAAAAAAATAAAACAGCATCCAAAAAACTAAAATACTCAGGACTAATTGTATCCAGGGAGATGAAAGTTTCATACAGTGAAAATGATAAAACATTGCTGATAGAAATTTAAAAGACCCCAGTGAATCAAAAGACATCTTGAATTAGAAGAAAATATTGTTTAGGTGGCTATAGTACTGAAAACAGTCTATGGATTCAATGTAATGTCGATCAAATCCCAATGGATATTTATGCAGAAATGGAAAAGCTGATCTTCAAATTTATGTGGGATTGCAAGGGGCTCCAGTTGGCCAAAACAGTTTTGAAAATGAACAAAGCTGAATGACTCACTCTCCACAATTTCAAAAATTACTACAAGGATATAGGAATCATAACAGTGTGGTACTGACATAAAGATAGACATGTAGAACAAAATAATATAATTGAGTGTTCAGAAATAAACCCATACATCTATGACCAAGTTATTTTTGACAAGAGTACCAAGAGCATTCCATGAGGGAAGAACAGTCTGTTCAGCAAAGTGTGTTGGGACAAATGGACATCCACATGCAAAAGAGTGAAGCTGGATTCTTACCTCATACCATGTACAAAAAGTAACTCTAAATGGATCAACAACCTGAATAGAAGAGCTAAAACTGGAAAACTATTAGAAGAAAGCATAAGGTAAATCTTCATGACTTCAGATTTGGCAGTGGAATCAGATTTGACATGAAAAGCATGAGCAATAATTTTTTTAAAAAAATTAGATTTCATAAAAATGAAAAGTTTATGTGCATCAAAGGACATTATCAAGAAAGTGAAAACACAACCTACAAAATGGAAAAAGACGTTTACAAATCATATTTGAAAAAGGGCTTGCTGTGGACTGAATGTGTGTTCTCATGAAATTTGTATGTTGAAGCCGTAACCCCAGTGTGATAGTATTTGCAGTTTGGTGTCTTCTGGCACTAGTTTTAGATGAGGTCATGAGGGTGCGCCCCCCCCCCCCCATGATGGGATTAGTGCCTTTATCAGAAGAGGAAGAGAGCAGAGCCCTCTCTCTTCTTCATGTGAGGTTACAGAAAGAAAACAGCCATCAGCAAATCAGAAAAAGGGCCCTCACCAGATGCCAACTCTGCTGGTGTCTTGATTTTGGACATCCTAGCCTTCAGAATTGTGAGAAATAAATGTTTGTTATTTAAGTCACCCAGTCTATGGTATTTTCCTATAGCAGCCCAAACCGACTAAAACAGGTCTGATATCTAGAATATATAAAGAACTCATACAATCCAACAAGAATAATTTTTAATTGAAAAATGGGCATACAAATTAGATAGTCATTTCTCCAAAGAATATATAAAAATAGCCAATAAGCATACGAAAATATGTTCAGTATTAATAGTCAGTGTGGAAATACGAATCAAAACCACACTATGGTACCGATTCGTACCCACTAATGTGGGTTTAAAATTAAAACAGAAAGTAACAAATTTGGTTAGAACCTGGAGAAATTGGAACTCTGTGCATTGCTGGTGGGAATAGAAAGTGATTCAGCTGCTAGGGAAAACAATTTGGCAGTTCCTCAGAAAGTTAAACATAGAATTGCCATATGGCCTACCAATTCCATTCCTAGGAAGAAAATTGAAAACATGTATTCAAACAAATACACGTACACATATGTTCACAGCAGCACTATTCACAATAGCCAAAAAGAGGAAACAGCTCAAATGTCCACAGAGTTTATGAATGGATAAACAAATTATGGTGTATACATGAAATGGGATATTATTCAGCCATGAAAAGAAATAAAAGTACAGGTGCATGCAACGACATGTGTGAATCTTGAAAACACGCTAAGTGAATGAAGCCAGACACAAAACATCACATATTGTATAATTCCATTTCTATGAAATGTCCACAATAGGTAAATCCAGAGAGAGGTTTACACATTGGTGGTTGCCAGATGCTGAGGACAGGACAGAATGTTGAGCATCTGCTTAATGGGTATGGGGTTTCCTTTCAGTGTGAAAAAGGGCTTTTGGAACTAAATAGAGGTGAGGGTTACAAAACATAGTAAATGTACTAAATGCCACTGAATTGTTCACCCTAAAATGCTTAATTTTATGTAATGTGTATTTCAACTCAGTATATTTTTTAAAGATTTATATTGCACCTACAAGAAAAAAAATATATTTCTCATGTAGTTTACATGTTTTGAGGAGAAGGAAACACCCTGGACAGATTGTTTAAAAAAAGAGAAAAAAAAAAAGCACAGTAAGAAAACTGCAAACAAATCTAACTTAGGAATATGAATTAAAACAACAGCAACAAAAACTAAATCCAGAATTAGCTTAGAGTCCAGGCGTATATTAAAAACATATTAGCCTATGACCAAATGAGATTACTTTGAGAAATCCAGATCTCTGAAAATATAGGAAAATTCATAAAAATAATTACCCAGTTTAACACACACCAAAATACAACACTAAACTTAATCATGAGAAGTGAAAATAATTGCATTAACAACTCAAAAGAAGAACACATTACCACTATCCATGTAATAAGAAAGTGAAATGAAAGTTTGTATATAGGAAAACAGGAGCAATATACTAACTGTATTCTGGTAGCATGATAATATATTAGAAAATCCAAGTAAAGTAACTGAAAAATTATTACAAGAAATAAGATATATCATTAGAAGACCAGATTCATAAGGATGACGATTGTGTAAGTTTTTTCTTCAAACTAAATATCAAAAGAAGGAAAAAAATACCTTTCAAGTCCAAAAAAAGTTATCTGTTGGCAAGATTTAACCATCAGTCTGAGAGCTGTTAATTTTTGGCAATGTGTTATTTCATGATTTCCCTACATTATAACATACAAAATTCATATTTAAAAATATTATACAACTTCTGTAAATCTGTACTGTGTCAGAACCAGTGTTTATATCCTCAGTTTTCTGAAAGCAAATAATGGGACATAATTATTAATCTATGCTCTAACAAGAAATGATTAAAGAAGACTGATTAATGGGTATTTACTCCTATGTAATTGGGTAATTTTAGGAGAAGCTGAACCATTGGAAACCTACAGAACAAACTTCTTATATTAGTGATTGTTTTCATTCAGTCACAGAATTCTTTCCTTCCTTCCTCACTGCCTCCTTTCCTTCTTCCTAACCTCCCTTCCTTCTTTCCTTCCTCCTTTCCTTCATCCCTTCCTCCCTCCCTTCCTACCTTCCTTCGTCTCTTCTTCCCTCCCTCCCTTCCTTCCTTCCTCCCTCCCTTCCTTCTCCACATCCTCCATTCCTCCCTTCCTTCCTTCCTCCCTTCATTTCTTCTTCCCTCTGTATCTTCCTCCCTTACCTCCTTCCTTCCTTCCTTTGTCTCTTCCTCCCTTCTTCCCTTCCTTCCTTCCTCCCTCCATCACATCCTCCCTTCCTTCCATCCTTCCTTCATCTCTTCCTCCCTCCCTCCCATCCTTCCTCCCATCCTTCCTTTCTTCCTCCATCCATCCCACCCTTCCTTCCTTCCTTCCTCCCACCCTCCTTCCTTTCCATCCTCCCTCCCTCCCTCCCTCCCTTCCTTCCTTCCTCCTTCCTTCCTTCCCTTCTTTCCTCCCTCCCTTCCTTCCTTCCTTCCTTCCTTCCATCGTCTCTTCCTCCCTTCCTCCCTCTATTCCTTCCTCCCTCTATCCCTTCCTTCCTTCGTCTCTTCCTCCCTTCCTCCCTCCCTTCTTCCTTCCTTTGTCTCTTCCTCGCTTCCTTCCTTCCTTCCTTCCTCCCTCCCTCCCTTCTTTCCTCCCTCCCTTGTTTCCTTTATGTCCTCCTCCCTCCCTCCCTCCCTTCCTCCCTTCCTCCCTCCCTTCCTTCCTTCCTTCATCTCTTCTTCCCTCCCTCCCTTCCTTCCTTCCTCCTTCCATCCCTTCCTTCCTTCGTCTCTTTCTCTCTCCCTCCTTTCCTTCCTTCCTTCCTTTATATCCTCCTCCCCTCCTCCCTTCCTTCCTTCATCTCTTCCTCCCTTCCTCCCTTATTCCTTTCTCTCGCCATCCCTTCCCTCCTTCCTCCTTCCACGCTTCCTCCCTTCCTTCCTTCCTCCTTCCCTCCCTCCCTTCCTTCCTTCCTTCCTCTCTTCTCCCTCCCTCCCTTTCTTCCTTCATTCATCTGTACATCCCTTCCTCTCTTCCTTCCTTCCTCCCTTCCTCCCTCCCTTCCTCTCTTCCTTTGTCTCTTCCCCCCCACTCCCTCCCTTCCTTCCTTCATCTCTTCCTCCATCCCTCCTTTCCTTCCTTCATTCTATCGCCCCCTCCCTTCCTTCCTTCCATTCTCCCTTCCTTCCTCCCTCCTTCCCTCTCCTCCTCCTTCCTTCCCTTTGTCACTATCTCTATCTCATTTTTTCTTCCTCTGCTTTTGTCTAGGAAGGAATTCTTTAGAAGAACTTCTCACTCTAGGTTGTTGAAAGTGTAGTCTTCAGGACTAGGAAGTCACACAGACCACAAACTGATGCAAAAAAACTAGAGGTTACTACGAAAGAATGACAGCAATTGCGACAAATGTAGGAAAAGATGAGAGTGAATTGTTGATCAGAGCCAGAAAATTAAACAGGTTAAAGGCAAGCACTTTCTGAGACTTTGACACAAATGTGATTGTAGGGTACACTGATTTGGCTTAAAAGTCCAAGCCAAGTTCAGTGGTGCAGGCAAGTCATGCATTTAACGTTCACACTTTTGTTTAATATCTTCCCAGGATCTATGTTAGGAATTCATACTTCAGTGAGACTGGGTATGAAAACTTACAAAGTTAACGCAATTCATCAGGAAATGGAAAAGAGTCACTAAAACAGTATAATGACCTAATACTTGGCAGTAATATCATCCTCATTCTGGCAGTATGCTTCAAGGAGATGGAAAGGGCCTTCAAAGAGTTACAGGAAAATCTGTGAAAAAGGGAAATTTTAGCTATAATTTATTTTATTATGAAAAACTGACCTCATCTAAATGAAATCAGTCGATCAAAATAGCAACTTGTGTCATTCCATTTATCAAAACCCAATTCTAAAAGAAGATAATTCAATATTTCTCCATGCTGCCAACTATGTAACCAAAGTATTCATTTTTTTCAGAATTAAAATAGATATGCTTTTTTGAGGAGGGTGGTTTAAATTTATATTTCTACATTTATCAGTTTCAGAAGTGGTGGTTTACTCCCCCTCATGAAAGATGAAGAAATTAGCATATTTACACTTCCTTCCACCCCCAAACCTGCTGGTTTTATGAGCATCAAGTGGTACTTTTTAGAAAGTGACAACTTTAAAATTATTTTTATGTCATATGGCCATTATTTTGAGTATTACAATATTTATACTATGTATTGTAATGTACCATGATTATATAAGCTTGGTTCCACTTTTAAATGGACAAAATGTTCTCTATAAGTTATTTTGCAAGCAAATCCCTAACTTTTCTCTGAATAGGTTTTGTGGATCATAGCTTGAAGTCGTTTTTTGGTTGTTTTTTGGTTGTTTTTTTCTTCCTGCATGAAAAAAATCAGTGGTAATAAAGCTATTGGATCTTTTCATATGTGAGAGTGTCTTTGTGTTATATTCACACATGTAAAACAACTAGATGTGGAAACGTCAGGTTAACACAGATACCTCTTCAAAGCTGTGGACTATATTCTATTTTATTCTGAAACATGAATATGATGTTGTTGAGTAGAAGTCTGAGAGCAACTTGTATTTGTTTCCTTTGTTACTTCAGTCCAGTCTTCATGTTTGTAGGATTTTTTTTCATTATGCTTAAAAATAAGTACTCAAAATATAACTCATACTTTTTACCCCACTTATTTTGGGGAATTACTAGAAGATGTTTATTAACAAATTCCTTTAGTACAAGAATTTTTTATCCTATTTTATCTTGGAAAATTTCCCTTTTCATTATTATGTTCTCTATTTGAGAAATTCAAACTTTATAAATTTAACATGATATTGTCTGTTTTCCTTGAGATGCTTCACTAGTTCTGATTCCATATTAAATTTTGTGATCATGTTATATGTGTATTCCCCTATTTGCTCATATAGCTACATTTTTAGTCTATATTCCTAACATCATGACTTTTGTCTATTGTTTCCTTTATTATTACTTTTATTATTATTGTTTCACTTTTATTATTTTCCTTTTTTTATTTTATTAATTTCATCTAGAGTGGTTTCTGCCCAAAATTATATTCTTTTCTAGAGTTGAGTTGTCCCAACTATGTATATTCTTTGAAATTACACGATTTTTTTCTTTTTTTTGATAATTTTTACAAGTTTGGGGGAATAAAGGTCAAAGACAAGTGCCATAAATTTCTAAGTTACATAGGGTAACACTGTCAGCTGTAACAATAAAGCTCCACATTTTGGTAGCTTAACAGAACTGAAGTTCATTTCCTGCTTACATAACAACCCAGTGTTGGCAATCCTGGTCTGAGATGATTAAGGAACCTAGGCCCCTTCCATCTTGAAACCATACTATCCACTTAGTGCCCTGCATTTTTTCTGTTAGCAGAAGGAGAAAAAGAAGACATAGAGAAAATTCATCTGCTATTTAAATGTCATGTCCCAGAGCAACACTCATTGCATTTGTTAGCACTGTATTGACAAAATTAGCCCCATGGTCACAGCTAGAAATGGGGTGGGAGGCTGGTAAATGTAGTGTCTGCCTGGGAAGCATCTTTATATCTCTATATGGCTATACATGGAAGGGAGAGTAACTGTGTTGATGGACAGCTACCACATCTGCCATGTTCCATCCCTCTCACCACTGATGATCAGTGAACATCCCTGTCACATGTAGTATCTATTCACCCCCCTCGAAGGAAGATAACCCAAAGTCCTGTAGAGTCACAACAGCTAGCTCAGAGTTTAGGCTCTCTGGGTTATATGCAGCCCACTCCTTCATTTCTGGATGAGACTCTTTGTAGTCTTGACGAGTCACCTTATCCTTCAGTATTATGGTAGGACAAAGACAAGATAACTGCCATAGAAACTCCCATTCAGAGAAGAGAGAAATAGGAAACATAAGTATCATGTTTCCATAGGGAGGATAAATACCTGCTGGAGAAGTGTTATGAACACCTCTACCCTGGCAATAGGGGAAACTACTTGTTTGGATGCTGGTTCTGCTCCCGAGGAATAACTACCTTTTCCAAGTTTCTCCAGATGCCCTTGATCGTGCCTTCTGGGTTATGATTCCTTGTCTCACCTCTAGTCATATTTGAGGTGGTCAAAGGAGGATAATAAGGCTCCCTCCTTGTGCCAGTTATTATTTACTTGCTTCACAGCTCCAAACCCACCCTTCTGCCTTCTGCTTTGTGATACTGATGCTGGCACTATGCAGACCACATTTCTGCTTTGCCATATGGCTCCCTGTTAGTCTCTGCCAATAGGGGCACTAAAAGGAAGCTGTTAGGGAGAAGCAGAGTGAAGAGACTTGCTCTTCCCTGTTTTTACCCCAGTAATGCTTCTTCACCACAGCTGCAGTAGCACCTTCCTGTATAGCAGTTCAATGCAGTTTGGTGCCTGTTCAACACTTGCAGATCTAGCTGGGTTGCCCATCCCTCAGAGACACAAACACCAGCCCAACAGTTCTCCAGCCTCACAGGTATGGAGTCCCTCCTCGAAACATCTAAATGTAATAATTTCAACTTCTTCCCTTTGTTTCTCCAGCTCTAGGGATAATAGCTGTTTCCTGAAATGACTACCTCTAAAATATCTAAGTCTTTTCTCTTTTTTAATTTAAAAAAAATTTATTGAAGTATAGTTGATTTACAATGTTGTGTTAATTTCTGCTGTACAGCAAAGTGATTCAGTTATACATATATATACATTATTTTTTATATTCTTTTCCATTATGGTTTATCACAGGCTATTGAATATAGTTCCCTGTGCTCTACAGTAAGAACTTGTTGTTTATCCATTCTATATATAATAGCTTACATCTGCTAACCCTGACCTCCCACTGTTTTTAGACTTTTCAGTTATCTAGTTAACAGCTTCATATCTGATTAGTAATTCTTTATATTGTATTATCTCTCTTAAAATAACTTGATGATTTCTACCTCCTGACTGGACTTTAGCTGATACAGACAATGGTACCAGAAGAAGTACTAGGAAGTAGAAATTCTGAGATGGGTCTGGAGTATTAGTTGGGTTGTATATTTGGGTTTGAACACAGCATTGGTTCCTTGCCAGTGGGTAATGGGATTCTCCCTAATCTATGGAATATCATGGCTCCATGATTAAGAAAATTTTCACCCATGCTTGATTTTTTGTGATAAAGTATAACTAAGGAAAGTGCCTTGAGTGATCAAATGGGCTGCTCTGTTGACTCATGGCAGTCAGGATGGCTACAACACCTGGCATGGGACAGCTTTTCATGATTATTCTGGAGCATCTACAGAGAAAAAAAAAATTACAAGCTCTCAGGGCATTAAACTCTCAAGTCACAGAGAACCAGAGTTCTTTGAAGGAAACCTTATATACTCTTTTTTATCTTGTAGCCACAGAGATAATATTTCTGAAAATCAAAGCCAAAATTTAATGGTGTGGGTTATAAAATTAAAATGAAATCTGAATTCACAGCCTCACCAATCTTTCATGTAGAAGTTAAAGCATTCCTGAAACCTGGAATAGGGACTTCTGGTAGAATTTGAATGAAGCTCAGAATCTTGGAGCTCCAAGTCACTCTGTGCATCCATTGCACAGAGAAACATATTTTTCTTCCAAGTCTGAAAAGGCTAGTCTTCCTTTTCCTTAAAATCCTATAGGGAATTTATAGTAAAACAGCTGCTTTATTTAGGGATATAAATGATCTCCAAGATCCCATCCCAACCAAACTTTGTAGCTGTTGAACCCACAACTACAGTCAGATATTAGCATGTTTCAGGGGTCTACACAGTCTGATACCATAGGAGGTAGCTTACACATCCAAAGTATTGCAAGATTTTGTTAATTTAATTAAGCAGAAACCTGAGGAATATGTATGTCTCATTTCAGTATGTCTCATTGAAAGGATGCTAGACCAGGGAGAACAGAATACAACCAGTGTTGTTTGTTGCTGTTATGGTTGTTATTTGTATTGATATGGGTGCACTTACTAGAGATACTGGAAATGGCTCCTCCATCTTATTTGGTTGGTTGAACTCAGGATTAACAATATTTAATGAGGTTGAGATATCAGAAGTTCCTTTGGGAACATAGAGGAAAATATCTAAAATGAACTTATTTACAAAACAGAAATAGAGTCACAGATGTAGAAAACAAACTTATGGCTACCAAAGGGAAAGCCGGGGGGGGGGGAGTAAATTGGGAGATTGGGATTGACACATACACACTACTATATATAAAATAGATAACTAATAAGGACCTACTGTATAGCACAGGGAACTCTACTCAATACTCTGTAATGACCTATATGGGAAAAGAATCTGTAAAAGAGTAGAGATATGTATATGGTTAACTGATTCACTGTGCTGTAAACCTGAAACTAACACAACATTGTAAATCAACTATGCTCCAATAAAACTTAATTAAAAAAAAACAAAAAAGAGGAAGACATCTAACAGCTTATGAAGATAGAAACGTTGGAGAGGATTTATCATATGCGTCACACTAGCTCATTATTCCCCAAGACAGCCCAGAGACCACTCTCTTCAGTATAAGGCATTGAAAAATCTATTGAAGGGAAGCTCTGTGGTGCTGTCTTGTCCTGCCCACGTGTGACAATGGCAAAGGCCACCATTAAACTTCCTGACTTCAGAGGGACTGATAAGATCCCAGAGCATCAAAGGCCAAGTGACAATGTTGAATTATTAAAGATGAGGCAGGTGCATTTCTCTTCATAGTCAGCAGAGACTAAATTGTCATCAGACTGTTTTGAACTGCAGGGTCTTGATCAGTAGCTTAGTTATGATAGTTTTCCCAGGAATGAGATAGTTGAGGGTTTCCTTCTGTAACAACCACCAAAAACAATTCTCTCTGATGCCAGAAACATGAACTCTTCACCACAGTGGAGAATCATACCTTCTCACCTTATTTTTAAAGCTAAGCTAGTTTGCATATCAGAGCCCCTTGACTGAAGGAGAGGCTGATTTCCACTGAGTAAACACTCTACAGCTCTGTCACTGTAAACCATCCTCTATGCCTTGTTCTAGGGAAATTGTGACCAATTTCTTGAACAACTGTGCCTTGGGGAAAAGGACCACGTGACTTTCTCAGAGATTACCAGATGCTGGTTCTATTGCTAATCCCTGGGGACCGAGTCCTAGCTGCTGTGGTCCACAGTTTAAAACGAGGCTTTTGGTGGAGTTCTGACCCAAGTTCAAATAAGAGTGTGCCTAGTAGGTCTGCTTATCCCTCCTGTGGTTATTTCCCCACTTACTGAATACATACTTGGAATGGTCATTCTTAGAAAAGAGCAGAATGCTCCCATTAAATCACAGGATTTTTATACCAGGTTCATATTCTCTCTGATAATTTATTTCTCTGGAGAACCATGTAGGCTTCTGATCTATTTGCATCCAATCCATTCAGTGTCCCAGGAACCACGTTAAAAGTTACCACCTAGACCTAAACAAAGTTCTCAAACTTTTTTTGCTTCTCTCCTTATGGGGCTTAGTTAGCCTAATAGGTGTTGTCACAGGGTCATCTAAAAGGAATAGGCCGTAATGAGAAGGCAATACCCTTAATCTAATCTGCCTTCCCAGTTAGAGTAGGCAAACATTTTACCAAATATTTGGCCTCTTTATTAGAGCAGGCCTCTAACTTTCACATCCATGGTTCTTTTCTCCCTGCCTGAGGAGAGGGTATGAGGAACATTGATTTGGGGACATATGCTTCCATAGCTGCTGGCTGTGCTGTCAACCACTGGAATAAAAATGCATAGTATCTAAAGTCAGAGAAAGCTGTGGTCTGCTGGGGTGAACCAAGAACTGAAGGGAGTCTGTCCGTGCAGAAAAAAAAGTGTTATCTGCAGGAGTGTAGTGTGCAGATTTCTCTAAAGCCTGTAGGAGGGCCAAACCTGCCACCCCAAAATGTCTCTTTGGCATGTGGATTGATTTGAACTGCAAACAACCCAGGTCCAAAAGACTCAGGAAGAAACATTGACCTTCCCCCTAATTGCCTAAAGTATTTGGATAGAATTGCTGTTCCCAGAGTAAAACTATCATTAGATATATCTCCAAAGAATATGGGCTAGGTGTGTTGGGGGAAACAGGGCCTAGATCTTGGAGCCCACTCTGTATCCCATTGTCTCTGCCTGGCCCAGCAAACATTTGTTTACCAAACACGTGCTTTTCCATCTCCATGTGAATTGTCTTCTCCCCTTTTGATGTCCCAAACCACTACCTTAACATTCTTTTTTGTCTTTAGCTGAAGATGATATTTAAGGTAAGGGATTTAACCGTTTTGGTGAGTCACTCAGTTTTCCTGGATCTCTCCAATGTAGATATGCTATTAAACTTTTGTTTGATTTTCTCTCTTTTTAAAAAAGTATTTATATTTTGGCTGCACCGGACCTTAGTTGCGGCACATGGGATCTTCATTGCAGCACGCGAACTCTTAATTGTGGCATGCATGTGGGATCTAGTTCCCCGACCAGGGATTGAACCTGTGCCCCCTGCATTGGGAACACGGAGTCTTACCCACTGGACCACCAGGGAAGTCCCTGAAATTCTCATGTTAATCTGTCTCATGTCAATTTAATTCTCAGACCATCCAGAGGAATCTAGAAGGATAGAGGAAAATTTCTTCCTCCCTGAAAAACCATGATAAGAAAACCCTTCCATCTTCTAGTATTCCCCCTGTGCTTTCTATTACAAGGCTTGGCATTATACTAATGGCAAGGAGAAATATTTGCAGGACTCAGCTCTATTATGTAAAAGCAGGCAAAGATATGAATTTATAGATGAGAGGCAATAAGTTGATCACTGCCAGAACTGCATCACCTCTGTCCAGTTAGCACTTGTGAAAACTAGTCACATGGTAACATTCAGTTAGGACAGGGCCTCGAAAACGTGGTTCCTGGATAGGTAGCCATTTGTCAGTAAATGCTATGCCATGGGACTGAGAAATGGAATTTTGGTGTAAGCCATCATTTCTGCTACAATTCAAGTTATCCATATATTCATCAGCTTGTTTGAGAATCAAGAAGGATTGGTGTGAGCCATTCATGTCATTGAGAAGTTGAGTAGGGAAAAATAAATCAGAATCTCTGGCCCTTCTGAATGAGACTAGCGTATACTATCTGGCATGTAGTGATCTTTGCTGCTTATAGTCTGCAGTTGTGACAATAGTTCCCACTAAATTATTTTCTGAATCTATAAGATTCCTCCACTGACACTGGATTTACCCACGTACCATCTTTAACTCCAATTCTGGGGATATTAGACATCTTTCTTAAATCCCTATGCTTATTTCCTGCATCATATACTCCCTTTTAAGAAGAGGAATTGTATTCCTAATAAAATTTTAGTCCTATTTTTCCTTATGTTTGGGTGTGCATCCAGATTCTTGGGGGTGTGCTGTTTTTAAAGTCAGTTTTATCATTGCTGTAACTACTAGGAATTATTCACTTATTTTCAATTAAGTTAATTCAATGAAATGCTGATTATGGAAGAGATATATATTAATTCATGTTAAATTTGTGTAAAGGAGTAAAGTAATCCTCAATGATCTTATAATTCAGAAAGATCTATCATTAATGGGGGGGTGTTTTTATAGTTCCTTTTTCTGTGCAAGTTTAATATGTTTTTTGTTTGTTTGTTTGTTTGTTTGCGGTACGTGGGCCTCTCACCGTTGTGGCCTCTCCTGCCGTGGAGCACAGGCTCCGGACGCGCAGGCTCAGCGGCCATGGCTCACGGGCCCAGCCGCTCCACGGCACGTGGGATCCTGCCAGACCGGGGCACGAACCCGCGCCCCCTGCATCGGCAGGCGGACTCCCAACCACTGTGCCACCAGGGAAGCCCTAATATGTTTTAATTGATGCTAAAGGTAAAGTTTATCCTTTTAAAAGTAGGGTATAATATTAAATCCTTGTCAACATAGTTTGTAATGTTTGCACAGCATTTACTAATAATGGTAGTGTTCAAACTAAATAATGTTTGAAGTAGTCATTCTAATACTTTTGGCATATCTTATTTTCCCCTGTTATGCTTAACATTGTGATAGACATTTTTACAAATAAAGCAAAACCCCCCCCAAAAAGCTGGTCTCCCCAAATTTAACTATCTAAAAAAAAGATTTATGAAAGTTGAATTTCAATATTAAAATCGTGGAACTTTTAGGTCCAGATATATGTGGACAGTCGTTTTGTAAAATAATTTTTCATCTTAACAATTATGATGGTATCCTTTTAATGAAACCATCACTAGCACCGAAGCATGTTTTTAATGTCTACCTGCTTAAACTGATATTGTCAACTTTGTGATGTGCTGGGTACTCAATATCATTGTAAACACCTGGTGTTAAAACTTTCTATCATGTGACGTTGCAATTGTCTGCCACTGAAAGTCCCCACACCCCCCCATCTGAGGGATTGTCTCATGTTTGCTCTTTAAAATTTTCACTGATATTTTGATTTCCTTCTTGAGAAGTAAGCAAGAAAATAAAACTAGTACTTCTGACATTAGGCATTACTTGTTTTGTTTCCTCATGTGTAAGCAATTTTCTGACATTTCTGATATTTATAGATGCCAAAACTTCTATGAAATCCTATATGAGAATAAAAGAATTAGCTGTGTCCTAAAAAAATGCACGGTAATAACATTAACTTTGGTGAGTACCCATTTGCCAAGCACTCGGCAGAAATGATCTCATTTAAGTTTTAAATAACTTTGAAATAGTATTAATTCAGGGACTTATATGCTGCTTTTTCACAGACACCAACATTCAGTGGCACAGTACAGTGTAGTAGTCGTCAACTTTTTTTTTTTTTTTTTTTTTTTTTTTGCGGTACGCAGGCCTCTCACTGTTGTGGCCTCTCCCGTTGTAGAGCACAGGCTCCGGACGCACCCGCCCAGTGACCATCGCTCACAGGCCCAGCTGCTCTGCGGCATGTGGGATCTTCCCGGACCAGGGCATGAACCTGTGTCCCCTGCATCGGCAGGCAGACTCTGAACCACTGTGCCACCAGGGAAGCCCAGTTGTCAACATTTTCTCAACCTCCAGTGTTGGCTCACATGCCTGTCATTCTCTTACTTGTAACAGCTCTTGTAACCCTCAGTGATTTTCAGCTAGGAAATGATGCCACCTTTTTCAGGTTGTAGTATCTACTGCATAGTATGTATTCCCTCCACCCAATTTAGAAAACAAAAACCAAACTCATAATCCTGTGAATTGGCTTGATGGATCCTCTAGGTTTCTCCTGGCAACTCATGCAGCTACTGAAGGGTAAATCTGGAAAGATGACCTTACTTCCATGTCCAAAAGTTGGTGCTGGCTGTTGGCCAGGAAGTCTTGGTTTCTCTTCCATGTGGCCTCTCATACTCAGTTGGCTAGATTGCCTTCTGTTCAGGGAGGTCTTAGGACAGCGTTCCAAGACATTGAGAACAGTAGATGCAAGGTTACTTAGGGTCTAGTCTCAGAAATTATGTAATATAACTTTTACTATATCATTCTGGTCAGTCAAAGTAAGTCATACAAGCCAGCACATATCCAAGGAATGGGGAAAAACACTTCACCTCTGGATTAAAGTAATGGCAAAGTCACATTGACATGGTCATGAATACCGAGTTGGAAAGAATTTGTGGCCATATATTGCAATCTAACTTAGACTCTCTCTGACCACAATTATTTAGATCCCTTCTTCATTAAAAATTCACTCACCCACTCACAGGACCCCAAAAGTTTCATCTAATTATGGCATCAGACTCAAAACCTAGTATCTTTTTGTGTGTGTGTGTGGTACGCGGGCCTCTCACTGTTGTGGCCTCTCCTGTTGCGGAGCACAGGCTCCAGACGCACAGGCTCAGAGGCTCAGAGGCCATGGCTCACGGGCCCAGCTGCTCTGCGGCATGTGGGATCTTCCTGGACCAGGGCACGAACCTGTGTCCCCTGCATTGGCAGGCGGACTCTGAACCACTACGCCACCAGGGAAGCCCGTAAACCTAGTATCTTATTATCTGACTTCTACCCAGATACAGATTAGTCTTCTTGGGTGTGGCTTCTCCTGATCCAATACCTATAAATTAGGAAAGCACGTTATCTACACCACTCCATTTCCCAATACACAGTGATGGACCGGGGACAGGATAATCATCAGACACTCATATTCAGAAAGGGGAAGAGTTGGAGAACATAGCAGTCAGTGATTTGTAGCAATTCTGAAATTCAGCCAGCCACATATACCCAGTTCCCCTACTCTGGGAGCAGAGTATCATCCTTGATAAAGAACTGTTTTTTAGTTCTTTGTGAATGTTTTTCTGGTGCATTTTGCCAAGTATCTCTTGGCTCTGCCCTGTTGAATCTTGGCTTTACCTTCTAAGACAGTTTTGTTTTTAATCATGAGAAATAGCTTAAGCTTATTGCTGCATTGTGCTCTCAGCCTGCTCTCTGACCATATAAATTTGGTGAAAAGAGACCTTTTTTCGTTTTGAACTATCTCAGTTTCTTTTAATCGAAGTGGACACTGTTTTCGCTAACACAACCTTATTTTGAACATGTGAGTTTCCTAGGTATCTGATTATAGTTTCCTCATGCCTCAGTAAACCCATCCACAATTGTTTTGGAAACAGTAATTTCTGCACTTTGGGTCATGTGATACTTCGGAGTGACACAATAAATTTCTATTCTTATAAACCTTTTTTTTTTTTTTTTTTAAGCTGTAATGCTTTACTTGACACTTCTTTAATCTCTCAGGGGTCCTAACAAAGAGTTTTCTGCATTTTTTTTCCCTCACAGCTAATTCTTTCTTACTTTGGGAATCTCTTCAGAGCTGATGGAAATGCTGGTGATCAGAAACAGCTTTATTTCCAGTTCAAACAGATATTGAGTCCTCTTGATTTCTTTCTGTATTGTGCTTGAATACTAAACATTTCCTTCCTAAGTTCATTTCCACTACACTGGCTTTATAACAGGCATCCAAAACAAAGTCAGCTGCCACTTTCAGAAGTCTGCCTGGAAATCTCTTCCGTCAGCTTCCCACATGCATTAAACACGTGTTCAATCTTCCAAGCTACGGCAGAAGGCAATTTGCCAATTGTTCTGCCACCATTTTAACCCCAGTCTCAGGTAACAGCCTTCTCACCACTCTTGCAGCTTTTACCCACTTCCTGGTCCCAAAGCCAAAACCACATTCTAAGATTTTTGTCAAGGCAGTCCCCTATCTCCTGATACCAACTACTATAATGGTATGTAAAAAACATCTCAATACTCAGTGGCTTAAAATCATAACCACCATTTATATTTTCATAATTTTTCATTCAGTCTTAGGCTTGGCTGGGTGGCTTTCCTCTGTTGCATTTGGCTCACTCAAGCCTTTCTAGTGATTGTCTGGAGTATCCAAGATGGTATCACTCACATATGTACTGTGTCATGTGGGATGACTGGCGATTCCTGTCTCTATTCCTGTGTACTTTTAC
The DNA here is from genome assembly GCF_937001465.1 of Orcinus orca. Taxonomy (NCBI): domain Eukaryota; kingdom Metazoa; phylum Chordata; class Mammalia; order Artiodactyla; family Delphinidae; genus Orcinus; species Orcinus orca. The sequence continues at coordinate 14,908,125 of NC_064565.1, read as the reverse complement.
TCTCCAGCACTTCTCTCTCCATGTGGTGTCTCATCTTCTAGGAAATGCAATCTCCAAGCAACAAGAGAGCAAAAGCGGTAGCTTCAACTACTCTTAAGGCCTAAGCTTCAAATTTTCACAATGATATTGTTATTATACATTCTGCTATCCAAATAAGTCAAGGGTCGCCCCTACCACAGTGTGGAAGGGGACCATACAAAGAGGTGAATTCAGCAGGATTCAATTACTTGATGGCAGTTTTATAACAATCCATCATATCACCTTAGAACAAAGGAATTTTATAGCTCTCTAAGAGATATACATAGTTTTAAATATCTTCCTAGCAATTACAGAAATAGGAAACTTTTATTATAAGCAATTCCCACATACCCTGATTAATAATATCAATCAGGTAATAAACTATCTGTGGAGAAGCACAGTGTTTAAAGTCACAGGCTTTAGAGACAGAACACTCGGAGTCACATCCTGGGTTGTCTGCTTGTTTGCTGCATGATTATATATATATTGTTCTTTGCCTATTTTTTTATCTGCACATTAGGATGGGGAAGTTAATAATAGTAACCTCTCTCATAGATTAAATTTAAAAGTGTAGAATAGTTTCTGGCATATGGTAACCTTCCTTAGCTGCACACATATAACTGTAGGAATAAAATTTAGGAGTAGATGAGGAAGAATAGAAACAAAATTAAAGCTGAATGTTTGTTTTGACAAATGTATTTTTGAGATCCTAGGAAAGTTCAGAAGTGGCTTGATTGAGATTGAAAAGATGATTCTAGGGACTTCCCTGGTGGTGCAGTGGTTAAGAACCCACCTGCCAGTGCAGGGGACATGGGTTCGAGCCCTGCTCTGGGAAGATCCCACATGCTGCAGAGCAACTAGGCCCATGCACCACAACTTCTAAGCCTGCGCTCCAGAGCCTGCGAGCCACAATTACTAAGCCTGCGTGCCACAACTGCTGAAGCCCACATGTTCTAGGGCCTGTGCTCTGCAACAAGAGAAGCCACCACAATGAGGATCCCGTGCACCGCAACGAAGAGTAGCCCCCCTCTCGCCGGAACTAGAGAAAGCCCGCATGCAGCAACGAAGACCCAATGCAGCCAAAAATAATTAATTAATTAATTAATTAATTTTTAAAAAGAAAAAATGATTCTAAAAATATGAGTAGGAGTGGATGAAAGGAGAAGTGGTACCATAAAATCTAGGCAGAAGGCTGAGCTTGTGGAAAGGCATGATGGGGAAACTGACAGGGGAGGGTTGTGGTCCAGCAGCAGGGGAGGATCAGAAACAAAGTCAAGGGCTAAAAGAGGCTTGTGTTCTGGGTGAGGTGTTTTGTCTCCCTACTGGAATTTATGGGGAGCTATGGAGATATATATATATATATTTGTGTGTGTGTGTGTGTGTGTGTGGTACGCGGGCCTCTCACTGTTGTGGCCTCTCCCATTGCGGAGCACAGGCTCCGGACATGCAGGCTCAGCAGCCATGGCTCACGGGCCCAGCCGCTCCGTGGCATGTGGGATCCTCCCGGACCGGGGCACGAACCCATGTCCCCTGCATCGGCAGGCGGACTCTCAATCACTGCGCCACCAGGGAAGCCCTATGGACATATTTTAAGCAGAGTAATTCCATGCATAAATTTGTATTGTAGAGGAACACTCTACAAACAAAGTGATAAAAGTTTTAAAAGACCCTTTGAGGGAGAATCTCTATAACTTGGTACCTGGTTCGATGGTGCTGGCTGCAAGTGAGAAAAAAAAGTTGATGTTTTTAGTGTATTAAAAAAAAAAAAAGATAGTGACACAGATGTTGCATAAAATGAAGAGTATGTGTACACTCTTGTATATGAAGGAGTTTCCCAATAGGTAATACAGGCCTACAACAATTTATACAAAATTCTGAAATCCATAAAGCTCAGAAAACAAAAACAATTTTTATTTTTATTTTTGGCAACAGGAGAAGCTCACCATATTTGGACACATTTGAGGCAAAGTTGTCTGGAATGGATATGAAATATTATTTTAAGTTTTTCACTTAGGTAATCTTTATATTTTTTGTGATTCCCTTTTTAATATAGGGTGGGTATACTACAAAATATTTCATATATATAGTGTATTACCATTCTAAAATACTTCTGATCCCTGGAGATACAGATAAAAGATTATGGCTCTGTGCTATATAATTATAAGAAATTAATAGCATTATTATTCAAATCATAGCAAGAAAAGTAGTCAAAATATCTAATTAAATGCATTTCAAATGGAGAAAATGAATTATTGCTATACACCTTATGTCACCTGGAGCCAAATATTGTTAATTTCCAATCTAGATGGCAACACCAAGTTCTGCCTAACCTTGTTACACTCAATCATGACTCCAATGAAACAGTTTGAATAAACAAGTCTGTTATGACTGTCATATCTCGTTAAACAAGATAAAAACAGAGGGCTGGAGGAGATCACTGCATATGGTCAGGAGATTGTAAAAGAAAGTGCTAAGTAGAAACGAGAACAGCTCACATCTTTGTGCTCAAATCATCTGTTTACAAACCAACACTCCACTCCTGGTAAAGTTATTATTTTATCAATTTAGAAAGATCCCTATGTATTTTCATATCATTTAAAAGAGTTAAGGACTTCCCTGGTGTCGCAGTGGTTAAGAATCTGCCTGCCAATGCAGGGGACACAGGTTCGATCCCTGGTCTGGGAAGATCCCACATGCCATGGAGCAACAAAGCCCATATGCCACAACTACTGAGCCTGCATTCTAGAGCCCACAAGCTACAACTACTGAGCCCACGTGCCACAACTATTGAAACCCGCACACTCTAGGGCCCATGAGCCGCGACTACTGAGCCTGCATGCTGCAGCTACTGAAGCCTGCATGCCTAGAGCTCGTGCTCCACTACAAGAGAAGCCACTGCAATGAGAAGCCCATGCACTGCAACAAAGAGTAGCCCTCACTCACCACAACTAGAGAAAGCCTGCACACAGCAATGAAGACCCAACGCAGCCAAAAAAAAAAAAAAAAGAGTTAAAATGTAATTAATATGGGAAGCATTTACAATGATTGTAGGTAGCCTCTGACTCCTCCAAAATTTAAAATGTTTCAGGAGAATGACCCTAAAATGCCTTCAACCTATTTTGTGTTTTCCATAGAACCAGCATAGTATTACTTGCAAGTTTGACATCAGCAAACCTATACGGGGTGCATTAATCTTCAGGCCCTCTTAGAGGCCTTCAAGGGGTTATTAAAACACACAGGCTGTTAACTATTAAAATATATGATGTTCACTGTATTCATCTCTTAGCCATGACCGTGTGAGTTGTCCAGTTTTTCAAAGTCCATGTGAAGCACAGGGTGCTCACGGATGCCCTTTTTGATGTACTCAACAGTTCCCAATTTCCCCGTCACTGTAGCATATACTGAGTCCTATAACTTACTGTGATTTTATTCAGTCACATGAAGTCATTCTTTATCTAGAATGAGTTGTGCATATCTTTCATAGCTAGGAAAAAACATGGGATGATGGTTGGGTGTTGTATTATCAGGAACCATTCAAATCTGAGAATCTCCTTATGTAACTTTCTCATTTGAGTGACACCTTGGCTAGGTAAAGCATTTTTGAGATGTATCATTTTCCTCTCAAAATTTATAAATCGATTCATTGCTTTCCTGGAAATGATACTGTAGAGAAGTCTAATGTTGCTGTGATTTTTTCCCCTCTGAGCCTTTTTTTTGGGGGGGGGGAGGCTGATGCTTAAAGAACTCATTACTTAATCTTTTTTTTTCATTACTTAATCTTGATGCTCTTAGTTTTCACCAAGATATACAGTGAATACAGTGTATGCAGTGAAGTGTATACAGTGAAACAATATACCCAGGTGATATATTTGAAAAAAAACTTTTTAGGGTCCAATAATTTGGTAAGTGGAATATACTGCACCATCCTCCCTGAAGAACCATTGTGCACACTTGCATGTCAAGGCTCTGAGAAACCCAGCGGTCAAGGAACCTGGTGGATTCTGCTCCATCCAATGCTCTCCAGACTCATTTAAATATATTTGAACACTTGCTTCCTGTCACTTCAAGCCACAAGCATGGACAAGCCATTCTTTTAGGAAATATTTTATAAATATTGATACCTTCTAAATAATTTTTCTGAACCTTTTGAGTTTTCCCAATATATAAATTTTCATATTATGTTTCAACAGAAAAGTTTTGTTATATTGCATTATTGATTATTGCTTCTATTTTGGTTCTTATCTCTTCAGAAACATTTGTTATCCATTTCCTTTCCTTCATTCCCAACATCATTTCCTCTCTGTACATTTCTATAATTTTCTGAAGTTTTTTCACCAAATCACATGAATCAATATTCTTGGTTTTAGAAGACAGAAATGAACTTACACAGTATTCAGTAGAAAAAGGCATTTGTAGAAAGCATTTCCAGATACTTAAATCACTCCTGGAAGCTGTAAGTGGGCTGCGGAGGTAGACTCAAAAAGATGGCATGGATAGATGGTGGCTAGATACAGAGAGGAGCATCACCAGGAACGCTCTATCTCAGACACCACTGCCTCTGGACACTCACCTGTGTCACTCTTGCCACTGCTCCTAGACACTAGGCAGTGTCCACTGAGCCTTTGCTCTCTAGCACCCTTGCTGCCACACTGCTGAATGCTGGATCTTCTAGAAATCTCTTCCAAATTCCCTGACTTTTCTGTGGAACAGTGTCTCACTTAAGTTCCTGAGCTGTGCTATCTGCTTGGCCACACTTGGGCCACATGCTCACACTATGTGCTAGAGAGACAAAGAGGAAAATATGGACCCTTCTTTAAGGGAAGCAGGGTTTTGTCTCCTTCTCATTCTGATATATCCCCAAATTTAAAGGGTGCTTTTTGCCCAGGCAACCAAATACACACACACACACACACACACACACACACACACACACACACACACGTCCATTATATCACTAATTTACTTTTTGAATTATCTTTTTCCTTATGTTTAATGTGTACTATTTATAATTATGCTGATGCATATTTGATTTTATAGCATTCTTCATATTATCTAGCTCCTTTGTTAGAAATTTCTGCTTGCTTTTCAATTAACTTTTTACCTAACACTGTTGTCCTATCTTATCTCTCATTTTATAGAATCCATGCTCCATAAATTGGACTAAGATAACAGCAGATGCTATTTAAAGTTTACTCCTCTTGCCTACAGTGAATCTGTTGAAAGAATACATTCCTGCCTTTTATTGTTATGTTTTGTTTCTGACATAACAGAAGGTTTTCTTGGGTTTGATATTATTTTTTTATCCATCTTTATCATCCTTTTAAAAGGAGATAACTAAGATTTAGTGCCTATTCCTAAAACAAATTGTCTTTGATATGTTGTATTTACATTTAGGTATCTCTCCTCTGGAATCTGCTACTGGAGAGCTGATTCAGCAACCCAGGATATATGCAAAGGGCCAGGAACACAGGAAATTGAGCAGGGGGCAATTAATGCCCCCTGCTGGGCACCAAGTCTCATGTGACTTACATGCTTTCTCACTAGTTTCATCTTCCATGTCAGTAAATAGCACGTACTCTTTATAAAGAAACTTGTCATTTCGCCACTCCTTCCACTCCACTCCAAACAAACAAAATCAAGTTTGATTGCTGGCTTCCACCCTGTGCTAACACCTGTCTCAACAGGAAAGGACACTGTCATGCTTCTAAAGGTGCTACAGGGAGCCACTCCATGGTATGACTTACTGCGTTCTGGGTCTACTGGATTTTGCCCATATTTTTTAGCCCGATTCCTGATACTTCCCCTTGACATGTAAAGGACAAGAACATCTCACTTTTTCCCCATGAAGAGCTACAGCTGATACCTTGCTTTTAATTGTAGCCCCCCATTCCTTGGACCACCAAGGTACTATGCTTCTCAAATCTGACAGGTATTGGTCCAAGTGCTGCTGCCTGCTCACCAGGGCATCACATTTCTACTGTGGGGAAAAATCTGCCTCGCCCAGACTCCATAGCTCACCACTGCTATGGCTCTTTCCTTCACTAAAACCAAGTGACACATTCTCCAAACATCCCAGCCTCCTCTCTACCCATTCCAAACTCTTGAGATCTCATGGAACCCATGATGTCTTTTAGTTACTTCCCACACAACTAAGCTGGCTTCATAGGAAGGAAGTTTCAGCCGTCCTTCCTCAAAGATAGTGGCATCTGAATATCACCCTTCCCTAGTTTTTAATAGTGAGTAATCTTTTTTCACTGTTTTGTTGTTGCCGTTGCTGCAGAGATGGAAGGAAGGAGAGTCATCTACTTCCACCCAAGCTTTACCCAAGTATGGATCTGTATGGACTTTTCAGCATTCTCATTGGCTATCATATCAATCTATTTCCTTACTTGCAAATCAATTACAATTTTCAGGACTTTAAAACTGACTTTATCAGTTTTATATATCTTTAAAAATTTCTATTTGTTTATTTTTACTCCAATTTGTATACCAAGGCAGAGAATTACTTTGTTACTGTTGGATTTGATTGTAATTCAAAATAATTCATTGGGTTGACTTAGCTCAGTCTTACAACCCATTGTGATATATTTTTGCTCTTTATTTTGATTGCCCTGATAATTTTTTAAACAATGTTTACTGCTGTCTTTTGCTCTTCAGGCTTTCTGTATATTCTTCCAGGTTCTTGGTGAAAGTGCAAAAAGACAAAGACAAAGTACAGACCATGTCATAAGAGCCCTTCTTTCATACATTACATATTCACTCATCGCTATTACCATATTTTTTCATATTTCTAAGCAATTTGTGAAGATTTTGGCTATTAACAACTTTGGTTAAAATTTGATAAAATTTCCCAAAGTTTCCCTAATTTAATGTATCTCATCATAAAGGAAAATTTTTAAAAGATAAAGCCTACAGTACATCAGTGCTTTGTGCTGTAACCTTATTTAAGGTAACTTCGTGCAAATTAAAAAAAAAAGTTCATATATAGAAACGGTTGCAGTACAGTGTCTGTATTATCTAATGCTAGGATTTGGTTGATTTTTGATTGAACAAAATCTTGTCTGAACAAAAATTACTTTACCTATAAATAGTTTTTCCTGATAGAACACAATAATGATGATGGAGAAGCAAATTCAGTGGTTGCTTTTCATGGCAGAATGGGGTTAAATTCCAGTGATTCCACATTTTCTCCTGATCACTCTGAACATAATTGTACAATGAGAGGTTAATTCAGAATCTTCTGACATTTTGGAAAATGTACAAGATGTTCTTGTCCCTGAGATCCAAAGCACCATTTCTACTTTGGCAGAAGGATTTCCCATGAATAGAGGCATTCTGAAGAATTAATCCTTTGAAAAAATATATTTTTAATTTTAGGTCACATTGAGAAGAAGGTAAAGCCATACAATGACTGGAGAAGATGGTTTAAGAAAGGTGCTTTTAGGACTTTAAGGAAAAATGAATTTATATATTACTCATTTGGTTATTATAACTGTTAGTCTTAATAAGGTTTATCGTAAACTACAGGTAGATTTCACCAAATTCTGTGGAGTGTGCTTTTTGGAAAATTATATTTTATTGTATTATCAGTAAAAGAAATCCTGGATATTGAGCATCTTTTCATGTGCCTCTTGGCCATCTGTATGTCTTCTTTGGAGAAATGTCTATTTAGGTGTTCCACCCATTTTTTAATTGGGTTGTTTGCTTTTTTGATATTGAGCTCTATGAGCTGTTTGTATATTGGAGATTGATCCCTTGTCAGTTGCTTCATTTGCAAATATTTTTGTGGAATCTAGAAAAATGGTACAGATTAACCTATTTGCAAAGCAGAAATAAAGACATAGAGGTAGAAAGCAAACATATGGACACCAAGGTGGGAAAGAGGGGGGTGTGATGAATTGGGAGATTGGGATTGACATATATGCACTACTATGTATAAAATAGATAACTAATGAGAACCTACTGTATAGCACAGGGAACTCTACTCAATACACTGTGGTGACCTAAATGGGAAGGAAATCCAAAAAGGAGGGGATATATGTATACGTATAGCTCATTCACTTCACTGCACAGCAGAAACTAACACAATATTGTAAAGCAACTATACTCCAATAAATTTTTTTTAAAAATTAGAGAAAAAAAAAAGAAAACCTGGAAATAGGCATAACCACAAGCAGCCACAGCAGGCAGGCTGCCCAGCATTACACATCTCCCGTGCAATCTAAAGGCAGTCCATTCCTGTTCTGCTTTCCTCAATGTTCCCAAGCTAAGATTGCAGTGTCCTTCAGTTCACAAAGGAGTGAGATCTGTCTCACTTTCCAATGCTTGTAGAAAATTGAATATTTTAACATATTTGGGGAAAATGTATCTGCTCTCCTAGGTTACTAGAGTCTTCTTACAGACAGAGGATAAATAGGACTGTATGTTCTTGACCTGACAAACTAAAGATATTTAGCATATAAGTAATAAAAAATTAAGGGCCTAGATAAAATACTTAAACTATCCAGTATTGAAAATAATTAATTTTTATGCTTACAGTATAGTTTTAATAGCATGCATTATGGAGGGAGTCATCTTTTAAATTTTTTTTTTACATATTTATTGGAGTATAATTGCCTTACACTGGTGTGTTAGTTTCTGCTTTATAACAAAGTGAATCAGTTATACATATACATATGTTCCCATATCTCCTTCCTCTTGCATCTCCCTCCCTCCCACCCTACCTATCCCACCCATCCAGGTGGTCACAAAGCACCGAGCTGATCTCCCTGTGCTATGAGGCTGCTTCCCACTAGCTATCTATTTTACATTTGGTAGTGTATATATGTCCATGCCATTCCCTCAGTTTGTCACAGCTTACCTTTCCCCTTCCCTATATCGTTAAGTCCATTCTCTAGTAAGTCTGAATCTTTATTCCCATCTTAGCCGTAGGTTCTTTATGACATTTTCTTTTCTTAGATTCCATATATATGTGTTAGCATACGGTACTTGTCTTTCTCTTTCTGACTTACTTCACTCTATATGACGAACTCTAGGTCCATCCACCTCACTACAAATAACTCAATTTCGCTTCTTTTTATGGCTGAGTAATATTCCATTGTATATATGTGCCACATCTTCTTTATCCATTCATCCAATGATGGACACTTAGGTTGTTTCCATCTCCGGGCTACTGTAAATAGAGCTGAAATGAACATTTTGGTACCTGACTCTTTTTGAATTATGGTTTTCTCAGGGTATATGCCCAGTAGTGGGATTGCTGGGTCATATGGTAGTTCTATTTGTAGTTTTTTAAGGAACCTCCATACTGTTCTCCATAGTGGCTGTACCAGTTCACATTCCCACCAGCAGTGCAAGAGTGTTCCCTTTTCTCCACCCCGTCTCCAGCATTTATTGTTTCTAGATTTTTTGATGATGGCCATTCTGACTGGTGTGAGATGATATCTCATTGTAGTTTTGATTTGCATTTCTCTAATGATTAATGATGTTGAGCATTCTTTCATGTGTTTGTTGACAATCTGTATATCTTCTTTGGAGAAATGTCTATTTAGGTGTTCTGCCCATTTTTGGATTGGGTTGTTTGGTTTTTTTGTTATTGAGCTGCATGAGCTGCTTATAAATTTTGGAGATTAACCCTTTGTCACTTGCTTCATTTGTAAATATTTTCTTCCATTTTGAGGGGTGTGTTTTGGTCTTGTTTATGGTTTCCATTGCTGTGCAAAAGCTTTGACGTTTCATTAGGTCCCATTTGTTTATTTTTGTTTTTATTTCCATTTCTCTAGGAGGTGGGTCAAAAAGGATCTTGCTGTGATTTATGTCATAGAGTGTTCTGCCTATGTTTTCCTCTAAGAGTTTGATAGTTTCTGGCCTTACATTTAGGTCTTTAATCCATTTTGAGCTTACTTTTGTGAATACTGTTAGGGAGTGTTCTAATCTCATACTTTTACATGTACCTGTCCACTTTTCCCAGCACCACTTATAGAAGAGGCTGTCCTTTCTCCACTGTACATTCCTGCCTCCTTTATCAAAGATAAAGTGACCATATGTGCATGGGTTTATCTCTGGGCTTTCTATCCTGTTCCATTGATCTATCTTTCTGTTTTTGTGCCAGAATCATACTGTCTTGATTACTGTAGTTTTGTAGTATAGTCTGAAGTCAAGGAGCCTGATTCCTCCAGCTCCATTTTTCGTTCTCAAGATTGCTTTGGCTATTCAGGGTCTTTTGTGTTTCCATACAAATTGTGAAACTTTTATTCTAGTTCTGTGAAAAATGCCAGTGGTAGTTTGATAGGGAGTGCATTGAATCTGTAGATTGCTTTGAATAGTAGAGTCATTTTCACAATGTTAATTCTTCCAATCCAAGAACATGGGATATCTCTCCATCTATTTGTATCATCTTTAATTTCTTTCATCAATGTCTTATAATTTTCTGCATACAGGTCTTTTGTCTCCTTAGGTAGGTTTATTCCTAGATAATTTATCCTTTTTGTTGCAATAGTAAATGGGAGTGTTTTCTTGATTTCATTTTCAGATTTTTCATCATTAGCGTATAGGAATGCCAGAGATTTCTGTGCATTAATTTCGTATCCTGCTACATTACCAAGTTCATTGATTAGCTCTAGTAGTTTTCTGGTAGCATCTTTAGGATTCTCTATGTATAGTATCATGTCATCTGCAAACAGTGACAGCTTTACTTCCTCTTTTCCGATTTGGATTCCTTTTATTTCATTTTCTTCTCCGATTGTTGTGGCTAAAACTTCCAAAACTAGGTTGAATAAGAGTGGTGAGAGTGGGCAACCTTGTCTTGTTCCTGATCTTAGTGGAAATGCTTTCAGTTTTTCACCATTGAGGACGATGTTGGCTGTGGGTTTGTCATATATGGCCTTTATTATGTTGAGGAAAGTTCCCTCTATGCCTACTTTCTGCAGGGTTTTTATCATAAATGGGTGTTGAATTTTGTCAAAAGCTTTCTCTGCATCTATTGAGATGATCATATGGTTTTTCTCCTTCAATTTGTTAATATGGTATATCACGCTGATTGATTTGCATATATTGAAGAATCCTTGCATTCCTGGAATGAACCCCACTTGATGATGGTGTATGATCCTTTTAATGTGCTGTTAGATTCTGTTTGCTAGTATTTTGTTGAGGATTTTTGCATCTATGTTCATCAGTGATATTGGCCTGTAGTTTTCTTTCTTTGTGACATCCTTGTCTGGTTTTGGTAGCAGGGTGATGGTGGCCTCGTAGAATGAGTTTGGGAGTGTTCCTCCCTCTGCTATATTTTGGAAGAGTTTGAGAAGGATAGGTGTTAGCTCTTCCCTAAATGTTTGATAGAATTCTCCTGTGAAGCCATCTGGTCCTGGGCTTTTGTTTGTTGGAAGATTTTTAATCACAGTTTCAATTTCAGTGCTTGTGATTGGTCTGTTCATATTTTCTATTTCTTCCTGATTCAGTCTTGGCAGTTGTGCATTTCTAAGAATTTTTCTATTTCTTCCAGGTTGTCCGTTTTATTGGCATAGAGTTGCTTGTAGTAATCTCTCATGATCTTTTGTATTTCTGCAGTGTCAGTTGTTACTTCTCCTTTTTCATTTCAAATTCTATTGCTTTCAGTCTTCTCCCTTTTTGTCTGGATGAGTCTGGCTAATGGTTTATGAATTTTGTCTATCTGCTCAAAGAACCAGCTTTTAGTTTTATTGATCTTGCTATCATTTCCTTCATTTCTTTTTCGTTTATTTCTGATCTGATCTTTATGATTTCTTTCCTTCTGCTAACTTTGGGTTTTTTTTATTCTGTTTTCTCTAATTGCTTGAGGTGCAAGGTTAGGTTGTTTATTCGAGATGTTTCCTGTTTCTTAAGGTAGGATTGTATTGCTATAAACTTCCCTCTTAGAACTGCTTTTGCTGCATCCCATAGGTTTTGGGTCGTCGTAGCTCCATTGTCATTTGTTTCTAGGTATTTTTTCATTTCCTCTTTGATTTCTTCAGTGATCACTTCGTTATTAAGTAGTGTATCGTTTAGCCTCCATGTGTTTGTATTTTTTATAGATCTTTTTCTGTAATTGATATCTAGTCTCATAACGTTGTGGTCAGAAAAGGTACTTGATACAATTTCAATTTTCTTAAATTTACCAAGGCTTGAGTTGTGACCCAAGATATGATCAGTCCTGGAGAATGTTGCATGAGCACTTGAGAAAAATGTGTATTCTGTTGTTTTTGGGTGGAATGTCCCATAAATATCAATTAAGTCCATCTTGTTTAATGTATCATTTAAAGCTTGTGTTTCCTTATTTATTTTCATTTTGGATGATCTGTCCATGGGTGAAAGTGGGGTGTTAAAGTCCTCTACTATGAATTTGTTACTGTCGATTTCCGCTTTTATGGCTGTTAGTATTTGCCTTATGTATAGAGGTGTTCCTATGTTGGGTACATAAATATTTACGGTTGTTATATCTTCTTCTTTGATCGATCCCTTGATCATTATGTAGTGTCCTTCTTTGTCTCTTCTAATAATCTTTATTTCAAAGTCTATTTTGTCTGATATGAGAATTGCTACTCCAGCTTTCTTTTGGTTTCCATTTGCATGGAATATCTTTTTCCATCCCCTTCCGTTCAGTCTGTATGTGTCTTTAGGTGTGAAGTGGGTCACTTGTAGACAGCATATATATTGGTCTTGTTTTTGTATCCATTCAGCCAGTCTGTGTCTTTGGTGGGAGCATTTAATCCATTTACATGTAAGGTAGTTCTCCATCTGTATGTTCCTATTCCCATTTTCTTAATTGTTTTGTGTTTGTTATTGTAGGTCTTTTCCTTCTCTTGTGTTTCTTGCCTAGAGAAGTTCCTTTAGCATTTGTTGTAAAGCTGGTTTTGTGGTGCTGTACTCTCTCAGCTTTTGCTTGTCTGTAAAGGTTTTAATTTCTCCATGAAATCTGAATGAGATCCTTGCTGGGTAGAGTAATTTTGGTTGCAGGTTTTTGTCCTTCATCACTTTAAATATGTCCTGCCAGTCCCTTCTGGCTTTCAGAGTTTCTGCTGAAAGATCAGCTGTTAACCTTATAGGGATTCCCTTGTGTGTTATTTGTTGTTTTTCCCTAGCTGCTTATAATATGTTTTCTTTGTATTTAATTTTTGACAGTTTGATTAATATGTGCCATGGCGTGTTTCTCCTTGGATTTATCCTGTATGGGACTCTCTGTGCTTCCTGGACTTGATCAACTATTTCCTTTCCCATATGAGGGAAGTTTTCAACTATAATCTCTTCAAATATTTTCTCAGTCCCTTTCTTTTTCTCTTCTTCTTCTGAAACCCCTATAATTCGAATGTTGGTGCATTTAATGTTGTCCCAGAGGTCTCTGAGACTGTCCTCAGTTCTTTTCATTCTTTTTTCTTTATTCTGCTCTGCAGTAGTTATTTCCACTATTTTATCTTCCAGGTCACTTATCCGTTCTTCTGCCTCAGTTATTCTGCTATTGATCCCATCGAGAGTATTTTTAATTTCATTTATTGTGTTGTTCATCGTTGCTTGTTTCATCTTTAGTTCTTCTAGTTCCTTGTTAAATGTTTCTTGCATTTTGTCTATTTTGTTTCCAAGATTTTGAATCATCTTTACTATCATTATTCTGAATTATTTTTCAGGTAGACTTCCTATTTCCTCCTCATTTGTTTGGTCTGGTGGGTTTTTATCTTGCTCCTTCATCTGCTGTGTGTTTTTCTGTCTTCTCATTTTGCTTATCTTACTGTGTTTGGCGTCTCCTTTTTGCAGGCTGCAGGTTCGTAGTTCCCGTTGTTTTTGGTGTCTGTCCCCAGCGGCTAAGGTTGGTTCAGTGGGTTGTGTAGGCTTCCTGGTGGAGGGGAATAGTACCTGTGCTCTGGTGGATGAGGCTGGATCTTGTCTTTCTGGTGGGCAGGTCCACGTCTGGTGGTGTGTTGTGGGGTGTCTGTGGACTTATTATGATTTTAGGCATCCTCTCTGCTAATGGGTGAGGTTGTGTTCCTCTCTTGCCAGTTGTTTGGCATATGGTGTCCAGCACTGTAGCTTGCTGGTCATTGAGTTAAGCTGGGTGCTGGTGTTGAGATGGAGATCTCTGGGAGATTTTCGCCATTTTATATTATGTGGAGCTGGGATGTCTCTTGTGGACCAGTGTCCTGAAGTTGGCTCTCCCACTTCAGGGGCACAGCATTGACTCCTGGCTGCAGCACCAAGAGCCTTTCATCCCCACCGTTCAGGATAAAAGGGCGAAAAATGTAGAAAGAAATAAAGAAAGGAAGGAAGGAAGGAGGAAGGAAGGAAGGAAAGAAAGAGAAAGGAAGGAAGGAAGGAAAATAAAGACAAAATAAAATAGTTATTAAAATAAAAAATAGTTATTAAGAAAAAAATATTTTTAAAAAAGAAAGGAAAAATGGATGTATAGAATCCTAGGACAAATGGTGAAAGCAAAGCTGTACAGACGAAATCTTACACATGCACATTCACAAAAAGAGAAAAAGGGAAAAAAATAATATATCTTGCTCTCAAAGTCCACCTCCTCAATTTGGAATGATTCGTTGTCTATTCAGGTATTCCACAGATGCAGGGTACATCAAGTTGATTGTGGAGATTTAATCCGCTGCTTCTGAGGCTGCTGGATGGGATTTCCCTTTCTGTTCTTTGTTCGCACAGCTCCCAGGGCTCAGTTTTGGATTTGGCCCTGCCTCTGCGTGTAGGTTGCCGGAGGTCGTCTGTTCTTAGCTCAGACAGGACGGGGTTAAAGGAGCCGCTGATTCGGGGGCTCTGGCTCACTCAGGCCAGGGGCGGGAGGAGGGGCACGGAGTGTGGGGCCAGCCTGCGGTGGCAGAGGCTGGCGTGACGCTGCACCAGCCTGAGGCGCACCGTGCGTTCTCCCGGGGAAGTTGTCCCTGGATCCCGGGACCCTGGCAGTGGCAGGCTGCACAGGCTCCCTGGAAGGGAGGTGTGGATAGTGACCTGTGTTCGCACACAGGCTTCTTGGTGGTGGCAGCAGCAGCTTTAGTGTCTCATGCCCGTCTCTGGGGTCCGTGCTTTTAGCTGCGACTTGTGCCCATCTCTGGAGCTCCTTTAAGCAGCGCTCTTAATCCCCTGTTCTCCCGCACCAGGAAACAAAGAGGGAAGAAAAAGTCTCTTGCCTCTTCAGCAGGTCCAGACTTTTCCCCAGACTCCCTCCCGGCTAGCCATGGTGCACTAACCCCTTCAGGCTGTGTTCACACTGCCAACCCTCTCCCTGAGTTCTGACCGAAGCCCGAGCCTCAGCTCCCAGCCCCGCCCGCCCCGGCGGGTGAGCAGACAAGCCTCTCGGGCTGGTGAGTGCCGGTGCCGATCGGCACCGATCCTCTGTACAGGAATCTCTCCGCTTTGCCCTCCACACCCCTGTGGCTGTGCTCTCCTCCGCGGCTCCGAAGCTTTCCCCCTCCACCAGCCCCCGCACTCTCCGCCCGCGAAGGAGCTTCCTAGTGTGTGGAAACCTTTCCTCCTTCACGGCTCCCTCCCACTGGTGCAGGTCCCGTCCCTATTCTTTTGTCTCTGTTTATTCTTTTTTCTTTTGCCCTGCCCAGGTGCGTGGGGAGTTTCTTGGCTTTTGGGAGGTCTGAGGTCTTCTGCCAGCGTTCATGAAGTAGGTGTTCTGTAGGAGTTGTTCCACGTGTGGATGTATTTCTGATGTATCTGTGGGGAGGAAGGTGATCACCTCTTACTCTTCTGCCATCTTCCCCCTAGGCTCTAAAAATTTTTATTGGAGTATAATTGATTTACAATGCTGTGTCAATTTCAGGTGTACAAAAAAGTGAATTATATATATATGTATATATATATATACACATATATATACATTATTTTTCATATTTTTTGCATATGTTATTAAAGAATATTGTGTAGAGTTCCCTGTGCTTTACAGTAGGTGCTTGTAAGCTACCTATTTTATATATAGTAGTGTCTATATATTAATCCCAATCTCCTAATTTATCACTTCCCCCCATGTTTCCCCTTCAGTAACTATAAGTTTGATTTCAAGATCTGTGAGTCTGTCTCCATTTTATAAAAACAGATCATTTGTATCATTTTTATTAGATTCCACATATACATGATATCATATGATATTTGTCTTTGTCTGTCTGACTTAGTTTGATCATTTCTAGGTCCAGAATGTATAAAGAAGATGTGGAACATATTTACAATGGAATATTACTCAGCCATAAAAAAGAATGAAAATAATTATTAAATACTGAAAATCCATGAAAACCATTGCTAAAACATTGGCCATTGAGAAATTAAAGTGAAAAATGTCTTTGAGGTAGACATATCAATGGAAACATAGCTATGAGCTAAATGTGAAGAAGGAGTAGAAAACCAGGAAATTTGTGAGTGAAATTGCCATGAAGAGATGGAGAAGGTGTGGAGAGAATATCACAAGCAGCAGGGAAGTAGTTCTGAAGGAGAATGGAGTCCTACCTTTAGCATTTTCATTAGTAACAATTAGTAAGTGTCTGTAACCTAAGCTAACACATCTCCAGAAAACTGTGCTTATTTTCTGTACACATAAATATGTATTTATTCGTATCAACAAACATTTAATTAAACTCAGAAGTATTGACAGTATTATTAGTAATAGTACAAAACTAGAAATAAACTGAATGTTTAACAATAAAAATATATAACAGCGTGTACACTCAATGAACTATTAGGCTGTTGATTCAAGTGGTCATTCATATCTGATAATTACATGTGAACATAGCTATGATGTATGATTATAAAGTTCATGTGGTTGTATTTGGATATCAAACTATGATCTTTTTAAAAATTTGTTTGAGGGTACTTTTCCAATTATTTTAACAAATTTTGAAAGAAATCTATAGTAGCAATAAAAACAACATAACATGTTGAAAGTATATTCAAGTGAAAGAAGCTAATTGGAAAAGGCTACCTAAAGTATGGCTCCAACATATGACATTCTGGAAAAGGCAAAACTATGGAGACGGTAAAATAGCAAATCCGTGGCTACCAGGGGTGGGAGGAGTGAGAAGTGAAGGATAAATAGGCAAATAGGTGAAACACCAAGAATTTTGGGGGCAGTGAAAATACTCTGTATGATTCCATATGATGAATACATGTTCTTATACATTTGTTCAAAATCATAGACTGTACAACACCAAGATAGAACTGTAATGTAAATTATGAACTTTGGGTGATTATGATGTGCCCATGTAGGTTTATCAGTTGTAACCAATATGGGGAATGTTGATAACGGGCAGCCTGTGCATGTGTGGAGGCAGGGTGTATGTGGGAATCTCTATATCTTCCCTTCAACTTTTCTGTGAATCTAAAACTTCCCTGAAAAGTAAAGTATTACTGAAAAACAAAAACAAATGTTAATATGGGTTTCATTAAAACACATTAGTTAAAGTTATAGCTCTAGGTGCTATTCCAAATAAGCCCCCAAACCCTAGGGTTTTAATATAAAACTTTATAGTGATTTTATACTATTTTTCGTTTAAAATAATGTAATATTTATTTATTTATTTATTTATGTTTTGGCTACATTGGGTCTTTGTTGCTGTGTGCAGGCTTTCTCTAGTTGTGGTGAGCGGGGGCTACTCTTGGTTGTAGTACGTGGGCTTCTCATTTTGGTGGCCTCTCTTTGTCACAGAGAATGGACTCTTAGGCGCACAGGCTTCAGTAGTTGCGGCACATGGGCTCAGTAGTGGTGACTCGTGGGCTCTAGAGTGCAGGCTCAGTAGTTGTGGCACATGGGCTTAGTTGCTCCGCAGCATGTGGGATCTTCCTGAACCAGGGCTCGAACCCATGTCCCCTGCATTGGCAGGCGGATTCTTAACCACTGTGCCAGGGAACTCCCAAAAATAATATAATTTTTAAACTTGTAGAAATCAACACCATCATGCCTCTAGAGCCTAATGTAAGTGCTTTACATATGCTATATACAATTTCAGAAACACATGCCTATACAGGTTATTACATGTTCTTTACAAATTAGGAAACAAAGCCTTGAAAACCTTAAGTAACTTACTCGCGATCACACTGCAATTAACTAGCAAAGCCTGGATTCAAATCTTAATCTGTGTGACTCCAAGTTCACGTCCCTCTTCACCCAGAATCATAGACTCACTGTTCATCCATTCATAAGCCAGTATCTTCACAGTGACAAAAAGGAAACTCAAGAAGACATTGCTCAAGGCTTCATCCATGATTCTTTTAGAAAGAACGCAGTCTATCTTCACTTTAGCCAGGGTTGGGAATTGTTTTCACAAAACTTTAACTCCCCACTGTGGGAAGACCTCCATCCGATTAGCTATCACCATCCCTTGATTTACAATAGCCATTCATTGGGGTTGTTCAGTTTTACAGCCATCCACGTTCCAGTGAAGTGATTTGTCCATGGCCATATATAATTATAGTCCAATTGGTTCAGGCAGGGACCATCCAACTGCCCAGACATTCATTTTATTATCAGCCTTGATTTGAGCTTTAATTAAATAATAATTTATTCAGTCCCCCCTTCAAAGAAGTCTGCTGCAATTAATACCCATATATCTCTCCAAGTGTCTATATATATATACTGTGGAAACTCAATAAATGGTGCTAACTTCAGGCTTGGCAGAAAGAGAAATGCTGTTGAGGCAGATGAGGTGGAAACAAACCCAACAGTGTGATATGTACAATTGAAGCAGTTGATCTTTCATTGGTTAATGCAGGGACACAGCCAGGCATCAGATGAGAGACAGCAATCCAGAGCCATGTGATATCAGAAACAGCTGCATAACCTTAACTGCTGTGCCCACTGGCTTATTTCCCTTGTCATTGGAAAGATCAGCTATGGCATCTCCACAAGCATACTGACGTTTGACATAGCAGGCTTCCCTGGGGGTTAGTTGTGTGGTGGTCCCGGGCTTAAGCCCTAACAGCCACTGCAAGACAGCACTCCTTTTCCTCAACACTGGCATCCACACAAGAAGCATGGCAAGGGCATTCTGTTGTCGTTAATGACACCACACTGTTTATTTCTAGGAAAAGGAGTTAAAATGCATCTGTAGTGGAGGGGGAACACTAGCCTAGTGCACACCATCTGCATTCTGCAGATAAGAATATAAGCACCCAATTATAAATAAAACAAATGAAGGTAGTCAGATCACATACACATGTATGTATAGTCAGCCATACATAAGGAGGCACAAAGCATTAACCGTTATAATTGAGAAGTCTAAATGGAAATGAATATTTAAGAAAGGACTTACCTATATCAATGGGTCAAATAGATAAAGAGCGTGTGATTTATCACCAGAATTACTCTTAGGTAAATATGCAGCACACGAGAATGGATTAATACACAGGGCCATCTCTTATTTGCACCTTTCAATGCTTTGCTTCTGGGGGATGCAGAGATTATTCTGCTCCCTTATTTACCATTCCCAAGACCTCCCTATACTCTTTCTCACCAAAGAAAACTACGATTCCTCTTGCCACAGACAAACATCTCATGTTTCTTTTTTATCCTCTCAGGTCATCCATAAGCTTTATTTAATCATAGAGTTCCATGAACTCCTGAGAAATGGGGCTAAGGAAAGTGGTAACAGAGAGCAACATTGGATTCTTTTCTTATGTGAGGTTAGAGATCCTTGGAAAGTCAGGGACTCCAAAGCCTTATCTCTGTCCTGGGTTGTCTGTTTTCATACCCTTCTTTGCAATGATGCCTGCCATACTCCATTCAGACCTGCCCCAGTTTTCAGTCCTCACCCTAAATCTCCACTTGGTTGATTGAGCTCTGGCTACCCACAATCAGAATTCACTGGATCCTGACACTGACAGCATGCCTAGGATTTTGTATAATCTGTATATATTAATACAGTAACATTCTTGTGTTTCAGTTGTATACAGAGCATATTCAGCACTTAAACTAACATCCTGGATGCTATAGAAAACTTACCCATCCTACCTGCTGTTAATGGCCAGAACTTCCAAGCAATGTGTTCTGCCTTTTGGATGAGACCTCTCTCTCTCTCTCTCTCGCTTGCTCGCTCGCTCTCGCTCTCGCTCTCGCTCTCGCTGTCTCACTCTCCCTCTATCTCTATATCTGTTGTTTTTTGTTTGTTTGTTTGTTTTTTCAGAAAACGAGCCTGGCCTCTGCCTACCTAGATAGTTCTTATAAGCTCCTGAGAAATTTATCCAGAATTACAAAGCTGTGGAGGTCATTGTGAACTCCAGAGAGTCTAACCAGGGAGTATAATAATGACCATCGGGACTTCCCTGGTGGTCCAGTGGTTAAGACTCTGCGCTCCCAATGCAGGGGGCACAGGTTCGATCCCTGATCAGGGAACTAAGATCCCACATGCCACATGGCCAAAAGCAAAGAAACAAAGAAAATATATATGCCATATGAATAAATTTGGAAATTACACTGAGAATTAATGGAACACATTGAAAAACTTAAAATAATAATAATAATGACCATTCCCTGCCTTTTGCTCTAACATTTATTCAAGCTTCATAACAGAAGGACCTATGACTAAGATGATTGTTTGGAATCCGTAAGCATAGCAGTAATAGTTTACAAGTTATGGAATTCTGTAAAAGTTCTCCTTTGCCAGTAGTCCTCATTTTGGTAAAGGGCAATTCTATTTCACCAGCTGTTCAAAGTCAAGAACACTGGAATCCTTGATTCCTTTTCCTCTCTCTTACCACGCATCAGAACCATCAGCAAATCCTGCCAGCTTTGCCTTCAGAATGTGTCCTCCAACGGTTTACTCCTCCCTGTGTACCCTGTCACCAGCCTAACTCAAGCTTCTGTCATCCCTTGCCTGGGCTGTTGGCAATGACATCCAAACTTATCTTTCTGTTTCCAACATGGCCACCCTACACTCTGTTCTCAACATATGATCAAGCACTCTTCTTTTAAAACATCGATTATATTAAGTGACCCATTTGCTCAAAACCCTTTAAGAACTTTGATCCCATTTAAAGTAAACACAAAGACCTTATCATGATCTAAAAGACCCTCAGAGATCTGGCCCCTGCCTGCCTTTTGGACCTGACTTATGTGCCCTTGCTCCCCCTTGCCTTCTTACTCAGACGGGTCTCCTGTCCCAGGCATTCTCCCACCTCAGGGTTGTTGTTGTTGTTGTTTGTATTTTATTTTCTAAATATGAGAGTCTTCTGCAAGGGTTATCTACACATTCATGAAGTTGTGCATTCATCCCTACTCTCTATGTCCAGAGCATCATCCCAAGCAGAAACTCTGTATCAATTAAATAATACTTCCCTACTACTTTCCTCCCCCAAGGATCTCACAATCTCTATTCTATCTTCTGCCTTTATGAAGTTACTACTTCTAGGTATCTCATATAAGTGGAATCATAAAATATTTATCCTTTTGTGTCTAACTTATTTCACCTGGCAATTTTTTCAAGGTTCATGTATGTCAGATCATGTATCAGAATTTTATACATTTTTAAGACTGAATAATATTCCATTGTATGTGGATATCACATCTTGTTTATTCATTCATTGGTTGATGAGTATTTGGGTTGTTTCTAACTTTTGGCTGTTGTGAATAATGTTGCTATAGAGCACATAAGTATGTGATCAAGTCTCTGCTTTCAATTCCTTTGGGTATATACCTGTAAGTGGAATTGCTGAATCATATGGTAATTCTATGTTTAACTTTTTGAAGAACAACGAAACTGCAGCTGCACAAGGGGTTCAATTTCTTCCTATCTTCATTAACTCTTATTATTTTCCATTTTGTTGATAATGGTTATCCTAAAGGGTATAACATATTATAATATTGTGGTTTTTATTGTTATTTGTATTTACTGAATGACCAGTGATGCTAAGCATCTTATCCTGAGCTTATTGGTCATTTGCGTATCTTCTTTAGACAAATATCTATTTAAATACTTTGCCTATTCTTAATTTGGATTATTTGTTCTTCATCATTGAGTTTTAGGATTTTTTAGATAGTTGGTTTATAACCTTTATAAAATAAGTGATCTGAAAATATTTTTTTCCATTCCACATGTAGTTTTTTGCCAATATTGATAGCATACCTTGAGGCACAATTTTTTTTTTCTTTTTTAAAATTTTGATGACTTTCAGTTTATTATTTTCTCTTGTTGCTTGTGCTTTTGGTGTCATATCCAAGAAATCATTGCCAATTTCAATGTCATGAACATTTTCCCCTATGTTTAATTGTAAGAGTTTTATACTTTTACTTACACTTTGGTCTTTGATCTATTTTCAGTTAAGTTTTGTGTGTGCCATCATAGAAGGGTGCAAATTCACTTTTTACACGTTGATATCCAGTTTTCTAGGTTACCTTTTCCCCATTGAATGGTCTTGGCACCCTTGTTGAAAATCTTTCTTTTCCTTCCTTTTCTCCCTCCCTCACTCCGTTCCTCCCTCCCTCCCTTTTTTCTTCCCTTCCTTCCTCCCTCCCTCCCTTCCTTCCTTCCTTCCTTCCTTCTTTCTTTCTTTCGACTAATAGTTGCGGCTAAAAGTCTCAATACTATTTTGAACAGAAGTGGTTAAAGAGAGCATCCTTGTCTTGTTTCTGAACTTGGGGAAAGCTTTCACCTCTCACCATTATACATGATATTGGCTGTTGACTTTTCATAGGTGATTTTTATCATGTTTAAGTAATTTCCTTCTACTCCTAGTATGTTGAGTATTTTTTTATATTTTAAAATTTTCTTTAAGGTTTTTTATTTCTTTATATTTTAGTTTTGATGGATTGTGTTCTTCTAGGAATTTGTCTGTTTCGTCTTGGTTATCCAATTTGTTGGAGTAGATTTGTTGATGGTACACTCTTATAATCGTTTTTATTTCTGTGAGTTCAGGATGGCTGTACTCATATTCACTTCTGATTTTAAAAGTTTGAGTCCTCTCTCTTTTTTAGTCAATCTGTTTTTTAAATATTGTTGATCTCTTCAAAGAAACAACTTTGGTTTCATTGATTTTTCTCTATTTTCTATTATTTATTTTAAAGATCTTGCTCTAAACCTATTCTTTCTTCTGCTAGTTTTGGGTTTAATTAGCTCTTCTATTTCTAGTTCACTATGGTATAAATTTAGGTTTAACTTATGCATTTACAGATATAAATATTCTTCTTGTCACTGCTTTCACTGCATTCCATAAGTTTTGGTGTGCTGTGACTTCACTTTCATTTATCTCCAGGTATATTATAATTTTTATTGTTTTTTTTTCTTTGACTAATTGGTTATTTTAGGTGTGTTGTTTAATTTCCATATATTTGTGACTTGTCCAGTTTTCTTCTGTTACTGAGTTTTGGCTTCATTTCATTGTGGTCACAAAAGATACCTTTTAAGATTTCAGTCTTCTACAAATTTTTGAGACTTATTTTGTGGCCTAACATAAGCTCCATCTGGAGAATGTTTACAGTGCACTTTAAAAAAGAAAGTTGGGTGGATTATTCTATATATGTCTGCTAGGTCTACTTTGTTTATAATTGTGTTCAATCCTCTTTTTCCGTACTGGTATTCTGTCTAGGTGTTCTATCCATTATGGAAAGTTGTGCATTGAAGTTTCTAACTATTACTGTAGAACTGTCTATTTCTCCCTTCCATTCTATCAATGTTTACTTCATGGATTTTGGGGCTCTGACATCTGACATATATGTTTGTTTCATCTTCTTGGTGAATTGACCCTTTTATCAATACATAATATCTTTTTTCCTTCTTTAAAAATGTTTTAATGTAAAATCTATTTTGTCTGATAGCCACCACAGCTATCTTTTTGTGATTATTTGCAGGGAATATATTTTTTAATCCTTTCACCTTCATCCTATTTGATCTATTCAGATCTATTTAGATTTATTTAGAACTAAAACACTTTCTCGTAGACAGAAGATAGTTGGATCATGAATATTTGTCTATTCTACCAATTTTTGCATTTTCATTGTAAAAAAAATACATTTCCGTTTTAAGCAATTACTGATACAGAATAAATGACTTCTGCCATTTTACTATTTGTTTTATGTATGTTTTATAGCTTTTGTCCTTTAACTCCATTACTGCCTCTTCTCATGTTTAGTTGTTTCTTACAATGATACATTTTGATTCCCTTCTCATTTCATTCTGTGGATATTCTATAGATATTTTATTTCTGGGTAGTACGGGGATGACATGACATCTTAAATTATAACAATCTATTTTGAATTGATGCCAACTTAACTTCGATTGCATACAAAAACTGTACTCCTGTTCAGCTACTTCCCCATCCCTTTGTGTTATTGATTTCACAAATTACATTTTTATACATTGTGCACCTGATAACATTGATTTATAATTATTTTACATATTTGTATTTTAAATTCTATAATAAATAAAAAGTGAGGTTACAAAACAAAATTGCAATAATCACTTTTTCATTTGCCCATGTATTTACCTTTACCATAGATCTTTATATCTTTAGATGGATTTGAGTTATTGTGTAGCATCCTTTCATGATGTAGCTTGTGTAGCTGATAGGCTAGGTCTTGTGGTGTTGAACTCAGTCAGCTTTTATCTGGAATTATCTTAATTTCTCCTTTGTTTTTGAAGGACGGTTTTGTTGGATATAGAGTTTTCAATGACAGACCTTTTCTTAGCACTTTAAGTACATTATCCCACTGCCTTCTAGCCTCCAAGTTTTCTGATGAGAAATTGACTGAAAAAATCATTGACAACCCCTTGTATTTGAGTCACTTTTCTCTTGCTGCTTTCAAGATTCTCTCTTCATCTTTAGTGTTTGACAATAATGTATCTTGGGTTATAATGTATCTTGGTGTGGGTATCTTTGAGTTTATTCTAGGTGGAATTTGTTGACCTTGTTGACTTTGTAAAATTTAGCCTTTCATAAAATTTAGGAAGTTTTCAGCCATTATGTCTTCAAATATTCTTCTGTCCCTTTATCTCTGTTTCCCTTTTGGGATTCCCACAATGTGTATTGGTCTGCTCTATGGGATTTTACAAGTCATACAGCCTTTCTTCACTTTTCTTCATTATTTTCTCTTTCTGTTCCTCAGATGTGGCAGTTTCATTTGTCATTCTACTTTAATATTTGTTTCCTTCTCTCAGTTTCTCTAATCTTCTTCTGAACTCCTCTTGTGTAATTTCCATTTCAGTTATTGTGCTTTTTAGCTCCAGAATTACATTTTAGCTCCTTTTAATAATATATATATATCTTTATTAATATTATCATTTTGTTTATACATTTTTCTGTCTTTGCCCATGTCTTTCCTTAGTGCTTTGAAGGCTTTTAAACAATTGTTTTGAAGTCTTTGTCTAGCAAGTCCAATATCTCAGTTTCTTCACATATATTATCTGTTGATTTATTCTGTTCCTTTGAATGAGCCAAGCTTTCTTATTTCTTTGCGCGCATTGTGATTTTATGTTGAAAACTGGACACTGGAACCTTATAATGTGGTAACTCTACAGATCAGATTCTCCCTGATCCCAAGGGTTTGCTGTTTGTTGACTATCATAGGGATCAGCCTGAGGTGAAAGTTTAAGGTCTTCTCAGGTTTCTTCTGAGCCTATGATTCTTTCTCAGCACTTAACAGTGCCTTTATAAAATCCCTATGCACATTGTTATTTTTGAATGTCCACTAAAACATATATAGCTCCTTGAGATCTTCTGGAAGCCACTTCAGTTGGTGTGGGTGGACACAGTGGCAGTCAACCTCTGTATCTGCACCCCTGTGATCAAAAGCAGGAGTCTGCAATTCAGCACAGAAGTCCAACATTTAGAGGACATGGTGCTTATTGCCCATGCTACCTCCAGCAAGCCATGCCAGAAACATGATGCCCATCCCCACAGATGTCCGCCACAAGCCTGTGGGGAAGGAGCTGAGTAGATGCTACCACTCTGAAGGCTCACATTGACCAGGCTCAACCACAGATTCCCATCCAGGCTTTCCTTAGAAACTGACAGTGCTCAAAGGAAATAAAGAGTTCCAAAACAGTCACTTTTGACACTTTCTGCCTGGATAATTGATGCTTATTTTGTTGGTTTGTTTGTTTTAATTTTTGAATTTTATTTAATTAATTTTTTTATATAGCAGTTTCTTATTAGTTATCCATTTTATACATGTTAGTGTATATATGTCAATCCCAATCTCCCAATTCATCCCACCATCACCACCCCCCCCCCGCCACTTTCCCCCTTTGGGGTCCATACGTTTGTTCTCTACATCTGTGTCTGTATTTCTGCCCTGCAAACTGGTTCATCTGTATCATTTTTGTAGGTTCCACGTATATGTGTTAATGTACGATATTTGTCAATGTTTTTTTCAATGGTTCTGTATGGGAATGAGAACTTGTAGAGTCTTAGTCTGCCATTTTGCTTTTTGCTTACTTTTGAATTTATTCAGATCTCTGTTCAAATGTCATCTTAATAGAACGATCTTCCCTGAAAATTCTCTATAAAAAAATAACACTTTCCTTTGACATGCATGTTCTTTTGCTGCTTCATATTTGTTTTTTCTCACATTCGTCCTACCATGTATATTTATCTGTTCATTGTCACCAATTTCTCTAAAATGAAAGTTTCATGCAGGCAAGGACATTTTATCCTCTTTCAACAGCATAGCTCAAAGACCAGAAGAGGGCCTGACTCTTCCTGGGCACTCAGGACAATTTTGCTGAATGATGATCATTGTTCACATGTGACACATACCTTTGCCTTTTTTGAACTGCATGTGTTTAGGCAAAACAAGTTCTTTCTTTTTTTGTTTCTCTTTTCACTGTTTTTCACTTTCCATTTTACTCCTTCACATACACATTGATGAGTAAGTTTAATTCAGGGGTATTAGAGGCAGAGTCGAATATATATATATATATAATCTATCTATCTATATATATTTTTTTATTTATTTATTATTTTTTTTTTTTTTTGTGGTACATGGGCCTCTCACTGTTGTGGGCTCTCCCATTGCGGAGCACAGGCTCTGGATGTGCAAGCTCAACAGCCATGGCTCACAGGCCCAGCTGCTCCACGGCATGTGGGATCCTCCCGTACCAGGGCATGAACCTGTGTCCTCTGCATGGGCAGGCAGACTCTCAACCACTGTGCCACCAGGGAAGCCCGAAGATATATTTTTAAATTTAATTTTGTGGGAGTTATCAGTTGCTTGCTCATCAGTGAGTCAAGCTGATATTTAAACATCATTTGGCTTGACAAAACTTATCCTGAAACTCACACAAAATTTATACTAAACTAAAAGACATTAGAAACCCAAGAAAAAGATAAGGAAAGATCTGTGTGTTAAGATAAATATTCAGTAGTGTTTGGCAGCACTGGCCAATATAATTTGAGGAAGAAGAAATGAGGTTTAAATGTTGGTAAGAGAAGGCTATCATTATTAATAGTTATCTATAAATATTCAAGACTACAAACTGTAAGCTATTAGAACTAATGAGTATTTAGTAAATTGCCAGGATATAAGATAAATCTTAGGAGAATCAAAAGCTCTCATTGAAATAATCAATTATAATTTTTAACTTCAAAAAGATGCAATTTATAATGAAGTTAAAATCAGCAGGGTTAACAAATGTTAAAAATTACCTGTCAATAAAATTGAAAAGAAGATCTAAAGAACTATTAAATATAGTAAAGACAAAAAATAACTTAATAAACAGAAAAGTCATCATATTTCTACATGAAAAATCTCAATGCTAAAGTATGTTAAATATTTCAAAATCTATAAATGTATGCACTTCACATTAAAATCTTTGTAGTATAATTTATGAAATTTGTATGATTATTTATGTAAGAATATCTACATTTTCTTAATAGAATAATAAAGAGAATTTCATTTTCAAATATTAACACACAGTATGAAGCTATGTTAATTAAAATTGTGGGATGTGATTCAAAAACTGACAATTTTGTCAATAGAACAGATTAGAGAATCTAAAATATGTAGAATTAGCTGCATTATAATGGTGGCAGTTCTAATTAGTGGCAAGTAGATTGACTTTTCAATATGTGTCATTGGGATATTTGGCTAAATTTTTAGAAAAAATATTAATTCCTACCTTACCCATACTCAAAATAAATGGTGGATGGATTTTAAAAATCAAATGTAAAAAATATAATCATAAAATCATCAAGAAAAATTTAGCAAATTGCACATTGAGCTTGAGGATAAGTAAGGCCTTAGCAAGTAAGACAAAATTTTAGAAACTATAAAAAAGATTAAGAGATTTGCCTATAAAAAAACTAAAAGAGCTGGGCAGTGAAAGGTACCATAAATAAAATAAGAACCCATATACTGGAATAAAATACTTTCTTCTGGTACAGCTAATGGCTATGCAAATTAATATCTAAACTTATAAAATAATTCTGTCAATAAAAGAAGAAATACAAATAACCCAAAAGGTAAGTCAACAAAGGATAAAATCTGACAATTCACAAAGTAAGACATTTATATGGTCAATGAATAGATGAAAATATGCCCAACTTTACTAGCAATTAAAGGAACGCAAATTAAAATAGCAAAGTCGGGCTTCCCTGGTGGCGCAGTGGTTGAGAGTCTGCCTGCCAATGCAGGGGACACGGGTTTGTGCCCCAGTCCGGGAAGATCCCACATGCTGCAGAGCAGCTGGGCCCGTGAGCCATGGCCGCTGAGCCTGCATGTCCGGAGCCTGTGCTCCGCAACAGGAGAGGCCACAACAGTGAGAGGCCTACATACAAAAAAAAAACAATAGCAAAGTCTATGCAGATTGGTAAGATTTTTCAGAGTTTGACAATATTGAGGGTTGCCATCAGGATGTGGAGGTGGTGTCACTATTTTCACAAATTGTAGATACAAAGTGAAAATTAGTTCAGCCCCTTTGGGTTTTAGATGTGCATAGCCTTTGACTCAGAAATTGTATTTTTCAGAGTTCATCTAGGGAAATATGTATGCACATGAACATGAATATGTGTGTGTGGTACCCCATTGTTTCGAACAGTGAAATTGGAAGTAATCTGTGAGAACAAACTGAGCACAGGAAAATAAATTATAATACAGCTGTTGTTAGGAATAATATGGAGTCATTAAGAGGAATGTATTGTCTGTATGTACTGACACAGAAATGTAGGTAAGCTTTAATATTAGAGTATAAAGCAGAGTGGTAGAGGTATACAAATACCAAGATCCCCTCTGTGCCTAGAACAAAGAAGTTCAGAAAGATGTTCTCCTATTAACAGTAGTTACCTCTAAAATTAGTGTTTGAAGACAGGAAATAGGCTCGAGAGAATAGAAAAGGAGCTGAAGAGAAATTATTATTTTCTCTCTAGATTTTTCTACATCATTCTTACCATAAGCAAGTATTTGTCCTATAATTAAAATGAAAAAGCTCACAAATTAAAAAACAATATGAACTAATGATAGGCATGTACTGAGTGTTAATAAAGGACAGAGGAGGTCTCAGAGTAGCAGACAAAAGTTCCCAGGGAAGTTGGTTTAAAGATAATACATGTGGCTGATTCACTTCACTGAACAGCAGAAACTAACACAACATTGTAAAGCAACTATACTCCAATAAACAAATAATAATAATAAAGATAAAGAACCGGGAATTCCCTGGAGGTCCGGGGGTTAGGACTTCGTGTTTCCACTGCAGGGGGCACGGGTTCAATCCCTGATCAGGGAAATAAGATCCCAAATGCGTAATTACCTGTGGATGAGTATATCCTAAGTTCCTACTTGACTATATCCTTGCATTTTATCATACATTCCTGTATGACATTACAGAATTTGTCTGTGAGTGTGATTCTGTTTGTGTGGGTTCCGGAATTGAAGAATTAGAAATTTTCAAAAATATATTGCTTATTTATCACTTATTGTTTCAAGGCAGCAATTAGTTAGAACCTCATAGCATTACCTCTTTAACCTGTGCCTCTTCAACTTAACTACTCTTGAGGACTGGTAATGTTTATTTGCAATGTAAATTATGGGTATTAAACAGCAAAGGAATGATGTTTCCCCTAAATACGCAGCAATTGCAAAAGCAGCTTTTGATCATTTTGGAAAAACTGAAATTCTTCTGTCTCCATTAAATGAGTGTATTTTTTTCCTCTAAGGCAACTAGGTACTTGTAAGATTGTAAGATTGACTACCACCAGCTCTCCCCAGGTGTATTTATTGAATTTAATATTTTCATTTTGTTGCCAGAAATGTCGTAATTGTGGAGAATGGCAAGAGATAATAAAATATAGATAGAACCAGCCTAATCCTATCATCCCTGGAAATGTTTTTCATACACCTTAAATTTGGATCCTGGCTCCATTTCAGTCTGTTCAATGTTGATGGAACAATGAAATGCAGACCTTACTAGCCAAGGAAAATACTACTTCAATCATCAGGTAGGTGTGTGGCAGGCAGCCATACAGGAATTCAAAGTCAATAAATCTAAAACTCCATACAAACAGTGAGACAGGGAGCCCCAGAACACTGCTGCCTTAGACAGCATGTTCATTTTGCCAATCACCAAAGGCAAGTTCAATGCTCTGCAGCTCTTGAGATAGCTGAGTACACAAGATTTTTCACTTATTTCAAATAGATCTAGCCTAGAAGTGTTATCTGTCTCTTACTCAGTTTCTGACCCAAACTGATTTTCTTTAGTGTGAAAAGTAGTTGGCTTACAGTGACTTCTTTTTAGTTAAATATTTCTCAAAGTGCTAACATTTCAAATCCATGCAGTATCAGGAAAGATTATTTATCTTCCATATTTTAGAGACAGGACACTCCCACACATTAGAGTTTACATGGCTTGCCTAGAGTAATAACAGAAAGTTTTGTCTCATAGTCTGGAACTTTCTTTGGAACCACACTAGTTTACCCTAATGAAGTGTGAAGTCCCCAAAGCATTAACAAACAGCAAAAAACAAAAGAATGAATTGAGAGAAAGGGGGACAGAGAAGGAAGGAAAAAAGCGTACTGGGGGAAAGGGAAAATGAGAAGAAAAATAAGAGGAAATTCGATCATAAATTTGAAACCAAAATGAAATAAATCCATTATTAGGTGCTGTTACAATAATAGAATATAAAAGCTCAGGCATCATTCTTTAATCCAAAATTAACTCCAGAAAACTGTACTGAGGACCCACGATGCTGGATAAAATAGATAACAAAAGAACCCCAAAATATAAGACTAAGATACAATCCACCCAACAAGGAAGACAAACAGCAAGACAGCAATTTTCTGTCCAATCAATGTCATCAAGCCTTTCCAAATAATTCAACTTAGTTTTTATAACATAAAAAAGTAAGAAGAAGAAGAGCAGAGAGGGGAGGCTGTGGGGAGGAGAGAGAGAGAGAGAGAGAGGAGGAAAGACATCTGTTCTTTAATGCACTCATTTGAAATTTGTTTATGGAACATTTAATTAAATTATGTAAAGCACGAAAGTTTTGGAAACAAGCACATCCAATGAGAGGAGGATGGTTCAGCCATATTAGACAAGAACTTACTAGCAGGGAGTATTCAGGATTCTATTAACATCTGTCTGTAAGGTTTACAGAGTGTAGATTACTTCAGTGCATTATTAAGTTGAAGTCAGTTCAGAGAGCTTCTACTGTAAATGACCGATAACAATCTGTTGTCCTTTCAGCACTCGCTTTCTGAAATTGTTCTGGAAGTGAACTCAGTTGGGAGGCATTCTTCTAAGTGATTTAAAATAATGGATTTAGAAACCTCAAATGTATGCCCGCTGTGAATAAACCCTCTTGTAAATCCAGAAAGGATTATTTTCTCCTGTAGATAAGATTCCTCATTGAGGGAAACCCCATCTTCTACCAGCCATTCAGGGTAATTCAGCAGCACCATCAGCACACAATTAGGATTGTAGGCTCTAGGTGGGGAATTCTTTCCTATGATATCTGTAAGATGAGAACCAAGCTTTTTCATGCTTTTCTCCAACTTTAAGGCAATGTAGCTGAGTTAAATGCAAGATGAGTTGTCCAAAATTATTCTTGGATCACAGGGCATTCTTGGTGATAGAAAACATAAATATGATAGAAAATAGCTCAAAGCTTCCAAAGAAGGAGGTAAAAAAAAACAGTGTTTTCCAGAATCTGATTACTATGGCCAAATATGTGTGCATTTGTGTCTACACCTGTATGTGTTCATGTGTGCATGTGTGTCTGGTCTTTTCTTTATAAAAGCCACTACTTAATAATCCAAAGAAGCTAAGCAGTAATTGAGGAAAATAATCGTTTTACAAAATATTCATTAAATATTTGTTGAAATAAAAAGCTCATATATATACTTGCTGTTTGACTGAAACACAGCTTTCTAGCACATCAGTTTAAATAATTTGGACTTGATGCCCACCATTAATCCACAGGGAATATAACTGAAGGATAATAAACATTAGGGAGACACATCTCCATTGGAAATATTTACCCTGGACCCTTCTTACTTTACTTCTCTTGTTTTTTTTTTCTTCTCCAATCCAGTCTCATCATGCATTTGAATGGAATTATTATTCAATTACCAATCATTGAGCACTAACTACTGTACTGAGTAGTTGAATAATACATATGCCTTTGAATTTTAAAGAATTTTGAGACATACCTCATTTTCTAGTTGAGGGGGAAAAAAAGCAACTTGTCTGATGTTACACACAATCACGGCTGGAACGAACATCCTCCTAACTCTAAAACCCATGGTTTCCCAGGTCGATCCTTAGCTTCCCCAAGGACTTGGGATTTCACTCACTATTTACTTTCCCTAATTTAGATGCATATGAATAATTTACCTTAATGTCAGCCTTCTGAAAAAGAAAAGTCTGGCTCTATTTCTATATTTCTTGTCTAAAAGGTTCCACCATTGTAGGACTAGAATAGTAAAATACAGAATATGTCTGCAATTAAAAAAAAAAGCACTAAGTGAGTTCTGAGATTTTCTTTTGTTTGCTATATAATAGACACCTTTAAATTCCCTGCTATTTGTGAATCTGAGGTATATAGGGATGTGGCAGAAAATGATCAGGTCATGATGCTTTTATACAAATTGTTCCAAAAGATTATACTTGGGTTAGTGCTTTTAATTCAGTTTTGTCCCATGGAGTTCAAATATGAGAGTTCTATCTACAACTTATGTGAAATAATTCATCAAAGGTAAAGGGATTAATGGTATGTCTTGCTCTATACTCACTCCTACATTTGACATTCAACAAATGTGCATGACTGTCTCCTAATTTGGGGATGGCATCATGTCCAGGGGCTTAATATGGCTACATTGCTTATATTGAGGTTCACCTAGGAGCTGTGCTGGTCAAAAGTTAATTTAAAACATAAGCTTCATGAAAATAAAAGTATCTTTTTCCATTTGTTCTGGTAGGAGAGTGATCTTGCATTCCTTGTGATCCCCATGTCACTGTTTAATAATGTATATTGTGAGTGATTGGCTAGTATCCTACCCAAAGGAAGAGGATTTTAGAATTTGGGCTTTTTTTCTGTTAATAAATGGAAGGATTTTACATCTGCAAGAAAGCTTAGGTACTTCCGTTCATTCATTGTGCATATATTTCTACCATTTTTTAAACAAAGAGTTCTATTTAATTTTTTACATAAGAATGTAAAACTTCTCTGTGTCAAAATGTACTATAAGCTAAACAGGAGACACTAGGAAAAAATGCTTGCTAACATGTATAAAACAAAGTTGCTATTCTTATTTTAAAATTTTTATTGGGGTATAGTTGCTTTACAATGTTGTGTTAGTTTCTGCTGTACAATGAAGTGAATCAGCTATATGTATACATATATCCCTTCCCTCTTGGACCTACCACCCATCCCTCCTATCTAGGTCACCACAGAGCACTGAGCTGAGCTCCCCGTGCTATACAGCAGGTTCCCACTAGCTATCTATTTTACACATGGTAGTGTGTTGTTACAATGTTACAAATGTTACAAGTCATGAGAAATACATTCCAAAATAAAAGGAGGAAAAGATATTAGTGTGTAAAATGCACAAAAATGTGAAAAAATGTAAACCTTTACTAATAATAGAAGAAATGCAAATTAAAGTAACAATGGACTTCTCTTTCTCTTTATCAAATGGGCATTATGTTTTTCCAAAGGAAGATACTTAATGTTGACAAGAGTACATAAATTTTGGTATTCACGGGGCGGGGGTGGCAAATGTTCTGGAACCAAACTCCTGTGAATACTGAGAGAGGGCTATGTTTAGGCTTATTTTCAATTCTCTGGCATCAATCAGTTTTTACTTACCTACAATGTATGAAAAGGGGAATAAATGGACCTAGAGTCTTTTATGTGGCCTTAGGAGGGTTGCCAGAAAAAAAAAAAGACAAGAAAACTTGTCAGAAATCACTAATTCACACTTGCCACTTACTCAGCTGAATGTTAGCAACTCTGAGGTGTTATTCCTAAAATTCAAGGAGCTCTTTTGTATACATCTTATCTAAAATAGCTGCACCCGTCTCTTGTGTCACCATTCTATGATTTTGCTTTTCTTTCTTTTTATTCAAAGTATGTGTCAGTGCCTGAAATTTTAAATTAATTCATTTATCATTTATCATCTTTCATCTTCTTTAAGAAGGAAAACTGTATAAAGACATCAGTGTCTTATCTTGTTTACCACTAAATTCCCAGTGTCTAAACAGTGGCTGGCACAGGGTCAAAAATAATTATATATTATTTTATATTGTAATTAAATCTATATAAACATACGTAAATACATAAAATATATATAAATATACATTAAATATATCCTTAATTTGAAATATATATATAATTAAATATATATAATATATATTGATCAGAAAGAATGAAAGAGGAAGGGAAGAAAGAAAAGCAAGAGAAAAACAAGGAAGGAAGTTAGAAGAACGAGGAATGGAGAAAAGGAGAAAGGAAAGATACAAGGAAGAAAAAGAAAGACACAAAAAAGAGAGAAAAAGAGGGCAAAATCTTGAGTGTCTTATACTTCTTTGTACGCTTGACAATTCTCAGCATAGTGTTTAGCACAGTGTCATTCACATATACGACAATAACTTGAAAATAACCTAAAGTCACACAAAAAAAAACCACTAAAAACTGGATTTAAACTTTTTGGGAAATTAAGATCTTTAAAAACCATTGTGCATATGAGGGAAAAAATTTTAAAGCACATACACAGTTCCAAGCAGGACATATGCCCCAAAAAGGCATGAGACAGTCTTAAGCCTTCACCTTGGGCTGAACTGAAAGCTTAGAACATGCTGTTAATTGATGAAGTTCTGAGAGAGGTAGCTATTTTCTCAGTTTTGAAACAAACATCTTTAGACAAAAAAACTGGGAAAGAGGGCTTCCTTGGTGGTGCAGTGGTTGAGAGTCCGCCTGCCAATGCAGGGGACACGGGTTCATGCCCCAGTCTGGGAAGATCCCACATGCTGCGGAGCGGCTGGGACTGTGAGCCATGGCCGCTGAGCCTGCACGTCCAGAGCCTGTGCTCCACAACGGGAGAGGCTGCAACAGTGAGAGGCCCATGTACCAAAAAAAAAAAAAAAAAAAATAGCAAAGTCTGTGCAGATTGGTAAGATTTTTCAGAGTTTGACAATATTGAGGGTTGCCATCGGGTTGTGGAGATGGTGTCATTATTTTCACAAATTGTAGAAACAAAGTGAAAATTAGTTCAGCCCCTTTGGGTTTTAGATGTGCATAGCCTTTGACTCAGAAATTGTATTTTTCAGAGTTCATCTAGAGAAATATGTATGCACATGAACATGAATATATGTGTATGGTACCCCATTGTTTTGAACAGTGAAATTGGAAGTAATCTGTGAGAACAAACTGAGCACAGGAAAATAAATTATAATATGGCTGTTGTTAGGAATAATATGGAGTCATTAAGAGGAATGTATTGTCTGTATGTACTGACACAGAAATGTAGGTAAGCTTTAATATTAGAATATAAAACAGAGTGGTAGAGGTATACAAATACCAAGATCCCCTCTGTGCCTAGAACAAAGAAGTTCAGAAAGATGTTCTCCTATTAACAGTAGTTACCTCTAAAATTAGTGTTTGAAGACAGGGAATAGGCTCGAGAGAAGCTCGAGGGCTTCCCTGGTGACGCAGTGGTTGAGAGTCTGCCTTTCGATGCAGGGGACATGGGTTCATGCCCCTGTCCAGGAAAATCCCACATGCTGCGGAGCGGCTGGGCCCGTGAGCCATGGCCGCTGAGCCTGCACGTCCGGAGCCTGTGCTCCGCAACGGGAGAGGCCACAACAGTGAGAGGCCCGCGTACTGCAAAAAAAAAAAAAAAAGAAAAAGAAAAAATGGGAAAATACAAGCCCTTCAAAGGAACAAAATAAATCTCCAGAAACCATCTCTGAAGAAACACAGGCATCAGACTTTCTAGACAAAGAGTATAAAACAACTGTCTTAATATGTTTAGAGAACTAAAGGAGAACATGAACACAGAACTATAGAATATGAAATAGGAAGAAAATGAGAATATCAAAAAAAGATAAATATCATTAGAAAGAAGAGTCAAACAAATTTTGGAGCTGAAAAATACAATAACTCAATTGTAAAATTCATGAAAGAAAACTCATAAGTCTTCAGGCAGAAAAAACAATCAGCCAACCTAAGGATAGGACAATTGAAATTCCTGAGTCTGAGAATAGGGGGAAATAGACTCTAGAATAGTAATGTGGTGTAAGAGATTGTGGGACACCATAAAGTCAACCAATATATGGATTATGGGAGTCCTAGAAGGGAAAAATTATAGAGAGAAAGGGCAGTGATTATTTGAAGAAGTAATGGCCAGAAACATCCCAAATTTGAGGGAAGACATGAATCTACAAATTCAAGAAGCCAATGAAATCCTAGTAGGATAAGTCCAAAGAGGCCCACACAGTGAGATATTAAAAGCAAACAACTGGACAAAGACTTGAAAGCAGCAAGAGAATAGTAATTTGTCACTTAAAAAGGAATTTTAAGGAAAATTACTAGCAGATTTATTAGCAGAAACCTTGGAGGCCCGGAGGCAGTGGTATGGTATATGTAAAAAGAAAATAAAAAACGCTACAAATCAAGAATTCTATATCTGATAAAAGTGTCCTTCGAATATGAGGGAGAAATTGAGACATTCCAAAATAAGCAAAATTTGAGGGTGTTCATTACCACTACCTCTGCCCTACTAGAAATGCTAAATGCAGTTCTACTAGTTGAAATGAAAGGATACTAGACTGTTACTCAAAGTCATATAAAAATATTATATATAGTTTATTTTAAAGTTATATACATGGACAAATATAAAAACCAGTGTAATTGTAATTCTGATTTGTAATTCCACTTTTCATTTCTACAGAATTTTAAAGATAAATGCATATAAAATAACTTAAAATCTATGTTAATGAGTACAAAATGAATATAGATGTAGTTTGTAACATCAGTAACATAAAGTAGGGGAGAGGTTCAGGTATAAGTAGAGATTTTGTTTGTTTGTTTGTTTGTTTTGCAGTACGCGGGTCTCTCACTGTTGTGGCCACTCCTGTTGCAGAGCACAGGCTCCGGACGCGCAGGCTCAGTGGCCATGGCTCACGGGCCCAGCCGCTCCGTGGCACGTGGGATCCTCCCAGACCGGGGCACGAACCCGCATCCCCTGCATCGGCAGGCGGACTCTCAACCACTGCGCCACCAGGGAAGCCCTAAGTAGAGATTTTGCATGCAACTGAAGTTAAGTTGGTATCAATTTAAAATAAATATTAAAAGTTTTAGGATGTTATATCAAACCTCTATGGTAACCCTAAAGACTATTACTATAGAATATATGGAAAGGAAAGAAAAGGGAATCAAAATAATCACTGCAAAAGAAAATCTTTAAACAAATAAGAAAGCAGTAGTAGAGGAAATGAAGGACAAAAGAGCTAAAAGACATGCACAAAACAAATAACAAAATATGAAAACTCTTTCCATATCAGTAATTACTTTAAACATAAATGGATTAACTTCTCCAATCAAAAGATGTAACTGGAAGAATGAGTAAAAAAATGAGATCCACTACAAGCTATCTGCAAGAGTCTCAGTTTAGGTTTAAGAATATTCATACAAGGGAACTGAAAACAATTTAAAAGATGTATTCCATACAAATATTAATCAAAAGAGAGCAAAATAAGGATGGTGATACTAATGTCACACAAGAGACTTTAAGTCAAAAACAGTTACATTAGTTTTTTACTGAACTCTACCCACCAGAGCAACAGCCAACTCCACCCACCACCAGTCTCTCCCATCAGGAAACTTACACAAGACTCTTAGATAGCCTCATCCACCAGAGGGCAGACAGCAGAAGCAAGAAGAACTACAATCCTGCAGCCTATGGAACAGAAAAAACCACATTCACAGAAAGATAGACAAGATGAAAAGGCAGAGGACTATGTACCAGATAAAGGAACAAGATAAAACCCTGGAAAAATAACTAAATGAAGTGGAGAGAGGCAACTTTCCAAAAAAAGAATTCAGAATAACGATAGTGAAGATGATCCAGGACCTCGGAAAAATAATGGAGGCAAAGATGGAGAAGATGCAAGAAATGTTTAACAACGATCTAAAAGAATTTAAGAACAAACAAACAGAGATGAACAATACAATAACTGAAATGAAAAATGCACTGGAAGGAACCAATACCAGAATAACTGAGGCAGAAGAACGGATAAGTGACCTGGAAGACAGAATAGTGGAATTCACTGCTGCAGAACACACTGAAGAAAAAAGAATGAAAAGAAATGAAGACAGCCGAAGAGACCTCTGGGACAACATTAAATGCAAAAGCATTCACATTATAGGGATCCCAGAAGGAGAAGAGAGAGAGAAAGGACCCAAGAAAATATGTGGAGAGATTATAGTTGAAAACTTCCCTAACAACATGGGAAAGGAAATAGCCACCCAAGTTCAGGAAGCACAGAGAGTCCCATACAGAATAAACCCAAGGAGAAACATGCCAAGACACATAGAAATCAAAATGGCAAATATTAAAGAAAAATTATTGAAAGCAGCAAGGGAAAAATGACAAATAACATACAAGGGAACTCCCATAAGGTTAACAGATGATTTCTCAGCAGGAACTCTACAAGCCAGAAGGGAGTGGCATGATATACTTAAAGTGATGAAAGGGAAGAACCTACAACCAAGATTACTCTACCCAGCAAGAATCTCATTCAGATTTGATGGAGAAATCAAAAGCTTTACAGACAAGCAAAACTAAGAGAATTCAGCACCACCAAACCAACTTTACAACAAATGCTATAGGAACTTCTCTAAGTGAGAAACACAAGAGAAGAAAAGGACCTACCAAAACAAATCCAAAACAATTAAGAAAATGGTAATAGGAACATACATATTGATAATTACCTTAAACGGGAATGGATTAAATGCTCCAACGAAAAGACATAGGTTTGCTGAATGGATACAAAAACAAGACCCATATATGTGCTGTCTACAAGAGACCCACTTCAGACCTAGGGACACATACAGACTGAAAGTGAGGAGAAGGAAAAAGATATTCCATGCAAATGGAAATCAAAAGAAAGCTGGGGGGCTACACTGGTGGCTCAGTGGTTGAGAGTCCACCTGCCTTTGCAGGGGACATGGGTTTGTGCCCCGGTCCGGGAGGATCCCACATGCCACGGAGTAGCTGGACCCGTGAGCCATGGCTGCTGAGCCTGTGCGTCCAGGGCCTGTGTTCCACAATGGGAGAGACCACAACAGTGAGAGGCCCGCGTACCACAAATAATAAAAAAAAGAAAGCTGGAGTGGCAATACTCATATCTGATAAAATAGACTTTAAAATAAAGAATGTTACAAGAGACAAGGAAGGTCACTACAAAATGATCAAGGGATCAATCCAAGAAGAAGATATAACAATTATAAATATATATGCACCCAAAATAGGAGCACCTCAATACATAAAGCAACTGCTAACAGCTATAAAAGGGGAAATTGACAGTAACACAATAATAGTGGGGGACTTTAACACCTCACTTACACCAATGGACAGATCATCCAAACAGAAAATTAATAAGGAAACACAAGCTTTAAATGACACAAGAGGGGCTTCCCTGGTGGCGCAGTGGTTGAGAGTCCACCTGCCGATGCAGGGGACGCGGGTTCGTGCCCCGGTCTGGGAGGATCCCACGTGCCGCAGAGCGGCTGGGCCGGTGAGCCATGGCCGCTGAGCCTGCGCGTCCGGAGCCTGTGGTCCGCAACGGGAGAGGCCACGGCAGTGAGAGGCCCGTGTCCTGCAAAAAAAAAAAAAAAAAAAAAAAAAGACACAAGAGACCAGATAGATTTAACTGATATTTATAGGACATTCCATCAAAAACAGCAGATTACACTTTCTTCTCAAGTGTGCATGGAACATTCTCCAGGATAGATCACATCTTGGGTCACAAATCAAGCCTCAGTAAATTTAAGAAAATTGAAATCATATCAAGCATCTTTTCTGACCACAACACTATGAGATTAGAAATCAATTACAGGGGAAAAAAACGTAAAAAACACAAACACATGGAGGCTAAACAATACGTTACTAAATATCCAAGAGATCACTGAAGAAATCAAAGAGGAAATCAAAAAATACCGAGAGACAAATGACAATGAAAACACGATGATCCAAAACCTATGTGATGCAGCAAAAGCAGTTCTAAGAGGGAAGTTTATAGCTATACAAGCCTACCTCAAGAAACAAGAAAAATCTGAAGTAAACAATCTAACCTTACACCTAAAGGAACTAGAGAAAGAAGAACAAACAAAACCTAAAGTTAGCAGAAGGAAAGAAATCATAAAGATCAGAGCAGAAATAATGAAATAGAAACAAAGAAAACAATAGCAAAGATCAATAAAACTAACAGCTGGTTCTTTGAGAAGGTAAACAAAATTGATAAACCATTAGCCAGACTCATCAAGAAAAAGAGGGAGAGGACTCAGCTCAATAAAATTAGAAATGAAAAAGGAGAAGTTACAACAGACACAGCAGAAATACAAAGCATCCTAAGAGACTATTACAAGCAACTCTATGCCAATGAAATGGACAACATGGAAGTAATGGACAAATTCTTAGAAAGGTATAACCTTCCAAGACTGAACCAGGAAGAAACAGAAAATATGAACAGATCAATCATCTTCCAACAAACAAAAGTCCAGGACCAGATGGCTTCACAGGTGAATTCTATCAAACATTTAGAGAAGAGCTAACACCCATCCTTCTCAAACTCTTACAAAAAATTGCAGAGGAAGGAACACTCCCAAACTCATTCTATGAGGCCGCCATCACCCTGATACCAAAACCAGACAAAGATACTACAAAAAAAGAGAAAATTACAGACCAGTATCACTGATGAATATAGATGCAAAAATCCTCAACAAAATACTAGCAAACAGAATCCAACAACACATTAAAAGTACCGTACACCATGATCAAGTGGGGTTTATCCCAGGAATGCAGGAATTCTTCAATATAAGCAAATCAATCAATGTGATACACCATATTAACAAATTGAAGAATAAAAACCGTATGATCATCTCAATAGATGCAGGAAAAGGTTTTGAAAAAATTCAACACCCATTTATGATAAAAACTCTCCAGAAAGTGGGCATAGAGGGAAGCTACCTCAATATAATGAAGGCCATATATGACAAACCCAGAGCAAACTTCATTCTCAATGATGAAAAACTGAAAGCATTTCCTCTAAGATCAGGAACAAGACAAGGATGTCCACTCTCACCACTATTATTCAACATAGTTTTGGAAGGTCTAGCCAGAGCTATCAGAGAAGAAAAAGGAATACAAATTGGAAAAGAAGTAAAACTGTCACTCTTTGCAGATGACATGATACTATACATAGAGAATCCTAAAGATGCCACCAGAAAACTACTAGAGCTAATCAATGAATTTGGTAAAGTTGCAGGATACAAAATTAATGCATAGAAATCTCTTGCATTCCTGTACACTAATGATGAAAGAGAAATTAAGAAAACACTCCCATTTACCATTGCAACAAAAAGAATAAAATACCTAGGAATAAACCTGCCGAGGGAGACAAAAGACCTGTGTGCAGAAAACTATAAGCCACTGATGAAAGAAATTAAAGATGATACCAACAGATGGAGAGATATACCATGTTCTTGGATTGGAAGAATCAATATTGTGAAAATGACTATACTACCCAAAGCAATCTACAGTTGCAATGCAATCCCTATCAAATTACCAATGGCATTTTTTTACAGAACTAGAACAAAAAGTCTTAAAATCTGTATGGAGACACAAAAAGACCCGGAATAGCCAAAGCAGTCTTGAGGGAAAAAATGGAGCTGGAGGAATCAGACTCCCTGACTTCAAACTATACTATAAAGCTACAGTAATCAAGACAGTATGGTACTGGCACAAAAACAGAAATATAGATCAATGGAACAGGATAGAAAGCCCAGAGATAAACCCATGCAGACGTGGTCAACTAATTTATGACAAAGGAGGCAAGAAGTTACAATGGAGAAAAGACCTCCACTTCAATAAGTGGTGCTGGGAAAACTGGACAGCTACATGTAAAAGAATGAAATTAGAACACTCCCTAACACCATACAGAAAAATAAACTCAAAATGGACTAGAGACCTAAATGTAAGACCGGACACTATAAAACTCTTAGAAGAAAACATAGGAAGAACACTCTTTGACATAAATCACAACAAGATCTTTTTTGACCACCTCCTAGAGTAATGGAAATAGAAACAAAAATAAACAAATGGGATGTAATGAAACTTAAAAGCTTTTGCACAGCAAAGGAAACCATAAACAAGATGAAAAGACAACCCTCAAAATGGGAGAAAATATTTGCAAATGAATCAACGGACAGAGGATTAGTCTCCAAAATATATAAACAGCTCATGCAGCTCAATATTAAAAAAAGCAAACACCTCAATCCAAAAATGGACAGAAAAGCTAGACATTTCTCCTAAGAAAACATACAGATGGCCAAGACGCATATGAAAAGCTGCTCAATATCACTAATTATTAGAGAAATGCAAATCAAATCTGCAATGAGGTATCACCTCACACCAGTTAGAATGGGCATCATCAGAAAATCTACAAACAACAAATGCTGGAGAGAGTGTGGAGAAAAGGGAACCCTCTTGCACTGTTGGTGGGAATGTAAATTGATATATCCACTATGGAGAACAGTATGGAGGTCCCTTAAAAAACTAAAACTAGAATTACCATGTGACCCAGCAATCCCACTATTGGACATATACCCAGAGAAAACCATAATTCAAAAAGACACATGTACACCAATGTTCATTGCAGCACTATTTACAGTAGCCAGGTCATGGAAGCAACCTAAATGCCCATCAACAGATGAATGGATAAAGAACATGTGGTACATATAAACAACAGAATATTACTCAGCCGTAAAACGGAACGAAATTGGGTCATTTGTAGAGACATGGATGGATCTAGAGACTGTCATACAGAGTGAAGTAAGTCAGCAAGGGAAAAATAAATATCGTATATTAAGGCATATGTGTGGAACCTAGAAAAATGGTACAGATGAACCGGTTTGCAGGGCAGAAATTGAGACACAGATGTAGAGAACAAATGTATGGACACCAAGCAGGGAAAGTGGCAGGGGGTGGGGGTGGGGGTGTGATGAATTGGGAGATTGGGATTGACATATATACACTAATATGTATAAAATAGATGACTAATAAGAACTTGCTCTATAAAAAAATAAATAAAATAAAATTCAAAACTTCAAAAAAATAAACCTGTAACATGAGACAGAGAATGACATTCTATAATGATAAAAGGATAAGTTCACCAAAAAGATATAAGAATTAAAAAATACATATACCAAACATTAAAGTTCCCAACTATATGATGAAATTAAACGATAATAGCTATACAATAGTACAAGGGAACTACTCCTTTCCATAATGGATAGACCAACTAGATAGAATATCAGTAAGGATATAGAGGACTGTAACCAATTGGATCTAACAACATTTGACAAAATTCAACACTCTCTTCTGATAAAAATACAATATACCCAGAATAAAAGAAAAGTTCCTTAACGCGATAAAGGATAGTTTGGAAAAAGCCACAGCCAACATTATACACAAGATTGAAAAATGATTTCCCTAAGATCAGGAAAAAGACAATGGTTCCTGCTTTTCCAGTTTTTTTTAACATAGTACTAGAAGGCCTAGCCAGATCAAGTAGGCAAGAAAAAGAAATTTGTAAAAAATTCAATTTGGACGGGAAAAGGTAAAGTTATCTCTGTTTGTAAACTACATGATCATATATGTAGAAAACTCTAGAGATTACACACACACACACACCCACAGACACACAACTGTTAGAGGTAAATTCTATAAAATTACAGGGCACAAAATCGACACGCAAAATTCAGTTTCCTTTCTATACACTAAAAGTGAAACACCCAAACATAAAATTAAGAAAACAACTCCATTTACAAAGCATCAGCAAGAATAAAATTCTTAGGGGTAAACTCAACCGAGGAGGCAGACATATGTACTGAAAACTACAAAATATTGTTGATTGAAATTTTAAAAGACACCAATAAAAGAAAAGACATTCTGTGTTCATGGGTTAGAAGACTTAAATTCATTAAATGTCAATAGAACCGAAATGATCTCTATATTCAATGCTGAACTTATCAAAATTATTTTTTTTGCAGAAATATAAATATCCATCCTAAAATTCGTATGTAATCTCAAGGAATCATGAGTAGCCAAAACAATTTTAAAAAGTAACAAAGTTGGAGGCCTCACACTTCCTGTTTCTTAACCTTCTACAAAG
This sequence comes from Orcinus orca, assembly GCF_937001465.1. Taxonomy (NCBI): domain Eukaryota; kingdom Metazoa; phylum Chordata; class Mammalia; order Artiodactyla; family Delphinidae; genus Orcinus; species Orcinus orca. The sequence goes on along the minus strand of NC_064565.1, from coordinate 14,863,288 downwards.
CTGTGGTAATCAAAAGAGTATGATGCTGGTACCAAGAAGACCTGTAGACCAATGGTATACAATAGAGAGCCCAGAAATAAAACCTCACAGTAATGGAAAAATGATTCTCATCAAAAAGTTTTATGACCATTCAATGGGGATTGGTCTTAAATGGTCTTTATTTTTAATAAATGGTGCTGGAAAAACTGGATATCCACATGTAAAATAATTAAGTTGGGCCCTTACCTTATGTAATATACAAAAATCAACTGAAAATGGATTACATTTAGATGTAAGAACTAAAACTATAAACCTCTTAGACTAAAACAGGGGAAAAGCTTCATGACGTTGGGTTTGGTAATGATTGACAACATAGGCACAGACGACAAAAGAAAAAGATAGACAAACGGGAGGTCATTAAAATTTAAAATGTTTGCACCTTAAAGAACGCTATCAGCAGACTTAAAAAGCACTTCAAGGATTTGAGTTTGTGTATCCACTAGGGAACAATATCCAGTATGTACAGAAGACTCCTAAAACTCAACAACAATAAACAACCCAATTCAAAAGTGGGCAAAGGACGTGAATAGCCATTTCTCCAAAGAATGTATACAAATGGCTGGCAAACACATGAAAAGATGTTCAACATTAATAATCATTAGGAAAATGTAATCAAAACTGCAATGAAATATAACTTCATGCCCACTGGGATGGATGGCTATTACAAAAACAACAGAAGATAGGTTTTGGTGAGCCTGTGGAGTGTCTGGCATCCTTGTGCACTGCTAATGGAAATGTAAAATGGTGTGGCTGCTATGGGAAACCATATGGAGATTCCTCATAAAATTAAACATAGAATTACCATATTATCCAGTAATTTTCTTTCTGAGTGTATCCCCAAAAGAATTCAACACAGGGACTCAAATAGATATTTGTATACTTGTGTATATAGCAGCATTATTCTCAGTGGCCAAAAGATAGATGCAACTCACAAATGCCATCGACCGATGAATGGATAAATAAAATATCATATATAAAGCTATAGGGTTTTTTCAGCCTAAAAATGTAACACAGTTCTTATACATTCTCCAGAATCAATGAATTGTCAGGGTATTATGATATGTGAAATATGCCAGTCACAATGGTACAACTATTTATGTTGATTCCACTTATTTGAGGTACCTAGAGTAGTAAGAATCACATAGACAGAAAGTAGAATGCTGGTTGCCAGGGTCTGGAGAAAGGAGGCATGAGTCGTTATGTTTAATAGGTACACAGCTTCAGTTTGGGAAGATGAAAATGTTCTGGAGGTGGATGGTGGTGATGGTCGCCCAACAATGAGAATATACTTAATGCCAGTGCCACGCTAAAGAACAGTTAAAATGATAAGCTTAAAATCCATAAATGTAACTCGTATAAAGGAGTTTGCAATCTGTTGGGAGATGCAAACTCACACATCTTCAGGGATTAGGGGATGGAACATAGTGGAACAATAAGGATGATGTTATAAATAAAGAATGGTTTTTCCACTTAATAGCACTCCAACTGAAACAAACAAACCCTGTATCAGCTAAACAAAATAAGTCAGTAGATTATATTCAACTCATAAGTCTTAAATTTAAGCCCCCTAGTCTAGACTTAGATTTAAAAAGAGAGAAATAAAAAGGAGATGTAAAGGGTGTGTATGTAATTAGTTGTAGGATAAAAAAAAAACAAACAACTGTAGTGATACAATGCTGAATGCATTCAGAAGAGGGAAGGGAGCTCACTCCAGGCTGGGTAGCAAGGTTTTCTGGCAGGCTGAGCTCTACACTGTGTCCTAATGGGTTGTCCAAACCTTTTCTCCTCTGTATCTGGTGCAGTGCAGTCTTTTGCTAGATGGTCAGGTAATATGTATTGGATTGTATATATTAAATTCCATCTGTACAATCACTTCTTGACATCCATGCCTCATTCAATTCCTTTACAGCTCATCCTGTTTCTCTGCAGCTAAAGACCTAAACTCTAAATTGGCAATTCCCAAAATCATTCTGAAATCCTTTAATGTGAAAAAGGCCCAGCATAAACCCAGCTCTCTCTTGCTCCATTCTGGGCTCACATAAGCAGCTCTGTGGGGGTTAATAATGTGACATAAAGAGACATTTTTTCAGTGTTTACAGTTTAAAGGGTCTGTGTGTAAAATCAGTAAAATTAAACTCACGGGGGTAAAATTCAGGCATTAACAGAGCTGTACCATGACTCACTCAGTTCTACCCTCCTTTGAGCAGAGATTTTACACTTACTCTGCCTATTTCTTTGTCTGTTAATAAAGAAAATTATAGAACTCCCTTTATAATTGATAATTATAATGACCCTTGAAATGTACTGATTAGGCCAATCCTGCTTCCTGTCTGCTTCAGAAAAAAAAGTCAAGGCTGTAAATATGGCTGTTTGAAGTGGTGTCCAGGAGGTAGGCATCATAGATTTCTGCCCCTTGCTCTTATTTATTTTTATTTTAGAAAAACATTTACAGAAACAGCATGCCCACTAATCCTTTGCACCCAACCTCGTCCACTAGAATTAATATAAATGTATTTCTTGATTTGATCTATGTCTCTCTGGGATCTTTGGCATGACTCATGCCCAGAGAAAGTCCCTCTCCACTCAGCATTGTCCTTGCTAACCCTCATCACATGTGCCAAAATTCTCATGCAAATAAGAGGTAATTCTGATGCAAATTTGAGCTTGTAGACACTGCTTTACTTTGCACTGAGTTCTCAGACAGGTTTCACATTATCATCTGCCATCCTTCCTGTACTCCTGAGGTCTTATTTGCTAATTCATTAGAAATATAGTTCTTATTATATATAGCTCTTGAAAATATATTCATATTTATTTTTATTGGGTATAGTTGCTTTATAATGTGTTAGTTTCTGTTGTACAACGAAGTGAATCAGCTATATATATACATATATCCCCTCCGTCTTGGACCTCCCCCCAACCCCCACCATCCTATCCATCTAGGTTTGCAAACAAAGCAACTGATGAGAGATTAATCTCTGAAATATAGAAACAGCTCATGCAGCTCAATATCAAAAAAACAACCCAATCAACAAATGGGCAGGAGACCTAAATAGACATTTCTCCAGAGAAGACATACAGATGGCCAAGAGGCACATGAAAAGATAATTATTAGAGAAATGCAGATCAAAACTACAATGAGGTATCACCTTATGCCAGTCAGAATGGCCATCATCAAAAAAGTCTACAAACAATAAGTGCTGGAGAGGGTGTGGAGAAAAGGGAACCCTCTTTCACTGTTGGTGGGAATGTAAATTGATACAGCCACTGTATTCATGTTTTAAGAAGAAAAAGTATAAGAATCTAATCACTCAGTTTTGGGGATTAGAGACAGCATAGATTTGGAGAGATTTAGGGGCAGAAAAGCCTTCACAAAATGACATGTTAAAGCTAGCCTCTTTCCCCGAGAAGTCAATGTTGCTTGACTATTATTAATTTTGGAGTCAGAATGTTTGGGATTACTTCCCTGAGCTAACATTTCTAGCTGTGTGACCTTGGCAATGTTGCTTGCCTTCTCCGTACCTTATTTTCTTCACCTATAAGGCTAACCACAATAATAATTAGATCAAATGACTTTTTAACAAGGAGCCAATGAGTAACTCACATAAAAAAATTTAAAAGGGTGTTTGACAGAGAGGACTCTCTCAGTAAATTTCTAGTTGCAATAATCATACTTATTTTCTTAATCAGGCAGCTTTGGTTCAAATCACAAAATAACTTCCTATTAATTTAACTGCATTAATCCTTAGTTTTCTCATGTGATAAACAGACAAAAAAGGTTATGTAAGGAGTCAATGGGATAAGATTTTTAGTACAATGATGGACATCCAATATTGAATCACTTTTTTTTTTTTTTTTTTTTTTGCGGTATGCGGGCCTCCCACCGTTGTGGCCTCTCCCGTTGCGGAGCACAGGCTCCGGTCGCGCAGGCTCAGCGGCTATGGCCCACGGGCCCAGCCGCTCCGCGGCATGCGGGATCCCCCCGGACCGGGGCACGAACCCGCGTCCCCTGCATCGGCAGGTGGACTCCCAACCACTGCGCCACCAGGGAAGCCCTTGAATCACTTTTGATCAACATGATGACAATGTATTTAAAATAAGAGGTCAGTATGAAGTCAGTACTCAATAAATATTAGTTTTCTGTCTCGGTGGTTCTAACTTCCTGCTCTGTCAATAACTTCGGTCTATGTAAAAGATGTGACACATAGAAAAACAGATTATTTGACCCAGATTAGCTAAGATATTTTGTAAATCAAAATGAACCCATTTTTGAAATTAATGAGTATATTAGTCACCACTTACTGATCATCCTCTTACTGCTTCACACATCACCTTGGTGCTTCATAGAGTCTTAGAAACCGATTATTATATAATAGTTATTAGGCCTGCTTTTCTTATAGATAAACCAAGATTCAGACAATGAATCAACTTGTGCACAGACTAATGCGTGGCATGAATTGGCTTTAAAGCAGAAGTGTCTCTATTCTTTTTGTGACACCTGCTCCTAATTGAAAGTAAATAGCGTCTTTAAAGTAAATGGCCTCTTTAAATATTATATATATTTTTAAAAATAAATTTATTTATTTATTTTTGGCTGTGTTGGGTCTTCAGTGCTGTGCACGGGCTTTCTCTAGTTGTTGTGAGCGGGGGCTACTCTTCCTTGCGGAGCATGGGCTTCTCATTGAGGTAGCTTCTCTTGTTGAGGAGCACGGTCTGTAGGCAAGCAGGCTTCAGTAATTGCAGCACGCAGGCTCAGTAGTTGTGGCTCGTGGGCTCTAGAGCACAGGCTCAGTAGTTGTGGCACACGGGCTTAGTTGCTCTATGGCATGTGGATCTTCCTGGACCAGAGCTCGAACCCGTGTCCCCTGCATTGGCAGGTAGATTCTTAACCACTGCACCACCAGGGAAGTCCCTATATATATATATTTTTTTTTTTAAATAAATTAAATATTCATGTTCAGACCCCACAGCCCTTTTCTATAAATTTTCCCAAATATCATAAAAATAGAGACTAATTCCATTCTGAAATACTAGCAGTATATTTAGGAAGCAAGTTAACATATTTAATGAGATGGTGACAGAGGAAGAATCGTAGAACCACCTTCGACTGGTAATTATCTGTGGAACAGCCATCTTTCTTTAAGCAAACAGGCTGGCTGCAGATTATGAAATGATGGCCAGCCCAGAGAAAATCACGGCTGTTGAACAGTTAAAAGTGACTGGCCTCTCCACTGTTTGAAATGTCTGTAAGCTTGGAAAAAGTAGTAGCAATTATAAAATGTCTTTTTCTTTCTAATACTGAGACCTATTGATGAAGTGAATAGTATGTAATTACTGACAGCTCCCTTCATACACTAAGAAGGGATAGGTTGTGAAATTTTAAAATTACAGTCAGAAACAATTGTGATATTTGAATTAAATTAAATTAAAAACAACAACAAAAACAACTTTGAAGAACAGAGAGTCTGGCCTACCTTTGAATAAGTTTTAAAATGGTCTTTTGAATAAAAGTGTCAGAGAAGAAGATCAAGTTTTGTATATTTATACTTAGGTAAATCAGAAGGAATTTAATTCCACCTCTGACAAACCCCCTTTAAAGTTGGTCACTTGATCAAATCTATCCAACCCTAACATAATTCAGTTCAACCACCATTCAGTGTTGGCTTTACTGCCAGGCACCTGCCATTCTGCTTGGCCGTAAGGATTCAGCAATGACTAAGACAGTGTCCTTATCCTCAGGAAGCAGACAGCCTGGTTTGGCAGAGTCTCTAGTCTGCTAGAAATAAGTGTGAAGATTTTCCTTCCATCTGACATTTGCTTTAGTGAAGGAGGATGGAAATATTCATAGACCAGTTCTCAGGATATGCTGCTGAGATGACCTGAAATTCCATATTGCCCTATTAATATTCTCTTTCATGTAGTGCTTAGGTCTCGGAGAAATTTGGCAGGTCAAGGGCAACTGAGAACTTAATTCTTCTGATAAGCATTTAAGATCCATTGTAGAATTGATGGAATGTGTTGCCAAGGTTATAGTGAAATAGGGCAACTCTGATGTTAATGTCCCCATCCCTTAACGTCTACAGAGCATTGTTCACACTCCCATTCCATCCCCTATAGAAATGTTCCTACTTTCTGTATATTCCCAGGAATTTTCTGTTTCTACGTTCATCCTGGTTCTGAGTTTTTTTTTTACTTCTTTATTGGAGTATAATTGCTTTACAATGGTGTGTTAGTTTCTGCTTTATAACAAAGTGAATCAGTTATACATATACATATGTTCCCATATCTCCTCCCTCTTAGGTCTCCCTCCCTCCCATCCTCCCTATACATAACTGTGTGTCAGGTCAAGGTTAGGTCCCCAATGGCCCCTTTCCAATCAGCCCTGCTTTTTAGCTCTTTCTACTGAAAGTTTGCGGTTGTGGAGAGATTATATTGCAGCAGTGTCAACAACTTTAAATTCAGTATTAGTCATTTCCATAGGTAAAAATCCAGTCTTGCTTCCCAAATTCAGACTACAGATATTTTACATGTCCTCTTTTCTCTTTCCATGTTTTAATCTTCTCTATTAACACCCAGGCTCTAGTACCTGTTCATTTCTAATGCAGGTGATTTATTCTTGTATTAATGTTGATTTATTCCTTTGTCCAAACTAGAGATAATTTAGGCTCCTCAAGTTGCACCTCCTCTTTCAAGCATCATTTAATGATATTTCTAAAACAGAGAGAAATTATGAGCACTCATTCAAGATAGTATATGGTTTTGCTCTTCTACAATATGGAAAACACAGATGATGGAGCCATAAAAGTCACATATATACCTTGTCTCCCAGATGGACTCTAAACATTCATATGTTAAACTCCTTTGAATCCTCTTTTCATTTAATGTAGCACTCTCAATGTGCTACTCATGGAAGGCAGAGGATGCTCTCTAGGCTAAGAAAACATACATTGTCCTTTCGGTTGCAACAGCAGAATGTAGAAGGTAAAATGCTATGGAAAATCAGGCTTTCTTGGTAAACTCTGTTAGCTGCTTACCGCACAGATTGGGGGTACATCATATAACTGTACTGAGTTTTAGTGTCTTCATTTGCCAAATTGATTTTATATGTCACAGTAATGTTGTGAGCACTAAATAAGGTAAGAAATCAAAATAGAATTTTGTGTCTTCTCTTCACAGTATATAGTTTTGTGAATGTTTTAAAAAGTATAAAATGAAAAGTTTCACATACTCTCCATGCCCATCATGCAAATGTAAAGGGAAACTTCCAGTTGATTGAGAGTCTGGGTGTTATGTCTCAGTTGCCCTTCAACCAACTTGGCTTTATTTCTAGTGGACAATGGGATATTAACCACGTTTCTAGTCTGTCAACTTGATACTTTAATAGCTGCCCTACAAGTATATGCCAGACACTTGTTCTGGGAAAACTGATAATATGCTTCAGTCACCTGGTTTGGGCTCCCTTTCTCCTTAGGAGGAGCCCTTCACAGGAGGGCATGGTTTTCAGATACAAAGCATTCAACCTAGAGTCCGCACCCCCAGCCACCTCCTTTATTAGGCCCTCAAACTCCAGCCACCATACACCTGTACTAATCACCCTAGGGTCAGGTACCAAACAACTAGAGACAGCTCCTGTGCCCTAGAGCCTGTAAGATTATTCAAATAGCTGATCCAGAGCCTGCTTACCTTGCCTCACATGTTTTGTTCCTCTGGAAGTGACAATAAAGGCTCTTGCCCATAATTCTTCCCACTCCCTCTACCTCGCGACCAGCCCTGGTGATTTCCCGTTTGCCCCTACCCTGCCATGGCATGATATATATTCCTTCTTGTGGGATCTTTAAACACAGCAAACTATCTTTGCAATAACAATCGTCCCCTGATCTGTGGTCTTTACCATGCCTTACATTTTCTAGTAATACCCTTTATTTTTAAATGTCAGCATATTTTAAAATGTCAGCATAATGGGAACATCGGATTCTTGTTGAGCCATTAAGCCAATTGGTGCCACTGACTTTCTCTCTTAGCTAGATTTCTGCAAATGAATTATGGCTTATGGTTACTTGCTTTGTTTATAAAGAACTCTCAGTAGTTGGTTGCTTGTTGGACCTTAATATTATTATTTATTTTTGAACATATAATGAACACACAGATTCTCATGGAACTCAAAAACCAGGAGGGGAAACAGAATAATCAAATACCAGACAAATATATGTAAACTTAAATTTGTGAAGATTGCTACAAAGAAGAGTCATGTGAAATATGGGGATTTTTCACCTCATTTGGAAGGTCAAGGAAAGATTCCCTGTGGAGGTGACACCTGAGCTGGGATCTGAAGGATAAGTAGGACTGAAGTGTCAAGAAAAGGGAGGTCTCTCTTCACTGGGTATATGATAGACAAAAAAGCTTTGCTGCTTCTCCCTTATCATCCATAGCATCTTCTATAAAACCAAAACCAAAACCAAACAAACAAAAAACTTAGAAAGCAATACAACGTGTACAGTTTAAGTCCACAGAAATTTGCTCAACTGGTACAGTTTTGATATGAAATTTGATAATAAAGACATCTTTGTATAAATTAATGACCAATGGCCCATGTTGAGTATAGTCTGAAATAAAAAAATAACTATCTAAATTAACACTAATACAATATTATAATACTAAAGTTGAAAATGGAACTAACTGGAAATAAAATATTTCTTCTTATATTGTACTGGGCAGATGTTACAATGTATGTAATATATGTTCAATGTGCAGGTACCATCATATCCATTCACCTGATCATATATAAAATATTTACTGAGCAGTTACTAAGTTATAGATACACCGGATGTGATGAAGGGTCAGATTTCCTAATCTAAGGAACTGACAACAGAGGTGAGGGTACAAAGAGACACAGGATTATAACACAAGAACAGCTGTACTCAAAAGGTTTTTGAGGAGACCCCAAGGAAGAAAATTATATCAGAGAGCCTCAATGGACTTTCTAAAGGAAAAGACACTTAAGATAAGCCTTAAAGAACTGAATGATGTTATGCCCCTAACACCTAAGCCACGGAGACAGGCTGAGAATGCAAGGAAATGAGGAAACTAGGGATATCTTTTAGAGAAATGTTCGTACAATTTCATAGTCAGAACCTCAGCAACTCATTCCTCGTTTTGCAGATGAGGATTTGCTGAGACCTGGCGAGGTCAAGTGCCTTGCTACAGACTGCACAAGTAATTAGCTCCTTAGCCAGAACCAGACTCCACCTTCTGACTTCACAGCTTGGGGCAGGAACTGAGGCCACACAGGAAAAGTGAAAGGGCTGTAACATGATGGTGAGGTATTTTAGGGACATGTTCTCATCTTGGAGTCTTTTTCAAGGCTTTGTGGTGTCAAGTGTGTTTGGGAATAGATTTGTTTCCCTGTCCCTGTGTAGCCACAGGAGGTTACTCTGCAATTGACCCCACTAGGAAAAACCCACAGGTGACAGGAAACTATTACTCTACAAAGAAATCAACTCACCTGGGGGGTTACTAAAGGGAGAAAATAAAACTTTAAATAAAGGTTAGAGGAGTTTTCTTAAACAGTCAGAAACTAGGAAAACTAATATTATATTGATTTCTTAGTTTCTTCTGTCATTCTTTCCGTAGCATATGTTAGCACAATAGAGGAACAGAAAGTAAAAGTTGTTGTTGTTTGTTTGCTCGTTTCCATTTTTGCCCACAGGTCCCATGTAGGGACTGGAATTTCATCTTAGTTTTGTGAGCTACATCTTCAAAAGAGTGAAATCAAGTGTCTTGAATAGCGTATAACTGTCCCTTACCTAAATAGCACTTCTGTTAATCAGTTAATGCATTCACTCAGAAAATAGTAATTGAGTACTTACCATTGAAATTAACATTGTGCTACCATTTAAGATAGACCATGGTTCTTGATCACTGAGAGCTTGATACCTCTTAAGTTTGGAAAGAAAAAAACTAAAGCAATCTATTTCTCAGCCTGTGAAACCATCCCATGCTGGTCAGCCCTGGTTGGCCTTACTCTTATGATTCCTTAAGGTTCAGCTCAAGTATCACCTCATCTTTCTTTTCTTTCTTGGACTGACCTTTCCCAAATGGATCATGCGTTCTTCATCCCTTCTCTGGCATTGCACTATATTTCAAATATAGTACTGGGCACATCATATTGTGATCATCAGCTTATGTGCTTTTCTCCCTCATTAGACTGTAGACTCTTTTTTTTCGTTTTTTTTTTTTTTTTTTTTTTTTTTTTTGCTGTATGCGGGCCTCTCACTGTTGTGGCCTCTCCAGCTGTGGAGCACAGGCTCTGGACGCACAGGCTCAGCGGCCATGGCCCACGGGCCCAGCTGCTCTGTGGCATGTGGGATCCTCCCGGACTGGGGCACGAACCCATGTCCCCTGCATTGGCAGGCAGACCCCCAACCACTGTGCCACCAGGGAAGCCCCAGACTGTAGACTCTTGAAGGTCAAAGACTACGTTTTATTTATCGTTATGTTTGAAATATAAGAATATAGAGCATTGTAAATGTTCAAGCAATGTTTAAGTGAAGAAAATTAAACACATGCCAAATAGCTGCACCTTTTATAGGAGTGGGTATCATGTCATATTCATGTTTTCATCCAGAAGTATTCTGGACTTGACATAGAGTTAGGGATTCATAAGTTCAATGAATAAATGTGAACGAATAGAAGGTAGACTGAGGGGGAAAGCATTATATGTAACTAACAATAAAGAAGGAAGATATCGATGTTAACTAGAAAAACACAACAAAAAAGAAAGTCTGTAAATAATAAGAAGGTGTCAGCTGGACTTTGGAAAACCCTAAATTTTGATGGAGATAGAGGAAAGAAGCAGGAATTTCAAGTGTGAGAAAACTTATATGAAGACATATTAATGAGCATTAACCTAGCATATTTGAAGACAGGTCAGTTAGAATATTGCCATATGGCTGGGCAAGGCCAGTCAGTCAAACCTACATGAGATTCACAAGGCATAATTTATAGGCCCTTGATGTTATATTATAAGAAATATTAAGTAAATACATATTAATACTCCAACTTTAGTCAATCAAGCACAGTGAAGCAACTACAAGTTTCTACAACAATCTTCAGATGACATTAAAGCTTTTCTCTCCTAATTAATGCTAAATGGAGATGCAGATTTGTTAATGACAGGGTTTTCACACTCCACGAGGTGTAGCAATGTACAAAATTTGTAATTAATAAAATGTCTTTGGCAATATTATCTAAAAATACATAAGGTCTCATGAACATGATTTAATGGGACACTGACTTTTTAGCCCAAATATGCAGCTTCTGCTAAAGTCAATTAAAGAAATGTATGGAACGAGAAGATTTAGATCTTGCCTTTCCATGACTGTACAATCTAACTATGCTATCTCTAAGGATATTAAGGATATCTTAAGTAAAGATACTTACTTAGAAAAGTATACCTAAGGATATACTTCCTCCAGAAAAGCCAGTGTTTGCACTGGAACCAGATGGGTCTTCATTCCAGTACTTTCTTTACTACTTAAGTACAGAAGATATTTAGCACTCTTGAGCCTAATTTTCCTCTAAATGCCTACCTTGCAATACTTACCTCAAATACTTACCCTAAAGGATTGCTGTTAAGAGTAAAAGAAATAATTTGCACAAAGTGTTGAATATAATATCTGGAATATACTAGATAGCAGTAAATGCTATTTTTAACAATTCATTGATTTTATTTATTATAATTCAGTATTCATTGCCATTCATCTATTTCTTTATGCATTCATACATCTATTGTGTGATAACTATGTCTTTGGTTCTATTGTATGTGCTAGTGACATGCCAGTCAATTAAACCAACAACAACAAAATAATCCCTATTCTTATTTGCTTAATCCCTAACCTTGTTCTCTACTGGGGAGAGGGAGAAGAAATAACAATTAGGCAAATAAATAAGTAAACTATATAGTACCTAATATAAGTGATAATTACTAGGAGAGCAGAGCATCTAAGGAAAGGAATAGAGAGTGCCAGAGGTAGAGGAGTTAATTTTAAATAAGGGAGTCAGAGAGTGATTTGCTAAAATATGACACTTGGCCCAGACTTTTAAGAGGATGCAAGGGTGGTAATTCCCTGGTTGTCCAGTGGTTATGACTCCATGCTTCCATTGCGGGGGGCACAGGTTCGATCCCTGGTCCAGGAACTAAGATCCCACAAGCCATATGGCATGGCCAAAAAAAAAAAAAACATGAAGGAGTGAGCCATTCAGGTGTCTGAGAAGATGCATTTGAGTCATAGAAAAAATCAAATGCTACAGCCTTGAGATGGGGTTGGTGGGGGCCTAATCTAAGAACAGCAAGGAAAATGGCATGGTTGGAACAGAGGGAGCTAGGGGAAGCTGAAGATGAATTCAGAGAGGGATTGGGCCAGACATCTAAAAAGCTGATGACTTTGGCTCTATTTCTGTGTGACATGGGAAGAATGGAGGGTGTTGAGCCGAGGAAGCATGATCTGACAGCTGACATCCTTTAATAAGGTGGTTTGGCTACCCTGTGAAAGCAGACTGCATGGGAGGAAGAACAGCTAGTTGGGGTCAGGGTGGGGGCAAAGGAAGGACTGAACGGGGGTCAGACTCTGGATACATTACAGATATAGTAGACAGAGAGTGTGAAAGAAAGAACAGTACAAGCCTCACCCACTAAAGAATGGGGAAGATGCTGGAAGGAAGAGCTATGTCCTTCTACAGCCCCAGGCTTTCCCAGGAAAACCGTAAGTTCTGCAAAGGCCACCCCAAGTCTATATCCCACTTACATGGCTAACAGGCCCAGAAAGAAAACATGAGTCTTATGTAGCCAGTGGTCAATAAATACTTCAACAGAAAAGGAACTAACTTTTGCTATGACTTCTCTATGTCACCTCAGTATGTTAAACACTTCAGATACATTATTTTATTTAATGTTTGAAGGGTTTTGTGACTTTTTTGTTTTTAAGTAAAACTTGAGATTCTGGTCTGCCTACACTTTCCACTGAAATTATCTGTGAGCTCTGGCTTCGGAAGCATATAATGTTATTATTCCAATGCACCCTAGATCTATAGAATCAGAATTCCTTCTTTTGAGCCTGAGGAATCTGAATTTTTAACAAGGATGTATGATGACTCTAATACACACTGAACGTTTAGAATCATTATTCCAAAGCTGGCTGACTGATTGATAATGGAAAAAGAATAAGGTGATAAAGTAGATACATCTTCCATGGTAACTATAACTGCACTCCACTACTGCTCTGGTTCTAGCCATTTTGTTTGTATTTCAAATATTTAAATATGGAAGTCTGTAGAACATATCTGTCATGGTTCCTTACTTCACCACCAAAAAGTTGTGTCAATATAGATAAGTCACAATCTCCCCAAAGAAGGAAGAATAATACCTAGATTTGTTAAGAGGATTATATGTAAAGTGTCCAAACCATACCTCTGTTTACAGCTGAGAAAAAAAATAGTTGGCTTACCAGATAGTATATTCTTCTTGTAAAGGAAAAACAAACGCACAAGTGATATATGTTCTTAACATTATTTTATAATAATCAATGTTTAATAGACTTTAGTAGCTTCAAAAAATAACCAAAACTTCTGAAAATTTTCAGTGCAACATTTTTTTTTTAAACATCAGAATTAAGTATTAACTTTTGAGGAAAAAAAAAGAATTCATCATAAAGAAACAGAAGGTAATTATTACATAAAGTAAAACTAGAGGAACTATCTTTAGTTTTGTTCTCTGGCTGCTTTGTGAATCACTCCCTGTCTACCACACATCATGCTCACTCATTGTTTGAATTAAAAAACCACAGGCCTATCCTGGCTGCAGATTTAACTCTGCAAACAATCCAGATAGTTTTGATAACGTTAGGAGTTTAATGAAAATCCTTCTAACATGCTCACCTACGGCAGTCTGATATTGGAAGACTGAGTACAGTCTGTGCTTGTAACCTCTCCTTCTAGATCCAGATGAAGCTTCAACAATGATTGACGTTCTCCCCTGCACATTATAGTTTCCACTCAACAAGACCTTCATTTATTTACTAGAGCAGACTTTTCTGATTTGTATTCTAAGAGACACTAGTTCCAGACAATGCCCTGAGGTCAAGAGAAATTAGGAAATAGATTTTTCTCTTAGAGTATACCATACACTTTAGCAAAATAAAGGATCTGATACATCCTGCAGCAAAATTGTTTACCCCATTGTTACCAATCTTACTGTTCCAGGAAACCATTTTTTTTCTCCCAATACTGAAGTGAAACTGAGTATATTTAAACACACTTGGAAAGCACTATTATTCTTAGCTTAATTTGTAGGTAACTCTTAGGGCTGGTCTCTGCTCTTTCCCCCTAAGGGTCCTGGTCACACACACACACACACACACACACGCAGAGGCATGCACACACAACATCCTGAAACTAAACCAGGAGCTGTTGCTGCTCCTTTGGACTCTCCCATGGTAGCACTTGAGCAAACTGCTCCAATCTGCTCCAGACGTAGTGTCCATAAAGGAGTTATATGGTTTCATAGTCATGTGAAGAATTCTTCTCGGGCTTCCCTGGTGGCGCAGTGGTTGAGAGTCCGCCTGCCAATGCAGGGGACACGGGTTCGTGCCCCGGTCCGGGAAGATCCCACATGCTGCGGAGTGGCTGGGCCCGTGAGCCAAGGCCGCTGAGCCTGTGCGTCCGGAGCCTGTGCTCCGTAACGGGAGAGGCCACAACAGTGAGAGGCCCGCGTACCGCAAAAAAAAAAAAAAAAAAAAAAAAAAAAAAAGAATTCTTTTCCAATCAATACATTTTTGGCAAATTGTTCTGTTACCACCAAAGTCGGGGGTAAGACAGGTCTTTCCATGTACCTCCCATTTTCTTCTCTTCAGGATATGTTACTATATTGACCCAAAGTGGCCATCAGAGAACTCTGTTTGCTAGGTTGGAAAAATAAATGTGTTTGACACTGACACACTTCTATTATTCTCTCTTCTGGTTTTTATATCCCCAGCTCAGTTTGAGAAGGGGGTGTCTAGCTATTCCCGGTTCCCTAAATCCCTCTGCTTTGGGGATCTTCTCGGTCATTTTAACTTTACTGGTGTGTCTGTTCTAAAAATTGTCTTCTCCTTTTCCTCTGTCTCAAATGCTCATTTTTGTGGTAAGGTGCTATAAAGAAATATGCTTGCTTAAACTAGTCTGTGTTAAGGTGTGAATGACTCATAACTCATTTGGTGCACCAATGGATAGTACATCTTAATGAACACCTTTCGGGCAATGATAGTGAAAGTAAAGAATTTCATGAGAAAGGACTGGGGCTGGCGGCGTGAACACAGCCTGCACGGGGTTAGTGCACCACGGCTAGCCGGGAGGGAGTCTGGGTAAAATCTGGACCTGCCAAAGAGGCAAGAGACTTTTTCTTCCCTCTTTGTTTCCTGGTGTGCGAGGAGAGGGGATTAAGAGCACTGCTTAAAGGAGCTCCAGAGACGGGCTCGAGCTGTGGCTAAAAGCACGGACCCCAGAGACGGGCATGAGATGCTAAGGCTGCTGCTGCCGCCACCAAGAAGCCTGTGTGCGAGCACAGGTCACTATCCTCACCCCTCTTCTGGGGAGACTGTGCAGCCCGCCACTGCCAGGGTCCTGGGATCCAGGAACAACTTCCCCGGGAGAACGCACGGCGCCCCTCAGACTGGGGCAACATCACAATGGCCTCTGCCGCCACAGGCTCACCCCGCACTCCGTACCACTCCCACCCCCCGGCCTGAGTGAGCCAGAATACCCGAGTCAGCTGCTCCTTTAACCCTGTCCTGTCTGAGCGAAGAACAGACACCCTCCGGCGACCTACACGCAGAGGCGGGGCCAAATCCAAAGCTGAGCCCCGGGAGCTGTGAGAACAAAGAAGAGAAAGGGAAATCTCTCCCAGCAGCCTCAGAAGCAGCGGATTAAAGCTCCACAATCAACTTGATGTACCCTGCATCTGTGGAATACCTGAATAGACAATGAATCATCCCAAATTGAGGAGGCAGACTTTGAGAGCAAGATTTATGATTTTTCCCCTTTTCCTCTTTTTGTGAGTGTGTATGTGTATGCTTCTGTGTGAGATTTTGTCTGTATAGCTTAGCTTCCGCCATTTGTCCTAGGGTTCTATCTGTACGTTGTTTTGTTTTTTTTTTTTTCTTTAAAAAACATTTTTTTCTTAATAATTATTTTTTTATTTTAATAACTTTATTTTATCTTCCTTTATTTTATTTTATCTTCTTTCTTTTCTTCCTTCCCTCCTTCCTTCCTCCCTCCCTCCCTTCTTTCTTTCTTTCTTTCTTTCTTCTTTCCTTTCTTTCTACTTTTTCTCCCTTTTATTCTGAGCCGTGTGGATGAAAGGCTCTTGGTGCTGCACCCAGGAGTCAGTGCTGTGGCTCTGAAGTGGGAGAGCCAACTTCAGGACACTGGTCCACAAGAGACCTCCCAGCTCCACATAACATCAAACAGCAAAAATCTCCCAGAGATCTCCATCTCAGCACCAGCACCCAGCTTCACTCAATGACCTGCAAGCTACAGTGCTGGACACCCTATGCCAAACAACTAGCAAGACAGGAACACAACCCCACCCATTAGCAGAGAGGCTGCCTAAAACCATAATAAGTCCACAGACACCCCAAAACACACCACCAGAAGTGGTCCTGCCCACCAGAGAGACAAGATCCAGCCTCATCCACCAGAACACAGGCACTAGTCCCCTCCACCAGGAAGCCTACACAACCCACTGAACCAACCTTAGCCACTGGGGACAGACACCAAAAACAACGGGAATTACGAACCTGCAGCCTGCAAAAAGGAGACCCCAAACACAGTAAGATAAGCAAAATGAGAAGATGGAAAAACACACAGCAGATGAAGGAGCAAGATAAAAACCCAACAGACCTAACAAATGAAGAGGAAATAGGCAGTCTATCTGAAAAAGAATTCAGAATAATGATAGTAAACATGATCCAAAATCTTGGAAATAGAATGGACAAAATGCAAGAAACATTCAACAAGGGCCTAGAAGAACTAAAGATGAAACAAGCAACGATGAACAACACAACAAATGAAATTAAAAATACTCTAGATGGGATCAATAGCAGAATAACTGAGGGAGAAGAATGAATAAGTGACCTGGAAGATAAAATAGTGGAAATAACTACTGCAGAGCAGAATAAAGAGAAAAGGATGAAAAGAACTGGGGACAGTCTCAGAGACCTCTGGGACAACATTAAACACACCAACATTTGAATTATAGGGGATCCAGAAGAAGAGGAGAAAAAGAAAGGGACTGAGAAAATATTTGAAGAGATTATAGTTGAAAACTTCCCTAATATGGGAAAGGAAATAGTTAATCAAGTCCAGGAAGCACAGAGAGTCCCATAGAGGATAAATCCAAGGAGAAATATGCCAAGACACATATTAATCAAACTGTCAAAAATTAACTACAAAGAAAACATATTAAAAGCAGCAAGGAAAAAGCAACAAATAAAACACAAGGGAAGCCCCATAAGGTTAACAGCTGATCTTTCAGCAGAAACTCTGCAAGCCAGAAGGGACTGGCAGGACATATTAAAAATGATGAAGGAGAAAAACCTGCAACCAAGATTACTCTACCCAGCAAGGATCTCATTCAGATTTCATGGAGAAATTAAAACCTTTACAGACAAGCAAAAGCTGAGAGAGTTCAGCACCACCTAACCAGTTTTACAACAAATACTAAAGGAACTTCTCTAGGCAAGAAACAGAAGAGAAGGAAAAACTACAATAACCAATCCAAAACAATTAATAAAATGGGAATAGGAACATACATATTGATAATTACCTTAAATGTAAATGGACTAAATGCTCCCACCAAAAGACACAGATTGGCTGAATGGATACAAAAACAAGACGCATATATATGCTGTCTACCGGATACCCACTTCAGACCTAGAGACACATACAAACTGAAAGTAAGGGGATGGAAAAAGATATTCCATGCAAATGGAAACCAAAAGAAAGCTGGAGTAGCAATTCTCATATCAGACAAAATAGACTTTAAAATAATCAAAGAAGGACACTATATAATGATCAAGGGATTGATCCAAGAAGAAGATATAACAATTGTAAATATTTATGCACCCAACATAGGAGCACCTCAATACATAAGGCAAATACTAACAGCCATAAAAAGAGAAGTCAACAGTAACACATTCATAGTAGGGGATTTTAACACCCCACATTCACCAATGGACAGATTATCCAAAATGAAAATAAATAAGGAAACACAAGCTTTAAATGATACATTAAACAAGATGGACTTAATTGATATTTATAGGACATTGGATCCAAAAACAACAGAATACACATTTTTTCTCATGTGCTTATGGAACATTCTCCAGGATAGATCATATCTTGGGTCACAAATCAAGCCTTGGTAAATTTAAGAAAACTGAACTTGTATCAAGTATCTTTTCCGATGACAATGCTATGAGACTGTCAATTGCAGGAAAAGATCTGTAAAAAATACAAACACATGGAGGCTAAACAATACACTACTTAATAACGAAGTGATCACTGAAGAAATCAAAGTGGAAATAAAAAAATACCTAGAAACAAATGACAATGGAGATACAACGACCCAAAACCTATGGGATGCAGCAAACGCAGTTCTAAGAGGGAAGTTTATAGCAATACAATCCTACCTTAAGAAACAGGAAACATCATGAAAAAACAACCTAACCTTGCACCCAAAGCAATTAGAGAGAGAAGAACAAAAAAACCCCAAAGTTAGCAGAAGGAAAGAAATCATAAAAATCAGATCAGAAATAAATGAAAAAGAAATGAAGGAAATGAAAGCAAAGATCAATAAAACTAAAAGCTGTTTCTTTGAGAACATAAACATAATTGATAAACCATTAGCCAGACTCATCGAGAAAAAATGGGAGAAGACTCAAATCAGTAGGATTAGAAATGAAAAAGGCGAAGTAACAACTGATACTGCAGAAATACAAAATATCATGAGAGATTACTACAAGCAACTCTATGCCAATAAAACGGACAACCTGGAAGAAATAGAAAAATTCTTAGAAATGCACAGCCTGCCAAGACTGAATCAGGAGGAAATAGAAAATATGAACAGACCAATCACAAGTGCTGAAATTGAAACTGTGATTAAAAATCTTCCAACAAACAAAAGCCCAGGACCAGATGACTTCACAGGGGAATTCTATCAAACATTTAGAGAAGAGCTAACACCTATCCTTCTCAAACTCTTCCAAAATATAGCAGAGGGAGGAACGCTCCCAAACTCATTCTATGAGGCCACCATCACCTTGATACCAAAAACAGACAAAGATGTCACAAAAAAAGAAAACTACAGGCCAATATCACTGATGAATATAGATGCAAAAATCCTCAACAAAATACTAGCAAACAGAATCCAACAGCACATTAAAAGGATCATACACCATGATCAAGTGGGTTTCATTCCAGGAATGCAAGGATTTTTCAATGTATGCAAATCAATCAACGTGATACACCATATTAACAAATTGAAGGAGAAAAACCATATGATCATCTCAATAGATGCAGAGAAAGCTTTTGACAAAATTCAACACCGATTTATGATAAAAACCCTGCAGAAAGTAGGCATAGAGTGAACTTTCCTCAACATAATAAAGGCCATATATGACAAACCCACAGCCAACATCATCCTCAATGGTGAAAAACTGAAAGCATTTCCACTAAGATCAGGAACAAGACAAGGTTGCCCACTCTCACCACTCTTATTCAACATAGTTTTGGAAGTTTTAGCCACAGCAATCAGAGAAGAAAAGGAAATACAAGGAATCCAAATCAGAAAATAAGAAATAAAGCTTTCACTTTTGCATTTGATATGATACTATACATAGAGAATCCTAAAGATGCTACCAGAAAACTACTAGAAATAATCAATGAATTTGGTAAAGTAGCAGGATACAAAATTAATACACAGAAATCTCTTGCATTCCTATACACTAATGATGAAAAATCTGAAAGTGAAATCAAGAAAACACTCCCATTTACCATTGCAAGAAAAAGAAAAAAATATCTAGGAATAAACCTACCTAAGGAGACAAAAGACCTGTATGCAGAAAATTATAAGATACTGATGAAAGAAATTAAAGATGATACAAGTAGATGGAGAGATATACCATGTTCTTGGATTGGAAGAATCAACATTGTAAAAATGACTCTACTCCCCAAAGCAATCTACAGATTCAATGCAATCCCTATCAAACTACCACTGGCATTTTTCACAGAACTAGAACAAAAAATTTCGCAATTTGTATGGAAACACAAAAGACCCTGAATAACCAAAGCAATCTTGAGAATGAAAAACAGAGCTGGAGGAATTAGGCTCCCTGACTTCAGACTATACTACAAAGCTACAGTAATCAAGACAGTATGGTACTGGCACAAAAATAGAAAGATAGATCAATGGAATAGGATAGAAAGCCCAGAGATAAACCCACGCACATATGGTCACCTTATCTTTGATAAAGGAGGCAGGAATGTCTAGTGGAGAAAGGACAGCCTCTTCAATAAGTGGTGCTGGGAAAACTGGACAGGTACATGTAAAAGTATGAGATTAGATTACTCCCTAACACCATACACAAAAAGAAGCTCAAAATGGATTAAAGACCTAAATATAAGGCCAGAAACAATGAAACTCTTAGAGGAAAACATAGGCAGAACACTCTATGACATAAATTACCACAAGATCCTTTTTGACCCACATCCTAGAGAAATGGAAATAAAAACAAAAGTAAACAAATGGGACCTAATGAAACTTCAAAGTTTTTGCACAGCAATGGAAACCATAAACAAGACCAAAAGACAACCCTCAAAATGGAAGAAAATATTAACAAATGAAGCAACTGACAAAGGGTTAATCTCCAAAATTTATAAGCAGCTCATGCAGCTCAATAACAAAAAGCAAACAGCCCAATCCAAAAATGGTCAGAAAACCTAAATAGACATTTCTCCAAAGAAGATATACAGATTGCCAACAAACACATGAAAGAATGCTCAACATCATTAATCATTAGAGAAATGCAAATCAAAACTACAATGAGATATCATCTCACACCAGTCAGAATGGCCATCATCAAAAAATCTAGAAACAATAAATGCTGGAGAGGGTGTGGAGAAAAGGGAACACTCTTGCACTGCTGGTGGGAATGTGAATTGGTACAGCCACTATGGAGAACGGTATGGAGGTTCCTTAAAAAACTACAAATAGAACTACCATATGACCCAGCAATCCCACTACTGAGCATATACCCTGAGAAAACCATAATTCATAAAGAGTTATGTTCCAAAATGTTCATTGCAGCTCTATTTACAATAACCTGGAGATGGTAACAACCTAAGTGTCCATCATCAGATGAATGGATAAAGAAGATGTGGCACATATATACAATGGAATATTACTCAGCCATAAAAAGAAACGAAATTGAGCTATTTGTATTGAGGTGGATGGACCTAGAGTCTGTCATACAGAGTGAAGTAAGTCAGAAAGAGAAAAACAAATACTGTATGCTAACACATATATATGGAATTTAAGAAAAAAAAGTCATGAATAACCTAGGGGTAAGACAGGATAAAGACACAGACCTACTAGAGAATGGACTTGTGGATATGGGGAGAGGGAAGGGTAAGCTGTGACAAAGTGAGAGAGTGGCATGGACATATATACACTACCAGACGTAAAATAGATAGCTAGTGGGAAGCAGCCGCATAGCACAGGGAGATCAGCTCAGTGCTTTGTGACCACCTAGAGGGGTGGGATAGGGAGGGTGGGAGGGAGGGAGATGCAAGAGGGAAGAGATATGGGGACATATGTATAACTGATTCACTTTGTTATAAAGGAGAAACTAACACACCATTTTAAAGCAATTTTACTCCAATAAAGATGTTAAAAAAAAAAAAAAAAAGAATTTCATGAGAAGGGAGTAGAAAGTACCTGCCTGAAATTTTCTAAAGTGCATAACTGAACTGTGTTTTTCAAAGTGTTTGTCTTTAGTCCAGGACTTTACAGTGAATACAAAATTTTAGGTAACTTTAAAGAAAAAGGGAGAGAGGAAGAGAGGGAGAGAGAAAGAGAGCTAAAAGTATTTGCATCCAGAATGATCTCTATAGTTTTTTCAATTCTGTTTCATTTGGGCTTCTCATAACTGGCTTTACCAAGAAAAAGACTTCTGTCAGAAGTGAAAATTAACAATTCCAACAGAGCAGTGAAACTCTAAGAAGTATAGCTAATGGGGAAGCTATACAAAAATAATGAGCTATGAGTTTCAATCATTGTCAAGCTAATGCTGCATCCTTATGACAGAAACACTAATCAAGTTTAGAACATCAGGTTCATTTCCAATTTTTTTCTTAAATAACCAAATTAGTCACCCGTACAATACTAAATCTCCTGTTTATTATCCATAAAATGTTTTGCTTTATTTGGGGATAGAAATTAATTGCCGAAATTAAACAGAGAGTGACACATAAAGTTATAACTAGTTTTTCTGTAAATGAATGTCTTAGTATGGCATATTTTTTCCCTTTCTTAAGTGGAATTGGCCTCACACGCATCATAATTCCTGCAGCAAATTCAATTTTGATACTCAAAACAGAAACATTCCTGAGGTTTTATTGTCCTGTATTATCTAGTGCAATTTTCTATCTTTCTGAAGATTTAGTTGCTTTGCTAAAAAAAGGAACCAACTGAATTGGTTATCCTCTTGCTAATTTAGGTGTGAGTGTGCATGTGTATGTTGGATATTTAATGGAGGATCAGAATTAGACTTGGGTCAAAGTCAGGACCATGCCTCAACATCACTGAAGCTAAGTCAGGATCTAATTCTCTGGGCTATCACTGCATGTGCTGGAGATTAAGAGAAAGGAGGGGAAGTGGATAGCAGAGTAGGAAACTATGTTTTTGTAATGCAGGCTTGGGATAGATGAAGCAGCTGATACAGGGCAGGAGGCCAACTCGCTTCATACAAGGGATGTGGTCAAGAGAGGCTGTCCTTTCTGCACTGTTTGCTGGAGGAAGGAGCGTTGGGTAACCCTGCATGCCTGATAGTGGGAGAAGATTGCTGTTCTGAGTCTCTGCCTAGTGCACCTTTGAAAGTAATGCGAGCAAATGAAAGATATAAATTTACGTTGTGTATCTATCAAGCGTTTCCAGATTGCCTCTAAGGCTGTACTTCCTGAGAGAGGAAGGCATGGTTAGTCACTAGGAGAATTCCACACCAGTTTTTGTCCCAAGCAACATATTAAATACCAAAGGACTCCTATTTGTTGACTTGAATGCGTGTATCTGCCATATTGAGCATCTCTCTTGCATGGTATAGGATATGGTGCTGCTCTTGCCTCTTCTTTTTTTTGTTCTTGATCTTGTTCCTACCCGATACTCTTTCTTTAGTTACATTAAGGTCACTCTTTAAGCTACAGCCAAGTAGCTGTTTCTGTCCATTCAGGAAATGCTCTGATTCTTCTTAGATATTAAGAATTTACTTTGTGAAAATGACGACAATATTTTCTTTATCTCCGAGTGTTTGGAAAGCACAAACTTTTATCCCCAGATATTGCATTTGGTGGCCAAAATCCTCTGGTTTCTAAACAGTGTTATAGATACTTAGATTCCCAGTGCAGTCAGAGCTGCCACATTCTATTGACAGACTAGAGGGTTGTTCCATTTTAGATACAGCTTTAATGAACAGCATTATACACTGCCCACTGACCTCATAAAAACATCCAATGTCATCCATCTTTCCTTTTGCAACCTCTAAGCAAGGTTGATTGCCATAAGAAGTTCACAGAGAACCCCAGACTATTGGATTATAGTGGGAAATGTCATCCACGATTGGTAACATCATAAAATTGCACTAAAGGCAGCTGGGCCCCACTGAGCCTCAGCATCCATTTCATTCATCCCCAGTTGGCTTCTGAATACCTCTGGCAGGGGTGATTCACTATCCCCAAAGCTGAGATCTTCTACCCCTGGTGAGGTAACACTTTACTAACACCTCCTTAAGACTCCCTAGGTCTTTCTACATAACTTTTCTACATCAAAATGATTTTTCTTATCTATTTTATCTTTCCTTCAATCCTTCTTTTCTTTCCCCTCCTCTGTTTTTCCTTTATGCTTCATTCCATTTTTAATTTAAATTTAATAAGCATCTATTTTGGCTTTATTAATCCAGGGATTTAGAATCTGATACAAATTCCCTGCTGTCTCAAAAGAAGTCCTCCTCTTCTTCCTAAAGTGAGACTTAAAGACTCAAATCAGGTGAAATTTCTTCCGAGAAGTGTTCTCTGAGCTCTTTAGGCTAACTTGGTTCTCCCTTTCTGTGCAACTGTAGACCACAGGCTGACCTCTTCCCTTATGCGTCTCCATTGCAATTGGCATTTACTGTTCTGCTGGATTCACTCACCTGTGATCTCATGGAAGAAAGCATCTGCCTTTGGTCATTCCTATGTTTCTCATAGCATGAGGTACAAAGCAAGTTCTCGATAATATTTATTGAATCACTAAAACATACAAAAACAGAATATTTTAGAATTCTCACTCTGCTTGTTTATGCTTGACCTGGCTGAATATATTATTCCCTGTCTTTGCCTGGAACACACCATCTTCCTACTGGTAAAAGTGCAAGCTTACACTGCTCACCACATGACAGGACAATAAATCAAGACATGAGCTGTTGGGGTAAGGAATAGTGGCTTTGTTCAGAAAGCCAGCTGACCAAGAAGAAGGTGGATGAGTGTCCCAAGTAA
Source organism: Orcinus orca (assembly GCF_937001465.1). NCBI lineage: Eukaryota > Metazoa > Chordata > Mammalia > Artiodactyla > Delphinidae > Orcinus > Orcinus orca. Next base: position 14,838,415 of record NC_064565.1, on the reverse strand, counting down.
CCATCTTCTCCAAGACAGAATTCAGGCTTCTTTTGTACTAAAAGGGGAGGGGGTGTGGCTGGTTGTTGCAAACTTCATGGTGCCAGAATCCTTTGTTCTTGCAGTTGTCCAAATTGATCAGGTCACCATGTTCTTGTAACCCTCCAATAAGACAAATGCTATTCTCTGTTTTGAAACTTTTTATCTCTATGTGAATGAAAACATGTTATACCTTTAAAGGTCAAGCCTGGGAGGCAGAGCTTTGAGAATGGATTATCCTGTATATTTCAGGCTATAGGCAACATTCTTTTACAAAAGGTGCAGAGCCAGCATGACTAAGCAGGGACAAGAGGACACAAAGGTTAGAGCTCAAGGAATAGATCCAATATGGAGTCAGGCTTGTTCTTCTCCGTTATACTACCATCCTTTTTATTTTTCTTTAACTTACACATGTGCTTAATTTTCCCCTATTAAAAAGTCTTTTTCTTGATTCTCCTAATAACTCAAACTGTCCCTCATTTGAGGGGGGGATAATTTGTATTTGTTGCCTCTAATTTATCACTTATAATTCATAACTGGAAAAAAACTGGAGTAGAATTGTGAATTGTGGTTCCCAGATGGGCATCAGTGACATCCCTGTGAAATTGTTACACATGCAAATTTTTGGTCTCTATCCAAGAGCTAATTGATCAGAAACCCTAGGGTGGGGCCCAACTGTCTATGTTTTGTTACCTCCTCCCAGTGATACAAGTGCATGCTGATGTTTGAAAACCACTGCCCTTGAGTTGTTTTTCCTATGAGATTAGAGACTTTGATTTGGTTGTCAGATTAGATACCACTTTTTAGTTCTCCTCCTAATGGATATTTAGAAAATATTCATACAGCTTGAAAACAAAGCACACACTACAAACAACGCTTATGACATAAAGCTAAAATAGTACTTAGAAGAACCTTTGTGCCATTAATTAAAATTATCAAAAGACGGATTATTTTTCTCCTTAAGTATTTATAGTGACTTTAAGTTTCTAAATATTTGAGGGAAGTTTTTTTATTGTTTTCTAACTTTATTTTATTGTGATCAGAAAACTATATGTGTATGAATTGATTCTTTGTTGGTTTTGGACATTTTCTTTGTGACCAGTACATGATCATTGTTCCTTTGGTGCTTGAAAAGAATGTGTATTCTATGATTGTTTGTTTTAGGTCTCTATCTATGCTATATTAAGCTTGATGATAGGGTTGTTCAGACCTTCTGTAACCTTACTAGGTTGTTGTCATATGGAAATCAATATTATTCACAATATTAATTGTGGGTTTGTTAATTTCTACTTCAAATTATATTACTTTTTGCTTTGCATATTTTGAGACTATTATTATGTATATACAAGTTTAGAATTTTCGTATTTTACTGATACATTTCTTTTTCATTATTTAGTTACCCTCTTTATCTAAATATATTTTGCCTTACTATTATTATAGCTATGCTAATATTATCTTGGTTGTTATTGTTTTGCTAAATCTTTTTTTCACCTTTTATTTTTATATGTGTGTTTTAGAAGAAATTGGTAACATGAATTCAGTAAACAAGTGCTTACCATAAAAAATAATTGCATACTAAGTTTAAAACTGGAGAGTTTCTTCTTGGTGGAGGTGTTAGAGAATGAAAAACAAAGTACTCTTTATTATAAGAATAAAAGTTAAAATCAGTAAGGGAAGAAATGGGTGCACTAAAAATGGAAATGCTGAAATAGAAAAGGGGCTTGAAATGATTAAAGTTAATGCAGAGGAAAAAGACAAGGAGATTAATGGAAATAGAATATAACAGATGTGGAGGCCAAGAAAGAACAAATGGTCGACTTTATCCCCAGCTCCTGGCACTCCAAATGAAATAAGCACTAAGAATTAAACCTTGGATATGATGAGGGGAGTCCCAAGTGGTCAGAGCTGTTCTTTGGAGGAGGACGGATGTGAGACTGAACAGCAGTCATGGGAGAATGAGAAACGTGCAGACAGCAAGTACAGGAAAATTTTATAAACTTCCAAAATAATTTTTATAAATGTTTAAGTTATTCAGTCATATAAATTAACTCACTTCTAAGGAGAAACATAAGTGTAGTCTGCCAGAAGAAAGTGGATTGACATGAAAGGAAGGAAAATAATTGTGGGCAAATTATACTCCCAGTCAATCTTTTATTGATTAATAAAGGTCATAAAAGATATAATCAAATGTGTAATAACTTGGTAGTACAGGCTGTATGCATGCCACTTTCTTTAAAAAAAAAAAAAAAAGACAAAATCCAAACAACCTAAATGGCTGTGGTAAAAGTGCTCTCTTAACCACAGAGAACATGAGGCCACATGTCTAAGTATCTATGCAATTTTAAATGGTCCAAGAAACTTTTATTTGGACAAGTTTTCCTTTTATGTAAAAAACAACATGCATATAGTCTTAATAATGCAAGAATTCATTGTATATCAAATATGACCCATTTTTAAAATAGCTATATTGTGATAAACTAGGAAACATATAAACCAAAATAAATGACTGAGGAATGGAAAAGCTACAGCAAACAAACCAGCAAAGAATATTGAATCCTGTGAGATTTTGAAATTAGATTAAAACCATCTGGTAATTAAACTTATAGAAAAGGAAGCAAATGTACTGAGATCTAACAGAGTTCATTTTTTTCTTAATTTTAGCTAAAAAAATACAAAAGTCAGAGGATGAAAGATGTGAGAAATCTTATGGAGGCTATTTCTTCAAGTTCTGAAGTAGGAAGAAAATTGCTATTTGTAAAATTGAAACATGTAGTTAATGTGAAATCATTGTGAGTGCAAAATACTAATGATTTTCATAATAATTAACTTTAAGAGATATTTTATAAATCAATATTTTTTCATTGATTAAATTTTTATCTTATGTTTATCAATTTTTTTGAATTTCATCTCTATCAGGTTAAAGTAAATGTGATGATGTATATGAAGTCATATAATTTATTTTATAAAATTATTTCTAACTGCCTATTAAGGTATTTACAAATGCTTATAAGTCTCTTTCAGTATATACCCATTAAAAAGATTTTTGGAATGTTAATAATAATTTATAACAGGTGATGAGTTTTTGTCCCTCATTTTTTGATACTTTTCAATACTATTGAGGTTTTTGTTATTGTCCTGGTTAATAACGAGCAGGAGTCAACATTATAAAATTATAGCATCAATTTTTATGAAAAATAATTTTTTTGTCAAATAAATTTTGAAAACACAAAGAAAAGAATACAAGCCTTTTGTATTCATTTCACCTATCACCAGATTTACTTTCTTAGCAAATTCTAGCTTCCCTCCACCATCCTCAGGATAAAGCTACAGTGACCCTCCAAGTCAAAGGCAAGGCTGTCAAACCCATTTCATCTCTCCTGGTACTGAAATGGGTCAATCTGCATTGAGTTGGTAAAATTAGAATGTATTTATTCAAGGGACTGTAGAGCTACTAACTCCCTTCCACTCATTTTTTTAAATAGAGATGCCACTTACGTAAGTCAGTTATTCAGGAGATGAGCTCATATTGGCAGAGAAGAAAAAAGGATAACATAAGTTTCTGATCCAGTGGACTCAAGGTGATGCTAGAGAAGTAAATGGGTGTCGTGTGGGCAATAGAAAATGCAGGGTAGGGTGGGAGGTCAGGGCTGGCACTCTAAATTAGAGGCTGTGAGAACAGTGAGTTCTCCCAAGGTTTCCAACTGCTGTGTGGAGGTCGGGTCAAGTGGGGAGAGTCTCCAAAAGCTACTGGCTTGGGTGAGCATCACAGGATGTAATGATATCCTACTTCCTATCAGTAGCTTCTTCCTGACAGTCATTAGAGGGCTGCCCCATATGTACATTCTAGAGGTGATCTTCAGTCTTTCAGACAACATGGACTAGTGTGTAAAATTACCACATATAAGCAAACATCAGTGGAAAACAATTGTATTTTTAACAGAAATTGTTACCGAACAAAAGCTTGTGTGCCCAATGCACAGTGAGGCCAAACAAACTGAAATGTCAGAGTTTGGAGCAGAGAAGGGTTTATTGCCAGCCAATGCAAGGAGAATGGGTGGCTCATGCCCCCCAAAAGCCCAAACTCCCTGAAGGGTTTCAGCAAAGCATCTTTATATTTTTTAAAAATTTTTATTAGAGTTGATTTACAATGTTGTGTTAGTTTCTTCTGTACAGCACAGTGATTCAGTTATACATATTCATGTATCCACTCTTTTTTAGATTCTTTTCTCACATAGATCATAACAGAGTAGTGAGTACAGTTCCTTCTGCTATACAGTAGGTCCTTATTAGTTATCTATTTTATATACAAGTGTGTATACGTCAATCTCAATATCCCAATTTATACCCCCCTCCCCCCTGGTAACCATGTTTGTTTTCGACATCTGGGACTCTATTTCTATTTTGTAAGTTCATTTGTATCATTTTTTTAAATTCCACATATAAGCAACATCTCAGCAAAGCATCTTTAAAAGCAAGGTGAGGGAGGGTTGTGGTTGGTTGGTGCAAACTTCTTGGTGTCAGAATCCTTTGTTCTTGCAACTGTCCACTCAGTTCACGATGTTCCTGTAAATCCCCAACAAGATAAATGTTATTCTCTGTTTTGCAACTTTGTATCTTTGTTCGAATGAAAACGTGTTATACCCTTCAAGGTGAGAGCCTTGAGAATGGGCTATCCTGTATATTTCAGGCTATAGGCAACATTCTTAACTCAAAGCAAAAGGAACAGAATACAAGGTTAAAGTAAAAGAAACAGATTTAATATGGAGTCAGATTTGTTCTTCCCTATTACAGAATTTTAAGTATTAGGTTAGTCTTCTTTTTCTTGTGGTGGTATATATAATAGTTTTAATATTTCTTTCAAGTTTTGTAGATCTGTGTCAGGATAATCAAAGAAAAAGTCATAAACATTTATTTGATTCCATTAAATATCATGTATATAGGAGTTTCTGGCATTCTTGTGTGTTGACTGAAAGTTCATATTTTCTAGGGAATCAGAATGATAGAATCAGAATTGGTGAAGAAAATGATGATGCTCCCAGATGAAGCTTTTATGGACAGTAATGCTATTAAAAATAATTATTAAAATAATTTACTGGTTTCACTTTAATTTCTTCTTTTCTCACTCCAGTTTAACACTTTACTATGCTTCACAGTGTTTAGTAGTTTGGGCCTCCAAAATAATGGCACCAAATAACAGCACCATTTGGTAGAACAAATATGGACTTCAGTAGGGAGGAAATAACTGAACTAGATTCAAATACCAGTTCCATCAGTTAATGGCTTTGTGACCTTGGGCAGGAAACTCATGTTTTGTGTTACAGTCTCCTATGTAGCAATATGGGGGACAAGTCTTTCACACAGAGGGGTTGTGAGGATGACATAGGACAATGTTTGCAAAGAGCTTAAAATGTAGTAAGGGCTCCATGAGTGGCAGCTACTGTTACAATAGAGTGCAGAAAAAATCTGTTTTGAAAGTTTTGCCTCTTTCAGGGATGCATAATTTGATGTTCCAAAATCCTTATAGATTTTAACATTTTTTTAAATATTAGCATCCTCATTTCATTAGCAGATGTACTGTTATTGACACATGCTGCTATTTCTTAGGTAGGAACATTTGTTTTCAGCCTATTTGGCTGACATTCTCAGTTATATCCTAGCTAACTATGATCTCACATTCTGTCCCTGAAGTACAAAGCACTCAAAAGCACACTCATTTGTTTTTTCATGCAACAGACATGAATATGATTGCACAGTTGTTGATGACATAAAACAGTCATCAATATGGTTTACTCCTCTGGTCCAAATAAGTTATGTATACTGGATGAGATTCAACTAGACAAATCTCCATTTCAAGCCCAAAGCCTTAAGATGATTTGAATAAAGGGTAAAACATGGATTGGACCATGTGTTCTCCCTGCCTGCAGTTTCTCTTCCACTTTAAAGCTAAAACAACAATGTTTCTATTCAATATCTTAAAATTTTTTAAATTACCCATGTGTGAAGCAATGTGCTAAACAATTTATAGAATTAATATATTCAATCCTTACAACAACCTTGAAAGATTAGTATGTCTATTTTAATTTAACTTTTTATTGAAGTATAAATGATTTACAATGTTGTGTTAGTTGCAGGTGTACAGCAAAGTGATTCATATATATATATATATATATATATATATTCTTTTTCAGATTATCCACTTATAGGTTATTATAAAATATTGAGTAGAGTTCTCTGTGTTATACAGTAGGTCCTTGTTGGTCATCTATTATATATATACTAGTGTGTATATGTTAATCCCAACTCCTAATTTATCTGTACCCCACCTTTCCCCTTTGGTAATATAAATTTGTTTTCTATATCTGAGTCTATTTCTGTTTTGTATGTAAATTCATTTGTATCTTTTTTTTTTAGATTCCACATGTAACTGATACCCTATGATATTTATTTTTCTCTACTTGACTTACTTAACTTAGTATGTTAATCTCTAGGCCCATCCATGTTGCTGCAAATGGCATTATTTCATTCTTTTTTATGGCTGAGTAATATTCCATTGTATATATGTACCACATCCTCTTTATCCATTCATCTGTCAATGGACAGGTTGCTTCCATGTCTTGGCTATTGTAAATAGTGCTGCAATGAACATTGGGGTGCATATATCTCTTTAAATTATTGTTTTCTCCAGATATATGCCCAGGAGTGGGATTGCTGGATCATATGGTAGCTCTATTTTTAGGGATTTTTTAAACTTTTTATTTTATATTGGAGTATAGTTTCAGTTTTTTAAGGGATCTCCATACTGTTCAACATAGTGGCTACACCAATTTACATTCCCACTAACAGTGTAGGAGGATTCCCTCTTCTCCACACCCTCTCCAACACTTGTTATTTGTAGACCTTTTGATGATGGCCATTCTGACAAGTGTGAGGTCTATTTTAAAAGGAGAAAATTGAGGCTCAAAAGGTTGATACGATTTGTCCGATACTGTGCAGCTAGGAACCCACAGAGTGACACTTTAAGTTCAGGTCTTGCTCCTAGATGCAGAGGTTTTACAGTACATACAACGGCAACATTACAGTTACAAAAACGTTTTTGTTGTTTTTCCCCATATGAGGTCCCAATCAAATAATCCTTCACTGCTTCACTGACTCCCCATTGTTTATTAGGTAAAGGTCATGTGTTTAGGTTGTTCATAATCTTAAAGTTTGCTTCAGCTTGGATTTCTACCTGCATCCCAACAAGCTTGTGTCCCCAACTCTTGTGAGCATCAGGTGGTCTCAGCCCGCTGAGGAGAGAAGTGTGTAAATCAAATCCACCCCAAAACAAGATGACTCAGATAGTAATATTAAGGGAAGTGAAGAATTACAGAAAATGTTAGGGCGAAATTATTAAGTAGAACATTTTGAGAACATTCTATAACTATATTTTGTTTCCTTTTTTTTTCTTTCTTAAGGTGAGTACTTTCAGTGATATTTTCATCTACAATAGGCAGGGAATTTGCTTGATATGGAATATGATACAACATAAAAAACACAATCTTTGGACCCTATTAGGTTTGATTCATTTCACATTTGTATTAAGTCCACAGCATAGGTGTATGCTGGTTTCCATAGAGTGCATGGTTAAATTAAATAGTCTCTTTTACTTAAGGAATGGGCTACAAAGGAAATGTTATTATTAGACATATAAACTATTTTTTTTGTTTTGTTTTGTTTGTTTTCATATATTTATTTATTCCAATTTTATTGAGATAGAATTGACATACAGCACTGTATAAGTTTAAGGTGCTGAAAAAATAATTTATAAAATTCATGTAAAATTTGAACCAATAAGAATATCAAAATATAGTAGAGTCATCCCTTGGTAACTGTGGGGGATTTGTTCCAGGACCCCCCTCAGATACTGAAATCTGAGAATACTCAAGTCCTTTATATAAAATGGCATAGTATTTGCATATAATCTACATACGTCTTCCTGTATATTTTATTTTTAAATATAAATTAATTAAAATTTTAAATTTCAAAATACACTTGAACTAATCAGATATTAGAACCGTTTTTGAAGAGGATGTCTGCACTTTTGTAAACAGAAATTTTAAACAAAAGCATATTGCTATGGGGTAGTTTCATCCTAACAGTCTGACCTCTTATCTCTTACTTTTAGATCTTTACTTAAAGCAGGCATATAGGGCTTCCCTGGTGGTGTAGTGGTTGAGAGTCCACCTGCTGATGCAAGGGACACGGGTTCGTGCCCCAGTCTGGGAAGATCCCACATGCCACGGAGCGGCTGGGCCCGTGAGACATGGCCACTGAGCCTGCGCATCCGGAGCCTGTGCTCCGCAATGGGAGAGGCCACAACAGTGAGAGGCCCGCGTACCGCAAAAAAAAAATATGCAGGCATATGTGTGTATATATATATATATGTGTGTGTGTGTGTGTGTGTGTGTGTGTGTGTGTGTGTGTATATACACATGTATATTCATATGCATACATATACATATATCTATTCTTTTTCAAAGTCTTTTCCCATTTAGGTTGTTACATAATATGGAGCAGAGTTCCCTGTACTATAAAGTAGGTCCCTGTTCGTTATGCATTTTAAATATAGCAGTGTGTACATGTCAATCTCAAACTCCCTAACTAACCCTCCCCCCGACCCTTACCCCCTGATAACCATAAGTTTGTTCTCTAAGTCTGTGAGTCTGTTTCTGTTTTGTAAATAAGTTCATTTGTATCATTTTTTTAGATTCCACATATAAGTGATATCATATATTTCTCTTTCTCTGACTTACTTCACTCAGTATGATAATCTCTAGGTCCATCCATGTTGCTGTAAATGGCATCATTTTGTTATTTTTTAAGGCTGAGTAATATTCCTTTGTGTATATGGACCATATCTTCTTAATCCATTCCTCTGTTGATGGACGTTTAGTTTGCTTCCTTGTCTTGGCTATTGTAAACAGTACCACAATGAACAATAGGGTGCATGTATCATTTTGGACCATGTTATTCTCTGGATATATGCCCAAGAGTGGGATTGAAGGATAATATGGTAGCTCTATTTTTAGTTTTTTTTAAAGTAACCTCCATACTGTTCTCCATAGTGGCTGTATCAAGTTACATTCCCACCAGTAGCGTAGGAGGGTTCCCTTTTCTCCATACCCTCTCCAGAATTTTGTGGATTTTTTGATGCTAGCCGTTCTGCCTGGTGTGAGGTGGTATCTCATTGTAGTTTTGATTTGCAAAAGATGTTGAACATCTTTTATTGTGCCTCTTGGCCATCTGTATACCATCTTTGGAGAAATATCTATTCACATCTTCTGCTCATTTTTTATTGGGTTGTTTGTTTTGACGATACTAAGCTGTATGAGCTCTTTGTAAATTTTGGAGACTAATCCCTTGTCAGTCACATCATTTGCAAGTATTATCTCCCATTCTGTGGGTTGTCTTTTTGTTTTGTTTATGGTTTCCTTTGCTGTGCAAAAGCTTTTAAGTTTAATTAGGTACATTTTTAAATTTTTGTTTTTATTTCCATTACTCTGGGAGATGGAATGAAAAAGATATTGCAGCGATTTATGTCAGAGAGTGTTCTATGTTTTCCTCTAAGAGTTTTATGGTGTCTGGTCTCATATTTAAGTCTTTAATCCATTTTGAGTTTATTTTTGTGTATTGTGTTAAAGAATGTTCTAATTTCATCTTTTTACATGTAACTCTCCCATTTTCCCAGCACCATTATTTAAGAGACTGTCTTTTCTCCACTGTATATTCTTGCCTCCTTTGTTGTAGATTACTTGGCCATAGGTGCATGGGTTTATTTCTGGACTTTCTATCCTCTTCCATTGATCTATATTTCATTTTTGTGCCAGTACCATACTGTCTTGATTACTGTAGCTTTGTAATGTAGTCTGAAATCAGGGAGTCTGATTCCTCCAGCTCCATTTTTGTTGCTCAAGGTTGCTTTGGCTATTCAGGGTCTTTGTGTCTCCATACAAATTTTAAGATTTTTTGTTCTAGTTCTGTGGAAAATGCCATTGGTAATTTGATAGGGATTACATTGAATCTGTAGATTGTTTTGGGTAGTATATTGTCATTTTGACAATAATTATTCTTCCAATCATAGAACATGGTATATCTTTCCATCTGTTTTTGTCATCTTTGATTTCTTTCATCAACGTCTTATAGTTTTCGGAGTACAGGTCTTTTGTCTCCTTAGTTAGGTTTACTCCTAGGTATTTTATTCTTTTTGATGCAATGGTAAATGGAATTGTTTCTTGAATTTCTCTTTCTTATCTTTTTTTGTTATTGTATAGAAATGCAACAGATTTCTGTGTATTAATTTTGTTACCTGCAACTTTACCAATTTCATTGATGAGCTCTAGTAGTTTTCTGGTAATTATTTCCAACTATATGCATAAGTTACCATGCTCAGTGCTAGGTGCTACACTGAGGTATCAGTACAATGAAAGGAATGAAAAATAAAAGGATGGCATCCATAGTGACCACACAGACATATGCTTCTAGTCAACACCTGGTTAGGTACCACATTCAAGTGATGGTTTCCAATTTTTTTTATTTCAAATTGACTTCATCAGAGCCACGAATGATTGGATTAAAGGGTACTTATGTAAACAAACTTTACTGTTGTATAAACTATATAATGTTGTATAAACTGTATAATAGTTGTATAAACTATATAATAGAGTGTCTTTTATAATTGTTGCTTCTCCTTTCCTATAGCTGCAATATTCATCTCCATATTCAGGGCCCTTCCATTTTGAAGTCACAGGCTCTGAAACTTGAATTCACACTAAAAATGTTGACACAAAGGAGAATGGCTAGTGTTTAGGTGTTATTTCTTGAATATAGGGTTAGCTTTGGTCAAAAAATTTGCCCCACAGTAAGATATACCATCACAGGGATTAGAATATCCAGGCAAGAACAATCCCCTTTTTTTGTAAATCACTACCTCTATAATGGTAGTGCTGTGTTAGAAATATTTTACTGTTGTTTTTTTTTTTTTTTTTTAACAGTCTTTCCAAACTTAATTTTGAGAGCGAGATGTTGTTGGTTTGGGCCTGTCTTTTCAGGGACTGAATCTCGTTGCCTGTGAAAAGAGTATGTGGGGGTCCACAGAGCTGCCTAGATGAAAGTTGTTCTGGTACAGTGTTTACCGTGGGTCCCTCCCAGGCTCTCTCCTCCTGGGCACACCAAAGAGATTCTACCTTGTTCTGCAGCAGCTGCTTCTCTTTCTCCATCCTCCAAGGTCGTTCCTATTTTGTCAAATTGACTCCTGACCTTTTGCAATGGAGAATAGAGGGAAAATGTGGAAGCAAGCAGCAAGGCAGTGAAGAGGTGTGACAGCCCAGGCTAGAGGGGAGTTTTACAGAGTCATTGAAGAAAGTATCCTGGTCGAAATTGTATAGTCCCTATAGAAGGATTTTTTGTTGTGAAATTATACATCTTTTCTATGAAGAAATGCAAGTAGTACCCATACTTCTGAGATCACATTTGATTGCACAGAATGTAACAAAATTAAAAGTTAATCCTTTACTACATTTTAGACAATTACTACATGAGAATTGCAGTTGCCTATAACAGGTGGTTTTATCAAAGTGCTTAATATGTATTTTTATTGTTTTATCTTGTTGCAAAATGTATGTTGTTTGCATAGTTTTAAATTTATAACAAGAGCATATTGCTATATAGCACATTTTTCTTAGATGTTTTTATTAATCACTTAGATTTTAGATTCATCTGGGTTCCAATGTGTACACTTAATGTATTGTTTTCATGATGTAATCCTAATGTAATGCTGCATAAAGCTCCAGATGTTTACCTGTCCAATCTCCTGGTGCTGGCCACACAGTTTGCCCCCTGTTCTCAGCCACCATACATAATACTGCAATAAACATTTTTGTATATATATTTTTTATGGGCCTTTGCAAAAACTTGAGGTGTATATTTGAGACATATCCAGGAGTGGAATTGCTAACTCAAAATATATGCATATATTTAATTTGACCGTAAGTATCCATCCAGGGTAGAAACTCCATCTCCAGTCCCTGCAGCGCTACGAGAGGGTTTCTATAGCCTCCATTACTGCAAACACTGGGCTCTACTCGTCTTTCTAATCTTTGTCAGATTAATAGATGTAACCTGCTATTTTAATAGGTATCTTAATTCTAGACAGTATTATTTTAACTGTCTTAATACTTTTAAACTGAATTATGTGGGTTATAGCTGTATAAGTACTACAAACCTATACTTTCCACTTAGAATAAAGCAAATAAAGACTACACCAGTCAAGAGAAAGGTAAAAGTCTTCATTTAATTTGTTTTGCTTTGGAAGATAAAAAAGAAGGTAAAGGGACCTTCAAGATGGCAGAGAAGTAAGACGTGGAAATCACTTCTTCCCCACAAATACATCAAAAATACATCTACGTGTGGAACAACTCCTACAGAATACCTACTGAACGCTGGCAGAAGACCTCAGACTTCCCAAAAAGCAAGAAAATCCCCATGTACCTGGGTAGGGCAAAAGAAAAAAACAGAGCCAAAAGAATAAGGATGGGACCTGCACCTCTGGGAGGGAGCTGTGAAAGAGGAAAAACTTCCACACACCAGGAAGCCCCTTCACTGGCAGAGATGGGAAGTGGGCAGGGGTGGGGGAAGCTTCAGAGCCACGGAGGAGAGTGCAGCCACAGGGATGCAGAAGGCAAAGTGGAGAGATTCCCACACAGAGGATCACTGCCAACCAGCGCTCACCAGCCTGAGAGGCTTGTCTGTGCACCCGCCGGGGCAGGTGGGAGCTGGGAGCTGAGGCTCCAGCTTCGGAGGTCAGATCCCAGGGAGAGGACTGGGGTTGGCTGCGTGATCACAGCCTGAAGGGGGATAGTGTGCCACAGCTAGCCAGGAGGGAGTCCGGGAAAAACTCTGGACCTGCCTAAGAGGCAAGAGACCATTGTTTCAGGGTGCGTGAGGAGAGGGGATTCAGAGCGCTGTCTAAACGAGTTCCAGAGACGGGCACGAGCCATGGCTATCAGCGCAGACCACAGAGACGGGCATGAAACACTAAGCCTGCTGCTGCTGCCACCAAGAATCCTGTGGGCAAGCATAGGTCACTATCCACACTCCACCTCCCCAACCGAGAGCCTGTGCAACCTGCCACTGCCAGGGTCCCATGATCCAGGGAAAAGTTCCCTGGGAGAACACACAGTGTGCCTTATGCTGTTGCAACGTCATGCTGGCCTCTGCCACCACAGGCTCACCCCGCATTCCAGTTATACTTACCTTATTCCCCCTGGCCTGAATGAACAAGAGCCCCCTAATCAGCTGCTGCTTTAACTCCATCCTGTCTGGGTGGGAACAGATGTCTGAGGGCAACCTACACATAGAGGTGGTGCCAAATCCAAAGCTGAACCCCAGGAGCTGTGTGAACGAAGAAGAGAAAGGGAAGTCTCTCCCAGCAGCCTCAGGAGCAGTAGATTAAATTTCCACAATCAACTTGATGTACCCTGCATCTGTGGAATACCTGGATAGAAAATGAATCATCCCAAAATTGAGGAGGTGGACTTTGGGAAGAATGTAGACTTGGAGTTTGCTGTCTGCCACTGATTTCTGACTTTTATGTTTATCTTAGTTTAGGTTTTAGCGCTTGTTGTCATTGGTAGATTTGTTTATTGGTTTGGTTGCTCTCATTATTATTATTTATTTTATTTTATTATTTTTTAAATTTAGTATTAAAAAATATTTCTTTCTTTTTTTCTCCCTTTTCTTCTGAGCCATGTGCCTGACAGGGTTTTGGTGCTCTGGACTGGTGTCAGGCCTGAGCCTCTGAGGTGGGAGAGATGAGTTCAGGACATTGGACCACCAGAGACCTCCCAGCCCCAAGTAGTTTCAATCAGTGGGAGTTCTCACAGAAATCTCTGTTTCAGTGCTAAGACCCAGATCCACCCCATGGCCAGCAAGCTCCACTGCTGGATGCCGCATGCCAAACAACTAGCAAGACAGGAACACAACCCCACACCCATTAGCAGAGAGGCTGCCTAAAGTCATACTAAGTTCACAGACATCACAAAACACACCACCAGACACAGCCCTGACCACCTAAAGGACAAGATCCAGCACCATGTGCCAGAACACAGACACCAGACCCCTCCACCAGGAAGCCTACACAAGATGCTGAACCAACCTCACCAACTGGGGCAGACACCAAAAACACTGGGAACTACGAATCTACAGTCTGCGAAAAGGAGACTCCAAACACAGTAAGTTAAACAAAATGAGAAGACAGAGAAATATGTAACAGATGAAGGAGCAAAGTAAAAACCCACCAGACCAAACAAATGAAGAGGAAATAAGCAGTCTACCTGAAAAAGAATTCAGAGTAATAATAGTAAAGAAGATCTAAAATCTCAGAAATAGAGTGGAGAAAATACAAGAAACATTGAACAAGAACCTAGAAGAACTAAAAAGCAAACTAACAGTGATGAACAACACAATAAATGAAATTAAAAATACTCTAGAAGGAGTCAATAGCAGAATAACAGAGACAGAAAAATGGATAAGTGACCTGGAAGATAGAATAGTGGAAATACCTGCTGCAGAGCAGAATAAAGAAAAAAGAATGAAAAGAATTGAGGACAGTCTCAGAGACCTCTGGGACAATATTAAACACACGAACATTCAAATTACAGGGGTCCCAGAAGAAGAAGAGAAAAAGAAATGGTCTAAGAAGATATTTGAAGAGATTATAGTTGAAAACATCCCAAACATGGAAAAGGAAATAGTCAGTCAAGTCCAGGAAGCACAGAGAGTCCCATACAGGATAAATCCAAGGAGAAATATGACAAGACACATATTAATCAAACTATCAAAAATTACGTCCTGAGATGAAACATGGAGTGGAAGAGCAAGGCATTAGACGTAGAGAATGAACTTGAGGACACGAGGAGGGGGAAGGGTAAGCTGGGACGAAGTGAGAGAGTAGCATGGACATATATACACTACCAAATGTAAAATAGATAGCTAGCGGGAAGCAGCTGCATCACACAGGGAGATCAACTCGAGGCTTTTTGACCACCTAGAGGGGTGGGATAGGGAGGGTGGGAGGGAGATCCAAAGAGGGAGGGGACATGGGGATATATGTATATGTATAGTTGATTCACTTTGTTATACAGTAGAAACTAACACAATTCTGTAAAGCAATTATACTCCAATAAAGATGTTAAAAAATAGTAGGTAAAAAGTCAAAGAACTCACATAGTCGGTTTAGAGTTTAGTTAGCACAGTAGCTCTCATCCTTATAATGACCAATAGAACATTTTATAATAAATGTTTCATGATGCCATTTTAATATTTTGAAACAGAATTTATACATAATGTAACTTATGAACACAAGATTTTTTAAAATGTTGTTGTAAGGCTAATATAAAGGAGAAACAAAAGGAAAGTAGTTTACTTTGAATTCATATGCTTTTGAATATGCAAATGACCAGGAAGTTCTAGTAAAGAAAACATAAAGAAATAAATGCTTGCATCTATACATAGAATCATAATGAAAGTAACAGCTAGAGAAGCTGCCTAAGACAGGTGTATTTTGTTAGTAATTCAGATATTACAGCATTGTTGCTCATGATGTGTTTTTCCAAAAGAGTGAACAATTCTCAGCAGCGTTCTTAACAAAAAAAGTAAAACCTTACCTCAAGTTACAGGTTAGTTGCACTTCTGAAAAATTCAGTAATATAAAAACTATGCAAAAAAACGTTTTTAAGATGTTAAATGGGGTTAGATTGCAGGCTCAAAACTTTTGAACAAGTTTGTCCTCCTACATGAATGTCCATTATACATTTGAAAATGATGTGGAATGAATACAGGACGATTCATTTTAAGTGACCCTCCTATTCTCTACTATGTTTTCCTCTGCCCACAAAACACCAGCAGCATCCCCTGCACAATCAAAATTCCCCTGGATATGGCAAATTACTGAATGGCTAAATGATCCTTGAAACCAAATCGAAACATGTTACTACTGTTTTAACTCTGGTTAGATCTTCTTAACCTAACAAGTCACTAACCAGTGATTGTTCAAGCAAAGCAAATGCCAATGTCTAACTGTTCAATTTAATTAAATCACATATGTAAAGCCATCATGTACGTAAAGGAAAAAAAACTAAATTTGTTGAAGCCAGGTTTGATGTCTCTCTCATCACCTACAGTAGAAGCAATAGTTACTTCTAGAAGCAAGAATAGAATAGAGTAGAAGCAAGAACAGAGAACATAGGTTTTTGATCTACTCATGTTTGGGATCTAATCTTGATTTTCTCACTAGGGTATAAATTCAATCACGTTACACGTCTCCCCTAAGCCTTGAAATGCTGGGCCATTGATATTTACTACACAGCATTGTTGTTTAGTACAAATACAATAATATATGCACCACCATGTCCCAGAGCAGACAGCCAATGGATGTCAGCATACGTACTTGCCATGATGGATAACTGCTTCTGCAAATGGTCCTCGTGTCACTGACTGTAAGAATGGTGTTTGCATGCCTTCATCGCAATAAGTACACAGTACTTATTCTGTGGACTGATAGACTCCTAACTAATGACAGACAGAATCATTGAAAGTAAAATCTGTTTGAGAAAATTTAGTTCGTATTAACGCAAAAGAGAAAAAGAAAATTAGCAAGAGCGAAGATTTAGCAATAAGAAGGCTGATAAAACTTTTTGGACTGGGGTTTGGTCCTTCCTCCCAGATTCATTCTGTAGCATTTCACCAGCCTTCAGAAAGCAGAGAAACTTGAGATGCACACTGATTGTCTAACAACCTTGAACCACTGCACAAGGAGGGTGACATTCTTGAAGTTGTTCTTCATTCACTGGTGTCCAGTGTGTGGAGGGAGAGTGGGTTGTGTGGTACATATAAAGTGCAGCTCTCTAACTTTTTGATGAACTTCAGATTATTATGTATTTAGGTCTACTGACTCCCTAATGTGAATTCTGTTGTGGTGTGCTATTTTAAAATTGATTTTTTTAAGCAATTACTCCATCTGTCATATATCATCTATCATATGTAGTTGGTACGAAAGTTAACTTTCCAAAATGCATTCTGAGAGGCGGCTCTTGCACAGAAACTACATTTTCATGTTTACCTACAATGCCCTTTAAACAATCAGTGCATTTTAGAGAAACAGGAGCAGCTCCAGAAAGCACAGGGACCCTTTAAATTAGTCTACAATCCTTTGGAGTTGCTGAGATGCACTAATATACAGAGAGTGGCTTACATTCAATTTCCCCTTGGGGAATCAAGGACAATAGCAAGTTTTGTATAGCATTTATGTAGTGGCTAGAGATCCTGAGATGAAACATGGAGTGGACGAGCAAGGCATTATAAATGGAGTATGCTGGCTTTTATCTCTTAAAAATACAGTCCTACCTTTGCCTTCTGCATCACTGCACCTGGGCACAATGGGGTGGAGGGGTAGTGTGGGAGGGCCCAGTGCACAGTGTGGGGAAGAGAGGTGGGCAATGGAGAGATGAAAAGTGGAGGCTTGAAAGCTTCTTTCCAGAGTCAGAAACAAAGAGGCTTATTGCCAGAGGACAATTTCCAAATAGATTTGATGCTCTTTTATCTTCCTGTTGCTTTTCAAAAGTTGAAAGTGTTTGGGGACAGGTGCGGCTGTCTGCATGGAGACTGTTTGTTTTAACAGAACGCTGCATTCAAAGCCTCTCCAACAGCGAGAGTTCAGATGATCTTCTGCCTTCACCTGGAGCAGAAAATAATCTAGTCTCACACCTTCACGGCTGCCAAAGTGTGTGACTAATTACAGGAAAGAGTTTCTGAGGAGAAGCCACATGCAGCTGAAAAGGTAGAGAAATAGAGAAGATATTAAGCCCTGGATAGAGGTGCCATATTACCAAAGAAATGGACTATGATAGCACCAGATTGGCCATGAGGGTAAAGAATACAAATGGAATGGACTTTTGAACTGGCAAATGAGAATGTCAGATTTA
Source organism: Orcinus orca (assembly GCF_937001465.1). Classification (NCBI taxonomy): domain Eukaryota; kingdom Metazoa; phylum Chordata; class Mammalia; order Artiodactyla; family Delphinidae; genus Orcinus; species Orcinus orca. The sequence goes on along the minus strand of NC_064565.1, from coordinate 14,820,380 downwards.
GAGAAATCAGGTTAGGCTGACCTTGGGACAAGGATGTTTCTATGGATCCATTCAAATAATAAAAGCCACAAGAACCAATCAAAATAGGAAGACAGGGAAATACATTTTGACTCCCTACAGATGGCTGAGCCCTGTGCTAAGCCCTTTGTTTTTACCAGCTAGTGGTTCTTAAAACGTGGCCTCTGGACCAATCACGTCAGCATCCTCTGGGTACTTAGCATAAGTGCAAATTGTCAGGCTCCACCCCATACCTAGACTCGGAATCTCTAGGGATGGGTCTCAAAATATGGGCTAACAAATCCTCAGGAGATTCTGTTGTGCCCCTAAATTTGAGAACCTTACTGTTCATTTATGCAAGCTTCACAATAGCTTTGCACACTGACTATTGTTAAGACTGACTTTTAAAATAAAGAAGCAAACCCAGTGAGATTAGGGAACATGTGAAATGTCTTCAGTGGCCTGGAATTCATAGCCAGATCTGCCTGACTTCAGAGACTGCTTCTTGTCTGACTTCTTCTACACTCTTTTCCTTATAGGCACTATAGATATTTGGTAAGAGACGGGAAGACAGGTATTGTATGGATGCTCTATGGATAGGGAATCGGGGTTAGGTGAAGAATTCAAAAGGCCAAGGCTGCAAGGGTCTTAGAGTCTGATAACAGGTTCAAGTAGAATTGATTATCTATGGCAAATAACTAGGTTACCCACAGCAAAGAGCTGGAGACTGAGCCAAAAGCTCTTCTGAGCCATTATCTCTCTGGCTGGAGCAGTAATGTTCAACTGTGCCCCAGGCCAGCAGCATCATTTAGAAACTTGTTATAAATGCAAATTGTGGGCCCAAGAATCAGAAAATCCAGTGGGGCTGACAATCTTTAGCAAACTCTCCCCATGCTAAAGTTAAACCACTGGACTAGAGACAAAATAGTTCTCAGACGGAGGACGTGAGTGAGGTCAGAAATAGGCTAATTAGTAATTAACTGACTTCAGTGAGTGAGGAAGACACGGAGCAGAGGAGTCTAAAATTCAGCACAGGAAAGAAAAACTAGGAGCATACAGGAAAGCAAGAGAGACCCTGGGAAAACGTTGCGGGCAGATCAGTCTTCTCTCCCTCTAGTGTGTTCTTTTTGCTTGATCAATACAAATTCTGTGTCAAAGTGTAATTTATTCACTGTTAGTAAAGCAGGTAATAGAGTTGTAATTTTGCTCTGAATAAGATATTGTACAATTGTTATTTCATGTATTTAACAGAGCTTGAAGCTAACACCATTACCAGACCTAGACTCACTGCTGTTACCTCTGGCCGTGTCAGGAAGTGTCCTCTTGCAGAGGGCATAACCTCCGGCTCCTCCCTCAGTGGTGATCAGCTGCGTGATAGACTCAGAAACATGTTCCTTAAGGCCATTATCATTTTTGTTATTAGTGTTTGTTGTCAAGGTCTGTAATCATCATTTTGCAGTTTATAAGTTTATGTGATTGTTCTTGAGGTGAGGTTTAGAAAGGGGACCAGGTCTGGATGGTCTAGCTCATTATGAAGCAAAATAAATTTAGAGCTTCACCTTGGAACCCTTTCTCTATATTCGGATGGGGCCACTTTCCCCACAAAGCAGGCCCTGGCCACACTTTTCCATTGGAAAACTGACATGAAATGAAAGGCAAGGGGTTTGTCATCATGCAAACCCAGGTGTCTATCCAATTTATAAAGTGGGCTGCCCTGGAAAGGTTCGTTGACCCTTTGAGGCTCTATTTCTCATATGTACACTGGGAATAATGAACCATGACATAACCATTGCTTGTGGGAGTCAAACATGATAACAAATATAAGAAAGCTGAAACATCATAATCCTCAGAAGGATAGGTAGCATTTACTGAGCACCTATTCTACACTAATACACACTTAAGTTGTTCTTTATTTTTTACCCTAGAGCTTCTCAAACATTATCACTGTACCAACTTTAATAACAAAGGAGAACAAATGATATCACGACAATCCAGAGACAGAGTCCAGTGTGGCCTGCAAATAGCATTCAGTTTGTACAAATACACTTATTTCATGTTAGCTTTTTTATGTGAATTATAAATGTAATTCTGGATTCCTTTTATTTCCTTTTCCTTTTTTGAAAAGGAAATGAAAGGAATCTAAATCGGAAAAGAAGAAGTAAAGCTGTCACTGTTTGCAGATGACATGATACTATACATAGAGAATCCTAAAGATGCTACCAGAAAACTCCTACAGCTAATCAATGAATTTGGTAAAGTAGCAGGATACAAAATTAATACACAGAAATCTCTGGCATTCCTATACACTAATGATGAAAAATCTGAGAGTGAAATCAAGAAAACACTTCCATTTACCATTGCAAGAAAAATAATAAAATATCTAGGAATAAACCTACCTAAGGAGACAAAAGACCTGTATGCAGAAAATTATAAGACACTGCTGAAAGAAATTAAAGATGATACAAGTAGATGGAGAGATATACCATGTTCTTGGATTGGAAGAATTAACATTGTGAAAATGACTCTACTATTCAAAGCAATCTACAGATTCAATGCACTCCCTATCAAACTACCACTGGCATTTTTCACAGAACTAGAACAAAAAATTTCACAATTTGTATGGAAACACAAAAGACCCTGAATAGCCAAAGCAATCTTGAGAACAAAAAGTGGAGCTGGAGGAATCAGGCTGCCTGACTTCAGAGTATACTACAAAGCTACAGTAATCAAGACAGTATGGTACTGGCACAAAAACAGAAAGATAGATCAATGGAACAGGATAGAAAGCCCAGAGATAAACCCACGCACATATGGTCACCCTATCTTTGATAAAGGAGGCAGGAATGTACAGTGGAGAAAGGACAGCCTCTTCAATAAGTGGTGCTGGGAAAACTGGACAGCTACATGTAAAAGATTGAAACTAGATCACTCCCTAACACCATACACAAAAATGAGCTCAAAATGGATTAAAGACCTAAATGTAAGGCCAGAAACTATCAAACTCTTAGAGGAAAACATAGGCAGGACACTCTATGACATAAATCACAGCAAGATCCTTTTTGACTCACCTCCTAGAGAAATGGAAATAAAAACAAAAATAAACAAATGGGACCTAATGAAACTTAAAAGCTTTTGCACAGCAAAGGAAACTATAAACAAGACCAAAAGACAACCCTCAGAATGGGAGAAAATATTTGCAAATGAAGCAACTGACAAAGGATTAATCTCCAAAATTTATAAGCAGCTCATGCAACTTAGTAACAACAAAACAAACAACCCAGTGCAAAAATGGGCAGAAGACCTAAATAGACATTTCTCTAAAGAAGATATACGGACTGCCAACAAACACATGAAAGAATGCTCAACATCACCAGCATTCCCACTACTGGGAATATACCCTGAGAAAACCATAATTCAAAAAGAGTCATGTATCAAAATGTTCACTGCAGTTCTATTTACAATAGCCCAGAAATGGAAGCAACCTAAGTATCCATCATCAGATGAATGGATAAAGAAGATGTGGCACATATATACAATGGAATATTACTCAGCCATAAAGAGAAACGAAATTGAGCTATTTGTAATGAGGTGGATAGACCTAGAGTCTGTCATACAGAGTGAAGTAAGTCAGAAAGAGAGAGACAAATACCGTATGCTAACACATATATATGGAATTTAAGAAAAAGAAAATGTCATGAAGAGCCTAGGGGTAAGACAGGAATAAAGACACAGACCTACTAGAGAATGGACTTGAGGATATGGGGAGGGGGAAGGGTAAGCTGTGACAAAGCAAGAAAGAGGCATGGACATATATACGCTACCAAACGTAAAATAGATAGCTAGTGGGAAACAGCCGCATAGCACAGGGAGATCAGCTCTGTGCTTTGTGACCGCCTGGAAGGGTGGGATAGGGAGGATGGGAGGGAGGGAGATGCAAGAGGGAAGAGATATGGGAACATATGTATATATATAACTGATTCATTTTGTTGTAAAGCAGAAACTAACACCATTGTAAAGCAATTATACTCCAATAAAGATGTTAAAAAAAATAAATGTAACTCTGGAATATAATTATATTTGTGTTTGATAGAGAATATATTTTTAAATCATTAATTTCAAGTAGATAAGTAATCAGACTTTTACCCCATAGGCATCAATAATAATACAATGAATGAAGATGAAAGTAACCTGGAGAGCAGAGCGTGTCTTTCCTGCCAGGGACTAGATTAAGTGCTTCATTTGCATTATCTTGTGCAATATTCCAAATTATTTAATGCTGTAGGTTCTACTGTTATTTCCTCTATGTAGTTAAAGAGACTGTGCTTTGAGAAATTAAGTAAACTTCTCAAGATTGCAGAGCTTGAAAGTGGTAAGAATTTAAACCCAGACTGTCTGGCCTCAGACCCCAAGGTCTATTTCACATTTCGGTGGAGGTTTTATTCTCCCTTGATTTCTTTCTTCACCTACATATGTGTATTTCTAACGACTTCTAGTTTTTCAGCTGGTTTCTAGTCTCCATTTTATTTATTCTTATTCTATCTTTGCTATTTTCTTTCTTGCGCTAACTTTGAGCTTAGGCTGTTCTTTTTCTAATTTCTGGAGGAGTAAAGTTAGGTTGTTTATTTAAGATATTTCTTGTTTCATAATGCATATGTTTACAGCTATAAAATTCCTTCTTAGAACTGCTTTTGTTCCATCTCATAAATTTTGGTATGTTGTGTTTCCATTTTCATTTGTCTCAAGATACTTTTTTTACGTTTAAAAAGGAATGTGTTTAATTTCCACAATTTTGTGAATTTTCCAATTTTTTGAACAGATGAAGTTGACAAACCTTTAGCTAGACTTATTAAGGGAAAAAAGAGAGAAAAATCGAATACATAAATTTATAAGTAAAAGAGGATACATTACAACTGATACCACAGAAATACAAAGGATTCTAAGAGGCTACTTTGAATAATTATACACCAACAAATTGGAAAACCTGGAAGAGTTGGATACATTCCTAGAAACATACAATCTACCAAGACTGATTCTTAAGGAAATAGAAAATCAAAGCAGACTGAATGCTAGTAAGAAAATTGAATCTATAGTCAAATATCGTCCAAGAAACAAAAGTCCAGGACCAGATGGCTAATTGGTGAATTCTATCAAACATTTAAAAAGAGTTAATATCAATCCTTCTCAAATTCTTCCAGTAAACAAAGAGCAGGGGTACTCTCAACCTCATTTTATGAGGCCAGAATTGTCCTCATAAAACAAAGACAAACAAGGACACAACAATAAAACTTTGTGTCAATATCCCTGATAAATACAGATACAGAAACCCTCAACAAAATACTAGAAAATTGAACTCAACAACCCATTTAAAGTATCATACACCATGATCAAGTGGGATTTATCCCTGAGATGCAAACATAGCTCAACATACACAAATCAATAAATATTATACACTATATTAACAGAATGAAGAATAAAAATCACATGATCATCTCAACAGATGCAGAAAAAACATTTGACAAAATTCAACACATATTCCTGATAAAACATTTCAACAAATTAGCTATAGAAGGAATGAATATCAACATATTAAAGGCCATATATGACAAGCCCACAGCTAACATCTTAGTCACAGGTGAAAAGCTCAGAGTTTTAAGATCAGGATACAAATATCAATATGCAAAAATTGGTTGCATTTCTATAAACTAACAACAAAGTTATGTCTGAAATAGAAATTTAGAAAATAATTGCATTTACAGAAGCATCAAAAATAATAAAATGCTTAGAAATAAATGTAACCAAAGACATGAAAAATCTGTACACTTAAAACTATAAAACACTGATGAAATAAGTTGAAGAAGACACAAAGAAATGGAAAGATATCTTATGTTCATGGTTTGGAAGAATTAGTACTGTTAAAATATCTATCCTATCCAAATAAATCTACAGAGTTAATGCAAGCCCTATCAAATTTGCAAGGGCATTTTTTATACAAATAAAAAAATCAATGCTAAAATTCATATTGAACCATAAAAGACTCTGAAAATCCAAAGCAATCTTGAGCAAAAAGAACAGATCTGGAATCATCATGCTACCCGATTTAAAAATATACATAGCTATTGGGCTTCCCTGGTGGTGCAGTAGTTGAGAGTCTGCCTGCTGATGCAGGGGACACGTGTTCGTGCCCTGGTCTGGGAAGATCCCACATGCCACGGAGTGGCTGGGCCTGTGAGCCATGGCCGCTGAGCCTGCGTGTCCGGAGCCTGTGCTCTGCAACAGGAGAGGCCACAACAGTGAGAGGCCCGCGTACTGCAAAAAAAAAAAAAAAAAGATAAACCAAAATGTACATAGCTATGGTAACCAAAACAGTATGGTACTGACATAGAAACAGACAGATAGACCAAAAGAACAGAACAAGGAACCTAGAAATAAATTTACATATTTAGGGACAATTGATCTTCAGTAAAGGTACCAAGAACACATAAGAGGACAGAATAATCTCTTCAATAAGTGGTCTTGGGAAAACTAGATATCCACAAGCAGAAAAATAAAATTGGGCCCTAATCTCACAACACGCAAATGTCAATCAAAATGGATTAAAGACTTAAATGTAAGACCTGAAACTGTATTAGAAGAAAACATAAGGAAAATGCTTCCTGACAGTGGTCTGGATAATAATTTTATGGATGTAACCCTCAAAGCAAAGAAAACAAAAGCAAAAATAGACAAATGGGATTGCATTAAACTAAAAAGCTGCTACACAGCAAAGGAGCAATGAACAAAGTGAAGAGACAACCTATGGAATGGGAGAAAATATTTGTAAGACATACATCTGGTAAGAGGTTAATATCCATAATATTGAAGGAAGTCATACTACTCAATAGCAATAAAATAAATAACCCAATTTAAAAATGGGCAAAGGATTTGAATAGGTATTTTTCCAAAGAAGATATACAAATGGCCAACAGGTATATGAAAAAAAAGAAATGCTCAACATAACTAATCATCAGGGAAATGCAAATCAAAGTGCAAATTAGAACCACAATAAGATATCACCTCACACTTGTTAGATTGTTCTTATCTAAAAGATAAAAGATAAGTATTTGCAAGGATGTCGAGAAAAGGGAACCCTTGTCTGTTATTGGTGGGAATGTAAATTTGTACAGCCATTATGGAAAACAGTATGGAAGTTCCTCAAAAAATTAAAAATAGAACTAACATATGATCCAGCAATCCAACTCTGGCTATATATCCAAAGGAAATAAAATCAGTATCTTGAAGAGATATCTGCACCCCATGTTCATTGTAGCATTATTCGCAGTAGCCAAGATATCAAATCAACCTGTATCTATCACAGTTGCAACAATACGTATGAACCTTGAGGAAATTATGCTAAATAAAATAGCCAGCACAGGAAAATATCCTGCATAATCTCACTCATATGTGGAATCTAAAAAACTTCATCTCATGGAAGAAGAGAGTAGAAGGTTTGCCAAGGCCTGTGGGTGGGAGAAATGAAAGATGTTGGTCAAGATACAAAGTTTCAATTACACAGGATGAATAAATTCTGGACATTTAAAGTACAGCATGATGACTATAGTTTAATAATACTGTACTGTATACTTGAAATTTGCTAGGAGAGTAGATCTTAAATGTTCTTACCACACACAAAACATGATACCATGTGAAGTGATAGATATGATAATTAGCTTGACTGTAGTATTCAGTTCACAATGTATATGTATATCAAATCGTCACATTTTACTCAGTAAATGCATACAGTTTTTTCAGTTATATCTTAATAAAGCTGGAAAAAGTAGCTTTTTCAAGATCTTTTCATATTGTCCATTCTCACCACTCCTGTTTTTGTTTAGAATATACTCACTCTGCAATAAATTACAAGTAAGCAATTATGATAATGTGATTATTTCTATAATTGAAGAAGGTAGAATTTGCTCCAGAATTAATAACAAATAACCTGATAAGTAATAGATAGTACAATCCAGAGCCAGGATAAACACTTTGTACATAAAAAGGCCTTCGATAAATGTTTGCTGCATTTAATAAAAGCTTGTAAGCAACTTAATAAACTAACTTAGAGATCTTAGAAGAACCTACCATATAGAATTATTATGGCAACTGACTATAACCCAAATATATATTTTTAAATAAGCTCCCAAAGTGCCTTAAATTCCTTCAGTTTAATTCAAGCTGTTCATTCACTTTGCCACGTACTCATTCATTTATTCAACAAATATTTATCTGCTGCTTACAATGTTACAAAAACCATGCCAAATCCAGAAAATACAAAGAAAATACAAACCTCATATTTGCTTTTGAGGAATTGCAACTTAGTGAGAATACTATCACAATTTGCTTAATTTTTATACTATCTGAGACTAATAAACTTGTCTGTCTTTACAATCGTCCCACATAAGTTTTCCTCAAATTCAGATTGACAAATAGGGAACTTAGTTAAATAAGTAAGATTTGAGATAAGAGTTACCAGGTTTAGCAAATAAAAAAAAAAGCATGCTATTAAATTTGAATTTCACATATATAATATTTTTTTTAGTATAAATATGCCACATGTAATACTTGGGATGTACTTATAGAATACATTAGTTTTTGTTTATCTGGAATTTAAATGTTATCTGTGTGTCCTGTACTGTATCTGGCAACCCTAGTTTGGGGGCTCTTATAATCTCATTTGATTTTCTAGTCTTATTAGAGTTGTAAAACTGTAGACAAAAGAGCACATCCTACTGAGGCCCTTCCCCATGGTTTTCACACCTCTGTCTCAGCACACTAAACAAAACTAATGAAGCTTTGGGACCCTGGTATGAAAGACATTTTTCTCAAGCAACTTTATGTACCCCGTCAGGCATATTTTCCACTCGGAGTGCAATAGTTTTCTCATTTAAGTCTCCTGTCAGGGAATATTTTGAGTGTGGTGATATTTTTAATATATTTCACTCAAGGATTTCCAAGTGCTTTAGAAATAATTACATTATTAATGCCTTTGTGACCCCCGTCAAGTAGCTAAGGGGCATTTAATATTTATAATCACATTATGGATGGAGAAACTGAGATAAAGAAAGGCTTAGTGGTTTTTGTCAAGGTCACAGCATGAATCACCAGTGAAGCTGAGTACAGAACTTAACAGTTGATGAGCAGTATGGTTCTGTGCACTTAGGACATGCAGGATTTCATGGGGATAAAATTGGTATAGGATTTTAAATAGAGGGAAATCTAGATTACGTACAATGAACTGGAATTATCTCTATGTCCTTCTTTCCCTGCCCTGCCCATCTCTTCTGTCCACTTCTGGGCAGTCTCACATGGACGGGATGGTCACGGCAGCTGGCGTAGGAGATGAAGCACTTAACTATAAGGCTCAACATGATCTGTGTTCTAGCCCTTATTCTACTCAGATGAGGCAGAAATTAGAACCAAACCAAGTCAGTCTCAGTGCCAGTCTTGTCAGTGCACTAGATGTGTGATCCTGGGAGAGCCACCCAAATTCTCCCAGCTTGGGTCTTTATCTATATCATGAAGATATTAACATCAATTTTGATATGCTGTGCTATTATGAATGCTTCATAAAAGACCTAGCAAATTATTACTACATATTTTGATCAAATAGGCAAGAATCAAATACTCTATATAATTTCTTCTTTTCTCTGATTCTTGCTTTCATCCACCGAAAATATAATGGGATTAGGAATAGATGACTTCAGAGGTATTCTCTGGCTATCTTACAGCCAGATATTTATAGAATTTAACAGAGTGGGAACTTTGAAAAAAATCACTGAAGTTCACCTTAAAACAGTGCCCAGGTTTATAAGCTGTCTCATAAACAGACTTCAATTCTACACAATTCTCCTACAATGATGCTGTTACTGATAACCCATGTGCAGGGTGCAGGCAATGCTATTGTATACACATGTAAGCACTCTCTGATAGCGGAAGTTTTATTTCTAGCATTAAACACAACCTTTTTCTCTGTCTCCAAAAGCCCTCATGTTATGGTATTTGCATTCAAGCTAAGACTGAAAAACAAGGTATCTCTGCCTAAATCCAATTTTTCTACATGTTGGGTAACACAGGAAGAAACTTGGACTTTGGTGTTAGACATTCATGTGACCTTGGGCACAATAGTTTACTTCCCTGGGCCCCCCTTGTTTACAATAATTTATTTTTGTATTAGGTGTAGAAGCATATAACTTGTAAGTTTGTTATAAGAATGAAATGACATGTAAAAAGCGTCCTCTTAAATAACTTTCTAGTTTAACTACAAGTTTGGGTGGGAAAGCCTCATTCAGTGTACTTCCTTCTCATATGCAGGGATTTTGGGGGCACTCAACAATAAAAAGAATATATAAGTATAATTTTTAAATATTCCTTTATTTATTCCATTCATTCATTCATTTATTCATTCATAAGAATGCTCTCTTTTCCATTTAAATATAATAGCAAATTGTTACAAAGGAGGGCATTTTGCTTAGATTAACTAAAAGTGTTATTCTCTTTTATTAACAATTCAGCATGATTGACATATATACACTACCATGTGTGAAAAAAATAGCTAGTGGGAACCTGCTGTATAATGCAGGAAGCTCAGCTCAGTGCTCTGTGGTGACCTAGATGGATGGGATGGGGGTGGGGTAGGAGGGAGGTCCAAGAGGGAGGGGATATATGTATACATGTGGCAGATTCACTTCATTGTACAGCAGAAACTAACACAACATTGTAAAGCAACTATACCCCAATTAAAAAAAAATGATTACAAGATAAAGTATCCTTTAATTTTTCTATCATCAGTCTACTAGTTTCCCCCCCACCAAATTTGAAATATCTGCTCAATTTACAGTGGTATGCCAAATGAAAAAAAAAAGAGAGAGAGAAAAGTAGAACACTGTACAAAACTGGTAACAAAGCTTACACATATATACATGATTTTTAAAAAAATATTGCAGTGAAACAACACATTCTTTTAGGTAAACTACTTACTGAATACCAGAGTAATGATGATTCCTCTTTCAAATCCCACTTCTGTGATCTCACTGCAGCTTTTGTCGTACTATTTTATCACCTAGATTTCTTACCTCCCATGTGGAATATAGCCATGGCTGTTTACCAGGGCAGCAAAATACAAAACCACAAATGATGATTGTCTTCTACGTGGTACCGTGATCCCTGAGCCATGCTGCTGCCACATGCTGGTTCCACGCTCTCTCTGGTTGTTAGCTTCTTGCTGTGACACTCAAGCGTATATATCAATCCAGCTCTATCTGCCTCCTCTCCCGTTCACCTCACTCTCTGCCCCGTGCCCTTTTTCCTCATTCCATGGCTGATAAACTACCAGGACTTTTTCAAAATTGTATGCTGACTCATGCCTCTGTGGGTCTGCTTGTGTCTCTATTTAGAATGCCCTTCCTGGCACACTTCTTTTCCTCTGTGGCTTCTCCATTTAGATACTGTTGCTTCTGTAAAGCCCTCTGTGGCCCCCCTCGGCTGGCCTAGGCACAGTATCCCCTGTGACCCGTGACTCAGGAAGCTTCAGTCAGAGCATCTGTCATCACATTGGCTTCCCCTGAGCGTAGGAGAACCATGCTGTTAGGCACCATATTTGTTATTTCTGAATTCCCACTGCCTGATACATAAAAGCTAAATACATGGTGAATGAGTAAAAAAATGGGTAAGTGAAAGAACATGTTCACTGATACCTTCCATAGGGATCTCTGTGGCCAGTCTTCGGGCTGAGCAGGAGCTTATGAAGCATCCCTGCATGAAGAACTTAGCACAACAAAAGCCAACACAAGAAGATCGTGTTTAAATGACCAAAAATCTCTCCCAGGAGGGTGTATAGAGAGAGTAAGTGCTTGGTGTCAGAGGCAGAAGCCAGAAAGACACGTGGAGAAAACCAGTATGTGTGCCATAAGTTATTAGAGGTCACCTACCATGTCCATAAGATACATGTACCAGCCTCATGGGATTGTTGCAAAAATTAAAGAAATGCATGTGAAGTACTTGCCTGGATCCAAACAACCAGTCCGAAAATGCTAATAATCATCATGGTTATCGTATTTGTTACTTAGAATAACAAAACTACATAGAGTTTAGGAAGATGCCCTAAGTCTGTGCCTGGACATCCCTAATGCTCTATAACAGCTCTCCAGTATCTCTAATTAGTAATTTACTGGTCTGTTCTTTTAAAAAGTCCATTTGCCCATGACATGCCAAGCATTCTTCTTGGTGCTTGTTTCACCCTCTACGTCGTAAGCTTTTGGTGATCAAATGAATAGAGAATATTCACTATGATTAACAATTTTTTCCCCCGTAATGTGTACAGGTATTTTAGCTTAAACAAGGCTCAGGTCCCTTATAAAGATTCTCTTTGTAAGTCTCCCATTTTTATAAAGTCTCCCATTTTTATAAAGATTCTCTTTGTAAGTCTCCCATTTAAGTCTCCCAACCAGCTCCTATTTTCCCAAACATGTGAACAACTCACTAAGATTTTCTGACATCTCCAGGGCTTTTATAAGAGAAGGAACCCAGACTCTGAGTGAATTCAGAATCAAATTGGGTCAAAGAAGTGTGTGGCATTTCTTGAATATTAATTCACAAACTTGTATTAGTAAGCGTCTACTAATATGTTGGGTAATTTCTTAGACACAGGGCTAAAAAGAAAAATAAAAAAGGATCCCAGGCTTTCAGGAGCTGAGTTACAAAAATCAGTCATGAAAAACTTTGTTGAAAATGTCCATCGTACAGAGAAGCATAAGCTAGAAGAACACGGAAAAGGGGCACCTCCCAGTAGGGGAAAGAGGAAGTCGGGACACCTTCCTGGGGGAGGTGATGGCTAAAATAAATTTCGTAAAAAGAGTCGGTGTTAATGAGATACCAAAGGAGACGTTTTCAACAAGAAAGAATAGCACTTTGAAGACAAAACAGCAAAATTCACTCAAGTGATTATACATACATATTTCCGACATGTTTAACTCTAATATACATTATGATATACATCTTCATATATTTTATGCAATTACAAAATTTCCAAAGACTATATCTTGATACGTCAAGCCCAGATTTGTTATAAGTCCAAATTTCTTGGAACTTCCCTGGCAGTCCATCGGTTAAGATTCTGCACTTCCACTGCCAGGGGCATGGGTTCTATCCTTGGTTGGGGAGCTAAGATCCCACATGCCATGTGGTAAGGCCAAAAAAAAAAAAAAGTCATAAAAGAAGTCCAAATTTCTTGATGTAGTGATTTGACATTTGATAACTTGACTCAACTTCCTTCTCTAGCTTCTTATTTCCCTCTTACCTAATGATAGTCTTTAATTTAGGTGCTGACATATTTTTTTCCATAAAGAGCAATGTAGTAAATATTTAAGTTTTGTGGGCCAAGCAATCTCTATTGCAACTATTCAACTATAGTTTGAAGCTGCTTGAAGGCAGCTATAGACAATACAAAAATACATGGGCGTGACTGTGTTCCATTAAAATTTTTTCAATGGACACTGATATTTGAGTCTCGTGTATTTTCCATGTGTTATGAAATTGTAATTAAAAAAACTAAAAATAGAGTTACCATATGACCCAGCAATCCCACTCATGGGCATATATCTGGACAAAACTATAATTCAAAAGATACATGCACCCCTATGTTCATAGCAGCACAATTTACAATAGCCAAGACATGGAAGCAACCTAAATGTCCATTGACAGATGAATGGATAAAAATGTGATACACACGCGCACGCGCACACGCGCGCGCGCGCGCGCGCGCGCGCACACACACACACACACACACACACTGGAATACTACTCAGCCATAAAAAAGAATGAAACAAGGCCATTTGCAGCAACATGGATGGACCTAAAGATTACCATACTAAGTGAAGTAAGTCAGAAAGGGAAAGACAAATACCATATCATATCACTTATATATGCAATCTAAAATACAACACAAAGGAACCTATCTACAAAACAGAAACAGACTCACAGAGATAGAGAACAGACTTGTGGTTGCCAAGCGGGAAGGAGGAGGGGAAGGTATGGATTGGGAGTTTGGGGTAAGTAGATGCAAACTAGTATATAGAGAATGGATAAACAACAAGGTCCTACTGTAGAGCACAGGGAACTATATTCAATATCTTGTAATAAACCATAATGGACAAGAGTAGGAAAAAATATATCTATGTATAACTGAATCACTTTGCTGTACAGCAGAAATTAACACAACCTTGTAAATCGACTACACTTCAATAGAATACATTTTTTTAAATGGTAGTTTCTTAGCGTGTGAGCCCTACAAAAACAAGAGGCAGGAGGGACTCAGAATGTACCTTACCAACCGCTGTCTTAAAAAGTCCTTACAGCTTCGTGATTGAAAGTTAGAGTGGGAGACTGATAGGATGGAGTTTACTCCCAACTCGGCAGCTTTACTAACTTTGTAATCTTGAGTAGTTAGCATTTAAAGAGCTTGCCCGAGATCATCCCCCTGAAGGTGATGGGGAGTCATCTAAAGATTTTAAATAGGACAGCAGTGTAATCTGATTTTCATTTTAGAAAAGTCTTTCTAATTAAAGGGTTGGACTTGGACCAGAGGAGGCCAGTTGGATGAATGGAGGGGAGTTAGGAAGAACTGTAGAACAAACTTCATTCATTTAGTTAGCTTTGTCTCATTGTTAGATCTGAAATCAGAATACATCATATTTAATTATATTATGTATCTTTACTAAAATACTGTCTTTTTCCTAATGTCATTTACAAATATACTATATTTCTCATTGTAAGGTAATTAAAGATCAACATATATTATGACCTTGTGCGTATCACATTTGGTAGTAATGGATGCAGAACCTGCGGACTTTAGGTGGGGGTGCCTTTGTAAAACATTTTTACCAGGAGCATGGACCATCTGTTTCCTTTGGTGATACAGTATCTCATTCCATAAAGTGGTTCCAAATGAATAATAGAGACTCGTTTTTACCAGTCGGCTTTATCTGTTGCAGCAATGATTAATAGCCCATGGTCAACCTGGCTTACAAAAAGAAGGAAAACATGTGAAAACAATTGTCTATCCAAGTGAGATGAATCCAGATTTTTCAAATAAGATGAAAGTCAACATAAGCAGGCGCCACTGAGTTTTGAGCTTTTCCTTATCGTGCTGTGTAAGAGAAAGAAGGTGAGCATTGCAACCTGTATGTCTTGGGTTAGAAACCAGGTTCCAATATCTGCCATTTATGTGGCCTCCATCAAATCACTTTCATCTCTGAGCCTTCATTTCACTTCTGTGAAATGAGGATAATAACACACGCCTTGTGGTATTTGGGTAAATATTCATCATTTTGCATGTATGAGGTCTAGAACATTGAAGGTACATAGTAGTAAATATGGCATTTAGTAGAATTATATTTGGAATGATGTATCTGTGTGAGAGTGTTAGGTTACACGCCGAAAAGTTCTCATCTTTCCAAATTACCTCTTGGTTGGGGCACAATGACTTTCATGTCTCTGAAACAGACTTCTTCTTTACATTTTTTACCTTCTCAGCACTATCCTTTATTTATAAAAAAAAAAATTATCCTCCCTTGGCTTCTTGAATATCACCTAGCCAATATTTTGTCATAACTGTAAATGTAAAGTAACCTTTAAAAATTGTATAAAAATTTAAAAAATAAAAAATAATAATGATTATTATATTTGTAAGCCTCTCGCTTCTCCTGCTGGGTCAAGTTACATATGTGTTAAACCATGTAACATTCTCTCACAGTCTTAGATGGACTATTCAGTTTAATTTTAAATGTATTTTTCTCTTTGCACGTCAGTTCTCTGATCCTTTCTTTTGCTGTGTCCAATCTACTTTGAAGTCTATCAAACGACTTCATCATTTCTGATGCTTTTTAATTCTAGATTTTCTCTTTCGTCTTTTTTGTAGTTTTCTTTGTTTCTGAATCCCTCATCTGATCATGTGTGTAATCTTCCTTTGCTGTTTTTACTTATTTTTTGATATATTTACCATATTTGTTTAAAAATTCTTCCTCAGGCTGCTGCCTTGCACTAAGCAGTGGTCTCAGATACTTTAGGAGGACTTCTACCCATTTTATTTGCTTACCCCTGAGTCTTTGCTGTGCTGCTTCCCACAGCAAATGGCCCATGTAAAAGAAAATGTGGATGAATGTTGACTCACTCTGTGATCAGAGTACCTAGGAACTCTCATTCCTTGTACCAAGCTTCACGTGAACATTACATTTGATTTGAAGTTAGGCTTTTTCTTCCATATTTTCTTTTATGATTGTTCCTTCTAGCTCTGGACCCAGGGATAAAAGCATCTAGGGTCTTTCAAATCCTAGAAATGGCCTATTCCTTTCAGGAATTTACCTCATTTGTGTTTCTTTGTGTCTTCTGCTTTCTTATTAGATATTTTTCTGTTATTATAAGATCAGTGTGTCAGTCTTTTGTAACATCTTACAACCTAATTAGAAGAAGAAAGGTGAGGCATGATCTTTTAAAAATAAAAGTCTTATCCCATTATTCTTCTGAGAGTTTTCTACTAGCTTATCATCTCTAAGCCAAAGCCAAAATCTTTAGAACAGCCTTCCAGACCAACAAGAGCTGGCCTTCTATTCACTATCTGATATCATCTGTTCCTAGTCTTCTCTCCTTATTTGTTCTGCCCCACTGATCTCCTTGTTTCTTCCTCTGACACATTAGCACATTCCCACCTTTGCACTTGTTTCTTCTTTTCCCCAATACCAGTATGGTTCCCTTCTTTACTTCCTTCAAATCTTAAAGCACAAAAACAAACAAATAAACAAAAGAAAAAAAACAGCAAAAAAAAAAAAAAAAGGAAATGAAAGAAACAAAATCAAACACCTTCTCATAGTAACTTTTCCTGGTCACACTATTTAAAATTGTACCTCCCCCTCTTCGAGATGCATGTACTCTTTTCCTTTGTCCTGTTTTCATTTTCTCCATAACATTTATTACCTTCATACATAAGATGGTGTGGCATATGTGGGGTGTGTTTATGTATGTGTATGCATGTGTGTAATTTATTTAGTCTGTTATCTTCTTCTCCTCAATTGAACGCAACTTTCATACATGCAGACTTTTGTCTGTTTTGTCCACTGCTATATATCTGCAACACTTCATACCATGCTTGCACATATTAAGTGTTTGATAATTGTTGTAAAATGAGTAACTAAGTGACACAGAGTTTAAAACCTGATAGTCACTTCCATGTCCATACCTTATTCATTATGATCTGTTAGTGATCTGTGACCACTGAGGGAGGGTGAGTTTTAGATTAGGCATCACAAATGAAGAAATACCCTTGTCAACTTGACAAATTAAGCCTTTTACTAATATTGTTCTTATTGAATCTATTCTCCCTGATTTATATGTATAGCCGTACCTCCTTAGAAGTTCTAGGAGTAGTAAGGAGATTAATGAGGTAAAGTATGAAGTATTTTATTTCCCCTTAAGGAAATGTATAATGCCTATGCCTGTGCAACCTCGCTTACATAACAAATAAAGTAACCAAGTAAGCAAGCTTCATATGGTCAAACCAAGACACACAGTTATTGAAGAGGAGAAAATATTTTTCCAAAAATTTAATGGGTAGAAAAATTTTAAAGCTGGAAAATAATCCTTAGTAGTTTTCCCCAAACTTCACAACATTAAATTTACAGGAAAACATGAACTATTTGGATTCATTAGAATAAATTCCTGACCCCATGTTTGGCTGCCTTTAATTTGATTGTCTCTGCCTCGGTTGCCTGGCCACCCAGCCTCTTCATGTGAAAGACAATGGCTGGTTCTGATTTCAGAGCTAGTGTGGCTGCAGGGTGGAGCTCAAAGAGATGGACTTTGATACCAGTGAGTCCTGGTTTATGACCCAAGTTCCATATGTCACTAGCTATGGAACTTCCTCAAGCCAGTTTCCTTATCTGAAAGTGAGATTATTGATATCAGAATATTATGAGGATGAGAAACAGCAGGTGCACATAATAGGGATTCCACCGATGGTAGTGAATGTTGTACCAAATGCTTCCTAAGGATACATCTGTTTGAACTTAGTCTCAGAGAAGTCCATGGAGACTGAATATGCAAAGACTCTATCTGAAAGACCTCTGCAACTTTTGAAGAACCTCTGATCCTTGGGGGCTCAGGGATGCTTTTCCCCAATACCAAACATGGATCACTTCTTTATCTCCTTCAAATCTTACAACACAAAAACGAACAAAAAACCACAGCGACCAAAAATAAAGAAAAGAAAAAAAAAAAGCAAGAGTCTTCTCACAGTAACTAGAAAGATTTTATAGGACTGAAGATACAAGAAACTTAATGTATATTTGATACAACAATGAAAATATGACCTAACAATTTGGACACATTTTTAAATGTAATGATTTCAAATAAACTCATCTATTCATGATTGTTGAACTGTTTATGTATGATATATGAGAAAGTAATACATACAATACATAAGAAAAAGAAGTCATATGCACATTAGCCAACACTTGCCAAGGCTTTTCAGGCTCTTCTACGTATCCAAATGAGTAGAAAACATCAAAACCCCTCAAAAAACCTCAGTGCAGTCTAACAAAGGAGGAAGACACACCTAAAAAGAAAGCAGTGAAGAGGCCAAGGCACTCTGTACCGAGTTAATGGGCACACTAGACATATGTCCATGTGAGAAGAGGAAAAATAAATTGGAATGGGAAAAAAATATGCATCTATGGCTTCCAAAAATCTTTATCATT
This sequence comes from Orcinus orca, assembly GCF_937001465.1. Lineage (NCBI taxonomy): Eukaryota > Metazoa > Chordata > Mammalia > Artiodactyla > Delphinidae > Orcinus > Orcinus orca. The sequence continues at coordinate 14,801,607 of NC_064565.1, read as the reverse complement.
GCAAGTTGTCTTTGTAACAAACCTCCGGTATAGATTCTGTCATTGAAACTAAGGAATGGAAAGGTTAAATTATTTGTCCCAATTCTCATGGCTAATATGTGATGGAGTCAGTTACAAACCCAGCAGCATGGCTCCATGCCCTTAAGGACCAAAATATACATTTAGGACTATGTACATAGTTAAATTTTTATCCTTGAAAACATGAATGAATAAAATAGTATATCTACTTTTATGTGTGTATTTCACAGTGATTCATGGGGCACTATTTCCAAGAAGTTTCACCTTTGGCCATATAAGCTGAAGGAAGACTGGCCATCACATTGCTTTTTTTTGAGATTGACAGTGTTTTTTAACCTATTAAGGTCTGAGAAACGTGTAGTAAAAATAAACCATTTAACTTTAACAGTTAAAGGAACAAATGTATACATGTATGGAGACAGTATATTTTCCCTTGCATCTATCACAGCCCTTGGTATGGAATCCCTTGGGAATACCTTGGGAAGTGTGACTTGAGGTCATTCTCAAATTAGGACCCAGGGATGATGACAGCAAATTTCCTTCTACAGGAAGATTCGGTGCACTAATTAGCTTTGTGGTGCCTGGTCATGTCTTCATTAACTTCAAGTCTTCCTTGGCACAATTTCTGGCATAGTCCTTGTGCAGATATCAATTCTGAGGTTTTTTGACATTGGCCAAAATGAGGGACGTTAACTTATAGGCTTATGATACTATGGTAACATATTTTATATTAAGTAAACTCTGCCCCAATTATTTCATATCAATAAGAAATCTTAAGAAAAAGTTTCAAATTAAAGATTTAACATCTGACATGTTTTAAGATTCTCAGATGAAATTTTAAGAAAAGATGAACTCAAAAATAAGTCAGTCTGTTTTATAACTGAGAACAAACTGGGTGTTTAGAGGCACAGTCCAAGCTAAGTCAATAGTCTTCTTTACCTTTGACAGCTTCTTCTGCAAGTGAGACAGACAGGTCATATCCTAAGTGTGACTTCATGCTTCTTACTCTCTTATATATTGAAATGAATAGGAAACATCAAAAGAGCCCAGATATGTTTGACAGAAGGGGAGGAAGCCACATCTGAGCAGAGAGTAGAAAGCAGTGATGAGGGAATGAAGGGTTTGCCAAGTCTATGTGTACATTGGACATACGACCATGTGAGAAAAGGAATTGGAATGTGAAAAATCATGAAGCTAAGGCTTTAGCACACCGACTTTGTCCTTGGAAAGTCACTTTACATCTCAGTGTCTCAGGTTCCTTATCTGTAAAGTGGGTTCTAACATTTTACTGATTTATTGTCATAGCTTATACTAAAGAACTTCTTATCTACACAGATACCCCTGTTTCTTCCAAAGACTTATAGGAAACTTACCAAAATTGTGGCTAATTAAGATAAAATAAATTAAAAAAAAATAAAAGGCAAGAGAAAGTGTTAAGCTGAGACCATCATGAAAATGAACATATAGACTTGCTCAATTGTCAGTCATAGGCTATTAGTTTAGTTCAAAATTTCTTAGAAGCTAATGCCCAAAGAGAAAAAGACGTTAAATGTTTGGTATTGTAAAAAAGCACCACGCTGGTGCATAGAAGCAGAAAGACATTTTTGGTGTTGATGTGTTGAATAAACCCAGTGGGAGCTCCCTGTGAGGGACTGCACACATTCTCCTGGTGACAGCAGGAATTTGAAACATGATCTCACATCACACTTGTGTGAAATAGGTCTCCAACCTCTGTTCTTTCACAACCATCATGGACACATGTGACAGTTTTGATGACATCTTCACAATTAAGATACTAGAGACAAAGCTTTCAAAACGACTGTTTCTAATAACACTGATCAAAGAAGTCAAGTCTCTTTTTAGTCTTTGCACTTTTTCAGGGTATCATGTCACTGACTTGGGCCCCCTAAAACTCCAAGAACATTAACTTGTGTTTATTACTCAAATATATTCAAACCAAACTAGCTTCAAATTTGGAGGAAATTAATTTCTTTGGTGTGAACTACCATTATCTACACTTAAGAGAATATACATACGTGACTTCTGTAGCTTAGTATACTCTTTATTACCAGTGTCAGGTGGGAAATGTGCTTTACTCACTCCCTGTTTTAGTGGGGGAGCTGTATCAGAAAGAACATTCCAACTGCTGACCTAGTGACTCTGATCTTCACTGCTCTGATCTCAGAATGCTCATCTGTATGAAAAAGTCATGGTACCTGACTTGGATATGTAGTAATGATTCATATTGAATTTATTATATCCATCTAAGAAATACTTCTGCCTGGCTGCTATTCCAGGCACCAAACTAGCTTTCAAATCAGAAATGGGAAGAACATGATTACTATCTAGTGATAATGTACCTAAAATCTATAAATAGAATAGCCTTTAAATATTATTTATTGTTGTTATTGCTCAGAGATAATGCTTATATTTTAACTAAAAAATATAAGAGAGGTATGAGGTGATACCTCATTATGGTTTTGATTTGTATTTCCCTGATGATTAGTGACACTGAGCATCTTTTCAAGTGCCTATTGGCACGTGATAATAGTAGCTACTTCAGACTCTTTATCTGATAATTCCAACGTCTATGTCCTCTCAGAGTCGACATCAATTGATATTTTGCCCCTTTCAAGATGTCAAGATTTCCTGCTTCATCAATCAAGGTATTTTTGTGCTCTACAGATTGACGTATGCATAGATTTGGATGGTCGGAATATGTGTAAAGTTTATGGCGATTCATGATGCAATGTCTCCTGTATCTTTCAAACTTCTCATCTGCTCACTGGTGTGAGGAAACTAGGTGGCAAAGTCTCTGCAGCTACAGTTTGTTTAAAATGTAGGAATCTGTCTTAGAGAAGCCTCACAGATTTTATTTTCTGGTAAAAAACATAAGCATGGTGCATATTTTTTCATAAAAATTCTATGTGGCATTGTGCTAGGTGATCTGACATATAAGAAGAAATCAAAACTATAAGAAGAAATCAAAAATATAAATTTTAGACCAACTGTCTTCCTGAAAAAAACTTAATAATGAATTTTAATAATAGCAAATATATAGCCTTTCACTTATATAACTTATTTGATCCTCAAAATCCATTATGAGTTAAAGGCTTTTATTTTGTTTTTTATAAAGGAGAGACCTAAGTCACAAAGAGAATAAATCCTTTTTTTTTATGGTCCTAACTACTTCTGAGAGAACCAGGTAGTCTAGTCAAAATAAATGTGCTCTCATTCCATTAAGTTTTACTTCTATATTAAATAAAATATATAGGAGCAGGTACTTTTCAATCTGCCACCTCTGAACTGGGACTTGGGTTGAATAAGTTTGTATGTGCCCTTTAAGAACAGAGTCTTGTTTTCCTAAAGTCCTCTGTCTCTCCCAGTCATAAACCCCACTGGTTTTTAAAACCAGTTAAGGTGGCTTATCCTCCTGGTGCCAGTAAATCAAACACAGTAGTATATTTAGAAAAAAGTATGCTATGAACAAATAGGGTTTATAATGTATTTCAAAAAAAGTAATCTGTTAATGTAATACACATCTTTAATAGGTTGGAGGAGAAAATGTAATTATATCAATACATGGAGATAAAAAACTTGATAAAACCCACAGATAACATTGCACTTAATAGTGAAAGAGCAAATGTATTTCCCCTTAAGTCAAGCAAAACACAAGGATGGCCACTCTCACCACTTCTGTTTACTATTTTACTGAAGGTTCTAGTCAAGGTAGTTAAACAACAAAAGGGAAAGAAAACAAAAGACATTTGAGAGATGGTGTCAAGATGGTGGAGTAGGAAGATTCTGAGCTCACCTCCTTCCATGAACACACCAAAATGACAACTACATGTAGGTTAATTGTCTCTGAGAATGATCCGGAGACTAGTAAAATAGCTCTTTCACAATTAAGGATATAAAGAAAAAAGCACATGAGACAGATAGGAGAGGAAGAGAAGCGATCTAATCAGGACCCACACCTCTGGCAGGTGATGCCAAAGAAGAAGGATATATCACAAACTGGGAGAACCACCCTAAGAAGTGAGGAATTTGTGCCCCATATTAGCATCCCTGCCATGGGGACTGGTGCCAGGAAGATGAATCCCCTTGATAGGTTTTAAAAACCAGAGGGGCTTATGACTGGGAGAGCCAGAGGGCTTTAGGAAACCAAGACTCTGCTCTTAAAGGACACATATAGACATCCTTAGTCTGAGTCCCAGTGCAGAGGCAGCAGATTGAAAAGTGCCTGTTGCTGTAGCTGACCTGCCCAGGCTGCCACAGCATGCCACCCAGCTCACACCCATCTCTGGATCCATCATGCCCCAGGAGAAGCTCCTACTTACACAAGGCTGTCTCTAGCCCCTTTGACTCCAGTCCCCCAGCCCACTCCTGGTTCTAGTTCTAACAAGCCTCAGGAGAAGTCCGAGCCTGTGCTGGACTCGGATCTAACCTCTCTGGTTTCAACCTGCTTCCACCAAGGCAGAAACACCCAGCACACCCTTGGAGAAGCCCCAGCTCATGCCAGCATCAAGCTCTAGCACCTCTGGCTCCAGCCCACCCCTGCTAAGGCAGCAGCCTCCAACATACCCTGGGAGAAGTTCTGATTGGCACTGGGCTTGACCTCCAGACACACCTCCCACCAATGAGGCAGCGGCCCATGGCACGGATTGGGCTTTGACTCCAGCCCCCTCCTAACCAATGCAGAGGCACCAGCATGCTCCATAAATAGCCCTGACCTGTGCTCAATTCAGCTCTAACCTTCCTGCACACAGAGTCTGCATAGGGACACTCCTACATAAGGTCACACCTTCAAGACTAAGAGAGGTAAATATTTTGCTTATTTCATAGAGACAAACACAAAAAGTCAAAAACAATTAGAACACAGAGAAATATGTCCAAAAGAAAGAACAAGATAAAACCCTGGAAAAAATCCTAATGAAACAGAGATATGTAATTTGCCTGACAAAGAGTTTAAAGCAATGGTCATAAAAATGCTCACTGAACTTGGGAGAAGAATAGAGAAACACAGTAAGACCTTCACAAAGAATTAGACAATATATTTTAAAAAAAAAGAACAAATCAGAGTTGGTGAATACAATAACTGAAATGAAAGGAGGAAATCAACAACAGATTAGGGGAGATGAAAAAACACATAAGTGATCTGAAAGACAATAGTGGATATCACCCGATTAGAGCAGCACAAAGAAAAAAGAATTTAAAAATATGAGGGTAGGGAATTCCTGGGTGGTCCAGTAGTTAGGACTCCGTGCTCTCACTGCTGAGGGCTTGGATTTGATCCCTGGTCAGGGAACTGAGATCAAGAAGACAGCCAAGAATAAATAAATAAATAAAAGTAAAAATAAATATGAGGATATTTAAAGGGAACTTTAGAACAACATGAATCATAATAACATTCACTTTATAGGGGTTCCAGAAGGAGAAGAGAGAGAGAAAACTCAGAGAACATATTTGATGAAATAATGGCTGATAACTTCCAAACCTCAGGAATGAAACTGCTATCCAGGTCCAGGAAGGACAAGACATAGCATATTTAATGAAAAAAGTTAAAGATAAAGATGAAATTTTAAAGGCAGTAAGAGAAAAACAGGGTCGTATACAAGGGAATCCCTATAAGATTATCAGCTGATTTTTCAGCAGCAAATTTGCAGACTAGAAAGGAGTGGCATGACATATTTAAAGTCCTGAAATTAAATTAAAAAATAAAAACCTACAACCAAGGATAATCTACCCAGCAAGGTTATTATTTAGAATTGAAGGAGAGAGAGTTTTCCAAATAAGCAAAAACTAAAAGAATTCATCACCACTAAACCAGACTTACAAGAAATATTAAATCTTTTTTCTTTAAGCAAAAAAGAAAAGGACATAACAAGAAATAAGAAAATAAATGAAGGAAAAAAAATCTCACTGCTAAAGGCAAATATATATAGTAAAGGCAGTGGGTCAATGACTTAAAAATATAGTAGGAGGGACTTCCCTGGTGGCGCAGTTGTTGAGAGTCTGCTTGCCGATGCAGGGGATGTGGGTTTGTGCCCCGGTCTGGGAGGATCCCACATGCTGTGGAGCAGCTGGGCCAATGGGCCATGGCCGCTGAGCCTGCGCATCCGGAGCCTGTGCTCCACAATGGGAGAGACCACAACACTGAGAGGCCCGCATACTGGAAAAAAAAAAAAAAAAAATATATATATATATATATATATATATATATATAGTAGGAGGTTAAAGGAATTCATAAAATCAAATATAACTGTAATAAGTAGTTAAAAGATACACAAAAAATGTAAACTATGACATAAAAAGCACAAAACTAGTAAGAACCTGCTGTATAGCACAGGGAACTCTACTCAATACTCTGTAATGGCCTATATGGGAAAAGAATTAAAAAAAAATTTAAAAAAAAGAGAGTGGATACATGTATATGTATAACTGATTCACTTTGCTGTACACCTGAAACTAACACATTGTAAATGAGCTATACTCCAATAAAAATTTTAAAAGAAATAAAGGCAATTACAACCCCCAAAAACAAACAAAAAAAACAAACAAAAATGAGGGGGAGTAAAATATGTAGAGCTTTTAGAATATGTTTGAACTTAAACAATTATCAGCTTAAAACAAATCTATATCTATACCTACATCTACGTCTATATCTATAGATCTATAAGTCTATGGAGCTATATCTATATCTATATCTATATGTATAAGTATCTCATGGTAACCACAAACCAAAAACCTACTACAATAGATACACAAAAAAGAGAAAGGATCCCAAACATAACACTAAAGAAAATCATCACACCACAAGAGAAGAAACTAAAAGAAGAAGAAAGAACAGAGCAGAACTACAAAAACAACCAGAGAACAAGTAACAAAATGTCAATATCCCTATCAATAATCACTTTAAAGGTAAATAGACTAAATGCCCCCATCAAAATATATAGGATGGTTGAATGGATTAAAAAACAAGACCCATCTATATGCTGCTATAAGAGACTCACTTCAGTTCTAAAGATACAAACAGACTGAAAGTGAAGAGATAGAAAAAGATATTCCATGAAAATGGAAAAAAAAAGAAAGCTAGTAGCAATACTCATATAAGAAAAAAATAGACTTTAAAAAAAGGATATAACAAAAGACAAAGAAGGGCATTACATAATGATAACATGGTTAATCCAAGAAGAGAATATAACACTTGAAAATATGCGAGTAACATAGGAGCAACTGGATATATAAAGCAAATAGTAACAGATATAAAGGAAGAAATTGACAGTAATACAATAACAGTAGGGAAATTTATTGTCCCACTTACATCAATGCATAGATCATCTAGACAGAAATACAATAAGGAAGCATTGGCTTTAAATGACACATTAGACCCAATGGACTTAATAGATAGCTACAGAACATTTCATTCATAAGCAGCCCACATGGAACATTCACCAGGGTAGATAACATGCTAGGACACAAAACAAGCCTCAGTAAATTTAAGAAGATTAAGATCATATCAAGCATTTTTTCCAACCATAATGGTATAAAACTAGAAATCAATTACAGGAAAAAATGGGAAAAAAACACAAACTCATAGAGACTAAACAATAGGCTACTAAAAAACCAATGGGTCAACAAAGAAATCAAAGAGGAAATCAACAAATACCTTGAATAAAAATAGAAACACACTTTCCAAAATTTATGGGATACAGCAAAAGCAGTTCTAAGAGGAAGTTTATAGTGATACAGGCCTCCTTCAAGAAAAAAGAAAAATCTTAAAAAAAAAACCCTAACTTTACACCTAAACAAATTTTGAAAAGAACAAAGCCCAAAGTTAGTAGAAGGAAGGAACTAATAAAGATCAGAATAGAAATAAATAAAATAGAGACTGAAAATTAATAGAAATGATCAATAAAACCATAAAAACCCTAGAAGAAAATACAGTCAGTATACTCTTTGACATTGAACTTAGCAATATTTTTTTGTATCTGTCTGCTCAGACAATGGAAAAAAAAGCAAAAATAAACAGAACTTCATCAAACTAAAAAGCTCTTTCACAGTGAAGGAAAACATCAATAAAACCAAAAGGAAAACTACTAAATGAGAGTAAGATATTTGCAAATCATATGTCTGATAAAGGATCCATATCTAAAATATATCAATGTAAAGAATTAATACAACTTACTAACAACAACAACAAAAATCTAATTAAAAACAGAGGCAGAGGACCTGAATACACTTTTTTTCCAAAGAATATATACAGATGACCAACAGGCATATGAAAAGATGGTCAACATCACTAATCATCAGAGAAATGCAAATCAAAACCACAATGGATGTCACCACATACCTGTTAAAATGGCTAACATCAAAAAGATAAGAAATAACAAGTACTGACAGTATGTGGAGAAAAGGGAACCCTCCCGCATTTTTGGTGGGAATGTAAATTGGTATAGTCACTATGGAAAACAGTACAGAGGTTCCTTAAAAATAAAGCTACCATGCAATCCTGAAATTCCTGAAGTGCTTAATCAAAAAGGGGTTCAATGATTGCTACTTGCTCTCTGATTCAGAAAGAGAAAATAATAAATTAGATGTTGCAAAATGTCAGCAATTGCCAAATCTTATGAGCATAAAGAAATTCTTGGCACATTTCTTGGCAATTTTATATAAGTTTAAAATTGTTTAAATATAAAAATTTTTTCATAAAGTAAAAAAAAAAAAAAAGTGGAAAAGGAAAGAAAACCCAATCCATCTAGCAGCATTTAGATGTGATTCTTTCTAAATAGAGAAGTTAAATTCAATGTTTCTTTGAGATTGCTTGAAGCTTTCTCAGCCTGCTATTAACAGTGAATTTATAAGATGTCAGATTAGCTATCAAGAATAAAATTTCCATTACCCTGTAGGAAAACACACACACACACACACACACACACACATTGACACTTGTCTGATGGACTCACAAGATAAATTAATTTTACTATCTACATTTGGTATTATTTGCTTACATTAATGAAGTTTTTAATGATGGATGATGATTTTGTGATCTGATGGACCTCAATCAAAAATAAAGCTAAATGATAATTATAAAATGATAAAATATTATGATTAAATATTGTTACAGAGATTATGTTTACATTTCCTAACTTTGCTTCTTTTACCTTTTATTAGTGCTGTTTCTGAATCACCAAACATTAATATTTTATTTTCAAGTCTCAGGTTTTGGTTTTATTCGTACCTCTATGATTTATTGGACAATTGTTGACACAGCTCTAAATTTGAATTTTTCACTGCTACATTTTAATAATTATTTAAATTTAAATTTGTATTAGGGCCAAGAGAAATGTGTAGATGATTAAAATAATTCATTTATTTCTATCCAACCTCAGATGAAAATAAAAATGAATCATCATTATCTCCCCATTAGTTATACCAATATCTTTCATGTATTGAGAGGTATTTAAAGCCAGGGCAGTGTTCTAACATTATAATATAGGAGACCAGTATGCCCAGTCTGGCTAGGAATTTGAAGTTAGCAGGTCTATTTTTCTATTGTTTATCTGGTACCACAATAGAGAGGCCTCTATTACCCCAAAACCTCATGATTTAAACCGATGCTGTTTACCCTGGTCTGCCTTGAACTCCATTTCTCTCACTTCTTCCCTGTTTTTTTGACTTCTGAACTTGTTTCCCACTCTGAAATAAAATTCATATTTTATGGCAAGACAAGAAAAATTTAAACATAAAAAATTTTCCCTGACCTTTGGCCCCCTCTCTCCCTACTCTCGTGCATTTGTATCTGCATTTTGCATCTACCAAACCTCCCCCACTGGCAGAAATACCTGCTCAACCATAAAGAGCAACATTATCCTAGCATCAACAACTCCTTAAAAGATAACACTCCTTCTTGATCTTGTAAAGGAACACAATGATGCTTAGCTCCGGATTGTGTAAACTGTCAATAATACATCATTTAATGTACAGCCCTCTGTTTCAAAAAACTTATGTAACTGTGCCTTGACTTCTAATGGGTGGAAGAGTTCTCAGAGCTTTCTGAGATGCTCTTCCTGGGTTATAGTCCTCAAATCTGGCTCAAATAAAATTTTCCATTTCTTTCTTAGATGGACTGATTAATTTTTCGTCGACTCCACTGAAGGCCTCAGGAGACCCATAATAGGTAATATTTACTATATTCTTAGGATACACCAGCACTACATCATTTACATCATTTAATCCTCACAAACAGTATCTCATTTAATTCTCACAAAAATATGGTGAAGCAGACAGGTTTCCAGTTCTGTGAATATGGAGTAGCCCCATTCCTCTCAGGTCTTCCTCCTTACAACTAAAAAGCCTTGAATGTAAAACAGTAAACAAGCATGGGATGTCTCTGAAGGATTTGAAGGTGGGCTTCTGACAGACCTAAGAACTTGAGCAATGATGTGGCAGTGAGTTCCCTGGTTTCCTTTACTGTCTGGCAGGGCATTGCCTAAGCCTCCAATCCTGAAACACCAACAGGCATAAACCAAAACAGCTCCAGGAAAGCCTGTTACTCCCAGCCAAATAGCCAAGAAAGGGATAGCTGAATACCAGAAAACCTTTGTAGGTGAAATGCTCTCTATTCCAGCTAGATGCCAACGGAACAAATGGCCCATGGCCTCCCTCCCCACTGTAGTTTCTTTGCGACTGAGCAGGAACTTGATAGTTGGTTTTCCACCTCATCCTATCCCCTCCCTCCCCTCCTCCCACCCTCCCAAGCAGTCAGAGTGTGCCTCACATGACTTACACCCCCTCCCAGGTGGTGAACAGGGACTTTATCTTCCCTCCCCTGCTTGGATCACATCATCAGGGAGCAGAGCCCACACCCAACCCAACAGTAAGAACACTTAACCAGACAGTATAAGACAAAGCTATCACCACTGGGCTTCACCACCTCTCCGTGAGGAACCAGAACACTGTGGTGCACAAATAAGCTAGTAAACACTTCACTTTCTCCTCTTCCCTGTGACCAGAGAGACCCAGTAGAGAGCTCTACTTCCAGAACACCCATCATGAGCTAGAGAAAATAAGATGTGCGAGGTGGGGCTAGTTGGTATTCCATACCTACCAACCTCTTATGAGTGGGGGTGGGGGTGGGAGACTGAACTTCTACCCCCTACCGTGCAGCAACAAAACAGAATGACTCATCCCTCCCTACCCCCTCTCTGGTGTTGGCAGGGCCCAGAAGGAATCTGATCTTCCTCCACTTGGAGCCAATGAGTGATGGAAGTCCATGACCCACTGTCTCAGGGATGGTGGCAGTGCCCTGGGAGATGGCTGATTTCTAGCCCACTCCTCTGCAATGAGGCAGTGGCAGCCACTTCCCCACTTTGCCAGGATGCTGGAGGCACATGTCTGAAAGTACCAACCGAGCTGGCCCTTGCATCTGCACCTACCCAGTGGGAGTGCCAACTAAAACAACTAGAATAAAAATAGGATCCAGAGTTTCATAATATAATGTCCAAAATATCCAGGATATATGAAAAATCCCTCCTCATTCCAAGGGTCAGGAGAAAAACATCATGAAGAAGGTTAACAGCTGCCAACACAGAGATTGATCAGATCTTGGAATTCAGTGATAAGAGTTTCAAAGACTCCATCATGATCAACTTTCACCAGACCGTTACAGAGAAAACAAATAAAAATTATGAAATCTCAGCAAAGAAATAGTAGGTGTAAAAGACAACCAAATGGAAACTACAGGACTGAAAAATATAATAACTGAGATAAACAAAAACAAACAAAAAACCTTGCTGGATGTGCTCAGTCGTAGAGTGGTGATGACAAGATAGACTCAGTATACTGAAAACATGAATAGAACTTACAAAATCTGAACAACAGTGATAAAATAGACTGGAAAATAAATGGACAAGATCCTTTGGGACAATTTTTTTTAAAAGCTAGTCTTCATATCACTGGAGGCCCAGAGCTATGTGATCTTATTCCTAGTAAAGCTACCCTTAAAGAATTACTGGAGGTTAGAGTCGAAACAAAACGGAGAATGACGGGAGGAGGCTTGGAACTTCAGAAAGGAAAGTATATAGAAATGGGTAAAAATAGGGGTAAATAAAACAGACTATCTTACTTCTTGTGAGTTTCTTAAATCACATTTGATAGTTAAAGGAAAAATCATAAACCCATCTAATGTGAAGATCAATGTATATAAGAAATATTTAAGACAATTACATTTTAAAAGTGTGGAGATTAGAGATACATAAATGAAAATAAGGTTTCTATATTTGAAATTTCAAAATGTCAGTGCTAATAGAGAGTGATCTGTCACACACACACATATACACACACGTGTGTGTTACATATAGACAAATATATTGTAATAACTGTAGCAACTAGAAAGAAAACTATAAAGGAAGATATAAATAAAAACTATAAATAAATCAGTGTAGAATTCTAAGGGAAAGAATGTCCGTGTAACCCACAGGAAGGTAAGACGAGAAACAAAAGGAAAAACAGAGGCAAGACAAGTTATACAAGGCCAAATTAAGCCCTAATATATCAATAATTACCTGAAAAATACACATACACATACATACCCCAATCAAAGGCACAGATTGGCAGTGACTAGAAAAATGATCCGTGATATGTGGTCTACAAAAAATTCACTTCAAATAAAGGATGTAGGGAGGTTGAAAGTAAAAGAATGTAAAATGATATACCATGCAATTTTTTTAAAAAAGCAGTAGTGCTGTATATTAATTTTGAATAAAGGAGATTTCAGAGAAAGGAAAATCACTACAAAGTGAGACATTACATAATGATAAAAATATCAGTCCACCAAGAAGACATAGAAATCTTAAATGTGTCCACACCAAAACTATACAAGAGCCTCAAAATACATTAATTAAAAATTGAAGGAGCTGAAAGAAAAAGTAGACAAATCCACAATTATGGTTGGGAACTTCAACACCCTCATCTCAGCAGGTGATAAACTACTAGACAGAAAATTAGCAAAGGTGTAGAAAAACTGAACACTATATTGTTCAATATATATATATTTATATATCTATATCTATATATCTGTATCTAACCATATCTATCTATCTATCTATCTACCTATTTATCTATTTGTCTATATAAATAAAATATTCCACTGAACAAGTTACACATTTTCTTCAAGGGCCCATGGAACATTCACTAAGATAGACCATATCATGGGCCATCAAATAAACCTCAAAAATTTAAATTAATTGAAATTGTACAGAGTATATTCTTTGGTCAGAATGGACCAAACTAGAAATAAGACACAGACAACAAGAAAATCTCAAAATGTGAAAATTGAGCAACACAAATAATCTATATATCTAAATAATCTATATATCAAAGAGGAAGTCTCAAAACAAATTTACAAATACATAGTACTGAATGTAAAATGAAATGATGATATCAAAATATATTGAATTAGCTAGAAAGTACTGAAAGAATTTTTTATAGCACTAAGTTATCACATTAGAAGATGAAAAGATATCTAATCTATAAGTTCCTACCTTAAGAGATAAATAATAGAGAAATAATTTGGTATGTCCTCATTCAATCAATTGAAGGTCCAAATAGAACAAAAATAGCACTCTCTCCCAAGGAAGAGAGAAGTTTTCCTGCCTGACTGCCTTCAAACTGGTACATTTGCTTTTTTCCTGACTTTAGACTCAAAGTGAAACGTGCTCTTTCTGGGTCTGGAACCTGCACCTTCAGGCTGGAATTATGCCATCAGCTTTTTTGGACCTCCAGCTTGCTGATCCACCCTGCAAGATCTTGGGATTTACCATCTTCCATAATCGTGAGTCAATTCCTTAGAATAAATCTTTTTATGCACATATATATTTATTTATATATAAATACCCATACATCCTACTGGATCTCTTTCTCTGAAGGACCCTATCTAACACAGTAGCTATAATATTCTCTTCAAACCTGGAAGATCCATTTCCTCACCCCACTTCCTCTGGGGTTTATTCTTGTCTGCTAAGACATGCCTGGGTGGTTGAGTGCTGTAAGTTTCCCATTAAAATTGGCCGCCAGAGAAATGACAGGCTGCCTCTTGGAGGCTCTGGGTACCAGAGGCCCACCTTTCTCTTGGCCTTGACTTCATTTGGGCAGGAGAGCAGAACTGCCTCCACTGTAGGAAAATAGCCTTGTAATTTCCTGGAGAGTCTAACTTCTTGGCTGGGATGAACATGACCGGAAGCAGATGATCCCAAGCTAACTTCTCTCCAGTCAAAGCCTGGTTTAAATGAGCTCCCTGAGAGGAGGGGGGATACAGTGAGCTTGTTTATGCAGTATCACCAATACTTAGAGTACAATCTAGCATGTATTTGGGAATCATCTAATATAGATAGATAGGTAGATAGATAGATAGATAGATAGAGTTAATCTATATTTTGAATAAATGAACAAATTTTTTCACTTCGTATAAGCAAATTTATATTTGAAATGAGCTTGTAAATCTGACTGAACTTTATCTACTTGTCTGGAAGTAGGTGGGTCAAAAAAAGTCTGTGGGTGGTAGATAGGTACTTTCTGTCATGATTTATATTGTTGATAGCGGGTTCTAAAAGCACCAGCAATTGTAATCACACCCGAAGCCTTTCTTCTTTTGTCACTGATATATGTTGGCTATAAAAATGGGATAATTTTTGGCCTTGCCACTTGTTAGAGGTCATTCTCTCTTAAAGGTTTGTTCAAGGTAAGATTTCCAAAAATGAGTTGCCAATATTCTCTGAAGTCCTTAGAGGAACAAGCTAGAGGGAGGGTGGACACCCACGATGGTACTACACTATGAAACCCAGCACCCTGGAGGGATATACATGTAACATTTGAACCGCACACTTAACCTTAACATATTTCATGTGTAGATGGAGACTTATATCTCCATTTTCAAATGAAGCTCTCAGTAACCATGGGGAATGCCTTACATCATCCACATAACATTCTTCAACTAGGAGATACACTGATTTGTCAACAGAGAGATATGGATGCTCTCTTTACTTCTGAGTTCTAAAAGCAGAGTAGTAGGATTCTTTGATTGGACTAAAGGAACCTGTCTCTTTAATTACATATAACAAATCAACAACATCATTTAGGAATCTCCTGAGGCAGACAAATAGTCAAGCAGATGATTTTTTGTTTTTCCCTTAGCAATCAAAATCGCCATCGTTCAAGGATTCCTTGCAGCAGAATGAGTGAATATCGATATTACTGTTGCTACAATGTCATTGTATTATGAATTATCACTTCCCATGTACTGGGGCTAGACTAAACATGAAAGTCTATGAGTTGTTCTGACTGGAACCAAAAATGAGAGTGGGATGGGGAGAGAGACTGTCATTTACTTAGAAAATGTAACCGTCCAGGGCTGAGTCCCTGAATATTGGGGCAATAGATTTGGATGCAGAAGATAAAAGTTGTTATAATAGTAACTGTGGGAGTTTCAGTAACAACAGTAACTGGATGGGAGTAAATATGAGAAAACACTGTGCCTTCATTTTTTCTTCCGTCAAATATTGATAACTCCTATAATAATCTGCTTGGTTTCTGTACTTTAACTTCAACTGTCCCAGGATTTAAACTTAATACAATGTCTACACTCCATGATATAGTGACTTCCTTAAAAATAATCAGCAAATTATTTCATATAATAACTGGAAATAATATAACAGGTACATATCAGACATGTTTGCATTTAATAATATAGTTCTGATTTTTCTTTTAAAGTAACACACAGTTGAAGTCGTCTTTCTAACTCCTGCAATTGCCATTTTTGTCCCATCCTCTCCATAAATAACATGCTTCTGAAATCGGTATTATCATTTCTATGTGTCTTTAATAATTTTACTCCAAATACAAATTTTCACAATAAATATAGTATTGTTTGGTGTATTTTGAAATTTGTAGTAGTGGTAAGTTTCTCTACGTGTTCCTTTATATCGTCCTTTCTTTAATGTTTCTAAGTTTTCATAGGTTTTTGTATTTTCATATTTCTAAAATACTAGTCCTACCATATAAATCCCTGGATATAATTATTCAGTTGTCTCTCTTTTCACCAAATGAAATTGTCTCACCAACGTGGCACAAAAGTAAGGACCAGAATTACATAACATATCTGCGTCTATGGCACTGGGACATACAAAGTGTTGAAAAACATTTTGTAAATGGATAAATGGTCTTCTGTAGCCAACTTATATGGTTGAGTCAAAGAGTAAAATGGAACAATGAAGGTGGAATTACCTCAAAAGGCACAGAGTTCAATACAAACACGAGGTCATGCTCATACTGTCCGTGGACAAAAATGATAATAATACTGCTGAAATAGGGTATCTTTACTGCACTGTGTGGGAATCACTCCCAGGTTCATCATCCTCTGAAACCGTACTCTCTATGATGCCCAGGATAAGTAACATGTTCACAATGGTGTTTCATAACTGCACTGCAATATTATTCATTGACTCTGACTGTGAGGGTAATCCCAGGTAATCTTGGTACTATGTTCTTGTATTTTTTTTTTTTTTTTTTTTTTGGTGGTACGCGGGCCTCTCACTGTTGTGGCCTCTCCCGTTGCAGAGCACAGGCTCCGGACGCGCAGGCTCAGTGGCCATGGCTCACGGGCCCAGCCGCTCCGCGGCATGTGGGATCTTCCTGGACCGGGGCACGGACCCGTGTCCCCTGCATTGGCAGGCAGACTCTCAACCACTGCGACACCAGGGAAGCCCCCTTATACTTTTTTAATAACTTTTATTTTATATGATAGTATAGTCGATTAACAATGCTGTCTTAGTTTCAGATGCATAGCAAAGTGATTCAATTATACATATACATGTGTCTATTCTCTTTTCAAATTATTTTCCCATTTAGGTTATTACAGAATATTGAGCAGAGTTCCCTGTGCTATACAGTAGGGGTTTGTTGGTTACCTATTTTATATATAGTGGTGTGTATATGTTAATCCCAAACTCCCAATCTATCCCTCCCTGCCACCCTTCTCCCCTGACAACCATAAATTCATCCTCTAAGTCTGTGAGTCTGTTTCTGTTTTTGTAAATAAATTCATTTGTATCATTTATTAAAGATTCCACATATAAGTGATATCATATGATATTGGTCTTTCTCTGATTTCCTTCCGAGTTGCTGCAAATGGCATTATTTCATGTTTTTATGGCTGAGTAATATTCCATTGTATACATGTACCACTTCTTCTTTATCCATTCATCCATCAATGGACATTTAGATTGCTTCCATGTTTTGGCTCTTGTAAACAGTGCTGCAATGAATACTGGGGTGCATGTATTCTTTTGAACCAAGTTTTTCTCTGGATATATACCCAGGAGTGGGATTGCTAGATCATATGGTAGCTCTATTTTTATTTTTATTTTTTTAAGGAACCTCCATACTGTTCTCCATACTGGCTATACTAATTTACATTCCCACCAACACTGTGGGAGAGTTCCCTTTTCTCCACACCTTCTCTAGCATTTATTGTTTGTGGATTTTTTGATGATGGCCATTCTGACTTGTGTGAGTTGTTATCTCATTGCAGTTTTGATTTGCATTTCTCTAATAGGAATATTGAACATCTTTCCATGTGTCTCTTGGCCATCTCTATGTCTTCTTTGGAGAAATATCTCTTTAGGTCTTCTGCCCATTTTTTGGTTGGGTTGTTTGCTTTTATGCTATTAAGCTGCATGAGCTATTTGTAAATTTTGGACACTAATCCTTTGTTGGTTGCATCATTTGCAAATATTTTCTCCCTTTCTGTGGGTTATCTTTTAGTTTTGTTTATGGTTTCCTTTGTTGTGCAAAAGCTTTTGAGTTTAAATAGGTTCCATTTGTTTATTTTTGTTTTTATTTCCATTACTCTGGGAGACAGATTTAAAAAGATATTGCTGCAATTTATGTCGGAGAGTGTTCTGCCTATGTTTTCCTCTAAGAGTTTTAGTGTCTGGTCTTACATTTAGGTCTTTAACCCATTTTGAGTTTATTTTTGTGTATGGTATTAGGGAGTGTTCTAATTTCATTCTTTTACATGTAGCTGTCCAGTTTTCCCAGCACCACTTATTGAAGAGGCTGTCTTTTCTCCATCATATATTCTTGCCTCCTTTGTCATAGATTAGGTGACCACAGGTGCATGGGTTTATCTCTGGGCTTTCAATCCTCTTCCATCGATCTATATTTCTGTTTTTGTGCCAGTACCATCCTGTTTTGATGACTGTAGCTTTGTAGTATAGTCTGAAGTCAGAGAGCCTGATTCCTCCAGCTCTGTGTTTCTTTCTCAGGATTGCTTTGGCTATTCAGGGTCTTTTGTGTTTCCATACAAATTTTAAGATAGTTTTGTTCCAGTTCTGTGAAAAATGCCATTGGTAATTTGATGCAAATTGCATTGAATCTGTAGATTGCCTTGGGTAGTATAGTCATACTATTCTAGTACTTTAAATTTTACTTTTTTAAAAAGTTTATTGAAGTATAGTTGATTTACAATATAATGTTAATTTCTGCTGTACAGCAAAGTGATTCAGATATATATATATATATATATTCTTTTTCACATTCTTTTCCATTAGGGTTTATCACAACATACTGAATATAGTTCCCTGTGCTATACAATAGGACCTTATTGTTTATCAATCCTATATATGATAGTTTGCATAAATTTTAAAAAGTGCTCGACATTTTGTAATTCTGTTTGGATGCAAATATATGGAATGATGATCAATTATTACCTCTCACTTTGGATTGGTTATAAATGTTGTGGTATTCCCATATTATTCTCAATAATTACTGAAAAAAAAGTGAAGGGAAAACTTTTAAATTCACAAGGGACAAAACTACCTCTTCTTATGGACTTTTGAGAGCAATATCTAAAGCCCACATTTGCCCTATCTAATTTGATAACTGGACCACAATTTGAGTGCTTGCAGTTTTGCAATTGGTCTTCTTGACAACATCCTCTCTCTCCCCCTCTGGCAGACATACCTCATTTTCCCAGTGCTTACTTTTTATTCCACATGAGTTTTAATTTCATTATTTAATGATTGTGTCCTTGATATTGTGTTTCCTGCTCATTGCAGCCTTCTGCAATGATTGTGCCTTCCTTCAGGTCACTCCTTTTTCTCTCATTGGCACCCTCCTTAAGCTTGCTCTATGGTCTATTCAATAAGAAAGTGTTATGCCAGTGGTTAAGCTCTTGTCTCTCAGCTTCAAACCTGCTCATTTTTGTTCTGCTGTATGGTGCTGTAGCTGAGACTCAAAACCATATTTCTGCTTTGTCAGCTGCTCCCTGTTTGGTTCTGACAGTAGAGAATGTAGACACCATGTATCTTTCCATCTGTTTGTGTTGTCTTCAAAGTCATTCATCAGGATCTCATAGTTTTCCAAGTATAGGTCTTTTACCTCCATAGTTAGATTTATTCCTAGATTTTTTTTTGATGCAATTGTAAATGGAATTGTTTTTTCAATTTATATTTCTGATAGTTCCTCATTAGTGTATAGAAATGCAACAGATTTCTGTATATTAATTTTGTATCACACAACTTTACCAAATTCACTGATGAGTTCTAGTAGTTTTTTGGTGGCATCTTTAAGATTTTCTATGTCTAGTGCCATGCCATCTGCAAACAGTGACAGTTTTACTTCTTCCTTTCCAATTTGAACTCCTTTTATTTCGTTTTCTTCTCTGGTTGCTGTGGCTAGGACTTCCAATACTATGCTGAATAACAATTGTGAGAGTGGGTGGACATTCTTGTGTTGTTCCTGATCTTAGAGGAAATACTTTCAACTTTTCACAGTAAAGTAGGATGTTAGCTATTGTTTTGTCAAATACAGCCTTTATTATGTTGAGGAATGTTCTGTCTATACCCACTTTGTGGATAGTTTTTATCATAAAACGATGTTGAAATTTTTCAATAGCTTTTGCTGCATCTATTGAGATGATCATATTGTTTTTATTTTTTAATTCATTAATATGCCATATTGATTGATTTGCAGATACTGAAAAACACTTGCATCCCTGGGATAAATCCCACTTGATTGTGGTGTATGATCTTTTTAATGTATTGTTAGATTCGGTTTCCTAATTTTGTTGAGAATTTTTGCATCTTTGTTCATCAGTGATATTGGCCTGTAATTTGCTTTTTTCTTTGTGTGATATCTTTTTCTGATTTGGGTATCAGGGTGATGCTGCCCTCCTAGAATGAGTTCAGAAGTGTTCCTTTCTCTGCAAGTTTTTGGAATAGTTTGAGAAGGATAGGTGTTAGCTCTTCTCTAACTGTTTTGTAGAATTCATCTGTGAAGCCATCTGGTCCTGGTCTTTTGTTTGCTGGGAGTTTTTAAATTACTGATTCAATTTCATTAATGGTAATTGGTCTGTTCATATTTTCTATTTCTTCCTGGTTCAGTCTTGGAAGATTGTGCCTTTCTAGAAATTTGTCCATTTCTTCTAGGTTGTCCATTTTCTTGGCATATAGTTGTTTGTAGTACTCTCTTATGATTTTCTATATTTCTGTGGTGTTGGTTGTAATTTCTCCTTTTTCATTCCTGATTTTATTGATTTGGGCCCACTCCCTTTTTTTCTTGAGTCTGGTCAAATGTTTATCAATTTTGTTTATGTTTTCAAAGAACCAGCTTGTAGTTTCTTTGTTTTTTTCTTTTTTTTTAGCCTCTATTTTATTTAATTTTGCTCCAATCTTTATGATTTCTTTCCTTCTACTAACTTTGAATTTAATTTGTTGTTCTTTCTCTAGTTATTTTAGGTGTAAGATTAGGTTGTTTATTTGAGATTTTTCTTATTTCCTGTGGTAATCGTGTATCACTGTAAATTTCCCTCTTAGAAATGCTTTGGGTGTGTCCCATAGGTTTTGGATCATTGTCTTTTTGTTTTAATTTGTCTCTAAGGTATTTGTTTTTATTTCCTCTTTGATTTCTTCAGTGATCCATTGGTTATTTAGTGTCACATTGTTCACCCTCTACATGTTTGTGTTTTTCATAGTTTTTGTTTTCTTGTATTTGATTTCTAGTCTCATAGCATTGTGGGGTGGGTATTTCTGGGGCCAAGCATCCTGGATCTTGTGTCTGCCTGCTGGTGGGTGGGGCCAATTTCTGACATGGCAGGCTACAGAGTCTAGTGTGTCTCAAAGCTGGTGTTGGACTGCTGGTGTGTAGGACTAAATCCTGGGGTGTCTGGCTGAGGGGTCCAAGGTCTCTCCTAGCTGATATAAACCTGCTGATTAGCAGGACTGGGCCTGGGAGTCCTGGGGTTACTGCCAGCCCACAGGTGGGTGGAGCCAGGTCCTGGTGTCACTGGTTGCAGGACCCAGGGGGTCCCAAAGCTGATGTTGGCCTGCTATTGGGTGGACCCAGGACCCTGAGGGTCCTGTAGATGATGCAGGACTGCTAGTGGGTGGGATGAGTCCTGACATGGTGGTCCTGGGGCTGGTGTCTGCCTGGTGGTGACTGGGGCCAGAGCCCAGGAGATCCCAGGGCTGGTACCCATCCACTGGTGGGTAGGTCAGGTCCAAAGGGCTAGTGCTGGCTCACTGGTAGATGGAGCCATGTCCTGGGGACCCCATAGTTAGTGTGTCAGCCTGCTGGTTGGTGGGGCTAAGGCCCATGTTGTCCTGGGGCTGGTGCCTGTCCAGTGGTGGGTGAGGCTGGCGTGAGATCTAGTGCCCCCCCAATGGTGTGTGGGGCAAGGGCTCTCTGGTGGACAGATCCATCACCATTCCTATTTAACATTCTACTGAGGTCTCAACCAAAGAAATTAGGCAATAAAATGGACTAAAAGTCATCCATATTGGAACAGATGAATACCATCTCTATCTGCAGATGACAGAATCTTGTATGCAGAATATCCTAAAACATCACTAAAATATTATTAGAATTAATAAATGAGTTCAACAAAGTTGCAGGAGATAAGAGAAATATACAAAAATCAATTGTATTTATAACAACTTACAATGAGCCGTCTGAAAGGGAAATTAAGAAAACAATTCCATTTATAATAATATTAAAGAAAATAAAATAATTAGGAGTAAATTTTACAAAAGAAATGCAAAACCTATACTCTGATAACTATAAAAGTTTTTTTAAAGATATATTTAAAATATCTAAATAAATGAAAATTGATTCCATGCTAATGGGTTAGGAGACTTAACATTTTTAAGATGACAATACTTCCTGATGGACTTCTTTGTAGAAATTTACAAGCTGATTCTAACATTCTTGTAGAATTGCAAGAGACCTAGAATAGCCAAAACAATACTTTTTTTAAAAAAAGAGAAAATTCAGATGACTCACACTTCCCAATTTTAAAACTTACTATAAAGCTTCAGTAATCAAAAAAGTATGGGGGCTTCCCTGGTGGTGCAGTGGTTAAGAATTCGCCTGCCAATGCAGGGGACACAGGTTCAATACCTGGTCCAGGAAGATCCCACATGCTGTGGAGCAACTAAGCCTGTGCACCACAACTACTGAGCCTGTGCTCTAGAGCCCATGAGACAACTGCTGAAGCCTGTGCACCTAGAGCCCATGCTCCACGACAAGAGAAGCCACTGCAGTGAGACGCCCCCGCTCACCACAACTAGAGAAAGCCCACATGCAGCAACAAAGACCCAACACAGCCAAAAATAAATAAAATTTAAAAATAAAAAAAGTATGATACTAGCATAAAGATAGGCATAGGGAAGTGGAATAGAATCGAGAGCCCAATTCCAACTCTTACAGTAACCTTTTCAATAAATGGTGCTGAGACAACTGGAGAGCCACATGTAAAAGAATGAATTTGGGTCCTTACTTCACACCACAGAAAAAAAAAACTCAAATGAATCAAAGGTGAAAATGTAAGCTAAAATTGCAAAACTCATACAAGAAATCATATAGGTTAATCATCACAACTTGCATTAGGTAACGGATTTTTAGATATGACACCCAAAGCAGGAGCAACAAAAGGAAAGATAAATAAATTGAACTTCATTTGATATTAAACTTTTGTGTTTCATAGGGCACTATCAATAAAGAGAAAAAAAAATACATCCCACAGAATGGAGGAAAATATTATAAATTACATATCTGATAAGTTACTTGCCTCTAGAATATGTAAATAACACATACAACCCAATAATAAAAAGACAATCCAAATTAAAAACAAAAACATGCAAAAGAGCTGAATAGATATTTCTCCAGAGAAGATACACAAACTGCCATGAAGCACATGAAAAGGTTTTTGGCATTATTAAATCACCATGGAAATGCAAATTGGAACCACAAGGGGACACTACTTCACACTCACTAGAATGTAAGAATCAAAAAGTCAGATAATAAAAAGTATTGACAAAGTTTTGATTATGGAAAATAATCAAAACCCTTATTCACTGATGGTGGAATAAAAAATGTTGCAGCCATTTTTGCAAGTAGTTAGCCCTTCCTCAAAAAATTTAATATATTTACCAATGACCTAGAAATTCCACTCCTACAGAACTCTGCTCCCAGGAGAAATGAAATTTGTCCACACAAAAACTTTTACACAAATGATTATAGCAGCCATATAAATAATACCCCAAAGTTGAAAAAACCCAAATGCCTGCTAAATAATGAATGGATTTTTTTTACAAAGGTGGCATATCCATATGAGGGAATATTATTCAGCATTAAAGGAATGAAGTACTGATACAGGCTATACATCAGTGAACACTGAAAATAGTATGCTAAGTGAAAGAAGCCAGTCACAAAAGACCACATAACATATTATTCCATTTATATGAGATGTCTATAATAGGCAAATCTATAGATAAAATATATTAGTGATTATTTAGGGCTAGGGTGGGATGAGATAAGGGGGAGTGATAGCTAAAGGATATGGGCTTTCTTTTTTAAAATTTTTATTTCATATTGGAATATAGTTGATTTACAATGTTGTATTAGTTTCAGGTGTGATTTAGTTTTATATATATATATATATATATATATATATATATATATACATACATATATCTATTCTTTTACAGATTCTTTTCCCATATAGGCTATTACAGAGTATTGAATATCTATTTTATATATACTAGCGTGTATATGTTAATCCCAAACTCCTAAATTATTCCCCCGCACCCCCCCGTGCCCCACAGATATGGGCTTTCTTTTTGAGTGAGGAAAATGTTCTAAAGTTTACTGTAGTGATAGTTGAACACCTCTGGATATACTGAAAACCAATAAATTTTACAAGTTAAATGGGCAAATTATATGGTGTGTAAATTACATCTTGATAAAGCTGTTAATATATTACCTGTGATAAGAACTTAGGCAGACACATAAGCAAATAGAGTTAACTAGTTGCACATATGGTTATCTGATGTAGGTAGTGTAGTCCTTGAACTCAGTTGATTTTGCAGTTCAGAAGACTCAAAGGGAGATAGGGTTCAGGCTATCTAGGAGGTGTCATTTTGATCCACTTAAGGGGTATTTGGTCTTCTTGGTGATTGTTGAGGGCAGAGGTTGGGGAGAGGAGTACCTGCATTTTAACCTGTGGCACTTAAAGCAGATGATAGCATGGACTTCTTGAGTTCTGTAGTGTGAAATGAAGAGCGAGTGGTCCACTTCTGTGGGCATCAGAGGTCAGGAGATCTTTGCAGAGGACTGACCAGAGGTTCTAAGAACTGCCACAGGGCATGCTGACCATTGCACTTCACCTTTTCCTTTTACCCAGAAAACCACCTCTGCATTTCTATGTAGTTACTTCCCTGTCAAATTTTCGTAGCCTGCAATATTTGTGAGGTTTTGTGAGTTTATTTCTCCCTGAGAGTTAGTTAGGTAAAAAAAATGTCCACTTTGTTTTTATTTCCCATTTGTTTCTCCACTCTGTTGGACATTTCCATTAACTTTGACTTATAAGACATCAACTGCTTCACTCCAGGCTTAAATTTTCCTCCAATTTAATATTTGGGCAGTGGCTCCATTCTGGAAACCTAACTGGTGCATAAAATGCACTCTGAGATGTTGTAACCAATCTCTGAGATATAAAGTAGCCTATGAGTATGAGCCCATAGTCCCGAAGGATAGAGACTCTGTATTAGTGATTATCTCTGCACTGCTCAAGAGAGATGAGTAGACTGGTTCAAGGCAGACTCCTGATGAATGTGTGATGTACAGAACAGAGATTGTATCAAATGCTTGACAAGAAGATTGAGACAGTTGTTTTGGGGTTTTGGTGGGGCAAGGTTTTGACAGGATACTTGAGTCACATCACAGCTGTATCATTACATCAAAAGGTAAACTTGACCGTGGTACCCCTGGGTGTAATTACAAAACAAATCCCAGGATTAACTACTTGCTCTGTTTACTTTTTCTGAAGCATTGGACTGACCTGTAACAGGAGGAAACCATATATAAGGCATTTTACTTTGTGTTGTTTCTGAACATTAATTTCTGTTCTTATAGTGGAGTCTTGGGTTGCATAGCTATAGGCATTCTCAAAATCAATCCATCAATGAATAAAAGTGCTGACATTTTTTTTTAACTAAAATTGCTTTTATAATTAAAGAGCATGCATTTTGTCCAAATGTTTCTAAACTAAGAAAATAGCTTGCAGGGTAAACTGGGACATGCATTTTTTAAAAATAGATCCTTACTGGAGTATAATTGCTTCACAATACTGTGTTAATTTCTGCTGCACAACAAAGCGAATCAGCCATATGCATACATATATCCCCATATCCCCTCCATCTTGAGCCTCCGTCCTGTCTTCTCTATCCCACCCCTCTAGGTCATCACAAAGCACCGAGCCAATCTCCCTGTGCTATGCTGCTGCTTCCCACTAATTGTTTACATTTGGTAGTGTATATATGTCAATGCTACTCTCACTTTGCACCAGCTTCCCCCTCCCTGCTGTGTCCTCAAGTCCATTCTCTATGTCTACATCTTTATTCCTGCCATACAATTAGGTTCATCAGTACCATTTTTTTTTAGATTCCATATATATGTGTTAGCATATGGTATTTGTTTTTCTCTTTCTGACTTATTTCACTCTGTATGACAGACTCTAGGTCCAACCACCTCACTACAAATAACTCAATTTCATTTCTTTTTATGGCTGAGTAATATTCCATTGTATACATGTGCCACATCTTCTTTATCCATTCATCTGTTGTTGGACATTTAGGTTGATTCCATGTCCTGGCTATTGTAAATAGTGCTGCAATGAACATTGTGGTACATGATTCTTTTTGAATTACAGTTTTCTCAGGGTATTTGTCCAGTAGTAGGATTGCTGGGTCACATGGTAGTTCTATTTTTAGTTTTTTAAGGAACCTCCATATTTTTTTTCCATACTGCTTGTATCAATTTACATTCCCACCAACAGTGCAGGAGGCTTCCCTTTTCTCCACACCCTCTCCAGCATTTACTCTTTCTAGATTTTTTGATAATGGCCATTCTGACTGGTGTGAGGTGATACCTCATTGTAGTTTTGATTTGCATGTCTCTAATGATTAGTGATGTTGAGCATCTTTTCATGTGCCTCTTGGACATCTGTATGTCTTCCTTGGCGAAATTAGGCCTTCCACCCATTTTTTAACTGGATTGTTTGTTTCTTTGATCTTGATCTTCATGAGCTCTTTGTATATTTTGGAGATTAATCCTTTGTCTGTTGTTTCATTTGAAAATATTTTCTCCCATTCTGAGGGTTGTCTATTTGTCTTGTTTATGGTTTCCTTTGCTGTGCAAAAACTCTTAAGTTTAATTAAGTCCCATTTGTTTATTTTTGTTTTCATTTCTGTTACTCTAGGAGTTGGTTAAAAAAAGATCTTGCTGTGATTTATGTCAAAGAGTGTTTTTCCTATGTTTTCCTCTAAGAGTTTTATAGTGTCTGGCCTTACATTTAAGTCTTTAATCCATCTGGAGTTTATTTTTGTGTATGGTGTTAGGTAGTGTTCTAATTTCATTCTTTTACATGTAGCTGTCCAGTTTTCACAGCATCACTTACAGAATAGACTGTCTTTTCTCCATTGTATGTTCTTGCCTCCTTTGTCATAAATTAGGTACCCATATAGATGTGGTTTTATCTCTGGCCATTCTATCCTGTACCATTGATCTATATTTCTGTTTTTGTGTCAGTACCATACTGTCGTGATTACTGTAGCTTTGTGGTATAGTTTGAAGTTGGGGAGCCTGATTTCTCCAACTCCATTTTTCTTTCTCAAGATTGCTTTGGCTATTCAGTGTCTTTTGTGTTTGTATACGAATTGTAAAATTTTTTGTTCTAATGCTGTGAAGAATGCCATTGGTAGTTTGATAGGGATTGCATTGAATCTGTAGATTGCTTTGGGTAGTATAGTCATTTTCACAATATTGATTCTTCTAATCCAAGAACATGGTACATTTCTCCATCTGTTTATGTCATCTTTGATTTCTTTCATCAGTGTTTTATAGTTTTCTGAGTGCTTGCCTTTCTTCTTTTAGGCAGGTTTATTCCTAGGCATTTTATTCTTTTTGTTGCAGTGGTAAATGGGAGTGTTTCCTTAATTTCTCTTTCTGAATGTCTGTTGTTGTTGTATAGGAATGCAAGAATATTTCTGTGCATCAATTTTGAATCCTGACACCTCACCAAATTCATTGGTTAGTTCTCGTAGTTTTCTGGTGGCATCTTGAGGATTTTCTATGTATAGTATCATGTCATTGGCAGACAGTGACAGCTTTACTTCTTCTTTTCTAATATCTATTCCATTTATTTCTTTTTCTGCTCTGATTGCTGTAGCTAGGACTTCCATAACTATGTTGAATAAGAGTGGTGAGAGTGTACATCCTTGTCTTGTTCCTGATATTAGTGAAAATGTTTTCAGTTTTTCACCATTGACTATGATGCTTGCTGTAGGTTTGTCATATATGACCTTTTTTATGTTGAGGTATGTTCCCTCTGTGCCCATTTTCTGGAGAGTTTTTATCATAAATTGTTTGATTTTGTCAAAAGCTTTTTCTTCTATTGAGAGGATCTATGGTTTTTATTCCTTAATTTGTTAATATTGTGTATCACATTGATTGATTTGCATATATTGAAGAATCCTGGCATTCCTGGGATAAACCCCACTTGATCATGGTGTGTGATCCTTTTAATGTGCTGTTGGATTCTGTTTGCTAGTATTTTGTTCAGGATTTTTGCATCTATGTTATTCAGTGATATTGGTCTCTAATTTTTTTTGTGATGTATTTTTCTGGTTTTGGTATCAAGGTGATGGTGGCTTTGTAGAATGAATTTGGGAGTGTCCTCCCTCTGCTATATTTTGGAAGAGTTTGAGAAGGATTGGTGTTAGCTCTTCTATAAATGTTTGATAGAATTTGCCTGTGAAGCCATCTGATCCTGGACTTTAGCTTGTTGGAAGATTTTTAATTACGGTTTCAATTTCAGTACTTGTGATAGATCTGTTTATATTTTCAAATTCTTCCTGGTTCAGTCTTGGAGAATTGTACCTTTCCAAGAATTTGTCTATTTCTTCCAGGTTGTCCATTTTATTGGCATATAGTTGCTTGTAGTAATCTCTCATGATCCTTTGTATTTCTTCAGTGTCAGTTGTTACTTCTCCTTTTTCATTTCTAATTCTATTGATTTGTGTCCTCTCCCTTTTTTTCTTGATGAGTCTGGCTAAGGCTTTATCAATTTTGTTTATCTTCACAAAGAACCAGCTTTTAGTTTTATTGATCTTTGCTATTGTTTTCTTTGTTTCTAGTTCATTTACTTCTGCTGTGATCTTTATGATTTCTTTCCTTCTACTGACTTCAGGTTCTCTTTGTTCTTCTTTCTCTAGTTGTTTTAAGTGCAGGGTTAGATTCTTTATTTCAGATTTTTCTTGTTCCTTGAGGTGTGATTGTATTGCTCTAAACTTCCCTCTTAGAACTGCTTTTGCTGCACCCCATAGGTTTTGGGTCATCGTGTTTTCATTGTCATTTGTTTCTATGTATTTTTAAATTTTTTCTTTGATTTCTCCAGTGATCTCTTGGTTATTTAATAGCGCACTGTTTAGCTTCCATGTATTTGTGTTTTTTACAGTTATTTTTCCTGTAATTGATTTCCAATCTCTTAGCATTGTGGTCAGAAAAGATGCTTGATATGATTTCAATTTGCTTAAATTTTCCAAGGCTTGATTTGTGACCCAAGATGTGACCTATCCTGGGGAATGTTCCATGTGCACTTGAGAAGAAAGTGTATTCTGCCACTTTTGGGTGGAATGTTCTATAAATATCAATTAGATGTATCTGGTCTATTGTGTCATTTAAAGCTTGTGTTTCCTTAGTTATTTTCTGTTTGGATGATCTGTCCATTGGTATAAGTGGGGTGTTAAAGTCCCCTACTATTATTGTGTTACTGTTGATTTCTCCTTTCATGGTTGTTAGCATATGCCTATGTATTGAGGTGCTCCTCTGTTGGGTGCATAAACATTTAAAATTGCTATATCTTCGTCTTGGATTGATCCTTTGACCATTATGTATTGTCCCTCCTTGTCTCTTTTAACAGTCTTTATTTTAAAGTATATTTTATCTGATACTAGTATTACTACTCTAGCTTTCTTTTGATTTCCATTTGCCTGGAATACCTTTTTCCATCCCTTCACTTTCAGTCTGTATGTGTCCCTAGGTCTGAAGTGAGTCTCTTGTAGACAGCATATATGTGGGTCTTGTTTTTGTATCCATTCAGCCAGTCTGTGTCTTTTGGTTGGGACATTTAATCCATTTACATTCAAGGTTATTATCGATATGTATGTTCCTGTTACCATTTTCTTAATTGTTTTGGGTTTGCTTTTGTGGGTCTTTTTCTTCTCTTGTGTTTCCTGCTTAGAGAACTTTCTTTAGCATATGTGGTAAAGCTGGTTTGGTGATGCTGAATTCTCTTAGCTTTTCCTTGTCTGAAAAGCTTTTGACTTCTCCATCAAATCTGAATGAGATCCTTGCTTGGTAGAGTAATCTTGGTTGTAGGTTTTTCTCTTTCATCACTGTAGGTATATCCTGCCACTCCCTTTTGGCCTGCAGAGTTTCCACTGAAAAATCAGTTGATAACCTTATGGGGATTCCTTTATTACTTTTTGTTTTTCCCTTGCTGCTTTTAATATTTTTTCTTTGAATTTTTGTCATTGTGATTACTACATATATCAGCATGTTTTCTCCTTGGGTTTATCCTGTATGGGACTCTCTGTGTTTCCTGGACTTGGGTGACTATTTCCTTTCCCATGTTAGGGAAGTTTTCAACTATAATCTCTTCAAATATTTTCTCAGTCCCTTTCTTTTTCTCTTCTTCTTCTTGGACCCCTATAATACAAATGTTGGTGCATTTAGTGTTGTCCCAGTGGTCTCTGAGATTGTCTTCAGTTCTTTTCATCCTATTTTCTTTATTCTGCTCCTCGGCAGTTATTTCCACCGTTTTGTCTTCCAGCTCACTTATTTGTTCTTCTGCCTCAGTTATTCTGTTATTAATTCCTTCTAGTGTATTTTTCATTCCAGTTATTGTGTTGTTTATCTCTGTTTGTTTGTTCTTTAGTTCTTCTACATCTTTGTTAAACATTTCTTGTATTTTCTCAAACCATGCCTTCATTCTATTTCCAAGATTCTGGATCATCTTTACTATCATTACTCTGAACTCTTTTTCAGGTAGATTGCTTATTTTCTCTTCATTTATTTGGTCCTATAGGCTTTTACCTTGTTCCTTCGTTTGTGACATATTTTTTGCTGTCTCCTTTTTTTTTGTTTTTAATGAATGGGATTGTTTTCCTGTCTTACTGGTTGTTTGGCCTGAGGCTTCCGACACTGGAGTTTGTAGGGCATTGGGTAAAAGTGGGTCTTGGTGCTGAGATGAGGAACTCCATGAGACCTCACTCCAATGAATATTCCCTGGGGTCTGAGTTTCTCTGTTAGTTCAGTGGTTTGGACTCAGCGTTCTCACTGCAGGAGCTTCAGCCTGACCCCTGGCTTGTTAGCCAAGATACTGCAAGCCACCTGGGGTGGTTCACTTTGGGGTTTCCCCATCTCCTTGGGCATCAGAGTCCCCACCAGCTGCCGGCAGACACCCTAGTTGTGAGGAGATGCTAACTCCATGTCTTCCCACACTGCCATCTTGACTCTGTCTCTGGGACATGTGTTGTTTTTATTCCCCCAAATAAATTAGTATAAATGAGAAATTGATATAGTAATTCATTGAGTCAACTCTCGAATTCCAAATGTTTCTTCTGACTATGAATCCAAATACTCATAGTTTGTTTTCTGAGTTCTAATATGCTATGGGTGATTAAAATCACCTCTCAGCTCTGACCTTCCAGATCTCTATGCCTCTGTGGCCGGGCAGGCAATGCTCTTTAAAGGTAAAGAGTGCCCTCCCTGGAGTTAGACACATTTTGAATGGGGCCCTGGTTCCACTGTTTACTTCTGAGTGTACTTTATAAGTTATCTAACTTTTCTGGATCACAGTTACTTAATCTGTAATACAGAAGGGTGAATAGAACCCTCTGTATAAAGAGGTTGTATGAATAAAAGGAAGAATAAATGTAAAGCATTTCGCACAATCCCTTAGCTCCATCTCCAAATGGAGTCACACTGGGGATTAGGGCTTAAACATATGAATTTTAGAGCATACACAATTCAGTTCATAACATGTCACTCCATAAGACTCAGGAGTATTCTATACTTCTGTGGAAAACATATGGTAAAAATAAAGCATCAGTACACTATGGCAAATCAGAAAGGTATATTGTCTTATTTGCTTTGGATTTGTGTGTGTGTGTGTGTGTGTGTGTGTGTGTGTGTGTGTGTGTGTGTGTTCTAACACTGTGAACTTATAAGCAAACAAGCAATCCTTAAAACTAAAATTTAAACCTCAGTGTTTGGAAATCTTTTGTCCGTTCTTACTCCTGGGAATTCCTTACTGTTCAGCTGTGCATGTGGAGCTGATTGTCACCATGCCACTGGACTCCTTCTCCCTTTCCATCCTCCCTGTCTTGCTTTCTGTCTTCAACCTACCTCTGTCCCTTCTCAAACCCTGTTTTTGAAGTGGAAAAATTGAACCTCATCTTGGTTTCTGTGTCTCTCCCAAGACCATATGCTAATGAATCTCTACCTTCTGTTCAATACACAGGCTTTTAGAGCATTTTCCTAAAGAAAGAGCCAAATACTAGAAAAGCTATTAGCTCTGTCCTAGCAGAGAGAAGAAGATATAGTCAAATTTGATTTTATATAGATTTTATTTTATTTTTATTGAAGTATAGTTGATTTACAATGTTGCATTAATTAATGCTGTACAGCAAAGTGTTCAGTTATACATATTTATAAGTTCTTTTTAAATATTCTTTTCCATTATGGTTTATCATAGGATATTGAATATAGTTCTCTGTGCTATACAGTAGGACCTTGTTGTTCATCCATTCTATATATAAAAGCTTACATCTGCTAAGCCCAACCTCCCACTCTTTCCCTCTCCCATCCCCCTCCCCTTTGGCAACAAGTCTATTCTCTATGTCCATGATTCTGTTTCTGTTTCATAGATAAGTTCATTTGTGTCATATTTTAGATTCCACATATAAGTGGTATCATATGGTACTTGTCTTTCTCTTTCTGACTTACTTCACTTAGTGTGATAATCTCTAGTTGCATGATTTTATATAGACTTCAAATAGTGGAATTGTAATTGGAGAAATGCAACTGAGGCTTGGGGCACTGTTTGAAAAAAATCAGAAGAAACACACAAGAATATATCATATTTTGGAGAAATAAAACAAAAGTTTAATTCTTAAAACATATGGCAAACTCTGACATTGTCTATTCTATTTCATATGTGTTGTGAACATTAAGTTGAGTTTACAACAACTAACAGGTTGTTGATCTGAAGTTTGGGAAATGCTGGGTTAAGAAAATTAATTAAGCAAAACTTAAGAGCTACTAAGTGTTGGAGACAGGATTCCAACCCTAGCTTGCTCAAATTGAGAGCCTACACAAGCTCTACTAAAAGCATGAAAAGTCTGTGTCTTCTTCAGGGGATGAACAAGGTATTCATCCTGCAGGAGTTCTCAGTGGAAGCAGTTCACAGAGAAATGAAAAAAAGAGGTTTCACCTTTTACCTAGAACTGCTGATGCCTGCCTGTGAGGGTGACTGGATTCTCCTTGAAATGGGAAAGCAGGCTCAGTTAGGCAGTTAACTTTGAAGATGCTTTGCACAACTGCTGTTTTAAAGCATTTTTATAAAACTCAACACTGTCATTAGAACTGTGATCCTCATGCAGTGGTGATGCCATAGCTCATTAGGCCTGTGTGAGTTGTAATAAATGGAGAACTGCATAGTGTGCTTATGCAGTAAGTTTAAGGCCATGATGAGTCCACAGAGCAGATTTTTCCCCCTCTATTAGAAACGCACCAATCTTGGATTAAATACACACATACACAGCACACACACACAGTCACAATTACAACCACTGAAATATAAATATATTTTACCTCCAATCTCTAAAAGCCAAGTGGGAAAGATTTTTAAAAATTCCATGTTAGTAAGGAGTGGGGCCAAACTGAATGGGGGCAAAGCCGTCAGGTGGAAAATAGCGAATAGAAATAGCTCCTGTGCTTTGTCCGTACTTCTAAGGAAGAGCTGCTTCTAGGACCTGGACCCCACACTGACAGAGGAGGCACTCACTTGTGGAGACAGAAAAGACAAAGACTCAGGCTCCACCCATATGTCCCCCACTGCCCCATCTCTCAAGTATAAGGGCCACCCACAGTGGCTTCCTCTCCTGGGTTAGACCTTGACCATGATTATACAATGGTGCTTAAGTCACAATGTGTGGCCTCCCCTGAACAAGGCAGCATGAGCAGCATTTGGCAAGAATGGGGTGACAGATGGGATAGGTAAGAGGACATGAAGAAAACCATACATATTGCATCATATCTCCAACATTAAGCATAGATTTTTCTATTCCCCCTTTTTTTTTTCTCTCTTCACAAGAAAACAACAGAGCCTCTCCAGGTCATCTCACATGATTCCTCAAATAATGTTTGAATTTATTCTACCACATTATCCCAAACCAATGATCGAATGATATGTGTTTTAAAAACAACATTTTCAATTTTTGTGTGTTGATATTTTTGTAAAATATAAAACAATCTGGATAATGTGTTAATTTCAACTTGTATAAACATTTCTAAACACTTCTCTTACTTTCTCATCCTAGCTCATGTAAGACTGGCAATAAAAAAAATATAGTACTGGTCTAACCTATGTTTGAATACCTCCAGTGTTACTACAATGTTCATTCTACCTTGAGAAAATTTGTTTGCAGCTTCTGCACTCAGAGAGAGGGAAAACAGTGAGTCGGGCTTTCAGCTGAGTGATGGAAATATATAGATGATTAAGCCAGGATCTGTGTGTGGAGGGGATCTCAGCTCAGCCCAGAAAGCTGGGGTTTCAATGAAGTCTTCCAGAAGAGAGGGTCCAGAGCAGAGTCTTGAGGGAAGCATAGGAATTCTTCAGATGTGATAGGAAAAGAAAGACTGTTTTGAGCAGCTCAAACAGCATGATTAAACATATGAAAACATGAAAGAGTGTTTAGAAAAAGCAGTTTGGTGTACAGGAGGTTAAAGAGCTCTCTCTCTTTTTCTTCCTTCCATCTGATATAGAGCCATATTGGTCTCACTGTAGCTTCTAGTCATTGGTTTTAGTTGTACTTGTGGGGACCAATATCAGTTAGGGACTTTACCATCACTAACAGCAAAGAAAGCTGGAGAGAGAGAGAAGGAGAAGGGGAAGAGGAAGGGGAAGGAGAAGGAGAAGAGGAGGAGGAAGGGGAAATGGAGAAAGAAAGAAAGGACAGAAAGAACAAAAGAATCTCAAATCAAATTAGCTCTATAAAAATAAAGATAAGAGTTTCAAATCTCACAGAAAAGGCAATATTTTCCATTCTTAGAATCTCCTTCAATTTTTTCCTTTAATTTGCCACATTCTTATAATCTAAACACTATGACAGGGCATTGAGGCACATGCACACTGCAGAGCTTCTCCCATTTTACTCCAAGGACTGTGTCTCTGGTGAATCCCACCTCAGTCACATGGTTGCTAATTAGGAAAGGGTGAATCCTCTGTTTAAGGCACTCTTCACTGCACCCTTTGCCTAATCCTCCCCTGGCCGCCACGTGGCTCATCTTTGAGGTCTCACATTCCTGTCTTTGGAGACAGTGCCTCTTTCTCTTTGGTCTACGTTAAGTCCTTCTAGTATATGTTCACACTACACTCTCTCTTTTTTTTTTCTTTTTTGCTTCCCTCTTTCATAAATAAGTTGATGAGAATTGTAATTGTGCCATAATTGTGAAGTCTCACTTCCCCACTAGTATGAAAGCTCTATGAAAATAAAGAAATTATGTTTTGTCTTTCTAGACTTAGTATAGTGCTTCTGCATATTAGACATG
The DNA here is from genome assembly GCF_937001465.1 of Orcinus orca. Taxonomy (NCBI): domain Eukaryota; kingdom Metazoa; phylum Chordata; class Mammalia; order Artiodactyla; family Delphinidae; genus Orcinus; species Orcinus orca. The sequence goes on along the minus strand of NC_064565.1, from coordinate 14,766,138 downwards.
TAATAAACATTTGCAGATGGGTATGTAAATTCTTCAACTAATAATAATAATAAGGTACTATGTGATAGTTTAGAGACAACTATTATGAAAAAGGAAGGCAAGAAGAGTTTAAGTGACTTGTGCAAGGTGATACAGCTAAACAAGCAGCAGAGCTGGGATTTGAATATTGAAAGCTTGACCACAGAGTAAAAAGTACCTACCATGAGCTTCTCTCAGTAATTAACTGTAATAAAAACCCAATACCATGAGCAAACTAGAGTTCTGGCTCTCTTCTTCGCAGTCTGGACTCATGTCTCTGACTCCTGCACTTCTCCAATTTACTTAACTCTTCCAGAGTCTTTACTGAGAGGGAAAAGAGGGGGTTTGGATAAAAATAAATTGGAAGCCCATGTCTTGGAAGTCTTGACTATGAATTTGCCTATGGAAGCAGTAGTGTATAGCTAACTGGGAGCCCAGAGCCTTGAATCTTGGGACAGAGTCTATGAGAAAGGCAGCTCTGTAACACGTCATTTAGGGAAGGGTAGAGCATGGGAGGCAAGGTTCTGCAAGCTCTGTTTTTTTTGTTTGTTAGTTTTTTTTGGGTTTTTTTGTTTTTTTTTTTTTGTTTTGCGGTACACGAGCCCTCTCCCGTTGTGGCCTCTCCCGTTGCGGAGCACAGGCTCTGGACGCGCAGGCTTAGCAGCCATGGCTCACGGGCCCAGCTGCTCCACGGCATGTGGGATCTTCCCGGACCGGGGCGCAAACCCACGTCCCCTGCATTGGCAGGCAGACTCTCAACCACTGCGCCACCACGGAAGCCCCAAGCTCTGGTTTTGTCGGTAGAGAACACTAAAGGTGTTATGAGACTTAAGTCCCTCAACATAGCCACCACCATCATTGTAAACTTCTACAATGAGGGTCTTATATCACCTCTTAGGTTACAGGGGAAGGGAGATTCTATGAGATATCCACTTGATCCCATTGGGAAAAATACCCCTCCTGCAGCTCTGTTAGCCCCATAATGCCACAGATCAGACACCAAAGCCCCACTTGCTGCTGCTTCCTTTTTATGTTTGATATTTTAAATCAAGGGCTTATCATGGAAGTCAGTGATCCTGGTTCTGCCACAGACAGGAGAGTATGAATACGTGGGGAGGAAATTTTGCAAAATTCTCTTACCTGCAGGAAATATAATTTATCTTGTAAAGGAAATGGTTTTGTTTGGGAAAATACCTTGATAAGCTGGGGAGGAAGAGAGTGAATGTGTGAATGTTGGCAAGAAGAAATAAAGAGTAGAAAATGCTCAAGGGCTCTGTTCCACAACATTGGCAGACTTGGTCTGTGCTCAGTGAGGGAGGGAGAAAGGCCAGAGTGGGGAAGGCCGAGAAAAAAGCAGGTGTGGGGTGGGGAGAAGGGTGGAAACTTGAATCCGGGGTTCTCAAACGTGAGAAGTACCCAGGAAAAGGCCAAAGGGCATTTTAAACCAGAAAATGTTTAACATTTAATTTGGAAGCTTCTACTCAGCTGTGATGTGACCTCTGCCCTCTAACCCCTCCACCCTACCTCAAACAAAATCTAAAACACATATGTCATATTGAGAATTCATTTTTGCTTTTTAAAAATCTTTTATGAACTATAGAAAGGGGCAGTTCTCTGTCTGGTGTGAGGTTGTGCAGGAAGAGACAGCACATACAAGGCAACAAGACATAATGAGATTTAATTAGGAGGAAGTAGGCAATGTGCAGCCCAGGAGACCATGAGATGATGCCAGCTGGGATTCTAAGAAATTCTGGAGAAGAATTTAAACTGCTTCAGACTTGGAATCGGTTCACCTGATTTTATTTAGGTCTCAAAGCACTAGGACACCCAGAATGATTTCTACCTTGCTGGAGAATTAAAATTAATGATGGTTTTCTGAATGTTACATTTATTTGTTCCTATTTGCCTGATCATACGAGAGATCGGTTACACACCAAAATAGGGTTTTCAGGGCTTGGGAGAGATACACAGCATTTATGCATTTTGGTGTTCATGTGTGCAATCCTGATGGCAGGGAAAGTCTGTTGAAGATAAAAGTGCCAACTTAAGCATCTCCATAAATATGCTGATTATTGGTGAATGCTTTTAGTCATACACACAGAATATTTATGTGTTTGCTCTGCTCATAGTTTATCAGTTCAAATAAGCCTGAAAATAGAACGTTTTTGTATAAATGAGATTCAAATTATGCTGCTTCTTAATAATAAACAGCTAGTATTTATAGTGCACTGCTACCTTCCTGGAACTAAGCTAGTCCCTTACACCCTACCTGATTGAAATCTCAGCTAGTGGACACCTGTGTCCACATATAGCTGAGGACTCTGGGGCTCAGAAAAGTAAAACCATGGGCAGGGCAACATGGATCTTAGGGGATGCACTACATTTTGAACCTAAGTGCGTTTGTCCCAAACTCCATTCACTATCTACTAACTATATCTTAAGATGTAGTTTGCTAACGATGCCTAAAAATACATTTATATGAATATAAACCTTAAAAGCACAACTTGAATCAATCACCTGCCTCAAAAAGAGACATGAGGTTTAGCCACTTTCTCCAGTCTAAGAGGATGGGTCCCCAGAAGGTTCTCCAGGTATCCAAGATGGCTGTGTTTTCCTCACCAACATAAAGCTAAAAGTAAGGAGAAAGAAAAGCAACTCAGAAATTTATTACTTTCTTCTTTTTAGGAGCAAGGAGAATATGTCCACTTTAACTTCTTTTTACTCACCTCTATCTTTCAGCCTTGTGGCCAACTTGACAAAAGTTTATCATTGGCTGTTTGCACTCCTGACAATGATACGTTATATTCTAGTAGCATGGGGCTTCAAGGACCATATTTTAGTAGCACAAGAAAGAAAGAAGGGAGGAAGGAAGGAAGGAAGGAAGGAAGGGAGGGAGGGAGGGAGGAAGTGAGGAAGGAAAGGATAGATGGAAGGAAAGAGAAAGATAATACCACAGACAAAAAGGCTTTTCAATATTAGTGGAATTAGCAAAGAATGTGTTATGCTACCACCTTCCACTCATTGTAATATATACAGATTTCTGAAAGTATTCATATTATTGGGAATTATTTTTATCTGAAGGTCAAAGGTTGAAGGATTTCATCCATTTTGCCAGTGTAAATGCTGTGTACATCTGTTTATACGTGTGTGTGTTCATACATACATAATACCTACATATAAAGTAAACAATATATAACAATACATAACATCATCATGATCTAGCAAAATACTTGTTTAGAATTACAATTAATCCTTGGACAACATGGGGTTAGGTTTGCTGATGCTCTGCAGAGTGGAAAATCCACATATAGTAAGTTGGACCTCTGTATCTGCGGCTCTGCATCCTCAAATTCAACCAGCCATGGATCCTGTAGTCTGTAACGCACACTTACTTTTTTTAAATCCTCTTATAAGTGGACCAACAGAGTTCAAACTTTTTTGTTCAAGTATCAACCACATATAGTTGATGTACCTTTTAATAAGATCATTCAAAGAACTGAAACAGATTTCTTAGATCAGCTCCATTTAACCCACAGTCCCAAAGCCTTCCTTTTTAGGACTGGCAAAGGTGTTAGGCAGGCTTGGATAACCTCCCTCTGGATGCAGCAGTGACTGTTCCTAGACATCTGGACAGTGGCCATCTTCTCTCAGACTGAAGAACCCAGGGGCAAGAAGTGCTGTATGTTTTGAAGCAGACCAAAACTTTAGAGAGCTCTGATTATTAGAATATAGGTGTTCCACACTGTATGTCTCCTTAAAAATTCCACCCGTGGATTTTGGCCCTGGCGAAACAAGAGAGGTCTGTCCTCCTTAAGCTTTTTCTTTTTTGGTTAAAATTATTTTAGCTCTGTTACTTCTCTGTGTCTTAACTTCTGGGTACCTTAAATATGTTTAGTCTTCTAAATAAATAAGAATTATGGTTCTAATTAGATTCTTTTAAGGTCACTAAAATGAGAGGCATCTAAGCCAAAGCTTGTATCTGAAACAAAGAGTCAGGATTGAGGGATTATGAGCTCCATACACATCTCCAGATTTCCTTTGCAGCCAGTTGATAATAAAGTGTTGACCTTTAATTTAACTCACTATTTTTATACTCTGTCTTATTTTAAAGCACCCTGTTCTTTTAATCTATGAGTAAGATATATTTCTTTTAGAAGAATTTGAGAATGTTGAAATGTAAAAAAGTACTGCATTAATAAAGAACACATAAATATTTCAGAGTATAGCTTTTGAGTTCTATCTCTATTTCCTGTTTTGTTTTACAAAACTAGGTCACAGGAAACATGTTTCCAAACCCCTTTTGAAAGGATGCATGGTTTTGACCTGTGACACATTTTCAGAACTGTCATGCAGCTTGCCTTTATTGGGATTACTTACTCAACTTTCAAGATTCAAGTGGGATACTGTGTAGGTCAGGATGGGGAAGGACAATATTGAAGAGTTTGGTAAATAAATGTTGATTACCTTATCCTCCTGACTCACAATAGAGTTTTATAATCTTTCAACATATTCCTTTTTTCTCTCTACTCTCTGTCTCTTTCTTTCTCATTTATATATTAAATAGTTCAGTCATTGAATTCATCTTTCATGGATTGTATAGTCATTTGTTTAAAAAGTTTTTCTTTTAAGGGAACTTTAAAAGCTTTTAAAATTTTAATAGAAGTTCAAGTGAAAAGTTTTTTAGGACTCTAGGCTGCTTTTGTTGTGTTAAATCTGGCTCAAATCCATTCTTTTCAAAATAGGTTGAGATTCTGACTGTTTTCTAGATGTAGAAAAATAAATGATACAGTAAAAGTCTCATAATTTTGATGATGGCTTATTTTTACTTTAGTAGGCTTTTCCCCAAGGATCAATCATTCTGAGGTGAAAGGAACAGTGGCTGACTGAGGAGAGAAAGAATAAACAAAATAAATGAGTATATTATACAACATAGCAGAAGACGTAAGTGCTAAGGAGAGAAATGGCAAAACTATCAGAAGATAAGGAGTGCTGGAGGTGAGGTAGTTTGCACTTTTATAAAGGTTGGTTGGGAAAAGTATCTTTAAGAAGGTGATGTTTCATCAAAGTCTTGGAAATTGAGGAGCTAGTTTTGTGGACACCGGGGGAAGAACATTCTAGACAGAGGAAAGCATAACTACAAAAGCCCTGATGCATTAGCAAGCTTGGCCTACCCAGCCTAGAACCAGCAGAGAGGTAAGTACGGCTGAAGTGGAATAAGCCAGAGGCAGAGTAGCAGGAGAGGTATTCAGAGATATTCCAGGACACCAGATACTGCAAGACCTGGGAGGCCATTGTTAAGGAATTTGGTTTTACTCTGAGTGACACGGGAACCCATTTCCGCATTTGGAACAGAAGAGTGACACTATGCAACTTCTGTTTTAAAAGCCTGACTGCTGTGTTAAAGCAAAACAAGGATAGGAAAACTGACTCCAATTAAGATTTTGTAGCGTTTCAGATGAGAGCTGATAGTGGCTTAGAGCAAGTAAGTAGCAACGGATATTGCACAAAGTGATGGGAATCTGAATATATTTTAAAGATAGAATCACCAGGATATCTGATGGATTGGATGTGGAGTTGAAGGAAAAGGAGGTGTGTGGATTGAGACGAGAAGAGAAGCAAGGACGGAGCCTCTTTGAGCTCAGCTATTTTCTTCTGATGCATGTGTAAACGTTGATCCTTTGTTAACTGAGGGATCACGGTTTAAAACCTAACACAAAGCACAACAATCACAGAATATCAAAAATAGAGTGGGACATAGAGATTACTGTGCCCCTTTATGTTACAGATATGGGAACTAAAGCTCAGAGAGGCAAACATCATTCCCTTGAGTCCTTTATGCTCCTTTCATTCCATTTTTATAAATGTCAACTAGTACCAAGTAGGGCATACACAGTGACATACACAACTCCTAAGTATCCAGCTAGGTGATGTCCACATGTGCATACTCGTGTAATCCACACCCAGATCAAGAATTTCGACATCTCAGAAGTACCCCCATCCTGCGTCCTAGGGACTATATGCCCCCTGAAATAATAGCCACTCTTTCCAGTCCTCTAAAACCATCAATTTTGCCTCTTTTTAAACTTAAAAAAACCCAAAACCACTTGGTATATCTTTTCATTCAGCATTATTTTCATGAGATTCATGTGTGTTATAAAGTGTGACTGTAGTCCACTTATTTTCATTGTAATAGGCTACTCCATAAATAAAAAATGTATTAATTCAGATTACTGTTAACAGACTTTTGAGCTGTCCTCCCTCTTTTATTTTCTTGGCTACTATGATTAGTGCTACTATAAATTTTTTGCACATGTTTGGTGAACTATTTTCTTCCTTACCTGGAGTTATATGGCATTATCAATTATAGCTTCATCTCTCTTGCAATAGCACAGTGACTTTGCAAATATATTATCATTTGGTGATTGGCTTTAGCATGTGGTCCCCCAGAAAATGTGTCATCAGCTACATTTTATAGAAACTAAACTTTGTTTCCCTCTCAAAGATGTGATTTCTGCCAACTCTCTTATTCTTACAGATTCTCTAAAAGGAACAGAATGCTATTCATTTAAAAAAAAATTATTTGAGTATAATTGATTTACAATGTTGTGTTAGTTTCTGCTGAACAGCAAAGTGAATCAGTTATACATACACCTATATCCACTCTTTTTTAGATTCTTTTCCCATATAGGTTATTACAGAGTACTGAGTAGAGTTCCCTGTGCTATATAGTAGGTCCTTATTAGTTATCTCTTTTATATATAGTAGTGTGTATATGTCAATTCCAATCTCCCAATTTATCCCTCCCTCTCTCCCCTTATGGTTCCCCTGGTAACCATAAGTTCATTCTCTAAGTCTGTGAGGTTTGTTTCTGTTTTGTAAATAAGTTCATTTTTATGATTTTTTTTTTAGATTCCACATATAAGTGATAACCTATGATATTTCACTTTCTCTGTCTGACTTAGCTTCACTCAGAATGACAATCTCTAGATCCATCCATGTTGCTGCAAATGGCATTATTTTGTTCTTTTTATGGCTAAGTAATAGTCTTACATAAAGATAATTGGCAACTGAAGAGCACTAAGAAAGATATGAGTCCTGTAATGAGTGGTTCAGCTACTCAGGCTTGGCTATAAATTAAAGAACATGGAGGAGTGAATATTATTATTCCAAACGGAGAAGTTGGTTAGAAAGAACAGGAATAATATGATAATAAAAATCACATGATAATAATAATAATGCAAGCTATAATTTATTGAGGTAGGTAGTACAGCATAATGATTAATAGAATGGGATCTGGACCCAAATTGCTTGGTTAGAATCTAACTCTGCCACTTTCTAACTATATGATCTTGTTCTATCATCAGTTTTATCATCTGTCAGATATGAGGAATAACTGTACCTATTTTAGAAGGTGTTGATTGAATGAGGTAATGTGTAAAGGACTGAGAACTATGAAATACAGTAAGATTTATACACACTTGGAGTTAATATTAATATTATTTTTGAACATGTATATACATTATTTCTAATTTTTACAACCTCTCAAGATAGCTACAATTATCCCTGAACCTATATAAAGTATCTTTTTCTCTGATCTCATAATTTTCTAGTCTTTTGTGCTTAATGTGGTTTCTTTTTTGTACCGTATGTCACTAACTTGCCTTTTGCCTCTCTTTCTGGACATTTCCATTTGTCTTCTCTCAGTGCACCACGGGCAAATGTAGGCAAAATTTTATTATAGACCATTTTACAGATTCCGTTATGAAGGCCCACGTAAGTGAAATTACTTACCTGTATCTTTATAGTCTAGTGAGTAACCAAACTGGTGTCTTCTTTTCTGCAAGCCTAGTGGTGTTTTGCTATTTCTTGCTGCCCCTTGTGGCTTAATGGAAGAATTAAATCTTTAGAGGGTTTGACTATGATGAGCTAGTTTTAATACTCTGAGTTAGTTGGGTACTGATGTTCTGGATCCTCATTCCTGGACCACAACAGTGACAAGGCTTGCCAAAATTGTCAGACCAAATTTTGATCTCTCATTTTTGTTATCTTGAAAAGTCATAACTGGTAAAAAAAAAAAAAAAAAAAAAAAGGACAAATACAAAGGGATGCATATAATGGCATGAATATTTCTATCTTTTCTGTGCAGGAATTTTAAGCTCATTTTAGTTATAATTTTAAAGTAGTTAATAGTAAATTAACAAGGTTTAGTTCTGGTACAAAGTGAGATGCCAGTGTGTCTCTGACTAGATACAACTAAAAACCTGGACAGAATGATTCAAGAAATTATCTGAGGATTCTGAAAAGCCAATAAAAGCAGAAAGATTGGGGTAGAAAATGAGATATTTGAACTACTGCTGAACTAGCAGTAAGTTCCCTTACTATTCTTTGGCTTTTTGTAGCCCAGATTCAAAGACAGCATGGTACTTAGAGTGTGCACCAAAGGTGGACAGAAAGAACATAAAAAAAAAAAAAGCTGTGTTTCTGATACAAGTAATAGGACAGGGAGCATTTATAATAGGATACAGGGGTAGGTATAATAAGAGAAAGCCCACTATTTGGGGGGTTGTTATTCTTTCTTAACCTTACTCCCAGGCAATCTCACAGTAGCACAGAGCAGCAGCAAATGGAAAGATATCTAAAATTCCAAGAGCATCTGTGTTCTCAAAAGTTTGGGAGAATACCATTTTTTTCTTTTTCTCCTAACTTCTCTCTTGGCCCTAGAGAAGGACATAGTCTGAGAAAGTTCGTGACAAAACAGGGAGATTAAATCCTTGTTGTGTTGTCAGAAAATCAGATGGAGGGTGCCCTGGCGCAAGAACTTTTGAGGGAGATCGTAACGGAGTGAAATCTTAAGAAAATGATCCCATACAATTGTGTATGAGATTTTGAGATCATTGCAAATCTGTGCATGCATCGTTCTCTAGAGCATACAAATACCTTGAGAAGTGAACTAAAGCACCAACCACCTCTTAGGTCTCAGACAGGCCACTGAGTGGTGCACAGGAGAAGAACTGAAGAGAACTGCAAAGGCTCTGAAAACTGATTTGGCATTGAAATCAGCCCTCAGTGTATAGGAACTTGGATGCTGAACATAGCATGGAAAATTGCCTGATAAAACATAAAGATCAACACTGTCAATAGCTCTTTGAGACTCATAACATAGTATCCAAAATGCACAGATATAGTGTCCATAACATCTCAGCATATGATGGATCAGGAAATCTTGACATCTTGCTAGGGGAAAGAAATCAATTGATGTCAACTCTGAGATGACACAGATGTTGGAATTACCAGATAAAGATTTTGAAGTAGGTATTTTTAACATGATTCAAGGTAAGGCTGAATACTTTTGAAACAACTGAAAAGATAGAAAGTCTCAGAAGAAAAGACAGAAAAATACAAAAAGAGACAAAATGGAAAATTTACTGATAAAAAGCATAATAACATAATAAAACATAGTAAAACTTTAAAAAATCACTGGATGGGCTCAATAGCAGGTGGAGATAACAGAGTAAATAATTTATAAATTTGAAAAATACATCGATAGAAATTATCTAATATGAAAAACAAAGGGGAAAAAATGAAAAAAATTAACAGAGACTCAGGGACTTGTGAGATAAAACCAAAATTTCATGTCATCAGAAAGCATGATGCGGGAAAAAATAAATTTAAAAAAAGAATAATGGTTGGAAAAACTGGCAAACTATTTATATTAAAAGATGCAACAATTGCAGTTAACCCCAAACAGGATAATTCAAAATTTTCTGTGCTCTGATATATTATAATAAAATGGCTGAAAAGTTTTTTAAAAGATAAATAACATATTAAAATCAGCTAGAGAAAATCAAAGCATAAATTACAGAGGAACAATAATTCAAATGACTGTCAATGTCTTTTTTAAAAAGCCAGAGATGGCAGAAAACAGTAAAACAATATTTTAAAGTAGTGAAAGTAAAAAACTATGAACTCAGAAACTATATCCATGAAAAATATCCTTAAGGAATAAAGGTGTAATAAAGAAATTTGTAGTTGAAGGAAAAAGAAAAACATAACATTTGTCAGCAGCAGACATGCTCTAAAAGAAATGCTAAGAGAAGTCTTTCACATAAAAGGGAAATTATACCAGAGGGAAACTTGGAAACTCCAGAACAACAGAAATGTTAAATAATGGTTAAATGTTAAATAAGTGGTTAAGTACAAACAGACTAGGATTCTCCTCTTAAGTTCTTTAAAATATGTATGGCAGCTGAAAGCAGAAATTATAATATGGACTGATGAAATTTTTAGTCTATGTAGGCATAGTACAAATGACAACCACAACATAAAGTGAGGAGGATACAAAAACCTCTGTGCTGTAAAGTTTCTACTTTTCACCTACATTTCACTTGAAGTGATAAATATTAATTCTAAGTAGATTGTGAAACATTAAGTATGTATATTTTACTCTCAAGAGCAACAACTAAAACATTATACAAAGAGATAAAGGGAAAAACATAATAGTTAAATTAAAAAGGAATACTAAATAATATTAAAATATTACAAAATAAGACATAAATGCAAATGAGAGGAACAAAGCACACAGGAAACAGAGAAAAAATAAACACTGACATTATAGACTTAAATCTAAATATGTTAACTATTGTGTTAAATATAAATGGTCTAAACATCAGATAAAATGTCAGAATGGATTATAAAAGAAGGATGGAACCATACAGTGTCTCCAAGAAGCTCAAATACATATAATAATAAAAGTGAAAGGATGGAAAATGATATACCATGAAAACACTAATTGAAGGAAAATTGAAGTGATGAGAGACAATTCTCCCTGGGTATCCTGCATTCCTGCACCTCTCACAAACTGGGCACTGACTGACATTTGTTCCAAGCTATCTTTTCAGTAATTTTTCTATAGTGAATTGTCGTGGAAGATAGACACAGTATCTTATTCTGGACCAAAATGCAGGCATATTACAGTCCACTTTAAAAGATGTGAGTGCCCTAAACTAAGACTTCCTCCCTGTCATACAGCTTAGTCCTTATGGTCCCCTTCATATTTCCCTGTGGAAATGGGGGCTAGGGAAACTGATGGAAAACGGCTAATAGTCTGGATACTGCTATTTCTGAGAGACATAATTTGTCTTTTGTCTCCAACCCAATATTTTTGTGTCTTCCATGGAACTGTGGTAAACTAACTATTAGTTTACAAGGAGAATAAAGTCTCAGATTCTCACAGATCTTGAAATGGAGTAGCCAGATTAGTATTAAACAAAGTATACTTCAGAACAAGGACAATTAGGGATAAAGCAATATATTATATAATAACAAAAGTGCCAATTCACCAAGAGGATATACCAATCTTAAATGGCTATACACCAAATAACACAGCCTCAAAATGTATGAACAAAAACTGATAAAACTAACAGGGCAAAAGGACAGATTTACAAGTATAGTTGGAGACATCAATATTCTTCTCCCACCAATAGATAGGATACATAGATAAAATATTAGAAAGGATATATAAGAACTAAGAAACACTATCAACCAAATGGAATCTAAATGGCATGTCATGCATAGAACACTTCTTATGACAATATCAAGTCACAGATTATTTTTAAGTGTACATGGAATCTTCACAAAGTGAGACTGTATCCTGGGTTATAAAACAAACCTTACTATCATATTTCAAGTGTATTGCCTGATTATAATAAAATTAAGCTAGAAATTAATAGCAGAAAGAAATATGGAAAATCTCCAAATATTGGGGAAATGAAACAACACATTTTTGAACAATCCATCAGTCAAAGAAGAAGAGTTGGGAAAAGGATGAGACTGGAACTACATAACCAAAATGATAATCAATTTTGTTGTATATAAATTTTAAAATGTATAATGAAAAGTTTTAACAAATATAAAAGTAAGTTACTGTAGACAAAGAGACAAAAATATATATTACTGACAAATTTATTTTTAGCTACTAGACATATCATCTCATATGAAATTTTGAGTCTTTTTAGAGCACAGTATAAAGATAACACCCTACTGGAGATTTGCCAAAGGAGCAGTTCCTCCAGTGCTATAATGCAGCTTCAGCTGATTGTAAGACAGCCCAAAGGCCTAAGGTAAATTGGAAATGGCAATGTTAATCATAAAAATATTGGTACACTGAATGCACTTGTGAAAGCACCAGTAATTCTCACTGCAAAGAACTTGTTTATGTATAAAATAAGAATGGGAGCCCTGCAGAAAACAGAATACACTACTTACTAGCTTATGATCCTGAACAATTACATAAAATCCCTGAGCTTCTTAGCTTCTTCATTTTGAAAACAGGGCTAATAGTAGTAACTATTTCACTGTGCTATAAGAAAGAGAAAATGAAATCCATGTAAAGGGCTTAGAACAGTGCATGAAACAGGGTAAGAACTCAATACATGTCAGCTCTTATGGTACCTGAGTAATGGCCTGTCAAATAGGTCCACATCCTAACCCTAGTACCTGTGAATATGCTACTAACTACATGGCAGAAAAGATATTGCAGATGTGCTTACATTAAGGATCTTGAGATTTTCCTGAATTACCCAAATGGGCCCAATGGAGTGACAAGGGTCCTTCCATATAAATGAAAGTCGGAGTTTTGAAGATGCTATGGTGTTCATCTTGAGGATGAAAAAAGGGGCAAGAAGAAAGGAGTGCAGGGGGCCTCTAAAAGCCAGAAAAAAGTAAGGAAATGGAATTTCCCTGGAGGTTCCAGAAGGAGCACAGCCTTGTTGACACCTCATTTTTAGGCCAGTAAGATCCATTTCAGACCTCTGTCAAAGTTGTACAATAATACATTTTTGGTTTTTTGGGGGTTTTTTTAGTGGTACGCAGGCTCTCACTGTTGTGGCCTCTCCCGTTGCAGAGCACAGGCTCTGGACGCGCAGGCTCAGCGGCCATGGCTCACGGGCCTAGCCACTCCACAGCATGTGGGATCTTCCCGGACCGGGACACAAACCCGTGTCCCCTGCATCAGCAGGCGGACTCTCAACCACTGCGCCACAAATGGTAGGCGCCCTACATTTGTAGGTAGCCCTACATTTGTGTTTTTTTGAGCCACTGTTTGTGGTAATTTGTTACAGTATCAGTAGGAAACCCGTAAAATCATTTAAAGTAACTAAGTTCTTTCTAGTTTTAATTTATAAAACCACAGTGTTATCACTTTGCAAGCATTCTTTCAAATTCTTGATCATTTTTCTTAGAGGAAGGAGACATTTCGAGATTATCTATAAATGCATTCTGTGTGGTGGGTAGAAACTCAGACTTGGAGATTGCCAAATCTGGATTCATATTCTGACTCCATTATTGACTAGTCCTGTGACTTGGACCTGTTACCTAACTTTGTTAAAAGATTGCCTGCCTACAGGGTTGTTGTGAAAAGTAATGAATTATCACAAATCATTTAGCACAGGATCTGACTAATAATTAGTGGTTATTAGTGGGAATTATTAATATTAGTGGTTATGAACCCACATCTTTTGAAGACAAGCTCAAGCTACTCATGGACTTGACAATTTTTGAATATCTCTATTTTAGTTTAGTTTCCCTTTAGGAAACTTTGAGGAAGTAAGCAGATGTTTAGACTAGAAGGCTATGGATCCTAAATGTCTTTTAGTAGAAATCATTGCTCTTGGGCTTCCCTGGTGGCGCAGTGGTTGAGAGTCCGCCTGCCGATGCAGGGCACGCGGGTTCGTGCCCCGGTCTGGGAAGATCCCACATGCCGCGGAGCGGCTGGGCCCGTGAGCCATGGCCGCTGAGCCTGTGCGTCCGGAGCCTGTGCTCCGCAACGGGAGAGGTCACAGTAGTGAGAGGCCCCCGTACCGCAAAAAAAAAAAAAAAAAAAAAAAAAGAAATCATTGCTCTGGGTTCTCATTGAAAATTCACCTTTCCCTTTTCCAATCTCCTTTACCATGGGATAAAGCATTCTTTTCAAAGTATTCTTTTCAAACCTCAATTAAAAATCAGCTCCAAGTAAAGTTGTCTCCTTCACACTCGCGAAAACAAAGGTCTCCTGTTCCCTTCCCCTTCAAGTGTCTTCTTCTGAAGTAAAATGAGTCAAAAGTCAAATGACAACATAATAACCCCCCAGGTATGGAATTGTGCGTCTCCAGACCCTTTTCCCTGAAGAGACAATGCAATGAATAGGGAGCAGGCCCAGTTGGACCAGGATTCACTGCTGTTTGCCACCCGGTGGACATTTATGCTCACTGCAAAGTAATTTCCATTCCCTGTTTTTAAAAGCATCTCTGATCAGTAACCTTAGCTCCTTGGCTGTGTTTTCTGCTAATGAGTAGAGATCAACTGATTGAAGGACAGACATAAGTGTACAGCACTATACTTACTTTGAATGAAGAAAATGACCTATTGGGTTGGCCAAAAAGTTCATTCATGTTTTTCCATAAGATGTTACAGAAAATCCCGAAAGAACTTTTTGGCCATCCCAAATATATTCATTTAGCCATTAGTTCCCTGACAGTGACAAGTTAGGTGTTCTCAAAGAGAGACCCTAAATACTACCCAATGGATCATTATCACTGAAACCTGTGTTTCTTATGTTTAAGAAGAGTGTTTATATACACATATATGTATATATATATAAATGTTTCTTTTTGATTTTTTTTTTCAAAAACTGGCGTACCCTCCCATAGTGCCATAGCCTTCAGGCACTATATATTTCAATTTCCTTAAACTGACACAAACAGCACCCCCCACACTTGACCTAGCTCCTCTTTGTGCCTCCATCCTCATCTTTGACCATTTTCTCATAGTTTGTTCACTTCCGCCATACTCTACATTCCTGTTGTCTAAGCCACCCAGTCGATAGTATCTTGTGATGGCAGCCCCACCTGACTAAGGCAATAGCTGCATGTACCAAGCTTGCTCATGCTTCATTTCCTTTGCATATGCTATTTCCTCTTCATGGGATGCCCTTCTCTTTTTTAAAATGTCATATTTCATTTAGCCCAATATAACCTTCAACATAGCATCAATAGACAAAAAAAAATGAGATATTTTACATCAGCTTTTTCAAACTAAGTTTTCAAAATTCGATCTATATTTTACACTTACAGAACTTTTTAACTCAATTAAAAATTTAGTTTCTCAGTCGTATCAGCCACATTTCAAGTGTGCAATAGCCATATGTAGGCAGAGGCTACCATATTGGCCACCACAGCTTTAGAGAATCCTGGACAGATTCACCTGTTCATGGCCATCATTTAACTAAAGATGACAGCATCACCATAAAGAAATTGGCAATATTGGTTTCAGTGTCAGAAGAATGACTTTACCCAATTTTTAAACATTCATAGGGCACCTCCATAGACTAAGATCCCCCCAAACACATACACTTGATGCAATAGGTTTTTTCCTTCTTAAATTCTTTACTTTTATATCTGGCTCTTTTCCGTGAATGTTTCCGCTTAGCTCCCACCCTGCTCTTTCGGGTAAAGCAGAAAGCAGTCCCTGATATCACCATCTGCTCTAGAGCCCACACTGTGGTAGGTTATCATTGGATGCAGTGGCCCTGTTCTCCAATTGCCTTGCTTGTTTGGTCTTTCCCACTCGAGGTTGGGCTCCTTGAGACAAAGACTAGACTTTTCTTCTCTGTATCCCCCCTGCCATGGTCATCCCTGGCATAGAGTAGTACCAATTACTGTTTGTTGAATGGATGGAATATCTTTTAACAGAGTCTAAGTTAGGTGCCAGTCACTAAAAAGTATCCAACTGAATGTGATTTAAGTTCACATCACTGGGGCAAAAATACGTCTGTCTTGCCCCCCCACCGAAACTCTGTCTTACTCCATCTATCATATTGATTGAGAGTACACTTTTGAGACTTTATTTTATAATATTGATACATCTTTGAGGCATTTTTGCCACACTCCATTCAAATGCCAGCCTCTTTAGGATGGAAGGCCTTTTAAGACATTATTAGATTTTGCCATATGTGCTTGTCAACAGTGACATCCAGCTGAAGGTAAGATCCTTTGGGAGCAGAACAACATGGTGGGGGAAGGCAAGGGACTATCTTGGAGAGAAGAGGAAGTGCAAAAGACAGGCAGAAGTAAGAGAGTAGTAAAAACAAGTATCCCTAACATCACTGCTCTTCCCGTCAATAGATCTACCTCCTGCTCAAAGACCTAAAATGGATATTTTGTTAAACTTGACTCACTTAGATCTCAACTCAAATTCCACTTCTTTCATGTTTCAACTCTGTGACTGAAGGAAAGCTGTTTATAGTCTCTGAGTTTCATCTTTTATAACAGAAAAAGGGGTGTGTGATGTATATCTTGTATGAGTGTTTAGGGGTATAATCCAGAAAGGTTGCATGTCTTACATGATGCTGCAGTCACAGCAGGAACTCAATAAATGGCACAATGTAAATCCCTTCTGCTCGGTGCTCAAGGACGCTCATGATATGTCAGCGATCTATCCAGTATTTTGCCCAAATTCTTGCCAATAACAGATACCAACATTCATTCCCTGTGTGTGCTTCATATATTTGACTACCGTAACTTTCCACATGCCATTTTTATGTCAAAAGTGTTAGGCAGATCACTCCCCAGCTTCCCAAGAAACACAGGATCACGGGTAGGTTTTAGAGAAAGGATGTGGATTTGGGAAAGAAACAGGAATATTGTCTTATTATTTGGAATTTGGAAACCATTTATTTTGCCAAGTAAAATGTTTGCCTAAATATATGTACAGGAGATTTAGTATGTTTCACACATATTGGGTATCTTTTGTGTACAAGGTTCAGAGAGGCTTTGTCTATCATCTCTGTCACTACAATAGTACAATATTGTACTATTTTTCTATAATACCTTTCAATCTGACCTGATTTAAGCTCTGAATGTACTTAAACAGTATGTGTGGCCTCAGCACAGGGATATATCTATTGCCCAAAAGAGGAAGACTACATTCCCAGAAACTCCAACATCAACTTGCAGGACCATGACTCAAAGGTTGAATGACAGCTGCCGGCTGTAAGGCTGACACATAGAGATACTGCAGGGCCTTGCTTTTTTATTAAGAAATCTGCTGATGATGTTCAGTTTGGCCTGAGCTTGAGCTTAGAGCTCATAATATCCTATTCTACCTCAAAATCAAATATAAGTCAATCAAAAATTATTTTAGGCCTGCACTATGGGCAGTTGCTAGAAATGAATGATGGGGATGGAGTTAAATCTAATAATGAGTCTGTCAGGCTGCATCCATTCCCATAACACAACCAAAAGAGTCAGCTCCAGGCATAACATCTGTGTAACCCCATTTGGGGTCTACATCTCCTCAGGGTTGACTACTACAACCATTATTCTCAGAGGATAGTCATGGGGTAGTGCAGACATGTTCTTTGTCATCATCAGTTATATTAATTAAATCAACAGTCTACTAGCAAACATGTTTCCTAGCTTCTATAGGATTTGGCTATCACTGCCATTGGAAATTACTGAAAGAATTTTTCAGAATTACTGAAAAAATCGTCCACCTTCTGAGTCAATCTTTGGATGGGCTTAAGAACACATTACAAATAGACAAGACACCCAAAGAAATCAGCTGGAGCTCCATAATCTCTCTCTCTCCAAGAATTTACTGAGTTCACATGAAAATATAAAGAAATCTATTCCCCAAATTCCAATACATAAGACATGCATGCACACACACACACGCACGCACGCACACACTCCCACATTCACATAGACATGTGTTTGAAAATCCTACCTGTGGGGCACTATGGCAATATTGGATTAATCTCTAGAAATCATACCAAGTCCCCCAGGTGGGCTAAGTGTTTCTATTCGAGTGCTTCCCTAGGATTCTATGCCGTCTACTATGAAAACAAGACATTGTATCTAAATTATTACTATTTTTATTTTAGTGTAAATATGCATGGATTCTTACTTTTTGAGAAGATGGGTGCATTTTATTCATCTGAAGTTCCACTTATTAATCACACAGGATTTGGCATATAGATTGTATTCAAGACATGCAAGTAAATACATAAGTAAAAAATATACTCAAGTTTGGATAAATGTGAGAGACATTAACTGCTCATGAAATTTTGAGGACAAGATAATCAGCATGAGATGATGTTAGGAAAGTTCCATGATGGAGGTGAGACTAGGTTGGCTATTAAGGATTTATGAGGAGTTTCTATTTATCCATTTTAAGTGGCATTTTGAGTCCTGTTTTTAATTCTTGGTGCATCCCTTCACTCAAACATATATTAACTTTCTTCTTTGTACTACATTTCATGGTGAATCCTGGGGTTGCAGAAATAAACAGGGAGGCTCTTGAAGGCAGGTGTAGGAGTTCAAGGAACATACAATCTAATGATTGTATCCACCAGACAATGATATTTTAATTTAAATGAGTTTTGGATTGACATGTACAAACTGCCCTATTTAAAACAGATAACCAACAAGGACTATATAGCACAGGGAACTCTGTTCAATATAATGTCACAACCTAAACGGCAAAAGAATTCAAAAAAGAATAGATACATGTATACATAAAACTGGATCACTTTGCTGTGCACCTGAAACTAGCACAACATTGTTAATCAACTATGCTCCAACATAAAATAAAAATTAAAAAAATAAGTCAAAAGAATAAGGTTCAGTGGACCAAAATAAATAAATAAATAAGTCCTATTAAAAAGGAAGAAGAGAAAATATTATCTTCAATTGATGGTGAGAACTCTAAGGCTCAGATAGCTTAAGTAATAAATCATGTATCTAAAAGGGGTCCATCTGGTTCAAGAGTGTACCCCTGAAGTGATTTATTTGTTCTACTGCACCATATAGTTTTCAGTAAACAGGGAGTTGCAACTGTAGGATGCTGAGAAATTTGCCCTTTCTATAATAAGGTGCATCCTAGCCAGCACGATCTGGTTTCAGGTGTGATCCATTAGGGATCTGCTTATTGACCACTCTGAGCAGTTCCCCCTCTGAGCAGCCAATTTAGGCGCCAAGGCAGTTAAAAATAGGTTTTCTAGACATTTTCCTTTGCTCTAGCTCCAAGATCTGACCACATCACCTTGCCTCACCCACAATTAGTTCTCAATACAAAAGCACTTAGGCCACCAGCCATTTCTAGAATGAGGAATGCAGACTTCAGACCCAGCTGGAGCATAATTCCAAAAACCATGCCATAATGGGGATGATGTAGACTGGAGCACCTGAGCCGAATGGAGAGAGGTTACCTGACAGTATCATCTATGGTTCGTTTGCCGTTAATAACAAGGCAGCCTGCCTGCCTGGGTCTGCTCCAGCCTGCTAATAGGCACTCTCTGGGGATGGTCTCATGCACTCTCCTGCTGAGCTGAGACAACTATGGACTTGAACTATTGTTTCTAACATAGGACCCTACAGACTCCTAACCTCTGGACAACGCCTCCATTCAGATGGAAGAATTCTGGCTTCCTGGCCCTTCTTATCTTCTGAGTCCCTCATAAATGAGGGCATTTAATATGTCGTCTTAGTTCTGTTCTGTTTTCCATTTAAACACTCACTTCATTAGAGGCATAAGTAACTGATTTAATTAAAAAGGTTAATATCAGAGCAATCTAATCTTTACTCCCCACCCTTCTCATCTGATTTATCTGGGGTTGGAGGTTACATTAGAAATCACAGAGAAGGAGAGAGAGAAAAAGCATCAGGCCAGTTTTGTTATGAGATAAAGGGCAGCTGAGGAGGACTGTAAATAAAACATTGCACTTGAATTAAGACTTTTAGATTTTTAAAAAATTTTATTGGAGTATAGAGTTGACTTATAATATTGTGTTAATTTCAGGTGAACATCAAAGTAAATCAGTTATACATATACATATATCCACTCTTTTTTAGATTCTTTTCCCATATAGGGCATTACAGAGTATTGAGTAGAGTTCCCTGTGCTATACAGTAGGTCCTTAGTAGTCATCTATTTTATATATAGTAAAGTGTATATGTCAACCCCAGTCTCTCAATTTATCCCTCCCCCACTTTACCCCGGTACCCATAAGTTTATTTTCTACATCTGTATACAACACTTCTAGATTTTTAACTCAGCAAGGCTCTCATCACTAGGTTTTTGGGGGGCAAGTTCCTTCCTCTTTCTAGGGCTCAGTTTTATTATCTGTTAAATAACTGGGGTTTTCCAAACTTGCCTAATTATGAGATATTTGTCAAACCTACAGATTTCCAGGACCCATCTCAGATAAACAAAATCTGAATCTTCAAAGAGGAGGCGGTCACCCCAGGTGCTGCTTGTGGCCAGACAAGTTCATGCTGGGCAGATGGGCACTGTGGTCTCGCCCAGCTCTGACATCTTTCCTACCTCTGACGATGATTCTAAGGCACAATTACCTTTGGGTTATAGATAGAAACAAAATCAAGGGTTCAGGATTTTCCCAAAACTCCTCTGAAGGTACTAAAATAAAACAGTCAGAGGGCTTACCCAGGCCATGGTCAGCCCTAGAAAAATTCAGAAGCAAAACAATCTTACTGTCTATCTTGCCCAAACTCCCCTTTATATGTCCCTGCTTTGTCTCTGTTGCTGTCCTCCGTTCTCAAGATATGATCTGGCCCAATGCTGGTCTCTGCCGTATGTAGAATGCCCACAAAGTCTACTCAAATCCCAGTAACCCATTCTCCCATCTGTCTCTCCTTTTCTGTCCCCTATAAAACTGTTCTCAACTCTGTCTGCCTAGAAAGTATCTGAGAACCAATTAATGTGTTAATAATTAGTTTGGGCATAAATGTATTTCCTCAGGCTGAGCATTGTCATCTTAACTAAAGGTATCACCTACACTTGAAAAAATGATTCCCTATTAACATTTTGAACAATATGTGCCATCTAGTGTGGAGATATATGGAACCAATGGGTTGCTTCTGACACTCTAAATCACATCATACCATCATGGAAGGAAGTGTATTAATGGGGCTTTATTTTTTAACATTTTGACATGTATAAAAGATTTACCTACTAGGCTAAAAATCTCTCTCTGCCTCATCCACATGAAAAGGAATTTTGAAAATTTAATCAAAAATCCATTCAGCCCTTTCTGATGTTACCAACCAAATTATAATTTTCTCCCAGTTAGGAGTGTTCCTACACCTTAGCTTTTACTGACAATGAAGCCTGATTTCCCCCAGTGCAAACCTAAGAATAAATTAAAACCTTAGGAAATATGTGGACCTTTGACAGGTTTAGAAAGGAAATATGACTGTAAGTGTCAAAACCACAGGTAACTGCATTTGAAAATAATGCAGTACGCTTTCTTTCATATAATGCTGAATGGACACACTTGATTTTTTAAATAATGTTTGCAACATTAAAACCAAATGGCTGGACTTCCCTTGTGCTGCAGTGGTTAAAAATCTGCCTGTCAATGCAGGGGACATGGGTTCGAGCCCTGGTCTGGGAAAATCCCACATGCCATGGAGCAACTAAGCCTGTGCACCACAATTACTGAAGCCCATGCACCTAGAGCTCATGCTCTTCAACAAGAGAAGCCACCGCAATGAGAAGCCTGTGCACTGCAACAAAGAGTAGCACCTGCTTGCCACAACTAGAGAAAGCCCACGTGCAGCAACAAAGACCCAACACAGCCAAAAATAAATAAATAACATAATGATCAAGTGGGGTTTATCTCAGGAATGCTAGGATTCTTCAATATACACAAATCAATCAATGTGATAAACCATATTAACAAATTGAAGGAGAAAAATCATATGATCATCTATAGATGCAGAAAAAGCTTTTGACAAAATTCAGCACCGATTTATGATAAAAAAAAAACCCTCCAGAAAGTAGGCATAGAGGGAACTTACCTCAACACAATAGAGGCCATATATGACAAACCCACAGCCAACATCATTCTCAATGGTGAAAAACTGAAACCATTTCCTCTAAGATCAGGAACAAGTCAAGGTTGTCCACACTCGCCACTATTATTCAACATAGTTTTAGCCACAGAAAGCAGAGAAGAAAAAGAAGTAAAACGAATCCAAATCAGAACAGAAGTAAAGCTGTCACTGTTTGCAGATGACATGATACTATACATAGAGAATCCTAAAGATGCTACCAGAAAATGACTAGAGCTAATCAATGAATCTGCTAAAGTAGTAGGATACAAAATTAATGCACAGAAATCTCTTGCATTCCTATACACTAATGATGAAAAATTTGAAAGAGGAATTAAGGAAACACTCCCATTTACCACTGCAACAAAAAGAATAAAATACCTAGGAATAAACCTACCCAAGGAGACAAAACACCTGTATGCAGAAACTATAAAACACTGGTGACAGAAATTTAAAATGATACAAACAGATGGAGAGATATACCATATTCTTGGACTGGAAGAATCAACACTGTGAAAATGACTATAATACCCAAAGCAATCTACAGATTCAATGCAATCCCTATCAAATGACCAATGGCATTTTTTTCACAGAACTAGAACAAAAAATTTCACAGTTTGTATGGAAAAACAAAATAACCTGAGTAGCCAAAGCAATCTTGAGAAAGAAAAACAGAGCTGGAGGAATCAGACTCACTTCAGACTATACAGACTATACTGCAAAGCTACAGTAATCAAGACAGTATGGTACTGGCACAAAAACAGAAATATAGATGAATTGTTCAGGATAGAATGCCCAGAGATAAACCCACTCACATATGGTCACCTTATCTTTGATAAAGGAGTCAAGAATATACAATGGAGGGAAGACAATCTCTTCAATAAGTGGTGCTGGGAAAACTGGACACCTACATGTAAAAGTATGAAATTAGAAAACTTCTTAACACCATACACAAAAATAAACTCAAAATGGATTAAAGACCTAAATGTAAGGCCAGGCACAATCAAACTCTTAGAGGAAAACATAGGCAGAATACTCTATGACATAAATCACAGAAAGATCCTTTTTGACCCACCTCCTAGAAAAATGGAAATAAAACCAAATATAAACAAATGTGACCTAATGAAACTTAAAAGCTTTTGCACAGCAAAGGAAATATTAAAGAAGACAAAAAGACAACCCTCAGAATGGGAGAAAATATTTGCAAACAAAGCAAGTGACAAAGGATTAATCTCCAAAATTTACAAGCAGCTCATGCAACTCAGTATCAAAAAAACAAACAACCCAATCTAAAAATGCGCAGAAGACCTAAATAGACATTTCTCCAAAGAAGATATACAGATTGCCAACAAACACATGAAAGAATTATAGACATCCCTAATCATTAGAGAAATGCAAATCAAAACTACAATGAGGTATCACCTCACACTGGTCAGAATGGCCATCATCAAAAAAATCTACAAACAATAAATTCTGGAGAGGGTGTGGAGAAAAGGAAACCCTCTTGCACTGTTGGTGGGAATGTAAATTGATACAGCCACTATGGAGAACAGTATGGAGGTTCCTTTAAAAGCTAAAAATAGCACTACCATATGACCCAGCAATCCCACTGCTAGGCATATACCCTGAGAAAACCATAATTCGAAAAGAGTCATGTACCACAATATTCACTGCAGCTCTATTTACAATAGCCAGGACATGGAAGCAACCTACGTGTCCATCATCAGATGAATGGATAAACAAGATGTGGCACATATATACAGTGGAATATTACTCAGCCATAAAAAGAAACGAATTTGAGTTATTTGTAGTGAGGTAGATGGACTTAGAGTCTGTCATACAGAGTGAAGTAAATCAGAAAGTGAAAAACAAATACCGTATGCTAACATATTTATGGAATCAAGAAATAAATGGTTGGGCTTCCCTGGTGGCACAGTGATTGAGAGTCTGCCTGCCGATGCGGGGGACGCAGGCTCGTGCCCCGGTCTGGGAGGATCCCACATGCCATGGAGCAGCTAGGCTCGTGAGCCATGGCCGCTGAGCCTGCGCGTCCGGAGCCTGTGGTTCGCAACGGGAGAGGCCGCAGCAGTGAGAGGCCCCAGCAGTGAAAGGCCCGTGTACCGCAAAATAAATAAATAAATAAATAAATAAATAAATAAATAGTTGTGAAGAACCTAGGGGCAGGATGCAGACATAGAGAATGGACTTGAGGGCACGGGGAGGGGTATTGTAAGCTGGGACAAAGTGAGAGAGTGGCATGGACATATATACACTACCAAATGTAAAATAGATAGTGGGAAGCAGCCGCATAGCACAGGGAAATCAGCTTGGTGCTTTGTGACCAGCTAGAAGGGTGGGATAGGGAGGGTGGGAGGGAGACGCAAAAGGGACGAGGTATGGGGATATATGTATACATATAACTGATTCACTTTTTTATAAAGCAGAAACTAACACACCATTGTAAATCAATTATACTCCAATAAAGATGTTAAATAAATAAATAATAAGTAAATGAAATAAATATATTTATTAAGAAAATAATGAGCCAAATGCCTGAGGATTTTCCTGTGTGCAGATTAGAAAAGAATTGGAGGATAGTGTTGCTAGAAGAGACAAAATTTAAAAGAAAATATTTCCAGCAGTGTTCACCTTATTAAGTTCACCTAAAACCTGGGTAGGAAGCAAACACCATTTTTTTGTTGTTGTTGTATAAGGAAATGCACAATGCCTCAGTACTAAGGTTCTGCATGCAGGCTTCCTGGACTGGAACCACGGCCCTACCACCTTTAAAATCTGAGTTTGTAGGCCAGTAGATTAATTTTAGTTGCCTCATTTGTAAAGTATTAAAAATATTAGTTACTCAATAGGATTTCTGTGTTGAAGAAGTGAGACCACACATAAGAAAAGCTTGGAAAATTTTCCTGGCATCCAGTTATCATGTAACGTTAGTGATGTGTTATTTTTTAAAATTGTTATTGAAATATGGTTGATTTAAAATGTGTTAGTTTCAGGTGTAAAGCAAAGTGATATACAGACACACACACAAACAAACACACACACACACACACATATATATTCTTTTTTAGATTCTTTTCCATTATAGGTTATTACAAGGTATTGAATATAGCACTCCCTATGCTATACAGTAGGTCCTTGTTGGTTATCTATTTCACATATAGTAGTGTGTATATGTTACTCCCAAACTCCTAATTTATGCCTCCCCACTTTCCCCTTTGGTAACCATAAGTTTGTTTTCTACATCTGTGAGTCTATTTCTGTTTTGTAAATAAGTTCATTTGTATCATTTTTTTTGATTTCGCATATAAGTGATATAATATGATATTTACCTTTCTCTGTCTGACTGACTTCACTTAATATGATAATCTATAGGTCCATCCATGTTGCAGCAAATGGCATTATTTCATTCTTTTTTATGGCTGAGTAATATTCCATTGTGTATATATACCACAAAAAAGGAATCCAAACATAACAATAAAAATAGTCATCAAATCACAAGGGAAGAAAACAAAAGAAAAAAGGGGAAAAAAACATACAAAAACAAATCCAAAGCAATTAACAAAATGGTGATGAGTATACATATCAATAACTACCTTAAATGTAAATGGATTAAATGCTCCAACCAAAAGACAAACTGGCTGAATGGATATAAAAACAACACTGGTATATGTGCTGTCTACAAGAGACCCACTTCAGATCTCGAGACACATACAGACTGAAAGTGGGGGGATGGAAAAAGATAATTGTTATTTTTGTTACCCAATGGGCTTCTTACTTATTAACTGGGGACAATCTTTACAAATCCATGCTTAATTCCTGTCTATCACTTTGGTCCGAATCATGACCAACTTTCTTACAACATGCTGAATAATGAAGGAAGCCTTGGAGATCTTTTTCACCCCTGAGAGTTAGATCTGGCTGAGTCTTGTCCTGAGCCACCTGCTTCAGGCTTGCTCTTCCCTCAGCATCCATCTAGTCTGGTAGGGTCTTTCCTGATCTTCCCTCACCAGCCCCCTTCAAGGATAGAGGAGTAGCCCCAGGAGAAAAGCAAGACAACTTTTTCTCCTTGTCCACCCCAGATTCCACCAAAATAAAAGGATTGACAGACATAGTCACTAGTGGTACAACTGTGAATTTTGTTCTCCTTGTGTCCATTTAAATATATTCCCTATTGATTTTGATGTGAGTGACCCAGTTTCTCCCTCAATAAATCAATAACTATATATTGAGAGCCAACTTTGTGGCAAACGTCATCCAAGGGACCAAAAATATATTGATGAAATAAACAAGTTGAGTTCTCACTTACATGGCCCTTATAGTCAAGAGTTAAAATGCATACTTTTCAAAAAAAATACTAATTATCAAACAATTACAAGTATGACAAGTGCCACGAAATAAAATTAGAGGTAGTCTAATGTAGCCAAGGACATTGGTAAAAGGATATATAAATTGGACTTGTGAGAGATAAGTTGCAGTAAAACATTACAGTAAGTAGAAAAGGCATTCTATTCAAAAAAGAAGAATATATAAGAAGACCATATGAGGATAGACAGCAAACAAAAGCATGGTGCGTAAAAGGAATTGAGGATAGAGCAAAAAATTAACAGAGAGGGCTTCCCTGGTGGCGCAGTGATTGAGAGTCCGCCTGCTGATGCAGGGGACGCGGGTTCGTGCCCTGGTCTGGGAAGATTCCACATGCCGCAGAGCGGCTGGGCCCGTGAACCATGGCCGCTGAGCCTGCGTGTCCGGAGCCTGTGCTCCGCAATGGGAGAGGCCACAACAGTGAGAGGCCCGCGTACGGCAAAAACAAAGAAACAAACAAACAAAATTAACAGAGAGAGAGAAGCAAGGCCAGGTCATTGATGGCCTAGAGAGACTATATTAAAGACTTGAATATTTTATGACAGCAATGGAAAATCATTGAAAAGTTTTTACTAGAGTGATTAAAAGTTAAGTATTGTTTTTGAAAGTTCACTCTGGCTGCAATATAGAGAAGTGTCTGGCGAGGGGACAAGTAGATGCAAATGAGTCTATTTAGAAGGCTACTTAAGTGGAACACTTAAGATATTATGGTGGGTCAGGCTAAGGGCTATAAGAGGATATGGGAAAAAGTCGACAGTTTTGGGAAATATATAGGGATTAGAATTGATGGGATATGTGTGAGAAAGAGGAGGTGGAGGGGATTCTGGATGGCATAACTCAGTAAACGGTATTGTTTGCAGCAGTGGGCAACATGCAGGTGAGATAGTTGTGACGTGCTGAGTTTGAGTTCTCTCTCAGACATCTAAGTGGAGATGGTGGGACGGAAACTGAATATGTGGATCTGGAGCTCAGAGGAGGGGTCTTGGCTGAGCATGTCATTTTCAGCATTGAAATCACGGGAGTATAAGAATTCACCTGGGGAAAGAGTAGACAGTGAAAAAACAATCTAAAAGAGAGCCTTCAGGAACTCCAAACTTTAAAGACTCAACAGAAGAAAGCAAACGCTGTAGAGGAGCTAGCAGAAAAGCAGGAGATAGTGGATAATCCGAGAACCCAAGAGGTAAGTGTGCTTCAAAACAGGAGAATGGTAGAGTGTGAAATGCTTGTGCGAGGTTAAGTGTGCTGAGGAACAGCAGTGTTCGTTGGTCCCCACCATGGAGTCATCAGTGAACATACCTAGCGCCATTCTGATGGCTTGACGTAGGTGGTATGTGGCTGAGAAAGACCAAAATCTACATAATAAATCTGATGAATTTTTCATGTTCTTCTGTGAAGGAGAGGAGAAAGAGTGCGATAGTTTGATGGGAAATTGAGGTCAAGGCAATGCATATATAAGATTATAAATTTATAATCTGAGGAAGAAGAGAGGGGAAAAAGAGGTTACTCTGTATCTCAGAATTCTTGAGAAGGTGAAATGAACCAGACAAGTGGAGATATTGGTTTTAAACTAGGGAGAAACCTATCCTCAAATCCTCCAGTTTCCCAGAAAAGGATATACAAATACCTAAAAGTCCTAGTGAAAGTTTTTAGATCATTCCTTCCAGGTTTGGTACTTTGAGTTCCACTCTTGTAGTCTGAGCAGGTGTGAAGCATATGACTTGTCGTTTTGCATCTTTGGTGTCTGAAAAAAGATAATTTGTATGTAGAACCAGTGTAGAGACAACTACACATCACCTTGGGATCCCAGAGTTTGACCTTGATTCACCCCTGGCTTGATGTATTCTGAGTTGCTTCACTTAATGAAGATTTGAGTGTGTTCCCTTCCAGGAAGTAGCAGCAAAAGAAAGAGTTTCTGAAAATAACACACTCTATTTCTTAACCCTTGTACCAGATAATATCGTTATACTCAGGGTAGGCTATACTTATGCAATAAATTTTTTTTAAAATCCCAAAAATTTATTTCTTGCTCTGTTATGTGTCTGTTTCAAGTTGTAAGGGGGAAAGAAGTTCAGGTTAATGGATGGTCCACTGTCTTGTAGCTACCCCATCTAAAACTATAGCCTCCCAGTCTATGGAGGAGAGAGAGAGAGAGAGAGAGAGAGAGAGAGAGAGAGCTAAAAAGTTGTATGTAGGTTTTGGCATGCTTTAGTCCAGAAGGGAAAGGTATTACTTCCTCCCACAGTTCTAGTGGTTAGAACAAATCACTTGGCCCTGCCTAACTGTATATCCCAGGAGGGCTGGGGAATGTGAGGTAGCATATGGAATTCTGGATGAGCACCACTGTCTTTGCTACAGTCCACTCTTCTGGTCACTGAACATTATTTCATATTTTTCTGCACATATAACACACTCTACTCCTCAGCAAGTGAAACCACTCAGTTATATCCATCTAGGACATTTAAGCTCAAAGTCTGGAATCTCAGGTTGATGTTCCATAGATTTTTCACTGGTTCCAAACATAACTTGTCTTAGACTAGAGACCTTGGAACCCAAAAGACAAATCATCTACACCACGTTTTTTTTTTGTTGTTTTTTGCGGTACGCAGGCCTCTCACTGCTGTGGCCTCTCCCATTGCGGAGCACGGGCTCCGGACGTGCAGGTTCAGCGGCCATGGCTCACGGGCCCAGCCGCTCCGTGGCATGTGGGATCTTTCCACACCGGGACACGAATCCGCGTCCCCTGCATCGGCAGGCGGACTCTCAACCACTGCACCACCAGGGAAGCCCCACCACGTTTTGATGAAAAAAAGTTGAGTTCTCATTTACATGGCCCTTATAGTCAAGAATTAAAATGCATACTTTTAAAAAAAAATACCAATTATCAAACAATTACAAGTATGATAAGTGCCATGAAAGAAAATTAGAGGTAGTCTGCTACCTCCAATACTCAAAATGTAATACCGAACAGAGACAAGATAAGCAAAATAAGCACTCTGATCTTATTCAGAAATAGAAAGACAGATATAACCAGCAATCATAGATCCAAAGAAACTTGAACTCTCATTGGACGAACATTGCGAAGGCCCCCTGCTTTGGGTCAGAAGTTTTTTTTTTTTTTTTTTTTTTTTTTGCGGTACGCGGGCCTCTCACTGTTATGGCCTCTCCCGTTGCGGAGCACAGGCTCCGGATGTTCAGGCTCAGTGGCCATGGCTCACGGGCCCAGCCACTCCGCGGCACGTGGGATCTTCCCAGACTGGGGCACGAACCCGCGTCCCCTGCATCGGCAGGTGGACTCTCAACCACTGCGCCACCAGGGAAGCCCAGAAAAGAATTTTTGACTAAACCTGATTCTATGTCCAAAAACTCAAGGCTGCGGTTTCCACCCTCAGGAGTGTTCGTGCTGTTCCATTATCCTTCTTGGATACATCCTAACTCAGTAATGAGTACCAAGTTATGCGGCTCTGGGAGAAAGTGGAAAGTCCTAGGAGTTGTTTTGAGCTTTAAGTAATTTATAATTTAACTCAAGCTCCCAGTTTTTTAGCAATACAATTTTCTCAAAAAATTAGTAAGTTTCTTGTCCATTTAATATCAAGTAAATCAATGTCTATATGTGCTTTCTTATCTCTCACTTCCTTTTTCCGTTTGAAGTGGCTACCTTGAAACTAAAGATAGTTTATTGAAAAGCTCTAGCTTTAATGAGCCTTGCCTGTGTCAGTCAATTCAATGGAAAGATTTTACTGTGTGTCATACTCTTAACCTCATTTTTGCCCTACAGGATCTTTTTCACTTGGAAAGTTTTAGCAACAGGTGTGAATGCCATACCTAGCTGATATTTGTCAAGAAGCTGTATTTAAATTAATCTGTCTCTCAAAGATTTCTCAATTTTATTTCCTAGTCTTTAGGATTTCAAATATATCTTCTCTTCCAATATAGTAAGGCTGACTATCTGAAATCACCCTGTTCTCTTTTATTTCTGTTTGACACTGACCAATTCCTTCCTGAGCTTATATCTTCCTTGTAGTACCTTCGCAAATGTGCTCTGTAAATATTAGTTCACTTCTGGAGTTTACTAGCTCATGTATGAATCATTAAAAATGCCTCTTGGGCTTCCCTGGTGGCGCAGTGGTTGAGAGTCCACCTGCCGATGCGGGGGACACAGGTTCGTGCCCCGGTCTGGGAAGATCCCACATGTTGCAGAGCGGCTGGGCCCGTGAGCCATGGCCACTGAGCCTGCGCATCCGGAGCCTGTGCTCTGCAACGGGAGAGGCCACAACAGTGAGAGGCCCACGTACTGCAAAAAAAAAAAAAAAAAAAAAAAAAGCCTCTTAATTTCTCTCCAAGCAACTAATCTCTCCTGTTGTAATGCAGTTTCCATTTTCCTACCAGATTAAGATCATGAAAGCACAATTCTGATCCTATTTAATTTTTAAGTATCTTCATATATATCACAAGAAGAACATTTATATGTTGAGTGCCCATTCTATGCCAGACATGGTTTCTTGTGTTATCTCATGTAATTATTGGAGAAATGTGATAATCACCCCATTCAACTCATTAGCATCTCATACTTAGGAAGGTTAACAACTTTTTCCAAGACAGATAGTATTAATGGGCAGAGCTAGCCTTTTGAATATGGACTGCCTTGATTCCAAACCATCACATCTCATTCTCTCACATTCTTACCTGTGAAGGAGTTAATCTGTAAACTCCAAGCAGTTAAACCAACTTGAGCCCTGTGAATGGTTTAGACTTTGCACACTGCAGATAAGATTTGTCTGAATTAAAATGTCTGAGTCCCAGGCACCTTGGTGTCCTTAAGAAATCATTGCAATTTAACACATCTTCTAGATATACTTAGAATGTCAAATTGTAGGCATTTTTTTGCTAGCTTTTTTCATTTTCTCCTTAATATAAATCTAGCAGGGATAAGTGTGGGTGAAATGAAGGAAACCACCTGCAAGTGCAAAAATGACAAGGACACCACACCTAACCCTACAACTTGGTGACCACATTATCAAAAGACTTAATTTAAGGAAATCGTAGAAATAATACTTGTATTTTTTTTTTAATGCAGCAATTTTGTCTCACTCCTTTTCTCACTTCTTTATTCACACTGTGATACTTTTAGATTTTTTTTTAACAGGCAATATTATTGTTTGGAAGACGCACTTCACAGTCTCTCTTTTCCAGTTTGTTCAGACGTCCAGAAAAACATTGATTAAAACTACCATTGTATGTCTTACATATTATATACTCAATCTTGCCTTCTGAAATTTAATCTCTCACTGGTGACCTTTCTTTAAAAAAAGCCCCAAACAAAACAAACAAACAAATAAAAATCAATCTGGGGACTTCCCTGGTGGTGCAGTGGTTAAGAATCCGCCTGCCAATGCAGGGAACACGGGTTCGGGCCCTGGTCTGGGAAGATCCCACATGACGCGGAGGAACTAAGCCAGTGCGCCACAACTACTGAGCCTGTGCTATAGAGCCCACGAGCCACAAGTAGAGCCCATGCTCCGCAACAGACAAGCCACCGCATTGAGAAGCCCGCGCACCTCAATGAAGAGTTAAAAGAATGAAATTAGAATACTTCCTAACACTACACACACACACACACACACACACACACACACACACACACACACACACACACACACACACACTCAATCTGCATTCACCAGTGTCTTAAATATAGTAAGCGCATGTGATGTTTATAAATGGAATAGGTAAAATTATGTGAGCTACGATTTTCTTAATAATCACACCATTCAACCATTCAGCCTTTATTTGTAACTAGTGACACTGATCATTTCAGATTTATTTTAAAAAATATTTTCCCAGTTGTAAGATAATATATAATGATAGATAATTTGGAAAATTCAATAAACTAGAAAACTCCAAACCAAAAGAGAAATACTTCCAGAGTTTATGTTCATATAGTTTACAGAGTTGTTCACATACACTGTTGTATATGATGTATCTTGATTTTCTTTTTAACAATACAAAGAGACATTTCTAATACCTTTGCAAATATTGTTAATGATTATCATATTCTAATCCATCTTGCCTCAATTTACTTAATCAATCTGCTTTGGTTAAGTATTTATCTGCCTTTTATATTCTTTTGGAGTAAATACAATTCTGCTACAGGTATCGTTCTAGTGTTATTTCCTTAGAGCGGATTCCTCAAAACTGGGATTGCTGGATCAAAGTTTAGTGTTGTTTTCAAGCCTGCAAATACACATCTTGAGACTGCTTTCCAAGGTCACCGTACCATTTTAGGATTTCAACAGCGAATGACTACTAGTCATCTCACTCGAGCAAATGTTGAGACTGATTAGAGCAAATAACATCTTTTATTGATGACTAGTTTATGTTAAGCAACTCCTGTGTTTTTAGCACTTAATTAACTGCTGGTATTTTTTAAAGTGCTTATGAAGACAATATTCATTCAGGAAGCCTTGCACAATAGGTGAAGAGGCTAAATATTATAAGATTCATTCATAGGTGAAGCATTTGAAGCCAATGACAGTCAGATAAATTGCCAGAGGTCACTAGTGGAGTTGCTGAGACTATAGGTCACATCCTGCAACCCTCAGGCTGGCCCTTTTCCCTCTGTCCCATCTGGCCTTATCTGAATCATAAGCCCCTCTGTACACTCATGCAGACAGATTCACACTTCCATGGCCTCCACTGAGCTAACTTTTTTTTTCTGTCAAATACATCCATTATGGTGGGTCTCACTAAATTTTTTCAGAATGTATCTAAGGCCACACTTATAAAATACTACTAAGAGCTGAGACAACCCTTTAAATCATTGGGCCAATTCCTTCGTTTTACAGAAGGAGGAAACTGAGGAAGGAACATGTGTCAGAATCATGATCCTCCAGTAAAGTGGTTCATACTCATCCAGCTAGTAAACCTAGAGTGTACGTGAGGGAATTCTAGCTCAAACCCACATGTGTGCCTAGCACCCAGCAGAAAGCCAATCATACTGATTTTCTGACGTTTCCCCCTCATAGTCTGTCTTCCTTGACCATACGTTGTTATTGTGAGATTCTTCATCAGAAGCATGCAAGGAAATCTCACTTCTACCTCCCAGTTCTCACAAGAGGTTACCTAATTTGTAGACTGATTTTATACCATTAACCAGTGATAATTAGAATGCTAACATTTTAATTAACTTAGTCATCATCAGTGGTTTTCTTTGACTCTATGAAGTCCATTGCTACATTTTGAAATGAACTTTTTACACCATTAATGGATATAACTACACTAAAGAAAATTTTCTAAAAGAAAAATTCCACAATGTTTTTATTATAGCATATCTACTTAAATATGTGTTTATTCCATTATATAATTTGTATATTATTTGTAGTATATTTCCATTATATTATTCCATATATTATTTGAATATACAAATGATATATATTTGTATATTATTTATATATATACAGAAATATATATAATTACACACATAATGTATATATATGTATATATATATACAGAAATACATATTTTTATTAAATTTTAAATCCACATTGTATGCTAATTTTGGATATGGTTTCACGCCCATAATCCTTTAACATCCCTATATCCTGTCTATTTAGCATTCTGTAAATGTGTTAACTATCATGAGGCTTTAGGGAAAATAAGTGTTTGGTTAGTTCTTGTGTAAAAGATCATGTCCTAAGTCACTTTAGGTCAAAAGAATGTTTCATGTATTTTAAAACAAAGTGAAAAGATCTGTAGGTTCTTCTTTAGGTTTAAAACCTCTTATAAGTGACTTGATTGTTTACAAAATCATTTTCGTATTTGGCCTGTGACTAATTCCATTGCTTTGGGAATTTAAGAGGTTAGGAAAACCATTATTGGAACTACTTTCTCTTCTTAGTAACTTGATGAACTAGTCAAATATTAGTGGCTCTGTTCTCTTCTAGGCTAAAATTACTATAAACATATTTGAAAGGCAAGACCCAAAAAATGTAATTGTAAATAATTAGAAGGATTGGTGTTAATTTTTCTTTAAATGTTTGGTAGGCTTTACCAGTGAATCCATCTAGTCCTGGGCTTTTCTTTGTGAAGAGGTTTACTGATTCAATCTCCTTACTAGTTACAGGTCTGTTTAAATTATCTGTTGCTTCATGATTCAGTCTTGGTAGGTTGTATTTTTCCAGGATTTTATTCATTTCTTTTAGGTTGTCCAGTTTGTTGGTATATTATTGTTTATAACAGTCTCCAATGATACCTTTTATTTCTGTGGCATTAGATTTAATATCTTCTTTTTAATTTCTGATTGTATTTATTTGAGTCATCTCTGTTATTCTCAGTCTAATTAAAGTTTTGCCAATTGTATTTATCTTTTCCAAAAGCCAACTCATTTTTATTGATTTTCTAGTCTCTATTTTGTTTATTTCTTCTCTAATTTTATGTCTTTCCTTCTACAATTCTAAAATCCATATGGACTCCAATGGATCCTGATAGCCAAATCAATTTGAGAAAGAACAATACTAAAGGCATCACACTTCCTGATTTCAAAATATAGTTCAAAGCTACAGTAATTAACATAGTATGGTACTGTCATAATGACAGACATATAGACCAATGGAACAGAATAGAGAGCCCAGAAATAAATCCACACATGTACAGCCAACTCATATTTGACAAGAGTGCCAAAACTACTCAATGGGAAAAAGTCTCCTCAACAAATGGTGCTGGGAAAACTGTATATTCACATGCAGGAGAATGAAATGGGACTTTATTTCACACCATACACAAAAATCAACTCAAAATAGATTAAAGACATAAATGTTATACTCCTAGAAGAAACTGTAAAACTCCTGGAAGAAAACATAGGGGAAAGTTTTTATGACATTGGCCTTGGCAATAATTTTACAGATATGACACCAAAAGCAGTCAACAAAGGCAAAAATAGACAAGTGGGATTAAATAAAACTGAAAAGCTTCTGTATAGCAAAGGAAACAATCAAGTTAAAAGGCTATCTGTAGAATGGGAGAAAGTATTTGTAAACTGTATTTCTGATAAGGGGTTAATTTCCAAAATATATAAGGAAATTAATTTTGCTCATTTCAATTGCAAAAAAAAAAATCTACTCTAATGGCCCAATTAAAAAAATGGTCTAAAAATTTGAATAGACATTTTTCCAAAGAAACATACAAGTGGCCAACAGGTATATGAAAAAATGTTCAACATCACTAATCATCAAATAAATTCAAATCAAAACCACAATGAAATGCCACTTCATACCTGTTAGGATGGTTATTATCAAAAACAAAGAAAATAAGTGTTGGTGAGGTTATAAAGAAATTGGAACTCTTGTACAATGTTAGTGAGATGTAAAATTGTACAGCCTCTATGGAAAGCAATACGGAGACTCCCCACAGAACTAAAAATAGAACTACCATATGATCTAGCAATCCCACTTCTGGGTATTTATTCAGAAAAATTGAAATACTGTGTTGTACCCTTAAAATTTTAAGACAGTGGATCTCATCTTGAATGTTCTTATCCCAACAAAATAAAATTTAATAAATTTAAAAATATTGTCATATCTTATATTTCTACACTCTAATAGTAATATCTATAATCTTTCCTAAGCCTAACCATGAAAATTCCCTTATGTCAAGATTAACCTTCTGCCTTCTGCACTCAAATCTCTTTCCAGACAAACCTGAAATATAGACACTATTGACAATTTACTATTTATCCTTCTCATTGGGTCTGTATGCATCCCAGGCGCACAACATTCATCCTAGTTTACTGAAAAGGTTCAGATATTTTTTCCCAGCATGTGGCACACAGGCTTATAACTTGGGACCTTTTCCTTCTAGAATTTCCTGCTTTGCTTTCATAGCAGATGATATTTTACTTATCAGCTCTGGATTCAAAAAAATGTAGTCCTGCTGAGTTTCAGGAAGGTGGATTCCATTTCTTCCTGCTCTAAAGTTCCTTACGTTATTCATCATGGAGTATATATTTAGTATATTTGATGTCCACCTTACCATCCACAGGTAGGAATATTCTGAGGACATGTCTTTATTCATCATATAGTTAATGCAGGTATCATGGGACCTGGCGCCTTGTAGTTGCACACAATGTGTGTTGAAAGTATGAAGTTCAAATTGTTACTCCCCCACAGGCTGCATCCCACAGCAAAAGGCTTAATACTACATCAGTAATAGAGGCCTCGGGTTTCTGATGATACATCAAACACGTCTGTGGAAACTGCCCCCAAAGAAATTATATGTAGTCCTTTTATCAACGTCCCCATGACCTACTGCTGTGCAGAATTAACCCATGTGGGCAGAAAAGGGTGTAATCGCAAGTCTTTATAATAGTAGCCAAATAACCTGCATTACTAAATTAGTCCAAATAGGAAAATGTGATATTTTGTGAATTTCAGCAAAATTATCAAAGTCTTTAATTTTCCTCTCAGTTACAACACATTATTAAGTCTTCCCCTGTTTCTCTTGAACACATTTGGTCTGGGCTTGCTTTATTCTCTGTTTAATAGCAGAACAAATATCATTATGTGGGTATGCAAATGGTTCAAATATGGTGAGCTGAAATAATTAAATTCCCCCATGAAAAGTTTGAGCAAGATGAAACTGTACGCATACTTTTTCATACACACCGTTTCCCTCAAATCTAATTGAATTCCATCCAATCCTATAAATCTATAATTACACACCAGTGATTCATAGACTCATGCTGAATCTAATTCTCATTTTAATCCAATGAAAAATTGCTAGACAATCAAGAAATAGGTTTTGAAATCCATTAATCAGTTTTCTGGAAAATAAAAAAATGGAAATATTATTTTATATAGAATTCTAAGAACACAGCAAGGACATTCCTAAGGAAACGACTGAAGTTTCTCCATTCTCAGTACTGATATGGATGATACTTCCAGAGTTATAAAGGTGGAATGACTCTTTCCCAAACTGAAAAATAGCGTCATACCACAGAAAGAGGGCTATATGTTGGGAGGTGGAAATTGAGTCAGTAAATTCCCATCAATGCAATTTCCCCAAGATGTATTTGTCTAGTAAATTTAGCACCAAACTTTTGAATTTCAACATCTACAAATCTGATCTTCCCCAGTCTCTAATCATTTTGACAAAAATCACTGACCTGGAAATTCCCTGGTGGCCCAGTGGTTAGGATTCAGTGCTTTCATTGTCAGGGCACGGGTTCGATCCCTGGTCAGGGAACTAAGATTCCACAAGCCACGAGGAACAGCCAAAAAAAAATCATGGACCTGCAACTTTTTGCTTTTACTCTAAAATCTTCTTTAGATAAATTGCTTTCCACTTGTCTTTTTCTCATGATAAACTTTTAAGACAGGCTTTATCATGGCAATTCTTTTGGCCTGTATTGAAAACAAATTCTCTTTGAGGGTGAGGTATTGTCATTTAGATTCTGCAATTTGCTATTAATTCTTCAGAAAATGTCATTATCCAACAGAAACAAACTGCCAGACAAACATCAAAATTTAGAAAATTTGCACTGGCCACATTCTAAAGTCTTGTTTCCCCAAGGTAATATGGAGATCTTTGATAAAGACAATAATATTGATCTTGCCACCCTATGAAGTTGTGCTTATATAGTGAGAGACATTATATGGTCCCAAACAGGACCTGCTGGAAGTTAAAGTGTCATATCTTATGACACCAAATTGTCAATAACAATAACCATTGAATGAGTGTTTCAAGCACTAAGCATTGCATTTCATTTGCCTCACCAGTGATTTTCACAACCACCTTGTTATTTGGTGCCATGCCATTTTACAGATAAAAGGAATTTAAACGAGTTGCCCTCCATGTCATATGCCTAAAGTAAGATTAAAAATTAATATGTGCCCAATACTCTGAACACCAAATCTCAAATCCATAAGCTGTTATTTCTTTGAGTAATTTCTAAAGTGAAAGCATATGTTAAATAAAGGAGTAACACATTATCTCATTGTAACTACTAATGCATCTATGAGAAATAATCTGAATGATATTTGAAGCCAAAGAACTATAAAATATGAAACCAGTAGTCATTTCCCTCCCTAAAAAATAATTTTTAAAATCTCTACTGTAACTTTTACTTTCTTCTACAATAAATATCAGATCCTTAACAATTTTTCTATATTTTTGACTCTCAGCAAATCACCTTTCCATTTGGAGACCACTAGTAATTCTCCTTGTCTTCCCTGGGCCACCTCCTCCCACCTCTCTTAGCCCACCACATAAATTATTTTACCTAGGAACTTTTTCTGGCCTCAAAATAAAGCAAAGTCCTCTTACAGGTGTGATTTCCCATTGCCTTGTATTTGTCCTCCCTAACACATGATGCAATTGTAGGTAGTCGTCAGAAAGGGACAAAATAGATTATATCATGAGTATTCATGAGCCTCTACTGCCTGCCTACTTTCTGAACCTAGACCTATTCTTACGTTGATCCAGGTGTTGGTGAGTCAGAGAACTAGAGGAACTGTAGGGGGTTAAGGCCATAGAAAGAGAAAGAAAAGAGA
The DNA here is from genome assembly GCF_937001465.1 of Orcinus orca. Lineage (NCBI taxonomy): Eukaryota > Metazoa > Chordata > Mammalia > Artiodactyla > Delphinidae > Orcinus > Orcinus orca. The sequence goes on along the minus strand of NC_064565.1, from coordinate 14,727,311 downwards.
GAGGGAATAATTACGAAGTAAATGGGGCAAAATATTTTTTTAAATGTTAAAATGCATGCAGGAGTTCTTTATACTTTTTTGCGAGTTTTCCTTAACTTTGAAAGGATGCCACAATAAATACTAAACTGCAAGCATGCACGAAAGTATGCAATCAATACTGAGCAACAGGAGTTTATGAAGAGGTAATCAAAATCTCCAAAGATCAGAAGAATGGGAACCACTAAATGATATTTAAAATTTTTAGGGTCAGTGAAAAGGATAATAACATGAAGATCTGAACTCATTTAGCAGAAGTGGTTGTAACTAACTCTAATTAGAACCAATAAATCTACACCTCCAGTTTATATTTTCTAAAACTTGAGAGACTATTTTGATGATTGACTTATCCCATGGTATCTCATACAGAAAGGTTGATAAAAAAAGTTCTGAATAGATGAATGGACCATATTATGTCCTCTATTGTATAGTACTTCTGTACCTTGTATTCTGCCCTAGTATTGCATTTAGTACCCTATATCAGCGGTCAGTAAAGAGTCATCTAGCAAATAATTTAGGTTTTTCAGGTCTTATGTTTACATGGAAACTTCTCAACTCTGCAATTCTAATGCATAGACAGCCATGGGTAACATATAAATAAATTAGTGTGGCTGTATTTATATACTTATTTTTTATTTTATCATTTGAAATAGTTGATTTCCAATATTATATTTGTTTACTAGTTTCAGGTGTACAGCTTTGTGATTCAGAATTTGTTCAGCTTATACTCCATTAAAAGTTATTACAAACTAATGGCTATAATTCCCTGTGCTATACAATATATCCTTGTCGCTTATCTATTTTATGCATAGTATTTGTATGGCTTAATACCTCTGATTGTAACTCTTCCCTTCCTTCTCCACTTTGGTAATCACTAGTTTTTTCTTCTTTTTTCTGTATCTGTGAGTCTGTTTCATTTTGTGTATATATTCATCTGTATTATTGTTTTAGGTTTCTCATATAAATGGAATGATTGTACAGTATATGTCTTTATCTCTCCCTAAATTTTTTTTCTACATTTTACCCCTTCAAGTGATTAAAAAACTCTTAAGTTTTCCTTTGCAAGAGCTAGTGGCATATTTCTTTTTAATAAAAATAATTAAGATAATGGATTTTATTCAATATGTGGGATTATAAACATTTATTATTTTTGGTCTTGCATGATTTCTTTTTTTTGTGTGTGTGGTACACGGGCCTCTCACTGTTGTGGCCTCTCCTGTTGTGGAGCACAGGCTCCGGACGCGCAGGCTCAGGGGCCATGGCTCACGGGCCCAGCCACTCCGCAGCATGTGGGATCTTCCCGGACCAGGTCATGAACCCGTGTCCACTGCATCGGCAGGCGGACTCGCAACCACTGCGCCACCAGGGAAGCCCCATGATTTCTTAATAGACATAATATCAGATTTATAAGGAAAAAATTTACATAAGTCTTCTGCAGATTTGTTTCCCTATTTTGTTGCCTCCCCCTGCATCTTCTCTCCATCTTCTTCCAAATTATTGGAACAATAATTGAGCAACCTACACAGTTTCTCACACTGCTGCTTCAAATATGCTGTTTTTTTTTTTCTTCCCACTAGTCAACACACCCCCTGCTGGCTCTAGGCTAACATTCATTCCACCTTATTAATAATGCCAATAAAAAGCAAATTATGGATGTTTTACATGGTGTTTTTTATGCTGATTTAAATGCAAAAGGGATAAAAGGACATAAGTGCTATGGATTAGGTTACATAATGAAATAATCCTTTGAAATTAGCTCTTTCTTCTTGCAAATAATTTATTTCCTGAAAAATACACCTTTCGTAATGTTAAACTTTTGTTAGAAGAGTTTACATAGTAGTAGTTACCACAGATCTTTTGTTCAGATGTGTGATGAGAAAAAAACACTTTGTTTTTATGAGTTGCTAGGCATTATGAGTACCTAGGCATTTCACAGTAGGATAACCCTACTCCCACCCAGAGTCTAGACATTTAGATAAAGACTTGACTTTAAATTCCCACTTTGCTTTCCTGAGACACCTTTTAAAATAACTACTTAGAGGGACTTCCTTGGTGGTCCAGTGGGTAAGACTCTGTGCTCCCAATGCAGGGGGCCTGGGTTCAATCCCTGGTCTGGGGACTAGATCCCACACGCATGCCGCAACTAAAAGTGTGCATGACACTACTAAGAAGTTTGTATGCCACAACGAAGACCCGGCACAGCCTAAATAAATAAATAATAAATAAAATAAAATATTATAAAAAAAAAACACTACTTTGAGTTAAGCCCTGGAAAAGTCAATTACCTCTGCCTCACCACATTATAAGTACTAGTAGGTATATTACTACCCTGCTGTCTATCTCCTGCTTACTCCTGACCTGGGCCTGAGGACTGCCTTTCCCCAAGCTCATGGTGGGTGGTGGGGGGGTGGGGTGGGGGGGGTACCACATATATTAAATTTTGTGACTCTACCTCCTTTTTGTGGGTGTATTGAAGTTGCACCTTCAATCACCTATGGGTTTCACTTCTCCAGAGTAGGTGCTTGGATACTGAGGGAGCTACAGCCAATCTCGTGTGGGTGGCCTGTGCCATCTCATTAAGCAGGTCATAATTTGCATACTCTTAATTCATACACCAGCTCTAGATTCTCAATACAAGATGCCAGTCTGACTTACTTAAACACCAGGTGTGCTCCTGGAATTGAACAGATCTCTGCCCCTCTTCATTAATTCTCTTTAACAAACTTGGTAATATCAGGTTGGTTTTAGAGACAGGTATTCCCTGAGACACAGAAGAGGGACAACAGTAACCCTAAAGATAATTTTGTATAGTTGAAACGTGATTGTTAATCATAGTTGAGCTCAAATGAGCGGATTTAACACACACGCACACACACTCACAAGATTTAGTAGCTTTATTTCATTTTTGAGCATTTGTGGCACTGAGTAAGGGCACAATAAGCCAAGGTTCTGGAATCAGAACCTCTGTGCTTCTACTTAATAGCTTTGTGCTTTGGGCAATGTTACTTAAATTTCATGAGTCTCAGTATCCTTGTCTGTCAAATGTAGCTGCTAATATCTCCCTTAGAATTTTGCCGTGAATTTTAAAAAGAAAAAAAGTCAAGATGTCTACTGCATGTTGATATTTAATAAACGTTCTCGTTTCTTCTAGAGAACTTAACTAGCTGTGGCTTAAACAATATAGACATTTATTATTCTAGAGGAAGTAACTCAATATTGTAATGAAGACCTATGAATTGTTTCTCTGCTTTTTGCCATTCAGTGTCCTGGCCATCTCCTTATGTTTCCAAGTTGGCTGCTGTAGTTACAAAACTCATGCCTTCATGTATATTGACGAGGCTGTGGGGGAAACTGCAGGAAAATAGGATTTTTATTCACATGTCTCTCTTTTCCCAGAGGACAAAATCTCTCCTGCCTCTTGAATCTTGTGGGTCAGAACTGGACCACAAAACAAGATCCAGATAACCACTCTCGAAGGGGAATTTAGTTGCTGTGGTAGGCTTAGTTGAAATCATGATTTCATCAATAACCTGTTTTGCAATCAAGGAAGAAGTTGAAATGGTGGTGATCAAGAAACCCATAATGTCTGCTACTTTGATGGATTTGAAAAAGACAGGTTTAGTTGTTTCTCTCCTATAAGCATTCATTACTTATGTTTGTATATGTTATCTCCCCATCTAGAAATTGTAGGGAGTGTAAGAACCTTGAAGACAGCAACATATAACATATAAATACATCTCATATATTTAACCAGAAGTAAATGATACAAACCTAGGCACATTAGTGTTGCTCAATAAATTAATGTTGGTTGATTGGATGATTATGATGCCTTTGAATAATGATTATGCATATTTCCCACAGAATGGGTAATCTTTTTAGATATTTGCATGTATTTTTACCCCAGGGATGAATTGGCAGAAGAATGTATGACAAATCTACTGGTTAGGGGCTGGATAAGTTGTTTTCTTTGGAGTAGGACATAATAGTTATAACTTGTGTCTGTATAACAAAAATATTTTCACTGTATAATTATATGCACTATGTAAAACTACCTAACCTAGAAGTTATCACAATTCACAATTTACAGGTATGGAAATTGAATCTCAAAGAGACCAAATTATATACTCAAGGTCTCATACCTAGTAAGCTGCAAAGTCAAGGCTAATACTCAGTTTCTGATTCTAAGCCCAGAACTCTTCATTAAACCACTCCAAACAGGTTTCTCCTGAAACATGATATATATTATAAGTGAATTCTCAATAATTGTAGGCAGGACTTCCTTCAGAAAGAGTCAGAAATAAGTGGAGAAGAAATCATTTTTTGACATATATTTCTGGTTGTGGCATGGCTGGATTTGTATAAATATAATTATATAGATACTATAGAGAGTGAACTCCTTCTCCCAAAAAAATAAATCCAAACATTTGAGAAATATATAGCTTAGGAGAATGAACTATCAAGATATTATTCTAAGCTGCATTCCCATTGATTTTCCATATAATTGACATCTTGATTTCCAAGTTAAATAAGAATAAATTCTCTCAAAAGAGTCTCTGAATTCTGGTGCAATGGGCAGACTAAGGTGAGGGTGAGGGGGGGTGTGTAACCTCTAAAAAAGTAGACAAGCCTTTTCATATCTAATATTATTCATTCATCAAACATTTCTTGAAAGCCTGCATATATGCTGATGACTCAAAGTTGAATACTGATTGATAAATTATTCTTGAGAAACTACTCAGAATTAGGAAAATATGTGTGAACAGAAATATTACACAGTAATTAATAAAGACCTCAAGAGAGGTATTAGCTGAATTTGGACTTGAATGACAAGTGCAAATTAGCCTATTGGGAACAAGTCCACAGAAGGAAGAAAGAGGAGTGTGTGTAAACAGCATGGCATGTTACCAGCTGAGAAACTTGCATCTCAGGTAAAGGTATTTAAAGGGTTGCTGTATTTGCAGGAGATACATGATAGAAGATGACTCGTTTTGAGGTCAAGGATGAGCTTGTGGTGACAAGACTGAGTTTGAGGTAGAATTAGGAGAGAAAAGGAGTGGGGGAGAGGCTCAGGTGAATTATTCTCAACATCTGGCTGAAGTCCATTTGCTCTAATAAAAGAGTCCATTCTTCTGCAAAAGTTGAATTCTGCCTTCATTATTCTAAGATTCAACTTTCCTGTTAAGGCAAATACACCTGACCTAATCTGACTTGAATAACAAATCTTCATGGCCCAGGGTGACTCAAATCCCTTTAACCCCAAAGAGACAAAGAACCACTTCATTATGCCAACTGTTAAGTTTTCCTTCCAAGAGGAAGAAATCTTTTTCAACTTAGAAACTCCTATAGCATTTATTATGTGACACTTAATCACATGCTAATTTGTATTGTTATCTCAATTTTTAATGTGTTGACATCATATTTTCTCCAATCATTTTTAGCTCCATGAGAACAGGCATTTTTTTCTTATTCCCTACACCCCACAGGTATAGTGTAGTACTGGATACAAACTATAAAAAGGGAAAACAAAACAAATCAAAAAAAAAAAAAAACGAGAGAAATATTAAAACATTTGAAAGAAGAAGAAAGCATGAAAAGAAAAATAATTTAACTTTCTGCCTCATCAATACTTTTTAAAAGTCTATTTTGAAGACATGGGTGGCAACAGAAGCCACCCTTCAACATTTGCAACAAACCATGATATGTGAAGTTGAAATAATCCCAAAGTACTGATACACAGAATAGTCTATAGTGACCTATGCAGACTCTTCTCCCATCCATACCAGGTATCCTTATGTCACAGTGATTTTTACCTATTAGTTTTGTAAAGATAAAGGAAATAGAATGGGAGGTTTTAATTTTCAAGTGTCATATGCGTTGAGGCCATTAAATCTATATGATACTTAATATATCAATATCTGTCTCCTCTTAGGATCACATCTATAAAATAGAGATTACAAAACATACCTTCCATATGTCTCACAGGAGGATTCCAAAATCAATGATTTAAACAACTTGTTGAATATTCAAAAGCTAAGATTCCAGTTGACAAATGACTCCCTTCTGCTCTCTTAAGGGGAAAGAAGTGGGAACACTCAAGGGAAAATTAAAGGGACAGGAAAACCCAGTTCTGTCCACTTCATTCCCCTTTAAAGATCTCAGATATGTTTGTCTTGAGAAGATGTTCAGATTTATCATTTTTAAATATAGACATTTGAGGATTTCAATTATTCGTTTGTCCCCATGCCCCATTAGCAACCATTCTGCTCTATCTATACAGAATTTTTAACCCTCTTCAAAACAAAGCGCTCTGAAAGTATGACTTATTCTTCTGTATCAAGCAACATGGGGGGAAATGGAGATTATTTAGATTCTATTCCACCACTCAAAAGGTGGATTTATCACACTAAAAGGTTTACAAAAGAATTTCAATAGGTAAATATCAATCTGGCTGCAAACAGTTTTAATAGTGATTAATATTCTACAGCTAATAAAAACTTGCTGGCAAAATGCCCCCAGAAGATGGCATTGTTTACACTATTGTCAAAAAGGAACAGCTGTTTATCCCTGCTACATTCAGAGCTGCAGTATTCATACTGAAATGTTAACAAATCTTAGACAAATGTCTGCTGTTGAAGGCTTAAATTTGCTCTGAGAACAGGTGTGTTTGAGAGAGAGGGAAAAAAACTACAACTGTAAACAGGATTTTAAATGAGGTGCAATTTATATACTATACACTAAGTCTGTATATGGACAGCTAAATGCAGAGTTCCAATATTTACTAATAACGTTAAGATCATTCACAGTTTGGGGGCTTCGTGTAAAAAAAATTGCCTGATTGCCTTTTAGTGTATATTCCAAGCACCTTTTACTGACACAGATGGATTCAAGGCATCCTGTCAGAAAATGAAGCCAACATCTTCCATAACTTTTGAAATATTTAACTAAACATTTTTTGGAAAAGTATAGTAAGTAGGATGGTGTAGTGGAGCCTTAAGCTCAGTGAACAAAGACCTGTGTTCTTTTTTTTTTTTTTGCGGTACGCGGGCCTCTCACTGTTGTGGTCTCTCCCGTTGCGGAGTGCAGGCTCCGGACGCGCAGGCTCAGCGGCCACGGCTCACGGGCCCAGCCGCTCCGCGGCATGTGGGATCCTCCCAGACCGGGGCACGAACCCGTGTCCCCTGCATCGGCAGGCGGACTCTCAACCACTGCACCACTAGGGAAGCCCGACCTGTGTTCTTTGAAAGCATTTTCCCATTTATAAAAAGAGAGGTCTTGAAATGCTGGTAAGTATATGGAGCTGAGGGAAATCTCACACACTGCTGGTGGGGAGGGGGGTATGAATTGGTAACATCTGTTTATAAAGCAACTGGCAGTACCTATTAAAGCTGAAGAAAAGCCTTTCCTACAATCCAGAAACTCCAGTCCTAAGTACATGGTTGAGAAAGACTAAGATACTGGTACAAGATTTTAAGGTTTATACTGAGGAAAAAAACCTGGAAATAATCTATAGATTCATAAACAGATGAATTAATGAATCGATTGTGGCATATTCATAAAATAAAATATAATACAGTAGTTAAAATGAAATAATTATGACTACCTGTATCCAAGTGCATAAATTAAATACATACGTGTGTGTGTGTATATATATATATATATACATACATATACGTATGTATATATATATAAAATGTTGAGTTGAGTAAATTGCAAGGTGCAAAATGAAGAAGTATTGATATGATGACATTTATATATTGGTTAAAGACAATCAAAATAATACTATAAATTGTTTAGGGATGTATATATTTTTGGTGAAAGTATAAAAACATAATGAACAGGAATGGAAAAGAAGTGTTTACTTCTAGGTATGGTGGGACACCAATGGGATCAGGCAAGAATGCAAAAGGGACTTAAATTATATTTTTAATATTTTATTTTAAAGCCGTTTAAATGTTAAAGAACATACAAATCTGGATAATGGTTCCTAGCTTTTCTAGACTCTCAAGTATGATTAAGCTAGCCACATAGGTGTCTTTAAACCTGAGATCCTCAAAAGCCAGGGGTGGGGAGGCAGCCCCTCAGGGCCCTCAGTAGGAGAAGGCAGGCCCAAGCCACTGGACTTGGGACTGCAGCACCCTCCTCACTCAGGTCCCTGCCAACAGGGCAGCTTCTTGGCTCACCTCCGCTTTGATATTTTGTGATTCACCATCTTTTCTCCCACAGCTACAGCCTGTGCTGGAGAAGTATTCTGGTTGTCCAAGAATCTAGTAACTAACATGATTATTTTCAGTTAGAAGCTTGGAGACAAGAGGATATTTTACTTACAAGTGAGAGGACCTCAGAATTCTATTCCCTTCTCATTCAACTATCGATTAATATTCCAATGATGTGAGTCCAGCTCTAACCAAAACCACAAGGTTAACTTCAGGATTCACGCAGAAGCTGCTTGAATCCCAGCTCAACCTGCTGTAGCTGTGCAGCTGGCAGCTGAGGACCAAGCATTGTCAGGAATCTACAGTGTAAAATAAGTCTGCATATTTGTTGCTGCTGAGGGAAATGGGGCGGGAGGGAAAGGGAGACATCAGCTTCCTCTGAAGTGACTCCATCCCTAACTTGATTGTAAGCTTCACACAGAAATCATTATGACACCTCATTTTGTTAAGGTTTGACAGCTTTCTGACACCTTCAATAAAAACAAAATAAGTTGCTTTATGGTCAAGCAGGAGAGTCCCCAAATGCAAACTAGAAGCCAAAGACAAAACCAGGGTTTCTAATAGGGATCTTCTAGGAAGAAACCAAAACTACTCGTTTCCCGCATTTTAATTTAAACCGCTCCAGAGGAGCTTTCAGATCTCGAATGCTATGAGCCAGCCAGGACCACCCTGACTCTCATCATTACCATACCCAATTTGTCTCCCCGTCTCTCTCAGACGCCAGGAACCTCCCGGGCTCCGGAACCTAAAGCACCAAACACCTTGCAGTACTTGCCCCAAGCTACAGGCCAGCAGCTGGGAGGGAGACGCAGACGTGGTCCGCCGTGAAAGGTTGAGCCACTGGAGGTGGGAGCTGGGGGCGGGGTCGGGACCACGTTAAACCGCTAGATCAGAAATCCCAATATTACCAATACCAGCCAGCCTTCCATCCTAGAGAACAAACACAGGGGAAGTTCAATCGCGTAATTCAATAATTCAAGTCTTCCCTCTCCTCTCAAAAAAAGAAAAAAGCATCTCGTTGCCAAGCTTTCCATGGGAAATTCCCTCTTGCTAATGCTTTCTGTGTTCCAACTCCTTTTAGTAACCCTTTAGCATCGTTCTTCGAAAACCTGGTTTAAATTTCGATGCCTTTATGCACTCCCCCCACACACACATTGGGGGGGGGGAGAGGGAGGGGAAGCCAAAGAGACGGAGGCAGAGATGGAAATGTGCGCTCCCTCCCCGGTCCCCTCCAAGTGGCCGGCGCGCACCGCAGCGCCGGCCGGCCGGGGTGGAAGGCGCCGGAGCCGGTCGAAGACCCGCCCAGGCCGCTCCTACCGGAGAGCGAGGGGCGGGCCAGGCCGGGGGCGGCGCCGCGCGCCACGCTTGCCTATAAGGAGCTGTCCGCCGCCCGGGTGCTGATTCCAGTTCTAGCTGCCGACGAGGTGCAGTCGGCGGTCGAGCAAGCTCGGCGCCTGCCGTTGCGTCGGGTCGGGGTTTGCACCTTTAAGGACGGGGCCGAGGAGGAAGAGGCGAGCGAGGAAGGCGAGTGCTGCCGGCGGCCGTTGCGGGGACAGTACCTCCTTCCGCAGCTCCGGAGAAGCCCCCGCCACGGTTTCCGTAGAGCGTTTGGGCACGGGATGGAGTGAAGCCGCGAGTGCCTCTCCAAGGGGGGTGGGAAGGGGTCAGGCGGTGCAGAGGAGAAAGAGAGAGACAGAGAAAGAAAGAAGAAGCCGCGGCTGGCGCCTGCGAATTTGAGATTCGATTGGGAGGGACCTCTTACTCGGGGGAAATGGATTCTGGACTACGGCTGACCAGCGTTTTCACTTTGTTCTTCTCCGGCTTGTGGCATTTAGGATTAACAGCGGCAAATTGTGAGTTCCAGGAGCTGGGGGCGGGTAGGTGAGGTGGGAAACGCTGGCGTTTGGAAAGACACTCAACTGTCCAAGCGTGTTCAATTGTGTCTGCTCTGAGCAGAGGGGAAGGGGGAAAAATGCTGATTGGTGTGTTTCTATCACTCTAACCATCCCAAAAGTTAGCAGAGCTCGAAGGAGCCGGCCCCGTTGGATTTCCTGCCCTTCTCCCCGAATCGCAAAGTTCGGGGGAGAAGGGAAGGTTCTCTACCCTCCGCCTCCCGTCAGCTCCGCGTTCTCTGCCTGCCTGGTCTCAGCTGGGGCTTTTCCCGAGCAGGGCCCCCGGTTCAGACTGGATGCACTGGGGGCTGAGCTTCCAGAGACAGAGATGCTCACAGCCACCGCACTCGGTGACAGAGGCTCATTTCTGAATGCGGCTGCCTTGCTCGGATTTGTAGTATGCCCAGTGCCTCACAATCCATGGCTTTCAGCTCTCTCCTAGGCAGAAGGCTCCAGTTGGGGTATCTTGGAACCGATGGTCATCTGTTTAATAGGGTTGGGAGTTTTGGCCTAAGAGTCATGGCCCGATGTAGTCAAACCACAAGATCAATGGCTGACCCTGTTATAGGAGGAAGAGCTTTGATGCGCACTCCACCCCCAAAATCTGTGTGCCAAAGAACGCATAACGAGTATGCACTAAGTGTACACTTTGTCGTCCAAGCTCTAACCTCGGCAAGTGCAGGGCATTTAATTTAATAGGCAGGAAGGCTGGACACCTGGGGATGTGCCACCTGCACTGTGTATTTAAAGAACCTAGTTTGTCAAACTCGAATAAATCTCTGGAGCCATCAGAGGTTCAAGCTCAATTGCTCAGCTGCCTCTCTAGGCAGAGAAAGGGAAGTTTTTCCAGCTCTGGAAACTCCTAAATGAGAAAGAATGCAATTAAGCCGTCTGTGTTGTTTCCAAAGATGGTTTATCAAGGTTCCTCAAGCTTCTGGGCGTGCTCCCTTATCTGCTAACCCCACCATGACCCTCAGAAATATCTAACCGTATTGGAACAGTTTTGATACTATTTTTTTTTGGACTCTGAACCATCACTGTTAGAGAAGGGTAGGAGGACCACTTACTACTTACAAGTTTCTCTACCTCACTTCCCACCCCCTTAGGTCCAAGAGGACCTTAAGTAAGAGATACTTAATCGAGGGTTATACCTCAAAGGCAGACACTTAGACAAATGTTCTTTACTGAGAATGGTCCAAAGCTGAGCCAGTGTTTCTATCTGTGATTGGAAGTTTGGGGGATCCAAAATCGATAGTTAGTGGAAATGTGTTATAAAGATTTTATTAAAGTTTGTATTCTAAGGGAGTGCTGAAGAGGTCAACCTCTTTAAAAAGGAGGAGCCAAAGGGCCTTAGTTCAGAAATTATTTCAGAGAATAGGGAGAGACAGGGTAGAATCTGCTGTTTCTCTCCTCTTCCTCCTGTCCCCACATCCTCCAGCCCCTCCTCCTCCTTTTTTTCTTTTTTTAAGTAAAATTGTTCCCATGGTGCTTTAGAAAAACATCTAAGTGGTTCAGTAAGAGGAAGTTAGGCACAGTGCTGAGTTAGTTTCTCTACTTCCTAAAACACTAGAGGTCAGTATTGTCCTAATGATGCAAAGGTGTGGCAATGAAATAGCCGTGTTTTTCCTTTAGCACATTTACCTACCTGAAAATAGTGAATATTTTGAAGATCCATGAAAGAGGGATGAGGAATAAGGGTGAAATAAATAGAACATACTCTATAGGAATATGGTTTGGGCTTCCTTATGTAGCACCTTAAGAGCGAGGAAAAAAATTATAGAACGGCTTTTTCTGTAAACTAATTGAATTATGGTTAATGTTATAATAGTGCTCATAAAACCTAAATGGTATGAGTTTAAGGCTCATACTTATCATTACTGATGCAGCAATAAAGCTAATTCTGAACATTTAAAATAAAACTTTGTGATAATGATCTTTAGTATTTCATCAGGGACAGTTTAATTTACCTGTTTCCAATCAGCATTTCAGTTGAATGCATGCTGCTTGCTAAATATTTTGGAGTCAATGTTCCTAAAGTATAATGTTAAATGTTTTTATTTTGCCAAACAAAATGTATTAATCCAGTGAACAATAGAATAGCAGCAGAAAATTACTTCTGAATTCAATCCTGCTGGTCTTTGAAACCTATGATGCAGAACCTCGAAGAAAAAAAAAGAACATTCTACAATTCTTCCAGACTTTTATTGTCCACTTTGACTTACTAGTTATCTACAACCCATTAACATTTAGATGCATCTAATGAGGAAAAGAAATCTCCTTTCAAATAGTCAATTTGTGTAAGCTTATAGATAATTTGGAAGATTTTTTCCCAAGATTATTATTTCTATATTTTGAAATAATACTTCAAGTCATTCATGACAGTTGTCTTGGAAATGGATTATTTACCCAAGATGCTCCATGGTATACTTGTGAATTTTGTTCAAGTAAAAACAACTTTTAATTGCTTCCATTCTTCTAATAATAATTTTTGCTGTGTGTATGTAGGATGTGTGTGTGTTTATGTGTGTGTGTGTGTTTATGTGTGTGTGTGTGTATGTGTGTTTAATTTTCTCATAATCTGAGCAAAACTTGGGAATTTAGCTGTAAGGGAAAAAAGAATGCTTACCCAATTATAGATTTTATAAGTTTCTAATTAAACAAAATTAAATAAAGTTAGGTTAGAAGGCCAGCTACAGTATAGATAATATGAATCTGTGAAGAGAACATAATTACCCACCAGTAATAAAAACTCTGAAAATTCCCCAATTTCGGATTTTCAGCATATTAAATAGCTATCACACTTCCTTTGAGTTTACCCTGAGGGAATTAGTTAATTTCAAATGTAGCTATGATAGGACAATGTTAAATGAGAAACCATTTTACATATAATATCAACTCCTTTGACACAAGAAGAAACGATGTGACTTGATAGTTGGTTAAAGTGAAACCAGGAGTTTGAAATGCTAGGAGTTCTAGCCCTAGTTATGCCACAGCTAAGATGCCAAATGCCCATCAGGTGATGCATCGTTTCTGTGCTCACAGCTCAGGTATAAAATAGCAATTGAGATATGTATCTACTTCCAAATAGAACAGCAGCTCAAATTTTACAGAGGAGATTCTTTGAATAGTAGGTACGTTGAAAGACTATTATAGTGGGAGAACTTGCATTCAAAAGATAAGAGGAATGCAGGAGACACTTAGAGGGTTGCTGTTCGCTTTATTTTACAATAATTGGATGTTACATGGTTATAAAGAGCCTTCATTCTGACTGATCAGTCACTTTGGATGATCTCTAAACATCTTATCTCTTTGTTGCTACATATTAGGTTCACACAGATAACAGCCTTGAGAGAGAAATAAAAAACTCTTTACCCCTTTCATCACAGGCAGAACTTTATCGAAAATATAGGAAAATGTCAATCATTTTCCTAAAGATCTTCAAATAAAGAGATGCACTGTACCTTGAGTTATCTGAAGCTTACACACAAACACAATCAATACGTAATATTATAAATAAACAAACATCAGATTATCTTCAGCAGGAAGCTGTTTGCGGTATACTTTTTGTGGCATTTATGGCCATCCGAAGTGAAAGAAACATTATAATGCTCGTTTGGAAGAGTCCTGAAGATTTTCGCATGGTTGAATGGGCTCGTCTTTCAGCATCCATACGAACTCTCTTGGCTTTCTGTCTGTATAGTCCCCGTCTCCAAACCAGATTCATATTTCCACAACTGAAAAATATGAACAGCTAGACTAGCAATTTTCACACAGGAGTATAGACTTATAAGAAAGTTAGGTTCTATAAGAATCACCTTACTCACCGCCACCTCTTATTCTCATTCTAATGAAAGACTGTCTTCTAAGTTGTAGTTTTCTTTTTTCCCTGCCCCTCTTGCCTTTTCTTTCTTTAGTGGGACCCAGTTTGCCTTACTTTTCTTTCTTTAGTGGGACCTAGACTGCCTTACTTTTCAGTGTCCATTTGTTACAAAACAAAATAACGTGATATCGTTTGCAATGTTCCTAAAGCCTTTAGTTGGTGAACCAAAGCCCTTTATCTTACATGCTAGAACTCTGCTGAAATATGACCTATATATACAAAGCTAATTATCCTTGTCATATAGGACAGTGAGGAGATGCTCTAGTTACCTGAAAGGCCAGAATACAAAAGTCATTCACTCAATAAGGCTTTATTTTGAAGCTTCAGTGTACTCATTTGGAGCCTAATGACATTTTTTTAATTCATAGGGGAAACTGTCTTCATTCATCAAAATTCTGACACTTTCTGGCAGATGTCCTTATAAATGTTATTGACTTATCCTAATGATGTTGGTGTATAAAGAAGTTGGATCAAATGATTATTAAGGTCTTATTTGTCCCTTATTTGTCCCAATACATTTTTGTCTTTAACAGTTGATGTTGCCTACTGGTCATTCCATTTGGATACTTCTGGGATAATTGTGCTCAAAATTGTTAAGCAATTATATTTAGAATAACAACTTAATAGGGTTTTAATTCCTACTAACTGCTATGCACTTTGTATCTCTCACGCCACGTGCCGTGTTTGCATAATTTGACAAGGCAGCACAGCCAGGTAGACTTTATTAAATCGGGTTTACAGATGACTAAATTTAAGGTTAATCGAAGTTAATAAATTTCCCAGGATCATAAAGCTAAGCAATGAAAAAAAATTTAGGATCTGGACCTATATCTATTTCCAAAGATCAGAGTCTTTGCAAGGTATGAAATTAATTCCCATGCATTCTGATGGGAATTATTCTGATGGGGTCTGTGTGTGAGCATCTGTTGCCTTGGGATCTCTGTGGTTAGTCTCTGCAGTCTATCCATAGCAAAGGGCATGGAGGCAGCCGCTTCCACAAGAACCAACTCCTGAGTTATACCTTCAAAAAACAACCAAACAATTGGAATCTAGATTTGATGCAACATGCCGAACATCACAATGGTCAAAGATAGGAAGCCTCATATCTGGAGGAACACCAGATGTTTTTTCTTCTACAAGTTTGAATTTAAAACTTGATAAGGAAAGGGCATAAGCTTGCTGAAGATTTGTGACCACACACACACAACAATGCCATAAAAGATGCCTCTGTTGGCGTCATGTCTTGTAAGTCTATAGATGCCAGACCAAACATATTAATTGTCAATAAATAGCAGGTATGAGCTTCCTTTCTCAGCAGAAGGCTGGTCCTGAATGGGCTCTGCCTAATACTCTAAGTTTCATCCCAGTCACTCCTCCCACATTGCCTTATTTCCAGTTTATGGAACTCCGCCGTCCAAAACGAGCCATGTTTTGTCACATCTCCTTGCATTTATTTACATATGCCGTCTGCTTGGTCTAGAATGCCCTTTCACATTTTTATCTTCTGTCACTTTCTCCATCCCCCTCTCCCCCAACAAACACACTTTCCCCAGGCTGGGTCAAATGTCTCTTTATATTACTACTATATTTCCATAACACTTCTTATAGTCCTTGTCTCCCCAACTAGATGCACATTTCCCTGATTATCATATTTTATTTGAATGTCTGTAGTCAGTATCTAAAATACTGGGCAAATGCATGGATGAGAGGGTAAACGAATGGGTTCCAACTAAAATTTTTCATTTCTAAACTAAGATCCTTCTATGGTCCAGCTGCTAGAATCTTTTAAAATGTATTTGTTTTACGGGTTTTTTTTTTTTTTAAGTGACAAATATTACCTATTCTAGTTTTGAAAATGTTAAGAAGATGTTAGCATGTGTAGCTTTTAAGTGAAAGAACAGAAGTTTAGATAATTTGACTGGATATGGAGCTGATAAATGGACCCCTGCCTTTACACAGGGCTGAACACTTCCATGAGTTTGCTGGCATGATCTTATTTCTGTGTCAAATGGCTACTTGTTCCTAAACGAGAAAGTCTCTCCATTCATTTGACCTCAGTACCAATTTTGAGCTAATTTTACTAACTTGCTTTTGCAATTTTAATGAGTGTTTCTTATATAGTCTGAAAATACACAGATATATATTGCTATAAAAGTCCTTCTTCATAGCCCAGGGTCAGTATAAAGAGGAAACGTTTATTTAATGGGGCTTTAGTCATAAATTACTGGAAAGATCTTATTTAATTGCAAACCTACAACACTGCCTGATAACATAATCCTGAGTCTCTGATGTCATCTTCTTAAGCTGTGGTTGGGAGAAGATTTAAGTGTTAAGCATATGTGTGTGTTACATATTTGAAAAACTTGTTGAAGAAATGAATTCCAATGAAAGGTTCTCTTTCTTAAAGTCAAGTTTTTCTATGAAGCTGGAGAAATAAAGATGCATAAGAAGATAGAGTCCATGACCCCAAGGAACTTTGAACATGAGCAGCCAGAAAAATAAATCTTTAATCACATCAAAGTGATAAATGCTATAATGAATGTAAGCACAGAGTGTAATGTAAGGCACAGGTGAGCATCTCATACTGGCTGGGGCATCAAGGCAGGCTATCTGAGGGAAACAGAGACTTAAAGTCAAATTTTCCAGCTGGGGAAAGGAGGGGAGGTTATTACAGGCTTTCCGTGTTGTGGTGACTACTTGTAAGAGTGGTTCGTAGGCATAGGGGTAGAATGAGAAACTAGACAACTAGGTAAACATGGGAGTCTTTGATTTTTACTGTTATAACTACGGAGAGTCATCAAAGGATTTTGCACATGTAATTAGATAATATTAATCAGATTTTTGTTTTTAAAAAAATCGCCGTGTGAAGGATAGATTAAAATGGGCAAAGGCTAGTAGTAAGAAAGCCAGGGAAGAGCTTATTACATTAACTTAGGTGATAATTAATAAGGGCCTAAGGAAGAAAGTTTCAGAATCTGCAGAGGTCATAAAGAATCAGAAAGAAAATCATAAGCCATGTCAATTCAAACCCTAGGAATCTATGAGCTAGTAAACTCACAGAAGGCACAGATTTGTGGTTAAAATGTATTCTGTAGCTTCTCCCATTGTTTTTGACAAATGAGAGTTATAGATGGTAGAAAAGGTGCTCTGTTTTCTGAAAAGAAGTTCTTCTCAGGGAATACCAAACGACCATCTTCTCAGTGCAGTATATTTCATATTTGCATGACACCATACAGCCCATGCTGTCTGTATCCATCATCCTGATGCATCTTGTAGTCTGTAAATTATGCTGGTTTTTGTCAGCAGAGTGAGAACTAGTCATTAAGGATGATGCAATTAAATCTCAGCGTCCCATTCTCATTCCCCCTCTGGCAGGGGGGTAAACTAGGGATCATTACTACTATCAGAGGTCGCTCCGTGGAAAAACAAACAGGGGAAGTTGGGTAAGCCATGTTGATTTGCCATCATTGGTAATTGATTTGCTGTCATAAATTCCATGTCTCTACATTTCTAATTGCTTTTGTGCATATTCTTGGGGGGTTGATTAATGCCATCTGTTCCGTGGATCAGCTGAAGTGATTGAGTTTTAAAGGACGACAACAGCAATGTTGAAGATAGAAAGTGAAGGAAAATGCCAAAACACAGCTCGTGGTGTATATTATTTTTAACTTTCCACCTTTGGAAGCAGATATATCCTTCTGAAGACTGTCCAAGGCAAATAGCAGTCTAAAGAGATTTGCCTAACAGACAGATGCTTGTAGGTGTGAGTCTAGGCTACTGTTTGATGAATATATATGTTCAGTTCCCTTTCCACCCTCCTCCCCTCCCTCCCATTCTTCCTTCCTTTCCCCCTTGCTTCCTCCCTTCCTCCCTTCCTCTTGGTTTTCCTTCTTCTCTTCCCCATTCCACTCTCGGTTATGTGGCCATGTATTTTGGGTATTACCATTGGCTTTTGCCTGATTATGTTAAGGTGGGAAAAGAAGGGAGAAAAACGTCTGTTGGATTCTGGTGCTGCCTTGCATGTGGGCACAGTAACCAAATGTGAAACCTCCATCAAGACCTATTCTAAGGGCAGTCCTGACAGAGATCTGCCACCCACTGCACTTGGGAAAGCCCACTGGATTCCAACGCCCTCACCCCATCTGTCCCCAAACAACTCTTCTGTTAACTCCATTAGTCCCTGAATCTGTAGATGTGAGAAGAAGCCTTTCAATTCATACAGAGAAGCCCTAAGACACAGAGCCTCACTGGGAAAGAAAATATAGGAATTTAAATCTGTACTGAACTCTGCTGGACTGAGAGAAACAGACCTTTTCCAAAAGAAACGTTTCTAGAAGAGATAGAGCTGGGTGTTTGAAGGAAGGGAAGAGAATGTTCTGAGTTGGGGAAAGGCAAAGTAGAGGAATGTTTAGAATGTCCAAGAAAAGTGTTACCAACTTCCTGGTTTTGACCAGACTGACCCTCTGTATTACAAGGGTGAACGTATTATACAACAGGTGGGCAATGGGGAGGTGGCAGAGGACAGTAGAAAGGCCATAGGTCACACAATTCTGGGTTGATGTGACTCTCACTCAGTGAGTATTTCCTATGGATACTAACATGAGCCTTATAGAATCAGTGTAAGTATAACATGAGTAACTCAGTATAAATCACACATGACGTGGGAATTCAATAATTAGACTTGTTACAATTAACAATGAACCTCAACATGGATTCTCTCAAAATCAGTTACAATAGCCATCAAGGTAGGGACAACTACATTTCCATTCTTTTTTTTTTTTTTTTAACATCTTTATTGGAGTATAATTGCTTTACAATTGTGTGTTAGTTTCTGCTTTATAACAAAGTGAATCAGCTATGCATATACATATGTTCCCATATCTCTTCCCTCTTGCGTCTCCCTCCCTCCCACCCTCCCTATCCGATGGAGGGGCTCACTCTACCTTCATCACAGGGCTGAGGGATTGCTGAGGCAGATGGAAACGTTCTCATTTTAACTCTGATGTCAGGGGGACTGTGGGCAGAATCAGTGCTTACCTTACAGAGACACGTGACTCTCTGGGTTCCTCACTTAATTCCTGGGCTCTGTCGAGGTGTGATCAGGTATGATCCCTGCCTCTGGGCTTTGGCCAGTGAACCTCACAAGGGGAATGGAGAAAAGAGCTTCCTCTAGAAAAGTAAGGAGCATGTCCCCTCCAGAAAACCCTGGCAGATGTCAGCCTTAGGGAGAAGCATCCTTGAACAGACCTTGAGAAAAAAATCAGTGAACCCGAGCAGAAGTATATGTAGTGTTCCCAGTATCCTAAGCTCTCCATTTGCAGGAGACTCGGGCAGAGGGAAGTTAAATCCGAAGGTTCAGAGAGCTGTGCTTTCCTTCTGGGTATTGCTGAAGGCTGCTTTTGGTGGACACATAGTACAAGTGTTCTCTTGTTCTTGTAAATGTTGGGTTAAAATCAGGTACTGCTACAATGCTCCATGCATTATTAATGCTAAGCCACCTTCAAATGCATCATTCTTTCATTCAAAAATACTTATGAAATGGCTACTATGCACTTATTTCTCCGTACATTCATGAAAGCCTACTGTTCATTGAAAATCAGTTGATGAGGGGGAGATCTGGATTGCTGTTCACATAGTCCAGAAACAACAACAACAAAAGATAGTAGTATCTCTTCAAATCAAAGCCATGGCACCGGGGTCCTTCACTCTAGTCCTGCTCATGGTATTAAGCACCTCTTTCCTCTTCCTGAGTCTTTTCTCTTGCTTCCTTATCTTCAATGTCTCTTCTCCTTCACTCCAATTTGCCTTCTTTTTATTAATTAATTATTTTTGCTGTGTTGGATCTTCGTTTCTGTGCGAGGGATTTCTCTAGTTGTGGCAGGCGGGGGCCACTCTTCATCGCGGTGCGCGGGCCTCTCACTATCGTGGCCTCTCCTTTTGTGGAGCACAGGCTCCAGACGCGCAGGCTCAGTAGTGGTGGCTCACAGGCCTAGCGGCTCTGCGGCATGTGGGATCTTCCCGGACCAGGGCTCGAACCCGTATCCCCTGCATTAGCAGGCAGATTCTCAACCACTGCGCCACCAGGGAAGCCCTTGCCTTCTTTTTGATGCTCCTTCCTTTTCTTCCTTCTTCCCACCTCCTTCCCTTCCCCATGTTCTTCTACTTCTGTCCCCTCCCTGTCTCTCTTCTGCATCTCTCTCTCTCTTTTCTCTCCCCCTTCCTTCACTCTGCCTGTTTCAATTAACATTTAGTAAATGACTTCTTTTTTATTGTTTTATGGCCGAGGCTAATCCTTTTTAAACTTTGCCATTGAAGTGCTGCTTGACGGAAAAAAGAGTGCAAGGAACCCAGGGGAGTCCGAAAGCTCATCTTCACGTGGCCGCTGAAGCATGTTATTTCTTGAATTTTGTCTTAAACACTCAGACAAATTTGCATTCTGCTCCCTATTACATCCATGTGTATATTATGAGGAAAATATTTTCCCACAATCTTTGATTAAAAATTGATGAGCAAAATTGATTCACTTAACCCATGTAAAGGGCCACATACACCCAGGGACACAGGCCTAAGCTTTTTGGTTCTTTCCCCCTATTTACGCCTTCTAGGATTCCTATATGAATGAGAACAACTTCCCTGTCTCTTCTCTCATCTTGGAACAGGTAGCTTCCTTTCCCATCAACTGTGCCCGGTCTGTGGGCTGCAGATTATGCTTAATCGATAATGGGAGGTGAGAAGAGCTTATCAATTCACAGGAGGAAAGGAAACCCACAAGCTCACTTGGTGAAATGGGGCTTTTGGGAGGGGCTGTGGGTAGGAAGTCTGCTCAGCCCCACTCCAAGTCTGCACCACACTCCATGGCAGTCACCTGGCGACGCGCTGCCCCATGCACGGAGCTTACCTTTGAGTAAATGAGCCCTGCCAGGTTACAGGATTGGGGTCAACGAGGGCAGATTGTTTTCTGATTGGAGACAGGCTGAGCTCACCATGATATTAAAAGAGAGATTAATGCCTCTCCTTCTACAACAATCAGGGACAGTTCGACACAGTCACAAGAAATGAAACCAGCAGATTGGAATGTCAGAGCATTGGAGAGGAGAGATAAAGTTAAGTGATGTGTTTCTTCCCTGGAAGGGCTTCCAAACATACACCTCATGCTAGGGGTGGTACCTGATGGGCTCATTCTGTTCCTCCCCACAGTTTGATGTGATAGTTATCCTCCTCCCCATTCTAGGGTGAGCATGTGCCAGCTTGGACCATCAGGTGATTTACCCCGGAGCAAATAGCTTGCAGGTGGTCACCCTAGGATGATAACGCACATTTCCCTGATTCCAGAGTCCATTACTCTATTACATTCTATCTGCCATTCCCTTGAACCCAAAGCTAAGGCTGAGCTGTTCTTGAACTTGAGATGATCAACCTTGCAGACCTTCTCTCTGACCCAGGGTGAGAAATGCCTTATCAGTCTAGACCCACAGATTCCTCCCCCATGTGCAGGTCATCTTATTCTAACCTTGCAGGCAGCACTTCACCCATAACTCAAAATGCCTGTGACAAACCGTTCCTGTAAGTCTGGCTGGTTGTAAAACTTCGTTGTCTTACTCGCTAAAGCCTTTACCGTTAAGGCTCTGTGCCCATCACTAGTGCCCTTGTGGATTCCACGATTAGTGTCCACTGTTAGTGTGTCTGCTCCTGTTTCATGCTCCCTAGAGACCTTCCTCTCTAAGTACAGTATTTTCATCACTCCATCCTACTGTACCCCTCCTAGATTTTGTAAGATAGATGTTCTGTTTTATTGTTTGTTTGTTTGTTTTAAAGTTGGTGCTAATAAGAAAACCCCTCTGTGTGATACTTCGATAGTATGTTCTAATAAGGCAAGGACTGGCTTGCATTCAGATCTGTTTTCTGTCTTCGGGCTGCAGAGTTCAACCCATATCCAGCCCCTAACCTCCTTTCACCCAGTGGGGATAGATGGGAGGGAGGGTTTTGAACAAGCACATGCTGAATACCGTTACTCTCCACTGCAGATGAGGTCCCATGATGAGCATGTGCTCTGCGGGCCTCAGAGAGTCTGCTTGGCAGAGAAAGGCCACCCCGCACTGCGTACAACTTTCTTTCGTCGCCAGCTGCTCGGAAAGCCAGACCCAGGAATTCTGTGCTTTATTCTCCAGCTCCCCTGCCTTTGTCCCTTCGACCTGGGCTATTGTTTGGCTGAGTTGTGAGGTCTCTGTGTCGCCTTGGTCCTCTTTTTCAGCTATTTACGTGTCTCAATGGACCTTCTTGCTTAGGTTTGAAGAGGCTGAGTGACTTGTTCAATGGTCAGCACACTCACAGCTTTGCATCTGTTTCTCCATCCATGGCTGCCATCAGGAAAGGACGTGGCGGATCCCAAAGTCATTCACACTGACTGAGGAAAAGAATCAGTGCTGTGTTCTAGCTCTCAGAAAGAACGAGTGCTCCAAGAAATAAGACCTTAAATATTTAAACTTATTTTAGGAGGAGAATGTTTTGGTTTCTAAAATGAAGTCTTATGCAGAGTTTCTATGTAAAATAAATTACACATATGGCGGCTTTGGGGGAAATGGGGAGAGGAGATGCAGAATCCTGTCACTCAACTGACTCTCCTCTCTCTGATTCTTCATGGAAGTACCACACAAAGCCTTCTGCCTTACCTGTAATTGTAGGAATCTCCAAGTTTATAATTTCATGCAAAGGTGATTAGGCATATGATGGTTTTAGGAAAAGTGGGGGTGGTGGCCTCAGTGGTGACCAACACTTGGCTGGTGTGAAGCAGCAAGGCCACCCTGGGTGCTTGCCGCCTGCATCTGGTATGTTTGCATCAGCTGATGACCTGATGTGGAGGTTATTAAATATTTTAAATATTACCTCTGTCCAGGTGCCCATTTTTAACCCTTTGAAAGTCTGTTTTTGTTTTGTTGCTATTTTATATAAGTTTCAGGGCAAGGGCATCTTATTGGCATTTAGAGATTTGAAAAGATAGTAGCTTGTCAAACAAATACTTCCTCATTTTGATCTTCCTAATGTGAATAGCCATTCTTAGGTTAAAAAAAGATTATCTTATGAAGGTCCTTGAATTATCCACCTCCATCCCAGATATTCCCTTTTGAGCATTTTTTACTTACTTTATTTTTTATTGAATACAGTTGATTTACAATGCTGTATTAGATTCTCCTGTACAGCAAAGGGATTCATATATATATATATATATATATATATATATATATATGCATTCTTTTTTATATTCTTTTCCATTCTTGTTCATCACAGGATACTGAATATAGTTCCCTGTGCTATACAGTAGGAACTTGTTGTTTATCTATTCTCTACACAATAGTTTGCATCTGCTAATCCCAAACTCCCAATCCATCCCTTTCCCACCCCCCTCCCCCTTGGCAGCAATAAGTCTGTTCTCTATGTCTGTCAGAATGGCCATCATTAAAACGTCCACAAATAACAAATGCTGGAGAGGGTGTGGAAGAAAGGAAACCCTCCAAAACTGTTGGTGGGAATGTAAGTTGGTGCAGCCACTATGGAAAACAGTATGGAGGTCCCTCAAAAAACTAAAAAAATAGAGCTACCATATGATCAAGCAATCCAACTCCTGGGCATATGTCTGGAGAAAACTATAATTCGAAAAAGATACATGTGCCCCTTTTACCTTTTCAAAAGAAGGGGATTTCATGTTGGCCATACAGTGAATGGCAAAATAACTACTTGATAAACTGAATTAAAGTACAGACAGGTTAAGTGAAAGCCAAGTACAGACAGCGTGCCTGGTTTAGGAACAGTACAGGAGCAGAGAGCTAGCATACAGCTGAATGCACCCTCCGTCATCTCAGGTCTGTATCTCCTAACTTTCATGAGCTCCTCTCAGTGTTCCCTAATGTTAATGAATGTGACTAGACATGGTGAAAGTGCACACACGAAATTAAGTTGTGGCCTATCTGGATTCAATCTTGGTTTCTGGTTCTGGTTGGAGTGTTAATTGTCAGCATATGCTTGCATATTTGCTTAGTGTATCGTTCAGGCGGAAGATCTAAATAGACATTTCACCAAGGAAGACATACAGATGGCCAAGAGGCACATGAAAAGAGGCTCAACATCACTAATTATTAGAGAAATGAAAATCAAAACTACTATGAAGTATCACCTCACACATGTCAGGATGGCCATCATCAAAAAATCAAGAAACAGGGGCTTCCCAGGTGGTGCAGTGGTTGGGAGTCCGCCTGCCGATGCAGGGGACACGGGTTCGTGCCCCAGTCCGGGAGGATCCCACATGCGGCAGAGCGGCTGGGCCCATGAGCCATGGCCGCTGAGCCTGCGTGTCTGGAGCCTGTGCTCCACAATGGAAGAGGCCACAACAGTGAGAGGCCCGCATACCGGAAAAAAAAAAAAAATCTAGAAACAATAAATGCTGGAGAAGGTGTGATGGAAAGGGAACCCTCTTGCACTGTTGGTGGGAATGTAAATTGATACAGCCACTATGGAGAACAGTAAGGAGGTTCCTTAGAAAACTAAAAATAGAACTATCATATGACCCAGCAATCCCACTACTGGGCATATATCCTGAGAAAACCATAATTCAAAAAGAGTCATGGGCTTCCCTGGTGGTGCAGTGGTTGAGAATCTGCCTGCTGATGCAGGGGACACGGGTTCGAGCCCTGGTCTGGGAGGATCCCACATGCCATAGAGCGGCTGGGCCCATGATCCACAACTACTGAGCCTGCGTGTCTGGAGCCTGTGCTCCGCAACAAGAAAGGCTGCGATAGTGAGAGGCCCCCGCACTGCGAAGAAGAGTGGCCCCCGCTTCCCACAACTAGAGAAAGCCCTCGCACAGAAACGAAGACCCAACACAGCAAAAATAAATAAATTAATTAAAAAAAAAAGTCACATACCACAATGTTCATTGCAGCACTATTTACAATGGCTAGGACATGGAAGCAACCTAAATGTCCATCGACAGATGAATAGATAAATAAGGTGTGGCACATATATACAATGGAATATTACTCAGCCATAAAAAGAAACGAAATTGAGTTACTTGTAGTGAGGTGGATGGACCTAGAGTCTGTCCTACAGAGTGAAGTAAGTCAGAAAAACAAATATCGTATGCTAACGCATATATATGGAATCTAAAAACAATGGTACTGATGAACCTAGTGGCAGGGCAGGAATAAAGACTCAGACATAGAGAATGGACTTGAGGACATGGAGTGGGGAGGGGGAAGCTGGGGTGAAGTGAGAGAAACATCAGCATATGTACACTACCAAACGTAAAATAGATAGCTAGTGGGAAGCAGCCGCATAGCACAGGGAGATCAGCTCGGTGCTTTGTGACGACCTAGAGGAGTGGGATTGGGAGGGTGGGAGGGAGGCGCAAGAGGGAGGAGATATGGGGATAGATGTATGCATATGGCTGATTCACTTTGTTGTACAACAGAAACTAACACAGCATTGTAAAGCAATTATACTCCAATAATGATGTTTAAAAAAAAAAGAAAATCACGTTGCATTGACATCTACCCTGTACTCACATATGAGTGAACTCCAAATACTCCTGCTCTGCATTCTTTTTTTTTAATTGGACCTATTGCTTTATTTAATTAAATTAATTAATTAATTTATTTATTTTTCGGGCTGTGCCACGCAGCTTACAGGATCTTAATTCCCCAACCAGGGATTGAACCCAGGCCAACGGCAGTGAAAGTGCCAAGTGCTAACCACTGGACTGCCAGGGAATTCCCTGCTCTGCATTCTTAATAAAATTGAAAATAATACGTAATTTATGATACTATATATACACACATATATACATGTACACATACACACACATATATATAATAAATTTGAGATGTTATTAGTTTTCTTTCATGGTTAATATGCCAGGTAGAATTTTACATGTGTATACACTCTACGTGAACTACTTGTTCTGGAAAAAGTCAAAATTTATTATCCCCCAAGGTCAGTACTGACTTGGGTGTCACCTTTGTGAATATTTACCTCTCTAGATAATGAATTGAAATGGGCATTTGGATGGAAATTAATATCTATATACTTTCTGCAATCAAATGTGTTTTGCCACGAGAATAAATAAATGCTGTTGGGAGGCATGCCGACGTGTCCCACTGTGGAGACTCTGTTTCAGGGTGACGTTCAGTAAGCATCCTTTGCATTCTGATTTATGGTGAGTTTGGTTTTTTTATAGTTCCTTCATATGACTCTTTTACCTAATGGACAGAATACAAAACTTCAAACATATTCAGCTTGACATTTCAGTAACATAATCAGGAGATAATGATACGTGAGCATATGGGTAATAAGTACACATGGGATTAATGAGCAACTTGGCCTTGGGATTTATTTAGGACACGCTACTGTTACCTGAGAAACACAGAGCTCCTTCAACAGTGATCTAATTCAGTGAAGAATACAGGAAGAAACATAAAATTACAAAGTGTTTCCTTTGGTTTTGAGCTATTGACTTTTTGTTTTGAAAAGAACCTTATGATGTGTCATGTGTTTTGGAGACATGATATATATGTGTGTGTGTGTGTGTGTGTGTGTGTGTGTGTGTATGTATGTATTTGTACGTTGCTCACATCTTTCTTAACAAAAGTCAGTGTCTCACACATATCCAGGCATCTTTTAATATAGCAAACCAATTTGAAATTCTTTCTAAAATTGTGAGTCTACAATAGAGATATTCCCTGTTGTACTTTCATCACTGTTTTGCGATATTAAGTAGCAATATATATCAATATATTTATATCTATATATATATCTATATATAGATAGATAGATAGATATGTTCTGTCTTAAAAAGAACTGGTAAGACATTTAAATAAAAGTATAGTTGTGACAGGTGCTGTGTGCTGTTATATGTGCACGGTATGTACGTATGCTTTTCTCTACCAGTGTCCACACACATTGCATTCTTGGTTTTGTCACTTATAAACAAGACAGATTACTTTAGATGGCATGTCAGCAAATCTTTTCTAGCTGTTAATGGTCTGATGAAAGACCTGGACTTAGGAAAGAATATTATAATTAAGTCCAGACTGTGGCTTCGTAGTCAAGGGACTAAACCACTGTGAAAATTCATTAGTAAAGTTAGTCCGAGAAACATCTGAGCAAGTGAAAAATCTCAATTCAAGGGGAGAATGTATAACTCAACTGATGCTCTCACCCTTGTTGATACGTTGTCTGGGGTAAAGATTTCTATGTTTTCTGGATAAATATCCATTTTTGTTGGAAAATTCAATTTGACTTATTGGGTTCCTATAGCTAAGTGTTGTGAGTCTTTATTGGGGAAACGATGTCATTTGGTGTTTGGGAAAATAAAAGTACCTTGCTTGATAGCCAGTGAAAGTCCCATTTTACACACCACCCAAATCTCATGCCACATTAGCAATGAAAGCCAAGATGGCACCTTGCTTCTTGTGCTGGGAAGGTATGATTCCCGGAAGAAGCCTAAAGACATTGGGAGGTTTCTTTGTCCATATTTGCATGTACATGTGCACACATATGTGTTCAGTGCCTATTAATTTAGCTTGGGCTTCTCTTTTAAAACAAATTAAACCTGGTATTAAATCAGTTGTTCTCAAGTGGAAATGATTTTGCCCCAGGGGACATTTGGCAATGTCTGGACATGTGTTGTCACAACTGGGGGCTTGCTACTAGCATCTAGTTGGTAGAATCCAGGGATGTTAGTAAACACCCAATAATGGACAGGAATGCACCCTACAACAGATAACTATCAGCCCAAAATGTCAAGATAGCCAAAGTCAGAGAAACCCTGTTTCAGCTGTCAGTCATTTATGGATCATCATGTATTAATTTTAAAAAATGCCCAACACACATACACATACAAACACACACACACACACACACACACACACACACAACTTCCTTCTAACATCCAGTCCTGTAGAAGGATGTTTAGAGTAGAAGAAGATATACATCCGGTGTTGATTTTGCCACTTACTGGCCGTGTGACTTTGTGCTCATCGTTCCACATTTCTCCCAAATACGGGTGATGATATCCACACGGACTACCAGCTGTTGTGAATAAGAAATGAGATAAGGCGTGTCTTTGGAGAAGCTGTATACATATATTTTTGTTATATTGATACTTATTAGAATTTTTATTGTTTAGAGGAGTCATGTCCTGGCTGGACTGTCCCTAAGACTTTACACAAACAAGAGATGACAGGGGTGCTGTAGGCACAATGTGAAGTGGGACCAAGGGGACGTGACCTGGACTGGGAGTTGGAAAGGTCCATTTCACACCATTTTTCAGCAAATACCTGAGGACAGCAACCCCATTTCTCTTGGTCTTCTTATCTCTTCTTTTCCTTTATTATTTTGATGACATGATTCTTCCTCCTCAGACTTCCCACCATCATCTGCCCCTGTTTTGTACACATTCTACTTTGTCAGTGATGTATGTGTAAAATATAATGTACAGAATGGGACAATTATTCCTCCATATATGTTATTCCTGATTGTGGGGACCACAGTGTGATGGCCATAAAAAACCCTGGGTGGCAGAGGAGATACGGGAAGGTTTTATAACCACATAAACCCTTAAGTCTAAAATGAATCAAGCTGGATGTCACCAAAGAGATGTTTAAAGGCCATTATTGTCTCTTTTTTTCCTCCCACTTGCTGTTTTCACTTAATTAGCCCACAACTGATATAAATGGTTCTCCTCACTTTGCTCAAGGGTATCTTGCAAAATTTCATCTTGGTGGTTTCTCCTAAATTGAGTGAACTATGAACTTTCATCTTCCTTCTATCTACACAGATCTTCCCCCATGGTCCAGTTCCAGCCCTCTCTTCTCTAGTCTTAATTACTCTTGCTTTCCTCTAAACTCTTAAAGTCTATACATTATAAATTACATCTTTAAGCTCTTAATTACATACTGCCTTTTATTGGCCTCTTTCTTTTCATTCAGAATTCGTCCAATTACAATTCAATGTGAAGAATTGCAGTTTGTATAGTCTCTTTGCATATATTACAAAATATGATATTGTATAGTCTCTTTGTATATATTAATAGTAATATAATAGTAATAGTAGCTACCACTATTGACTGTTTACTGTGTATTAGACCTTGTCGTTCACATACATTACTGCTACTTTACGCCACAAATTTATGTGGTTAATATTTTTTAAGAAACTGAGGTTTAGAGAGGCTCAGTAATCTGCCCAAGTCCATACCTCTATGAAGTTGACCTGAGATCCAACCCTGGTTTCTGATTCCAAACAACTATGTTCTTTCCACTGAGGACAGGATGGTAGACCCTGGCAAGGAGCTGAGCTGCTAATAGTTTCTCAGTCTATTCTGGTTGATTGGAGGAAATCATATTTCACAATATTTTTTGAGTACCAGTTACAAACTAGGAACAGCTTTTAGCCTTTGGTGAAAAAAACATGTTCAACACCTGAATATGGACCATGGTGGAATACAGACGAGAGCATCCCACTAGCCTGGAGATCCACCTCTCCAAGGCCTCCTTGTGGAGATAATGGTTTATATTGACCCCTAGTCAGTAGTTACTCTCTCTGCTTTTACTCTTGCTTAAATTTTTTTATAAAGCCCTTGGCTGTTCATATCTCCTCAACTGTTATCATAATGGATGCTGTGAAATGGTCACAGCATGTCTGGGGACATCTATCATTCAGGGTGACCTCAGCTCTGAACCCCAGCTTTTCAAATGTAGTTTTAGCACCATCCTCACCGCAGAAGGAAGCAAGGATAATGAGGAAACATACACACACGATTTAAAATAAAAAATTTCCTGGAGCACCAATTTCATTCAAAGGTTAAGAAATTCACATTAAGGAAAATACAGACATATTCTGGAGTAGAATTTCAAGTCTCATGGAATGTTCAAATGAAACATAAAATTTCAAACATGTGTCTGTCTTCTAAATGTGTATCCAGAAGTTCATGGTTAAGGGTTCACTCTTCTCTGAGTTAGGAACTCCTTAGAAAACAAAACAAAACAAAATAAAACAAAAAAAACTTTGTAAAGAGTATCCCTGAATCAATTCCCATGGGCCAACAGTAACCTTTCAGCGTGGTCTCCACTTGAAAATGTCTTTCTCCAAACATTGTGTTTTTTTTTGTTTTGTTTGGGTTTTTTTCTTTTTCCCTTAAGACAGAGTTACTAGGTCATGTTATGACACATAATGGTGTCATGGTATGTGTCTTATCTTTCAGCACCCTCTGATTAAGAAAGAAAAACAACAACAAAAACACTGTATGTGCATTGATAATATTAATGCTCACTTTCTTTTTATTCTAATACCAATTTTTAGATATATTTCCACTGTTGGTTTTATGTCTTGGGAAAGAATGTAGAATAAAGTGATATTGACAGAAGCCCCATCCCTCTGCCAGCCCTCCCCACTTATCCCAGCCTTCGCACAGGAAGTCCTGCCCTAGACTCTGCATTAGGACTCTTAAAGATTTCCATGTTGTGTTTAAGAGGTGCTGCAAATCCCCCAAAATACTGTACAAATCAATATGTGTGTATGTGCATCTGTGCATTTTTCTTCAATAAAGATCGTACATCTCACCTGATTTCCAGAACACCCAGAAAATATTTTCGAATGACCCAGAAAAGATGAAGAGGGAAAGACACTGCGAGCCTCACTACCTTGCAGGTCCTCAGGGAGGGGAGGAGGGGAAGGTCTTCTTCTAGATGCCAGTGATGGTGATTTTTTACCTAAGTGTGCATGAGCTGTGTGTTTTTTCTCAGCTCCTGACATGACGGCCATGAGCTCTGGGGGACTGAGGGGAGTGAAAAAGAGTCCCTCAAAGGGGCAAAGCCGTATAGAATATAAAAGACAAGGACAGAGAAGGGAAACTTTAGAGATTTCACAATTTTGCTGGTGGCCAGATATGCACATCACAAACAAGGTGGAATTAATATGGATGAACAGTTTTATTACAAAGAATAGAGATTTAAAAAAACACACAACTATTCAGAGCCTATCCCTTTGTCCTTTCTGACCTCCCCCCTGCCATCTCTCCACAAAAGAGAAAAAGACAGACAAGAACAGCTTAATATCTATAATTTGCAAGTCTCTGAATATCCACCAGAAAACAGCTGTCCCCCACTGAGAAACCACCAAAACTTAATCACTTTCCATTGCATTGGAAGAAAGATGACTGAGGTATCCATTTTTTCCTGAAAATGTCAGGCACCCACATCAATTAACTAATCACACTCCTACCAGGTCAAGTTACAGGAAGAGGTACATTTCATGCAAAAGAAGATGACAATTGGGTTGTTAATGCTAAGGGGACTTTCTACAGAGAGAGATGGAAAATGATGTCATCAAGGCAAAGGCACTTTATGTCCCCTGAGTAATCCTGCGCCTTGTGAAGAGGAAATGAGTGAGGGGACAGGCTGAGGAAGGTGATGCATCCATGGGCACACATTTTTTATGAGGTTAAAGAATATACTGGAATGGCCTTAAGATCTCCAAAGTAAGAGATTCCTTTGATACTGAAAATTCAAAAATCCCTACGACTGGGCTTGAGAAGGCAGCTTGTTCAAATCCTCCTTCCTCAGCATCTACTATGGCCTGAGAATTGAGTCCTAACTATGTGGCAGCAATAATAAGAACAAGGAAAAGGATGAGGAAGGCTTAAAATTTATGGACACATTGCAGACCAAAAAGAATTCTGTTCTTTATATCTGTTAGCATAGTTAATCTTCCTAATAACCCTGCATGGTAACTATATGTTTAACCCTAGTTTATGGATAAGGAAACAGAGACACAGAGAGGTGTCTCTCTGTGGAGGAAATCAGGTGAGATGTATGATCTTTATTGAAGAAGAATGCACAGATGCACATACACACATATTGATTTGTGCCATATTTTGGGGGATTTGCAGCACCTCTTAAACACAACATGGAAATCCTTAAGAGTCCTAATGCAGAGTCTAGGTGTCTCAGGTGAAGAAACTCAGCCAAGGTTTATCACTGATGCACAGAGATTGGCTGGGACCATATTCCATATCATTATATTGGAATTCAGCTCTAGAAGGGATGCTGATCCCTAACTCTGGTGTCTCCAACAAATCAGGCAGAAAGGCTGTAGTTCAACTGGACTTCAGCCTATCACTCTGGAACATTCCATGCCTTGTGGCATTGAACTCAGCCTCACTGCTATCTCATTTTCTCCTAGGTCCCAGGTGCATTCCAGTGAAGTCAATGACTCAAGTATAAAGTATAAGATTGTTAAAAAAAATTCAGCTCAATACATTTTAAAGACCTTATTGACTTTATGCAATGATTTATGAATGGGGCAGCATCCCATCTAGCAAATAGAAAGGTGCTCTGAGGAGCTGTATAAGATGGACAACTTTTATAAGCAAAAGGAGGCAGAACAAGGAAGCTACTAGTAAAGAGTGGACTGTTTTAGGCAAGGTCACCTTCCTTTGGGGGAAAGCAGGGGTCTCCTATTGCTGAGAATTGAGCACTGACTGCTGGCCAATGACTGGTTAAAACTGCATTCCTGGGAAAAGCTGAAACTGTTAGGGAACTGTTGACCGAAATGTCCTGCCTTAGCTAGACCCACTTGCCTGAGCTGTCTCACAACAGGAGGTCCTGATAAGGAACATGGTGATGCCACTGAAAACTAACCAGGAGAATTCGGGAGGAGCCAGAAGGAGGGAGGAGACACCAGCCTCCCAGAAACCCTCACACTGGAATCCACCTTGGCTGAGCAATGTGCACGCCACCAGGAAGGACCCTGAGTCAGACCAAATGTGGGCCAAGCAAGATGATTGGCCAGAGACAACCCGGAAACTAACCCCATCACCATAAAACCCAAGACTGTGAGCCAGGTGGCAGAGCAGTTTTCCTGGGTTCCCTTACCCTGCTGCTCTCCACCTGGGCCCTCCTTCCAAGTCTCTTGCTTTGTCAGCGCGTGTGTCTCCTCGGACAATTCATTTTTGAGTGTTAGACAAGAGCCCATTCTCGGGCCCTCGAAGGGGTCCCCCTTCCTGTAACAAAACTGCAATTAGTTCAGGCATTATGCCTTGGTTTGGTGACACAGGCTTAGCGCAAGTGACCCCATCTTGAGCCTGTTGTCTCTTTTTTAACAAGATATAATCTCCTTATTCAGGAATGTGAAGTCTTCCACAAGCCAGCCCCTCTCTCCCTTTTCAGCCATATCTCCCTATGCACTTAGGGTGTATTGATTCAGTGCCTAATGTGTACTGTTGATATGCTATAGTGGTATTGAGACAGCCCTGCCTATGACATTGTAAGGGGAGGAAAAATAATTTTTCCTCTGCTTTTAGGTTCTTGGCTGTGATCTCCCTGTAATAAAAGACAGGTTAACAGGAGAAAAACAAACAGAAGTTTAAGCTTAATAATGTAAGCCCCCTGTTTACCTGGGAGAAACCCAAAAAAAACTCAGTAACTCCCCCAAATGGCTCAAGACTTTATCCAAGTACTTGCTCAGCTAAAGACAAAAGAAAGATGGGGAAATATGAGAGGTTACCAGCAAAAGACACAGTGACCAAGGGTAAGGTTGTTATGCAGATTTAAATCCATGCCTTCTCCACAGGAAAGAGTTTCTAAAGACTTAGTCATCCTCCTCTTCCTGGTGCAGTAAGGGAGACACTCTTATAAACGCAAATGTCTCCTACAGGAGTGTAGCTTCTACTCAGTTTTTAGGGTTTCGCCTGTGTCTACTGTTTCTTAAAATTAACCAGTTCAAGATAGTCCTTATGCCAAAGAGGCATGTGTTGGAGTGGAATACTCTGCTCCCCTTCAACACTTAGAGGCCAGGAACAGAAAGGTCAATGGAGCATTGTTCACGATGATCTTGTTACTGAACAAACTTCATGTGCCTGATGCACAGTGAGGCCAAATAAACTGAAATATTGGAGTTTGGAGCAGAGGAAGGGTTATTGCGGGGCCAAGGAAGGAGAACAAGTGTCTTGTGCTCAAAACCCCCAAACTCCCCAATGGTTTTGGGGAAAAGTTTGTTTACTTTTTTCTTCTACATGTTTATTTTTTACTTAATGGCTTTTGTTTTCTTTATTTCTTTGTTTGCTTTTTGGAAGGGGTTGATATATCTCTTGTCTCTTTTATTTATTTATTTATTTTGACATCTTTATTGGAGTATAATTTCTTTACAATGATCTGTTAGTTTCTGCTGTATAACAAAGTAAATCAGCTATACATATATATATATCCCCATATGCCCTCACTCTTG
Source organism: Orcinus orca (assembly GCF_937001465.1). Taxonomy (NCBI): domain Eukaryota; kingdom Metazoa; phylum Chordata; class Mammalia; order Artiodactyla; family Delphinidae; genus Orcinus; species Orcinus orca. The sequence continues at coordinate 14,693,019 of NC_064565.1, read as the reverse complement.
CTCCTCCCTCCCACCCTCCCTATCCCACTCCTCTAGGTGGCCACAAAGCACCAAGCTGATGTCCCTGTACTATGCAGCTGCTTCCCACTAGCTATCTATTTTACATTTTGTAGTGTATATATGTCAGTGCTACTCTCACATTTCGTCCCAGCTTACACTTGCCCCACTCCATGTCCTCAAGTCCATTCTCTATGTCTGCATCTTTATTCCTGTCGTGCTGCTAGGTTCATGAGAAACATTTTTTTTAGATTCCATATATATATATATGTTAGCATATGGTATTTGTTTCTCTATTTTTGACTTACTTCACTCTGTGTGACAAACTCTAGGTCCATCCACCTCACTACAAATAATTCAATTTTGTTTCTTTTTATGGCTGAGTAGTATTGCATTGTATATATGAGCCACATCTTCTTTATCAACTCATCTGTTGATGGACACTTAGATTGCTTCCATATCCTGGCTGCAGAGAACATTGTGGTACATGTCTCTTTATGAATTATGGTTTTCTCAGGGTATATGCCCAGGAGTGGCATTGCTGGGTCATATGGTAGTTCTATTTTTAGTTTGTTTTTTTTTTTTTAAAAACATACTGTTCTCCATAGTGGCTGTATCAATTTACATTCCCACCAACAGTGCAAGTGTTCCCTTTTCTTGACACCCTCTCCAGCATTTATACTTTGTAGATTTTGTAATGATGGCCATTCTGACCACTGTGAGGTGACATCTCTTTGCAGTTTTGATTTGCATTTCTCTAATGATTAGTTACATAGAGCATCCATTCATGTGTTTGTTGGCAATCTATATATTTTCTTTGGAGAAATGTCTATTTAACACTTCTGCCCATTTTTGGAATGGATTTTTTTTTTTTTATATTGAGCTGCATGAGTTGCTTGTATATTTTTGAGATTAATCCTTTGTCAGTTGCTTTGATTGCAAGCATTTTCTCCCACTCTGAGGGTTGTCTTTTCATTATGTTTATGTTTTCATTTACTGTGCAAAAGCCTTTAAGTTTCATTAGGTCGCATTTGTTTATTTTTGTTCTTATTTCCATTTCTCTAGTAGGTGGGTCAAAAAGGATCTTGCTGTGATTTATGTCATAGAATGTTCTGCCTATGTTTTCCTCTAAGAGTTTTAGACTGTCTGGCCTTACATTTAGGTTGTTAATCCATTTTGAGTTTATTTTTGTGTATGGTGTTAGGGAGTGTTCTAATTTTAGTCTTTTACATGTAGCTGTCCAATTTTCCCAGCACCAATTATTGAAGAGGATGTCTTTTCTTCATTGTATATTCTTGCCTCCTTTATCAAAGATAAGGAGACCATATATGTGTGGGTTTATCTCTGGGTTTTCTATCCTGTTCCATTGATCTATATTTCTGTCTTTGTACCCATACCATACTGTCTTGATTACTGTAGCTTTGCAGTATAGTCTGAAGTGAGGGAGCCTGATTCCTCCAGCTCTGTTTCTCTTTCTTAAGATGGCTTTGGCTATTCAGTGTCTTTGGTGTTTCCATACAAATTGTGAAATTGTTTGTTCTAGTTCTGTATAATATACCATTGTTAGTTTGATAGGGATTTCATTGAATCTGTAGATTGCTTTGGGTAGTATAGTCATTTTCACAATGTTGATTCTTCCAATCCAAGAACATGATAGAGCTCTCCATCTGTTTGTATTGTCTTTAATTTCTTTAATCAGTATCTTATAGTTTTCTGCATACAGGTCTTTTGTCTCCTTAGGCAGGTGTATTCCTAGGTATTTTATTCTTTTTGTTGCAATGGAAATGGGAATGTTTCCTTAATTTCTCTTTCAAATTTTTTTTCGTTTGTGTATAAGAATGAAAGAGGTGTCTGTGCATTAATTTTGTATCCTGCTACTTTACCAAATTCATTGATTAACTCTAGTAGTTTTCTGCTAGAATCTTTAGAATTCTTTATGTGTAGTATAATGTCGTCAACAAACAGTGATAGCTTTACGATTTCTTTTCCAATTTGGATTCCTTTTTCTTCTCTGATTGCCATGGCTAAAACTTCCAAAACTATGTTGAATAACAATGGTGAGAGTGGGAATCCTTGTCTTGTTCCTGATTTTAGAGCAGATTGTTTCAGTTTTTCACTATTGTGAACAATGTTGGCTGTGGGTTTGTCATATATGGCCTTTATTATGTTGCGGTAGCTTCCCTCTATGCCCCCTTTCTGGAGAGTTTTTATCATGAATGCGTGTTGAATTTTGTCAAAAGCTTTTTCTGCATCTATTGAGATGATCATATGGTTTTTATCCTTCAGTTTGCTAATATGGTGTATCACGTTAATTGATTTGTGTATAATGAAGAATCCTTGCATTCCTGTAATAAACCCTGCTTGATCATGGTGTATGATCCGTTTAATGTGCTGTTGGATTCTGTTTGCTAGTATTTTGTTGAGGATTTTTCATCTGTGTTCATCAGTGATATTGTCCTGTAGTTTTCTTTCTTTGTGATATCTTTTCTGGTTTTGGTATCAGAGTGATGGTGGCATTGTAGAATGAGTTTGGGAGTGTTCCTCCCTCTGCTACCTTTTGGAAGTTTGAGAAGGATAGATGTTATGTCTTCTCTAAATGTTTGTTAGAATTCACCTGTGAAGCCATTTGGTCCTGGGCTTTTGTTTGTTGGAAGATTTTTAATCACAGTTTCAATTTCAGTGCTTGTGATTGGTCTGTTCATGTTTTCTATTTCTTCCTGGTTCAGTCTCAGAAGGTTGTGCTTTTCTAAGAATTTGTCCATTTCTTCCAGGTTGTCCATTTTATTGGCATATAGTCGCTTGTATTAATCTCTCATGATCCTTTGTATTTCTGCAGTGTCAGTTGTTACTTCTCCTTTTTCATTTGTAATTCTGTTGATTTGAGTCTTCACCCTTTTTATCTTGATGAATCTGACTAACGCTTTATCAATTTTGTTTATCTTCTCAAAGAAGCAGCTTTTAGTTTTATTGATCTTTGCTATTGTTTCCTTCATTTCTTTTTCATTTATTTCTGCTCTGATCTTTATGGTTTCTTTCCTTCTGCTAACTTTGGGGGTTTTTTGTTCTTCTTTCTCTAATTGCTTTAGGTGTAAGGTTAGGTTGTTTGTTTGAGATGTTTCTTGTTTCTTGAGGTAGGATTTTATTGCTAAAACTTTCCTCTTAGAACTGTTTATGCTGCATCCCATAGGTTTTGGGTCATTGTGTTTTCATTGTCATTTGTTTCTACATATTTTTTGATTTCCTCTTTGATTTCTTCAGTGATATCTTCATTATTTTGTAGTGTATTGTTTAGCCTCCATGTGTTTATATTTTTTACTGTTTTTTTCCTGTATTTGATACCTAGCCTCATAGCATTGAAGTCAGAAAAGATACTTGATATGATTTCAATTTTCTTAAATTTACCAAGGCTTGATTTGTGACCCAAGATATGATCTGTCCTGGAGAATGTTCCATGTTCACTTGAGAAGAAAGTGTATTCTGTTATTTTTGGTTGGAATGACCTCTAAAATATCAATCAAGTCCATCTTGTCTAATGTATCATTTAAAGCTTGTGTTTACTTATTTATTTTCATTTTGGAATGTCTGTCCATTGATGTAAGTGGGGTGATAAAGTCACCTACTATTATTGTGTTACTGTTGATTTCCCCTTTTGTTGTTAGCATTTGCCTTATATATTGAGGTGCTCCTATGTTGGGTTCATAAATATTTACACTTGTTATATCTTCTTCTTGGAGTAATCCCTAGATCATTATGCAGTGTCCTTCCTTATCTCTTATAACAGTCTTTATTTTAAAGTCTATTTTATCTGATATTGCTACTCCAGGTTTCTTTTGATTTCCATTTGCATGGAATATTTTTTTCCATCCCCTCACTTTCAGTCTGTATGTGTCCCTAGGTCTGATTTAGGTCTCTTGTAGACAGCATATATACTGGTCTTGTTTTTGTATCCCTTCAGCCAGTCTGTATCTTTTGGTTGGAGCATTTAATCCATTTACTTTTAATGTAATTATTCATATTTATGTTCCTATTACCATGTTCTTAATTGTTTTGTGTTTGTTGTTGTAGGTTTTTCTTTCTCTTGTGTTTCTTGCCTTTAGATGTTCCTTTAGCATTTGTTGTAAAGCTGTTTTGGGTGCTGAATTCTCTTAACTTTTGCTTGTCTTTAAAGGTTTTAATTTCTCTGTCAAATCTGAATGAGATCCTTGCTGGGTAGAGTAATCTTGGTTGTAGGTTTTTCCTTTCATCACTTTAAATATGTCCTGCCACTCCCTTCTGGCCTGCAGTTTCTGCTGAAAGATCAGCTGTTAACCTTATGGGGATTCCCTTGTATATTATTTGTTGTTTTTCCCTTGCTGCTTTTAATATTTTTTCTTTGTGTTTAATTTTTGATAGTTTGATTAATGTGTGTCTTGACGTGTTTCTCCTTGGATTTATCCTGTATGGGATTCTCTGTGCTTCCTTGACTTGACTGACTATTTCCTTTCCCATGTTAGGGCAGTTTTCAACTATAATCTCTTCACATATTTTCTCAGACCATTTCTTTTTCTTTTATTCTTTAGGAACCCCTGTAATTCAAATGTTGGTGCATTTAATGTTTTTCCAGAGGTCTCTGAGACTGTCCTCAATTCTTTTCATTCTTTTTTCTTTATTCTTCTCTGCAGCATTTATTTCCACTATTCTGTCTTCCATGTCACTTATCCATTGTTCTGTCTCAGTTATTCTGCTATTGATTCCTTCTAGAGTATTTTTAATTTCATTTATTGTGTTGCTCATCACTGTTCGTTTGCCCTTTTGTTCTTCTAGGGTCTTGTTCAATGTTTCTTGTATTTTCTCCAAACTATTTCCCGAGATTTTTGGATCATCTTTACTATCATTACTCTGAATTCTTTTTCAGGTAGACTGACTATTTCCTCTTCATTTGTTTGTTCTGGTGGGTTTTTACCTTTACCAAAGAAGAACAAATAAAAGCAAAAACAAAAAAAAAATTAAAAATACAAAACAAAACAAAAAAATGAACAGACAGAACCCTAGGACAAATGGTGAAACCAAACCTAAACAGGCAAAATTACACAAAGGAACATACACATGCACACTCACACTCACAAAAAGAGAAAAAAAAAAAAGGAAAAGAGCAACCAAACCAACAAATAAATCCACCAATGATAACAAGCACTAAAAACTAAACTAAGATAAACATAGAACCAAAAACAAATCAGTCACAGAAAGTGAACCCCACATTTACAGTTGCTCTCAAAGTCCACTGCCTCAATTTTGAGAACATTCTTTGTCTATTCAAGTATTCCACAGATGCAGGGCTTTTCAAGGTGATTGTGGGGATTTAAGCCACTCTTCCTGAGGGAGAAATTTCCCTTTCTCTTCCTTGTTCACCCAGCTCCTGGGGTTCAGCTTTGGTTTTGGCCCCACCTCTGCATGTAGGCTGACCTCAGACATCTGTTCCCCACCCAGACAGGAGGGGCTTAAAGCAGCAGCTGATTAGGGCACTCTTGCTCACTCAGGCCAGGGATAGGGAGGGGTATGGTAGTCATAACTGGAATGCAGGGAAGCCTGTAGTTGCAGAGGCTGGCATGACATTGCAACAGGCCAAGGTGTACTCTGTGTTCTCCCAGGGAAACTGGCCCTGGATCACAGGACCCTGGCAGTGACGTGCTGAACAGGCTCCTGGGGTGGCTGTGGGTGGTGACCTGCGCTTGCACACAGGATTTTCTGTGGCAGCGGCAGCAGCGTTATTGACTGGTCCACACCTGTCTCTGGGGTCTGAGATGATAGCCAAGGCTAGTGCCCATCTCTGGAACTCACTTAGGCAGTGCTCTGCCTGTTCACACACAGAGCAGGAAGCCCTTCTCCTTGTGCACCTGGAAACAATGGTCTCTTGCCTCTTAGGCAGTTCCAGACTTTTTCCTGGACTCCCTCCCAGCTAGCTGTGGTGCACTAGCCCCCTTCAGGCTGTGTTCACACAGCCAACCCCAGTCCTCTCCCTGGGATCTGACCTCTGAAGCCCGAGCGTCAGCTCCCAGCCCCTACCCACTATGGCAGGTGAGCAGACAAGCCTGTAAGGCTGGCGAGTGCTGGTCGGCACCAATCCTCTGTGTGGGAATCTCTCCGCTTTCTCCTCTGCACCCCTGTTGCTGTGCTCTCCTCCATGACCCCAAAGCTTCCCCTCCGCCACCCGCCGTCTCCGCCAGTGAAGGGGCTTCCTACTGTGTAGAAAGTTTTCCTCCTTCACAGCTCCCTCCAAGAGGTACCACCCCTATTCTTTTGTCTCTGTTTTTTCTCTTTTCTTTTGCCCTACGCAGGTACATGGGGAGTTTCTTGCCTTTTGGGAAGTCTGAGGTCTTCTGCTAGCATTCAGTAGGTGTTCTGTGGGAATTGTTCTGCATGTAGATGTATTTTTGACATATTTGTTGGGAGGAAGGTGATCTCCACATCTTACTCATCTGCCAATTGAAGGTCCACAGGGGGAAATAGTTTATATAGGCAAAATTTGGGGGGAGAGCTGCAGGGTGTGTGGATTTCTTCTGATTGGTTGGTGGTGAGGTAAGAGAGCTGTGCTCCAGGAATCTTGGGTTCAGCCTGAAATTGCCATCCTCCACCTGGTTGGAGACCTCAGTTCCTGCAGAAGAACTCAAAGATATTGTTGTGTATATTCCTTGAGGAGGAACCACGACTGCCCCAAGGCTGCACTATTGTTTCTTGACTGCTCCTCCCTTATCTCTGTATCCCTTCCCTTCCTTGATTAGCAAGGGTTAGAAGCTGCCCTTTTGGACTCCGGGAAGCTCAAGGAGGCTGAATGAAGCCTATTTCCTATAAACAAGAAATGGGAGACACAGAAAGGCTTCTGTGCCCAGGAGCCTCACAGGGTCCTGCTCGGTTTCACTCTCATTGCTTTCATGCTGTTGCCTGTTCGTGCCTCTGCACGCACACCTTTGGGCATGCACACTTGCACACACACACACAGGATTTCTTTGCTTATCTTAACCACAGCCATTCCCAAGCCTGTGCTGAAACCTTCATTTCTCTCTTTTATACAGTGTTGTTTTCCTGTGTCACTAATACCTCCTTTTTTCTGTATTACCAGATTCCTTGTTGTGCACATCTCTAATCTTCCCCCAGCAGATTGTTCCTTGAAGCAAGAGCTGCTATTTACCTATCTTTGTAGTAAATGTAATTTGTTCCCATTAAATTGGCAGCATGGTGTAGTGAAGGTGTGTTTTAAAGCGTCAGGCAAAACTGGCATCAAATCCTAGCTCCACCCTAGAAATGTAACCTTGGGAAACCTCTTAATCACCCTTTTTCCTATTAGTAAAATGAGAATTGTTTTTTTTCCTCATGTTTATTGAGTGCCATACTGCCAGACACAACATCCATGTCATTTAATGTTTGTCCTTTTTTTCCTCTGTATCTAATAAGTACTCAATAAAGAGTTGTATGGGTTCTTCCTAAGGTATTAACTGAGAATTAAAGTCATAATACTCTTATTTGCCTCTAATTCCTATTTAGGGAGTTGTTAGCTGGGTGGGTGTGGGAGGTCTGAAACTGAGCAGGGCCCTGTGGGGCTCCTGGGCATGGAAGCCTTTCTGTGTCCCCCATTTCTTGATTACAGGAAATAGGTTTCATTTAGCCTCCATGACCTTCCCTGAGTTACAAAGGGCAGGTTCAAACAGTTGCTAACCAGGGAAGGGAGGGGATGCAGAGACAAGGGAGGAGCAGTCAAGAAACAATAGTGCAGCCTTGGGGCAGGGTCCTGGTGCTGCCTCAAGTGATACACGTAACAATATCTTTAAGCTTGTTATAGAACTACAAACCCCCAAAATGGAAATTAGAACTACTTGATGAAACATTCTTCAGAGAAGATCAGGACACCACCTGAGGCCAGATTAAAGGAGTGAAGGCCCTGCACACACCTTAATCTTATCAGCAACCACACCCTTGAACCATTGCTATAGAACTGCTCACCAAACTACCCTGCGTTTGGGCACACAATTTGGAGAGGCACAAGCCTGCTATGTTCCACTTTGCCTGGTGAAGCAATAAAGCTATTCTTTTCACTTCATCCAAAACTCTCTCTGAGATTTGATTCAGAACCAGCATAGAGGCTGAGCTTTTGACATCAGGTCCATGGATATCCAGGGAGTAAACGTAAACTTCCTTAAATTATTTGCAAAACTATTTCTGTGTCCTGTTGCATTTATCATACTTTCAAATGGGTACAATTTTAAAAATGACAAAAGTTAATAAACCTTTATCATTTTTGTTCATAAGCATATTTTTTTTCCTTTGGGGCAACTTATCTTTCTCCATTAACCTGATTCACCTAGATTGAAGTGTTAGTAATATACATGTCCACCCAGGGAGATGTTGATGAATTGCAAAGCCAGTTATTTGGGTCTCATGAGAATCTGAACCATTTCAGATGCCCTAATAAGCAGAGAGCAGAAATTTAACATAGTGTTCTTAAAGCATGACACTAAGGCAAATGTGAACATTATGCAAGATGTTGGGTAATATCAAACAAAAGTTTGTTCTTTTCTTTAATGACAGGGTTTCTCTAAGCTTTTGTTAGGCTAAGGTGCATGGGAGAATCTCTAAAACAGAGGTCGTGATTCCCCCATTTACTTAGTCAAACATCTCATTTACCAAGATCACTGCTCTGCAGTAGTCACTGTGGGAAACACTGGTTTGAGGGCTTTTTGATGGATCACTGTCACTGTCCCTGTGATCTCATTTCTCTGGTGCCACCACAAGCCTCTGGTTTTGTCATCTCACTCCTTGTGAACACCCTTCAGTGACACAGAAGGGAACATAGTAGAATATTTATTGCCCATCAAGGAGCCCTCATCTTGCTCTTTGGTCTTTGGAGGCAAACAATACCAAAGATTCAAGAAGATACAGTGCTTTATTTGCATCTCATGAGATTATTGGAGGTGGTGGTAGTTCATGTATAAGTGTGAAAGCTAATGTTCTCCTAAACAATGACCCTGGTGTTTATTTTCAACCAGAATAGTTACAGGTTTGCTGTATAACTTTCACTTTAAAAAATTATTTTTTTATTTTTAATTTATTTCATTGAATTATAGTTGATTTACAATGTTGTGTTAGTTTCTGGTGTACAGCAAAGTGATTAAGTTAATAATTATATATTATATATACTATGTAATATATATAATATATATCTTTTTCCATTTCAGATTTTTTTTCAGATTTTTTCCATTATAGGTTATTGCAAGATATTGAATAGAGTTCCCTGTGCTATACAGTAGGCCCTTGTTGTTTACTTACTTTATATACAGTTGTGTGTATATGTTAATCTCAAATTTCTAATTCATCTCCTCCCTCCTCCCCTGCTATCCCCATTGGTAACTGTAAGTTTGTTTTCTATGTCTTGAGTCTATTTCTGTTTTGTAAATAAATCCATTTGTATTATTATTTTTTTAGATACCACAAATAAGTGATATCATATTATATTTGTCTCTGTCTGACTTACTTCACTTACTATGATAATCTCTAAGTCCATTCATGTTGCTGCAAATGGCATTATTTCATTCTTTTTTATGGCTGAGTATTGTGTATATGTACCACATCTTTATCCACTTACCTGTCAATGGACATTCAGGTTGCTTACATGCCTTGCCTATTGTAAATAGTGCTGCAATGAACATTGGGGTGCATGTATCTTTTCGAATTAGAGTTTTCTCTAGATATATGTCCAAGAGTGCGATTGCTGGGTCATATGGCAGTTCTATTTTTAGTGTTTTGAGGAACCTCCATTCTGTTCTCCATAGTGGCTGCACCAAACTTTAACTTTTCAATGGAGACCTGTATTTTTCAAACCAGAATAAAATCATTAGGCCTACTGTACTTCCTGTTAGAGGAAAACATAATATACAAAATACCAGCTTAGGGTTGAGTTGAATCTGAATTTAAAGACCAGCTCTGTCATAATCAATAGGCTGTGACCTTCCTGAGCTTCAGTTTCCTCATCTGTAATTTGATGATGATAATATCTACCCTTTATGATTAAGGAGAGGGTTCAAGGAGCTACATTTTATATTATAATTTAAGTATAGTGCTTTACATCCAGGAGGTACTCACTCAGTGATAGATATTCTTGGACTAAAATCTGTGGACTTACCCACCAGGCTATACAACCTTGCTTTGAAGATATTGTTAATATAATTATGATTATTAAGGGTAAAGAAATAAACCAGATTTTTAAAATAAGATGGTAGGAAAGAAAGTGGGTTGGGGGGATCACAATGATAAATATCTATGCTTCTGGATTTTCTGGGGCTATCCCAACATCAAATTCCCTAGTGCGTGTGGTCACCTTGCATCTGCCCTGCCTGGGTGTGCTACTCTGTCCCCTGACATGGGGTTTGGACACACTGGCAAGAACCTTGAGCACTTTTGGGTACCTGGTTCCTGTCAGATATCAGAGCCTAGCTCTGCACTTTGATGAAGCATACTTGTGACTGAATTTCAATTTCTGTGAAATATCAATCTCCCAGACTGTCTGCAGCTTTGTTTCCACTTGGCATACTCTGCTTAGGGCACTGGCAAGTGCTGAAATAAAATTTATAGTAGGAACCAGCTCAGAGACACAAATTCTCTTCAATGTGCATTATTTCTGAATGAAATAGACACCAAGAGAATATCAACAGTGCTTCATCTGAGCCGTGTAGAGAATTCTCCTGGACTGTAGCATGTTCGATATTCATGGTTAAAACCTAAAGAGAGGGCTTCCCTGGTGGCGCACTGGTTGAGAGTCCACCTGCCGATGCAGGGGACACAGGTTCATGCCCCGGTCTGGGAGGATCCCACATGCCGCGGATCGGCTGGGCCCGTGAGCCATGGCCCCTGAGCCTGCGCGTCCAGAGCCTGTGCTCTGCAATGGGAGAGGCCACAACAGTGAGAGGCCTGCATACCGCAAAAAAAAACAAAAAAAACAAAAAAAAAAAAACTAAAGAGAAGTGGGCACAACTGTCCAGTTCACCTAATATAACAGATAGCTGGGGTGGGATGAGAACAGACATCATGACAGGTGACAAAATGTTTCCCGGAGATGTTAACAGCCTATGTGAGCATCAACAATAATTTGAGACCTTAACAATTACAAAACCTAGTTTTCTTCTATCTCTTCCCTCTTCTCAAAACACACACATTTACACATGCACCCCCCCCACACACACACACAAGCACAGTTCTCATAGATAAAAACAAAATGTCCCATTGTCCCATTAGACACAAAGAGGTGATCTGAAGTTTGTTTCTGGATAGCGATCTGCTATCAATACAAAGACACCCCTTAATGGAAGCCCTGGCCTGCTTGTGAGAGGCGTTTACTTCTTCATCCAGAGCACTTGGTTCTTCCTGTTACCTCTAAAGGGATTATGTTAACAGTATGGGCAACTCTAGGGTAGTACTGATGATCCAGAATACATGGAAAATCAATGTTGCCTCTAGAGCTGTGCAATGGATGAACGAGGTTTAAAATGGCTGTGCTATGGATCCTGGTCTTAATGAACTTTCCATCTCTTCAAGAAGCTAGCCTAATCTTAACAATAAATTGTATGCTTTGTAACAGGGGAGAAGGGAGTATTTACAAGAGTATCGATTTGAGGAGGGCATAGATTTGAGGCTGAATTCCAACCCACGTCATCTACATAACTGCACCCACCTCTGGTTTTTCATCTTCAAAATGACTATTAAAACATCTATCGCACAGAACTTTAGTGAAGGTCAAGTGAGACATCCACTTTACCTGCCTGACACATAGTAGTCACTCAGAAATGGTAGGACCTTTTCTTTTCTTTTCTTATGGCATTCATTTTGTAACATGAAATAGAACAGGTTTCTCACACTCTCTGTGATGAAGGACCAGTACCTCCTACAACCCTGTCTCTGGTTCCATCCATCAGACTCAAACTTTTGTAAAACACAGCAAAATGAACTACTAGAAAAGTAGAATGAATACCAAAGATATACAAAAAGACAAGTCAAATTTTTTGCTGTTAGATTCCACATAGATAGAATGATGCAGCCAGAGGTCTATAGGTTTCTAAATGCTTACTCAGAAATTCTGCAGCTACCTTCTCTCAGTCTGGCGAAAAACGGTCCCTGAGCCTGAAATGGTCTGCAGTGTGGACTCCCGATCTCACTTTGAGTAGCACAAACTGAAAGACAGTGATGTGGCCCTTACATTTAATTGGATTAAGAGTAGAAATCACTGAGTTACTTGGCTTAAACACATCACTTCATACCTTTATCTACAGAAAGACCAACCTTCATTTGCAGCTGAGTAGAAAAAAACCCTGACCCCAGGAAGTAATCATGCATACACAGACATCAAAGACACCAGCAGGCATATACTCAGAGGAGAGTTAACAAGACAGAAAACAAGAGAAGGAATTACAGGCGTCCTGGATATGCCTCTTAGTCCCTGTCAACCAAGGATCCCAGTACTCATAGCAGAGAGGAAGTGGAAATCAATGCATGCATTTTGCAGTGTACAACTTTTAGTGTTTTACCGATTTCGATTCCAAAGTCTCCGTTCAATAGTTATTAATAATTCCTTTGCTTTCTTAAAAGGGTGGAGATGATTGAGCCTGTGGTGTGAGCTTCTACCTTGTTATCTCTTTCATTGCATCTTCCACTTTAATTCAAATGATCTACATAAAGTGCCTATCTGTCTATTGATGCCCCTTCATGCAGCTGCAAGACCCTGACTGGCCCAGTTCTGGCTGACCTCTCTCAACTCAGCTCTCCTTCCTGGCTGTGCAAGTAACCTTGCATTTAATGTCCTAACTGTTCTGAACTCCTGGCAGTTCCCTGCTCACACCTCATTTCTTCATACCTTGGTACCTTCTTTTGTTCATGCATTTTCCTCTGCTTAGCCCATCATCAACTCCTCCTTGCTGAGTTCTAGTTATCCTTCAAGCATGACTTCAGAAGTAATCCAGAAAGTCTTCCCTGACTCTCCCTCCCAAAGTCTGGGCTAGATTACCCTGCTCTGTGGGCCCATACTTTCCTCTGCATACCTTGACTGCTGAACCGACCACATTATTCTGAAACCATCTGTTTGTCCTTATTTCTTATTCATCGGCAAATGCCCAATAAATGTTTGAGAACTGACCGTAACCGAGGTAGCTGTCATGGCCCTGTTGAGAGGCACTCAAGAATAATCTTGTATCCTAATAAGCAAAAAACCAAAATTTATTGTACAAATGTGGCTGAGGCAAAGCAGAACCAAAGGTCTGGGCCTTTCACCCATCAGCTATAAAAGAAACATGTAATTAAGGCAATCTCTGTAGGCAGCCCATCTCTTTCTTTGCCCTGCTTTCCCTTTGATATAAACTAAATGCTTGGGCAAATATTTGAAATCCAATCAATTGAATGCCATCAGCCATCAAGACAAGGTCTCTACTGCAGGGTAGCAAAGAATGTGAGAAACAGGGGGCCTGGTCCAGAAGAGAAGACAGAGCACCGGGTTTTGATTAGAAATTTGGCCTTGTTACTTAGTAGCTCAATGAGCTGCTGACCTCCCTGATCTCTGTTTCCTCAACTGAACAAACAAGATAATAACCTGTGTCATGTGATCTGTTTGAGGGTAAAATGGTATGATTAACACAAACACCCAGTATAGTGTCAGGCACAATAAATGGTAGCTATTATGATTAGAGGCAGCTGTTTATATTCTATTTAAAAGTTTGCTTTATGTTATTTTGCTATATAATTCATCACAGTCTAATGTTGCATTACTAGGACATAAATTTGGGAGAGATAAACTGAAAGCCCACCATGACATGGCTTGACTCATCTTAAAACCTTTCCTAGAAATTACAACAAACATCTAATAGAAGGAAGTGTTTCTTAGCCTTTGCCCTGTTATGAAGACGTTGGAAGATCTGAGTTTTTCCAAATTGTGGAACCTAGGCTGAGGAATTAGGATGAAACAAAATGAAGCCAAGGAATGACATCAAAATGATTTACTGGGGGAAAAATGACTTTATATTGGCGTGAAAGAGCAATGTAATTTACACAGGGATAAACCTATCATGGTTATAGATTCAGATACTTCAACTAGCTTAGAGGACCACTAAAGAAGCAAAGTAGGGAGCCAAAGAAATTTCTCCATTTGAGCATAAAAGACACTTGTGCTCTTTGCCATCTCCTGAGAAGCTATGTGCTCTTGGCTTTTTGTCCAGATATTTGGGCTGGTTTTCTTTTTAAGTTATATACCTGGAGGAGGATGGATATGGGCATCTGTGCCTTGGGAAAATGCTTGTGATTTTTCCAGGAATATGATGGGGAGAAATAGTGTGCAGTGTTAAAAATAGTCCTATAGCTGATACATTAGTGTCCTTGGGCTCCCAGGACACTGTTCTCCTGCCACAGACAAAGGCGAGCCTAAATCTTACTTCAAAAGGAGTAAGGTCCACGGTGATCTGTCCACTCAGAGCAAGTGACTATGTCACCACTCTATCTCCAGTAGCCTGGCTGAAAATCCTGGAGGCAAGATTTGTGAAAAGAGAAGGGGGCATAAAGCATGAAGAAGGAAGGCTGTAAGAAAGAAATTGAAGTTCCATGGAGTTTTATTTCTGCTCAGATCCCAGATTTGCTGCAACAGATGCTGGTGCCAGATACCTTGGTGGTCCATAACTACTCCTCATAGCTGCTGGAACTATGAAAATGACATAATGCACAGTAAAAAGTAACAGCCCTAGAACTTATCCTTTGATTTCTAGAAATTATTCCTGCCATCTAGACAAAGAAGGGAGCTCTTCTTGTTGTATACAGAGGGGCTTTCATTAGTAAGTGCACATTGATGCATTTTCACTAATTATGTACCTAAGAGAGTAGATGGACTGGAATCAAGTAGATATGAGTGTATATTCAGAGGTCCCTGTTTCCAACCAGTGTGACCTTGGCCAAAGTGAGCATAATATCAACCTTGCGGGGGGGGGGGTGAAGATTAGACATAATGGATATAAATTCTCTGTCCAACAGAGAGAAGGAGCCAACCAAACTCTTCCCTTTCCCCTGACATCATGGGATACTGCTGACTATGTACATCTGTAAGTCTAAAGAAAGATGGTGAGTGAAGCCAATGGTGATTTTCTGCTTTGCAAACACCTGACAAAGTCCAGCTTCTTTAGCTAGAGTGGAGTTGTTTCCAGAGACAAAGACTCATCTAATTCCATTTTCCAGCACCCACAACAGTACCCCTCTTCTCCTCCCCAACTCCTTCAAAGCTCCCAACTACAGCCTTCAGAGGAGGCTTTTATTTGAAGCCTTTGCTTTTCCATGTTTGCTTGCTGCTCATTCCTCTTGGAATGTCCTTTCTCCCTCACCTCTACCAGTCTACATTCTGTTCAATTTTCCTGGTTCACCTAAAGCCTCACATATTTCGTGAATTCTCCCCCAGAATATTCTAATGCAGCTGTTCCTAACCAGTGGTGGGAGATCCTCCTCATGGAAGGAAGTTGTCTAAAGGGGACAGAAGACTTTTACATAAGACACTGAGAGTCCCCTGACCATGGAAAAATGAGAGCATTCTGAATCCTCTGTCCCCATCCTGAGCTGGACCACTTAAATTGCTGGTCATGTTCCTACATGTCCTTGGTCACCCACCACTCCACATCCTCTAAGGGTTATTCCCATCTTCATTTCATTTCATTCAAGCCCTATTTTTACCACCAGGTCTCATTATATTATAGATTGGATTGGAGCTTCCAATCCAATCTATAGTATAATTTACCAGAATTAACCTTGAAATGGACAAACACGTCCAACACTCACAGTTAAAATCTTTCAGGAGTTTCTTTTCAACAGTTGTCTTTTAGGATTGTGACCCTAGAAGCACCAAAATTTTCAGAAGAACCTGAAGTAAAATAGCCTGGACAGAGTGTTCAAAATGCTGATTCCTAGACTTTGACTCAGACTCCTTGAATCATAATCTCTTGTCTGGGTACTGCTTATACGCACTGAAATTTGGGAACATCTAGCTCCAGAATAAAAGCCAAATTCCATAGGCTGCTATATAAGGTTTTGCATAATCTAGCTTCTGATTGCCTTTCCAACCTCCCTATGAACCATCCTGCTCTATCATAAATTCAAAGTCTTTCCACTCCTGGTTCACCTACCATATTTGTTCATTGTTCTAAGACTGGCTTACATTAACCATCTCACTCTGTAAGAATTCCCAGAGACTCTTTACTCACAACCCATTTAGTCTGAGATAAATGTGCATCTTTTGTGTTTCCATAAACCCAAGGGCATTGGTAGGTCACAATCCCTTCCTTCCCTGTGCTATCTCAAAGTCAAGTGCCTTGTATAATGCTTCTAATCGTTCATTTGTTTGTCTGTCTTCCTCACCAACTTAGAAACTTGAACTTCTTAGTACTTAAAAACAGAGCATGACATATATTAGGTGCTAAAAATTATTTAATTGAAGAAGTATCTCTCTTTAAATCACTCTGTCTGCTAGCTGGCTCCTACCAATGGGTTTAATCTTGTCTATCAATGACCTTCTGAAATTCAAGTGGTAACTCTGATGGAATGTTTCATCCTTCTCTCCAGTTCCTTGCAAGCTGCTTCCCACTGATCCAATCTTCCAGAAATATTTAATTGGCTTCGTGCCTATTCCCCTGGTATTCTCTGAGGTAAATTATTGTCCCACCTACTCTGGTGATGGAATGATTTCTTATCTTGTAGGTATTTTTAAGGTATGAAAGTAAAATGATTGTCAACAATATTATTGCCAGTCATGTTACTGAAATTTTAGTTACTAATGTATTTATTGTTCTTTATGTTATGTCATGGCAATAAAATGTATTTTCAATAACACTAGCACACTTTTAATTTATTATATTTATTCTTGACTTTTACCTTAGGCAGTCAGAGTTGCCCTTTGCCGTGTTGTTAAATTTTTCAAAAACGAATGGACTTATTAGAGGTGTTTGTATTTTAAAGCTGTAGCTGTGAAACTGATTCACTGTTTATTGAAGCAACACATATACATCACATTCCTGTGAGCACTGAGTAAAATAACTGAAAGCCGCTAATCATGTGAATGTCCTTAGAAAACTGCACTTTTGCTTTCTCGCTTTGGGATGAACACAGCCTTTCAAGTCAGACTGAACAAGTTTGGGTCCTGGCTCTGTCAGCTATTAGCTCTGTGGTCATGCACAGAGCATTAGCTCTGATCCTCAGATTTCCCTTCTATAAAATAGAGATAATGATATGAATTTTGCAGGGTTGTGGTGGCAGAGTTAAAAATAATCTGGAATGCTTATTGTGATACCTGGCATGTACTAGGCACTCAATAAATATACTTCCTATCTTTTTGTTTGTTTTAGATCATGGTGGAAAGCAGACTTGTTTTTGTGAGTGCCGTTAAGAAGCAGTTGAGAAACCATGATTATGATGTCTCTGGCAATGTTTTGTCAGCCCTGATTATCTTTGGTGTGACATCACTGTAAAATTATTCAGTATATGTGTAACTCTGGTCTTCTCAACAAGATGACAAGTTCCTCAAGGACAAGAGCCTATAAATGTCAACAAGGAGCATCTGCTCAGGAAATAAAAACAGTCTGATGGACACAATACAAAAATGCAGAGATAGCATTATGTCAGGGAAGCAGCATGATGCTTAGAAAAATAATGCTTTTTCTCACAAACATGGTTTCCTTAAAATGATGAAGTTAACAGTGAAAACGCGCCAATCTTTTCTGATTCTAGCGAATGACTTGTAAGACTTATCCTGTAGTTGATTAATATCCATAAGTCTTAACACATACAGGTATCTTAAGGAGGATTTTACTTTACTTTGTGTAACGTGGCCCCTTAACCTTTCCCAAACTTAAGTACAATGTGGATTTCAAGGCTGAGAGATGCCTGTATTCACTCGCTCTACGAGAAATCCGTCCACTATGAAGACATCTGTCATGATTAATCAGGCTAAGTGATTCCCAATAAGGAAAGCATGAGTGAGTTTGTTTTGCTGCAAAGCTCTGCCCTGATCACATTATTTTGGGAGACAGCTGGGAGTGGCAACTTACCAGGGGAAATCAGATGGGGGACCTATGAAATGATTCAGATGCTCATGGGAAACTCCTCCGGTAATCCATAGGAAAGCCTGCACATACTTAGGAGGAGCAGGGTTACAGAAAAGTCCTGCCAAAAATTATAACCTCAGGTAGTCAAAAGCATGAACTGCAAGCAGCCTATGTATGGGACACCTGCGTGCATGCTTTGCTCTGTGGGCCTACACAGGTGTGGAAACGGCGGTCACTGGTTAGAAAATGAGGGTGAAATTTGTCACTGGGCAGACTTTAGTTTGAATCCTGGCTCTTCCACTTCCTGGCTATGTGAGCTTCTACAAATCATGTAATTTCAGTATCTACATCTGTAAAATAGAAATGATAAGCCCTATTTGACATTTATTGTAAGGATTCGATGAGACCACGTTCTTTCACATGTAGTTGCTAAAAAGAAAAGTCATCACCCTATGCCCTCCTGTTGCTACATACCTAGGTAATATGATTTAATAAACATTTAAAGGTTCTTTACAAAATTATGTCTTCCATCTTCTTACAAAGGGCCAGAAATTTTCACCATGTTCATTCCACTCCTGTGTCTAAAAGAAAGAAGCTCCTTGTTAAAATGCAGCATTCCCAGAGAAGAGATGACATGCCATATCAACATAAGCACTACACTCAGATAAACATTTAGGGGTACCTACTATGTGTCAAGCACTGTGCTTCCTTTCTATGAATGGCCATCCAGACATCTAGTGAGCTCTTCAAAGTCTTGACCTCAGAGAAAGGAAAGTCTGATGATGGGAGATGTAAGGGCACATTAGTAATTAGGAGATTCTCTGCATGCTGCCCACAAAATTAAGGCTCCAAAATCCATAGATATTAGTCACCCAGGGCAGGGGGAGTAATGAGGTTTAGCTTTATCTCATTGGAAGTCTAGCTGGTGTGTACACAGCTCTTTACACCTCCAGATTATGAGTTCATCAGGACATCAAAAAATTCCTCTTCATCTTGGTACTGCCAATGCTTAGAAGAGGCAAAGAGTAGGTTCTCGATACACAGTTGTTCAATTAGGTCAAAGTGAGACCATCGAGAAGAAGATTCCAGCAGAGATCCGACCCAAGGTCCTTTATTTACATCAGAAAATGAAGATCAGAGCTGAGCATAGTATTCTTAAGGAGTGGTAGCAAGACGTTCACATCTGGAAGCTCATGGATATGTTTTTCCAATCCTCTTATAGTTTGGTTTCCTCTGATGTTACTGTCACAGATGGTCCTCAGTGCCAGTGGCTTAAGGTCCAATTTTTCCTTGGAACTCAAGGCTATTTCAATCAGACTCTCCCTCCATGCCAACTCTATCTGCCATATAGTCATGCATTTCTTGCAGGCATCCTGGGGCCCTCATCTGCGTGCTCTCATGCTCCTACAGTTCAAGTCTTTGCCCACACTCTTCCTTCACCCAGAATGGCCTCCTTCCCCCACCCCTGGCCCAGCCCAGCCAGATCCTCCCCTTTAGCCTCAGTTAGGGCCTCAGTTCCTCCAGGGAACAGCCTCTATAGCCTCCCCTCTTGTCTTAACCCCACGCCATTTCACAGTTGCTTAACTGATTGCTCCCAATTGATTTTTTGCCTAACATAGTGTTTCTTCAAACAGATTGGAAAGAAAATGCCTACCTCTGGAACTATGTTTTTTTTTTTTTAATTTTTCTTGGAGTAGAGTTGATTTACAATGTTGCATTAGTTTCAGGTGTACAGCAAAGTGACTCAGTTATACATATACATACATCCACTCTTTTTAAGATTCTTTTCCCAAATAGGTCATTACAGAGTAGAGTAGAGTTCCCTGTGCGATACAGTAGGTCCTTATTAGTTATCTATTTTATATATAGTAGTGTATATATGTCAGTCCCAATCTTCCAATTTATCCCTCCCCTTCATTTTCCTCCCTGGTAACCATAAGTTTGTTTTCTACATCTGTAACTCTATTTCTGTTTTGTATATAAGTTTACTTGTACCCTTTTTTAAGATTCCACATATAAGTGATATCGTATGATATTTGTCTTTCTCTGTCTGATTTACTTCACTCAGTATGACAATCTCTAGGTCCATCCATGTTGCTGCAAATGGCATTACTTCATTCTTTTTTTATGGCTGAGTAATATTCCACTGTATATATGTACCACATCTTCTTTATCCATTCCTCTGTCAATGGACATTTAGGTTGTTTCCATGTCCTGCAACTATGTTGAGGATTAAATGAGACAAAAATTAACTCGGTATGTATGAATTCTGAACTCCCTCTTTCTTTCCCTTCCTTAATTCATCACAAAAAATCTTAAAGTAATTTGGACTTCGGAGATCATTTATGTTAATGAATGGACGTCAATAAGTATGTTCTAATTAATGGATGCAAACTGTTATATATAGAATGGATAAATAACAGGGTCCTACCGTATAGCACTGGGAACTATATTCAATATCCTATGATAAACCATAATGTAAAGAATATGAAAAAGAAAGTATTATATATATATATATATATATATATATATAACTGAATCACTTTGCTGTATATCAGAAATTAACATTAACATTGTAAATCAACTAAGCTTCAATAAATTTTTTTTTAATTCTACACCAGTGCTTCAGATAACGTTTCACATCATAAAACACATAGAAACTGAAAATATAGCACAGCCCCCTAGGTAAAGAGTTAACCACTCATGGTTATAAGCAACTGGCAGGAGGCTTGGTCTACTCAGGCCCTGCTTTCCTACTGAAGACCTAAGAGAATCAATGTCTTGGTCCCTCTGTGACCCACTGATGACACACTGACTGCTGCGACCAGTACCTGCCTGAAGGAGAACTTTGCTATTGATAACCCTGGCTTTTACCTTCCATTGAATTCGAGTTTTCCTCTATGATTGATGAATCTCTGTTTTGCCTTTCTAAAACAATTGTGGAAAGTAAGTCTAAACTCTTCCTCTTATAAAACATATTCCCCACATTAAAAGCAAATGAGAAGCTCTCAAGGGGCTCACCTCCTCCTTCTCCTGCAGTTTGGATCCCCACCATTACTCCAGAACCCCTCAGCTACCCCAGCCACACCTTATAAAATTCAGTTTTCAGACCTCTCACCTCCTTGGTTCATTCTCCTCTGGGTGTTTACTCTGCATATTGCTTTCTCATCTTCTCAACCAGAGAACAAATTTCCTAAGATAAGCAATTATTATATGGTCCAAGAGCATATTTGTCATTACAGTAGTCACTAATTAGTCCCAATTAATGAGCACAACACAGTATATTAGTTTTTCTATTGTTGTCATAACAATGATCACAAATGTTATGGCTTAAACCAATACAAGTTTATTTCCTTTCAGTTCTGTTGTTCAGAAGTTAGAAATGGGTCTCCTAGGGTGAAAAATCAAGGTGTCTTCCACACTTTGTCTATTGAACAAAACTTTAATATTTGCTTTATTATGGCATTTTCCCTCTAAAGGTGGAAAAATGTTTTCTAAAGCAGAGAAGCTTAACTGTGGTCTTCAACCCATCACTTAATATACATTTTTTGCCTACACAAATCATTTAAAATTTGATTTTGTCTTTGACCAAAGGGTCGGTAATCCTTTTAGCTTATAGGTAGATCTCTATCATTTCACTTTTTCTGAGAGAAGCTACTCTGACCCTAAAGTTTTGAGAAAAGGAAAATGAGGAAGACATGGGCTTTGGAAAGGCTCTCTAATCCCCATATATGCAAGATGCTTGCTGGCCCCTTTATTCTAAAAAGACCCCAGAGGAGGATGTTCTACTTTCCTCTTCCAGGTGAGGATACCAGACTATGACAACAAAATAAGGTGTAAGAGATTCCGTGGCTTTAAGTTTGTAATTAGGTTGCAAACCTAAGACAAACACACCATTTACCTAGTAAGAACAAGAAACTACGACAGTTTAATAACTACCTCAAGGCCACCCAACTGAATAATATCAAATTTGGGTTTCGAACCTAATCCCTGAATCCCAGTCTCCCTAACACATCCAAATTTAACTTATATATCCTCTTCAAGTTTGCTGTTTCTCTACCTGCGTTTCTATCTTAATGACTAGCACTGTTGTCCTAGGTCAAGCGAATGGATCTTATTGATTCTACCTCTGAAATATCCCTCACATCCATCCTTTTCTCTATGTGCTTCTAACTAGTCCAGAGCTTTTTCATCTCTTTGTTGGGCTGTTCTCACAGCTTCCTAGAGAACTTACTGCCTTCAGGGTTACCCTTACCCCATCACCTAAATCCAAACACCAGGTTGCCCAATACTTCTTTCGATTGCAGATTCTACTGTGTTGTTTATTTGCTTAACACCTGTAATTCTGTCCAATTGTTATAGGTTGTATCTCAAGCCCCACATTCTGGCACACAAGATTCTCCATAATTTAGCTCACACTTACCCTTCCTACTTTTATTATAATCATCCATCCCATACATTCCTGCCTCCTGTCCCCCTCCAATATACTCCTTCCAATATACTTCAATATGCTCCTTGTGCCTCTGCTCTGCCATTTCTTTTCTTAAAATTAATTAATTATTTTTCTTGGATTATATTTGCTTTACAATGTTGTATTAGTTTCTGCTGTACAGCAAAGTGAATCAGTTTTATGTATACACGTATCCACTCTTTTTTAGATTTCCTTCCCATTTAGGTCACCACAGAGCACTGAGTAGAGTTTCCTGTGCTATACAGTAGGTTCTCATTAGTTATTTATTTTATACATAGTAGTGTCTATATGTCAATCCCAACCTCCCAATTCACCGCACCCCCTTTCCCCCCTTGGTATCCATAAGTTTGTTCTCTACATCTGTGACTCTGTTTCTGCTTTGCAAATAAGTTCATCTGTACCATTTTTCTAGATTCCACATATAAGCAGTATTATACAATATTTGTTTTTTCTCTTTCTGACTTACTTCACTCTGTATGACTGTCTCTAGATCCATCCACATCTCTGCAAATGCTCTGCCATTTCTTTTGGCTTGTAATTCTATTCTCCATTTTTGCCTAACTAACTCCTGTTCATCTACTTCCTAAAATTAGGCTCAGAAGTTTTCTCTTCCAGAAAGCTGCCTCTGATCCCCTGTGATTCCCTAGAGTTGTATACACAGTGTATGGAAATGACCTGCCTTCTGTGTGACACCGTGTTATACCATCACCTCACTGAAAGCTGCAACTCCATTTTATTTTATTTTTTTCCACTGGAGTACCTATTACATAATAGGTACCCAAAATGCCTTCCAGAAACAATTGAAAGACTTCTCATGGTACGTGACATGACTGAAGACAGAGAGGTGACCACAGATTTTGAGCTAGACGTAAGGTAAATTCTAGATTGTTTATGTGGGGAAATCCTGTTGCTCAATCAGGTCCAAGTCTAGAAGACAAAAAGATGGAGGCCCCATTCTTCTGTGGACGTTGTTTTGTTTTGTTTTAAGAAGGAAAGAAAGACACAGAGGGTTGTTGTGGCAGTTTTCCGTGGGGGAGCCAGCATTCACAGTTTTACCTCTGCATTGGCCTCAGGTCTCTGGGGGGATGTATCACATTTATTCATTTGTAAATTCATCTAATTAATGACTAGAAAGTGCTCTAATCTTAGTGATGAGAGATGCAGATTGTTGTCAGGGTTTTTTGTTTTGTTTTGTTTTGTTTTCTGGGCTCTGTTGATTGTTTCTTGACGATTGTCTTGTTGTAGCAAAAAGATCAAGAGAAACTTGGGGCCAGTAATATGTTGTTGTTGTTGTTGTTTTAACTTCCCATAGGGCCTGTTAAAATGATACAGCCAAATTATGAGCTCAGAAGCACTAATTTATGAACTGGTAGAAGTCACAACACATAGCAAAGTGTCGTTTAACACTAAACTTGGAGTTAGAAGATCAAGTTCTATTTTTCAGCTCTGTCACATCCAGTTATATCACCTTAGGCTAATTAGTACACAACTCCATTCGTAACTCTCCTCTTGCATAAAATGGGAAATCAGGTCTGATATCCCAGGTCTGAAGGAAGGTTCAGATCCCAAGCCAGAAGTGATGCCATCAAAGTAGTGGGATAAATCTGGGCACAGAGCACTCCACCCTGGGTGATTAGTTTAAGCCACCATAGTATTTCCTTATAAAGTCTTAGAGATTTGTTCAGGGATGGATAGGCTTATGCCCATTTGGGCCAATGATATACAAAATGAAATCTGCTGTATTTTCTGGGAAAAAGATGTCAGGCTCTTTCTCTTGCTGGAAATGATAAGTGGCTGCCCTGCTGCAGGAAACTATCTTGTGAAAACCTACAAAACCAGACTCAGGATGAAGCTGATGCTCATAGAAAGAAGAGAAGAGCTGTGTAAAGAAACTACACATCTGATGTTCTAATGGAGTGGCTAAATCGATTAACACTGAGCTGTGCTCCCACTGGACTTATGGACAGCTAATATAAAATTCTTCTACACTGTTTAAGTGCATGTGAATTGTGGTTTCTACTACTTAGGGCAGAAGGAATATAACTGATACTATGAATGGGCCCCAATTCAGTATTAAAGGCCAAGAATTAAGAGCACTATCAGTTGGGGGTCTAGAGTTGTAGGGTTACTCTATAATTTGTATTTCAGGTTTGATAAGAAGCCTCCAGGCAAAGATCCATAGGCCTTCCTTTCCATCATTCAGCATGTCTAATCAATCACAAATTCTGTTAGTATCCTATGACCTTCCTATGTCCTATGGGCTTCCCTTCATTTCTGATGACACCAACCCAATCCAAGCTACCATCTTTGCATACCAGGATCGCTGCTGCAGGCTTCTTACTGGTCTCCTAACATCCATCTCCTTTTCATGCCTCTATTTTATTTTCTACCATACAAATCTGATACTATCATTTTTCGGCTTGAAGAATATTTTCAGTGGTGGCTCATTGCTCTTTGATAAAGTCAAAACTCCTTAAAATAGCTTATTAAGACATCATTAATCAGATTCCTACTCCCCTGTCCCACAACATCATTCAACATTTCTCCACACGTCTGTGACCAGACTCTGGGCTTCAGCTGTTCTGAGTCTCTTTGAAATCCTACTAATACACGTGTGTCCTCACATGCCATTAGTCCTTGTGACATCTTTTCACACTGCCAGGAATGCCATTCCCTCATACCAGTCTGACTTCTATCATCCTTCCTGGTTTGGCTACAATGTTACTCCTTGTAAAAGTTCTCTTCTGACCCTAGTTTAGATGGGTCCCTTCTACTAGATGTTCCCATAATTCTTCTGTACTCACTTTAACCCGTTCTAGTGTAATTGTTTCATTATTTCTCTTCACTTTCACAGGTTTTAGCCTGTCTTGTTCACTGTTGCACCCCTAGTGCCCACCAATAGTGAGTACTACATACTCATCAAAGAGATGAATCATATGAGGCCATAAATAACCAGGCAGGAAATCCTTAACAAGGCAACCCCGTCAGGGCAGGCACTGACACTGATGATAATAAAACTGGTTAGAATTCCAGTAAAAGAATAGCAATGCATGACTCAATGCTCTGTCCTATGATTGAACAAATGGACAGCATTCAAAAGAATACCCACACAAAACTGTCAGGGTCCCTGATTCAGACCTTGGGCCATGTCATTCCTCCCGGCCAATCCCACTCCGATTTGTTCAGCCTAATTCCCGTATACTGCCAAAATAATTATTCAACCTAATATGTGGGTACAAAGAACAGAAGGTCAGCCCACCATCAAAGGTGAGCCCGAGTGCCAGTATAGAAATGAATGAGTTACAAAGAGCTGGGGTCAGAAGCCAGCTGGACCAATTTCAAACTTGGTTACTTTGGTCAAGATTCTAAACCCCCTGAGTGTCTGTTTCCACAATTTGACAGTGGAACTTATATTAATTGTTTCAAGAGTTGTACAAATGCTGACTTCATATGCATAACGGCAACTCTAATGCCCGGGGAAAAAAATGAAACTTGTTATTACCATAACACAGAGGATCCAGATTTAGAACACTGGAAGAATGGCAGTAGCAACCCAGACATCGGAATTCAAGGGTTCAGTGAGACCCACTTCCTCTCATGGTTGCTGTTCTCAGTTTAACATGGTTGAGCTACAATCCACAAACCAGATGACTCATAATCAAAAGTAAAAAAATCCAATTTAGTTCACAGTATTGGTACTAATGTTAGTCTGCGTCTGGAGGTTTATCTGCTTAGAGTCCATCTGGTTTACAAAGCGAAGAAAGGGCCATGTGTTCAAGTCTGATTTTGGTTTCAAATTGAGAAATACTTTCTGAGGCTATAAACAGTAAGTGGATACACTCTCGAGGTAGAATATCAAAGCAACCCATTGCAACGATCAGAGGAATGTCTCCCTCTTGCTGCCTCGGTGCTTAAATTAAGAAAATCTCTATTCAGCTGTCATGGGTATTGTTTTGGCAGATCTGTGATGGGGGTTGGAGGGCAGGGCATAGGGAGACAGTTGGCAGGTGGGCTTCAGAATGAGAGTATTTCCTTCACGCTCACACCTTGAAGAGGGTACCAAACCTCTGGAATGCTTTGTTTAATTCAAATGATTTCACTTTAGCCTTGAGCAGAGCATAAGCCCAGGTTACTTTTTTTTTTTTGCAGTACTTGGGTCTCTCACTGTTATGGCCTCTCCCATTGCGGAGCACAGACTCTGGACGTGCAGGCTCAGCGGCCATGGCTCACGGGCCTAGCCGCTCCGCGGCATGTGGGATCTTCCCGGACTGGGGCACGAACCCGTGTCCCCTGCATTGGCAGGCGGACTCCCAACCACCGCGCCACCAGAGAAGCCCCCAGGTTACTTTTAGAAAATCATCACACTTCCTGAAATCTAAGATAGGTTTTATTTCATTGTAATATTTGGAGATTAGGATATACATGTTTAGTATAGTGATTAATTTTTTTTCTTCCTCTGAAAACTGTTATTCAATCAATGATGTCCCGTTTGACAGATGGCATCTGAGCATTGAATAAAGATGGCATGTCCTCTTCTAGTTGGCCAAGTTCCCTGTCATTAGGAGAAGATACAATCCTATAATTATGCTTGGGACCTTAGTGAGGAAGCAGGTCACCTGGTCAGTGTTCTTAGGTCCCTCCTGTGTTTTACTTTTTCATCCTACAAGTGCTCCTAACTGGCACTAAACCCAGAAAATTTTTAATAAGAAATACTTGTATTGTTTTCTCATTATTCAAAAATCAAGACATTGAAAAGCACAAAAGAAGGAGATGAAAATAAACACTAGAAACCTACCACCCAGAGAAAACTATGAATCATATCTTGGACCATATGCTTCTTAAACATATGCACTGTCAGAATTATTTAGTGATACGGTCTTTTTAATACATCAGTATATTTGAACTTATTTCTAGGTCAATACATTTGTTTACAACCTCATTTTAAATGGCCACCTTGTATTTCACTCTGCAAATATGCTCCTGTTTGTAACCAAATTCCAGAATTTGTGGAATTACACTCTATCGTAACTGTTCTATTTGCCTGTTTGTTTAGACTATGAACACCTCTAAGATAGGAGCCTTGTCTTAATTAAATCTGTATTTCAGATGCCTTGTACTTGGTAGGTACTCAATAAATGTTTATGGATCTCAATTCACCCTACAAACGAAAAGATACTGCAAAATCAAGGAACATAGCAAATTACCTTATCCTGTGGTTGCTGTAACAAATGACCACAAACTTGATTTCTTAAAGCAATAGAAATTTATTCTCTGACAGTTCTGGAGGCCAGAAGTCTAAAATCAGTATCTCCGGGCCAGAAATGAGGTGTTGGCAGAGCAAGCTTCTGCCAGAGGCTCTAGGGGAGAATGTGTTCCCTGCCTCTTCCAGCTTCTGGAGGCTGCCAGCAGCCCTTGGCTGTGGCTGCATCCCTCCAAAGCCACATCGCCTCCTCATCTTCTGTGTGTAAAGTCTCCCTCTGCCTCCGCCTTTTAAGGAGAAATGTGGTTATAGGTAGGTCTCATCCAGAAACTCCAACGTAATCTCCCCATCTCAATATCATTAACTTAATCACATCTGCAAAACTCTTTTTTATTTTTTTGCCATATAAGGACAATTTACAAGTTCCGGAAATTAGGACACAGATATCTTTTCCTTTTGGGGAGGGGAATGTTTTTTAGCTCACCACTAATAGTACATAAATTCAGCTACAGCGTTTAACCATAGATTGTACTTTTTAGAAAAACTTATTAAGGGCTAGAAGAGTATGTAGGAGGGTTACTGTTGTTCAAAATATCTTTTTCCTGAAAAGGTTTGGTGTTTGTTGAAATGAGAGCTATTATTTTGCTATAGTTAGACTGATTTAAAAGGCTCAGTGACTCAATTTCATTATTTGAAATAAAAACCTTATATTACTTTTATTTATAAATATACTTCATGGGTATAGCCTGGATGTAGACCAACAGCCCTATGGTAGTTAAACAGAGAAAGTGAGATAAATAAAAAGATAAGACAAGACAAAACAGATCAAGTGAGAAACAAGGACAGAAAAGTTGCGGAGAAGCCTGCTGCAGAGGGAACAGTGCAGACACACAAGGTAGTGCCAGCAGAAAACTCCTGTTCTCATCCCTTTTCCATTCAGCCACATGCCTGGGAATAGACCCTTGGGATTTTCCAACAGAGCTCACTAGCCTGTGACCTATATTTCTGAGTGAAGAATGAGGGGTGGAGGGAATGGTAAAATAGGATCTGTAAGTCCCATCACCTTATATCTAGAATCTCCAACAATTACCTTGGTATCAGATCAATCAATAAGAATAAGTTATTGTCTGGGGCTTCCCTGGTGGCACAGTGGTTGAGGGTCCGCCTGCCGATGCAGGGGACGCGAGTTCGTGCCCCGGTCCGGGAGGATCCCACATGCCGCGGAGCGGCTGGGCCTGTGAGCCATGGCCGCTGAGCCTGCGCATCGGAGCCTGTGCTCTGCAACGGGAGAGGCCACAGCAGTGAGGGGCCCGCGTACCGCAAAAAAAAAAAAAAAAAAGAATAAGTTATTGTCATCGTTATTACTATTTTATGCAATTGTTAGCATTACTGTTATTGTTATTATCTTCATTCACTGTGGGCAAGGCATAGTGCTACCCACTTGTTGGGCTGCACCCTGTGGGCCTGCAAGTCCTGTCCTTGCCCAGCCTCAAGTCCAAAGAAAGAGACCAGAGTCAGCTACAGAGACATCAGTGGTTTAATGGAAGGGGGAGCTTACATGTCTGAAGCAATGTCCTGGAGCAACACCACATCATGTGCGGCAGAGAGCGGGCAGGATGTTGCAGTAATCTTTGCTCCCGGAAGAAGAGAGAGGTTACCAGTTATAGGTGAAATTGATGTCAGGTTGGCTCATTGGTTACTAGGGAAACTAGCAGAGGAGCATGCCCCTCATAGTGGAGATGTTCTGATCTAAAGCTAGAATAATCACTACCTGGGGCCGGGGGCAAGTATTTAGGCATTTCCTGATTAGCCTCTATGATTAAGAGGAACGGTCAGCCAGGTGAGTAGGGTGTAGATGAAGCAG
This sequence comes from Orcinus orca, assembly GCF_937001465.1. Taxonomy (NCBI): domain Eukaryota; kingdom Metazoa; phylum Chordata; class Mammalia; order Artiodactyla; family Delphinidae; genus Orcinus; species Orcinus orca. The sequence continues at coordinate 14,663,413 of NC_064565.1, read as the reverse complement.
GGATTGGTCGAGCAGGGGATGTACAGAGAGCAAGAGAGTAGCCATCTTGGGTGGGCTGACCATACACCACTTTACATAGTTTATCTCATTTAAACTGTATAAAAACTTCACAGAAATGCAGGCAATTCTCCCTTTGTCTGTACAAGCTGAAACTGTGCAAAGCAGACTCAATAATCAGTGGGGAAAAGTATAGCTGTTCTGTGACTTCTAAAAATACATTACTTTCAAATGATAAAAACATTCTTATGGTTGCTTTTAAATGTATAAATGTATAATGAATAGAAAAATGAATATTTATTTAGTACACTTTAATTTGAAATATTAGAAACGCAGAACTAAAATGTTTTATTTCTTTGCAAACAACAAAAAAACATCAAAAATGGCTTGAGCAGTGCTTGCCGTCTTCTCATTGTATGACTTACAATATTGAGCAAGCACCCTTTCGGAGCTTCCACTGTAGGGGGCCAGATTTGATCCCTGGTCGGGGGAATTGGGATCCCACAAGCCACGTGGCATGGCCAAATAATAATAATAATAAGTGCATGTCAGAAATGTGCAAAGTGTGGGCTGCCTGTATATGAAGTAAGGACTACGACTTTGCCCAATTTATGGAAGAGGAAATTGGTCAAGATTAAATGAATTACCTAAGGTATTAGTTGGTGAAGCCAAAATTAAAATTCAGGTGAACTTCACCCCAGGCACCAGAGCTTAACCTTCACACTTTGGCTTCACCCTGGGTCCCATATCCACAGCCCTGTCAACAATCAGATCAACTGACTGGTGATCTCAGTCAACTCTATTTCTTAGAAAAGATAGTTTATTCTGCAGTAGCTCTAGTCCAGCAAGGATCCTATCTTCTGCTAATATCAGAGCCTCTAGCTTCTCAATTTTCTTGAGACTTTGGAGTAATTATAGAACATGTACGACATGTTAACATTTGATGCTTCTTCTTGTATCCTTGATCCCCTAATTATGCCCACATGGTTGACAACTTCCAGCTTATCCTTTTTTTTTCTTCCTTCAATGGGACTATGGATCCCCTTTCAACTCTCCTTCTGCTCTTGGTTTATTTCACAAACACCTTCGTGGTGCATTTGAAGTTTCCCCTCACTAATTTCTGCCAGCAGAAGAGAACTATATACAACCCTCTCTTCTTCCCAGGTAGTTCCTTTGCAGTTTGCATTTTCACAAGACTGTGCCAAACCCTCATTCTCTAACTAAGGGATGGAATAAATCTGAGCATTTAGGGCTGGAGGGGATCACAATGATGCAGAATTGTTGAGAAGACTGAAGGAGATAAAGCTGCCTCTTCTATCCAGATAGCTAGCATCTACTCTTTTCATAATGCCAAATTAACCACTGTCTTCTCTGCTTTCATGATCATTTTCCAGAATAGATAACAAATTAAAAAGATCACGCTTAGAAAGGAATTATGGTGCTGGAGTTGGAGCCAGCATAATATAGGAGAGACAGTCCCAGGCATGAGATCCATAGACTTGCCTGTGAAGACCAGCTCCATCTCCTACCATCTCTGTAACCTAGGGAAAGGCTGAGCATTCCAGAACTTCAGTGTACCCTTCTATAAAGAAAAGCTCAAACTCTCATCATTAGTATCAGTAGAGTTCAGATATCTTTCTTAGCCTCAGAGAAATGTAATTTTCAAAAAAAAAAAGTTGGAGGAATTTTAAATCAAATCATTTTCATATGGATGGACCTGGAGATTATCATATTAAGTGAAACAAATGATACAGAGAAAAGCAAATATCATATGATATCGCTTATATGTGGAATCTAAAAAAATATGATAAAATGAACTTATTTACAAAACAGAAACAGACTCACAGACTTAGAGAACAAACTTATTGTTACCAGGGGGAAGGGTGGGGGGGAGGGGAGGGATAGACTGGGAGTTTGGGATTGACGTGTCGACACTGCTATATTTAAAATGGATAACTAATAAGGACCTACTGTATAGCACAGGGAACTCTGCTCAATATTCTGTCATAAACTAAACGGGAAAATAATTTGAAAAATGAACAGATACATGTATATGTATAACTGAATCACTTTGCTGCACACCTGAAACTAACACAACATTGTTAATCAACTGTGTTCCAATGTAAAATGAAAATTTTAAAAAAGGGAAAAAAATCAAATCAGTTTCATCTAGATGAATATTCATTTATTTTTTCTCTCTTCTCTCTTTTCCTCTCTTTCTCTCCCTGATATACATGATTTAGTCTAGAATTTCGATTTACTAACTTGTTTTTCTAGCTACAAGTGCTAACAAAATTAATAATAATAATGATGATAGTAATAATAATAAAAGATTATGAAAAAATCATAAAAAAAGATAGTTCCTGTAAAGTGGCTGGCACATATAGTGGTCAAGCAAAAGTCAAGCCTTATTATTAGGACTTGGAAGAGTGGGGCATAGTGACATGTGTAATTATATGCAAAGGTTTTTTTTATTCACTATTTATTAATTTAGAAATCTTGTGTGTATTCCCTGATATCTGTGCTCCAATTATTATTGTGAGCAAGGCCACAGACGATTCATTGACTACATCCTGGGGAACAGGCTTCCAAATGAGTCTCAGTATAATCCCTCATATTTGACAGGGGTGGCCAGAAAATTGAAATGAGAACTTAAACTTTGTTTGGGAAGACGTCCTTGACAGTAAATTGCCCTCTTAAGTTTAGCTGTATGACAAACCAGAGATAATCTCTCAAATTCAAACCCCAGCTCTACTTTCCTGACATTTGCCTTGTCATAAATTATTAGATCTTGCTTGAGAATTCCCTGTGTGCCAGTGGCTCCGTAACAGTGTCTAATGAACTAAACACACAGGCAAAGCTATGTTGACCTAGGCTCTGGTCCCTAAAAATATTCACTTCAGGAAGCCTGACCTATTGTCACTCAGGGTCAGACCCCAAAGCCATTCTACTTATTCTTTCAACTTTGTGTCTGTATTTAATAGTCTCTCAATGTCATCTTGCCTTGGATTTGGACTGATCCTCCTGACATTTTGTCTCTGATTATAAACAGATGGATGAATTAAGTCTCTGGTGTCAGCTTTAGAGAAAGTAGGTAGATTCGGCCCAGATTCTTGCTGGCTTGTAATAAAAGTTGACGTGAATCAACTTTTGGGAGTTAGGGGTTTGACATTGCTCTAAAAGGATTCAAACTGGGGGCTATTCATCCAGGCTACATTGCTGTAAGCATCACAGAACACAATGAAGCCATTTGGAAGTAGTTCTCCATTTCCTTACAAAACCTTCTGAAAGATTGCATGGTGAGGTTGAAGGAACAATGGCAATGGAGTCAAATGTATTATGCGAGTCAACTCAAGCAATATATTTTGACTCCAAAAGTAAAATAATAGAAAATATAGAGAAAAAATAGGGAAAATGCCAAACAAAACCCAAAACCCTGCCTTTGAAAGGGTAACTACTTTTCAAATTGCAGTATATAGTCATTAAGTCGTATTTTCTTATGATTATATATACATTTGTTCCTGTAGATGATATACTTACAAACAGGATCATGGTCTCTTGAACTTTTTTTTTTTTTTTTTTCGGTACGCGGGCCTCTCACTGTTGTGGCCTCTCCCGTTGTGGAGCACAGGCTCCAGACGCGCAAGCTCAGCGGCCATGGCTCACCGGCCCAGCCGCTCCGCGGCACGTGGGATCTTCCCGGACCGGGGCACGAACCCGTGTCCCCTGCATCGGCAGGCAGACTCTCAACCACTGCACCACCAGGGAAGCCCAAACTGTGGTTTTTATTCAGCAGTCTGTTGTGAACATCTTTCTACATCTGTAAACATGTTTTTTATGGGGTTGTAACAGTTTCTTGTATATAGACATGATAATTTTATTTGTACACATCCTTAATTATACCCTTCAGATAAACTCTTAGGAAAACAATTTCTTGGTTAAATTCTATAAAAATATTCCAGGCTGCAGATAGCTATGGACTCGTCTGGGTTCAAATTTCAGTCTCCCCACTCACTAGCAGTATAATATTAGTTCTTAATTTCAAATAATTTTTTGGCCCAAACAGATTGGTTTTGCCCTCCAAAAGATTGTTTTCATACTGTGATAGAGTTTTCAACTGGGAACAATTTACAATTTTTGATCGTCTTTTATGTATTAGGCATTCCACTGGAGATAGAATATACTTCTGTCACTTAATCCATGTCACCATGTTTAAATCAGTTTTTTTTTTTCCTGCTATCATGTTACTCTGATGGCAGAGAATGAGGCAAGGAATTGGGTGCGGGTAGTTTATTTGTGAGATGATTTCAGTAAGGGAGTGGGGAAATTAATACAGAGACACGAGAACATTTATCATAAAGGCAATAGCCTAGCTTCCTGTGTAGGCAACAGGAACATCCTGTGGAATCTCTGGGAAGGGTAGACAACAGTTTATCATCTTTCTTGTCCAAGGACAGGAAGTTGGGAATATACTCACTGGCTGAAAATTGCCTACTTGCCCATTAATTCTTCTTAATACTTGTGGTTGGATCTAGAACATCCAAAACTCCAGAAAAGACACAAGGCTTGACTTAGAAATATGGCTTCATCCATGTGAGTCTGAGTTAGAGAAAGCTGCCCACTACATTTGCAGCTGAATTCATAAGTAGCACAAGGATATGTGATTTTTGGCAGCAAAAATACCTGCTACATTACTGCAGTATTATAGGCAAGAAATTTGATCTCAGAGAGATCACTTATTATTTCTACCCGAGAATACTTGGATAGTCGTTGGCAGATCTAGGCTCCAAACCCTAGTTTCTTGGCTCCAATACACATGTATTTCCTATCACACCACACCGCCTCCAAAAAACGCAAGCACGTTTTGCTTGTAAGGAAGCTCTAGTCACGCCGCTCTCCTCCACAACTGCTTGGGCATCACCGCGGTAACTTGCCTTTTGTGCACTACTTATCAACCTCTAAATCTCCTAAAACCTCAGCACTTGGACATACGAGCCCCATCTTTTTTTTTTTTTTTCTTTCACAATCCCTTATTAGTAATAGCAAAGAAACTAGTTACTCATACCTAATTACTAATACCTAATTAGCAATGATAGCACACATGTACATTTTGTTTCAAACAGCAGGTTGTTATATATTGATGAGTTGTGAAATCAGTTTAGTGGGTCTTGATTAGAATTTCAACAATTAAATGATGGGAAAATATAAAAAAATGCACGCCTTTTATCATTTCAAAAAGTATTGTTTTCATTATGCACGTGTGTGCGCATGTGTGTGTATGTTGAGTATCTATAAAGAGCTTATAGATAAGCTCTTTCTTATGGATAAGAAACTTTGAAAGTCACTTACTTGTAGGTGCTAAATAATGTTCAAAACACCAGGGTTCAAATACCAGCTCCACTAACATATTACTTTACTAGTCTTCTTATCGTAAATGTTACTAACCTAAAAGGCTATTAAGAATACATAGATTACTACATACAGGATGTTGAGAACAATGCTGACATATTAAGACCACTCAATAAATGTTACTTATTATAATTGAAAAAGTATAAGGAATCCATAAAGTATAAAGTTTATGTGTAATCTTTGTTTAGTACGGAGCAAGGGGGATGAAAATCATAAACATTTTCAAGTATTTGGAAAGACTTATTATTGGGATTGAATTAAAGTAAAAAGATCCTGTAATTTTCTTTGTATTCCCTCCCAACTACTCCTCACTAGCAAATGTTCTAGATTTATATACACAGGATTTATTAATTTAAACCGTGTATTCCTTAGGAAAATTAATATAAACATTTTACATTAGTAAGCTAAAATCCATTCAAAAGTGTGCATTTGGTCTAGTATCCTGGAGGTTAAATGATCTGTATAATATGGCCTATGCCAGAAATAGTCTTGCGGTTTAAACAAGTGACTCTCAAATTGCCAAAAAACTAAAACAGAGTTAGCATAGTTTTCAGTTCAAAAAGAATACTGTGACTTGGCTTCCTGACTGTGGCAGTGACCTTGAAACACTGCCTGAGTGTGGGTGTGTCCTGCTTTTGTAACCTAAGGTAGTCATTAAAAAAAAAATTATATTGGACTCTAGTTGACTTACAATGTTGTGTTAGTTTCAGGTGTACAGCAAAGTGATTCAGTTATACATATGCATATATCAGTTCTTTTTCAAATTCTTTTCCCATTCAGGTTATTTCAGAATATTGAGCAGAGTTCCCTATGCTATACAGTAGGTCCTTGTTGGTTATCTATTTTAAATATAGTAGTGTGTATATGCCAATCCCAAATCCCCAGTTTATCCCTTCCCCTCACCTTTCCCCTTTGGTAACCATAAATTGGTTTTCTAAGTCTGTGAGTCTGTTTCTGTTTTGTAAATAAGTTCACTTGTATCATTTTTGTAGATTTTGCATATGTAAGTAATATCTTATGATATTTATCTTTCTCTGTCTGACTTACTTCACTTAATATGATAATCTCCAGGTCCATCCATGTTGCTGCAAATGGCATTATTTCATTCTTTTTAATGGCTGAGTAATATTCCATTGTATATATGTACCACATCTTTATCCATTTATCTTCAATGGACAATTAGGTTGCTTCTATGTCTTGGCTATTGTAAATAGCACTGCAATGAACATTGGGGTGCATGTATCCTTTTGAACCATGTTTTTCTACAGATATATGCCCAGGAGTGGGATTGCTAGATCATATGGTAGCTCTATTTTTAGTTTGTTAAGGAACCTCCATACTGTTCTCCATAGTAGCTGTACCAATTTACATTCCCACAGTCATTCTTAAAGAAAGTGCACATCAAACTCATCTGGGGGAAATATTGAAAGTAGCTTTCCAATCACATTGGACCAGTTGTATAGGAAACCCTGAGAATGCCCCCAAATCCAATCTCTAGAAAGTGTTTCTGGAAAGTGGCAGTGGATTGAAAGATAAGCAATTTTGAGAACACCTGATCTGGAAGTTTCTGACTGCTCTTGCTTAGTTTGAAGTGATGCTTTCAAAATTCTTTTTACTAGGCCTGCAATCATTATACAATAAGTTGATTTTCCACCACTCCTCCAAAATCAACCTCAAAAAATCATGGACCCTAAGATTCTGAAATATCAGGAAGGCTCTAAGAGATTACTTTTTCCAGAATGTCAGCTGTGATTAAAATCCTTCTCCTGGCATCTTTGATTCATTTTGTTGAATCTGACTGACGACTTCCAGTGAAAACCCATACAGCATTCATAAACAGCCCTCAAAATTGTCATAGTCTTATCTACTTATAGTTTTATTTTAAAAAACTGTCTTTTAAAAATTAGGTATATTTTAATAGAGAATGTCTATAGCCTATTATAAGTGAAAATTGTGTATTACTACAAAATTTTATATTACTAGGTGTGCAAGTTTTATTTTTTCTAATACGCATTTCAATGAGAACATAGCAATTAACATGAAATCATCTATATGAACCAACCTTTAGAAAACACTCTTTGTGGGTAAGAGGAAATAAGCATCATTCATCTCACCTAACAGCCTTTCAAATACATCGAGCTGCTAACATTTCTCTTCCCCAGGCTAAATTTCCATAACTTTCGAAAATACTCCTCATGTGAAGTGATTTCCTGACTCTTCTCCATATTAACAATCATCTTTTAGACGTTTTCTGGTTTGTCAACGTAGCTTTTAAAATGTAGAAGATTCTCCAATGTGTTCATTTTTGACTTGTCTCTGTAAAGTGTAAGCATTCGGCTGTAGCTTATGTTTCTGAGCTACAAACTGTAAGGGGCTCTTCTGAAAAGTATAAATGAACCAACTATAGGATGGAGAATTTCTTAGGTGCATTAAAGTTCTCTTTGTGTTTCTTTCATGAGGAATTGTGTAGTGAGAGTTGGCCTTTATATGAGGCTTTGGGCAAAATACCAAACACACTTTTTTCCAAAGAAAACTGGCATAAGACAAATGTCCTACCCATCCACCATTTCAATTAAACTTTTTATTTTGAGATAATTGTAAGATTCGCATGCTGTTGTAAGAAATAAATAATACAGGGAGTTCCAATATACTTTTACCAGGTCCCTCCAGTGGTAACATCTTGCAAAAGGATAGTACATCACAACCAAGACGATGACAATAATACATTAAAAATATAGAAAATTTCTATTACCACAAGGATCCTCCATGTTGCCCTTTTATAGTCAGTTTCCTCCAACCTCAAGTCCTCCTTAACCCTTGGCTACCACTAAAATGTTCTCCATTCCCAAAGTTTTTTGTCATATCAGCAATGTTGTACAAATGCAATCATACAGTATGTAACATTTTAGGATTAGTTTTTTTCACTTAGTGTAATCTCTGGAGATTCATCCAGGTTGTTACATGTATCAATAATCCTTTCATTGTTACTGCTGAGTAGTTTTCCATTGTATGGCTGTGCCATGGTTTGTTTAACCATTCACCTGTCAAAGGAGAATTAGTTTAATTCCAGTTTCTGGCTACTACAAATAAAGATGATATAAAATTTATGCACACGTTTTTCTGTGAACAGAGTTCTTCATTTCTCTTAGATAAATACCCAGAAGAACAATTGCTGGGCCAATTGTAGTGGCATGTTTACTTTTTAAAAGTTCTGCCAAACTGTATTCTGGATGTCTGTACCATTTTATATATATTCCCACAGTATGAGGGATCCAGTTTCTCCACAGGCTTGACAGCATTTGGTGTTTCACTGTTTTTTATTTTAGATATTTTGATGGCTGTGTAGTGATACATCACTGTGGTTTTAATCTGTATTTCCCTACTGCCTAATGATGTTAAACAGCTTCCATTTGCCTGTTTGTCATCTGAATATCTTGTCTGGTGAAATTTCTCTTTGTCTTTTCCCCAGTTATACCTGGATTATTCATTTACTGCTGAGTTTTGAAAGTTAACTATAGATTCTAAATACTACTGCTGTGTTGGATATGTGGTTTGAAAATATTTTCTCCCACTCAGTAACTTGGTTTTCAATCCCATGAGCAGGGTATTTTGTAGTGCAGAGATTTTTAATTTGAAAAAAGTCCAAATTATGTTAATGAATTATGCTTTTGATGTCAAGTCTAAGAATTTTTAGTTTTAGATCCCAGTGGTTTTCTGCTTTTTTTTTTTAAGTTTTACAGTTTTATGTCAACATTTAAATTTATTTATGATCCATTTTGACTTAATTTTTGTATAAGGGGTGAGAATTTTATCAAGACATTTTAGATACTCTTTATTAAGTTGAGAAAGTCCCCCCTGTTTTTATTTTCTGAGTTTTTATCAAATGCTTTTACTGCAGTGACTGATATTATCATGGGTTTTTTTTTGTTTGTTTTTTTCTTCCTGTTAATATCCTAGTTTTCCTTGATTGGTAGTTTTCAAATACTTAACCAGCTTAACATCCCTGCGTGGGGGAGGGGAAGAGAAACTCCAACTCCAATTGGTAATAGGCACAATCATTTTTATATATTGCTGAGTTGTACTTGGAGATATTTTCTTAAAGAATTTTGCATCTGTATTCATACACACACACACACACACACATATACATATATATATATATATATATATATACACACACATATATATAAATTGATTGTGAAGAGTTTCCTTCTCTTCTTGTTTAGAATTCATGTTGAGTCATCTTTAATTCTTTGGTAGAATTCCCCAGTGAATATCTGGGTTTGGAGATTTCTTCCTTGGGGAAGTTTTAAAACTTGTGAATTGAAATTCCTTAATATTTACAGGACTATCCAAATGATACGTTTCATATTTGTTGGGTTGTGGGAATTTGTGTTTTTAAGAAATTGACCATTTCATAAAAGCTTCAAATATTTGAGATAGAGGTTTTTTCTTTTTTTTAAAATTCCCTTATTATCCTTTTGATGTCTGTAGTGATAACCTCTGTTTCATTTCTTTTCTCTTTCTTTTGTCAGTTTTGCTAGAGTTTTGTCAATTTTATTGATCTTTATAAAGAAACAACTCTATGCTTCATTGATTTTCTCTATTTTTTTCTAATTTCATTGATTTCTGCTTTTTTTTTTTCTTCATCTGCTTTCTTTGTTCTTCTTTTTCTAATTTCTTGAGATTGGAGCTTATGTTCTTGGTTTGAACTCTTTTCTATGCATGCTGTTAGTCCTGTAAATTTCCTTCTGACTGCTCTTGCTTAGTTTGAAATGATGCTGTTATAATTATTTTTAGTAAGCCTGCAACCATTATACAATAAGTTGATTTTCCACTCTTCCAAAATCAATGTTGCTTCTTAACATTCACTACTTTAGCCATATGCCACAAATTTTGATATGTTGTCTTTTCATTTACTTTAACTTCAATGAATTTTTTATTGCCTTTGAAACTTTCTCTTTGACCCAATGGATTATTTAGGAGTGTGTTGTTTAGTTTCCAAATGTTTGGTGATTTTTCTGTTATTGACAACTAGTTTTATTCCATTGTGGTAAGAGAACACGTACCGTTTGATTTCAATTCTTTCAATGATGGCCCAGTATATGGTCTATCTTTGACTCTTGTTGTTGGGTATTGGTGGTGTTGAGTTCTTCTACAGCCTTGTTGATATTCTGTCTAGTTGTTCTATCAATTATTTAGAGAATGATGTTGAAGTTCCTACTATAATTGTGAATTTGTCTATTTCTCCTTTCATTTCTAACAGTATTGTCTTCGCATATATTGCAATTCTGTTGCTTGGTGCATACACTTTTACGATGCTGTGTCTTCTTGGTATTTGGACCCTTTTATCATCATATAATATCTCTCTCTGGTTGTGGTGATTTATTTTTCATTCTGAAATGTACTTTATCTGACATTAATATAGTTACTCCTGCTTTCCTTTGATTAATGTTTTCATGATATATCTTTTTACCTCTCCTTACTTTCAACCTGCCTATACTCTTATAGTTTTAGTAATTTTTTGTAAACAGCATACAGTTTGGCTGTGGTTTATAGCTCACCCTCATCATTTGTCTTTAATTGGTGTCTTTAGACCATTTACAGTTGAATTAAATATTAAAATATTGGGGCTTAACACTTAATATTTTGTTTTCTGTGTATCTCTGTTTTCTTTCTCTTGTCTTCCTGTGGATTACTTGAACAGTTTTTAGAATTCCATTTTGATCTATCTGTAGTGCTTTTGAGTGTATTTCTTTATATAGTTTTATCAGTGTTGTCCTAGGTATTACACTATATATACATACATATACACATATGTATATAATTGGTCAGCCTCTACTCGTGCCATCATTTTACAGTTTAAGCAGAAAATGCTTATTTCTTTTCAAGTCCCTTTACCCTCCCCCACTTATGTTTTAAATATTTTCTCTACGTAAATTTAGAACCACATTGGACAGTGTTGGGTATTTTGTTTGCTTCAACTGTCAATCATAATTTAGAAAATTCAAGAGGAGAAGGAAAGGCAGTTGAATTGACCCATATTTTGGCTTATTGTGTACTTTTTGCCTTCCTGATGTTGCAAGATTCCTTTCATCATTTTCTTTATGTTAAGGCAATATGGTTTAGCCCTTCTTTGGGGGTAGGTCTGCAGGTGACAAATTTTCTTAATTTTCCCTTATTCCTTATTTCCTCTTCATTCTTTATTTTCTCTTTATTCTAAAAGAATGTTTTTGATGAGTAAAAAAAAATTGCTATTGACAGTTTTTTCCTTAAATGTATGAAAAATATCATGCCACTTATTTCTAGCCTCCATGGTTTCTGATGAGAAAACTGTTGTCATTCAAATTGTTTTTTCCTTTATGAGTAGAGTGTTATTTTTCTCTGGATGATTTCAAGAATTTTGCTCTCTCTTTAGTTTTCAGAAATTTAATTATAATATATCCTGGTGTAAATTTCTTTGGGTCTAGTCTGTCTGGAATTTACTCAGCTTTTTGAATCTGTAGATTTATGTCTCATCAAATTGGTAGCGTGTTCATTCATTATTTCTTTGAGTTCTTTTTTGGCCCCACCCACTTTCTCCTCTTGTTATGGGACTCTGATGACATGAGTGTTGAATGTTTTTTATAGACTCTACGTCACTGAAACTCTTTTTTTTTCTGTTTATTTCCTGTATATTTTTCAAATTGGGTAATTTTTACTGTTCTATCTCTCAATTTTCTGATTTTTTTTTTTTTTGCTCTTGATCTTTTCTACTTTTAATTTTAGTTATTGTACTTTTCAGTTTTTATATCTTCATTTGGTTCTTCTTATGTCTTCTATTTCTTTGCCAGTACTGTTTCTTTGCTGAGGCTTTCTATTTTTTATTTAGGTGTGTTCATAATTTATCACTGCAGTGTTATTGTCACAGGTGCTTTTTAATCTTTGTCAGATAATTCTAACATGTCTTATCTTGGTATTGGCATATATTAGTTGCTGTTATTGTTGCTGTTTTAATTTAGTTTAAGGTCTTCTTCGTTCTTGGTATGATGTGTGATTTTTTTTTTTTTTTTATGAAAGAAAAAGAATATTCATTTATTTTTAATGACTTATTAGAACAAATACCTATAGATATCATTATATATATGATATATAAATTAATTATACAATATATCATGTATTAATTATTAAAACATACTCTGGTAAATATTATATATTCAATATGAAACAGGAGGAAAGGGGGCAGGGCACAACCTTTAAAAGAATTACATAGCCCGAGGACACAACATAAACTGATTAGAACAAAATAGGTCCAAGATGGCGGACGAGTCTACTTCCACTAGACCTTGAGCCTCAGTATACACTCATTGTAACACATCAGCAAGCTAAGCGACACACCCACAGGTGCCACGACAGTTCCAAGGATGACCATAAAGGTCAAAAAGTGGGCGGTGGCTCAATTCCTAGAAATCCCCACCCCTTCCCCAAAATAGCTGGAATACTCCTCCCACTCATCAGCGTATGAAATTACTCACCCCTATAAAACTAACAACCCCATACCCTGGTGCTGCCCTCGCCTTCTTTTTTTTTTATTTTTTTTTATTTTTTTTTATAGGTATACCTGGATTTAATTCTCACTTCTACCGCTTGGTAGCTGGATAGCCTTAGGCAAGTTTCATACCTCCCTGAAATTCACTTAATTCAGTCTGTAAAATGGCATAATAACTTATTATAGCATCCTTTTAGGAATTTTAAATCAGTTCTTGAAATAAAAGTACACAATATATAGACAAGTATGGATTCCTCAATAGATGTTTGACCTTTCATTTCTCCAGTATCCCACCCGCATCAAATAAAGAAAAATACTTTTTAAAATTTACGAATATTTCATTGTTGTAAAGTTAAAGCCATAAAAATAATCAAATGGCCTACTATCATACCGTTAGAAGAAAAAAAAAAAGGTGTTCATGAGAGTTCCATATTAGAATACAAGTTTTCCTTAGGCACCTGTTTATGTATGCTATTCCGCTCTTTACAATAAATAATTAAATTTAAAAGACTTAATTCCTCACTTTTAAGACCTTATTAGTTTACAAATTACATATTGACCTATGCTAAATTTTATACCGACCCATGCTAATGAATTCAGTACAGAAAACAAAAAACACTGCACTCAAGCAAACTACATATATATATATATATATATATATATATATAACTTATATGAGAATTGCTACTCCAGCTTTCTTTTGGTTTCCATTTGCATGAAATACCTTTTTCCATCCCCTTACTTTCAGTCTGTATGTGTCTCTAGGTCTGAAGTGGGTCTCTTGTAGACAGCAAATATATGGGTCTTGTTTTTGTATCCATTCAGCCAATCTGTGTCTTTTGGTGGGAGCATTTAGTCCATTTACATTTAAGGTAATTATCGATATGTGTGTTCCCATTCCCATTTTCTTAATTGTTTGGGGTTTGTTATTGTAGGTCTTTTCCTTCTTTTGTGTTTCTTGCCTAGAGAAGTTCCTTTAGCAGTTGTTGTAGAGCTGGTTTGGTGGTGCTGAACTCTCTCAGCTTTTGCTTGTCTGTAAAGGTTTTAATTTCTCCATCAAATCTGAATGAGATCCTTGCTGGGTAGAGTAATCTTGGTTGCAGGTTTTTCTCCTTCAACACTTTCAATATGTCCTGCCACTCCCTTCTGGCTTGCAGAGTTTCTGCTGAAAGATCAGCTGTTAACCTTATGGGGATTCCCTTGTGTGTTATTTGTTGTTTTTCCCTTGCTGCTTTTAATATGTTTTCTTTGTATTTAATTTTTGACAGTTTGATTAATATGTGTCTTGGCGTATTTCTCCTTGGATTTATCCTGTATGGGACTCTCTGTGCTTCCTGGACTTGATTAACTATTTCCTTTCCCATATTAGGGAAGTTTTCAACTATAATCTCTTCAAATATTTTCTCAGTCCCTTTCTTTTTCTCTTCTTCTTCTGGAACCCCTATAATTCGAATGTTGGTGCGTTTAATGTTGTCCCAGAGGTCTCTGAGACTGTCCTCAGTTCTTTTCATTCTTTTTTCTTTATTCTGCTCTGCAGTAGTTATTTCCACTATTTTATCTTCCAGGTCACTTATCCGTTCTTCTGCCTCAGTTATTCTGCTATTGATCCCATCTAGAGTACTTTTAATTTCATTTATTGTGTTGTTCATCGTTGCTTGTTTCATCTTTAGTTCTTCTAGGTCCTTGTTAACTGATTCTTGCATTTTGTCCATTCTATTGTCCATTCTATCTCCAAGATTTCGGATCAACCTTACTATCATTATTCTGAATTCTTTTTCAGGTAGACTGCCTATTTCCTCTTCATTTGTTAGGTCTGGTGGGTTTTTATCTTGCTCCTTCATCTGCTGTGTGTTTTTCTGTCTTTTCATTTTGCTTATCTTACTGTGTTTGTGGTCTCCTTTTTTGCAGGCTGAAGGTTCGTAGTTCCTGTTTTTTTGTGTGTCTGTCCCCAGTGGCTAAGGTTGGTTCAGTGGGTTGTGTCGGCTTCCTGGTGGAGGGTACTAGTGCCTGTGTTCTGGTGGATGAGGCTGGATCTTGTCTTTCTGGTGGGCAGGTCCACGTCTGGTGGTGTGTTTTGGGGTGTCTGTAGACTTATGATTTTGGGCAGCCTCTCTGCTAATGGGTGGGGTTGTGTTCCTGTCTTGCTAGTTGTTTGGCATAGGATGTCCAGCACTGTAGCTTGCTGGTCGTTGAGTGAAGCTGGGTGCTGGCGTTGAGATGGAGATCTCTCGGAGATTTTTGCTGTTTGATATTATGTGCAGCTGGGAGGCCTCTTGTGGACCAGTGTCCTGAAGTTGGCTCTCCCACCTCAGAGGCACAGCACTGACTCCTGGCTGCAGCACCAAGAGCCTTTCATCCACAGGGCTCCTTAATTTGGGATGATTCGTTGACTATTCAGGTATTCCACAGATGCAGGGTATATCAAGTTGATTGTGGAGCTTTAATCCGCTGCTTCTGAGGCTGCTGGGAGAGATTTCCCTTTCTCTTCTTTGTTCTCACAGCTCCCAGGGGCTCAGCTTTGGATTTGGCCCCGCCTGTGCGTGTAGGTCGCCGGAGGGCGTCTGTTCTTTGCTCAGACAGGACGGGGTTAAAGGAGCCGCTGATTCGGAGGCTCTGGCTCACTCAGGCCGGGGGGTAGGGAGGGTCACGGAGTGTGGGGCGGGCCTGCAGCGGCAGAGGCCGGCGTGACGTTGCAGCCTGAGGCGCGCCGTGCGATCTCCCGGGCGAGTTGTCCCTGGATCCCGGGACCCTGGCAGTGGCGGGCTGCACAGGCTCCCCGGAAGGGCGTGTGGCTAGTGACCTGTGTTCGCACACAGGCCTCCTGGTGGCGGCAGCAGCGGCCTTAGCGTCTCATGTCTGTCTCTGGGCTCCGCACTTTTAGCCGCGGCTCGCGCCCGTCCCTGGAGCTCTCTCAAGCAGCGTTCTTAATCCCCTCTCCTCGTGCACCAGGAAACAAAGAGGGACGTAAAAGTCTCTTGCCTCTTCGGCAGGTCCAGACTTTTCCCCGGACTCTCTCCCGGCTAGCCGCGGTGCACTAACGCCCTGCAGGCTGTGTTCACGCCGCCAACCTCAGTCCTCTCCCGGCGCTCCGACAAAAGCCGGAGCCTCAGCTCCCAGTCCCGCCCACCCCGGCGGGCGAGCAGAAAAGCCTCTCGGCTGGTGAGTTCCGGTCGGCCCGATCCTCTGCGCTGGAATCTGTCCGCTTTGCCCTCCGCACCCCTGTTGCTGTGCTCTCCTCCGCGGCTCCCAAGCTCCCCCACTCCGCCTCCCGAAGTCTCCACCCACGAAGGGGCTTCCTAGTGTGTGGACACTTTTCCTCCTTCACAGCTCTCTCCCGCTGGTGCAGGACCCGTCCCTATCCTTTTGTCTCTGTTTAGTTTTTTCTTTTGCCCTAACCAGGTACGTGGGGGGTTCCTTGCCTTTTGGGAGGTCTGAGGTCTTCTGCCAGCGTTCAGTAGGTGCTCCGTAGGAGTTGTTCCACGCGTAGATGTATTTCTGGTGTATCTGTGGGGAGGAAGGTGATCTCCGCGTCTTACTCTTCCGCCATCTTCCCGGAAGTCTGATGTGTGATTTTTAATTCAAAATTGGATGTTTACATATTGTGTTATGAGACTCTGTATCTTAATTAAATCTTCTGTTTTAACTGGCTTTTTTGGGGAAATGCTCTGGCAGTGAAAGGGAGGAGTACTACCACCTAAGTGCCATGTGTATGTAGAAACTAAGGTCCCCTGCTCAGCTTCCATTGGCACCTGAGTTGTGGGCTCCTCATTACTGCTGGGCAGGGGTAAGAATGCTGGCTTCCTATGTGGTCTCCAAGGAAACTGTATTTGAGGGGGGCTACTTACTGCCAGTGGAGTGCAAGCCCTGGTTCCCTGCCTGGACTTCTTGAAGCCAACCCCGTGCCTCATTACAGTCTCATGAGTGTAAAAGTGTAGGTTCTCCACTCAACCTTCACATAGGCAGAGATGGGGGGTCACAGTTTTCCTCTGTGGTGTTTGCCTAGAGCAAAGCAATTATAAGCTATACGATTTCTGACTTACCAGGTTGCTCTCGTCATGGTCTTTGCCTGGAGAAAACAGGCTTCAGTTGGAGAGTTGTCTGTTCCCATTGACGTTTCCAGGCTGTCAACTTCTTCAGCTCTGTGTTTGAGGTCATAGGCAAGAAGAAAACTCAGAGCAATTTCCACTGTATCATTCCTCAGGTCCCAATTCCCTAGCCAGCCTGCTTTTTCTCTCCAAAGTTCAGTCTTCTTATGCTTGTTTTAATTATAATATCCAAGATTTTCATTTTACTTAATGGGAGGAATATGAAAATGTATGTCACCTCCATCTTCTAGAAAGCTGAAGGCCCCAGTCTTTTTTTAAGTACAAGAGGAGAACACAGATATTTTGTTGGGTTACTATGTACCAGGTATTTGACTTGTATCATCTCATTTATCTTTTCCCTACTCTCCTAGTGTTTTCCCACTTTTACATATGAAGTATTCAGCTTTCAGAAAGCTTGAGAAACTTGTCCTAGGCCACACAGATGGAACACAAAATAGCTGGAATTTTGGACCCTCATGGGACTAACCAGCCTATGCTTTATCCACCATACTTATGCCCTCCTTCAATGTTCTCTAATATTTTCAGATGAGCAAAAGCTTTGCAAACAAGTTTAACAAATATCGTTCTCAAGTCTCATAACAACTGTGTAAAGTCAGCTAGAGGAAGAATTTCTTTATTCACTAAAGTGAGAGATTTTAAGAATAAATTACTTAAAAGGGGAGTTTGGGGGTTCAAAATATGAGCTCCTTGTTCAGAGCTCCTTGCTCCATGCTGTACCTACTGCTACTATAAAAGGTCAATGAATTAATCCACTTATTATTGGATTGAATACAGCTTAGATGAGCACAGCTCTAAAGGAATAACAGAGTGTTTACAAGGGTATTGGATGCCTGGAATGCACTGACCCCACTATTATCCCAGCCTTCCTAGTCCATTCATGGCCATCCTTCAAATCTTGGCCTCTGGGCTGTGAAGTAGCTCCAGAGCTAACTTTGCACATGTGACATGACAGTCACCTCATACCACTGTGGCTTCTCTGTACATCTGTCTTTCCCTTTGAGAGTGAGGTCATTGAGACAAAGAACTAAATCTTTTTATCTCTACAATCCTAGCACCTATTCTGGCCATTACATAATAGAGCATCAAGAAACAATATTGAGTGAATGCATGACTAAGGAAAAGAAAGCATAATCTGCCCCCGCCAAAAAAAATTATCTTATATTTGTGAGAAGGTATTTCCTAATTGAGCAGTGCTTTATTTAGCAAAAACATACTGCCTACATTGAGAAAGAATTGGGGATGATTATAAAATTACGCAAATTATCAGCCCCATTATGCTCTAATTTTTATCTGATCTTTCTCTAAAAAAAAGCAAGTACTTTTGATGAGAATATTTGTTTTCCTCTAATCAAAATATGAGTAAGAAAACTTTCAAAGCACTGCCTGAGTATAAGCTTTCTCATGGGATTTTATGGATTACTTTAGCTGAGGTTGAAGGTAAAGTCATTGATTTCCCCCATTATCTATGAGGCTCTAATCAATTAATATCAGAATGTATAGATTAGTTCCTGTATATTCAACAAAATCCTAAAGCATAACGTAACTAAAGAAGAAACATATGCACGGCCCATTCTCCTGTGTTATTCACACTGTAGTGTAGAAGAGTCATGATGCCTGGTCCCTTCCATTATGTTATTCACATTGAAGAAATAATGAGGAAACAATACAAAACTATGGAAGGAGCCCTGGGCTGTATCGGGTATATTCTAGAAACACAGTGTCAGCTTAAAAAAGAAAATAAGGAAATATTCATCAATTGCCTACTATGTGTTAGCAATCATATGAGATACTTTCATATGCTGTCCCTCAAGAAAACCTTTTGAAATAGACATTATTAGTCTCCTTTTTACGCATGAGAAATCTGAGACTCTGAGGGCTGAATAACTTGCTTAATGCTACACATTAACTGAAAGAGCAAGGATCCAAGTGAAGTTTGAAACAAAATCCATGCTCTGTAAAATACATCAAGCCCGTTTTGCTGAGTAACCAGTAAGAGTTTAATAAATGATATGTGCTTTAAGAATTAAGAAAAGAAGAAGTGATGGAAGGAGAGGAATGCATTGCATGGCTCACACCCATGTGATTGTTAGAGCATGAAAAGCAACATGGTGGAGAACTGTCAAAGTTGACCTTGCCATATGCTAGTTTGTGACCTGGGAATGTTATTTCACCACTCTCAACCTCAGTTTCTTCATCAGTTTTTCATCTTTCAAATGGGATTACAAGACCTACCCACAGAGTTGTTAGGAAAATTAAAGGAAATAAAATGTTTAATGGACCAGGACCACAACAGGCTCCTAGCAACTATGACTTTATATCCTTGGATGAATAGCAATGACTTTCAAAGGGAGAAGAAAGCAGAGGGGAGGGGGAAGAAGATGCATTTGACTTGGGAGCCCTGACATGCATCTATGTAGGGATTCCATCCACATCTGGAGGAAGATCTGGATCGTATGGTAGATTGGGAGTCCCTAACAGCTCCTGTGACCTAAGATGCTCAGGTAAAAACAGCCCAGAGTGTCTGCAGATGGCTTCTGTGGAAAACCCAAAGTAGGTCAAGTACACACGACCTGAAATTCCTGGGGAACTGGGGCCTTCTGTTTGTATATGGCATATCCTTAGCTTCTGTGCTATCTATGTGTAAGTCCGGGTTGGTGTCCTTTTGAACTTATATGGATAATGCTCTTTACATCACTTCTGATTCCTTCTTATATTTTTATTATACTGATATTATGCTTTCTGAGCACCTCCTCTTTTTTTTAAAATTTTTTAAAATTACGATCTCTTTCTGGGCTTTACAACTCTCCTATCACTATGTTAGGTTATATGATACCCACTGCACAGGGGGACAAACTAAGATACAGGAAGGCTAAGGGATTTATAGGAGCCAACATCTTATAGAGTATACCTAGTCATGGAAGCATGGAGAAAACTGAGGGCTTGAAGAGACTCTAGCCATCCACTCGTCCAGGGATTGGCAAACCTCAGAATGGAGCAGATAGTAAACATCTTAGGCTTTTTAGGCTATATACTATCTCTGTTGCCAATTCTTCCTCTCCCCCGCCTCCTCCTTCCTCCTCTTTAATAATTCTTTGAAATCTTAAAAATCACTGTTAGCCTGCAGGCTGTACAGGCCGGCCATGAGCCAAATTTGACAACTTTGAGCCATTGGTAGTTTAATTCTTCCACTTTCTAGGTGAGGTGAGAGACAGATGGCTTTAGTGAGGCACCCGGGGTCACCCAGCAGGAGAGTGATGGAGCTGGTTTAGACCTCAGATTTCCTCACCAACATTTTTCTCCTCACCATAGCTAAAAATCTTGGATAGTCACCAATTGTGGAAATAGTCCTTTACCTACTTAAAGTCCTAATAGGACCATTTGAAGGGCCATGGAGATTGGGGCACCAGGCTTTATCTCCCCACATCCATGCCTGTCCTCCTCACTCACTTTTTTTTTTTTTTTTTTTTTTGCGGTACGCGGGCCGCTCACTGCTGTGGCCTCTCCCGTTGCGGAGCACAGGCTCCGGACGCGCAGGCTCAGCGGCCATGGCTCATGGGCCCAGCCGCTCCACGGCATGTGGGATCTTCCCAGACCGGGGCACGAACCCGTGTCCCCTGCATCGGGAGGCGGACTCTCAACCACTGCGCCACCAGGGAAGCCCAATCACTCACTTTTTTTAAAATATCATTTTGCATTGCCTTAGTCCAAGAGTGTTTGAGATCATTTTTGTAAAATTACAAATAACCCACAATTATTGAATATAGGAGGTGATCACATCTTGCACAAAATAAAAGATGGAAATAAGAATGCCAAGAAAAATACTAGCAGGATATAGTAAATTTTGCCTTGGACTTCCAGTTGACCAGCACAGGGAGAGATTCATCGTTAGTCACAAAAGCCAGTGTCCAAAAGATGAAAAAGAATCAGTTGTCTGTTGCAACACACATTATCCTAGCTTTGAGACTGGAGAGGTATTTCCCCAGGAGCTGAGAGTGAAGATTGTACTATGTGACAAAGTGAGCCAGGCTGCCTAGTCAAGCTGGGTATGATGGCAAGAACTTGGAGGTTGCTCAGATTCTGGGGAACCCCTTGTCCTTTTTTCTCCAGATCAGGGAGTGGGAATTCTCATACTTTGACTTTTTTTTTTAATTGGAGTATAATTACTCTACAATGTTGTGTTAGTTTCTGCCGTACAACAAAGTGAGTCAGCTATATGTATACATATATCCCCTCCCTCTTGGACCTCTCTTCTACTCTACCTTCATCCCACCCATCTAGGTCATCACAGAGCACCAAGCTCAGCCCCCTGTGCCATGCCACATGTTCCCACTAGCTATCAGTGTTACATATGATAGTTTATTTATGTCAAACCTAATCTTCCAATTCATCCCACCCTCCCCTTACCCCCACTGTGTCCACACGTTCATTCTCTATGTCTGTGTCTCTATTCCTGCCCTGCAAATAGGTTCATCTGTACCATTTGTTTAGATTCCACATATATGCGTTAATATACGATATTTGCTTTTCTCTTTCTGACTTACTTCACTCTGTATGACAGACTCTGGGTCCATCCACATTTCTACAAATGACCCAATTTCATTCCTTTTTATGGCTGAGTAATGTTCCATTGTAAATATGTACCACATCTTCTTTATCCATTCATCTGTCTATGGACATTGCACCTCAATGTTCATCGCAGCACTATTTACAATAGTCAGGACATGGAAACAACCTAAATAACAAGCATTTTAAAATGGCTGATTTTCTATACTCTTGCCAGACATCAGTGTCAGACCTAACTTCTAAGACTAACAGCTGCCCTCTAACCTCTAGCTTCTCTGTGGCTCTAACATTTGCGATAATGAGAAAGAAGCACACCCAGCCCTCTAGTGGTCTGACCTATGCCTGCCCCACATTCTGTCTGGTCTGAAGGCTCAATGAACCAGATCTGGTCAGACCAGCTCCCTCAAGTGGAGAAAGAAGGATGATAGAACCTGGGCCAGGCAAAGGCTTTCCACACCAAAACAATTCTTAATCAACTGTGGGGGGCATCACTGCCACTTACTATTTTCATTCAAGTTACCAAAGGCTCTGCGCACAGTAGGTAATTAATGCTACTGGACTTTTTATCCACTCTGCCCTGATATCTGCCTCTTCCCAGGGTGGCTGAGGGTTTCCACATTTTGAAGACAAACTGTATTGAAGTTTTCACCTATGTTTGGTTGGCTGTTCATTGTTTTGCTGACGGAGGAGATGACGGCGAATCTTTTAATTCACTAGACCCAAGATGCAAAACAGGGAGCTTCTGGTCTGTTCCTCTTCTGAGGCTCCTCCCTGACATACATACACACACTTTCCTCCCCTTTCCCTGGCCTGCTTCCTGCACAGGAGAGTTGAACCTGTTCCTTCTTTGTTAGGTTCTTCTCAAGCTCGGTGTGTGCATGGTCCTGGCCCTAACCCATGGCACTAACCATTCAAGAGCCGCTCTTCCCTTCAAGCCTTCATTCTGCAGGGATTGCCTTTTACCCAACTGCTCCATCTCAGAACCGTCGTCCTTATTTTGCTTTCTCCTTCTTCAGGTTTTCCAGCTTGCTTTAAGAGCTGCGCCTCAAGTTATGCTGTGGAAATAGGCTGAGAATGGTTATGGGGAACAGTTATTCCTTCGCTGGATATTTAATGAACATATTCGGGGTTCCAGGAATAAAGTGGCAAACAAGGCAAGAGCTACTGACCCTCTTATAATAGCAGAGAGTACTATCTGCTGAAGGATTTTTAAGCCTGTGCCTTTAATTTTCCACCTTATCAAAGTCATGAAATAATGGGGATTAGACTTTCACTTACATTTCAACAACCTGCACTCACTTCTCTTGGTCGTCATCATCCCTCTGTTCCCATTAAAAACCTGGTCTTCCAACAGCCTTTTCACTAAATTTCAGGGAGATTTGCAGTAACTTTATCTCCCCTCACAGAATGAAAGGCATCCCTTTTTGCAGACATAATCTTTGTCAGCAAGGGGGAAGAGGATTAGGGAAAGGAGATCTTTCAGCGTAGCACACACCCAGTTTATGGTAAGTGGCTGGAATTTACCAGGTCTTCTTTGTTTTGTTCACATTCTTTGATTTCATAATTATTATCACTGAATCTTTCATGGACCAGATCATGGACCACGTAGCTAGGCAAACCTGTGTTAGAATCTTATTTTGGGATCTTCTTACTATGTGGTTTTGGCAGGATCCTTGACCTTTCTCATCCTCAGTGTTCTTATCCATGAAATGGAAAATAAGAACTACCTGAGGGTTCATGGTGAGGAATAGTAAATATATGTGAAGCCTCTAGTCAAGGCTAGCATGCAGTTAATGCTCAATAAATAGTACCTATTACAATTACTCCCTGTAGATTTTTTACTTGCATTTTGAAGGATTTATGATTACTTAAGCATCAGCAACTCAGTACTGATTTGGTACTGGACAAATGCTTGATGACTCCCTGTAAGTGCCTGAATATAAATGATTAGACACTAGACGTTTTGAGTTAGTATAGAAGATGACAGTATCCTTTTCTTTTAGGAGGAAAGTGCACCCATAGTCACATTAAACATTAAAGCACATTTGACATTGTAAAGGCAAAGCACAACAAAGCCACCATTGATATTTCATCTTGTAAATCTCTAGTTTGAACTTCTTGTTTTCACACTGTCTCTAACCTCCAGACTCTGGCAGAAGATAGGAGAAATAACTCCTGGAATACGGACTACAGTAATAATAGCATTCCACTGGCATGTCAACTTGATGGAGGTGAAGATAAAGATGCTTATTTGAACATTATCTTGTGTGATATGTATTACTGATATCACAGCCTCAGTGTTCAAAACCAAGCCTGGAAACTTGCAGATGTTAATAAATTATGGGACACAACCAATAATGAGACCCAATGCATTCTGATGGAAGAGGAGTTTGCTCATCTGGACACCTCAGACTAATAGAGACCTAATGGATAGCAAATACAGTCTGGTGTAGATAAACGTTGAATAGTGTGTTTTGAAACACAGACTAAAGAGAAGGAATGCCTAATGAATTGGAAGTGCTTTAGTGCAATGAATCAGAGAATGTTGGTGAGTTATGAGAGAGGATGTTCTAAATGTAAAACTCAAATCAGTCATTCTTCTTAGCAGGGAGGGGCAGAAATGTTCCCCAGAAGGAACTAATACTTTTGAGGAATCAGCATTTAAGTGACAGCAGGGACTTTTAGAGTCAAGGTTTAATTTCTGCTCTGTCATTTTCCAAAGTCATATGATTTGGAACAATTCTATTCATCTTGCTGAAGCCTACGTTTTTTATCTGAAAATAGGAATAGTCATATCTGCCAGGGCCTTTCGTATGATGTTGTCCACTGAACATCATTCAAGGATGCCTCCGCTGGGAGGGAATTGCCCACATTGGAGACATCATAGATTTGTCCATTTATTACAATAGTATTGTTGCAGATAGCCACAAAGTTTTATGCTTTTCTTTTAATCAATCTATGGCAAAGTACTTCCAGTATATGGAGGCGAAGTAGGTGGAGGAGGGGCACTTTTCTCTTAAATTGCCAAAAGCACTATAGGAACTGAAGGCCCTGAAGTTTGTATGGTTTGAGGCATGCAGAGTTCCTGAGGTGCCCAGGAGGGACCAGTTTGAGGGTGAGATGTGGGCACAAACTCTGATGGCGACTTCCTCAGTGTTTACGTTGCCCATAGAAAAGATGGCGGCCTCAGTGAGGCTGAGGAATGTGACAGGGTAAATTAACCCTTTGAGGGCCACAGAGTGGAGACTGCCCTTCTCCTACAGAATCCATCCTTTAAAATGGTGCACTGCAGAAAGCAATATTACTCAGCCATAACAAAGAATGAAATTGTGCCATTCATAGAGATGTGGATGGAACTAGAGACTGTCATACGGAGTGAAGTAAGTCAGAAAGAGAAAAACAAATATCATATATTTACACATACATGTGGAATCTAGAAAAATGGTACAGATGATTTTATTTGCAAAGCAGAAATAGAGACATAGACTTAGATTACAAACGTATGGATACCAAAGGGAGAAGGGGAGATGGGATGAATTGGGAAAGTGGGATTGACATACATACACTATTGATACTATGCGTAAAATAGATAACTAAAAAGAACCTACGGTATAACACAGGGAACTCTACTCAATGCTCTGTGGTGACCTAAATGGGAAGGAAATCCAAGAAGGAGGGGATATATGTATACGTATAGCTGATTCACTTTGCTGTACAGCAGAAACTAACACAACATTGTAAAGCAACTATACTCCAAGAAAAATATTTTTAAAAAATTTAAGAAAGAAAATAACTGAAATAAAATAAAATAAAATAAAATAAAATAAAATAAAATGTTTCACTGCAATTGTCAAATGACCTATCTGGCTCTTTCCCTGAACTGTGAGCTCCTTGCAGGCCTGCGAGAAAATTTTAATGCCCCTATATCCAAGGGAAAGTGTCCGAGCCTATTAGATACTTAATACCTTGTTTCTGTATGAGCCGTGCCTGAATCTCTCTTCTGCTGCCTTCCATTGAGGACAATGTTGTATTTCTAAGGTTATTTCTTTTAACTCATCTTTTTAAAAAATTTTTATATGCACCCTTCTTTCTTCTCTATTTTTAGTTTCTGTCAGCCAATATTTATTGAATGTACAGTGAGTGACAGTCATTGTGGTAAACACTTTTCAGTCTTTATTTAATCTTTAAAACAATCATGTGAGATCAGCATCGTCAGCTCCATTCACTAGGTAAAGAAAATGAGGCTTAGATAGGAAAATAGTAATTGCCCAAGGTTGCCCAGTGAGCTGATATCAGAGCAGAGATTCAAAGCTAAAGCCCCTGGTCTCCAGATGTCTCTTAAACCCTACTCTTTAGAGTCCTTGGCAATGCTGTGCTGGGTGTTCTCCCCCATCTGGCTCTCAAAGATTATGCTGATATTATCCTGTTCTCATTGACATGCACATGTTTGAAGTATTTGTATCTTGCTCTGTTCTATTCCATTATACAACTCCCCCAAACAAATCCAGTATCCTTGCCCTATGAGTACTTCAACTTTCATCAATTTTCTTTAGTTCCCATTTGTGTTTAGATGAGTACCCTAACCAATCAGCCTTAATTTTGTTCCATTATATATCTACCCATCAAAACACATCACTGTGGGCCATATAGGAGCTCTGCTAAAAGAATTACGAGGACATCCCTTTGGGCAAGAGATGTGCAGGAGAAAACTGAGTTTGATTTCATCATTCTCCTGCAAAAATTCCAACAGCTCCCTTTTTTGCTGATGTAATCAATTCAGTTGCTTGCAAGTTAGTACCCATTCCTTTGGGAGTTTGGACACCCATTTCCAAGCACATTTCTTTCATACTCTCTGGCAGAAACTCTTGCAAAGCCCTCGCATGTCTGTCTCTTTCACTAGACTATACACTCTTCATGTCTTACTCATTCCAGTGAACTAGTTGGTGAAATGTATCCCTAGTCTGGGCAAATTGTTTTTCTCTCTGTGCCCCCAAATAAGCCAAATCCTTTCATTTATTTATGTTATTTCTCTGAACTGTCATTACACTTCTTTGTCATCCAAACATGACCCGTTTCTAATAATAACTAGAGTTGGGGTATTCGTTTAGAGCCTGTGAAGCATGTTCACATATGCTATCTCATCAAATTTTCACACTATCCCTGTGAGAAAAATACTTAACCCATTCTTATTTTTCAGAGGAGACAATGCCCTGGTTAGGTGACTTGTCCAGGGAATGTCAAACACATGAAGTGTGTTGTTGGAATTCTGACACAGATATGCTACTGCTAAAGTCTACTTTTTACAATCCTGTCGTGTTGCCTCACTGTGGTTCCATGTCCACCAGGAAGCCTTTGCTTTCTGACCAACCTCTCCTCTCAACTTCTACATCCTTTGAAGACAAAGAGGTGTTTTCTTTAGTCCACTATCATCATTAGAATATCAACAAGCAAATAAACCAAGTCATCAGTATGCATGTCATGCAGACACAGATTAAAACTTAGTCCCCTCCTCTTCCATATCCTCCTACTCACCTTTAAAGAATTTTTCTAATTGAAATATAGTTGATTTACGATGTTGTGTTAGTTTCAGGTGTACAGCAAAGTGATTCAGTTGCACACATACACATGTCTGTGTGTGTGTGTGTGTATATGTATATGTGTGTGTGTATGCTTTTTTAGATTCTTTTCCCGTGTAGTTTATCACAAGATACTGAGTATAGTTCCCTGTTCTCTACAGTAGGTGCTTGTTGTTTACCTATATTATATATAGTAGTGTGTGTATATATATATATTTAAATTTTTTATTGAAATATAGTTGATTTACAGTATTGTTTTAGTTTCAGGTGTACAGCAAAGTGATTCAGTTATACATACATATATATGTATATTATTTTTTACATTTTCTTCCATTATAGATTATTACAAGATACTGAGTATAGTTCCCTGTGTTATACGGTAGGTTGTTGTTGGTTATCTACTTTATATATAGCAGTGTATATATTTTAATCTCAGTAGTGTGTATATTTTAATCCCAAACTCTTATTCTATCTCCCCCCGTCCTGCTAGCTATCCCCTTTGGTAACTATAAGTTTGTTTTCTACGTCTGTGAGTCTATTTCTGCTTTGTAAATAAGTTCATTTGTATCATTTAAATTTTGATTCCACATATAAGTGATATATGATATTCGTCTTTGTCTGGCTTGCTTCACTTAGTATGATAATCTCTAGCTCCATCCATGTTGTTGCAAATCGCGTTATTTTGTTCTTTTTTATGGCCGAGTAATATACTGCTCGCCTTTTAATCAAGCCCCCTTTAAAGACATTCTGGCAGCCCCAGCACCTGCTTTTTCTTACTGTTCCAGTGGCACTTAGTATGCAGCACCTTATGGTGAAGATCTGGTCCTTCATGGTTTTCTTTGTGCTCTACTTGAGGAACAGTAGAGACAACCTCTGAAGCACATATCCCAAGATGGGGTGGTGGGGGGAGGGATGGGGGAGATCTGCACAGTTTAGGGAATTAGCAGAAATTAAATGTACTGACTACTCACTATATGCTAGAGATAGTTCTGATGATAGTATGAATATCAACTCACTCAATCATCAAAGCAGCCTTAAGAGGTGATGTGCTATTGTTACCCACATTTCACAGATGAGGAACAGAAGCACAAGTGAAAACCTTGTCCAGAGGCAAAGCTAGAATGTGGTAGATTCAGGATATATTTCCAGACCATCTCACCCCAGAGTCTGTGCTTTATGAAACTATCTGTGCCTAGGATAGGAGAGTTAGAGCTGGAGTCGGGGGAGAAACTGGCAAGATGTCAGCTTAAGGAATGGCTCAGAGCTTTAGACAAACTGACTTTTTTCCTTTGAGAAAGTCACGCAGGGGTATAAAGTGTCAGGAGCTCTGTCACACGGATATCACGTGGATGAGGGATCAAGCTCTGTCAACAACATAAGTTATCAGTCTGAGGATGCTCTGTGCCAATTGCCCCATTAACAGCAATCATAATAATACC
Source organism: Orcinus orca (assembly GCF_937001465.1). NCBI lineage: Eukaryota > Metazoa > Chordata > Mammalia > Artiodactyla > Delphinidae > Orcinus > Orcinus orca. The sequence goes on along the minus strand of NC_064565.1, from coordinate 14,634,795 downwards.
ATCTACTATTTATTGACTAATTCCTGTGACTTTCAGTGTCTCCCTAGTATCTGTGAATAAAGCCCCAGCTCCCTTGTGCTGCCCTGAAAACCTCGACAATTTAGGTCATCCTTATCTCTTCAGACTCATCTCCCACCACCTCCCTCCTCACACTGTAAGTTCTGATCCTATCAATGGGTTTATTGCTCCCTGTACAGTCTTAATTTTGAGGGCTTTACTTTTTCTGCCTGGAATGCCCTTCATGCTGTCGGTGCCTGAACAATTCTTTCAGCTTCAATTCAACTATTCTCTAACGTGGGAAGATTCCTCTCAGCCTGGAGCTTAGCTCTCCTCTGGCACCCCAAGCACCTACGTGTGTCTGGATATTTACTCATTAAAATGACCACCTCGCTTTGTATATCTATCATTCACCAAGTTGCAAGACCCTTGAGGGTAAAGTCTGTCATATTTACTTTTGTGTCCTAAAATCTAGCACAGTAGCTGACACATGCTAAGTGTCAAAAAGTTACTTGAATTATGTATCAAACCTTGGTATAGGACTTGGAGCCCAGCTCTGATTTCCATATACCCTCATAAGTTTGACATTGCCTAGCGTAGATGACGGAAGAAACTTACAGAAAACTTAAGTGCAGAGGAATAAAGTAAATTATGCAAAATTGCATAGAATAAGTAAAAAGTATAAGTAAGGGGTAGATTTAGGAAGGATTCAAACCTAGCACTGTTCAGAGTCTGGCATTAGTTCCTAGGTCTGTACACTGTACTATACTAATGTTCTCCCCAGGAATGAGGTGACAGTTGAAGTTTGGAAAATTGAGCAGAAGAACCAAGAATCATGAGACTCAATGGAGTTGAAAAACAGAATAAGAGGGCAGTTTTAGAAATGCTTTAGGCATCCCCTTCTTATCACATGTGCTTTAACTAGAAAAGGGCAGGGCCCATAGATCTTAGCCAAGCTTAGATCACAGGTATCAGGGAGGTAAGAGAATCCTGGGATAAGTCACAGTAAAGATGTTGCCTATGATAATGAAAATAATCATAGCTAACATTTTCGATCACTTACTGTAAGACTTTGATGGTTTTAACTGCTTTATGTGTATATGAAGTTTTCCTTTTAAAAGCAAGTACTAACCCCATTTATTAAGTGAGAAAGCAAAGAAAAATTAAGTGACTTGCTCAAATTTACATATGCTGAGTCAAAGGACCAGACCCCAAACTCACACTCAGACTGTCTGAAGTCAGATCCCACACTTGTAACAATAATTCTACGCTGCCCCTCTGGTGCTGTCCTCTGATGTGGTGCTGACTCCCAGGCAGTTCAACCTGGAGGAACAAAACCGGAAAGAATCCCAGGCAAGGGTGGGTAGGGTATGGGTACAATCACGCGAGGTGGGATGTATTTGAAGTGGATGAGGAATTTGACTGGGAATTCCAAGCACTTACGGCAGCCTCCTTCTGCTTAGGGGCAGGTGCTAAAGAGAAATCCAGAGAATGCATTTATTGATTATAAAAGGGATCCCAAAGTTGAGCTTTAAAGTTTATTTAATTCAGCTATTCACTCACTCCAGTTTTAATAAACCCATGCACCAGAATGTCAGGAGACTGTGCCAATACATGCCTGATGTTTGGACTAAGACAGAAACAGCAGATCAATGTTATCAACACAAAGAGCTTAAGTGGCCACGCCACACTGGTCATTTGTTTCAGGCCTTTTTCCAAACAGAATTAGGTTGTTTTTTTTTAGACATGTGCTCTTTTTAACAGGGGGCAGTCGTTCTGTCTCAAACCAACCACAGCTTCGTTATGCCTTGTCTCTCTCAAGAGCTGATGGGGTACCACTGACAGGCCAGTGCCACCAGCAGAAATGCTTTCTTACAAGTCTTTCAGGACCCACTGCTGATGTTAAGGACATCCATGACCTCCCCATAGACTGAAATCCTTCTAAACACTGAGGCTTTCCGATCGCCTTCGCCACCACCTAAAGCAGGATTAAATTCCAAGGAAGAAAAATGCATTGTATTTTTACAAAAAGGGAGACCTTTGAGTTCTCTTTTGCAAATATTAAAAGCAATGCCACAGGCACTAATCCAAGTCTCTTGAGCCACTTTTCAAAGAAATAAAAAAATAAGTAAACTGGAACATGAACCAAATGAAGAAACTACCAGGGAAAATTGCAGAATAATAAAATAAAGACATTTAAATCATCCTCAGGGGATAATTATATCCTGGACTCTGGCTGATTTTGCAGCTGAAAGGAGCACAGGGCAAGAAGTTAAGTGACTAGGGTCTTCATCCCAGCTCTGCCCATTCATTGGCTTTGCGGCCACACCTGGGGCAAGGCACTCAGTCATTAGAGGGTTCAGTTCCTCTTCTGCTGCAGAGCAAAATAACACCAACAGGATTCACAAAATGGACTTGAAAGCAGTGAGAAGCTACCCATTCTGCCTGTTTTTTTTCCTTACTCTCATTACCTTAATTTAGATAGGAGCCAAGTTCCAACCTCCAGTTCCAAGAAAGGGGTCTTCTGGTGAAATCCGATCTCTCCAGCTATGCTCTGGAAACTGCCTCCTTTCTAACCTGGTAAAATTACAGAATTCCTCTGAGCTTTAGGCTAATCATCTATGAATTTGGATTCAGAACATTACCTACTTCAAAAGGTTGCTGATGATATAATGTACTATAATATAATATAAATGAGATAAATGTGGTAAAGCACTTTAGAGAGTGTCTGGTACATTCAAAGTGCACAATAAAAGTTAGCTCGTTATTTCTGGCTCTTTCATCTCCACATACAAAAAATATCCAAGTGTCTTTCCTCTTTAAATATTTATATATAATATAAACCTATGATATTAATACATAATTTATGATACATATTATATCATTCTAATATAGCTAGCCTATGCGTTTAAGGATTTTTTTTTAAGATTCTACATATAAGTGCGATCATACAGTATTTGTCTTTCTCTTATGACTTACTTCACTTAGCATAACTTATCGTGATCATCGTTTTGCAATCTATGTATGTCAGATCATTTTGCTGTACACCTCAAATTTATGCAGTGATGTATGCCAGTTATATCTGAATAAAACAGAAGAAAAACCACAGTTAATCGTAATAATAAATATACAGTGTGTATCTTACTTAACCTCTTTAGACCCTCATCTTCCTCTAGTTACTAACTACTTTCTCAACTTTCCCATGTGGCCAAACTTCTTGACCAAGTCGTCAGCATTTATAATCTTCCCCCTTTTTTACTATTGTTTAAGGAAAAATAAAAATATAATGAACCCCATGTCATTATCACTTGGTTTTCTAAACTGTCCACTCATGTATCATCTACCTCATCAACACCCTGTCTTCTACATCATTTTGAAACAAATTACTGACATCATATAATTTTTCCATAAACGTCAGTATGTGCCATTGAGAGAATTTTCATCTCTATTTTTAACATTTCCATTCACTTCTTAATAAGGGAACACGTGGCCATTCCTGATACAGATGTGATGGACAGATTGGTGGTTCTCTCTCAATTCTCTAGGAAATATTGCAAAATATTGCATGGTCTGCCTTTCTCAGAAGTGTGATTTCATCATTCTGTGTCACTCTCCCCCATTTTATTAATTTTTTTTTTCCATCAGGATAGACAATGACCACTACTTTATCAAATCCAATGGGCATTTTGGGGTGTTAATTGTACTTGATTTGTGAGGTCTTTTGATACTTTAGAGTAGATAGATCTGAACTAATGTAAATATCTGAGATTAGTTACCTCCTCTTGTTAACCTTTACTTTTTTAAACTCTTTAAAATGGGAAAGTTATATTACAAACCCTATAGCAGTTCTTGGCATAAGTAGTTACTATATGAATGAGAATTACTTTATTAAACTACTAAATTTTCCATTTGGCTTCTGGGATCCCTCACTTTCTTTGTTTACTTCCTACCCATCATAATTTCCAGTCACATTTCACAGCCACGGATTCCTTCAAGGAATTCAGGCACTTGGACCTGAGCCTCATTTCGTGGTTTATTTCTATATAACACCCTTAGGAGAGCTCACGCATGGTCATTGGTTCAACTCCCATGTCCATGTAGATAGCCTAATTCTCTCTGACTAAATCCTCCTTCATCCACTGCCCGTGGGTATTTCCATTTGGCTAATCTCACAAGCTCCCAAATTAAACACGCTAAAAAAAAATGTGTCACCTTTCACGCAGGTGATTTCACTATGAATTATCTCAGTTATCCCAGTAACTTTCGTCAATAGCATCTCTGAGACACACATACAACATTATTTTTCATTAGCAGAAGAGCCAGCTACACTTGAAGAGTGGGGATGAAAAGAAAATTACTTTGATTGTCCTGGTAATGGATCTCTCTTAGGCAAGAAGGAAGTATTTCTACACTGCATGTTTAACCCTTCACTCTACCACAGCAGCATTGTTCATGCCCAGTTGTCTCCATGTTTTTTTTTGTTTGGCCCCTCCCATAGACTCATTTCCTTCTCCAGGGAATAAGTATTTTTTGTTTCAATAACCCCAGTGTCTAGCTCAGGGCCTGGCACACAGTTGTAAATTAATGTCCAAATCAGGTTTCTTTTAAATTTTATTATTTGAAGTTGAGATAGCGTGTTGGGAGAAGAAGGCGCAGTCTCATTTTTATTGCTTTTATAGCTGCAAAAAGCACTTGTGAATGCCTCGATTATTTCCACTTTCAAGTTAAAGGTCAAAAGAGAGAGAACAAATGTATGGACACCAAGGGGGGAAAGCGGGGCGGGGGTGGTGGTGGGATGAATTGGGAGATTGGGATTGACATATATACACTAATATGTATAAAACAGATAACTAATAAGAACCTGTTGTATAATTTTTTTTTTAAAAATGTCAAAAGAGATAGGGATAGCTGGAGTTCATTTGGTTAAAAAAAATTGTGACTACAATTTTACCACCATCGAACTTAGATGAAGAGAAAAAAAAAAAAAATATATATATATATATGTGCTCATTTTCTCCTTTATTCTCTCATAAAATTTATTCAATTGCATAGATTCAAACTCGTCAAACTGTACACATTAAATATGTGCAATTCTATGTCTGTCAGTTATGCCTCCAAAGAGTTATTTTAAAAATAAACAGCTTACCCTTTCCCCTCCCCAAAATGTAAAATAGATAGCTAGTGGGAAGCAGCCATAGCACAGGGAGATCAACTCGGTGCTTTGTGACCACCTAGAGGGGTGGGATAGGGAGGGTGGGAGGGAGACGCAAGAGGGAGGAGATATGGGCATATATGTATATGTATAGCTGATTCACTTTGTTATAAAGCAGAAACTAACACACCATTGTAAAGCAATTATACTCCAATAAAGATGTTAAAAATAAATAAATAAAAGGTGAACAGAGAGAAAAATCTCCACTTTGGATAGGAAAACCCATTGATTGCTATGTAGAATAGAAATGAAATGTTCTCCTCCACCTGAAGAGATTCATAAACTCAAAGGGGAAAGGAGAGGTGCATATCAATAAGACTATAAGTGAAACGTGCCCTAAGTTGAGTACAAAGAATGGCAGGAGTTTCCAAAGCGTCGGCAGCGTTATCAGCGGTAGGCAGCAGGGGAGGATTGAAGAGCTTGGACAGCATGTGTGAACATAGGAGAGTTACCAACAGGCAGAAGTAGGCAAGGTGGGAGCCATTGTGAGACTTCACCTATGAACCGCAGAATGAGAAAGTAGAGGGTTCAGGGAAGCAACGTACGTTTGCCAGCAGCTGTATAATTAGAGTGTAGGATCATTATGGGATGAAGGGCATGGGGAGTCCCGATGCAGAGGTTGCCCAGGCTGCAGATGGACTGGAACGCCTTATGAGGTACAAGGAACTTGGAGGATGATGGAATATCCATGTCATGTTTGCGTAGAAGAGTGACTGACGTGATATAAGAATACCGTGTGTGCATTTCTATGTGTATAAATGCACAAAAATAATAGTGGTTTATTAGATTTAGGAAATTGTATACATCCGGACTCTTTACCTAACGGTGTATAGTCACATTTATGGCAACGTGCGACAGTTTTCCAAGATTTTGTTTTAGCCTCCCTACCCCGTGCCCAACATGTGCAGAGTACACTCCCATGGGTAGGGTCTGACAGTTGGTATAAATAAGAGAGACTTGAGAATTTATACAAAATTTTCCAGGCCTCATGCTAATTCTAGTCCATTACTTTTTCATTCAACAAAGCACAGTAACTTATCATACAAATAGCTTTGTTGGGAGTAGGGTGCTGTTGCCTTTATTTTCATTTATTTTTGAAAAATTAGTACAATCTCATCATACACAATTAGAAATGTACGTGAAGATATGCAGATAAAAGTCTCCTGACATACCTATCCCCTAGAAAACCAAGCCTCTTCTCAGGGAACAACTAATCCCCAGTGTACTGTGTATCCTTCAGAGGTATCATACAAGTATGAAAGTATGTATGGATGTTTCCTCTCTTTTTATTACACACATATTGGCACACGAATGAACTGTTCTGCATCTTGCTTTTTTCACTTAACGAAATACCTAGGCGATCCCTTTAGATCAGGGTATAGAAATTCTTCACTCTTCTAAATATGCACAATATTACACTTTGTGGGTGTCTCATAATTTTTTTAACCCATCGTCCACTAATGGGCATTTAGATATGGCTAATCACGGTCATGAAAACAATGTTGCAGTAAATAACTTTGTAAGACAGAAAGTTTGCATATGTGTGAGTGCATATATAAGAAATTTCTATAAGTGGGATTGCTGAATTGAAACATATGAACACTTGTTATTTTTAGAGACGGTGCCAAATTGTCCTCTAGAGACTTTGTACCAATATACACTCCAATCAGCAATTAAAAGAGTGGCTTTTTCCAAACACTTCATGAAAATTGTTTCATTAATCTTTCTGATCTATTCAGGTCTGATTATTAAAAAATGGTACTTGGTCTAATTAGTTTGCATTTTCTATCAGCTTTGCTTTACCTGGATCCTTTAAAGTTTAATATGTTTTGTGTCCATCATTGTCGTTTCCTAGATATTCTGCCTTTTTTTAGCATCTACCATTTACCCTTTAACCCAGGAGTCATTTTACCTTGTTGTTATTGTCTTTTACTGTTGTTGTTATCTAATTTACCAGAGGTAGAGTCAATTGATTTTCTGGCTTTTATAGTAATTCCAGTTTGCCCCACTGTGATCAGATAATATTGCCTGCATTATTTTTATGTTTGAGGATATACTGATACTTTCCTAGTGGTCATTTATTTAGAAGGTTCTACAGATCATCTGAAAAATGTTTACTCACAGTTATCAGGCTACAGAGGTTAAAATAGATCTATTGTCTACTTTATTTATTTATTTATTTTAATATTTTTTTATTTGCTTGGCTGTGCCGGGTCTTAGTTGTGACATGTATGCAGGATCTAGTTCCCTGACCAGGGATCGAACCCAGAACCCCTGCATTGGGAGCACAGAGTCATAACCACTGGACCACCAGGGAAGGCCTTATCATGTCTACTTTAAAAATTATATTACTTAAGTCATCTATATACTTCTTTGTGGTCCACTTGATTTTCCATGGAATAAAAGAGGGGAATTGGTGTCTATCATTCATTTGTTTCTGTGTATTTTTTCATATCCATTCCTTTTTTTTTTTCTATATATCTTATTGTCTGGAATTAGGCTTGCACAAATGTTGGGGGAACTGGGGAAATGAGGTCAGAAGGTCAGAGGTGTCCCCACTAACCAGCCCTCCTCAAATACCAGTGCAGTGGACAGTGTGAACTTAGACATCTCTGAGAAGCAGGAAGTTCAGCTGCTGAGGCGGAGACTGGCCCTTGGCCATGGGGACCCAGGGGAGTCCCCCCCATATATATATATATATATATATATATATATATAGTGATTATTTTGAGTAATTTACTTTGAACAATTTGGAAAGCTAATAGTTTTATTCTAGTGGTTACCTTTAGAGCTATAACTATATATAATATCTTTAACCCTCTTTTTCCTTAAAGAAAGACCTCTGATTCTGACCTCTGGTTATGACCAATGATTAAATGTCTTTTCTCTACCTTGCATTTACCTGTCACCACCTGGCCTTAGTTTATTATGTTCTCCTTCTTAGTGTTTACCTTTGTAATGCTGAGTATACCTATTCCTCTATTACTTTAAATGTTAGTGTTTCACAACCATCTGTAAAAGATAAGGAGCTCAGAAGATGACTTCTCTCACCTTCTAATCCTTTTGCCCTCCCAACCTTTCTCTCTTACCTCATCACTATATTATTTGTGTTTGTAACATAGTTTGCATTTCTGATACCTGTTCTTCATGCTTTTGGGTCATTTGTCAGAAAAGAAGGGGAATTGCTCCTTTATCATATTCACGTTAGAGTTACTATACTGATAATTTTAATACATTCAAATAAAATGATTCCCAACTTTATAGACGACATTAAAAATGGTTTATTTGTCACCTAGCATGCTGCTTTTAGTCACACACCAGTTTGTAGAAATGCTGCAGTGGTGAATCACCTTGTCAGTACAGATACAATGGCATATTCCCTTAATACATTTCAGAAACTGAAAAGTAATCAGAAAATATTTTTTTCCAAGTTGAGGTCCTAAAGCTCACACATGTTCCTTATAGGAGAGTTCCTTAGTCTCTCACTTAAGCCTGTATTCTCTTTACATTCTAACAAACCAGCTTATTACCAGGCCACCATCACTTTAAAAGCACAACATAAAAATTTTTGAGAAGTATTAAGTAATAGCTTACATCCTGACAGGATGCAAAGTGATCCCACAAAACACAGCAATATGAGGGAATCAGAGCCAGCTTTATGAATAAGCAACCAGCGTATACACACAAAGCTCCATGGCCTAAACGGTCCCTCCTTGGGCACCCTTGAAATGATTAATAATTTTGTCTTTGAATTTGTGCTTTGTAACACAAAGAAGCAGGTGCAGGGGGCTTAGAGCTCGGCTCACAGATGGAATTGGGGCCACCACCTTCCTCACCCACTGATGCTTCAGGCTCCCCCTCCTGGCACCCACACATGTACAGCTGCCACCCTTCCCTCATGGCAGGGATGTGGGCACACATACGAGAGATTTGGGGATGAATATACACTTTATGGCATCTCCAGGGGGGACGTGACAGAGCTGTCACTGCTCCAGGTGGGAAACACCAGGGTCCATGAGACAGGCAACCCGGTGGAGGCAAGCTTCTTGCCCATCCCCAGTGCAGGTACTGAGCCTGACCTGGAACCGATATCGCAATCCCTTAGGGTCGCCCGTCCTCCATGGGTTGGGCTGCAGGGCCATGGGAAAAGGACTCTGACTTTCCCACTGAGGTCTGAGCATGGAGCATCCATGGGGCAGCTGGCAGGAGGGGAAACCACCTCAGCTGGTCCACTGGCCCAGGCACAGGGAGGGCCCACGGGCACCTGCACACGCCTGCACACACCTGGCAAGTATTCCCTTGCCTGACAGAGCATGACATTAAATAAAAAACACCATAACAGGTCCAAAAAGCCAGGAAGAAAGAAAAATATATGTGTAAGTATTTTAATCCTTTTCAAAAACTTATTTATTTATTTTAATTGAAGTACAGTTGATTTACAATGTTGTGTTAGTTTCAGGGGTACAGTAAAGGGATTCAGTTATATATATATATATATATATATGTGTGTGTGTATATATATATATATATATATATATTTCAGATTCTTTTCACTTATAGTTACTACAAAATATTGAGTATAGTTCCCTGTGCTATACAGTAAGTCCTTGTTGGTTATCTGTTTTATATGTAGTCGTGTGTACCTGTTTGTTTGTTAATCCCAAACTCCTAATTTATCCCTCCCCCACTTCCCCTTTGGTAACCATAAGTTTGTTTCCTATGTCTGTGGGCCTATTTCTGTTTTGTATATAAATTCATTTGTATCATTTGAATTTTTTTTTAATTTTAGTACTTTTAATGGCATTTTTTTTCTGTTCTTTTTTTAAAGAAGAGACCCAGATTTTTATGTTTCACTGGACTTCTCAAATCACTTAGTTAGCCCTCTAAGTAACTGACAAACAGTACAAACAACTTTATTAATGGCTCTAACTTTTAGTGTATAATTGCATGAAATTATAATATGTGCTCCCTAAAGTACCAAGGCAGGTTATCCTCAGTAAGCTGAAAACGTGGAGGGTGTAGGAATCAACATTTTTGTTGTTTATTTGCTTCAGTAGGTCCAGTCATTCGTGGAACACCTTCCAGGTTTTTCTGGTTTTGCTGTCAGCTCAGTGAAAACATCTGTATTCCCATTTGTGTCATATTCCTATTAAATCGTCTGCGCATATGAACAGACTGCCTCCTTGTACTAAGCTTGCACTAACCATAAGGCTTCCTATTTAGGAGTGGGGAAGTAGATGAAAAGAGAAGGTATATGCTGAATAGAATCCACTTTAAAAGCTATATGTGGACTCTTACAAATCAATGAAATCACATGCATATACATAGCAGTATGTTTGGCCCTGGGAGGGGAGGAGGGAGACGCAAGAGGGAAGGGATATGGGGACATATGTATATGTATAACTGATTCACTTTGTTGTAAAGCAGAAACTAACACACCATTGTAAAGCAATTTTACTCCAATAAAGATGTAAAAAAAAAAAAAAAGGATGTTAAGACAATAAAAACTTTGTCGCCTTTGAGGAGCTTAGACTCGAATTGGCAGCAGCGAAAGCACATATGCACATTAAAGAAAAAGAAACAAAAAGAATAATGATATTCATGGTGCTTCCAAATGAACAATGTCATCAAACAACTATAGGAAAGAGAAGACTGTTTATTGAATACCTGACATAGCCCTACACCCTAGCACTAGGGTGAAATACAGATGTGATTTCATTGCATCCTTCCACCCATCCTGAGAGATGGCTATTGGTCTCCTCATTTTACAAACAATAAAGCTGAGTCTCAAATAGCTTAAGCTGTTCCCCAGGGTCACACAACCGGTTGCCATTCAAAGGCAGATCTATGTGACCCCAAAGCATTCACTTGCAGAGTACCTACTAAAGACAAAAGCGTCTATTTATACAGTACATTTACCATTTAAATAACTTTCACATCTATCACCTCATTTGATCTTCACAAAGGCCCTGGATGCAGAGCTCACTACCAGAAAGGGGAGCCAAGGACACAGAGGGGTGAAGAGCCCAAGTTCGTTATCCATTCACAAGCATGTGTCCTCGATCTCCCATGATCTCTGCTCTTCTGGTAAATGAATGGACTGAAAAATGACTGTATAATCAAAGTGTGCTCTGTCCAGGGTGGTACTGGATGAAAATTAATGAAAATTGATGTCGCATTAATACGCATTAATAACAGGCGTCTATTATTATCTGGCTGGCAGAAAATCAAACAATGAAATGAAATTTGGGCAAATTCCATACACACTTGGGAGAGGCCACATAGAACAAAGGAAGAACACACCAAAAAGAGGGGGGTTACTGAGAATTTGGAGTGAGTTTGGGTTTCTGAGCCTGCTGGAAGCCCATTATGAAAACAGATGAAAGTGTAGCTGCATGTCTTAGAGTGAAATTGTTTGTAGCCCCTGTGATTACAGATAAGCTGGAATCTCCTTGCTGGCGGTGATCAGGGTTTGGGTGTCTCATACATTTTCAGCCGTTAGTGACTGAATCTGACATCGTTAATGAGCTCCATATTGACTGTACGCTGATAACATGAGTCTGTCACAGTGGATACAGTATTTGATAATTCGTGGAACATAAAATTATTGATCTCTCCTAGAAACTCAAATCATTGTCCCCTCACTCAGGCTCCATGAGTGATGTGGTTATAGGAAAACAGCCCTCCTTGAAGAAACTACAATATTCTTGAAACGAAACCAGTTGGGCAGCCACAATAAGAAATACTGAGCATCTGAAACTTTGAGGCCCTGGGCAGGTGTTACATTGGGGGTGTCATAAAAATTCCTGTATATCTTCTTTGGAGAAATGTCTGTTTAGGTCTTCTGCTCATTTTTGGATTGGGTTGTTTGTTTTTTTGTTATTGAGCTGCATGAGCTGCTTATAAATTTTGGAGATTAATCCTTTGTCAGTTGCTTCATTTGCAAATATTTTCTCCCATTCTGAGGGTTGTCTTTTGGTCTTGTTTATGGTTTCCTTTGCTGTGCAAAAGCTTGAAGTTTCATTAGGTCCCATTTGTTTATTTTTGTTTTTATTTCCATTTCTCTAGGAGGTGGGTCGAAAAGGATCTTGCTGTGATTTATGTCATAGAGTGTTCTGCCTATGTTTTCCTCTAAGAGTTTGATAGTTTCTGGCCTTACATTTAGGTCTTTAATCCATTTTGAGCTTATTTTTGTGTATGGTGTTAGGGAGTGATCTAATCTCATACTTTTACATGTACCCACTACTGGGCATATATCCTGAGAAAACCATAATTCAAAAAGAGTCATGTACCAAAATGTTCATTGCAGCTCTATTTACAATAGCCCAGAGATGGAAACAACCTAAGTGTCCATCCTCAGATGAATGGATAAAGAAGATGTGGCACATATATACAACAAAATATTACTCAGCCATAAACAGAAATGAAATTGAGCTATTTGTAATGAGGTGGATGGACCTAGAGTCTGTCATACAGAGTGAAGTAAGTCAGAAAGAGAAAGACAAATATCGTATGCTAACACATATATATGGAATCTAAGAAAAAAAAATGTCATGAAGAACCTAGGGGTAAGACAGGAATAAAGACACAGACCTACTAGAGAAAGGACTTAAGGATATGGGGAGGGGGAAGGGTAACCTGTGACAAAGTGAGAGAGTGGCATGGACATATATACACTACCAAACGTAAAATAGATAGCTAGTGGGAAGCAGCCGCATAGCACAGGGAGATCAGTTCGGTGCTTTGTGACCACCTAGAGGGCTGGGATAGGGAGTGTGGGAGGGAGGGAGATGCAAAAGGGAAGAGATATGGGAATATATATATATATATGTAAAACTGATTCACTTTGTTATAAAGCAGAAACTAACACACTATTGTAAAGCAGGTATACTCCAATAAAGATGTAAATAAAACGAAAAACAAAAAACAAAAAAACAACAACAGCAAAATTCCTGTAGCATCATGTTGTCTTCTTTCCGGCCCTTCCCCACATTAATCATAGCATGGGTCTTCCTTCCAAATAACAACTTTTTGTTTCTGACTTCACAATTTCTCTAAACCCAAAGCTGAGTCACAAGACCATGTCTGCATAGGGTTTTTCATCACTGCACAATTCAGCATACCTACGGCTGTGGTGCTGGTGGTTCCTCCCCACATCTGTCTCATCTCCCAAGACATCCCCAATGGGCCGTGACACCTACAGTGATTTATCCCTCCCTGAACCTCAGAGCCCAACGCACGGGAGTTTGCTGGAATCTTAAACTGTTCTGAATATAAGGAGGATATTTGATGCATCTTCCCAAGGAAATGTTAAACTTGAAGGCTTTGGGTTTTGGGGCGTAAACCTGGCTCACCCCATTGTCAAGCTAAAGGAACACACCAATGCCTGTCACGGGCTGGCTTCTTTAATAGTCACAAGGATTACCTTTCAGGCTATGTATTTTGGTTTGTCATTCCTTGATATAATTGTATCTAGTTCTCAAAGACATAGATTTCCCACTCCAGCTCCACGTACCTGCCTTAGGTTTTCCTTGAGTTGCCTTAGGTTTCCTGTCTATTTGTACATAGATGCCCAGCTCAGACTCAGGACTCTGTCTGAAACACTGTTTTCCCTCTGACCAGAATCCTCAAAATTTCATTGAGAAAGTATTCTGACCACCTGCCTTTCTCAGGGGATTCACATCAGCTAAACCAGTTTGTCACACACCTTAGAGAGAAGGGCGATTAGCTGGTATTTTTCTGTTTATCCTGCAGCTTAACCAGCACAGTTAGCCATTATCCTTCTTCCATGTATCAACTGAGCTCATTTTTTGAAGGGGTTTTTTTCCTTTTAAATTATGATTCAATTTTGTGTTCCTAAAGTTCACAATACAAAAATGCTTAGCTTAATGATACATTACAACATGATTACCTGTGTAAACACCATTCATGTCAAAAAAAAAATTTTTCCAGAACCCAGAAGCCCCCAGCTGGGTCCCCATGACCACCATCTCCTGCCCTGAAAAGATAACCACCTCTCATACTGTTGCAATAACCATGTTCATGCATTTCTTTATAGTTTTAACTTTGCAGCAAGCATTCCTAAACACAGTATATTTGGGCCTCTATAAATAGATTTATTATTTTGTATTTGGTTTTTTGCTCAATGTTGTGTTCCTTTGTGGTTCTGTCGAGCTGTTATTTGTAACTACAGTTTGTTAATTTCCATTAGAAATTAGGGAAATACCCATTAAACACCAATAGGATTCCAGGAGCAAGTGCCAGAATGCCTCAGATTGAAAAATCTTGACAATATCAAGTGAGTGTTAGCAAGGAGCTGATGTAGTGCCACTGGGATCGCAAATATATGCAAACACTTTTTTTATTTTTTTTTACATCTTTATTGGAGTATAATTGCTTTACAATGGTGTGTTAGTTTCTGCTTTACAACAAAGTCAATCAGTTATACATATACATATGTTCCCATATCTCTTCCCTCTTGCGTCTCTGTTCCTCCCACCCTCCCTATCCCACCCCTCTAGGTGGTCACAAAGCACCCAGCTGATCTCCCTGTGCTATGTGGCTGCTTCCCATTAGCTATCTATTTTACATTTGGTAGTGTATATATGTCCATGCCACTCTCTACCTTCGTCCCAGCTTACCCTTACCCTTCCCTGTGTCCTCAAGTCCATTCTCTATGTCTGTCCTGCCCCTAGGTTCATCAGAATCTTTTTTTTTTTTAGATTCCATATATATGTGTTAGCATTCGGTATTTGTTTTTCTCTTTCTGACTTACTTCACTCTGTATGACAGACTCTAGGTCCATCCACCTCACTACAAATAACTCAATTTCATTTCTTTTTATGGCTAACATTCCATTGTATATATGTGCCACATCTTCTTTATCCATTCATCTGTCGATGGACACTTAGGTTGCTTCCATATCCTGGCTATTGTAAATAGTGCTGCAATGAACATTGTGGTACATGTATATTTTTGAATTATGTTTTTCTCAGGGTATATGCCCAATAGTGAGATTGCTGGGTTACATGGTAGTTCTATTTGTAGTTTTTTAAGGAAGCTCCATGCTGTTCTCCATAGTGGCTATATCAATTTACATTCCCACCAACAGTGCAAGAGGGTTCCCTTTCCTCCACACTCTCTCCAGCATTTATTGTTTCTAGATTTTTTGATGATGGCCATTCTGACCAGTGTGAGGTGATACCTCATTGTGTTTTTATTTGTAGGAATTCTTTTTCTGTATAGATTGGCGCCTTAGGTCTATTATGTGTTGTAAATACCTCTTCACATCCTATTGTTTGTTTATTAACTCTCTTAATGAAGCTCAAACAGAAGTTCATAATTTTAATGATCTAATTAAGTGGTGTTTTTCTTTATGGCATCTTGTCTCTTGTTTAAGGTATCATAAGATATTCTATCATGTAGAAGCATTACTGTTCTACCTTTCACATGTATATCTATAATAATTCTGAAATTTATTTTTATGGAGGATGTGGGGTCAGGTCACATATTGTTTTATTGTTTTCCAATTGTGCCAACACCATTAAAAAGATCATCATGTCCATCTGCTCTACATTGTCCCCATGCTATAAATCAAGTGTCTGTATATATGAGTCTATTTCTAGGTTTCTGATTCTATTGTTTGTTATTTTTCTAACCTTGAGCCTATATCACATGATCCTAATTACTGTAGTTATAATAATTCTTGATAGATGAGAGAACAAGCCCTCCCACTTTACTCAAGAGCATCATTAGCTCTTCTTGTCTTTTAAGTTTTCGTATACATTTTAGAATAAGCTTGTCAAGTTCCAAAATAAAATGCGTTGGGATATTGATCAGGATTCTGATGAATCAGTAGATAATTTGGGGAATAACTGACATCTTTATAATATTAAGTCATGAGTCAGTGAACCTGGTGTTCCCTCTCTCTCTCCCTCTCCCCTTTATTTAAATCTAACTGTATATTCCTGTAAATAATATTTTAGAACTTTCTGCATAGAAGACTGTACTTCTTTGGTTAGATTTATTCTATATATTTTATATTTTTGAAGCTAATATGAATTGTATCTAATTTTCAAATATAATCTCCTAATTGTTTGTTGCCAGTTACAGAAGTAAATGTATTTTAGTAAGTTGACCTTGAATCCACCAGCCTTGCTAACCTCATTAATCTTAATAATTTATCTATGGATTTTTTTTCATATTTTCAATGTATATAATTATAACATCCATGATTAATGGCAATTATATATTTTTCTTTCTGATCCTAATGTTTACATCATTATTTTTGCATTTGCTGCATTGGATAGTCCTTTAGTAAAATGTTCAGTAGAAGTGAGAATAGTAGACAACCATGTTTATTTCTGATGTCAGAAT
This sequence comes from Orcinus orca, assembly GCF_937001465.1. NCBI lineage: Eukaryota > Metazoa > Chordata > Mammalia > Artiodactyla > Delphinidae > Orcinus > Orcinus orca. The sequence continues at coordinate 14,618,210 of NC_064565.1, read as the reverse complement.
AATATCTTTCAAAATTTTATCAATAATATGACTTCTGTTTAGATATGTTTGTAGATTCCTTTTATTAGATAAATAAGTTCCTTTAGTGTATGCAATATTTTCTCTATAAATAGGTAGCTAGAAATATGTAATTGTCAAATGATCTTCCTGAATCTGATTGTATTATTTTATGATGTTAATATAATTAATCACACTAATTAATTTTCAAATGTTAAGCCAATCTTTTATTCTAAAATAGACCCAGAATTTTCATGAGAAATATATATATTAAATATGATATATATTTGTATTGGGTTGGCCAAAAGGTTCGTTCATTTTTTTCTGTAAGATGGCTCTAGTAGCACTTAGTTGTCTTTAACTTTATTTGAAACAATTTTGCTAGATTGTATGTGACAGCTGTCATATCAGCGTGCATTTGAAAAAAGACATCAAAATTGGTGAATTTTTGTGTGGCCATTTTAATATTAAAGGTGGAAGAAAAACAGCAACGTCGAAAATCATTTGCACTAACTGGGTTACGTGAATCGCTTTGACGTTTGGGCTCCACATAAGTTAAGTGAAAAAACCATCTTGACCCACATTTCTGCATGTGATTCTCTACTTAAATGTAATGAAAATGTTCTGTTTTTAAAACAAATTGTGACGGGTGATGAAAAGTGGATACTGTACAATAATGTGAAACGGAAGAGATCATGGGGCAAGCAAAATGAACCACCACCAACCACACCAAAGGCCGATCTTCATCAAAGAAGGTGATGCTGTGTATATGATGGGATTCGAAGGGAGTCCTCTATTATGGGCTTCTTCTGGAAAACCAAATGATGCCAACAAGTACTGCTCCCAATTAGACCAACTGAAAGCAGCACTAGACGAAAAGCGTGAAAAATTAGTCAACAGAAAACGCATAATCTTCCATCAGGATAATGCCAGACCACATGTTTCTTTGATGACCAGGCAAAAGCTGTTACAGCTTGGCTGGGAAGTTCTGATTCATCTGCCATATTCACCAGACATTGCACCTTTGGATTTCCATTTATTTCGGTCTTTATAAATTTCTCTTAATTAAAAAATTTCAGGGGCTTCCCTAGTGGCGCAGTGGTTGAGAGTCCGCCTGCCGATGCAGGGGACACGGGTTCGTGCCCCGGTCTGGGAAGATCCCACATGCCGCCGAGCGGCTGGGCCCGTGAGCCATGGCCGCTGAGCCTGTGCGTCCGGAGCCTGTGCTCCGCAACGGGCAGTGAGAGGCCCGCGTACCGCAAAAAAAAATTTCAATTCCCTGGAAGCCTGTAAAAGGCACCCAGAACAGTTCTTTACTCAAAAAGATAAAAAGTTTTGGGAAAATAAATGAAGTTGCCTGAAAAACATGGCAGAAGCTAGTGGAACAAAAGGGTGAATACGTTGTGCAATAAAGTTCTTGCTGAAAATGAAAAATGTGTCTTTTATTTTTATTTAAAAACCAAAGACACTTTTTGGCCAACACAATATATATAAAATGGAATAGCATGATATTACAATAATATCAATAGTATGTGGTTATCATGGTATTATCATGGCATGATATATAAAATCAGGGATTCTGTAATCCTTTTTATATATTGTTAGAGCATTTAATATATTTTAATGTTTTATTGAAGTATGACAGATGTACAAAAAATGAAATGTGATGGCTGTACACTCAATCATAACATATTGGACACTCCCAGGTAATTAAGTTTGCTAATACTTTGTTTCAGATTTTACTAGTTTCATGAACATATATGGATCTATAAAACCATGGACATATTAAGAGTTAAATAATTTTCAAAAATTACCACACTTAAGAATCTGGGACCTAAAACCAGAGAGGGTCAGGAGTAAAGATATTTGGCAGAAAGATTATTGATATTCTAACTAACTAAAAGCTAACCAGGCCCTCAGCTTTTGGATAAAATGGAAAAGGGTAATACATTTTGCAAACAAAATAGAGTGAGATTGCAGCAAAGCCATGGGCAATCCTTAAGGTAGGAAAAGATCAAGGCCTCTGAAATCTGACAAGCCTGGGCTTTGCATAACACTGCTGTCATTTACCTACTGTGTCACCTTGGACATTTTATGTACCTTCTCTAGCAGTCAGATTCCTCATCTGTAAAACCAAGAAACTATTACCTTCTTTATGTGAGTCTTAAGCAATTAAACTGTGCTAGTTTGTAAAGGACAATGTTTGGCACACAGTAGATACTCAATAAATGTTAATTTCCTTCTCTCTCTATATCTTCCCTCTGTTAACAAAAACACAAAGAATGAAGAAAAAACATTAAATGACTCAGGGTCCAGTTTTTTGGGTGTAAACAAAGAAGGAAAATGTGACAGTAAAGGAAAAGTCCAGATCAGGTGGTAGCTCAGATTGTGGTTCCTCCCTCATGTTTAATACAGGGGTAAAGTGAGCACCAGGTGTTCAAGCTAGAAAACGTGGGTCGGGGGCAGAGTGCCTGGAAGGGTTTGAGTCCTGCTACCTTGGTTCCCGCAACATGAGCAGATGACCTGTTACTTTCCTTGGGGTGTGACAAAGGACAGTGGGTGAAGCTCTTCTGCCCAATTATTGACACAGAGGAATCAGAGAGAAGGGAAGGGGTTCCAGGAACTGTTCTGGTAGCTACACATCATAGCTTGTTTAATTGCATCCATGTATTCAGCCCCCTGAGATGAGCACTGTTGTTTCACTCCACCTTGGCCATTCAAGCCTGGCTCATTCTCTGTGATGGGAGCATCACCTACACTTTGAGTTATCTCCTGGTGGCTGTGCTCTTCCTGAATCTTTTTTCACCTGAATTTAAATGGGTAGCCCAGGACTCCTAGACCTCTGGGGATGTTTCTATTAAGAATTTTGTATTTGTCTGTTAATAAATTTTAAATATCAGAGTTTGTGTTAAAACCAACTTCAAGGAATAGATATCCTTCCCGATCAATGTCCTCTGTGCCATTCTTGCTCTGTCATCTTGCTTAGTCATATGTCTCAGTGCTACATGCGTTTCACAGTCCAACTTGGTCTTGAGTCCAATTCAGCTACTGCAGTTGAACTGGAATCTAGGATGAAGTAAGGCAAGCCCGGACTTTTAAGAAAGTGGAACGTGGTTACAATTTTAAGCACAGGTCTTTGGCATGTTATGCCAATGTTTCCATTTTATTGTGCTTGAATTACTCTCCCTCCTACCTTCTTCCCCAAAGATTGCTACAAACTAACAGTGTCAATATAATTCACAAAATGTTACTTCAGCTTAAGTTTTCCTCATTTCCATTTAATTTTCGGGCTTTGCTTTTAGAGGATGTAAACCCAATCAACAATTTCTGTCTTCCTAGGGCAGAAATCTGAGACCTACTCTGGCCATTTTATCTACAACTTCACTGCTTCTCAAAACTTTCTCATTCCACTTGCCCACTTGATAGTTTTTCATCACTCTTTAACATATTATATATTTTATTTAATTAAATTGTCTTTTATGTGTCTCACTTACCAGAATATAAACTCCATAGAAGCAGATATTTGACTATATGTATTCCCAGTGCATGGCATATAGCATGTGCTCGGCAAATTCTTGTCAAAATAATTATCCAATTTATAATCAAATGCATTGAATTCTAAATGATCCAAGCTGGTTTGGGGTAAGGAGCTAGGTTGGAGGTTGAAGGAAAGAAACATTCAAAGAGTCTGCAATGAAATATATAATAATGGGTACTTAACACAATGCATTTTCTAATCAAATAGTACTTTCATATCAAAAAAGACTTGTTCTACAGAAGTGAAGTTCCGTTCTGTAACACACCTATTCTTTCACAAACCCTTACTGATCTACTATCCTATTCTGCATTCAAGCACAAAACTGACTAAATCAGTGAACAGTGGTTCTCAAGTGCAAATTCCGAGGCCTCACCCCAGGGCAACTAAATCATAAACTCTGGGAGTAGGACTCAGCAACCTGAATTTTAACAAACTCTCCAAGGCATTATCCATGGTCAAGTTTGAAAACCACTGATGTATGTCTTCTTTAAAAAAAAAAAAAACAAAAATCCCCCCACTATTTTACCTTTAAATCATCCTTTTTCAATTCTGAGATAAAATGAAAGAATGAAAAGCATGACTATGCAATAAATAGTTAAAAGTCTCTTTCTCCTTCCATGTACATATATACATACACCCATATGTATGTATGTGTATATATATATATATATATATATATATATAAAATGGATGTGTGTATGTGTGTATATGTAATGTATATGTACACACACACACACACACACACACACACACACACACACACTTGAACAAACATTTAAAATCTAAAGGTACATCCTTTGATGTTTTGGTAGTTGAAGAGTCTTAAAAGCCACAATACCTGCCTCAGATTGTCATTTGTGTAAGCTACATGTCTTGCATTCAACTTAGAAGAGTTGACAAGTCATTCTCAGACCTGTCCCTTCTAGGGGACACTTCTGTCACTGGGCTGATTGAAGGGATAGTAGAAGGATGCAAAAATAGTGAGACTTATTTTCCAATAAGGAAGTGACATGACAGTAAGCCAGTTCACTTCTTAAGCCATCATGACCCAATATGCTTGTGAGAATTCTGTGCTTTATAGAGACATGGAAATAGTGTTTTGGAGGGTAATAAAGGTAGTGGAAGGTCAAAGAAAAATAGCTCTCCAATAGTAGCTTATGCTTCTTAATCCAAGCTACCTGCTTCCTGAATTTTGGAAAACTGGTATTGGACACTTAGGGGAGATAATGAGATGAGGAAATCAACATTTGTTAGGTGCCCAATCTGGACTGGGTTTTTACATGCATATCTCTCTTAATCTTCTTAATAACCCACATTCTAAATTTACATTTCAGTGTTAGAGAAGGAAATTGAAGTTTAGAGAGGTCATGTAATTTGTCCAGAATCACATATATAGTAAATGGGGTCATTCATTAATAAAAAATTACTGGATACTTTAAGTTGAGCACTTTAAGGCAGAAGTTCTCAAACTTGGAACACCAGAGGGCTTAAAAAATACTCTTAGCCAGGGTCCACCCCATAGTTTATGATTTAATCATTCTATGGCACGACCTGGGTATTGGGGTGTAGAAAGACTCCCCAGATCACTCTACTATGCAACCCGGTTTGAGAAACACTGCTCTGAGGATAGAGTACCAGCCTTAGTGGATGTGAGAGTCTGGTGAAAGTGACAGATACAGCCTTATGGTATAGGGCAAGAAGTGAGGTCTAATAATAATGGTGACTGGAGGCTGCTCTGGGAGCACAGAGAAGATGCCCCTCAACCAGGCTGCACCTTACTTCCCAGAACCTAAGCAGAGTTACAAGGAACAGAGAAGTAAAGAGGAAGAAAGAATATTTAAGGGAGAAACAGAGAGAACATCAAATGAAGAGGAGCACAGGTGAGCTGTGGAGAGCTGTTTCCTCTGGAGCATGAGGAACTGATGCTGCAGGTGATGGAGTAGAAAAAAAAGCCAGGTTTAGACAAGTTGCCTTGAAGGACTTGAGACATAAGCTGTACATTAAAAGATAGATAGAATGCGAGAGACTTAGAGAAAAAGAAATTAGTCTTAGGGGAAAGTAAAGTTATATGAGTTTAGGAATTATCTGATCTAACCAACTAATTTATAGGTGAGGAAACTAACATGCAGAAGAATGACTTAACCTGCCCCAAACCAATATCCAAATCATGTCAGGGGCAGAGCCCAGACTGCATTACAGTCCTGGAGACCTCCAGGCAAGGTTCAAACACTGCAGTACAGTCAGAAGAGATTACATTAGTGAAAGCCAAAGAATCTTGTGTGTTTGAAAGAGTCAGAATTCTGGTTTGACATGAGAGAAAAGTAGACACCAACTGAATGGAGACAAATGTGCCATTTATCTTGTTAACAACCTCAGAGAAGTCCCTGGGTAAGCAATCAGCTATACGCTTAGTCTTGTTTCCAAAGATACTCTTGTTTTTAAGATAGGCGTATGTGGAACAGCTATGTGTTGAATTTACTCACTGTGCCTTCGGTGTATTATTAGTGGGTAGATTCTGGAGTAAGAAATGTATGAGAATGATTCATAATGCTGTAACAGATTTGGGTTATTCCAGCAATCCAATGTGTTCCTACTCTTGGGCACCTCCCAAGCACCTCTTGGGCTTTTCTTTATCTTGAAAGGATGGAAGCTTGGGTATTAATGCCCACCCCCCCCTTCCCAGAAGCTTACACACACATCGATGACCTTTGCTTTAAATTAAAAGAGCTAACACCTTTCATAACCCTCCTGTGATTGTCCTAAGGCAGCCTGCTTCAGGCACAGACCGACCATTTAAAGTACATTCCATCAAGGCACTGACAGAAGAGCACAACTCTTCCGTCCCAGCTGGTCTTGTAGAACATGTTTTTACATTTTCCTTCCCCGCATTTCACACTTATTTTCATCCCTGAAATAATTCAGAGGCTTTCTCCTTTCTCTGTATTTTGATTCATTGAAGTCTGCACAGTCAACACAATTGCTGCTCATGCCTGACTTCCAGGACTTTTACTATCATTGAGGAGACATGCAAAACTCAAAGCACATGCCTTTGTGGTCAAACACTGAATTGGGCTTTAAAAGAGTCTACAGTTGGAAACAATGTGATGTTGTTTGAACTGTGAGATGGACCATAGGACGTGAGCTTAAGGATCTCACCGCCTGCATCCCCCGACTCGCCCTGAATCATCCAGTGTACCCAACTCTTAAAACTCCAGCAAGACCTGAAGCTTTCCCTGCCACAGCAACCCATGCTGATCTTTCCCTTCTGTGAACATCAGCTGAGTTTCATAGTGTGTACCAAACAATTTAGCACTTAGCGCTAATTAAACGAGGCTAAACAAAATCACTTCTGTAGAAGTGCCTGCTGTGAACTGTACAAGACAGATGCATGGCACTATTACCACCATTAATTAGATTAATTGGCTTTTGTATGTTCATTTTTCCTCCTTGGCTCTTTTGTAAATCTTCCACTGGGGGTTCCGTATCAGCTAATTCATAATGGAAGGAGAGGAGATGCTAAATAGCTGTGGATTTATTAAAGGTGGGATTACTTGGTGGGGTTGCTTCGTGGCTTATTATCTACCGTAGGCTCATTTCTTCCTGCCGCCATTTTCTCCTTGAAAATCCTCCTTCATCCCTGCAAAGGGAACCATGCCAGAACTCCATCCAGCTAAATTTAGACAGCCAGAAGTGAACTAACTGTAACATGATTGATAATCTTAAGTCCAGGGAAATATTACTAATTAAATCGTGAAACATTAGGCAGGCTGTCAAGCACAGATATATTTAAAGTCGTAACAGCCCTTGCTTATTTGTAAAGGGTTTGCCTATTGAATGATTCTGGTGAAAGTGTTTCTATTTATCAGACCAAGTGTAAAGTGTTCCTCGCCATGGTATCTGCAAGCATGACAGGCCATCTAAGATAAATCGCAGCCCCAAAGAGCAATTTCTCCGTCATCTCTCATTTTCCCTTTCTCTACAGCCCTCTACCAGTCTAAGCTTCACTCAGTTTTGGAATTAACAAATTCAAAATTTGGCAACTTCTAGGAGCAAAAGTGCATGGTAACGTGAGGTAGAAGGAAGAGAGAGAAGTAACAGAGCCTGCGTGCTCATTTCGTGCCAGGTTCATTCTTGAAACACTAATCTTGCCAGTCCCATTCCACAGATGAGAAAACCAAAACACAGAGATGTAAAAAGAAAAAATAAAAATAATCTTGTCATATGTGGCCCGGCTAACAAGAGGCAGAACACATGGAACGGAGGACCCTGTGAAGCCAATGTTGGTGGTCCTTCTAGGGCAGTTTCACTTCCTGGGAGGTACATTTTCCTCCCAGGCTCTCCACCTTTACATCTATTGAAATCCTTAAGTTTGATGATAAAAAAGGCTAAGAAAAAATTCTCTCACATTAAGGAGTAGATGAAGGTGTCAGTGTTCTCCAGGGATGGTCACATTTATGAATTCAGTTCTTTGAAGGGATAAATCTCTAAAGTCAAGAGTGAGGAGAACTCTTTGGGGTTTGGGGGTCTGGCAGATCTTTTGCCCCACTGGCAGGTCAGACAGAAAACTGTATGACCACAAACACAGGACTCCTCAGCTCTAGGTATCCTTTCCTCCTTCTTTAAATTGAGATAATGATACCTACTTCCACAATGTTTAATGGGAGATAATTTTTAAATATCTACAAGAAGGCAAAGGAAAGGGGAGTCCGGGGGAGAGTAGGACTTCTCAACATTTGCCAAAGTGTATTCATGTGAGTGTTTGCTTGTTCTCTGCTTGAAGTTGGCCTTAAATATTGCATATTGTACACATTTGGCAAACATAATAGACATCCTGCTCCAGCACAAGGTATTATATTGAGCATAATAAAGTGTGGTTTAAGATGAAAGGCCTGAAAATCATGTTAAATAGAATAAGAAAGCCTTAATTGAAGCTCCAGAAGGATTGCTTTAAAACCTCTTTATCTTGGTTTGTTATTTTCCTGTCTGGTTTTGGAGGGAAGGATGCCTCCAGCTGATTCACCTTATACTCTAACAGCTTTCTGTCACTGTTGCAAATGAGTAGACGGATACTGTCTCTCATCACGAGGGTGCTACAGAATCAAAGTAAATTACATGCACGGAAGTGAAGAAAGGTCTTTGGCATGAAATCCCAGTCTGGGACCTCATTTTCATCACACATGGATTGACATCTTGCCAAATCCAAGGCTACAAACTATTGTCATAATTAGATTTTGAAAAACTATTTCTGATTTTTCTTTTTCTGTAATAAGGATTTGCTACTTAAAATTGTAAATTGCAGATATATTGCCAGGGTCTGTATCTGATCATTCTTCATTTCTTCTCCAAGCTCCAAAATAAATTGCCTCTGTTTTTAGTGTCACATTTGGCTGGCTTTAAAGTACTGACTCTGATGGGAGTGAACAAGAGAGAGAACAAGAAGGAAGTGCAGGCCCTTTTGTCCTTTGGCAGCCAGGGTCCTTCCCAAGCTCAGCACTGCATTGCCAAGTCTTTGGGCTCACTGGACTCTTAGCTTCATCTCCCACCACTCTTCTCTTTAGTCTTCATTCAGCTGTCCCCTGACTCTTTCACATGAGAGGACTGCCCTTCAGCTTATTCATGGAGTGACCATATAACTTTAGAGAGTGAAAGAAATACATTTAATTTTTGTGCCTGAAAAAGATGCATAAACTGAGACCTACCTGGGCCAGCCAGGACATCTGGTCAACCCACCTATGCCAACCTCCCCTCCAGTATCCTCCAAGCTCCTCCAACACTAATTGTGAGTCCCAGATTCTTTTTGATATTTAATCCTTCAATTTTTTGTATTATTTTGTTTTTACATACGTTAAATGTATGCCTTATCTCACCAATTAGGTTTTTAACCTCGGAATAGAGACACTCCTCCTGGAGTGCCTAGTGATGCTATGGGATAGTCAGAGTAGATATTCAAACACTGAATGAATAAGTGCATCAATTAAAACTCTTTGGATGGCTCCCTCTCTTTTGTAAATGGGAAAGAAGAGAGGTGATATTGTGATAATAGTAGCAACCCCCAGAATTATAAGAATTCCAAGGATAGTATTCCCATAAAAGTTAGTAGCAGCAGCTGCTTTTGAAGTTTTATTTCTTTAGAAAAATCTAAAAAGTAGTACACCATAATTAACTTGTTTTCTATTAATATTTATGGTTGTGTTTCAGTGAAAGGAGCATTGGCCCAAAGACATTAGTTGACTTGGCTTCTGGTCCTGATTCTGATGGAATAATTGTGTGATCTTAAATGTGTTTTTTCAAATGGATGGGGCCCTACTTCTCTGATCTGTGAATTGGGTTAATAAAGAAAATTTTCTTTCCTAACTCACAGACATACTGTGATGATGTATATGATACCATGACCTCATTAAATTCACACTCGATGTGAGAGGGGCTTTATCATTCATCCTGTATAGAAATGCCATGAAGAGCTTAGCACACAAGAGTGTGAAGTCCTCTCAACAATCTTATGTCATAAGTATTACTAACTCCACTGCAGCTGAGGAAATGGAGATGAAGACAGGTTAAATATGTTGATCAGGTTAGTAACTGCTGGAGCTGGGATTCAACCTCAGGTTCATCTGACTCTGTAATCAGGAATTGAGCTGTGTCATGGCTCCAGCAAATCCAGTGGTTTCCCGATGGGTAAGTGATTGGGAAGTAATAGATTGGAAATTGATCTTGGGATTCATTTAGCTTCAGTGGCTCCATGCAGGTTTAATTCAAATGTGTTAGGGTAGTGCATCTGTAAGACATTGATTTTTATTTCTGCACTGAGGAAAGTGGCTGGTTTCTATGCAGGAGCTAAATGAAAGTCTTTTTTAGGAAAAAAAAAAAAGCCCCACAGGTATGTCATAAGCATCCTTTGTTTACATATTTTTCCTTCCCACTACACAATTTTTAGAAAGAAATAGACTCCTTCTCTTAGGAAGCCCCCTTTTCGGAGTAGCAAGGACAAAGGCAGTGTTTTATTTAGCTTCCTATCTTGGCATTGCTCCTCACGTATGCCATGGTTTTGTGTAAAGAATGGATGAAAATCAAGGGCCTGGTCCTCTCTGGGTAAGACCATCAAAGAGGCATGGGCAGAGGTGTATTAATATCTATTTAGTTTATTGAATGTGTTCACATTCTATTGAGGACAAGGATTACATGGGGATGTCCTGCTGTACCTTGGTGGGTTACAGGACAATATTTCGATGTGCTACAGGCTGTACCATTAGGTCTAAAAGAAGCCTATTTTCAGATTACACCTGAGCAGAAAAGATGTCTCTAAACCTCTCCCAGAGATTATACTCAGTGGAGATGCTGCCACAGAGCTGGGGGTTCAGAGAACACAAAAAACAGGAAGGTAAAGCCAGAGAGACACAGAACAGCAGCAGCCTTCCCAGGGTCAGCCAAGGACTCCAGAACCATCAGCGACCAACAATCAGGACCTGAAGAAAGAGGCAGGTATCCTAACTGAGAATAGGGCACAGACTGGACTTCCAGTGTGCCCATGCTTGGACTGGACTGCTGACAGATGACAGTCACCTTGGTCCTTAGTGGGAAGGGCTGGAGATCTGAGCAGAGCCCATGCTTCTCCTGCACAGCTTGCTGACTGTAAGAACCCATGACATTGCAGGCAAAGCTCAGGACAGCGAATGAGCACGGTCTTTCTCTCCAAACCCTTCTGCTGTCTTAATGAAGTGCAGTGTTAGAGGCTGATATTATTGTAGTTAGATATTTGAGTGCAGTGAACAATGCTCAACTATGAGAGCTAAGATTTTCTTGCATGGATAGGCAAATGTTCCCTATGGAACGTGGTCTTACTATGACGTGCGTTTATCTGGCCATATTACACGATATACTTCCAAATGGGTCATCTGACTTTACCATGAGAATAATTCTGTGAGGTAAATAGAATCAACCTTATTAACCCCATTTTACAGATCAGAAACTTGGTTAATGAGTTTTGCTCCTGGGTCTGTCTGTTGGAGGACTGAGGGAACGAAAAGTGCCCACCAAACTGAGAAGGTGTCTTGAGATCAAACAACGAGGCAGGCAGCTCCATACGGTCAATGGATCCTTTTATTATAGGGTAACTTACTCACAGAGTGAGATCGGGATCCAGTAGATAATGATCCGGAAGCTGTACTCCGCACCCCTGAGGTGTCGTTGGGACAATTTTATAGTTAACCTAGGGTATGGGGGTAGATGCTTAGAAACAGAACTTGCATTCCTAAGTCAAGATTTATGAATGAATAACTAGTTTTGTACATACCGGGAGTATACCAGCAAAGGTCTTCATCATTGTGTGGGGAATAACAGGACGCAGAGGCCACCTGGTCCTAAGGATTATTAAACCATGTATATTAACGACAAAGCCCTTGACAACAGAGAAGTGATTTACTGCACAGTACAGTCCTGGGTAGGGTCAGTGCAGTGGAAGGACAGAAGGAACAGTATGGGCCTAGGATGGTGTCAGTTATGCTAACAGCCACACACTATCCAAATATTCAAGTTGTATAAACATTGAATAATTGTGATAATATAATAAAAATAATGCTCTTATGACAATGCTACCAATAACTAATTTTTAATGAGTACTCACTGTGTTAGTCACTCAATTATTATCTCAATTTCTCACCTCTAAAACTGAGAAATTTTACAATTTCTCAACCCTAAATTGGAGATATAATTACTGTCCTATCAGTTTCACTGGGTTGGTGGAGAGTTAGATGCATCAATGGACAGTAGAGTGCTTTTGCATGTTAAATACTATTCAGTGGTAAATGTTCGTTTATCACCAGGACAAATCAATTCCTCTCTGTAACTTACTGAATCACCCACATTTGACACCCCTGTCTGCTCAGACTTCTCTCTCTAGTTTCTTAGTAGCAATACTCAGAACAGCAATAATAAGAACGATAATAATAGTGCATTTCTTCCATTGTAGAAACCTGTCTGGCTACAAAGCCTTTTATATATTTGATCTACAATATATCCCTGGGAAAAAGATGTACCAGGTATCATAATTCTTATTTTTCAGAAGAGGTAGTTAAGATTCAGACCACTGACTTTTCTAACTCATCCCAGTAGCAAAGTGAGACTCGCACCCAGATTATTTTCATTTCACACAACAGCTGCTTCTGCTTCAAGTGACTGTCCCTCTTCTTTCCAAGCCCTTTTTGCCCCTGTGCCTTCTTCAAATCTTCTTAAATCAACAGCTTCTGCAATGCTCCTTGCTGCCCCGAGGGAATCTGACCTCCCATACCATCTGAAGGAGGCTCTCCTACAATGATCATCTCTCATTCTATTTCTGTCTGGAAGGCCTGGTTACACAGATGGGGGTGAAGTGGTCAGGATGCCATGATGCTCCTTCTACAGGAAATGCTCTTCCTGTGCTTATCTTGCTGGGGTACTAGAAAAGTCTGCTCAAGTGTCTCCTCTCCTGGGAAGCCCATAACCCATGCATGAAGCACTGCACTCTTTGGGTCTGTCCTGTACCCAGCACTGACTTTCAGTGAAACACGGGCAATGCATTCTTTCCCCCACGTTGTCACCGATCTGTCGCACCTGGCAGACTTGGGATCCTTAAGAGCTTGAAGCATACCTTGGTCGTGTCTATGTGACCATACCCTAGCACAGTAGATGGCAAACCTGCAGTCAATTTTTGAATGGATGAATAGAAAAATAAAAGCTGTTGCCTGTGTTACAGGGAAGAATGCCTATTGCTGCTATAAAGCAGCTGTGCCCTGATGGGAGTTGAAGTGGCTAAAGCATCCGCCTCTCTTTTTGCGGGTCCTTAATTGCTGTTCTTTCCTGCAACATTACCAACATAATGTGCTAATTCTTCCTCCGTGTCACCCGAACACATTTTCTAATGTATGTGAAGCCTAATTCTCATTTCCCACATTTGTAAAGGCCAAAGTTGTGTCGTGAACGTCTCAGCTCAGTGCATCAGTGAGTTTCTTTGGGGTTCCATCCATGGGGCCATTAGTTACCTAATCTCACTCTCATTCTCTTCCTGGAGTAAAAGGAAAAAAAAAAAATTACAAGGACAATGTGTGACTGTCTCCATTAAAGGGAAAGAGGGGTGAGCTAATTGAGAAATTCTTCCCAGACTAATTAGCCCATGGGAAGGAACAAAAAAAATAGATCTGTAAGCCTTGTTTGGCATTTACATTAATGAACTTGGGTTCCAGACAGAAACTCTGGGGTCTATTAATAAAAATTAGCTTGGAAACAACGTTGCAGGGGGTTCTTTTATATGGCAATCTCTTCTTCAGAAAGCTTGCTATTAGTAAATTACCCCCAGCAAGGGATCTGGTACAATGCTATTTCCATCTCATAAAATCCATATTGTCTACTTCTAGTCAGTAAAACACACTATCTAATAAAACTCAATTGTGCATGGTCCTGGGCCCCGGAAATCATGTGGGTAATTGAAATGAAAGACACAGAAACACAAATAATTCGCTGTAGTCAATAGTCCTAACAATCCCACCCTCCTAGCTTTTTAGATATAGCTGCATTTACCAGCGCTCCATCCTAATCTCAGCAGCCACTATTCCTCAATACACCCCAAGACCTGACCCCACCCCAGAACTCTATCCTCCCAGAAGAAATGTTACTTTGCAGAAAGATCACTTAGCTTTATAATCAGTTACGCTAGGCTTCAAATTGCCATTCTAGTTCTTCCTGGTTGTGTGACCTGAGCTTTTATGCTAGAATTTCAGTTTCCTCATTTGTATAATTGGGATAAAAATATCTGCGCTACAGATTATCGGGAGAATTGAGATAAACTGAAAGGGACAATGTATGCTAACATAGCTAGCACAGTTCTATATTCATTCTCTTTCTTTGCCCAGAGAAGCAGTGAGGTCTTTGATAGAAAGCAAACAGGGACCAGAGTGAAGAAACTAAGAGACCCTAAAAAACTTCTAAGAGTGTATAATTGTTCTCTGTATAAATAATGAATGGCCAGGTTTTTAAGTCTTCGGTAGCCTTATAATTGCATCGTATCTAAGAATACATTACTGGCTAGAGAGAAGGGAGTTTACCAATTCAGCTCTAATTGAGGGCTGGGTGTGTATCCAGAAAGCAACAGGAGCACCGGTGACTGACAACTCAGCTTCCCACCAAGCTCAGCTACAGGGAAGAGGAGGAACCCTGGTCGTCCTATACCTCTTTGGGCCTCAGTCTTACATGGAGGATGTAAACATGATTGCCTCATATTCTCTGTGTTTCTATTATACACATCTACATGCGTTGAGTAAGGATGGGCTTGCAGAGAGAGAAGAATAAAATGAATGGACAACTTAAGTGTTCATAGGAAGAGCTTCTCTTTATCAAAGTAATGTCTGTTTCCTTCTGAAGCTGTGAATGCTATTTCCCCTTGGGGAGACTTTAAGTGTGTCTCACCATCTAGCTACTTCCACTCCTACTCCTTTCTCCACAACTTCTGTCACCAACATTTACATTGAGATCTACACCTCCATGGGATTTTTTGGTTCATTTTTCTGTTTTGTTTTGTTTTATATCTAGAGTGTTTACACAGATGGTGATTCTTGTATATGTCTCATAATGCAAGTTTCTCTTTGCCGTGTAAACTTCATATATTCCTATTTCCTTCTCTAAAGCTAGGACAGGCACAACCTCCTTCATGAAGACTTAGTGATGGCCTTGATCTTTATTCATCATGCAATTCTCTGAACACCTGTACAATGTATTATTGTGGCAATAATGACCCCTAAATCTAGATGAACTAACATTAGATGTGGAGCATTGAAATTGTTTTATCCAAATAATCTAGGACATGAGGTCTTCATATAAAAAGACTGTGATGCCCCATTTTCAATTAAATACAGTTTCCCTTTTTTTTCTAAGTGTATAGTCTTGTCTTGTAATCATCTGAGGCTCTCAAGGATAGGGGCCATGGCTGTTACATCATACATAGCCCCAGAACTGAATCAGAGAAACCTGAAAAACAGCCCCAAGCTTTCCTGTTTTAAACTTTTCCATTGCTGCAGCCATAGGGTGACTAGAATGGGAAGAGGAACTAACAATAGGGGGAAAAAAAGTGCTACCACTAGTGCTAACCATAGGACTAAAGTGTGTGTGTGTGTGTGTGTGTGTGTGTGTGTGAAACATACAAAGTCAAGTTAACACTAGAGCTGACTGGCTGGGAGCAGTGGAATTCTTCCATACACATTGCTTGTATTAATTGTCACATCCTTCCAGCAGTGTCCCTTCATCAGGAAAGCTCTGGCAATTGTAAACAACATGCTTGATGCTCTTTTGCCGTTGTATATGCTATTTTGTCTTTGGGGATGTCCCATTCCCAACTTCTTTAGGTCTTAGACATAACATCCTCTGAAAGAGGTGATCCCTTCTGATCTAGGCTGGATAAGATGTCCCTCCCCTGAGTTACCCTGTTTCTCAATTTTTCCTTTCAAATGACTCACTTTATGTTGTGTTCTGTGTACACACCTGTCTTCTTCACCAGGCCATGATTCCTCAAAAGCTAGATGGCCCTTTCCATCTCCACCATTCACTGCCTAGAACAGCCTTCGCCTCAGCATTGAGATTCCATCAGTGTTTTTTAAATGTCTGAATAAATATATAAACAAGTAAAGCTGCATATTACACTTTTAGGACATCTCCTTTTCTTTATTTTATTCCAAATTTGCTCTCCATATTAATTTTAGTTAGATTTTATTAGCATATAAATGAGAAAGGAGAGGAAAGAAAGGAAATTTTCAATTCTGGTTGGATCTACACAGGACTTGCTGTAGAGAAAACCCCAGTGAAGTCTTTTGACTTTGAGTGGCAATCAAACATAAACGCTGAGCCCATTTGCCGATTATGTAGCTGTCACAGCTTAGAACCAAATTCCATAAGTCGAGTCCAATTCTAGAGAAATTTTCATTGTCAGCACACGTGTTGAACACATACAAAACATTGCTGTTTTGGATGCTTTAAAACAAAGGGATGGAATTAAAACCAGTGTCTAATTTTAAGATGCTTACATTCTGGTAAGGAGAGATGACCTATATATAAATGTGGTTGCCAGGTATAGAAACAGTGTCAGGAACAGTAGAGATCAGGATGAATTTGTACTTGCCCATGAACAGATGGCAAGTCTTGCACATGTGGAGAAGTTGGTGGCCATTCTGGGTGAAAGAAATTACAGGATCACGGTCAGCCGAGGACTCTGAGCCTCGAGACTGATGTCGTTTGCTGAAGTAAACAGCATGTGGAGAAGGGCACTGGGTTATAAACCAGGAGCTTAGCCAAGGCAGTGCCTTGCCAAGTCTTTCTCTACCGCGTTTGACATCTGGGGGCAATTCAATTTTGCTGGATTTCATGGAGAACTTCAGAGCAGTGAGCACAGATTTCCTCAATGAAAAATAAAGAATTGAAAAATGTTAGATCAAAGAGGAAAGCGGTTATTCATTACAGAGGAGGAAGCTTATGGCAACAAGCTGGTGGAGTGGAAGCCAGAGGCCACCATCCCCTTCTCTGCGGCAGCATCTCACAGGAGTTTATGGTCAGAGTCGAAGGAAACCCAGACCCTGACTAAAGGTTGAATGTCCCTGGGCTCCTTTTCCTTTCCCTCTATAGGTATCCTCTCCTACGCAACAACAGACGAGAGCAGAGGGCCAGCACACGGAGGGTCCATTGGTTCTTAAAACATATTCATGTCATGATTCATATGGAGCAATGGTCAAGACCTTGGTTTTTCATTCAGGGTACTTAGAATGACCCAACACTACTGTCCTGGAGGACTCTGCATTCTTAATGGAGCAGTATTGAGAGAAGTTTTAGTATGACGTCTAATTCACAGATGTTAAGGAGCTGTGACTTTTAGGGACAAGTCTACATGCTTTTTCATATAGACCTTAAACTTTGTTTTTGCACTTGTGTTTCTCTAAGATTCACCATTTTATCTTTCTTTTTTAATTTTTATGTTCGATTGAAGTATAGTTGATTTATAATGTTGTGTTAGTTTCAGGGATACAGCAAAGTGATTAAGTTTTATGTGCATATATCCATTCTTTTTCAGATTTCTTTTCCCATATAGGTGATTACAGAGTATTGAGTAGAGTTCCCTGTGCTATACAGTAGGTCTCTGTTGATTATTTACCCTGTATGTAGTAGTGTGTATCTGTTAATCCCAAACTCCTAATTTATCCCTCCCCGCCCCCATGTTTCCCCTTTGGTAACCACAAATTTGTTGTCGAAGTCTGTGAGTCTGTTTCTGTTTTGTAAATAAATTCCTTTGTATCATTTTATCCCTCAAATGCCATACATTGAAGCTTCCACTAATCTGGCATCCTCAGAGCATCTGGAGATCCAGGGGAAGCTGTGTTCTGCTCTCAAAACCAAGTTGAAGAATTAGTCCCTGAGGTTGAAAGAAAATCTATTTGACTTGATTATTGACAGAGGAATTATTCTATTACTTCTATCTAATCTGCTTAATAGGGCATAGAAGAACCCACGTGATCTGAGCCTCTCTAGCTGCTAACCCTCCAGTCTCTCTCTCAATCTTTCTCTCTCCTTCTCTCACTGTCTCTCTCTCTCTCTCTCTTACACACACACAGAGCTCTGTATCCGCCCTCTAGAGTGACTCATAATTCTAGAAGGAGCTATGCTAGGCACACTACCATCAGCCTTTGCATAGAAAACTGTTCCTCCCTAGAATACTTCTTGCCTAACTCTTAGCCCTGCAGGACTCCACTGATGCTGTATACTGTGCGCGAGACTGGGATAGATTTTCTTGCACTTCACCACTACAATTGTTCAGACTTTCTTTCATCCTAGAAATAAACCGCTATGGTAATCATCCATTCACTTGTTTTACTTTTTCTCCTATAAGACTATGAGCTACTCCTAGGCAAAGGCCATGATTTTTATTTTTAATCAAGAAATTATAATATCTTTATAACACGATAAAAGAAGTAGGATAAAGTATTTCATGGAAAGCTCCCTCTTTCCAGAACTACAACACACATCCATGAGCGTGTACACACACGCACACAGATCCAAGAGCTGAAAAAATCCTCAAAACGCCATCTGATCACCTTCATGCCATTGAACAAAGAATTATTTCCATTTGAAAGATGTTAAAGAGAAGTTGAAAGAATCTCCTGAAGTAGGTCCAGCCCTTGACAAAGCAGTGGGGTGGTCTGCATTGTGAAGTTACCTATGTTGGTGTATCCTTCTTTAAATGACCCTCACCTCCTCTCGGGAAGGAAGATGGGCTCTCAGTGCTGATACTTGGAGATCGTGTACTTGTCACATGAGAAAGTCTTCAGTGTGCTCACGTGCAGGGTTTCCAGAGAGTGGCAAAGGAGACTCTCGTCTATAATTATTCACTTCCTTTGGTTTCTCATTAGGACTTTCTGTGGCTGAATTAAGTCTATTTATTGAGAATTCTGCGCCTAATCATTGTTATCCATTATAGGGAGGATTTGGTATTTTCAAGTATCTTTAATGGGATTTTGAGCTTTGAATTTCATGGGAAGAATTGAAATTTGATACATGTTGATAGTGACTGTAAATAGGCAGCTGACAAAAATGTACATTGCTGGTGTGTTAATTTACACAATTTTTATTTTAAAAGGACTTTCATGAGCAATATTTTGTTTTATCCTCAGAACAGCCCATTTGAAGCAGGTCAGGCAGAGGCCACCATACCCTTTAACAAGGTGCAGAGAGGAAGAGCCAGGTATTTGAAGCCAGGAAGCTGGTGCCAGCTCTCTTGACACCTGGGCAGGTGTACTTTCCAGAAGCTGCCACTTCAGTTTGTATCCTAGTTGCTAAATGTCCAGGTGCCTAACATGCCAAAATCATTCACGCCACTAAGTTTGTTCTAAAATGCAAGCGTGCGCGCGCGCGCACACACACACACACACACACACTTACTCTCCTGATGTTTCCTGAATGAGAGGTAGAACACAGGAATACTAGAACATTTTTAAGTCAAATTCAAATTCTTTCAATGCTAAGAAGCTGAACACCCCAGCCGGTTCACCTAGGAGTTCTCCTTTTAGAAATTTACTCTAAATAGAAAAAGAGACAAGGGAACAGATTTTGATGTTCGTTTCAGAATTATGAAAGTGAAAATGAACTTTAACATTGGAAGCATAGTTAGAGAATTTACATTGTATCCATAAATATGAGTTGAAGGAAAGTTTGAACAAATGAAGATGCCTGGCTGTGTGCTTGTCCCCCCATGCTGCTCACGCCTTGCCCCACCCCAGGGTCTCCGAGGTAAACTGTCTCATGTTTTCAAGTGTTATAAGCTACAGTGAATGCTTTTAAATATTCTCACTTAATTTTGGTTTACATATTCCAAAAGCTATTTCAAAAATACTTTACAATGGAAATGTCAAATTTCCGTGAGGCAAAGACTTGTGTTGTTTGTGTTCCCTGCTATATCCTCAGGTCCTTGAACTGTGCCTATAAAACAGTAGGCATCATATATATATATATATATAAAATGTATGTGTGTATATATATACATATATATATATACATAACATACACACACATATGTGGAATTATATATATATGGAATTCTACTTATAATTCCATATACATATAAATATATATGGAATTCAAGAATATTACCACAGTTTCCCTTGAACATACTGAATTCCTATAAAATTGAGGGCAAATATGTCTTTTTAATATTTTGTACTACAGGTTCATTGTATACAGTTCATGTTTTCTTGGGACCCATCTCAGCTGTGAGTGTTCCATTAAATTCTTTTTTATTGGGACCTCCTTGGTGGCGCAGTGGTTAAGAATCCGCCTGCCAATGCAGGGACAGGGGTTCGAGCCCTGGTCCGGGAAGATCCCACGTGCCGCGGAGCAACTAAGCCCGTGCGCCACAACTACTGAGACTGTGCTCTAGAGCCCGTGAGTCACAGCTACGGAAGCCCACATGCCGCAGCTACTGAAGCCTGCGCGCCTAGAGCCCGTGCTCCGCAGCTAGAAGCCACGGAAATGAGAAGCCCGTGCACCGCAACGAAGAGTAGCCCCCGCTCGCCTCAATGAGAGAAAACCCGCGCGCGGCAACGAAGACCAAACGCAGACAAAAATAAAAATAAATAGTTTTCTAAAATACCACAAAAGGGCTTCCCTGGTGGCACAGTGGTTGAGAGTCCGCCTGCCGATGCAGGGGACAGGGGTTTGTGCCCTGGTCCGGGAAGATCCCACATTCCGCGGAGCGGCTGAGCCTGTGAGCCATGGCCGCTGAGCCTGTGCGTCCGGAGTCTGTGCTCCACAACGGGAGAGGCCACAACAGGGAGAGGCCAGCGTACCACCAAAAAAAAAAAAAAAAAAAATACACAAAAAATTCTTTTTTACTTCCAGCCAGACCATCCAACCCTTCTCCAGCCAGTCTGCCCGTAACTCCCACTCCACTCCACTTTCTTCCAGTCATGACATCATTTTGGGTCCTTTATATGATATTTAATTTTGAAAAATGAGTAAGGAGAGAATGCTGTCTGTTCAGACATTAACTCTTGATGCTTGTTATTACAAAGAAGAACTCGATGCAGGAAGGGAAGGAAATGGGTGTTTGCTGCCATGTGGTCCAAAGTAGTGCCTGTCACAGAGCAAAGGAGCCTAGAAAAAAAATCAGCTTTATTCCCATGGCAGTGAAAATGGAGGTTAATATCACAAACAAGCCGGTTTCACGGTTGCATTATCTGGATTCAGAACTCTTTTAGATGTGTAACCAGGGCAAATAGCATGATTTTCTGCATTACTTCTCCTTGGCTAAAAAAAAATGTTCTTCAAACAGAAGGAAAAAAAAAACAAAAACTAAACACTTTTCAAGGGCCATCCTGAGTTCTGAGAGCATGCATGAAATGAACAGAAAGAATGCACGGGGGGGTGGGGGGAATAATGCTATCCAGGCTCCAGGCTCTCCTCCTCTGTCAGCCCTGGTTATAAAATAAAATCCTGCAGCTTTTACGGAGCCAACAAGCAGGGGACAGCTCACATCTTAGCCAGGCTACCTGTGTGTCTTTTGTTGCTGCCAGAACAGTCCACCTGGCACAAGACCAGCTTCTCAACCTGCTGGACCATTCTTGCTGGTGATGAGCATCCTGACTTTTGACTTCTGCTGCTGTTCAGTTACCTCTATCCTGGCAGTTGAAAATCTAAGCTTCTGTCTCTCTCACTACCTCTGTATTACTCCAAAACATCTTGGGAACGGTGGAGTGGGGAAAAAAATCCTTAATTCTGTCTACTTAAAAAAAATACTATTGTGGGAATTCCCTGGCAGTCCAGTGGTTAGGACTCAGCACTTTCACTGTCATGGCCTGGGTTCAATCCCTGGTCAGGGAATTAAGATACCACAAGCCATGCGGCATGGCCAAAAAAAAAAAAAAAAAAACATGGAAAGGAAAGGATTTAACTCCCAATCAAAACAACTATTTTTTTTTTCTATAAGGACCTGTGAAATGTATTTCTGATTTCAAAAGAACAGAACTGGAAGCTAGAAAGTATACGTTTGCTGTTATATCAAAATATTTAAAATTTTTGATGTCTATTATATTTAAGTCAGCGTGTTAAACAAACTAAGATTTGAAATGCAGTGACATGCAATTTTAAATGTGCCTAAGATGTGAGTATCTCAGCCTCCATTTATTAATTATATGCATTCATTTACTCACCCGATAAAAGTTATAGCTACAGGGCCTTCCCTGGTGGCGCAGTGGTTGAGAGTCCGCCTGACGATGCAGGGGACACGGGTTCGTGCCCCGGTCCAGGAAGATCCCGCATGCCGCAGAGCGGCTGGGCCCATGAGCCATGGCCGCTGAGCCTGCGCGACCGGAGCCTGTCCACAACGGGAGAGGCCACAACAGTGAGAGGCCCCTGTACCGCAAAAAAAAAAAAAAAAAAAATTACAGCTACAAGCTAGGGGCTTTTCTGGTAACTTACAAATTGGCTATCAATAAGGATAATGGGAACATACAATCTGGAGATATTGGATTATGGATTTGGGGTATTCGTTGCTCAGCACACCCACCTCTGTTCTGAAGACCTCTCTGTTCCTTTTTTTTTTTTTTTTGACACATCCAAGTCTATTCAGTTATTTTAAGAATATGCCTATTTAATACCTACTCCATGCCCAGGTATTAAGATTTGTGCTGGAAACGTGCATGTGAGTAACAGACTCAGGATGTGGGAAGCCTCCTAAGGGCAGGTAGCACACAGGGAGTCCTAAGTAGAGGGCCATCTTAGTCTAGGATGTGATGCTGTATCTAAGATCCCATAGTGGGGCAGAGAAAAGAAGGTACTAGGAAGTAGAAAGAGTACATGTCCAGCGCCTATGGGAGAGAGAGCATGCCACTGAAAGAAAGCCAAGTTACCTGGATCATTGAGTATGGGGGAAAGCAGTCCATTGTAGGGGGCGAATTGGTCTGGAGTTCGTGATGGGAAGACTTGTGGCTGGTGTCAGGAACCTGGGCTGCCTCCTAAAAGCAACATCAGGCCATGGAAGGTTTGCAAACAGAGGAGGGACAGCAACACAGTCACCCTCCTGTGTCCTCCAGACTCATCCCCCTCTGCCTACTCACCGTGGTGATGGTTCCTTCTCTGACTGTCCTCACGAGCTTTCTTTCAGGACTCGGTGGATGTGATATGCTAGCCTTGCCAGAAGGACTTGGGCGTGTGATGAACGACATTTAGAATCTGCTCTGCCACTTGCTGGGTGTGTGATTTTAGACATCGCCTTGCGAAGATGTTCTTCCTTAATTGGACCTCTTAATGGGCTACTAATTAAGTCTACGTTTCAACACTTTAACAATTTTCTCCTCTGTTGTCGTTGTCATATGAATTTCAATTAAATATCTTAACTCACTGGCCTTAGGTCCTTAAGTGGATTGCCAAGATGAAGTCATTTAAATATTTATATCTGTTTCGAGATGGCTGTAACTGAAAGATAACAAAAGAACTAGCTCTATGAAGCTAGATAATGCACCCTTGCCTCCTCATCCTAAATAATCCCTGTTTATCCTTCTGCCAAGCTCGGCAAAGACCTCAGACCCAGGGATCAAGAACAAATACCATTATGAGAGTGCAAGTTGGTGCAGCCACTAAGGAAAATAGTGTGGAGGTTCCTCAGAAAACGAAAAATAGAGTTGCCATATGATCCAGCAATCCCACTCCTGGGCGTATATCTGGACAAAGCTATAACTAAAAAGGATATATACACCCCAGTGTTCATTGCAGCAGTATCTACTATAACCAAGACATGGAAGCAACCTAAATGTCCATCGACAGATGAATGGATAAATAAAATGTTGTCTATATATACAGTGGAATACTACTCAACCATAAAAAAGAATGAAATAATGTCATTTGCAGCAACATGGACGGACCCAGAGATTATCATACTGGGTGAAGTATTATATGATATCACTTATATATGGAATCTGAAATATGACACAAATGAACGTATCTATGAAACAGACTCACAGACATAGAGAACAGATTTGTGGTTGCCAAGAGGGAGGCAGTTGGGGGAGGGATGGATTGGGAGTTTGGGATTAGCATATGCAAACTATTATATATAGAATGGATAAACAACATGGTCCTACTGTACAGCACAGGGACCTATATTTAATACCCTGTGTTAAACCATAATGGAAAAGAATATGAAAAAATGTGTATATATGTATAACTGAATCACTTTGCTGTGCAGCAGAAATTAGCACAACATTGTAAATCAACTATACTTCAACACACACAAAAAAAGTACAGCTACGATTAGTTTAGCCTGGACATACACTTCATTTTCTTGTCCCAAAGGCACACGTGTCCTCAGTCATATAATAATGCATTAATTATCTGGTGAGCATCAGACACTCATTAAGAAAATTACAACTTCTTAAAGGGTGGGTGGGAGGATAAGTGGGACAAAGGAAATAAATTTATCAGGCATCCACTAAAAGCATAATGGCAAGTGTTTTTCCTGTGGTAATTTATTCACTTAAACTTGACCAAAACTGTAAAGTAGATGGTGGCAAATGCATTTAATAGATAAGAAGGTGGACCCTGAGAGGAGTGTGGAGACTTGCTGAGTGTGCTCTAGCTTATTTCTACCAAGGCACATACAGGAAAATCGTGACAACAAGGCTTGTCTGACTGTCCCATCTGTGCTCCTGATGTGAGTGGTCCCCCCATGAAGTGACACAGAAATAAAAGTTGATACTGATTTTTTCCTGAATACCTACTACCTGCTAGGCACTGTGCTAAGCATATTATATCCATTACTCCGTTGAATCCCTTACATAAATCTAGGTGGTAGGTTCTATTATTATCCAGATTTTGCAAACAAAAAACTGAGACTTTGGGGGTGAAGAAAATAGCCCAACGTTTCTGAGTGAATAAGTAGCAGAGCTGGAATCACAGATCTGCCTTTTGCCCACACCTTTGTTCTTATCCATTCCACTTATGCATAATAATATAATCATTATATATCAGGTGAAATTGAATGGGTATATTATTCAGAGTTGATATTGGTTAATGAGGATTGGAGGAGGTTTTGTGGAGGCAAAGAGAAGAAAGCGTGGGACTGATAGTTGCAGAGAATCCAAAAAAGGTAGAGAGGAGAATGAAGGGCATTCCAAGCAAGGCAACGTCATGAGCGAGTCAGGGTGTTGGAGAGGAACAAGGCAGATCTGAGGGATCTTAAAGAGAACAGATGAGCCAGAATGTAAATTTCAATTTTTGAAGAAAATAGCTGGTCATAGTATCCTATAATAGCACATGCCCCTCTGCTTAGTAATCACATTTCTCCTCTAGTTTCCTATTAAAAGAAAGTTGTAACTCAGAGACCAGCAGATGAAAATCATCCTCATTCATCAACTTTTGTTGCTATGGAAACTCTTGGTGGGGCTCTGTACAGAATTCTGGCATCAAGGTCATCTAGACTATCCCTGGGGTTGGTTCTGCTTAGAATATCTTAGGAGTGATGAGTAAACCTAAAACTACCCTTCGGCTAGGGTTGGAAGTTGAGGTTAGGATGACTGGCAGTAAGATCTGTAAAAACTTAACCCTTTATAACATAATGACATGATTTAAATAATTCATATCACTCATTGACTTTCTGAAAAAGGGAGAAAGGATAATGACGTTAATCAAAAACTAGAAAAAAAAGTAGAGACCTAGAAAAATATATAGCTATGAAATATGCACAATAAATGTTACTTAATAAATTTTTTAAATGGTAGTCTCTATCATTTAGAGAGGACATAGAATGCTGGTTTAAAGTGTGGTCCTTGGCATCAAATCACGCCAGATTCGGGTCCTGATGTGGTTGCCTGTGAACTGAGTGTCATGGGGCAGATTGGTAAACTCTTTAACCTTCCATCTCACCTGAGTATTGGGGATATGGCCCCCCTTAGTTACACTTGCTCACTTGTTGGCTTTCCTTTTATAGTGTGGTCTTCCCCAAAATGGAAAGAGCCTAGTGATTCTCTATCAGCTTAATTTGGATTTCCCCAGGGCGGACCCGGAGACAAGTATTCACCTGCAGGTGGTTTGTCTGGAAAATAAAGGGAGGAGCACCAGGGGTCAGGGCATCACAAAATGTTTTATCAGCTAAGGGAGGTCAGGAGGGGTGCAATAGGAGCTAAATTCCACTGGAGAAACTCTGAGGGCCAGTGTAGAACACAACACAGTGGGGTGAGTGCATTCTCATCAGAGCTGGGCTGAGGGATGCTTGCAAAGAGCAATAACTTTCTGGCACTTCCGTCCTGACATGTCATGGGCAAAGAGACCTCCCGTGGGGAGAGAATGTCTTCAGATGAAGAAAAGCAGTTGCTGCGGGGAGCATTCTAATGCGTGGACATGTTAAGCGTGAGGCCATATGGGTGGGTATCACGAGCATCTGCTATACTCTCCCAAGCTCAGAGCAGACAGTATTTTCTCCATGAATATCTGTTAAATGAATAACCAATAGGATGAATGCATCCTCTAGTCCTGTGGCTCCTCCTCTGGTTGCACATTCCAATCAGATGGGGAGCTTTTAAATACCCTTATGTCCAGACTCTACTGCAGACCAATTAAATCAGAGTCAGAATGTTTAATAGCCAGGGCAGAGAACCACTGCTCTTGTTCACCTAATGCGTGAGTTCTTTCTACCAAATCCTTGACAGATGGCCATAGAAGCGTCTTTTTGAAACACTTCTTGGAGAGGGACTTTGCTATTCTCAGAAGAAAAGCATTCCCTTTTTTTTGACAACACTAACTGTTCCAATGTTTTGTCCTTCTATTGAACCAAAACTTGCCTCTGTACCTTCCAACAGTCATCCTTGCTCTGCACTTTTAGAATAATGCAAAATGAGTCTATTGCATTTTCTACATAACTGCCCGTTAGATATTCAAAGGTAGGCATAATGCCCTAACTTGACCTTCATTTTTCACACTCTAAACACGCTTAGCTCTTTCAAATGCTGCCATTCAACCTCCTCTAATCATATTTGAGTTTTCCAATTCACTTTTATCCTGTGGAATTCTCACCTTAGCCCATGGTCTGTGTCTGCATGTGGAACTATAAAGAGGACCACGTGTTAAATGAAGTGTACATGTGTGTGCCTGTGTGCATGCGTGTGTGTAAAAGTTATCAGTGACGGGTGCACTTAAAGTATATCCCGTTTAATTGGCTTATTAGGAAAAATAGGATTTCCATTTTTCTTTCCCATCTCCCAGAATTTGCCTTTTCTAAGTGTGTTTATTTTTCTCTCTTGGTTAATTTGTTTGAATGCCTCAGTCCTTGCATTGCTTTTAGGGCAATGCAAACATATTTTTAATATGCATAACATGAAGAGTTTCCATTGAGGTTTGTCACCTGTCCTTTTCGTAAGTACTGAGCCAAAGCATTCATGAACTCAAAAACAAAACAAAATAAAACCAATACGTTTGTTTTTGATAGAAAGAGATTCAACTGCTGTGGTACTCAGGGCAAGCAATTCTTAGGTCAATGACCAAATCTACTACAAATTTGGAGGGAGAGCAGCTGGAACTCTTCTGGACAAGTTCAATGGAACAAGATGGAACAAACCTTTGCTATTCTAGAAAGAGTCAGCATACTTGGCAGTCCCCACCCAACACAAAACAGGACTTGAGTTGGCTTTGCAGAGTGCCTCTAAAAAAAAGTTTGGGAAGAAGGTAGATTTGTGCCAGTGAATGTAACATGATCTCAGAAAACACAAATAGAATTAGCAGATGGCTCCAATCAGTAGTCTTGGTCTGGAAATAGTTTTAAGACTTTGACTCTCATGGTCAAGACTGAAAAAGTCATAAGGAGATAGTTTGATATACTATCAAGGCAGGGCCAAGGGTGGGGAAGTGGGAGAGACAGTCAAGATGACTTGAGGACAATATTAGAGACTTGAGTCAGAGGGACAGCACTGTAACCCCAGGTCCACCACTGATCATCAGAACGACCTTCCAAGAGTGATCTTTGCTTCCCAGGCCTCTGTTGATGCATCTGTGAAATGAAGGAAAATAATCACCATCAGGTCAATGTCCAACCACAGCCCAGCAACTATAGGAATGATGGGAACGAATGTCTGTGCTAGTCCCAGAGTGAGAACTCAGTGAATGTGAGCATTTTGCCAATTGTTAAGAGTCCATAGACCTAGAAAGTCTGGGTCAAACCCGAGCTCCATCACCACCCAGTAACGTGATCCAGGGAAGTCCCTTATTATCCCAGTGCCTTAGCTACCTCTTCTGTGAAATGGGATCATAAGAAGACTTTCCTCGTGGGGTTAAAGTGAGGACTGAATGATCTGACGTATATGCAAAGCTCAAGGAGCAGAGCCTGTAAATGATAACCATGAAAAAGCATTAGTTAGTATTTTTGGATCTGTCCCCAGTTGTTTCCCATTAGTTCCAAAACTTTTGGGGTCAGTTTTTTCAAGTGTAAAACAAAGCAGCGGCGTTAGAGTCCTTGAAGACACTGGCTCTCAGTTTTGGTGGTTCTCTGTGCATTGCAGACTCTAACAAATTGCCTTGGTCACAGGGAGATCAGCTCGGTGCTTTGTGTCCACCTAGGGGGTGGGATTGGGAGGGTGGGAGGGAGATGCCAGAGGGAGGGGATATGGGGTTATATGTATATGTACAGCTGATTCACTTTGTTATAAAGCAGAAACTAACACACCATTGTAAAGCAATTATACTCCAATAAACGTGTTTTAAATAAATAAATATAAAGAAATAAAATAAAGCATAGAAAGTAGAAATATAGCTGTTTTACAAACTGCTATTTTGATCTCCTATTTGTTTAGGTTTTGCCCCCCGCCCCGAGCAGTCAAATATGGAGGAAAATTTGCTAAAGCACCTCATGACTATTTGTGTAAATTTTTTCGTATATTCCTAACACTCTTTTTTTTTTTTTCCCAGCACAATTTATTTATTTATTTATTATTTTTTTTACATCTTTATTGGGGTACAATTGCTTTACAATGGTGTGTTAGTTTCTGCTTTATAACAAAGTGAATCAGTTATACATATACATATGTTCCCATATCTCTTCCCTCTTGCGTCTCCCTCCCTCCCACCCTCCCTATCCCACCCCTCCAGGCTGTCACAAAGCACCGAGCCAATATCCCTGTGCCATGCGGCTGCTTCCCACTAGCTATCTACCTTACTACATTTCCTAACACCCTTTTCATAAGGACTCTTGGCATTCTCATGCAAAAATATATCCCTTTGTCCAGTTTATTGACTTGTATTGATGTTAATTTATATGCTACTATTACATTCTTTCTTTTATTCTGAATACAAGTGATAAAATATATTTTCCACATATAATTTTTGTGTAACTTTTAGTTGTGTCTTTTATAAATAGCATATACTCAGATTTATGTCAGCTAATCAATACCTTTTTTTTTTTTTGCGGTACACGGGCCTCTCACTGTTGTGGCCTCTCCCGTTGCGGAGCACAGGCTCCGGACGCGCAGGCTCAGCGTCCATGGCTCACGGGCCCAGCCGCTCCACGGCATGTGAGATCTTCCCAGACCGGGGCACGAACCCGTGTCCCCTGCATCGGCAGGTGCACTCTCAACCACTGTGCCACCAGGGAAGCCCTCAATACCTTTTTTTACTAGACAAGTTTAACCTATTAAAATATGTTACTACAATTAAAAATAAATAAATAGGTAAATTGCCCTGGGAATCTGGTTGTGTGTCCATCTCCCACAGCTGCCTTCTTCTAAGAGCAGAGCTTGGGTCTGAACTTCCAAGTGTGTGGCTCTTAGACTGTATTCGGGAAATGTGTTTTGAATGAATGAATGAAGTGCTGTGTATAAAAATTCATTAACACCTGCCCCTGTGCCTCTGGGGCTTGGCTTCTCTACTGCTCTGTGGAGAGGCAGCTGTGCCAGTTTCTCAGAGTCGGGAGAGCAAGAGGCAAATTCTGGCTCCTCTATTTTCGCATTTTCCTGGCTTATTTTTCCTTCCCCGTTATTCCATCTTTATGGTTCCTTTATTGCTGTCTCCCTGCTTATCTCTTTTTTCATCTTGTTATATTGCAGGTATAGTTCTAACCTAACAATTCCTTTTTAAAGAAAGAAGAGTATAAATACCAAAAGATAGAAAGAAAATACCAATTTTATGATTTGGAATAAGTTATGTAACTTCTCTGAATCTCATTATTCATCTGCTAAATGAGATCTCTATAAGGTGCTATTAGTAATCTGTCCAAAAATCCTTTTCTACCCCTTCTTCCATCCAGCATAAACTCCAGCTTTGTTCAAGCATTCACGCCTTTCCACCCAGCTATGCCAATGGGCAGATAGTTCCAACCCCTAGCCCCAAAGTGTAAGACAATATGGAGGTCTGACACCTCTACAAGGAACTGCCTCTGGTACATGATGAAATTCTAGCATAGTGAAGAATTTCTTTCCCCTAAAAGGCAATGGTTCTTGGGAAGAAATAGCTCATTGTCTTCCATTGTATATTGTCCTAACTATGTTAGTTCTGGCAAATATGTAAACGAAAATAGCATGCTGAAGATGGCCAAAGGGAAAAAAAAATGGGTTCTTGATAACAGTGGTGGGCCACTGAATTCATTCTGGACCCACTGTGCTTTTTCTTGTTGTAAGAGATGACACATTCCCCTGTTGGTTAAAACTAATCAATCTGGCTTTTCCTGTTACTGGCAACCCAAAGCACCTTATTTAGAGCATCACTAATGCCATGGAGTGGTTGAAGGACTTGATGAGATAACAGATAGTGCCTAGTATTTACATATTGATGCCAGGCATGTTAACATGTTCCACAAATGTTGATGCCTCTGGGATGGCTATATCTTTTCTGCTATGAGAAGACATTTCACTTATACTTCATAGTTATATGCCTGTTCTGGACATAGGTTGCTGGTTTTTAGCTGTCAGATGGCCAAATGTGACTCATCTTATCACAGCATCCCACCAGAGTAGGCATTTGGTGTTTCTTTCTGTGGACAGGGTGAACCTGAATAACGCTTGCAGATGTGGAGCAAGTGTACTGGAGGTACCTTGCTTATGCTTACAAGTCGACTACTTGTAGGTTGATGAATGAAAGAGTGAGCTGCCTTTCGTGCCCACAGGAATATTGCCATTAAATCTCAACAAGTCTCCTTTAAAGTAAGAACTTCTTAATGGTCGGTGCAAACCTGGGTCGGGGTGGGGGCTTAAGGGAAGTGGGCTTAAGAGAAATTCTACCAAACACTTAAAGAAGAAATTATACTCATTCTGTACAATTTCTTCCAGAAAATTGAAGTAACTCACTTTAGGAAGCCAACATTCATCCAATACCAAAACCTGACAAAAAAGAAATCTACATATTATAATATTTTTCATGGACATATATGCAAAAATACTGAAATAGTAGCAAGTATTCCAGCAATATATAAAAAGAATAATATAAAGCAACAAGTAGGATTTACATGACAAATCCAAGGTTAGTTTAGTATCCTGAAATTAATTGATGTAATAACCATATTAACAATCTAAAGAAGAAAAACTACATGTTCATAGCAATTTACGCAGAAAAATATTTGAGAAAATACAGTGTCTGTTCATGGTAAAAACTCACAGCAAAGTATGGTAGAAGGGGAGAAAAAGAGGCACTTATATCTCATGGGTTTCACCACTTTCCCTCCTCCAGTCATGCCCCTGACTGGAACAGTTCCCTGTAATGTTGCTGTTACATGTGTGACATTTTATGTCTCTTAGGATATAAAACCCACTTAAGGGTAAAAACAACGACCATTGCTGGTTGGTTGGTTGTTTCACTCAGATAAAAAAAGACTTAGGGGGTAGCTCACTTCATGAGTTGGAGGTTGAGAACTGTTCTTCCTAGTTAGGCATCTAGAAGTTTTCTCTAAAGTGCAAAATAGTATACATATCAAGCATTGCAGGTCGTATGATCTCTCTCACAACTGTGCAACGCTGCTGTAATGGGGAAGCCATAGACAATGTGTGAATGAATGAGCATGCGACTGTGTTCCAGTAAAATCCTATTTACAAAAACATGTGGCAGGCTGGATTTGGCTTGTAGGTCATGGTTTGCAAACCCCTCTACTTAGCAAAAAGATCTGTTTGAAAATTTTGTCCCAGTTTTGTCACTAACCAACCTTGAGACCACAGTGAAGCCATTTAACCTCTCTGGGTCCTGATTTTCCTCCTCTCGAAAATGAAGCCACTGGATAAGGAGACCTCAAGGTGACCTCTAGGTTTCCTTTTACCACTGATGGATGATGTACTGTGAGTCCAGTGTGACACTTCCAAGGTACAGCTAAAAATTAAGCAAACAGGATAAGAAGATTTTGGTCTTCTTCTGAAAGCAAACTTTCATCTTTGAGCTCACTGTCAGATATCAACCAACAGCAGGTGCACTGGCATGAAAGAATCAAGAACTCCAGGAATCCACACGAAAAAAAGTTTCATCCAGAGTTTGAAGGACTTGAGGGGTATCCAAGGACTTAAAGAATATTTATCTTGAGGGATAAATACATTTGCAGGAGGAGAACAAGACAGTCTGCTCCTTGTCTAGAGCTTCCCCAATACTAGACCGTATTCCTGTTCTTCACAGATATTGTTTATCTTCACAAGTAGCTTATGAAGTAGATGTCAGGATTCTTGTTTGAAGATGCTGAGATTATGAGCAGTTAAGAGATTGTCTCAAGATCACACACCAAAGAAGTGGCAGAGCTTTGAATTCACACCTACTAATTCCCAAAGACATTCTCTTTTTACCATGTTAAACTCTCCTAAGCTAACAAAGAAAGAAAGATTGATATTCCCACCATGGGAAGGAAAAAAACACAGAGCTACAGTGAGAAGAAGTAGATCAACATCAGGGTCATCAAATGAACATTCTGGGTCCCTCTCTTCACCCCCACAAATAAATTCCTCCATGGTATATGCCACATAATTTAGTCCCCTTCTCCCAGTGTTTGCTGTCTTGCCATTTTTTTTTTTTTAGGTTGAAAGCAGTTGACCATGGTACACAAGCAACAAACTATAAAAACTGAGCATACAGGTGTAGAGAATAGTGACATAATCAAATACAACTTACCATAGAGTTAATTTGACACACACCTAATGATATACATAATGCAATTCTGAGGCATGGTAATTAGGTATAAATGGTAAGCTGTTGACATAAATGACTGCAATTAGTATTGCTTCTGCAACGGCAGGCCCTGTGTTAGGATTTTACATTTCTCACTTGGTTGGTTTTTTGGGATTTATAAATTATTATCATTGTTGGACAGATTTGATAGCTGCAGAATGCAAGGCCTTGGGAATTTGTGGCCAAAAGGTTATATTTGTTTATTTGACTTCATTTGTTTGCTTATATTGTTTGTTTATACTACACCCTGCCAATTTCATAAAGGCTTTAGGGGTCTTCTGCAATAACCACAGACAATGTAATAGGAAAATATACATATACAATGATAAATACAACAAGATCAATGAGAAAAGGAGGTTTAGACCTTAAAGGAAGCTAAAAGTTGACACTGTTTCTTGGAGCAAGGGTGAGATAATAACTTTTGTGAACCTCGTGTCTAGTACATCAATTTATTTTTAATTATCTTAATAACAACCCTGCAAAACAGATATCCCAACTCCCTTTTTACACACAGGTCAGAGAGGGGAAAATACGCTTACTAAGTCCACGCAGCTAGCAAATTAATAATGCTGAGATTAGACTTCAGTCTGTAAAACTTCAAACTCATAGTTCACTCTGGTAGGTAGGAGAGGACTTGAGGTGAGATAAAGTTGAGGGTGATGGTTGGGCTGGGATTTGGAGAAAATAAACATTGAATCCCAACAGCTAGAACAGAGAAGACTAGAGTTAGAAGTGGGCAGCCTCACGTGGTCCATGCAAACCTCAGCACTAATGGAACCACAGGAAGCGCGCTCTGAAGACCATTAGCACTTAGCAAGCACTCAGCATTTATTTAATGATTTATTAACAAGAGTAGGTATCAATAAAATTTTTAAAGTATTAAGTATGTGAGTGTCAATACACTGTCTTTATTACATGTTCATCTTAGTTTGGACCTCTTCCTGACTTTGAAGAGACTTCCATAATTTAATGAAAAAAAAATAGTGAAAGAAGATTTCTGTGCTCATTGCAAATGCAGGGAGAAACCAAAACAAATGTCAACTGCCCTCGGTCTCAAAGAGCTAATAATGCAATGGCCTGTGACACCCTCAAATTAAAATATGAAAAACATTAAACAGATATTGATAACTAGGTTTTGGAAATGTTTTCAAAAACCATCCATAGATTCAGCAGATGATGGTGGGTGATTTGAAAATGTCTCATGGCGAGATGATATTTCAAACATATCCTTAATTATGTCTTAAGATTTCAAGAGTTAGGAGCACCAAGTAAACAAAGGGAAATTATACCCCAAAAAAGTAGCAGATGCACCCAGAATATGTGGACATATGTGGATATATGTTGAATGCCAAGCTCACCTCTCTGGAGTCAGACAGTATGTAGTCCTGTGCCATTAACCTTGGGCAAGTTATTTACTTCTCTCTCTATGCATATTCCACTCTGTAGAAATCCCACAAGGTAAAGCTTAAATCATGCTACGTGCTTAAAGTTCACGGCACTGAGCCTGGCACATAATAAGTGCTCAGTAAATGGTGGATCTTTTTATTCAAATGATTGAATGAAATGAAGGATGTGTTTACATGAGTAGTAGGAGACTGGAGTTGGAATGTGTAAATATGTCATTAAAAGAGTACTTTTTATAGATAAAATTTTAGTTGTTATTGATCCCCCTCTTCACAAAAGAGTTATTTTTGAACAAAAACAAAAAAATGCTTGAGCCCACATTAAGAGTAGTTAGCCCTTACTGCATATTTAGTTTGGGCCAGACATTGTCCTAAGTACTTTAGCAGCATTATTTCATTGAATCTTTATAACAAAATGACCAGGTAGGTCCTCTTATCATCTGCGTTTTACAGGCAGTAAATCAAGACACCAAGAAATTAAGTGACCAGGTGTTGCCCAGGTAAAGGTGGCAGGGCTGGGCTTTCCACTAACATAGTCCGATGTAGTTAGGTTGACTACTGGTTAGTTTCACTCAATTTGTTCACAGGAGGCAGATAAAACCCTCTTCACTGATTTGGAAATGTTTGTACTTCTGTTAAAATGGAAGAAATGTGATTCTCTGTCTCGATTAAAACCCACCTACCCTCATCCATAATTTGAAATAAAGAGAGAAAAGTAAAAATCAAAATAAAGTAACGTAATGATTTTTTTTTGGGGGGGGAGCAGGATTTCATCTAAAATTAAGAAAGGAGGAAAACACAAATTGTTCCCATTTTTTAATGGTGTATTATATATTTTTTTATTGGAGTATAATTGCTTTACAATGTTGTGTTAGTTTCTGCGGTACAACGAAGTAAATCAGCTATATGTATACACGTATCCTCTCCCTCTTAGACCTCCCTCCCACTCGCCCCATACCACCCATCTAAGTCATCACAGAGCACGGAGCAGACATCCTTGTGCAATACAGCAAGTGTATCTATTTTACACTTGGTAGTGTATTTATATCAAACCTAATCTCCCAATTCATCCCACCCTCCCTTTCCCTATCTGTGTCCACACGTCCATTCTGTACACCTGTGTCTCTATTCCTGCCCTGGAAATAGGTTCATCTGTACTATTTTTCTAGATTCCACATATATGCGTTAATATAAAATATTTGTTTTTCTCTTTCTGACTTACTTCACTCTGTATGACAGACTCTAGGTCCATCCACATCTCTACAAATGACCCAATTTCATTCCTTTTTATAACTTAGTAATATTGCCCTCTATATATGTACCACAACTTCTTTATCCACTCATCTGCTGATGGACATTTAGGTTGTTTCCATGTCCTGGCTATTATAAATAGAGCTGCAATGAACTCTGTGGTTCATGTGTCTTCTTGAATTATGAATTCTCAGGGTATATGCCCAGTAGTGAAATTGCTGGGTCGTATGATAGTTCTATTTTTAATTTTATAAGGAAGCTCCATACTGTTCTCCACAGTGGCTGTATCCATTTACACTCCCCCCAATAGTGCAAGAGGGTTCCCTTTTCTGCACACCCTCTCCAGCATTTATTATTTGTAGATTTTTTGATGATGGCCATTCTGACTGGTGTGAGGTGATACCTTATTGTAGTTTTGATTTGCATTTCTCTAATGATTAGTGATGTTGAGCGGCCTTCATGTGTTTGTTGGCAATCTGTATATCTTCTTTGGAGAAATGTCTGTTTAAGTCTTCTGCCCATTTTTGGATTGTGCTGTTTGTTTTTTTGATATTGAGCTGCATGAGCTGCTTGTATATTTTGGAGATTAATCATTTGTCAGTTGCTTCATTTGCAAATATTTTCTCCCATTCTGAGGGTTGTCTTTTCATCTTGTTTATGGTTTCCTTTGCTGCGCAAAAGCTTTTAAGTCTAATTAGGTCCCATTTGTTTATTTTTGTTTTTATTTTCATTACTCCAGGTGGTGGGTCCAAAAAGATTTTGCTGTGATTTATGACAAAGAGTGTTCTTCCTATGTTTTCCTCTAAGAGTTTTATGTGTCTGGTCTTAAATTTAGGTCTTTAATCCAATTTGAGTTAATTTCTGTGTATGGTGCTAGGTAGTGCTCTAATTTCATTCTTTTACATGTAACTGTCCAGTTTTCCCAGCACCACTTGTTGAAGAGGCTGTCTTTTCTCCACTGTATATTCTTGCCTCGTTTGTCATAGATTAGGTGACCATAGGTGCATGGGTTTATCTCTGGACTTTCTACCCCGTCCCATTGATCTATATTTCTGTTTCTGTGTCAGTACCATACTCTGTTGCTTACCATAGCTTTGTAGTAGAGTCTGAAGTCAGGGAGCCTGATTCCTCCAGCTCTATTTTTCTTTCTCAATATTGCTTTGGCTATTTGGGGCCCTTTGTGTCTCCATACAAATTTTAAGATTTTTTATTCTAGTTCTATGAAAAATGCCATTGGTAATTTGATAGGGATTGCATTGAATCTGTAGATTGATTTGGATAGTATAGTCATTTTCACAATATTGATTCTTCCAATCCAAGAGAATGGTATATCTCTCTACCTGTTTGTGTCAACTTTGATTTCTTTCATCAATGTTTTATAGTTTTCTGTGTTCAGGTTTTTTGCCTCCTTAGGTAGGTTTATTCCTAGGTGTTTTTTTGTTGTTGTTGTTGTGATGGTAAATGGGATTGTTTCCTTAATTTCTCCTTCTGATCTTTCATCGTTAGTGTATAGGAATGCAAAATGTTTCTGCACATTAATTTTGTATCCTACAACTTTACCAAATTCAATGATTAGGTCTAGTAGTTTTCTGGTGACATCTGTAGAATTTTCTATGTATTGTATCATGTCATCTGCAAATAGTGACAGTTTTACTTCTTCTTTTCCAATTTGGATCTCTTTTATTTCTTTTTCTTCTCTGATTGCCATGGCTAGGACTTCCAAAACTATGTTGAATAAGAGTGGTGAGAGTGGGTATCCTTGTCTTCTTCCTGATCTTAGAGGAAATGCTTTCAGTTTTTCACCATTGAGAATGATGTTTGCTGTGGTTTTGTCATATACGGCCTTTATTATGTTGAGGTAGGTTCCCTCTCTGCCCTTTCTGGAGAGTTTTTTTTAATCATAAATAGGTGTTGAATTTTGTCAAAAGCTTTTTCTGCATCTATTGAGATGATCATATGGTTTTTATTCTTTAATTTGTTAATATGGTATATCATGTTCACTGGTTTGGGTATATTGAAGAATCCTTGCATCCCTGGGATAAATCCCACTTGATCATGGTGTATGATCCTTTTAATGTGTTATTGGTTTCTGTTTGCTAGTATTTTGTTGAGGATTTTGTGTTTATGTTATCAGTGATATTAGTCTGTAATTTTCTTTTTTTTTTTCGGTATCTTTGCCTGGTTTTGGTATCAAGGTGATGGTGGACTCAGAATGAGTTTGGGAGTTTTCCTTCCTCTGCAATCTTTTGGAAGAGTTTGAAAAGGATAGGTTTTAGGTCTTCGCTAAATGTTTGATAGAAATTGCCTGTGAAGCCATCTTGTCCTGGACCTTTGTTTGTTGGAAGATTTTTTTTTTTTTTTTTTTTTTGTGGTACGTGGGCCTCTCACTGTTGTGGCCTCTACTGTTGCAGAGCACAGGCTCCGGATGTGCAGGCTCAGCGTCCATGGCTCATGGGCCCAGCTGCTCTGTGGCATGTGGGATCTTTCTGGACTGGGGCATGAACCCGCGTCCCCTGCATCGGCAGGTGGACTCTCAACCACTGTACCACCAGGGAAGCCCTGTT
The DNA here is from genome assembly GCF_937001465.1 of Orcinus orca. Lineage (NCBI taxonomy): Eukaryota > Metazoa > Chordata > Mammalia > Artiodactyla > Delphinidae > Orcinus > Orcinus orca. Next base: position 14,579,796 of record NC_064565.1, on the reverse strand, counting down.
GGAAGATTTTTAATCACAGTTTCAATTTCATTACTTGTGATTGGTCTGTTCATATTTTCTACTTCTTTCTGGTTCAGTTTTGGAAAGTTTTACCTTTGCAAGGATTTGTCCACTTCTTCCAGACTGTCCATTTTATCAGCATATAGTTGCTTGTAGTAGTCTCATGATCCTTTGTATTTCTATGTTCTCAGTTGTAATTTCTCCTTTTCATTTCTAATTTTATTGATTGGAGTCCTCTCCCTTTTTTTCTTGATGAGTCTGGACAACTTTTAGTTTTATTTATCTTTGCTATTGTTTTCTTCATTTCTGTTTCATTTATTTCTGCTTGGATCTTTATGATTTCTTTCCTTCTACTAACTTTGGGTTTTCTTTGTTCTTCTTTCTCTAGTTGCTTTAGGTATAAGTTTAGATTGTTTATTAGAGATTTTTCTTGTTTCTTAAGGTGAGATTGAATTGCTATAAACTTCCCTCTTAGAATTGCTTTTTCTGTGTTCCATAGGTTTTGGGTTGTTATGTTTTCATTGTCATTTGTTTGTATGTGTTTTTTTGATTTCCTCTTTGATTTCTTCAGTGATCTTTTGGTTATTTAGCAATGTATTGTTTAGGTTCCACGTACTGGTGTTTTTTACAGTTTTTTTTTCCTGTAATTGATTTCTAATCTCACAGCATTGTTGTCAGAAAAGATGCTTGATACAATTTCAATTTTCTTAAATTTACCGAGGCTTGATTTGTGACCCAAGTTGTGATCTATCTTGGAGAATGCTCCATGTGCCCTTGAGAAGAAAGTGTATTCTGCTGCTTTCAGGTGGAATGTCCTATAAATATCAATTAAATCTCTTTGGTCTGTTGTGTCATTTAAAGCTTGTGTTTCCTTATTTATTTTCTGTCTGGATGATCTGTCCATTGGTGTAAGTGGGGTGTTAAAGTCTCCCACTATTATTGTGTTACTGTTGATTTCCCCTTTTACGGCTGTTAGCATTTGCCTTATGTATTGAGGTGCTCCTGTGTTGCGTGCATAAATATTTATAATTGTTATATCTTCTTCTGTATTAATCCCTTGATCATTATGTAGTGTCCTTCCTTATCTCTTGTAACTGTTTATTTCAAAGCCTATTTTGTCTGATATGAGTATTGCTACTCCAGCTATCTTTTGATTTCCATTTGCATGGAATATCTTTTTCCATCCCTTTGCTTTCAGTCTGTATGTGTCCCTAGGCCTGAAGTGGGACTCTTGTAGACAGCATATATACAGGTTTTGTTTTTGTATCCATTCAGCCAGTCTCTGTCTTTTGGTTGGAGCATTTAATCCATTTACATTCAATGTAATTATTGACATGTAGGAACCAGATCTCAACATCCCAGGGCCCCCATGTTTGCTGTTTCCACACTGCCCCTTGCAGGCTGCAAGCAGCTCAGTGACCTGCTCCCTCCAGGCCTAAGAAACATTGCCACCGATGCAGTTACTTTGTTTATACCAAGTCATCCTCCTAGGAATCCCTTAGAAGGAAACCTTATCTGTCTACCCACAAAGAACTTTCATTGACTGCAAATGTCAAGGTGGGATTAGCATGCCTTAGGGAGACAGGCGTGGAGGTCTGAATCTGATTTCCATAAAGATACTCCAAAGAGGCAGGACAGAAATGCTGGCTACCAGGGCCCATTATTCTACATGAATTTACACAAGCAAACACCGTCCACTTCCCTTCCTTAAATGTCAATGAAAGCAACATTGACTTTGCTTGAAGCTTTCATTTTGAAAGTGATGGGGTTTCCTCCCTTACATTGGCTCTGCAGAAAATCTACTACCTCCTGGTAAACAGCCTTCAGGATTATACACTTCTGCCCTTTCTCCCTGTGATATTATCTCCTTTCATTTTTCCAACTTAAGGAAAGGAGGGGAAAAACATGTTTATTCTTCTTCCATGAAGAATAAATCTCTTTTTTTAGACTTCAAGTTACTGTCTCTGCATACATTTTTAAAAGAATTAAAATCCCTCCTCACAACATTCACAGCTTAATCATTTTTATTCTCTGTTCCAAGGTCTATGACTCTGCACTTCACTTCACTTACTTAGCTGGAATCTAACCAAACATTCGTATGTGTTTATCCATAGTATGTGTTTTCAGTGGATTTCAGAACATGACTCCTTGTGTTTGGGCTCTGAAAACATTAAGATGCATGCCAAATGTTAGAGTACCTGCATTCTTGAAGTCATTCAGCCATTCCCGCAAAGAGATTTACTGAGTTCTGATATATTCAGACACTGTTCTACGTGCTTAGACATAGCTGTGAATGTGGCAGGAACCTGGCCTTCACAGAACTTATATTCCAATGAGGGACACAGGCAAGAAGCAAATACAGTGATAGTAATGTTACCGACCAGGGTTCTTGGCCTCCTTAATCAAAAGAAATTGGTAAAAGGCCAGACAAGAAACTCAGGCAAAGCTTTATTGGGGTCCCTGCTGCAGCAGGAGAGAGCGAGAACAAGTAACAGATTCCCTTGCTTGTTCACTCCCCAAGGGGATGTGAGCTGGTTCCTTATATGGGGTGAGGGTAGAGGTGTGTCCAGGGGTCGGGCTGGAGGGGTGGCTTAGGTGATTCACCCACCCCTTTGTTGCTACTGTGTGCAGTGGGCATGCTCAGTACCCTGCTTTTTCTCCCCAACCCCCTGCTTTTGCTCCCAGATCCTCAGAAGTGGCAGTTGGGTTTTTAGTCTTTTTGTATCTTGTTGTCCAGAATTTGCCCCAACTGCACATGCATGCAGTTATTATTAGTCCCTTATAGTTCCTTTGTATTTTGTTGCTCAAGGAGATGTTTGTCCAGGTGCAAGCACTGCAGCAAAGGGTCCCAGGTCCCAGGTCCCAGCCTGTCTCAATAATATAATAAAATTACAGATAGCTCTAAATGGTTAAAAAGAGAGAGAGAGAGAAATAAACTACAGTTAGTACTGGTACTTTATTTTAGTTTATGTTTTTTATTTAATTATTTTTTATTAAAAAACTCTCTTTGATGGAGTGATATTTGAAAAAATGCATAAATAAAATGAAGGACCAAGATATGGAAGAAGAAAATTCTCAGCGAAAGGGGCAGTCCATAAGACTAAGACAACTTTGGTTAATTGGAGGATTTGCACAAATGCCAAGGTGATTGGACAGGCAGAAGGGACAGGTAGAGAGGGAAAAGAGGGGGGTCAAGGGCAAAGTATATGGGGCCCATAGATCACATGAAGGGATTTGGATTTTATTCCAAGTGTGGTGAGAAGCTATGGCAATGAGCTTGGGTTTACATGACACAGTTTAAATATTCTTAAACTCACCCAGGTGATACTGGGGAAGTGAGATCTCAGTGGGGGAAGAGAGAGGCTGCAGGATTTGTCCTAAGCTATCTGTTGGGTGGGTGGAAGGGTGGGTTAGTGAGTTTTTGCAAGGAGAAGCTTGACCTCAGCTGTGGGGTGTAGATACTGTTGTTATTAAGGAATGCAAGTTCCTGTGCCTGACACACAGTGAGGCCAAACAAACTGAAACATCATATTGGCGTTTGGAGCAGAGAGTTTTACTGTAGGGCCACGCAAGAAGAACGGTGGTTCACACTCTAAAAAATCCAAACTCCTCGAAGGGTTTCAGCAAAGCACTTTTAAAGGCAAGGTGAGGGAGGGGTGTGTTTCGTTGCTGCAAACTTCCTGGTGCTGGAATGCTTTGTTCTTGCAGCTGTCCATCTAGGTCAGGTCACAGTGTTCCTATAAACCTCTGACAAGACAAATGTTTATTCTCTGTTTTGCAGTTTTTTATCTCTATATGAATGGAACCGTGTTATACCCTTAAAGGTCAAAGCTTTGAGAATGGGCTATCCTGTATATTTCAGACTATAGGCAACATTCTTAATTTGAAGCAAAAGCAATAGGATACAAAGGCTAAAGTAAAAGAAATAGATCTAATATGGGGTCAGATTTGTGCTTCTCTCTTACATTGCATATCCTGCAGGGGTATTATAATCCATCATGGGACATACAAACAGAGTGTCAACAGAGCAACTAGTGTAATTAATATAAAAGTCATATTTTTTCAGTCAACAGACCAGGATTAATCTCAGTTTAACTAGTCACTTTCATGGTGTATGATTTTATGCATCAGGTAAGCCCTCTGAGGTCCTATCCCTCTTCTGCAAAATGTGTATAAGGATAACTATCTCACATGATTGTTTGGAGAATTAAAACTGTGTGTGGAAGCACCTAAGATGAAGTTTAGTAGCTGCATGATTTTGGACTAGTTCCCTTAATCTCTCTTGGCCACAGTTTCTCCCATAAAATGGAAATGCCTGATATGTTTGTGATGATCAACTAAGAACATATACCTGTTAGTTTTTACGGGAATGTCTGGTATATAGTTTGTGTTTCAAAATGTAAGGTAATACTGTATGGGAAAAGAATCTATAAAAGAGTGGATCTATGTATATGCGTAACTGATTCACTTTGCTGTACACCTGAAACTAACACAGCATTGTAAATCAACTATACTCCAATAATTTTTTTTTAAATGCAAGGTTATAAAATAATTATCAGTAGCAGCACTTTTCTCTCACCTCCCCTACTCCGGGCATAGAAAACACATTTTCATTTAGTGATCTAGTTTATGAATGGCTTTAGATGCTCAGCCTAATAAATGTCTGCCATCCTCCTTCCCTGCCTTTGCATCACTAAAACCTTGAGGAGTGGCAGAGTGTAGGGTCAAGGACGTGAGAAAGAATGTGAAACCATCTTTATCTGCTTCTGTCACTACCTGCCTAACCATGGGCAATTCCCTTTCCATCTCGGTACCATCACACTTATTAGTGTCTTCCCTTAACTCATTCCACACACATTCAATGGTCCCATTCCAGGGCACTAGACACTGAAAAAGAGGCCTCCCCAAAATAAATAAATAAATAAAAAGCAGGAATATGTGATAGCTAACCTGGAAATATACACAGCTCAGAGCAGAAGTCCCAAACTAAGGGCCCATGGGTGGTCCATGTATAAAAAAAAATATTATTATTATTTCCCGTATTTAAAATCAGGACATTTTTTACATTAAAAGCCCCAGATTGTTAACTTTTCTTTGTAAAAATATGACTATTTTAGAACAGTTATGTGGAGCGGTGTAGCAGCTGGCTCTCGCTGCGTGAAGTATGTGCCCTTCATTTGGACACAACCCCCCACACTGCAGGTTACTTTCACACCCAGCCCACTCATTCATCCATGTCACCCAATGGGTTGCAGAGGATGATGAGTGTGGCTCCTTGGTTGACTCCAAAAAAGAATATGGTCTAGACAAGGAGACTTTCCAAATATTCAGATCACAGAATTCATTTTTCTGGTTGAAACATGAATGCTAATATTCCAAACACAAGTCTCCAAAGAGTCAATTGTTTGGTCCGTGATTTTCCTGCTTTACTTCATCATCGATTGCTTCTATGGCTTAACATCTGTGAGTTTGTAAACAGGATGTAGATTGAATTACACGGACTATTGTTTTGTTTAAAACTGATGTGCCATAATCCTGATTAAAGCAACTTGCAGAAGATTTTATTAAAAATAATGATATGCAGTTCTCATTAGAGCCAGTAAGAGCCTAAATCACAGTTAATAATCAAAAGCTTGGAATTAGTTACACTCACTTGCCTCGGGATTTAAGTACAGGAGGCCAAGGAAAAGGAAATGGACATTGCTGCCCCCCAGATTTGATTAGGTCTCAAAGAGGTCAGCTTAGGCCAGTGATCTTGAAGCCTTATCTGGCTTCATTAGCTAACGTTTGGCTAGTAGTTGCCAGTTTTCCCTTTTGCCTTTCTCTCTTATTGGCTTCTATTTGACTTTTTCTAAATGGCGATAGCAGCTCTACTACTGTGTCAGTAACACAGCTAATTAGCAGAAGCCACCAAACAAACGAAATCCACCATTTCTAATCCCCCAGGTTTCTTTCCATGCAGTGTTGGCTACCAAGAGAAACAAATGGGGCAAGGGATTTACAATTAGAATATTTACATGGACACAGACCATGTCATTGAAAGAAATGAGGGGTCTATAGAATGCAAGGAGCTGACAAGCTGGAGACTCAGCTCTCCCTTTGTCCTTTGACAAAGCTTCCTTAATTTCCTCTCCAAACCTTCCCCCAGGATGGTGTGGGCAGGTCAAGCACTGCTCCGTTCCTACTTCCTGTTCCTTTATTTGCTTTTCTCATCAGAGTGTCCTTTGCATATGGAGGCAGTCTAGAACCAAAGAAGCATGGCCATGGTCTCTGGGAAGTTCAAGTCTACTTGAGGTCTATGCTCCACATGGTGGACCATCAGTGGACATTTTAACTCACCTTGCGTCTTGTACTTATGAGATAAAAACCTCTTCACTCTTCTTATTATATTAATTCTTTGTCTCATCATCTCCCCTAAATTTTCCAAATTAACACTTTCCATTTTGTAAACTGTGCTTCCTATTTCTCTCTCTCTCTCAAAATAAAAGATTTCTAATCAATGCTCAGGAACACTGTCTTAGTTTCTCTTCCCACTCAAAGACCACTTAAAAGTGAAGTTTCACAGTTTATGGAAGCCACACACAATCCAGAGAAATAAAGATTGCTTCTGCTCTTCAAAAAAAGTTTGAGAGGCTGTCCTTGTTTAATATGTTTCCACATGTGACTGGAGATTTAAGATCATAAGAGATTGAAAAAGTTTCTTACACTCCAGAGTCCATTTTTACTTGGAAATTCCAACTCTACTTATCACTTGGAGTTGTCAAGTTAAAAACAAAATAATTTTTTGAAAGTTCTTACTTTATTCAACACTATATAAAAAATCCTGTGGGGGGAAAAATACAAAACTTTCCTCACTTTTTTTTTTAAGCATAAATAAAAAATAGCAAGTTTTATGTGGAGGAACTGATTTAATTACCATGTAGTTTCCCTAGGATTCTGAAAACAATTGTGGGAATTGGAGAATAGATTGCTTCTCTACATCTCTCCTTAGACAGGTGGCAAAGGGCTTGTCAAGGTGGGAACCTCAAGGGCAGCCAGGCTGCTTTCAGCAGGGTCAGAGTTACTCTGCAGTGTATCAGGGCCACCCCTGTATGATTTCAAGAGTCCAGAGAGGTCATGTACACCAATTACTACCTTCCCTTCTGTGTGTTGATTTTTGACACCTGAGATTTGTTGAGGAAAGAAAAGGGAGATCCCAAGTGATGCAAGGCCAAAGCAAGCAGTTAAAACACATTTACTGCAAAAAGGAGGAAAGGAAGGAAGAAGGAAGGAGGGAAGAAATGGAGGAGGAAGAGAAGAAAGAGAGCCAGGATGGAGGAGATTAGAAACATTCTAATGTTTCTCAGCCTTTCCTGGGTGTATGACCTGGGGTGAATTAATTCCTTGCTGTAAAAGAGGCAGAGAACAGCACTAGCTTCATAAACTGCTGGGAAGATGAAGCAAGCCCCTGCTCTATGGAATGTATCTCTATATTAGTTGGCACGTGATGACTGGTTTCTTCCTCCCCTCCCTGAAGAAGTTTTCTCACTATAAATTATTAATCATATAGAGGAGTAGCAGGCTTGGACTCCACATTTACAGTTCACCATGTAGTAAAGATGGGGCTCTTTGACCTTTCCTAAAAGTTTATATAGAAAGGTGAAGAGGCAAAGGAAAAAGTGTGCACATATTATCAAACTCAGGTTCAGCTCCTCGGCACTCAAAAGCCAATAATCGAGAGGCAAGTGTCAGTAGACAAGAAAGTTGCTTTACTCAGAAAAGCCAGCAATCTGGGGAGAAGGTGGACTCACGTCCTAAGAGCACCTCCAAAGATTCTACTCAGCCATGAAAGTTTTTAAAGAGAAAAAAGGGGAGAATCTCAGTGAATCATTGAGGCAGGAAGTTGGGTTGTGCATCCTTCTCCATTGCATGCAGAGTGGCTGACTCTCTCTTCAGATGTTATCTTACTCGTGTGATCTGCCGGCAGGAGTGCTATGTGAGCTGTTGGGGATAGAGAGCTAGTCATTCTTTAAATACTCAATTCTTCAAAAACTTCATTTTATCTAGGAAAAGAATCAACAGGTTAGGCAAGCCATGGTGTGTATTCAGGAGAGCATAAGTCAGGAGTTAGTTTCAATTTCCTAGTGATCTCATTCCTGTAATTAGGTTCCTTCAAAGTTAGAGGGGGATAGAAATGTGAAAAGAGGAAAGGGGCAAAAGAGCTGCTTTCACACAGACCTTGGGCTCTTGGAGAGCAGAGGACAGCTCTAGACTGTTAAAACCCTGTTCCCCACTTGCAGGGCTGTTTTTCATATAGGTTCTGTTTCGTTTTGTTTTTTGTTTTGCTGTTGTTTTTTGTCTTTTTGTTTCTTTTGCTAGCAGTCATGACAAACATAAGCCTAGTTCTCTGCACTCAGTTCATTGAAAGAAAGTCCTTTTCCTATTAAACTTTCAGAGTAGTGTTGAGAGAGAACTTGGAGTAAAGCTATCCTGATGTGGTTGGAAGAAAGGGGTAAGTTAGGACATGTTGTCTTGATTTTCTCAAATATCTGCAGGAATGTCATGTGGGGAATTAGCCTGCACCTGAGCAAGAAAGGAAGAAACCACTCAAATTGTTTAGCCTCATCTGTATTATGGAAACATTCACATAGATCACCAGCTGCCTGAAATCTTCTGTATAAAAAGATGGAGTATAAGTAAATAAAAATAGCAGGAGTTACTATCGTTACCATTAGTGAGGTTTATTCCTCACTAGAAACCCGGCAAAGCATTTATATAATATTAATAGAGTGTGAACTGGGGATACAATCTACTGCTTTGAGGTTGACTCAGGCTGAAAAAGATTCCTCCATCAGACCTTCCCTGCCACCTGCGAAGCAAACTAACTACCACCTCACTTCTCAGAGGGGATCCAAAGACCCCTACCTCCCCAAATCACAAAGCCCACTTTGGAACTAGTAGGGTAGCTGTTCCTACACTCAGCACTGCCCTCTGCCTTCCTTCTTTTTGGTTCTCTTCACTGTTTAACTCACTTTCGAGGCTTCTCTCCCACCAGACTGTGAGCCTCATTGAGGGCATAGGGTGGACATTATTGAGTCCTTCAGAGACCCACTTCCTCTGTGTGCACAAAGTGTGGGGTAAATTGAGGAGGACCTGGGAGCGGCCCTTTCTTTCAGGATTGGCTGTGGTGGTTGGTGTCCCTGTGAGGCTGAGTTTGGGGCAGGCACAGGGCAGGTGGAAATAAAGGTCACGGTGATGCCCCAAGCAGGATCCACCCACATAAAGGCCAATGAACTTATCGTAAATGAAGAGTCCAACTCTTCATTAGTGCAAATTAATTGTGAAGACAATGGAAAAGCACAATAGAGAAAAGGACTCTCATTGAAAGAAAACTTCAACATGGGCAAAGTTTCCATAAAGGCCTTTGAGTTATGAATAGAAACTGCAAAGACGACATTTGTTGTGAACTTTCAAGGAACACTGGGAAAAATGTAGTGACTCATTGTTTTGAAAAATAATAACTGGTAATACAATGGTGCACTTCCAGCAAAATCCCCTGGAAAATTCCATCTAAGGTCAAGAACCCTGGTCTGTTGGAATGACAATGCTTCCACAATTTAAATAGAATGTCTGATTATTAGTTCCTGGTGTGTTTTGGTTTTGTTTTTAAGGTGCAGACAAAATGACATGACAGTGTATTTAGAGCCCTCAGTCAGGGTTAGGCTCAGTATAACTGCAGCTAACACGAAGGAGAGCCTGTGAAGCCCATGGCCCCTGCTTCCCGATGTCAGGGTCATGAGAGCTGAGGTCCAGCAGTTGCCTCATCGCATGGATGTCTCGCTTTTTTTCACATGGGAAAAGATAAAAGGCAAAAGCCTCATCGGGAACAGCATCCATGTAAAACAGTCTGTAGCCAAGGCCAGAATGACACATCTGTATATTAAAGGCAGCCAGTTACATGTTCACACTTTGGATGGAGGAGAGACAGGAAGACAGAAAATAGAGTAGCAACTAAGAAGGGACACTAATGGGTGATATGGGTCTCAGGGCTGGAACAGAGAATAAAGAGAGGCAGAAGGCACATGGAGATAGTGATGAACAAACCCACTGTAGACTTCATATGTCTAACTTTTTAATTTTCCTGAACGGTCATTGGGTTGACTTCTGTTTCAGTCACTGACATAACCTTTCCTTTTCTCTCCGAGAGTTACCCTGGGAAATGTCCTAAGGATCGGACTTGGTCATTGGGCATGATTTAGTACCTGAGTTAGCTTTTCAGAAATCTTGCCAATATTAGCATTGTATGCAGACGCTTCTCAAATGAATGGTGCCCTGGGACACGGGCAGAGACCATGCTATTAAATCACACAGGAGTGTCCTCTGCCACTCTGAAAGGCGGCAGCTTCTAGATGCCTTCTTCTGGGTAAAGTGTGGTGAATTTTCACAGAGTGTCTGGGGCTAAATTTCCAGGTGCTGGGTGAGAACAGGGTAGCCACAGAGCAGGGTCACAGCCAAGGTGGCTGCCATGGGCCACAGAGAGGTGTGTCAGCCTTTCCCACTGCCTGTGGATACCCACCTCCATGGCAAAGGGTGACTGTAAGTCGAAGTCGACAAATGATTGGTAAAAAGATTGCAGGAGCAGGAAAAAGGGCAGGAAGGGCCCACTCAGAGAGATAATCAGAGAAGAGCACATAAGACAGAGCAGAAAGACGGTGCTCACATTCCCGTTGGCTGCCCCTTCCTGTCCAGTGACCTTAAGTCAGTTACCCTGACTTCCTGAACCTTAGTCTCATCACCTTAAATAGGAAACCCCACAGGCTCTCGTGTCCATGTTCTGACCCATTAGCCATTTGAGAAGAACCTCCTCTGTCCCCCTATATAGGTTCATTTTTCCATTTCTAAGTTGCTGAGAACTATAGTAACAGCCCCATATGGCTGCCACTCAGATGGGAAGAAAGTTATTGCTTTTTCCAAACAGGACAGAGTTAGTACAGGGGTCTACAATGTTGGCTTCCATCGAAAATTTCAGATGTCCTGGTGGCTCCCTTGCCCTCCACAAATGTCCTCTTTCCCTGCCCACTGGCCTGAAGCTACCTCTTCTCCTTGAGCAAGACAGTCTAATTTCTGTTATTTATTGAAGACACAAATCATGGTATCTCAATCTGCCAACTGCAAAATATCCTTGCATAGTTTTTGTTCACTGGGGGGCTCTCATAACCAGATCACCACAAACCCTCAGCACACGGCTAATTTGAGTTGTTCTCTAGATGTGAAAAAAAGTGAAGGACTTAGGATGACAGCTCCTGGCTGGACACCAAGGGTCATTGGAAGGCAGAGGAATGATGGTTTAGACTTTCTGGCCCTAAGCAAGCTTCACCAGAGATCTTGGAGTCATCATGCTAGCTGGAGATGCCCTTGGAGGCCACAATGCACACAGTTTCTGCTTTTAACTCAGACTCTTGACATTCTTCTATTTCTGGTTTGGAGAATTTACCGTGTCCCTGGAGTTGGCCTGTCTGCCAGAGCAAAAGATGAGATGTCCTCACCCTCCTGGACATTCAGCAGAGTAAAGGTCAAGCTTTTCTGGACATGTGACAAATGCTGAATCAGGGCTCTCTGAGGAAAAGGGTCCAGAAAGGTTTTCCATCAACCAAATTTGGTTGTGGTTCATGTTCTTTATCTGCAAAGAGCAACACAGTGACCTGCCCCACCCATGCACAAGCCACAGTCCCCAATGGCCATGTTTTCAGCCCATTGCCATGCCCATTTGTCCCTGTACCAGCAGCTACCATTAATGCCACCAGCATGCTTAATGACTGAATAATTAATGGTTAACAGTCCTATTTCCTTTTCTCTATCAGGATTTGATTCAATACAGTTCACATTATTTTCCAGCTCACAAAGTTTCTATACCCCAAGAACTCATATTAAAAGCAAATGATCTAAGGGGGTGCTGCATTTCCCTCTCAAAACAGTGAAAATGGTAGAAATTCTTGAGAGGATTGGGAAATACATATACAATACGAGAGGCATTTTTATTGATTTGGGAGAAATTGTTCAATAACAACTAATGTTTATACATTTCTCTGATAAAAACAACACATGCTCAGTTTAGAAAGTGTATACATTACAAAAAATTAGAAAATAAAAAACACCTGTAATTGAATTGTTGAGTAATAATTCCTTTTACCATTTTGATATCATGTCTTTTATTTTGCTGTGTTTTTAAATGCTCTCTCTCTCTCTATCTATATATATATATAGATAGAGAGAGAGAGAGAGACATGAATTGTTACCATATAAATATATACTAATGTATGTATCACACACATGGGAATTAGATATACATAGGCATACATAAACATATGTGTGTGCCTAGAAAGAAAGTTACATATTTAAAGTTTAGTATCTTGACTTTTTTTATACTTTATCTTATGATCTTCCCCAGGTCATTAAGCTGTCCTCAAAACTATGATTTTAAAACGTTTTTATTGTAATGAAAACTCACACACGTGAGTCTTTGAAGCTGAAATTAGTGTGTCCATAAGGGAGTCTGCTATGTCCTTCCTAACCTATTTCCAGAATCTCTCCCCTCTTTTCTCATCTCTTCATTGCCCCCCACATCCCTTGTCTAATAGAGTCACTGCACCTGCCAGCAATTGCTTCCCTAAACTCCAATCCCCAGCAGCATAACAAATGGCCCTTGAATGAGAGAAAATGTCCCTTGCTTCACACCTCATTATTGGGAGACATGAATTAATATGTGTGGCTGATTTAAGGGGAAGGAAATACCACTTATGGAGCTTAATTATGAAATAACTGAAAACAGAAAGCTCAGAGCTCTGAAGAGGGCTTTCTCCTAGGGGTTTTGGGGCATCTAAGTCAGGCAACACTCAGGTTAGGGAGACAGATGATGACCTGTTTCCTCAAGTAAGACTGCTAGGTTCTATGTCAGTGAGCGTGATAAGAAAATAGACACTGAAGTCAGGTGGCTCTGGACTTAAATCCTGCCTCTTCCACCTGAAAGGTGTTGCCTCCATACGTGGTATTTCTTCCTTCACTATAAGTCATTTCCTCTTACGTAAAGAAGTGTTTCAGTGGTTGGGAGGAATAAATATGTGAATGTATGAACAGTGCCTGGCAACTGGGAGCTGTGTATTCCATGTCCACTCTGGGTACGTGCACATGCATACACTCACAAATACTTCCCTTAGAACCTCCCAGAAAGAGGATATTGGGGGCATTGTCTCTCCAATGATTGAATTAAACCCCTTACTACCTCTACATCAGCTATCAGACATTTTAATGATTTATTTTTTCCTTGTGTCCCCCTTCTTTTTTTTTTTTTTTTTTTTTGGCGGTACGCGGACCTCTCACTGTTGTGGCCTCTCCCATTGCGGAGCACAGGCTCCGGACACACAGGCTCAGCGGCCATGGCTCACGGGCCCAGCCGCTCCACGGCATGTGGGATCTTCCCGGACCGGAGCACGAACCCGTGTTCTCTGCATTGGCAGGCGGACTCTCAACCACTGCGCCACCAGGGAAGCCCCATCCCCCTTCATCATCCATTCCTGTCTCACTTGCACTATGGTGTATATGGAGCAGCTGCCTTTTCTTAAGGACTGTTTTCCTTTCCATTGAGTTGTTAGGCTATAAACTTAATTCCTTTATTATTTTTCATGTCTAATTTATTTATCTTTTAAGTATAAGTGTTGTTTTCCACTAGACCTTATCCATGTTCTTGATGTCATCGTTTAATTTCTGACACTAGAAACTGGGCTGGTACTCTAGTTATAACCTGACCAATCAAAACGAAATTTAGGGCTTAATTGGTGTTTCCCATATACTGAGATATCCTTCAGTTGTCTGAACATCTTTAATGTCATAGTTTTAGTATGCCCTTGTATATTACCATTTAGCTTGTGTTCCATTAAGACCGCAGAGTCCACTTCAGTTTCAGTCTCTCCGAGGCAGAACTCCTTCGCCATTTGGGTTTGAAATGATTTTGATGCTGTGATGGTGGTGGCAGTGGTAGTTATATTTTGTTTGTTTGTTTCTTTGTACTCCTGAGATTAAGGCAGACTTTTAAGGTACCTGCATTTTTCTTTAGACTCTTGGTAATTTGCTTTTTATGATAGGATATATATGAAAAGCATTCCAAATTTTAGAAGTCTTCCAATAAAGACTGTGCCAAAATTAATCCCTCCCTCACCCACCCACCCACCCACAATCTGTTCTCACCCCTCCTCTTTGCCCTGGCTTTGCTCACACATGTATCAATGCTCAGTCTGTAAGTTTAATCAGATATTGGTGCTGCACGCACCACAAAATTGATATTACTTAGGGGAATATGGGCACATTTTTACTTATCATATTCTTGTTTTTTAAAATCACAAAACAAGGACATGAAGTGTTTCTTAGAGTGATTACATTATTGTCAGAGACTGCATTCTACATAACCAGAAGTGATCAACGTTCAGGATGAAGATGCTTTCTTTAATTATATGAAATGTCAGCCTGCAAGTCACATGGAGTGGAAGGGGGAGTTTTATTCCAATTCACCCAAAGACAAATTCATTTCCAACTTCCAACTCTTAAAATCCAAACCCTGTGACTTTAGCAGAATTAATAGGATTTCTATGCATCCCTGGTAGGTTTGACTTTTAGATTTTAATAGTTGGCCGCAAGCTTGTGCTTGACTCTGCTCATCTGCTCATTTCTCCTCCCAAAGGACATGGCTATTTCAGAAAACACTTTTTCTATTTCCATCAAAACCTAGGAGGGCATCTCTGAAAAATAAACCTGTGGTACATTTGTTTTTTCTACCAATGTGATTTAGGTGATTCCACAGTAAATGAAAGAGATGAAAAGACATGATTTGAGAAACCTTAAGACTGTAAATAAGGGGGGAAAAAAAGCATGGCTTCTGGTCTCTTATCCACAATTAATTTCATGAAAGAGTATTCTGATGCTTTACAAACAGTACATGAAAATACACAATGGTCTTTGACAGGACTTCAGAGAGCCTGCTGAGCTGAGATGATTTCCATCACAGAAAATCAATTTCCTGTAAATGGTGAAGAAGCAAAGATTTTAGGCCAACATCAGATAAGGTTCTTGAGAATCTATTTTCTGCTTGTTTTCTGGAAGCACTCAATGGAAATTTGAAATAGATATTTTGTACCATCATTTAATTTCTCTTCTTTCTTTCCATGGTCACTGATGATATCAAAGTTAATATTTTATGTATATTTTTAGACCCAGTTTTCTTCCACAAAATATTCAGTAGAGTTAAATAAATATTGGGTGTTTGCTGTTTTCTTTCAATATGAACATAAATGCTAGTGAGAGACGAAGAAAACATCAGTTCAGTAATAAGTCCAAATTACCACCTTCCCATCCTCTGGTTGTCAGGAACCCAAAGCCTAAACCTATACAAATTACAAATAAAATGGGAGGTTTAGAAATATTTAGATAAGGCTAAAATTGCATATAAATTCAAGATGAGTTGTATTGTCACTCATTATAACTAATCCCAACAATTGATAGAAATCATTTACAGAATTATGATACTGTTTGATAAGATGTTACATGAAAGTTTACAGTTTAAGAAATGTTTCCATTTTCTCAGCTCTGGATTTCAGGAAATAAAAATCGCCCCCCTGCTAATTCAAGCTCTGCTATGTAAGTAACAGGAAATGCTTTGCTCTGCCAGCTCATTTCCTCTTATTGTTCACTTTCAATGGGCCCCTCAGCTACTTTTTTGCATCTCCTTCTTTTCAGATGTATTGAGCCCAGTAAAAGCCTGCAGCTTCCACAGGAAAAAGAGCAGGGTCAGAGACACCCAGGAGTACTAAGAATTCTCCTTTTGCTAGAGAAAGTGCAGGGGAGTTTGAGAGAAGCCAGAAATTTTCATCTAGCAGGGTCTACTCATTTAGACTGATACGTGAAAAGAAAACAAAAACTGATCTTCTTTAAAAGCCTTTTTAATGTAATTTTATATTTGAATTCATTTAAATTTTAATGTCTTATTTATAAGATTTATATTTTATATATAATACTATGTATTTTGTAAAACTCTTGATGTTTCTTCGAATAGCCATACCAATTAGTACAGCATCTTGCTTTGGGAGTTCAGTGAATAATTGTAGAATAAATAAAGTTAAAGTGTATATGAATTTCTGTGTTCCTAAGTGATTTTATTATATTTCTGAGTCAAAACTCTATTATGTAGGAATTCCTTGCCTGGTACATAATCAAGCTGTGGCAATATAGGATTTAATTCATATATCAGATATCATGAAGATATTCTAGGATTTGTTACCTGTATGCAAATAAACCTATACCCAGTTATCCTTTTTTCTTTATTGTTTCATTTTTTGTTTCTTGCTAGCTACTACCTATCTCCCAATATATTTTCATTCTAGAAACAATGCAGCTCTTTGATCTAGAAAACAGGTTGGGGGGTGGGGAAGAAGCCCAGTGAGTTACATGAAAATCGTCCTGGACTAAGTAGGAGGGGCCTTAGCTATGATCTTCACTGCATGTGGTCGGTCAAGTAGCTTCGTTTTATGTGTTCTATTCCTTCTTTACCTAATGAAAGTAATATATCTCCTGCCTGCATTACAGGTTTGTGGTGGAGAGCAAATGAGATTAACAATGCATTCTAAGATGTAGAAAATGTTATATATGTATACAATGGTATTATTTATACAATGGTGGTGATAGTATTAGTTTTCTGGTAGGCCTATGCTTAACAAAATAGGATTCTCTTTCTACAGCTTCACTCTTGATTTAATCAGTAGCTATTCTTGGCTCTAAGAAATTTTGAGATTCAAAGTTGGCTATGTTGCCGAATTGGTCGACTGGATCCATGCCAGGGTCTGAGACAAGGGCTCTCGGCCGGGGAGGTTCTTTTTCCAATGAGATTCACACAGCTGATAGTGAAAATGATGCTGAGATTAGAACAGCACAAGCTTTATTCAATGGCCAAATGATGGAGAACTGGGAACCTAGTATGCAAATCAACTTTTCAACCCAATTCAGCCAGAGATACCAAATATATAGGAGGGTCGAGGTAAAAGTGAGGGATTTGGAAAGAGTGGGAGGAATATTTATGAGTTATAGGAGAACAGGGGTGTGGTTTAGACTGAGAACTGATGCAACCCTCCTTTTCAGTCCTTGTTTGGGCTTTTCTGGTTGTTGTCATGGCAATTGTCAACTGTGCTGGAGCGGGTGGGTGTGTCATTTAGCATTCTAATGTATTATAATGAGTGTATAATGAGACTTAAGGTCTAAGGGAAGTCAAATCCTCTGCCATCTTGGGCCTAGCTGGTTCTGACCAGTTCTTGTTTTTCTCTCTTTGCAGCTTCCTCCTAAAACTTAGGTAAGAGTAATTGGTTTCTATTTGAGGGAGGGTCAGGGGTATGATTCTGGGCTGACAGCCTTGGTAACAGCTATAGGACAGGAGGGCATGTCATGATTTTAAAATGTGTTGGAAAGAAAGTCATTCAAACAGCTAAGTACAGTTTTGACTTGATTCATATAGGTTTGATTATCTATAATTTAGGGGAAATAGATGGGAGATTAAGCCTTTCTAAATAAGATTCCTTCCCCAAAGAATCAGACTTGGGAGCACATTTGTCATCATTATATTAACCCAATTCTTCTCTTGTGGTAGAAAAACTTATATGTTTGTTCCTTATCAGCCAACTTCATACTTATTATTTATAGGAATATTGTTAATTAGCACTGGAAATTACCCTCACATTCTCTTCAAAAGAAATATAGAAAGGTAATTATCCTAAGCAAAATTAGGTATGCCTCCTTAAATGTAATGGCAGGTGAAATTATAGGCAGTGTCTCATTTAATTCTCTTCTAACAGGGGACTTGGTTACCTCGATTTTACAGAAGAAGAAACTAAGACTCAGAGTGGGGAGGTAACTTAGTGAAGCTCACACAGCTGTCAGGAAACTCAAATTTGACCCACGTTTCTTTGACTTCAGAACATATATATATATAAATATATATATATATATATTTATATATATATATTTGCTTCTATTATCTCTAGAAAACTTAAAACTTGTATCAATCAAGTCAAGCATGTTGACCTTGACACAACAAAGTTCTAGAACCCACTTCATCACTGACAATTCCAGGAATTCATCCTTTGGTCTCATCCATCCTGTTCCTAACCATGTGTTTTTACTTAAGCATTTGTCAGTTACTTGAAAGTGTGTCCACCAAAATTCTCTAATGTTTTTACAAATACCAAGCATCTGCCATGTAGTGTCACCTTCACATTCTTGCCTTCAGGTCATTCTTTTTCTCTAAGGGTCTTACATTTTCTCTCCTCTCATCTTCTGCCTATGTGTTTAGAGCCAAGAAAGCAATCTTGGCTGAGCTGTCTTCTCTCATTTCAGTCAGAAGCTTTCTTCCATTGTGTTTCATACCAGCCAAGTTATTTCACTTTTACTCTTCCAAATGTTTTGTGCTGAAATCTTGCCTTCCTTACCATGAAACTGCCACATATTGGATGTGGAATCTTTGTTATTCATTCTTACAAGTAGCAAAGAAGTAGCAAATGAATCCCTCAGTATGGAAGACATTCTGCTTATTCATGTTTGTGATTTGGACAGTCCTTCAATATTTGGCTCAGATGTTGCTTCTACCAAGAAGTCTATCTGATACATCACTATGATTTACATTCTTTTTCTCCATGGACATTTATTTATGTATCCCAGTCACTGAACAGTGACATTTAGTAAACAACCATTCATGAAAAAATAGGTGAACATTTTAATGAATGAATGAAATATATGTCTATAAATGAGAGATTGCTTTAAGATTCTTTATTTCTCTGATTCAACTTGTAACATCAGATCCTAAAAAATACATTCTCTGCTAATTATTTTATGATAAACTTGAAACCCTGGAAAGGATTTTCTTCTGTTTTCAGTAAATAGTTAAAATGTCTATTTTCCTTTGAAATACATTCAAGTCTTCTGAAAAGTTGAAAATGAAATGTACGTTCAATGTGTTGTAATCCAGTGAAATCAATTGATATTGAATTTATGTCACTGTGCTTCTGCTGGGTTGAATAGCTTCCTTTCAGAAACCATCATCCATTGCATTAATCAGTCTAATCAAATAGTAAATCACAGTCAATCCTTTCTCACTTGGCAAATGTAGAAAACACATTTAATGTCTTTCATTGCCACCCCCAAGTGGTTGCTTTCTATTTTTTTTTTAATGGAAGGTTGTAATGAGGTTGACAATTTATTCATATATCCATTCAAAACCCATTCTTTTTTTTTTTAAACAAGAGAAAAAATTTTTAATTCATACACACAAAGGTCTCATAGAAATGGGACCTAAGAGGTAGCCAAAGCCGGCAGCTTTTATATTTTTTAGAAAAATGTTGTGGTGGAAGAAATATTTTTCTATCCTTTCAAAATCGATTCTTTAGTGTAATGTGCAAGGAACTTCTCAAAGGCTGAGGGTAAAGAAATGAAATATATCCTCCCCCTCAGATGTTCACTATCATGGTGGGGAGGTGGATAAGGAGATAATCATAACAGATTATGCTGTTAAGTCCAAGATAGTTAGATACCCAGGATTTTGCCAAAGAGGAGAAGGGAAAACCACACAGATAAGGAAATTTGGAGGATTCCAGAGGAAGTTATGCATTTGCTAAAGAATCAGGAGATTCTGGTAGGGTGGTGAGAGGGTTTGGGGGAGAAAGGTGGAGTTTGGGGAAGCATCTGAGGGAGACAGAACAACATGTGCAAAGACCAATAGACAAAAAATGACAGAGACATCTTTGGGACTGAAAATATATTGGCTGGATTATAGGAACTTTGGATTTGCATATCTGAGAGAAGGAAAGGTGGTAAAACTGGAAATACATAGAGGAACTCCTCCTAAAAGGACCACATATGCCCTCCCCAGCTTTGTTTGTTTGTTTTTTGGCAGGGGAGGTGTAGTTAAACAACGGAGCAGTGTAATCAGATAGGCACTTGGAAGCATCACTTGGGTGTAGAGTTGTCAGGTAAAATACAATTAAATTTCAGATAATAAATTATTTTTAGTATAAGCACATTCCAAATATTGTGTTGGACATACACTAAAAAATATTATTCATTTTTGACCTAAAATTCAACTCTAACTGGGCACCCTGCATTTTTATGTGTTAAATCCAATGACCTTACTCTGGTGGCAGTGCCCAGAATGAACTGGTGAAGAACAGACAAGGCAGAGAGTCCAAGTTGGGGGACTGGTTATTAAAATCTAGATTCACCCTTTAAGCCACCATGGCTGTAGGGCTGCCCTGTGCTAGATTTCAGAACGTGGACCATCTTGTTATGGTTACTGAGAGTCAGAGAGGCAAAGCTTGAAGAGAAAGGCTGTCTTTAGATCTTTCTATCTTATTCAGAAGTCATTAGATATTTTGGAAAGAATAGATCATTTTACTGACAAGGATATACATAGGTAAAACTGGGGAGAGGGTGGCATGAATGCCTGTCTGTCCTGAAGGCTGTGGGGTGATATAGATGCTGTCGTAATAAAACCTAGGGATGCAAAGACCCAGTGTGTTTATCTTGGTCTCAGGGAGCTGTTCTAGAACATACATTATATTTCTGTTATGCTTTGAACTTTTCAAATTCACAGTCATTATCTCAGATCTGTATCAAATGGTCTTACAGCAAGGGGTTGATTTGTATTAACCCAAATTGCCAGATAAGGAAATCTGCACATATAGAAATATTCTGCCTTAGCTCTCCTTTTAAAGTACTCTCCTCTTCCAATTCTAGTTGAAACACCACCTTTCTCACCAAAATTTTCACCGTTCACAATTGACTCTGCTACTTAGAATGTAGCATTTTTCAGTCCAACTTGAGGCTGTTCTCAGAGACCTTATTCGATTTCATCCTACACATGCATATTGCCAGCCCCTAGACTGTAAGCACCCACAGGGCAAGGGCAAATCCTTGCATTGATTTGGAAACTTCCATAGAATCTCAGTGAGTGTTGGGCATATACAAGTCTCTTAATAAATGTTTGATTATCAGACTAGCATTGGCAGAGCCAGAAGTGAATAAAAGTTTCTTGATATGCAGCCTTCTGCTCTTTGGGGTTTTCCTCATACCCTTTTGTTTTTATTCCATCCCTTGTGGAACCAGGCAGAGCAAACACAAAACTGTAGGCCAAAGTACTGCTCAGAAGATACTTCATTCATCTATCCAAGTTAATGCAAGATTGGGCCCAAACCACACTACAGGGGCAGTGTCTGTATAAACTGCATCACTTATAGTTTAACAGTGAGATGGAGTGAGGGTTCCATACCTGACACATGTGTACCCTCCTAAGATGCCTTGCTCCAGGTCTTGGTCCTTTCCACCCAGACAAGGGGTGTGAGTTTAGCCCTCCTGAATCACTGCCTGGGTTCTAGAAGTGCTGTTCTGGGAAAGAGAGTGTGAGCAGGGCCCTCTGCATGCCAATGGGTTAATTCACCCACTGTGGATCTGCCCCTAACTAAGGGGCAGTTGTTTTACATTTACGAATCAAATCAAGTATCTGTTTTATTTATTTATTTGCATGAGGACATATGTGTATACTCCTGGAAATAAAATACATGCAAAGTACATTCACAGTATATTGTATAGAAGGGTCATTTTCATTCTAAAGTGTAAATCAAAATCCCCTGGAGGACTTGTTAAAACCCTGGATCTCAGAGTTTCTGATTCAGTTGGTCTGGGTGTGCTCTGAGAATTAGAGGTTTTAACAAGTTCCCAGATGATACTGATTGTACTAATCCAGGACCATACTTTGAGATCTAGTAATATGGAATATACAGTCTTATGTTTCTCTGTGCATGTGTCATTCACACATTGATTTACATATGCATGTATCTATTTCTTAGTTGTATATTATGTTTAGAGACATGTTAGTATACATATATGTACATTTAAATACACAAGCACAAACTATTTACAAATAATGTGCATATTTATGCAAGTTGTTTATCTATGAATATAAATCTACATAAATGCATATGAAAACTTGTAAACCCAAATATATAATTATATGTATCCATACATGCACACACCCACATGAGTGTCTGTATATAGAAATGTAGTTATAAGTATGTTTGTAGGTGATGCTTATACTGTGTATGTACATGTGTGTATCACTGATGTGTCTTTTGCTTTTGCAACAGAGCCCTTAGTAAGTCAAACATCAAGCTCCATACTTTCTGTTAAACTCATTGTGAGAAACAGTGGTTAAGTATTCCAACATGAGGGCAGAGCTGTCTTCATGCTGGTCCTGTTAAATTTTATTAGTGGGATGATCTTTTCAATTTCTCTGGAGTCTGTCCCACGTTTGCCATATTTCACATATGGAAGTGTTGAATTAAACAAGCACCATGTCCTTTCAGAACCACCAGGGTCCTCCTGTAAAGTCAAATTTCAATCATTTCACTTTTTTTTTTTTTTTTTTTTGCCTTCCTCTCAAGAGATAGTACAATCTCTCTGGCATTTACCTGGCAAAATTAATGAAAATGCAGTACAAACTTAATGTGTTGTGTGCTCCTGGGTCATATATCCTCCCTCAGCTGGAAGTGTCATTTTCATCCAAAAAAACATTGTCTTTGGAGAAGGAAGAAATGAGAACCAGGAGTTTGGGGCCTGATGCTTAGGGGCAGAGGTAGCAGAAGAAGAAATGAAAGCACCAGTTTTACCAGATTTCTTGGGACACTCAGTATAATAATAGCTTCTCTCTTCCTGCTACCACTATTCTCTCTGCTCCGAAGTTCGTCAAACACAATGTAAGCGAGAGAATAGGGATCTGGAAGAAGCAAATAAAAGGTACAGGAAAGAGACTGCTGTGTTTTACCAGCCCCTGTGTTTCACAACCAGGACCGTCCTCTCTTTGTATCTCATATAACCATATCGCAACAAATATTATCTTTCCTGCATAACTCTGTGAGTGGAGGCTCAGAGTCTTTCAGTAGAATGATGAAGGACTCTCAACTCAAAGTAGAAGAGCCTGAATTTGAACAAAGATCAGTGTGATTCCAAAGCTTAAATTTAGAAATTTAGATTAGTGTTTTCCTTAAGTGATCTGCAGGACAGGGTTAGATAATAAATCAAAATTTATCCAAGTACGTGTGTCCCATTATGGATAAGAGGAGCAGTAGGAGAAGCTTTCATGGAACTGTACATTTTTGAAGCAGTAAAATCAATTTGGGATATAAGGGATGAGAGTGAGGTACAGGTGGTGGGCTGTCATCATCAGCATTTATCAAATACAAAGTGGTGAGTGGCCCAACCAGGGTTCTCCTTGCTGTGAAGTCTGAGGTTCATGTACTTTTATGTCCGTGGCTGTTATTGAGGTGTTTGACCTGTAGTGAGTTCTCAACAAGCAATCATTAAATGAATTGCCCAATTTGAGTTGACAGTGCTTAAAGTCAGTCTGCTGAAAGCTCAGTTTCCCTGTACACCGGGGCCGGATCGAATCTTGGATACGGAATTTTGGGTGAAGTAGAAAAGAATAGCTTTATTGCTTTGCCAGGCAAATGGAGACACAGCAGGCTTCTACCCTCAAAATCTATGTCCCAACCCAGGGGAGTTTGGTGAACAGTTTTATAGCAATGGTTCAGGGGCAAGTTTGCTGATAAGATTAGGGTGTGTGCAGGACCTGCACTCCTTTAATCTGGTCTCAGGTAATCTTGATGAGCTTCTCTGGTTCCTTTAGTCTGGCCTCAGGTGGTCTTCTCTGGTATGGAGAATGCTGACATCTTCCATTTGTCGGGTTTTAATTCCATAAAAGGGCTTAAAGATATTGTTATGTGTGCCCCTGGTGGTGGAACCAGGACCCTGCCCCAAGGCTGCACTATTGTTTCTTGCCTGCTCCTCCCTTGTCTCTGCATCCCCTCCCTTCCCTGATTAGCAACTGTTAGAACCTGCCCTTTGGAACTCAGGGAAGGTCATGGAGGCTGAACAGAAAGACTCCTGTACCCAGGAGCCCCTCCAGGGTCCTGCTCTGTTTCACTAGTTCTCTAATGCATGAATTTCATTTTATAGGGAATAATATTTTGTTTCATAAAATGGGTTAAGGTTAAATGCAAATAATGCAGAGAATGAGGAAACATTGACTCAGCACCTGAAAGTATGCCTCATCAATGGCGGATCATCTTCTGAGATTATGGTTTATTATGGAGGTGGAGAAGGTCACTGAATATCTGCTCAGGGAGTGAGGATGAGCACAGAAATGAGAAAATCATGTAGTGGGATGCAAAGTGTTCTGATCTCACTATTTTCCTGATATCTAACCTTCTGGGCTGATTTTTAACAGAGGAAAGGGGAGGTGTATATTTTTGGGGCAGGGGAACCACATACACAAAAGACTTCTTGGCAGCCTTTCTTTTGAAAAGAATTGCTGAAAGGATTATCATTGAGCAGTGTGGAAAACAGGGAATCTGGAAGGTAAAGAAAACAATGGTAAAGAGGTTTATGAATCAGCTAAATCAGTGGTTCCAGCGATCCTTGGAGAAGTTTAAAAATCAAATCTTCTAACAAGACCAAGAGTGATTCTTAAAATTAAACAATGTCATTGAAAAATCTATTTATAAAAGAAAGGAAAGAGAGAAAATTATTTCAACACTAGCCAGAATTAAAGGGTGGCATCTGTCATGCTTTGGACATTCTGCTGTCATGACGAATGGGATTAATCATGACCTAAGGAATTTAAATCTGGATGTCTTAAGTCTGGCCTAGATAATTGACCCCAAGACCATGTATAATGGGATTTTAGTATTTTGAAGATTAAGCCCTTCATGAGTTCTTCAATGTTTCCTTCCATACCACAGTCAAACTGAAATTAACCAAAATGTTTAGGAAATGCACACTCCAATCATATGCATTCTCTAGAAAATTAGATTGCCATTTCTAATTTTAATTTCTGTTGCTTATGCAAAAAATACTAGCTGGCTTCCTGGGTCAGGCATTCTTTTAGGTGCTGGAGTAAACAAAACAGAAATTTCTGACCTATGGAGTTTATATTCCAGTGGAGGGAATCACAATAAACCATTAAAGTGTATAACATCCTGAATACTTTACATTGTTTAAAACCTTCAGAAAGTCTTCTCCTGGACCTTGTTAGTCAGAATAACTCCAGGAGTCATTTCTAACCCTGTGAGGAGTAGAGGCCATAGAGTTTAGAGGGGTCTTCAAACATCTGCTCTGAAATTGCCTGGTCCCTTGACCCTGGACAGGTCACTGAACTACCCTGAGCCTATAGCTCCAGTATTAGGGTTATCATATTTACCTTGAAAGCTATTAAGAGTTTGATAGAAGATAATCTATGTATAAAAGAGTATGAAGGATCATCACAAACTTCCTGGGTAATCTTCCTTAACATGCACTTATCCACATGATTAACTCAGATTAAACAGGGGAGAAAAAGCTCTTGCATCTAGAGAGCCTGTTTTTGTTTTGTTTTGTCTTGTTTAGTTTTGTTTGTATTTACTGGACTGGACAGAGGTCTACATCTTCAGAACTGGCAGGACATTTGTCATCAGATTGCTAATAAATTCCAAAACACCTTGTAGGGTCATGGGATTGTTATTCTAAATATATAAATGACAGTGGATTCATCTAAAGGACATGAGGATTAAAGTACTTGAGACTGAGCTGCCCTCAGCACATGGCCTAAAAATACCAAGCTTCCCTTCTGCCTCCTGTGCTGCTTTTAAACACGTCTTTTAACCTCAATGAGTTTTTTGTGTCTGGAAAATTAGAAAAAAGTACCAACTGGCTTGCCTATTTGTAGGGCCTTCAAATCAACGCCTCTCTCCAAAGAGAAAAGAAAATGTAAAACCTGCATGCTTGAATTAAAAATGACAACCTTTGTATATTTTGCTAGATTACTTCTCTTAAATACCTTTTATTTAAGAGAAGCGTGAGCTTTCTCTTCCTTTGTCCCGTAATGTGTATGTTATTTAAAGAATTTCTTGCTTTGGGGGTCTGAACAGGGATAGGATCTGAGCTCACAATTGATAGCAGTGATCTTTATGAGCAAACTTCAAGGGTAGTTGGAGGAGTCTAACAAGAACCATTTTTATGAGTTAACAAGAGTGGGTGGTAACCAACATTGAAAGCTCCATTAGGGAGGAGAGGGTGAGGTAGTTTCAAATAATCCTTTCTTCTCATGTGTCACCTGAAGCCTCAACTGACAGATTTAACCACACTGACCCCACAGGACACGTATTGGATCAAGAATCCTAACCTTAAAATCAGGCATATCCCAGCCTTGCAAATAACTGCTTCATTGTATATTAGCTAATCAAAAATATATGTGATGAGAGAAAAAACTCAGTCAAGGTACGTGTGCTTCTAGAAGAGACACAGAAATTCCTTGTACAATATCCACATCTCTGAAACTACTTCTTCATTAAAACAGGAATAAAGGTGTAATAACAGATGCCCATTCCATTAGATCATATTATATCTAATAATTAATATAGTCATTAATAACATATATAACTATTACGTATCTGTATATAGTCTACTCCACCATGATTTATACATTTATAAAGGCAGCAAATCCAACTATTAAGTGATTATTCTTTTATTGGGGATACTTGAGATCACACTAAACTGATCTTTTAAACTTTGTCTCTTTTCCAATTTTAAAACAAAAAGACCACAGGATCGTAGCCCAAATGTTCTGTTTTACTAAGAGAACTGCAGTGAAAGGGGAATAACTCAGCCGACGTCATGAGGCTTGTTACAAGCAAAGCAAGGAATAAAACTCAGGTCCCCTTCTTCCTGGCCTTATTACCATTACATGATTTTGGTCTTTAAAATTTTTTTCAAATATGTTACTGATAATTTATTCTTTATTTCCCTTTTCTTAAAAAGAGTCAGAATCCTCCTAAGGAAAGTTGTCTCATTGTTACTGCTTATGAAAACCATATATTTTGGCAAATGTTGAGGTTGACAGAAATAGATGTCTTGGGGGAAATCTGACTTAACAAGTTACTAATGGGCAAGTGTAATTATTAATATGAACGATAATTGTATTCAGCCTGAAGAACAGATGCTGTCCTTTGGTATGAAGTGCCTTGATGTTATTAAAATCTGGAGTTTAGTCATTATTGAGAAACTAGAATTTCTGGTCTTATTAAAATCTTAATATTAACCACTACTCTGAAATTAGTTGTTTTCCATAGATTATTTTTTCAAGTTAAAAGTGGTAATGAACATAGGTTATCTGGCTGATTCAAAGGGGATGAACCAGATTTATATGGCAAAAAACAATATGTATTGTTTTCTTTTATTTCATCTCATAATACTAACATCTCTTTTTTTCCTGAAGCAAAATAAATATAGAACAAGTGTTAATTAGTACTTATAAGTTAATAGCATTAACTCAATCTTTTATTCAGAAGAAAAATTCTTGATATATCCAGATGCATAATATAAGGTCATGTTTACTGTTAAATCAATAACTTTTTATAGTGTTGAAAATAGACACAAAACTTTTACAAGTTTTAACCCTCTAATATCTGAATATTCCCCAAAAATAATTTTAACCATTTGTAAATACAATTATCCAAGTCATATCACATTATAAATGTTGTTGATATTCAGCAAAAGAGATTCGATTTCTAGGTATGAATGTATATAACTCTCTTGCTTTACTATATTGGAGGAAGAATGACTCTGGTTCATCACTGAAATGAATTATTTTGAAATAAGCAGAAGAAATATGACATTTTATGAACAGACAGTGAAATCTCCCAATTACAGTCAAACCCAATTCATATGAGGAATAAAAAAAAAAGAAAGAAAAGAAGGAAGGAAGAAAGGAAGTAAAGAGGAAAGGAAGGAAGGGAGGGAGGGAGGGAGAGAAAGAAAATAAATTTTACCAGCATTGCATAATTTCCTTGGTGTCCTGACATTGGAGGAAATAATATTTGAAGGTAGTTCAGCAGATGTTACCTGGGAGAGAGAAGGCTGAGATCATCCTCAGTTATTCCAAGGGACAGAATATATAAAAAAATGGGATTACGTTATTTGAAGGGAGCTAACTAAAGAACTGGATACAGAGCAAAGGGATACAGACTCAACATTTATACATTCACTCAACAAAGAGGTCCTGGGTGCCTTTGATGCAGAAATCTGTACAGGAGAACAGGGTGAAGACCATGTGGGGAAAGTTCACATGAGTTTACAGTCAAGGTGAAGAGACAGACAAATACATTTCCAAATATGCCAGTGTAATAGGTTAGCTGACATAGACCATCAGAAAGTGTTAGAGATCACAGAGGGATAACACCTAAACAGACTGGCCTGCCACAGAGGGTTTGAACCTTGAACCCATTTGGAAACTAAAAAAGCCCCAGTTCGTAAGCACACAGAGTGGAGTTTGGGCAGACTCCTCCCAGCCCACTGGCCTCCAGTGAACTTGCACTGGTGGTCCTGCCTTCTCTCCCGGGGAGAGTGATCACAATGAAAACTTTGAGAAAGCAATGCCTACTTGGGATATTGAGGTGGGATTCAGGTGGAAAAGATATCAAGGACTTCCAGGAAGGAAAAAAACAGCATTTGAGGGCCTGGAAGGTATAAAAAAATCTTTCCAGTCAGATAATGGACAGTTATTTGATATGACTAGTGAAAAAAAGGGAGAAACTGGAGAGATTAGGCCAAAAAGGTATGCAGGGCTATACTAAAACTTCGAACTTTTTTGAAGCTATGCAGAATCATGGATGAATTTTAACATAGGTTATGTGAAGAGACACAAAGAATACACTGCTAATTTGTGACATAGGGCAATTATAAAATTCTCTTCCTTGGGATGCTTTCAGGTTGCAGCCATTGGGTAGCTTCAGTCATGGACCTTCCTGGGATCAGTTAGATGATGTGTGATGTGGAATCAGTGATGTTCTTTCATTGCCGTGAAATGTACCTGAAGTACTGAGTGAGACACTTGTTGGCCCTGGAGACCCACACTCCACATTTTGCCTGCTCTGGCCCTGGTAACCCAGACTTTATCAGCTGCTGTTCTTTGTCTCCAGCTTCTGTTGAGTTCTGTGTATGGAAAGCATGTGGAGGAGATACAAGGGCTGGGGGAGAGTGTGGTCTACATTCCATCCCTGCCCTTTGCTACTACAGTTGGTTGCTTGTCCTGAGAGAAGGCTGTCCCCCTTGCCCTCTTCTTCCCCTGATGCTGCCCTTTGAGCCTGAGATCCTCACCTCTCCACTATCCTGTGTGGGTTTCCCTCCCCACACTGAAAGGACAGCCCCTTTATTACATCCTCCATGTGTTTCAGAGTGCCATCTGCTTCTTGTGGGAACCCAGACTGGTAGTGATGTGTAATGGACATCTCAGGTGTCTAAAATGTCAAAACTGAACTCTACCTGTAAGCTTTTAGATCATCTCAGTTGATCTCAATTCTACTCTTCCAGTTGTCAAACCAAAAACCTCGGAATCCCCCAACTACCCTCCCTCTTCTATATGCCCAGTGCTATCTGTTAGGCAATAACATTGGCTTTCCCTTCAACATGTGTCCAGAATCTTGCCTCTTCTCACAAGCCCCTTGTATGTCACTCTGGTTCAAGCCATCATTGTAGTACCTTACATGATATCCTTGAACTACACTTGGCCACAGGTAGTCTATGCCCAATAGAGCAGTTGGCAACTGCCTTGAAATATAAAGTAGACCATGTTCCCCCTCACAACCTCCAACAATTGGCTCCTATCTTACTCATAGTAAAAGCCCACTAAAGACCCTATAGTGACCAACAAGCCCTCATGACCTAGCCCTGATCCCATGGACCTCATGGTCCATGCCCTTCACCCTCACTTTGTTAGTCCCCCCCAGCTACAATTCACTGGGCTTTTGTCTATCAGCTCCTGTACCTGTGTATTCTTCCCTTAGGTATTCTCTGGGATACCACCCTCGACTCTGGTCAGATGTTATGATCACAAGGAGTCCTAACTGATCCACCTTATTTAGTATCCCGCCTCATCTCTCACTTCCCCCAACACCCCTTCTCTTCCTTGTCTTGCTCTATTTTTTCTTTGTTTCCTAGCATTTATCATTTTCAGGCATGCAGTGTGTATTAGTTCCCTAGGGATGCCATAACAAATTACCCAAAACTGGGTGGCTTAAAACCACAGAAATGTATTGTCTTACAGTTCTGGAGGCTAAAAGTTTGAAATCAAGGGGTCAGCAGCCTTGTTTCCTCTGAAATCTCTAGGGGAGGAGCCTCCCTGCCACTTCTGATTTCTGGCAGCCCCAGGCCTTCCTCGGCTTGTGGGTCAAAACTCCAGTCTTTTTCTCTAGCTTCACATGGTCATTTTCTGTGTGTCTATATACCTCTGTGTCATCACATGACATTGCTCCTGTGTGTCTCTGTATGTGTTTCCAAATTTACCTCTTTTTATAAGGATACCAGTCATAGTGGATTAAAGCTCCCCCTCTACGACCTTCCCTTAATTTAATTAAATCAAGTCTGCAAAGACCCTATTTCAGAAGGTCATATTCACAGATACTGAGTGTTCCACATATATTTTCTGCTCTGTTTTTTTTGGGGGGGTGAAGTGGTGCAGACACAATTCAACCAATAACCCATGGTTTATCCTGCATGTTTATTATGTCCATTATTTATTGTCTGTCTCCACTGGCCAAGAGATAGGATTTTCCAGGTCAGGGATCTTTGTCTCTTTTGTTCAGTATGTATCGCAAGCATCCAAGGCTGTGTGGGCCCATAATATGTGCTCAACAGAAGTTCGTTGAATGAAGGAAAAGTTTGAATAGGAGGATATTCTTTAAGGATGAATGTGAGTGGGATTTCACTCAGCCAGCATGACCAAAAAAGAAAAAAAGATGTCTCTGAAACTCTGGTCCTGATTGGACTTGTGGAATCCACATTTTACACTAATGGTTTCTTTTCCCTAGTCCATAGCCAGTTTATGAAATTTGAAACACTTGTTTTTAAATCATTCCCTGTTAAGCATTCTGAGTGTCAGATCTGGGGTTTGACTCTCCAGCAGATGGTTGATCTGGACCTTGGAAAGGAAGGGCAGTGGGGAGGGAGGAGATGGGGGCGGGGAATGAGGGGCTGCCAAACCTCCACCCTGTGCAGACTTCAGCAAGGAACAGAAATGAGGCCCAGCAGGCCCCTGTGTGGAGCTGGCCTCACTGCTGGCCACCAGCTCCGGGTCATAAGTGGTGTAATCAACCTTGGCCCCAGTTATCTCTGGCTATAGCTTTGTGCCTGTTCACTGCAAATGGTCTGACCTCTCACCCTGTGCCTGCGGGCACGTCCAGGCCCCTTTATGGTTTCCAGGACACAGCTGTTGCAACATCATTTCCAATTGCCTCCAATCCCCCCACCCTTTTTGTTCTCTCCGGGCTACTGAGCCTTTCCAACACTTGGTACATGAGCACACTCTTCACGCTGTCCCCAAATGATCCAGCCAGCCATGAGGGACACAGAGAGGAGCAACCAGCCGTCATATACATTAATGAAACCCAAATTGTTCATGTTACAGATTTAAACCAGGTCCACTGATACAGGTGCATCTCTTCACATAACTCGATGGGGCCTGGTTTCTCTCGTTTAGAACATGTGGTCATTTGACAAGGATGCACACAGTGGCCCTGTATATGCTTTCTTTACAGGCTGGCAAGTAATTTCAAATATTTGGAAGTAGTTTACATCCAATTATTAAACCAGTGACAAATCTATATGATTTGAAAATACAAGCATAATTAAAAAAATTTACTTAGAATATTTAGCTATAACTTTATAACTTTATAACATAATAAAATAATATATAACATATATAATGTAACATATATGACTGTGTATTATACATAACAATATATGTTATATATAGCATTATTAAACCAGTAACAAATCTATATCATTTGAAAATGAAAGCATATTTTTAAAAATTTACTTAGAATAATTTAGTTATAACTTTATAACAATAATATAATAAAATTATATGTAATGTAATATGTATAACTATATATTATATATAATAGTGTGTATTATATGTAACATTATTAAACCAGTGACAAATCTATATTATTTGAAAATAAAAGCATATTTTAAAAGATTTACTGAGAATAATTTTAGTTTTAACTGTAACTTTATAACAATAATATAATAAAATAATATATTATGTAATATATAACAGAATATATTATATATAGCATAATATATATTATATATAAATATATATTTTATAACCTTATACATAACATAAAAACACATACAAAGTGATTATATATGATTTTATATATAGCATTCACTACAATAATATTACAACAATAATGATAGCTCCATTAATTCAGCATTAATCCTTCAAAAAATGATATTTTTAACATTGGGCACAATGGGCAAAATATACAGGTGAAGGACAGGACAGCAGAAGTTGTTTGAAGTATTCCAATTCAGTAATGGATTGTTGTTAAAATATGTAAGAAATCCTGCACATCAAAATTAATGACTAAAAGGACAACCACTCCAAGAGAAATAGGACAAATACAGATCACAGTCACTTTCAGAAGAAAAAACTCAAAAAAAGCATAAAAAGCATGTGAAGAGGAGTGCAATTTTTTTAAGAATTACTAATGCAAATTTAAACAACAAAGTGTCACTTAATATCTATTACGCTGGCAAGAAGCTGACCACTGAGCAAAGCCACTGGTGGAGTGGATGGGTGGCATTGGCAGGGCAGGCTGGCTGGCTGTGATAGAGAGCCAGCTGCTGGGGATGCCCACTCCATTGCGACCTTGGATTCCTGTTCTGGAAATTCTCACTCAGGTCCCTGGAGGGATACTCCTGAAAATGCTTAGTTTAGTTCTTTTTAGGGCTCTAGGGAGCATATGGGAGGCTCAACACCCCTCACTGAGAGTAGGTGGATAAAATAGTGTCAGTGAATACCCTAGAGCAGGGGGCAGCAAACTTGTTCTGTAAATGGCCTGAAAGTAACTATTTCTGGCTTTGTGAGCCAGAGGGTCTCTTTTGCCATTGCTCAACACTGTTACTGCAGCATGAGATAGAGCCCCATGGATGCGACCCAAGCAAATGGTTATGGCCTTGATCCAATAAAACATCATTTACAAAAACAGGCAGCAGGCTGGGTCTGGCTTGGGCTGTAGCTTGTCCATTTGTAAATAATGTAATTTCATTTACAAAACCTGTTTAAAATATGCACACATAGTTTAAGAAAATGTTAATTTTTTTTTTTATTTAGTAAGAATAAATAAAATATACTCTTCAATCACGTATGAATGATTGTTTGTGTAGAATGGAGTAGGGAATGGGGTGATATAAAAGAAAATAAGGGACTTTCCTGGTGGTCCAGTGGTTAACACTCCCCCTTTCAATGCAGGGGGTGCAGGTTCGATTTCTGGCTGGGGAGCTAGGTTCCCACATGCCTCGCAGCCAAAAAACCAAAACACAGAACAGAAGCAATATTGTAACAAAGTCAACAAAGACTTTAAAAATGGTCCACATCAAAACACAAAATTTTTTAAAGAAAAAGCGAATAAGAGATGGGAGGGGAAAAATAATGCAGGGAGCAAAATTTAAGAATATTATTAACTCAAGATTTTGTACCTAGGTCCAATTTATTTTTTACAAATGAGGGCAAACAAGCTGTGGTTTGGAATAAGCAACTTTAATTTGCTCTCAATTTTTCAAAAACTGTGGTACTGTGCAAAGTTCAGCCAAGTTGCCCACTGTGACTTAACATAAAATGTGGGCTCTGGCTTGACAATGTAACTAATTGCAGCAGGGAATCACAGTACTTTGTGCAGAGTCATTTTTAGTGCCCTTTTGAAAAATAAATGGTACTGGATAAAAATAGAAGCATTTTTTAAAACAGGAAATCATGATTTGAAAAATGCCCAGAGGAAGAAGAAAATTGTCGTTACACGTACAATCACTTAAATTGTTTGAGATACTCTCTCTGATAAAGAAGAGAACTCTGTTTTTGTTTTTTTTTAATTTTTAAACCTGTCCCTATGTGAGATGGAGTAAGGGATAAGCATGCTACCATGCTTCAAAGCAAGGGATTGCAGTCAGTTTGAGATTTGTTTTCTTGGATCTTCTACTTCATAGCTAAATTACTTAACCTTTACCAGCCTCAGTTTCCGCATGTTACGATGAAGATAACTTGAAGGATTGTTTTGAGGATAAGAAGCTCAATTTAAAAACTAAACATGTAGATTCAAGTAGCCCCTTAAGTGGCAGCTGACGCTGCCTGCAGGATCTGGTAGAGACCAGTTCTCTGGCTGTGAAGGAGCACACTGAGGCCGAGGCCTTTACCCCTCAGTCTTTCTCATTCTCCTATTGCTCTATCTCTTTGGACTTGAAAAGATCCACCCAGATGACCACCAAACATCCAAATTAAGACTGCATGGCAAGTAAATGACAACTTGGTTGGAAATGCATTGAGAAGCAAGAAGAACTACAATCCTGCAGCCTGCGGAAGGAAAACCACATTCACAGAAAGACAGACAAGATGAAAAGGCACAGGGCTATGTACCAGACGAAAGAACAAGATAAAACCCCAGAAAAATAACTAAATGAGGTGGAGATAGGCAACCTTCCAGAAAAAGAATTCAGAATAATGATAGTGAAGATGATCCAGGACCTTGGAAAAAGAATGGAAGCAAAGATCGAGAACATACAAGAAATGTTTAACAAAGACCTAGAAGAATTAAAGAACAAACAAACAGAGATGAACAATAAACTAACTGAAATGAAAACTACACTAGAAGGAATCAGTGGCAGAATAACTGAGGCAGAAGAACGGATAAGTGACCTGGAAGACAGAATGGTGGAATTCACTGCTCTGGAACAGTATAAAGAAAAATGAATGAAAAGAAATGAAGATAGACTAAAAGACCTATGGGACAACTTTAAACAGATCAACATTCACATTATAGGGGTCCCAGAAGGAGAAGAGAGAGAGAAATGACTCGAGAAAATATTTGAAGGGACTACAGACAAAAATTTCCCTAACATGGGAAAGGAAATAGCCACCTAAGTCCAGAAAGCACAGACAGTCACATACAGGATAAACCCAAGGAGAAACATGCCAAGACACATAGAAATCAAATTGGCAAAAATTAGAGACAAAGAAAACTTATTGAAAGCAGCAAGGAAAAAATGACAACATACAAGGGAACTCCCATAAAGTTAACAGCTGATTTCTCAGCAGAAACTCTAAAAGCCAGAAGGGAGTGGCATGATATACTTAAAGTGCTGAAAGGGAAGAGCTTACAACCAAGATTACTCTACCCACAGGACCTCATTCAGATTCGATGGAGAAATCGAAAGCTTTACAAACAAGCAAAAGCTAAGAGAATTAAGCACCACGTAACCAGCTCTACAACAAATGCTAAAGGAACTTCTCTAAGAGGGAAACACAAGAGAAGAAAAGAACCTACAGAAACAAACCCAAAACAATTAAGAAAATTGCCATAAGAACATACATATTGATAATTACCTTAAACAGGAATGGATTAAATGCTCCAACCAAAAGATACAGGCTTGCTGAATGGATAAAAAAACAAGCCCATATATATCCCGTCTACAAGAGACCTACTTCAGAATTAGGGACTCATACAGACTGAAAGTGAGGCAATGGAAAAATATATTCCATGCAAATGGAAATCAAAAAAAGCTGGAGTAACAATACTCATATCAGATAAAATAGATTTTAAAATAAAGAATGCCACAAGAGATAAGGAAGGACACTACATAATGATCAACAGATCAATCCAAGAAGAAGATATAACAATTATAAATATATATGCACCCAACATAGGAGCACTTCAATACATAAGGCAACTGCTAACAGCTATAAAAGAGGAAATCGACAGTAACACAATAATAGTGGGAGACTTTAACACCTCACTTACACCAATGGACAGATCATCCAAAATGAAAATAAATAAGAAAACACACGCTTTAAGTGACACAATACACCAGATAGATTTAATGGATATATTTATGAAATTTCATACAAAACCAGCAGATAACACTTTCTTCTCAAGTGCGCATGGAACATTCTCCAGGATAGATCACATCTTGGGTCACAAATCAAGCCTCAGGAAATTTAAGAAAACTGAAATCATATCAAGCATCTTTTCTGACCACACTATGAGATTTACAGGGAAAAAAATGTAAAATACACAAACACATGGAGGCTAAACACTACGTTACTAAATAACCAAGAGATCACTGAAGAAATAAAAGAGGAAATCAAAAAATACCTAGAGACAAATGCAATGAAAACACGATGATCCAAAACCTATGGGATGCAGCAAAAGCGTTCTACAACGGATATTTATAGCAATATAAGCCTACCTCAAGAAACAAGAAAAATCTCAAATAAACAATTTAACTTTACACCTAAACGAACTAGAGAAAGAAGAACAAACAAAACACAAAGTTAGCAGAAGGAAAGAAATCATAAAGATCAGAGCAGAAATAAATGAAATAGAAACAAAGAAAACAATAGTAAAGATCAATAAAACTAAAAGCTAGTTATTTGAGAAGATAAACAGAATTGATAAACCATTAGCGAGACTCATCAAGAAAAAGAGAGAGAGGACTCAAATCAATAAAATTAGCAATAAAAAAGGAGAAGTTACAACAGACACCGCAGAAATACAAAGCATCCTAAGAGACTGCTACAAGCAACTCTATGCCAATAAAATGGACAACCTGGAAGAAATGGACAAATTCTTAGAAAGGTATAACCTTCCAAGACTGAACCAGGAAGAAATAGAAAAAATGAACAGACCAATCACAAGTAATGAAATTGAAACTCTGATTAAAAATCTTCCAACAAACAAAGGTCCAGGACCAGATGGCTTCACAGGTGAATTCTATCAAACATTTAGAGAAGAGCTAACACCCATCCTTCTCAAACTCTTCCAAAAAATTGCAGAGGAAGGAACACTCTTGCATTCATTCTACGAGGCCACCATCACCCTGATACCAAAACCAGACAAAGATACTACAAAAAAAGAAAATTACAGACCAATATCACTGATGAAGATAGATGCAAAAATCCTCAACAAAATACTAGCAAACAGAATCCAACAACACATTAAAAGGATCATACACCATGATCAAGTGGGATTTATCCCAGGGATGCAAGGATTCTTCAATATATGCAAATCTATCAATGTGATAAACTATATTAACAAATTGAAGAAGAAAAACCATATGATCATCTCAAGAGATGCAGAAAAAGCTTTTGACAAAATTCAACACCCATTTATGATAAAAACTCTCCAGAAAGTGGGCATAGAGAGAACCTACCTCAACATAATAAAGGCCATATATGACAAACCCACAGCAAACATCATTCTCAATGGTGAAAAGCTGAAAGCATTTCCTCTAAGATCACGAACAAAACAAGGATGTCCACTCTTACCACTATTATTCAACATAGTTTTGGAAATCCTAGTCATGGCAATCAGAGAAGAAAAAGAAATACAAAAAAAGAAAATCTACAAACAACAATTGCTGGAGAGGGTGTGGAGAAAAGGGAACCCTCTTGCACTGCTGGTGGGAATGTAAATTGATACAGCCACTGTGGAGAACAGTATGGAGGTTCCTTAAAATACTAAAAATAGAATTACCATATAATCCAGCAATCCCACTATTGGGCATATACCCAGAGAAAACCATAATTCAAAAAGCCACATACACACCAATATTCATTGCAGCACTATTTACAATAGCCAGGTGTTGGAAGCAACATAGATGTCCATCAACAGATGAATGGATAAAGAAGATGTGGTACATATATACAATGGAATATTACTCAGCCATAAAAAGGAACAAAATTGGGTGATTTGTTGAGACATGGATGGATCTAGAGACTGTCATATAGAGTGAAGTAAGTCAGAAAGAGAAAAACAAATATCGTATTTTAACTCATATATGTGGAACCTAGAAAAATGGTACAGATTAAGCAGTTTGCAGGGCTGAAATTGAGACATAGATGAAAAGAACAAATATATGGACACCAAGGGGGGAAAGCGGCAGGAGGGTGGGTGTGGTTGTGCAGTGAATTGGGCGATTGGGATTGACATGTATAAACTGAAGTGTGTAAAATTGATGACTAATAAGAACCTGCTGTATAAAAAACTAAATTAAAAAAAAAAAGAAATGCATTGATTATGCTTGTATATATGCATTTTAATAGAAAGAGCTAGCAAAGAGCTCAAAGTACAAAGCAGGTTAAGTGCAGTTTCTCATTTTATCCCCCCTAAAACCATGGAGATGATATCAGCTCCTCTGAAAGCTAGAAAAAATTTAAAAAATAAAAAAATAAAAAATAGAGTGGTGGGTGGACCTAGAGATAATCATACTAAGTGAAGTAAGTCAGACAGAGAAAGGAAAATATCATATGATATCATTTGTGTTTAGCATCTAAAAAATTGAAACAAATGAACTATTCACATAACAGAAACAGACTCAGGGACAAGGAAACAAACTTATGGTTACCAAAGGGGAAGGGGGAGGAGGAATAAATTAGGAGTTTGGGTTTAAGGGATACACAGGACTATATATAAAATACATAAACAGCAAGGACCTACTGTATAGCACAGGGAACTATACTCAATATTTTGTAATAACCTACATGGGAAAAGAATCTGAAAAAGAATATATATATATATATATATATATATATATATACATATATATGTATCACTTTGCTGTACACCTGAAACTAGCACAACATTGTAAATCAACTAAACTTCAATAAAATAAATAAATAAATACATTAAAATTAATAATAAAAATGGGATGTGTGTACAGGAATAACACAGTAGTACTCTTACCATGGAGTTAGTAAAATTTTGTATGAGTAGAAATTTCTCATTTCTATTGTTCTCCCTATTTCTATGTAAAGATGATGTCTTTATTAACCCATACTCAATAACAGAAAGATGATTGTTGTCACAAAAGTATAGCATATTTTATGGAAGTTCTACCATTGTATTTTCTTGAATCCCAAAGCATCTAGAAATCATTCCAGCTCCCACTGTAAAATACTCACATAAAAACAACAACAAAAACATTTCTAAGAGATTAATTAAAAGAAAAGGTAATGCTAGTAAAATAATTAATTAATTAGGAAATTAGTAACATGCAAAAGAAACACCATGATGGTCAAAGGTCACCCAGGGTCATACAGGATGTCTCAGTATCAAAAATCTGTAACAGGGCTTCCCTGGTGGCGCAGTGGTTGAGAGTCCTCCTGCCGATGCAGGAGACGCGGGTTCATGCCCCAGTCCGGGAAGATCCCACATGCCGCGGAGCGGCTGGGCCCATGAGCCATGGCCGCTGAGCCTGCGCGTCCGGAGCCTGTGCTCCACAACGGGAGAGGCTACAACAGTGAGAGGCCCGCGTACCGCAAAAAAAAAAAAAAAAAAAAAAAAAAAAAAAAAAAATCTGTAACAAGCTGTAGACTCTGTCATTTGCTTTAGTTCTTCCCAGGTCCCAAGCCTTTGGGATAATGTTGGCTTTTCTTAAAGGTTCAGCCCCAGCCTGTTTCCCAGCATCTTTTGGTGGTAAGACAGGCAGTATGCACAAACCTTCCAAAAAGCCTCCAGTTGAAATGGAAGGTGGTCTGGACCAATGGCATTTATGCAGTGTCTCAAGTTCCTAAATCAGTTCTGAATAATTTATATACTTTCATCTGCACATTAAATATTTCATTCATCCTTCTAAAAGTTTTTATTAAATTGGGTGTATATAAAATACTATCGATAAATTATATGAAAGATACAAATAATAACAGTGAATACGTATCTCTATGCCCCATCTCAATTTAGGGAGAACAACATTGTCATCATGTGACCGTCTGTCTGTGGCTCCTCTAACATCTCCATCTCTTTCCTCCACTTTTGCAGATACACTGTACCCCATATCCTGACAAATGTGTTTATTTTTCCCTTGTTTTCCTTTCAGAAGACTTTAGCACCTACAATTCTATATTTAGTTTTATGTGATTTTAAACTTCATATAAAGAGATCAGTTTGCTGCATTTTCTTCTAGGAGTTGACTTTTTCACTCAATATTGTTTTTGTGAGTTTCACAGATGTTTTTGCATGTAGCTTTAGTGTAACTTCAGTGCAGAGTGATTTTCCTTTGTAATCATATACAAGCCTATTTATGCATTCTATTGTTAGTCGGTATTTATGTGGCTTTCAGTTTTCTGCTATGCCATCATGAATAAAGTTGCACTTATTGTAGTTCACTTGGGAAAACATTTGTTTAGAGTATGCATCAAGCAAGGGGATTCCTTGGTTATAAAGTGTGCATAACTTGAACTTTGTTAATATCGAATCGTAGTGCAAAATGTTCGTACCTATTCACAAGCAATTTGGAAGCATTCTAGTTGCTATTTATCCTCATCAAGACTTACGGTCAGAAATTTAGTTTTGTCTTAAAATTTAGGGTGTGAAATGGTTTTGCATTTCCATTTTATTTTTATTTTTATTTTTTTATGCGGTACGCGAGCCTCTCACTGTTGTGGCCTCTCCAGTTGCAGAGCAAAGGCTCCAGACGCACAAGCTCAGTGGCCATGGCTCACGGGCCCAGCCGCTCTGCAGAATGTGGGATCTTCCCGGACCAGGGCACAAACCCGTGTCCCCTGCATTGGCAGGCAGACTCTCAACCACTGAGCCACCAGGGAAGCCCTCCATTTTAATTTTTATT
This sequence comes from Orcinus orca, assembly GCF_937001465.1. Lineage (NCBI taxonomy): Eukaryota > Metazoa > Chordata > Mammalia > Artiodactyla > Delphinidae > Orcinus > Orcinus orca. The sequence continues at coordinate 14,539,029 of NC_064565.1, read as the reverse complement.
TACCTAAATACTGATTACCTTTTTTCATTATTAACCTTAGGAGCCATTTCAGTTTCTTTACTTGTTCTTCAGAAATTTTAAATATTTTCCTATTGGACCATCAGCCTTTTAAAAATCTATTTATAAAAATTATTTATATATTATAGATTCCAATATTATGTCAGCTATATCATTGTCAACATTATCTCCCAATCTGTGGCTTGTATTTTTACTCTCTTTTATATATATATATATATATATATATATATATATATATTTTTTTTTTAATAAACAGAGGTTTTTCATTTTTATGTTGGGGAATTAATCCTACATTTCCTTGGTAATTTGAATTTCCTGTATTTTGCTTAAGCGATAGTTTTACAACTCAAAATTATAAAGACATTCTCTTACATTTTTTTTCTTTTTTTTTAAGCTCTGGCTTTTACATTTAAATCTTTACCGGGAATGTATTTTTTTGTGTATGGAGTAAGTAGAAGTTTATCCAATTTCATGTATAGCCAAAAGGAAATTTTTTTCAATATCATTAATTGTAAAGTCTAGTCTTTCCTTACCGATCCATAGTAACAATTCTATAATGAATCGAGTTTCCATATATTTCTGGGGCTGTGACTGGTTGATAGATTAGTTGTTAAATAATTTACTTATTTTTGCATTGGTAATATTTTTTTGGGGGGAGGGGAACAATTGTGACTTTATTTATTTTGTTTTATTTATTTATTTTTTATACTTTTATATTGGAAAATAATTGATTAACTATGTCATGATAGTTTCAGGTGAACAGCAAAGTGATTCAGTTATACATATACACATGTCTATTCTTTTTCAAATTATTTTTCCCATTTAGGTGGTTACATATATTGAGCAGGGTTCTCTGTGCTATACAAAAGGTCCTTATTGGCTATCCATTTTATTTTATTTTATTAATTAACTTATTTATTTATTTATTAACATCTTCATTGGAGTATAATTGCTTTACAATGTTGTGTAACTTTCTGCTGTATAACAAAGTGATTTAGCTATATGTGTGCATATATCCCCATATACCCTCCCTCTTGTGTCTTCCTCCCACGCTCCCATGTCCCATCCCTGTAGGTCATCACAAAGCATTGAGCTGATTTCCCTGAGCTATGCAGCTGCTTCCCACTAGCTATTTATTTTACATTTGGCAATGCAAATATGTCAGTGCTACTCTCTCACTCTGTACCAGCTTACCCTGCCCCCACAACTTGTCCTTAAGTCCATTTTCTACATCTGCATCTTTATTTCTGTCCTACCCCTAGGTTTATCAGAATCTTTTTTTTCTTTTTTTTAGATTCCATATATATGTGTTAGCATAAAGTATTTGTTTTCCTCTTTCTGACTTACTTTGCTCTGTATGACAGATTCTAGGTCCATCCACCTCACTACAAATAACTCAATTTCATTTCTTTTTATGGCTGAGTAATATTCCATTGTATGTATGTGCCACATCTTCTTTATCCATTCATCCTTCGATGGACACTTAGGTTGCTTCCATGTCCTCACTATTGTAAATAGTGCTACAATGAACATTGTGGTACATATCTCTTTTTGAATTATGGTTTTCTCAGGGTATTTGCCCAGTAGTGGGATTGCTGGGTCATATGGTAGTTCTATTTTTATTTTTTTATGGAACCTTCATACTATTCTCCATAGTGGCTGTATCAATTTACATTCCCACCAACAGTGCAAGAGTGTTCCCTTTTCTCCACACCCTCTCCAGCATTTATTGTTTGTAGATTTTTTTGATGATAGCCATTCTTACCGGTATGAGGTGATACCTCATGGTAGTCTTGATTTTCATTTCTCTAATGATTAATGATGTTGAGCATCCTTTCATGTGTTGCTGGGAATCTATACATCTTCTTCAGAGAAATGTCTGCTTAGGTCTTCAGCCCGTTTTTGGATTGGGTTGTTTGTTTTTCTGATACTGAGCTGCATGAGCTGTTTGTAAACTTTGGAGATTAATCCTTTGTCAGTTGCTTCATTTGCAAATATTTTCTCCCATTCTGTGGGTTGTCTTTACAACTTATTTATGGTTTCCTGTGCTGTGCAAAAGCTTCTAAGTTTCATTAGGTCTCATTTGTTTATTTTTATTTTCATTTCTCTAGGAGGTGGGTCAACAAAGATCTTGCTGTGATTTATGTCATAATGTTCTTCCTATGTTTTCCTCTAAGAGTTTTATAGTGTCTGGCCTTACATTTTGGTCTTAATCCATTTTGAGTTTATTTTTATGTATGGTGTTAAGAAGTGTCCTAATTTCATTCTTTTACATGTAGCTGTCCAGTTTTCCCAGCACCACTTATTGAAGAGGCTGTTTTTTCTCCATTGTATATTCTTGCCTCGTTTCTCATAGATTAGGTGACCATAGGTTCATGGGTTTATCTCTGGGCTTTATATCCTCTTCCATTTATCTATATTTATGTTTTTGTGCCAGTACCATACTGTCTTGAATACTGTAGCTTTATAGTATAGTCTGAAGCAAGGGAGCCTGATTCCTCCAACTCTGTTTTTCTCTCTCAAGATTGCTTTGGCTATTCAGGGTCTTTTGTGTTTCCATATGAATTGTGAAATTTTTGTTCTAGTTCTGTGAAAAATGCCATTGGTAGTTTTGTAGGAATTGCATTGAATCTGTAGATTGCTTTGGATATATAGTCATTTTCACAGTGCTGATTCTTCCAATCCAAGAACATGGTATATCTCTCCATCTGTTTGTATCATCTTTAATTTCTTTCTTCAGTGTCTTATAGTTTTATGCATACAGGTCTTTTGTGTCCTTAGGTAGGTTTATTCCTAGGTATTTTATTCTTTTCGTTGCAGTGGTAAATGGAAGTGTTTCCTTAATTTCTCTTTCAGATTTTTTGTTGTTAGTATATAGGAATGCAAGAGATTTCTGTGCATTAATTTTGCATCCTGCTACTTTACCGATTCATTGAGTAGCTCTAGTAGTTTATTGGTAGCATCTTTAGGATTCTCTATGTATAGTATCATGTCATCTCAGTGACAATTTTACTTCTTTTCCTACTTGTGTTCCTTTTATTTCTTTTTCTTCTTTGATTGCTGTGGCTAAAACTTCCAAAACTATGTTGAATAATAGTGGTGAGAGTGGGCAACCTTGTCTTGTTCGTTATCTTAGTGGAGACGGTTTCAATGTTTCACCATTGAGAATGATGTTGGCTGTGCCTCTGTCATATATGGGCTTTATTATGTCAATGTAAGTTCCCTCTATGCCTACTTTCTGGAGGGTTTTTATCATAAATGTGTGTGGAATTTTGTTGAAAGCTTTCTCTGCATCTATTGAGATGATCATATGGTTTTTCTCCTTCAATTTGTTAATATGGTTTATCACATTGATTGATTTGCGTATATTGAAGAATCCTTGCATTCCTGGGATAAACCCCACTTGATCATGGTGTATGATCCTTTTACTGTGTTGTTGGATTCTCTTTGCTAAATTTTTGTTGAGGACTTTTGCATCTATCTTCATCAGTGATATTGGCCTGTAGTTTTCTTTTTTTGTGACATCTTTGGTTTTGGTATCAGGGTGGTGGTGGTCTTGTAGAATGAATTTGGGAGTGTTCCTCCCTCTGCTATATTTTGGAGAGTTTGAGAAGGATACGTGTTAGCTCTTCTCTAAATGTTTGATAGAATTCACCTGTGAAGCCATCCGGTCCTGAGCTATTGTATGTTGGAAGATTTTAAATCACAGTTTCACTTTCATTACTTGTGATTGATGTGTTTATATTTCCTATTTTTTTCCTGGTTTACTCTTGGAAGGTTGTGCTTTTCTAAGAATTTGTCCATTTCTTCCAGGTTGTCCATTTCATTGGCATATAGTTGCTTGTAGTAATCTCTCGTGATCATTTGCATTTCTTTAGTGTCAGTTTTTACTTCTCGTTTTTCATTTCTAATTCTGTTGATTTGAGTCTTCTCCCTGTTTTTCTTGATGAGTCTGGCTAATGGTTTATCAATTTTGTTTATCTTCTCAAAGAACAAGCTTTAATTTTATTGATCTTTGCTATTGTTTCCTTCATTTGTTTTTCATTTATTTCTACTCTGATCTTTATGATTTCTTTCCTTCTGCTAACTTTTTTTTTTCTCTTCTTTCTCTAATTGCTTTAAGTGTAAGGTTAGGTTGTTTATTTGAGATCTTTCTTGTTTCTTGAGGTAGGATTTTATTGCTATAAATTTCCCTCTTAAAACAGTTTTTGCTGCATTCCATAGGTTTTCGGTCATCGTGTTTTTATTGTCATTTGTTTCTAGGTATTTTTTTAAATTTCCTGTTTGATTTCTTCAGTGATCTCTTGTTTATTTAGTAGCATATTGTTTTGGCTCCATGTGTTTGTATTTTTCAGTTTTTTTCCTGTTATTGGTATCTAGTCTCATAGTGTTGTGGTCAGAAAAGATACTTGATACAATTTCTAGTTTTGTAAATTTACCAAGGTTTGATTTGTGACCCCAGATATGATCTGTCCTGGAGAATGTTCCATGAGCACTTGAGAAGAAAGTGTATTCTGTTGTTTTTGGACAGAATGTGCTATAAATATCAATTAAGTCTATCTTGTTTAATATTTCACTTAAAGCTTCTGTTTCCTTATTTATTTTCATTTTGGATGATCTGTCCTTTGGTGAAAGTGAGGTGTTAAAGTCCCTACTATGATTGTGTTACTTTTGTTTTCCCCTTTTATGTCTGATAGCGTTTGCCTTATGTATTGAGGTGCTCCTATGTTGGGTGCATAAATGTTTACAATTGTTATATCTTCTTTATTGATCCCTTGATCATTATGTAGTGTTCTTCTTTGTCTCTTGTAATAGTCTTTATTTTAAAGTCTATTTTGTCTGATATGAGAATTGCTACTCCAGCTTTCTTTTGATTTCCATTTCCATTTCCATTTGCAATATCTTTTTCCATTCCTTCACCTTCAGTCTGTATGTGGCCCTAGGTCTGAAGTGGGACTCTTGGACAGCATATATATACAGGTCTTGTTTTGGTATCCATTCAGCTAGTCTCTGTCTTTTGGTTGGAGCAATTAATCCATTTTCATTCAATGTAATTATTGACATGTATGTTCCTATTACCATTTTCTTAATTGTTTTGCATTTGCTTTTGTAGGTCTTTTCCTTTTCTTGTGTTTCCTGCAGAGATAAGTCCCTTTAGCATTTGTTGTAAAGCTGGTTTGGTGGTCCTGAATTCTCTTAACTTTTGCTTGTCTGTAAAGGTTTTAATTTCTCCTTCGAATCTCAGTGAGATCCTTGCTGGGTAGAGTAATCATGCTTGTAGGTTTTTCCCTTTCATCACTTGGAGTATCCCCTGCCATCCCCTCTGCCTTGCAGAGTTTCTGCTGAAAGATCAGCTGTTACCCTTATGGGAATTCCCTTGTATGTTATTTGTTGCTTTTCCTTTCCTGCTTTTAATATCTTTTCTTTGTATTTAATTTTTGATAGTTTGATTAATATGTGTCTTGGCATGTTTCTCCTTGGATTTATCCTATATGGGACTCTCTGTGCTTCCTGGATTTGATTGACTATTTCCTTTCCCATTTTAGAGAAGTTTTCAACTATAATCTCTTCAAATATTTTCTCAGACCCTTTCTTTTCCTCTTATTCCTCTGGGACCCCTATAATTCAAATGTTGGTGTGTTTAATGTTGTCCCAGAAGTCTCTGAGACTGTCCTCAATTCTTTTCATTCTTTTTTCTTTATTCTGCTCTGCAGTAGTTATTTCAACTATTTTATCTTCCAGGTCACTTATCTGTTCTTCTGCCTCAGTTGTTCTGCTATTGATTTCTTCTAGAGAAGTTTAAATTTCATTTATTTTGTTGTTCATCATTGTTTGTTTGCTCTTTAGTTCTTCTAAGTCCTTCTTAAACGTTTCTTGTATTTTTTTCCATTCTATTTCCAAGAGTTTGTATCACCTTTACTATCATTACTCTGAATTCTTTTTCAGGTAGACTGCTGCTTTCCTCTTCATTTGTTTGGTCTGATGAGTTTTTACCTTGCTCCTTCTTCTGCTGCATATTTCTTTGTCTTCTCATTTTGTTTAACTTACTGTGTTTGGGATCTCCTGTTGGCAGGCTGCAAGTTCATAATTGCCATTGTTTTTGATGTCTTCTCCCAGTGGGTGAGGTTGGTTCAGTGGCTTGTGTAGGCTTCCTGGTGGAGGGGACTGGTGCCTCTGTTTTGGTGAGTGGGGCTGCATCTTGTCTTTCTGGTGGGTAGGGCCACATCCTGTGGTGTGTTTTGGGGTGTCTGTGAACTTAGTATGATTTTAGGTAGTCTCTCTGCTAATGGGTGGGTTGTGCTCCTGTCTTGCTAGTTTTTTGGTATGGGACATCCAGCACTGGAGCTTGGTGTTAATTGGGTGGAGCTGGGTGTTAGCTTTGAGACAGAGATCTCTGGGAGAGCTCTTGCCGATTGATATTAAATGGGGCTGGGAAGTCTCTGGTGGTCCAATGTCCTGAACTTGTCTCTTCCAACTCAGAGGCTCAGGCCTGACACCAGGCCAGAGAACCAAGATCCTTTCAACCACACAGCTCAAAAGAAAAGAGAGAAAAAAAGAAAGAAAAAATATTTTTTTAATTATTAAAATAAAAATGTAATAAAAAAGAAAAGAGCCAGCAAACCAATAAACAAATCCACCAATGATAACAAGCACTAAAAACTAAACAAAGACAAATATAAAAATCAGAAACATATCAGTTGCAGGCAGCAAACTCCAAGTCTACAGTTGCTCCCAAAAACCACCGCCTCAGTTTTGGGATGATTCGTTGTCTATTCAGATATTCCACAGATGCAGGGTACATCAAGTTGACTGTGGAGATTTAATCCGCTGCTCCTGAGGCTGCTGGGAGAGATTTCCCTTTCTCTTCTTTGTTCACACAGCTCCTGGGGTTCAGCTTTGAATTTGGCCCCACCTCTGCATGTAGGTCACCCTCAGGCATCTGTTCTCCACCCAGACAGGAACAGGTTAAAGCAGCAGCTGGTTAGGGGGCTCTTGCTCTCTGAGGCTGGGAAGAGGGTGGGGTATGGTAGTCATAATTGGAATGTGGGGTGAACCTGCAGCGGCAGAGGCCAGCATGACATTGCAACAGTCTGAGGCACTCTGTGTGTTCTCCCAGGGAATTTGTGTCTGGATCACAGAACCCTGGCAGTGGTTGGCTGCACACGTTCCCACAGGGTGTGGATAGTGACCTGTGCTTGCACACAGGATTCCTGGTGGTAGTAGCAGCAGCAGCAGTTCATGCCTATCTCTAGGGTCCAAGCTGATCTGTACCTTGCTTAGGCAGTGCTCTGTCTTCTGTGGACACACAGGGAAGAAATCCCCTCTCCTCGTGCACTTTGAAACAATGGCCTCTTGCCTCTTAGGCAGGTCCAGACTTTTTCTCGACTCCGTCCCGGCTAGCTGTGGCGCTCTAGCCCCCTTCAGGCTGTGTTCACACAGCCAACCCCAGTCCTCTCCCGGCGCTCTGACCGAAGTCCGAGCCTCAGCTCCCAGCCCTGCCCACCCTGGCGGGTGAGCAGACAAGCCTCTCGGGCTGGTGAGTGCTGTTCGGCACTGATCCTCTGTGCAGGAATCTCTCTGCTTTGCTCTCCGCACCTCTTTTGCTTCACTCTCCTCCATGGCTCTCAAGCTTCCCTCCCACCCACCCCCCAACTCCACCTGCAAAGGGGCTTCCTAGTGTGTGGAAACTTTTCCTCCTTCACAGCTCCCTCCCAGAGGTGCAGGTCCCATCTGTATTCTTTTGTCTCTGTTTTTTTCTTTTTCCCTACCCAGGTACATTGGGAGTTTCTTGCCTTTTGGGAGGTCTGAGGTCTTCTGCCAGTGTTCAGTAGGTGTTCTGTAGGAGCAGTTCCACGTGTAGATGTATTTCTGATGTATTTGTGGGGAGGACAGTGATCTCTGCGTCTTACTCTTCCACTATCTTCTGGTTATCCCTGCATTGGTAATATTCTATCTCATGCCAATACTCACACTGTCTTAATTATGACAGATATTTAATAATCATTTACTTATACAAAGGCACTCATTTTTTTCTTCTTTGGGAAAATGTACACATTCTTGTGTCTCTACTCTTCAAAATAAACTTGAGTATTAGCTTGTTAGAGTTAAAAGAAAGGAAGGAAGGATGGAAGAGAGGGACAGAAGGGAAAGGAATTCAGACATGGGGTTTGCATTAATGTTTCAGTAAATTTATAGATCTGTTTAGGAAGAATGACAATTGCCAATTTTGCAATATTGAGTCTTCCTATCCAGCTATAAGGAATATTTTTCCATTTATTTGAGTCTTTTAAAATGTCTTTTAAACACATTTTATATTTTTCTCACATACTTTATTCGTTTTATTCCAAGATTCTTCTTACTACTATAAATTTTCTGTTTTTAAAATCATATTTTCAATTATTTGCTGCTGGGGTATACAAACATAATTGATTTTTGTACATTGATTTTACTTCTAGCAACTTGATGAATGCTCTTATTACTTCTAGTAATTTCTATGTTGATGGTTTAGGGTTTTCTACGTATACAATCATACCACTGGCAGATAATGAAAGTTATGCTCTCTTCTTTCCAGCGATCAGTAATTTTCTTTCTTTTCTCTCTGCACTCTGCTGGCTGGGCTCTGTGTGAAGTAAGAATTGCTCATGATGAGCATATTTGTCTTAGTAATAATCCTACAGGAATTCTTTCAGCAGTTCATCATTAAGGCTCATGTTTTCCCTAGGTTTGGCATAGATAACCTTCTATTCTAATTTGCTAAAATTTTTTGTCAGGAATAGATGTTGAGATATTTTTATTAGCTAATGAATTTTGATATTCTGTATTTATTTAACTAATCATATTATTTCTCTCATTTTATATCTTAATTTGGTAAATAATATTAAACGATTTTCTAACCATCTTGTCATGTTGACTATTGCTGAATTCTCTTTAGGATTTACCTGATAAACTATTAAGCTCTCTTTAGAATATGCCTGACTTGGTCAAGTTGATTATCTTTAATACATTGCTACATCTGGTCAAGATTCTGGCCCTCAAGGTGGTGAAAGTGGTCTGGAAATTTCTTTCATTATCTTTGTTACGTTTCAGTAGTTTCTGTTCATCTCAGAGACTTAGTTGTAGGGGTTACTACTTCATTTATGCTTTGGAAGGATTTATGGAAGGCTGGAATGATGATTCTCTAAAATTCTGGTAGAATTCCTCTGTTAAGCGCTCTGGTACACACACACTCTCTCTCTCTCTCTCTCTCTCTCTCTCTCTCTCTCTCTCTCTCTCTCTCTCTCACACACACACACACACACACACACACACACACACACACACACTTCTTCTAGAGAGACCACTGATAGGTTAAAATTTTCCCCAAATATTTCCTTTGTATTTAGGTTTTCAAATTTACTGACTTAAAGTTTTTCAGAATATCCTCTTTATAACTTGACAATTCCTTCTGCATCTTAAGTTACACTCCAATTTCAATCCCCAGCTTTGTTCAGGGGCTGATGGCACTTCTGTCCTCTCTTGTATTTCTCACCTCTCTACTTGGATCCTGAATGCCTTATCCAGTGGCACAAATTGCCCACCCTCTGGCCAATTTGCTTGCCTAATGCCTGCGTGCTGACTAAACTTGGATTTCCTACAACTTTGCCACCCCCTTAGGGAACCCTGTCACATCCGTTACCTGAAACAGTGAATCTCACAGCAGTCTTCAGGTTGAACCACCTCTGAGAAGCATGAGCCCTCTGGAGCCAGCTCATGAAGTATCAACCCTTTTCATAGAGTCTCTTTCATCCCCAGGAATAAGCAGTAACCTGCTATTTTTAATTTTCTCTCTTTCCCGGGCTTCCCCCATCATGCATACTGAAAGTAGATGGGCATGGCTTGGAAATAAAAACCAATCCAGCTACGATGCATTTTCTGTGATTCACTCAAATGGCTGATACCAGGTATGAAACCCTGATGCTTACAGCACTGCTTTACTTGCAGGTCACCTCATCACATGCTTCTTTTCAGCCTGGACCACTTTGCTTTCTCCTGCTACCCACAGAGTTGTCTTGTCTGGAAGCTAGATTGGACCAATGCTCAGCCTGCCCTGCCCATCCTGGCCTGTGGGTCTTGAGAATGCATGCAACCCCTGTGGATGCTCTGTGGCTCTTTTCCTTATCCAGAGGATGAGCTTCCTTCCACAGAGTTCAGAGCAGTAACTCTACATTCCAATCCTGGAGCTACCTAAGCCTTATCCCTTGTTTTCTGCTCCACTGTCTTGGCCATACTCACCATGGAAGTAAGCTCTCCTTGAAATCTATCTTTCTACCCTCTCTTTTTTAATATCTCTATTTTCCCTTAAGACACTCTATTGTCCACTGAATGGTTGAAATCACTCCAGCTTCTAGGACTCTGTTTCTTTAATGGAGTCCTCTTCCCTTGTCTAGGGTCCATCTAATTGCACTAAGACTCCATATTATTGGGACCTGCCATCCCCAGAAAACTGTCTTCTTGTAGTCCCCAATCAGAGTTCTGTCTTCCAGCCAAGCCAGACATCCCAGGACCATATGAGCATTCATGGTCTCTTTTCACTTCCTCTAATGTTTATGGTGCTGTCACCAGATTTATACTTACCCGAGACACATTTATTGAGCACCTACAATGTGCCCAACTCTGATAAGCACTAGAGATAGGCAGATGAAAAAGAGACTTGAAACCTGCACAGAGTTAAGTATGTGGTTGTGGAGATGGACAAGCTCAGTCATCTTCCATCCTGGGAGTAGCAATGTGTGAGGAAGGTGGAGAGGAAGGGCAGCCTAGGAGGGAGGAGGGGTCTCACAGGGAAGATTTCCATATTTAATGAGGTCAAGGTGAGACCCCGAAATAGGGAAGAGCTGAATTGGAAAAGACGATAGAGGGCAGGATAATCAGGCAGCATTACTGTCATGCTTATGGTGAGAAACTCCAGTTAGAATCAGAATTAAGCTGAAATCTGAGGGCAGTGTAGGGCTTATGAAAAGTTAAAAGCAAATAAAGATAGGAAAAAGGATGCTCTAACTATATAACAGGCAAAGAAATTAATATCCAGAATATATGATAAACACCTGAAAATCAACCAGATAAAACAAGCAACACGATAAAAAACAGAACAAAACAAACAAAAGTTGGCAAAGAGTAGAATGGTCACTTCATTCAAGAGGAAACTTAAATGGTCAATAGAATATTAAAAAGAAAGCCACCCCCCACCCCCAGTAATCTGGGAAACATTGTTTACCTGACATATTGGTAAAAATAAAACATCTACAATACCAAATGCTGAGAAATATGAAGAAGGAAGTATAGCTATCTTATATTGCTGGCAGTGGGTATAAATTGATACAATCACTTTGAAGAATAATATGACAATTTCTGATAAAAATGAAAATACACATATATTATAATCCAGAAACCTTACTTCTGGATATACTTGCACATATACACAGGGATGTTTATTGAAATATTATTTGTAATAGCAAAAATAACTTAAATTCAATAGAAAAGTGGATAATTAAAATGTAGAACATTGACATGATCAAAAACTAAAACAAAACTGTGAAAGATTGGGTTAGATTTAAATGTATGGGTGTTGGCCAATGTAAAAATCAACTTTGACTGGAAAAAATAAATAAGTTGCAGGCTAATTTAACACTGACTTTCACTTTTATAGGGTTAAGCTTCATTTTGTTTTATAAAACTCCAAATGATCCTGGAATTCAGAAATTTCTGAGAAAGTTTAATTTTGGGATACAAGTGTTTCTTTTTCTTTTATTTTCCCCATTCCCTCCCTCCCTCCTTCCCTCCCTCCCTCCCTCCCTCCCTCCCTTCTTCCTTCCTCCCTTCCTTGCCACCTTTTCTCCTTCCTTCTTTCTTTCTCATTTTTCTCCCTTTCTTTCTTTTTTCTTTCTTTCTTTCTTTCTTTCTTTCTTTCTTTCTTTCTGTGGCCACGGTGGGTACAGAGGTGGAGACTGGTGAGTGATTTGCCATAGAGGCGATATTCAGCAGAGAATTGAGTTAAATATAGATTCACTTACATTTCAGAATTATAGGCTCTTTTTCATAGCAATCATTTCAAAATGCATCAAAGATTTGTGTTTGGATTACCCCCTGTTATCTTTTAAAAAACAGCTCATGAACATAAAATTGTTTAACGTTATTTGCAGTGCTGGGCAAATAAAAAAACAACTTTGTCTTAAATTTATGATAATTAATGAAAAAGAAAACATAGGAGAAAGATCAAATTTTTATAAAAAATACAATATTTACCCTATTTTATGTGAAATGATTTAGCTTGGTCAATTTCTAAGTTTCCTTCTCTTCCGATGGATATCAAATTTCTTGAAACATCTTTCAGCCATTCTACTCCAGAGAGACCATACTGGATCTTTTCATTAGTCATGGAGGAAAGAGTCTAGGCATTTGCTTCCATGGGTCAGCAGCCTGGGGAGATGAAGACTCATATCACAGCTTTCTGCAGGATATCAGAGTGCAAAACAGTGTCTGGTATTTGTATAATTGTTTTTAAAGATCACTAGATTGGGGTGACAAAGTCTTCAGAGAGAACCTGCCAGAACACTCTCTTAAGTATATGTGCACTACTTATGAACTTAGCCAAGAAAAATACAAACAAGATTAAAGGGTAGCAATTTATAATAATTATAGAAATTATTTTAGTCAATCAGCTAATCAGGAGATATTTGACCACCACTGCCTTTTGAAAAAGAAAAAGAATGAACAATTGCTAAATACTTACAATAAGCTGAGATTTCTCAAAAAACTAAAAATAGAACTTCCATATGACTCAACAATTCCACTCCTGGATATATATCTGAGAAAAACAAAAACACAAAAAAACGAATTCGAAAATATACATGTACCTCAGTGTTCATAGCAGCACTATTCACAGTAGCCAAGATATGGAAGCAACCTAAGTGTCCATCAACAGATGAATGGATATAGAAGATGTCATATATATCTGTACACTGTAATATTACTGGGCCAAAAAAAACAATGAGATTTTGCCATTTACAACAACATGAATGAACTTGAAGGGCATTATGCTAAGTGAAATAAGTCAGACAGAGAAAGACAAATATTGTATGATGTCACTTATATGTGGGATCTAAAAAATACAACAAACTAGTGAATTTCACAAAAAAGATGCAGGCTCACAGATATAGAGAACAAACTAGTGGTTACCAGTGGGGAGAGATGTGAGGGGCAATAAAGGGGTAGGGAATTTTAAAAAAGGGTTACTATGAGATTTTATGAAATCATGTACATAAAACTTTTGAGAATTGTAAAGCACTATACAATTTAAAGAATATTTCATTCAATGAAAAAAAAAGTCCTTATGGTAAGCTAAGTCCATTATATGTGACCACATTTAATTTTCCTCAAAGCAATCATACTAAAAAAGGGTAATTATCTCATTTTATGTCAAAGAAACGAAGTTCAGAGTGGTTATATAGGTTATTCAAGGGCATGCATCTGAAACTGTGCCCCATTTACACTGTACTGGTCTCCCCACAGAACAGAGGAATGCATAGGGCTCCTCCTGAGATTCATCATCTAGTTGGAGAGACAGACAGAAACCGTCACTTGAAGCAATAAGTGACAGGAGCCACCCATAGCCTGATTCCAAAGCAGGAAACATTAATGTAATCAGGGTGCTCAGGAATGTGTGCAGGAGGGAAGCCATATCTGACATTGATCCAGATTAGGACTTTGCATACGTGGATTTGTTCTCAAATGTAGATGATGTAAGATTACAGAATCAATACTTTCAGGCCATATTCCAAAGTACTGTTTCATACTATGTATGAAAATTGGCAAAGAATTATAGACTCTATCCATTAGCCTCATCATTAATATTGCTTTTCTTTCCTTTCTTCTTTACCCCCAAAACAGTGTTTGCATAATTGAGATCTGATCCATTTTTGAAAAGAAGCTTCTTGAAGCTTGATTTAAAGATGTATGTCATAATGTAAAACAGTCTGATGCTAATTCAAATATTAGCATAACTGTATACATGCCACATATTTCTGGAGAAGGTTAATATGAAAAATATTAATATAATTATTTAAAACTGTTTCTATTGGACTCACAGACATAGAGAACAGATTTGTGGTTGCCAAAGGGGAGGGATGGACTGGGGGTTTGGGATTAGCAGGTGCAAATTGTTATATATGGATAAACAACCAGCTCCTACTGGATAGCACAGGGAACCATATTCAGTATCCTATGATATACCGTAATGGAAAAGAATATTTATTTTAAAAAAGAATGTATACATATGTATAACTGAATCACTTTACAGAAGGAATTAACACAACATTGTAAATCAACTGTACTTCAATTTAAAAAATAAATAAATAAAAATAAAACTGTTTCTAATCAAGGTAGAAGAATTAATTCTACCTGTTACTGATGGTCCCTCTAGCTCTGGACTGAGGCTTCTCTCAATTTCTTATTCTCAGTAGGACTTTCAGTGATAATTCAAAATTGCCATCAGAGCTATACTGAAAAATGAATTGTGGGTGTGTCATCACAGCCTCACAAAAGTGATTCAACGGTCATTCTGAGAGCTTTCCGAGGAAGGCCTTGGTTTTGTTTTTTTTTTTTTTTTTAACATCTTTATTGGGGGTATAATTGCTTTACAATGGCGTGTTAGTTTCTGCTTTATAACAAAGTGAATCAGTTATACATATACATATGTTCCCATATCTCTTCCCTCTTGCGTCTCCCTCCCTCCCACCCTCCCTATCCCACCTCTCCATGCGGTCACAAAACACCGAGCCGATATCCCTGTGCCATGCGGCTGCTTCCCACTAGCTATCTACCTTATGTTTGTTAGTGTGTATATGTCCATGACTCTCTCTCGCCCTGTCACAGCTCACCCTTCCCCCTCCCCATATCCTCAAGTCCGTTCTCCAGTAGGTCTACGTCTTTATTCCTGTCTTACCCCTAGGTTCTTCATGACATTTTTTTTTCTTCTTAAATTCCATATATATGTGTTAGCATACGGTATTTGTCTTTTTCTTTCTGACTTACTTAACTCTGTATGACAGACTCTAGGTCCATCCACCTCATTACAAATAGCTCAATTTCGTTTCTTTTTATGGCTGAGTAATATTCCATTGTATATATGTGCCACATCTTCTTTATCCATTCATCCGATGATGGGCACTTAGGTTGTTTCCATCTCCGGGCTATTGTAAATAGAGCTGCAATGAACATTTTGGTACATGACTCTTTTTGAATTTTGGTTTTCTCAGGGTATATGCCCAGTACTGGGATTGCTGGGTCATAGGGTAGTTCTATTTGTAGTTTTTTAAGGAACCTCCATACTGTTCTCCACAGTGGCTGAACCAATTCACATTCCCGCCAGCAGTGCAAGAGTGTTCCCTTTACTCCACACCCTCTCCAGCATTTATTGTTTCTAGATTTTTTGATGATGGCCATTCTGACTGGTGTGAGATGATATCTCATTGTAGTTTTGATTTGCATTTCTCTAATGATTAATGATGTTGAGCATTCTTTCATGTATTTGTTGGCAGTCTGTATATCTTCTTTGGAGAAATGTCTATTTAGGTGTTCTGCCCATTTTTGGATTGGGTTGTTTGTTTTTTTGTTATTGAGCTGCATGAGCTGCTTGTAAACTTTGGAGACTAATCCTTTGTCAGTTGCTTCATTTGCAAATATTTTCTCCCATTCTGAGGGTTGTCTTTTGGTCTTGTTTATGGTTTCCTTTGCTGTGCAAAAGCTTTCAAGTTTCATTAGGTCCCATTTGTTTATTTTTGTTTTTATTTCCATTACTCTCACAGAAAGGATCTTGCTGTGATTTATGTCATAGAGTGTTCTGCCTATGCTTTCCTCTAAGAATTTGATAGTTTCTGGCCTTACATTTAGGTCTTTAATCCATTTTGAACTTATTTTTGTGTATGGTGTTAGGGAGTGATCTAATCTCATACTTTCACATGTATCTGACCATTTTTCCCAGCACCACTTATTGAAGAGGCTGTCCTTTCTCCACTGTACATTCCTGCCACCTTTATCAAAGATAAGGTGTCCATATGTGCGTGGGTTTATCTCTGGGGTTTCTATCCTGTTCCATTGATCTATCTTTCTGTTTTTGTGCCAGTACCATACTGTCTTGATTACTGTAGCTTTGTAGTATAGTCTGAGGTCAGGGAGCCTGATTCCTCCAGCTCCTTTTTTCGTTCTCAAGATTGCTTTGGCTATTCGGGGTCTTTTGTGTTTCCATACAAATTGTGAAATTTTTTGTTCTAGTTCTGTGAAAAATGCCAGTGGTAGTTTGATAGGGATTGCATTGAATCTATAGATTGCTTTGGGTAGTAGAGTCATTTTCACAATGTTGATCCTTCCAATCCAAGAACATGGTATATCTCTCCATCTATTTGTATCATCTTTAATTTCTTTCATCAGTGTCTTATAATTTTCTGCATACAGGTCTTTTGTCTCCTTAGGTAGGTTTATTCCTAGATATTTTATTCTTTTTGTTGCAATGGTAAATGGGAGTGTTTTCTTGAATTCAATTTCAGATTTTTCGTCATTAGTATACAGGAATGCCAGAGATTTCTATGCGTTAATTTTGTATCCTGCTACTTTACCAAATTCATTGATTAGCTCTAGTAGTTTTCTGGTAGCATCTTTAGGATTCTCTATGTATAGTATCATGTCATCTGCAAACAGTGACAGCTTTACTTCTTCTTTTCCGATTTGGATTCCTTTTATTTCCTTTTCTTCTCTGATTGCAGTGGCTAAAACTTCCCAAACTATGTTGAATAAGAGTGGTGAGAGTGGGCAACCTTTTCTTGTTCCTGATCTTAGTGGAAATGCTTTCAGTTTTTCACCATTGAGGATGATGTTGGCTGTGGGCTTGTCATATATGGCCTTTATTATGTTGAGGAAAGTTCCCTCTATGCCTACTTTATGGAGGGTTTTTATCATAAATGGGTGTTGAATTTTGTTAAAAGCGTTCTCTACATCTATTGAGATGATCATATGGTTTTTCTCCTTCAATTTGTTAATATAGTTTATCACATTGATAGATTTGCATATATTGAAGAATCCTTGCATTCCTGGAATAAACCCCACTTTATCATGGTGTATGCTCCTTTTAATGTGCTGTTGGATTCTGTTTGCTAGTATTTTTTTGAGGATTTTTGCATCTATGTTCATCAGTGATATTGGCCTGTAGTTTTCTTTCTTTGTGACATCCTTGTCTGGTTTTGGTATCAAGGTTATGGTAGCCTCATAGAAGGAATTTGGGAGTGTTCCTTCCTCTGCTACATTTTGGAAGAGTTTGAGAAGGACAGGTGTTAGCTCTTCTCTAAATGTTTGATAGAATACGCCTGTGAAGCCATCTGGTCCTGGGCTTTTGTTTGTTGGAAGATATTTAATCACAGTTTCAATTTCAGTGCTTGTGATTGGTCTGTTCATATTTTCTATTTCTTCCTGATTCAGTGTTGGCAGGTTGTGCATTTCTAAGAATTTGTCCATTTCTTCCAGATTGTCCATTTTATTGGCATAGAGTTCCTTGTAGTAATCTCTCGTGATCTTTTGTATTTCTGCAGTGTCAGTTGTTACTTCTCCTTTTTCATTTCTAATTCTCTTGATTTGAGTCTTCTCCCTTTTTTTCTTGATGAATCTGGCTAGTGGTTTATCTATTTTAGTACCAGCTTTTAGTTTTATTGATCTTTGCTATTGTTTCCTTCATTTCTTTTTCATTTATTTCTGATCTGATTGTTATGATTTCTTTCCTTCTGCTAGCTTTGGGGTTTTTTTGTTCTTCTTTCTCTAATTGCTTGAGGTGCAAGGTTAGGTTGTTTATTCGAGATGTTTCCTGCTTCTTAAGGTGGGCTTGTATTGCTATAAACTTCCTCCTTAGAACTGCTTTTGCTGCATCCCATAGGTTTTGGGTCGTTGTGTCTCCATTGTCATTTGTTTCTAGGTATTTTTTAATTTCCTCTTTGATTTCTTCAGTGATCACTTCATTATTAAGTAGTGTATTGTTTAGCCTCCATGTGTTTGTATTTTTTACATATCTTTTCCTGTAATTGATATCTAGTCTCATGGCATTGTGGTCGGAAAAGATACTTGATACAATTTCAATTTTCTTAAATTTACCAGGCTTGATTTGTGACCCAAGATATGATCTATCCTGGAGAATGTTCCATGAGCACTTGAGAAAAATCTGTATTCTGCTGTTTTTGGATGGAGTGTCCTATAAATATCAATTAAGTCCATCTTGTTTAATGTATCATTTAAAGCTTGTGTTCCCTTATTTATTTTCATTTTGGATGATCTGTCCATGGGTGAAAGTGGGGTGTTAAAGTCCCCTACTATGAATGTGTTACTGTCGATTTCCCCTTTTATGGCTGTTAGTATTTGCCTTATGTATTGAGGTGCTCCTATGTTGGGTGCATAAATATTTACAATTGTTATATCTTCTTCTTGGATCGATCCCTTGATCATTATGTAGTGTCCTTCTTTGTCTCTTCTAATAGTCCTTATTTTAAAATCTATTTTGTCTGATATGAGAATTGCTACTCCAGCTTTCTTTTGGTTTCCATTTGCATGAAATACCTTTTTCCATCCCCTTACTTTCAGTCTGTATGTGTCTCTAGGTCTGAAGTGGGTATCTTGTAGACAGCATATATATGGGTCTTGTTTTTGTATCCATTCAGCCCATCTGTGTCTTTTGGTGGAAGCATTTAGCTCATTTACATTTAAAGTAATTATCGATATGTATGTTCCTTCCCATTTTCTAAATTGTTTTGCGTTCGTTATTGTAGGTCTTTTCCTTCTCTTGTGTTTCTTGTCTAGAGAAGTTCCTTTAGCATTTGTTGTAAAGCTGGTTTGGTGGTGCTGAACTCTCTCAGCTTTTGCTTGTCTGTAAATGTTTTAATTTCTCCATCAAATCTGAATGAGATCCTTGCTGGGTAGAGTAGTCTTGGCTGCAGGTTTTTCTCCTTCATCACTCTCAGTATGTCCTGCCACTCCCTTCTGACTTGTAGGGTTTCTGCTGAGAGATCAGCTGTTAACCTTATGGGGATTCCCTTGTGTGTTATTTGTTGTTTTTCCCTTGCTGCTTTTAATATGTTTTCTTTGTATTTAATTTTTGACAGTTTGATTAATATGTGTCTTGGCTTGTTTCTCCTTGGATTTATCCTGTATGGGACTCTCTGTGCTTCCTGCACTTGATTAACTATTTCCTTTTCCATATTAGGGAAGTTTTCAACTATAACCTCTTCAAATATTTTCTCAGTCCCTTTCTTTTTCTCTTCTTCTTCTGGAACCCCTATAATTCGAATGTTGGTGCGTTTAATGTTGTTCCAGAGGTCTCTGAGACTGTCCTCAGTTCTTTTCATTCTTTTTTCTTTATTCTGCTCTGCAGTAGTTATTTCCACTATTTTATCTTCCAGGTCACTTATCCGTTCTTCTGCCTCAGTTATTCTGCTATTGATCCCATCTAGAGTACTTTTAATTTCATTTATTGTGTTGTTCATCGTTGCTTGTTTCATCTTTAGTTCTTCTAAGTCCTTGTTAACTGTTTCTTGCATTTTGTCCATTCTATTTCCAAGATTTTGGATCATCATTACTATCATTATTCTGAATTCTTTTTCAGGTAGACTGCCTATTTCCTCTTCATTTGTTAGGTGTGGTGCATTTTTATCTTGCTCCTTCATCTGCTGTGTGTTTTTCTGTCATCTCATTTTGCTTATCTTACTGTGTTTGGGGTCTCCTTTTTGCAGACTACAGGCTCGTAGTTCCCGCTGTTTTTGATGTCTGTCTCCAGTGGCTAAGGTTGGTTCAGTGGGTTGTGTAGGCTTCCTGGTGGAGGGGACTAGTGCCTGTGTTGTGGTGGATGAGGCTGGATATTGTCTCTCTAGTGGGCAGGTTCATGTCTGGTGGTGTGTTTTGGGGTGTCTGTGGCCTTATTATGATTTTAGGCAGCCTCTCTGCTAATGGGTGGTGTTGTGTTCCTGTTTTGCTAGTTGTTTCGCATAGGTTGTCCAGCACTGTGGCTTGCTGGTCGTTGAGTGAAGCTGGGTGCTGGTGTTAGGATGGAGGTCTCTGGGAGATTTTCGCCATTTGATATTATGTGTAGCTGGGAGGTCTCTTGTTGACCAGTGTCCTGAAGTTGGCTATCCCACGTCAGAGGCACAGCACTGAGTCCTGGTTGCAGCACCAAGAGCCTTTCATCCACACGGCTCAGAATAAAAGGGAGAAAAAGTAGAGAGAATTAGTAGAAGTATGAGGAAAGAAAGAAGGAAAGGAGGGAAGGAAGGACGGAAGGAAGGAAGGAAGGAAGGAAGAAAGAAAGAAAGAAGCAAAGAAGGAAAGAAGGCAAGAAGGAAAGAAAGGAGGGAGGGAGGGAGGGAGGGAGGAAGGAAGGAAGGAGGGAAAGAAGGAAAAAAGACAGAAGATACAGTAAAATAAAATAAAGTATAATAAAGTTATTGAATTAAAAAATATTTATAAAAAAAGGGGGGGACGGATAGAACCTTAGGACAAATGTTGGAAGCATTGGTATACAGACAAAATTTTACATAGAAGCATACACATACACCCTCACAAAAACAGGTAAAGGGGAAAAAATCATAAATCTTGTTCTCAGAGACCGCCTCCTCAATTTGAGATGATTCGTTGTCTAAAGGAGGGAAGGAAGGAAGCAAAGAAAGAAAGAAAGAAAGAAAGAAAGAAAGAAAGAAAGAAAGAAAAGTATAATAAAGTTATTAAAATAAACCATGGACGGATAGAACCCTAGGACAAATGGTGGAAGCAAAACTATACAGAGAAGATCTCATACAGAAGCATACACATTCACAAAAAGAGGAAAAGGGGAAAAAATCATAGATCTTGCTCTCGAAGCCCACCTCCTCAATTTGGGATGACTCGTTGTCTATTCATGTATTCCACAGATGCAGGTTATATGTAATTGATTGTGGAGCTTTAATCCGCTGCTTCTGAGGCTGTTGGGAGAGATTTCCCTTTCTCTTATTTGTTCTCACAGCTCCCAGGGGCTCAGCTTTGGATTTGGCCCCGCCTCTGCGTGTATGTCTCTGGAGGGCGTCTGTTTTTTGCTCAGACAGGACGGGGTTAAAGGAGCCGCTGATTCGGGGGTCTGGCGCACTCAGGCCGGGGGCAGGGGGAGGGAGGGGCACTGCGTGCGGGGCGGGCCTGCGTTGGCAGAGGCCGGCGTGACGTTGCACCAGCCTGAAGTCCGCCGTGCGTTCTCCCGGGGAAGTTGTCCCTGGATCCTGGGAACCTGGCAGTGGCGGGCTGCACAGGCTCCGCGGAAGAGGGGTGTGGATAGTGACCTGTGCTCGCACACAGGCCCATTGGTGGCGGCAACAGCAGCCTTAGCGTCTCCCGCCCGTCCCTGGGGTCCGTGCTTTTAGCCGCGGCTCGCGCCCGTCTCTGGAGTTCCTTTAAGCAGCGCTCTTAAACCCCTTTCCTCGCGCACCAGGAAACAAAGAGGGAAGAAAAAGTCTCTTGCCTCTTCGGCAGGTGCAGACTTTGCCCCGGACTCCCTCCCGGCTAGCCGTGGTGCACTAACCCCTTCAGGCTATGTTCAAGCCGCCAACCCCAGTCCTCTCCCTGCGCTCCAACCAAACCCGAGCCTCAGCTCGCAGCCCCGCCCGCCCCGGCAGGTGAGCAGACAAGCCTCTCGGGCTGGTGAGTGCCGGTCGGCACTGATCCTCTGTGCGGGAATCTCCCCGCTTTGCCCTCCACACCCGTTGCTGTGCACTCCTCCGCGGCTCCCAAGCTCCCCCCTCTGCGTCCCGCAGTCTCTACCTGCGAAGGGGCTTCCTAGTGTGTGGAAACTTTTCCTCCTTCACAGCTCCCTCCCACTGGTGCAGGTGCCGTCCCTATTCTTTTTTCTCTGTTTTTTCTTTTTTTCTTTTGCCCTACCCAGGTACGTGGGGAGTTTCTTGCATTTTGGGAGGTCTGAGGTCTTCTGCCAGACTTCAGTAGGTGTTCTGTAGGAGTTGTTCCACGTGTAGATGTATTTCTGGTGTATCTGTGGGGAGGAAGGTGATCTCTGTGTCTTACTCTTCCACCATCTTCCCTTGAGAACCGGCCTTGGGTTTTAAATGCTGGTTTCATGTCGGTATCTCTTCAGTACTATAAAGCTAAAGAATAAAAACTCTTATGTGGGTTTGTGAGTGGAACTGGCTGGTCAGGTGATGGCTGGGCTTGTGAGGAATAATGAAAGGCCAGCTTGAGGAGCAGAGTTTACACATCAGCTTTCTAGATAGTTCAGAAGACAGACAGAATCTGAGGGTCTACAGCCAACATGTCTAGGAAGATTTTCACAAGCCAAAATAAACTCCTGAGAAGGCCAGGAAGTAAGTCAAGGAGGACTTGTATCTCCAGTGTCACAGAAGACAAAATTCCAAATTTCAAGAAGGTGAGACCGATTAGTTGCAGCCCCAGGAGCAGAAGCAGTGGAGTGGAACCAACTCTAAGTTGGACAGCATTATTTTTTTCCCTCTTCTGTGTGTCCTGTTGGTTCTGTAGATACTGGGGATGTAGTCCTGCATATGCTCAATATAATTCCAAATTCCACCTAATAAAATCTCTGGAAGAGAACTGGATGGGGTCTCCCTTTGGAATTTCTCATTGTAGACCTTTAGTCGCTACTGGGTGATTTAGTTCAAGTTTGGCTTGGGTATACCCTGATAGATATTGTAATAGTGTTTGGCAGAGAGTATGGAGAAATCACTTGTATTTTTTCTAAACATTCCAAGATAGCAAGGTTCGTTGAGAGGTTGAGAATGAATGAATAGAATGGACTGAGGCATCCTGGGTCAGTTCTGCAAGATGGTAATAAGGTTCTTAATGCCTACAGGCATTAGACAGATCTAGTGCCAAGCCCAGCTCTGTAACTTTGGGCAAGTTACTTAAATGCTCTGAATCTGCTTCTGTATAAAACCAGAACAATGATGCCTAACTCACAAATAGTATTAGGAGGAGTCAATGAACTAATTTCTGTAAGTCATCTTTCACCGTGGCCCATTGTCTGAATTCAATAAATGGCATGTGCTATGATCATGTTGTCAGTTATGAGAATTGGGACGGTCTGCAGGTGGCCTCATTGCTGTACACTTTGTGATCAGAAAAGAATCTTTGCTCAAGTGATGCCCACATTGATAATATCCTCTTCTCAACTATCGTCCCTATTTCCTCCACCATGGGGCTGGGACTGCTTTGCCAAGCCCTCTCCACGTGCTACACAAGAGTTAGTTAGACACAAGAGGTCTGAGTTGGACCAGTGGGGCAGTTACATGACACATAAAATGAGAGAAACTTAGAAAAGAGAGGTCATCAGTGTTCGAGGGCCTTGCTAATCCACATGTGTGGCTCATGGACCAGCAGCAGGAGATACCTGGGAGCCTGATCCTGGATCAGAATCTACATTTTTCCCATATCCCCTTGTAATTCACGCTGTCAGTAAGGTTTGAGAAACACTGAGGAAGTTCCCCAAGCAATCAAAATTAGGTGCCTGGACCATAATAGGTGATAAAAGCCATGAGGGTGCTGGAATGGGGTTAAGTATTACAGGGAGATGACCAAAGTAGAATTTCATGAGAATCTACCTCTTTTTAAAGCACAGGCACAGAAACAAAACAAAACAAAACAAAACAAAACAAAAACTGTCTAATCCAAACATCAATTGAGATCAAACATGAGCCAATAACTAGTTTTTTAAACTTTTCAGTATTCATATAATTCAGTGCAAGTCTGCATGGCAAATATAATATTTAGTATCAAATGGCATGTGTTCACATCTTCCTAGCACACTAAATTTACTTCCCAATTAAAATTTCAAATTTCATTTAAACAAACCGGAGTGCCTTCCAAACACGTTATACTAACTCTAAGGAACTGTACTCTGTGACCCAGTTCATCAAAACGCACTTGAAAAATTCTGTCTGGAACTCTCAGACCAATGCTATGCATTCAGGCTTTTATTTCTTCATTCTGTCTTTTCTCTTCCAAGGCTTGACTCAGAACCACTTGAGATAGAGCTAAAGCTGACAGAGAAAGTAAAAATCCTCTCCTTGCCCGGAGGAAATGCCTGGCAGAAGATTTCCAAACTGCGCTGTCATCAAAGCTAAACTTAACCTTGTTCAGGAAAAGGACCCTTAACTTTCAAACCAACTCCTTGTCAGGCCCATTCAGCGTGCAAAGTACAATGTTGGGGGAAGGAAAAAGGAAGAAAAAATAGCAATGAATGCATTTCAGTTTGAGGTTATTGAGACTTGAAATGATGACTTCTCATGTTTGGCAATGACATTAAAGTTAAATATCTTGGTTCACGGGCACTGACTACTTCTTTCATCTCCATTAATCTTTGCTCACAGTTTTGAAATACACCACTTTCTGTCTCCGGCAGTGAAATGAAATTTTCCCAGGGTTATAATTGCTTTTCAGTGTGTCTTTTTTCATGTTATTTTATTGCTAAAGATTTCCTTCAAAATGGGAGATATTTAGTGAACACAATACAGTGTATTTTCCTGCTCATGAATAATTTGAAGGGATGGGTATGGGAAAAATGGAAACTGAATTCATCTGACCGTGACAGATTTACCAACTCTGAACACAACTCAAACTTTATTGATGCTTTTAAATTACAGTACCGAATACCTGGACATGTCCATGTAAACTTTATAGCATTTTATAGCTTCAGAGTTACAGCCAACGTTTGCTTAAGAATCACAATGGTAATTCAGGATGAGCAAGAAGAGTGTTTTACAAGGAAAAGTAGAACATTCTGAAGCATTTTGCCTGGAACATGCTTTTATTTTTAGCCTGTCCCAAAAAAATCATTGTCTAGAGGCTTGAAGTGTCTCAAAATATCATTATATTTGAGTGCCTGGTGGGTCATTTCACAGAGTCCTGCAGGATTATATTTGATAACAGATGGGTAAACTCTCTGGACCACAGAAACAATTGGTGGAATAAATTGTCTGGTGTAACCTATCCCTTCATCTGTCTTGACAAGCAAACAGTCTCTAGAGTTTGATCCAGTAAATTATATCCAGGATTTTTATTGAGTTCTAATAAAGGTGGCGTTTCCAAAATTGAAATCTGATAATCTGAGGATCTCAGAATAATTAATACTTATCTGCATGTATTAAACTGTCTTCTCACTAGAACCATAGCTGGAATCAATTTTGCTTGAGTAAGAGCATACAAACAAATGACCAAAAGGGCCAGATTTGGGAGTTAGCCCTGAACTCTGTCTGATTCCCTCCCTTCAGTGAGAAGACACATAAGCCAAGCCATCCATCTCAGTTACAGAGAAACTCCTGGTAAGGGGAGGGCACTCATACCACTTATTGGCCACCTCTACGTAGTTCCCATCCCCCAAATACAGAAAGCCAGACCAAGAGTGGCCTAGCAATAAATTAAGGAGGATAGTCATTGGGAACTGAAAATGTTTTTACTTCTCAGGTTTAGGATTCAAATTTGTGTAGTCTCAAAACATAATTTCCTTACTTTACAGAGGCCTAAGGATAATCATAATTATAATGTTATAGTTAATACATAAGTTAATACATATAATTAGTATATTTCACCCCATTGATTGAGCACTTCATATGTGCCAACCACTGTTTTGTCTCTTGGTGGCTCATAATACTCCTCATTTGTCACAACTCCTCTTTGGAGAACAGACAACATCAGCTCTATTTCCAGGGAGGAAACTACTGCACAGAAAAGGAAATGGATTTGCCTGGATTCACCAAGTTGGTCCGTAGAATGACAGACTGTACAAGCAGGGCGTTGGGACCCAGAGCTTGGGCCTTTTCATCCTGCTTCACACTCCAGACCTGTCAGAGCTTGGACACTCAGACTTACAGTCAGGTTCCCCTCCATGTGTCAAGGTTCATGCCCAACACTCTCAGAGACTTGGGTTTTCTACCTACAAACGAGGGTGTCTAAGGTTAGACCAGGTACATTGGCTTCCCAGCCAATACCTGTGTGGTGCTGATAACTGTGTCCTCATCTGTCAGACAATCACCGTTATGACTGTCCTACATGCCTGAGATGCTTTTTTCTGAAGATCAAGTAAAGTCTGTATTTGGAAATTGTACACATATAAAAATAATAATGATGATTCATCAAAATTCTCTTCAGTCACTCACAGTCTTTTTATTTTTAGTTGAAGTATAGTTGATTTACAATATTGTGTTAATTTCTGGTGTACAGCAAAGTGATTCAGTTATATGTGTACAGCAAAGTGATTCAGTTATACATATATGTATGTATGTATGTATATATATATATATATCAATACATTCTTTTTTAAATATTCCTTTCCATATGGTTTATAATAGGATATTGAATATAGTTCCCTGCAAGCAATCACAGTCTTGATTTCCCTCCCCTGTGTGACTTGGGCAAACAACTCTCTTTAGTGTTGCCCAGAGAGTTCCAATTTTTGAGAACTGCTCAGCTCCTACCCATATTTTTAATCTCAATTTAAGACTGTCCTCTATTTATCTAAAATTCTACTTAACATACAATGATTGACCAACCGATCTGTGATCATCACTGGGAACAGCAATGACAGTAGAAAGATAAGTAAGACATGGTCCCCCCTCACAAAAGCTGGGGGTCAGATGTGTGACAACATCATGAAAACACAAGCCCATCACTGTGACAGTTCCTTCTAGGGAGGGACATATAGGACAGTAAAGACCCCAAAAGGAGAAAGTGGTTCTCTCTGCCTGGAGGGATCAATGCATGCTTATGGGAGCAACTGCATTCTGTACAGGGAGCAGGGGCTGATGGGTGAGCAAGAGGAAGGCAACGCAGGAGATATTCAGGACAGAGTCACATATGGAGGGACACAGAGCGGTGACACAGTGTTCCCTGAAAGCTGCCAGGAATTTGGCAAGTGTGAGCACAGACTGAGCAGTAAGGAATGTCCAAAGGAAAGTGACCAAGAGTCTGATCGTGAAGAGATATACAGAAGCAAGGAACTAAAGTTTCATTCTGAAGGCATGGGGAGTTACATTCCTCAGGTCAATGGAATATTTCCTTTTTTGCTGAATATAGTGCTCATTGCTCACCTCTCTTTTGGCAATTATGAATGCATCTCCAAGCCATTGCTTTGGAGAGGTAGGTGTGAGGCATGCTCACCAGTCTCCTCCCTTGGCTGCCTTGCCAAACCTTGACAACTCAGCATTTGGCTTGCTGCCTGTCTGGCAAAACAAACCTGGTTCAGGAATTCCCCAGAGCTGGATGAATAAGACATGGCCAGAAAGATTAGTGAGTGATTCAAACCTCAAGCACAGCAAAACACAAACAGTTTTGTCTGGGTCTTGAAAGAATCTGTGTTCTGAAAAGAGAGATCCCACTCAGATAACAGGTCTGGACTCAAAGAGGGCTAAAAATCCTTGACAGAAACTCTCTGGTAATTAAGCAGCACCCAGCAACAACTGAGCACAGGTGGCTTGCGGAATCTTGGTCGAGCCCAGGGTCAGGCTGAAGCTCCTGCTGTGGGAACTCTGAGTACGAACCACTACACTAACAGAGAACCTCAGACCTCAGGGAATATTCATCACAGTGAGGTGTCACAGAGTTTCTCATCTCAGCATGAAGACCCAGCTCTACCCAATAGCCTACAAACTCCAGTGTTGGAAGCCTCAGGCCAAACAACCAGTAAGACAGAAACACAATCCCACTCATAAACAGAAAAAAAAAAAAAAAAAGAGATGGCAAAAAAAAAAAATGTCACAAATGAAGGAGCAAGGTAAAAATCTACAAGACCAAATAAATGAAGAGGAAATTGGCAATCTACCTGAAAAAGAATTCAGAGTAATGATAGTAAAATTGATCCAGAATCTCAGAAACAGAATGGAGGCATGTATTGAGAAAATACAAGAAATGTTTGATAAAGATCTAGAAGAACTAAAGAACAAACAAATAGAGATGAACAACACAATAACTGAAATAAAAATACACTAGAAGGAATCAATAACAGAATAACTGCGATAGAAGAACGAATAAGTGAGCTGGAAGACAAAACAGTGGAAATAACTGTCGAGGAGCAGAATAAAGAAAGAAAAGAATTGAAGACAATCTCAGAGACCCCTGGGACAACACTAAACACACCAATGTTCAAGTTATAGGGATCCAAGAAGAAGAAAAAAAGAAAGGGTCTGAGAAAGTATTTGAAGAGATTATAGTTGAAAACTTCCCTAACATGGAAAAGGAAATAGTCACCCAAGTCCAGGAAGCACAGAGAGTCCCATACAGGATAAACCCTAGGAAAAACACACCAAGACACATACTAATCAAATTAACAAAAATTAAATTCAAAGAAAAAATATTAAAAGCAGCAAGGAAAAAACAAAAATAATATACAAAGGCATCCCCAAAAGGTTATTGCTGATTTTTCAGTGGAAACTCTGCAGACCAGAAGGGAGTGGCAGGATATACTTAAAGTGATGAAAGAGAAAAAACTACAACCAAGATTACTCTACCCAACAAGGATCTCATTCAGATTCGATGGAGAAATCAAAAGATTTTCAGACAAGCTAATGCTAAGAGAATTCATCACAACCAAACCAGCTTTACAACAAATGCTAAAGAAACTTCTCTAAGCAGGAAACACAAGAGAAGAAAAAGACCCACAAAAACAAACCCAAAACAATTAAGAAAATGATAATATGAACATACATGTTGATATTAACCTTGAATGTAAATGAATTAAATGCCCCAACCAAAAGACATAAAGTGGCTGAATGGATATAAAACAAGACCTATATATATGCTGTCTACAGGAGACCCACTTCACACCTAGGGACACATACAGACTGAAAGTGAAGGGATGGAAAAAGATATTCCATGTAAATGGAAATCAAAAGAAAGCTGGATTAGCAATACTCATAGCAGATAAAATAGACTTTAAAATAAAGACTGTTATAAGAGATAAGGAGGGACACTATGTAATGATCAAAGGATAAATCCAAGAAGAAGATATAACAATTATAAATGTTTATGCAACCAACATAGCAGCACCTCCATATATAAGGAAAATGTTAACAACCATGAAAGGAGAAATCAACAGTAACACAATAATAGTAGGGAACTTTAACACACCACTTACACCAATGGACAGATCATCCAAAATGAAAATAAATAAGGAAACACAAGCTTTAAATGACACAATAGACCAGATAGATCTAATTGACATTTATGGAGCATTCCACCCAAAAGTGGCAGAATACACTTTCTTCTCAAGTGCACACGGAACATTCTCCTGGATAGATCACATCTTGGATCACAAATCAAGCCTTGGAAAATTTAAGAAAATTGAAATCATATCAAGCATCTTTTCTGACGACAATGCTATGAGACTGGAAATCAATTACAGAAAAAAATCTGTAAAAAGCACAAATACATGGAGGCTAAACAGTGTACTACTAAATAACCAAGAGATCACTGAAGAAATCAAAGAAGAAGTTTAAAAATACCTAGAAAAAAATGACAATGAAAACGCGATGACCCAAAGCCTATGGGACACAGCAAAAGCAATTCTAAGAGGGAAGTTTATAGCAGTTCAATCTCACCTCAAGAAACAACAAAAATCTCAAATAAACAATCTAACCCTACAATTAAAACAACGAGAGAAAGAAGAACAAAGAAAACCCAAAGTCAGTAGAAGGAAAGAAATCATAAAGATCAGAGCAGAAATAAATGAACTAGAAATGAAGAAAACAATAGCAAAGATCAATAGAACTAAAAGCTGGTTCTTTGAGAAGATAAACATAATTGATAAACCCTTAGCTAGACTCATCAAGAAAAAAGGGAGAGGACGCAAATCAATAAAATTAGAAATGTAAAAAGAGAAAACACACCTGACACTGCAGAAATACAAAGGATTATATAAGCGACTACTACAAATTACTATATGCCAAAAAAATGGACAACCATGAAGAAATGGACAAATTCTTGGAAAGGTACAATTTTCCAAGACGGAACAAGGAAGAACTAGAAAATATAAACAGATCTATCAGAAGTAATGAAATTGAAACTGTAATTTAAAATCTTCCAACAAACAAAAGTCCAGGACCAGAGGGCTTCACAGGCAAATTGTGTCAAACATTTAGAGAAGACCTAACCCCTATCCTTCTCAAACTCTTCCAAAAAATTGCAGAGGGAGAAACAATCCCAAATTCATTCTATGAAGTCATCATCACCCTTATACAAAACCTGAAAAAGATACCACAGAAAATGAAAATTATAGACCAATATCACTGGTGAACATAGATGCAAAAATCCTCAACAAAATACTAACAAACAGAATCCAACAACACATTAAAAAGATGATACACCATGATCAAGTGGGATTTATCTCAGGGATGCAAGGATTCGTCAATATATGAAAGTTAATCAAAGTGATACACCACATTAACAAATTAAAGAATAAAAACCATATGATCATCTCAATAGATGCAGAAAAAGCTTTTGACAAAATTCAACACCGATTTATGATAAAAACTCTCCAGAAAATGGGCATAGAGGGAACCTACCTCAACATAACAAAGGCCATATATGACAAACCTACAGCAAGCATCATACTCAATGGTGGAAATTCTGAAAGCATTTCCACTAAGATCAAGAACAAGACAAGGATGTCCACTCTCACCACACTTATTCAACATAGTTTTGGAAGTCCTAGCCATGTAATTAGAGAAGAAAAAGAAATCAAAGGAATAAAAATTGGAAAAGAAGAAGTAAAAGTGTCACTGTTTGCTGATGTCATGATACTATACATAGAAAATCCTAAAGATGCCAGCAGAAAACTACTAGAAATAATCAATTAACTTGGTAAGGTTGCAGGATACAAAATTAATGCACAGAAATCTCTGGCATTCCCATAGATCAACAATGACAAATCATAAAGAGAAATTAAGGAAACACTCCCATTTACCATTGCAAAAAAAAGAACAAAACACCTAGGAATAAACCTGCCATAGGAGGCAAAAGACTTGTACTCAGAAAACTATAAAACACTGATGAAAGAAATCAAAGATGACATAAACAGATGGAGAAATATACCATGTTCTTGTATTGGGAGAATCAATATTGTGAAAATGACTGTACTACCCAAAGCAATCTACAGATTCAATGCAATCTCTATCAAACTACCAATGGCATTCTTCAAAGAATTAGAACAAAAAATATTACAATTCGTATGGAAACACAAAAGACCCAGAATAGCCAAAACAGTCTTGAGAAAGAAAAATGGAGTTGGAGGAATCAGGCTCCCCAACTTCATACTATACCACAAAGCTACAGTAATCAAGACAGTATGGTACTGGCACAAAAACAGATCATTGGTACAAGATAGAATGCCCAGAGATAACCCATACACCTATGAAAAAGGAGGCAAGAACATACAATGGAGAAAAGACAGCCTCTTCAACAAGTGGTGCTGGGCAAACTGGACAGCTACATGTAAAAGAATGAAATTAGAACACTACCTAACACCAAACACAAAAATAAACTCAAAATGGATTAGAGATCTAAATGTAAGACCGGACCCTATAAAACTCTTAGAGGAAAACACAGGAAGAACACTCTTTGACATAAATCACAGCAAGATCTTTCTTGATCCACCTCCTAGAGTAATGGAAATAAAAACAAAAATAAACAAATGAGACCTAATGAAACTTCTAAGCTTTTGCACAGCAAAGGAAACCATAAACAAGACAAAAAGACAACTCTCAGTATGGGAGAATATATTTGCAAATGAAGAAAACAGACAAAGGATTAATCTCTAAAATATGCTAACAGGTCATGGAGCTCATTATAAAAAACACCAAACAATCCAGTTAAAAAGTGGGTGGAAGACCTAAATAGACATTTCACCTAGGAAGACATACATATGGCCAAGAGGCACATGAAAAGATTCTCAACACCACTAATTATTAGAAAAATACAAATCAAAACTTCAATGAGGTATTACCTCACTCCAGTCAGAATGGCCATTATCAAAAAATCTAGAAACAAATGCTGGAAAGGGTGTGGTGAAAAGGTAACCCTCCTGCACTGTTGGTGGGGATGTAAATTGATACAGCCACTATGGAGAACAGTGTGGAGGTTCCTTTCAAAGCTAAAAATAGAACTACCATACTACCCAGCAATTCCACTACTGGGCATATACCCTGAGAAAACCATAATTCAAAAAGAGTCATGTACCACAATGTTCATTGCCACTCTATTTACAATAGCCAGGACATAGAAGCAACCTAAGTGTCCATTGATAGATGCATGGATAAAGAAGATGTGGTATATATACACAATGGAATATTACTCAGCCATAAAAAAGAATGAAATAATGCCATTAACAGCAACATGGATGGACCTACAGATTATCATACTAAGTGAAGTAAGCAAGACAGAGAAAGACATATATTACATGATATCACTTGTAGGTGGAATCTAAAATATGACACAAATGAACTTACTTATGAAACAGAAACAGGCATAGAAAACAGACTTGTGGTTGCCAAGGGGGAGGATGGGTGGGGGGGATGGATTTGGAGTTCGGGACTAGCAGATGTAAACTATTATATAGAGAATGGATAAGCAACAAGGTCTTACATAGAGCCCAGGGAACTATATTCAATATCCTGTGATAAACCATAGTGGAAAAGAATATGAAAAAAAAGAATACATCTCTTTATAACGTCTTATGACTTACCATCTGAGATAGATATATACACACATTCATACATACATATATATATTTTACTCCCCAATACTACTTATTATATTTATCTAAAAAAAAGATGAGGAGTCTTAAGTATCATTTGGACATCATTTTGATGTGATTCATTCATTGTCTCTCTTTTGCTTGATTTAAATTTGTTAATTTTAGAAACCAATTTTTGAGCTTCCCAAATCTCCAGGATAACAAAATAGAGAGTCACTGAAACCAGAAATCTTGACATGATCCTTCATTCTTACGTCCCGTTCAAATCAGCAGGCAATGATGATTCTTCTATAACTAATTGCCTTGCCTTCTCCCCATCCCAATTACCATTGTTTTAGTTCAGGCCTTTATTATTTCTTCTTTACTATTTCTATAGGCTTTGAATGGGTCCTCTTGTCACCAGTCTTTTACCCTCATTCTCCTCCCCCCATCCTCACCCCAGACATGCACACAAGTACACACGCTCCAGTCTCCTCCCTGAAATCAGAGCAAACTTTCTACAATACAAATTGATGTGACCATCTCACCCAAAGCAGTGTTTCCCAGCTTTTTAAGCTTATAATCCAAAAACACAAACATGGAAGGCCCTACTTAACATGTCACAAGATTTTTTTAATACATAAATTATAAGGACTAGAAAGAAATCCAAACGTTTTCTCCAGCCTCATCCCTCGTAATGTTATATAAGAGCTGTGCTTCCTGTTCCCTTTTAGGCTCAACAGTCTGTGGACCAGATAGCATGATGCCTGGCACATTGTGCTTAAGAACTATTAAATGCATCCAAGAAAAAATGTGATAAAACTTAGAAAGTGTACTGTGTTTTGTCTTGGAGCATACGCAACGCATAAACAGAATAGCTCTTGGTGCAGAATTATCCTATGTACCCTGAAGAGCTGATAAAGAAACAGTCTTAAAACCATCTGGATGGACAAAGTAAAAAAAGGCATAGCAGAGGGTATAAGAAAGATCATTTTTTAAAAAGCAATGGCTGGAGATGATGAGCTTGAATCTAAGAAAGAAAGAAGGACAGAAAATAAAGGAAACTAACGTGTATCCAGTCTTGTGCCAATCACTGGGTTAAATATTTAACATGAATTGTCTCTTTTTGTTCTTACGACAAGCCTGGATATAGTTATGATCCCCATTATACACAGAAAAGACTGAGATTAAAAAACTTCCCAAAGGACATATAATTAGTAAGCTGTAGAGTCAGGATCTGAATTCAGACTGGGCTGGGCTCCAATGTCTGCCTCTTTCCAGATATACTGCAGTCTCCAGTTGGTCCAGAAAACACACACACACACACACACACACACAGAGCCAGATTATGATCTTAAGTACCACTGCTGCTGTCCCTGAGCTGACATTATTTTCTCACCTACAAAGACCAATAAGAATCAATATTTGTTTGAATTCTCAATACATGTTTTTCCCATCCACTCATAAATGGTTGGCATTGACCCTCATGGGGTTGTGCTATCAGCCAGCTGGCCAGTCTCCAACTCAAGCCTATCTTTTCAATCAGGCATTTTTCCTAAATTCTCATGAGTAGGTTGGTGACACACAGAGATTGTAGTATTTCCTTTAGGAGCTCTATGCCTAGACCCATTAGAGATGAAGAGGGTTTTATAAATGTGTATGGATTGATCGAGCTGCACGTGAAGATTGTAGTTTCCTGAATAACCAGGACTTTCAGTGTAATTTAGAACCACTCAATACAGGCTATTAGCTATTGGAAGTTTAGCTCCAGTGTATTCAAAAAAGAATAGATATCTACTTGAGAGACACAGCTCAAGGAAAGAAATTCTCAACTCTGATGAGCACTGAATTGACAGAAGCACTGTCTTTACAATTCTCCAATTGTGGCCTTTCCTTCATTTTAATATCCTATGCATAATCATTTGAACCATGCACTAAGTAAAAATACATTCTTTCTTCTTGCAATTTTTTAAAGTTTTTAACCTTATTTTCCCCATTTTTCCAATCTTATCATTGTAAGCTTATCATGTATCATGCATCCCATTTGTTCATGTATTTAGCTTTGCTTAAAAATCCAGTAAATTCTGAAACTGATTTGGCTCTACTTTATAATGGTGTGTGTGTGTGTGTGTGTGTGTGTGTGTGTGTATGTGTATGCATGTTTGTCTGTGTATTGCATGGAATATTGATGGGTGGATATGGGGAGAAGTGTACAGGAGTGTATAGAAACAAAGTTGGATTTAGGAAATTTTTAAATAGATAAAATTTCATTGTTTCAAAGATTTGTTTTTTCCTTATCAGTCTCTTCTAAAACCATCCCTAGTAATCCAGCCACCAATCTCAGCTTCTCATATTCCAGAAATTTCTAAGCCTTTTCATCTATGATTTTTATCTTTTCTACACATCCAAGATTTCATGTCTTCTAGCTAATTCATTTAAGCTAAGAAGGACCATCCATAATCCTAAAGAACTAATAACTTTAGCATATTTGAATTTCACAATCTTGAATGATTCTTTTGGAGGGCATGGTCTCCTGACCAAAGCGTATCCCAACAACAAGCCCTGTACTCCTGATGTCCGCTTGTTGGATGTTACTTTCTGTCTCTTTGATCATCCTGTGACCCCCTCATCAGTGACACCCTGCCTTATGCTCAGTTTGGACCTGTTTTATGTTAATAACTCCCTCTTTGTTCTTTCAGTTTCATGATGCTACTTCTGGAAGCCAAATTGAGGCTGACATGCCTAATAAGTCATGGGGAAGAAAATATGTTGAAAACAGTGTTTTAGAAAGAATGCTTCAATGATAGTAGAGCCCAGTGTTAACTCAGCAGACTTATAAAATCATAACATGGTATTTAAAAGCATGAACTAGGATCAAGTAGTGGGCAAGGGAGGAAAAAAAATAGAGTATAAATCTGAGAGATCTTTCCAAGCAACAACAACAACAAAAAATGGTAACACTTGTAACTTTCACCGTTTCCCTCAACAAAGATTTATTGGACATATACATAGTCCCAGATGTTAAGTACTGTAGTTAAAAAAAATCCCTGCTCAACATGATGCTTTATATTCCACACATGATTAGTATATCATATGCCTCCCATCTGAGGGGCTTAAGAAACATTTTTTTTAAAAATCAGATTAAGTAATTGATAAATTAGATTTAAGGATAGAAGAGAAATACAGAACAAAGTGATCAACTGTGAGCATGATATCCCTAAACTGAGAATCCAAAAAAAAAAAAAAAATCCATCAGTGGCAGTAAGGGTAATCTGAGAGGAAAGAAATTTGGGGAAGTATACTCTGAAGCCATTGTCTTTGGGCTAATTATGGGACCTCCGTGTACAGATGTTCTTGAAAATTCAAGAAGGAAAGAGCTAAACTC
This sequence comes from Orcinus orca, assembly GCF_937001465.1. Classification (NCBI taxonomy): domain Eukaryota; kingdom Metazoa; phylum Chordata; class Mammalia; order Artiodactyla; family Delphinidae; genus Orcinus; species Orcinus orca. The sequence continues at coordinate 14,502,859 of NC_064565.1, read as the reverse complement.
ACACAAGATAATCACATGGGAGACTGGCCTTTGCCAGACTACGAGGCTTTCCTGCCACCATTTTAGGGATGGGAAGCAGGTTTTCAGACAGAAGATGTGCACAAAGTCACACAGACCTTGGTTCAAAGACCAGTTTGAACATAGACTAGAGTGTGAAATGAACAGAGAAACTTGTAGGCTGCTCACCCATCCAGTATGAGTGATATCTCCTGCTGGCTGCGCGGCAGGGACAGCTGACCACCTAGAAGGGGAGCTGCCCCAGGGGCAGGAAAGAATTATAGCTGCCTCTGCTGCTTTGTTATTGTTCTCAGTGGGTTTGATTATGGTCAAGTCCCAGCAAGTCACTTATAAGTGAAGATCAGTACCTCCAAACAAGTCTCTCCTAAAATCTTGAATAGAATGATTTTAAAAGCCTAGAAAGAACCCAGAGCACCCTTGTTAATCCCTAGACAGGACCACCTCCCCTTTGGAATGCCCTGACTCCTCATCACCAGTCACAGCTGTGGAGCAGCGAAGGGTGTGTCCATCTCCACTACGTTGGAGGAATTAGTTACAACTGCTTTTACTACCTCAAAAGCCTGACAGAAACTCTGATACCTAGAATGCGCCCAGTTAAAGTTTGTTGATCAAACAAAGGAACAATCACCTGCGCCGTTCGCAGAGGAGGGAGCTGAAGCACAGGAAGGTAAAATTGAGAGCACATTCACAGTGAAGGAAGAAGAGGACCCAGGGTTCCTGTATCCCAAGCCAAAGGTCTCCTGCATATAATCGTTCATACACGTAAGGAGCTTTTAAAAAAATACATGAATTATCTTTCAACCCAGAGTAAATGCTTGGCTCCTTGAGCTCAGGGTCTGTGTCTTTGGCTTGAATTCTGTCTTCCCACAGCAGAGCACGACCATGTGTATCCAGCAGATACTCAAAAGGCAAGTAGCACTGCATTATGGTGGAGATGGATGTCAGGATGGAGAAGATTTGACCTTCTTTTCATGACTCATTTTAGAGAGTCATGTTTCTTGGTCTGTGCATCATGGAGTAATTTATCTTTTAGGATTTCATGGTGGAAAATAGGGACGGGGTCAGAGTCAAGAGTAGTATTAGAGTATTTATTTTTGTTGTTTGCTAAGTGAAATTATAGGTAACAAGGGGAAAAATAAATGAAGCTAAAAGCGTGAGTTGCCACTTCTAAGCCTCATTGTAGGCACTACACGAAACACATGCTTTATGTCTTTTAAACAAAGTGGGCCATTAAGTGTGCAATGCTAAGAGGAATTTTATCTCACCTATAAATACAAATGAATCCCTTAAGCTCCAAATCCCCATATACAGACAATTTACTCTGGTAATCAAGGCGATGCTCACAATTTAACTTCAGTTACCATCTGTAACTCCATTGGCATTCTAATAATAATGAATAAAAATATGCACTGACAACCAAAAATGTTACTTAAAGTGGAATCATCTTAAAGAGTCAATTATTATTTCTAAGAAGCTGTGTAAATATCATATTTACTCAGAATTGTCTTTTGTGCCTTTACCTTTTAATTAAGGTGAAAGAAGGCCTTTAGTATTTAACTGTACATGTATATTAAGGGAAAAATTATCCCCCACTTCTTCAGATTGAAAATATCAAAGAAAATGCTGGCCTTGAATATGCATACAAATATTAATCAGAAAACAAATACATTTCTTTTTTTATCTTTCATCCTGCCTTTGTGGATTTTTTTTTCTTTACCCCTTTTTTGGTCGGTAAGAGAGAGTGTCAAATGAAGAAATAAAGAAGGGCAAAGAAAAGTAAGAAATTCAAATTCTTTTGAAAATTATAGACTATGCTTCAACATTTTTCTGTTATCCAGGAAATAAAACCATGCCCTTCCTTTTGCAGAAAATAAGTCATTTGTTAAAACAAATGTTATGAAGAATGATATAACTAATGATTAGCAGATTTATTCACAGGCGGCAGGTGATTCTGACCTAGTGGTCACCATCTGGGATTGAGGAAACCTGAGTTTCCGTCCAGGCCAGTCTATTAATTAACTAACTCATCCTGAGCAGGCTTGTCATCTCCTTCAACCCTGAGGTCCTCATCTGTAAAGTGAAGGGAGGGCTTGAATGCCACAATTTCAGAGGTTCCTTCTGGTTTTGACATCATCTTAGTCTATGAATGTGGGGCTAAGTCATTTGCAAATAGGACTGGGGTTATTCAACACCCACTGATAGGTCTGGATTTTTATCTGCCTGGGCAAGGGGTGGGTTTGGAGGTGGCCTTCAGGGTGTAAAGGAAAACAAGGTGGCAGTTATTTGTCAAAGAAGATTGGACAGTAATAATGTGAGAAAAGTTTGCATTTTTAAATAGGCTTTTAATTTCCCCTGATTTCTGCAACACATCTTTGAGAGAAAAAGCCTATGAATCGGCTTTTTAAGGAAATATTTTGAAAATATTCTACTATGCCATTGCATCTGTGAAGTGCGGTTCATTTCTGGAAAAATCATCATGGTTTCTCCAGGTTCTGTGTTCCACCGGAAGCCTGACTTCTAGTCCCGCCTTATGTTTTTCCTAAACTTCAAACTTCTCTCTCCCTCCCAGAATTTCTTCACCCTTTCCTCTTTCCTTATGTAAATACGAATAAACATCCACCACACTTCTGGAAGAACTGACTGATGGATTTAGCTTGCAAACACACTGTCAGAAGGCTGAGATGTGAGTGGTTCCTAAAATTTAACAACAACATGGGTCTGCTTATTTAAAGCCTGCAGGGATGGTGGAGCAGATGGTACTTTGTGTCTTTGCTTCCTAGCCATGTGTTTGGTGCAATGTCGGCCCCGTTTCAGGAAGGCTGCCAATCCACAGAGGGGATGCGATGCCACCCTCACTCTCCTGTGTGTCTTCACCCCTTCCCCTCTCCCATACTTCCTATCCTCCTTCTCATCAGGTTGACCACAAACCTTTAGTGCAAAAGAGCTTTTGGTGATATCAATTCTTGTGCACGATTTGTAACATACACACGAGATCCCAGGAATAAAATTGTTGAAAATGGTTGCTCTGGATTGCAAGCAGATATTACAGACAATGCACATACTACTTCCTGGGTTTATTCTGTGCTTTATCCTTTAAAGGGGGACTTTTTCCATCTCTTCTCATTCCATCTTTGAAATGATTCTATGGCTAGATGTGGCAGAGATGATTCTCTCGATTTTGGACAATGGAGACAATGGAGATACAGCTTAGTGCATTGGGATGTGTTATCTGGAGTCACCAAGGCAAGAGAAGAAACCAGTCTAGAACAAGGATCTCTCAGTCTTAGTCATCCTGACACCATCCACTATCCCCGGCCTTCCCAAATCAGGAATTTAAAAAAAATTAATTACAGCTCACCCTTGAACAACATGGGCTGAGGGACACCTACCCCCAACATAGTGAAAAATCCGAGGTTCCATGAATAGGTTTTCAACCAACCACGGATCCTATACCACTGTACAACATATTCATTGAAAAAAAATCTGGTATAAGTGTCACAGTTCAAATTTCACAGTTCAAACCCATGTTGTGTCAACTGTACTGTCCTCATGTATGCTAGATTGTTTCTCCTCTGCTTTAAGAATAGGACAGGTTTAAAAGTAATACACATTTTGCATTGAGAATGCTTATATGGACAAATTCTTAATTCCCAACCACTATGGATAATTTGACTACCAATTTGAGTCCTGGTCTACTCTCAGTTTAGGTGACTTGTCAGGTGTGTTCATCTGACGTAGAGAAGAGAGAGGGATCTCTACCTATTGGCCAGGGAGGAGGGGGTGGTCTTTCTTTCTGATTGGAAACTTTCCCATTCTTATCACTTTTAGGGATAGGGAAGCAAAAGCTCAGACATGTTCTCTAAAGGCCACTGCAATGTCCAGGGTCCATGGGAAAAGGAGCTCTGAAGAATCCTCTCAGGACCTTTCCATTAGCACAGATTGTTTCCAATGGCTTTACCAGTTTCCAAAATGGAAACACTGACCCCATAAATGGAGATACAAAGAAGGAACATTTCACAAGAGGAACTGGGCAGTGGGGAAATAGCAGCTGACGTCAGGAGGCCAGTGTGGTTGGAAGCTTACTTCTCCCCGAGGCCAGTGCCTGGTGGAAAAGGGGACTGCATAAGACTGGAGGAGACGGGAAAGAGCACTTACCTGGACGTCTGACCAGTTAGGTACTCATGTAACTGGCTTGGATGTAATGTTGGTGAAAATTCTCCTCAACTATCCCATCCATTTATTGACTTATTTATATCTTCATATTTTTCAATGGTCTCTGAGCTCCTTGAAGTCTGACACTCAATTTTACTCAAATGTATCCCAATGTCTATTCAAGGTCAAGCATAAAGTAGGACCTTATAAATATTTATTGGACTAAATTAAATTGAAATGATTAGATTACTTCAATTTCTACCTGGGGGGAAAAAAATAGGGTTAGGAGCACAATACTCAAAAATGTCATCAGCAACCAATTAAAAAAAAAAAAACAGTAGCAGTACCAATAAGGTCCTACTGTATAGCACAGAAACTTATATTCAATATACTATGATAAGCCATAATGGAAAAGAATATGAAAAAGAATATATATATATATATATATATATATATATATAACTGAATCACTTTGCTATACAGCAGGAATTAACACAACACTGTAAAATCAATATACTTCAAGAAAAATTATTGAAAAAAATGATAGCAGAGTTTTATACATGTTATATGTTTAAGAAATACATAAATACTATAATAATTATGATACTTGACTTTTAAAAGATCTTCAGTTTGCTTGTGGAAGTGGGTGTTAGGAGGGTTGTGAGTTATTGGGTAGGGGTGGAGGGATATTATCTGAAATTGGATGGTAGCTGTAACTACAGACGTGGGTAGCTGATGCTCATAACATGGCTGGGAAGAGAAATACTTTGTGGTGCTTGGTGTGTGTGGTTTGTGTTGTGTGTGTGTGTGTGTGTGTGTATGTGTGTGTGGTGTATTCTGGGGCCCAGTCCAGTTGGGTTCAAGCTTTGATATTTACCTGTTTCCTGATGATGAAACTAGCATAAGCAAATGGAAGATTTCCATTATGTTCGTATTGTTTCCTAACATATAAATAGAGTAACAAATTCATGTTCCCAAACAATTGTGTTGGAAGGGTGCATGCAACCCCTCTCACTTGCATCTTAGGCCTGGGGTAAAGTGGCCCTGAGTTCTGTTTTCTATTCTCAGAATGACCATAACTACCGAGGTGCCCTTGCTCTGATTTTTTTCCCTTGCTCTGATTTTTGTGTTATTCCTCCTCAGTGAGGATCTGGCTCTATTTTGTGTTTGTTAAATGCCTCAAAATATTTTTCAAACATTTTTGATTGGGAAAAACTCAAAATATATTTTGCCAGTTGATTTTTTTAACACATTGAACAAATAAAAATTCAATCCTTATGTTTCTAATTAATTTTCCTGCAATTAGATGAAATACTGCTCCCTAAGAATTTGCTGTGTAAGCAAGCAACCTCATAATCCTATGTACATTTTCTTTTTTTTTTTTTTTCTTTTTTTTAAATTTTATTTTATTTATTTTTTTATACAGCAGGTCCTTATTAGTCATCCATTTTATACACATCAGTGTATACATGTCAATCCCAATCACCCAATTCATCACACCAACCCCCCCCACCCCACTGCCGCTTTACATCCTTGGTGTCCATATGTTTGTTGTCTACATCTGTGTCTCAATTTCTGCCCTGCAAACAGGTTCATTTTTCTAGGTTCCACATACATGCGTTAATATACGATATTTATTTTTCTCTTTCTGACTTACTTCACTCTGAATGACAGTCTCTAGATCCATACACGTTTCTACAAATGACCCAATTTTGTTCCTTTTTATGGCTGAGTAATATTCCATTGTATATACTGCACCACATCTTCTTTATCCATTCGTCTGTCAATGGGCATCTGGGTTGCTTCCATGACCTGGCTATTGTAAATAGTGCTGCAATGAACATTGGGGTGTATGTATCTTTTTGAATTATGGTTTTCTCTGGGTATATGCCCAGTAGTGGGATTGCTGGATCATATGGTAATTCTATTTTTAGTTTTTTAAGGAACCTCCATACTGTTCTCCATAGTGGCTATATCAATTTACATTCCCACCAACAGTTCAAGAGGGTTCACTTTCTCCACACCCTCTCCAGCACTTGTTGTTTATAGCTCTTCTGATGATGCCCATTCTAACTGGTGTGAGGTGATACCTCATTGTAGTTTTGATTTGCATTTCTCTAATAATTAGTGATGTTGAGCAGCTTTTCATGTGCTTCTTGGCCATCTGTATGTCTTCTTTGGAGAAATGTTCATTTAGGTCTTCTGCCCATTTTTGGACTGCGTTGTTTGTTTTTTTAATATTGAGCTGCATGAGCTGTTGATATATTTTGGAGATTAATCCTTTGTCCATTGATTTGTTTGCAATTACTTTCTCCCATTCTGAGGGTTGTCTTTTTGTCTTGTTTATGGTTTCCTTTGCTGTGCAAAAGCTTAGAAGTTTCATTAGGTCTCATTTGTTTATTTTTGTTTTTATTTCCATTACTCTAGGAGGTGGATCAAGAAAGATCTTGCTGTGATTTATGTCAAAGAGTGTTCTTCCTGTGTTTTCCTCTAAGAGTTTTATAGGGTCCGGTCTTACATTTAGATCTCTAATCCATTTTGAGTTTATTTTTGTGTTTGGTGTTAGGGAGTGTTCTAATTTCATTCTTTTACATGTAGCTGTCCAGTTTTCCCAGCACCACTTATTGAAGAGGCTGTCTTTTCTCCATTGTATATCCTTGCCTCCTTTGTCATAGATTAGTTGACCATAGGTGTGTGGGTTTATATCTGGGCTTTCTATCTTGTTCCATTGATCTATGTTTCTGTTTTTGTGCCAGTACCATATTGTCTTGATTACTGTAGCTTTGTACTATAGTCTGAAGTCAGGGAGTCTGATTCCTCCAGCTCCGTTTTTTTCCCTCAAGACTGCTTTGACTATTTGGGGTCTTTTGTGTTTCCATACAAATTTTAAGATTTTTGGTTCTAGTTCCGTTAAAAATGCCATTGGTATTTTGATAGGGATTGCAATGAATCTGTAGATTGCTTTGGGTAGTATAGTCATTTTCACAATATTGATTCTTCCAATCCAAGAACATGGTATACCTCTCCATCTGTTGGTATCATTTTTAATTTCTTTCAGCAGTGTCTTGTAGTTTTCTGCATACAGGTCTTTTGTCTCCCTAGGTAGGTTTATTCCTAGGTATTTTATTCTTATTGTTGCAATGGTAAATGGGAGTGGTTCCTTAATTTCTCTTTCAGATTTTTTCATCATTAGTGTATAGGAATGCAGGAGATTTCTGTGCATTAATTTTGTATCCTGCAACTTTACCAAATTCATTGATTAGCTCTAGTAGTTTTCTGGTGGCATCTTTAGGATTCTCTATGTATAGTGTCAACTGCAAACAGTGACAGTTTTACTTCTTCTTTTCCAATTTGGATTCCTTTTATTTCTTTTTCTTCTCTGATTGCCATGGCTAGGACTTCCAAAACTATGTTGAATAATAGTGGCAAGAGTGGACGTCCTTGTCTTGTCCCTGATCTTAGAGGAAATGCTTTCAGTTTTTCACAATTGAGAATGATGTTGGCTGTGGGTTTGTCGTATATGGCCTTTATTATGTTGAAGTAGGTTCCCCCTATGCCCACTTTCTGGAGAGTTTTTATCATAAATGGGTGTTGAATTTTGTCAAAAGCTTTTTCTGCATCTCTTGAGACGATCATATGGTTTTTATTCTTCAGTCTGTTAATAAGGTTTATCACCTTGATCGATTTGCGTATATTGAAGAATCCTTGCATCACTGGGATAAATCCCACCTGATCATGGTGTATGATCCTTTTAATGTGTTGTTGGATTCTGTTTGCTAGTATTTTGTTGAGGATTTTTGTATCTATATCCATCAGTGATATTGGTCTGTAATTTTCTTTTTTTGTAGTATCTTTGCATGGTTTTTGTATCAGGGTGATAATGGCCTCATAGAATGAGTTCGAGAGTGTTCCTTCCTCTGCAATTTTTTGGAAGAGTTTGAGAAGGATGAGTGTTATCTCTTCTCTAAATGTTTGATAAAATTCACCTGTGAGGGCTTCCCTGGTGGCACAGTGGTTGAGAGTCCACCTGCTGATGCAGGGGACACGGGTTCGTGCCCCGGTCCGGTAAAATCCCACATGCCGCGGAGCAGCTGGGCCCGTGAGCCATGGCCGCTGAACCTGCGGGTCCAGAGCCTGTGCTCCACAATGGGAGGGGCCACAGCAGTGGGAGGCCCGCGTACCACAAAAAAAAAAAAAAAAAAATTCACCTGTGAAGCTATCTGGTCCTGGACTTTTTTTTGTTGGAAGATTTTTAATCAAAGTTTCAATTAAATTACTTGTGATTGGTCTGTTCATATTTTCTATTTCTTCCTGGTTCAGTCTTGGAACGTTATACCTTTCTAAGAATTTGTCCATTTCTTCCAGGTTGCCCATTTTATTGGCATAGGGTTGCTTGTAGTAGTCTCTTAGGATGCTTTGTATTTCTGCGGTGTCGTAATTTCTCCTTTTTCATTTCTAATTTTATTGATTTGAGTCCTCTCCCTCTTTTTCTTGATGAGTCTGGCTAATGGTTTATCAATTTTGTGTATCTTCTCAAAGAACCAACTTTTAGTTTTATTGATTTTTGCTATTGTTTTCTTTGTTTCTATTTCATTTATTTCTGCTCTGATCTTTATGATTTCTTTCCTTCTGCTAACTTTGGGCTTTGTTTGTTCTTTTTACTCTAATTCCTTTAGGTGTAAGGTTAGATTGTTTATTTGAAATTTTTCTTATTTCTTGAGGTAGGCTTGTATAGCTATAAACTTCCCTCTTAGAACTGCTTTTGCTGCATCCTATAGGTTTTGGATCGTTGTGTTTTCATTGTCATTTGTCTCTAGGTATCTTTTGATTTCCTCTTTGGTTTCTTCAGTGATCTCTTGGTTATTAGTAACATATTATTTAGCCTCCTTGTGTTTGTGTTTTTTACTTTTTTTCCCTGTAATTCATTTCTAATCCCATAGTGTTGTGGTCCAAAAAGATGCTTGATATGATTTCAATTTTCTTAAATTTACTGTGGCTTGATTTGTGACCCAAGATGTGATCTCTCCTGGAGAATGTTCCATGCAAACTTGAGAAGAAAGTGTAATCTGCTGTTTTTGGATGGAATGTCCTATAAATATCAATTAAATCTATCTGGTCGATTGTGTCTTTTAAAGCTTCTGTTTCCTTATTTATTTCCATTTTGGATGATCTGTCCATTGGTGTAAGTGAGGTGTTAAAATCCCCCACTATCATTGTGTTACTGTCGATTTCCTCTTTTATAGCTTTTAGCAGTTGCCTTATGTATTGTGGTGCTCCTATGTTGGGTGCATATATATTTATAATTGTTTTATCTTCTTCCTGGATTGATCCCTTGATCATTATGTAGTGTCCTTCCTTGTCTCTTGTAACATTCTTTATTTTAAAGTCTATTTTATCTGATATGAGTATTGCTACTCCAGCTTTCTTTTGATTTCCATTTGCATGGAATATCTTTTTCCATTCCTTCACTTGCAGTCTGTATGTGTCCCTAGGTCTGAAGTGGGTCTCTTGTAGACAGCATATAGATGGGTCTTGTTTTTGTATCCATTCAGCAAGCCTGTGTCTTTTGGTTGGAGCCTTTAATCCATTCACATTTAAGGTAATTATCAATATGTGTGTCCCTATAACCATTTTCTTAATTGTTTTGGGTTTGTTTCTGTAGGTCCTTTTCTTCTCTTGTGTTTCCCACTTAGAGAAGTTCCTTTAGCATTTGTTGTAGAGCTGGTTTGGTGGTGCTGAATTCTCTTAGCTTTTGCTTGTCTGTAAAGCTTTTGATTTCTCCATCGAATCTGAATGAGATCCTTGCCAGGTAGAGTAATCTTGGTTGTAGGTTCTTCCCTTTCATCACTTTAAGTATATCATGCCACTCCCTTCTCGCTTGCAAAGTTTCTGCTGTGAAATCAGCTGTTAACCTTATGGGAGTTCCCTTGTGTGTTATTTGTTGTTTTTCCCTTGCTGCTTTCAATAATTTTTTCTGTCTTTACTTTTTGCCAGTTTGATTACTATGTGTCTCGGCATGTTTCTCTTTGGGTTTATCCTGCCTGGGACTCTCTGTGCTTCCTGGACTTGGGTGGCTATTTCCTTTCCCATGTTAGGGAAGTTTTCGACTAAAATCTCTTCAGATATTTTCTCGGGTCCTTTCTCTCTCTCTTCTCCTTCTGGGACCCCTATAATGCAAATGTTGTTGTGCTTAATGTTGTCCCAGAGGTCTCTTAGGCTGTCTTCATTTCTTTTCATTCTTTTTTCTTTATTCTGTTCCACGGCAGTGAATTCCACCATTCTGTCTTCCAGGTCACTTATCCGTTCTTCTGCCTCAGTTATTCTACTATTGATTCCTTCTAATGTAGTTTTCATTTCAGTTATTGCATTTTTCATCTCTGTTTGTTTGTTCTTTAATTCTTCTAGGTCTTTGTTAAACATTTCTGGCATTTTCTTGATCTTTGCCTCCATTCTTTTTCCGAGGTCCTGGATCATCTTCACTATCATTATTCTGAATTTTTTTTCTGGAATGTTGCCTATCTCCACTTCATTTAGTTGTTTTTCTGAGGTTTTATCTTGTTCCTTCATCTTGTACATAGCCCTCTGCCTCTTGATCTTGTTTATCTTTCTGTGAATGTGGTTTTTGTTCCACAGGCTGCAGGATTGTATTTCTTGCTTCTGCTTTCTTCCCTCTGCCATTTTCTTTTAAGAATGTCAACTCAGCTCTTCCTGAGAGCATTTGACACCATGAAGTTGACATTCAAACTGAATAACACGTTTCAAATTTGTTTTGAGTGAGGTATGTCTAGATTTCATGAACACATTTTGCAATATTCTTTAAGATCAATCAATACAAAATGGAAAAATGGTAAGAGTGTTGGTACTGTTAGGTGGATTGATTGATTACTTCCTTCCTTTACTCACCATTTCTTTCTTTAAGTAAACCTTTATTGAAAGCCTATTATATGCCGGATTATTTGCTAAGATCCCACAAAGTGCATGTTACCTATTGGAGGATGCAAACAAATAAATGAATGATTACAAGCTCCAATATGCTCTGTGAAGAGCAGAGTCCTGGACATGAGATTGGATGGTCAGGGCAATCAGAGGAGCATATCTACATTGTCAATACCTCATCTCTGCCTATGGCTCCACACTGTCCCACATCTGGTCAGCATCAAAGAAGTCTTAGGACATATACCTACCACATTTAGGGAAGGCTGGGGGCGATTCTCTACTACTTCATAGAATAGAAATGAATTATTAAAATCAATAACTCATTTTCCAAAGACTTTCACACAACTAGGAGTGAGACATTCTAAGATATTCTGTCCCTCTAGATAAAACTATTACAAGAGTCCTTAGGGACTGAAGATGAGAGAGTAGTTAAACAATGTTCCCCATTTTTAAACCATCTCCTCTTTTATAGAAGAAACTCACTAACCATAATTTGAGGCTTTGCTCAAGTGGTTGATCAAAGGAATGGCGGGATAGTTGGATTTTGGGTTAGACAAAACTGAGCAAGAATTGTGGCCACACTGTTTTCTGGTGTTGTGACCTTACACTAACTACTTAACATCTCTGAACTTGAGTTTCCCCAACTGTGAAAGAAACTTAACCCCTGTCTTTGAGGATTGTTGTGAGGAGTTGATGAAATAGCACATGGAAACAAGTAGTACCAGCCTTGATCAGAGGAGGTATTTAATAAGTGGGTAGCGGTTAATGCTTTGAGTTCTCTCTTTATGGAACACTTCTTGCTAATGGAATTTTCTCTCTCTCCCCTTTCGTTCTAGACAACTGTGATGACCCATTAGCATCCTTGCTCTCTCCAGTGGCTTTTTCCAGCTCCTCAGACCTCAATGGTACTCACATCCCAGCTCAGCTCAACCGAAGGGTTGGTGAGTAGGTAACAAACTCTAAAGGCAAGTGCTGAATAAGCACACAATGGGTAAATGGAAGAAAGGGAGTATCTCCATGTGCTGGGATCCTGTCCAAGAGCAGTGTTCAGGAGAAGAATGGGTAGAGGGGCATTAAAAGAATGAAACCATGTTTCCCAGCACATAACGGATATTCAAAGAATACTGGTTATACTGGTTACTGTTCCCCTGAACCCACCTTATTCTTCTTTGATGATCATAAAACGCCTTTGTGGGGCTTCCCTGGTGGCACAGTGGTTGAGAGTCCGCCTGCCAATTCAGGGGACACAGGTTCGTGCCCCGGTCCGGGAAGATCCCACATGCCGTGGAGCAGCTGGGCCCGTGAGCCATGGCCGCTGAGCCTGCGGGTCCAGAGCCTGTGCTCCATAATGGGAAAGACCACAACAGTGAGATGCCTGCATACCTCAAAAAAAAAAACAAAAAATGCCTTTGTGAACAAATATTTTTAATTTGCTTTATTTTTATATTTCATGCATCTAACATAAATAGCTACCAAAATATATTATTATAATAGCATGTTATCATAAGCAAGAATAAAATCTACCAAGATTTTTCCTTCAATAAATTTAATTTTTACAATACAATAAATGTTTCTAACATTAAAAATATAAAACACTATTAAGTAAAAGTAAGAAAATACAAAAATTGTGCAATGCTACCAGCTAGAGATAACTGTGGTTAAATGCTGGATGTGTATCTTTACAGCATATGACTGAAGGAAGTGCAGACACCCTTAACTAATGGCTCATGTGAAATACCTTTAACAAATATGATGCTGGATATTTAGAGAGATATATTTTAAATCATATTTATAATGCATATATATATATATTGTTCTATAGTTGAATTTTTTAGTTTTCAAAGACTTTAAATAACTGATGATATTTGTTTATTGACATACCTAGTGAACACTCTAAACACTTTTTCAAGTTAAGAAAAAATTGATATGCAGTTTCAAGAGGTACACTGATCTGGGAGAGCTCACATTATTTAATCTTGACTATATTTTCTCATTGATATATGAGGTCAATCACATTAGTAAGTTTCCAATGTTGATCCATCTTTACATTCTGGAGTAAGTCCTAATTCGTTGAGGTGCTATTGATATTGTTTTTGTAAAGTACAGAATGATTTAATTTGTTTACATTTTAATTTCTGATTTTGAATCTCCATTCAGAGTGAGATTGATTTGTATACTTATTGTTTGTTTCATACTACACATCACAAGTATTCTGGTATAATGCAATCAATAACTTAAAACTTAGTAAGTTCCGTGTTTTTGTTGAGAGAGGAATTTAAGAATGGTATTCTAAAGGGAAAAGAATGGTTAATCAAAGACCCAGCAGGGAGGGCTTCCCTGGTGGCGCAGTGTTTGAGAGTCCACCTGCCGATTCAGGGGACACAGGTTCGTGACCCGGTCCGGGAAGATCCCACATGCCACAGAGCGGCTGGGCCTGTGAGCCATGGCCGCTGAGCCTGCACATCCAGAGCCTGTGCTCCTCAATGGGAGAGGCCACAACAGTGAGAGGCCGGCGTACTGCAAAAAAAAAAAAAAAAAAAAAGACCCAAGAGGGAAATATCAATGACAATTTTGTACTAACACTGCCTTTTCATGAATTCTCTGTGCCAAAAATTTTATAAAGCATTTCACCCATATTATGTCATTTAATCTTCACAAAGATACTGCAAGGTAAGCATTATTACCTTTTTGTCTTCAGATAGATTTTCTGAGGCTCAGCGAAGTTTATAATGTGCCTTACATCATGAGGTTAAGAAGGGGAAATGCTTGGATTCAAATCTAAGTCATCTAAATCCACAGTTTTGCTCCCAACCACATTAGCAAATAGATTTACTAACGCAGGTTTAAGAAGGTGTATTAGAGAGAAAAGAGGTTTGGAAAGTATTCTGCCCAAGTTCAAATGCTGGCTATGGCGTTTACTTACAAGTTCTATGAGCATCTGTAAGTCACTTACCTGCTGTCAACCTTGTTTTTTTTTTAATCTGTAAAGGGGACCAGCAATGCCTGCCTGGAAGCATCATGTGCAGACTGAGACCAGACTTGCACATTCTAAAGCTCCTTCTCACTGCAGGGTAGAGAGAGACTGGGACAGTGAGTTACATTTGTCATTTCAATAAGAAACACAGGTTGGCAGATTTTAATAGAGACTCTCCCACAGGGCATCTGGAGCCAGAGTTGGTCTCAGTCCCACCCAATCATGCGGTGGCAGAAGGTCATGACTGCCTCAGTAGCTCCTTGGCATTTTCTGGAGAAGCTGTGAGTCTGATCATAGGCCAGCTCCCCCGTTTATGGACAGATATCGACAGGACACAGATGTCTCTGTTTCGATTTATTATCATTATTCTGCTCATGGGGGCACCCGTGTGCCTGAGCTCAAGGTTAGCATGAACGTAGGCAGAAAGGAAGTTGACCTTCCTCCTTCTCCCAACTAGAGTCCAAATCAGGAAGGCCAGACAGGAGATACAGTTGAAGAGTCGGGATGCATTGGTCTAGAACTCATCATGCAACACAGGTCCATTCACAGGGCCAACCATTGCCCTTAAAGGGAATTAAATAGGAGAGCTTTGTAAGTAGCGATGCTGAGTCCTACCTCCCAGATATTCTGAATTCATTGTCTGGAATGGGACCCAAGAATGAATATTGATAAATTAAATAAATACAAGCTTTCCCAGTGATTCTAAAATGCAACAAGAGTTGCAAGTTACTAGATTGGATGAATTCGTAAATAACAAATCTTTCCATTAATATCTACTGAGCACCTACTATGTGCCAGGCATTGTACTAAAACTCTGGCACATAGCTGGTAAAAATAGGTTGAAATTCTACTCATAAAAAGTATACATGGATAACACAAATTACCATATAATGAATAGCTAGTATTTGTGATTAGTGATAATATTGATTTTATCATTTTGTCATATATATACATACATACACAATATAAATGATGTATTGTGTGTATTTTTATACACACATATGTATATAGTATAGTAGTATATATAAAGAGAGTTAATTATATACATATGGTTGGATATATACAGAGTCAGTAATATATATAGAAAAAGGTAGATATATCCATTGTTTTATATATATATATATATATATATATATATATATATAAAACCAGTGTGTGTATGTGTATGTATGTGTGTGTGTGTGTGTGTATATATATATATATATATATATATACACAATCCATATGTAATAGAATATATACACAATGCATGTATATGGATGTGTATATGGATGTGTGTAGTAGTATATGTATACATATACACATATATATATAATACACACATAGGCTATAAACATACATAGTATAATTATAATAAAACAAAAGCTATTATGTTAATGATATTAAGAAGGGTTTGTCATATGTTTTCTAAAATAAAATTTAGAAAGTTGTAATTTTTAATTTACATAGAAAAATATCAGTATAAAGTAATAATTTGTCTCCATCTAAAAACAGCCTTATGTGCTGTCTGTCCACTGAAATGGCCTAGAAGTACTTAGAGCCCTGTCTAATGAACACTTTTTTCTACATGTCCTCCTTTAAAACTTCCTTTTTATTGTAAAAAAGGAAAGACAGCAAATATACCCCAAAGAGCAAATTGTTCCACCTGGTTTGAAATCTAGGATAATGTCGGATATACATGGAAATTTCAAAGAACATCTTGGTTTCTATCTGACTTCTCAGTATAGTGTTTTTAACAGCAAGTTCACAGCCAGGTGCTAAACAATTGCTCCTAGCACTGTCATGATCAGGCTTGGCTCCTCCCTGAATGGTTGGATCCTATGCCTGGTTCACAAACCTTTGTTAGCAGCTTATACCTACCAGCATACAGCTAAAGACCACAACAATATACTTAGCACTCACTATGAGCCATAACTGTTCTAAGCCCTTAAGGCACATCAACTTAATTCTCACAATTACCCTCCATGTAGGCATTATTATTATCATTATCTCGATTTCACAGATAAAAATGCCATGGCACAGCGAGGAAAGAAGAGACTATGAGAAAAAAATTTCTAGGTGGATACAAAACTAGTTAATGTCTTAGGGGATAATAAAAATTGGGGGGTAATGTCTACTCTATTGGGCAAACATTTATGGGTTAACATGTAGCTTCATAATATCGAAGGTCTAATGAGCCAATGAATAGCAAAACCAAATGACAGGTACATTCTCCTTGAGAATTAAACGATCATTGAGTAGACTTGTTAAAAATTGCCCCAGGATGATGTTGAAAGGACAAACTTAGCTCTCTTTTGATCTCCAGGTTTTGGATATTTTTTAATATACTCCATTCATTCATTCATTTACTCCCTTATCTCAATATTTCATGATTTCCTTCTACTCTACCCCATTCAGCCTTCCATGCACCTGTCAAGGAACTTCCTGGTTTTCCACCGCAGATGAAATCCACTCCTGACTTCCCTAAAGCTAAGTCTTCCTCACTGAAATGAATGTGCTCAGTGGCATCCTCCCAGCTCCTCACTGCTGAACTTTTTCACAAAGATAAAGGCCCTGCAGGTCTTCAGACACCATTTAACACTGCCACATCCCCTGGGAATCATATACACCTGTGGCATACACTGACTGTAGGTAATTAAGGACCACTTCACCTCCACTGTGTGCTCAGAACTCAAGCGTACACATTTCTGACCGACACCAGGAAGAAAAAGGGGCACAGCTGGGAAGGATGTCATCCCAAGCAGAGATCAACACAAACATTGAAAAGAAAAATATAGGAAAGGCATGCTCATGAGTACCCTCAGACCCTGAGTAAAGTAAGTCTGAGTTCTGTCAGTGATGAACTCATCTTTATGTTAGAAAACACACCCTTGGAAACAGCCTTTGACCTTAGGTACTGTGCCACCAAGGTCTGGGCAACTCACTGGACCAGGAGAGAGATTAGACGGTTAAAACCCACTAATAGTCTTCACGCTGCTATCTCATCTAAGGAAGAAATCAGCCAAATGGAAGTTTTGTTCTCTCACTTTCAGACACTCCTCACATTTTATCCACATACAAGGAAGGAAAAAGCAAAGAAGAGAGCTAATTACTTTTGAAAGAAATGACAAAAGACATTAAACTGGGGGTCAGATCACCATTAACGGAGGTTGCCAAGTCAATATGTATAATTGTGGCTTAGGAGGGATCTGATTTTGTCAAATGTGATTTGTTTTGTGGTAAGAAAGCTTTTGATCTGGGCTTAAAGTTGGCTGGGCTGTGAGAAGCCCTTACTGTCGGCAGGAAACTCAGGAGTTGGTGACACAGCATGAAGCCTCCCCTGTGTGGGTTAGAGCAGCTTGAGAGTGAGGGCAAGTTTTTACTTTATGTGATTAGAAGGCAAATAGGAATGGACATCTTTGGCCCCATGAGAGAAAAGGTCTGTATTTTTCTTTCCCATCCTTCCCTCCCCCCACCACCAATAGAATTTTGAAATTTAGTTCTTCTTCCTCACTCACTATATTTTTGAGATGCTTGCCTGTGTAAGTTGAGATCATGTTTCTGGCATGACAACTTTGTTGCCATGGAGATTTTGATTTTTTTCAATGTCAAGGCATTTTCAGCTTCCTGGGCTCATGGACGAATGGAGAGGCTTAAAAATCTTTCCTCCTTTTGGCACAAAATCAATGCACATTCTTTCTTTCCCCCTTGGGCAGCGCTTGGGCTGCAAAAAGCTAAGGACCCATGAAGGTCTTTGGATGTTGGTTTTCATTTTGGTGTCTGGTCCCTCCTGAACAGGTGTGGATTGGGAACAATTCAGGAAGCAGGGTCTTCACAATTAGCATGATATCAGCTGTCTGGGCACTTGTTCCTGATTAGCTAGGTGACAATACCGAGGACCCAATTTCATCGGCAGCACTACAGTACCTGCTTGCAAAAGAGTGTCCATCTGGATTGATTGAGCCAGACGTGATATGGATACAATCTAATCTGTTCAAAAAGACCATGCGGTGTATAGAAATCTGTCACTGGATTCCCTTCTCTCCCTTTGAAGGGCTTTCTCCTTCTTTTCAGCACCTTTTCTTTCTTTTCTCCTGTACTGGCTGCCCCCAGGAATGGCAGACATCAGGTTCTACGCTTTCCTTTGTTGCCTCACATGCACCCTCTGTTCTCGAAGTGTGGACTCTGCATAGTAACATGGGCATCACCTGGGAACTTGTTGCAAATGCAGAATCTCAGCCTCTGCTCCAAAACTTCGGGATCAGAACCTGTGCTTTAATGACCGTTGCATTCACACATTCGAATTTGAGATGCACTGTGCTGGTCCATCCCTGAAACTCCCACTCCTTCAATTCTTAATCAAAGTTGGCTAAGTCATTATGAATAAGGAATCATGCTGGAAAATAGAAACTTCAGCTTTATTTTTATCATCACATCAGTACTCTAAGATAGTTGGTATTATTAATATTTTTAAAGATGATGAAAGAGACTCAGAGAGGTCAAGTCACTGATCTAAGGATATACAGCTAATTGTTGGTAGGACTTATATTTGAAACTAATTCTGTCTACCCCATGTTCACTTTATTCATGTTGATCAGAGATCTTAACCTGAGTAAAGGTGTTGTTGACATGATAGTCAACCTTTCAGGTAATTTTGGCATTTCAACTGGGGTTGTCACTATTTTAACCACAAAGACTGGATATTTAGGCATCAAGGAAGAAAGAGAGACACGGACTCCATGCCCCTGAAAATCATACTGTGGTCTAATATGCCTGTGGGCAAAACTAACCTGACCTAAATATTTAAACAATGCCTTAGGCATATTCTTTTACTAGGACAGCTATGGATCATTGAGGGATACAGGATAGAAATCTTCTGCTATTTAATAGGAGCCTTGGGACACTGTCTCAAATGTAGACAAATCATGTGTGATGAGCCTTTCTCTATTGAGCTAGCATCATTGGAAAAGAAAATGATGTTAAGAGGGGAAGGAGGAATCTTATGAATACTTCTGCTCACTAATAATATAATGCTTCAAAGACTCTAAACATCAGTATTTTCCACATAGAGAATGAGAGATAAACCCATGCAATTCACCCTTTATTTTGCTCCCAATGACTGGTCACTTCCTTTGAAAAGCCAAGTGGATATTATTTTTAAGAGTCAACCTTTATTTAGTTATTTATTTTTACATCTTTATTGGAGTATAATTGCTTTACAATGGTGTGTTAGTTTCTCCTGCATAACAAAGTGAACCAGCTATACATAAACATATATCCCCCTATCTCCTCCCTCTTGCATCTCCCTCCCACCTACCTATCCTACCCCTCTAGGTGGTCACAAAGCACCGAGCTGATCTCCCTGTGCTATGCAGCTACTTCCCACTAGCTATCTATTTTACATTTGGTAGTGTATATATGTCCATGCCACTCTCTCACTTTGTCACAGCTTACCCTTCCCCCTCCCCATGTCCTCAAGTCCATTCTCTATGTCTGCATCTTTATTCCTGTCCTGCCCCTAGGATCATCAGAAACTTTTTTTTTTCTTAGATTCCATATATATGTGTTAGCATATGGTATTTGTTTTTCTCTTTCTGACTTTGCTTCACTCTGTATGACAGACTCTAGGTCCATCCACCTCAGTACCAATAACTAAGTTTCATTTCTTTTTATGGCTGAATAATATTCCATTGTATATATGTATAAGAGGCAGCCTTTAAAATGCCAGCTCAGTGAATCACCAGTCTGACATTGCTAAACTAATACTTTGCCAAGAGACAAGGTCCTTTGCAATTCCTCAGTTCATTGCTTTTAACTTAAACATCGTAACTTAAAAATGTAGTAACGGAATTAAGAGCAGGATAATTCAGGACATATATTTGTCTAACGATCGGCAGTGTACTACTGTATTCACAATGAGTGTCACACCCAGGTGGAAATAAGTTGCATTTGAGTAGTATATTGTATGGTGGATACTCTTGCCTTGTCTAACGTGGAGTAGTTAGGTAGGATCTACTCAATCCAATCCATTTACTCAACCCCTCTGGAAGATGTCTTTCACCTAAGACATTGTGGAAATGACAGTAAAAAAAGATGAGCTAAGAAAAAATAAATATATAAATAAATACATTTTTAAAAGGTGAGCTGAGGAACATGGATGGACCTAGAGATTGTCATACTGAGTGAAGTAAGTCAGACAGAAAAAGAGAAATATTGATGATATTGCTTATATACGGAATCTAAAAAGAAATGATACAAATGAATGTATTTTCAAAACAGAAATGGACTCACAGACTTAGAGAATGAACTTATGGTTACTAGGGTTGGGGGGCAAGGGTGAAGGGAAGGGATAGTTAGGGAGTTTGGGATTGACATGTACACACTGCCATATTTAAAAAGGATAACAAACAACCAACAAGGACCTACTGTATAGTACAGGGAACTCTGTTCAATACTATGTAATAACCTAATTGGGAAAAGAGTTTTATAAAGAATAGATACATGTGTACATATTACTGAATCACTCTGCTGTACAGAGTCGTGTACCTGAAACTATCACAACATTGTTAATCGGCTATACTCCAATATAAAATAAATAGTTAAAGTCACTGGGAAAAAAAAAGTATCCAAAGATGAGTAGATATATGTATATGTATAACTAAAAAAGATTTTGTACACCTACAAAAAACGCAACATTTTGAATCAATATTACTCCAGTAAAAAAAAAAAAAGGTCCAGCTCCATAGCTTGAAAAAAAAGAAAAGAATCCTTTAAGGGAACTTTATAAATACCTATCAAATTTCAATAAACAGAAAAAGATGAGCTGAGGATTTTTGAATCCACCATATGGACTGAAAATGGTAACATATAACCAGCTCTAAGGAATCAGAAAACAAGAGTTGCTATGAATGTTCAGTTCATCTTTCTCCAGGATTCAGGTTCAAATGCCCCTTATCCTAGGGCTCTCCCTTCCTTAGGGCCCACTTCGACTGTTTCAAACTGTACTTATCTGACTTATAGTATTCGTTTATGCGATCAGTTGATTGTGTCCGGGCTTTGTTTTTCTAATCAGTGTACATATTTGATAAAAATCCAGATTTTATAAAAGAATCCTTATCATTAGTTTTGCTAAGGACTTGCTTCTAATAAATCTCTTCCACAAACATATCCAGAGCCATCAAATATTACCCTGGGATAGCTTTCTGAGGGTAATTTTGTGTATAAGTAACAGAAAACTCACTAGCATGAAAAAAATTCACTAGCTTGAAAAAACATTAAATTATTAGGCACATGGAGATTGACAGGTGTCTGTATTTCTATTTCCTGAACACTGTGATAGTTAAAAGTGTGTTTACCCTGTAATAATTTAAGCTAAATATTTGTTTGGTGAGATTTTTCTGTATCTGTGTTTTGTTTTACATTTTTTAAAAGAATTAAAAATAAAACATATTACTCTACATAAAAGGAAGTCCTCAATGAGGAAAGGCTCCAGGGCTGATGAATTCAGTTCAACGATGTCATCCTCAGTATCAGAATCATTCTGGAGCTAATAAGCCTCCCAACATCTCAGCCAGACTCAACAAAGTTCTGAGAAACAAAGAGACCATGGCTTACTTTTAAGCCATCAAATTGTGATTCCTCAGAACAGCAGTACAATGTGTTAGAATGTGTTAGAAATGTGTTAGAAAAATATAGATTGTCTGGACTTATTCCCCACCACCTGAATCAGAAACTCCGGCAGGGGGACCCAGAAATCCCTATTGCTCCAAGCTCTGTGAGTGACTCTGATGTGCTGAGGACTGTGAACCACTGCTTGGGGCAGTGAAAGTCTTCCTGGACCCAAGCTCACCCAACCACTCCTCTGCTGAATCACCAGCAGATTTTCTGTTCACTTCTGAACCCAATCACAGTTGAAGGTGATGGAATTACCTTGACTGGCTTTAGACTAATAATTTGATATAGGGTAAGAGAGTAAATGATGATGTCTCTTCCTCTCTCTCTCTCAAGCTATATCTCTTGCTATTTTGCTGGATTATCTTGCACATCTTCCAATCAAAGCGGTAATTTCCTGATGGAAATTTGAACTGAGGCCATAGGTTTTATTTGTTTGTTTGTTTTAATCCAAGTTGACACTCCTGGGGTAACAATGACAAACTGTTACTTATACATTTTGTGCCCAAGGTCATGAAATCTGTGTGTTGACATATATCATCTCGGTCCTTGGTAAAGGAGGAATTAACTGTATTATTTTCACAGAAGTAGAGAAATTACTTCTGAAAGTCACAGAGTAAGTGACTCAACTCAGACATGAGACTTAGACTGGGCACGATCTTTCAAACAAAATGACCTCAGGAAACCAAGATAGGTATAGCACGTTCAGCTGTGCAAAATGCATGCTGTTTACGAAAGAGAAGTTTTAAGTGATAATGTCAATAATATGAGATCTGCAGTGTTAGATGACTTTCAATGCCACTTCTCCATTTTCCCTTCAAAGATCCTGGGACAGTCGTGTTTTTTGTTTGTTTGTTTGTTTGTTTTCTCTATATGCCTGAAAACAGAAAGAGTGTCTTATCTGGCTGCTCAGTCTTCTACACTGCTTTACTTATGGGTGGAACTCAATAATCATATGGTCATTAAATGAGGAAAAAATAATCCACTAAACCTCCTCTAGGCCTGAGCAGCTGATGGATAGAATTAAATTGTATTGATTTGCCAAATTAAAATAGAACTCAGTTTCCACCAGTTTATAAGAGAAATTGTAGAGCAGTGCTAGCCAATAGGAATTTCTGCAAGGATGGACTATTCTATAGCTGTGCTGCTTAACAAAGTACCACTAACTACATGTGGCTATTGAAATATGGCTAGTGTTACTTAGGAACTGAAGTTTTTATTTAAGTTAAATTAATTTAAATTTAAATAGCCACAGGTGGCTTTTGGCTACCATATTGAACAGCATAGTTCTAGAATCCTTTCAAGTTTTTTATACACGACCCTCTTACCTAAGTTTCTAAAAATGCTGGGGTGTTTTTATGTGTATATGAATCAGTCCTTGCCCTGCAAGGGCCATAAATGTGAGACCAAACTTCACACTTTCTGAATTCCATATGCCCTCATGCTGAACTTCCTCACTTCTTGTGTAACTTCTGAACTCTGAAATGTGCAGCCAGATACACTTTTCTGAGCCATGAGGACCTTCAGGGCTCTACTCTTCACAAGGGAAGATAGTTATAGCAGGACATCACAGAAGATAGTTATAGCAGGACATCACAGAAGAACTCTCTGAGTGGTGAGTATCGGAGCCCTTCAGAGCAATAACACAGCTCTCTTCCACAAACACAGGCAGACACACGGGTGTGTGGCCAAGGACACGCACTGTCACAGAGGCTGTTGGTGCTCATATTCCTTGGACTTCACCACTTCAGTACAAGAACAAGATCTTAGAAGCTGAGTTAAGATGGAAATTCCTGTTCAAATTATTTGTGGGGTAGTGATCTCTGGAGACAGGTTAAGCTGGAAGGCGGCAGGTGGTGGAGGAAGCCAGCAAGATATATGGTTTCAACAGAAGTGTAGCTTCCTTTGGATGCCAAGGGAAAGCTCTGGACCACAGATTGCACCATGAATATCAGTCTGCCTTGAAGCACTGGGAACCACAATCTGAACCTTGTATCCACCCATCACTGGTAGTGATGGGGACGGAAAGTGGTAGCTTCCCAGGCAAAAAGGCTTCTGTTTGGTCAAGGGCCAATCTCTGGAGGAGGGAACAGACAGCTCTAGTTGTCAGCCAGCATGCAGCTGGGGGCACCTCCATCTGCTAAAAGGGATCAGAGTGGAGCCCTAAGGATGTCCCCAACAGAACCACTGTCAATCCCAATAATTACACTTTCACTTTTCTGCCTTCTTATTTTTTTAGATTAAAGTATAGTTGATTTACAATGTTGTGTCAGTTTCAGGTGTACAGCAAAGTGATTCAGTTATACATATATCCACTCTTTTTTAGATTATTTTCCCATATAGGTCATTACAGAGAATTGCGGTCAGTTTCCAAATGAACAGAGCATTGAATAGAGTTCCCTGTGCTATACAGTAGATCCTTATTAGTTATCTGTTTTATATACAGTAGTGTGTATATGTAAATCCCAATCTCCCAATTTATCCCTCACCCCCTTAACCCCTGGTAACCATAAATTTGTTTTCTACACCTGTAACTCTATTTCTGTTTTGTAGATAAGTTCATTTGTACCCTTTTTTTAGACTCCACATATAAGTGATATCATATGATATTTGTCTTTCTCTGTCTGACTTACTTCACTCAGTATGACAATCTCTAGGTTCATCCATGTTGCTGCAAAGGGCATTATTTCATTCCTTTTTAAGGCTGAGTAATATTCCATTGTATATATGTACCACATCTTTTTTATCCATTTATCTGTTGATGGACATTTCAGGCTGCTTCCATGTCCTGGTTATTGTAAATAGTGCTGTAATGAACATTAGGGTGCATGTATCTTTTTTTTTGCATGTATTTTTTTGAATTGTGGTTTTCTCCAGATATATGCCCAGGAGTGGGATTGCTGGATGATATGGTAGCTCTATTTTTGGTGTTTTAAGGAACCCCCATACTGTTCTCTATAGCGGCTGTACCAATTTACATTCCCACCAGCAGTATAGGAGGTTCTCTTTTCTCCATCCCTCTCCAGGATTTATTGTTTGTAGATTTTTTTGATAATGGCCATTCTGACTGGTGTGAGGTGATACCTCATTGTAGTTTTGATTTGCATTTCTCTAATAATTAGTGATATTGAGCAACTCATCATGTATTTTTTGGTCATCTCCATGTCTTCCTATACACCAACAATGAAACATCAGAAAGAGAAATTAAGGAAACAATTCCATTTACTATTGCAACAAAAAGAATGCAATACCTAGGAATAAACCTACCTAATGAGGAAAAACACCTGTACTCAGAAAACTATAAGATACTGATGAAAGAAATCAAAGATGACACAAACAGATGGAGACATATACCATGTTCTTGGATTGGAAGAATCAATATTGTCAAAATGACTATACTACACAAAGCAATCTGCAGATTCAGTGCAATCCCTATCAAATTACCAATGGCATTTTTCACAGAATTAGAAAAAAATATTTACAATTTGTATGGAAACACAAAAGACCCTGAATAGCCAAAGCAATCTTGAGAGAAACCAAAACCAAAACCAAAACCAAAAACAGAGTGAGAGTGGAGGAATCAGGCTCCCTGACTTCAGGCTCCACTACAAAGCTACAGATATGAAAACCGTATGCTACTGGCACAAAAACAGAAATATAGATCAATGGAAGAGGATAGAAAGTCCAGAGATAAACCCACACACCTATTGTTACCTAATCTATGACAAAGGAAGCAAGAATATACAATGGAGAAAAGACAGTCTCTTCAATAAGTGGTGCTGGGAAAACTGGACAGCTACATGTAAAAGAAGGAAATTAGAACACTCCCTAACACCATACATAAAAATAAACTCAAAATGGATTAAAGACCTAAATTTAAGTCCAGATACTCTAAAACTCTTAGAGGAAAACATAGGCAGAACACTCTGTGACATAAATCACAGCAAGATCTCTTTTGATCCACCTCCTAGGGTAATGAATAAAAAAAAAAATAAACAAATGGGACCTAATGAAACTTAAAAGCTTCTGCACAGCAAAATAAACCATAAACAAATTGAAAAGACAACCCTCAGAATGGGAGAAAGTATTTGCAAATAGAGTGACCAACGAGAGATTAATCTCCAAAATATACAAACAGCTCATGCAGCTCAATATCAAAAAACGTAACAACCCAATCAAAAAATGGGCTGAAGATTTAAATAGACTTTTCTCCAGAGAAGACATACAAATGGACTTCTCTGTGTTCTCGGCTTTCTCTCTGTGCCTTAGACACTGCCGTGCACTCCAGCCGCCTTCAATCAAAAGTTGACCCCAGGGCTTCCCTGGTGGCGCAGTGGTTGAGAGTCCGCCTGCCGATGCAGGGGACATGGGTTCGTGCCCCGGTCCGGGAAGATCCCACATGCCGCGGAGCGGCTGGGCCCCTGAGCCATGGCCGCTGAGCCTGCGCGTCCGGAGCCTGTGCTCCACAACGGGAGAAGCCACAGCAGTGAGAGGCCCGCATACCGCAAAAAAAAAAAAAAAAAAAAAAAAAAAAAAGTTGACCCCAGTGTCCTCCTGCTCTGTTGGAACAACCCAAAGTGCATTCTGCACCAGTGAGACTGAGCTCACCCACAGGGATGCCTGGCTTGCCGATGCACCATGGATTGGATGCCCTTTCTTCCCTGCCTCATCTGCATTCCCCTCACCTGGCTTCCTGCGGTCAGTTTCCAAATGAACTACTTCCACGGAAATCCCTGTCTCCTAATTGACCTCTGGGGAGCCCAAACTAAGTCGTCCACAGAGAGTGCTGCTGTCCCCCACCCCCACCAGGCATTGCTCCTGAGGCAGCCTTAATCATGATAACTGGGTCTCATTTGGATCCAAATTCTCACTCCTTTACATAAATCTCCTCTCATGATTCTCTTTTTTTTCCTGCAACCTGGCCTCACTGGGGCCACTCCACATCTTCCTACAGTTTTTTACCTGTTTGAAACCCATAGGGTGTTTGGTCAAGTTCCCACTTACTTTTCCACCAGGAGGCTCCCTAGCCCCTAAATAAATGTGCAGATAGAAGTGTAGGAGCCCTGGCCAGGGCCATCCAGCAACATCTAGGTCCTACCCCACATGCCCAGGGGAAAAGTGTGATGCGAAGTGTTCCAGACAATAACCTCCCAGTCTCAGAAGTCCTTTCCCAACCACAGGTCCTGTTATACACTGATGATAACCACACACTGAGTGAAGGTGCAGGAAGCTACCAGCATGTTTGTGAATGTTGTTTTCACTCTTATCCACACATAAAGTAAAATATTTATGGGGGAGTCTCTCTGCCTTACTCATTATCATCACTAGGTAGTTTTGTCCCTGAAAAATCTCCAACCTTGACTTACAGAGGCACCAAATGTTTAATAATTAATGGTGCAGCTAGTCATCCAGTCTAACCTCCCAGTCATTTGTGAGAATGTGCTTGTAGCTTTTTAAGGCCTCGTGTAAATGCAGGGGGGAAGCACACATCTTGGAAACCCATTCTCTGCAGGGTTTACTTTACGATTTTTGTTGTTGTTGTTGTTTTTTAAATGGCCAGGCTGAGTGTGCTTAAAACAGATTAGGCTTAACAATGCTAGGTGTATGTGATTATCTTAGCTCTTGTTGATCTTGTACTAAATTAACTCTCTTTTTTAGAATGATAGTTGTAAAATATCACTTAGCAGAGACCTGTATATAATCTGTTTTGTGCCCATTTCCAGTGTGTAACATCAATCAAGTTTCATTTCCCTTTCTGAGTTAGAAGTGGAAGTCAGTGTAGAAATTGAGGAATTTCTGCCTTATCTACAAGTTTTCCTGTTTCATGAGCAGAGCCTACTGAGCCTACCTGAGCATGTGAAGTTAGGTATAAGCCCTATGGTATACGGGGTTGAGCAGGGCGAGGGTCTCTTGTCTTACTTGGAGTTCTCCATAAGAGTAACTACCTGCTTGCTTAAGACCTTGGTCCATGTTGAAACCTCAGGCAGGGACGAGAAATCTACAGAACTGGGTTGGAAAACAGTCTCTCCCTATAATCCGGATAAACTAGGTGACCCTTAAACCTGGTTTATTCTCTAGTAAATGGAAGTTAAAAATACTATTGCAGGGACTTCCCTGGTGGTGCAGTGGTTTAGAATCCGCCTGTCAATGCAGGGACACGGGTTCGAGCCCTGGTCGGGGAAGATCCCACATGCCACGGAGCAACTAAGCCCATGCACCACGACTGCTGAGCCCACGTGCCACAACTACTGAAGCCCATGCGCCTAGAACCTGTGCTCTGCAACAAAGAAGCCACCGCAATGAGAAGCCCGTGCACCGCAACAAAGAGTAGACCCCACTGGCCACAACTAGAGCCCACATGCAGCAACAAAGACCCAATGCAGTCAAAAATAAATAAATTTATAAAAAAATAAAATAAAATGAAAAAAAATTACCATTGCTGATTGCTATGAGAATCAAGTGAGACCTGAAAAAGAGGTGAAGTGTGAATTATGTTTCTAGAGAGAATTGCTATTATAAAAAACAAGGAAGAAGGCGAGCATGCTCTGTCCATGCTGTTGAGAGGCCCCGCAGCTGAGTGGTTAAGAAATGGGGCTCGGAGTCCCAGTTGTCTGGGTTTGAATCCCCTGTTCTGCCACTGACCCCTTGTGTGATCTTGGAAAAGCTGACCAAAAATTCTGGCCTCAGTTTTTCCTTCTGCCAAATGGAACAATGATAATAATATCAATCATGAAGAGCTTCCAGGATGATGAGTGAGTCCACGTCTGCCAAGTGTCTGGGGCAGTGCCGTGTACTGAGCAAGGACAATCCAACTGCTAGCGAGTATTGTGAGTGAATGAACACTCCAAGGGCATGTAGAATAGGGGTGCTGAGAAGAAGGAAAAGGGTTAACTGGGAGCAAAAAGAAGTGTCCAATCAAGAGCAAAGAGGGGTATTTCTGAATTCACAAATTTTTAGATTTCCTGGGAAATTGTAAGTTTGACTTTAAGTTTCCATCTGTGCTTAGGGTTGGGTGATTGGGGATCAAATTGGAGAAGACTGTCCATCTTTAGATCCAGAGGTGGTTTCATGCTGCTTTTTTGTTTGTTTATAATCATCAAGAATAGCATGTTGGATTTAAGCTAACCTGGACCATGAAACAAATCAAGAATTCAACTCTTCTTAGTAAAATAGTATAACTGAAACTTTAGAAGCTATTTTCTCCAGTGTTTCCTAAACCACTCAGCATATCATGAGCACCTTTCTCAAGATACAGATTTCCAGGTTTAGGCCCCTGCATAAGTTAGCAAGGAGTGGGCCAAGGAATCTGTCATCTTCACAGGCACTCCAGGTGTTTTCTGATGATTGAACACATTTGAGAATCTCATCTAACCTGACCTCAGAGGCAGAGCTGGGTCTAGAACCAAGGCTCTTGATTCTCAGTCCCATCTTTTTCCCCAAAGTGAATTCACACAGCATGTAGGGTATGATGTTTGGGCTGTGCTAAGAATAAACTAAGTTATAGCCTGCAAATCATTCTAGACCCCCTGTTCTAGATGCTATCAAAACCTAAGGTGGGGTTACTTTTCCCTTAAAATTATAATTTTCCTTTAAATTTCCATTAAATTCCTTTTGATTCAAACTGTAGGGTTTATGGGAATTGTAGTTCATGAGTATTTATATCGCAGTCACAATTACAGAGAGCACTGCCTTAGTTAACACCTGTAACTTGCCAAACGCAAGTACCTGTGTGTATGTTACACCTCGATCTAGATAACAATTCAGAAACAGAAAGCTAATGTGGGCACTGTGTGTCTTAAAAACAACTGCAAATAGTATCTTCAGGCTACTCTCATAATTTGTGAAAACACACTTATTGTTTGGTGGAAGGAGTAAAATGTTTGCCGTAGCAACCATGGCAAATTTGGATGTCTTGCCTATTAGCTGTAATGCTGGGAACACCATCAACAGCAGGGAAAAAGTCCTTGGCAATTATCACGCAGACAGTGCCCCTCCATTTTAAGAGCTTAGGCTGAAGCTCCTGGGTTTGGAAAATTCTTAATTTGATGTGTTAATGAATGCTAACATCAGCAATTTCATTTTTGTTAATTTTGGGGGGGGTTAATAAACTAAGGTTTTTTACTGTGGGCAAAAGGGTGATGTGATTTTCTTTAGACAGACTTGAAGAAATATTTTTAGCAATAACTTTTTGGTTTGGTTTGGTTTGGTTTGGTTTGGGTCAGTCTTCTGTGATTTTATTCTTTGCAAGGAGGTTGGAAAAGTTCCTTGTTATTTTATTTCCTTTCTTCCATCATTAACATAAGTTCTTATCATATGTAAATATGATAAGAATAATTAGAATAAATGAAAGAAAAACTCTAAAGCATGACTAAGGAGTCTAGTTGTGGACAATAGGAGGGTAAAGAGAAATAGTTAAGGTTTGAGGATTTTCATTTCAAAAACTGTGATGATCACACAAAGAGTTCTATATTATACCACCAAATGTCAAATCGCTACATATATTCTTTATGCAATAAGCCATGTAAAAATGGGTCTCAGTTTATAAAAGAAAGACATGCTGATAATAGAAGATGTTACATGCAAAGAGCATAAAAGAATAAAATCACTCATACTTTCATCACTCAGAAGAAATCACCATACACATTTCTTTTCTATCATGTTTTAATATTGTTGAAGTCATATAGTTTACACAGCCTTGCTTTTTTTCACTTAAGAAGCAAGAGGTCTCATGAAATGGGCAGGAGAAATTAAGTGGAAATCAAAAGTAGGTTCAGAACAATTTTAGATTTCTTGGAAATGTCATATCTCCTCCTTCTTGGACCTCCCTGCCAGTTTTGAGAAGTTGGGAGAGGGTAGAATAGATTGGGAACCGTGGACATATTGGTGAAGACAGGGTTCATTGATTAAAAAAGTACTTGTGGGGCTTCCCTGGTGGCGTAGTGGTTAAGAGTCCACCTGCCGATGCAGGGGACACGGGTTCGTGCCCCGGTCCGTGAGGATCCCACATGCCGTGGAGCGGCTGGACCCATGAGCCATGGCCGCTTAGCCTGTGCGTCCGGAGCCTGTGCTCCGCAATGGGAGAGGCCACAACAGTGAGAGGCCCGCATACCGCCAAAAAAAAAAAAAAAAAGTACTTGTGGGCCTAGCAGCTCAGAATCTCTGCTCAAATATCTCCTCCCAGTCCTTTTCCCCCTTCTTGATTTTCTGGTTTTTAGAAACCTTTTTTTCTGTTACATAAGAGTCTCAAATAGCTGTGCTAGCATCCTGAGTTCCAGGTGTTCTACACTTTCTGGACCTCAGTTTCCCCAACTATAATATGGACATTATTCTATTTACTCTACCGGGTACTTTGTATGTATTAAGGTAGGTTAAACTGCAGTATCAAATAGATTTCACTACACAATAGCTTAAACAAAATAAGTCTTTAGTTCTCATTCATATTGTAGTTTACACGTGATGATGCTGGAATCTGGCATCTTTCCATGCTGAGGTTCTGCCGTCTTCTAGGTCCTTGTCGGCTGCATCCATCAGTGGTGAAAGGGGAAAGCAAGTGCGGAAGAGACCCGATGGCCAGCAGGTGGCACATCTTCCCACTCACATTTTTCTTGGAGAGAATTTGTCCATAGGGCCACAACTCGAAAGGTACTGAGAGCTGAAAAGTGTAGTTAAGCCATGCACTCTCTGCAGTCCTATTACTACAGAAGGAAGAGAGAACAGATATTAGTGAATACAAGCAGTACTGGGTATGCATGTCTTGCAAAACACTTAATAAAGGACATTCCATGGTAGGGGATGAGCATACTTCTCTTTCTTTCCTTGCATTTGAATCTTGTCAGGGAAGTGAAAACAAAATGTTGTCAAACAAAAGTACTGTTGCCAAAATTCAGCCTCTGTATGCCAGTGCCGGACTGAATCTCGGAGACAGACATTTGGGTGAAGTAGAAAGAAGATAGCTTTATCACAGGGCACCAAGGAAGGAGTCCAGGGCAGCTAGCGCTTAAAGGACCCGAACCCCCGAAAGTTTTCAGGGAAATGTTTTTAATTTTTTTTGCGGTACGCGGGCCTCTCACTGCTGTGGCCTCTCACGTTGCGGAGCACAGGCTCCGGACGCGCAGGCTCAGCGGCCATGGCTCACGGGCCCAGCCGCTCCGCGGCATGTGGGATCTTCCCGGACCGGGGCACGAACCCGTGTCCCCTGCATCGGCAGGCAGACTTTCAACCACTGCGCCACCAGGGAAGCCCCAAGGAAATGTTTTTAAAGACAGGGTGAGGGAGGGGGGTTGTGGGGAGTGTGATCAGCTCGTGGACATTCTTCTGATTGGCTGGTGGTGAGGTCATTGGGAGTCAGCATCATCAACCTTCTGGTTCCAACAGGTCTGGGGTCTATGTGCTTATGGGCAGCATTCAGTTAACTTCTCCCACTTGTTGGGGGCTTCAGTATCTGCAAAACAGCTCAAAGGACATGGCTCAGAATAGTATCTACAGTCCTTGAGGAGGAACTAAAGTCCTTGACTTTGTTTAATGGCTAAAGTGTTATTATTTGTCTTGCTTGACTATTTTCCTTTATGTGTTTTCTGATTTCTCTGATTAAATTTATTCTTTGACTAAAGTTTTTCTACAGACAAAAGGCAGGCAGAGGACATTTGTGGTGGTCTATTCTGGGAAGGCCTCATAGTGTCCTACTCGGCTACAGTACTAGCTATTTATTGGGATGAAATCGATGAATGTGCCTTATGGCCAGAGTAGGGCCCATCTCATGTTCTCTGCTCCCTTTGCCCACTCCCAGATGATGACAAGCTATCTCTGCAGTGGGCAGCCAGTGGGGACTCAGAAAGTTCTCAGTACCAAGGAGGGGTCCAGTTGAGTCCTCCCGAGATGGCAAGAATGTAAACTGGGACATCACTAAAATGATTTTCAGTGGCACAAGTTGAAATCAAAAGGGACTCATTGGTTAACGTCTCTAAATTAAAAATCCAATGAATCACCCAACCTGATGCCCTGAGCAAGGTTCTTAACAAAAGGGCTACTTTCTTTCTTTTTTTTTTTTTTTTAATTGAAGTATAGTTGATTTACAACATTGTGTTAGCTTCAGGTGTACAGCACAGAAGTTATTCATAATATATATCTCAGTTATACATAATACATATCTATTTTTTTTCAGGTTCTTTTCCCTTATAGGTTATCACAAAATGTTGAGTGTAGTTCCCTGTGCCATACAGTAGGTCCTTGTTGGTTGTCTGTTTTATGTATACTAACGTGTATATGTTACTCCCAAACTCCTGTTTTATCCCTCCCCCACCTTTCCCCTTTGGTAACCATAAGTTTGCTTTCTATGTCTGTGGGTCTATTTTTGCTTTGTATATATGTGGATTTGTAGCATTTTTTTTTGGATTCCACATCTAAGTGATATCATGTGGCATTTGTCTTTCTCTGTCTGACTTACTTCACTTAGTCTGATAATCTCTAGGTCCATCCATGTTACTGCAAATGGCATTATTTCATTATTTTCTATGGCTGACAAATATTCCATTGTGTATATATACCACATCTTGTTTATCCATTCATCTCTCCTTGGACCCTTAGGTTGCTTCCATATCTTGGAAGCTATTGTAAATAGTGCTGCTATGAATATTGGGGTGCACCCATGGCATACACATTCTACAATAGGTCCCACTCAGGATTCAGATGTCTTGTGGACCCTTGAGTCAGGAAGAATAAATACGGACCTCTTTATACCTATGGGAAATGAAAACAGAAAACTTAGGCCACAAGTCTTCCAAAGAAGCAAGAGTTCATATTGATCTTCTGCAAAGTTCCAATGTGTCAAATAATAAAATTCTGGGGCTCAAAGGCTTTGGTCACATATCAGAATGTTGCTGTGTGTCAAACATATAGAATCACAAGGAGACCCAGGGATGGGGCCCTCTTATGTCTCTCTGAGATGTTGCATGTGCTGTTTCCTTGGCCTGGGCTGGTCTCTCCAACTTTTTCTCTGTCTCACTTTGTTTGCTGGGGAAACAGCTTTCAGCTCCACTGTCACTCTCTCTAGGGCTTTCTGATCACCTACCTAGGCATTCTGTCATCTGTTCTCATATTGAACCTTGTGTTCACCTCTCTGAAGGCTCTCTTTCACATCACATTACACATTTCTGTGTGTGTGTGTCTCTCTCTTCAGTATCGAGCAACCTCCTGGTGCTCAGTGAGCATCTGTTGAATGAATGAACACTAACCTCTCAAAGGCATAGTCAGCGATCGTGCATCTTTGCATCCACAGCAAAATGTCTGGTCCACAGCAGGTTCACAGCACGTATTTAGAAAGAGCTGAAGATCAGAGAAAAGAAAGGGAGGAATGGAAGAAGAAAGCAAAGAAGGAAGGAAGGAAAGACCAGTCAGGAAGAGGGTATAAGGCATGTTAAAGGTTAAAGTTGTAAAAAACTTAAAAAATAGGTGACATCCCATTAGGAATCCAGAAGATGAAAACTGTAATAACTGAGAAAAGAGAGGATGAATGATAGAGGAAACAGAATTTGAGATGAATATTAAACCATGAAAGGGAATTTGATGGAGGAGGAGAAGGAAAATTGGGTCTAGAATGTTCATTGCAGCACTATTCACAACAGGCAAGACATGGAAACAACCTAAATGTCCACTGACAGATGAATGGATAAAGAAAATGTGGCCTATATATACAGTGGAATATTACTCAGCCATAAAAAGAATGAAATAATGCCCTTTGTGGCAACATAGATGGACCTAGAGATGATCATACTAAGTGAAGTAAGTCAGACAAAGACAAATATCCTAAGATATCACTTACATGTGGAATCTAAAATACGATACAAATGAACTTATTTACCAAGCAGAAATAGACTCACAGACATAGAAAACAAACTCATGGTTACCAAAGGGGAAACACGGGGGGAGGAGGGATAAATCAGGAGGTTGGGATTAACATACAAACACTACTATATATAAGATGGATAACCAACAAGGGCCTACTGTATACCACAGGGAACTCTACTCAACATTCTGTGATAACCCATTTGAGAAAAGAATCTGAAAAAAAGTGGATATACGCATATGTATAACTGAATCACTTTGCCATACACCTGAAACCAACATGACATTGTAAATCAACTCTACTCCAATAAAATTTTAAAAAAGAAATACCAGGGGTTTATGAAGAGAGGCAGACATATTTTGGTTACAGACACCTTAGCTGAACACTGTTTTGTTTTTTTTTTTCTTCCTCTGTGAGCGGTGACAGTCGCGGCTCTGTGAGATGTTGCTGCAACTCTCTCTCTCTGATCCTCTTCCAGGAACTGGCGGTTGGTCCCCAGCAGATTCCAATGCTCAGCCGTGGCTCCAGATGGACCTGGGCAACAGAGTGGAGATTACAGCAGTGGCCACGCAGGGAAGATACGGAAGCTCTGACTGGGTGACGAGCTACAGCCTGATGTTCAGTGACACAGGACGCAACTGGAAACAGTACAAGCAAGAAGACAGCATCTGGGTAGGACAAATTTTCTCATCAGCTGAATAAAACTGAGATGCCCTCATGGTAGCCAGTGAACGTTTCTGTCATTTTCCTCTATCTAGATTGCCGGTAGCTTGATAACTGTTGTGTACCCATTCAGAAATAATTAGATGATATCTAGGTCCTATCTGCAGCATGACGCCAGTTCCTAGGGAAATGAGGATGTCTGTTGCAAAGAGTTTAGTGTTTTCCTCCTTTTCTGGTAACTTGGGGATTTCACTGACTGGGCCTTAGTTCTTTCAGGGATTAAAAGAGAACTACAACATGGAAGTCAGATCATTGACAAGAATGTATTGGTTGACTGAGTATGTGTTTATTACATATTTACCTATTTTTTTAACATCTTTATTGGAGTATAATTGCTTTACAGTGGCTTGTTAGTTTCTGCTTTATAGCAAAGTGAATCAGCTACGCATATACATATATCCCCATATCTCTTCTCTCTTGCGTCTCCCTCCCACCCTCCCTATCCCACCCCTCTAGGTGGTCACAAAGCACCGAGCTGATCTCCCTGTGCTATGTGGCTGCTTCCCACTAACTATCTATTTTACATTTAGTGCATACATAACTGAGCTAATTACATCATGACAAGGTATGTAAAGTGCCTGGTACATAATAAGTAAATATTTAGTAGCGTATATATGTAAATATTTACTTATTATGTACCAGTCACTTTACATAACTTGTCATAATACAATTAGCTCAGTTCTGTACCTCGACCAAAGTTGCCCAGTTGATGCACCTTGGTCTGGTAATCCACAGCCTGGTCTGACTTTAAAGTCATTGTGTTCACCTGCCTATCCAAGTTTTGAAAACAATTAAAAGTGTTAAAAATACAAAACAAATATAGAATTTAGAATGATTCTGCCTTTATAAACAATCTGCAGCTTGGAAGTAAAAGACAGTTGGGTCCAGGTTATGGAAAAGAAAACCCTGTGCCTTCCACAACACTGGACCCAAGCTCTTGACCCCAAAAGGTGAGTGAAAGGCTGTCCCCAAATTACGAGGTGAGGAATTGGAGGTCGAGGCAGGGGCACAAGGCACCCAGGGGAGACCTCATAGACTTACACATCAAATAAAATAATGTGTTGGTTCAGGTCACTTTTGCTTTGGGAAAAAACCTCACCAGATATTTACTTTTTTCTAAATGTGCATAGGAGGTGAAGATTTAGCAGTTGCTAACATTAGCTTTCCTTCTCATAATGTCCTTAATTGTTTTCCCTCTTAAATCAATCACAATTACACTTTCAAATTGCTGCTGTTTACACATACATTTTTCTGTATTCGTCTCACTCTGCTGGGAAAACAAATTCTATTTTATATTCATTGTTATTTGTTAATTGCTTACCCATCACTATTCATAATTGAAAGTAATAGTAAACTGAGGATTAAGATTAGTTATGGCAGATTGAAACCGGAGAATATTATAATAGTCATCTTTATTTGGAGTGGCTTGTAATATTAGGTGGTAATATTTATGGAGAGCATGGGTTTTCTTCATTTTACAAATAGTCTTTTGGGGACTATTCTCTTTTTTCCTCAATTTTGAAGCCCCCATAAATTTTACAGGTTTTTTTTTTTTTTTTTCCCTCGGTATGTGGGCCTCTCACTGTTGTGGCCTCTCCCGTTGCGGAGCACAGGCTCCAGACGCACAGGCTCAGTGGCCATGGCTCACGGGCCCAGCCGCTCCGCGGCATGTGGGATC
The DNA here is from genome assembly GCF_937001465.1 of Orcinus orca. Classification (NCBI taxonomy): domain Eukaryota; kingdom Metazoa; phylum Chordata; class Mammalia; order Artiodactyla; family Delphinidae; genus Orcinus; species Orcinus orca. Next base: position 14,465,887 of record NC_064565.1, on the reverse strand, counting down.
CTCCCAGACCGGGGCATATACCCACATCCGCTGCATCGGCAGGCGGACTCTCAACCACTGCGCCACCAGGGAAGCCCTACAGGGTTTTTTTTTTTTTTTTTTTAGTTTGTGTTTAGTTTGAAAAGATAAATAAGCACAGCTTCCATTTTGAGGCACAATTTTAAGATTTTATGCTGACTTGAGAGGGACAAATAGATGCGGTGTTTTTATTTGCTTTGGCATTTTCAATCAGAACTGGTTGTTTTTCAGATTGAAGTTTCGAGTTCTTTTGTCTAAACTTTTATAAAACCCAGAGTTTCATTTTCTTCAGAATCAAATGATCTGCTTTTGCCCTGTCCTGTGGATCAGGATGTATTTCAAGAATGGACAATTTCTCTGGGCTAGTGAACAGCGGGCATAAGGCCTATTTCACTTTCTTGCCCCTGTTGGTTTGCCTGTGCTTCCACAAAACTCCAAGCCCGTTGAAGGCAGGGGCCTGTTTTATAAGTCCTGGTAGGCTCCACGCCTATCATTACTGGACACGTAGCCTGAACTACGTTTTGGATGGCTATTACAAGAACTGCAGAATTATTAGTGCTTACAGAATTGGAGGGGAGGACACTGTTCTCGTGCCTGTCCCTTTCCTCGCCTCAGAATAGCCTTGGCCTTTGGGAGGAGGCAAAAGATGCTGGGCGGGCAGAGGGGAAAAGGCAGGGAACCGTTGTGCACAGGAAGGTGGTGAGTTCCAGTTCAGGCCTCCCCAGAGACACTTCCAATGCCTGCAGGGACCTTGGGAGGGGAGGCAGCTTCAGGACCAACCTGTCAGATGCAAACCCCAGGAGGAGGAAAGACTTGGGGAGGAGTCTTCGCCCCTCCAGTGACATGGGGCAGGGACATGGTGGTAAGTCGTGCATACTAACAAGGCTCAAATTTTGAAAAACAATGCGTGTCCCCTCGTATCTCTATCGAGGGAACTAACGACTACCGAAGACCCACTGCACATGGCATTTGTATGCAAATGCCATTCCGTGTACTTAAAAAGGTGTTATAAATTCTGGAGATGCAGGGTTCAGAGACCAACCCAAGCTCACATAACCAGACACTGGTGAGGCCAGAATAGAAACCAAGACTGATTCCTAACTATACTTGATTGCAGAAACTGTGCCTTCTATTTCTTCTTTACTACACTTGAATTTGTTTTCTAATTTTCACAGAACTGATTTATCTTTCTCACCTTAGACTTTGCCAGGCCCACTCCAGAAGAAGAATGTTAAACCCTATTGTGTATTTCACGTGCTGCTAAAATTTAAAAGTGAGAAAGCACTAATACTATCTAACTATTTCTCTATATGTTATAAATAGTGCTCAGACTCTCTGAAACTGTATAGGCCTTACAGAATACCCATCAAACAGAGACTCAGAGTATTTAACCAAACATTTCATGAACATGTATAAAATCTGACTTGTGCCTAATTTGCATTGGTATTTCCACCAGATTATGTTATTGAATGAAAAGGTTACCTTGAGAGTTTTTCTTTTTTTCTTTTAAATATAAAATGATAAATCAGACTATAGTTTCACCAAAGTTAATCCTGATAAACAAGATAAAAGCAATAGCCAAACAAGAGGGTTTTATAAAGCTCTCTAAATGGTTCAACTTTTCAGAAAAACGTCAGTACCCCAAAACATCAATACCAAGTATTGACTTAATGAAGGACTGTGTATCACAGAAATAGAAAAATCGCTTGAATGAGACTTTCACAAGGTCTTTTGAAGATCTTCAATTTTCAGATGATATGGAGTTTGTAATGTCTTTAAAAGTTGATTTACCAAGCAATACAACTATAGCATACTCCTTGGATAGGATATCAATTTGTTAATACTCAAGAGATTTATTTTATTTTGCAAACTTTACTTCAGAAAAAGAATCCTGGAAATATACCTGTCCAATATACAGTAGCAGATATTTGTGCCCTAAAAATCCAATTTGCAGTTTCTGAACTGGCTCTGAATGCAATGTTCACAAAGGAGGCCACCAAGCAGCCATATAGCAATGCATTATGATTTATAAATAAGCAAGAGTCCTCACTTCACTAAATAATCAGGTGTGAAGATTATAGTAGTGGGACTACTACTACTAGCAAGACAAACATAGCAAGACATTTAGAATCTTAGCACATCCAAAATCTCTTTCTGGTTGGCTTGTAGACATGCCAAAATAACAAAAATATTAAGATTCGAACTCTGAGCAGCAACTTCAGCCAACGTTCAGTAAGGTGGATCAATTGATTTGGTACATAGGAACCTCTAACTCTTTAAATCCACAGAGACCAGAGTCCTGTTACCAGTCATTTCGAAAGATATTCCAGGAGAAACACTTACCATCCCTATTATATCCACAGTTTACCTTTTCAGTCCTGTGTCTCTTGTATGTCAGTGTTCAAACCCTTCATGAATCCACCTATGTTTCCTGCATACAACATGTACATGTTCCAAACATACATTCTCCTCTATGGGCATTGCTACTTTCCTTTATACTCTGCTACTTATCACTCTGAAATTTCAAAGACAGACCCCAATGTGTGTGTTTTAATATGAGACCCATTTTTATTTTTTAATTTGTTTTATTGAAGTATAGTTGATTTACAATGTGTGTTAATTTCTGCTGTACAACAAGGGGATTAAGTTATACATGTGTATGTATTCGCTTTATGTTCTTTTCAATTATGGTTTATCACAGGATATTGGATATAGTTCCCTGTGCTATACATTAGGACCTTGTTGGTTATCAGGAGCCCTATTTTTTTTTTTTTACATCTTTATTGGATTATAATTGCTTTACAATGGTGTGTTAGTTTCTGTTTTATAACAAAGTGAATCAGTTATACATATACATATGTTCCCATATCTCTTCCCTCTTGCATCTCCCTCCCTCCCACCCTCCCAATCCCACCCATCCAGGAGGTCAGAAAGCACCGAACTGATCTCCCTGTGCTATGCGGCTGCTTCCCACTACCTATTTTATGTTTGGTAGTGTATATATGTCCATGCCACTCTCTCACTTCGTCACAGCTTACCCTTCCCCCGCCCCATATCCTCAAGTCCATTCTCTAGTAGGTCTGCATCTTTATTCCTGTCTTACCCCTAGGTTCTTCATGACATTTTTTTTCCTAGATTCCATATATATGTGTTAGCATATGGTATTTGCCTTTCTCTTTCTGACTTACTTCACTCTGTATGACAGACTCTAGGTCCATCCACCTCATTACAAATAGCTCAATTTTGTTTCTTTTTATGGCTGAGTAATATTCCACTATATATATGTGCCACATCTTCTTTATCCATTCATCGGATGGTGGAAACTTAGGTTGTTTCCATCTCCTGGCTATTGTAAATAGAGCTGCAATGAACATTTTGGTACATGACTCTTTTTGAATTATGGTTTTCTCAGGGTATATGCCCAGTAGTGGGATTGCTGGGTCGTATGGTAGTTCTATTTTTAGTTTTTTAAGGAACCTCTATACTGTTCTCCATAGTGGCTGTACCAATTCACATTCCCACCATCAGTGCAAGAGTGTTCCCTTTTCTCCACACCCTCTCCAGCATTTATTGTTTATAGATTTTTTGATGATGGCCATTTTGACTGGTGTGAGATGATATCTCATTGTAGTTTTGATTTGCATTTCTCTAATGATTAATGATGTTGAGCATTCTTTCATGTGTTTGTTGGCAGTCTGTATATCTTCTTTGGAGAAATGCCTATTTAGGTCTTCTGTCCATTTTTGGATTGGGTTGTTTGTTTTTCTGTTATTGAGCTGCATGAGCTGCTTGTAAATTTTGGAGATTAATCCTTTGTCAGTTGCTTCATTTGCAAATATTTTCTCCCATTCTGAGGGTTGTCTTTTGGTCTTGTTTATGGTTTCCTTTGCTGTGCAAAAGCTTTCAAGTTTCATTAGATCCCATTTGTTTATTTTTGCTTTTATTTCCATTTCTCCAGGAAGTGGGTCAAAAAGGATCTTGCTGTGATTTATGTCACAGAGTGTTCTACCTATGTTTTCCTCTAAGAGTTTGATAGTTTCTGGCCTAACATTTAGGTCTTTAATCCATTTTGAGCTTCTTTTTGTGTATGGTGTTAGGGAGTGATCTAATCTCATACTTTCACATGCACCTGTCCAGTTTTCCCATCACCACTTATTGAAGAGGTAGCATCTTTAGGATTCTCTATGTATAGTATCATGTCATCTGCAAACAGTGACAGTTTTAATTCTTTTTTTCTGATTTGGATTCCTTTTATTTCCTTTTCTTCTCTGATTGCTGTGGCTAAAACTTCCAAAACTATATTGAATAAGGGTGGTGAGAGTGGGCAACCTTGTCTTGTTCCTGATCTCAGTGGAAATGCTTTCAGTTTTTCACCATTGAGGACGATATTGGCTGTGGGTTTAAAATATATGGCCTTTATGATGTTGAGGAAAGTTCCCTCTATGCCCACTATCTGCAGGGTTTTAATCATTAATGGGTGTTAAATTTTGTCTAAAGCTTTCTCTGCATCTATTGAGATGACCATATGGTTTTCCTCCTTCAGTTTGTTAGTATGGTATATCACGTTGATTGATTTGCGTATATTGGAGAATCCTTGCATTCCTGGGATAAACCTCACTGGATCATAGTGTATGATCCTTTTAATGAGCTGTTGGATTCTGTTTGCTAGCATTTTGCTGAGGATTTTTGCATCTATGTTCATCAGTGATATTGGCCTGTAGTTTTCTTTCTTTGTGACATCCTTGTCTGGTTTTGGTATCAAGGTGATAGTGGCCTCGTAGAAGGAATTTGGGAGTGTTTCTCCCTCTGCTATATTTTGGAAGAGTTTGCGAAGGATAGGTGTTAGCTCTTCTCTAAATGTTTGATAGAATTTGCCTGTGAAGCCATCTGGTCCTGGGCTTTTGTTTGTTGGAAGATTTTTAATCACAGTTTCAATTTCAGTGCTTGTGATTGGTCTGTTCATATTTTCTATTTCTTCCTGATTCAGTCTTGGCAAGTTGTGCATTTTTAAGAATTTGTCCATTTCTTCCAGGTTGTCCATTTTATTGGCATAGAGTTGCTTTTAGTAATCTCTCATGATCGTTCGTATTTCTGCAGTGTCAGTTGTTACTTCTTCTTTTTCATTTCTAATTCTATTGATTTGAGTCTTCTCCCCTTTTTTCTTGATGAGTCTGGCTAATGGTTTATCAATTTTGTTTATCTTCTCAAAGAACAATGTTTTACTTTTATTGATCTTTGCTATCATTTCCTTCATTTCTTTTTCATTTATTTCTGATCTGATCTCTATGATTTCTTTCCTTCTGCTAACTTTGGGATTTTTTTGTTCTTCTTTCTCTAATTGCTTTAAGTTCAAGGTTAGGTTGTTTATTCGAGGTCTTTCCTGTTTTTTAAGGTAGGATTCTATTGCTATGAATTTCCCTCTTAGAACTGCTTTTGCTGCGTCCCATATGTTTTGGGTCATCATGTCTCCATCATGGCTCCATGTCATTTGTTTCTAGGTATTTTTTTATTTCCTCTTTGATTTCTTCAGTGATCACTTCGTTATTAAGTAGTGTACTGTTTAGCCTCCATGTGTTTGTATTTCTTACAGATCTTTTCCTGTAATTGATTTCTAGTCTCATAGAGTTGTGGTCAGAAAAGATACTTGATACAATTTCAATATTCTTAAATTTACCAAGGCTTGATTTGTGACCCAAGATATGATCTATCCTGGAGAATGTTCCATGAGCACTTGAGAAAAATGTGTAGTCTGTTGTTTTTGGATGGAATGTTCTATAAATATCAGTTAAGTCCATCTTGTTTAATGTATCATTTAAAGCATGTATTTCCTTATTTATATTCATTTTGGATGATCTGTCCATTGGTGAAAGTGGGGTGTTAAAGTCCCCTACTATGAATGTGTTACTGTCGATTTCCCCTTTTTTGGCTGTTAGTATTTGCCTTATGTATTGAGGTGCTCCTATGTTGGGTGCATAAATATTTACAATTTTTATATCTTTTTGTTGGATCGATCCCTTGATCATTATGCAGTGTCTTTCTTTGTCTCTTCTAATAGTCTTTATTTTGAAGTCTATTTTGTCTGATATGAGAATTGCTCCTCCAGCTTTCTCTTGGTTTCCATTTGCATGGAATATCTTTTTCCTTCACCTTACTTTCAGTCTGTATGTGTCTCTAGATCTGAAGAGGGTCTCTTGCAGATAGCATATATATGGGTCTCGTTTTTGTATACATTCAGCCAGTCTGTTTCTTTTGGTGGGAGCATTTAATCCATTTACATTTAAGGTAATTATCGATATGTATGTTCCTATTCCCATTTTCTTAATTGTTTTGGGTTTGTTATTGTAGGTCTTTTCCTTCTCTTGTGTTTCTTGCCTAGAGAAGATCCTTTAGCATTTGTTGTAAAGCATTTGTTGGTTTGGTGGTGCTGAACTCTCTCAGCTTTTGCTTGTCTGTAAAGGTTTTAATTTCTCCATCAAATCTGAATGAGATCCTTGCTGGGTAGCATAACTTGGTTGTAGGTTTTTCTCCTTCATCACTTTAAATATGTCCTTCCAGTCCCTTCTGGCTTGCAGAGTTTCAGCTGAAAGTTCAGCTGTTAACCTTATGGGGATTCCCTAGTGTGTTATATTTTGTTTTTCCCTTGCTGCTTTTAATATGCTTTCTTTGTATTTAATTTTTGACAGTTTGATTAATATGTGTCTTGGCGTGTTTCTCCTTGGAGATATTCTGTATGGGACTCTCTGTACTTCCTGGACTTGTATAACTATTTCCTTTCCCATATTAGGGAAGTTTTCAACTGTAATCCCTTCAAATATTTTCTCAGTCCTTTTTTTTCTCTTCTTCTTCTGGAATCCCTATAATTCAAATATTGATATGTTTAATGTTGTCCCAGAAGTCTCTGAGACTGTCCTCAGTTCTTTTCATTCTCTTTTCTTTATTCTGCTCTGCAGTAGTTATTTCCCATATCTTATCTTCCAGGTCACTTATCCATTCTTCTGCCTCAGTTATTCTGCTATTGATCCCATCTAGAATATTTTTAATTTCATTTATTGTGTTGTTCATCATTGTTTGTTCCATCTTCAGTTCTTCTAGGTCCTTGTTAAATGATTTTTGCATTTTCTCTATTCTATTTCCAAGATTTTGGATCATATTTACTATCATTATTCTGAATTCTTTTTCAGGTAGACTGCTTATTTCCTCTTCATTTGTTAGGTCTGGTGGGTTTTTATCTTGCTCTGTCAACTGCTGTGTGTTTTTCTGTCTTCTCATTTTGCTTACCTTACTTTGTTTGGTGTCTCCTTTTTGCAGGCAGCAGGTTTGTAGTTCCCCTTGTTTTTGGTGTCTGTCTCCAGTGGCTAAAGTTGGTTCAGTGGGTTGTGTAGGCTTCCTGGTGGAAGGGACTAGTGCCTGTCTTCTGGTGGATGAGGCTGGATCTTGTCTCTCTGGTGGGCAGGACCACGTCTGGTGGTGTGTTTTGGGGTGTCTGTGGACTTATTATGATTTTAGGCAGCCTGTCTTCTAATGGGTGGGGTTGTGTTCCTGTTTTGCTAGTTGTTTGGCATAGGTTGTCCAGCACTGTAACTTGCTGATTGTTGAGTGAACCTGGGTGCTAGTGTTGAGATGGAGATTTCTGGGAGATTTTCGCCATTTGATATTATGTGGAGCTGGGAGGTCTCTTGTTGACCAGTGTCCTGAAGTTGGCTCTCCCACCTCAGAGGCACAGCGTTGACTCCTGGCTGCAGCACCAAGAGCCTTTCATCTACATAGCTCAGAATAAAAGGGAGCAAAAGTAGAAAGAAAGAAAGAAGGAAAGAGAATAAAATAAAATAAAGTAAGGTAAAATAAAATAAAGTTATTAAAATAAAAAAATATTAAGAAAAAAATTTTTTTAAGAAGTAAAAGCAAACAAACAAAAAATGGACGGATAAAACCCTAGGACAAATGGTGGAAGCAAAGCTATACACACAACATCTGACACAGAAGCATACACATACACACTCACAGAAAGAAGAAAAGGGGAAAAAATCATAAATCTTGCTCTCAATGTCCACCTCCTCAATTTGGGATGATTTGTTGTCTATTCAGGTATTCCACAGATGCAGGGTACATCAAGTAGATTGTGGAGATTTAATCCGCTGCTCCTGAGGCTGCTCAGAGAGCTTTCCCTTTCTCTTCTTTGTTTGCACAGCTCCCGGGGTTCAGCTTTGGATTTAGCCCCACCTCTGTGTGTGGGCTGGATGGCGTCTGTTCTTCGCTCAGACAGGAAGGGGTTAAAGGAGCCGCTGATTCGGGGGCTCTGGCTCGCTCAGGCCAGGGCGAGGGAGGGTTACTGAGTGTGGGGCAAGCCTGTGGCGGCAGAGACCGGTGCGACATTGCACCAGCCTTTGGCACGCCATGCATTCTCCTGGGGATGTTGTCCCTGGATCACGGGACCCCGGCAGTGGCGGGCTGCACAGGCTCCCTGGAGGGGCGGTGTTGAGAGTGACCTGTGCTCGCACACAGGCTTCTTGGTGGCAGCAGCAGCAGCCTTTGGGTCTCATGCCCGTCTCTGGGGCCCGCTCTGTTAGCCGCGGCTCGCACCTGTCTCTGGAGTTCCTTTAAGCAGTGCTCTTAATCCCCTCTCCTCATGCACCAGGAAACAAAGAGGGAAGAAAAAGTCTCTTGCCTCTTCAGCAGGTCTAGACATCCCCCCGGACTCCCTCCCAGCTAGCTGTGGCGCACTAACCCCTTCAGGCTGTGTTCATTTCGCCAACCGCAGTCCTCTCCCTGTGCTCCGACCCGAAGCCCGAGCCTCAGCTCCCAGCCCCGCCCACCCCAGCGGGTGAGCAGACAAGCCTCTCTGGCTGGTGAGTGCTGGTCGGCACCGACCCTCTGTGTGGGAATTTCTGCGCTTTGCCCTCCGCACCCCTGTTGCTGTGCTCTCCTCCGCGGCCCTGAAGCTCCCCACCTCTGCCACCCGGAGTCTCCACCCACAAAGGGGCTTCCTAATTGTGTGGAAACCTTTCCTCCTTCACGGCTCCCTTCCACTGGTGCACGTCCCGTCCCTATTCTTTTGTCTCTGTTTTTTCTTTTTTCTTTTGCCTTACCCAGGTACGTGGGGGGTTTCTTGTCTTTTGGGAGGTCTGAGGTCTTCTGCCAGTGTTCAGTAGGTGTTCTGTAGGAGTTGTTCCACGTGTAGATGTATTTCTGATGTATCTGTTATTGTTGCTAAGCAGCCTTGTCTCACTCCTCGGGCTTTAATTCTCTTTGTCTCAATCTAGGGTACTCGCTGGAGAGCCTCCCATGAGCTATAAAAATTTGGATATACTTTCTTCCTGCCAGTGTTGGAGGGTCTCCTGCAGAGGTGGAGGGTGGCTCAGTCTCACCGTGAGGACAAGGATACTGGCAGCAGAAGTTCTGGGAAGTACTCCTTGGCGTGATCCCTCCCAAAGTCCCAAGCCCTATTTTTAAATCACCTCATCCACGTAGTTCCTGATTGATCTTGGACAAGTTAATCAGGATCCTTTTCCTCTTCCCATGACCCTGGAGTACATTATCTGAATATACTGCATTTTATTAATATCCAGTTTACAGTTTTCTCTTCTAAAATCTTGTTGCCACTTCCCAAATATGTCAGCCATCTAGTCTTGTTTGATAGAATCCTTTGGCCTGGATGATATGATGGTCTCTGATTTTCTGTAGCTTTCTGGAGTCTGTCTATTATGAAAGGGCTTGCATATGCTACTTAACACCTTTCTGACATAAAGGTCAGTTGAAACAGTGGATTATACATTTAGGTCATCAGTTTCTCAATTTCACCCTTGAGTGCCTTCTAAACGCTCTGGGAGAGGCTCTCTGATCTTCATGATTTATACACATTTATTCTGCCAATTTGGCCTAAAACATCCGGAGTATTGATCACTGTCTGACATTGTATTTTAAGCCTACCAATTTCAGAAAACAATTTAAGAGTGAGAATCCCATTACCATCAACATATATCTTTTCAACTCTCATGAGACACCAAACACCGTGCTGTGTATTGGGCATAACATGGGGCTTGAAGATGTGGTCAATCCCTCCCATGAATGCACAGAACCATTAAGGACATGCTGCAACACAGCCTATGTGTAAAAGTAGCACCAGTGGCAGTTCAGATACACGAAGCTGTCAAGGTGTGCTTGGCGGTATATGGGTGGAAGCTGCTTTGATGAATGGAAAAAGCAGGGACCATGTTTAAGTCCCTTTGGCTTCCTGGAAACTACAAAATGTGGTCTGCCTAATAAAAATTCCATAAAGGTAGGAAGGCAGAAAGAGGAAATGGTGGGGAAGGAGGAGTGTTCAAAGCAGGAGTGTTACCTAACTGAACTTGGGTCCCCTTGCCCAATGCACAGCAAAGCCCATCTACTGACGCTGGGTTGTGATGGAGGAAAGTACAGTGTTTATTGCAGGCACCAAGCAAGGAAGACAAGCAGCTCATGCTCAGAAGACCTGAAGTCCCCAATGACTTTCAGGGAAGTGTTTTTAAGGACAGTGTGAGAAATATGTGATCAGCTCATGCATAGGTCTCCAGCTGGTTGATGGTGAGGAAATAAGGTGATATTCCAGGGTTCTCAATCATCAACCTTCTGGTTCCCAACTGTCTGGGGTCTACACACTGGTAGTTAGCATGCAGTTATCTTTTTCCGCCTGATGGGAGTTTTAGTATCTGCAAAATAACTCAAGGATATGGCTCAGGATGCTATGGCCCTTGAGGAGGAGCTAAAGGCCCTTGACTTTGTTTTATGGCTAAACTATTATTATTTTGTCTGGCTTGACTGCTTTCCTTTGTTTCTGCATATTCTCACTTCTCTGATTAAATTTGCTCTTTGGAACTCAGGCAAGGCCTAGGTGGCTAAGGCTTTCCTACAAACAAGAGGGGGGACATGGGGGTCTGTCCCCAGGAAGGCCCCACAAGGTCCTGCTTGGTTTTAGGAGAAATGCTATAAGCACAATCTTAAAGGAAGATGTATAAGTATTGAAGACACACAAATTAATAAATTTAGATACAAGATTTCCCCAATCAGTTATACAAGGTAAACCTGGAGAATGAAGCTCGCTAGAGATTGTAAACTACTAGTATCACCATATCTTCTTTGGCTACAGACCAAAGCAAGTAAGTCATTGTGTGTTCATCATTTTGTTATAATATTTTTTTTTGTTAAATCACAAAGACTATGTATAAGAAAATACTCTTAAATACATTTTTTTCATAATTTTGTTGATAGTTTTTTCCTCTACTCTCTCTCTCTCGCACAGATATACACCTAAGCTTTTAATATAGCTATTCATTTCCTAGTTGGACATTGTTAAAAAGTCTTTTCAGAGCTTGGCATGATCAGAATATTGCCCCTGATTTAATGGAGACCATCAATGCAAGAGCAAGGCATCACCATGCACCAAGTCAAGGTGAAGAGAAATGCAGAGGCTTTTGATTAGGGTCAGATTCCAGTTTTACCATTGGTTACTCATATGGCCTTGAAAATGTTACTGAACCTCCTTGGAGTGATCATTGTTTCCATCCATGGCAATATATATTTAGAACCTTCCAAAGCCTTTGCATCCATTTCTTTACACTTCCCTGCTCAGAACTCTTGGTTTATGGGCTGCCTTGTGGGAATACACAGCAATAAACCCTGAGCTTCACTATGGATCCAGTTTAGACCAGACCAGTAAAAGTCTTCCAAGCTTAATACATATTTCCCTTGAATCATCCTCCTGGTTCTGTGCTAAGCACTTTTGTTGAGCTTTGATTCTCTTATCACTGGATAAAACTCTGCAGAAAAGGGGACAGAGAACAACTGGCCAATCAGTATTGTGGAAGCAACAGCTGGTAGTTACCCCAGAATCAGCAGGCTCCCTGCAGCCCTCTGGCTCCACACTTAGCCCTTGAAAGTTCTTCACCGATGCCCATCTGTTTTCCCTTCTTAATGTTAGAATTTGCTGAATTGTTTCAGAGAACATCCCAACATGGGGCCTAGCCTCTTTAAGGAGTAAATACCTTTCACACACTTACATATGAAGCATTTAAACACATCACATGGACAGAAGTCAACATGTAGTCTTCAGGATTAATATTCATATGGACGCTTTCTAGGGGAGAGCAGATGTTTGCAGTCTCCTACAAACTGGTTGCATTTGTAATGGGAAAGGATCCAGCAGCTGATATCAAAGCAAGGAGGATGATCTGCTTAAAATTAATTCTTCTAAACCCACTGCTATTAAATTAATCTTATTGTTAAGGTACTTAGTGGTTCACAGGAAACTTGACTCATAATTATATTTACAATATGTATAAACCTTAGGTTTTAGAACTACCCTCCTTAGATCAGGAGAAATAGGAGTTAATATCTCAGCTTTAACATGCGGCAAAGCATTACATTTTCTTATGTAAATATATTGAATTATGTTAGCTAAGTATAATGACTACGAAAAAGAAATCTTATTACCCGTTATTCATTTAGTCTTCAACTACCATGACTTTTTTTTTCTTTTTCTTTTTACATAGATTATCTCAGGTTTTAAGTCTGATAGCTAGATATTCTGTGACTTTTATAAATAACTAAAACTCTAGAAGGCTCAGTTTCCTCCTCTGTTAAGTTGGTATAATGAATGTACTTAGCACATGTGATCGTAAAGAGAGATTCTCAAAAATGAATGTGTGTCAGAAAGCCCCAAGAGACTTATTAAGACACAGATTGCTGGGCCGCACCTGCAGAGCTTCTGATCCAGTAGGTCTGAGGTGGGGCCGGAAATTTGCATTTATAACAATAGCTTAGGTGATGCTGGTGCTACTGGTAAAAGGACCTCACTTTGAGAACCACTGTGTAAACTATAAATGGATGAATGCCTGTAAGGTCTACAATATATAGATGTATAACTGAATCACTTTGCTCTACACCTGAAACTAACACAACATTGTAAATCAACTATACTTCAATGAAAAATTAGTCAACTAGTAAAAGTCAAATGGGAGATTCAGATCATAAATAAATAAATAAATAAATAAAGGATATAATTACTATCCCTATTCGAGGTAGGTGCATGTGATACACCTGGTGAAGATACCCAGAGGACCCTATCTCTCAGTTTTCTTTCTTTTGAGGTTTGCATCCAAAATGGAAAGCAAGCTTAATAAGTCAGGTTTTCTGTTTTCTTTTTATTTTAATAAACTGAATACACAGTGGAGAAAGTAAAATCTCCTTTTGGTTACAGGCAAAGATAATTACCCACCCAGGCTCATTAAAGACAACTAGCTAGGAGTCCTGTTAGCAGACAGAAGTGCTGGAAGAAGAGCCTAGGGGAGTTACTGATGCCTAAAGCAAAAGGTTCTAGTCCAAAGTCTGAAGCCCCAAGTGTCTACTTGGCTCTAGCCAGGTGGAAAGAGTCTAGGCTGCCAGGGACCTCAAGGAGGCTAAGAGTCTCTCAAGTGTTTTTAAAAAGTCCAAAGGAAAGTAGGCTTCATTAAGTTTATTATTTTAATGATAGTGGTTGATATTAAGGAGAAAAGCATAACGTGGTAAACACAAGTTTCTATTCCTGTTAATCTACTCCTGGTTGCCAGTTTTGTTGGCCTCAATGTTAACAAAAGGAGAGAGCTCAAGGAGTTGGTCTCGTGTTTCGAATCTGGCCAGTTGCCATTGTTCATGTGGGGACGGTGTCCTCCCCACTGCCTTGTGACCAGCAGCACCACTGCTGCTGTGGTGGCTCTGAATTCCAGAGCTGAATGACAGCAATAAATTTATCTAAACACTAGGCTTGACAATAATTCTCTACGTTAAGGACTCCAGAATTATTTGGAAATGAAATAACAAGTCCATAAAGAAAAGGAACAGTGCTTTTTTGTTTTGTTTGTTTTTAAGTATTTGAAGGAGAAAAATGAGTCTGAAAAATTGGGCTGAAATTATTTTGACCTGAATATCATAGGTGCTTTGTTGTGTGGGAAGGTTGTGTGGGAACAACAAAAATTCTGTACCAGAGAATCATGGACCCCTAGCATCCTGTCTTATCTCCTTGTAATTTAGGACATCAAACATCCGCTAGGCACATTTTGCATGCAATAAATTAAGAAGACTTCAAGAGTAGAATGTAGAAATCCTTAGAGGTGAGATAAATACATGGAAAGGTACAGAGAGAAAGGGTATGTGCAGGTGGGCATACAGATGAGAGCATGAAGTTTCTGACTTGTCAGTATAATAAGTGCTATGAATTTTTTTCCCATTAGTTCTTTTGATCTGGCAATAGTTCATCCACCATTTTGTCCTATCTGTCCCCGTTTGTGACACACTGAAATAACTGAGGGCGAGAATCCCATTAATGGACTGTGAAACCAAGTAGAAGGAACTGATAAGGACCAAGGAGATAAGCCTGAACAAGTTAGTGCCATATTCTAAACAACTCATCTGCCTGTGTGTGGTAACATCTGTGGATAAGAAGGACTCTGAGTGTAGGTGAGAGAAAGGAGAGCCCTGAGTAGGATAGGAATCCATGGCACACATCCACTCTTTTATTTTATTATTTTATTGTATTTCATTTTATTTTATTTATGTATTTATTTTTATTGAAATATCATTTATTTACAATGTTGTGTTAGTTTCAGGTATACAGCAAAGTGACTCAGGTATATACTGTATATACATATATATATATTATTTTTCAGATTCTTCTCCCTTATAGGTTATTAAAAAATATTGAGTATAGTTCTTGTGCTGTACAGTAGGTCCTTGTTGATTATCTGTTTTATATATAGTAGTGTGTATCTGTTAATCCCAAACTCCTAACTTACCCCTCCACACCTTTCCCCTTTGGTAACCATAATTTGTTTTCTAAGTCTGTGGGTCTATTTTTGAGTGGGGATGCCTTTCTGCCGAAAATTTCTATGCCTGGGTCTCTCTTCCAGCCTCCCCTACCTGGTGCGTAAGTCTGTAGGTATTGTGTTTCAGACATCGTGTTCACGTGAGTGCTGTAAGTGCGTGAGAATTTAAGAAAGGATGTGGATGTACCAAGCCATAGCTTGGAAGGGGCACCCTAAGCCACCTGAATAAACAGAATATTTGGGGAAGATCCTGTGCTTTCCATCCATGCTCTGTCTGGAGGTCCATCCCTTGATCCCCATTCCATCAAGTCAGCTGTAGGTGATAAGAGCTACAGAAAGAGAGCAAGGAACACATATTTTAAATCAACTATACTTCAATAAAAATAATTTTTTTTCAAAAAATGAGGCAAGGAAACTTCAGGGAAGAAACAGATTTGGGACCTAAGAGGGAACAGGAGTAAGGGCTCAAGAAGATCTGCATGGTGTTTAAGGCACCTGATTCAGAATCAACCCTGTCTTGTGTGACTTACAGAACATTTTAAGAGAGGCATCAAATAGAATAAACACAGGATTTGTAATTAAGGAATCTATACCCCCATCCAGTTCCTTTGTCTAATTGATGTGTGCATCTTCAGGACCACTTAACCTCTCTGAGCCTCTAAGGATATATCTTATTCAAAGGCATGCATCTTGTCCAGGCACATAGTAAGTCTTCAATAAATACTGGATGTGAATAAGTAAATACTATATCATTTTCAACACATACTCACTGAGTATGTATTGTGACAAGTCACAAAATTGAGTTTTGGAAAAAATACATATAATACCCTTTACTTTCCCAGAAAATAACAGAAATGCCATCTGTTTGGCTAAAACACAGGGCTTGTGTAGGAGATAAGGCAGGACAGGTATGTTGGCTGATGCATCTTCTGGGCTTGTTCAGGTAAATTCCTTGTTTATCCCTGTTGTTCTAGTGTAGTTTTTAACTGAGTCCCTTTTCACTCTCAAAAATGGTTTGGTTTGGATCATAATTTTATGGTCAATGTACTTCTAGGGACCATTAATTCAAAGGAAGCAAATTATAATAAACTCAGGAGTAAAGAAGACTAAGAACATGTAGTACCTTTTGAATGTGTTGGACAAGAGAACAGGTAATGATATTAATTGATGTTGGATGACCCTTATCCAAATGTTAATTCAGGAGATGGCCAGCAATGATACTTTAAGAATTTAAAGTTTAAGTATGATGACAGGGCTACCAATGGAAAAAACTTTTTTTGGTAATCCTCCAATTATTTTACAAGTTCAAGGAATCTATATAACCTAAGTGTGAGCAATAAGGCAGTAAGTACTGAAACCCTACTTTCTAAGAAGTTCCTGGAGGAAACATGTGAAGACAAACAAGGAGGGAGCTTACTTGCCTCAATAAATTTTTGCTGAAGACAGAATGAGTTTATCTGGGGAAAGAAACCCAATAGAAAGTAGATCAGCAAATAAGAGAAGAATACACTTGGTTTAGAAGCGTGAAAGGATCCAAGTCACTCTTCTATTCAGTGAAAGTGTAGGTAGGGGCACATGATTACTAAACTGTCTTTTTTGGGGCCACTTTTTACTTGCACACAGACTTGTAGAGGGTTAAATAGTGTCCCCCCGGGACCTCAGAATGTGGACTTTTTTTGGAAATAAGGTCTTTGTGAGTGTAGGTAGTTAAGGATCTTGAGGTGAGATCATCCTGGAATTAGGGATAGCTCTAAATCCAATGACTGGCATTCTTATAAACACAGGAGATGACACCAAGAAACACGAGGAAGATCAGATAAAGATGGAGGCAGAAACTGGAGGAATACTGCTACAAGTCAAGACACCAAGGATGGCCAGGAGCTACCAGAAGCTAGAAAGAGGCAAGGAAGGACTCTTCACTAGAGCTTTCAGAGAGAGCATGGCCCTGCTGACACTTTGATTTTGGACTTGTGGCCTCCAGAAGTATCAAAGAATAGTTTTGGTTTAAGCTTAGTTTTGGTAATTTGAGTAGCAGCCCCCATCTCATGTACAAGCTTGTGGATTCTGCTATGATCTCACATATGCATCTTTGAGTTCTTCCTCTATTGAGGAAGTGTAGACACTGTGCATAGCAGCTCCTATATAACAACCTCTCTTATTCCTCCACAGTGCCTAGCACAAATGCTACAACTTGTTCAATACAGCCATGACTTGCTGTGCCTTGTAATGCTTTTCCATCATTAAGCCTTTATTCATTCATCACCTGGAATTCTCCTTCAATCTGCAACATGTCCCCTCAACACATACATTTCCACTTCTGCAGATTTTCTCTCATCTTTTAAGATCCAGTTCAAATATTATCTCAGGTCCACAACGACATGTCTCCTGAATCAGTCACTTCAAGTAGAAGTGATCTCTTGCATATCTGTCCTCCCTTTCCACTTTGTTGTGTCACCTCTTAGGACTTAGAGCAATTCTTCTATTTTGTTGTAATCCCTCCAAGTGTTGCTCCATTTGAGTTAGTCTTGTCCAAGAAACTGAATAGGGTGATTTTGGAAGATGGAGCCCAGTCTGATAGGTAACTCCATCTCTCTACTTTGACTTGCACAAAGTTTGGGGTTAGTAAATGCAAACTCTTACATATAAAATGAATAATCAACAAGTTCCTACTGTACAGCACAGGGAACTATATTCAATATCCTGAGATAAACCATAATGGAAAAGAATATAAAAAAGAATGTATATTTGTGTATAACTGAGTCACTTTGCTGTACAGTAGAAATTAACACAACATTGTAAATCAACTATACTTCAATGTAAATAAATAAATAAATAATCCCCCCAGATAGTAATATGTTGACTATTTGCCCTGGTTGCCTCATTCCACAGTGATAAAACTGAAATATTCACTAAAATTACTTTTCCATCATTAGAAATTTGACTTGAAAGCCAGGCAACTGATGCATTTGCTTGGGATTATCTTTTGCCCATAGTTCATTAAAACTGTCCTTCCATAGCACATATATTACTAGGAACAGCTATATGGAAGCCCCCAAGTGAAAATGTGACCCATGCAAATGGCTTGGCATGAGAAAAATACCCACAGCAATGCAGTCATGTGATGACTCTGAGGTGTGGGCAATGAGTGAGCTAACTTGGAGGAAGCAGCCAGAGTTGTCAGTGGGAAGAAGAGGGTGTGATGCCTCATTAATTTGTTCTTAGCAAACAATTTTCAAGGATTTGCCACAGAGTGATGCTCCAAGAATATGCTCTTTGTACGTGACCAAAGATGATATGACAGGCATTTCGAAACCGTAATTGTTGGATTAATGACACTGCTGAGGAAAGGGGATTCATTATACCTAATTTGGAAGATTGTGAAAAAGTTGTCTACATGGGTTACAAGGTGGCAACTGGGCAACAAGGCTGGGCAAATGCAAGATGACATCATGGCACCTCTTCAGATGTCTTAGATATACAGAACCTTTTCTCACCCTTCATTATCTGAAAAATATGGAACAAGCCTGCATGTTTAAGGGCCCAAGTTCTAATTGACTCTAGCTGTGTGCTGCTCTCTAGGAAGAATCTGGCCCTCTGGTTGCTACACAATATTCCAGGAAAATAGGAGGTTGTGACTGTGCCATCACAGTGCTCCACTTAAAGGGATTCCACTAAAAAAGGGAAAATAACATGTTAGCACAGAGAACTTTATGGCAATTTCCTTGTAAGACTCACATATCGGGACTTCCCTGATGGCGCAGTGGTTAGGAATCTGCCTGCCAATGCAGGGGGCATGTGTTCGATCCCTGGTCTGGGAAGATCCTACATGCCACAGAGCAATTAAGCCCATGAGCCACAACTACTGGGCCTGTGCGCTACAGCCCGCGAGCCAAACTACTGAGCCCATGTGCCACAACTACTGAAGCCCACGCGCCTAGAGCCCATGCTCCACAACAAGAGAAGCTGCCGCAATGAGAAGCCCGTGCACCACAATGAAGAGTAGCCCCCACTCGCCGCAACTAGAGAAAGACTGCACGCAGCAATAAAGACTCAACTCAGCCAAAAATAAATAAGTAAATAAATTTAAAAGACTCACATATCTTTCTATGATAATGCAAATATTCATCCATGGTCATTTGAAATTAAATAATGTGGAATAATTTTATTTATTGTTTAAATTTTATTGAAGTATAGTCGATTTACAGTGTTGTGTTAATTTCTGCTGTACAGCAAACTGATTTAGTTATACACATACATGTTCTTTTTCATATTCTTTTCCATTATGGTTTATCACAAGATATTGAATATAGTTCCCTGTGCTATACAGTAGGACCTTGTTGTTTATCCATTCTCTATATAACAGTTTGCATCTGCAAATCCCAAACTCCCAATCCATCCCTCCCCCACCTCCCTCCCCCTTGGCAACCACAAGTCTGTTGTCTACGTCTGTCTGTTTCTGTTTCATAGATACGTTCATTTATGCCATATTTTAGATTCCACATATAAGTGATATCATATGATATTTGTCTTTCTCTGTCTGACTTACTTCACTTAGTATGATAATCCCTAGGCCCATCCATGTTGCTGCAAATGGCATTATTTCATTTTTTATGACTAAGTAATATTCCACTATATAAATATACCATATCTTCTTTATCCATTCATTTCTTGATGGACATTTAGTTTGCTTTCATGGCTTGGCTATTGTGCATACTGCTGTTATGAACATGTATCTTTTTGAATTAGAGTTTTCTCCAGATATATGCCCAGGAGTGGGATTGCTGGATCGTGTGGTGACTCTATTTTTAGATTTTTGAGGAACCTCCATACTGTTCTCCATAGTGGCTGCACCAATTTACATTCCCACCAACAGTGTAGGAGGGTTCTCTTTTCTAATGTGGAATAATTTTAAATGCATATATCAGTAACCAGTAATACTTCTAACTAGTATAGCTTAATATGTTCCATAATATAAAATCCTTTGGAGCTTCCCTTGTGGTGCATTGGTTAAGAATCCACCTGCCAGTGTAGGGGACACAGGTTTGAGCCCTGGTCCTGGAAGATCCCACATGCCATAGAGCAGCTAAGCCCGTGCACCACAACTACTGAGCCTGCACTCTAGAGCCTGTGTGCCACAACTACTGAAGCCCATGTGCTACAACTAGAGAAAGCCTGCACACCTAGAGCCCATGCTCTGCAACAAGAGAAGACCCCGCAATGAGAAGCCTGCGCACCGCAACAAAGAGTAGCCCCCACTCACCACAACTAGAGAAAGCCCGCACGCAGCAATGAAGATCCAATGCAGCCAAAAATAAATAAAATAAATTTTAAAAAATAATAAAATAAAATAAAATACTTTGGCTGAGACAGATACATTCTTAGAGTTTAAAAAGAAAGGTTCATTCATCCATGAATAATCAGAGGGCTATATACCAAAATTAAAATACCATGCAGTGTAAAATAGGATCCCTTGCCTGACTCCAGGTAAATATAACATACATCACACATGCACACACACATAAATGCACAGGAATTGAGTACAATTTTCAATTCTTAAGTAATTTTGACAAATTATTATATTGACTAAAGAATTATTCCTTTTGTTTTTTATATGGTTGATTTTTAATGTTGTGTGAGTTTCAGGTGTACAGCACAGTGATTCAGTTATACATACATATCTATCTATCCTTTTCTTGGATTATTTTCCATTATAGGTTATGACAGAATACTGAGTATAGTTCCCTGTGCTATATGTAGGTCCTTGTTGTTTATCTATTTTATATATAGTCATGTGTATATGTTAATCCCAAACTCCTAATTTATCCCACCTCCCCTTTCCCCTTTGGTAACCCTAAATTTGTTTTCTATGTCTGTGAGTCTATCTCAATTTTGTAAATAAATTCATTTGTAACATTTTATTTGATTCCACATATAAGCCATATCATATGATGTTTGTCTTTCTCCGTCTGACTTACTTGACTTAGTATGATAATCTCTAGGTTCATCCATGTTGCTGCAAATGGCATTATTCAGGATTATTCCCTTTAATAATGTCATTTTTAAATATCTTAAGAGACAGAGTTCTATCTTTTTATTTACTTTTTTCCCTATGGGAATACATCCCTAATTTCATTTTTGTTTTATGTAATTTATATTAAAGTGTAATTTTACGATAAAATTAGAGAGGGTTAGGGGTTCATTATAAATTCCTTTATGGCAATTTAAAAAATGAAATAGTCATTCTGAAGAGTGATGTCCATTGATTCTAAGATCCATGAGCGCCATATGTGTCAGACAATTCAATGAATCTGGTAACTGCAGAGGGAATGAACTTCTCCTGTTGAAACTCATTTAAATATAGACATCTCTAAAATACAGATGTCCTCCCAGCAGAATGAATCACCTCCTTATTTTTCTACAACTGCCTTTTGAAGATAACATATCACACTTTATTCTAGTTTTTTTTTTACTTAATCTGTCTCTCTCCCCCAAAGAGTAAGTTTTGAAAGGAGGCAGGAGCTGCAACTTACCTAAGTGTATGTCAGTAATGGTTGATGACAATGAGAATAACAATAATAATCCATAGCAGCAGCAGCAGTAGTCATCCCCCATCTTCTACCCCTGCCCCATTCACAGATGTTGCCTCTTTATTTCCAGATCGGAGGCAATGGGAACTCTCCTCCTCAGGAGATGTTTTACCTGCCTGCTGCAGTGTTTGCCTTCCAACCAGGCCACTCTGTACTTGAGAGCTGCAGGGTGGATGCTATTTCTGTAGTGACATTTCTTTCCTTCTTGGCAGTCAAAAGCAGAGGCTGTTCAAGTACCAATCCTCATACTCTTGAATAAGAGAAAAAATGCTGTATGTGTCATTGGAGGGATGCAGGATTTTCTAAGTGAAAGGGTCAGGGAAGCTTGGGAACACTGGACGAGTACAGCTCTCAGTTTCATTGTGATTGCTGTAGCTGCTTATTAGTTATTTATAGTCCACCCATTCTAAGCAGGATTGAGATGGCTTGTGAAAAGGTAGATGCTAGGAAAGTATGAAATAAATCAATACATCGGTCTTGGAAAGGAGAAAATGGTTGTACAAGACAAAATAAATCCAGTGTGAGGCTAATACAACAAATTAGATTGAGCGCATGGCACGTTTCCCTATGACGAGCATCGTCTTTGGTAACATTGCTATTGCATGTGAAATACCAACATTTCTCTGAAAAATTAGAGAAATTAAAATATAAGTATTAGCAATGTATTCCCTGATTCCCTTTTACTTCTAGCAAACCAGCTAGATATTTTGCTAGTCAGTGAAATGACAGTAAGTGTTTTTTGATGGAGGATAGCATAGGAGTTTCCCAAATTTTTCTCGGCAGCTGCAACAAGCAGAGAGGTTTCATTCATCAGCAAGTGGCCGGAAATGCCTACCCAGGAAGGGGCAGGAGTTGGAGGGGACAGGTGGACAGCAGAAGGTCATGAGAGATAGTGCCCTCATTCAAGAAAGCTCACTTGGATAGAAGCCCTTGTTTTTAAAATATGCAGAACATGAACTTTGTGTACTTATCTCCTTCACCACTGGTGGATTTTTGCTCGAGGGTCCCTATGGTAAAATCCAAAGACCACCCCTCCCCGCCCTCTGCCAAAAATTAATTGGCTTCATGACCGACCTGTCTTGATGATCCTAACCAGTTTTTCCAAGGTCATGCATGATTTGGAGGCTCATTGCTCTCCAGTGACACTCTTTTGCATGTGAAAATTACCACCAATGTCCTACTGAAGGGGATGTAGTGATGCCAGAAGGAGCACGGGGTATGTAGGCACAAAGCCCTGCCTTGGAATCTCTGCTCCATTAACAAATTTCCTGTGCCCTTGGAGCAGTTACTGTACTTCTTCCCTACCCAATTTGCTTTTCTATGAAATGCAAATAATGTTGTCTCTCATATCAGATTATTGGGGGATTAAAGATAAAGAATATAAGGTGTCTGTTGCACAGTAGATGATGAACAGAGGGTGGGCATTATTAGCCCATTTTGCCTTATTCTAACTCATTTTGCCATATGCAAAAATAATATTTTCAAGCCCTAGAGGTCAGAATAAAGGAAACCAGCCTGTCCTTGGGACTATCCAGGTATTCAAACCACGGGCACTGATCAGAGACTTCTGAGTTAACAAAAGGAGTTCATTTTAACCGTGTAAATATTCGAACCAATTCTTGTAAGTAACTGCTAAAAATGTAACACGGAAAGATACTCCAGTTGACTGGCTTTGAGTAAACCAAGTAATGCCCAAATCTACACACACACACACACATACACACACACACACATACACACACACACACCAGTCACCATGGCCAGTGATCAATATCAGATTTCCATTCCAAGACACCAAAACTAGAACTATTGATCCTTCCTGAGGCAACATGAATGTAGGTAGCCAGAGGGTCAGTCCCATCAAAATTCCTTGCAGAAACTCTAGGATCAGATAGATGAGAGGTGCAGTATCAATCAAGGCCAAAAAGCCAGAAGTAAGACTGAATTTGGGGTATCAAATGGAGGCTTAGGCTCCTGGAGGGTGGAATGGAATGAAACCAAATCTGGTCCAAGGCAGAGTCCTGAATGATCCCTCCAACTAGCCCCACTGGCTTTATGAACTTAAAGGTCAGGGGCAGATCAGACAAGTGCCAAGCCAAAGGTTGCCCTAGATATTGTTGTTATACTATTTGCAAATTTTGTATCCTCTAATCTCTTTATAATACTATTGTGTATGTGTGTGTGTGCTTGTGAGTGTGTGTATTGGTAGATGTGCCTGTATGTTTGAGTCTATGTCTGTGTGTCTGAATGTGTATTTGGGGTACAGCCATTTCTTTTTATGAGGGACTTTACTTTGTGATACAGGTCACTTTGAGTGTTAGTAACACAGACCGCATAAGCGATACAGAGCCATGGTTCTCACCCACAACTGGTGTTGCTGGAGGACCCAGGGGGCCTTCTTGGTCAAGGTGCTTCAGTGGGCAACACGTAAATTCACTGTTTGGGAAATGTAGGTTTTCAGACAAGGGCTAGAATAAACATCTCCAGCCTCTGTCACAGGTGTGAGTTGCACAGCTGTCCTGTCCTCATCCAGGCACCGAGGGGCCATGAATAAAGCTCCCACTGTGCACACTTTGTCAACTAGAATCCCCTGCATGAGAACTGTGTCACTCCAGAGCTGCTTATCCATGCTTGTCTGCCTCATCCCAATTTCACTTTCTGCATCCAGGAAGGTTCAAGTGGATGGCGGGGCACCTCTGCACATTCTGACTGTGCTAAAAACTCTCACTGGCTATGCCAATGGAGTCATAATTCCCCCTCATTTTATGGAGTACAAATTGGCACTTTGACACCCACTTGTGTCCTAATCCATCACTGCCCTTCATACCAGCTGCTCTTAGAACCTAAGAAATTCGACCTGAAAAGTAGAATTTGTGCCTGTGCTTCCAGGAAGCATCCAGAGATGAAAGAATGAAGGTCCCGAGGGCAATATGCCTGAAAGAGACGATAGCAAATTAGGGAAGAGAGAAGACCCTCTGGCAAGGATTTTAGAAGCAGCGGATGAAACCAATTCATGGGTTAGGGATTCTGACGTGTAATTGGAACTGGTGAAGTAGGTGTGTACAGTCTGGCTTATCTAGGTGACAGAGGGCTGATTTGGGAGCCTGGGACCTGTCTTCTGCTCCAGCAGCTCTGGATGGACTACACAAAAGTAATGGGCCTTCACATTTCCATTTGCAGCCTGAGAATAGTGAAAAGAACAGAGTCAGTCAGCCAGGATTTGGGTCAGTACAAAGTCAAACATCCAAGCGGAGAATCCAAGAGCCACAAGGAGACTAACCACAAAGTTTCAAATGTGTCCCATGCTGTCAGCCTTCTGTCTGCCCCCATCCAGGGTTTAGCCTCAGGGGTCCCACACACAGGCTCCAATTCTTATTAGCTGTGCGAATTGGAGCAAGTTGCTTAATCTCTCCAAACTTTGCTTTCCTCATCTATAAAAAGAAGTGAAGCAACTTTTCAAATTATGGTTTTCTCTGGGTATATGCCTAGGAGTGGGATTGCTGAGTCATATGGTAGTGTTATTTTTATTTTTTTAAGGAACCTCCATAGTACCTGTACCAACTTACATTCCCACCAATAATATAGGAGCGTATGCACCCCAATATTCATTGCAGCACTATTTACAATAGCTAGGACATGGAAACAACCTAAATGTATTGATACATCAACAGATGAATGGATAAAGGAGATGTGGTACATATATACAAAGGAATATTACTCAGCCATAAAAAATAGCGAAATAGGGCTTCCCTGGTGGCGCAGTGGTTGAGAGTCCCCCTGCCGATGCAGGGGACACGGGTTCATGCCCCGGTCTGGGAAAATCCCACATGCTGCGGAGTGGCTGGGCCCGTAAGCCATGGCCGCTGAGCCTGTGCGTCCAGAGCCTGTGCTACGCAATGGGAGAGGCCACAACAGTGAGAGGCCCGCGTTCCGCAAAAAAAAAAAAAAAAAAAAAAAGCGAAATAATGCCATTTGCAGCAGCGTGGATGGACCTTGAGATTGTCATACTGAGAGAAGTAAATCAGACAAATATCATATGATATCACTTATATGTGGAATCTAAAATACAATACAAATGAACGTATTTACAAAACATAAATAGACCCACAGATATAGAAAACAAATTTATGGTTACAAGGGGATAAGGGGAAGGGAGGGATAAACTGGGAAATTGGGATTGGCATATACACACTACTATATATAAAATAGATAACTAATAAGGACTTACTGTATAGCATATGGAACTCTACTCAATACTCTGTAATGGCCTATATGGGAAAACAATCTATAAAAGAGTAGATACATGTATATGTATAACTGATTCACTTTGCTGTACACCTGAAACTAACACAGCATTGTAAATCAACTCTACTCCAATAACAATTTAGAAAAACAGAAGTGAAGAAAATTACCAACCCCATAAGACTGGTGTAATTATTAAGTCTTATATCTGAGCCTTGTATATAGTCAGGGCTCAACCAACGACACTTATCTATAGAGTTGGAGGAAAGTTTGAGGCATCTTACACTATGAGAGCCCAGCATCACCATGTCTGCTAACTAGTTAGAAATGTCTGGTCTATGTGATTAAAAATGACCATTTTAGGGCTTCTCTGCTGGCACAGTGGTGCCTCTGCCGATGCAGAGGACACGGGTTCGTGCCCCGGTCCGGGAGGATCGCACATGCCGCGGAGCCGCTGGGCCCGTGAACCATGGCCGCTGAGCCTGCGTGTCCGGAGCCTGTGCTCCGCAACGGGAGAGGCCACAGCAGTGAGAGGCCCACGTACCACCAAAAAAAAAAAAAAAAAAAAAAAGACCATTTTAAAAAACTGGGTCAACATGTTATTAAACCAGATGAAACCAACCACTTGGCATTTATGGATACACAACAATTTTTTTTTTTTTTTGAAGATTTCAGAAACTGATTTGGCCCCATTTGGCTCTGGAAGAGAGTTAAATTTCACCTTCAAAAAACAAAAAAAGAAAAACAGTCGGGAAGCCCTCCGAACGATTTATATAGAGTTCTTTGGTACATAAAATCTCATTTTCTTCAGTGCATTTGTCAAAAGATTTTTCTGATGTGTGTCTTGTGTAGGACTTGGTTGGTGTAATCCGCTCAGCCTCCCATGTAGGGCGTGTATTTTTGCTGGAAGTTTCGCTTGGCAGGTCTTGGGATGCACATATTTGATGGATGTGTTGGTGTTCTTCCTTTAACTCCTGCACTATGAACTCTATATCATGTTTTACTTCTCTGCATATTAATGCCCCAGTCTTCACGAGCAGATGAAGTGAAGCCATAAAACTCAGTCCCGTCAGCCAATTAGGATTCATCTGACAAGTGACATTTTGTCTTTTGCGTGTTAACCCAGGAAGGGGAAAAGACAGCATCTTGTTTGCCTTTCCAAAAATACACCCCCATAGAATAGAAATTGCATATGCTTTTTGCTGGCTTAGGTGTAATGTGGATTTATTATATGGGGAAGATAGATGAGAAAGTTTTTTTTTTAAACATGCTGCGAAGGCTTTAAAATTATTTACTGTCCTCCTTATCGTTAGGAAGCAGGCATTATCTGATCTATATCTCCCGATTTTTATGGTGAAACTCTATTTTAAGATTCATAATTTTTAGACATCGCCTGATCCTGCATATAAAATGCACACTGCATGGAGCAGAGGGGTGTCTGATGGATGCCCAATTGCCTTCTCAAAAGCGTATTTGAAAAGTGGAGAAAATGTTTCCTAACAGGTTGTGAAAATTGGATCCTAAAAAAGTGGATACTGCTTAGAAGAATATTTGGAAAGGAATGGCTGTTGAATTTATGTAGCGTGAACATTTAAAGTAAAAATTCAGATCTTCACCTTTGGGGTCATGGTGATTAATTTCCATTCCAAATGTAACTTTTCTTATCGCCAAGAAATTCAGTAAATATTCCCCTGTGACCAACAACCCCATGAGCTGTTGGCAGAATTAATAAAGCTGTCAAGATTTCTTTGGAATATTGCATGTCTCCTTGTATGTCATTTAATTGTGAAGTGTAAATATGCATATGGCACATCAGGAAGACTAAATATATTAGTCTTTAGGGCTTCAGCTTCTGTTTCTGCACTCATTTATCAATTTCAGTTAAATTAGGGGAGTGCATTTTAAGACAAAAATATATAAAATTTATGTAGTTTTCCAGGAGAATGACTTGCATTGTTTATACAGCCTAAGTATCTAGGGAGAAATATATATTTTTCTAATATGCAGCTTTGGATAATATAAAATGTTCTGTATATAAGATTATGTTCACAGCTTGGGAGAATTTGGGGAAAATGCTCCTGGCAAGCAAAGTGTTTTTAAGAAGAAAAAGTAGAAAACCCAGGAGCAGAGGGAAAACATAATGCAACTTAGTCTCTCACACTTTAAAATATACAGCTTCTAGGGCATATTCTAACATAATCCAAGTGAGGCCTCTCTCAGGAAGATTCTGGTTATACGGTGGGACGGGATATATAGACTGACTGAAAAAGCTTCTGGTTATGTCAAGATCAAGCTCAATTCTTCAAAGCAATGCCTTTCAGTACAAATGAAACTTCATTTCAAAGGAAATGAGCTTTGTTTTATAAATAAGTTCATTTGTACCATATTTTTATGTTCCACAAATAAGTGATATCATAATTTGTCTTTCTCTGTCTGACTTAAAGACATAAAAGACAAATTTGTACTTACCAAAGGGGATAGTGGGGTTGGGGGGTGGGGAGAGAAATTAAGAGTTTGGGATTAATGTATGCTCACTACTATATATAAAATAGGTAAACAACAAGGACCTACTGTAGAGCCCAGGGAACTATATTCAATATCTTGTAATAACCTATAATGGAAAAGAATCCTAAAAAGAACATATGTATATGTATAGCTGAATCACTTTGCTGTACACTCGAAACTAACACAACATTGTAAACTAACTATACTTCAATTTTTTAAATTAAATTAAAAGATAAAAGAATTTTTAAAAAAAGAGAGAATGACGAAAGTGAAACAGTAAAGATGTATGTTGAAATTTAAAGCAAAAAGGAGAAGAGATCAGCTTGTTCAAAGAGTAAACTTGGGGCCTTATGCCCACCTAGGTGCTCCCCACACTAGTTGAGTCACTCTGTCTTTGGGGAGATAGATACTGGCAAAGACAAGAATAAATCAGTGCTCTGTGACTGTCAATACTGTTTTTGCTTTGAAACAGGCAAGAAAGTGGATTGACTTTTTAAAGAGAGTAACAAGAAATTTGTAAGTTGTTATAATTGAATATGATTAAAATATAAGTATTGACATTTTTGATTTTTGTTTTTCTTTTTGTTTCTTCCTTTCCTCTGAGTATCAGTCTGAAGCAAAAGATCAACATATTTTCTTTGTTGACCAGTTAGTATATACTCTGTATTGTTATAAATGTGAAATTAACTTTGAGCAAAAGATAAGTATTATTGTCTCATTTTAGAGGTAAAAAAAATGTGATTCATAGAGATTAATAAGTTTACTCCAATTCATACAATGAGGCAGTAATTCCCCTGACAATTTTGCTTGGGGCAAATTATAAATGAATATCATACTGCAACATATGCCTACATACATGAAAGCTATAACTCACACCAACCAAGGTAAAGAACTTGTGTGTTAACGTATGCTCTCTCCTCCACTGTTAACAAATATACTTTTTAAAAAATTTTTATTTTATATTGGGCTCTAGTTGATTTATAATGTTGTGTTAGTTTCAGGTGTACAGCAAAGTGATTCAGTTATACATATACATGTATCTGTTCTTTTTCAGATTCTTTTCCCATTTAGGTTATTGCAGAGCACTGAGCAGAGTTCCCTGTGCTATTCAGTAGGTCCTTGTTGATTATCTATTTTATACATAGTGGTGTGTACATATCAGTCCCAACCTCTCAATTTAGCCTTTCATAACAACATAGACGTCTAGGTTCAATTCAGAGCATGTGATACACACCACCCTCTTCCCTTCCAACCAGACTCCATCCAGCACATCCCGGGAGTCAGAACTCCCATTTCCAACCTCTGCCCATACTTTCTCCCATGCTCAGCTGACCCTAGCCCATCATGCCTTGGTCCCCACACTAGTCTTGTCCCTGGCCCATCTTCCCCAAGGAAGAGGCACCTGGATGAGGCCTGCAGAGGCCCAGGAAATGGGTTTAAAGAATTTTGAGGTCTGGAGACCTGAAAGAATCATGGTCTAAACTGGGATGGAGGAGGAGCAAAGGTTCCAAGTAAGCTCATCACCTGCCAGACAGAGTCCTCACGTACGGGGAGAAACTCAAGATAAACAGGGTCAGAGCAGGACCCTGTGAAACAAGGGAGCCCAGGATAGGGGTCCCTCCTTCCTGGTCTAAGGGAGATACTGCAGCCTGGAAGTCGTGATTGAAAGGAATTGATTCAAACTAAGGTCATGTGACTCAAAACCTGGTATTTTAAACAGTCTACCTTGCTGACTTCCTAGTGCTTTCAGTAAAAAAAAGAAATAAAAATGTGAACCTGGCTAATGATTTCAGAAACAAAAGCGAAAAATTTCAAGCATCAGGCCTCAGGGCAGAACCCTGAGGTCCCTGTGTGCCCTTGAATAGTGGCCACAGACCCCACATCAGAGCTTCCATTAAACTGAGATAGGTTGATAGGTTTCTTTCTTTGGGGTCTTCTTGAATTGAGCCTTTGGAGCCCAGGGCCACTTATCTGCAAGTTGTGCCTAAGATAAGATGTTCAGGGCTCTGCAGATTTCCCAGCTGTGCTTCCAGTGAGCGACACGAGCTTTGGGATGCTTTGTGTCTGCGATCACTGGGAAAGGGCGGCCAAGATAAATGCCAAGAAGAGGGATTTTTCTCGTCTGTAGTTTGAACACCGAAACTGATAAGAGAGAAAGGCCTCCACAGACTGACCCCAAAAGCAAATGCAAAGCTGAACAAAAGTGAGCCCTGAATATAAGAAGATAAGGCAGTTGCACAATTGGTAACTGGCTGTCGGATATCCATCTGTTCAAGTCACAACCTTATCCTACAGCATACACTGGAGCCAAAAAACGTGTATAATAAAAATATGTCTCAAGGTCTCCACTATTAAAATAGGTCAAGACATCCAATCAGATTGAAAGAAAATAAGGCAAAGCCTGACTCAGTTGAAAAATGGAAGGTGCTGTCTGATCAGATAGATAGCCTACTTACTTAAACCATGTCGACGTGTATCAATAAGGACAAAGCAGTGCTGGAATGGAGGAAGCAGAACAGTCTTTACATTAAAACATGTGCAAGTATAAAGAAGACGTCTCTAAATAATTTTTAAAAATCAGATGTTAGATTACTCAGGAGGGAGTGTGGCAGTGATATTGCATAAGGACCATGAGTTGCAGGTCATAGGCACACCCCTCTTTTGCAAAATTAGGTCAAGGACTGGCAGAGGTGAATGTCTAGGACACTAGCATTCCTTAAATGTTCCAAGACAGCTCAGGGTGACCTCTGTCCAAGCTGAATACCTGAATTATGTAAGTTTTTAAGGAGGTGAATGAGAATACCTGTTGAGCTGGTGATTTGGCAGTTTTTAAATTTGTAAATTCAATGACTTTGTGTCTTTTTTGACCAAGGCAAGATGTGCCTGCATCAAAATTTCCTACCAAAGATTTATGCCAGTAAGTTCATGGGTATCATTCGTTTTTAGATTCCACAGAAACATGGGGGGAGGGATAGATTAGGAGTCTGGGATTAACAGATACACACTACTGTATATAAAATAGATAACCAACAAGGACCTACTGTGTAGCACAGGGAACTCTACTCAATATTCTGTCATAACCTATATGGGAAAAGAATCTGAAAAAGAATGGATATATGTATATATATAACCGAATCACTTTGCTGTACACCTGAAATGAACACAACATTGTAAATCAACTGTACTCCAATATAAAATAAAATTAAAATTAAAAAAATCATGTCAATTATTCATGTTCCAAAGACCAAAAGGTACTTAACCGGCCATCTCAAAATGACTGAATCAAAATGTCAGATCCTTTTTTCTTCTACCCCAATGTTCCCACCATTAGAATTGGTATGCTTATCACACTATACACATCCAGTGTTTGCTTCCAAGGATAAGGTCATCAGTCCCATGAAACAGAGCTTCTTGACTGCTTGGTTGTGTCAGGGAATGGGTTATTTTTGTCTAGACCCATTAATTCTCTGGCCTTGGAGATGCTGGGTAGGGGCTGGGTAGACTTTCTGTTCCAAGACTGGACCCCCTCCTACTGCACTGTACAAACATAATTATTCAGTGTCGTGATTTGGGATAGGTTGGAAAACATTACTAGGTGTGTCCAGAAAAGAGAAAGATGAGACTGGGTTGAATAAATCATTTAAAATGAAAAAGGAAAGAGAATAGATTCTAGGAGAGAGGAATAACCAGAGACACAATTAGGGAGCACAGTGAGACTTTGTGAAGGAAATAATAGTCCACGGCGGGCGGGCGGGGGGGCGGTGGCATTCTGACGGAGCACCTTCAGGCCACAAGACAACAGTGGAGGCGAGCTCTTTCGTCTGAAAGGACTGGGGTGGGGTGCGGCTACATAGAGAGAAAGAGGAGGTCTGGGGCAAAGATGAGACATGATGAAAGCAGGGTTCAGAAAAATACCTCACTTAATTGCATGCACACACGACTGATGGGAAGAGAAGAACATGGAGTCCAGGAAATCTGAGATGGGTCTCTGAACCTGTACCTTTTCAGTTTTCATCTGGAAATCTGGCCTCCCAAAGATACAGTTATCGTTCTCTCCTTCTTTTCAAATTGACTCCATGCATTTTTTAAAAACTAGTTTTCTGTTTGAGAAATTCATCTTAGTTTTCTTTTTAGGTTTTAATTGAGTGTGCCTGTGACATAAACCTATTTTTCTTGTTCGTCCTATAGATAGCTGTCATCAAAACTTAAGCAGAGAAGGAGCTTATTTCTAAGATATTTTTCGTTTTCCCAATCCTTGATCTGGACATCTAGTTTTCATTTATTTTCTTGAGTTCAGATAAGATGGATTGCTTTGGCTTATGAAGTAGGTACTTTCTATAGCAATAAACTTTATTTTTAAATATGTTATGAAAGTGGATAGAAAAGGTCTTTAATAAGAACTGGCTGTAGCATATAAACATCAGACATTTTTGTATAGAATGTGCTTACTGAAAGGCAATCTGAAGGCTGAGAACTTTTCAGAAATCATCTGCTTTGCCCTTCACCTCTTTAGAGGAGGGCAGAAAAGAAAAAGGGAAACAGTAGGTTAAATCATTAAATTTTAGAGTCAAAATAATATAGCTCCAGCTTTATTATTGCACAGAAAAGGGAGGAGTCAGTGAATTAAATAAATTTTAATACAGCTTCCTTGCCAGTCGTTAGCTGTGTGTTGATGATAAAACTATTTTTCTCTGAGCCTATTTCCTCATCTGTGAAATTAGATAATAGTGTTTACCTTACAAAACAGTTGAAATGATGAAATCGTACAGTGTATGTAAAACACCAGTCATGAAGTAAGCGTTGAAGAAATCATACCTATACACTATTATTTAATTAACATTATTTTTATAAAAATAAATTTAGAACATGACGGTAAAGATTCTTTGCTTTTGTTTGGAAAAGTAAAGAATTCAATGCATGAGTCTGCTAGACTCTAAGCATGAGAAAATGCATAATCCCGGAGGTCATTTCTTCATGAACCTTAGCTCTTGACCTTGTTCACAGAAAGAAGTGATGAGACATAGAAAGAGTGGTGAGAGTCTTGATTCTGATATTTACTAGCTGAACGGCCTTAAGAAAGTCACGTAAATTTTCAAGCTAAGACGTTTATGAGTATTAAATGCAATATAGCGTGCAATGTACCCACTATGTTAATTAGTTTCCTGTCCTCAGCACCTCACATCTAACATTAGAATGCTACCACACTTTTCTACTTACCAGTCTTATTTTGGGTTCAGAAAATATAGTGGGTGATATAGCAATATACTGTGGGTGATTATACATATGTGGACTAAAATTAAAAATAGGTTTCAAAGAATGGTGTCCTGTTAAGGAGCAGTGGATGAGCCGTGGGTTTCCTGGTAGCTTGAAGAGAAAGACAGACTTCCAGCTTTCCCCGTATTGAGTATATCATCTGCTGCCTTGATTATATCATCTGTCAGTCTCCCGACCTGAGACTTAGCCCTGGCCATTAAAATTGCTGACCAGAACAACCAAAATTTCTATTTCCCACTCACAGAACCAGAGCTGGGCTTCTGGTATGGTCTCAGCCAAGAACCCCAGAGGGAGACTAGTGGGAGTGCCACTCATAAAATCAGTGCCCTTTGTAGTTTACTTCTTATCCTCACCTGAGCTCTGAAACAGACATTATTTATATCAATGTTTTGGATGTTGACACTGAAGTAACTTGTATACATCACAGAAGAGCTGGTGTAGGTTCACAGATTTGTGTGATTCTGAAGTATATAAGCCAGGGCTAGGCTGAAGAAACAGAAGGCAAGCTACATATGCAAATTTACATTTTCTTGTAGTTTCATTAAAAAAAGCAAAAAGAAACAGTTGACATTCTTTTAATAATATATCTTACTGACCCAATAAACCAAAATATTATTTCAATATATAATAAGGTAAAACTATTTATTAATCAGATATTTTGCTGTTTTGTATTGTCTTTAAAAGAGAAACTCTTTTTAAACTCCTTTTATGAGGTATGATTGACATACAAAAAACTGTACATACTTTATGTATACAACTTGATGAGTTTGGACATATACGTCATGAAACTATCACCACAATCTATTCCATAAACATATTCATCACCAAAATTTCCTCCCACCCTCTTTATTTATTATTATTTGAGGGTGGATTATAAGAACACTTAATATAAAATCTACTCTCTTAAGAAATTTTAACTGTACCACACAGTATTATTAACTATAGGTGATGTGCTATGTAGTAGACTCTAGGGTTTATTCATCTTGCATAACTAAAACTTTGTATGTTTTTACTAATACCTCCCCTGGCCCTGGCAATCATCATTCTGTTCTCTGATTCCATAAGTTTGACTATTTCAGATGCCCTATATGGGTAGTGTCATGTAGTAATTGACATTCTGTGTCTGGCTTATTTCACTTAGGGTGATGTCTCCAGGTTCATCCATGATGTCACAAATGTCATGATTTCCTTCTTTTCTAAGGCTCAATGACATTCCTTTATATGTGTGTACCACTTTTTCTTTTCTTTTTTTTTTTTAACATCTTTATTGGGGTATAATTACTTTAAAATGGTGTGTTAGTTTCTGCTTCATAACAAAGTGAATCAGTTATATATATACATGTGTTCCCATATCTCTTCCCTCTTGAGTCTCCCTCCCTCCCACCCTCCCTATCCCACCCCTCCAGGTGGTCACAAAGCACCCAGCCAATATCCCTGTGCCATGTGGCTGCTTCCCACTAGCTAGCTACCTTACGTTTGGTAGTGTATATATGTCCATGACGCTCTCTCGCCCTGTCACAGCTCACGCTTCCCCCTCTCCATATCCTCAAGTCCGTTCTCCAGTAGGTCTGTGTCTTTATTCCTGTCTTACCCCTAGGTTCTTCATGACATTTTTTTCCTTAAATTCCATATATATGTGTTAGCATATGGTATTTGTCTTTTTCTTTCTGACTTACTTCACTCTGTATGACAGACTCTAGGTCTATCCACCTCATTACACATAGCTCAATTTCGTTTCTTTTTATGGCTGAGTAATATTCCATTGTATATATGTGCCAAATCTTCTTTATCCATTCATCCGATGATGGACACTTAGGTTGTTTCCATCTCCTGGCTACTGTAAATAGAGCTGCAATGAACATTTTGGTACATGACTCTTTTTGAATTTTGGTTTTCTCAGGGTATATGCCCAGTAGTGGGATTCCTGGGTCATATGGTAGTTCTATTTGTAGTTTTTTAAGGAACCTCCATACTGTTCTCCATAGTGGCTGTACCAATTCACATTCCCACCAGCAGTGCAAAAGTGTTCCTTTTCTCCACACCCTCTCCAGCATTTATTGTTTCTAGATTTTTTGATGATGGCCATTCTTACTGGTGTGACATTATATCTCATTGTAGTTTTGATTTGCATTTCTCTAATGATTAATGATGTTGAGCATTCTTTCATGTGTTTGTTGGCAGTCTGTATATCTTCTTTGGAGAAATGTCTATTTAGGTCTTCTATCCATTTTTGGATTGGGTTGTTTCTTTTTTTGTTATTGAGCTGCATGAGCTGCTTTTAAATTTTGGAAATTAATCCTTTGTCAGTTGCTTCATTTGCAAATATTTTCTCCCATTCTGAGGGTTGTCTTTTGGTCTTGTTTATGGATTCCTTTGCTGTGCAAAAGCTTTGAAGTTTCATTAGGTCCCATTTGTTTATTTTTGTTTTTATTTCCATTTCTCTAGGAGGTGGGACAAAAAGGATCTTGCTGTGATTTATGTCATAGAGTGCTCTGCCTATGTTTTCCTCTAAGAGTTTGATAGTTTCTGGCCTTACATTTAGGTCTTTAATCCATTTTGAACTTATTTTTGTGTATGGTGTTAGGGAGTGATCTAATCTCATACTTTTACATGTACCTGTTCAGTTTTCCCAGCACCAATTATTGAAGAGGCTTCCGTTCTCCACTGTACATTCCTGCCTCCTTTATCAAAGATAAGGTGACCATATGTGCATGGGTTTATCTCTGGGGTTTCTATCCTGTTCCATTGATCTATCATTCTGTTTTTGTGCCAGTACCATACTGTCTTGATTGCTGTAGCTTTGTAATATAGTCTGAAGTCAGGGAGCGTGATTCCTTCAGCTCTGTTTTTCATTCTCAAGATTGCTTTGGCTATTCGGGATCTTTTGTGTTTCCATACAAATTGTGAAATTTTTTGTTCTAGTTCTGTGAAAAATGCCAGTGGTAGTTTGATAGGGATTGCATTGAATCTATAGATTGCTTTGGGTAGTAGAGTCATTTTCACAATGTTGATTCTTCCCATACAAGAACATGGTATATCTCTCCATCTATTTGTATCATCTTTAATTTCTTTCATCAGTGTCTTATAATTTTCTGCATACAGGTCTTTTGTCTCCTTAGGTAGGTTTATTCTTAGATATTTTATTCTTTTTGTTGCAATGGTAAATGGGACCGTTTTCTTGATTTCACTTTCAGATTTTTCATCATTAGTGTATAGGAATGCCAGAGATTTCTGTGCATTAATTTTGTATCCTGCAACTTTACCAAATTCATTGATTAGCTCTAGTAGTTTTCTGGTAGCATCTTTAAGATTCTCTATGTATAGTATCATGTCATCTGCAAACAGTGACAGCTTTACTTCTTCTTTTCCGATTTGGATTCCTTTTATTTCCTTTTCTTCTCTGATTGCTGTGGCTAAAACTTCCCAAACTATGTTGAATAAGAGTGGTGAGAGTGGGCAACCTTGTCTTGTTCCTGATCTTAGTGGAAATGCTTTCAGTTTTTCACCATTGAGGATGATGTTGGCTGTGGGCTTGTCATATATGGCCTTTATTATGTTGAGGAAAGTTCCCTCTATGCCTACTTTATGGAGGGTTTTTATCATAAATGGGTGTTGAATTTTGTCAAAACCTTTCTCTGCATCTATTGAGATGATCATATGGTTTTTCTCCTTCAATTTGTTAATATGGTTTATCACATTGATTGACTTGCGTATATTGAAGAATCCTTGCATTCCTGGAATAAACCCCACTTGATCATGGTGTATGATCCTTTTAATGTGCTGTTGGATTCTGTTTGCTAGTATTTTTTTGAGGATTTTTGCATCTATGTTCATCAGTGATATTGGCCTGTAGTTTTCTTTCTTTGTGACATCCTTGTCTGGTTTTGGTATCAAGGTTATGGTAGCCTCATAGAAGGAATTTGGGAGTGTTCCTTCCTCTGCTATATTTTGGAAGAGTTTGAGAAGGATAGGTGTTAGCTCTTCTCTAAATGTTTGATAGAATATGCCTGTGAAGCCATCTGGTCCTGGGCTTTTGTTTGTTGGAAGATATTTAATCACAGTTTCAATTTCAGTGCTTGTGATTGGTCTGTTCATATTTTCTATTTCTTCCTGATTCAGTCTTGGCAGCTTGTGCATTTCTAAGAATTTGTCCAATTCTTCCAGATTGTCCATTTTATTGGCATAGAGTTGCTTGTAGTAATCGCTCATGATCTTTTGTGTTTCTGCAGTGTCAGTTGTTACTTCTCCTTTTTCATTTCTAATTCTATTGATTTGAGTCTTCTCCCTTTTTTTCTTGATGAGTCTGGCTAATGGTTTATCTATTTTGTTTATCTTCTCAAGGAACCAGCTTTTAGTTTTATTGATCTTTCTATTGTTTCATTGATTTCTTTTTCATTTATTTCTGATCTGATTTTTATGATTTCTTTCCTTCCGCTAACTTTGGGGTTTTTTTGTTCTTCTTTCTCTAATTGCTTTAGGTGCCAGGTTAGGTTGTTTATTCAAGATGTTGCCTGTTTCTTAACGTGGGCTTGTATTGCTATAAACTTCCCTCTTAGAACTGCTTTTGCTGCATCTCATAGGTTTTGGGTCGTCGTGTCTCCATTGTCATTTGTTTCTAGGTTTTTTTAATTTCCTCTTTGATTTCTTCAGTGATCACTTCGTTATTAAGTAGTGTATTGTTTAGCCTCCATGTGTTTGTATTTTTTACAGATCTTTTCTTGTAATTGATATCCAGTCTCATAGTGTTGTGGTCAGAAAAGATACTTGACACAATTTCAGTTTTCCTAAATTTACCAAGGCTTGATTTGTGACCCAAGATATGATCTATCCTGGAGAATGTTCCATGAGCACTTGAGAAAAATGTGTATTCTGTTGTTTTTGGATGGAGTGTCCTATAAATATCAATTAAGTCCATCTTTTTTAATGTATAATTTAAAGCTTGTGTTTCCTTATTGATTTTCATTTTGGATGATCTGTCCATTGGTGAAAGTGGGGTGTTAAAGTCCCCTCCTATGAATGTGTTACTGTAGATTTCCCCTCTTATGGCTGTTAGTATTTGCCTTATGTATTGAGGTGCTCCTATGTTGGGTGCATAAATATTTACAATTGTTATATCTTCTTGTTGGATCGATCCCTTGATCATTATGTAGTGTCCTTCTTTGTCTCTTCTAACAGTCTTTATTTTAAAGTCCATTTTGTCTGATATGAGAATTGCTACTCCAGCTTTCTTTTGGTTTCCATTTGCATGAAATACCTTTTTCCATCCCCTTACTTTCAGTCTGTATGTGTCTCTAGGTCTGAAGTGGGTCTCTTGTAGACAGCATATATAACGGTCTTGTTTTTGTATCCATTCAGCCAATCTGTGTCTTTTGGTGGGAGCATTTAGTCCATTTACATTTAAGGTAATTATCGATATGTATGTTCCTATTCCCATTTTCTAATTTGTTTTGGGTTCATTATTATAGGTCTTTTCCTTCTCTTGTGTTTCTTGTCTAGAGAAGTTCCTTTAGCATTTGTTGTAAAGCTGGTTTGGTGGTGCTGAACTCTCTCAGCTTTTGCTTGTCTGTAAAGGTTTTAATTTCTCCATCAAATCTGAATGAGATCCTTGCTGGGTAGAGTAATCTTGGTTGCAGGTTTTTCTCCTTCATCACTTTCAGTATGTCCTGCCACTCCCTTCTGGCTTGCAGGGTTTCTCCTGAGAGATCAGCTATTAACCTTATGGGGATTCCCTTGTGTGTTATTTGTTGTTTTTCCCTTGCTGCTTTTAATATGCTTTCTTTGTATTTAATTTTTGACAGTTTGATTAATATGTGTCTTGGCATATTTCTCCTTGGATTTATCCTGTTTGGGACTCTCTGTGCTTCCTGGACTTGATTAACTATTTCCTTTCCCATATTAGGGAAGTTTTCAACTATAATCTCTTCAAATATTTTCTCAGTCCCTTTCTTTTTCTCTTCTTCTGGAACCCCTATAATTCAAATGTTGGTGTGTTTAATGTTGTCCCAGAGGTCTCTGAGACTGTCCTCAGTTCTTTTCGTTCTTTTTTCTTTATTCTGCTCTGCAGTAGTTATTTCCACTGTTTTATCTTCCAGGTCACTTATCTGTTCTTCTGCCTCAGTTATTCTGCTATTGATCCCATCTAGAGTATTTTTCATTTCATTTATTGTGTTGTTCATCATTGTTTGTTTCATCTTTAGTTCTTCTAGGTCCTTGTTAAATGTTTCTTACATTTTGTCTAGTCTATTTCCAAGATTTTGGATCATATTTACTGTCATTATTCTGAATTCTTTTTCAGGTAGACTGCCTATTTCCTCTTCATTTGTTAGGTCTGGTGCATTTTTATCTTGCTCCTTCATCTGCTGTGTGTTTTTCTATCTTCTCATTTTGCTTAGCTTGCTGTGTTTGGGGTGTCCTTTTTGCAGGCTGCAGGTTTGTAGTTCCCGTTATTTTTGGTGTCTGTCTCCAGTGGCTAAAGTTGGTTCAGTGGGTTGTGTAGGCTTCCTGGTGGAGGGGACTAGTGCCTGTGTTCTGGTGGATGAGGCTGGATCTTGTCTTTCTGGTGGGAGGTCCACGTCTGATGGTGTGTTTTGGGGTGTCTGTGGACTTATTATGATTTTAGGCATCCTCTCTGCTAATGGGTGGGGTTGTGTTCCTGTTTTGCTAGTTGTTTGGCATAGGTTGTCCAGCGCCATAGCTTGCCTGTCGTTGAGTGAAGCTGGGTGCTGTTGTTAAGATGGAGGTCTCTGGGAGATTTTCGCCATTTGATATTATGTGGAGCTTGGAGGTCTCTTGTTGACCAGTGTCCTGAAGTTGGCTCTCCCGCCTCAGGGGCAGAGCCCTGACTCCTGGCTGGAGCACCAAGAGCCTTTCATCCACATGGCTCAGAATAAAAGGGAGAAAAAGTAGAGAGAATTAGTAGAAGCATGAAGAAAGAAAGAAAGAAAGAAAGAAAGAAAGAAAGAAAGAAAGAAAGAAAGAAAGAAAGAAAGAAAGAAAGAAAGAAAGAAAGAAAGAAAGGAAGAATAAAAGAAGGAAAGAAGTCAAGAAGGAAAGAAAGGAGGGAGGGAGGGAGGGAGGAAGGAAGGAAGGAGGGAAGGAAGGAAAAAGTACAGAAAGAAAGAAGATACAGTAAAATAACGTAAAGTAAAGTATAATAAAGTTATTGAATTAAAAAATAATTATTTAGGAAAAAAAAGGGATGGATAGAACCTTAGGACAAATGTTGGAAGCAAAGGTATACAGACAAAATCTTACACAGTAGCATACACATACACCCTCACAAAAAGAGGTAAAGGGGAAAAAAATCATAAATCTTGCTCTCAAAGTCCACCTCCTCAATTTGGGATGATTCATTGTCTAAAGGAGGGAAGGAAGGAAGGAAGGAAGGAAGGAAGGAAAGAAAGAAAGAAAGAAAAAAAGAAAGAAAGAAAGAAAGAAAAGTATAATAAAGTTATTAAAATTAATTTTTAAGAAAAGAAAATAAAAGAAAAACAATGGACAGTTAGAACCCTAGGACAAATGGTGGAAGCAAAGCTATACAGACAAGATCTCACACAGAAGCATACACATACACATTCACAAAAAGAGGAAAAGGGGAGAAAATCATAGATCTTGCTCTCGAAGTCCACCTCCTCAATTTGGGATGATTTGTTGTCTATTCAGGTATTCCACAGATGCAGGGTACATCAAGTTGATTGTGGAGCTTTAATCCGCTGTTTCTGAGGCTGCTGGGAGAGATTTCCCTTTCTCTTCTTTGTTCAGACAGGACGGGGTTAAAGGAGCCACTGATTCAGGGCCTGTGGCACACTCAGGCCGGGGGGGGGGGGCGGGGGAGGGAGGGGCACGGCGTGCGGGGCGGGCCTGTGGCGGCAGAGGCCGGCATGACGTTGTACCAGCCTGAGGCCCGCCGTGCGTTCTCCCGGGGAAGTTGTCCCTGGATCCTGGGAACCTGGCAGTGGCGGGCTGCACAGGCTCCCCAGAAGAGGGGTGTGGATAGTGACCTTTGCTCGCACACAGACCCCTTGGTGGCGGCAGCAGCAGCCTTAGCGTCTACCACCCATCTCTGGGGTTCGGACTTTTAGCCGCGGCTCGCGCCCATCTCTGCGATCCGCGCTTTTAGCCGCGGCTCGCGCTCGTCCCTGGGGTCCGCGCTTTTAGCTGCGGCTCACGCCCCTCTCTGGGGTTTGCGCTTTTAGCTGCGGCTTCCGTCTGTCTCTGGAGTTCCTTTAAGCAGTCCTCTTAAACCCCTCTCCTCGCGCACCAGGAAACAAAGAGGGAAGAAAAAGTCTCTTGCCTCTTCGGCAGGTGCAGACGTTTCCCCGGACTCCCTCCTGGCTAGCCGTGGTGCACTAACCCCTTCAGGCTATGTTCAAGCCACCAACCCCAGTCCTCTCCCTGCGCTCCAACCAAAACCCGAGCCTCAGCTCGCAGCCCCGCCCGCCCCATCGGGTGAGCAGACAAGCCTCTCGGGCTGGTGAGTGCTGGTCGGCACCGATCCTCTGTGTGGGAATCCCTTCGCTTTGCCCTCCGCACCCCTGTTGCTGTGCTCTCCTCCGCGGCTCCGAAGCTTCCCCGCTCCGCCTCCCGCAGTCTCCGCCGGCGAAGGGGCTCCTAGTGTGTGGAAGCCTTTCCTCCTTCACGGCTCCCTCCCACTGGTGCAGGTCCCGTCCCTATTCTTTTGTCTGTTTTTTCTTTTGCCCTACCCAGGTATGTAGGGGAGTTTCTTGCCTTTTGGGAGGTCTGAGGTCTTCTGCCAGCATTCAGTAGGTGTTCTGTAGGAGTTGTTCCACGTGTAGATGTATTTCTGATGTATCTGTGGGGAGGAAGGTGATCTGCATGTCTTACTCTTCTGCCATCTTCCCAGCACCCCCCCCCCACTTTTTCTTTATCCATTTATCTGTCCATGGACATTTATGTTGCTTTCTTGTCTTGGGAATTGTGAATCATGCTGCAATGAACATGGGAGTGCAGATATCTCTTCAAGATCCTGATTTTAATCCCTTCGGATATATACCCAGAAATGAAATGGCCAGATCATAATGCAGTTCTATTTGTAAATTTTGTGTGTGTGTGTGTGTGTGTGTGTTACATGGGCTTCTCACCGTTGTGGCCTCTCCCATTGCGGAGCACAGTCTCCAGACACGCAGGCCCAGCAGCCATGGCTCACGGGCCCAGCCGCTCCATGGCATGTGGGATGCTCCCAGACTGGGGCACGAACCCGTGTCCCCTGCATCGGCAGGCGGACTCTCAACCACTGCACCGCCAGGAAGCCCTATTTGTAATTTTTTTGAGGA
This sequence comes from Orcinus orca, assembly GCF_937001465.1. Classification (NCBI taxonomy): domain Eukaryota; kingdom Metazoa; phylum Chordata; class Mammalia; order Artiodactyla; family Delphinidae; genus Orcinus; species Orcinus orca. Next base: position 14,423,137 of record NC_064565.1, on the reverse strand, counting down.
CACTGTATTCTGTTCTCCACTTGTGGCTGTAACAAGTTACATTCTTGCCAATAGTGTGCAAAGGTTCCAATTTCTGTACATCCTCACCAACACTTATTATACTTTGTGTTTTTGATAATAGCCATCCTAACTGGTGTGAGGTGATATTTCATTGTGTTTTTGATTTGCATTTCTATGATGATTAGTGATGTTGAGCACATTTTCATATACCTGTTGGGTCATCTCTATGTCCTCTTTGGAAAAATATTTATTCAATTCCTTTGCCCATTTTTAATCAGTTTATTTGGTTTTTGCTACTGAATTATAGGAGTTCCCTACATATTTTGGATATTAATCCTTTATCAGATGTATGGTTTGCAGTTAATTTCCTCATTCTACAGGTTGCCTTTTCATTTTGTTGTTTCCCTTCTTGTGCAGAAGTTTGATGTAGTCCCAACTGTCTGTATTTTTTCTTGTTTCTGTGCTTTTGATGTTATATCCAAGAAATCACTGCCAAAACCAATGTCAAGAAACTTTTGCTCTCTGTGTTTTTCCTGGGAGTTTTATGGTTTCAGGTCTTATATTTAAATCTTTAATCCATTTTGAGTCCAAATAATTGACAGGTTCAATGTAACCTTTATCAAAATTCCAATGGCAGTTTTACACAAATAGAAAAATAAATACTAAAATTGGATATGAAACTACAAAGACCCTGATTAGCCAAAGCAGTTTTAAACAAGAAGAAAACCTCAAACTGGAGGCAGTACACTGCCTGATTTCCAAATGTGTTACAAGCTGCAGTAATCAAAGCAATATGGTAATGGCATACAAAGAGACATACAGACATGAAACAGAATCGATAGGTCAGCAATAGCCCTGCTTATATATGGTCAACTGATCTTCAACAAGGGTGCCAAGAATATACAATTGGGAAAAGATAGTCTCTTCAACAAATGATGTTGAGAAAACAGAATGTTCACGTCCAGAAGAAGGAAACTGAACTCTTACCTTATGCAATAGCACATTGTAATTTAGACGAGCAATGCCAATTGCTCAATAACCACATATAGAATTGCCAGGTGGATGCTTTCACTAAACTGCACTGCCTCTCTAACAATCCCCCTCTTTTCACACATGCCACATAAAGCATGTCAGTTATACACTACACTTTAATTTTCTGATGCTCATGCAGGCTTGAAAGGAACCAAATGTTAAAGAAAAAAAAATCCTCCTTTATATAAATTTCCCTGTATTTTTTCCAATAATGAGTTTCTAAATATCATGATCAGAGAATGTATTTCACTGCCATTATCTTAAAAACTTAATCCAAACACTCAAAGCACCATGTCTGCTTATGGACCCCGAACCCAGCATGCTCAGCCTTTGACCTGAGCTCCTACTTTCAAAATTAGTAGAGGAGGGCTTCCCTGGTGGCGCAGTGGTTGAGAGTCCGCCTGCCGATGCAGGGGATACAGGTTCGTGCCCTGGTCCGGGAAGATCCCACATGCCGCGGAGCGGCTGGGCCCGTGAGCCATGATGGCTGCTGAGCATGCGCATCCGGAGCCTGTGCTCCGCAATGGGAGAGGCCACAACAGTGAGAGGCCCGCGTACCGCCAAAAAAAAAAAAAAAAAAAAACAGTAGAGGACTCTCCAGCCTGGGCCCATATCCTGCTTCATTGTCTTCATGGCTCCATCATCCCCTGGCTATGGATGCCTCATACTGAAATATTTGTGTCTGTTTAATTTCTGACCCATTACTCTAATCTCTGGTCACTTTGTAATCTGTAATCCCTCCTCCTGTGCCTGCCTTGATTCTTTTTCTTTTCTTCTGACTTGATTCTTGACACACTGCTTCCCTTATCTTCTGAGAGAAGTACCTCTTTACCATGATTTTTCTCACAGCTTGCTTGGCCCTTGGAACTATTTCTCAGTCTCACCCATCATCTCTAGTATTCATTGCAATTGCTGCTTGTTCACTGAGCTTTGGAACTTCACACACTGCATGATATAGGTCTCATCAGACGCCTTCCCCAATGGCCTAGAAGGGACTCCAGCTTTTTATGCGATCATCAGCTTCCTCCTCACTTGGATTCTTCATGGGACTCTTATTTGTCTGGCCAAGCTTTGCTGCCAATGGAACTGTCTAATGTCTGTCAAAAGTTTATTTTTTTTCCCCTTAATTTCAAGTGTTATGAGGTTTCTCAGAAATAAGCCCAGCATCCTTATTCAGCAAACTTCACATTGAAACATCTGTACTCCTGAGAAATATTTTAAGAGCCACAAAAGCCAAAGGTATATGAGAACAACTTCACAAACAAGAGTTTCCCCATGAATTTAGATTTACTATGTGTGATAGAATGCAGTTCTGAAGTTAACAAGCCCAGGGACTAGGAAATAAAAAGCAAAGAAAACACATATCATATGCCTTAGAACATGGCAGTCAAGTTCTGATAGGAAATGAATAAAAACAAAAGACCTTCAAAAGCAAGATGTTATCTCTGGATTTAACTTAAAGAAATGTTTGAGGGATTCCCTGACGGTGCAGTGGTTGAGAGTCCGCCTGCCGATGCAGGGGACACGGGTTCGTGCCCCGGTCCGGGAAGATCCTACATGCTGTGAAGTGGCTGGACCCGTGAGCCATGGCCTCTGAGCCTGTGCGTCCAGAGCCTGTGCTCTGCAATAGGAGCGGCCACAACAGTGAGAGCCCCGTGTACCGAAAAGAAAAAAAAAAAAAAAAAACTAATTAAGAAAATAATGCATCAGCCTATCTCTCATTTGCATTTATGAAAATATGCCCCTCAGTGTATTGAAATTACACCTACATCTAGTTAATGTCAAAATATGGATTCCTCAAAGCATGTACATGTTCAGATTATGGACCCAACACAAGTAGAGGCCATTTCGGCCCAAACTTCCAACAGTTCAAGTTGAGTCTTAGTGAAAAATATTTTCCCTTTTGCGGAATTTAGGTATTTTAACCAAGTCTAAAATTCAATTAAACATGCGACATGCTCTTTCCCCCAATTTCATCTATGAGAAGGGACTTAGGACTGTTCTTCTCCAGGCTGCTCAAGAAAATATATTTTGGAGGGGATTATTTGAGGGGTGTTACACATTTAAGGAATAATACAGACAAATTAATGTGTACCCACGGGAAAAGCACTAGGACAGTAAGCATATTAAAACCAAGTCAAATGGGAAAGGGTGAAAAATATTACAGATCTCCAATCTAAAGGTTGTTATTCTGTCAGGATTGGAAGTAGGTGACATGGAGTTCCCATGACAAGAAGAAAAAGCCATAAAAAGCGACTTCCCTGATGGCGCAGTGGTCGAGAATCTGCCTGCCGATGCAGAGGACACAGGTTCGATCCCTGGTCCTGGAAGCTCCCACATGCCACGGAGCAACTACTGAGGCTATGCTCTAGAGCCCACGAGCCACAACTACTGAAGCCCGTACACTCTAAAGCCCATGCTCCACAGCAAGAGAAGCCACCACAATGAGAAGCCCATGCACTGCAATAAAGAGAAGCCCATGCACTGCAACGAAGAGTAGCCCCCGCTCACCGCAACTAGAGAAAAGCATACACACAACAACGAAGACCCAATGTAGCCAAAAAAAAAAAAAAAAGCCGTGAAGAAAAAGGGACTCAGGAAACATCATCCAGCTGGACCATCTCCTACAGGCGATGGTGCAGACACAAGATGGCGGACTTGAGCTGAATGACCTTGAAGGGCCCTTCCAGCCTGGAGATTCTATCACAAAATATTCCTCTCCTGTAACCACATGTAAAATATAAATGTTGCTTCCCGGGTGCAACCAAGAACAGACTGCTTTTAATCATGTCAGAAAAGGGGTTGCCTGCTAGTGAGGAGTTTGTACCTTGACCTGGGGCTTGTTTTATCATAAATAATCAACAAGGCACATTGCCATGCAAGGCAAGGTTGGCCTCGGCACATTTTCCTGGCCTCATCTCATTAGATGAAAAGTGGAAACCCCAGGCTGTCTTTGGCCTTTGGGCAAGGAAGCTTTTATTATTATTCACTAGTCATGAATAATCTGCAGCTAAAGAAGAGAAACCATAAGAGTCTTATAAATCACAAGTCCTGGTGGTGAGTTTGCCATATTTTCAAAATGGATATGATATTCAAGAACTGTGCAGATACCTCAACAGTCTATATGCCTATTCCTGCCTCTAGGAAACCCCAGTATTTATTTCTTATATAAGTGATTGGGTACCACCAATCCTCCTTACCTTTCTGCTCCAAAAATTTTACTGTATACCACTGTGTTACATTAAAATAAATATTGAGGCAATCATCTTATTATTATTATTAACAGTGACCCTAGCACATCAGTTAGAAATAGGTCTATCTGCTAACAAGAACAGTTTTACTGTGTGTGTGTATGTGTGCACGCACGTGCGTGATTATTTGTCTTTTGCAATTAGAAATCTCACTACAGGAAATTCAGGGCTGGTAGAGCAAATGTCAAATAACAAGTAAGTGCAGTAGCTAGGATGCGGATCTGCATTTGTCTGAGGTCAAGGCCCATGCATTTGCAATCATCATGTCGGTATACAGAAAGAGCCAGCTTCAGGAATCAGGTCATCCCGTAACTGACCTTGTTACCTTCCTGCCAAGGGCTCCTATATTTCAGTAGATGGAACATCAATGTTCTTATTCTGTTAAGCTCTCAGTGCCAGTTCATCCTCCAGTGGATATTTGCAGCATCTTCCCTAAATGTAATTAACACTAAGAAAGCTAAAGGAAATTTTAGGATTTAGATGACATATTTTACAAATACAGATGAAGCCAGTCCTTGAGTTAGAAGGGATAATAAGATCATCGATTTGCTCAAAATATCCAAGATCATCAGGCATAATAGACCCAATGCTATATTTAAGGAGAGACATTGACAATAACAAGCTCATAATAATCTATAAACAGATTATGCTCATTTAATTAATTCCCACAGAAGTAGTCACAAATTATTTTCAAAAGAAAAAAATACTGGAAAAATGTAGTCATTCAATAAAAAAAAGAAGGCATTTACTCCTACAGAGAAGTAATCCAAACAGACCTTAGAAAACATTTACCTTTGCCTAATTATTCATGATAGTCAACTTTATATGGAAATTACCAAATCTTAATACCCCATATGGCCAAGCGTGTGTTTGCTTTTCTGTCCACAATTAAAACAAAGCCCTAGACAGACAGTGACTTCAACATTTTCAGCAAATTAAAAGAAATTTTGAACAAACAGGCCTCAAGAGGATGATGCAGTATCTTTCCTGAGTGATCAAAAGTTTAAGATGATGTAGAATGGTTTCATCAGACCCAGTCATGTCATTCCAAGATGCAGTTTCTTTTTCTTTTATTGAAGTATAGTTGATTTACAATGTTGTGTTAATTTCTCCAAGATGTGATTTCTGACTGAAGAATGATGACCTTTGACAAATAGCTCACACTAAATTACAGAGATACAGACCCATATTGAGTTAGAGTTGGTTTCCACCCCTTGATTCTACCAATGCATTGAATGGATCTTTTTCCTCCTTCCTTCCAATCTTCTATTCTTTTCACACTTCTCCCTTTTAATTATGTCCTAAGTTCTGTACGAGAAAGCACTATACCTCCTTAAAAGATGTTCTGCCATAATTTACCGTGTGTTTGGTTTATGCCTCAGGTTACATAATATGTGTAAGGTTTGTTTCTTTCATTCTTACACTTTTACATTCAGTATTTCCTGAAGGATCCCTAGGTGTCAATAGTTTGGCATCATTCTCTCTGGAGAGCTAAAAAAGACAGGTTCTAGAAGGTGCCATTGTTAGCTGCCCCAAAGCCCAGATAGAGCTAAAACTAGAATGACCATAGGCTAGTATTCCTGGGACAGTACTAGTTTATGCCTATTGTCTGACCATAGCTATTTATGGTGAGATTTTTTCACCTTCAGATGTGCTGGTTTGGCGAATTATATGTTCATTCTAGTTAGAACCATAGAAAATGTGGTTTCTTAAGTTGGTGACCATGTCAGCCTGTCTTCCCATGTGTAGTAACTAATAATTAAGAAACCTCAGGTCACATAATTTGACAAGGTAGTGCCATTGTTCTTATGCAAAGACGAGCTCCAATGCCTAACAGAAAACAGAGTGCCCACCTAGAACTCTCTGTGCAGCATTAGCTTGTATAATAAAAGGAATGATAGCTAACATCTATTGATTCTGTCTTAAGTACCAGGCTGTGCGACGGGCCCTCAGCCACCATCTAACCCTCAGCGACAGTCTTAGAAGGTGGGCATGTTGATTTCCATTTTCTTGAGGACACTGAGGTTCTAATATGGGAAGTGAGATGCCGAGGGGGCCCAACTATAACGTCAATGGAACTGAACTAGGGGATGATATTTATGGATTCATTATATTAGAACAGTTCTACTCACAAATTACACAGAACCTGTTCTCACTTCGTTGTGGATATGGTGGGGACAATGAACTGGGATGGAAGGATGGGGCAGGGGTCACAACCATTGTGTTGGATGAGTCTGTGTGGTTTCCCACTCTCTCGTGGAATCTGCTGGATTCAGGGGCTCCTCCTAGCGTTCTCTCTGGCCACCCACACTCCACCCTTCCCAATCCCTACATATGCACATGATTCTTTGTCACCAGAAAATGATGTGTGTTTAAACTTTGTCCCATGGCTTTCAGGCTTCTAGCATCATCCTTCAGTTAATTCCCAAACATATAGCTTAAACATCTATCTAGAGTTTGCTTGTAGAAAACTTAGTATCCCCACCTATATCAGAGAATTTCTATTGATGGCTTTCAAGACCTGACTGCTATTCTTAATCTCCCATTCTATTTTTAAACTTCTTTTCTTACAACTTTTTTTTTTTTTTTTTTTTTTTTTTTTTTGCGGTACGCGGGCCTCTCACTGTTGCGGCCTCTCCCGTTGCGGAGCACAGGCTCCGGACGTGCAGGCTCAGCGGCCATGGCTCACGGGCCCAGGCGCTCCGCGGCATGTGGGATCTTCCCGGACCGGGGCACGAACCCGCGTCCCCTGCATCGGCAGGCGGACTCTCAACCACTGCGCCACCAGGGAAGCCCCCCACTCTCTTTTATTTTTTTAAATTTTCATTTTATATTGGAGCATAGTTGATTAACAATGTTGTGTTAGTTTCAGGTGTACAGCAAAGTGATTCAGTTACACATATATACCACTCTCTTTTAAGCGTCCCAGTCACCTTCTCTGTGATCACTGCTTGCTAGACGTTTCCTACAATACCATTTGAACAAGGCTGTTTATTGGACAGAGTGGACTTTTACTGAAACTTTGAGGAAAATGTAGAGTGATCATAGCATCAAATGGAGACCACAAAACATTGAAGATTGAATGTCACTCTCCCTACATTCATTTGCTGATCTCCAGCTCTGGATATCTTACTTGGCCTCTCCCTTTGTAAAGCCCCATTCCCTGGAAACATCAAATCCTCAAATCAAGTTCCTTCCCTTATTCCATCTTTTTACAGGGTCCCAGGTCCCAGGGGAAAAAAATATATTTTTACCTACAGCTATTAAACAAGTCTAAAAGCAACACACAAAAATATCCCTCTATATCAGAATAATTACTTCAGCCAAAGGTCAATTCCTTTTGCTGTTATTATACTCTCCCATTTAATGGCCTCTGTCTATACTTTCCCATAACCACTATATTCATTGAGCTGTCTTCCTAAACAGAGGAGTAAGCTCTCTTTCTTCTGCTACCATTCTAGAACAAGGAAATCTTGACATCAGCTTTTAAGCTAGCAATTTTCTTCTAATGATAGAAATAAAATAGATTTAATTAATCACTAAAAATGTATTTATTGAGTACCTGTAATGCTTCAGGAATGTGGCAAAGATTACGGGGCTACAATACAGCATAATATATAGATCCTCAAGGAGCTTTCATGTCATTTGAAGACAACATATTCTCCAAGAACAGATAAAAAGGAGAAAGAGCATAAAAAGGCTGATGCTTCTGCCACATTCCCTTCTCCTACCCAGTTAGACAAAACTGGTTTGAAGATTAAAAGGAAAGCATCTATGGAAAGAAATATGTTCTTTAAACTTTACATAAATTAATTGAAATTAATTTGATGCCTATTTATTTTCCAAATCCCCATCCCTGGAGTCAAGTGATGGCTCCCAAAATAAAATACTCTTTGCAAAAAAAGTATTTTAAAGCCATTTTGTTAAATATCTTAGTGCACTCAAAGTAGAAAACGTAGACTGATGAAAAACACTTTACCATGGAAAGTTTAAGGTGAACGATTTTGGCTCGAAAGAGATAATTGTTTTGTTTTGTTTAAAAGAGGTGTTTAAACATGGAGGTGTTTAAAAGACTCCCATGTCCATAAAGCTGGTGTCATTCTGTACCTCAACCCCAAGGAAAAACCAGCTAATTGAGGAAACTTGGCGAAGGCAGATTCTTCTGGGACCAATTAGATAAGAATAGGAGAAATGAGAGTTTGCTTTCTTTCTTCTGTGGTGGTTTCCACACATCCGCTGCAGGGTTGTTGCTGACCAAGTATGGAGGCTGGATAGGATCTTTCAAGCAAGAAAGTAAAAAGCATCTTTTACAGCTGTACTTACCCAGGCTCAGGCCAAATACCTGGCATCTTTAGTAATTAACCCAAGCACTTCCTCATATGAACATGTAATTCCTCCCAGGAGCCCTGATGGCATGTCAGCAATCTACCATGTTTGAAATGCAAAGACTCAAAGCAGTGTGGTTTTCATGCTTTCAAGACAGGTTTCAAAGCATAAACAAATTACATAAGCACAGATTCTAATGAGTATAGAAACTCAATAAGGGCAAAATGTATTACTGATGGCCAAACAACAGGCTTTGAAATCAAATACACTTGAGTTTGAATCCAGCTTTTCAAAAGCAAAGTAGCTGAGTAATTTGGGTCTAACATTTAGTTACTATGAGCCTCAGTATACTTAGTTCTAAAATGGGAATAATATTCATTCTGGGGTTTACAAGTGATGGGTATAAAGAGTCAGGTGCTCAATAAGCTATAGCCATGTGGTTGAAATAAAAGTGATGTATAGCATCCTCTCAGAACTATTCTCCCTTAATTCATCACTGGAATTGTCTGTGATGGCTAGTGCATGGCATGCATGCATTCTGACTGGTCCAAATCTTTCCAGTATATATATATTCATAGCATCGGGCACCTCTTCTCAATTTTTCACAGTTGAAATTTTCTATTTATTCCTGTATGTAGTTGAAATGTGTCTCCTACCAGATATAAGCTTCTTCAGGGCAAGCACCATTTTTCTGGTTATGTTTTGTTTTGCTTTGTTTTGTTCTTTGCATTGGTAGAAGCATCCCCAGGGCGCACAGAGATACCTAGCCCATGATTGGCACACACAGATATTGATCAAATGAAATTTTACGACCTTTCAAAAATAATGTTTTCTAATTTCACAAGTGAGAAAGTTGCAGCTCCGAAAGAACCATTTTCCTAAAGTGACATTGGTAATAAATGGAGGGCCTGAGATGCAGACCTAAAAGTGATTATCTAGAGTCAATACAGTTTCTATTAAGACAGACAATGTCTCATTACCATCCTCTTCTCTTACAGATGAATAAACAGAAGCTTAGAAGATGTTAAATAACTTTCCAGACAGATGTTTGCAGAGCTAGGGCTCAAACACAGGCCTCCAACTAGATGTCCAGAGCTGCTTCTCTCTAACCAGTTTTCTGTTCATCATAAAAACCATTCTCAGGATGGAGCCTTGACTGTCCTCTGCTGTTTGCTCAGGATTTGTTTGGCTCAGGCAGGAACAATTCTTTTTTTTTTTTTTTTGCCCTCAGTGATCTAAAAGAGTCAGTCCCACCAGAGTCTTAGATTGGCCTGGCATTGGATGGGAGGTGGGCTTCAGCTGCCATCTGTTTGCTTGTTCTAGTGTTTGCTGGACAGCATTTCCCCTGAATATGTCTGACGGACAGTAGGGCCTTTTTATCACCTGAAAGTGTCCCTCGGGTTCTACCACAATAGGGTGTGGGAGTGTCAGGCTGTTGAGTGATTAAATAAAAGAGATTGCAAGTTTCACAAGCTCTGGAACACAGGGGTGAACAATCTACCCTTAGGATCCACTGGGGCACCCACATGAGTGCCACGGCTGCAAAGATCCTGACAGATGTGCCTTTGGAGTCCAGGTGTAGGCTCTATGAGTTGTGGGTTCTTGGAAGCCAGGACGGATGCAGGCTTCAGTCAAGCATCTCAGATGTAACTTTTCCATCCTTCCAACTGAAATAAATTCAGAAGAAAACAGGAAACCGACTCGGTCTTGGCAATATTAACTTTTGCTAGGAAGCTTTGCCTAGTCCACTGAGAATAGAAGAGGGTATCTCCCGTATGCTAGTCCCAGTAACTGTACTTGAACTCTATTCACTCTAAGTGAAGTAAGGCAGACAGAGAATGATATCACATGATATCGCTTATATACAGAATCTAAAATAATAATAATAATACAAATGAACTTATTTGCAAAACAAAAACAGACTTATAGACTTAGAGAACAAACTTACAGTTACTGGGGATAGGGGGCAGGGAGGGATAGATTGAGAGTTTGGGATTGACATGTACAAACTACTGTTTTGTTTTTTTTTTTAGCACGTCAACTTTTTATTAAAGTTAAGAAAAATTAAACTTATAATTTTTAGGAATACACATGTATGTCTTTTCTTTTAACATCTTTATTGGAGTATAATTGCTTTAAAATGGTGCATTAGTTTCTGCTTTGTAACAAAGTGAATCAGCTATACATATACATATATCCTCATATCTCCTCCCTCTTGCATCTCCCTCCCACCCTCCCTATCCCACCCCTCTAGGTGGTCACAAAGCACCAAGCTGATCTCCCTGTGCTATGTGGCTGCTTCCCACTAGCTATCTATTTTACATTTGGTAGTGTATATATGTCCATGTCACTCTCTCACTTCATCCCAGCTTACCCTTCCCCCTCCCCATGTCCTCAAGTCCATTCTCTATGTCTGCATCTTTATTCCTGTCCTGCCCCTAGGATCATCAGAAACTTTTTTTTTTCTTAGATTCCATATATATGTGTTAGCATATGGTATTTGTTTTTCTCTTTCTGACTTACTTCACTCTGTATGACAGACTCTAGGTCCATCCACCTCACTACAAATAACTCAATTTCATTTCTTTTTATGGCTGAGTAATATTCCATTGTATATTTGTGCCACATCTTCTTTATCCATTCATCTGTCGATGGACACATGGTTGCTTCCATATCCTGGGTATTGTAAATGGAGCTGCAATGAACATTGTGGTACATGACTCTTTTTGAATTATGGTTTTCTCAGGGTATATGCCCAGTAGGGGGATTGCTGGGTCGTATGGTAGTTCTATTTTTACAAACTACTGTATTTAAAATAGATAGAGACTTCCCTGGCAGCCCAGTGGTTAAGACTTTACCTTCCAGTGCAAGGGGTGTGGGTTTGTTCCCTGGTTGGGGAGCTAAGATCCCACATGCCTCACTGCCAAAAAATCAAAACATAAAAAAAAGTAATATTGTAACAAATTCAATAAAGACTTTAAAAATGGTCCACATCAAAAACTAATCTTTAAAAAAATAAAATAGATAACCAACAAGGACCTACTATATAGCACAGGGAACTCTGCTCAATATTCTCTAATAACCTAAATGGGAAAAGAATTTGAAAAGAACAAATACATGTATATGTATAACTGAATACTTTGCTGTGTACCTGAAACAAACACAACATTGTTAATCAACTATGCTCCAATATAAAATAAAACTTTGAAAAAAAATGATTTTCTACATAGAATACTTCCGGGGGAGAATGTTTAAAAAAAAAAGACTAGGAAGCACCAGGATAGCTGAACTGGTGGAAATATCCAAATATTTCCTTGCCAACTGGTAAAATACTCAAGTTATCCAAATAGCCCCCCTTACTTTGTTTCCATCCTGTCCTCTCCCCACCCTGTCTTTTCTGGACCCACCATGTAAAAGGTACAGCTAAGAACCTCCATGACCCATTTAGCATTGGTTTCCATACTGTGATGCCAGAACTCTGGTGGGCAATAACTTATTAAATATTTTAAATCCTACTCTGCTTCTGAAATTGCTTTGACTTCTCTGGTTTCTCTGTTAGACCATAAACATTTTGAAAGCGAGAACTGGGCTTACCTCACTCTTTCAGCCCTCACCCCTAGCACAGAATTGGAAACAGCCTGTGTTCTCAAGAAATTACAATACACAGAGCAGCTCTTCAGTACAGTTCGCTATTTTAAAACAGGTTAGTGGTTGAAGTGTGAATATATACATTCAACGGTGTGGATGTGTATTTTATGCTCCCCAGGGACCATGGCTAGTTTTCATTTATAAGATCACAGGCAGCCTTCTCTTCGTCAGTCGTTATTACCCAAATGCTTCTGTAAAACTGGAGTGGGTGCAATTTCATAGGAGCCACAGAATTAGCTTCATGAACTATGCCAGCTTTGGCAGCTTTTCTGTTTCCTGGCACACCTGGGAATATGCAGGACATAGGATAAGCATTCTTCTCATAGAGTCCTCATAAGTGAAATTAACTATATGCTACATAATACACATAAGCAGTAGGGATTATCTGGATTCTTTTAAAATTTCCTGCCCACTTTTATATGCTGGCTTGCATCTCCCCTGTTTTGGAGTTTTCCTCCTTCCACATGCTCATAAATGGAATCCTGGGTGTGGGGTACGTGTTAAAGCTGTTTGAAATATTTACACGTTTCCTAGAACATCATTAAATGCAGGGAGTTTGGTCACTTGCATACCTTTTCATCTGGAATAATAAAAAATATTGTTATTAACAGTATGTCTATTTAGTCAATATTTTTTGTATTGATCTCCCACCAGATGACAGGGGCTTTAAATACATTGCCTTTTCTTTTGATCACATACTCTAAGATTGATATACTTTTTTTTTTAACATCTTTATTGGGGTACAATTGCTTTACAATGGTGTGTTAGTTTCTGCTTTATAACAAATTGAATCAGTTATACATATACATATGTTCCCATATCTCTTCCCACTTGCGTCTCCCTCCCTCCCACCCTCCCTATCCCACCCCTCCAGGTGGTCACAAAGCACTGAGCTAATCTCCCTGTGCTATGTAGCTGCTTCCCACTAGCTATCTACCTTACGTTTGGTAGTGTATATATGTCCATGCCTCTCTCCCGCTCTGTCACAGCTCACCCCGCCCCCTCCCCATATCCTCAAGTCCGTTCTCCAGTAGGTCTGTGTCTATATTCCTGTCTTACCCCTAGGTTCTTCATGACGTGTTTTTTTTTTTCTTAAATTCCATATATATGTGTTAGCATACGGTATTTGTCTTTCTCTTTCTGACTTACTTCACTCTGTATGACAGACTCTAGGTCTATTCACCTCATTACAAATAGCTCAATTTCGTTTCTTTTTATGGCTGAGTAATATTCCATTGTATATATGTGCCACATCTTCTTTATCCATGCATCCGATGATGGGCACTTAGGTTGTTTCCATCTCCGGGCTATTGTAAATAGAGCTGCAATGAACATTTTGGTACATGACTCTTTTTGAATTTTGGTTTTCTCAGGGTATATGCCCAGTAGTGGGATTGCTGGGTCATAGGGTATTTCTATTTGTAGTTTTCTAAGGAATCTCCATACTGTTCTCCATAGTGGCTGTACCAATTCACATTCCCACCAGCAGTGCAGGAGTGTTCCCTTTTCTCCACACCCTCTCCAGCATTTATTGTTTATAGATTTTTTGATGATGGCCATTCTGACTGGTGTGAGATGATATCTCATTGTAGTTTTGATTTGCATTTCCCTAATGATTAATGATGTTGAGCATTCTTTCATGTGATTGTTGGCAATCTGTATATCTTCTCTGGAGAAATGTCTATTTAGGCCTTCTGCCCATTTTTGGATTGGGTTGTTTGTTTTTTTGTTATTGAGCTGCATGAGCTGCTTGTAAATTTTGGAAATTAATCCTTTGTCCGTTGCTTCATTTGCAAATATTTTCTCCCATTCTGAGGGTTGTCTTTTGGTCTTGTTTATGGTTTCCTTTGCTGTGCAAAAGCTTTCAAGTTTCATTAGGTCCCATTTGTTTATTTTTGTTTTTATTTCCATTTCTCTAGGAGGTGGGACAAAAAGGATCTTGCTGTGATTTATGTCATAGAGTGCTCTACCTATGTTTTCCTCTAAGAGTTTGATAGTTTCTGGCCTTACATTTAGGTCTTTAATCCATTTTGAGCTTATTTTTGTGTATGGTGTTAGGGAGTGATCTAATTTCATACTTTTACATGTACCTGTCCAGTTTTCCCAGCACCACTTATTGAAGAGGCTGTCCGTTCTCCACTGTACGTTCCTGCCTCCTTTATCAAAGATAAGATGACCATATGTGTGTGGGTTTATCTCTGGGCTTTCTATCCTGTTCCATTGATCTATCTTTCTGTTTTTGTGCCAGTACCATACTGTCTTGATTATTGTAGCTTTGTAGTATAGTCTGAAGTCAGGGAGCCTGATTCCTCCAGCTCCATTTTTCATTCTCAAGATTGCTTTGGCTATTCGGGGTCTTTTGTGTTTCCATACAAATTGTGAAATTTTTTCTTCCAGTTCTGTGAAAAATGCCAGTGGTAGTTTGATAGGGATTGCATTGAATCTGTGTATTGCTTTGGGTAGTAGAGTCATTTTCACAATGTTGATTCTTCCAGTCCAAGAACATGGTATATCTCTCCATCTATTTGTATCATCTTTAATTTCTTTCATCAGTGTCTTATAGTTTTCTGCATACAGGTCTTTTGTCTCTTTAGGTAGGTTTATTCCTAGATATATTATTCTTTTTGTTGCAGTGGTAAATGGGAGTGTTTTCTTGATTTCACTTTCAGATTTTTCATCATTAGTGTATAGGAATGCCAGAGATTTCTATGCGTTAATTTTGTATCCTGCAACTTTACCAAATTCATTGATTAGCTCTGGTAGTTTTCTGGTAGCATCTTTAGGATTCTCTATGTATAGTATCATGTCATCTGCAAACAGTGACAGCTTTACTTCTTCTTTTCCGATTTGGATTCCTTTTATTTCCTTTTCTTCTCTGATTGCTGTGGCTAAAACTTCCAAAACTATGTTGAATAAGAGTGGTGAGAGTGGGCAACCTTGTCTTGTTCCTGATCTTAGTGGAAATGCTTTCAGTTTTTCACCATTGAGGATGATGTTGGCTGTGGGTTTGTCATATATGGCCTTTATTATGTTTAGGAAAGTTCCCTCTATGTCTACTTTCTGCAGGGTTTTTATCTAAATGGGTGTTGAATTTTGTCAAAAGCTTTCTCTGCATCTATTGAGATGATCATATGGTTTTTCTCCTTCAATTTGTTAATATGGTTTATCACATTGATAGATTTGCGTATATTGAAGAATGCTTGCATTCCTGGAATAAACCCCATTTGATCATGGTGTATGCTCCTTTTAATGTGCTGTTGGATTGTGTTTGCTAGTATTTTGTTGAGGATTTTTGCATCTATGTTCACCAGTGTTACTGGCCTGTAGTTTTCTTTCTTTGTGACATCTTTGTCTGGTTTTGATATCAAGGTGATGGTGGCCTCGTAGAATGAATTTGGGAGTGTATTTCCCTCTGCTATATTTTGGAAGAGTTTGAGAAGGATAGGTGTTATCTCTTCTCTAAATGTTTGATAGAATTCGCCTGTGAAGCCATCTGGTCCTGGGCTTTTGTTTGTTGGAAGATTTTTAATCACAGTTTCACTTTCAGTGCTTGTGATTGGTCGGTTCATATTTTCTATTTCTTCCTGATTCAGTCTTGGCAGGTTGTGCATTTCTAAGAATTTGTCCATTTCTTCCAGGTTGTCCATTTTATTGGCATAGAGTTGCTTGTAGTAATCTCTCATGATCTTTTGTATTTCTGCAGTGTCAGTTGTTACTTCTCCTTTTTCATTTCTAATTCTATTGATTTGAGTCTTCTCTCTTTTTTTCTTGATGAGTCTGGCTAATGGTTTATCTATTTTGTTTATCTTCTCAAAGAACCAGCTTTTAGTTTTATTGATCTTTGCTATTGTTTTCTTCATTTCTTTTTCATTTATTTCTGATCTGATTTTTATGATTTCTTTTTTGCTAACTCTGGGGTTTTTTTTGTTCTTCTTTCTCTAATTGCTTTAGGTGCCAGGTTAGGTTGTTTATTCGAGATGTTTCCTGTTTCTTAAGGTGGGCTTGTATTGCTATAAACTTCCCTCTTAGAACTGCTTTTGCTGCATCCCATAGGTTTTGGGTCGTCGTGTCTCCATTGTCATTTGTTTCTAGGTTTTTTTAAATTTCCTCTTTGATTTCTTCAGTGATCAGTTTGTTATTAAGTAGTGTATTGTTTAGCCTCCATGTGTTTGTATTTTTTACAGATCTTTTCCTGTAATTGATATCTAGTCTCATGGCGTCGTGGTCGGAGAAGATACTTGATACAGTTTCAATTTGCATAAATTTACCAAGGCTTGACTTGTGACCCAAGATATGATCCATCCTGGAGAATGTTCCATAAGCACTTTAGAAAAATGTGTATTCTGTTGTTTCTGGATGGAGTGTCCTATAAATATCAATTAAGTCCATGTTCTTTAATGTATCATTTAAAGCTTGTGTTTCCTTATTGATTTTCATTTTGGATGATCTGTCCATTGCTGAAAGTGGGGTGTTAAAGTCCCTTACTATGAATGTGTTACTGTAGATTTCCCCTCTTATGGCTGTTAGTATTTGCCTTATATATTGAGGTGCTCCTATGTTGGCTGTATGAATACTTACAATTGTTATATCTTCTTCTTGGATTGATCCCTTGATCATTATGTAGTGTCCTTCTTTGTCTCTTCTAATATTCTTTATTTTAAAATCTATTTTGTCTGATATGAGAATTGCTACTCCAGCTTTCTTTTGGTTTCCATTTGCATGCAATATCTTTTTCCATCCCCTTACTTTCAGTCTGTATGTGTCTCTAGGTCTGAAGTGGGTCTCTTGTAGACAGCGTATATATGGGTCTTGTTTTTGTATCCATTCAGCCAATCTGTGTCTTTTGGTGGGAGCATTTAGTCCATTTACATTTAAGGTAATTATCGACATGTATGTTCCTATTCCCATTTTCTGAATTGTTTTGGGTTCATTATTGTAGGTCTTTTCCTTCTCTTTGTTTCTTGCCTGGAGAAGTTCCTTTAGCATTTGTTGTAAAGCTGGTTTGGTTGTGCTGAACTCTCTCAGCTTTTGCTTGTCTGTAAAGGTTTTAATTTCTCCATCAAATCTGAATGAGATCCTTGCTGGGTAGCATAACTTGGTTGCAGGTTTTTCTCCTTCATCACTTTCAGTATGTCCTTCCACTCCCTTCTGGCTTGCAGTGTTTCTCCTGAGAGATCAGCTGTTAACCTTATGGGGATTCCCTTGTGTGTTATTTGTTGTTTTTCCCTTGCTGATTTTAATATGTTTTCTTTGTATTTAGTTTTTGACAGTTTGACTAATATGCGTCTTGGCTTATTTCTTCTTGGATTTATCCTGTATGGGACTCTCTGTGCTTCCTGGACTTGATTAACTATTTCTTTTCCCATATTAGGGAAGTTTTCAATTATAATCTCTTCAAATATTTTCTCAGTCCCTTTCTTTTTCACTTCCTCTTCTGGACCCCCTATAATTCGAATGTTGGTGCGTTTAATGTTGTCCCAGAGGTCTCTGAGACTTTCCTCAGTTCTTTTCATTCTTTTTTCTTTATTCTGCTCTGCAGTAGTTATTTCCACTATTTTATCTTCCAGGTCACTTATCCATTCTTCTGCCTCAGTTATTCTGCTATTTATCCCATCGAGTATTTTTCATTTCATTTATTGTGTTGTTCATCATTGTTTGTTTCATCTTTCATTCTTCTAGGTCCTTGTTAAATGTTTCTTACATTTTGTCTAGTCTATTTCCAAGAATTTGGATAATATTTACTGTCATTATTCTGAATTCTTTTTCAGGTAGACTGCCTATTTCCTCTTCATTTGTTAAGTCTGGTGTGTTTTTATCTTGCTCCTTCATCTGTTGTGTGTTTTTCTGTCTTCTCATTTTGCTTATCTTACTGTGTTTGGGGTCTCCTTTTTGCAGGCTGCAGGTTCGTAGTTCCCGTTGTTTTTGATGTCTGTCCCCAGTGGCTAAAGTTGGTTCAGTGGGTTGTGTAGGCTTCCTGGTGGAGGGGACTAGTGCCTGTGTTTTGGTGGATGAGGCTGGATCTTGTCTCTCTGGTGGGCAGAACCACCTCTGGTGGTGTGTTTTGAGGTGTCTGTGGACTTATTATGATTTTCGGCAGCCTCTCTTCTAATGGGTGGGGTTGTGTTCCTGTTTTGCTAGTTGTTTGGTATAGGGTGTCCAGCAGTGTAGCTTGCTGCTCGTTGAGTGATGCTGGGTGTTAGTGTTGAGATGGAGATCTCTGGGAGATTTTTGCCGTTTGATAATATGTGGAGCTGGGAGGTCTCTTGTTGACCAGTCCTGAAGTTGGCTCTTCCACCTTAGAGGCAGAGCCCTGACTCCTGGCTGGACCACCAAGAGCCTTTCATCCACACAGCTCAGAATAAAAGGGAGAAAAATCAGAGAGAAAGAATTAGTAGTAGTAGAAAGAAAGAAAGGATGGAAGGAAGGAAGGAAGAAAGAAAGAAAGAAAGAAAGAAAGAAAGAAAGAAAGAAAGAAAGAAAGAGAAAGAAGAAAAGAAGGAAAGAAAGAAAGGAGGGAGGTAGGGAGGGAGAGAGGGATGGTGGGAGGAAGCAAGGAAGGATGGAAGGAGGGAAGGAAGGAAAAAAAGAGAGAAAGAAGATAAAGTAAAATGTAATAAAGTTATTAAATTAAAAAAATTATTAAGAAAAAAAAAGGACGGATAGAACCTTAGGGCATATGTTGGAAGCAAAGCTATACAGACAAAATCTCACACGGAAGCATACACATACACACTCACAAAAAGAGGAAAAGGGGAAAAAATCATAAATCTTGCTCTCAAAGTCCACCTCTTCAATTTGGGATGATTCATTGTCTAAAGGAGGGAAGGAAGGAAGGAAGGAAGGAAGGAAGGAAGGAAGAAGGAAGGAAGGAAGGAAGGAAGGAAGGAAGGAAGGAAGGAAGGAAGGAAGGGAAGAAAGAAAGAAAGAAAGAAAGAAAGAAAGAAAGAAAGAAAGAAAGAAAGAAAAAGAAAGAAGGAAAGAAGGAAAGAAAGGAGATAAAGTAAAATGAAATAAAGTTATTAAAATTAATTATTAAGAAAAAATTATGAAAAAAAAAAAAGGACGGATAGAACCCTAGGACAAATGGTGGAAGCAAAGCTATACAGACAAAATCTCACACAGAAGCATACACATACACACTCACAAAAAGAAGAAAAGGGGAAAAAATCATAAATCTTGCTCTCAAAGTCTACCTCCTCAATTTGGGATGATTTTTTGTCTATTCATGTATTCCACACATGCAGGGTACATCAAGTTGATTTTGGAGCTTTAATCCGCTGCTTCTGAGGCTGCTGGGAGAGATTTCCCTTTCTCTTATTTGTTCTCACAGCTCCCAGGGGCTCAGCTTTGGATTTGGCCCCGCCTCTGCGTGTAGGTCACTGGAGGGCATCTGTTTTTTGCTCAGACAGGACGGGGTTAAAGGAGCCGCTGTTTCAGGGGCTCTGGCTCACTCGGGCCGGGGGGAGGGAGGGGCGCGGAGTGCTGGGCGAACCTGCGGCAGCAGAGGTCGGCGTGACGTTTCACCCGACTGAAGCCCGCTGTGCGTTCTCCTGGGGAAGTTGTTCCTGGATGCCGGGAACCTGGCAGTGGCGGGCTGCACAGGCTCCCGGGAGGGGCAGTGTGGATAGTGCCCTGTGCTCGCACACAGGCCCCTTGGTGGCAGCAGCAGCAGCCTTAGCATCTCCCGCCCGTCTCTGGCATCTGCGTTTTTAGCCACGGCTTGCACCCGTCTCTGGGGTCCGCGCTTTTAGCCGCGGCTCGTGCCCGTCTCTGGAGTTCCTTTAAGCAGTGCTCTTAATCCCCTCTCCTCGCGCACCAGGAAACAAAGAGGGAAGAAAAAGTCTCTTGCCTCTTCGGCAGCTCCAGACCTTTTCCCGAACTCCCTCCCAGCTAGCCGTAGTGCACTAACCCCTTCAGGCTGTGTTCACGCAGCCAACCCCAGTCCTCTCCCTGCGCTCCTACCAAAGCCCGAGCCTCAGCTCGCAGCCCCGCCCGCCCCGGCGGGTGAGCAGACAAGCCTCTCGGGCTCGTGTGTGCCGGTCGGCACTGATCCTCTGTGCGGGAATCTCCCCGCTTTGCCCTCCGCACCCCTGTTGCTGTGCTCTCCTCTGCGGCTCTGAAGCTCCCCCCTCCGCCACCTGCAGTCTCCGCCCACGAAGGGGCTTTCTAGTGTGTGGAAACCTTTCCTCCACAGCTCCCTCCCACTGGTGCACGTCCCGTCCCTATTCTTTTGTCTCTGTTTTTTCTTTTTTTATTTTGCTCTACCCAGGTACGTGGGGAGTTTCTTGCCTTTTGGGAGGTCTGAGGTCTTCTGCCAGCATTCGGTAGGTGTTCTGTAGGAGTTGCCCCACGTGTAGATGTATTTCTGGTGTATCTGTGCGGAGGAAGGTGATCTCTGCGTCTTACTCTTCCGCCATCTTCCCCTTCGCCGCCAAGATTGATATTCTTATCTTCATTGTACTATGAGAAAAACCAAAAGCCAGAGAGGTTAAATAATTTCCCTGAGGTCATCCAGCTACTAATTGGTGGTTCTGGGATTCATCTCGAATCCACCTGGCACCAGCTGGCGACTGCCTTTCCCCTGGTGGTGCTGTGTGTCTCTATCATTCCTTCTTCACTGACTCACAACTTCTCAAAGGTGGCCTGCTCCTCCACCTTAGAAGCAAGCATGCCATCCTCACAGTTAGATTTTAGAGCAGTGGGTGTCAAATTCTGGGACCCTAGAATCAAGTAGGGAGATGCAACAATTACAGATGCTTGGGTTCTAATTCCAGCTCTTCTGCCTTAACTGGTCTCTAGTGGGTCTGGACGTTTGACTTTTTAAAAAGTTTTCTGGCAATTCAAATGTGCAAGAAAGTTAGAAATACAGTGTGCACATGAATCCCCTGGGGATTTGTTAAAGAAGATCCTGTATCTGTAGAACTGGGATTGAGCCTGCGTTTCTACATTTGCAGATACCCCCATTGACACCAGAGCTGCTGCTCCATAGATTTTCTTTTTTTCTTTTCTTTTCTTTTTTAATTTTTTATTTTATATTGGAGTAGAGTTGATTAACAATGTTGTGTTAGTTTCAGGTGTACAGCAAAGTGATTCAGTTATACATACACATGTATCTATTGTTTTTCAAATTCTTTTCCTATTTAAGTTGTTACATAATATTGAGCAGAGTTCCCTGTACTGTGCAGTAGGTCCCTGTTGATTATCCATTTTAAATATAGCACTGTGTACATGTCAATCCCAGACTCTCTAACTATCCCTTCCCCCCTTCCCCCTCTCCCCTTCCAGGAACCATAAATTTGTTCTCTAAGTCTGTGTGTCTGTTTTGTAAATAAGTTCATTTTTAGCATTTTTTTTAGATTCTGCATATAAGTGATAGTCGATATTTCACTTTTTCTGTCTGACTTACTTCACTCAGTATGACAATCTCTAGGTCCATCCATGTTGCTGCAAATGGCATGATTTTCTTCTCTTTAATGGCTAAGTAATACTCCATTGTATATATGTACCACATTTTCTTAGTCCATAGATTTTCAGTGCCCCAGAACTCCACTGTTTCTCCTCCCAGATGACCTGGCCCCTCTCCTCCAGAGGGTGCTCCTCCAGGGAGAAATTCTCCTGCCCAGAGTTTGCACTACACTCTCAGCTGCTCTCTTCCAGCAGATTCAATAAATCATGTGAAAGCTCCGGTTTCCACTAAAGCACCCTGTTAGCTGAGTAGAATAGAGGGTGCTGTGTAATGAAGTCCAGCTCACAAGTTCATTGCCTGAGTTTAATGCCTGCAGGGATCAGTTAGCTTTTCTGAACCCTTAGCCACAGACCCCAGGCTAGCCAACCCATAGATGTGTGTGCCTGGCCCTGAGGGATGAATGTTGCTTCCATCATGCACGAAATACTCACCAGAAAAGCAACCAGTGTCTGATTCTTACCCACAAAGAGGTCAACGGGATCATCTTGGTAGAAAATAGTCAACAATATCAGCTGTAACTAGAGGCTTACATGTTCTAGACATTGGGCTAAATATGTTAGAATTTTCATAATATTCTATTAGGTACGTTGTCTCATCCCCATTTTATAGATGAGGAGATGGGCTCATGGCTTTAATCTCTGACAGCATGCAGCCTGTAAGCAACCTGGAGTACAAGAACTCAGGCTAGGATGTTACCTGCTAAAACACATAAATTAGGGATGATGGATGATTTGCAGCCCGTTAGGTTGGAAACTTAAAAGTACATTCTTCCAAGCCTTATCCTGCCTATTAATTCTCTGTATTGTTCCTGCAATTTATAGTGATGATGACTGCCTCACTGATTCACTGTGATTCTAGAGAAGCATGAATCAGACCGTGCCTAGATTTAAAAAAAAAACAAAGGATTAACTATATAATATTGGGAGTATTTTAGCTACATCTAAGATGAGCAGCAACCTATCTACAGTTTTAACCGCCATAATAAGTGTCCTGGTCCTTCTGATGTGCCTTTTGATTTGTCATCAGTTACAAGGAACTACTTCTAGGCTAGGAACCTAGAAACTACTCCATTCAGCTTGAGATTTGATTCCTATGTATCTGACTATTAGGGTCTGCTTTATTCCCATAGGTAAGGTAACACCAATTTGGATGTAGTTGTTTACTTTTTAAGCAACAGATTCAAGGGGAAGCTACATCTACTTTGCTTTGGTGTTCAGAGCTATACATTTTTGAACTTTATAGCGAATATTGAATACTAAACAATGAGGAAAAATCAGGATTCCAGTAAGGTCTAAAGATGAGATAATTTAATACTAAAGCCAAATTGCTACACAATTAAGTACCAGATTGGCACAGCTTTCTGGAGGCATTCCTCATTACCTTTCCCTGTTCAGTTCATCAGTTACAGTCTCACTCTAAATCAAGTCAATCAATTTGTCAACAAGTTTTTATTGACAACTCTTTATACTGGGAACTACCCTCAGCCCTGGAACTTGAACCAGTCATATATAAGTCCTGCCCACATAGAGATTGTGTCCTTCCTTATAAAAGGACATTTTTCTTTTCTTTTTTTTTATTGATTTTTTAAAATATTCCTGTAGAGTCTTTTCTCTTATTTTAATGGAAGATCTATATAATCTGATAAATACTTTGTTTTTTGGTTAGCATTCTTCAGGTTGTTTCAGGTGATGGTAAAAAATAAAACTCATGGATTCCTACTATTTTAACTGAAATATTTCCCTAAACCTCCCTCTCCCCAGAGATTCTCCAACCTCTCCTCCTGCTTTATTTCCTTCCTGTTATTTTATCACTCTCTGAAATTATTTGTTTATACCTTTACACATTCTTCCCATCTTTCCATCACTGGGTCACAGAAGTCTTTGCTTAGTTTGGTGGTATGTCATCAAAACCAGAACAGGGCCTAGAAAATAGGATGCACTCAAACTATATTCCTTGGATGGATAAATGGATGAATAAAGGAATGAATATTGGCCACAGATTCGGTAGAAGAAAATTATACACTGGATGAGCGGTTAAACAAAGATGGCTTTTAGGCTCCTCTATCTAACCATAACATTTTAGGATTTTACAATTCCATTTCCTGATTACCACTAATAATAGTCACTTCTTGAGCCTGCAGTATATGAGCAAGGTGATTTGGTGACTAATGATCCAAGGACACTGTCGTCATATCAAAATAGAAGTCAGTATTGACATTTACCTGTGGTGTTGTGCTGAGTGCTTCAGTCTTCAAATATTTCTTGTGTGAAACCATTTTTTCCCCCTTTGGAATCTTCTGAAGACCATTTCACTAATTACAGATACCTTCCATTTTTGCTAGAGACCCCTGAATTGCTTTCCTCAAAATTGTTTTCAATGAAGTTGGTGACTATTGTTAACAAAAAACTAGAGAAATTAATGTAGTTCAAGTTTTCAGCTGTCTTAATAGTAAGTGATAATCGATATAAAATTGGTCTCCCATGGCTTAAATCTATGGCCATTTACAGGAGTGTGTTTAAAGAGTATGAAAAAGTATGAGTTTGTGTATACAAACTTGTCATTAGTCCCAATAATATTAAAACAAGAGCCTAACAATTGAAGCATCAGCACATTGCTTTGGTTTTAGGAGAAATAAAAGGAAGAAAAAAACATGCATTTTTTAGCAATTATCATTATGTATGTCTACAACATAGCTAGACAGTGGGCCAAGGGAACCAGATTCTCAAAGTATGTTATTTCCTTTAAAATTTACTGTAGTCCTGTGTGATAGGTGTAGCATTCCCATTTGACAGATGCAGAAGCTGAGGACCAGAGAGATAATGAGGAATTGAATCTGGATTTTGATCCAGATATGCTCCCTGTACCATGCTCTTTGCATGTTACAACATTGCCTCCTGTGGTCTAGGCTGATATTACACACAGTATAAAAGCGTTAAACGTGTTGGGTGTGTATATCCTTTCACCTAGTGATGTGCCTTTGGAGATATAGTCCCCAAAGCTTTATATATATATATAAAATATATTATATATATTACATACATTTTTATTATACATATGAATACATATATATTTTCTTTCTGGTGGTAGGATTATGAGTGCTTCATTATTTTATCATTTATATTTATTGTTTTAAATTTCTACAAAGAATGTTAGTTACATTTTAAATTTGAATTTTAAAGTTTCTGTTGGGCTTTTGGAGGGAATCTATAAATCTTTGGAGACTGATTTCAAAGAAAGAACTGCCTTGGAACTGCTGCAAGAAGCAGAATATTAGCTGGAGAGTCACTGATCTGCCTCAGCATCACATATCTGAAGATAAACTATTCATCAAGTCAAATCCAATGTGCCTTCCACTTTTGTTGTACTTCCTACAACTCAGTGGCTAATAGAATGCCATATTCAAATAGTATTGAGCTACTTAATGTGTTTTTCCCAGTGTGTTAAGTTTGAAAATCACTATAGAAGTTATTGCTACAATTATTTTCCACATTCATCTGCCAAAAGAAAGGGAAATCAATTCAGTACACATCTTGACTGCAAGGCTGTTATAAAAGATCCATTGTCTGCATCTACTCTGTACATGGATCTTTGAAATTAGAACCCACGATGCAACATACACTTTAGAAGAGTGATCTTCAACTGCCTGGCAGGCCCCAGGACTATTTGAAACATGATTTGGGGACCTCCAATTCAATTTCCATTACTCACAGGTCTTCACCGTTGTTTAGGCAGGTTCTAGACCCAATGATCTCACCCAATTGCTCAGTGATCTTCAGTAGGTCACCTGATCTTTTTCGATCTCAGTTTCTAATTGTATGAAATGGGAACTGTCACGTGTGCAGTTCATTCAGCAGGGATTTTACGATCTTTGTTGGTCATAGTGCTATTAGAGGAATGTGTGGTTATTGCAGGATACTGAACAGCAAGGTTATCTAAGTTCACAGAACAGGCCCACTTTCTGTTTCCACTTCTTACTTGCTATAGGCATTGGTAAGTCCCTGGACCTCCCTAAACCTCAGTTTCTCTATTCTTAAAGTAGATATGATTACATACATTCCTCACGGTTTTTGTGGATAGGAAATGAAATGATATGTGTGAAGAACTTGGCACAATGGCAGTCACAGAGTGAGTGGTCCACGGATGGTAGATGCAAATATCTAAAGATTTAGATGCAAATCATTTTCAGTGATTTCAATGTCGGTTCTTGTGTTTAGGTTTTGTTATTTTCTTTTGTTGAATGATAGGATAAAAATTACACACATCTGTGTGTATGTATTTATGTATTCATTATTGGAAAATTGGCAAGGAGAAAATGGAGCTGGGATCCATCATTCTATCACTGCTATCTACTAGAATTTTAAACTACTGTTAACATTTTGGTGCTTTTCTTTTTCATTTTTATTAATTCTGTAAGTATTTTCATAGATATAGTCATACATACTTCTGCAAGTCTTGTTATACATACTTCATTCAGTAACAAAACATAAGTACTTAATCTTGCTACTACAAATATTGGAAAGTTTTAATTAATATTTTCATTATATAAGTAATTATACATATATATTTTATTTAGAAACTACAGGTAATAAATTAAGAAAATTATAATCATTTGTAATTTCACTACTAACATTTGAAGATATTTACTTCTGGTCTTTCTTTATATGCATACATCTATGATTTACTCTAAGGTACTAGTGATTATAAGACCTACCATTACTTCCTAAGAAAGAAAAAAAAATGCTACCAAATCAACACTGACACCATGCTTTCTTATCACTTAGAACTTGTATGTCTTGAAATGACCCTCTTCAATTATATAGGCATAGGTTTTTATCATTGTATCATTCTTGTGCACACATAAGAAGAAAATAGATGCAAAATAAAATTGATAAGATATTTCTAAAATTCTTCCACATTCAGAATTGGTCTGTCCTGACTCACCTTTGACATATTCATGTCTATATGTCCAACATAATGTTATCTTCTGGGTTGTTGCTTTTCCATGTAAACAATGTGTTTTCAATGCTGAATCATTGTATGATATTTTACTATTATTTGAAATACCAATTAAACTCAACTCTTGTATTACCAACAACGGACATAGCTAATAGAGTGACAAAGCTATACCCCAGCTCTGTCCAAATCTACACAATTTTTATGTGGCCAGTACAACTACATGGTGGCCAACTAGGAGCCATTGATGGGGAGATGCACCCTGATTTCAGGCATGCTACAAGGTAAAAAGCATATACAGCTTAGAACTAGTGAAAAAGGAATATTTTACATATTTTTTCTCTTAGACTGCTTTATTTAACTTTATCATTTAAAACATTTCCATTCCATATTAATTTGGGAACATTTCCCAGTATCTTTAAAATTCTTCAAAAAAATCATTTCTTTCAAAGTATTCAACAAATGTAGAGCCAGGAAACCTTAGCTTTTGAGGCCTTCAGAAACTTAACATTATTGACAACAAAACTTGCAAACAGGAATATATTGAAAAGTATTCCTACAAAAGCAAGGGAGGAACTGAACAAATTAAGTGATGAAGGTTTGAATGTGTACAAAATTTGAATTTAAAAAATCTATAGTTGCGTGTTGGATATCTTGACTTCTGGGAAGAATGTTTTGATGGAGCTTGTAGTTTTAATTAGATAAATTCATATTCAGTATCAGAAGGGAGTGAAATTGAGAAAGCCTATGATATCACATAAATCTAAATCGATAAAACATTCAAGAGAACCATAGAAGCAATTTATTGGATACATTTTACTATGTAAAAATATCTAACAGGAGAAGATTCTGTGAAAGGAGGCAAAAACACTACATATATAAAATATCTGGGCTGAATATATATAAACATTTCTATTAAAAAAATACTAGGATTTAGAATATCCTGCATTTAGCAAGTTTGCTCTGAATGTACCAGAAACCTCAGCACCTATAGAGATTGTTCACAATTACACATATTTTGGCCTGTTGAAGAGTCAATTGAATGTCATCGATTTCCAATAAAACTATAATTATAAAGAAAAGTTTAAGCGATTTTATTTTTAAAAATAATATAATATGACCATATTGAAAAACATGAGAGTTTCAGAAAACTGTAATAGTGAGCTGTTACAGACAGATTCGGCTAAGGCACTGAGTAAAGTGTATGAATAAGTAACGTGAATAATTCTTTTGCTTACTTGGTTTTTAATATTAAAACTATCCATAACAAATTTTAGAAATTATGTAAACATACTGTGTAATTATTTTTTAGAAATCATTTTATTAGCAAAACACTTTATTTTTTAATTTTAAAAGCCCATTCATTATTATACATTCTATTTTATACACTATGCTGTGTCTATATTTCACTATACATTGTTATTCAGTAAGCACTATATTTTAATAATTTAGTTTTATAAATAATAAATATTAAATAATAGATTTAATAAATATTAAATAACATTTTAAAATATTTAAAACTCTTCTTTATGCCTGAAAATCATATCTCTTATGATGTGAAATAAGATTTCAATACTTTCTCTAATGTGGAGCGTTTAGGATGATCACTTCTCCTATTGTACTCAATATTACACATGTTAAATGGCTATCTCTCCATCTGCACTGCTGATCATCTTGTTAGGATAGATTCCAAGCAGTGGAATTTCTGAATCTTATCATATGAACATTTTTAAGCTAAATTGCATCGAAGCCTTTTGACTGATTTTATATGTCCTCTGACTATCAGGAAATAATAGTAATAAAAATCCAATGCATAATTTAAAGAAAAATAAATTATTTAAGGTAGGTTTTATATAACTAAAAAAATATTAATAGCACTTTGTAGAAAAATAATGTTAAGCACATAATGTGAATGGTACTTGTGAACATTATTTTGAAATAATTATATTTTTTGTTCAATCAATAATACTTTTAAATCCGAGGGGCTTATGAGATATTTGCCATGTTCTGGGGCATTATGCATAGTGCTCATGAGACACAGACCTTGTCCTTAAGGAATTCTTCTGGTAGTGACTGAAATGAAAACAGAAGAGATAATTATTACAAACACTTGCAATTGCTATAGTAAAGCATCTGAGGGCAGTGGGTACAGAGAGTGGCCCGCCCCTTCTGCTGAAGACTGGGGTTGGTGATGGAGCACGCACAGGGCAGATTTCATAAGAAACATGATACAGGAGCTGAGTTTGGGAGGCTGAGTAGTGTGATAGCAGAGAAGAGAGAGTATATATATATATATATATTATATATATATAAAATATACATATATATGAGAATGGCATGAACAGAGTCCTCAGTTCAGGAAAAGCATGGCATATTTGAGGGACAGAGAGATGACTGTGAAGTTGATCCTAATATTCTTGGGCTGGAAGAGAAAAGGGGGTGGGTCAGGGGAGGGGTGTATGTGATTAAACTGGGATAAGTTTTATTTGTCTTGTTATGGATGCTCATTATATTAACTCACGCTTTTGTAGCTGACTGCCACTTACTCTACTATTCCACATACTGTGTTCTTTCAAGATATATTTATTGATACCTTATTTTCTGTGGGCCAGGCACAATGCTAATCCCCAGAAACACAGTGTCGGGCAGAACAGATAAGCACAATGGTAATTAACAAGTAAAATAATGATAATTTAAAATAATGACAGGTGTTATGAAGACGGTAGAATTTTAAAGAATGTTTGGGCTGCAGTTAGATTTGGAAATGATCTCAGCTAAGAGGCCAGGGAGCGCCTCTCTGAAAAGATGCTATGTAGACTATAACATAATGCTAAGAAGGCTTTAGCCATCTTTAGTACCTGAGAAAAACCAGTGCAGGCAGCAGGAATGACAAAACAAATGGCAAGTGCACGTGCCCTGGACATGGCATGTTCTTTGAAGGACTGAAAGAAAGCCAGTGACTGAAGTTCAGGAATAAAATAAGAATGAAGGGGTATAAGCCCGGGATGTAGAGAAAGAGGATAAGATGCCTCTAGCATGTATAGATCTTGGGTCAGCATTTGAGTCTTATGCTAAGTGCTATGGGCAGCTACTGGAACTTTCTAGAGTAAAGTAATGTGATCTTTAAAGCCTATTCATTTCTCTGTAATAGAAAAAATACACATATATATTCCCACCTTCTTCTGACCCCCTACACATTGTACTCGTCATCCCCCTCCTGAAGGTGTTCCAAAGTCTCATCTAGTCACGGCATTTACTTCCAAGTCCAGGTGTGTGGTAGTGTCTCCATAAAGTCTGGATGTGGCTTCTCTTGGTACAAAGATCTCAAATTTTAAAAAACATAACAATAATTTCATCTCCTCTCCTTGCTGTCCTCCCCAGCCCCATACATGTACACACATATACATCCAACATGCAAAAGCAGAACAGGAACAAAATAATCACAATAGACATTGCCATTCAGAGAGGGAAAGAGCGGGGAAGGTGACAAATGCCACACAGAGTCACTGGCTTACTGTCACTCTGCAAGCCTGTTTAGCAAATGCTGCAGAGTCCTCTTGACCTGGAGGACAAGGGCTTGATTTGCTCTCTGGAAGCAGCTCCTTGATTGGTCATCATCAGGGCTCTTACACTCCTCTCTGGAAGGTTCTTCCTTTACTATGATCTTCCCTGATATCAGCAGAAATGAACATCAGGGGAAATGGCCATTGGGGTGTCTATTCAGCTTTCTCATCTCACTGTCTGTTCACAGAAAGTTGGGGCCACAAGGACTGCTTTAATGGCCAAATACTAAAAGGATATTTTTGGTCCAAATTCAAGATATGTTTATATCTAAATATTTATATTTGCCTCAAACTAGAGGATCTCTGACCAATATGTTTCCACTTAGTTCCATGTGTCAGTAACCACAGGCAAAGTTCTTTCTGAAATATTTACATTCTGTCTCATCAGCCGTATTCTCCCAGCCTTTCCCTCTCAACTCAATGGCAAACACCTATTTGGAAAAATACATAAAAATGGTACATCTTTAATCTGATCTTTGCCTTGAGTTGCATTATCTAACTGAGAGGTCTTACCAGACCTTTAATGCTCAAAGTCTTTGTAAAAAACTCATCATTTCATTTGTGTTTCTAGAAGCACTCAGGTTTTTTTTTTTTCCAGTCAGGAAGACCTCAAATTTCTGTAAGCTCTCAAATCCTTTTACTTATTCATGTAAACTGGCAGATCCTTTCCTGAGATTATCTCTTTCTTCTCAATCTTAACAAACACAGCCAGTACACCCTTCTCACATTCTGATGTCCAGCCTCTTCCCTTAAGCCATAAGTCCACTGTGCATATGGTTTGCCCTCCAGATTAATGCCATCACTAAATGTTTCATGATGGCCAAACATAGATCTCCCTCTTTCCTGCTTCCAATACCAGACACCATCCCACCCACCAAAGAACCCTTAAACCTGGCCAACAGCATATGATCATTACCTAATCTTTTTTCTTTTTTTACGCAAGCTCCCCACTTCGTCTAAGTAATTTCTAATACTAACTGCTCACAAAAGACAAGCTGGAAATCTCCAGGTGAAATGCAGCCATCTGTTTCTCACACTCTAGTTGGGTGTGTCTGGAGCACACTCCCCTCATCTTCCAGCTTTGCCATCAGGAACAATTGCCTCCATCTCACTCCATAAAAGATACATGCCACTTCCAGATATGTCTCTTTGCTGGAACTAATTTGATGGCCCCGACGTAAATTCAAGGGTGGCTGGGAAATTTAGGGGAACACATATAACATGTGGGGAGGGTTAACTCTCTGTGCCACATGATTGCAAACCAGTTTACACTTTCAAAACTGCTTTCACATCTGTGGTTTAATGTTGAGTTCAACTTTCTCTGTGAAGTGAGGCAGCAAAGTCATGACTCGGTCCAGCTTTATGGCTGAGAAATGTTGAAGAATAATTAATATCGAGGCTGCCAAGAACAAAGAGCTTTATTTGGGATCGTAGGGACTGCAATTTGGGAGACACAGATTCAGGTAAAACCAAAAGAGTATTTCGGGGAAGAGGAAAGAGTCAGGGGCTTATAAAGACAAAGGGTTGTTAAACAGGGATGTTAAAGTTGTCTTGCAAGAAGTATGATTGGCTCTGATACATAAAGGAAATATTTCCTTAAGGGATAGGCTGTTACAAGTTATTTAGGGTAAGGGCCCTGTAAATATCTTGAGTTTCTGGAACATCATGCAGGTGTTTTGGATGTCTGCAATAAGACAATAAGGGGTCAAAATTTCAGATTGCATCCGGGCTGAGATGGACATAAGTTCCACTTCCTCCATGGCTTCCTGGCTTCCTTCTGCTGAGCTCTCTTAGCAGTACCTACTCCATTTTGATTTTCCTTGCACAGAAAAGCCTCATCAATATACATGGGGTTTCGATGGCACTAACTTTTGTAGTGTTTTTATCTGACTCACAGAAACCTGTTTGCTTATTCTCCAAATGATATCATTGGGCTCAAATATGCCTGCAGTGATAAAGACACATAATCACAAGAAAGACAGATCACTCCAATAAACTATGACAAGCGCTAAGTGAACCCCTAGCAGAGTCCCCTTGCCTGGTCTGTGGGCTAGGAAGGCTCTCCTGGAACAAGAGATGTTTAGGCTGATGTGCTAGGGATGGGTGGAAATGAGCCGTGTGCAGAGAGGAGAGGAGGAGACTGGGCCAGTCGGAGAGCAGAGGGCAGAACAGGCCAGGAGGGAGGAGCATGCATCCTTCGATATACCTTCGATATAACTTATACCTTCGAAGTTATACCTTCAATATAACTCGAACGTCAGCAAGGTTGCAGCCCAATGCAGAGGAGACAGCAGCGGGAAGGAAAGACGCGCAGACAGCAGATATAAAAGGTATGGTAGGCCACATAAAGGACTTCCGAATTTATCCTGAGGACAGAAAATTTAAGCAAACTACTGCCAGGCATTCCTCTGTCTTCCTCCAATGCACTATCTGCTGCCAGGACTTACAAACATGTTTGGCCTGAGGGCAGACAGCAGCTTCTCTGCAGGCAGGTTCTCCAGCTGGTTCTACAAAGGTAATCAGAGAGCCAAAGGGCTTGACCCGCCTGCAGTTTTAACCTTGAAAAACTGGAGGCACGTGTACTTATCCATCAGATTGAGTTACAGAGCTATAGAACCCGGCGGTTCTGTCCAGAATGGATTTCCGCTTTAGAGACAAATGCACCTTCAGATACAAATATTTTTGTGCAGAGTGTAAAAATGAAAAAAAAATTGCATCTTTTTCAACAAATTGAGCTGCACTGGAAAAGTTACAGTATCTAAGGGACGCTTGTTTCTTCTCCAGCGTGTGATTTAGCAATTATGTGATTACGCGTTGCATGTTTTACAAAGACATCTTTCTGTAATTGCTACAACGGCTAGCTCTTTTGCCCTGATGATGGACTAGGTAACACGTGTAATTGATAGTCTCTGAATCTTTGTTTCCCGTGCAGAGGCAGTATGTAATCTCCAAAAACTGGACATCCTGTATTTGCTAAATAAAGTACAGTTATCGATCACCCTCTTAAACTCTCATGCCTTTTGCCATTTGCGAAATAACATTGCCCTGTTAATTTTGCCCTTATTTATCATGTGATTCTAGCCTTTATATTCTCCTCATATATATGAAGGGAAATCATTAATGAAGGATTTATGCATAGTGTGGTATCATTGGCTCTCCTCCTGTAATTAAACTTTATTCATACTATTTTGAAAAGATAGATCTTTGGTTTATTGCATAATAATAATTGTCTTATTAGATTATACTGCTTAGCTTGGCTCACTACCTTCAGTTCTGCCTGACACACCCACACACTGCCTGGTGAAAGCAAGCATGACACCCACTCATATCCCATTCATTGTGGGCGCCCTCAAGCCTTATTCCCAGGATCTTCCATTTGGACACCATTTTCCATCCGGTCCTGGCTCATGGTATGTTATCAGGCCTAGGGTGATACTCCTGAGTTTTTGCTTTTGCCATTTTATCTCTGATCTTTCTGGGGACTAATTTCTGGATCTACCTTAAGCACTTCACTTCAGATTATTTGGGAGACGATACCCACCAGAGGTGACTCCTTCAGGGAAAACTTTTGCTGAAGTAGACTATTGGTTCTTAAGGAAAATAATATAATAAAAATTAAAATAATAGTAATAGTAATAATAATAAAGGCATGGTTTCTCTAGCCCTTTGCTGTGTTTTGCATTTAACTGCCCATTTTCTCCATCTGTCAATTTGGCCCTTCCCTCCCCCAAAGCAGTTCTAGGCAAGCTAAGTATGCTGTAAGAAATATTTAGTTTAGAAAGTAGTTGACTCAGGACTTCCCTGGTGGTCCAGTGGATAAGATTTCATGCTCCCAATGCAGCGGCCTGGGTTTGACAGGGAAATAGATCCCACATGCCGCAACTAAAAGAACCCACATGCTGCAACTGAAGATCCTGCATGTCGCAACTAAGACACGGCACAACCAAATAAATAAATAAATAATAACAAAAAAATAGAAAGTAGTTGACTCAATAGCAAGTCCCTCCTTTGCCCTTTGAGAAACATGCCTCATCTCCAGACCTCTGGCCTGGATTGTGTCCTCCGTGCTCAGAGCTTCTGCCTAGGAATTGAATCTTTTCTTGCTTTATTTTTTTGCATTCTGACTCCATATATTTGATCTCTGTCTACATAAAGGTACCCACCAATTTGTTTCCTTCCTCAAAGGAATATACCTGCTTGTATTTGACTGCAGTTCATCATGAATGATGTTTTCCAACAACTTCCCCTGTGTTGTTGAAACACCCTCACTCTCTTGAACATTTGGGAGGTCTATTTTGTCATTTTGTTCAAGGCCTGCAGTCTCGTTTACCAGCATGTGGAGAAGAGGGAGACAGAGACCTAACATCACTTCCCAGAATCTATTCAAACGGGCCAGTGCCTGTTTGGACGCACAGCCAGATGGTCTGTAAGATACACATGTAAATCTATGTATTCACATACATAGATAGGCACACATTTTCTAAATGGCGATTTTCAAAATTAGGTGGTTCCACATTGCAAACTCTTGTGCAGATGTTTATAGCACATAGATGAATCAGCTGTTCACCCACAACACAGTCACAGGAATATCTGACCCTTCCTTTAGAGGCTAAAAGCAGCTGTTAATGTAGGTCAAAATAATAAAGACAGGTGTTCAATTTAGAAAAAATAAGTTGCCATATATACTACTTCTGCCTGTTTCTATGAAATATCAACACTTTAAAGTGAATTGTAGTCTTCAGCTATTCATGGCACTAAATATATGGATGATCTGAAAGAAATTGAAAATGGCTACAAGGTCATCTTCTTTGGGCCCAATTGTTTTAATATGAGGAAACATGACCTAACTCACATCTCCAGATCACCATCATCATCACCATCATCACCATCACCATTATCACCACCATCATCATCACCACCATCAACACCACCATCACCATCACTACCACCACTATCACCATCATCATCACCATCATCATCACCATTATCACCACCATCATCACCACCATCACCAACATCACCATTATCATCATCATCATCACCATTATCACCACCATCATCACCACCATCATCACCACCACCACCACCATCACCATCACCACCTCCAGCACCTCCACCACCGCCACCATCACCATCATCATCACCATCATCATCATCATTCTCATAAACATCTCCATTATCTTCATCATAAGTTCTAGCTGTGTCAGAACTATGCTAAGTGCTGGAAATAATGATCAATAAGACAGACAAAAGCCTAGTTTTATAAATTGCATGTTCTAGCAACAAGGATAATTAAGGAAATAATTAAGCAAATAATGAGAAACACAAATATTTTTAATTACTATGCTAGGAAGGAGCAGTACTTTGTGCAGGGATAATTCATAACTTGAGTGCTTGACCTCAGCTCAAGGACCAAGAAAGTCTTCTCTGAAGCAGTGGAATTTAAGCCAAAGTCTGACATGTAAGAAGGAATAACCATGGGGAGGAAAATGGAAGAGTAGACCCACAGAGGGAACAGACTATGTGAAAACTCTGAATTAAGAGGAGCTCATTAAAACTGCATTAGTTAGAGGAGTCAGATAGGAAGCAGCCAGATCTTTCAGGCTCCTGATGGCCATAGTGAGTTCTGAGAGAACTGGACAGCTGTCAGATGATCTTAAGTGGGGATCCCTCATTTAAAAACAACATTCTGGCTACAGTGTGGAGAATATATTGGAAGGAGCAGTTATAAGACAATGGGAAGGAAACTATTATCTCTTAAAAAGGGACAGTGGCATCTCTCAGTCCATGCCTCTACATAAGAATTTGCTTTCTGTATTTCCAAAAGTATTATATTAATGGGTCCCAGGTGTTTCTTTGTAGATGAACTCATTCATTCATTCCTTCATTCATTCAATTTTCCCTTTGTTGTGCACTGACCCCATGTAAGGCACTGTGGTTCACAGGGAGCATAGACAACCCCAGCCCCCAAGAAGCCCTCTGAGAGAGGCAGGCAAGTGGTTTAAAGTTGGATGGGTGCTATCACAGGTGTAGGCAGGAAACAAAAGTTACATTGGAAAAGGCATCTAACCAGGTACAGCTACAGAGAGGTAATGCTCTAGATGCATAGAATTAAAGAAAGAATCAAAATTAGCCTAAATCAAAATTAGTCAGTGCTCCGATGGGCATTGACTCTTTTCCATAAATTGTTGGTTGGGGCTTAGGAGAATTGAAAACAAAACTCCCAAACACTATTTTTAACAATTATACACCTTTGGGGTTTTAAAAATGGGATACCATGTTTTTAACAGTGTTCCTTAATGCTCACCATATTAATTGCCTAAATATGTGCTTGCTGAGGTTCCTAAATCTTGTTTCAATCAGGCCTCATTTTTTTTTTACCCAAATGCATTTTCCATTCCTCTTCAGCCCCTTCTCTTTCTTGCATTTAGCTCTGTCTCCTTAATACCTTTTATTAGTCAGAGAGCATGAGATTGCATTTGACAGAACCTCAACTTCAATGGCTTAATCAAAGATGAAACATGCAGCTCAATAACAAAAAAACAAACAACCCAATCCAAAAATGGACAGAAGACCTAAATAGACATTTCTCCAAAGAATATATACAGATTGCCAACAAACACATGAAAGAATGCTCAACATCATTAATCATTAGACAAATGCAAATGAAAACTACAATGAGATATCATCCCACACAAGTCAAAATGGCCATCATCAAAAAATCTAGAAACAGTGAATGCTGGAGAGGGTGTGGAGAAAAGGGAACACTGTTGCACTGTTGGTGGGAAAGTAAATTGATACAGCCACTATGGAGAACAGTATGGAGGTTCCTTAAAAAACTACAAATAGAACTACCATATGACCCAGCAATCCCACTACTGGGCATATACCCTGAGAAAACCATAATTCAGAAAGAGTCATGTACCAAAATTATTCATTGCAGCTCTATTTACAATAGCCAGGAGATGGAAGCAACCTAAGTGTCCATCATCAGATGAATGGATAAAGAAGATGTGGCACATGTGTACAATGGAATATTACTCAGCCATAAAAAGAAACGAAATTGAGTTATTTGTAGTGAGGTGGATGGAC
This sequence comes from Orcinus orca, assembly GCF_937001465.1. Lineage (NCBI taxonomy): Eukaryota > Metazoa > Chordata > Mammalia > Artiodactyla > Delphinidae > Orcinus > Orcinus orca. Next base: position 14,385,806 of record NC_064565.1, on the reverse strand, counting down.
CTGGAGTCTGTCATACAGAGTGAAGTAAGTCAGAAAGAGAAAGACAAATACCATATGCTAACACATATATATGGAATCTAAGGGAAAAAAATGTCATGAAGAACCTAGGGGTAAGACGGGAATAAATACACAGACCTACTAGAGAACGGACTTGAGGATATGGGGAGGGGGAAGGGTAAGCTGTGACAAAGTGAGAGAGTGGCATGGACATATATACACTACCAAACGTAAAATAGATAGCTAGTGGGAAGCAGCTGCATAGCACAGGGAGATCAGCTCGGTGTTTTGTGACCACCTAGAAGGATGGGATAGGGAGGGTGGGAGGGAGGGAGATACAAGAGGAAAGAGATTTGGGAACATATGTATATGTATAACTGATCCACTTTGTTATAAAGCGGAAACTAACACACAATTGTAAAGTAATTATACTCCAAAAAAATGTTAAAAAAAAAAAAAGATGAAACATGATTGATGTACCTAGTTGATAATTTCAAACAGCACCAGTTCCAGGCAACCCTGAATACAGAAATCAAAATATATCCTGGAGACCTGGTCTCTCCCACTCCCTCACTCTTAGTCCCTTTCTCGAGTTCCCACTCCTGCGACCTTTCCACATGGAGACAAACTAACCACAAGCAGTCCCAAGATTACAGCCTGACAGTGTATCAAACACAAGAGAAAGTAATCTTTCCTTTCCCAGTAGTTGGACCAAAGTCCAGACCGAGCTCCATATGGTCCCATGGTGGTCAGAGAATTCGTGATAGCCAGGAGTATGTTATCTGGCCAAGTGGCAGCCATACATGTATCTCTGGAAGAGGAGTGTGGGTGGCATCTGATCCACCCAGAGCAAGTGGGATAACAGTGCAGGCTCTGCAGGAGAGTGCTGCAGTGTCCACACCACAATGGGCAAAGATACAGGACAGCGTCTGCTACCCTCCTCCCAGGACACAGCTGCTTACTCTGATCTCCCATCTTTGCTAGCTTGGTTCTCATCAGCCTTCTCCTCCAGGGCTGGCAGGGATGACATCACCCACATCAGTTAAGTCCAGAACCCATCTTGCTGGGTGTTGATTTCACATTTGATTTTTCACAACTGGTTTTGTCTTGGATCTGGAATCTGTAGACTTAAAGGCTTTTGGCTTGAACCCCATTTTTCTACTAGTTGTGTTCTGAATATATTATAGGGTGTTCTGGTCATTCCTGGAGAGAGTGGCTATGGACATTTGGGATCATTCTGGAAAAAAATAACTCCATGTACCAAAAAACAGGTACTCAGAAGGTAGGAGGACAGGGACTTGTATTCTTGGGCTGAAATAACAAAAATTGAAGATGGTTAGTTGTCTGCTAAAAGACAAGTGCTCCCTTGGTCTTGGGCAAGGAAGGAGAGACACTGGTCGGGAAGCAAATGATGCTTATCTCATGGTTTCTTTTTTTTAAAAAAATTTTTAGGTAGTATAATGTATTTTTAAAAATTTATTGGAGTATACTTGATTTATAATGTTGTGCTAGTTTCAGTTGTATAGCAAAATCAATCAGTTATATATATTTTTTCCTTTAGAGGTAATTACAGAATATTGAGTAGATTATTTTCCCTTATAGGTAATTACAAAATAATTACCCTTATAGGTAATTTTCCCTTGTAGGTAATTATAGAATATTGAGTAGAATTCCCTGTACTAAATAGTAGGTCTTTGTTGATTATTTATTTTATACGTAGTAGTATATATATGTTAATCCCAAACTCCTAATTTATCACTTCCACTCACATTTCCCCTTTGGTAACTATAAGTTTGATTTCGAGATCTGTGAGTCTGTTTCTGTTTTGTAAATAACTTCATTTGTATCATTTTTAATTAGTTTCTACACATAAGTAATATCATATGATATTTGTCTTTCTTGGTGTGACTTACTTCACTTAGTATGATAATCTCTAGGTCCATCCATGTTGCTGCAAATGGCATTATTTCATTTCTTTTTATGGTGAGTAATATTCCATTGTAAATATATACCACATCTTCTTTATCCATTCATCTGTTGATGGACATTTAGGTTGCTTCCATGTCTTGGCTATTGTGAATAATGCTGCAATGAACATTGGGATGCATGTATCTTTTCAAATTATGTTTTTCTCCAGATATATTTCCAGGAGTGGGATTGAAGGGTCATATAGTAGTTCTATATTTAGTTTTTTTGAGGAACCCCCATACTGTTCTCTATAGTGGCTGCACCAACTTACATTCCCACCAACAATGTAGGAGGGTTCCCTTTTCTCCACAACCTCTCCAGCATTTATTGTTTGTAGATTTTTTCATGATTTCTTGATAAGTACTTCTTTGTTTCCCCATTGGTCCTCCAGAGCTTTAGCAGAGTTTTCTCTAAAACCCTGTTGGGAACCAGTTAGGGATGCAGAATTTCCAACCTCATCCCAAGCCTACTGAATCAGAGCCTGCAGTATATAACAAGGCTGCCAGGTGATTTGTAATCTCTTTACAGTTAGATAAACACTGCTTTGAAATTTTTAGTCTCAAGTACACTAGTCTACAGGATGTAAGGAGAGATTCAAGACTCTACATTTGGCCATAGTGTTAATGGGACATAAGTATCAATAGTTAGCAAGCTCTCCCCACAGCAAGGAAAATTTCAAGGGAGAAACATTAGACCTACATGAATGTCCTTTCCCTACATGAAAACTCTCGCTTCATTGCCAATATTGGAAGACTTAAAAAAAAAAAAAAGTCATATTTTCTTACATATAGATGGATGTGAAATGAATGACCCCGTAAACCTGACTGTCAGTCTTGGCCACTTACCCACAGTCTGACTCTGCTCTCCAACCCTTTCCCCAGCCTCTGCCCTGGTTTCTAAAATTATCATTTATTACCTGCTCAGCTAGTGGAATGGAATATTCTGTTTCCATTTCCTTTGGCATGAGAGCCAATCCCAAGGTTGCTAACTAAAATCAAACTAGATGTGCTAAGAATTTTATTGACTATTTTATGTAACAACTTGAGTTACCAGGTGGCTCAAACCAAACTCATGAAAAATTAAAGCATAGGAGATTTAAGCCAGAAACTATTTAAAAAGGCTTAAAAAGTTACCACAGGAAAAGAACAGGATCAGTGTGTTTGCGTGTAAAAATAAGAAGTTAAGCTGAATTGGGGAGAGAAAACCTGCCTCTTGACCTATAGATTTATCTCTTTTTTTTTTTTTTTTTTGTGGTACACGGGCCTCTCACTGTTGTGGCCTCTCCCGTTGTGGAGCACAGGCTCCGGATGCGCAGGCTCAGCAGCCATGGCTCACGGGCCCAGCCGCTCCGTGGCATGTGGGATCCTCCCGGACCGGGGCACAAACCCATGTCCCCTGCATCGGCAGGCGGACTCTCAACCACTGTGCCACCAGGGAAGCCCTAGATTTATCTCTTAAATGAAGTTTCAGCTATTTTACTCTTTGGGGAATTAAAGATGGACTAATATATAAATATAAAAGCACTGAATTGGCAAACTTCCCATACAGTGGGCTGAAAAATCATTTTGTAGAGCTGTATAATTTGCAAACAGACTGTGAAGTGGGGAAAAAGCATGTGTCTATGGATGAGATTGAGCTGGCTCCAAATCCCCATGAACGGTACACTGGGGCAAGTGCTTCAGCTCTCAGAGCCGGACTACTTACCTATAAAATTAAAAGAGTAATAAAGCCCATAAAAAGTTTAAATGAGATGATTGATTTATAGAGCTCGGCATATATTACAGATATTCAGTAAAAGGGAGCTAGTGAATTAGGATAACAAAAAAAGTTGGTAGAGAAGTCATGGCAGAAGGGAGACACTGTGATGCTGGGGAATATTTGTCAATTCACTTTAAACAAAAAAAAGAAAATCACCTCCATTTTCACATTTGAGACTCACGGACAACCTTTGGAGCAGGGAAGACAGACATTAGTTCAAGTTAACAGATGCAGATGGAACATTGCTTGGCAGAGTCAGGGCTGGACCCCAGCTTCCAGAGCTGTTCCTCCCCCAGACTTCGGCTACCCTGCCTCTGCGTCCATGAGGGCTATGCCCTGTGGTGCCTGCTCCTTGCCAATCAAGTTTCCCACCAAGATAGTTGGGAGGTAGAAGAAAAAAGGAGCTCCGCATGGAATCCACAGGATGCTGGCTCCACAAGGCAGGCGTTCTTTTCTGTTCCACAGATTCATCCCAAGTTCTTGAAACAGTGTCTCCTACATAGTAGGTATCAGATATATTTCTTGGGATAATCAGTAAGCACATATTAAAAAGGAAAGGTGGGGGCTTCCCTGGTGGCGCAGTGGTTGGGAGTCCGCCTGCCGATGCAGGGGACACGGGTTCGGGCCCTGGTCCCAGACGATCCCGCATGCCGCGGAGCGGCTGGGCCCGTGAGCCATGGCCGCTGCGCCTGCGCATCAGGAGCCTGTGCTCCATGATGGGAGGGGCCACAACAGTGAGAGGCCAGCATACCGCAAAGAAAAAAAAAAAAAAAAAGGAAAGGTGGGCAGCCTACCCAGTCTGCCTGCTCTAGGCAATTTGTGTCTGGAAAGGTTAGGAATCTGTTACCTTCTGTGAATATTTAGTGGAGATTGATGAGTATTTCTCAAATATTAGTTTAAATAGAAGAATCCTCTGAGGTCCTCATAAAAACTGTAGACTTCTGTTCTCCATCACTCTAAGTCAGCTGGCCTAGGTGGTCCCCAGGGGGGTCCAATGTGGTCTACGAGTTGAGATCCCTGAGTTAGAGTCCAGCAAAGGTTTGTCTCTGTGTGTGTCTGTGTGTCTGTGTGCACGTGCACGTGCACACACATGTGTGATTGTGTATCTGTGTGCTCTAGTGGGCAGGGAAGGAGGGAGGTAGAAGGTACCAAGTGATGAAGAGAACATGCAAATGTGTGGAACTTCCTACTTAGGAGGTTGGTAAATTCTTTCCCTTTATTTTTATGTCCCTTCAGAAGAAAAGGTCAAGATTGGCTAGAACCTTAACTTCCCATTATCATTTCAGTCCCTTGCTTCCTCCACTGCCCCCTTTTCTGTCCCCAACCCCTCCGTTAATGAGCCCTTGGAGTCAGTAAGAAAAGAAAACAGGCCTCATCAATTTCCCTAATGACTCTTTCAAAAAGCCTTTTTTAACCTTTTATTTTTAGACCTCTTCAAACCGTGTCCCTATTAGAGGATTCTCAAAGGCTCTATGGGATTTATGGAAACTTTCATTAAGAAAAATAGGTGATGATTTCAAGGACAGTGTCACATTTCATAAAAAGAGCTATTTTTAAAGTGATGGATAAGTAGACGAAGTTTCATTAAGTAGTTAAGCAGATGCACAGTGGAAGCTTGAGGTTGGCAGGGGCACTGCCAACTGTAACAGAATTACATGTGAAATCTGATACTTAGTAGCCCTAAGCCCTTATGGAGATGCTTAAGTGCTCTGAGGATGAACCACCTCCCTGACAGTTTCTTTACTATTTTTCAAATTTTTGGATTAAAATTACAGTATCTGTAAATAAAACTCAGTGTCTGTCCCTAGTAGTTAGAAAGGCATCCAACAACGATTGAGTTCTTTCACTTTGATAATCACTGAGAACTTTAGGTCTTATTATTTTACTTCTCCTTAGAGCCTTTCACATGGTCTTTCTTTCTTCTTCTCTTTCTTTCTTTCTTTCTTTCATTCTTTCTTTCTTTCTTTCATTTCTTAGACTATACTTATAAATAGTCATTTTTATTTACTACCTTTATTAGTCAGCTCAGGCTACCATAACAAAATCCCATAGACTGGGTGGGTAAACAACAGAAATTTATTTCTCATAGTTCTACAGGCTGGAAGTCCAAGATCAAGGTGTCAGCCAATTCAGTTCCTGTGAAGACCCTCTTCCTGGCTTATAGACAGCTGCCTTTTTGATGTGCAATCACATGGCCTTTCTTTATTGTATGCTGGCAAAGAGGGAGATCTCTCTCTTCCTCTTCTTATAAGGCCATCAATGCTATCATATTAGGACCCTACGCTTATGACCTCATCTAACCTAATTACTTCCTAAAAGCCTTATCTCTAAATACAGTCACATCAGGGATTTCAACATAGTGAATTTAGGGGGACACAAATCAAACCACAGCATTACCCAACTCTTAAAACACTGTCCTCATTTTCCAACTTTCTAATATTCCCACAAGAAGAAGTAAACCATTTGTGCAAGTCACCCAATGGTCATATGTGTATTCATTCAATAAAACTGTATGTTAATATCTTACTCTATGTTGGGCTCTATACTGGGATCTGGGATTACCCTAACGAGTAAGACTTGATTTCTACCATGATGAAACATAATATGGAGAGGCAGACAGTTAAAAATTAAGGGCAAGAGAATATTAGTGATGTGATTACAGAAATGGTTTTGTTACTGAACACAAGTGCCTGATGCACAGTGAGGCCAAAAAAACCCAACATGTCAGAGTTTGGAGCAGAGAAATGTTTACTGCAGGGCCAAGTAAAGAGAATGTGTGGCTTGTGCTCACAAACCCTGGACTCCCTTATGGTTTTCGAGAAGCCTTTATAGGCAACAATTGTGGTGAGGGCTGCAGGGTGTGTGGCTTTCTTCTGATTGGTTTGTGGTGAAGTAACAGGGTGGTGCTCCAGGAATCCTGTGCTCTGCCTGAAGTTACCATCCTCCACCTGACTGGGGGCCTTAGTTCTTGCAGAAGAGCTCAAAGAAATCACTATGTGTATTCTTGAGGAGGAACCAGGACCCTGCCCCATGGTGCACTATTTTTTCTTGACTACTCCTCCCTTGTTTCTGCATCCCCTCCCTTCCCTAATTAGCAACTGTTTGAATCTTCCCTTTGGAAATTAGGGAAGGTCAAGGAGGCCGAATGAAGCCTATTTCCTACAAACAAGAAACAGGGGACACAGAAAGTACCCAGGAGGGCCCCACAGGATCCTGCTCAGTTTCTGTTTCATCATACTGAGGGTACAAAGAAGGGGGTCCTCACTTATGGCTGTAAATGAGGATTCCGGGGAGTCTGGAAATGTTAGCAGAAAGAGAGGTGGTGAGTAAAAGGAAGGCAAGAAACAATCTGCAGATGATTTGGAGGATCTAGAAGCTGGACTAGAAGCGGGTGGTGGGTGATTCAGTGAGGCCATAAAAACAGCATTTCTGACAGGCACTGGGTTATAGAAGACCTTATATGTCTTGCTGAAGAGCAACTTCTTTGTCCTGAAGGCGTTAAGTCTATTTTAACAATAAACCACAGTGCTTGAAATATGAATTGGGTTGAAGAAATGTGGGATTGGGGCAAGAGTGGGTTTTGCAACTGAGTAAGAATTTAGCATTATAATTGCTAGTGACCTGTCCTTTCATCAGGGGACTATTGAATGAATAGGGGCTCTGAATGGGCTGGAAATTACAGTGTATCCACTTGTAGAACATTCCGCATTGTTTCTCAATTAATCCTGTGCCATCATCAATATTTAAGAGTCACTCAGGCTTGCAAATTCAATTTATACCAAAAATAGTCTATGAGGTAACTACTCTCAATTATTATACAATTAATCACCAGTCAGGTATGGTTGGAAAGATATTTTATCTTACTTTTAGAAATCAAATCATTAAATATATTTGTAACAGAGGAGACAAAAGTTCTAGATCTCCCTATCACAATAGGAACTTGTTCATGATGATCGGCCCTAACTTTAATATCACTGGAATTCAGAAGACATAGTCAGCTCTGAAACCTGACACTAGGCTGGTACAGAAAGAAGGTCAAAAGCCCACCCAAGAAAGATGTGAACAGCAGCCAACAGAAAGCCAAGCTTCAAGGACTCTTTCTGTTGATAGAATTGCCTAGAAATCCAAAATTTAGCTTCTGCTCTCCATGTCTTCTTCCTCTGTCTTAATGTACTTTTTTTTCTTCTGTAACTTTTAATTTTTATTTACTTATTTTTTTACTGAAGGATAGTGAAGTAAAGTTGGTTTACAATGTTGTGCCCATCTCTGCTGTACAGCAAAGTGACTCAGTTATACACAGACATACTGTTTTTTTTTTTAAATATTCTTTTCTATTATAGTTCATCCCAGGAGATTGGATAAAATTCCCTGTGCTATACAGTAGAGCTTTATTGTTTATCCATTCTATTCTATAATTGTTTGTATCTATCAACCCCATTAATATACTTATTTTCGTCTCTTGACTCCAAAATAAAGAAAGCAACAAACAAAAAATTCTGCCTCTGTTTTCATACCCCTTCGACTCTTGGCAATTTTTAAGCACTTGGTTTTATGCTACCATGTGGATTATCCCATTCGTGTCCATGTGACTAACTGGAGATACCACATACACCCAGGCAAGCTAGCCCCAAGAGAATAATTTGGTATCCAACAAAGCTATGGGGCAGTAGGAGGTGGTGGTTTTGGATTGGGAGGAGGATACTAAAAATCTTAATCCAGACATACCTCTTCTTCACTCAGTTGTTAATGATTTGCCTGGAGTCAAAATTTTACTTGAAGATGAATTTAGTAGTTGTCTTTATTTTGTCATCTTCAGTGATAGAGCTAAATCACAGACTTCAATTGTTTTTCTTAATAAGCAAAAATATACTATATAATATTCCTTGTCTTTCAAAGTAGCCTTTGATTATTGCCCTAATGAATCTTTTCAGAAATATGGTGGATGGGTGAATTGTAGGAAAAGCCAAGATGCTGTATATTTTCCAATACTGCATTCACAGAAAATAATGTGATAATGATTCCCTGTTTGCTAAAGTTTTCAGATGGGCAGTTTTGGAGCTGGCAACATGCAAACCTCTGGCTACTTCATCTTAATTACTTAAATGGAGAATTTCTGTCTGCATTTTATTACTGATTTTCCTGTTTCATAGCCAAGGAAGCATAGTTCAAATTAGAAAGTGCCTTGCCAAAGCCTATAAGAAAAGCCATTTCTCCTTGATTTGCAGTGACTTGTTTGAATCTCCATAGTGGACCTTAAGAGACCTATATTTTGTCTCTGGAAGCAGGCACAACACAGAGTTGATTCATGACTTTAGCTGAGGGGACACTTTGAGGCACAAATAGACTGAATTATTTTTATGTGGATAATGTTAGTGGGGCCTCTGCTCCATCATAGCCAGCTTTCCCAGCCTGAGCTCAGAATTCCCATTTTGATTTTTTAAAATTAATAGTTATTAATGAGTTTGCTTCTCCATTTATAAAAGTAATACATGCTCGATTTATATAATACAATATATATAAAGAGAAAATAAAAATCTCTCATAATCTTGCCATTATTTAGGTATTTTAAAGTCCACTCATATATGTATTTATCCAACTATCTATTTATCCATCCATCCATCAGTCCATCTGTTACCAAACTCAGGTTCAGCTGTTCACCACTCAAAAGTCAATAATTGAGAGCCAAGTATCAGTAGAAAGGAAAGGTAGTTTAATCAGAAAAGCTGGCAATTTGGGGAGAAGGTGGACTCTTGTCCTAAGACCAACTCCCAAGATTCTGCTCAGCCATGAGAGTTTTTAAAGGGAAAAATGCGGTGTGGGGGGCAGGAATCTCAGTGAATCATGAAGGCAGGAGGTTGGGTTCTGCATCTTTCTGCATTGCATGCAGACTGGCTGACTCTCTCTTCAGATGTTATCTTGCCCTGTGATCTGCCTGCAAAATTGCTAAAGGGGCTGCTGGGTGTAGAGAGCTAGTCATTCTTTAACGGCTTAATTCATCATTTTTTAACTACTTAATTCTTCATTCTTACTTCTTTTTATCTAGGAAAAGAATCAGCAGGTTAGGCAAGGCATGGTGTGCTTCAGAAGAGCTTAAGTCGGGAGTTACGTTAAATTGCCTAGTGATCTCATTCCTCTACTTAGGTTCTTTTAAGTTGAGATGGAAACATAAATGGACAAACAGGAAGGGGGCAAAAGAGCTACTTTAACATCTATCTGTCCACTCATACATACTCCACTTTAAGAATGTATTTAGGGCAGTTGATTTTATATTACAATAATTTCCCCATCACATTATTAAAACATACATCAAAAAAATGGTTTTTCATGTCAGTGACAATTTTTACTTTGAAAATATAGAAAAGAAATTAAGGGACAGGTATTTCAATGTGTATATATTATATGTGTATGTGTGTAAATAGTATGTATCATGCTTGCAGCAGGCAAATAAGCCTTTTTGTTGTTTGGTTGGTTTTGCATTCTACTTTGTCTGTGCTAGCCTTCTTCCAATTAGAGGAGAACTTGATTATGTGGCCTATATAATTTTGAGGTTGAAAGTGAGCTCAAAGACCATCTGGCCATGTGGATTTCAAATCTCAAGGGTTCGAGGAAAGCACCTCAGGGGTTGCCTTGGGCAACGGGGCTTCACTGCCTATTGCCAGAGCTGCTTCACTTCTGCATTCTATAAATAGTGTTGTTTCACAAGATGATCTGTGTGTGTGTGCAAAGGTTTCTACCACTTTAAAAAAATTATTGGAAACCCTTGATATTGTTCAACTTCTTACTCAAGGTGATTGTTTCTGCAGCAGGCCTATGGGTGGCTCTATAGAGGCTAGTTAATCTCCCTGATGATTTTCAGCTAAGCATGCAAGTACAGAAGCCCTCTCTCCAAGGTGGGGGCCCAAAAGATTCTAGAAAAATCCACCACCTCATGCCAGTGCATGCTACTTTAGGAATCCAGGTGTATATTCCTTTGTGGGTCAAATGCACAAACAGCATGAGAAGAATTTTGCTAGGAGCTTCTGAGAAAGAAGATTCCTCATCCTTGAGGAAAACAAAATGGAAAAGATAGACTCTTCCTACCTGCTATTGTGAGGCCTGGAACAGCTGCCATATGTCCCGACATCAGCCTGAGGGTGAGCCATTTATAGAGGAAGGGAGAGCTCAGAGAACCAGAGACATGGAAACAGACCTCCAACTGAATCTCACCTACTCCCTGCCTTTCCCACCCCACCCTCAACTCCCAAATATGTTGTTTTGTTACCGTAAAGAGTTACACCAATGGGATTTGGGTTTCCTGCTGTACATCTGCTGATGTAAAATGTGATTCTCACCAGGCCTGCAGACCAAACATTCCTGCGCAAGCTTAGTAACCTGCTGGGTGTTGCCAAAGAGAACTAGGCTGGGGTTGGGACTTTCCTGGTGGTCCAGTGGTTAAGACTCCACACTCCCAATGCAGGGGGCACGGGTTTGATCCCTGGTCTGGGAACTAAGATCCCACATGCTGCATGGCATAGCCAAAGGGGGGAAAAAAAGAACTAGGCTGTGGTCAGAGGACCTGAATGTGATTCTGGGTGAAATCACCTACCTAATTTTTCTTCCTGTGAAAATTGCCTAATCCTTGTATATCTCACTATCATATTAGTGAATTGATGGTAACTATCTACAGAATACCTAGGTCACAGGATTGCTACAATGTCCACATAAACAGATGGGCTGCGTCATACAAAATGTAAGGTGGCATTCTCTCATCCCAGATAGCTAGAGGACACTAATAAGAGTTGCCATTCAGGGAGCCTACTGTATGCCAGGGCCTCCACTAAATATTACACTTTCATGCTCACGAGAAATATATGAGGTATGTTTTATATTTGAAACTCTTAAGACCAGAAGTGTTTCAGAACCCAAAATGTTCTGGGTTTTAGGAAGGTGACAGGACGCATGTGCTAGGCATAATGTTTCATGCCCTCCAGGATCTGTGCAGCGCACCGTCTTCAAACCCATTGATATGTCTGCTAAAGACTATAAAACCAGAAAAGCAGTAAGCAGACAAGATCTTATTCCGTTCTCAGAATATCTAACTATCCTCAAAGTGGTTTTGGCATTTTTTTTTTATGAGTAAAAGAAAATGTTTTGGCAACTCCAACTCATAGGACTCTTTTCATCAACCGGTATGGGGTCATAAATGATTATATATACATAGCAATTCATGCTAAGATATTTTCTTTTCCCCAGATTTCAGCGGGAGATATTATATTTGCTAATATATGATTCAGGATTATAGTCTCTATATTCCAAACTGAGATTTACTTTCTTATTTTGTGCTATTTTATCAGTTTTTAGTATTAAGATTAGGCAAACTTCTTAATTATGCAAACTTCTATTTCTATTCTTAAGTAACATGTTGATTAAATATTCTCTGATGTTGTCCTAGTAATACAAATCCTCCCACTGCTCAGAAATTCCTGGAAGGGGGAGGGGAAATACAATGCCTAAAAAAATTCTTTTTAACATCAAAAGATAAAGGAAGTAAAAATATTAAAAAATATATTTCTGGGCTTCCCTGGTGGCACAGTGGTTGAGAATCTGCCTGCCGATGCAGGGAACATGAGTTCGTGCCCCGGTCCGGGAGGATTCCACGTGCCGCGGAGCGGCTGGGCCCGTGAGCCATGGCCGCTGAGCCTGCGCGTCCGGAGCCTGTGCTCCGCAACGGGAGAGGCCACAGCAGTGAGAGGCCCGCATACTGCCAAAATATATATATATATATATATATATTTCTGCTAAAGAATATATGACTATTCCCATCAAATGGCTTCAATTAAGACCTCACATCATGATAGGGCAGAATTTGCTTCAGGTTAATTTCAGGTCAGATTTTGCAACCAAATGACTTAATAGTAATAGTAATAACAACAGTAACAATAGTAATAACAACAGTAACAATAGCAATATCACCAATAATAATAATTTTCAAACCTTTTTGGAAATTACAATTGTAGACTGTGTTGTACTTACCCCATTTCACAGATGAAAAACTAAAGCACAAAAGGTTAAGCAAATTTCCTCATATCACACAGCTTTCAAGTGGAGAAGGTGAGATTGAGTCCCGGCTATCAGTCTCAGGAACCCAGCTCTTAACCACTCTGGATCCACCGTTTACAAAGCCTGTCTAGACAGGCTCCTCTGTCTCCAACCTCATGGTTAATATAATTATCTACATTATCTTTTTAAGAGGATTTTTAGAACCACAAATCTATGTGAAACAAATCTCAGCAGTTGGTCTCTGGAGCATAAGAATAAACAAATACATTTTTCTACTTTTTTTGCTACCATAATTTCTGGACATGTTCTTTGCTCTAAAGAAAAGTGAGACACTTGTAAAGTCTAAGAGAGAGTACAGCACGAATACAAGGGCAGTTTGATCAAGTATAATGATTGAAATCGCTGATTTAAAATACACACACACAGAGGCCTATATATGCTCAAATTCATACACACGTACATGTATGAATCTTTATATATAGGACTCACGCATGTGTGTGTGTGCTATGTATTATGTACCAGAATCTGTGCTAGAGATGTGAAACTGACAGTGTGATAGACAGATAATCACAGGCAACATTCACACATGTTTTTAAATTGTAAAATGTTTGCAAAGCTTCATAGGAGAAATGAAAAAGAAAACTTCCCAAGGAAGGGCTTCCCCAAAGACACAGCATTGCAGCAAGACTGGGAAGAAGAGCTGAGATGTCTCTGGGGAAAGCAAAGCAGAGGAAAGGATTTGTAGTCAGTAGAAGCAGCAGACAAATGGACCCCATGCAGTCTCGCTGGACCACAAAGGTGCAGGGTGTGGCCGTTGACGGGGATGAGACCATGGAGAGAAGGGAACAGGGGCCAAGTCATAAAGGCCTCCTTTGCTATGAAGAAAAGCTGATATTTTCATGTTATGGTGAATATCTAACCCTTAAATTATGTTAAGCTAGAAATCACTGTTAAAGTATGTCTTCAGTTCAAACAGAAAATATATTTATTCCACCCATTTTTATAAAGCCCTGGGCTAAAAGTGTGACTTATCTAATCAGTAATTCCTCAAAGTATGGATGAATCTCTCTTACATTCCAGGTACGGCGCGTAGACTTGTGATCAGGAAATCATGAGATAATTATATTACTTTTTGCACCCCAGTTAGGTTTTCTCATTTTTAAAGAATGTCTCAAATTCTATTCAGTTTAATTGTTGCAGCTATTAATAAACCAAGGGAGGAGTTTGGAAAACAGCACTTAAGAGTTTTACCTCACTGATTCAGATCATGTCTGAGAATAGAAAAAAAGATCTTTATAAAATCCTAGGGCAGAATATTTTTGTGGTATTTCAGCTTATTCTAACGTTATTAGCTGACCACACAAGCACTCTGATCCCTCAGCCAGAAACTTAGAAGTTTCCTTCACCCCCCAATTTCAATTAATGTGTCATTTCTCTCTCTTAAATATACCCCCCTCCCAGATTTCTCTCAAATCTGTTGTGACTCTATAATTACAAATCCACTTGGCCTAGCTGTCCATCAGGATTCAGCTCCCCAAACCACTTTCCTACAGCTTCTCCTCTCCCTGGGCAAAACCAATCCTGAACCTCCCAGAACAATTTTTGGGCCATTTCTCACTATATGCCTTTGAAAGCAAAGGTGGCGCCGCATTGACTTTTTCATCCCTTCTCTTGGCACTTAGTACAGCCTTGACACAGTAAATCACCACCCGGCACTTGTTAAGTGTGTGACAAGACAGTATAAATGATTTCCTGCCCAGTCATTCTATTCCCTAATTTTTGTAAGTGGTTTTTCATATTAATTAACATGCTAGTTAATACTTAAAGCCAAAGCAGATGGCAAGTCTTTGCTCTTGGGATTTTCAGGATATTGATATGGTAAATGGCAGAAATGTGCATAAACAACTCATTTTCAACATGAAACAAAGGGAATGAAGAGGTCTCATAGATTCCCTGTGAAATGTATGAAAAATTGTTTCCTGTCTGGATTCTGCTTCCTGGCTGCATGAAGAAAAGGTAAACTCAAACCTAGGACAATTCAAGGTAGGTACCCAATCTCATACTTCAGTTTAAATTTGCATATACCTGACTCTTATCTACATTTTGGTAAGATTGTGTTTGATTGTGTGTGTGTTGGCATAGACTTCATTAAAAGAATACATAATCATTTTTCTTTTTTCACTTTACTCATCTCCCTCCCATCTTTTCCTTCCCCCTTCCATCTTTATTCTCTAAATTGGCATTTCTCACCCTCTCCACTATTGACTTTTTTTAAAAAAAAATTAATAGAATAGTTCTTTTTAAAATTAATTTTATTTATTTATTTTTGGCTGCATTGGGTTTTCGTTGTTGCACGCGAGCTTTCTCTAGTTGCAGCGAGCAGGGGCTGCTCTTTGTTGCAGTGCGTGGGCTTCTCATTGTGGTGGCTTCTCTTGTTGTGGAGCACGGGCTCTAGGTGCGTGGGCTTCAGTAGTTGTGGTACATGCGCTCAGTAGTTGTGGCCCATGGGCTCTAGAGCACAGGCTCAGTAGTTGTGGTGCACGGGCTTAGTTGTTCCACAGCATGTGGATCTTCCCGGACCAGGGATTGAACCCACGTCCCCTGCACTGGCAGGTGGATTCTTAAGCACTGCACCACCAGGAAAGTCCCCCCACTATTGACTTGTTGAGTCAGATTATTCCCTGCTGTATGGGGCTGTCTTGTGCATTATAGGATGTGTAGCAGCATCTCTACCTACTAGATGCTGGTGACATGTAGCCAATACTGAGAGTCTGATGGATATCCTTTTATAAATAATTGCATAATCTTACAAACATATATTAAAATCACACATAGGATTTTTAGTTTTCCCATGTTTAATGAATTAAGACCCTATTATATGCCCTTCTCTGCTTCCTTCAAGCCAATAGGTAAGGCGCCAACTTGCTCTTTTTTATGTCCACACAATCTTCCACGGTACAGATGTATCACAGTCTTTTTAGCCATCAACGCCTTGTAAACATTCGCACTGTTTCTATTTCGATCCAAACGTACAATGATGCAGTAAGCACCTTTCAGTTATATCCATCCATGCTGCCACTTTGATTTCTATGGTTTACCTTCCCTGGAGTGCGCTCTCTACACTAAGTATGTTTATGTTGAATGGAAATGGATGTTGGTAGATTGATTTCCTAAGAGGCTGAAACAATACACAATTTCTCCAGCAGTGTTTGAGGACCCACACTTCTGCCTACTCTCTAATCAGCACGACTTGTTAAGGCCCTACTTTTTTTTTTTTTTTCCAATCTAATATGTCTAAAGTGCTGTCCCATTGTCACCATAATTTGCATTTCCCTGAGTAGTAGTGATGTTGAAGAGCTGGTTTAATGGAGTATGTAACTGGAATAGCGTGACATCAGACACCTACGGAGCCCCGCATTGCTTCTCCGCTGCCTGCTTTTAATTTCTGGAGCAGCTGCCTTGGACACTTCAGGGCAGACTCACCTCTCCACACATGCATTAAGACAACAGCCTAGGCTAGCTTTCCCTGCACCAAAAAAAAAATGCATAAGGATTTGGATATTTTGTTCAGCATCATTCAGAGAAAACAGACTGTATTCACCATCAAATTGTTTAACAACTGTGTCTCACATTTGATATTTGTGGGCGTTCGTGTGCTGAGGGTCTGTGCCCTCTAAACAGAAACCTGGAGATAAGTCCACGGGTGGACCATGCATTTCTGATGCCACATTAAGTATTCTCAATTTTAGGAATGTGCCACGTTGGGAAATGAGATCAATTGCAGAACGGGTGGCTGCTAGTTTTAGTGTAAGGGAAAATGAAATGCTCTGGGAGGGAGATTGAAGTCGCTGTATTTCGGGACCCAAATGAGCTGTCATTCTGGAGCTCCTGCAGGGTCTTAAAGCAGCTGCGGCAACACAGCTCCACAGAGGACCTGCTGGAGAAAATAGGTTTACAATGTAGCAAGAAGATGGAGGGGAAATTCAGTGTTGGGCTGAAGATAAAGGAGAGAATTGTATATATATTTTTTACCTTGTACTTTCATTATCAAACAAAACAGAAAAAATATTCATTCCATTTTGAATTCTTTGAAAAGATTTTATCCATTATAAAAGAACACATGCTCATGAGAGGTCATTGAAAAATAAATTTTAATAGACACCTAATAGCAGAGGTGGTCTGGAGATTGTGTTTTTCAAGCAAGTTTGATTGGAAGATAGTGGAAATATCTCCCAGATTCTGGTATTGGACTGACTGTCAGTCTCAACTTTCAATATGAGTTTTGATGTATTCTTGATCTTTTCAAATATAAAACACAGGAAGTTGGGGCAGATTCTATTGGAGTCTCCTGAATTTGAGGCTCTAAATTTAAACCTAAAATTCTTATATTGCCTTTATAAGCTATTTTCTTGTTGACTTATTTTTCAAAAGAAATCTATAAAGACAACAAATTATTCTTATATGAATGATGACAAACCCAGATTTTTCCAGAGCCAGCCATATACAGATATACAGGTTAATGATTACCTTTATTTCTAGCTCCGTCAGAAGCCAGGCAAGTCATTCACTAGCTAATATTAGTCTGTTATAAGCTTGAGAGCTTCCCATCTGTAGCTACTCAGGTAAGCCTAATAAATTTCAGTACAGCCAAATACCAGGTAAGACAAGCAGGTGATGCAAAGAGGTAAGGCTGCAAAGGAGTAATGAAAGGTTTTTGACAACCTGTATTAAGAGAAGGTTAATAATAATAATAGTAGTAGCAGTAATAATAATAAAAATTAGGACAAGTATATGTGTAAAATGGTTAATAAACGAGGTGGTTTGACCTTGGTTGAGAAGTCAGCTGAAAAACTGACAGACAGACATGGCATTTTATTTTTTTATTTTTAAATATTTTAAATGAAGTATAGTTGATTTACAGTGTTGTGTTAGTTTCTGGTGCATAGCAAAGTGACTGTTTTATATTTATATATGTGTGTGTGTGTGTGTGTGTATATATATATATTCTTTTTCAGATTCTTTTCCATTATGGTTTATTATAGGATATTGAATATAGTTCCCTGTGCTATACAGTAGGACCTTGTTGCTTGTCTATTTTATATATAGTAGTGCATATCTGCTAGTCCCATACTCCTAATTTATCAGTCCCCCACCAGCTTTCCCCTTTGGGAAACATAAGTTTGTTTTCTATGTTTGTGAATCTATTTCTGTTTCATAAATAAGTCCATTTGTGTCACATTTTAGATTCCACATATACATGATATCATATGATGTTTGTCTTTCTCTGTCTGGCTTACTTCACTTAGCATGATAATCTCTAGGTCCATCCATGTTGCTGCAAATGGCATTACTTCATTCTTTTTAATGGCTGACTAATATTCCGCTGTGTATATATACCACATCTTCTTTATTCGTTCACTTGTCAATGAACACTTAGATTGCTTCTATGTCTTGGCTATTGTATATAGTGCTGCTATGAACATTGGGGTGCATGTTTTTTTCAAATAAGTTTTCTCTGGATAGATGCTCAGGAACAGAATTGCTGGATCATATGGAAACTCTATTTTTATTTTTGGGGGGAACCTCCATACTGTTTTCCATACTGGCTGTACCAATTTACTTTCCCACCAACAGTGTAGGAGGGGTCTTTTTTCTCCACACCCTCTCCAGCATTTATCATTTGAAGGCTTTTTTAATGATGGCCATTCTGATAAGTGTAAAATGATACCTCATTTTAGTTTTGATTCACATTTCTTTAATAATTAGTGATGTTGAGCATCTTTTCATGTGCCTATTGGCCATCTGTATGTTTTCTTTGGAGAAATGTCTATTTAGGTCTTCTGCCCATTTTTTGATTGGGTTTTTGTTGTTGTTGTTATTGAGTTGTATGAGCTGTCTGTAAATACTGGAGACTAATCCTCTGTTGGTCGTATTGTTTGCAAATATTTTCTCCCAGTCTGATTGTCTGATATTGCATTTTATTAGCTGTTTTGCAATAACCTCCCTGTGTAGTTGGAATTTTCCATGTAATACACGTCCGTAGAGCAGGTGCGCCAATGATAAAACTGTTACTTCCTCCTGGTTCACCAAACCTTGCCTGTAGAACTATAGTCCACTTTCATCCTTGTGCTGCCTCTCTAAAATCCCAGGCAATCAAAATTACTCTTCAATAAACATTAACTGAGCATCTAATATGTGACTAGCTTGCATGGGTGCTACAATATACAAACATGAAAATGGATGGGACTGGGACTTCCCTGGTGACTCAGTGGTTAAGAATCCACCTGCCAGTGCAGGGGACACGGGTTCGAGCCCTGGTCGGGGAAGATCCCACATGCTGCAGAGCAACTAAGCCTGTGTGCCACAACTACTGAGCCCACGTGCCACAAATTCTGAAGCCTGTTCACCTAAGAACCCGTGCTCCGCAACAAGGGAAGCCATAATGAGAAGCCTGTGTACCGCAATGAAGAGTGGCTGCCGCTCGCCGCAACTAGAGAAAGCCCTTATGCAGCAACAAAGACCCAATGCAGCCAAAAATAAATAAAATAGATACATTTTTTAAAAAAATGGATGGGGCTGTGTTTCTTCTGTGGAGGAGACCATGATTTTATAAACAAATAATAAGTGTGTGTTAGTATAAAAGTTAGTGCACAAGGCATAAAGGAGAGAGTCACCATATCTGCCTAGATAGGACATAAACACCTTCCTAGGGGAGGCACTTGGTGTGGGCACTGAAGTTCCCATGAAAGTCAGGAATTTACAAGACTGGCATCTCAGTTCCATAATTCTTAGCACCTCTATCTCCATGACTTGAACCTAAAGCCTGTAGAGAAGCCCAAAGACAGAATTCCATAGACTCAAGACAGTACCTAACCTTATAAACAAGTGTGAATAAGGTCTTGGCCCAAGTGTGAGAGTCCTTAGTGTCCTGTGAATTGTGCCATTCAGCAACATATATCTCTTTCATCAACTAAGCTGTCCAAGGGAATCAGGAGAAACTGGAGGCCAGAGTTCCATCCATGGAAGAGCATGGCACCTGTGGGCTTAGAACCTGGGGGGCGCAGGCACCCAGCCCTTGGTGGAGACTGGAGCCCTGTCTGTGTGTCGATGTGACACAGCATCCACAGCAGCCTTGGGTCCCAAGCAGAGGGCAAAAGCTAAATCAGGTCCACCAACCCGTGCCTCCCAGGGAGGCTTTGAGAATTCCCCAGACAATGTCTGTCAAGGTAGTGATGAGAGCTCCAGCAGAAAAGCATTACCTCATCCTCACACTGGCTCATCGGACATTCTACCTTCAATTACTCAAAGTGAACGTCAAGATAAAGGGAACAATGATGACCTTTGTACGTGTGTGTGTCTAGAGAGAGAGAAGACAGGGCGAGAGAGATTTGAGGTGGGTTATAGGAGTAGAGAGAGAAGGAAGAGAAAACCTTTGTGTTAGGATCTGGAAGTCCAATTTGGGGAATGTAGATAGACTCTGAAAAGAAAAAAGAGTCATACATGGATATGTTCATTGACATGCATTAACCTGTTTGTCTTTTAATTTTTTTTAAATCGATCATCTAATATGTATCAAGCATTATGATGGACATTGAGGATGAATGGTGAACAAAACCAACAGGGCCTGATTCCACGGAGCCCTCAGAGTCTCTAGCAAAACATGTGATCCATAACAAGCTCTTACATGCTGACAGCGATTCGATCTTACTCTGTAGAACTGAGCTGCCTTCCTGGGTAGACTGGGAGCCTGGGGCTCTGACAGTGGGAGTTCCCAGAGCCAGAGTGGATGACAGGCCGTGTGTGTGTCAGTTGTGTGAGACAGGGCCCTAGAAATTGAATTTCTAGGCTTATTGGTGTATATGTCAGCCCCAAATGGATCTATGGAGAGTTGAAACAAAGTCAGAGAAAATGGGACTGGAACAGAGGTAGAAAAAGGGAGTGAATAGATCAGTGGTAAACGGAAGGTGGGACCCTGACAGAATGCCTGAAGAGAGCATTCATAAGACAGCTCACTGGATCCCTGAGTTTCAGGGGTCTGGGTAAAAGGTGAGCCAGTTTAGATCCATGTTAACAACCAGGGATTGGAGAGTGCATGTGTTACTTCTTTAAGGAGGCTGTGGTCCAATGAGTGAGACAGTCCTGTAAACTGACAACCTTAAAAGAATGTGTTGTATGTGATAAGAGAGCCTGCAAGTGGGATCACAGACCAGATAGAGGGGGCAGGAAAGAGGGCTTCCTGGAGGAGACCTCAACAAGAAAAAATGGAAACTGAGTTTTTCACAATGGAAAGGGGCCATTTCATAAAGCAAGTTTCCATGAACCTCAAGATGTTTGTAGTTCTATGACTTTGAAGTGCGTCTGAAGAGATCTTAGAGAAATCCTTTGAGTGGGAAAAAAACATAAGTTCACAGTGTATGGAATACTGTTTTATCCCAGCTCCAAGTAGCATAGTTGGAAAATGAATAAACATGGAAACAAAACCATTCATTCAGTAACAGCATTTCCAGGAGTAGGTGGTGAAAAATTGAACCAGTATCATGACTACCAATATGGAAGGGAAGAAGGGATTCCCAGTCACAGGATGGAATCCTATAAAAGTTTTATCCCATCAATAATGTGTCCATGATACAATGTGTCTCCATGAAGTGATTTTTTTTTTTTTTTTTTTAGAGGAGACCTAGAGTGCAACTGGTTAGAAAGTAACTAACGTTAGGGTCAAAAACTTTTGTGACCTCCAACTGTGGCACTCATTAACATAAGAAAAACATTGATCAAGTCACTTCTTCTGAAAGTATGGAGAAAAGGGAACCCTCCTATTCTGTTCTCCGCTACAGAGGACAGTACGGAGGTTCCTCTAAAAATAGAGTTGCCATATGATCCAGTGATCCCACTCCTGGGCATATATCCAGAGAAAGCTCTAATTCAAAAAGATAAATGCACCCCAATGTTCATAGCAGCGCTATTTAGAATAACCAGGACATGGAAGCAACCTAAGTGTCCATCAACAGATGAATGGATAAAGAAGATGTGGTACATATATACAATGGAGTACTACTAAACCACAAAAAAGAGTGAAATCATGTCATTTGCAGCAACATGGATGGACCTAGAGATTATCATACTAAGTGAAAGTAAGTCAGAAAGACAAATACCATATGATATCACTTATACGCGGAATCTAAAGTATGACACAAATGAACTTATCTATGAAACAGAAACAGACTCACAGACATAGAGAACAGACTGGTGGTTGCCAATGGGGAAGGGGGTGGGGGAGGAATGCAACAGGAGTTTGGGATTAGCCAATGCCAACACTTATATATAGAATGCATAAACAACAAGATCCTACTATATTCAATATCCTGAGATAAACCATAATGGACAAGAATATGAAAAATAATATATACATCTGTGTGTGTGAGCATGTGTGTGTGTATAATTGAATCACTTTGCTATATACCAGAAACTAACACAATACTGTAAATCAACCATACGTCAACAAAAAACGTCACTTCTCCTGCCTGAGCCTCATTTCTCCATCTCTAAGGTAAGAAAGTGAGATGAGGCCATTTCCAAGCTTCCTGCCCAAATGAATACTTTATATTCTAACTCTTCACATATTGAAAATAAGGAGACGGATTCATAACTAGGAATCTGGCTGCCTTAACTTGAATTTATTTAGAGAAATAGAAGACCCTGGGACTGTAAAGCTCCCCTGGGAGGGTGGGCATCCCTTGCTGGGCCCCCTTCCCCTCACACTGCTCCCAGTGAGCAGGACAACACAGGGCTCTGTACAGGAGAAAGCCCATCAGCCATACCAGCCGGAGCCTTAAGATTTAAGTGCTTCCATGCTGACTCTGACAATGGAAACTTGGAATGCGTATAAGGAGGATAAAAGCAGGTAACAAACAGGTAATAAATAGCGTTAAAGGTTTAGCAGAATATACCAGAGTGCAGTACAGTCATGGGAGAGAGATGAGAGAACATTAAGTTTCAACACAGGAGGGCAGGCAAGAACGACGTTTCTTTGAGGAAACGCATCATGAAAAACTCATCCCCAGGGAGGCTGTTCATGGAGTTGAAAATTCCCGATAAACTATGTTCATGGCCTGTACAAAATATACTTCCTCCCTGAACTATGCTCTAATGGTGAAGTTTTCAGAATGATTTTTAAAGCACTCAACTTGCTTTTCAGCCAAGAACTAGTAGTGTGCGTTTGTGTGTGTGTGTGTGTGCGTACACATGTGATGAGTCTGGGCAGAAACTCCTATAAGTACTAAGTTTTTCCATATGTGGTCACAACTATGAGTATTAAACCTTTGCTTGACAGAGCAGATGAGACTGAATCAGTAAGAATAATGCTGTATTTGTTTCTTAGTTTCTTTTTTAATTGTTTTTATTTTATTTTTAAATCTAAAAAATTATTTTATATTGCAGTATTTTCTACTTACAATGTTGTGTTAGTTTCAGGTGTGAAACTAACACACCTGAATCACAGCAAAGTGATTCAGTTATACATATACATATATCTATTCTTTTTCAGATTCTTTTCCTGTATAGGTTATTGCAGAGTAATGAGTAGAGTTCCCTGTATATAATAATGCTATATTTGAAAGGAAGTTTATTAAAACAGTTGAAAACAGACTCTGGTGACAGATTCCTTGGGTTGAAATTCCTACTCTGAAATATATTATCAACTGTGTGACCCAGCACGTGACTTAATATTTTTCTGCCTCAGCTTCCTCATCCGTAAAATCAACATTACAAAAATGCCACCCTTATAAGGTTGTTGTGAGAACTGAGTGTTCCATGTTTAAAAAAAAAAAACAATAACAACTTAGAGCAGGACCTATGTGCTCAAAACCGCTGAAAGCTTTTATGGAAGGGAAGTTTTAAAAATGTATAAAAGGCAGAATTATAGAAAGTTATAGGAAGAATGAGGTGATATTTTCTTCAGTTATGCTTAATTTCAGGTCCTACGATATGTATGTTTTGTTTTGAAAGACAAATATTGCTCTTGTTCTCTCCTATGTCATATACAGTAAGTTCCCTACATACGAACCTTCAAGTTGCAAACTTTCAAAGTTGCAAACATGCATTAGCATTTCCAATCACGTAAGTTGGTTCACGTGTCTGGTGTACATTGTCACGTGCATGCATCCTCTACAAGTGGCTGTGCTTTTGTGTACTTTACTGTACAGTACTGTATAGAGTACAGTAGTACAGTATCTTTATTTCAAGCCCAGGAAAAAGCTACTACCCAGACATCACTGGATCGTTTTTTCAAGAGGGTAGATAGAATTGAATCCAGCAAGGAACCAGAACCTGTGCCATCCACGTCAGGCGTGAGTGACATGGCAGCTTGCCCTCCATCTCCTATTGCTGAGGATCCTTCAGCTCTATCATCTCCCACCTCCTTTCCCTCCTCCAGTCAGTAACTCTTCTTGCCTGTTCACTCGATGCCAGCCCCTGTATGCCAGCTATTGTACTGTACTACTGTACTTTTCAAGGTACTGTACTGTAAGATTAAAAATGTTTCCTTTATTTTTTGTGTTTTTTTAATGTATTATTTGTGTGAAAAGTATTATAAACCTATTACAGTACAGTACAATATAGCCTATTGTGTTAGTTGGGTACCTAGGCTAACTTTGCTGGACTTAGGAACAAATTGGACTTACAAAAACATACTCGGAATGGAACTCGTGTGTAGGTAGGGGACTTACTTTATAAGATTAGTGAGGTCTCGCAATTTCTCTCTTTCGAGTAGAAACTCTGTAGGGAAATCATAGTTTCTAAGGCAGACTTTATATTGCTGTTTTCTGTTCTTCAAACCAGTACAGTTGGCCGTCCCTACCTGCAGTTGCAGAACCCATGCATCCAGAGGGCCAGCTGTACTGGGCCACTTTATATAAGGGACTTAGCATCTGCAGGTTTAGGTATCTTTTGGTATCCAATCCCCTGCAGATACTGAGGGATGACTATAATTTTGTTTTCATCTCCCTCTCCAAATGAGGCTATGAGCTCATAGTCACCAGCACTCAGATCAGAGATACTACTTACAATATCTTGCCTCTTACTCAGAATTCTATGAGCTCATTCAATTCTTGGTCTTATCCCAGAGCTCCATCCAAAATATTACCTTTTCGTCCCTAAATTAATGGTTCTCCCTCCTCACACTCCAGAAGCGTGATTAGATTTCCCTTTTTATCACTCCCTTTATTTTTTTTTTAATTTTTAAAATTTATTTTTTAATTGAAGTATAGTTGATTTACAATATTGTGTTAGTTTCAGGTGTACAGCAATGTGATTCAGTTATAGATATATTATATATAATATATATATATATATATGTTCTTTTTCAGATTCTTTTCTCTTATTGGTTATTACAACATATTGAGTATAGTTCCATGTGCTATACAGTAGGTCCTTGTTGGTTATCTGTTTTATATATAGTAGTGTTATCACTCCCTTTAAATGTTTATAAGCCTTGTCCTTCGCAAGATCTCTCCTCAAAAATTGCAAATAGTAGGGCAATTATTCTAACCCTGCAAAGGGTAAAGAGAAGAATAAAGTATGTAATATCACTAGGATGATAAGATTTTGTTGAAAAGTTCAAATAAGACTGGTGAGGCAAGTATTTCTGTAAGAGGAATATAAGAGAAATGGTAGAAATAGCCAAAGGAAGAAACTTTACATCTAGATCAGGTGAGAATAAATTTTTTCATGGAAAAGATACTGTTGGAACTGTGTTCTAAGGATGGGCATGACTTGGTCCCACGGACATGGTAGATGGAGAGGATCTTCCCAGTGGATGAAAGATCATGAGTCAGGTCAGGAAAGGGATGGATGGTCCTAGGGGATCTAGTGACAGAAAAGCCAATGATCCTGTCTGTCTGGGACTTGGGATGCATGTGGCGGGACAGAATTAGATGGGGCTACAGAGAAAGAGAAGAAGACTAGTATCTTGCTGAATGCTTTATATTTATTCAGCCTCACCCAATCATGCCATAACTTTGAGAGGTAAAATTCACATCCATTTTACAGTGAAGGAAATCCTTGGAGTGTTGAAAATCATGCCCAAGGTGGCTCAGCTAGAACATGGTAAAACTCTGGCTCCCTCCCATCCCCTAACCTGAATGGACTTACTCAGCAATAAGTCATGATAGGTCCTTGACAAATTTTAAGCAGGAGTGTCATGTGATTAAAGTTGTAAGTGAAGATAAATCCTGTTGAAGTTCACTGACCAGGTTGGAGAAGAGAAAGAGAAGGGGAAGGAAACCAGTGGGAAGAGTGATCCAGTCATACAAGGATAAGGCAACTTGGGCTTGAAATACCTTAACTACCTGGGGGAAAGGAAAATAGAAACATTACAGAGTCACAAAGGCTTTGGATTGAAGGCAATGAAGTTCTTTGACTTTAAGCCATGGAAGGTTTTGTTATAACTTGAAGTTTGAATGCACTTATTTTCTAAAATATTTTAACTATGTCAGAATATGCATTTGCATCATGTCCATCATGGGATCATCAGGCAGGCTTCTAAGAAACAACTGCCTCTCACTCCTATTAATGTGACCCAAATAAAAACTCAGTGGAAACCAGGACAACATAATAGCAAGCTCATTATCAGTTGTGTGGAAGTGGGTACCTGCTGTCATTACCATGGGGGAGGACAGATGCTAAAATTCTGACTTTCCCAGAGAGGAATTATACAGTGAAATTGAACAAGGGCTTAAAATTGAACAGACATGGAAATTGGCACTTATGAAAATGTCAGCTTTCATAAGTAAAATTATAATAATGTACTGGATGCATGAACAATACAGATAGAGCTCTCTCCATATGTCTTTACATTTATCAATACATGGTAGCCATTCTTTATCAAAGTGTTTTTCGTATCCTCCACCTTATTGAATCCTCACAACTAATCAGAATAGAGCAGAGGAGAAAATGAGGACCAAAGATTTAAAATGACTTTGCCAGGACTTCCCGGGTGGCGTAGTGTTTAAGAATCTGCCTGCCAGTGCTGGGGACATGGGTTCGAGCCCTGGTCCATGAAGATCCCATATGCCGCAGAGCAACTAAGCCCCTGTGCCACAACTACTGAGCCTGTGTGCCACAACTACTGAAGCCTGTGTGCCACAACTACTGAAGCCTGCGTGCCTAGAGCCCGAGCTCTGCAACAAGGGAAGCCACCACAATGAGAAGCCTGTGCACCGCAACGAAGAGTAGCCCCTGCTCAACGCAGCTAGAGAAAGCCCATGAGCAGAAACGAAGACCCAACACAGCCAAAAATAGATAAATAAATAAATGATTTATTTTTAAAAAATTAAAAAATAAATGAAATGACTTTGCCAAGACACAGGTAACTCTCTTCATACTTTGGTATGGCCTCCTTTTCTTACTATACTCTGTAAAACTGTCCTTTATCCTTCTATTTCTAGTGTGTTTTACCTTCCACTCACATTTGCCCAAAGTTCCAGTTAGCTTGAAGTACTTGCTAAAATTGAGACATAACAATAAGAAAAATAACAACTTGTTTGATCTTGTAGTACTCTGAAAACTACTGAACATAAGACAAGTTCCAAACATGTGAATGTAAGTGTTGGTTTGAAGTCCACAGTTTGCCACATCAGTGAGTTGAGATCAACTCTAAAGTGTACGGAAAATATTTTTCTATCATAATAATGTGTTAGCGTGGTGAATGATTTACTTTTCAAAATTAACTGAGGTGCATTCAAGGTTACCCTAATATTATCCCTAGAATAAATACTACCATCAGTCACTTGCTTACTTAAATTCAGTGTGTAAATGCATGGTATTGTGGTGAGCAAAATAGGGACATACTTAAAATTCCAACACTGGGTAACTGTCACTAACGTCATAGTATGAGTCTTGAAGTTCAAAATCATTAGCAGGATTGTGAGTTGTGATTGTTATGGTTTCTTTGGTTTCTTTTCCATTGTAACCATAGGCAGATGTTTAATCTAAAAGGGGATAAATTGGATGATTAAAATAATTCATCTGTATTACATATGAGTACAAACTCTAGGAACATATCCGTTAGCAAAAACACAGCACCTCCGACTTCTAAATGAAATGCAAACAGTGATATAGATGAAAATTTTAAAATGCTAATTAATAAGATGTTAAAATGTGTAAACTCTATCGATTGTAATTTAAAAAAATAAACTACAAATGATTGTTCTTCCATGCTTTCTTTCGTAATTAATATTAGACAAAGTGGAAAGGTAGGGGAAAATATCAAGACTTGTTTTTCAAAGCTGAAATGACATTTATTAAATAATAAATTTGCAAGTTATTTTATTACTGATTTCACTACTGAGATGATTGAAAATAACTCTGCATATGGCATGACTAAAACCCAGATAAGATAACACATTTGTATTGTAGTAAGGCACTAAATTTATGGTAATTTGTTACAGCAGCAATAGGAAACTAATACAAACATCAAAGCTTGAATGGTTCCTTAACTTTTTTTCCAACACAACCTCCAGCTCTTTATGGGGGCCCTAGGCAGAAGACAGCTATGGCCTCCTTCAGTGTTTATTGTTTCTCTTCCTTCCTACCTCTTCTTGACTGGAGAACACAAAGAAGTCTGGAAGAGTGAAGAGGGAGGACATGAGGGTCTTGGATGGTTAAGGGCTGGTTAAGTGGTTAAGGGCTGGTTACCAACTCATGCTCAGGTTGAAGAGCGCATCTAGCCTAACAGGCCGATGAGGGGAGGAGGGTGAGGCTTACAGAATTGCACAGAAGAAACCTGTGGAAGTACCCCACGTGGAGCAGTTCCTTTGCTCTGTTTTCCCTGAATTTCCCTGTGTAATTTTGAGGTAAGCATGGATAGGCAGAAGACTGGACCAAAGCTCCCCACATTGGCACCACTCTCCATGGTGGGGTCATATGGTAGGTACCCTACAGCTCAATTTCCCATACTCAGGGTTTTCTACTTTGTCTGATATTTCTATATAATATTACATGTAATTTAATTCAGACTGTTTGTCAGCTGCTAATTTATAACTAACATGGCAAACAATGCCCTTTGCTGCCACTACCTTAGGTAGTTAAAAAGATGTATATGTGTGTGTGTTTACATGTACACCACACAGACACAAACAACTCACACATATGTAATCTGTTTCCCTCAAAATTTTTACCCATAACAGTTCACATAATGTTTCCACAGAATTTCTCATAACAGAGAAATTAGAGACTGAAAAAGAAGTACATAATTGTGGTTTTCGGAATTCACAACCTGTTCATTTTCTGAATGTCTTCATCATCTAGCAGATGACTCTTTGATTTATTTTATCCCCCAAGAGCTTGAGACTGTATTTAATTAGAAAGGTGTGTGTGAACATATGAGTAGTGTTTTATGAAATGAGAAATATATTTGTTATTGATATCATTTACATATAATAAAATTCATTTCAAAGCATATAGTTCAGTGTTTTTTAGAATATTCACAAAATTATGCAACCATCACCACTGTCTAGTTTCAGAAATTCTTATCACTCAAAAAAAAAAAAAACAACTCCATACCTCTTAGCATTCACTCCCTATTTCCCCTCATCTTCATACAACTGTGTATTTCATCTTTTAGGAACTGATATGCTGTTTCCCCAATGGCCTCTTCATTTCATATTCCCACTGGTAACATATGAGGGTACCAATACCCCTACATCCCTGCAAACACTTATTATTGTCTGCTTTTTTTGTTTTTATGTTTTAGTCATCCTAGAGGGTGTAAAGTGGTACATCACTATTGTTTTGATTTGGTTTTACTTGATGACTACTGGTGTTGAGCATCTTTTAATATACTTATTGGCCATTTATGTATCTAATTTGGAGAAATGTCTATTCAAATTCTTTACCCATTTTAAAATTGGACTAGTTGTCTTTTTTGTTGTGGTATAAGATTTCTTTATATATTCTGGGTACTGGACCCATATCAGATATAGGATTTGCAAGTATTTTCTTCCATTTTTTGGTTGTCTTTTCACTTTCTAATGAATGCTTTTTAATCTACATTTTAAACAATTTTAATGAAGTCATTTCTCTATTGCTTTTTCTTTTGTCACTTGAGCTTTTGGTGACATGTAAAAAAATGTTGTGTAATCCAAGTCATGAAGATTTACTCCATGTTTTCTTTTGAGAGCTTTATAGTTTTAACTCTTACATGTAGATCTTTTGGTCCATTTGGAGTAAATTTTTGTAAATGTTAAAAAATAGGGATCCAAATGTATTATTTTACATGTGGGCATCCAGCTGTCCCAGCATTATTTGTTTCAAATACTATACTTTCTCCATTGAATTGTCTTGGAACCTTTGTCAAAATCAGTGTTAGGATTTATTACAGGACTCTTAATTCTATTCCATTTCTGTATATTTCTGTCTTTATTCCAGGATCACACTGTCATGTTTATTATAGCATTATAGTAATTTTGAAATTGAAAAGTGTGAGTTCTCCAACTTTGTTTTTCTTTTTCATTATTGTTTTGACTATTCTGGGTTCTCTTGCATTTTCATTTGAATTTTAGGGTCAGCTTATAAATTTCTGTGAAAAAAAAAATTCGGACTGTGATAAGGACTGCATTGAATCTGTTCATCAACATAGGGAGTATCACCATCCTAGTAATATTAAGTCCTTCAATCCGTAAAAACAGCCTGTCTTTGCATTTGCTTAGATTTTTAATTTCTTTCAACCACTTTTTGGAGTTTTCAGCACACAAATCTTGCATTTCTCTTGTTATCATTTTTCCTAATTATTTTTATTATATTTGACTATTTTGTAACTCATTTTCTGAATTTCAGTCTTAGATTATCCACTGTTAATGAATGAAAATAAAATAAAATTTTTATACATTGACCTTAGATATCACAGCTTTGCTGAACTCATCTCTCTATCCATCCATCCGTCCATTTCTCCTCTCTCCCTCTCTCTGTCATCTATCTATCATCAACATTCATCTATCCATTTCTCTATTATCTATGTAACTATGTATCTATCTACATATATAATTCTATATATCCATGTATATAAATACATACAAAAAATTACGATTTATTTTCAGAAATTCTTGTTTCAGCCTATACTCCTTCCAGAAGTATGTGTTTTCATTCTTTGGTAGCTTGCAAACATTTGGTAATTTGGTATCATCATCATCATTATTTAATATTTGCTAACATAACAAGTGGAGATTGTATAGAATTGTTGCTTTGATGTGACATTGTTAGCTTAAAATCTTACTTTAAGCTACATATTTTCCTGTTTGTGTGAGCCATTTGATTTGGGTCCTTTGTGAATTGTTGTTCATGTCCTTTACACATCTATCTATTAGGTTGTTAGTACTTTTTCTTAAATTCTTTGAGCCCTGTAGCTAGTAAAAGCACTAATTCCTTGTCTATCCCACCTATGAGAAGTCTGGTTCTTTTTAACATATGAGAAATTATACTTCCAGTTAAGCAGCATTTCCTTCAAAATGGGAAATTACACTTATTTCAATGATGTTTCCATTTGTTGTAACACTGTGAGATATTTTTATTCTGGAATGATCTAAGACCTCTAATGCAAACCATCAAATGAAACCCTCACCTTGTCTTGTCATTGTGAATCTAATTCAGTGTAGCTGGGTTGCTCACTCACCTGTTCTCCAGACTTGATTTTGAAATGACTTCTGGTTATTTCTCAACTTAAATCCACTTTGAGAGGATGGACATTTGCTACTATTGATAGTATCAAAAGGATGAGGTCTTAGTTCTAAAATAAATTTGTTAGAAAAAAATCATTTATAAACTTTATCAAGCAAGCTTAACATCACTAGGAAAATTTAATCTCCTCCCAACTATGAGAACTTAGTTTGCTAAAATATCCATTATATTTTTGAAATGTTTAAGTACGTATATAAATGTACGTTTATATATGTCTAGACATATATGACATGGATTGTTCCTTTTTTTTTTTTTTCAAGAAGATGTTGGGGGTAGGAGTTTATTAATTAATTAATTTATTTATTTTTGCTGTGTTGGGTCTTTGTTTCTGTGTGAGGGCTTTCTCCATTTGCGGCAAGTGGGGTTCACTCTTCATCACGGTGCGCAGGCCTCTCACTATCGCGGTCTCTCTTTTTGTGGAGAACAGGCTCCAGATGCGCAGGCTCAGTAGTCGTGGCTCATGGGCCTAGTTGCTCCGCAGCATGTGAGATCCTCCCAGACCAGGGCTCAACCCCGTGTCCCCTGCATTAGCAGGCAGATTCTCAACCACTGCGCCACCAGGGAAGCCCTGTTCCTTTTTTTTAA
The DNA here is from genome assembly GCF_937001465.1 of Orcinus orca. Lineage (NCBI taxonomy): Eukaryota > Metazoa > Chordata > Mammalia > Artiodactyla > Delphinidae > Orcinus > Orcinus orca. The sequence continues at coordinate 14,353,733 of NC_064565.1, read as the reverse complement.
ATCTTTCATTATTTCATGATCAGTTCTTATACCACCACACTCATAAAATGCTATTATATTTTTACATTTCTTCAATAAATTTACGCAAAGCTCTCAACCTTTTTCACAGCTCTTAAGAAGCAAACTTTAATATCTAGAGTTTTTGAGGACACCTTGCCAGTATATTTTTAATAAAAATAATAGGAAGAGGTGAATTTTTTTTTTGCTAGCTTATCTTACCAACAATTTCTGAATCAAATTAACAGAACTTTTTTGAGGATACATTACATTTCTACCCAGATACAGATGATTAAGAGTAAAATGCCTGGGCCCTCAAAACACACATAATGAAGTCTTTGTGCATTCTAAGGTACTAGCAAGGACTGGTTACCTTATGAACTTCTCTTTCAAGGCCTTCTCTTTCAGCGCTTTACCTGACATTTTAAAGATATAGACATGCCAGGCTTTTGTGTGTCTCCCCAAGGAGGCTACTGCTCATGATTAGAAATGATTCCCTTTAAACTTTCCATTTTTCCAAAGACTTCGACTTACACTGGCTTACACTCTTCTATACCAGCCCCAGACATCACCTTATCTGTACACGGCAGATAGTGTCTTTGATGGTTACATTTCTCTAGAGAAGAGAGCAAGTTTTGAACATCAAACCAAGAAACTCATTCATTTGCAGGGTTGGGAGAAGTATTTGCAGAAATGTCATAGAAAAGAGTCTTCCTGAAACCAAAGATACCCTTTACATTCTTTCCCTAGCACTTTACAGATCCCTGAAATTGTCCTGGTTTCTGGTGTAACCCCTTTCAGGGCAACACCTTTCTTTCACCTCAATGTCAGGGATAAAGTCAAGACAGAAGTCAAGTGTGGGCATGGCTCTTTCCACTCTGTGACTATACCCCATACATTTACCGGCTGTCTACCATTGGTCAAGTTCACTTTCTCTGGCAGACAGGTGAGCCAACCTGGCATTGCTCTTTTTGGCCTGATAGAACCATTATGGTCTCATCTCTAATCTCAGCCATGGACAGGGAGAGCCAATGGAAGGTGCAGAGTGGGTTCAAGATGGTACATTGAAGAAGCTCATCTAAATGGGTTTTCAAAGCAAGAAGAGCATGTTGAGGGTAAGGGGTTGGAGGGAGATAATAGAACAAAGGGATTGAGGAATAGATAAAATAAGAAGAGGAACAGAAGGGCAGTTGTAGAGAATGAAACTGAATCCTGGCCTCTGTACACCGACACCAAATTAAATCTCAGAGACAGAATTTTAGGTGAAGTAGAAAAGAATATCTTTATTGCTTTGCCAGGCAAAGGGGGCCACAGCGGGCTAATGTCCTCAAAACTGTGTGTCTCAACCTGGAGGGGGTAGTGAGGAATCTTATAGTAACTGTTCAAAGGGGGCATGGTCAGCTCGTGGACAATCTTCTGATTGGTTGGCAGTGAGGCAATTGGGAGTCAGCATCATCAGCCTTCTGGTTCCAACCAGTCTGGGGTCTATGTGCATGTGAGCAGCAGACAGTTACCTTCTCCTACCTGGTGGGGGTTTCAGTATCTGCAGAACAGCTGAAAGATATTGTTATGTGTATCCCTTGAGGGGGAACAGGACCCTGCCCCAAGGCTGCACTATTGTTTCTTGACTCCTCCTCCCTTGTCTCCACATCCCCTCCCTTCCCTAATTAGCAACTATTTGAATCTGCCCTTGGAACTCAGGGAAGGTCATGGAAGCTGAATGAAGCTTATTTCCTGTAATCAAGAAATGGGGGACACAGAAAGGCTTTGTGTGTGTGTGTGTGTGTATCATATTTTTATTTCAACTATTTATTACTCCAATCTTGTATGGCTTTTGTGCCCAGGAGCCTTACAGGGTCCTGCTCGATATCAAGAATAAAAAAGTAACATTTCCCTGTATCTATTGAGTAATCTGAACAAGCATATTTAAAGTATCTGGGGTAAATTATATAACAATTGGTAGTGCCAAAGAATATTTTGCTTTGGAATTAAAAGAGATTGACTGTCATTTATTCATCAAATGTCTATGATATCACTTATAATTCAATTTCTGTAATTTTATTACCAAAGTAAAAATGATAAATACACTGCTATAAGAGCTGGTATTTACATGGAGGAGCAGACAGGCAAAAGATTTAACATAGTAACTACAATGAAAGAGCAAGGGAGGATACTCAGAGGAAAGACACTGAGTGTAATCTTGGAAGTAGGAGAAAGATTCCAAGAAGAGGCACAACTGAGATGTAGTAGTGCGGAAAGTCATCCTTCCAGAGAAAATGCCCGGAGAATGCCAGCTCACTTCCGCCTTTTGATGTACAGACAGGAGAGTCACACAAGATAATTATCTGCTACAATGACTTTACGTCATTTCACCAAATCCATCTGAAATAAACAGTGTTATGAAGATCCATTTTCCTAGGACACAAGAAGTTGTATACTGGCCCCCACGTTGAGAAGAGAATTATCGAGGGAGAAAGAAGGGAATTAATATTAAGGGTTTGTTGTTTGTTCAGGGCTGCTTTACCCATAGAGGGTTTGATCATGTGACTATTCTCTACATGAATATTTATCTCCATTTCACCCATGAGAAACTGAGCCTCACTTTAGTTAACAAGCTTACCAAGGGTACATATAGAAGACGAGGGCTGGAGATCTGTGCTTCCAGTGCCTTAGAAAAAGAGAAATGCCTTGTCTAGAGGAAGAGCTCTGCTCCTCCAACAGCTCTTTGGGAATTTCTACTAAGCAGCTGAGCAAGTTAAGTCACTTCATTTCACTGAGCTTCTGCGATGACTTTATAAAGCAAGGTGATCAATCCAAAGGTGCTGTAAATATAGAAGTATACAGAAAGTTTTCTTTATTTTTTTAGCATCTGTAGTGAAAACTATGATTTAATAAGTACAGTTTTGGATGGAAGTTTAGGCTCCAGGGCCTGAATATAGGTAAAATTGCTCTGCTTATGAGACAAGAAAATATCATTTGGGGTTGCTTCAGAGTTAGAGCCAGCAGGGTAATCCAAAGCTGGGAATTCATGAATTGACTCCTTCATCCAATTCCATAAATCTTTGGTAAAGTTATTAAACTCATAAAATACTTATAAGTTTTTTTTTCTTTTAATAGGAGGGAAAGCCAATAAAGTAGCTGAGTTTCAGGCCTGGATCCAGGAGGGGTGGGACAGAAGCAGGATGTGAAGACTTAGAACTTGAAGAGGAAAGCATGAGGAAGGGATGAGTTTGACCCTTGGCAGGCCTGCAGAGCTGGGGACAGGCCTCGCTGAGCTAGTTCTTCAGGGAAGGGAGAGACCTAGCTGACATCTTACAAAGTGCTACAAGGATCTCAATAGATGACAGACCCAGGAAACACATTTTCAACATAAGGTACCACAACTATGAGCCAATACAATGAGTTTGTAGCTCTCTGCCTCATTCTCAGGGGCTTAGCAAGTTGGTATGAATCTTAAATCAGACTTCCATTCTGTCTTTCCCAACTTTTTCACAAAAAGGAGAACAAAGAGAGAGAGAAAAAAGATGAAGGTCGTAATAGCACCACAAGAAGATAGTGTGACGTTAAACTAATGCCCTGAACCTGGAGATGTGTTTGCAGATTAGGAGTCTGATGGAAATGGAGTATGAAGGGAAATCACAGAACTGGGCATAGTCTACAAACTGCCACCTGTCTGCCGTATGGCTTGTCCTAGGACCAGAAATGCAAAGTGGAATTCAAATAGAAACCCAGACAACTTCTCCTTTGTCCACCTGCTTTGAGGCAATGGAAGTATGTACCATCCCCACCTCCACATCTGCATAACACAGTGCCACAAATTTGTACATGAATTTTCCCATTCCCATGGAATGCAGAACAGAAGTGCAAACTTGGAAGGAGAGAAAGAACCCACAGGTGGAAACTTATTTCAGGGAGTGGTCGTCTACAAAATTGAAAGCTACGAAGAGCATTGGAGACAAGAATACCCTCAGGGAGGATTTGAGGGGACTGCAGTTTTCCTTGGGCTTCATCTTGCCTCAGTGTCTTAGAGTCATAGGTAGAGAGGACAAGGTGGGTCACATTTCATTTAAAAAGACCCATAGACATAGAAAACAAACTTTCAGGCATAGAAAGCAAACTTATGGTTACCAAAGGGGAAGAGGGTAGGGATAAGTTAGGAGTTTGGGATTAACATATACACACTACTATATATAAAATAGACAATCAACAAGGACCAACTGTATAGCCCAGGGAACTCTACTCAATATCTTGTAATAACCCATTAAGGAAAAGAATCTGAAAGAGAATAGATATATATGTATAACAGAATCACTTTGTGGTATACCTGAAACAAACACAACATTGTAAATCAGCTATGCTTCAATAAATAAGCCACTAAAAATATTGAAAAAAAGAGATGCATTTGATAAAATCTGTTGTAGATTGCAAGTTTGTCTAAGAGATTTCAATGACAATGTGCCCCCCACCAAGCAGAATCGAATCATTTATTCCTGAACAAGAAGAATGACTCCTGAAAATTCAACAAGACTCAAGAAGACATGATTCCAATGAAACAAGAACATAAGTATATAAGGAATCAATAGGGATGAAGAGACACCACGGTGAGATGAAATAGACATGGATTAAATAAGAAGGATTGAAAGGAAATTAAAAATGGCTGGGTAGAATGTATTGTATTGTCTCCTTCTCTGGAGGCAGTAAAGACTATAAATAATGGCAGAAATGTAAAAAAAAAAAAATGGTGAAGGGGAAAAAAATAAACCCCAAACTTGAAAAACTACTCCAGAGCATGAGGGATCTGGAGAAAAGGTGATTTTTGTTCTTTAGTACTTTTGACAACTCCTCAAAAGAGAACAGTAAAAGCGCATTGCTTGAGGAAAGCTGATGTATTAGACCCAATGTAATGAGGAAGAACACATTTTGTCAGAATCTTACACATGTCTCAGAAGGGGAAAGGCAGAGGAGAATATTTTTAGAAGTTAAGCACCTGGGCTGGGGTTTTTGAAGGCCGATCTTGCAAAATGGGGGAATTGGTTGGGACTGCTTTATACCCAATACCTCTGGATTTTGTGGCACAGAGAATCAAGGACCCTGAAGTGAGTCTTGATGGACCAGCTGTTAGTCTTCATCAGATAGTTATTTAAGTTGGTTCACAGTTTTATCTCAAGAAACAAGTATTTCCTAGGGCAAAGTGTCAGTCATTTTTGCTTCTTCTCAGTACTGTGTAATATATAGAAGATTAAGTTGGCTTTAGTTCTGAATTGGAATCTAGTTTTTATTTCTGACAAGATGTTATTTATTCTTCTATTTTAAAAACACAGATTTTGCCATATGTAGAGTTTTTTCATAAATTTTGCATGAATGTAGTCCTGCCTTTTCATACCACAGTAAGACTGATCATCGGTTTAGGAAGATTCATTTCCATTGTGTTGCAGAGATAACTCTAGTCCCACGCATGAATTCTTTCTTCTTTAGGAATAGTTTTTCTTAAATTAGGCTCTGTTCTCTACACTCCATATTTATAATGTTTTTCCCTTATCACTTTTTTCTTTTCTGTATAATTTATGTTTTCTAAAAGAAGTGAGAGATACTTTTAAAAATTAAAATAGACATTTAAGCATATGTGTACAAGAAAGGATCAGAAGATACAGGCTCTAAAGTATTTATGAAATCTGTTTTTCTGGAAAATGGGTCAAGTAGGTAAATTTTAAAAATCTCTTCTCATTTTCCATATCTCTTTAAGGAATAGGTATCATTTTTGCCATAGGCGGGAACCTCATTTTGATTTTACAAAAAAATATAATAAAAGATACGTCCTAGCTTCCAGGCCCTCTTTTCCTGCTCTTCACTTTTGCAGTGTCCAGGTAGCCTGTGAGGGATGTGCTGGTGGAACTGAGCAGAGCTGGTCAGTGTGATAACAAACAGCCCCAGGCAGCAGGCACCATCTCAATGGACCAAGTTTTCCATATCAACCCTTGTGCTGCCTGAGCCATGAGCCATCTTTGGTAGAAAACCTGGGAAAGTTGAATAACTTTCCTGTAGTTCATTGCAAAGCTGAACCCAGAGGGTCAGTCTTGATGACTGTCTTTCAGGAGTGAGTTCAATGTCTCATCAGGCAAAATGCCTGCATCAGTTTGTGAGTTTTATGGACAGGGTCCATTTTGATGTTTCCAACTTAAGAGATCTAAACATAGAAGTGAAGCTTGGGGACTTCCCTGGTGGCGCAGTGATTAAGAATCCACCTGCCAATGCAGGGGTCATGGGTTCGAGCCCTGGTCCGGGAAGATCCCACATGCCATGGAGCAACTAAACCCGTGTGCCACAACTACTGAGCCTGCTCTCTAGAGCCTGTAAGCCACAACTACTGAGCCTACGTGCTGCAACTACTGAGGCCCACGTGCCTAGAGGCAGTGCTCCACAACAAGAGAAGCCACCGCAATGAAAAGCCTGTGCACTGTAAAGAAGAGTAGCCCCCACTCACCACAACTAGAGAAAGCCTGTGCACAGCAACGAAGACCCAATGTAGCCAAAAATAAATAAAAATAAATTTAAAAATTAAAAAAAAAGAAATGAAGCTTGGATATTTCTAATTTGTATTTACTAGGCATGATAAAAAGTCATGGCTATGGAAGAGGAAGAAGGGCATTTCTTTTCCATGGTTGGAAAGGCTACCCCCATGAGCTCCCTTTAGCATTTGGCATATTCAGTGTTAACGCATCTGCAATGGAAACAGAAGTGACTCTTCCTTTCCTGCCTGAATTTTATAATTCTGTGCGTGTTAAGAGTGAGTGATAAAAATGCTTGTAGGTGGGCTTCCCTGGTGGTGCAGTGGTTGAGAATCTGCCTGCTAATGCAGGGGACATGGGTTCGAGCCCTGGTCTGGGAGGATCCCACATGCCACAGAGCAACTAGGCCCATGAGCCACAACTACTGAGCCTGTGTGTCTGGAGCCTGTTCTCTGCAACAAGAGAGGCCGCAATAGTGAGAGGCCCGTGCACCGTGATGAAGAGTGGCCCCCGATTGCTGCAACTGGAGAAAGCCCTCACACAGAAACGAAGACCCAACACAGCAAAAATAAATAAATTAATTAATAAACTCCTACCCCCAACATCTTAAAAAAAAAATGCTTGTAGGTGAAATATAAACAAAAGTTCCTCTCTCTGATCCTTGGCAGTAAGGATAAATATATTTTGACCAAATGATAGAGTCAAGATTGTCACATGACTTGAAAACTATCTTTGGTAAAACCATTATAAAAATATGATAAAATTAGAACAAATTCTTTAGAAGATGTCAAAGTTAAAGGTAATATCTTGTTTCCATTGAGATATGTACATGCTCAATGATTGTAGCACTTCTCATTAGAAATATGTTTCCACAGATGTTGATCCATAGAAATCCAACACCTTAAATATCATTAATGAGAAATGGATAAGTCCTACTGTAAGCAAGGTATGTCTTGCCATAAATTCAACAAAAAGCTGGGCTTAGTTTTGTATCTCTCACAACCATTCCAAAATCTAGGCTCCCCTTCTGATTATTTAATCATCGTCTACCTCAGTAACTTTGGGCACATCTTTTAGCTTCTCTACCATGGATGATTGCAGTGCCTAAAGTTAGAAAAAGCAAACTGTTGTCCCTGGTCAGGATAGCACGCTGGCTGGATAACTCTGCCTTTGGCTGGCTGTCAACTTCAATTTTTTCAGCCTTCCAGGTCCACCTCAGACTTGACCTTATAGGGAGTACATTCTGCCCCTCCTCTGCCTACCTCAGTCTACATTCCACTGCTTTAGCAATGGATTTTATCCCAAATAAACACATGCCGCACTGTCAATAAGTAATTGACCATATATTATTTTTCTGTCTGTATTCAATCACTCCTCAATCATTATATGCAGCCACACCAGCTGTGTGTCAATCAGTCTCTTTGAGCAGAAAACAATCAGAGAAACTGACTTATGATACGATAACTGCTAACCCAGGGATGTGTACACGACAGAGAACCAGCGCAGGGATTTTCTGGCGTTGCAGAAAGCAAGGTGCAGTGACATACTCAAAGGCAGTGACCACGTGCTCATTAAGTTTCCTCTTTACCAGACAAAACTTTTCATTTTGAGGCCCAGGACCCTTTACTTGCTACTTTGGCATTCGGTTAACTCCTATACTCTCAGCACCTGGTCGTTTCATGGCACATGACAAGTTCTTTAATGAAAACTTGATGTTGAATGGGTCAATTAATATAATCAGCGAGTGTATGCACATACCAGGGAACTAGTGAACCAAATTAGACAGGTATGCTGGGTGTTGGTATTGTTCCCTGGGAAACAGACTCTGGGACAGAGATTAGTATGTAGGAGGCTTCTTTGAAGGTGCTTTGGAAGTCATAACCATTGAAGAGAAGGCAGAATGTCAAGGGAGAGGGAGAAGTCAGGGCTGTGATGCAGTCAAAACCAAGGTCTCACCAATCTCTGGAGCTGGGAGAGCCCTTCAGAGTTGTCCAAATGTAGAAGAGAGGGTTGGACATTGTTCCAGTCACCCACAGACACAGACCAGTCTTAGGTTGCAGGCTCTAGGATGGAAACATGACCTTGGGCAAGATGGTTCTTTTCTGCCAAAGGCAATTCCCAGAAAGAGACTCATCCTGAGGTTTTCAGGTGCCAACATCCCCATCAGCTGAGAGAATGAGAGGCTCGGTCCTGAGGGGGGATCTGGGCCAGGTAGACTGGTACCCACCAAGGGTGGACATGGTAATTAAGTCAATATCATGTTAGGGTACACGTTGATACCAAGTCAGAGGAAAGAAAAAGTGTGATTAGAAATTCAGAAGGACCCTTCAGGGTAACGATTAGTTTAAGTTTGTTGCTTCAGGAACAGAGACATGTGCATTTGAACTGGTAAACGCAGAGAGGGATAAAGAGAAACCTTGGTGCTGAGGACTGGAGGTCTGGTTTCTGATTCCAGCTGGCCCCCCACAGCATGATCCTATGCATTCTGCTAATCCATCTGGCCTCTATTTCTGATCTGACAATTGTATGCTAGCATACATTGATTTCTGAGGACGCTGGTATGTAACCGATGCTCCATCGTTTGGGTTTGGCTCTCTCATGTGACTGAAAATTATGAAATCCACAAAACTTTCTGAAGTGCTAAGTCTTTTATGAATCTCCATTTAATTACCTTCATTCAAAGAGCAATTACTTAGGGGAAAAAAAATCAAGTCTTGGAAGGGGACAAGCAGATAATTTCTGAATGTACTTGCTGTTCAGCGCTGTGAATCTGAGCAGACATTTCCTTCCCATCAAATATGTAGCACATTTGTATCATTCTTTGTTCTTTTAGATTCCACATATAAATGATATCATATGATATTTGCCTTTCCCTGTCTGACTTACCTCACTTAGCATGGTAATCTCTAACACAACATTATAAACCAACTATACTCCAATGTAACAAAAAATTAAATTAAAAAAAAAGATGTAGCACAAACAGGATGTGAAGCTCAGGGAGCGTCCCTGCTCTATACTGAATGCATTTCAATGTGTATTTATACTTCAGTTACATGGCATGCTAATTGATCTTTTTGACATAAAAATGCTGTAAATGCTGGCTAAATTTCTTGGCTAGCCCATGTTTTAGCCTTTGAAGGCCAATTGTTTATTGAAACAAACAATTGCAACAATAAAATAGCATGTTTGATTAGAGCAAGGCTGAGAATTGCTATAAGAAAAACCAAAAATACAGCTTTAAAGTTGGCTTCTATGAAATTGATCATAATAAGAGATATGCAAAATAAAAACGTGCCAGAAAGCCATTTTACCTGTCTGATTGACAGTCAGATCAAAATGATTTATATCACACGGTGTTAGTGAGGATATAAGGAAAGCTACATTCTCAGAGATGCTGGTCAGAGTGAAAATTGGTGCAACCTCTAAAGAAATCAATTTGGTAATATCCATCAAAGTTATGAATGTGTGTACTCTGACCCAGCAATTTCATTTCTAGAAATTTATCTTAGAAATATACTTCACATGGGAAAACTAATGGAATAAATTAGTTTAGAAACTTTCCTGTAGTAACAAAAGGTTGGAAACCAAGCAAGGGTCCATCAGTAGAAGAGTGAGATATGATTGAATACCCAGAGACATAAAAATGAATGAGGAAGCATCTTATGTACTGATATGGGTAGATATCCAAACGTATTATTCATCAGAAAAAAGCAAGATGCAAAACAGTGTATATATGGTACTATACTGTAAATTTTTTAATGCATATATAAGAATTTGTATAAGTATAGGATACCTCTAGAAAGATAAAGAAGAAACTGGGCATTGTCATTCTGGGCAGAGAAGCAGAATGGCTAGGGGTACAGAATTGAGTAGGAAATCTTTTTTTTATTGGGGTATAGTTGCTTTACAATGTTGTGTTAGTTTCTGCTGTACAACGAAGTGAAGCAGCTATATGTATACATATATCCCCTCCCTGTTGGACTTCCCTCCCACCCCCACTCATCCCATCTATCTAGGTCATCACAGAGCACAGAGCTGAGCTCCCTGCACTATATAGCATGTTCCCACTAGCTACCTGTTTTGCACATGGTAGTGTATATATGTCAATCCCAATCTCCCAGTTCATCCCACCACCCCTTCCCCCCCACCGTGTCCACACATCAATTCTCTACATCTGTGTCTGTACTCCTGCCCTGCAAATAGGTTCATCTGTACCATTTTTCTAGATTCCACATATATATGTTAACATACAATATTTGTTTTTCTCTTTCTGACTTACTTCACTTTGTATGACAGCCTCTAGGTCCATCAATGTCTCTACAAATCACCCAATTTCGTTCCTTTTCGCAGCTAAGTAATAGTCCATTGAATATATGTGCCACATCTTCATTATCCATTCATCTGTCGATGGGCATTTAGGTTGCTTCCATGTCCTGGCTATTGTAAACAGTGTTGCAATGAGAAACCATTCAGTGTTTAGCCATGTAAAGTTGTCGTCTGTTTAAGACAAACAAATAAAATTGAATAGCTTGATAGCTGGTAGGTTGACGATAAGCTGATTTAATTTGAAAAGGGAAAATACAAGGAGAAGAAACGGGATTGTGGGCAACTTGGTGGCACCAGCCTGAGTGACCCCCAAGGTTCCCTCAGGTCTCAGGGTTTTCGCAGGGACTGAGGGCTGTGAGGAGAGAAGAGGCTTCCCTGAGAAACAGAGCAAGAGAGCTTACCCACCATCTAATTGTTTCAGAAGAGTCATGGGCTCAATCTCAGTGTCTTTTAATGGCTTTGTACATTTGCAAAGAAAACAATCTTGCAGGCCACTGAGCTTAAAAGAAAAAAAAAAAACATAGGTAGAAATCAGGAGTTTGTAGATCTAATTAAAAACAGTCAAGTATGTGGTTTTGGTTGTATCATTTAATCTCATAGCTCTTAATGCTTTTTCCAGGTTGGATGTAACCTGGGAGATTTTTAAAAATATACTCATCTCAGGAAACTCACCTCAGACCAATTAAAACAGAATCTCTAAAGAAAGGATGCAGACGCTGATATTTTTTTAAAAAACTATCCTGGATGTTAAAAAGTTTTCCAGACTGGGGCTAGGGTTAAAAAACTTTTTTAACTTTTTGCTTCAGTTTTATAATTTGTCAAATTGTGATTGGTAAGTATCAAATGACACAATAAATAGGTAATGACACATTTTTACCACATAAACTGTTCTAAGAATAAAAAAGAAGCTTTTAAAAAGCTTGCTGTGGTTTTCAACACATAGAAAGTGTCTGACAAATGGTATGCATACATATGTAATATGTGTTTAAAAAAATCTCCATGGGACAAACGTGAGGTGGTCCTAACTACATGTATAGTGATTTTACTATATGCACATTAAAGCCCAGTAAATGCAATTCCCTTGAACTTAGTAGAAAGAGTATCAAATTAAATTCAGAGCCATCTGGGTTCAAAGTGCACTAGTTACCCACTGTTTGGTCACAGGCACTCAGTTCAGGTTTTGTTTCCTCTAACATAAAGTGGCCCAAACAATACTTACCTTGCAAGGTTGTTGGGAAAAAGAGACAATACAGTTACTTCTAGAAGATTTTTAATTAATCAGTGCTCACTCTAATTAAAGCAAGTCAATGTATAATGAGCACGTACCTAACTTAAAAAGCTAAAATAAGTACCTTGAGGGGAAAAACATATATAAAGACTTGAGGAATAAAAGGGATTCAAACAATTATCAAGTGAGAAAATGCTCCACAAAGGAAAAGAAACTGCCAAATTCAAGCTTCTTATGTGAATGTCATGCCACGTCTGGACCCTCTGTGTTAGACTTGTGATCTGGGGAAAATGAGAGCAATGTAACATTAATGTGAGAATGGGTTGAACTGGCTGAAAGAAAAGTAATTGGATCATGGCAAGTTGTGTGAACCCAGAGAAATAGCCATCATATAGCCTGAGGATTCCAGGTCCTGTCCACTGGGAACTTGCTTTTAGGACTTTTCAAAACACTGACTGCCAGCCTCTTCTCAAAGTCACAGGGAGAACAGAAAGCGCTGACAGAAGAAATCTGAACAATTTCTAGAGACTGTAAGGTCCTTGAGAATAGACTGAACTCTTGAAGATCTGGGACATTTCAGTTTTCTACTTACCATTCCAGATGAAAGGAGAGAGAATTAGGGAAATAAAGTTGGATGTGAAGTGCAAATTGCTGGTGATGGATTTGATATTTGACATCACAATTTGATTTTTCATAATCATGGTTTAGATGCCCTTGGCTGGAGACTGAGTGTACCTCATGGGGTATGGGAAGAATATATTTGCTCTGATATCTGAATTCTTATCAGAATAGTCTTAGTCTACCAAAGTATGAAATGAGAGCTAAAATGTCTAATTAAAATAACAATTATATACAATACAGAAGCGTTTCCCAAGGAGTCCTCTTTAGAAACATTATTAACAAAAATCAAAGAAACAATATGCAACACGAGAGGTCCATGATCAAATAAGTTTGGAAAATGCTGTGATAAATATGTCAAAAGAGACTTTTATTTTTAATTACAGGGCTTCCCGTAGACTTTCACTTTCTAATATGCATTATGAACACTCTCTGACAGATACAAATACACAGATTACATAAATGTGTGGGGCTCATGCAACTAAAAGACTCAGAAATATTGCAGTAGTTGGTAAGAATAAAGTTGGGTAACAGTAAATGTAGAGTGATATAGGGAATCATATATGATCTTAACTTACCATTAGAAAAGATGCTCAAACTATGGTAATAAGGGAATAGATGGAATGTGTGTATACCATCCCCAGTTCCAGGGGTGGAACCAAAAGTACCGGAACTCTGCTGCATTGGGGAGGGTCGTATGTCCTAAGCTTTCAAATCAGACTGCAAAGGAGGGTTTATACTTTATGCTGGAGGGGTATAATTTTTCCTACTTAAGAGACCTAGGAAACAAGTTGCCTGGTACCTATTATTAACAGCCAACTTCTGACAATGAAGTGACTCAGCCTTAGGATGAAGCTGAACCCATGAATGATATTAAGGACAATTGTAGAGAACTCAAGTTCCTGAAGATATCATAGAACTACTCAATTAATCAAACCTTAGCTTTTACTACTTCTGAACTTACTAAAGTGTATTCAGTTCTCATTTATTTAAAGCAAACTGACTCAGGGTTTGTGCTATTGCAGATAAAATTGTACTAACTGGCACTTCCACAAAAGATTAATAATATGACATGCATTAACACAGAATGGAAGCATAACTATATCCAAAAGAATTTGAATTAAAAAAAGAAAATGGTAGCAAATAAGCATGTGAGGAAAATATGCTACCATCTAGAATTCTTTAAACTTGATGGTTTAAGCACATTTGAGGAACTTAGCGTACATTCAAAAGACAAAGGCAACAGAACTTATCTCCTTGAGGGAATATACTACAGTCCAAACTAGAGACAAGGATATGGCAGCCCAAAGACAGATAACAGAACAGCCACATATTGAAGGCACCACTGCGTTGAAAGAGAATTGTGTTCTTGACATTCGCTTGGAGTCTCAGTGTCGAGAGGAACATTTGATAATTTTTTTATTTGCTTTGCAGTCAACCTTAAACTCTTGGAAGGCATAAGGAAGGATAAAGAGAACTACTACTTATCCACAAGTAGATGCTGCTTTATAAATTAGAAACAGTAGAAGACTCATGAAGGCATTGAACTTCATCCATAAAAAGGATTCTAGCACATTATTTCAATGATGACCATGATAATCATTCCCAGGAAGGACAATTATAAAAGGAGTTTATCAAGAAAATTGGGAGATATTGCAAAATCTTAAAAAAGGTCAGCAATGACCATAACAATTGAGTTGACAAGGAGGAATTAAAATATTTGAAATGCTTGCATGAGGAATTCATAGATAAACCCAGATTTTAGCAAGATACTCACAAGTTATGTAAAGAAAGACACGCCATTAAAGATAAATGCAAAAGCATGGCACAGGATTATAAAAATACTATCTAGAAGCCTAAAGCCCCAGAATAATTGAGGCTTTCAAAAAAGTACAAAGGAAAACAAAATAAACCGACACTCTCAATTGTATTAAATATATTTTCAGTTACATTAGAAGCAGTGTGATTTTACTTCTAAGGATCTTTCTTAAAGAGGTGATTATATATGTGGATAAAGATTTAGGTATGAAGGTATTTGTTACAGTGTTACTTATAATGATACAATACTGAAAAAAAAGAAACCCTAAAGATCTAGTAATAGAGATTTAGTTAAATTAATTCTAATGAACACCTAAAATGATCTATTATGCTATTACTAAAATTATAATTAATTTTACATGTGAAATTACTCCTATGATAACATATTAGATGAAAATAACAGGATGTAGTAATATATATTCAGTGTAATCTCGCTTTTGTATATATTTTTTATATGGGTGTATGTGTACATGTAAGGTACAATATATATCTCTGATTATGACATTATGGGATTTTTTATTCTACAGTGACCTTATATTACAGGGACTTGGGATTACTTTTAAGTAAAGATAAATTCTTAAACTTTAAATACAAAGTGAGATTAAAATTAGATATATTAAGAAAAAAATTATATTAGGGAAAATAAGATTATATAAGGAGGAATATGTTCTAACATCCAAGCAGAAAGTGAACGTTGTGTAGGTTTTTTTTTATAAAATATAATTTTCTTCACTTGGAAAGAACTGAACCAACATGGTCACTAGGGAATTGAACTCTAACTAGTAGAGAGATTGCAAAAGAGATTCTAGCTGCTCTAAATGAGTTCACACCTCCTGGATCCTGTTCTCTGGAGGTGTTATATCTCTGGATACTGAGTGCACTTTAGTCAATACAATCCTTTCAGGAATTATGGAGAGCAGATGTGATGGAACAGGGAATGGTCCCAAATAGTCCTCATTTCCAGGGAAGTAAAGGTAAAAGTAGAAGTAAAAGAGTCCATAAAATATATGCTTAGTGAATGAAATATGTGTCCTAGGCAAAATTAGAGAATGACTTAATTAATAAATGATATGTGAGTGCCTAGAAAGTAAGAGGTCATCAGGAATAAGTCAGACCTACTCCATTAGGAATGAGCACACCTAATGGCAAGAGCTTGGTTTCTAACACCATTTTCCAATAAAAAGAACCAGGGATTCTTGGAAAAGTGATGGATATCAGAGCTGGGGAGGTAGAATAAAGATAAGCCTGGGGCATCCTGGGATGCAAAACAAGTAAAGAAGTACTGAAGACTGGGGGCATGTCACAGAGAGATAGGAGTCCAGCTAAAAGAACTCCCAAAGCTGCACCCATTTGAGAAACAAAATAAAGCATGTGCATATTAGATTATAACCCATAGAGTAATATAAATATGTAGGAGTCCATCCTGATACAAACAACTTATTGAACACATAAATAAAAAGTGAGAGAAGGGAAAGCTCCTCCTTATGGAGGAACTCTAATTAACAAAATTAGAATGAGTAGGCAAAGTAGAAAATCAACATGAGAACACCACAGTAACGAGCAGACAATAATCACCCATGGGTGCTAGCATGAGTGGGTACAAGCTGGAGGACAGACAAGATATCTGCAAAATCTCAAAGTATCTCTCCAAAGATATCTATGAATTGCAAAGGGAAAAATAATCCCTTCAGAATAAAGAAACCTGCAGACTCCACCATAACGGAGTGATGAAGGTTAACATATCGTATCATAAATCATATAAACATCACCATCCGCCAGCAGGATGCCCTGGCAAGAGTACCATGTGGCATTCTTGCCAACAATGCATAACCTCAATATCATTTGAAAACAT
The DNA here is from genome assembly GCF_937001465.1 of Orcinus orca. Taxonomy (NCBI): domain Eukaryota; kingdom Metazoa; phylum Chordata; class Mammalia; order Artiodactyla; family Delphinidae; genus Orcinus; species Orcinus orca. Next base: position 14,337,388 of record NC_064565.1, on the reverse strand, counting down.
CAGTCAGAACCTGCAGGGCATTCTACAAAATACTTGACCAGGAAGTACTCTTTAATTCAAAGGGTCATGAAAGGCAAGGGAAGAATGAGGGATTATTACAGATCACAAGAATCTAAGGAGCTATGACATGTGGGATCCTGCATTGGATCCGGGAACAGAAAAGGGACAGTCATGGATGATCTAATAAAATAAAAGCTAAGAATATAGTAGAGGTAATAGGATGACCCCAGTAGAATTTCCTGGTTTGGGTAATCCTACTGTGCTCATCCAGGTTGTTCATGTTAGGGGAATCTGGCTGAGCAGTACACAGATAGATACTCTCTGTATTGTTTCTGCAATTTTTTGTAAGTTTAAAATTATTTCAAAATAAAAGTTTAGAAAAAAAATAGATCAATCCAGATGAACACGTTCTTACATATTTATGTAGATAAAATGAAAAAATGTACTAAATAGTAACACTGATGGATTCGTAAGATAAATTTTTCATAAGATATGAAACACCAAAGGGAGAAGAATAAAGTAGATAAGAGAAAATCGGTCCGCAATTTAATTAACTGGGAGAGTTGGGTTGAAAAAAACTGATTTTAAGAGGAATAAGAGGAAAATACTGCCCTTAGTTTCGAAATAACCATCCATGCCAGTGTGGAAATGGAGGGATGCTGCTTATCACAAATTCAGGTGAGGTATGGGTGAGTGACAGCTGCCATTCATGTAACAAAATTGAGCTCTCTTTATTGAAAATCTATAATAAAGCATATAAACTTTTCTTTTTAATATTATTCCCAAAGGGAAAAAGTAGGAACAATAATAAAAGTAAATGCTGACTCAGAATAAAAAAAAAAAAAATGCTTGCAATTGTTATTTACAAGTCATTGCACCCCAGGTAAAAGGCAGTGTTCGGGAACAGAGGGATGATCACTTTGGAGCTGATCAGCTAAGGTTCTTCCCGCTAGGATAAGAGTTTTGCAGGATCCCTAAGGGCCTATCTAACCTGACATGCCAGGATGCTGTGATGCTGTGACATTAGACTACAGTAAGTCCCCTGCATACAAACGAATTCTGTTTTGAGAGCACGTTCCTAAGTCCCATTTGTTCCTAAGTCCAACAGAGTTAGCCTAGGTACCCAACTAACACAGTCGGCTATATAGTACCGTACTGTAATAGGTTTATAATAATTTTCACACAAATAATACGTAAAAAACAAATAAACACAAACACACAAAATAAAGAAAACATTTTTAATCTTACAGTACAGTACCTTGAAAAGTACAGTCGTACAGTACAACAGCTGGCATCCAGGGGCTGGCATCGAGTGAACAGGCAAGAAGAGTTACTGACTGGAGGAGGGAGAGGTGGTGGGAGATGGTAGCGCTGAAGGATCCTCAGCAATAGGAGACGGAGGGCAAGCTGCAATGTCACCCATACCTGACGTGGATGGCACAGGATCTGGGTCCTTGCTGGATTCAATTCTATCTACCCTCTTGAAAAAACAATCCAGTGATGTCTGGGTAGTAGCTCTTTTTTTCTCATCATAGATGACACGATAGCACTGGATTGCATTCTGAATGGCTGCTGCAACCCTCGTGTACTATTACATGTTTGGGTCCTGTGCCTCAAAAACTAACAGTGCCTCCTCAAATAAAGAAAATCACTTGCTTCGAGACATCCTGGGCTTGAAATAAAGATACTGTACTCTATACAGTACTGTACAGTAAAGTACACAAAAGCAGAACCACTTGTAGAGGATGCATGCACGTGACAATGTACACCAGACACGTGAACTAATTTACGTGACTGGACACACCAAGGCATGTTCGCATCTTTGAAAGTTCACAACTTGAAGGTTCATATGTAGGGGACTTAACTGTATGCACTTTGTGCCTGTGTGTGTGTGTGTGTGTGTGTAACACCAAGTTGAATGTGCAAGTGATATTATTATCCTAAAATATGGTCTTTGGAGAAAGGCGGCAGTTTGTGGTTGCATAAATGCCTTTTTATGTGCATGTCCTGCCGTGTTAATATCCAATTTTTAGAAGAGATTTACTTTGGTGTGAGCTTCCACAAAGGGGTCAGATGGCCCAAGCTTTTTTTCTCTTAAACTTAAGAAAGTAACGAGAAATGAATGAGACTTCTTGGATGACCCAGGCTTCACACCTCCAGAGAAGTGCTGGGGAAGGCACTACTGATTTATTTTCTTCAACTAATTTCCTGTGTTTAAATGGAAATACTGATACCTGTAGACAGGTTTCTCCCAGTGTCGGGGGTGTGAGGCTGTGTCTTGTATTTGAATCAAAGTAAGATTTAGATTTTATAGCATTCAAGTAAGAAATGTGAGGGATTAAAATAAAAGTCCCTGGGGAGAAAGAAGCTGGGAAAATCTTTGCTAATAGTCCTAAAAAATGCAGCCAGAGAGGCAGATACTACCAGCTGTCTCTGATAATGGGTTAGGCAAAACTCAAGCTCACCAGCAGGTAACAGAGGAGATGGTCATTTAAGTTACGAACCCCCTTTGCCGCAAGAAATAATTATTTGCTCTAGTAGAAAGGTTTATTCTTCAAAAAAGTTCTCTTCCCATGTATTTAAAGGTGACTGTATGAGTCACTCTTTCCTTGAGAGGAAGAATTAGGAGTATAGTATGTGTAGAAACTAAGGGATTGTAGCGGAAAATCATATTAGAAGCCACTGATAATCTCTGGCAACAAAAATAAGTATAATGCGTCTGAAGATGAATAATGCAAGTCACTAGGGAAAAAAAAAGAAATTTATTTTGGAAAATTTTATGGTTAAAGAGAATGTAGTAGCTACAAGTTAAACTTGTTTTTTAGTTCCAGGAAATATAGGAGTTTCTGAGCTAAATTTGAGCATGATGTTGACAGGAAAACTTTCATCCCCACCTTATATGCAAATCTTAAGTACTGTTTTGATTCAAGTGAGGCTTTTGGTTGAGTCAGTAGTCAGCCAGCCTTTGGTTCCATGCTCTTTGCCACACGAGATTCTAGAAGGCGATGTTAATTCCTGAGAATTTAGTTTTGGGATTTCTACTCCTTTTGTACTCGTTTTGGCACCATCACATGCCATATGCTCACAAGATTTTGTAAATGAGGGCTGATACTTATCTAGAATATTCATTAGATGGTCTGAGAAGACTGAACTGGTCTAGGTACATATATCCATCAAAAAGCTGTTTACTCTTTTAAATTAAGGACTTCATGAGGACAAGAAAAAGAAAGGCTGAACTCACTCTATGGAAGAAACCACATATAATACATTTACACACACACAAACTATATATAATATATTTTAAACATATATAAAATGGAAGTGGTTATTTTTAGTATTTTTGCATGTTTTTTTACCAGCTATTTCTCTACATATACAAGCATAATCACATACATGTCAAAAAATGCGTATTTTTAAAAATGTTCCTATCATCACATGTACCTTTGCCTTATTTTTTTCAATAGCTGCTTAAAATTCCAATATATGGTCTCACCACTATTTTATTGATTTTTGGCCAATCAGCTTGATGTCTGTTAGGTTTTCATATTTCAAAAATAGTACAGTCCTTACAAATTTATCTTGGTACACTTGTGTGAGAATAACCACAGGGTCATTTACTTTCGTGGGAGTGGAACTGTTAAGGCACAGTGTGTAGGCATTTATACATCTATTATTCTTGGACGTTGTTTTGTGCTGATGTATTGTTGACCTCAGTTATTTTAACATTTGTGGTTGTTTGTTAGTCTTTGTTTACATCTTGATAGAGGGAAGTAATGTTCCTTCTCAGAATGCCAGGGAACGTGCTCACTTTGCATATGAATTATCTTGCAGAGGAGGCTTGATTCCTCCAATGCCCTGTGAAAAATTGCTACTGCTAATTTGTGAGATCCAGCAGCACAGTTGTGCTGATTTCCCTGAGAAGTCTACACCAGGGACAGTGTCCTGCATCCAGCCCTAGGATTCTGTTTCTGGAGGTGGTAAATGCAGTTTCTTAAGAGGAGTCTATCCTGAAAACGGATCCAGGGTTGGGCAGAAATGTAGGTAACAGAATGTATCAATGGTAGGACATAATGACAGTGACAGCAGATGGTCAGGGGCTACAATGTGAATACATTGTTCCTCATACTTCAGTTGTGAAAACTCCTTTCCTTGAGATTATACATAAACCAGAATTGCAATTAAGACCTGGGTTAGCATCATTGTTTGTCTTGCACTTGTTTTATGGTTTTTCTTAAAATTGTTTTTCTGTCACTCTAAATACAATTCATTTGCCTTGTATATCCAGAAACTTTATCCTGTTTATGGATGAATTATTGGAATTATTGCAGATTTTATATCCATTGTAATATTTGAAGATATTATTCCAGATACTGCTAACTGTAGTTCGTGGAGCCTGGTCATATGGGAAGCACTGCATTTGGTGTACCACCTCATTTAATCTTGAAAGCAGTCTCATAGGATGAGAAAGCTGAGGGTCCAAGAAATAAGGAAAACTGCCAGAATTGGTACATGGCTGGGCTAAGGCTCAAAGTCAGGTTTTTCTTCCTGCAATGCTCACACTTTTTCACTGTACTGACCAATTTGTATTGAATTTGTCTTTGGGCATATTGGGGAGTATAAGATCCCCATACTATGGCAGAAAGGTAGACAGATAATTGCTATATTTCTCTGAAAGCATAAATCCTAGACTTCAGTTCATTTCCATCTTCATCAAATAAGCATATTCCTTATAGGATTTAACATACATATGTTGTATTTTAACACTTAGTTACATATTTTGTACTGCTCACTGTTTTCCTCACATTGGCGTTATATCATCTCTTTGCAAATTTGTGGTAAAGTCTGTACCAAATAATTTTTTTCCCCTTTCCTTTGAGCTGACAGCCAGTCAGTAACACAAATACTCTTTGTGAACTGACTGAGTGCAAGGCACTGTCATAGACTGTGAGGATAGAACAGCTATCAAAGCCAGAGCCCGGGTCTTTGCAAAATTCATGTGCCGCTGGAAAGAAAAAAGAAAACAAATACACCAAAAAAAAAAATAAAGAAAGAAAAGATTTTAGATAATGATATGCATCAGACAAAAAAGGAAAACACTGATCAATGTGGTAGACAATGCTTTAGAAAATGGAGTGAGTGATATTTTACTGGGGAAGGGAGAGCTGGAATCTCTGAGACACTGGCACTTGAGCTGATACTTAATTGTTCAAAACAGGAGGCCAAGGGGGAGAAAGTGGATCTGGCAAAAGTGAGTGCTAACCAGAAAGAACCTGAAGGGTGGAGAATAGGTGTGTTTAGGGATGGATGGGTGTCTGGAGACAAGTGCACTTGGTGGAGAGAATGATGGAGAGCAAGGTAGACGCAAATCATGCAGGGGTCTTGAACTTGGTAAAAACCGGGGTGGGGCGGGGGTGGAGGGGGAGGTTGAACTTCATGCCAATCGGCAGAGGCTGCCCACACAATGTTTTCCACGGGGGAGTAACATGATTTGTTTCACCTGTTAGGACAATTACACCCACTTTAGGACAATGAACAGCAGGCAGAAAAAAGGGAAAGAAGGGAGACCATTTAGGAAGTCTTGGCTGTAGCTCAAGACAGAAATGATCATGGCTCAGACATGAATGCAACAGGGAAATAATTAAAGTGATCATATTTGACAGAGCCCATGAGAAAGGCTGATTGATTCTCTTTGGTGGGTGAGGGCTAGATGGTAATAGGATGGCTCCCAATGTGACCCACCTGGGTCCTTGCACTCTTTAATCAACAGAAATTGATAAGAGGCCAGACAAGAAATTCAGGCCAGGCTTTATTACGACCCACAGCTGCAGCAGTAGGGAGCGAAAACAAGTAACAGGTTCCCTTGCTCCCTCCCCGAGGGTAGGGGTTGAGCGGGTCCCTTAAATGGGGTGAGGGTGGGGGCAGATCCGTGGGTCAGGCCGGAGGGGTGGCTTAGGAGGTCTGTCTTCCTCTTTGGTGGCGTTGAGTGCAGCGATTACTGCACAGTACCCTGCTTTTGCTCCTGGCGCCTCAGAAGTGGCAGTTGTATCTTATTGTATCTTTTTGTATCTTATTGTTCACAATTTGCCCCAGCTGCACATGCGCACAGTTATTTTTAGTCCCTTATAGCTTCTTTGTATCTGTTGCTGGAGGAGACTTTGTCCAGATGCAAGCACTGCCGCAAAGGGTCCCAGGTCCCAGGTCCCAACCTGCCTGACCAAGACTGAGTATCTTCAGGGAATCTTCACACGGTGGTGCCATTACTGAGATGAGTAAGTACTGAGCAAGAGATGCTTTGTCAGGAGGTGGGACCATGGGGGTGGAAGGTTTTGTTTCAGCTCTAAAAAGTTTGAGCCACCTCTTAGCCCAGGAGATGTGGAGCACGACATGAAAGTAGTTTTGCTAAAAGGTTAGACATACAGACGTGGGAATCACTGAGCCTATCACTGATAGTTCCAGCCATGGGTTTGAGTGAGAGCATCTAGAAAAAGATCTTGCTGCAGGTGATGAAGAGAATGGAACTCAGGTTGATAGAGCCCCGGGGCTCCCAACAATTAGAAAACAGGAATGGCAGAACCAGGGGGCAAACTATAAAGACAGACAGTGAAGGATTAAGAAAACAAGGAGGGGCTGATACTGAGGAGGCGACAAAGCCGAGAAACAGAGACTCAGGGCAGTAGCAACAACGGGAAACGGAATCCAGTTTTATTGTTTGCATTGTTTGTTAGTTGTTTTGTAAGATTGTTACTGAATTAAGTGTATGGACCCTGTCCTGGCGAGGCTCTCTGCCTCCACCGAGGAGCGTTCTTTTTCTGTTTGGGTTTGAGTAGGTGAATAAGGAAACTAAAGCTGAGATCGACACAGCACAAGCTTTATTCAGTGGCCAAAGAATGGAGAAGGGAGAACAAAGTTCACAGATCAACTTCTCCCTCACATGGTGGGAAGGATTTAATTTTAACGAATAAAGACAAAGGGAGGAGGGCTTCCCCAGTGGTGCAGTGGTTGGGAGTCCGCCTGCCGATGCAGGGGACACGGGTTCGTGCCCCGGTCCGGGAAGATCCCACATGCTGCGGAGCGGCTGGGCCCGTGAGCCATGGCCGCTGAGCCTGCGCGTCCGGAGCCTGTGCTCTGCAATGGGAGAGGCCGCAACAGTGAGAAGCCCGCATAAAAAAAGACAGAGGGAGGAGGAGCGAGGCTAATGCGTTAATCTACTGGGGGGGGGGGGGCAGAGCTTTTTAGAGGGAATGGGGTGCCACCCCCTTTTTATCCTTTTTTGGTCCTTAATGTCTGGCCATGGCTGCCGGGAGGTTATCATTTAATATGCTAATGTAGGAAAATCAGCGCATAATGAGACAGCCTCCGTTGGAAATCAGATTTGTTGCCATCTCGGTCCCAGCTGTTTCCATCTGTTTTTCTTTTTTAAAGATATTTGTGTTGTGGACCATTTTTAAAGTCTTTATTGAATTTGTTACAATATTGCTTCTGTTTTATGTTTTGTTTTTTTGGCCGCAAGGCATGTGAGATGTTAGGTCCCCGACCAGGGATCGAACCTGCACCCCCTGCATTGGACGGGGGAGTCTTAACCACTGCACCGCCAGTGAAGTCCTTGTGTTTTTTCTTTTCGTGTGTGTGTAGCTTCCTTTCTTATCTCTGGACCCTTTGACTTAAAAGATTTAGGTTCACTCCTGCTAAAGGTTGGGGGGTTGGCAGGTTTGGAGCAAAGACCTGGAGCAGCTCTGGCAAAGAGATGAGGGTTATTAAGGCATGTTTGCATGCCCAAGTGAAGGATCCAGGAGAAAGAGAAAACTGATACTAAAAGGGAGCTGATAACTGCCCAAAGCAAGAACGGTTAAGATACGCCATAAAAGGGCTCAGGTTGCGCTAGCGTGGACTCCGGCTCGGCTGCTGCCCTGGAAGCAGGTAGCACGTGTGTGGATTCAGGCAGCGGAGTGGCTTGGGGGGCGGAAGGATGAACTTGCTCTTATCTGCTTCTGTTGTGTTCTAAAAATCTGAAGTCATCAGCTACATGTGGGAGTGAGGGGGAGTACTGGTGATGTGAGGGGAGAGAATATTGCAGAAAATTATCTTCTTGGAGAGGGGGAGTGCATTTACCTAGGGAAGCAGAACGGGGTGGTTTTACAAATCTGAACAACAGGTTTGCGTTTCAGTTCCTTCCTTTCTCCAGCTTCACGGTCTTGTAAAACCTGATTAGATCCTTTAACCTAGATTCGCCATCAGTACAACTGAAATCATGATAGAGGACCTTTGCATAAAAGCCCTGAGATGTCCGACACGTTCGTATATACTGTCTGATTTAATCTGTAAAATGAGGATAATGACACCTACTAGAAGCGAGATTATTTGGAGGATATATACATTTATATTTATTTGTATATGTATGTGTAGATTTACATTTGAAAGAACATTCTACAGTGTAAAAACTAAGCACTTAAAATACTTTCCTGCCATTTTTTCTTCCCCACAAATCCCAAGTCAAACTATTCAGTGCTTGATTGATGCTAAGGATTCCTTCTGGTTTAATTCTTGCAGCTGAAGTTTGAAAATTGAGCCTGCATTTTTTTTTTTAAAGCAAAACAAGATATTTAACATAGGAAAAACTGTCCTTTTTCTTTCCCTTTAAAGAGTTCCTAACATTCTTCAGATTCTGGCATTTTCTTGAAATGAAATTAAGTATGTATTTTGAAATGCCAAGTTTTCAAATAGACCAGAGTTACACCAGCTTTAAGTTGTTCCCTTTGCTTTGCTGTCTTCTGCACATATGCCTTCATTTAAGTTCCAGGCATCCCAGCCTTGGTCCCACACTCCGATCCCAAGGATCACAATGGCCCTGAGTGTGTTTCCATGTCACCTTCCTTTCGAGGAGTTTAAAACACTTGGTAATCATTATCTCTGGAGTAATTGTAACAGTTCCCTGGAGCCTACTATCTGCATTCACATTACCTTGATTTATTATACAATCCCATCCCCATCCTGAAGCAAATGTTAGTATTGGATCTGTGGACAGGGTAACTGAGGTCTTGAAAGTTTACAGGTACAGCTATGCAATTTGCTTGTAATGTCATTCTTCCTAACTCTCCAGCTTCAAGCAGTCTTTTGAGGCCTATTTCAGACTTTCTGCACCAGGAAACATTCCCTCATCACCGCAGCAATGACTGATTTTGCATCCTAACAGTGGACCGCACTGTCTTGACAACCACATAGGCTGGGTCCTGTAGTCCAGGGATGTCAATGTGATGTGGCAGATTGGAAAAAACACATCAGAACAAAATGTGAGCTTCATGTAAAACCCCACCATTTGCTAGCTGTTATTTAAAATCTCTGAGCCTCCATTTCCTTATTTGTAAATATTGCAGTACTGTAATGAAGTCAAGACTAATTCATGCCAAGTGATTTACTGGCATATTCTCTACCTTGCTTGAACTCAATGAATTATAACTCACGAGTTATAATCACCATATATCTTATTTTCTAATAGCTTCACATACATATGCTTATTTCTCTTTGATAATAATAAGGTCCTGCAGGATATGATGGATTCATTCTTCTGTTTGACTTAGCTCACTTACCTTCATGCCCTCACATTTTGTAATCAATGCAGCCAAGCTACAAATTTCCCTCTAGATAATGCTTTAGCTTGGATGTGGTGTCTTTTACTTGTTCAGCTCTAAGCATATGATAATTACTCTTATTAGTGCCCCTTTAATCCATGGTTTATTATTAGTGGGTTATTGAGTTTCCAGAATTATAATTTTTAAATTTATTATTTTGTTTTGTATCTTATTGTATTGTGATCAGAAACGTATGTCTCTATGTGGTTAATTCTTTGGAATTTATGGAGGTCTCTTTTGTGACATCAGGTACGGTAAATCTTTATAGACATTCCAAGTGTGCCTCAGAAGAATGAGTATTCTTGGCTATATGAAGATTACATAGTCACATTGCATGAAATTTTACCTATGTATAAACCTTAGCACTTCGTCTCCCTTCTCTTTCTTATATGGAAATATATATTTATGTATCGCTGTAGTGGGGAAATTGGAAGTTTTTTTGAGTTCTTTCAGAGAGTTTAACATCTGATGTCAGATAGAGTATAGAGAGAAGAGGTAAACTTTGGGCCTGAAGGAAGGGAGATGACCTTTACTGAGTAATTATTATGTATAAGGACCTTTATATATGTTGCATCTTAATCACCACTTGGGAAAGGCACATTATCTTCATTTTAAAGGTGAGGAAACAGATTTAGAAAAGGGAAGTAAGCTTCAATCCAAGTTCATCTAAATCTAAAACCTATATCCTTCCGGCGATTAAGTAGACAAACACATAGACATGTTAAATAAGCTGTGGATTTGTCTTGTTCTTCCTCTGTGATTTAATTCCCTCAGTCTTATAAGCTACAAGGGAAAAGGAGCAGGATGCTCTCAGGGGCAAAGTTGCCCCCACCATGCTTTTCTGTTCACTCCACTTTGCCTGTCTTTCCCATCTGTGGCTCCACTTCTGACAGGTGAGCTTGCAGACAGCCTGAAGAATCCAGAAAAAAGAGAAGGATGCCACATGGACTCAAATAGGGGCCACGTGCCTCACGGCTTGAGAATTTCTACAGAAGCAGCTGGTCCTTAGCAAATGATTAGAGGTCACTTTGCAAATGGCAGGAATTCAGCCATTGAGCAAGAGGTCCCCACCATACCTCACTTTTTGTTGTACAGGACATTTCATTTGAACGTGAACTGAAGATATAAATTAGTTTTGCACATGTGCAGGGAAAGTCTAGCTTGAGAATCAGGGAAAAAAAAAAAAGACATGTTGGTAGATGAGGATGCTTATTGCGTCTGTTTTCTCCACAGAGGCATTGATGGAGAGGAAAAAGCATCATTGGTATCAACATTATATAAATAGGGAACGATTCCATCACGCATTTTTCCAGCCACCGCACTAAACACTTTGCATGCATCATCTCACTTTACACCTATATCACTTTTCACTTTACACCTATATCAGTCCTGAGAGCTAAGTGCTTATTATCACTGGAACCCAAGCTCAAACTAGGCCCCCATGCCACTCACCCATCACAGCTGTGCTATATGTATTGAAGGAAATTAATGTGCAATTAATGACTACCTCCCCCATAAGACTATATATCCTCTGTGGGGACAGGGTCTGTGTCTTCCTTTTTTTTTTCATAACTCGATTTTTAATACCTTTCACAATGCTTCCCATGTGAGTAGGCACTCAAAGATATATTTTTGGATAAATGAATCTGCTTTTACGGTAGCTGCTTAAGTAATTCGTGGCAGAATCAGGATACAATTCCAGGCCCACCTGAGCATCTTAAGTGTTACATTAAAGAAATCTGTGCTTCCTTCTTGACTGAGAACAGTCACATGTATCCCTCCAGACAAGTAAAGTGTCCCTTTTCCAAGAAGTGAGAAGGGTCCTTGTTACCGAACCAAACTTGGGTCTACTCACCCATGTGCAGTAAAGCCAATCTACTGACACTGGGTTGTGGTGAAGGAAAGTGCAGCATTTACTGCAGGGCACCAAGCAAGGAGAATGGGCAGCTCAAGCTCAAAAGACTTAAACTCCCTGATGGCTTTCAGCGAAGAGGTTTTAAAGGCACTGGGAGGGAGGGACTGCAGGGTATGTGATAAGCTTGCGTATGATTCTCAGATTGGTTGGCATCAAGGTGAAGGTTCAAGCATCATCAACCTTCTGGTTTCAACTGGTCTAGGGTTTGTGTTCTTGCAGTCAGCAGTTTCCATCTGGCAGGGGTCAGCTTCCTATAAAAACAACTTAGGAATGTGTGTCAGGCCTTTATCTGTATCCCTCAGAGAACTGGGAGTTCAGTGACTCTGCATGTGTCTGATTTATAGTCGAAATTGTTACCAGTTTCCCGGCCCAACAGCTATTCTTTGTTTCTACATCATCACATTCCTGACCATTAACTCTTTTTTTTTAAATTTATTTTTGGCTGCATTGGGGCTTTGTTGCTGCTCGTGGGCTTTCTCGAGTTGTGTCAAGTGGGGGCTACTCTTTGTTGAGGTGAGTGGGCTTCTCATTGCAGTGGCTTCTCTTGTTGTGGAGCATGGGCTCTAGGTGCCTGGGCTTCAGTAGTTGTGGCACACAGGCTCAGTTACTGTGGCTCACGGGCTCCAGAGTGCAGGCTCAGTAGTTGTGGTGCATGGGCTTAGTTGCTGCACAGCATGTGGGATCTTCCCGGACCAGGGCTCAAACCCGTGTCCCCTGCATTGGCAGGTGGATTCTTAACCCCACTGTGCCACCAGGGAAGTCCCCCTAACCATTAACTCTTGAGTCAGCCTTTTGAGACTCAACGGAGACCTGGGAGACTAAAGCAAAAAGGACTTGTATATGGTTTCATCCTCTGAGCACTCTAACCCTGGAGTGGATGGGGGTACAGTACCTTCCCCAATCCTCCCTTGTTTTTTTCTGGCTGTGCCACTCAGCTGTGGGACCTTAGTTCCCCAACCAGGGATAGAACCTGGGCCCACAGCAGTGAAAGTGCCAAGTCCTTACCACTGGACCACCAGGGAGTTCCCTTCACTTCTTTCTTTATCTTGCTCAGTGACAGTGTGTTCTTTTGTCCCCGTTTCCTTTCTTTGGACTGTGGATTCCTACAGAGTACATCCTCCACCAGTATCTCCATAGTGAGTAGCATGTGTGTTGAATGAATGAATGAGTGAGTGAATAAGTCAGCTGCCTGTGGTCAATGCACCAGGAGATGTGGTCAGTTGACTTTGAGCATTGAGTCATATTTGTTGTGGCAATGATGGATGGAGCTAAGATATCCTCTCTCACTGAGTCTGCTGGAACCAAATGCCTGCATTTGTGTAATAGCTGCTAAGAATTACCTAAGGCTGAAGATTGCTGTTGTTTACATTTCTTTTCTATTGTGTGAAGGTTATTGGCCATTAAGGAATGGAAATCCATGACCCTAATAGCCTTGCAATACAGGTTCCCTCTACATGAAGTACTAACCTTGCTTGAAACACAGAATCAGACTCTTCCCATTGTAAGTGACCTTGGCAATGGTCCAACCCAGTTCTTACCCTCCACAGGAATCCACTCTCCACTAGCATCCCTGTAGAGACCTGACAGCTTACAGGTGATATTGCTACCCCATCATGCAGTCTCTTCCATTCTTCAACAGCATTACTACTGATAATTTCTTCCAATTTGTTGTCCTTCTGTAGTTTATACATCTTTCTTTTTTCTTTTTTTTAATTTTTATTCTATATTGGACTATAGTTGATTTACAATATTGTATTAGTTTCAGGTGTCCAACAAAGTGATTCAGTTACACATATATCTATTCTTTTTCAAAGTCTTTACCCATTAAGATTATTACAAAATATTGAGTAGAGTTCTCTGTGTATAGAGTAGGTCCTTGTTGGTTATCTATTTTAAATTCAATAACTATCTGATGGTCATTTTAATCTCCTTTTCACCACCCCCTGCCCCACACTTTGTGTGTTTCTCTCAATATAACATGCCTCACTGGCTTCTGTTTTCCTCATGTCATTTCCAAATGTCTTCCAAGTCTTGTACCCTCTCTGATCATGCCCTATAGATGCTCCCCCAAAATGTACCAGCTCCCCCGCCCCACATACTCTAGCTGTGGCCTGATGAGTGCAGAGCCACCAGGGATGTCATCCTTCAACTGGGGACAGCAGAGCCAAGCATTGGCTGTGTGGGCTCCTCTGTCCAACTGCTAATTTTCTTAGAATCCACTATTTTTAATGAAGGGTTATTTTTCCTTTTTTATCTCTGAGTTTGTACTCTGAGATCAAAACAAGTAGAATGGAGACCAGTGTTGTGTTAAGTCCACAGCCCACCTCCCCCCTCAATCTTAATCAGTCTTTCCTAGAAAACAAAGGCTGAGGCCAAAGCTATTTTTGAGGAATGCACTTCCAGAGAAGCAAGAGTGAAGGAAAGGGGAGGGGCAGAGGGGAGAATGCCCTTACAAAGGCTTGGGCTGCCAAGCTGGCCAGATCGCTTCAGAGTCTTCGTAGGAGAATTAGGAAGCTATTGCCCATTCTAACTGAGCTCAGAGGACTAAGGGGATACATTGATCCATAAACTCTCTCCACCATTGATCACTTAGCCCCTCCAAGGTTTAACTCCTCACATTTTCACTTGAGCATTTGTGAGCATGGATGGCATCCCAAGGAAACATGGCTCCAGGGTTGGGCTTGAGTCAGGGTGCCCTCGGGCTGTGCTGGGAGGGCTGGGGCTGGGAGAGTACCTAGTTGCTGCAGAGGAATCGTGTTCTACAGCAGTCAGGGCAGCAGCAACCGGAACCCTGGGAGCAGCGCACAGCCCTGCAGGGACCACTGCAGCGTGGAAAGTGCGCATCTCTGTAGCGATGTCTGAATAAATGCAACCTATCATACCTCAGGGGGTTATGTCCTCCCCATGTTTAGAAAAAAGACTTGTCTTTTAAGAAGCCCAGGGAGCCAGCCTCAGCTCAAGCATCAATTCCCTGGGAAGGCATTCCCTGAGCCAGAGCATCTATATAACCCCATTCCTTACCCTTCATAACCATGCATTCATTCGTGTGAGTGTTAGATTAATACCTGTCCCTGGCCTGACTTCAAGCTCCTGGCCCATGGCTCATTTCTGTGCTTACCATGATCCCCCGTGCCTCACAGAATGCCTGGCACACAGAGGGGCTCAAGGTTCATCCATTCCCAAACCAAAGAGGCTGAACTACCTCCATGGGACCTAAGAGACGAAAAAAGCCCGGGGACTTCCCCGGTGGCGCAGTGGTTAAGAATCCGCCTGCCAATGCAGGGGACACAGTTTCGATCCCTGGTCCGGGAAGATCCCACATGCTGCGGAGCAATTAAGCCCATGCGCCACAACTACTGAGCCTGCTCTCTAGAGTCCACGAGTCACAGCTATTGAGCCCGTGTGCCTAGAGCCCATTCTCTGCAACAAGAGAAGCCACCGCAATGAGAAGCCGGCGCATCACGACGAAGAGTAGCTCCCGCTCGCTGTGGTTAGATAGAGCCCGCGGGCAGCAATGAAGACACAACGCAGCCAAAAATAAATAAATAGATTAATTAGTTAAAAATATATAATAAAAAATAAAAAATCCCATATTTCCTGCTTTTTCAAAACCTCAATTCAGTAGAGCCAAACTCAACAAACTCAGTATGGCCAAATGAAAGGAAACAGAGCTAGAAATAAAACGAGCCAATGAATAAAATCATTTTCTGTGCTGTCATGGTTAGGCACAGATAAGAAATGCAAGCAGAGAGTTTAAAAGTTTAATAAAATGTTTTGCCTTAAAAAATATGTTGTTACAGTTTGGGAGAAACAATTGTCTGCTGGAAATAGTAATATAATTCACGGTCCTCCTTTTCAGATCCCACTCAGAAATAAAATTCTGGAGGTTTTTTTTAAAGAATGTTGATTGTTTACAGTAATAAGCACACAACTCCTACCATCTTTTTAAGTCATTTGACACTTTTCACATAGTCCCTGGTATGGTTCACTAGCCCATAGGTTATGTCTCTTGCCTTCTGAAATATGTTTTCGCTTCTATATTTTTCACACCAGGACTAGTTTTGTTTTTGACAGGCAAAAGGAACACATATAATCAACAAATTAATTGTTCACGTAATGGAGCTTCTTGGATCAGTTGCTTTGGGACAAGAAACAAGGCATTCCTAAGTTTCTTAGAGAATATACAGGCAAACAGATGCAAAGAAGCATCTGTATCCCCTTGTTTACAATAAAATATCAAAGCAACAACAACAACAAAAACGTTGGTTGGTTACAGAAGCAAAGGTCAGCCCCAGACTCTCCTCCAGAGATATTAGTGCCTCAAAGACATAACTAAACATAGCAAAGGGAGAGGAATTTTGTTCAATCTTTCTATTGACAACAATGTGTTAGTTCCTCTCCCTGGCTCTGGATAATCCAGCTGCTGACCAAGTCAACTCCTAAATCCTTGTCTGCCTTTATCTATCTTGTATCTCTTTCTCCCACTCCTCCCCCATCCATCCATCTTTCTACCTATCTATCTATGCACCTATCTGTCCGTCTGTCTATCTATCCATCTGTATCTATCTATCATCTATCTATTTACCTATCTAGCTATCATCATTTTAGCTTCTATTTGCACCCTCTGATTTACCTTTCACCTGTTTACCTACCTTGGTAGCTCACCCTGATGAGTGAATTCTGACTTCCTACATTTGGTTACATTTGTTCCCATGATGCAGAAAAGTTCACTATTCAGCATAGGATTCTATACTGAAAAGCCAGGGTGTGGGGCGGCACTCATCCCACTTCACTTCCTTGACCACACCTGTTGGCCCCAATCATCTCATGAGAAAGAAGACCATGGAAGACATAATTAGGGGTGAACATAATGAAAGATGCAAATGCAGAATATAGTTTGAGGCCCCTAACTGAGTACACTAAAACACCTGGGAAAAACTCATTTCTCTAGCAGCTAAGGCAATTATGGCAACATATTGGTCTCTGTACTGTTCCCCTCTACTAATAGAAATAAGCATTCAGCTTTGTAGTAAATTAATTGTTTTTCCTATGATCGAAAGAAGGAATCATTAGAAGGATTATTTGGTCAAACTCATATATAAGGACATTGAATATCATCATAGACAGTATATTAATTTTACATGAGAGATTGAGTTTTGGAAGATGGCGGAAGAGTAAGACGCGGAGATCACCTTCCTCTCCACAGATACACCAGAAATACATCTACGCGTGGAACAACTCCTACGGAGCACCTACTGAACGCTGGCAGAAGACCTCAGACCTCCCAAAAGGCAAGGAACCCCCCACGTACCTGGTTAGGGCAAAAGAAAAAACTAAACAGAGACAAAAGGATAGGGACGGGTCCTGCACCAGCGGGAGAGAGCTGTGAAGGAGGAAAAGTGTCCACACACTAGGAAGCCCTTCGCGGGTGGAGACTTCGGGAGGCGGAGTGGGGGAGCTTGGGAGCCGCGGAGGAGAGCACAGCAACAGGGGTGCGGAGGGCAAAGCGGACAGATTCCAGCGCAGAGGATCGGGCCGACCGGCACTCACCAGCCGAGAGGCTTGTCTGCTCGCCCGCTGGGGCGGGCGGGACTGGGAGCTGAGGCTCCGGCTTTTGTCGGAGCGCCGGGAAAGGACTGAGGTTGGCGGCGTAAACACAGCCTGCAGGGCGTTGGTGCACCGCGGCTGGCCGGGAGAGAGTCCGGGGAGGGGTCTGGACCTGCCGAAGAGGCAAGAGACTTTTACGTCCCTCTTTGTTTCCTGGTGCACGAGGAGAGAGGATTAAGAACGCTGCTTGAGAGAGCTCCAGGGACGAGCGCGAGCCGCGGCTAAGAGTGCGGAGCCCAGAGACGGACATGGGACACATGGGACGCTAAGGCCGCTGCTGCCGCCGCCAGGAGGCCTGTGTGTGAACACAGGTCACTAGCCACACGCCCTTCCGGAGAGCCTGTGCAGCCCGCCACTGCCAGGGTCCCGGGATCCAGGGACGGCTCCCCCGGGAGAACGCACGACGCGCCTCAGGCTGCAACGTCTCGCCGGCCTCTGCCGCTGCAGGCCCGCCCCGCACTCCGTGACCCTCCCTACCCCCCGGCCTGGGTGAGCCAGAGCCTCCGAATCAGCGGCTCCTTTAACCCCGTCCTGTCTGAGCAAAGAACAGACGCCCTCCGGCGACCTACACGCACAGGCGGGGCCAAATCCAAAGCTGAGCCCCTGGGAACTGTGAGAACAAAGAAGAGAAAGGGAAATCTCTCCCAGCAGCCTCAGAAGCAGCGGATTAAAGCTCCACAATCAACTTGATATACCCTGCATCTGTGGAATACCTGAATAGTCAACGAATCATCCCAAATTAAGGAGCCCTGTGGATGAAAGGCTCTTGGTGCTGCAGCCAGGAGTCAGTGCTGTGCCTCTGAGGTGGGAGAGCCAACTTCAGGACACTGGTCCACAAGAGGCCTCCCAGCTGCACATAATATCAAACAGCAAAAATCTCCGAGAGATCTCCATCTCAACGCCAGCACCCAGCTTCACTCAACGACCAGCAAGCTACAGTGCTGGACATCCTATGCCAAACAACTAGCAAGACAGGAACACAACCCCACCCATTAGCAGAGAGGCTACCCAAAATCATAATAAGTCTACAGACACCCCAAAACACACCACCAGACGTGGACCTGCCCACCAGAAAGACAAGATCCAGCCTCATCCACCAGAACACAGGCACTAGTACCCTCCACCAAGAAGCCTACACAACCCACTGAACCAACCTTAGCCACTGGGGACAGACACAAAAAACAACAGGAACTACGAACCTTCAGCCTGCAAAAAAGGAGACCCCAAACACAGTAAGATAAGCAAAATGAAAAGACAGAAAAACACACAGCAGATGAAGGAGCAAGATAAAAACCCACCAGACCTAACAAATGAAGAGGAAATAGGCAGTCTACCTGAAAAAGAATTCAGAATAATGATAGTAAGGTTGATCCGAAATCTTGGAGATAGAATGGACAATAGAATGGACAAAATGCAAGAAACATTCAACAAGGACCTAGAAGAACTAAAGATGAAACAAGCAACGATGAACAACACAATAAATGAAATTAAAAGTACTCTAGATGGGATCAATAGCAGAATAACTGAGACAGAAGAACGGATAAGTGACCTGGAAGATAAAATAGTGGAAATAACTACTGCAGAGCAGAATAAAGAAAAAAGAATGAAAAGAACTGAAGACAGTCTCAGAGACCTCTGGGACAACATTAAACGCACCAACATTCGAATTATAGGGGTTCCAGAAGAAGAAGAGAAAAAGAAAGGGACTGAGAAAATATTTGAAGAGATTATAGTTGAAAACTTCCCTAATATGGGAAAGGAAATAGTTACTCAAGTCCAGGAAGCACAGAGAGTCCCATACAGGATAAATCCAAGGAGAAATACGCCAAGACACATATTAATCAAACTGTCAAAAACTAAATACAAAGAAAACATATTAAAAGCAGCAAGGGAAAAACAACAAATAACACACAAGGGAATCCCCATAAGATTAACAGCTGATCTTTCAGCAGAAACTCTGCAAGCCAGAAGGGAGTGGCAGGACATATTGAAAGTGTTGAAGGAGAAAAACCTGCAACCAAGATTACTCTACCCAGCAAGGATCTCATTCAGATTTGATGGAGAAATTAAAACCTTTACAGACAAGCAAAAGCTGAGAGAGTTCAGCACCACCAAACCAGCTCTACAACAACTGCTAAAGGAACTTCTCTAGGCAAGAAACACAAAAGAAGGAAAGGACCTACAATAACGAACCCAAAACAATTAAGAAAATGGGAATAGGAACACACATATCGATAATTACCTTAAATGTAAATGGACTAAATGCTCCCACCAAAAGACACAGATTGGCTGAATGGATACAAAAACAAGACCCATATATTTGCTGTCTACAAGAGACCCACTTCAGACCTAGAGACACATACAGACTGAAAGTAAGGGGATGGAAAAAGGTATTTCATGCAAATGGAAACCAAAAGAAAGCTGGAGTAGCAATTCTCATATCAGACAAAATAGACTTTAAAACAAAGACTATTAGAAGAGACAAAGAAGGACACTACATAATGATCAAGGGATCAATCCAAGAGGAAGATATAACAATTGTAAATATTTACGCACCCAACATAGGTGCACCTCAATACATAAGGCAAATACTGACAACCATAAAAGGGGAAATTGACAGTAACACATTCATAGTAGGGGACTTTAACACCCCACTTTCACCAATGGACAGATCATCCAAAATGAAAATAAATAAGGAAACACAAGCCTTAAATGATACATTAAATGAGATGGAGTTAATTGATATTTATAGGACATTCCATCCAAAAACAACAGAATACACATTTTTCTCAAGTGCTCATGGAACATTCTCCAGGATAGATCATATCTTGGGTCACAAATCAAGCCTTGGTAAATTTAAGAAAATTGAAATTGTATCAAGTATCTTTTCTGACCACAACGCCATGAGACTAGATATCAATTACAGGAAAAGATCTGTAAAAAATACAAACACATGGAGGCTAAACAATACACTACTTAATAACGAAGTGATCACTGAAGAAATCAAAGAGGAAATCAAAAAATACCTAGAAACAAATGACAATGGAGACACAACGACCCAAAACCTGTGGGATGCAGCAAAAGCAGTTCTAAGGGGGAAGTTTATAGCAATACAAGCCCACCTTAAGAAGCAGGAAACATCTCGAATAAACAACCTAACTTTGCACCTCAAGCAATTAGAGAAAGAAGAACAAAAAAACCCCAAAGCCAGCAGAAGGAAAGTAATCATAAAAATCAGATCAGAAATAAATGAAAAAGAAATGAAGGAAACAATAGCAAAGATCAATAAAACTAAAAGCTGGTTCTTTGAGAAGATAAACAAAATAGATAAACCACTAGCCAGACTGATCAAGAAAAAAAGGGAGAAGACTCAAATCAATAGAATTAGAAATGAAAAAGGAGACGTAACAACTGACACTGCAGAAATAAAAGAGATCATGAGAGATTACTACAAGCAACTCTATGCCAATAAAATGGACAATCTGGAAGAAATGGACAAATTCTTAGAAATGCACAACCTGCCAAGACTGAATCAGGAAGAAATAGAAAATATGAACAGACCAATCACAAGCACTGAAATTGAAACTGTGATTAAAAATCTTCCAACAAAGAAAAGCCCAGGACCAGATGGCTTCACAGGCGAATTCTATCAAACATTTAGAGAAGAGCTAACACCTGTGCTTCTCAAACTCTTCCAAAATATAGCAGAGGGAGGAACACTCCCAAACTCATTCTACGAGGCCACCATCACCTTGATACCAAAACCAGACAAGGATGTCACAAAGAAAGAAAACTACAGGCCAATATCACTGATGAACATAGATGCAAAAATCCTCAACAAAATACTAGCAAACAGAATCCAACAGCACATTAAAAGGATCATACACCATGATCAAGTGGGGTTTATTCCAGGAATGCAAGGATTCTTCAATATACGCAAATCTATCAATGTGATAAACCATATTAACAAACTGAAGGAGAAAAACCATATGATCATCTCAATAGATGCAGAGAAAGCTTTTGACAAAATTCAACACCCATTTATGATAAAAACCCTGCAGAAAGTAGGCATAGAGGGAACTTTCCTCAACATAATAAAGGCCATATATGACAAGCCCACAGCAAACATCATCCTCAATGGTGAAAAACTGAAAGCATTTCCACTAAGATCAGGAAGAAGACAAGGTTGCCCACTCTCACCACTCTTATTCAACATACTTTTGGAAGTTTTAGCCACAGCAATCAGAGAAGAAAAGGAAATAAAAGGAATCCAAATCGGAAAAGAAGACGTAAAGCTGTCACTGTTTGCAGATGACATGATCCTATACATAGAGAACCCTAAAGATGCCACCAGAAAACTACTAGAGCTAATCAATGAATTTGGTAAGGTGGCAGGATACAAAATTAATGCACAGAAATCTCTGTTATTCCTATATACTAATGATGAAAAATCTGAAAGTGAAATCAAGAAAACACTCCCATTTACCATTGCAACAAAAAGAATAAAATATCTAGGAATAAACCTACCTAAGGAGACAAAAGATCTGTATGCAGAAAATTATAAGACACTGATGAAAGAAATTAAAGATGATACAAATAGATGGAGAGATATACCATGTTCTTGGATTGGAAGAATCAACATTGTGAAAATGACTCTACTACCCAAAGCAATCTATAGATTCAATGCAATCCCTATCAAACTACCACTGGCATTTTTCACAGAACTAGAACAAAAAATTTTGCAATTTGTATGGAAACACAAAAGACCCCGAATAGCCAAAGCAATCTTGAGAACGAAAGAAGGAACTGGAGGAATCAGGCTCCCTGACTTCAGACTATACTACAAAGCTACAGTTATCAAGACGGTATGGTACTGGCACAAAAACAGAAAGATAGATCAATGGAACAGGATAGAAAGCCCAGAGATAAACCCACGCACATATGGTCACCTTATCTTTGACAAAGGAGGCAGAAATGTACAGTGGAGAAAGGACAGCCTATTCAATAAGTGGTGCTGGGAAAACTGGACAGCTACATGTAAAAGTATGAGATTAGATCACTCCCTAACACCATACACAAAAATAAGCTCAAAATGGATTAAAGACCTAAATGTAAGGCCAGAAACTATCAAACTCTTAGAGGAAAACATAGGCAGAACACTCTATGACATAAATCACAGCAAGGTCCTTTTTGACCCACCTCCTAGAGAAATGGAAATAAAAACAAAAATAAACAAATGGGACCTAATGAAACTTAAAAGCTTTTGCGCAGCAAAGGAAACCATAAAGAAGACCAAAAGACAACCCTCAGAATGGGAGAAAATATTTGCAAATGAATTAACTGACAAAGGATTAATCTCCAAAATTTATAAGCAGCTCATGCAGCTTAATAACAGAAAAACAAACAACCCAATCCAAAAATGGGCAGAAGACCTAAATAGACATTTCTCCAAAGAAGATATACAGAGTGGCAACAAACACATGAAAGAATGCTCAACATCACTAATCGTTAGAGAAATGCAAATCAAAACTACAATGAGATATCATCTCACACCAGTCAGAATGGCCATCATCAAAAAATCTAGAAACAATAAATGCTGGAGAGGGTGTGGAGAAAAGGGAACCCTCTTACACTGTTGGTGGGAATGTAAATTGATACAGCCACTGTGGAGAACAGTATGGAGGTTCCTTAAAAAGCTACAAATAGAACTACCATATGACCCAGCAATCCCACTACTGGGCATATACCCTGAGAAAACCAGAATTCAAAAAGAGTCATGTACCAAAATGTTCATTGCAGCTCTATTTACAATAGCCCAGAGATGGAAACAACCTAAGTGTCCATCATCGGATGAATGGATAAAGAAGATGTGGCACATATATACAATGGAATATTACTCAGCCATAAAAAGAGACGAAATTGAGCTATTTGTAATGAGGTGGATAGACCTAGAGTCTGTCATACAGAGTGAAGTAAGTCAGAAAGAGAGAGACAAATACCGTATGCTAACACATATATATGGAATTTAAAAAAAAAAAAAATGTCATGAAAAACCTAGGGGTGAAATAGGAATAAAGACACAGACTTACTAGAGAATGGACTTGAGGCTATGGGGAGGGGGAAGGGTAAACGGTGACAAAGCGATAAAGAGGCATGGACATATATACACTACCAAACGTAAGGTAGATAGCTAGTGGGAAGCAGCCGCATAGCACAGGGAGATCAGCTCCGTGCTTTGTGACCGCCTGGAGGGGTGGGATAGGGAGGGTGGGAGGGAGGGAGACACAAGCGGGAAGAGATATGGGAATATATGTATATATATAACTGATTCATTTTGTTGTGAAGCTGAAACTAACATACCATTGTAAAGCAATTATACTCCAATAAAGATGTTAAAAAAAAAAAAAAAGAAACTAGAGGAAAGGTTGAGCATATTAGTAAAGATGTGGAAAATACAAAACTTGAAATAAAACAAATAAAAATTAAAAAAAAAAAATTTTACATGAGATGCATAAATGATATGACAAAGATGCAGCTTAACATTATTCTTTGCACAAGATAAGAAAATCATAAAGGCAGAGGACTGAAATTGAGACAATTCTGTAAAGGTATTTCTGCCAGAGAGATAACAAATATTTGTGCTAGACATCACTTCACTTCAATATGTGGGTTCTCATATTATTCTTTATTGCCCACTAGAAATGTAAATTTTGAAGCCAAACCAGCATGGGTTTAAATCCTGTGTCTACAAATTATCAGAAGTGTGCCTTGGCTAAGTTATTTGAATTCTGTGGGTCTAGGTCTTCTTTTAGAGATAGGTGTGAAAAAAAATCTATCTCACAGAAACTGTTTAGGGAATTAACTGAAATAAATTTCTAGTGTGTGAAAAAAAATACCTACTAAATAATAGATACACAATATTTGTTAAGGAGAAAGTATAAGGTGTAAGATGGGTTCTACTTCTACTTAAGGTAGTTTAAAATTTAAGCTGTTAACAATTTAGTTGTGTTAACAAGAATAGAACACGTAGGAAGATTGAAACTGAAAGGAGACAATTTGATCATTAAAACGGATGGAATTGATAAAGTCATCTTGTTGAGTTCAACTTATTGACCTACTTACATCATTTTGTAGCTGGTGTAACTCAGGCAATATGAACCAAAAAAAGCAGCCTCTTTACTCATTGCCCTCAGTAAATTGCCCCTTGAACTGAGCAAATGGTTTTTTGGCAATCCACTTCAGTGCTTTTTTATTGTAATATGAGTTTTTTGTTTTAGCTCTTGTGTAGAAAATCCAAAGTGGTGACTGTCTCGTTAATACAGAGTACTTGCTGTTCTCACCAAAAAAAAAAAAAAAAAAAAAAAAAAAAAGTCAGGGTGAGGCCAGGCACCAGGAAAGGAAGGGGGAAAAGGTGAGGAACAAGTAATCAAACGTTGCTTAAAAGGATAAAGGTGCAGCGGCATAGCACAGGGAGATCAGCTCATGCTTTGTGACCACCTATAGGGGTGGGATAAGGAGGGTGGGAGAGAGGGAGATGCAAGATGGAAGAGATATGGGAACATATGTATATATATAACTGATTCACTTTGTTATAAAGCAGAAACTAACACACCATTGTAAAGCAATTATACTCCAATAAAGATGTTAAAAAAAAAAAAGGGGAGAAAGGTGAGGGAAGACATGAATCTGGATGACAGACACAAAGCGAAGTGACTGCTTTCATCTCTGCTTTGTGCCCAGAAAATTTAAATTAAGGCATTAAGATATTTCTCATGGGAACCTTTTAAAGGGCCAGTTAGCATTTACTATACACCAAGATTGCTTACTGTGAAGAAATGTTAGCAGGAATGAAGAACTATAAAAGCTGACAAGGAAAAGTCAAATAATCCAAACAGGATAAAATGGTATATACTCAACAATTACCCCTGATGATGGAAAGAAAAATTGGCTTTGATTGCTTTTAAAAGGAAAACAGTTAAAAAAACCCGCTAATCCTTTAAGCCAGTTGTCTTTACAAGTCTCTTGGAATGGGTTTGTTAAATGAAATCTCTAAATAGCTCAGTTAAGTAAGTTCACAGAACCAAAATCTCTTTAATGGAGATAAAAGTTTTAATGTATTTTGACAGCCACACTGGAAATTAAGGCTGAGATTATATCATAAAGAAGTAAACCCATATTGAAATGTATTCATCCAATCCTGCCATCTCTCTAAAAATCCCCAGCTCCTGCTCGGAATAATTTGTTCAGATAGGTTTCCTAAGTATAATATCTGAATAACTCTGACTTTTGATTTGTCTGTTGTTGTTCTTTGCCAAAAGAGAGACTGAAAGAAAGAAAGGGAGTGAGCAGAGAGGGGAAAGGAGGAAGCAAAGAGGAAGGAAGGGAGAAAAACAAACCATGCTTTGGTCAGTTTGTTTTGACAATTGAAGTCTCAGGTTATCTGAGGAATTATGAAGAAACATGTTTCATCTAACACTGTTCAGAATTCCTTAAATGTATTCTGGGATGTACAGACTGTTGAGACTGGTATAGATTGACCTCAGAGCACTCGTAGAAGTTGTTTGGCTTCTTAGTTTCCTTTGTAACCAATTTCCAAATATTAGCTATTTTATTTTACTTTACTTTTATTTTATTTTACTTTACTATTTTATTTTATTTTACTTTACTATTTTATTTTATTTTATTTGTATTTTTTCTCCTCATCATTTAATTTTGGCATAGAAATGGGAGCATTTCATTAAGTGAGCATAATTTTGGTTAGATTTGAATCCATGACTGTTTACCATTGGATATCGCGTGGTAAAGTGTGGAGACTGTGTAAGGTGGTGTCCCCAAGCTCTCTGGTCTTCAGGTGTCACACTTCCCTTAATTCCCAGGTGACATCGGTCAAGCCTCCATTTTCCATGACTGCTCTGGCCTCTAATGTTTTCTGAGATGCTAAGGAATGCTTCCTTGTTCTTCAAATCCATCTTGGCTGTTACTCTTTATCTCAACCAGGAGGACTCATGGCCTTTTGCTGTATCAGGATCTACTTCTCCAGATTCTCCAAATAAGAATATAGGTCCCTCCTATAATATCTAAAGTCCAGGTAAAACTTATCTGGAGGGTTTGGAGATAAGAAGAAAGCTTGAAAATAAGTAAAAGAAAATTACAACACAGAAAAGCTTCAAACTGGTGATCACGTATTAAAGACCCTAGACTTACACGTGGTTCAGCACCTCCTAGCAGGTGACGTGGCCCAGCATTTCTTTCCTTCACCCCTGGCTCAGAAGGCCTTTGCAGAGACTCACGTAACTGCCCCCACAAGGTACCTCTTACCAGCCCTCCTGTGCTCCAAAGCCAGGGGAGCATACTTCTCTGAGCTTTCTCTAAGGGCCTGGTGAAAGGGGGCAGCATGCAGTTTCCCCTAATACCGACTAGGGTTCTTGGCCTCTTTAATCGATAGAAATTGATAAGAGGCCAGACAAGAAATTCAGGCAAGGTGGTATTGGGGCTCCTGCTGCAGCAGGGGGGAGCGAGAACAAGCAATCGGTTCCCTTGCTCATTCCCTCGCTCCCTGGGGGAGCGGGGGAGGGAGGCGGGGCCAGCTGGTTCCTTATATGGGGTGAGGGTAGGGGTGGGTCCAGGGGTCAGCCTGACGGATGGCTGAGGTGTTTTGACCCCCCCTTAGGTGATGCCGTATTCAGGGGGTAAGCGCAGTACCCTGCTTTTGCTCCTGACTCTAAAGAAGTGCCAACTGGGTTTTTGGTCTTTTTGTATCTTGTCTGTAATTTGCCCCAACTGCACATGTATGCATTTTTTTAAAAATTTATTTATTTTAGTTTATTTATTTTTGTCTGCGTTGGGTCTTCGTTGCTGCGTGCGGGCTTTCTCGAGTTGCGGTGAGCTGGGGCTGCACTTCGTTGAGGTATGCGGGCTTCTCGTTGCGGTGGCTTCTCTTCTCTGCAGCATGTGAGATCTTCCCGGACCAGGGCTCAAACCCGCGTCCCCTGCATTGGCAGGCAGATTCTTAACCACTGTGCCACCAGGGAAGCCCTATGCAGGTATTTTTAGTGCCTCAGAGTTTCCTTGTATTTTGTTTCTGGCAGAGACATTTGTCCAGATGCAAGCACTGCAGCAAAGGGTCCCACATCCCAGGGCCCAGTCTGTCTCATCCCCACCCCAGGCTCAGGCTTGTTCTGGGCACAGGCCACTTGCCATGGTCCCAGGTTTCATCTCATCCAAACAGAATCATGGCTTTGCTTTGGCAGAACCACGAGGCCCATTGAAGAACTGTGCTTTATTTTCGACAAAATGAAACTGCAATTTCTCCCTGTTAGGAATGAGAAAACACGATCAGCTGTAAACTAGCAGTTGGTCCTGGCTTCTAGCCACCAAGGTTTTAAAGTGTTGAGAGTAAATTCGAGAACCCTGTGAAAGAGATGTCAGTTTTATTTCATACATTTCTAATACCTAATTGTTAGAGCTACTGTGTGCTTTCTCTAACCATTAATAATAAGAGAATGAAGAGCATGGAAGTAGGAGAGACAGAAATCATCCATTACTGGACCAGCGTCAGAAACACAGCCCCCGACAGTGTGCCGTTTAGACTCCCATGGATACTGTGAGCCCATCCTGTTCCTGTGCAGACAAGTGACATATTAACAAAGAGAAGGAGAAAATGAATCGTGAACATGTGATGAGTGTTTGCTGCACGCAGGAATCGCTCAGTATTTAACACGTACCATCTCCTTTCATCCTTATAAGAGCCCTCTGACATATACAGAGCTGTAATCCCCATTTCACAGAGGAGAAAACAAAGACACAGAGAGGTTCAGATACGTACCCAGGTCCCAGGGTGATGAAGACAAGATTGAAGCCCATTTGGCTGAATTTCACTCTTGCTTTTCACTGTACTCCCTGCTCTGAGAATCATGTGTTCTGCCTGCATGCCAAAGGAGTCTAGTCAAGCTCAAATCTAGAATCTAGGCTCAGCGTTCCATGAAAGTGTCAAGGCCTCATGTCACGGCAGTGTTTTATTGGTCTTTTTAAACAATTTTTTTTTTTTACTCAGTAAAATAGGAACTAAAATACTTTGGATCTTACCCTGTGCTAAATGCAGGGTTAAAGACTCTTCCAAAATTTAAATTCATTCAGAAAATGAAGACTCTTGTAGATGAAACAAGTGTGTCCATTAATAAAGCAAAGGAATGAATAAAGATGTAAATGGGAAGTGTTGGGCATGGGCTCTATAAGGTGATGGTTTAGGTTTAAGTACATTTTTAATACATAATGCTAGACGTATGGATGTTATCAGATGGATAGTATATAGATATATAAATTTATATATATAAAACCTTGCTCTGAAAAAGTGTATTCTATATATATATATACACATATAAATAACATAATATTTCCATTTTTAATACATAATGCTAGACAGGTATGGAGTTTATCAGATGGATAATATATGTATAATGGATTATATTAAATACAATGGAACATATACATTATATAAATATTATATATAATATTTTATATATAAATGTATATAAATCCCTGCCCTGAAAAAGCATATTCAATATATATAATAGATAATATTTACATTATAAATATATGTAAATATAAATATTTACATGTTTAATATACAATGCTAGACAAGTATGGAGGTTATCAGATAGATAATATATATATAATAAAGTGGATTAAATAAAATGGAATATATAATATACATATTACATATATTTTATTATATATTTATATTTTATATATATATTTAAAATACTTCTCTGAAAAAGTGTATTGTTTCATGGTACAATCAGGTAAATGCACAGACATCACCACAATATAAGGTAGCAAATATTAAGTGCCATGATGGAGTTAGAAATCATGCATGAGGGCAGCTCAGAGGAGAGAAAGAAACAACCATGTGGAACAGGGAGGAAGGAGGTTTGAACCAATGGACAGACTGGGCTCAAATCTCAGCTCCAAGTTGGGCAACTTACTGGCCCCCTACGTCCCAGATATTTTGTTTCCCAAATGCCCAGAACCAGCATAGGATGTGAGAACAGATACTTGCACCATCATCTGCATCCAAGAAACGTTAGTTTCCCTTCCTCCTTTGCCTGGAGAACTAGGATTTGTTTAATAGAGAAGTCAACATATGACTTCTCTATTTGTTTAATAGAGAAGTCAACATATGACATGGGCTTGAAGAATAGTTATGATTGAATTGAACATGTAGAATAATAACAATAGTTATCACTTAACGTCAGTCATACGTTATTCCAGAACTTCATGCAAGAAGTATTCTAAGCAATATCTAGGCAATATACATGAGTGTATATGTTCTTTAAAATAATACCAGCATGAGGTGTGAGCCATCTTCAAGTTAACAAATACATGTATACAGAAATCCCTGCATCTATACACACACACACACACACACACACACACACACACACACATTCCTCTTAACCATCCCCTGAGGGATGCACTTTTATCCCCTTTTTAAAGTTGGGCAAATATTAGGACAGAAAAGTTAAGTACTTGCCCAAGCTCTCACATCCAGTAAGTGGTGGAAGAAGGATTTGAGCCTGGGAAGCGTGGTCCAGAGTGCATCTTCCTAAATCCACATGAAAGTACCTCCATAGCACACCAGGACGGAAATGAGATTGCGTGGAACATCTGTGGCCAATGACAGTGAATGGCCCCGTTTTGGGAGTTTACAGTGCATGCAGGCATTGTGAGAAAGAAGACTCATAAAAGCAGAATGAGATCCGCTTCGAGGGCGTTGAATATCAAGCTGAGGAACTCGGAATGCCTGTTTGACTGGGTTCGGACACTGTCAACACTGCAGTCAGAACACGTGTAGAATCATCAAGCTGGTCAGTCTGAACATCACTCTTTAAATTTGGGAATGAAGCAAAGTATGAACAGGGCCTGAGTGTCCCCCGCTGCAGCGAGGTACAAACACATTTATGCAGCCTTAATCCTCCACATTTGATACGGAGCATGCAGACGTCCCTGATGTTTATGCACAAGAGCAACTGAAAGGATGATTGATGTGAGCAGTGGAAGTCGCCGCTGCAAACTGTGGGAAAAAGGGAATCAATTAATAGTTTTAGGGGATCTGGTTTTGGATAAAAGAAGCTTTAATGCATGCTTCCTTTCCTATGGATTATTACCCACAGTTAATGGATGAAGAAGCCAAGATTCTGAAAGATGGTACGAATGGCCTTTGGCTATACATGAAGTAATAGTAGATGGTGAATTTGAAGGGTCTCTTCCACCAAAGCTCTGCAGCTTCATGCTGCATCGTGTAGCCAAGGGTCGATAATGCTTCTCAAGGGGGATCAAGGTTAAGAAGAAAAGTGAAGAATGGAAACGTCATGTATTTTCCACCTTCTGGGTGCTACAGTTGTGTAGGGTGCTAGAGACAGAAAATGAATGAAGGCACAGGTCCTCAAGATGACTGCTGGCTAGACTCAGAGACCACCAGAAATGCATCCATTCTGGACTTTTTGCTGTTGTGTTACTGTGGCAGAAGAGATAATAGCTCTAAACCAAAAGAGTATCACCAGCTTAAAGGAAACATTTGCTCGTGTGCTTGAGGGAACCTGTAGCAGTTTGATGTGGTGGAAGGAGGGCTGGGGAGGAGAGAAGAAGCAGGAGATGGTTTGGAAAACAGGGGGTTTTATAGGGCATACGGGGAAGTCTCTCCTTGATCTTAAAGCTAATGAACTGTCTTGTCAGATGAGTTAGATGGGAATAACTCTAGAGGGATGAGAATTGTCTGGAGGCTGTTGTGGTACCCGGAAAAGAGCTGATGAAGGTGGGGATGTAGATGGAGGTAGGGGACCCATCACCAGATATTGACTTTGGTTTTCACCTACTCAGGGGCAGACCTCAGAGCTTGCAGCAAATATTCAGGTATTTTTTCTCAGTTTATTAGCCAAACTAGTATCAGGATATTAATTATTTTAGTGTATAAAATTCTCCTTCCCTCCATCCCTCCCTTCCTTCCTTCCTTCCTTCCTTCCTTTTCTCCCTCCCTTCCTTCTTTATTCCTTTGTGCTTCAAGTGTTCCTTTTAAGAATGGAAATTCTGCGTTTTCCCTAGGAAGGGTCATTGCTTGAGTTACTGACAATTTAACAGAAAAAAAGTTTAAAGTCAGCTAAGAGCAAAAATGGGACAAAGGAGTGAGGGAGAAGAGAAGGAGATCCTGATGAACTTATAGCCTATTACGTGGTTTTGCCAGAGGCTGACACGAAGTTGAAATCACTCTGCAGAGTGCTAGTTTGAGATCCAAATCTCACGAAAATGAATAATAATAATAAAAAAAACCAGACACATGATGTCTGATTTCATGTTCCTTTTTCCAGTGACAGTCTGCTGTCTCTTCAAAGATCCCTATTCAGGGAAATTAAATTATCTTAGGAGAAAATCACCTACATGACAGGTAAATTGAGCCTTATCTGCTGGTGTAGAAAGTGGTATTGGAAGGGAGCCTGAAAATCTCTGGGGAGGAAATAATGGTAAGATCATCCTAGAACATTTTAGTTATCACTTGGTCCTTTTAGAGCGAGCACCAGTCTTGGCCAATATATTGTATAGGACAGTAGGAACCAGACCCGCAGTCTGCAGGTAGCTTGTGGGCTCAACAGCTTGACCTTGTAGGCACAGATTATCATCAAGGAAGAAATATGAACAGTGTGAGCTATCCACCAGCTCCTCTGATGCTCCTTCCTTGGCTAGTTCCTGATAGACTGGGTAGCGTAGGATTTCTTAACTATGTACATGGAAGCTTTATTCTCTTTTTGTCTCTCTGAAGTGCCCTAGTCCAAGAATCCAGAGCATTAAAGAGCTGTGATAGTAGAAGGAATTCTAATATGTCATTGTTTCCATTCCCCCTTTAACTAGGGATGCTCTTCATTGAGAAAACGTCTGAAAACTCCTCTCTTGATTTGTCCACCAAAAGCTGTGAACAAGAACTTCCCTTATTATGACATTGTGTTTGCATTTCTATGGAGCACAATTAAGAGGCTCCATAAAAAAGTAATAGGCTGTATAATGAAACAAATTAGGGGAGCAAAGGCTGTGGATCATTCCTTCACTGAGTAAACCTCGATGGGCCTTGCCTGTGAT
Organism: Orcinus orca; assembly: GCF_937001465.1. Classification (NCBI taxonomy): domain Eukaryota; kingdom Metazoa; phylum Chordata; class Mammalia; order Artiodactyla; family Delphinidae; genus Orcinus; species Orcinus orca. Next base: position 14,305,114 of record NC_064565.1, on the reverse strand, counting down.
TCTAGGAGAAGCCATGTGATTCTTGCAGTGCCATGGAGACAGAGACAGAAATGTAAATAAATATATGTATTTAGGTTTTCAGGTGGTGATGCATTTAGGAAAGAAGATAAAGTGAGATAGGAGGGCAGGTGGTGCTGGGCAGGGGAAAGGAGTTGGGGAGATCACCTATTAAATCTATGGTGATGAACATAATAGGCTGGCCAGCTGGGCAGCCTTTCTGTCTTGGTTTTTCTATTTTTCAGTTGCTCCGTGGCTACCCTGGACATGCTGGTTAATCTCTTTCTTGCTCTGGCTCCCGCCCTTGCTGCAATATTTATCCTTAATGCCAGGTCCTATGATAGGAGGCCAAGTCCTCCTGTCAACTCTGATGCTCGGTTCCCCATTTCACTGAGGAGGAAGTCCAGAAAGCTTTCAGTTTCTTTTTCAGAAATTGAAGAAGGGCAAAAGCATTGTTTCTTTTTGCTTTAGGGAGTATGAAAAGTCTGATTTTGATAAGTGGGTATTTCAGTCTTTTCCAGGCATGTACCGTATGGTCAAGCTGCCATACATGTTGGTGTTATAATTCTTAGGGCAGAGATGGAAACATAGATATATGACACTCATCTCAACAGTCACTTTAGTACCCTTTATACATAACTCAGCAGAAGTCACACAAAAATCAGAACTCCGAACAAATACAGCAATGGCAATGGAGGACTTTGGTGTCATAAGCATATACTCATTTTTCAACAAATATTTATCTTTATCTGCATAACATCCTCAAGAATAACTAGCAGTCTGGATCATCCAAGCCAGTAGATAATAAAGCCACATTTCTATTTATCTGTGCATTGATAGACATAATTTCTACATTATTAGTTGATTATATTTTATTTTCTAGTAAAACGTGACCCATACACCATCATTGTCATAGAGAAGATGATAGCCAGTTGTGTACCTAATGTTTCTATTGTTCTAGGAAGAGTTTTGAGCAACTTAATTGAGAAACTTCCTTCAAATCAATAATGCTTACTTGTTAAAGCAGAAGCCAATGGTGATTAGAAAGTCCTTCAACTTCTATTTTAAAAACAGCTTTACCAGTGCCCTTTCCCAGTGCTTGTAACACTTGAAATTAAATAAACTCCATTTGTGCTTGAGTTATTGGTGGAATAGTTTTAATACAGATAACAGAGGACCACACTCGTTCATCAAACTAGGAGAATGGTGAGGAAACGGGATATGAAGTTAATTACTTTTGATGGGGTAAGTGGAGGTAGAGATCCAGATGCTGTGGCCTTGGTGCTCTGCACCTATGAGAAGCCAGCGTTTTCTGCCCGAGGTCCAGTGCTGGTCCCTGAAGGCACTGGCCCCTCCAGTGGGAAAGGCATTTCGTTGAAGACATTCTTTGCAATCTTGGTAGTTCCTCAGTAACTTCTTATGGTACTTCTTACCTATCCCATCATTGGGAATAAGCAGGGGCGCATGTGATGCATTAGGATGGGGGTTCAGCAGTGTGTTTGGAGACTTTAATGAGATTTGCATCGCAAATAACTTTAATATGGGTAAACTAAGAATAAAGTGGGGAGGGCTTCCCTGGTGGTGCAGTGGTTGGGAGTCCACCTGCCGATGTAGGGGACATGGGTTCATGCCCCGAGTCCGGGAAGATCCCACGTGCCGCGGAGCGGCTGGGCCCGTGAGCCATGGCCACTAAGCCTGCACGTCTGGAGCCTGCGCTCCACGGCGGGAGAGGCCACAGCGGTGAGAGGCCCGCGTACCACAAAAACAAAACAAAAAAATAAATAAATAAAAAATAAAGTAGGGAATTCCCTGGCAGTCCAGTGGTTAGGACTCTGCACTTTCACTGCTGAGGGCCTGGGTTCGACCCCTGGTCAGGGGACTAAGATCCCACAAAATGTGTGTGCAGCCAAAAAAAAAGAATAAAGTGGTTAACATTAGGACTTCACTTAAAATTCCATTTTCTAAACTGACCAGACAGCAACCAAGTTTCAGGAGGATAACTGACAGCTCGGGTCAGGACACAGAGACTAGGAGAAAAATGACAACTTGGGCATTGATTGCACAAGAGCACATGCATGATAAAGGTTGTGTCAGGGCTGGGATGGGAATGAGGAAACACTCATACCCACTAGAGGACGTTTCTACTGCCAAATACAGAGGAATAAGTAAATATCTCTTCAGTGGTACAGTTACACAACCTGGAAAGAGCAAGAGCACACAGTTCCTAAGATAAGAGAATAGGACATGAGTACATGACTGTAGCTCAAATTGTGGTCAATACCAAATGGGGATGAAAGTTTTTCTCTACTGTTGCCTTGAATCCTTGAGTTGTTCCTCTACTTCAGAGGCCATAACCAGGCAAAGGGAGCAGGGTGAAAAGTGGCAAGGATCAGTCATCCTCTTTGCCAACTATTAAGATCAAACTAGAAAGGTGGGACAACTCGAAAACAGCAGTCAAGGGCCGGCCTGGTGGTCCTAGCCTCATTAAATAACTGCTTCTATGAAATTATGGGTAGATGTACCACATATGCACTTATAATGGGCAATGTACTGCAAACAAGTTAGAAAAAAACATTCAATAGTTTAATTATCCTTTTTACCTCCTTCAAGTCTATAATTTTAGAATCCCTGTTTCTGGGTTGAGACAACGTCCAAACCTTTGACAAATCTACAGACAAGAATGTTGGATTTGAATCTCAAGGAATTCTTCTCCTCCAAGTCATTCTCTTGCAGCAGAGTTTTGGTGCAAAGTAGAAAGTGAGCTTCTCCCTTCTTCATAAGCCACCATGTGATATATAACAGTGATTTTATTAATTGAAGAATATCAGAGTTATTAGCCAGTGGGTGTGTTGTGTCCAGCAGAAATGTCAGATTGTTCCAAGTACCCTAGATTCACAGATGTTATGAGGAGACAATCAAGGTTGAGGTTTGGATCATTGAAATGGATTCCATTCCATACATACATCCTTTACTTGCTGTTCTCTTTGGCCATTTGAGAAACCAATGGATCTTCTTTTTATTGTTTGGTATTGATATGACATTAGCATGCAGGTTTTATCTGTGAATATTTGAGTCAGAAAAGAAGGTAGATGATAGCTCATTCATAATGAAGCAGGCAAATCAATGTGCTAACTCACATCCTACCTTAAAGATGAGGTACAGTTGGGCTGATGAGAAAGTTCTGGGGATGGACAGTGGTGATGGTTGCCCAATAATGTGAATGTACTTTATACCACTGACCTATACACTTTAAAATGGTTAAAATGGTAAATTTTATTTTATGCATATTTTACCTCAGTGGGGGGGAAAAAAGATTAGGTTTGAGATTTTGGATTCCATCTGCAGAAAAAGTTCTACTCCAGAAATCATTCATCCAAATGAAGGCTAGGAGGCATAATTTTCGTGTGCCAAATATCTCCCATGCTGTGTATGCCTTTGCTTAAACTTCACAAGGAAATGTGAATATAAATTACATAAAAATCAGAGCCTCCTGTTCTCCCTCATGGAGCAATTAACAACGGAATAGTTGAAAAGTGTGTGACTGTAGAAAAACCATAGGCTTTGGAATAAGACAACTTTGGAATTGAATCATAGACTAATTACTAACCAATTAGATGATTTGAAGATTTTTTTTCCTCCTCCTTTCTGTATCTCTAGGCTTCAGATTTCTTTTTAATCTGTAAAACAGTAATAATGATAATGGAAAGTGCTTAGTGTACTGACTGGCTTCAATTAATGGTAACAATTACTTCTGTGAAAGCCTCCCCTTCTAAGAGGAGATTTTTCAGTTATCTTCCATACTGCAGTGATTATGAACATGAGGAGTATCAGAACCTCACTGTGTTATTTACTTCGTATAGCTTTTAGATGTCATGTCTTATGACTTACTAAGATTGACTTATTTATAGAATGTGGAAGAGGGAGTTTCTTAAAGAATAATGTACAGTATCTCTGAAAAGAAAAATACTGTATAGGACATAATGCAGAATTTTCACCAGAGTCAGATTTCATTTGTAAGATCTGAGAAGTTGAAGATATTCTCTAACAGTTTATGGAGCGACATAGGTGGGTTTCCACCTATGGTCCTTGAGCTCCCGTGAAGGTGCTGCCATGGTGTCGCACACCTCACCTGGCCTCCTTTTCTCCCCACAGACCTTTGCAGGAAACATGAACGCTGACAGCGTGATGCACCACAAGTTACTGCATTCTGTGAGAGCCCGGTTCGTTCGCTTTGTGCCCCTGGAGTGGAATCCAAGTGGAAAGATCGGCATGAGGGTTGAGGTCTATGGATGCTCCTATAGTAAGTACCCACAGGGATTATCAACACGTGTGTGTTGGCGAGTGATGGGACCCAAGCTGTATCACGGTTACTGACATGGAGAATGCAATCTCAATCGTTTTAAAGTTATTTCTACACTTTAATGACTTATGCATATTTGAAACTGTGAAATTCAACCCAGAGGTAGAAAAACTCTTTTTTTTTAAATCTGTACAAGATTTATTTCATTAACCACAATGTTTAAGAGTGATGCTCTACACCCTAATACAGAAGGAGTGATTCAAAATCCATCGAGTTAAAGGTCAGAGACAAAGTCAGTGGCTTTGAATCCCCAGTCAGTAAGAGTTAGAAAGCCTTTTCACTTGCCTTGGAATGATGACACATAACATCAGTAGATCGTTGTTTTCAGAGATGGTACTTATTTTAAAGGTTGGCCTTAAGCTTCAGTAACAGTGTCATCTCATATCCTTTGTAGTCACAGCTGCACCCTAACCCGACTGCTTTGTTTTCTGTGGGGCAGAAAGCAAAATCTACTAGTTCTTAGGTTATTTAGGGATGAAGTAACTTGGTGGTGAGAAGATGCTATGGGTTTATCAAAACAAAATGTTCAAAACGATGAGCTCTTGGAGTTTGAGATACCATTTGCCTTTGCAATACTAAAATAATTTAAGTTTAGTTCTTTCCTAGAAGTGCGGTGAAGTATTATAAAACTCTCCCCTTCCTTGTTCTAGAAGGGAAAGAGAAGAAACATTTCAACCCAGGGTAACACATGAAATGCTTCTGTCTTAGAATTATGCAGGCCCTCCATCCCTCTGTGAGTTGTTCTGGTTGAATTTAAAAGTAGAGCTCCATCCTGCAGATAAGGAAGCTTGTAAACACCGGTAGAACTGGCAGTCACTCTAGAATAAAATTATGCAGGGAAGTTTCCCATCCCTATAACTCTTCTCTGCAGGTTTTATATTGAAATCAAAAATTGCATCATAATAAATTGTTTTTCTGTCTTAGCAGGGACGTCTCCTGCTTATAATGCTAAAACCCAATGACCCCTCATGAATGAACAAATTTGATTACTACCACTTTCATATAAATTAGTCCAAGAGATCCCTGTTTATGGTTACAGGAGTGCCTAATGTGTTATACACTTGTACTGTTTTCCATAGTGTGATCTACTGGAGGCTCACATCAGGATCAACTGAGTGCTCCTTAAAAATGCACTTCCTGAGTCCTGTCCCATACATACTGGATTGTGATTTCTGGGGAGAGGGACCAAGAAAGCTGAGTGTTAGCAAGCGCCTCAGGGAAACTATGAACATAGAGTCTCTGCTAAAAATAAAGTCCTGCACAGAGGGGAATGACATGTGAAAAGGTTGTCTTTATCTTGAACAAGTACTTTCAGAAAGAATGTGTTTTAGAACAGATGCTCCAACAAACCACTAGACCAAGGAGAGACTGCCTTGCACTCCAGCCCTTCCATCCAAAAGCATAGCCATCGACAAGGCAAGGCGTGTGTGCTTCCTAACCCAGGATCTGTGGGGCAGCCAGATTCCCATGCTACCTCTTCTCTTGATAACAGTTGTCACTACTAACGTTACCGAATGCAAGTTCCTGTGCCAATGCACAGTGCGGCCAAACAAACAGAAACATTGGAGTTTGGAGCAGAGAAAAGTTTATTGCAGGGCCGAGCAAGAAGAACAGGTGGCTTGTGCCCAAAAAACTCCCCAAACTCCTCAAAGGGTTTCAGTAAAGCATTTTTAAAGGTAAGGTGAGGGAGGGGCATGGTTGGTTGTTGCAGATTTCTTGGTGTCAGAATCCTTTGTTCTTGCAGCTGTCCACATAGGTCACATCATGATGTTCTTGTAAACCTCCAACAAGACAAATATTATTCTCTGTTCTGCAACTTTTTATCTTTAAAAGAGTGGAAAAGTGTTATTCCCTTAAAGGTCAGAACATTGAGAATGGGCCGTGCTGAATATTTCAGGCTATAGACAACATTCTTAACTTGAAGCAAAAGCAATAGAATACAAAGGTTAAAAGAAACAGATCTAATATGGAGTCAGATTTGTTCTTCCCTATTACACTAGGAGGTTTATTTTTAGGTACTACATGAAGCATTCATGCTGAAATAAAAAGTGTATTTATATTATTACTTCAGCCATCTATTTTGGTGTGATAATCCTATTTCTCTTTAACATGTCCTCCTACATTTGTTTTCTCTGTCCTGGCAGTTGTCCTTGTTTTCAATGCCCATAGCTCTGCATGCTTGCACAGAAAGACTCATAGTGTCAAGTTAAATAATAGACTGTAGGGTAGAGAGAGACCTTTGAGCAACATGTTTAGTTTTTTCTGATGATGGACCCCTTTGAGAATCTGATGACAGTGAGGAACCATCACTTAAGAAAAGTGCCTACTGTAATATGCAACATTTTCTACAAGATTAAAAGGTTGGTCTTCCCTGGTGGTGCCGTGGTTGAGAGTCCACCTGCCAGTGCAGGGGACACGGGTTCATGCCCCGGTCCAGGAAGATCCCACATGCCGCGGAGCGGCTGGGCCCGTGAGCCATGGCCACTGAGCCTGCACGTCCGGAGCCTGTGCTCCGCAAGGGGAGAGGCCACAACAGTGAGAGGCCCGCATACCACACACACACACACACACACACACACACACACACACACACACACACACAATGTTCTCAGATCTGCTAAAGCCCAGATCTTGACCAAGCAAAGGGCTCCTGACATTGAGGTAGCTTTGTCCTACATGGAATCCTCTCCAGGAAAGTTCTGCATCTAATAAGTGCATCCTATAAGGAGATGAATTACCTTCAGGTAAACAGTGTGAGTGATGGGAAGTTAACCCCCTTGGGAAGCTGTTGGACACAGAACACCCTTTTCTGGGATGATCTTCCAGCTGGTACTCTATAATCTTCAATCACTAGTCCTTGGGCTTTGTGCTTTTCCTTTGGGAAAAAAGAACACATCCCTCTCTCTCAGGTTGTATATAAAACCAAAACCTCAGCGTGTCTTCTGGATCAAAAATTCCCTTTCAACATCATCTTATCCCCCTTTTTTACTGGTTCATTCTGATAAACATAAAACTTGCCTGCATAAGCCATAAAACAAAACAACAACTACGAAAGCCCGATGGTTCTCTTTATCTACCTTTCTCCTCTCTTCCTCACAGAATAGCTTCTCCCCAAAAGTTGTCTTTAGTTACTGTTTCCACTTCTCCCCTCCCTTCCCACTGCAGCTGTTTCCAATCAGTCTTTAGACATGTGGTGGTCAGTTTCATGTGTTAACTTGGGATGCTCTAGTCCCAGTGATTCAGTCAGACACCAATCCTGGTGTTGCTGTGATGGGCTTATTTTAACATCTACATCATTTGACCTTAAGGGAAGGAGATTATGCTTGATAGTCTGTGGGTCTGATGAAGTCAGTTGAGAGGTTTTAAGATCAGAGCTGAATTATTTCCCTGGAGGCAGAAGAATTCCTGCCTGGGGACTACAGTTTCACCTCCTGCCAGAGAGCTTCCAGCCCACCCCTCCTGACAGTCTGTCCTTACAGGGGATTTCAGACTTGCCTCGCCAACCCATATAGTCACATAAGCCAGTTCCTTGCAGTGAATCGACCTGTGTACAGAACCTGCTGGTTCTATGCCTCTGGGGGGGACCCTGACTCATGCAGACTGCTCTACAGAAACTAGCTTAGTCAAGTCCACCAGTGACCTCCACGTAGCTAAAATCCAGTGGTCACTTTTCTCATTTCACTCACCTCTCAGTAGGATTTGGTTCAATTAGATATTTCCATTTTTTAAAAACCAGCTTTCTCTTTTATCTTGCTCTGTTCATTCTCAGGACTCTGTCTCAGGACTTCTACTTTCTTTTTTAAAAATTTTATTGAAGTTTAGTTGATTCACAATGTTGTGTTAGTTTCAGGTGTACAGCAAAGTGATTTATATATATATATATATATATATATATATATATACACATACACATACATATATATATATGCGTGTGCAAGTTTGTGTATGTTATTTTTCAGAATCTTTTCCCTTATAGATTATTACTCAAGGTATTGCGTATAGTTCCTTGTGCTATCAGTAGGTCCTTGTTGGTTATCTATTTTATATATAGTTGTGTGTATCTGTTAATCCCGAACTCCTAATTTATCCCTCCCCCCTTTTCCCCTTTGGCAACCATAAGTATTTTTCTATGTCTGTGTGTCTATTTCTGTCTTATATATAAGTTCATTTGCATCATTTAAAAAAATCCCATATATAAGCGTTATCATGTGTTATTTGTCTTTCTCTGTCTGGCTTACCTCATTTAGTATGATAATCTCTAGGTCCATCCATGTTGCTGCAAATGTCATTATCTCATTCTTTTTATTGGCTGAGTAGTATTCCATTGTATATATACACCACATCTTCCTTATCTATTCATCTGTTGATGGACACTTAGCTTGCTTCCATGTCCTGGCTATTGCAAATAGTGCTGCTATGAACACTGGGGTGCATGCATTGTTTTGAATTATGGTTTTCTCCAAAGACTTCTACTTTCCATCCACCCCTGGCCCCCACCAGTGCCCAGCTAAATTCACAGGGCTCCATGAACTCAAATGCCATCCATATACTGATCACCTCCAAATCTGTATCTCCTGGCCTGACCCCTGGAATTATATATGCAATAAGTTCGCTGTCTCCATTTGGAAATCTAATGAATATCTCAAGTTTATTACAGCATAAATAGAACCCTAGATTACCATTCTCTCAACAACTTGCTTTTCCACATCTCCCGTCTCAATAAATGGCATGGTTCAGCCATTTGCTAGAATAGAAACCTAGGAAGCAGCCTCGATTTCTCCTTTCCCAGAATCTCTACTCCTCGCTCTGCATCTATGGTTCATAGCAGCCCTCCCAGTTCCTTCTTTCAAAACACATTCTAAATCCATGCACTGGTCCTGCTTCCCTGAGTAACTGCACCTGTCAGTCCTCACCTAGAGCATTTAAATAGACTCCATCCTGGTCATGCCAGTATCTCCACAAACCTGTTTTTCATGCCAACGTAGCCAAAGTGATCTTCATAAATGAGAAAGAAAATCATATCATTCCACTGCCTACTTCATTTAAAATTGAAGCTCTTACTGGCAAGTAAAATCCCTTGAGTGTACCCTGCCTACCTCTTTAGCTTCCTTTTACTTTTTACTGTCCATGCAGGCTTTCTTCCTATTGCTGACATATGACAGGTTTTTCCTGTTTCCTAGGCACAGAAGAGTTTTTCCCAGGATTTACATGGTCATCTCCTTCAGTCTATATGATTCTCAATTCTAATATCACCTCTTAGAGAAATCTGCTCGGATCAGCCTTCAAAGTGACCTGCACTGATTCCTGTGCACCAACCATTAACCCACAGTTATATGGCTCACTTTTATTTTCTTCCTGGTGCCTGCCACAAACCAGAATCTGGTTTGTTTGTTCTGGCTGACTTGTTGTTTGTCTTTCTGAGTCCCTGCACTAGAATGTAAGTGCCGTGAGGGCAAGCACCTTGCCTGTTAAGTGCCAGCACGCATTAGACACAAATAGGCATTCAATAAATATCTGTGGAATGGATGGATACATATATCAGGTCAGTCTCACTGTCTCAGCATAGGCCACCATGTTATTATTCTGGAATCACTTACCATTAATACACCCACTGTACTTTCTAGGGAACTGATTTTTTTCTTTTGCCTCATAAATCTTTTTCTCAAAATTCCATTTGAGTGTGTTGCTAAAGACTGGTAGAAATTTAATAGTTTGATAATTTCTGAAGACAAAGTTCTACCATTTTGGAAATCATTAATTCAATCATTTATTTATTTAGTTAACAACATTCATTTAGCACTTGAGATATACTATGAATCATACAAAGCTCTGGGGCTTTAAGGAAAATAAGACCTTTTTCCGGACTTCTTTAAGTCCTGTATTTTTCCTTTGGAACATTCTTTATGATTGCATTTCATAAGTTAATTGTGTACTTATTTTTTGGCATCTGTCTCTTCCTATTTGACTCCCATGTCCTGGCTATTGTAAATAGTGCTGCTATGAGCATTGGGGTACATGTATCTTTTTGAATTATAGTTTTCTCCGGATATACACCTAAAAGTGGGTTCGCTGGATTAAGCTGCTGCTTTTTTCTGAAATATCCTGATTCCCCTTCACTGGGATGACTCCTGATGGCCATTCACCACCCAGATCAAATGTAGCCTGACTCCCAGGCCCTATCATGTGAAGCTCATTTTATGAGCTTCAATTCTAGGTCCTATCTTGTCAAATTAAAATGACCTGGTGCTTCCTTGCCTAATAACTAGTCTCTTTATAGAGCATGACGGAATCATGTCCTAATTCTGCTACCTGAGACCTAGATCAGTGTCTGACAACTGTTATATGCTCCCCGGATATTTAATGTTTTGGCTCAAAAGCCTAACCATCCTTACTCATTTCCGAAAGTTTTTATTGTAATTTTTAAAAAAAAATTATATACTCTTTTTAAAAAAATTATTTTATTTATTTTTTTATACAACAGGTTCTTATTACTTATCCATTTTATACATATTAGTGTACATATGTCAATCCCAATCTCCCAAGTCATCAGTTTTATACTCTTTTTAATGGGTCCTCTTTTCTATATATTTTATAGGAAATGAAAATTTTGAGCTTATGAGAATCTTCCTTATACATGGTTTCTTTACTACCTCACATTTTTTTCTCATTGAATAATTGAGAATATCATGGTTGTAATTCCTAAATTGAAGGTGTTTGAAGCCTCCTAAACCCATTCTGGTATATTCCGTTTTAAAATCTCTAGAAGTAAAAGCATGTCTCCATTTTCCCTAAGTATTTATGTTTTTTAAATAATTTTTCTTTGATTGCCTTCACTCCCTTTTATAAATGTCAAGGTGACTGTTCCACTTTACCAAGGTTCCTTTTGCTTCCACATCCCCAGGACCATCTTTCTGCCATGGTCACAATGATGTTCAGAGCAACAGATTTCTTTTGTGTGTTCAGATATGAACCCTTGAACAAATGGTCTGCTCTTAAAAAGATGAACCTTCCTGCAAACACTCTTGACTTCTCTGAGCCTCTGTTTCTCATCTATAAATGAGAGTGGTAATTATTTTAAAGACGACTATGTCATTTTTGAGTTTTGATGTATCAAGCCTTGAGCAGAGTATCTAGCAAAGAGTCTGTGCTTAGTAAGTGACAGCTAGTATTAATGTAGGTGTAGACCCATAGAGGACATTCTTGTATTGCCGGTATAAGTGGTCTTTTGGGGAAACATTAATCATATTCTCTACCAGGCAAGGGCCGTCTCGTCTCAGATTCAGATCTCTGTTTGCTGTTGCTTTCACTTCTGTTGTCATAATCTTCGGGATCTCAATTTCCTGCCATTTTCAGATTCTCTCTCTCTGCTCAAGAGTAGGATTGATGTGACCTGCCTCTGCATTCTACAAAGACCCAAACACATGAGGTCTTCCCCTATTATGATTACTACTAATTCCATGGAGTAAATGTCAATAATTCCGTGGTAAACCAAGAAGATAATTGTCGCATCTTTATAGATAGTTATTCTGAACAAGTTATGCCCTCTTGCTGTCTGTCAAGTTCATTCTGACTATGCCATGTCTCCCATGTATGGATGGATATCTGACAGCCTAGCTTGCTACGTTATATTCTCCTAAGAATTAGCGAATACCTCCTACATTACCATTTTTCCACCTGTGTCACCTCTATTGTCAATGAGGGCATCTGGTTTTTAAGTTTTCCATGAGTGTTTTCTCTCTCTGATCAATTTTCAGATTGATTAGTCTTTGGTCAAACACATTCATGCCGGTGAACCAAGCAAATAAAGGACATAGGTCCTGCTACATTGTTGAGTTGGTGATATAAAGATGCACACATGAAATGGAGATGTCAATGTAGAATTGTCTTAAGTAAATCATCTTTTATAGAGACTGTGATAGAAGAAGAGATGGAAAAATGAGGAAAATCATTCTTAGTTGTAATTCATGTCTACTCTTCCTGGGAGAGAGAGCCAGTATCTTCCCTATTGGTGTCAGTTATTCATCATTAAATTAGCAATTGCCATTAGAAATGCCACCAGCATCACCATCAACACCCCCTCCCCCAGTGTCAGTTACGATGCACAGTGTGGTGCAACACACATGCCAAAGCTCACAAGAACCTTTGTAGATAAGAATTACTACTCCTAGGTATATAGAAAGGAAAACTGAATTTTATAAAGGTGAAGTGACTTTAGATAAATGAGGCAATTTGCATCCTGAGCCAAATATTTCTTCTGAGCTCTAAAAATATGTATTCATTTGCCTGATTGATGTCTCAATTTGGTCATGTCATAAACAGCTCAAATTGAACACATCCCAGAGGGAACTCTTAATCAACTCCAACTACACTCAGCATCTTCTTGTGGTCTTTCTCATCTCAATAAATACACGAGTTGCCCAAACCAGACCTGAGAATCTTTCTTGAAATCTTTCCTTTCCCTTACTTCCCACAGTAAATTCAACAGCAAGTTCTATCGGTATTACATCCAAAAATCATCCCAAATACTTCCATTTCTTTTCATCATCACAGTCACTAGCTTAGTTCAATTACATCATCTATCATCTGAATTTTTAACATAGCAACCTGCTTTCACTCCTCTTTTCTTTTAGTCCATTATCTCTGAGACAGCCTGCAGGATCATCATGAAATACAGAGCTGAACCACTTCCTGCTGGAAACCTTTTGATGCCTTCTGCCTGCACTTAGGAACAAAGTTCTGTGAAAAAAGAACAGGACTGGAGGACCTGGCCTCTGCCCACTTCACTGGCCTTACTGTCCAGCAATATCCTCTCTTCTCTGGGCTCAGACACTACTGGCCTCTGTCCTGCCCTCTGCGATGTCATGTTCTCACCTATCTCAGGACCTTCTAGCTGGAATGCTCCTCCCTCCCTCTGACTTCTTCAGCTCATCTCTTAATAAGCCTCAGCTTTATAATCATCTTCTCAGACGGATGCCCATTAAGTCCCAATTTAAATAAGGTTACTCTTATTTTTCTATCTTAAGACATACCATTCTTTTCTTTCAAAGCATCTGTTTGAGCTGTTCTAACAGAACACCGCAGGCTGAGTGGCTTATAAACAAGATAAATCTATTTCTCACAGTTCTGGAGGTTGGAAAATCCAAGATCAAGGCACAGCAACTGATGTGTCTGGTGAGGGCTCACTTCTTGGTTCATAGATGGTCATTTCTCACTAAGTCCTAACCTGGTAGAAGGGGCAAGGGAGCTCTCCGGGGCCTCTTTGATAAGGCCACTAACTCATTCATGAGGGTTCCACCCCTGAGGGTTCCTCAGGGATCTCCCAATGGTCCCTCCTCCAAATACCATCTCATTGGGGATTAGGTTTCAACATGTTATTTATGAATTTTGGGTGAATACAAACATTCAGTGTATAGCAATCACTATCTATCTATCTGTCTATCATCTATCTGTAGAATATCTATCTCTATCTCTATGTAGAAAAAGACAAGGAGAAAGACATTAGATGGACCGATAAATAGATTTCTAATAGCTGTTTACATGTGCATTTCATCGTGAATTACCCGTCTCACCTATTGGTTTATGAGCTCCACAAGGTTAAGGACCATACTTACTTAGATACCCAGTTCTCAGCACAGAACAAGGCCCATTTCAATTAAATCAATTAAAATGTTGAATGAACAACTTCCCCAAAGCGGCACAGTCTGTACTGTTCCTATCTCCTTGGGCTTTCCACTATATGTCTGGAAGTACTTAGTCCTATGACATGGGGAAATTTTATTAGAGGGAAAGTATTATATTCAATTTTCTAATACTCATAATATTTTTTATTCACAAGACCAAAGTGAGCAACCTACAATTCCTGAGCATATGTAGTTAAGATGTCAAGGGACAAAGTTTAGCTGTTGCCCAGTCCAGGAGTTCCTGGGCTAATACTCCTTGATTTTTTACTTGTGTTCTGAAACCTAACTCTACATAAGAATCACCTGGGGATATATATTTGTAAATACGTACTCTGACCGTACTCCATCTAAATCATAATCACTGTAAGGGCCCCAGCATAAGCATTTTTTTTCTGTTCCTAGGTAAGTGTTATATGGAGCCAAAATTTAAAACTCTTGTTGCAAAATCCTCTTCGAACTCTGAGAGTCAGTTCATCTTAGGCAACACTGTCATTTTCATGTCTGTGATTGCTAATCTTAAGGATTTTCAGTGTCACGTAAACACGTTTAAAGGCAGTATGCTGTGGTAATATTAAACAGATGGGTTCTACACTTAAACCACCAGAGATATAAACTTAGCTTTATCACCCACCGATTGTATAATCTCGGACAATCTTGGGTCCTCTGTGGACACAGTTTCTTTTTTGATGAAGGCAATGGTAATAGTAGTGATCATTTCATATATGCAGATTACTTAAAATAGTGCTTGGCATGTGAGAAGCATTCACAGAGTGTTAGCTGTGTTCATCATTACCTTCATCTGATAATTAAGCTGGTTACCAAACTTCTCCCTATTTTACCTTTCCCTCCTTATTCAGGACCACACAGCCACCTGTACCTCAAAGGAAGGGGGTAAACATTTTTACATACCAGGTTTCTAAAGGTTCCAACACCTTCATCAGGCCATCTGGAGACTTCAGGCTATGTGGACTTCTGTCCGGGGTCTTCTTTTGAATTTCTTTTAAACAAGGAACACTAATCAATTTTAAAAGCATTATATAAATGCTGATAAGGTATAATGGTCTGTCAGGCTTCCCTCATTAAAAATTACAACCATCATTTTCTATCTCCAGTTACCTTCTTTTCGCACAAAACAGACTGGCTCCTATTTGGTTAATTATTGCCAAGTTGTGTCATGCAAAATTCATCAGGCTCAGAGTTGAAGTCATATTCTCTTTCCCCATGTAAATCTCTTTGTCATTCTAGCTTCAGCTGCCCTCTTTGTTGTTGGTCTCATCATTTGGGGCCATTTATCGCACATGGTAGAGACCACAGAGTCGTATATTTCATCCTTGGCATGCCAAGACCCATGTGGCCGTATCACAAGGAACCTCAAGGCTGAATTTATAGCATGCAAACCCTGGGGAAGAGGAGGTATGGGGTGACAGCAGTCAGACCTGGGGGCTTGGAGGCCCCTGTGGAAGCCCTGAATCCCACTTTGGAAATCAGAGCATTTTATCATTCATTGCAACTCTTTCATTCTATAGATAAGGAAATGATGGCCCAGAAAATTTCTTAAAAATAAGTTAATTAAAAAGAATGAGATCTGCCTACTCTTCTTTCTCTTAGTTCATCTAGGAATCACTGAACAATCTCTTCTGTGAAGAGACAAATACACATATATATGTAATAAAAACATGTTAAATAAAAACACTGCAGTATGCTACCTTAAGTCAACTTTTCTAATCTATCTTAAACAGCTTCACTGATTGACTCAGTCTTAAAATCCCTTCAACAGACAATAAACATTACTCAGTAACCCCCCTCCCTGCTCTGCTCAGCTTTGGAGACAGAGAAATAAGTAACACAACCTCTGCTTTTTTGGAACTCAAGGATTTTTAGTAACTTCGAAAAGCAGACAAGTAAATGGTCGTAGTGGAAGTTGAAGAAACCAAGTCTTTTGTAAGGCTAACAAATGAAGGGAAAACCCACAGATAACAAGTTTCCTGATGAATTAATGTCCTGCTGCCCAGGGTGTGATTTGACCAGCTATATCCCTCTGAGTTCCATGACCCATATGCTAACAGTGATCATTTTAAAGGAAAACATAAAAGGAAAAATGACCTAATACTTAGATCAACCACTTAATGCAGCAGTGGGTTCCCACACAAATGCCAAGGGCTTGCCTCATACAGTTTGTTTTATGTTTACTCCCTGTTGAAATTGTCACTGGAGTGATTTACTGTGATTCTCCCACTGGCCTCCTGGCACTAAGTTCTGTAGATTTTGCCCAGATAGAATCATTAACAAAGAGCATTCAATTTCCCCTAAATGTAAAAACATGATCAATCTTTTATTTTAGACAAAATAACAAATAGTCGGGGGCAGAGGGGCGATGGTAGCTCTCCTCCCATTTTGACACTTATTTAAGTGTCTCATTATGGGAACACTTTCAGGGAGCAATTGTGTTGTTACTGAACCCAAGTTGGTGTGCTCAATGCACAGTGGGTCCAAATAATACTGAAACGTCAGAGTTTGGAGCAGAGAAAAGTTTATTGCAGGGCCATGCAAGGAGAACAAGTGGCTCATGCCCCTCAAAACCCCCAAACTGCCCAAAGGGTTTCAGCAAAACATCTTTAAAGGCAAGATGAGGGAGGGGTGTGATTGGTTGGTGCAAACTTCGTGGTGCAGAATCCTTTGTTCTTGCAGCCGTCCACGCAGCTCAGGTCACAATGCTCCTGTAACTTTTATCTCTATATGAATGGAAAAGTTTTACACCCTTAAAGGTCAGAGCCTTGAGAATGGGCTATCCTGTATATTTCAGGCTGTAGACAACATTCTACATTAACTTGAAGCGAAAGCAATAGAATACAAAGGTTAAAATAAAAGAAATAGACCTAATACGGAGTCAGATTTGTTCTTCCCTATTATAGTATGTTGTGGCTGAAGATCACTGAGGCTCATGTGAAGCAAGGGAGCAGTTCATAATTGAATTATGCTCTTTTCACAAGGGTGAGCTGCTCAGTAGTAGCCTTTGCCTTGATCATTCCTTCTGTGAACTTGTGAACAGGATTTATGAAACATTACCACCCCTCTGCTGAAACCTTCTGTTAACCTGTCTGCACCTTGGGGTGACCATACGTCCCAGCCTGCTGCATATTATTCTAGTCCATGCTTGTCATCTCAGTTTTGTTATCTGCTCCCCTTTTCACTCTCCCAAGCCCCCTCTTTGGGTAACAAGTTGTAGGTATAATTACACTTCCATTTATTGCATCCTATACCAGCAGAGTGATTCATTTGCCTTGTCAGTGTTATTGTGTCTGAGTCCCTGAGTGGGACAGCCCATGTCGCAATGGTTTTGCATCTCACAGTTCAGCACAGTGACCACAAAGAGTATAGAATATACCCAATAACTGCCAAGGCACTTGAGAATAAACAAATGGAAAGATTTCTAGTACTAAAAGAATTATCTGCTAAAAGATTTATTTTAGGGAATTCCCTAAAATAAATACATTCATTTGGCTTGGTCTTGTAGTCAGTGAAGAGCTCGGTGGAACTGCACATTTTAGGTGTGCTCAGAGTGTTACTGAGTCCAAGCTTGTACTGCTCCCTGCACGACAGGCCAATAAATAGAGAGGTGAGCTGCTGGGACAAAGAACAGCAACTTTATTCCATAAGACAACAGACCAAGAAAATGGTGGACTAGTGTTCCACAGAACCATCTTGCCCAGGTTTGGATGCTAGTTTCTTTAAGAGGGGGAGGTGGGGAGGTAAAGCAAAAAGGCAGTAAGTCGTTGCACATATTTCCTAGTTCCAGCCAGACTCCAGAGGGGATGGGTTCATTTCTTCCTTCCTGCAGGCATTCACAAGTGGTCCTGGTCAGGATGTTTCCTGTGAGCTTAAATACATGTATTTTAGCGTAAGCTCAGACACAGGAGGCAGAGTTCCTGGACATGGGCCATCATGTATACTTTAAGCTATAGGTAGCATCTCTTTAGTGATTCACTTGTAGCAAAAGCCATAGAATACAAAGTTTAAAGTAAAAGAAACAGATCCAATATGGAGTCAGATTTATTCTTCCCTATTACAAGAGGTGTCTACAAGTATAAGATTGCCAAGAAACCTAGACGTTTTAAGAAAGCAAATGTGACTGTCAGAGCAAAAAGTTAGGATTAAAATTTAGAGTTTAGACTTTGTTTTTTGTACTACGACTGTTCTTTATGTTGTCTTCTTAAGACCTATTCTGTTTTTCCAAACTGCTCTCATGCACAGACACATCAGAAATTCTGTAAGAAAAGCTATTCTTAGGAGTTGTCATGGTTAGTTTTAGAAACTTACATTGTTTTCACAGTTCATCTGAGGTTATCATGGGCCTCTGATAAGGCCTGGAAAAGTCACAGAGTTGGTGGAGAATCTCTGTTAATTTGAGTTGACTGTGGAAACCTCTGTGGTCTGTGGATTGCTAACCAAAGCCCTCAAGTGTTCAGTGCAATGTATGGTCTGAATAATAATCACTTTTCTTATATAACGTATCATGAGATAAGCTTTGCACTGTAATTGTATTGAAAATCATGTTTACTGCAAACAGCCCCAGAGTGAGCGGCACTGATTTTCTCAAGATGAATGGATGGTTTCTCTTGTCAACTTAGAGCTCCAGCTTTCCTTCTTGTGAGAAAACAGACTTCGTGTCACAAACACACACGATAGCCTTTTTCAGCTCACTTGGGGATTCAAGCTTGGAGTCTTTTATTCAGTGGAGCCCTTTTTTTAGCTAGTTTGTTGACAAGCTACCAACATCCATCAGATATGCCAGAATATGCCTCCAGAACTCTGTCTTTCTCAGACGAGAAGCTATGACAGCTGGGTGAGCAATTATGGGCCCAGTGGGAAGTCAGCCAAGTACTGACATTTCTCAGTACTGCTGGGATGGAGGGAGTGTGTGCTGGATTTATCTTGATCTAAAGGGAGAGGTTTGTGAGCTGGAGAACCTGCCCTTATCCTGAAGACTCCTTGGGTTTATGATCTACCTAACCTCAATATTCTAGTGCAGTCGGCCAATGTGTGACCATCTTATCAAACCACAAATTGAGTTCATTATAATGAGATTCTAAAAATCGATTTTGAGAAAGAGGGAGAAATGGTCCACTTCAGGAAGCAAATATCTAACAGCTGTGTTCTGGCTGGCATTATATGTTTGGGGAAAAAAAAAAAAAAGAAACTCTGATGCGTGGTCACCATGTATTAAGGGCAGGAAAAAGTGAACACCCAAAAGGCCACATTAGGGCTTTGTCACCTTGGCAGGAGACAACAAAATCAGGTAATTCCACTGAGGGGGAAAGGTTTGGGTAGCCAGGATTGGAATGTGCCCTGACCAAATAAATAATATGGAAGAACTTTCTAAAATCCAGAGTTATTTTCTCAAAACCCAAACTGGCCATGCACTTTCCCTACTTTAAATACTTTGACAGTTATTTCTCCATTCATCTCAGTGTACCGTTAAAACTCCTTATTTTATTGTTAATAGGATCCTCCATTACAAACCCCTGAGTCTCTCCCCAGCCTCCTGACTCCCCATTGACCTGGCTTTCTTTTACCAGAGAGGTTCTCAAACCTCATTGAGTATCAGAATCACCTAGAGGGCTTGACCACATGCAGACAGCTGGGTTCCAAGCCCAGAGTTTCTGATTTCTAGGTCTGTGGTGACGTCCTAAATCCTGTACTTCTAACCAGCTCCCTGGGGATAACAAGGGTGCAGACAGCACACTTCTAGAATCACTGGTCCAACAAGTCAGACTCCTTGTGGATCTGAAATCTCATCTTCAGGAATGGGAGGCTACTTCTCTCTGCTGGCAACGCCCTTTCTGTACACCTTACCTGCCTAACCTCTGTGCATCCCTCAGGACTTAGGTGATGCATTATATCCTCCTGGAGAGGTTAGGCATCCTCCTTTGGGCTTCTCCAGCATCCAGTGCTCATCTCTCCCCAGGACTGTGTAATTGTGTGGTGCTGTCTCCAGCTTAGCCCTTGAGACCAGGGACCTCTACTGAGTTCACTGCTGTCCACCTGTGCTGACCACCGACCATGCCATGTGGAGGGGGCTCCATAAAGGCTCAAATACGAGAATGTCTGGGTGGAAATTGACCAGGATAGGGCTTAGTGGAGGTCATGAGGGCAGGGAGGGCATTGCATGTCTACCCTAAAGTTGAGAGCTACTGCTCTGATTGAACTTGGTCTTGAGTATAAGAGCAAGTGCAAAGAGCAGGGGCCGCAAGGAAATTAATATCAACTTGTAAGGAAAAGAAAGCTTCCATTCAACATTATCTTTCCTTAAATGGGAATTTTCCTCCTTATACACACACTCATATACACACTCCCCAGTCATGCCTGATTCTCCCTGGACAGAGGCATGCAGTCTCCCTGTCCATGAGGTGCTCATCTCATGTAATCGTCACACCAACCCCCCCCCCCATTTTCTAATGAGGAAACATTTAGGGCTTCAGTGTCAAAAAACTCATTATTGTGTGTATGCCTTTGGGCAAGGTACATAATCTTCCTGAGCTTCGGCTTCTCCTTTTTACAAATGGGGAACAATATGGACCTCCAAGGCTGTTAAGAAGAACTTTAAATTAGGCAAAAATATGTTAATTAGTTTCTTTTTCCCCAGAGAATGCTTAATCCAAAGGAAGAAATCTGTACGAGTGGTTTAGAAAAGCTGTGATAGAGAATGCAGAGGATATATTTAGTTTTGTTAGTTATTTTCTTGGTGCCCTTAAAACTATATTCTGAGATGATCACACACTTCTTCATTTGCCAATAGGATCGTTCTTTAAACTTTATGCACCTTGCAACACTTTCTTCATTATTTTTTCCTGTTTCTTTTTCATATTGTTAAAGAGAATCTTGTTTCAAGATGCATGTAAAACATTACTGAAGATGTGGATCTCCATAACCAGACCCCATGCTTCAAATTAAGTACCCAAGGAAAGGATCAGGACAAAGGGGTTATGATAATATCTAATGAGGAAAACCCAGCATATGATAGAATTGTTTTTCTTAAAAGCAACACTATAAAAATGTGGTCCCTTATTGCTATCATTTAAAATCTGTTGTAGCCAAGTTTGGAATCTGAATACTTCAAATAGCTCCTGTGTCTGGGGGAATTACTAAGTATTCAGTGGGGGAAAACTTTAATCCTTGTTAAACACATTTTTTACACTGTTTCTCCATCTGTGAAATGGCTGATGAATTTTGTGTGTGACTTAATTAATATTGCAAAGGTCCAGGGTATTTGTCTGAGTTCTCTTAGATTGGCAAAGTGTTTCTCTCATTGGACTTCAGTGGTGTTAGGAGGAAAGCTGCCACCCTTCTGAGCTCTCTAAAGAGAGCCTCTCATCTCTGCTCTCCTGAGCATCTGTGAATAACTCAGGAATCGTGTCCCCAGTGGCTGAGTGCATGCCTCCAGAGAAATGAACTCTTTGAGTGTGGATAGGCAACCTGGCTCTTGTAGGGTGGTGGTGGAGGTAATGGGAGAGGAAGTCATGGGACCATTGGTAGCATCGCCCTCAGACATAGGTACTGCACTAGGTCACTAAGTCATTTCACAGGAAGTGCTCAGCTCTGAATTAATGAGGAGATTAATACACATTGAAGCCCTCTTCTCAAGGGATGCACTGTCCTGCTGGAGAGCTGGAAACGACCAAGTATCAAAATCTGGTCAGGAGGTGAATTATTGAGGGAGTGGCAGGGTGCTTAGTGGGAGACTAACTCATGGGAGGAAGCTGTTAGGGAAAGGGCCCAGCACTAGACTGATGAGCTGGGTGTTAGAGGATCAACCAGAGAGGAGTGGCACTTGGGAAGGTGCTCAGCACACTCAAAACACGGCTAAGTCCTATGCGATGGGTTGGATTCCCAGCTCAGTCATTTGCAAACTGTGTACTCCTTTTGCCATAGTGTCCTTATTTGTAAAACAGCAATAATAAAAACAGCACATTCCTCATAGTGTTACTGAACGTAAGAATGTAAGTTCATGTGCTCAACACACAGTGAGGCCAAACAAACTGAAATATCAGAGTTTGGAGCAGAGAAAAGTTTATTGCAGGGCCATGCAAGGAGAATGGGTGGCTTGTGCCCCCAACTTCCAAACTCTCCTCAGGGTTTCAGCAAAGCATTTTTAAAGCCCAGATGTGGGAGGGGTGTGGTTGGTTGTTGAAAACTTCTTGGTGTTTGAATCCTTTGTTCTTGCAGCTCTCTGCATAGGTCAGGTCATGATGTTCCTGTAAACCTCCAACAAAACAAGTGCTGTTCTCTATTCTGCAACTTTTTATCTTTATATGAATGAGAAAGTGTTATACCGTTGAAGGTCAGAGTCTTGAATATGGGCTATCCTGTGTATTTCAGCCTATAGGCAACATTTTTAAAGCAAAAGCAATAGAATGCAAAGGTAAAAGAAACAGATCTAATAGGGAGTCAGATTCGTTCTTCCCTATTATGATAAATGATTGATAGGATTAAATAAATTCACACACAAAAAACATTTAGAGAATTACAGGGCTCATGGTGTGTGCTCTGTACATGTCCTAACCACCCCCCATACACACTTATGTATATGACTATGACAGACACATAGATACACACTGAAAATACAGTATGCTTGGGGTGGGATGAGCGTTGGGGAGAGAAGTAGAGGATGAGGTGTGAAAGGAGGATAGAGACCAATTGAATTTAATTCTTAGTGCATTGAGTTTCCTGAAGGGCTTTAGCAAAGGTGATGTGAACATGAAAGAATGGGTCAGAGGGAGGCTGCAAAAGTTGAATATGGGAGGGCAGTTGTGGGGCTATTTTAAGAATATGGAAAGTGATGAAGGCTTGGAGAAATGCCTGCTCAATGTGTTGTGAGGGATACTGAACCCCAGTCTCAAACAGATTTCCTTTATACCATGTTCTTGATACCATCTTTACATCATTCTTCAAATCTTTACCACTGCAGTAATGCCTTTGGATTAATGATGGAATGAGGGAATGGAATGTTATTGAGTGACTATTCATTTCCAGGTATGATTTATGTAATTCTCATAATGGCTTTTAGGGTAGGTTTCTCTTAGCTCTATTATACAGATAGGACACTGAAAACTCAGAGAAGTCAAGAAAGTTGCCTCAAGTCCCCCAGCTAGTAAATAGCAAAACCAGAGTTGAAACCCGGGTCTGTGAAACTTCAACAATATTTTTTTCCCATCCTATTGATTGGCTCAGTTTCTTTAAGATCTCATGGCAACATGGAGCTGTGTTTCCTTAGAGGTAACCTGTGTCATCACTGCTTATGGCACTGATTAAGTCCATTCATTAGCTAGACATCAGAGGGATTGAAATAAAGATCATGAATGCTGGGATGGATTGGAGAGAGAGGAGATAGTGTCTTGGAGTGGAGCGTCTGGGTGCTGCAGACTGAGACAACCAGATCAGGGCATCTCTTGTCAGCAGTAACTCAAGATTCCATGCTTATTTATGTCAGAACTCACCTCACTTCCATAGTCATATACAGTGTTTGAGCTTTAAACTGTTCCCATAGCACTGGGTGCTCCCTTCTATTTTAGCTCACAACATATTAGTGTCATGGTCTGCCAATTGTATACGCCATGTTCCCTCACTCAGCACTAAAGCTCCTAAGGACCCAGTTCCTAACCCAGAGTCTGGTGCGGAGCCACAGGGGAGACATCGGAAGAGACCATGAAGATACAGATGCAGACTCTGCACCCAAAGAATTTCAAGTAGAGTTTGAGAACCTGAAATATGGCAGAACAGGAAACTTGGAGCCAGCTTGCATTCCATGGGCAATAAACCATTGAATCAAAAAGTGAAATAGCATTATTTGGGGTGAGAAAGTGGGGTGCCAGCACTGGGGAGGAATGCAAAGTCCTCCATGTATCCTAAACACTAGTAATACTCCTACTATCTGTTATTGGTTTAACACAAATAACGTGACAGACATGATGGCATCCCTTTGTACAAATTGTCACTTTATATGGATAAGCACATTTAATGCTCACAGAAGTCTTCTCTGAAGGGTGTAATTACCCCACTTTATAGATGAGAAAATCAGGCGTAGGGATGTAGAGATGCCAAAGCCACAGAGTTAACAAGTTATGACCATCACAGCTTAACATCCATGATCTTAACTACATTATGATCCTTATTATTCTATGATTGATGCCAGCTTGCTGTCTGTAGCCTCCATTTGGTTTTCGTAAAGTCTGGTTCAGAGGACAGAGGCAGGAACATTGATCGGGTGATACGGGGAGAGTCTGAGAGAGCTGGGAATTTGTGAAAATCCCTCTGTACCTGGACTATCTAATTTTAGGGTCTCGGGAGTCATCAGCAAGCTTTTGGTTAGAACCACTTTATTCCAGAGGAATAAATTGTGAAATGGTATTTTAAAATTAATTATAGGAAAAGTATGATTTTATTTTCATTACAAAATTTCAGCTTTCCAAAGGACGCTTCTATATGCTTGGTCAAAAAAACCCTTAATTTATCACTGTGTATGTTCAAGGTGAGGATTTTAATTGCTTGGTGAATAATAAAAAATTGAGTTATCCCAAGTACTTGATTTCAAATAAGAATAATTTCACCCCCACACACACCCATTCGCCACCATCTCACCCACATAAGATGGTATATAATGAATCTGTTTTAAGTATAATTAAATAGCCTTAATGTTTTTCTATTATAAAAGTAATAAAAGTTTTTTGTAAAAGTTTTTATGATGAAAAACTAGGAAAAGTAATGTAAAAATAACCTATAATAACACCTCCTACATAGAGTCACTATTAATTTATTTTAAAGGCTATTTTTTAGAGCAGTTTAGATTCACAGCATAATAAAAAGGAAGGTACAGAGATTTCCCATATACCCCCAGCTCCCAAAAATGCAAGTTCCCCTCCCTCATTATCAGCAACCCCCATCAGAGTGGTACATTTATTTCAGTTGATGAACCTAGGTTGACAATTTGTAATCACCCAAAGTCCATAGTTTACATTATGGTTCACTATTGCAGTTGTACATTCTGTGAGTTTAGACAAATGTATAATAACATGTATCCATCATTATGGTATCATAGATTATTTTCAGTGCCCTAGAAATCCTCTATGCTGTGCTGATTTAATTTTCCCTCCCATTAACCCCTGGCCTCCACTGATCTTTTTACTGTCCCATAGTTCTGCTTTTTCTAGAATGTCATATAGTTGGACTCATACAGTAGACTTTTCAGATTGGCTTTTTTCACTAAGTAATATGAACCTGAATTTTTTTTTCTTTTTTTCATGGCTTGATAGTTCATTTCTTTTTAGTGTTGTATAATATTCCAGTGTCTCAGTGTACCATCGTTTAGTTATCCATTCACCTGCTGAAGGACATCTTCTAGTATTTGGCAATTATGAATGAAGCTGCTATAAACATCTGTGTGCAGGTTTTTGTGTGGACATAAGTTTTCAGCTCCTTTGAGTAAATACCAAGGAGCTAGGTTGCTGGATACTATGGTTGCTGGTACACTTACTTTTGTAAGACACCACCAAACTGTCTTCCATTGGCTGTACCATCTTACATTCCCACCAGCAATGAAGCAGAGTTCCTGTTGCTCCAAATCCTCACCAGCTCTTGGTGGTGTCAGTGTTCCAGAGTTAGACCATTCTAATAGGTGTGCAGTTAACAGCATCTCATTATTTTAATTTGCATTTCCCTGGTGACATGTGACGTGGAGCATCTTTTCAGATAATTATTTGTCATCTGTAGATATTCTTTGGTGAGGCGAGACTCCTCATATTTGAAAGTTGCTAAGAGACTAGATCTTAAAAGTTTTCATCACAAGAAAAAAAATTCTATAACTATGTATTGTGACAAACGTTAACTACACTTTTTTGTGGCGGTCATCTTAACATATATACAAATATCTAATAATTATGCTGTACAGTTGAAACTAATATAACATTGTAGGTCAATTATGCATCATTCAAAAAGAAAAAGAAAATCCTTATTAGCTTTTCGGCGTACAATTTTCAGATATGTTTATACACATCTACTACATAAGCTTATCTAAATTATGATTACCGGGCCTTCTCTTTTTGCTTTCACAATAATGAATGAACATTTTTGTATATGAAAACTAAAATGATAGATACCATCAGCACAAGATAAGGCAAGCATGAGAAGGATGCAAGATATTTGCCCTCTCTGTTCAAATAGTAAGTCTTCTTTTACTGCATATTCTTTTCCATTGAACCAAAAGGAAACCTCAGAATCCTTCTCAGTGCAGATCTAGGAAGACAGTACTGTTCAGAGCTGAAATAATAAGCTATATATTTCATCTCCAACCTTGAGCCTGAGATAATGGGATAAAGTGACTCCAACTATCAGAAGCAAATTATTAAGGAGGATAAATCATGAGAGATTATTACAACCAGGCATTTGACACAATAGAGCCTGACAAAGGTACTTGTGGTATTCACACCCTGTCCCTTCAAGCAAAAGCTGACAGCACTAATGAGGGCTTTTACTTCTAAGCTAATGATCAGTTCACTCTGACTGTGTGATGGCTGCTTGTAAATGAATATTTCCCTTGAATCTAATTAGATTGGGTCTAGATTATATGTTTCCCAGTGAGTCGGTACCTTATAGATATCAGGAACATTTCTATTAATTGGACAACAACTAAGAAGGGAAAGAAGGAAAAGCAATTCAGAGGATGTGCACTGATTTTTCTCCCCCTCTCTCTTTGTGCCTAGAATCAGACATCGCTGACTTTGATGGCCGAAGCTCCCTTCTGTACAGGTTCAATCAGAAGCTGATGAGTACTCTCAAAGATGTGATCTCCCTGAAGTTCAAGAGCATGCAAGGAGATGGGGTCCTGTTCCACGGAGAAGGACAACGTGGAGACCACATCACCCTGGAGCTCCAGAAGGGGAGGCTCGCCCTGCACCTCAACTTGGGTAAGTCCCTGCCCATGTCAGGCTACGGGGAAATCCTTTTGTAGCAGGTCACAGTTCCTTATCCTCCTAGTGTATCAGTTAGAAGTTCCTGGATCACAGTCTAAGTGACATATTTTCCTTATGCAGGTTGGAGAAGAAAAATACCATGTTTAAGCCATAAACAGCATTCTTTAAACAAGGTAATTTTGGTAGGGAGGGAGAGCTACAAGCTAATTGTTCATTCTTTTTCTTTCTTCCTTTTTCTTTCCTTCTTTCTTTCCTTCCCTCCTTCCTTCTTTCTTTCTTTCTTTCTCTACATATTTCTCTCTTTTTTTTTTGCGGTATGTGGGCCTCTCACTGTTGTGGCCTCTCGCGTTGCGGAGCACAGGCTCCGGACACGCAGGCTTAACAGCCACGACTCACGGGCCCAGCTACTCTGCGGCATGTGGGATCCTCCTGGACCGGGGCACGAACCCATGTCCCCTGCATCGGCAGGCGGACTCCCAACCACTGCGCCACCAGGGAAGCCCCATATTTCTCTTTTTTTAGTAACGAACTTTAGCTTGGGCAAGTTTACATGCACACGCGTGCGCGCCCACACACACACACACACACACACACACACACACATGCACATGTATTATAATGAGGCTTTTGCTATTCATAGTCTATTGTAATTGTTACATTTATGAAAGTTAAGTTCCAGGGGAAAATGGAAGAAAAACATTTTAATATCTTTCCTGGTTTGTTTTTTGTTTTTGTTTGTTTTTGTTTTTTTGTGGGGGAATAAGGGGGTCATATGTATGGCATCTAAGTTTCTGGACATTCCCATGTCTTATTAAGGGAAATACTGTTTTCTTTAAGTGTCCAGGCTGTGCCAGTGTGAGCCCTAGACTTGCCAAATGCCAGCTAATTTATTAGAGATGCCCTGCTGCCTTCTCTGTATTTAGGACTCAGGCTTCTGCATCCATCATGCCTGCCTCACTACTGGCAGGTCTGCATTTCTTTGTAATCAACTTCCTATCCCAGGGGAAGAAAGAGAGAGGGTCACCCTCCTTTATGTGAAAGGTGCTTTGGAAGGAAGTATGGGCCGAGTGCAGAAGGCAGGGAGCAGAGTTTCCAAAGATGAAAAGGCAAACCAAAAAGCTCTACTGGAGGAAAAGAAACCAGGACCAAGAGTTAGGCTGACAAAAAAGGAGTGACCATTTTTTATAAGAATGAATCCCTTCCTCCCATTGAAAATGTTAGTTTTAGGGGAAGGGGTGGAGAGTATATTTGTGGAAGAGAATTATCACCCATCACCAAGTATTCCCTATCAAGTAGTAAAGATGGAAAGTCATAGCAGAATTCAGTTTGTAAGCTCAAGTTGGATGAAAGACTGGAAAAATCACAGATAAGTTTTATCTTTTAGTAATTATTATTTAGTAATAAATTATTTTAGTAATTAGCATAAAAATGAAGATTATTGTGAACTCATCCCCAAAGCCAAACAATGTAGATCCTTATTTTGAGGCATTTCTGAGCATCTCCTTAGCCTCCATGGTGAGTATTGGCATGGGTAGCAGGGAGAACCTCTGGATCCCAAGTTTTAACTCATCAAATTGATAACTAATGCACTAAATTAAATAGTTAGCAAAAGCATCTTTAGAAGGAGAGTCTCACTCAGAGGAGAGCAATAAGAGGTTTTGCTAGTAACATAATCGGTTTTGCTCACTTACCTAAAGAAGAAATGTATCAGTGAATTCTATGAAGGGTGGGCATATAAATATTCAGCAGAAATACATCAGTCTGTTAACTGGCCTTCAATTTTTGTGAAAGGAGAATGTATGGAGTAACTCCCCGAACACACACACACCCAGTTACAGTTACTCTGTGGTTCACAGAGCATTGTGGGTTGTGGATAAAGGTATTATGACTTGTCATTAGTAAAGCAGGTAACACTGATTCTGTCAGTGACTGCCATTTGGATTCCCAATTCCAATGTGCCATTACCACTCCAAAGCTCTGCTCCAACATCCATAACCCAATGAGGTACAGCAGCTTCACACACAGTAGAGCAGGATGGAAAGGAAGAGGTGTGCTCATGTGACAGATTTTATTTTAATTGCAGACAGGTGCTAGCTATTTATTATGGGGAAATTTCATAACTCCCAAGCCTCAGTTTACTTATTTCTAACCTGGGGTTATTATTAACTATCTTCCAGGGCATGAACATGAAAGCTAAAAATATTCAAAATGAATTTTCTTTGTCAGTATATAAACACGGTGAAGCTCTTAATATTACTCATCATTCAACCAACAATATCTGAATGTCCCACACCCTGTGCTATGCAGGTCTTCCTGGAAAGAAATGGGTATTTTAAGGTAAAGGATACCCGCTCCATGCTGCGATATAAAGAAAGCAGAATAATTCTCTCTTTCCAGATCCCATCTGCCCCATATTTCTAACTGTGGTGGCGATAATGGAAAATCTCCTTTAGTCTGTTTTCTGCAGAGTTTGGAATTTCTTTATCTTTTCATCTGCTTATGGATTTTACTCATTTCCATCTGTTTACCATGACTGTTTCCTGTACTTATCTCTTTTAAGCAGTCACCTAGGATACTTGTTAAATAGCACAGATTTCTATGTTCCTTCTCTAGAGAGATGCTGACGTATATTAGTACTTTAGCTCTGCGTAACTCTGTTACAGCCAGCAGATTTCTGGAAGCACTAAGTTAAGGGGAAAGGGGGAATGATAATCGTTTTGATTTGCCTGTAAGAGAAAATCTGTAACATACGTTCCACAAGGGAAAGATAACACTTTGTTCATAACTGTAGCTCTGGAAACTAGGAGAGCACCAGCCTGAAGTAGGTACTTGAGGCAAATTGAGTACATTGGAAAAAGTGGTTTTCATCTCATATATCAGAGCCTGACACAAATACATATTATTCTCATTTGGCTTGCTGACCCTCAAGCCTGAGCTACTCTCCCCGCTATGATATTTGCAGAATGCCCACAATGTGCCAGTATGTTATCCAATCCTCAGAGCAGCCCTATTAGGTACATAAACATTAGTTCCAATTTACCCATGTGGAATGTTAGGCTGAAGGAGGATATATCACCTGTTCAAATTACACAGCTATAAATTAGCATAGCCACAATTAAAATCCAGTTATATTTACCAGGTTTTAAACTTACTTTCAGATTATAAAATATATGTCAGTTTTAGAAAACTTGAAGGAAAAAAAACACTCTATAAAGAAGGGAAAAATCACTCAAAATCCTACAACTCAGTCATCCTTCTATTAACATTTTTGTATATTTTCCAAGTGTTTTCCTTAGCTATTTATATAAAATTTTTACATATGATATAAAATTCATGTTCTTCCCATGTTGCCACACAGTCTTCAAAGAGGAAAGAGTTCATACCACCCATGATCAAGCTCTCTTTTTAAAGAAATGAATCAAGAAATAAAAAGGAAGAAAGAGAGAGAGCAAGAGGAGGAGTGGGGAAGGAAGAATCCTAAAATCCAAGTTAATGGGCTGAAAAATGATGCTGGGGCAATGGCCAATGACGGAGGAAGGGGAGGAAGTTTCTCTCTGCCCAGCTGACGTGGACACTGCAGCAGTGTTTCCTTTAGTGACAGTTCTCCAGTTCCTTATCTAATCTGTGACTTTACAATTCAGAAATTCAGGCTGAGTAGAGAGTTTCAGTACCATGGACAGCTGCATGACCTATACCATGGCCTTTGGAGGTATACACAGTGTGCTGTGGTTCTTCACAAGTGATGCTCTTTGCCGAAATTCTGATTCATATTACCTAGTTACTCCTATGGAGGCTGACTTGGAAAGATCATTTCAATGCTGCAGTTGAACTAGGTGTTTGACTACTTTCTTCGGGTAGAACAGTAAGATTTCTAGAGCTACTAATGGGAGAGAGATTTCTTCTCTCAGTCCGTAAGCGGGTTCATAAAGATTACTCTTTCCATGCTACACATGTCATTCAGATCACCTGTGGCAGTTTGCCCTCAGTAGAATTACAACAGCTCAAACCCATACATGCAGGTGGGAGAATGAAAGAGCAGAGGTATTATGTGACTGGGGAATTGTGTTGAGAACTAAATAAAACATCAATAGCACATGCAGGTCATTCATCCTTACAAGAGTCCAGCACATTTGAACTGAGGCATAATGTTTGTGTAATATGACAGTCATAGGAAAGCGAGAATCTCGGCATAGCATAACCACGTGTGGAGCACACTGTCCTTGGGGGGCCAAGTATGGGTTCAGAGGCAAAGCATTTGACTGCATAACCAACTCATTGAGATAGCTTGGGATATCAGTGAACAGTCTGAACATTCTCCAGAGAGTCCAATGAACATTTACTTTAGCTTTTTGAAATTCAAGCATTTTGATAAGCCAACTCATATGTATTTATAAAACATTTATTGTGTTTCTGGACCTGGACTAAATACTACGAAAGATGTTTTTAATGTTGCCATTTTTTGAGAGTCCTCACTTAGGCACTGTGCTAGACATTTTACATATATATTTCATTTGTATCACATGGCAATCCTACAAACTATATCCAAACCCATTTTACAGATGGAGAAACTGATGGTCAGTGATGTCCAGTAGGTTGCCCCAGGCTACATAGGTCACGTAGATGCATAGCTGTAAACCCAAGATTAGAACACTCTTCAATCGAACCCCAAGTTCCTGACATTCATCATTAAAATGTTATAAACCTTCATGAAACAATTACAAGTTAAATATCAGGAAGTTGGTATCCATGTGTTATATTTTGAGAATGGAGAGACCAGAGTAGGATAAAGGAGTCCAGAAAGCCTTCCTGGATCCACCTGGAGTTAGCTGGAGATTTCATTACAAAGAGGAAGGGAACACAGGCATTTCAGACAAAGTGTCAATGGGGTAAGTTGTTCCACATTTTATGTAAATTGTGTCATTCTTATAATAAGAATTCACTGAACAAGTACATTAAGCCAGGCACTGAGCTATGCACTGGAGGTTAAAAGTTGAATTTACCAGTTCTGATTTTCAAGGAGGTCCAGGCCTAGTAAAATAATTATTACAATTTACTTTCTAATTTTGTAATATTAACTAAAAATATATAATTAGGTATCATCAAAACCACATACCATAATTGTATTAAGATAGCATTTTTTAAGATAACAAAGTCACAGAAGATGGATACAGCTTAGGAGTCAGACCTGAACCATGACTCCTAAATCTAGAGAATGTTTTATTGAATAAACTTTAGAAAATTTTTAACAACTTTAACAATACAAGAAAGATGTATTTCATTGCTTTTTTGAAACATAAGGATTTGCTCTGATCTGAGGGTCAAGTCCACTGCAGTCGCATGGTGTCCTGTTAGTTTTTATTTTCTTCGGAAGACTTCACTTGAGTGCTTAGGAGAACATTCATCAACCCTGAATTCGGCTAAACAAGGGTCTTTATGCTCCTGGATAACCTGCAAAGGTGAAATTTGCCTTCACCTTCTACATCATGTCCTTCCCTCTTAGGGTTGCCCCATGTTCCTTTCCAAAACTCTCAGCTTCCCAATGCATCAAATCCTTTTCTTGGTATTCTGATTAAGCTATATAAGCTCACACATATGTATGGTGGAAAGCATGTGGCCAGGACATAAGAAATGAGGGTAAGTGGGAGTATCAATTTTTCCAGTAGGAGTAGTGGTAAGAGCATTAGCTTTGGAGTCAGAGCTTGGTTGTAACCCTAATACTTTGTGTCCTTAGGTATGTCTTGTAGCTTCTTTGAGGTGAAGTTTTTTGTAAGGCTGTGTTCAGGAATAATGGAAACAACCTATGTAAAATGCTTACCTCACTTAGTAGAAGAGAACCTTAAAAATACAAGTGAATACCAACATCGATAACCTGAACAACTAAGGTGGGAAGGTTAATTCTGAAGGTCGGGTGGAGGTAGGCATTGGTGACCTCCATGTGAGTGGTCCCCTATCTCATCAACAATAAATCAAGCCCTTTCCAACGTGACTTTCTGTTGAAATACAATCTTAAAAAAGAAAGTTTCTGTTCCCTTTTGCTAGGCCATATGATATCCACAGATTGTGACAGTTAAAGTGTTTAAACTGTTAAGACCAAGCAAAATTTAATCAAAGAAGATTTTGGGTGAAAACAATGCAATATAATGCCCTTAGTCAGAAAAATGTTAGTTCCAAGGGTGAACAATTTGACATGCTTATCCACAGTATGTTGGGGATGCGGGTGGGGGAGAAGAGCAAGTTAGAAATATTTTGCAATCATTTCAAGCTTCCTATAAAAATTGCCATATGCTTTAGGGACTTGAGTAGTATTTACATTGTTTCATTTTAATTATATCTCAAACCACATGAAAACATGTTTTTATTTAATTAATAATAAGAGGTATTTTCCCCCCTAATGTGTTTCTGGCCTAAAAGATAGCTTCCAGATATTTTTATTGTCTTTGTTCTCCACAATTGCCTATAGGAATTTTTATCTTGCCTTAATAAATTGGAAACTAGTTAAAACTAGTAGTTGAACCATAATTGCCACTGAGATAAAACTTGAAATGTGTATTACAGGATGAAGAGTTTGATAATCTTTTGAGAATGAAGTTTGTATTGCAATTTCTAATACTGAACATTTCTAGGTAAAATGGAACCTTTCCTAGGAGTAACCTTTTTCTTCAAGGTAACACCTACTCTAGATACAATTTAAAACATCCTATTGAATGAAGAGCAGAATTTCCTGTTTATCCAATTGTTTAAACAGACTAACTTTCACTCAATTTGTGTGCATACAAGATTTCTGAGTGTTAGCATAGAATGATTAATGGAGAGGATCAGTGAAATAAGGTAATGTCTACCAATTTTTTTAGTTAAAAAGATGCTTGTAATGCAGGAGATATTCAACAATTTACACATCACTCGTATAGTTTTCAATGAACCAGCTATGCAGGTTAAGGATTATGTTTTTAATGAAGTTTATTTGTTTTTCCCATTATCAAAGATACTTATACTCATTCTAAAATGTAAGAAGAAAAGAAAAAAGAAAATCAAAACTTCTGTTAATGTTTTAGTAAATGCAAACAAGGATAGAAGAAAGATTCACTACATTATCCAAAAAGTCAAGTAAAATTTACAGTCTGTTTGACCTATTCAAAATTAAATTTCTCTTATGAAGTAGGAATAATAGTGTAGAAAAATATTAAAATACTTAATTTAATCCTTGTCTTTATTGGCTCTACTAAAGAAATCAACATATCACTAAAACCCACCCAACACAACACATAAGAACAAATAATTAGGGGGAAAAGATGTGATTCCTTTACTTTTTCATTTTGTGACTTTCAGTGGCTTTACAGTTTCCAACCTTTAATGTTTTGGACTTATTATTACGGAATCATTGTTAAATGCCTTTTTAGTTTTTAAGAAAAAATGTTGGAGGTGCACATCAAATTTAAAATGAAATCTCTGATATTAAATCTATTTGACTTATTACCTAGAATTAATAGTTTATAAGGCACACTGTTTCCTTCAACCAATCATTAGCCTTTGGACATGTTTTATTTTATAAGTAAAAGTTGTGTGTGTGTGTGTGTGTGTGTGTGTGTGTGTGTGTGTGTGTAGAAGAAGTGGGGGAGAGAGACGGACACTGGTGTTCTTTGTTCTGACTGGTACCACTTTTCACCTACCTGCTTGAGCAAACATACTAAAAGTCATCCCTAGGTGAGTCTTTCCTTTACCATGTCCACCTCCAATATCCAAATGGCATGCCAGGTCACCACACGCCAACACCTTCTCGCTGGCTGAAAATCCATCCTCCTGTGCTCTCTTTACCTAAGCCCCTCGTCCCCCATCTAGATGACTGCCAGTTTTTCTGGCAGCCTTGCCTTCTCATCAAATTCCCATACAGCTGTCAAAATAACCTTCTTAAAATGTTAATCTGAGTCAGTAATCCCTGATTTATTAATTGACCAGTGGCTCCCATTTCTTAAAAGTAAACACAGGCTGTAACCTAGCTCACACTAGCACACTGGTCCTGGGTGGGATAAGCCAGCCCCACGTGGTCATGGCACTCTGCTGCGTGGAATCCCTTTAGGTGTTCCCCTGTACCCCCAACCTTGGCATGTGCTTCTCCCGGCTGGGTAGCAATGCTTCTTGTTCTGGCCAAATATCAGGCCCGCTTTGTAAAGCGGCCTCCACAGCTCCCTACCCTGCATTTCCATGGCTCCCTGCATTAACTGCTGTTAATACCAGCAGCATGCTTTTTATCAGTTCACTTATTGAGTCTCCACATTAAAACTTTCAGAGAGGGAAGTGTGCCTTTTAACTCTGTATCTCCTGTATACATCATTTGTCACTGTAAGCAAGTCAGGTAGATATCAACACCTTTTTGTAGATGGATGGAAGGATGAAAGGAAGGGAGGGAGGAAGGAAGGAAGGGAGGAAGGAAGGAAGGAAGGAACGACGAAGGGAGGAAAGGAAGAAGGAAGGAAAGAAGGAAGAAGGAAAGGAGGAGAGAGAGAAGGAAAGAGGGAAGGAAGGGAGGGAGAGAGGTGAGGGAGAAAGAAAAAGATCTATTAATGTATTTGCATAATTTGACACATTTTAAGAACTCAAAAGATGTGGAACAAATCAATATGTCAATGAATAAATCAATTGAAGGCAGCTATGAACTCATCAGCTCTTATTTTTCAATTACAATCATCTGGGTGCCTCCCCCCAACCCCCATAGGAAGCAACAAAGTGTTATTTCATGCAGGAAGCAGTGACTTGGGGCCATAATGGAGGTAGGAGTGAGCAGCCTACAGTGGAAATGGCAGCTCCAGCCCCTTAAATGCCGCACCACGGAGCAGGCTGCTGCAGTTGTTCTGTAAAACATGTCTTAGGAGAGAGAAGAGAGACATTTAGCTTTCAGTTACTAAGGGTACCGAATGCATAAAATATTCAAAAATTGGGAGGTTTACATGTAAGTAAAATTAGTTGCATTGAGCTGTTCATTTTGCTAAGGCTAAGCCATTCTACAGGATAAAAGAACAAAGAAAAAAAAAAAGCTTTAATCTTTTTGACAGAAGGATACAGGCAGGAAGTCCATAAAATTGGAGGAGAGACAGGAGGGGAAACGGGCAGACTTGATTGAAAAATGTACCTTTCCACCGGAATCTCTCACATTCTCCCAAGGGGTATCTTCCAAGCTCAGTTTAGGGTGAATCATAGGACCCTTGCCCTGGTCAGTCAAAAGGGTCGAGACCTGGATCTGAACGCTGGCTGCATCTCTACCTAGGCATGCTTACCCTCACTGGACCTCAGTTTCCTAATTTGTCAAATGCAGGTAATCATTTTGTCTTAGAGCATCAGACTTGGAGGTTATAAAATCCCTAGTTAAGTGCCCTTGATAGAGTAGGCATTTGAAAATGGCAGCTAAAATGATTAATTCCTCCCTGTTGCCTTCGCCCACAAATCTACCCAACTCATTGGGGCCACGGTCTTCCCTCTACTTCTCCAGCATTCACTCTTCTTCCAAAACACAGCTAAAGATTCACTTTCTCCTTTCAAGAGCCATTCACATGCAAAGAATATGTATTGTTTCTAAATGTGACAAGTCCTATTTTCAATATCATTCATATGGCCATCAGGATATGGTTTCTCTTATTATTTAATCACACAAGTCCTAACATGTCATTTCACGTGTAGAAGGGGGTGTGTGTATCAGTTGACTGAGATTTTGGTCCTGCAATCTGTGGGAAAATGTTGGTATTCCTTCCCAAGCCCAGCACAGTTCTGGGTCTGCAGACAGGGAATCATCCTTTACCTTTGGATAGAGAGAGTTGGACTTGCTAGCAGAACGTTCTAGTGCTTCAGGCTGCCCTTGGGCACAGAGCCATCCCGTGTTCTATCCCCTTCACAGATGACAGCAAACCTCGGCTCAGCAGCAGCCCCCCCTCGGCCACCCTGGGCAGCCTCCTGGATGACCAGCACTGGCACTCCGTCCTTCTCGAGCGGGTCGGCAAGCACGTGAACTTCACTGTGGACCGGCACACACAGCACTTCCGGACCAAGGGCGAGGCGGATGCCTTAGACATCGACTATGAGGTGAGTTGATTCTCCCTGCAGACCCCCAAGCCCCTTGCTCGTGATCAGTAAGAAAATCAGGTAGCAAAAGAGCAAGTGAGAAGATGTGGGCCCCTGACAGATCTTACCCTGGGGCTTCTCTTCCCCTTGCTCTAAGCCCAGTCAGCCAACCACTGGGGAGTCCACGGAGAGAGTCTGAGCTGTGAGCCTAGAGAAACGCCTTGCAAGGCATCAGCTAATTGTGTGCACTTTAAAATCAGCAAGCCTCCTTTTTACTTTTTAAAACTTCTTTTTTTTTTTTTTTCTGGTAGCTTTCCTGTATCACATCTAGTCTCTTGCTTACATTCAGTAATTCCTTTTTCGAAAATCAGCTTCAGTTAGCCGAGGTCATGGAAAATACAGAAATTATATTAATATAAAATTTTAGGTCAATTATACCTTAATAAAATAAATAATAAAATCCAAAGAAATTGAAAATCTGCATGATAGGCTCTTGTTTTTCACCTTCATTCCTATGCAGACTTCTGACCAATACACAAGGACAGTTAGTTCTACAAAAGAGCAAGAAAGAACGAACTGTCCTTGTGTATTGGTCAGAAGTTTTGCAAGACTAGCAGCCAAGATTTAACCATCTTTGCTAGTAGTTCAGTTCAAGAAGTATATATTGTGCTCCCACTGTATACCAGGCTCTCTTCTAGGCAATACCAATCAGAGATGACTAAAGCAGAGTCCCTGAGTTGGAGATGCTTACAGTCTAATAGCAGAGTCAGGCCTGGAACACCCACTGCAGAACAAGGAGGTGAAAGCTACCTTGGAGAGCGGCACTGGGCACTGCGGGATCCTAGGCACAGAGCGCTTGGCTCAACCTTGAATGCGGGTGGAAGGCTTCCAGCAGGAGATGCTGCTAAGTCTTGAAAGGAGAGAAGGGTTAGCCTGATGAGAAAGGTGAAAAAGGCAGGCCAGGTCAGAGAGGACCCTGTGCAGGGTACGGGGCATGAAATGTCACAGTCCAGTATCTATGGGATTTGAAACAATCGTCCGGCAATGGTGTGTGAGGGCCAGCTGGTACTGACTCATGAAGGCCAGCTGGTAGATTTTCAGGAAGTTTGGAAGCTGGCTGGTAAATACAGCCATTATGAAAACCCCAGTTATTTAAACTTATAATCCATCGAAGTATTTTTAAAATGTACTAAATTCATTGATGCCTAGTTACTTTATTTTATTCTATCTATCTGTCTATGTGTCTCTCTATGCATCTATCTATATGTATTTGAGGTTTTTTTTTACTTCTGTTGTATCTGTGTGGTGGAAATACACTATATTGGATTGCTACAGTGCATCTCTTTCCAATTCCATATTTTGTGACATCTGTTTGATGGTTTGAAATCCATCATAGCGGAGATATTTACACCATGGATATTGGTAAATCCTATAAGTCAGGGTTTGATTTATTGTTTTGTTGATTGTCTAGACCAGGGATAGGCAAACTACAGCCTGGTGACCAAGTCTGGCTTGAAGTCTGTTTTCTCCAGCCTGTGTGTTAAGAATACTTTTTATATCTATGTTGTTTTACAAAATTAAGAAAAAAAAAAGAATAAGTGACAAGAGACTGTGTGATTACAGATAAAAGAGTTCAGTGAAAAATCAACGAAAGCATTCTATAAAAATCAATTGGTTTTATGGAATTTATAATACAGTTTATTGTATATTTTATTATTATTTGTAAATTGTGTCTACACATCGCTTATATCGGTAAAATGACCTAATGTCTGAATGCATGTGTGTGCCCACACACATACATATACAGAGATGAGTCTGTGTGTCTGTGTGTGTGCGTCACACCCTGAACAGCCAGATTTTAAACCTGTATCAACACACCACTTGAGGCAGTGAGAGATAAAACGTAAGAATTAGGGAAGACCCAGGTAATGATGGACCCTGTGACCCATGTTAAGGAGCTTAAACTGTGGGGGAAAAGGAGCCACTGAAGGATTTTTTGCAGAGTAGTGACATGGGCAGACTTACGTTTTAGAGGAGTCATTCTGAACATGTGTTTCAGGGGCCAGTACAATTAGCACCCCATCAAAATTTGTTAGAAATGAAAATACACAGGTCCTATCCAAACCTACAGAATCAGAAACTCAGGGGGAGGGGCTCAATCATTGGTTTTTAAAACTCCTCCAGAAGACTCCGATGCACCCTACTGTCTGAGAACAACTATTTTAGAGCAGTTACTCTAAAGGTTACTCTGAAACTACTCTGTAGTTTAGATCTGTCTATAGGTAGGCGGAGCATGTTGCTGGACAGATGGTTAGAAACCCTGTTAGGAGACAAAGTCAATCACTAGTGGATACATACAGGAACAGTGGAGGTGGAGATGAATCATTGAAAACTTAGGATCTGACTTTTTTCCAATCTCTATCATGAACTGTAAGAAAGATCTCCTCTTTGGATCCTAATCTTACTTTAGCATACTGTTGATAAGATATGCCATTCATTAACTTCAAAAGAGAATCTGTCACTCTTTGACTCAGGATGCAAAATACCAGGCAGTTTTTTTTGGCTTTTTTTTAGTTGCTGATAACTGGAAATCTATGAGTATCAATTATTCTTATTTGTTTAAGTGATTGTAAAAACAATATTGAAATTATCTTAAAGCAAAGAGATATCGTTTAGGAACTTGAGGACAATAAATAACACAAAACCATCATGAAGTTTCATTAGGTCCCCATATACTTGACCTCTAATAACTTGAGAGGTGATTCTAAAATTCACCCAGTTGCCTGATTCAACATTTGTTTTCAAGTTATCACTACCTGTGGTCTCCAGTGTAGATGATCTGTATGGAATCACAGCTGAGTGCCATTAAAGTGAATGTCAGCATTTAGGGAAAGACATCCAAAGATGTCACTGAATTTGTGAAGTTGGAACAGATTTCTTCTAGAAATGTCTAAATTTTTTGGTGCCTTGTAAGAAGTGTTTCCTGGGGGAGGGGGGGAAAACACCTTGAAATGTTCCTATGAAGCAAACTCTGCTTCAGAGAATCCAAGCCCCTTCCAAAGTGTGCAGCCAGCTTGTTCCTATGAACATAAAAGAAGACAGACTGATGATAACAGTGACATTGACATTGGCTGCACTGGAACAGGAGAGGTAGGTGTTGGGAGAAGTCTCTCGAACAACTGGAGCTCTCCAGCCTTTGAAGATTCACCTTCAAGGCTGTGTGGAGAGAAAGGGGCACCAGGGACAGGAATCCTGGGTCGCAATTGCCACTTTACCACTAAGTAGGTGCACAAACCTGGGAAGTAAAATTTCCTTACTTCAGTCACCCAGAAACAATATGAACACCCTTACTGCTAAAGAGGATATCTGAATCTGAATCTAAGGTCTGTTTTTTTATTGAAGTATAGTTGATTTACAATGTAGTGTTAGTTTCTGCTGTATAGCGAAGTGATTCAGTTTTATTTATATATATATATATATATATATATATGCTTTTTCATATTCTTTTCCATTATGGTTTATTTACAGGATATAGAATATAGTTTCCTGTGCTATACAGTAGTTCCTTGTTGTTTGTCTGTTTTATATATAGTAGTGTGTATATGTTAATCCCAAACTCCTAATTTATCCCTCCCCCACCTTTCCCCTTTGGTAACCATAAGTTTGTTCTCTATGTCTGTGAGTCTGTTTCTGTTTTGTAAATAAGTTCATTTGTGTCATATTTTAGATTCCACATATAAGCGATATCATATGAGTTTTGTTTTTCTCTGTCTGACTTCACTTAGTATGACAATCTCTAGGTCCATCCATGTTGCTGCAAATGGCATTATTTTATTCTTTTTTATGGTTGAATAGTATTCCATTGTATGTATGTATGTTTGTGTCGGGGTGTGTGTGTGTATATATATATATATATATATATATATGCCACATATTCTTTATCCATTCATCTGTTGATGGACATTTAGATTGCTGCTTCTGTGTCTTGTCTATTGTGAAT
The DNA here is from genome assembly GCF_937001465.1 of Orcinus orca. NCBI lineage: Eukaryota > Metazoa > Chordata > Mammalia > Artiodactyla > Delphinidae > Orcinus > Orcinus orca. Next base: position 14,264,068 of record NC_064565.1, on the reverse strand, counting down.
AGTGCTGCTATAAATATTGGGGTGCATGTATCTTTTCGAATTAGAGTTTTCTCCAGATATATTTCCAGGAGTGGGATTGCTGGATCATATGGCAACTCTATTTTTAGTTCTTAAGAAACCTTCATACTGTTCTCCATAGTGGCTGCACCAATTTACATTCCCACCAACAGTGTAAGAGGGTTCCCTTTTCTCCACATCCCCTCCAGCATTTGTTTGATTTTTTTTTAACATCTTTATTGGAATATAATTGCTTTACAATGGTGTGTTAGTTTCTGCTTTATAACAAAGTGAATCAGTTATACATATACATATGTTCCCATATCTCTTCCCGCTTGCGTCTCCCTCCCTCCCACCCTCCCTATCCCACCCCTCTAGGTGGTCACAAAGCACCGAGCTGATCTCCCTGTGCTGTGCGGCTGCACCTTTCTCCCTTTAAGCAAAGTTTGATTACTTGATCACAGACAGCAAACCCCAAGTTCTACAGTTGTTCCCAAAGTCCACTGCCACCGTTTTAGGATGATTCATTGTCCATTCAGGTATTCCACAGATGCAGGGTACATCAAGTTGATTGTGGATATTTGATCCGCTGCTCCTGAGGCTGTATGGAGAGATTTCCCTTTCTCTTCTTTGTTCGCACAGTTCCTGGGGTTCAGCTTTGGTTTTGGCCCCACCTCTGTGTGTAGGTCACCTGAGGGCATCTGTTCCTGCCCAGACAGGACAGAGTTAAAGCAGCAGCCGATCTGGGGGCTCTTGCTCATTCAGGTCAGGGGGAAGGGAGGCCTATGGTAGTTATAATTGGAATGTGGGGCAAGCCTGCGGCAGTGGAGGCTGGCTTAATGTTTCAGTAGCCTGAGGCACACTGTGTGTTCTCCCGGGGAACTTGTCCCTGGGTCATGGGACCCGGGCAGTGGCAGGCTGCACAGGCTCCCTCGGGGTGTGGATAGTGACCTGTGCTTGCACACAGGCTTCTTGGCGGCTGCAGCAGCAGCGTTAGCATTTCACGCCCGTCTCTGGGGTCTGAGCTGATAGCTGCAGCTCACGCCCATCTCTGGAGCTCGCTTAGGTGGTGCTCTGCCTTCTGTGGGCCCATGGGAAAGGAATTCCCTCTCTTCGCGCACCCTGAAACAATAGTCTCTTGCCTCTTAGGCAGGTCCAGACTTTTTCCTGGCCTCCCTCCTGGCTAGCTGTGGCACACTAGCCCCCTTCAGGCTGTGTTCACGCAGCCAACCCCAGTCCTCTCCCTGGGATCTGACCTCTGAAACCTGAGCCTCAGCTCCCAGCCCCCACTCACCCCAGTGGTTGAGCAGACAAGCCTCTCAGGCTGGTGAGTGCTGGTTGGCACCAATCCTCTGTGTGGGAATCTCTGCTTTGCCCTCCACACCCCTGTTGCTGCGGTCTCCTCCATGGCTCCAAAGCTTCCCCCCCATCTCTGCCAGTGAAGGGGCTTCCTAGTGTATGGAAGCTTTTCCTCCTTCACAGCTCCCTCGCAGAGGTGCAGATCCCATCCCTATTCTTTTGTCTCTGTTTTTTCTTTTGCCCTACCCAGGTATATGGGGATTTTCTTGCCTTTTGGGAAGCCTGCGGTCTTCTGCCAGCGTTCAGTAGGTGTTCTGTAGGAGTTGTTCCACATGTAGATGTATTTTTGATGTATTTTGGGGGAGGAAGCTGATCCCCATGTCTTACTCCTCTGCCATCTTGAAGGTCACCCCGAGCATTCGTTTCTTATCAAGAGTGCTCAGTTATCCTTTTTAACATAGGCACCTTACCAGTATCAAAACTATTAAAAACATATTTTTAAAATATGTGATTTGGGACTTCCCTGGTGGTGCAGTGGTTTAGAATCCGCCTGCCAATGCAGGGGACATGGATTTGAGCCCTGGTCTGGGAAGATCCCACATGCCGCAGAGCAACTAAGCCTGTGCACCACAGCTACTGAGCCTGTGCTCTGGAGACCATGAGCCACAACTACTGAATCCACGTGCCACAACTTCTGAAGCCCTCGCCCCTAGAGCCCATGCTCTGCCACAAGAGAAGCCACCGCAATGAGAAGCCCGTGCACCATGATGAAGAGTAGGCGCTGCTCGCTGCAACTAGAGAAAGCCCGCATGCAGCAATGAAGACACAACGCAGCCAAAAATAAATAAATAAATAACTATGTGATTTATGTTATAAATACTAAAAAGACACTTTTTTAAAACAAATATATTTAATAAGAATTCTTGGTAAGAAAAAGCTATATTAAACTAAACACTCTAAGCATTTAAAATACATGTACATCTTCAAATATAAGTTTTATTGAAGTTTTAAAGAAAATATGAGGTTGTGCTTTTATTTTATTTTATTTTGGCCACACTTGCAGGATCTTAGTTCCCTGACCAGGGATCGTCCCAGGTCCCCACAGTGAGCTCACTGAGTCCTAATCACTCCACAGCCAGGGAATTCCCTAGATAATACTTTTATAATCAAAGATTGTTGGAGGTCCTTCTAAGTATGACATAAAGTTTAGAAACCTGGAAATAAAATATAAGAAAAATTTTGTACGTATAAAATATTTTAAAAACCACATGCAATTCCACAAAAAAATACAGACAGAATGATATCATCCTCCCAAGAACTTGGAAAAGTATTTCAAAATTTAATTAATGAATAAGAAGCCCCCACAAATAATTTTTAAAAAGGTAACTCAATGGAAAAATAGGTAAAGAACATGAATATATAAAAAATACAGATTACTCTCAGATATATAAAAAGATGCACAACTTCACTCATTAGAAGAAAGAATGCAAATTCACACTACAACAATATTTTAAACTTAGACTTCAGGGAACACAAAATTTATAATGTTGGCATGGATATGAAGGAACCAGAACTATTTAATCTATTGTTAGTGAGACTATAATTAATACAATATTAAAGAAAGGGCAACATCTTCAAAATGGAAACAAGTGCTCTTCAATCCAACAATTCTGTTTCTAGGAATATATCCTACAATTATAAGCAAATGTGTAGAAAGGGGTATATGTTAGGAATAACAAAAGATTGGAAGATGGCCCAAAAGTCCATCAAAGGAGGTTAATTAAAAATTATGGTAATCCCTGTAAGGAAACGTCTCTGCCAGAGTGTCCCAGTGACCTCACGCTGTCCACTTTGGCCAGACAGCCAAAGCCATGCCCCACAGCTGATCTGAGTCTTGACAAGACACCTTGTCATCTTCCTGAGACACAAGAGGATGGAGGCCTGCAATTAGCGGCTCCAAGGCCATCGCCACCTGCCTCCTGGCCCCATACCACACTGTCCTGATACAGTTTCTTGACACCCCCTAAGTTCTGCGGAGGCATGAGGCTTTCTGTCCTGCATGCTTAGAATAGAGTTGCATCACATAGAATTGCTTAGCCTGATGTTGAATCTGGCCTCTGTACCCCGACACCAAATTAAATCTCGGAGACAGAGTTTTGGGTGAAGTAGAAAAGAATAGCTTTATTGCTCTGCCAGGCAAAGGGGGACACAGCAAACTTATGCCCTCAAAACCGTGTGTCCCAACCTGGAGGGGGTAGTGAGGAGTTTTATAGTAATGGTTCAAAAAGGAGAGAGTGAACAGCTCATGGACATTCTTCTGATTGGTTGGTGGTGAGGTAATTGGGAGTCGGCATCATCAACCTTCTGGTTCCAACAGGTCTGGGGTCTGCGTGCTTGTGGGCAGCAGACAGTTACCTTCTCCCAACTGGTGGAGGTTTCAGTATCTGCAGAACAGCTCAAAGATATTGTTGTGTGTACCCCTTGGGGGTACCAGGATCCTACCCCAAGGCTGCACTATTGTTTCTTGACTACTCCTCCCTCGTCTCTGCATCCCCTCCCTTCCCTCATTAGTAACTGTTTGAACCGCCCATTGGAACTCAGGGAAGGTCATGGAGGCTGAAATAAGCTTATTTCCTATAATCAAGAAATGGGGGGACACAGAAAGTCTTTTGTGCCCAGGAGCCTCACAAGGTCCTGCTCAGTTTCAAGCCAAAGTCTAGAATTAGATCTATAGCAATAAAGACTCTCACAACTCACCTTGTGGTCATCTGCCCTCATACTTAGTGTCCTCTGTGTTGGTGTGTGGGATGCAGGGGCCATGGGAGATGTACTATTTGTCTACTCTTCCCTTTACTGTCTAAGGCACACATCATCGGAATCTCACAGTGGCTCCTTTATCTCTATGTGTATCCGCCAGGCCTTGGCCTTGGACTCACCTTGTTTTGTGTGTGTGCTTGACAAACCTGAGCAGAAGTATTATGCTTCCATTAAGAAGAATGAGGGAGCCCTATATGTTCTGATGTGGAACCATCTCCAGTATAAATTGTTCAATGAAAAGGAAAATCAGTGTGCAATGCAGTGTAAACAGTATCTGTGTTTAAAAAAATAGAAAAGAATATATAGACTTGAAAGTGCATAGACCCACAGAAATCTCTGGAAGGATACGGATAAGCAGATCAGAAGAAAGTGGGGTCAACAAAGAAAAAAACTTTATTCTTTGCTGTGTACTCTTCTGAAACATTTTGAATTTTGTACCACACGCAAAAAAAGTACTTTAAGAAAGAACTGAGGCAATAGAATGAATACATGACTTTAAAAGGTATTCCTTACGTTTACTTCTAAAATCACATCCTCTAATTTATTTTTATTCATAGTGTTTCTTCAAAAACACTTGTCACTTTATAATATGTTTTTAAATTAATTTTTTTAGTTGAAGTAAAAAACAAGTTAGTTGGATTTACAGTGTTGTGTTAGCTTCAGGTGTACAGCAAAGTCATTCAGTTATACATATATATATTCTTTTTTTTGAAGTTGAAAAATTTTATTTTACTTATTTATTGTTTTCATCATATTGTATACTTTATTGTTTTATTGACTTACAGTTGATTTAGAGTGTTGTGCTAATTCTTTTTCAGATTCTTTTCCCTTATAAGTTATTACAAAATATTGAGTATAGTTCCGTATAGGTCCTTGTAGGTTATCTATTTTGTATATAAAATATACTTTTAAAAAAAATTAGTTATTCATTTTTGGCTGCGTTGAGTCTTTGTTGCTGTGCATGGGCTTTCTCTAGTTGCAGTGAGTGGGGGCTACTCTTCGTTGCAGTGCACAGGTTCTAGGCAAGGGGGCTTCCGCAGTTGTGGCACATTGGTTTAGCTGCTCCACAGCATGTGGGATCTTCCCGGACCAGGACTTGAACCCATGTCCCCTGCATTGGCAGGCGGATTCTTAATCACTGCACCACCAGGGAAGTCCCAAAATTTACTTATTTTTAATTGTCTATCTCTTCATCCCCAGCCCAGCCATAGAACTAAAGCTCATCATAAGGGTCAAGATTATCTTTTTTACTCTATTTCTGTAGATTTGTATCTGGTACATAATACACACTCAATAAATATTTGTTAAGTAAATTTTAAAAGTGTATTTCTGTGCATTATAAAGATACCAATTTACACCCTACTTTTCTTCCCATAAGGCGTTCCTGATGGGTCACCATAGTCAGAGACCACCTATTGCTGCCCTTACTTTGGCTTAGTACTGCCCTAATGGACCTCCTCTTGGAGCTCAGACATGATTAAAGGACTAGCTGGACATAATACAACTTTTCATTGGGTGATCAAAATAACTACAGATCACGAGGGTAACTGTTTTGCAGATCATAACATGTGGTAGTATAATTGTTATTGGTCCTTTATTGGGGGGGTTGGTGGGAAACTCAGTTGAAAGACTACGGTAGAAAGAGAGAAATAAATGGAAGAAAATAAAATAAGGAAAAGGGAAATAAGTAGGTGCAAAGTGGAAATAAGGGGAAACAATGGAAGAAAACAACCAAGCTCCTATTTTGTGATTTTGTTGAGTCCCTCAAGCAGCCTAGTGAGGGAGATTATTACATTCTATATCACAGACATAAAAGACAAGAGTGACTAATGACCCTCCCATTCCTATTCCTCAAGTCATCGAGTAACAGAAATAGGATTTGAGTCTAGGTATGCATAGCCGATCACTGGAAGTCATTCTGGGGACAGCGTTTCTCTCTGAAGGAGGGATAATCTCTCAAGATCCAAGCACAGGCTGTGGTCCTTATCCTGGCCTCTGCATGTATATAAGACTTGAAACCACATTCCTTGGTGCCATTTTTCTGTCTAGTTTTAAATTTAAAATTTTTTGATCTGTGAACTTGCTAAATGCATGTTTCTCCAAGTTTTATAACAGTGAGATGTACATATTGTAAAGTAAACTAATTGTGTAGAACATGATGAGGGGGATATGCCAATTCCAGTATTATACCCCAAATATTGTTTTTATTAAGAGGAAGTAAAAGAACACTTGATAAAATTCCTTATAGTATTATTTTAGCCGCAGTTAGGGGTGTGGTGGTAGGTTTTAACTATTTAATAAGACATTCTGAGGCCGGGTGAACTTAGGCTAAATGATTGTCATTATCAATAAAATATTATAAAGGCCCCACTTGAATACTCATAGGGCCTGAGGAGAGAGTCAAAAGTTACAAATAAGCTAACAAACAGTTGAATAAAATCTGTTCTACTTCCTTCTTTGACAAATGAACATCCCACATGTCCAAGCCCTGTCTACAGTGGAAACCCCCTTGGCCACTCCTGGGACCTGTGTATGGGTCCGTGGTCCATCCTCAGGAGGACGGACAGTGGAGAGAATAGTTCAGGCCCTTGAAGCTGTTTCAGAGCTGTTCAGGCAGGAAACTGGGGAGCTGGGTAGGAAGACTAAGTTTAGGAGGGTGATGACAGCTTCCTATCGTCATTTCCCCTTGGTTTGCAAACACCACCCCCATGACACAGGATGTGACCAGAGGGTGGTCAGAGGGGGGCTCTCTAGGGTGTCAGTTCCACCGCAGGTGCCCTTCTAACCTGAATGTAGGGGGTGGGGATACACTGAAGTTAGAATTTCCAATGAGTTCTTGCTTGAATGCTGAAATATACATGATTTACCCCATTATCCAATTTTTAAAATTAATTAATTAATTTATTTATTTATTTTTGGCTGCATTGGGTCTTTGTTGCTGCACACGGACTTTCTCTAGTTGCAGCGAGCAGGGGCTATTCTTCATTGCGGTGCGCACGCAGCCTTCTCATTGTGGTGGCTTCTCTTGTTGCGGAGTACGGGCTCAACGCATGTGGGCTTCAGTAGTTGTGGCGCATGGGCTTAGCTGCTCCGTGACATGTGGGATCTTCCTGGACCAGGGCTCGAAGCCATGTCCCCTGCACTGGCAGGTGGATTCTTAACCCCTGCACCACCAGGGAATTGTCCAATTAACCTAAGGTTAAAATTTTGTAAATTGATTCAGACAAAAATGAATAAATAAATATGTGCTGAACCAATCAGGCTGTTTCAGACTCTGGTGTCTGTGAATCTGTAAAAAGATATCCATTTAGAGAAATGAACCCTAGACTAGCAATGGACCAGATTTCAGCCAGGACCAGCGCTCACGGTAAGAATTAGAAAGATGGTCTGAATCCAGCCCCTGGTGTGAAACCTGCTAGTAGGTAGAGAGCATTGGGTGGCTCTGGCAGAGGAAATAGGAGGGGCTGATTTATGCCATTGAGAAACTATTGGGGGTTTCCACTACTATAACTGTCCACCACGTCTCCTTTGCTTCCCCATAGTGGGAACAGCAGAAGGCTCACCGAGTGCATGCCAGGCTGCCTAGGTTAGGGGCATAGTGTGTCAGTGAGCCTGGGACTTTCAGTTTTAAAAATGAGAAAGTTTCAGGCCAACCAAGACCAGTTGTTCACCCTGGTCTTCAAGGAGATAGATGGTTCCTCAGTGGAACTGGAATAGAAGTTGCTGGAGGCGAGGCAGTGTGTGTAGGACCAGAGGGGCTACAACTGCACCCCTTGGCTCTAAGGCCTTAGTCAAGCTGTTAAACCTCTGTATGCCATCTTTTTCATCAGCTTTCAAGTGGAGCAAATAGTAATATCTAGCTAAAAAGTTAAAGAAAAAAATAGTGAAAGTAAGCCCTAAGCATAGGGCCCGTTGTATAAAACTAGTCCATAAATGCCACTATTCTTTTTTAATTACTGAAGTACAGTTGATTTACAATGTTGTGTTAATTATTGCTGTACAGGAAAGTGATTCAGTTATATATATATTCTTTTATAAATATTCTTTTCCATTATGGATTATCACAGGATATTGAATAGAATTCCCTGTGCTGTACAGTAGGACCTTGTTGTATATCTACTCTCTATATAATAGTTTGCATCCCAAACCCCCAATCCATCCCTCCCCCACCCCACCTCCCTCTTGGCAACCACAAGTCAGTTCTCTATGTCTGTGAGTCTGTTTCTAATTTATATTTTAAAACATTTGTGTTATATTTTAGATTTTTAGATTCCACATATGATATTATATGGTATTTGTCTTTCTCTTTCTGACTTACTTCACTTAGTATGATAATCTCTACTTGCATCCATGTTGCTGCAAATGGCATTATTTCATTCTTTTTTATGACTGAGTAATATTCCGTTGTATATATGTACCACATCTTCTTTATCCATTCATCTGTCGATGGACATTTAGGTTGTTTCCTTATCTTGACTATTGTGAATAATGCTGCTATAAACATAGGGTTGCATTTATCTTTTTGAATTAGAGTTTTGTCTTGATATATGCCCAGGAGTGGGATTGCTGGATCATATGGTAGTTCTATTTTTAGTTTTTTAAGGAAGCTCCATACTGTTTCCACAGTTGAGAGACTATGGGGGGGTTCCAACATTGGCTGGAAATTGGGGGTTTCCAATATTGGCTGCACCAACTTACATTCCCACCAACAGAGTAGAAGGGTTCCCTTTTCTCCACACTGTCTCCAGCATTTATTACTTGTAGACTTTTTGATGATGGCCATTCTGACTGGTGTGAGGTGGTACGTCATTGTAGTTTTGATTTGCATTTCTCTAATAGTTAGTGATGTTGAGCATGTTTTCATGTGCCTATTGAAATGCCACTATTGTTATTACTAAAAGAAAACCTTATCTAAGAGAGATGCTGAGGCCAAATTCAACTGAAGTGTAAGGGGCAACAGCTGGGCTTGGGTCAGGAGCCAAAGCCAGGGTGGAGGTAGGTAGCTGTGGACCCGGAACACAGGCAGGCAGGAAGCATGGCCGTGAATGAGTTGCTTTGTGGAAACAAGGAGGGCTGTCAGGATCAATGCTTCCTCCTATTCAATGCAGGGTTGCATCTGGGTCAGATATCACTTACTCTTTTCCCTCCCAAAACAGAAATGAACAATTATATCATCCAGAAATAAAGGGACACTGGGAATTTGTGAAAGAATAGGGTATAGAAGGAATAAAGAAGTGAAAATATGAAAACAAGTCACCTCATCTCAATATATAATCCCAAAGTAGGGACAAAAATAAGAGATAATATGCACTGCAACCCCTTAAGAGTTATAGAGATCAAAAGTTCCAAAGAAAGTCCAATCTGAGTCATTGATCAAATCAAACAGTAGAGCAGAAGCCAAAAACTGGTCACACAGGGAGCAATTTGGACTACCCTCATCTTATTTAGCCCATTTAGTATTTTTTTTTAACTATTCGAATTCAGGCCAATATTTAAAAATCAAGAGGTACCATCAGAAAATTGGGATTTCTGGTCTCATTTGAAATGGCAGAAATTCATCTACCTTTGACAGCCTTCCTCCAGAAAGGCCATGATCACTATGTATAATTCAACAAACACCAAGCCGGTGCAAGTTTTAAAGTGTGGAAAAAAAAAAAAAAGACAGCCATTTGGATCCTTTTTCATATATATTCCATTACAAAATAGGCTATCAGAACAAAAGTGAGACAAATATTCACTAATGCGAAACTTCAAATGTATCAGAAATCCGAGTCTGACAGGAAAAGGAATCTTTAGAACAAGAAGACTCTCAAATTCAAACAGGGCCAGAGAAAAAAACCAATAAGGAGGAATGAACTCATTGCCAGAGAAGTAACATCAAAGGCTGAAAAAGAGACAAGCAAATTCCAGACAATAGAAGAGGAATGAGATCAAAGGAAAAGAGAGTGGCAGCTTCTAGGACCTCATACATTTAACATCAAAGTGTGTTTTCTCCTGGGATTCATGCAGTTGGAGCCCACCTGTGACACCAGAAAACCCTCCAGGTTCCCAGACGGACCAAGACACTCAGACTGTCAGTGAAACTTTACAATCTAACACCTGATTTTGTTGACCACTAAGATCAATAAAAGGTTCACCATGCAATTTTCCAAGAGCAAACAAATAAGAAAAGTAAGAAAAGAAAGCAGCCACATTGACAAAAAAAGGACAATAAGGTAAAGCGGTTTTAGAAGTAAATTGCTAGTGCTCTTTTTTGATCCGATTCAACAATTATTTGTCGAATCTCTTATGTTTGAGTCATACCTCTTGCATTAAATATTCAAAAATGAACAAGATGTGGTCTGTGTCCCTGAGAAACTTTTTTTAGAGAGATTTACCAAAACATTCAACAAATATTTATTTGGCATCTGTTATGTATCAGGCATCATTTTATGTGCTTGGAATATGTCCATGAAAAGAACAAGCACCTACCCTTATGATGCTTGTGTTTTAGCAGGAGAGACAAACTATAAGCAATACCCATAACAAGTAAATAAATTACATAGTAAGAAAGATGACAAAGGCTATAGAAAGAACAAAAATAGATCTAGGTAATGGGATTGGGAATTCTAAGATTGAGGGAAACAGGTTGCAACTTTAGATTTGTTGATCGGGGTAGGGATTATTGAGATGATGTCCCTTAAGCCAGGACTTTAAAAAAAATGTGAATTTGTCATATTGCTATCTGGAGAGAACTGGCTCAGGGCATCTGGTTCCCTTATAGTGTCACAACTATTTTGTATTATAGGAGCCCATGATCTAATGGAAACTGGATTTCCAGCTCTATGATGCATATACTGAATGCCTTTGGGCTACTTCATGCAAATGATGCGCCCTGAAATATAATGTCTATTCAGTACCATCAGTATCTGCCCCATGATGAAATATGCCTGAGTCTCAAAGGAAAGGCAAAATCATATCGTCAGTGTCCCAGACAAACAAATCAGTAAATGAAGAGGTTTGTAGAATACAGCTAGGGTTGACTTAAAAACAAAGATTAATTCAAGGAGACCCATTCAAGTTTAAAGGACGTACAGGAGCAATTATAAACACAATAGAGATATATTTGTGAGATGTTAAAGATAATAGTTTATACCACACAGCCACTGAAGTAACTGAGAAAAGCTCTGTAATTTTAGGTTAGACATTTAGGAAATCAAATAAATAAACAAAAATAAAAAATACTTTTTAGAATGCCAACTGAGTAAGAAGAATGCAGAAGAACGTGAGCCTGAAATATGCCTCCTACCCAAAGAACAAGTTACACAGAATTTGACACTCAACAGTTCAATGACCAGTTTTCCTAAATTTGAAAAAATTCATTGAAAATAGATACTGATCAGATAGTTTTAGCAAGTTCTCTCTCTTTTTCTTTTTTCCTTTTCCCTCTCAAATAAATATCAAGCTAGAAATGATCAAAGGACCTTTTCAAAGGAGGACACAACATATTTAGTTCCAGTGTTCTGAAAATCTGAAAACCAGAAGGAAACTTCTACAGGACTTCAGAGAAAATGTGTATTTGTTTAGTAATTCAAAAAATACCGTATGCTAACACATATATATGGAATTTAAGAAAAAAAATGTCATGAAGAACCTAGGGGTGAAACAGGAATAAAGACACAGACCTACTAGAGAATGGACTTGAGGATATGGGGAGGGGGAAGGGTGAGCTGTGACAGGGCGAGAGAGTGGTATGGACATATATACACTACCAAACGTAAGGTAGATAGCTAGTGGGAAGCAGCCGCATAGCACAGGGAGATCAGCTCGGTGCTTTGTGACCGCCTGGAGGGGTGGGATAGGGACGGTGGGAGGGAGGGAGACGCAAGCGGGAAGAGATGTGGGAACATATGTATATGTATAACTGATTCACTTTGTTATAAAGCAGAAACTAACACACCATTGTAAAGCAATTGTACTCCAATAAAGATGTTAAAATGAAAAAAAAAGAAAAGTTACTTAGTGTAGTTGCTATTGATGTAAAACATCAGTGTAAAATATAGCAAACTTCAGACTGTAAAATATTAGCAAAATTAATATCCATATAGTTTTTATTCAGAAATTGTTGAAAATAAGCCTGCAAAACACTGTTTTGGAAGAACCTCTTAACTGAGAAATTGCTGCTGGTAAGAACAATCCTGCAAACAGCAAAGGCTACATGCCATGAGCCCTTCAAAATGTCTCAGGGTAGGAAATCTTTTTTTTTTAATTGAAGTATAGTTGATTTACAATGTGTTAGTTTCAGGTGTACAGCAAAGTGATTCCTATATAGACATATGTGCATATGTATATATCTGTTGTATATATCTATTCTTTTTCAGATTCTTTTCCATTATAGGTTATTATTACAAGATATTGAATATAGTTCCCTGTGCTATAGAGTAGGTCCTTGGTAGGAAATCTTTCAATTTTCACATTAATCCAATCAAGCTACATTGTTTACATGAGATCAGTATTATCATTATCCTCATTTTACGTATGAGGAAAATGAATCACACAACAGTTAGGTATTTTACCCGAGGTCCCACAGAAGGGCAGAGCTGGTTTTAAATCCAGCCAGAGAAGCTCCTGAAACAGTGATTCTAACCACTTCACTGTGAAAAGCTAAAGATGGATGTTGATACAGCTCAAAAATTTATGCAATTTTGTAACAAATTGCCACAAAATAGAATTTCTTTAAAAAAGAGTTTCAAAGTAGAAAAATAAATGTGCATATTAATTGATAATAATAATATTTTAAGTAATCAAAATTCAAAACAAGTTGGGGTTGGAGAAAAAAAAAAATCTGGGCTTCATAGACAGTAATCCAAAACTGTAGTTTGAAAAGCTAGATAATCACAGGATTATCTTCAAAGTCAGTTTTTTAGAAAGACTAAATAAATGAAAGTCAGTTATTTGTAGTGAGGTGGATGGACCTAGAGTCTGTCATACAGAGTGAAGTAAGTCAGAAATAGAAAAACAAATAACGTATGCTAACACATATATATGGAATCTTAAAAAAAACAAAAAAGGTTCTGAAGAACCTAGGGGCAGGACAGGAATAAAGATGCAGATGTAGAGAATGGACTTGAGGACACTGGGAGGGGGAAGGGTAAGCTGTGACAAAGTGAGAGAGTGGCATGGACATATATACACTACCAGATGTAAAATAGATAGCTAGTGGGAAGCAGCCACATAGCACAGGGAAATCAGCTCGGTGCTTTGTGACCACCTAGAGAGGTGGAATAGGGAGGGTGGGAGGGAGATGCAAGAGGGAGGGGATAAGGGGATATATGTGTACGTATAGCTGATTCACTTTGTTACATAGCAGAAACTAACACACCATTGTAAAGCAATTATACTCCAATAAAGATGTAAAAAAAAGACTAAACATTACACAGTCTACATAGGAAAAAGCATAAAAGAGACAATAATCAAAAATTAACAAACACAGTAGAATAAAGCAATATTGATCATCTTTATAATTATAGCAATACACTTGAAAGTTTTCTAGGGACTTCCTTGGTGGTCCAGTGGTAAAGAATGCACCTTCCAATGCAGGGGACAGAGGTTCGATTCCTGGTCAGCGAACTAAGTCCCACATGCTGTGGGGCAACTAAGCCCACGTGCCACAACTACTGAGCTCGTGCACCACAATGAGAGAGCCCGCGTGCCGCAACTAGAGAGAAGCCCACGTGCTACAATGAAGAGCCTGCACCACAACGAAAGATCCTGCACGCCTCAACGAAGACCCTGAGTGCCTCAACTAAGACCCAAAGAGCCAAAAAAACCACAAAGAAATTAAAAGATATATATATAGCATTATTAAAATTTTTTTTCTAAATTCCCTCAAGTGGTAAGTAGTCTCATATTTGCTTAATAAACAAACACCAGTCATATGATATGTGGTTTTCAGTTAACACATGTATGGCAGAAAACACCAAAATGATTATTTTTTTAAAGTTGGAACTGGGGACAAAGATACCCAGTTAAATTTATGTAAACTGAAAACAGAGGTAGAAAAATTAGTACCACTGAAATTAAAAATTAAGATAAAAAGATAAAGGCTATTGTAAAGTACTAAATGTTGTGGTTTCTAATTAAAAACACCTATACTAAACAGATATATATATGAAATAAAATATCAATCAAATACAAAAAACCAGAACAGTTCATTTCTAGCGGTTAGATGTTGACTGACACTGTCCTGACGTGAGCTGTAGGGACTCAGAAGCCATTTTCTGGGACTCAGAGGCCCAAGAGCAAGGCTGAAGGAGGTGGTTATTGGTTTTCCAGTTATGTTGCTAGAAGAATAAACTAATGGGCAGAGTTCAAGGAGAAAAGCCGGTGTTGGGAACTTGGGTGAGACTCAGATGCCAACTGAACTCAGCAGAAGAGCTTGAATATGATCAGTATTCAATTTTTGCCAACATTTGCTATAATCATTTGACAATCCCAGGTCATGCATAGCAGGGGTCCTTGTGTGGATGGCTTGATGGACAAAAACATAGTTAAGAGCAAGATTTTGATGTTCGTTCACAGAACTTTGATAAATCAGATAAAATTATGAATGTAAATGATCTGATGTATATAATTATTAATGTAAAATTAGTAGGTATATACCAAGTATAGCCTACAAGTGTTTATGAATTATTTAGAAAAATCAATACTATATACGCAGGAAAGAAAATCAGTAATATATGAAGCAAGTTTTTCCATTCTAACTAATCTGATAATGAACTAAATCTATAATTCAGTAATACAATTATAGCCTCATATTCTCAACTACATGAAAAATTTAAAATATAAAACAGGTTAAAAATCTAATCTCATACTCAAATGTGCAGAAATGCAATTTTGCTTCTTCTCCCTACCTGAATTCAATATGCTTATCGGCCCCTGCTTCCCCTGATAGCAGAAAAATCTAACCGTGTTGATGAATGATAACTAGTTAATGCCTATTTAAAACTTAACTGTACTATTGTGTAAATACTGGGTTATATTGGGGTTTCTTCTTGCTCCTCCTTTTTGTTTCCATGGGCAGATCACAGCCTGCGGGCTTGTGGATAGCCCAGCATGGGAGTAAAGTGTCAGCCTCTGTAGCTGCTGTTCATGGTACCTGCAATGGGCTCAGCCTGTGAGGTCTAGTCACCCGGACACTTGGACCTCCGTATCAGCTACCAGCCTTTGACACACTTATATCCTCAGTCCATCCATATTACCCATCCTGCTCTCACAGCCCTGGGGACCTCAGTAGCCTACTTCACACAGTGCTTCAGTGATCAGGCCGTTGAGAAGCAGCTCTCAGAAACTTCCATGTTGCTGCTTCTCATAGCCATTGCTAACCTGTCTGTCTTCCAGCCAAGTTTTGTTCTGAGGCCATGCTGAATTTGAAGCCCCTTTAATAAGCTTACAGTCATCATTGTTGTAGGAATCAGGGGAGAAATAACTCCCTGAGTTTTCCAAAATCTATCTTGTGGCCTCCATCCTCATTCACCTAAAGCTCATCAAATTTCAATCTCCCAGAGAGACCCAAAGAGCAGGTCCCACACCATGTAACTCTTATCTCTGCCAATTTTCTCCTAACACCCTCTACCCAGACTAGAAAGAGTTTTGCTCTCCTTTCATGTAATGGGAAATTACAGTTTTATAATATATACTATCCTCCATACTATTTCACTTAAAAAAGGCTCTACCCCAGATCCTTCAAATGCTTTTTTTTTTTTTTGCTATTTAAAAGAAAGGTTTTTTATTTTCTTTTCTCCTTTTCAAATATTGCCCCGTGACTAATATTTTCCTAAATCACAGATGAGTGAAGTACAACATTATTTTTTTTGGAAAATTGAGGAAGATGGCCATAAAAATTAAAAGAATAAAATTTTCATTATATATAAATTATATATAGTGATATAATTATATAAATTATAGAAAAGAATAAGAACTCATGTCCACACAAAAACCCGAACATGAATATTTACAGCAGCATTATTCATAGTTGTCAGAACTTGGAGGCAACGAAGATGTCCTTCAGTAGGTGAATGTATAAACAAAGTGCGCTACATAGAGACAATGGAATATTATTCAGAGCTAAAAAGAAATGAGCTATCAAACCATAAAAAGACATGGAGGAACCTTCAATTCATGTTACTAAGTGAAAGAAGCCAAACTGCAATGGTTACATGCTGTATGATTCCAACAATATGACATTCTGGAAATGGCAAAATGATTGAAACAGTAAAAAGATCAATGATTGCCAGGGATTGGAGTAAGGGGCTGGGAGAGGGATGGATTGACAGAGAACAGGATTTTTAGAGGAGGCAAACTGTTCTGTATGATACTGTACTGGTGGGTGCGTGTAATTTTCCATTTGTCCAAACCCACAGAATGTACAATACCAAAAGTAAACCTAATGTAGGCTCTGGAATTTGGGTGATGATGATGTGTGATTGTAGGCTCACCAGCTGGAAGAAATAAACCACTGGTGGAAGCTGTTGGTAACGGGGAGTCCTGTGCGTGTGTAGAGGCAGGGGGTATGTGGGAATCTCTCTACCTTCCTCTCAATTCTGCTGTGAAACTAAAACTGCTCTAACATAATAAAGTTTTTTTAAAAATAAACAAAAGTAATAAATAGTCAACTTTATTTTTACCTTATAAGTTTGATTTATACAATTACAAAAGGGAAGTGAATCTTTTTAAATCTACATGACTCAAACTGAAAACATTGGAATACTGCAATAAGTCAACAAGGAAGTTATCAGAGCAGTAGTTTTACAAAGTATTTGTGGAATTAACAAGTTCATTTTTTTTTCAGTTTTCCAGAATATTTCTCAAGAGTTATGAGTCATTTTTAAATAGAGTCAAAGATAAAACTCCCAGAGTTTTACTCAGAGACACATTTAGGCATGATCTAAACACTTGGCAAAAGAAGAAAACTAGAGCTCAAATTCATTTACTATTTAAAATATGAGCACATATACTTCAAGACAAATAGTGTGGTTCAATCAGAGACTCTATTAATTTCTTATCTATTAATATAATTCAACCCATCAATAGATTAAATGTAAAATACCTTGTATTCTGTCACATGAATTTTTGAAAGACCAGTCAATAGATAAAACCGAGCATTCATTTCTCATTTCAAACAAACAAACAAGAAATAAGCAACTAAATAATTTATGTGTAAATGGGATTAAAGGATATCTAATGTGATGTGGGTTCAGAATCAGTATTCTATGTACTGGGAAATATACAAAAGTACTGTTCCTTTTTGTTTGTTTTTGGCTTTTTTCCAAAGTTCTGTACCATAATTCTTATTTATTGTTGTTTAAAAAGTTTTGGCTATATTTTAGAAAGTTTTGATCAGGACAATGAAACAAAAAAATGTATACAATTTGGCTTGAAAAGAGTAAAGTGTTTTAAATATGTCATCTGATTATTTCTTTGAAAAGTTGTATGAAATTAACTAAAATGTACATTATTTAATATACGAGTATCTGGATAGAGAAAACAATAGGATGCGTATATAATTTACTTGATAAATGTTTAATTAATGAAAACAATTCGTTTACACTGGAATTTGAGACATAAGTGATATATAACATTATATTGGTTTCAGATGTATTACATAATGATTTGATATTTGTGTATATTGTAAAATGATCTCCACACTAAATCTATTTAACATCCATTACCACACATAATTACAACATTTTTTTCTTGTGTTGAGAACTTTTTAGAGCTATTCCCTTAGTAACTGTCAAATATACAATACGGTATTATTAAGTATAATCTCCACGCAGTACATTACATCTAGTGACTTATTCATTTTATAACTGAAAGCTTGTACTTTTTGACCTTCTTCACCCATTTCACCCACTCCCCACTCCCCCACCTCTAGCAACCACAAATCTGTTCTCTTTATCTATGAGTTGTTTGCAATTTTGTTTTGTTTTTTAGATTCCATACAGTGGAAGTTTTTAAATGCTTGAAATTCACTGGAATTAAGTTAATGATGAATATGTGAACGAGAGAAATAAAATAATAACCTTAAGTGAAGGGCCTTACCAAAAATATTTTGAAAATAGAAAAAGACACTGGGTTCTTGTATAGGAAGATGAAATATTTCAAAAATTTTTATTCTTCTCCAAGTAAATGTGTTTATGGAAATAACAAATTCTCAAAATTCCAAGATTATTTTAAATAAAATTATTTTGAAATTAAACTTTAAAATTAAAGTAGGCAAAAATATCAAATAATTATCTAGATTAAAACAATGGTAAATAGAAGTGGGCAGCAGGATTAATCACTCTTATCATATATTACAATGTATAAAGAAACAATTTTTTTTTTTTTTTTTTTTTTTTTTTTTGCGGTATGTGGGCCTCTCACTGTTGTGGCCTCTCCTGTTGTGGAGCACAGGCTCTGGGCGCGCAGGCTCAATGGCCATGGCTCATGGGCCCAGCCGCTCCGCGGCATGTGGGCTCTTCCTGGACCAGGGCATGAACCCGTGTCCCCTGCATCGGCAGGCGGACTCTCAACCACTGCACCACCAGGGAAGCCCGTAAAGAAACAATTTTTAAAAAATAGTGTGGAACTTATGGGGGAAAAAAGTAGACATCTGGAAGTAAGCTTTGCTTTATCTGTAGCTATTCATATGAGGTGAAGACATTCTGATTGGGAGAACAAATCGTCCTGAAATACACTAAGCATTCAAATAGTTTAAATACATGCTAAAGGTAACATTTCAAAGCATTGAAGAAAAACTGGGTTACTCATTAAATAATGTTGGGATAAACATGATTAGAGAAAGTATTCTGCTTCTCTTGTATAATAGGAGGAATATTCATACCAAATCAGATTTCTTTTTAAAAGAATATTTCCATTCCAAAAGTAATTTGTAGTAATTTTTACTGGAAAGAAAAGTGGTAGAGAAAACTAGTAACCATATCCTTCCCAGAGACAACTATCATTAATAGTTCAGTGTATTTCTTCAAGTCTAAATTGTAAGCACATGTTTTGTTGTTGACATCATACTTTATACCCAGTTATAACCCCTGAATTTTTCAATCAACATTCCACTCATTTTCCACTTTATAACAAATGTTTACTCAGCACCATTATTAACTAAGTAGGAGTCTATCATATCAATTCTCGATTTTTTTCCTCCATTTATTTAAATGTATGGGATATTTTAATTGTTTCCTAATTTTCGTCTTTATAAAAGTAATTTGGGAACAACTGTGTTCATAAGGTGTTTTTGGTACAATGCAGAATAAACTAGGTCTGAAGAGCGGTATGTTTTGTTTGTCCCTTGGTTTTTCTTTGTACGCTCTCAGATATTTGTATAAGAGATAAATATAAAGATGTTGATTTTCTTTTCTTTTTTCCTCCTTCTGTAAATTATTGTTTTATTTAGTATTAGAAGGGTTCAGAAAGGAAGTAAAACAGTTTTGTAAAATAAGCTCTTAAAAAGCAAGCAATTATAGTTATTTTTACGTGGCCTAATCAGTATCCTTTTAAATGTGTAATCAAGTGGCATCTATAATTATTTGAGCCACTTGGCTCATGCTACAGTTGAATCTTCTGAAATTCACTTGCTTACTTTCCTTTTCCTGTTCGTTCAGAGCTTATAACTAAGAGTTGACTTTTTTTCTTTCTCATAAAGCTTAGTTTTGGAGGAATTCCAGTACCAGGCAAACCTGGGACCTTTTTAAAGAAAAACTTCCACGGATGTATCGAAAACCTTTACTACAATGGAGTAAACATAATTGACCTGGCTAAAAGGCGGAAGCATCAGATCTACACCGTGGTAAGTCAGCATCCTTCTCAGCTTGATGGTTTCTAACACTTTGGGGTAAGTCTTGCTTTCCCCATCCTAACCTTGACCCCTTCTCATAATATGTTTACATTACACTCTTGGAAGTCTTATCAGATTCCCAGGTGAAACTGGAGGCAAAGCAGGGACTGAATTGGTGTGAATTGTTTTGGGGAGAAATAAATACATTAGAGGCACCTACAGAATTCTGTCTTCCTGGCTGTGAGCTTGTGCCATCTGTGGGCAGGGTTTGCAGTCTACACTGGACTGACATGAATCTCTTTGTTATCCCTGGGAAATGCAACAATAGAACCACAGATTCTATTAAATTCTACATCTTCGGAATTATATAGTTGTCTACTTATTGTTGTTAAAAAATAGGGCATTTTGAAGAAGAGAGGTTACATTTTTGGTGTTTTTGAGATTCCCTTTGTACTACTTATTATGCTGGCAAGTTAAAAAAAAATTAATTAATTAGTATTTGTCTTTCCCCAATAGACCATGAGTTTCATGAGGACAAGGAACTTTTCTTTTTCACCACTGCATTCACAGTACTGGTGCTTTGCACATAGTAGATGATCAATAATGGTGTGGACATTTGTGGCTATAATTGTGGATTTGTCTATTTCTGTTTCCAGTTCTATCAGTTTTTGCCTCATATATTTTACAGCTCTGTTGTTTGGTACAAACACAGGGTTGATAGGATTGCTATGTGTTGCTAGTGGATGGGCCCTTTTATCATTATATAATGTTCTTCTCAGTTTATGATAATTTTCTTTGCTCTAAAGTCTACTTAATCTGATATTAATATAACCTTTCTTGCTTTCTTTTGTTATATATTTGATAGATAGATAGAGATAAAAGTAAAAGAATGGAAGAAAAAAATATAAATATATATGCCTATATCATATTTGAAGTCAGTTTATTGTAGACAGTAAATAGTGCAGTCATGGTTTTTAATCCACTCTGTCAACCTCTGTTTTTTAATTGGTGCATTTAAACCAGTTACATATAATGTTAAAGTTATTGATGTATTAGAGCTCAAATATATATTTTTGTTTGTTTCTTTTGTCTGTTCTCTCTGTTTTTTATATTGTTTCTCTACCTTCCTGTGTGTTTCTTGAACGATTTTCATAACTCTATTATGATTCATCTTGTGTTTGAATATATCTCTATGTATAGCTTTTGTTAATGTTTTCTTTAGGCATTATATTATATACATATAACTTATTACAGTTTACTGATATTTCATCAATTTTAGTGAAGTGTAAAAACCTTACATCCCTTTAAGTTCCTTTACCTTTCCCTGTTTATTATATAGCTATCTTAATTAACTTTATTATATAATGTTCTTAATTATTATTTTCTCCCTATATTTTTAGAATCATATCAGTATTTTTTTTTTGGCTGTTGAAGTTTTTGGTATGTTAGGGCTCAAATGTGTGACAGATTCAACCATCAAACATAAGTTAGAAATCTCAAGAGAAAATGTAAAGCATATTGTATTTACTCATAGTTTTGCTTGTTGTTGTTCTTTCTTCCTCCCTGATTTTCCTAGATTCCTTCTTTTGTAATCTCTTTTCTGTAAAAACTTCCATTCTTTTAGGGTGTGTATACTGATGACAAATTCCCTAACTTTTCCTTCATCTTATAATGTCTTGATATCTCTTTCATTCTTGAAGCCTTTGTTCCCTGGACATAAGATTCTGGGTTCATAGTTGTTTTCTTTCAGCACTTGAAAAATGTTGAGCCCCTCAATGGTTTCTGGTGACAAATAAATACACTGTTATTTGATTTTTTCCTCTACAGATAAGATGTAATTTCTTTCTTACTGCTTTCAGTATTTTTTTTTTTTTTTTTTTTTTTAGTTTTCGTAAGTTTGACTATGATGTGTCATGGTGTGGACTTCTTTGGGTTATCCTATTTGGGTTTCACTGAGTTTCTTGAATCTGAGGTATTACATCTTTCACCAAACTTGGGAAGTATTCTGCCATTTATTTGAGTATTTTTTCAGCCGTTTTCTTTCTCATCTCCTTCCTGAATTCCAGAGATATGAATGCTTGATCTTTCCTTATAAAATCACAGGTCCCTGTTCCTCTGTTCATTTTTTTCTCAGTCTATGTTGTCTGTTGGTCAAATTAGGTAGTTTTTATTGTTAGAGTTTGAAGTTGATTAATTCATTTTCTTATTCCCTTCCTTTTGTGCACATTCATTATTTTCTCATGTCTGATATTGTATTTTTCAGTTCTAACATTTTCATTTGATTCTTCTTTACATCTTCTATTTCCTTGTTAAATAAGACTTTCTATGTTTTAGTGAGACTTTCTATTTTCTTATTTGTCTCAAATGTGCAATTGTTATTTGAAAGATTTTCATTATAATGACTGCTTAAAAATATTTGTCAAATAATCTAACATCTTTGTCATCTCAGTGTTGGCATCTACTGAATGTCTTTTTTAATTCAATCTGAGATCTTCCTGTTTCTTGGTATAACAAGACATTTTTTACTGTAACCTGAACATTTAGGTATTATGATGAATCCTATTCAATCCTATGTTTTAGCTGTCTTCCTCTGACACTGTTCCAGTAGGGGAAAGGTGGGTTTTGCCTCAATACTGCTAGGCAGGGGTAGAATCCAGATTTCCCACTAAACCTCCATTGACAAGGGAGGCTCCTTGTTACTCCTAGGTGTAGAGGGGTGAGCATTCTGGTTCCCTGATAGCTCTTCATGGATACTCTCTGACTGGGAGGGGTAGGAAAACCTCATTACTCCTCCCTGTGTGACCTCCAGTGACATCACATCATGTGTGTGTTGGGTGGGGGGGGACTCTGGTGGTTAAAGTTCTGACTCTTTCAAGCCATCACTGGCACCATGCCTGCAAGGAGTGGGTGGGCTCCCTCATTACTGCCTGGTGTGGGGGGAGGTGAACATCAAGACTCCACTAGGCATGTGGTCACCATTGATACTAAGGGGAGAGGCTTGCTATTATGTGACAAGGAATAAAATCCAGGCTCCATACTTGGTCTCTGTTGACACCTCCCTGGCTGGAGGTTTTGGGCACCTTGTTACAGTATGGCTGGATGGTAGTGTGGCCATAATTTTTTTTTTTAAGATTTTTGTTGGCTGGTATAAAGCAATTATTGTCTAAATGTATTCTGCCTTATTCTGTTGTTTCTTTCCTGGACCTTGGATTTGAAAGACAAGGCTTCTAAATGGGGGCTAATATTTTGTCTGCCCCAGTTGGTCTCTCTGTGTTGCTGGCTTCTTCAGCAGCAAGTCTAGGATATAGAAGCGAAAGAAAAATCTAGGGAAACCTCCAACGTTGCTCTTTGGGTCTCAAGATCCTAGTATATGCTTGCTTTCTTCTTTCCACCATTTAGAGTCTTCCTAAATTTTCCTTATATATAATGTTCAGGGTTTTTTAGTTGTACTTGGTGGGAGAAATAGAGGAAATCACATTACTCCATCTTCCCAGAAGCAGAAGTCCATTAACCTCACATTATTTTAAAACCTTTCATAAGAGTAGGCCATCCTATCATTGACAGGCAAATACTGATTTTCCTTGCAATCTGGTCATTGGACTACCTGGCAAACTGGAATTTAAATGACCTTGAGGTCTACTTTTCCCTTGATAAGTTTAACCAGTAATAAATATTTTATGTTTGGGGGTTCCATATGTTAACACATTTTTTTTAAGTAGTTATTGATTTCCAGGGTGTGAAACAGGCTTGCTTGAGAACAATCACACTTCCGTTGACGGTTGTAATGTTTTAAAGGGTTGTCCCTGGCTCAGGCTCAAGACTCTTGACGATGTTACCCACATGTACTAAGGCTGTTCATTATCTAATTAAACTAAGCACTAGCTTGCTAATTATATTTTGCTTAAGTCTAGATAAGGAGACTTGAACCATGGAAAGCATATTCATACCCATCACTCTCCCATATTATTCCCCCAAAATATTTCATAACATACCTGTTTCATTGAACTTAATCTGCTAAAACAGTGGGATCAAACACTACTAGGAGTTTGGCTTAGACTGATGTCATGAATATCAACATACCTGAAAGGCAGGACAGCACTGACTTCATTGTGACAAGAGTTGATGAAACAAATTTAAACCACAAGGAACTGAAGAAAACATTGCTCACTTTCATTGTTCAAAAACTGGGCCTCAAAAGTGTGAGAGCCTGAGCCTTAGATATAAATAACTGCAATTCCTATTGTTACCGAGTCCAAGCTTGTACTGCTCACCAAATGATTGGCCAAAAAATCTAGAGACAACGTGTTGGGGCAAGGAAGTGTGACTTTATTTGGAAAGCCAGCAGAAAGAGAAGATGGTGGCCTCGTGCCCCAAAGAACCATCTTCTCCAAGTTAGAATTCAGGCTTCTCTTATACTAAAATGGGAGGGAGTGTGGCTGGTTGGTGCAAACTTCTTGGTGTCAGAATCCTTTGTTTTTGCAGCCATCAACTTAGTTCAAGTCATGATATTCCTGTAACCTTCCAACAAGACAAATGTTATTCTATGTTCTGCAACTTTTTATCTATATTAATGGAAAAGTGTTATAACTTTAAAGCTCAGAGTCTTGAGAATGGGCTATCCTGTATGTTTCAGGCTATGGGCAACATTCTTAACTTGTAGCTAAAGCAATAGAATACAAAGGTTAAAGTAAAAAAAAAAACAAAAAACAGATCCAATATGGAGTCAGATTTGTTCTTCTCTATTATACTGTGGCAACATTCATAAAAAAACTCCAAACATACATTACGTGTTAGAAAATATATTAAATGATAAGACATATTAAATAATAAGTCGCTGAATATACAGAGCAAAAAAGGGAGAAATCAGGGAGAACAAGGAGAAAAACATGGATTTCTGAATATTGGTGGCCTTCATCATCTCCTTTTTGGAGAGAATCACTAACCACAATTGTAATAAATGTGTCATTGATTTTTAAGCTACTGGAGCACTTACCAAGCTGCCTAAAACTTTGCTACCATACTTTATTCCTCAGAGTTTAATTGGCAGTGTTGTTAATATGAAGCACAAAGAATCTATTTATCACTAATGTACTTGGGAAAAAAAATCTCAGGAAAACTGTTTTATTTTGCATGTAAAGAACCTTTAGTTTTAAGCTTCTCAATTCAAAGGGGGGCATAAAACCATTAATTTTCTTCCAAATTGCTTCTATTTCCTTATTTAGGTGAAAATTCCTATTACTAGAAACACACACACACACACACACACACACACACACACACACATGCATTTATATACCTAATCTTTTTCCTTTAGGAATTCCACGTGGGAAGGAATGGTTTGCACTGTTAATTGCAAGTACAAACTCTTTTATTCCCCTACTCAGGCTTAAAGTTTCCCCAAAGATATGGTACCAGCTACAAAGGCAGCTTAGTTCCAAGTCACTAAGCCACAGCTGTGCTAAGTAAGGACTTTTGAGAGGGATGGTGTTTTTGTCCTTTTCCAGTGTTCACAGACTCTCTCACACTTATGGAGTGTGGGGAAGTTCAGAGTTGAGCAGGAGGTTCAAGGAATCCACAAATCAGGCAGCAAGGGTAAGGTGATACCCATCAATTACAAAAGGTGATTCAAGACTTAGAAGCACCAGCCTTGGCCTCATCCAGCACAAATCTCTCCAGCAGGCTGCATTTTTGCAGCATCCTCATTGCAATTTGTCATTCCTTTCTTGTGGGACCTGCCCACCCCCTGGAGATTTAACATCTGTTCCATGGGGATAATTCAATTTAGTCTTCATAGCTCAATTTGACTACAAGACAACCTTACACATCCCGAGACGCAGTAAAACTAACAGCTTAAAGTAGACATAAAAAGTACCTCACTATTCTACCTCAAATCTCCCACCCTATGCTAATACAGCACCATATAACAAACAATCAGAAAATAAATGGCCCATTGAAATGTGTGTACAGTACCTGTAATGTGGATTATTATATACATAATATAAGAAATATATGCCTTGCTAGTTTCCTGAAAATGATTAATTTCATAGCTTCCACTTCATAAGAAATGATGCTTTCTTGGAGCTCTCCTTTTGGAGTGTTGCATCCCCTCTCCCAGAGACAAGAAGAGTAACGTGATTGTCTGGGAGATGGCTTAATTGTAGATGTTAAAATGATTATTTCTCATTTAAAAGAAAGGCATAGGAGAAATGCTCATATACCTTGACTTTGCCTTCAGTGGGAGGGGAGATAAAGGCAAATGGCCATTAGCAGGACTGTGGTTATAGAATTGGCTTTGGAGCTAATTGACCATGTAAATCTGCTCCTGTGCCTTTGTCTCCAAATAACTGGATGGGTGATGGCTAAAGCATGTATGATGCTACCCCCAACTTCATGGCTGAAATTAATAAACCCTCACCAAATGCATTTCCACTCCGCCTAGAGGGAAGCCTCGCAGTCTTCTCAATCCACTGTTCCTGGCAGCACCAACAGTTACATAATTGTTGATAAATCACTTAGATTCCTAATCTCACTCAACAACCCACTCAGCTATGGGGCCTTGGGCAATTTACCAAACCTCAGTATCTTCATACCTGTAAAATGGGACAATTATAGTCCCTACCTCAACCTGTTATTGTGATGATTAAGTATGTGTTTAACACAAGGTAAGGTCCACAGTAAGCACCCAATACGTTGAAGGTACTATTAAGGAACATTTCTACCAATCCATTCAACTGAAGTTGGCATGCAAACCAATATTTGTTTGTCATCTTAGGTATATAATCAATGACTCACATAGAGTTTTTGCATTTTATGATCCCAACAAATAATAAAAGTAGATTGGAGACAGCTCAAGTTTTGCCTCCTGAATCTGAAGTTTAGTTTATTCCCACACTGTAGAAATCATGAAGCACTTTTTGGGTAAATATATTGCAAACTTATCGATCTCATTCATCTGAAGAAATTTAATGACTAGCTTTAGTCCAGATTTGGTCAAATGATGGACTCCTTTAACCTAAGGCATCTAAGAAAGATGTTGCCCAGTGGACCTGGGTGTAACAGGCGTACTGAGTGGGCTTTTGTGAATGTTATGGTCTTCTGTTTGCATCTCTGCTGCCATGCAACTCGTTGAGTGTGGTTGTTTATTTTTTAAAGCTCTGAAGAAGCCAAGAGATAAGGATAAGTGCATACATGAGAGCACGTACACATTCACATCTGCGTATGTGCATGTGCCCATGAACATACACATATATAGTGACAGCAACCTTTATCTTACCTGCCTGTGACCCAGAAGCTCATGAAAATCTCTCAGAGAAAAATTCCCAGTGTCTAGTGAAAACTAATCTCTTCAGCTTATCCCTGGGATCACGTTTCATCTCTGTGAGTATGCTCCATGATAAATAATGCGTTCCTTTGATGGAAGGAATTATTTGAAAAAGCAGCTAACCTATCAAGTCTTCTCTCTCCACATTCCTGCCATTTGAGCAGTCTGACATTCACATCACCTGCTTCTAGGTCGTAAGCTCCTCATACCCTGGAAAAAATTATTTTTAAATTGTTAGCTTCCAGAGAAGTGGCTTTCTTTCTGTCTTTGGGCAAAGTGAAACTAAATAGTTTCAAGGTCATGTGAGGAATAATGTGACAAAGTTAAAAAAAATAACAATGAAATCGTCATCCTCTCTGAAAATGATTCTACCTTAAATCAGTGTTATGACTTTCTTTTCTAAGGTGACTCTTTCTTAGCTCGATCATTATTTGACGTTATTAAAGAAAACATCTTTAGAATGTTAAAAATATGCATTTCTATGTGTTATGGATGCCATTTGGAATATACAGAAGACCTAACCAGCCAGAGAGAAAAACACTGTTCTCATCTACACGTATTTCATTTTCAGGTTTTAATTGTATATTTGATATAACATAGACCATATTTTATTGACAATTTTATATCTTGCTTTCCATGGTTAATGTTTTTCTTAAAGTATTTTCTGTGTCACTAAACCTTTTAAATCTCTTTACAAATGTAATTTCTACATTAAGTCCATTCACCACAGTTCATTCAAGATTCTACTGCATTAAAGTTTGAGTTGTTTGAATTTTTATTGCCTAAAATAATATTGCGGTTACAAACATAACACTGAAATAATTTTCTGAAATTTAGAATGGATCACCTGAAATGAAGATTGTTGGGTCAGTTATTACGCATTTTTGGCTCAATTCATACTGTTGAAGTCTGTACCATTTTCCATACCCACCCACAGTGTAGGAGGGAACCACTCATCCTACCAGTTTTACCTCCTGCTTCCCTGCCATTTGAATATGCAAATGCCTTTTGAAAAATGGGGCTAAATGAAAGTCGAAATCAACTCAGGTGCTGTCCTTCTCTGCAAAGCTTCCAACTAATGAGCTGAGCATGTTCCTTTTATGCTTTTTTCCCCCGTAACAATGACCATGACTGTCCCTTCATTTGAAGACATCTTCTTTCAAGAACTCTTTTAGAGACAATGCCACAAATCACCATGGTAATGCCAGAAGGGCAGTAAATGGAGGGATGACAGATGGACGCCAGTCATATTAGTTCCTCTGTCCTGAAATATCTGTGAGAGGTAGGCAGGGGCAGACGTTATTATCCACACTTTCTGCTAAAAGATACTTTATGCTCAGGACTGGGGAAAGTCAATGATATGTAGTCAGTGGCCATGTCATTCACAGCCTTCTTCCCTTTCTGTTGGAAAGCACTACACCATCAGCTTTTATTCATTTTTATTATACTGCTGTTTTTTCCTAGGGTCCTGAATGACTTTCATGTCAAACTGAAAAAAAAAAAAAAAAAGGGGGGGAAATTTGGGCAGATGTGTGAATAACACCGCTTACCTGGGAATTGGAGATGATCTATCAGGTCTTCCAGAAACGGCCCCTTGTGGTTTGCTAATTGCCAAATACACCTCTCTTGGGTATCTCTTGCAATGTAGGAACTTTGGGCCAAATCCTTGCCTTTGGCAAGAGGAAGAAAGATGGCAGTGGAGGTCAGAGTGTCTGGGAGGAGCCTATCTCCTTATACCAAGATGGCTATGATCTTGGCAGGAGCTGCTACTCGTCACATGGCTCTCAGCATGTCCGGTCTCTGGCACTGGCTGTCAAGCTCTTCCTCCTGAGCTTAAGGAGATGGCTGAGAGTTCTGTGTAGGGATTAAGTACCTCCCCAGAAACTCTGCAGTCAGTGGCTCTTGTATTCCTGCAAGACAGATGGCAAAGTTCCTGCTTGGGTTTTGAATCCTTTATAATCATCTCCTCACACCTATAGGTTGATTTTCCAGTTTCTGACCATTGCTTCTTTTCTAGCCAGGCCCAGAATATTTACTCTTTCTGGAATTCACTCTGTGCATCTCCTCCTCTATGCTTTGCCTTTTCATTCTGTGTTTCTCCCATACTTGCTGAGCTGCTTTTCTCCATCACTCCCTGTTGGTTCAGCCACAAACTCACCATCTTTCTCCAAGCTCACAAGTAGGGCCAACATCTTAAACCAGGATGATACTCAACATGTTTCACTGACTCTCAGAAGTGGAGCAGGGTCCTGGAACCCCCAGGCTGTGTGGACCATAGACCTTGAGTTGCTGCGGGGAGGCCCAGGGGAACTGGAAGCCAAGCAGGCAATCCAACATTCCAGGGAGAGACTTAAGGGTTCTGCAGCTAAATAGCCAAAATTAGGAAGTTTCAAAGTTATAAAATTGGAACCACCAGTAGGGTGTACTAGTGTGAACCTGCTGTGTCCCTGTCTTGCCTGTGTTAACTTCACTAGATTGTCTGTGGCTTCCTGGAGCACAGGGCTAGGAAGAAGCATGGGACCAGGTCCAGACTGGGTAGAAGAAGATGTTATGATTCCTAAGCAGAATTCGTCACGGGATTGGGAAAGGAGTAGTATGGAATCTGCTCTGTGTACTGGCCCAGTCCAGGCACATTCATGATCCCACCTTCTCCCCAGGACATCTTTCAAACTCTCAGGTCCCTTATGCTTTCCTTGCCGTGAACCTCACACTTATACAACTTAGCACTTGATTCATCACCATCCTCAAAATACAGTTATTGAGGATCTGCTATATTCAGAGAAAGTGAGCCTGCCTTCAATGGGTGGGAAACTTTTTTTAAAATTAATTTTATTGGAGTATAGTTGCTTTACAATGTTGTGTTAGTTTCTACTGTATAGCAAAGTGAATCAGCTATCCGTATACATATATGCCCTCTTTTTTGGATTTCCTTCCCATTTAGGTCACCACAGAGCATTGAGTAGAGTTCCCTGTGCTATACAGTAGGTTCTCATTAGTTATCTATTTTATACATAGTAGTGTATATATGTCAATCCCCATCTCTCAGTTCATCCCACCCTCCCTTCCCCCTTTGGTATCCATAAGTTTGTTCTCTACATCTGTGTCTCTATTTCTACTTTGCAAATAAGTCATCTGTACCATTTTTCTAGAATCCACATAATGGATGGGAAACCTTTAACCCCTGTCTGTCCCCAGCATGCACACAGTGGGTACCAGGTCACCATTTCAGAACTCAGAATCCAAACCTGATGCACTTACCTAGGACAGGTCCTCATACCTGCTTTTTGCTCTCCTGGCTGTCATTTTGATTGTTACCCTTCCTCTGCTCATTTCCCTTTTTGGTTTGACACTTTTTGTTTGTTTTACCACCTTGAGGCCTCTCAGTAATCCTGCTTCTCCATTTGTTTTTACAGTCATCTCTTTTCTTTTATTGTATTTTTTAAAAATCTGTTATTGATTTACAATGTTGTGTTAATTTCTGTTGTACAGCAAAGTGATTCAGTCACACATATATATACATTCTTTTTTAATATTCTTTTCCATTATGGTTTATCACAGCATATTGAATATAGTTCCCTGTGCTATACAGTAGGACCTTGTTTACCCGTTCTCTATATAATAGCTTGCATCTGCTAATCCCAGACTTCCACTCCATCCCTCCCCCTATGGTCTTCTGCTTTCTGACTTTGACTAGATACCCTGTCCTCCACCTTCAAGGCCCACAGTGCTTCTGACTGCCATACCCTCAGCCACTGCACACTATTGGACAGACTCAAACCTAGTTTACAAGAGTTAAGAAGAAAAAATGATAGAGCTAGCAGTCAGGAAAAACTTCATGAAGGTGATGAAAGGGTAGGAACTTGCTGTGAGCTTTGAAGAAAAAGACACCTCTTAGAAAATTCCAAGTTCTTAGGAAGGCAGGACCAGCCAGATCGTGATATATGCACCAGCTCCAGGTGGGGGCATGCTATTACTCGGAA
Organism: Orcinus orca; assembly: GCF_937001465.1. Classification (NCBI taxonomy): domain Eukaryota; kingdom Metazoa; phylum Chordata; class Mammalia; order Artiodactyla; family Delphinidae; genus Orcinus; species Orcinus orca. The sequence continues at coordinate 14,232,840 of NC_064565.1, read as the reverse complement.
ACTGTATTTTATTCTAGCCTAGCTCTTTGCAAAAGTTTTTCCTATCACTCTAAGTATTGTGTAGGTTTCACAAAATAAGCATATTTTTTCTGTGTCACTTATAGTGTTGAACACTTTATGGTCAGGAAATGTACATAGAGGAAGGCACTCTGTATTGAAGAGAATATGATCTCTGAAGACAGTGAGAATAAATCCCTGCGTTAACACATAATATCTATAGAATCTGAACAAAGTTACTTAATCTCTCCGTGCTGCAGTGTCTTCAACTACAATGTAGAAATCATCATACCTACATCACATATGTACCTTGACTCCTGGGATAATGTAGGCATTGAATCACTAAGAGCTACTAATATCATCATAATGATTTTTATTGTCCTACTTTACTCACCATTTCTCATTGTATATTCCCCGTGAAGACCATAGTCCTATGATTATGTCTATCCTGTTACATAAATGGCCTTCTACGAGTACAACCCTAAAGATTTTAGATCAGTGATTATTCATACTTCAGGGGGCTCACACCCTTTAAGCAGATAAAGAAAGCTATAAACACATCTTATTTTGCATAACATTTTGGAGGCATATAGACACTCCTGAAGTCTGTCCACGGGCAGCATGTCAAGAGCTTAGCTCCAGATAAGGAGAATCATAGATAAAATTAAACTTTTTCTCTGTCTTTATATGTTCCCAGTGGTCTTACATAAATGTCCCTTGTTGAATCACCAGGGCCCTGAATAAGTAGGGGACTGACACTGTATCTGTTCCTTGTGGGACAGTGGGGCTAGCTTCTTAGAAATGCTTCACCTTTGGTCACAGGATTTAGAAGACACCTCTATCTGTCAAGGTCCGTGTTGTCTGAAAGGAAAAATTTAGTAGCTAGTAGAAAGTGGTTAACTACTAAACTGGATAAAAGATGACAGTAAGGGGTCCAGAAATAACGAGTGTGAAAAATCACGTACTTCATCTAGGCTGAGAGGGTGGACAGAGAAAGAAGTGGGGGCCAGGAGAGCTCCCCCTGACCACCTCACAGGCTGAGATCCTGACCTTTCGTTACCAGGGTAGCCTGCAGCCTGCAGATGGCCAAGAAGTTTGTCAGAGAGAGCCACTTGTGGAAGCTGCCACCAGTGGGGGACGTGTGGGCTGGAGCTCACCTGTGCAGCACTGACTCACCATCCAGTAGGACAGGAATCCAGACAAGTGCCTGCTAAACGACATGGCCCTGTAATGGCTCTCTAGCACCGTCTACCAACCAAGCCTAGACATAAGAGAAATGCTTACAGGGTACAACTCCAGGGACACAAGCATGGCGGCTTTGCAGCTGAAACTTTGACGTGGATAACTGTCACCATCTCTCATCTCTTTCCCTCCTTTTAAGATCTAGGTTAAAAATGAGAGGCCCTACAACATATTTGAACTGCCGTAGTCAGTGTGTGCTTGTGTACTTGGTTCAATGTGTATGTGTGTGTGTATACGCATGTATGCCTCTGCACCTACACACACACACACACAATTTTCTTTTCTTTAGATACAAAAAGATAAACACTAAGTGCTTTTGAAATATTTTTGTCTTTTTTCTTTACAGTTTTGAGAAAGAGATAGGATCTTTACTTTGGGGGTAAAAACAAAGTACCCTTTAAACATACACACACACACACACACACACACACACACACACACACAAAAGCGTGCAACTAGGGACTTCCCTGATGGTCCAGTGGCCAAGACTCCACGCTCGCAATGCAAGGGGTCTGGGTTCGATCCCTGACCAGGGAACTAGATCCCATGTGCTGCAATTAAAGATCCCGCATGCCACAATGAAGATCTCGCATACCGCGACTAAGACCCAGGGCAGCCAAATAATAAATAAATAAATATTTTTTAAAAAGTGTGCAACTAGCCCAAATTTTGACAGAATGATAATTCTTGGTCCTCTCCAAAGAGACAATTTGTTGTGCTCATGACTGTTGCCCACAAAAAAATAAAATAAAAGGGAAAAATAAGAAAAAAGAGACAAAAAAAAGAAAAGAAAAGAAAATGAGAGGCCCTAGATGTCAGGAAGGAGTTGGGAAGACAAATAGGAGGGGCACGCACGTTCACGGTTTCTGACTCCACAGCCTAGGCTTAGACCATAATAGCCTGTCTCACAAGTGTATGAAGTACTGCAAAACCTCAAATACAGGTCCAGGCTCTTGTGAGCATTTATTTAACTTTGTCATTACATGTTTGCTAATAGAGAATACTGAAACCACAACTATTCTCTTTTATGGGTCCACACAATTTAAAAAGCACCTCTCATATTCAAAAAGTTTAGAACATTCTGTAGGTAGAATTGCACTTGAAGTACCCAAAAAATTTACCCCTCAGATGAGAATTTGCGATGCTCCCATTCTCACAAAAATGTCTCATATTTCACCTAAAGGTTTTCTTATGTTGTTTACTCTTCTCCTTTGAAATTGTTTTATTTCCCCACGTTTCTGTCTACATTTTCTCTAACATCTTAGTTCAGCGCATCACTCCACTCCTAAGTCAGCCCATGGGGTTATCCATTATCCCCCATGCTGACCACTTGTTATTCAGTTTTCTCCCTGATGCTGTAACAAGATCCAAAATTTGCCTTGCTTTTACCCAAGGAAACAAGTCTTCTGAAGAACATTCAGATTTGTCCTCATGGCATCAATACAATGCAGTAGCTAAACATCTTTCAAAAATAATGATAATTTAAAAATGCAAAATAAAAGATTGACTAAGACTTTATGAAAGCAACTCTGAGATCAAGAACAAGGCTAAAGGGACGCATGTAACATACAGAAGCCGCATGTGATGTGTCTGACAGAAATCTCGTGCCTGATAAGATTTGAGGGTGAAGATATGCCCTCAAAGCCACCATTTACTTCAGTGATACATGCCACATGGTAGAGGCTTATAAGCACACTACGTTTGTGTAATACAATGCAAGAACCACAGCGGAGGCTCTGAGGATGGATCATTCAATGCCAGCTTCCCAACGTGAATGCAAGATCAGGCAGCCCCAGAAGACGCCCTTAGTGTTCTAGGTAGGCTTTGTGTGAATGTGCTTCACTCCACGTGCATAGGCAAATATAATACTGCATCCTGGAACAACAGCAAAAACCTATCCTGCATTCTTCCAGGAAACTAAAAAGCATGTGGATTTTATCAGATTTTGAATTCAGTGTGATGACTGGCAAAAACCATTAAGACAGTTGAAGCATTTTTTGTGTATGTTTGTCTTTACCCATAAAATTAAGTGTTTACAACCTGGGTTTGTCAATTTATGGCATGTGTATTAAATTTCAGTGCTTTGTGACCCAGATATCCCTGCAGCCCTCATAGACTGTACAGGAAGTAGTGGGTCCCCAAGTTTCCTAAGAGTTGTGAGATAATTAGGTTTGACACTGCTCTGGGAAAGCACAGCCCTCTCACCAGTGTAACTAAATAACCAACATGTGAACCAGTAAGTATCTTGACAATAATGTTTAATTTTCATTTTTGGTTAAAAAATAATGTTGCAGATGCAAACTATTATATATAGAATGGATAAACAGCAAGGTCCTACTGTATAGCACAGGGAACTATATTCAATATCCTGTAATAAATGATAATGGAAAATAATATGAAAAAGAATTTTAAAAATGTTTACAGATTATAGGGAATTTGTAAAACACAGAAAAGTAGAAAGAAAAAAAATCACCTGACTTCTCATCAACAAAGGCAACCACCACTACTATGCCAACCAAGATTTTCCAGTCTTTTCTTTTAAGGAATATTCTTTTGTGTAACTTCTTTTCTTCCTTGTTATCCATATACTCTATAATAAAAACAATAACTTGTTGAGCATTTATTATGTGCCAGATTTTTCGTAGTTATCTATTTTAATTCTTGAAATAACCCTATGAAGTGGATTTTTTTGTGGTTTCATTTTACAAATGTGAAAAATATTAAAGCAACTTGCCCAAGATATATAATCAGTAAGTGATAGAATCTGATCTCTATCCCTGGTCTTTCTGATATCCAATCCATGCTCAACTGCTGTGATATGTTTTTTGCACATTTTATATCCCTCTTTCATTACTGAGTTTCTAAATTTTAACTAAAATAAACTTACATTTTGAAAATGGTGATCAACACATGTTGAATAAGTGCATGGATTTTTTATAAGAAGAAAAAGGAGTGATTTGAATTCCTATTGAGGAATTTAGCACACGACAGATGGTAGGTGCTTAATATCTGTTGGACGTTATGTTTTGATGATTATAACCAAGGTAAACTTTCAGGGTCTGATTATCAGTGAGGAAGAACATTTCTCTTTTCAACACTAGAGCATCTTCTGAAGAGAGGCTGATCCTCTCCATACCTAATGACCTTCACAGATAATTAAAAGATCCTAGTACCATCTCACTGTTAGCTGCCTAGAGATAGAAAATTAGAAGATGATCTTTGGGATGCCTCCCTCTGCTGATGGTTTCTATTTCCCTGGATCTGGCGGAAGTGGCATGGCCTGATTAGAAAGAGCACCACGTGAGTCAGAAGATGTAGCTTCCGCATCCAATTGGGTCACTAGGTAGCTGGGTAAATTTCACAATTAACTTATTCTCCCTGGTGCTGTCTACAACTGAGACACATCCTCTAGATAATCTCTAACATACCTTTCAACTCAAAGGCTTCATTAGAGCGAATTATTTAAAATCTCTCTATCACTGTCTTAGTTTGCAGTGGCTGCCATGACAAAATACTGCAGACTGGGTGGCATGGACTAAATAATAGAAATTCCTAAACAACAATTCTTAAACTGCTTAAACAACAGTTCAAGAGGCTAGAAATCCAAGATATCAAGGTGTTTTCAGGCTTGGTTTCTCCCGAGGCCTTTCTCCTTGGCTTGCAGGTGGCCATCTTTTGGCTGTGTCCTTACATGGTCTTTCCCCTATGGGTACACATAGCTGATGTCTCTCTGTGTGTCTAAATTTTTTCCTCTTATACAGGCACCAGTCAGATTGGCTTGGAGCCTACCTTAATGGCCTGATTTTAATTTAATTGTTTCTTTAATAACTCTATCCCCAAACACAGTGCCATTCTGAGGTACAGGGGTTAGGGCTTCAATATAGGAATTCTGGGGAAATGCAATTCAGCCCAAACCAATCACTTAAAATTTTATTATCTGGAGGCCACTTAAAGTGCTTGTCTGCTATTATGAAAACACCTCCACACCCTGCCATACAAAACAAAAACACAGGGCCTGCAGCCTCATGAAGTAGTTAGGGACCCTGACCCCTCTTACTCTGTGGCTTTCATCCTGAGGGTCCCAATAGGCTTCTGGAACTGAGGTATCATGGCTGCATACAAAGCTGCAGAAACGAGGAAGACAGGGAGATAAAAGGAACATCCCTGCCAGCTGGATCAGCTCCCACTCAATGCTCCCGCCATGACTGGCCTAATGGGCCAGACTTAGACACCTGGCCACACATACCTGCAGAAGCAAAGAAATGTAGTCACCTGGTTGAGCACATTATTGCCTCAAATAAATTGTAGACTTCTACTACACAGAAAGGCAGAGAATGGGGAGATTTTGAGCATATAACTAGAAATCTCTACCAAAATTTCTTTGAACAATATATGGGTGTCCTCATGTAAGACATGGTACAATTTCTATTTTAGTGTCCAGGTTGGAAAGCACAATTCAACCATCACCATTATAATGATGCTCTAGAGTTGTATTGTCCAATATGGTACCTGTGTGTGGCTAGGGGTACTTGAAATGTGGCTAGACCAGATTGAGATGTACTGTAATGACAATGATTTTAATATCAGGTTTAAATAATATTTGTATGTATTGACTTAAATAACCCAATATTCAAATTTAAATTAAGTTCATCTCTTTCATTTCACTTTTTTAATAAAGCACCAGAAAATTTTTAATTGCATATGTGGCTCCCATGATATTTCTGTTGGACAGTGTTGATCTAGTATATCTTCACCCCAAATAGAAGTATTCTAATGGCAGCCTTTTTTTGAAAAAATTACTTTTATTTGGAAAAAATTTTTAATGTTTATCTAGAGATTAACAGCAGTAATCAGAATTAGAAATTTTTTTTCCCATTTTATAAGTCATTATTAATGAAATTGAGAAGCTGACTTTTGTAATATACTCATTATTGAGCAGGAAATTTGCTTAGTTTTACAGGCCAGTTAGTGGTACTTGCCCTTCATGCACACTTGCTACTTTTCCAATCTGTACCCAAGAATCAAGAAGCCCTTATTATGTTTTCAGAGCTAAGAACATTTGTTCCTCCCTGAAGTAAATTTAATATAAAAAAGCACCATACACATTCACGTAGAGTGGAAAGATGTTTTGTGTGAGGGCTAAGTAAAGTTATTTGGAGAAGTAAGTTTACTCAAAAGGAAAATGTACATACACACACACACACACACACACACACACACACACACCACCACCACCACCACCACCTTCCTTATTATCGTAATGACTTGTTACCTATTTGAAAAGATACATGCACCTCAATAGCCAAGACAGGGAAACAATGTAAATGTCCATTGACAGATGAATGGATAAAGAAGATATGGTCTATCTATCTATCTTATATCTATATATACATATGCACACAACAGAACATTACTCAACAATAAAAAGAATGAAATAATACAATAATGCCATTTGCAGCTATATGGATGGACCTAGATATTATTATACTAAGTGAAGTAAGTCAGAAAGAAGAAGACAAATACCATATGATATCATTTATATGTGGAATCTAAAATATGATACAAATGAACTTATCTATGAAGGAGAAACAGACTCACAGACATAGAGAACAGACTTGTGGTTGTCGAGGGGGAGGGGAGGTGGGGGAGGGATGGATTGGGAGTTTGGGATTAGCAGATGCAAACTATTATATATAGAGTGGATAAACAAGGTCCTATGAGAATGATACTCAATATCCTGTAATAAACCAAAATGGAAAAGAAAAAAAAAAATGACTCGTTACCTTTGCCTCCTTGAGTGTAATAGGTGCAGGACAAAAACTTGCAGTAGCGGGGGCAAGCAGTTCTGAAATTATGCAGAAATAGAAACCATTTGAAAAATAATAGTCATTGGGTTTCATATCCAGCTGCTTCTAACCCTACTTGGATTAACTGCTGTTATTTCTTTCTCTCAATAATCCATGCAAATGCCCTTGATAGCAGTTCTAATCCTGAATAGGGTTGTCTTGAAAGCTTTCAAATAAAATAATATTTGAAAACTATATCTCTAAAATTTACATTACAAATTTGTACTTCATTTTAAGTACATTGGAAATAGAGAAAAATTTAACTATGTAAATCAAAATCAACATGATTCCATCACTCAGAGAGAGCCACTATTTAGCAAATTAATCTCCGTTCTGTAGTTACATATTTATATAGGTATATTTTGTCTGATTCATATGTGTAAATTTGTATTCTGTTCATTTCATTTGGTATTGTATTATAAGTGACTTTCATGTTTACCATAAACATTGTTATTAGTGGCAGCAAAATAGTGTGTCAAATGGGTATACCGTAATTTACTTAACTATTCCTTTAATTTTAGATCCAGGTTTGTATTATTATAAATAATGGTGCTTAGTGTATAAATCTCAGTCCAATTTCAGATTATTTCCTGAAAATAGATTTCTAGAAGTGAAAGTAAAGTGTCAAAAAGGATTATTCATATTCCTAAACTTCTTGATTCATATTTCCAAATAGCTTTGCACAATATTTAGAAACAGAAATGAGAGTGTTCAGAATAGAGTTATGACTTTATCTTGTGCCTGAAAACTAAGAGGTTATCAGTTGAACCACGGGTCTATTTTTCATTCCCTTCTGCTCCCCCATTCCCAAGGATTTCCTCTGGGTTTCACCTCTGGTTGAAAATCATCACTATTTGGCAAAGCCAGAAACTCAGGTGGGGATATTCACCTTTGACACATAGGACATAAGCACAAAACACAGGACCTGAAACAGAGACACACACAGGCAGAGAGGCAAAACTGGATCCACAGCCAAGGAGCTGAAGCAAGGAGGTAGCAGGCTTAGGATGGCAAAAGAGTCAAGGCAAGAGTCTATGAGGATGAAGGCTGTATGGGGCTCTAAGTGGGTCCCTGTTTACTGGTGCTGGCAGGCAGCCAGCTCTTGGGAGGTCAGAGGAGAGGGCCATGCGGGGGACCACCTGCCAGCCTGCCCATGCCCTTTGGCCATAAGTGGGGCATTCTTTCTGATACCAAGCAGGACCCTGTGAGGCACCTGAGCACAAAAGCCTTTCTGGGTCCCCTGCTTATTGATTACAGGAAATAGGTTTCATTCAGCCTCCATGACCCTCCTTGAGTTCCAAAGGGCAGGTTCAAACAGTTGCTAATCAGGGAAGAGAGGGGATGCAGAGACAAGGGAGGAGCAGGCAAGAAACAATAGTGCAGCCTTGGGGCAGGGTCCTGGTTCCCCCTTAAGGGATACACATAACAATATCTTTGAGCTGTTCTGCAGATACTAAAAACCCCCCGCCAGCTGGGAGAAATGAACTGTATGTTGCCCACAAGCATATAGACCCCAGACCAGTTGGAACCAGAAATTTGATGATGCCGACTCCCAATGACCTCACCACCAGCCAATCAGAAGAATATCCACGAGCTGACCATGCCCTGCTCCTTGAACCATTACTATAAAGCTCCTCACTACCCCCTTCAGGCTGGAACACACAGTTTTGAGGGCATTAGCCTGCTCTGGCCCCCTTGCCTGGCAGAGCAATAAAGCTATTCTTTTCTACTTCACCCAAAACTGTCTCTGAGATTTAATTCGGTGTCAGGGTACAGAGGCCAGATTTGGCTTCACTTCCAATATTAAAAATGCTTCTTTCTTGGGTGTCCCTTACATGAAACCACAAGGAACATGATCTTCATCCTTGAAGGCCTTCTTTGGCAGAAAGAAAACATTGCCTGTGTTTACTATTGCCATGCCCATCTTCCCAGTGCTGTTCTCTGTTTTCTTTCCTTCTGCTCCAATTCAGCTCCCATCCTCACTCCTTCCTATTTATCCTCCCAAGCTCAGATGAAAAGGGACTACATAAAGCCCTGCTACATGCTGACCCAGAAACATAGACTTACCTCTCAGTGCACCCTATCGCAGGTGTGATGACATGTCCTACGGCCTTCATTCTAATGCAATGCAAGCTCCAGGTGGGCAAGGCCTGAGCCTGCCTGTCTCCTGGGTTGTGTCCTTGTCACTGGGACAAAGCTTGGATCATTTGAGCAGCTTAATAAATACCTGTTGAACAAACAAACAAACAAAATGAAGGAATCTATCTTCCCCCAAATGTGGAAAAGAGCCTTCATTCGGTCACCTGCTCCCCTGAGTGTGTGAAATCACAAAGATAGCTTTAGCTCCCAGGGCTGCCTTCCCCTACATTTGCTGAGAGCATGCCAGTCAGTCCTGGTAGTTTTCAGACAAATCGAATTAGAAATGGTTGTACTCATTTGGAAAATCAAGAACTGGCTTTGAAATCTTTCCCCACATATTAGATTGAATCAAGATCGTTTCCCCCCAGCTCATAAATGCTTGATTGGCTTTGCTTGATGCCTTGTGATGGAAACACAGCCTTGCATTGCTAGCTCTATGTTTTACTCACCAGCGTGTTGTGATGTCTGGATTATGATTAAAAACAATAAAAACAAAACAAACACACACAATGAAAATGCTTGGTAAATAACAGCTCAGCACAGTAAAAGTTGGAAGTGCTTTAGGAAACACTAAAACCATCAAGGTAAGCAGAATTTCAAGCTAGGTCTGCCGTATTCCCTTGAGGTCTTAAAATTTGATTTTCTGGTACAGCAGGTCAGCCATACCTGACTTATCAACTCTTTTCAGGACCCCAGGAAGGGATGAGCTGGGACTTGGCTGTGACAACATTTGAGGAGTCCCAGTGAGAGCAGACTGGCACTTACCCTACACCTCCCTTGCTCACCCATGTATTCCTTGCTTTAGCTTCTACCTTAGTCCCCAGACTCAAATCAGACTCATACTACTTTTGGTCCAGGTCTATTCCTAGCCTACCTCCACCTGTGACCTCAGGTCTTTTTTAACAGACAAAGAATGGTCCACTCTTTATTTTATTTTATATATATTTTTAAATTTATTTTGTTGAAGTATAGTTGATTTCCAATGCTGTGTTAGTTTCTGGTGTACAGCAAAGTGACTCAGTTATACATGTATATAATAGTTTGCATCTGCTAATCCCAAACTCCCAGTCCATCCCTCCTCCAACTCCCTCCCCCTTGGCAACCACAGGTCTGTGAGTCTGTTTCTGTTTCGTAGATAAATTCATTCATGTCCGATTTTAGATTCCACATATAAGTGATATCATATGGTATTTGTCTTTCTCTTTCTGACTTACTTCACTTAGTGTGATAATCTCTAGGTCCACCCATGTCATTGCAAATGGCGCTGTTTCATAGAATGTCCACTCTTTAAATCCCTTTTATTTTTCTTTCTCTTTTTCTGTGTGGGCAGATGGAGAGTTCTCAGATGACAGACAGCTGGGTGCCCTGGGTGTCAGAGGACCGGGGTCTCAGATCTGGCAGCTCAATTTCTGGTTTGTGCCACCCTTCCTGCTAATGCCAATCTGCACTGCCACCCCACCCCACATCAGAGGTACAGTGAGGGGATGGGCTCTTCCCTTTTGGGGGAGTGAACTGCAACTGTGCTTGCATGTGCCTGGAGTCTGTAGGCTGCCAGGAGGCACAGGGCTCTGGGGCAGTTTTCCCCCACCCTCCTAGGGAGCCAATCAGACTGTCTGCCAAAGTCTAAGACCATAGCATCCCAAATGCATCAATTCCATGGCACATCCTGGTGGCCAGTAGGTCCTCAGGGCTTGGCTCCTCTCTTATCTCTGTCCTACTCTTCCCAGGGCACTCAAGCCCAGAGCAGGGTCTTACTGCTCAGCTGGTGAGCAGTGTTTGCTGGGTGAAATAAAGTACCAGAAGAAGAGAGTCAGGAAGTGTTGGCAAATGACCTGATTGAGAATGAGTTAGAGGCCAATGACATTGCCTTCTCCTCACATGCGTTTTATCTATAACTTCTATATTTTCAGATTATAATTTAAAGCAGAGCAGAGGATAACTTTCTGGTGCCTTCTGCAAAAGACCTAACTGGCTTGAATCACTATCCCAGGCAGTAGTAGGTGTCTTTGTAGTGAAGTGAGTCCAGAAGGAACGCACTTGCCAAACCAAAATAACTAGACAAAGATGGCACGCCTCTTCTCTGGTCAAAGTTTGACTGCGGGAAAATGCCCACCAATGAGAAATACCTATTAGCAATTCATCAGTGATTGGCCCCTTTATCTATAACCTATGGTCTATGCAGCCGATACAAGATCAGCAAGTAAGTAACAATTTTGAAAGAGAGTGGATTCTTGCCATAGAGATAAGGCAAAAGCAAAGCCCAGGTAGAAATTTAGGCACAGTTAGCTTTTGCTGTTAAGGTCTAAAATTTGCCATGTACATCCATGGCCTCAACTGAAATAAGCAAAGGATTATGTTCAATCCTAAAGCTGTGAAATAGGCACTAATTCAGTCATTTTTAAAATGTCTTTCTTCTCAGTCTTGTTTTAGCCTAGTCAATTTTGGCATTTTTGTCTTTACACTATCTGAGACCTGGCTAAAATACCAGGTGTCCAATGAACAAGTGGTGATAGATTCCATGTTTAGGAATCTTTGACAAACACAGAGATCATTAGATCACTGTGTAATACATTTCTGTCTGTTCCATCTACCATATACCCACATTTAGACCATGATGATGTTTCCCCCATTGTAAGCAGAACAGCATCTTCTAAAGTTGGTCCCTCATACATGTGATAAACCCTGTCTGTGACAGTTTATCTGATCCATTCCGTAGTCACATAACACAGACTTAAGTGGTACTAAGTTCTCTCTGATCCTCCTTACCCATGAGGCACTAAGAGACCACAGTAATTATGCTATTACTCTAAGAGCTTCGTTTGGATGAGTTCCCCCACCATGGAGGAAAGATTTTAGTTGGATGCCTTTTACTGGATTTCAGTCAGCATTTGACAAACTTCTGATATGGTGGCAGAAAGACCTGGATACATTTGGAAGGAGGCTGCAGCTGAGAACCTGTGTTTTCTCTCATTGTTTTCCTCTGATTTTCTTTGCACTGCCCTTGGACCAGCACCCAGCTACATGGCTTACATATAATTTCTCCCGTTTTATTATCTCCAAGAAAGTTTCAACCACCTTAATTCCTGATACATTTCCGCATTAACCTAGCATTCTCTTTGTATTTTAGGATGCTGTTTCTTGAGAGGTGGGCAGGAGGAGGAATAGTCAATCAGGTAGCTGTTATACCCTGGTAAACATGTTTTTTATTTTTTAAATTGGGCTTCCCTTTTAAAAATATGGACCAGTATCATCTTCTGCTTACTTGCTTTAAATATATATATTATAATTATCTATGGAGACTCTTGCTGTATTCCCTGAAGTTAGAAAGGAACTGGTAGGGAAAAGTCTTAGGTTTCCTTTCTTATGCTTTGAAGCATTATTTTAAAAACGTCTTAAAAAGCAAGTACTTGGTTACACTTCTCACTCCAACATTGGAAATGATTCTGTTGATGCCTATCCCCCCTCCTAAGAGAAGATAGATGACAAGAATATGGGTTTTCAGTCTCAGATGCCCAAAGAATGAGCGCCCTTGTGGGAATCTGTGAACCACCCAGTCCACCAGCCTCGGGTTACAAAAGAGGAAACTAAGATTCTTGAGGTCACTGGCCTCAGGTCACCCGAAAAAGTGGCAGATCAGGAAAAAGAAAAACGAGGCAAGAACAGTGCTAGACACAATGCCCATGTTCTCATTTGATCCTACATCAACACTCTACCATTATTCTCGCAGCTATAGTAGCAAAAATTAAGGAATCAGAGAGACCATATGGTTTTCCTGGTAAATATTCATGATAAGAATCTGATTCTGCCTAAATTGAACAATTTCACTTTCCTCTCAGAATTCAAAGCCAGATGCTCTCTACCCAACTACAGATGAATTTTTATGAAAAGCCTATGCAAGTAGTAAAGAGTAGCTAATTATTACGAGGCAGTCAAAGCGATAATGATAAGTGTATGGTAACACTTGTATGAATATGTGAATAAATGGTCTAGGGACACAAACCATTGGGACCTGGTGAAGAAGGCAGCCACCTCGGGGTTGGGGAGGGTCTGAAAAGGCCCCAGGAATGGGCCAGGAGGAAGGAGGGAGGGGGTGTGAGGGTGGGTGCAGAGGCCCGAAGAGGTCACTCCTGGTGGAGGGAGAAAGGCAGGAAGTATATTGAGCGGACTGGTTGCCATAGTAACCACACACATGGATTGGATGAATGAGCTTAAGAACTTGCATTTGCTGTCAGTGTCTTCATACAGGAGTGGGAGGGGCCACCAATCAAGGCAGGTGATGGTCAACCCACAGTGCAGGGCCATCCCTGGTCTGTGCTATTTGAGGTCCCTAGGCAAGCAGAGGAGAGTGGAAGCCCCTCAACCCTGCACAGCACCTACTATCAATTTTACCTGCAGACTATCTGTTTGCTGTTCTCCCTCACCATTCTAGACAGAGCCCTCCACAAACCCTTAAGTGCCCGAAGTATGGCCCTTGAGCATCCTTTCTTGCACACAGTGCATACTCTATTCCATACCTACAGCCCCCTGAGGGATGCATCTCAAGCACAATATGATCCTACTGCCTAATCTATACATCAGTTCTCTCTTCACCCCTTTCCATTCTGTTTTGTCCATAGGATCAAGTTCTAGTACCTCGACATGGTCTAAAGTCTTAATGATTGCATCCCTTCCTGCCCTTCCCACTGGATCTTGCCTGCTGTTGTGCTGGCTTCTGAACTGCCGTCAGCTGACCTTCTGGCAGGTCCTTGTATATACCGCCCACCTTCCTGTCTCTGACCTTAGAAACTGCATTCCCTCTCTCCTCGGATAAAACTTCTGCTCACTTTCCAATTAGTTACAACTTCTCTCCTGTAAAATCTCAATTCCAATGTCACTTCCCTAAGGAAGGCTTTTGTAACCCTCCAGATTAGAAGAGGCTTCCTTTGTGTGAGACCTCATGTACTGTTTCTTCATAGCAATTAATAGTGTGGAGGTTTTTCTCTGCCCTCCAAAGGGAGGGCCTGCTTGGGGAGGATGAATCAATGAAAAAGGCTTGCCTCCTCCCACTGACTTCTTGTGTTTTAAGGTCCTGACCATTCTTAGGAGTCCATCAAGCTTCATGAATCAGATAGGGGACAGTACAGCTCTTGTTGTTAATGGTAGAAAACAAAGTGTTTTTCCATAGAAATGGACAGTCTCTCTAAGACGGTCTATGAACAGATCTTAGAGTTTCAGCGTTCTGTGCTCCATCCATAGAAATCAAAGTCTTTTGTCTGAGAAAAGAGGTGGGACGGGAACTTCTGTGTTTTGAAGGTTGCAAAGGAAAGGCCATGGTGGACCCCAGAGAAGGAAAGTGGACATGGTTTGGGGGACCCCGAGGGACAGATGGGCCCGTCACTTCTGTATACCTTATCTTTTGGAAAAGAATGAGCATGTATGAGCATGAAAGCATTGGGCACTAAGAACTGCCATTTGGGGGACAAAGAGAGGCCCCCACTTATAGGTACCACTGACCTGTGGCTCAGTGGAGCCATTGTCCCATGGAGGGTCACCATCCAACCGGGGCCTGGTGGTGGTGTCAGGTGAGGCACATCAGACACCAAGGATTTAGACTGTTAAGTGTAGAGTGACTTCCTTTTGGGACAGTGAAAGACCCTGTAGATCTTGTAATATATTCAGGGAAAGAGAGACCATGGCAGCGATACTGACTTTCTTGCAGTCTCATCTATAGGATCAGGACTGGCTGATTTACCTTGAAGATTTGACCACCATAGTGCATCCCTGTGTCATGGGATACTTTGCATCAGTTACAGTCAAAAATGTACATTTAATGACTATAGACTGAAAAGGAACAGGATCCCATTTACGTGTATAACTTATAAAGCCCTGTGCTTAGCGCATTGTTTTACAATGTTGGAGAAATCTTGAATGCATGTTGAAACCCCTACTGAATTAAATCTATAGTAGAATGGAGAGTCTGAGGCATGGAGTGTCCTTCTTCACGGGGATGGGATGAAAGTTGAATTAATGGATTAAGCTGGTATATAGGGTAGAATACAGTCTGTTGACTTTTTGCTGCTCTCTGTTTTGACACCTTTCTCAAGTACATTGTCTTCTCTCTCTTTTTTTAACAATTTTGTCATCTTTAAAATTGAAGTATAGTTGATTTACAATGTTGTGCTAGTTTCAGGTGTACAGACACACGCACACACATACATATATATATTTCAGATTCTTTTCCCTTATAGGTTATTACAAGATAGTGAGTATAGTTCCCTGTGTTATACAGTAAATCCTTATTGATTATCTATTTTATATATAGTAGTGTGTATATGTTAATCCCAAACTCCTAATTTATCCTTCTCCCACCCTTTCCTCTTTGATAACTGTAAGTTTGTGTTCTATGTCTGTGGGTTTACTTCTGTTTTGTAAATAAGTTCATTTGTATCTTTTATTTTAGATTCCACAAATAAGTGGTATCATATGGTATTTGTCTTTCTCTGACTTACTTCACTTAGTGTGATAATCTCTAGGTCCATCCATGTTGCTGCAAATGGCATTATTTCATTCATTTTAAGGCTTGAGTAATATTGTCTTCTTGCATGCTCTTTCTAAGTCATTGCTGGGGACTCCCTCAAATGCTGTCTTGAGAAGGATTCTGGAGTCACAAATGGCATTATTGAAAATGATTCAATAGTCCGTGTTGATTTCAAAAGTACTACTTTTTCATTTAGCTAATTTCTTCTTTCTCTCCATTGTGGTGAATGGGGCTGAGTATCAGTGCCTCTTGACACTTTGGCATTTCTGCCAGCAACCAGCACAGCTGAGATGGATGTGGAACGGGGCAGGGGGTGCTGCACAGCAGTGTGACAAACAGCTCAGCCCGGAACACTCACATTTGTCAGGAGAGTTGGGTCAGATTGGGTGTAAACGGCATTTCCCATCTACTCCCATCTCTCTCTCGTACTTGCCCTTGGACCTACCATTGGAGAACAGAGCAGGGAAGTGCTCTAAAAACAGAGAAGTTTTGGACAGCTCAGGCAGCTGCATGGACACAAGGGCAACAGAGGACAGCATGAGGGAAATGTGGGAGACGGAGTGGAGAGCACGGCCTGCAGTGATGTGGAGACACCGTCCAAAGACAATGCATTTCCAAGTCCACCTGCTCCCTGTTGAACAAAGCATTGATCCCCACACCTGGCCTTACCTTAACCAGTGAGGATCCCTGAAGCATTTATTTGAAGTTCTTGCCACCAGGATCTTGCTGGGGACCTGGAGTGTCCCCTGAGTGCCTCTCAAGGGCTTCTGGGTTCCCTGGCCTATTTCAAAGTTACTGGGGCCCATTAGACTTTCAGTGGAATGCAGGGGACAATCTCAGTTCCTCTAGACCCCCACTTTCCTGAGGACCACCCTCCATGATTGTCTCTCCAGAGAACACTCACAAAATGGCTTGAGTCGAGCTAAATATTGGACTTTTTTAAGGGTTTTTTAAAATTGAAAAATAGCTGATTTACCATGTTGTGTTAGTTTCTGGTATACAGCAAAGTGATTCAGTTATACATATATATATTATTTTTCATATTCTTTTCATATGGTTTTTTACAGGATATTGAATATAGTTCCCTATGCTCTACAGTAGGACTTTGTTGCTTATCCATTCTAGTTTGCATCTGCTAACCCCAAACTCCCAATCCATCCCTCCCCTGCACCCCCTCCCCCTTGGCACCCACAAGTCTGTTCTCTGTGTCTGTGAGTCTGATACACTGGATTTTAAATCAAGCAGGAAGGGGTGTTTTACAAAGTCCTGGGCTTCTACCTTCAGCCTTGTCACCTTTCCCCCTTCTACACAGCCTCAAACTTTGGGTACAGCTTTGCTGTGGCAAATTGTTACCAGAGGAGGTGACACTGACCTCAGGAAAAGTAAAGGGCAAGAAGAGTTACTGCTACTCCCAAGTTCCCTGTGGGAGCATTTGTGATTTTACTTTGTTTAAAAGACAGCCTTGCCTCAGTTAATCTGCCATAAGTGGGGATATTTCATCTTGAAAGGATATCAACCAGAAATCCAAAAATGCAGATTAAGGGGCAGTGGGGCATGGAGGAGAGAGAGCCAGGTGCTTGCTCTGGGCTGGGGGCAGGTGGTGGCGGAGAAGGAGGAGCAGAAGACCAGCAGGATGCAGTGGCGGCGTCCTCGCTGGGGTGATGGTGCAGGTGCAGGTGCTTGTGCAGAGCTGCCTGGCTGAGCGGTGCCTGGTGCGGGGTCTGCAGCACTGCCGATTCTCTCCCGGGGGCAGGGGGCGGGTGGGAAATTGCTGAGCAGGTTGATGAGTGGCAGCAGCAAGAGCCTGGAGCACGAGTAAAGCTGCACCATGCACCTGCTGGATGACAGTGAGTACACCTGCACCATCCAGGGAGATCCAGGATGGCAGAAGAGTAGGTAGACGTGGAGTTCATCTCTCTCCATGGGTGCATCAGGAATACATCTATAGATGCGACAATTCTCGCAGAACACCAGCTGGAAACTAGCAGAAGACCTTGGACACTGGAAAGGACTATAAAGATCCTTGCATAACTGAGATGAGCGACTTGCAGAGTCTTGGCCCCTCGACCAGAAGTCGGGCCTGAGGCTCTGGAGTGGGAGCACCAAGTCCGGGATGCTGGGCCACTAGAGAATTCCCAGCCCCAAGGAAGGTTAATCACCGAGAACCCTCACGGAGGCCTCTATCTGAATCCAAGACCCAGCTCCACCCAATTGCCAGCAGCTCCCAGTGTTGGACCCCTCACACCAAACAAGAAACAAGACAGGACACAAACCCACCCATCAGCACACAGACTACCTAAAGTCATACTAAGCTCACAGACACCCCAAAACACAGCACTTGACAAGGCCCTGCTCTTCAGAGGGAAAAGACTCAGCTCCACCCACCAGAATGCAGATACCATTCCCTCCCATCAGGAAGCCTACACAAGACACTGGACCAACCCCACCACCAGGGGCAGAGAACAGAAGCAAGAGGAACTATGACCCTGCAGCCTAGGGAAAGGAGGCCTCAAATACTGTAAATTAGACAAAATGAGAAGACAGAAAAATATCCTACAGGCAAAGGAGCAAGATAAAAACCCACAAGACCAAACAAATGAAGAGGAAACAGGCAAACTACCTAAAAATTCAGAGTGGTGATAGTAAAGATTATCCAAAATCTTGGAAATAGAATAGAGAAAATACAAGAAATATTTCACAAGGACCTAGAAGAACTAAAGAGCAAACAAACAGTGAGGAACAGCACAATAACTGAAATTAAAAATACTCTAGAAGAATCAATAGCAGAATAACTGAGGCAGAAGAACAGTAAGTGAGCTGGAAGATAGAATGGTAGAAATAACTGACGCATAGCAGGATAAAGAAAAAAGAGTGAAAAGAATGTAGGACAGTCTCAGAGACCCCTGGGACAACATTAAGCACACCAACATTCGAATCATAGGCTTCCAGAAGAAGAAGAAAAAAAGAAAGGGTCTGAGAAAATATTTGAAGGGATTATAGTTGAAAACTTATGCAACATGGGACAAGAAATAGTCAATCAAGTCCAGGAAGTGCAGAGAGTCCCATACAGGATAAATCCAAGAAGAAACATGCCGAGGCACGTATTAATCAAACTAACAAAAATTAAACACAAAGAAAAAATATTAAAAGCAGCAAGGGAAAAGCAACAAATAACATACAAGGGAATCCCCATAAGGTTAACAGCTGATCTTTCAGCAGAAACTCTACAGGCCAGAAGGGAGTGGTAAGATATATTTAAAGTGAAGAAAGGGAAAAACCTACAACCAAGATTACTCTACCCAGTAAGGATCTCATTGAGATTCAACAGAGAAATCAAAAGCTTTACAGACAAGCAAAAGTTAATAGAATTCAGCACCATCAAACCAGCTTTACAGCAAATGCTAAGGGAACTTCTCTAGGCAGGAAACACAAGAGAAGGAAAAGACTTACAAAAACAAACCCAAAACAATCAAGAAAATTGTAATAGGAACATACATATCATTAATTACCTTAAATGTAAATGGATTAAATGCCCCAACCAAAAGACACAGACTGGCTAAATGGGTACAAAAAGAAGACCTGTATATATGCTGTCTACAAGAGACCCACTTCAGACCTAAGGACACATACAGACTGAAAGTGACAGGATGGAAAAAGATATTCTTTGCAAATGGAAATCAAAAGAAAGCTGGAGTAGCAATACTCATATCAGAAAAAACAGCCTTTAAAATAAAGACTATTACAAGATACAAGGAAAGACACTCTATAATGATCAAGGGATCAATCCAAGAAGAAGATGTAACAATTGTAAATATCTATGCACCCAACATAGGGGCACCTCAATACATAAGGCGAATGCTAACAGCCACAAAAGGGGAAATCAACAGTAACACAATAATAGTAGGTGAATTTAACACCCCACTTACACCAATGGACAGATCATCCAAACAGAATATAAATAAGGAAACACAAGCTTTAAATGACACATTAGACCAGATGGACTTAATTGATATTTATAAGACATTCAATCCAAAAACAATAGAATACACTTTCTTCTCGAGTGCACACAGAACATTCTCCAGGATAGATCACATCTTGTGTCACAAATCAAGCCTCAGTAAATTTAAGAAAATTGAAATCATATCAATCTTCTTTTCCAACCACAACAGTATGAGACTAGATATCAATTTAAAAAAGCAGATTAAAACAGCAATGGGATATCAAAAGCAAGCTGGTAGATGTTTTTTTTTAACAGTGGTACCCAGTTCAGAGGAGGAAGTCCTCAGAGATGGCTGCCAAAAGCCTCCATGTCAGACAAACATAGGTTTGTCCCCCATTGTCACTGCTAAGGAGGACTCTGGCTTTTGTTGAATCACCTAGCTTCTCCAAACCCAATCTGTGCATTTTTTAAATGAACGCAGTGTCATTGTGTAGAATACATGAGATATGCACGTTAGCACTTAGCCTAATGCCAAATGCAGTATAAACTGTGGGCAATTTCTTGATGGATATCAAGGGCCTTACCCTTTGACACATTAATTAACTTCTGGGGATCTAGCCTAAAGAGAAGAACACATCTAAACAACTACAAAAAATGATCAATGCAAGAATATGCTCATAGCGGTGTGCTTGATGAGTGCATCATTAGAAATGTACTATTGGGAGAAGTTTGTTTGGAAACTGCTATTTGTTTTCAGAAATGCAGGACTATCACTAACAAATATATTTGGGACCTAAGGATGTTTTTTTCAGGATTATGAGGCTGTACAACCTGAAGGATTAATCTGTTCTAGGACTAGGAGCTGTCCTAGGTATCTAACCCCACTACCTGGCCACTTTACTGCAAAGTTGAATTCAGGCAGCCAGGCAAGCCAGGGCATTCCTCTTTCAGAAATCCCTGTCTTTTTTTTTTTTTTTTTGCAGAAGTGGCACTGGCTATGGAAATAGGTGGAGCTTAGCCTCTTTCATTGGGATTGAGAGATTTACAGGGAACATGGTGTGTCTATGAATAGAACAGACTGTGTTTGCCAAGGGGGAAGGGGAGTGGAGAGGGATGAATTGGTAGTTTGGGATTAGCAGATGCAAACTAGTACATATAGACTGCATGAACAACAAGGACCTACTGTATAGCACAGGGAACTATATTCACTATCCTGTAGTAAAATATAATGGAAAGGAACATGAAAAAGAATGAATATATATATATATATATATATATATATATATATATATGACTGAGTCACTTTGCTATACAGTAGAAATTAACACAACATTGTAAATCAATTATAATTCAATAAAATAAGTTAAAAAAAGATGTGTCTATGACTATTTAGAGGAAAATACTGTATTACACTTACCTGAATAAGCTCACTGCATTGTTGTAGAGGTTGGCTATAAAAATTACAAATGGCTTTCATATTGTAACACCTATTCATAATCTAGACGGTATTCCAGGCTTTCTCCTATTCATCTAGTAAAAGTGACTCCAGCGCATGGCTCAGCTGGGCACATATATACATTTGTCTATTTTCCTGTAACTTCCTCAAGTAAACTCGGACCCATTTTCCCTTACTTATGCAAAGGATAATCTTCTTCCACTTCTTCCTGCTTCTAGTCTACACACACTTAATACGCCCCACTTCTGGTCCTCTCATGCATCCCCCCCTCGACTCCCCAATGTTACTAAAAATACTCTTAATACATTAAAAATCTGGCCAATGTAACTTTACTGCTTCTAACTTTGAATGATAATTTTGGCAAGCATAAACTCACCTGCTTTATGGTCCTTGGTCCTCTCTGTCCCACTGCAAGTTCAGAAATGACTCATTCCCCAGGGATGCCATTTTGCTAATTTTTCCAAGCCTTTGCAAACACCATGCCATCTGCTGAGAAGGCTGACCAGGCACTCACTCTTGTCTTTCCCCACTTCCTTCCAGGAAAGCATCGCCTCCCTTGTGAAACCTTTGCTTCTTTAGCTATTTCTTCTACCAGGCTGCCCTGGGGACATTCCATATTGTAACAAAGTTTTCTCATACGTATCTCTTTGAAAGGTATCCCAGTGCTTGGCACTTAGTTGACTTGCAGTACAGCATTATTCAATGAATGAATGTAATTAGTTTTATCTCTGGATCCCTAGAAACTTCTGATGCTTCCCATGCCCCCACCCACCTGGGTCTTGGATGACCCTCTTTGCAGATAGCACCATGATGCAGAAAAAAGAATGGAAAACAATCTTGTGGGTGTGTCTGAACAAAGCTGACATATTTTTCCCTTTAAGATCTTGCTGCTGTATGTAAAATGATCCTGAAATTAAGGTCAGCTCCAGGTGGTTGTTTATATCAGCTGTCAGATTGCAGAATAAAAAATGACTTTTATATATTTGATTTTTATTGTTTTCCAGGGCAATGTCACATTTTCCTGCTCTGAACCACAAATTGTTCCCATCACATTTGTCAACTCGAGCAGCAGTTATTTGCTGCTGCCCGGCACCCCCCAAATCGATGGGCTCTCGGTGAGTTTCCAGTTTCGAACGTGGAACAAGGATGGTCTGCTTCTGTCCACGATGCTCTCTGAGGGCTCAGGGACCCTGCTGCTGAGCCTGGAGGATGGAACCCTGAGACTCGTGATTCAGAAAATGACAGAACGTGCAGTTGAAATCCTCACAGGTACTGTCCACTGACAACTTCTATGTCGTTTCTTGTTCAGCCAAGTCGATACATGTTTGAGAATCTGACCAAAACATACAGGCTCCAGCTCCCAGGGGTGTGAGATGACCAGTCTTCACAAATTTACTCTAAGTCTGAAGAACCAACATTTGTTTCCGTTTTTTCTTCTTTTATAAATTTTGTATTGGAGTATAGTTGATTTACAGTGTCGTGTTAGTTTCAGGTGTACAGCAAAGTGATTCAGTTATACATAGACATGTATCTATTCTTTTTCAGATTCTTTTCCCATCTAGGTGATTACAGAGTATTGCATATACTTCTCTGTGCTATACAGTAGGTACTTGTTGTTTATCTATTTTATATATAGCCGTGTGTATCTGTTAATCCCAACCTCCTAATTTATTCCTCCCCTCATCTTTCCCCTTTGGTAACCATAAGTTTGTTTTCCAAGTCTGTGAGTCTGTTTCTGTTTTGTAAATAAGTTCATTTGTATCATTGTTTTTAGTTCAATATATAAGTGATATCATATGATATTTTTCTTCCTCTGTCTGACTTACTTCACTTAATATGATAAACTCTAGGTCTAATCATGTTGCTGCAAATGGCAATGTTTCATTCTTTTTTATGGTTGAGTAATATTTCACTATATATATATATATATATATATATACACCACATCTTCTTTATCCATTCATCTGTCAGTGGGCATTTAGGTGGCTTCCATGTCTTAAACAGTGCTGCAATGAACATTGGGGTGCATTTATCTTTTCGAATTACAGTTTTCTGTGGATATACGCCCAGGAGTGGGACTGCTAGATCATACAGTAACTCTATTTTTAGTTTTTTAAGGAACCTGCATACTGTTCTCCATAGCGGCTGCACCAATTTACATTCCCACCAACAGTGCAAGAGGGTTCCCTTTTCTCCACACCCTCCCCAGCATTTATTTGTAGACTTTTTGATCATGACCATTCTGACCAGTGTGAGGTGATACCTTATGGTAGTTTTGATTTGCATTTCTCTAATAATTAGTGATGTTGAGCATCTTTTCATAAAAGTTTTAAAAATGGTTCTCAAAAAGCTGAAGATTGGAAAGTACTTTCTTTTATAGCAATAGAGTATAGGTCCTAATGTATAGCAACATGGAATAGATGTATGAATAACATCCTGACTCTTCTATCTGCCATTCCTTCAACATGGAGCCATGGAATTTTCTCCCTCCTTCTCTACTTGTTATCTTACTGATGTCCCCTGTCCTTCTGGAAGCAATGTGTTCACTTAGTGACAAGTACTTACCGAGGTCAGACCACCTGCATGCATTGGATTGGGGGCTAAGGCAGGCTGCTAAGTCAACAAATCCTGAGAAGCCTTCCTGGCTCTACAGCCTGAATCAAACCACCTCCTCTGTGCATCCTGGGCCAATATCCATCCTGGATTATAGGACACTGAATCATTTATTTAATTTAAATGTCTTTCTTCCCCCACTGGACTCTGAGTTTTGTTATGCAATTAAATTAGAGGAAATTGAGTTAAGTAAAGGGTGTGACTTAATAGTCAAGATCAGGTCAGGCTATGGGAAAGCCTCTGATGTCAATGGGTGAACAAAAAAGCCCATTGAACCTGTTACCGAACCAAACTTGGGTCCGCTCACCCATGTACAGTAAAGCCAATCTACTGACACCGAATTGTGGTGAAGGAAAGTATAGATTTTATTGCAGGGCACCAAGCAAGGAGAAGGGGCAGCTCATGCTCAAAAGACCTGAACTCCCCAATAGCTTTCAGGTAAGGGGTTTTAAAGGCAGTGTGAGGGAGGGAGCTGCAGGGTGTATGATCAGCTTGTGCACAGTTCTCAGATTGGTTGGCATCAAGGTGAAGTTTCCAGCATCATCAATCGTCTGGTTTCAACCAGTCTAGGGTCTATGTTGTTGTGGTCAGCAATTTTCATCTGGGGGGTGGTCAGCTTCCTGTAAAAAAAAAAGCAAACCTTTGGAATATGTGTCAGGCCTTTATCTTTATCTTTCAGGGAACTGGGAATTTGGTGATTCTGCCATGTGGCTGATTTATAGTCTAAATTGTTACCAGTTTCCCAGCCCAACAGCTATTCTTTATTTTTACATCTTCACATTCCTAATCATTAACTACTTTTTTTTCCTAATCATTAACTCTTGAGCAGCCTTTTGAGACTCAGTGTAGGCGTGGGAGACTAAAGCAAAAGCCTATTACTTCAAAGGAAGGGACACAGGGTCTTGTATACAGTTTCAAACCTCTGGAAATAACAGAAGGGCCTGGATCTGTGAGTCAGAGAGGCAGGTTCCAAAAGCACCTTTTCCCCTTACTAGTTAGTCTGGGGCCCTAGATGAACTTAACTTTGTCTCCCATGTAAGTGAGAGTGCATTTGTTATCTACAGCTGCGTAACAAATTATACCAACATGTTTTAGTTGAAAACCGCACATGTTATGTCTGATTTTCTAAGAGTCAGGAATCCAGGAGCCCTTTGGGCAATTCTGGCTGCAGTCAAGTTGTTGGCAGGGGCGACAGTCATCTCAAGGTTCAACCGGTTCTAACTCTGCTTCCAGGCTAACTCATGTGGCTGTAGGCAGACCTCAGAAGATCCAAACTTATCCCCACGCCCTCTCCAGAAGGCTGCCTCATTGTTAGGGCAGCATTCTTACCCCAGAGTGAGTGACCCTGGAGAGAGTGGGAAAGAACCCCCAGGACAAAAGCCACAGTCTTTGTATATCTCATCCCATCCTTTTCATCATATTCTATTCATTAGAAAAAAGTGAATAAGTCTAGCCTTTGCTCAAGTCAAAGGGATTATACAAGGATTCAGATACTAGGAGTCAGAGCCAGCCTCAGCACATGCTCGGTGCCGGCAGCAGTAACCAAGGGAGATGAGCAGGGTCCCAGCAGCATGGCCGCCGAGCTTGAGAGGGTCTGGGAGAGGCAGTGCTCCCTGTCTGAGGGGCTCCAGCCCAGTGGCCACACCAGGAGGAAGACAAAAGAGAATGAAAGAAGCAGATAATCTTGAAAGTACAAAGGAAGAACGGGTTTGTGAAACAGGATCTGACCACCAACCTCTTAGTGATAATCAGCAAACAAATTGGGACTATTTTGTTGACAGCCTTTTTGAGGAAACTCAGAAGGTTGGTGTCAAATGTTTGTCTGCCACTGAACAAAAGAAACTGGTAGGTGTAAGTACAAAATTATGGAAAAATGGATTCACAGTCAGTGATGATTTCAGAAGTTATTTTGATGGTGCAGCTCAGCAGTTTCTGAACTCCATCAAAAAAGGGGAATTATCTTTGGAATTACAGGATTTTTGATAATGAGGAGGTTGATGTTAAAGTTGAAGATAAGAAAAATTAAGTATGTATGTCAACAAAGCCTGTGTTCCAGCCCTTCTCAGGACAGGGTCACAGACTGGGAAGTGCTACACCAAAAATTGTTTCTAAAGCAAAGTGTATTGAAGTTGAGAATAAAAATAAATTGTCTACTGTCTCACTAAACAGTCTGGAACCCATCACTAATATACAGATCTGGTTAGCCAATGGGAAAAGGAGTGTCCAGAAATTTAACATTTCTCATAGGATAAGCCACATCAAAGACTGCTTCAAAAAACACCAAGGATCTCAAAGAAGTCCTCCCTTTTCCCCGGCAAGAGCTCTTCCTTTCCTCAAATTGCTAGATGAAACACTCACACTAGATATTAGTAGTCATGGATCACTGGGGTCCATCTTAGCATCTACCTACAAAATGAGTTTTAAAAAAATGCTTACATCACAAGACTGTGACGATGATTAAATATGATCTAAACCCTTTAGCACAGTGTTGAGAAGCTATTTAGCAAATTTCTTTTTCTTCCACACTGACTCAAGACCTCAGGCAGAAACAGGCCTCACTCCTTAGAGTCATAAAAGCTGAGTGAGTTTGTGCAGTCGTGGGGCTTTTGTGAAATTTCTAAGATTTCTAGTCATGGAGGTGAGTCAGTCGCTTAGAAACATAACATTTTTCATGTGCAGAGTTATAAAAGTTAAACCTCGATCCTCCTTATTTGAAGAAGAAAAATCGTGAGCTGGCGTTGATCTGTTTCTCTCCAACCGGCGAGATGGGTGAGTGCAGAGACTTGTAGAGCTCAGGTCAAAAGTGCAGTTTTAATATAGTACAGGCCCCAGTGACACTTTGCTCTAAAGCATTACCTGTATTATTAAGCATGTGTCAGTCCATTAAAATGTGTTGATGACTGAGAGAGAGGCTGGTTAAAGCTGCCCCAATATCCAGTAAAGAGGGAGAAAAAAATCATGTTATATTAGACCTGTCTCTCAAAAAAATCAAACAAGTAAAAGAAAGACTTAAAAACATTCTGACGTCTGTCTCAGAAACGCTTGCTTGTTTCTTTCTCCAAGAATTTCCCGAAATTTGGAAAATTCAGAAATTTTGGAACTTCTTTTATTTTTCTTTGAAATGGATCAAGGCTTTGTGTCTACTGGCATTGTTCTGCCTGGGGGAAAAAGGTAAACAAACAAAAAAATCAGACTAACAAAAAAGTTTTCTCCTCCCATACATTTCTGAAGAACCTTGTTTTCCAAGTACTTGAGATTGTACTGGCTTTATAAGAGAAAAATCTCACATGAGAAATCAGAAAAATAATAAACATTGTTCTAATAATTTTGAGGGCCACTGGGGCTACCCGTGACACATGGTACCTCATGGAAAATAGAAAATAGCACATTATTAATTGAACAGGGAATCCAGCTATTTAAAGATTTACTTGAGAATAGTTCATGTATTTCTAACGTCTTGGGTCTAAAAGAGAAGGTGACCCCTATGAGAAGGTCAGCACATGGATGCCTGGCACATTCACTTCTGTTACCAAAGCTTCATACAGTGTGCATAGTTTTTTTGGGGTGTGCTTATTCTGTGCAGTTTGCATTGGGTATCAGGAAGAGAAGTCCAAATGAAATCGTCCTCAAAATAGAAGGCATCTGAATTTAGTTGTTCTAAGGGATGAAGTTTTAGGGAGTTGAAGGGCAATGGTATAATCCCTCCCTTGTATTTTTCTTTATTTTCTATTTTTGTCATCCCCTTTCTTGAAAGCCTTGTATATGTGAATATGAGGCAAAGTCAAGGGCATCCTTTCACTCTAAGTGATATGACAGTAGAACCAACAATTACTGTGGATCTCATGCAGGTCAGGCATTATGCAAGGACCTTGTCATACAATACTACAGAAAAAAAAAAAAAAAAGAGCTCATGAAACATATTAAGTGGTTCTTATTTTACCAACAGGCACAAGGGGAAATTGAGAGTCAGCAATTAAGTTCAAATGACCAAGCAGGTGTTCAAGCTCAGGCCTTTCCTTTGCATCCCCAAGTCCATGGTCACCACAGTGAATCTTGCTGCCCCCCCATATTTATTCGTGATATGGTCAGGTGTTTATAAAGAATTCAAATGCAGAGAAACTCTGCTTTAGATGAAAGATGAAACATACAGTACGCTGTTAACACAAGTAGCCTATGTAGTATCTAAAGTTGGGTTTTCCCAAAACATTTCACTTGGTGGTCCCATCAATAGACAGATTTGGGGGTTAAGTGGGGCTGACAAGGAATTGTGAATCCATTGTCTTTGTAGACTTTTACTCCACTTTAGCTGACATTGCCTATTTAGTGTTATAAAGTAAATTATGCATATCTATATATTAACATACACACACACACACACTAATAGTCATTGAGTATATGTGACATACTTTTCTCAGACTTTTTTTTTAATGTTTATTTATGTATTTATTTATTTACTTTTGGCTGCCTTGAGTCTTCATTGTGGTGCACAGGCTTCTCATTGCGGTGGCTTCTGTTGTGGATCATGAGCTCTAGGCACACGGGCTTCAGTAGTTGTGGCACGCAGGTTTCAATAGTTGTGGCATGCGGGCTCAGTAGTTGTGGCTCACGAGCTCTAGAGTGCAGGCTCAGTAGTTGTGACACATGGGCTTAGTTGCTCCACGGCATGTGGAATCTTCCCGGACCAGGACTCAAACCTGTGTCCCCTGCACTGGCAGGAGGATTCTTAACCCCGGTGTCACCAGGAAAGTCCCTCTCAGACCTTTTTATTTGTTTTTATTATTTTTTATCAGGCCCTTTTAAATGCTCAGTGACGATTCCTTAGTAAGATTATCATGTAAGTACGAAGGGTACTAAGTGAAAGCCTAGATGCTTCCAGAGACTTTGCCATGCCTTGCGTAGCTTTTCCCATATTCTCGTCACCCCTGTGCGTCCGAAGCCACGTGGAAATCTGGGGGCTGCATGGGAACAGAGAGGAAACCTTCCAGGAGCCCTGCTGCTCCCATGTCCCCTTTCAGGGATCAGAACAGCCAACTGTGCAAATCTTAAATAAACAAAAAAACACCTGGATTTCCTCCTTTATGCATTTCACACTCTAGTTCCTCACCACTTCTCCCCAGGTTCCATGTGTCTTGGGGACCACTTTCTCTCTCAGGGCCATACCTATCCCTGAAACGATTGATACCATGTTCTATTTTTGAGGAGCAAATGGCTGCTATTTTTAAAGACTCTTAAAAAGGTGCTTAGAATGTAGATTGTCATTGTCCAAACCAATCTGGATGACTAAGAAAACAGGAACTTGTGCAAAAGTGAAGGAGACCACCTGGTTCATTTCTTTAGACAATCGAGGCAGAGTGTTTTGAATTGCAAGTGAAACATTCAGTAACCAAAAAAAGCTGGCACCACTATAATTATTTTGCAAGTGGCCTGACATTTCAATGTTATTTTTATTTTGCTGATGAGAACGAGAATGAGAATGAGAATAGGAATGAGAATAGGAAGAAAGAAGTTTGGGTCCTTCAGTCCTGAAAATTTGAAGTATGTTATTTTTTTATTTTTATTCTTTTTTGCGGTACGCGGGCCTCTCACTGTTGCGGCCTCTCCTATTGCGGAGCACAGGCTCCGGACGCACAGGCTCAGCGACCATGGCTCACGGGCCCAGCCGCTCTGCGGCATGTGGGATCTTCGGACCGGGACACGAACCCGTGTCCCCTGCATCGGCAGGCGGACTCTCAACCACTGTGCCACCAGGGAAGCCCTGAAGTCTGTTTTTGTCTGCTGTAGTGCTTCTCTAAACATCAAGTTCTCACTGAAAAGCCAATCTGGGCAAAGACCTTGAACTCAGGCCTTAGCATCCAGAACTCCAGCTTAGCTGTGCTCTGCATCAATGCAGAATGTGAGTTTTATTCTGTTAGACCTCATTGTCCTTTGTAGCTAAAGGAGAGAGTTGGTCTAGAATTACTCAAGTCCCTTCTAAACCTTCATCTTAGTTCTTGAAGGAAAACAGGAGGTCAACCATGTGCTTTATTTTCTTCAAAGAAATCATTAACCCCAGAGTCTTCTTTTGAAAACGGGGTAAGTGGCCTAAATTAAGTGTATTAAACAGGGCCAAGCCCCCTGCCAGAGGTCATGTTTCTCAACTCCCCACATTGTGGTGCATCTGAGGGAGGAAGAATGATAACCTGGGATTCTTTCATACAGTGATTTTTGTGAATGAGATGCTTGGTTGTCCCAGAAAGGCCCTGCATGTTACTCTCTGTGATCCGTATAGGGTTAGGTGCCAAGGAGCCAAATCTGAGAAGTTGTGTTTCGTTTTGTTTTTGCGACAATCTTTTAATCACAGTAGGATACTCTTGTGAGTGTGTATTGATTGGTAGGTAAGGGAGTTATCAGAGTATACAGGACCTTCAATAGTACCGGAGCTACTGCATGTGGAGAGAAAAACAAGATAGAGTCATGATAAGGTTCTTTTAATGTGGGACAGACTTTCTCAGAGATGAGAGGGTTTTTTTTAAAATATAAATGTATTTATTTTTGGCTGCATTGGGTCTTTGTTGCTGCATGCGGGCTTTCTCTAGTTGCAGTGAGCGGGGGCTGCTCTTTGTTGTGGTGTGTGGGCTTCTCATTGTGGTGACTTCTCTTTTTGTGGAGCGCAGGCTCTAGGCACTCAGACTTCAGTAGTTGCAGCATGCAGGCTCAGTAGTTGGGGCTCATGGGCTCTAGAGCGCAGGCTCAGTAGTTGTGGCGCACAGGCTTTGTTGCTCTGCGGCACACGGTATCTTCCTGGACCAGGGATCGTACCTGTGTTCCCTGCATTGGCAGGTGGATTCTCAACCATTGCACCACCAAGGAAGTCCCTAGGTGAGAATTTTTATATATTTATGTCACTGCAGAAAACAGAACAAGCCTCAGTAAGATCAAATGGCAGAAAGACCATCTAATGGCTTTTCATTAGAGAATATTCTCTCCCGAGCATTTAGCTGCACAATCTACTGCTTTGATATACTAGAGTCATCAAACCCAGGGTGGAATTTTCAGGAGTAAGAAATGAGTCTCTGCACAACTAAATGGAACCCAGAAGATGGGGAAGGGAGTCTTCACACTGAGAGATCTCAACCTGACAGCAGGGGCTGTAAAACGAAAGCTGGAAAGACAGAAGGGGAACGCCAATTGCCAGGCACAGAACAGAATCCCAGGGCCAAGGGACACATGATGAGCAAAGATCCAGAAATCAACCGGATGCCACAGAAATGTTTTTAGTGGAGGCAAATGGCTTATTGGAGAGACCATTTCAGCTCCTTCCACTGAGTCCCTAGATACAAGCAACAATGTTCTTTCCACCTTACAATTTTTCAGTAGTTAGACACAGGCCATTCCAGCATTACAAATTACTAAACAATCTGTTCTACTCAGTCATTAATTTTCTATACTTAGTAGAATGCTGGGACTGACTTGTTCTTTCTCTAGCTGAAGATAGGATGAAATTCTAATGGCATAGCCTTTGACCAGCAGCCGTCATGGATGTTACTGGATGATTACTTATCATTGCCTTTGTTTAAATTAAATAAATCCTCCTACAGGTATGGTCCACACCATCCCACTTGTTTTTTTTTAGGATTTATCTCAGTTGATATTTTCTCAAGAAACCTTCCCAAAGCAGGCCAGCTGCCCCTTTATTGAGTCTTCTGGTTCTTCTCCTTTGTAGCACTGACTGTAAGTATGTGTATAAATGCATGCATTAGTTTGTTAGGAGTATGATAAGAAAATACCACGGATTAGGTGACCTAACAGAAATTTACCTTCTCGCAGTTCTTGAGGCTAGTTCAAGGTGTGGGCAGGGTTGGCTTCTTCTGAGGGACTCTTTCTTGGCTTGTAGAGGTCATCTTCTCTCTGTGTCCTCAACATGGTCTTTTCTCTCTGCCCATCTGTCACCTATTATCCTCCTCTTGTGAGGACACCAGTCATATCGACTATGGGCCTACTCAAATGACTTCATTTTACCTTCATTACCTCTTTAAGGGTCCTATCTCTAAGTACAGACACATACTCGGGTACTGAGTGGGGGGGTAAGGATTTCAAAATATGGATTTTGGGGGGCACAATTTAGCTCATAAGAATATGTATTATCAGACATAGAGCACAGACCTGTGGTTGCCAAGGGGAAAGGGGGGTGGGGGTGGGATGGACTGGGAGTTTGGGATTAGCAGATGCAAACTATTATATATAGAATGGATAACCAACAAGCATAGGCAACTATGTACAATATCCTGTGATAAACCATAATGGAAAAGAATATAAGAAAGTATATATATATTAAAATATACACTATATATGTATGTATAACTGAATTGCTTAGCTGTACAGCAGAAATTAACACAACACTGTAAATCAACTATACTTCAAAAAATAAATTATAAAAAGAATGTGTATTAATCATATGTCTCTATAACTGGCTGCTCAGTGTTCCTGTCACCATAGAATGTAAGGATTCATGGGAAAAAGAACACTGCCTGCCCTGCCACCACTATTTGCCCAAGGCCTAGTATAACACCTTGCTAATAACAGGCCCTTGCTAACATTTGCCTAATGTATAAGCAAGTGTCTGAATAAACGAACTATTAGAATTGACCTCCAAGACATTTCTGAAGTGTCTCACGTCAACAGTGGAAGAAGAGTTAAAAGTGATTTTTAACCATATTCATGTTACAACAGTTCTACAATGCAGAATGTGTCAAACCCAAGAATGAGCCATAATCAGGGGAAGTACTAATCAGATAAAGGCCAGTGGGGCTCCCAGAGGTGGGGAGATGGCAGGGAGAGCTGTGTCATGAAGGATAAAAGTGCTCACCCTATTAATACTTGTGGCCAGATGGTTTTAGTCTGCAGTCCTGCAATTCACAGAGCAGCTTCCCCAATATCACCCTTTTTCATAGAATCCATTTGTATCTCACCACCATCTGTACCTCAAGTAAACATGATGACTTGGTGAACCTCATCCTCTGCTTCGATTAAGCTGTCATCAATGCCTCTGTGTTTTAACTAAGATAATGTTGATGAGAAAATCCCATTCATGAGGGCAAACAAATGATAGCCACAGGGCCATGACTGTCACAACAAGCTGTCTGGCTAGGCGCAGAGTTTGAGTTTCGGGAAGACAGATGTATGATGAGGCATTCCGCTTTATGGAAACTGAGACCTGCCATTGCCGAAGCTTCAAGATATCAAGCAAAGCCTGGGAATGTTTACCAGAGGAGAGGTCTCCCGGGCATGTGTAGCTTTTTCAGGCCTGAGTAATGATGATGACTTACTCTTCCTTCTTCTCCATTTCTCTCAAAAGAGAAACAGAGGGAACTGGATTTGTCTTATGGGAAAATAATTTAATAGTCAAAACTTCTGTCATTTCCTTTGCTTGTTTTCTACTTTAATAATTCTTTCATATAATTCACTTTGCCTCTATTTGTTACCGAGCACATGTTCCTATGTCCAGTGCACAGTGAGACCAAACATACCAAAATGTCAGAGTTTGGAGCAGAGAAAGTTTTATTGCAAGGCCATGCAAGGAGAATGGGTGGCTCATGCCCCCCCAAAGCCCCAAACTCCTGGAAGGGTTTCAGCAAAGCAGTTTTTACGGCAAGGTGAGGAAGGGTTGTGGCTGGTTGCTGCAAACTTCTAGGTGTTGGAATCCTTTGTTCTTACAGCTGTTCACCTAGGTCAGGTCAGGATGTTCCTGTAAACCTCCAATAGGACAATTGTTATTCTCCGTTCTGCAACTTTTTATCTCTATATGAATGGAAAAGTGTTATCTGCTTAAAGGTCAGAGCCTTGAGAATGGGCTATCCTGTATATTCCAGGCTATGGGCAACATTCTTAACTTGAAGCAAAAGCAATAGAATACAAAGGTTAAGGTAAGAGAAAGAGATCTAATATCGAGTTGGATTTGTTCTTCCCTATTACACATTTAATTCAGGAAGCTTTTGAAGTATCTACTTTCTGCTGATACTGTACTCGAATCTGAGGATGGAAGTATTCCCTCCGAAAGCTCATAGGCACTGTTGAAAGGGACGGTATTGAACACTGATGATGCAGTAGGGCAGATGCTCAGGGTACAGGGGGAGCACAAGGGAAGAGGCACCAGAAAGGGTGAAAAAGGGAAGGCTTCCTAGGGGCAGGGATAACACAGCTCTGTTTTGAAGAAGGAATAGAATTTGGTCAAACAAAGGAGGAAGGGAAGGATGCCCCAATTAGAGGAGAGAAATAGGGGGAGATCTAGATGTGTAAGACTCCACAGGTGGCTTAGAGTGCCTGGATCACAGAGAGCGAAGGAGCACAGGCAAAAGATGAAGCAGAATTTTGTTCAGGGACACTAGAGTTTGGGCTGTCTCCTAAAGGTGACAGAGAAATATCTGGCTCTGGAGCTGACCTTCATTTTTATCATGTAGACACTGGAGCTGAGCATGCAAGTCCATCCTAGAGACACTATGCCTTCACCACCAACCACGAACATGTCAGTTTGTATCTGACCCTAGTGTATGGCAAACCCAGCTGTTTCCCTCCCAGATGCTGACCAAGGGTTCTGAGGATCCAGGTTATCTTGACATATGAACCAGGCTTTCACAGCTAGGAAAGGTTTAACCTGTGATTTATGGTCTAGATGCCAGAGAGGGCCCTGCTGCTGACACTTGGCAGTGGAGATTCAGCTAGTCTGTTGCTGAATCAATCAAGGAGCCTTTGGAGAGGGTAGGATGTTGCTGTTTTGATGCCGAGGGGTACACCAAAACACGATGCAGACTCTGACCCCTAGGAACTTGTAATCCCCTCGGGGAGATAATACTTACAGAGATGAAGAGTTAATTAATGGTACAAGGCAGTAAATAATACGAGCTAAATGAATAGATCAGACAGTGGATATTATATGAACTTAAAAGGAGAAATCTCTATGTATTGATCTGGTCAAGGAAAGCCTAATTTCTTTATTTCCTGGTTTATTAACTTATTCTCTCAGTCATTCAGTACTTTTTGTGCTGTGCTAGGTGACTGTGATAAAAGTTTAAAAAAATGTGTATATATATATATATATATATATATATATATATATATATATTTCCTGTCCCTATAGTTAAGGAAAGGAAGCACGAGGACAAAAACTGGGCATTGGATGTGAATTTGGATAGTGGGAGGACAGCATACAAGTGAAGTAGAGGCTGGGAGAGGAAGCTTCAATTAGCTTAGTGCGTTCACTAGGAGCATAATGAATACACTAGTCTAGCTAGAGTAGGGAATTTGTGTAGAAATATTGGGAAATAAGATGGTGAGGACAGATGGAGACTTGATTACAGAGGCATCGATTGTCAAGATAAGCATCTGAGTTTCATTCTCTGGGCTCCATGAGCCACTGGAGGGATTTTTGCTGCAAGGTTGATACCGTAAGTCCCCTACATGTGAACCTTCAAGTTCCAAACTTTCACACATGCTAACGTGGCCTTCAGCAACTTAGTGACCCTCAGCCAGAAGGTGGAGCTAGATCTGCAAGAGGACGACTTCATTAAGCTCCTTGCTGTGCCACGCGAGGAGCTGACTAATGAAGACCTGATAGAATTGGAGGCCCAGAGAAAGGACGAAGAGGGACAAGAGGAAGAAGAAGTAACTGAAGAATCGAAGAGACTCACGATGCAGGAAATGGCATGGGGATTTTCTTTATTTTGTTTTTATTAATTTTTATTGGAGTATAGTTGCTTTACAATGTTGTGTTAGTTTCTGCTGTACAGCATAGTGAATCAGTTGGGATTTTCTTTCTTTGAGGAGGCCCTGTTAGTTTTTGAGGCACAGGACTTGAATGTAGAACGGTACACAAGGGTTGCAGCAGCTGTTCACGGTACAGTCCAGTGCTACCCTATCATCTATGAAGAGAAAAAAAGAGCTACTACCCAGACATCACTGGATCGTTTTCTCAAGAGGGTAGATAGAATTGAATCCAGCAAGGAACCAGAACCTGTGCCATCAGCGTCAGACGTGAGTGACATTGCAGCCTGTCCTCCGTCTCCTATTGCTGACGACCCTTCAGCTCTACCATCTCCCACCTCCTCTCCCTCCTCCAGTCAGTAACTCTTCCTGCCTGTTCACTCGATGCCAGCCCCTGTGTGCCAGCTGTTGTACTATACTGCTGTACTTTTCAAGGTACTGTACTGTAAGATTAACAATGTTTCCTTTATTTTTGTGTTTGTTTCTTATTATGTGTTTGTTCTTATTTGTGTGAAAAGTATTATAAACCTATTACAATACAGTACTATATAGCCGATTGTGCTAGTTAGGTACCTAGGCTAACTTTGTTGGGCTTATGAACAAATTGGACTTATGAACGTGCTCTCAGAATGGAACTCGTTCGTCTGTAGAGGACTCACAGTAATAACCTTGCTCTCTAGATAGTTCAAGGTGTCCTGTACCAGAAAGAGGTCAGAGGCTGGGAAAAGAGTGAGGCCATCAGAAAATTCCCAGCTCCTGTGATAAGGGATAGAATCAAAGTTGGAGAAGAAATCTGAAGAAATATGTGAATTCAAACCACTGTGTGTAGGGAAGGGTTAATAGAATTTGATAATTGATGGATAAATAGTCTCCAAGTAAAACAGGACTCAGGACCTAAATTGTGGTATAATGGTACTAATAATTGGAATATGCTCTTTTATGATGTGATTGACATTTTAAGACTGCCTTATTCAATTATTTAGATATTCCCCACTTTGTTCTCTCAAAAATTGAAACTACCTTTGAACTATTAAGTAAAGGTTGGTATGAAGGGATATGGAGAAACAGCTGAATTGGGTTTTCTGGGGAAGATAAAGCCTAGAAACTTCCAAGTCAAGCCAGGCAGCTGTGTCTTTATTTTACAGATGGAGAAGCAGGTTGAGAGAGATTAAGAAATCTGTCTAAATTGCTAGAAATTATAAGTGGCAGGGTCTTGAGCAAGGGTTAACAGGCGAGTAAAGGCATCAAGGAGATTTGTAACAGGTCATTTCCGGGGTTGGAAATAGAGTCCTTCGGGGACTCTGCTCTGGCCTGGACTGTAGCTCTGTGTGTCCTGGTGTGGCTGTATGCCTGATGGTTAGAGGTGCTGGGACAGCCACCCGATTTCAATGTTTCTGTCTTCAAACCGTGAAAAGAGACACTGAAATAAGATGAAGGCTGAAATGCAAAGATCTGTTAGGAATTGGATTGAGAATGAGAGAAAAATAGAAAGGGAGGGAGACATAAAGCAAGCCCTTGCTTTCTGAGACTCTGCAATCTCAGAATTATTCCCTGAACCCAGCAGTCCTCAACCAAGGGAAATTCTCCACCCCCATCTACCCCGGCCTCCTGTTCCCCAATCCCATGCAGGGGACTTCTGGCAATGTCTGGTGATGATCTTTTTTTTTTAAGCACAAACCTAACTTTATATTTCTAGCATGGCCAAATAATGTGCTAAGCATATCCATATAAATTTATCATTTTATTCTCATAAAACTCTAAGGTTGGTGGTGGTGGGGAATTTTTCCCTTTATTTATTTATCTTTTACTTGCAATACAGTTGATTTACAACATTGTGTTAGTTTCAGGTGTACAGCAAAGTTATTCAGATATAAAATACATATAGAACTATTCTTTTTCAGATTCTTTTCCATTATAGGTTATTACAAGATAGTGACTATTGCTCCCTGTGTTTCACAGGAGGCACTTGTTGGTTGTCTATTTGATATATAGTAGTGTGTATATGTTAATCCCAACCTCCTAGAGGAAAGCATGGACAGAATACTCTTTAACCTAAATCACAGCAATATTTTTTTTGATCCATCTCCTAGAGTGATGGAAATAAAAACAAAAATAAACAAGTGGGATGTAATTAAACTTAAAAGTGTCTGCACAGTAAAGGAAACCATAAACAAAACGGAAAGACAACCTACAGAATGGGAGAAAATATTTGCAAACGATGCAACCAAAAAAGGGTTAATTTCCAAAATATACAAACAGCTCATATAACTCCATGTCTGGTGATGTTTTCCGGCGCTGGGGATGGGGACATCCAGGGAGTTGGGGATGGGGGCATCCAGGGATTCAGGGATGCTGCTAACCATCCTACACAAGAAGCGTAGTACAGAATACCACACTCTCAACAAAAGATTATCTAGGCCCAAACGCTCAGTGCCAGAGTTGAGAAACTCTACTTTAAGGGAAAATGTTACTCCTATAAAAAAGTTTAGGCCTTCAGCATATTGCTTAACTGCTTTTAGTGCCAATTTCATCAAATGTGAACTGTAAATTACTGGAAAGGTCCCATTATAAAAAGTGTTAAAAAAACACATGAAGGGCTTCCCTGGTGGCACAGTGGTTGAGAGTCCGCCTGCCGATGCAGGGGACATGGGTTCATGCCCCTGTCTGGGAGGATCCCACATGCCGCGGAGCGGCTGGGCCCGTGAGCCATGGACGCTGAGCCTGCGCGTCCGGAGCCTGTGCTCCGCAACGGGAGAGGCCACAACAGTGAGAGCCCGTGTACCGCAAAAACAAACAAACAAACAAACAAACAAAAACACATGAGATGTTGGTAATGATATTTATCTAGAAAAATAAAATCAAAGTAGTAAAAGCGAGAATTCCAAGGTCAGACCTAAGCGGACATCATTTTAAGAAAAAAAAAGTTGAATTGTGCCTTAATCCTTCTTAGAAGCTAGAAGTTCCACGAAAGGACAGGACCAAAGTTTGAACTCAGTCTTGTCAAAGGGGAAGTTGCCTTGTGAGAATAGAAACTGGTGCAGCCACTTTGGAAACACTCTGGCAGTTCCTCAAAAGGTTAACTACGGAGTTACCATATGATTCAGCGATTCCACTCCTAGGTGTACATCTAAGAGAACTGGAAACATAGGTCCACACAGAAATTTGTACAAGAAAGTTCATAGCAGCATTATTCATAATACCTGCAAAGTGGAAGCCACCCAGGTGTCCATCAGCTGGCAAAAGGATAAACAAAATGTGGTCTATCCACACAATGGAAAGACATTCAGCCATACAGATGGACTGATACAAGCTGCTACCTACGATGAACCCTGAAAACATTATGGGAAGCAAAAGAAGCCAATCACAAAAGGGAATATGATGTATGACTTCATCTATATGAAATCTCCTCAGTCGGCAAATCCACAGAGACAGAAAGTGGATGAGTGGCTGGCACAGCTGGAGGTGGGGGCCTGGAGAGATTGGAGACTGATAGCTAAGGTTTCAGCATTTCTTTGGGGGGCTCCAGACATTTTAAAATTAATTGCGATTGCTGCCTAACTCTGTGAATATACAGAAAAACATTGAACTGCATTTTACATAGATGGAGTGTACAGTATGTGAATTTTATCTCAATAAATCTATTTCAAAAATATAAGTAAATAAAAGCAAAGGTGAATTCCACAGCAGAAAATAGAACTCTGCAGAGGTAATTGGCCATCAGAGCAATTCCTGGAGCAGAGCAGGGCTAGCTTTGGAAGTGTGGAGAGCAGAAGCAGATCATCCTGCGTGCCTGAGAGCTCAGCCTAGGTGCCCGACCCTTTGAATCCTGGCTCTGTGGTAGCCATAGGACCCAGGGCAGCCTCGCCAATTTTCTGTTTTAGCATCTACAACGTGAGGACTATAAAGCTTGGCCTCCAGGACTATGGTGAGAACTAGGGATTCTATATTGAAATTATATACTAGGAAAGTATAATTATATACTTTCAATTATATATTGAAAGTGCCTGGCACATTGTAGATATTCAATACTGGCAGAGTGTATTATTAGCTATTTTTACAATTGGGCTGTGTTTCACATTTCAATTTGCAAGTTCAATTGCAAGGATGGAAAGTGTCTTTTTTTTTTTTCCATGAAGAAAAACTTCTAAGCCTATTTAACTCTCTCTATAAGAGACCTTTTATACTAATGCCTTAGGCTGAATTCTGGGACCAGGAAGCAACCACCTTAAGTAATGGGGGCAAGACGTGGAAAAGAATGAAAACTTTCCCTGTCCTTTATCTCAGCCTCAACAGTTTGTTAGTTTTGAAAAAATGATTATAAACGTCACACAGTTTTTTAGAAACTTGGCACATTCTAGTACTCTGTATAAGAGAAAGGAATCTGTGATTCTATCATTCAATATCGTTCCAGTATTTCTGTAGTTATTTTTAACAAAATGTGAACCATACCACACATACTGTTTTTCACTTTTCAGGATATCCATATCATTCCTGGAATTATGATTTTTAATGACTATATTATATTCCACGTTATTATTATTACTACAATGGTAGAGAAAATTTCATTTACAATAGTGACAAAGAGGGTGAAATACTTGGAATAAATTTGACAGGAAATGTGCAAAACCATACAAGAAAAATGTTAAAACACCCCTGAAAGGCACTGAATAAGACTTGGACAAATGTAAAAAGATATCCCATTCTTGGATGGGATAACTCAACATTATAAAGATATCATTTCTCCCTAAGTTAAATTACAAATTTAATACAATCTCTATAGAAACATCACAGTCTATTTCATGGCATTAGATGCATTATACTAAAATTCATACAGAAAAACAAAGATTCAGGATTATGTTCCATGTTATTGAATACACTGCATCTGAATTATCTAACCTACCCTTATTGGAAATATTAGTAGTTGTGAATTTTTGCTATTAAAAATGATGTCATGAACTCTCTTCACCATAAACCTTGTTTGCAGCTCTGTTACTATTTTAGGATTACTTCTTCAGAATAAAATTCGTAGAGATGAGGTATGATATTTTTAGGGTTTTTGATACTTGTTGGTATATTGCCTTCTAGAAAGAATTACCAATTTTGAAATTGCCTGTTTCCCTCTATATCCACTGACAGAGACTATGATTGGTTTTTATTCTTTACCAGGCTGGGAGATGACAAATATTATTTAACATCACATCAAAGTTCAGAAATTTTATGTTTGTCGTCATCCAATAATCTTTCCAGAACCAAAGTCCCACATTTTCAGCCTCAGTTTTTCAATCATATGAGTACTTAGCACCCCAAAGGGGTCCTCAATACTGTAGTTTTTCACCCCGAGAGGTTTTTTCCCCAAGAAGGTGTTCCTGGCCTCAAAGGTAACGCCTTCCTGTTCCTTTCATTGAGAACTTCTAGTTTTTCAGAGCTCCTTATCTCAGGTTTTTGAAGGAAAGCAACCTGATGGAATTGATTTTCCCTAATTTGTGAATAATTAATAGCACTTAAACCTGTACCTTTTAAAGAGCATTCTTAAAATATAAATCTGGGGCTTCCCTGGTGGCACAGTGGTTGAGAGTCCGCCTGCCGATGCAGGGGATGCGGGTTTGGGCCCCGGTCCGGGAAGATCCCACATGCCGCGGAGTGGCTGGGCCCGTGAGCCATGGCCGCTGAGCCTGCACATCCGGAGCCTGTGCTCCGCAACGGGAGAGGCCACAGCTGTGAGAGGCCCGTGTACCGCAAAAAAAAAAAAAAAAAAAAAAAAAAAAAAAAATTCTGGAAGAAGCTCCAGGGGTGTGATCTTGGATCCGTTAACAGAATGAAGGGGAAAAGAGAGCCCAGGTAGAAGCAGATTTTTAGAGAGGGATCTGCCAGTTCGCTTGCCTTGGAATCTATGCCCAGGTCAGCTCCTCTGAGCCAGTCTTATTTTTCTTAGCTTCTTTCCTTCCTCTTCTGAAACCTCTCACGGATTAGTTCCCAACCTGGGCTGTGCAATTGAAGTTCTGGGGGTCTTTGAAACTTCCAAGGTCTGTGGCCACCCCCAGAAATCTGTCTTAATTAAGCTGGTGTAGGGCCCAGGGGCCCGTCTTTTCAAAATCTGCTCAGGTAACCCCTTTGTGTGGTCAGCAGTAAGAACTACTGTTCGAATAATTCTAAAAGCTAAGATTTCACACAGGCTCTCCCTGCAGGGACTAGGGACCATGTAGGAAAAGATCAAAAGAGATCGAATTAAAAGGAAAAGCAGACCAGAAAGAAAAAACAAAAAGAAAAAGAAAACAAACAACTGACCAAGCAAACCCTTATTAAGTGATGCTTTTAAAGACAGAAATGTGGATAGTGGCCTGGGGAGGGGATGGGACCCCAAGTCAGAACATATAAGCTTGAGCCCCAGCCCTGGTCCCCTCACACTGAGTAGACCTCTTCCTCGGGCCAGTGTCCTCTGTACAGTGACTCAGTGATGTGTCTCTAGCTAGATGGCACACTCCCCCCTGGCCTCCATCTGTACTTTCTTCCCTACTGTATCCCTGATGCCTAGCTGTTGAACTAGTTACTGACTTCCTTCCAGCCCAGTCTAGAGTTTACCTGAAAATGCAGTCTCATCTGTTATGCAGAGGGATTTAAATCAGTACGCAAATGACAGTAAAAGGAGTAAAGACCTCAGCTGGCCATGCCCCCCAAATGCCCCTGACAGAAGTCAAATGTTCAGCACCAAGAAACACCTGACAGACCCTCTGCCTCATTAGCAGAATCCCTGTTGCTGGGACCCAGACCCTGGCCTTTGGGGGAAAGTAGGGCCTCCAGGCTGAGTAGCTTCTGGATTCTCCTCTCCACCCCAAGCAGATGTTCAGGGCCACAGCAAACACTGGCTGAGTGGGAGCTGGCAGGAAACGCAGGAAGACCTACATCTGGGCCATTCTGAACAGATGGAGCACGGCTGCCCCGGTGCAATGCAGCTGGGCCCCCAGCCTGGTGCTGTGCTTTCCCGGGGGCAGCTTCTCCTGCCATCAGATGGCTCAGGGGCACGAGCTCTTCAGTTGCTGTTCTAAGGAGCCCTGCAGACCTCTGGTCTGATTGTCAGTGCTTTCTTCCCAGCTGGTTTCTCAGGGACTGCCCCCCTGTAGGCGCTACCAAGACTGAACTCCTTGAGCTCCGGAAATAGCTCTTCACCCACCCCTTCCTCTCCATTTTCGCTGCTAATACTTTGGCTGAGACCCTGGTCATTCTGTTTCCAGCCTCACCTCCTCCCAGCCCCGACTTTTGGCCACCAGGGTCTCTGAATGTGCAGCTCCAGGCAGGTCATCACCACGCCAGTGGTCCCCTCTTGGACTCCCAGTGATTTCATCACTTCTAGACCAGTGATTTCATTCCTGGCTACACATCAGAATCATCAAGGGAGCTTTCTTAAAATGCAGATGTCTGGGACTCCATCACCAGAGATTCTGAGACAACTGGCTTGGGTAAAGTGCCCTCCAGAATCCTTTGTCCGAGGACATTGTTGAAATGCCTTCCTTAGCCTGGCACACGAGGCCCCTGACCGGACTCTTCCCACCTGCTTTCCTGTTGCCCTGTCCTGTTTCTCATTCCAGACCTTTGCTTCTCTGTATAGGCTCTCTGTCCCCCGGAACTCTTCAGAAGTGAGAAACTCTTGCGCAGTTTTCAAAAACCGCCTCCTCTATGAAGTATTTTCAGGATCCTTATGTGGAGTTAGGTCTTTCTTCTCTATCCCCATGTTACTGGTTCACCCCAAATTGCAAGCAGGGCTGTTGTTCACTTGCTTCTCTAAGCCACCAGCCTGAAATTCTCAAAGGACCGTATGTTAAGCCTCTTTGCCTAAGTCTCTTCCATCTACCTGTGGATTACCCCAGGGTAGAGACCAGATGATATGACTATCCTTTCTCCCAAATGCAGGGGAGCATTTTTGTGGTTGCTGTTCTGTCCTTTTGCTTTAGTGAGCATGATTTCTACTTGCGATGTGATATGACCTGTCCTACAGGCCCTACTATATTAATGGGTATAATTATCACAAGAGCCTGTGAGTACAGTCATTCTCCCCATTTTGCAGGGGAGGAAACTGAGGCAATGAGAAAAGGAGGGTAACTCGGCCCATAGCAGGGCACATGTCTATTGAGTGAAGACATGGGGGGCTCTGTGATCTGGTTACAAACAAATCTTTGTGACTGGACTGGGTAATACGACCATGTTTCCTTCAGCAAGCACTTTGCACAGACAGAGCCTTAAAAGATGATAAACTTTTTGTAGGAAAGAGTGAAAACACTGGTGCGTAATTCCCAGCACACTTTCCTCAACAAGGTAGGTCGGCAGTGCAGTGCAAGTCAAAGGCATTTGGGGCAAAAGAACAAGAGAGAAATTGCCTTTTAATAAACACCCACTATGCCCACAACCTGGGAACTTTCCTGCCTGATCTCAATGGATCCCTTACCAATAATACAGAGTAAGAGTTATGGTATTTACAGAAGATAAAACCAGAGCTCCGTGAAGGTAGGTGACTCAGTGTCACATAATTAGTTAAGGAAAAAGGTTGGAACTAAACTAGTCTGTTACCTCCTTTCAGCAGGAGACTCCTCTGCCTGGTATGTCATTGGAATCTAGCTTTCCTCATCTACTTTTGCCTCTAAAACAGTTTATTTTCTTTACTAAAAAAGAAATATGTCACGTGTAGAAAAATGCGAGAAAACTAAAATTGCCTTTAACCCCACCACTCAGAGATTAAAAATCACCGGAACGTTTTGAATTTTTCTTTCTTTTACTCTGCATTTTGTATCAATAAGTCAATAAATGTTTTCTATACCTTTGTAGTATACAAACACATTTGTGTTTTCCCCTTTTGTTTTCAAACCAAACATGTCAGAAGTGGTTCAGCCCCTTTTAAAAAAGGAAAATAATAGAATGAAGTGGTAAAAAGAAAAAGAAAGATGCCTGGGAAGCAGCTGAGGATTTTTTTTACGCCAAATGAAGAAAGGGGCCACTCT
The DNA here is from genome assembly GCF_937001465.1 of Orcinus orca. Lineage (NCBI taxonomy): Eukaryota > Metazoa > Chordata > Mammalia > Artiodactyla > Delphinidae > Orcinus > Orcinus orca. Next base: position 14,188,367 of record NC_064565.1, on the reverse strand, counting down.
GAGAATGTACAAGGACCACCGCAGGCAAGGAAACGAGCCCTGCTCTCTCCACACCTGCCCAAATCATTCATCCCTACGCTTGCCCTTCCTGTTTCTTTTGCAGGCAGTGACTTGAATGATGGTTTGTGGCATTCCGTGAGCATCAACGCCAGAAGGAACCGCATCACTCTCACTCTGGATAACGATGCAGCATCCCCGGCTCAGGACACCACCCGGATGCAGATTTATTCTGGAAATCGCTATTACTTTGGAGGTAAATTCCCCAGCTTTTGAGGTTGAAAATAAAGGAGGGAGGATGCAGTGGACAGTTATTTCACTATGACAATTCTTTCTGTGTCAAATTGACCATTCTCCCAGCACACACGCACGTACACCTGCCCTCAAGCCCAAAGAAATGAGAAGCAAACTTTCCCACAGCTGTACAAATATAAATTATCTAGGTCGGTGCTGAGGAAAAAAAAAAATCTAGCTGTAAGAGCTGGTGTTACATAACACATCCAAAGGAGATTTTTGTTGCCATGCCAGACTCTGTGATCATATTCCAAAAGAGAAACTCAGCTGAAAACTTGGAGAAAGTGTACCGATAGTCAGCAGTACCTGCAAGAGAAAAAAAAAAAAAATCCAGGTAGGAAGGTACAACCAGCATCCTCAGCTTTCTCAGTCATTTCTCTGCTGATTTGCTTTCTTAATCCCCTACCCATCTGTTCCCCACATCCCTGGAGGCCATGCCCATGGAGGGGGGCAGCTAAAAATGGGGAAGACCTAGAAGCCCATGAACTTGGGGCTTCACAAAGAACAGCCAGTATAGACGCTGCCCCTGCCAATGCTAGGAAACTTCGCAAAGATGAAAACACAAGGGCAAACTGGTAAGGAGGAAAATGCCTATATAATTAGGCATTTGCTTCATTTTTATAGATGTATGTATATTTTTATTTAGTTTTTTAAAAGTTTTTTTCATTAAAAATATTCGTATCTAATTACTTAGCCAGTTGTTGGTATTATAGAAACAATCTGTAAAGAGTAATGAATTCCAGTAGCTGTGTGACCTCGAGTAACATACTCATGGTCCCTGAACTTCCTTATCAAGGACGTTGGGAAACAAAGCAGAATTTCTGGGAGAATTCAGTGCGATCAAGGTTAAATGTACAACATCATGCTTTCTACGTTAGAACGGACAGACTGGCTTCAGCTTTTGTAAATATGGGTCTCAGCTGGGCCTGGTCTAAAGAGAAGTATCCTGTAAAGTTATAAAGTGCAGTCTCTAAAAGGGAATTTGCAAATCACTTCTCTCATACCAATGACATGAGGTTAAGCTTTGAAATACGAAAGGGACTTTGCACGGATGCAGTGTACACATCCGGGTGTCCTGAGAGGGAAACAGTGTGGAGTGATTCCTTTGTGGTTTGATTTCAGGGCCAGAGCCTCTGTCCTTCATTCCAAATCTCCACCTGTGCCTAGATTACAAATTCCTTTAAAAAGGGAACACTTTGATTCTCTGTAAATATTTTATGTCTTACATCATTTAATTCATGCAGAATCCTTATGAGGTAGGTAATATTAACCCCATTTTACAGATAATAAGACCTGTGTTTGCAGAGATGAAATAATTTGTGTGAGTAGTAGAAGCAGGATTCAACCCCAAATCTGTGTTCTCCATGAGCCACTAGTGACAGCAAAGGAATGTAAAGACTGCAGAAGAAAGGTCTGGTGGACCCCAAAGATACGTTTCACAGACTGTATAATTTTGCATCATATGCAGTGTTTCATAGACAGCAGAGAAAAGCAAATTTATATTTATTTCTGGGGAAAATGACGTTGAATTAATTATGTGACTTAAGCATCTGAAATGCCTCAAAGGCAAAATGACTCCCCTCCCCCAGTTGAAGTGTTTTTAGACGTGGGTCTTAACGGGGCTTCAGGCTGAGGAGGGAAGATTTTTCTGGGATCTGAACAGTATTTAAGGGAATGCCCCACACGTAGACTGTAAACTTAAGGAAAGTGAAAAATGAGTTTGAGTGATGATAGTCAACTTACATAAATTCTCTCTGTGGCTTCAATTAGAAGTTGTAGCATCTCTCTTCATTTTATAGTGTGCCTGTGAGCCGTTAACCAACTGCTGGGCTTCAGCCCAGCAGTGACTGTCTATTAGAGATGGTTGAAATAATTCCCAATTATTTATGGGTTATTGCCATGTTTCCAAGCATGCATCCCCATATGCTCTGAACCTATTAAAACCATCGGGATGGAGTTTATAAAGAGCACAAGCAACCATGCACGTACATGGCTCTGTACCTGTCCTAATGCGTAGTTATTCCCTGGTTGCAAGCTATGCTCAATCAGTGTAGTGCCTGTTTTTTTTTTTTTTTTTTTTTTTTTAAAGAACACCCTTTAAAAAGGTATGGTATTAACCTTTCAGGTATGTGATTACAGCCCTATAACTATGTGCGTTTAAACGCTTCGTTCCTTTAGCATCTGGATTTGCTTTGCATATCACTTCAAAATTCCAGCTACTTTCCTGTGTGTACATTTCTCAGGAACCAAGCCTGATAATGCTGACAATTAACCAGACAATTACTCTGCTACCATTGTTACCCAAAGCGTAATTTTCTTTGAATGTGTAATTCGGAATTGAAGTGTGCATTTAAAAGAGTGTTTCAAGACAGAAATTCCCCAGTAGTTATGATATGTTGCTTTCTTGGGCTGAGTGAAGTGTACCACACAAAAGAAGGGCAAATAGCTTACAAACAGGGTGAAAAGAAATAAGAAACATATTTTAATTCCCTGGGTTTATTTCTTTAGGTATAATAACTATATTTATTTTATATCATGGTTTTAATAATTCCACTATCTGAAGTCTCCGTGGGTTTGATTCTCATAATAAAGTTGCTGCTGACTTCTAATCTCCTAATGAAGTTTAAAAGAAAAAAAAGAACAAGATAAATGCGATAGGATTGGTATCCCCTTTAACACATTTTGTTTTCTATTCTATACAGTGATTGAGTATGCCCCATTTTGTACCAGTTTTGTCCCCTCTCTGAGAATGCTAGGATTTACAACAAAAATGTGTGCACTGCTGTTAATGAAAAAACACCGAAATAATTAGACCTTAAGGTCTTCCATCAATAGGTCGCCAAAGCAATAACTGATCATTTCAGTATTCTTCTTTATTTTTTTTTTCTCTGTCCCACAGGGTGCCCTGACAATCTCACCGATTCCCAGTGCTTACATCCCATTAATGCTTTCCAAGGCTGCATGAGGCTCATCTTTATTGATAACCAGCCCAAGGACCTCATTTCAGTTCAGCAAGGTTCCCTGGGGAATTTTAGTGATTTACACATTGATCTGTGTAGCATCAAAGACAGGTAATTATGGTCTCTTCTCCTCTGTTCTCCCACCCACCTTCCCATTTTCACTCTTCTAAATATGAGCTTCTTTCACCAAAATTCGAATCCCCTGACATCAGCCACATTAGACATAATTGAGTCGCCTAATGGAAAATATTTCTGAAAGGATTTCTGGCCCAGAGAAAAATGGTTTAAATGAGTTGAGTCTCTCTTCATGTCGACTTGCAGTAAATGGGATATGCAAATTAAATCAAAATACAAATTTGTGAAAGGATTAAAATTTTATGCGTAAACAACATTTGATTACTTTGAAGTTAAGAGTGAAGCAAAAAGGAGGGAGGAATTGCTTCTCTCCTAAACCATTTCATTCTTCACTGCAGTGAGTGTCCTTTCTAAAACTGACAGATGAAAATCAAACCCTCTGGGATTCCTATAACAGAGTCCAGTTTTACAGTCACTCCCCGGGGGCCTGATCTTTGCTGTCACCACCCCTAACCCTCTGTTTCTTTGGCCCAGAGGAGACTGGACCCTGGACAGGGAATCAGCACCTTTATTCCCCAACCTACACATCTAGCAAAAGCTCCCTTTCCCTCTTCATTTCTCCTGGGCTCTGGCTCCTCTTCTATTTGAAGTTTCTAGATTCAAAGACACGCTGGAGAAAATAACAGAGGAGGAAGTTCTGAATTTTCAGCAAGGTTAATCATGTGATCCATGTTTCTCCTCTAGCACTTAACCTCCGTCTTTCTTCCAATTCTAATCACCCCAGTCAAAATACCATTTACCGAATAGATGAATACATGTTATGTGCTTGCCTGTGTGTTGGTGATACAGAGTCCCTGCTTGTGTTTTATCAGGGAATTAATTATACATTACTATAAAATGCTATCAATGGCCAGGAAGTGTACCCTTATTTGTGGGACATATGACAGTGGCAGCTGAGGTCAGGAAGGTTTTCAGGAAGTGGTGTTGAGCTGAGTTTGAAAGGACGGGCAGGCTTGACTGAGGAGTGGGGGTGATGGTATTGTAGGCATATTGGCAGGATATGGCATGTGAAATGCCATAGAAACGGGGGGAGGGTCATGGCTTGCAAGTGTTTTGTCCACTCAAGACACTTAGTTTTCATTTAAATATCTCTAATATTGGGGCGCATTTTGCATTTGATTATTTATAGTAGTTGAAATGGCAATATTTACTTTTCTTTGGAGCATATAAAATAATGGCATGTCTTACAATGAATGGTGTTTTAGATTCCACAAAATATAGCTCAGTGGGGATGGTAAGTCTTGGTAGTAGAGCACATGATGTGAATACGGCCAATTAGGAAGAACTTTGCGTGCCTAAGGCATTTAGCCTCATGCTCTAGGCGGACTCAGGGAAGGTAGTCGATTTGCTTCGTAAAAAGAGTACTCAGGAAAAGGGAGAAGGATGGATTGGAAAAGAACCAGCCCAGAGGTAGTGAGGTGACAGCCCCAGTGCAGGGGAGCGATGATGAGAAGTAGCAGGTGCCTGTACTGAGCATCACACAGAAATCAGCTCTGCAGACCATAATCTCCTCTCATGCTTGGAATGACTGATATAATTTGGTGGAACTTTATGTGCATGTTTCTCTATTAATACCACTCCACATGGGATCGTCAACAAATCACACAGACTTGCTGGCTCTCCTGCTTCATTTTTTTCTATTTGGCCAGCTGGAAAAGTGGGTAATAAAATGTATGCCTCATTGGACTGTGCTAGTTTAGAGACCTCAGAGTAAAAGACACTGTGTGGAATGGTTGCTACCCTGTAGTCTTTATTAATGATGAGGAGGGAGCATCTGACTTCATCAGCCAGACAGCCTTTTGCAAAGTGTAGATCAGTAGAGGGAACATTTATCAATAGGGATCTCTCATGATAAGTTAATTTCTAATCAAGGGAGCTCTCATTATTTTCCATTACATGGACGCCATTGCCATCTATGCTGCATCATTACTTTTGTGTAATTGTAGTCTGTATAATTGTATTACATACAATTGTGTTTTGGTTAATTGTATAATAAGGGATTGTGTTTAGTTTAGTGGGTAAATGGGACATTTTTCTTGATTTACCAGACAGTGCCTTTAACAGAAGGGAAACTGGTAAAAGGCTTTGCTTAACTAATTATTTCTTGAACTTCTATTTAACATTTGGTGGAGAGTGGGAGTTAGGGTTAGAAAAGCAGGTGGTTTCTGAGTTTTGCATTTTATTTTTAATGTGTTAATCAACATGAACCTGATTTAAGGACAAGTGTGAAGTTTTGCCTTCAAGGCGCTTGCCACTTGCGGGGGTGGGGGGGGCGGGGGGGCAAGGTTTGGCGGGAGACATGGGGGTAGAGAACAGTCTGGCTGTGGTTTATTTTCGGTTTCTGCGTTTTTTTTTAGAAAAATTTAGTAAGGTTTAATGAAATTCAATGAATATTTTAAAACATTAAACACTAGTTTTATTTAAATCGTTTTGATTAAAAATTTTGGTTTTCATTAACTATGATTCCTATTTTATATTTTATTTGTAATAGCAAGCTTTCAATGCTTAGAAGAAAATAATTTTGTGAAAACATACAAGAAGAATTTTGATTTTTAAATTTCTTACATTTATTATGCGTTTTTGATGAAAATATATTCAAATGTCATACTGTGAGTATAGTTGCGTTTTATTTTATTTAAAAAAATTTATATTTTATATTGAAGTATAGTTGATTTTCCATGTTGTGTTAGTTTCAGGTGTACAGCAAAGTGATTCAGTTATACATATACATGTATCTATTATTTTTCAGAATCTTTTCCTATTTAGGTTATTACAGAATATTGAGTAGAGTTCCCCGTACTATACAGTAGGTCCTTGTTGGTTATCTATTCTATATATAGTAGTGTGTGTTTGTTAATCCCAAACTCCTAATTTATCCCTCCCGTCTACCTTCCCCCTTTGGTAACCATAAATTTGTTTTCTCTGTCTGTGAGTCTGTTTCTGTTTGGTAAGTAAGTTCATTTGTATCCTTATTTTAGATTTCACGTATAAGCGATATCATATATTTGTCTTTCTCTGTCTGACTTAGTTCACCATCCCTGTTGCTGCAAATGGCACTATTTCATTCTTTTTTTATGGCTGAGGTCTTGAGTAAACCTGGGAGAGTTCCTTCTCAGGGACTGAAGGATTTAAACCAACAATTTGCATCTCAGTAATGGGCACTTTTCTGAAGCTTCTGGCCTCAAGGAAGAAAGGAGGTGGAGGAACTGGGCTGGCCTACTTCTCTGGCAGAAGGGAAAGCACTGGTTTTAGGAGGCTCCATTGGAGGACTGTCCAGTGCCTGACAGTCCAAGGTCAGGTTGGGAGAACTCTCGTAGGAGTTACCATTGGGACCCGACAGACCCCAAGCCCCTTCAGTAGTCTTTAAACCTCTAGAATATGATGTGCAGCCACCATCCCTCCTCTGCAGGCTGAATCTCCAGTCTCATGTTCTCCTCATCCAAAAACACGGTTCTTCATGAGCTGTACTTATCTCTTGCACCCCGTGGGCTTAAAGTAGTCCAGGCGTGATATTCTCAACCATCATCGAACAAAGTATGCTTAGAGCAGAATCATGCCCTGGTTTATTTGACATCATAAACAGGCATTTAGTGAATGAACGAGGCAGTCTTATTGTATATTCTTGAGTAAAATAAGATGTGGTAAGAGTTGTAGAAGATACGAGAGTATGAGATCATTTATATCCCCATTTTTTCAAGGGGGTAAACTAAGACCTGGAGATAATGTTCACTTTTCCATGGTCACAGGACTGAAGTTGCAATCCAGAGTTAGACACTGCCAGTGTTCTCTCCTTTGTAGTATCTACTCAGAAGGATCTGACCTGGAAATGGCAGTCATTGTGTATCTGTGGGTCTGAATATGTAACCTCATCTTCCGCCCACAACCATATAAAAATTGCTCAGGGACATGCCATCTATTAAATTCCTTGTCAACCTTAGGTGCCTGATGAGATTCCATTTAAAAGAGAGGCATTCAAAATGGTATGTGATATCAGGCAAGGTCTTTATTTTCTTTTTTCTTTTTTGAATATATAGTCTTTGTTTTATATTATATATGTTTCGAGGGTACAATATAGTGATTCACAATTTTAAAGGTTATAATCCATATATAGTTATTATAAAATATTTGCTATATTCCCCATGTTTTACACTGTATCCTTATAGCTTATATTTTTAAAAGTTTAATTTATGTTGGAGTATAGTTGATCAACAATGTTGTGTTAATTTCAGGTGTACAGCAAAGTGAATTGGTTATACATGTACATATATCTATCCTTTTTCAAACTCTTTTCTCATTTAGGTTATTACAGAATATTAGGGAACTCTACTCAGGCAAAGTCTGAGTGATATAAGGATGTCCCACTCTTGGTGGTCCAGGTCAAGAAGTGCTTTTGTTGAAAGATCCAAGCAGTTAATTCCAGGAGCCATATCCCGTCCTTCAGGGTTCAAAGCCCAGGGCAGAAGAAACAAATCACCAAATGCTGTCTATGACTTCATTCCGATAGGAGACAAGATCCAAGGTGTGAAGCCAAACTGGGAGGGGCAAACAGGGATGCTGATGAGTCAGTGAGGGGAAGTGGGCGTCGCACCTGGAGAAAGTCATCAATCCCAGTGCAGGTGGCAGAGGATTTGAGAGGTGTTGGAGCATGTTTAATTCCCAGTATGCTTCTTGTCAGCTTGAAATAGGACACATAGGATTTAACCTTTTTGTCTCTTTCCTCTTTTGCAAAACCAGGATAATAAAACCTACCTTCGCATTGAGAGTTAAATGAGAGAGTGTAAGAAGTCAGGCGCTCAGTTTTACGTCCAGTAAAGAGTAGCTACTCAGTGAGTCGCCATGTGAATTCCTATAGCCAAAGGTTTGCTGAATCTCCAGTTTCCATGGGGAAAGGAGAAGCTCAGGTCTCCCTCTGATGTTTCGCCAGCCCCCACTGCAGCCAGGGATCCCCAGTAGTTTCTGGTGTGGCGGTCTATCTAGACCTCATATGTGCCCTCGGATCAGGTGCTCAATGACTTCCCTTGAGTTTCAGTTCGCTTTGAGCTGACCCTCTGAGGCACCAACCACCACCTATTAGGAACATGCGCATCAATTTCTGTGCCAAGGTTGTGGTCTCTGGATTCTCTAAAGCATTGCTTCTCTGGGCCTGGAGAGGGTAAGGAAAGCACACAATCTAAGGTGGTCCTCATTTCCAGGTTCATGCCTGCGTACACCCTGAATTTACATGAACCTGGAAATGAATGCTTCCTTAAATTTTGCAGGCAAATTCCAGCCTTTTTGCATCAGAATCACCAGGAGGGCCTGTTACAATCCAAATTGCTGGGCTCCGTCCCTAGAATTTCTGAGTTTTACTGTGGTGGGCCAGAGGATTTGCTTTTCTAACCAATTCCAGGGTGCTGCTGGGACAGACCTTGAGAACCACTGCCCTAAAGCTTCTAATCCCGTAGGCAGTGGGATTGCATGGATTCTGTATAATAGGGGACCAGGTGTGGGGGAGAGGAATGATGGGTCCTGCTGCTACTGGGCCCCCAAGCAGCTGCCCTCCTGATAAGTCTCACAGGGTCTCTAGAGAGTTCCAGCAGCTCTGTCTCAGTGTCCCTCTCCAAGGGTGTTGAAATCAGTCCAAGGGACACTGCTGGGGGCAACTGAATTCCATCTCCCTCCCTGGCCTTTGCCACTCAGCTCTTCCTCTGCTTCCCACTACGAACAGTATAAATGAAAACAGTCGGATCCTCAGAGGTGTCTGAGTGAAGGGCTATTTGGGGTGGAAGGGAGTGTGGGTCTCAGAATCACTGCTGCTGCCAACAAATGTTACTTGTTTTGTTGTTATTTTGAAGGCAGTTATTTTACTTGTTGGTCCCTCTGAAAGTCAGAGCTTGGTTTTACCTTCTAGACTAAGCTCACACCTTGTGGGAGGGGGGTGGTATCATTATAATAAGAGTGACTCCACCCACCAAAAAATATTCCTGCAAACCTTCCTAAAGATGAACAGAGACTGCACCTTGTCTTCTGGTGCGTGGCAAAGGTTTCCCTGGTCACAGTCCCGTTTCCTATGTTCCTTCCTCATAGAGTGAAGATATTGGGGAAGGTCCCTGGAGATCACGCAGCTCTGGTTTTTCATAGAAGGAAATAACAGTTTTGTGGATTGTGGCAAAGACAGGTACCAAAGTGGGGGCTCTGCTCCTGGGGTCTTTGCTGTTGCTTTCTGTAGAGACAGTGTTGCTCTTAACACTTTCTAAAATTAGGTCCTTTTTGGTTATCCATTTTAAATATAGCTGTGTGTACACGTCAATACTGAACTCCCAGTCTATCCCTTCCCACCTGGTAACGGTAAATTCATTCTCTAAGTTTGTGAGTCTGTTTCTGTTTTGTAGATAAGTTCATTTGTATCAACTCTGCCCAATATTATGTAACAACCTAAATGGGAAGAGAATCTGAAAAAGAATAGATACATGTATATGTGTAACTGAATGCCTTTGCTGTACACCTGAAACTAACACAACATTGTTAATCAGCTATACTCCAATATAAAATAAAAAGTTAAAAACATAATAAAATTAAACAATCTGCTTGTTCCAATGAGTGAATCCCATGTGGAAAACTGCTTTAAGTTTCCTGCAGCCAAATAATTGAGGAAATATAGCTTCTCACTCCATAATTATTTCCCTTTCTCCCAACACACATTCTTTTAAGAAAAGCATCGGCTAAACTCTTTGGTCAGGATTCTTACCTTCTTGGTTCAGAGCTGGGAGTGCTGTAAACACGGAATGTGGGGAAGTGTTCAGTGGGATGACCTCCAAGAAACAGACTTCCGCTAAAAACCCACGCTGTGTCTGGGAGTTTGTTCAAAACAGTGAGCTAGGGCTTCCCTGGTGGCGCAGTGGTTGAGAGTCCGCCTGCCGATGCAGGGGACGCGGGTTCGTGTCCCGGTCCGGGAAGATCCCACATGCTGCGGAGCGGCTGGGCCCGTGAACCATGGCCGCTGAGCCTGCGCGTCCGGAGCCTGTGCTCCGCAACGGGAGAGGCCACAGCAGTGAGAGGCCCGCGTACCGCAAAAAAAAAAAAAAAAAAAGCTTACATTGCAGGGCAATGCATGTGTTTTCATTTTTCTCTCCAATTGAAAACTTGTACACCGGGTGCCAGAAAACCCACTGTAAGGGCACAGCCCCCGCAATCTGAGCTTCTAACTCCAAAGTGAGAAATGTTACAATACGGTGAGTTCTTCCTTAACTCATGGGATGGGGCCCAAATCCACACAAGAGCACTTCTGCTGTTTTTATTTATCATTTTGAGTCTATTTCATGGAGGACAGAGAAAGGTTATAGTTTATACAGCAGTTTCCAAGCAAACGTTCTCTCAGGATGATTTCATTTAATTCACTGCACAGCTCTGCAGGATCCACAGAGTTCTCCTCAAAGTGTGGTTCCCAGACTAGCACCCTCAGCGTCACCTGGCACCTTGTTATGACTCCATATTCCCAGGTCCCAACCCATACTTTCTGGACCACAAACATGGGGAAGTGGGGGCAGCCTGAGTTTTCACAAGCCCCCCAGGTGATTCTGATGCACACAGATTTGAGAGCCATTGGCTTGCTCCATTATTATTATTTAAGAAATAAGACCTCTAGTGCTTATGGAGGTTCAGTTACCTGCCCAAGATCACATTTTCGGTATTTGGTGGAGCCAGGGTTCAAAGCCAGATTTTACTGATCTCTCAGTCCATATACACGTAGAGGGGTTTTTGCCTAAAGGTCAGGGAAAGAAAAAAGATGGGCTTGGAGAGCCAGAGCAGGTCAAGGGAGTGTCACAGAAGAAATGAGATTTCAAGAGGAACTGGGTTTAGAGTGGTCAAGCGGCTCTGTTCCAGGCAGGGTGGAGAGCATAAGTCTGGGCCTCTGAGTGGGTGAGGTGCTGGACATTTGTCTGCCTGGATGGGAAAGGCTGCTTTGGCAGCAGTGTGTAAGAGAGAACTAAAGTCAAAGCCGTAGGGAGCATAGCAGTAAATAGTTGCATACATACATACACCATAGATAGATAGCTACATACATACAGACAGACACAGATACACCGTAGATAGATAGATCGTTACATACATACATACATATACCATAGATAGATAGATAGATACATACATAATACACCATAGATACATACATACATACATACATAATACACCATAGATACATACATACATACATAGATATACCATATATAGATAGTTACATACATTCATACATATATACATACAGATAGACACACACACCATAGGTAGATACATACATACATACATACATACACCATAGGTAGGTAGGTAGGTAGATAGATAGGTAGATAGATAGACAGATAGATAGATAGATCAATCCTCAAGGCAAACTATGAAGTAAGTAAGACGATTAACTCCATTTTACAGAGTGAGATTGAGGCACAGTGACACTAAGTAAGTTGTCCAAGATCACACAGCAAGTATGCGGCAGAGCCTGGCTGTGAACCAAGGAGTCTGGTGGAAGAGATCAGGTCTGTCCTTGCAGTGCAGTACCTCTGACTTTTCAATTAGAAGGCATCCTATATTCTTCAGCAGGATTGCAAAATAGAAAATGATGTGAATTCATCTTGCGTCCACGTCAGGACAGACATACAACCTGTTAATAAAACAGGTTGTATTAACCCAGGAAAAGAAGGGGTGTGATCTGCGACAGATAGACCACCACGGAAGCCTGGGGGGTTATCATCCACACAGCGACTTGTCACAACCTTGAGACACACACTGAGAGAGACTCAGAGTCTGAAAGCTTCCACCAAGAGATCCACCCTTCTCTCTTTCTTTAGGCCCATTAGGGAATGGAGGAGCCTCAGGACTAACTTGGTAGGACCATCTTGGGGAGGTAGATTTTGAGCTGATTTGGTCAGAGCAGCCCACTCGGCACTACACAGGAAAAGTACTGATTTATATATCTGCTTCTTCAGTGAGGGCTCCCCCCCACCTCCTATCTTAGACCTCTCTGAATGTCAGCAGGGAAAAGGGGCCCTGGAGGACTCTGATTCCTTGGTTTGATTTGAATAAGTGACCTCGAACAACTGCATCTGTGTTCTGTTACCAAACTCATCTCTCTCATCACTCATTTTCACAAGAAAAGGGGATCATTATCTTGATGAAATGGTGCAGCTCTACCTGTGCATGAGGAAGGGCACCAGGGCGCCTTTGATTCATAGAAAACCGTGCTGACAAAGTCAAGGGTGGCGCTTCATTCTGTCCCATCAGAAGATGGTGAGGCTCTTCCCCCACCAACTGGTCATCTGAAATGTCCGTGCTGAAAACAAAGCTGGAACAAGGAGCTGGGTGAATAGTCACAAGCACTTCTGAAGATGAGGGCTTCATTCCGAGAGCTCCAGTGATGAGGTTGAGGTGAGATGTCTGCATTCAGGTGGCAGTAAGAAAATGCCTCTCAGAATCAGTAGTGCTTGGATCATCCCTCCTGAGAAATACTGCCTAAGAACTTCCGATGTTTTAGACAACCTAAAAGCCAAGGAAAAATTTTGATTTGGATGGAAACGTGAACAAAGGTTACTTGAGGTTCTCAAGTTACGTCTGTGAGGCAGTGCTTATATTTAAGCCTGCAGAAAACATTTCTAAATTAATAATAAGAAGGAAGAGATTCTTCCTTATTGCTCCCTTCATGCAATCATGATCTTATCAATATTTTTTATTGGAGTGTAGTTGATTTACAATCTTGTGTTAATTTCTGCTGTACAGCAAAGTGATTCAGTTATACATATATATATATATATATATATATATACATTCTTTTTTTAAATATTCTTTTCTGTTATGGTTTATCATAGGATATTGAATATATTTCTCTGTGCTATACATTAGGACCTTGTTGTTTATCCAGTCTATCAATCATGATCTATTTTTAACATTTTTTAATTTTTTGGCCGCGCCGTGTGGTATGTGGGATCTTAGTTCCCCAGCCAGAGATCGAACCCATACCCTCTGCAGTGGAAGTGCAGAGTCTTAACCACTGGATCACCAGGGAAGTCCCAATCATGATCTTAATTTGTGTTCATCCAACACCCTGATAAGGGCTTCCCATCCATTTTTCCCATTCTCCAAAGAGTGTACCCTTCTACACAGCCAATGTCACATTCAGGTTTTCCTCTTCTGCATGAATGTCCCTTCATTGGGCTGCTGAGGTGAAGTACCCGTAGCCTTTAACACTGTTTTCTCTCTAGTCCAAAAGCATTCATTGGCGGCTCACTGTGAGTACCATTTACAGGCACAGTTGGAAGACAAAAGGAGCTTAATATGTTTTTACTTGGGGAAAAAAACAGGTCTGAACTGTAATCAACTGTCCTCACTTGTTTCTGCCAGTGAAACCGAAATTTAAAATTAGCCCTATGTTATTTTTATCTTGAATCAACTTATCTCATTGGAAGTTCACAGAACAAGAATCCGGCCTCCTGTGTTTTCCTGGGACATGGACTTCTGAATGCTGAGTTAGATAGACCCCCTACTCTCCGCTTCCCATGCATGAGCAGCATGTTAGTTCCCTGCAACTCTCACACGTGCCCAAAGGGAAAATTGACTTCCCAGCTTGGCAGGTGAGAAAACAGACTTTAATGTATATTTAAGGGACTTCCTTGTTGGTGCAGTGGTTAAGAATCCTCCCGCCAATGCAGGGGACACGGGTTCGATCCCTGGTCCAGAAAGATCCCACATGCTGTAGAGCAACTAAGCCCGTGCGCCACAACTACTGAGCCTGCATTCTAGAGCCTGAGAGCCACAACTACTGAGCCCCTATGCCACAACTACTGAAGCCCGCGTGCCCAGAGCCCGAGCTCTGCAACAAAGAGAAGGCATGGTTATGAGAAGCCTGCGCACCGCAATGAAGAGTAGCCCCCACTCACCGCAATTAGAGAAAGCCCACGTGCAGCAACGAAGACCCAGTGCAGCCAAGGATAAATAAATAAAATAAATAAATTTTAAAAAATGTATATTTAATAACTTACCTCCAAACGAAAGCAAACTCAGGATCTCAAGGTGGTGAACCCCCTTCTGTTTACATGTTAGCCTAACTTTGGACTTACCCTCCTCCTAGCTCAGCTCCCTCAGTTGTCCAGTGGGGCCAGGGCATCCATTTTATCACTGGAGGTTTTGAGACAAGAATGAGGTTGTTGCCTCCCTTTTGGAGTTAGGCAGGTTAAGGATAGACTGAGAGCAGGAAGATGAAATTTCTTAAAGTTAAAAGCAAGAGAGACAGAAATGGATGGGGATCTATGTGTCTCAGGAGGCCAGATTTTTGGAAAACCTATACACAGGCAGAGAAGAATGACACTTTTCTAAATAATTTACTTACCTATGTAACCTGTTTTATTTTTCAGGCAAGTGATTAATGTTTGTGCTTGGTTCAAGTTACAGATTTGAAATCTTCCCTCCAGGTTTTTCTTCACTTAAAAAGATTGCTTCAATCTGATTTACTAAGCCAGCAGCAGGGCCTGCCCCTCTTGATATTGGGATATACTGTGGACCAAGCAGGAGAGATATCTCAACACCTGGAAACTGCAAAGGGAGAAAACAAACTTAAAGCGGACAGTTACACAAGAGAACTTAAATGTGTCTAAACTCTTGTGAAACATCAGGAACACCATTAACTTTATTATGACAAGATGTTATCATCACCTTATACCTACTTACGACATGCTGAGAAACATAATATTTTTGTCATAATTAGGTAGGGAGCTATCCCTGCTTAGAAAAAATGAAAGTACCAGTTGTCGTTCTTAAATAACCGAAGGCTTATGGATTGGACCAAATATTTGTATTGATAATGACAGAACCTCACACTCTGAAATGAGAATCCTATGTATTAGCTCTACTGTGTGTAGCTATTCACACACACAGTACACGCAATATGTTTGTGTCCAGTGAGCCCTGAAGCCCTTGACCTTCCTACTTGCTGAGAGGCTGCCCAAGTTCTGCTAATGTTCCTTTGTGACCCAACCATTCATTCCACAAATCTTTTCTGGGAACCTATAGTGTGCCAGACACGTTTCTTTGCCGTGTGGATCCAGGAGTGAACAATTCAGAGAGTGGCTGGGTTTTCCCTACTCTGGTCTTTCTTGTGTCCTTGGATCTAGACCTGTTTTATACTATTATGGGCCGTTCACTCATTCATCTCCGGTATTTGGAACATCTCTGCAGGACCAGGTGCTGAGGATTCTGTTGAGTGCTGAACATAGAAGGTTATCCCTGGCTTCAGAAAGCTCCATGGAGGGACACAGATTTTGATCAAATAATCATGGAAATAAAATATATGATGAGTGACAGGAAGCAAATAAGCGGAGCAATAGGAAAGGATCTGAGAGGAAAGGTAGCTTTTACAGGGCTGTGGGCCGTGGGCCAGGAAAGGGAGATATGGGTGTTATCATCCTCGTGCTCTGCAGATGTAACTCTCTTGAGGTCACTGCCAATCTCCATCAGTGAAATACTCAGACGTTGGCACTTTGCACTACCTCCTACAAACCTCTGGCTGGCGATTCTGATCTCAGCTTCCTGCCCGTGTGTGTCCTCTGTTGAAATCACTGTTTGCTGGGGCGGGGTGGGGGGTGCTAAGGTGTTGAAATCACTGTTTTCTGGGGGGGGGGGCGGGGTGCTAAGGGGATCACAAGTGCAAATTTCTGGTTTCTTTAGTGAGAAGGGACTTTCTAACTGGGGTTTTAGCTGAAAACAAATTCCTACAGTTTTTTCAAAACATGGATGCGCTGAGGGTTCCTCTGTTTGCCATTAATAACGTCCCCTTACTGCCTCTACCCAACACACACCACCATCCTGACAGCCGAGGCTAAAGGGTTTACCTTCTAGTAATTCATCCCTAATAACATACAGGCTACACCTACACTTAGCACAATAGAAAAAACAAAAAAATGTCACGTCTGCCCACCTAAAATAAACACCAGTGTAAAGGTGGGAATGATCTTTCAGCAGGCAGTTTTGTAAAGCCCGAGATGCAGAAAGTGACAGGAGGAATATGCATTTTAAAGGTCATTCCAATTACCGTGCTTATGTTAAGCTGCAACTCTGGACTTGATGTGAGAAATCCCACACACTGCGGGAGACATGAGAACACATGGATGGCAGGGATCTGAGCAAATAGGAAGGAGAGTAATACAAATTACTATTTTTTTCAGTGACATTAAATAATTCTTCAAGGTCCTAGACATCTGAAAAGTAGAGGAGAGTCAAGTCTTGATAAAGAGCAGATAAACCCCTAGCTCCAAAAGCCCGTGATTCCATGATGTATTTCCTTTAAATTCACGTGCTATGCAGTCGAATGGGGACCCATCAGAGAGGCCCCAAAGACGAGCTCCTGACTGCATTACCATTTCGATTTGCAACTATTTCATTCTCCACATCACTGTGAATTTGTAACACAACTTTCCTTGATAGAATTATCTTAAATGTGAACCGTGTTTTAGATAAGGAAATAAAATAGCTGAGAACTATTCTCATAGTGGCAATTTGCCTCATAGCTCTCTCTCACTTCCCACCATATATATTTTATTACAGCTCTAGCTAGTGTGAAATTCAGACTCTGGGTGTGCATTTCACATGCCCTCCAGCATATGATGGAGCCTGAGGCAATAAACACAAGGGTCCAAATGCGCCAGTTTGTCTTTCAAGGTCTCCCATGGCCTCACCTCTGCCTTCCTATCCACCTTTATCTCCTATATTAATACGTCCTTCCAACAGTATGAATTTGCTGAGCATCTGCTATGTTCCTGAATATATATATCTGCCTACAAGAAGCTCAAGGTCAAGAAAGCTAGACAAGATAGCATGGGGATTTTACATGGGGGATCTCATGGCACTGAAGGGCATGGTGCTGTGCTGTTACTGAGTCCAGGCTTGTACTGCTTACCATATAACAGGCCAGTTAATCAAGAGATGAGGTGTTGGGGCAAGGAATAGAGACTTTATTAGGAAAGCCAGCAGACAGAGAAGATGGTGGACTATGTATCCCAAAGAACCATCTTACCTGAGTTAGAATTCAGGCTTCTTTTATACTAAAAGGGGAGGGGGTGTGGCTGGTTGTCATAAACTTCTTGGTGCTGGAGTCCTTTGTTCTTGCAGCCTTCCACCTAGGTCAGGTCACGATGTTCCTGTAAACCTGCAACCAAACTAATGTTATTCTCTGTCGTGCAACTTTTAATCTCTCAAGGAATACATCCAATATAGAGTCAGATTTTTTCTTCTCTGTAACAAGTTGAGGGCACCTGCTTTGCAATCATTTGAACCTTAACAGCATTTGCTCATAGTAGCTACTAACGAACCGCATGTGTAGTAGGGAAGAACAAATCTGACTCCATATTAGAGCTGTTGGTTTTCCTTTTAACCCTTGTGGTTTGTTGCCTGTGCTTAGTCATGCTGGCTCTGCACCTTTTGTAAAAAAATGTTGCTATAGCCTGGAATGTACAGGATAGCCCATTCTTAGGGGTCTGACCTTTAAGAGTCCATTCATATAGTGATAAAAAGTTTCAGAAACATGTGTGTTGTTGGAGTTTACAGGAACATTGTGGCCTGACCTACGTGGACGGCTGCAAGAACAAAGGATTCCGACACCAAGAAGTTTGCAACAACTAACCATGCCCCCCTCACCTTGCCTTTAAAAATGCTTTGCTGAAACACTTCAGGGAGTTCGGGGTTTGGGGGGCATGAGCCACCGTCTCCTTGCTTGGCCC
The DNA here is from genome assembly GCF_937001465.1 of Orcinus orca. Classification (NCBI taxonomy): domain Eukaryota; kingdom Metazoa; phylum Chordata; class Mammalia; order Artiodactyla; family Delphinidae; genus Orcinus; species Orcinus orca. Next base: position 14,170,246 of record NC_064565.1, on the reverse strand, counting down.
TGCAATAGACCTTTCTCTGCTCCAAACGACGACGTTTCAGTTTGTCTGGTTTCACCGTGCTTTGGGCACACAAACTTGCATTCGGTAACGCATGTGGAGCATATGAAACTCAACCTGCCTCTTGGAGCTGGATATAGTACTGCCTCAAGATAGGGAATGAACTTGATCATCTTTAATAGTTTTGCACATCCCAAACTCTGGAGACTGCTGTCCAAGGCTTGGGAGTTAAAACCCTTCATCTCTTTCTCATCTGAAAAACTTCCCAAAGTGGTTCATGCCAAATATCACTGTTTGAAGAGTGCCTATTGGAAGCAGCTGGTGCCAGCTGTCATCATTCACGTGGTGTGAAGTGCTCCTTCTGTAAGCACTAGTGAGAAAGAATATTTTTGTTTAGCAAGGCCATCATAAAATTAGACAAGCGAACCGCAATGCATTTGAGCAATGTAGGCTATAAATATTACAGTGGAAGCAAGCATGCCAGCACATTATCCTTATTACAATCTTGTGCTTTAAGGAAAAAAAAATGGGGTAGCTCTGCAAGAGAATGTGAGTCTGAATGGAAGGCAGCTGCAGAGAAAGGTACACAGCTTTTAGTAATTGTGAAAGGATGTCACCCAGTCTCCCTGTAATAGGATCTGGGGACTGCACCCTCTGGATTCAGTGAGCTCAACGCAGTTCCTGGCAGCTGAGTTGGGAAAGCTTGTGAAATTGGCACTGTTTACTTATTAGGAAGGAATGGGATAAAAAAAAATATTATCAAAAGGTGCCAGTGTGTCTGTAACTGTGTCAGCTGTTCATCTGAAGGTGAAATAAAGGTTTCCCGTGAGCCCAGAGAGCGGGATTGGAATCATATACAATCCATACTCTGTCACTGTCTCTATTTTCCCTTTCTTTTTTTTTTTTTTTTCCAAGTGCCTGGCAAGGACTTAAACAACATTGTTATTATTCATTTGGCTATGTCAAATTCTCTAGTGTCTTGTAACATAGAGAGCACCTTCCAACTTTTGCCAAATACCATCTAAAGACTCTTTGTTAAAAAAAAAAAAAAGGCATATAGAAGATTTATTTTTTTCTTCTCCTCTGAGGTTTTCCCCTTACTTGTTTCTACATTATACTCTTGCTAGAGTCACCTAAGTTTAGTAGCATTCAACTATGGGCCAGGTGCCATGCTAGGTTTCTTTTCCGCTACTAATTATCTTGTTCAAATCTATGGAGAACTACATTAAAATGTTTAAAATAAACTCTTCTTATTTTACAAAGGAAGGGACAGAGGTTTGCTGTGGGTGTTAGATGACTTTTCCAAGGTTATATAGTTAGTAAGTATTTTCATTAGAGGTTCATGGGCCCCCAAACAACCTGAAAATAAAAGAAATAATGTTGCCCTTTGAAAATGAAGCTAAACATCTAATAGATCTGAATGGATTATCTTGAAGATACATGTAACATCTATGCCAGGCAGGACTATGCCTGGATTGATGCTACTATTTCTAAAGAAAGAATGTGTTAAATAAAAGTAGGTTGGTAAGAAACGAATCATAAAAAAGAAAAATCAGGCCTTCCCTGGTGGCGCAGTGGTTGAGAGTCCGCCTGCCGATGCAGGGGACGCGGGTTCGTGCCCCGGTCTGGGAGGATCCCACGTGCCACGGAGCGGCTGGGCCCGTGAGCCATGGCCGCTGAGCCTGCACGTCCGGAGCCTGTGCTCCGCAACGGGAGAGGCCACAACAGGGAGAGGCCCGCGTACCGCAAAAAAAAAAAAAAAAAAAAAGAAAGAAAAATCAAATAGGTAATCTTATTGTAGCTGAAGAAATAAAGACCTTTTTAACCTCAGACACTTAAAAAAAAAGAAGAAGAAGAAGAGGAAGTAAAAGCAGACCATTTCTTCAGGGTAACCTCAAACAGAAGCAATATAAATGGCATCAATTGCACAGATCAAGATTCACTCTTGATCTCAGAAGGAGAACCATTGTGGATCCAAATACTTCTCCCCAGTAATGAATGAAGCCTATGGGGATGGAATATAAGTGTTTCCTCAATGAATCAAATACTAACTGTCCAATAGAATATTGGGATACGATGGAAAGGATCTCTTTTACGCTGTCCAACACCTTGTCACTAGCAGGTATTGAGAACTTGAAATGTGGATAGTATGATTGGGGAAATAGATTTTTTTATTTTATTTGTTCTAATACATGTAGATTTAGATAGCCACGTGTGGCTGGTGACTGCAATACTAGGTAGTGCAGGACTAGACCTTCTGCTTGCGCCAGTCTTCATAGAGCTTAGATTTTTCTCCTAGTTCAGCAACATGGAGCTGCACCTGGGCTAGTTCTGAAGACTAGGTTTGGACCTCAGAATTCAGACCTGGTGGGTGGATATGATGCCCACCGTCCCAGCCCAGACTATGTATGGCCATGGTCTATATATTTCCTTTATCAAAGCCATTTACATCAGAAGAGAAAGCCATCACTATTTGCCTTAAATTCTCCCGAGATCCTTGCAGACCAGTGGTTTATCTATTATTCATTCCAAATGTCAAAAACTTTATATTACTTAAGAAGATAATTTTACACCTTCAAGTATTCTTTTGCTGTATCTGTCGACCAGTTCAGTGCTGCCTTCTAAATAAGGGTACATTTTGAGTAATCATGTACCTTATCATCTAATTATAGAGCATGTATAAAGCTTTGGTTTCTAATTTCTTTTAAAGAAGAGAATATTCTTTACATTTTTTATCCCAAATATTATCATATGTGCTAGATTTATTGATAAATCTCTAAACACTGCCTGCCTGCATCCAAGCAGCTTGCAGTAAGAGGTTCACATGTGGAACCAACAAAACCTATGTGAGTTCACTCACTAGTGGGGATTTGGGTCAGTCAGTCTGTCAGGGAGTAGTGGATTAAACCCAGAAATCCTAGAACTATCCTTGCTCTAATTTCAAGTTTAACTGACTGCTTTCTAATATTTTGCAAGTCCAAGAAGTTTACATAAAGGAAGAGGACATGTTGGTCGATCTGGTGGAAATATTGGGCCCTTTGTAAATTATAGCTTTCCATGTAAATTCAGGAATTGGAATTCTAGTATTACAGACCAGTTTTTGGAGAGGTTTGCTTGCATAAATCACAATCCTGGTGACTGAGGGTCCTATGAATCTGACAAGCTTGGATTTCAGTGCTTTTCAGTTTGAGAGCCCAACCTTTGGATAGGAGGCATTCCAAGGTAAAAGCCACCTAATGGGGTGTCTGCAGCCCTAGCTAACTTCACCTGAGTTCTTGTACTCCCACAAATGGCCTCAAAGAAAGACACACAGCAGGCTTCAGATTTTAAACTAGCATACTTTTCAGTGCTACCAATGGGTTAAAAGTAATGTTAAGATTTGAGCCCAACCTTATTGAGTAATAGCTTCAAGTTTTAGAATGCATAAAAGTCACTTGGAAAGCGGTTTTAAAATGCAGATTTCTGGACCCTACCACCCCAGCGATTTTGATTCAGTTCATTTGAGGTGAAGACTTGGAATCTGCAATTTCTCAAACACCCCAGGATGTCCGTGGATTTGTCTTTCAGAAATATTGAGTCAGCAGATTAAACAGAAAAAGTGTCCTTATTGAGCTCATCATAATACAGTCTCATCCAAATTTTCTCTACACAGTGGGGAATAAGATTCCTACCTCTGCCTACTGTTAATGGAATTCTACAGAAAATGACTTCTTTGTTCAAATAAGTCTGAGAAATGCTAGAGTGAGTCAAGTTACATGGGTTTCATTCCCGCAGGACTTGTGTGTATGTGTGTGTGCACGCATATGTACTCATACACTTATAAAGTGGGCAAGAAGGGACTTGATTAGAAGCAATTCACAATTTCACAAATATACTTGACCACGAGACCCTTGTTTCCACAGACTACTCATCCACATAAGACACTTTTGGAAAGGTTGCCCTGGGTGTAATAAAATCAGGGTTGAACACCAGGAGGCAGTCAGTAGTGTAGAGAAGTGACTTCAAAAGCTAGCATTACAGAGAACTAGAGGGTCATCACAGACAGTAACTTTGTTTTTCCCTTTTCTGAACAAAACAAACATTTACTCATGAAGGTAATTAGTTTTCTTTTTTTAAATTTTTAAAATTTATTTTTGGCTGTGTTGGGTCTTTGTTGCTGCACTCAGGCTTTCTCTAGTTGTGGCAAGAGAGGGCTACTCTTCCTTGCGGTGCACCGGCTTCTCATTGTGGTGGCTTCTCTTGTTGCAGAGCATGGGCTCTAGGCGTGCAGGCTTCAGTAGTTGTGGCACATGGGCTCAGTAGTTGTGGCTTGCAGGCTCTAGAGCACAGACTCAGTATTTGTGGCTCACGGGCTTAACTGCTCCATGGCATGTGGGATCTCCCCTGACCAGGGATCAAACCCATGTCCCCTGCATTGGCAGGCAGATTGTTAACCACTGTGCCACCAGGGAAGTCCCATGAAAGTGATTCTTGTTGCAGTGAGGGGAGGGATAAATTAGGAGTTTGGGACTGACGTAAACACACTACTACATATAAAATAGATAACCAATGAGGACCCACTGTAAAACAGAGGGAACTATACTCAATGTTTTATAATAGCCTATAAGGGAAAAGAATCTGAAAAAAACACATATATATATGACTGAATCACTTTGCTGTACACCTGAAACTAACACAACATTGTAAATCAACTATACTTCAATTAAAAAATACAAAATAATGATAGGAAGATTAAAAGTATTTCATGTGTATAAAAATTTTAGGGAAAATTCAGTAAGAATAGGGAATGAATGCAATGTATGATTTATTTCCTAAAACCCCAGAGGTGGGGAATAGTCTGCACTTTTTGTACCCACTGTAATGTTTTCAAAGGTGGCTTCAGACAGAATTCCAAGGGATTCCAGGGCAGAGTTCAGGTCCCATGGAGAGAGATTACAGTAGGAGACTAGTGATCTCTGCCATAGAAGTAGGAGGGAGTGAAAACAGGGTGACTTCCAACTTTTTTCTTAGCTGAGGAGGGAAAAATTAAACACAAGATTCATCTTAGACTGAATGTCAATGCCATTCAATCCAACTGAATACAAATCCGATTGATGAACAGTTAAGGATTGAACTTTGTGGCATGGATTTTTAATTTTGGCTTTTGAATATTTCCCACTAAGGTTCTCATTAATATAAGACTTTTTAGACCACGTTTTCCACCCCTTTAAGCCAGGTAATAACGAATGTAAACACATTGAAAAGAAAAAAAATATAATTTTGGAAGGAAGGACTTAGTATTTCCTTTTTTGGTGGTTCTTCTGCAATCTTCATGTGCAGGTGTCATAGCATTGTAGCTCAAATTGAATTCAGAGCCTATTCCTAGAACAGACACAGAGTCAGGGGCCAATGAAGATGCTGACTGGCTGTGGTCAAAATCAAGAACTCCAACCTTGGCCGTCAGCGATTTTATCACGAGGCACTGTGTGGCCAGAGAGTGTGGTTCACGTCTCTGCTGCCTTACCTCTCAAGCCCTAGAGGAAGATCTGAACTAAAAACAGAGTGGTGGCTGCTTAGTTCCCTCCAGGAAGCCAGGTTTGCTGCTCCAGTGGACAGGACATGGACGCAACTTAAATGAGCAAAGATGTAATGTGACCTTTCTTAGCAGCTCCTGAGGTTAACAAGAGAATGGAAATGCCAGATCTGCACAGACAGACTGAGTAGCAAACTGAGCTGAGCAACATGCACACCAAAGCTCTCTCTCCACAGACTTGGAAAAAAGTATCTGCTACGAAAAGCGAGAAAAGAAAAAACACAATCTGGGTATGTCTCACAAAACACCTGCAAGTGTGGATGGAAATAATAACGAGTTCACACTTTATTCACATTCTACAGTAACTTATTTCCTTCCCTGAGTGATTTGAGATTGTTTTTGTCTTGATTTGGCTAAAGAGGAAGTTAAAACTCAGAGGGTCATAAATAATTTCAAATGTCATGAAAGCTAGAAAGTGACTCAACTGGGACTTGAAATCGGGTCCCTGTAATCTGAAGTCTGGGTTATTTGAGTGAACCCTGTCACCTCTGTGGAGGAGCCCACACTATAGCTCAACTAGGACACAAGGGGACAATCCCAGAAAAGGCCTCACTCCATAGCACAGTCTCCATGCTCAGAAATGAGAGCATCTGGTACACTCCCTAAGTCTCTGCTTCTCAAACACCAGCTCCAGTTTAATTGAACTGGGTGACTTTTACACCAAAAATAAGAGAACCTTATAAGAATGTCCAAATGGCTCAGCATCCTGGATAATCCAGGCCCTGCTGGTGTCATGTCTGGTCACATTATTTGTGGGTTCTAGAGGCCATGGCAGTGACCACAGCCATGAGGGCTATCTTGGACAGTATGAGACTCCCCTGGAACATACAACCTTGGAGGAGTCAGGATAATAAAACTTGGGGGGGAGGATTGATGAACCCAATCATAATCATAACCTGTGCCCTTCTTGGCTTGTATCATATGAGTGTTTTTTTTCCTTTCTTTTGTTTTTTTTGGTCAATGAAATCCTTTTATTCCACCAAATAAAATCATAGGACTGCCTATAACAGATGAAAGCAATATTTGAAGATCAAACTAAATATTTCTAAACTTGGTCTGTGAAAACATGGAAGCACTTTGACCCAGGGGTCACAGATTACAGTCAGATGTTAGCCTCAGCACCCTTTCATGTGGCTTTTCTGTTTTGGTTGCTAAATATTTAGAAAATCTTGATTCACACAAGTAAGTAGTTCCCAACTGATACGAGTTTTGAATACCTTGCCTTGTAATAGCAGATATTTTCCTTTGACTTAGTCAGAAGAGTTCAAAAGTAAGGGTAACATTTTTTATTTCAAATTTGAGAACTGTGTGCATTCCTCATAAATACGGAAGCCAGATAAATGCCTAGTCAATGTCATCACTTTCTCTAATATCGTCACCAAACAGAAGTTCTTGTGCCTGATCCACAGCGAAGCCAAACCAACTGAAATATTGAAGTTTGGATATTGAAGTTTGCAGCAGAGAAAGGTTTATTGTAAGGCCAAGCATGGCGAATGGGTGGCTCATGCCCTCTCCCACCCCCAAACTCTGCTCTCCACAAAGGGTTTCAGCAAACATTTTTAAAGGCAAGATGAGGGAGGGGCGTGGTTAGTTGTTGCAAACTTTGTGGTGTCAGAATCCTTTGTTCTGGCAGCTGTCCAGGTAGGTCTGGTTACAATGTTCCTATAAACCTCCAACAAGACAAATGTTACTTCCTGTTCTGCAAATGTTTATCTCTATATGAATGAACGGTGTTACACCTTTAAAGGAGCCCTGAGAATGGGCTATCCTATATATTTCAGGCTATAGGCAATATTCTTTTACAAAAGGTGCAGAGCCAGCATGACTAAGCACAGGGAAAGGAACCCATCTAATATGGAGTCAGATTTGTTCTTTCCTATAATATGGCATTATTTTGATGTCACATTCGTCTTGTTCTTGCTTTGTTATTATGCAGGGAAAGAGCATGTGGCCAGCAGATGTTTCTGGGCTTGGCTGGGATAAAGTGGATTTAAGTGTGTTAAAGTAAGTGTAGCAGCACCCCCTTCTCAGCCACCCTACCTGCAGGGGCCTGAGCTGACCCAAAGAGACCTGGCCAGTGCAGTGTGACATCCTTCCCCATTGATAACACTAGTATAGTCTTATCCCCATGATCACACAGTGGAAGCAGGAGACGATTCACAGCAAGGTCTCCAGGGTTAACCTGGAGCACAAAACTAGCATATTGTTAGTGTAGTGTGTTAAAATCTGATACATAACACATTGTTTTTTAAATTTAAAATTAAAAAAAACAGAAATATATGCCAAAAAAAAAAAGGGAAAACCACTACAGTTTGCAATCCCCGGATTGAAATAGTTCTCTACTGGAGTCTAGGCCCTAGCTATTCACAGCAGTGTGAGGACCAGCAGCCTTGGCATCTGCAGGGAGCTTATAATAAATGCAGAACCTTAGGCTCTATCCCAGACCCACTGTATCAGAGTCCACATTTTTTTTTCCTGCAGTACGTGGGCCTCTCACTGCTGCGGCCTCTCCCGTTGTGGAGCACAGGCCCTGGACGCGCAGGCTCAGTGGCCATGGCCCATGGGCCCAGCCGCTCCGCGGCATGCGGGATCCTCCCAGACCGGGGTACGAACCTGCGTCCCCTGCAGCGGCAGGCGGACTCCCAACCACTGCGCCACCAGGGAAGCCCCAGAGTCCACATTTTAAACAAAATTTGAGAAGCCCTGAACCGGATGATAACATTGTACCCATTCATAGTGGGGTCTGAATGATGTCCTAAAATTTAAGAATAAGACCATTGTAATAATCTACTGTTTGCATGTCCTGCACAGACTCAACATAACCATTGAGATGCCTTCTAAATGATGTTAAACAAAATCACTCTACTACAAGGTACACAAAACCTTTTACCTAACTGATAATGAGGTAGAAAAACCAGACCAGATTGCTCTCCCATGAAATACAGAGCCCATCTATAAATGGGCACGTGCCCAATGAGCACGTGCGTGCTCTTTCCATTCTAATGAAGCACGTCTATGCTATGGAGACAAATGGATTGATTAGAGAAATTTGATTCTATGTGATTTAGTCAAAACGACCCACATCTGGTTAATAGGGAGTTTTCTTCCCTTGTGATTTTTAAAAACATATTCTTTTATTACTTGGAGAAAGGAGAGACGTATCTTTGCCTCTAAAGTAACCAGGTAGCTATGATTTGCTATTAGATTCCTGGCCTCCAGTTGCTTCTCATAGTAACAAGTATTGGAATGGGTAACACTGACAAATTCTTCTTGATTTGGAATGTCCTGTGCTTTGAAGAAATGGCTTTAGAGGAGAGCTGAGCCTCTCTTGGTCAAAAACTTGAAGAGAGCACCTTCCCATTTTGCTATTCATTCTCCACCAAAGGCTAGTGCAGGGAGGAGAAGTGGACACTGTGGGTGCCCGGCTCTGTCTTGAACCCCAGCAGGACTCCTGGGATCACCGATGTGCACTGCAAACTTATTTGACCATCATTGCTTTGTCCATTATCTGGGGATCTTCTCAGCAACTATTGACAATTAACTCCCTGCTGTGAACTAGACTTGGAAAATTTAGAAAACTGACTTCTGACGCTTTCCTTTTTCTTCCCTTAATTCCTTAATATCTACATCTGCTGTAATTACAGCAAAATTCAATTATAATGAAAATCCAACTGTGGGGGTAAAATGGGATTATCGTAATTGTTAGAATGGAGAGGCATAGAAATAGGTTTCAAAAGCTTTCAGAAAAGCTATCTAACCAAAACAAGATCCATGCGGTTGGCTGCTAATTAAAGCAAACAGACAAAGGAGCGAAGGCAATCTGGCTGATTTTTTTTATGTATGAGCTTTATTAAAAGGCTTACATTAGTCAGCTTGCATTTTGAGGACTGTTGAAATGTTTTGTTCTTCTGTCTCTAAGGAAAGCATATAGAAATTGAAACTGACCTTCAGCTGTATAAAGGAGGGATGAGAATTCTTAAAAAGGGAGGTAACTCCATGGAGTGTAAATACATGCAGACTCACTTATAGATAACCACTTATCTGAACATTTGGGAATTCCAGAGGCCTGTCGATGGATGTTCTATTCGTTTCAATCTGTTATGGGAAAAGGAGAAGAGGACAATTTGATAGTGAGGAAAAATATTTCTATAGGTGTTTATATAAAGGTACTGAACATTTTTTAGACGGATTTCTCTTTTAACAGTTAGAAAGCATCTAACTTTCTTTAGATGCTTTTGAGTTGGGAATGTTTTGGGGGGGTGCACATGTTTCTAAAGATTGCACATGTCTAAATACCTGCAGTAAAGACAGGCATTCAGGCACACACAGTTAACGATTTGGCTTATTTTCTTAGACAAAGACCATTTTCTTTAAATTTTTACAAGTGATTTAAAATATTCGTGGATTGATAGACGGTCATAATGAATGGTAATCATTAGGATTATATTACCAGATGGGCTTTGTTCCAAAGGAGCAGAGGCCTCACCCATGGAATTTTATTTGCAGAGTTTAATGAGGGAAGTTTAATGAGGGTGATCTATTAGACCTGGCTTTGAATGCCTGCTTTGCTTGGGCTGGTGAGCTGGGACCTCGCTGAGCCTCCCGTAGCTTTATGCAGAAGACTCATTCACCTGGACATCTTCTCTTGACCAGCTGGTAGCATCCCTGGGCTAAGAATGTGTCTTGGGACAGCTTGACTATCAATTCCTAGTGACCATTTTCTGAGTGGAATGAGTTTCTCTTTGCTCTTGTCCAATAGCAAAATAAAATATGAATATCAGCTCATGGGTATATTTCTTTCTAGTTTCATTGTAAAATAAATGACCCCCCCCACAGAGATATATAAAGAATAAGATGGTACTTTTATTCTCACAGTTTATTATTAACAGATTATCAATTTGGTCTGTTTACTTCCAGAACTTTTTCTCTCTCTCCAATAACAACAAGGACAATCACAGCAGAAACTACACAAGTTACTCTGCAATGTGTTTTATGTACTCAATAGTATATTATACATGAAGAACTTTCCAATGTATGTATTCATTTTAATTGCCTCATAGCATTCCATAGTGTGGACATACCATTATTTATTTAAACATTCCCAAAATGGTGAGGTATGTTTCCATTTTTAAATTGTTAAGAATGATAATAATTTTACATATATCTTTGTGCATGTAAGAAAGCAGTTCTGGGGCATTATTCCAAGAAGTGGAATTGCTAAATCAAAGCAGATTCATAATTTAAGGTCTGGAAATGCCACTCTATCCATGGCAATGGTCTTCACACTCTGCATGAACAGTGAGGAACATAACAGGGAAACACTGGCCAAGGTTATGCAGGGGGAATGTGTTAAACAAGAAGAAATACCCAGAAAGATAAAGAAAATAAAAAGAAAAATCCCAATATTAAAAAATATATATATACAAGTAAAGGGAGGTAACTCTTTTCCCCTCACAATTGCATATTAAGAAAAATAAAGTAAAATCCAAGATTTCCTAGTTTTAAGGAAAAAGATTCACCTAAATACTGTTTAGGGGAGTTTAGGGCATTTTGGAGGAAATTTTGGCTAGCAGATTAAACTAAAATTTGTTATTTTCACCAAAAAGTATCCTTTAAGGTGACAAAGAGACCCACAGAAGCGGGGGGATCAGAGACAGAATTCAGTGCTTCAGACTCAGCAAATGGAAGCCACTCCCAGGGATGCTCTGGGTATTGTGCAGAGCCTGATGGGAGAGCAGGGGGCAAAGTGGGGGGCCCAAGGTCTAGTGCTGTTCACAAAGGATGAATTTTGTAGGCAGGTTAGATCGTTCACAAGTTTATTTTTTGTTTCAAAGAGTTAGATTAAATTTCTCAGAATTACAAATTCAAAACCCTGTTGTTTAAGCTTTTTCAAAATTCAGCTTATAAAATTGTATTCTACATATAAGTCTAGCAAGTACCAGCAATCAAATCGCAAAGACTTTGAATAATGCTTAATGCCATTTATGGGTTTGATTATTTAAATGCCTTCAAATATTGTAAACTACTTTGTTTTTGAATTTTATTTTATTTATTTTTTATACAGCAGGTTCTTATTAGTTATCTATTTTATACATATTAGTGTATATATGTCAATCCCAATCTCCCAATTCATCCCACCGCCAGTGCCCCCCGTCACTTTCCTCCCTCAGTGTCCATACGTTTGTTCTCTACATCTGTGTCTCTATTCCTGCCTTGCAAACTGGTTCATCTGTACCGTTTTTCTAGATTCCACATATATGTGTTAATATACGATATTTGTTTTTCTCTTTCTGACTTACTTCACTCTGTATGACAGTCTCTAGATCCATCCACATCTCTACAAATGACCCAATTTATAATATGTTTTATTTACTCTCCAAGTAGTTTAATTTATGGCATTAAAAAACAGAATACCAAATATTTATCAAAGTTAAATATTCAGAAACATGAACATTTAACTTTGGTGAAGTTAATTTATTTGAGATGTTCTAATAAGGAAGATTTTTAGGTCTAAATCAGTTATATTACACTTTTTAAATTGGAGTTTACAAGGCTCATACTTAAATAGGCCAAGTTCCCTTAAAAATTACAAATATCAAATAATTATTAAGAAAATCTTTTCAAGGTTTTAATAGAATCTTGCTGCAAGAGGAAAAAAAAAACCTATCTCAGGCCAATTCAAAGCTCCAACTCTTGGCAGGTCCTATTTTATGAAAAAGGAAAAATTAGATATTCCTTGTTAGACATAACAAAAGTAGTCAATTAATGATTATTAAACTTCTTGACTTGATGCAAGACTATTTAAGGTCCTAAGTAAGCTTCCTCTTAAGGGTTACAATCTACTGACATTGCTCTTAATCTTATTAAAATTCACTATAAATATGCTTAAAGAATTTTTTTCAAAGTCAAGAATGCTAGTTTCTTCCCAGAAAGATGCATGATATAGAAGTTTCTGGACAAGATCACCTTTGGGACCTTTTTTTTTTTTTCTTTCAGTACCATATTCCTTCTTCACCCAAAAACATTAATACTAAGGCTTTGATTATCTTAAGCTGTTGATACTGAATTTACAAATTTTGGGGATTAGAAATTTTATGCCTTAAATAGGCACTTATTATGCAAAGAGATGAACATGCAGACGTTATCCTTGTTGGTGGTGCTCCTGGACCACTCTGGCCCCTATGCTCAGTCAAGTGCTCCACACCATTGATAGTGGGCTGGCCGTGAAGTCTGTATCCTTGTATTCAAAGACAAATGTATTCCTGAATGCATTTTCCATTTTGCTTAAGACCGTGATGAGTCTTTGCATTTTTCTATATTTGTAAGATTAGATAATTCTTAAGTTTATGTTAAATAATAGGTTAAAGTTTTGAATTTTTGAACAGGCTAAAAGGCTGTGTCTGGCTTGCATTAATAACTTATAAGGCCCTTCCACCCAAAGCAGGCAGAGTCTAGAAACAATCTCATTAACTCAGACAGACTTAGCAAATACAGAAAAAAGTCTTTGTTATCTGAAAAAATTAAAATAAAAACAAGAGCAGAGCAGGGACAGGGGTCATCTTCTTTACTACTTATTTAAAGATTTCACAAATTAGTAACAAAAAGTAGTTGAAATAGAATCTTTCCCCACCCTTCACCACTGCATGAGATTTATAGAGTAAATTATATATCATATATATGATGATATATGATGATATGATATATATATGATATAGCATATCATTATGCTAATTATATAATAAATATATACTTGATTCTCTCCTGTGGATTTATTTATTCCCAATTAACCCATTTGTCATGGCCATCAAGACCTCTTCTCCCACCAAAAATATATTTTAAGAACTCTAAACTGACAGTTCCAAGTTTGCTAACGAGTTTCTGAAATCAGCGGGAAACTGTGTGAAGCCCCCCCCTCCCTCTCACCCTTAGCAGAAGTGATGCTCTAAGATGCATGCTTGGAGTTCACTTTAAGGAGATAGATCACATGACATTTGGTGGTGGAAAGACTGCACAGTGCTTGAGAGTACAGGCTTCAGTGACAGGAGGCATGGCTCCATCACTTCATACACAGACAAGTTATTTACACTCATCTTGTCTTACTATCTTCATCTATAAAACAGAAAATAATACATTAAAGCTACATCTCAGATGTGATCATGAGCACATGTTGAAGTTTCCTTTCAAAGGGAAAGACTTCAAGAAAGCCAAATCCACAATGCCCCAATCTTGGTGGAGATATTTTGTAGGAGACTAACCATGAATGTTTGGTTGAATGTGATTAGGTTAGTCACAAGGCTGGTTAAAGATCATTGCACTCTTTAACATCTGGTTAAAGGTAACAAGAGCTAGATGGATAAATTGAATTTCCCAAACAGACTTTTTATCTCATTAAAACTTATCAAAAATTGTACACAGACTTATCAGGAATGCTTAAACATGCCTTCAAAGAAGCAATAAGTTGCATCATTTCAAAACCACCTCCAATTTGTAGAAAATTATCTCTGTAAGTACTTCAGAGATTGTACTTACAAGTAATGAAAAGAAATTGCATCATTTACTCGTAGCCTTAAAGGCCACTGAAGAGGATCGCATTCCTGGTGTCCATCTTACTTCTTCCCTCCTGCACCTGGGTTTCTGTCTCCTCTCTCTAAATTGCTTCTTGCCTGTGGTTGCACAGAAGGCTCCCTTTACGTGTCTCAGATTTCTTCACTTAAGAAAAGGTGAAGCTCTTTGTCTCCCCTCTACCCCACTCAGCTCTTATTGTGCTGCTCAGTGTCAGGCAGGTAATAGTAAATGTGAGATGATAGGCTGTGGTTAGCTGAAGAGGCTTAGCTAAATGAGGACAGCTTTGGCTGGCTATTGCACCCCAGACATACGAAGTTTATTTATTTATGCAATCAACAGCCACTTATTGAGTGCCCACTCTGTTTACTACGTTGCATACTCAGTGAACAAAATAGAAAACAACTTATGCCCTTATGGAGATTACATTCCTTTGTGGGAAGACAGGTAACAAATCATAAACTTAATGAATAAGCAGAGTGTATATTGTGTTAGAAGACAGGAAGTGCTAAGGATGAAAAAGTAAGGGAGGCTGGGAAAGGGGATTGGAGGTGCTGAGTGAAGGAGAGTTGCAATTTTACTTTATAATTTTCTTTTAATTTAAGTATAGTTGACTTACAATGCTGTGTTAGTTTCAGGTGTACAGCAAAGTGACTCAGATATCTATCTATCATCTATCTATCTATCTATCTATACACATACACACTCATATGTGTATATATATATATATATATATATATATATATATATATATATATTCTTTTTCAGATTCTTTTCCCTTATAAGGTGTTACAAAATATTGAGTATAGTTCCCTGTGCTATACAGTGGGTCCTTGTTGGTTATCTATTTTATATATAAGAGCATGTATCTGTTAATCCCAAACTCCCAATTTATTGCTCCTCCCCACTTTCTCCTTTGGTAACCATAAGCTTGTGTTCTATGTCTCTGGGTCTATTTCTGTTTTGTATGTAGGTTTATTTGTATTATTTTTTGAAATATTCCCACATATAAGTGATATCATATGATATTTGTCTTTCTCTGTCTGGCTTACTTCACTTAGTATGATAATCTCCAGGTCCATCTTTGTTGCTGCAAATGGCATTATTTTATTATTTTTTATGTCTGAGTAATATTCCATTGTGTCTATATACCACATCTTCTTTATCCGTTCATCTGTTGATGAACATTTAGGTTGCTTCCATGTCTTGGCTATTGTTAATACTGCTGCAATGAATCTGTTTTTTTTTTTTTTTTTTTTTTTTGCAGTGAATAGTAGTGCATGTACCTTTTCAAATTATAGTTTTCTCCAGATAAATGTCCAGGAGTGGGATTGCAGGATCATGCAACTTTAAGTAGCATGATTGTGGCAGGCTTCCTTGAGAACACCATTTTATCAGAGACAAGAAGGAGGTGAGGAGTGGGCCATGTAGACATGTCGGGGAGAGCATCCTGGGCAAAGAGAACTTCAGTGCAAAGACCCTAACAAAGCAGCATCCCTGGTGTGCTTTAAGGACAACAAGGAGTTCAGCATGTCTGGGGGAGATGTAGAAAAGGGAGAAGAGTAGGGATGAATTTGGAGAAGTGATGGGGGTACAGATCAGCAGGAGCTGGTAGGTAGTTTAAAGATGTTGCTTTTACCTTGATTAAAACAGAAAGCCCTTGAAGGGTTTCAATCTGCCTTAGATGTTAATAGGATCTCTCTTGCTTTTGTGTTGGGGACATACTGAAGGGATTGGAGATGGAGGCTGGTAGACCAGTTGGCTGATGATCACAGTTGTTCAGGCAAGAGATGCTGGTGACTCAGACCAGAGTGGTAGCAGGAGGTGATGAGAAGTGGTCAGATGCAGAACAGATTCTAAAAGCAGAGCCAGAGACATGTACTCGTCCCTCAGATGAGGGCTGTGAGGGAAGTGGGGGGGACTTGCAAGTGTTGGGGTCTGGAGAATGGTAAGTATGGAGTTGCCCTCCTCTGATAGTGAAGGATGTGAGTAGAGAACTTGGGGGGCAGGAGGCAAAGTATGAGATCAGAAAGTCAGGTTTGGACATGCAGTTTGAAACATCTGACACCCAAGTGGAACTTTGAAGCAGGCAGCTGGATTTATGGGTCTGGAATTCAGGAGAGAAGACTGAACTTGAAATATAAATTTGGAAGTCACTGACATGGAAAATCAGGAGATTTGCAATGACTGTTCTCAGTAATCTGATCTTCGTTTAAGAGAAGCCGAAAATTCATATTGATTCTTTGAAACTTTCTAAATTATAAACATACTGACTATATTTTCCAAAACTATGTTGATTCCCCCTGCTTTCTTAATGCTTTTCCCAGGGTTGGTCTGCTCCAGCTGGAAACTTGTGCTTGGCCTCAGTGAAAGCTAAGTTAGGGAAAGAACTACTCTGATCTTTCTCAAGGAAAACGGCAGGGGTCCCTTTGTTCTTCCTAATGCCCGGGGTGGGGGGCGAAGTGTATTTGGCAGAAAATATGCTTGCCAAGATGCTTGAAACTGGACTCTAGTCTTTGGAGTAGGTCAGTCTTTCAGTATTCTGTAAAACACTCTCTTCTTTGAAGAAGCTTATCTAACTGTCTCCCTTGCTGTGCATCTTTAAGGAGAAGCATTTTCTTTTCCTTCATATCTCCCTGTGAACAAGAAAGCACACCACCAAACAACTGTGAGCCAGAACCATATGCTACGGAAGGCTGGACGGGACCATTAATGAGGTCCATGGGCCACTCTGGACAACTCTTCCGCCCACTTCATCTCTTACCTGGGTGGTCCACAGCTCCAACTAGCAATGAGCCTTTTCTTTTGGAAGAAGTTTTGATTTCGGGGAAAATTATACTTTCTCATATAAAACTCGTATAACGCTTTTGTCTCTGTTATATTTTTTTCTTTTCTCCTTCCATTCCTAATTCTTTTCTGCCTTTTCTTCAACTCTTTCGTTCATCTCCCTTCAAATTATGCACATCCTACTTTTAGAGCAACACAAACAGCTTCTGATGCGTGTGCCCTGCTCTCCGAGTCCTTGCTGGCACACATCATGATGCTTCTTTGGGCTTCTGAAGAGTATGACATCAACAGTTGTGTTTCTGCTGAAAGCTCTGTTTATTAAACGTCGTACACCAGAAGAAGGCACATCTGATTCAGCTATATATGAAATATCATTAGGATTTTAGAAGGTAGTTGTTCAGCATGATTATCTCGTAGCAAATTGAATTCAGTGCCTTACACCTAAGATTGTCACTGTCCTCATACTTAATGAGTTCTATTCACTTGCGTAGTTCCACACTGGCCTCTTTCTGCATTCATGTCTCAAGTGCTCAGTGTATACCAAGTAGAGAGAAAAAGAAACAAAACACCAGTTAAAATGAACTGATTAAAGAACACGGAAATTATACTCCTAAAACTGCCCTTTTTAAATAAGCCAGTTGGGGTTATACATCTTTTATTTTGAGTGTCTACTTTACAAATGAGTTTTTCTAATCACAGTGTGCATTGAACCAAAATGAACCAAGCTCAAAGGCAGCCCTGTAAGTATTCATTCAATTTTTTCTCGTTCTAGGAATATTAGATGTTTTTCTTTCCCCAGGTACTCTTTTTCCCTCTCAGAAATACATCATTTTTTTTGAGTGACCATAAACAAATGAATTTCTAGCCTACATATTCGTTGGTAAATTGAGTTTAGTAACACTGTAATACAAGGTCTGTGCGAGGCTTTTTAAGTATATTCAAAGTACCCAGCTAGTTCTTATACTTTTCCACAAGATCCCTCCCCCTACACGCCCCACTTAGCTTGGCAATATTGAGTTTTAAAAATACTTTAAAGTGTAAACTTGTAAGGAAAAATGTGTTTCTATTGCTGTTTGTATTTATAGGATGCTGATTTACAAAAAGTTAAGATTGTTAGTTGGAAATAAGAGAATCCCAACTCAAGCTAGCCTGAATACATAGGGGGTTTTCCCAGAAAGATCTTGGGTTGTCTCACAGAATCTAAGCTAGATTAAAACAACCAGCCCTCAGAAAGTTCAGGGATGCAACCTAATCTTGGAAACAGCAGAGACCCGCCATACAAATATTGTCAGGATTCTCTCCATCTGTCTTTTCTGCTGCATTCTGGACCTCAGCATTTTTTTCTCTCTCTTTTTCACTGCAGATAAGCTTTCTTCTCATGGCTGAAAACATGGCCAATGACAACTTCTGAGTTTTTATCTTATAGCTTCAGTCATCCAAAAAGGGGCTGATCTGAACTTTCTTGGTGCCAAAACCAAAAGAACTAGAGGATAACTACCTACTGACCTGGCTGTGCTCAGCTTTCCATCTTTAAAGCAATTAACTTTTTCTTGGTGGAGGGAGGGGAACAGTAATACCATTGTTTGTCAATCATGGAATCTGACTCGTGTGTGTGTGTGTGTGTGTGTGTGTGTGTGTATGTGTGATTGGGGGAGGGGAGTGGGATGGGGTGGGATAGAGCAGCCATAGACATGTCATGTAAGAATTTGAGAGGTTCAGAGGGGAAAGATCTTGAGAAAAGTACACTGCAGGAGAAGCAGTATTCAGGAACAAGCAGTTCTGGATGCGAAAGAAGAAAAGGTGTGGAGGAGGGTGGGCCTTCACAGGCTCTCTATCAGGGCACACCCAGAGGCAGAGGTTCTTGCTTGGATTTGCTCGTGAGGACACTTATGCTTCAAGTTTATCTAACTTCCCCACAGCACAATGTTACTGGTGTCGGGGGTGGGGGGCCAGAAACCTGTGGTTTATCTGAGTAACAAGCCTGTTTCTTTTCCACCAAGCTGGGTGGGGGAATCCAGAGGAAGGGTAGAATTTGCAGTAGGGAAGGCCTCATGTTTCGGTTTATTTATTGATTGGTTGGATTTTGTGGCCATGTTCCAGAGCAAAATTGCTGAGTCCCTTCCCCCCCCCCCCTGCTTTTTTCTGTGTTTTTAAGCCTTAGCTGGACACCATGGAGTTATCAAAAGGTTTTTCCCAAACAGAAGCCCTGTCAGCACAATAGTGTGTTTGCTGTGCTGAGCAGAAAATTTCTAATAATATGTCTGGACATATTCAGGAATATTAGTTTCTGGGCTTTGAAACAATCATTGCTGGAGGGTTTCCTACCTATGTAGGACACTTAGGGTAAATCATCTTACTTTTCCTTGCCTCACATTTTCGGAGGCTGCACAATGAACCCTTTTGTTGTATTATACCACTTCTGTGATTTCGTTTATTCCCCATCCCTGTTGAAATTCATGAGATTTTACTCTTCCCGTAAAGATTGTTTTCAAAAATTTCAGTGTTTAGAATTGCTTTTACTCTTAATCTTATTTGTTATACATATTGAGCACTTGCCTGGTTATTTTTTAGGAGAACAGTACCCGGAGTGTAGAGATTGTAAATCATGTATGTTAGAGATGAAGAGAATTACCTAAAGACACCATGTAGTAAATTGCTGAGCTGGGATTTGTGCTCAGATATATATAACCCTGAAGTCTGTGATCTTTGTCGAGAAGAAATGAATGTTGCCTTCACTCCCCTTAGCCCAAGTGACACTTAACGTTTGTCCTTGTTATGCTTCATATCTTGAATTTTCACTTAATCCAGTCCCAGTGTTTTTTTGTTTTTTTTTTTTTTTTGCGGTAAGCAGGCCTCTTACTGTTGTGTCCTCTCCTGTTGCGGAGCACAGGCTCCGAACGTGCAGGCTCAGTGGCCATGGCTCACGAGCCTAGCCGCTCGGCGGCATGTGGGATCCTCCCAGACCGGGGCACGCACCCGTGTCCCCTGCATCGGCAGGTGGACTCTCAACCACTGCGCCACCAGGGAAGACCCCCAGTCTGTTTTAATCCTTTTTGCTAACATCATTTGTAGTAGCTTTATGATAGCCCATTAATATTATGTACTACAACTTTCCTAAGAAATCTTCTCATGTTGGAAACTTACATGGATTCATCACGGCATCACTGTGAATAAGGATAATTAGTACACATAGTTTTATGTTTTGAAATATATCCTAAAGATAGAGCCATCTAAGGGTGATTTCTGGGTTAACTTATATGAATGTTTCAGAGAGTTTTTAAAGTGTATGGTGAAAATATTTTTCAGAATAGTCATACTGTTTTCATTATAAGTAGTAAAGGCTTCATTTTAAGGGTGTTATTGGCTCTGTTAATAATTATAGAATTTCCTAGTATGTTAACTGAACAGATACCATCTTTTCAAATTCATGGGGAGTTTAAAATAGATTCCTGGCCATCACCCAAAAGAGAAGCAGGAGGATTACGACCTCAATTATTTGCCCCTTTCCCCTTTCCTTTAAAAATGCAAAACCTTTTCAAAATGCAAAATTACATCTTTGTCTATTTTGTTCTACAGTAAGTGAAAAAACCTTATAAATTCTGACCACTTCAAATTAACTTTAAGTCAATGAACATGTGCCCCAGTGTTGAAATGCTTTATTTAATTGCCTAAATCAGCCCTGAGCCTTTCTTTGCCCAGTAGTACCAGGTAGACCCACCTCTTATGGTGAAACCATTGTCTTATGTTCACGTATTCAAGTCTCACTCAGGAATGGGAGTAGAGCAGACCGATTTCTACCATTCATGTAGTTGGATATAAGACGTTTTTGTTTTTCCCCTTATTTCAACTGATTTGGTTTATTTTGTTTGATTTTGCTCCATCTCTCAAGGTGTTTGCCAAACTACTGTGAACATGGAGGAAGCTGCTTCCAGTCCTGGGTGACCTTCTACTGTAACTGCAGTGACACAGGTTACGTGGGCGCCACCTGCCATAACTGTGAGTAGACTCATGCCTACCCACAGTAGAATGGGCAAAAATCCACGAATATCAGGGATAACGTCAGGATATATTCAACGTGGGGTGGGCACGTTTTATTCATTCCATGTGTGTTTCTTTCTTTTTTTTTTTTAATTTTTGGCTGCATTCAGTCTTCACTGCTGTGCACGGGCTTCCTCTAGTTGCTGTGAGTGTGGGCTTCTCTTTGTTGTGGTGCGGGGGCTTCTCACTGCAGTGGCTTCTCTTGTTGCAGAGCATGGGCTCTAGGCGTGCAAGCTTCAGTAGTTGAAAAATGCGGGCTCAATAGTTGTGGCTCTTGGGCTCAGTCGTTGCGGCTCACCAGCTCTAGAGTGCAGGCTCAGTAGTTGTGGCACATGGCCTTAGTTGCTCCACGGCATGTGGGATCTTCCTGGACCAGGGATCGAACCCATGTCCCCTGCATTGGCAGGCAGATTCTTAACCACTGTGCCACCAGGGAAGTCCCCAACGTGTGTTTCTTGAGAGCATACTCTATGCCAAACACTGTGGTGAGCATAGAGGATGCACAAATACAAAGCCATATCATCATGAAGCTCAAGGTCTACCAGGAAGACAGACAGGAAATAGGATAAGTGTTGAGGTAGAGGAAAGACAAGGTGCTGTAGGCACACAAAGAAGAGCTCTGAAGTCAACTGCATTTTCTAGATGGGCTAAGTTAGGCTGTGCAATAAACAACCTGCATCTCGGTGGCGTAAGTAATGAGCAGTTGAGTCATACCTGTGTTACCTGCATATCACAGGTCTGCAGGGGACCCTCTTCCAAAGGTGTTCTTATTCTGGGAAGCTGACAGAGACTCCATCAACTGGAATGTTGCCCTGTCAGGGAGAGGGATGCACAAGGAAACATGTGTTTTTAAAAGCTTCTACCTGGAAGTTTCTACTTGGACGCTTCTACCTGGAAGTGGCAAATGTTACTTCCACTCATGGAATCATTGGCCAAATAAAGTCCCATGAGCACCTAACTTCAAGGGGGTAGGAAGTGTCATCTTACCATGGTATCTGAGGCAATAGAACCAGCATATTGGTGATAAGTACTGACAATGTCTGTGTGTCCATGTTGGGGAGGCTTCAGATAGAAGGTTTGAGCTGATCTCGTGATAGGAATGTGGCAGACAAGGAAAAGAAAACAGGAAACTGAAACTGTAAGTAGTTTCACATGGCGGGAGAGTTCTGACAGTAAATGGTAAGAAAGGAAGCAGGAAGTGAGGAACCCGGAGCACACAGAGAATAAGGGGAGAGGAGGAAAAAGTAAAGGAAGAACAGCAGTGCCACGATTTCCATAATTCGATAGTCCTGTCAGGGTCACCAAACAAAAAAAAACACATGACAAAATAGAGAAGGTTTGCTGTTTGGAGAATTGTATATCAAACTGTGTGAAATGAACTGTAAGTTTAACTGACAAAGATGTAATTGGAAGGTGCTGGCTATAGTTGTAGGAGATTTCACAGAAAATGTGAACTTCAAAATTGACTTAGAAGGTAGAGGAGTGGGAGAAGGGCCTTCTAGAATAATGTTAGAGCCAAGCCAAGGCTGGACCTATTCTGGGGACTTCAAGGAGACTATCACTCAGGACCAGATCTCACCTGTTTTCCTTAAGTCCCTGCTGTTCCTGGCATGGCACTCAGAATGCAGAAAGGGAACGGTAGATGCCAGCTGGGCTAGAATCAGACTCTGATCCAGGATGAACAGCGCTGATGCTCTCATCCCTGCAGACTCCTCAGCCATTCTGTGGCCTCTTCTATGCCTTGTAATGTAACATTCACCAATGGTGACCACAGAGGAGGCCAAGCAAATCAGAGAAGAAATAGCCCATTGGCCATCATGAGATGACATTATTACTGTTAGCTGCCTGTAGAAGTGAAAAACACTGCCTGGCTTTATAATGATATAACTTACTTAAAATTTTCTATTTAGAGATTTGGAACAGTGAACAACAGACTGAGAGAGATTAGATTTAATTTTTAGCAAACTCTTATACTTGAACAAGGACAAAATTTTAACACGCTGGAGCTTGTTTTTGCTCAGATCCTGTAAAGGAAAACTAACAAAATCTTGTGGACCATTTTAGAGCTAAAATTACAAGTTTTTATTTAAGATTCTCAATTAATACCAATCTATAATTTTTTAAAAAATTAATTTATTAATTTTTGACCGTGTTAGGTCTTCGTTGCTGCATGTGGGCTTTCTCTCGTTGCAGCAAGCTGGGGCTACTCTTCATTGCAGTGCACGGGCTTCTCACTGCAGTGGCTTCTCCTGCTGTGGAGCACAGGCTCTAGGCACGTGGGCTTCAGTAGTTGTGGCATGCAGGCTCAGTAGTTGTGGCACACAGGCTTAATTGCTCTGCGGCATGCGGAATCTTCCCGGACCAGGGCCCAAACCCGTGTCCCCTGAACTGGCAGGCAGATTCTTAACCACTGCACCACCAGGGAAGCCCCCCAATCTATAAATGTTGAGTCCGGTTCCAGAACTATTATCCCTAAACAGCCAAGAACAACATATACTTGGACAGATACATTGTAGGACACATACAGGACTGTCCAGATTGTATGGACAATGCTCTTGTAAGAAGCTCAGAGGCAACCAGAGTGGCCATCAGTTTAATAGTGAGATGAGAGAAACTTGAAGATTTAAGTCAGAACTATCCAAATACTGGCCAAATCATATGATAACATTCCTATGGTTTGTAAATCTTATTCTGTTCACTTTCTCCTAAAGTAATTTAATAATATTTTGAGAATTTCATCTCTATGGATGCTCTCCTCCTTTAAATTTATCCATCCATCATGCTAAAAATAGAAGATTTCCAACTCTATAAAAAAAGCATGAACTTAAAAGTCGATGGATGTGAGGTGCTGATTTTTAAAGGAACACTGTCAAAGTTGATGAGCAGGAAACTTAACATACCAAGCCTTAAAAATCTCATTCTCTTTTTATCCCCCTTTCTGTGACATTACTCAGGGTTTATACCATGGGCTGCAACACTATTAAACCCCTCCTTCCCTTCTGGGCACCCAGCCAGGACAGATCGGAGGTGCTTGGGTGGCTGTGAGGTTTGGATGCCTATGCAATTCAAAAATTTGTCTCCCTTTAACTAATCCCTCTTCCTCCCCCCAATTGGGTGAGGGGCACTGTTTTGCGTCACATGTGTAAATTGAGTAAATCAAGTCATGCTTTCCTGCCTTCAGAAAATCTGTGTCCCAAATGTAGGGCATCAGAAATGAGAGCTGCTAAAATACAGAAAACAGAACGGAGGATCCCCTCAGGTAAAAGCAAAACAAGCAAGTTCGCAAACATGCTAGGGTGGAAATGGTAATGCCCTTGGTGTGTTGGGCTGTAATTCCTTGAAACAGTCATGCACAATCAGAAGAGTCGATGCAAGACCTTTAGATTTGTAAGACATTTATAATGATGCTTAAAACTTGTAATTTCTTGACTACTGGTCTTTTGTCTTTTTGTGCTCTTTAGGATTAGTTTGGTTTTTTTCATTCTCAGTGCATCCTAGTAAATGTGAACCAATAGGACTAATGACAGATATGATTCGCTTCTTTCTATCTCACTTTGTGGATAAGAGAGGGGTCTGGCTGAGGAGGAAGGTATGACGAACTCTAAGGAATGGTACAATGGGAATTCCCAAAGTCCTTAAACATGGTAGGTTGCTGTTAAAAATAGGTATGTCTGGGCTTCCCTGGTGGCGCAGTGGTTGAGAGTCTGCCTGCCGATGTGGGGGACGCGGGTTTGTGCCCCGGTCCGGGAGGATCCCACGTGCCGCGGAGCGGCTGGGCCCGTGAGCCATGGCCGCTGAGCCTGCGTGTTCGGAGCCTGTGCTCCGCAACGGGAGAGGCCACAACAGTGAGAGGCCCGCGAACCACACACACACACAAAATAATAATAAAGTAGATATGTCATCATTGCATTTCAATTTTCTTTCCTCCTTACCTGATGACATATAAAGAACTTGGGTACACAAGTTATGTTACTTGGGTACACAAGTTATGTTACTTTTCAAACACACTTGGTTCAAAGCCTCCTGCTTAACAAGTTATGATGATTATGTGGGCAATTCCTCTCCAATCTGTGGCAGCTTCCCCACAGAAGAAGGAAATATGAGACCATCACTTATCCCATGAACTGACATTAAACATTATGTCTGTAAGTTGCTTCGCTCAGCAACTTTCTCCCCTAAGTTGTATCCTATTTGCCAGAGGGAAAACTGAAGGTAAAATAATGTTTTCAGCCCAGATTAAGTCCTGGCAACCCACCCAGTGATCAGAGCCTTCCGATCACCAGAGCTGGTTATTGGTTTTCTAAAATGTGCACGTTTAGAAGGTTGTATAATTGAAGCCAAACTACTGAGTACTCAAGGTATATCTTGGCCATGGTATATTATGAATCCAAGTTAAGATTAAAAGGAAGAGGTTTTGTTATGGGAGCTTAATCATAGATTAGTCTACAATATAATGATAAAGTGAGGTGGGTATTATTATTCTCCCCATTTTATAGATGAGCACACTGAAGCCCAGAAGGTTACGTATCCTCCTCAAGGTAACATATGTAGCAAATGAAGGAGCTGGGATTTAAATAGAGGGAATCTGCCTGTGATGCAAAATAAGCCCCATATCTTATTTCCTTTCTCAAATAACGAAGACATTTTGCAAAACTGTGTATATGAACTTAGTGATGGGACATTCATGACGTCTTTCATACTGCTTGAGACCCAGTAGGATATTGTGATACCGGATAGAAAATGCAGTTCTAGAAGACTGAGAGGTGAGAACGTTTTTGTGTTCTAGAATAATCATGAAATCATCCTGGAAGGAAGTAGGTTGAGTCAACACTTGAAAGACAGCTCAAATTAAAATGGATAAAAAGGCGAGGGAAGCCTATCGAAAACAGAGGTTGCCGAGAGCCAAGGTGTGATGGTAGAATATATATGCTGTGATTTGGGACAATGCAGATGTTTGCCTGACTCAAGAAAGGGAAAATAGCTCTTTTCATTCATTCCTGAAGCCCAAGTGGTATTCCCATAAAGCACTTTCCCCTAGGGGAAATCTGAGCTCACTTCCCTTTATTACCAAAGCTTTTCACACGTTATTGCAGTATCTATAAATATGACTTTAATGACTGCATAATAAATAGTCTATTTAATGGCTTCTTGTTTTTATTCAACCATTTTAATCTTTTTTTGGGTGGGGGATGAGGAACCCTGTGTTGTTTCCAAATATTTATTATTCTAACCAATACCACAGTGGGCATCTTTGTGCTTAAATAAATTTTAACCCCACATGTTCCATTGTTTTCTTGAGCTGGGCATAGGAATGGCATATTTGAGTCAAAGATTATGAATCATTTTAAGGATCTTGATTCACATTTCAGCTAGCTTTCCTAAAGTCTTGCTACAGTTTATACTCTGATCCCTATTTTTTGAGATATCTTGTTTCACCTTCTAAGCCAGAATTGTTTACTATATGTTATAAAACTATTTTACATGTTTTTACTAAAACATTTGCATACTTTTAAAATTAATTAATTTATTTATTTTTGGCTGCGTTGGGTCTTCGTTGCTGCGTGCAGGCTTTCTCTAGTTGCGGTGAGCGGGGGCTACTCTTCCTTGCGGTGTGCGGGCTTCTTATTCCTGTGGCTTCTCTTGTTGTGGAGCATGGGCTCTAGGCGTGCGGGCTTCAGTAGTTGTGGCACACGGGTTTAGTTGCTCCGCGGCATGTGGGATCTTCCCAGACCAGGGCTCGAACCCATGTCCCCTGCATTGGCAGGTGGATTCTTAACCACCGTGCCACCAGGGAAGTCCCATAACAGATTTGCATATTGACATGGAAATTATTATGGACCCTCATGATGAATTCCAGATGAAGAATAAGGTTTTATAGGTGAATTATGCAGTAGGAATAAGATTATCTCTACAGAACTGTATTTAATCATTCAACAAGTATGTACCTTTTGAAAGCACATGTGATGTCAGTAACCAGGCAACTGACTGACTCTTACCTTGCGCGGACTCGGTAAGGACCCAAGTACTTACTCCTCATTTTCCACATGTCTCCTCATGAGTGGGACTATCCTTGATCTCCTCAGTATCTATATCTGATCACATTCACATGAACCCTTTTCCGGGGTCTCTTCACTGTTTTTCAGCCTTTGCAAATCCCTTTTTACCATGTAGCCTCTCCGACATCCTAACAATGCCTTTCAGCTCACTTTTCAGCTTGGCAAGAAGATGTCTGCTTTTCTCCTCTCCCAAGCTTGACATAGTGCCTCCCCCATTGGGCAATGAATAGCCAGGTATTTATTGGGAGCATATCAAGTTGTCTGACAATTAGCCTCTAAGGTAGCCATCATAGAGGGATAACACTTTAGCTATTTTAGCAGTAGGTAAATGGTCCTCACTGCATGATATTTCATGGTTGAAATGAAAGGTTAGAGACGGTAGGGGATTCTGGTAATAAGAGGTTTATTTAAAAGCAGGACTCATATCTCTTTGCTCAGTTCAACTCATATCCTAATATTATTCTGTGGGTTTCCTATCAAGATCTAAAGAAAATTCATCTCCAGGGTTAACCCTGAATGCCATCAGCAGCTGTTCTAAGCTGTAACTAGCTACCTAAAGTAGAAGAAGAAAAACAAAAACAGTAATGCATTTTTTTATCTTTTTATTTTATATTGGAGTACAGTTGATTAACAATGCTGTGTTAGTTTTGGGTGTACAACAGAGCGATTCAGTTATACATGTAGATGTATCTGTTCTTTTTCAAATTCTTTTCCCAATTAGGTTGTTACAGAATATTGAGAAGAGTTCCCTGTGCTATACAGTAGGAATGAATTGTTGAATCCACACCCTGCTTCATTTTATGACACTAACCTTTGGTGTCATCATTACCTTTATTCATGTTAACTCCCCCACTGAGACTCTAAACTCCTTTAGGGGAGGAACTGTGTCTTGCTTACATTTGTACTAACCATATCTAAAGAACTGGTGACATCCAGGGCATATCATGTAATTGGTGAGACAGACAGTTACGCAGAAAAAGATAACTCATTGTGCCATTAAATGGGGAATCTGTAAGGACAGGATGGTGTCTGAATATTCTCTGTGTCCCCAACCTTTTGTCTAATCCCTGACACATCATAGGTATTGCTGTTGGCTGTACACACAGATGGATAAATCAGATAGGAGCACACAGTAATGTGGAGTTACTGGGATAAGGGCACTGTCCCTTTCTGGGGGAGGTGAGAAAGTTTTCACAATAATTGACATTTGAGCAGAGGCTTGAAGGATGAGAAAGAACAAAAGACAGAGACACATGAAGTGTCGTGCAGCAGGGAGTGCTATGAGCTGCTTAGCACAGCTGGAATCTAAGGTGAAATGGAGGAAAGGAGAATCAGGATTTGCAGACAGAAGAGAAGATGGGTGATTCATTGAGAAGGAGCTTGTTTCTCTGTTGAGCACCTACGAGCCAGCCACAGTTTCTTGGTTTTGTTCTAATGCTGAGAATTGACTTGCTAATATATATTTCGTTGTTTGTTTTTTTTATTTTGTAAGTTCTTTTTGGAACTCTAACTGTGATTGTGTCGTAGAACGTGCACCGAAGTTGGAAGACAACTTCATGTTGGGTGCAAGGGTCCAAGTTGGGTATGTGTTGGGCGCAAGGGAGAGATACGATGCTATTTGCAATTATGTGAGCAGCAAATAATGAGAGAGCAAGCTAGAAAGAAGGGACCTGACTTGAAAGGCATATCTAACATTGGATCAAACAGACTTGGAGACAAATCGAATACAGCAGAGAGAAGGATGGCTTGTAGCTTTGTAGCTTGGAAGACTTCATGAATGAAGGATGTAGTGACTAAGTCCCCAGGTCGCTCTGGGCCTGACAGTTAAATCCAGGCTCTACAACTTACAAGATGTATAACCGAGGGTGAGTTATGTGAGTGCTGTGTGCTTTAATGTCCTCGTTTGTGATACATGGCTAGTAATAGCAGCCACATAATGGAAATATCATGAGGATTAAATTAAAAAATTCCCATAAAGTATTTAGCCTTGTGCCTGGCAAATGCAAAGCCCCTGATCCATGTCAGCTATCATTTGAACAGATGGAAGACATGCAGACTGAGGCAAAGACTTAGCAGATGAAATCTTCAGTTCAGTTTGGGGCATGATGTTTGCCTGGAGATATGTTACCTATGCAGAAGTACCTGGACATCCCAGAGTCAGGTCCCGGGGGAAAGATCGTAATCACTGGGTGTATAGTTGCTGAAGCCTTTGAATAGTTGAAGTCAATCAGATATGGTGGGCCAAGGGTGGAAACTGCCAAGTAAAATATTTTAAGGGGCTCAAGAAGAGATACGATTGAGACACAACTAAGAAGGAAGTGTGAGGAAAGAAAAAGGAAGAACGAAATAAAAATGGTAACGTAAAAGGTGGAAGAGTAGTGTTCTGAGAATAGATTATAAACAGAAATGTCCAAGCAATGTGCTCCAGGTTACTTCATCATTGTGTTTGGTCATAGTTGAATGGCTGGATGTTTACATAAGAAGTTGGAGAAAAGCACAATAAGTGAAAGAAAGACAACGGTTTTCAAAAATTTATTTTTTAATTAATTAATTTGTTATTGAAGTATAATTGATTTACAATGTGTAAGTTTCAGGTGTACAGCAAAATGATTCAGTTATATATAAATATATATTCTTTTTCATATTTTTACCATTATAGATTATTAAAAAATAATGAGTATGGGTCCCTGTGCTGTATAGTAGGTCCATGTTGGTTATCTATTTTTTGTTTTTTGACTTGTACCTATTTATTCTTTTTTTTTTTAACATCTTTATTGGAGTATAATTGCTTTACAATGGTGTGTTAGTTTCTGCTTTATAACAAAGTGAATCAGTTATACATATACATATGTTCCCATATCTCTTCCCTCTTGCGTCTCCCTCCCTCCCACCCTCCCTATCCCACCCCTCTAGGTGGTCACAAAGCACCGAGCTGATCTCCCTGTGCTATGCAGCTGCTTCCCACTAGCTATCTACCTTACGTTTGGTAGTGTATATATGTCCATGCCTCTCTCTCACTTTGTCACAGCTTATATAGAGTAGTGCGTATGTGTTAATCCTAAACTCCTAATTTATCTCTCCCCACCACCTTTCCCCTTTGGTAACCATAACTTTGTTTTCTATGTCTGTGGGTCTATTTCTGTTTTATATGTAAGTTCATTTACATCATTTTTTATATTCCACATATAAATGATACCATATGATATTTGTCTTTGTCTGACTTACTTCACTTAGTATGATGATCTCTAGGTCCATCCATGTTGCTGCAAATGGCTTTATTTCATTCTTTTTAATGGCTGAATAGTATTTCATTGTGTATATATTTACCACATCTTCTTTATCCATTCATCTGTTAATGGACACCTAGGTTGTTTCCATGTCTTGACTATTGTAAGTAGTGCTTCTATGAATATGCGGGTGCATATATCTTTTTGAGTTAGAGCTTTTCCAGATATGTGCCCAAGAGTGGGATTGCTGGATCATATGGCAACTCTATTTTTAGTTTTTTAAGGAACCTCCATATGGTTTTTCATAGCGGCTGCACCAATTTACATTCCCAGCAACTGTGTAGGAGGGTTCCCTTTTCAAGAGACTTTGTTAATTGATAGCTATCATAGGTGTTGTCAGGATCCAGGTGATTCAAAACCACTACCTGCCATTGAAGTGATTTTACTCTCCTTCAGGAGGAAAGACCAATATCTTTTCATCCGTTAATAAACAAGTAATGCAAGGTGGTGTGCAGTTATGTGCATGGGTCTGACTGCAAGGTGCCTGCAAGCCTGTGAGGAGAGAGATTAGAGCAGGATGAGCTGAGGTGAAAGGCTTCTTGGAGGATTGGTCTGGCCTGGACACAAGGGAGGGACTTGGGTAGGCAGAGAAGTCTTAGGAGAGTGTTTTTCAAGGGTGAGAATCAAAGGAAGGATTTGAAATAAGGAAGAGCATGGAGACTGTTTGGGTTTTACTCAAGGCACAGCATAAGAGCAAGGGAAGGAACATCCCTTGAGCTTCTTTTAAGTGCCATGCACTGTACTGGGTGGTTTATATAGGTCATCTCACTCTCTGAGGCACCCTCACATCCTTAGCTCTAACCTTGTTAGACTGTGACTTCTTCAGACAGCGGGGTCTTCACATATGCAAGTCTCCTGACCAGAGATTCTTCTTACACTGTCTTTGCTTGAGTAACTTTGTCAACTCCTGCAAGAAGCCTACCCAGACCTTTCCTAGACGTTGCTCCCCCTTGTCCCTTTAGCATCCACTCACAGAGAATTGATTCCACCATATCAAAGTTAAAGGTTTAGTTCTTGTTTTTCTTCCTACACTGCCAGTTTTCCATGTGTTCCTCTCTCTGGCACTAGCTGGCACATAGTAGAGGATCAATGAATGTAAACATCTTTTGATGACCCAAATGCTTAAAGCCACAGAGCTGGTGGAAGTGGGATTTGAACTCAGTTCTAGATGGTTTGAAAGCGCTTCCTCTCCACATTAAAACATCTCTAACTGTTGAGTATGACCTATTTAGGAAAATAATCTAAAAAAGAATGGATATATGTATCTGTATAACTGATTCACTGTGCTGTACACCTGAAACTAGCACAACATTGTAAATCAACTAGACTCCAATAAAAATTTTTTTTAAGATCTCTAAATGGAAGAAAGAGCACACTTAAATATTTTATGGAACATGGTAGGATTATAAACAAACGGATATGAAGACTTCTGATTCGACAGGAGCAGGAATGAAGGTTGTATATACACCTCGGATCGATTCTCTTCCTTTTGAACATATCTCAACGATTTAAGTGTTTCCCACAGTCATTTCCTCCATGGTGATTTGTTTTATTTGTTCTTTCCTTCCTCTTTATCTCTATCTCTCCCTCTACCTCCCCTTCCCCTCTTTAATTGAAGCTGCAGTAAAGCTAACTTCAAATACTTACATTGGATTGACAATGTGCAAAAATGTAATCACAAGGTTTGGCTTTTTTCCAAATCCTTAGAAGCAACACAAGATGCCCAAATATGAAAGAAGATAATTAACTGGAGATAATTTAATTGTTGATGTTGCCTTCCTTTGGAGAACCATTGATATTTACTTTGAACACTGAACGGGAACAATGCACATTTATTTCTAATGCATTTCAGTCAACAAAAGACTGATTGCCATAGAAATACAAAGCTCTGGGATATCCCATGAGTTAGGAGTAATCTGGACTGGGTATATACATATTAAACTCAATATATAAAGACACATTTTCCATCTGTGCCTCAGCTTTGGATCCAGACAGATCTAGGTATAGTTATAGCTTTCTGCTCTCGGACAAATTACTTGCTTTTTTTCAGCATCAGTTGCTTAATCTCTAAAATAATAACTCATTTAACAGTTATTGTGTGGATTAGAGGTAGGGCACAAAAAATATCTAGCATAATATTTGGGATTTGGCATTTCCGTGTTAAATGGTGTCTACTCTATATTTAAAATTATGTGTTTGAAAGTTTTGGTGTACTTTTCATATAAGAGACATTCAATAATTTATCTTCCTATGTTATCAAATCATAAGGTTGTAGGAACGCTTTTTACACTGTAGATTACTAAACAGATATTAGGTTCTGGCATAGGTGTTGCCATTGGTGAAAGAACAGAGAGGTGACTGTCATAGAAAGAAGCCCAGGCTGGGATCAAGAGACCTGAGTCAAATCTATTTGTCATAAATGACCCTAGGCAAGTCACATACTTCTTGTAACCCATATTCCTCAGGGCTATAATGTTGATTATCCTGGATTGTACATGGTCATATGAAGGGTTATTTTGATTTGCCCCAGTTGTATGACTCAGAACAAGTGTATTGACACCCTGTAGGGTGTTGCAGTTACGCCTTGCAATAGCGTGTTATCATTATACTCTACAGTTGCTATTTCTCCTTTTTGCCATTTTCTGATGTTCTAGCTCAGAATAATATTTGCAGAGATCATATAGCCCATATCTTGACTATGGTTTAGAAAACACTGAGTACTCTTTCATACTCTTATTGGCTCCAGTAACCTTGAAAAGTAAAGCAAGTGGAAACATGAGGGGTGTGAGGGTCACAGATGTTTTAAGCTCTTGCATACTTTCTTTGAAACTTGTAGTTGAATTGAACTACTGTGATTGTTATTTGGAATGGATCAACTAAAAGAATAGTAAGAGTAATAAGCAATAAGAGAAGGAGAGAACCAGTGTGAATGCTTAAAATACTTTATCAATTCCATTTTAAATAATAGAGTAAGACTGGACTATCTAAATTGTGATGAAAGAAAGGATTTCCCAGGGTGCTCAGTTTGAATCTTGCAAACATATTTTGCGTAGGTAATTCAGAGATAAAATTCAGAAGAATATTCCTTTATCCATTAAAATTCTGTAATCCAGTAGTACTGTGACCTATGGCAAGTAATTCCACTGATCTGAGCCTTCCTTGTGCCATTTACCAAAGGAAAATAATAGACTCTGTCCCTTATTGCGACTGGCATAAATTCATGGATCAGTGGGTGTGAAATCCCTTTGACAAGTATGATTCTAACCCTTCCTTATGAATTCCTTCTTCTTATACATTACATCATTTTGTTCCCACGGCAACCTTGGTGAGGAACAAAGCAAGCATTCAGAGGAAGGACCTAAAATTCAGAGTGATTCAGAATGGAGAGCCCAAGGAATTTCAATGATAAGACCTGAGTAGGGCTCAAACCTGGATATTCTTATTGTCTCTGACTTTGTCAGTGTGAGTATCCTGCAAAAGGTTCTCCAGCTATATCATGCTCCAGGCAACATAAGTTGCGGTTAGTGAAGTTCTAAAGTTAATTTAAAGTTTAGTTTTTGTTCCTTGTTTTCTAAAAGACATTCTGAGTCAATTACTGCTCAGCTTCAAATCCTTCATTGTCCTCATGATCTCAATGATAAAATCCCTGCTTCTCAGCTCAGTAAGTGTGGCTTTTCATCACTTGGAGCCCTCCTAAATCACAATAGTTTTAGTTATGTCCCCATGTGGATCGAATTATAGTAGCTCTCATTGACTTTTCATTCCTTAAATGCATCAGATTCTTTTTATCACTCCATTCTTTTTTGGTCAAATGTGTTTTAATTTTATTTTTATTGAAACAGAGTTGATGTACAATATTATATAAGTATCACTCCATTCTTCAGGCCATGAATTTTCTTCCTAACTTTTCTTCTAGATCATTCTTTATTCTGCCTCAGCACTTGCCCTGAGTATCACTTTCACATGCACAAGTGGTTGCCATAACTGATCTTTCGATCTTTCTTTGGCGTTAGTTTGAGCTTCTTGAGGTTATTAGGCACTTTGCTTTTTCACACGTCCCCAAGACCTAGCACTAGGTCTGTCCTACTGCACACACAAAACAAGGGTTGAGAGAATGGAGTTCCTATTTTCAACTTGTTTGCACTTCCCTGAGGTGTATCTGTGTATCTTCTGCATTGAGAGGAAGTAGAAAACAACCGATCATCTGATACCCCCAAGGCATCTGTTAGGCTTTCTTTTCAATTGGATGGAAGAACTGAGGCTCCTGCTTTGGATTCAAAGCATATTTCTTAAAGATCCCTACACCAAGTCCCCTATTAGCTCTCAAACTGGCTTGTAAATCATCTTTCCGTTGTCATAGTTGTAATGCACGATTTTAAGATACTAGTAGAAATGGGACATTTGGATAAGTAAATATATGTGGAGAATGTAAAAAGAAAATAAAGCTGTCCATCATCGTAGCAGGACACACAACTGAGTTTATTAGTCTGTCAATGGAGGAGATGTCAAAGTCAGTTTTCGGCAGCACAGATGTCCTGCTGGCAGCTAATGCAATGATGAAGACCTTGGCAATCATTCCCTCGCTCCTGTCTCTCTGATCCCACCGTCATGACGGCTGGAAGAGGAAGCAAGTGAATCCATCTGCTAACATATGATTTTATTGCTGCATGTTGTCTAAATGGGCATTCAATGGAATCACTGTAATACAATTTGCAAACTGGGCATTCTTAGCACTCACAGCCTGTCAGAGGAAAGACCTATGCTCTCATGCTTCTACGCAAGAAAAGTGTTTAGTCCAACGACATCACTAGGCTATTCTCAAAAGAAGTAGAAAATAAATGTGTTTTTAAACTTTTTTATGGAGATGACGTATGAAAAGAGAATTGGTTTTGAAAATTAGGCTGCCTTGGGTTCAATTCCAGGCTCTACCAATGATTCATTGAGTAACCAGGGAAAAATTACTCAACTTCTCTGAATCTTGGTTTCTCACTTCTAAATGTAGAAATAATAACATCGATGTCTTAGGAGTTTTTGATGATTAAATAAGAGATTACACTTAGAACACCACAGGTGGTACCTATGTAAGATGCACTCAATTGACTTTGCTTCATCAACCCTCTGCACTTTTACGTTTTCTGGTCTTTTAGGGATAAGTGTTAGATTAGTAACAAATGCTGATTTCCACGTTTGGAAGGGACCTTCTAGTACAAGTCATTTATGTATGTTGTTTACATCCTTCCTTAAGTTGATGCTCTAGAAACAGGCTGATTAATATCTCCTGCTTCTCTGGTGGCTAGAGGCTTGTTTCTCCTAGAAGCTGAAATCTACCTTTTTCTAACTTTCTCTGGTCAGTCTTTGTTATGTCCTCAATGAGCCTATCATGAACAACCTGCCAGTTAAGGCCTCCTAGAGGAGTCTTGACAAGTCCCCCAAAGAATAGGCCTCACCATCATTTTGTTCCACCACTACCACACCCCAGTTGCCTGGAATAAAGTATGACGTTGACCCTTTGAAAACACAGGATTCTGAAAGTACATAGCTAATAATAATCAGGGAAAGAAATTGCTTTTACTTAATTATATAACTATGTATATTGATAATATATAGTATACTTTTCATCCTCATAGTATAATCTTTCTCATTGGCCCTCAAATTAGTAAACATAGATGACTCTGCAGTTTACTCTGGCTGCTGTTATGTTGAGATTTAGGTGAGATGTTTATTGTCATTTAGCACTGAGTTTTGTAAATCTCTCCTCTTTTCAGATCACCCTTCCACACAATATACGTTTATATCAGGCATGCATAAATATCTACTCTGGGTCCCCCAGGGTGTTACCCGAGCAATTGAAGATCCTATTTCTGTTCTCAAGAACTTTAAAACTAACAACAGTGGTGGGGGGGGAGGGAAAGTATATTACCCATTCAAAAAATAATACAAGGTTATACAGAGTCAGGGAATCAATCGAATGTAGGTAAAGATAGAAATACAGGCACCAGGCATGGAGGACGAGATGAAACATGAAGGAAGGGAGAGCTCAGTAGTTCTGGACTTGAACAAACGCTGTCCATCCGCGTGATGTGCACAGCAGAGGAAGTGGGGCAAGGTCAAGAATCCAGGGTGAAAGGAATGTGACTCGCATAGGTTGGGGTTCTTATCAATGGCGAGGAATAATGATAAGAAACGAAACTGCCGTCAGTCAGGCAAGGTTCAAGCAGAAAAACAGAACTGGAAGGAGATAGATATTAAGAGATTTCTTGCCAAAAAAATGGCTTATGTGACTGAGAGAATTGGCCAGGCAAATCCAAAGTCCATAGGACAGGCAATCAGGAAGGGCAGGAAGTCTAGGGCATGAGCTGAAGCTGTAAGCCACGGGGGCAATTTCTTCTTCTGGGAAGCCTCTGCTCTGCTCTTAAGGCCCTTCAACTGATTAAAGCAGGCCCACCCAGATGTTTCAGGATAATTTCTGGTACTTAAAGTCAGCTGAGTATGGACTTTCATCACATCTACAAAATACCTTCACAGCAATAACCAGATTAGTGTTTGATTGACTAACTGGGGACTATAGTGTAACTTCGTTGACACAGAAAACGGACCATTCCAGTCTGCCCATCTGTCAGCCTGGCACCTGTATTCACCTCCTTTAACCATATTTAGTTATATCAGTTAACCTTTTTTTTTCTTTGCGTTTTGAAATTTCTACCTCATTATTTCTTTTCTCTTTTTTGGTATTGAAGTATAGTTGATTTACAGTGTTGTGTTAATTTCTGCTGTACAGCAAAGTGATTCAGTTATACATATATACTTTCTTTTTCATATTCTTTTCCAGTATGGTTTATTACAGGATATTGAATATAGTTCCCTATTCTATACAGTAGGACTTTGTTGTTTATCCATTTTATATGTAATAGATTGCGTCTGCTAATCCCAAACTCCCACTCCATCCTTCCCCCATCCCCTCCCCCTTGGCAACCAGAAGTCTGTTCTCTATGTTTGTGAGTCTGTCTCTTTCATAGATAAGTTCATTTGTGTTCTATTTTAGATTCCACATATAAGTGATATCATATGGTATTTATCTTTCTCTTTCTTACTTACTTCACTTAGTATACCGGTTACACTTCCGCCTGACTTATCATCCTTCTGCTTCACATGGTACAAGTCTCCTGGGCACACCTGATATCATTCAGGTTTGTGTAGCACCTAATGACCACACTGGTCACAATGTTATCCTCATTGGCCCGGTGTGACTAAGATGCTGAACATGTGCTATTTTGTGCAATCAAAACACAGCTCTACATTTGTCTCCTCCCCTCCTTGCTTTAACTTTTATTTAATGAAGATAATTTTCTATTCCCTTAGAGTTCAATCTTGGCCAAGACTTCTTGGGATTATTTTCTGTCTCTTAGGTGATAGGCATTCTTATGATTCCTTTATATAACAAAACATAAACCCAGTGGAAGACTTTAAAAGGCCCAGATTAGGATGGGCATCAAATCTTCAGTCTTCATTCAAAGGTGAGATTCTAAAAGGCTAGTGGCAGGTGAGGATCTGTGAAAGGGGAAGGGATGTGTGGGTGGAATAAATTTTTTTCTCAGTGTAATTCCCAGAACATTCGTTCAGGTTGTTGCCTTTTTCTTTGTTCAGTTGTATCCCCTAGTGTGAATCACAGTTTGTGTTTCTGGATAGATAGAGCAGCTGATACTTAGGCTACCTGTCAGGCTGCTTACTTTTGGGTCAGGATCTGTCCTGGAGGTGCTGCCTTGCTTCCCCAGCATCTCATCGTATGGGAGACGAATGTCAGCCCCAGTGGTGAAGGACACCCCTTCCCCTGGCCATTTGCTGATACTGGGGCTCCTGATGGATCCCCTTTTGGTACTTGAAGGCTTACCTGGCCTTGTCAGAGATAATCTCTTTTGATTCAGTGAGATGAGGGGAGGGGGAGGATGATATTACCTGGGCTGCCTTCTTTGCTAGATTAAGATCAGGAAGTACTGTACTTGAGTCACCTTCTTGGGACAAGATGGGGGTGTAGAAGCACTGCTGCTGTGTTACCTCTTCAATCCTGAGGTCCCAAACCATGTTGCTTTCCTCTTTGCCCATTTCAGGGCTCTCCTTGGCCTCTTGTGTTATTTTCCAGGGTGAGAGTTTAATTAGCAAGGACAATCAGGGAGAAGCAAGTTTAAGCCATCTTGTCTGAATTGGAGGTCGCCACATAGATTTTAAGAATAT
Organism: Orcinus orca; assembly: GCF_937001465.1. Taxonomy (NCBI): domain Eukaryota; kingdom Metazoa; phylum Chordata; class Mammalia; order Artiodactyla; family Delphinidae; genus Orcinus; species Orcinus orca. The sequence continues at coordinate 14,131,718 of NC_064565.1, read as the reverse complement.
GATTTTAAATAAAGACAAACAATGCTTGAATTTTTAATTCAAATTTTGAATAGGTAATGTGTTCACAGGGCTCATAAATCAAACCATATAAAAAGATATACAGTGAAACCTTGACTTCCACACCTATCTTCTACTTGCCTAAACCTGCCCCCAGGATATAATAGGTAACGTGTGTCTTCTACCTGAGTTTATTTGTAGGAATACAAGAAAATACAAATGCATGTTATATGTACTGCTTTGCACTTTGCTTTTTTCAAATAATGATCTGTCTCAGAGCTCATCTTTCCATGTCAGCACATAAAGAGTTTCATTGTTCTTTTTCAATTGCATGAAGTTCCACTGTGCCATAATTCATGTCATAAGGCCCAAGTTGATAGGCTTTTTAAAATTGTTTCTAATCCCACACAAATAAAACCACAATGAATAAACTTGAACATATGCCATTTCACACACCTGCAAATATATCGGTAGGTTAAATTCCCAGAAGAGGGATTGCTGGGTCAAAGGATAAATGTGATGTTGCTGCATATTGATTGCCAAATTGACTTCCATGGGCCTTGAGCCAGTTTTCACTCCCACCAGCAATGCATGAGAGGGCCAGTTTCCCCACACACTCACTAACAAAGAGCGTTGTCAAAAGTCTGGGGTTTTGCCAGCTGGATAATTATTTCCTAAGAAAATAGAAATAACATTTTTAAAGGCTTGGTGATGTTTAGCAAATGGTAGGAGCGCACTATGAATGTTTGGTTCTCCCTCTTCACAACCTTCAATGTGCCTAACAGCTTTCTTTGTTCATGATGCTAGAAAGATACAATCTGTATCTATATCATCTATATCTATACTTATATCTATCCATACAATATGTCTGTAACTATCCTGTATCTATTGGGTTGGCCAAAACATTTGTTCGGGTTTTTCCTTAAGATGTTATGTAAAAACTCAAATGAACATTTTGGCCAACCCAGTAGCTATCTGTATATATAGATATGTATGTATATATACATACACACACCCTAACCCTGACCCTAACCCTAGCCCGACCCTTTATGTATGTAAAGCTAGATCTACATATATAAAGTTTATAAAACTTTTAAAAGGTTTGAAGAATAGAATCTCTGCACGTGGAGTGATTTACAAGGTAGCACTTGATTTTCTGTTAAAGAAGTGGAATATAGAAGATTCTAGAGTTCAGAACAATATGGGATGCCCTATGGTTGAGATAGCTTTATAGAAGGGGTGAGGAGGACCAGTTCCTTATGGGATGCAGGTGTCTGCACAGGTGAGGAAGATCTGGAGAGTAGGGGGTCCTTGGTGGCAGGAGGAACATCCGGGTCCCTAAAGACTCTCCCTAAAGGATCACAGAATGTTAATGGAGACAGTAGGGGGATCACATGCAGCTGCCTTGCGAACCAGTAAGGAGGTCAGGTGGACGGATAGGCTGCTTAGGGAGGGAATGGGCTGACTGTCTCGAGCAATTTAGGGTGGGGACACCCTCTTTTCCACTTTCCAATCCTTCAAAAGTCTTCTCTGAACAACATGGATCTCTTGATTTCTCCATGAGTAGAAATCATTTCAGGTTTCTCAGTTGTAAATTAAAATCGTGTGAAGGTGGGAATAAAAGTGCAAGAGGGAAAAACGTTGAAGGTTGAAATCCAGTCTTTGTGATAATCTTCTTTTGTCTCCTGATTCCTCCTGCTTAAAAACTCCAATCTTCTAATTAGAAGATAAAGAATAAAAGGGAGCACACAGTCTCCCTTATGTGATTCCTCTAAGAAATCAAAGCTCTTTCATTTTCAATTTTCTAGCAAGACAACATAAAAGAATCTCATTAAAGAGTTGGTGGAACATTGGTAAAGGTTAGGCAGAGTTCAGGCAGCAGGGGCCGAGAAATGTTTGAGAGTTTGGGCAAAAATTGGGTAACTTCAGATGTAAGTTTTCAGGAAGCTAAAACTGAACAAAAAGAAGACTCACAGGTAATGATCAGTCGAGAGATATCCTCTCAAACCCGAAGACCCAGCAAGTGCAAGGAGGCAAACAGATGTCCTGAAATGCAAGCTTCATAGGAAGAAATGTGAGGCGGCGCACATGGAGGTCCCGGGCAGCTGAGGAAAGGAAGATGCTGTGCTACGTGCACGTGATGGCTCTCCAGGAAGACAAAGACATCTCCACTGTAGCACAGGCCACCTTCCCCCAAGGGGACAGTCCTGTCGCTGTGTACATAATACTGCAGGGAAGCTGTTTATGAGTCCAAGAAAGAGACGTGTTCTTAAGCTGGGACTCATAAAGCAGGGCTTTAGAGTAGATTTTAGGCTGTAAAAGGATATAGCCGCTGTGGAGAACAGTATGGAGGTTCCTTAAAAAACTAAAAATAGAACTGCCATATGACCCAGCAATCCCACTCCTGGGCATATACCTGGAGAAAACCATAATTCAGAAAGATACATGCACCCCAATGTTCATTGCAGCACTATTTACAATAGCCAGGACATGGAAGCAACCTAAATGTCCATCAACAGAGGAATGGATAAAGAAGATGTGGTACACATATGCAGTGGAATGTTACTCAGCTGTAGAAAGGAAGAAAACTGTGCCAGTTGCAGAGACCTGGAACTAGAGAGATTGTCATACAGAGTGAAGTAAGCCAGAAAGAGAAAAACAAATATCATATAATATTGCTTATATGTGGAATCTAGAAAAATGATACAGATGAACTTATTTTCAAAGCAGAAATGGAGACACAGATGTAGAGAACAAACATATGGACACCAAGGGGGAAGGGGGGGTGGGATGAATTGAGAGATGGGGATTGACATATATACGCTACTTATGTATAAAATAAATAACTAATGAGAACCTACTGTATAGCACAGGGAACTCTACTCAGTGCTCTGTGGTGACCTAAATGGGAAGGAAATCCAAAAAAGAGGACATATATATATACGTATGGCTGATTCGCTTCACTCTACAGCAGAAACTAACACATTGTAAAGCAACTATCCTCCAATAAAAATTAATTTAAAAAAGAGTAGGTTTTAAAATGACTTATTAAAACAGATGGTGAAATGTCTCTCTCTGCCTTCTATCTGTCTTACAATGAAACTTGAAAGACTGACATGCAAGCAGTCTGGACAGATCATGCATGGAAGTAGCTGGATAAATCTGGTGCACTCTGCAATGTCAAGGAGTCATGTGCCATGCAGAATGAGCTTGTTTTCTTTGGGTCAGGAGGCCTCAGTGGCTGTCTCTTGTCTGTCGGTCTGCAGTCATCTGATTAGGGAAGACAGGGCACATATGGGCAGGGAGCAGCCTCATGAGGACAGCTTTCTAGTGGGGGTGATTGAGGCTTACCTGGTGTCACCCACCCTGGGAACCAACATTTGACTCTTAGGCGTAGGCAGGGTTCTCCAGTCAAGTCACCATTTATAACAGTTTCCCACCAGGATCTTTAACTCAAGATTTCTAAGGACAGAAGGATAATGGAAGACTCAATTCAGTCTGGAATGGGAATTAAATTCAGTTTAATATACGTATTTATAAAAGATGAAAATAGATTCAGTGAATGACGAGATCAGGCTCCAGGATCCCCTTGCTGTTGTTAAGAGAAATGTTCACATATTACGGTACAGAGAAGTTATTCTGGCTTACGCATGAGTTAACCTGAATTTGATGCTAACTAAAATAGCCTGTTTGTGGCCTGCCGAACATACATTGTGCATGTGCTTTAATTGTTAGAGAAAAGGGCACATTGACCAGAAGTAAAGACAGTCCATCTTAAAAATAAAAATTAAATGCCTCCCTTCCAGTGCTGGTATCCATTCGATGATAAGACACCCTTCCCAGGTACCAAGGCCATGCTGACTCACTGGCTTTGTGTGGTTGGTGTGTGTGTGTGTGTGGGGGGGTGTTACCTTAAAGACACGTATCCCTGACTTGTTTAATGTTCTTTGTTCTGATGAGATATAGAACTGTGCTGGAAACCCTGGAAACCCTGTTTCTCTGGAGCAGCTTCTCAGAGTGATCTGGGAAGCAGGCTTCCAGGCTCATCCTCAGTTTGGCTCAAATACAACTCTTTTCTATTCTTATTATAGATTGTTTATTGCTTATTTTCATTGACACTGAGAAGCTGTGTACACCCTTAACCAGAAAAGTGAATATTTCTCCTGGGCCCTTCTGCTGCTGGGTTGCAAGGCCAACTCAACAGGGATGATGACCAGGGATGATGGTCATCTCTCTGATGACCAGGGATGACGTCTTTTTTTCCTCTAGAAATTTTTGTCCAGAGTTCCCACTTGGGGTTATGCAAGTGCTCAAAAATTATTCTTTATGCAGCAAAGCTGTATCACGTGTCTTGGTGGTAGGCCAAGGTCACTGTCCCCGCTGGTTCACGGCTCTGAATGCCTCTCTCCCTCTCCGCTGCAGTTCAGTCCATGCGTCCTTCTCAAAGCCGTCTCAGAACCATGTCTGGGTGTCTTGAAGAATTCTCCCAGGGGGCTTCCAATATTCCACTTTACAGCTTCTGTTCATGTCCGTTTTCATTCTCTTCCTCTCAGTTTCTCTCTCCTCGGGATAAAGTTAGCATGGATCAGGCACCTATGATACCTCAGGTGCCTGACTTTCCTGTCATCCCATTTCATCTTCAAAGCATGCCCATGAGGTAAACACGATTATTATATTTTATAGAAGAGGAAATCCCACGACAGTGATAATTGGGTAGCCCCTCTCTCTTTCTCTGGCTCCGGGGATCTGTCTGGTTTCACTTTCTAAGACACAGCTGCACTCATGGCTCTACAGCAGAGTGAAGTCAAAGGCAGGATAAGCGTCCTTGGATGCCAAGCAAAGCCTAAGCCAAGAGTCCAGGCTCCTTGAGAGAGGAGCTCAGACACCCCCCTGCAAAATGCAGGCTGTTAGCTTAGCTCCATCATGCTGGAATTAATGGACTTCTGAGGCTGGGCTCAGTCTCCTTGCTCTGAACTGGGACAGATGGAAGTTTCGAAAAGCCCAGAATTTATATCATTCTGGGTATCCATTTAATAATTGTTTCTTCTCTAAATTATTTTTAGAATGAGAAAAGAAGTCACTACAAACTCTCAAACAAAAGTGGCAAGTGTCATGACCATTATTAGTATTCTGTGAACTCTGTGATGCTGAGAAGGAATTTGTAAACATAATCTGGTAGGAAGAATTACGGTGTGTTTTAGGTGTAATCAGGATAGAAGTGGGCATCCCATTTTGTACCAACATGAGATGCCCTGAGTAACAAAATTAAGGATCTTCTCAGTGAGAGTAGCTTCAGGCATTTTTGTTAATCTCTTGGTGTCACATATCATGTGAACTGAACGTATTAAAATCACACATTGTTTTCATTGTACAGTGTCTTTGTCACAGCTTAAAAAATAGGCATTAGGCTTCCCTGGTGGCGCAGTTGTTGAGAGTCCGCCTGCCGATGCAGGGGACACAGGTTCGTGCCCCAGTCGGGGAAGATCCCACACACTGCGGAGCGGCTGGGCCCGTGAGCCATGGCCGCTGAGCCTGCACATCCGGAGCCTGTGCTCCGCAATGGGAGAGGCCACAGCAGTGAGAGGCCCGTGTACTGAAAAAAAAAAAAAAGGCATTAACCAATTCGTACAAGAAGCTGCATTCTTTATGGTGTGCAAATCCAAATATTAACTTATTTTACCAGTGTGCCCTCTGCCCAGAGGATTCTAGACTCATTAATGACGATGATAAAATGCAGTCAGATAAATATTGTGAAATTATTTCCAAGGATGCCTTCAAGGAACTTTCTCTAGGATTGCCCCTATTACTCTGTCTACCTGAGACAAGTTTGTAAACATATGACCACAATATAACTATTTTATGAGTTTTTGTTTATTTTCAGCATTTAGAGGAGAGGCCCGGGAGTTTAGAGACATGGAACAAATGTCAGATTCTCAGATCCACATATTACCAGCTGGGGTGGCTTTGGTCAAAGCTCTCGGACTGTATGAGCTCATTTGTATTATCCATAAATAGGAATGCTTGTTACCAAGCTTGGCACTCAGAAATCTCCCAGTAACTGAACTAAAGTTGAAGGTGCAAGGGAAAGGTAGGCTTAGTAAAATGATAAATGCTGCCCAAACCTCAGTGGCTTAGCAAAATAGAAGTTTCTTTTCGGCTCACATCACACTGTAGTATGGCTGACCTAGCCTGCCCCATGGGGACTCCGTCCATTTATATCTTATAGTTCCGCCTGCTTGTAGGTCATTGGGACCTTCTATTCCGCTGGGGAAAATGTGAGAGTCAGACAATGGGAAGTTTCTAAGATTCACACCTGGCAGTGAGACATGTGTCCTTACCCCATTTCTGCTGGAACAACACTAAGTTACTCTTAGTAGCTCACACATGTCATGCCATCCTACCTGTGATTCTTAAAACATGCTATCAAATCAAAACTACAATGAGGTACCACCTCACACCAGTCAGAATGACCTTCATTAAAAAGTCTACAATAATAAATGCTGGACAGGGTGTGGAGAAAAGGAATCCGCCTATACTGTTGGTGGGAATGTAAATTGGTGCAGCCACTATGGAGAATAGTATAGAGGTTCCTTAAAACACTAAAAATAGAGCTGCCATACTACCCAGCAATCCCACTCCTGGGCATATACCAAAACAAATCTATAATTCGAAAAGATACATGCACCTGTGTGTTCATAGCAGCACTATTTGCAATAGCCAAGACACGGAAGCAACGTAAATGTCCACCAACAGATGAGTGGATAAAGAAGATGTGGTACATATATACAATGGAATACTACTCAGCCATAAAAAGAATGAAATAATGCCATTTGCAGCAACATGGATGGACCTAGAGATTATCATACTAAGAGAAGTAAGTCAGACAGAGAAAGACAAAATACCATATGATATCACTTATATGTGGAATCTAAAATATGGCACAAATGAATGTATCTACAAAGCAGAAACAGACTCACAGGCATAGAGAACAGACTTGTGGTTGCCAAGGGGAGGGGAATTGGGGAGGGAAGGATTAGGAGTTTGGGGTGAGCAGATGCAAACATATAGGATGGATTATATTATGTTTATAGGATGGTTAAACAGCAAGGTCCTACTGTATAGCACAGGGAACTATATTCAATATCCTATGATAAACCATAGTGGAAACGAATATGAAAAAGAATATATATATATATATATATAAAACTGAGTCACTTTGCTGTCCAGCAGAAATTAAACACAACATAGTAAGTCAACTATACTACAATAAAAAAACAAAACAAAACAAAACATGATGTCACCTCTGCCAGGAAGGCTGCAGGATTGCTTTTCAGCCTAGGACACTTCTACACAGCTTTTCAGACCCAGCTCAAGTGCTATCAAACTAATGCCTTTAGTAGGCCTGGCTATTCTTTTTGTCAAATGTAAACCAGACTTTGTACATTTCCTCATCATCATGGTATTTCCATATCATATTATATTGTAAACGGTGACATGTTCATTTCTTCATTATTCTACAGGAGAATAGAAATTAGTTTTTCTTCTTAAGGTCTCTGAAAATCAGTATAGTTATTGCAGAGAAGTGACTTGTAGAATACAGAGCGCATAGTGCAGAAAGGACTTTTACTGCCCAGATTAGACAGATGTTCATCCAATCAGAATGCTTGTTGAGTGTAAACCGCTGATGTATCCAGAGCCTGAATCCTGGGCGGGTTTACTCTGGGCTGCAATGTTCCCAGTCAATCCTTGATGAAAGGATATGAAGGAGACTTTTCTGCAGAGCAGGGGTAAGAAGAGGAGTAGAAACTGACCACCCTTGAACTGTGTGTTTGCCTGGAAATTCATTATAAGCCTCCTGAAGTAGGTCCGCGAGCATCCTTTTATGCTTCAGAATAATGAAACTTAGAAGAGTAATGAGGCTAGGTGTAGAAAACTCATAAGCAGCAAAGCTAGGATTTTAGTTCAAAACTTCCTGGCTTAAAAACTTCTCTGTTTCTCTCTGTACCCCACAAACGCTATTCTCAAGGAAATGAACATTTGGTTGTGAAGTCAAGGATTGCTTACAGGAAACAAACAGTGAACCACACTCCAAGTGAAATGAATCTACTTCCCATTGTATGACTCCAACTAGGAAGAGGAAGATCAGAGAATGTGGACCTGGAATTGGACCTTGGAGGGCTAGATGTAGCAGGCCTTTTTGTTCTATTTCATGCATGAGGGAAACGATTGGAGGTCTTCACATGGAGGTCCCACTCACCCGATGGCATTTTCAAGACCAGAGCCAAAGTCACTGAGTGAGTTAGGCTGTCTTATCTTTGGGATTATTTTCCAGCTGTATGAATTAACCAAATTTTTATCCTCATTATCTGATCTGTTCACAACATACAAGCCTACTGCATTAGGGAATTTTGTTCTGTGTCAGTTGCCAGGAATGCCATGAGTTAGGAGTCCCTGAACCGTATGGACAGAAGGAGAGGCCAGCTTAGCCCAGCCTGGAACAGACACTGGCTTGTCCTCAGGGCTCATGATTTCACCTCTCTGGTCCTCAGCTTTGGTTGAGTTTTGTTATGTTTTTATGTATAACATGGATAGTAAAATATTCCTTTTAATTGTATATCTTCTCAGAAGCTTTACTTCTTCACTTTTTTAGCTTCGGATAAGATAAAGTGATGTGATCAGGTCAGGAGCCCCAAGCAAATGCAAACACAAATATTATCTAGGGGTGCTTTTTCAGAGGTAAAGATTACAACAGTCTAAAGGCTTTCTTTGTTATGATTAAAGCCAGAAAGTCAGGATTAGGAGACTGTGTCCTTCTAAGGACCTTGGAGAATTTCTGGAGCTAAGGGCAATTGCGTTTGCAAAACTACTGGGAGCATGAGAAAGTTTGTCAGTGTTTGTTGGAGACTCTGATTTTTAAATAAGTCTCTGAATATAATCTTTGATTTTCCATATTTAATGTGTCTCAATAAGATGCAAGAACCTTTTTCCACAAAGGAGAGAATACACAGAGCACAGCCATGGCTGGGATCAGATGTCAGCTCCTGTGCTGACTGCTGATGGGTATGTGAACCCAGAGAACTCAGGGTGCTGTTCTGAGGCTCAGGGTCTTCCCTGGTGGCGAAGTGGTTAAGAATCTGCCTGCCAATGCAGGGGACACGGATTCGAGCCACGGTCTGGGAAGATCCCACATACCGCAGAGCAACTAAGCCCGTGAGCCACAACTACTGAACCCACGTGCCACAACTACTGAAGCCCTCATGCCTAGAGCCCATGCTCCGCAACAAGAGAAGCCACCTCAATGAGAAGCCTGCGCACCGCAACAAAGAGTAGCTCCCGCTCTCTCCGCAACTAGGGAAAGCCCACACAGCAAAAAAGAGCCAATGCAGCCAAAAATAAATAAATAAAATAAACAAATTTTTAAAAAAGGGAGGCTCAGCCTATTTCTGTTCTGTAAATAAGTTCATTCATATCGCATTTTTTTAGATTCCACATACACACACTACTATATATAAAATAGTTAATCAACAAGGTCCTACTATATAGCACAGGGAACTCTACTCAATATCTTGCAATAACCTATAAGGGAAAAGAATCTGAAAAAGAATAGATATATATAATATATGTGTATATATGTATATGTATAACTGGGTCACTCTGCTGTACACCTGAAAGTAATGCAGTATTCTAAGTCAACTCTACCCAAATAAAACAAAAGCAAAAAACAAACACTTAGGCTCGACACTGCTGTGTGAGGTTAGCTATCCTGCATGTAATGTGTCTCAGGCTGTGTCCAGCACATAGTAACAGATGTCTATAGTATCAGATGGTAGCTATTACCATCCTGTGACCTAGAGGTCTGCTTCACTGCCATCTCCTTGTGCTGGATATATTTCTCCCTCACATTTTTATGCTTCCCTATGTGGTAGCCTGGATTGATTCTGAATCTTTGTGTAATTAGAAATGGACATATGGATAACAGGGACATACATTGAAGGCTTCACTCTAACCTTGTATTGAATCAACTTGTGAACATTTTTTCCCCCAGAAGAAAGTAATACCTCTATTTCTCTTTAATTGATGTCTGATTAGTTCTTTCCATATATATGGAATCCTAGATAAGCTATACAATAGTTGTCTTTAAATTTAAACATGCATAAAAATGACCCTGCAGGGGGGGAAATGACCCTGGGCCATGCTTAGGTTTCTTTTATTTATTTATTTATTTAAAAAAAATTTTCCATTATGGTTTATCACAGAATATTTAATATAGTTCCCTGTGCTATACAGTAGGAACTTGTTGGTTATCCATTTTATATATAATAGTTTGCATCTACTAATCCCAAACTCCCAATCCATCGTTCCCTCGCCTCCCTCCCCCTTGGCAACCACAAGTCTGTTCTCTATGTCTGTGAGTCTGTTTCTATTTCGTAGATACTGTGTCATATCTTAGATTCCACGTATAACTGATATCATATGGTATTTGTCTTTCTCTGTCTGATTTACTTCACATAGTATGATAATCTCTAGGTCCATCCATGTTGCTGCAAATGACATTATTTCATTCTTTTTTATGCCTGAGTAATACTCCATTGTATATATATGTACCACATCTTCTTTATCCATTCATCTGTTGGTGGACATTTAGGTTGCTTCCATGTGCCTATTGTTAATAGTGTTGCAATGAATATTGGGGTGAATGTATTTTTTCGAATTATACTTTTCTCTGGATATATGCCTGGGAGTAGGATTGCTGGATTGAACAAAAAGACCTACATGTGCATCTCCCTGGCTCATCTCTTAATTTTTCTTCAGGTGATTAGTGCAAGTCTTTTCACTTGTCTTCCTGCCCTCAATCTATCAGTTCTTTCCAGGCTTCTAGAGAGGTCTCTCAGAGGGCACATCTGCTAAAGACATGTGTGGTCTTCACATCCCCATGGGGTCTCTCCACCCTGTACATTCATATTTTTCTAAAGTCACCAACACCCATTTGTGGAACACCTACTCTGACCAGGAGAACCCCAGAGAATACAGTGGTCCTCAAGATCCAATTCCAACAAAATTCATCCTATAAATGGAGAATACAATTTAACTTACTCCCTTATCTGACTTAACATCTGAGAGCAGGAGTGATACCTTATTCATTGAGTCCTCAACACCTAACCCTATGCCTAACACAGAGTTGGGGTATGGTGCATATTTGAAAACTTCTCTGAAGAGCCGTGTAAATGTACTCAATCCCTTTTTGTTTTAATTGTTTTAGAATATTTACATATGATAGCTACCCTTGCAAAGAAAAGAAAACTCAGGCGATTAAGAAACTTCCCAAAGTCCTTATAAAGCATCAGTGGTGTTTGAATTCAGAGCTATCAGGTTCAGTGGTGTTTGAATTCAGAGCTATCAGCTATCAGGTTTTCTAGAAAGACATCGAATGGTAAAATGGTAACTTTATTAACCAAGAGTTCAGTAATTTACTTATTTTTTCATAGTTGACTTATTTTTAAATTTTAACTTTTTATAATTTTTATTGGAGTATATTTGATTTACAATTTTGTTTTAGTTTCTGCTGTACAGCAAAGTGAATCAGTTATACATATACATATATCTACTTTTTTTTAGATTCTTCTCCCATATAGGTCATTACAGAGTATTGAGTAGAGTTCCCTGTGCTATATAGTAGGTCCTGATTAGTTATCTATTTTGTATGTAGTAGTGTATATATCAATCCCAATCCCCCAATTTATCCTTCCCCCCCATTTCCCTCCTGGTAAACATAAGTTTGTTTTCTACATCTGTGAAGAGTCTGGTAATTTAATGAATGAGTCAGTAATTGCTCTTGATTTACACAGATTCATGATGAATATTACTCCCCCAAAGAAATACAATATCACCAGGAAAACCCAAAAGGGGAGAAAAAATATACAGAGACTTAGCATTCTGAGCAAAAGTTGAAATTATTATTTTGACTATAGGTATGCCAGCGCTTATTGGAAACTTGAGTTTTCAGCAAATGAGGCAGAATTATTAAAAAAAACTCATGGTATCTGCTACTATTTAATAAGTGTAGCTTTCAAAGTTTGTTTTTAGAACAAGGTTTCTCAAGTTTTAACTTGCTAAAGAATCACCTGGAAATATTGTTAAAACAGTTTCCACAGCCTTATGCCCAGAGATTCTGATTCAGGATGGATCCATTAATTTGCATGTCTAAGCTCAGTTATGCCAGTTGCCGTGGTTTGAGAACCACACTCAGAGAATCACTGCTTTAGAAGCTAAGCCCTCTGAGGTTCATGCCACACAGGCCTGAAGATTCCCACTGCTTTGCTTCCATGCACCTGGTGAGCTAGACTTAATTCAGAAGTAGATTCCTAGAAAGGTTTATATTAAGCATGTTTACATATTTATATTTTACATTTGATATATTTTTATTTTATATATTTCAACATAGCATACTATTAAGGGTAATTACTGTATGTTTTACAGATTAATTTCCTGAATCACGGAGGGTCAGGGTGATGTAATCTATAATGGGCATATAAACACAAGATTTTCAATTTGAATTTAGCAAATGGTGCTTCATTTCATCTTTATTTTAATGAAATAAATTGTGGTTTCTAAGGAGAAAATGGAATCTCCCTTAATCTTGGCTATAGTCTTGGGTGGCAGTAGAGCTGAATGCGGCATCCTCTTTGCCTTTGGAACTCATCGGAGGTCATCTGATGGCCGTGGAGCTCTACTGGGACACCATGGGTCAAATCTAATGACAGATACCAGGGGTCCAGTGCAGTGTGTCCTGGAGGTATCCAAAACACCTTCTGGGACCTCACATCCTGCTCTTTGACTTTTTTTTAGGTTTATTGAGGCATATTTTTGCATCATAAATGTCACATATTTAAATGGTACAATCCAGTGGTTTTTAGTACATTCACGCTGTTTTACAACCATCATCAGTACCTGATTTAGACCATTTCACCACCCCATGTACATTAACCATCACTCTCCACCCTCAGTGCCCAGCCCCCAGCCCCTACTGTTAGCCCCTACCAGCCACTAGTGCACTTTCTGTCTGTATAGCATTGCTTTGTTGGGACATTTCACATAAATGCAATCATTCAGTATGTGATCTTTTGTGACTGGCTTCTTTCATGTAACACCATGCTTTCAAGGTTCAAGTTTCACCCCTGTTGTAGTGTATATCTGTATACACCCCTGTTGTAGTGTATATCTGTACTTCATTCCTTCCCATTGCCTAATAAGATTTCAGTGTACGACTGTGACACATATTTTGCCCATTAGTTGATGGGCATTTGGCTTGTTTCCATTTTTTGGCTGTTTATGAATAATAATCCTATGAACGTTCATGCACAGGTTTTTATGTGGACATGTGTTCTCCTTTCTACAGAGTATGTACTTCAGAATGGAATTGTTGGGTCCTATACCCCTTTTTATGGCTTTTATTTTGAAATAATTGATGGCAATTTGGGAAAAAACTGCCCAGAGGTCCCGTGTACCTTCTACCCCATTTCCTGCAATGGGAACATCTTACGTAACTGTGACACAATATCAAAACCAGGAAACTGACATTGATAAAGTATACAGAGCTTATTCAGATCCCTCCATTTTGATATGCACTCATATGTGTGTGTGTGTGTGTGTGTGTGTGTGTATGCATGTGTGTGGTTTTGTGCCATTTTATCACTTGCAGAGATTTGTGTAATCACCACCATAACCAAGATGCAGAATACTTTCATCACAAGATGAAACCTTATGCTGTCCCTTTATGGCCACATCCACCCTCCCCCCATACCCCTATCCCTAATGTGTTTCCATTTTCACCAACCTTTTTTAAAGTAATGAAAATGTTACAGAAGGTACATCTATTTTCAGCCTGTACTACCTATGTGCAGACTGGGCCATCAAAAGATCTATTTTCCAATTTAATCCCCTGACACACTTTTTGAACTAATTTCAGCAATCCAATCAGTTTTAACATATTATTTTTTTCTTTTCTTTGCTGAAACCAGCCCAAGGCAGAGTTCCGCAAACCTACTGCACAAGAGGTTTGATAAATTTAATTAAATAAATGGATGTTAATGCAAAATGCTTCACAAGCACTTATTTAATTATTAGAATTAATTTGATATTATTTATATCTGTAGGCCGTGTATGTAGATCTGTAACTAAATATGCAATCATGTAGTAAATAGATTGCTGGGGACAGAGGGAGTGAAGAAGGAAATAGGACGAAACTATGTTTAAGGACTGAAAAATACGTAATGAGTAAGTTCCTTGTCTATTTCTACAGTTTTACGGTAGGAATATAAATGGTGGGGCAGAAAAACTACAGCTCTGATCTTGGTACTTGTAAAGGTGAGGTCTAAATAAAACTATTTTGCTGTCTGAATACTTTCATTATCTTTAATGAGTGTGGGCATCACAAGGATATTTCAAACTCTTCCTTAGGTAATAACTTAGCTGCCAGAACTAGAGTCAGACTATTTTCCTTAAATATGAAAACACTGATCCATCTGCTCTGTCCAGCTACATGATACATCTGTTCATATTGATAGAAAAATCTAAAGAGTCTTAATATGTCTATCATTGTCCTTTTCATCAAAGAGTACATATCTTTGTGTGTGCCTGTAATATTAGACCTTTAAATGTAGCACGAGCATTTACTACTTGCTGTTTTCAGTGGAGACAATCATTTTATTAAGATTTATTTTATTAAAGTACAGTTGATTTACAATTTTGTGTTAATTTCTGCTGTACAACAAAGTAATTTATATATATATATATTTATTTATATATATATACACACACATTCTTATTCATATTCTTTGCCATTATGGTTTATCACAGGATATTAAATATAGTTCCCTGTGCTATACAGTATGACCTTGTTGTTTATCCATCCTATATATAATAGTTTTTGCATATGCTAATCCCAAACTCCCTATCCATCCCTCCCTCACCACCCCCCTTGGCAACGACAAGTATGTTCTCTATGTCTGTGAGTCTGTTTCTATTTCATAGATAAGTTCATTTCTGTCCTATTTTAGATTCCACATATGAGTGATATCATATGATATTTGTCTTTCTCTGTCTGACTTACTTCACTTAGTATGATAATCTCGAGGTCCATCTGTGTTGCTGCAAATGACATTATTTTATTTTATTTTTTTATGGCTGAGTAGTATTAACGGAGACAAATCTTGACACTGATAGAGCCTCTTTTGTTTTTCCTTCATGCTTGCATGCTTCTTCCCAACAAGAAATGCGATGGTTCTCCTACAGATGACTTCCAATGGCCATTTAGATCCTATATAAGACGTATCAAGTCATATCATATACAGTTGATGGAAGTCTCTTTGGCTTGAGCTGTATTGGGCATTGCAAAGAACAAGGAAATTGCCCTAGAATCTCACAGGGTAGCTCAATTCAACCTTTAGAAACAATGGGAACACTCACCTAATATTCATTAAACATTTACCTTTTAGATTTAGAGAAAAGTTCCTATACTTTAGGAATTTAAGGTCTATCAGGAGAGACCAAAAGGTGAATCCAAGGATTACCATACACAGTGAAAAGTAGGATAGAAATGAATATATGTGCTGAGGTTCCAGGGGACAGAGAGGAAGACTATGTAACTCAGGCTGAGGATATAGTGAGGTTTTCTGGAGGAAGGACCCTGGAATTTAGTCCCAAAGGACAGGCATATCACACATCCACACGTGACTGTGTTGTGTCTTTGTGCCCAAGCTGTTCTTGGCCCAGAAGGACCTACCTGATTCTGCATAGTAAACATCTACTCAGGTTTTAAAACTTAGCTCAAAGGTGATAACCATGATGGTGTCTCTTCTATCTCTGCAGAAAAGATGATAACCTGATAACTAGGTAAAATATTTACATAATTCCATGCTAGAACCAACAAAACATATGTATTCAAACAAGTCTTATTTCTATTTCTATTCCTCCTCCCTTCCCTCCTGCTCCTTCTACATCACCTTTTTTTTAAATGTGGTTATCTTTTGAAAAAAGACAAATTCATACCCCCTTTCCTGGATAAACATCAGCATTTTATTTTTAAAAAAATTTTTTTCACTGTGTAATTCCATTTACATATAACCTTGAAATAACAAATTTATAGAAATGGAGATCAGATTAGTGGCTGTCGAGGGTTAAGGAGGGATGGGGGTGAGGGTGAAGTAGTTGTGAATAGAAGGACAACATGAGGGATCCTGGGGTGATGGAAATATTGTGTATCTTGACTGTGTCCATGTCAATATATCCTGGTTCTGACATTGTTCTGTAGTTCTGCAAGACGTCACCACTGGAAAAGACTGTCTTTTTTTTTTAACATTTTTATTTATTTATATTTTTATACAGCAGGTTCTTATTAGTTATTTATTTTATACATGTTAGTGTATATATGTCAATCCCAATCTCCCAGTTCATCCCACCCCCACCCTCCCACCCCCACCCCCACATTAGCATTTTATACATATTTTATTCTACTTTGCTTTCCTCTCATAACCATATATTCTGGAGCTCACATTGAAGGATTATGTGCCAACATGCTTCATTCTTTTTAAAAGCTTAACTATACTCTATTGTGTGGGTATACCATAGTTTATTCCTCAGTTGATGGACATTTGGGATGATTCCCTCTTTTTGCTAGTATAAATGGTGTAAAAGAAATCGTTATGAATGCATTTTGTCTTAGATCTAGCTCTTATGGCAAAATACCACAGAATGGGTGGCCTAAACAGCAGATATTTATCTCTCACAGTTCCGGAGGTTGGAAAGTCCAAGGTCAAGACGCCGGCCTATTTGGTTTCTCTTGAGAGCTCCCTTCTGGCTTGTGGATGGCCTCCTTCTAGCAGTATCCTGGCACGTCTGAGAAAGAAAACTCCTCTCTCTCTTCCTATTCTTATAAGGGCACGAATCACATTGTGGTGGCTCCACCCTTATGATGTCATACCTCCCCCAAGGGCTTCACTTCCTAATAGCATCCCATTGGGAGGTTAGGGCTTCAGTATATGAATTTCATAGGGATACAAACATTCAGTCTATAAAAAAAATTTTTGGCCAGTGTTTCTTGAACCAGGTCACTGGAAGTGAGATTTCTAGGTCAAAGTGTAAATCCCATATAATTTTGCTACATAATGCTAAATTTCACACCTAGTATTTGCATGATTTTTATCCCTCTCATCCATACATTAGAGTGTGTTTTCCCTCACAGACTTGCCAATGGAGTATGTTCTCAATCTTTTGGATTATTGCTAATTTGATTCATGAAAAATGGCAGTCCAGTTTTTTTGTTTTTTTTTTTTGGTACGCGGGCCTCTCACTGTTGTGGCCTCTCCCATTGCGGAGCACAGGCTTCAGACTTGCAGGCTCAGCAGCCATGGCTTCCAGGCCCAGCCGCTCCGTGGCATGTGGGATCTTCCTAGACCGGGGCACGAACCCATGTCCCCTGCATCGGCAGGCGGACTCTCAACCACTGCACCACCAGGGAAGCCCTGGCAGTCCAGTTTTGATTAGCATATTTTATTATGAGCAACGTGAGAAATCTTTTCCTTTGTTTTGTTTTTTTTAAATAAATTTATATACTTTATTTATTTTTGGCTGTGTTGGGCCTTCATGGCTGCGTGCAGGCTTTCTCTAGTTGCGGTGAGCAGGGGCTACTCTTTGTTGTGCGTGGGCTCCTCATTGTGGTGGCTTCTCTTGTTGCAGAGCACGGGCTCTAGGTGCATGGGCTTCAGTAGTTGTGGGACACAGGCTCAGTAGTTGTGGCTCATGGGCTATAGAGTGCAGGCTCAGTAGTTGTGGCAAACGGGCTTAGTTGCTTGGCAGTATGTGGGATCTTCCCAGACCAGGGCTTGAACCCGTGTCCCCTGCATTGGCAGGTGGATTCTTAACCACTGTGCCACCTGGGAAGCCCTTTTCCTTTGTTTTAGATTTATTTTAATTTATTTTTCTGTGAACGGTCTGTTCATATCTTCAAAATGTGTTTCAACATATTGTTGCCGTTTTCATCTTTATGTTAGTTTTAAAAGTATTTAAGAAATGTTAATGCATTATGATATAAATCACATTTCCCAGTTTGTAAATCTGTCTTTTTAATTTGTTTATGGTATCTTTTGCCATCCAGAAAGTGTTTCATTTTTTAAAATATTTTTCTTTTTATTTACATATTATTATTTTTTAAATTTTATTTATTTATTTTTAACATATTTACTGGAGTATAATTGCTTTACAATGGTGTGTTAGTATCTGCTTTATAACAAAGTGAATCAGTTATACATATACGTATGTCTCCATATGTCTTCCCTCTTGCATCTCCCTCCCTCTCACCCTCTCTATCCCACCTCTCTAGGTGGTCACAAAGCACTGAGCTGATCTCCCTGTGCTATGCGGCTGCTTCCCACTAGCTATCTATTTTACATTTGTTAGTGTATATATGTCCATGCCACTGTCTCACTTTGTGTCAGCTTACCCTTCCCCCTCCCCGTATCCTCAAGTCCATTCTCTAGTAGGTCTGCATCTTTATTCCTGTCTTGCCCCTAGGTTCTTCTGATCATTTTTTCTCTTTCTTTTCTTTTCTTTTTTTTTTAAAATTCCATATATATGTGTTACCATACAGTATTTGTTTCACTCTTTCTGACTTACTTCGCTCTGTATGACAGTCTCTAGGTCCATCCACCTCACTACAAATAACTCAGTTTTGTTCCTTTTTATGGCTGAGTAATATTCCATTATATATATGTGCCACATCTTCCTTATCCATTCATCTGCTGATGGAAACTTAGGTTGCTTCCATGTCCTGGCTATTGTAAAAAGAGCTGTAGTGAACATTTTGGTACATGACTCTTTTTGAATTATGGTTTTCTCAGAGTATATGCCCAGTAGTGGGATTGCTGGGTCGTATGGTAGTTCTATTTTTAGTTTTTTAAGGAACCACCATACTGTTCTCCATAGTGGCTGTATCAATTTACATTCCCACCAACAGTGCAAGAGGGTTCCCTTTTCTCCACACTCTCTGTAGCATTTATTGTTTGTAGATTTTTTGATGATGGCCATTCTGACTGATGTGAGATGATATCTCATTGTAGTTTTGATTTGCATTTCTCTAATGATTAATGATGTTGAGCATTCTTTCTTGTGTTTGTTGGCAATCTGTATCTCTTCTTGGGAGAAATGTCTCTTTAGGTCTTCTGCCCATTTTTGGATTGGACTGTTTGTTTTTTTGATATTGAGTTGCATGAGCTGCTTGTATGTTTTGGTGATTAATCCTTGGTCAGTTGCTTCATTTGCAAATATCTTCTGTCATTTGAGGGTTGTCTTTTTATCTTGTTTATGGTTTCCTTTGCTGTGCAAAAGCTTTTAATTTTCATTAGGTCCCATTTGTTTATCTTTGTTATTATTTCCATTTCTCTAGGAGGTGGGTCAGAAAAGATATTGCTGTGACTTATGTCATAGAGTGTTCTGCCTATGTTTTCCTCTAAGAGTCTGATGGTGTCTGGCCTTACATTTAGGTCTTTGATCCACTTTGAGTTTATTTTTGTGAACGGTGTTAGGGAGTGTTCTAATTTCATTCTTTTACATGTAGCTGTCCAGTTTTCCCAGCACCACTTATTGAAGAGGCTGTCTTTTCTCCATTGTATATTCTTACATCCTTTATCAAAGATAAGGTGACCATATGTGCATGCGTTTATCTCTGGGCTTTCTATCCAGTTCCATTGATCTATATTTCTGTTTTTGTGCCAGTACCATATTTTCTTGATTACTGTAGCTTTGTAGTGTAGTCTGAAGTGAGGGACCCTGATTCCTCCATCTCTGTTTTTCTTTCTCAAGATTGCTTTGGCTATTCGTGGTCTTTTGTGTCTCCATACAACTTGTGAATTTTTTTGTTCTAGTTCTGTGAAAAATGCCATTTGTAGTTTGATAGGGATTGCACTGAATCTGTAGATTGCTTTGCATAATAGAGTCATTTTCACAATGCTGTTTCTTCCAATCCAAGAACATGGTATATCTCTCCATCTATTTGTATCATCTTTAATTTCTTTCATCAGTGCCTTATAATTTTCTGCATACAGGTTTTTTGTCTCCTTACATAGGTTTATTCCTAGATATTTTATTCTTTTGGTTGCAGTGGTAAATGGGAGTGTTTTCTTAATTTCACTTTGAGATTTTTCATCATTAGTGTATAGGAATGCAAGAGATTTCTGTGCATTAATTTTGTATACTGCTACTTTACCAAATTCATTGATTAGCTCTGGTAGTTTTCTGGTAGCATCTTTAGGATTCTCTATGTGTAGTATCATGTCATGTTCAAACAGTGACAGGTTTACTTCTTCTTTTCCAATTTGGATTCCTTTTATTTCTTTTTCTTCTCTGATTGCTGTGGCTAAAACTTCCCAAAGTATGTTGAATAATAGTGGTGAGAGTGGGCAACCTTGTCTTGTTCCTGATCTTAGTGGAAATGCTTTCAGTTTTTCACCATTGAGGATGATGTTGGCTCTGAGTTTGTCATACGTGGCCTTTACTATGTTGAGGAAAGTTCCCTCTATGCCTACTTTCTGGAGGGTTTTATCATAAATGGGTGTTGAATTTTGTCAAAAGCTTTCTCTGCATCTATTGAGATGATCATATGGTTTTTCTCCTTTAATTTGTTAATATGGTGTGTCACGTTGATTGATTTGCGTATATTGAAGAATCCTTGCATTCCTGGAATAAACCCCACTTGATCATGGTGTATGATCCTTTTAATGTGCTGTTGGATTCTGTTTGCTAGTATTTTGTTGAGGATTTTTGCATCTATGTTCATCAGTGATATTGGCCTGTAGTTTTCTTTCTTTGTGACATCTTTGTCTGGTTTTGGTATCAGAGTGATGGTGGTCTCGTAAAATGAGATTGGGAGTGATCTTCCCTCTGCTATATTTTGGAAGAGTTTGAGAAGGATAGGTGTTAGCTCTTCTCTAAATGTTTGATAGAATTCACCTGTGAAGCCATCTGGTCCTGGGCTTTTGTTTGTTGGAAGGTTTTTAATCACAGTTTCAATTTCAGTGCTTGTGATTGATCTGTTCATATTTCCTATTTCTTCCTGGTTTAGTCTCGGCAGGTTGTACATGTCTAAGAATTTGTCCACTTTATTGGCATATAGTTGCTTGTAATAATCTCTCATGATCCTTTTTATTTCTTCAGTGTCAGTTGTTACTTCTTTTTCATTTCTAATTCTATTGATTTGATTCTTCTCCCTTTTTTTTTGATAAGTCTTGCTAATGGTTTATCTATTTTGTTTATCTTCTCAATGAAACAGCTTTTAGTTTTATTGATCTTTGCTATTGTTTCCTTCATTTCTTTTTCATTTATTTCTGATCTGATCTTTATGATTTCTTTCCTTCTGCTAACTTTGGGGTTTTTTTTGTTCTTCTTTCTCTAATTGCTTTAGGTGTAAGTTTAGGTTGTTTATCAGCGATATTTCTTGTTTCTTAAGGTAGGCTTGTATAGCTATAAACTTCCCTCTTAGAACTGCTTTTGCTGCAGCCCATAGGTTTTGGGTTCTTTTGTTTTCATTGTCATTTGTTTCTAGGTATATTTTGATTTCCTCTTTGATTTCTTCAGAGATCTCTTGGTTATTAAGTAATGTGTTGTTTAGCCTCCATGTGTTTGTATTTCTTACAGATTTTTTTCCTGTAATTGATATCTAGTCTCATAGCATTGTGGTCGGCAAAGATACTTGATACGATTTCAATTTTCTTAAATTTACCAAGGCTTGATTTGTGACCCAAGATATGATCTATCCTGGAGAATGTTCTATGAGCACTTGAGAAAAATGTGTATTCTGTTGTTTTTGGATGGAATGTTCTATAAATATCAATTAACTCCATCTCTGTCCATTGGTGAAAGTGGGGTGTTAAAGTCCCCTACTATGATTGTGTTTCTGTCGATCTCCCCTTTTATGGCTGTTAGTATTTGCCTTATGTATTGAGGTGCTCCTATGTTGGGTGCATAAATATTTACAATTGTTATATCTTCTTCTTGGATCGATCCCTTGATCATTATGTAGTGTCCTTCTTTGTCTCTTTTAATAGTCCTTATTTTAAAGTCTATTTTGTCTGATATGAGAATTGCTACTCCAGCTTTCTTTTGGTTTCCATTTGCATGGAATATCTTTTTCCATCCCCTCACTTTCAGTCTGTATGTGTCCCTAGTTCTGAAGTGGGTGTCTTGTAGACAGCATATATACTGGTCTTCTTTTTGTATCCATTCAGCCAGTCTATGTATTTTGGTTGGAGCATTTAATCCATTTGCATTTAAGGTAATTATTGATACGTATGTTCCTATTACCATTTTCTTAATTGTTTTGTGTTTATTATTGTAGGTCTTTTCCCTCTTTTGTGTTTCTTGCCTCGAGAACTTCCTTTAGCATTTGTTGTAAAGCTGGTTTGGTGGTGCTGAATTCTCTTAGCTTTTGCTTGTCTGTAAAGCTTTTAATTTCTCTGTCAAATCTGAATGAGATCCTTGCTGGGTAGAGTAATGTTGGTTGTAGGTTTTTCTGTTTCATCACTTTAAATATGTCCTGCCCCTCTATTCTGGCTTGCAGAGTTTCTGCTGAAAGGTCAGCTGTTAACCTTATGGGGATTCCCTTATGTGTTACTTGTTGTTTTTCCCTTGCTGCTTTTAATATTTTTTCTTTGTATTTAATTTTTGATAGTTTGATTAATATGTGTCTTGGCATATTTCTCCTTGGATTTATCCTGTATGGGACTCTCTGTGCTTCCTGGACTTGATTAACTATTTCCTTTCCCATATTAGGGAGTTTTTCAACTATAATCTCTTCAAATATTTTCTCAGTCCCTTTCGTTTTCTCTTCTTCTTCTCGGACCCCTATAATTCGAATATTGGTACGTTTAATGTTGTCCCAGAGGTCTCTGAGAGTGTCCTCAATTCTTTTCGTTCTTTTTTCTTTATTCTGCTCTGCAGTAGTTATTTCCACTATTGTATCTTCCAGGTCACTTATACGTTCTTCTGCCTCAGTTATTCTGCCATTGATCCCTTCTAGAGAATTTTTAATTTATTGTGTTTTTCATCACTGTTTGTTTGCTCTTTAATTCTTCTAGGTCCTTGTTAAACGTTTCTTGTATTTTATCCATTCTATTTCCAAGATTTTGGATCATCTTTATTATCATTATTTTGAATTCTTTTTCAGGTTGACTGCCTATTTCCTCTTCATTTCTTAGGTCTGGTGGGTTTTGCCTTGCTCCTTCATCTGCTGTGTGTTTCTCTGTCTTCTCATTCTGCTTAACTTACTGTGTTTGGGATCTCCTTTTCGCAGCCTGCAAGTTCGTAGTTTCCATTGTTTTTGGTGTCTGTTCCCAGTGGCTAAGGTTGTTTCTGTGGGTTGTGTATGCTTCCTGGTGGAGGGGACTAGTGCCTGTGTTCTGGTGGATGAGGCTGGATCTTGTCTTTTTGGTGTGCAGGTCCATGTCCGGTGGTGTGTTTTGGGGTGTCTGTGGCCTTATTATGATTTTAGGCAGCCCCTGAGCTAATGGATGGGGTTGTGTTCCTGTCTTGTTAGTTGTTTGGCATTAGGTGTCTTGCACTGTAGGTTGCTGGTCATTGAGTGGAGCTGCGTTTGGCGTTGCGATGGAGATCTCTGGGAGATTTTCCCTGTTTGATATTACATGGACCTGGTTGGTCTCTTGTGGACCAGTGTCCTGAACTTGGCTCTCCCACCTCAGTGGCACATCCCTGATGCCTGACTGTAGCACCAAGAGCCTATCCTCCACATGGCTCGGTATAAAAGGGAGAAAAAAAAAGAAAGAAAGAAGAAGATAAAATAAAGTAAAATAAAATAACGTTATTATAATAAAAATAATTATTAAGAAAAAAATATTTTTTTAAGTAATAAAAAATAAAAAATGGACAGAGAGAACCTCAGGACAAATGGTAAAAGCAAAGCCATACAGACAAAATCACACACAGAAGCATACACATACACACTCACAAAAAGTGAAAAAGGGGAAAAATATATATATACTGTTGCTCCCAAAGTCCACTTCCTCAATTTGGGATGATTTGTTGTCTATTCATGTATTCCACAGATGCAGGGTACATCAAGTTGATTGTGGAGCTTTAATCCGCTGCTTCTGAGGCTGCTGGGAGAGATTTCCCTTTCTCTTCTTTGTTCGCAGAGCTCTCGGGTTTCAGCTTTGGATTTGGACCGACCTCTGTGTGTAGGTCGCCTGAGGGCGTCTGTTCTTCGCTCAGACAGGACGGGGTTAAAGGAGAAGCTGGGTCAGGGGCTCTGGCTCATTCAGGCGGGGGGAGGGAGGGGTACGGAGTGCAGGGCAAGCCTGCGGCGGCAGAGGCCAGCGTGATATTGCACCAGCCTGAGGCGCGCTGTGCGTTCTCCCAGGGAAGTTGTCCTTGGATCACGTGACCCTGGCAGTGGTGGGCTGCACAGGCTCCCGGGAGGGGCAGTGTGGATAGTGACCTGTGCTTGCACAGAGGCTTTTTGGTGGTGTCAGCAGCAGCCTTAGCATCTCATGCCCGTCTCTGGGGTCCGCGCTGATAGCCGCGGCTCGCGCCCATCTCTGGAGCTCCTTTAAGCAGTGCTCTTAATCCCCTCTCCTGGCGCACCAGGAAACAAAGAGGGAAGAAAAAGTCTCTTGCCTCTTCGGCAGCTCCAGACCTTTTCCCGGACTCCCTCCCGGCTAGCCGTGGTGCACTAGCCGCTTCAGGCTGTGTTCACACCGCCAACCCCAGTCCTCTCCCTGGGATCTGACCGAAGCCCGAGCCTCAGCTCGCAGCCCCGCCCACCCCAGTAGGTGAGCAGACGAGCCTCTCGGGCTGGTGAGTGCCGGTAGGCACCGATCCTCTGTGCGGGAATCTCTCCGCTTTGCCCTCCGCACGCGTGTTGCTGCGCTCTCCTCCGTGCCTCCAAAGCTTCCCCCTCTGCCACCCGCAGTCTCCACCTGCAAAGGGGCTTCCTAGTGTGTGGAAACCTTTCCTCCTTCATGGCTCCCTCCCACTGGTGCAGGTCCCGTCCCTATTCTTTTTTCTCTGTTTATTCTTTTTTCTTTTACCCTACCCAGGTACGTGGGAAGGTCTGAAGTCTTCTGCCAGCGTTCAGTAGGTGTTCTGTAGAAACAGTTCCACCTGTAGTTGTGTTTCTGATATATTTATGGGGAGGAAGGTGATCTCCATGTCTTACTCTTCCGCTATCTTTATCTCCTTTATTTATTTTTTAATATAAGTAAGTTCATCTGTATTTTCTTTTATTGCTTCTGGATTTTGAATCATTGTTAGTTAAGTTTTTCCTACTTCCAGGTTATAAAGAAATTCTTTCTTATTTCAAATATCTACATATTTGATTTTTTGGTATTTAAATCCCTTGTTTGGAATTTGGTCCTGATCTGCGGTATGAGGTGTGGATCTGATTTTATCTTTTACTATGTGGCTTCCCAGTTATCCCAGCACCAATTATTAAAAAGTCACTTTTTTCCCTATTGATTTGAGCTGCTTCCTTTATCATATACTGAATTTCCCTGTGCACCTGGATGTCTTGGATTTTCTGTTCTGGCCATTGTTCTCTTGATCCATGCATCCATTTATCCATCCATCCATCCATCCACATTAGATATAGATCCATTAAAGCTGGCCTCACCAGCTCTGCTTTTTCAGTGTTTTCCTTGCTCAGTTGACTAGCTTGTTCGTTCTTCCAAATGAGCTTTATAGTCAATTTGTGTAGCACAAACAAACAAAACAAGCAGACAAACTCAACACCTAATGGTGTCTTGGTTAACACTGTGTTAAATATATACATTAACTATGGGAGAAATGTTATCTTAAGAAGATGTTCAGGTTTATTTGTGTGTTTAGGCATATGTTATAGTTTTCTTATTTTGCAGTTGAATGTTTCACATAAAATTTACACTTGGGGATATTCCTTCCTTTCTCCCTTTCTGCCTGCCTTCCTTCCTTCTTCCCTTCCCTTCTTTTGTTTCTTCTTCCTGTCTTCCTTCATTCTTTCTTTCTTCTTTCCCTTTGATATTGTAAAGGAGAGTTCACTATCAATATTTTCTAACTAATTTTGCCTGTAATAGAGGAAAGCTGTTGATTTCCATATGTTAATCTTATAGCTTACAACTTTTGTTTTTAGTTATTTTACACTGATTATTTTAGTATTTTTAGATATCTGATTATCCATGAAAAGAGTATAACTTCTTCCTTTCTAATTTGTATTCCACCCGTTGTTTTTTCTCTTCTAATTTCAATGACTGAAACTCTAACACAATGTGAAATATTAGTAGAGATCATGAAGATGCTTGTTTTTGTTCTTTTTCTGACCTGAGTGGGAAATTCTAGTGTTTTCATGTTAGTTATCTTTTAAATGAGTGGAGAGATCATATCATTTTTCTCCTTAGCCCTATTATGATGACTATATATAGAGTATATTTTCTAATATTGAACCATGCCTGCATTTTTGGATTAAGCCCCCCAAATGGTCATAATTTCCTTTCTAAATATGCTATCGGGTATTGTTTGCCAATATTTTTGTAATTTAAAAATTTGTATTCATAAGTGAGGCTGTAATTTTTCTTTTTGTGTGGTCTGTCAGGTTTGGGGATCACCTTTATACTTACTTCATATAACACATTTGGAAGATTTTTGGAGAAGGATAAGTAGCATTAAGGATTATCTGCTCTTTAAAGAATTATCTAAGGAAAAAAATGGGATCCTGCTGTATTTTTTTCTTATGGAGTCTTTAAATATCTTTTCTCTTTCTTTTATAGGAATTGGTCTTTTAAAATTTTTTATCTGTATTGGGATTAATTTTGATGAGTTTAAGAGCCTGAATTACTTGAGATCAGAACCATATCTCTTTTGTTTACTTTTCTCAGAGGCTAGAGTTAACTGAAAAATCAGTAGTCTTACAATATGTGTGTATAGAGTACTTGTTATATAGTGTGTTAGGCATGCAGTAGAGAAAGAACAATTTAATCAACAAGTAGCATGCTTGTACTTCCTGGAAGTGTTGATGAATTGAACATATGAATTTACTTTCACTTCCTCCTAACACTTCACATAAACAATAGTAATTGATTTTTTTAATGGTCCTGTCAGTCAGCAGCTGATCCACCTTGCCCCTTACTACTTCCCAACCTTCAACTTTAATAATGAGGTGATCATAAGAGATGTAAGGTGTACCTGGCCAGGAGTTAGGGAAGCTAAAGGAAGAGATAGCCCATCTGGAATACCAGCTGGCTTGGCTGCCCCACATTTGCAACTGAAGTCAGAAGATAAGCAGCAAGGTGTGTCATCTGCAACAGCATCTCATGCCCTGCATCGACCTCACAGGTGTAAAATGTATGCGTGTGGTGTCACTTCCACCTTCCAAATCTCATGTAACATATCCCTCTAAATCACAGACTCTAGCAAGACCAAGGGAGAAGCCCTGCAGACATTAACATGAGGGTTTCCCACGGAGTTGTCCAGCCACTTAACCCTACAATAAAGCCTATGGAGGACAAACCACAAACGTTTGCTTAGTGCTGACACTTAGTGCTGACCACTGTTAAATACGAGAGGACCACACAAGATTACCTGACATCCCAGAAAAGAGTCTAACATGCCAGATAAAACAGAGACCAAAATAATCACAAAACAAGTGAGCCAATTAAGCATGTGAGCACATAAACACACACACACCCCTACCTTGGAGGAAATAATGTACACAGAAAGAAGAAAATTTTCTAAAAAATTCTATTACAATTAATATTTTCAGAGATTTTAGAGATATATTTCATCAATGAATCAAGAATTGCATGCTGTTAAAAAGAGAGTATTCAGAGGTGGTGGGGGGTGAGGAAAGCCTCCAGGGGAGTTAAACCTGGGAATGACCCAAATGTCCTATGATGGGTTAACTGCTAAACAAACCATGGTATATCCATACCATGGGATGCCACTCAGCAATTAAACAGAAATAAACTATTGGTGCATGAAACAACTCAAGTGGATTTCGAGGGAATTATGCTGTGGGAAGAAGCTAGTTTCAAGAGGGAATGTCCAGCATGATGGTGGGGAGATGGCCAGAGGAGACAGCTATGTGCCAGGTTGGATGCATACCAGTCCAGATTGCCACAGGTCAGAAAGATCCAGAAGATAGTTTTTCGAAGAAGTTGAAATCCATAGAGTACCTGAAATGTCCAAATATTTAAAAAATAATAATAATTATTAGAGGCGTTTTCAAACATACACAAAAAGATAGAATAGTATAATTGTCCCCAATGTACCCTCCCCTGTTTCAGTATTTATCAGTAGGCTACCATTTTTGTTTCCGCTATGCCCCTCTTTGTTTTCGATGAAGTATTTTAACAAACAGATTGTGGACATAATCATTTTACTACAAACCCCTAAGTATGTATCTCTGACAAAGATGAACGTTTTATCTTTTAGAACATAACCACACTACCATTATCATAGCCAAGCAAATTTTTAAAAATATTTAAAGATACCAAATCTGATTTTAATTTTTCTGGTTCTCTTAATTTTGTCTTTGCTTTGTTGGAATCAGGATCTTGACAAGGTCCATACGCAGTGTTTGACTGATATGTTTCCTGCATTTCTATCCCCCTTTTTGCCATTTATTTGTTGAAGAGACTGAGTCAGATGTTCCCAGAATCTGAATTTAACTGATTGTGTTTTTATAATGTTGAGTGTGTTTCTTTACCTCTTACTGTGAGTTAGTGTTTAAATCTCAGGACTTGATTAGATTCAACTTCAAATTTTTGGCAAGAATGTATCTTAGGTGGTGCTGTGTATTTCTTATTACCTCATGTTGCAGGCATCTTGATAATCACTTTTGGGTGTGTTGAGATTGATCAGTGAGTTTGGGTATTGTTAATTTAATCCATCCACTAAAAAAGGACCCCCTCAACTTTTCATCTAATGATTTAGCAATCCTTCATAATTATTTTCTAATTCTTTATTTCATTGGTCTTTATTTCATTCTGCTGAGGGCAGAATCATGAAATGATTGTTGTCTTAAGTCAGTTCTGGAGTGGTCTGTAACGTGGCAATGCATAACTGGTAACGCAGGTAACTAGAGATGAAACAAGATTACCAAATAGTGGTTATTGTTGAAGCTAGTTGTGATATCAGGTTTATTTTATTACTCTCTGTGCTCTTTGCATGTATTTGGATTTTTTGTGATAAAAAGTTAAGAAGAAAATACTGAATTTAAATATCACTTGAAATAATTTGTAGTTAAATTCATTTAGTTTCCTTTCCATATTTATGAATTGCACCTTTTCTTCTAGTATATTTAATTTTGTTTTTAAAAATATTTATATTGATTCAAAGTTAAAAATATGGCATATTCAGAAAGGCCTAGTTTCTGTCCCTGTCCCCTTTCTCCCATTCTTTCTCTCTTCATAGGTATCCATTTAAATTAGTTTTCACCTGGATATATTTTGGAAGGCATTTTAGAGAGTTGTTAGTGAATTTGTAGTTAAATTTGTGATATATACCTAGAAAATAAGGCAAATGAGAAGAAGAGTAAGACAGTTATTAATTTCTAGAAAAATGAAATTGTGTTCAGGAAAGGAAACAACCACATTCGTGAATAGCATGCTTTCTGTTGTATTAACATAAACAGTAATGATTGATCTAACTAAAATTGTGATCCTATTATATTGGCAGTATGTGGAAACCGAAAGTTCTTTGTATGTGGGGAGAGGTGATGAAAAAAGCTAAATTCTCATCTTTCCTATTGGTAAGTGAATAGATGACCTATAAATATGGAAAATCAAGAAGTAGCAGTATAGACATACAATTTAGAGATACAATAGTCAATACCAAAAGAATAAGCTAAGAAATAAATGTCATCATCTCTGCACAGAAGGGAGGTAAGGCCTATTGGTTTTTCTTAACAAGTCTTGTGATTCATGAAAAAAAATTAAGTAAGCAAAACATTGACAAAAAATAAGAGGTGACATAGCATGGAACAATTTAACATTAATGATAATAATAGTTTATATTTATCAAGCACTTCCTACGTGCCAAGTACTATGCTAAGTGTTGAACGTGGATTATCTCTGAGTCCTTACTTCAGTTGTATTAGATAGACTCTTTTTTTATGCCTATAACTGCATGAGAAAATTAATGCTTTGAGAGTATATTAGCTCTTTACTGCTGCATGATGAATTACAGCAAAAGTTATCCTCTGGAAACAACAGACATTATTACTTCATAGTTTCTGTGGGTCCTTGAGCAACTTGGCTGGGTAGTTCTGGTCCAGTCCTTTGGGGCTGCCTTCAAGGTGTCAGCCAGGGCTACTGTCACTTCAGTTAAAACTCTGGAGAGAAGCTTCCAGGCTCATGCTGTGGACCTCTTCAAAGGGTTACCTCAGGACCTAGCAGTCGGTTTCTCTGAAAGCAGGTGCTCCAGAAGAACCCGAGTTGGAAGCCATGTGTCTTTTTACAACCTGGTCTTGACAATGACATCATCTTCTGTCAGAAGCATGTCAGTAAGTCTAGACCACACTCAAGGGGAGGGCGTGAATGCCAAGAGGTGCTGATGAGTTATCTTAGAGGTTGCCAGGTGTGTTATCAGATTGTGACACACACCTTGGTGTGTTATCAGGTTTAGGCCAGGTTTAAGCTATATGTTATGCTCAATATGCAGGGTGCAAACTGACACTCCCATGGACCCACAGCTTCAGAAACAGTGTATGACTGCAAGGGAGAATTACATGAGTACAAGGATCACCTTGAATTCACTCTAATTTATACAAAGTCCAAGCCTCTCAAGCTTTAGAACTTTATTTGTAATGAATTATTTGAAGCGCCCCTCACACTTGATCATGTCAAACTACAGCTTCGTATTCCTGGACTGGGACATTAGTCACAGGGGCATGGTAGTTAAGGTGAGGAGTTAGTGCTCTATCTTTAAAACTGTTAGGAGCCACTGAAGTGTTTTCAACACAGGAGGATGACATAATATTGGACGCGTACCTGCTGCTCTGAGCTACATTATTTTGTCTCAAGCATCAGACAACATTCTACTTTCTCATGTGTGAAGCAGCAGATCCTCCTTTCCACCCTACCAAATTCATGCATGTGGGTGTAATGAGATTTATAAATTTCTTTTACCTTCAGACTGTTCAAAGTATCCCATCTCAGGACAGCTGTGTCTGCCTCTCTCTGAGCACATAAAGATCTTTATGGCTGTAACCAGGCTACGAGCTTTCTAAGGCACAGACTCATTGCCACATCCTTGGTCTGTTGTTAGGTGGCCACCACACTGTTGACACATATGAGGAACTCAGTAAATGCTTGTTAAGTCAAAATGGACTAAACTTGATTGGGCACCTACTATATGTTAGTTATTGTGCTGAGTTCTGGGTATATAGAAATAAGACCGTGTCATTTTACTTTATAAATGAAAAGTCATGACTGTATATTCAGTTTTACATTCACTAATCAAACATTTTGTTATTGAGGTATAGTTAATGTACAATGTTGTGTTAGTTTCAAGTGTACAAAAAAGGGATTCAGATATACATATATATATATATATATATATATATATATAATTTTTCAGATTTTTTTCCCTTATAGATTATTACAAAATATTGAGTATAGTTCCCTGTGCTCTCCAGTAGGTCCTTGTTGGTTATCTATTTTATATTTAGGAGTGTGCAAATATTAATCCCAAACTCCTAATTCATCCCTCCACCTCACCCTTTCCCCTTTGGTAACTATAAATTTGTTTTCTCTGTCTGTGAGTCTGTTTCTGTTTTGCAAATAAGTGCATTTGTGCATTTTTTTAGGTTCCATATATAAGTGATATCATATGATATTTGTCTTTCTCTATCTGGCTTACTTTGCCTAGTACGATAATCTCTAGGTCCATCCATGGTGCTGCAAATGGCATTATTTCATTCTTTTCAATGGCTGAGTAATATTCCATTGTATATATATATATATATATATATATATATACAACATCTTCTTTATCCATTCCTCTGTTGATGGACATTTATGTTGCTTCCATGACCTGGCTATTGTAAACAGCACTGCAATGAACATTGGGGTGCATGTATCTTTTTGAATTAGAGTTTTCTCCAGATATATGCCCAGGAGTGGGATTGCTGGATCATATGGTAGCTCTATTTTTAGTTTTTTAAGGCACCTCCATACTGTTCACCTTAGTGACTGCGCCAATTTACATTCCCACCAACAGTTTAATAAGAGTGTTCCTTTTTCTCCACTCCCTCTCCAGCATTTATTATTTGTACATTTTTAACTTTTGATCTCCCACTGTGAGTGTGGCATTCTGCTAGATGCTGGAACACAGCCTCAAACTACACACTGCCACCACTCTTAAAGATTCTGTAACTATTGCAGGAGACAGAACAGTGTATGATGCCCTAGCTTCACAGCTGTGCAAGTGTAGGGGAAGGATAGACACATCAGCATAGGGAAGGGCTGTTTAAGAGGGAAGGGGAGACATTTTGGAGGATGTAAACTCGGAGTTGTTTAGAAGAATGAACATTAGGATGAATGGAGGATGCAAGCCCATCAAACATTGGGGCACTAGTTTGTTAAGGCTTGGGGAGAAAGTTGAGGTTATAGGAGAAAGGAAAGAAATCACAATTGAAAGTAAATATAATAAGTAGGAGTTACTGATCCTCCAAAGGGATATGCAGAGCCAAGCCAAGTTTCTTCTCTGCTGCCTTTGTGTCTTTCCAGCCCTCTATGAGCAATCCTGCGAGGTGTACAGGCACCACGGCAACACAGCTGGTTTCTTCTACATCGACTCAGATGGCAGTGGGACCCTGGGACCTTTCCAAGTGTACTGCAACATCACAGGTAAGGGTGCAGAATTCCTACTCACGCTTCATGTCACTACGTGATGCAAAGGGAAATCCACTGGAAGGGGACACTTGTATAAATAAAAATTTAAAGGACCAACTTCAGGGGGGAAATGGTATTTAGGTAAATAATAGGATTTAGCAGCTAGGTTATTTTCATGAGAGAAGAAAACCTGTTAATGGTCTTGACAAGGTTCCACTGAACCAAGAATTAAATATCAAGCATTTTCTGCAGGGCTGAACAAGGTCATGTCTCTCTTAAAATGCAAAAACAGAAAGAGAAGGAAAATAACCCAACAGACAAAAAAACAAAAGTTAAAATCAATAGAAAGCCCTGATTCAGGAAGTGGGAAAGCTTGATTCAGGTCTGGCTCTGAGGACCGTGTGACTCCGAGGGTCACTGTGAGCTTCAATTCTGCATCAGTGAAATGGAAATAGTAGTTCCTGCCTCTTAGAGTTGTGAGGATGAAACAAAATCATCTGTATTGCTGTAACTAGCCAGGGTAGTTATCCCGCAGATGCCTAACCAAAACACTGAGCTATTTCTATTTTCCCTGGCAATCTCATAATATCTTGCCACTTTTTTCTAAAGTGCCTACGGACGTATTAAGAGCCAATTATTACATGGGTTTAGAAGCAGCATGTGATCACTAATTTATTCTTAAAAAAATAATTCCACACCCCAAACCTGATGTAATATTTATTTAAAAATATAGCAATGCAAGCACTCCCTCTGTTTAGAATGTCAGTTGGCACATACACATTTTTTGTTTGTTTGTTTGTTTTGAGCACTGGCCTTCGGAGACACCAGCAGAATCATGTAATGAAGAAGAAAAGTAGGAACCTATTAAGGCTCTTTGAGTCCTCAGGCCCCAGACTTCACTGCAACAGGGTGACCACATCTGTGGAGGTCTGTCTATAGTCAGACACTGTCCTGGCCACACAGGATATGCAGAGAAATAAGGCATAGTCATTGTCATTCATGAGGCAGTAAAATCAGGGAAAATAGCATGCAGTATCACAGGTAGAAATGCAAGCAAGCCATTGCCAAAATGGTGATTGAGGACATTTAGCAGTAATTTGCCCATCTGAATACAAAAGGCTACAGGTTTTCTGCAGAAAATGGTAGTTATATGGAATTGGATGCCATTTCATTTCATTTCCATCATACTTCATCTCTTCAAGATGTATGCTAGCTGCTTCTCAATAGGCCTATAACATAATTAGAAATCGCGTTACTGTTTTCTTTTCACGGTTGTGCCAGCCTATAATGTTCAACAACCTGGTCAAGAAGTAGGCTTCTCCGTGGATCTTGGTTATTTTCAAAATTAATTAACATATGGCTCTCTGGGGAATCATGCTAAAAATAGACTTTGCAGACCCAGAAATTCTAAATTCAGTAAATGTACTTCTATTGAGCTTTCCAAATGATTCTGATGCAGTTTGTCCCCAGTCCACAATTTACAAAAGAAGGAGGAAGTGTTTTGCTTGCAGAACAAGGCAAAGGAGATCAGTGCCTGCTGAGTGATGGGTGTGACAAATAATAAGAGGATTTGTGGTAATGGCATCAATGACTCAGCTCCTACCATCTTTGGGAACTGAACTGAGAGTTTACAAATATCATCTCTTTAATTCTTGGCAACAAAAATATGAGGCGGATATTTTTAACTCTATCTTACATAGAAGGAGAGAGCACATGAGAATTTCATGACTTGCTTGAGATAATAAATCCTGGGACTAATAGTCAAGACTCAGGAAGCAAACAAGACCTTCTGGTGCAGCAATAATCTATATCACTAAAACATTAATTGGATGCTTTGTATTGCTTATGTTTTGCTTGAAGCCATGCTTTTATTTTTGTTATAAAAATAATCAATGCTAATTATGGAAACTTTAAGGAAAAGAAGAAAAGTCTGAAGAAATGTTAAAGTCACCTACAAACCACAATCCAGGGATTGCTATTGATATTTGATTGTTAGAATTTCCTTGGGACTTTTTGCTATGAATGCATATGTGTGTTTTTCTATGAATATATAGGTTCTTAAATGTGTATTTTTATACCATGCATTTAAGACACAAGCATAGACATCCTATTTTCATTAAAATATATAGTTTGAAATTAAAATACATACATTAAGTATAGCTTGACAAATTTAACTCTCCAAAATAATATAAGTAGAATGACACTGATTCATAGATGTCATTTACATGAAATGCTCTGCCTCTCTTTGGAAAGACTTCTCTCGGGATTTATGTTTGATATTTTGTCCAGGAATGGCTAAAGATGAATGTTTATGTATATTAAATGTTGTCGTTTTGCTGATGTGATGCTGAAGGCATCAGGACCTCTGAGTTATGTCCCAAAATTGATAGGGTGCGTTGTGCACGATTGGGGGTTTCTTTGAAATATGCTTTTCTGGTCACATGCAATTGCAAACTATATAGGTGTTTGTTTTTGTTTTCTTAAAATACCTGTACAAGTAAAAGCCAACTTCTGTGTAGGCGAATTACATCCATATTTAACTGACAAACATTTTTAATGCCTAAATATAACGATAATGAAATACATAATTTTTTATTTGTCAGTATTAACTGTTCTTAAATTGAGTGACTTACGACACTAGGAAAAGTGTGACAAAGTGGTCCAGGGAAGAGAGGAAGGGGGAGGGAGGAGAAGGGGGAACGGAAGGAGGGAGGAAATGGCCAGAGAAGGCTTGCTGTGTGTTTAACTCTGGTTTCTAAGAGCACAAAGCCACTGGTCTCTGCACTTTACAGAGATATTCCTGGGGCATAACACAGAGAGTGTAAACCAAGCTGGGACACAGGGAACCTGGGCTCTCTCTCTTACTGCTCTTTGTGCCAGTCGGCTGGGTGCTCCCAGCCTGGCTGTGCATCTCAAAAACAAGGATCTGGAGCTAAGTGGGCCCTCAGGCCTCCCTCATTTAGAACTCCCTGCGAGATCATTTGAGGTTCCAAAGAAAAGGAGAAGTTTCCCCTAAGTCTGCAGATACTTGCAAATGGATGTCATCAGGGTAAAGGGCGGGTTTTAGTTGTGGAAAACTGTAAATCTGAATCCCAGCTGCCTCACATCTCTCTTTACAGTGTACCCTGGGGGTAGATCCTCATTTCTATAGGTGAGGTGGCACCTTGCCCCTCCCGGGAGATTTAAGTCTGTGCATCTTACCTGCCACGGGGTGATCCTGGGGAGATGAGGGCCACGAGTGCTCAGCGAGCAGCTGCCCTCTTTGGTGTAAGGCAGTGTGATCTCTGCATGGGGACAGTAGGACAAATTATAGGAGTAACTTAGGGGGTGATTAGGCTTATCGGTAAAGTGGACCGAATCTAGGCTTCTACAGGTTTCGACAGGGTGCCATAACCTGGGCTGCATTCTGACACTAGGGGGTAGGAAGAAGGATGAGAAAGATAGAGTTAAGTTTCTTCAGGAATACACACTTGGCCTACTTTTAACCTATCTCTAAATGATGTACAGTTCATTTCAGCTCAATGTAAATGTGCACATTTCAGGCACTGCACAAACTGCAAAGGGTACACAATCGTGTCTGTCTTAGTCTCTTTGGGCTGGTCTAGCAACGTTCCGCAAATTGAGTGCCTTCCAAAACCCCAGGAGTATATTGTCTCACAGTTCTCGAGGGTAGAAGACCAAAATCAAGGTGCCAGCGGGGCCACAACCCCTCTGAAACCTGTAGGGGAGTCTCCTTCCTGGCCTCTCCCTAGCGTCTGGCAGTTTGCTTGACCCGTGGGTGCTCCTGGGCTCCTATAAGCAGCCCCTCGATCTCTGCATCCCTGGGACTGTCTCCCTGTTTCTGTGTGATTACATCATAGTGACATTTTCCCCTCACATGTCTGTGTGTCTGTTTCCTCTTTTCTTATAAGGACACCAGTCATGTCGGCTTAGGGCCCAACCTAATGGAGTATGACATTATCTTAATTTGATTACATGTGTGAAGAATCTATTTCCCATTAAGGCCTTGCACATTCACAGGTACAGAGTGTTAGGTCTTTAAGCGATCATTTTGGGGGACACAGTTCAACACATAACAGTATTATTTCAGTCTCCTCCACAGGCTAATCATGGAAAAGACACAGCAACAATTAAATTATCTTGACAAGGATAGCGCATGTGTAGTGTGTGTTGAGAGCCCACAAGAGGGGCACCTAAACCAGCCACTCGTGGAAGAGATATCAGGCAGGCAGGAAACGTCGCTAAGAGCTGGATGGAGGGTAGGAACTGGCCAGAAGAAGGCACAAAGGAAGGCATTTCCAGGAAGAGCAAATGAATGTCAGGAACAAGGTTCCAGGGTCCCTTGATCCTGCACATTTGTGGGGACCACCCAACTCACCAGGATGAGTTGCTAGTTTAGAACACTGAAAAATACATGTACCTGAATAACTAGAAAATAAAAGGATCACAGTGACTTGATTAGGGACAAGCAGAAGTTTCTGAAGATCCATAATCTGAACTATAGTTTCCCAGCAAGGAAATCGGCTATCTTAATTCCAGGGAAAAGAAGATTTTTTTTTCAATTTAATGTAATTTTTACTTTATATTGGAGTGCAATTGATTTACAATGTTGTGTTAATTTCAGGTGTACAACAAAGTGATAAATATACATATATCCATTCTTTTTCAGATTCTTTTCCCATACAGGTTATTACAGAATGAGTAGAGTTCCCTGTGCTATACAGTAGGACCTTGTTGGTTCTCTATTTTATATATAGTAGTGTGTATACGTTAATCCCAAACTCCAGTTTTTATCAGATCATTCTTGAGCATGCCAGACTATTTAACTGACCCTGAAGGAAAGATGAGCAACTTTCTGAGTACCAACAACAAGCCACCATCCTCAGGTTATACACGGTCTTTAGCACTGTTCCCCTCTCTGGAGGACCGGATCTGGCTTACATTAGGGACTGTTTACAAAGGGATGAATGTACAAGAAGAAATTATGGGAATATACTGTACTATAGAGCTAGTAACAAAGGAGATGTTCCTACCATCAGGCCCATGGAGGTGAAGGGAGGGCATTTCGCCAGAGCAAGAAGGAGGGCAGGATGTGAAGAAGCCGTGCCTTGAGGCAGCAGTGATGTATTTGGGAACAGCCATCAGGGAGCTTGGGGAGTAACCTCAGTCTCTCCTCACCCCTTCCAGTCTCCTTCCTAGGTTTCCATCGAGCAAATTCCACTAGAATTCAGAAGGCAAGGGCACCTATTGGTGTAATGCCTTTAGTCAGCCTTCCTGGGCACAGAGAAGGCTGTAGAAGGATGGAAAGTACATCTAGTGGGGCAAATGGAAAATATATTGTCTATAAAGAACTGTCCAAAGAAGCCTAGGGGAAAACATGATTTGAATTCATCAAGGATCAAGGATGGTGGTGAGGTGGGCGTGGTGAGTGAAATCCACAAGCCATGCAAATATATGAAGCATGGATTTGTCCATTAGATTCCCACCTGAAGCAGAAAGGACCGCCGTTTGCAGGTTCAGTCGAAGCGAGGTTAAGATGAATGCAAAAAACATACATGAAGGAGAGACTTTGAGAGCTAGCTTACTCTAAAAGTTGATAAGCCACTCAAGTGATGAATAATTAAGGGGAGGACTTCCCTGGTGGCACAGTGGTTGAGAGTCCACCTGCCGATGCAGGGGACGCGGGTTTGTGCCCCAGTCCGGGAAGATCCCACATGCCGCGGAGCGGCTAGGCCCGTGAGCTGTGGCCGCTGAGCCTGCGCATCCAGAGCCTGTGCTCCGCAACAGGAGAGGCCACAGCAGTGAGAGGCCAGCATATCGAAAAAAATAAATAAATAAAAATAATTAAGGGGCAAGTGGACAACTAAGGGAAACTGTGACATATGCCAGAATGTAATGTTTTGTTCAAAGGGCGTGTGGGTTCCATGCCACTACCTGGTGGTAAAAGTCCCCTTAACCTGAATGTGGACAGTTTCAGCCGATGACGTAAAGATTGTGATCATCCTTGGCTATACCGGTCTAGTTGGGCAAGTAAGGAGGGATGCATTTGAGACAACAAGGAATCTAGTAGGACTCAGAATTGTATTGCTGGATGAAAATGAACGTAAGGTAGACTCACAGGATAGGTTAGATGCCATCTGGAAGTGAGGAAGTGCTGGTCACGGGGATCAATGCAAAGGGAAAGACAGAAGTGGAGAAAGAGCAGGGTGCAGGAAGGAGCTGGAATTAGCGAACATCTGAGGTACCTGTACAGGAAGTGTGTGTTGATGATACACGAGAATGTGGTAAGTATATCCTCAACTTGGCTGAGTCATGATGTCCAGATATTTGGTCAGACATTATCATTAATGCTTCTGTGAAGGGTTTTATTTAGATGAGATGAACACTTAAATCAGTGGACTTTGAATAAAGCAGAATACCCTCCAAAATGTAGGTGGGCCTCGTTCAATCAGTTGAAGGTCTTAACAGAACAAAAACTGACCTCCCCCAAGCAAGAAGAAAGTCAGCCAGCAGACTGTCTTCTGTCTTTGGGATTGAACTGCAGCTGTTTGCTAGGTCTCCAGCCTCCTGGTCTACCCTGCAGATTTTGGACTTACCAAGCCTCTACAGTCTTGTGAGCCAATTATGCACTGGAAAAAATATATATATGGTTTTTATATCCTGTTGGTTATGTTTCTCTGGAGAACCTTGACTCATGCACTTGGTACCTACAGGTTGGGTGTGCTCTCCTCTCATTTTCTGAATACTTCTACCATGACACTGATCACACTGCATTATAACCACTGATGTTTACTTCTGTGTTCCATGGGACTGTGAGGTCCTGGATGGAAAATGAGAGACAGAGTGTCAGGAATTCCTGGATCTACTTTTACACATACTCTAAGGAGTCCAGTGTAAATGGACTGCTGAGAAATCATAGCCAAACTGAAGATTAATTTCTGCCTTTCTCTATTTTTTCTTTCCACTTCCCATAATTTATCTTAGACTAAGGCCCTGACCCATTACATCAATGACAGTTTGGAACCATGGATATTGCCTTAATGTCTACTCTTAACTGGGCTTGAGTCATTCCTACTATTTGCAACCTCTTCTGCAAGTCCAAGAGTGAAAAGTGTCCTGCTACTCATTGCCCCCAAGACCTCTCACTGCTATGCAGCCTCCACAAACCCTTTCTTTTCTCCAAACGTAAGAATGAGTAGTGGGAGGAACACGTTTTGGAGTCACATTGGAGTTCCTATTTTAGTGCTGGCACATTCTAGCCATGTGACCTTGGACAAGTCATTTAACATTTCTGGATCTTGGTTTCCTTATCAGGAAGATGGAGAATAAAAATGTCTTCATTTCGAGATTAATCTGAGAAATAGAATATACCTGCAAAGTTCCTAGCCCCCAAATGTAGATGATCAGGAAACAGAGTAGCCAAATATCATGATGTAATATTAACCATGACCTCTTTCACTCTCACTGCTGTTCTAGTGGTATAGATAACATCTATAAGGCCATCCGAGTTGCAAAAGATAGCTATTTCCTCTTGCCAGAAATATTGTCTTTATTCCTTCTGCATTGCCATGAGATTTCAGAGACTGGAGGGATTTCTAGGAGCCTGGAGGGAACATTTCTGAGGGGAAGCTTCCCGTATCAATAAAGCAGAATTGGAAGGGTGAGGCACTCTGAGAAGATTTTCCCTAGAACTTGACGTTTCAACTCATTCAACTGTTTACATTTTGCCATTTTGAATGTTAACAGGACACCTTGTCAACATGTTAAAAGATGTTTCCCAGCCACACACTGTTCTTCCTCTGTGCAGTACAATTGCATATTGAGATGCAAAATTGTCTAGAACCTCTAACAAAAACACAGTTATTTCCCGTCTTGATGGATACAATGCCGTTTCGTGTATCTAGACCTGTACAGCTATCATCAGGCATTGCAAGAAGTTTGCAAGGAAGGTTTAGCCAAATCTTGAAAGCAAAACTTGTTTTCCTTCTCAAAGAGCTCCTAATGCATTTGCAAACCACCTTGCAAGTTTCCATATCTTAACATTCTTGCTATTATGAGGCTCTGTTTCTCACTCCTTTGGCAGCAGGCTCTGGCTTCATTAAAACTCATCAAAGCATGCATAATGGAGTAGGCAGAGAAGCTGCAATTAAAGTCTCTCCAATATTCCTGTACATAAGTATGCAGTGGGATTGCAGGTAATAGATTATCATCCAAGTCACTGACAGAAAGAAAGGAATGTGTCCATTCAGTTTGGTCTAACAGTTGTTGGCCTTGCTTCCCAAAGTTAGAGCAACATCACTGAGTTTACAGTTTTATGTATGGCCTGCACAAGGGTATGCGAGTGTACAGGATACAAGAGTTACCCATGACATAGGATGAGACCACTTACTTAT
The DNA here is from genome assembly GCF_937001465.1 of Orcinus orca. Classification (NCBI taxonomy): domain Eukaryota; kingdom Metazoa; phylum Chordata; class Mammalia; order Artiodactyla; family Delphinidae; genus Orcinus; species Orcinus orca. Next base: position 14,090,461 of record NC_064565.1, on the reverse strand, counting down.
GGCACATTTATTTCTCCCTGAACTTCTTAGTGCATTGTTATTTTTCTGCAGCTTTATTTTACACCAAAGAGAAGTAGAATTCAATTGTTGGTCCCATGTGCATTTGTAATTAAGTTTTGTCTTGGTATCTCCTGTTGGCTGATTTCTACCCCCCGAACACTCCACTGCTAACACACACACACACACACACACACACACACACACACACACACACACACACACACACACACACACACACACACACACCAAAAAGGAAGTATTAGCTTCCATTGCCCTGCCAAATTCTTCTACAAGGACAAGCTGGGCTCAAGTTCTCAAGTTTGTTTTCTTAATCATATTTTGGATAGCCATCATTGCAGAAGTACTGTTGCCAAAAAATTGTGACTTGATTACAGGCTGTAAAACTGTGCCAAATATCTACTGGGCACAGGACTAGTTCAAGATGCATCACTGTGAAGTAGCTGGAATATTGTTCTCTGTTTACAAATGTGCTAATGAGGTTAGTAAGTTATACGAAGAGGATTCCAATTAGAGCCATCAGATCTAAGTTTTTTGCTATGTCTGGTATGCAGTACTTCTTATAAAAGGGGTCTAAAGCATGGGAGACAACCTTCTTCTCTTTGAATCATTATGCATTGGTTGTCTGCTCTGGCCAGGCACTGACAAGGCACTGAGGATATAGAAGTGATTAAGACACGGTCCCCCAAGTCCACAGAATTTATCATCTCATGTCCTTGTGGTAGGAAAACACCCGGATCTTTCCCACTCTGATTCATAATTCACACAACAGCAAGAGTGATGCTTTAAGAACAGATCTGACCATGCTTCCTCATCCCCTTCCCCTTCTACCTGTGCAAACTCCAAGCTCCTTACTCATGGCTTACAATTTTTGAAGGACATTGTTGTATAATGTGTTCATATGCATTAATTAAAAGTCTTAGGACAATGTCTGGTATTTATTACATCCTCCAAATTATGATCGTTATTATCTATTATAATTATTTAGGGGCCACAAACAAGGCCCCTGGTCTTTGTATTTCAGTCTCTCCCTCTGTACATGACGGGTGATGACACTAGCTTTTTATGATTGGTATCTAGTCAAGTTAAATGAGTTAACATTTAAACAATGTTGGAGAGTGACTGACACAGAGCAAGTGGTGGAGAAAATGTAGGTGTTTCTCCTTCTCTTCTTCCCCCTTCCTTTGGAAACATGTCGCTTCTCTGTGGGCAGCAGGTTCAGATCGATCCGGACAGGAGACCACAGGCTGTGTCCCTGGTAGCCCAAGCATCCTTTCTCAGTTGAGACTCGCTCATGGGTGACATACGCATGGTGGCTCGCTAGCAGTTTAACCAGTTGGAATAATCCTTGTGTTGTTGCTTCTATTCCAGAGGGACAATTTGCTTTCTGTAAATCAAGTGTTTTCCAGAGGACTCTTTGGGGCTGAAGAATGGTCGTTCACCAGCTTAGAAGAGGGAAGCTTTTTTTAAATGTCTGTCTCCCTGTTTAATACATCATGCTGTCAGCCAAGGCGTGGGGACCACATAGAGCTTCCAGAAGGCTGGTCTCTTAGGTGAAGCTGGGGAGTGGATCTGCTTATGTGGAAGGCCCAAGTTTTAAAGGGGTCTCTCTGGACTGGCGGCAGGTGGCATAATCTCTTGCTAAACTGGGCCATTAAAGAAAACTACTAAGTCATAAAGCTGTAGCATTACTCAGAAAGTAAAGCACTGTCACCTTTGAATTGCCATGCGTTTTCACAGGCACTTAGAGAAATGCCTTTCACACCAGCTTAGCACGCCGGTTGGCTCCAACCACAGGGGGTAAGGACAGGAGTCTCAGCACAAGGGTGGGGAGAATGATTGCAATGTGATTTCCATTGACTTATTTGCTCATTCATAAATTCACCCCCCCTTTACTAACATTTCTTGAATTCCTTTATTAAACTCTCATTTATTTACTCATTCTTTAATTCTCTCATTTATTCATTTCCACAATTATTTGTTCATGGGTTCAGTTACATTATTCATTCATTCATTCAGCCAGTCAGTTATTCAGCTGGCCATCCAGGATAAGCCACTTAAATAAATTTTTCAGCACTGATGGAGATAAGCCCTAAGGTTTCAGAATGGATGCTTGTCTTGTCCTCAAGGAGCTCACAGTTCAGAAAGGGAGTCAGACTTTGTAAACAGATATTTTCCGCCTGGTGTGGAAGATGGAATAGAAGCCAATAGATGGTGCAGAAAGAGTACAAAGGACACGGTGGTTAAATCAAGGGATATGAGGAGACTGGGGACAGTGCTCAGAGAAGATGTGCTTGAAGAGATGCCCTCTGAGCTGAATCTTGTCCTAGAAACAGCTAACATTTAATTGAGCATCTATTTGTTGGAGGTGCCATGCTAGGCGTTTTACATCCATGAGGTCGTTCAGGTTTTCTAGCAATCATGTGAAGAAGGTGCCATTCTTTCCATTTTATAGGGAAGGGCACTGAAATCTTGAGAGGCTAAATAACTCGTCCAAGTTCTTGCAAGGAGCGAATAGTGAAGCCAGCAGCTGGGTCTACATCTGTGATTCCTGTGCTTGGGTTCCTAGCCCAGGTGACACAGATGCTCTAAGGCAAACAAAAAAAGACCCATGTGTCCACCCTTCCTCTGGCCTGTGCTGCCTCCATCCATCGGTCAGTGCCACAGTGGAAAGCTCTTCAAGGAAGTGACCCTGAAGGAAGGAGGTCTGTATCATACTTTCCTGGAGCATCACTTTACTCATTTATCCATTGGGATAATCATATCCATCTTTTATGATTTTCTGAGCATTCGATGAGAATTATATGAAACAAAAGTTCTTAAATTTTATTTCTCTGCAAAATGAACTGACATGAATGTTTAAAATGCCTTTTCCGAGGCCTATTCCCAGCAATGTTTATTCAGTAGGTTTAGGGCAGCGATCAAAAGTAACATTTTTAGCAAGCACCTGAAGACTCTGGACCTTGGGAAGTATCTATATAAGGTGATTAGCACAGTGTATAGCATTTAATGTCTCCTTCCGTATTCGTCTCCCCACTTCTAAGGTGGTGGGGGGACTGGTCAGTGACTAAAAGAGCTGTTCTTCTTAAGACCTGAACACAAGGCTTATCCTGACCCCTTCTTGATGGACTTTTCACAGCACATTTTTATTGCAGATACCTGGCGAGCCCTTCCTCTTGGTGCGTGGGGATCAGGACACAGTCCAAACAACCAGTATATATTGAGGCTCCCCTGTGTTCTGTGCTGTATAAGCCACTATAAACCACCGACCCTTGTGCCCTAGGACCTCATACTTAACTTCCAGCTCTTCAAGCCCTTCCATTTAGGCCATCCTATTCCGTATTTAATTTATCCAATTATCCTGTAGATACTCAACAGCCTTGGGATCCTGGGCATGTTCACTTCTGTGAGGCTCAGTTTATTCATCTGCATAATGGGGACGATCAGTCACTCTTACCTCAGTGGGTTGATGTGCAGATTAAATAAAATTAAATGAGCAAATAAATGAAAATTAAAATGAATATTAAAAATATTAAAAAGATTAATTAAAATAAAATTAAATGAGCAACATACCTCATATGCTCAGTACAATATCTGGCATTATCTAAGAGCTCCGGAAATAGAAATCACGATCACCCAGCTCCATCATCATAGGAAGATCTAAATGCTGAAGGAATACAGAGGCAGGAGTGATCAAGTAAGGCTTTGCTGGAGACATAGGGCTTAGGTATGAAGTTGAAAGATAGGTGTCCCAGGCTAGGCAGAGAAGAGAAAAGAGGAAAAATCAATCTTGATGAGCTCAGCGGTGGTATGGGTGTGGCGATGCAGTGAGCTTGTAACCAAGGGCTGTTTGCCTCCTTTGAGGGCTCCTGGCTCCCCTGTGTGTTCTAATACAAGATTACCATTGGGCAAGAACTTTTCTTGATCAGAAGAATGAAAAAACAAGTGGGAGTCAAATGTGTCTGCCAGAAAGCTTGCTTGTTTTCGCTCACTTTTGCTCTGAGCCCAGGATTCCGGGGAGAGATAATGACTAAAAGTCAGTCTAGACCTTCCAAAGAATTTAAAAAGCCCAAGATGTACTAGCAGCTTATGATTCCACATTCTGTGAAGTAAGGGAAGCAGAGGGACCCTTTGTCTGGGAGTCTTTTTTTATAACTATTCACAGCAGGTGAACTCAGGTCTCAGGAGCAACAATCAGCCTTTCCTGCTCCGGGCACAAGAGTTTGTTCTATTTGTATCTGCTTGTAAAGGGAAGCTGGTAAGAGACATTTGCTGGTTAGACTGTCTGTGGGGACGGTTCCACACGGCTTTTTCCGTGCCACCTATGAGTATTCTGTCCAACTCTCATGCCTTTTTTATCCAGTTTTATTCTTCTGGAATGTCATTTCCTCACCTCCTTCTTTAGACCGAGCCCTCATTCTTTTCTCCTATGACTGTCCTTTGCCCATCACCATTCTCAAGGCTCCCCCTTGAATCCACATAATCAACAAACATCTGTCCAATCTAGCATTGGTGGTAAGAACTTGTGCTTGGTTTGCATCCCAGCGCTGACACTTCCTAGTTTTGTCAAGTTACGTGATCGAGGGAGTTACTTGGGCTCCTTGTTCCTTAGCTTCCTCCTTTGCCATTAATAACAGAACCTATGTATGAGGTGGTTGTGTGGTTTACATGAACTAATCGTTGTAAACTCTAAGAAAAAAATTCCTGGCATTATATACTCAATATGTGTTAGCCTTAATTATTTTCATCACTCTATTACCAGAAACCTTGACACTGTTTTCTTGGTGTTTCTGGGGATACAGTGATGAAAATAATAACTAATAAATTTTAGGAATATATAACACCGGGTGCCTTCAAAGCACCCCTGCAAATTAATTCAACAGCAATAACCGATACTTACATTTGAATATAGATGGGCTACCATGGTGTGAATGGTTGAATTTGATAATAGTTTTTGCTTTTGGATAATTATTTGGTCCATTGGTCCTTAGCTCTGTGTGTGTGTGTGTGTGTGTGTGTGTGTGTGTGTGTGTGTGTTTATAAGGGCACATGCACACGAGTTTGCTGGGGCAGAGTAGGATAGTTTTGAGCCTTTTCTACATGTGAAGCACTGTGTCAAGCACTATCTTATTTCCCCAAAGATTTTATTCTGAAATATCCAAACCTACAGAAAAGTTGAAAGAATAGTAAAATGAGCATCCATAGGCTTTTCACCTAAACTCTCCAAATATTAAAATTTTGCCCCATTTGCACACACTTGTGCTACTCTCATCCGCCCCCTTCCTGTCCTTCCTTCATCCTCATATAAAATGATTTTTTTTCTTTTTCTGAACTATTTGAAAGCAAGTTGTGGACATAGTGATAATTTAAACATGAAGACTTCACTTGCATCTCCTGACAATAGACACTATGCTATATAAGCACAAAAATAAAACCATAAGAAGAAAATCAACATCACTTCAATGAATGTTATCTGGTATATAATCCATCTTGTCCCTACAGTGTCTTGTATAGCAGTGTCTGTTTTTCTATTTTTATTTGGATCTCAAGCAATGTCCATAGGTGGGATTTAATCGTCCTGTCCCTTTAGTCTCTTTTAACTAGAAGGGCCCGCCCCCTAACCCATCTTGTTTTGTTTGCTTTTCATAACAGATGTTAAGTTTTTGAAGAGTACAAGCCAGTTGTTAAGTAAAATGTTCCCAGGGGGAGCAGGGTGAGGGAGGGGTGGATTGGGAGTTTGGGATTAGCAGATGCAAACTAGTATGTATAGACTGGCTAAACAACAAGGACCTACTGAATAGCACAGGGAGCTATATTCAATATGCTGTGATAAACCATAATGGAAAAGAATATGAAAAATAATATAAATATGTATATGATCACTTTGCTGTATAGCAGAAACTAACACGTCATTGTAAATCAAGTACAGGTCAATAAAAAATAAATTTAAGAAGTAAAATGTTCCACATTTTGTTCTTTTCCTGGTTATTTCTTCATTGTTAGAATACTTTGGCAGAAAGCCTCATGGGGGGTGTCTCCCATCAGAAGGCACATGATGTCAGTTTGTGCCATGACTGGCTTGCTCTGCTCCATCATTTGACTAAAGCAGCTCCACCAGATCTCTGCATTGTGAAGGTGATTTACAATCAGTTATCTGTGGAGCCCTATGCAGACATTATGTGAGTATCCTGTTCTCCCTCCATGTGTTAATGGTCCTGACCTGTGTAAGTCATGACACTGGAATTTGTAAAATGTCGTTTTTCTAATTATATTATCCCTTCTGCATTTATAGCTGTTTTTGTCTACAGAGCTTTTTATTTCTCACCTTGCCTCCATTTACCCCTGTATCAGTAGAGGCTCATAAATTATTTCGCTTTAAAACATTGTTACTATTACATTATATTTATTAGATGTTCAAATTGTCCCCAAATTAGCTAGTAATGGTTCCTTTAATTCTGTTCCTATGTCTTTCTTGCATGACCCCATTAATCTTGGAGCACTTCCATGCTTTCTAGCACAAGATGCTCCAAGACGTTACCTTGAACTTTCCCTGCCTAGACCCAGACTCAGCTATTTCCCCAAAGAAGCCTAGTTCCTTTTTGTAGCAAATGGTATTTGAAAGTTAAGATCTAGGTGTTAGGTTTTTTTTATTGTTAGCCTTTTTTGTGGACAGAGCTAAAAAATGTGTGTGTGTATGTTTAAATTATGAGTTGATACATTTATCTTTAATGCAAATCCAGCACTGTCTTTTCTCATCATTCTGTCTTCCATATATATTTCTCTTCTCTCACACTGAGAAATTATCCCAGCATCAATATATTTTCTAATTTATTCTATCCTGTAATATACATCAATAGTTTCAGAATCACATCAGCAATAGCACTACTAATAACAAAGTAAAGTTTAAGATTTACTTGAATTTAAAATTTTGTTCTTAGACTATATCCTCAGGATGTATAGCTAGACAGAATAGAGTATTAAAAAAGTTACTTGAATGATTTTTTTTCTCCCTTGTGTTTATTTTATCTAATATATAGACAGGGATTTTTGTATCTGCTTAATATTCAGTTTTAGGGTTTGCCTTTTTTCATCCTTTTGATTTAATTTTATGTTTTAAATATATAAAACATTTTAATGTTACAGAAGTCAAATATATTTACAATGGTTGACCAGGGATGTCTTGTTCTCACTTATATTGCTTTCACTCTGTTCTTACCCATCTCCTCTCGATAATCATTTAGTGTATCCTTCCTCTGTGTATCCCTTTTTCTCCTTTGTTCTTGCACAACATGTAGCGTAGTCTTTGGCACCTTAATTCCTGGAAATCATTCCATCTATCCTGGAAATCATTCTAGATTGGTTTAGAGAAATCTTATGTGGTCTTTATTATGACTACATAGTATTTCACTGTGTCAGTTAACTATACTGTGTCCAATCGAACATCTATTGATAGATAATTTACCTTTTTCCCAAAATTCTGCTACTTGTAATAGATATTCTGGGCTGCAGAGCAGAATTTCAAGTATGCATTGTAACATCGTTTCCTATCATGTATCACTTTGCTGTTGATTTTAAGAGCTGTCACTGAAGCCAGTAAAAATCTTGGTAGTCTGTTGAAGGTTTAGTTCAGTGGTAAGTGAATAGCAACTGTGGGCCAGGTGCTAGGCATACAAAGACTTCACGAGACATTCTCTTCCCTTGTATAGCTTAGAGTTTAGCTGGGGGTCTGAGTAAACAAGTTGGAATAATAGCGCTTGAGTGAGCCAAACACAGGATGCTGGAGGAGTTAGAAAATACTTCCCACCGGAGATGATGCTGGCACTCTGACAATAAAATTGATAGTGTGACGAAGTCCAGAGCAGGGACGTCAGCTGAAAGAAAGATACATAATTCCATGTTCCTCTTTGAGCTTTCTTTTTGTCAGTCACCTCCAGAGCCAGAATCTAAGATCCGTGGAAGCAGAGTAAGTAGACTCTTCCATTTCAGAAGGCTTGTCTTCTTTTGTGACCTGGTGAGAGGTGACATAAGTGCTGGGTGACCCTTCTTAGGACCAAGGCAAGCACTTTGCAGTCAGCTCACTACTCTATGAGTTCCATCTTGGCTACCTTAGCTCTTACTAAAGAAGGATGGGGACTACTATTTACTGTGTACTTGTGGTCCAGGTACTGGGTTATATATATTGTCTTAGAGTCAATCTCATCTAATCCTCATGATAAAGTGTGAGGTAGAGATTATTTCTCATTCTCATTTTGAGAAAACAGAGGTTCAGAGAGGTTGGAGAGAATTCCAGCATCACTCTGCTAGTAACTGACAGATGGAGGGAGTGAATTCATGTCTGTGTCAGTGCCCAGAGTTTCCCTCAGAATGCACCAAAACAGTGCCTGCCACAAAGATGCTCCTAAAAGCCTCTAAAAATGTCTCATAGCAACAAAAGCCCCTCCCTCTTCCCATCAGGTGACTTGGATGTGCAGCCCCCTTCCACCCCCCACCCCACCCTGCCCCGCCCTTCCCCTGCCTGGGAGGCGGGCACAGGCTCCCCTTGGCCACATATTTGCTGCTGCAAGCTTTCAGCTTCCATGGAGCTTCTTTCCCAGAACCAGCTGTGAACACCTTACGCTCAAGGGCCGGGATGGCATTCAGCCTGGTAGCCCTCATCCCATAACCTACTCAGTCCCTAACATCGTGCTCTGCACACACTAGACTTTCCGTTAAGTTTTCCTTGAATAAACCAGCAAATCAGAAACAAAGCACCATGCAATGCACATGAAATCTATTCAAGACCACACATCACCCCCACCAAGATCATAAAACAGATTTCCCAGGTCTCTTTGATCATGCCACTAATTGTAAAGCAAGGGAAAAGAAAACCCCCCAAAAAGGTACATAAAAAGTAAAGGCTCGAGCGAAGTAGTAGAATAAATCACGGTCAAGTATGTTGTCTGGAAGTCGTCAGGTGTGTGGTCCAGGCGGGCTGGTGAAGGAGCGGCAGGGGCTGAAAGGGGCTCCCCGCAACCCCCTACCCCTCCAGCGCCCCAGGGGCTGCGGTTCCTGCTTCCAGCTAATGCAACGTGCACGGTGGCCCTACCAGGAGTCTTAAACCAGTAATGCTACCTTCCCCTAACAGCCGCAGAAGCCCAGACACTAAAAACAGCCACGTCTGCAAGTGGTTTTAGCAGGCAAGGAGGATGCTCGCCTAGGCAGCTGGGCTGATCCACAAGGGAGAGGAAACAGCTCCTGCGGGAATTCTGAAGGCTTTTAAAGAAGTTGAAAACTGCTTTCCACCTCTTGTCTTCTTTCCCTTTAAAGGTTGAGGAGAAGGGGGCACAGATCCCCTCAGCAGAGGTTCCCAGAACTGTTTCCCGCAATGAAGTGATGCGTCCGCTCCTCCCGAATCACTTCCTCAAAAGGGCTTGCGGGGCTTCCCTGGTGGCGCAGTGGTTGAGAGTCCGCCTGCCGATGCAGGGGACACGGGTTCGTGCCCCGGTCCGGGAAGATCCCACGTGCCCTGGAGCGGCTGGGCCCGTGAGCCACGGCCGCTGAGCCTGTGCATCCGGAGCCTGTGCTCCACAACGGGAGAGGCCACAACAGTGAGAGGTCCACATACCGCAAAAAAAAAAAAAAAAAAAAAAAGAGGCTTGCAGCAGTTCAACTCTGATTTCTAGTCGTAACCCTGAGCCAGCCTCTGAGTTCATCTCAGCGCTGTGCGTTTGATTAAGCACTCACAGCATCACTGCTCAGTGGAGTATCTCCAGTTTACAGAAGCGGAGACTGAGGCTCAGGGAGGTTCCTGGTCTCTGCTGGGGTCAGGAATGTGGTCAGTGGCAGAGCTGGCAGCCAGATCCATTGATCCCAAAGCCCTTGCTTCCCTCCATCGCATCTGCCTCTACTGGCTATGGAAGCCCTTTCTAAGCCGATATTTACTCAGCGGCCATTGCCGAAGATTTAAATGGGGAGAGGAGGGACAAACATATGAACAGTTAAATAACTCTCAATGCAAAATGACAAGAGATGGCATGGATGGTAAATGAGTGGCAGAGACAGTGCTTTGAAGATTATTTAAGCTGTCTTTACCCTTGGCATAGAAAATTCACTTTGTCAACATAGATAACTATACAAGAAGTGACCCCAGGGACCTTTCTGTAGACTTGCTTTATTACAATAGGAGTATAAGTGAATTGGCACACTTTTCAAAGGAGTGTAAGCAGCTCCCCACAGTGATTTAAGTTCAATTAAACTGGGTATTGACAATCTGTAGACTTCCTTCCAAGCATTGTGAGAGAAAAATTGAAGGTTTCTTTTCTGCCTCTGCAAAGTGACAGATATGTGTATAGAATGAGGTTTTATTAATCAGAGTTATCTCTTGTCTCTCTCTCTCTCTTTTTCCACTCTCCTCCTGTTTGTTCTTTCTTCTGAGTGGTGATCTCCATGGTAACAGATAGAACAGCTTATAGCATCTGTAATGACTATTATTAATAATAATAATGATCATCACAATGATAATACCGATCAGATAGAACGAGAGCCAAAATAAAAGAGTTAAATGGTGTCTCTGTATGTAAACAATTTACAGTTTCTGAAATGAGAGCGAGAGGGACCAGGCGGATCAACTAGAGCTCCAGGACGAAGGTTCCTAGAGGGCTTTCCTGGGGTGACAACGGGGAAAGATTTCACAGCAGGGATAAGGAAATAGAATATTCTGGAATATCCTGCCATTACTACTCTGATGACTCTTTGTGAAACCTCTTTTGCTTTTCTCTTGATGATGTTGTTGACTGCGTGTATTTTGATCATATCACTTGAGAGTTCTTTTACATGTGAACCGTTACATAATACATGCTGGTGATTAGCCTCCTCTTGATGAAGATCTCCTGAAGTCTTACATGGCATTCAATGCTAGCCAAGGTGCTGATGGTCTAAGGATGAATGACCTCTGTTGACCAGTCCATTCTCAAGGAAAACAGTGTATAGTCTATCGCCAGCCCCAACCCTGCCACCAACAGAACTCTGGGCATCCCCACTTACTTGTAATCTCAAGAGTACTTACAACAGCATGAGACATCTGTCATTCTCATGCATACCACGTTTTCCCCCAAATGATGGCAAACTTTTGAAGAAGTTAGGCAGTGCACTATCCTCCTGTGTATGTACCCTGGGGGCTATCACACAGTATACATAGAATGAGTGATACATTTCACATCCTGGGAGATCTCAGCTTTGTAAGGAGATAGACTTGAAAGCTAAATTCACAAAGCAACACGGGAAATGCTTTACTAGTCTTCATAACAACCCATTGTCATATCTTTGAAATGAAGCCTTGGACCTTTATAACACATGCTATTTGATGGCCTATGGCCTGTAATTCCTTTATGCTTAAAGGTGGCATGAGGCCTTGTATGGATTTGGGTTATGGCATCATTTATGCTCAGGCAAGTGCATTGGGCTGAATGCTGCTTTTAAAAAGCAAGTATTTTATTTTTTAATGAGATATAATTGGCATACAACTTTGTGTAAGTTTAAGATGTACAATGTGTTGATTTGATACATTTATATATTACAATATGATTATCGTGGTAGCATTAGCTAACACCTCTATTATGTCACATAATTATCTTTTATTTTTTCTGGTGGGAACCGTTAAGATCTAGTCTCTTAGCAACTTTGAAGTTTATAATACAGTGCTGTTGACTATAATCATTATGCTGTGCATTCGATATCTAGAACTTATTTATTTGCTAATCACAAGTTTGTACCCTTAATTAACATCTCTCCATTTTTCCAAAGCTATAGTAAGTAAAACAGTATGGTATTGGCACAAAAATAGCCACATATACCAGTAGAACAGAACAGAGAGCCCAGAAATAAACCCTCATATAAACGATCAATTGATATTTGACAAGGGAGCCAAATATACTCAATGGGTAAAGGACAGTCTCTTCAATAAATAGTGTTGGGAAAATGAAAAAGCCCATGCAGAATTAAATTGGACCCCTATCTTATACCACTCAAAAATTAACTTGAAAAGGATTAAAGGCTTTAACAGAAGACCTAATAGCAGAAAAACCTAGAAGAAAACATAAGGAAGAAGTCCCTTTGACACTGGTCTTGGCAAAGATTTTTTGACTATGACAGCAAAAGCCCAAGCAACAAAAGAAAAAAATCAGCAAGTGAGACTACATCAGACTAAAAAGCTTCTGCACAGGAAAAGAAATAGTCAACAAAATTAAAAAGCAATCTAGGGAATGAGAGAAACTATTTGCAAACCATCTATTTGATTAAAAAAAACAAATATTTTAAATACATAGTAACTAATTTTAGAATAACTAAGATCCTTAGTGAATTGAATAGGTTTCTGCCAGTTCAAAAACTCTTCAAATGCAGTCCTCTCTTAAGCAGAGAATTTGTCTTGGGTAACTCAGTACATGTATTCCTTTAAACAAGTTAGAAAGATGGGGCTCTGTTTTTCATCATGGGACTGAATACAGTAGAAGAAAGAATAGAAAATGAACTGGGTAGCAAACCGTGGTATCAAGGGCAATGATTTTCTAGGTTTCTGGGTCTATGAGGACTAAACGACAAATTCTGTTTTAGACATCTGCAGAAATGCAAGGGATGAAAATAAATATAGAGACACATGAGGCTATTTCAGAGTGAAAAGATAATTGGACAAGATGATAATCATTTATTATATACAGCGGTGGCTATATTACAAGAAACTGCAGTCCAGACCTCTAGCTAACCTCATTTGCCAGATGAGTTTCCCACCCCCAACCCTCTAAGGAATGAAGTCCCCTTCCTCATTTTAATGTCATCGAAAAATTCGAACATAAAGATTCTTTACTCTTTTGCATGCCAGACAACAAGTTATGGGTCCCTGTAAAGCAAGATTCCGAATCAGTATAATATCATCATTGATGGAAAGATTAATATAAATATCCCATTTACCAATGAGGAAACTTCAGAGATGTATATAACTTGTCCAAAGTCTTACTGCTGGAGCAGAACATAGATGCCCATCATATGGGCTAGTTTCTAAAGCCAGAAGTCTCACGGTACCTTGAGCCCTAGATGCATCTCTAGAGACTAGAACTTAGGGTGGATGTCCTGTGGTGGAGGGCAGGTACTGGAGGCAGGTCAGCCAAGGTGGGTGTATGGAACCTGGAGGACTTTATGATGCTCTGCCAATCATAGCATTTAGACGATTTACTCCGCAGTCTCTGCATGAAAATGGACCGACTTGAGTTACAGGGAAACCTCTGCTGGTTTCCTTGTGTGGGACTCCAAGTTCACAGAACTGCCAGAGGGAAGCATTTCCTGTTCTGGGTCTTTTAAATGTGTTTTCCCCATGGGTCTGCAGAGAGAAGGCAAGGCTCACAGTGCCTCCCCTTTGCCCCCTTTAGGTGTTTGTGGGTCTTACTCTCTGGTCAGGGAAAGAACCATGTTAATACAAGCGACCATGAGAGCTCTAAGAGACCAGTCAAGACTTCTTCTTTTTGATGCTGTTGTTAATATCAGCATCTGATATCTGTGAGCTCCTTGAGTTGGAGATGTTATATACCTTTATCTAAGAGGTACACACAGACTTCTGTTGAATGTCATTATTTAGTTAATAAAGGAGCTTCTCACACTAATCCCTTCACTTAAATCTTTACAACCACCTTCTACAGTTGGCATCATTGCTGTTTTTTTTTAAGTATTACTGATGAGGAAACTGAACTTTAAAGAAGTAATCATTTGACCAAGGATGCTTAACCAGGAAGTGTAGAGCTGGCACACAAATCCAGATCTTCTGGCTCCAGAATCCAAGCTGTGTCCACTAATCTCCACTGTGCACTGACCAAATGTACCATCTTGAACATTTAGCTCATGGGTCCAATTTTATTTAAAGTATATATAGGTCCATGAATGGATCTCCCTCCATCCACCTAAAAGACTATTCAAAATGAATCTTACTTGTTTGAAAATCCTTCACCTAGACCTTCCCTAGCTAAGACCACCTCACCTGTCCCCATCCAATTCCAAGCATCAGGAACATCAACCATCAAAGCTGCCTCTCCTGAGTGGCACTGACCCCTGGCCTTTCATGTTTTGTCAGGGTTCAGGGCTTAATCTGCATTGCTACCCAGGAAGTGGGGGAAAAAATAGAACGTGAGAAAAAATAATATCCAATTGTCTCCTTGTTTTTAGCCTTTATGTTGCTCTCTCCCAGGAGGAAAATACTGAGAGGACAAAGGGCATCTTTGAAATGAAAGCCAGCTAACGGACCCTAGGTTTCGAGTAATCGTCTCTCTTCCTGTCGCTCAGACTGTGCTTGTGATGTCTGTTAAGTGAACTGTGGGGACCCTTTGGAGATCTTAGTAGTCCCTTTGTATCTTCTGTATATTGCATGTATCAAAAAGGACCAAGAGTTGAACTATTAAAACCAGTTCACTGTCAGGGCCAGAATGTGGGGTTTGCAATATTTGTGGCTTTAAGATAAAAGACTGTCTCTCTGACATGGCTTCCTTTTCCATCTTGCCAAAGATAGAATATGGTTTTGGAACAATGAGCTAATGAGTGAACAAATAAGAGAATTGATAATGAATATATGATCAATGGATGCATATATAGATATGAAAAATCAGTGTACATTTGGAAGGAAATCCACATTTATATGATTTAATGATGCTATGTGGACCACTTTGGGAATCAGAAAGATTGGATGAATTGAGACTGGGGACAAGTTTACTTTCTCTCCCCTTCTTACATTTATATCTATATTTATATCCAGTATCTATATTTATACTCTTATCTATGATTATTATCAGTACCAGAGACGATGTACATAAAATTTCCTAGTATGAAACAGTAGTATACCATCTATTATTAGAAATTAGATTTCCATTTCTTCTGAGCACCGTGGACATTTCAAAATCAGCAGTTTTTATTTCTCCCTCTACAGTATTGCATGATTGAGCAATTACTTTCTTTGGTTATTTTATTGACATTTGTCTATATTGGCACCAACATTTTTGGAGTTTCCAGTTAATTATTTATGTAACATTATTATTTTTACCAATATGAATCATGTTTTATTTTTGCTTTCAAAGTCAAAATCCAAAAACCTTCATTCTGATTTTTTTATAGACTTTATGGAAAATGTAATTTTGTCTCGATTAAACATTGGAGACATGTGGGTTATCAGGGGGCTGCTTTTAGGAAATAGTGTTAAGATGAATCAGAATGTTTGAGCAGAGTTCAATTTTATGCTGCAAGAAACATTTCCATTTTTAGGAATTGGGAAAATACTTTAGAGAGAATTGAGAGCAAACTTTCTCTTCCTCCTCTTTCTAACATATTAAAACTGAAGTACAGGGCGATGAAGTTATTTATCCCAAGTCATATACAGAGTTAGGGTAGAGAATATATTAATACTGGGGATCCTGGTTGCCAGTTTTTTTCTGCTTCTTCTTCTTCTCCTTCTTCTCCTTCTCATGGCCAACAGCCACGATCCTGCTTCTAAGTAGTACTAGTTAGAAATAGTGGTTACGGGCAGTATATGTGCTCACCATTCTTGTCTAACAGATATGCCTTGGGTCCTTCCTCTACTTCCTAGACCTTGGTTTCCTCATTTGTAAAACTAAGTGGGTGAGAGAGGAAGGAAACCATGTGACTTCTGGGCAAGGTTCTTTTTCAGCTCTGCACATCTATGAAGAGTGATGACGTTATTATGTGGGCAAGATTCTCAGATGACAGAAGCTTCTCAAGTCTTCCTATTTCCTCTTTCTCTTTATCCGTAAGCATGTTCAGAATTCAATTCTATGTCCAATTGCCGTAAATGTTTCAGTCTATTATTCCAGAATGTCTGATCGTGCCTTGTGACTTCTTTTTTTTAAACTGATGATTAAACTGAGCCCCAGAAAAGTGAAGTGACTTGTCCAAGCTTGTTGTTAGTAGAATAGGTTTCAAGTCAGATCTCTCAGGCTCTAAAACTGAAATTCATCTCCTTTCTTTGCCTTCCATTCTTACCTGTAATAGGTAAAATATGTTCTCCATCCCTGACCCACAGGGCCTCATCTCTGCATGTTGTTTTAATGTAAACCTGTTAAAATATTTTTGGCAAGTAGAAGTAGCATGGCGAATAAATATTAACGAACTGCAGTTAAGTGCCTTGCATGTTCAGTGTCTATTACACAATCTCATCCTTGTTATGATGTGTATTTCACAGATACTTTCTGTGTATAGGTCTTATTTTCAACGTGGTACTTATGATTCTCTGAGACAATGATCTATGCTAGTTTTTCTCTTGTGAGGAAGTGTGTGTGTCAATATCTGGATGTAGGGGCGTTGGAGTCAGACATCCTGGGTTCCAATTCTTGCTTAGACATTAACTATGTAATCTTAGGAAAACTGCTTAATTTTCCTTATTCACTTTTCCCTCAGTTTTGATGTGGCAGGATCGACTCCCTTCTGATTTAGACAATGTCAATTTTATTTTATTTATTTATGTAGTTAATATTATGAACATTTAACATTTAATTTTTGTTAATTTAATTACCAACATTTTGCGCATTTGACAGCTTGTCAGTGATCTATGTTTTTGTGTGTATGTGATCGCCAGGATAATTACCTTCAAGGATATTTAGTTATATTCTACTTCTGGTCACAGAGTATCTAATTTCTCAACTTCTAAGTTCTTCCCCATCCAAATTGTCCTTTCCCACAACAGATGAATTCATTTCCTTTTATTCTTGTTCTACCTGTTGTCTACCTATTTGTGTTTCTTTCTGTTCTAGTTCCATGGCTTTGCATAGATCGTGTCCATTTTAAATGAGATAATGAACATTAAATGCTTAGCCTAGAGACTGTGGAGTACAGACTTCACAAATTTATCTCTTAAGATAATTAACCCTCACACTAACTCTGGGTAGAACTCTGGGAGAAACAAAAATTCTCCGGCCAAATTCTTTGCATGAGTAGAGTGCTTGAGTGGCCGTTAGTTGATGCACATCCAGCCACCATCCATCACACTGCAAGCATGATTGTCTTTTTTTTTTTCTTTCCAGCCTTTTGGAGGTCTATAAGCATGATCCTCTTTTGACCTTCCTTGGTTGTGTTTTCTGGGCAGAGGACAAGATCTGGACATTGGTGCAGCACAACAACACGGAGCTGACCCATGTGCGAGGTGCCAACGCTGAGAAGCCCTACTCCATGACCTTGGACTACGGAGGCAGCTTGGAGCAGCTGGAGGCCGTGATTGACGGCTCGGAGCACTGTGAACAAGAGGTGGCCTACCACTGCAAGAGGTCCCGCCTGCTCAACACGCCAGGTAAGAACTACTCCTGCCCAGGCCCCTTTGCGAAGGCCATGCAGGATGACCGCATTGTGGCAGTTGGGCCCTGAAACCCTGGAATACGTAGGAGAGGGGGGGTTTGCCAAAAATGGGGCTGCAACTACAACGGTTCCCTATACAATGAGAGAAATGCCACCAGGAGAGACTCCTGATGGACTCGTCCTTGCTCTGATACCCAGGGTGTGACCTCGAGGGTGTTCTGTAACCTCTCAAGATTTTCTCTCCATCTTCAAAAAAGGGGCAGCGACAACACCCATCTTGCAATCGTGGTGAGAATGGAAAGTTTCTTGAGATCAGTGGCACTCGAAGAGAGCATTTGAGTTAGACGTAGGAAGTGTGAAAGCGGAAATGGTATTTCTGGCAGACGAGAAAGCACCAAAGATCTCAGCACACTCACCAAAGAGCAATGAGTTGTGTCTGGGGCAAAGGAAACATAGAGGAGCAGTATTAGGCAAGGAGGCCAACAGGGAAAGCGGCCACATCCTGTGTGTTTGCAGTACTCACGTTACCTGAAAAGTGCAGGCCTTAATGGAAATGACTCTTCTTTTAAAATAAAGTTTACTTTTAGGAAAAATTATATTAACTGTATTTATATATTTTTTTGTTCTCTTACGGTTAGTTTTTTAGCGTGAATGGCTGATAAAGGGTTGCAAAAAAACCTTGTAGGATTGCTTACCAAAACCCGAAAGGGTTTGCACAACGTCAGGAGGGCTTTGTCAAAGTTGATGCATGCCCTGGGAGTCAGTCATTTCTGTGCATATCAGTTCATCATTCATGGCAGAAAAAAGGGGGGAAAAATGGCTGAGTAGCACAAGGATGTGGAATAGCCAAGAAAGGGTGTCAGAATCTTTAGCCTCAAGGAACTTATGATCCTTGAAAGTGAGGAATTTTGAAAGGATTGAGGAAATTAGACAATGAAATGTCAAACAAGCAGAAGTGCTAGAAACCTAACTAAATACAACCCACCCACTGCCTCACTGATCTAGAATCCTTAGGCAAGAATTGTCCCACATAAGTGAATTTTCCAGATAACTGTCACTTACCCCTTTAAGCACCGAAAATGTTTTTAAAGAATTTTTAACTATTTGAAATGAAAATCTTTCTCAACTGGATCACATGCTTCCTTGCCTTCTTAAACAGAGAACTCTGAACATGAAATGTCACCTTTTCTTGATGACTCAGGATCATCATTGTGAAAATCAGTGACTGTACTGTCCTTGGACTCAGCAATGCTTGCAGAGCTGATTCAGAGGCCCTGCTTGGGGTCCCTTTTACCAGTATCCTCAGAGAGTCAGTGTTTGTGTGTGTTCAGATTTCGTTCTCTCCTGGCTGTCAAGCCTGCATGTGTGACTCAGCACTCTTTGCAGAGAGTCTGTGTCCACAAAACCATCCTAACCTCTTATGATTGTGTTGCTTCTAGTTTCCTAACGTTTGGCTTGGTGGAACTTTGGGAAAAATGGGATTATGTTCATTCTGACCATGGGATTTCCTTTAGTATATACATCCTGTGACATCAGTTTGGCTTTACTGTTGCCTTTGTATGATTTTTTTTTAATCTTTATTGGAGTATAATAGCTTTACAGTGTTGTGTTAGTTTCTGCTGCATAACAAAGTGGATCAGCTATATGTATACATGTAACCCCGTGTCCCCTCCCTCTTGAGTCTCCTTCCCACCCTCCCTATCCCACCCCTCTAGGTGGTCACAAAGCACCGAGCTGATCTCCCTGTGAGATGCAGCTGCTCCCCACTAGCTGTCTATTTTATATTTGTTAGTGTATATATGTCCATGCCACTCTCTCACTTCGTCCCAGCTTACCCTTCCCCCTCCCCATGTCCTCAAGTCCATTCACTACATCTGCATCTTTATTCCTGTCCTGCCCCTAGGTTCATTAGAACCTTTTTATTTTTTAGATTCCATATATATGTGTTAGCATACAGTATTTCTTTTTCTCTTTCTGACCTCACTCTGTATAACAGACTCTAGGTCCATCCACCTCACTACAAATAACTCAATTTTGTTTCCTTTTATGGCTGAGTAATATTCCATTGTATATATGTGCCACATCTTCTTTATCCATTCATCTGTTGATGGACACTTAGGTTGCTTCCATGTCCTGGCCATTGTAAATAGTGCTGCAATGAACATTGTGGTACATGACTCTTTTTGAATTATGGTTTTCTCAGGGTATATGCCCAGTAGTGGGATTGCTGGGTCATATGGTAGTTCTATTTTTAGTTTTTTGAGGGAACCTCCATACTGTTCCCCATAGTGGCTGTATCAATTTACATTCCCACCAACAGTGCAAGAGGGTTCCCTTTTCTCCACACCCTCTCCAGCATTTATCGTTTGTAGATTTTTTGATGATGGTCATTCTGACTGGTGTGAGGTGATAACTCATTGTAGTGTTGATTTGCATTTCTCTAATGATTAGTGATGTTAAGCATCCTTTCATGTGTTTGTTGGCAATATGTATGTCTTCTTTGGAGAAATGTCTATTTAGGTCTTCTGTCCATTTTTGGATTGGGTTGTTTGTCTTTTTGATATTTAGCTGCATGAGCTGCTTGTATATTTTGGAGATTAATCCGCTGTCAGTTGCTTCATTTACAAATATTTTCTCCCATTCTGAGGGTTGTCTTTTCGCCTTGTTTATAGTTTCCTTTGCCGTGCAAAAACTTTTAAGTTTCATTAGGTCCCATTTGTTTATTTTTGTTTTTATTTCCATTTCTCTAGGAGGTGGGTCAAAAAGGATCTTGCTGTGATTTATGTCATAGAGTGTTTTGCCTATGTTTTCCTCTAAGAGTTTTATAGTGTCTGGCCTTACATTTAGGTCTTTAATCCATTTTGAGTTATTTTTGTGTATGGTGTTAGGGAGTGTTCTAATTTCATTCTTTTACATGTAGCTATCCAGTTTTCCCAGCACCACTTATTGAAGAGTCTGTCTTTTCTCCATTGTATATTCTTGCCCCCTTTATCAAAGATAAGGTGGCCATATGTGCATGGGTTTATCTCTGGGGTTTCTATTCTGTTCCATTGATCTATATTTCTGTTTTTGTGCCAGTACCATACTGTCTTGATTGCTGTAGCTTTGTAGTATAGCCTGAAGTGAGGGAGCCTGATTCCTCCAGCTCCATTTTTCTTTCTCAAGATTGTTTTGGCTATTCGGGGTCTTTTGTGTTTCCATGCAAATTGTGAAATTTTTTGTTCTACTTCTGTGAAAAATGCCATTGGTAGTATGATAGGGATTGCACTGAATCTGTAGATTGCTTTGGGTAGTATAGTCATTTTCACAATGTTGATTCTTCCAATCCAAGAACATGGTATATCTCTCCATCTGTTGTGTCGTCTTTAATTTCTTTCATCAGTGTCTTATAGTTTTCTGCATACATGTCTTTTGTCTCCTGAGGTAGGTTTATTCCTAGATATTTTATTATTTTTGTTGCAGTGGTAAATGGGAGTGTTTCCTTAATTTCTCTCTCAGATTTTTCATCATTAGTGTATAGGAATGCAAGAGATTTCTGTGCATTAATTTTGTATCCTGCTACTTAACCAAATTCATTGATTAGTTCTGTAGTTTTCTGGTAGCATCTTTAGGATTCTCTATGTATAGTATCATGTCATCTGCAAACAGTGACAGTGTTACTTCTTCTTTCCAAGTTGGATTCCTTTTATTTCTTTTTCTTCTCTGATTGCTGTGGCTAAAACTTCCAAAACTATGTTGAATAAACCATTAGCCAAACTCATCAAGAAAAAAAGGGAGAATACTCAAATCAAAGGAATTAGAAAAGAAAAAGAAGTAACAGCTGACACTACAGAAATACAAAGGATCATGAGAGATTACTCCAAGCAACTATATGCCAATAAAATGGACAATTTGGAAGAAATGGACAAATTCTTAGCAAAGCACAACCTTCTGAGACTGAACCAGGAAGAATTAGAAAATATAAACAGACCAATCACAAGCACTGAAATTAAAACTCTGATTAAAAACCTTCTGACAAACAAAAGCCCAGGACCAGTTGGCTTCACAGGTGAATTCTATCAAACATTTAGAGAAGAGCTAACACCTATCCTTTTCAAACTCTTCCAAAATATAGCAGAGGAAGGAACACTCGCAAACTCATTCTACGAGACCACCATCACCCTGGTACCAAAACCAGACAAAGATGTCACAAAGAAAGAAAACTACAGGCCAATATCACTGATGAACATAGATGCAAAATTCCTCAACAAAATAGTAGCAAACAGAATCCAACAGCCCATTAAAAGGATCATACGCCATGATCAAGTGGGGTTTATCTCAGGAATGCAAGGATTCTTCAATATACACAAATCAATCAATGTAATACACCATATTAACAAAATGAAGGCTAAAAACCATATGATAATCTCAATAGATGCAGAAAATTCTTTTGACAAAATTCAACACCCATTTATGATAAAAACTCTCCAGAAGGTAGGCATAGAGAGAACCTACCTCACCATAATAAAGGCCATATATGACAAACCCACAGCCAACATCTTTCTCAGTGGTGAAAAAATAAAACCATTTCCTCTAAGATCAGGAATAAGACAAGGTTGTCCACTCTCACCACTATTGTTCTTTTTTTTTTTTCTTTTTTTTTTTGGACTTAAAAAAAAATTTATTCCGATCAGAAATACCAAAAGAAACACGTTAACTCTGAAACATTTAACAGATTTCATTTAAACTCATATAGTCACAAAACTCAAAATATCAAACAAAAACAACCACTTTTAATAATGAAACTTTAAAAAAGGAAACGTGTAGACTCCTCCACAATTTAGGAGCCATTTAGGCAAGCAAATATTCACTATTAGGCAAAAAGACAGCATTAAAAACGAAAAATCCTCAGAGTTAAGGAGAATGCCTATTCAAGTCTTTGATACACATTTATAAGCACGTGAGAAAACAGACTATTTTAAAAGAAACCAAGGCTGAGTGCTTACCCTTTCTTTAAATGTGATCTCCCACCTCGCTTCCATCTTGACTGCATGCCCCTCACACGACAGTACTTCATCTACACTGAACAGTGTTGGTCAACATGATCGGCTTACCGTGAAGCCCTCCAGTACCACCCGTTATCCTCTTATTAAGGTTTGTACAGCCCTGTAACTGAGTATCACCACTGTAATCAAGCCAAGGAATTGCAGGTCTCCAAAGATGATTATATATGCACAATTCTGTCTCATTGCACAGTTCGTAATATATAGCAGGTGATTATATAACCAACCATAAAGTAAGATGAATATTGACTATTGAGACTAAAGCATCAACTTTGTCTCCAACCACAAATGAAACAAAGACACATACATTTGCCACCATACAGAGGTTGAGTTTACTCTGTAGTACAGTCCTGAGGGCTCATACCACTCTAAGGGTGTTACGTATAGAATCCAGAACATATTTCTGGTGGCATCAGAATGAAGTATAGGAGGCAAGACCAGGAGTGCCCTGCGCTCATGAGCTGTCTGTGCCACAGAAAGGCCACTTTTAAAGCTGTGCAGATAAAAGTTATTCACTCATGTTTGCTTTTTCCAAATTATTACCATACTAGTTCACACTGAAGGCAAAAACAATAGTTAGAATCTCTTCCTTACTAATAACACATTTTGACTTCTTTTAAATTTCAGACAAAGCTGTTGGCTACCACAAATTCTGTTGAGTTTTTTGTCAAATTTAAGAAAATATAGGACAACATAAAACCAACCCTGGTAACGTATTTGCAGTTTGGTCTTCAAAAGCTGTAAAAAGTGACAAAGAAATCAAAAAATATAATGAGTTAAAACCATTAAAAAAATATTTGTTTTTAAATGCCACATGTTTGAGACAGCAGAAGAGGAAGCACCCTCCTTCAAATTCTCACTTCACTTGTATTTCACAAAAGTGCTTTAGAATTTAGATTTCTATCACCTACATGGAGTGTAGAGGCAAAAGGAAGCCCCGTGGAACTGAAGGCCAGTGGAGTCTACTCCCAGGGTCAGGGTGTGACCCCAGGCTAACGCACCGGCCACATGCTGAGCACTCATATATGCCCAGGAGTGCTGGACACACATACACAGGAGTGAGGGGATCAGACACCAGTGCCTTTGCCACTCATTCCTGAAACTCAACCCACTTGAAATCCTGACTCTATTCCATAGGCCAAAGGATGCTACTCTCATTTATTTGGTGTCAAATCCTTGTTTTCTCAAATCCTTACACCTGCACCTTGGTTTCTAAAATTAACGGCCATTTCCAGCACAACGCTGTCAGACAGAGCCTTTGTAAAGCTAGTGAGCTTCACTACAGCCTGGCAAACGCGTGACAATGCCTCCGAATGCTTCACAGCTGGAAGGAAGATGTTCCTGTCACTTGACCAGCCACCCTGCATTGAGAGGTAAACATCGTTTTTGGACTATCTGTCCAGAAACTGAGTAAACTACCAATTGAGACCCTGACTTTATTTTGGTCAGCATGTGCACAGAGTAACATGCAATTACCCAGAATGATGAAAGACTGGTAATAAAACCCATGTGCTCTGCTCCGTGTCAGATGCTGGAAGGTAATCTTAACGACAGAATACTTACAGATGTGGATTTTTAAAAGATCGATAAACCACTTTTCTAGGATGTCTCGTATGTTTTATTAGTTATTCAATTGGTGTATGAGTCACTTTGCCTTATTTATCTGGGAAAAAGTACTGAGTTTTTTTCCCCCTCCCCAGAACACTTAGAAACCAGAAAAAAAATCTGAGGTCCTATTAATAGACTTCCAAAATAAAATTTTATGGAAGCATTTTGTTGTTTTTTTAAAGGGAGTTTCAAGAGAACAGGATACTTGACTATGACAAACTACTACTCAAAGGAAAAACTACCAAAACTCCAAAGCTCTTCACTAAATTGGCAACAACAATTCAAAGAAGCTGAGCTAAACAGAATTGGATCTGTAATGCAATTACAGGTTTCCCCTGCATTCCTGCGGAACTTTTTGTAAGCCGAAATGGCATAGAATGAGGAAGCAATCACCTTTTCTTGTAAAAGCAAAAATCATCTCCGTATTTCTTTTGGTTAGTGAAAACAGGTACTAATGTAGGTCTTTTGTAAAAGCGAAGTGGCATAAAGGAAACTCTGGAGAAGTGGGGGATACCTGTAATATGAACCTTCTTAATGGGATGAAACACCTTTAACAAAATTTAAGCCTCCACGTTTTCTGGCAACGAAATAGTGAAATTAATATAAAAATATTTTGGGAAGCTTTAAGGTCATATTGAGAAATACAGAGAAAACTTTCTACCCTAGAAAGCAAAATGGGAGATGTCATTAGTTGCTTTAGTCTACCACGTCGAAAGAGAAATAATTTGGATAATGACCATCCCAACAGGTGCTTAGTTTCAAAACGAATACAAACAATTTATCGTGAAAAACCTACACATAATAAGCTGTTTTTCTTCTCTCTTCTGCTCCTTTTTCCTACCATGTATATGTTTTAAGTTAACAAAAACTACCCTTTGTAACTCCTCCTAAAAGCAGAGAAGAAATGGAGTAATAGAAGTAAGCCTGAGAAATCATGGGACCCTAAGAGCCTTTCCTCTGGCTGGTCATGGCCACTTATGCTTCAATACAGAAGATTTGTGGAAAAAAGTATCATATATCTTGGCTGTTAGTTTCCTTGTCAAAAGCCATCAGATAGACAGCTATTAACCAGGCAATTAGCCTAAAGTTCTCAGATAATAATTAAAAAAAGTACTAACACTGTCCCCCCCAAAATCCCCCCAAAACCTTAAATTTTCCTACTGAAACCTTTTATTCTGAATTTGTTGGTGCTTAAGAAAAACAGCTTTGCCCATAATTCACTGTGCCCTGGACTTAGGACACCAACTTGTATTTGGCCAATTAGAAACAAGGCCAAACTGCATTCTTCTTAGGTCTATTCAGTTGATTAATGGCACTTAACTGATTTCTTTCATATAATCTTTAACAAGAACTCATAAGTCGCATTAATTATGCCCCAAGAGATGAGGGATCGATGGTAATTCAGATGGGCACCTCTGAAAAGATTTGTCAGTTTCCTGTCCCGTTCTAGCCAGATTTTTTGGAAAACCTTAGGGAAAGACTGAAATTCCCCACCAATCTGAGATTGCATGCGAGTTTTTACAACATTAACTGGAAAAAACAAGATCCCCAACATGGCACCCAACAGGCCCCCGCAGATAAAATCATTGACCAAATGAGCACCGTGGGTTGTTGCTGTAGGCAGGTACTCCTTGATGGGACCTCGAAGGCTAAAAAAAAGGACATTGCTGAATCCGTTACGGAAAAGAACAGGCACCAAGCCTCGATAATACTCTCTAATTCCATGGCATTTCAGTGCTTTGAAAGCCTGATAAGTGTTTGTAAATTTGTCATGATGCTTGTGGTCTTGAAGCAATGTTTGAACTCTTTCCAATGGAGTGAAAATTGCTTCTGTCGTTCCTGCAAGTACTGCGGCCAGGCTACAGGTTGCAAACTCTGGGGTACTGACATGCTTACGGAGAAGGCAAGATAAATCCTCATACAGACCAAACATAAGTGCCAGTGTAGTCGTCTTCTGCATTAAAGGGGGAAGGATTCCGCGATACAAATTTCGAAACCCATCCCTCCTCAATTGAAGTACTGCATCCCGGGTTTTGATTCCATACAGCTGTTGCCGAAAGAGGACCTTCTGAATGGGAAATGTGATGGCTATATTGTTGAAAGCCGCACAGCAGCCACACAAGTAATGCTTCATTTCACTAACATTTGCAATATGAGGTGCTATATCTTGCTTTGAAGATGTTAGGATTGGTGGCCTCTTTTCATGAGCTTCTGAATCCATCGTGTTGCTTAAGATCTTCTTCGGGAAGGATTTTTTTAACCAAGTTTCCAATTTCAGTACTATCTTCATGTCAAGTTCAGGTGTCAATGTTCCACTGGCTTTGTAAAAGAAATCTGTCATTTTTCCTTCTTTAAGCTGGTGAACAATTTAAATTTTATAATTATCTTTTTCTTGAAAGTTAAAAGAATTCACCTGAAACACCATCTGGGACTGGTGTTTTGGGAGATGGTAGCTTTTTGATAATTTCCTCAATTTCTTCCATTGTTAGGTCTGTTAGGTTCTCTCTTCTGGAGTCAACTCTGATAACTGGATTTCCCATCGCCGCGGGCGCCAGGCTCCACGCCCGGTAGCGGCCCGCCTGCAGGCTGGCGAGCTCGCGAGCCCGCGAGCCACCGAGCCGGCTATTGTTCTTTTTTTTAAATTGAAATATAGTTGATTTACAATGTTATGTTAATTTTAGGTGTACAGCAAAGTGATTCAGATATACATACATATATATATACACACATATATATATATATTCTTTTTCATATTCTTTTCCCTTATAGGTTATTACAAAATATTGAGTATAGTTTCCTATGCTATACTATACATAGCTATATAGGACCTGTATTTTGAATACTATAGGTCCTTGTTGGTTATCTATTTTATATATAGTAGTGTATATCTGTTAATCCCAAACGCCTAAGGTAACCTCTACTTCCCCTTTGGTAACTATAAGTTTGCTTTCTGTCTGGGAGTCTGTTTCTGTTTTATAAATAAGTTCATTTGTATCATTTTTTTAGATTCCACATATAAGTGATATCATTTTATATTTGTCTTTCTGTGTCTGACTTACTTCACTTAGTATGATCATCTCTAGGTCCATTCATGTTGCTGCAAGTGGCATTATTTCATCCTTTTTTATGGCTGAGTAGTATTCCATTGTATATTTGTACCACATCTTCTTCACCCATTCATCAGTCGATGGACATTTAGGTTGTTTCCATATGTTAGCTATTGTGAATAGTACATGCTGTTTTTCTAACTCAGCTGTCATAAATTCCCTGAGCACATTTGGGTGGGAGGGCATGACCTAATCACCTTCCAAAGTCCCCACCTCTTGATACCATCACACTGGGGGGTTAGAATTCCAACACATGAATTTTTGAGGGACAAACATTCTGTCCATAACAGGCACACACTTGCAGGGATGTTTTCCTAATTTCCCTAATTATTAAGGCAATCCCATCCCCCTGGGGAAGGCCAGAGAGAGAAAGGAGAGGCTAGAGACCATCTTCTCCTTTCCTGCCTTCCCTCTGGAAGAGTTGGGTAAGGGTCTCCCTTACCTGCTGAAGCCAAGGCCCGCCCTGTGAAACTGTTTTACTAACTGCATTTGTCACACACACAGTATACAAATATCTTTCCACGTCAGTAAATATGACTTTATACCATAATGTTTTTAAGAACAGAGTCTTCCATTATATGGATGTACCAAATGGATACACAAGATTAACAAATCTATTTTGGACATTTAGATTGTATCCATTTTCTCACTATTACACATGATGCAAGAACATTTTTGCACATAGATCTTTATGTATAAAACCAGTTATATCCTTAGGATAAATTCCTTGGGGTGCCATTACCAGGGCAAAGCGTGTGCATATTTTTAAGACTTTTGCCATATTGACATCTGCAGTGTATCAAGGTTATACCAATTATTACTCTAAACATCACTGTGGGATTTGAGTGCCCATCTCCCAGCAATAGGTATTATCACCTTATTTCAACTTTGACAATCTGATAAATGCAGAGGAGGATCAAAGACAATTATAAATATTTTTTTATTAATTAAAATATCCCATAGCTTATTGGAAACTACTGGTAGCCAGGATTAGTAGAAGCAATAAAATATTACGAATTGTGGCTACCGTGGACTCAAACCAATAAGAGGAGTATGTGAAGGATGCCTTCTTGCTGTAGGTTTTCCCCCGTACCATACACAATAGATTATAAAGGGAGGAAATAAAAGAAGGCAAAATGAAAGAAATATAAATAATTGTTCAAATGGCCACCAATGACTAAGCATTTCTAATATTTAAGGATGTCTGTGGGGAACTGTATAAGCATGATCTCTAATCCAAACAGCAGTTCTGCATAGTAAGGGTTGTTATCCGACCTGGCATTTCAGGAAACAGAACCTCAGAGAGGGTAAGATGCTTGATCAGTGCCACACGGCTGGGGAGGGGCAGACCTGGTTCTTATACCCAGATCCGCCTGAGGTCAAAGCAAGGAAAATAAGGACCTACTGTGCAGCACAGGGAACTCTACTCAATACTCTGGTCTCTATGGGGAAAGAATCTAAAAAAGAGGGAATATATGTATATGTATAACTGAGTCATGTTGCTGCATATCCGAAACGAACACAATGTTGTAAATCAATTATACTCTAATAAAAATTAAGAAAAAAAAGCAAGGATATGATTTCCGATACATCATGCAAAAAACAAAAGTTAAAAGGAAATGGGGTCGTCAGGGAACACATCAGTTTGTATGATTTTCCTTGTTTTGTAAGAAAATGCAGATGGAGAGAGAGGCAAGTCACCAGAGCCACCTCTGCTAAGCTGTGTGATTGTCAGGGTGTCTTGAAGGGGACAATTCCTCGGCAGCCTCACAGGTTGGCAGCGTCCTCGCTCACATGCTGCAGCTTCTGTGGCCCACGTGGCCCTGTGGATCCCAAACAGCATCACCAAAGTCTCCTTCTGCCTCCTTCAGTCTGTTCTTGCCTCTGGCTCTGGTTCCATTCTTCTAGCAGCAACGGAAGCAGAAAGAGAGGGAAGACGGGCAGGATTAGGTCAGGCCTGGTTCACCACTGTGTCTTTTTCATTTAGTTAGTGACTGAACCATGACACTGTCATTTTCTGACAGTTTCCTCAGATATTCTTCCCCAGAGCTGCTAAGTGCCAGCCAATGAAATGTGTCACCTATCTCTTTAACTGAAGGTTTATACTAGAAACTCTGCAAAGGACCACAATTCCAAGCCCTTGGGGTCCAGGGGAAACGTGTCTTCTTTATTCCCATAAATCTTTGTAGTTGTATTTGCTTGCTGCTTCTTACCCTGAGCTTGATGCAGGGCTGAGACTCTGTGCTAAAGAGCAGCTTCTGAGACAGGATTTCTCACCCTGCCAGTGCTCAGAAGTATCCTGTCACAGGGCGAGGAGGTGGCCACTTGTTCCCAGGAACAAAGGCTGCCCCGGTTATTCCCAAGACTTTTCTCCTGGTCAGCACCTCCATAGGAATTTTGCCTGAGGCCAGACCCAGAAGATATCATGTGATAAGAGTATAAAATAAAATAGATTTTTTTGATGATAGCCATTCTGGCTGGTATGAGGTGATATCTCAATGTAGTTTTGATTTGCATTTCTCTAATAATTAGCGATGTTGAGCATCTTTTCATGTGCCTCTTGGCCATCTGTATGTCTTCTTTGGAGAGATATCTATTTAGGTCTTCTGCCCATTTTTTGACTGGGTTGTTTGTGTTGATGATATTAAGCTTCATGAGCTGTTTGTAAATTTTGGAGACTAATCCTTTGTCGGTCACATCAAAGGGGGCCTACTGTGTGGCACAGGGAGCTCTGCTCAATGTAGTGTAACAGCCTAAATGGGAGAGGAGTTTGAAAGGGAATAGATATATACATATGTATAACTGAATCACTTTGCTGCACACCTGAAACTAACACAACATTGCTAATCAACTATACTCCAATATAAAATAAAAAGTTTAAAAAAAAATGAAATAGAATCCAGTTCCAGAAACAGAGGACAGAAAAAAAAAATCTTGAGGCCAGGGCCTAGAAGATGCTTTAATCACATGGCCAATTTGCTCTGTAACCCACAACTCTCCCCGGAAGGAGGAAGATATTGAGAGGGGCAGAGGAAGGAGACCACCTGGGGAAGCTGAGTGTCCAGGTCCTGGGGACAATGGAGATTGAGAGCCCTACCTTCCCCCACCTTCTCTTCTAATCATCTCCATGATTAGAATCCCTGGAATCCCTCACTGGATTTGCTCGTTGGGGATGTAAGTATCTGGTGTATGTATCTTTTCACAGTTACCACTCTGTGTAGTGAAGGTGTATTTGGGAATGCCCTTCCCAATAAATCTGTGAGCTCACTAAGGCAGAGGTAAGAAGTCTGTCTTGATACACATGAAATCATTGGAAGTTCAGACCCCGTTACTTTGAAATCTAGTAGCCATGGACAGGCTGAGCTCAAATTTACTTTGGTTCTGAACAGGAAGGATTTGCCAAGCAAATCAGTCGTGCAAACAAGTTGTCGTGAGGATTGTTTAAGTTCCTCAGAAGACCTGATGATGGAGTGCCTGATAGCACATCAGAGTCCCCACTTCCCTGCCAGGAACGGGCTCCTATGCATTTATTCATGCAAACATGTGAGTGGTTTCCACCTGGAATCAATTTCTATACCTAGTTATGTTCCAATGATTTTGAACATAATAAAGTCCTACTTGTCTTAAAGTATTCTAAAATTCTCAAATTTCCTTTTATCCCTTAACTAATGATATTTTAGTGAGCATACAGCTAACCGGCCATATATATAATATGTGGTATATAGTTTAGACCATATATATATGTGTATATATATATATATATATATATATATATATATATATATATATACACACACACACACTATAGTATGTATGAAAATATACATGCATTATTTATACACTATTTAGTGTGTGCTATATAATATATATTATGTAATTGTATATATACTCATTATATAATCTTTGTATGTCCAAATAGATCTGTAAATGCACTTGGGTGTATAAACCCTCATGTCCATCTGTAGCATTCAACTTCCAATGTGTACAAAACTAACACTTAGGTTTAGAAATCAAAGTAAGGAATTGTGATGCAGAAAAGGCAAATTACTGAGAGAAAAGAAATAGCACTTCAAGGTGCTCTGGAGTTTACTAAACGTAAAATTCTTTGTCCTCAATATTTGTACCAAACCAGATCATTTAACAGCTGATTAAATTTTCTTTCTTTCAAGAAATATTTATTGATTATCCATTATGTGCCACATACTTTTCTGGCCAGTGGGAATTAAACAGTGAAAAAAAACGGTGTTTCTGCCCATGTGATTGTAATAGGGATGACAGAAACAAACCAAACACACATGCGTGCATGTGCACACACAACATGCACGCGTGTGTGCACAAAATATGTGGGTGGAACTGATCCGAAAGTCCACGGTCTTTTCACTACACCAGGTTGTCAAAAAAAAAAAAAAAAAAAAAAAACCCAGGTTGTCACAGGAGCAATAGAATCAAAACCACAAAACTATGCTGTGACAACTGGAAGACAAAATACCAGGGAAGTATTTGAAATCTCCTTAATAAAAAGCTATTTCTACTTTATGTACAGCAGGAATCTATAAAGAAACTCGAGGTTCCTATAATGCATACTTTTCGTATCACTACTCCTGCCAGTGATATTGGCTCTTGGCTACTGAGCTCCTTCTGTGTGCCAGGCATTTCGAACATTATTTCACTTAATCCTCTCAAAGGCCTTATGAAGTTTGTATTATTTTCATTTTTAACGATGGAAGGGGAAGCTCTAAGAAGTTAGGTGGTTCATGCAAGGTCCTATGGCTACTAAGTGCTAGAGACCGGTTTCAAATACATGTCTCTCTGGCTTTCACTTCTATCTGCATTCTGAAAAAAAAAAAAAAAAGCTTCACAGAAAACATAGATAGGTCTCAAAGAGGAAAGGATAATAATTTTAAAAAAAGGATTCAGGTATCCAAAGGAAAGTTTCATCTTCTGTTCTGGTTATCAACAGTTATGTAACAAGGCAGCATAAAACTTAGTGGTTTAAAACAGTAGTAATTGTTAAAAAATTGTATAGCAAATTGACTCAGTTATGTATATACATGTATCTATTATTCTTTCCCATATAGGTTATTACAGAGTATTGAGTATAGTTCTCTGTGCCATACAGTAGGTCCTTGTTGGTTATCTATTTCATATATAGTCATGTGTATATGTTAATCCCAAACTTCTAATTTATCCCTTTCTCCCTTCCCCTTTTGTAACCATAAGTTTGTATTCTATGTCTGTGGGTCTATATCTGTTTTATAAGTTCATTTGTATCTTTTTTTTTGAGATTCCACATATAAGCAATAACATATAATATTTGTCTTTGTCTGGCTTACTTCACTTAGTATGATAATCTCTATGTCCATCCACGTTGCTGCAAATGGCAATATTTCATTCTTTTTTATGGCTGAGTAGTATTCTATTGTATATATGTACCACATCTTATTTATTCCTTCCTCTGTCGATGGGCATTTAGGTTGCTTCCATGTCTAGGCTATTGTAAATAGTGCTGCCATGAACACTGGGGTGCATGTATCTTTTCGAATTATAGTTTTCTCTGGATATATGCACAGGAGTGGGATTGCTGGATCATATAGTAACTCTATTTTTAGTTTTTTTTTTTTTTTTTTTTTTGCGGTACACGGGCCTCTCACTGCCGTGGCCTCTCCCGTCGCGGAGCACAGGCTCCGGACGCGCAGGCCCAGCGGCCATGGCCCACGGGCCCAGCCCCTCCATGGCACGTGGGATCCTCCCGGACTGGGGCATGAACCTGTGTCCCCTGCATTGGCAGGCGGACTCCCAACCACTGTGCCACCAGGGAAGCCCTACTTTTAGTTTTTTAAGGAACCTCCATAGTGTTCTCCACAGTGGCTGCACCAATTTACATTCCCACCAACAGTGCAAGAGGGTTCCCTTCTCTCCACACCCTCTCCAGCATTTATTATTTGTATACTTTTTGATGATGGCCATTCTGACTGATTTGAGGTGATAGCTCATTGTAGTTCTGATTTGCATTTTTTCTAATCATTAGTGATATCAAGCATTTTTTCATGTTCATGTTGGCCATCTGTATGTCTTCTTTGGAGAAATGTCTATTTAGATCCTCTGCCTATTATTTATTTATTTTTTTGTGATACGCAGGCCTCTCACTGTTGTGGCCTCTCCCGTTGCGGAGCACAGGCTCCGGACGCACAGGCCCAGCGGCCATGGCTTACGGGCCCAGCCGCTCCGCAGCATGTGGGATCTTCCCGGACTGGGGCACGAACCCATGTCCCCTGCAACGGCGGGCGGACTCTCAACCACTGTGCCACCAGGGAAGCCCTGCCTATTTTATTGATTGTGTTGTTTTTTTGTTTGATATTGAGTTCTATGAGCTTTTGTATATTTTGGAAATTAATTTCTTGTCGGTCCCATCATTTGCAAATATTTTCTCCCATTCATTTTGCCCATAAGTCTGCAGCTGGGGCAGGGTCCAGCAGGATGTGAGCTTCTCTGCCCTGCTCCACATCACCTGGGTCTGGGGCTCAGTCAGTGCTGACTGTGGGCTGGGACCTCAGTTGGATATGTGGTCTTTCCGTGTGGCGACGTGACTTTCTCATAATATGGTGGGTAGGTTTCAGGGACCAACATCCCAAGAAACGGAATAAGCCAAGCAAAAGCTATATTGCATTTTATTCCCTAGCATTGGAAGTCAAGCAGTATTACTTTTGCAGCTTTCTAAATATTAGAAGACAGTCACTCAGGCTAGTCCTCGTTCAAAGGGAGGTAAATTTGATTCCCTCTTTTAAGGGGGTAAGTGTACAGATGCGTCTAAAATTACTATATCTTCTTCAGATTTTTGGATGAACTGTCAACTAGCTTAAGGAAACACAGCAAATGCATGGCAGAATCAGGAGTCAAACCCAAGTCTTTCCAACCTAGTGTAGGTTCTTTCACTCTGATGTCCTGCCAGCCACTGAATAGTCAATTCCAGTTCAGCCTGGAAATGTGTGTGACTCTCCACTTTTCTCTCTTTGGAATTTTTGTCTCCCCTAAAGTCATACAGCTAAGATGGGTTTATAAGAGTTTGACACCAGTCTTAAAAAATATAAAAAGACCATCACATGAATCAAGTCAGTGCATTTTACTGTGCTTGAAAGCCACCTTTCCTAATGTTCTAATAACTCACTCTTGGTATTTCACTGGGGACATAAAGTCAAAATTAGAGATGAGTGGATTTTACAAAGAAGACATACACCTTAATGGAACTAGGAAGTGTATCTAAGGAAAATAAAAACTATCCCACATAAATTCAAGACATGATCTGTGCCTGGCTGCAAATGAATTTCTGTTCAGACCATTAATTGCTTAAATAATCTATGTGGATGACCCAAGCATCAACATTCAGACTCGGTAAAAGGTAAAGTTTTTATTTTTCTCACCACTTTCTGAAAGACCACGTTCACTTATTTTACCGTAAATGTGTTTACAGGAAGAAGGATCCTATTTTCTAATCTGAAGATGTAGTTCAGTGGCAGCAACACAAAAAGAACATACGTTTTGGAATCATAAAACCTGATCTTCAATTTCACCATTTCTACTTATTAGCTGGGAGACCTTGAACAAGTTACATGGGCTTTCTAAGCCTCAGTTTCCTTATCTGTAAATTGTAATGAGTAGATGCTGGAACTTGCATAGACATTCAGGATACTGCTCTTGTGTTAGCAAGTGTTTTATCCCATTTTCCAAAGAGCAAGGGGAATAGAGCTCCCCTGGCTACCAGGAGAGGGTCTCAGAATCCCACGATATGTCTGGTGAAAGAGTTCAGTTGGGGGATTTGCCTCTTGTTGGCTTGTGGCCGTCCTTATTTTCTAAGCTACATTTCACTTATAATGCATGTGGTATTTACCTACCCAAAGCACTGCTGAGAGTTTCAAAGTTACATATTTGTACCCTCCTCCGCCAGCCACTCAAATCCACTCATATGTCTATCTTTCTCAACTTAATAAATGACACCACCATGTATCTAGTTTCTTAAGGTCACAGCGTAGGACTCATCCCTTCTCACCATCTCCATTCCCCCTTCAGTACCCCAGCAAATACTCAATTGTCCATGACAGCTGACGTCCCTCCAGCCTCTGCTCTCTGATTCCACTGCTACCCCCTGAATTTAAACCCTCATCATCTCCAGACTGAACAAGTGCATCCAATTCCTGCCTCCTCTCCTACCCCATCCTGTACCCCACCTCCCTACAGTTTAGATCACATGCAACAAGCCAAAGGATAATCTTTCCAAAGCGAGATTGTGTGACCTGGCTTCAAACCCTTCCCAGTGTCCTTGAGCTAGACCCCAGACTCCTCACAGTGGCTTACAGAGCTCTGCCCACTGAGACCCCTCCCCAGCTCCTCTTCGCCCACCTGCCCACGAAACTTCACCCTATTTCCCCTTATTCTGTTTCTTGCCAAGTTTGCCCCTACCACCTCTTAGTAAGTAGGGTACTAGCTGTTTTCAATATTCAGAAGCTTCACTCCTCTTCCCTCTCAACTTAAATTTGACATACACCAAAGTATTCACCCCATCATTTTTTTCATCATCTTATTTTCATATTCTGCATAGAGGTTATTACTCCCTGATATTTTCTTCCTATTTGTTTGTTTACTGTCTACCTCTGTCAATATAATGGGAGTTTCATGAAAAAGGGAACGTCTTTGTCTCATTTATCTCTTTATCCCCAGAATGCCAAGAACAGGCACCCAGCAAACATTTAGTACGTAGTAGTTGAAAGAATAGAAAATTCTTCCTCAATTAATATTAAGTATTGGTAGTGTTCATATTTTGTCAGGGGTTGGACCCTCTGTAAAACAAGTGCATTTGGCTAAGACTGTTGCAGTTATTCTTATGGGTGGAAAGCAGCTTCGTAAAGTGGAAAGGGCTGAACTGTGTGGAAGGAGCTGCTCTACCTGCCCCAGGCTCCACCATGGACTCTCTATGACCTTGAGCAAGTTACTTATGTTTTACCGGCTTCAAGTCTCACATTTTTAGTCCTCCCAGGTGGGTGATATGTGATGCTCCCCCAGTGTCCTTTTTGCCCTGACACTTCATGATTCTATACTAACCAACATAAAGTGAGTTAAAATGCATGTCCCAATTTATAACATTCCTATCACAGTGAGAAAGGAGAGGGGTTGATAAAACAATTCAAAAGAGAGAGGAGAGAGAGAGAGAGAAGAGAGAGAGAGAGGGATAAGAGGATTTTTCTGAGACTCTTAAGGACATGATATATGATCATTTTTTTATATAGTAGGTGATATTTTTTGGCATCTTCATGCACCTGATCACTCAGAACATACTTTCCATACGGTAATACTGAATGTGCAGAGAAAATAGGAAACTTCCCCAAGGTCATAACAAGTCAAGAATAGCAAAAATACTAACTTCTGTGTTTTTAAAAATTTTTTTGAAGTATAGTTGATTTATAATATAGTGTTAATTTCTGCTGTACAGCAAAGTGATTCCGTTATATATATATATATGTATATATATATACTTTTTCATATTCTCTTCCATTATAGTTTATCACAAGATATTGAATATAGTCCCCTGTGCTATACAGTAGGACCTTGTTGTTTATCTATTCTATATATACTAGTTTGCTTCTGCTAACTCCAAACTCCCAATCCATGCCTTCCCCACCCCACCCCTTGGCAACCACAAGTCTGTTCTCTACGTCTGTAAGTCTGTTTCTGTTTTGTAGATATGTTCATTTATGTCACATTTTAGATTCCACATGTAAGTGATATCATATGGTATTTGTCTTTGTCTGGCTTGCTTCACTTACTATGATCAACTCTAGGTCCATCCATGTTGCTGCAAATGGCATCATTTCAAGTACACTAGCTTCTTAAAGTATTTATGAATCAGTTACATTTGTTACTTTATAACATATTCGGTGGGCTTCGAGGTAGACATGGAAATAAAATTATACCAGCTGCGCAGATGAAGCCCATTAGTCTACACAGATTCTGTGTTCTGATGGCATCTCATAGCTTCCAGGGAGTCAGAGCTGAGCATGAATTTCCTTCCTGCCCGAGTCCTCACAATAACTGTGCTAGAGAAAAGCAGCTGAGTCCAGTGAGGAGTTGAGGGTATGGCATCACTTGCCTGGGTCCACTACAACTCAGCCACGGGACCTTAGGTAAGGTCCTCAACATCTCTAAGCCTCAGCTTCCTCGTCTCCAAAAATGAGGTTGACAGAAATAACATTAATTGTACCCATATAATTGGAAAGATAAAAATGGTTGGAAACCTGTACCCTTCATAATTTAAGTTCTCAATTTACCTAAGTCCTTTGGAATGACACAGGTCCCTTTATATACATAATTTTCACTATCCTGTCATTTTGCTGAGAGGTGTGAGTGCATTATAGTGTTTTTACTCCTCCACGCTTTCCTTCATGAGTTTGTGTGTGTGTGTGTGTGTGTGTGTGTGTGTGTGTGTGTGTGTGTGTGTAGGGTCAGATGAGAAATGTCAATCTGTGTGCTCGGTGTCTTAGAGATTGTTAAGCTACAATCTCAGTATGGCACTGTAGAGACATTTTTAGACTCTCATGAAAAAACAAAAATATATAACTGAATTCCCCTGCCCTTACACTTCTTTACTGAGTGGTGATGGTCGGGTCATGTAACCTGAGTCACTGAGCTACATTTTTCTCATCTGCAAAATGAGTGACATGTTAACCTAACTTGTAGACTTTGGGGGGGGATTATAATTGCATATGTAAAGGGGATGGTCATAGGACCTACTATAATTTTAGGAGCCTATGCCCTTGTAGGCAGAGTTAGAGACAATATGTATATGTTAGCAAGGGATAAAGAATTCTGCAAAGGAGAAATGACTTGTCCTTAAGTAAATCCCAGAGATCTTCTATGGAAAGGCAGCATCTCTTTTTAGACAGAGCACGGATAGGAGTCATTGTGATGGGAAAACGCATGGAGAGAGTATGGTGTGATTCAGCCTCAGTGAATGGGGGAGAAACTGTATTTAGGAAGGAAGAAGTTGAGGAGTTAGAATGGATGAGAAGAAGGAAAGGTAGGAAAGAGGGAGGGCCTTCTATGTTTCAGATACTTTGCAGTAGTATGGATGCTTCTGTAGATGGATTCATCTATTTTCACTGAATGAAGAAGACAGCTTGAGCTAGAGAATATGACAGGAAGGTTTTAGAGAAAACCGATTGGGTCCAGAGGAGACTACAAGAAAGGAGATCAGTCAGGTATCTATCTCAGTAGTCAAGGAAAGAGGTAAGAAGCATTGGGCTGTAGAAATAGAAAGGAAAATAAAAGAGTGGTTTTAATGAACAAAGTAGAGTGTAAAACAATGTTGTCTAATGGAAATACAGTGTGAGCTACATGGGCCATTAAAAAATGTCCAATAGATACATTATAAACATAAAAAGAAACATATTACACACAATTTTACATTCTTACATCAACCACTGAATAAGATGTTATTATTCTAGTCCTATAAATGAAGAAATGGAGACCTAGAGGTAAAGTAACATACCCTAGATCATATTGGAAGGGTCTGAATCCAAGTAGATTTAACTTCAAAGCCCATGACTCGTAAAAGTCAGACACAGATGTCATGAAAGGAGGAAGGAAAAGCACGATTGAGATCTTGAGTCCAGATACCTTGTTCAGTGTGACGGTTCTACCAAATGGGGAGAGATGTGATTACTGAAGAAAGTATATTTATATATGATATATGTAGCTGGTAACAAAATGTCATATGCATATACATATGTAAAACAAACCCTTTCCTATGTATACCTGCTTACAATGTGTGTGTATGTAAACACACATATATACATTATATAATATATATACATATATATTATGTGTATGTGCATTTTCTGTATATATATATATATTTTTTCTTGTCAGATTCCTATAATCCCTATGTAGGCAGCATTTAAAGTAGAGGAAAAGGAAAAGAAAAGAGAATATTAAGCAGAGACTTTGAATCTCATACTTGCTATGTGCCAGGCTTTTTCATGAATATTTTCAGTGCCTAGTACAGACGGATTGTAAAACCACCTTATTTAATCCTTACAATGTCTTGAAGTGTAAGTTATTAACAATGAACAAACTGAGGTTCAAAGAGATTAAGTAAAGTAAGAACCACCTGACCCTATCCACATCTGTAGAAATGCACGTGAATCTTAAAACATGTTTAAATTCAGTTTTATGGACAAGCAAAAACAATCTTTGCTTGAGTCTGCCAGGTTAGCTACCCAGATGCCAGTTATACAACATTCCCTTGAACGGAATCAGGCCAAGACTGGATTTTTCCTAGTAAATGGTATTATATAGATACAGTCAGAAGTCACTCCAAAATCTATCTGGGTAATCATTTCATAAGATGTCCCCAAGAATAGAAAACTAATTCTCTCTGTGAACACATCACTGACAGGGAAAAGAAGTAAGATAAGGAGAAAATCAGAAATGAAGTTGCTGACATTCTAAGAATCCATCTGTATATTCAGCAGAATTTTTGAACTGCGTTTAGAAAAGATAAGATGTCACAATATTGGAGTAGTTGCAGAAACCACCTTGGGAGGATTAAGAAAAAGAGAGTGAGAGAGGGGAAGGAAGGAAGGAAGGAAGGCAGGGAGGAAGTGAGGGAGGAAAGAAGAGAAAGAAAACCTTTTGGATAATTGTCTATGAATTAAGATCCTGTATTTTGTCTCATTTTGTATCTTGATTAAGTTGAACACATTCTCAACATGGAGACATGATTTTAGGCAACTAACCCTGGGTGATCGTCCCAAGACCCTCAAGTTATGATGTTGAAAAACAAGAGTCCAGTTATACAAAGGATGCAACTATTCAAGACAGTGCCATTCATCAGTGAGTCTCCTAGAGGGGAGGCGGTGGGGATTTTTGGCAGTTGGAGCCCTGGGTTGGTTATTTGTTGGCAGCTAAGAGTCACAGAGTACATAGATTTCCTGAATGGTAAAATTGAAATAAAAATTTCTTCTCCAAGTGAGACTTTTCCAACTGTGAATTCTTTAAGGATAATCACTGAGTCTTATTCATTTCTGTATCCTTCTAGAACCTTGCTTGACACCTGGTACAAAGTAGATGCTCAAAAAATCCTTCTTATATGTAAAAGTCATGTGAGAGTATGGTCAAAAAAGGACTTTGAAAAGCAATATTGTATTCCTATTCCTATATCAGACAGGATAGGCTAAATTATTCTGCCATAACAAGAAGGAAGGAAGGAGGAAGGGAAGGAAGGAAGGAAGGGAAATCCAGGACATCTCAAAGTCTTAAAGCAATGATGTTTCATTTTTCAAATAGACCAGATATTCATCATGGATTGGCTGGGGGCTCTGCTCTACGTTTCCTCCCTCTGGGACCCCAAATGATGGAGTAGTTCATCTCTCAAGTGTCATCTTTAATGAGGAAGAGAGGGCTCTGGTGTCCCTCAAACCTGCTGCAGCCTAGGAATGACCTATGTCACTTAGGCCTACAACTCATTGCCCGGGATGAAATATGAAGGGGAGGAAAAAGAAGTTTTCCTCTAAACTTCTGGGTTCTTGACAGAGACCCCTGTAATAAAAGACAGATTAACAAGAGAAAAACAAACAGAAGTTTACTAACATATATACCTCATGGGTGGATGGGAGATACACAGGGAAAAATGAGTAACTCAAAGAGGTGGCTTAGAACTCCAGCTCATATAGCATCTTCAACAAAGAACAATAAATTTGTGGAAAAAGAACAGGCGTGTTAGGCTTCCAGTTGTAAAGATAAAGGCTAGTTATTAACACTTGTTATGTAGAGTCCTCTAGTGCCATCTCCGGGCTGACAGGGTCTAAAGTTGTCTACAAGTGATTAACCTTTGTCCTTGCTAGGGAAGGGAAATGGACACCTTGGAAAATGTATGCCCTGCTTTTAGGCAAATAGAGGAGGAAAAAGAACCTGTCTTGTCTCTGCTTCTTCTCAGTTGTCTTCAACTCAAATTGACCTGTAGGCCAAATGCCATATTTTGGGGCGACACATTCTCCTACCCTTCAAATACCTACAACCCCAAGGGACCAGGTAGTATAATCCTACCATATGCCTGGAAAGTGAAGAAACAATAATAATTGATATATAGCCTCAATGTTCATAACACAGTGGAAAAAAATAAGGTTACAAAAACCAGAAAAAGTCATACCCAGATGAGCATTGGAATAAAAGGGTATTTGCAATATTGCTTTTTCCTTCTCATCTACTATAAGTTATGTCATTTTCTTTCTTTTTCTTTTTATTGTGAGCCCACCAAAGAAAAGTGTATCAGGCCTATAAACTAGTATAAGCTATTTTTAAACCTATAAGTCTAAATTTATACATTTTCATGTATGTATGAATACATGTAGCCTGAATTTTAGTTTTAGCTGAAATCAAATACTTGATTAATATCAAAATTAGCTTCTGTATTTAGTTACTATTACAGTTTTAGTGTTAGTTTATGCTAATGTCAACCTTAATTGGAAAACCAGTATCTGGAAAGTATTATTTTATTCCTTCTTTTTTTTGAAAGTCAAAGCAAATTTTCCAAATTAATTTTGTAATTAGTCACAAAGCCTGAGCATGCATGGGGACAAAACCGTTTCTATATGCACATGTTGGTGTGTAGCTGAAAAACATGATGCATTTTTCCAGTCGCACAAATGTCCCATTTAATGCTGCTTTTACGAATCTGTTGCCTCTAAAAGATTGTCCATATGTGTGTGTTTGGGTATAAGTATAAAACAGCTCACCACAGTGCACTGCTGACATATTTTCCCTCATGCTCTGAATACTGACCTACTCACTCTGGCAGCTGGAGAGCTGGCAAAGCAGATGGTGCTGCTTTTGGCCAATGAGGGCTGGTACACCATACTGTAAGTGCTCAAGGAAGTGAGCACCCCACTGGGCCATCTTGCACTGAGTACATCCCAGTGACTTCGGTTACTTGGCTTCTGTGGCTTCTTCTGTGGCTCCATATTTTATGTCTGGAAAAGTTGTTTTGATCCTTCAAGACTTGCAAAGGTGTTCAGGTGATGGCACATGAACTAAAGCAAAGAACCAAAGGGAGATACTTACTCTGGATTATAAAATATACATGTTATGGTAGCTAGACGTGCTGTCTGAAAAAGGTGTGGGGAATGTGAAAATGACTAGGCAGTTAGAGGTTGGTAGAAATCCTTTGATATTGTGAGGGGCTTTAAGCATCTGGCAGCTGGAGAAATTTTAACCAATAAATGAATGAAGAAAGCTAAAAGAAAATATGGCCTGGGGTGGTTTATGCTGCAGGCAATTTGAATGCATCTCTATAGGGTCTGCTAAGAGCGCTATAGTTCTAACTAATTGCCACCTGAAAAGCATTACTATCTCCCGCTAAATGAAGGAGTGAAGGACAGTCTCTGTTCTGTCTCAGAGGATTCTTTACACACATGTGTTCTGGGTGCCACGGAATTCTATGACCTTGATTTGATAACTCAGGTCTCTGGTGTCTTAGCGATGGCATGCCTTTCACAATTTAAATATGAAGGTATCTTCATCACTGAGTAGCCAGGTATTCACGTACTTGAGCCTGTTCCATCACACCTGCTCTGTGGTGCTCTTTTGATCAAGGTAAGTATGATACCTCCCCCAGTTATTCATCAGTGCCCTTGGGTCTTTGGTGGATGTGTGCTTTCCTGCCTCAGGGCAACACTAATTTTATTTCTCATCCTCCACCAGGCCTGAATACACAGTTTACCTAAAGGTTAAGAATTATGAGTCTAATCAAGACGACGGAGCAGTTCCACTCCGTTAATGTTAATAGTGCATGGAAAGCACTCCCCATGGCTTCATTTTTTAAGCACAAGCCATTTTCATGTCTATTTTCTCTTTCCGACTTTTTTCTTCCTGCACCACTTAATGAAAATCTAACGGTAGCAATGGCACCTACGTGGATGAAAGAGAAAAGCTGATAACTGTTCCTGCTCTTCTCTTTCTTATTCCTCAACTGGGCAGCATCCTTGAGACAGGTTAGTTTATTGATCAAGAACAGTCCATGGGAGAATAGCCCGAAAGGATGGGGAGTCGTCAAAAAGCTGTGCTGCAGATGAGTGTGATGGCACTCGTTCATCAAGTGAGAAAATGTGAACTTTCCTTTCATCCTGGAATGCAAAGGTCATTACCTTTGCTTAGAGAGTGAATTTTGTAAAGGTTAAAATCAGTGACTGATGGTGATGTATCATGGTGATGTATCCCTGGCCTTGCCATGCTGCCTGGTATCAGGCTCTCTTGCCCTGCTTCAATATATACACAACCATTAGGCCTCCATCTCATCAGTGAAAGCATGCCTTAGTCCTGTGTTTAGCCAGAAAATCCTCTGGCAACCTCAGGAAATAGGGAAGACCTAGAAGTTGCACTAAGTTGTAGATTTCCCTTCACACTTTCAATCAGGGCTCCCTGATGGAGGGCCAAGGGGCTGAGAGACCTTTAGCAACTAATTGAAAGGTTTAGGAGCAACTGTTTTGCATGACATCTGTTCCAGAGACATTGAGGGAAAGAGAATAAATTGAACATGTATCAAATATGTAGAAAGAAAGGTATCGCCTAGGAAACTGGGTGATGTAAGGCTTTCAGAAGTATTTTATTTACCAGGATTTGGCAGGCTCCATATTATCTTCCCTGCATGGGTCCCTTATTTCCGTATTTATTATCCTTATATATTATTTATTACATAATTTGTCATTATTTGAATATTCCTTATTTATTATCTTATTTGCCCCCATGGGTCCTTTCTGACCCACACTTGAGCTCAGGTTTTCCCAAACCATGAGACACAGGAAGGTTTTATGTGGTACATGGATGGACTGATAAAACATTATCTGTATGTTTATTGGAACACATGGTAGGAAAATACATATACAATTAGTGCATCAAACACATGGTTTCAAATCTCGTGTTACTAAGAGAGTACCGTCAGTTAAAAGGAAGTGAGTGCGTTTAAGGTCCATTAAGTTAAAAAGTTATGAACTAAGTAATAGTGCAGGAAGAAATGGTAATAAACTCAAACCTGGTTCTGCTATGGCAGAGGTTAGGGAGTGCTAGGATGGCTTTGGTTTCCCTAGAAACCTAGGCTGTGTTAGACGTCCATGTCACACACCTGGTCCCACTTCCAGAGTTGCCTTTCTCATGTAGCGCTGCTGGTGACATTTCTTCTC
Source organism: Orcinus orca (assembly GCF_937001465.1). Classification (NCBI taxonomy): domain Eukaryota; kingdom Metazoa; phylum Chordata; class Mammalia; order Artiodactyla; family Delphinidae; genus Orcinus; species Orcinus orca. The sequence continues at coordinate 14,046,154 of NC_064565.1, read as the reverse complement.
TCGTTCTTTTCCAAGGCCACCTTCTCCGTGAAGCCTGCTCTGATTCGTGCAGGCCGAGTTAGTGTCTGCTCTGTCCATTCCCTTTTTACCTGGTTCATCTTTTCATTGTATTGTTTATCCATTTTGATTATAGCCAGTTGCATACCTAGAGCTAGCATGCAAATAGTATTCATTTTATATTCTCAGCACCTAGGTCTGAATTTAGAAGATGCTAAACCATTACTTTTGATCATATAATTTCTCCAGACTTCTGTTAGAAAAGTCACCAATGAGTTCCACAGTTGCCAAACCCCATGGTGGGACTGAGAAATGATTTCTTGATTTGGTACAGTAGATCACTTTTTCCTCTTTGGAATACGTGCTTCACTGGACTTGGAAGACACAACACTCTCTAGTTTTCTCCCTACCTAACTGTGCTTTCAATACCTTCTTTGGTTCTTTGTTTTCTCCTCATACCTAAAATGAGGAGTCGGCCTCAGAGCTCTACCCTAACTCTTTTCTTCCTCTGTGCATTCTCCTTTGGGGCTACAAGTCAGTCTCATGCTGGAGATCCAAATTTAGGTCTCCAGCCAAGGTTCCTTTTCTAAATGCAGGAGGCATACACATCTGCTACTCCAGCATGCTGTCCCAGATGTGTAAATGGCAACTCATTCTGTCAGATGCTCAGACCAAGAAACCTTGGAGTTATCCTGGATTCCTCTTTTCCCTATGCCTTCTCCTTGCTGGCTGTGATCAAAATAGATTTAGACTGTAAACCACTCTCACCACCAACTTGGCCTTTCTCCAGGCCCAAGCTGGATTGTTATGATTGCTTCCTAAGTGGATTTTCTTGCTTCTTCCCATCACACATTTTTTAAAATATAAATTTATTTTATTTTATATTTGTTAGTTTATTTATTTATTTATGTTTGTGTTGGGTCTTCGTTGCTGCGTGGAGGCTTTCTCTAGTTGCGGTGAGCAGGGGCTACTCTTTGTTGAGGTGCCCGGGTTTCTCATTGCGGTGGCTTCTCTTGTTGCGGAGCACGGGCTCTAGGTGTGCGGGCTTCAGTAGTTGTGGCACGTGGGCTTAGTAGTTGTAGTTCATGGGCTTAGTTGCTCCGCGGCATGTGGGATCTTCCTGGACCAGGGCTTGAACCTGTCCCCTGCACTGGTAGTCAGATTCTTAACCACTGCACCACCGGGGAAGCCCCCATCACACTGTTCAGTTTGTTCTCAGTATAAAAGCCTAAGTGTGTTTCTTCCTGATCACAAAGATCCAAAGTCTCCCCATCTCACTTAAAGAAAGACCAGTGACTGCCCAGGCCTTCCATAATTTGGACCCACTTGAAGCCTCTATATTTTAGCCAATAGTTTTTCCCTTTCTTTGATTACAGTGCTCCTAGCAGGTGGGAAGTGATATCTCCATATGGTTTTGAATTTTATTTCTTAATAAAATAATAATTAATGATGCCCAAAGTCTTTTCATGTGCTTGTTGGTCACTTGTATATCTTCTTTGGACCAATGTCTGCTCAAATTCTTTGCCCATTTTCAATTTGGATTTTTGTCTTTTTGTTGTTAAGACAAAATCCTGAATACTATCCTATCCTGAATACTAGACTCTTCTCAAATATATGATTGTGAATATTTTCTCCCATTCTCTAGGCTGTCTCTTAACTTTCTTTCTTTCTTTCTTTTTTTTCCTTTTGCGGTATGCGGGCCTCTCACTGCTGTGGCCTCTCCCGTTGCGGAGCACAGGCTCCGGACGTGCAGGCTCAGCGGCCATGGCTCATGGGCCCAGCCGCTCTGCGGCATGTGGGATCCTCCCGGACCGGGGCACGAACCCGTGTCCCCTGCATCGGCAGGTGGACTCTCAACCACTGCGCCACCAGGGAAGCCCTCTTAACTTTCTTGATAGTGTCCTTTGATATAAAATTTTTAATGAAGTCCCATTATCTGTTTTTTCTTTTGTTGTTTGTACTTTTGGTGTCAAAACTAAAATCCACCTTAGAGCCTTTGAATTTGTTCCTCTGCCTGCAAAGGTCTTTTCCAATTCACCACATGCCTTGCTTCTTTATCTGTTTCAGAAGTTTGCATAAATATAACCCTTCAATCTTTACCTTATTTATAATTGGAACCCTTCCTTGACTGAGCACTCTCTAGCCCCATTTTTCTACTTCATCAGTTATTTCCGTATGATGAAATTTGCTTACTTATGTATGCATGTTTCCAAACTTAAGTTAGATAAGATAGGGACTAGTGGCTGTTTACAAACTGTCACATTCCCCATGTCTGGAGCAGAGCCTGCTACCTGCTGCTGGTGCTTGCAGGGAAGTTCATCTTGTCACCAGGAGACTGATTCTTGCTGTGGATAACCAGTTTTATGTCCCTTTCCTCACCTATCTTTGACTTCTGCTGTTATTTCATCATTGGTGTAATTATCAGCATAATCATCACTATCCAGCAATATTTAGAAAGGTTCCACCTCCTCATGGGGCCAAGCTAAGTATAGCTATAGAAGCACACATCTGGGCTTTTTTGGGACACTCTTGATTTAAAAATAAGTTTATTGAGCAATGTAACCCAATGTTTGCTTCAAAAAACATGGGCTTAAGAAACTGTGATAATGCAGCACTGCTTATGAGCTGAGCTTATGACCTTACATCCATGCCATGGCTTTTTGGAACCACAGTTTCCTCATCTGCAAAATAAGATTGTTATGAGGATTAAAGAAAATCATTCCTGAGGGACCATTCACAATGTGAATTGTGTGCTCAATTTCATTTGCTAGTAAGTGGGGCATAGCATACTTTAAATGGTAGCTATTATAAGGAGTATTAAACTTATTAGTAATAATAACTGTGTTGCCTTAAAGAATTGGAATACTCAGTCCTAAAGCACTGTATCTTCGTAAAAAATTAACCTGTGTTCAGAATGTGCTTTCTTAATGGATTTAACTAGTGATTACAGTGGTGGTGTTGATGATTATTAAGATGAAATATACTGAATGAGGAATTCACAGTTCCTGATAGGGTATTAGTAATCAATGTCATAAATACTGTCAAGGTATCTGTGAGTTACATTTTTTTTCCTGCCTCTTAGCCTGGTTTTCTAAATATTTCAGCTAACCTGTGTCTCTTTAAGGCCTTAAGTATGAGGACACATTTTAATATTCTCAATAGGCTTTGTTCATGGGGACCACTTTGTGTACAAAATAAAGTATCTACCAGGATAATAAAAGCAATTTCTATTTATTGAACACCTACTCTGTGCTAGAAAACTAGGCTAATTACTTTGTGCATTAAATGATTCAATCATCACTTGTACTATTTTTCTGATTTTGCCAAGAAGCACCTGAAGCACAGAGAACTAGGAATTGCTGCAGTCACACAGCTGTAAGGGAAAAATGGGGATTTCAACTCAGTTTTCTTTTTCCTGACATCAAAGCCCTAAAATATTTTCACAATAACGATGTGCTGATTTTTTAAATAATTTTATTAAAATGTATTTAACATGCTGTAACATTTGCACATTCAAAGTCTATAGTTTGTGGTTTTAGGTATACTCATAGAGTTGTAAATATCACTACCGTCTTATTTTTAAGAACATTTTTAACATCTCCAAAATAATATCCTACATATTTGCATATTCCCCATTTTGGCTCCCAAACTACCTTCCTGCCCACAAAGCCCCAGCCCCAAGCAAATACTAATCTACCTTCTGTATTTATGTATTTTCCTATTCTAGACATTTCACATAAGTGTCCTCATATGGTGTGTGGTCTTTTGTAACCGGAAATTTTTACTTAGCATAATGTTTCAAAAATTCACCCATGTGGTAGCATGTATCTGTGTTTAATTCTCTTCTATTGCCAATTACTATTCTATATATTAATCATTAATTAATCATATATTAATTATTAATATATGGATATACCACATTTTCTTTATCCATTCATCAGCTTATGAGCATTTTAAATTGTTTCCATGTTTGTGGCCATCATGAATAATGCTGCTGTAGACATTAATGTACAATTTTTGCATAGAAATAGGTTTTCCTTTCTCTTGGATATATACCTGGAGTGGAATAACTGGGTCATATGGAAACGCTGTCTTTAGCACTTTGAGGAACTGCCAAACCATTTTCCAAAGTTGCTGCACTGTTTTACACTCCCATCGTCAGTGTATGAAGGTTCCAATTTCAGCACATCCTTGCCAGCGTTTGTTACCGTCTTTCTTATTTTAGCTATTTAAGTGGGTGTGAAGTGGTATCTCATTGTGACCTTGTCATTTTCCTGATCACTCATTGCTGACCACCTTTTCATGTGCTATTGGGACCTTTTATTTCTTCTTTAGAGAAATGTCTATTCACATTTTGAACCCATTTTTAAATTGGATTGTCTTTTTATTGTTGATGTGTAAGAGCTCTTAATATATTCTGAATAATACTCTCTTATCAGATATAGGCATACCTCAGAGATATTGTGCATTCAGTTCCAGACCATTGCAATAAGGTGAAAATCATAATAACGCGAGTCACATGATTTTTTTGGTTCCCAGTGCATATAAAAGTTATGTTCACACTATATTATAGTCTATTAAGTGTGCAGTAAAATTATAGCTGAAAAAACAATGTACATACCTCGATTAAAAATACTTTATTGCTAAAAAATGCTAAACATTATCTGGCAACACAGGGTTGCCACAAACCTTCAATTTGTACAAAAAAAAAAAAAACACAGTACCTGTGAAGTACAGTAAAGCAAAGCATAATAAAATGAAGTATGCTTGTATGTGATTTGAAAATACTTTTTTCCCGTTCTGTGGGATGTCTTTTCACTTCTTGATGGTGTCCTCTGACGCTCAGCTTTTTACTTTTAGTCAAATCCAATTTACCTCTTTTATCTTTTGTCATTTGTGTTTTTGGTGTTGTTATATTCAGGAAACCATTACCTAATCCAAGGTCTCAAAGACTTATCCTTGTGTTTTCTTCCAGGATTTTTATAGTTTTAGTTCTTCAATTTAGATCTAAGATTCATTTTAAGTTAATTTTTATTCATGGTGTAAGACAGGGGTTCACATTCATCGTTTTGCAGGTACTATACAATTGAACCAGCAATATTTGTTTAAAAAACTAATATTTCCCATTGAATAGTCTGGGTACCCTTGTCTAAAATAATTTGACCATGAATGTAAACGCTTATTTCTGCACTCTCAATTATATTCCATTGATCTATTTGCCCTTTTTCAAGTATCACACTGCCTCAATTACGATAGTGCCATATTAGGTTGTGAAATTGAGAAGTATGCATCCTCTAACTCGATTAAGCCTTTATCAAAATTGTTTGGCTCTTGAATTTCCATGTGAATGTTAGGAAAATTAACCTGTGTTTTCATGTGCTTGTTGGTCACTTGTATATCTTCTTTGGACCAATGTCTGCTCAAATTCTTTGCCCATTTTCAATTTGGATTTTTGTCTTTTTGTTGTTAAGACAAAATCCTGAATACTATCCTATCCTGAATACTAGACTCTTCTCAAATATATGATTGTGAATATTTTCTCCCATTGTTAATTTCTGCAAAGAAAAAGCTTTAATGTTGATGAGTTGTGTAGATCTGTAGATCAATTAGAGAGTTATTGCCATCTTAACAACATTAATTCTTCTGATCCATAACAGTGAGATATCTTTCCATTTATTTAGATCTTCTTTAATTTATGTAAACAATGTTTCCTAGTGTATGACTCTTGAAATTTCTCTGCTAAATTTATTCCTAGGTTTTTTCTTCTTTTTGATTCTGTCTTCTTATTTTATTTTTTTATTTTTATATATCTAGTTATTTTATTACATATTGTTTTCTTAATTTTATTTTTGGATTATTCATTGCTGGGATATAAGAATACAATTAAATTTTGTATATCCATCTTATATCCTGCTGGATTCTTTTTTTTTCTTTTTAACATCTTTATTGGAGTATAATTGCTTTACAATGGTGTGTTAGTTTCTGCTTTATAACAAAGTGAATCAGTTATACATATACATATGTTCCCATATCTCTTTCCTCTTACATCTCCCTCCCTCCCACCCTCCCTATCCCACCCCTCTAGGTGGTTTCACCGAGCTGATCTCCCTGTGCTATGCAGCTGCTTCCCACTAGCTATCTATTTTACATTTGGTAGTGCTGGATTCTTGAACTCATTTATTAATTCTGTAATTTTTAATTGAATTCCTTAGGATTTTCTATACACTAAGATTCTCTATCCCTTCGTCACAAAATAAGCTTCCTCCAGGACAGGAACAATGATCATCTCTTTGCATCCCCATGGCTTAGATCAGTGCCTGGCACACAGTAGGCACTCAGTGAATGTTTATGAAATAAAATGAACTTTGTACACCTTTCATTTCAGAATCCCAAACACATGGCAGGCAGGGCATGTTAAAGTCTCTGCTACAAACCCATTTCAAACAGGAAAGCAAAGCAGGGAGAATTGTCTGCACCACCCACATACACCTTCCTAGAGAAGTGAATGGCCAGAGGCAAAGCCACAGAAACCAGGCAGGCCTTGGGAAGGCACAGCGGGGATTCATCATTTTCCTTTTAGGAGGCACCTCTGTGGTGAGCAAGACCTAAACCTGCGAAATGACAGATCTCAGGTAGCTGAGCTGAGCTAAGCACTGGCCCTACCTGGTGATGCATAAATTGGGGAAAGCAGTGTCTAGGAAGGAGCAGTTTTGTCATTTCCTAACAAGCAAAGCTTGCCATACCACCTCAGTTTTCTATGGCTATTGTAAAATAACCTCTACCACCATTATTGCCTCACTGCTTTTGATTCTAAAACACTTCAGGGTTTACAAAACAGTCACCTCTGGTGATCCTCAGAGCAGCCCTATTTCGAGGGACACAGGATAGGGTATCTTTATTCTCCATTTTACAAGTGAGAAAACTGAAGCCAAGGAACTTTCCCCAAATCACTAATCAAGGTAAGGGAAAGAGCTGAGCCTAGAACCCAGGTTTCTGGCTAACGGTCCCATTTGCTTTTATTGTTTCTCTAGAGTTCAAAGCGAAATGAATTTCTTGGCTAATTCTTTGGGGTACATGGCCGTTCACCTTCTCAAGTGGTTCAGTATCCATCCAACTCTGCAGCTGCCTCTTCCTCTCTCTACCTTCTCTTTAGTCTATGGACAAACTAGTTTCTACAGTCTTTAACTCTGAATTTTTGATGGAGTGGACATTTTTTCTGATTCTCAGATGGGCATCCTGAAAAAAGTATATCACTTCTAGTCAGATGCTTTCAAGGTCCTGTGACAGATTTCTCATTTGAATGAGGGTCAGCCAAACTTCTCTTTGTCCTTTAAGTTGCAGCTTAGATGGAATGTCCTCTGGGAAGCTTTTTCGGATTCCCTAGATTGCCCTCTTCCTTCCTCAGCTTCCCCAGCCTCCTGTACTTTTCTCTACAGAAACATTAACAGTATCACTCTTTGATGTTATTCCTGTGACATGTTTTCACCTTCTCCTTACTGATCTGAGTCAGCAACAAGGGTAAGGTATCTAGGAAAGCCAAGATTTCATTTTCCCAGCCATAACCCTGCATCTCCCACCAAGCCTGCCACGTAGTGGGCTCCTGTGAGCATTTTTCAAATGACTGATATTAATCTTTCCAGTTATCCAATCTTAGAAGTTCCTCCTTCGGTGAGGATTCTCCAGGACAGTAGCTTCATATCTACTAAGTCTAACATCTGCGTCCTTCAGGGGAATTTTCTGTTGGTTACTTTTACTCCTGAGTATGTGGGAAACTTTCCGTTTCTTTGCATGTCTCATACATTTCTTTGAAAACTGGATATTTTAGATAATATGCTGTAACAAATCTGTTATCAGATTTCACTCCAAGGTTTGTTGTTTTCTGCCAGGTTTTTTTACTGTTGTTTTCCATGTTGTTGCTTATTCATTTAGTGACTTTCCTGGACTAATGCTTTATGTTTTGTATTTTCTGCAGTATGTAGCAGCTGAGTTCTCGGCTAGTTTTTTGTTTGTTTGTTTTTGTTTTAAGCTCTTGCTTTTATTTTTAAACCTGATATCCTAAGGATTAAACCTGGCACACCTGGGTCAGTATAATTTCGCGGTCAGTTGATGACTAGTCAGAAGATTTCCTTAAATGTCTTGCATATGTATCTTCCACTCATTGGCAAGGGCATCTATGTGAAAAGGCACACTTTTGAACTTCAGGCATCTTACAGGACAGCCCTGGCCATCACTTTCGGCTTGTGCAGGGCCCTCAAGTTCAGCCAGAAGTAAATGACTGGTGCTTTCTTCTTTCCCTGATTATCTGGGATGTGCATATTCTTGCAGCCTTTGAGATCACCAGAAATGTGTATGAGCTTTCCAAAGTCTCTGTGGTCTTCTCGTTCTCCAAGATTTCCTACTAAATTCCACACTAAGGTCTTGTTTGTTCTGACAGAAATCATAACATGAAGCCACTGAGATGTCGCCGGCGCTATGCTATTGTTTTGATAATGTCCTGAAGTTGAGCCCTCTCCTCCCCACCCGACCTTGCTCGGACTGAAATAGTCACCCCACTGTGAAAGTAGAGATTTCCCAGCACAATGGGAGTTTGGACAAAATATTGACTGTGGTCTGATGATGGTGCTTTTAATGGAGCACCTGGTCTCTCCATGGTCTGCAAGACAGCAAGTTCTCACTACCAAGCCACTGAGCTGGGGAGGGAGAGAAAATCCCATGCCCACTGTCTACCTGAGTTTTAATACTTACACTTGGATAGGCAGTTTTGGGTTGGTTCTATGCAGTTTTGTTGTCTTAGAGGCAGAGTATCTTTACCAAGGTCCTCACAGCGCCCTTTTGGAAGAGGTGTTGCTTTTACAATGTTGAACTCCTGAGAGTGTGGGCTGGGTTTGGAACAAATTGTACCTCGTTACCAGCTAAGGCAAAAGATGTTGCTAATTAGTGATGCCAAAAGAAGATAGAAGCCATTCAGGTACTTAACAGAGCAAATTGTTTCCATCATTCTGTCAATATTTACTTACCAGTAAATAACTAGCGTGATCATCATAAACTTCTCAGCTATTTAAAATGATTTTACGGGTTTTGGTTGTTATAATGGGTGGTAGTGGTTATGGTAGCATATGTGTAGTTGTGTGTTTGTATACTTGGGGTGTTTAACTTGAGGACATTTTGGGGCATAAAATAGACTAATTTTAGAAACTGAAAGTAATAATTGGGGTGTTTCTTCCAGTTTATCTAAACTTTTGAGGAGTCTCTGTAAGCACGGTGTGACTAAATTGTGAATATCAGCTATTGGGGGGACAGTGTGCCCCCCTCTTTCCCAAGAACTGTGTAGGTGGGCACTTAGACTGCTTGATTAGTCCACTGTGGATGCTTTAAACAGAGACGTCTATGGAGCATCTTCCAATAATTTCATTAACGTTTCTTTTTCTGCTTCATCAATCACCAGAAATAATGGGAATATGTGTCTCTTTGCTCATCTTAAATTCTGACTCCCATTGAAATCTGGACACACTAGGTTATATATGTACTGCATTCGTTTTCTACCATGTTTATGATAGAAAAGAAAAAAAGATAGTCTTCTAGTCAGTCCTTCAAAATGTTAGGCAACTAGCATTTATCTACTGACTAAGCACCTTACTTTGTTGAGTGAGTAATCATTGTATCTACACAATGCCACGGGGGTGGTAGTAAGTTGCAAAATGCCACCTTGGACATTTCATTTGCTTTCTCTGCACAAGGCCTGGGGATCCTTTTAGCCAGATTGTACTGAAGAATGTCATGTTATCAAAGGATAAAGTTTATCTTCCGTGAAACAGACCATTTGCAAAATTAATAGGTAAATTAGCAAACTGTAACAGCCCATTAGACCCACTGTCATAGTTTAGAATCTGGGTTGGGGAAAGGAAGCAAAAGCTAAATGTGTAAACAGATGCTCCCTGAAATGACAGGACATCTGTCTGCGGTAGAGAGTTGTGACCACTCAGATGAAGCCCATAACTGCTGTTAACATGCGGTCCCCTGGGCGTCTCAACACACTCACTAGAGGAAAATTCCTGAGCTTTAAGCCTAGAGCTAGCAATATCATTCGTGTGCTCAAGTCCATTCTCTACGTCTGCATCTTTATTCCTGTCCTGAAGGGAAGGGGAAGCTGGGACGAAGTGAGAGAGTGACAGGGACATATATACACTACCAAATGTAAAATAGATAGCTAGTGGGAAGCAGCTGCATCACACAGGGAGATCAGCTTGGTGCTTTGTGACCACCTAGAGGGGTGGGATGGGGAGGGTGAGAGGGAGAAGAAAGAGAGAGGAGACATGGAGATATATGTATACATACAGCTGATTCATTTTGTGATACAGCAGCAACTAACACACCATTGTAAAGCAATTGTACTCCATAAAGATGTTAAAAAAATTTTTTCATATGCGCTAAAAGAACTATATTGCAGCAAAAGTGTGAGAGCTTATTTGTAATAACCATTTCTTCAAAAATTACCTATTGAATACTCGTGGTATTGAAATTTTAATACCCCTTACTCTATACCAAAGCCTGGAGATGGCCACTGTTTCCTACTTGGAGAGCTAACTGTTTTATGCAGACTGGAAACTAAAGCCTTCCTAGCCAAGACTGTTGACCATACTGGCTAAAAGCATGGACTTTGCAATCGTCAACTGATGGTAGTGTAACCTTGGGAAGTGTTTTGCCTCTTCTTTTGGACTTTTTAAATTTTTTTTATTATTTTAAAATTATTTTTAATAATTTTAAATATTATTGAACTTTTTTGGACTTTTCCTTCTTTTTTATTATTTTAAAATTATTTTTATTTATTTTCTTATTGAAGTATAGTTGATTTACAATGTTGTGTTACTGTCAGGTATACAACAAAGTGATTCATATATATATATATATATAAATCTTATTCCAGATTATTTTCCCTTCTAGGTTATTACAAGATACTGAGTATAGTGCCCTGTGCTATCAGTAGGTCCTTGTTGGTTATCTATTTTATATGTAAGAGTTTATATATGTTAACCCCAAACTCCTAATTTATCTCTCCCTAGCCTTTTCTCCTTTGATAACCATAACTTTGTTTTCTATGTCTGTAAGTCTATTTCTGTTTTGTAAATAAGTTCATTTGTATCGTTTTTTTAGATTACACATATAAGTGATATCATATGATATTTGTTTTTGTCTGGTTAACTTCACTTAGTATGATAATCTCTAGGTCCATCCATGGTGCTGCAAATGGCATTATTTCATTCTTTTTATGGCTGAGTAATATTCCATTGTATATATATATACCATATCATCTTTATCCCTTCCTCTGTTGATGGACATTTAGGTTGTTTCCATGTCTTGGCTATTGTGAATATTGGGGTGCATATATCTTTTCGAATTAGAGTTTTCTCTGGATATATGCCCAAGAGTGGGGTTGCTGGATCATATGGTAGCTCAATTTTTAGTTTCTTAAGGAACCTTCATACTGTTCTCCATAGTGGCTGCACCAGTTTACATTCCCACCAATAATGTAGGAGGGTTTCCTTTTCTCCACACCCTCTCCAGCATTTATTATTTGTAGTTTTTTTGATGATGGTCATTCTGACTGGTATGAGGTGGTACCTTATTGCACTTTTGATTCATTAGATGTAAAGTGCTGATAATATCACCTTGGGGGTGGTTTTAATTGTACTGATTAAAGGAAAAAAATTCTATGCCAATAATAATCATAGATAATCCTTATTGAGTCCTTAGTATGTGCCAGGCAGTATGCTTAGAGATTTACATGCATTATGTCATTTAATTCTCACAACTAACGTGTAAGGTATGTACTATTATTGCCTGCATCTTACATTTGGAGAAACTGAGGTTTGGAGGTCAAACTACTTGCCCAAGGTCACTCAGCAAGTGAGTGATGGAGGTGGACTTCAGATCTACTCTGTCTGGTCCCAGAGCCTTGACCAGCTTCAATTGTCAATCACCAGGCATTACTGCATTTGTAAATATTAGCACTCACCCAATGCCAAGTTCCTTCCTTTGCTCTTATTACCACTTCCACCTCTCATATCTACCATAGGGATTAAAACTCTATTTGAGTACATTTCCAGCTAACCTCTGAGGTACACAACCTTCAAATTTGTTAAGAAAGCCTCTTGATCTTCAAAATATAAATTACTTGAGAACCAAGGTGTGCCTGAGTGAAGAATCCCATCGGATGCTTCTTTTAATTCCAACTGCCAAAGCAGAAGGGGTTCATTTCCCTTTTGCCTCTCATATAAATTAAAGAAGACACATTATTTCCATTTTCCTGTCTGAGATCTCATCTTCTTCACTCTTTTGGAGCCTGTGCAGAAAAATACTGTAAAATGGCTCATTTCTGCTTACACTTTATTTCTTAGTACCAACATAAATCATCTCAATCTCCTATAGAAATATTTGTGTCAAAAAGCTAAAGCAGCTGATAAAATTTTTTCCTTGTAGGTTATGAGTCTGAGTATCCCAGCATCTCTGCATTGAAAGAAAAATAGTTACATTAGGTGTTTGTGATGACTCGAGGTAGTGAAAATATTTTTACTGCCAACAAAAGCAGTTTTATGGTGTTCAATCCTGAATCACTAAAATCTGAATTTTCAGTAAAGCAAATTGCATTGCTGACAGCTTAGATTTTTTAAAACGAGTGCAATTTATTTTCTAGGCAGTCTTCATTGGAAAGTTTGTCTATATGTTTAATGCCTTTAAAGAGTCTAGAGGCATTCAACACCTAAAATAAGTGTGTGTGTGTGTGTGTGTGTGTGTGTGTGTGTGTGTGTCAAGGAGTCTTCCTGTGAGGAAGAGGGAACAGCTGAACTCCTAAGCAATATATGGACCAGAAGCCTCATGTTAGAATTCCTTCAAGAGTTCTTATTTTTGCTATTGTTGCCTTGAACTGTTTTTTACTTCTTATTCTGTAACTAACTTTTCATAGATTTAAGTCATGTCCACAATTACATTATAAAGCCCCTATGATTGTTTTTGAAGCAATGTGATATAATGGGGCATTGGATCTGGGATTTAGTTCTTAGTTCTTGTAACTCCAAAGTTCACTGTCACACTACCTGGCATAGAAATGGATGGACACCTTCCTGCTTTTGAACAGAGAGAGTGGCATCTGGGATGGGTGACCGTGAAGGCTGAATTTGGTTCATTCTTTTATTAATGGCTTAATTTGTGCACAGCACTCAACTAAGTTCTTTAAGTCTGGGGGAGGTACACAGATATTAGATATTGAAGACCCAATTCCTTTGCTTAAGAAACTTAACACATATTTTGGGTTAGTGGGGTGGAGAAGGCGTGAATTCAAAAAATATCTGAAAGGCAGCATGACAGCTACATGAACACCGGAAGGCTAGAAACACAGCAGTCCTGTGGAAATTTATGGAACTGAGAACTGAAGTGGTAGAACAGTTTGTGGAGGAGTGTGATTTAAGGATGTATTAAATGTTCTCCAAAAAGGGCCCACCCCCAGAAGGAGAGGACCTGGGACTGCATGGAGAAATGGGGGCTGGGGAAGAGAGAGGGAGGATGAGAGGGAGACACAGCTTTCCCAGTGCTCCAGATGACCCCCACCTTTCCATTATGCCAGTACACCTCCCTTCATGGAGGAAAAGTCAAGAATCTTCCAACATGCTAGTCATGGGGCTGAAGTCATCTTGGACATTCCAACTTCTGCTGCCTGCCATTTCATCACAATCCTAGGAACTCCAAGTAAGAGCAGAAAAGGACTCATCTAGTTGAGACATACGCAACCCACAGAATTGTGAGAAATAATGGGATAATTATTTAAAGCCACAAAATGTTGGCATGGTTGGTTATGCAGAAATGGGTACTTAAAATGGTAGTGCTTGGATAATTTGTAAAAATAGATATGAATTGTAGGCACCAGCAGTTATGAGAAATAATGTCTTACTTACTGATTTTTTCTTCTTTAAGATTCTAAATATTCTCTAAATTGGCGCTGTCCGATAGAGCTTATTGCAGTGGTGAACTGTTCTCTAGCCACACTCTCTAATATGGTGGCCACTTGCTGCATGTGCCCATGAAGCCCTTGATTTATAGTAATTATGGATAAGGAGTTGGATTTTTAATTTTATTCAATTTTAATTCATTTAAATTTAAATACCTGCAGCTACAGTATTGGAAAAGGTAGCTCTAAAGCTTTGGAAGTGGAAAAATTTGAGGGGTGGATTATGTAATTCCTGGTTTTTGCAACCTAGAGGTTGAGTTGCTAGGATAGGGATTGGCTGACTTTATGGCTATGTTCCTTCTAGGTTTGGCACATGACTAGTTGAATGATGAGGGCCAGGGTGAGCAGGGGGAGAATTGGTATAGTTACTAAAAGCTCTCTGTCAGTGTGTCTCAAAATGTGGTACGTACAATTGGGGTGCTGTTAACAATGTCCCACCCTAGATGTTCTGTGCGAATGTAGTCATGATCAAGAGCAGTGTTATAAGGAGGATCCTCGCTGATATGGGTACAGATACAATCCCTGAGCACAGATTTTTTTTTTTTTTTTTTTTTTTTTTTTTGCGGTATGCCGGCCTCTCACTGTTGTGGCCTCTCCCATTGCGGAGCACAGGCTCCGGACGCGCAGGCTCAGTGGCCATGGCTCACGGGCCCAGCTGCTCCGCGGCATGTGGGATCTTCCCGGACCGGGGCACGAACCCGTGTCCCCTGCATCGACAGGCGGACTCTCAACCACTGCGCCACCAGCGAAGCCCACAGATCTTTTTCAATTTTTTTTAATTTATCTTTTTTTATTGAAGTATAGTTGGTTTACAATATCATGTTAGCTCCAGGTATACAGTACTGCGATTCAGTTATATATGTGTATACATAAATATGTATATTTATATATGTACATGTATGTATATTTATGTATACACATATATACGTAAATATATATAAATGTATATACATAAATATATATAGAGAGATTCTTTTTTAGGTTCTCTTCCCTTATCAGATATTACAAAATATTGAGTAGAGTTCCCTGTGCTATATGGTAGGTCCTTGTTGGTTATCTATTTTATGTATAGTAGTGTGTATATGTTAATCCCAAACTCCTAATTTATCCTTCCGTCCACCCCCATTTCCCATTTGGTAACCGTAAGTTTGTTCTCTTTTCTTAATGATCATTCAGTTTACCTAGATGTCCATGGGTGGTTAAACAGTTATTAATCATTTCATTAGATATATTTAACATTCTTCAGAACACTTTAAGTTTTGTTTGTTTGTTTTTTTAATATCTGAAGTGCACTGTTCTGGAAGTCTCATGGGTTCATGGGTTTCCTTTTGAAACAGAATTACATTTTTCTTAAGTTCCTCCCTCGAATGCTTAGAGAATATTGATCGGAAATGTGGTTTGTAATCACAGGAAGCAATTTCTATATTCAGAAATGACGGTACTTCCTGTGCATGGAAACTAGAGAAACCTGTTCAGTGGCAGACAGGAAGATCCGATTGAATTACAAGAAGTCTGCCATAGAAAATAGCTGTTACTTTAGAGCATATATTCTGTTCTGCAAATCTACTCTGGATTTTAAAGAATACAGAAAACCATTTGTAGTTGTTAGTAACCATCTGCATACAATTGGAGTATTAAAATGTTAAGAAATATTGTACTATGTCCCTTTAGTAAGTTAATTTTACCCTGTTTGCTTATCCTGAGTTAAACATTTACTCATCAAAATATTGAATCAAAAAATTTGAGAAATTTTTTCAAGTACAGTTTATCAGCACTAATTCTGCACTCATGGGTCCCAAGGAGATGAACCTGCTGTATTTATGAAAATTGTGCAGGATTCCCAGCATCACATGCTCTCTAGACCTTAGTTTTTCTTGTAAATACTGGGGGAAACATTCCTCTCTGTAAGATACTCATTGCTGGGATCTATTTATGAATCTCTACCCCAAATCCCATTGTATAACAAAGCTCTATATTGGTTGCCAACAAGAAAAAATTCTCTAATTGGTCTTTGTTTTGTTGAAATGCAGTCGTGATCAAGCCTTTGGGCAGTGATTTTTTGGAACTGGTCATTTCATGTTTTTTTTAAATCCTGAGGGCATTTGGGGTGGGGCGTCTGGAATGGATTAAGCAGTCACGTGACAGGGTGTGTTTTGTGCTTTAGAATTCTCATCAGAAAGGATTTAGGGGCAGAGGCTGGGGAGGGGAGTTGGGTGAGGAGCCTGGTTCTCTAGTCGTAAGTCAGTTATTGAGGCCTGACCCGGGGTGGGGGGGGCACATAGCTGAGACAGAGGATGGGGCAAGTTTCAGGAAAAAAGTCAGTAAGCCTTGATGGCTATTTAAGGAAAAGGAGAGTTTAGGGAAATGAGGAAGACAAAATGGTCTGGAGTTCTAGAAGAGCTTCCAGAATTTTGGCTTTATGAAAGAGGTAAATGATAATGCAGTGAGCTCATAGGGGAGCAGGATTCCCTGGTGTGATTGGAAATGTGCTGAGTTCATTTCCAGACATGCAGTTAGCTAGCAGTGTTACATCTTGGGAGGAAATTAAAAAGCAAAGGTGCGAAATACAGAATCCAATGGACCTATGAAGCCATAATGTATTGCCAAACTGATGAAAAGTCATTATCCTTAAATAATGGCCCACGTCTGAGAGTTAATTATTACAGGGTGAGATTATGGGTGCCTCATGCAGACAAGGTCAATTATCTTATACTCATTTAAAATGTATTATGAATAATTCACAGGTAAAAGTTAGCTGTATAAAAGTTAAAAAATTAAAAGGTGGGGAAAGCATTGAATTCAGTGGTAATGTATTTTGATAATAGCAGACAGATAATTATACATGAGTAATGTTTTCACTTAGGATATAAAGAATTACTTATTAGATTGGTCCTCCTAAATGAAGACATCAACCGTTGCCACCATCCTGCTCCTGGGAACTGGGATATTATTGTTCTTAGTGCCAAAACTACTTCCACTTTGCATTCCACCGCATGCAGCTCAGAAACCATTTATCAAGCATTTACTTTTTGCCCAGCTTTATGTTAACTCCCGGGTATATAATGGTAAACAACACAAGAGCATTGCTCTTGAGGCACCCAGGGTCTACTGGAGGAGATAAGTCAGTAAACAAACTATTTTAAACCAAATAACCGTTGTTAGGATGGATGTGTTTATAGAATATTCTATAGGAATATATAGGAATATATTCTTGAGTGAGATTACCTCTAAGCAAGTGTTGAAGGAAGAGTGGAAATTAGCCACCCTAAGATGAGCACAGAGGATGCTTGTGTCTGGGGAGTGAAGTGGGACCATCAGCAAAGGGAAACAGCATCGTGTGTATATGTATGTATGCATGTGTGTGCACATATGTGTATGCATGCGTCTGCATGTGTGTGTGTAATATGTGTGGGTGTGTGATGCATGTGTACGCATTTACATGTGTGCGCACGAGTGTGTTTTTGTGTATGTGTGTGGCGTCTCTGTGACTTTTGGGGGTGGGGAGTGTGACCAGAGGTATCTGATTATCTCTAGAGTATAGATCAGAAGGCATTATGGTCTCCATTTACAATTTCCATGGCATTTTTATTCATAGTTCAATGGACTATTGAGCTATTGGTCTTGCTCTGAGCACTAAATAGAGACATTGGGAAGAAGTAAAATTAACATTGCCATTTCTTTTTGCTTCCATTTTGTCTGCTTGTGCCCAATATAGGACAATGAACCTTAACACTTTTTAGAAGGGAAGTGGGGGGAGTGAAGGGGCAAAAGTAAGAGACTAAAGGAGGAACTTCTGTTCTTCCTTCTCACAACCCCTCTTTATTATTTCTCTTTTGTCTTCACTTACTGGAACATTTTTCTATGATGAATAAATATGCATTACTTATAGAACTTGAGAAAAAACAAGAGATACTTTTAAAACATGTTTAAAAGCATTACATTCAACACTAATGCAAATTCTAGCTTGGAATACAAAAAAAGACAGCCGTTTATATTTGTTAAGAATGTATTATGTCACAAGGCCCCTTATTGAAGTTAACAATGATTTAATTCTTGAAGGTCAAATTAATGTCTTTTTGCATTTGTCCAGAACAGTCTTATTCAAGTGATCTTACTATAAAGACAATAGGCTCTGGATTTGTTTCTTTGGATTTTCTTCCTCATGCATTGTTCTTCTTCTAAGCCAAAGTCTTCTGAAGCAGTCTTCAGCTCGCCAGGCAGCATGAACAAACAAAACAGGTTGAAATGTGTTTTTTTTAAGTCATCATCAATTCTTGCCCTCAGTACTGTAATGGCCTTCTAACACATATCTCTGTCTCTCGTTTCTTGTTTCACCGATTTCTGTCCTACCCAGTTCCTTAAAATTTTTAACATTCTGAAATCCTGCATCAGATCACTTTTTCCTGCAGGGTGAATGTAGGTCATCTTCCCACGTCACTCAAGGCCTCTGTGACTCTGCTCCCTGCTGGACTTTGCAGCCTCATTTAACCCATTGGTCTACAGTTCCCGGAGCAGCCAAGCTCTTCTAGCCTCTTCCCACTTCCACACGGCTCCTTTTGTCTAGAACAGTCCACATCTGGGCCACCACACAAACCCCTCCTTGTTCATAAGCATTTGTCTGATAGTATTTCTTCCTCAAAGCCCTCCTTACATCTTCAGGTGAATCCCTCTCACTGGACACCCATGGCTCTTCTATTATTCAAACATCTAGTCTAGAATGTGTTATGCTGCTGAAATTACTTTCTTTCAGGCCCTTCTTTCTCATATCCTGTAAACTTGAAGTGGGAGATGAGTCTGTCTGTATTTTTAGTATCACTGGCATCCCGCACAGTAACTGGCCCTTACTGGAAACTTAATCAATGTTTGGGGGATGAATTATTTTTGCCATACATGCAGCGGCCCCACTTCTCTTCAGTGAGACCATGAAGTCCTGTGATCTGGGACCTCTGCACACGCCACTGTCTTACAATAAGTTATGTGACTCACGTGATAAGTGCTAAGGTAGGTTGTTTGTAAAGGTGGCCATGACAACCCTTTCCATCCCCGGATGAGCATGCTGCTCTTCCCATAAGCAGGCAGAATCCATTTCCCTTCCCCATAAGTCTAGGCTGCTTTGCTATGACTTGCTTTGACCACCTAACTCTGTGCCAGTTCTCCTTCTAGACATCAGGAGACCTAACAGTTTGTTTTTTTTGTTTTTTGCGGTACGCGGGCCTCTCACTGTTGTGGCCTCTCCCATTGTGGAGCACAGGCTCCGGACGCGCAGGATCAGTGGCCATGGCTCACGGGCCCAGCCGCTCCGCGGCATGTGGGATCTTCCCGGACCGGGGCACAAACCCGTGTCCCCTGCATCGGCAAGTGGACTCTCAACCACTGCGCCACCAGGGAAGCCCCCTAACAGTTTTTACATTCATGCACTTGGGATCTATCTAACTTCCATGTGAAGATGTGTGAGCTAGACTACGGAAAGATAGGTGACCCTATCTTTGGTGGATCAGAAAGTCCCCAGCTGTTCGAGCCACCCCAGTTGAGGTGCCAGACACGTGAGTGAAGCTTTTGGGGATGTTCCAGCCTAAGCCAGGCTCCCTGATTAATGTTGTCACAGCCAATATCACATGTAGAGAAGAAGAGCCCAGAAAATGGTGAGAAATAATAGATGGTTGGTTTTAGCAAAGAGTCAGCAAACTAGAACCCATGCGGCCTTCTGCTTATTTTTGTAAATCAAGATTTATTGGAACACAGACATACTTATTTGTTTATATATTGTCTATCGATGGTTTTGCACTACCAGGGCAGAGTAGTTATGATTGAGACCATATGGCTTTCAAAGTCTGAAATATGTATTATCAGGCCCTTTAAGGAAATGTGGGAATCCACCTTTGAAGGCACTAAGTTTGGCAGTGTTTACAGAGTAGTAATAGATTACTGAAATGAATGCTCTCACAGATCAGATGAACCCTAAGGGGCAAAGAAAGATGTCATACGAAACTATAATTCAAAAAGATATGTGCACCCCTATGTTCATAGCAGCACTATTCACAATAGCCAAGACATGGAAGCAACCTAAATGTCCATTGACAGATGATGGATAAAGAAGGTGTGGTATAAACACACACAGACACACACACACACACACACACACACACACACGATGGAATACTACTCAGCCATAAAAAAAGAATAAAATAATACCTTTTGCAGCAATATGGCTGGACCTAGAGATTATCATACGAAGTGAAGTAAGTCAGAGAAAGACAAATACCATATGATATCACTTATGTGTGGAATCTAAAATATGGCACAAATGAACTTATCTACAAAACAGACTCACAGACATAGAGAACAGACTTGTGTTTGCCGAGGGTGAGGAGGGTGGGAGAGGGATGGATTGGGAGTTTGGGATTAGAAGATGCAAACTATTATATAGAGAATGGATCCACAACAAGATCCTACTGTATAGCACAAGGAACTATATTCAATATCCTGTGATAAACCACAATGGAAAAGAATGTGAAAAAGAATATTAATATATGTATAACTGAGTCACTTTGCTGTACAGCAGAAATTAACACAGCATTGTACACTAACTATACTTCAATAAAATAAATTTTAAAAAAGAAAGATGTCACAGCTGATATGAGTTAAAGTTAAGGCCTTGTTGTTTAAGTGTTAATGAGAGTCCAGTACATGAAGGTTGATACAAAGAAAAATCAATACTTTTTTTGTTCTAGGTCCTTTCCATTTTCCTTTCCTTTTTCCCTTTTCTGCTAATGTGGGAAAAGAAAATATTAACATAGAGTAAGAGAAATTAAGTAAAAAAATATTCCCCAATTATGTGCAGGTAATGGGATTAAAATTGCTTAAGGTATTATCTTCTGATGTTATCAAACGGAATCCAAAATGAACTGTTCAGAAACCCAGGGAGTCAGCTGCCATGGTCTCTGGGGAATGTCCTGGCTGGTGAATTTATTTCTTATGTGTTTAGCTTCTTTTATTCACTTTCAGCCCTCCCTTATGATTCCCCAAAGGGGACATTCATCATTTCTTTTGAAATCAGCTAGAGGATTTTTTTTCCAATGACACATAAGTCTTTTCTCATGAATTCTGAAATTCTTCACAGACAAATTCTAGAGTATTTAAAGAAGGCACTCTGCCATAGTGGCCAGAATGTGTGTTTTGGAGTTCCAGGGTTACAGGTTCAAATCTTGGTTGCACCATTTACTTGTTTGTTGGACCTGGATAAGGAGCCTTTCTGTGCATCACTTTCTATAAAATATGGATACAAATGAGTATACCGTTGTCACTTAATAAATTCATCTTTGCTTTTTTTTAAATAATGAAAATGTATTTTTTACTGTGCTTGGAGATGATCTCAGTCCATGTTCAAAATAAAAATCCCAGGAATATCAGTGCCTCCCTAGAATAATTTAACAGTGACAACCATTTGCTGAGAACATAATGTGTCCAAGACACTGTGCCAAGCTCTGAAATCACAAAGATGAATATCATAAGTGATGGAACCCTCTTTCATATGAGGAATCCAAGGTATTAACTGTCAGGTCTACTGGGTTGTAGGACTAGGCTAGATTTTATTCAGCATTTTCTGAAATAAGGATGTAAACAACTGACACCCATCAAAGGTAGACCATGGGCCCGGTTCTAAGCATTTCACGTACATTAGTAACTTTATTCCTGATATTTCTGTGGAGTCTGTAATGTGACATACATATGCCATAGTGGGCTGTACTGAGAATCGTGGTCTTCCTGTCACATCAGTTGCTTAGGCCAATCTGTTTTCAATAGAGTGAAACTATTTTTCTATTCTAGATATTTTTAAACATTTGAATCTAACATATCTTTTTATTTTATTTTATTTTTTATATTGAAGTATAGTTGGTTTACAATGTTGTGTTAGTTTCAGGTGTACAGCTAAGTGATTCAGTGATACATATATATGTATATGTGTATATATATAATATGTATTATATATATTATAATTTATATAATATATATATATATTCTTTTTCAGATTCTTTTCCTTTATAGATTACAGGATATTGAGTATAGTTCCCTGTAGGTCTTTATAGTAGGTCCTTGTTGGTTATCTATCTTAAATATAGTAGTGTGTATTTGTTACTCCCAAACTCCTAATTTATCCCTCTCCCACCTTTCCCCTTTGGTAACCAGAAGTGTGTTTCCTATGGCTGTGAGTCTATTTCTGTTCTGTAAATAAGTTCATCTGTATCATTTTTTAGATTCCACATTGAAGTGATATCGTATGTTATTTGTCTTTCTCTGTTTGGCTTACTTCACTTAGTATGATAATCTCTAAGTCCAACCATATTGCTGCAAATGGTGTTATTTCATGTTTTTATGGCTGAGTAATATTTCATTGTCTATAGACCACATCTTCTTTATCCATTCACCTGTTGATGGACATTTAGGTTGATTCCATGTCTTGGCTATTGTAAATAGTCCTGCTATGAACATTGGGGTACACATATCTTTTCTGAATTATACTTTTCTCCTCTGGGTAATATATCATTTTTTTAAATTGAGGTATTGTTGCTTTACAATGTGTGTTAGTTTCTGCTGTACAATGAAGTGAATCAGCTGTATGTATACATATATCCCCTCCCTCTTGGACCTCCCTCGCCCCCCATCCCACCCATCTAGGTCATCACAGAACACCGAGGTGAACTCCCTGTGCTATACAGCAGGTTCCCACTAGCTATCTGTTTTACACATGGTAGTGTATATATGTCAATCCTAACTTCCCAATTCATCCCCCCTCCCCCCTCCATGTCCACACGTCTGTTCTCTGTGTCTGTGTCTCTATTCCGGCCCTGCAAAATAGGTTCATGGGTAACATTTTTCTAGATTGCATATACATGCGTTAATATATGATATTTGTCTTTCTGTTCGGCTTACTTCACTCTGTATGACAGTCTCTAGGTCCATCCACGTCTCTTCAAATGACCCAATTTCATTCCTTTTTTATGGCTGAGTAATAGTCCACTGTCTTCTTTATCCATTCATCTGTCAATGGACATCTAGGTTGCTTCCATGTCCTGGCTATTGTAAGTAGTGTTGCAAAGATGGGTAATATTATCTTTTCAAATGATGTTATATGGCAAACAAAACATAAAAACACAAGACAACAAACACAAGAAATTTGACTGTTGTGTTTCCTCACAACTGGCTCTAACCAGCTGAAGCTGATAAGAGACAATGGACTTTGAATGATCAATACTGGACCTTGCTGAAGAGACTTGTCTGAACCAAGAACAAATGGGATTTCTTATAACCCACTGTGTACAGACTTAGGGGCTCATTCCCTTCCTTCAGGCGCTGGATTTCATTACTGAGTTGGCACAAACTCCACAACCTCCCCTTTCTAGCCTTGAAAAAAAAAAAACCACTTCTCCTCCTCAGTGAACTATTTAATGAATTTCTTCACAAATGAGTGTTCCCTGGCCTAGCAAATAAATAGACTCAGCATTGTAATTTAGGAAAACTAATTGTTTTGTTTTTAAGTTCCAGGAGTTTTTGTTTATTTTTTAATGTGTCATGGAGTGAATGAATAATTTGCCTGCTTGTAAATGGTGGGGCTGGGATTGAAAGCCCAGCAGGCTGTCTCTGGAATGCACATATTCCTGGCAAATCACTATGCTCGCCTGCATACAGTCCAATATGAAAACCCAAGTTCTTTTCTGTAGTAAAATTCCAAGCACTTGAACACAGTTTGAAATGATCCTGTAGTTGTATGATTTGGCAGAAATATCGGTACAGACCTTAATAAATGAAAAGATATGTATCATTCACTGTAATGCATGGAAATAACATACAGAGACAACTGTTTTCATGTCCATGGTAAATGCTAAACAGCAAGCTCTCCAAAAGTGTGTGTGTGTGTGTGTGTGTATGTGTATGTAAGCTTATTTTAAATTTATTTATATAAAGGATGCATAGCATGCACTTTATACGTAAAAGTAAAAATATATATTACTCTTACATATCACAGAATGTCCTTGTTGATTTTTGCCAAATTTGGCTGTTCATAGTCAACCTATAAAAGTGTAGCTCAACATGAATATTGGTTGATATTTTCATTCATGTTAATGATGAAGATGAAAGTGAAACAATGAAGACAGATGTTGAAACTTCACTTGTTTGTCAATGATGGGAGCAAGTTTTTTGATGAATCAGAGAATAGTTTTCAAATAGTAGAATATTTCATCAATTTTTATGTTATTTACATGTAATAGATACAGTATGACATACTTTAAACTTTAATCTGTATGATTGCATTTTCTCCAATAATTTCTTTTGGCCAAGATTTTTAAAATTTAATTTAATCTTTTATTGAAGTATAGTTGATTTACAATGTTGTGTTAGTTTCAGGTGAACAGCACAGTGATTCAGTTATATATTATATATATATATATATATATATACACATATATACGTATATGTATATATATATACATTCTTTTTCAGATTCTTTTCCCTTATAACTTATTACAAAGTATTGAGTATAATTCCCTGTGCTATACAGTAGGTTCTTGTTGATTATCTATTTTATATATAAATAATAGTATGTATCTGTTAATCCCAAACTCCACATTTATCCCTACCCCCCTGCTTCTTTTGTAGCCATAAGTTTGTTTTCTGTGTCTGTGAGTTTATATCTGTTTTGTAAGTAAGTTAATTTATATCTTTTCTTTTGATTCCACATATAAGTGATATCATATGATATTTGTCTTTCTCTTTCTGACTTACTTCACTTAGTATTAGATAATCTCTAGGTCCTTCCATGTTGCAGCAAATGGCATTATTTCATTCTTTTCTAAGGCTGAGTAATATTCTATTGTATATATATATATATATATATATATATACACCACATCTTCTTTATCCATTCAACTGTTGATGGACACTTGGGTTGCTTCCATGTCTTGGCTATTGTAAACAGTGCTGCTATGAACATTGGGGTGCATGTACCTTTTCGAATTAGAGTTTTCTCTCTCCAATACTTTCTAAAATTTAGACAGTCAGTGAAACAATAAACCAAGCCCTGATGTGTGGTGCTGTCAATCACTGTGGTGTGAATACACTCACTATGGCTGATTGTATGCTCTCAACGTGACACCACTGAAGGTGGAGTTGGTATAAGACCTATGGTATTCATGTCACACACTTACAATAGACAGAATAACCTCAAGAACACAGATAGTTGTGAAATGCAGTAAAATAATTGACAAATCAGTAGTTTTGAGTATTCGTTTTATTTTTTGTATGATTAATTCATTGTAAGTTTATATAATTTAGTTTTTAGTGTTGATTATATTTCACAACCATCTCACAAAATTTCTGAGCTGTTAGCAGTCTGCTCTCTTGAGCCAGGACAAGCTGACTGCAGAACCCCTCTGGGTGTACCTGAAGAATTTGGATAAGGGAAAATACAATCTCAGTTGTGAGTTAGACTTTAAAATACGCACATGAATTATCAGACATTTTCCAATCATCTCAAAGAGATTAAACTTCTCCCAAACCAAGTAGGATATAAAGCATATGGAAAGAAATGATGTGTTACTCAGAATGAGGCTGTTCAACCTAGGAACGAGAAATCCACATTAGGTCCAGATAGATGGAGTTTGGCCTAACACACTATGAATGATAATGTTTTGATCTCAAGGCTGTCCTTGCAGAGCAGATGGAGAGAAGCTTTTACCTTCAGTTGTTTTCTGGGTGAGCATTCCAGGGGAGTGAAGAGTGCTGGTACTGTTGTAGGTTCTTTGTATAGTATAGGTTTCTGCTTTTCATTGTTAAAGCAAATTTCCTAGGTAAAAGGATTGCTCCCATTTTTAAAATGATGAAACTGAGGATGAAGTTAAGTAATTTGCTCAAAATCACTTATCTGTTAATAAGTAAAGCCAAATGTCCATCGACACATGAATGAATGAAGATGCTGTATGTGTGTGTATATATATTTGTATATATATATACACATATACATATATGCAATGGAATATTACCCAGACGTAAAGAAGAATGAAACAATGCCATTTGCAGCAACATGGGTGGACCTAGACATTATCATACCAAGTGAAGTCAGTCAGACAAAGACAAATATCAGATATCACTTATATATGGAACATAAAATAATGATACAAATTTATCATTTGTTTAATGATACATATTATATATATATATATATATATATATATATATATATATATATAAACTGAATCATTTTGCTGTATACCTGAAACTAACACAGCATTGTAAATCAACTATACTCCAATATAAAATAAAAATTAAAAAATAAAGAAGCAAAGCCACAATGTGAATTTGGGGCAGGGGGAAACTCTAGAACCTCCATTCTTTTATCCTAAAGATTTGGATAGAACAAAAATACTTAGCATCCCCCCAGATGGTGAATACATGTCTTGCTATCACTAGGGCCTGTTCAGATGGTCCAGAGAAAAATGGTCAGAAAGATCCCTATTAAAAGGGAAGAAATGTTATCAGTAGAAAGTTTGGTATATTTAGGAGCATTTGCTATTGAGGTTCTGGTTTGAAGAGAAGGATTTGATAAGCTCTTTGCTTTTTTTGCCCCCAAATAAGGATTCCAGATGAGTCCAAGAAGCAGGAAATTATGGATTAATACCCCTGTTCTCACCTCTTAGTCTTGCACTTTCTTAGAATTTCGATTCAAATTAAATAAACAGGTTTGGAATCTTTTCTGTCCTAGAGACATAATTCTTTTAAATTCCAATCTCATCTTAAATTCACTTATTTTTTTTTTCCTCCTGCCTGTCAGTGAAAAGTCGTCTTTAAATGGCCATTAAAAAAGCTAATTTCTCCCTGGCATTTGTTAACTCTGCCTAACCTCTTGAGATACTCTATCCTGGTCTAAGTCATTGAATTGGTTGTTCTTGAAAGGGACAGGGAAGTTGAGTTCATTAAAAAATTCTGTAAAATATTTCCTTGATCCCTAAATCAATGAACTCAGGAAGACATCCACGGCTCAGGTAGACCTGTGGTCAGTACATTCAACGTTTGAAGCATCGTAAATGAGAG
Organism: Orcinus orca; assembly: GCF_937001465.1. Classification (NCBI taxonomy): domain Eukaryota; kingdom Metazoa; phylum Chordata; class Mammalia; order Artiodactyla; family Delphinidae; genus Orcinus; species Orcinus orca. Next base: position 14,019,072 of record NC_064565.1, on the reverse strand, counting down.
TCAAGAAGTGACATTCTTCAATGCTCAAACCTACTCAGATCCCTGACAGCATCACATCTTTAAACACAAACACACACACACACACACACACACACACACATTTTTCTTTTAATTTACAAATTAAGACTTGGTTCTAAAAAAGTAAGATTTTGTTCTTGATATAGCTAAGTTCATCATTTATGAATTCTTTCCTTCCTCTATTTAAATTCATGAAATTTTAGAACTTTGTGAGAAAGTAAATTTTGTTCCTTTCAACTATGTCTTTGCATGAGCAAATCACATCTCAGGAGGGTTGATGAATCTAAGCCTCAGAGCCATGCATCCACTCAGTAGTGGGTGTGCTTATTCAACTCAGATGCCTTGTTTTTTTAAGAGTATTTTTTCTGAAACAGCTTTAGGTTTATAGCAAAACTGAGAGGAAAGTACAAATATTTCCTTAATACCTCCTGCCCCACACATTCAGGAATCATACAGTATGTAGCGTTTTCAGATTGACCTCTTTTATTTGGTAATATGCACTTAAGTTTCCACCATGTCTTTTCATGACTTGGTAGGACATTTCTTTTTAGTGCTGAATAGTATTCTACTTTTATGGATGTATCACAGTTTGTTTACCCATTCACCTAATGAAGGACATCTTGGTTGCTTCCAAGTTTGGGCAATTATGAATACATGATTTTTTAATAGTCTTTATTTTTTAGCATAGTTTTAGATTTTCAGAAAAAAACATTAAGAAGATTAAAATGGGGAGTTCCCATATACCCTGTATTCAGTTTCCCCTATTATTAATATCCTATATTAGCATGCTACATTTGGTATGAACCCATATTGATACATTGTCATTAACAAAAGTCCATAGTTTATTTAGATTTCCTTAGTTTCTACCTAATGTCTTTTGCTTCAGGGTCCCATCCAGAATCCCATGTTACATTTACTTGTCATGTTTCCTTAAGGTTCCTCTTATCTGTGACAGTTTCTCAGACGTTCCTTGGTTTTGATGACCTTGACGGTTCTGAGAAATACTGGTCAGGTATTTTGTAGGCTGGATGCCCTGATTTTTGAATCCAATGTTATCTCTCCATTTATTCAATACTGACTTTTTTTTTCTGGCAACTTCAGTGAGGCTTAAGTGAGCAAAGTTAATGAGTAATTTGATGGATAGATCTGAAAAGCCTTCTTTCAATTAAAAAAAAGACAAAGCCCTCCCCTAATTAAAAGAAGAAGGAGGAGGAGAAGAAGAAGGAGAAGAAAGAAAAGCCATATCCTTCCAGAAACCTGGCGTAAGGCCTGCACATCCTCAACAGTGAGTCCTTCATCTGGGAGTGACCTCTGGAAGTGCTGAGGCTCAGGGTCTGGCCATCCTCACTCCATCAGGGGCCTTTCCCTCTGAGGATGTCCTGTTCCCCAAGCCATCATTCAGCCAGTATGAGACACCCACCTTTTCCTATGGATGGACATCTCCTCTCTCCTGTTGTTTCTGTGTCTGCCCTCCCAGTGTTACCAGTGGACCATTCTGCAATGGTGGAAATGTTCTATCCTGCCGTGTCCAACATTGTAGCCATCAGCTACATGTGGCTATTGATTCCTTAAAATATGGTTAGTGCCAAAGAGGGACTGAATATTTCATTTTAATTAATTTACATTGAAATTTAGATAGTCCCTCATGGCTATGAGTTGCAATATTGGAGAAAAACCAGTAAGGAAGTTGTTTTAAGCAGGTTGTGCTTTCTTCCTTGTGATGCCATCACTCCTCAGACTGGGAGCATGGAGGCATTGTCATCAGCTTAGAACAGCGAGGGAAAGATAAATACAATTTGGTATCTCAATAAACCATCTTGACACCGATATATTCTCTTCCATTCTAATGTGATTTGGCTGTAGTGCCGACCTACAGAGGAGGTCAGATTAGTAACAGAAGCAACATTTGAAGCACCATGGATAGACCTAGAGATTCTCATATTAAGTGAAGTAAGTCAGAAAGAGAGAGACAAATACCATATGACATCCCTTATACGTGGAATCTAAAATACAACACAAATGAACTTATCTAAGAAACAGAAACAGACTCACAGACATAGAGAACAGATTTGTGGTTGCCAAGGAGAAGGGGGGTGGGGGAGGGATGGATTGGGAGTTTGGGATTAGCAGATGCAAACGAGTATATATAGGATGGATAAATGACAAGGTCCTACTGTTTAGCACAGGGAACTCTATTCAATATCCCGTGATAAACCTTGATGGAAAAGCATATGAAAAAGAATATACGTGTGTATGTGTGTGTGTGTGTGTGTGTGTGTGTATGTGTAACTGAATCTCTTTGCTGTACAGCAGAAATTAACACAACATTGTAAATGAACTATACTTCAATAAAATATTAAATAAAAATAGTAGAAACAACATTGGCATACTCTTTCCAGGCCACATGCTGCCTTCCTTTCCCACCCACCAGAAGCCTGGCTGGAGAGACAGAGAGCTTCTGGACATTCAAAGGTGGGTTCAGTCATCTTCAGAATCACTTCACTCAACACAGTCAAGTAGCAGGCTGTCTGTGAATGGGATTCCTCAGATCTCACAGGCTGTGCCAGATATGCCAGCCACCCAGCCTCCTTGGCTCACTCACCAGATCCTCTCTTCTGATGTCTCATTGCTTCTTCAAACACTTGGTGATAAACCATATGTATGCCACATCTTCTTAATCCAATCTTTAGTTGATGGACATTTAGGTTGTTTCCATGTCTTGGCTATTGTAAATAGTGCTGCTATGAACATTGGGGTGCATGTATCTTTTCAAATTAGTGTGTTTGTTTTTTCTGGATATATGCCCAGGAGCGGAATTGCTGGATCACATGGTAGGGTTGCTAGTTCAAATCTCACTGGGACCTGTTGTGTATTCCTAGCATGTCAGGATGGCACGTGGTCTGAGGTGCCAGACTCAAGCTTCTGCTTCCTCCTTCCTAAATTTTAATATTCCTTTTTCTCACCACCCACAAAGGCATTAATCCATTAAACACTAAGGGAAAAAGGAAAGCAACAACAACAAAACCAAATTGTTCTCCTCCAAATGAGGATATTTAGATGAGGATTTCAGATTCGTAGATCTGAATTGAAGGGGTCCAATCAGTTGTCATAAGAACTACATTTAGCATGAACACGTGTGTCCTTCAGATCATATCAGATTCAGAATAATGACACCCTTCTGTGGGCCTATTAGCAATGCCTTCTCTTTTGCTGGTGGTGGACTTCTCAGGTGAAAAGAACCATTATTGCCACCCTCAAATTTGCTTGTACTCCAACTGCTAAGGTAATAGCTTAGGGAGGTGCAGTTTTTTTAAAGGTCTTTGTGAGAGGGAAGTTATCTCCTCTAGTGCCTTATTTTATGTCCCTGAATTTAATAGTGCCAATTCCATGGCCGTTGAGTTTACCTGCTTTATTTGCTGTAAAGAGAAAGTTCAGCAGAATTTCAGAAGGGGCTGGAGAATTGCATGTCAAGCAACGTCTGCCCTATATCAATTTTGCACTGCCCTGGGGAAAGAGAATCGAAAGGAAATTTCCCATTACGTTAAAGCAGCTATTAAAATGCAACTGAATTTAAGATGATTGGCAAAGGAATGGGATACCGCATTAAAGTGTTGGGGGCACAGTTCAAGGATTTATTTGCCCCTTTCCTTCATTCTCTGTTCCTGATTTTGTCATTTACTTCAGAGCACTATTTTAAGACCAATCTGAACTTTTAAACTACCATCTGATGGGCTAATTTTGACATACGAAGAGGAACAGATGTTTACATTATCATGTTAAATTTGCCAGCTGTTCTTATGTCAGAATACACATCTATACATTTTATTTAAAAGTAAAACAAAGCTTTTACAACTCTTTCCTCTCAAATATCCATATAAATGACACTTTCCTTCCTTCCTTTCTATCTTCCTTTCTTTCTTTCTCTTTTCTTTGGAAAACATCAAGGTTTCTTGGAACAATGTTTGCTATTTCTGGATGTATCATAGATCAGGGCCCGATGGTGTCAGCCAAGTTAGTGAATGCCATTCTCTTATTGTTCACAGGACAATATTGAGTTTAAGGAATTTGTCCAAGATTTAGGTTTGAGTTTTTAAGGTTCCATCCACAGCTGTGAAAGGCTGAATACATCCTTGTAGGTAAATGTCCATGAATTTTGATAGCTGTCACCATACAATAACATTGCCTCTTGGGACATTTTTTTTTCTGGTTGTGATACACAAGCCAGAAGAGCAAGGGTTACCTTTATTAAATTGCTTTAGTTCTGTGTTCTTTACTAAGATAATAACATGAAGGATTTCAGTTTTCACACAAGAAATGCATTGAAATACTTGATTCACAGGGGCAGAACTGGTGGCCCCAGATCTAGCTCAAGGATTGCACATTGAGTTATTCCCCCAGGGGGCCCTCTTTTTTTGTTTGTTTCCTGGAAAAGTAGAAGACCCACATTGAAAAGATCAATAATGCCCAAGTAAAGTTTTTTTAATTTTTCAGTTTTTTTCCTGGTTTCCTCAAAGCATGAAACAAACATGACTAGGGAGTGTTTGGACATTATGTATGAACTCATTGTATCATTATTCCAGGAACATGCCAGGAGCAAATCTGTTTCCTTAAGCCCATCCATTGGAAGAATACGTAGAATACTGTACAGTCCTTAAATGTGTTGATAGAGAATGTTTTTCATATCATGGGGAAGTAATTTTAAAGTATCATTAATTGATAGGACAGAGTGTTCCTGGTGAATTTAAGGTTCTTGCTTTGTTGCAAATAATTCAGGATGAAGTGATAAGTAAGAAGTGGATTTATTTAGAGAGAAACACACTCCACAGACAGAGTGTGGACTACCTCGGAAGGTGAGAGAGTGCCTTGAAATACGGCATGGTTAGTTTTTATGGGCTGGATAATTTCATAGGCTAATGAGTAGGAGGATTATTCCAATTATATGGGGGAAGGGGTGGAGATTTCCAGGAACTGGGCCACTGCCCACTTCTTGGCCTTTTATGGTTGGCCTCAGAACTGTCATGGCTCCTGTGGGTATGTTATTTAGATGCTAATGTATTGCAGTGAGTGTATAATGAGGCTCAAAGTCTACTGGAAGTCATATCTTCTGCCATCTTGAACCTAGTTGGTTTTAACCAGTTTTTGTCATGTCCTATGGTTCTGTCATTCTTTTAAAGGTTGTGCCCTGCCCCTTTCCCTCCTGTTTCAAGAGTATCTCTAATATGTTTAATGTTTTATCAAACCATTATAAATTGTTCTTAGATGTGCAAACGTAGAAAAAAGTCAGGAGGAAAAATACCAGAATGTTTGCAGTTGTCTTCTAGTTGCAGTGTTCTTTGCAGTGGTCTACAAATAGCTTCATAACCTGCCACCTCTCACCCCTCCCCTATCCCAATCCCTACTGTCCCCCCTCACTCACCCTTGCTCCCCAGTTACACCAGCATGCTAGTTACTCCTCCAGCTCTCAACTTGACATCTTTGTAACAGCAGGTCCCACTGCCTAGACCCTCTCCCTGTGTGTAGCTGCTCTATGCAACCCCTCACCTCCTGCAAGCTTGACTCAAATACCCCTTTGCTATGGACTGAATATGCATGTCCCCCCAAATTTACATTGAAGCCTAAGCCCCTAATTTGATGATATTTGGAGTCTGGGTCTTTTGCGGTAATTGAGTCATGAGGGTGGAGCATCCACGAATGGGGTCAATGCCCTTGTGAGAAGAGAGATGATCTCCTTCTTGGCCATGTGAGGACACAGCCAGACACTGGGTCTCTGCTCCTTGATCTTGGACTTTCCAGCCTCCAGAACCGTGAGAAATATAGCTTTGTTTTTTAAGCCATGTGCGGTGTTTTTGTTATAACAGCCTGAATTGACTAAAACTTTGTTGAGGAGGTCTATCCTCCTATTTAGGACTGCACCTGCTTCTTCTCTCCATATCCAGTCACTCTTAGTGTCTTCTACTTTAGCTTTTTCTTAGTACTTTCCACTTAATTGAACACTATGAAATTATATTATGCTATATATATATAGTTAAACATTAAATACATACATATATTTTTGGAGTGGTGTGGGGGAGGGGTGAATAACTCCCCTTTCCAGAATATAAATTCTGTTAAAGGCAGGTTATGTTTATTCTATGTAAATCTGGTGATGCATCTCCTGTGCTTTGAATAGTGTCTGTCATATGACAGAGTGTAGGCACTCTAAATATTGGGTGAATGAGTGAGGGTTGGCCTTATGGATGATTTATAATAAGAATAGAGTAATACAATTTGATAATTATTAATTCTTTAAAAAGGGAAGAATGTATACTGTACAATAAAGTGAGTAGTGTAAAAATCAGAACAAAGCTTTAAGGTATACAAATGCTTAGAAACAGACTGGCTTGGTAATGAATAAAGTAACTATTAGTAAAACATGCTATACTACCCTCTCACCTTTCATGATACTTTTCACTTTGAGAATCCATGGACTTTCAAATGGCTCTTTTTGGGCAGGTAGGGCTCTGGTTTTCCCAGGTGAAGGGAAAATTTAACACTTCACTCTTCCGAGGTTTGGTTCCCGCTACCTACACAACAGGTGCTGGACCCAGAAAACAGTGAGTCTTTGTGGGTTTGGCCTTGACACTTGGAAAATGGTAGCTCGAATTGTAGGTTACTGCTCCACATCCTCTGAGATTTCATCTGGTAGCAAATGGAGTTGCCAAAATAGCCCATGTTTCCTTTCCAAATGTTAGAAATAATTGGTTTCGTGTAACTTGGGGTCAATGTCCTTCCATTTAAAAAAAAAAGGAAAAGATAGAATGTAAAGTTTTATGTGGTCTCAATCCTTTTATTCCTCTTAAAACCCAATGCAAGGGCTTCCCTGGTGGCGCAGTGGTTGAGAGTCCGCCTGCCGATGCAGGGGACAAGGGTTCGTGCCCCGGTCCGGGAAGATCCCACATGCCACGGAGCGGCTGGGCCTGTGAGCCATGGCCACTGAGCCTGCGCGTCCAGAGCCTGTGCTCCACAATGGGAGAGGCCATGACAGTAAGAGGCCCACGTACCACAAAAAAATAAAATAAAATTTTAAAAAACGCAATGCAAATTACTAATTTTGGGGTAATTTTATTTTGGGAGAACTTAGATTTGTATGAACATCTGATAATATGTGTATTTTCTCCCGAAGCACTATTAGTCCATTGCTGACTTGTCATGATTTTCATGGCCCTTAAAGTGTCCTAGGGTAGAAAAAGAAACTTAAAACTTTCCAATGACACTGAGGAGAGAGGGGAAGGGTCTCTGCTCAGTGGTGATGCCGACAGGTGTCCTGGTGATGGGCACAAGAGTGCAGAGTTTGGAGAAAGGGCTTGGACTCCTCCAAACAGCAATCAACATTTAAAATAAAGTTTCATTTGATATGGACAACTGTCATTTTCTCAAGTAAGTGAGAATAAAAACACTTCTGAACAGAATTGCGCATTTATAAGCTGCATCACACATTGTATCATATCATCTAAATAAATCCAGGGTACAAAAAATGTAAATAAAGTTTGAAGAAATAATCTCTCACTCTGTCCACTACTCCATCATTGCTATTTCTTGGCCATTTAGGAGACTGAACACAAACAAAATAATCACATTTAGACCATGGCCAGCAATGGGGGAAGGTGAATATACATGGGACCACTAGATTCTAGCTTTAATTTTGCACTGGCAGTTTCAGCCCATGGCCGTGAGGATTCCTAACCCCTCTCTGCCTCAATTTCTGTTTCTATAAAATGAGTATCTCTTCCTTTATGTTTCTGGATTTTAGGAAAGAAAATGCTCTCTCATCAGCTCAAGTATTGTAAATGCCCTTTCAATGCAAGCAAGATGACATAAAGTTATTATTCCAATTTGGATATCTTAAAGTATAAGTGGGGATCAGTAACATTTCATATAAGAGCTGTTGCTGGCAGAATAAAATTCAAAACACAAATTATATCAATAATGATGAAAATAGGACCTATTCAATTGTGTACAGGTAACTAATATGTCAAATAACTAGCTGAACCCATATGGTGCTTTGTTTGTTGTTGTTATTGTTTTTTAAATCATCAGATTATTTCTAGTTGAGCTTATAATATTACAGTAAGTACCCTACATATGAAAGAGTTCCATTCCAAAGCATGTTCATAAGTCCAATCTGTTCGTAAGTCCAACAAAGTTACCCTAGGTACCCAACTAACACAGTTGGCTATATAATACTGTACTGTAATAGGTTTATAATACTTTTCACACAATACATATAAAACAAATGAAAAATATAAAGAAAACATTTTTAATCTTATAGTACAGTACCTTGAAAAGTACAGCAGTATAGTACAACAGCTGGTACACAGGGGCTGACATCGAGTGAACAGGCAAGGAGAATTACTGACTGGAGGAGGGAGAAGAGGTGGGACATGGTAGCGCTGAAGGATCCTCAGCAATGGGAGATGGAGGGCAAGCTGCAATGTCACCCATACCTGACGCTGATGGCACAGGTTCTGGTTCCTTGCTGGATTCAATTCTATCTACCTTCTTGAAAAAACAATCCAGTGATGTCTTGGTAGTAGCTCTTCTCTTCTCATCATAGATGACACGGTAGCACTGGATTGCATTCTGAACAGCTGCTGCAACCTTCGTGTACCGTTCTACATTCAGGTCCTGTGCCTCAAAAACTAACAGGGCCCCCTCAAATAAAGAAAACCCCCGTGCCATTTCCTGTGTCGTGACTCCCTTTGCTTCTTCAGTTACTTCTTCTTCCTCTTGTCACTCTTCATCCTTTCTCTGGGCCTCCAACACCATCAGGTCTTCATTAGTAAGCTCCTCGTGTTGCACAGCAAGGAGTTCATTGAAGTCATACTCTTGCAGGTCTAGCTTGAAATAAAGGTACTCTACTACTATACTCTATACAGTACTGTACAGTAAAGTACACAAAAGCACAAACACTTATAGAGGATGCACACACGACAATGTACGCCTGACAGGTGAACTAACTTACGTGATTGGACATGCGAACACACGTTCGCATCTTTGAAAGTTTGCAACTTGAAGGCTCCTATGATTGAGTTTATAAATTAATACATTAAGCGGACTTTTTCTATCACATTTAATACTGTATGATCTGCCTTCAGCTCTGTCAAAATGAAGAGGATTTACTGAAGGAGCTGCATACAGTGGTGACAACAGAATCGAAGATACCAACATGTGATATGAAGACACCCAGACACTCGCAAATTAGGGGCCCATAACTACTGGAGCTGAAGGGGACGTGAAGCTGGGGCAGTGAAAGGGGGCTAGCAGAGAAAAGCTGGTTTCAGTTAAGAAACTCAACCATGGGTAGGTCTATCAAAGTAGAGAGGAAGCCAGAATGAAATATCCTTAACCCCCTTTTCCTTTCAACTTCCTGCTGGTGTTTCCATTGGCCAGCAGACATGGGAATCTGGGTGATGCTGTCTGACGGGGGCAGCTTCCAAGGGCACAAAGGCAAAGAATGCATCCTGAGGATTAGAGGTACAAGGAGAGTAACTAGCACAAGAGGGTCGTAAATCACATTGCTGTTTATTATTAAGTCAGATACTGGCATTGATGTGGCTTTACTAGATCTGCATTTGTAAAATAGCTTCCTGGGATTCCATAGAGTAAGGATACTACACATAGTTTCCTTGCCACTGCCTTATTTTTAAACAGGAGTGTGACTCTTTGTTTACGGTGGCAGTGGATTCCCAAATCATCACTTAAATATTAGCATTCATGCTGAGGTCTCTAAGCCAGAATTGCTCAGCAGTTGACAACTGTGGTGAATCCTCTATTATTTATGTATAGTTTCTTTTTAATGTGGTTTTACCTAACTACAGAGAAACTACAGAAATGGCTTCTTTCATTTCTGCACCTGGGGCAGAGTCCAGCTTGAGGCATCCTTGTCTGAACACTAAATTGTAATGATAACACATGTACTGTGTTCAGTCCAACAGAGTGTGGAGCAGGGTGCCTTGTGGACAGAACTGTGAACTGGGCAATAGCCAGCATAACATTTTTTTTCTTTTTTTTAGTTGAAGTATAGTTTATTTATAATATCATGTTAGTTTCAGGTGTACTGCACAATGATTCAGTTTTATATATATATTGAATATATATATATGTATATATATTCTTTTTCAGATTCTTTTCCATTGCAGGTTATTACAAGATGTTGAGTATAGTTCCCTGTGCTATATAGCAGGTCCTTGTTGATTTTCTATTTTATATACAGTAGCGTATATCTGTTAATCCCAAACTCCTAATTTATGCCCCCCCCTTTTCCCCTTTGGTAACGATAAGTTTATTTTCTATGTCTGTGGGTCTCTTTCTGTTTTGTAAATAAGTTCATTTGTATTCTTTATTTATTTTTCAGATTCCACATAGAAGTGATATTGTATGATATTTGTCTTTCTCTGTCTGACTTCACTTAGTATGATAATCTCTAGGTCCATCCTTGTTGCTGCAAATGGCATTATTTCATTCTTTTTTGTGGATGAGTAATATTCCATTATATGTATATACTATATATATAATATATATATTCCATTATATATATATATATATTTATTTATTATATAATGCCACATCTTCTTTATCCATTTATTTGTCGATGGACACTTAGGTTGTTCCCATGTCTTGGCTAGCATAACTTTTATTTGAAATTTCTTCTGCCTTAGGCCTTTTTACAAGTAGCAAATTTCCTTACAAAATCCCTATGGCCTTCATTCACACCAAGATTAAGTAGAAATAACTGCTTAAAAAGGTACCCAGCTTCGTGTGTGTGCGTTCATTTTCATAGAGGTCACAAATAAAGCTGTCTATAGAGGCCAACCAGCTAATACAAATGAAAGTGTTATTTCTAGAAAGACCCAATTTCTGTAACAAGAAATATTTAGGAAAAGTTCTGTCTTTCTCAAAGATGTCAAATTACAATTTTTCATAAAGTTAAACTGGTGACTCGCCATCAAATATAGAACAAACACATTAAAGGTTTAGATAAGTCATTAATGAGGGAGCCAGCAGAGTAGTGAAGTCATTTCAAAGACCCCTTAAGGAACACAGATTTACATAGTTAGTCAGGAAACCATGATAAAATAAGTTTGCTTTGTTAGAGACAACACTGGTTAATATCTTATAGGGCAATACAATTATAACTTTTGGAGTCAGAAATCATTTTTATCTCTGCTGGGCAAAAAATCTGCACGTTAACATGTTATTGTGGTCCTAATCAATAGCAAAGAGCAAGTCAAATAAAGATAAATCCCTTAAAGAAATAATTAATCCCCTAGACAATTAAATCGTCTTTTAGAGAATTAAATTAAGTAATGGATGGGTATGTTAACCAGTGCTTTAATATGACCTTGAAAGTGTATCAGGCGTCCTTCTGTCTTATTTCCAAATTTCAAATAACTTTACTTAACAAAGGAACAGGCCGTCTTCTGTTTTTTTTTGTTTGTTTGTTTTTTAAACCACATCACCTCCTGATTTTCTTTGGTTTCCCAATTTTGATAGATAGTAAAGTAAAAGAAATAGTTACTTTCCTTTTAATTCATGTACAAAAATTACAAAAAATGAAAACAAACAAACAAAAACCAGAGTGTATCCAGGTTCCAATTTTTTTTTTTTGTCCTCCTTGCTGATGTTTGACCTCAGTGCCTGAAGGTGATGTGGTCAGTGGGAGAGGATGGGAAGAGCATTTGGAAGTCCAAGTCTATCCTTTGTGAGAAACTGGTTTGTAGGAATGTGGGCCCAGTTCTGCCAGGACTTCTGATTTTCCAAGTGAGCCCAGAAATCCAGACTTTTATGTTAAACCTCTTGATTTTTAAATGTTGGCAAATTAATTTGAAAAGTTAAAAACACTGTATGGGTCAATAATTGCAGTCTACCTCTGCTCAGGGAGCTTCCATCTTGCAACTTCTTCTTAAAGAGAACAAACTTTGGAGAGAAATTTTAGTTTATTATATACCTTTGTACAAGACCTGGGATAGAAAACTAGTGGATTTACCTTATATAAAGTTGACTCTTTCAGCCTACAAAGCTTAAGTCTTCTCAATTCAACAAGAGGACTTAAGATCCCTTGTCTGTCCATCCATCTCTCCATTCATCCCTCCAGCAAATATCTCTTGTGCACCGATGATATGCCAACTGCTGTGCTGAAGATAGGAAGATTAATGACTCCATCTCTCTTCGAACCTTTGCACCCAGATTTCCCACCCTCCAGCTTTTGACCCCCAGCTTCCTCCTTCATCCACTGCAAAATGGCTCCTCCTTTTAGCACTTTTCAGGGAAATTTGGGGCCAAGTCATTGCTAAATAGAACAAATATTTCTTAGTCCTTATCCAACTTGAGTTTTCTATGGCATCTGATTCTGTTCTGATTTCTTTGAAAATCTTTCTCCTGATTTGCAGGAAAGTGTTCTCTACTGCTTTTCTTCTTACTGTTACTGCACATTAGTCCCCCTAGAGGATCCTCCTTTCTTCCCTTCCCAAGTCAATCATCCTTTTTCGTTGCAAGTTCCCTTTCTCCTATAAGGCTCATCAAGGTGGCACCAACAGGCACTCTCCCTCTGTCCTTGCCCTCAACATCCAAATGGTCCCTGGGTCCCTTATATTCTATATCCTTAATGTTCTCAAAACCACCTCCTTTCCCTTGTCTCTATCTGCTTTCGTTCAAGCTCTTCTTATTTTGTATTAATTATAACAGTCACAAGTAACAGAAAGGTTAGTGCAAAATTGTTTATAAAATAAAAAGATTTATCTCATTTACAAAACGTTTTATATTTGGAAAGTTCTAGGATTGTTTTACTTAGCACCAGTACAGACAAGTTTCTTTCCACTGTTCGCTGTTTTCCTCAAGCCTCACACGCACAATCCCCTGATGTTTGTAGAAGGCTCAGCATCTTGACAGAAAGAATAACATCTGTTAGCAGAAGAATGTCTTCCTTGCAACTCATTTTAATTCCCTGGCCTGATATCCTTTTACATCTTATTGGCCAGAATTGAATAATACATCTCTATCTAAAACAATTACTAAAAAAGAAATTGAATTACACTGATCAGTTTAGACCAGTTACATTACTTTCCTTCTAGGACCCCCCTCCTTTGAGGCTGATGTAGGGTGACTACATGAGCCAAATAATAATAACAACAATAATAATAATGGTAGCTTAACTTGAGCATGCCACGTACTATAATTTTCTTGGAAGTACCTCATTTAATCCTCACAACAACTGTATTTGGAAGATAGCATTATCTCCATTTTACAAAAGTGAAAACTAAATCTTAGAAAGTTTAAGGGTTTTGGACAAGATGACACAGCTACCAGGATTTATAACCAAGTGGCATAATCCAGAGCTTGCTCTTTATTCGCTTATATTGTACCAAATATAGGTTTTATGAGGGGTCTGTGGGAGGAAGAGTTGCTGGGTTGGCTACCAAGAGTTTCTGCTGTGTTCCTACCTCGATGACATTCTAATGATGTTTCCTATTTCCAGTTTTATCCCTTCTCACTTTGCTCTCAATCCAACTTTCATATAGTTGTCAGTTATGTGTGTGGCCAACACTGGTAGGCAAGAAAAAAAAGGTTTGGGCCAAAGTGAGTAGCTTTGTGCAGTTTACCTACCTCTTTTCTGTGCCTGACATTAGGTCCCCATTGGGTTTGTAGCATTACTTTCTATTGGGAGTGAGGGAACTTGTATCCACCTTCCATTGTCTCTCAGTTACCTGCAGGTTGAACTGAGAATGATAGTGATAGTGTGATGTCTTGTGGATACTTGAGTTTTGTTTTTATACCTAGACATAACTATTCAAGTTTATTGTTGGTTTAAACAATTGATGTACAGTATATTATAATTAAATGGACTTTAAAAACAGGTTTTTTACTCAAGATTGCTTTGGCTCTTTGGGGTCTTTGTGGTTCCATACAAATTTTAGTATTATTTGTTCTAGTTCTGTGAAAAATGTCATGGGTGTTTTGATAGGGATTGCATTAAATCTTACATTGCATTTGGTAGTATGGACATTTTAACAATATTAAATCTTCTAATCCATGAACATAGGATATCTTTTTGTTTCTAAACAACAAAACTGTAGATATTATGCTTCCTACTTCAGACTATACTACACAGCTACACTCATCAAAACAGTATGGTATTGGCACAAAAACAGACACCTAGATCAATGGAATAGAATAGAAAGCTCAGAAATAAAACCATGCACTGATAATCAACTAATTAATGAAAAAGGAGGCAAGAATATACAATGGAGAAAAGACAGTCACTTCAATAAGTGGTCTTGGGAAAATATGTACATGTAAAAGAATGAAATGAAAACACTTTCTCACATCATATATGAAAATAAACTCAAAATGGATTAAAGACCTAAATGTAAGACTGGAAACCATAAAACTCCTAGAAGAAAATACAGGCGGACATGCCTTGACCTAAATCGTAGCAATATTCCATTTACTTTCTCCTAAGACAAAGGAAACAAAAAGAAACTAAATAAATGGGACCTAATTAAACTTAAAAGCTTTTGCACAGCAAAGGAAACAATTGACAAAATGAAAAGACAACTTACAGAATGGGAGAAAATATTTGCAAATAATATGACTGATAAGGGGTTAATAACCAAAATATACAAACAGATCTTACAACTTAATATAAACAAACAAAAAATGATTAAAAATGAGAAAAAGATATGAATAGAAATTTTTCCAAGGAAGACATACAGATGGCCAGAGGCACATGAAAAGATGCTCAACATTATTAATATCAGAGAAGTGCAAATCAAAACCACAATGAGATATCACCTCACACCTGTCAGAATGGCCACCATCAAAAAGACTATAAATAACAAGTATTGGTGAGGATGTGGAGAAAAGGGAACCCTAGTACACTCTTGGTGGGAATGCAAATTTGTGCAGCCACTATGGAGAATAGTATGGAGGTTCCTTAAAAATCTAAAAATAGGGCTTCCCTGGTGGTGGAGTGGTTGAGAGTCTGCCTGCTGATGCAGGGGACATGGGTTCATGCCCTGGTCTGGGAAGATCCCACATACCGCAGAGTGGCTGGGCCCATGAGCCATGGCCGCTGAGCCTGCGCATCTGGAGCCTGTGCTCCTTAACGGGAGAGGCCACAACAGTGAGAGGCCCACATACTGCAAAAAAAAAAAACTAAACTAAAAATAGAGCTACCATATGATCCAGCAGTTCCACTCCTGGGTATATATCCAAGGAAAATGAAAACAGTAATTTGTAAAGATACATGCACACTGATGTTCATAGCAGCATTATTTACAATAGCCAAGATATGGAAGCAACCTAAGTGTTCAACAGATGAAGGGATAAAGAAGTTGTGAGATATATATATATAAAGGAACATTACTCAGACATAAAAAGGAATGAAATTCTGCCATTTGCAACAACATGGATGAACCTAGAGTGTATTATGCTTAATGAAATAAGTCAGACACAGAAAGACAAGATAAGGGTAGGGATTAAGTGGTACAAACTACTATGTATAAAATAAATAACATACAGGGATATGTTGTACAGCACAGGAAATATAGCCAATATTGTATAATAGCTTTAAATGGAGTATAATCTATAAAAATACTCACAATGCTGTACACCTGAAATAATAATATTGTAAATCAACTATACTTCAATTAAAAAATAAATAAAAATAAGTAATAGAAAACTATAAAGTTTTTATGCTTTTATGTTTAGATTAAAATCTTATTTTTATACTCATACTTATGGAAGGTTTGAATAAAAGTTTGCTCTTCCTACAAATCTCATTAAACATCTTTAAATATTCCAATATGCACTTAGCAATCTGATCTCTCCAATTTCCTTTTTGAGGAGAGTGAAACCTGGAACTACAGATTTTGATGTAAAACCACAAGTAATTGGCACTTTTTCTCAGATCAGATCCCAGTTCTGAAATGCTGGCGAGGAAGGGGTGTCACACATCAAGATATCAATTTTATTGACCACCTCTGCCCCCTACTCCTGCCTTCAAGGGCAACACAAAATGTTTTTCCACTGTGTTTGGACATCATCTCTAATTCTTTTTTTTTTTTTTTTTTTTTAATTTCAGTCCAACCCAACCATAGACACCAAGGACAGAATAGAGTTTTAGTGGAAAACAAAACTTTTGGAAAATACAGTCTAAAGAAAGCTTGGGATGCTATATTGAAAAGCAGAACTTCAGTTTTTAGTGTTGTGAGCTTTAGGTGAGGTCAAGTTTCAGATATGGTGTCATTTCAAAGACAAAGGTACTGCCTCACATTGGTATTCAGGATACTGGATATTTGTAAGAAAGCTCCTGTTTCTTCAAAGAAAACCAGAGTAGCTACCATTTAGGAAATTCTGAATACAATATTGCTTGTGAGTTTAACATATACATATATATATATATATATATATATATATATATATGTGTGTAATGTGTGCATTATACATTATAAATTATTCTGTAAATTATACTATACATTGTGTGATAATTAAATATATATTCATATATTATAAATATACATTATATATAATTATATATATTATAACGATACATTTATATATAATATGTAATATAATAATATGTTATAATATATAATATAATAATTATATAATGTATATAATAATAATATTATTATATGTTATATAGTACATATATTATTATGTATGTAATATAATATATCATATTATATTATATATTATAATTATATATTTAATATATAATTGTATATTTGACACATATTAAATATATTTTATATTAATATACTATAAATTAATATTAATATAAATGTTGATATTGTATATTAATGTTATATACAATATTATATATAAATATTTTGTTATATATTAATATTATATTATTATAAGTTAAATATAATAAACATTAAATATATAATTGTATTTTACTAGAACCACATGTAAATAGATTTTAACTCTAAATCCTACTAAGAATCCAGAATCCAGGGACAATCTGGAAAACCTCCGGTCTGTGAAGATTCACAAAGGCATGTTCTTAACTTGTAGAAGATTCCCCATTGACCCTTTAGGTGTAACTCCAGCACGTTTTGTTTATTAACTTTTAAGACAAATTAGAGAGTAAAATTTTACAAGTGGGTTGAAGAAAGACAGAACTACCAGAAGAACAAAGTAGGAAATTGTCATCAGAAGCAAAGAATGTTCTCCTTATTGGCCCCAGAAAGGCAGAGTATATTCAGTATTTGATCAGAGACATATGGCAGCTGCACTTAGTAGGTATATCACTGAGGATGATCCTGTCTGCGCACCGAGCTGTCTCAACTATTCAAGCACTACTGTGTCAGGCATAGGGCTAGCCACAGAGGATACAGAGGTAAGGCATTAGTCATGGCTGTCCTGATGCTTGGATTCTATTACTTAGAAAGCACACTTGACTGCTGAAATAGAGTGAAAATAACAATGATCTGAGCATGAGATACATTTGCGTCTCTCACATAGTTATCCAAAGTTATTTTAGTTCAGGCTTCTTCTTTCTCATTGCTCTACTATCCCCAAGATGCTGAACTTCCCTGCCTGATCCTGGATCTCTCATCACCATGTTCCCATAGAAGCCACAGTACAGAAGAAGCAAAGGGGTGGTCATTCTTTTAAAGGACACACATCACTCCTACTCATATACCCTTGACCAGAATTTAGTCACATGACTTTACCTTACTGCAAAGAAGCATTGGAAATACAATCTTTATCCTGGTGACTATACTCCCCCCAAAATGACATTGGTATTGAAAGAGGAAGAATGGATATGGTGGCATATCTACCAGTCTCTGTTGCCTTGCTAAGAGAGAAAGGTGGACGTGTGATAATTAAACAGACACACAAAATGCCTTCCAGGACCTTTTCTCAAAATGACCTCCCAAGGTGACCGCCCATTGAAATATACCAGAACCTATAAAACATACAAGTTTATAACTCAACCAAAACAACTCTACTGAGATGTATGTTTAGGAAAGTCCTGTGAGCAGTTATAGTTTCAAGCTCAAGTGTACTTTGATTTAGTTCCTTTTATTTGTTAACTTTTTTTTTTTTATGCGGTACGTGGGCCTCTCACTGTTGTGGCCTCTCCCGTTGCGGAGCACAGGATCCGGACACGCAGGCTCAGCGGCCATGGTTCACGGGCCCAGCCGCTCCGCGGCATGTGGGATCTTCCCGGACTGGGGCACGAACCCGTGTCCCCTGCATTGGCAGGTGGACTCTCAACCACTGTGCCACCAGGGAAGCCCTGTTTGTTATCTTTTTAAGATCACTTTGAAAATCCTCTGCACTCTTCCATTTACTCTCTCCTTTTTCTCTCATCTCAATAGGCACTTTTTTATTTTAAAATTCTCCCCACATTCCTGCCAAGCCCCCTACACAACCGCCACCAAAAGGAAAATGATTTTAATAAGTGACAATAGTTACAGTGGCTCTACATATTTAACCAAACCCTGGTACATACAGTTCTTGCTTACAGTAATTCCCAGAATATTTCGAGCCATATTCTACTAAAGAAAGCCTGGGACAGCTGAAAATCGCCATTAAAAATATTACCGGGGCTTCCCTGGTGGCGCAGTGGTTGAGAGTCTGCCTGCCGATGCAGGGGACACGGGTTCGTGCCCCGGTCCGGGAAGATCCCACATGCCGCGGAGTGGCTGGACCTGTGAGCCATGGCCGCTGAGCCTGCGCGTCCGGAGCCTGTGCTCCTTAACGGGAGAGGCCACAACAGTGAGAGGCCAGCGTACTGCAAAAAAAAAAAAAAAAAAAAAAAAAAAAAGCTACTGGAGCTAATAAATGAATTCAGCAAAGTAGAAGGATACAAAGTTAACACACAAAAATCAGTTGCATTTCTATACACAATGAACTATCTGAAAATGAAATTATAAAAACAATTCCATTTACAATATCATCAAAAAGAATAAACTCAGCAATTAACTTAAACAGGGTGGTAAAGACTTGTACAATGAAAAGTATAAAACATTGCTGAAAGAAATAAAAGACAACAGAAATAAATGGTAACATAAAAAAAAAATTACCGTACTTATTTTTTCTTAAAATTACATGACTAAAAAAAAATCCCCATCTATCATTTGGAAAATTCACTTATGAAATACGTCCCTTTCTGAAATTGCTGGACAAATTAAGTGTAGCAGTGGTAGTAGCATTAGTATAGAAGCTGTCACCTGTACAAGACCTGAAAACTCTACCTATCTTTAATAGATGATCATCTTTGGTTTTTAATTACATTAAACTGTAAATAACTTAAGAGAAATGAAGAATCTTATATTTCTCTACACTCCTTCTGTCCTTAAATAGCAATCAAACACCTGCTATGTTTAAAGACCCATGTTAGCTATTAGGGTTGCCGAGGTGAATAGAAAATACAAGCATACACACACTTTTTAAATAATAGGCAACTACTAGGTGAAGATTAAATAGGTATTGATTAGCTGATAGATTTTTCTGGCATGGTACCTAGTTAGGATGAGAGGAAATAAAATAAGGCTGCTGGTCTCTTTGCAATTTCCAACAACCTGTGGATAAATATTCATCTCTTGGGAAATCATCCTTCTCTAAAATAGGTCTGGTCTGGCAAGACTTCTGTGGTATTCAGTGCAAGTGTCCCTTTACCTAATTTTTCCCATTACTCATAATCACCCTCTGCCTTAATACCCTGGGTGCTTTTTCTCTTCAACACACTTCTAAATCTCTAGAGGATCATCCTCCACACTTTATTTTCATTTGGCCAAGCTCCCAAAATGTAATTATTTTAATCAGGAGCACCATCTCCTTTAACCAGGATGGCAAATGATGCCATTTCCAGAGCACGGTGGAAAATTAAAATGGTTAGAATCCAATTTGATTTGCTGTGTGATGGTGACTCCAGGGCGGGTGGAGGAGAGGAACGCGTGCTATGTTTGCCACAGTGAAGCTCAGAGGCTGCATGCTGCCAGATTGGCATCATTTCTAGTGTATAAAAGGTTTTCATTTCAGAATGGAATTGTGGAATTTGTATCATTTCAACATTTGGCGGACGCTTGAGTAGTGTTGATGTTGCACATTAATGTGTAGCATAGTAGCGCCTGCCTAGAGGCAGTCAATCAACATTGGTTTAAATAGATAACACAGGCAATCGTAAAATAAAGCGTGGACTTGACTGACACAGTATACCCCAAACCATGATGTGCATAAGAATCATCTGGGGAGCTTGCTAAATGCTGATTTCTTAGCCTGATCCCCAGAAATTCTGATTCAGTCAGTGTGACTTAAGACCCTGGAATCTACTAACATTTAAATCATGGAAACACAGCTACGCATGGTTCTGTCAAAACTCAAACATAAATGCCAACCTTGGCAGAATATTGGGAAATAGGACATAGACGAAGTAAGACACGCTGATTTCAGTGGACTGTGAGACTTAAGGGAAAGTAGGATGGGATTCTCTCACGTGACTCTTACCTTCCACAGGAGCAGTTGATTGGGTCCTCTTTACATTCATGTTTGTTTGACTGATGGATACAAACATGAATATGCTCATACAAGGTTTTACAGGAGTAAATAAGGATAGGCAGTTCCAGAGCAAAAGTTAGACTTTCCTTATGGCTTGGGATACCCAAAGTTCCAAATTGCTTGCCCACTTCTGAGAAAACAATATTAGAGTTTGAATGTAGATTTATCCACACATCCTTGACAACACTAATCACATGGCGTTATTATAGCCTATCCACAGCAGTCTTTTGACACCTCTGTACCAAATAATTAGAGGATTAACAGATACAAAGACAACAGCTGTTTGAATGATTTCATCTAAATAACCAAATTTCCAACTCTGCCTCATTCTGACCAGATGAGATGTGGAACATAAAACTTTAAATTAGGAAAAAACAAAGTTACAAATGTAAATTATTATTATTCATTAAGCTCCTCCTCTCTGCCTAAGAAAGCTGTCCTACCTGGGTTTGGTAATAGACAAAGATGCTTTTTCCTACTTTCACTTAATAAACCCACCTCTACACCTAGGAAAAAGTAAAAAAAATCAATCCAACAAACTTCAGTTTTCACTAGAAGCTCCCATCAGTGAATTTCCCTGACCCTTGTTTCTCCCGTTTCTCTTTTGTGACATTTTTTTCAAATGTTTCATAATGTGTGAGGGTGAAAACTCTGGAAGAGAAAAAAAGAGCTCAAACTGTCCATTTATTGGAAAACAAACAAAAAAAGTCTAACTATTGCCTTTTAAATATGCTGCTCCTCCTGAAACAGTGGTGATGATTATGTGTGCTGATTATAATCCTATTGGATGGGTTTTCATAATCTGTTTCCTTTGGGACCAAATATATAAATATTCTAGACCCTGGAAGCAAAGGAAGTAATATCAGATCCATGACTTAAAGGAATGACATGGACTCATTAAAGGTCAAGCCAGGGACTTTACTGAACACAAATTACTGAGTGTCCCTCAATAGAAGGGGAGACAGGGCCCTGTCATGGATAAAAGCATAGGTGGACTCTGATAAGGTCAGGTTTAAATTCTTCAGGTTCTTCTCCCTATGCCCTGGGTAGATTGTTTAACTTCTTTGAGTCTCAGTCTCCCTAGCTATAAAGTGGGTATAATGAAACTCCTTCTGGAGAATATTAAAGGGATTAAACAGAATGACATATCTATATCACCACCTACACTTGCTAGCAAATAATACATGTTGCAGAAATGTTTATCCCTCATTGTCTCCTGTGCAATGTGTGCACCATAGGGGATACAAAGATTTTTAATACTGTGCTTGACACAAAATGTTCCATGAATGAATGAAATCAAAGTTCTTGTCTATCAGGGCATACAATCTACAAGGAAATATAAGGCACACACATGTTTATGTGGCCTGACCAAGTAGTCAGCTTATCATGGGATTGGAAATGGAGGGAATATCATTTGCTCTGATATCTGGTTATTAAAAAGGGATTTTTAAATGACATTTACTTATAATTTTATTTCCAAATTGCAATTTCATGATAGAAATTTGGAAAACTTCTTGCCTGAGGTAATTTTCCATGCCTGCATAAGGGCTCCTGATGTGATTGTGTGATAATTTATTTAATCATGCCTCTATTGAGAGAATTTAGATTATATCTCATTTTTTTTTTACTCTGAATAATACCATAATGAATACTCTTATCAAGAGGTTCTTTTTTTTATTTTATTTTAAAGATCTTTAAAAGATTGGGAGTTTGGGATTAGCAGATACAAACTAGTATATATAAGATGGATAAACAAGGTCCTACTGTATAGCACAGGTAACTATATTCAATATCCTGTGATAAACCATAATGGAAAAGAATATGAAAGAGAATATATATGTATAACTGAGTCACTTTGCTGTACAGCAGAAATTAAATGCAACATTGTAAATCAATTACATGTTTTAGAATTTTTTTTTTTTTTTTTTGCGGTACGCGGGCCTCTCACTGTTGTGGCCTCTCCCATTGCGGAGCACAGGCTCCGGACGCGCAGGCTCAGCGGCCATGGCCTAGCCTCTCCGTGCCTCTCCGTGCCTCTCCGTGTCCCCTGAATCGGCAGGCGGACTCTCAACCACTGCGCCACCAGGGAAGCCCCAAAATTTTTTTAAAAAATTAAAAAAATAAAAGAGCTTTAGATTTGTGAAACTTTAAAAATACTGCCAATGTTCCGCTAGAAAGGTTGTCTTACTTGACACTTTTGCCAAGAGTTTAGGAGAGCTCATGGCTGACATTTTCATAGGAAAAAAATGAGCTTGGTCTGTGAAACAAAGGCTCAGAAGTCAGAATTTTGGTAGGAGACTGTTTGGAGTTTTCTTTGCCTGAAACACGTGACTTCTTTTAGGAGCGTCATGGAGAAAGAAAGAAAAGGTGACCTCTCAGACGAGTGAGTTTCTCTCGGGGATGAATGAGGAACTGTGGATAACCTGATAGCCCGTGGAGCAGAGATGGTAGTGAGGTCCTTAACTCAAAGCCGGATTTGGATTATCTGTGAATCTAGAGTTGGCACTGTCCCTCCGTGATCCCAGGGTGACTTGAGTCTCGTGTTGACCCCACATCTGAGACCAGTCCCCCAAACTGGGCTTCACTCCTGGGAGACGTGCCATTGTGCTTCCCGGATGTCTTCTGTTGATTAATTTATGAGTTGTGATCAGACTGTGTATCTGAAGCATTTTAACTCAATGCTAAATATTGTCACTCAAGCTCTTGAAAAATCTGGTGGTTTCCTTCTTTGAATATTTTCTGAAAACATGTGTTCCCATTTCCCCAGTAGAAGCTGTGGAGTCACATCTGGCTGTTTCTCCCAGCTCTCCTTCTGCTCTGATCAGTTTACAGTGTAATTGATGACACCAGGAATAACTTAGCAGCTGATAGTATTTCAGAGAACGACTTTTTTTTTTCAACCCCAAATTTTTAAATGACTCAGAAGATAAATTTTAAAAAATTATTTTAAATTTTCAGGAGACTCTACTATTTTTAGAGCTACTTGTTGTAGAGACCATATCATAGGACATAGAAAAGGTAGAGCCAGGAATTTCATTTTCCCTGAACAAGACTTGCTGGGAACTTTAAAAATACAAAACACAAAAATATTCAGAAATTAAAATGACAACTTTAATTTGCTGTAGCAACATATATTCATTGTACCCTTTTTTCCCCCAAATGACACGATATATCGTTTTGGTGCCTATATCCCTTTAGGTTTGATAATAGAATGCTAAATTTCTTGGAAGACAAGTGGTTAAGTTTATATTTTACCAGATCATATTGAGAAGGTAGTTTCTGAAACATTCTTTTCTTTTCTTCTTTGATATATTTTAAGATGGCAAAAATCGTTTTCTTCTCTACCAACATAAATAATGCTGTTCCACCCTCTGTGGAACATTTGTCTGCTTCCGTTCCCAACTTTTCCCAATGCTAATATACCTCCTGATGTGTGAAGATAGCAAATCCTGTTCAACAGATAGAAGAAAAAAAATGTATTTCAACAATTACTTTTGCTCTGCCCAATTTTCTATTCACACTGGGTGGAGGGCGGATCTCAGTAGCTGGAATTGCCAGAAGGACTTGTGTCCACTTGCTTTATCTGTAGGAATCAGATGAAACGTGCTGGAAACAGACAGACAAACCAAACCAAAGCCCCAGCAAAACCCACAGAAGGCATCAAAGTTAGCAGCTTTACAAAAAACAAACTGACAAACTGAATTTGTCTTGCCCTATTTCCTTTCATGAATACCACCCCCCAACCCTTGGTCGTTCAGGGTCATTAGAGTTTTCCCTCAATGTGTCAGGGATTTTAAAGTCCAGTACTCTCAAAATTTAGAGGGGGATCGTAAATGGTACTGATTGTGTTTGTAGTGTCAAAATACTGCAGATTGCATGGCTTAAAAGCAGAAATGAATTCTCTCACACTTCTCAAGACTAGAAGTTCAAGATGAAGGTAGAGGGAGGGTTGCTTTTTCATTCCTCTTGGCATGCAGGCGCCCATCTTCCTGCTGTGCCCCCAACGTGGTCTTCCTTCTGTGCCCCCACATGGTATTCCTGCTCTGCACACACACACCCTGTGTCTCTTCAGAGGAAGAGACCTTATACGACCCAGGTCACATTGGATTGGAGCCCCACCCTAACAACCTCATGTTAAGTTCATCACCTCTTGAAAGACCTTGCCTCCAAATACGAGGACATCCAGAGGCATTCAGAGTTGGCATTTCAACATAGGAATTTGGGGGGACACAATCCAGCCTACACCGGTTACAGAGAGCTAACAACAATTACACCTGTCACCATCAGTTACTTTTTTTCTGAGAGCCTGCTATGCTCCAATCATGTGGAGAGTAATGTGCATGGGGAAGCAGGGTGTGGAAACAGCTGAAAATCCAGCTCTCTCCCTCCCTCCCTTTCCCAGCTTGGGTACACAGGATAGATGGTGGTGTCATCATCTCGTCTCTCCTCTAAAGCATCTGGGCTGAACTCAAAGCAACATCACACACCACGGGCCCTTATCAGAGAGTATATCCTCCAAGTGTCTTCTATCAAGCACTCACCCAAACCCCATTTCACTCTTTGCATCAAGCCATTCGTTTAAAGGCTCATACTTGATGGTAATATATGAATTTATTAACATTAGTTCCTTAGCTTTTTCCACAGGACCTCTAAGAAATTCCTCCATATAAAGTCCTTCAAGAAATTTTTCCATGTGAAATTCAGTGTATTCCCTTTTTGGTAGGTGTGTTATTGAGGACATTTTCCAGTAGACTCGTTTGTGTCTTCCCATAAAGGATCTCATATGAAAACTTACTTTCAAAATTCAATGTTCAAAAAACTGTTTACCTCCCTTGAGAATTGGATTTCTTCTTTTTGTGAGTAAGAAATGTAAAACTGGGACTTTCCTGGTGGCACAGTCGTTAAGAATCCACCTGCTAATGCAAGGGACACGGGTTCGAGCCCTGGTCCAGGAGGATCCCACATGCCGTGGAGCAACTAAGCCAGTGTGCCACAACTGTTGAGCCCACATGCTGCAGCTACTGAAGCCTGCGCAGCTAGAGCCCATGCTCTTCAATAAGAGAAGCCACCGCAATGAGAAGCCCACACACCACAATGAAGAATAGCCCCCACTCACCGCAACTAGAGAAAGCAAAGAAAACCCAATGCAGCCAAAAAAAAAAAAAAGAAGAAAGAAAGAAAAGAAAAAGAAATGTAAAACTGACAGTATCTTTCTTTTCACTTCTACCGCCACAATGAATTTTTTCTTAATTTTTGTTGAAGTATAGTTGATTTACAATGTTGTTTTAGTTGTGTGTTGTGTTAGTTTCAGGTGTACAGTAAAGTGAATCAGTTATACATCTATCCACTCTTTTTTAGATTCTTTTCCCAAATAGGTCATTAGAGAGTATTGAGTAGAATTTAAAATAAAATAATTTATTTCCATCATTTCATTTTCTGTTCTTATGAAGACAGTTCTGATCTATATTTTATTTTGGATTTATTGATTATGTTCTTTTTGAAAACCATCTGAAATCAGAGAAATGAATACATATAAATAATATTGCTCCTTCCCCCAAAGTACTATTCTTTAGAATACAGAATTTTACTTATATTTGTTTTTTTTATCACAGAAGTTCTAAACTTAGTAAAATTTAAGGCATAGAAATATTAAATTAAAAACTTTAAGATGATTCTAAGTCCTTTTGAATCTTCTGACTGATATTAGGGGAATCTGGTAACTCCCAAAAAGATTTCAATGGTTCTTTATAATCTGATTTTTCAACTGAACCAAATGATAATTTATAATCCAGTTTGTAACAGCTACTTTCTGTTATCCTGTTTATCCTAATAGAAAGGCATCCTCAGACTGCCTGAGGATAGTCTGAGGATAAATCCTCAGACTGCTGCATGGGTTCCTCACTTCTTTGGTATACAGAAAGCATGCGAGTACTTGTACTCAACAAGAGCGTCTCATGAAATTACAGTCCAGCAACTACTGGACATGGCTTTTTAGGACCTTGCCTGCCAAGTTACCTGGTATCACTTTTGTCCTGCTTTCTTGGTTTCAGTAGTCACAAGCCCACTTAGATTTAAAGGAAGGGACTGTCAGAGACTTTTCAGACCCTGTTTTTCTTATTTAATATTTTTATATGCTTTATTTTTTTACATTAATATTGAAGTATAGTTGATTTACGATGTTGTGTTATTTTCAGGTGTACGGCAAAGTGAATCAGTTATATATATATATATATATATATCTCCACTCCTTTTTAGATTATTTTCCCATATAGGCCATTACAGAGTATTGAGTAGAGTTCCCTGTGCTAGACAGTAGGTCCTTATTAGTTATCTATTTTATATATAGTAGTGTGTATATGTTAATCTCAATCTCCCAATTTATCCCCCCACTTTTCCCCTCGTAACCATACATTTGTTTTCTATGTCTGTGACTCTATTTCTGTTTTGTAGATAAGTTCATTTGTACCTTTTTTTTTTTGTGGCCTCCACATATATACCCTCTTTCGAAATCACATGTATTATGCATTTCCTGTTTGAGAACCCTAGTGTTTAAATATTTTTACAAAATACTGGTATTAAATGTCTATTTTAAGCTAAACAGTGGTTATTGTTCATACGAAAACTATTAGAATCCTGATGGATTTGCTGTTATTGTTTCCTGTTGGAGACATTCCTTATCCTTGTTATATGTACAACAAACACAAATAGATACTTATCAATTTTCCTGACTAGATAAAAAAGAGGATTAATTGCAGATGAAATGAGTCATGGGAAGCTTGACTATATATATGTAAAAATAATTGAAACCAACATTCTTTTTACGTTTTTAGTATCTCTGAAATTGGAATGAATTTTACAATTAATGTCATATTTTAGTTGAACTCGTAGTCAATTTTCATTTTTAGTGGTGCATAAAACAATGACACAACTTATATATAGCAACTGGCATTTGATGAAATATGATAGTTGCTCTTCACAATTCCAGAATAATCGGAGACACTTAGGATACAATAATATCCTCTATTTTGGAATAAATTCCGTAGAACCAGAAATGAGTCCTGGATCTTAGGTCTTGCTTAAATTGGTCCTAGAAACCTGTTAACCCTCGGAAGAACCTTCCCCCCCTTGGTAATATGCTCATTTCTCTAATGTGATTCTAGACTTTGAAGAGCAACCAACAATGCATTAGCTGTCTCTGTCAACTGAAAGGCCCCTTAACTGACTTGTTCCTATTGACTGAGATCCTAGAAGGAGGCCTCTGTTAATGGTATATCCTGATAGGAGACAAGGAATAGGTTTGCCAGCATTGGAGTTGAGTCTAGATATAGTATATCATGTTCTAGTCCAATCACTGGTGATAGCAACAAAGTGACTTTTGCAGAATGAAGCCCCACATCATGTTATCTGATAAAATATATGCCTGACTGGGAGCAATATAGCTACACATTTCTTGATAATGTTCCTGTCTCAAATCTTAGGTAAAATAATTCATCTTTGGGGGAATTGTATTGGAATTACCTTTAAGAGTGTTTATACTGTAATATCTTTTACATAGGATAAGGCAGTAGACATTATGTGTGTACGTGTGTGTACAGATATATATATCTACAAACATGTATGTATGAGATATATGTGTAATATACACATACACATACACATATATATTCAGTTGTTATTTAAAAAATTACTGTGTCTAGTATTTGCTGGGTGTATAATGATTACTAATCATCCCTGCCCTTAGGTAGATCACTGCCAACCTCTTGTAATATTGCTTGCTTTCTACCTTTTATGATGAGGAAACATAGCATCTGGTACACTGTAAGTCCTACATAAACACTAGTTAATATTTTTTCACTTTTTTAATTTAGAAAATTACTTTGTATGGACACAAATGGTTAATCAATGTTTTCAACTGGTCATTTTATCTAATGTTTAAAATGTAAAGCAGGAGCTTCCCTGGTGGCGCAGTTGTTGAGAGTCCGCCTGCCGATGCAGGGCACATGGGTTCGTGCCCCGGTCCGGGAAGATCCCACATGCCGCGGAGCGGCTGGGCCCGTGAGCCATGGCCGCTGAGCCTGCGCATCTGGAGCCTGTGCTCCAGCACGGGAGAAGCCACAACAGTGAGAGGCCTGCATATCACAAAAAATAAATAAATAAAAATAAAAAATAATAACATAAAATATAAAGCAGTCTTTTAAAATGGCATATTCCTGTTCGGAAACCAAAATTACCACTTTCATATATTTTTTGATTGTAGAATATCTTTCAGAATAATTAAATGACCTTTGTGGGCACTCATGGAACAACAACAACAACAAAAATTCTTGAAGGCAGGAAACTCATAACCTCGCTTTATTTTTTGTTATGTACCCTGCAAATAACCATAAACAGGAGAGTGGTTAATAAATATTATTCAGATTTGGGGATGTGAAATAGGAGATACAGGCATGAACTCCTATTTTTATTACTATCATTATGCTGATGATCCTGTGGCCACTTCTCTCTGGTCTGTGTAATTGCAAAGTTCTTCATATTTTATTCATCACACAAGCTGCTCTGTGCCCATTCTTCTTATGCTGCTGCCTTGCACTGTTTCCAAACCTTCCTAATGAATATGATCTGTGAGCTCCATCAACTTTCTGTCTGTGCCTTGTTCAGACCTCTAAAGAATATGAGACTTACAGCCATCAGTTATGTTTCAAGTACAGAAATAAATAAATAGGGGTTTGTTGTTTGTTCATTAACACTGTGCAAAGCAAGATCACTTCGTCTCCTTCATGATCTCTTTGATGAATTTGCTCACCTATTATAATTTGGAAAAGCTTGATTCATGTAGATATTTATGTAAAGCATTCCAGCTAGGTCTTTCATTTTTCTTCTCTTCTTATCTTTTTTTTTTTTTTTTTTTAACATAACCAGGTAATGTCTACCAACCGTCAGTGATAGAATGTCATGGACAGAATTGTGATCAATTCTTCTTATATCTGTGATTGTGTTTATGTGTTTAAAAAAGAAGAAATAGAGAGTTATTGTTGGAGGTGGATCAAAGAAAAAAGATGGAGAAAAAAAGAAGGAACGAGAGAAGTGAAAACAATTGGGGGAAGGGAGAGAGGGACATAAGTGAGAGAAGAGAGGGAAAAAGAGAAGGAAGATGGAAAGAGGGGAGAGAGAGAAAGAGTAAGAGTGAGGGGGAGAGAGAGAGAGACAGACAGAGAATGAAAAAGAAAAAAAAAAGGAAAAGGAGAACCAGAGAGAAGAGGAAAGAAGAAATTAAAAAGAAGATTCAGGCAAGAAAGGGCATGGCAGGGTGTATGTGTTTATTTCTAACTTTCTGCAATTTACATGGAATCTGTATTAGTTGGTTAAACAGTAGGAGTGTCTTACATAAGCATTCTCACCCTCTGTTACATGTTTTTCACACAAAAAGTCCCACAAAATATGCCATCGTCAGGAAGAATTTACAATATGGTTTAAAGCCTCATGCTATAAACCATAGTGGGTTAGTTGTCGCCTTGGCAAATGGTAACAAAGACTTAGAGGTGGTTTATCAACCTGAATGATCACAGTGGCATTTTGATTAGCAATGCAACATTTACTCCTTTCTCACTTTATTTAACACAGTTATTGATTTATTGAGTGCCTTTATTTCATGAAAGATTAGGAGCTATTGGGGAATATGGATGTGTGAATACCTCTGTGTGCCTATTTTATGTACATACTCATAGGATAATGAGGGGTAAATATTCTTCATGCTTTGTGAGGAGGTTTTGGAAAATACTGATGTGTCCACCAAACAACCCAGGAAAGAATGCAGGACAGGAGAATCTAGACTTTTTAGACATTTGTGTATAAGTAACAGATGAAATATCTATGAAGGACAAAGAAAAATATTTCATATCGCCAAGGGCCAGACCCACCAAAAGGTTGTGAGTGGGAAGGATTCTGGTAAAAACAAGAGGATGGATGAGTGGAGAGACCAATGAGTAGACATAGAGAGGAATAGGATGGATAGAGGACAAAGTTCATCATCTTCCCATCAAAACAGATGAAAAGTGAGCATGGGAGACATTTGACACAAGAAGTGGGAGAGGGTAACATTTTTTTCTTTCTTTTTTGAGTCAGAGTAGAAGAAAATTAAGAGAACTTGAACTGGCCCTCCCTAATCTTTCCAAAATATGAAACAGAGTTTGCTAAAGAAAATGAACTGCAGTGGGTTGGGGATGTGGGTTAGAGAAGGATGGATAACTTTGGGAGATACTTCTTTGGGGGGTGGGTAGAGAAAGAAGGATAACGGGAGATGGTTCTCTTGGGGAAACTTCTAGGGAATTCATGAGACGATTAGCAGCATCAAATGCACACTACCATTTTTCTATTAGACAAAGACAAAACAGAAGAAATTAGTTCATAAAAATTTCAGTGACCTTTTCCTCAGTTACAAGTTAAACTTAATCTTTGTTATGTATTTTATTCATCTTCTCCTATCATGATATCTTTCTTTAGCAGAAATGAATATAATCTAATGCACATGTTTTGATAATGAAATTAAATCTGAAACTAAGCTTATTCGTACTTAGCAATCTGCAGTGTCATTGAATAAGAATTTTTCAAAAATAAAAGGGAGTATTTGAACATTTTTGAATAAGATTCGAACCTTCTAACCAGTGATTCTAAAATTTTAGTGTGCAACATTTCAGCATCACTTTGTGTGATAGAAATGGAGAATTTGAAGCTTCACTCACTGCGTGTCTGGGAAAAGATGCTGTGAACCCGTGCTCTTACAAAAACGCCAGATTATTTTGATTAAAGTCAGACAGAAACAACATTTTGAGAAACATTGATCCAAGATTTCTAGAGGGAAATTTCAATAGGTTCCTTATTATATGATGGCCTATCACTTCCTTAGGTATCTGTTAAGCAAAGTTATAGGAGTTCAGGCAAATAAGTCTTAGAAACAATGGTAATCGTTGGAACATTTGTGTTTGCAGGTATTTTTGTTTGATTGATTCTTAGGTAAATAATAAATAGACCAATATAATTGGGGAGATAATGTAGTTTGAAATATTCCCAAGATATTGGGAATGCATACTCAGTAAGGCCCTGTGCTTTTGCCAATAAAATAATTATGTGATGCATATTCATAATTTCAACTCAAGACCAATTTCTATGAATAAATACCATCCTGTTTCTATTTATCATAGGACTAGATTTCATAAGATACAATAAAAATATTATTTGGAGGTTTGGACCCACAAGATCTACATTCAAGTTTTTCTATCTGTGTGATCTTGAGAAACTTATCCTTCATTAGCTTCAATTTATCTGTAAAATAAAAATGGAAAACTTCACAAAGCTGTTAGGAGGGTTGAATGACATAACTTATGTGAACCTTGTTTTGAGTCTAATGGTATGAAAATCCAACTTTCTTCCACTGGCTGGAAAACAGAAAAAGAAGGTATATTCAAAAAAGGGATGAATTTGGAGTTTTCTCCAGAACTGTACTCTTCACTAAACTTTAGCCTTTTTTTTCCTCTTGACTTTCTACACGTTGTTTAAAATTCTACCTCAAATTTATTTTATTCTGACTTGAGTTAAAGGTAATATTTAACATTTTTTTCTCATTTACTACATTGTGAGGGTCCAAATGGCAGGGTTTATATTTATTCTGTTTTTTATACTCTAACCAGGCAAGTGTCTTGTCCAGATACTTTGTCATTTTGTTAAATACACAAATGAAGTGGTACGGGGACACCTTTATGTACGGTGATCTCATTCTATGCCACGTTTATAGTAAGCACTTGTTCGAAGCCTTGATGGGTGTCATTCTCTGGGCCTATCACTAAAGTGACAAAAAAAAATGTTTGATGTCTTCAATGATGGCCTAAAATGCCAACTATGAATATACCTCTATAAAGACTAAAGGCCGCATAACCATATACGTTCCTGAAACAATTTTTTAAATGTCATCTGTGTGAAATCCTTCTGTGCTGATGTTTCTTTTTCTTGGCGTTTAGTCACTTGTTGATTCACCAAAGAAGAATTTAATTCTTAGCACAAACCAGGAACATTCTACATGCTGAGGATATAGCCATGAACAAGACTTAAAAGCCCTTTCTCCAACTCTAATGACAAATGAGGACCATGTTAAGCAAACAAACAGCAACAAACAAACAAAGTATGATTTCAGGTGGTCCTAAGTATTCCTAAGAAAATAATGGAGTGACTTTGGAGTATTGTAAATGAGGTCAACGGGGAAGAGGTGAGCTTTAATTTCAAGATCCAATGATACAAGACAATCAGGCACTGTAAAAACCCATGAGAAGTTGGATTTGGGCAGAGACAGTAAACCCAGAAGAGCATCTGTGCGGACCTGGGGCACAGCCAGTACAGCTGGAGCCAGGGAGGAAGTAAGGCTGAAAAGTTCAGGAACTGGATGTACGGGGCCTTAGGGGCCACAGGAAGACGCTGGGTTTTATTCTTGTATTGAGCTAATATCGGAGGACTTTTTAAAAATTGAAGTATAGTTGATTTACAATGTTGTGTTAGTTTCAGGTGTATAGCAAAGTGATTTAGTTATATATACTCTTCAGATTCTTTTCCCTTATTGGTTATTAAAAAATGTTGAGTATAGTTTCCTGTGCTATACAGCAGGTCCTTGTTGTTTGTTTTATACAGAGGAGTGTATATATGTTAATCCCAAACTCCTAATTTATCCCTCCACCACCCCCCACCTTGGTAACCAGTATGGAGGTTCCTTAAAATACTAAAAATAGAATTACCATATGGTCCAGCAATCCCACTCCTGTGCATATATCTGGAGAAAAGTATAATTCAAAAAGATACATGCACCACTATGTTGATAGCAGCACTGTTCACAATACCCAAGACATGGAAACAACCTAAATGTCCATGGACAGATGAATGGATAAAGAAGATATGGTACATATATACAATGGAATATTACTCAATCATAAAAAAGAATGAAATATGCCGTTTGTAGCAGCAAGGTTGGACCTAGAGATTGTCATACTAAGTGAAGTAAGCCAGACAGAGAAAGACAAATATCATATGATATCGCTTATATGTGGAATCTAAAAAATGATGCAAATGAACTTATTTACAAAACAGAAGTAGACCCACAGACATAGAATACTGGAGGATTTTAATCAGAGAGATAAATCATCTGAATTAGACTTTAGAAGTCCCTGTTTCCTGCTGTAAGAATACCTTTTAGGGGATGGAACAACAGTGGGGGCAGGGATTTCACTGTTGCGTCTGTTGTAATCACCTATAGCGATCACTGTGCTTTGGCATGGGTCTGTCATTGACTAGCCGAGCGACCTTGGGCAAGTAATGTATCCTCATCTGTAAAATGAGATAAAAGTATTTACCTCATAGTGTTGTTGTGGAGATTGTCAAACTAGGGTATAAAAAGTGCATATAACTTCCTGATATTTTAAATGCTCAATAACTGTTGGATTTTTTAAAAATTAGGATTACTAGTTAAAAACAGACACATGAGCCTTAATACACAGATTGATTGCAATTCTCTATTTCTCTGATTGTGTGTAGACATTAGGTATTTCCCTGATTGTGTGTAGACATTAGGTATTTTACTTTTCTAAATTTGTTTCCCATTCATTAATTGTTTACTATATTAATCAGTATAGGTTAACTATACTATAGGTATACTATGGTAATAAATAAGCCCCACTCCGAGTCCATGGGTCTTAACACAATGAAGATTTCTTTCTTCTCACATTAGTTTGATGTGGTTACAGGAATACCCCTCCATTCTTGTCACCCCACATCTGGAAACTACTGCTTTCAAGTCTGTCCTCTCAGAGAAATTGTGGAATAAACTAAAGGTCTTATTCCCATACTACAGTGTTCATTTAGTATTATCAGTTCCCACAAATTTATAATAATTGTCATTTTCTCTAGCTGGTCATTTTTCCCTGCAAGGCTCACATTATCTCTATATGTTTTTGGCACATTAAAAAGTCAGAAAGTCTGTGAGTCATTGGGAAGGTGGGTGTTCAGGACATGAGAGCTTCAGGGACCCAGATCCTTGAGTCCAGATTTGCCTTCAGCGACTGTATGACTTCGAACAAGTCATTTAACCTTGCTAGGATTCTTCATTGCAGGTCTTCCAATAAAATATACTATCAAAATGCAAATTATTATTATATTACCCTACAAAAAATTAAAACAATGCAAATAGAATCATTTAAGTTAATCATTTTGTCTACCTCTTTGCCTAACCATGAAGGATCCCTGTGGTACATTCTAGTGAGGTTTGTTCAGTACAGGTTGAAATGACCTCATCAAAGTGATTTTTATCATTTGTTTTGAGAGGTGGTATCATTAATCTTTTATGCAACCCCCTCCTTTCTGGGCTCACTTCAGTTAAATAGGCAGGGAGAAGAGAATGTTGAACAACATTATAAAAATGTTAATTCCTAATGTCACTGACTAGCTCTTAATCACGCTATTAGACATATGTTCTGATTTAATGATCCTAATCAGCATGCAGTCAGACCAAGATTGA
The DNA here is from genome assembly GCF_937001465.1 of Orcinus orca. NCBI lineage: Eukaryota > Metazoa > Chordata > Mammalia > Artiodactyla > Delphinidae > Orcinus > Orcinus orca. Next base: position 13,983,953 of record NC_064565.1, on the reverse strand, counting down.
CTTTGATGAATGTCTGACATTATTTTGTGATATGGAAGAGGTTGTTTTTCTTGTGGTCTAAACCTTTCCGTAGAAATTACATTCTATTTAGAAAGAAAGAGAATGTAAAATACTTTCTTTGGTTTCCAGAATCTTCTTTCCTAAACCAGCATCTGGATGATTTGTGTTTTGATCATAGAATGAAACATTTGGGTGCAGTCATCTGTAATTATTTGTCCTTACAACTTTGGTGGCTCCTTCCTCTTATTTTTAAGCTCAAAATACTTAACTACCGTCAATGAGATAAGATATCTTTAGAATGTGCAAAAATCTCGTTATTTCAAACCGTTGCTTCCTAACGATGCTGTAGTGAAAATCGGATCCCCTTTCCTTGTGCCTCTTACTTGCACCCTTTTCCCTGGTGGCACCATTTGCTGAAGTCCTTCTCAACACAAAGCTTCCAGTCAAATGTCACCATTTCCATGAAATTAAAATCATTTCCATAAACCATTTCTCAGGAATCTTGGACAAAATTCATAGCTTCTTCTTCTGGACTTTCCTAGCATTTCATTCACTTCTATATTTTGACCCTAATCTCATTCTGACTTACATTTCTTTTAGCTGTGTATATGTCCTTCTTCCTTAAATGTTATGAACTCCCTAGGGGCAGTGATAGTCTATTAAAATTTGTATAGCTAGGATATCTCCCCGTGACCTTCACACAGCATAGAATCAAGCAATAATTGAATGGAATGATTATATATATGTATATATATAATATACACTCATAATTATATCATTTCTTTTAATCACAGTTTTATAAATCATGCATATACATATATGTATGCATGTATAGGTTTTATAAATCCTATATATGCATATGTGTGTATGTATGTGTGTGTGTGTGTGTGTGTGTGTATATATATATATATATATATGGCTTTTAATCTTGCGTCACCTAGAGGTGGAGGCTGTGACAGGTGACAGTCAATGATCATCCATGGGAATAGTTTCTCCAAAGTTCTATGCAGAATTTCTAAAGGAATACATGGGTGGGAGCACTGAGCCAGGAGGAGATAAGCCAGGACCCTGAGCACTGGGGAAACTGCTCTCTAAATTTCAGGAAGATCCAAGCACCATATTAGAAGGGGACAAAGGTGGTGTGAGAGTCTGGGTTACCCTGCCAATAACTGGGACTTGAGTTGGGATGGACTCAGAGTGAACACAGACTGGGTTCAAGTAAAGGGATATGCGGCAGTAACGAAGGGTCTTCCTAAGGGACTGCTAAAATGTCGGCTCTAACTGCTTACATTTATGGGCCAAAAGATAGATAATTAGTTGAGCCAAACAGAATTGGTGTTTCTCTTTATCTTCCTCATTCACCGATGTCTCTTTATTTATGTTTCCAACCAAACTGCAGTTGAAAGCAGGACTGTCCTTGATCACTGTGTTTTACTTCCTTAGAATCCCTACAGAATTTTTGTATGTGGTTGATATTTGCTTTGTGTTTTATCAGTGATTGCCACAATAATGCTATACTGCCAATTGCCACGGCTCAGTGGCATACAGTGTTCAGGACTTTTTTTCATGCTCACAGGTCTGAGCGTCAGGCAGGATGGCTGTGCTCCGTGTGCCACATCCTGAGGTCCACCATCTGGATTGTGTTCTCCCGTGTGTGTGACCGTCTGGATTGTGTTCTCCCGTGGTGTGGAGAGAGGCTGTGACCATCTGGATTGTGTTCTCCCGTGGTGTCAGAGGTGGTCCCAGGAGCAGTGGTCTAGACTGAGCTGACATGCCATCATTTCAGTCTGTGTTCCAGCGGGGAAAGCAAGTAGCAAGACCAAGACATCAGTGGGGCGGGGATATTTACTACTCCCATGAGCCCACTATAACACATGCAGGAAATCCAATTTCTCCAGTGGCCAAAATTTGGAGAAAGGGTGCCGATTCTCTTCCTGACTACATCATTAGAGTCATGAATGAAAAAAAATCAGTCACCCTTTTTGATCGTCAGTTTCTTCATTTGTTATGTTCCAGCTCATACTCCTTGGGGGAATAATCACAAACCTGGGACATCTAAGAGGAAAATTCTGCTGTAACCCTCCTGCTCTCAAATATATGTGTGTGTTTCTTCTTTATTCTCTATATTTCCTTTTCTTTCTTCTTGCTCATTGATATTCAATCAGTCAAAACAGTTTGCGACTTTTATACTAATTGTCAGACATGAGGAGGGGATCCCAAGCCTCAGTGACACAAGGCACTGGTAGATTCGAAACAAAACAAAGTGTTGAGCGGCTACGGGCACTTCTAGGGATTTAAGGCACCAAGTAAGAATTGGTAAACCTACTAGAAGGCAACATTTGCACCAGAGTGTACACAAATTGGTTTTTCAGAATTGAAACCATTGATAATAATGCTATTAATAAGATCACAACTTTGATTCTGCTTATAAACAAAAATAATTCATGATGACATTGAATTTCACCATGTGATCAGGATTCTCGATTATGGAGGAGAGGTCTGGGAAGTGCCAGGAGGGAGAAGTGGAGAGATTTCTTCCCATATCTTGTGCCCAAAGCCAACATTCGCAAACATCTGAACACACAATGTTTTACCCTTGTGTTACCTGGACTCACACACTGGGACGACCCACCTAAGCTTACCTCAGTCCTGAAAGTGCTTTTTGTTCTAAGTAAACCCACCAGACCTCTAGGCCACTTGAGTATGGCTTATCTGAACTAGTGGTTAGAAAGAAAGCAATTCATTTGAACTAGTGTCCAATAACTTATATCTGTTTGGAAATAGGTTAAATGGATTTGTACCGTTTAGAATTATTCTTTAAAAAGAAGATACTAGTGAACAGACATCTCTAACTGGGATTCTAACTTAAAAGCTAACAAAGGGACTTGAAACATTTTAGACAGTGTGAAGAGTAGTATTTTGGGGTGAGTATAGTCCTTCAGGCTGTCTGCCCCCTGACTCAGCACCCCTAAGATACTTTTGTGTTTCTTAGTATTTGTTTTATCTTCTTCTCATTACTTACAGGTTCTTGGAAAACCCAGATTGTCATTCTCTTCCTACTTGCCTCAGTGACTTCCATAAGGATGTTAGTAATGAATGCAATTCAGAGAAAGTTGTTGCTATTTGTATACATGAATAATTTGTAAATTATATGTTTGTACATCAGGAGTTGTATATGAAATCAAATCTTGACTAGGCAGAATTCCAACCTAGCGCCATCCTCAGACAAAAGTTACTATTCTACTTTAAAATGATAAATCATGAAAAATGGCTCTCAATAACTATTTCTTTCATTTTTAAAAAATAAACACATATTAAGTGCCTGTTGTATGCCAAACAGAAACAGACCAGTGGTTTACAAAGAGGAACTAGGCCTAACCCCATTCAGCCTAAGGGTGTATAACACCTCTATCTCTGCCTACATCTGTTGTTTTGGATATCTTATCATCTTCTGGATAATAATTTTTATCTACTTAAATATTCCCAATTATACAAGATAACTTCAACAGATTTTACTAAACTAAACTTTGCAAAGAAAAAATAATTGAAAATTGACAGGGACAAGACTCAAAAATAGTTTTCTGTTAACTACATAAACCAGAAATTAGAGGTTGCATCCTAGCTTTGTATGGGTTAAATATGACATACAGAGGGATTTCATTGGCCTATGCAGTATTGACCTTCATAATATTAGTTTTGTCCAAATTTTTGAACTTCAAATATTGTGACTTCTCTTTAAAAAATTCAAAAGATATGGTAACCCTGGCGTTAATCTTTGTCATGACAGAAATCAGTGTGGGGTAAGACAGGGCCACCCTGTCCTCTGAGCCAACACTCTCCCCTTCACCTTCGTGTCCACCCCTCCCCACAGTCTACCAGAAACTGAGGACTAAGGTCAGGCTAATATTGGCCCTCATGCTACTATTTATCGTTTTGTGGTTTTAAAAGGAAATTAATTTTTGTATCTGTATATTCAATATTTTTGGTCTAAGGTCTAGCCCAGTTTACTCAATTGTGATGCCTGCCTGATTTGGTTAGCATTTGAGCTTGTGACCTTGAGTCTAAACATTGTGATTAATCAATATCCTATTATAGAAATGCTTTTCATGGAAGTATTGTTTATATGAGCACATGTATATAGATATCTCTTTATGTGTGTGCATATATATATATAGAGAGAGAGAGAGAGATAAAAGAAAGGAAGGAAGGGAGGAAGGAAGGAGGAAAGAAAAAGAAAGAAGGAAAAAAAAGGAAGGAAGGAAGGAAGAAAGAAAGAAAAAAGGAAAGAAAGAAAGGAGAGATAACAGAAGTGAAGGAGAAAGAACAGAAGGGAAAAGAGGAAGGAAAGAAGGGAGGGAGGGAGGGATATATATATACATTGTACGTATGTATGCACATATGTATATATATATATGTGCATACATGCATACAATGTATATATATCCTTCGAGACATTTTCATCTCAGTTTCTGTGACATCCTCTGTGCTATTTCAGGCTTGCTTCCCTCTGACTTGTGAAGCATCTTGTCTTTCAGATGGAACCCCATTGACCTGGTGGATCGGACGGTCCAATGAAAGACACCCCTACTGGGGAGGCGCCCCTCCCGGAGTTCAGCAGTGTGACTGTGGCCTAGACGAGAGCTGCCTGGACATTCGACACTTTTGCAATTGTGACGCTGACAAGGACGAATGGTAATGGGCGTCCTGAACCCTCTGCACTCGTGGAGGATGCCCACGAAGGGATGCATAAAATGTCCCCTAAGATAAAAGAGAATGGATGAGAGATTCAATATGAACTAGGGCTCCTGAATAAGGGTGAATTGCTTTAACTTTGGAAATTTCTAGTCCTCGTACTTTCAGGGCTATTGCTGAAGTTTGTAACACATAGCGTGCTGCCACACCATCACCCCTTTATATTCTGAACATTCCATTTTCAACAGGAGAATGAAATGTAATATTTAGCTTTGCGATTTAGTCAGCATTTCTGTAATGTGTAGAATATAGGCTTTGGGAGAAGGTGTGGGAGATAGGGGTGTGTAATTATACAGACTGTTTCTTTATTCTCCCATTGTCCCACTGATGATCCAGTCACTGGCCTGCCCTATTATTGCCACTAAAAATAGAGAAAAGAAAATTTATATTTATTAAACACCTATTTAATCCTCATAACAAGCTATTAATTCTTTTTTTTTGTATTATTTTTTATTGAAGCATAGTTGATTTACAATATGTTAGTTTCAGGTGTACAGCACAGTGATATATATATTCAGTTTCTTTTCCCTTATAGATTATTACAAGATATTGAGCATATATCTTGTAATAATCTATAAGCATATATCTTGTAATGATCATACATTTCCTGTGTTATACAGTAGGTCCTTTTTTATGATTTTTTAAAAATTTTGTATTGAAGTATACTTGTTTACAATGTTGTGTTACTTTCAGGTGTACAGCAAAGTGATGCAGTTATACATATACATATATCTATTGTTTTTCAGGTTCTTTTCCCATTTAGGTTATTATAGAATATTGAATAGAGTTCCCTGTGCAATACAATAGGTCCTAGTTGATTGTCTATTTTATATATAGTAGTGTGCATATGTTAATCCCAACCTCCTAATTTATCCCTCCTCTCCCCTTTCTCCTTTGGTAAACATAAATTTGACAGAGAAAACAAACCTATTAATCTTTCATAATTTTCTCACTTTTGCACCTTAAGGTAGAGGAATGTAGATTACAGAGAGGTTAAATACTTTTCTCAAGGATGCACAGGTCTATTAAGAGGCGTATCCAGAATTTGAATTCAGGTATAGCTGAGGCCAGACTCTCTCTTCCTTCCCCACAGCAAGTTACTTTTGTAGATGAAGTTTAGTTTTAGTTCTCATGGCCATCACATGTAGTTTTCCTTTGCCCTCCAGGTCAACTGCTTATTCTTTTTACTGTACTGATTATGAAAATATGCACAGAACATTTCCAAACCCACTTTGGTTTTGACTGAATTTAAGACATTCTTTGGTTTTGGCTTTATAATTGTACTTGCTTCATCAAATGCTGCTCAAGTATAGTTAAGAATTCCTATGTCAACCTGCCCTCAACCTAGTGGAAATGGCTTTTAAGTACTTTCCCTTCACTGTTTAAATTGATAACAGCAGGAATGTTTCAAATAAAATTTTAGGTCCACTTGAAACTCAGTTCAGTGAGGAAAAGACCAAGAATGTGGTTCCATCAGGTTACACTAGATGGACCACAGCTTCAGAATGTTGTAGGGCTGCTTGGGCCCCAAGTCATGTGACCTGAGTCTGATCTCAGAGAGACAGCAGTGAGCAGTCTTGAAGCAGGACCTTAGTTCCCTGCCTAGGAATTGAACCTGAGTAGCCTGGATGAAAACTAGGAATCCTAGCCACCAGTCCACCAGGGGGTAGAGACTGGGAACAAAATTGCCCTGGCTCTTGCCCTCATTTGAAAGCAAGGCTGTTTCAAGGAGGCAAAAACTACAGAAACAGGTACAAAGTTTATTCTTAGAAACACAACACAACATGTAGGAGAGCACACAGGGAAGCAGTTTATTTAGACAGAAGCAAAACAGGAATACACACCCAGGGAGAAAGGGTGTCGGCATTCTCCCTAATGAGGAGGACCACAGTAACAACGTGCTTAAGTCATTTATGTAGAGGCAGTTCTTCCGGGTCTTTGTTCTCCTCTGGCCAATTATTTTGCTTCTTTTCCCACATCCGACCTATCTTAGGGCCCTTCCCAATATGTGTGCACATCTTTTTGCCAAGATGGATTCCAGCATGGAGGCCTTTGGGAGCTTTGACAAGACTTACTATGGGATGGCACCCCCTCCCTTTTTGACCCCAGAGGAGCCTCCCTGCGCATGTGCCGTTGGGGAGGTCTCCTTGACCTCAGGAGTGATAGATGTGGTCCCCCTATCTCTTTACTCCAGCAGAGATCAGCTCCTGCCATTAACTTTGTCCTTGGAGTGTTAGGGAAAACAGAGCTCCAATTTACTCTGTTTGACAAACTCCCCAGCTGCTCAGCCCAGGGGCCCAGCTATCTTCTACCTCAGGTTCTTTCTCCTAACATCGCGATCTTCACAGGGGTCAAATCAGATGCAGTTGACTGGACTTCTCCATTTTGTGCACTCCCACTCTACCCTGCAGAGCCCTCTATCACATCTTGGAGGCCGACAAACCAAAAATAACTCTTGTTCTGTTCGGAGACTGTGTCTTTTTTAACATTATATCCCTGAAGACCTACTCTGTGTAGAGTAGAAGATGATGGTAGTTAGCTGAATAGATGAATGTAGAAGACCTTTGAGGAGGAGGAAGGATCCCAAAATGGCACCTACAAGCTTGAGAGATGTGTGGAAAGGCTAAATGGTTGTGTGGCCAGGAAAACATAGTCAAAATCCTCTGCAACCAGCAGCTTAGATTTGCTCAGTTTATTTTGATTTTTTTAATTTCCCTTCACTATGCTGACATTAGAAATGTAAGATTCATAGACTTACATGGAAACATGTTCATTTTATTCTGTATTATCAGAGAAGTTGGTAAGGGGGGTAGAATATAAAGAGTTATTGAGAAGGGGAAGTATTTCTCCTAAGTGCCTTCAATTCTCACTCGCTTGTTGGCTGAATTCTTGATCTTTGCTCACTGTTTCCTTTCCTTTGATGAAACTCTTTCCATACCTAATTATGCCTCAGTGCCTTCCCTTCCTAGAGTTCAAATGACCATGCCTGGGCTTAATTTAAGGAACACTGAGGAGCAGGGCTGGAGAATCCCATCACATCACTTAAAAGTGGAAACTTAGACCATCATATTGAAATGCTGCTACTCTCTCTTCTCCAAGACTTCCCACTGATCGTCTCTTCTACTCTGATTCCAGCCTCTCCCTCCTTTGACCTTCTTACTCGTTCACTAACCTTTGAACCCCTCCTATTGACTTCATCATTGAGGTTGTGCTCAGAGAAACTTTTCCTCAACTCTGGTGCCGTCATACCTCTTCCAACATGGATTATTGCATATTTTGTAAGCCTTTCCTCTTCCTTTAGAGCCAGGGGAAAAGCCTCATCATGTGCCACTTTCTGTGGCCAGCAAGCTTTTATTTAATTTTAGATGTAGGTTTTGTTCAACAATCAACCTATGAAGGATCAAGAGAAATGATCTGAACTTCCCTTTGTAAAGATGCCCACTTTACCATGGCTGTCCTAGAGTTATGCTGAATATCTCATATATATATATATTATACAGGGTATAGTGTATAAAATACTAAGAACATTTCAGTGTATGATTGTTAAGTGACAATGTTTCCTAGGAGTTGCAATATAGTAAACTGCTATCTACTAAATACTATACAAGCCTAAAATCAGTTTTCTGGTTCACTTTACCAATCCAGGTGAGATCAGGAATTTCCTTTTATCATTCTCATGAGGGAGCAGATTCGGATTTAACTCTTCTAGATTTCACTGTTTTAGGACAAGTCATAACCTGTCATAAACGATTCTGGAAAATAACTTATTATAGAGGCAACTGTACATACTATTCCAGCTGACATTTACTCATATATCACATGTCTAATGAGTGCCTACTCTGTGCAGTCAGGCAGTCTGCTGTGCAGAGAAAGTCAAGGGCATTACAATCCCTGCCCTTGAGGAACTCGCAGGACAGTGGAAAAGAAAAGGCTAGTTATTTAGCAGTAAATGTAACAGTGTGATGACTTCGGTTATAGACAGAAGCACACATGTGCTTCTGTGTCAACCTGGGGTGCCCATGGGCTGGGATAATTCGATTTCAAGGAAAAGTGTAGTTAATTTCTGAAGGATCAGAAGAAGTGAGCTAAAGTTAGTGTAGTACAGGTAGGTGCTGCCATGTATTCAGACACGGAAATGTGAAATAATATAAAAATCACTACTTCCCCCAAATATAAGTATCTTGGTATAGTTTCTGCACAGTTTTCCTGTGGGGAACTTATAGGAGATGTAGGCAGGGAAGAAGGTCAAATCCAGATCATGAAGCTTCTTGTATGTGAAATAACAATGAGAGAGCTTTGCTTTGTCTGTAACAGGGATTGTGGACATAGAACATACATTCAGAGTGAAACACAGCAGAGCCTTGTGGAAATGCATTCATTATTTAAATACCCAATTCTATTATTTACTACAGAAAGGTAAAGCACAAAAGCTGGCACTACTATGAAATGGTCGTGTTCTTTAACATTCTTTCAACCTGATTCTTAGATAACATGTGGTCCAGCTGGGTTTCCATACATTTCAAACTTTTGTTTCAGACAAGCATGCCCCTTTTGGTGTCCGGGTGCTTCTAAGAAAACTCAAACAGTTTTACCTTATAAACTTCCCTTAAGTTTCTGCTCTTGGTAAAGTTAGTCAGAATACTGATGTGGGCTGGTATAAACAAACTCATGGTCACCAAAGGGGAAAGGTGGTGGGCAGGAATAATTTGGGAGTCTGGGATTAACATATACACACTACTATACATAAAATAGATAATCAACAAGGACTTACTGTATAGTACAGGGAACTCTACTCCATACTCTGTAATAGCCTATAATGGAAAAGAATCTAAAGAAGAATATATATATACTCATATATATATCTGAATCACTTTGCTTTACAACTAAAACTAACACAACATTGTAAATCAACTATACTCCAATAAATTTTTAAAGTTAATCATGAAAAAAAGTAAAATTAAATTACAAAATGAAAAAATTGGGAAAAAAAGTTAAGTACCGTATGCTGAAGTGTTCTTAGTATTGTATATACTATATCTCATATCATTATCCCAACAACCCCTGAGGTTGGTTTTATTAACTCCTTTCCCCAGAAAAGGAAACTGAGGCTCTGAGATACTAAGTGGCTTGGATAAGGTCACATGACTAAGTGGGTAGAGTTGGAATTCCAGCTGAATCCAAGGAAGCCCTGCTGACTACATCCAACTAGCTGCTAAGTTGGCATTTTGGGTTACAGCAGCTGGTGAGGATGCCAAAGAGACTCCTCCCAGGGCATCTCAGATCATATCACTGCACTGTGCATGTTGCTTTCTGCTAAGTCAGGTTGCTCTGAGAGCCTCAGCTATCTTCCAAGACTCTGGTAATTGGTAATATTTTATTCTGTTTTAATTAACCTCTGCAACTGAATCACCTGCTGTCATATATTTCCATGAGGCCCAAGTAAATGGGGAAAATGAGTATGTTGCGGGTAATGGGTGAAAGTAAGGCAGCTCAGAAGTGGAGGCGGGTGGAAGAAGGAAAAAGAAGTAATTCAAGGAACACCCAAGGCACAATTCCTTCTTAGAATACTGAAGGTAAGCCTCAGGGAGACGTGGATCAGGTGTACTATGGAGCTGACTTCTCCTGGGGTTTCCATCCCAGCTAAAGAACTAAACAGGAAAAAAAAAAGACAAATGAGAAAACTTGTCATGAATAACAGTCTCACAGTAAATGATTGTTTGCAAAGGAACTTCTCTTCAACATAATGATTAAGCCTATAGACATCCCCCCAGTCAGGTGTTCTCTGATTTAACCACGTCAGATGGATGGGCTGCTGAGAACAAGAAAGGAAACTGGCGACAGCTCCAAGTCTGGGGATCACACAGGAGAGGGTTGGGCTGTGTGAGGGGTGGAACAACAGTCACCTGGGTAGAGGGGTACAAAATGGGACACAAAGGATGGTGGTAGAGGGATAAAAAGATGGTTGGGTGGTGAGGAGAAGCCAGAGAGATGGTCCAAGGTGTGCCTCTTCGTGATGGCCCATGGCCCGGATGAAAAGTTTTCTCATCCAGACAACCAGGTAGAGCTAAGGTGAAGCTCTCTTTTCTAACAGCAGGACATTCTTTTATTTATTCATAAGCAAGTATAGACATTTTTATGTGAGCTTTAGTAACTCTGTTCTTTGCCTCTTGCCCTTACTTCACCCTTGTATGAAGCGACATGGCACAGAACAGAAGGAGGAAATGGTATAAAGTTTAAATTCTGGTTATCTGATCATCCAAAAAAGGAAACTTATTGTTCTTGTTTTTTTTTTGTTGTTGTTGTTGTTTTTTTTAAGCAGGATATTTAAGGGATTTCTTTTTTTTCTCAGCATGTGGAATCCTGGAGCTTCAAACTACTCTTTAGCCCTAGAGTCTACTTCTCTGCCACAAAGAAATTGTTTAATAAATGGTGCTAAGCCATGAGTGAAAGATGGGTGAATGACTCCTGTTAAATATATTTTTACCTCTCTGTCATTTGGTACATTGGGCCATGGTGATTCTAGAATTAACTGATATTTGCTGCATTGTTGGCTGTTACCCACCTTTTATTATCTCCCCAGAAATATTTACTCAAAATTTAACCTCAACTTTTTGCTGCAGGTTGATTTTCTCCCAGCTAATCAAAGTGTAGCTAGAAGTGATCACGCTGCTCCCAAAGTTATCTTTTTAAACATTTGTCTTGAGCTGTTCTGTTTGTAAAGACGTGTCTAAACCAGCCCCAGGACCTTGACCTTCACAAGGGCCCTTCACTCCTTTCCCTGGAGACTTAATGAGACAATTGCCTTTAGGAAGAAGATGCTGGTTACATCCAAGAGTTCAGAGTTTTGCTGTTTCCTCACGTAGGATATTCTTTGCTCTCTCAGGCATCCTTTGATTTCCCCAAAATCTCCACCTCTGGGATCTCCACACTTAGTGCAGTGAGGATGCTTCAGACTCGGTAGTGTCCTAAATGGGGCAGGAATTCTGAATCCTGAAAGAAAAGAAAGGCTCTATCTCTTATTTTTTAAAAAAATTATATTGTACAATCTCAACTGGTGGCAATTTTTTTTTTTTTTTTTTTTTTTTGTCAGTACGCGGGCCTCTCACTGCTGTGGCCTCTCCCGTTGCGGAGCACAGGCTCCGGACGCGCAGGCTCAGTGGCCATGGCTCACGGGCCCAGCCACTCCGCGGCATGTGGGATCTTCCCGGATTGGGGCACGAACCCGTCCGTGTCCCCTGCATCGGCAGGCGGACTCTCAACCACTGCGCCACCAGGGAAGCCCTGGTGGCAATTTTTTATTCATGAATGTTATTTATGAGCTATTCCATGTAGAGATTAGGAAGGCTTTATCTGGATTTTTACTCACTCAGTCCCCGAATTCCACATGCATCTAGCAATGTAGTCAGAGCCAGAGCCTTGGGTTGGAAAGAATATGTTTGGCAATAGTAGGTTCTTCATACATTAACTTCTGAGTGAATGAATGAATGATTTTTTTTCCTTTCTCCCCATACTCTCTTCCTAGAAAAATATGCCCTCCCCTTGCTAGGTATGTTCTGCTGTTTTATTCCTTAAATTGTCACTTAAAGTATATATCCTGGGGCAACTTGATACTGACTGGTTTACACTAACAATCCCACGACTGGGTTTTGGATTGTTTTTATTTTATTTTATTTATTTTTATTTACTTATTTGTTTGTTTATTTATTTTGGCTGTGTTGGGTCTTTGTTGCTGCGTGCAGGCTTTTTCTAGTTGCAGCGATTGGGGGCTATTCTTCATTGCCGTGCACGGGCTTCTCATTGCGGTGGCTTCTCTTGTTTCAGAGCACGGGGTCTAGGTGTGCGGACTTCAGTAGTTGCAGCACGTGGGCTCAGTAGTTGTGGCTCCCAGGCTCTAGAGCACAGGCTCAGTAGCTGTAGCTTGTGAGCTCTAGAGCGCAGGCTCAGTAGTTGTGGTGCACGGGCTTCATTGCTCCGTGGCATGTGGGATCTTCCCGGAGCAGGGCTCGAACTCGTGTCCCCTGCGTTGGCAGGCAGATTCCTAACCATTGCACCACCAGGGAGGCTCCTCAGATTGTTTTTAGATAGAGTGTTTTGTGGTACATCTGATAGGACATGATAGAAGGCATCACACACTCAAGGAAAAGCAAAAAGGAACAATACAAAAATGGGAAAGCACAACTTCTAACCAGGGTTTGATCATTTAAAACTAACATATCACATCATTATCTTACAGAATTCTAGATGGAGTAAAATAGTTAATACTTCACCAAGGGTAGCATTAAGGACTGTTTTTGTGCTTTTTGTTCAATGATGCCACCATCCTCTCGTCTATTTGGAAAATTTCCAATAAGCAATTTAAGACCTGTTGGTTCCAGAAGACAAAACATAGCTATGAAATACTCTTTTTTTATGATTATAGGAAACACAAATATAGACTGAGGCTTCAGTTGCCTCAGTTACCTGTCAAGCTGTACAACTTTATTATCTCTAAGTTGTCTGTAAAGTCACATTACACATTTTGGGTAATTGCAAAATCTTGAGTAGCAGAAATAGATAGGACTCAAGATTAAAAGTTTGCATTTCTTTAGTATATTTTATACAACATTTTGATTTCGGCAATTGTATACCAAAAATATTATCATTTGACTTAAGAATGCAATGAGACTTTGGCTTCTATTTTAATGTGCCTACTTGCCACTAAGTAGCATTACTCACCTAATAGTAGTTCTTACTCAGGACCAAATTAGAGGAGCTGCTTACCTTTTTGTCTGCTCTTTAAGTTTGCTTACAGCTCTCAGTTCTGATTCATCTGACTGAGGTATCTATATTTAACAATGCCCAAGGAGAATAATTTATCCTGATTTTTAAATTTTAGGAGTTTTTTATTACAAAATAAATATGTCCTATTATTATTATAAAAAATTCAAATATTTCAGAAATATTAAATAAAAAGGAAGCTCCTTCCTCACTATCACTTCGTATCCTCTTACTTCCACCCAACATGTAAAATTTTATACCTAGAGATAATAGTGGGGCATGTAGGGCACATCTACATATAAATATCTTCCTATGCACATACCATATTTGTTAATATGAAAGTTCATTCAGTTTTTACGAAATGTGAAATTGTATTAAATGTGTTATCTGCAGCTTGTTTTTCTACATGAACTATGTCTTGAAGAGCTTTGACTTGGCATCATTAAATAAGCATAAACATGAATGCCTCCTGTCCATTTTAATGGCTGAAAAATGAGTTGTATCATAACTTACAGTTTATCATAAAATAATAAACATTTTATTTTTACTTTGTTTATTTATTTTTTTGTGGTATGCGGGCCTCTCACTGTTGTGGCCTCTCCCATTGCGGAGCACAGGCTCCGGACACACAGGCTCAGCGGCCATGGTTCACGGGCCCAGCTGCTCCGCGGCATGTGGGATCTTCCCGGACCAGGGCACGAACCCATGTCCCCTGCATCAGCAGGCGGACTCTCAACCACTGTGCCACTAGGGAAGCCCTAAACATTTTATTTTTAAATGATGTTTTAGTATTAGAAAAAAATATTGCAATGAACATTTTTGAGTCTTGACATACTTTATTTTCATTTTTAAAGTTATTATTTCTATCGATGATTAAATCATCCACTTTTCTATTTTGATGAATGTTGCCAAATTGTTGAAGGGACTTAGGATTTTATACAGGCCACAAGGGAGTCAGTTCAGAACTGGCCTCCCTGAATCTGGGGTGAAATGATAGTCTCTTTGAGCAAGTGGCTTCACCACAGAACTCACTGGGGGTCAAAACAGAGCCACACAGGAAGACGTTAATTACAACCTCCTTTGGCTCAGAGCTTGCTGGAACCCTTCAGCAGGTGTGGACAGCTCTGACAGGACCCTGGTGATGTTGTATTCCCCTTCTGTTCTTCCTCTCAGTGTTTGTCATTTCTGTCACGCCTGGTCCTGCTCTGAGATCCATGGCAACACGTTCAGCTACCTACAAATAAATACATTCTCTGCATTATTTTCAAAAAGTAGAGTCTTCATCATTAAGAAGAAGAAGGAGGAGAAACAGAGGAGAAACAGTTTTATCTCCTTTGCAAATCTGCCTTCTAGATTTTTAGTGAAAATATCATGACGTAATACATGTAATACACTCAGAACACACACAATTGTGGCTACTTATTCTGGCAGCACCCTCATTTTCTGGATGTAAAATATAATTGACCTCTATGTGATATCACATTATGTACTGGGATGATCAAATCCTGTATTTCTCACTTAGTGACTGTCCTTTAGCCTCTCTGAGCTTCAGGCTCTTGTTTGATTTAAGAAAAGAAAAATAAAACCAAAAAGAGAGAAAGAATGCCTATCTCTGGGGAGTGCTGGCTAAGCTGGCATTAATTTGCTCGTCTAACAGATATGCCAGGTATTTAGTTCTCAAAAATATGTTAGTCATCATTTTTATTATTATTTTCTTTATTTTTACAGTATCTTAAATGAACTATGAGGCAATATTGACTTATAGAAGTTAAACTAATTTCTACGAAAGCTATGCATACGTATATGCAATAAAAAGCATAAGATAACTAACTAGCATACCAAAGCAATCAAATATATCCTTCAGCCATCACACTCTAGGTGAGACTAGGAAAGAGCACTGAAGACCCTTCTCTCCAAAAGGGTGCTGCCCTCTGAAAGTTCACTGGTAAAACTCACCATGTCATGGTTGGAGTGTTTCTGCCTCCATGGAACTCAACCAGGAGACTGCTTGTTAAGTGTGTCACCGAAGAGTTTGTGGACTCCCAGAATTCCTGTCAAGGTGACCTATGTGTAATCTCAGAGAATGCAGGGCTGGAAAATCATTGCAAATTAGTCAACTGAAACCTAATCAAAGTGTATCTCGTGTGGAGAAAGCCTGTGTGAATGGAATGGGGAGAGTCAGCCCGAAACCCACAAGGACAACTCAAGGACTCAGGGCCAGGTTATTCCAGCCCTGCCTGGAGAAGATGTAGACAAATGTGGGAAACGCAGTTTCCACTCACGAGAGAGCCGCTCTCTGCAGGAGCCAGACGAGGCCTGGGGAACAGGAGAGCACACCGGTTATGGCAAAAGTTTTGCTTCCAACCCTAGCCTCTCCACTTGCCAACAGTGACCTCTGAGAAATTGTATCTCCTCTCTCAACCTCTGTTGCCTCTGCTGTACAAGACAGGCGATGTTATAACTCCATCATAGGGCTGTTCCGAGGGTGAAACAAGATCAGGTGTAAAACTCTATTCGTGTGCTCACCTGGCCAGGGAAAGGCAAGAGGTGGCTCCCATCCTCAGGTCCTGAGATGTGAGATGCTCAGCCGAACCCCAGAGCCATCAGTAAGTTTAAGAATAGCAGCCTCACACCCAAGCAGGGCCTCTAACATGTAGATCTTTTTCTTTAGGAAGAACTCCTCCAGTAAAAGGCAAGGGTGGCTTTGAATTGCATTTTACTTTCTACTCTAATATGTTAAATATTTTGGAATTTGGACCCTACCTGTAAGAAATAGAGACTTCTTTACAAGGTTTGAAGCAATAAAGTACATCTTGTGGTCCACATGTGTGAGTATGTTTCTGGAGGTGTGGACATGAGTGAGAGGGAGGGAGGGGGCAGAGCGAGGAAAATTAGGGGGCAGGTGAGGTGACTATCTCCCAGACCCAGTCTGACTCTGGGCCTCAGAGTAAAACTGAGGCCAGGAGGATGAGGATAGTGCAGCTGAACAGAGACCTAAAGTTGGGGAGTTTAGTGGAAGTTGTCGGTCAAGAATGAAGGAGGAAGTGAGGAAAAGAGGAGAAATGAAGATCCGCAGGTGTACGGCTTCAGCAGCTGAGAGCCTGGGACCAAGGCATTGACAGAACTGAGTAACAAGCAGGGTGGCCGATCCCTGGGGAAGTGACCAGTGGAGGGGGGTTGAGCATATTAGTTAAGGGTTGACGATTGACCTCCAAAGGAGATCTTTCATAGGCAGTTGAATGAATATGTATTCCTCAGAAAATGCACATGAGTGTGTGTGTGTGTAACAGGAAAGAAGGCAGCACTCTAAAATGCTGCAGCATCGTGGAGTAAGTTAGGGACTGGCATTTCCATTCTGTGGAAACGAGCGATTCTCTGAAGTTTCAGGGGGCTGGAAGGAGAAGAGGTCAATTTTGGTAGGTCTGGGAGGAGGGTGAGAGAGAAGAAAAAATGCAGACTTTCTGTGAAGAGCTTTTATGGCACTACTGAATGTTTCTTTCTTTCTTTCCTATCCAGAACAGGTTAATCCAATGATGTCTACAAAAACCTTCATCCTTGCTAGTACTCTTTAAAATCAGTTTTATACTCGTAAAATCCGGAGGGCCGTTTACATTTCTTAACAATAAAGTAGTATTGGGTAAACTTTGGCTGTATTCATATACTAAGACCAGATTTTGTTTTCTCACACTTATTTGAGAAGAGCCCTATGGCTTCAGTTTTCTTAAAGTATTTACAGAAGAAATGTAGTTTCTGAAAATGTTAAATATATGCCAACATCATCTTGTTTTGTCCCTCATGTTTCTTATACTAGGGACTGAAATCAAGACTCCGGATATGTCCTGGTCAGTGTGGGGCGCAGCTAAAGGGATATTATCCTCTGGTGTGGACTTGTCTATGTGACCACAGTCAACGTTTGCACTTGCTGTTTTGTCAACCAAGTGACCCTTGAGCTCGTTGTGAGCTTCTTGTCATCTAATCCCTTAGGTTCTTCTTTTTTTTTTTTAAGTCTCAATAAGGAAGACAAAAGGGAAATAATGCCTTAACTAAAGTTAAGATAGAATTACTGTCAAGCATTGATATGGCATTTAGACTTGCAGAGCTGTTTATGGGCCTCATCCTGGCTATACCTCTTTTGCAGCCACAGCAAATGGAGGGCTTCATGTCTCCCACTCAACAGAAAGGTATGCAGAGTTTCCTGAGAATAATTCATTCAGAGTCACACAAGGGCTTCCAAGGGACCTGAAGTCTTGAGTTCTTTGCATAATTTTCTAGGTTTATCTTCCTTATCAATAACGTGTTATATGTTACTTTTGGGTGACTGAAAGAGAGAAGAATATAAAAAGGAAAAAAAAAATCTCTCTTAATAAGCTCAGTCACCCAAATGATGCTATAAAAAGAATTGCAGCAGTTAACCAAAAACTGGCTGACAGAAAAAAAAAAACAAAGCAGTATATGAGTTTTCACTGCACTTTAATGATACACTAAAGAAATCAGTAGCCCCTGTTCTGCTCTGCAAACCTGATTTTGGTAAAGTCCCTAGTTTCAGATAGAAAAACTAAGAGGAGACCACATTGGCTAATTCTGTGCCATACTTTTTCTCTTGAGAATATTTGAGTCTTTTCCTTAATGTGCATGTTTTATCATTAGGTCACATGTGTTTCTTGAGGACCATGTGTCTGTTATCTATTCTTTGTGCCCTTCAAGCTTCCATAAGCTGGGATCTTTGGCTGGCCAACAGTAGGGCACTTTTTTCTTATTTTCCTTTCAAAAATTCTTTGTGTTTTACATTTTTTTTTCACACTTGACTGGGAATTTCAATAGCTATTTATTGAATCCTTACTATGTGTTAATTAACATGTTAAGTTTTATATACATTATCTACTTTGATTTATACAACAACATCGAATTAGTATTATTATCTCCATTTAAGAGATTAGGAAACTGAGTCCCAGGCTGACCTCATGACATCGTACAACCCGTGTGTTGAGGCACATGTTTTAAGCTAGGTCCGTCTGGCCTAATGACAATTCTTTCCCACTACAACACAATCATTTTTGTACTTATAAAGTACATAAGCACCCTGTGCCTTTAGGAAGAGTCTTGTATATTCTTCCAAAGGAAGACAAAGTCTGTAAAGTGTTTGCCCTTGAGAAGACAAGTTCATACAGAAGCCAAAGGAAAACAACTTCGTGTGTAGAACATCAACTCTACAGCTGCAGTTTGTATCATTTTTTATGCCACCCCCCAAATATTCTACCCATTAATACTTTGAAATGTTTGAATCAGCCTTGTCGTTCACACATTGAATTAAATCCAAACACTATTCTCACTGTGATGCTAAGAGCATGAATGAACTTGCAAAGTCTCTTGATGCCCAGGTGGCCTGTAGGCTGAACACAGCCCTCACCTGTGTTTTTTTGTTTGTTTGTTTGTTTTTTGTTTTTTTGTTTGTTTTGCGGTACACGGGCCTCTCACTGTTGTGGCCTCTCCCATTGCGGAGCACAGGCTCCGGACGCGCAGGCTCAGCAGCCATGGCTCATGGGCCCAGCCGCTCCACAGCACGTGGGATCTTCCCGGACCAGGACACTAACCCGTGTCCCCTGAATTGGCAGGCGGACTCTCAACCACTGGGCCACCAGGGAAGCCCACCTGTGTTTTATTGGTCAGTTTTATTGCAGTGTTGATTCCCACCATACTTTTTTTTTTTTTTTAAGAATTTTAAATCCATTTCTATGATTTGAAAAATTGAGAAATTTTACGTTGATATTCCAGTCTGGCCCACTGGTCCTACATTCATGAAGAGCATAATTACCTGTTAGGAATGACTATCACCGTCTCCTATAGACAGAATACTACTTCCTCCCAGTCTTCCTCTTGTTCTTTCTCTCTCTCTCTTTCTCCCTGACACTGAAGCTGTTTGTCATGTCCCATTTATCACCTAACACAAAGCTGGCTTCATTCATTTTTATTACTTTCCTTGACCCTGTAGGCATTTGAGTTTGTTTCTACCACATTAAACAACTTTGGAGAGATTTTTAGATTTTATATAAAAAGTATTTTTGGTAATATGCTCTGCATCATCAAACTAAATATGAAGTTCTTTTTCTCTGTTATTTGGAAGAGATTTTTATTCTTGGAGCAATTTTGTATATTCCAACACTTTGGTGCCAGGACATCAAATTGATACAGGCAAGATGCCATAGTGTATGAGGGAGACAGTGCTTGGCACTGCTGGACAGACTTCAGAATCTACCATTTTCACCTTGAAAATGAAAGAAGAATTAGGGAGAAATAAAATCCTATAGTAATGTAGAGTTTCTACAGGAGTTTGATCTTTATTCCACTTTGGTTACTTGAAACTTGCTTTGCAATGTCTGCTTGAAAAAATATTAGAACATGAAGATTCTAATTTTATTCTGTGTATATGTGACATTCATAGATGTGCTTTCAAACAGACACAAGAATCTTATTCCAGATCCTTTGATTGGCCTCTAAATACAGGTACTCAAATTACAGACAGTGGATAGTGCATTTCTTTACATTTTGGGTGAACAGACTTGTAAGGGTATACGTACAGGTGAATATTTGATTTGATTATAACCAAGATGAATTAGTGCGTTTTTCTACAGATCTCAGGAGTTGTATGTCTAATCTTAACATTTAATTTTCTATAGTGTGGAAACCTCCGATACAGAATCATAGCTTGATGTATGAAAAGATAAATTGACTTGCCTGAGGCTGCAGTGATTCAGGGGCAAAAATGGGAACTCAAATGAGTGTTAACATTACTATTTTTTGAGCATTTACCATAGATCAGGCACTGTGACTATATCATATCATTTAATTCTCTCTATAGCTCTGTGATATGGGCATTACCTCCATTTTTCAACTGAGGATACTGTGGAATCTCAGAAATAAAATAATTTGCCCAAGCTAATGCAGGTGGAAACTGGAGATCTGGGATTTCAGAACAAATCTGTGTGCTTCTAAATCTATGTCCTTAAAGCACTTCATCACACTACTTGAACCTTGCCATGCATCCTTAATTCATAATTTGACACATTTTTTTCTTTGTCTTTAGTCTCAGAGTTGTAAATAATATGCAAAGGATGCTGAAATATAACATTGATTTTGAGTGTTTTTTGAGTGTTGTATTGATGTCTTTGTGTCTACAGAGAGAGAACCAATATGAATTAGCTCCTCTGTGTTCTCATAAACAAATTGCTACATCATATACCTTACCTTGATTGTTGTGGCTTGGTGCTGTGTCTCCCAGTTCCCAGGAACAGACAAGATGATCCATCCTGTGCTTACTTGAGGCTGTGTGGCTGAACAGTCCAACCCACCCATGTGCAATTATCAGACTGCCTTATATAATTCATTTCAGCTCAGATTAACATATATTTATGGCATACTTGTTAAATTTAGGGCTGAGATAGACACCAAGTGACTAGACCCCTGCCCCTTCTACCCTGTGGCCATAGACAAGTTATCTCATATCTCTTAGCCTCAGTTTCCTCATTTGTGATAGAAATAATGGTACCCACTGCATAGGTGTGTTACTTTTCCCCTAGTGTACTTCTGGCTCAAAATCACTGCATATTCACTCAATGTCAGTTTCCTACCTACATTTCCTTTTTACTCTCAGTAAAATGGTGTGTCCTTACCATGAGTCCAAAAACACAACTCAAAAAAAAAGGAGCCGCAAGAGGGAGGAGATACGGGGATATATGTATATGTATAGCTGATTCACTTTGTTATAAAGCAGAAACTATCATATCATTGTAAAGCAATTATACTCCAATAAAGATGTTAAAAATAAAAGAAGGAAAACATGAATAGCTTAACCCCATTCATTTTTAACTTTCTTGTCAAAGGATGACTAGTCAGTTTCCTAATTGCGTAATTAACAGAGACAAAGCCAGAGTCATTAACTACAAAGGTCTCTAAAACAGAAAAAAAATAAAAAGCAACAATCCACCTTAAAAGGTGATAAGAAACATCCTAAACTGATTAAAACCTGTTGGCAGGTGGCTGAAACAAGTCCTTGGAGTGATTTTAAGTGGCTTTGTGATGCTTATTTCAAATTAGTTACTGAGATAGCTGATCTCTTCATGGAGAGAGAGGCAATGTTTCATGTTCCATCAGCACTGCGTTGGGCAGGTGGGGTCTGTAAGCTACAAAAAGCAGCAGCAAGCTCTGTAAACTATCTGCTTTTCTGGAAAGACTTAAGGAAGATGTAAAATGCTCTTGTTTTTGGAAGCTGGCCATGGGTTTTGTAATTGGCATCCCAGACTCTCACGCATACCTATGAGATGAAAGGCCCTCTGTTATTCCCCTGCTGCCCCAACCCTGCAGCAACCAGCCAAATCACTTTTGAAAAGAGGAGGCTTGTTAAAGAATCCCTAGATTATCCACACTTTCTCCTTTCTTTTCTTAAATTTATGTTTTGCAGGACAAATGATACTGGCTTTCTTTCCTTCAAAGACCACTTGCCTGTCACTCAGATAGTTATCACTGATACCAACAGATCAAACTCAGAAGCTGCTTGGAGAATTGGTCCCTTGCGTTGCTATGGTGACCGTGAGTACTAAATTGAAAGAAGATTTCTCTCTGTCTTACATAAGCACAAGATGTTTTATTCCCTTATACTTTTTCCCTGCAGTGTCCCCCCATCTAGAAAATTATCTACATGCCCAGTGCTTTCCTGTACCCCATTCAAAAACAATGAACCATACTCAGGATTTTTTTCATTTGCAGGACACTTCTGGAATGCGGTATCATTTTATACAGAAGCCTCTTACCTCCACTTTCCTACCTTCCATGCGGAATTCAGTGCTGACATTTCCTTCTTTTTTAAAACCACGGCTTTATCTGGAGTTTTCCTAGAAAATCTTGGCATTAAAGACTTCATCCGACTTGAAATAAGCTGTGAGTGTTCTCATTTATGAATTTAATATAACTGGTCAACAGAAGTTTTAATCTTATCTTTGCCACCAACAACTAGTGTACTATTTAGATTATCAAATTGATCTCCCTGGGCTTCTGTCAAATTAACAATGATAATTTCTAGTTGCTTCTTATGCCTTTTGTTTTATTATTACTTATCAGTGTTTAAAGAGTCATTCTGTCCTCAAACTAGTGCATTCCCAAAATTCCCATAGATATTTATTTACAGTGTCTTTTTTCTGATCCATGGGCATTTATTACCTATTCTTTTAAGCTTCCACACAACGGAACTTTTTCATTGCAATTTCTATGGAAAGCTGAGAACATTAGTATTCTGCATTCTGTTTGTACTTGAAGTCAAATTTTTGTTGTACTTTTTCTCTGCAAGTAATTTCTTGACTTATTTCCCATCACCAGGCGTATGTGACTGACCAATCAGAATTTCCATTGTTTCTCTACCACTTCACCTTGAACAGGAGTGTATCTAGTGAGTTTGGTGTCAGGACATGGATCATTTTTTAACATCCCATCTCCTATATACAAGTTATATTAAGAAATAATCATAAAGTTAAATGAAAAGTAGTACAAATGCATATGGGGAAGTGTTCTGTTAATGAACTTTCATATGTAATCATGCCAATAAAAATATTCCAGTACAAAAAAGAAACACAATACAATAAAGAATTTTAATCTCATTCATTCATTTTTTATATAAAAGGGAAAAATACCTACTTATCGGTCTGTTCAAGTAATACTTGTAACATTAAATGTTCTGTTCCTTAGACTTGACTTATGTAAATTTGTGAGTGAGTTCATCAGAATTGATTTTCTTTGCATGTTCATGTTCAAAAGAGAGTATAATCAGATTTGTCCATTTATCTTCTCTCTTACTGATCAAAGGATACTTTTTATTAACTTTAAAATGTTTTTCACATTAAGCAATAGGTATAAACATTTTAGAAAAGATTTTAAACATAAGGCTAAGTTTGATAGAGATTCCTAAAAATCCCATTTTACAATAAATTCCAGAAATTGCTATAATCTCTATGTATTTTTTTCATGATCAATGTTAGCATCTTTCAAATAGCTCTGAAATAAAAAAAAAAACACTAAAATATTTTTATTAGAAAATTCATCATGGGTTACTATTCTACTTGGTAAAACCTTACAGAGTTCCTAAGGTTTTGGAGTTGCTTAAGCTCTCTTTGGGTGCAATTTGTGTTCACAGCCCCTGTGGTACTATATATTCCTTGTTCAACAGCAGATCTGAGTTAAACAATGATAGCACAGTAACTGTAAAAATGGGAAATCAGAAATTGAGCTCTTATTCTTAAAAACAAACACATATTTTAGTCTGCATGTTCAGGAGCCAATGGTACGTCAGGAGTTCTCTATGTTAACTTCCCTCTTGAATATAATATGTGGTAGGTAATAAAATGTACTCGTTGAAGCTTACACATTATTAAAAATTAATACTAACATCAGCATTTGTTACAACTTAAACCTACAAAAGTTCCCCCCCCACCCCCGGTGGAGGAATGTTTCATTGCTGACATTATTTAGAATTACTGTTGTGTGGCAATAATAAAAAAAAGATCTACTTTTAGTTGCTTTTGCTAGTTTTCTGATTCTCTGCATTCATTATACCCACTTCTTTCTTATACACAAGCTGGACTGCTCCCGCCATCTAGCCCTTATTAAAGCCATGACCATGAAGACTTATGCTTTTCGTTATGTGCCTCATTTACCTGGTTTTAAATACATGTTTTCTATGATTTGATTGTGGCAATTGACCATATTACAATAATAATGTGACAGCATGAAATACCCTTGAAAACCTAAGTAATAAAGTTTTAGCAACAGAAACGTGGAAATTTGAGACCTCCAGAAAAAGAGACAAAGGTGCTGGCTGGAGGAGATGGCTGAAGGTACAGGTCTCCTGCAGAGCACAGAGCAGCTAAATGTTTCTTCTGCAGCTACAGCCCAATACAAGGAAAGGCATCTCTTTAACTGGTAGTTGTAATCTCCTTTTACTCCAATGATTTAGACTATTAATGGCAGGAAGCTCTTGTGGCTTTAGTGTGAAATAAGATCCCTCATAGCTACCTTGGCCAGGCTTTAAATATGTGGAGTTGAGTGCCAGCCATTTCATCATATGGATATAATAACCTCAATGTAAATTTAATAACAATCAGGCCCTAAGGCCTTTCGATTCATTAAAGCAGCAGCAAATGTCATGGCATATTATCACAAGGTAATGAGTGATGATTTCGTGTTAATTATATTTCAGTGTCCAATTTGTTTGAACTTCCTCATACTATATTTTGTCCTTTGGGTTGCACAAAAATGTTTTCAGTGCAAGTGGTATTAAATCTGATAAAAATTTAAAATCCATTGATGTCATTGTTCAGTGCACACTTTTTCACCAGATCAGAGAATATGTATTTTTTGAAAGAGGAAGATTTTGTACAAACTTTTTTAAAGTACGAGGCCTCAAAATTTTCAAAATATTTTGTTTTATTGTTATTATTTAAAAGGAAAAACAGACAAACAAATGGGGCTTATCTTGCATTTCTTACTAACAGCTGCACTCAACCTATGTCTTTTACACAGATGGAATTTTCACCCTAAAGTGTTCATAGTAAGATTCCTCTACAGATCATCTTCTTAGAAAGAAAATGGCCTTCACATAAATATAGTAGATTTCTCAAGTAGATCTCTTCCTCATCCCCAAGGAGTATTCCTCTGTAACTATCCGAACAGAAGTTTTCAAAATTGATGTATCCGAATTGCTGGACAGGGAACAAGAAGTTTACATAAAATTTTCAATTTATTTCTTTCTGGGTCACTTCCAACTAAGACATTTGAATTTTGTAGCTTTAAGATTAGTCCATATTCTATGAAAGGCAAGATGCTTCATTATGTCCTCAAGTCTTAATGGATTTGTTCCAAATGAGACTGAGAAAAAAATAGCTATTTTGACAATTAGTTCATAATGGCTGTGCAGGTTGAAACAGATATTTTGGAGTGGATGGGGGACGAGAAGGAAATGGCTGTTGCGATCAGTATGGCATAGCGGAAAGAGACTACTGGTGAGAATCCAATGTGTATTCTAATTTCTGTTTCTCTAACTCTAATTGTGAGCAAGTTCCTCACCCCTTCAGTGCTTATTTATGAAAATGGAATTGTTGATGCCCATATGTCGATCAGATGCATTTGGCTGCAATTAAAAGAAAATACAATCTTAACTGATAGACACAAGGATGGGAATTTATTGGTACCAGGACAGGTGACCAAGTCCGGAATTGGTGGGGCACTTTATTTCTGGTTGGATTCAGGAGTTTAACAAATGTTAGCAGTGGTCTAATTTATTTCTCTCCCTGCTCTGACTTCTGAATCTCTACTTCCATCAAGGCTATCTTTCCCTCAAGAAGGAGCCACATTTCAGCTGGTGGGAAAGCACTTCTTTGCCAGCTGTCCACACAATCCTCCTGATATGCAACTCCTCTGACTACCTAGGAACAAATGCCTCTAGACAGGGAAGTAAAGATTTCAGACTGGTTTTGCCAGAGCCCAGCCTTACCCCTTGGGTGGTAGGGGCAGCTAGCTGACCTTAAAGCCTGTAGGGGAAAAAAAAAATCATTTTCATTCCTAAAAGTCTGAGTTCTTGGCTGAGAACCATGTGATAAAAGACAGAATAACAAGAGGAAAAACAAACAGAAGTTTATTAACATGTATACCTCATGTAGGGATGGGAGATACCCAGAGGAAAGGAGTGACTCAACGAGGTGACTTAGACCTCCAGTTCATATGACATCTATAAGAAAGAACAATAAATTTTTGGAAAAATAATAGGATAAAGGAAAGCAGTTTTAGGCTTTGAAAGTAGAGATAAAAGCTAGTTAGTCAAGTTTGTTATGTAGATTCTTCTGGTGGCATCTCGAGGCTGATAGGGTCTAACGTTGTCTCCAGGTGATTAATGTTTGTCCTCTTGGTAGAGAGGGGAGGAGGGATGGAGGAACAACTAAATCTATATCTATATCTATGTCCTCATCTATATCTATATATCTAGAAATTTGAGTTCTGACTTTCAAATGTATCATATCAATAATATTACCAACTGTGATGGTAACTTGAAGATATAATCCTCAGATCCTCAAGAATAGGAAAGATTAATTCTAACAAATTAATTAATTTTGTTTTCAAATTAATTAATTAATTTTGTTTTCAAATAATCTCATCTATAATCATCAAGATATTGCATTATGATTTTCATGTTCAACTCACAGTCCAATATGCAGATGAGGAAGGTGAGCCTTGAGAGGGTAAATAACACACCCAGCATCACCCAGTAAGATTCAGAATCCAGGATTCAATTCTCTGTTCATTCAAACAACTCCCTACTCTGCTTTGCAAAACTGTCTCAAGAGCCAAGAATGTTAGAAGGTGAGAAAATAGCATGATTTTCCTCCATGTTTTGAGGCATAGGACATTCAGCAGGTCTTTACAACTTAATGTAAAACTGTGTGTGCTTTTTTTCTGGAATAGGAGCCACAGCTGCCATCAGCGCCTCCAAGAGTCCATGTCTCCAAAAATGTTTAACAATATTCATTTACTTCTCATTCTACAGATGAATACATGGGAGGTCAGAGAGGTTAGGAGACTACATTAAGGCCTTGCATCTTCTTCTTTATTCCATTATGGTGCCTGAGACATCTCACATGCCTGACCTGTGCAGGGCTGAGAACACAGAGATGGTGTCACAGTTTGAGGAAGGAAGAGCATTGTACAGGAGACTTAGAAAGCATCTTCTCATCTCCTAGGACCACTTGGTGTACAATCTCTCATGCTTGTGGCAGTTTCCTCCACTTGACATGCCCCTTCTTGGTCAGTCTTCTCAAAAGTACACCATGAGCTCATTTTGTTTCATTCATCTCTGCTTAGCACAGGTCCTGGCTGGGTAAAAACCCACTGAAAGACTCCAGTGACTCCTTCGCGTTGTCTTGAACCATAGGATGTAAATGATAAGGGTGGATATTTGTCAGACAGTTGTGGGGAGAAGATGGTAAATTCATGATAGAGGAAATGCTGCCACTGGACCTCCAGCTTTCCCATTTAGAACCACTGAGCTATGCCCATCCCCCCAGAAAATGAGATCTAGTTGACATTGGCCTCAGGTGTCCTGTCTTCCAAGTCACTAGCCAGTGTTGGAGGTATCACCATGTACTTACATTTATTTTCATTCAGTTTTTTCCAGGCACCCATATTATATATCTAGCTTTGACTGCCAGGTAGGGACTGCATAGGTTTTGGGGATGGTGGTTTTCTCATAGGACAAGTGGGTTAAAAAGTGAGCTCCAGAGACACATCACCTGGATTTAAATCCTGACTCTGCCCCCTCTGGGTTAGAGCAGCTTCTCAGCTATCTGTGGGTCAGTTCCCTCCTCTGTAAAATATTACCTTTCTCATATGATTGTAGGGAGTTGATTCATGAAAAATGCTTAGCAGAGTGCCTGGGTCATGCTAAGCGCTCAATGAATGTTAGCTATTATTATTGCATTTCACTGATTCTCCCCTAGTTCTAGGAGGAGTGAGTTGAACATAGTATATCTTTAATAGTGACTTGAATAAAGTTAAATAATAATAATTTTAGAAGGTTTTTAAGGAACCTAACACCTTGGTATAAAACTAAAAATAAAGAAAGAAAGAAAGAAAATTACAAAATTGCATTTAGTGTGTACAGGGTAACATTTTAATGAATGAAATTTTAGTTTGATGGGAGCTTCCTGTATACAAGGCCCAATCCTAGGTTCTGGGTGTCCAATTCATCTATAAGTTGCAGACTAGCTGGGGAGACAGACTATAACCAGATCATTATACAACAGAGGGATAAATGCAGGGGCAGAGATAAGTGCAGACCAGAAACTAACAAGGAGGTAGTGGTGACAGGGGGTGGCAGGCCGTCACAGCAGTGGAGCAAGCCTTCCTTCCACAGAGATGTGCTGTCTGCATGGAACTGGATATCCACAAGACCAGCTTTGCAGGAAGGCTTTTAGGAAAATCTTTAGCATTCCTCCCCTTCAACCTCAAGAGTTTTTACCTATGTTTTTAGAGAGAAATACACTTATGCTCAATATCTCAGTAATTGTTTATTTGGTCTCAAGATAAGCAGGGCTGCAAGGTAGCATTGGTGGCCTGATAAGAAACAGGCAATGGCTCAAAGGGCTAACTTCACTCTTATTTAATCTTTCAATTGTTGAATCTGATTTGCTCCCTTCAATTCTGTTTCCGTTAATGCATGGGTTTATGAGCCAAAGACAACTGACGTGGGTTGGTGAACCATGCCACAGTGATGATAATAATAACAATAGCTATCATTGTTGAGTACATCCTACACGCCAGGCACAGTTCTAAGAACATTGTCGGGATGAATTTATAAACAACCTGACAATTAGGTATTGTTTTTATTCCCATTTTACAAAGGATAAAAGTAAGAGGTGACAAGCTCGAAAACTTACCTCAGGTCATGGAGGGTGCCAGAGTCCAGGTCTCAAATCCCATTTGTAAAGCTTCTATCTTATTGCCTCTCTTTGCAGTCAGGGCTCACATTCACCAGGAAGGCGAGCAATTCAAACTCTCTGCTACTTGAAATTCTGCATATTGGGGGCTTCTTATACCAAGGCTGGCTTTCTGTTAGGGTTTAAAGCCTGAGAAAGGAGTGGTCCAGGGTGATGACTGACCTTTGGTATTGCTGAATATT
This sequence comes from Orcinus orca, assembly GCF_937001465.1. Lineage (NCBI taxonomy): Eukaryota > Metazoa > Chordata > Mammalia > Artiodactyla > Delphinidae > Orcinus > Orcinus orca. The sequence goes on along the minus strand of NC_064565.1, from coordinate 13,954,735 downwards.
CAGATCTGTTAGTTGATGACCTTGTCAAAGAAATACACATGTCCTATCTCGGGTGTAAAGGAGGGGGGCCATCACAAGGTGCTGATAAGGAAGGGAAGGTCTGGAATATGAAGGCTCCTCTTCCTGAGAGAGGACTGTCTTCCCCTCAACTTTAATTTATAATTTACCTCTCCACATCCTTCAGATTTAGAATTCTTACATAATAAAAGAAAATACAAGAAGGTATACTAAAATAGAGAAGAAAGATGGAGATTATACTTTTGGAGTCAGATTCTACTTACTCTCTAGGCAGCTTCAAGCAAATTATTTCTATTTCTCTGAACTTTCATTTTCTCACCCATAAAATGTGCATGAAAATGAGACCTTTCTCATAGAGTTGCTTTGAGGATTAAAATGAGATAATCTATGGGCAGTGCTCCTCAGAGTGCATTGTACTACTGTGCTGCTGCTACTTCTCTCTCTCTCTGTTAATGGTGATAACACCACTGTCACCATCCCCATCATCACCATGACCACCGCCATCACCACTATCACCACCATCACCATCGCCACCATCCTCACTACTACCATCACCACAATCACCATCACCATATCACCTTCACCACCATCAACATTATCACCACCATCAGCATCACCACCATCACCATCACCACCACTATCATCATCCCTATCACCATCACCACCATCATCACCACCACAACTATCACCATCATGACCACCACTATTATCTTCCTGTCATCATCATCATCAACATCATCATCATCACAGGTAACATTACCCCTGACTGGCTCTTTCCTGTCTTGTACGATAAGCAGATTGCTATAGAAGGGCAGAAAGGGTCATGGAAGGAGGCCTGCATGGCGAGTTGGGGGGATAGGGTTGTGTTTGTTCCCAGACACTGCCACTTGCAGTGATGCAGACAAGGCACTTAAAATTTCTGAGCCTCCTTTTAAAAAAAAAGTCATAGGAATAGCATGAATTCTTGTATCATATGTATTGATGAAATAACACATTTTAGAATAATAATATATATAATACACATAATAATGTTTTTATATATATATATATATATATATATATGAAATACATTATTATAACATGCATAATGAATAATACCAAGCACTGGACTTTCCAGGATGTGGTCTTCTCCTCGCAGGAGTGTAGCTGCTTAGCTAACCAAGTATCTATAGCTGTCCATGAGGACACAGTTGAAGTCAGAAGAGATCCAGAAAACCCAGAACCTTGGAGCAGGTGCATTTTGTCAGATCAGCATCAGTGACCCTGGTCCCTATCCTATTTCTTGAATTCTCACAATGAGAACCAACTGGGACAAAAAAAAGAGCTTGAGATTTAGTAGTTGGTAGTTATTACCATTAATGGTAGTTTTTATACTGAGGAGATTTCATCTGAAGTCCTCTCTACCTAGCTGTTGATGTACGATAGTTTTTATCATTCGTTCAGTGTATGCTTGTGCCCTAAATGCACTGACAACTCCCTTCATCTTTTTACCTGTTTCCTTTCTGGTTTCAGCTCCTTCCGAGATCACTTTTGCCATTGATGTTGGGAATGGCCCCATAGAGCTCATAGTCCAGTCCTCTTCTCCTCTGAATGACAACCAATGGCATTATGTCCGGGCCGAGAGGAACCTCAAGGAGACCTCACTCCAGGTGGACAACCTCCCAAGGATGACCAGGGAGACCTCAGAGGAGGGTCATTTCCGGTTACAGCTCAACAGCCAGCTGTTTGTAGGTAGGGGACATCTTAAGGTGCCCTGTGTGCTAAAAACCCTACAAAACCACTGTGGAACCAGGCCCAAGGAAAATTACTATTTTAATTTAGACCTGGGAAATGATTAAAATATTCCATAAGGCATTTATAATTATAAACGTAATTTCGCAGATTCTTCCTTACTAGATTTATTAGCTACAACAATGGAAGATTATGTCATCTCTTAGCAAAGTTTGAGGGGGTTTCAAACTCTATTTGTATTTTTTCTCCTTGTACATATTATATTCTCAGATGTCCGGGAACCTCTATTACTTTTCATCCCTATAATCAAAACCTACTCTTAGAAAAAAGGATGTATCAGCTATTTAAACCTTATTAGAAGTTGACTTTAAGTCAGTGGGCTACCATTCACCCTTCCTATTGATACCTGACTCCAGATAATTATTGATAACCATGTAATGAAATACATTACAGCATCTCCAAGGGATTTAGGGCATCAGTAATATGGTGGTGGAGGGAGCTATTTGTTTTTAAACTGCGAGCTTCTTTGATACTCCCTGAAATCAACGTCGCTTAGGCGGCTGCCTGATAACTTGCACAGAAAAGCAGCCCTGGTCCCTAAGCAGACGTCTCTCCACTGGTCATTTCCACCATGAGACTCAGAATCAACCTTTAGATAAGTTGTTCCTCTGAACTGGCTGCCACTGCTGGCAGTAGGGCCTGGGAAGGCTCAAACATCATTCACTGAATCATTCATTCATTCCATAAGCAGTCAGTGAGCACCTAAAACAAATCAGGCACCTCGTCAGATGGTGGGAATTGAAAGATGACTTGTGCAATGAAACTTCTTTTCAAAGAGCTCACTCTGTGTGTGTGTGTGTGTGTGTGTGTGTGTGCTGTGCGAGAGAGACAAAGAGGCAGAAAGAGAGAGGGAGAGAGAGTTTAGCCACACTAGTCCAGGTAGGAAACGTCTGCCTTATAGCTACAGTTTAGAAAGGATTTTTTGAAAGTAGGTTGAGCAGGGCTTATAAAGCTTTAAAAACAAATAGAGTTGTAAATGTTAGGGATATTGTATTATTAGCAAAACCAAGGCACTGCTCTTACATAAAACTTGAAACTCAGATGCTTAGAACAGTAGCATAAATTAGTTGTAAAATTTGCCAGTATACCCAGATTTACTTTTCTTTCCTTATGTATTTATTTTACCAATTCTCACACTACATAGCTTTACTGCTAGTAATGAAATGCCATCAGCAATCAATGGGTGTTTCTTACTTGCTTCTTTTAAGTTTGGGTTTGTGCAACTTTTAACTCTGAGGAAATCTGTCACTAAGACCATACCAGCTAAAAGAAAAGAAGTAAGAGAATCTGTAATCTCTCTTTCCAACAGGAATCATATTTCTTTCTTCATCTATCATGTTTTACCTATCCATCAGAAGCTCAGATATAAGTGATTAAAAATGATTTTATGATGAAAAAGTACTCAATTAACCTACATCAGTGATATGATTTAGTATTAAAATATTTTTTAAATTTATATTGATGTTTTCATTCTATTTAAACATCACATTTTATTGCTCTGAATAAGATTGCTAGTCATCAATATTTAATGTCTTTTTTGGTGTAATCAATTCAAGTAGTTTGCAATTTTCATAAATTATATTCCATGCCAAAGTTTAATTTATCTTCAGGCAGTACTGATGAATCTTTCTGGCTGAAAGGTGTATATAAAGATGGAATTTTTTTAATCCCTTCATGCAAATTTCATGTAGTTATGAAATTATCATATGTGAATGATCTGAATATGTGACAAACTTTGTGCAAGTCGAAAGGGAAAAGAGGCAGCTGTGTTTCCTTGCGGGTTTTTATCTCTAGATGTTTCTGTTAACTGATCACAAATGCAATGAGTAAGAGCATATCTAGGGGTTTGGAGAGATACCTTGCTCTAGCTGGAGCCAAGGTCAGCTGCAGCAAGAGCACCTGCTTCTGGTATGTTTCTTCCCAACAGGCTCCATCTCAGATGGTACTCTGATTTATTGAATTTGTCTTTATGTACTTGAAGAAGAAAAACATGCTGTTGGAGGCCATTTTAGTTTGTTGGTTTGAATTTTGTTGTTTAGTGTTCAACCTGTTTAGAAGTGTCAGGTGGCCAAAAAAATTGAAGTCCCAATATTTCCAGTTTGTATGATTCAGTGGTTTAAAAAAAAAGGCCTCTACTTAGCTAGAGCAGCCAAAATGACGAATTGCATTCTCTATCATTCAGAAAATTTGAGTCACTGGATTTTTATATTTGCTAGGCAGAAAAAGATATGATTGTGGTGTGCTGTTTAAAATTTTTTTTAATTAAAGTATATTTGATTTACAATGTTGTGTTAATTTCAGGTGTACAACAAAGGGATTCCGTATACGTATACATATACACATTCTTTCCCAGATTCTTTACCCACATAGGTTATTGAGTATAGTTTCCTGTGCTATACAGTAGGTCCTTGTTCATTATCTATTTTTACTGGGATAGATTGATTGTGACAGTACTTAAATATTAATTTGGATATGTCTGTCTAGATACCTTTTACCTCTGAAGGATCTTTCAGTCAAAACATAGCATCGTTCAAGTATGGTAATCACTGGCATTGCTGCTGTGCTTGTGAGTGCTTTCCGAGTAGCAGAAACAGGTTGAATTTTATAGAATGGATATATCTCTTAGCACTGCCCCTGTCATTGGAATGTGACAAGTTGAAGTGCTGATACCTGAGTCAATGCATGCTGGATTCCCAGAATCACTATTTTAACTTCAAGCTTTTATTTCCCTGATAGTTAGGGACAATTGCAACCATGCCATTTCACTGGTCGCATTTCTTGAATAGAGTAGGAGAAGCTTCATAACACAGAGCTTCTGAAATGTGCACTGCAAGCTTGGGGTAGTTTCAGCTTTAAAACTCTTGGCAGTATCATCCCTCGCTTTGCTCTTCCCTACTAGCTTTTCAAGTTAATATGAGGAAAAGGCAAGAGAAATCCAAGAACTAGCACTTATGGCTGAAAATGAAATGAAGAGATCTGGGTAAGAACTCCAGGTCAACTGCCAACAGGCCATGGGACCCTGGTAGAGAAATAACTAGTCTAAGTGGATTCATTGTCTTTATTATTTGCAGAATGAAATAGATGAGTCTGGTAACTGATCCCTTACAACTTGAGGATGTCCCATCTCCATCTGTATATTAAGCATGACAATCATCCTTACCCTCATGCCCATGTGGATGTCACAGCAAAGAAAGTATTTCTTTGTCCCCAAATCTGACACCCCATCTTTCCAAATATGTTGCAATTATAGAATGGACATTTTGTAAAGCTGTGAGCCTGTGAGTCTCATTTTTGTGTTGCTTTACTTTCTTCTTATCTTTTTGGCCTTTTATGGACCTTTTTCTTTATTTTTTCTTTTTTTTGGCTCAGCTGCTTTATTTGTGTCAAAAACTGAAGTAACTCCCACTTAGAACTCCTTGGGGGAAGTATTTCACTGACTTGGTAAATCATAAAGTTGAAGCGATTTCCCCCCTACCTACGGTGCTGCTCCTAATTCCACACTGGTTGGGAATTATTATTATTATTTTCAGGTGAAGCGTGTCAAAAGCGAGGTCAGCAGTGAAACCAGGAAAGGTGGGTCTCATTTGCTCTCTGCCCTGACGCTTCAGAAACTGCTAGTCTCTTTGTGGAATAGTCACTTATATTTACACTTGCGAGTGCCCCACAAGGATGGCTTTCCTGACACAGGCCAGCAGAGTTTTCTGTCTGGAAGATGTACTGTGTCTCAAAGCACAGGAGGAGATACACATCCTTTTCATGTTAAGGAAGAACTGGAAAATCACCTTTTAGCATATTTGTTACATAAAACCATTGCACATGGAGGATGTCAATGGTGAAACAAAAAGTAAAGAAATTGTCTTTTCAGCATCCTATACATTTCTGATGATAAGGTCTGATTTACCAACAAGTTTATTTTTTCAAAGTTAACTAATATGTCAAGTATACTTGAATCATCTTAGTAAAAAAATTAGCTTAGTAAAAAAATTAATACATGAGTTCTGATATTCCCCATAGTAGTTAAATAAGAGAACGTGTCCTGATTCGTTTAAGAAGTTTTAGGAGACCTCAGATCACTAGCGGGCAAGTCCCGTGAATGCTTTGCTTCCTTGTTATCTACCAAGTGGCAGTCACTCAACGCTTCTACAATGAAAAAAAAAAAAAAAAAAAAATGAGGAAGAGCCACCTGCTTCCTCATGCATTTTTTTTTCCCCCAACACCACTTCTGCTCCACAAACAGATTCTTAGAACTTGAAAGTGCTTTGAAGGAACACTGGTTCTTTTTATTTTCGGAGAAGTGAATGATTAAATGACCCCTTCCACAAAATTTTGTCTCATCTTGCAAATATTGAGAGTTGAGTACAATGAACCCATCCCAATAGCCCATGTTAGTATTTTCTGCCCCCTAATATTCCAAAACCCTTTTGGAAATGTTTATCTACAATCTCTTATGCTTTAATTGAAGCTCATTTCATCCTATACTGGCCGCATTAGATTGGTAATGTGACATTGAAGGAGAATGTACAATTTTCTTGTACAGTTTCACTTTTTTAAGTTTTAATTCTGCCTTTGACAAAACATATCTCAAAGCATACTATCTGTTTTTGAAGAAAGGTACAACATGGCATCATGTTCTCATGCAGCCCAGGGAGAAAAGCCCTGAGATTTGGACCTCACAAAAACTCAACCGTAGAAGCAGTTATTCTAGTTACTGTGGCACTGCCATTCATCAAAATCTGTAACTCAGTAAAGAAAGAAAACATTAAGACAGCACCGTTCATGTGGAGCTAGGGTGATAATTATAAAACGAAATTCAAGCCAGATATTTCTGGAAAATAAAACAGTACACTCTGGATGTTCAAGGACCCAAACTGAGGGAGGTGAGAAGTTGTTGTGTCTTTTCCAAAGCCAAGGCGCCATTGAGCTGATGTAACCAGGACAACCAGGGAAGCTCCAGTTTAGAAAAGAGTGGGCCCAGCCTGGCATACTGATGCTGCAACACTGCCGATAACCTGTTTCCATTTCTCCAAGGCTCTGGAGACAAAGCTGATGACTCAGAGGAGGAGGTGAGAAAGCCTTGGAGCAGAACAATGGTGGGGAAGAAGATGTAGTCAGAACTCTCTGAACATGTTATTGGTAGATTTACACTCTGTTCTCATTGTGTTACCAAGTTTCTTCTGATTTAGAGAGAAAAGGATTTGGCTTCAGAGACACTTGAGTTGGGGAAGGCAATTTTGTAGAAGAGGTGAGAGATGCCATGTTTTAATTCAGCTTCCTGCTTCACCATCCATGTCTCAGGCTGAAGGGTGAGGGTCGTCTCAGGCCCCTGTGTAGAGAGGCTTAGGAACGTGCGTAGACTAGGATGTGCTGCCCAGGACCACATTCAAGAAGGCCCTGCTGCTGGGAGTGCTCTTGGAAGACAGTCTCCCTCTGCCCCTTCAGCTACTGCATCTCTTCAGGACAAGGTCCCGTCCTTCCAGGGAGGTCCACAGACAATAATCACTTGAGTCCAGGGTACAAAGGCACAACCATTTTGGTCCAAAGAAGCATATCTCTGATGGACTTTTCTAGCTCCAGCACTCTCTGTGGGGCTGTTCTAGACTGTCAGACCTGCGCCAGAGCTCACTCCTTTGCCCACTTCTGCTTCCTGACTCTCTGGCTCAAAAGTGTGGTTCCCAATGGTTCCCCCTGAAAAACATCCTGCCCCTTTAACTTCATCTCACAGCCTGTTTGCTGGAGAACCCTACCTGAGGCACAATCACATGGATGTATTGTGCAGTACACACACACACACACACATTTTTTAATCAACGTAATTTTTTAAGATAAATTTCTTTTTCATTCCTCCCAAGAATTAACCATAAAAGAATGCCTCCTTTTCTCCCACTTTCTTCTCCAAAACACCCTTTAAATTCAATTGCTTCCTTAGAGTCGAGTTTGCATTTTTTGATTCACATTCTCTTGATGGTCCTGACTCTCAAACTAGGATGGGCAACCCCACCCTTGATCTACCTGGCAGACTCCTCTTCAATCATGTTTACAAAAGACTAAAAGTTCTGTAGATACCTTAGTATTTTATTATTATGTTATTACTAGCCCCAGTTATTGTGCACTGTGTGATTAAGGCCTTTCCATAAGTTTCATATTTTCTAATGATAAGTAACACCATTTTAACTGATCCTGGTAGTATGTGTTAAAATCTAATCTTCCAAAAGCTAAAATGAATTTCAGGTGAACAGAAAATAAACATGAGTCAAAGATTTTATGTCACTCTAATTAATGAGGAAGCCATTAAGATGTCACAATCAGTTCAGAGAGCATCTAAAAAGCTGGCATATGTACAGAGAATTTAACAACACGAAAGTTAGAATAAAGTTGTAGATTTAAATATAAACCGTTGCTCACCAGGCCATCTTCGGAGTTATCTGTTACGCTGGAAAGAAATTATCTGCATCTCCACTGGACAAATATCATCCACTTTTTGCTTTATTTCCAAGTTTCAGGTAATTTTTCTGAAAGGAGAGAGTTGCTTCCCACATTTGATGACGTATCCCTAGTCATATAGCAGCCATCACTTCCACAAAAAAAGCTGGAATAAGAAAGAACCCCAAAGTGATTACTGCACACATGCATCAGAAAGTCAGGACAATGTTAGTAGACTGGATTGTGAGAACTGTTAGCCATGAATTGCCACTGTTACTATCCCGTTAGTGAGTTGTAGGCTCCATTTGTATTTCAGGGTCTCCTGAGCTCAACCATAAAATCACTCTAGGGCAGGTGGGACTATTAGGGAAAATTCTTAAAGCTTATACGCTTTTACTTTATTGACGTATTTCCTTGAATGGGTCTGTGGTTCAGCTTCTGAGGGAATCTCTGTTCTCAGCAGGGCCTCCCTGGAGAAAACTAATTAGAGTGATTTCCATGGGCCCCAACTTCCAGGAAACCCTGAAGCTGCTGTCATCTGGGGAATGACTTGGCCTGGCAGCCAGCCTGGAAGAAGCAAGTAGCTTCTCTGCTGACTCTAGAAAAGACCTGGAGCTCCTATGATATTTCTTATCCAGTTGCTCTTGCAAGGAGGGTGACAGTGATTTACTCAGTGATTTTTCATCTTCAAAAACGGTGGCAGACGGAAGCAAAGTGAGGGATGACTGTGCTCTCATCTTTGCGAGTTGGGAGATGGGACTCATCTGGTCAAATTGGCTCCTGTCACTATTCCAGACTCTGTGATGAGGATTATGGCAGACTTTCCTACCACATCATCTTTTTTTTTTTTTTAAATCATTTGACAGAACATTTTTTTGTTTTTTAATTTTTATTTTATGATAGAGTGTAGTCGGTTTACAATGTTGTGTTAATTTCAGGTGTATGGCAAAGTGATTCAGCTATACATATAGATATATCCATTCTTTTTCAGATTCTTTTCCCCTATAGGTTATTACAGAGTATTGAGTAGAGTTCCCTGTGCTATAAAGTAGGTCCTTATTGTTTATCTATTTTATATATAGTAGTGTGTATATGTTAATCCCAACACCTAATTTATCCCTCCCCCTCACATTTCCCCTTTGGTAACCATAGGTTTGTTTCCTATGTCTGTAAGTCTGTTTCTGTTTTGTAAATAAGTTCATTTGTATCATTTTTCCAGATTCCACATATAAGTGATATCATATGATATATGTCTTTCTCTTTCTGGCTTACTTCACTTAGTATGATAATCTCTAGGTCCATCCATGTTGCTGCAAATGCCTGCCCCATCATCTTGATATTCTCTCAGGGGTATCTCCAAATGAGATGCAAAGCAATAATTCAGAGGCTTCTTTAGCAAGACAGTTGGACCACTACATCAGACACCTTGAACTGTGGTGGAACTAGTTCCCTACTGCTCCACAATTCTGTGGGCAACAGAAACAGGCCCAATTCAATTGCTTGCTTGTTTCCTTCGCCTCCCTCTGAATTGTAAATAATAACCAAATGGGGATTTCTATAGAACATCCATATAGTGCTCTGAATGGGCAAAATCTTGTGCCCTGCCACCATTCTGCTAAAAAGAAGGCAAATGTTTGTTTTTGGTCTGTAGTCTTGGGAAAAAAACAGTCTTTGCAGAAAACCCATACATACTCCAACCCACCCCACAGGCACAAACATGCTGATTCTGGGAAAAGTGTTTGCTAATATCCAAATACCACATATATTAATAAAGAATTGTTAGAGATATACATAATTCTATAACAAGGAGTTTCTTTTGAAACTTGAAATAATTTCTTAAATGCCTCTAAAATAGATAAGCAGGATTATGCATGATATACATAATAAATGAAAACATTTATTTTAAATTATACAGTCAGTACACAAATACATGTTTGCTGTAAAATTATTCAATAATAATCTTAGGGCTCTTCTTAGAGACGACCAATATTAGCCTAGTATGACACTTTCCAGGCATCAAAGTAGTTACATACATTTAACTACCCTTAGGAAACACCATACAATGTTATTATTTGTGGATATATTTACTTAATCAATATACTTCTGTGTATTATACCACAGCTTGCTTGCTGTATTTTTGTTTTCGTTTGCTTTTTTACTTAATGTATGCCATGGGAAACTTAGCATGTCAGTATAAATATCATATTATTTTAATCTGCTATATAATATTTTATCTAATATTTTTAGTTTTTGTGTCGTTGTTTTGTTTGTTGTCATTTTTATGTCTTTATTGCATGTGGAATTTGTTTAAGGTTTTGAGGTAGGATTGTAATTTTGTTTATTTCCCCAAATATTATTTGTCATCTCCATTTATTTCATGGTTCCTCTTTTACCTAGTTACTTGGACCTCCAGTATATATTATAAGGTTTAAAATCTCTCTGTGTAAAGAATGTATTTCTGAATTTCCCACTCTGTTTTATTTACATAGTTCTTTTCCAGGTGCTGTGCCAACATCATACTTACAGAACATATTTTTTTTTAATTTTTTCAATACTTTAATACTTTAATAATCATTAAGGTATACATAATCATAACTTTAGCAACTGTACATTTTGATGCTTATCAGAAATGAATTTTACATAACAAAAAGGAAGAAGCTGCCAGGACAGCACAATTGCAGTCTCTACCCCAGGCAGCAGACACTGGGTACAGAACATATTTCGATCTTGATTAGGACGATCCCTCCCCTCGACCCCACAAACACACCTGATTCCTTTTCTTAACACTCTGTTAACTATTATCTACCACCTTCTTTATGGATTTTAGAATTAGCTTTTCATGTTCTATGAAAATAATTTTTCTTGAATGTTACAAATTTTCTTGGGTTATTGACTGGGATTGTATTGCATTAAAGGAAATAATTATACATTGCTAAATTATATGGAAACACGTTCCATCTCTTTATTTATTCTTTATGAGCCAAGGTAAATTGTTATTACTTTCTTTTTTATAGCCATAGATCTTAAGTTAATTTCTAGATGTTTGGCTGCTTTTGTTGTTAAGTAGGATTTTTTTCTTGCTATCACATGGTCTAATTGGTTATTGTTGCTCTATAGGACCATTATTGATTTGGTATGTTGATATTTATACCATCCACATTCTTATACTTTAATTTTAATTGTAATAATTTGCCATTATTATTTTGGGGGGATATTATAGATATACAACTATATTATGTGTGCAAATAATGAAGTATTAGTAATGACTATGTATAAAGCCAAATTTAATATTTCTGGGTATAATCATCCCCCAGCTCCATTTGGAATATTTATTTTAAAATGTGGGTAAGGCCAATGATAATAATGCTTTAATGGCCCTCGATAAGTGTGGCTGAATTCTTCTTCAAAAGTTTTTCACAGCATTCATTTCTACCAAAAAAACGAGGGAACAATTTCAATCTGTTGTTAACTGATTCTAAATCATCAACAGACCCTTTTCCAGTTTTCTGAGGAGACTTGGTATTCTGTTTGGGTACCACAGTTTGTGGTAAGGGTTAAATCAGAAAATGCCTATGAAATGCAATGGGTAAAGGTGCTTGATAAGAAGTAAGCTCTTAGTTCAAATTGGCTCTTACTATCACTATTTTACTTTGTAGACATCCAGTTAGTGCCACCTGCATTTTTACATCGTGTGTGTTTATTGATTCCCGTATCTGGCAAAACATAACCAGATGCATGCCTTATCCTTAGGGAAATTATGTTTTGGAATTAAAGCCACCACTAGGATTTCCTTCTGATACCAAGATTCTGCCAGTTGAAGGGGCAGGATAAAAACAGAAGATAACTGTTGGTTAGTGCATTTGTTTTTATTCAGCATATACATGCTAAACCTGCTCCCACTTTAGAATTTGAAATCTAGATGGCAATACACCTGCACTTCACTCGACTCTTGACTTTAGGCAAAGTAGTTGATATAGAAAACAACTGCTCCAAATTCAAGAAGAGAGAGAGAATGACACCGCTTATTTTTGTGAAATGGGAGCCCAACCTGGCACATTCAACGTTGTTCCAAAAAAAGAGTTCAGCAAAGGAGTTTTGTTTGAGCATGTATGATCAAGACAGCAGGCACATATGGGAAAAACAGAGGCTCTTGTTCAAGGAGGGCCCAAGGAATTGAGATGTTTCTCTGGAAGCAATGAGCATTTGTCGAGCTGACACATGGAGGTTTTCTAAGACAGGTTTAGAATGATCATGGTAACATTTTTAAGAGTTGATTCATACTCAGTCCAAGGAATGAGCACACTTGATACCAAGGGCCAACAGAAGAGAGTCATACAAAATTGCTTCTAGCTAGGCTGGTGAACTAATGGTCTAAGAAGACAAATGCATATGTGTATATTACTAGGTGGGAGCAACCATGTAAGAGATGAGAAAAAGCAAGTAGAAGCAGCACTTAGTTGTAGTACTGACCCAAATTGTTACTGAAAGTGGAGTCTGGCTCCTCACCACTTGAAAGCCAGTACTCGAGAGGCAAGGTTGGTGGAAAGGAAAGTTTGCTTTATTTCAGAGACTGGCAACCGGGGGAGAGAGCGGACTCATGTCCAAAGTGACAATCAGTGGGCAAGAGCTTTTAAAGGGGAGTTTCAGGGTTTTATAGGCAGAGGGAGGGGCTACGTGCAGAAACAGCACAGTCAGCTCTGGCAGTCATCTTGAAATTGGTCATGCAGTGGTCTCATCAGTGTCATCTTGATTGTTTTGAGTACAGCTAATCTTCAGTTCCAGGATCTGTTTGTTCCTATTTCTTTGACACCAGTTTTCGGAATTGTGGCAGCTTATGTCATGGCTACAATCTGGGCATCATGTAGTTAACTTCTTCCACCTGGTGGGGGTTTCAGTATCTACAAAACATCTCACAGGATACGGCTCAGAATATTATCCATAGCCCTTGAAGAGGAACTAAAGGTCCTTGACTTTGTTTAATGACTAAACGATTATTATTTTGTCCTATTTGACTGTTTTTCTTCGCTTCTGCATTTTCTCACTTCTCTGATTAAATTTTTTCTTTGACTAAATTTTTCTACACACAAGAGGCAGGCAGAGAATATGAGGGCAGGCAGGACCATAGGATCTTGCTCCATTTCAAACTTGTCTAATCAAATATCTCATTTTAGGATTTTAGGGCTTTGAAGATATTCAGGCTTTGAAGGTCAAGAGATCCCAGTCAGACTTCTGGCTCTGCCACGTAAAATCAATTTGATTCTTGACTTTGGCCAAAACAATCTCTCTGACACTAAGTTTCCTCAACTATGTAATGTCAATAATATGAAGAATAACTTGTTTCCCACTGAGTATTGAATGAGTTAATTATAAAGTTTCTAGCATACAGCAAGTATGTTTAATTTGTTTTTAGAATTAGAAGCATTGTTTGGATTCTTAAACAGCTTGCAGATTAAGTACAAGACTCCCAAACATGACTCTCATCTGCTTTAAGGATAATGCTACATTTATTTTTGTTCCTCTTTCAATTTTATATTAAACTCTAGGCAAGAAGGAGATAAAAATATATTAGAGCATTAGCTGAAAGTCCAAATACCTGCAAGCGTCAGGAAAGCAGTCTAAATGAATGAAGTGGTCCTGGTGGGGAACGTGGCCAAGTGGAAAGGGCATGTCCTATCTTACAGGAACTTCTCCCAGTGCAGCTGGGCTTTGTCATGCAGGAGAGCAGCTTTACTGTTAACAGGTTTTCTGATTTTTCAATGAATGACTTACTAGAATTTTTTTAAATAGTTCATGTTCTATTTAATTAAATTAATTAATTAATTAACTCTGTGCCAAGCCCAGTGCTAACATAAGGGCACGGTCTTTTTTTTTTTTAATTGAAGTATAGTTGATTTACAATGTTGTGCTAGTTTCAGGTGTACAGCAAAGTGATTCAGTTATACATATTATACTTTTTTCAGATTCTTTTCCCTTATACGTAATTATAAAACATTGAGTAGTGTTTCCTGTGTTATACAGTAGGTTCTTGTTGTTTATCTGTTTTATATATAGTAGTGTGTATATGTCAATCCCAAACTTCTAATTTATTCCTCCCCACCCCCACCTGTTTGGTAACCATAAGTATGTTCTGTGTCTGTGGGTCTATTTCTGTTTTGTAAATAAGTTCATTTGTATCATCATTTTTTTTAGATTTCAAGTAGTTCGTGTTTTAAAAACATTGGCAACTAACTAAAATAAATCCTGGGTAGGCAGAAATATTGATGAAGGGACGCATGTGTGTGAGTGCCAGTGTGTGTGTTTGTGATTGCAGGGATGGACTAGAGTGAGCAGTGGAGAGTAAGGGGAAAGATGTGTGTAATACACCACATAAATACACAGGACAGGGCTTCCCTGGTGGCGCGGTGGTTGAGAGTCCGCCTGCCGATGCAGGGGACACGGGGTCGTGCCCCGGTCCGGGAAGATCCCACGTGCCGCGGAGCGGCTGGGCCCGTGAGCCATAGCCACTGAGCCTGCGCGTCCGGAGCCTGTGCTCCGCAACTGGAGAGGCCACAACAGTGAGAGGCCGTGTACCGCAAAAAAAAAAAAAAAAAAAAGAAACAAAGAAAAAAAATACACAGGACGGGAGGAGGTCCGAAGTTGAGAAAGACCATGGTCAGTGGGGAGACACTGTAGTTCAGAAAGGCTGGTGCACTGAATTCAGGGCAGGGAGTGCAGGAGGAGGGGATGAAGAGGTAAGCAGAGGCCAGATCTATGCAGTACCATCTAGGCTAAGGATTTGAGCCTGAACCTCAGGATGATGACTAGTCTCTGAAGGGCATTAAACAGGACTAGCAGGATCAAATGTTCACATCTCGTTGGTCTCTCTGATTGCTAAGCGGTGAGTCTGTGGAAGGAGTCAAGGCTGAGGGTGGTAAGATCCGTTAGAAGGTGGTGCTGATACTGACCAGGGTTCTTGGCCTACACCAATCAACAGAAATTGACTATAGAGGCCACACAAGAAATTCAGGCAAGGCTTTACTGGGACTCAGGCGGTTTGCCCACCCTTCGGTGGTGCTGTATGCAGGGGGCACACGCAGTGCCCTGCTTTGGCTCCCAGCTGTTCAGAAGTGGGGGTTGGGCTTTTTGGTATTTTTGTATCTTCTTGTCCAGAATTTGCCCCAGCTGCACATGCACGCAGTTATTTTTAGTCCCTCATAGTTTCTTTGCATCTGTTGCTTGAGGAGATGTTTGTCCAGGTGCAAGTACTGCAGCAAAGGGTCCCAGGTCCCAGGTCCCAGCCTGTTTCAGTTTAAGGGATTCAAGTGAGTGTGAGAGGGATTCAAGACATGGCTCTTGGTGTGGGAAGAAGCAGATCGATTCAGAGATACCTGGGAGGGCATATCCACAGGACAGAGTTGGGGGCAAAGGGCTGTGAGTGAGAAAGGGGAGGGAAGATTGGGGCTGCCTTTCTGTACAGTATTCAAGTTTCAGGGAAGATTCTCACCTCCATCAACACAGCACATAGTAGGTAACGTCAGAAAATGGAGAGTGCTAACCACCGATTGGGTGTGTGTGGGTGGGAAGCATCTTTCTAGAAGCATTCTATTCTTGGTCTACAATATTACCTCTCCATGAAGAAAGGAGAGCCTAATCTCTAAAGAATAAAAAGAATAAAAAGCAGTCAGGCTAAAATGGAAATTTAGTTCATTGCGCAATTTGGTTCATGTTCTTTGTGTCGTGTTTTATCAGAATCTAGGATTGAAAGGATCCCCTTGTTTGGGGTCATTCTCACCATACTCTTTATGTCTCAAACATCAAGGAGTGTATTTCTGCCAGAAAAACCACCCCAGCTACTTCTCTGTTTATAAACGTGTTGACTAAGTCACATGCAAGCAGATGTGCAATAGATCTTGCATTCTCCACCTCCGCTTAGAAGAAAAATGCCACTAACAAGATTTATGAAGAGTTATTCTAATCCACCACAGGGAGTGACTACAAAAACAAGGGGAAAATAAAACAAAACATTTGACTACATAAATCCTCCTCTCCTTATTCTACACCATCTCTAGGAAAGAAATAATGAACCTTTCCCTATGATCTGCTTGTATTTATAATTGATTTATCTTGTAGTTAAAAGGAGATTTACTCATTAAAATTGAGGCAGACAGGAGAAAGCAATGTGGGTTTGACCTTCTGGCTTGCTTGAGTATCACTTATCAGAATTGAAAATAGAGTGGAGTTTTATCACGCCTTCAGAATAAGAGACTAGATTAAAAACATTTTGTTTCAGTCTTTTAGAGGAAGCCAATGACTACCATACATATATTTATGGGTCTGATAACCTGGGGTGATTCAGAAAAGACAGAATTCTCCCTACTTCCAACCCTATTGCTAATTATTATCTTGTCCACCCTGCCAGGCTGACATGCCAGAATTATTATTATTTTTTTTTTTGCATTACAGTTTCATTTATTTAACTTACAGCTTTGTTTTTTGTTTAACATGATATTCCAGGTCAGAGATAATACATTTGGAATTCATATTTGTATCCACGTTGATGGGAATATATTTTTATCTGGTCATCTGTAAGACCAAGTTTTAATAAAATTGTAGCATGAGGGATTACACGTAAATAAGGCTCAGAAATGAGAGATATGTACAGTAAACAAATGACACATCAGTACTGCCCTTGTTTTCTTTTATTATTTTTATTTATTTATTTATTTTCCACACACACACACACACACACACACACACACACACACACACACTGTATTTTATTTTTACAAGAGATAAATCAACTGACACCAAGCATTGTAAATGGATGACCACAACAAAAGCAACAATTATTTCAATTACCAAACACGAAACACACATAATATTGACTGCCCTTGTTTTCTAACACCTTCTCCTTTCCATTAGGACACTCTGTAGACCTTGAAGACTTGAGTGTGTCCTCCATTTATCCACTTGAATGGACTTGAGGCCAAAGCATTTTATTTCCATTAGAATTTGTGTTTTGTAAGGGCAGGCTGGCCCTGTGTCTTCTCTGGGAGCTCCCAGAATTCCCAACACCAAATCAATATGGTGTTGGAATTTGGCTTATTTCTTGGTGTGTTGTCTCTCCTTACACATTTTTCTAATATCCTTTGATTTAGGTTGGTAGGATTCTAGGTTTCCAACAGTAACAAAACACTCTGTCACTTTGAATCTCCTCTGTTCTTAAATAATTTGCAACAAGCATTATGAATCTCGCTGAAACCTTCAAGATATACCCTCAGCAGAAAGTTGGGTTGCAATTCTATTCTGTATTCCAGAAGGAAAAATTTATTTTCTAAATAATAATTTGGGGGTAATCAATAGTATGTATATATATACAACCTACTAGTTCTAGCCATTTTGAGGGCTCAAGAGAAGGGATAGTGAAGACCAGTGATTACTAAGCCTTACCATGAACACATGAAATAGACTTATTCTTATTTTACAGATCAAGGAGCTGAGACTTAGGGGATCCAGTGGTCATTATGTCTAATGGGCTACTGGCATGGAGTTTGACACCATGTCTGTCCGGTCCTAACATACACCTCTTCATAGTACATGACACTCTGCTGCATAAGCTTTACAACACTCATTGCCTTTTCTAACTCAGTGCACCTAACCTACCTTGCTTCTAACTTCGCCAGAGGGACAATCCCACTCTGTGCATTCACCTTCAGATAAATGTCTGCTATAGACAAAGAGCACATTTTATTTTATTTGCAAGGAATGGGGCCATCTGAAGTTTTGTATCTTAAACGTGTCAAGTACAGGATTCCACATGAATCACAGTCTTTTATTTATTTATTTTTTGAGTTAGGGAGTTAATTTTCCAGCCAGGAAACACATGCCTTTTCCCCAGATTCTTTGAATTCCTAATTCTCACCGGAAACTAATAGAAAAGCCCAACACAGGATGCCAACAGCACAATAATTAACTATCACCACTGCTGATATTAAACCTCAAAAATGTGAACCCTGTACCTTATATATTTTTTTCCTTTTATTTTTCACTGCACAGGGGGAACATCATCAAGACAGAAAGGCTTCCTAGGATGCATACGCTCCTTACACTTGAATGGGCAGAAACTGGACCTGGAGGAGAGGGCAAAGGTCACGTCTGGAGTCCGGCCCGGATGCCCGGGCCATTGCAGCAGTTATGGCCGCATCTGCCACAACGGAGGCAAGTGTGTGGAGAAGCACAGTGGATACTTCTGCGACTGCACCAATTCACCGTACGAAGGGCCCTTTTGCAGAAAAGGTACAATAGAAACTTATGTTTTCCCCATGTGCTGTGTTTTAGTGCCTACAGGTTGTAGTGAAATCATAGGAAACCCATGCCCTAGACAGTCCTCATACAATCATTTACTCTTCCTCAGTTTCCCTCTCTTTAGAGACTCTGCATAGCTCCTTAACATAATTACATATACTCACTCTTCTTGTGCATTGATACTGGCAGTCCAGTTGAACTGGATGGATAGGAACAGGAAAACACACTTGACGTGACCTAGAGCCAGTTGAGCCCCGGGAGAGATGGACTGTCATTTCTGTTGTACTAATCTTTCCATTTCCAATTTCTCCATCCACAAATGTAATCAAAGAATTATAGAATCTAGCCTTGGAAAACCCTTAGAGACCTTGAAGCCACTGTAAATCATTTTACAAGACGGAGAGTGTAGGTGAGTGGGTAAAATCCACATCACGTATTTAGTAAAATCTCCCTGTTCTGCAGATGACATGAGTGGGGTCTGAGGCTTTAGAAGTCTTGCCCGAAGATTCACCTTAATTCCTCAGGGGGCTGAGAATAGAGCACAGGAGTCAAAATCCCTGCCCCAGGGACTTCCCTGGTCATCCAGTGGTTAAGACTCCACACTTCCAACGCAGGGGGCACACATTCCATCCCTGGTCGGGGAACTAAGATCCCACATGCTGCGCCCTGCGGCCAAAAAAAAAAAAAAAAAAAAAAAATTCCCTGCCCCAGTGCCTTTCCACACACCCTCCTAATCTTATGAATTCATGTCATTGATAAAAGCTAAATATGTTGGATATACACCTTAAACAAGGAATGATGGTTATGGTGTACATTCTCTGGATCAATTAAAAATAACTACAAACTGTAAAAACTCATTATTCAGTATCCATACTTAGTATTTTTCAACTAGAAGGACAAAAGATTTGGTCTACTATCAATCTTCGCAGAATCTTTTAAAGTTTAGTTTATTGATGGAAAAAAAGTTTGTTGACCAAGAATGTAAACAATATTTCAAGAGAAGCATTTAAACTATTAAAATAAAATGTTTTAATCACTTTGAAACACCGTTTACATACAGACAATGATGGCAATTACAAATAATTCTTGTCAGTTCATTAAAACACATTTTTCAAGCACATCCTTAACAAACAATGCTTTATTTTAGTTCAACTTACTCTTGGAACTTAAAGACAGCAGGGGAAAAAGCACCCAGTGTTCTCTTTGAAGGACTATAATTTAAGCTCTTCATTCATTGACACTGGCCTCCTCCCCAATTAGTTTGAATTACTTGCTTGTTATTGCTGGGAAGCACTGAGCTCCTCAGGAGGAAATTAATGGTAGAAATTACAGGGCCAACAGAGTGTCAGTCCTACATGGGAGTTCGAAATAAAAGAGATCCCACCCCAGTAGGCTCTCTAAAACAAAGTGCTCCTGCATTTTCACATTGGTGGAAGTCTCTGGAATAACTTCCCCTGAATTTTTTTTTTTTTTTTTTTTTTTGCGGTACACGGACCTCTCACTGTTGTGGCCTCTCCCATTGCGGAGCACAGGCTCCGGACGCGCAGGCATCAGCGGCCGTGGCTCCCGGGCCCAGCCGCTCCGCGGCATGTGGGATCTTCCCAGACCGGGGCAGGAACCCGTGTCCCCTGCATGGGCAGGCGGACTCTCAACCACTGCGCCACCAGGGAAGCCCTCCTCTGAAATTTTGAATGCCACCCTTAGACTGGCCCCACAGGGTAGAAGAAGCAAATGCAGAATAAACACCACCAAACCCAGTCCCTAAAATATACTAGCATTATTTTACAAGATCTATACCCAGTGTCTATTTGGGAAAAAAATAAAGAAAAACAGTAGACCTCTCTGTATTTCTCCAGAGACATTATTCAAACATCTCATAGATCATCTTGCTCTAAATTTAGCCTAATTTCCCATTGGTTCCTTTCTCTGAAACAATTCCTATTCATTATCTTCTGCCCATGCCACTGCATCTTTTGACTGGATTTCTTGAAATGTCTGCTGTGCTCTCTCCCCATGTTTTAGTTTGACAGATATTTGCTTAGCCTTTTCAGTTTCCTTCATATTTCACTGTGAACTTTTCCCCCATATCATAAATCTAAGGAAATCATTCCCTTTATATTCAGCAGTTGCAAAGTATGTGAGATGAACCTTTTAAATGCATCTTTGAGCAATGCCAGTTGGCTCTGAGAAGTGTGGCTTGGGACTCAGATGGGAACCCTTAGCTCCAAGATTGTCCTGGATAAAGCTGTTCTCTGTTAGGGGAGTCTTTTATGTTAACTTTCCATGGCATGTATATTTTAGGGGATGCCAATCCTGGAAATATCTGGTGTAGAATTAAGGACATTTGTCCATGACCAATGACTGGGCTAGAACCACTGTCTATTGACCCATTTTCTGTTTCTGAGTGTTATACAAAGGAATGGTAATCACAAACTAGCTAGCAGTTATTGACTGCAACATTTATTCCTTATCCCCAAGCTAGGAGGGAAGAAGCAATATTTGTATTTAACATGTAAAAATACTGACCATCACACTGGTTTAGTGATTGCTGATAAATGTCAGAGCTGGAGGTTCATCATTTTTTGATTCCTTTTTCCTGTTTTTGACCCTAATTTCATCCTGTACGGGAATGTGTTAATAGGATTCAAATATGTAGGGGGTTTTTTGTTATTGTTTTATGTATGTGTTTCTCTTTTTTTATTTTTGGATGTAATTTACATACCCCAAATTCACCCTTTTCAACAGTACAATTCAGGAGTTTTTACTATATTCACAAACTTGCATGACCATCACCACTCTATAATATTAGAATGTTTTCATTATCTCTAAAAGGAACCTCATACCCCTTAGGAGCTATTCACCTTTCTCCCAGTCCCTGGAAACCATTCATCTAACTTTCTGTCACTAGGAATTGCCTATTCTGGATATTTCAAAAAATATATAGAATCATACAATAAGTGGCCTTTTTGTGTCTGGTTTCTTTCACTTAGCATAATGTTTTCAATGTTCGTCTATGCTGTGGATTTTTCAATGCTTTACTTCCTTTTATTTCCAAAAGAGTATTCCATTGTGTGGATGTGCCACATTTTGTGTATCCATTCATTAGGCGATGGACATGGGATGTTTCCATTTATTTTGGCTATTATGAATAATGCTGCTATTCACACTCATGTACATTTTTGTATCAACTTATGTTTTATGTTCCCTTGGGTATATACCTACAGATGGGATTGCTGAGTCGTATAGTAATTACATGTTGTCTAACTTTTTGAGGAACTGCCAAACTGTTTTCAAAGTAACCTCTCCATGTTACATTCTTACCAGCCATGTATGAGCATTCCAATTTCTCCACATCTTCACCAACACTTGTTACTATCTTTTCCATAAGACACATTCTGCTGTGAATGTGTGAAAGAATATCACATTGTAATTTTGACTTGCATTTTTTAATGACTGATAATGTCAAACACTGTTTCATGTACTTATTGGCCAAGTGTGCATCTTCTTTGCATGTCTATTCAAATCTATAGCCCATTTTTAAACTGGGTTATTTTTCTTTTTACTGTTTGGTTGTAGAATTTTTTTATATTCTGAACATAACTCTCATAATAGATATATGATTTGCAAAATGTTTCTCCCCTTTTCACTTGCTTGACAATATCTTTTGAAGCACAAAATTTTTATAAGTCCAATTTATCTATTTTTTGTTGTTGGTGGTGGTGTTTTGGTGTTATATCTATGAAACCATTGTCTAATCCAATGTCATGAAGATTTATGTCTATGTTTTCTTCTAAGTGTTTTGTAGTTTTAGGTCTCACATTTAGTCTTTGATAAATTTTGAGTTAATTTCTGTATATGGTGTAAGGTAGGGGTCCTACTTTATTCTTTTGCTTGTGACTATCCAGTTGTTCCGATACCATCTGTGTACTTGTCTGTAGCCCACCTCTACCCCAACCACTATCTGAAGTGTCTAGGTATGACGGTCATTTAAATTTTTTGAATTAAAAACTCTAGGTAATATATTTGGAATTCTATTTGAAAATACATCTGGAAATCTAGAAAAATAAAAACCAAGCTAATCATTCAAAGACAACCATTAAAAAGGAGATCTGATATTCTTGTAGCTCTTTTCTTTGCATTTAGTGTAGCTGAGATAATTCTGTCCATTCCATTTTATATTCTGAATTTTCTTTATTTCATTTCATAGCCATTCCTATATAATTCATCAATTTTAATGATTGCAATATATTCCATCTGGTGGAATTGCTTCTGTGTATTTGACATATTATATCACAGAGCATTTTAGTGTAGCAGTAGTAGAACTCTGGTACCAGTCCTGCCTGTGTTCAAATTCTGGCTCATCTACAGTCTACACTGTGTGACACTGGTTATGTAATTCAACCTCACGATTCCTTGGTTTTCTCGTCTGTAAAATGTGGAAAATTCAGGAATTCTTCATGAAAGATTCTGATGGAAATTTAGTGAGCATTTCACATAGCAATTGAGATAATGCCTGGCCTATAAAGTCTCAGTAAATGCTCTTACTATTGCTTTGGAATTTTAGATTGCCCCAAATTTTGCACATAAATAATGCTGTGATAAACACAATTATTGATTATTCCCTTAATAATGGAATTTCAGTGAAAACATAGTATACACATTTGGGTAATTTAGCAATTGCCAAAAACCTGTTGAAAAAATTCTATAATATATACCTTCCTGCCAACTTATATTATTTTTTTTTACTTTTTATTACAGAAAAATTCAATTATGCACTATAGTAGAAGGGTTTCAGAACCCCCATGCATCCATTATTTAGCTTCAACAACTATTAACTCATGATCATTTTTATTTCGTCTACAGCCTAACATCCCTCCTCCTATTATTACTTTATTTATTTATTTATTTATTTATTTATTTGGCTGTGTTGGGTCTTAGTTGCAGCATGTGGGCTCTTCATTGTGGTGCACAGGCTTCTCACTAGCTGTGGCATGCGGGCTCCAGAGTGTGTGGGCTCAGTAGTTACTTGCCCCGCAGCATGTGGAATCTTAGTTCCCCAACCAGGGATCGAACCCACATCCCCTGCATTGGAAGGTGGATTCTTAATCACTGGACCACCAGGGAATTTTATTATTTTGAAGCAAATTCTAGATATCACATCAGTTCTATAAATACTGCAGTATGTATTGTTAAAAGATGACATAAAAATATGTATCCACAGGACTGTTATAGTAAGAAAATTTTAATAACTTTTTAATAATATGAAATATCCACTCAGCATTCAAATTCCTATTTCTTTCATTTATTTTCAGTTTGTTTGAAGTTATTCTAAATTACTTACAGCCTGACTGATTTCTATGGAAACGCTAGACTATTCATTAAGGCCTGGTCTTTATACTTATTCTAATTCTAAATCTATTTCTATTACTATTTTTAAGACCAGCTGTTGTTTATTGAGTTCCTACTACGTGCTGTCCCTTTACATCCTCTCTTCCAACCCGTCTGCCTGCCACGAGATTGAATTCATCCCTGTTTGTGTATGAATAGCCAGCAGTGACGGGATCTCATGAGAAAGCAGGAGGAGCGCACAGATAGGGTCCAGGCCCATGTCAATCTGACTCCAAGGCTGCCTTGGAGATACACAACCTCTCCAGCACCACCCTGACTCCTAGCATCTGCTCTGAGTTCATTTCACACTTTAAGGCCTAGTCAATACCAAGCTCCTCTTTCAGGTCTTCTCACGCTGCTCCCGCCCACAGAGGCATTCAACTCTGGGACTCAATGTCTCCGTCATTCACACATCACATTCAAGGCCACCTTCCATTGGTCTTATTTCTTTTCATGTGTGTTCTGTCTTCTCAGAATCTAATCAGCAGTTTCTTCCACCAGGTAGGTACTCAACCGATGTTGCTAATATTGGTTATCATGGCCCTAGAGTAGCATGATGGTCATTGGTAATAATCACCTTCAAGTGAAGATTTTTCTTTCATTTTGCCCAGTGGTTTCAGATGTTCAGATAAATCAATCAGAGAGCTTAAATATGATCAGAGAGCTCAAACTCTTAGATTATAAAAGAAAAGAAACTGAGAGAATAATCAAATCCACGTGTTTTGCTGAATTTAGTTTTAGGTTGAACTTCACGATATCTAAATAAATAAAAATACAACTGGGGCTGGGGAGGAGGGAAGACAGAATTTGGTAGGACAGCTCTAGCTTAAAAACTGCTTTTCAGGTCTTCCTTGGTGGCGCAGTGGTTGAGAGTCCGCCTGCCGATGCAGGGGACATGGGTTCGTGCCCCAGTCCGAGAAGATCCCACATGCCGCGGAGCAGCTGGGCCCGTGAGCCATGGCCGCTGAGCCTGCGCGTCCGGAGCCTGTGCCCCGCAATGGGAGAGGCCACAGCAGTGAGAGGCCCGCATACTGTAAAAAAAAAAAAAAAATGCTTTTCATTTTAATTTCCTATCTTAAGTATAAGGAAAAAATGTAGTATGAATGCCTGTATCTAATATACTATTCATGACAGAATGATCTGAATTATACTTACATTTGAACACACACACGAACATCCCATAAAAGCCATTACTCTGTTAACTAGGAGTTAGTAGCTCAAAACGCAGACCAAATGTCCCCAAGGAAATTCACTTGAGAAGAGTGCTTGAATCCAGCTGATGATCAACTAGAACCCTCCTGTTGCCAGTTTCTGCACAGATCTCAGTAATCAGGAGGACCAATGATTTTCTAACCTGCATGCAAAATGCAGAACCCTTTCTCTGAATCTTTAGTGAAAAGGAACCGGTATTCCCAGTCTGCTAAGCAATATGCATAAATATGCAACTTTAATTTTTTTGGCACCGTGACAGACTGTTACAGAGTTTTCACAAAGGTAGAACAAATTTGCAATGGAATTAGGAAGCAAAAGCCAGGTTTGATCATGTTCTAGGTGCCACCAACTCAATCAGAGAACTTCATGGGGAATTGCGGATACTCAATCTTTCAGAAAGAAAAGAAATTAATTATGCCAATATAGATTCATGTGTTTTTTAACCAACAAAGACCTATTGTATAGCACAAGGAACTATACTCAATATTTTGTAATAAGGGAAAAGAATCTGAAAAAAATAAATATATATGTATGTCTAACTGAATCACATTGCTGTACACCTGAAACCAATACAACACTGTAAGTCAACTATACTTCAATTAAAAAAAAAGAAAAAAAAATAGATTCATGTCTAATGTGCTGTTTTCATAGCAGAGGTTTGTTTCAGATCCAAGCTCTGTTGTTCTACCGAGGAACCTTTGCTCCATACCCTGATACTGTGTAGAGATAAAATTGAAAGTAAACTTAAGAACAGCCCTGATTCAAAGAAGAAAATATCCCAGCACTTGGATGCATGTGCAGTCATTAAACAGATATATTTTATGATGGGCATTAGTATGGGTTGAGGTTGAATTCTCTTCTAATATGGAGAGTCTGTGAGTTTAAACTACCGTGGTAACTCTCTTAAGAGCTTTTAACATATCCTCTTGTTTATCCGCCCAGAAATATTGTTGAGGGAGGTGTTATGTCTCCCATTTGCCGGATGAGAAAACCATCTCCATGGGTTTGACTAACTTGCCTGGAACCACACAGCTAGTATGAAATCAAAGGAGGCTTCAGATCCAGTGGTGAAATTGGATCCTTGCTGATTCCACTGAACAAAAATGATAGCAGTTGGAGTGAAGACATTATACAGGGAGGATTGGGTGATTCCTGCTCCTGCAAATTGAATATCATCAGTCTGTAGAGGCTTCCCTTCCCAATGGTGATGGCAGATCTGTATCCTCTATGTTGTGCTGTAGGAATTGTTTCCCATGGGAATGCCTATTTGCCAAAGTCTTTGCTCTTTTACGGAACTGAAAACCAATTCCCTAGGTATTTAAAATCATTGAGTCCAAAGGGGAAAGGGGGGAGAGATAAATTAGGATTTGGGGGTTAACCTAAACACACTACTATATATAAAAGACATAACCAGCAAGGACCTACTGTATAGCACAGGGAACTATACTCAATATTTTGTAATAACCTATAAGGGAAAAGAATCTGAAAAAGAATAGATACATATTATGTAAAATTGAATCACTGTGCTGTACACCTCTGAAACTAACAAAATACTGTAAATCAACTATCCTTCAAATAAAAAAATAAATTAAAATAAAATAATTGAGTCCAGGAATTGGATACCTATGCCTTTCCTACTCTTTCCACAGATTTTCTCTCCTCCATTTCCACGGGTCCTCACACTTTCCCAACACCATAGAGAATTACTTTCTTTCCCAAATGTACTACTCTCAGTAGTTTTGAGACCACTCAACACCCTCCTGACCCATGAGAAAAACATAAACCAGAATTGTTAGGATTTCAGTTTTGAAAGTAAGATAATCCTGGTGCAATTTCTCTCTACTATGCAGGAGGCCGGGACATCTCCTCTTTGCTTCTCGAGAAATCAGCCGGGCACGTGGTAGTTATTCCACAGACATACATGAAACTGGTCCTACATTTCACAGTGCACATCTGAGCTCTCTCTTCTAGCCACACAACCTTGTTCAAGGTGCTTAACCCTGGCAAGCCTCATGTTTTTCATCTGTAAATAGAAATGGTGATTTCTGCCACTTCAAAATTATTGTGGGAAGCATATTCTATAATTCATGTAAAAACTCTCACACAGTGACCGATGCATAGGAAACAATAAACAAGCAATGATGGCTCTCCTGCATACTCGACCAAATGTTTTAATGTGTGCTTTCCCCTCTGATATTTTGCAGAGGTTTCTGCTGTCTTTGAGGCTGGTACTTCAGTGACTTACATGTTTCAAGAACCCTACCCGGTGACCAAGAATATAAGCCTGTCTTCCTCAGCGATTTATGCAGATGCAGCCCCATCCAAAGAAAACATTGCATTGAGCTTTGTGACAGCCCAGGCACCCAGTCTCCTGCTCTGTATCAACTCTTCTTCTCAGGGCTACCTGGCTGTCCTGCTCTGCAAGAATGGTGAGTTCTGTTGGCATGAAGCCTGATGGAGTGTTATTCTGTGCTGGAGGGCCAGTACATACCCTCCAGAACTCTGCATAATTTCAACTTAATGTGGTCCCACCTGGGCAGTGTCTTTCCAGATCTCCAGTCCAACCTTTGATTGTGCTTTTCCTTTATGAGTTGCAATTGGTATTCAGGAGCCGTGTCAATTCACTGCTGAAGTCTCGAATACATTGACTTTAATTTGCTTCAACTGTGTAGCAGTCATTCTTTATTATTTATTCTGTGCTGCAATCCATTAAGTGTAAAGGAGCAGATCATCAGCGTATTTGAATTTCAGAACGACACTCGTCACATACATCCTGTCGTCTTTGCTGCAGGATCCTTTACTGAGGACTGTTAAAACAACTGGCATAAATGCATGCTGTATTAATAAAAGCTAAATGCCTAGGTCTTAGAGAGAAGTAGTATGTGTGAGTCATAACCTTGTGAAGTATGGGGCTGGGTGCTGAGAATCAGATTTTGGAAAGAATGTGGACAAAAGGAAATATGTGAAGATTAGAATGATAAAGGGGCTAGAACCCAATGAGTACAAGGACCGTTGAAGGACATCAGTTTTGATGGCTGTTAGCAGAAGCCAGGTTTGCTCTTCACACTACTTAATTCTACCCTGCAATGTTGAGGACAGTTTATGTAGTCACGACCAAGGACACTCAGGTCAAACTCCTGGAGAACAGTTGGAACAGGCGAAGAGGGCAGATGTGGACATCCTTGTAGTATGGTCTCAAAGAACACTTTCCTGTGATTGAGAATTTCTTTTCCCCTCTTGTAACTTGCTATATAATGAGATGAGTTTGGGCTTTTGAACCATCCACCACAAGGATGGACTGTGGCACTGGCGGGGAGCATACAGGAAGCTGGGGATACACAGCACACACTGTGCCCTCTCTAGACCTTATGTGGAAACTTTAGAAATTTCTCTTGCTCTACTTTTACTTGGGTTTATTCTTCCTTGTGTCATCTTGTTTTCCAACTAGGTATGAACTAGATAATGAAGAATGATATGTGGGCCTTAAGCAAGGTTCAAAACTGGTGGACCTGTGGGTTGAATCGGGCCTGATTTACAATAATAATAACAATGGCTAACTCTAAAGGACTCATTCATCCTGAAAGCAACATGGAAGGGAAGAAAAAAAGGAGATAGAGAAACTAGGATAATGAATGGTCCTCCAAGACTGTCTGGTCTTGAAAGACTTTGCAAGAGAAAAGGAAAACCTTATGGGTTATTAGACCTCTTATTTATCAGCAGAGCTCTGTATGATTAGAACCATTATAGAAACATGTCAGTTTTTAACTCTTGCCCCTAAAATGTCTCTGTAAGGTCAGTAAGGCTGGCTGAGGAGAGTGAGGCATGGATTAACGGATTAACCTAGGCCAGCCAGCTAATTCATTACACAGCTAGGGGCAGATGCCAAGTCTCTAGGTGGTCAGCCCAGCAATCTTTCCTCTAAACGAGATCATCCTGCTCTGTTGGGACTGGACTATAGTCAGATGGTTACACAGCACTGAGATGCCAGATTTCCCCGAAAGCACCTTTTGGGTGTGGTTCTGCAGGATCATGCTTATGGTTACAGACTGTGTAACAAAAATAACTATATCACATTACATATATATTACTCCGTATAGTCTATTATAATAGAGATATTGAACTCTATGCGGGGCACTATTCTAATTAGTACAGAGGACTTAAGCCTCACAATAATCCTGTGTGATTACTGGTATTAACAGAATCAGTATCTTAGAGTTGTAGAATCTAAGGCATATAGACAGACATTAAATAACTTGCTTAAAATCCCACAGCAAGTAAGGAGAGAGCTGAGATTCAGTCTTCCCTCCCCACGTCTAGTAGGTATTCTTGACCATATGGGGTAAGCTAAGAGTGTTATTTTTTGAAAGACAGCATATTTTAAATAACTTTAATTGGGAAGGCATTCTTTTCTCTTTTTTTAATTGAAGTAGAGTTGATTTACAATGTTTTGTTAGTTTCAGGTGTCCAGCAAAGTGATTCAGTTATACATACATATATATCTTTTTTTTTTTCAGATTCTTTTCCCTTATAGGCTATTACAAAATATTGAGTATAGTTCCCAGTGCTGTATAGCAGGTCCTTGCTGGTCGGGAAGGCATTCTTGAATTCTGCCTTAACCTTTATTTTCTTATACTCTAATGCCTCCCTTCATTGAAGGCTCTACCTGACCCCATAGGCATTTACATGTTTTAAACCCTGGCTAAATGCAGGAAGCAAGGAGATATTTGTGCCTTGTTTTTTGGTTTAAAGTTAGATCTCAGGGCTAGTGTAAAAGTACAGGCCTTGCAGCTCAGTCTAAGATACAGGAAATGGGTGTCCAAGCCGTGGTTAGTAATGGGGTGTCCCCCATCCCCTTACTCAATCTCAGAGAATCACTATCCCCGCCCACCTCGCCCCACCACGATTGCTCTAGGGACCTCTTGTTGTAGTAGGTAGTGCTGGGGGACTCAGTGACTGAGGATGCTGGGCTTTTCCTGCCATCTCTTTCTCCTACAGAGACACAACTAAGATAAGTGCTCATTCATTCATTCTTCTATTGATTCTCTGGGTCATTGATTCTCTGGTCATTAGTCCCCCTGCACAGGATCAGGAGACTGACAAAAGTAAGCAGGATACAGGATACTGTGCTCTCTCAACACAATCAGGAAAAAGAGAGACTCAGACACTACCTTAAACTTTTTGAAAGATAATCTAAATACATGAGGGGATCCAGTTGCCCAGATTTCTCAAGCAATCTAACTAGAAGTGAGATTTTGCCTAACTTGAAGGATCAATCTCCTAGGAATTCAGAGATTACAATGGTAGAGTAAAATGCCTTGTGCGACAGTGAATTCCTTGTCATTGGAGGTCTTTGAATAATAATTGCATGATGATTTGTTGGAGAAACCATAATAAGAATTCCATCAGTGGATGGCAGAGAAAAGTAACCTCTTAGTTTCTTGGCATGTCTTAGATTTCGTGATTCTCTGTTCCCTTCCTGTGTCGTCTTACATTTATATTTCGTTCTGCTAGGGCTTTATTTGCAGACTTAGAAATGCTTCTATAAGGAGTTAAGAAGTGGTACGCTTTTCTAAAATTTTTTATTTTATGTTGGAGTATAGTTAATTTACAGTGTTGTGTTAGTTTCAGGTGTACAGCAAACTGATTTAGTTACACATACTCATATATCTGTTCTTTTTCAGATTATTTTCCCATATAAGTTACTACAGAGTATTGAGTATAGTTTCCTGCACTATACAGTAGGTCCTTGTTGTTTATCTATTTTATATATAGTAGTGTGTGTGTGTTAATCCCAACCTCCCAAGTTATCCCTCCTCCCCGACCTTTCCCCTTTGGTAACCATAAGTTTGTTTTCTAAGTCTGTGAGCCTGTTTCTGTTTTATAAATAAGTTCATTTGTATTATTCTTTTAGATTCCACATATAAGTGATATCATATGATATTTGTCTTTCTTTGTCTGACTTCACTTAGTCACAGAGAATAATACCTGTCTCCTTCATAAAGCTGTTATTTTTTTAAATTTTATTTATTCATTTATTTATTTTTGGCTTCGTTGCTGCACACGGGCTTTCTCTAGTTGCGGCCAGCGGGGTCTACTCTTCGTTGCGGTGTGCGGGCTTCTCATTGCAGTGGCTTCCCTCATTGTGGAGCACGGGCTCCTGGCACGCGGGCTTCAGTAGTTGTGGCATGCAGGCTCAGTAGTTGTGGCTCACGGGCTCTAGAGCACAGGCTCAGTAGTTGTGGCACACGAGCTTAGTTGCTCCGCGGCATGTGGGATCTTCCCGGGCCAGGGATCGAACCCGTGTCCCCTGCATTGGCAGGTGGATTCTCAACCACTGCACCACCGGGGAAGCCCATAAAGCTGTTATTAAAAAAGATGAGTTAATATGTGCAAAAGTGTTGCTTCTACTAGAAAATGCTATATATATGTACACAATTATTATTACTGCAACTTTGTAAACAGTAAGCCCAAATAGTCACTGGCCCAGACTTTTATTATTAGCCTCATTTTGCCCACAGCAATAATACCAATAAAAATGATCTTATTTCTCCCGGAAAAAAAAAAAAAAGAAGTAGTATTCTTACAACTTGTTCCCAATACATTCATAGTATTAAGTCACTGGCCTAATTGTCAGTGAAAAATATGGGGGACACTGAATTGTAAGGAACTAGAAATATTTTTAACACAACTCTGATACATTTCAGTGGAAAATATACCTCTGAAAATATTAATGGAAGTAAAGAATACTTACAGATTGAAAAAAAATGATTAGGAGGGCAAAGACAGTAAAGAGTTAACTTGGGAAAGTCTCTGGAAGGGATTTTTAAAAAAATTTTATTGGAGTATAGTTGATTTACAATGTTGTGTTAGTTTCAGGTGGACAACAATGGAAGGGATTTTATAATAAGATTGATTCGCACCTCTCTGATGTGGACGGAAGAGTTTTCTGTTAGCACAGCTTTCTTAACCTTTCTTTGATTTAAGACACCTTTGGGAATCCGGTGGAAATTAAGAGAGGGTTACTCTTAAAAGGAGCCTTTTTTGTTCTCCCCAAGAGGAAGAAAATGCCCACGGCCACGTCATACATAAAATGGCTTCAATTTCAGCACTCTTGGTTAAGAAGCCAGGGCATGGAGACATGGCTTGCAAATATATTTAATAAGGCGGCCCAGGCTGGGGGAGAAAGAGCAAAGGAATGCAAAGCCATGCTTGTGAATCTCTCCCCGGCAGGGTTTGATCTGGCAGGTTTGGAATTCTTCTTTGTCCTTGATCATTGTTCTTGAATTTTCTCCAATTGGACATTCAGGTTAAGCCACTGCTGTCTTTTCAAATGAAAACAGGTGCTTCCTAAAGGAAGAAAAGGATTTTAATTTCTAAGATGGAAGAACAAAGGCAGAAAGGGAGACATTTTGGGGTCAGAGTCCTTAGGAAAGAGAAGGCAATTGTGCTTCAAGAACCTGGGGTTTGGGACCACAGGCAACTTCTCAGAGGCACGGCAATTGGAGGAGAAGGGGCCGTTGAAGGAGGAAAATGGTCTAGAGAAGGAGATGAGAATGTTCAAGAGACACAGCTTTCAGAGCATTTTATTGAGTGTTGGCTCTGCCTTCCCCACAGTACGGGGCAGCTCTCCTTCATGCTTGTTATTTAACAAATATTCCCAAAGCATCTTCCATGTGGCGGGCACTATTTCATGTGTGGGAGAGACAGAGATAGACTGGATCCTGTCCTGCCTTTAAGGAATCTAGTCTGGTGACAAAGATAAAAGCAAGTAAGGCAACAATGTATCAGCAATACTAGCATAGATGTCTGTTCCAGGTAGAGTGAGCAAGTCTTTCTGGGAGGGAGGGTCAGAAAATTCTTAATGGAGAGTGACCCTTGAATTAGTCCCTGAAAGATAAGTCAGTGTTCTCTACCTGGATATTATATTTTTTTTAATAAAATAAGTTGTTTCTTTGATTGTTCCTCATTTTCTCCTTTTTATTCCCATTGCATATGAAATATGATTTTTTTTTTTACCAATCAATTCCCTTTTCTACTCTTTTATCATCTGTCCTTCTTGGCTCTCTGATGGTAGAAATTAAAAGAAAAAAATTAAATTTAGAATCTGTGATCATTCTAAGACCATCAATCGAGGGTGAAATCACTTGGGTACAAAATCCAAACAGGATTCCTGGTCACCTTCCCTCGGTGGCTCCTCAGCTGCCTTCCAGCACCAAATAGTACGTCTGACTTTGCTTCAGCATTTTCTTTTTATCAGTCTTTTTTTTTTTTTTTTTTTTACCATATATATTCATAAGATGCACTGTCTGCATTTGTAATTGCACATACCTTGGAGGAAATAGTGATGAACCCAGACACTTCGCCTTCCTGTCACTTCATCAGGAACAGACTGACTCAAGGGAGACAGGGATGAAGAGGAATCCAGAGAGGGAGTGTCTTCAAAGTACAATCCTCAACAGCTGTTTTCTCACCGGAGACCTTCAAAGGTTCACGCTGCCCCCATCACTCCCTCTCTGACCCTGGCATATGCTTGAGATCCTCAGAGCCACAGAATCCTGACAAACAGCCTGAGAAAAGCATGCCTCAGAAGGCGTGTCTCCTTGGCCTTACTAAGCTCTGATCACTTTTGTCTCTGGGTTTATATCAAACAACACTTTGCTGCTTGGAATTTAAAATTCCCATGTCTTTTGCTAGCACCCAGACTTTGTTTAGGTTGGTTCATTTCCTACATTTCTGAGCTTTCCAATCATCTCTTGCTCAGGGATACTAGGTCCTGCTGGACTTCTGTCCTCCACTTCACAAGAATATGGCTATAACACAATGTGACCTTGAGAGGTCACCTTTCCCTCTAGAGGAAGGACAGTGATATGGGCAGAAGGAAATAGCATCCCCAGTATCATCACTTACTTAGTCCACCAAGCTGAGGGGTGGGCGTGAATGGAGAAATGCAGGCATGATGAGTAAGACTGGATGTCAGTCATCGTTTCTCTTTCTCTACTCCTTGTTGTGGGAGATCCTTTATTTTGTAGTGTGCTCATAGGTTCTTGACGATTACTGTGGACTGAATCATGTCCTCATCAAACTCATATGTTAAAGCCCTGACTTTATTGTGTCTGTATTTATAGTAAGAAGGTAATGAGGTTAAATGAGGTCATAAGGGGGAACCCTGATCTGATAGGGTTAGTGTCATTGTAAGAGGAGACACCAGAGCTTGCTCTCTCTGTCTCTCTGTCTCTCTCTGTATTTCCATCTCTGCCATGTAGAAATACAGTGAGAAGGTGGTCGTCTGCAAACCAGGAGAAGAGCCCTCACTAGAGACTGAATTGGCTGGCACCTTGGTTTTGCTGGCCTCCAGGACTGTGAGAAAATAAAGTTCTGTTGTTTGGGTCACTCAGTCTACAGTATTGTGTTATAGCAGCTCAATCAGGCTAAGACAAAGATCAAATGGGATGATGCAAGAGGATGTGCTTCATACATTGTAAAGTACAAAACACGGTGTATATTTTCTTATTGATGATAATAAAATAATATGAATTATCTGCATGCTTGGGTGATCAGAGCATGAGTGTAAAGTGCAGGTTTCAGGATAACTGGGATGCAATTTGAATACAAAGAGGGCATAAGCATTGCCCATTCCCTGGAGGCAGAGCACCTAATGAGGGGGACATTCCCCCAGGAAGGAGAAAGATGAGATATAGGGTGCCCACCCTGCACATGAGCTACTGTCACCAGGCACAGGCAGCAGCTTTTGATGTACAAAAACATGACATGGAAAAAAAAAATTTTTTTAACCTTAAGAATGGCTTTTTCTCAAATGCCTTCTGAATCAGACCTTTGGGAAACTTGTCTGATGTTTCCAAAACAAGACAGAGAAAGAGGGGGGGAAAAAAAAGAGCAGGGTATATGCAAAGGACTAATGAACTGTTGAAGAGGTCTGTTCCTTGCAAGATCAGGCTCAGCAGGACACAGCTGGGGAGATGTAGTTAAGCACTTGGGAGATGCCCCCCTTCAAGTCCAACCCCTCTGGCTATGGAGTAGGCTGGGCAGTATGCACCAGCGTCAAGGAAACCAAAATAGGGGGACAGCAGCTACTGACTCGGTGTTCCAAGCCCCTGAGAGAAGAGTGGTAATCAAAGACTAGTATGGAAATAAGGTGAACAAAAATAACAAAGTGCAATTCAATCTATGAACATCAGTTGAATACCTACTGTATTCATTGGCTGGGGTGCCATAACAAAATGTCGCAGACTGGATGGCTCCATCTACAGAAATGTATTTTCTCACAGTTCTGGAGATCAAACGTCTGAGATCAGTGTGTCAGCAGGGTTGGTGTCTGGTGGGAGCTCTTTCCTTGGGTTGCAGACATCTCTTCTGGAAAGAACATTCTTCCTGTTAGATCAGAGCTCCACCCTTATAACTTCATTTAACCATAATTACTTCCTTAGAGGCTCCATCTCCAAATACAGCCACTCAGAGGGATAGGGCTTCAACATATGAATTCGAGGGGGATACAAACATTCAGTCCCTAATACCTATCATAAGCTGGATGCTATCCTAGGTGCTGAGAATAGAAACATGAATATAGTGTAGTTGGCTTCTGGGAGATTCTTGAGGTTAGTTTCCATATACAATTGATCTTTGTAATGTTAGCATCTAACAGAGTACCTAGCACATAGTTGGCCTCAGTATTCTTGGACGGAATTCTGTATTTTGAATCTAGTGGGAGAAGGACGTATATACCTAGTGTGGGAACACCCTCCGTGCTCCATGAAAAGACTTTATAGGATTACAGTGGGGCCATATTGGGGAGAGAGGGCAGCTCCTCCCAGGGCATCACAAAAGACACCATAGTGAATATGCACATGAATATAAATTCTGTTAATTGAGTAGTAATGTCCTTAAAAGTGTTCTTCCTGAGATTCTGCTCTGCCCCCTGTAATACACATGTGAGAGGCAGTGTGTTTGGGCAGTGGGGTTCTGTGGAGCTGGCTTGCTTTTTCTTTTTTGAAGGCCTTTGGGGTCTTCTCACCTTGTACTTTCCCAGTTTAAATAACTCTTCAGAAATGTTCCAGGAATTGAGCAACTGTTTGTTATTGCAACAAGGCCGGTTGCTTACAACTGTCATGTGTATGTAGTGTGCGCATCATGAGAAATTATCATCTGCTTTGCTGGTAAGGAGAGAAAAGGCCTGCACTCGGTGCCTTGTTTTCTTCATCTGTAAATTTGGGATAATTGCAGCGGTCAAGGGCCTCACAGCAGTGTTGTTAAGGATTAATGAGATCCTGTTTGTAAAGGGTCTTAAGGAACTCAGATGAAAGATGTGGGATAAGTACAAAGAAGGGTTATTACAAAACAGACCAAAGAGGTGGCTGGTGACTAAGCCACCTTGTTTTTTTTTTTTTTTTTTAAAGCCTGGTGGAGAGAGTTGGTGTGTAGGGGTGCTGAATATTTAGCTTTTGGACTAGAACTCTAATTAGAGGCTTAAGGATTAACAAAGTAGTTGAAGTCTGTGTGAAGAAAGCTTTTCTCAGAATAAAAGACATGTTTTTATTCTCCTTTGACCACTTGAGCCGTAAATACTTTTATCTCGAGATGTGGAACAAATTCAGCAGAAGGCCACAGTCCAGGGCACGTTCAGTGTTCTGTGTTGGTAATTGCCTTTTGTACAACAAGTCAGGCTTGGATTATCATTATTGCTCTTAATTTAAAGTTATTGAAAATGTGTTTCCACTTTAATAAATAGCTTGACCTCTTGATGCCTAGAAATGAAGGCTCTGAAAACCGGATCCTCTAGCTAGCACTGCAGTGGGGTTCTAAACCTTCGAGTCCAGTTTAAATTCCTGCCACCACCGACAGGAGACTTCCCTCGACCTCTTAGTTAGAAAACAGTTAATAGCAGCCAATATTATCAAGTGTGTCATGTGTGCCAAGCTGCAGGTTTAGCACTCTGCATATGTTCATTCATTCAATTCTCACACAATGGCTATGGAGTCAGTGCCAACATTTCCCCATTTTACAGATGAGGATACTTAGGCACAGAAAAGTTAAGTGACTTGTTCAAGTTCACACAGCTGAGCCAGTGTGGCTGAAAATTGAACTCTGCTAGGCTCACTTTTTATCTTGTAAACTATTCTGTTCTATGCTCTGACCTCTCCTTGTATTGTGTATACTACTCTCGTGAACCTGTCAGTTTCTCCTTGGTGTTTGCATTAGCTTTCACATAGTGTGTGTGCTCTGTTAGGAATGCCATGTTCACTTCACAGTGCCTAGCTTATGGAACCCTATTTAAAAGGTGGGCCAGATATGGATGGACCTAGAGATTATCATATTAAGTGAAGTAAGTCAGACAGGGAAACACAAATATCATATGATATTGCTTATATGTGGAAACTAAAAAAAATGATATTAATGAACTTATTTACAAAACAGAAATAGACTCACGGATGTAGAGAATGAACTTATGGTTACGAGAGGAGATGGGGGAGGGATGATTAGGACTTTGGGATTAACATATACACACGACTATATATAGAACAGATAAAAAACAGGACCTACTCTATAGTACAGGGAACTATAGTCAATGTCTTGTAATAACATAATGGAAAATAATCTGAAAAAGAATATATATGTGTGTGTATATGTATGTATATATATGTGTGTGTGTGTATATATATATATATACATATATATATAACTGAATCATTTTGCTGTACACTTGAGGCTAACACAACATTGCAAATTAACTATACTTGAATTAAAAATAGTAATTAAAAAAATTAAAAAAGTGGGCCAGACAGAAATGATGGGGCAAAATACGAGTGCTAAAACCCCATTGGAATATTTAGAAAAGCATTGCTAACAAAACAGGTTGCCAGATATCTCTTATATTTGGCAAATTGCACTGTGGTGCACATTGAAGCACACAGGGCTATCGAGTGGGAAAAAATAGCATTCCTTATTGACGCCAATTTCTGCAATGCAAGTTGCAGGGACTAGGTCAAGCCCCCAGCTCTGAGACTAGCCAGCTAAATTTGGCAGTCACTCTCAATTGAAATTTTGAAGTGAAATAGCACATGGGGGGGGATGCTCCTTTCTCAGAACAAGTGATTTTACAATGATTAATAGGGCTTAGCAAAAATTTAGGGGTTCAGAAAATTCACATGTAACAAAGGCGTGTTCCTACTTAAACATGGAGGATGATCAGGCACAGAGTTATTGTCACTGTCTTCTTAAACTCCTCCACTGTGACATAAAGAAATTTTAAAATTTTAAAAAGTTGGAGCTCAAAATGACAAAGAGGACAAGTGAGAGAGCTTAGGATGGGTAAGAAATAACACAAACTTCTGGAAATTGGGCAACAGATGGAGGTGAAAGCTGCCTCCTTTCAGGTCTCTTTGAAGGCATGCTAACAAAAAGGCATCTTGGGAGAGGTTCAGACTTGGGATGGTTTGTGCACCATAGAGGCTGTGTTGAGACATGAAGTTGGGGGAAATAGGGCAGAGTTTGTACAGGGAGCTGTTGAACTTGGACCCATTTTTCTGTGTCCAGCCAGGGAAGAAAATTCCTTCTCCCCGCCATCTCAGGAGACCAGAGACTTATTGTGTAGCTTATAGGAATTGAACCAAAGGGGGTCAAAGCTGTTGGGGGGCAGGGTTGAGAGAGATGCAGGGTTAAAGGTAGAAATAAAGTGACACTCTGTACACTGGGCGCTGCATCACTAGCCTTATTTTTTGCCCTCTTCCAAGAGCTCTATAGTGAGGGTTTTCTTTCTGCATGCAAGAGATGGGAAGTTTTTTCCGTGAAAGAACTGAACAGCCCTATTAAAAATATATGTAATAACTAGAATTTTAGAGATGCTCCCACTAAAAAAAAAAAAGTTTATCCATATCATCACCTGACAGGGAAGCCCATTTGTTGAAAACGTCACCCCGTACACGTGGAATCTTCAGTCCAATTTGTATTGCTGCAGTCATGAGTCTGAACAGATAACAAGCACCATCAGATATTTCCATCAAAGCTCCAAGATGAAGGGTAAAGAGCAGAGTGAACAAACACAGATAATTAAAGAGAACAGGGATAATGCAGGAGGCATAAGAAACACTAAAGACATATCTTCAGAGAAGTGGGAGGATATAAGAATTCAGGAAACAAGAACATGGTGCTTTAAAATAAAACTGGCAAGCCATAAGAAAGAACTCTCAGAAATGCAACAGAGGAAATTGTTAAAATCCTGGAA
The DNA here is from genome assembly GCF_937001465.1 of Orcinus orca. NCBI lineage: Eukaryota > Metazoa > Chordata > Mammalia > Artiodactyla > Delphinidae > Orcinus > Orcinus orca. Next base: position 13,915,386 of record NC_064565.1, on the reverse strand, counting down.
AACTGGAAGATAAAATTTGAGAAATGTCCCAGAAAGTTGAGGAAAAACACAAAAAATCAGCCAGTAGGAGAGCAGGAGAGAAAATCAGAGGGTCAAACATGATGTTTCAATGTCCAATAGGATTTACAAGAAAGAGAGAATAGATGTGTGGAGGGGCCATTAGCAAAGTTGTAATTGAACACACTTTATAGGATAAAAGAAATCTGATATAAAATTTTGCTACTCTACACAGCACTGTGAACAGTAGAAGACATACAAAGGCAAAATCCTAAATCTGCTAAAGATGGAATCTGGACTCGGACTAGCATATGACTTCTTAACAGAAACACTGGAAGTTCAAAGATAATAGAAATGCATATTCATAATTCTAAGGGAAAATGGGTTTCAAGCTAGAACTTTATGCTTGGTCTAATGATCAGTCATGTATCATATGGAGAAATAAAACTATTCATGCATAAAAGGGAAGACGTATCTCACATCATCATTTAAAACTTCCTTAGCACCTTTATTAAGACACTACTTGATATGCATATATTAGTTATTGAATGCTATGTAAGAATCAACCCCAAATTTAGCACCTTAAAACAACAAACATCTATCACCTTACAAAGTTTTGTGAGAGAAAGTGGTGAGTGAAAGTGGGAGGAGGGAAGGAGGGGAGAGAGAGAGCGAGAGAGATTGATAGCTACACAGAAGAAGACTACTTCAGACAGAAATCAAAATCTTTCAGAGCTTTCCCAACTAAAAATTGGCACTTGCCACCCTGCGTCAAGGGTGAAGTCACTAGCCACTGCAGTCGCTGACCTTCAACACCCTCTGAAAGGAGTTCAGGGTGATCAGGAATAAGGCCCTCTGCGCTCTAGGAAAAACTGGCAGTACAAGCCTTCAGAAAGATATTTTCAGGAGAAGATTTTATCAGCCCAATTCTTGCATCTTCTTATATCTAGAAAAGCACTAAAATTATTATTGGTGACATCTGCTCCTCGTCACTAGCAGCAAACCTCTGTCAAAACGTGTGCTTGACTGCACATACCCCCTTCACTAAAATCACATATATACTGACCTTCCCCCCTACCTCTTCGGAGCAGTTACTCAGAGCTATCTGAGATGCTGTCTCGTGGACCGTTGTCCTCATTTTGCCCCAAATAAAACAACTCACAACTCTCAAGTTGTGCATTTTTTTAAGTCAACAGCCTAAACTCAGCAAGGACACCTAGTACCATGTGATGTGGGAGGACACTGCATATGACTCCTGGCAGTGGGTCACTGGGGCCCCTGTAGAACCTGCCCGCTACAATGTGCTTCGCCCAAAGAAAGTAGTGTTTAAAAAAGAAAGGTATGGGATCCAGGAAACAGGTCATCTGCCACAGAACAGGAAGGTAATTTCAGAATAACAGCATGCAGGAGTCCCAGTAAGCAACAAGTGTCAGCCAGTGGTTCTCAACTGGGTGGGATTTTGTCCCCCAGGGAAACTTTGGCATTATTAGGAGACATTTTTAGATGTCAAGATGAGAGGTGCTACTGGTATATAGTGGGTAGAAGCTAGGGATGCTGCTAAACATCTTAAAGACTCAGGACAGTAATCCCCTCCACACACATATACACAGAATTATCTGGTCCAAAATATCAGTATCCGTGAGGTTGAGAAAATTTGGCCTTGAGTGAGGCATATCGACAGAGGGCTTTAATATGGTGGCTCTTATAGAAAACACACAAGTGATAGATACCAGCAAAGGCTGATATTTACATCAGACACAACAATATGGATTTTGAAAACCAACCTATCTAAAATTGCAGTATACCTCTATTGGAAGCATGGGGAGGATGCCAGGAGACTGGGTCCAAGAAAGAGAATTCCTCATGGACCAATGTGGGAAGGCAACATATAACATCTAAAATCCATAAGTCAAGAACCAGCAATATATTTGCAGCAATATGGATGGACCTGGAGATTATCATACTAAGTGAAGTAAGTCAGATAGAGAAAGACAAATACCATATGATATTGCTTAAATGCAGAATCTAAAAAAAAAAAAATGAGACGAATGAACTTATTTACAAAACAGAATCAGACTCACAGACTTAGAGAATGAACTTATGGTTACCAGGAGGGAAGGGTGGGCAGGAAGGCTAGTCAGGGAGTTTGGGATTGACATGTACACACTGCTATATTTAAAATAGGTAACCAACAAGGACCTACTGTAAAATAAATAAATAGATGATAAAAAATAAAATAAAATAAAAAGAACCAGCAATATACTTAATAAGATGAAGTTGAAGGGAAATAACAAGAAAACTAATATAACTAAAAGTAACTGCATATGAGGAGGAGGACCTAGAATTAGGAAGGAGTGGGGCAGGGGTTGCTTCCTCACTTCTTTCTATACTATTTGACTTTTAAAATGTGTAATTTTCATGAACAATCATTAAATTCATGAAAAAATCCATTATTTGAATATAAAGAAAGAGATGTACAGTATTGTTAATACAAAAGCTAGTTCTTCTCCCCACCACCAATAAATGCATATAAATAGGTAAAAGATATTGGTGAAGACACCTTACTTAGATGGTTATCTACACAGCTGCACAAATACCCCATTTCCATGTCCTCAGTTAGTGAATCAAGTCCTTCAAGGAAGAAATGGAAGAATAAATGAATGAACTTATTTAACTGGAGACATTTAATACAACAAATGATTCTATTTCCTTAACAGTTAAGCACACTTTATTTAGGACCACTAAGAAGTTGCCTCATTTCCAGATCTGTTTCATGCCTTCACGTTCATGAGCTTAACAAAGCAAGTAACACTATTGTATACTTCTTCTCAATCTTCCACATGGATACCACATGCCCAAGCTGCCTTTGTTTTTTTTTTTACTTTTTAAAGACATTTTATTTTAGTATAGTTGATTTACAATGTTGTGTTAATATCTGCTGTATAACAAAGTGATTCAGTTATGTGTATATATATATATATATATATATATATACATACACACACACATTATTTTTCATATTCTTTTCCCCTATAGTTTATCACAGGATGTTAAATATAGTTCCCTGTGCTATACAGTAGGACCTTGTTGTTTATCCATTCTGTATATAATAGTTTGCATCTGCTAACTCCAAACTCTCAATCCATCCCTCCCTCACATCCCCTTCCTCTTGGCAACCACATTTCTGTTCTCTGTGTCTGTGAGTCTGTATCTGTTTCATAGACAAGTTAGTTTGTGTCATATTTTAGATTCCATGTGTAAGTGATATGATATTTGTCTTTGTCTGGCTTACTTCAGTTAGTCTGATAATCTCTAGGTCCATCCATGTTGCTACCAAGACCATTATGACATTCTTTTTTATGGCTGAGTAATATTCCATTGTATTGGTATATATGTACCACATTTTCTTTATCCATTCATCTGTCGGACATTTGGGTTGTTTCGATGTCTTGGCTATTGTAAATAGTGCTGCTATGAACATTGTGGTGCATGTATCTTTTCAAATTATAGTTTTCTCTGGATATATGCCCAGAAGTGGGATTGCAGGATCATATGGCAACTCTATTTTTACTTTTTGAGGAACCTCCATACTGTTTTCCATAGTGGCTGCACCAATTTACATTCCCACCCACAGTACAGGAGGGTTCCCTTTTCTCCACACCCTCTCCAGCATTTGTTATCATTTGTTATTTGTGACTTTTTAATGATGGCCATTCTGACCAGCCAGGCTGCCCTTTAAATGTTGGCCTCCTTGTGGTAGTTCTGGCTTTTTTTGGAGGAAAGATAAACCCTCCCTGAGATGGACCATCCATTCTCATGACTTCAATTAGTGACTATGTAGGTTCTTTGTGACTCTATGAGGACTATCTCAACTGCTTGAGGGACAACTTCACTTGGCTCTCCCATAGATTCCTCCTCCAAATCCATCTACCCAAAATTGACCTCAAGCTTAACACCTCCCCCACCACACACACAGAACTAGATATTCTCTTCCTTGAGTTTTCCCTTTATCGGAGGTGTGCTCTACATTTATCCAAATGTCCAAGTCTGAGATGCCTCACCCATGTCTTCCTCTTTTCTCACTTCTTCAAAGTCCATCAATAACCAAGATTTTTTCAGTCCCCTTGCACTGCATTGTATTTATTTCCTCAGTCTCTTTTCTAGCAGTCTAGTTTTTATGTTCCCACTCTGATTATCCTTGTTTGGCTACTGTAATCTCAGAATCAGATGACTGCAAAAGTGTTCAAATACCTCTCACAACCTTTAGGCCTGTGCTTTCTAAATTCATTCTCTATTCTGAACAGGGTGATCTTTTTTAAATTCAAATATATTCATGTCACTCATTTTTTGATAGCTTCCCATTGCCCTTGGGCTAATTCTCCTCCAAACTCTTCTCCATTCTAGATTCTTGCTTTTCTATGAAGTTTTGATTCTTATTCTTCTCACACCTCATTGTACCCTCTCCCCATATTGAATTATGTTCAGACCATTGAATACATAATATTCTTTGGGTCTTTGGGTCTTTTTACATTTTACCTTTGCTTGAAATAGTCTTTCCTTTCCCACTCCATGCCTTCTTTGCTGGCCAACTCTTATTCCTTCAAGTCCAAGTTTAATGTCACTGTCGGGAAGCATTCCTTCTTCCCTCCCAAAGACTATGTTAAGTGCCCTCTCAATGGACTTCTGCAGCAGCAGCCTATTATAGAAATTGTTGCAACCTCTGTTAATCTCTTGGATCCCCTACTATGACACTAATTCAGGGACTCAGCACTGCTCTTGTACCATTCGGGGGCCCAGTATCTACACATGATAAATACTCTACCATTATGGACAACATTTTCTAGTGAAATTGCTTAAGAGCTTTTAATGACAATAGGACACATTTCTTTTTTTCAAGCAAAGATCCTTTTTGTAAGTATATTCTAGGTTCACCTTTAAAAGAGTTCACTGTCTTATTTTCTGTGGTGCACTAAAGCACAGCTAAGAATCAAGGAGAATAGATGAAATTGGGTAACAACTTTACTTAAAAGCATGATTGAAGCTAAAATGAGAGAAAAACTTTAAGAAGTAACAGATAATAAAAATGGATTACTCTTATCCTCTTCTAATTTTGAGAGGTATTTTTCCTCTCAAAGTATGTTAAAGGTCTGAGGAAGAATATCTTAAAAGGGGGGCAATTTGAAATAGATAAAATATTGCATTTAAAGAAGATAGAGGAAAAAATATGACCAAGTCATTGGCTCTGTAATGGTAATACTGTTGGGTTTTAGTTGTTTGAATTGCTTTCTGTAGGTGGGACCTCTAAAAAGAAGTGAGAGTAGCATCGGCATATATACACTACTGAATGTAAAATAGTTAGCTAGTGGGAAGAAGCCACATAGCACAGGGAGATCAGGTTGGTGTTTTGTGACCACCTAGAGGGATGGGATAGGGAGGATGGGAGGAAGGCTCAAGAGGGAGGGGATATGGGGACACATGTATGCATATCGCTGATTCACTTTGGTGTACAACAGAGGCTAACACAATATTGTAAAGCAATTATACTCCAATAAAATCTATTTTAAAAAAAAAGACAAATGACATTAAAGATGAAATGCTTGGGACTTCCCTGGTGGTGCAGTGGTTAAGAATCTGCCTGCCAATGCAGGGGACATGGGTTCGAGCCCTGATCTGGGAAGATCCCACATGCTACGGAGCAAATAAGCCTGCGTGTAGAGCCTGAGAGCCACAACTACTGAAGCCTGCGTGCCCGGAGCCCGTGCTCCACAAGAGAAGCCACCGCAATGAGAATTCTGTGCACCGCAGCAAAGAGCAGACCCTGCTCACCACAACTAGAGAAAGCCCACGCACAGCAATGAAGACCCAGCCAGACAAAAATTTAAAAAAAACAAAAAAGATGAAATGCTTGATGGTTTAAATGAAAGCACAACAATAAAAATCAAAGAAACAGCACATGTAAATCCCCTGTGGAGGTCCTAATTTCCAGCTCTCTGTAGCAATAACTAAGTAAGCCTGGATGTCCTATAACACAGGCCACTGACATTTGTCAGGCTTTTCAATAAATTGGCCATGAAAAGCTAAATCCGTGCAAGGTGGGAGATAAATTAGCACACAGCCAAAGGTACTGGAGAAATAAACACTGGTTTCGTAGCTGAAATGGTTTTTTGATAAGGTAATAATCCCCATAATCTCTCTCCAGCCTTAAATAACAGCCGGTCTTTGTGCCGGCAGTTTAATTTTGTTGGCTGCCCTTGTCTTACAAAAATATATTTAGTGGAGTCTGGAATATCATTTTGTGCTGAAAGCTGAAGCCTTTGTCATGCTGAAGCTGGGCAAAGGCAATAAATCAGGGGAAAAGTGAAAGAGCATAGAAATGGGCTCTCAGAAACTTATTTCCCCAGAGCGGACGAGCTTTCTTCTCCCGCGAGCAGGTGTATTGCATCAGTCATGTCTTCCTGTTAAGTGGCTGCGTTGTAATGATATTGACTTATATCGACATTGCACCCTGGTTGGCACTGTGACAAAGTGCTTAAGATGCATCGATGGGCAGTACGTGCTGAAAACAGCATCATGACATTATACAACCCTGGTTCTCTTTTCTTCTTTTCTTTTCCTCCACTAGGATCGTTCTTTCTTCCCAGGAAATTGTCCTGAGATGCCCTACCTTATTCTCTAATCACGAGTTTCCCCATCTGTGTCGCACCACTTAATAATCGGCATTTTATAGTGAAGGGACCTTTACAATTTAAAGTTTATATATATATTTAATCTATATCTATTATATAAATTAACATATATAATATAAATATATTATAATAATTATGTAATAATTATAATTATATATATGCAACATAAATAAATATGATAATATATTCATTATATTATAATAATTTTATAGGTTATGTATTATAATAATTATAAATATTGTAATAATTTATATGTATTATATAATATAAATATATAATTTAATATAACTACATTATATTGAATTATATAGAAATATAATTTATTGTAATATTATTATAATTATATATTATTATCATATATAAATATATCATATATAAATATAATATATAAACATAATAATAATTTATAATATATATGCTTTTAAACTTATTAAACCAAGACTAATGTACTTCATGATCTACATGTGCCAAATTGGTCACTGTTGAAAATGGGTTACAGAGAAAGTATGTGGAGGTGTTTCTAGGGTATTTGATTTACTTCTAGGAACATGAAGAGATCAAAATTGCTATGCTAGAAAGCCAGAGAACTGGGTTCTTGAATTTGTTTCCGGTTTCTAACTACTACCTTTCCATAAGCTCAGTGGCTTAAATGAGCAGCCACTTCTTATCTCAGAGTCTCCCTGGGTCAGGAGTCCAGGCACAGTCCCTCTGGATCTTCTATTCAGAGCATCACAGGCTGCAATCAAGGTGTCAGGTGCTCTGTGGTCTCATTAGTCTACACGGGGGAGAGATCTGCTTCCAAGCTTCCTCCAGATGTTGGCAAAACTCAGTTCCTTGGGGTTTCAGAATCGAGGTTCTGGTTTCTCTCTGGCTGTCGAACAGGCACTCAGCTCCCAAAGGCAGCCCAGCGTTCCTGGCCACATGGTCCTCTCCATAGACCCTCACAGCTATTCCTTCAAGCCAGCAAGGGGGGGACCAGCATATGTGTGAATGGATGACTTGAAATGTATGCACAGGAGTTGCACCCCATCACCTCTGTCATATTCTGTTTGCTGAAAGCAAATCTCAGGTCTCACCTACACTCAAGGGTTGGGGGTCTACATGGAGCCTGAACATGGGGCCCACCCTAGAGTCTGCCTGCCACATTTATAGTGCTTCTTTGTCATGAAAAACTTGGTATTCTTATATATTCACTCAATGCAATAAGAAAGAGTGACATATATGCAAAATACAAAATTGATAAACCTCACAAACAATATTGAAAGAAACCAGACATAAAAATGTATATTCTCTATAATTCTAATTTCTATATCTTTCAAAAATATGCAAAATTAATCTATGCAATTAAAAATCATAATACTGGTTAACCTTGGGGCAGAGTGACAATAAGAGGATCTGAGAGAGCCTCTGGGGAGCTGGAATGTTGCTTCCTGTTCTAGATGCATTCCATTTGGGAAAATGTGTGGAGTATCACATGCATGACATATGCACTTTTCTAAGCACAAGTATAATTACACAGTATAGTTCAATATAGATTAAAGCTAAACAAGACAAAAACCCTGGGTAACCTTAGTCCAGTCACTTATTTTCCATAGGCGTCAGTTTGCTAATCCTTACCATGAGATTGGCCTTGATGATTCTTAAGGCCCTTTTCACATGATGTAGTTAAGGTTGTATGAAATACTGAGGGACTATCAAACTCAGTGGATGGCTGTAAAGTGCCCAGAATTAGTACCCCCTCAAATACAAATTTTTAATAATTTTATTGAAGTATAGCTGGTTTACAACATTGTGTTAATTTCTGCTATACAACAAAGTGACTCAGTTATACATATATAAACATTCTTTTTCATATTCTTTCCCATTATGGTTTATCACAGGATATTGAATAGAGTTCCCTGTGCTATACAGTAGGACCTTGTTGTTTATCCATTCTCTAGATAATAGTTTGCATCTACTAATCCCAAACCCCCAATCCTTCCCTCCCCCACTCCCCTCCCCTACTTGGCAACCACAAGTCTGTTCTCTATGTCTGTGGGTCTGTTTCTGTTTCGTAGATAAGTTCATTTGTGTTGTATTTTAGATTCCACATATAAGTGATATCATATGGCATTTGTCTTTCTCTGTCTGACTTACTTAGTATGAGAATCTCTAGACCTATCCATGGTGCTGCAAATGACATTGTTTAGTCCTTTTATATAGCTGAGTAGTATTCCTTTGTATTCTTTCCTAGTCTTGGCTATTTTAAATAGTGCTGCTATGAACATAGGGATGCATGTATCTTTTTAAATTACAGGTTTTTTCTGGGTATATACCCAGGAGTGGGATTGCTGGACCATATGGCAATTCTGTCAAATGCAATTCTTAATGAAGGTTTCAGTCTACACATACTTCCACTTACAAAGTATTGGCCTTGGGAAATCGAATCAACCTCAGTGAACTTATTTTCTTAAAGACTCTTTCAGCTCAGAAAATATCTGCAGCTTGTTGATGTGGCATTTCCTTCAGACCAGGCACCAGTGGCACAGCAAGGGTGGAGAGCAGTAACCAAGACAGGAGTTCCTGTCCCTTCTCTCCACTTGTATCCACAACCCCAGTCCTCATATCAGGTGGGGAAAGTAGGGGAAAAAAAGTAAAAGTGCAGGGACATCACAAGACATGGAAAGAGGAAAGGGGGAATGAACAAACAAGGGAGAAAAGAGAGAGAATGGAAGCCAAAGAGAATCAAACTTATTAACTAGATACAATTAGGAAAGTCCTATGGGTGGAGTCCTTACATTGACTGGCTTATAGTTTCAGCCTTTATAACCGTCCCTTCAATATGGGGGCCCCTTCTATTATTCCACAAGTTTTTATGTACAGTCTGTCTTTTGATCTATATATTATGCCTGCGTGAATCTGATTTACTGTCACAAAGCCCGGATCTCAGTGGCTCCCATCAACAAGTGTTTACATTTATCCTCTGGCTCTGGGTAAGCTCCTGTGACTGTGCTCCATGTGTCACTCCATTCAGAGTCCTAGGATGAGGAAGTAAGGCTTGTGGGTCCATTTCTCCCATAGATAAGAAAACTGAGGGACAGAAAGATGAAGAGGTGTGCCTGGACTCATAAAACTAAAGAGAAACAGAGCTTGGCCTGGATCTCAGGTTACCTAATTTCCAGCCCATGGATTTTGTCCTCATATCCACCTGCATCTCTTTCTCCCATTTGCCTTTTCTTTCACCCTAAGGTAGTGCTTCTCAAATGTTAGTGGGTGTCAGAATCACCTGCAGAGCCCTTTGAAACACAGATCGATGGGCCCCACTCTGAGAATTTCTGATTTGTTTTGTCCAGGGTGAGGCCCTAAAAAATTTCGTTAATGAATTCCCAGGTGAAGCTGAATCTGTTGGTCCACGGACCACACTTCAAAAATCACCACCTTAAGGCACCATCTCTAGATCATGGTGCAACTCCTAAATTAGGTTTCCTTTTTGTTCTGTATTTAGAAAAGTGAACAGTGACTTAGACCAATTGGTCCTATAACTTTAACAGTGCCTCTCTGAAACTTAGGTGAGCTAAAGGGTCCTTATACAACAGTGGTTTTCTAAGTTGTGGTCCCTGGACCAGCAGTGTCAGCAGTACCTGGGAACTTCGAAATGCAAAGTGTTGGTTCTGCCCCAAACCTACTGAATCCCAGTTTCTGGGGATTACCCAGTGACCCAGATGATTGTGATGTACACTAGATGCTGAGAACCAGGGTTTGGTTCTACAGAACACCTGCAGCTGCACTGCAGCATCCTGCAGAAGCTCCTTAAGGCTTGGTTCACTGTGCCCCTGCTACCTCAAAGTGTGGGCTGCAGGCCAGCAGTATCTTTATCTCCAGGAACCTTGTGGGAAATGCAGACCCTCAGGCTCCACCCTAGGCCTACTGACTCATCCTCTTATCCTGGGTTGTCTGCAGAGTATCTGGATTCTGTCTAATCATCCAGCCATTTATTCTGTTACAACTCACTATCTGTTTGACTTTCTATTATGATTTTACTCCTCAGAGATCTGTAGCCTCAGGACTCATCACTGACTGTCTTGCTGGCTAATATGGGGTCTTAGAACCTCATCTCAGGTACAGCTTCCCGGCCTTCCTCTCTGCTAGGTTGGTGTGGAGAGGTTTAGACAGGGCTGTCCTGGAGTGAACCCCTCTGAGCCTCCTGATTTGTATTTTTCCATTAAGATTCTTCACTTTTCTTCACTACAGCATTATCCCATTTAACTCTTCCCCTCATCCTTTGAGACTAGAATTATGGGCAATTTTAAGCAATCTATTAAGCAAAGAATTATAGTCATACTATTGTGTATTTATGGAACATAAATCATCTAAAGAACCAATGTGACTGCCTTGGCATGAATTGTTCATGGAAAAACATTGCGTGATTAGCAGCCCCTTTCCAACTAGATGTATTATTGCCAGTTTTGTAAAGTATTTCTGTATCCAGAAGTCATTTAGTCTTTTCTTTAAATTAGAAAGAGAGAGAAAAGGAAGGAAAGAAGGAAGGAAGGGAGGGAGGGAGGGAGGGAGGGAGGGAGGGAGGGAGGGAAGGAGGAAAAAGAAAGAAAAACCAGGCTGCAGACAATGAAATCAGAGAAACAGATTAACATCTCAAATGATTTCTAGGCAAACCCTGAGTCATTTTACTCCAAATGTATAATATTTATATAGCAAATACAGATGTTATGTTTACTCACTTCCAGAGCATTTGCTAAAAGGGAATTTAAAAGAAACTGTCGTGGAGTTTCTGTTAGACTATTAGACTGTGCATGGTTTGCCTGCTGAGAGAAATTTTTAGTAAAAAAAAACTAGATCCGTGGCAGAAACTGAGAAATGTGCCTCTTAGGTGACAATTTCAGGAAGATGATATTTAGTAACAAGTCAATATTTACTAAGCCCCAACTGTACCTATGTGTGCCCCATGTCATCCTGAAATGTGGGGATATAGAGATGCATGAAGCACTCTTCCTGTCCACAGCTCATGGTCTTGCAGAATAAAAATAACAGAAAAAAGAAAATTCAATATTTTGTCATAAAGGCTATGATTAGTGCAACCAATACTTGATCACCAATGCAGGAAAGCTTCTGACAGTGAAAGGGGGTGCTAATTACAAGTTGACCCTCATAATGGGTGTTATTTGGCACTGTTCCTGGCACACCAGCTATAGGGTTACAATCAATACCCACAGGCATGGAGTAGGCTCAGAACCAACCTCTCCTTGAGGGATATTTCTGGGAAAGCTGCCTGAGGCGCCAGAAGAAGAGCTGAAGGAACCACGCAGGTATTTAGCAACCATTTGTTGTTTATTTCTGAGCTACTGTGTTGGGATTAGGGGTCACCTTCTAAAGCTGCCCCGTTATCAAATGCTTAACCCCCTGACTCACCAGCAGTCTCTGTCCCTGACTCATCACTTCACATGCTCTCCCTTGGCAAAGACCTTCACTACTCTAATCCCACACACTATGGATTAAACGCAGAAAGGGTTATAGAATAAAGTTTATAAGCATTTGCATTTTAACCCTGACTTTACTGCAAACTAGCCATGCAACTTTTTGCACATCAGCGAACTCCGGTCTCAAGAAGGAAAACCTGTGTCCCTGTTCGTGTTGTTCTTTGGCGCCCCCATCAGACTAAAGAGTGGCATAGCAGATGGAAACAGATAACGAATCTCAGCTCTGACACTGACCAACTGGGTGACCTTGGATAAGTCCATGGACATCCCTGAACCATAGGCTCTCCATTTGTCGTAACATCAGAACCACAGAGGACAGCTATGTGGACTCACAGCAATGATGAGTACAAAAGGGGAAGCGACAGCAGTGTCCACCACAAAGCAAGGATCCAGTATACGGTGATCAGTTGCTACCAGTATTATTATGGATGTAGTTGCGGACTGCACCACGGGGCTGGCAATGAGCGACACTTCTGAGGTTCTTTTAGACAAGTGACCGTGCCCTTCCCCAGAACCATCTAGGAGTCGTCATTCCTCTTTTTTCGTCTCCGTGTGTCAGTTTCAATGTTCTTGCTAAAATGCCAGAAACAGTTTGCTGTTCATTGTCCTGCTGCATTCCCAAACAGGAAGTAGCCTGCTTGCTGGCCGGGTGCTGGCTGTTTGACTGAAAGGAATAAACAAAGAGCAGCGAGGACACAGTTTGCTAAAATGCTTTATCCATTGTGTGCAGTGGAAGGGGCTTCGTTAGTTAGACGCTCACTCTGAAGGGTGCCCAAGGCAGAACAGTCGGGAGACCCAGCACTCAGGGTTGGCAGCTGGTGAATGCTGGCGTGAGAAAACCTGGGTCATGGCGATTATTTAAAACACTGTCTTGTTCAGAGATGGCAACTCCCACTGATTAGTGATGGCTGCTCTGGGAACAATGGGGGCGCTACTTGGCGCTGGCTGGAAGGAGGGCATGATGAGTGGTGTGTGCCTGGGATGGAGGGGCAAAAGCACATAGGTTCCCTTTGATCACATGGGTCCTAGTCCCTGAATTAATTGCCTGCTTGCAGGACTATAATGCAAGCAAAAGATCTGATGTCTCATTTATTAACATAACCATTTTCTAGTAGTTCTTATATTCCTAGATTAAACATATTTTTACAAGATCTCAGGAATGAAACAGAAATTTGTTTCAATTCATGTTGTTCTTCCTCACCCACCCCTCTTTTTTTTCTTGAAAACAAGACTTCTTTTCAGACAAATATTACAGCTACTCATATATTCTTTTTTGTTTGTTTCTTTTTTTTTTTTTACTCATATATTCTTAACCATAGTAAAATTGGGGGAATAGCCAATGAAGAAGACAATGGCAAAAGCTAAGAATTAGATAAAGGGAGACAATAATTATTTAAACCATGTATATTTAGAATTCTTGTTTTAAAAAAAAATGCCATGTTCTGCTAAGGTCTCCCTATGCTCTATTTTCTCTCACACAGAGCAAGAGATATGTATGATTCTTTTTCCTTAATCACAGTCACAATAACAAGTTTATATTCTTAAAATAATTGAAAAATGGTAATATGGTAATGGAAAAACAGTAACTCCAATAGGAGTTATTTCCTGTATTTTTCCCAACTCCAAAAACTCCTAGTTTGCATCTGGAGATAGACATGTCAGCACGGGGAATGTTTCCATCTAATTGTTGATCTAAAATCGCATGTAAGCAGAGTCTCCCTCTGGAAGGGTCCTTACAAGTGACAGGGCAAAGCTATGAGAAGGCGCTTCAGTTACTTCAAATCGACTGTGGACCAGTCTCCAGCTATGTGGATAGAGCGGAGAGAGAGAAAGGACATTACAAGACTGGAAGCATAACCTTCAGGGGTGAAGAAATGAATGTATCCTGAATGTTCTTTCTTGTTCTCAATCAGAACAGCTTTTGAGATGGAAAGCACTGGGGGGGAGTTATAATTTAGGGGCTGGTGGTGGGTGCTGATCAGAAGTCTCCTTTTATTCTGGAATCTTGGGAGGAGGAGAGGAAATACGCTTTCTGCAGAAGACCTGCTGTAGCATCTACACTAGGCATTCTTGGAATGGGGCTACGATGGTGACCCTGCTCCAGCACATCCAGGAACTTCTGGAATTAGATCCACGTGCGTGTGTGTGTGAGATTCTTCTGTGGCCGGGATGCATGGCTTTTATGAGAACCCCAAACACGTCGTTAGGGCTGAGCCACACCTTTTCACCCACTGGCCAGCTTGCAAGTTGGTGGACGCGGTTTAGCAGAACTTCACTGGGCAAAGGTGGGGCCAAAAAAATAAAAAATAAAAAAATAATTTTTAAAATGTCTTTATAGAAAAGTAAGGCTGCTCAGGAGCCTTTCTAAATCGTATCTGCTTATTTAATAAAAGATGGTGAATTTAGGGATTTAAATTGTATTTTGGATATTCTAGTATTTTAGTATATACTTTACTATTTTTATATAACCAAAATACTTGTGTATTATAGACATTTAGTTAACATAGCCTTTTCAAATGGTATTTTTAGAAATCTGGATCATTTGGATTTTGAGAGCTTACTCAGAGATTTATCACTGAATTAAATATTAAAAATGGAAAGAGGTACTTTAGTTTAAGACACTTTATGACCATATTTGTTTAAAATCTTTCCAAAATATTTTCTCTTGTTTAGTTTCATTCCCCGAATCACCTGTGAAGCTAAATATCTTAAGTTAGTTGCATGGCCTTTTCTCTGTGTCAGTTTGGGCCCCGTAGATGTTCAGATTTGTTGATGCAGTAGGCAGGGATACTTAAGGAAACCAAGAAATGTGTAAGCTGGGCAGTAAAGAGAGAAGATGGTGAACGGGGCTTCCAGGCCCACTTTCCAGCCCCTCCCCAAACCCTGAGCTCTGTATTCTGGAACACAGTTCAGGCTCTCCTAGTACCCCCTCCCGTTTTGCTGCAAGACCAGATATGTTATCTTAACCTGCAGTTTCTCAAAATATGGTCTCTGGACAAGAAGCAGCAGCATCACTTGGTAATTTGTTAGAAATGCAAATTCTAATGCCTTACCCAGACTTACTGGATTGGAAACTTTGGAGTGAGGCCCAGGAATCTGCTGTAACAGGCCTCCAGGTGATTCTGATGCAGGCTCCAGTATGAGAACAACTACCTTAACCAGACAGCATTTCCAAAACATCCCTGCAATAGGACTCATGTGGGCAGTTGGTTAAACATATACCTTCCCAGGTCTCTTCCTGAAGATGTTGATTAAGTGGGTCTGTGATGAGGCCCCAGAAATGTTGATTATTAATGGCATCTAAGGGGATTCTTATCACTGGGAAGCTTTGACAGCACTGGGCAAGCTTCACTACCATGTCCCATGGTACCATGTGTACCACTGATGTTGCAGGGAAAAAATGGGGCCCGAGAGGATGGTCACGTCCCAGGTTTCGAGTGAGTCCTCAGGACGATGCCAAGTGAGGGTCCTTGGCTTCGTGCAGGAAAGAATTCGAGAGCAAGGCAGAGAAAAGTGAAAGCAGGTTTAGTTAGAGAGATACACACTCCATAGACAGAGCGTGGGCCTTCTCAAAGGCAAAAGAGGCCCCTAGGTGTGGGGGTCGTTAGTTTTTATGGGCTGGATTATTTCATAGGCTCGTGAATGGGAGGAATATTCTAGCTGTCTTGGAGAAGGGGTGGGGATTTCCAGGAATTGGGCCACAGCCCACTTTTTTGGCCTTTTAAGGTTGGCCTCAGAACTGTCCTGTTGCTGGTGGGTGTGTCATTTAGATGCTAATGTATTTCAATGAGCATATAACTAGGCTCAAGGTACACCAGAAGTCGAATTTTCCGCCATCTTGGGCCTAATTGGTTCTAACCAGTTTACGTCGTGTCCTCAACAGCTGTGTCATTCTTGTTAAGGTTGTGCCCTGTCCCCTTCCCTCTTGTCTCACTGATGACCCCTGGGGTTTTCAGCACCAACTCCCCTCAACCGTCTCAGTGTCCAGGCAGGCCTGGGGTGGTTGACATCCCTGGACTACTTACCACTGAAAAGCCAAATGGATGAACTGAAGCTTCTCTACAGATATTCTGATGAGAGCATCATGAAACCTACCCTGGTCCCCCAGAATAACCTGCAGTAACTGAGACACATTTTGCTTCTTTATTGTAATTGTCAACCAAACATGATGTGTCCTTTTGTAAGTAGTTCTGTGTCAGGATAATAAACACTAATGCTTATTGTATGCTGTAATAGATTCATCCTTAAGGCAGCTGCATGCTCTTGTCTGTGTTCTGTGGTTTTCCTCCTGTCTTCCTTGCTGTCAGCCGTCTCAGATCAAGCATCTTAGCATCCAGGGAGCCCTTTAACTTGCTGTCTCCAATTGCCTCTGGTCTGGGTGAACTGTACCCTGTGTATCAGGAGCAGAGGTAAAGTTGGAGGAAAATAGTCTCCAGCTCAGCCCCATGTTGCTCTTCCTCTGTGTTGCTCTAACAGCAGGCCAGGCGCTGAGTGGACAGACTTTGGCGACAGGATCAATGTTTGTCAAATCACATGTGGATCCCTGATGTCACCACAGTCCTGACCTTACAAGAGCTATTTAATCTCTCCGAGACCATTTCCCTGACGTAACGTTTAATAATGATGTCTAATTCTCTTTAAAAAATCAATGTGTTATGAAAAGGAAGAATATGTAAAACACCTAACACCATACCTGCACATAGTAGGTTTTCAAAAATGCAAATTCCTTCTCCTCTTGGTCATTTCTCCCAGGTCTTTTATTTTTTTATTTTCTATTATTTGGTTTTTTTGCTGATAACACTATTTTACTGAAAATCTGGAGTTGCACAAATAGTTCTTTAGAACATAAAACTAAATGGATTTATACATAACAATTACATGCAGCATTTATAAGAGGCAGTACAAAAATGTGTTCTGCTTCTCCATGATATAAATTGCATATAATACGATGATTTAAAGAATGTTAATTCTATTAACTAGTTCTGTGAGATAAATCATACTCAGAATATCTGATGTTTCCCACAATAAAGGGAAAACATGCAGTTCTATGAGCAGCTAAGTTCATTTTAGCGATGGTGGGAAGATTTGTTGATTTGTCTGAGAAATGACTTCTCTATTATAAGTATAATGCAAATATTTGCTTAACAGATGTTTTCCAAAGACCCACTATGAGCCTTACACACAAACCCAAGAGATAAAAGAAGATTAAAAGGGAACAGACTTATGCAATGCTTATTGCATTCTGGGCACTGTACAGAGTGCAATCTTATGAGGTAGGTACTAGTAATATCATCCCAAATCACAGATCATGAAACTGAGGCAGAGCAGGTTGAAACAAATTGCTGATAACTTGGCAGATCCAAGATTTGCCCAGGAGGTTCTGCCTTAATAATCTATGTTGTTTTTTTTAAATTTCGCTGAATTACAGATTTAATAATACAGTGATGAAAATTTTAATTTGTTTGGATCTGAATTTGTATTTGTAGAAAAAAAGACTGGACTCAGACTGTAAAGGGACTGATTTACCAATTTAAAGAATTTAGAATTTACCCCACAAGAAAGTCAAGCATTTAAGTCCATTATTGTGTTGGTTTTCCTATAACAGTGTATGGGCATAATGTTTGTACCATGAAGAGATATCTGTGAAAGTTCTCTGCCTTCAATTGTAGGTTATACTGAGTGTTTATTTTTTGTTTTTTTTTTCTGCTGTACACGGGCCTCTTACTGTTGTGGCCTCTCCTGTTGCGGAGCACAGACTCCGGACACGCAGGCTCAGCGGCCATGGCTCACAGGCCTAGCCGCTCCACGGCATGTGGGATCTTCCCGGACTGGGCCACGAACCCGTGTCCCCTGCATCGGCAGGCGGACTCTCAACCACTGCGCCACCAGGGAAGCCCCTATGTGTCTTTTGGAATTTTGATTGGGTTGAAATAAACGGAAGGGGAGATCTGAGAACAATGTAAAATAAATAAATAAATAATAAAAGTAAAAGATTAGTTAAAAAAAAGAATTAAAATTTGAAATATTTATAGCTTGATGTCAATGTATACATATTTCTTAAAACACAATTGATATGAATTCAAATTGGGAATATACCTCTTAAAATTTAAAATCCAAGTAAGAGACTTGTTAGTTAAGAAAGAACATTATTTTATAAAATAACTTTACCAATTATTATTGACCAGTAAGAAAAAAACAACAAAAAAATAACAAATGTCCAGTAGTTGGGGAATGGGTCATCTATATGGTATTAATATATGCACTTGAAATAATAAAGATTCTCCTATTTTTATGATATAACTTTTTAAAATGGAATATTTTCAGGTATGTAATAACAAAAAAGCATACAAAAGTATACACCTCCTTTGATGGCAAACGTTTTTTCTCCCTTCTCGATCCTTTCTAAATTTTCCAAATTTTCTAAAATACACCTGAGCTATTTTGTTAATAAACAATCTTAAACAGACATATATTTAGTTAAAGAATGTAAAAGGAATAAAGAATCAATACAAGTCTCATTGAGTTAAAAATGGCATTAATTTTTTCTAAACTCACTCTTTCTAAATACAATACTGTATGGATAGGTGTTTACTTATATTTAAATTCACTATATTTTAATCATCCTCACAATATTATCCATCCTGGGAAGTTACGTTTTGACTTGCGTGTTAACACAATGTCCTAAATCATATATGAGATACTTCATGATTCAAAATGTATGTATGTTTGAAGATGCATAATAAAGACTATAACTTCTCTAAAAAATTACTAAATGAGCTTCTAACTTTACCAAATCATAGATATGTACTAGTAATTTTAATAATAAATGTAAATTCTCCATTCCTGTTCAAATTAAAATCTCTTTGGTCTACTAACAAAGTTAAGTCTTCTAAACAGGACTTTCTTCTCCAAATAAAATGATTTTTGGTGTTAAAAAAAAAAGATTCCACATATAAGTGATATCATATGATATTTGTCTTTCTCTGTCTGACTTACTTCACTTAGAATGATAATCTCTAGGTCCATCCATGTTGCTGAAAAAAAAAAAAGATACAAATGAACTTATTTACAAAACAGAAACAGACCCACAGGCATAGAAATCAAAGTTGTGGTTCCACGAGCGGGGAGGAGGGATAAATTAGGAGTTTGAGATTAACATATACACACTACTATATATAAAATAGATAACCAACAAGGACCTACTATATAGCACAGGGAAATCTACTTAATATTTTGTAATAACCTATAAGGCAAAAGAATCTGGAAAAGAATAGATAATTATATATATATATATATATATATATATATATCAGAATCACTTTGCTGTACACCTGAAACTAATACAGCATTGTAATTCAACTGTACTTCAATTACAAAAATTAATATAAGAAATTACGTTGGAGAGAGTAAAGAAAGATAAAAACCTAAAAAATCAAATCAAATCAAATCTATTTTCTTGACCATGAAGTCCAGACTTCAGCACTGAGCTGCTCTCAGTCTAGAGCCGAAAGTCTTAGTGTCTTTATACAAACAGAAGCTCCTTCCCCATCCCTTCTCCTCACATTCACAAATGATGTTTCCCTTAAAAACAAATTTTTAGACAATTGACTCTGTGGTTTCATCTCCCCAGCTGCACTTTCTCTGAAGAGTGAATTTACAGAGCACAGATCCTCAGGGAGAAACGGCTAATTAAGGCATAGACTTCCCAGCCAGCTGTTTCACGCAGAGAGGTAGTTCCTGTTTAAATATCCAGGCTATAAAGGGGAGGTGTTGCAGCAGAAGGCCTCTGCAAGCTGCCAGGAGATATTTCTTGCTGAATGGCACTGGAAGCAGAGTGCAATCTGTAAGTAACAGGACAGCGGGCTCCCCTAAATCACGTCAAGGAAAGTCTGGGCAAAGTTGTAACCATGTATTCAAATGCTCTATGGCCTTCAAGGTACCACTTTCAAATCCAGCAGGGGCCTCTTCAACACCTTCCTCTATTGTATTTGCCTTAAAAATGACTCACAACTAATACCTACTCCGAAGAGTTATTGTGGGGATTAAATACGGTAACATAGGTAAAGCATTTAACGTAGTGCCTAGTACAGAAAGCATAATTAATGGTGACTTTATCTATTGCTATTTAACTCAAATGTAATCAGACTCTGCATACTGTTTTAGAGTTACTTTCATTTAATATCATGTTATAAAAGGTTTCCATGTTGTTACATACTAGCAGATAAATTGTATTAGATTATATAGTTTGTTCATAGTTTCTCTATTGTTGGATATTAGGTTGATTTTTAATGTTCCACCTTTTTTTTTTAACGTTATGATGAATTACTTACTGCCGAATCTCTGGGGCTTCAATTATTGCCCTGGGTAAATCCTTAGATGTGAAATTGTTCAATCTACACACATGCCACATCCAGACCCACTCCAGAAAGTGTAGTGTGGTACTCATGAGGTCTGAGTCATAAACGCAAACCCTGATATGGCATTTAGCACGACCCTGTCCCCAGGCATGATGCTAGGTGTCTGGCTTCTGAATACTAAATACAATTAGTATTTGTTGAATGTCTGGTTATGTGCAGGGCTGAAGCATACTTTAGTTTTCTTTTTTTCAAATCTAACAAAATATCTGTGAAGTACAGATACTAATATTCTTATTTTGCTCTAGGTAGCAGAGAGGTGAGGTGGTTTGTCAAAGCTCACACAGTAAAGAATGACTGCCTAACTCTTTCTGTTCCCACTGACCTAGTACAGCAGTACCGAGGGGGCTCCATCTGGTGCCCCAAATCACACATACCATCAGCAATTAGGGAGACATTAATGTCATAGCAAACAGCTCGTCCCTTCCACTCTCCCAGTGAATAGTGACACCTCCTTCCTTCCTGGGACCTGGATTGAGAGCATATCAGAGGGAAA
The DNA here is from genome assembly GCF_937001465.1 of Orcinus orca. NCBI lineage: Eukaryota > Metazoa > Chordata > Mammalia > Artiodactyla > Delphinidae > Orcinus > Orcinus orca. Next base: position 13,894,319 of record NC_064565.1, on the reverse strand, counting down.
AACAAGAGAGTGGGAACCGAGGGTGGGAATCCATGGTAAGAAACTTCACCTTTATCATCTGATGAGCTAGAGAAAGGTCTCAAGACAGGAAGGGCAGAAAGAAAAATGAAGAGGCATTGGGGAAAAGCTAGCTTTTTCCCAGAGATGACTATAGGAAAACAAAAATGGCTAGAAGCATATTTAAGAAAGTTATTCACCTCCAAACTCTCATGAAAGATTCTGGAGTCAATGGATGGTTAATCAAGTGCTTTGTAAAGCACAGAGTTCCATACAAATACAGTTGTGTACTATTACTAGTGGCATTAGTCTGAAGATAATGTTAGGGCATACTCAAATTGACATCTAAAAATACAAGTAGTCTCTAAAATGAAATTATTTCTGCCACAGTTACCTCACCCCCTTGTAGGTTTTATTTTTTTTAATTTTATTTAAGTATAGTTGATTTACAGTGTTGTGAATTTCTGCTGTACAGAAAAATGATTCAGTTATATGTATGTATACAACCTTTTTTTTCTTTTCCATTATGGTTTATCACAGGATATTGAATATAGTTCTCTGTGCTATACTGTAGGACCTTGTTATTTAATCCATTCTCTATATAATAGTCTGTATCTGCTAATCCCAAACTCCCAATCCATCCCTCCCCCATCCCCTCCCCCTTGGCAACCACAAGTCTGTTCTCTGTGTCTGTGAGTCTGCTTCTCTTTCATAGATTTGTTCATTTGTGTCTTATTTTAGATTCCACATATAAGTGATATCGTATGGTATTTGTCTTTGTCTGACATACTTGGCTCAGTATGATAATCTAAATGGCATTTATTGTATCTGTACTTTCAGGTCGATCACACAGGTCCATTTTGTGGATTGTTAATAGAAGGAAGAATTGAAAAGAGTGATGGGTTTTGTTTTGGTTTATGATTCTTTGGGAGAGGATTCTTGGCACATGTATTCTTACAGACTATTACTGCTCCTTCCTGCCAGTTCTCCAGCAAGGCTAGTGGAGTCGTGTCCCATGGGACCATCCCCTGGGTTGAGAGCTGATTGAAATGTGCTGTGTGTGTGATAGCTCCCATCCATATTCTTGAGCATTCTACAAATGAATTCTCCCTACATTCAGGGGGAATAGCCTTGAGTTGTTTTGAAATTGTTTATCTTTTGTGAGTGTCAGTGTATAAATATAGTCTTACTCAGAGAGGCCATAATCCCTACTAAAGAGTTGTTAATTACACACGTACCTAAGGTTTGTATTCCAGCTTTCCCCAGAGAGCTCAAAGCACTTTTGCAAATAAGAATTGCAAACAGTAAATAATGCCTTTGATTTCGAAGACACTTACCCTAAGGATTTAAGTTTATGCTTCTCTCAGCATTCTTTTTTTAAATCCATTTTTTAAATTGAAGTATAGTTGATTTACAACATTGTGTTAATTTCTGCTGTAAGGAAAGTGATTCAGTTGTGTGTATATATATATATATATATATATATATACATACATGTGTGTGTATATATATATATACACATGTATATATATATATATATATACATTTTAAAAAATATTCTTTTCCATTATCGTTTATCACAGGAGACTGAATATAGTTCTGTCCTCTATACAGTAGGACCTTGTTGTTTATCCATTCTATATGTAAAAGCTTACCTCTGCTAACCCCAGCAGGAGTGAAACCCTTGCAATCCAAGGGCAGGAATAACCACCTCTCATCTTCTGTAAGAAGAAATTGTGGATTATTAGCTGGCTCAGTTTTACCCAAGTGGAATTTGAATCTGTGAGAAAATTACATTGTAGCTGGGTTTCAAAAACCAGATAGATGACATTAAATTGCTTTAAGAGGCTTTGGGAAGGAAAATTATGGCTTTATACTAAATTTGGACTGTCAGAATTTTTCATTAATTAACAATAAAAATGAGGGGAGAGAACGTGAACAAAGCATGGAGTACAATTTTACAACCCTGAGTTAATTATTGACTTTGAAGCACCTTAGTGACTATATCTCATCTTTGGCTAAAATAACTCATTTCTTTTCCTAGCGAAGGGGGCTATTTGGATGAAACATATGCAGATGGGATAGACCTATTTGTTTCACAGTTTGCTCTATATTTAGTCCTTCATCCAGAGAAAGCAGTAGAAGAATTATTTGGGCCATTTTTTGACTTAGTGCAGAATTCACCTGCAATTGAATTAGTGTCTAGCAAATGTGATATCTTAGACACAATCTTGTCTACAAAACAGTAAATAAATAAATAAGAACCACTGGTTATTTTCTATATAAACCTGTTTCTCCCAGGAAATCATCTGTTCTAAAATTTCCCTTTCAGTAGGCAGAAATTTGAACTTGAGATGAGGATTCGGTCTTTCAAACTTCTTCTAGGTTCCTGACTACCTAGCAGATTGTACACATTCAATTGGTCTCAGTTGGTAGAGAGACCAGCTCTCCAAGGGGCTGTTTCAGTGTTCAGCCACATGTTTCTTTCTAATTTCCCTTCGTGTAAATGGAGCTCTAAATACGGTACTGCCTTAACAATGCTCTTTGCAGAATCATTTTTGTGTTTTGTTTTGTTTTGTTTTTTGCCATACGCGGACCTCTCACTGTTGCGGCCTCTCCCGTTGTGGAGCACGGGCTCCAGACGCACAGGCTCAGTGGCCATGGCTCATGGGCCCAGCCGCTCTGCAGCATGCGGGATCTTCCCGGACTGGGGCACGAACCCGTGTCCCCTGCATCGGCAGGCAGACTCTGTTTCCTTATGATATTCCTGCAAATGTAGCTTCAGAGAGATTAAATAATAATCAAAATAACAATCATGATAGTAGTTAACATACATGAATGTTATGCCATATACTCTTAAAGTACTTTATATAACTTCAATCAATTTCATGAAGTACATACTATAATTATACCCATTTTGCACACACGGGATGGAAGTACCATTATGCCATTTGATTTGCCCAGGGCCTCCCTGGTACCATGTACAGATATTGGAATCTGACCCAAGTAGGCTAATTAATCATACCTACTGCTCTGTCCTGCCTCTGAGACAATATGTTGACAGGCACACAGGGTCAAGATTTGAGCTTGGCCACCATGTCATGGAACTCTACAGTGATTCTGTCATTGGAAGGATTGTGGGGTATCTTATGAAAGAACATGGTTGTCATTCTCATACATTATAATCAGTATTTGACCTGGGGAGCTGAAGAATTGACCTGAAGGCAACATTTCTAAATGACTATAAAGGCAGGTCTTCTTCAACAGGCACACGAAAAGATGTTCAACATCGCTAATCATTATAGAAATACAAATCAAAACCCCAATGATGCACCAGCTCACACCAGTCAAAATAGTCATCATTAAAAGTCTACAAATAATAAATGTTGGAGGGGGTGTGGAGAAAAGGGAACCCTCCTACACTGTTGGTGGGAATGTAAATTGGTGCAGCCACTATAGAAAACAGTATTGAGGTTCCTCAAAAAATTAAAAATAGAGTTGCCATATGATCCAGCAATCCCACTCCTGGGCATATACCCAGACAAAACTATAATTTGAAAAAAGTTACATGCACCCCTATGTTCACAGCAGCACAATTTACAATAGCCAAGACATGGAAACAACCTAAATGTCCGTTGACAGATGAGTGGATAAAGAAGATGTGGTATATATAGATACAATGAAATATTACTCAGCCATAAGCAAGTATGAAATAATGCCATTTGCAGCAACATGGATGTACCTAGAGATTATCATACTAAGTGAAGTAAGTCAGAAAGACAAAAATACATATGATACCATATGACATGTGGAATCTAAAATATGACACAGATTAACTTATCTACAAAACAGAAACAGGCTCACAGACATAGAGAACAGACTTGTGGTTGCCAAGGGGGAGAGGTAGGGGAGGGATAGATTGGGAGTTTGAGGTTAGCAGATACAAACTATTATGTTTATCTATAGAATGGATAAACAACAAGGTCCTACTGTATAGCACAGGGAAATATATTCAATATCCTGTGATAAACCGTAATGGAAAATAATATGAAAAAGAATATATATATAATATATATATATATATATATATATATGAATCACTTTGCTGTACAGCAGAAATTAACACATTTTAAATTAACTATACTTCAGTAACATTTAAAAAATAAAAATAAAAATAAATCAACGTCTTCTTCTGCATGGCTGACTGACTCTAAAAGGCTTGCGGGATTCGAAATCTCTCTGTCAATGGCTCTTATTTCTCCATCCCCAGCCTCCATTTCTCTCCAAAAGTCCAGTCCCCACATTTCTTGCTGTTTGTTTGCCATATTTAACTTTATATTTTTATTATAACTTTAATATCCCACCTACCATTTAGTAGTTAAAATCTATTTTTGCCCCATTTTAAAACTTGTCTTTTTTCTTCCTATACTGCCTGTGTTATTGAAAGCTGTTAATTAATTCCTTCATTTACTCATTAGGGAACAATCTATTAACTACTGTCTGCCAGATGGCTTTGATAAACATTGGAGATGCAGAGATGAGTGAAACAGACAAGATCTCTGCCCTCCCAGTGCTTGCCTTCCGTGGAAAGAGTCAAATATTAAGAAAGTATCCACAGAAAGAGAAATATAGTTACAAACTGAAAAGTTTCATGTGAGAAAAGACAGGATACTATGAGAGCTCACATCAAAACTTGGGGAAGGGGGCACAGAGAGGGCTTCGCTGAGGGAGAGGCATTGATGCCAAAAGCTCAGCCTCTGTGCACTGGTGCCGAATCAGATCTCAGAGACAGAGTTTTGGATGAAGTAGAAAAGAATAGCTTTATTGCTTTGCCAGGCAAAGTGGGGCACAGCAGGCTTCTGCCCTCAAAAACTGTGTGTCCCAACCCAGGAAGTTTTGGTGAGGAGTTTTATAGCAATAGTTCAAAGTCCAGGTTGCTGATAAGGATCAGGGTGTGTGCTGGCCTTCACTCCTTTAATATCATCTCAGTTGGTCTCCTCACCTTGATGAGCTTCTCTGGTTCCTTTAATCGAGCCTCAGGTGGTTTCTTGGCTGTTCCTCCCTTGTCTCTACATCCCCTCCCTTCCCTGATTAGCAACTGTTTGAACCTGCCCTTTGGAACTCAGGGAAGCTCGTGGAGGCTGGAGTCTGTTCCTTACAAACAAGAAACAGGGCACAGAAAGGCTTCCATGCCCAGGACCCCCACAGGGTCCTGCTCGGTTTCAACATTTGTGCTGAGAAATGAAGGGTGGGTAGGGCTGGCTTGTTGGGTGGTCTTGATTTCAGTAGAGGACATGGCACTTTGGGCAGAAGTTCTCTCAGGAGGGAGGGCGGTACGTGGAGGTACTGAAGGAATGTCTAGCTGACCACAGAGATGGGTGTGTATGTGAGAGGGGGCAAGATAGTCAGCTGGGCTCAGATCACCCCAGACTCGGAATCTTGGGATCATGGCTCGCCTCTTTGCCTTAATACATCCAGCCTACCACCAAATCCCTTTGGTCTTGTTGTCTTGCTGTCTGTTTCCGTCTCAAAATTATCTTTTCTATCCTCTATCCAATCTTGCCTTAAATGTGCCTAGAGCTGTTTAGATGGTTTGCCCACCTCCCAACCGTCACCATCCCTGGACACTCCCTTCACTATGGCCTGGGGATTTTCTTTGTGGTTTTTCTAAAATATATCTTAAAATACTCTCTCTATTTGTGCCTTTGTTACTGAACAAACTTTGTGTACCTGATGCACAGTGAGGCCTAATAAACCAAAACGTCAGGGTTTGGAGCAGAGAAAGATTTATTGCAGGGCCAAGCAAGGAGAAGGGGTTGCTTGTGCTCAAAAATCCAAACTCCCCAACAGTTTGAGGGAAGAGGTTTTTAATAGGCAAAATTTGGGGTGAGGACTGCAGGGTGTGAGACTTTCTTCTGATTGGTTGATAGTGAGGTAACAGGGTGGTGCTCCAGGAATCTTGTGCTCTGCCTGAAGTTAGCATCCTCCACTTGGGGGTGGGGGATGCTTAGTTCCTCCAGAAGAACTCAGAGATATATTGTTATGTATATTTCTTGAGGAGGAACCAGGACCCTGCCCCAAGGCTGCACTATTGTTTCTTGGCTGCTCCTCCCTTGTCTCTGCATCCCCTCCTTCCCTAATGAGCAACCAATTGAATCTTCCCTTTGGAATTCAGGGAAAATCTTGGAGGACACAGAAAGGATTTGTACCCGGGAGTCTCACAGGGTCCTGCTCAGTTTTACCTACACTGACTCCTTGACCCCCGAAGTATGAACCCAAACTCAGTAGCACAGTGTAAAAGGCCCTCTAGCAAACAACCCAGACCAGTTTTACACGAGGGACTGAACTTCCTGTCAGCAATCTTCTTGTTCTGACCCCTTTCCCCAGAACTAAAATGTATTGCCCATGATGAGGTGTTGCTGGGATGCTCCGGAGATCTTTGCTAGATGGTGGGGAACCTCAAACACCGTTACATTGTACTCTTCCTTCAAAAAATGCATACTTGTCTCTATTTCAGCTTATCCATAAGTGAACAAATGCATTTGACATTGTGAAAAGGTCACATTAGTTTACCTTCTATCCACAGGTTTTCAGAAGGGCATTCATTCTTTCATTTGGCAGGTATTCAGGTAGCACTCATTATATATGAGAAACAGTGGAAGAAATATAATAAAGCTTACTGTGATATGAACCTCTTTGGGCTAGAGTGTAGGACACTGGGAGAGGATTTGTGGAGATATGGCCAGTAGAAAGGGTGAGGTCAAATTGGAGAATACACACAAAGCATTGGACTGTATCATGTTGATAGGCAGGGAGGTTTGGTCACAGTGAGGTAGCACTGTCACAGACATAGTGAAGGAAGGGACATTTGTTGATACATAGGAGAATGCTAGAGAAAGGGTGGTCAGTGTAAAGGCCATGCACTGACTCAGGCATTGGAGAATATTGGGGTGGGAGGATCTCCTTCAATAAGCTGGGCCCCTTTCTACCTGTTATATGCTCCCACAGAGTCCGGGTCATTTCCTTTGGGTCATGGCATTGGTTTTGTTGGTAGATGTGGGTTTACTTTCCACCCTCACTGGGAGCACCAGCAAAAGAAAGGCACATAGTAGATGCTCCATAAGCCCACAGGGACTGACTGATTGGTGGATGACCTCATCACATCACAGCTCATTTCCATGGCATCACTCATGGTTTCTGAGCCCAGCTTTTTCTCATCTGTAAAATATGGAGTATTAATCACATGGCCTTTGCCCACCCACCAGGACCATCATTAGCATTTGCCCTTGTTTTTCCTGTAGGCATACTACATGACATTCTCCATCTCAGTAGAGAACAAGGTTGCTTGTCATTTCTCTTCAGTGCATGTGGAATCTTTTTTTGAGAGATTAAACTGGATAGTTAGGCAAGGGCATGCTGTATGTGTCCGAGTGCATGACTGGGAGAGAGAGTGTGTGTGTTAGTATGCTGTCTGGGGTAAGGGAAGATATTATTCTTTATCATTATTTGAATCCTACTGTACCACATGTTCAGGAAGGAAAGAAGGATTGAGGAGAAAAATAAAAAGTATTCTGGGCTGCTGCTATGGTCTCTTCTCTCTGTTTTATTTTAGATCAGTAAGCAAAGACCCTTCCCCGACAGCTTCCTATCTACCCTGAAACCAGGGTGTTGATTAGAGGACGTAGTTTAGGCCTGGAGACTTCAGGTAGATTTTCAACTACTTTGAGCTTCTTTTTGTTTGTTTGGATACACTTATAGCAGAAAATAATAACTATTATAAATTGCCGTGGCATGAACTCTGATCCAGGGAAATGGTTGGTTCCTCTTAGGGATGGGGGGAGGAATCTTGGAGCAAGTCTTGGGGAGGGCCCAGAAACAGACTCCATGAACGTGCCTCCTGGGACATCCCTAAATACCACCCTACTCCTTCATACAGTGAAATGTGGTGAATAAATACATAAGAACTTGTGCAAGGCTTGGCACTGGATAGGCACTGGATAGGATAAACCTCACTTCCAACCTCTTCTCTGAGTGTATCTTTCAGATGCAAATCAACATTTCCATTTCTAAGGCTAATGTTGGACTCAGAATAAGGGATCAGAAGGGGACAACATCCCAGACAGGACCCTCACTTAGGAACAGGTGGGACTCTACTAGCCGGACTTGGAGGAACCCCTCCTCTCAAGAAAAACCTCCACCTGTTTGTTTCTGTGCCATTAAACAGGGTTCTATGGTTATGTCTTGATGAATTTGCGTTGTGAAAAGTGCCTGAAGTTATTCATGAGCTAGTTACACTCTTAGTTAATGATTTTATAAAATGCTTAAGAAATCATCTCTAATTGACCAACATTTATATTTTAATTTATGGAAGTGCCTGAAGCCAGCACTAACTGCTTGGCAATCCTCACACTTGGCAGCCTGCACAGGACTGACAGACATTAGGAAAACACAAAGGCTCAGGAGTGTGGGTAGCCTCTGAGCATGCTGTACCTTTCATTTCTTTAAAACTTAAAAACAACAACAACCAGAACCATAACAGCAACATTATGCTATGCTCAACCTTTTTTTGTGAGTGTTGCTTCCTCACCACTTCTGTTAAGTGATGCACAAGGTGTTAGAAGCTGAGTGTAACTTTCAGACCTGATTATTGAAAGCAATATGGCTCCGCTCCTTGTAGGGAAGCATTTATGCTGTGGGTCAAATCATCACCCACTCTACTGCCTGGAATGACAGCCTTAGAAAATGTATTTGAGTAGTCATCCAGAACAGCACCTTTGAAATGAACTGTTATTTTTTAAATTGAAGTATAGCTGATTTACAATGTGTGTTAGTTTCAGGTATACAACAAAGTGATTCATTCATATATATATATATTTTTTTCTTTTTCAGATTCCTTTCCCATATAGGTTATTACAAAATATTGAGTATACTTCCTGATGCTATACAGTAGGTCCTTGTTGGAATTAACTTCATAAATAACATTTGGAAAAAGCAAAATGATGTGTTGGAAAACATCATAGCTTGACAGAAGTGATGGTTTCCTTAAAAAACACGATTATGTTTCACATCCCAAATTTGTATCAAGTATTGCTTTCTATTTATTCTCCACAGGAACACCTACCTTCCACCCAACCCCAGACATGCAGTGCATCCTCTGTTCCATCTCCCTCCCTTCGACATACTATTTCCTCTAGAAAACCCCACTTTTTTCCTCTCATCCACGTACCTAACTTTTATATGTTCTTCAGGACTCCAATTCAGGGTTTAACACCCCAGGTGAACCTCCTGTGATTTTTTCAGTTTTATGTCATATGCATATCCTTTCACAGCATTTCTCTTCCCTGTATTGTAATGGCTTTATTGTTCTGTGTTGCACCAATGGCTGTGCATGTCTTGGGAGGAAGGCTGAGTCTTTCTTCTCTGGGTCAGTGTCAATATCACCATTCCTGGCCCATCAAGGGGCTTGGATCTTCATCCGCCATGTGTCGATGGAGGGTTTGCTCTGGTGAGCTCTTCACTAGGCCCCAGGAGATGTAAAGAAATGAGCAGGAGCTGCTTGATACAGGGAAGTAGTGGCCCTTAGTGACGCTGTCGCCAACTAGGTAACATATCACAAATCATGACCCAATATTTCTGTAAATTGGCATCACTTTATATCGTCAGGATCTGTGGTCCTCAAAAACTTTAAAAAAATGTTCAAAACACGTACAACTAACCTTAGTTCCAAATATTGTAAAATTGTAAGTGCCATGATCAAAAGCTTCTATATTCAAAAGCAATTGGATCATAAAAAGGAAACAAAATTTACAAAGCCGCCTCATCCCGAATACTTTAAAGACTAATTACGATGTTGAGCTCTAATGACTACTGCCTTCAAACCCTATAAATCTTACACAAATAAGAGGAGAGAGTTTTTAAATGGAAGTAAACTCTAATTGGGTCTCAGAAGAAAGGAAAACAGATCTTTAGTAGCGCGATGAAATCTCCAAACACGTAAAGCATTGGCCAGTGTCTCCTATGGAGTTTTGTGGTCTGTGTGTTTTACACATGCTGTAAAGACTAAATTCAGAGGACAAGCCTGAACCAGAGGAACTTGTTTGGTTTCATTCATACATATCAACTGACAAATACAAAATTAAACTCTTAATTTCAGAATTTTATATATTTTTCTTTTGTTGAAAAAAGGCTGACATTACATGATGCAGGTAATAGGGAACCAGTGGGTCTGGACAGAATGCCATGGATGAGGGATAGTTGGTCTGCATTTATTCCCAGTAATGGGACTCTTTTTCTATGCAAATGACTTTTCAGTTAAAGGTAAGAGATTGTGAAATATTTTGTGCAAACGAAAACAGAAAGGCTAAAATAGAAGAGATAATTGTTGCTTATGAAGGTTCTTAGAATAAGGCTGTATGAAGTAAACCACAACCCATCACCAAGTAGGCTGGAAGATTTTGTACCTGTTTATGACTTCCTCTGAGAGTTTTCAAGGTTGTTTTTGAATAAGAAATGAATTGAACCCCAGAAAACCATCAGAGCTGAGTGGATCTGAGAGTGCCCAGCACATTGCAGCTGCTGACTCATGAGAAATTCTCAAAGAGCTGAGAATATTTTCTTTAGGGTAACTGATTCTTTTCAGTTCTAATCTGTCCTCACCTTGCCAAAGATAGAAACTTGGGAGAATAACCATAATGTTTAACTTTGCCATGATAATGGACTTTATCTTCCATGGAGTGTGCAATTCTTTTAAGTGTAAACTTTCTTTTTTTCAAAGAAGCTTAAAAATATGAAGTTTTTGTTTTGCTTTGTTTTTTGGGTTTTTTTGGAGACATCTCATGAAATTTAGCATCCAGTTGTGCATGTGGTGATATGAGAACAAGCTCTCGACAGCTGAGTTTGGCTTCAGAATGGCCACAAATTGTTTTTTTAATGTTTTCTCTGTGAAGTCTAACTAAGCGGGATTAGCATACAGACATATGCCTTCATCTAAATAGGTTTTATTAGATGCTTTATCTTCATATGGTAGGTGTAAGGAAGAGATGCAGAGTGTGGATGCTACCTTTCCATGCTTGTGAGGTTATGGGAAATGCAGATCACAGTCAGATTATAGGAAAGGTCTGCGTGAAATGGCTGAGATTTAAATGTCCATCCAAGTTAGACAAACTAAATTGTCCTCATGTGTGCAATTAACATAAAATAATAATGTGTATGACATTTTTTGAGGTCTAAAGATGAAGTATGAGAAAAGCATTTAAGACAATTCCTAGAAAAAAATGGGCAATAAATTATATTTTAATAATACTGATTATAACAGTAACAATAGCTAACATTTATAGCTATAACAATGATAATTATTAAAATTATTGTTATCAACCCTTAAATAATTGCTTGCATTATATATGTTTAAGCATGGATGAGATAAAGGGAATATATTTCATATATCACTGAAAATACCTATTCATTCATTCATTCAATTAAAAAATTCAATAAATATTTATTGAACCCCTTCCACCCAATTATATGCTAAGCATTTTTCTTGACACTGAGAATCTCCCAGGGAGAAATACAGGTACAGTTCTGTTACCATGGAGCTTTCAATTTAAATGGGGGATGAAAATCACTGAACAAATTGAAAAATGTGCAAATTAATAAATGAGTAGATTGGTGATAAATACTATAGAGATAGCTATTTGAAAGGCCAGGCCCTTTTGACAATGTCTGGCCAAAATGTACAGTAAGAAATGTTTTTACATAGTGACTCAGCATGGGTTTGTAGGTCTGAAACAGTATTTTCCCTACATATGGTGGCTCATACTTATGTTTTCTGTTCTAGATTCTTCTATTTTATTAAATCTCTGCCCTTATACATTCTAATGGAGGGAGATAGGCAGTAAGTCATAAATGTAACAAGAAGCAAAATGTTACAAGATGATAAGCTCTATTTGGAAAAAAAAAAAAAGAGGAGGGTAAAGGAATCAGAGATAGTATGAGTGAGGTGGGGATCCTGCAGTTTTTAACATGGTCATCAGAGAAGAACTCTTGAAACCAGTGATATTTGAGCAAAGACATGAAGGAGTCAGGGATGAGGTGGAGGAGCCTTGTGAGTACCCAGAGAAGATCATTCCAGACAGAGAACAGGAAATGCAAAGTCTGAAACAGAGATGTGCTTGTTCTCTGGGAACTGGTAAGGAAAGCATTGTGGCTGGGCCCCAGAGATGAGGGAGAAGGTAGTAGATGGTGAGGAGAGAGAGGTAATGAAGACCTTAAGACCTTATAATTGCAACAAGGATACTGCCTTCTACCTGGACATATATCTGGAAAAGAAAAAAATTCTAATTTTGAAAAGATACATGCACCCCAATGTTCATAGCAGCACTGTTTACAATAGCCAAGGCATGGAAGCAACCTAAGTGTCCATTGACAGATGAATGGATAAAGAAGATGTGGTACATATATACAATGGAATATTACTCAGCCACAATAAAGAATGAAACAATGCCATTTGCAGCAACATGGATGGACCTAGAGATTATCATACTAAATGAAGTAAGCCAGACAGAGAAATACAAACACCATATAATATCACTTATATGTACAAAAAAAGATACAAATGGACTTATTTACTCTTTTTCTTATTAAAACAGAAATAGACTCACAGACATAGAAAACAAACTTATGGTTACTAAAAAAAAAGGAAAGGTCAGGGAGGGATAAATTATGAGTTAGGGATTAGCATACATACACTACTCTATATAAAATTGATAAACAACAAAGATCTACTGCATAGCACAGGGAACTACATTCAATGTTCAATACCTTGTAATATATAGTAGAAGAGAATCTTAAAAAGAATTAAATTTATATACTTATATATATATGTATATGAATCACTTTGCTGTATACCTGAAATTAATGCAACATTGTAAATTCACTATATTTCAATAAAGAAAACCAAAGATATTGCTTTCTACACTGGGAAAGATGGAGACCCACTGGAGAACTTTGAGCAGAGGAGTGGTTGGTCTTCTTTATGCATTAACAAGATTGCTTGAGATGCTCTGGGGAGAATAGACTACAAGGGGTTAAAATAGAAGAAAAGTAGTTAGTAGTCTAACCCAGACTATTGAAACAGTCTGGGTTAGAAATGTTGGTTGACTGGTTGAGTTGATGGGTAATAGTGGAATTGGTGGGGAGTCAAAGAAGTGGTGAGACTCAGGATATATTTTGAAGGGTGGGGGACCAAACTATGTCATGCCCTATTGGAAATAAGGTATGAGAAAAAGACACCAGAGAGGAATCCAAGATTGTTTGACTGAGCACCTGTATGTATAGGATTGTTGGTGCTTAAGTTGGGAAGAGTCATAGAAAGAATGGGTTTGGAAGAGGTTATGAGTTCAGTCCTGGGCATATTAAGTTTGAGGTGCCTATTAGCCAACCAAGAAGAGAGATAATTAAATAGAGGAGTCTGGAGTTGAGGGCAGAAGACTAAGCTGGAGATATAAATTTGGATATTGGTCTGCATTTAGATAGTATACCGGGTTCAGCTGCATCACCCCAAAGCTGATGTCCACCCAGAACCTCAGAATGTGAACTTACTTGGAAATAGAGTCTTAACAGATATAATTAGTTAAGATGAAGTCATGTTGGATTAGAGTGTACCCTGAATCCAATCACTGGTGTCCTTATAAGAAGAGGGAGATAAGGATACAGAGACTCAGAGACACATAGAGACACACAGAGAGATGAAGACCGTGTAACATGACAGTAGAGGCAGAGATTGGAATGATGCAGCTGCAAGCCAAGGAACACCAAGGATTGCCAAGAGCTACCAGAAACTAGGAGGAGACAAGGAAAGATTTTCCCCTAGAGCATTTGGCAGAAATGTGGACCTGCTGAGACTTTGATTTCAAACTTCTAGCATCCAGAGCAATGTGCTACAGTAGCCCTAAGAAACCACAAAGATGGTATTTGGAGCCATAACACTGAATGAGATTGTCAAGGCAGTGAGTGTTGATAGAGAAGTCCACAGGCTGAGCCGTGGGACTACAACATTAAGAGGACAAGGAGAAAAGGTGGTCTCAGAAATGAGGGAAAAGGAGGGGTCAGTGAAGTGGGAAGATAATTAGGAGAGAATAATGTTCTCAAAGGCAATTGAAAAGTTTTATAAAAGAGAAGAGAGTGATTGGGTACAAGGCTGGTGAGAATAAATTGGAGTTCATGAATGGAAAATTAGATTTAGCAACATGAAAGTCATTGATGATTTGGCAATAGAAGTTTTGATTGAGACCCTGGGGTAAAATCTTACTGGAAAGAGTTTAAAAGCAAATGGAAAAGAACAATAGGATTCAGGAAGTATAACATGATGCCTCAGGAGTTACATCATAAGCCAGAAGAGAACAGAGAAATATGGCCATGGCTAACATTAAGAAAGTTGAAGAAGTTTCCTTTTATTCCATTGAAACTGGAAAAAAAATGCTAATGGGAATGATGACATAGAGAGGAAGAAAAATTGTAAAGAAAGGGAGTATTGCTTGAGTGATGTCTTCAAACATGTGAGAAGAATAAGTAGTGCCTATGATGACATTAGATAATCATGAACAGTTCATATAAGTCAATAGAAAGGAAGGCAAATCATACAGGCTCAGAAATTGATCTGATAGTAAATATGGTGACAGAAGTTTCTGGGAGTTTTGCTCTGATTGCTTCAGTTTTCTTAGGGAAGCAGGAGTCAAGGTCATTAGCTGAGATGGGGGAAGGAGAAGATAAGTTGGAGATCTGAGGAAAGAAGAAAAGCCATTAAGTACTTATCTAAGTCAGTGAATGGACTTAGGAAATACAATGAGGTTGAGAGGACACAAGAAAGCCCCACTTGAAGTTGATCATGAATAATTTAAAGTGGCTTATAAGCAATTTGCAGTGTTTATATTTTTTTTTGTGCCAGCTAAACCTTGCAGAGGTACAGTAAAGGTTGGATTTTAGCAGCTATGATTTTGCCAAGCAAATATCTTCATTCAATAAAGTATGAGTGGACCAAGGGAATTGAGAGTTTATACAAGAAGAGGGTCATCGTGATGCACCAGCAATTTGAGTTGGGTAAAGAGAGAAGAGAGAACATGAAGGGGTTGAGGAACACGGAGTATTTGGTGAGATTAATCCTTATACTAAGGTTTGTGGGATATATGGTAGCTCTATTTTTAGTTTTATTAAGGAACCTCTATACTTTTCTCCATAGTGGCCACACCAATTTACATTCCCACCAACTGTGTAAGAGGGTTCCCTTCTCTCCATACCATCTCCAGCATTTACTATTTGTAGACTTTTTAATGATGGCCATTCTGACCGGTGTGATGTGATACCTCATTGCAGTTTTGATTTGCATTCCTCTAATTATTAGCAATGTTGAACATTTTTCCATGTTCCTGTTGGCTGTCTGTATTCTTATTTGGAGAAATGTCTATTTAGATCTTCTGCCCATTTTTTTTGTTACCACATAATCAAGCAATTCCACTCCTGAGCATGTATCCGGAGAAAAGTATAATTCAAAAAGATACATGCACCCCAATGTTCATTGCAACACTGTTTCCAATAGCCAAGACATGGAAGCAACCTAAATGTCCATTGATAAATTAATGGATAAAGAATATATGGTACATATATACAGTGGACTATTAGCCATAAAAAGAATGAAATAATGCCATTTGCAGCAATGTGGATGGACCTAGAGATTATCATACTAAGTGAAGTAAGTCAGATGGAGAAAGACAAATATCATATGATGTCACTTATATGTGGAATCTAAAAAACTTATATAAATGAAATCTATGAAACTAATATAGACTCACAGACAGAGAAAACATCTTTATGGTTACCAAAGGGGAAGGGGAGGAGGGATAAATTAGGAGTTTGGGATTAACATACACACACTAATTTATATAAAATAGATAAACAACAAGGACCTACTTATAGCACAGGGAATTATACTTAATATCTTGTAATAATCTATAAGGGGAAAAAATCTGAAAAAGAATGTATATATATATATATATATATATATATATATATATCACTTTGCTGTACACTTAAAACTAACACAACATTGTAAACCAATGATAGTTCAATTAAAAAAAAAAAAGAATTGTGGGAATCCAGGGATTAGATGAAGGGAACCCAAAAAGGAGAAGATTGCAGTCAGAGAGTGAAATGCTTATAATTGGAATTACAGAGAGGCTGCAGTTAGTAATAACAGATACTGAATTCTGATACTGATTCCATGATGTACTAATCAATCATGACTGACAGTCTGGAAAACATTTTTAGGAGGAGGTATTGAGGTAGGGGTACATGGACACATGAGGCATCACTGCATGGGTCACATTTGGCCCATGAATAAGGAGGGGATTTCTGGCAAATATCTGTAAGAGGAACATTCCACGTGGAGAGAAAAGCAGCTGTAAAGACTCTAAGGCAGGCGTGGACTCGGCACGTTAGGGGAACACAACGCGCGTCAACAGTAGCTGGAGTTTAGTGAATGAGGGCAAGTGTAGAATGAAATAAGGTCATGTAGGACCTTAGAGAAAGAATTTGGATTTTATTCTAAGTGCATTGGGGTATCATTAAAACATTTTAATTAATGACATCAGATTTACCCTTAAAAAGCTTATTTTGACTTCTGTGTATAGAATGGAGGGGTGTGAGGGAAAAGAGAGTTAAGACTAGAATCTGGGAAGTCAGTTCAGATGTGTTACAATGGTCCAGGTGAGAGATGGTGATGGATGGATGACGGTGTGGTGGCTGAGCTGGAAAGAGGTGTAGAGATGTAGGATTTACTTTGTAGAGACCAGAGAGCTGCTGATGACTTGGATGTGTAGTATGTATATCTGGTAGAGGAAATGAACAATGTAAGAATGACTCCTAGAGTTTTGGCCTAAGCAACCAGAAGATGGATCAGACAGTGAAGATAGAAGAGGAGCTAGTTGGTAAGGATGATCTGGTTAGCAGACACTAAAGGCTGCATAGGAAGCTGCAGAAGTCTGTAGTCGATGTTAACTGATGAGGATTGGATGGGAATCAACATATAAAAGAGCTCCTTCTTTCAAAGTCAAATGATAAAGCAAGAAACTGACATGCTCTATTAACAGAAATATAAGAATGGACTCTTGTTCCATAGTGGTATTCCAACACCTCATGGGTTTTTCCATTGATGTTTGTGGGAGCTGGTATATTTGTCTTTTTAGATCTGACATGAACACTGACATGTACCCAGGCTAATTTTCTTTAAATATCACTTTGTATAAATCAGCCCAGTCACAATGTGTTTAGAGCCTTTTATGGGGTCCCTCTTTACAAGAATAAGTCCAAATTCTTTGTCCTTCTAATACAAGCCTTCTCCATGTGGCTTCTCTCTTTATTACCATTCTCTTTCAAGTTCTAGGGTTTTAGTTTCTCCATCTTTCAAAATGAGGAGGTTGGTTGGGTGAATATGTGCCAAGATTCTCATCAGCCCTACTGGCCTATGGGTCTACACTTCAAGCATGGTAAAATTCAGACACATTGCTCTGCTTATATCTCTACAGCTACATAAGCATAGTACTTTTTTTTGCCTAATTCAGTTCTACCTTCTTCAATAAACTTCTTTCTCTGAAACACTGTTTCTCATTACCTCAACCTTATAAGTGCTCATTGTCTTCACTCTTTTGAATTCACAAAACATGTATCTATATTGTCTATCAAATCACTCACCTTTCCCTTTGCCCAACCATCCACTTCTCTATTCATCAACTCATCCATCTATTTGACCAGACATGTCTTCGGAGGCAACATGATCTAGTGGGAGGAACATACACTTTAAAGTTCTATACTCCTGGGTTTGAATCCCATTTCATTATGAATATCATTACTATTATTTTTATTATTATGTTTTACTTTTAGAGCATTTTACTCCACTGAAATTCTACTTTCTAATCTGAGAATCTGATAAAAATTATCTTTAGTACCAGATTAAAAACCTAATGTATATGTATAGCTGATTAACTTTGTCATACAGCAGAAACTAACACACCATAGTAAAGCAATTATACTCCAATAAAGATGTTAAAATAAATAAATAATCTAATACATGATAGGCGTATAAGCAGACAAGTATGACCTTGCTTTTGCCTGCTTCAGATTATGAACTCCTTAAAGATAGAATTATAACATTATAACTATTAGTTAATTTAGTATCTGACACACAGTAGACATTGAATAATTGTTAGTTTATAATGTTGATGAAGTGGTAATAACATTCTCCAGAGGGGCCATTTTATTCAACAAATGACTTTTGGCGACTTGAGATAGCAGACCCTGTGTTATTCTCCATAGATACAAAGATGAATAAGCATCTATTCCTCCTAGAGAAGCTTACATTCAAGGAGAAAGACAAGCAAAGCATGATACACTGAGGTTGTTACTAAAAGTGAGCACAGTGACAATATAAGAAGGAAAGATACTCTCAGTTTTGGGAGCAAGTGGAGACCTAGGTCACATCAGGTGGGTCTTAATGAAGGAGAAGTGGTTGTAATAGAGATAAGGAGGCAGGGGTGGTCCCAGAGGAAGAAAAAGTGCACAAAGGCAAGGAGGAGCATTATTTGGGGGGTGTTATTTGGGATAGTTCACATGGGATTCAGTTATGAAAAATATGTATGTGATAAAGTGGGAAGGTAAGAAAAGGACTTTGCATGTCAGGCTAAGCAGTTGGAATGTTTCATGTAAAATTAAGGAGCCTTGGAATTTTTTAAGCAGTAGAATCACATGGCCAATTAAGTCTATGTTAGAATACTCACACTAATGACAATATGGAAGACAGACTAGTGTAGGAAAACTGGCAAAGTGGGAACATGTAAAACACAACAAAGTGAAGCTCTTGAAAAAACTGAGGTGTGAGAATCTTTCTCCTAAGGCCCAAATTGAGACACTGAACTAGATATATGGTTGAAATTTCCAATTCTGAGTTTCTAGTCCATAATTTTCATCTTCTCATGAGTAGGTGATTGTCAAGAAGAATATAAATAGTAAAAAGGTTTGCTAAAAGGAATATAGTTATCATTTGTAGAGTATTAGAGCAGCTTTGAATATAGATCTATCAGAGAAACACAGGGAGAAGCCATGTGAAGAAAAAAGAAGCACTTGGAGTGATGCATTTACAAGCCGAGGAACGCAGGCATACACCAGAAGCTCAGAGGAAGCAAGGAAGAATCCTAGCCTAGAGCCTTTGAGATAACAGTTCAGACTTCTAGCCTCCAGAATTTGGCTCAATAAATTTATGTTGTTTTGAAAAGAATGAAAGGAAAGAAGGAAGGAAGGAAGGAAGAAGAGAGGAAAGGATGGAAGGAAGGAAGGAAGGAAGGAAGGAAGGAAGGAGGGAGGGAGGGAGGCAAGGAAGGAAGGAAGGAGGGAGGGAGGGAAGGAAAGAAGGAAGGGGCAATAAGCAAGTAAATAGCACAACCCAATACATGTTAGGCTAGAAGTGAGCACAGGATCTATAGGAGCAGAAGAGGGCACCTTGGAGAAGCCAGGTAAGGCTTCCTGGAAGAGGTAACCTGGTGCTTACTTTTGGAGTTTGAGTAGGAATAAGCTTAAAGGGAAACGTCGAAGTGGAAGACCATTCTTGGCTGAGATGAACACATGTGACCCTGTGTTCCATGGGAAAACCATGCTCTTTAGAGCTAACTAGATTTCGTTTCTGAGTCCATCACTTACTATGAATGATGAAAAGTTATTCCTTCCTGCCCCTCTGTTCCTTCATCAATCAAATGGAGGAAGGAACAAATAACTGTTCTAGATAAAAGAGGAGTCATAAGCAGGAACTCAAGCATAATAGAAGCCAAGGGGTGGTAACTTTGTCCAGAGAGTAGTAAGGAAGTTTAACAGAATATGACTACATCCTCTTTGATTTAAGGTAGATTCCTTATCATTGTTTAAATACAATTTTTTTTTTTGGAATCAGATTTCTCTTCAACATTTTTTTAAATGACATTGATAATTCCTGTTGCATAGTTCTACAAATGATGATATGGATTTTGCCTGGAGACCTAAAAAAGTGAGGCTAGATACAGCTAGAGTGCTCCAATATTAATAAGAGCCATTAAAACTTTTACAGCATAGTTGCCGGTGACCAAAGGTTATTCCATTATACGTATGTTTATTCCAGAAGCATATTTGGAAAAGTCTTAACTGGGGCTCAAATCAATTTTTAATTTCCACACCATGAACATCTTATTTCAGCCCATATTCACACACCCGCA
Source organism: Orcinus orca (assembly GCF_937001465.1). NCBI lineage: Eukaryota > Metazoa > Chordata > Mammalia > Artiodactyla > Delphinidae > Orcinus > Orcinus orca. The sequence continues at coordinate 13,874,040 of NC_064565.1, read as the reverse complement.
AATGCATGCCCTTTATAATGTATCAATGTCAACATATACTAACAAACAAAAAAGAAGAAGAAATGGAGAACACACAGGAGGGGATACATTATAGTTCCCTGAATAAATTGTAGTGAACACCTGTCTAAGACCATCCTTTTGTTGTTGTTGTTGTTTATTAGATTCAGAGCATCTTCCCTCTGTCAGTTCCCTGTCTATTGGACAATATATAAACTTGCAAAGTTTATCATTATGTTAAACACTTTTGGATGCGAAGGTAGTGGTGGGAGACTCTAGGGAGGAAATGGAAGCAGACAGATGAATCATAAAAAGGAGATAGAAGAGGGCTTTAGGGCAATGAACTTTTTGGGGTCCCGGGTAATGCCATCCAAGAAGCTGACAGTAACCTCATGACACCAGAATATGCACTAGAAGGAGAGACGTGCCTCTTTGCTCACTGACCAAGCAGCTGAATACAAAGCTGAGGGGAAGGTGATCAATGAACCTCTGGCCCTGACTGTCACCATCTTACCCCAGTGCCTCCTATAAGACTGGAGTCAGCCCTTAATTGTGTCAAACTTATGTTGAAAAGCCATGGGTTGACTTTCTCCTCCTAGGAGCTGTGTGACAATGAGTTAGCAAGAGGTTTCAGGAGCTCTTCTTAGGGTACTTAGGGAGTCACTGATTGCATCAAACATCCTAAGAAGGTGAGATCAATATCTGTAGAGCTCTAGAAGAAATGGTTGAGGTGTTTTAGACCTAAACTGGAATACTGGGGAAGATATAGAATAAATAACTTGACAGGGTCCTGGTTGAGATTACTGACATCTAAGATGGATGGTTGCTAGGCAGGTGTTGGTAAAGATGTATAAAATGGAAGTGATTTCTAAAATGGATAGGTACATACAGAATGTGTGCATGAATGACCCACACAGTGGGATGGTAAGACAGTCCCAAATAACTTCAAGGAATGTGGTCCTTGTCACCATGCCTGACACATAATTATCACATGCTGATTTATTTTATTGGGTTGAATTATATATTAAAAACCCAAGTTCTTAGAAGGAGCCAGAAAGAGCATGCCAGCCACCATCCCTTCCCCTGGCAGGCCCTTTCCCTTCCCCTGACAGGTGGGAAGGCAGGGAAAGATGGGCCCTTTCCCTTCCCCTGGCAGACCTCTCACCTCATGTCTGAGCTCCTCTCTGCACCAAATATGCTACTGCTAGGGAGCTATTATTAGTTTTTTTTGTTTTTATGTTATTTTATTTTATTTTATTTTTATTGATTAGTTTTTAAGTGAGAAAATACACCCCCAATGGAAATTGATGGTGATCAGAACCAAAAGGAAAGGAGGAATGAAGGAAACCAGGATTAGCGGTAGGGAGCTTCTGCTATTGGCTGACTCTGTTGGGTAACTGCCTCATTACCCCAAATTATTCTCTCCTATTCTGCCTAGATTACTTTACAATCTTATTTCACATTACATATTCTGAAATTCCAGGAAGGCAATTAGGAAAAAAAGGAGTTCTAAGAAATGGTAGGAATTGAAGAGAGCGTGGGAAAAGATTTTATCTTATTAAAGTTTTCACAATCCAGTTACAAAATAGACTTGTGGTTGTTTGATTTTCCAAACTGGTATTTTGGTTTCTGATAACACACACACACATACACGCAGACACACGCACACACAAAAGTATTTCAGCTATGCTCAGGATTTTTAATATGGACCTAGATGCTATAGTCACAAGATATATCACACCTTTTAAGAATGTGAATAATAAAAATATTGAGACATAGGTCCCTAGAAAACAGTCACAATCAATTAAAAGACAATCTGATCATATTTTTACATTTATGGCTCCTATCTTTAATTCTAATGTCTAATGTTTGTCTTTTAAGGAAGCTTACAAGTTCGCTACCAGCTAAGCAAGGAAGAAACCCATGTATTCACCATCGATACAGAGAACTTTGCCAACAGAAGACTGCACCACCTGAAGATTAACCGAGAGGGCAGAGTGTTTACCATTCAGGTACCTTACTTCCCTTCTTCTCATTCAGCCAAATGTGCATTTGGTGCTCAATACAATTTTTCTGAGCTTCGACCCCGAGCCAACTGTGCAGCCAAGTTCTGGGGACAGGTAAAAACCACACTCAGCCCTAGCCTTTGGAGAATTAGAATAGTGGTCCTCAGGGCGCATCCCCCTCATCAGCATCAGTATCACTGGGACCTTGTAAGAAATACTAACTCTTGGGCTCCACATCAGATCTACTTAATCAGAAACTTTTCTGTGGGGAGGGGGAGCAGGTGATGCTGATGCCTGTTCAGTTTTGATAACCCCTGAACTGTAGCATAATGAGAAAATCACAAGGGATGGGTAAAGGCTGTGGGAGGAGTGTGCACAGGTGATACAGGAGCATGGATGAGGGCACCCACCTCATCTGGGCATCAGGTACGGGTAACCCTGAACAACAAGGAGGGGAGGTTAGGGGCACCAACACCCCACCCAGTCAAAAACTTGAGTATAACTTATAAGTCACCCTCACTGTCTTCAGTTCCTCTGTATCCACAGTTCCCCATCTGTGGATTCAACCAATGGAGGATCCTGTAGTACTGTTGTATAATATTTACTATTGAAAAAATTCCTCGTATAAATGGACCTGCACAGTTCAAACACATGTTGTCCAAAGATCAATGATACTTACATTCTGGAGGAAGTTAGGAGTAAATTGAGTCTTGATGTTGATTTCAAATTGGCTGGGTGGGGAAGAAAGAGGCAGAGGGTCCCAGTGAGTCCCTGCAAAGCTGTCTGAAAGAGCAGAGTGTGTGTCAGGCACTCCACAGAATTCCCGGGGTCTTGGTACAAAAAGGATCATCAGGCAATAGTGGATCACAATAGAAAATGGGCAGAGTCCAGACCATCCTCCTTTAGAATCATGACCTCAGGTGAGCTCTTAAGTCTGCCCAGAAATCACCCCTTAGTCTTTGTTAATTCATCCATCCTCCTGATCTCCTAGATGGCAATTTTAAACTTTCCCTCTCTCTCCTTAGACTGCCGACAATTGCAATTCAATCTCCACTCTTGGTAGATGACTTCATTTCCTTCTTTCTGTGAAAGAATGTAGCGTTCAGAAGAGAACGTCCACACAATCTCAGCACATTTCTCCACCTACTTCCATCTGTGTCTGTGTACCTCTTTCCCTCCTGTTGCTGAAAACAAACAGCTAATGGCTCTAGCGAAGACCTGACCAATCACTTGTGGGCCAGATCTCATACCTAGTGGACAGCATCACTGCAGCATTACCCTCCTCACCTTTCTTTACAGCATTTTTCCAGCTCTACTTAATGGCTTCCCAAAGCATAAAGCATGCAAGTATTACAGGCATTAAAGAAAACCAAAAACGTGAACAAAAAAGTACGGTGTCAGGAGGGAAGGAAAACTCACTCTCTTATCTGACTCCATGTACTGCCCCATTTTCTCTTTCAGTTTATTGCCCAGTTCCTTGGAAATGTTGATTATAGGCTTGGTCTCCAAATTTCCTCTTCCTTTTTCTTAAACCTACCCAATGAAGGTTTGTCACTGAGCGGCCACAAAATCACACTTCTCAAGAGAACAGTGGCTGGATCTTGCCGAATCCAATGGTCTTTTCCTCATTTGTCTTTCACTGGCATTTGACACAGTGACCTTTTCTTTTGTATATATTCTTTTCCATTATGGATTATTACAGGATATTGAGTATAGTTCCCTGTGCTATACAGCAGGACCTTGTTGTTTACCTATTTTATATATAGTAGTGTGTTTATATTAATCTCAACCTCCCAATTTATCCCTCACCCACTCCCTTTCCCCTTTGGTAACCGTAAGTTTGTTTTCTATGTCTGTGAGTCTGTTTCTGTTTCATAAATAAGTTCATCTGTATTATTTTTTAGATTCCACATATGAGTGATATCATATGACATCTGTCTTTCTCTGTCTGGTTTACTTCACTTAGTTTGATAATCTCTAGGTCCATCCATGTTACTGCAAATGACACTATTTTATTCTATTTTATGGCTGGGTAATATTACATTGTATGTATATATCATATCTTCTTTACCTGTTCATCTGTCGATGGACACTTCGATTACTTCCCTGTCCTGGCTATTGCAGATAGTACTGTTATGAATGTTGGGGTTCATGTATGTTTTCTAATTAGAGTTTTCTCTGGATATTTGCCTGGGAATGGGATTGCTGGATCACATGAGTTGCCTTTAACTGACATACCCCTGCACCTCTTTTTGTTCCCCTACAGCCTCTTCTGAACACAGCAACTTGAGTGATCCTATTAAAACATTAGTCAGATCGTGACACTCTTGTGTCCAGACCCCTTCCATGGTTTACTTTCTTATGCAGAGTAAAGCCAAAGAACTTTCAGTGGCTTAAGAGCACCTCCATGACCCCACACCCCTTGCTCGCTTCCTGCTGTGACTTCTCTGATCTCACCTATTCCTGTCCCCTCTGTAACTCCACACAGGCCACTCTGGCCTGCTTGCTATTTCCAGAGCTCTTGAATATGCTTGAGTTTGCTTTGCCTAGAACACGATTGTTCATGTATCTACATTGCTTACCTGTACTTGTACTTCCTTCAGGACTTCACTCAAAATTTGACTCAAGGATGTCATCTTTGGGTGCCTTATTTAATAGAGCAATCCAGCTCCTTGACTTCAATCCTAAACCACTTAAGCACTATCTAACACCCGATACAACTTATCTATTTATCTAGTTTCTTGTCCTATCTCTCTCCTCTAGAGTGTAAGCTTCATGAGGACAGGGATTCTTGTTTATTTTCATTACCATGGAACCTCCAATTTATCAAGCAGTGTCTCACATATAGCAAGTCCTTAATAAATATTTTTGACCTAGGTGAATTAACTCCACAAGGCTGATGTGGAGAAGATTAAATTAGCCCTGTGGAGAGGGGAAGGGAAACCACTGGATTTTAGGCAGGGAAATTAGCATGGGTAGCCTTTTGTTTCCAGAGGCTCACTGTGATTGCTCCATGGAAATACACATTTGGGAGCCATGAGATATAGGACAGAGGCCAGGCAGGAAGAGAAGATAAGGGCCTCAACTTGTGCAATGGGGTAGCCAATGAGAGGAAGACTTGAGAAAAGTCTGGAAGGAACGTCAGTAGCCTTAGGTGACTGTCTGGATATGGATTATGGGATAAGTCAAGACTGAATATTCGTTTTTTTGATTGAGGGGAAGTTCAGGAGTCATTGGCAAATATAGGACACAATCACAATTCCTGAATGATTATAATTTAATGGACTCACCTCTAGTATTGACTCTTGAAATAAGAGTTAAAAGTCTTTGGGTTGAAGCCAGATTAGAGGACAAAGGAGGTGGAAATGATGACATCTTTTTTGAACATGTCTTGACTGAGGCCTTGATGGGACATCTAGGCTGCATGCTGGTGGGCATTTGCATATATGACCCCTTCTCTGTTTCTTTCTATTTCCTATCTTCTTTCCACAAACAAAAGGCACAAATAGGGCAGTGAGAGAACAATGGGGTACTCCCTTCTCTTCTCCATCTCAAGAGTTCCCACCAATCAATCAATAGTCAATGATAAGCACATATCTGTGGATGACATACCATTTCCAAAGCACAGAAGTAGTAGAAAAAAATGGAGACGGAGAGTTTCTTTGTTTTTTAACTTTAAATCAATTTATTGACACAGTCACATGACATACTTGTCTCTGTGACACTCCCACCCCCCCAACTCCCCTTGCCCTATCTCTTCTCCTTCCTCCCTACTTAGAACAAGCCTTCCCTGGCGGTCCAGTGGCTAGGACGCTGTGCTTTCGCTGCCGAGGGCGCAGGTTCAGTCCCTGGTTGGGGAACTAAGATCCCGTGTGTCTTGCACAGCCAAATTTAAAAAGCAACAACAACAAAAACCAAAATAACAACAAAACCAAAAAAAATAGAAGAAAAAAAAAGAACAAGCTATTTAGTAAAAACAGAAAGGGGTAAGCTACTTCTCCATCTCAGTCTCAGGCATTACTCAGAACCAGTTATAAAGAGAGGGCAGATGGTTAGCACTATACTCAGCCAGCCAGAGGCCTCCAGTAGCTACAAACAGACCCTCCCTCAAGGTATAGTCTTGAGTTGCTAGTCCTTCTTCTCTCTGCTCTGTGTGACTCTAGGAAGGAGTCCTTAGGGACCAGGGCTGCAGGCAAGAGTGAGAAATCCTGGTGTTGATTTGAGAATTGTAATTTGGCCAGTGGTTTCTAAGGCTCAGGTGCCCCGACCTGTGCCCTGGTGGTGGAGGTAATCTACAGGGTCCCTACTTAAAATATATTAATGTCATTAAACAGGTTAACCCAGGTTACCAAAATGCCAGCACAATTATGAGCTGTAAAGAAGGAGGAGGCCCAGCATTTTCAATCCATGGAGTTAATGTCTTCCTTTGAGAGGTGAAGACCCTGAGATCAAGAGAGGCATCCCTAGTGTGGGACAGGCTCGGGTGTAAATCCCAGCTCTATCACTTATGCTCTGGGATCTTAGACGGGTTATGCACCTTTCTGAGGTTCAGTCTATTTATCTGTAAAAAAAGTTTGAGTGTTGTGGGGATGGGCTGGAGTGCAAATGCAGCGGAGCTCAGTCAGTTCTGGTAAAGGTTCTGTGAAAGAGCATAACTAAAGGACCAAGCACAAAGCTTGGCATCTAGGGCTTACAAAAAAAAAAAAAAAAAGAAAGAAAGAAAAAAAGAAAAAGATTTGTTCAATTTCCCTCCTTTTCTCATCTCATTTAATGACTTGACAAGACCACTGGGCATCCTTGATTCTGAGATTAACAAAGCTTCTCGAGGCCAGATTACAAATTTTAGGCACACTAAAGTTTAAAGGACTGTGGTACTTCACTCCCTCACCACCTCACCAACAGCAGTTAAAAAGAAAAGCAATCCTAAAGCATAAAATAAACATAAGGGAATATAACATAATAATGTATTTCTCGTTGAAGACTTCAGTGATTGACTAGCCCCTATCATAAAGATTGAGGTCCTAGAAATAAATATTTGTGGTACAACCCCCCACTTTTTTTGCTTTTGCCCTGTGCATTTGCTAAGCTTTTCAAATGGGTAACCCAGCACCTGAGTCAGTACTAAGGGTGCCCTCAGGTGCACTCAAGTGCCCTCACTCCACGTCAGGGCTGGAATCCATTCCCCAACTATCTCAAGCCTTCTTTGAATCATCCTACCTTCATCTCCAAACCTTTATAAATACTTATTAAAAAAATAACCCTTTGATTAAGTGTCATTCACCTCCTTCTCCCCCTTATTTGTCATCTGGTTAAAGTAGAAAGGACCAGGTAAGTTCCCACAAAACAGAACAGTAGGACAAGAATGACTCATATACTAGAACAATTAGCTCTTCCATGTGTGACAGTGTTGAGGGAATCACTTGCATAGGAAATTGATCCTTTGGAGCCTGGGGAGGAGATGAGAGGCAGAAGCTAGAGGAATCTGAGCTCAACCTTCAGTTCTAAGAATCCTGCTGCTGCTCTCCACTCAGCAGGAAATTCCCACTCACTTTAGCCTCCTCTCCAACCTGGGCAACAAAACATGAGAAAAGGCACCCTGCCCCTTGCTGGAAGAGACAGTTCCAGAGTGTAGGTGAGAGCTCTGAGATAAGGCAGAGAGAAAACTCCTTCAGAGCAAGGGCTGAATCTGGGCATTAAATAGATTGCAGGTGAGGACCATGGGTATGAAAAACCCTATGTTGTATAAAGGTGTGGAGGCCACCAGGGAAGCCAGAGGCATCCTGGTGTTGTGATGGATGCTGTCTTCATAGCCCAGAAGATAGAAAGGGAATCAGTACAGGATGTTTGTTTATTCACTCAACAAACCTATCTTTGGAGTTACTTTCCCAGTTTCTGTAGTAGGACCTACAGAAAACATATATCAATAAGATGTCCTCGAAGAGCCAATAGTTTAGTGGGGAAGAATGAGGGGGAGAGAGAGAGAGAGAGAGCAGATCATTAAAATACAGCATCTTAAATGCAAGGTTACAGGTAGAAAAAAATAAAAAGGCACCATGAAAGAGAGAACAGGATCAATTAATCTAACTAAGGCATCAAGGAAATCTTCCGAGAGGAGGTGGACTTTGGGAACACTTAGAACAGTATCTGACACATAGAAGATGCTCAAACATTTGTTGAATGAATTTTGTAGAAATTCAGAAATAAGAACACACAGTGATTGTCTACAAGCTGCTCAAGCATCTAGAGGGATATGGACAAGTAAAGCAAACTCCATATTGTGTGGTTGGCCGGCCACATGCTGAGGGGACACTGCTATGTGATGCTGTGTGGCCTTGCCCAAGTTTGTGATCTCTGTGACATCAGTTCCACCATCTGAAATACAGCGATAATAATGTCTATTTCACAGTATTATAGGGAAGAATGCATTTTGAAGGATACTTTAGTATGGTGTCTCATACATACCAAGTCTTCAATAAATAGCAAGTATTATTAAAGTATAATTTCATGAATGAAAAAGAAATAAACCATATAATCACATGTCACAAGTCATAGCCACTGACTTCCTTCACAGCAAAAACCACCGCAGGACCCAGAGTCCTGGAAGAGGGTCACCGAGCAGCAGTGGGTGCAGAAGGAGGGTCCTGGTGGTGGGAGCTGAGAGCACTGGGTATGTGTCCTGATCAGCTGCTCCCCCAGGGGAGCCCGGGGACGGGCACGCAGCTGACGGGGTCTTAGTCTCCTCTTCCTACAGATTAACTGTGATATGTTACAAGGATCCTTCCCAGGGATAACATCATATGAATATTCAGAGTAGAGCCAGGAAGAAACTGGTAGGGTTTGACTAGACAGCAAAAACCTGGGGATGGATGGGAAACGATGCCTTGAAATGGGGAGGAGAACAAAGAGATGGAACTGGAATTAACAATGTGTGTGGAAAGGACGGTTCCCTAAAGAATGACCCTAGAGATAAAGTCCCAAAGAATCCCCCTCGTGGCTTTCACTTATCTGCAAGATGGGATTATCATCTGTTCATGTTGGTGGCAACTGTTCAGCTAGCCTCCCCTCCCCAGGGTCAAACCTTTTGTCAAACTGAAATATTCACTCAGGAAAATCCCCCAGGGCACCCATGAATGAGGCCAGGTCAGAATGATTGGAGCAAAGGAGACGGTAATGGTTTTAAGGACCAAATGGGGAGAAGGGGGGAGAGATTGGGAATGAATACCTGCTTTCCTTTTAATGTTAATCCTGCACAGTGAGCATTCTTGAAAGGCTTCATTTGTTTGCTTGTTTGCAGCAAAGAATTTGGTGAGAAACTCTCAGTGGGGAGATAAATACCTGTCAAAAGCTGTATAGAATTTCCCACGGAGGAGACTTGTGTGAAAGCCTTTATTTCACCAAGAGTAAAGAAACGGGTATTTTATGTGCATTGTGGGAGAATTAGTGAGACATTTCTCATCTCTCCAGAGAGAAAGTCCCAGAGAGGGCTCTTCCCTGCGTGTGTTTTCAAAGCTGTTTCATACGGGAGTGTTTCATGTGCTGGACATGCGGACCTCTGCTGATGCCTCTTTGTTTTCTCTTTTCCTGCAGATGGATCAGCACCTCCGACTCAGTTATAACTTCTCCTCAGAGGTTGAGTTCAGAGCCATCAGGTCCCTCACTTTGGGCAAAGTCACAGGTTTGTTTTTCTAGTCCATGCCTTTCCGGCAAGCTCTGTTAAAATAAATAAAGTAATAAATAATTTTCACCAGGGGAAGCACCAAGATGCGTATAATATCCAAGATGCAGAACCAAGAGTCCTGCTATGGGAGGCTGAGAGGTACGTGTGGCAGGACCACAAAGTGGCATGTATATCTACTTTGTAGAATCCCGAGTAAGGTAAATGAACAAAGTGATTCACCAAAATAATTATTTTTACCTAATTTCAAATTAATTAAAGCGTTTACTGCATTCTTTTAGTTAAATTTATGTAAATTTTACTTAAATAATTTGAACAACCCAATTATTTAATTCTGTAAGTCCTTAATCTGTTTTCTAATTTATTGAAAATTCAGAAGAGGATTGGAATCTCCTACGATAATAATGGATGTTCGTTTTTCCTACAGGAAGTTCTGTGAATTTTCATTTTATGTCTAATGATGACTTTTATTAGGTGTAGGCAAGATTGAAATTTTTATATCTTCTCAGTGAATTGAACTTTTTTTTCACACTGAAGTAATATTTTTTAACTTTAATGTCTCTGTGCTTAATCTAGTTTGTTATTAATATAGCTAATTCGTTTTTGCTTTAGTTAGTATTTGCCTGGTATATCATTTTCCATATTTCCCTTTCAGTCTTTTCTTTGTTTAGCCTTATATATGATCTTGTGAAAAGCTATAGCTAAATACTGCATTTTTATCCAGTTTGGCCATCTTCTATTTTATAAATTGGCAAATGTAAGCCCTGTGCATTTGGGGGTTACTTGTATGATTGGGTTTGTTTCTGCCTCCTTATTTTCTACTTGTCAACTTTCCTGTGATTCTAGCATGTTCTTTCTTATTCTCTCAGTCACAATACAGTGTAGAAAACATTAGTAACCCAAGGCATTTTAAGCAGGAATGGATTTAACTCAGAAAATAAGTTGCTTTTAAAATTGTGGCCACACTTACAGTGTGCATTCTTGTTAGAGTCTTTTGGAGTAACTCCCCAGGCAGCTCTGAGCTCATGAGTGGGGAGCTATTAACTCCCAGGCCATCCCTAATGTGAGGCTAGAGTCCAGATGCCACTGTGGCCGCAGTGGCATGTGTCAACTCCCAAGAGGCGGAGAAGGTCTCTTAAAAAGGGTGGCAGAGAATACTTCAGGTTACCATGACTTTGCTGGCCAGTAGAAAAAGCTGAAAAGGCAGAAAAATGACTCCTGTCACACTATAGCCTTCCAGATTCATAAACAGTACTTAATTTCCAGAAAGTAATGTGCATCCAGAAATCTATCTGCTGTCAGGTCTGGGAAACATCGGTTTTAGTTGCTAAAATGGCAGTTGAATGAGCCAATCAACAGTGACTGACTTCTAGATTGAATTTTAAATTTCTTTCTTATTCCATTCCCCTCTCCTACTATTATTTCATGTAGACACTGCTTTTTTGATTTATTAATTCAGTCACGAATTTGTTGGAACCTTCTACTTTCTACCAGATTTGATTTCCTTGTTTCCGAAGTAAATTCTTTTGAATTTTTTTCTGTATAAGGGGTCCTTTATCTGAAAACAGGAGTTCCACCTTTCATCTTTATTCCTGGAAGATAATTTTACTAGACATACAACTCGACGTTGAAGGATTTATCCATGGATGTGATGGAGCCAGCTCACAATGGCTCATAAGGACCTGTTACATACATCTCTGCCCAATTCTGCTTTCTGTGATGTCACAAGGGTAGTTTGAAATCAGCCATCCTGGGAGTGTTTACTCCATGGAGCTCGGAAATTCTGCAGGTCAGGGCTCTCCCCACTGCTAGACATCCAGGTTAAACACTCGCCAGCGCAGCACTGGACTCTTCTGATCTGGCTATTGAAAAGCTGGCTGTCAGCCTGTCCTGCCTTTGAAAGTGCTCTGACCACCACCACTCCCAGCACCCAAAACCTACTTTTAAGGTCATTTCTTTTAATTTGGTGTTTGGCAGTCTTATTACCATGTGTCTGATTGTGGATTTCTTTTTAATTGTCTTATTTGATACGTTTATGTTTTCTGCATTTATTCATTAGTTCCTATGTATCTAGTTCCTATGTATTATTCATATGTATCTATCCACTAGCTCTCAAAAATTCTCAGCATCTCAGTAATGCTTCTTCTTCTCTCTACTTAATTACTTTTGGCCTGCACTAGAAACCTTAGACTTTTTAACTCTATCCTCATGTGTCTTACCATCGTCTTATAAATAAGTTTTATTCTTTATATCACTGTCTCGCATTCTGGGATATTCATTGGGTTTTATCTTAAAATTCATTTATGCCTACTATCCCATTAAACTTATTCAATGAATCATTTTTTCATTGATTATGTTTTTTTTTTTAAGTAATACTTTATCCTTTTTCAAACATGCCTTTTAATTAAGATAATCTTTTGTTCCCACTTATTTTTTAAATCTTTTTATGTCTTTAAGTATTCCATTATTAGTTATTAAACATCTTGTCTCTGATATTCTCAATATTGGAAGTCCATAGGGATCTAAATTTATTATTTTCTGTTTTCTAACTCTTTCCTATGATAGCTTGTTCTCCTATGCTATGTGTGTGTATAAGTACGTGTGTGAGCTCATTTTTGGTTGAAATTAATTTGCAGGAACATTGATGATCAGAAATTGGAAAACTTTCCTCCAGGCAAGATTTGTGTTTGCTTCCGCCTGGTGCCAGTAGGTGCTACCAGTTTCAAATTATTTCAGTTTCTCATTTTGGGATTTTTTCTAGACAGAGAGTGAATATAAATTTAAGCTCAAGGCCTGAATGAGACCAAACCTCTGGTTGAAGTCTCAGAAGAAATGTTATTACTCTTGATATCATAATATGTCATTTTATTATTATTTTTGTTACAGTTTTTTTCAATCCAGAGCCACATCCCAGGTGGAGAGGTTTTATACTTATGCTCTTTTCTGTTAGGTGATTTTATTTATCTTGTCCCCTTTTCACTGATTTGAATGTAAGAGTCATAGGTTGAACATCTTCACCTAGCAATAGCTCAAGGCTAGAATTCCTATTCTTCTTCAAGACGATTTAGGTACTTTTCCTTGATGCAACCTTAATGTTGGTTGATGACTCACTGTCTTGGTTTCATCTTTCTTCCCCCAAAAATCTCCCCCAAACTTAGGATTCCTCTTTGTTTCCTGAAGCTTAGCAGGACATTAAAAATGTGTTGATTGATTTTAATGAAGCAGAATTACTTTTTATAGTATCTGGTCTATTATACGTCCCCTGATACTTAAATACATCTTGAGCCATTGAATCCTCACTTCAACCAAATCAGGAGAATTTTGGGAAGGGAGATCATTAGGGCTGTAAGACCACCAAGTTTTGGCTGTTTTCATGACACCTAGTTTGTGTAATGGCAGCTCTAGAAACATCCTCTTATTTAAAAATTTCTCTCTATTAATCTTTCCACAGTGTATGATATTCCTGTGGCATTTCTGTCTTTTGAATTAAACCCATAATACATAAGATTGAAAGGATGAAAATTTAAAGCAGGGTACTAAATTACTGAGGGCTAGCTTGTCATTTTGTTTTGGAAAATATAGGAAAGAATTTGATTATGGTTGAGGAAGAGTATCCAATAAAATGTCTTCACTGGGCTAAGTGTGGGAGACTCCTGCCTCCCCACCTTCCTTCCCATCCAAATTGCTATAAATAGACAAGAGCACTTGGATACACAATTAACCTCAGCGGTTCTGGTCTATGAAAAATCTATATCTGGAGGTGAGGGAAGATGATATAAACATCAGGTCCATTATTAAGGAGGGACATCTATCCTGCAGACCCTTTGGAAAGAAGCCTCATGCATCGGAAAGAACTCTTATTTGTTATAGGAATGGATGGTGCAGGAGTGGGTACATGGTATTGATGACAAATGCAACCCTACTCCACAATTTTAGAAAAGTCTAGTACTAGGTTGGACATTTTCAACTCTAAAACAAGGATTTGCAAGCACAGTTCATAGGATAGACCAAGGGCGAATAAGTGTAGTAAATCTGTTGTCCCAATTTTCTTCAATACCATTAACAGCATTCTACTGTGAAGCAGAACACATTTATTCATTTTCTTTCTGTAAGAGGAAGAGCCAATTCACCATTCGAGAAGGTAGTTATTTAGTACCAATAATGGTTCTATATGGTATGTGCCTACACACATACCATGATGAATAAAAGTCTCTTTCTTGGGAATTCCTATGATGTCGAGACTAGTCCATGAAAATAGGAGATAAAATCATTGGCATTAAAATTGCATTATGGGTGTTTACCTATGGTAAGTCATGGGCTGTTGTTGGGTTTATTCCTTGGTTTATTAACGTTCTTTGACTTTTAAGAAAGATTTCTTGGTTCTGGTCTATTACATGAATGGATTAAAGAGAAGACAACATTAAAAAGAAAAACAGTGTATATATTTAGGGAAGTCACCCTTTTGAACAAGATCATCTGTTTCTGGAAAATTAATGAATTCTTTAGAAAACATAGAAGCACATTCCTTCGATTCAAATATTGTGACTTACCAGTGTGTTTCTAAGTTTCTGTCTCACTCAACCTTGGTAAAAGAACTTGGACATTCACACAGATTTAGAAATTTAGAGAGCTTGAAACTTCTAAAAGAAGCTGTGTTTTTATTTATATATATATTTTTTAATTAACTTTTTCTGATCCTGGTTTCTCTTAATTTACTCTGCCAGAATATATCATTAAATTTGATGACATATATATATATATATATATATATATATATATACACACACACATACACACACACATCTTAGAAAACTAAGAATTAAGGGATTATTATAATTGTTATTATTTTTTTCTACCTGAGAAGAGACTCTTATCATACTGCAGATTTAGGAAGCAGTTACTTTTTAAAATATGGAAACATGTTCAAGTTTAGGTGGAAAGGAATTGTAGTACTGCTTTTAAACTGCAGTTAACAGATTCCAAATAGACATTCAAATGAGATTTGCACTCAGGGCATACTTACAGGATTATCCGTTTATACAGCCAGCATTTATTAATTTCCTGCCTACTTGCCAATTTGATAGGCTGAAACTCACACCTGGCAGAGACATTATCCTTTTGCTGTGATTGCTGTTTGCCCAGGTAGTTTCAAAATTCACTTGGCCCTAACAAGCCATTAGAAATTGAAAAAATTACTTCTCAACCTGCAAAAGAACCCAGCTGATCTAGAAATTGTAGGGCTAGTTGTGAGCGCTTGCCTATGCTTTTGTCTTCTTCAGATGAAGTGAGTTCTGATTGTGTCTGTAGAACAGGGTTTTTTGATTCTCCAAATCCCTCAGTTTTGAACGTCAAGCCTACTGTGTCTTCTGCAGCATCAGAGTCTTGTTGACCAAACACCCTGATTATTTTCATGTTAAATCATTTCTCAAACATTTTGTAGGTGAAGAGTTATGGCTGATATTTTTAGACAGCACAGCAGAATTTATGCATGTAAGTGAAAGGTGAGTACTGCAAGGTACTCGTTTGGGAAGACCGTACTCTATTTTTTTTTTAATTTTGTACACAGTTGGGCCCCCCTTCTGCTTCAAGACTGGTCCAATTGATATTAAACTGAAAAGCAAAATTACAGAGTGAAACAGCTCAGCTTTGGAAAGACAAACTAAGTCATGTTTGGCTTTCTCCTCTGTAATGACTATTGTGTGACCATGGTGAATTGTCTAATCTGTCTATAGTTCCTCATCAGTAAAACGAGGATGATAACATTTAATTCATAGAGCTGAGTAAGCTTTCCATGAGACACTATATGTAGAGTACTTGGTATTTAGCCCACTCTCCACACATTACAAGTTTTTGATGTTTGAAGATTGTGGGAACCTGGAGGAGAACTGTGTTTTGCTTTGTTTCTGTTTTTGTTTTAATGAGTCTGGAAAAGTGGCTATAAAGGTAATTTCCAAAGAGGGACGCAAATGCATTCTAAAAGAGCAGTTTTGGACTGTGGTGAGCCTTGAAGATGGGAGTATGAGTCACTGTCAATCAGGGCTGTTTTAAAGGTATATCAAGCTTTAACCAGTTTAAATTGACAATAGATAATATAATAGTTGGTGAAAATGGAAGTTTCAAAGTGTAGGCTTTGCTTCAGGCACAGCTGGGTTCAGAAGTTCAAATGTGTCTGTGATTCAGCCTTTGTCTGTCTGTCTGTCTGTTTCTCACTCCACCTTTGACTCTCTTTACCTCTCTACGGGGCTTTATTCTCAGGCAGAATTTCAATGGTAACAAAGGTGGAATCAGCAACCCCATGCTTGATCACTACCATTTCAACAGCCCTGGTGGAAAGAAAGCCTCTCTAAAATTTCCAGAAAAAGTCCTGGATTGAGTCTCAAAGGACAAATCTGTGTCAAGTGACAAGTCCAGATGATGACAATGACCAAGGGATTAGAATACACTGAGTGGCCATGCTTGGATTACACACCCAGCCATGGCTCTGGACAGGGTGCAGGGTGCAGGTCAATATTAACCACATGTGTTGAGAATAGGGAAATGTTCTTTCTTTTCTTTCTTTTTTTTTTTTTTTTTTTTTTTGCGATATGCGGGCCTCTCACTGTTGTGGCCTCTCCCGTTGCGGAGCACAGGCTCCGGACACGCAGGCTCAGCGGCCATGGCTCACGGGCCCAGCCGCTCTGCTGCATGTGGGATCTTCCCGGACCGGGGCACGAACCCATGTCCTCTGCATCGGCAGGCTGACTCTCAACCACTGCGCCACTAAGGAAGCCCGGGAAATGTTATTTCTTAAAAGGAAGCCGAATTTTTCTTACCAGAGTGAGATGGACTCTGAGGAGGACAAATCAACAATAATCCAATAACAGCACTGTTTTTCCTCATTCACATTCTGCTACCCCTTTTGACCAGGAAAGAATGGGATGCAATTCTACGAGGTAGGCTTCGAATTGTGCATAATCTGGGGACTGCATTGTGCTTGTGTACATCAATAGTCTAAGTGTGTTGCAACAGAAAACATAGTCTTTGAGAGTTCCTCTTTTATGAAATGCATGTTATCTTCTTTGGAACAAGTTTATAGCTCCTGAAGAAACTACTGAAAAATTATTTTATTTGAATTCATAGGTTTCTTAAATAATGTTTCACTTTGTTTATGGTCATCTCTAGTTCTCTAGTAAATAAAAAGATCTCCAAACCACAGCCCCTTCCTGACTCAAATTCTAAAATTGTGTGTAATTGTCTCGTATTATGTCCAGAAATTTCTTAATGATACTGCTTCCCTGAGGAATAAAATATTTCAGACTCATTAATCTGACCTCCCTGTGAATGATGTGTTTTAAAGGATCCTGAAATATCAGATTTCAGTAATCATTCCAACTTCCTAAATACCCATCTTATCCTTTCTCCCTTGAAGATAATAAACATTGAGTCACAACTGGACTACAGGCCATTCGTTACTGTTTCTTTTAAAGAATAATGAACTGCATTTTTCCTTGTGGAAAATGCAATAGATGATTTAGTTTCACCTCATGCAACAGGAACTGTGTGTTATCTTCTGATTAAAAATGCGATTTTATTTTGCATTTTCAAGGAACTTCTACATGATCAGAACCCAGACCTACTCCATGCTTGTGCTTCTCTGTAAAAGTCAAGTTTGTTTATTGTAAAAGCAAAAGCACTCTTTGAACAGACTTTGTATGTCCTCCCCTGACTATATTAACAAAGGATATTTTGTGTGGTCTACCAGAAGCCAATGACATGACTGTTACAGAAAAAAAGTTTCAATTAGTTTTCATGACACAAAAATCATTGAGCATACCGTGGATCAGGCAATGTGCTAGGCCATATAGATACCCCCAGACAAACAAACAGACAAATGCATAAACAATCTGTCCCTGTTCTAAAGATACTGCTCACTTTAAAATTCTCCCTCTTTCAAAGGAAAGTTATCAAGGTTGGGTTGAGAATATTAATGTTCAAGGTTTGGGACTATCTCTTTTAGGCTATGGTAAATAACTTGGTTTTCTGCATTAATCAAATAATAATACTAATAATAGTGTGCTATTATTAATAGTATAGCATATTAATATTATAATAACATTATTATTACTTCATTATAATAAACTAATATTATAGTATATTATAATATTATAATAATAACATTGTTATTGTTTTTTATTAGTTATTATTTAATAATGCTCTGCTCTGTGCTAGATCGAAACTCTTAGATTTTATTTTTTCCTTATTTTTAATTGAAATATAGTTAATTTAGTGTTGTGTTAGTTTCAGGTATACAGCAAAGTTACTCAATTATACATACACATACACATATATATTATATATATATATATATATTCTTTTTCATGTTCTTTTCCATTATAGTTTATTACAATATATTGAATATAGTTCTCTGTGCTACACAGTAGGTCCTTGTTGTTTATTTATTTTATATATAGTAGTCTGTATCTGTTCATTGCAAATTCCAAATTTCTCCTCATCCTCCCCCATTTCCCCTTTGGTAAGCATAAGTTTGTTTTCTATGTCGGGGAGTCTATTTTTGTTTTGTAAAAATGTTCACTTGTATCATTTTTTAAGATTCCACATATAAGTGATATCATATATATTTATCCGTCTCTGACTTACTTCACTTAGTATGATAATCTCTAGGACCATCCATGTTGCTGCAAATGGCATTATTTCATTCTTTTTTTATGGCTGAGGAATATTCCATTGTGTATATGTACCACATCTTCTTTATCGATTCATCTGTTGATGGGCACTTGGGTTGCTAAGCTCTTATGTTAACTAATTTTTTCCTCACAACAACCCAAGAAGGTAACACCTATTATTACTCTTATTTTATAGATGAGGAAACTGAGTCACAGAAGTTAAGTGACTTGTCGAATGTCACAAAACTAGCCAGTGGTGGACTTGGCATCTAAAGTCGCACATTGCGAGTCTGGGTCCTGCACTCCCAATCAGTCCTGCCATATTTTGTTTTTTAACAAATAATATAAGATAGTCCAGACAACGTACACTCTGTTTTCTGTTGAGGACTCCTAAATAAAAACCTTGTGTCCTTAGCCTTAACTGCGATGGGCTTAAAAGTAAACTCTAGGTCCAGGCTTTTATCATGGAGGGGTAATAGCATATTTATTGTAAGTCAGGCCTTGGAATCTGCCCTGGATTCCAGTCATAACTCTAGCACTGACTAACTGACCTGGACAAATGACTTAATACTCAGAGCTTCACTTTTCTCAATTGAAATGTAGGTGTTTATTGTAACAATGCCTGTTTGGACGATCAGGTGGTAATGCGGCTAGCATGATGCCTGGCCTAATAAAAGCTCAATAAATGTTTGCAGTAACAGTAATAAGAACATAAGAAGTCACCCCATCTGACCCAGCTACTTTTCTTTTGAGAATGGCATTGGACTCTAATGCCTTTCAGACCTGAAAGAGGAGTTGTTATGGAAGAGAGAAGATGGCTACCCACTCTGTGCACAAAAAAGCTTGCACTTCACTCTTCCTTTCTGCTCTGGGAGAATGAATGAATAAGGCATTATGTAGCCTTGACTCTATGATGCTTGGTAAATGGTGAAGGTGCACATATGGACAATTCTCGGTTTCTGATAAACCAGGTGAAACCTACCTGACATTATTTAAATTTAAATGTATGTTCTCATGATTAAAGCTGTCTCTAGTGGTTTGCAACCTTGT
Source organism: Orcinus orca (assembly GCF_937001465.1). Taxonomy (NCBI): domain Eukaryota; kingdom Metazoa; phylum Chordata; class Mammalia; order Artiodactyla; family Delphinidae; genus Orcinus; species Orcinus orca. The sequence goes on along the minus strand of NC_064565.1, from coordinate 13,854,649 downwards.
GATACTTGGTGGATCAACTAAGCTTCAAAGCATGGAATCTAGTCTGATTTTTTTTCATTAAACAAACATTTATTGAGTACTTTTTACGTGCCAGGCACCAAGCTAGGCACTGTGGATACAAAAATTGAATGACAGCCCCTGCCTTCAAGGAGCTTACAGCCTAGTGTGGAAATAGACCAGTAAGTGGGCAAGTAAGCCCAGAGTGATCTGTGTAGGTGCTGGTGAGAGAAGGGGGGGGACATTCCAAGTTCCCTGGAGAAAGTGAAATCTAAGTTGAGAACAGACAGAGAAGGGACCCAGGTGAGTAGAAGAAAGGGGAATGAAAGTGTCGTCTCTGGATACAGAAGGCTAAAAATCAGAGCACAAGATAGCAAGTGATGAGGCCAGAGAGGCGAGCAGGAACCAGGACCCCATAAGTCTCACAAGCCATGCTAAGGCGTCTGGGCTTTATCCTGAGGGCAGTAGGGAGCCATGGAAGGTTGTAAGCCAGGGAATGGGGTCTAGTCTGATTTGTAAAGATGCTGCCCATCATCTCCGTCCCTCTCCTGCTCTCAGTGTGAGGTAATCATGGAGTTCCAAAGACAGGACTGAGTCTTATTTATGGTTATATCCTTCTTGCTACCATATTTACAAGCACATATTAAGAGTTCCATAATATTTCCTTTTAATTAATTTTTAATTTTTTAATTGAAGTATAGTTGATTTACAAAGTTGTGTTAATTTCTGCTGTACAGCAAAGTGATTCAGTTATACATAGATATACATTCTTTTTTTAATATTCTTTTCCTTTACAGTTTTTAATAGGATCTTGAATACTGTTCTCTGTATTATACAGTAGTAGGACCTTGTTTTTTATCCATTCTCTATATAAAACCTTATATCTGCTAATCCCATCATGCTGCACGTTAATGGGCTCAATGTTGTGCAATCAGCTACAGTTAGATTTTGGATAAGGATCTGCAGGTTCCCTAGACACCGTGTCTTTTTCTCACAATGGTGCCTGACAGTGAAGTGAAAATGAGTGGGTTTGGAATCAGACAGTTGGCACCTCAAATCCTATACAAGCTATGTCACTGCTAAGTTAACCTCTCTGAGCCCCAGTTTCCTCATCTGTAAGGCAATAGACATACTTTTTTAATTGATTTGTTATGAAGATAACACATAGGATGGGTAAAGTGTCTGGCACATAGTGGTATTTGAAAACAGTAGCTGTTGTGTTTTGTTTTGTTTTTAACATCTTTATTGGAGTATAATTGTTTTACAACGGTGTGTTAGTTTCTGCTTTATAACAAAGTGAATCAGTTATACATATACATATGTTCCCATATCTCTTTCCTCTTGCATCTCCCTCCCTCCCACCCTCCCTATCCCACCCCTCCAGGTGGTCACAAAGCACCGAGCTGATATCCCTGTGCTATGCAGCTGCTTCCCACTAGCTATCTACCGTACATTTGTTAGTGTATATATGTCCATGCCTCTCTAGCTGTTGTTTATAAGATCATGCATCCATGCAGTCTATTGATTTTCTTTGGCTGATATCACTTTTTCTTGCCACTGGCACTGCTATTGATTTGTTTACCCTTTGCCTGGGGAATCTGGACCAGTGTTGTAAATGTCAGTGTTGACAAGGTAATGAAGTGAAGAGGATCCAAGCTAAGAATAATGAACTCTGCACCAGCCTTTTAGGTCTCTCTCCCAAGCTTGGCGGGAAGGGTCAGAAGCTGAAAAGAACAAGTGGAGTCAGCACAGGTTAGAATTCTAGGTGTTTTTCTCATGGAGAAGGAGAGGAAATCAAAGCACAAAGAGAGTCATTGGTTACCGGTTATTCATTTAGTTTACTGGGATATTATTTTTGGAGGATGCCATTAATGACAATAACTTGAGTATTAAAACAAGTTAAAATCACATGAAGCTCCTTTACACTTAGGGACGATTACAGGATATCCACTTCTGGGAAAGATTTGATCTGAATCCCTGTGTTTTTCCATTTCACTTCCGCAAGGAGTTTTGCCAGTGATCAGGTTCGGGACTTGAGACCAGTGGCTAATATACCCATGGTCTCTACCTTTTGCTTGATAAAGAGGCACATTACTGGCTTTCCTGTGGGGAGGACAAATAAGTAAATCAGCATACATACCTAGAGAATGTCTGGTTTGAGTTCATCCCTTAAGATGAATTGCTGACTATTCTAATTCACCCCAAAACTTGGATATGTGCTTTATCTTTCCCATATATTTTCTCACCTTTTCCAAAATGCATCTATAGAATATAAGCTTTGCATAGGTGAAGCTTCTCTTGAAAGATAATATTATCTAAATGTTTGGAGTTAGGAAAATGACTCCTTAGCATTATTCCAAATCAAGATGTTAAGTGAAACTAAGAACACTTTAAAGAGATATAGCCAAAGGGTTCCTTGTTCCCAAAGAAATAAAACCCCTATCTATGGAGACAAGACACATTTAATAATTAGAGTGAGTAATTTTGGTAAGTGTTATGCAGATCGAGTGTGTTTAGAATTCTTAAGAGGGAGAGACCATTTCTAGCTGAGACGATCCAGAAGAGTGTCATCGAGATCACCCTGACCCTGGTCTTGAAGCCCAGATGTGGTCTCGAAGCCCAGATGTGGTCTCAATAGATGGCATGCATTAAAGGAAGGAGGGATGGTATAAACCAAATAAGACAGCAGGAAGGAAAAATCGTGTGTTGGGAACAGTGACTAGACCATATTCAGATGGTCTTGTTCATGCAGGGTAAGAGAGAGGAATGGGGAAAACAGGAAAGTTCACTTGGGACCATATTACCGAGTTTCTTCAGGGCTCTGCAAAGGAGTCCAGACTTCGTTATATAGATGGGAGAAGCCATCGAAGGGAGCTCTCATGGTCAGAGCTGCTGTTGGCTCTTTTGTGGGTAACAGGTCAAATTGGGGGTGGGGAGAGATTGGTATGGAGGTTATGCTAAAATCCATCCTTCAGGTGGAAGAGACCAAGAGTCAGAGCCAGGGGGATAACAATGGGATTTGAAATAGGAATTGGAAGATTTGGGTAATTTACTATGTGGGTGGGTCGAAGTGTAAGGTGGACTGGAAAGGTGAGCACAAGAGAACAGAATAAGAGTGGTGGCTTTGCAGTCATTGCAGAGGGAAATTAAACCATTCTGGTCAGACCTGAGTCCCTGTTTACCCACTCGGGGCACATATTACAAGGGATTATAAAGCTGATACTTTACACCCCTCCTTTAAGCAAGAACCCCAGGCCTGCTCAGCTGCTTCTAGAATTGTGAAACCCCTATCATTCAGGACAGGGAGAAGAGGCACAGACCAGCTCGTAGTGGAGAGTCCAGTTGGGAAAGTTCACAGTGGAGATTTCCACATCGGTCCACCACTTTGTGGGATGTCTCTCTCCCCACCTCGAGTCTGCTCAGAGTTCCCTGACTTGTATTTCTTATCTGTGTGTGTAGCTCTTTCCCTGGGGCCGACTGTGGTTTTGAAGACAGAGATGTGCTGTTATCCATATTCTTATCAGTCCCATCTCACAGCACAAGCCTTTGTGCTCTGTCTGTTCTCTGTATGTATCTTACAATACAGTCCTTTTGATTAGTGTATTACAGATAGAGTACCTGTTTTCAATTCAGGAGGAAAACACCTGTGTTCATGTTCATGGTTTTATAATCCATACTAGGGTGAGCGACCATTCTGGTTAGCCAAACACTGAGGGATTTTCAGGGATGTGGGATTATCAGTGCTAAAACTGAAACCATCCTGGGCAACCCTGGGCAGTCAGTTTCCCTAAACCACACTTAGTTTAGGGGTTTTGAATAGTTTAATGGAACTGAGCTGGGGGTTGGAAAATGCCAGGTGAGCAATTGAGGCTCAAGTTTTTCACAGTCACAGCTGAGCCCAGCTGTTACCATCCCAGCAGGTGTGCTATAGGGCAACCCAGGTGAGGGTGGAGAAGGCGTGAGAATGAACCAATCAGCCTATCAGCTGACACTTACCAAGCCCCTGCTGGGATGCAGATCCCAGCAGCCAGGTGTGCTTAGATGACTGGAGAAGGGTATGGGATTTTTTTCTGCCCTGAAAAATCCAGTGGACTGGGTAGGGACATAAAATTGCACACAAGCAGTAATAATAGAACAATGGAACTCTAGCTCATGGAAATTGGATCCTAAGGACGCTAAGAGGCCAGAGAAAGGAGAAATCAAAAGTAAAACCATCTAATGCATCCCAATATTCATAGCAGCACTATTCACAATAGCCAAGACATGGAAGCAACTTAAGTGTCCATCAACAGATGAACAGATAAAGATGTCGGATGTGTGTGTGTGTGTGTGTGTGTGTGTGTGTGTGTAATGGAATACTACTCAGCCATAAAAAAGAATGACATAATGCCATTTTCAGCAATATGGATGGACCTAGAGATTATCATACTAAGTGAAATCAGACAGAGAAAGACAAATATCATAAGATATTACTTATATGTGGAATCTAAACAACGATACAACTGAAAGTATTTACAAAACAGCAACAGACTCACAGACAGAGAAAACAAATTTATGGTTACCAAAGGGGGATAGCAGTGGGTGGGGGAGATAAATTAGGAGTTTGTGATTAACATATACACACTACTATATATAAAATAGGTAAACAATAAGGACCTACTATATAGCACAGGGAACTATATTCAATAACTTGTAATAACCTATAAGGGAGAGGAATCTGAAAAAGAAAAAAAAAAATATATATATATATGGATAACTGAATCCCTTTACTGTACACCTGAAACACACAATATTGTAAATAAACTCTACTTCAATTAAAAAAAAAGTAAAACCATCTTTAGCCAGGATACTGTTCCCCTACTGATCTTGGGTGGAGGATCAGGTCCTTGTTTATGAGCAAATCATTTCTAGCTATGTTGAGCAGGGGTGTCTTTCCACTAGAAAGTGTGTCAAATGCACATCACATCAGCTGCTCTAGATCTCTGAACTGGAAGTCTCATATGTATCTTCCATTCCAGCAAAGTTTCCTTTATCTTGGGACCTAAGGAGGTTACTTTGCCATGTTGTAGGAGATGAGGGCCTTTGTTATATGTGTTGGTAGAGTGATTCTTCTAAGGTATGAATAGAAGTTTTCTGGACCGGGGCACGAACCCATGTCCCCTGCATCGGCAGGCGGACTCTCAACCACTGTGCCACCAGGGAAGCCCTGAATAGAAGTTTTATACATGGGAATGAGCTTAGCTCTTGGAGATAAATATGAAGTTTCAAAGTTGAATTATCTTTTCTTAGCACTCTGAGTATATTTATAGTCTGTGTGTGTGTGTGTGTGTGTGTGTGTGTGTGTGTGTGTGTGTGTGTCTACCTTTGTTTTCCTTATTTTTACATAGTTACTTTCCTTTAGTTGCCTTTTCTGTTATGTCCTTTGGTCTTTCTCTTTCCTACTAGAGGATTTCCTCAGATTTTTGATGACCTTGGGCTATCTGCTCATATTTAAGAATGGGGTGGCTAGAATGCATTGATTAAGGGCTACACGACAGGATATGGCTGAGCCTTTAATAGAAAACCTCCAACTTTATCTTTGGGTCATTCTTCTTAGAATATGTGTATTTCCTAGGAGAGACATTTCCAATCTCCCTCTTGGAGAGTGGGAGGTTCTGAAAGTCTCATTGGGAAGAGAGCTGGTGGGTCTCATTACCTGCCAGGGAAATGTTCTTTCATGTCTTCTTTTATTTTTTCCAGTGAGCATCCTTGGCCTCAGCTGTGGGCATTTCCTTTGCCTACCTGTCATAATGCCACCCCATCACAGCACTTATTTATTCATTTCTCCAATAAGTATGGGTAATTGAAGTTTTAAAGTACACTGTTTGGAACTCTTTCCTCTTTCTCTAGGATTTCTATCTTTGTGAGGGAATTGTTACAGAACTGTCTAAGAGAAGGCAAAAGGCTTTTGGATGACAAATCTTCCAAATTTAGAATCCACTTGTATCAGTCAGGGTTCAACCAGTGAAGAGGTAATATACTGAGATTTATTGCAAAGTATTGGTTTAGGTGATTACGAAGGCTGGGTATGATATCTGAAGTCGTAGGACAGGCCATCATCAGGGAGTGCAGGCTGGAACTCTCAGGCATGGGCTGGCCACAGGAGGAATTCTTTCTCTTTTTTTTCCTTTTTTTTTTTTAATTGAAGTTTAGTTAATTTACAATGTTGTATTAGTTTCAAGTGTACAGAAAAATGTTCTGACCACATATATAGATATTCTTTTTCAGATTATTTCCCATTGTAGATTATTATAAGATACTGAGTATAGTTCCCTGTGAGGTAGGGGGAGGGATAAATTAGGAGTTTGGGATTAATACATACACATTACTATATATAAAATAGGTAAACCGCAAGGAATTCTTCAGGGAGCCTAAGAGCCACTCTGCCCTTAAATCCCTTCAACTGATTGCATCAAACCCATCCAGATTATCTAGGATAATAAGCCAACTGATTGTGGACTTTATTCACATCTACAACATACCTTCACAGCAACAGGATTAGTGTTTGATTCAACGACACTAGTACTGTGGTCTAGCCAAGTTGAATCATCAATAGACTATCATCCCACCCTCTCTCTATTTGTATTTCTTTAATTGAAGTAAGATTCACATAGCATGAAATTAACCATTTTAAAATCTACAGAGATATTTAGTACATTCACAGTGTTGTGCAACAATTACCTCTAGGTAGTTTGAAAGCATCACCCACAGAGGGGGCCCTGAACCAATAAGCAGCCACTCCCCACTCCCCTTTCCTCCCCTCCCTTGGCAACCAAGAATCTGCTTTCTGTCTTTATTGATTTACGTATTCAGGATATTTCATATAAATGGAATCACACCATTTGTCACCTTTTATGTCTGGCTTTTTCCACTAAGCATAGTTTTTGAGGCTCAGAAACATTGTAGCATGTGTCAGTACTTCATTCCTTTTTATGATTGAATAATACTCCATTGTATGGTTATACTACATTTGTGTTTATCCATTAATCTGCTGATGGGCATTTGAGTTATTTCCACCTTTTGGCAATTGCGAATAGTGCTACTGTGAACATGTATGTACATGCATTTGTTTGAGTAGCTGGTTTAAATTTTCTTAGGTATATATCTAGGAGGGAAACTGCTGCCTTTGAGAAGCCATCATACGCAGAGGTTAGCCCAGCAGGAGAATTCAGGAAATCCTGTGCTGTGAGCTGTGTTCCTCACACTCCCACCACACTCCCTGTTCATGCAAAGAGGTCTTTAAAGAGGACTCCTGGTTGTGTTTATTCTTTTGAAGACCTTACCTGTGTGTATCCCTGAGCAGGCAAACATACTGTCACACTTTACCCTGCTAAGACTCAACTATAAAATATTTAAAATAAAAGCAATCACTGGGTGACATTCCAAGGTTTTTTGGTAATATGTGCTTCAAGGAGATTTTGTTAGCAGCCAGAGTAGGAGCAAGGTGTAGGGTCGGAGGTGGAGGAGTGCCTGAAATCACAAGAGCTGAGTGATTCAGCAGCTACTTAAAATCTCTTGGCTGCAAATTCATCCTCTTTGAAATTTCAGGGTCTGCCAGATGCTCTCTGAAGTTTATTCTAATGTTGAACATTATAGGATTTTGTGATATATGGAAATTTTATAAACTTTGACTTTGCAAATCCTAATGCCAGAGTCATTTTTTCACACTATTAAAACAAAACAAACAAAATCAAACAAAGGCTACCAAAAGCCAATTTTGCTGACCTAAATTGATGAGCTGCTAGGCTGTAAATAAAAATGCTTTTCAATATCTAAAAAAAAGGAAACTGAGCTTTATGATATTCTGAGCTAAAATACTGACATGAATTCAATCATTATATTTAAACAGAATTTGGATATTTATGATATTTAACATTTTTAATGTTAAACTTTCCCTCCCTACCTCACTGGGCTGCACAGTTCCTTTATGCTTTGCACCTGTGTGTGGACTGTGCCTACATCCTAGGTTATCCATAACCGTGCTCCTTTCATTGACCTTTTCCACTGCAGACATGTGCCTGGCTGCTGGACTGTCAGTGAATTCTCATTTTCATTTGAAATATATTGTTACTTCTGTACGTGGTCATCCTGGCTAGTCATTAGCTTTTTCCTTTTTCTTGACCTAAGGGATTTGGAGTCACATGCCACCCACTTTCACTGTGGTCTGGATTCTGCAATGTAATAATTGCTTTGACAATCCTTAAACTTTTGGGGGATTTTTAAGATTTTTTTTTAATGTGGACCATTTTTCTTTTAAAAGTTTTTATTGAATTTGTTACAATATGGCTTCTGTTTTATGTTTTGGTTTTTTGGCCATGAGACATGTGGGATCTTAGCTCCCTTACCAGGGATCGAACCCATACCCCTGCATTGGAAGGCAAAGTCTTAACCACTGGACCGTCAGGGAAGTCCAGAGAGTCCTTAAACCTTTTGGATCAAAAATCCCTAATCCCTGATACTTTTGTGACAAGCCATATAAAGCCCTTCATTTCACTTTAGGGGTGGCAGATTGAAGACATTTGGTACTCATGATGTTGGGCATGCCCAGGGATTTAAAAAGGGGCTTTTAAGAAGGCCCTCCAAAGAGCTGAGGTCACAAATAAGACTCAGGACTTCAAGTCAGGGTTTCTCAGTCCCCTGTGCTCTGTCATAAATTCTGTGTCAGAAGATTGCTCAGGATTTCATCCCATCTGACTCTACCACAGGATCACGGTGGTATCTTTTCTATGGCTAAAAATTTCCGTGTGTGCCATTTACATACATCTCGTATCCTTGTAATTGACTCATTGTGAAGTTCGATACTTGGTAAGACAATTCTTCCCTTGCGTGAGGTTGGGAAAAGGAAATTTCAGTCCAGGGAGGCTAGAGGATGTGTTGATCTGTATACAAATTGGCCATGATGGTTAGTTTTGTGTATCGGCTTGACTGGTCCATACAGGGTCTAGACGTTGGGTCAAACATTATTCTGGTGTGTCTGTGAGGTGTTTCTTGAGGAGATGAGCATTTGAACCAGTAGACCAAGGAAAGCAAATGACCTCATTTAATCAGTTAAAAGCCTGAATCAAACAAAAAGGGACTGAAGAGCTGGTTCTAGATCCTTTCTGGTTTTCAAATTTGGACAGAAACCTTGGCTTTTCTTGGGTCTGGAGCCTGCCGGCTTTTTGACTGGAGTTACACCATAGGCTCTCCTGTTCCTCCTATTTGCTGACTGCAGATCTTGGGATTTTTTAGCTTCCATAATCACAAGAGGTAATTCCTTGTAATAATATATATCTCTTATTGGTCTGTTTTTTCTGGAGAACCATGACTAATACAGTGGGGATTGAATTCTGAAACTGCCCCTAGCCATCTAGGATGACCCTAGGATGTCCGTCAGAAAAACCATCTCCCTCACAGATAAATGCGATATGAAACTTTCATCTTTCCTTGGGCTCTGCTCCTGGAAACTCTAAAATTCTATGAGTAACATCTATGTTATTAACAATTACAGTTTGCATTTCAACATGTCAGTAACATTGAAAAGCACCAAATTCAAATTTTCCACTGCCGTCCTTTGGCTCATGGACAAATATCTTCAGGGGTCAAAAACAATGTAAGAACTCTTTCTATCTAGAGCTTCCACAGACAATGAAGGGTGGGTTTAACTTACTTTAATATCTTAGTTACTGGTCCCACCTCCCCAAATGTCTATAATCTATATCTCTTATTTGAGAGAGAGCTTTATTTTTATTTATTAATCATCAGCTAGAGACTTATCTGAATGGCTGAGTGCAGTGAAACTTGCACAGAGTGCAATGTAGAACAAGAGGTCTGGCCTCGGGGAGAAGACTGAGTCTGAAGCTTGGCTCAACCACTGGTGGGTTAAGACCCTGGCAAGTTCCTCATTTTTATCTGAGCCTCAGTTTTCTTGTCTGTAAAACAGGAATAATCATTGCTATTTATCAGGATTGTTCTGATAACTAAATATTTGTGTGTGTATGTGTGTGTAAGGGCATGTATGTATTATATATTTGGACGCACACTGCTTAGGGCACAGTTATTACCTAATATTTAGATGTTATATGGAAGCACAATTACAGAAGGGGAACCTGAAAATGGTAAAAAGAATTCCCTTGAAATTCAGAAAGACAACTTGGCAGATGAAAAACAGAAAGAAGAATTCTTAAATATACCATTTTCTTTGTCTTCTTTATCTATAGAGCCTTTTGCTAAGCTGCAGTATCATATTTTTTATCATGGTGTGCGATAATTTTGGAGTCATATTCTCAAGTGCTTTTACATGATATAGCAAGTGTTTATCAATTAAATTAAAATGCAGATTATCTTATCTGTTACTGCTGATGCCAATACTTTCTCAGATAAACATGGCAGTTGGGTGTTTTTCTTTTCACGTAAGGTGTTTCCTCTTACTTAGTATATTCTTTTTGCTTTTATTAAAGTATTTGGGTTATGTAAACTAAGACAGTGTTATCTTCATTGTTATCTCTGCTGTTTCTAGGATGAAAGGAATACATATTTAAAGAGAGTTATGTATTGTCATTTTTAATAGAATGACTGAGTTTCAGTCAATTATCACCTATTGACCCCAGCTATCTCCTCAACTTTATTCTATATCTGTGAATTCCACAAGGGCAGGGCTTTGGAAGTATTCAAAATAATGTACATAGAGTTCAGTATAATTGCTTTTTGTATTAATTCTTTTTATCCTAATTTGAGAGATGAGGAAATTAAGGATGAGTAACTTTTTTTTTAATCTTGTACTGTTTTCTTTATTGCTTTAGACAGTAAGCAAAGGTTTATTCTAGAATGATGACTTAAAATATAAGAAGGTCTTTGATTTTATTAAATATGCCCTTAATACATTTACCTTTTTTTTTTTTCATTTAACAAAGGTGCACATTCTTCTTTAATTAAGGTTCAGTAACTTGTGCACGGTTACTTGCCTATTCCCTTGCCTTTACCACTTCAGTGCAAGCTCATTTACAACTTCCAGCACCTGAATTATTTTACTGAGGGTTTTCTCTAGCCACTGAAGCATGCTTTGCATGTTTTTGTGACAAGGCTGAAATATAAAGGACTTAATGCCTGTGAGCTAGTGTATAAATACCCCAGTTTCTTACCATTTATTGGGTTAAGTTCTCTTTGGGTATGTACTCCCTAGTGACTCCTAGAATTTTCCCAGTAGGATTAAGTTTATTTGCCCTCAGCGCTGGTTGGTTTGATTTAAAAAAAAAAAAAACTTTTTACTAGTTTCCCTCCCATCCTTATCTTTGCCACCACCCTTTATTTACAAGGTGAAGTGTTTTCTTCACCTTATAAATAAAGTACTTGCATCCTGATGCCTGCCTTAGAGCCTCCTTTGGGGGGAATTCAAACAATAACATTCACTCCTTCATTCATTAATTGGCTGACCTGGTGTGCAAAGCCAGATTTGCCTGACTCCAGAAATTGGATATATTCCACTATGCCACACAGCCTTTAATAAAAGGCATATAAAGCATAAACCCATTTCACAGACCCTGAAATCTTACAGACAGAGAAATTAGTACATGAAGAGTGAAGGAGTAATGAACTGGCTGAATTGAAGTAAAACATTAGCTTCTACTCTAATTAGAAGACTTAGTTCTGGGGTGGTGAGTGCTGGTGAGAGACACGAAATGGATGTTTCCTCCCAATGTCTCCTTCCACAGGCAGGTAGATGGAAACTTAGAAGATACAATACCAATAAGCTGAACATTGTTGAGTATTTACTATGTGCTTGGCTATCAGTTAAGACGTTTACTTTCATTATTACATTTAATCCTCACAACAAACACACGAGGTAGAACCTTACATGTCTATTACTGTGTGTCACATGACCCCATCACTTCATAGTTTAACCCAGCACCTGTTTTGCAAATATCTCAGAACTTTGTGGGTCAGGACTTGGACAGAGCTTGCCTGGTTGGTTCTTCAGGTCCTTGTGGAGTTGACTGGACTCTCTTGGTGAGATATGGTTAGTAGCTGGGCCAGTCTGGAGGACAAGACAGATTTATTCACATGCTTGCTGCCGTGGCAGGGACGTCTGGAAGGCTGGGCTCAGCTGGGTCACTCTGTTTCTCCCTTTAGTCTCAAGGTCCTTCTGCATGGTCTCTCAGGGCTATAGGGCTTCTTACACAGTAGCTTGGGGCTCAAAGCCCCCAAGGCAGAAGGTGCCAGACCTATTGAAGGCTAGTCCTGGGACTGTCAGAGTATCATTTGCAATGTGTTCCATTGAGCAAAGCAGTCATGAGTCAACTCATACTCTGAGGGAGGGGAAATAGACCCCATCTCTCAACAGAAAGCATGTCAAAGACGATATTTAATCTTCCACCTGCAGGCACCACATCCATTCCCATGTTATAGATGAGGAAACAGCCCAAAAGATATCATGTGTCTTTCCTAAAGATACAATGTTAAAAAGTAGAAGAGTTTAATGTTGAACCCAGGGATCCAATTCATTGGTGATGAAATCTATTTCTAGAAGGGAAGTTGCATAACAGTTTAATTGGAGGAAAGTATAGAGAAGAAAGTTTGTCAGAAGGGAATTGAGTCAGAGCCTGTTAACAGCCTACTGAATATCCAATATTCATTCTCCTCTTCTTTATTTAACACATTGATGTTTTTCATTAAATTTTTGTTCCTGTTTAGAGGGAGCAAAGTTCCTAGTTAAAACCAGGACATCCCTGGCCTACTTCTTAAGAATGGTCATGCAACATGGTCCTGGAAAATGGTCTCCAAGAAGAAGTCAGTAGAGTTTTCAAAAAGGCTGACTTAGCAGATGTGTACCTTTTTGCTTTTTGCCCCGCTACTTCCCCCTGCTGGGACATAAGGGTAGTAGCTGGAGTTCGTTGAGTCATCTTATGAGGAAGAAAACAAAAGCTATAGCCTATGAAGAGGAAAGTGTAAATCTAAAAAAATTTCTGGGCCCCTGATGATATCTGGAGCCAAAATACCAACCTTAGACAGATTAACATCAGACTTCTCATTAACTGCGAATAAAAAATAAAATAAACTATTACTTGATTTGAGCTACTGTTCTCTCTCTTTTTTTAAATTGTCTGTTACATGCAGTCAAATGCAAATTATAACTAACAGGAATAATGTGTGATTTTATACTCTCTGAATCAGATGGAGAGAGAAGAAAATGCTACCCTTTTAGCCAAATGCAGAAGCTCACTGATGCAGATCAATTGGCTGAGAACTGATGAGTGGGGGTTGGGATTATACCTCATGGGTTTCTTGCCCTCCAGAGGAGACAGAGGATGAATATGTTTGCTCACATCTGAGTCATTGAAGCCAGTTTGATCTTCATTACCCAGGAGGCCACCTCCTTGTGTGTCAAGGAGAACAATGCAAGAGATGAAACAAGGGAGCATAAGGTTAGTATGAAGCAAGAGCTATAGATGAGGGTTCTACAGGCAGTGGAGGAAAGAAGTCTCTAGACTGGCATGGTTGGGAGCTGCCTTAGGGGCCAGTCCCCCACTGGTGGGTCGTGCACCGTAATTGTGGCACACCTGCTCTGAAAGCTAAGCGGGCTCAGCCTTTACGCAGACAACATCACTGATGCTTCGTGCACAATCCATCCTCATTTAGTATTTACTGAATTACATTTGCAGTGTGATTGGAAGCCGACTACAAAACACACTAGTTCCAAAATACCTCTTGTAATGAAATCCCAGAAATATACTTTTCCTTTTCATGAAGTCTTACAGATTCATCTTAAAACACAAATATGCTATCCTGAAGAACAGCAAGTAAGCAATCATCAGCCATGATGACCGCATGAGGTTACCAGCCAGTGAACACCCTCTTTCATTAGGAAGGAAGAGAGTTTGGCTCTCTGGGATGAGCACACTTCACTGAAGTAGGTTCATAAATTCACAGGAAAACGATTTACTGAGTTTAAAACAAACACTCAGAATAGAATTTAAAAGTTCAATCACTGAACACATTTTTAGCTTCAGGTGTACAGCAAAAAAAAATATATATATATATGTGTATATATATATATATATATATATATATATCTTTTTTCAGATTCTTTTCCATTATAGGTAATTACAAGATATTTGATATAGTTCCCTGTGCTATACAGTAGGTTCTTGTTGTTCATCTATTTTATACATAGTAACGTCTATCTGTTAATCCCAAACTCTTAATTTATCCCTCGCCTCCTTTCCCTTTTGGTAACCATAAGTTTGTTTTCTCTCTCTGTGAGTCTATTTCTGTTTTGTAAATAAGTTCATTTGTATCATTTTTTTAGATTCCACATATAAGTGATATCATATGATATGTCAATCACTGAACACATTTATTCAACAAAATATATTGTGTCACTACATTTACCACACCTGGCCTCTTTGTGGGGCATCAGGCTTTAACACTTATTGTGAGACCTTGGACAAGTTACTTTACTTCTCTAAACCTTAATTTCATTCACCTGTGGCATGGAGCGCACCATAGTTTCTATTTTGCCAAGTTATTGTGATGAGATCATCACAACCCAACTGCTCATCTAACTTGAACAGGGCAAAGCCGGGGCATAATTGATGTTCTAGGAGTCTTAGCAAGTACAAGAAGAAGCGGGTGTAGTGTCCTGCAGTCTGGGAATGAGTTTACACTGGGTAGGTTCAAATCCCAGCTCTATCACTTACTGGGCGTTCCTTTGTATTATTTAACCTCAATTGTTTCCATTTTCTTCCCTTTAAAATGGGCACAATAATGCAGATGATGATTAAGTGTTATAAGGCACTTAAAGCAGCCTTTGGCACTTAATAAGCAATCCTGTCCTGATGGATATTATGGAGGTGGTCCTTGCTTTACCCAATTCTGCAGAACAGTAAGTGACCACACGAACTGAAACTGTGAAAAGACATCTTAATCATTCATGAGAAAAACATGATTAGCTCTATGACCTTTAAAAATTTTTTGCCAAAGCATTAACAACTCTCTTAAGGTATAAATCAACTAAATTTCCATACAGAATTCTAAAATAAAAATAAATAAATAAAAACTCTCTTAGGGAAATGAAGAAAAACTAGTATTTACTTAGTACTCTGTAATCTAAAGTATTAGAAACATTGAGAATTAGACTATCTCATTTGTTTGCAAAAAAATCTTTCAAGAATAGTTTGAACAGTGCTTGCCGCCATCTAGCTGTATGACTAAATATGGAGGGCGCATCTTTCTTATGCCTTGGTGAACTGTCATGCTGCTGTCTAAGTTTGGATCAGCTTCCACCATTTCATCCTTTGTGTTTTCAATGTCATGAAACATTCTGGAGAGTTCTTTTACTGTGAAGTTTTTTGCTGGCATCACTTCCTCTGGGACATTGCCACTCTGTTTGTCATGAACCACCTCATTTATATCGATTCCTATCACCTTCGCTAATTTCCTGTGACTGCAGACCTAGAGTCTTTCTGTGTCAGTGTCAGCATTTCCATGGCCAGCTATTTCTTCTATAAACCTATTTACATTTGAATTTCACTTCCAGTGCTCTACTTTCTGTTTCTTTGCTGCAAAATCATCTTTGTTGACCAATTCCCTCTTTGGGTTATCTATTTTTCTGTAAAATGTCACATGGGTTTATTACTGAGATACAAAGAAGCTACACAACTATACGCTTTGCTGTCTGTGTGTTAATTAAATCAGCAATGGCACAGTGGCCAATCTACCACAAACTTTTAAAGAAGTGATGTGAGTGGTTACTAATCATGATGCGCATCTGCTATTTACATGTTAATTTGTGGACTGAAGAGCTAGCAGCAGAGTTTGTATTTTATGCACTTTTACTTATGCTTATATCATAGTCACTGAAACTTGAATCATGTTGTTGGAGGACTGGTGTTATTTAAATCATGGTAACTGAAATTCATGCATATTCGATCTGCACAAAGTGGAGACGGTTTACAATGACCAAATTTATTAAATAGAAATATATAAACAAGAAAATTATCATTGTTTTATAGCCACTAAAATATTAATTTCTGGACATGTTTTAAATGTGGAAAGTAGAACCGCATTAGCATTCTCTAAGAGTGTTCCTATGTTTATTATTTTCCTGTTGGTGCTTTAACAAACTATCATAAAATCAGTGGCTTAAAGCAAGGTAAATTTATCGTATGGTTCTTGAGGTTAGAAGTCTTAAGTGAAATTTATGAGGCTAAAATTAAGGTGCCAGCAGAGCTGTGTTCCTTCTGGAGGCTTCAGGGGAGAAACTGTTTCTTTTCCATTTCCTACGTACATGGTTACTTGCATTCTTTGGCTTGTAACCCCTTCCTCAAATTACTAGATCCTCTTGGTTCTGTCATCGTATCTCCTACTTCTGACTGCCTTCCTTTATATGGACCCTTATGATCACATTAAGTTTACCCAGATAACCCAGGATAATCTTTGTATCTCCAGACCCTTAACTTACTCATATGATCAAAGTCTCTTTTGCCAAGTAATGTAACATATTCACAGGTTCTGGGGATTCCGACATGGACATCTTTGGGGGGTGCTTATTCTCTGTCACACCATGTGTCTTGTAAACCAAACTTCAAGGCATATAAAATGATCAGTTTTACCCATAAGGAATCTGAGACTTAGAGAGATGAAGGGGCTGCTTTATGATCATCATGTTAGAAATATTTGAATGAGTTATTTTTATTTAATATAATAACTACCAATTATATATTGGATAATAATCTAGACACAAAAAGACAAATATGCCATCTCTCCTTCCCCCAGACCTGGGAGCAGCACAGAAGGTTTGGTTCCCAGAAAGATCAGCTGCCATAGTCATTGCTATGCACATTGATCAATATTGCCCATGACTGGTCTCCATTCGGTCCCTATAGAATAGCTCGTTTTTCCTTATACAGAGCAGCCAAATTTAGGACATTCAAACTAGACGTGAGGATTTTTGCAGAGGTCAATATATGACTGGTCAAAAATAACTATTTTTAAACTGAATGTGTGTATGGTGGGAGGGGTGGATACACACACACATATATTCAGTTTTAAAGGAAGTTATTTTTGAATACCTTTCTTTCTTCCTTCCTTCCTTTCCTTCCCTTCCTCCCTCCCTACCTCTCTCTCTTTTCTTCTTTTTCTTTCTTTCCTTCTTCCTTTTTCTTTCTTTCTTTCTTTCTCTTTCTTTTGTTTGTTCTTTCTTTCTTTCTTTCTTTCCTTCTTGCTTTCCTTCTTCCTTCCTTCCTTCCCCCTCTCTCCCTCCCTCCCCCCCTCCTCCTCTCCCTCCCTCCTTCTCTTCCTTCCTTCTTTCCTGCCTTCCAGAGATTGCCTTATATGTATGCAACTGACAGTGTTGATTGCCTACCCAACATCCATTTTGACTCATTTTTCCCTTCCTAACAGAAATCCAATTTTATTTAAGCATTCATCCTCCTCTATGAATTCATGTGCTTGTGGGAATGTTGTCTTCATCTGCAATCCCTGCAGATTCCTCCTGATTGGTTTGAGCCAGTGATTCTCAAAGTTTGGTTCTGTGGTCATTGGGAGGGTGGACTCCTTAGACCTTTTCAGAGAATCCACGAGGTCAAAACTATCTTCATTTTAATAATAGATATTAATGAACTTTGTCACTCGTGTTCTCTCATGCGTGCAGAATGGAGTTTTTCAGAGGCTACAAGATGTGTGATGATATCACCACTTAGATGGCTAATGGAATGTGTACTGTGGCTTCTTTTAAAATGTTCTCAGTTTTCATTTCTAACACAATGGATATTGACAGATCCAAAACAGATATAAATATCCAAAATCTCTTCAAGATTTTTTTTTTTTTTTTTTTTTTTTGCGGTACGCGGACCCCTCACTTTTGTGGCCTCTCCCGTTGCGGAGCACAGGCTCCGGATGCGCAGGCTCAGCGGCCATGGCTCATGGGCCCAGCTGCTCTGCAGCATGTGGGATCTTCCCAGACCAGGGCACGAACCTGTGTCCCCTGCATCGGCAGGCAGACTCTCAACCACTGTGCCACCAGGGAAGCCCCAAATCTCTTCAAGATTTTTAAGAGTGAAAATGGATCTTTAGACTAAAAACAAGTCTTAAAAACTGCTGATCTAAGCAAATGCTTGTGGTCCCTCTCCATTGCCAGTGATCGGAGTAGCATAAACCTGGGACACAATCTAGCCAATGAGAAGAAGCCTTCAGGGTAGCTGTGTGTATGTGGTTCTGAGAAAGGATTCTCCATTCTTAAAAAACAAACAAACACAGAATTGAGGCAGCTTTTGTTTATGTATTTATGTATTGCTTCTGGACATTGTTGTGTCTAGATGTGATGCCTGGAATTGCACGACCACCTTGTTCCAGCCTGAGGATGAGACAGCCAAAGAGGAGAAACCCTGAAATTCCATGCTCAGAGCTCTCCTTGCCTCTAAACTCCTTGTTATTTGATATAACTCATCCCTGTGATGTTTAAGTCTCTGCAAGTTGGATTTTCTGTTACTTGCAGCAGAAAGCCTCCTCACAAAATATGCATTATGCCTAACTCTGTAAACAATAAAAGAAATAACACCAGATCACTGGAGGTGCTCAGTATGGCTTTTACTCCTTTTGGTACTTCTTTTAACTTCACAGCTAGCTAGTAATTCCATAACAGAGTAGAATATATTTCTATAGGTTATTTTTGGACTCTGTTAAAAGACTCTCTGTTAGGACATGCAGGGCTCTAGTTTTGCTCCTTTCCTTTAACAGAGTAAACAACATAAATCAAGACACATGAGTTGTCTAGTTCTGGGCCCACATCAAATAAATAATCAGCACCCTAGGATGAATTCTTTTTGTATTTTTAAATCCCAAAGTAATGAGTTTATATGTCAACTTGAGCATCTCAGTGTTAAAAGTCAGAAAAGTGACTTTTCTGTCGAAAATAAGCAGAATTGGCATTGGGAGTATGATATCTAGAATTTTAAATTTGGATATATATTGCTAAGGTTTTACCAATCCAGTAGTCACTGTCATATATCCATAGAGCTGCTTTTATGTAATGCATGTAACTAAGGAACCCAATTTAAAAATGAAAACTATAGTTGAGCCCATGAGTTATTCACTGGAGATAATGAATTCTCAAATGGTAGAATTTTGTTGACCGAATCAACTTGGTTATTGTTGTATGTTTCTTGTAATATTAGTGTCTGTCTATCTATCTATCTATCTATCTATCTATCCATCTATCTATCCATCTGTCTGTCTATCTATGTGTATGTATATATTTCTACTTAAAGGAGAGTAATGGAAGACCTACTATGTGCCAGATCCTGTGCAATTGAGACCCATTTAATCATCCAAAAGAATGTATTTATCAACGTCTATGCCCCAAATACTATGTTAGTAAACTGGCAGTCAGTGGAAGGAAATAAGGAAAACTTCATCATAAAATGGATTGTCTGGAGTGGGGCTTTCATCCTGAGACCTGAAGATAAGGAGCCTGTCATGCAGTATTTGGCAGGCATCTCCTTGGCAGTGTGATGAGCAAAACTACAAGCTCTGACCCTTTAAGCCTATGGTGCCATTACAAACAGAATAGACACTGTGATATGTAGCAACCAAATTTACAGGGTCACTCAGGTTCCATAGAAACTATTTAGTTAGCTTTAGGTAACAAAGTACTTAGAATAATGAAGAGAAATATTCGATGAGTACCATTGGCAGAGCTGCAGGAAATATTAATGAAGTTCTCATCAGGATTGGGCTTCATCAAAGAGAATTCCACATAATGTGTTATGAGTGTGAATGCAAAAGTAAAGAAACTAAATGCTTGTAAACGGCCAGAATAAAGTTTTAAATATATCTGAACATCCCTGATAAGGCTGCATTACTGTTGATATTAGGAAACATTTATTTTTTATTTATTAATTCCTTTTACAATTTACAAAATTCTCTGTGTGTTAGACACTGTGTCCTAGTTGGTGAGGCTGGAAATTAGAAAGGAACAGGTTTCTTGAAAGCAAGAATCTGCCAATCTTGTTGAAGGACAGACTTGTAAACATAATGGTGAAATAAAAGAAGTGCCTTAGAAGTAAACAAATGCCTTGGGAACATGGAGAAAGTACTTTCCTAACTCCACCTGGCCCCTGCCTATCTTTTCAACGTCGTCTTTTGCCTTATTTTAAGGTAGAGTTAACTTGATTATTTAGTGTTTGAAATGTCATGGACTTTCTGTCTAGGCTTTGTATAGGCTTTGCTTTGTGTCTGGAACTCTCTGCCCACCCTCTCATGCATGATTATTGTCTATTGATCACCTAATACATTATTTTCCAGACCATCTTTCCTAAATTAATGTTCTCAAAGTGGGGTTCCTGAACCAGCCGTATCGTAAGTGTCTAGGAATGTATTTTTAAAATGCAAATTCTTGGATACCTCCACATCAGACCTACTGAATGAGATTCAAAGATATGAATTTTCATACATTTCCCTGTAAAATTAATTTGCATACTAAATTTGATCCCCACTGTCCTAGATTGTGTCAGGGGTCTCTTCTGTGGTACCAGAGCCACAATGATGTCTTCTTCCCATAAGACTTATTGCCTGAAATCATTGCTGGTCTGTTAAATATGTCTGCTAGCTGACAATTGTAAGTCCACTGTCTCACACATAGTGTGATTCTCATAGGTGACCAATAAATAGATGTAGGTCTAACAGAGAAGAAGCGGTTGTTATCCAGGTAGTTAAGGGACAGAAGGGCCTTCCAGGCAGAGAGAACATGTGCACCTACTAAGAGAAGAGTGAGAAGTTCGGTTCTATGTAGCACAGATGAGACTGGCTGGGTGGGTGGGAGTTAGCTAGTGAAGGGCTCTAAGTCATGCTATGCAGGTGAGGTTTCTTTTCGCCTTATCAACAATCAATACCTACAGAAAGCTACTAAATATGGCATAACAGAGAAAATAAGGACAGAATACAAGAGACTTAGGTATCAAACCTGGATTGGACATGGACTGGGTAATTTGCTTTAAACAATTACTTGACCTTGTGTCTTAATTTTCCTAACTGGTAATTAGGTATAATTATCTCACACTTTCTTATTTTACAAGGATGAATATTTACATAGGCTGTACAAATGTGCATACAAGGAAAAGCATAAAAGCATTAAGTAAATGCCAAATATTTTTTAATACAGTTTGACATTCCTCTTTCAGGATTAAAAGCTTTATTTGAGAGACATGAATATTCCCGATAGTTAAATTTTCAGACTGTTTCTCTATTACCGAAAGCTACAAAGTACTCTTGAGGGAAATACTCTTTATTTGTATATATCACTTATATCTTCCATTAATATCAAGTTCTTTATTTATGTTTTGTGATGGTACATTTTACTCTCTCATAAGCCCAGGTTGTGTGGGTCTGAATGACTTGTATTTTGACACTTCATGTTTCAAATGTCATCGATGGCTTTTGACATATAGCAAATGTCATATTTCATCTTACAGCAATGTCTGTTCTTAGCAAATTGCTGATCTTTTCTTTTTCATTTTCTAATATCCAGAAAAAAAACCTGCCTAGGTTGGCTCTATCACTCTCTTAGTGTCAAACAATTGTGACTGTGTAAAATGTTGCACATTCTGGGGCTAACATTGGTTCTGTGCTATTTTCCTTGGCATCACAAAATCCACTAGTTTTAACAGAGGGATATAGCTTTGCTTTGAAGAAATGAGTGTTTGCAAATTAATGTAGATAGTCAAGTTTTCAGATGCTTAAAGAAGTTAGTCTATACTAATTTAACCAACTGAGTCCTTCAAAGTTTTAGTACTACTTATATTCAGTTATGAGTCAGTATGAAGTGGAAGTTTAGTCTTTACGACAAGCACATAAGCATTTACACCTTAGTTTTCTCATATAAATGCAGTATTACTTGGACATGTTGAGGGCCCTTGAATCTAGTCAAAGGCTTTTGGAACTCTTTGGAAGAGTAGTAGGAAGAATAATGATGATGATGATGATGATGATGATGATGATGATAATAATAAATGTATGTATGGGCACTGAGCTAGGAATCATGCTTTTTATATTTATTTCCACCACAGTTCATGTTGTCAATACTATTTATCACTATTTTACAGTGGACAAATCTCAGAAATGAGAAAATACAAATCATATGTTCAAGGGCATAATTCATCAGCTTAGGTCTACCTACCTCCAATCCATGCTATTTCAGCACACCATGCTGCTTCTACGTCAGTATTTGAGGGCAAGTAGATAGACTCTATTGAGAATCAGAAGTGATATTTCAGTGAAATTTAAAGTGTGTTGGGAGGTATAAACTATGTCAATTTCAAATAAATTTTCTTTGTAAGATACTTGTGGTTTCTCAAGGAGATGGTATATATTATATAAGGAGAAACATTGCAGTTCTTCCTGATTGGATGGGACTCTTATATGTTAGCCAAAGACCTTGGGAAGAATGAGAAAGAGAACAGTGGCATTTTCCAATGGTATGGCCTTTGTTTGCATTCTCATTCAACCACTTCTGAGTAGCCACATTCACTGTTAAGTTTGTCTTCCATATTTATTCTGTAGCTCAGCCCATACAATAGTTCTCTTTCCTAGTTCCTTATAAATTGAATGCAATTATAACATAAAAATTGAATAAAATGACCTAGAAAATGCATTATTTTTAATATAATCAAGAGTTTAGAATGACTTGTGCTTTCCTTAGTTTTTGCATCCTATTTCTTCTTAGCTAATTTATATAACAGTATCTTACAAAAATACCTAGGATATTTTTGGAAGGATTTTAGGGAGGCAACATAGCTTACATAAAGAGTTTGGCATTTCAAGTCATAAAGACTTTGGTTTAAATCTCAACTTTGCCACATGAGCTCCTGTATATATTTTAACATTAATAGTGTCAGCTTCTTCACTTGTATATTTTGGATGATAATAACATATACATGGAAGGGAAATAGAAATAATATTTTAAAAACAATTATTGTAAACATAGAGAGACTTGGTGGATAAAGAAACAAGACACATATACATGTTGCCTACAAGAGATTCACTTCAGATCTAAAGACACACACAGAAAGTGAGGTGATGGAAAAAACATATTTCATGCAAATGGAAATGAAAGAAAGCTAGGATAGCATACTGAAATCAGATAAAATAGACTTTAAAATAAATACTGTTACAAGACACAAAGGACAGTACCTAATGTAAAGGGATCAATCTAACAAAAAATTTATAACAATCATAAATATATATGTACCCAACATAGGGGCACTGAAATAAAGCAAATATTAACAAGCATAAAGGGATAAATTGACAGTTATACAATAATAGAGGACTTTAATACCCCATTACATAAATGGACAGATCATCCAGACAGAAAATCAGTACAGAAACACTGGTCTTAAATGACATATTAGACCAGATAGATGAATAGATATATAGAGAACAGTTAATCCCAAACCAGCAGAGTACATATTCTTTTCAAGGGCACATGGAAAATTCTCCAGGATAGATCACATGTTAGGCCACAAAATAAGCTCTATAAACTTAAGAATATTTAAATCATATCAAGCATCTTTTCAGACCACAATTGTATGAGACTAAAAGTCAAAAAAAATGCAAAAAGACACAAACATGTGGAGTCTAAACAGCATGCTAATAAACAACCAATGGATCACTGAAGATATCAGAGAGGAAATTAAAAAAAATACATGGAGACAAATAAAAATGGAAACACAGTGATCCTAATTCTATGGGATGCAGCAAAAGCAGGTCTAAAAGGAAATTTTATACCAATACAAGCCTACTTCAGGAAATAAGAAAAATCTCAAACAATCTAACTTTACACTAAAAGAGCTAGAAAAAGAAGAACAAACAAAATCCAAAGATAGTAGAAGGAAAGAAATGAAGATCAGAGCAGAAATAAATGAAACTGAGCCAAAAAAAAAAAAAGAAAATATCAATGAAACTAAGAGCTGGTTCTTTGCAAAGCTGAACAAAATTGAGAAACCTTTAG
This sequence comes from Orcinus orca, assembly GCF_937001465.1. Classification (NCBI taxonomy): domain Eukaryota; kingdom Metazoa; phylum Chordata; class Mammalia; order Artiodactyla; family Delphinidae; genus Orcinus; species Orcinus orca. Next base: position 13,830,633 of record NC_064565.1, on the reverse strand, counting down.
CCAGACTCATCAAGAAGAAAAGAGAGAGGGGGCCCAAATAAATGAAATCAGAAGAGAAAGAGGAGAAGTTGCAACTAACACCACAGAAATACAAAGGATCCTAAGAGACACCTACAAAAATCATATGTCAGTAAAATGAACAACCTAGAACAAAAGAATAAATTCCTAGAAACCTACAATCTCCTGAGACTGAAATCAGGAATATTAAATATGAACAGACCAATTAAGAGTAATGAAATTGAATCATTTAAATTAATTTAAAAAAATTCTCCCAATGAACAAAAGTCCAGGACCAGATGGCTTCAAATGTGAATTCTACCAAATATTTAAAGAAGAGTTAACACCTGTCCTTCTCAAATTATACCAAAAAACTGAAGAAGAAGGAATGCATCTGGATTCATACTATGAGGTGAGTATCACACTGATGTCAAAATCAGAAAAGACCTGCACACACAAAAGAAAGAAAGAAAGAAAGAAAGAAAGAAAGAAAGAAAGAAAGAAAGAAAGAGAGAGAGAGAAAGAAAGAAAGGAAGGAAAGAAGAAAGAAAAGAAAGGAAGAAAGGAAGGAAGGAAGGAAAAGAAAGGAAAAGGAAAAAAGTAAATTACAAGCCAAACTTGTAACTTCTGAACATAGATGCAAAAAAATCCTCTATATATGCACTATATTCATGGATTAGAAAAATGAATATTATTAAAACCATACCACCCAAAGCAATCTAAAGATTCAGTTCAATCTCTATCAAAATTTCAGTGGCATTTTTAACAGAACTAGAACAAATAATGCTAAAATTTGTATGAAAACACAGACAGACACACAGACAGACAGACACACACACACACACACACACACACACACACACACACACACACTAACCTTGAAAAGCCAAAGCAGTCTTGAGAAAGAAGAAAAAAAACTGGAGGTATCACACTACTTAATTTCAAACTATACTACAAAACTAAAATAATCAAAACATTATGGTGCCAACACACGCGCACGCGCACACACACACACACACACACACACACACACACACACATATACACATAGATCAATGGAACAGAATAGCAAACCCAGAAATAAACCCACACTTATATGGTCAATTAATCCACATCAAAGTAGGCAAGAATATAAAATGGGAAAAATATTTTCAGTAAATAGTGCTGGATAAAACTAGACAGCTATATGCAAAAGAATCAAACTGGATTAATTTCTCATATCATATACAGAAACAAACTAAAAATGGATTAAAGACTTCAATGAAGACCTGAAACCATAAAGCTCCTAGAAGAAAACAAAGGAAGTACACTCTTTGACATCAGTCTTAGCAACATTTTTTTGGATCTGTCTCAGGCGAGTAAAACAATAGCAGAAATAATTAAATGGGACTACATCAAACTAAAAAGATTTTGCACAGCAAACTATCAACAAAATGAAAAGGCATCTTAGTTGGAAGAAAATATTTGCAATTGATATATCCAACATGGGATTAATATCCAAAATATACACAGAACACAATTTCAAAATATTAAAAATATGAGTAGAGGACATGAATAGACTTGTTTTTTCAAAGAAGACATACAGGTGGCCAACAGAAACATGAAAAGATGCTCAGCATCACGAATCGTCAGGGAAATGCAAATCTAAACCACAATCAAATACCATCTCACATTTGTCAGAATGGCTGTTATCAAAAAGAAGAAAAAATAACAAGTGTTGGTGAGGATGTAAAGAAAAGGGAATTCTGGTGTGCTTTTTGTGGGATTGTAAGTTGGTTCAACCACTATGGAAAACTGTATGGAGTTTGCTCAGAAAGTTAAAAATGGAACTATTATATGATCTAGCATTTTCATATCTGGGTATTTACCCAAAGAAAACAGAAACACTAATTTGAAAAGATCTATACACTCCAATGCCATTGAAGCATTATCTATAATAACCAGGATATGGAAACAACCTAAGTGCCTATGCCCATGGATAGATGAATGGTTAAATTCATAATTTGCTACAACATGGATGAATCTAGAGGGTATTATGCTAAGTGAAATGTCATACAAAGACAAATACCATATGATCTCACTTATTATGTGGATTCTAAAAAACTAAACAAAATAAACAAACAAACAATGAAAACAGTCATACAGAGAAAAAACTGGTGGTTTCCAGAGTGGGTGGGTGGGGTAGGTGGAGGGTGGACAAAATAGGTGAATGGGTTTAAGAGATGCAAACCTCCAGTTATAAAATAAATAAGCCATGGTGATATAATATACAGCATAAGAAATATGGTCAATGATATTGTAATAACTTTGTTTGGGGACAGATGGTTACTAGATTTATCATTGTGATCGTTTCATAATGTACGCAAATGTCAAATCACTCTATAGTGCACCTGAAACTAACATAATACTGTACATCAATCACATTTCAATAATTTTAAAAATATTACATTATTATATAGTAGGTACCCAATAGGTGTTGACTATTGAACAAATGCATTTTTAGCAAACAACTGTTTCTTACCACATATTAGGTAACAAATTTATAAGAAGTAAATATAATCTGGAACCATTTTAACATTTCTTTTTGCCTCTCCATATATGTAAGAATCTGAGAAATCATTATGCCAGGACTCATACTGAGAGTATTTTCTGCTATCATGGACTCTTGTTTTCTTCATTTCTTTTCAGAACCCTCTCAAGGTTTGCATGCTTTTTATACATCTAGAATAAATTAACTTTCCTAGAGATAAGACTTGATCCAAAACATTTCTTCCATTAAAGAGAGGTGGTCATTTTCTGACATTTCCCCCTATTTATCCATGTGCCAATTCTTTTACCTGGAACTTGGATTCATGGTGGTCAGAATAACAATATCCTTCAAAGACCTTGTCACCAATACAGGCTTCTTTTTAACTGAATTCTAGGAATAAGATCTGGCAGTTTTGACTTAGACCCTTAAGGCATAGCTGCAGTGACATGTCACTTTCCACTGCTTTGAAATCCCACAAGGAAAAAATCTTCATACACGTTTATGCTTCCCTTCTCTTGTCTTCCTTCTGTAAATACTTCTGATCTCTAACTCTATCCCATGAAAACTACCAATCAGTAGCTAATGTGCATTCTGAATTACACTAAGGTACATTGAGTTCTGTTGACACTCGACAAATAGCACTTAGTCTTAATTAAAGCTTTTTGGTGTGGAAGACTTTTGCATAACAGTGTTTGAGCAGTCGCTTATGCTCATAATCTCAGTCTTTGTAAGCATAGAATGAGAAATAGGCATACGTGATTCTTTCATGAGTACGTAACAAATAGGTACCACCACTGTAGGATATTTACAGGAATATTTGGAAGACCACAGTTTCCTCCCCACCCCTGCCCCATGTTCTTACACACTTGAAGAGTGTCGATTCACATCTCTATTAATTTTGATTATCATTAACTGGAAAGTTCTCACAGAATCTCAGGAAGAATGGAGTGGTAGGAAGAATAATGACCCACAAAAATAGCCAAATCCTAATCCTCAGAACCTGTGAATATGTTAAGCTAACTGGTAAAGAAGAATTAATGTTGCTAAGCAGCTGTCCTTAAAATAGGGAGATTGGGGCTTCCCTGGTGGCGCAGTGGTTGAGAGTCCGCCTGCCGATGCAGGGGACACGGGTTCGTGCCCCGGTCCTGGAAGATCCCACATGCCGCGGAGCGGCTGGGCCCGTGAGCCATGGCCGCTGAGCCTGCGCGTCCGGAGCCTGTGCTCCGCAACGGCAGAGGCCACAACAGTGAGAGGCCCGCATACCGCAAAAAAAAATAAAAAATAGGGAGATTATCCTTGATTAACTGGCTGAGCCCAGTACAATCACGAGGGTCCTTAAAAGTGGAAGAAGGGGCAAAAGAAGAGAATTAGTATTAAAAGTGACTTTGGAAGAAAGATACACAGAAGTGCAACATTGCTGGCTTTGAAGATACAGGAAGGGGGCTATAAGCCAAGGAATATGGGTGGTTTGGGGGAGTTAGAAAAGACAAAGAGATGGGTTATCCCTGGAGGCTCTAGAAAAAATGCAGATTAACAGCAGCTGGATTTTAGCCCAGTGAGACCGGTATCAGACTTCTGCAGAGATGTAAAACAAAACATTTGGGTTGTTTTATGCTGTTTAAGTTTGTGCTAATTTGTCACAATAGCCACATAAAATTAATACATGATTTCTTTTCTTTTCCTGTAAGAAGAGAGTGATGACAAATTAGCAAGGTTTACATGGGTGTTGAAGGGGGAGACAATAATGAGGACAAAACTAGAACAAGCACTGTTAAAGTATGTTAATTTCTCATTTTGATCCATATGTCCATTATATGTCTTCCCTAAATGTGGCCAACAAAGTGCTTTGTTGGTGATCCCTGGCAGCAGTCTTTGATCATTTATGATGGAAATAAATTATAATTTACCTGATAGAGAGGAAAGTCCTTGTCCTCTTCCAGAAAATAAACAGATTATCATAATAAAATATCTATCTGAACAATCTAGGTCTGTTGAAACTGTTATGCCTTAAAGGGGGGAAAAATAAAAGGTTCATCCTGTATTGTAGTTTTATGTAATTGCATCACAGCAATTTGTCCAAATGATCCTTGTTAAAATAAAGAAATGGGCTACTGAACAATCTTACCACAAATCTTGAAGACAATGAGACATTTGATCTTGTCGTGAATCATAAATGATTGCCTCATTATCTTTTATAAAGATTCAAAGATACTTTTAGAGATTGATTTCTGTCATAGAAAATCCACGCTCACCGATCAGTACCACGGACAGAACTAAGCATGTGAAAATCTTGACTAGAAGGTCAGAGTACAAGCTGCTTAAAACACCAAACATGATAAACTTCTGAGAGGACCACTTTGAATTCTAACCACTTTGTCTTCCTCTTTTCATTTTTTTCTTGCTATCATTTTGAGTGAAATGTTGTAATGAGCTTTGTAGTATGCTTGAATTAATCACCAGAATCCATAAATAAATGGTGATGGAGATAATGATCTAAATTCTATAAAACATCTAGAGTGTAGAAGAGATTTACTAAGTATTCGTTACAGTTCATAAAATATATGAATGAAAATTTAGAAGTTTGAAACATTATCTCAAAGCAAGATAGCCCTAGCAATTTTCTATGATATGTAGTTGATATACTGACACTGGTAGTGGGGGTAGAGTTTGGAAAGAGGAGATAAAGAGAACTGGGGGACAATTTCCTTTATTCAAAAAATAACGAGGTAATTTCTGTAATTTCAGACATTACTTAAAGTAGATATGGAGCATAGTTTAAAAAAACTGACTGTCTTTCATGTTTCAGAGAATCTTGGATTGGATTCTGAAGTTGCTAAAGCAAACACCCTGGGTTTTGTTGGCTGTCTGGCTTCAGTCCAATACAACCATATAGCACCACTGAAGGCAGCCCTGCGCCATGCCACCACCGCACCTGTAACCATCCAAGGGATATTGACAGAATCCAGCTGTGCCTCGATGATGGATTCGGATGTGAATGCAGTGACAACGGTGCATTCTTCATCAGGTGTGCAAGAAAATACTCAAGGGAACTTCTCTCACCAGTGCTACTTTGATGTCTTCAAGAAGCTTCCAGGCTAAAGGCTAATATTACCCAATTCCTTACCTTGTATGATTACAGGTGGTTAAGAATTATGACTGATTTCTTAGTGATATTTAATATGCTTAGATAATCCTAATTTTAATGAGTAGTTAGAAATAGATATATGTGTATATATTTAACTGTATGTACATTAACATATATGTTATTTAAAAAAAGAGCAGCAAGCTTGAAGGCACATTGATCTGTGTTGAAATCCTTGCTCTGACACTTATTGGTCTGGTGACATTGAGTTACATACATTTTTGAATAACAATCTGAAAAAAAAAATATATATATATATATATTCGCTATTGTTTAAGTGGTTGCTGCTCTAAGGATTAAAGAGTTTAGGGGTCGGGAAGGCAGGCTGGTTGTTGATCTATCAATAATACAATTCATGTGATTAAAAGCGACCTTCCTTGATAAAAGGAAAGTCCCACAGGACTACCATCCATATACCTTCTCTTATTTTGCCGCTTCCTGAAATACCTTTTCTTAGTCACTGTCATCCTACGTGTCTTGGATGTTCTTAGGATTTATTTTAATCAGGTGTGGTCATCAATTGCCGGATAAGTTATGAATTACAATCAAAGAAAGGGCACAGAGTTTTGCTGCTGCCTGCTCATCACCAATCTTGGTGTTTTCTTGGCAATGGTCAGGTATGTATACTAGAATGAATCTGAATACGACACTTGGCTAACCTTGATTGGAATTCTGAATCTTCCATGAATGAACTACAGAACTTTGGGCAGGTTACTTAATGGCTTTGATATAATTTCCTTATCTGTGAGATTGGAAAAAATTATAATCATGTTGTAGTCATTTCCTGAGGATTAAATGATACAGCAATACTAATGAGAGGTGCTATAGGTCCTGACAATTTTATGTGCACTATATGCACACCTATAGGATCATTAGCTCCCTTTAATACATTTGCAGATTGCTATTTAAAAAATGTATGTAGCTCACCGTCACCAGACCAATAAGTGTCAGAGCTAGGATTCGAAACCAGGTCTATGTACCTTCAAACTTGTTGCTCTTTGTATTTTTTATACCGTATATGTTAATGTACATATAGTAAAATGTGTGAGGGTTTCTTGGGGGTGCTAATTCACCAGCAATTTGTCCTTTCCTGCCAATGGCGTCAGAAATCTATTGTAATTAAAGAAACCTCTGAATCAGAGGCAGGTGTGCTTGAGGGAAGAAGTCGTTGACATGCATAGGAACTGTCCAGCAAATAATAAAGGGACTTCAAGGGTAGGCTGAGAGGTAAGCTGCAGGCCAAGGCAGATACGAGCAGAGTACCACCATCATGTCTTTTAACCTCTTGTCTTACAACTTACATAGAAACGAACAGGGTCATGAAACTACGGGGTGTAAGCAGTATACTTAAAATGCTTTGCTGGGTATGTTTGGCTTCCTTCCAAAATGCCAACTATTTGAGAGCACCTGGTCTAATACGCAGGTGTGTCATCACAATGCCATATTTCAGATCTTCTTCTAGGACTTTGAGTGTCTTTTACACCTTTCAGATCTTTTTGGGAAGACAGATGAGCGGGAACCACTCACCAACGCAGTGCAAAGTGACTCGGCTCTCATCGGAGGTAAACCATTCTTTGTGGCGGAAAGCGGAAAAGACATCAGTGGTTCTGTGCTCTGGAGAAACTTACCTGAATCCTTCCTCAGTGTGGCTATCCAGCACCCAGAACCCTGCATGATCTAAGAACGTGAGGTTTTTCATGAATAATCACACATGCTGGGATGATCAAAGGCACCCTCCCCTCCAAGCCCGGCACCAGCAGCTCTATGAAGGGATCCCTCCCTGAACCACCAGGCAGCTGAGCGCATAGTCAACAGTTGGATAATTTACTTTGAGACAGGCAGCGTGCATCCTGTCGATCTCATCCACTTGTCATTTTTCCTAAAGCACAAAGCAAACTAATAAAACTACATATGGGAAAAAGCCATGTTGGGGCAGACAGATGGGCAAAGCTGTAGTGCTGTTGGGTTTTCTCCACCGAGTGGATCTAATGAACACGGTGAAGCCCACGGGACTGTAGTTTCCGATCTAGCAGCACATATGGTTACAGAGGAAGCTCCTGTCCGCTCTGCTGTGAGCTCCGCTCTCCCTCCCACCCCCATTGCTTTTCCATTTTCTCACAGCCTCTTGGCCTCACTGCTCTGTATCCTGCCTCAGCTTGGCTGTTGCCTCCAGGAGTTTGATTTTTCCATCTGGGCCTTGCAACACGGAATGACTCCCAAACTTGTCTAATGTAAGATGCCTGTGAGAGACAGAATTCATTTCCGTCTGAGAACCATGGTCCTCACAGGTGGCCCTATCTCTGCTTTCTGACAGGCTAGATGGACTAATTCACACCAGATGGAGTTCTGCTCTTAAAAATCAACAGTAACAATTTATTTAACTGCTATGGAAAGAACCCCCACTATGGGTCAGGATCAGTGCTAAGTACAAGAATACAAGGCTGAAAGACATGGATGCTGCCCTGCAAGAGCTCACAGCTTGGTGGGGGCAAGGTGGGGTGGGATGGGTAAACAGGTAACAATAGAACCAGTGAGTAGTGTTTTAGGCTGGAAGGACAAGTGGCAAGGGGAGCACAGAAGTGCATTGTTACAATAAGGTTGTGAGGAAACACACACACACACACACACACACACACACACACACACACACACACACTTTCCTTAAAGAAGTTCTTCAAATGTCTGACCTGAATATCTACTTCAGGGTAAAGAGTCCAAGTTGATTTTTGTTTGGCGACAAGAAATATAGGAAACCATTTGGTGCCTGTTTCTCTTCCTATAATTTCTCATTTGACAAATGGAGAAAAGACTTTTGTGACTGCTGACTTTTTCCCACCCACGTACAGGCTTCTATGAGTCTGTTTAAGGCAGGAAATTCATCCCAACCCCTGAGAAAAATTCCTGGAGGTTCACATCCTCCCACCCTGAATAGAGTAGAAACTGGTTCTGTATTTCATCTCTAAATGCTGCAGCTCATTCCGCGGTATCACTCACTATATCCAATTTATTTCTAGGTTTGTTAACTTACCTGGTTTTACTCTGCCTTGTAAACTTTGCTGACTTTGCTATTCCCTTCTCAAGAGCCTTCCTGGCAAGGGTAGGGACAAGACCTTAGGGTCAGGGAGGACAGCTTGCCAAGTAGGTCCCATAAAATCACATACAATCAAAGTAGGATAGTATCTGACACAACAGGGCAGAAGTTTGCCATTGCAGTTGACTCTGGAGGACAGAGGGGTACCATCTTCAAACGAGCCTATACCTTGCAGAGTGCACAGCAGGGTAGAATGCCCTGAATATTTAGTAAGCATTTCATTATTAATAAAACATTTTTAGCAAAGCAAAAATATACCATAAACAAGTTTACATCCATAGAGCATGTATTGGGAAGTGAGATATCTACATATTTTCTAGGATGCTAAAGTAGTTCTAAGGTACTTATTTGCAAGATGACAAAGAAATGTGCTAATTAAAAATGATTCAGACACATTCTTTAAAGCAGGTCTTAAAGGAATTTACTAAGAGATCCTTTGCTAGTCTGATTCCATATCTATTTGATGGCTTTCTTAGTCCATTAAATAAAACCTCCCCGTATTGAAACTGGCTTGAGCACTCACTAGCCTGAAAGAGGAGGTTTTTTTTGTAACTGAAGCCTGAATGCATTTCAGCCTGTGTTTATTTCTGGACATGCGGCAGAGTTTGTTGTTTGTTTGTTTTTTGTTTGGTTCTTTCTCCTAAGTGCCTTTCTTGTCTACTTTGCATTCTCTCTCTTGACCAGATGATCTGTGATAATCTCCCTCTCTCTCTTGTCCCTCTTTCTCAACAGGAGTAATAGCAGTGGTGGTATTCATCATCTTCTCGATCATCGGCATCATGAGTCGTGTCCTTTACCAGCATAAGCAGTCACATCGTACCAACCAGATGAAGGAGAAGGAATATCCGGAAAATTTGGACAGTTCCTTTAGAAATGACATTGATTTGCAAAACACAGTGAGCGAGTGTAAGCGGGAATATTTCATCTGAAAAACTGCAGGGCCACCTCATACTCTTCCTTTGTTGCTCATTTTTGGTTTCTCCTTCTCCTCTTTCTCCTATCTTTCATTTTGGTCATCCTCTTTCTCTTTTTTCCTTTTAGTTTTAGAACATACCTGCATTCACCACAGCATCTATCCCCTCGAACCAGCTCAGAATACCAGGCAGCTATGGCGACTGCCTTCCTCTGTGACACACTTATAATGGTGAAAACGATCATTCAAGAGACTGATTACTTTAGACAAGGAAGAGACACATGTGTGCACATGTCCATATTCAGTTCCATATTTCCTCTTTCTAAGACGCAGCCTTCAGTTCTGCAACCATTCAGTCTTTCAGGCTTACCTTGAACCTGAGCTCTGTGACTTCGGCATGAAGCGGTCATCCTCAACACCCTTCCCCATTTCAAGTCCACTCCGACCAGGGAACTCAGGGTACCAAAACAAGATGCTAGGGCCTGGTTTGTGTCAGTGGCACTTTAAAAGGAACAAGAGAGGTTTGTTGTGTGTTAATTTTCCCCCCACAGGAAACCCATTACCCTAACTCATCATCATTGTTCCCTCTGACTCATCCCCTGAGTATTTCAAATATAGGATTCCTGATAGTCGTGAGCTATTGCTTTGTTCCTTTCTTACCACTCTCTTCCAGGGCTGACACTTTAGAACAGCACACAATAGCATAAACCTAGGGGAAGCATGGAAAATAGTCACTTGAAACTAGGAGGTAAAAAGAAAGCTGCTAGGAAGTAGATGTTCTATAACTTAAAAAATGCCTCTTCCAATTTTGTGAGAAACGCTAGCTAAGTTATTCCTGGCATTATTATATTGATAGATATATATATCATTGCTGCAGCAAAAAGCAATTCAAATAAAAGTCTAAATTAGCACTTGGTACCATGAAAGAACTTAAACCACCTTAACCCAGCTTTAAAGAAAAACAAAAACAAAAAACAAAGCAAGACAAACAAAAAACTGCATGAAAGCAAAGAAATACCAAACAGAATTCTTTCCTTCCCTCCCCTCACTAAAGATATGGTGAAGAAAGTAAACACAGGTTTCACATTTTAGAATAGATATAATAATCCATGTCTGTCCACTGAGCCATTTCTCTAGGAGGTTTAGGATGAACTGATGTGTGAGGCATTCTGACTAGCTCCAGGGAGACCCCACTGCATAATCTGAGAGGAGCCCTTAAGTCCTACAGCACATCACATTTTCAGATGCGCTTCATCCTATGTATATAAAGGCCCCACACACACTTCTTTCTGTAGGCATAAACTCCCAGATGATGCAGTGACACATTTCAGGGTATCTGCCCCTTTTGATACCAAAACATCCATGAAACACAGTCATTCCTTCAAGAAGTTATCTTGGGCACATGCACGAGGTGGTGGTACGAATCCTGGTGATTTTGCTGTAGTGATATTCCTCACGCTTTGCCTCTGGTCCAGCTTCAGGAAAAAAGATAAGGGGGAAAGGATATAAATGCTCCAGTAGGCTGGGAATGCGAAGAGAATGGTCCACAGACATGGAAATTACTTGCTGATTCTCTTTACAAGACAGACTCGATTTGCATCCCATCTTGTTCTCCGTGTGTCTGTCACTTCTGACTATTTAACACTTTCCTGCATGATAAGGCTCACAAGGAGGAACTCCTCAGCTTCACCCCATTTCAGGTCTATTCCAGGCTTTTCTTTCAGTGGCAGAGCGCGTGGGGTAAGGATTTCGTTTGTAATCATATTTCTCAACTTGAAGATGTTGTTCCAAATACACCCTCTCTTTTAAAACTTTTCTGTGGATTCTTACTTAATCATTCCCATTATATCCTTTTGCTAGCAAATTTATTTTAAAGTGGTTCTAACAAGGGTAACTTTTTTTCCTTCTAACTTTAATAAGATGAATAATCCATTCATAAGAGGAAAGATCTTTACTGTTTCTTCCTGCCCTGTTCTCTCCTATTTCCAGTGTTCACTCCTGAATTTTCTCTTTCCATAAAAATGCTATATAAATCAGCCTTTTGCTTGGTGACATAGTCCTTCGTCCCCTGAAATAAAAGTCCCCATGAAGTGTAGTGGGTTTAGCCCAAAGCATCTCCAGTAACGAATTGGAAAGGAAAAGGAAGGTGTGAGTAATAAAACTGGAACTGCTCATTATTCAATCTCTGAGAATTAGGGACTATATTTTGCTGACCCAGTATTGATAGAAGAAATGGAGTACTAACAGAGGCCGCCTTGGAGGATCTGCTTTTCTCATCCACTTTTATAGGCTTGTGGGGGGTTCTGCAGGGTGAAAAATTTGAGAAGCTCCATCCTTGTCACATCTGCACTACAGAATCTACCAGCAAACCTCCCCACATCCGTAGACTATCCATCCATCCATACTGCGTATCACAGACTTAATGACGAATGCCAAGACAGTGCGATCAGCACGTCACTCTTATAAGAAGAGTCTCAGGGCTAAATCAGAATTATTTTTACAGGGTTGGAATATTTCATAACCCCAGAGAACACTAACTTTCACCAGATGTGTATGGAAAGCAAGCAAGCTGCTCTCTCCAAAGGAAAACACAATTTGCAATGACAAGTGCAAACTCTGCCTGTCTTTCCTCCGTGGTACCAAGATCCATGGAGTTTTGTGTAATTGTTGAGTTGTGTGAGTGTTTCAATCCTTGAACAATTTTAATCTAAAACTAACAGTCCTTGAAAGCATTCTAATGCCTCCTTAACCACAGTTTTCTGCTTCAGTTTCCTGACTGCATGCTCTGGCCAACTGGATCGCCATAATCCTACATTTTAACCCTCACAGTAATGGCTGTTTACCAACATATTTTATGGAATGTGGTCACTTTACAGGAAAACCAAAAAATACCTGTGCAATTTCACATTCTAGGGGGGCTATTTCATTGATACTATTCCCACCAAACAAATCTATTTATGTAAGCAGCAGTGTATTTGCTCACCTTAAATATATATTTAACACTGCATCTCTGTGTGTGTGTATAGGTTAGATCACCATGGTTTTTAGGAGAACTTGTCTACAGAATTAAACATTTTTCACTTCTCTAGATATATTTTTAAAAAAAGCTTAGCCCTTCTGTACTCCGAACTGCAAATGTAATATTTATTTTAAGAATCCTAGGGCTGATTCTTTTAAAACAGTTTTTTATCCTTTAGTAATAACAGAGATGGTACCCACCTGACTTCCACCTTTTGTCAGACTTATGCCCACCACAGGAGTAGGATTAGAACAAACGAAAAACCTTGTTCTGTACTTTATTCATTAATGAAGTTTTTATTGAATACCCAATACTCCAAAGGTTGTGCTAGATATTGGGTGTATACATACACATTACGCCTTGTTCTTGCCCTTGGGAAGCCCAAAGTCTAGCAGGGGAGGCATGTATTGTTGTAATAGGGGTATGCATAAAATGCTGTAGAATATAGGGCTAAGGTTCGTTCTACACTATCATTCTTGTAACATCTTTGCTAGAGATGGAAAGAAACATACTTTCTGGAAAATATTTATATATTTTTTTCTTGCTTTTTACTTCCACCTTCAGTAAGCTGACTTTGTTTCTCTTCCTTGAAGCAAATGTCAGTCTACGCTGGTGTGTTTCTGTGGAGGGAGATGGGTTGACTCTTTAGGGGTGAGAGTAATTGATACCTGTCTCTAGAGAACTTTTGGGGAGGGTACATTCTCCCCATTCTTGTTTTAATTCTGGGTGGGGGGTTCTGAAAGTCCTCCTTTCATGGGTCAGAACTAAGTGACAACTCGGGGACCCTATTTGAGGTAGGAAACAGCAATCTCCACTTCTCCCCTCTTCCTTTTTTTTCAGTTCTTTTTCTTCGTGTATTGGTGACCTATTGCATGCCCTTGTTCTTCTAGACGTTCCTTAAGGGGTCTTTGTCATACCCCAGCTCCTCCTAAAACCCTACTGTGTCCTGATGAACCATTTTGACTCAATTTAGGAAGATCTCTGAGAATGGATGAAGGATATTTTTGAGTAATTCATTGACTCAAAGTGTCATGCATCTAAGTGAGGTCTCATGTCTGTGCTCTGGGGGAATTTTTCCAGTCCTGAAAATCACACATTTCTCTTCTCTGCAGTAAGCTCATTCAGTTACAGGAGCTACACTGGGAAGCTCCAAGACATTCAGGAGTTAGGAATCAGGCTGGTGAATTCTTTCTTATAAAAAGTCTTGATAGCTTGTCCACTAACGCCCGGTGTCCTTTAAATATCCCCTTAGCTACAATCCATCAAAACAGCATTGGGAATTGGGAAAAGCCTGCCAAAGGGAATTTGAGACACAGTGTATAGCTCTGCTACTCATTTTTCCTTAACCTCAAGGCTTGGACATAATTAGTCCCCCATTGTCCTAGAGGTCCCAAGTAGACCAAATAAATAAAGAGTCTTCCTTATTCCTGCAGGTGCAAAGTTGGTTAAAGGAAGATGGTGTCGGCAAACTCAAAACTTCCAGAATACTTGGAAAATAACTGAGTGCTATTTCATGTCTCTCATGCAGTTTGATAGTGTTTTCTTTAAAAAACACAGAGTCTGATTGAATTACTTTGATATACTGTTCTTGGGTCTTTTTTACCCTACCCCCATCTCCTCACCCACACTCCATCTAGTTTGCAGATTTTGCTTGTCCTTAGTTTTCATCCCTGCTTTCACAACTTCCAAATAGTTGAACCTCCTAAAGGGAAAAGAAAAATCACAAACACACACCTACACAAACTATTTGTCAAAATAGTTTTGTTATTCAGGCTTCCTTCGTGACATTCTCCATACATCTCTGTTTGACAGGGAGAGACACATTTCCTTTTGAGTTGACAGTTACTGGAAGCCTTCATAGAAGGTTTTTATATTTAATTCTTTTTTTCTGTTTTTGAGTAACTTTTGTGTTACTTTCCACTAAGGTACTCTGAGGGAGAACAGAAAAGCACACTTTTTTTTTTTTTTTTTTTTTTTTTAGTGAAATATCGTACTTTGTAAGCAAATTGTCTCTCTTTTATAATGTTTATAGTCTACAAAGTGGCCGAACAGATGTGAGCAAAGATGAAGGCAAAAGTTGGTTTGGGTGTTTTGACCACACCCACTGGGAACAGGTTGAGGAGGAAGAGGGGACACATGGAGACAACTGATAACCATCCTGCAAGAGGAAAGTCACTGCTTCCACATGACTCACTGGCAGCAGCTCCTCCCACTCTCCTGGCTCCTAACTCAGGAGTCTGTTTAATGCACTTGGATCATCACCTTAGGGAAAGAGGCAATATCATGGGCTTTGCATGAAGAATTCTTTACTTAACTTGGCACGATATTTTTGACCCTTCCCAGCTCTACGTCAGCTACATCTTTTTTTTTTTTCTTCAAGATGTTTATTTCATCAGGAATTTTCCAGGATGCTTTAGAGCTATCACCACAATGATCTAACCAGCCCTGGTTGAATACCCAGATACAACTTTAAGGAAAAGGAACTGTCAGAAATCTCCCTAGCTCCACTATCCTGAATCAGCAGCTCCATGGGTAGAAGCCCTGAGGTCCTGAAATCAGCCTAGGGGGTTTTTCTCTCCCCTTCATTGGTCCTGCCATGCACAGGCAGGCCAGAATGAT
The DNA here is from genome assembly GCF_937001465.1 of Orcinus orca. Classification (NCBI taxonomy): domain Eukaryota; kingdom Metazoa; phylum Chordata; class Mammalia; order Artiodactyla; family Delphinidae; genus Orcinus; species Orcinus orca. Next base: position 13,815,322 of record NC_064565.1, on the reverse strand, counting down.
GTTGAGGTATGATACTCCCCACCCCTGACAGTGAATACTGCCAGGGACCGACCATCCAACACTACCTGGGAACACTGTTTTCTTTACCCTTCCCCAGCGATACAGGGGAACTTTGGCAAAATGGCAGGAGAAAATAAGAGAGTAATCCTAAGCCATGATCAAAGGTGAAGCTAATTGTTTTAGTGATTAAATCCTAGTCTTTATTTTCATGAGCATCATATTCTTCCATGCTTCTGATTCCAGCAGTAGCCTCAGAGGACGTGAAAACAGGATGCAACAGGATCGTTGTATTCCCCTGCAGACTCTTTGGAAGGCCTTCCCATAAGTAGAATTTTCAGTGACACATTAGGGGGTAGTATTAATGAGCTTCTGCCTAGTCAGACATTCCCATCATAGTCAACCCCATCCCCAAGTCTTCACAGGAAAAAGTCTCTTCTCTTTGAATGGCAGTGCCAACCTGTGTAACCTTCTCCTGCCTTAAATACTCATGCAAAAAATACCAAACTTTGCTTACAACACCATAGTTATATGGTGAGAAGGACTTTGTATTTAGTGAGGTCCAGCATCAAGAATGTTCTCCTTCTGAATCTGGTAGTTGACAGGCCTCCTGATATGCTGTGCTAATTTGGGCTGTCACTTCCCTCGGTGCACTGGAGGAGGCTCAAAAGGTGCAGAGGTGTCATCAGGAATAAGAATGCAGGCTGAGGGAGGAACCACAAGTCTGCCTCCAGGATATGCTAGGTAAGGAGCCAGCAAACTTTTTCTGTATAGGGCCAGATAGTCAGTACTTTAGGCTTTATAGAACAGACTGTGTTGCAACTACTCACCTTTGCTCTTGTAGCAGGAAGAGGGCCATACATGGACAAAGAGGCGTGGCTACGAAACTTTATTGACAAAAATAGGCAACAGGTCAGATTTCGTCTGTGGGCTGCAGTTTGCTGAGCCCTGTGATACCATATTACAATGTCCACTTCAGATGGGAAATCAGTCTTGTTCCGGCATATAGTGGTCCTCCTTTTTGAAGAATGGGAAAGAGTAGGGAGATTATTTTTAACAAGGAAACAATAAAATACAAAATAACCTCTTCAAAAATATAGATGTCAGATCCTTATCACGGCAAAAGCACAAAGCAGGTCACCTCTCTCTGTAGATCTTCTGGAGTCTAGCTTTTCCTTTTGACCTTCTCATTTTTGTTCCTGAAACAGAATCCCAAGTGATGTTGCCTCATTCCAAGTCAGTTTTGTAGACCACATAACATGTCTTAATACACTGTATGGGGAAAAATGAAAGTTAGCCTTAGATTTCTTTGTTTTCTATGGTTCCTGTTGTACAGAAGAAAGACTTACACTGTAAATAATGTATATTTAATAAAGAGAGAATTTTGTATGATTTTGTGTGGAAGACAAATGCCTCTTGCTGTGTTTTCTTGGGTTGATGAAGAGTCACACAATTAATCCCTTGGTGCCCATTCTTATTCCTTAGACCATTAACTCCCAGACAACATGACCTGTGGGGATTCTGGAGAAACATGAACCTCCCACTTCCTAGGTTTATTGATTTCACCAGACTTAAAAGGGGTGCCACGGGCTCTCTGAGCCCTCAGCGGTTTTTACTGGCTTGTGAGCCTGGCTCAGATGTGTACAAGAGCAAGCTCATTGACTTGGTTAGAAGTCACGTTCAAGGCTCAGAAGCCACTCTGGTTTCAGGGAGGCACATGAAACCTGGGCTGGGTGGGGGGAGTGCTCCTAACCCTTACCCACTAACTCACAGAAGCCACTTGCTTCACCTTGCCTTGCCTTCCCTTTCTTCTCACAGACAGTCTTAACTCCAGCTGTTTGAGATGTTAACCATGCATCGTCATGAAATGGAACTCCCTTCATAGTGTGTTTATTAAGATTTCTATGTATGGGGTAGTCAGTCAACATACGGAAATTGAAAATGGACATAGATTTTCAACAGGACAGTATCATGACACCTTAGATTTAACTTTCTTTTTTTTAAAATTCATTTTATTGAAGTAGAGTTGACTTACCATGTTGTGTTCATTTCTGCTGTACAGCAAAGTGATTCAGTTATATATATAGATGTATTCATTCTTTTTCATATTATTTTCCATTATGGTTTATTGCAGGATATTGAATGTTGTTCCCTGTGCTATGATATAACTTATGTGTGGAATCTAAAACATGACACAAATGAAATTATCTATGAAACAGACTTAGATTTAACTTTCAAAAACTCATCTAACTGCACAGTGGAGAGTGGACCCTAGGGAAACAAAAGCAGAAGAATATGTATAGTTGGTATGCATTTCAGAAGCCTGAGGGAGGGTATGGTGGCTGGGACCAGGGCTGTCATAGCAGAGGTTGTAATAATAACTGGGTCCAGACAGAACCAAGAGGGCTTGCTGACAGATTAGAGGGAAAGTGTGAGGGAAGCAAAGAATCCAGAAAGATGAGAATATTTGGCTTAAGGAACTGAATGGATAGGAGCAAATTGTTTTGTTTTGGGGGAGGGTGGCTGTGAAGTGGGAAAAGTGGATAACAAATTCAGCTTGGGATTTGTTAAGTTTGAGATTCCAACTAGGCAACAAGTGTGGATGCAGAGCAGGTATCTGGGTATATATGTCTGCAGTTCAGTAGTGAGGTCTGGTCCAGAGAGACACTTGGGAGATATATGTATATGTGTATGTATGTTTAGGTATGGACATATGTGTGTGTGTGTGTGTGTGTGTGTGTGTGTGTGTGTGTGTGCATGTGCACATGTATGAAAGAGAGAGAGAGAGAGAGGCTCATTGAGATCATCTACAGTGTGAGTGTAACTAGAAAATGGAGCCTGGAACTGTGGTCTGTCAGAAGAGGAAGGGCCACACATGAAGGAATGAGGAAAACCAGATGAGTACATCGGAGCCCAGAAAACAAAGCGCTTAATCAAGAAGAAGTAGACAATCTTTCAACGCTACCCAGAAACTAAGTCAGATGAGAATAAATAAACATCTTTGGCCTTAACAATATGAAGGCATCCATGATCCATTTTCGAGCCACTTGATGAAGAAGTGGGGAGGAGATTCCATTTGGAATCATCTGACACCATGGAGAAGGCAGGGAACAACAGGGACCAAGGCTCAAAGGAGTCTAATAGGGTGGACATGCATGAACTTGGAGCCAGGCCCACCGGGGCTCAAATCACATAAAATCCCATTCTCTACTTTTGTGCCTTAAATAAATAAACCACTGTAATCCTTACTTTTTCTCAGACGTAAAAGGGGAAAAACTAAAACAAAAAGCTTCACAGATCCTGAGGAATAAATGAAACAATACGTGCAAACCACGTAGCCAGGTCCGTGGTCTGCGGAGCCCTCCAAAAAGCTCCCTGTCTTTATCACCTTACCACCTCCTAACCCGTAGGAAACAATGGCACGTGTCGCACAGAATTTAATAAAGGGAGACACAGACAAGGCAGGGGTGCTTTGTTTGTCAAGGGTGGACAGGACTAGGAAGATGTCTTGCATCGTAGCTGTAGCTCTGCCAACGATGAGCTTTGGAGGTGCCCCAGCCCCCGCCCTCCAAAAGAGAGTCCGTGATTCTAAATACTGAAATGAATCAGGTATCTTAAAAGAAACTTTTGGAATACGTTTTGCTATCAGAGCAACTGATTAGAGAATTTTTGGCCAGACAGTCTTGCCTTCAAATTCCAGCTCTTGTAATCAGTAGCTGAGGGAAGGTAAATAAATAAGTCCATTCACATCATATTGAGTGTCTCTCATCACTCAATAGACTTTAAAACAATACTCATGTACTAAAAAAAATATCAGTTTTCCTACCTTCACATAATCGGAGGGTACAAGAAGTTAGTGAAGGACTCTAATCTTAACCTCCTGTTCATGTCTTCATATCCGCCTTTGGTTTAAGGCTATGAAATTAAAGAGGGGAAAAAAGATGGCTCTCAGTCCAGACATATAATAGGTGGGGGAAAAAACTCTCATGCTATTTTTAATAATAAATGTTAAACGATATATGAATCGATTTTATTTTTCATGACGCTTTAAAAATACATTTCCAAGGGCATCAATTTGATCCGGTAAATGATCTCTCAGAATCTGCACGTCTGAGCCAGGCTGAAAGCACTTTGAAGGCGCGCCAGCCAGGGAGGAACGCAGTTCTGACACCAACACCCACCGGGCTGCTGAAAGACAAGTCTGGAATATGAAATCCATCCGTGGGGAGGAAACATGAGCACTAATGACAGCGCTGACTAGTTGAAAAGGCAAATCCAGTTCAGCCACGTCCTCTGAGAGCCCCAGCTGTTCAAATGAGCCTTAGAGAATTAAAGGCTGTCATAGGGCATGTCTTTCACTGAAAGGAGGAGAAATGCCATCATCCCAGAGCGCACGAATATGCTCCCCGGAAGAAAGGGCTGGTGCAAAAGCTCTAGCTTCCCTGAAACTTTGGTTTGGAAAGTGTGACAACTTGTCCTTGGTTCCCAGGTCCCTTTGTTGTGTGCAAAGCTCTCATTTAAGAGCTACAGGCTTTATGAAGAGAACTGGCATAAGTCAAATATTCTCATGCAGTAATAAGGCAATAATAAAATAATTACCTTTTCTCCCTCATTCATTCAACAAACAGCTGTCAGCTCTTTTGATGTGGATTTTGAGTGAGATGATGAGAATAATCACATAAGAGGACATGACATCTACTGGCAAAGGCCCTATGGGTCTAGCTAGGGAGGCCAGCAGGTAAGTGACAAGCTGTAGAGCAGGTACTATAGAGAATGGCCCAGAGTTCTAATTAGCACAAATAATAAGGGAGCAGGCATTTGATGAAAAAGTGGGTGTTGCTTCATTCGTGTCTAGACCCTCAAAGGTCTAGAGAATGATTAAAAGTTAGGTTTAAAATGAAATACAAGAGGGCTTCCCTGGTGGTGCAGTGGTTGAGAGTCCGCCTGCCGATGCAGGGGACACGGGTTTGCGCCCCGGTCCGGGAAGATCCCACATGCCGTGGAGCAGCTGGGCCCGTGAGCCATGGCTGCTGAGCCTGCTCATCCGGAGCCTGTGCTCTGCAACGGGAGAGGCCACAACAGTGAGAGGCTCGTGTACCGCAAAAAAAAAAAAAAAAAAAAAAAAAAAAAAAAAAAAAAAAAGAAATACAGGAAAGGAAACAACATTTGAAAGAAGATACCGAGCCTAGAGCAAGTGTGTCAATTCAGGAGATTGTACGTAGCTCAATATGGCTTAGAATAAGGTTAGAAAGTGGTTATCCAAATATGACAGGCAACCGAGCAAAGATGTGAGAATGATCTTTCACATCAAAGTTTCTGCATAAGGATAAGGAAAACGAAGGTGACAAAACAGGATATGTGTAAAAGTGAAACAGAATTATATTTAGGTTATACCATGTCCAGGCAAGCATTAGGTTGGATTTGATGTCAGAAGATTTCCATTCTGTTCCAACTCTCTCCTTTCTGGCTGTGTATACCAGGGAGAGTTGAATAAATATGTTGAGCTTTGCATGTCTAATTTGTAATATGAGCACAGAATATTTACTGAGTTTTTATGAATAATTAATAAAATAATAAATGTGAAAGTATTTTTTAAACTACACAGAGCGATACAAATATTAGTTATTATTACATCTGCAAGCTTGCAGTGGGAAATAAATATCCATCGATTACGGTAGGGCCAGATAGTAAATATTTTAGGCTTTGAGGGCCAGTCTCTCATTCAACTACTCAACTCTGCCCTTGTGGTAAGAAAGCACCTGTGGACACTACATAAACAAATGAGCATGGCTGTGTTCCAATAGAACTTTATGTATGGAGATGGAAATTTAAACGACATATAATTTTCACATGACATGAAGTTAAAAAAAAATCTTCTTTTGATTTTTTTCAACTATTTAAAAATTCAGGCTGTACAAAAGCAGGCAGTTGGCCAGATTTGACTCACAAGTCATAGTTTGCTAACTCTTTAATTAGGTAAATTATTCACTGAATTTGAAGTCCAGGCTCTGTTAGTGTGAGCAGTGGAGATATGTATAAAATATTTGCTCTTTTTCTTTTACCCAATACCATTAAAGCATGCACACAAACAGAGAAAATAAGGTTGAAATTCTGAGAGCTCTCTAGAGGTGTGGAATTCAAAAGAGACCAATATTCTTCTCTAGTGAGTTGAATGGGATGGATTTAAAACAGAGGGTCCCCTTGGGCCACAGCTTTGACTGGCATGAGGTGGATGACCTCAGTTTCCTGCTTACCTCAAAGGGCTGCTATGAAAAAAAAAATAGAAGTGGTTGTGAGTATGAAAATACTTGTTAACTATAAAGCATATATAAATATGAATTATGACAGAGATGAACTCTCCTTTTTGTTGTAATCTTGCTTGTTTGGTTTGAGAGACCCAAAAGAACGTAGAAACTTTGGCAGAAGCCACAGGATACGAGCAGATGATACATTTAATTGTACAATCAATTACTATTATAATTGTTTTGTTTGCTTGGCATAGATAGTGTTAATACATAGGAAGATTCAAGAGGTCAATTCTAAGCTTCCAAACCTGTGTGCCTTGCATGGATAATGGGTATGTAGTAAGATATTGATTGATTCCCTAAGTCCTTAGTGAGAGATGGCAGTGCTTTGGATGGCTGGAATACCCAAGTTGGGGACCATGTCAGAAGCTCCTGAAATTATGGTCTGATTAGAATGGACATTGCTGGGATGGTGGATCAAATTCCATAACCCCAATTCCATAACCCCAAATCTCCATGTTGGAAAGGGGATAGATAATACAAACCTAATAGCTAAGCAGAAAGCAGAAAGCAATTGAAAGGCTACTTAAGGATTAAATATAGGAAGCCTATAGCTTAGCAAGATGATGCTAAGCAAAACCAAAAAAAAATTAAAAATAAAAAGAAAATAATGAAAATTTACATAAGTCAATTGGTCAAAAGTTTTGTGTCCTTCCAGAAGAGAAGAACTCTTAAACAGAAAGCCATAAAAATCCTAAGGGCTCATATGATTTATTCAGTTCTCATTTAAAACCTAAAAGGCTGGATGTGAATTTTTTAGTAGAATAACTGTCATTTTGTCGTAAGGTCAAATCTCAGTGTTGAAAGATAAAGAAGAACCAGGAGCAGTGTTATATTTAAATCAGAAGAATTGAATGTCATGCCCTTCAGACTTTCAATGGGCTTGGTCATGATCCCTGGCATTGACCCTAGGTACCGCTCCTTAAGAGGGGAAAAGCAACATTCTAAAAATTACAATCTAGTCAGAAAAAAAAGAAGGAAGGAAGGAAGGAAGGAAGGAAGGAAGGAAGGAAGAAAGAAAGAAAGAAAGAGAAAGAAAGAAAGAAAGAAAGAAAGAAAGAAAGGAAAAAGCTAGCAAACCATCAAATAGCCTGTTGCGGGTAACATAAAACAGCATGAGATGCTATGGTATTAGAACACAAGATTCTGAAAAAAACAAATCTTTCTAGACCAATTTAATTTATTTCAACAAAAATGTACAAAAATGTATGAACAAGATGGAAACAATAACAGCCATCTATCTTACCTCCAAGAAATCTTTGATCAATTCTCTCTCATAAGACATTCCTCTCAATAAGTGACAAAAGTGGAGACTTGAGAATAATATTTTGGTTGAAAAATAACTGACTTTAAAGTGATTATCAATACCTCAATCTCAACTAGGGCCATATATATTATTTAACAATAATTAGTCCTAGAATATGTTATGTTTTACAACTTATGATAACCCTCTTTAAAAATTGGGAATATCCTTATCAAATATACAGATAAAACTGACTAGGCAGAAATATTAATATAGAAGAAATAAATGTATGTCAAGATGATATTATAAGCTGATCAAGTTAACTATTGGAAAAAAAAAGTGACAAAATTTGATGAACATGAGGGAAGATAGCAAACACACATATTCAGAAAGGGGAAGAAGGAATTTCCTGGCAGTCCAGTGGTTAGGACTCCATGCTTCCAGTACAGGGGTCTGGGGTTTGATCTCTGGTCCAGGCTAAGGGAACTAAGATCTCACATGCCCTGTGGATCGGCCAAAATAACAAACAAGAAAACAAACTGAAAGGGAAAGTATTTGTAGAGGGTAAGATAACTTAGGTGAAAGAAGACCAAAATTTTAATAGAAAAAAGGTGAAAATGAAGGACCCTCTCTTCATTGTGGATTATTCCTATATGCCAAAGATGTCTGCTCCTCAGATTTTCTGGGACTGTAACATAAGTATACCTCTGTTTGCATCCTTACCTGTCAGTCTCTGAGATTCCTGAGGGCAGTGACCAAACCCTAGTACCCTTCCATATACATTCCTGAAAACATAGAAGGCTTTGGGTCCTCTTCATTAATATTGTTGAATATTGTTCAACATTAATATTGTTGAACTCAGTGGTTTGTCAGATTAAGATACCATGATAACTTGAGTGAGAAATATGGGTCAAAGAGGACTGTGATGAGTGTTCAAAAAATAAAATATTTGAAAATAAATCCCATAAAATATGTGAATTTGATGAAGACATAATTGAAGTCAGGAATAAATTTCTGAAAACCTTGAAAAGCTCAGCTATTGTCTCTAGTTTCTTGTCACCAAACAGTTACTGAATTTCCATACACTTAGTTTCATAAATGTCCTTTAAATACTCTTCTTTAACATCTTTACTGGAGTATAATTGCTTTACAATGGTGTGTTAATTTCTGCTTTATAACAAAGTGAATCAGTTTATACATATACATATGTCCCCATATCTCTTCCCTCTTGTGTCTCCCTCCCTCCCACCCTCCCTATCCCACGCATCTAGGTGGTCACAAAGCACTGAGCTGATCTCCCTGTGCTCTGTGGCTGCTTCCCACTAGCTATCTATTTTACGTTTCATAGTGTATATATGTCCATGCCACTCTCTCACTTTGTCACAGCTTACCCTTCCCCCTCCCCATATCCTCAAGTCCATTCTCTAGTAGGTCTGTGTCTTTATTCGCGTCTAACCCCTAGGTTCTTCATGACTTTTTTTTTCTTAGATTCCATATATATGTGTTAGCATATGGTATTTGTCTTTCTCTTTCTGACTTACTTCTCTCTGTATGAGAGACTCTAAGTCCATCCACCTTACTACAAATAACTCAATTTCGTTTCTTTTTATGGCTGAGTAATATTCCATTGTATATATGTGCCACATCTTCTTTATCCATTCATCCGATGATGGACACTTAGTTTGCTTCCATCTCCTGGCTATTGTAAATAGAGCTACAATGAACATTTTGGTATATGACTCTCTTTGAATTATACAAATCAAAACTACAATGAGATATCTCACACCGGTCAGAATGGCCATCATCAAAAATCTAGATACAATAAATGCTGGAGAGGGTGTAGAGAAAAGGGAACACTCTTGCACTGCTGGTGGGAATGTAAATTGATACAGCCACTATGGAGAACAGTATGGAGGTTCCTTAAAAAACTACAAATAGAGCTACCATACGACCCAGCAATCTCACTACTGGGCATATACCCTGAGAAAACCATAATTCAAAAAGAATCATGTACCAAAATGTCCTTTAAATATTAACCTCATGTTAAGGAAAGTATTTTTGAAAGTTTCGTTGATTACTTCTAACTGATAGAGACAGGACTTCCAGCCCATTTATTAAAATACATCCCAAAAGCAGCATGGTAGACTATCACAGAAACAGCACTTTCCATTTAGTTTCAGTTATTGGGCTGTTCATCCACATTGCTTTTATTATTATGAAAATAAAAATAAGAAATAACATTCAAAGCTCACATGCCACCCACTACATGCCAGGTCTTCAATGGTCTCGGAGATATGGGATGGCTAATGCTGGTCCTTGGATTGAGGGCATTCAGAATAGGCTGAGTTAAAGTCATGAGTAATTAGTGCAGCACCATTTAAACTGTGGTCTGCTAAAGAGTTATAACAGCTGTACATACATGTTCTATGGACAATTAAAGTACTATAAAAATAAACTTCATGCTGGTCAGAATAGCCATCATTAAAAGTCTACAAACAAAAAATGCTGGAGAGTGTGTGAAGAAAATGGAACCCTTCTACACAGTTGATGGGAATGTAAATTTGTGCAGCCACTATGGAGAACAGTATGAATGTTACTTTAAAAACTAAAAATAGAATTACCATATGATCCAGCAATCCCAGTCCTGGTCATATATCCAGAGAAAACTATAATTTGAGAAGCTACATGCACCCCAATGTTTATTGCAGCACCACTTATAATAGCCAAGACATGGAAGCAACCTAAAGGTCCATTGATAGATGAATCGATAAAGAAGATGTGGTACATATATACACTGGAATATTACTCATCCATAAAAAAGAATAAAATAATGCCATTTGCAGCAACATGGATGGACCTAGAGATTATTCTGAAGTACGTCAGAAAAAGAAAGACAAATACCATATTATATCACTTATATGTGGAATCTGAAAAAATGATACAAATAAACTTATTTACAAAGGAGAAACAGACTCACAGATGTAGAAAAAAACATGGTTGCCAAAGAGGAATGGAGGAGATAAATTAGGAGTTTGGGATGAACAGATACACACTACTATATATAAACTAGATAAACAAGGACCGACTGTATAACACAGGAAAGTATATTCAATATCATATAATAATCTATAATGGACAAGAATCTGAAAGAAAAAATATATGTGTATACATATGTGTATATATGTATATGTATGTATAACTGAATCACTTTGCTTTATACTTGAAACATTGTAAATCAACTATACAGCAATGAAAATGTTTATTATATAATTAATTAATTAAAAAAATGGTTACATGAGCAAATAATATTTGAGAAGTAAAGTATATTCTCCAAATCTGGCATTTCAACTTGTGTGGACAAGTTGTAAGAATCTCTGCAGTAAAGAAACACGATGAACTTTGTTTACCCCACATACAACAGTTTTTGAGTATGGAACGTTTTCTCCCAAACCCAATTAATTAATTTCTACTTCTGAAAGTGGACAGTATACTGGCCGAGGACTCAAAAGTCTGGCTGGATCTTAGCCTCAGATCTCTTGCTAGCACCTTGTTTGACCTTGGATAAGACACTTCAGCTCTCAGCAGTGAAGTTTCCTCTAATGTAAAATGAGAGCACTATTTCAGATGTATCTCAGTGCTTGTTCAGATCGCAAGCCTGATGACACTAACAAAGGTCTCAGAGAAGAAGACACAGCTTCTTCCATATTGAGTGAGTCTAAGTCAACCCTAAGTCAACCCAAAGAACACATAATAAGCATACTCGTGGACGGTTAAGAGTGAAGACTGACAAAACTAGTTACCTGTTTGAAAAAAAAAAAAAAAACAGGCACAAAACATCAAAAATTTTCAAATTGTTCCCTGAATGTGACCAAGAGTTTAAACCTAGGTGTGTCTGAAGGATGAACAGGGAAACAGGAGAGCGGTTGATGTGGAAGAATGCAAGACTCAGACACATCAAGCTCAGGATGGCAACATTTAGACAGAAGACACCCAGAAATGCTTTGTGCACAAAGGTTTAGTTAACCACCATGACATCATCCACAAAGTGAAATTCACCTCCTCCCATCCCCATTTACCATATCAGTATTGATGAGCTCCCCGGAATCTACTATCTGAGGATAGTCTATATTTCTCCAACCCTACCTTTACTTAGTTGCTATAACCTGTCTTAATAGCTAATTCCATAGGTTAGAGTTCCAGGGCAAAACAAACTACTTTTGTTTGTTTTACTAAACACATAGCCTGAAGAATTAAGGAAACATCATTTTCCCCAAGATTTTGGGATAAATACTGCATGTTTTCCCTGATTCCCCATCAACAGCAGCAGCAGCATCTTTCCTACCATCTGAAGTGAGTATTTCAGATTTTTACAGAATGAATTCTAGACATTCATATTCCCATTTCCCACATATAGAAACTGAAGATAAGCTAGATGAAGGCAAAAGTGTAAGGTCACGTGTTAAGTAGGGTCAGAATTTGAACCCAGGTGACTCTGAATGGGGTACTCAGGGAAATAAGAGGGGATACTGGGCTCAGGTACATCATTAAGCCTTCTTCAAGCTTTGCCTTCCTTCTCTGTCACACCTTGAGGCAAGGAGTGGTCTTAGTTACAAGATGTCTGTAGGAGCCATGGAATACATTACCTCTCTTGTCTTGATTTTTTTGTCTCCTTCCATCCTCCCAAATGTATGCTAAAGACACCTAATTGTCTTAGCTTGCTCTCATATTCTTTTGTCAGGAGGAAGTTTCCCCGCTGGGTCTATTCAAATAAATAATATGTCCTTATACGGTGGGAACTTCCCTCTGGAAATGAGAAAAGAGAGAAGGCTGAGGAGATAATGGACCATCAAAGTAAACCCCAAAACAGGAGAAATTAGGAGAATCAGAATTAATTCAGGTGAAAACTGAGAAGAGCTTAACGAATGTAGTGCTGAAGTTTTTCAGTTTCGGGCATTTGAATATGAAAGTGTCAATCTGATGGAAACTAGGCTGTTAGTTTCAAGAAACGCTTCTGAATAGCTCTGTGGTCACTGGAACAGGCTACCAGATATGATCCCTGTCCCTGAAGCTCGGTTTTAAACAGGTTATTGATATTTACTGGAAAGATGAGGGTGCATTTCTCTGCAGAGAATATAACCCAGGTGCTATGCTAAGGTCAGAGAGTGAGCAAGGGGCAAAGAGAATGACAGTGTTGTGATTTGATCGTCAGAGTTTACACATTTCAATAATCTCAAATGTTAAAAAGACTTCTGAAAGCAGAATATGATATTAAATTTCATCAAAGAGCAGACAATGAACTCTGCTCCATAAAGCTCTGAAATCCCTCTGACTAGGCAGAATTCTCCTAATGAGCTCTGTGGGTCCATGCCAGTCTTTTGCCATTCCAGGCTTCAGTTTCTTCCCTTTAAAATGAAAGGATTAGATGAGATGTGTTCTGAGGATCCTCACCACTCAATTTACGATTTTATGATTCTATTCTGAAAAAAGTAACAATCTATTTGAAAAGCAGCAGGACCCTGTGGGGGTTCTCCCAGGTATAAGTCCTTTCTTTGTCCCCCATTTCTTGTTTGTAGCAAATAGGGTTCATTCATCCTCCTTCACCTTCACTGAGTTCCAAAGGGCAGATTCAAGCAGTTGCTAATCAGGGAAGCGAGGGGATGCAGAGACAAGGGAGGAGCAGGCAAGAAATAATTGTGCAGCCTTGGGACAGAGTCCTGGTTCCTCCTCAAGGAATATACATAACAACATATCTCTGAGTTCTACTGCAGGAATGAAGGCCACCTCTCAGGGGGAGGATGGTAACTTCAGGCTGAGCCCAAGATTCTTAGAGCACCACCCTATTACCTCACCACTGACAAATCAGAAGAAAATCACATACCCTGCAGCCCCCGAAATTTTGCATATGAAAACTTCTCCCCTGAAGAAACCACTGGGGAGTTCAGGGTTTTTGAGCACAAGCCACCTGTTCTCCTTGCTTGGCCCTGCAATAAACCTTTCTCTGCTCCTAACTGATTTTTTGGCCTCACTGTGCATTGGGCACATGAACTTGTGTTTGGTAACACATTGAAAGTTCAGAAATATTTGACAGCTGCTAATGAGTTTATGTTATATATACTACCTATTGTGCATTATCTCTAATCCTCAGTGTACCTCTATAAAGTAAGTCCTGGCATTTCACAGTAGTTCCAAAAGATCACATAACAGTTCCAATAATTCTTATTCTAATCATTGAAGGAAGAAGGAGAAATCAGGTGTGAGAAAACTTTTTCTTCAGCATAACCAACATCATTGTATTCACCTCCTTGTGCCATCTTTTTTCAAATTAATGAATTAATTTTTTATTGGAGTATAGTTGATTTACAATGTTGTGTTAGTTTTGGGTATACAACAAAGCAATTCAGTTATACATATATAGTTTTTCAGATTCTTTTCCCATATAGGTTATTACAAAATATTGAGTATAGTTCCCTGTGCTATACAGTAGCTCCTTGTTGTTTATCTATTTTATATAGAGTAGTGTGTATATGTTACTCCCAAATTCCTAATTTATCCCCCCACCCCCTTTCCCCTTTGGTAACCAAAAGTTTGTTTTCTATGTCTGTGAGTCTGTTTCTGTTTTGTAAATAAGTTCATTTGTACCATTTTTTACATTCCACATAGACGTGATGTCATATGATATTAGAAAGGAGTGTCCTAAGAGTAGTAAAGGACAAAATCCAGAGATGTAAGTCTGGGAGTGGCTGGTTAATATATATTTGGTGGTTGATTCTGAAATTACTACACCCAGGAGTGATCCTAATTACCAGTGTGTTTACTAGGGTTAGGATGGAAAAACACATTGATAAGCCCCCCCTTCAATTTTTTAAAATTAAAACCAAACCAAGTAAAAAGAATATTTGATATGTGTTGAAAACTTAAAATGTTGGGTATTACACTAGAAACTTTATGTTTATTTTCTCCTTTAATACAACAGCCCTATGAAATAGGCATTTTTTTTTTCTTTCTTTCCTAGTTTTCAGATAAGGAAACAGAGGCTGGGAGAGTTTAAACACCAAGGTCTTAGAGCAGGGACTCAAGAACACATCTTGAAACCAAATCCCATGATCTCAACAACTGTGTTCTACTTCTATGCAGCAGCCAGTAGAAAAATATATGTGGTGAGAAAGCCTGAGTTAAGGTATGGTAATATCAGCTCTGAAAACTGGGTGAGCAGATGCAGACTTGAGTACCCTCAGTGTATGTGATGCATCCATGTGAGGCTGTTAATTCACCAAGAGATTAAGTGCTTTGCTCTGGAACAATCATCCAGCTAAATCACTGAACTGGGTGATTTGACCTGTAAACTGGGCTGTTTTCCAAACCTAGCAGTCACTGACCTCAAAGCTCAGCAATGGCCACCTTTCAAAAGTGATGTAAAGGACCTGTGGTCACAAGAACAAACTAGCTGGTACATTATTGAATTTTTGAACATTGGGGCCCTAACTACCATCTACATTATTTTTTCTTCTTCCTTTCTTTCTTTTTTCTTTCTTTCTTTCTTTCTTTCTTTCTTTCTTTCTTTCTTTCTTTCTTTCTTTCTTTCTTTCTTTCTTTCTTTCTTTCTTCCTTCCTTCCTTCCTTCCTTCCTTCCTTCCTTCCTCCCTTTCTTTCTTCCTTCCTTCCTTCCTTCCTTCCTTCCTTTCTTTCTTTCTTTCTTCCTTCCTTCCTTCCTTCCTTCCTTTCTTTCTTCCTTCCTTCCTTCCTTCCTTCCTTCTTTCTTTCTTTCTTTCTTTCTTTCTTTCTTTCTTTCTTTCTTTCTTTCTTTCTTTCTTTCTTTCTTTCTTTCTTTCTTTCTTTCTTTCTTTCTTTCTTTCTTTCTTTCTTTCCTGGAGGGAAATGGGTACTCTTATTCAAATTGTAAAAACAATGCTGGGTACACACTTCTCTCCCCACCCCATCTCCAACAAGGCCCCAAGGAAAGTCACAATTTGGGGATTATTGGGTTTAAAAATAAGCCACAGAAGAAACCTTGGGGTACACTTAGCCTAATACATTTATTTTGCAGATGAGAAAACTGCCCACTTTCATGAAACTTGCTTATTCATCCCCAACTGGTTACTTAAAAATTATGTGGGTTCAGAAAAATACTCAACTTGTCTAGATCCTCAGGTGTTTCATCTGTAAAAGAGAGATAATAATAATAAAGCCTACTGCCTGGGATTGAACAAAGAATTAAGCAAAAGCATGAGTAGAAATCCTCAGGGATAGCACTGGCCCAGGGTTTGATAAATGTTGGCAAATTTCAGTTCACATCAAATATCCCATTCTAAGGTCTGTTGAGATCTCACTTCTGTGAAGCTTCCCATGAGTACTTAAGCCCACATGGGATAGCCTTCTTTGGCTACTTATTACTCCAGAAAACTTTTCACTGAATTATAAATCTAAGTATAAGTAGTTTACTTATGTACAACTGGTTACCAATTCCAGGTTTGCTTCAGAATATATACTGAAATTTCTCCAGCATTTTCCACATTCCCCACAGTGCCAGCTTCAGTTTCGAGGTCATAGTTAGTATCCACAGCTAACTTTTAATTGAATAATTAAGTTTTAAAATAATTTAATCAATTTAAAATATGTGCCAATTTTAAGAGGCAAAAATGACTGATAAGTCTTATAATTAAAATAACAATTTTCTTCCCAATCTACATCCTGCCCTGATTTTAATTCCCCCAAAGAAAAGACTTGAATCTATTTCAGTTTTTTCTTCTGGTACCAACCACTATTTTTCTAAATAACATGTTTATGCTGCTAACTTTTGACTTTTCAATTTTGAAGATCACTATGATTTTTCTACTGTGGACAATAAGGATTTAGCTTTCTTATATACCCTCTACCATCCACCCAGAACAATTAATGCATAATTGTTGGTTACACCAATATCCAGTGTTTATATCATTGTGACTACATATATATTAGCCAACCCAGACCAATTAATGTGTAATAATTGCATTTATCCTTTTGCAAATATTTATTTTCTTATATTTTCACCTGCTTCATTGGGTATATGCCTATCACAAGTTTATCATTAAACTGCCTGACCTGGGAATCTCCTTTCAATATGCTGAAATACCCTATGTTGTATTTTGCATTTTATTCCCTTTGTCTGAAACCATGACTTTCTGTTATTTGACTCTTTCCCTCATTTTGGGAGAGTGTATCTTGAGAAATAAAGATGAGGAAAATAAAAAATTTTAAACTTTAGTTATATGTAAAGTCCTAGCTCTTTTCTCATACCTGATTACTAACCAGGTGAAATACATAATTTTTAGCTTGAAAATATTTTCTCTTAGAATTTTGAAGGCAGTGCTCCGCTGCAATTGTAACTTCTGATAGAGGGACTGGGAAATCTTATACCATATAAATTCCTTATTCAATATAGGATGACTGCTATTGTACGCTTTCTAAAACCCTGAGGGTTTTCCCTTTGTTGCTGTTCTGAAATTCCACGATGATACAATTTGGTATAAGTACTTTTCTTTTCATTGTGTTTTGCACACAGCAAACCCCTCTAGGCTGTAGTTTGAAAAGCTCAAGTCTTCTTTGATAAATTTCTCCTTTCTGATTTATCTGTCTGTCTTTGTGGAACAAAATGATTTGGGGCATCTGGGTCTGATTCTCTCTCTCTGTTTTTGATCTATTCTTCCATCATTTTACTCTTCTTCCTGAGAATTTTTTTTAAACACGTTGTCAATTGTGTTTTTGAGCTGGATAGATTCTGCTATCATAATTTTGCTTTCCAAGAGTCCTTTTGTATTATCTTAATGTTTCCTTTATTGTAGTATCCTATTCTTTATTTCCTTCATCTTCTATCTTCTTTCATCAAAATTAACTACATTACAAATATGAGTTTGAGCAAATGTACATTACAAGTTTGAACAAATTCACATTGTATTATAACTTTGAGGGAGAAAAAAAAAAACTTATGAGTGAAACTTACTTTTAGACAAACTGCCCTGTGTAAACTAGATTTGCTCAGACTTACATTTGGGGTTCAGGTGGGAAGAATGCTCCTCCCCAGAGATATCAGCCTTAAATCAGTAGGACTGTGGGGACAGGACAGTAGACTAACAACCTCCCTTCCCTTCCTGGGTTGGTTTCATTGCCCTGTCCTCCCAAAGACCTGTTAACCACCTTCATCACATCTTATCAGCTGATGCTTTGTTGTCACATATTATTGAAATAAATGCAGCATTTGAGAATACTTGTCAGTATTTTCTCTACCAGGATTCTTTTATGGACTGAATTTTGTCGCCTGTCAAATTCATATGTTGAAGCTCTATCCTTCAATGTAACGTATTTGGAGATAGGGCCCTCAGAGAGGTAAGTCAGGTTAAATGAGGTCATGGGGGTAAGTCCCTAATCCAATAGGGCTGGTGTCCTTATAAGAAGAAGAGTTGCCAAAGCACTCTCTCTTTCTCTCGTGCTCTCTTTCTCTCCTTCCCTCTCACTCTGTCTCTTTTTGTAGGAGCACACAGAGGAAGTGAGTGAGGAGGGGGCTGGGAAGAAGAAGAGGAGGGAGGTGGTGGTAGCCGTCTGCAAACCAGGAAGAAAGTTCACACCAGCACCAAACCTGACAGCCCCTTGATCTTGAACTTTTAGCCTCCAGAACTGTGGGAAAATAAATGTTTCTTGTTTCAGCCACCCACTCTGTGGTATTTTGTTATGGCAAACTTAGTGGACTAATACAGTTATCTAATAACCAAATCAAACTTTTACAAACTACTTTAATGGCTGTTCTATACCAGTGAACTGAATCCAACCACGAATTTCTATGAATTATCAACTTGGAAAATAAAAGCAACCATTCTCTATTCCTAGTGTAACACTTTGTCCCTATGACTTCTTAGTGGTCTTTGAGAACTGAAATTCTAGAGGTATTTCAGATCTCAGAGTCTCATTTCAGTCATTTAAAATGTCCAGAATTAGTTATTAATCAAAACTTTACTAGATTTAAACTTAAAACTCCTCTCCTTCCCAAGCAGTGGCTGCTACTTCTGGCTAGAAGGCTGTTTACAAGTGAGGGGGTAAGGAAGGTAATTTTCTTCTTGGTCCAATACCCCACCCTTGAAGAACTTACAAGCTGATGTTTCCAAATCCAATAAAGGGAGGCAGGAGAGTGAGAGACTGAAATGTGTTGCTGGACCCACCAGACATATTCACCTGAAGAAAGTTAGGAATGGTTGGAATCGTTCAAGCTTGCTTGTGGAGCTATGTCTCCAGTGCCAGTGGAGATTGGCAGATTTCTACACAGATTTCTATAGAAACAAAAACAATGATAACACAGTGATGAAAACATGAAGAAATAGATCTTCAGTTACTTCAATGTGATCAACTGGAATTCATATTTGATTAAATATTTTGCCAGCTATACTGAGATATAATTAATAAATAAAAATTATGTATATTCAGAGGGTATAACACGATGATTTAATATACTTATACACTACAAAATGATTACCATGATCAAATTAATTAACCCATCCATCAAAAAGTATGAACTGTGAGGTATAACATTTTTGTTTCATAAGTATAAAATTTTATTCATCCATGACATATTATTCATACGTGCATAGTATCTTTAAAATAGAACTGGTTTGCCTTTTTTTGGTACTGTATTGTTTACCTTTTTTTGTGTGTCTTTATTGGCATGATTACAGAGACAATGTTCTTTAAAAGAACATTTTTACTAACCATATTTCCTTTCTTTGCCATTGAGATTGTTAGTTTTGTTGAATTATTAATACTGAAAATAGTTTTGTCTAGTAAAAGAGAGGATTCATTTTAAAAATGACTTGCTGTGGTTATAAAATATGCCAGTTATGCCACTGGGGGAAAGTATAGCATTTTCCTTGATTTAGCATTGAGACCCAGAAGTATCTACAGCGGAGGAGCTCATGAAGGCATCCTACTCTCCATCCACTTTGAGGACCATCCTTGCCTTTCCCTTGCTGTCCTCTTCACAGCAGCTTGTTCCAGCCACTACATTTTCACAGTGGCTCCCCTCACACCTCTATACCATTGGTTATACAATTTCTTCTAACTGGAATTTCTGTTCCCAGTGTATATCCCTCATGAATCCTTAAAGGACATTAAAGACTAGAGGTAGTTTAATCTTCTTCATGAAAAGACCTTTCTTGACCCTGTTCCAGGAATATTATTCAGTGCCTAACCTGAGCCTCACTGCACACCATAAATTCTTCTCTATTGTCGCCTATATAATTTGCTCCTTTTTTTGCAAAATATTTCAAATATATCCTAAGACTACATTAATTACATCATTTTGGGGGAAATTTTTCAAATATGGTTAAAAGTACAAAAAAATAACAAATTCTCATGCACCAGCCAACCAGATTTAACAAACAGTAACACTGCCATTTTGGGTTCAGATCTTTTAACTTTTATTAAGGACATACAATATAATATATACCATGAAGGTAGTTTTTCTTCTCATTTCCATTCCCGTCCATCCATTGGTAAAGGTAAACCAGTATCCTGAAGTTCATACATTTTCTTCTGAATGATCTTCTCTACATTTACTATATATGTGTGGCCATCAAAATATATCATTTATGTGCACATATTAATTTATATATATATGCATATTAGATAAATGCATAAGTATTTACATATGTTGTTAAATTTCTTTTTAATGTTTTTTCCTTTTTTAAAAAAATAATTGGTATCATAGTGCTCATATCCTTCTACTACTTGTTTATTGCCCCTCACCATTAAATTTTCAGGTTTTATTCATTTTGATCAGATTTATTACTGAAAGCTATTGTATAAAACATTCTATTGTTTATGCCACAACTTATCTATTCATCTAAGGACAGAAATCTTTAAAACAATCTATTCTTAAGTCTTCAAAGCAGGGGAGTTCCTGCTTCTCTACATTTTTGTCGACTCTTAGAATTTGTGATCTTTTAAACACCTGTGATTGATGGGTGTGAAATGAAATCTTGGTATTTTGAATTTTTTCCTAATTAGTGATAAAGTTAATTTATCACATTGAGCATCTTCTATGTGCTCATCATTGTTCTCACCTCCTGGGATACCTCAGTGAACAAATTAGAGAAAAATGCCTCTCCTATGGAGCTGGTATCTGGTGGGGTCAGGGGAGACAAATGATAAGCAATTATCAGTAATACGTAAGTCAATTAGTGAGTACGTAAGACCTCACGGTCACATTACACATCAGGTGAATTACACATTACACATCAGGTGAATCTTGGTCTACCTGAGCCTAAGGCCTGAACTCTTAACTACTATACTTCATGAATAGACTAATTTCTAAAAATAAAAATTATATACATATATTTGTGTGTGTGTGTGCTGGTTAAATTTATGGGTCAACTTGGCTGGGCCACAATGCCAGATATTTGGTCAAACGTTATTCTGGATGTTTCTTTGAGGGTGTTTTTTGGATGAGTTTAGCATTTAAAATTGGTGGATTTGGGCTTCCCTGGTGGCACAGTGGTTGGGAGTCCGCCTGCCGATGCAGGGGACACGGGTTCGTGCCCTGGTCCGGGAGGATCCCACATGCCGCAGAGCGGCTGGGCCCATGAGCCATGGCTGCTGAGCCTGCGCGTCCGGAGCCTGTGCTCTGCAACGAGAGAGGCCACGACAGTGAGAGGCCCACATAACGCAAAAAAAAAAAATAAATAAATAAAAAAAATAAAATAAAATTGGTGGATTTGAGTAATCAGACTACCCTCCATAATATATTTGGTACTCATCCAATTAGCTGACGGCCTTACTAGAGCAAAGATTGACCTTACTCACACAAGAAGGAATTCTGCCAGCAGATGGTCTCTGAACTTGAACTGCAACATTGGCTCTATTGATTTTCCACAGTGATTCAATCCTCAATGAATTTTTAAAAAATTGAAATTAGACAAAGCATCTTTTCTGACCACAGTGGAATAAAGCTACAAGTCAATAACAGAAAGACAATGTACTTTGGCAAAGGGATGAGCACAAAGATTAATGGAACAAAACAGAGAATCCAGGAGATCTCGTAAATATGCCCTGATTATTTTAGATGAAGGTACAAATGTAATTAAATAAAAGATATTATTTCAAACAAATGGCTCTGGAGCCAGAAGACATCCATAGGAATCATATAAAAAATAACTCAAAATAAATCAGAGACTTCAATGTAAAAGATAAGCTATAAAACTTTTTTTTTTTTAAAGAGGAAATCTTCAGAATTCAGGACGAAGAAAAGAGTTCTCAGACAACAACATCAAAAGCACAAACCACAAAAAGAAAAATTTGATAAATTAACTTCATAAAAAAATTTTTTTAAAAAAAGTTGCTCTGTGGAAGACCCTGTTAAAAAAACAAAAACCTGTTACTAAGTGGGAGAAAATGTTTTCAAACCACATAGCTGATAAAGGGCTATAAGTCTAACTAACAATTTTTTTAAACTAACAAACAATCCAATTAGAAAATGGTAAATAAGCACATTATAAGATGTTGTACATCATTAGCCATTAGGGAATTGCAAATTACAACCACAATGTGTTATCATTACACACCTATCAAAATCACTGAAATGAAAAATAGGCTGAACAATACCCTATTGTGTATGTGTATTTACATATCTTGGCTATTGTAAATAGTGCTACAGTAAACCCAGGGGTGCATAAATTTTTTGAGTTAGTGCTGCCGATTTTTTTGGAATGAATACTCAGAAGTTGCATTGCTGGACCAGACAGTAATTCTATTTTTAATTTTCTGAGGAAACTTTACACTGTTTTCCGTAGTGGCTGAACCAATTTACATTCCTACCAACAGTGCACAAGGATTCCCTTTTCTTTATATCCTCACTCATACTTGTTTCTTGTCTTTTTGATAATAGCCATTCTAACAGATGGGAGGTGATATCTCATTATGGTTTTGATTTTTATTTCCCTAAAGATGAATGATGTTGAACATCTTTTCATGTACCTGTTGGACATCTAAATATCTTCTACAAAAAAATATCTATTCAGATCTTCTGCCCATTTATTTCATCAGATTGCTTTGTTTGTTTTTGTTTTTTTGCTATTGAGTTGTATAAGTTCTTATATATTCTGGATATTAACCCCTTATCAGATATATAATTTGCAAATATTTTCTCCCATTCAGAAACTTGCCTTTTTATTTTTTCATGGTTTTCTTTGCTGTGCAGAAGCTTTTAATTTTCATGTAGCCCACTTGTTTATATTGTTTTTATTGCTTTTTATTTTGGGGTCAGATTCAAAAAATCATGGCCAAGACCAATGACACGGAGCTTACTGCCTATGCTTTCTTCTAAAAGCTTTATGGTTCCAGGTTTTACATTCAAGTCTTTAATCCATTTGGAGTTAATTTTTGTGTATGGTATAAAAATAAAAGAATAAAATCTTTGCAACAGCATGGATGGAACTTGAGTACATTATGCTAAGTGAAATAAGTCAGAAAGAGAAAGACAAATACCATATGACTTTTCTTATATGTGGAATATCCCAGGGAATAAAGAGACATAGATAGATGATAGATAGATAGATTATAGATAGATAGATACATGATAGAACAGATTGGTAGTTGCCAGAGGTGAGGTGTGGCAAGGTGGAGAAATGGGTGAAGGAGGTCAAAAGGTAAATCAATAAACATAAATAAAATGAAAATAAACAATTAAAAATAACAAAATTAAAGATAATTCACAGATTTTGATAACTCTTTGAGAAATATGAAATAATTCCAGAAATATTCATTGGAAATAACAAGATGGAGTATCACAAAACTACATCTGGGGGAAGAAAAAGACACTTCCCATACCAACTCTCTAAATTGTTAGAGGGATAATTATCTAGTAGAATTTAGATTAAGACCAAGAATGCTGTCTTTGTTCAGAGTCTGTCCTGCTAGAAATATTTTCACAATTAGAATCATTAGTGAATCAATCAACTTTTGTAGTAAATTTTAAAAAAATATGAGAGAGAGAGAGAGAGAAGAGAGACAAAATGAAATGAAAAGAAAAGCAGGGACAACAATGCTGTCCAGTATGATGAGAAACTGGGTCTCACATACATTGCTGTGGTAATGTTAAATGCTACAGCCCAGCTACTTCGGGGGCAGGGGTTGAAGTTTCTTAGCCCAAAATAAAACAAGACCCCCAAACAAACAAACAAATTTTTTTTTAATGCAGCTATCATGCAGCTTTAATCCCAGAGAAAAAGATTAACATTTCCACAAAAACCTGTGCATGAAAGTTTATGTCAGCTTTATTTGTAATGTCCAAACACTAGAAAAATCCAGATGTTCTTCAATGAGTGAATGGGTAAACACACTGTTGTAAAGTCATACCATGAAATACTACTCAGAAAAAAAAAAGATATAAATTATTGATAGAAGCAACAACTTGTGTGAAGCTCCAGAGAATTTTGCTGAGTGGAAAAAGCCAATCCCAGAAGATTTCATGCTCTATGAGTTTATTCGTATAATGTTCTTCAAATAAGAAAACTGTAGAAATGGAGAAAAGATCAGCAGCAATTGAGGGTTATGGAAGGGATGAGAGTGAGAGGAAGGTGGGTGTAGCTTTAAAACAGTGACGTGATGAACCCTCGTGGTGATAGATCTGCTCAGTACAGTGACTGTATCAATGTCAATATCCTGGGAGTGATGTTGTGCTGTGGCTTTGATGTTGTTATTGGGGGAAACTGGATAAAGGGCAAATTGCATCTCTCTGTATTATTTCTTACAATTTTGTGTGAATCTGCAGTTATCCAAAAAATAAGTTTAATTAAAAGAGTATCATATCTATGAATACTTGATGATAAAACACAGATCATAAAGAGGAAATAAGTGTATCAAAATGAGGACCACAACACTACAGAAGGTATAAAGGGAATGATGGTGAGCATTTAGATCTATTTGACATTATGGTCCCTTCATTAGGTTTTAGTTGTTTATTTGGTAGACAACTAACAGGTAAGCTAATAGCCAAATTAAAGAAAATAGTGTGTTTTACTCATATTGTGAATTTCTAACATTTAAAAGACAAGTATAATCTATTTATAATTTATCATAAATATGAATAAATTGGATTTGTTCCTTACATTTTTTTATTTCTTATACCATTATCGTATTTTAAAGAAATGATTCTTTCCATCTTTCCATTAAACATAAAATTTGTTTTATTTCTTTGTTCTCTCACCTCTCCCCTGCTTGGAAGTCTTTCTTTAATTTGCATTGCATTTTTATGTTTCCTTTAAAATATAACATATACCCACAAAAAGATAAGTTAATATCACCACACTCCTTACCAAAACTAGAGGAAATAAATCATATTTTATTTGTGCACTGTGCTCTAGAATTTTAGTTCTATCTTGTTTGAAAATCCAAAATTAATCATTATTTTTGTTTTTCAGTAGATGCCTAGTTTTCATTATGTTTATTTATTTATTTATTTTTTGCTCACAATTGCATCTGGTATTCCCTTCTCCTTTTTTCAATATCCTTTTTTATCTGAACATGTTTCCAAGAGGATCTGTGAACTGTAAACTCTTTTTGACTGAGTTTGAATTCACCCTCATTCTTGAATGACAGATTGCTGTGTAGAGAATTCTAGATTGACAGTTATTTTCCAACAGCACAGTGAGAATAATATTGTTTCACATTTCTGTTTTTGCTTTTTTAATTCTTATCTCAAACATTTGGTGTTCTATTATTTCACTAAGAATTTCTGAGTGTGGATTTAATTCCCTCTATCTTTCTCAAGACTTGGCATGCTTGTACAATCCAAGGATTCATTCTTTCATTGAATCTGGAGAATTCTCAAACATCATCTCTTTTATATTCATTCTCTCAATTGACATCTATATCGCCTTCTGAGTATTCGACAGATATTATTTCATTTTGCTTGTTTCTTTACTGCTCATTTATTTATTTACTTTTTTCTTCTCCATCTCTCTGCATTTCAAAGAGTTTTCTCATGTCTAACTTCAGTTTGGCTTTGTCGAATCTGCCGTTAAACTTACTAATTTTTTTTAAATGATTACATTTTCCTTTCTTAGAAGTTCTAGTAAGTACATTTAGAAAGTTGCTCTATTTTATTTTTATAGTATCTTCTTTTATTTTGATTGCATTCCTATTTTTATCCCTTTATTCATCTTAAACATATTTATAGTGTCTTTCAAATTGTCTTATTATCTCAAGTTCTTTGGACTATTCATCCTTCTGACTCTTCTGTTTGCATTTCCCTCATGACCTATGTGGTTTGCAAGTTTTCTTTGTGGGCCCAATACATTTGAAGATTACTTTTTCTGAAATATTTCTTTATCCTCCGTTTATGGAGGTGACTTTAGGGAACTAGGTGCATGGCTCACAGACTGTTTTTTGTGTTAAATTCTTAGTTTGGAGTTTCATGTTCAGTGTGCAGCATGTAAATTCTTCCCCTGTATTCATGGGTGCCATAGATTTGGGTCTAATATTGACTTGACATTTCCTCAGGTCTTTGGGTGAGGTATTTTTAGTCCCTCTTTTAGCAAAAAAGCAGCTATTCCAGAGTTTTTTTTAACTCAGAATCCTTAGTTCCAACTTCCTCTTCATACAGGCTGTGTCTCTTGTTCAAAGATGATGTTACAGCACTATCCCCTGACTATTAAAACCCATATTTTCATTGGGTGTCATTCCTGGCTACAGAAGCATCAGCATAGTGTATTAGAAAACTGAGTCACCTCAAAACAAGGTCAGGTGCAACTGACCTCAATTTGCAGTTGGTGTGGGATGGAAATAAAAGATTTGTCAGCCTTGACTCTCATCCAGCGATATTAGTTTATAAAATGTGAAAGATTTCTGAATAGTATGTTTTCACCTGTAAACCAGGTTTTTTGCTTCAACCTTAACATAAATGTTATGGGGAGTGCCTATTGCAAAACATTTAATGGCCTTTTTTGACTGACACTGATTTGTGCCTAGTCATCTTGGAAATTCACACATACTGTTTAGCTTTTTAAAAAATGGTATGTTCCTTGCAACTTTTTTTGTTCCACTTGTATATTCACTGTAATATTAATTATGACTTATCTGCAATAGTTTAATTTTTAAGTAAAAGAAAAATAGCCAGTTTTGGAAATCTCCTGTTTAGAATCCTAATGTTCTTCCCATGTTTTGAAAGTGATGTCTGACCTTTATTTCTTCAAACCGCTGAACAGTTTACATAACTTGGAGACAGAGTAAATTTTAATGTCAATGTCATGGCATCAATCTTTGAGGTTTATTTCAACAGCTCTTGAATAGGTAATCCTGTGAGTAAGATATTATGCAAATAATATTAGATAAGTCATTCACTCTTTTTATTAACTAACTATATTTTATTAACTAAAATAATTATAAGTTTTATATATAAATATATAAGTATATGTTATATATAATATATAAGTATATATAAATAATAATAATATAATATTATAATTTGCTGATATAATCATCAATAACAATAGCCATGGTAAAAATTTAGAACTATTTTCGAGTGGAATTAGAAGAAAAATACATTTTCTCATGTTTCATTAGATAAAAAGGAAGCAACCACATTACAGTTCTGATGAGTAACATTAATCTGCATAGAAAATTTCCCCTTAAACCTGCAATTCATTTTATAATGCTTTATGCTTAACTCTTAGAAAGGCTCTAAAATCTCCTTCTATGGCATGTGAGAAGACTGCAGCTAGAGAAGACCTGAGATTCCCAAAGTCCCACATTGGCCAGCAGGACAGCTGAGGCTGATGAAGATAGCACAGCACAAGGCATTAAAAGAATGCCATTCAGGCAGGTGTTATGTACTTTCAATAGCATCATTGGAGGAAATACCAACACCCAACAGGTAAATCACGTTCTGTGGTAAATCAGATTTCCAGATAAGAGGTAAGACTCACAAGATCAGTAGGAGTAAATCTATACATAAGGCAAATGCTAACAGCCATAAAATAGGAAATCGAAACTAAAACAATCATAGTACAGGAATTTGACACCTCATTTTCACCAATGGACAGATCATCCAAAATGAAAATAAATAAGGAAACACAAGCTTTAAATGGTACAATAAACAAGATGGACTTAATTGATATTTATAGGACATTCCATCCAAAAACAACAGAATACACGTTCTTCTCAAGTGCTTATGGAACATTCTCCAGGATAAGTCATATCTTGGGACACAAATCAAGCCTTGGTAAATTTAAGAAAATTGAAATTCTATCAAATATCTTTTCCAACCACAATGCTATGAGACTAGATATCAATTACAGGAAAAAATCTGTAAAAAATACAAACACATGGAGGTTAAATAATACACTACTTAATAACGAAGTGATCACTGAAGAAATCAAAGAGTAAATCAAAATATACCTAGAAACAAATGACAATTAAAATATGATGACCCAAAACCCATGGATGCAGTGAAAGCAATTCTAAGAGGGAAGTTTAGAGCAATACAATCCTACCTCAAGAAACAAGAAACATCTTAAATAAACAACCTATCTTTACACCTAAAGCAATTAGAGAAAGAAGAATAAAAAAACCTGAAAGTTAACAGAAGAAAAGAAATCATAAAGATCAAATCAGAAATAAATGGAAAAGAAATGAAAGAAACAATAGGAAAGATCAGTAGGGATAAAAGCTGGATCTTTGAGAAGGTAAATAAAATTGATAAACCATTAGCCAGACTTATCAAAAAAAGCAGGGAGAAGACTCAAATCAATAGAATTAGAAATGAAAAAGTAGAAGTAGCAACTGACACTGCAGAAATAAAAAGGATCATGAGAGATTACTACAAGCAACTATATGTCAATAAAATGGACAACCTGGAAGAAACAGACAAATTCTTAGAAAAATACAACCTTCTGAGACTGAACCATGAAGAAATAGAAGATATAAACAGACCAATCACAAGCAGAGAAATTGAGACTGTGATTAAAAATCATCCAACAAACAAATGTCCAGGACCAGATGGCTTCACAGACGAAACCTATCAAACATTTAGAGAAAAGCTAACACCTATCCTCTCAAATTCTTCCAAAATATAGCAGAGTGAGGAATACTCCCAAACTCATTCTACAAGGCCACCATCACCCTGATACCAAAAACAGACAAAGATGCCACAAAGAAAGAAACAGGCCAATATCACTAATGAACATAGATGCAAAAAACTTCAACAAAATACTAGCAAACAGAATCCAACAACACATTAAAAGGATCATACATCATGATCAAGTGGGATTTATCCCAGGAATGCAAGGATTCTTCAGTATACACAAATCAATCAATGTGATATGTCATATTAACAAAATGAAGGAGAAAAAGCATATGATCATCTAAACAGATGCAGAAAAAGCTTTTGACAAAATTCAACACCCATTTATGATAAAACCCCTCCAGAAACTAGACATAGAGGGAACTTACCTCAACATAATAAAGGCCATATATGACAAACCCAAAGCCAACATTGTTCTCAATGGTGAAAAACTGAAACCATTTCCTCTACGATCAGGAACAAGACAAGGTTGTCCACTCTCACCACTATTATTCAACATAGTTTGGGACATTTTAGTCACAGCAATCAGAGAAGAAAAAGAAATAAAAGGAATCCAAATAGGAAAAGAAGAAGTAAAGCTGTCACTGTTTGCAGATGACATGATACTACACATAGAGAATCCTAAATATGCTATCAGAAAACTACTACAGCTAATCAATGAATTTGGTAAAGTAGCAGGATACAAAATTAATGCACAGAAATCTCTTGCATTCCTATACACTAATGATGAAAAATCTGAAGCAGAAATTAAGGAAACACTCCCATTTACCACTGCAACAAAAAGAATAAAATACCTAGGAATAAACCTACCTAAGGAGACAAAAGACCTGTATGCAGGAAACTATAAGACACTGATGAAAGAAATTAAAGATGATACAAATAGATGGAGAGATATACCATGTTCTTGGATCAGAAGAATCAACATTGTGAAAATGACTCTACTACCCAAAGCAATCTACAGGTTCAGTGCAATCTGTATCAAACTACCAATGGCATTTTTCACAGAACTAGAACAAAAACTTTCACACTTTGTATGGAAACACTGAAAACTCCAAATAGCCAAAGCAATCTTGAGAACGAAAAATGGAGCTGGAGGAATCAGGCTCTGTGACTTCAGACTATACTGCAAAGCTACAGTAATCAAGACAGTATGGTACTGGCACAAAAACAAAAATATAGATCAATGGAACAGGACAGAAAGTCCAGAGATAAACCCACAAACATATGGTCACCTTATTTTTGATAAAGGAGGCAGGAATATACAATGGAGGAAAGACAGCCTCTTCAATAAGTGGTGCTGGGAAAACTGGACAGCTACATGTAAAAGAATGAAATTAAAACACTCCCTAACACCATACACAAAAATAAACACAAAATGGATTAAAGACCTAAATGTAAGGCCAGACACTATCAAACTCTTAGAGGAAAACATAGGCAGAACACTATATGACATAAATCACAGCAAGATCCTTTTTGACCCACCTCCTAGAAAAATGAAAGTAAAAGGAAAAGTAAGCAAATGGTGCCTAATGAAACTTAAAAGCTTTTGCACAACAAAGGGAATGATAAACAAGATGAAAAAACAACCCTCAGAGTGGGAGAAAATATTTGCAAATGAAGCAACTGACGAAGGATTAACCTGCAAAATTTACAAGCAGCTCATGCAGCTCAATGTCAAAAAGCAACTCAATTCAAAAATGGGCAGAAGAACTAAATAGACATTTCTCCAAAGAAGATATACAGACTGCCAAAAAACACATGAAAGAATGCTCAGCATCACTAATCATTAGAGAAATGCAAATCAAAACTACATTGAGGTATCACCTCACACCAGTCAGAATGGCCATCATCAAAATATCTACAAACAATAAATGTTGGAGAGGTTGTGGAGAAAAGGGAACCCTCTTGCACTGTTGGTGGGAATGTAAATTGATACAGCCACTACTGGAGAACAGTATAGAAGTTCCTTAGAAAACCAAAAATAGAACTACCATACGACCCAGCAATCCCGCTACTGGGCATATACCCTGAGAAAACCATAATTCAAAAAGAGTCATGTACCACAATGTTCATTGCAGCACTATTTACAATAGCCAGACATGGAAGCAACCTAAGTGTCCATCAGCAGGTGAATGGATAAAGAAGATGTGGCACATATATACAATGGAATATTACTCAGCCATAAAAGGAAATGAAATTGAGTTATTTGTAGTGAAGTGGATGGACTTAGAGTCTTTCATGCAGCATGAAGTAAGTCAGAAAGAGAAAAACAAATAGCATATACTAACACATATATATAGAATCTTAAAAAAAAAAAAAAGGTTGTGAAGAACCTAGGGACAGGACAGGAATAAACATGCAGACATAGAGAATTCACTTGAGGACACACGGTGGGGAAAAGGTAAGCTGGGACGAAGTGAGAGAGTGTCATGGACTTATAAATACTACCAAATCTAAAATAGATAGCTAGTGGGAAGCAGATGCATAGCACAGGGAGATCAGCTAGGTGTTTTGTGACCACCTAGAAGGGAGGAATAGGGAAGGTGGGAGGGAGATGCAAGAGGGAGGATATATGGGGATATATGTATATGTATAGCTGATTCATTTTGTTATAAAGCAGAAACTAACACACCATTGTAAAGCAATTATACTCCAAAAAAGATGTTAAAAAAAAGACTCACAAGATCAGAAATAGAAGCAAAAAACAAAAACAAAAACAAGCCTTCATATTCCAGTCATTGGCTTTTTTAGCGTTTGATTTTTATTTCTGTTGCAGAGATACTCTGATACACCAAGAATTGTAATAAGACAAAACTAATAGTGCAGCAGATGACATTGTGATTTCCTTAATCCTTCTAGCAACTCTACAAAGTCTTTAATAATACCTCTTTTAATGCAGAGAAATGGAGGTTCACAGGTTAAATAACTTTCCCAATATCTCAAAGTGTGACGTGACTACAAATCTATCACTAGACTTCTAGAACAGTTTGGTCATTTATCGATCTTGGTCTAAGGATGTAAAACAGGAAATGGTTTTGCCTGAAATGTTTTGAAAAAAAAGTAGGGATTAGGAAATCCATTAGAAAGAGTCATGGAAGCATTTCATAGACCGTGATAGAAATATTACTGAAGCACAATTGTTAAAAAAGACTAATTATTTGGTTCATCAATTCTGGAGAGCAGAACATTTACTCTGGTAGTCAGAGGTAGTCCAAGCACCCATCTCTAACAATATCAGAAAACTCAGTACTTTAAAAACATAGCAAGGTTTTATTGGAAGTGTAAGAACCCACATTTCAGAATAAATTATGCACAGATATCCTCAATAAACGACAAGGGACATAGTTCTCATACAAACTTTAGTGTATCCTTCCTAAGAAACAGATAAGAGCAAGAAATCCCACTTAAATATTCTGTGTTCCTGTCTTTCCAAAGCCTTTTCTCATGCTCATTTTGCTTCACTTTTGTCTCACAGTTATGGACAATACAATTTTTCATTCTCTTGTGTTAAGTCTCTTATGTGTTAAGTCTCTCTTATGATTGGTTGATCATTCTTGGTTTTTGTTTGAATTTCTAAGGAACTTGTTTTTGCCAATAAGATTCCCTGTAACTTCGGTTCAGCCCATGTAAGCAGTCCTCTTGTGTGATGGCTTCTGGCTGGTTGTAGCAAAAGAGACTTTCAAACATTCATGTGGGAATTTGCAAGCATTTCCTACTCAGGTCAATTCCGAAAACAAGTTCCCATGTGGGAAGGTATATGGAGACCACCACATTTCCTCCGTTCTTGTGGGTTATCATCACACATCCCCTCAGCCTCAACCTTTCCACAGCAGCTCTGTGAGTGATCTTCCTGTTTCAAGTTAACTATCACATAGTTAACTTGAAGTGTAGTTTAAGCTACATTTCTGAATTAAAGAACATTAGTCTCCAAAGTATATTATCAACTGAAGTCTAGTATATTAACTGATTAAATGGGGGCTCAACAACCATTTAGAAGCAGTGTACAAAGGTTTGACCCTTAGTTCTTCAGGAATAAAAGGGGAAAGGGCCTTAGGGTTGACCTATTAAGCTGGAACAGAGAATTCCTGCTTTGTATAAGTGGGGGTTGGATCATCACGTGTGCGTTTCTGTGTGTATGTATGTGTGTGTGTGTGTGTGTGTGAGAAAGAGAGAGAGAGAGAGAGAGAGAGAGAGAGAGAGAGAGAGAGAGCCATTGTCACAGGAAGAAGGGTTTGGTCATGACTTTCAATGAGTAGGAAAATGTTGGCTGGAAGAATTGTATTCTCCATCATGACCCCAAGATTTCTGTGGAATATCGTGTATATATCTCTGTATTTCAACACTGCCTCTCTCTATTGTAATCTCACTAAATCAGATATAATTACTCTGGAATTGGGGAGAAGTAAGCCTAGGAAAACTATCAATTTAATCCCCATCCACGGAGTAATTTAAGATCGTTCTTTTGTGCCATTCTGAGTGTAAAATATTGCAGTTTACATTTTATTTATGGAAATACAAGTGTGCTAGCAATTCTCTTCACATAAAACAAATGTGCTTTCAGGAAAACATATACTTCCCATGTACCCATTTATAGATATATGATTTCTCTTGGAAGCTGGAAATATTTCCAATTTTTTTCTCTCAAATCCCCTTAGAGTTCATTATCTTCTTACTGTTTTTATAAAAAATTAGAAGTATGTGATACAGGTTGCTAACTCAATTAAGGCACTTGGCTTTGCAACTTGAATCTCTCGTTACTAATAAGTAGGATTTTTAGACTTTCCTTTATATCTTCCAATAAAACAGTACCTTTGAGTAAACTTTCAGGGTTGAAACTCTGTGTCTATTTTTAATCAAGGATAAATGTGATCATTTAAACATGTCAATAAGATGAACTCTATGCATGTATTAAAATAGATGGAAATGTCTTCTTTTCTCATTACAGTGCTCCATGATTTACTATCAAATATTTAAACGTTCTACAGACTTTTGTAAGTGATTTCAAATTCCCCAAATTCATTGGGGACATGATGAGTGACGTGCACATAAATCATCTATGATATTCCAACTTGGCTTAGGTTTCCATGTTGAAAAACCTGAAGAAGTTTGGTTATCCATCCAATTAGATGTGGTAATGGCAGGGAAAGAAGAAGGGGGAGTGTGTCAAATGAGTGCATTGACTTTTCCCTTTGGAATTTCATGTTCCCCTTATTTGATCTGATACAGTGTTATGGACTTCCTTTCAGGAGAAGCACATCTGCTTCCCTCCTCGCTCCCCAGTCAAGGCCAGGTTCCTCACTTAACTTTTAGCATTTAATCCAAGACTAATCATGTCTAAGAATCAGGTTCTACCTGAAGGAGTACCTGGAAGCCTCCAGGGTGGGACAGAGTACAGCCCCTTTTGTTTTACACACCCAGGACTAATTGCCTTAACTTTTGGCTGGGTTCAAACTCAGATTTCTCATTTATAATGTCAGGTTGTCCAAGCTCTTTCCTGACTTTCCTCTCCTCTTGCTTTCCTTCACTTTCTCACTTCTGTTTTTTTCTTCTCCCTTCCTCCCCCACAAAATATGTATTGAGTACTCCATGTTTTAACAAATGAGATATGCCACTACCTCCCAGACTCTTTCCTTCTTTTATTTATTTTATTTTTTATTGAAGTATAATTGATTTACAATGTCATGTTAGTTTCAGTTGTACAGCACAGTGATTCAGTTATATATTTTTTTATTTTTCAGATTATTTTCCCTTATAGGTTACTACAAAATATTGAGTATAGTTCCCTGTGCTATACAGTAGGTCCTTGTTGGTTATCTATTTTATATACAGTAGTGTGTATATGTTAATCCCAACCTCCTAGTTTATCCCTCCCTCCCCCTATCCCCTTTGGTAACCATACATTTGTTTTCTATGTCTGTGAATCTATTTCTGTTTTGTAAATAAGTTCATTCAGATGCTTACTTCTTCCCTCCAAGCCCCTCAAATAAATATGGTCAGTCAGCTACTTCACATATTCAAAGATATGGAGCAAAGTCTTCAATTGTAGTAAACCAACGTATTTTCTTTCATGATTTTATGATACATTAGCTGTTAACCCTTCTGAGAGAGAATGACAGCTGCTACTCTCAGGATCCCTGTAGAAAGAAGAGTTAAATCACATAAGGACAAAATGATTTAAAGACTTAGGACTCTGCAGGGGAAATGAAATTGCAGTGCTTTTGTTTTTCTGTTCTTTATCTTAAGAAATCTTCATTTTATTCTACAGGAATTTTTAGAAATGTCAGTTCTCCCCAGACTTGAATTAACAAAAAGCCAGTATACTATGGAGACAGAGCCTAAATAATGTGCTTCAGGAAATCACTATCCAATCCTATCAAGATGCCTACCTTCCCCACAGAACACTCTGCCCTCCAGTCTACACTCATCTTAGGCAGGATATAAAAAGCTTCATTTCTTTTTAGTGGTTGGTCTGTGGAAAATTGTATCTTATTGTTTTAAGCAGTGATCCATAGGCAATGAGTGCAGCATTTAAGTCAGCCCTGGGAAGTGGTTGAGTCTTGCTTTCTGTGCTCTATGTAAGGAAAGTTTTACATGGCCTGCAGAACTCCCGAAATCCAGAAGGAGAGCACGGATGGTGCCATTACTGTCTGATTTCAGCTGAATGGAACCATCTCTGCATGAGATTGGACATGAATAAATCCAGGCTGTTCTCCACTTTCCAGCTGCAACTCAGCTCAGTCTTGGTGTGAAATGAGGTATTTATTTTCTCTCTTATTCTCTCACTGTAGAAATTACTTTCATATGAATCATGCATATGCATCTCCTTGTACCATTTCAGATGCTTTTTGTCTGCCCCACTCTATCCATATCCAAAGGCATAGTCACTGGCTGAAAGACCCGTGGTAGGGTGGAGAGGAGAAAGTTCTAGAATTTTCCATGGACTCAGTACTGGATTTTCAGACAGGCTGTTTCCCCTGATGACAGCAGACTTGACTGAATGATGAACAATCTCTTTCAGACATTTATCTATGCAGGAACCCAAAGTTTAGTTTAAGTAATATTTCTCCAGGGACAGGTAAAGGACTTACTTATTTCTGGAAAAATTCTACAGTGAGAGCAATTTGTCTGGTGTGCATTTTCTCTGCCAGCCCCACACACCAAATGTTTTAAGAATCCTGGTGTCCAGCAAATACATCAGAGTCTCTAAGGATGAAATTCAAGTATACACATGTTTAAAGCTCCCCAGCTGATTCCATTGTGCAGGCAAATTTAAGAAATAACGTGTGAAGGAATTTCAGGCATTTGCAATTAGATGTGGATGTATCGTGAAGGGACATATAAAATTTTCTGGAGAAGTTGAACTCATAATATTTCAACAAGTGTTTACTCCGCTTAGAATATAGCTGATATCCCTGCCTTGACAGGAGCTTACTCCTTGTTACATCCTTCACAGTTTAGAATCTTGCCCTTTTCTTTACTAGACTTGTAACTTGACTCCATGAGAACCTAGAGAAAATAGTTCTAAAATGTCAGTTTGTCAGTTTGTTAATATACCATTAATGTGTCATAGCCCTTTCTATTGACAAGGGTGTTTGTGTCTCCTATACTAGGGCTTGTGAAATATGAAATTAAAGCAGAGATAAAGAGAGAGATACTTTAAAATAACTTTCATCCAAGAGATGGTGAGGCTTAATAATCCAGCGCTATCTCCCCTAAAAGAAAGTGTTTTATAAGGTCTAGGTTGCTTATGACTGCTGGTTTATCTTTCTCTTGAGATGCCATAAAAATTTGCCATCTCTCTCTATGTTTTAGTGGCATTCCGTTCCCAATTTTAAAAGTATTGATAGACTCACATAAATAGAGAACAGACTTGTAGTTGCCAGGGGGAGGCGAGGTGGAGGAGGGATGGGTTGGGAGTTTGGGATTAGCAGATGCAAACTATCATACAGAAAATAGATAAAGGACAATGTCTTATGGTATAACACAGGGAACAATATTCAATATCCTGTGATAAACCATAATGGAAAAGAATATGAAAAAGAATATAAATATATGCATAACTGTATCATTTTGCTGTACAGCAGAAACTAACACAATATTGTAAACCAACTATACTCCAATAAAATAAATTATTTTTAAAAGTATTGATAAAAGCATCACCCTCGGGGGGGGGGGAACCTTGAAGAGGGGGAAGAGTAAGACGCGGATATCACCTTCCTCCCCACAGATACACCAGAAATACATCTACGCGTGGAACAACTCCTACAGAACACCTACTGAAGGCTGGCAGAAGACCTCAGACCTCCCAAAAGGCAAGAAACTCCCCCACGTACCTGGGTAGGGCAAAAGAAAAAAGAAAAAACAGAGACAAAAGAATAGGGACAGCACCTGCACCAGTGGGAGGGAGCTGTGAAGGAGGAAAAGTTTCCACACACTAGGAAGCCCCTTTGCGGGCGGAGACTGCGGGAGGAGGCGAGGGGAGCTTCGAAGCCGCGGAGGAGTGCACAGCAACGGTGCGGAGGGCAAAGCGGGGAGATTCCCGCACAGAGGATCAGTGCCAACCGGCACTCACCAGCCCGAGAGGCTTGTCTGCTCACCCGCCGGGGCGGGCGGGGCTGCGAGCTGAGACTCGGGTTTCGGTTTCGGTCGGAGCGCAGGGACAGGACTGGGGTTGGCGGCTTGAACATAGCCTGAAGGGGTTAGTGAACCACGACTAGCCGGGAGGGAGTCCGGGGAAAAGTCTGCACCTGCCGAAGAGGCAAGAGACTTTTTCTTCCCTCTTTGTTTCCTGGTGCGCGAGGAGAGGGGTTTAAGAGCGCTGCTTAAAGGAACTCCAGAGACGGGCACGAGCCGCGGCTAAAAGCGCGGACCCCAGAGACGGGCGCGAGCCGCGGCTAAAAGCACAGACCCCAGGGACGGGCGGGAGACGCTAAGGCTGCTGCTGCCGCCACCAAGGGCCCTGTGTGCGAGCACAGGTCACTATCGACACCCCTCTTCCGCGGAGCCTGTGCAGCCCGCCACTGCCAGGTTCCCGGGATCCACGGACAACTTCCCGGGAGAACGCACGGCGAGCCTCAGTCTGCTGCAACGTCATGGCGGCCTCTGCCACCGCAGGCCCGCCCCGCACGCAGTGCCCCTCCCCCCCCCCCCCCCCCCCGGGGCCTGAGTGCGCCAGAGCCCCCGAATCAGCGGCTCCTTTAACCCCCGTCCTGTCTGAGCAAAAAACAGACGCCCTCCAGCGACCTACACGCAGAGGCAGGGCCAAATCCAAAGCTGAGCCGCTGTGAGCTGTGAGAACAAAGAAGAGAAAGGGAAATCTCTCCCAGAAGCCTCAGAAACAGCGGATTAAAGCTCCACAATCAACTTGATGTACCCTGCATGTGTGGAATACATGAATAGAAAACGAATCATCCCAAATTGAGGAGGTGGGCTTCGAGAGCAAGATCTATGAATTTTTTCCCTTTTTCATCTTTTTATGAATGTGTATGTGTATGTTTCTGTGTGAGATCTTGTCTGTATAGAGTTCTATCCGTCCATGGTTTTTTTTTTTAATTTTTTTCTTAATAATTAATTTTAATAACTTTATTATACTTTACCTTTTTTCTTTCTTTCTTTCTTTCTTTCTTTCTTTCTTTCTTTCTTTCTTTCTTTCTTTCTTTCTTTCTTTCTTTCTTTCCCTCCTTTAGACAACGAATCATCCCAAATTGAGGAGGTGGTCTCTGAGAGCAAGATTTATGATTTTTTCCCCTTTACCTCTTTTTGTGAGGGTGTATGTGTATGCTTCTGTGTAAGATTTTGTCTGTATAGCTTTGCTTCCAACATTTGTCCTAAGGTTCTATCCGTCCCTTTTTTTTTTTTCTAAATAAGTATTCTTTAATTCAATAACTTTATTATACTTTATTTTATTTTACTGTATCTTCTTTCTTTCTGTCTTTTTTCTTCTTTCCCTCCTTCCTTCCTTCCTTCCTCCCTCCCTCCCTCCCTCCTTTCTTTCGTTCTTGCCTTCTTTCCTTCTTTGCCTTTCTTTCTTTCTTTCTTCGTTCGTTCCTTCCTTCCTTCCTTCCTCCCCTCCTTTCTTTCTTTCTTTCTTCATACTTCTACTAATTCCCTCTATTTTTTCTCCCTTTTATTCAGAGCCGTGTGGATGAAAGACTCTTGGTGCTCCAGCCAAGAGTCAGGGCTCTGCCTCTGAGGTAGGAGAGCCAACTTCAGGACACTGGTCAACAAGAGACCTCCCAGCTCCACATAATATCAAACGGCGAAAATCTCCCAGAGACCTCCATCTTAACACCAGCACCCAGCTTCACTCAACGACCAGCAAGCTACAGTGCTGGACAACCTATGCCAAACAACTAGCAAAACAGGAACACAAACCCACCCATTAGCAGAGAGGCTGCCTAAAATCATAGTAAGGCCACAGACACCCCAAAACACACCACCAGACGTGCACCTGCCCACTAGAGAGACAAGATCCAGCCTCATCCACCACAACACAGGCACTAATCCCCTCCACCAGGAAGCCTACAGAACCCACTGAACCAACCTTAGCCACTGGAGACAGACATCAAAAACAGCGGGAACTATGAACCTGCAGCCTGCAAAAAGAGACCCCAAACACAGTAAGATAAGGAAAATGAGAAGACAGAAAAGCACATAGTAGATAAAGGAGCAAGATAAAAACCCACCAGACCTAACAAATGAAGAGGAAATAGGCAGTCTACCTGAAAAAGAATTCAGAATAATGATAGTAAGGATGATCCAAAATCTTGGAAGTAGAATGGACAAAATGCAAGAAACAGTTAACAAGGACCTAGAAGATATAAAGATGAAACAAGCAACGATGAACAACACAATAAATGAAATTAAAAGTACTCTAGATGGGATCAATAGCAGAATAACTGAGGCAGAAGAACGGATAAGTGACCTGGAAGATAAAATAGTGGAAATAACTACTGCAGAGCAGAATAAAGAAAAAAGAATGAAAAGAACTGAGGACAGTCTCAGAGACCTCTGGGACAACATTAAACGCACCAACATTCGAATTATAGGGGTTCCAGAAGAAGAAGAGAAAAAGAAAGGGACTGAGAAAATATTTGAAGAGATTATAGTTGAAAACTTCCCTAATATGGGAAAGGAAATAGTTAATCAAGTCCAGGAAGCACAGAGAGTCCCATACAGGATAAATACAAGGAGAAATACGCCAAGACACATATTAATCAAACTGTCAAAAATTAAATACAAAGAAAGCATATTAAAAGCAGCAAGGGAAAAACAACAAATAACACACAAGGGAATCCCCATAAGGTTAACAGCTGATCTCTCAGCAGAAACCCTACAAGCCAGAAGGGAGTGGCAGGACATACTGAAAGTGATGAAGGAGAAAAACCTGCAACCAAGACTACTCTACCCAGCAAGGATCTCATTCAGATTTGATTGAGAAATTAAAACCTTTACAGACAAGCAAAAGTTGAGAGAGTTCAGCACCACCAAACCAGCTTTACAACAAATGCTAAATGAACTTCTCTAGACAAGAAACACAAGAGAAGGAACAGACCTATAATAACGAACCCAAAACAATTTAGAAAATAGGAATAGGAACATACATATCGATAATTACCTTAAATGTAAATGGACTAAATGCTCCCACCAAAAGACACAGATTAGCTGAATGGATACAAAAACAAGACCCTTACATATGCTGTCTACAAGAGACCCACTTCAGACCTAGAGATACATACAGACTGAAAGTAAGGGGATGGAAAAAGATATTCCATGCAAATGGAAACCAAAAGAAAGCTGGAGTAGCAATTCTCATATCAGAAAAAATAGACTTTAAAATAAGGACTATTAGAAGAGACAAAGAAGGACACTACATAATGATCAAGGGATTGATCCAAGAAGAAGATATAACAATTATAAATATTTATGCACCCAACATAGGAGCACCTCAATACATAAGGCAAATACTAACAGCCATAAAAGGGGAAATTGATTGTAACACATTCATACTAGGGGACTTTAACACCCCACTTTCACCCATGGACAGATCATCCAAAATGAAAATAAATAAGGGAACACAAGCTTTAAATGATACATTAAAGAAGATGGACTTAATTGATATTTATAGGACACTCCATCCAAAAACAACAGAATACACATTTTTCTCAAGTGCTTATGGAACATTCTCCAGGATAGATCATATCTTGGGTCACAAATCAAGCCTTGGTAAATTTAAGAAAATTGAAATTGTATCAAGTATCTTTTCCAACCACAACGCCATGAGACTAGATATCAATTACAGGAAAAGATCTGTAAAAAAATACAAACACATGGAGGACAAACAATACACAACTTAATAATGAAGTGATTACTGAAGAAATCAAAGAAGAAATCAAAAAATATCTAGAAACAAATGACCATGCAGACACAATGACCCAAAACCTGTGGGATGCAGCAAAAGCAGTTTTAACGGGGAATTCTGCAGCAATACAAGCCCACCTTAAGAAGCAGGAAACATCTCGAATAAACAACCTAACCTTGCACCTCAAGCAATTAGAGAAAGAATAACAAAAAAAAACCCAAAGCTAGCAGAAGGAAAGAAATCATAAAAATCAGATCAGAAATAAATGAAAAAGAAATGAAGGAAACAATAGCAAAAATCAATAAAATTAAAAGCTGGTTCTTTGAGAAAATATACAAAATAGATAAACCACTAGCCAGACTCATCAAGAAAAAAAGGGAGAAGACTCAAATCAATAGAATTAGAAATGAAAAAGGAGAAGTAACAACAGACACTGCAGAAATAAAAAAGATCATGAGAGATTACTACAAGCAACTCTATGCCAATAAAATGGACAATCTGGAAGAAATGGACAAATTCTTAGAAATGCACCACCTGCCAAGACTGAATCAGGAAGAAATAGAAAATATGAACAGACCAATCACAAGCACTGAAAGTGAAACTGTGATTAAAAATCTTCCAACAAACAAAAGCCCAGGACCAGATGGCTTCACAGGCGAATTCTATCAAACATTTAGAGAAGAGATAACACCTATCCTTCTCAAACTCTTCCAAAATATAGCAGAGGGAGGAACACTCCCAAATTCCTTCTACGAGGCCATCATCACCTTGATACCAAAACCAGACAAGGATGTCACAAAGAAAGAAAACTACAGGCCAATATCACTGATGAACATAGATGCAAAAATCCTCAACAAAATACTAGCAAACAGAATCCAACAGCACATTAAAAGGATCATACACCATGATCAAGTGGGGTTTATTCCAGGAATGCAAGGATTCTTCAATATACGCAAATCTTTCAATGTGATAAACCATATTAACAAACTGAAGGAGAAAAACCATATAATCATCTCAATAGATGCAGAGAAAGCTTTTGACAAAATTCAACACCCATTTATGATAAAAACCCTGCAGAAAGTAGGCATAGAGGGAACTTTCCTCAACATAATAAAGGCCATATATGACAAGCCCACAGCCAACATCATCCTCAATGGTGAAAAACTGAAAGCATTTCCACTAAGATCAGGAACAAGAAAAGGTTGCCCACTCTAACCACTGTTATTCAACATAGTTTTGGAAGTTTTAGCCACAGCAATCAGAAACGAATAAGAAATAAAAGGAATCCAAATCGGAAAAGAAGAAGTAAAGCTGTCACTGTTTGCAGATGACATGATACTATACATAGAGAATCCTAAAGTTGCTACCAGAAAACTACTAGAGCTAATCAATGAATTCGGTAAAGTAGCAGGATACAAAATTAATGCACAGAAATCTCTGGCATTACTATATATTAATGATGAAAAATCTGAAATGGAAATCAAGAAAACACTCCCATTTACCATTGCAACAAAACGAATAAAATATCTAGGAATAAACCTACCTAAGGAGACAAAAGACCTGTATGCAGAAAATTATAAGACACTGATGAAAGAAATTAAAGAAGATACAAATAGATGGAGAGATATACCATGTTCTTGGATTGGAAGAATCAACATTGTGAAAATGACTCTACTACCCAAAACAATCTATAGATTCAATGCAATCCCTATCAAACTACCACTGGCATTTTTCACAGAACTAGAACAAAAAATTTCGCAATTTGTATGGAAACACAAAAGACCCTGAATAGCCAAAGCAATCTTGAGAACGAAAAAAGGAGCTGGAGGAATCAGGCTCCCTGACTTCAGACTATACTACAAAGCTACAGTAATCAAGACAGTATGGTACTGACACAAAAACAGAAAGATAGATCAATGGAACAAGATAGAAAGCCCAGAGATAAACCCACGCACATATGGACACCTTATCTTTGATAAAGGTGGCAGGAATGTACAGTGGAGAAAGGACAGCCTCTTCAATAAGTGGTGCTGGGAAAACTGGACAGATACATGTAAAAGTATGAGATTAGATCACTCCCTAACACCATACACAAAAATAAGCTCAAAATGGATTAAAGACCTAAATGTAAGGCCAGAAGCTATCAAACTCTTAGAGGAAACCATAGGCGGAACACTCTATGACATAAATCACAGCAAGATCCTTTCTGACCCACCTCCTAGAGTAATGGAAATAAAAACAAAAATAAACAAATGGGACCTAATGAAACTTAAAAGCTTCTGCACAGCAAAGGAAACCATAAGCAAGACCAAAAGACAACCCTCAGAATGGGAGAAAATATTTGCAAATGAAGCAACTGACAAAGGATTAATCTCCAGAATTTACAAGCAGCTCAATAACAATAAACAAACAGCCCAATCCAAAAATGGGCAGAAGACCTAAATAGACATTTCTCCAAAGAAGATATACAGACTACCAACAAACACATGAAAGAATGCTCAACATCATTAATCATTAGAGAAATGCAAATCAAAACTACAATGAGATATCATCTCACACCAGTCAGAATGGCCATCGTCAAAAAATCTAGAATCAATAAATGCTGGAGAGGGTGTGGAGAAAAGGGAACACTCTTGCACTGCTGGTGGGAATGTGAATTGGTACAGCCACTATGGAGAACAGTATGGAGGTTCCTTAAAAAACTACAAATAGCACTACCATATGACCCAGCAATCCCACTACTGGGTATATACCCTGAGAAAACCAAAATCCAAAAAGATTCATGTACCAAAATATTCATTGCAGCTCTATTTACAATAGCCTGGAGATGGAAACAACCTAAGTGCCCATCATTGTATGAATGGATAAAGAAGATGTGACACATATATACAATGGAATATTACTCAGCCATAAAAAGAAACGAAATTGAGCTATTTGTAATGAGGTGGATAGACCTAGAGTCTGTCATACAGAGTAAAGTAAGTCAGAAAGAAAAAGACAAATACCGTATGCTAACACATATATATGGAATTTAAGAAGAAAAAAAAAGTCATGAAGAACCCAGGGGTAAGACAGGAATAAAGACACTGACCTACTGGTGAACGGACTTGAGGATATGGGGAGGGGGAAGGGTGAGCTGTGACAGGGCGAGAGAGAGTCATGGACATATACACACTACCAAACGTAAGGTAGATAGCTAGTGGGAAGCAGCCACATGGCACAGGGATATCGGCTCCTTGCTTTGTGACCGCCTGGATGGGTGGGATAGGGAGCGTGGGAGGGAGGGAGACGCAAGTGGGAAGAGATATGGGAACATATGTATATGTATAACTGATTCACTTTGTTATAAAGCAGAAACTAACACACCATTGTAAAGCAATTATACCCCAATAAAGATGTTATAAAAAAAAAATCATCACCCTCAATGCCTAACTGCCTGTATAATATTCCCTTTCACCCTACAGATGGCTCTTAGTTTTATTTGGCTGCCATAACAAAGTACCACAAACTGTGGCTTACAACAATGGAA
Organism: Orcinus orca; assembly: GCF_937001465.1. NCBI lineage: Eukaryota > Metazoa > Chordata > Mammalia > Artiodactyla > Delphinidae > Orcinus > Orcinus orca. Next base: position 13,770,790 of record NC_064565.1, on the reverse strand, counting down.
ATTTATTCTTTCACAATTCTGGAACCTAACAATCAAAATTGTAGCGTTGGCAGCGCCATGCTTCTTCTGTAGCCTCCAGCAAAGTATTGTTTCCTACCTCTTCTAGCTTCTGGTAGATTCTTTAACGTGCAGACACTTTACTCCAATCTCTGTCTCCATCTTCACATGGCACTCTCCTCTATGTTTTTATGTGTCTCCATTTCTTTCTTCTTATCAGTCATTATATTAGGGCCCAACATAATCCATCTTTTAACTTAACTAATATCTGCAAAGACTCTACTTCAAAATAATGCTATATTCTGAGATTCCTGCTGGAAGTGAATGGGGGTAGAGGGATTCTATTCAACCCAGCATAAAGATAGTCTATGCAATTTATCTTTCTTGAGACTGAGTTGCACCTTGTGGGACTCCTGGGTACAAAATCCTTTTTGTGTCCTCTTCCCTGAGTTCCAAAGAGCAGGTTCAAACATTTCCTAATCAAGGAAGGGAGGGGATGCAGAGACAAGGGAGGAGCAGTCAAGAAACAATAGTGCAGCCTTGGGGCAGGGTCCTGGTTCCCCCTTAAGGGATACACATAACAATATCTTTGAGTTGTTTTGCAGTTACTGAAAACCCCACTGGATTGGAGAAGTTAATTGTATTCTGCCCACAAGCACATAGACCCCAGACCAGTTGGAACCAGAAGTCTTATGATGTTGACTCCCAATTACCTCACCACAAACCAGTCAGAAGAATGTCCATGAGCTGATCACACCTTCCTCCTTGAACCATTACTATAAAACTCCTCACTACCCGCTCCAGGTCGGAACACACAGCTTTGAGGGCATTGGCCTACTGTGGGCTCCTTTGCCTTGCAAAGCAATAAAGCTATTATTTTCTACTTCACCCAAAACTCTGTCTCCGAGATTTAATTTGGTAGAGAGGCCAAATTCAGCTTCAAATTTGGACAATATTCTATTTCAAGAGACATTCACACAGGGTGATTGAATTTAAAACATGTCCATTCACATCACTGTACTAAGTGGAGAGAAAAGCATTTGAGGATGAAGAAAAAAATAGTGGTTAGTTTCTCCTTGTGGCCAAGACTATAATATAGAACTACTAGATACTGTATATTAAAGATCACAACAACAAGATAAACTTGGGAGGATCTTCTCTGAGGTTATGAAAATGTGAAGCTATAATCAAAAGCATTTAGGAAACTGCAATAAACTTTCTCTGATAGAAGCGAATTTAATCAGATGGTGGTGTATTGTGCAGAAACACCCTCTACCTCACTGTCTGTTTTTTTCTTTTTCAGTATTTAACATCCTTCACTTGGATCTGCCACTGTTCATGGAAGGTTCTGGTTACAGAAGTCAAGGGGTAAACTTCTAACCTCTGTGCTTACACAAGGCATTCTCTTGTCACAAACATGATGCTAGGTGGCTTCCAGCCATTTCTGCATGAATCCCCTGCCATTTACCCATCTACCGAAATTTAAAGAATCAGACAGAGAACTACAAGATCAAGAAACCAGATTTTTGTGTGTTGTGGTGGGACATTCTTTGCTCTGATATATGTACCCTTAAACCAATCTTGTTATTTGGGTTACAATTTAATGATGTGTTCTTTTGCAAAAATGATCTTTTTTTAATAGGCCCAACTGGACCATTTGTCTATTCAATATCTTTCAGCATCTTGTCAAACCCTGAGAGTTCATTAAACTTTCATAGACTTGCTGATTGACAGGCAAGGCAAAAAAGACCCTATAGGTCACTAAACATGGAGAACTTGATCAAGCCTTTGGATATCCCCAAATCCTTGCTCTGTAGGGAGCCACAGGCAATGCTGAAAGTGGAAGTGGCTTTAGCTCCTTTTCTACTGGACCATGTGACCTAGAGCAAATCAGTTAACATCTTGACTTCAGTTGCTTTTTTGTAAAATGTACAATAGAACACAATAAAACATGGTAAAATGCAGTCGTTTATCTGCTAAAGAGTGGTAATAGCTCCCTGGTTTTGAAGCTCTATTATAGGAGGACCTTGTGCTAGATGTATTTTCCCAAACTATTTTATTTACTCTTTACATTAATCTTTAGGTTAGGTGTTATTAGCAACAATTTGAAGATGACAAAACAGGATTCATATGAGTTGAGTAGCTTATCCAAAATGAACAAGGTGTAAGGAAAACATTCAGGATTCAGACGTAGTTCACTGACTCCAAAGTCTATTCTCCTTTGGTACCCAATGCTGTCCTTATAGGACTTGGGCTAGATGATCTCTTGAGGTGCTTTCTAACCCCAACATCTATAATACTCTAGTGTGATACTTGGTACAGCAAAGAGGGTTGATTTTTGGTACACAGCTGAGGACCGTTTGCGATGGGCACAGTCTATTTTTATTACCCTTGTCTTCTCTGAGAAAGAAGAATTCAGGGATACAGGATGACCTTACAGCATCTCTCCTTTATCCATTGCCTTCCTGATGCTGCCAATAATATTAATGTCTATTCTCTATCTTTCTCACCTGATTTCCCTCTACCCTTCACCTCTTTCCCACAAATGTGAAAATGGCAGCTCTCACTTAACTGTTCATTGGTGTCTGTCTTGTCTAGAAAAAGTCAGGGAAATAGTACCTTTTATGTAGTGTTTCATGGAGTAAAGAAAATAATACTCATTGACTGCCAACTCATTAGGTATTCTGTTAGAATCATTTCATATATAATTTCACCTAATTGGCAGCAGCAAAACCACTAGCTAACTTTGTGAAAATGCGTTTTCTGAAGGTAACTACAACCTACAAGCCTGTATATACACAGAATCCAGAAAAGACAACCAGAAACATTATTTTTGTGACTCGGCTGCCACCCACAAGTTCTACCCCTCTTCCCCCAAGTTAGGTGTTCTTTTTCCAGATGGAAGGACTGAAGTCCAAAGAATTTAAATATTCTACTCAAGATCAAACATACTGTGAGCCTGCATTCAAACTAATTTTTTTCTGGCTCCAGTGTATTTGCTGGTCTCTACTCTTCACATCCTCCTACTCTGGTTCTGTCTTGGAAGGTGTTTACTCTGTGTCAGCCCTGTTCTAGGTGCTACAAATGGAGCTGGTAAGAAACCCAAGTCCCTGCACTCATTGACCTAATACTGTGAGTGGAAGCAACTGAAAATAAATGAGGAAATGAATACATAATGACAGATGACTTTGTGTGGTGCTAGGTGTTATGAAGAATACAACTTCAGGTTGTGTATTAGTAAGAGGGCTTAGAGTGTGCAATTCAGATGCATTAAAGAGAAGGCATTTAATAGGAAACCCATGTGCTAGAAAGGAGCAGACATAATATCATCTGAAGGACAATATTCTGCAGAGAGGAAGAGTTAGTACAAAGGCCCTGATGCAGGAGTTGTTACCTGAAAACTGGGTTTGCCTCTTGGTGGATGATAAGCCAATAGAAACAACCAAGCCATAGCTCAGGAGAAGAAAGGATTTATTATTACTTGAAGCAAGTAAGGAGAACACTGGGGATCTTTCCCAAAGCAGTGTCACCCCACCAGCACAATTGGGAAAGTTTTATTTATTTAATTTATTTATTGTGGCTCTATTGGGTCTTCACTGCTGCACGCGGGCTTTCTCTAGTTGCAGTGAGTGGGGGCTACTCTTTATTGTGGTGAGCAGGCTTCTCAATGCTATGGCTTCTTTGTTGTGGAGCACGGGCTCTAGGTGCGTGGGCTTCAGTAGTTGTGGCACATGAGCTCAGGAGTTGTGGTTCACAGGATCTAGAGTGCAGGCTCAGTAATTTTGGCACACGGGCTTAGTTGCTCCTCGGCATGTGGGATCTTCCCAGACCAGGGCTCAAAACCGTGTCCCCTGCATTGGCAGGCTGATTCTTAACAACTGTGCCACCAGGAAAGTCCAAAATTGGGAAAATTTTAAGCTAAGGAAACATGCATATTCATGAAGGGGCTTGAGCAGAGGAGAATTCAGCATAAAATTAGGGTCCAGGTCGACAGAGTCCAAGCTTTAGTTGACTGAAGTCAGGAAGGTCAACATCATCATTCCATCCTCAACCTGGGTGGGGGCTTTAGTTCCTGCAGAACTCAAAGGTATATTATTATGTATATCCCTTGAGGCACCAGGACCCTGCCCCAAGGCTGCACTCTTGTTTGACTGCTCCTCCCTTTTTTCTGCATTCCCTCCCTTAATATCATTAATTACTAAGACCTGTTCAAGGGCAAGTATTGCAGTTAGGCTTATATCACAAAATGGCTTAGGCCAAAATGGGTTCTCTCACATGGAGAAAGCCTTTCCTGGTTCTCTTTCTCCAGGGACCCCCTAACCTATCTGCTACACGCTGAGCTGGTATGTTCAAGGTACAGATAAAAAACACATTCCCAGAGATTTGGGAGCTTTTCTCTCTTGCCCATTTGTCATTAATGAGAGATGCTGTAGCTTAGACCAGAAGGAAGGCTCGTTCCCTGGACCAGCAGAAGGACACAAACTCCATCTGGAAGCCATGGTGCCATTCATCACTCTTGCAGGGTGACTGCCTGCTCTCTGTGGGGCAAAAGTCAGTCCTGCACACCCAGACCAGTTCAGGTCCTCTCTCCCTGGAGGAACTCTATAACACACAAAGCAATGTGGTATTGTTTTTAAATTACAGAAGTGGCATTTCATTGCATAGGTTCTAAGCAAAAAGTCATGAAATTGTAGAAGAAATGGCCACAACAACTTGCAGGAAGTCCCAAAGGGGAGAAGAAATAAACAAAAAGACTGGAGGAAAAGAACGAGGCATTTCAGTTGACCTTAAGCTGACTTTTCTTCATTTCCCATAAGGTCACATTCAAAACTCCCTTTGCATTTGGATGGCTTATGCTGGTTGGATGTTTATTATAGGAAAATGATCACCTTTTCTGCACCTTCTCCAGTCAAGTCTGTGCAGTTGATGACAATAGGGAAAAGATGAATGCAAAACCATCTGGGACCTTGCTTCCTGGTAAATCAAAGCAAACAGAAAGCAAAGAGGATGTCTTTTAATTCTGATAAAATGATCTGCTCCTTCTTTTCCCTTAATCTCTACTATCCCTGCCTTTGCAGAAAAATGATGGCTAAAATATACATGATGATATTCAGGGCAAAAGAATTCAGAGTATTTCAGGTAACATGTATCCCTAGGAGAGTCATACATTTTCAGGTCTGAAAATCTAATCAGGTCCTAAGGGAGGGTTTATGTGGTAAGGTTGACAGTGGTGTTTTGTTTTTGTTTCCATTTCAACATGCTTTCCCTCTTCAGAAGGTCATGCATACAGTATCTGTCTTACACAATAATATTAGAAATGCCCTGTCAGCCAGCTAACAGTAACACATTTACAAAGCACTCACTATATAAAAATAGCTTTTTTTAAAAAAAAAATTATTGAAAGTATAGTTGATTTACAATGTTGTGTTAATTTCTGCTGTTCAGCAAAGGGAATCAGTTATACATATATATATTCTTAAAAAGAGCTTCTTGAAGGAAATTCACTCTTACCCTAATATTGTGGCCTGCTAGGGTCTGGGGCCATATATGGATGTAATAGGGTGAAGTTATTATCTCAACTAGTTTATATCAGTACTAGAGCAGCTCCTCCAAGGCACAGCTGAATTCAACCAATATGGAGGGAGGTGGAGGAGAGATTCAGAAAAAAAGTGTTCAATGCACATGCTCATCATCTTTTGCCAAGAAAATTTTCATAATTTTGGCATTTTGAGCATATACAATCAGTCAATTAAACATGTCCCAGTTTTACTTCCTAAATTGTCTTTGGTTCACATTTGCTTCCACAGCCTCTGTTCAGGGCTGGGATTGAGAAGATAACCAGGACTCCCTTCCTGCCTTGAGGGACTTATGGTCCTCATTAACAAATGGTACAGACCAGGTGAGGTACAGGACATGTGGTCTGCTCCTGCTTGATGGTCATGGAGCTGCCCAGAATGATGCAGAACAAGAGTCAAAGCAACTGTGACCCACCTACATGTCTAAGCTAGGACAGTCACATTCTGTTAAAAACTTGAAAGGATAAGAAGAGGGAAGTGAATGAAATTTTTTGATATTGTGAAGGCCTCAGAAAATGTGAGTGGGAGTGCAAGACCGGAAGTAAAGAGAGCCACGGTGATTTCAGAACAGACACCTGGAGAGTCTGAGAAGGAGACAGACATGCTAATGTGACACCCAAGCAGATACTTTGCTTCAAGTGGGATTATCAGCAGCAACAACTTCAACAACTCCTGAAATCCAGGCTGCACCCAGACCAATGAAGCCAGGATCTCTGGACTGGGGCCCAGGTGATGCCATGTGCAGCCATGGCTGAGATCCTGTGAACTTGACATTGTATATGGTGAAGAAACCCCACAGAGAGTACTGCTCGGCATCCAGCTAGCCCGTCTTCCTCCTTTTTTGCCCCAGACCCCAGGGATCTTGGCCAGGTTTCCTCTTTTCTGGGCAGTGTCTCTACCCAATCTAACTCGGGAATCTCTTCTCTCTTCTAAACCTAAATTCTTTCTTTGGCTCTCCTAAACACAAAGCATATCAACTCTTTTTAATTATACAGACATAGAGGAGGAACAGTAATTCATGAGATCAAGTTAACAAGTGTACATATGCTGCAAGACTTTAGGATCCAAGAACCCGTTCCACATGGTGCTGTACAAAATGCCTTCCATGCATCATGATTTCACTAAGTCCTCACAACCATTCTATGAAGAAAAGAACTGTAAGAACTGTTAGATCCTTTTTTTTTTTTAACAGATGGGAAAACAGCTTAGAAAAGTTAAATAATTTAGCAAAGATCCTTTGGCACATCTGTGATGAAGACTTGATGTGAGCCCAAGTCTGTGGGATTTACGTCCCTGACCTTAACTGGTCATAGGGCAATATCATAGGATATGATCAAGCCTATCACTGTTCATCATTTTCCTTTTGCTGTTGAGGCTGAAGCCCCAACTCAACACAAACTCCTCACACCAGCTCTAGGAAGGCCTGTGGTCCTTCTCCACCATGGTCACTCCCCTAGCTGGATCATGCCTTTGGGGCTAAAGTCTAAAATCCAGGCAGAGCTGGACTAGCATAATTTAGTGTGGGTTTGGGACTCTGAGTCCTCCAATTTTAAACTGTATGACCTTGAGTGAGTTACTTCTTTATCTCTTTGAGCTTTAGTGCTCATTGATGTAACAAGATTTTTTTTTTCAAAAAGCATTGTTAATGAGAACTAAAAGAGAAAACACATAAAAATGTCTATTAAAATGAAAATGTGAAACATATTCCAAATAGATGGTGGTAGGCAGGGAAGTCATTGGTTTATATTTCAGAGATGCCACCCACCCAGGACACTCCAGACACAGAACTCTCTCCTGCTGCTTCGGGGTATTGCCTCCCATGGGACTGCAATGGAAGCACATATAAACCTCAGTCCTGGCCCAAAGAAGGGACTAGTTTCCACAGCCCCCACTCCATACCCCCAAGTTTTGAGACTACTGAGCCATGAACAAGTGTTTGAAGGGGGAAAGCAGCCTGACAGAGGTTTCTGGGGACCCAGGACAGGAGGAGAAGGCATCAAAGATGTGACTGTACATCACAAAGTCATCAGTAGACAGAACTGACCAACTCAATGCCAGTGACTTCCTGAAACTCGTTAATGATGAATGTTAATTAGGCTTCTATAATCTTTTTTATTCCTGCTGGTTAGACATGTATCTATTTCATGAATTTCATGCTTTAATTAATGATTTTATGTTCTATATATTACCTTGGCTTATAAATTCAAATGGACTCTTGGAGGCTCTTCAAGTAGAAATGCATTCCATAAATGTAAGATTTTATTAATCTTGATTATTAATTTTAAAATGAATAATTAACCTCATTCTCATTCCACTTTTTATGGTGTTTCTGGAACTGTTGCTTTCTTTCATGTGTGACCCAGAACACCTCACTCTTCCGGGGCTGTCATTTGTTTTGAATATCAAGATTTATGTTGTCTTTGCATTCAGTCTTTGTCTTAGTGAGGACTCCTAAGAGCAAGTCACAGACGCAGATTAGGGCTGATATGAGCAAAAGTGGAAATGATTGAACAAATGTCAGACAGAAGAGTGAAGGTTGGAAAAACCTGGCTTGTAAATGTGCAGAATCCAAAAGAGGCTACACCCACCACCCACACCCCATAACTATGTGAGGGAAGGACTACTGCCCTCCTTGCTGAATCCAAGACATGTCAAAAGCACTGTCAAGGGTTCTGCACTGGACATGGGTCCAGCCTCAATCACTGCTCCCATTTGTCACTAGCTCCTCTCTGATGCAGAGGCATGTACATCTATCTCATTGACCCCTGGTCACCTGCCCATGCTCTGATGCAAAAGAGGCTGAGAAGAAAGATTCTGGACCACTCAGATCCTTAGCAGGATTGCATTCCAAATAGACAGACGTTTCAGATGTTGGAACTCCCCAAAGACAATTGCCTAGTATAGTCTCCTTCCTTACCAGCTTCACCAGTTTGTAGAATAGTAAAGCTTCATTGCCTATACTTCAGTGTCTTTGAAATTAGTACTGCTATTACTTCTGGTTGTGAAGGGCAAATTATTTTTCTCTGTTAAGGTGTTGTGTTTCTTTTTGTTTTGGGAGGTTTGTTTTCTTTTGCTTTTTCTTCTTCTATTTTGGCAACACTGGATATTTAATAAATTTAAAATTTCCCCAAATTAGTCTTACATTGCACGTGGTTAAGAGTTTGGGCTTTGGAGTCAGACTCTCTGACTTAAGATCTGTCTGTCCTCTCACCAGCTATGTTAACCTTAACCATCCTGTGTCTCACATTTCTCTCCTGAAAATTAAAATAAAAATAATAAATACCTCTTAGGGCATTTGTGAGAATTCAATGATTAATAAAGTGTCACTCAGAGTGTGGTTTTTGGGTAGGACAAGCTGACCTCTGGGACCACATCTGGCTCCTGGGTCCTGAGCTTAAGCTCCTCACATTTTCACCCACCCTGCTGTCAAGGACTTTTCCACTTTTTTTTTTAACTGTTGTATTCTGTTTTGTGTTGTTGTTTCACTTCTATTTTTTCTAATATATTTTTAAATTTTATTTTATTTTTTATTCTTTATTATTGTTCTGTTCCTTTTAAATTGTTGCCTTTTTTTTTTTTTTTGCCATGCCACATGGCTTGTGGGGTCTTGGTTCCCAGGCCAGGAGTCAGGACTGATCTCCTGTGGTGGCAGTGCTGAGTCTAAGTCACTGGACTAACAGAGAACCTCAGACCACAGGGAATATTAATCAGAGTGAGGTCTCCCAGAGATCCTCATCTCAGCACTAAGACCTGGCTCCACCCAACTGCCTGCAAACTCCAGTGGAGGATGCCTCAGGCCAAACAACCAGCAAGACAGTAACACAGCCCCACCCATCAAAAAAAAATGAGACAAAAATATAATATGTAACAGATGAAGGAGCAAGTTAAAAACTCCCAAGATCAAATAAATGAAGAGGAAAGAGGCAACCTATCTGAAAAAGAATTCAGAGTAATGAGAGCAAAGATGATCCAAAATCTCAGAAATAGAATGGAGGCACAGATTGAGAAATTACAAGAAATGTTTGACAAGGACCTAGAAGAAGTAAAGAACAAACAGTGATGAACAACACAATAACTGAAATGAAAAATACAGTAGAACAAATCAATACCAGAATAACTGAAGCAGAAGAACGAATAAGTAAACTGGAAGATAGAATGGTGGAAATAACTGCTGAGGAACAGAATAAAGAAAATAGAATGAAAAGAAATGAGCACAGTTTCATAGATCTCTGGGACAACATTAAATGCACCAACATTAGAATTATAGACATCCTAGAGAAAGAAGAGAAAGAGAAATAGTCTGAGAAAATATTTGAAGAGATTATAGCAAAAAATTTCCCTAACATGGAAAAGGAAATAGCCAACCAAGTCCAAGAAGGGCAGAGAGTCCCATACAGGATAAACCTAAGGAGAAACACACCCAGACACATATTATTCAAACTAACAAAATTAAATACAAAGAAAAAATATTAAAAGAAGTAAGGGAAAAACAACAAATAATATACAAGGGAATTCCTGTAAGGTTAACAGCTGATTTTTCAACAGAAAATCTACAGGCCATCAGGGAGTTGCAAAATATATTTAAAGTGAAGAAAAAGAAAAACCTACAGCCAAGATTACTCTACCCAGTAAGATTACCCAAGATTACTATCATTTAGATTCAACAGAGTAAAGAAAGCTTTATAGACAAGCAAAAGCTAAGAGAATTCAGCACCATCAAACCAGCTTTACAACCTACAAGAAGGACCTACAAAAACAAACCCAAAACAATTAAGAAAATGGTAATAGGAACATGCATATAGATAATTACCTTAAATGTGAATGGGTTAAATGCTCCAACCAAAAGACACAGGCTCGTTGAATGGATACAACAATAAGACCCTTGTAAATGCTGTCTACAAGAAACCCACTACATACCTAAGGACACATACAGACTGAAAGTGAGGGGATGGAAAAAGATATTCCTTGCAAATGGAAATCAAAAGAAAACAGGAGTAGCAATACTCATATCAGATAAAATAGACTTTAAAATAAAGAATGTCACAAGAGACAAGAAAGGACACTACATGATGGTCAAGAAATCAAACCAAGAAGATATAACAATTATAAATTTATATGCACCCAACATAGGAGCGCCTCAATACATAAGGCAAATGCTAACAGCTATAAAAGAGGAAATTGACAATAACACAATAATAGTTGGGGACTTTAACACCTCATTTACACCAATGGACAGATCATCCAAAGAGAAAATTAATAAGGAAACACAAGCTTTAAATGACACAATAGAACAGATAGATTTAATTGATGTTTATAGGACATTCCATCCAAAAACAGCAGATTACCCTTTCTTCTCAAATGCACACAGAACATTCTCCAGGACAGATCACATCTCAGGTCACAAATCAAACCTCAGTAAATTTAAAAAAAAAAAATTGAAATCATATCAAGTATCTTTTCTGACCACAACACTATGAGATTAGAAATCAATTACAGGATATAAAGCTGTTAAAAACACAAACACTTTGAGGCTAAACAATTTGCTACTAAATATGCAAGAGATCACTGAAAAAATCAAAAAGGAAATCATAAAACACATAGAAACAAATGACAATGAAAACATGATGATCCAAAACCTATGGGATACAGCAAAATAGTTCTAAGAAGGAAGTTTATAGCAATTCAATCTCACCTCAAGAAACAAGAAAAATTCCAAATAAATAATCTAACCTTACACCTAAAGCATCTACAGAAAGAGGAAGAAGAAGAACAACAAAAACACCCAAAGTTTAGAAGGAAAGAAATCATAAATATCAGCAGGATAAATGAAATGTAGAAATATAAATGAAGAAAACAATAGCAAAGATCAATAAAACCAAAAGTTGGTTCTTTGAGAAGATAAACAAAATTGATAAAACTTTAGCCAGACTCATCAATAAAAAAAGGGAGAGGACTCAAATCAATAAAATTAAAAATGAAGAAGGAGAAATTACACCTGACACTGCAGAAATACAAAGGATCATAAGAGACTACTATATGCCAATAAAATGGACAACCTGGAAGAAATGGACAAATCCTGTTAAAGGAACAGCTCTCCAATACTGAACCAGAAAGAATTAGAAAATATGAACAGTCCAATCACGTCATGAAATTGAAACTGTGATTAAAAATCTTCCAATAAAATAAAGCCCAGGACCAGATGGCTTCATAGGCGAATTCTATCAAACATTTAGAGAGGAGCTAACATCCATTCTTCTCAAATTCTTCCAAAAAATTGCAGAGAGAGGAACACTCCCAAAATTGTTCTATGAGTACACCATCATCCTGACACCAAAACCAGACAAAGATGTCACAAAACAAGAAAACTACAGGCCAATATCACTGATGAACATAGACGCAAAAATCCTCACCAAAATGCTAGCAAATAGAATCCAACAACATATTAAAAAGATCAAACACCATGATCAAGTGGGATTTATTCCAGGGATACAAGGATTCTTCAGTATACTCAAATCAATAAATGTGATACACCATATTAACAAATTGAAGAATAAAAACCATAGGATCATCTCAATAGATGCAGAAAAAGCTTTTGACAAAATTCAACACCAATTTATGATAAAAACTCTCCAGAAAGTGGGTATAAAGGGAAACTACCTCAACATAATGAAGGCCATATATGACAAACCCACAGCAAACATCATTCTCAATGGTGAAAAACTGAAAGCCTTTCCTCTAAGATCAGGAATAAGACAAGGATGTCTACTCTCACCACTCTTCTTCACCAGAGTTTTGGAAGTTCTAGCCATGGCAACAAGAGAAGAAAAAGAAATAAAGTGAATCTGAATTGAAAAAGAAGAAGTAAAACTGTCACAGTTTGCAGATGGCATAACACTGTACATAGAAAATCCTAAATATGCCACCAGAAAACTACTACACCTAATCAATGGATCTGGTAAATTTGCAGGATACAAAATTAATGCACAGAAATCTGCATTCCTGTGCACTAAAATGAAAGATCAGAAAGAAAAATTAAGGAAATAATCCCATTTACCATCACAACAAATAGAATAAAATAACTAGGAATAAACCTACCTAAGGAGGCAAAACACCTGTACTCAGCAAACTATAAGACACTGATGAAAGAAATCAAAGATGACAGAAACAGATGGTGAGATATACTGTGTTCTAGGATTGGAAGAATCAACATTGTGAAAATGACTATACTACCCAAAACAATCTACAGATTCAATGCAATCACTATCAAATTATGGCATTTTTCAGAGTTAGAACAAAAATTTTACAATTTGTATGGAATAACTAAAGACCCTGAATAGAAAAAAACAATCTTGAGAAAGAAAAATGGAGCCGGAAGAATCAGGATCCCTGACTTCAGATTATACTACAAAGCTACAGTAATCAAAACATTGTGGTACTGGCACAAAAACAGAAATATAGATCAATGGAACAGGATAGAAAGCCCAGAGATAAATCCACACACATATGGTCACCTTATCTTTGATAAAGGAGGCAAGAATATACAGTTGAGAAAAGACAGTCAATTCAATAAATGATGCTGGGAAAACTGGACAGCTACATGTAAGAGAATGAAATTGGAACACTCCCTACAGCCATACACAAAAATAAACTCAAAATAATTGAAGATATAAATGCAAGACCAGACACTATAAAACTCTTGGAGGAAAACATAGGAAAAACACTCTTTGACATAAATCACAGCAAGATCTTTTTGACCCACCTCCTAGAGTAATGAAAATAAAACCAAAATAAACAAATGAGATCTAATTAAGACTAAAAGCTTTTGCACAGCAAAGGAAACCATAAAGAATTCCAATAGACAACCCTCAGAATGGGAGAAAATGTTTGCAAATGAAGCAACTGACAAAAGATTAACCTCCAAAATATACAAACAGCTCAGGTAGCTCAATATCAAAAAAACAAAAAAACAATTAAAAAATAGGTGGAAGACCTAAATAGACATTTCTCCAAAGAAGACATACAGGCCAAAAAACACTTGAAAAGATGCTCAACATCACTAATTATCAGAGAAATGCCAATGAAGACTACAATGAGGTATCACCTCACACTGGTCAGAATGGCCATCATCAAAAAAATCTACAAAAGGTAAATGCTGGAGAGGGTGTGGAGAAAAGGGAACCCTCTGGCTCTGTTAGTGGGAATGTAATTTGATACATCCACTATGGAGAACAGTATGGAAGTTCCTTAAAAAACTAAAAATAAAACTACCATATGACCCAGCAATCCCACTACTGGGCATATACCCTGAGAAAACTATAATTCAAAAAGACACATGTACTCCAATGTTCATTGCAGCACTATTTACAATAGCCAGGTCATGGAAATGACCTAAATGTCCATCGACAGATGAATGGATAAAGAAGATGTTGTATATATATATATATATATATATATACATACAATGGAATATTATTCAGCCATAAAAAGGAATGAAATTGGGTCATTTGTAGAGATGTGGATGGACCTAGAATCTGTCATATAGAGTGAAGTAAGTCACAAAGAGAAAAACAAATATCATATATTAATACATATATGTGGAATCTTCAAAAGTGATACAGATGAATCTATTTGCAGGGCAGGAATAGATATGCAGATGTAGAGAACAGATAGGTGGACACAGGGGAAAGGGGAGGTTGGGATGAAATGGGAGATTAGGACTGGCATATATACACTACCTTGTATAAAACAGATAGCTGTTGAGAACATGATGTATAGTGCAGGGAGCTCAGCTTAGTGTTCTGTGATGACCTAGATGGGTGGGATGGGGAGAAGGGAAGTTCAAGTGGGAGGCGATATGGGGATATAAGTTTACATGTAGCTGATTCACTTTGCCATACAGCAGAAATTAACACAATATGGTGAAGCAATTATACTCTAATTATAAGAAATAAAAAATAATAAAGGTGACATATAGTGGGGTGCCTATGTTCTTTCTTTTAATTTCTGGCTTTTTATGTTTTTCCTGAAAAGTAGAGAATAGAACTTGTCAGTTGGTTGGTGATATTTGTAGGAAGATTTTGGGTCAAGATAAGGAGAAAAATAACCAAACTAACAGCTCCCCTCACAAATTAAAAGATTGGGCTTCCGTAAGCAGAAGATGGATTATATCTCTAAAAGAGTGTAAGAACTGAAAAACGTGTGGCTAAGATGCCTTCTGAGTCTCCTTTTGATTCTGAAATTATGTAGAGGATGCACCTCTGCATAATTGAATAGCTCTTGAATGGTGACTGAAGTGACCAGGAGGGGTGTGCATCACCACATTCTTTGCATATCTACATCTTTAGCTCTACTACCTTTTTTTTTGCTTCTTCAAATAGTTCCTCTTCCCCCAAGGATGCAGCTTTCAATGTTCTGTTCAATTTCCCAGTATAATACCACTTCCTCCCCCATATACTTTTCACTGACGGTTGTTCAGTCTGTACCTGGTAGGGCAGCTGTTTCTTCTGCTCCAGGTATCCAGACACAGTTGCCTTCTCTGGTATATAAGTTAAGCAACATTTGTTTGGTTTCCATCAACCACCTTGACATGCCCTTTCAAATGCCTTTTTTCCCCCACCTGCAACTCATTAAGATAATTGATTTTTTAAAAAAACTTTATTTTAGCTATAGCATAAATTTTACTCCTTTAAAGAATGTGATGGCCTGACTGGTTTTTAAATGATGTTAAAGTGATTATAATGACAAGTGCTCTCTCTAGAAGATGGCATGGGGTTCCTGGTGGGGAGTAGCAATTTCCATTTCAGTGAACCAGACAGAAAGGACTTTTCCTGAGGGAGTGACTTAGGATAGACACTCCCAGGCACCTTCTGAGAGTAAGAGGCGCAAGACACAGAAGAAAGAGGCAAAGAGACATCTGTGGAATATAATTTCTGGGGAAAGAGACAACTACAACCACCACAAATCCCAGAGATTTACACACGAGTTGAAGGAGCTATAAAGAGTCCTGAAGTCATCAGATCTGGTTTGCGTCCTGGTGGCTCTACCTCTTCCTTGCTGTGTAATATTGAGCAAGACTGGGGAGTGGAGCTCAGGGTTTGGTGGGGACAAATGGGGTGGTGAGGGTGAGGAGATAATTAGCTGACAATACATAGTGCTCAGTTATGAAGAATTCTGTGAATTAAAATAAAATTGTAATTTTATTAATGGCCAAACAACAACTTTGTCATAGGTGTCAGAGAATGTATAAGACAAGTTGGAAAGGAATTGAGAAAAACAAACTATAAGGTTAGGGCAACAACTTAGGGGTCTAGAATAAGACAATAGCAGTGGTAGTAACAACGAGACAGACACAACAACTAATAAGAAAAATCAATTAGGTGAATTGTTGAGGATAAATATGACTCCTCATATTTTTGGTTTAGTGGTGCCAATCATACCATCAGAGCAGGATGAAATTACGTGGAAGACAATAAGGGATTCTTCTGAGGTCATTTTGACACAAAGGGCTTATATATCATATAGGTGGAAATGATCTACAGATGGTCATATTTGGATGTGAAATTCAACTCATAGCAATATTTTTTTTTGTATCTGTCTCCTAAGGCAAAAGAAACAAAAGCAAAAATTAATAAATGGAACCTAATTAAACTTAAAGGCCTTTGCACAGAAAAGGAAACCATCAGCAAAATGAAGACAACCTGCTGAGTGGAAGAAAATATTTGCAAATGATATTACCAATAAGGAGTTAATATCCATAATATATAAATATCTCATAAAGCACAATATCAAAAAACTAATTAAACCAATTAAAAAGTGGGCAGAAGATCTGAATAGACATTTTTCCAAAGAAGATATACAAATGGCAACAGGTACATGAAAAGATGCTCAACATTTTTAATCATCAGATAAATACAAATCAAAACCAACCACAATGAGATAATACCTCACACCTGTCAGAATGTGTATCATGAAAAAGTCTCCAAATAAAATATGTTGTGAAGATGTGGAGAAATATCAACCCACGTACACTGCTGGTGGAAATGTAAACTGGTGTAGCCACTATGGAAAACAGTATGGAGCTTGCTCAAAAACTAAAAATAAAACTATCACATGATCCAGCAATTCCACTAGGTATATATAGCCAAAGAAATTGAAAACACTAATTCAAAAAGATATATGCACCTGCATGTTTATAGCAGCATTATCTATAATAGTCAAGATATGGAAACAGCCTAAGTGTCCATCAACAGATAAATGAATAAAGAAGTTGTGGTATATATATAACAGACTATTACTTGGCCATAAAAAAGAATGAAATTTTGCCATTTGCAAGAATGTGGATAGACCTAGACAGTATTATGCTTAGTAAAATAAGTCAGAGAAAGACAAATATTCTATGTTATTACTTATATGTGGAATCTAAAAAATAAATGAATAAATATAACAAAACAGAAACAGATTCATAGATATGGAGAAAAAACTAGTGGTTACCAGTAGGGAAAGGTGAGGGGAAGGGCATGATAGGGTAGGGGATTAAGAGATACAAACTACTCTTTGTATATGTATATGTATAAAATAAATAACAATAATAGAAATCACAGAGATAAACCTACCTAAGGAGACAAAAGACCTGTATGCAGAAAACTATAAGACACTGATGAAAGAAATTAAACATGATACAAACAGATGGAGAGATATACCATGTTCTTGGATTGGAAGAATAAACATTATGAAAATGACTATACTACCCAAAACTACAGATTCAGTGCAATCCCTATCAAACTACTAATGGCATCTATCACAGAACTAAAACAAAAAGTTTCATAATTTGTAAGGAAACACAAAAGACCCTGAATAGCCAAAGCAATTTTGAGAAAGAAAAACGGAGCTGGAGGAATCAGGCTCCCTGACTTCAGACTATACTACAAAACTACAGTAATCCAGACAGTATGGTACTGGCACGAAAACAGAAATATAGATCAATGGATCAGGACAGAAACCCCAGAGATAAACCCACGCACGTATGGTCACCTTATTATTATTATTTTTGTGTGGTATGCAGGTCTCTTACTGCCGTGGCCTCTCCCGTTGCGGAGCACAGGCTCCGGACACGCAGGGCCAGTGGCCATGGCTCATGGGCCCAGCTGCTCCATGGCATGTGGGATCCTCCCGGACCAGGGCACGAACCTGTGTCCCCTGCATCAGCAAGCAGACTCCCAACCACTGCACCACCAAGGAAGCCCTGGTCACCTTATTTTTGATAAAGGAGGCAAGAATATACAATGGAGAAAAGACAACCTCTTCAATGAATGGTGTTGGGAAAACTGGACAGCTACATGTAAAAGAATGAAATTAGAGCACTCCCTAACACCAAACACAAAAATAAGCTCAAAATGGATTAAAGACCTAAATGTAAGGTCAGACACTATCAAACTCTTAGAGGAAAACATAGGCAGAACACTCTGAAATAAATTACAGCAAGATCCTTTCTGACCTACCTCCTAAAGAAATGGAAATAAGAACAAAAATAGACAAATAGGACCTAATGAAACTTAAAAGCTTTTGCACAGCAAAGGAAAACATAAACAAGATGTAAAGGCAACCCTCAGAATGGGAGAAAATACTTGCTAATGAAGCAACTGACAAAGAATTAACCTCCAAAATTTACAAGCAGCACATGCAGCTCAAAATCTAAAAAACAAATAACCCAAACCAAAAATGGGCAAAAAGCCTAAATAGACATTTCTCCAAAGAAGATATACAGATTGCCAACAAACACATGAAAAGATGCTCAACATCACTAATCATTAGAGAGATAAAAATCAAAACTTCAATGAGGTATCACCTCACACCAGTCAGAATGGCCATCATCAAATAATCTACAAACAATAAATGCTGGACAGGGTGTGGAGAAACCCTGGACAGGGTGTGGAGAAACCCTTGCACTGTTAGTGGGAATGTAAATTGATACACCACTATGGAGAACAGTATGGAGGTTCCTTAGAAAACTGAAAATAGAACTATCATATGACCCAGCAATCCCACTACTGGACATATATCCTGAGAAAACCATAATTCAAAAAGAGTCATGTGCCACAAGGTTCATTGCAGCTGTATTTACAATAGCCAGGACATGGAATCAACTTAAGTTTCCATTGACAGATGAATGGATAAAGATGTGTCACATATATACAATGGAATACTACACAGTCATAAAAAGAAATGAAATTGAGTTATTTGTAGTGAGGTGGATGGACCTAGAGTCTGTCATACAGACTGAAGTAGGTCAGAAAGAGAAAAACAAATACTGTATGCTAACACACATATATGGAATCTAAAAAAAAAAAAAAAAACTGTCATGAAGAACCTAGGGGCAAGACAGGAATAAAGACACAGACCTACTAGACAATAGACTTGAAGATATGGGGAAGGGGAAGGGTAAGCTGGGACAAAGTGAGAGAGTGGCATGGACATACATATACCACCAAATGTAAAATAGATAGCTAGTGGGAATCAGCCGCATAGCACAAGGAGATCAGCTGGGTGCTTTGTGGCCACCTGGAGGGGTGGGATAGGGAGGGTGGGAGGGAGGGAGACACAAGAGGGAAGAGATATGGGGACATATATATATGTATAAACGGATTCACTTTGTTATAAAGCAGAAACTAACACACCATTGTAAAACAATTATACTCCAATAAAGATGTTTAAAAAAAAAAGAATCAAACTAAAATAAAATAGTTTCATAAAAAAAAGAATAATTCCAGAGAATTCTATTTTCAATAATTCAAAAAAAAAAAAAGGAAAAAGAAACTCTTTAACTATTGCTGGAAACTCATTCATTTTAGTTAAACAAATCTAACCAAGTACTTTTTTCATGTAAACATGGTATGGCCAATAGAAGCAACATGCAAGTAAATGAGACCACACTTTGACCAGGTCCTGGGACTGACAGTGAAACCAAATGTGTGCCCCACAGCCAACAGCAGCAGGGTTACATTCATTACTTAGCCACAAGGCTTATTGGGTATTTTCCCAGAATAATTCACTTTCTTTACGGATCTTGGGATTCCTCGTACATTGTTAAGGGATCTTTATTTGTGCTGAAATGCTTGTGTGTATGTGTGAGAAAATGTGTTTGATTTCCATGGGGTGCCGCTTGTTCATAGGACCTCAAGGCTAAGCCATGATTGTTGCATTTAGTGAGTAAAGAATAATAAATGGAGGAGAGAAACGCTGAAAGGAAGAAAATCTGTAAATGTACACAGCCCCAATTACATTAAATGGAGCAAGTCTCTCTCAGTTGAAGTAAACTCATCATACAAAATTTAATGCTTCTCACATTGACAAAGAAATAATAAAAAAGAAGAATGCTACCATATTTTGATTTCCTACTAGGAGCAGGGTCCTGGGTTCCTCACCTCTTATACATTATCTCATGTATCTTTTACAGCTATTACATGGGACAGATAACTCTTCCATTTTGCAGTTGTCCAAGAAATGAGAGAGATTAAGTAAGTAAACAAGGCCTTGTAGCAAGTAACAGTAACAATGGCTGCTATTTGAACTCTTAGCTTAGGTCAGATACTGTTTTAAGTGGGTTTTAGGGTTTTTTTTATCATTAACTTATTAAATGAAGATTTGTGGCATGCCTTCTATATATGAGGCTTTCTTTTAAGCCCTAGGGATACATTAGGATGCAAGACATGATGTCCTCATAGACCACATGTTCTAGCTGGGGAACAGTAAACAAGTGACTACATTTCACGGCATAGTATTATGGTATGTAAATGCATTGAAGAATAGTACATCAGACGAGGGGAACAGGAAGGGCTAGAGGGAGTTCCATTTAAAGTAGGATGGAAGGGGATCCCTGGGAAGGTGAGCAGCCTAGATGCAGCACTGTCAGGTTATACTTATGCACATCTGGTTGACATCCATCACTTCAGCAGGTACTGGAATAAGAACTGTGGTCCAGAGCATGAGGGATGGCATAAAAGGAATGTCAGACCCCCAGGCTTACACAGAACTGGGCACACTACTACAGCATGGTTGTACAGACACAGGTTTTAGAAATAGCCCTCTTTGGTTTGAATAATACCTTTAGGAGAATTCTCTTAGGCAAACGATATCAATTTCCTTAAGCTGAAAATGGGAGGTTATGCATCATAAGGTGCTTGTGAGGATTAGTGATTATCTGACCTCACTTCCTACCACTCTTTCTCACAGGCTTCTCATGCACTCTGCCCAGCCCCCTCACCCCCATCCAATTCTCTCGACCACACCCTTATTCCTGTGGTTTGCTCCTCAGGTTGCCTTTTCCTGAATCACACTTACTCCAGATTCCATGATGGCTTGTTCAGTCACCTTTTTCAGGTGTTTGTCCAAGTGTCATCTTCTCAGTGAGGCCCTTAAGGACCTCACCTGCAGCAAGTGCCTTGCAAGGTGATTTTTGTTCTTCTGAAGATTCTCCTTCATCACTCATTACCTCCAGGGCAGTGAGCAGTGTCAGGTCTCAGCACAGTGCAAATAAGGACATGCAGTCTAGTATCCAGAAGGAAATAACTCCAAACAGAAAGAAAAAAAAAGCCAGCACACCCATAGTAGGATACTAGCAGGAATGGGGGGAAGGTGAGTGGGACTGGATCTTGAGGGATTGTAGCAGGAGGTGGAGTGGGGAACTGGATTATAACTTTGGATCGGCAAGAATTTATTGACATAGAAGTGGTGCACTGTGCCTGAGCTTTAGCATCCTGACAAGGTCAGCAAGAAGCAGCCCGGATGTGCTGTGGGTAATGCTCCTTGAAGCTCTGACATAGTGAAGCTTAATGGTAAATGCCATAGATATGGCAGGACTACAGTGTTAGGGAATTGAGGTAATGACCAGAAGGTGCAGGAAAGTATAAATATGTTTATTATATAAAACCAGAGAAGCCACCACTTGACTATGTTCTCTAGACAGGCCTATAGGTCACTCCTTTAACTAAGATAAAGAGGCATGTACCAGTGAGGAGGCCTGAGCATCTTAAAAATATTGGTGCTGATTCTCCTCTGCAGGCTGAAGCTGACAGCAGGAGATATCATCACAGACCTGGGGTCTCTAGTAACAATGTAGATGATGGGTACAGAATATTAATGAGGGGATTCTAGAATGACAGAGGCAAGGTGATGCTGTTTAACTGTCAGAGGCAAGATGTGATCACCAAAATATATAGGGAGGCTAGAGTGACAATGAGAATGTCTTGTCCGCTTGGATCTGTGGTGACAGCTAGTAGATCACAGCATTCAATGAGGCAAGATAGGTGAATACTCCATTGAGAGAGACAGAAAGCAAGCTGTTACCCAGAAAGCAGATGACAACACTTGTGGAAAACTATGACCCCCTATCTAGCACTGTTCATAGGCTCAGAACCCATCCACTGAATGTGGAGGCCAGAGGAAGTATTTTGCAATGCCACCACAAGTATTCATCTTCAATGTTGGCCAGATCCTTTTCAAAAGAAGCCAGTAATAATATATCTGACTAAAATTGCACTATAGAAAAAAGAATACCCAGATTTTTCAAGAGTGGTTGGCTGTATGTTCAGATCTAATATCAGTACAAAGAAGCCAAAACCCCATCAGAATCTTCTGGCTAGTAAGGGTCCTATCGATGCCAGTTATAAATGGAGTTCTAAACCAAGTCATCTCCCAATGGATTCACTCTTACGGCAGACCCTCCCTGTGATCATTTCTCCAGTCTCCAAGCATATAATTGGGATAAATGTATTTAGAACTGGAAGAACCTCATTCTGGCATAAGAGCCATTGTGATGGTAAGGACCAATTGAAATCCCTGAAATGGTCCTGTGTGACACCTTCTCCCCTCCACAATAATAGTAAATCAGAAGGAATAATGCATCCTACAGCAATTAAAAGGATTAAAGCCACCATTAAATATTTAAAGCCTTAAAGGATGCTGTAGTGTTACTGCCCATTATAATCATATTCAATTAGTTTGTATGCCTCCTGCAAACAAAGATCGCTCTTAGAAAATGATAGTGTTCTACTGTAACCTTAGATAAATGATAGCCACAATTTCAGTTACATGTGTAATGTGATACTTCTATGGAACAGATTAACAGAGTGCAGCCTCTGGCACTTAATATGTGGCCATTAATCTAGTGAACATGTTTGAAATCAGCTCTGTCATACTATGGACCTGACTAGAGACTGAGCTCTTGACACTGAGATATCTAGTGCCTATATAACTGGATATATTGAAGTCTTGCATAGTGATAATATATTAAAGTCTCAGATAAGGTTCCAGTTCAAGGAAAATATTGCATAGCATGGGAAGCTATCTTTCAAGTGTTTGTACTGGATAAATAACTAATATATGGTGTTGTACCCCCCAAAAATAGACCTCAGAGTCTGTGAAATAGAAGGTAGAAAATGTCCCTCTTATGATCACTCACAGTGACATACTTATGACATTTATGATATTTTTTCTCCTTTTCCCCATAAACTTAGGCTCTGCTATAGTAGACAGCATTGTTTCTGGGCAGAGGTGGGGAAATAGTTTAGTCATGGGACAGAGAGAAAATGTTCTACAGAACATGAAGTCACCATTATAATGTGATCATTTTGGGTCCCTCATGTCAGTGGACCAGAAGGCAAAGGATGATTTACTTTACTAGTAAGGATGACTAATCCTTATTACAACTGTGCAGAGTTGATGCTTTTCAATGTGGGCAATGAAGAGTGCATCTCACAATTCCAGAGATGCGTTAGGGGAACACTGATGTTTCCATGTAGGTGGTAAATGTTAAGGGGACAGATTAACAACCTCAGATCAACAAGGGCAAGGCACCCGAGGACACATAATACTTGGGGATGAAAGTCTAAGACATCCTACCAGACAAGCAAAGGGATTTTAGGGTTTGGAATGGAAGAGGAAGATGATAAAAATCCATTATTGCCTCAGGTCTAGCTGTAGCAGTGGGGACCCTAGTTTGTCCCATTAATTCTTTGTATTAAGTCTTTGAAGATACTGTGATTGGATACCAATTTGAGGGAGACCCTGTGACAAAGTGGACTTAATGTAAGGCAAAAATGGGTCTGAGCAGTACAAGGGCACTACTTGCTTGCTTAGGGCATTACTTCTCATCTTCTGAACCCACTTCTTATTCCAACCACCACAACTATGACCAGCTCTGCATAGGTGTTAATCAGTTCAGGCAGGTGCAATGTGTTTTATCTTGGCCTTGTTTTGTAGACCTCTCACTCCCTATCCTGGAGTTTTTCTGACTCTGCAGCATGCTATATCCACAGGAAACTGTTGTTGCTCATCAAGTGTAAACCAGAAGTGAAGTTAACACTCATGTGGTCACCTTGACCAACTGGAAAGAGAAGTCAATGGATAAATGCTTTTCCCCTTAGCATTCCAGGTGGCTGGTTCTGTGAAGCACTCCATAGACTCTTCAGAAAGGCTTGTGGTGATGGAAAAGCCACTAATACATCATTCACCTTTTTTCCTCCTTCTCTGTTCACTCCTTTATCTCTCACACTTGCTACGTGCAATCACATTTTAAACAAATTATCTACATGAAAAACTGTCTTGCTCCACCTTCAGGGAAACTGAGGCTAAGACATTTCAGAATCTATGTATTCATCCCATGTTTTTAAACTTTCTGTTAAGTCTCAAATATAAATGAATTTTACCTTTCAATAGGTTAATTTGGTGATCTCAGGAGATAATCATATAAAATTTTTTAACATGTTGCTGAACATGTGGCTAGAACTCAATATAAATAAGCACCTTTAAATAGGAACTTTTTTAGTGTCTGACTCCTCATGTACTTGTGTTGAGGACAAAGCTGAAGAAACACCTTACTGGACTTCTGAGATGACTTTACTCAGAGTTTGTTCAGACCAAGATGAAGAACTCAAAAATAAATTATCAGATAAAATAATTTAAGGAATGGGTTAAAGAACACACTTAACACCAGCTAATAAAGCAGATAGAAGGAAGTAAAAGTAGGTAACTTGGGTGCTGAAGTCTTCCAACTCAGCTGGGTTGTGGACCAGTTGACCTCTGCTTCAGCTGGGGTAACACAACATCCTCCTTGATGGGAAGAGGGCAGAGCTCCACATGTGGGAAAAGGGAGAGGAGAGTCTCAGGAATCATCAAACATCAACCTTAGCTACCAAGTCTTCTCTACTTTTGTGACTTCCAGATGAATTACAATGTCCAGGGATGAATAATTCCCAGCATATATGTTGCTGTTTTCTCTTCCTCCTGACAGGACAGTCCTCAATGATCAACTTTGGTACTCTTTCCCAGAGTTCAGATGTGGCTTCAGAATCATGCTCCACACCATGCTCTGGGCAGCCACAACATGTGTAGAAAGATTAAATCAGTATTAGTTTGGAGAATCATTACAATGCTGTGATTAAGAACGTAACAGATACTCTGCGGTGTCTCTGGGTTATACTGATGCACTTACAGGAAAAATACAATATTGAGGCAAGCTCTTTTTTAAAAAAATCAGATGAAAATAGATTTGAGGAAATAAAAAATGTAAAGGTTATCTTTCAATCACATGCTCTGGGTTAGTAAGTAGAGAGTGTTTGAATTTCAAGAATAAGGATAAGGAGGATGTTAATAGAAAATCTGTGCCAAACATTGTGCTAAGTGCTTTCATGTGCCAACTTTCAAACAACACTATGAACTAAAAATCACTATGTCTAATCAAGAAATAAGAAAAGAGAAATAGAGGAAGATAAGCAACTTGCTTAAGATACACATTCAGATAAAGGAAGACCATAGATTCAATCATAATGCAGGATATTTTATCTATATGGAAGAAGTTAACAGAAAGATGCAGGTTATTACAGAATTTATCTTTTTTTTCTTCAATAATATTTTCAATTCGGTTTTCTTTTGCAATGGGAATTCAAGTTATTCAATAAACAATTATTAACAATCCCGTCTGGCAATGGAGATATGGACATGAATGTCTTGACTCTTCCCTTTAGGAAATAGGCCTAGCTGGAGGACAGATAGATACAAAAGTTATTATAACACCATAATTACTATAGTTTGAGCAAACTTATATCAGATGCTCTAGTAACCAAGAGATATTGAGGGGCCATGCTGATATGGAGTAACATTAGGGAAGGCTGCTTAATGGGATGGTAGAGGAAACAAACTGGAAAAGGAATTGGAGGCTATATAGGGAATAAATATGTCTCTTGGAAAAAACAAAACTTTGGAATGTTTTAATTCACACTACAATCTCTAGCTCTGTAACTAATGCAAATTGATGAATGTATCTGAGCCTCAGTTTTCTAACTATAAAGTGGATACAATAAAAACTAAGAGAAAATAGCTAATCTTTTTGTTAAGCATCTTACATTCTGAAAATGTTGTTAAAAGTTTTAAATATATTATCTGATATAGTCTTTTAAATATTCTTACAATGAAAACAGTCTCAGAAAATTTTAGCAGGTTACCCAAGTCAGAGAAATATCAAGCAGTAGAGTCAGGATTTGAAACCACAATCATCTGAACTCCAAGTTCATGCTCGGATTAGGGATTCAACGTATGTGACGTCTGGGCTGGAGGTGGACAAAAATATTCAGCCCATAAAAGGAATTGAGGATCTCCTCCATAAAAGGAATAAAAACACTAGCAAAAAAAAAATCGAATAATTCAGAACTCTGGAAATTAATCAAAATCACAAGGAGTGTTTACTCAAGAAAAAATAAAAAGCCAAACCTCATGAGAACAGAAAGCTCTCTGTCTTTTAAGTTGCTACAGTTTGTCTCCTCTCCAGCTCTTGAAAACCTTCCAGCCACTGGAGGAGAAAGACGGTTTAGGATATTGAATTTAGTTCTGTCCATTTATAAAGCACTTTCTATGTGCATTTACCTTCTAAAGCATAGCAAGGAGATAAAGATTTTTCAGTAGTTGCAATCACAGACCTAACACCCTAGCAAGAGGTCAGCTAAGTAGGGGGCCATTTCTACATAATAAACTACCTATTAAGGAGGCTTCTCTGCTATAAGGAATGTTCTCAGACAGTTCAGAGGTAGGTATGTGCACATTTTGGCTATAGGAATCATGAAAGGATTTCTCAAAGAGTAAAGATCCTAGGTATGCTAGCATCTTGACTGTGTGGGAGTTCAGGCAAAGTCATAGAAAAAGGAAATGGGGAGGTGGCTGGGGATTAATAAGTAGTCCAGTTGGGTTCATGGTCTCCTGATGGATTTTCCTTTATAAATTTAATACATTTTGCTGTTAAAGGCTTATCACATTTACTGTATCACAATTATCACCTCTTTAGACACTTCTGAGATATTTCTCAGTCAATATGGGTATTTGTCACAGTTTTAGAGATGCAAGTTTAATTAGTAGTCTATTTATTCCCTTTACTATGCTATGAATGAAGATTTTTCCTAAGATGAAACTTCAACTCATGCAGTGTAGCAGAATCTATTGCCTGATCAAATAACTTATTTCCCTTTGATGACTGTGGCTGGCAGATAAATTTAATTCAATCCTTCCTCTGAAATTTTTTTTAAATTAAATTTAATTTAATTTTTATACAGCAGGTTCTTATTAGTTATCTATTTTATACACGTTAGTATATATAGGTCAATCCCAATCTCTCAATTCATCCCACTACCACCACTGCCCCACCCCCTGCTTTCCCCCCTTGGTGTCCATATGTTTGTTCTCTACTTCCGTGTCTCTATTTCTGCCTTGCAAACCAGTTCATCTGTACCATTTTTCTAGATTCCACATATATGTGTAAATATACAATATTTGTTTTTCTCTTTCTGACTTTCTTCACTCTGTATGACAGTCTCTAGGTCCATCCACATCTCTACAAATGACCCAGTTTTGCTCCTTTTTATGGCTGAGTAATATTCCATTGTATATAGGTGCCACATCTTCTTATCCATTCATCTATTGATGGACACTTAGGTTGCTTCCATGACCTGGCTATTGTAAACAGTGCTGCAGTGAACATTGGGGTGCATGTGTCCTTTGGAATTATGGTTTTCTCTGGGTATATGCCCAGGAGTGGGATTGCTGGGTCCTTCCTCTGAAATTCTGGCCCACTCAAAGGAGAATAAGCTTTGCTGGAAATACCTTTGTTGCCTCCCATAACTCATAGGACCACTTAATCTGCCACTCAATGCCAACTTTTTTTGACCCTAACTTCATGCAATCCTTTTATGTCATCTGCTTTTACTCACCCATTACTCTCTATTTTTCTGCCTCTGCACTTGGGAAACCCCTCCACAGTTATGCCCAATTCTGCATTCCCGCCCCCCTTTTTTCATTTTGGCTATGCTGCATGGCATGCAGGATCTTAGTTCCCCAACCAGGGATCAAACCCGTGTCACCTGCAGTGGAAACATGGAGTCTTAACCACTGGGCCACCAGGGAAGTCCTCCCATTTCCCCCTTTTACACATGTACAGGTGAGTTCAACTCTGAGCTGTAGTGTCACCTTTTACCTAGTGTTATTCTTGTCCTTCACCCTCATACATGTTTACATAGGGGGTTGGTATCTCCTGCTCTACACCAATAAAGAGCTTAGTAAAAATCAATTTATTTACCTGATTTGTGTCTTCTGCCTCAATCCTCATGTGCAAAATTTCCGTTGCAAAATGCAGGCATTCTTTTTCTTAATAACTCTCTCATTTCAGTTTATCCTGCACTCTGTTATACATTGTTAATGAAGACCCAAAACATCCAAATGTGTCTTAGTGTTATTGATATCATAAGCTTTCTCCTCACTCTGATTTATTTGCTTTTGGTGCTTGTTCTGATTGACTTTGCATGGCCATTATAGCTGCTATTGCTGTTACATTGATTGGACATATTTTGTTGGTTGCAGCATACTTCCCATTGGGTCAGGTCACACTTCACAGGGGCAGAAACTTTTGCTGGTAGTGTTGCCTTCTCCCCAAATGAACTTGACTATCTAGTATTGCAACCCATTCATGAAGATCAGAGTTAATATGGATTGGCTGAGAAATTGTCTATGATTCAAAGGACAGACTCAAGAGGGAAGTGGTATGATAAAGCTATGTCTTAAGGTTTCCTCCAAAGTCCCACCTCCACTGCCTTTGTTCAGACAAAGAGCACTACCAAAGGCATTTAAGGTAGAGCACTCTCTCTGCCTTATTTAATCAACTCTGATCTATCTTCCTGACTATGGCAGATAGATTACTGCTTAAACTATTTCCTCTGATCCTCTTTCCTTTCAGGATAAAGAAAGGACCAATTTTCTAATTGTATTCCATTGTGGTTGGATAGTATACTTTGTATTAAGTATCTCACGTACACTTGAGAAGTATGTATTTTCTGTTGTTATGGTGGAATGTTGTATAGGTGTCTATTAGGACTAGGTGATTTATAGTCTTGTTCAAATTTTCTATTCTCTTGTTGGTCTTCTGTCTAGTTGTTCTATCCATTATTGAAAATGGAGTATCCAAAGCTCCAGTTATTACTGTTGAATTGTCTATTTCTCTCTTCATTTAGGTTAGTTTTACTTTGTGTATTTTGGTACTCTGTTTTAGGTGCATATATGTTATTAATTATTATTTACTCTTGATGGACTGGACTTTTATCATTATAAGGAGTCCCTTTTTATAATGTTTTAAAACAAACTGTATTGAACTCTATTTTAAAATCCATTTTTTTTGTTTTTAATTCTATTGTATCTGATATTAGTGTAGCCATTCCAGTTTTCTTATTGTTGTTTTCATAATACATGCTTTTCCATCTTTTTATTCCCAATCTATGTATCTTTAAACCTAAGTATGTCTCCCATAAACAACATATAGTTGGCTTGAATCATTTCCTGAATCATATTCCCCAACCTATTGGCAAACTTCTAATCATCCTGTAAGATCCAAAACCCTGTGAAATTTTATGGCCTACCACAGAAGATCAGGTGACTTCCTTCATGACCCCCATGTGTGCTTAATCCATTCTTATATTTATTCTTTTATATTGATATTATTTTTGTTGTTGTTTTTCTTTTGACTTGTTTGCCTTCCATTTTAGACTATGAACACCCTGAGTGCTAGTTTTGAAATTTTGTTACTGTATAATATATATTTTATAAGTGAATCAGGGGATGAACACATGAAGGAAACAATGCCCCACTGAGATAATAGAATTCAAGACTGAGATGTTGGACCCAGAGGCTTGAGCTATGGATTTAGGGCACAGTTGGTATTAAGATTCTCCCATAGTGAAAAAACAATTCCAGATCCTCTTGTTTCTGGGAGACAATAATGGTTTCATGGAAACTTATTGCCATTCCTAGAAACAAAAGTCTACTTAAGTCGATAGAGAGGAGTGGATTTGAGAGTGTTTGGAAGTCAGGAGACAGGATTCTAATTCTCATCTTGCCAGGATGCTTTGTACACAGAGTTCTGGTCCTCCTCTATTAAGGGGAAGACTAGAAAAGCTCTATTATGTAATGAAAGTTGTCATTAGCTTAAGATGTTAAATGACACAACTTTCATGGATCTGGCACTCTAAAGAACAAACTGAGATATGATTCTCAAACATATTACCTTGTATCCTAATTCCTGAAAATGTGGAACAATTTTGTCCTTCCCACCTGTTTACTAAGGACCTGAAAAGCAAGTGATTCACATTAAGGATGAGTGCTACAGATTCTTTGCAGTAGCAACATTTGATTCTTCTCTAGTTAACCTTATTTGTAACCAACAAGGAATACTTTCTTTGATCACACAAGGAATCTGAGAAAGCAAGAGGGGATGAAGAGGATTGCTATAGACCAAGTAAAATAGCCTGGATGATTCTGATTATTGCTGTTTATCCACATCTCTTTCAAACTCATGTCCAGTGATGTCATTTTAATAGGTTGAAATTGTTCATGGTGAACAAATTTGTGAATATGTACATCACAGAAACCAACAAAGTTACAAATCTGTTGTTTCTCCCACCCCCTAGTTTATCATACCCCTGAATTATTTTATTCCACTCTTTGGGACAAAGATAATTTTGTTACCTATGACAAAGAAATGGAACTGCTTCTTAGTTGCAATTAACTGATAATTTTTATCTTGTGATATTTTAAAGTGTGCTGGCCTGGGTTTCAGGACCTGAATTCTTATCCTGATTCTACTATCTCTGTCGCCTAATATAAACCACTTTATTACCCTTGGACCCTGTATCATCAATTTCAAAATGGATTGGATTAAATCGTGTCCTAGATGCTTTCAGTTCTACTGATTATAACTTTAGGCTTAGAATAAATATGTTCTGGAGCTACTTGCCTGATAACACATGAAAAATTCTTTAATAGAAAAACAGCCTGGCTAATGTCTCTTAAGAGAACAGATATTGGCCTATATTGATATAAGCACACTCCTTTTAAGCAGACTTAGTTATCTATACAGGTGAGAGAAGTATTTTTCCATAGCTTTTTAATTCCTTGAATGTTTATTTCAAATTCAATATTTTTCCAACCTTTCATCTGTTTACCTTGCTGCCTTTGAAATCGTTTTGCTATTCACACCCCACTTCTCCTTTTCTTCGCATGCCTCCTCTGCAGATGGCCTGAATCAATTCTGATCTGTACTGTAATTAAAAGAATGAATCATCATTTATTCTCAGATGCTCGCTATCTCAAGTTTTATTATCATACCTAATCTCTTTTTCTTATTTCCCCATGTTTACATTTGTGTAAAGACTTTCCTGAAAATTATAGTAGATTTATTCAGTTATTTCTGCTTAACTACTGATGCTAAGCATTTCTTCTGCAGTTTGTATGAGCAAGAAGACTGTCCTTAGGCAAAGTTGCAGAGTACTTGAAGCTTGTCTTCATCACTCTTTCTCTCTTCTATTTCTGATAATCCGTATAATGAAAACAATAGAAAATAATAATAAATCATCACTATTAATTACCTTCTTACTATGTACAAGGCACTGTATCATGGCATTATGAGATTAGCTCCTACCTCACCCCAGTAGGCAGCATACTCTATTCCTATCCCTATCTCCCCCATTCTGGCTCTTTGCACTTACCCCATCCATGGAATGACCTGATTCCTGACCTGGCTACTCCATTTAGGCATCTTCTTTTTCACAGTTTTCTAATTCCTAAAATGGTCTTTCCTTCCCATCTCAGCCCTTCAATGCCCTAATTTCAGCTGCCTCTAATGTTAAAAAAAAAAAAAATCACCTCACATACTAATAGAAATATGTTGTGAAAGACAGTTTAAATCATAAATTCACTAAGAAAAATTGAATACCACTGAAAACAAAAGCAATACTACATACATAACAAAAGAGATTTTCCTACAGGGCATCGTATAGCTCAAAGACTGCCAACCAACCACTCCCTTGGGGCAGTTTGGGCTTTCCAGAAACATACATTGACACAGGGTTCAAAGTGGAAGTTGTTGGTAGGGATCAACACCTGTGAAAGGAAAATCTGAATTATAATGCAGGCCCACAAAACCTCAGCCAAACTGGTGGGAAACTCTGGAGTGAAGAGTGGCTGGTGGAGTTGTCTCATGCAGAATCAAAGGGCTGGGCTGGGATACCCCAACCTTGCTCAGAGCCCACATGGGAGCTACCCCACAAAGAGCATGCCCTCAGGGGAAGCTACTCTCTGCAGCTGAAGCACAACCCAGAAGGGATGGTAGCTTGATGCTGTCTGCTGATGGCACCTCTGCAGCTGGGCAGAGACCCTCTCTTGAATGGGGATGAGATAAGACATCTCCATGTTGACCACACCTCCTGTACATCTTTTACTAACAAGTGCCTGGGTTAGATGACAGAAAAATGAAACTTAAGCACTTTTTGATCCAATTCATTTTCAGAAGAGGGATAAATTGAAAAGTTCACAGTTCTCCAACGTGTTGTCATTTTATATCTCTGAGTTTTGAAAATGCTTGTTCTCTCTTTCTGGAATTTCTGAAATATTCCACCCTCCATCTCCTTCAAAACCAAATACAGAATCAGAGTCCCAGGCTACCTGCTTGATGTTGAGATAGTGGTTGTTTCATTCTACTATGGAACTCTGAAAATTGAAGTTTCTCCTAATTTGGCTCTCCTGAGACAATTACTTGTTTAAGTATCAATGTTGTCACTAGGCTATGAACCCCTCAAGGATGAAGCCATACCTGAAATGTTGACATTCCACAAGTATCTACAGGATTGACTGGATAGCAATTGACAGAAACATACATACAGCATATATCTTAAGTTACTCAAGAAAGAAAAGAAATCCCCAATCCTCTGTATAGCAGATCTCAGTAATGTTCTCTCACATTTTCTAATTCTCTGCAGATGTATGGTATTGACATGTCCTGAGTCCCAGGCTTTCATAGATTTTTCTAAAGCACAACAGTTGGTGGCTTCGTGGGGTGCCAGGTTGTGTTAGGGCAGACATCACACCCTGAAGAAAGTCGCACCAGGAGATTCAGAGCACCAACTGTGTTCCAAATTATCCTGATGTACAAGCTATTGGCATGCAGCAAGCCATGTGGAGTGGAACTCATGGTTTCTCCTCCCGCAGGGCTTTTTACTGTTGCTAATTAAATAAATTGGGGTGCTGGTGGGGGTGGTGTACAGAGACACACTGGCACAAGGATGAGAGAATGCTGCTGACAGCAGTCTGATGGAAAGCAATCATAGCATCTTGTTCTGGTAGACTCTTCTGAATTGTTCCAACTATCCCGGCATCTCAACTACCCTGGTCTCTGTAGTGTCCCAAGCATTAGGTAAAGGCTTCTGGTGTAACATGCACTTGACAAGGGACAGTGCTGGAGGCCTGGAATACTTTAGTGTATAGTCCATTGCCCTTTAGATCACTCTGCCTACCCTTAGCAAAGGCTGATGACCTGTCCTCTACTCAATGCTAAGAAAGTTCTTTGATGCAACTAAAGCAGCATTGTTCCTGTTTCTTTCTAACACCAATCCCACTCTGGCTGAAACTCACATCCCCCCTCTACTTAACAATTTTTTTCTCCTAATTACTCCCTTTCTTTTATATATCATGTTTTTCTCTTTTCTTTAGGTTATTATAAGCAGTTTATAAACAGTTTCCATCTTAAAGCAAAATCTGTCTCTGAACACATTCCTCATCTATGTTCTCTGATCACCCTTATTGTCAAATTCCTCAGACAGGTTTCCTTCTGTCACTCTATTTCCTCATCTCCAAATCACATCAGTTGGGCTTTGTTTCTGCCTCTCCCACAGAACTGTTCCTGATTTTGTCAGGGTTACTAAGGGCTTACATGTTGCCAAGTTCAATAGTCAGTCCTTAGTTTGTGGGTTAACCCTGTCTTTATGACTTCTAAATGTTGGCATGCCACAGGGCTGATGTTTGATCTTATTGTCTTCCTGTCTATACTGATGCCATGGGGCATCTCATCCACTCCTATGGCTTAAATGCTATTTATATGCTAAAGAGTTTCAAAGATATCTGTAACTAAAGGAAAGGCATTTATGTAACAAAGGATTAACATTGTATAGCACTTAATTGAAGTCCTAAAAATATGAACAGCTTGACTAATAAGTTCGCCCATGATCTAACAATGACAAGTACATCATGACCACCACCTGGCTACCAGTGATGGAAAAGAACATCATTTGGATGAGGCATTCCTATTTTACAATGATATTAAAGTGTGAAAGAAAAATGAGCGTTGGAATTAATGAATTATAGCATATTCTTCTGCCTGCTCTACATTATTACTTGCATGGCTAAGAGACAATTTAAATTGACCATGCCCCAAACAGAATTTTTTCATCTCACTAACTCCAAAGATCTACTCTTTCTCCCATTTTCCCCAGATCATTTATTAGGCATACCATTTCCCCAGTTGCTCAGGTCAAAAACCCAAACAAACAAAAAAAAAAAAAAAAGAAGGAAAGCAAAACTAAAATAAGAATGAGCTATTTTTGGTTTTCCCATATCTGCCACACCACAAATTGAACTGATTAATGGATTTGGTCACTTCTTCCTTTATTAGATCTAAATGTACTACTTTCCACTCTGTTTCATGGATGCCCACTTTTCAACAGCATCATCTTTTATTTAAAGAGCCCCCAATGTCTTTCCTTGTTTCTACTCCTGAATGATATGTTTTTAATCTTAAATAAGATCATATCTCTCCACAGTTCACAACCTCCAACTGTTTATACCACAAATATAATTAAAGCTTAAGTCCTTACCTTGGGCTTCAAAATTCTACATGGTTTAGACTTCCTGTTCCACCCCCACTATACCAATTTTCTTGCTCTTTCTCAAAATGACAGGTTAATTGCTTACTCAGGCTCTAAGGCCTTTGTACTTACTGCTACCATTACTAAAACATCAGCTAAGCAAGGCTGATGTTTTATTCCGATGTTTGTATTCCGATGTTTGTATAAATGCCTCCTCGAAGATGTATTGACCCCATTATACAAAAAATTGTGCTTTCATTCACCCTTCAGTCAGTTTCTAACTTCTTTCCCTGCTTTATTTTCTTGCAAAACACCTATTTTCATTTGAGATTATATTACATATTTCTTATTTTATTTGTTTATTATCCGTCAAAGATGTAAGTGAAATCAGGGATTTAGTCTATCTTGCTCATGCCCATATCTCTATTTTTATTAATTCATTTAAAAATGTCTTAGCTTTACTGAGGTAAAATTGGTCAGAAAGTGTGTATGTATGTGTGTATATATGTGTGTATATATATATATATATATATATATATATAGTAAAATGTGATGAATTGACATGTATATAGTTTGTGAAATGATTACCATGATCAGGTTAATTAACAGATTCAACACCTTACTTAATTACCTTTTTTGTGTATATGTGGTGAGAACATTTAAAGTCTACTCTCTTGGCAAATTTCAAGTCAAAACAAAGTATTCTTGACTTTGGTCACCATGCTGTACATTAGATTCCCAGAGCTTATTCATCTTATAACTGAACAATTGTCACCATTGACCAATGTCTCCCCAACTCCCCCATCCCCTAACTCCTGGTAATCATCATTTTACTCTCTGTTTCTATGAGCTCTACTGTTTTGTTTTGTTTTTTTATTCCACATGTAAGTGAGATCTTACAGTATTTTTTTTCCTCTGGTTAATTTTACTTAGCAGAACATCCTCTAGGTTAATCCATGTTGTTGAAAATGTCAGGATTTTCTTCTTTCTCAAGCACACATATATATGTATATACATATTCATATATCACATCTTCCTTATCAGTTCATCCATTGACAAACATTTGTGTTGTTTCCATGTCTTTGCTATTGTGCATAATGCTACAATAAGCATGGGAGTGCTGATATTCTTCAAAATACTGATTTCATTTAATTCGAATACATACCTAGAAGTGGGATTGCTGGATCATATAGTAGTTCTGTTTTATTTTTTTCCCCTGTTTTCCATAATGGTCATACTAATTTACATTCCCACCAATGGGACAAAAGACTTCCCTTTTCTTTACATCTTCTACAACACTTGTTATCTCTTGTCGTTCTGAGAAAAGCCATTCTCTTGGATTTGAATTTTCCTGATGGTTAGTGATGCTGAGCACTTTTTCATGTTCCTCTTGGCAATGTATATGTCTTCTTTGGAAAAATCTCTATTCAAGTCCTTTAAATATTTTTAAATCATGTTGTTTGTTTTTGCTTTTGAGTTGTATAAGTTTCTTACCTATTTTTTAATATTAATACCTTATCTGATACATGGTTTGAAAATATTTCTCTCATTCCGTAGGTTGACTATTCACTTTGTTGATTGTTTCCTTGCTGTACAGAAGCTTTTTAGTTTAATATCATTCCACTTGTTGATTTTCATTTTTCTTTCTTGTTCTTTTAGTGTCATATCCAAAAAATCTGTGCCAGGACCAGTGTCAATGAGCTTCTTTTCTATGTGTTCTTCCAGGAGTTTTATGGTTTCAGGTCTTCCATTCAAGTCTTTAATCTATTTCAAGTTAATTTATGTGAAGGGTATAAGCGTCCAGTTTTATTCTTTTGCATATGTGTATCCAGTTTTTGCAACACCATTTACTGAAGAGACTATTCTCTCCCCATTTTTTGTTCTCAGCACTCTTGTCAAAGATTAGTTAACCATACATGCTCAGTTTATATCTAAGCTCTCTATTCTGTTCCATAGATCCACGTGTCTGTTTTTATGCACCATATGCACCATATTTTTTAGATTACTATAGCTTTGTAATGTAGTATAAAATCAGAAACAAAACTAAAGTAATCAAGACAGTATGGTACTGGCACAAAAACATAAATATAGATCAATGGAACAGGATAGAAAATCCAGAGAAAAACCCATGCACCTATGGTCACCTAATCTATGACAAAGGAGGCAAGAATATACAATGGAGAAAAGACAGCTTCTCCAATAAGTGGTGCTTGGAAAACTGGACAGCTACATGTAAAAGGATGAAATTAGAACACTCTCTAACACCATATACAAAAATAAACTCCAAATGGATTAAAGACCTAAATGTAAGGTCAGACACTATAAAACTCTTCAAAGAAAACATAGGCAGAACACTCTTTGACATAAATTGCAGCAAGATCTACTTTGACCCACCTCCTAGAGTAATAAAAAGAAAAAGAAAAATAAACAAATGGGACCTAATTAAACTTAAAAGCTTTTGCACAGCAAAGGAAACCATAACAAGATGAAAAGACAACCTTCAGAACAGTAGAAAACATTTGCAAATGAAGCAACTGACAAAGGATTAATCTCCAAAATATACAAATAGCTCCTGCAGCTCAATATCTAAAAAACAATCCAATCAAAAAATGGGCAGAAAACCTAAATAGACATTTCTCCAAAGAAGACATACAGATGGCCAAAAGGCACATGAAAAGATTCTCAACATCACTAATCATTAGAGAAATGCAAATCGAACCACAATGAGGTATCACCTCACACTGATCAGAATGGCCATCATCAAAAAATCTAGAAACAATAAATGCTGGAGAAGGTGTGGAGAAAAGGGAACCCTCCTGCACTGTTGGTGGGAATGTAAATTGATACAGCCACTATGGAGAACAGTATGGTGGGTCCTTAAGAATCTATAAATAGAACTACCATATGACCCAGCAATCCCACTCCTGGGCATATACACAGAGAAAACCATAATTCAAAAAACCCATGCACCCCTATGTTAATTGCAGCTCTATTTACAAGAGCCAGTACATGGAAACAACCTAAATGTCCATCAACAGAGGAATGGATAAAGAAGATGTGGTTCATATATACAATGGAATATTACTCAGCCATAAAAAAGGAATGAAATTGGGTCACTTGTTGACACATGGATGGACTTAGAGAGCGTCATACAGAGTGAAATAAGTTAGAAAGAGAAAAACAAATATCCTATATTAACACATACATGTGGAATCTAGAAAAATGGTATAGATGTCTTATTTGCAAAGCAGAAATAGAGACACAGACGTAGAGAACAAATGTATGGATACCAAGGAGGAAAGGGGGGTGGGAGGAATTGGGATTGACATATATACACTATTGATACTATAAAATTAATACTAATGAGAACATACTATATAGCACAGGGAACTCTAATTAATGCACTGTGGTGACTAAATGGGAAGGAAATCCAAAAAAGAGGGGACGTGTATATGTATAACTGATTCATTTTGCTGTACAGTAGAAATTAACACAAAATTGTAAGGCAACTATACTCCAATAACAATTAAT
Organism: Orcinus orca; assembly: GCF_937001465.1. Lineage (NCBI taxonomy): Eukaryota > Metazoa > Chordata > Mammalia > Artiodactyla > Delphinidae > Orcinus > Orcinus orca. Next base: position 13,732,470 of record NC_064565.1, on the reverse strand, counting down.
TAAAAAAAATAAAAGACAGTGTGATGCCTTCAACTTTGTTGTTCTTTCTCAGGATTGCTTTGGCTACTCAGTGTCTTTTGTGGTTTCATATGAATTTTAGTATAGTTTTTTCCTACTTATTAGAAAAATACCAATGGAATTTTGATAAGAATTTCAGTGAATTTATAGATTGCTTAGGGTAGTATGGACATTTTAAGAATATGAATTCTTCCAATGCATGAAAATGGGAATATCTTTCCATTTATCTGTCTTCAATTTCCTCATTAATATCTTATGTTTAAAGTGTACAGATCTTTTATCCCCTTGGTTGAATTTATTCCTAATATTTAGTTGTTTTTGATGTTATTATAAATGAGATTATTTTCTTAATTTATGTTTCTGATAATTCATTGTTAGTGTATAGAAATGCAACTGATTTTTGTATATTGGATTTGTATCCTGAAACTTTATGGAATTTGTTCATTAGTTCTAACAGGTCTTCTGTCTATATACCATGTAATCTGTAAATGTGGACAATTTTACTTCTTCCTTTCTGAGTTGGATATTTTTTTCCTAATTGCTGTGGCTGGGAATTCCAGTACTCTGTTGAATAGAAGTGGCAAGAGTGGGTACCTTTGTCTTGTTTTTGAACTTAGAGGAAAAGCTTTCATTTCTTCATCATTGAGCATGAAGTTTGTGGTGGGCTTGTCATTTGTGGTCTTTACTATGTTGAGGTGCGTTCTTTCTATACATAATTTGCTTAAAGTTTTTATCATGATGTTGAAATTCGTTAAATGCTTTTTTTTACTTTTGTTGAGATGGTCATATAATTTTTATCCTTCATTTTGCTAATGTGGTGTATCACATTGATTGATTTCCAGATCTGAACCATAATTTCATCTATGGGATAAATGTCACTTGATCATGATGTATGATCCTTTTAATGTGCTATTGAATTGGGTTTGCTAGTATCTTGCTGAAGATTTTTACATTTATATTCATCAAGGATATTGGTCTGTGGTTTTTGTTTGTTTGTTTTTGCTTGTTTGTTTGTTTTTTATAGTGTCCTTGCCTGGCTTTGGCTTCAGAGTGAATGTGGCCTTGTAAAATGATTTTGGAAGTGTTCCATCCTTTTAAATTTTTCGAAGAGTTTGAGAAAGACTGGTGTTAATTCTTCTTTAAATGTTTAATATAATTCACCAGTAAAGCTATCAGTTCTGAGTCTTTTCTTTGTTAGGAGGTTTTTGAATACTGAATCAAACTCCTTACACATTATTATTCTGTTCAGATTTCCTATTTCTTCCTGATTTAGTCTTGGCAGGTTGTAAGTTTCTGGGAATTTATCCATTCATTTTGTTGGCATATAATGTTTTATAATAGTATATTATGAGTCTTTGCATTTCTGAGTTAGTATTGTAACATCTCCTCTTTCATTCCTAATTTTATTTATTTGATTCTCTCTTTTTTAAGACAGTCTAGCTAAATTTTTGGCAATCTTTTTTTATATTTTCATGTATCTAATGCCTAGGTTTGTTGATCTTTTTTATTGTTTTGCTGATCACTGTTATATTTATTTCTGCTCTGGTCTTTATTATCTCCTTCCCTCTCCTATTTTGTGCTTAGCTTGTTCTTCTTTTTATAGTTCCTTGAGGTGTAAAGTGAGGTTGTTTATTTGAGGTCTTTATTTTTTCTTAATGTAGACATTATGACTACAAACTTCCCTCTTAGCACTGCTTTTGCTGCAGCCCATAAGCTTTGGTTTGTTGCCTTTTCATATTCATTTGTTTCAAGATTTAAAAAAAAATTCCCTTTTGATTTCTTCTTTAACCCATTGGTTGTTTAGTAGTGTGTTGTTTGTTTTCCATATATTCATGAATTTTCAAGTTTTCTTCCTGTTATTGATTTCTAGTTTTATATCATTGTAGCTGGAAAAGATACTTGATATAATTTTAATCTTCTTAAATTTCCTAAGACTTCTTTTGTGACCTAATATATGATCTACCCTGAAGAGCATTTCATGTGTCCTTGAGAAAATATGTTCTCTCTTGCTGTTGGATGAAATGTTATGTATATGTCTGTTATGTTCACTTGGTATAAAGTGTGGTTCAAGTTCTTATTTCTTTATTGATTTTCTGTCTGACTAGTCTATCCATTGTTGAAAGGGGATATTGAAGTCCCCTACTATTATTATATTGTTATCTATTCTTCCCTTAAGATCTGTTAGTATTTGCTTAATATATTTAGGTGCTCCAATATTAGGAGCATATACATGAACAGTTTTTATATCCTCTTTATAAATTGAACTTTTTATCATTGTATTATAACTTTCTTTATGTCTTATTACAGTTTTTATCTTAAACTCTACTTCTCTAAGTATAGCTAACCGTGCCTCTTTTTGGTTTCTGTTTATAGAAAATATCTTTTTCTATTCCTTTACTTTCATTGTCTGTTTTGTCCTTCAAGCTGAAGTGAGAGTGAGTCTCCTGTAAGTAGAATATAGTTAGGTCTTTTTTTTTTTTTTTTTTTTAAATCTATTCAGCAACTCTATGCCTTTTACTGGAGAATTTAGTTCATTTACTTTTAAAGTAATTATCAATAGTATTGGACATAATATCATCTTATGGATTGTTTTCTGGCTGTTTTGTAGTTCATTGTTCTTTTCTTCTTCTCTTGCTGAATTGGTGATATCCCATAGTGGTATGCTTTGATTCCTTTTTCTTTATATTCTATGTGTCTACTTTTGTAGGTTTTTGCTTTGTGGTTACCATGAGGCTTACATAAATCATTTTATAGTTATAACAGTCTATTTTATGCTGAAAAAACCTTAACTTCAATCACATAGAAAAATTCTACTCTTTTATCTATTCCTCACAATTTCTGTTTCTGATATGGCAATTTACATATTTTTATATTATATATCTATTAACAAAATATTGTAGCTATATTTACTTTTAATGCTTCTGTCCTTTTATCTTCATACGGTAGGTCAGTGATTAACAAATCACAATATTACAGTATTAGAGTATTCTGAATTTGACTGTATACTTTCCCTTATGAGCATGTTTTATATTTTCAAATGTTTTTATGTTACTAACTAGCATCCTATTATTTCAGCTGGAAGAATTCCTTTTAGTATTTCCTGTTAACCAGTTGCAGTGGTGATTAACTCCCTCAGCCTCAGTTTGTGAAAATTTTATCTCTCTTCTTCATTTCTGAAAGACAGCTATGCCAAGTAAAATATTCTTGACTGTCTGTTTGTTTGTTTTTTTCCTTTGAATATATTATCCTACTCTCTCCTTGCCTAAAGGATTTCTGCTGAGACATCCAGTGAAATCCAGTCATTCCCTTGTATGTGAGGAATTATTTTTTTCTTCCTTCTTTTAAAATTCTCTTTTTGATTTTGATTTTAGAGAGTTTTCTTATAATATATCTTGAAGATCTTTTTTGTTAAGACTTGGGGAGCTTATGAACTTCATGAGCTTGGATCTCCAAATCTCTCCCCGGATTTTGAAAATTTCACCTATTATTTATTTAAATAAGCTTTCTTCCCCCCTTTCTCCCCCTCTTCTCCTTCTGAGACTCCAGTAATATGTAGATTGTTTCTTTTTATCGTGTCCCATAATTCATGTAGGTTTTCTTCACTTATTTCATTTTTTTCCCCTTTGTCTCCTCTGCTGGATAATTTCATATGAACTGCCTGTGACTTCACAGATTCTATCTTCTATTTTATCAAGTCTGCTGTGGATACTTTATTGCATTTTTTTAAAAAAAATATTCATTGTATTCTTCAGCTCCATAATTTCTGTCTGATTCTTTGTTATAATTTCTCTCTGTTAACTTCACAGTGTGAAATTCACAGTGCTGAATTCTCATTTTGTGATTTTTCCTAATCCCTCAGAAGGCAGCATTTTATGCATGCTCAGTAGAAAACAGCATGGAGAACCCTCAAAAAATTAAATGTAGAATTACCATATAATCCAGCAATTTCACTTATGGGAACATATCCAAAGGTAATGAAAACAAAACTCAATAAGATATCTGCACCCACCCCCCATGTCCATAGCAGTATCATTTACAATAACCAAGACCTAGAAACAACTTCAGTGTCCATCTGTAGATGAATGGGTAAAGAAGTCATGGTTTGTATACAATAGAATATTATCCAGCCATAAAAAATGAGGAAATCCTACCATTTGTGACAACACAGATGAACCTTGAAGGCATTATGCTAAGTGAAATAAATCAGACAAAGAAAGACAAATATTGTATGATCTCATTTATATGTGGAGTCTAAAGAAAAAAACAAAGTAAAATAAAACAGGACAAAATAAAAACTCATAGAAAAGTAGATCAGACTTATGGTTACCACAGGCAGGGGTGGAGAAAGTGGGAATTGGAGAAAAGCAGTCAAAGGTACAAACTTCCAGTTATAAGATAAATAAATACTAGAGATGTAACATACAACATGATAAATATAGTTAACACTGCTCAAATTCACATCACACACACACACACACACACACAGATAAATAAATTTAAATACATAAATAAATACTCCTGTTATTTTTGTGATGTCACCTTCCCATCATGTCCTTACCTCTGATTTCTATAAAAGTGCTTGGCACCTAGCAGGTGTTTGGCAGGTATTTACTTAATGAATAAATAAACACTGAACCATTATAAGAAGAACTTGGGTCAAATTTTGGGTTGGTTGCTTTTCATTTTGTGATGTGTCATTTTAACTCTGTTTTCCCTTCTGTAAAATGGGGGAGAAATAGCTAATTCACACAGTCTAGATTAGAATTTTTTTTTTTTTTTTTTTTTTTGCGGTATGCGGGCCTCTCACTGTTGTGGCCTCTCCCGTTGCGGAGCACAGGCTCCGGATGCGCAGGCTCAATGGCCATGGCCCACGGGCCCAGCTGCTCCGTGGAATGTGGGATCCTCCTGGACCGGGGCACGAACCCGTGTCCCCTGCATCGGCAGGTGGACTCTCAACCACTGCACCACCAGGGAAGCCCTAGGTTAGAATTTTTTAAAGATTGCTAAAGTACCTACATGTAGTGCAGTATAACTAACAAATGTTCATTTTTATTCATCTGCATTTTTAAGTTATTTTAAGTGTAACTGATGTGCTTCTTGTTGTCATTCTGACAAGCAAGATGAAGAGTATCATGCAAAATTCGCTCAGCCTCTTCTGACTCATCTTTAGAGATGCTGGACTTGGCTCACTTAAGCAGCTGGATGATCTGGGTGCTGCCGTGTCCTTCTCAGGGACCTCACCTGCTACCTGCTTTTCCTTCTCCTCCATCCCAGCAGGCTTTCAAAACCTGGGGAGTATTGCCAGCAGCCACAGCAGGCTTTGCGTTTTGACTCAGGAAGGTGGTCCCTAAGCACCAAGCAGCGCCACCACAGCCCGCAGGAGGCCTTGGCCCAGGCTTGGGGCTCAGGATGTGGTACATGCTCCCACCACCAGTTTTTCATTGTCTTTAATTCCTTCCTTTATATAATGGAAGTTGCACACTTTTTCCTTCTACTGTATTACAAGTTGAAGGTATGATCAAATGAAGTAATGAGAGGAATTTGGATACTAGTTTATGAAATATGAGGAGTCTTTGTTTGTTTTGTTTTTCAACATATATGAAGGATAAAGGGAGATGGAGTGAATCATCTCTGAGCCCTTCAGCAATCTGTCCTTCCTTTGATCAATGAAGGAAAAACAGAACTTTATCTTATTATTACTTTTTACACCGGATAATCATGAAGGATACATTTCAAGTAGCATACAAATCATTTTTTACTAAAGCCAGAAAAGTAAACAGCCGAAGTGTATAATTGAGCGTGGCCAGATCCTGTTTTCTGTTTTGTCATAGCTTGATCCTTAAAAATAAAGGAGGCTATGCAGTAGCAGGATAAATGCAAGTGAATTAAGAAATGTGTGGCTATCAAATCTCTTTGTTTAAAGTGTGTCAGACAGGTCTCCAGCACTCAAATCATTTTCTATTAACATCTCAGGTTGACTAAATTCCATTATTAAATATGGAACCCCTTTGGAATTTGACATATTTTCTGGATTTCATACTGAAAATTAAATTAAAATACACTTTTCTAAACAAAAAGTTCCACATTTATCTGGTAATACCCAAGGAGTAAGCTCTATTGCTTGAGATGGAAGAAGTGAATATTAGAACTTCTGTATATTTTTATCTTTCTTTTATATACTTGCCAAGTTTTATAAATTTTAAATAATTTTAAACTATTGTGAAATATATAAATATGCTACTAAATGAGTAATTCAGTAGCATAAACATATACTTTATAGCTAGAAGCTATATAAGTATATATATAGATGGTACCTGGTCAAAATATTTTAATCAGTCAACAAAATAAAATTGGAATGTCTTTTTGTTGGATAGAAAGGAATTCTCAACAGACTATTTCCCCTGTCTGCAACAAAAAGCACATGAAAGTATACTCAATGTCATTCACCATTAAGGAAATGCAAATCATAAGTGTGAGACACCACTTCATATCCTTTAATATGGCTATAATCAGGAATATAAATAATAAGAAATGTTGAAGGATTTGTGAAGAAACAGGCACCCATGTATATTAATAGTGGAAATGCAAGTGGCACTGTCACTTTGGGAAACTGACAGTTCCTCCAAAGGTTAAATAATGTAGTTAACATATGACCCAGCAATTCCACTCTTTGGCATATACCCAAGAGAAATAAAAACATTGTCCATTTTAAGCACATGCTTCTTTTTTTTTTAATAAACTTATTTAATATCTTCTTTATTTTAACCTGTTTCTACTATAGTAGATTACAAACTTCTTGAGGACAAAGACTGTTTCTTATTGATTATTGATTCCCTAGAAACAGGAAGTAGTATTAAGTATTATACTATTGGTATAAAGTATAAAGTAAGCATCAGTAATACCTGGTATAAAGGTCGGTAGTAATGCCTGGTATAAAGGTAGCAATACCTGGTATAAAGTAGGTATCTGATATAAAGTAGGCATCAGTAATACCTTTGACAAGGGGAGCTCCATAAAGCTCTACCAGTTATGGCTTTAATGAAGGTTAGTGGATGGTCATTTGAGACTTCTATGGGTGCACTTTGAGTTGAAGAGATAGGAATGTAAGCAAAGGTAGAAGTCAGGAAACCTAAACGTTTTAAGCTTCTCAGTTTTCCTGGAGGCCAGTCAAGATTTCCATAGCAAATTTTATATGGGTCATCAGACTTGTTCCTTTTGCCATATGAGATTGCCAGAAATTCACTTTTTGAAATTAGAATCTTCAATTCTTGCTGCCAAATAACAGTGAAGTTTTCCTTCAGTCCTCATCATCACTTTTACTCTCTCAATCACATCCCTTTTTCATCTTCTATCATCTTGTTCTCTCTTCTCCTTTTTCTTTCACCAGTGTCCATTTTCAGTAAAGATGGTTTATATTCACTTATACTGAATAAACTTAAGTCATGGTGCTCATTCCCCAAGGGTACTGGAGTTTGTAGTTGCCTCTTAAAAACAGAGTCTCAGACGTCATCAAAGAAATGATGAAAAAATTAGAGGGCCCACACCTCTGAAATTCATTCATGATGGCCATGACTTTGTGTGTTTAATCATAAACATGGGCTACCGCTTTCTCACAAGTCGAAGGATCAAACATCTCACGTATTAGAGCTCTCCTGTGTATAGCTGACAAACCTACATCAACAAAAACATTCAGAAGAGAAAGGCAGAAGTACTTCATTTATTTAAGACCTTATGCTTGATTTCTTGTAGGCACACAGAAGGATGACTTCTAAATCTATGGTACATGAAATACAATTTACTCTTAAGCTTTCGTCAAATAGTACTTGAAAATTTCTATTTGTTCTTCTGTTTGGAGTATATATGTGTGTTTTCAGAGTGAATCTTGGGTGAATTTGTTCAGCTGTCAGGATCTCAACCTAACAGCAGGCTTAGATGGACATGAGAGATGACCAATGACAAAAATAAACAAACGCATAACAAAATACTTTTAAACTAGCTTACTTGATTCTCTATTAGCTGTATTACAGTCATTTTTCTCAGAAGTATAATACTGAACCTGGCTAAAGCAGACCAACCTTCTTAGATTGGAGAGATTGTTGTCCCAGGTCTCAGAGCTGTGTATGGAGGAGGAAATTCCTTAACAGAAAAATCCCGTCACGTCTATGCCCCACAGTCTGCACTTGGCAGTGAGCTTGTTCAGTGATTGTCAGCTCCTAAATGCTGCATGCTTATAGAATGATGTATGGACTGTCCATGTCAGGGAGAAGCATCAGCAACAAACATCCAATCTGCCTGTATTTACCATGATTCTGACACAGACATCTCTTCCCTTTCACTAGACGCTTTTCTTCGTACAGGCTTGTGTTTGTTTTAGATAAGCCTTGTCTCAATAAAGGTCTAAACACTTCTTTGAAAAAACAAAACAAAATACCAGGAGGCTTATTGAAAATGAAAGCTGCCCTCTTAAAGCAAAGTTAACCCACTTAAGCAGCATAAGTAATCAGTATTGATATGAGGGACAATTGAGCCAATGGATAAAGTTATTAGGTCTGATACTGGCTATGGAGACTATGATAGTGACTATTTATTAAGCAACTATTGTGGGTTTAGCTTGGTACCAGGAGCTTTATATGCAATATGAATCACCCTCTTATCAGTACCCTTTACCACAAGCGTCCTGTCTTGTGGTCCTGACATAGATGCCACTCACCTGTTCTATTTGTATAAGAACAGTTTTTAGTTTATATCACACTGTGCAGTTATCATTCATTTTGTGTCAGTTATATATATGGTGTTTGATCTGATGATCCACACCTAATACTAAGATAAAAGAGTAATAACTATAATACTAGGCACTATTTCTTAAATAGCATCTATGCAGAAGGCACTATGCTAAATCATTTCTGCCTATGGATGATGATAATATTGGTCACTATATGATACACACCTATTTACTAGACACAGTGTCAGCATTATTCAAACTGGTACAATAAATGTGTAAAGGTTTTGCAGGCAAGGAAACTTGATGTTCAGAGACATTAAATATATCATGTAAGGTCACATAGCTAGTACGTTCAGAGGCTTTGGGTTGAATCTGGGTTAGGTTGAGTCTACAGCATGATCTTTCCACTCTGCTATGCAGTCAGTGTGTGAGTCTGTGTGTGTGTGTGTGTGTGTGTGTGTGCAGGAACACAGTGAAGTCACTAGTTTTATGGCACTTTACATACATACCTGAAGTAAAGGCTCTTGACAGAAGAATCATTGCTCACAGCTGACCTTTTTCAAGATAGCCTTTTAAGAACTAAAATTACACATTATTTAGAGCTAAAAATGTCCTTAAAAACTAAATTAGATTTATTCGAGCCATGATTAAGATGATAGACTTGATTTACTCTTTTACAAAAATATTTTTTAAATTCTCCTATTCAAGAAAAGGATTATTTTTCTTACTTCATTTCTGGGAAATAGGAGACAGAATTCAGTAGTCAAGAATGTAGTAATCATATCTATTTGTAGGTTAAAAAATATCACACAATGAAACAAACAACCAAATAGAGTTTCTCTAAAGCAAGGCAAGTAAACAGGGACCACCTTTATCTATAGTCAGAAGTAAAATAAGAAAAAAGGCCACACATAGTTGTGGTTCCTTCAGGCCCTGATGCATTAATCACGACCCTCCTGCTTTACGTGCTCAGGTCTGACCAACAGCTTCACTGCTAATGGTTAACATGCCTATGATCATTATGGTGTGGCATTTAGCCCAGTTGTGCATATTATTACATTCCCAGTATTTCTGCATCATGAACGATAAAGATATCTTAGCAAAAGGATATAAAAAATTGAACTAGTATATTGCTTTGGTTCTGGACAACACAGGATATATGTTTGGAATTTTATCTCTGTCTGGACCTTTGGAGAATCCCACTTCTTGTACCCAGAGACCATTGTTCATTAGTGATGCAAGTCTAGCATCCTTGTTCTTCCATGGGGTATCCAGAATCCTCCTTCTCACATTAACTTCTGCCTCCTGATTCATCCCCTGGATCCTGGTTGATTGCCTTAGGCCCTGCCATGAGTCTTATGCCCTGGCTCTTATTATTCTTCTTCTGGTAAATTTTTTAAAAAATTTGTCAGATGAGTCTTTCCTGCCCTTTGGGTCAGCTATCTTCTGTTGGCTCTGGAATGTCCCTCCCATGCCAATTAGGTATGAGTCTAATCCATTCTAGAATATGATATAAATAAATCTCCCAGGTTTATTGGGATAAACCAAATAGTTCCCTTTCTCCATTACCATCCTTCTTACTTGCTCTGTAATTTTCCCATTTCCCAGGCATGCAGAAGCATCCTTCCTGAGCTGACCTTCTCCAGGTGGTCAGTGATTCATACCTTCAACTTATCTTTATCTACCTTCTTTCACTTTCCCCTACACTTCCTGATCATTCAGCTCTCACAGAGAAAAGATATTTGAGAAATTATTCAGAAGGAATCAAAATACAATGGCAGGGAGGTAGACTTTTGCAGGCAAAAGTTTACTTTATTTCCTCTCAAATCACAATTCTTTAAACATCCATCTAGTCCTAGGCCAGGGTTTGAATTAAGAGTAATTGGAATTATTAAAGAGTTATCTGTAGACTTAAAACTTTTCATGAGTCATACCTTGGGTACCAGGGAGGAAAAGGAAGTTACTATGCATAGATGCAGAGCTTCATACTCATAAACTGCTCTTCAATTTAGTATGTTGTTTTACCTAATTCTCATTTTAAACCTTTAAACTAGATGTTACAACTATCTCAATTTTATAAAGAAGAAAACTGAGTGTTAGAGAAATTTTGCAGTTCCTTTAAGTTCCCAGAGGTGGAGGAGTATAGATTCATAGCCAGATCTACTTGTCTTCAAAGATAACGTTTATATCTGTGACCAAGATCAACTGGGGATGAAGAGATAGAGGCCAAGAAAATGGTGGGTATGCAATCGATAGCGTATCAAGAGAAGAGCTGGAAAAAAAAATGGTGTTTAGCCTGTTACAAAGACTTAGGCTACCATGATTACTGTCTTCACATATTTAATATTAAGGAAGAATTGTTAGGCTTTTTGCATTTTGTAGCCACAGAAAGAACTAACATCTACAAGTGAAAATTATGAGGAGCTAGACTTGGGCTTAATGGAAGAAAGGACTTTCAAATCATTATAGTTGCCCTCAAATGGAATGAAGTGTCTGGTGGGGCAGTGAATTCCCCATCACTAGATGTGTACAATAAGAGGGTACAGGATCACTTATTTGGAATTTATGCATCTAGTGAAAGGGTTAATATAGATGATCTCATCTTACTTCCCATTCTGAGAGCCTATGATTTGATACTTGATTGTGTATGTTCCAAGAATATTTTAATGTAATTACTATAGCCTGAGCCAACACAATTTGGTGGATCTATGACCAACTTGGCAGCCTCTTGTTTTTTTTTTTTTCTTTTTTAGTATTTTGTTACTTGTTATATGCCTTTTTGAAGTCTTTTATAGCTGGAGTCAATAAATTGGTTCTCATGTTGATTGCTGCTTCTAGCTCTGTCTTCCCACAGAGAAAGAAAGAGAAAGCAATCAGCTATAATATGTACAGAGGTGAGGGTCAAACACTCTTCTGAAGAATCTGTTTTTCCTGCACAAAGTCTAACTTTTCTTTTCCTATTTTCTCCTTTATGATTCACAATTTGGAAAATCAGGAAAATTGTTGTAAGAACTTTCAAAGAATGGAAAGATCATTAGGATCACATAGAATGCAGCTCCAAAATGGGGCTATAGCTTTGTAGAGTTTTAAATTCATTGAAAGTGAACACACCAACCTGTGCAATAAATCTCAATGTATTTAGTCAAGAAAACAGGACAAAGTGGAAGTGAGGGTCTACAGAGCAAGAGCAGATGTAGCCTATTTCAGGAGGCAATTTATGTGCCCCTCATGTCTGCAAGAGGCACAGCACTACTGCTGACACTTTTTATACTGATAGGATCCTGAAAAAAGTCATAAAAAAGCTGAACTTTTGCTATATCACTGTATTTTTTACTTCGGTTTATATCATTTTTCCAGAAGAACATACACAAAGCAGCAAAGTATTGGCATTTAAGTAAATATTCACAAGAAATATTAATACATTAACTTGACAATTGTGATGAATTACAGCAAAGGCTAAGTAAATATAGTACTAAGAGATCCCTGGCATCTTGAACATATTAAAACCACATATATGATATTTTTAATTTAATTTTATTTTTTATACATCAGTTTCTTATTAGTTATCTATTTTATACTTATTACTGTACATATGTCAATCGCAACCTCCCAATTCATCTCACCACCATCACCCCCCCACTGTCCCCCCTTGGTGTCCATATGTTTGTTCTCCACATCTGTGCCTCTATTTCTGCCTTGCAAACCGGTTCGTCTGTATCATTTTTCTAAATTCCACATATATGCATTAATATATTTGTTTTTCTCTTTCTGACATACTTAACTCTGTATGACAGTCTCTAGATCCATCCACATCTCTACAAATGGCCCAATTTCATTCCTTTTCATGGCTGAGTAATATTCCATTGTATATACGTACCACATTTTTATCCATTCATTGGTCCATGGGCATTTACGTTGCTTCCAATACCTGGCTATTGTAAATAGTGCTGCAATGAACATTGGGGTGCATGTGTCTTTTTTTTTTTTTTTTTTTTGCGGAATGCGAGCCTCTCACTGTTGTGGCCTCTCCCGTTGTGGAACACAGGCTCCAGACGTACAGGCCCAGTGGCCATGGCTCATGGGCCCAGCCAATCTGTGGCATGTGGGATCCTCCCGGACCGTGGCATGACCCTGTGTCCCTTGCATCGGCAGGCGGACTCTCAACCACTGCACCACCAGGGAAGCCCTGCATGTGTCTTTTTGAATTATGGTTTTCTCTAGGTATAGGCCTAGTAGTGGGATTGCTGGGTCATATGGTCATTCAATTTTTAGTTCTTTGAGGAACCTCCATACTGTTCTCCATAGTGGCTGTATCAATCTACATTCCCACCAACAGTGCAAAAGAGTTCCCTTTTCTTCACACCCTCTCTAGCATTTGTTGTTTGGAGATTTCCTGATGATGCCCATTCTAAGGAGTGTGAGGTAATAACTCATTGCAGTTTTGATTTGCATTTCTCTAATAACTAGTGATGTTGAGCAGCTTTTCATGTGCCTCTTGGCCATCTGTATGTCTTCTTTGGAGAAATGTCTATTTAGGTCTTCTGCCCATTTTTTGATTGGGTTGTTTGTTTTATTAATATTGAACTGCATGAGCTGTTTATATATTTTAGAGATTAATCCTTTGTTGATTCACTTGTAAATATTTTCTCTCATTTTTGAGTTGTCTTTTCATCTTGTTTATAATTTCCTTTGCTGTGCAAACACTTTTAAGTTTCATTAGGTCCCATTTGTTTATTTTTGTTTTATTTCCATTACTCTAGGAAGTGAGTCAAAAAAAGATCTTGCTGTGATTTATGTCAAAGAGTGTTCTGCCTATGTTTTCCTCAAAGAGTTTTATAGTGTCTGACCTTACATTTAGGTCTCTAATCCATTTTGAGTTTATTTTTGTGTATGGTGTTAGGGAGTATTCTAATTTCATTCTTTTACATGTAGCTGTCCAGTTTTCCCAGCACCACCTATTGAAGAGACTGTATTTTCTCCATTGTATATCCTTGCCTCCTTTGTCATAGATTAGTTGACCATAGGTCCGTGGGTTTATCTCTGGATTTTCTATCCTGTTCCATTGATCTATATTTCTGTTTTTGTGCCAGTATCATATTGTATTGATTATTGTAGCTTTGTTGTATAGTCTAAAATCAGGGAGTCTGATTCCCCCAGCTCATTTTTTTCCCCCTCAAGATTACTTTGGCTATTCAGGGTCTTTTGGGTCTCCATACAAATTTTAAGAATTTTTGTTCTAGTTCTATGAAAAATCCACTGGTAATTTGATAGTGATTGCCTTGAATCTGTAGATTGCTTTGGGTAGTATAGTCATTTTCACAATATTGATTCTTCCAATCCAAGAACATGGTATATCTCTCCATCTGTTTGTGTCATCTTTGATTTCCTGCATCAGTGTCTTATAGTTTTTTGCATACAGGTCTTTTGGCTTCTTAGGTAGGTTTATTCAAAGGATTTTATTCTTATTGTTGCAAGGGAGAATGGGACTGTTTCCTTCCCTTTTCGTTCTGATATTTCATTGTTACAGTATAGGAATGCAAAAGATTTCTGTACATTAATTTTGTACCCTGCAAATTTACCAAATTCATTGATTAGCTCTAGTAGTTTTCTGGTGGTATCTTTAGGACTATCTATGTATACTATCATGTCATCTGCAAACAATGACAGTTTTACTTCTTCTTTTCCAATTTGTATTTATTTTTCTTCTCTGATTACCATGGCTAGGACTTCCAAATCTATGTTGAATAACAGTGGCAAGAATGGACATCCTTGTCTTATTCCTGATCTTAGAGGAAATGCCTTCAGTTTTTCACCATTGAGAATGATGTTTGCTGTGGGTTTGTCATATATGGCCTTCATTATGTTGAGGTACGTACTCTCTATGCCCACTTTCTGGAGAGTTTTTTTTATCATAAATGGGTGTGAAAATTTGTCAAAAGCTTTTTCTGCATCTATTGAGAGGATCATATGGTTTTTATTCTTTAATATGTTAATATGTTCAATCACATTTATTGATTTGAGTATATTGAAGAATCCTTGCATCTCTGGGATAAATCCCACTTGATCATGGTATATGATCCTTTTAATGTGTCGTTGGATTCTGTTTGATAGTATTTTGTTGAGGATTTTTACATCTATATTCATCAGTGATATTGGTCTGTAAGTTTCTTTTTTTGTACTGTCTCTGTCTGGTTTTGGTATCAGAGTGATGGTGGCCTTGTAGAATGAGTTTGGGAGTGTTCCTTCCTCTGCAATTTTTTGGAGGCGTTTGAGAAGGATGGGTGTTAGCACTTCTTGTAACGTTTGATAGAATTCACCTGTGAAGCCATCTGGTCCTGGACTTTTGTTTGTTGGAAGATTTGCAATCACCGGTTCAAATTCATTACTTGTGATTGGTCTGTTCATATTTTCTGTTTCTTCCTGGTTCAGTCTTGGAAGTTTATACCTTTCTATGAATTTGTCCATTTCTTCCAGGTTGTCCATTTTATTGGCCTAGAGTTGCTTGTAGTAGTCTCTTATGATGCTTTGTATTTCTGTGGTGTCCATTGTAACTTCTTCTTTTTCATTTCTAATTTTATTGATTTGAGTCCTCTCCCTCTTTTTCTTTGATGACTCTCACTAAAAGTTTATCAATTTTGTTTATCTTCTTGAAAACCCAGCTTTTAGTTTTATTGACCTTTGTTATTGTTTTCTTTGTTTCTATTTCATTTATTTTTGCTCTTGTTGTTATGATTTCTTTCCTTCTGCTCACTTTGGGTTTTGTTTGTTCTTCTGTCTCTAGTTCCTTTACGTGTAAGGTTAGATTTTTTTATTTGAGTTTTTTCTTGTTTCTTGAGGTAGGGTTGTATTGCTATAAACTTGCCTCTTAGAACTTCTTTTACTGCATCCCATAGGTTTTGGATAGTCTGTTTTCATCATCATTTGTCTCTAGGTATTTTTGATTTCCTCTTTGATTTCTTTAGTGATCTCTTGGTTATTTAGTAATGTATTGTTTAGTCTCCACGTGTTTGTCTTTTTTGCATTATTTTCCCTCTAATTTATTTCTAATCTCATAGCATTTTATTCAGAAAAGATGCTTGAAATGATTTCAATTTTCTTAAATTTACTGAGGCTTGATATGTGACCCAAGTTGTGATCTATATTGAAGAATGTTTCAAGTGCACTTAAGAAAGTGTAATCCGCTGTTTCTGAACAGAATGTCCCGTAAATATCAATTAAATCTATCTGGTCTATTGAGTCATTTAAAGCTTGTGTTTCTTTACTAATTTTTTGTCTGGATGATCTGTACATTGGTGTAAGTGAGGTGTTAAAGTCCCCTACTATATTTGTGTTACTGTCAATTTCCTCTTTTATAGGTGTTAGCATTTGCCTTATGTATTGAGGTGCTCCTATGTTGGGTGCTATATATTTATAATTGTTATATCTTCTTCTTGGAATGATCCTTGATCATTATGTAGTGTCCTTCCTTGTCTCTTGTAACATTCTTTTTTTTTTTTTTTTTTTTTTTTGCGGTACGTGGGCCTCTCCTGTTGCAGAGCACAGGCTCTGGACACGCAGGCTCAGCGGCCATGGCTCACGGGCCTAGCCGCTCTGCGGCATTTGGGATCCTCCCAGACTGGGACACAAGCCCGCGTCCCCTGCATCTGCAGACGGACTCTCAACCACTGCACCACCAGGGAAGCCCTCTTGTAACATTCTTAATTTTAAAATCTATTTTATCAGATATGAGTATTGCTACTCCAGCTTTCTTTTGATTTCCATTTGCATGGAATATCTATTTCCATCTCCTCACTTTCAGTCTATATGTGTCCTTAGGTCTGTAGTGAGTATCTTGTAGACAGCATATATATGGGTCTTGTTTTTTTATCCATTCAGCGAGCCTGTGTCCTTTGGTTGGAGCATGTAATCCGTTCACATTTAAGGTAATTATCTATATGTATGTTCCTGTTACCATTTTCTTAGTTGTTTTGGGTTTGTTTTTTTGGTCATTTTCTTCTCTTTTGTTTCCCCCTTAAAGAAGTTCCTGTAGCATTTGTTGTAGAGCTGGTTTCATGGTGCTGAATCCTCTTAGCTTTGTCTTGTCTGTAAAGCTATTGATTTCTCCATCGAATCTCTATCAGATCTTTGCTGGGTAGAGTAATCTTACTTGTAGATACTTCCCTTTCTTCACTTTAAATATATCATGCCACTCCCTTCTGGCTTGTAAAGTTTCTGCTGAGAAATCAGCTTTTAACATTATGAGAGTTCTCTCATATGTTATTTGTCATTGCTCCTGGTTGCTTTTAATCATTTTTCTTTGTCTTTAATTTTTGTCAATGTGATTACTATGTTTCTCGATGTATTGCTCCTTAGGTTTATCCTGTCTGGGACTCTCTGCACCTCCTGGATTTGGGTGGCTATTTCCTTTCTCACGTTACGGAAGTGCTTGACTATAATCTCTTCAAATATTTTCTCAGGTCCTTTCTCTCTCTCTTCTCCTTCTGGGACCCCTATAATGCAACTGTTGGCACATTTAATATTGTCCCAGAGGCCTCTTAGGCAGTCTTCATTTCTTTTCATTCTTTTTTCTTTATTCTGTTCTGTGGCAGTGAATTCCACCATTCTGTCTTCCAGGTCACTTATCTGTTCTTCTCCCTCAGTTATTCTGCTATTGATTCCTTTTAGTATATTTTTCATTTCAGTTACTGTATTGTTCATCTGTGTTTGTTTGTTCTTTAATTCTTCTAGCTGTTTGTTCTTTAATTCTTCTAGGTCTTTATTAAACATTTCACATCTTCTCGATCTTTGCCTCCATTCTTTTTCCGAGGTCCTGGATCTTCTTCATTCTCATTATTCTGAATTCTTTTTCTGGAAGGTTGCCTATCTTCACTTCATTTAGTTGTTTTTCAGGGGTTTTATCTTGTTCCTTCTTCTGGTACATAGCCCTCTGCCTTTTCTTTTTGTCTATCTTTCTGTGAGTGTGGTTTTCATTCCACAGGCTGAAGGATTGTAGTTTTTCTTGCTTCTGCTACCTGCCCTCTGGTGGATGAGGCTATCTAAGAAGCTTGTGTAAGCTTCCTGATGAGAGGTACTAGTGGTGGGTAGAGCTGGGTGTTGCTTTGGTAGGCAGAGCTCAGTAAAACTTTAATCCCCTTGTCTGCTGAGGGGTAGGGCTAAGTTTTCTCCCTTTTGGTTGTTTGGCCTGAGGTGACCCAGCACTGGGGTTACAGGCTCTTTGATGGGGCTAATGGTGTACTCTGGGAGGGTCCATGCCCAAGAGTTCTTCCCAGAAATTCTGATGCTAGTGTCCTTGTCCCTGCAGTGAGCCACAGCCATCCCCCGCTTCTGGAGGAGACCCTCCAACTCCAGAAGGTAGGTCTTGTTCATTCGCCTATAGGGTCACTGCTCTTTACCCCAGGTCCTGATGCATACACTACTTTGCGTGTGTCCTCCAAGAGTGGAGTCTCTGTTTCCCCCCGTCCTGTTGAAGTCCTGCAATCAAATCCCACTAGCCTTCAAAGTTTGATACTCTGGGAATTTGTCCTTCTGTTGCCTGACTGCCAGGTTGGGAAAACTGACATGGGGCTCAGAACCTTCATTCCAGTGGGTGGACTTCTGTGGTATAATTGTTTTCAAGTTTGTGAGTCACCCAACCAGAGGTTATGGGGTTTGATTTTATTGTGATTGTGCCCCTTATACCATCTCATTGTGGCTTCTTCTTTGTCTTTGGATGTGTGGTGTCTTTTTTGGTGAGTTCCAGTATCTTCCTGTTGATGATTTCTCAGCAGTTAGTGGTGATTCCAGTGCTGCCTCAAGAGGGAGTGAGCGCACGACCTTCTACTCCATCATCTTAGATAAGGTCTTTAAAACCACACATATGATTTACTCTAAGCTCTTCAAGTCTTATTTTAATTTGATGCTTTCTTATATTTTTAATATTTTTTTTTCTGAATTTGAGTATTGTGTTTGTTTTTATATGCATTTTGTTATTTTTTGGTTTGAATACTGCTTTGTCATGTCTTGGGTGTATTATGGATTTCCAACTCGCTTTGGGCCTCATCATTGTATTGCACTGGTGTTCAACTCTTTCTGATCTCCTGCTCATTTAATTTATCTATTGTTTATCCTCGGTTCCATATCATTAATAACAAAGACAAATTAAATGCAACCAATTCTGATCCTCATGGTAGGAAAGCCTCCTGGCTGAATATGCTTCTATTTATCAACTGACTTTGCATTCAGCCTATTAACCATTCTTCAATCCAATAGACAGTGCTTCAAACATAACTTAGGATGAATTCATGTTTTTCAATCTTCTAGCAGAATTCAGATGTTCTGGACCTTTTAGTTCATTGTTATTGTTGATCATTAAATATCAGGGATGAGGCAGTTTGCTCTGGGGCAATTTGCATTTTCTTCATCATAAATGCATTATGTTTTTGGAGCAAATACATTTGATTTTATACTTTTCTGTTAATAGGCCTAATGTTTGATATTAAATATTGTAAATGATGAGGGTGAGGATCAGATGTTACTTCTTCAACTTGAAAGTAGGTATCCCAGTAGACTTCCCATGCCAGCTTTTCATTTTCAAATTAGAGGTATTCCAGATGCAAATAACAGGGTCTTGAGGGAATACATCAGTCACAGCTTTCCAAGATACTCAGTCACCTGCTACTTGTTCTACTCCTTAGGGAAGTCTTATCTGTCATTTATCAATATTTGGTCACAGATTAATTATGTATAAACTGTCCAATATGTATAGGAAGGAAAGTTCTCTTGCAAAATACAGGCTTTCTGAGATATCACCCTGCAAAATCATTATTTTTTTTCTTTTCTTTAATAAATCAAATTGATAGACTTCCAAGACAGATTTTCCTTCCAACATCCTTTAAAAGTTCCTTCTGCAATTCACTCATTTGATTGGAAAATTACCTTCAATATTGAACAATGCTTAATAATAATAATACTTATACACTAAGCATGGTCAATTAGAAAGGTCAAAGCTGAAAAAGGGTCATGTATATTTTGAAAAAACTATAATGAATTACAATGCACAAAGACACATATTTAAATTAGTAATTTTATTTTATAGCACATTCAGGAGACTATCTACTTGGGAAAAAGAATTTTATATATTAGTGGAAAATGAGACCCGATAAGTTAATAGAGTTTATTTTTTTTGATAGCCTTGACAATAAAGCTGAGATGTGTAAATTATTGTACTAGGAAATAGGGAATTCAGGCTTATTTCTGTTGAAAGAGACATGGAGAAAAAAAGACTTAGCACGGAGAAAAAAATGACTTAGCACAATAAGTCATCTTGGAAGAATCTAGTTGTGAATGAGCCATGACAACCAGAAGTGGCAACAAGTGGCTATAGAGATGCTACTTGCAACATATATTATCTTCACTTTTTGAGTGGGGGTGGTGATCCCACTGAGACTTTGGTAAAATACACATAAGTGCCAACTCTCATACTATCAGGATTTCACCAACTATCTGAAGGCCAAAACACCAGATGAAAAAAAGAGAGAAGGGTAAAATGGATTTTGGTATGAAAAGTTACTAAAATTGGCTGAAGGAAGACAGTAGATGAAAGATTATTTTAAATTTGGGCTTAATGAATTAAATAATGTTAGTATTATCATCAGCAGTAGAGAGACTCAAACGAAGTGTTATTTTAAGCTTTGACCATAAATCCAATTTCACACATGTGAAAATTGTTATAATGAGGAGAAACATAATATTATGAAAGCAATTATAATAGAGAATAATGATAGCCAACACTGCTTGTTTTACAGGTACTGTTTTAAGGTCTTTAATTTCATTAATTCATTTAATATCACCATTAGTCCTAAGAGATACATAATACCACTATCCCCATTTAATAGATAACAAAACCTCCCACCATGAAGTCGCTTGTTAGTGGCAACTTTGGGACTCAAACCCAGAAAGTCAAACTCGTGGGCTTGCTCATTTTATCACTGAATTACAGATACAGGACTAGGGTTTGGCAAGGAAATATATTTAGAGAGAGATTAAGAAGAAGGGCTCTTAAGAAGCCCTCATTAAGAAGATGAGGTAAGTGAGGTGCCTATGCTCCAAACTTGCAGGATCCTGAGGGTGAGATTCTCCTTAAACCTTGATTTGCAGGACCTTGCTCC
This sequence comes from Orcinus orca, assembly GCF_937001465.1. Taxonomy (NCBI): domain Eukaryota; kingdom Metazoa; phylum Chordata; class Mammalia; order Artiodactyla; family Delphinidae; genus Orcinus; species Orcinus orca. The sequence goes on along the minus strand of NC_064565.1, from coordinate 13,711,584 downwards.
CAAGGAATTGTTGTCCTGAGACCAAGGCTTAAAGACACTTAGCATGGATTTATGCTCTACAAAATGGACAGTATAAAGCTGGGAGAAAAGATCTAGGTGGAAAATATTGGGATTAATACAGAGTCAGAGCAGAAGAGAAGTAGAATCCTGAAAGGATTAGGGAGAAAGTCTAGAGCACTGAAGTATTTCCCCACACTTGAATAGGAGAAAAATTCCAGAAGGAATTGTTGGTAAAGAGGATGTTCCATTTACCAGGTCTGAGTAACAAATTACCTCAAAACTTAATGATATGAGACATTTATTCAGTTTATAGAATTCATGCTCAGGAATTCAGACAAGGCATAGTGGGAATAGATTGTCTCTGTTCCACCATGTCTGGGGCCTCCTTTAGCAAGAAGTAAAGCTGGCATCACCTGAAGGCTATTCAGTAATGTCTGGTGGCTGATCTGGGCTGTCAACTTGGACCTTAGATGGTCTGGTAGCTGGAACACCACACAGAGCCTTGCTCTGTGGCCTGGCCTTTTCAAAGCATGATGACTAGGCTCAAAGGGCAAGTATGCCAACAGAGAGTCAGGAAGAAGCTAGATTACTTTTATGACCTGACCTAGCTTTGGAAGTCACATAGCATGGTTTCTGTCATTTTCTTTTTAATTATTTTATTTATTTATTTATTTATTCATTTATTACAGTAGGTCCTTGTTGGTTATCTATTTTAAATATAGCAGTGTGTACATGTCAATCCCAAACTCGCGATCTATCCCTCCCCCACCATCCTTCCCCCTGGTAACCAAAAGTTCATTCTCTAAATCTGTGAGTCTGTTTCTGTTTTGTAAATAAGTTTATTTGTATCAGTTTTTTTTTAAGATTCTGCATATAAGTGATATCATATGATATGAGATTTGTCTTTCTCTGTCTGATTTACTTCACTTAGTATGCTAATCTCTAGGTCCATCCATGTTGCTGCAAATGGCATTATTTCATTCTTTTGTTATGGCTGAGGGATATTCCATTGTATATATGTACCACATCTTTATCCCTTCCTCTGTCAATGGACATTTAGGTTGCCTCCATGTCTTGGTAGTCAGGGGTCTGCCCAAAGAGAGGGGAAATAGTTGATCTCTTGATGGGGAGTGACAAGGTTCTCAAAGAGTATGGGGGACTAGCAATATTGCTGTGGCTATTTTTGGAAAATATACCACACAATACAGCATGAAACATGTTTGAAAGAATGGCCAAGTGGGTGATTTGGTATTGGATTTAGATGGATTTATTTCAGGACTGTGGTCGGTAAGAGGGGTCATGCTTAAGAAAATTCATTAAAAAACAACAGACACTGGTTGCTCATTCGAGAACTCTAGTAGTTAGTTAGTGAGTAGTTAGTTAGGTAGTTAGAGTGAGAAAGAAACAGGGTAGTAGTTAGAATGAAGACCAAGATCAAGTGAGATGTTTCTCAAACATTATCAGGAAGTCCACAAATGCACAGTGAGGAAAAAGCTTTCCAACATAAATTTTAGAGAGAGGGAAGAAGTAACAAATTTTTGGCAGAAGAAAATATTTTTTTTGCACCTACACTAAAGTGTGTTAGGTGTTTCATGCTCTATGTCTCTTAATCCCAACAATAGCGTAGATACATATTTTAAAGCTCATTTCATTCACAGAAAATTGAAGCCATCCAGGTCTGATAACTTTACTAGTTTATGAACTAAGCAACGGAATTAGGTTTAAGGTGGGCATAGCTCAGAAGTTTGTGTTCTTTTCCAATTGCTTTGCAAGGTGCCTAAAGATAACTCCAATAAATTTTACTTTCTTAAAATTATTTTGCAATAAGGTTTGTGGTCCAGCATATCTGCTTTTTTGTACCTCTAAATATACTGGTCCAGATTATATCTCCTTTTACTTTTCCTGCTTTGACTAGCCAGAGAATAATTTGAAAGTAAATAGCAGACAGGTGAGCTCTTCACATGAATATTTAGAATTGAGTCAGAAGTTGAGTATGCTCAGGGCTTCCCTGGTGGCCCAGTAGTTGAGAGTCCACCTGCCGATGCAGGGGACACGGGTTCGTGCCCCGGTCCGGGAAGATTCCACACACTGCGGAGCGGCTAGGCCCATGAGCCATGGCCGCTGAGCCTGCGCGTCCGGAACCTGTGCTCTGCAACGGGAGAGGCCACAACAGTGAGAGGCCCGTGTACCGAAAAAGAAAAAAAAAAGAAGTTGAGTATGCTCTTATTTATAGGAGTAAACTCCCAGAGTAAGGAAAGGAGAGAAGGGCATGAAAGGCAAACATACTTAGTCATTGTGTTCGATGACCCAGGCATTGTGCTGGGAGATTAGCATTGTAGAAACACTAGTATGCCTCCCCTAGATTCCTGGTGTCTGAGGTTTAGACAGGAAAGGCATATTGTCCAAAGTTATTCATCTAGGTATAGCTGAGCCACAATTAAATCCATGACTTTCAAAATCCAAAGCTCTTTAATGCTGCCTTCTTTGAGAAATGTAATGGTGAATTTTCATGGTGACAGCAGTTCAAAATGAAATTAAAAAAATAACTTTTTATATTTGTCAATATTTCACAACTAAATCAAACTCCTATACATCCATTATTCTAGCAAACCATATAAAAAGTTTATATTAGATAAAGAAGGAAGAATAGCTTTAGGGAATGTCTTGACCCAATAGACAAAAATAAAAGTTTACATCTTAAATTAGAGAAATCCATTTATAAGTGTTGGGAGACAATTCTCCACGGGTCTCTCACTTTCCTATACCTCTTTCACCTGGTGGCACTGACAGCTTTTCTGTTCAATTGTCTTTTCAGGGATGTTTGTAGAGTGAGCAGCCTAGGAATATACGAATGGTGTCTCCCTTCAGAGCAGAGGGCAGATTTGTTTACTATGCATATAATAAAGGTCATGTCTCCCTCTAGCGGAATGATTGGGCAGGTTTGCTTGAGGCCCATTATAAAAGATTTGGATTCCCTAAGCTCTGTATTTCTCAGCTGTGATGGGAACTCGCTGTATGGGCAGCATCCATATGGGGCTCTCTACCTCCCCCTTGTGGAACTAGCCTGGGGCAGCAAGGAAACTGACAGGATTGGGAAGATCATGCCCTGTCCTGTTCCATGAGTAAATGTCCTATGATTCTGACCCAGGAGTTTTGCTTGCATCTTCTTGCAGGACACTGAAACTGGCAGGTGAACTTGTTGGCTTGCAAGAAAGTAAAATCTCTGATCCTTCACAGTTTTTGACAATATATCTAATGGATGCTTTTTTTTTTAATTAAAAAACTTTTGTCACCACCTTTTTCTTTTTATTTGATAGACATCTAATTTTTATAAGAGGAACTTGGAGGATATTTTGAGTAAGCAAATTTCCCAGGTGAAACTAGAAATGGGTCCAGAATATAAGAAAGAATAAACATGAGGTAGGAAGAAATAAAAGCCACAAGTGAGTCTGAGAAAATATTTCACAACTAAATCAAACTCCTATACATCCATTATTCTTGCAAATCATATACAAAGTTTATGTCAGATAATGAAGGAAGAGTGACTTTAGGGAATGGCTTGACCCAACATACAAAAATAAAAGTTTGGCAGAAGTTTTCCTTTTCTTTTTTTCTTGTGTTTCAAAAATGAATACCCGGTAACTCTTTGATCTAAAATCAATGACCAAAAACAGCAACATGCACACATCACTGGCAGAATATGGAAACGTAAGAAAACCCCTTTCACTGACAAGTATGGATTCTCAAATCAGTTTGTACAGGAGAGGAAACAGAAGCCTCATTACACGAATGTTCAAACATAGATTGAAAAGGCACATTTTAAAATTCACACCACCTCTCCAGGTTAGAGTAAAAACTTCATCCTGTGAGTATTAGAAAAATGCATTACAATTTTGTTATTAGTTTTTTATATTTCTATTAGAAAAATCAGTTAGACATATAACTTCATGAAAATCAGACATGTAAGTTCATGAAGAAAAGAAACACTTCAGTATGATGTGTTTTTGATTTACACGGAGTCAAAGACCCAGAGGAAACAAGCCTGTGTGAAAATTCTTCAAAGTTATAGCAATTAATAATTGAAATTCAGGAATACAACAAATCAGGAAATCAAGTAGTTAAGACTAAACGAGTGTATAACAACAGTTACAGCCTCAACACTTCACCACGGTCAGAAAAATGACCTTTTAACCCTTGCTATGCAAATTCCTGCCCATGGATCAGTAGGCTGGTATCTTCTGACGGATAGAAATCTTATAAATACAGAAACTCAGGCTCCAAACAGTGAATCAAAGTCTGTGTTTTCACAAGATCCTCAGGGGATTAATATACAACATAAAGTCTGAGGACTGCTGGGATAAATAGGACGACTTGATGTGCATGCCCGCACGCATGCGCACGCACACACACACACACACACACACACACACACACACATATACTGGAATCGTATCATTCCAACAAGCTCAGTTACTTATAATACTGTAAACATGCCTTGCCATTGAGTACTTACCTCTTCACACAGGGTAACCCGGTTGTCTGAAATGACCTTTTCTGTTTTCTCTCTCTATCAAAACGCATCTCTTCCATCTCTCCCAATCTTAGAAACCCTCCCAATTCTCCCAGGTCCTGATTCTACCCCTATTGTTTTCCAGATACTGACAGCCACCCTTCTCTCCCTCACAGCCCAGTTCATCTATCTAATTTAACCCCATTCTGCCTTCACATTATTTCTTCAACTAATCTTCTCTCAATCCCTGCTACTACTACCACCCATAAACCAAGATCAACAATTTTTCAAGAGGGAGCTGATTATTCTTCCCCTCTTAATTTTCTACACTTTTTCCCAGTGTGTGTGGTTGGTTTATTTAGTTGGTATCCTCCTCTCACCATCCCTAGTCCAAATCCGATCTATTCCAACCTCATTACACTGATCCATTTGTTTCCCACAGCTGAAAGCCTGCCTTTATTCTTTCTGGGGAGCTAAATACTACTTGTTTAAAAGATGCAGTAAAAATTCTACCTTTTCCATAAAACAACTGATTCTTGAATACATTAGCCTTATAAAAAATGCTTCCTTTCAGGAAATGTGGCAGTCAGAGTATCAATCACAAGACAACACTGATGTGATAATGTATGCTCTTAGATTTTTCCATAACACACACACACGCACACACACACGCACACATACACATACACTTTTCCTGCCCTGCTTTTCAGGTTGAAAGTTGTTTGAGGTTAGGGCTTGAGGAAACCACACTCAGGCTTATATTACACTATATCCTCTTAACTATCTTCCATATTTTCTTTGACCCCATCATGTTATCTTATTTGTTTTATCTCCATCCCCTTGATGTGGATCTATCATAGCTTCTTTTGTGAATTATTAAAATTGTCCTCTAACTTGTCCTGTTGCTTCCAGCCTCCAAAATTCTCAACTCTGGCCTTGTTACTCCCTTGCCCCAAATTCTTCTGTGCCACTTTGTAGTTTCCATAATCTAGCACCAAACACTTGGCAAGAAACACAAAGCCCAGTGTGATGTGGCTCATGTCTTGGGTTTCCAGGCTCTTTTTTCCATATGTAACAACCATCTCACCTGCACTGACCATGAATTCCCAAATTACGTCAAACACTTTTTTTGTTTTTCAGTTTTATTTTCTCAGATCATATGTTCTCTTTTTTTCTGAAACAACCATCCTCTACTTATCCTCCTGGTGAGCTCTTTTCTTTCTTCAAGATGTGGCTTAATCTCCTCTTGGAAATATTTTGTGCCTCCCTGCATACTCTGTTCTCTGGTGTCACATGTGTTACTGATTTTTTGACATTTGCCATGCTGTTGCAATCATTAATTTCTAGGCTGTGAATCATTGCCAGCTGGGAGCATGTGTTTCATTCTTAATAATGTAGAAGATGAAACAAAATGTTTGCTGAATGAATGAATGAGTGATAAGCCTTTCTTATACTCTTAGATTTTTCCCCCTTCAGGTCAGGCATTCAGCATTGTAAGTTTTGTCTGGTGAACTCTACTGTGAATGTGAAGCTAAGGAATATTTATGGTTATCTTCTCACATCAGTCAGTTTGGCTCATTGAGTTTCTAAGCAAAATTCAACTGTCTTATAAATGCGTAAGTCAGCTTCTCTGCATACTATTTTTTCTCAGTCTCTCTCTCTCTTCTTCCTCTCATAAGTCTACATTCTCTCATCATTTTGCAATGACAAGAATGCATTGAACTTTTTGTTTGACTCAGAGAAACCTTTTCTCATTTTGCTTCATCTGTCTACTATCTGAACATTATATTTGAACAGTTCTTGTCTTGTCATTTCTCTTTGAATGAGTGAAAATTAAAGTGTAAAAGATGGAAGTAACTTCAGCAATAATTGGATCCTACTCTTTGGTTTTGCAAATGGGGAAATAAAGACATTGAAGGCAGCGGAAGATGAAAGCATGTCCTGAAGTTGCAGCCTGATCCTGTTATCCACTGTGGGAAATGTTTGTCATTTGTTTTGGTGCCTGCTATCTGAAACCTTTTCTTATTTTTTAATAAATCCCCCATTTAAGAGTCAGAGTGTGCCTCATACTCTAGAACTGAAAATACCATCTACTTTTACAGCCTTCCTTGCTGCTGGGAAGGTCAAGGCTCCATCAGATGCACCCACCTTAGACTTTAAGTTGGAAGCTAGTGATCTGAGTAAAGTGGGCTTGACTCATTTCCCTGACAGAGGGGGCACCTCCACTGACTTTCCCAAAGCCTCAATTACAGTGATTTTGCAATGTGTCTGATGACGTAGGTACTGGGTAATATGTAGAGCACCCAGGGATGAGAACACTGGTCTCCACGTTGTACTAGTTTTGTGGTTTGGTTCCAGTCACTATAACTTTCTATAAAGCTGTAAAGCCTGATTCTCCAGCCCTCCTTGAAATCCAAGTAATACTTTTGTTCTCTGTCATGGTCAGATGGAGTCAATGTTATGTTGTTGCCACTCTTCAGTTTTTTAACCTGCTTGATTATCTTTTTAGTTCTTAATTGCTATCTGAACTTACACTTTATTTGCTTATTTTTCAGTGTCTATTTTCCCACAAAATGTAAGCAGTATGAGGGAAGAGCCATTATCTATCTTGCTTCCTACACTATATCATCTCTGCTACAACAGTGCCTGCCTCATAGCAGGTGCCCAGTAAATATTTATTTTTTATTAATAAATTCATTAATAAATGAATACAATTTTTTCTCTCCTAGTGTTTTTTTTTAAGTTCTCTTTTTTTCCCTCAAATTTTTATTTTTCTTTGGAAGTATGCATCTTTTTTTCTTAATATTTTCCTTCTTTTTTTTTTTTTTAGTTTTTGCATTTGTTTTTTTCTTAAATGTGTGTGGTTATCTCTGGATATTCTTGCATAGTTTTGCATGAAAAGTAATACTGATCCATATAAGAAACAGCCTGAGCTTCCTCTGCTCTTGAGTAGGTCTGTCTGCCCATAAGCTCCTGTGTCTGAAAGAAAGGGGAGATGGCTATAAGCCTGCTGACTGTAAGCATAGGGATGGGCTGTTTTGAATCAAAGATTTCACTGTAGGTGTTTGAAAATGAAAGGCGGTGTGAAAACCCCACAACTCCAAAGACTGAGGCCTTATACTAGGTATGAACTCAGAGTGATAGCTCTCCTTGGGGAAATAGTAAAATACCATTGGATGAGCATCCTTTCATTTTAGATTGGAGTAATTCTATGCCTGTGATTCTGTGGAAGGCAGAGTGGGAGATGGGCAGTCCGATGCCCCTGATCAATCAATTCCTCTGATCTCTGCCCTCATCCTTCTCTGGATTTCTGTGCCCCCCAATATCAAACCAGAGCCTCTCTCCTGTGAGAAGAACAACCAGAGCTCCCAAATGCCTTAAGCTTCTGTGGGCTGAGTTCTCACCACTGTTGTACTGTCCTATTCTCTTTCTGTCTTCCAGAATGTCATCAAAATCACTGGTGTATTTTATATCTTCTCCCTGTACCTCATTTATTGTCCTTTGTATATCTTCTCTAACCTTTCATCAAACTATGGGGAGAATGGTAGGTAAATTTGGCCAATCAGTTTGCATCTTGAGTTAAAAATCCAAAGAAGATACTAAAAGTACGTATCCCTAGATTATACCCTAGTTGTTACAAATATAATTTAAAAATTAATTTTTATTGAGGTTCTTGTGGTAAGCTGGTGCAAGTCTGTGGTTCAGCATTCAGAATGACTTGTTTTAGAGAAGATTTGGACCAAGCCTTTTTGCTCTTCTTCTATAACACCTCTAAATAGAAACCTAGCTTCTGCTTATACATACTTCTAATTGATTCACCAGTAAATGATCAATGAACATGTATTGGAGGAAGAGAAAAATGAGGAGGAAAGGAAGGAAAGAGAGAGTGGAAGTTCTTCCATTAGGTAACACAAGCATTTGAGTGTGAGTTATGTGCCAAGCACTGTATAGATGCTGAGACTGGATGGGACTTCATCCTTGTGTAGGTGAGCCTTTCTGATTTCATTTGTCTTAGCAATAAAGAGAATGAGCTGTGGTTCTGATCCAAGACACTGACATAGGAGGTTCCTGAACTCACATCCTCCCATAGACACACTAAATCTACAGTTACACACAGAACAATTCCCTCTAAAAGAAATCCAGAGTATACCTGAGTGACTTATAAACACCAGACAAATGAGAAACTATCCACATTGAAATGGGAAGAAAAGGCTGAGACATACTCTCATCATAAACCCCACTTCCATCACAGCAACACAAAAATGAGATGGAACACACAAATCCTAGCTTCTCCATGAAGAGAAAAGAATTTGGACTCAACTTCTAGTTCTCAAATCTTCCATCTCATGTATGAGCTCACAAAACACCCAGCTCTGAAATCCCATGGGGCTTATGTTGTCTTGACTCACAACACTATAATAAACAAAGAGACCATTCTTAACAGCTTCCTAAGGACTCGCTGTGGCTGTCCTCGCAGGGCTCAGTACAGAGGGAGCAGACAGAAAAGGCCCAGCTCCTCATCATTCCCTGAAAGAAGTCTATTGGCATACTTTGAAATGTATGCTGCCTGAGGGTCATTTCCAATTACCCTAAGTCTAGGTGCTGACTGATATGCTCCCCTTTGTGACACTGATATGTTTTGTTATACCCTCTCAACTACTGGGAACCACTGAAAACAAACAAAGAAGGTGACTTGGACAATCTTAGAGGTATGAGAGACAATAAAGGGCTCAGGCCAACCTGAATGATAAGGTTCATCTCCTACAAGTGACCACTCCATTAAGATTGTGAGACATAGTTTTTTATATGATGTGCAGGAAACAACATAGAGGGTCAAGGAAAATGAAGAAATAGAGGATTATGTTCCAAACAAAAGAACAATATAAAATTCCAAAAATAGACATTAATGAAATGGAGACAAGTGATTTACCTGATAAAGAGTTTGAAATAATGGTTGTAAAGATGCTTATTGAGGTCAGGAGAAAAATACAAGAACAAAGTGAAAATTTCAATAGATAAAAATTAGTAAAAAAGAACCAAACAGAAATCATAAAGCTAAAGAACACAATAACTGAACTTAAAAATTCAGTTGAGAGATTCAACAGCAGACTAGGTGCAAAAGAAAAAAAAGAATAAGCAAACTTGAAAACAGGGCAGTGGAATTCATTCAATCAGAAGTGAGGGGGAAAAATGAAAATGAGTAAAAATTGTTTAAGAGTTTTATGGGAGATTATCAAAAGGACCAATATATGCATTATAAGGATCCCAGAAAGTGAATAAACAAAGAGATAGGGACAGATACGCATTCAAAAAATAGTGGCTGAAAGCTTCCATTACCTGGGAAAAGAAACACAGCTAGATCCAGAAAGCCCATAAAGTTTCCTAATAAGATGAATTCAAAGAGGCCCACCCAAAAATCTGCTCAACATCACTAATCGTTAGAGAAATGCAAATCAAAACCACCATGAGGTATCACCTCACACTGGTCAGAATGGCCATCATGAAAAAATCTACAAACAATAAATGCTGGAGAGGGTGTGGAGAAAAGGGAACCCTCCTGCACTGTTGGTGGGAATGTAAATTGATACAGTCACTATGGAGAACAGTATGGAGGTTCCTTAACAAACTCAAAACAGAACTACCATATGACCCAGAAATCCCACTCCTGGGCATATATATACCCTGAGAAAGCCATTATTCAAAAAAATACATGTACCACAATGTTCATTGTGGCAATATTTACAATAGCCAGGACATGGAAACAACCTACATGTCCATCAACAGAGGAATGGGTAAAGAAGATGTGGCACATATATACAATGGAACATTACTTAGCCATAAAAAGGAACAAAACTGAGTTATTTGTAATGAGGTGGATGGACCTAGAGACTGTCATACAGAGTGAAGTAAGCCAGAAAGAGAAAAACAAATACCATATGCTAACGCACATATATGGAATATAAAAAAGTGGTATTTATGAACCTAGTGGGAGGACAGGAATAAAGATGTAGAGAATGGACTTGACACAGGAGGGAATGGGAAACTGGGACAAGTAGAGATTAACACTGACATATATACACCACCAAATGTAAAATGGATGGCTATTGGGTAGCTGCTCCATAGCACAGGGAGATCAGTTTGATGTTTTGTGATGACCTAGAAAGATGGGGTGGGGAAGGTGGGAGGGAGGCTGGAGAGGGAGGGGATATGGAGATATATGTATATATATATTGTTGATTCACTTTGTTGTGCAGCAGAAACTAACAAAATTTTGTAAAGCAATTATACTCCAATAAAGATATTTTTAAAAAGGCCCACCCAAGACACATAATTAAATTTTCAAAAGTCAAATGCAAAGCAAAAAACTAAAATAAATACACACAAGAAAAAGAGAAAATAATCTAAGAATAACACTATAGAAAATTATCAAATCACAAAGAGAGCAAGAGAAGGAAAAAGGAAAAAAATAATTTGAAAATGCCAGAAAATAAACACCAAAATGGCAATATTAAGTCCATACCTGTTAATAATTACTTTAAAAGTATATGGAATAAATTATCCAATCAAAAGTCATAGAGTGGCTAAATGGTTTAAAAAACACACACAGCTATACACTGCCTATAAGAGACTCACATCAGATTTAAGGACAACACCACAGACTAAAAGTAAAGAAAGGAGAAAAAGATATCCCATGCAAATGGAAACCAAAAGAAAGCAGGGGTAACTATACTTATATTAGACAACATCAATTTTAAGCCAAAGACTGTAAAAGACACAAAGAGGGCCATTATATAATGATAAAGGGGTCAATCCACAAAGGGTATAACATCTATAAATAAATACCCAATTTGTAAGTATGCAACCAACATAGAAGCACATAAATATCTAAAGCAAATAATAAGAGATCTGAGGGAGAAACATAAAGCCATACAAAGATAGTAGGAAACTTTAGTATCCCATTTTCAACAATGGATAAATCATCCATAGGTAAAATTGATGAGGAAATTTTGTACTTAAAAGACATGTTAGACCAAACAGACTTCATAGACATTTATAGAATATTTCATCCATTAGCAGCAGAATACACATTAGAACATTCTTCAGGATAGATCATGTGTTGGGCCATAAAAGAAGTTTTAACACATTTAGAAACTGAAATCATACTAAGCATCTTTTCTGATTACAGTGGTTTGAAACTAGAAATCAGTTACAAGAAGAAAACTGGAAAATTCATACATATGTGGAAATTAACTCACTCCTGAGGATCATTGGGTCAAAAAAGAAATCAAAATAGAATTAAAAAATACATATCTTGAGACAAATGTGAATGGAAATACAACATACCAAAACTAATGGTTTGCTGCAAAAGTAGTTCTTAAATGGAAGTTCATAGCAATAAACACCTACATTAAGAAAAAAGAAAGACCTGGGCTTCCCTGGTGGCACAGTGGTTGAGAGTCCGCCTGCCGATGCAGGGGACATGGGTTCGTGCCCCAGTCCGGGAGGATCCCACATGCCATGGAGTGGCTGGGCCTTTGAGCCATGGCCACTGAGCCTGTGTGTCCGGAGCCTGTGCTTCACAACGGGAGAGGCCACAACAGTGAGAGACCCGTGTACCGCAAAAGAAAACAAAAGAAAAAAAAAAAAGATAAAAGAAAGACCTCAAAAAAACAACCTAATTTTACACCTTGAGAAACTAGAAAAAAAAAAGAATAAATTAAGCCAAAAGTGAGTAGAAGGAAGGACATGGAAAAGATTAGGGCAGAAATAAATAAAAGAGAGATTAAGAACATAGTAAAGGTTAATGAAATTGAGAGCTGCTTTTTTGAAAAGATAAACAGATAGACAATTCTTTAATTAGACTCACCAAGATAAAAAGTGAGAGTACTCAATAAAGTTGAAAATGAAAGAGGAAATATTACAACTGATACCCATACAAGTATAAAGGATCATAAGAGACTACTAAGAATAATTGTACTCCAACAAGTCAGACACCCTAGAAACAATGGATAAATTTCTAGATACATATTACCTACCAAGTCTGAATCATTACGAAATAGAAAATCTGAACAGAGTAATTACTAGTAAGGAAATTGAATTGATAATCAAAAACTTCCCAGCAAAGAAATGTCCAGAACTTATGCTTTTACTGGTGAATTCTACCAAACATTTAAAGAAGAATTAGTACCATCCTCTCAAACCCTTCCAAAAATAGAAGAGGAAAGAAAATTTCCAAAGTTCTTTCCTGAGGCCAGCAATACCCTTATAACAAAACCAGATAAGGATATTACAAGGAAAGAAAATTGTAAGCCAATACCCCAGATGAAAACAGATGCAAAAATCCTCAAAATACATTAGCAAACTGAAATCAAGAGTACATTCAAAATATCATAATTGAGAGGAGTTTATTCCAGAGGTTCAAGAATGGTTCAACTTTCATGAATCAATCAATGTGATACACCACATTGACAAAATAAAGGAAAAAAAATCATACAATCATATCAACAGGTGCATAAAAAGCACTTGACAAAATTCAACAAGAATTCATGATTAGAACTCTAAACAAAGTGGATATAGAGGGAATGTACCTCAACATAATAAAGCCCATATATGACGAGTTCACAGCTAACATCATACTCAATGGTGAAAATCTGAAAGCTTTCCTCTAAGGTCAGGAACAAAATAAGAAAACCCAATCTCATCATTATTAATTAACATAGTACTGTAAGTCCTAGAAAAAACAATTAGGAAAATAAAAAGAAAAAATAAGAAAAAGAAATAAATGGCATCCAAATCGAAAAGGAAGAAAGAAACTGTTTCTACTTGCAGGTGACATATTATATGTTGAAAACACTAAAGACTTTACCAAAAAACTTTTGGTACTACTAAACAAATTCAATAAAGTTTCAACTTAAAAAATTAATATTCAAAATAAGTTGAATTTCTATATACTAACAATGAACTATCTAAAACAGAAATTAAGAAAGCAATCTCATTTGCCATTGTATCAATAATAATAAAACACCAAGGAAAAAATTTACCCAATGAGATGAAAGACCTGTACACTGAAAACTGTAAGACCAATGTCTTATGAAAGAAATTGAAGACAGAAATAAATGGAAAGGTAATCCATACTCATGGATTAAAAGAATTAATATTTTTAGAATTTCCATACTATCAATACTTAAAGAAATCTACAGATTCAATGCAATCTCTATCAAAATTCCTATGGCATTTTTCAAAGAAATAGGGAGAAAAAACTAAAATTTGTATGGAACTACAAAGGCTCTTGACTAGCCAAACCAATCCTGAGAAAGAAGAATGTACCTAAAGGAACCACAATTCCTGATTTCAAACTTTATCACAAAGCTACTGTAATCAAAAGAGAATATTGACATAAAAACAGAGATAGATCAATGAAACAGAAGAGAGAGGCCAGAAGTAAACACATGCATACAAGTTCAATTAACTTATTACAGTGAAGCCAAGAATATAAAATGGGGAAAGGATAGTTTCTTCAATAAATGGTGCTGGGAAAACTGGATATACACATGCACAAAAAATGAAACAGGCTCCTCATCTTACACCATACACAAAAATCAATTAAAAATGCATCAAAGACTTGAACATAAGACCAGAAACCACAAAACTTCTAAAAGAAAACATGGTATGTCAACTACTTCATATTGGGCTTCGCAATGATTTTTTTTTTTTGATATGACTCCAGAAACAAATGTTACGAAAGTAAAAATAAAGCAGGACTACACCAAACTAAAAAGCTTCCGCACAGCCAAGGAAACCATCAACAAAGTGAAAAGGCAATGTATGGAATAGGAAAAAAAATAATGATTCATATATCTGCTAATGGGTTAATATTCAAAATATATAATAAATGCATACAACTCAGTAGCAAAAAAAACCCAAAAAAACAAAAAAACAAAAACACCAATCTGATTTAAAAATGAGCAGAAGAACTAAACAGCATTTTCTCTAAGAAGACTTAAAAATGGACAAGTAAATGAAAAGATGCTCACATCACTAATTATTAGGGAAATGTAACTCACAACTACATTTAGACATCATCTCACACCTGTTAGGATGACTATTTTCAGGCAGAGAAGAGGTAAATGCTGGCAAGGATGTGGCATAAATGGGATGCTGGTAGACTCTTCATGGGAATGTACAGTGGTGCAGCCACTGTGGAAAATAGTATGGAAGTTCCTCAAGAAATTAAACATGGAACTTCTATATGATCCTGCAATGTCACTTCTGGGTAAACATCCAAAGGAAATGAAAACAGGATATTGAAGAGATGTATGCACACTTAGGTTCATTGCATCGTTATTCACAGTAGCCCAGATGTGGAAACATATCCAGTGTCCATCAATGGATAAATGGATAAAGAAGATATGGTATAAACATACACTGAAATATCATTCAGCCATGAGATAGAAGAAAATCTTGATTTTTTCAACAACATGGATGGACCTTGAGGGCATTATCTTAAGTGAAAAGATTAAAATAGAGAAAGACAAATACTCATGATCTCACTTATTTATAAAATCTAAAAATAAAAAATCAAACATATAGAGACAGAGGTAGAAAAATGGTTATCAGCGATGTGGGGGGGGGTGGGAGAGGTAAGGAGAGATTGGTAAAAGGGTCCAAACTTTCAGCTATAAGACGAATAAATTCTAGGGATCCAGTGATACAATGTAAAACACGGTGACTAAAATTTATAACACTATATTGTAAAATTGAAATTTGCTAAGACAATAGAAATCAGATGTTCTCACATACACAAACATACACAAAAGATAAGTATGTGAGGTGATAAACATGTTAATTAACCAGATAGATGATGGGAATTCTTTCACAATGTATATCTATACGTATACATATGTATTTATCAAATCACCATGATGTATATATACTATAAATATCTTACAATTTTGTCAATCATACCTCAATAAAGCTGAATTTTAAAAATTAATATAATAAAATAAATAATACGGCACTATATAATTTCCGAGACTCCGTTCAGCTCCTCTTTTTATAAAGTAAATACATTTTGTTTTCCCAAATTGGAAATCTTTTGCTACTCATGACACTCATATCAGTTAATTCAAAGAGTAATTGTCCCTGCCAAGATGAACTGTAATAATTTCACCTTGAATATCAAAATGTAATAGGAAGCTAACTGTCTTGGAATCAAAAGACTCAAAGACATTCAATGTCAGTGAAGCAAACATCAAATGCAACACCAGGAAAATATTTGATCATGAGCCATAAAGATCTGTTTTAAGCCATTAATTATATTTAGAAGGAGACAGTAAACACAATTTGCTTTCAAGTCTTATATCTTCAATACACTCATTTTCTTTGGTGTTAATATGAAGAGATGTAAATATCCCAGGAACTACTTTTTGAAACATAACCTATAAAATTAATGGTCTCTGCCAAAGATTTTCACATTTCTCATCACGATAGACAAATTGGACATAAAACAGCCTGTCTGGATGTGTCTTTGGTGATAGAGGACTGTGTGAGTGGGGAAAGTATTGAGTAGTGGGGAGTGATATAAACTTTATTTAGAAAGGAGGAACAGAGAGGAAAATAAACAAACAGTGCCTTAAATTATATTGGTCTAAAAGTGACAAGTGTTCATTAGAAAACCTGAGAGGCACAAGCCAAGACACTCAAAGTCATGGTTTCTTTGTAAAGTGTATACATGAAGGTTTCACTTTAAAAGTAATATCATGGGTGGGGTAAAAGGGAGCCAAATATAAAAGTTGTGAAGCTGTAGAGTGTCAATTTGTAGCTGAAGGCTCACTAAGGTGAGGGTAACTGCCAGGGTAGATGGATTTGTAATTGATTTCTCTCCTTCGCAACCTACATATCATGCAAAGGACAGCATGTGTCAGGACTACATACACTTTATGAAGCAAGTCCAGACACCAAATTTTTTGTAAGAAGACATAATAAAGCAAACATATTAAAACATATATTTATTTGTTTCCTTTTTTGCAAATAAAAGATATATGTTACGTAGACAAAAGTTAATTTCCTAATATTTAGTATGTGAGGAAAGAAGGTACACAAAGACAGTGTATAAACAAGGGTACATTTGTTTTTCAACAAATTTATTGGAGTATAATGGCTTTAAAATTTTGTGTTAGTTTCTGCTGTATAACAAAATGAATCAGCTATAGGTACACATATATCTCCATATCCCCTCCCTCTTGCGTCTCCCTCCCACCCTCCCTATCTCCCCCCTCTAGGCGGTCACAAAGCACCAAGCTGATCTCCCTGTGTTATGCAGCTGCTGTCCACTATCTATTTTACATTTGGTAGTGTATATATGTCACTGCCACTCTCTCACTTCGCCCCAGCTTACCCTTCCCCCTCCACGTTTCCTCAAGTCTATTCTCTATGTCTGTGTCTTTATTCCTGTCCTGTTTCTAGGTTCTTCAGAATTTTTTGTTTTTTTTAGATTCCATATATATGTGTTACCATACGGTATTTGTTTTTCTCTTTCTGACTTACTTCACTGTGTATGACAGACTCTAGGTCCATCCACTTCATTACAAATAACTCAATTTCATTTCTTTTTATGGCTGGATAATATTCAATTGTATACATGTGCCACATCTTCTTTATCCATTCATCTGTCGATGGACACATAGGTTGTTTCCATGTCCTGGCTATTGTAAATAGTCTTGCAATGAAAGTTGTGGTACATGACTCTTTTTGAATTATGGTTTTCTCAGTGTATATGCCCAATAGTGGGATTGCTGGGTCGTATGGTAGTGCTATTTTTAGTTTTTTAAGGAACCTCCATACTGTTCTCCATAGTGGCTGTATCAATTTACATTCCCACCAACAGTGCAAGAGGATTCCCTTTTCTCCACACCCTCTTCAGCATTTATGGGTTGTATATATTCTGATGACACCCATTCTAACCAGTGTGAGGTATTACCTCATTGTAGTTTTGATTTGCATTTCTCTAATGATTAGTGATGTTGAACATCCTTTCGTGTGTTTGTTGGCAATCTGTATATCTTCCTGGAGAAATGTCTATTTAGGTCTTCTGCCCATTTTTGGATTGGGTTGTTTTTTTGATATTGAGCTTCATGAGCTGCTTGTATATTTTGGAGATTAATCCTTTGTCAGTTGCTTCATTTGCAAATATTTCCTCCCATTCTGAGGGTTGTCTTTTCGCCTTGCTTATAGTCTCCTTTGCTGTGCAAAAGCTTTTAAGTTTCATTAGGTCCCATTTGCTTATTTTTGTTTTCATTTCCATTTCTCTAGGAGGTGGGTCAAAAAGGATTTGCTGTGATTTATGTCACGGAGTGTTCTGCCTATCTTGTCCTCCTCTAAGAGTTTTATACTGTCTGCCCTTACATTTAGATCTTTAACCCATTTTGAGTTTATTTTTGTGTATGGTGTTAGGGAGTGTTCTTATTTCATTCTTTTACATACAGCTGTCTAGTTTTCCCAGCACCAATTATTGAAGAGGCTGTATTTTCTCCATTGTATAACCTCGCTTCTTTTATCAAAGATAAGGTGACAATATGTGAATGGGTTTATCTCTGGCTTTCTAACCTGTTCCACTGATCTATATTTCTTTTTTTGTGGCAGTGCCATACTCTCTTGATTAGTGTGCCTTTGTAGTATAGTCTGAAGTCCAGGAGCCTGATTCCTCCAGCTCAATTTTTCTTTCTCAAGATTGCTTTGGCTATTCAGCGTCTTTTGTGTTTCCATACAAATTGTGAAGTTTTCTGTTCTAGTTCTGAGAAAAATGCATTTGTAGTTTGATAGGGATTGCATTGCATCTGTAGATTGTTTTGCGTAGTATAGTCATTTTCACAATATTTATTCTTCCATTCCAAGAGCATGGTATATCTCTCCATCTGTTTGTATCATCTTTAATTTCTTTCAACAGTGTCTTATAGTTTTCTGCATACAGGTATTTTATCTTCTTAGGTAGGTTTATTCCTAGTTTTTTTTTTTTCTTGCAATAGTAAATGGGAGTGTTTCCTTAATTTCTCTTTCAGATTTTTCATCATTAGTGTATAGGAATGCAAGAGATTTCTGTGCATTAATTTTGTATCCTGCTGCTTTACCAAATTAATTTATTAGCTCTAGTAATTTTCTGGTAACGTCTTTAGGATTATCTATGTATAATATCATGTCAAGTGCAAACAGTGACAGTTTTACTTCTTCTTTTCCAATTTGGATTTCTTTTATTTATTTTTCTTCTCTGATTGTTGTTGCTAAAATTTCCAAAACTATGTTGAATAATAGTGGTGAGAGTGGGCAACCTCGTCTTGTTCCTGATCTTAGTGGAAATGGTTTCAGTTTTTCAACATAGAGAATGGTGTTGGCTGTGGCTTTGTCATATATGGCCTCTATTATGTTGAGATAAGTTCCCTCTATGCCTACTTTCTGGAGAGTTTTTACCATAAATGGGTGTTGAATTTTGTCAGAAGCTTTTTCTGCAACTATTGACATTATCATAAGGTTTTATCCTTCAACTTATTAATATGGTGTATCACATTGATTGATTTGCATATATTGATGGATATTGCATTCCTGGGATAAACTCCACTTGATCATGGTGTATGATCCTTTTAATGTGTTGTTAGATTCTGTTTGCTAGTATTTTGCTGATGATTTTGCATCTATGTTCATCAGCGATACTGGCCTGTAGTTTTCTTTTTTGTGACATCTTTGTTTTGGTATCAGGGTGATCGTGGCCTCATAAAATAAGTTTGGGAGTGTTCCTCCCTCTGCTATATTTTGGAAGAGTTTGAGAAGGATAGGTGTTAGCTTTTCTCTAATTGTTGATAGAATTCGCTTGTGAAGCCATCTGGTCCTGGGCTTTTACTTGTTGGAAGTTTTTAAATCACAGTTTCAACTTCTTCCTTGTGATTGTTCTGTTTATATTTTCTATTTCTTCCTGGTTCAGTCTCAGAAGGTTGTGCATTTCTAAGAATTTGCCCATTTCTTCCAGATTTTCCACTTAATGGACATATAGTTGCTTGTAGTAATCTGTCATGATCCTTTGTATTTCTGCAGTGTCAGTTGTTACTTCTCCTTTTACATTCCTAATTCTGTTGATTTGAGTCTTCTCCCTTTTTTTCTTGATGTGTCTGGCTAATGGTTTATCAATTCTATTTATCTTCTCAAAGAACCAGCTTTTAGTTTTATTAATCTTTGCTATCATTTCCTTCATTTCTTTTTCATTTATTTCTGATCTGATCTTTATGATTTCTTTCTTTTTTCTAACTTTGGGTTTTTTTGTTGTTGTTCTTCTTCTTTCTCTAATTGCTTTAGGTGTAAGGTTAGGTCGTTTATTTGAGATGTTTCTTGTTTCTTGAGGTAGGATTGTATTGCTATAAACTTCCCTCTTAGAACTGCTTTTGCTGCATCCCATAAGTTTTGTGTCATCGTGTTTCCATTGTCATTTGTTTCTAGGTATTTTCTGATTTCCTCTTTGATTTTTTCAGTGATCTCTTGGTTATTTAGTAGTGTATTGTTTAGCCTCCATGTGTTTTTTTTTTTTACAGATCTTTTCCTGTAATTGATATCTAGTCTCATAGTGCTGCTGTCAGAAAATATACTTGATACAATTTCACTTTTCTTCAATTTACCAAAGCTTCATTTGTGACCCAATATATGATCTTTCCTGGAGAATGTTCCATAAGCACTTGAAAAGAAAGTGTATTCTATTGTTTTTGGATAGAATGTCCTGTAAATATCAATTAAGTCCATCTTGTTTAATGTATCATTTAAAGCTTGTGTTTCCTTATTTATTTTCATTTTGGATGATCTGTCCATTGGTGAAAGTGGTGTGTTAAAGTCCCCTATACTATGATTGTGTTACTGTCAATTTCCCCTTTTATGGCTGTTAGCATTTGACTTGTGTATTGAGGTGCTTCTATGTTGGATGCATAAATATTTACAATTGTTATATCTTCTTGGATTGATCCCTTGATCATTATGCAGTGCCCTTCTTTGTCTCTTGTAATAGTCTTTATTTTAAAGTCTATTTTGTCTGATGAGAATTGCTAGTCCAGCTTTCTTTTGATTTCCATTTGTATGGGATATCTTTTTCCATCCCCTCACTTTCAGTCTGTATGTTTCCCTAAGTCTGATGTGGGTCACTTGTCGACAGCATATATACAGGTCTTGTTTTTGTATTCATTAAGCCAGTCTATGTCTTTTGGTTGGAGCATTTAATCCATTTACATTTAAGGTAATTATCTATATGTATGTTCCTATTACCATATTCTTAATTGTTTTGGGTTTGTTATTTTAGGTCTTTTCTTTCTCTTGTGTTTCCTGCCTAGTGAAGTTCCTTCAGCATTTGTTTTAAAGCTGGTTTGGTGGCGCTGAATTCTCTTAGCTTTTGCTTCTCTGTAAATGTTTTAATTTTTCCATTGAATCTGAATGAGATCCTTGCTGGGTAGAGTAATCTTGGTTGTAGGTTCTTCCCTTTCATCACTTTAAGTATATCCTGCCACTTCCTTCTGGCTTGCAGAGTCTCTTTCTGCTGAACGATCAGCTGTTAACCTTATGGGGATTCCCTTGTATGTTATTTGTTGCTTTTCCCTTGCTGCTTTTAATATTTTTTCTTTGTATTTAATTTTTGATAGTTTGTTTAATATGTGTCTTGGCTTGTTTCTCCTTGTATTTATCCTGTATGGGACTCTCTTCACTTCCTAGACTTGATTGACTCTTTCCTTTCCCATATTAGGGAAGTTTCAACTATAATATTTTCAAGTATTTTCTCTTCTTCTGGGACCCCTGTTATTCGAATGTTGGTGCATTTAATACCCCATAAATCTCTGAGGCTGTCCTCAATTCTTTTCATTCTTTTTTCTTTATTCTGCTCTGTGGTAGTTATTTCCACTATTTTATCTTCCAGGTCATTTATCTGTTCTGTTTCATTTATTCTGCTATTGATTCCTTCTAGAGAATTTTTAATTTCATTTATTTTATTGTTCAACATTGTTTGTTTGCTCTTTTTCTTCTAGATCCTAAAAATATGGGGCTTCATGAATTTGCACATCATCGTTACTCAGGGGCCATGCTAATCTTCTCTGTATTGTTCCAATTTTAGTATATGTGCTGCTGAATCAGCACTGCAAGTGTACTTTTTTAATACATACAGATACATAGCTATAGATAAGATTTCTATTTTCCCAGGGAGTTCAATTCAGTTTGTGTTTATTTTAATATAGATGTTTATCATCTATTGTAGGAAAACCATCTGGAAAATAGATTAGTTCTCTCTGAAGTATTTGGGGGACTGAATTTTGGCAATTATTTGTGTGCATATGAATTTTCCTGTGTTAATAAATGTAGTGGAAAGTTCCCTTTAAAAATGAATGAATGGGGCTTCCCTGGTGGTGCAGTGGTTGAGAGTTCGCCTGCCGATGCAGGGTTTGTGCCCCAGTCCGGGAAGATCTCACATGCCTCGGAGCAGCTAGGCCCGTGAGCCATGCTTGCTGGGCCTGCGTGTCTGGAGCCTGTGCTCCACAATGGGAAAGGCCACAAGAGTGAGAGGCCCGCATACCACAAAAAAAAAAAAAAAATGAATGAATGAATTAATTAATACAAATTAATAGTAGAAAACTTCCCCAGTAACAAACCACACCATTAATTACTTAATGGGATATTTAAAAGCTTATCTGTACATACATAGGATTACAATATCCAAGCTCTCTCTAGTGTTTACCATGCACTAGACTTGGTTCCAATCATCTTATGCAGATTGGAGCCTACTGTGTAAGTGAAGTCACTGCCGGCACTGTTCATCCTCCATATCCTTCATGTTTAATATATTGAATAAGTACCATGTGGCCACTAAGGAATGAGCATGGTAAAAAGAGATGGATGGATAAACAAGACTCATCACAGACAGAGATTTAATCTCAAAAAAGAGACGAGGTGGGTTTTATCCAATAGTTGAGTTTCTCACAGATGGAGAGGAGATTGAGAATATTCCAGTTAATGAAATTGTGGAAAGATACCAATTGCTGTCAGGCATCTTCCTCGTCCCAGATGGTAGCATGAACCTTGTGAAAGCCTAAATGATTGGCATGGCTATCCCCATGCCAGACAAGGGCATTTCACTTCTGAGAGTTTAAACACCTTGAATAAAACCGTTAATATTGACAAAAACAGAGCCAGATTTGAAACAGAATCCATAAAAATCCTAACTCTACTTTCTTTTGTTAGGAAAAATATTATTATTGCTGGTGGGCTCTATAGTGACTAGAACCAGTCTGTGTCTCAGAGCCTGTGTTTGGTGTAGTTTTGAAACCATGTACAAGCCCCTGTGTCCTTGTTCTTTGAAGTAAAAGGCTGACTCAGGAGCTAATGATTAGAAAAGATGAAAATGTAGAAACAAAGAATAGCTTTTTGGCCGAGAAACTGGTAAAAATTTCGACTATAAATCAGCTACATGCAGAGTCACTGAATTCCCAGTTCCCTGAGGGATACATATAAAGGCCTGACAGAGATTGCTAAGTTGTTTTTACAGGAAGCAGTCCCCCACCAGTTGAAAATTACTGACCTCAAAAACATAAACTCTAGACTGGTTGGAACCAGAAGGCTGATGATGCTGACTCCTGATTACCTCACCACGTGCTGATCACGCCCTTCTCCTTAAAACATTACTATAAGACTCCTCACTACTTGCTCCAGGTTATGACACAGAGTTTTGAGGGCATTACCCTGCTGTATCCTCCTTTGCTTGACAAAAGAATAGAGCTCTTCCTTTCTGCTTCACCCAAAACTCTGTCTCTGAGATTCAATTCAGTGTAGGTGCACAGAGGCTGGGATTCCACAACACTGTGAGCCCTTGGCATGGTGTGAAATTGACTTGGGCCATTCTTGCCAGGCTGCCTAATAGTACACATAATAGACTCCCTGAGTAAAGGTTTTGTGTGGACAGGGGGTTTGGGAGTGAGAAGTATATGGATGAAAATAGCTGGTTTCTTCTCTGTTTTCTACCTTGTGATTCTTCTCTCTCCCCCATGTACTGGGTACCACAGGGAAGGTCTTTTATGACTGCTGTGGTTGTTTGGGGCACTTTGTCTCACATACACTCCTCCATCTTCCCTTCTGCTCTGAAGTTCAGGGTAGCCAACACTTGGTGACAGCACATCCAGTAAGAGGGTGACCTCTGGCAGGTCTTGACCAATGGAAAGCACTGGAAAAATATTAAGACCAAGAGAAAGAGGAAAACCATGGTATTTCTTTCCCTTCTCTTTGTCACAAGTGACAATTCTTTGTAGCCCCATCTCCTGTTTAACAGGCCCCCCAGGATTCTAGCCTCTTCCTGGTGACCCAGGATCTTGGCCTCAACATCTCAGACTCTGTCCAGTGCCCCTAGAGGTGTTAATGACTTTCACTATTGTTAGCCCTCTGAGCTCTTCACTGCCTCCTATCAGGATCTTCAATTCCCTTTGGGTTTGTTTCCTGGTTGGCTCCTGGCAATATGGTTGGAACAGATAGAATCTGCAATGCAGACTGGATTCTGAATGAGAATTCTTTTTGCTTCATGGGTGCTGGAGTTCCCTGAAAAGTGTAGCTTCTTGACCTCTTCTGTGATGGCTACAAATGTACCCAGTGAGCTCCCAGGCCTGAAAGCCTGCCTCATCAGGCAATTTCTGCTAAGGTTAACTGTCAAGTATCCCTCTTTTCAAGATGACTTAGTTCTTTTCAAAATGCAAGTTTTATTCAAAATGACCCAGTCAAGTTGCCATCTGTTGGATACAAAACCAGCCCATTATAAAACAGACATTTACCTTTGCCCCAAATAGTTAGAAATGCTGCTTGCTCCTGAGAAGGCCCCTTCAGAATCTTGAGTCATCCTCTCAAAAACAGACTTCTTCAAGATTTTGTACAGCATTAATTCACTTTCCAGAACTCCAAAGGGTAAAGGTGAAGTTCTGGGAGGTTTTCCTTGGAGCTCCCCACATGGGTATCAAGGTGCAGGGAAATCACCCATTGTGTACTTCAAGAGGGGTTGTGGGAGATGAGAGGCCATATAGCATGCTAACAAGACTTTGAAAAACACCTAACGCCTAATAGCTGCCATTCTTCTGGAAAACCAGTCAAAGACAAATGAAAAACTGGGAAAACCTTTGCAATAAATAGTACAGATAAGTAGTATCATCTTTAATAAGTAAATGGCCATATTAATTAAGATAACTCCTTCATCATTGGTCTAGCATCATTGGTCTAGCTTTGGAATATTTGGCAAATCTTGTTTTGTTCTTAGTCTAAGAATTGTGGTCAAAAACAGGAGACCAATTGTTCCATTCTATCATCCATCCTGCATATTTTTTAATTAATTTCTTGCATAAGTTATATATGAACTATTCAAATAGGTATATAGTAAAATGTATGTATCCTTCCAAGCTTCTTGACCATCCCCAAAACGTCACTCCTATGAGCGTACCCCTTGCTATTGCTTTCCTGTGTCCATCCAGGGATATTCTATGCATAGAATATGAAATGTATGTTTTAAACCAATGTTACATATTATACTAATAGTTCTATCCCCTGCTTTATTTTTAATTTGCATTGTAGACCTTGGAGATTCATCCACACCAGAATGTGGATTTCTCAGTCTTTTCCACAGCAACATGATATCTAGTTACATATATTTGTCATACAATCTTTAGGCCAAGTTTATTTATTTACTTAATTAACATCTTTATTGGAGTATAATTGCTTTACAATATTGTGTTAATTTCTGCTGTATAACAAAGTGAATCAGCTATATGTCTACATATATCCTCCCTCTTGCATCTCCCTCCCATCCTCCCCATCCATCCCTCTAGGTGGTCACAAAGCACTGAGCTGATAACTCCGTGTGACGCAGCTGCTTCCCAATAGCTATCTATTTTACATTTGGTAGTGTATATATGTCAATGCCACTGTCTCACTTCATCTCAGCTTACCCTTCCCACCCCCCGTGTCCTCACGTCTATTCTCTACATCTGTATCTTTATTCCTGTCCTGCCTCTAGGTTCGTCAGAACCTTTTTTTTTTTTTTTAGATTCCATATATATGTGTTAGCATATGGTATTTGTTTTTCTCTTTCTGTCTGTATGACAGACTGTAGGTCCATCCACCTCACTACAAATAACTCAATTTTGCTTCTTTAATGGCTGAGTGATATTCCATTGTATATATGTGTCACATCTTCTTTATCCATTCATCTGTCAGTGGGCACTTAGGTTGCTTCCATGTCCTGGAAGTGCTGCAATGAACATTGTAGTACATGACTCTTTTTGAATTATGGTTTTCTCAGGGTATATGCCCAGTTGTGGGATTGCTGGGTCATATGGTAGTTCTATTTTTGGTTTTCTAAGGAACCTCTATACTGTTCTCCATAGTGGCTATATCAATTTACATTCCCACAAACAATGCAAGAGGGTTCCCTTTTTTCCACAACCTCTCCAGCATTTATTAAAGCCAGTAGTTTATTGATGGACATTTAGATTGCTTTCAGTTTTGCTAATACACATACATACTCAATATGCAGCCTGTACCTTTGTTATTAAGCATATCATATTAGCAGGACACATTCATGGAAATCCAAGTGCTGTGCTAAAGTTTATGTGCATTTTAAACGTGTATAAATGTTGTTAAATTGCCCCAACAGAGAGTTACCATGTTACACTTCAGGAACATAAGAGAATTTCTGTTTCTCTATCAAACCATGAAGTATATTATAAACTTGCCTGAAATTTTATTACTCTAAGCGAAACTGATATCCCATTATAATTTTAATCTGAGCATTTCTTATTTTGAGTGAAATCGGGCATTTTTCATGTATCTAACGCCATTCATGTTTCATTCTTTAACCTGTTTATTCACATCATTTGCCATTTTCCTAAGGGGTTCATTAAATTGTCCTAATAACTCGTAAGGCTGTTTATTTATTAAAGATGTTATCTACACATCTGTACTATGTATTACAAAGATTTCCCTGGAGTTTTAATTTATCTTTTGACTTTGTGTTTTTAAATGTGCAAAATGCTTTTTAAAATTTGAATTTATAAAACTTCAATAATTTTGAGTTTCTGTTATATTTTGAAAGTTCTTCATGTGAGATCATAAATAGCATTTTTACCTAAAATAT
This sequence comes from Orcinus orca, assembly GCF_937001465.1. Classification (NCBI taxonomy): domain Eukaryota; kingdom Metazoa; phylum Chordata; class Mammalia; order Artiodactyla; family Delphinidae; genus Orcinus; species Orcinus orca. The sequence continues at coordinate 13,684,903 of NC_064565.1, read as the reverse complement.
TAGATAATTTTATTTTTCACGTTTAAATTTTGTTCTATCTGGAATGAATTTTGCTATGTGATGTCTACTCAATGTCTTAACATCATTTATTTGGTAAAGTATCTTTAGGCCACTAAAATTTCATTATCACTTTCATATACTCAATTTCTATATTTATTTAAGTATATTTATGGACTTTACATTTCTTCCTCTAGTGTTTTATTTATTTATAGATTAGCATCCTATTTTTAATTACTGTAGCTATATAGTTGTTGTTGGAATCAGCCAGGGCTAATTTCTGCTCACAACTCTTCTATTATAGCCGGAATTTTCCTGCTTATTAATGAGCTGAGCTTTTATTTATTTATATTGGTTAGGAATAGTTACTCTAGTTCTTTAAAAATCCTGTTGTCAATTTAATTAGGAATTCATTACATGTGTATATGTATTTAGGAAAAATTGGAGACTTTATGATATTGTTTTCTTATGTAAGGAGTGAGTATGCCTTATTTTATTTTCTTTTTTTTTCCCTCAGAATAGAATTTTGAAGTTGTGTTTGTATAGCTCTAGTGTATTTCTCATTAAATTTATTCCTATTTTAAAATGTGTATTTTTAAAAATATTATGAAATACTTTAAACAGAATGATGTATTAACAAACATATTGAACAACAATTTACCCACACCACCCAGCTAAAGAAATGATTCCATATCAATACAGTTAAAGCTTTATGTCAACACTTTTATGTCTAGCTTTTTTCATTTATAGTATTTTTGAAATGTATCTATGTTATAGTAGATCAGGAGTTGGTTCATTGTTATTGTATGAATAGGCCACATTTTGTTTATCCATTTTCTAGTTTTTGACTACAATGAATAATGCTGCTATGAAATCTGTGTGCATGCCTTTTTGTGGACATACCCACCCCTGCCCCCATCAAGTAAATTCCTAAAAGTAGAAGTGAAAATTTATGTTTAGACTTCTGAAAAATTATCAAATGTTTTCCATTGTAGTTGTACCATTTTACATTCCTACCAGCAATGCATGAAGGTTACAGTTTATCTACCTCCCTTCCAACACGTTGTATTTTCTGTCTTTTTTATGAAAGGCATTATAGTTGATATATAGCTGTAACTCATTGTAGTTTCAATTAACATTTTTGTAATGAATATTGATTTGGGTCATCATCTCATGTGATCATTAACCATCTGCATATCTACATTGTTGAAATCTATTCAAATCTTTTGATCACTGTTTAATTGGGTTGTTGTTTTTGAATTGTAAGATTTTATATACTCTTGATACAAGTCAGATATATAATTTTAAAATATTTTCCCCCATTCTTAGGAGACTGTGGTTTGCCTTTTCATTTTATTCATGGTGTCTTTTGAAACACACATTTTTCCTTTCATTATTATGTAGTCTAATTTATAGAATTTTTCTTTTATAAATCGTGTTGTTTCTAAGAACTCTGTCAAATGCAAGGTCAGAACATGATCTCTTATGTTTTCTTCTGGAAATTTTATTTTTATGCTAGTCTATGTTCTATGATGAATTAATTTGGTGACATAAAGATCTAAGTAATTGTTTATGCATGTGCATATAATTATACCAATATCATTTGTTAAAAATACTGTCCTTTTCCTATTGCATTGTCTTGGCACCTGTGTCAAAAATCAACTGTAAGAGTTCAATTCTGTCCCATTGATTTATATGCTTAACTTTATACCAAGACCACTTTTCCTTGGACACAATAATTGTTTTATGTATGAAACTGTGTAGTGTAATTCTTCAAATTTGTTTTACTTTTTCAAAATTGTTTGGCTTTTTCAGGTGACTCATAATGTCTCGCATATTTTGGAATCAGTTTGTCAATTTTTGCAAAATAGGCTTTTAATATTTTGATATGGAGTGCATTGAATTTGTGGGTTGTTTTGGAGAGAATTGCTGATTTTGAAATTTTTAGTCTTCTAATCCATGATCATAAAAATATTTTTCATTTACTTTTATTTTAAATTTCTCTCAGCAATGTTTTGGAGTTTTTCATTTAGATCTTATTTTATTAAATTTATTTTCAAGTATTTTTTTCTTTTTGGAGGCTATTGTGAATGGAATTGTTTCCTTAATTTTATTTTTGGATTATTCACTGATAGTGTTTAGAAATAAAATTAATTTCACTTTTTATATATTCATACTATATCCTGCTACTATAATAAACTTGTTTTTTTAAGCATTTTTTCTTATTAGTGTATTAGTATTTTCTACTTACAGAATTATGTCATCTGTGAATAGAGTTTTTTTCTTTCCTATAGTGATGACTTTCTCTCTTCTCTCCCTCCTTCTTTTCCTTCCTTTCTTCCTTCAACATTATTTCACTGCCTAGAACCACAGCACAATATTTACCAAAAGTAGCAAGAGCAGGTATCCCTAGCTTCTTGCTGATATTAGGGGAAAAACATTCAGTCTTTCGCCATTAAGTAAAATTTTAACTATGAGATTTTCACAGATAGTCTTTAGGAGGTTAAACAACTACCCTTATATTTCTAGTTTTTTAAGAATTTTATTATGTTTGTATAAACTAGTGTCAATTTTTCTGCATTAATTGAGATATTCATGTGGTATTTTTCCTGCCCTTTATTATATTAACTGTATGTATTATATTAATTGATTTTCAGTTGTTAAACCAACTTTGCATTCCTAAGATAAATTCTACTTGATCATGGTATACAATTATTTTTATATGTTTTTGTTACTATTTTGTTAAAGATTTTTGTGTCTATGTTCATAAGAGATATTAGTCATAGTCTCCTTTGCTTGTGATATCTTTGTCTGGCTTGTATCAGAGTAACACTGGCCTCATAGAATATGTTGGAAAATGTTCTCTTATTAATTGAAAGTGTTTGTGAATGATTGGTATTTCTTCTTTAAATAGATGGTAGAATATAACACTGAAGCAATCTGTGTCTAAGCCTCCCTTTGGGGGAATATTTCTAACCATTATTTCAATTTGTTTATTTTCTATTTATTATTTTTCTTTCTACTTTCCTATAGTCTTGAGTCAGTTTTGGTAACTTTTGTCTTCCTAGAATTTATTGGTTTCATCTAAATTGTCTATTTGTTGACCTATTTTTTCCCATATTCTATATTCTAAAGGGTTGGTAATAGTTATATTTTTTTATTCCTAATTATGATAATTTCTGTCTTTTTTTCTGTTGTCTTGGTCAGTCTGTATCACACTGACTGTTGGCACACTTTTTCTGTAAAGAACTAGATAATAAATGTTTTATGACTTACAGGTCATAGAGTGTCTACTGCAACTAATTAATCCTGTTACTGTAGTGTGAAAGCAGCCATAGACAATACATAAATGTACATTGCTGTGCTCCAATAAATGTACATTGTGTGCTCCAATAATTTTTATTTTATTTTATTGTTGTAGAAAACAGTCCACAAGCCAGAGTGGACATAGTTGGATGACCCCTGATATAGCTACAGGTTTATGAATTTTGTTGTCATTTTCAGAGAACCAATTTTTTAAATTTCATTGACTTTCTCCCTTGTGTTCTATTTTCTTTTATTTATTTATTTAGTTAGTTAGTTAGTTGGCTGCAATGGGTCTTATTTGCAGAACGCAGGATCTTTTGTTTTGGCACACAGGCTCTTCATTGTGGTGTATGGGCTTCTCTCTAGTTGTGGTGCATGGGGTCCAGAGAGTGCGGGCTCAGTAGTTGCATCTCACAGTCTCTCTAGCTGTGCTGCATGGGCTCTAGAGTGTGTGGGCTTAGTTGTCCCACAGCATATGGATCTTTGTTCTCCGACCAGGGATTGAACCTGCATCCCCTGCATAGGAGGGCAGATTCTTAACCCCTGCACCACCAGGGAAGTTGCTGTATTTTCTTTAAAAAAAATCATTGATTTCTGCTCTATATTATTTATTTTTTTGCTTGCTCTGAGTTTAGTATTCTTCCATTTTCTAGTTTCTCCTGATAGTAGCTTAGCTAACTGATTCAGGACTTTTCTGTCTTCCCATCTAGGCATTTGCAATATAAATTTTCTTCTAAGTACTACTTGGCCTGTTGTCTATATAGGTTGATATATTCTATTTTTGTTACCATTAATTCAAAATATTTTTTAAATTCCCTTGGAATTTTTTCTTGACCCATTGGTTATTTAGAAGAGGATAATTTAATTTCAAAATATTTGAGAATCTCCCATATTTCTTTCCATTATTGATTTCTAATTTAAGTCTGCTGTGGTCAGAGAGCATAATTTGTATGACTTCAATATTTTAAAATTTACTTGTTTGTGGCCTAACAAGTAAATTTTCTATGGTCTACCTTAGAAAATGTTCCATGTATGCTTAAAAATACTGCATATTCTGCATTGGATTCAACATTTTATATAAGTTAGGTCAAGTTGGTAATAGTGTTATTAAGCTCTTCTATGCCCTTGCTAATTTTCTGTCTAGTTGTCATATATCAATTATTGATGGTCATGTATTGAAATCTCCAAATATCATTCTTGTTTTGTCTCTTTCTTCTTTCAATCCCTCCCATTTTTGTTTCATGTATTTTGATGCTCATATATTTTGTTTTCAGGCCTATGTACATTTATACTTGCTGTTTCTTTCTAATGTATTAACTCTTTTAGGAAAGTTCCTCTATGTCACTAGTGGTACTTTTTCTTTTTTTTCTTAAGTCTATTTTGTTTCATGCTAATACATCCACCTTATTTCTCATATGATTACTGTTTCTATAATATACACTATTCTGTTCCTGGAGTCTAATGTTTGTCTCTTGAAGGCAACTTATATTTGGATCTTTGTTTTACCTAGCTAGATATTGTCTAACTTTTAATGGGTCTATAGTCCATTTGCACTTAATATGGTTATTGATATGATTGGTATTTCCATTTCCTGTTTTGCTATTGATTTTCTATACATAAGAATTTTTTTCTCATAATTTAAAATTATTTTTTTAAGCTTTTCTAGCCATTACTACTTTAACCATAGCTGTCTACAATTTATCTGATCCTCTTTTATCTTTGGTAGTAACCCTTGACTTTCTAACCTGAGCAATGTATATATCAGTATACTTTACAGTTTTGTGCATCTCCCCATCCTCCTCCTCTCAGCATCACCACACATTTTAGTTCATTATTTTATTTTTCTTAGTTCTTCACTTTTTACATTAATATATCTAATATTTGGTTTATATTCTTTAAATTACATTTTGACCCCTCATATTAAACTTGAAAATGTCACTGTGGTTTATAATGCTCCCAGTATACAATCTTCCTTCCTCTCCTACCTATTATTAGTCATATTATTTCTACATCCATGTAGTTTCTAATGTATTCATTCTGTTCTATAAATATAAATCCCACAAAAATTTAGACTTAATTATAAATTTAAATCAATGTATTGCTCTCTGAGAGATATTTCATTGTTAATTAAGCACCCAGTGTTTTTGTTAATTAAATTATATTCTATAGTAGTTTTTAAATAAAGTGTTTATGCAAACTATACTGTCTGAGTTCTCTTATATTTATAAATATTCATTGCATTTAACTTGTGGCAGTTTGATTGGCTATAAAATTCTTGAACCACTCTGTCCCCTAGAACAGACATATTATACAAATGTCGCCTAAATTTTAATATTACTGTAGAAGTCTAAGACCTACCTCAGATATTTTTTTAATCTTCCACATAGCTTGATATTTTATTTTGCCTTAAATATTCTGGTATTAGTTTGCTGGATGTACTACATTAATGATCATTTTTTTAATCTTTGGTTTTCTTTAGGAAAATGATGTTTCCTTCAATGCCTAGGTTTAGGTCTTTTTATTTTGGAAACTTTTCTTGGATTCTATCTTGGAACTTTTCAAATTTGATTCTTTTATTTCAAAAGGACAGAGTTGTGTAAATGTGGCATCTCTTTTGTCTTTCCTAATAAATATTTATATTTTCTTTCAATTTCCTCTTTGTTTTCCCTCAATTTTTCTTTCTTTTCTCTTTTCTACATTCTGTTTTGTATATCCCTAACTGCTCTCAGCAGTGTCTACCTTTTCTTTATGTTACTTCATACATAGAATTTGTTTCTGGCATGATTTTCTTTTTCTTTTTTTACCTTTTTTTTTTTTTTTTTACTTTTCATTGTTTTAACTGAGGTGTCAAATCCTGAATCATGTCTTGCTGTTATTTTGCACTATCATCCTAAACTTTGAACACCTCTGATTTTATCTCAATGTCTCATCCTTTTTTAAAGTTTACATAATTTTGTTTTATTTACTTACTTATTTTTATTGACAAATAGTTGATTTACAATATTATATTAATTTTATATATACAACATATTATTTCAATATTTTTATAGATTATACTTGTTTAAAGTTATTATAAAATATTAGCTATATTCCTGTTCTGTATAATATATCCTGTAGCTTAATTTATTTTATACATAATAATCTGTGACTTTTAATCCCCTACCATTATCTTGTATCTCCCCATCTTTTTGAATTTATGTGTGGTGACCCCTTTCATCTGCTTGCTGATGATTTATTTTTGTGTGTGTTGAGTGTTCTTCCCTGCTTTCATTACGTATCTAACCTCCTATTCTCTTTTAGTGTTACAAGTAGTGTCTTTGTACATTGTATTGTTGCCTATTTTAGTATTTCTCACCATTGAATAAAATTTATATTTTGCCTCAACTATTTGCAACAGGTTTGCAGGAATAAGCCAGGGAAGTATTCTAAGCCAGAAGAAATACTATCTAGATTACAGTGAAGCTCCACACAGCATATAGTCATCTTGCTTTCATTGATTTGGCTTTAACTTCTTCCCAGTCAATAGAGATCAGTAACTGCATGATTACTAAAAGGGATAACATTTCTTTTATATGACATGCTTCACAGAGAGACAACATCCTACTAAAATGACTTCTCTGTGTACTTCTTCATCAGGTTGGACTCCTCTGCTTCTTCATAATGTGAAATGGAGTTAAAGAAAGGTTTTACTTTTGGAGCAAACACCCCATTGCCATTGTTCTAAAGATAATGTGAATTTGACCCTTCAAGGCAAGCTATCTACTCTAGAAAACTGTGCTCAGATTCCACATTTCTCTGAGATCTTCCACTGTAGATGTCATGTCAACTGTCTATCCACTCTTTCATGTAAATTTCAGTACATCTCACAGTTCCTGCTTGAACATTATGAGGGGACATTATGTGTAATTCCTAGTTTCATTGAAATTTCAATGTGAGTACATTTTATTCTTCTAATTGTTTGGGGGATATTTTTCTTTTCTTTTTCTTTTTTTTCTCATGAGAAGAATGTGGTGGAAATGCCTTCACACAGTCTCATAAACATAAAATTATAATTAATGCATATCTTTTAATGTACTGACTGTGTTTCAGAGATTATTCCAAGTGCTATGTCTGTATTAACTCATTTAGTGAAATCAGAATATCTAATTTTGTATATATTCATGTTATGCATCTTCATGGTGAGGAGATCATCTAAGGCTTTTATTAGACTTTCAAAAGAATATAGAATTTCAAAATGAAAAATGCTGATTTCAGCGGCTTCCCTGGTGGTGCAGTGGTTGAAAATCTGCCTGCTAATGCAGGGGACATGGGTTTGAGCCCTGGTCTGGGAGGATCCCACATGCCGCAGAGCAACTATGTCTGTGAGCCACAACCACTGAGCCTGCGCATCTGGAGCCTGTGCTCTGCAACAATAGAGGCTGCAATAGTGAGAGGCCTGTGCACTGCAATGAAGAGTGGCCCCCACTTGTCACAACTAGAGAAAGCCCTCACACTGAAACGAAGACTCAACACAGCAAAAATAAATAAATAAATAAATAAAATACTGATTTCAAAAGTAATATGATTAGCAAATTAGAAGGTCTTGAATGTAATTATGCTAGACCCACTGGTTCTAAAACCCAAGGGACCAGAAAATTATTAAAATCAATCTGAAATTCCAAATGTGCACTAAATATCCTCTACAGATTTTATAAATACATCATATGTTTATTAATGATTTTCTTATTCCAAACTTATGGAGATGTATCTGTGGTGAATAAAATACAAATTTATACTGCATATTTGTCAATGCATGTTTTCTTAATCAATAATTAATAATAGTTAACATTTATTGAGCATTTAAAATTGGAAGCTTTTATATGTGTATTTTTCTGTTTCATTTAAATTCTTAAAACAACCCTGTGAGGTTGGCTCAGTTGTGATTACCCAGTTTTTGAGATTAAGAGATCAAGGTATAAGAAAGTTAAGTAGTTTGACAAAGGCCATATGGGTAGTAAATGGTGGAGTGAGATCTGAACCCAGGGTATCAATTTCCAGAGCCTTAGTCTTAACTGTTACATTAAAATGACTCTCTGTATATTCTGAAAGTCATCCTTTCACATTTGAGATCTGTCAAGTTTTGTTTGTTTAAAATATTGAAACAGAGTCTTCACTACATGACAATACTGAGAAACTGTGCATGAAACAGAGTTTACACTTCTTCTGATAATCAGTGTGTCATGCTTGGGAGCTTATTTACTATATGATGCAGTAAAATGGTTAGAAAATTAACCTAGTTTGTAGTGAAGAAAGACCAGTCAGGGAAGACAGAATGAGACTGGTTTAAAGGAGCAGGACTAGCAATAAAATGTTAAGAAGGGTTTTGACAAGATTTCGAACAGAAGAATCAATGTAATATCTTTCAGATTTCACTCAGTAGAAAATGGAGAAATGTAAGGATGAACTATGTTGGTTCTGTCCTATGTCAGAAAAGCAGGAAAATTGTCTTGGATCCATATGCAAGTTATCAGTGTCTTTATTCTGCTTTTGCCATCTTTGTTTCAACCTCCACATCCTCTCTGTCTTCTTGTCTGATCAGCACTTCCTTTTGGTCCTTCCAAGGGATCAACAATTTCTTCATCTTTTTAGTCCACTGATTAACCACACCACATGACCTTTGTTCTGGGTCTATACCTGTTTCAGACTCTCTAGAGAAGAACTGTCACTATGGGCTGCTTGCACCAGCATAGCCTTGCATCTCTGCTCTATCTCTCTCCCAGATCTTGTACCTGAAATAGGGAATTTGGAATGATTGCATGTATTTGGTGTGTTAGGAAGTAAACACACTGAGAAAAAAATAATATTAAAATGATATACAAATAGAGGATTATAGATTCATTTAAAGAATCCATAAAATTTTAAACATTTCTAGCCTCATCAAACTTTTTTTTTCCATAACTGGCTTGAGTTTTATCTACCTGTAAGTCATCATATAAGTTACTAGTAGCATAGTACAAATGAACAGTCTTATAAAGTAATGAGATTCAAAAGTACAAACAAATTACAATTGAATTTGTAGTTCAATTATAAAAGAGAAGGTTGAGTGGCACAATCTTTCTGCTTTGTCATTATCTGATTCTGTTCTTACTGTGTCTTATCATGAAGACATTTAACACAGTCACTTTATTTATTTTTATGGAGTTTCTAGGTGAGAAATATTGTTCATGAAAATATTGTCTCTAATCTTCAAACAACTGTGTAAGGTAAATATTATTATCCCCACTTTAAATATGAGAAAATCAGGTTTTGGAAAGTAATTGGAGGATTTTTTTATTTAAGCTGGTAGATTAAACATGCATGCTCTATCCCAATATTCTATGAAAATTACATAAAAATTTGTTTACAAGCATAAAGTTAAAATGAAATAGCAGCAAAGAAAATAATTATAATGTTTTGGGAAGCTGCAAAGCAGACAGATGCATGGGAAATAATGGATCAGAGAGTGATATTCCCTTAGGTAGCAGTGGAAAAAATAAAAAGCAACTCAGTATATACCAAAATAAAGGAAGGAAGGAAGGAAGGAAGAAGAAAGAAAGAAAGAAAGAAAGAAAGAAAGAAAGAAAGAAAGAAAGAAACAAAGAAAGAAAGAAAGAAAGAAAGAAAGAAAGAAAGAAAGAAGGAAAGAAAGAAAGAAAGAAAGAAAGAAAGAGAGAAAGAGAGAGAAAGAAAGAAAAACAAAATGTCCATAATCTTGTGCAAGCAGGTACTCACAATACTAGGGGTGAAGGCAAGGATAAAAACATTATAATATCTTATAATGGAAGACATTAATTCCTTCTCCCACTCTGCCTAGTTGGACAACTGCTTCAGAAGAAAAAGAAGAAAGATATATTTTCTATAGAAGACAAAACAGTGTTTCTTGCTTTGGGGACACCAGGCCAAGGTAAAGGTAGTGGCCCTAAAAGAGGACATTTAAATGAACACTTATAAATAGAAAATCAAGTCAAACATTGTTAAAACTCTGAATACTCTGGACAAAGAAAAGATGCTACAAGATTCCTGAGAGAAACAATGCCTCCCCCCTGCTCCTTGCCACTCACAGAGTCTCAAATAAAACACCAGGAAATAGAAATGAGTCTGAGACTTTCAATAGCAAAATTGAAGCCAAAAGACTAAGAAGATAAAATTTAAATTTACTACAAATGCCTCCCAATCTGGATATTCCTACCTAGTTGGTGTGTGAATTTATTTTGATGGTACAATAAGCACATTGAGGCTTATAAAATTTTACTTTCCCTGAACTTTTTCTCAAAAATGTTCTAAGAGATATGCTCTAGCTACTAAAACATTGAAGGAAACAAAAGGGGAAGAAAGAGAATAGAATAGAATACAGCTACTGAACACTTGAAATGTGGTTACTCTAAATAGGGATGCACTTTAAGTCAGGAGTTGGCAACCATTTTCTATGAAGTACCAAGTGGTAAATATTTTTGACTTTGTAGTTTGTACAACTCTGCTATAGTGACATGAAGCAGCCAATGACAATAAGGAACAAACGGGGGAGGATTTGTTCCAATAAAACTTTATTTATAAAATCAAGTAAGAGGCAAGATTTGGCCAACAGGTTTGATGACTACTTCTCTTAGTATAGGATGCACTGTAGGGCAGAAGTAAGAAGAACTACAGTCCTGCAGCCTGTGGAATGACAGCCACATTCACAGAAAGATTAAAAAAATGAAAAGGCAGAGGGGTATGTACCAGATGAAGGAACAAGATAAAATCCCAGAAAACAACTAAATGAAGTGGAGATAGGCAAATTTCCAGAAAAATAATTCAGAATAAAGATAGTGAAGATGATCCACTACCTTGGAAAAGAATGAGGCAAGGATCGAGAAGATGCAAGAAAAGTTTAAAAAAGACCTAGAAGAACTAAGGAACAAGCAACTAGAAGAATTAAAGAAAAAAAAAAACAGAGATGAACAATACAATAACTGAAATGAGAAATACACTAGAAGGAATCAAGAGGAGAATAATGGATAAGTGACGTGGAAGACAGAGTGGTGGAATTCACTGCTGCAGAACAGAATAGAGAAAAAAGAATGAAAAGAAATGAAGACAGCATAAGGGAGTTCTGGGACAACAGTAAACACACAAACATTCACATGATAGGGGTCCCAGAAGGAGAAGAGAGAGAGAAAGGACCAGAGAAAATATTTGAAGATACTATAGTTGAAAACTTCCCTAACATGGGAAAGGAAATAGCCACCCAAGTCCAGGAAGCACAGAGAGTCCCAGACAAGATAAATCCAAGGATAAACATGCGGAGAAACATAGTAATCAAACTGAAAAAGATTAAAGACAAAGAAAAGTTATTAAAAGCAACAAGGGAAAAATGAAACCTAACATACAATGGAACTCCCATAAGGTTAACAGCTGATTTCTCAGCAGAAACTCTACAAGCCAGAAGGGAATGCAACTGTATATTTAAAGTGATGAAGGGAAAGAAACTAAAACCAAGATTACTCTATCTGACAAGGATCTAATTCAGATTTGAGGGAGAAATCAAAAACTTGACAGACAAGCAAAAGCTGAGAGAATTTAGTGCCACCAAACCAGCTCTACAACAAATGCTAAAGGACCTTCTCTAAGTGGGAAACACAAGAGAAGTAAAGGACCTACAAAAACAAACCAAAAACAATTAAGAAAATGGTAATAGGAAGATACATATCTATAACTACCTTAAATGTGTATGGGTTAAATGCTCCAATGAAAAGACACAGGTTCACTGAATGGATACAAAAACAAGACCCATATATATGCTGTATACAGGAGGCCCACTTCAGACCAAGGGACACATACAGACTGAAAGTGAAGGGATGGAAAAGGATATTCCATGAAAATGGAAATCAAAAGAAAGCTGGAATAGCAATTCTCATATCAGAAAAAATAGACTTTAAAATAAAGAATGTTACAAGAGACAAGGAAGGACACTACATAATGATCAAGGGATCAATCCAAGGAGAAATATAACAACTATAAATATATATGCACCCAACACAGGAGCACCTCAATACATAAGGCAACTGCTAACAGCTATAAAACAGGAAATTGACACTAAAACAGTTATAGTGGGGGAATTTAACACCTCACGTACACCAATGGACAGATCATCCAGAGAGAAAATTAATAAGGAATCACAAGTTTTAAGTGACAAAATAGATCAGGTATAATTAATCGATATTTATAGGACATTCCACTGAAAACAGCAGATTACACGTTCTTCTCTAGTGCACATGGAACATTCTCCAGGATAGATATATCCTGGGTCACAAATCAAACCTTGGCAAATTTAATAAAATTGAAATCATATGAAGTATCTTTTCCGACCACAACACTGTGAGATTAGAAATCAATTACAGGGAAAAAACGTAAAAATTGGAAACACATGGACGCTAAACAATATGTTACTAAATAACCAAGAGATCACTGAGGAAATCAAAGCAGAAATCAAAAATTACCTAGAGAAAATTGACAACCAAAAAACGGTGATCCAAAACCTATGGGATGCAGCAAAAGCAGTTCTAAGACAGAAGTTTATAGCAATACATTCCTACCTCAAGAAATAAGAAAAATCTCAAAAACAATCTAACTTTACACCTAGAGAAACTAGAGAAAGAAGAACAAACAAAACCCACAGTTAGCAGAAGGAAAGAAATCCTAATGATCAGAGCAGAAATAAATGAAATATATACAAAGAAAACAATAGGAAAGATCAATAAAACTAAAAGTTAGTTCTTCAAGAAGATAAACAAAATTGATAAGCCTTTAGTCAGACACATCAACAAAAACAGGGAGAGGACTCAAATCAGTAAAATTAGAAATGATAAAGGAGAAGTTACAATGGACACCACAGAAATACAAAGCATCATAACAGACTACTACAAGCAATTCTATGCCAATAAAATGGAAAACCTGGAAGAAATGGACAAATTCTTAGAAAGGTATAACCTTCCAAGATTGAACCAGGAAGAAATAGAAAATAACAGACCAATCATAAGTAATGAAATTTAAACTATGATTAAAAACCTTCCAACAAACAAAAGCCCAGGCCCAGATGGCTTCACAAATGAATTCTATCAAACATTTAGAGGAAGGCTAAGACCCATCCTTCTCAAACTCTTCCAAAAAATTACAGAGGAAGGAAACCTCCCAAATGCATTCTACAAGGCTACCATCACCCTGATACCAAAACCAGACAAAGATATGACAGAAAAAGAAAATTACAGACCAATATCACTGATGAATATAGATATAAAAATACTCAACAAATTAGTAGCAAACAGAATCCAATGACACATTAAAAGGATCATACACCATGATCAAGTGGGATTTATTCCAGAGATGCAAGAGGCCTTCAATATATGCAAATCAATCTGATACACCATATTAACAAATTGAAGAATAAAAGCCACATGATCATCTTAATAGATGCAGAAGAAGCTTTTAACAAAATTCAACACCCATTTATGATAAAAACTCTCCAGTAAGCAGGCATAGAGGTAACCTACCTCAACAGAATGAAGGCTGTATGTGACAAGTCCACAGCAAACATCATTATCAATGGTGAAAAACTGAAAGCATTTTCTTTAAGATCAGGAAAAAGACAAGGATGGCCACTCTCACCAGTATTATTCAACATAGTTTTGGAAGTCCTAGAAACAGCAATCAGAGAAGAAAAATAAATAAAAGGAATATAAATTGGAAAAGAAGTAAAACTGTCACTGTGTGCAGACAGCATGATACTATACATAGAGAATCCTAAAGATGCCACAAGAAAACGATTAGAGCTAGTCAATGAATTTGGTAATATTGCAGATAGAAAATTAATGATAGTAAGAAATCTCTTACTATCTTATGCACTAAAAATGAAAGATCAGAAAGAGAAATTAAGGAAACAATCCCATACACCATTGCAACCAAAAGTACAATATACCTAGGAATAAACCTACCTAAGGAAGTTAAAGACCTGTACTCAGAATACTATAAGACATTGATGAAAGAAATCAAAGATGACACAAAAAGATGGAGAGATATACCATGTACTTGGATTGGAATAATCAATATTGTGAAAATGACTATACTACTCAAAACAATCTACAGATTCAGTGCAATCCTTATCAAATTACAAAATGACATTTTTGACAGAACAAGAACAAAAAATCTTAAAATTTGTATGGAGACAAAAAGACCCTGAATATCCAAAGCAATCTTGAGGGAAAAAAATGGAGCTGGAGAAATCAGACTCCCTGACTTTGGATTATACTACAAAGCTACAGTAATCAAGAGAGTATGGTACTGGCACAAAAACAGAAATATAGATCAATGGAACAGGATAGAAAATCCAGAGATAAACTCACACAACTTTGGTTAATTAATCTTTGACAAAGGGGGAAAGTATATATGATGGATAAAAGACAGTCTCTTCATTAAGTGGTGCTGGGAAAACTGGACAGCTACATGTAAAAGAATAAAATTAGAACACTCCCTAACACCATACACAAAAATAAACTCAAAGTCGATTAGAAACCTAAATGTAAGACCAGACACTATAAAACTCTTAGAGGAAAACATAGGAAGAACACTCTTTGACATAAATGTCACCAAGATCTTTTTTGACCCACCTCCTAGAGAAATGGAAATAAAACCAAAAATAAACAAATGAGACCTAATGAAACTTAAAAGGTTTTGCACAGCAAAGGAAAGTATAAACAAGACAAAAACACAACCCTCAGAATGGGAGTAAATATTTGCAAATTAATGAATGGGCAAAAGATTAAGCTCCAAAATATATAAACAGCTCATGCAGCTCAATATTAAAAAAACAAACAACCCAATCAAAAAATAGGCAGAAGAACTAAATATACATTTCTCCAAAGAAGACTTAAAGATGGTCAAGAGGTACATGAAAAGGTGCTCAAAATCACTAATTATTAGAGAAATGCAGATCAAAACTACAATGAGGTATCACCTTACACCAGTTAGAATGGGCATCATCAGAAAATCTACAAACAACAAATGTTGAAGAGGGTGTGGAGGAAAGGGAACCCTCTTGCACTGTTGGTGGAAATGTAAATCGATACAGCCACTATGGAGAACAGTATAGAGTGTCCTTAAAAAACTAAAAATAGAATTACCATATGACCCAGCAATTCCAGTACTGGGCATATACCCAGAGAAAGCCATAATTCAAGAAGACACATGTGCCCCAAAGTTCATTGTAACACTATTTAGAACAGCCAGATAATGGAAGCAACCTAAATGTCCATCGACAGACGAAAGTATAAAGAAGATATGGCACATATATAAAATGGAATACTACACAGCCATAAAAAGGAACAAACTGGGTCATTTGTACAGAAGTGAATGGACCCAGAGACTGTCATACAGAGTGAAGTAAGTCAGAAAGAGAAAAACAAATATTGTATATTAACACATATATGTGGAATCTAGAAAAATAGTACAGATGAACCGATTTTCAAGGCAGAAATAAGATATAGAAGTTGAGAACAAATGTGTGGACACCAAGGGGGAAATGGAGGGTGGTGATGGTGGTGGTGGTGGGATGAATTGGAGATTGGGATTGACATATATTCACTAATATGTATAAAGTAGATAACTAATAAGAACCTGCTGTATAAAAAAATAAACTAAAATAAAATTCCAAAAAAAAAAATCTGTGGGGGGTGCCTTCAAGACTGTGGAGGACTAGGACATGGAGATCATCTTCTTCCCCACAAATACATCAAAACTACATGTGGAACAACTCCTACAGAACACCTACTGAAGGCTGGCAGAAGACCTCAGACTTCCCAAAAGCCAAGAAACTTGCCACGTACCTGTGTAGGGCAAAAGAAAAATGTAAAAACAGAGGCAAAAGAATAGGTATGGGACCTGTACCTCAGGGAGGGAGCTGTGAAGGAGGAAATGTTTCCACACACTAGGAAGCCCCTTCACTGCTGGAGGTGGGGGGTGGGCATGGGAGAACTTCAGAGCCATGGAGGAGAGCTCAGCAACAGGGGTGCAGAGGGCAAAGCAGAGAGATTCCCACACAGAGGATCAGTGATGACCAGCACTCACCAGCCTGAGAGGCTTGTCTGTTCACCTGCCAGGGTGAGTGGGAAGCGGGTGCTGAGGCTCGGGCTTCAGATTTCATATCCCAGGGAGAGGACTGTGGTTGGCAGCCTGAACACAGCCTGAAGAGGTCTAGTGCACCACAGCTAGCCAGAAGGGAATCCGGGAAAACTCTAGATCTGCCTAAGAGGCAAGAGACCCTTGTTTCAGTGTGAGCAACGAGAGGGGATTCAGAGCACCACCTAAATGAGCTCCAGAGATGGATGCAAGTTGCAGCTACCAGTGTGGACCCCAGAGATGGGAATGAAATGCTAAAGCTGCTGCTTCAGCCACCAAGAAGCCTGTGTGCAAGCACAGGTCACTATCCACACCTCCCCTCTTGGGACACTGTACAGCTTGCCACTGACAGGGTCCCATGATCCAGGGACAACTTCCCCAGGAGAACACATGGCGTGCCTCAGGCTGGTGCAACGTCACACTGGCCTCTGTCACCATAGGCTCGCCCTGCATTCCATACCCCTCCCTACCCCCTGGCCTTAGTGAGCCAGAGCACCCTAGTCAGACACTGCTTTAACCCCATTCTGTTTGGGTAGGGAACAGATGCCTTCAGGCGACCTTCACACAGAGCGTGGCCAAATACAAAGCTGAAACCAGGAGCTGTGTGAACAAGGAAGAGAAAGGGGAATTCCTTCCAGCAGCCACAGGAACAGTGGATTAAATCTCCGCAAGCAATTTAAGGTACCCTGCATCTGTGGAATACCTGAATAGACAACGAATCATAATCATCCCAAAACTGAGGTGGTGGACTTAGGGAGCAACTGTAAACTTGGGGCTTGCTTTCTGCATTGAATTTGTTTCTCGTTTTATATTTACCTTAGTTTAGTATTTAGAGCTTATTATCATTGGTAGACTTGTTTATTGATTTGCTTGTTCTCTTCCTTTTTAATTTTTATATATGTATATATATATTTTTTTCCATTTTTTCTTTTTGTGAATGTGTAAGTATATGCTTCTTTGTGTGATTTTGTCTGTATAGCTTTGCTTTTGCCATTTGTCTTAGGGTTCTGACTGCCTGTTTTTTGTTTTTATGTTTTGTTTTGTTTTAATACAGTTTTTAGCACTAGCTATCATTGGTGGATTTGTTTCTTGGTTTCGTTGCTCTCTTCTTTTTTTCTCTCATTCTTTTTTTTATTACTTCTTAACTTTTTTATTGTTAATATTTTTTTTCTATTTTAAATGTTTAATTTTTATTTTTTTCATTCTTTCTTTTTATTTCTCCCTTTTCTTCTGAGCCATGTGGCTGACAGGGTCTTGGTGCTCTTTCTGGGTGTCAAGCCTGAGCCTCTGAAGTGAGACATTGGTCCAACAGAGACCTCCTGGCCCCATGTAATATCAAACAGTGAGAGCTCTCCCAGAGATCTCCATCACAATGCTAAGACCCAGCTCCACTCAATGACCAGCAAGGTACAATGCTGGACACCCTATGCCAAACAACTGTCAAGAGAGGAACACAACACCACCTATTCACAAAGAGGCTGCCTAAAATAATAATGTGACAAACATCCTAAAACACACCACTGGACGTGGTCCTGCACACCAGAGAAACAATATCCAGCCTCATCCACCAGAACATCGGCACAAGTTCCCTCCACAAGGAAGCCTACACAACCCACTAAACCAACCTTAGCCACTGGGAGCAGACACCAAGAACAACAGGAACGATGAACCTGCAGCCTGCAAAAAGGAGACCCCAAACACAGTAAGTTAAACAAAATGAGAAGACAGAGAAATATGCAGCAGATGAAGGAACAAAGTAAAAACCCACCAGACCAAACAAATGAGGAGGAAATAGGCAGTCTACCTGAAAAAGAATTCAGAGTAATGATAGTAAAGGTGACCTAAAATCTTGGAAATAGAATGGAGAAAATACAAGAAATGTTTAAGAAGTGTCTAGAAGAAATAAAGAGCCAGAGAAAATGATGAACAAAACAATAAATGAAATTAAAAATTCTCTAGAAGGAATCAATAGAGAATAACTGAGGCAGAAGAATGGATAAGTGACCTGGATGGCAAAATAGTGGAAATAACTACCACAGAGCAGAATAAAGAAAAAGAATGAGAAGACTTTAGGACAGTCTCAGAGACCTCTGGGACAACACTAAACACACCAACATATGAATTATAGGGGTCCCAGAAGAAGTAGAGAAAAAAAAGGGACTCAGAAAATATTTGAAGACATTATAGTTGAAAACTTCCCTAATATGTGTAAGAAAATACCCAATCAAGTCCAGGAAGTGCAGAGAGCCGCATACAGGATAAATCCAAGGAGAAACATGCCAACACACATATTAATCAAACTATCAAAAATTAAATAAAAAGAAAAAATATTAAAAGCAGCAAGGGAAAAGCAACAATTAACATACAAAAGAATCCCCATAAGGTTAACAGTTGATCTTTCAGCAGAAACTCTGCAAGCCAGGAAGACATATTTAAAGTGATGAAAGGGAAAAACCTACAACCGAGATTACTCTACCCAGCAAGGATCTCATTCAGATTCAATGGAGAAATTAAAACCTTTACAGATAAGCAAAAGCTAAGAGAAATCAGCACCACTAAGCCAGTTCTAAAACAAATGCTAAAGGAACTACTATAGGCATGAAACAGAAGAGAAGGAAAAGACTTACAATAACAAACCCAAAATAATTAAGGAAATGGTAATAAGAACATACATATCAATAACTACCTTAAAAGTAAATGGATTAAATGCTCGAAACAAAAGACATAAACTGGCTGAATGGATACAAAAACCAGACCTGTACATATGTTGTCTATGAGAGATACACTTCAGACCTAGGGACACATACAGACTGAAAGTGAGGAGATGGAAAAAGATATTCCAAACAAATAGAAATGGAAAGAAAGCTGGAGCAGCAATTCTCGTATCAAACAATAGACTTTAAAATAAAGACTATTACAAGAGACAAAGAAGGACACTATGTAATGATCAAGGGATCAATCCAAGGAGAAGATATATCAATTGTAAATGTGTATGCACCCAACACAGGAGCACCTCAATACATAAGGCAAATGCTAACAGCCATGAAAGAGGAAATCAATAGTAACACCATAATAGTAGGGGACTTTAACACACCACTTTCACCAATGGACAGATCATCCAAAATGAACATTAATAAGGAAACACAAGCTTTAAATTATACAATAAACCATATGGACTTAATTGATGTTTATAGGACATTCCATCCAAAAACAGCAGATTACACTTTCTTCTCAAGTGTACATAGAACATTCTCCAGGATAGATCATACCTTGGGTCACAAATCAAGCCTTGGTAAATTTAACAAAATTAAAATGGTTTCAAGTATTATTTCCTACCACAACACTCTGAGACTAGATATCAATTACAGGAAAAAATCTGAAAAAATACAAACACATGGAGGCTAAACAATACACTGCTTAATAACCAAGAGATCACTGAAGAAATTAAAGAGGAAATTAAAAAAAACCTAGAAAAAAATGAAAATGAAAACACGCTGACCCAAAACCTATGAGATGCAGAAAAGGCAATTCCTACAAGGAAGTTTATAGCAATAAAATCCTACCTCAAGAAACAAAAAACATCTCAAATAAACAACCTAAACTTGCAACTAAAGAAATTAGTGAAAGAAGAACAAATAAACCAAAAAGTTAGCTGAAGTAAAGAAATCATAAAGATCAAATCAGAAATAAATGAAAAAGAAATGAAGGAAATGACAGCAAAGATCAATAAAACTGAAAGCTGGTTCTTTGAGAAGATAGATGAAATTGACAAACCATTAGCCAGACTCATCAAGAAAAGAAGGGAGAAGACAAATCAATAGAATTAGAAATGAAAAACTAGAAGTAAAAACGGACACTACAGAAATACAAAGGATCATGAGAGATGACTACAAGCAACAACATGCCAATAAAATGGACAACCTGGAAGAAATGGACAAATTCTTAGAAAAGCACAACCTTCTGACACTGAACCAGGAAGAAATAGAAAATATAAACAGACGAATCACAAGCACTGAAATTGAGACTGTTATTAAAAATCTTCCAAGAAACAAAAACCCACCACCAGGTGGCTTCACAGATGCAACCTATCAAACATTTAGAGAAGAGCTAACACCTATTTTTCTCAAACTCTTCCAAAATATAGAAGAGGGAGGAACACTCCCAAACCCATTCTATGAGACCACCAACACCATGATACCAAAACCAGACAAAGATGTCACAAAAAAAGAAAACTACAGACCAATATCACTGATGAACATTGATGAAAATATCCTCAACAAAATACGAGCAAACAGAATACAACAGCAATTACAATGATCATACACCATGATATAGTGGGTTTTTTGCCAGAATGCAGATTCTTCAATATATGCAAATCAATCATTGTGATACACCATATTAACAAATTGAAGGATAAAAACCATAGATAAACTCAATAGATGCAGAAAAAGCTTTTGACAAAATTCAACACCAATTTATGATAAAAACCCTCCAGAAAGTAGGCAAAGAGGGAACTTACCTCAACATAATAAAGACAATATATGAAAAACCCACAGCCAACATCATTCTCAGTGGTGAAAAAATGAACCATTTCCACTAAGATCAGGAACAAGACAAGGTTGCCCACTCTCACCACTATTACTCAACATAGTTTAGGAAGTTTTAGCCACAGTAATCAGAGAAGAAAAAGAAATAAAAGGAATGCAAATCAGAAAAGAAAAAGTAAAGCTGTCACTGTTTGCAGATGACATGATACTATACATAGAGAGTCATAAAACTCTACCAGAAAACTACTGGAGTTAATCAAGGAATTTGATAAAGTATCAGTGTAAAATTAATGCACAGAAATCTGTTGATTCCTATACACTAATGATAAAAATCTAAAAGAGAAATTAAGGGGACATTCCCATTTACCATTGCAACAAGAATAATAAAATGCCTAGGAATAAACCAACCCAAGGAGCCAAAAGACCTGTATGCAGAAAACTATAAGACACTGATGAAGTAAATTAAAGATGCTACAAACAGATGGAGAGATATACCATGTTCTTGGATTGGAAGAATCAAAATTGTGAAAATGACTATATTACCCAAAGCAATCTACAGATTCAATGCAATCCCTATCAAACTACCAATGGCATATTTCACAGAACTAGAAGAAAAAATTTCACAATTATATGGGAACACAAAAAGACCCCGAATAGCTAAAGCAATCTTCAGAAAGAAAAATGGAGCTGGAGGAAATCAGGCTCCCTGAGTTCGGACTGTACTACAAAGCTATAGTAATCAAGACAGTATGGGGCTTCCCTAGTGGCACAGTGGTTGAGAGTCTGCCTGACAATGCAGGGGACACAGGTTCGTGCCCCGGTCCGGGAAGATCCCACATGCTGCAGAGCGGCTGGGCCCATGAGCCATGGCCTCTGAGCCTGTGCATCCAGAGCCTGTGCTCTGCAATGGGAGAGGCCACAGCAGTGAGAGACCCTTGTACAGCAAAAAACAAAACAAAACAAAAAAACAGACAGTACGGTACTGGCACAAAAACAGAAATATAGATCAATGGAACAGGATAAAAAGCCAAGAGATTAACCTACACACCTATGGTCATCTTATTTTTGATAATGGAGGCAAGAATATACAATGGAGAAAAGACAACATCTTCAATACGTCATGCTGGGAAAACTGGACAGCTACATGTAAAAGAATGAAATTAGAACATTCCTTAACACCAGACACAATAAATAAACTCAAAATGGATTAAAGGCCTAAATGTAAGGCCAGACACTATTAAACTCTTAGAGGAATACCTAGGCAAAACACTCCATGACATAAATCACGGCAAGATCTTTTTCAAACCACCTCCTAAATAAATGGAAATAAAAACAAAAATAAACAAATGGTGCCTAATGAAATTTAAAAGCTGGGTTTTTTTCTGTTTTTTTTTTTGAATTTTATTTTATTATTGTTTTATACAGCAGGTTCTTATTAGTCATCCATTTTATACACATCAGTTTATACATGTCAATCCCAATCTCCCAATTCATCGCACCACGACCACCATCCTGTGTCACTTTCACCCCTTGGTGTCCATACGTTTGTTTTCTACATATGTGTCTCAATTTCTGCCCTGCAAACTGGTCATCTGTACTATTTTTCTAGGTTCCAAATATATGCGTTAATATATGATACTTGTTTTTCTCTTTTGGACTTACTTCAGTCTGTATGACAGCCTCTAGGTCCATCCACGTCTCTACAAATCTCCCAATTTTGTTCCTTTTTATGGTTGAGTAATGTTCCATTGTATATATGTACCACATCTTCTTTATCCAGTCATTTGTCAATGGACATTTAGGTTGCTTCCATGACCTGGCTATTGTAAATAGTGCTGCAATGAACATTGGGGTGCATGTGTGTTTTTGGATTAGGGTTTTCTTTGGGTATATGCCCAGTAGTGGGATTGCTGTGTCGTATGGTAGTTCTATTTTTAATTTTTAAAATAAGCTCCATAGTTTTCTCCATAGTGGCTGTATCAATTTAAATTCCCAACAACAGTGCAAGAAAGTTCCCTTTTCTCTACACCCTCTCCAGCATTTGTTCTTTGTAGATTTTCTGATGATGCCCATTCTAACTGGTGTGAGGTGATGCCTCATTGTAGTTTCAATTTGCATTTCTCTAATAATTAGTAATGTTGAGCAGCTTTTCATGTACCTCTTTGCGATCTGTATGTCTTCTCTGGAGAAATGTCTATTTCGGTCTTCTGCCAATTTTTGAATTGGGTTGTTTGTTTTTTTTAATATTGAGCTGCATGAGCTGTTTATATATTTTGGAAATTAATCCTTTGTCCATTGATACTTTTGCAATTTTTTTCTCCCATTCTGAAAGTTTTCTTTTGTTTATGGTTTCCTTTGCTGTGCAAAAGTTTTTAAGTTTCATTAGGTCCCATTTGCTTATTATTTTTTTTAATTTTCATTACTCTAGGAGGTGGATCAAAAAATATCTTGCTGTGATTTATGTCAAAGAATGTTCTTCCTATGTTTTCCTCTAAGAGTTTTATAGTGTCCGGTCTTACATTTATATTTCTAATATATTTTGAGTTTATTTTTGTGTATGGTGTTAGGGAGTGTTCTAATTTCACTATTTTACATGTAGCTGCCCAGTTTTCCCAGCACCACTTATTGAAGAAACTGTCTTTTCTCCATTTTATATCTTTGCCTCCTTTGTCATAGACTAGTTGACGAGAGGTGTGTGGGTTTATCTCTGGGCTTTCTATCTTGTTCCATTGATTTATATATATTTTTTTGTGCCAGTACCATATTGTCTTGATTACTGTAGCTTTGTAGTATAGTCTGAAGTGAGGGAGTCTGATTCTCCTAGCTCCGTTTTTTTCCCTCAATACTGCTTTGTCTATTTGGGGTCTTTTGTGTCTCCATACAAATTTTAAGATTTGTACAGATCTAGCTCTGTAAAAAATGCCATTGGTAATTTGTTAGGGATTGCACTGAAACTGTAAATTGCTTTGGGTAGTATTGTCATTTTCACAACATTGATTCTTCCAATCCAAGAACATGGTATATCTCTCCATCTGTTGGTATCATGTTTAATTTCTTTCATCAGTGTCTTATAATTTTTTTTGTCTCCCTAGGTAGGTTTATTCTGAGGCATTTTATTCTTTTTTTTGCACTGGTAAATGGGAGTGTTTCCTTAACTTTTCTTTCAGATTTTTCATCATTAGTATATAGGAATGCAAGAGATTTCTGTGCATTAATTTTGTATCCTGTAACTTTACCAAATTCATTGATTAGCTCTAGCAGTTTTCTGGTGGCGTCTTTAGGATTCTCTATGTATAGTATCATGTCATCAGCAAACAGTGACTGTTTTACTTGTTCTTTTCTAATTTGTATTCTTTTTATTTCTTTTCTTCTCTGATTGCCATGGCTAGGACTTCCAAAACTGGTTGAATAATAGTGGTGAGAGTGGATATCCTTGTCCTTTTCCCAATCTTAGAGGAAATGCTTTCAGTTTTTTTACCATTGAGAATGATGTTTCCTGTGTGTTTGTCGCATATGACCTTTATTATATTCAGGTAGGTTCCCTCTATTCCCAGTTTCTGGATAGTTTTTATAATAAATGGGTGTTGAATTTTGTCAAAAGCTTTTTCTGCATCTATTGAGATGATCATATGGTTTTTATTCTTCAGTTTGTTAATATGGTGTATCAAATTGATTGATTTTCATATACTGAAGACTCCTTGCATCCCTGGGAGAAACCCCACTTGATCATGGTGTATGATCCTTTTAATATGTTGTTGGATTCTGTTTGCTAGCATTTTGTTGAGGAATTTTGCATCTACATTCATCAGTGATATTGGTCTGTAATTTTCTTTTCTTGTAGTATCTTTGTCTGGTTTTGGTATCAGGGTGATGGAGGCCTCACAGAATGAGTTTGGGAGTGTTCCTTCCTCTGTAATTTTTTGGAAGAGTTTGAGAAGGATGAGTGTTAGCTCTTCTCTAAATATTTGATAGAATTCACCTGTGAAGCCATCTAGTCCTGGACTTTTGTTTGTTAGAACATTTTTATTCAGTTTAAATTTCATTCCTTGTGATTGGTCTGTTCATATTTTCTATTTCTTCCTGGTTCAGTCTTGGAAAGTTATACCTTTCTAAGAATTTGTCCATTTCTTCCAGGTTGTCCATTTTATTGGCATAGAGTTGCTTGTTGTAGTCTCTTAGGATGCTTTGCCATTTCTGTTGTAACTTCTCCTTTTTTATTTATAATTTTATTGATTTGAGTCCTCTCCCTCTTTTTCTTGATGAGTCTGGTTAATGGTTTATCAATTTTGTTTATCTTCCCAAAGAACCAGCTTTTAGTTTTATTGATCGTTGTTACTGTTTTTTTTGTTTCTATTTCATTTATTTCTGCTCAGATCTTTATGATTTCTTTCCTTCTGCTAACTTTGGGTTTTATTTCTTCTTCTTTCTCTAGTTCCTTTATGTGTAATGTTAGATTGTTTATTTGAGATTTTTCTTGTTTCTTGAGGTAGGCGTATATTGCTATAAACTTCCCTCTTAGAGCTCCTTTGCTGCATCCCATAGGTTTTTGATCATTGTGTTTTCATTGTCATTTTTCTCTAGGTATCTTTTTGATTTCCTCTTTGATTTCCTCAGTGCTCTCTTGGTTATTTCCTAATGTATTGTTTAGGCTCCATGTGTTTGTTCTTTACTTTTTTTTCCCCTGTAATTCATTTCTAATCTCATAGCATTGTGGTCAGAAAAGATGCTTGATATGATTTCAATTTTCTTATATTACTCAGGCTTGATTTGTGACCCATGACATGATCTATTCTGGAGAATGTTCTGTGTGCACTTGAGAAGAATGTGTAATCTTCTGTTTTAGGATGGAATGTCCTATAGATATCAATTAAAACTATCTGGTCTATTGTGTCCTTTACAGGTTGTGTTTCCTTATTAATTTTCTGTTTGGATGATCTGTTGATTGGTGTAAGTGAGGTGTTAAATTCCCCCGTTATTTTTGTGTTACTCTCGAGTTCCTCTTTTATAGCTGTTAGCAGTTGCCTTATGTATTGAGGTGCTCCTGTGTTGGGGGCATACATATTTATAATTGTTATATCTTCTTCTTGGATTGATCCCTTGATCATTATGTAGTGTCTTTCCTTGTCTCTTGTAACATTCTTTATTTTAAAGTCTATTTTATCTGATATGAGAATTGCTACTCCAGCTTTCTTTTGATTTCCCTTTGCATGCAATATCTTTTTCCATCCCTTCTCTTTGAGTCTGTATGTGTCCCTAGGTCTATAGTAAGTCTGTTGTAGACCGCATATATATTGGTTTTGTTTTTGTATGCATTCAGCAAGCCTGTGCCTTTTGTTTGTAGCATTTAATCCATTCATGTTTAAGGTAATTATCTATATATATGTTTTCCTATTACCATTTTCTTAATTGTTTTGAGTTTGTTTTTGTAAATCCTTTTCTTCTCTTGTGTTTCCCACTTAGAGAAATTTCTTCAGCATTTGTTGTAGAGCTGGTTTAGTGATTCTGAATTTCCTTAGCTTTTGCTTGTCTGTAAAGCATTTGATTTCTCTGTTGAATATGAATGAGATCCTTGCCAGGTAGAGTATTCCTGGTTGTAGGTTCTTCCCTTTCATTTCTTTAAGTATATCATGACACTCCCTTCTGGCTTGTAGAGTTTCTGCTGAGAAATCAGCTGTTAACCTTATGGGAGTTCCCTTGTAAGTTATTTGTCATTTTTCCCTTGCTGCTTTCAATAATTTTTCTTTGTCTTTAATTTTTGCCAATTTAATTGCTATGTGTCTCAGGGTGTTTCTCCTTAGTTTTATCCTGTATGGTACTCTCTGTGCTTCCTGGACTTGGGTGGCTATTTCCTTTCCCATGTTAGGGAAGTTTTTGACTATAATCTCTTCAAATATTTTCTCTGGTCCTTTCTCTCTTCTCCTTCTGGGACCCCTATAATGCGAATGTGGTTACATTTAATGTTGTCCCAGAGGTCTCTTAGGCTGTCTTCATTTCTTTTCTTTCATTTTTCCTTACTCTGTTCCACAGCAATGAATTCCACCATTCTGTCTTCCAGGTCACTTATCCATTCTTCTGCCTCAGTTATTCTGCTATTGATTCCTTCTAGTGTAGTTTTCACTTCAGTTACTGTATTGTTCATCTCTGTTTGTTTGTTCTTTAATTCTTCTAGGTCTTTGTTAAACATTTCTTGCATCTTCTGGATCTTTGCCTCCATTTTCTTTCCGAGGTCCTGTATCATCTTCCCTATAATTATTCTGAATTCTTTTTCTGGAAGTTTGCCTATTTTGCCTTCATTTAGTTGTTTCTCTGGGGTTTTATCTTGTCCTTCATGTGGTATATAGCCCTCTGCCTTTTCATCTTGTCTATCTTTCTGCGAATGTAGTTTTTGTTCCACAGGCTGCAGGATTGTAGTTATTCTTGCTTCTGCTGTCTGCCCTCTGGTGGATGAGGCTACTTACAAGGCTTGTGCAAGTTTCCTAATGGGAGGGACTTGTGAGTAGAACTGGCTGTTGCTCTTGTGGGTATAACTCAGTAAAACTTTAATCCACTTGACTGCTAATGGGTGGGGCTGGGTTACCCCCGGTTGGTTTTTTGGCCTGAGGCAATCCAACACTGGAGCCTACCTGGTCTTTGGTGGGGCTAATGGCTGACTGTGGGAGGGCTCATGCTAAGGAGTACTTCCTAGAACTTCAGCTGCCAGTGTCCTTGTCCTCACATTGAGACAGAGCCACCCCCCCGCCTCTGCAGGAGACGCTCCAACACTAGCAGGTAGGTCTCATTCAGTCTCCTATAGGGTCACTGCTTCTTCCCCTGGGTCCTGACGCGCACACTACTTTGAGTGTGCCCTCCAAGAGTGGAGACTCTGTTTCCCCCAGTCCTGTCAAAGTCCTGCAATCTAATCCCACTAGCTTTCAAGGTCTGATTTTCTTGGAATTCATACTGCTGTTGCCAGACCACCAGGTTGGGAAGCCTGACGTGGGGCTCAGAACCTTCACTGCAGTGGGTTGACTTCTGTGGTATAAGTGTTCTCCAGTTTGTGCGTCACCCACCTAGCAGTTATGGGAGTTGATTTTACTCTGATTGTGCCCCTCCTACCATCTCATTGTAGCTTCTTTTTTTGTTTTTGGATACGGTGTATCTTTTCTGGTAAGTTCCAGGGTCTTCCTTTTGATGATTGTTCAGCAGTTAGTT
Organism: Orcinus orca; assembly: GCF_937001465.1. Classification (NCBI taxonomy): domain Eukaryota; kingdom Metazoa; phylum Chordata; class Mammalia; order Artiodactyla; family Delphinidae; genus Orcinus; species Orcinus orca. The sequence continues at coordinate 13,656,695 of NC_064565.1, read as the reverse complement.
GTGATTCTGGTGTTTTTGCAAGAGGGAATGAAAGCACATCCTTATACTCCACCACCTTGAATCAATCTTCCTGAAACTTAAAAGCTTTTGCACAGAAAAGGAAACCATAAGCAAGATGAAAATACAACCCTCAGAATGGGAGAAAATATTTGCAAATGAAGCAACTGACAAAGGGTTAATCTCCAAAATATACAAGCAGCTCATGCAACTCAATATCAAAAAAGCAAACAATAGAATCCAAAAATGGACAGAAGACCTAAATAGACATTTCTCCAAAGAAGATGTACAGATTGCCAACAAACACATTAAAGGTTGCTCAACATCACTAATCATTAGAGAAAGGCAAATCAAAACTATCATGAGGTATCACCTCACACCAGTTAGAATGGTCATCATCAGAAAATCTACAAACAACCAATGCTGGAGAGGGTGTGGAGAAAAGGGAACTCTCTAGCACTGTTGGTGGCAATATAAAGTGTTACAACCACTATGGAGAACAGCATGGAGGTTCCTTAAAAAACTAAAAATAGAACTACCATATGACCCAGCAATCCCACTCCTGAGCATATACCATGAGAAAACCATAATTCAACAAGTGTCATGTACCTCAATGTTCATTGCAGAACTATCTACAATAGCCAGGACATAGAAGCAACCTAAGTGTCCAACAACAGATGAATGGATAAAGAAGATGTTGCACATATATACAATGGAATATTACTCAGCAATAAAAAGAAACAAAATTGAGTTATTTGTAGTAAGGTGAATGGACCTGTATTCTGTCATACAAAGTGAAGTAAGTCAGAAAGAGAAAAACAAATACCGTATGCTAACACATATACATGGAATCCAAAAAAAAAAAAAAAAAGGTTCTAATGAACCTAGGAGCAGGACAGGAATAAAGATACCAATGTAGAGAATGGACTTGAGAACACGGGGAGTGGGAAGGTTAAGCTGGGACGAAGTGAGAGAGTGTTATGGACGTATATACATTACCAAATGTAAAATCGATAGCTAGTTGGAAGCAGCCGCATAGCACAGGGAGATTAGCTTGATGTTTTTTGTCCACTTAGAGGGGTGGGATAGGGAGAGTCGGAGGGAGATGCAAGAAGGAGTAGATATGGGTATGTATGTATAGGAATAGCTGATTCACTTTGTTATACAGAAGAAAATAACACACCATTGTAAAGCTATTATACTCCAATAAAGATGTTAAAAAAAATCTTAAAAAAAAATCTGTACCAGCAAATAACGTAAGAGAAAAGTGTTTAGAGTAGAAAGAAATGATGACCCAGGATAAAGAACCATGTAAAGCACACATTTAAAAAATTGACAGAGCCAGAGGAGTTACTCTATATGATTGAGGAGAGGCTAAAAAGAAAAGGAGGAAAGTGAGAGTAAATGGCAAGAATTCAAGAATAAAACGTTTTGGGAAGGCCAGAGTGGTGAACTGCCTCAAATTCTTTGAATAGGTCAGGTAAATTGAGGACTGAAATTTAGCCAATGGATTTGGCACCATGAAACTTAAGATGACCTTAGGGAGAGAAATAAGCTGCTTTAGTAGAGGGGATTAAAAATAAACTTCACTGTGGATTTCAAAGTTTAGTATAAATGAAAAGAATATATAATATCTCAAATTTATATATTGATTGTACACTGAAATGATGTTTTTTAACATATTGGTTTAAATAAAATATATTATTAAAATTAAATTTGCTTGATTCATGTTTACTTTTTACTAGTACTTAAACTTGCTTATGTAGCTCCCATTCTATTTCTGTTGGACAATGCTGACTAGGATGATGGCTATGCCTTGCCTGTAGAGGGCTTCCAGTGGTAGGATCTGGAAAACTGGAGTCGATCTGAGGCTCCAGGAATCATTCATTCAGAAAGAGAAAAGCAATGTAATCCTAAGTGACACTGAAAATAGTGACAGAAAAATTGTATGAGAGATAGAAGATTCAGGGTTGAATTCATTATAAGTTTATAGAAAACTAGGAAAATGAAAAATAGAAAACAACAAAAACAAATATCAACTTCAGAAAAACTAAAACCTTGTACAGGAAAGGAATAGTAAAGTGATATAGTTTGTGCTTTAACTGTGAATAGCAGCTGTCACATGATCATAAAAATATAAATTATCAATTTTGATTTAATTATGACTCAACTGTGTTGGGAGAATGGAGGAGAGGAAGATGTCCAGACCAGAGTGTGTATGTGTGTGTGTGTACTAGAGGCTGAGTACCAGGTGACAGAAATCTAAAACCTTATGTTCTATGGGGGAATGCCATTGTTGAATTTTCTAATGCAAGTTAAGACTAACAAATTTCAGCAAGGTATCTAGAAATAAACAAAAATAAATACATACATATATATATATATATATATATATATATAATATCTTGCTTGAAGAAATGGGAATTGGAATGATGTAAGTGGGGGTCTGCTGATTTTTATAATAATTTTCATCACATTGATTCTTTATTCTACATACATGCATAATTTACAAAAATAAACTGGATTGTGCAAATGAATGCATAAGAATAGGATTTTCAATGTGAAAGCAAGGAAGAGAGGGAAGGACGAAGGAGGGAAGTATGTTTTGGAATTTGCCTGATGTCTCATGGCTAATGATTGGACTAAGTCTAATCTGAAACTGTCTGACTTCATTACCTAATGCTGCCTGAAAACAGAAGTAACTAAAGCATGATCAGTGGCAGACAAATTCCACGCCAGCCTGTTACACCAGCATCAGCAGGAGTTTCATGGACTAATCTCAGTCACATCTTTGTGTCCTTTAATTCCAAGAAAGGAGCACTAGCTACACAAAACACCCTCACTCCAGTCCTGACATACTCCAATCCAGACTTCACTGAATTCCCAAAGGCTCCTCCCAAATTGTGAAACCAATGTTTCATTCCGGCTGAGAATATTTTATGACTCCCATCACCTCAGGAAAGTATAGGGAGAGAAGATCTTTTGGCTCTAGCCCCTGGCTTTCTTGCCTGATTTCTTGTAAAAATTCTGTCATTAGAGGAAGTTCCAGATGCTAGTTTTGGAGGGCGGCATGGACTTTCTCTCCCTCACATTCTCCATTAGCACAAAGGCCACTCTCAATCATTATTAATAGTATCTTTGTTAGGGAAATGCAGTTTCCAGAAGATTCCTTTGGTTGTATCTTTCTCACATTGCTAGTCCTAAGTCTTTCCTCATTTTAACCATGGAGCCGTGTTCCCTAAGCTTTGGATATTCTGAAACACTTGCAATATCCCAAATCTCCCGTGGTCTGTCAGAGTCTGTACTTGTGAATGCTATTTCAATTTCCTGGATGCCCAATCACTGTAGCCCACCTGATGACCTGGCATATTTCAATGTGCCATTCGGGGGTCTCCTCCTCTGTTGAAGGTTTCCTTGATTCCTCCCCACTCCTACTGTGTACATCTTGTGTGGACTAGCCCTGTTGTGAGCCACAAGAGAGTAGGAAGTATTTCTCATTCCTCTGTTTATTCTTAGTCTCTAGCATAAGGTCTGCACAAAGAATGAATTCCAAAGTCTTTCTCCAATGAGTAATAGTGAAGACAGTGTGGGCAGAAAATAGTTAGGGTACAAATGAGTTCACATTAACTAACAGCTTCTGTAGGCAGCTTCTGTAGTGTGTGTTTCTAACTTATAGGAAGTGGGAACAGAGATGAAATTCGTCAATGTCTATAGTAGGGAACATTGATGACACACAGCCTGATTTCTTAAAGCCTGTGGTTTAGGAACATATGTTGAATAACCAAGTAGGCAATTTTAACTTTAAATAATAATAAAAAAGAACTATGACCAAACAGTTGGGCTCCTTTAGCCATAGATTTCATATTCATGGATTCAACCAATCAAGGTTCGAAACTGTTCCAAAAAAATTCCAGAAAGTTGCAAAAACCAAAACTTGAGTTTACCCCATGCTGGCAACTATTTACATAGCATTTATATTGTATTAGGTATTATAAGTAATCTAGAGATGATTTCTTGAGAACACAGGGCAGGAAGGGGAAGCTGGGACAAAGTGAGAGAGTAGCATTGACATATATACAGTACCAAGTACTAGTGGGAAGTGGGAAGCTGCTGCATGGCAGAAGGAGATCAGCTCAATGTTTTGTGACAATCTAGAGGGATAGGATAGGGAGTGGGGGAGAGAGTCACCAGAGGGAGAGGATATGGAGATAAATGTATACTTATAGCTGATTCACTTTGTTGTACGGCAGAAACTAACACAACATTGTAAAGCAATTATACTCCAATAAAGATATTTTTAAAAATAAAGTATATGGGAAGATATATGTAGGTTATATGCAAACACTTCACCATTTTATATAATGGACTTGAGCATTCACAGATTTTGATATCCACAGGGGTTCCTGGAAACAATTCTCTGCATATACAAGGGGTGACTGTACATACAAAAACGACATCAAATTATTTCACATTATCTAGTAACTGCAGTCATTTTTCACCCTTCACTTGAAACAGAGCATTAAATAAATAATGTGCACATTGCCCAAAACTTTAACTCACCTCAAAGAGCCAACCCCAGTATCTATTTGAATATTTTACCTTCCCCAGCTGAAAGCAACCGTGGGAGTCTGAGACAGGAAGGCAGAAATTCAGTGAGCTACAGACAGGCAGGGTTGAGGCTTTGCATTTTAATGCCAGTCCTCATTTTGATGTCTAAACCAAAACAAAAATACAGGATTTCAACTGAAATGACTAAAGCTTCTTGTTTTAGAGCCAATAAATAACTTACTTCTGTTACTTTGCTTTTCTGAAACAAATGGGTTGAACATGGCCTGCACAACTTTGATGTTTTAGCATCTATGGTGAGCAATCGTTGCTGAGAAAATTTGGGACCTCTTGCAAAAATATGGCAAAAGTTTAAAGAGTAACAAATGGCCAGAGTATAAAGCTCACTAAAAAAAACCTGCCACCTGTTTCTCCATGCAGGAGCACTGGCTATAAATACACGAATCTTATTGATTCTTGTGGATGTGCTTTGTTCATGATTTTGACATTTGGAGTATACGGTTTAATTCTTTTCCTTTTGTAGACATACTTTTTTAATTCTTGAAAAATGGCAAGCTTTATAGGATTTGCTCTTTCTTTCTGGCATAAATAGGTGTAATATCCAATTGTGTCAATCTTTAGTTCTGTTAAAATGTGAGGCACAGCTCAAAGACATGGAAGCAGAAACCAGTTCATTTATGAAAGCCTACACAAACACAGAGATAGGTCCATATGTAACCAGCATCTGTATAATTTGAGTTCATCTCTCAAGTTTTCAACTGCTTTTTTTCTTCCATTTACTCGTTCCTCCTATATATGTAGATCTCACTTACCTCCAGAAATTGTTTACTGGATTTTTATTCCCTCCCAGGATAACATTCCATTTCTTTAGTTTCCTATTCTGACAAAATATTGAAAAAGTACTCATCTTATGCCTCTATATAAACACCCATCACCCTATAACTCACATCCATCTAATTCCTGCCCCCACCACTACTCAATAAATGCCTGCATCTTTTATTCACACAAATATTTTGGTCTCCTGTTAGATCTCATGATCTTTAATGTCCCAAAATATTGAAGTTGATTTTACCCTTCTTGAGAGATTTTTCCTTTTGTCCCTGACTTGGAGTCTTTGTTTACCCGCCTGAAATTTTCTCCCCCTGCATCCTGCCTTCTTCCTCCTCTCTACATGAAGATCTTTACCTATAACATTCTGTCATCTTCCTTAATTTTTCCACTTGATATTTTCTGTACGTGTAATTCCTTGAAGTGTTGTAGAACCCAAGTTCACGTACCCAACAGACAGTGAGTCCAAACAAATTGAAATGTTGGAATTTGGAGCAAAGTCAGAGTTTGGAGCAGAGAAAGGTTTATTGCAGGGCCAAGCAAGGAGAACGGTTGGCTCATGCTCAAAAGTCCTGAACTCTCCAATAGTTTTCGGGGAAGAGTTTTATAGGTAAAATGTGAGGGAAGGTCTGCAGTGTGTGTGACCCTCTTCTGTTTGGTTGGTGGCAAGGAAACAGGGTGGTCCTGGAATCAGCCTTCTTGTTCCAACCAGTCTGAAGTCCACAAGCTTGTGCTCCATCTGAAGTGACCATCGTCCTCCTGGGTGGGGACCTTAGTTCCTGTAGAAGAACTCAGAATTAGGTATCAGATTGTTATGTATATTCCTTGAGGAGGAACCAGGAGGAATCAGGACCCTGTTCCATCACTGCACTACTGATTTTTTCTGCATTCTCTCACCCACCCCTCCCAATATGTAACTGTTTGAATCTGCCCTTTGGAACTCAGGGAAGGTCTAGGAGGCTGAAGCTTTTTTCCTACAAAGAAGAAACAGGGACATGGAAAGGCTTTTGTACCAGGGAGGGCCCCACAGGGTCCTATTTGTTTTCAAAAGTTGTTCTCCCTCTTTCACCAACAGCTATTTCTAAATCATTATCAGCTTATTCTCCCCATCATATCAAGAAGAAACATTTAACTTGTCCTTGCATAAAAGTGGAAGCAAAGAAATCACAGTAAAGTCTGGCTCCAAGAGTAAAAGGAATTATAAACTGGTATTCACTGTACCACCTAAGTTATTGAAACAGTCAACATTCCTCTTCTCTGTTCCCCAAGCTCAGTTATCATTCTGATGAATCTTGTCTCCCTAATTCCCTTCTTCTCACTATCATTTGTTCTCATCTTCCCATGGCCACCATTTAATTCTGGATCTTTGTATTATTGCAACTTAAAACCCAAACTAGTTCTTCTTACTTGCAGTATGTTTTGTAGAGTGTCATCAGAATAACCTACAGAAAACACATTTTTTTTTTCTTAATCAAAATCCTTCAGTTAGCCCAGTGGTTCTCAACCAGGGGAGATTTTGTCCCTCACTCTCCTCTTCAGCGACATTTGACAATGTCTAGAGACATTTTTAGTTATTACAACTGAGGTCAGAGGCGCTACTGACATCTAGTGGGTAGAGGCCGAGGATGCTGGTAACCATCAGTGCACAAAACCGCCCCCACTAGTAATTGACTGATGAAAAATGCCACAGATGTTAAATTGAGAAACCTTGTTTCAATCTAATATATATGCCCTCTGAATTTGTTTGATGATACCTCTGCAATTGCATCATCTGTTATTCCCTAATATCAGTACCACACTCTTCTCTAGCTGTCCATCATCCTTGAAACATGCCTGAAACATTTTGGTCTCCCTGCTAGACAGGCAGTTGCTTCTTTCTGCCTTTGGACATTTAAACAAATATTTTTACTCTTCTCCTTCTTCATGAAACTTTAATATGGCCACCACATTAAACAGTAATTCCTTTTCTCCTGTATTGTCAGGAATGTAAGCCCTGCTGGAGGACCTGATCCTCTGGGGCAAAACATCGGTCTCAGAAGCCCTGTCTTGCCATCAGAAAGTAACCTAGGTATCTAGTCAGAAACCATCTAGGACATTTTAAAAGATTAGGTACATTTAACTTGAAGATGTTCAAATCAAATCAAAGTGGACTGAGCTGAATTCTTAGATAGGAATCTATCTGAGTCTAATTCTATCTGAGCCTTTCTTTTAAACTCTGAAAAGCACTCATATAAAGCCTAGTGGTCCATTCTCAGCTACTTTGCTTTTCTAATGAGTGTCCTCAGTGTCGAAGCTGTGGTGTCAACCTGTGGCTCTAAAGAGATATATGCCTGGCAGTATTTACTGTAGTGCTCAGGTATGATACATACAGACTTCAGTGAGCAAAGCACAGGGAAGAATCCTTCTTGTTCCCACCTAACATTTATGGTTTCTGTGACTCAGGATTTCAGATGTAAGAAAATGGAATAAGGCATCTGATGGAACATTCAGATCTAATGACTAGCAATCATGACCCTGAATGAATTGAGAAAGTGTCTTATAATCAGAACTTTTATTCAGTGTTCCAGCATTTTTTTTTAACAGAGCTGCTAATAAGTTCTCAAAGGAGAAAAAAAAAGAAAGAAAAAAATTAGGAAAAGACATGGTACATTGGAGGAATTGCATAGAACAATCAGTTTTAGAAATGCTAAGTACTGTATATCTCATTGATAATTCATATAATCCATTAGCATAACAGACTCTGTGATGGCCTGGGTTAAATTATAAAACAAGAAAAAACAAATGCAACAAAGCTTAAACTATTTGAGAATTTCCAGCTCTAGACAGCAGAATGAACACAAGTAACTATCTTCCTTCAGGATATAACTTGGTCAAGAGGGAAAATATTTTTCTGAGTCTTGAGAAAAAGAGATCAGAAAGAGAAGAGAATGGAGAGCCAATGGTAAATCAGAGGTGGAATGGAAACTTAGAAGAATTGAAATGCAGAAATGAGGGCCCAGTTATGGTTGGAGGATTTTATGGCCCAAACAGAAGGGGAGATGAATATTGATGAAAGATGAAATGATGATCCTACACCAAACTGAATACAATTGACCCTTTTCAACATGGGTTTGTAAACATGGGACCTAATGAAACTTAAAAGCTTTTGTACAGAAAAGGAAATCATAAACAAGACGAAAAGACAACCCTCAGAATGGGAGAAAATATTTGCAAATGAAGCAACTGACAAAGGATTAATCTCCAAAATTTATAAGCAGCTCATGTAGCTCAACATTGAAAAAACAAACAACCCAATCCAAAATGGGCAGAAGACCTAAATAGACATTTCTCCAAAGAAGATATACAGATTTCCAACAGACACATGAACGAATGCTCAACATCATTAATCATTAGAGAAACGCAAATCAAAATTACAATGAGATATCTCACACCAGTCAGAATGGCCATCATCAAAAAATCTACAAACAATATATGCTGGAGAGGGTATGGAGAAAAGGGAACCCTCTTGCACTCTTGGTGGGAATGTAAATTGATAGAGTCACTATGGATAACAGTATGCAGGTTCCTTAAAAAACTAAAAATAGAACTACCATATAACCCAGCAATCCCTCTACTGGGTGTATATCCTGAGAAAACCATAATTCAAAAAGAGTCATGTACCAAAATATTCATTGCAGCTCTATTTACAATAGCCAGGAGATGGAAGCAACCTAAGTGTCCATCAACAGATGAATGGATAAAGAAGATGTGGCCTATACATACAATGGAATATTACTCAGCCATAAAAAGGAACAAAACTGAATTATTTGTAGGGAGATGGATGGACCTAGAGACTGTCATACAGAGTGAAGTAAGTCAGAAAGAGAAAAACAAATACATATGCTAGCACATATATATGGAATCTAAGGAAAAAAAAATATGGTCATGAAGAACCTAGGGGCAAGGTGGGAATAAAGACACAGACCTACTGGAGAATGGACTTGAGGATATGGGAAGGGGGAAGGGTAAGATGTGACAAAGTGAGAGAGTGGCATGGATATATACACACTACTAAATGTAAAATAGCTAGTGGGAATCATCCACATAGCACAGGGAGATCAGCTTGGTGCTTTGTGACCACCTAGAGGGGTGGGATAGGGAGGGTGGGAGGGAGGGAGACACAAGAGGGAAGAGATATGGGAACATATGTATATGTATAACTGATTCACTTTGTTGTAAAGCAGAAACTAACACACCATTGTAAAGCAATTATACTCCAATAAAGATGTTAAAAAAAAAAAAGAAAAAAAAAGTTCCTGTTCTCCCCCCTACCCTGTAGCACAGTCTTAAAATGCTGACTGAACACATTTCATAATTTGACCATTAGAATTCAACAGTGTGTATGACTTTTGACAACAGTGTGACAGCTCATGAAAGTAGAACCAGGTAAGCTTGGGATCATAGAAGCAGACAGCAGATTATATCCACTAGAATTTCCTAGATCATCATTCATCCCCTTCTTGTTCTATAACAATACCCACCTTCAACTCCCATTTATTGAATTCTCAATGGTATCATTGCCATGATGGTTGTTTTGCCACTTCTTTGTTTTCAATAAACATACTTATGTTTTTAATTGGTCTAAATTTGTTTGAAAAAATGAGCATTCTCTGGTGAAAATTACATAAATTAAATAAATTTTGTGTTTTTGATTATTACAAATAATTTAACTGTTTCTATTTTATTCATAAGTTTTCATAATCAAACTTCACATTATAGATTTTTTAAATGTCTACTTTCATTTTTATCAATTTGCAGTTTTTTTACCTTGTTGGATAGAGGAAATGTTTATATATATATATATATATATATATATATATATATATATATATATGTGCATGACTGCCATAGAATCACAGTTAATTGAATAATTTACAAGTAAAAATAATCTTTTTGGTCCTAATAATGTCCTCACCTTGAATTTTATTTTATCTGATATTAATATTGACACATTTGCTTTTTTGTTTTTAATATTATTGCTATTTCTTATTTCTCACATTTGCACTTTTTTTCAGTTTTTTAAGAGATTTTTTTGATGTGGAGCATTTTAAAAATCTTTATTGAATTTGTTACAATATTGCTTCTGTTTCATGTTTTGGTATTTTGCCCCTGAGACATGTGGGATCTTAGCTCCCTGACCAGGAATCAAACACACACCCCTTGCATGGGAAGGCAAAGTCTTAAGCTCTGGACCTCCAGGGAAGGTTGGCACTTTTTATTTTGTTACCTTAAATTTTTGAGTTATCTTTTTAGAGAGGATGTGATTGTGATAAGTTTTCTGATTTCTTGTGTACATAATTTTTTTAATTTATTTGTTTTTATTTTAATGCTAGTATCTCCAGGTATGAGATTCTAACTCACACGGTAATGTTGATATGAACTTTGAAGTTATTGCCCAATTATGTTTTTACAGTAAATAACAGACCTCTGTTTCCTTTTAGAAGCTTTTATATTTTTTCTTTATCCTTAATTTTTCAAAATTTCACCAAAATATATCTAGGTATTGATCTTTTTATATTTTCTTTTCTCTACTATCAAGTGACAACTTTTATAATCTGATGACTTAAGTACATTTGTCAGTTTAAATAAATTTTTAGGTTAGTATATCTGATTCTATCCTTATCTCTTGAATTTTTTTCCCAAACTACATCTTTACCCTTTTCTGCCATGTTCTAAAACAATCTAAAAATCAATCACTTTTCAACTCTTTCTTCCATTCATCAGTTTGTGTGTGTGTGTGATTACATTTCAAATGTCAAAATGTCTAATTGCATCTTTTGCATAGCTGTCTGTGTATGAAACAATATTCTATTTAATCCCAGAAAATAGTTATTATCTTTATTTTTAAATGTCTTTATTTGGCTTACTGACTCATTTTTTTCACGTGATAGTCCTTCCTCTAATTTTCCTTTTGTCTTGATTTTAATTCCCTCAAATGTTTGCTGTTTTAGCTGCGTCTGCTGCCTTTCATATCCTACATTCCTGTTTTATCATCATTGTAGGGACAAGTTATCATGATGCATGACTGCCCCTGGTGGTTGTAAGGGGTAGGTGTAAGAACTATACTAAAATCGGCTTTCATCTTGGTGTGTGGTCTCTACATCCCTGGATATTTATGGTCTACATGGAAATATGCCCCTTACTCTGTGCAGGATAAATCCAGCCTCTACCTGTCCCATATCATCATTCTGCTATTGCTCCGGAGGTCTTTTCTGCTCTCACACCTACTGACCATGGTCTTGACCACCACAGGAAGAATGACATCCTTCTAGAAGTCTTATTTTTCTGGTTCACTTCCGAAGCATTTTATGATTCAGAAATAATTCAAAATTTTGTTTTGCTAATGACATCCCTTGTTGTCTTCCAGAACATTATGTATCATATTTTCAGGTGTTCAAGAATGTCTTTTTTACAGGAAAAATTGTAGACCTAGGCATTCAACCTACATTCTTTTTTTTTTCTTTTTTTTTTTTGGTACGCAGGCCTCTCACTGTTGTGGCCTCTCCCGTTGCGGAGCACAGGCTCCGGACGCGCAGGGTCAGCGGCCATGGCTCACGGGCCCAGCCGCTCCGCGGCATGTGGGATCTTCCCGGACCAGGGCATGAACCTGTGTCCCCTGCATTGGCAGGTGGACTCGCAACCACTGCGTGACCAGGGAAGCGCCAACCTACATTCTTGATTAAAAATTTTCTTTAAGCCTTTCATATGCTTATTAGAAATTTTCACTATTTTTTTTCCCTACGAGTGGCTTCGAATATCACCTCTTTTACAATCTGTGTTAAAGAGTTATTTAACTTCCGAAGTGTCCACTTCCACTTGTAAAATGGGGATAAAACCACAAACTTCAGAGAGTTGGGAGGAATTTCCCATAAGTGCCATGTGAAAATACCTAGTGAAAATACCTAGTGCCACGTGAAAATACCTAATTGCTCCTAGTAATAGTGGCCTAATTTCAGCACTCAATAGATGTCAGTTTCCTGTCCTGCCTTTTCCTTACTTTGTTTTGTTTGTAATACTAACTACAGATTACTTTGTAATTGTTTAAGAGGCAAGGATCATTGTTGCACATTGTAAACCCTGTAGCACCTAATGTAGGACAAATACTTATAAAGGGATAGCTGAATAAGTGCATTGTGTAGAAAGATAATTTTCTGGAAAGTAGCTGTTAAGTACCCAATTCCTAACACTCAAGGGATGACAGAACCAGACAAGAGCAGCTTCTTGTCTGACAGGTTCCTGTGCAAACAACTAACTCTGCCTTTTTCATTTTGCCCTCTTGTTCATTATCTCTTTTCTCTAAGTAAATAAATAGATACAGTCACACTTCTAATTTCTCTACCCATTCACTTCTGGGAATTGATAAAAGTACATGGGACAGTTGAAGTTTGGGAGGAAAAGAAGGCAAGAGCTCATGTGAAAATGGTAAGATGGTTTTTATCACTTGCCCTTATGAAAGGTTGCCCTGTGAGCAGAAGTTCTCATAGAAAGCTTGCAGGTTGGATGTCAGAAAATAGCTTTAACAGTGGTTATTTCTAGAACTCTCTGTAGTAGCTAAAATATTTGGCTTTAAACACCAGACAACCTGTTCTAAACTGCTTTATATAGTTATAAATTCATTAGTGCATAAAATAGGAAGTCTAGCATTAATACAGGCTTCTGGAGCCACTGAAAAATCTAGGTTTTTCTATCCCTCTGTTCTGCAATCTACATTGTTCCCTATTCCATAAAACATGTTCTTCCTTTGCTCATAAACCTATTAAGAATGTTGCATATTTCTTTGTTGATATCTTGATGGAACTATGTTCCTTTAACATTCTTTAGTGCTAGAAAAGTATGTCCTCTCAAGTCTTGCAGCAACCTTGCCTTGCATCTTATTTGCCAGCATGTAGCCATGTGCTCATTCCTGGACCAACTGCTGTTGATAGCATGGCCTCCAGACTAGTCAGGCTCCTTTCTGATATATTTCCCAGATTGCACTGCTGCTACTTCATGTGGCTTAATCACTTTGTTCATTTCACACTCATAATAGTATCTCATTATTATCTCTTTGATTAATTTCCTTACCGGTAATTTGAATGCCCTTATTGCTGTTCTTCTTAGATGTAAAGCATACATTCAAAATAGTAGTTAATCATACTTCAGAATGTTGGGGGTGTTTTGGGATACTTGTTAATCCTGAAATTCTTAAAAATTAATGAGTTCACAGGTATTAATATTATAATTACTACTTTAAATGTGCAATTGCAAAGAACTATTTTTATTACTTCTTACCATTTTCAATGTTAAATATGTATAAGATTATAAGATTCTCTTATATAAGAATATATATAAGAATATATATATGAGAATTTATATTCTCTTATATAAGAATATAAGATTCTCTTATTAGGAAAAAGTAACTAGTCTAGTTTAACAAACAGTCAAACTTTACTCTCCTAAGAAGGGTAAAAATTGAATATCATTAATACTGTATAGTTGTTCAATGCCTGAGTATTTTTGTGAGAAGGGAATTTGAATTCCATAGAAGTCGTGTAAGTACTGAAGTGTGTTGAGGGTTATCTGAGCTGAAGAAATGTTAAGGTCTTTTGGGATTTGTTGCTTATATAATGGTAAATCCAACATAGCCCTTAATCTCTTGAGATTCTCAAAATACAGTGAAGTACACAATACAACAAGAGATTCTTGGATGCTATAATCCTCAGACTTTCTTAATCTTTTATTACTTATCTCCAGAAGTAACAGCCCTTGATATTTTATGTGTTAGTTGTCAATAAGAAACTTGTTCTGATTTTATTTTTTTAATTATGCAACCCCCCACCTGGGAAGGACATGGTCTGAAGAATTATAGGAAGCTTCCTAAAGGAGTAGATATAACTGAACATATATTCTCTTTACTATATCACTTCCTTTTAAATTTTTGAGTACATTGTAATACACATATATTGAGTTCCTACCTTGTGTGGAGTACTCTTGTGGGTACTGAAAAAAGTGAATGAAGAGAATTTTGTGTCTGCCCTAAAGGAGCTTGTAAGCTATAGAGGGAGAAAAATATTAACAGATACATGTATGATACAAATGGAAATAACATCCTCGTAGAGCAGTGAGAGGGTTGAGTCTAGGATACACACCTAAGAGTAGAATTGCTTGATCATGAGATGTACATACCTGCACCCTCAAAGCTCTCAGAAATCCTTATAACACTTCACCGTTTAAAGGCAAAGGAATAAAATCAGTCTTAGCTGTTTTAAGATACCCATTAATTCTAGAAAATAAGAGATGTCAAATAAGCTTTTAACTCAAGAAGTTAAAAAATACCAACTATGAAAAACTCACCATAAATACAGATTGTGCAGATAAAGAAAACAATACAAGAGGACATTTAGAAAAACAAATAATAGAATCAATGTCAAATCTGTTAATATCAATCTAGTGCTCCTTATCCTGGGCTCATTTCTATTCTAAAAATACTTCAAACACATCCTGTCTCTGTGTCTGCATGGATCATCTCCTCTGGAGCCAAACTGCCTGGGCTGGAAAATTAGTTTCACTTCTTCGTCTCTAAATTAGTGACATTTATAGGATCAAATTCCTGCAATATACTGAGAATGAAATATTAATATAGAGTGAGAACCTAGACCATCGTTTGGGATTCAATGAACACTCAACAAATGTTAGCTGAGACAGAGCCAGCAGTATGGTAATAAGGTTAAGAGTATATGTTCTGGGTCCAGATGGCCTGAGTTCAAATCCTACCTTGTGGCAGGTAAATGCCTCTGGACCTCAATTTTTTGACCTGTAAATTGGGATTCACACTAATACCTACCACATAGGGCTGTTGTGAGAACCAAATCAGATAGTACCGGTAAAACACTAAGAATAATCTATGACATATAGGAAGTGATCAACATATTTTAGTTAATATTATTATTGTTGCTGTAGCCATTGTTATTTTGGCCCTTCCTTGTTTTTGAAATCTCTGATTCTTTCTTACCTTCCAGATCTGAGCTCAGATGTAGTTATCTGATGCCCAGAAAAAAATGTATTGTTAGTGCTGCAGCAAGCAGGGTTTTTGGGTGAGCATTAAAACAAATAACTTAATTGTCAAAAGGAAAAAAATAGGAAAATGTTTTACTTATTTTAAAATTGCTGTTTTATTTTGAATAGTATATGAGTGAATGGTCACAGGCTTTGTGGTTTTTAATGTTGTAACTAGCCTTGCTGATAACCTGGTTAAATACCTGTCTCTCTCATCATCTCTTGTGCCTCACAAAGACACTATTTATTTTAACATCTGATTCATTCCCTTCTTATCATTTTATGTTATGTAAAAAATTATCTTTTTTATTAGTTTACCTGTTTGTTGTCTGTTCTCCCTAGTATATGAGATCAGTGAGGCAGGAATTTCATCTGTTTTGTTCATCACTTGATCTGCCTTCCCTCTAAAGGGCCTGGAACATAAGCACTTAGATACCTACATTTCAATTTACAAAATAATTGCTAGGAAGGCTCTGAGCGTTCCCATATAACCCACACTTAGTTTCCCCTATTGATAATATTTTACATGATTCATTTGTTAAAACTAGTGACCCAATGTTGATACACTACAATTAACTAAAGTCAAACTTTACTCACATTTCCTCAGTTTTGATGTAGCATCTTTTTCTGTTCCAGGATCCCATCCAGGATATCATATTACATTTAGTATTTTTCTGAAGAAAAACTCCTCCTGTGGTCTGTGAAAATTTCTCAGGCTTACCTTGTTTCTGGTGATCTCAAGGATTTTGAGGAGGTCTGGTCAAGTATTTTTTAGAATATCCATCAACTGGAATTTTTTGATTTTTTCTTTTTTTAATTTTTTATTGAAGTATAATTGATTTACAATGTGTTAGTTTATGGTGTACAACAAGGTTATTCAGTTATATATATATATATATATATATATATATATATGTTCTTTTTTTATATGCTTTTCCATTATGGTTTATTACAGGATATTGAATATAGTTCCCTGTGCTATACAGTAGGACCTTGTTGTTTATCCATTCTCTATATAATAGTTTGCATCTGCTAACCCCAAACTCCCAATCCATCCTTCCCTGCCCCCACTCCCCGTTGGCAACCACAAGTCTGTTCTCTATGTCTGTGAGTCTGTTTCTGTTTCATAGATAAGTTCATTTGTGTCATATTTTAGATTCCACATATAAGTGATATAATATGGTATTTGTTTTCTCTGTCTGACTAACTTCACTTAGTATGATAATCTCTAGGTCCATCCATGTTGCTGCAAATGACATTATTTCATTCTTTTTATGGCTGAATAGTATTCCATTACATATATGTACCACATCATCTTCATTCATTCATCTGTCTATGGACATTTATGTTGTTTCCATATCTTGGCTACTGTAAACAGTGCTGCTATGAACAATGGGGTGCATGTATCTTTTCAAATTAGAGTTTTGTCCGGATGTATGCCCAGGAGTGGGACTGCTGGATCATTGTTTGATGCTTTTCCCATTATTAGACTGGAGTTATGGGTTTTGGGAAGGAAGACCACAGAGGTAAATTGTCATTTTCTTATCATATCATGTTGATATTAACTATCAACATGTTAATCTTGATCACATTGCTGAGATAGTGTGAAAAAGCATGAAGGGACCCTCATTTAAGGTGGAGTGGGGAAGCCCTGATGGGGGGAGGTCTCACACAGGCATCAGCAGCAGCTTACAGACTCCATCGGGAAGAAAGGCTTCCTCCTGACCCAGAAACAAGCTGCCCACTGCCCGGGGACAGTGAAGAACCACCACCGCCACCCCAGTTCCCTCCTTTCCTCTATAAAGCAAGCCTCTCTCCTCTGCTCTCCGGACTTGCCTATGCTCATCGTAGTTTTCTTGTCCCAAGTGGCAATTCTCTGCTACTTGAAAAAAAGAGCTAGTTATTATAGTAGCAACATCAGTTTATTTTTTTAAAGGTTAACAGTGTTTGACAGATTTCTTCACTGTAAACTTATTCTTTTTATCTCCCTTTCTGTACTGTTTTCTTTGAAAGAAAGTCATTGTGCAGTGCCCACGCTTGAGTGGAGAGATATGTTCTGTCTTCTTCAAGGGAGGATTTTAAGTAAATTATTTGGAATTCTTCTGCACAGAAGATTTGGTTTCCCAAATATTTATGTATTTAATAATTTATTAAAGTATAATCAGTATGGAGATATGTATATGTTATCAGTATGGATATATATATATACATATACACACACACACTTTAGATTTTAATTGAAAACTATGGTATTTATTTTAATGCTTAAGTTGTCCCAGCTTTGGCCATTGAAGCAATTTCATTTGATTCCTGTGTTTCTTTGACATACTGTGTGTGTGTGTGTGTGTGTGTGTGTGTGTGTGTGTATATATATTTATTTTTACACATTTTCTGGCACCACATGGTGCTCCAGGCTCATCTTGTATATTTATGGCCTCAATCCCCAAATCAGTCTTTTCCCTAAAGAGGTCTGGTTCTTTTTATTGGAGAATAGTAATTCAAACCAAGATCTGGTCACTAAATGTGCTCAGTGCTACTGAGACATTGCTTCTAGGCCTTCTCACCTGACAGAGCAAGGAAATACATGTATGTTCAGTAACCATGTGCATATATATATATATACCTATTTACAGCCAATCTTCTATATCTTTAACTAACTATGAATTCATACTAATGTCTCCAACTAAAATCCATAACCACATGGGTCATTCTAGCCTCTTCCCTTGTTTATATATAACCTTACACTCCAACATGGAGAAGCCTGGTTCCACCATCTTCCATTCATTCATCTAACCATTCCAGTCCAACATGATTGTAGGAAAGTGTCAGAGCTATTAGATATACCCTCCTGGGAAACAACTTTATCTGCTAGATTATAGTGCTTATGCAATGTTTCTTTTACTTTTATAGACTCTCTCTCTCTATATATATATATGTATACACACACACATATATGTATTTATACAATAGAAATATAGTTGATTTACACAATTATATTAGTTTTAGATGTAAAACATAGTGATTCAATATTTTTATAGATTATAATCCATAAGTTATCACAAAATGTTGGCTATATTGCCTGTACTGTACAATATACCCATGCTGTATATATTATTTATTTTATACATAGTAGTTGGTATCTCTTAATCCCATAACCCTGTCTTGCCCCTCTTCCCTTCAAACTCCCCACTGATAATCACTAGTTTGGTCTCTATATTTGTGAGTCTATTTCTCTTTTGTTATATACGTCCATTTGTATTATTTTTTTAGATTTCACATATAAGTGATATCACACAGTATTTGTCTTTCTTGGTCTGACTTATTTTATTAAGCATAATACCCTACAGATTCATTCACATTGTTGCAAATGGCAGAATTTCATTATTCTTTGAGGCTCAGTAGAATTCCATTATGTGTCTATATATATATATATATATATATCACATCTTCTTTACTCATTCATCTGTTCATGGACACTTATATTGTTTCCATATCTTGACTGTTGTAAATAATCTGCTATGAAAATTGAGTGCTTGTATCTTTTTGAGTGGATGTTCTCATTTTCTTTTGGTGGGGGGGGTATATATCCAGGAGTGGGATTTCTGGATCATATGGTAGTTCTATTTTTAGTTTTTTGAGGAACTTCTATACTGTTTTCAATAGCAGCTGTACCAATTTACATTCTCACCAACAGTGTTCAAGGGTTCCATTTTCTCCATATTCTTGCCAACATTTGTTATTTTTGGTCTTTTTGATGATAGCCATCTGACAGTTGTGAGGTGATATCCCATTGTGATTTCAATTTGAATTTCTATGATGATTAACAATGTGGAGCATCTTTTCATGTGCCTGAGGCCCATCTATATGTTTTGTTTGGAAAAATGTCTATTCAGATCTTCTGCTAAGTTTTTAATTGGGTTATTTATTTTTTTGATATTGAATTGTATGAGTTGTTTATATATTTTGAATATTAATCCCTTATTGGTCATATCATTTGCAAATATTTTCTCCCATTCAGTAGGTTGTCTTTTCATTTTGTCAATGGTTTCCTTTGCTGTGCCAAAGCTTTTAAGTTTAATTAGGTCCCCTTTGTTTATTTGCTTTTGTTTCTTTTGCCTTAGGAGACTGATCCAAAAAAATATTGCTGATTTATGTAAAAGAGTATTCTGCCTATGTTCTTTTCCAGGAGTTTTATGGTTTCTGGTCTGACTTTTAGATCTCTAATCCATTTTTTTTTTTTTTTTTGCGGTACGTGGGCCTCTCACTGTTGTGGCCTCTCTCGTTGCGGAGCACAGGCTCCAGACGCGCAGGCTCAGCGGCCATGGCTCACGGGCCCAGCCGCTCCGCAGCATGTGGGATCCTCCCGGACCGGGGCACGAACCTGCGTCCCCTGCATCGGCAGGCGGACTCTCAACCACTGCGCCACCAGGGAAGCCCTCTAATCCATTTTGAGTTTATTTTTGTGTATGGTGTTAGGGAGTGTTCTAATTTCATTCTTTTACATGTAGCTGTCCAGTCTTCCCAGCACGATTTACTGAAGAAACTCTCTTTTCTCCATTGTATATCCTTGCCTCCTTTGTTGTAGATTAATTGACATAGACACATTGTTCAGTACTAGGCTCTCTATTCTATTCCATTGATCTATGTGTCTGTTTTTTGAGTATCTTGCTTTTTTGATTATTGTAGCTCTGTAGTACAGTCTGAAATTAAAGAGTGTAATATCTTCAGTATTCTTTTTCCTCAAGATTGCTCTGGCAATTTGGATTCTTTTGTGGTTCCATATAAATTTTAAGATTATTGATTCTAGTGCTGTGGAAAAATGTCTGAGGTAATTTGATAGGAATTGCATTAAATCTGTAGATTGCTTTGGGTAGTGTGGTCATTTTAACAATATTAATTCTTCCAATCCAAGAACGTTGAGATTTCTTTCTAATTCTTTGTATCATTTTCAATTTCCTTAATTAATATTTTATAGTTTTCAGAGTATAGATCTTTCACGTAATTGGTTAAGTTTATTCCTAGGTATATTTTTCTTTTTGATGTGATTGAAAAATTTTTTTTTAGTTTATGTTTATGATAGTTTATTATTAATGTATAGAAAGGGAACCCTTCTGTATATTAATTTTGTATCCTGCAACTTTGCTGAATTCCGTTACGGTTCCAATAGCTTTCTGTTGGAGACTTTAGGGTTTTCTATAAATAGTATCATGTCATCTGCAAATAGTGACAGTTTTACTTCTTCCCTTCCAATTTGGATGCCTTTTAAAAATTTATTTATTTATTTATTTTTGTCTGATTGCTGTGGCTAGGACTTCCAATACTTTGTTAAATAGAAGTGGTGAGAGTGGGCATTTTTGTCTTGTTCCTGACTTTAGGGGAAAGGCTTTCAGCTTTTCATCACAGAGGTTAGCTACTGATTAGTGATAAATGACCTTTATTCTATTGAGATATGCTCCCTATATAGCGAATTGGATGATAGTTGTTGTCACAAAGGACGTTGCATTTTACTACATTAAGAAAATATGTTCTATAGAGATATGTGTCTACAATGATGTTATTGCTTTAAATTTTTTTTCCTTTATTTAGTGACAGTCAATAATTTGGAATTTTTACCTTGAGTGAGATACATTGATGATTTTTTAAAATTTATTTCACAGGATATTTGTCTATATTTTGTTAAGTACTGACAGTGTTAATGTTCATTTGATAAGACACTTTACAAGTGTTATATGTCAGATAAATACCCAGGCTAACAAATATAAAAATATACACATAATGCTCAGTTGTTCAATTCTTGAAATATTTCCTGTCATTAATCTCACACTTTCATCAAATTTTAATACAATTAAATCTACAAGCTGTATTCATTTGGATTTTGTTTTTCTACCCAAATATTCCTCTTCCTCAAATTCCAAAAATACATTTTAACTAATAAAAATTGATAAACCTCTGAATCTGTAAAAATTAGTACCTTAATTTTTCTACCCCTAAACATTTCATCACATATATTCTAAGAACAAGACTATGTCCTTAAATAATCACAGTAAGTATTCAAGGTCATAAAATTTTACATTAGTATCTTGTAACACGTGCCTTATATATGCTCAAAAATTTAAGGAAAAACATGGAAAAATAACTAAATGAAATCAGGAAAATTATATAGAAACAAAAGAATATCAACAAAAAGATAGAAATTATAAAAAAGAACCATACAAATATTCTGGAGCTGAAAAGAACAATACATGAAATAAATTTACTAAAGGAGTTAAACAGTAACTTTGAGCTGGAAGAAGAAATAATCAATTAACTGAATATAGGACAGTTGAAATTACTGAGTTTGAGGAATAGAAGGCAAAGGAAGAAGAAAAATGGACACTACATAAAGGACCTGTTAATCACTATCAAGCAGATCAATATATTATGTGAATCATTAAATAATAAGAGAGAGAAAATGAAGCAGAGAGAACATTTGAAGAAATAATGGCTAGAAATTCCAAAAGTTAATGAAAGGCATGAATATATAAATCCAAGAAATTCGTGCATTCTAATTAGGATAAGCTCCAAAAGACTCACAGTGAAACACATTGTAATTGATTTGTTTAAAGACGAAGAGAAAGAGAAAATCTTGAAAACTGGAAGAGAAAAGTGACCTGTTATAACAAGGAATCTGCAATTTGATTATCAGCTGATTTCTTATCAGGAAACTTAGAGTTCACCAGAGAGTAGGATGACATATTTAAAGTGCTGAAGGAAAAAATAAAGTTAACTTAAAATTCCATATCCTGCAAAACTGTCCTTTGAAAAATAGAGAAATGAAGACATTTAGATATGAAATCTGAGGGAGTTGATAACCACTACACCTGATCTTTAACAAATACTGATAAGAGTCCTTTAGATTGACAAAAAGGACACTAGACAGTAACTGGAAACCATATGAAAATATAAGTTCCCTGACAGAGGTAAATACATGGGCAAGTGTAAAGCCAGTATTATCATAATTTTCATTTTAACTCCATTAAAATTTTTTTTCTACAGACTTTAAAATACAAATGCAAAAATATAATCATTTATATTGTCAGACACACAATGCATAAAGTTGTCATTTGTTTTATGACTAATATAAAGATGGAGGACTGATGTAGGAGTCAAATTTCTGTATGTGGAGGACGTTAATTTTGTGTCAATTCATATTAAATTGTTACATCTTTAGGATGTTAGGTGTAATCACCATGGTAACCACATAAAATACAAACTTTACAGAATACACAAAAAGAAAAATGAGAAATGAATCAAAATGTATCACTAAAAAAACTAGCTAAACACTAAAGAAAGACTTGATGGAGAAATGACAAAGCAAAAGTTCAAGACATACAGAAAACAAAAAGAAAAATGATAGAAGTAATATCAGAATTACTTTAAATGTGAATGCATTAAAATCCCTGAGCAAAAACCAGAGACTGACAGAATGGATGAAAAAACATGATCCAGTATATGTTCTCTTTAGATTTAAAGATATTAATAGATTGAAGGTGTAAGACTGGAAAAAGACATTCTATGCAAGTAATAACAAAAATAAAGCTAGAGTTGTTGGACTAATATCAGACAAAATAAGCTTAAATAAAATAGACTATATATGTATCAAACTGGCAGATTGAAGGTAGAAATAGACAGTTCTACAACATTCACTTTCAATACTGGATAACAACCAGACAGAAGATCAGTAGGGCAAAAGAGGCCTTGAACAATACAGACCAATTTGATTTAATAGATATATATAGAGAGAGCAGTCCATCCAACAATATCATAGGGCACCTTTTTCTCAAGTATCTATAAAACACATCCCACCATGGAAATATATATTAGGTCACAAAACAGTATTAATAAATTTTGAAAGAATGAAATCTTACAGAGTATCTTTCTGCTTGCAAGGGAATGAAATCAGAAATCAATAAGATGAAAACTGGAAAAAAATTTAAAATATGTGAAAGTTAGCATACTCAATCAATGGGTTAAAATGAAAATCACAAGGGAAATTAGAAAATACTTTGAGCTGAATGAAAATAAAAACACAACATGTTAGGACTTCCCTGGTGGTGCAGTGGTTAAGAATCTGCCTGCCAATGCAGGGGACACAGGTTCGATCCCTGGTCTGGGAAGATCCCACATGCTGTGGAGTGGCTAGGCCCGTGCACCACAACTACTGAAGCCCACACGCCTAGAACCTGTGATCCACAACAAGGGGGCCACCACAATAAGAGGTCCACGTACTGCATCTAAGAGTTGCCCTCACTCGCTGCAACTGGAGAGAGCCTGCGCACAGCAAGGAAGACCCAACACAGCCAAAAAATTAAAAAAACAACAACAATAAAATAACCAACACAGCATGTCAAAACTTACAAGATGCAGCAAAAGCAGTGCTAAGAGATACATTTATAGCTATAAATGTATACATTTAAAAAGAACTATCTCAGATCAATAACCTAATTTACAACTTAAGGGACTAGAGAAAAAAGAACAAACTAAATCCACATCTAGAAGAAAAAAAAGTAATAATAAAGATTAGAGCACAAATAGAGTCTAAAAAATGAGAGAAATTCAACAGAACAAAAAGCTGATTCTCTCAAAAGAAACAAAATTGAGAATCCGTTAGCTAGATGTATTATGAAAAAAAGAAGACCGAAATTTCTAAAATCATAAATAAAGTAGGGAAATTACTAAGGTTTTATAGGCATAAATATGAGAACACTATGAACAATTGTATGACAGCAGAATGGATATCTTAGATGAAATGAACAAATTCCTATAAAACACACAAGCTATGAAAACTGATCCAAGAAGAAACAATATCTGAATCAACCTACACTAGTAAAGAGATGTAATCAATAATCACAAAACTCTAAATAAAGAAAAGTTCAGGACCAGATGATTTCACTGGTGAATTCTACAAAACATTTTAAAAATTAACACCAATCCTTCTGAAACTTCCAAATATACACTTCCTAATTCAGTCTATAAGGACAGCATTACCCTCATACCACAGTCAGATGAAGGCAATTATTGATACAAGAAAAGAAAATTATAGACCAATGTCCCATATGAATAGAGATACCAAAATCCTCAACCAAACACTAGCAAAATAATTTCAACAGCATATTAAAAGGATTCTACACCATGAACAACTGGGATTTATTCCTGGACTGGAAGGATGGTTCAATACACAAAAATCAACCAATATAATATACTACATTAATGAAATGAAGGAAATAATGAACAATTGACGATCTCCATTGATGTAGAGAAAGTATTAGACTAAATTCAATGTCTTTTTCATGATAAAAACACTCAGTAAACTACAAACAGAAGGGCATGTCTTTAACATGATAAATGACATACATAAAACAAACAAAACACACACACACACACACACACACCAGAGCCAACTTTATACTCAGTGAGGAAAGAATGAAATCTTTTCCACTAAGATGAGGAACAGGACAAATATGACCATTTCTGCCATTACTACTCAATATAGCATTGAAAATTCTAGTAAGAACAATTAGCCAAGCAAGAGAAATAAATGATTAAATTTTTTTATTTCAATAATATGAGCCAGGATATTTATAGCAAATCTATGGCTTATAAAAAGTAATAATAACAATAATAGTATAAAATGGAATATCATTTTCATAAAACATGTGACTACTGAGAGAACTTGTAGGAAAAATTATTCTTATTTTGAAAGAAACAAATTTAGAGATATATACATATGCATATGTATGTAAATGTGTGTATATATACATATGTGTGTATACATTTATATATGTATGTGTGTGTGTATATATATATATATATATATATATATATATATATATATATATACACACACACACACAGAGTTATATAGTTATATACAGTGGTACCTTGGTATCCGTGAGGGATTTGTTCCAGGAGCACCTGGTGTATAGCAATATCTGCAGATGCTCAAGTCCCTTATATAAAATGGAGTAATAGAGTGAATATGTAGCTATATATTGTTATATATGTACAGATATATTAATAAGAGTGTGAAGATATGGCCATATATATGCATTAATATTTTTAGTATTACAGATTGTGAAAACAATTTGACAACATGTACCAAGGAATTTTAAAATGTTACTTTCTTTGATTAATTACACTTTTGGGATACTAAAGCAGTGATCTAACATGTGGGTGCATATAATACGCTTTAAACCAGTGTTAAGCAAACTTCTGATATGACTCCTCACTGGCCAAATTTGACCCACTTCCTTTTTTTAAAAAATAAATCTTTGTGAGAAGACAGCCATATCTATTCAATTATGTATTGTCTATAGAATTTTTGTGCTACAACCACAGAGTTGAATAATTGAGACAGAGATAGCATGATCAAAATAACCTGAAATATTTACTATCTGGCCTTTGACCCAGAAGATTGCAGACTCTCTTTCTTAAATTATTATTTTACACTTAAGACAACTATTTTAGAGCAGTATTACATTCGCATCAAAATTGAAGGGCAGGTACAAAGATTCAGACCCCTTTTGAAATCATTATTTATTACAGAAAAATGGGAACAAATGACATATCTAAAAAACTACTAGTTGGATAAACTATATCTTTAAAGATACATAATGTTTAAATGAACTTAGGTATAACAGACGTTTTATTAACATGAGAAATTGTACTTGGTGCTTTCGTATTTCTGTTGTTACTTTGTGCTGTCCTGCTTCTTCTGTGTATTCAAGTCATATAATTGTTGAGTGTCTGCTCAACGCCAGTCACAGGAGGACATTCTGGGATTCCAAAGATGAAAAGGTAGACTTAATTCAGAAAAAGAGAGAGTCAGGGAAACCTGGGTGTGAATACACAGTGGCAATGCCTGAAAGGAAAGCCTAGACATGTTGAAATAGCTCTATTGAGATCAATTTTAGTGACTGTCAGTTTTCAGTGTGTTGATGCAAGTGGGTTTTAAATGGTCCTAAATGATCTTTGCATTTGGACCGGACTGTGTTTGGCCTTTTCTCTCTAACTCACCTCTCTGATGTTGGTCATTTTGGATGTACAGGTGGTAAAAAGCTTCTGCTCATCTGCTTGCACCGTCAAGTAGCCATCTGTGCTGTGATACAGGGAAGAGAAACGAAAACAGCTCTGGGAGAAAGAGTTCCAAATTAGGCTTTGAGGAAATGGCTGTGTTTCGTATTATAGACACTGCATGAAGAGGTTTTGTTTGTTTGTTTTTGTTTTTTGGCACACAGTGGCTCTATTAACCTTTGCCCTAATCCAATCTGGTGGCTGTATGGTAGGATAGCCGATTGCACTGGTGGGGAGTTTTTCATTTTAGTGACTAAATTAATTTTGTCTTTACCTTCTGCAGCTGTGTATACATAGAAACGTGTGCAAGAAATGCAATAGGGAAACAAAGCTCAAGAGTACATAAAGCCATTGAAAGTAATTTTAAACCCCATGAGATACATCCTTTGACTAAAGTTACTAACTGGAGGCATTTCATTTGTTTGTTTTGAGCAACATTTTGCAGATTGATGCCACAGAAAGCTGCGGTATGGGTTTTAATACAAGATTCATCTCTTCAGACCACCTGGAAGCTTAGAAATCCCTGCCCCCACCTCTCTCAGCCGCCACTCTGAACTTCGTCTCCTAGTCTCCTACCAGTTGTGACCTTTCTGATTCCAAAATATGCAAAGCTTCTCTCTCTTGGAAACTTTGCACTTCCTCCTTCTTCTGCCTGAGACAGCCCTTTCCAGATCACTTTCTGGCTCATTCTTTTTTATTACTTAAGTTCTCAGCTCAAATGCCTCCTCTTCAGTGAGGGAATCCTAAAAGGACCTGTATCTGAGGTGTCTGACTTCACCTCTGCCTTACTGCCACCATCTCATCTTTAATTTTAGCAATAACTGATACATAAAGTTATCCTATCTATTGGTCTATATATTTATTTATGTACAAACTCTTCATCTCTGTCCACTATACTCTATGTTCCATTAGAGCAAAGTCCTTGACAACATTACTTACCTGTATCTTCAGGACATGAAACAGCACCTGGTATTTAATAAATGCCCAGCATCAATTTGGTCATGGAGGGAAGATCTTTTAGGTTATCTGTACAAACTTCCTTCTCTCTCTCTTTTTTTTTCTTTAATAGATTAAGAGATTTCTTGAAGATATGACCCTCTCTTGTGTTTGTCACAGTCATCTCTACACAAATGACATTCAATTCTCTCTCTAATTCCAATCATCCTCTCTTGGAACAAACTCAGCAACTTCACCTAATGATCTGCTGCCAGTTTTATACGAATGTTACATTTAATCAGTGAATCTTCATGCTTCATTTCTATTTGTAGAAAACTCATAGGGTGTGCCATCCTGCCCTGTCCTTTAATTTCCCATGCCATTGTTTTCATGTTTGTTTCCTTATGTATTATTATTTTTTTAATTCTGGATATGTCTTCTTAATGCTCTACCTGCCGTACAGCCTCTTCTTTTATTACAGTCTTCCCACGGCAACCAGAGTCTCTTTTCTACAACACACCGATAATTATGTAACTGTAGTACTCATTCCTTAAAAGAGGCAATCTGGGGTTCCTCTGTGGTAATAATAATAAAAACCAAGCACCTCTGTGGCATGTAAAGTCATCTTCAAAAGTTCCCCAACACCAATTTCTAGTTCATTTCCTGCTCTGCCTCCCTACCCAGTGTGTGAGTGTTTGTTCAAGGTCCTCACTGCCAGCCAGGTCACTCTCCAGTCCCCTCACACACTCTGGACCCTCCCATCCCATTTGATGACACCTTTCTCTCTGCTTAAGGCTGACCCAGTTCAAATCTAATAACCTCAGAGAAACGTTCCCAGATTTCTCATTTAGACTTGGCCACTCACTGCTCTTTTATTACTGAGGGTATTCTTTTGAAAAATAAATGTCTTCTCACACCAATCAGAAGAAACTAATTGTATAAGTATCAATACATCTAAGGGAAGATCCCTCTCTCTAGGCTGGAGACTCCCAAGGCCAGGACACCCCAATAATTCTTGATTTCTCACCACTGGATATAACCACCCCTTACTTTAAATACCAAGAGCATCTTACCTCTTTTATGGCCTTCGTTATGTTGTTTTACCTCACTTATAAATTCCCTTCTAGAATATTTAAAGTTATTTTGAGCACAGAACACCATTCCTCATTTTGTTTTCCTCTTGTTATTTATATATATATATATATGTGTGTGTGTGTATGTATATATATGTATATATATATACATATATATATACATGTATATGGGTATACATATATATATATATATGGGTATCACTACATAGATATATATATCTATGCATATATGTGTGTGTGTGTGTGTGTGTGTGTATACATGGTCACTGAGCACACACTATGTGTCAGTTACTAAAATATAAACAGAATCAAATGTTAAATACATGTGTTGAGCATGAAAAATACAAAAATACTGTGTTTGATAAAATTATGTTAAATAATATAAATATATTCATATAATTATGCATTCAACTTTATGTAATATTACTTAAAACTAATTTTAACCTTTTGAACCAGTTCTTGAACATATCAATATTTTGATGTGAGAAAACAGAGGTTCATTGAACATAAGTTACTTGATAAGACCCTATAAGTAATAAACATACTTTGAGAAAGAAATGACAGAAAAAGAGGATCTTTTGAAATCTCTGCAATACCCAAATAGATAACAAATACCCATCTTCACAGTGCTACCTTATATTTGGAAAAATCACCTGTTTCTTCGTAATAGAATTCCTTTGAGTGAATAACTTTCAAATTTCTGGTACCAAAAAGTATTTTCCAATTGTATTCCATTCTCTGAGACACAATAGGTGAAAAGTCACACATTCATAAAAGTCACCTCAAATAAATTGTCTCATATAGATAAAACAAGATGAAACATTCAGTATTATTTTTCAATAAGAAAGCCAACCACTTGAACCAAATATATTTCCTGTCCACATAGACTTATGTAGAATAAAATTATTTTTAGGGCATAAGTCAGGCCCTTATTTGCTCACCCAGAATGACAACTAGGATATCTCACTTAATCAGGGGCTTTTGAAGATCCATATACAGCATTTAATAAACTACCAACAAGAGATATATAGTACAATTCAACAATATATAAAATCAGAGCTTTAGACTTGACAAGGAATTGGCAACAGTGCCTAGCTCAGACCCCCATTTTATAGATAATAAAATTGAAGCCCACAGAGGTTGAAAGAAACATGGTCACACAGCTTATTCATGTCAAAGCAAATCAACTTAATGAGTATTTATTGATAATTGATACACAGTTAGTCCAGTGTTGGGGAATGATGTTGGTGGTCTTGTTTCCTCAGACATTATGTTAAGAAGTTTATAATCTACTCAACATACATGCAGTAAAATATTATGTAAAATACATGCAGTAAACTATTGATTAGAAGCTTAGTGGAATAGTTTCACATATTGTCTGTATACTAGTGCCTCTGAAGTTCATAACTCCAGAGCACCTTTATAAGTTCCAGACACATAAACCTTAGTCTGAATTTGACATCTCCACTTTAATGTGCCACTTGTATTTCAAACTAAGTATGTTCAAAATTCAACTCAATCTCACTCTTATGTTTAGCTTTTCCACTAAAAACACACACCTATGAGCTCTCTTTGCCTTCCTTTCCCAGGGCACTTGGACGTAAAACATAATAAATTGGGTTTAAGTAAAATTGCATTTTTAATCTGGGCTTGATGGTATAGTATGACAACATTTTATCAGAATAAAGACCATGGATCTTATCAGTCAGTTCATGAAAAAAAATCTGTATTATGTGCCAAATGCTAAGCATTATGCTCTAAATTTTGTACACTGGTTTTAGCAGTTATGTGTGATTTGGGATAAAATTATTTAATTTCTCTGAATTCCTGATGTTATTTTAAAAATTAACTTGCTTATGTATGTGGTTGTGTATACATGCAGATAAAAGATAAGATTATCACATAATTAACTGACTTAAATGTTATCCTTTTGAGAGTGAGAGCAAGTACATTTTTTTCTATATAAAACACACTGGTATAACAGACACTGCTAGTGCTCCTAATTAGAAAAGATGATTATAAAGTTCCTGGCATGTGAGTAGGTGTTTGAACCCCTATCCCACCCACCCACATGACTTACGAAGCAGTATAGACAATGATCCTTAAATCTTGCCTTAAATATTCGCAATGTGTGAAATTATAGGATTCATCTCTTGGGCAGTTGCTTCATTTATGCAGAAAAAAAACTGGAAGGGACTTTCCAAGACAGTTTGTTCAAACCATTAATAACTTAACATAAATGAGTTTATAAAAAGATCGCTTAGAAAATTCCTGTACAAATGGGGCACAAAATGAGGAACATGTGTTATGGGCAAGCAGAGAGAAAAGTGAGAAAGAAAAGATTTAGAGAGTATAAGAGTCTGTTGTACAGTGATGGAGAGATACAGGAAGCAGCTCAGTGCGCTGGAGCATGAGATGGGGTCCAGAAGTTAGTCAAGGCTCTGCTGAAGGAATAGAATGCAGACTGATCCTTTTAAGTCAACATAATATGTTATATAAATATTGGTTCAGTTTTCTATGTCTGTAAATCTATTTCTGTTTTGTAAATAAGTTCATTTATATCATTTTTTTAGATTCCACATATAAGCTATATCATATGATATTTGTCTTTCTCTACCTGACTTACTTCACTTAGCATGATAACCTCTAGGTCCAACCATGTTGCTGTAAATGGCATTATTTCATTCCTTTTTATGTCTGAGTAATATTCCATTGTGTCTATATACCACATCTTCTTTATCCATTCATTTGTCGATGGATACTTAGGTTGCTTCCATGTCTTGACTATTGTAAATAGTGCTGCGAAGAACACTAGGGTGCATGTATTCTCTTGAATTATAATTTTCACTGGATCATATGTTAACTCTATTTTTAGTTTTTTAAGGACCCTACATACTGTTCTCCATAGTGGTTACCAAAAGGGAAAGAGGAGGGGGTGGGATAAATTAGGAGTTGGGGATTAATGTAAACACACTACTATATATAAAATAGATAACCAACAAGGACCTACTGTATAGCACAGGGAACTATACTCGATATTTTGTAATAACCTATAATGGAAAAGAATCTAATATATATATGTGTGTGTGTGTGTGTGTGTGTGTGTGTGTGTGTATAACTGAATCACTTGCTGTACATCTGAAACTTACACAATATTGTATATCAACTATATTTCAATAAAAATTAAAAAAAATAAATATTGCTCTGGCCTTTGTATTGGATATGGTATTTGAGAGCTCATATTATGTTATTAAGGGAACATTGGTTGAACACTTACTTTAAGTTACAGTGCCTGGGGCTTTATATGCATTATTCAATTAAATCTTCAAAATGGCACTATTCTGGCTGTTCATACTTTACAGATGAGGAGGATTTTTCAGAAAGATTTTCTTTCTAGAAGCTTTAGATGTATTAAACATGTCCAAGATCACATAGTTTAATAACAAGCAGAACAGGAATTTCAAACCAAGTTTCTCTATTTGTAAGCCCCATGTTCATGCCTTTACCTAACAAGCTGATAACACCTGGCATGAAAGAAAGGACATTTGGTAGGGATGGGAAGCATCTTCAAGTAGCCATGACTACTGCTTTGCTAAGTGATGTTAGTTAGAATTTCATATCTACATTTTCTCATTTGTGATTATGGGGTCACTAGCCCCAGCCCTCTTTTACACGAAGTCTTAAGAAGACTAATTAGGCAACGTCCATAAAACTCCTTTAGCTCCTTGGAGAAGGTTTTTATATTAATCTCAGTCATTATTATTCAAACAGTATTGCAACTCAACACAGATTAATTTTGAAGAATCTCTCAGACTACCTAAATGGACAATAGAAAAGCAATATATTTGCTTATCTTTTATCTCAATGCCTATCTTAATTATGTAACACTGCAGGAAAGTCAAAACACAGCCTCGCTCTGAATACTAAATGTATTTGCTTGCTTGATTTCTAGCACCTGCTTGGGTGTCAAGACTTCTTGAAAACTAAATGGCTAAATTACTTGAGGTTGTTTAAGATCAACCTACCTGAGGGGGAAAAACTGCTATTCAGAGAAATGTCTCCTGCTATCTTTTCCCATCCTCTTCCCCTGTAAAAATTTGCCAAATTCTTCTCCATCAAAGTCTTTTGTGTCTACCCCAGGCAACTTTGAGTTTTTCTCTCCTCTGAACTCATGCACAGTGGGTGAATTCCTTCAGATACTCTACTGAGAGTAATCTCTGAACAATGATGAAGAATTGAACTTAAGAGACAATGGAAAGAACACTTTTTGTTCATCTTCTGTATGAAGACATAACCTACCACCATGCTGCCCCTATTTACCATTATAGCATGATGGTCAGCGGATCATGAAGCCCACAGTCTTTTTTTCAAATAAATTTTTGCCATTATAATGTATAAGAAATAATGAAACCCACCTCTTTATAGATCCCTGAAAATTACTAATGGGCTTTATTATTTCAGGAATTATTTATTCTGAATATCACTTACTGAAGCCACTAATTGTGGCACATACACAAAGCTTTCTAGACTAGATATTGTTTATTTTGAATCCAAAGTCCATGCACGTGTGTATGGACTTCTGTGTGTGTTACCGTTTGTCTGTATAACTGCTGGATTGCAAAGCCCATAAGGGACGAATGTTTTCTACCCTAACATGGTGAGGGTGATCAGTTCAGCATTTAATGAATTAATAACTGAGTAAATGAGATATCTAAAAGCATTGTTGCCTTACAGAATTTCCTTCAAGTCTTAAAACCTAAGTACCTTCTCAAAATTCACTGCTTCATGGATAGGCTTTGTAATGACAGGGAAGAATCAATAAGAAAATAATATTTAATGATTATGGGAACACTGTTACGGTTGTAATTTGTTATTTAACTATACTTTTTTTCTCCCTCAAAGAAAATTTTATTTAACTATGCATGAAATTAAAGATCTCTGTAGTTTATACCTTGGGTACTTAAATTTTGTAAATAGTGGGACTTTGATTTTCTTTCTTTTTTTCCCCTTCGTGTTAGCATTTTAAAATTTTTGAGGAGGCAGTATATTCACAGGGTTCAGAATTAAAAATAAAAGGGTATTATTGAGTGAAAAATTTTGCTTCCACATCTCTGTCTTCTGGCCTTAGTTCCCTTCCCCACAGACCAAAAAAATCCTAGGTACATTTCCACAAATATTTTAAGATATATAGGCTATTTCAAGATCTTTCAAGGAGTTGCAAGGTTATTTTAAGGGAATTTAAATTTTTTTTATTGAAATATAGTTGATTTACAATGTTGTGTTAGTTTCAGGTGTACAGCAAAGTGATTCTATATTCTTTTTTAGATTTTAAAGGATATTTTAAGATATATAAGGATACACACACATCCCCCTGTTTTTATTTACTGTTTGTTTGCTACATGGCATACAGTGCAACACTTTTTCTATGAATTTTCAAAGAGCAGATCTTTTACCTTTTCCCATTATGTGTCATCTTCTTGGCCTGAATGAACTCTTTTGAACTTTAAGGGTCATTTGACATTTGTCTTTTGGCTCTTCCAGCTTTATGATGTCTGGTCATCTTCAGACATACTTACATGACCATCTTCAATGACATGGAATCTGAACCATTTAACCAACACTCTCAGCACAGCATCATCAGTCTACATATGGCATTATGTTACCCAGTCCACATTTTACAGAATTCAACATTGTTCTCTCTGGAGAGCATTAAATGAGTTTCTTTTACTTTTTACTTTTTTTTTTTTTTGAGATACAACTGGCATATAACATTGTGCAAGTTAAAGGTGTACAACATGTTGATTTTATACATTTATATATTACTATGTGATTACCACCATATTATTAGCTAACATCCCCTCAAGTCACATAATTATCATTTCTTTTTTGTGAGAACACTTAAAGTCTAGTTTGTTTGGGTTTTTTTTTTAGCAACTTTGAAGTATATAATACAGTATTGTTGACTATAATCACAAAGCTATGCATGAGCTCTCCAGAACTTACCTTCTAGCTGCAAGTTTGTACACTTTGACCAATATCTCCCTAATTCCCACATCTCCCAGCCCTAATAACCACCATTCTACTCTCTGTTTCTACAAGTTTGGCTCTTTTAGATTACATCAATATATGATATCCTACAGTATTTGTCTTCCTCTATGTGACTTTTCTCATTTAGCATAATGTCCTCAAGGTCCATCCAAGTTGTCGCAAATGGAAGGTTTCGTTCTTTCTCATGGCTTAATAATATTCCATGATAAATATGCTATGTCTTTGTTGTCCATTCATCCACTGATGGATACTTAGGTTACTTCTGTTACTTGGCTAAGGTGAATAATGCTGATAAACATGGAGTGCAGATATCTTTTCAATATCCTGTTCTCATTTCCTTTGAATATATACCCAGAAGTGGGACTGCTCTTTTGAGGAAACTCCACATTGTTTTCTATAGTGGCTGCACCAATTTACATTTCCACCAACAGTGCACTAGGATTCCCTTTTCTCTATGTCCTTGACAACATTTGCAATCTCGTCTTTTTGATAACAGCCATTTTAACAGGTGTGAAGTGATATCTCATCATAGTCCTGATTTGAATTTCACTGATGATTAGTGATATTGAGCACCTTTTCATATACTTGTTGGCCATTTATACATCTTCTTTGAAAAAAAAAGTCTATTTATATCCTCTGCTCATTTTTTAATTAGATTGGTTGTGTTTGTTTATCTATTTATTTATTGCTATTGAGTTGTATGAGTTCTTTCTATATTTTAATTATTAACACCTGAACAGATATATGACTTGCAAATATTTTATGTCATTCCATAGGTTGCCTTTCTATTTGGTAGGTGGTTTTTTTGTTGTACAGAAGGTTTTAGTTTGATGTTGCCCCACTTGCTTATTTTTGCATTTATTGCCTTTGCTTCTGGTGTTAAATCCAAAAACTCATTGCCAAGACTGAGGTCAAGGAGATTTCTGCCAATGTTTTCTTCTAAGAGTTTTATGGTTTCGGGTCTTATGTTCAAGTCTTTAATCAATTTTGAGTTTATTTTTGTGTATGGTGTAAGTAGTGGTCAAGTTTCATTCTTTTGCATATGATTGTACAGTTTTCCCATCACCATTCACTGAAGAGACTATCCTTTCCTCCTTGAGTATTCTTGGCTCCCTTGTTAAAATATTAGTTGATGACCATATATGTGTATGGGGGGGTTATTTGTGGTCTTTCAGCTGTGTTCCACTGATTTATGTGTCTATTTTTATGCCTGTACCACACTGTTTAAATTACTATAGCTTTGTAGTATAGATTGAAATCAGGAAGTGTGATGCCTCCAGCTTTCTCAGGATTGTGTTTTCAGTGTTTTTGTGGTTTCATACAAATTTTAGGATTGTTTTTTTCTATTTCTATGAAAAAAAGTCACTGGCATTTTGATGGGGTGGCATTGATTCTATATATGCCTTTGGATAATATGGACATTTTAACAATATTAATTATTTTGATCCATGAACATTGGGATATCTTTCCATTGTTTGTCTCTTCCTCAATTTCTTTCAATAAAGTCATGTTTTTCTTTGTACAGATTATCCCTTCCTTGGTTAAACTTATTCTTAAATATATATATATATATATTTTTTTAGTGTGCCTAAAAATCTTTTTTTTAGTATGCGGGCCTCTCACTGTTGTGGCCTCTCCCGTTGCAGAGCACAGGCTCCAGACGCGCAGGCTCAGCGGCCATGGCTCACAGGCCCAGCCGCTCCGCGGCATGTGGGATCTTCCCGGACGGGGCCACGAACCCATGTCCCCTGCATCGGCAGGCAGACTCCCAAACACTGCGCCACCAGGGAAGCCCTTAAATATCTTATTGTGAATAGGCTTTCCTTATTTCTTTTTTCAGATATTTTGTTGTTATTGTATAGAATATAACTGATTTCTGTATGTTGTTTTTATATGCTACCACTTTACTGAATTTGTTGATTAGTTCCAACAGATTTTTGATTGGGTCTCTAGGATTCTCTCTATAAAAAGATTATATCATCTGCAAATAATAGCAATTTGACTTCTTCCTTTCCAATTTCGGATATATTTTATTTCTTTGTCTTTCCTGATGATTGCTCTAGCTAGGACATCCAGAACTATGTTGAATGAGAGTGGGCATCCTTGTCTTGTTCCTGATCTTAGGAGAAAAGCTTTCAACATTTACTCACTGTGTATGATATTAGCTATGGGTATGTCATAGATGGTCTTTACTTTATAGAATGTTCCTTCTATACCCAATCTGTTGAATGTTTTTTATCATGAAAGAATATTGAAATTTGTCAAATACATTTTCTTCATCTACTGAGTTGATCATATGGATTTACCTTTCATTCTATTAATTTTGTGTTTCATTCAGTATATATACACCTTCAGAATTTTGAGTTTATCATTCCATTATCTCTTGGTCTGTAAGGTCTTTTACTGAGAACTCTGTTGATAGCCTATTGGGGTTCCTTTGTAGGTTACAATGTTTTACCTCTTGCTGCTCTTAGGAATCCTTTTTATCTTTGATTTTTGACAGTTTCTTTATCATGTGTCTTGGAGAAGTTCATTTTGGATTGAAATAATGAGGTAATCTATTAACCTCAGGAAGTTGAATGTCCAAGCCTATCCACAAGTTTGGGAAGTTCTCAGCCATTATTTGTCTAAATAAACTGTATGCTCTCTTCTCTTTCTCTTTTCCTTCCAGAACTCTAGTGATTCTGATATTTGCTTTTATGTTGGGGCCTTATAGATCACAAAGGTTTTCTATTTTCTTATTCATTAACTTTTCTTTGTTCTCCTCTTACTGGGTTGTTTCAAAATTTCTACCTTCCAACTCAATTATTCTCTCTTCTGTTTGGTCTATTTCACTGTCAATGTTCTCTTTTGCATTTATCATTTCAGTCACTGAATTCTTTAGTTCCAAAATTTCTGTGTTTTCTTAAATTTATTTATGATTTCTAACTCTTTGTTACAGTTCTCATTTTATTCATGTATTGTTTTTCTATTATCTTTGATTTGTTTGTCTGTGGATTTTTGTTTGCTTGTTTTGTTTCATTTTGTTTCTGTAGCTCATTGAGTTTCCTAAAGATAGCTATTTTAAATATTGTTGGGCAAATCTCAGATTTCCATGTATTTGGGTTTGCTTACTGAAAGATTTTTGAGATTTTTTGGTGATGCCATATTTTCTTGATTCTTCACATTCCTTGGAATGTTGAATTGCTATTTTACCTTTTAAGGAGCTGTCATCTCCTACAATCTTTACTAGCTGCCTTCAGGTGGGAGATACTTTTTGTTGGTTCTGCTTTTATCTGAGGTTTTCTCTGACTTTGCATGGATACAGCTGCTCCATGCTCCTTGCCCCCTCTTGTGACAGAACTCTTAATCTTCGGTGTTTTCTCTTGATTTCATAGCTCACCAGGATGGCTGCTAGAAACCTCTGTTTTCTTTTTCTGAAGGTGGCACTAATGTTTAAGTTTATGGTTTCTCTCTTGTCATTAGACCTTGGCTTGTTTTCTGCAGGCACTTCCTGTCTACTGGGGCTTGCTCTCACTGTCACCCTTGAAATAGCATGCAAGAAGCTGGCAGCATAGTGATGGGGGGAAGTATGGGTTTGGTACTTGGTATTTTGGGGTGCCTTTAGGTCAGCTGGGGGAATCTGCAGGTGATGTTTACCCAGCAGTTTGTAGGCAAACTTCCTGCTGGAGTCCTGGACACAGTCAGCAGGAAACATTCCCTTTAAGGCCCTCTCATGTTCTAATTTGCCTCTTCCTTGCTCTCCTTCTCCCCTGTCATGGAGGTCTTGCCTCTGTACTCTGGGTGCTATGGCACAAAAATTTTTCTGCAGCAGCATCATGCATTGCTGGTGAAGTCGAGCACTCACTGACCACTTTTCCTCCACAGGAGAGGTCACTGCAGGCTAGTTCAGCCCCACATTGTGCCACCATAGGTGAGGGGCACACTGGTAAAATTTCTCTTACTCTTTCCAGTGCATTCAAGCTTGCATTTTTTTTTCTCCAGCAGAGTATTTGAATCTCTCCTCTGGATACTTGGACAATTAAAAAGCCTGTCTTGTCTGTGGGTGTCTGCTCAAGTCAGTGCTCTCCAGGTGCTTGGTGAATACAGCTGAGAGGGCTGAAGCTAGTTCACAGGCTCCTGCTGGTTCCACAGCTTGTACCAAGATCTATCCTCTTCCTTGATGCATAGATGGGCAATACTCCTTCTGAGACCCTTGGCATATGGTGCTGGGTCCCACTACTCCCTCAGAGGCATTTTTGTTCATGAATGAATGCTGGATTTTAGGTGTTAAAAGAAGGGACAAAATGAGAGAACTCATACCACCGTGATGCTAACCTTGACTTTCAATTTGATTATATCTCTATTTGAGTAAAATGTATTCAATATCTGTAACCATGTTCCTACTCTAAAATTTATTTTAAAATATTATTTGTAGTTTCTTATTAAAATTAATTTAACAAGCATTATTAAGCCACTTAATTCTTTATAATTTTCTTTGAACACATTGGACTAGACATTCCCGAACATGGTCTATATAACTGCCCAGAATGACATGTAGCAGTAGCAAATATATTGATATTATTTAGCTATTCAGAAGTTATTCAGCATGATTTGTACACTGCTGAGGATAATTTGAGGGTTCCAAAAATTTGGAGAATGATTATGTTGTGTAAAAGAATACATAAAGAGAATTACATTACATATTTCTTAAATGCTCATTACCAGTAGTGTATGTTATACACCTAATTAGTTTTTTAAATTATTTAAAATACAGCAAACACATAAAGAATAAAATAAAAAATTCCCATCTCACCAGCAGCTTTATAAATAAATTTTATATTACCAACCTAGTTGTGGTACCTGATACCTATCTGGTTGCATCAGATACAATTGTTGTCCTTTCCAGTGATCAACAGTAATCTGAATTTGATTTCATATTCACATGTACATGTATATACTCTTATAGTTAATATAGACATATATAGAACAATACATAAAAACAATTATGTTACATGTCTTTGTTTTTCATGTTTATCTAAGTGGTTACTTACTGTATGTATGTTTCCTCAGTCAATAGTTTTGTCAAATTCTTCATGTTGACATCTGTTACTCCAGAGTTTCTAGTTTCACTGATTATAGTGTCCTATTGTACAAATAAACCACAATTAATTTACCAATTCTTCTGCTGATGGGAAAACAATTGTGTTACTGTGGGTGTACGTGTATAATGCATACACATGTATTTCCACGTATAGACACACATAACAAAGCAATGTTATCTATAATAGAAATTAAGATATGTGTCTCCTTTGTAAACATATGAGAGATTCTCTAACAGGGAATTCTAGGTAGCAGAATAAGTGTACTATCACCTTTAATATGAAAAACCAAATAATTATTTGAAGAGACTGTAGAAATTAACATCTAAAGAATTACACAAGCACTCCCACTGATCTACATCTTCATCAAGACCTAGTATTGCCTGTTCTCCACCCTCTCTAGAAAAATAGAGTAGTAATGTGAAAGGTGGTTCCCTGTGGTTTCAACTTGTTTGCTCTATCCTCTTGGGAGGTTCAGCAAATTTTTGTAAGTTTATTGTTAACTAGAATTTCATTTTCTGTTAATTACCTATTCACAATCTTTCTCTGTTAGAATGTTTATCTTGTTTCTACTTATTTGTGGTTCTTTATTTTAGATTCTGGTGTAACACATTTGTTGCAAATAACTTCTGGTGGTCTGTGGCTTATCACGTCAGTTTTGTTATTTTTTGATGCACAGAAATTTACACATGTTAATACATATATTTATCAATCTTTTCTTCCATGGCTTGTGCTTTTT
This sequence comes from Orcinus orca, assembly GCF_937001465.1. NCBI lineage: Eukaryota > Metazoa > Chordata > Mammalia > Artiodactyla > Delphinidae > Orcinus > Orcinus orca. The sequence continues at coordinate 13,616,220 of NC_064565.1, read as the reverse complement.
TGTCTGTTAATTTAATATATTAAAATAATAAATATATTTTTATATTTCCCTATGTTAAGATTTTATATATATATATATATATATATATAATTTTTTTTTTTTTTGCGGTATGCAGGCCTCTCACTGTTGTGGCCTCTCCCGTTGTGAAGCACAGGCTCCAGACACACAGGCTCAGTGGCCATGGCTCACGGGCCCAGCTGCTCCATGGCATGTGGGATCTTCCCAGACCGGGGCACGAACCTGTGTCCCCTGCATCGGCAGGCGGACTCTCAACCACTGCGCCACCAGGGAAGCCCCCAATAAATATATTTTTATATATTTCCTCCAAAATGACTTAATGTTTTGCTTCCTTCCTTTTTAAAATTTATCTTTAATTTATTTTTGTATATCATGTGAAGGATTCAATTTTATTTTTCCAAGAATCATTTGTTGACTGTTCCATCTTTTTCTCAATGATTTATAAAGCCATTTTAACAAATTTTTATGAATGTATCTGTCCATATCTGCTTTCTCTGCTGTTTTTCACTTTCTATTGTTTGTCAATCACAGTGTCAAAAGCATACCATCATAATGTATACAGCTGTCCTTCTGCAAAATTTTTGTAGCCAGTACTTTTCTGCATCTTTATGAGATATAATTTATGCACTACAAAATTCGTCCATTTAAAGTGTACAATTTAATTTTTTTTAGTATATTCACAGAGTTGTACAACTATCACTACGATTTAAGTTTAGAACATTTTCACCACCCTGCAATGAAACCTTGTTCCCCAGTAACAGTCACTTTCTAGTCCCCACCACCCACAGTGTCATAAGCACAAGATAATCTGCTTTTGGTCTCTGTAGGCCTTGCCTGTTCTAGACATTTCATGTAAGTGGAATCATACAATCTCATATAATCTGTGTGGTTTGTGACTGGCTTCTTTCATTTAGCATAATGTTTTCCAGGTTCATCCATGTTGTAATGTGTGTCAATTCTTCATTATTATTATTACAGTCAAGTAAGCCCATTATATGTGTGTGTGTGTGTGTGTGTGTGTGTGTGTGTGTGTATATATATATGTTTAACCATTCATCAGTTAATGGATATGTGGGTTGTTTTCATTTCGGGGCAATTCTTTATAATACTACCTCCTTAGCTAATCTTGATTCTTTATTTTTAATACACAGTTAAAAACTGTTTGTCAAGTTCCATGAAACAGTCTGGAAGATTATTTACTTAAACCTACTTTCAAAGTGTAGATACATTTGAGAATAATTGACATACCTGTAGTATTGGGCCTTTCCTAAACTAAAGTATAAGTATATATACACATATATGTATACACTCATATATGCATTTTAATTTCTCTTGTAGGGTCATGTATAGGTGTTATTAGATTCATTCCTAGGGACTTTCATTTTATGGTTACTATACACGTAGGACACAAAGCATATGTTCCATAACTTGATAAAAAATATATTTAATCAGGGCTTCCCTGGTGGCGCAGGTGTTGAGAGTCCACCTGCCGATGCAGGGGACAGGGGTTCATGCCCTGGTCCAGGAGGATCCCACATGCCACAGAGTGGCTGGGCCCGTGGGCTATAGCCACTGAGCCTGCGTGTCTGGAGCCTGTGCTCCGCAATGGGAGAGGCCGCAACAGTGAGAGGCCCACGTACAGCAAAAAAAAAAAAAAAATATATATATATATATATATTTTTTTTATATTGATCTTGTATCCAGCAAATTTGTATATTTGTATATGGGAAATCTATTGTATTCAATTAATGAAAGATTTGTTTCTTCCAAATTTTCTTATTGCTATTTATTTGTTATTCCTGCTGATCTGTTTAGAGCCTCCATTTCTATATTGATAGAAGCAGTAATAAATAACACACTTTTCTCATTTCTGAAATTAAAATAACAATTTCTAATATTCTAGCCTTAGGCTTAATATGTGATTTGCAGATAATCTTTATCTTGTAAATGAAGTTTTCTACTATTCCTAGTTTTCTAAGGGTTTTAGAACAAATGGGAGCTAAAATAGATAAAATATATTTTTATATTTATTCAGATAATTTTTTGACCTTCCACTTTAACTCATAATGTGGTTAAAAAAAAAAACTAACAGAATTTATAATGACATAATTATTGCATTCCTAGGGACTTTATCATTTGATATTATTTTACACATTACTAGATTTTGTTTGCTGATACTTTAAAGATGTTTGCATCTATATTTATGAGTGAAAATAGTATGTAAATACACTACTTGGATGGTGTGGCATGAAGATTATAGTGACTCTAGAAGAGAGCTTGAGAGATTTCCCTCTTTTTTAGTTGTCTTATGGTACTATGGGTCAAGTAATATTGGTAATATCTGATATATAAATCCTACCGGTAAAATAAACTTATTTAGGACACACATTTTTTTTTTTATTTTTGCGGTACGCGGGCTTCTCACTGTTGTGGCCTCTCCCATAGTGGAGCTTGCAGGCTCAGCGGCCATGGCTCACAGGTCCAGCTGCTCTGTGGCTTGTGGGATCTTCCCAGACCGGGGCACAAACCTGTGCCCCCTGCATCGGCAGGCGGACTCTCAACCACTGTGCCACCAGGGAAGCCCAAGGGCACACTTTTATTATCTGTAATATTCATAGGTTTATTCAAATTATTTATTTCCCCTTGAGCAAATTTTGGTACTACATATTTTAGCAAAGTGTTCTTTCTAGGAATTTTCAAATTTATTGGTATATTTTTGAGATTAGATGTGTATTTTTTTAATACCAATATAGTTAAACATATGTCTCCTTTTTATATGTAATATTATTTTCATGCGTGCTTGTGTGTGTACATTCTGCTTCTTTGCCTCTAACTAACTCTTTCTATTGTTATTTCATCAATTGTGTCAGAAGTTTGTTATTTTATTAGTCTTTCAAATAAATGTAGAAACTTTTGGCTATGTTTATCATCTTCACTTTATAATTATTTTTCTGAAAGTTAAGAGTTATTATGCAAGGAAGTATCAAGGGGAGGCTCCGAAAACTGCCCCTATCTGATTAATGTAGTAAGTAAAAAGCAATGTTTTATTCCAGGAAATATTTAATAAATCACACCAACACCAAAGACTAAAATTATAAGTGTGGTGGTCTCCATTATAACTACAGTGCATTTCCCTTTATTGCCTTCAAAATTTTGATGACAAGGAAATACAACTTGACAAGTTGTAACACCAATAGCCTGGCATGAGTATCTGTACTGAAATGTATCAGTATAGCATCTGGCATTTGGCATGTAACTGCTGATATGGTAAAAGCATTTTATTTCCAGTCACCATCAAAGAGTATCAATCAACAGCAGTTTGTATTGCAAGTGTAAAAGATGGCAGTACACCTTTTGTCTTGCCCCTGGGCAATGCCAACTCTCTTCCTGTCACAATATGAAAGGCAATTGATTAATGAAGCTATAAAAATGACTAATAAAGATATTAAATCTCCATAATAGTAATTTAAAAATTAAAATTATAGTATATTATTTTAAATTCATCATATTGTTAACAATTTAGATTATGAGGTTGTTTATAATACTGTTACCCTCATCCATGACTTGTAGAAATGACAATTGCCACAATGTTTTTGAGATTATCTTGCAGTATCTGAAAAGTAAAAATAAAGAAAAAATAATAATAATGACAAACTTTGACATGGCAATCTTAAATGTGTGAACAAATCTTAAATAAATAAAATGTCACATGCAGTATATAAGAATATATTTGCAGTTCATTTTATTGCAAAATTGCTTGAGTGGTAAAAACAAAAACAGAAAAAAACAAAACCTAGAAAGTATTTTGGGGCTTCCCTGGTGGCACAGTGGTTGAGAGTCCGCCTGCCGATGCAGGGGACACGGATTTGTGCCTCGGTCTGGGAAGATCCCACATGCCGCGGAGCAGCTGGACCCATGAGCCATGGCCATTGAGCCTGCGTGTCCGGAGCCTGTGCTCCGCAACGGGAGAGGCCACAACAGTGAGAGGCCCATGTACCACAAAAAAAAAAAAAAAAAAAAAAAAATTGAATATCAAATTTTTAATGTCTTTTAGCTGATAAAGTTGAGACTTATCTATAGCTATTACATTGTAGAATGTAGTTCACCACCATTTTCCTAGATATTCACTTTATCCATCCAAAGATATTGTTATATATAATTAAATACTAAGATTTTCTACCTCAAGAAGAATATTTCATGGCTATGCCTTTCAATTTTTTAATAACTCCTATAAAATCAGGGGGCTAGTGTTTGTTTGACAATCAATAATGAATGCATCCATCAAGGTAGCACTTAATTTATCTGTAAACTATCTAGGAAAAAAAAAAAAACTTAGGACAACAACAGGAAGAAAAAAATGGAGAATATGAGTAAGCAAGAAAAACCTCTGAGGACCCAGAAAGAATCTCTTAGGGACCATCTTCTCAAAAGGTGTATTTTATTTCTAAGAGAATACTTGAACTGATTCATAGAACCTAAATATTTATGATTGGTTCTTGGTATTAATAAATTATATTAGATTTAAGAAGAAAGATGGAGGTTAAGGCAGAGCAGTGTCGTCTAGTTCCAAAGCAAAACTCGTCTTGAACAAATCAGAGATTGAAAAAGAAACTGACAAAACAAGAGCTGGAAGAGTCAACTAAATAAATAATAGCCTTCTGCAGGGTCCAAATGGTGTATATATTTAGAAACATGGGCAAGGGTTAAGTGGAAACTTAAGATGAATCTCCCAATCACTGGTCACAATTTCTGCTCCAGTTAACATTGGAAAACCATAGTGTAGCTCAGTAAATGAAGTATTATACACACACAAATAACACACACACACACACGTAATGTATAAAATCCAGAATGACCAAGTGACAAATTAAAAGGAACCTATGCATACTTAAAATATTACCTTGGTGCTCTCTAGAGAGTAATGGCTTCAACTTGTGTTAAGGGAGACTGCAACAAATGAAAGCAACATGAAAAGTGAGTTTATGGTTACTGAAGGCAGACACACAAATAAAAATAAATCCAGGAAAGTGACAACAAAATATTTTTTAAAAACAGATTCAAAAACCACAAAATATGCCAGGCTTGGAAATATTTAGTAAACTAACTCCAAAAGTGAGTTAAAACGTATTTATAGAAATTTATAAAGTATATATATATATATATATATATATATATATATGTATAGAATTAGATGATCATTTTAGGAATGAAGGAATGTTCAAAATCAGAAATCAGTGTTACACACCACATTAAGAGACTGGAAAAATAAGACTCTACCATCATCTTAATAGGTGCAGAAAAATATTTTGATAAAATAAGCAATCATTCAGCATTTAAATTTTTAGGAGAAGATAAATACATCTTAAGGCTTTTTTCTTTAACTTGATCAAATGTCTCTCAGAAATCTACAGCAATCATCATATTAGCCATGCCAGTTTAAAATAATTTCCTGTAAAGTCAGGAACATGACTAGACTCACTACTATCATGGCTTCTACTACTCAACATTGTTCAGAAGGAACTGATGAATGGAAAAAATACGAAAGGAAGAAAAGAAAGGGTGGCAGAAAGAGTGAAAGAGAGGTAGAAAAAGAGGAGAAAGTAAAAACACTGAATAATTTATCACTCACTGACACTTATTGACAGGCAATATGATTGTCTACAAAAAATTTCAAGAAAACATAATGAAAATGATAAAAGATGACTGATAGAAGTCCAGTGAACAGAAATCACTCCCACTGTCACAGTAATGTGGTCCATGGGTCAGTTATCCCTATGCCACTGTGTATATTCTAAATTTTAAACTGACTTTCCATGTGATTATGTAGGGACATTATTCAAGGTAGGGAGATTGAATATATTTTATTTAACAGTTTATTTTATAAGTTTCATTTATAGCTTTCAAGTATTTAGACATAAGATGTCTAAATTTAGACATAGGTATGTGGACTTCCATTTGTGCAATTGCCATGGGCCCCCAAATTGTTAGAGATGCAGCCATCAGCATATTATTCCACATAATTTAAAAAGAAAAAAAATAGAAACAATATATTTGTAATAAATATTTTTGTAATCCATATGACAGATAAAATGGCATGTATTAATTACAAAACAATTCCCATAATTTATAAGAAAAAGACAAATTGCACATAGAAAAATTGGCAGAATTTGGAAGCAGGCAAGTCATAGAAGAAAAAAAAATCAAGTTACCAGCATCCAATTAGGCCTGGCAAGGATTCAGAGAAATGGTTGCTTTTATATATATCTCAAGTAGTGGAGAGGTGAATTTTATAGTACTTTCTGGAAAGAAATCTGACAAAATCTGTTAAACTTTACAGGCAGATAGCCTTTGACTCAGTTATCTCACTTGTGTGAATCTGTTTTATAAAAATATTTATTTATTTGGCTGTATCAGGTCTTAGTTGTGGCACAGGGGATCTTACATTGTGGTGGGTGGGCTCTTCATTATGGTGTGCAGGCTTCTCTCTAGTTGTGGCACATGGCCTCCAGAGCATGCAGGCTCAGCAGTTGCGGCATGCAGCCTTAGTTGCCCCGTGGCATGTGGGATCTTACCTCCCCGACCAGGGATCATACCCACATCCCCAGTATTGGAAGGCAGATTCTTAACCATTGGACCAACAGGGAAGGCCTGTGTGAATCTCTTTTTAGAGAGTTTAGAAGTGGAAGCATTGGTAAATACAGTTCATGCACAAGAATGTTAAATACAGTATTATTTATGCTGACAAAAACAAGGCAAAACTTGGAAACTACCTTGAATAACTATTATTGGAAGAATAAATTTGGTGAATCCATGCAATGAAATAGTTAGTAATTATTTCAGAGGATATATTAGATTTTCCTTAATTTACATGGGGGAAGGTTGAGCAAAAAAAAAAAAAAAAAAATCAAGAAATGCACAAACACATTTTCTTCTTCATGTATACTTATATTTTCAAGTTTCTATGAACAGAGAAAAATGTGAAGCTATACATACCAGCTTGTTCAATTAATTTACCTTGGAAGCAGCAAGAGAGAATGGGGCTCCTACATTGCTAGCAAAAATCTAAACTGGTGCATTGCTTTTAGAGAATATTTTAAAAAGACATTTTTAGAGCAATAAGTATCTATATACATAGTGACCTCTACTTCTGGGAATGTACCCAAAGTTAATAAATAAAAAATTTTAAAGTGTTATGCATGTGAAAAATTTTTTATTGTAAGATAATACACCATAACAGAAAAATTTAAATAGTAACAAATATCCAGCCATGGAGGAAGAATTAAGTACACTACAGTGGTTCCATCACCCAATGTCATTGTGAAGCCATTATTTAAGCCATTAAATAATATGACTATGAAAGTAAATGGAAAAATCCTTGAGTTAAAATGATAAGGCCTCAAATCCAACAGAATTTGGAATTATGTTTATACTGTGATTAAAATAATGATAAATTTTTAAAACTGCATTTAAAAATATATTTATTTATTTATTTATTTCTGGCTGTGTTGGATCTCCATTGCTGGCGCGGTGCGAGGGCTTTTCATTGTGGTGGCTTCTCTTGTTGTGGAGCACAGGCTCTAAGCGTGTGGGCTTCAGTAGTTGTGGCTTGCAGGCTCTCGAGCGCAGGCTCAGAAGTTGTGGCGCACGGGCTTAGTTGCTCCGCAGCATGCGGGATCTTCCCAGACCAGGGCTCGAACCCGTGTCCCTTGCATTGGCAGGCAGATTCTTAACCACTGTGCCACCAGGGAAGTCCCTAAAACTGCACTTTTTGAATAGAAGATATGTGAAAGAATGAAATCATTTTCTTCTCTTTTACCTTGACTTTGACTAAACATTTCAGAATCACAATTTGGCCAAACACTCAACAAACTTTTTTGATTGCCCACCTTGTATCATACAGTTTGTTGGAAATACAATGGTGAAAATGGAATATATGAGCTCTGTCCTTGTAGGGCTTATATATAGTGAAAGCCTTGTGTCACACAAATAATTACTCATATAACTATAAACTTAAAATTGAGATAAATGTTGTTAAAATAAAGCATAGGGCCTATGAAAGTGATGCCAGCGTTTAGGAGCACCTTTCAGAGGAAGTGACAAAACTAGCCAAGTTGTCAAGGTGCTGAGTCAGAGTTGGGGGATAGGGGCAACATTAATATAATGAACAGACACTTCCCTGGAGGTCCAGTGGTTAAGACTTGGCACTTCTACTGTAGGGAGCGAGGGTTTGATCTCTGGTTGGGGAACTATGATCAGGCATGCCACGGGGCACAGCCAAAAAATAAATAATAAATAAATACAATGAACACATTCCAGGCAGATTGTAAAATGTACTGGAGGGAGGGAGAAAGACAGAGAATATGATATTAAATAACAATGTAGCTGAGTCATCAAACAAGTATTTAATATGTTGTATCTTTTCTGTTTAAGAAGGAAGGAATATTATATCTCATTTTAGAAGGATTTTTTCCCCTCTAAGTTGGTAGTAGTCTCCAGGAAAAGCAGGATGATAAGGTAAAATTCCTTGGATGGAATCAAGTTTAGATTCTCTTCTATGATTTTTTTAACATCTTTATTGGAGTATAATACAATATTATTTTACAATATTTACAATATTGTGTTAGTTTCTGCTGTATAACAAAGTGAATCAGCTATATGTAGACATATATCCCCATATCCCCTTCCTAACAAATGGGACCTAATGAAACTTAAAAGCTTTTGTACAGAAAAGGAAATCATAAACAAGATGAAAAGACAACCCTCAGAATGGGAGAAAATATTTGCAAACGAAGCAACTGACAAAGGATTAATCTCCAAAATATACAAGCAGCTCATGCAGCTCAATATCAAAAAAACAAACAACCCAATACAAAAATGGGCAGAAGACCTAAATAGATATTTCTCCAAAGAAGATACACAGATTACCAATGAACACATGAAAGGATGCTCAACATCACTAATCATTAGAGAAATGCAAATCAAAACTACAATGAGGTATCGCATCACCCCGGTCAGAATGGCCATCGTCAAAAAAATCTACAGACAATAAATGCTGGAGAGGGTGTGGAGAAAAGGGAACCCTCTTGCACTGTTCGTAGGAATGTAAATTGATACAGCCACTATAGAGAACAGTATAGAAGTTCCTTAAAAATCTAAAAATAGAAGTATCATATGACCCAGCAAGCCCAGTACTGGGCATATACCCAGAGAAAACCATAATTCAAAAAGAGTCATGTACCACAATGTTCATTGCAGCACTATTTACAATAATCAGGACATGGAAGCAACCTAAGTGTACATCAACAGATGAATGGATAAAGAAGATATGGCACATATATACAATGTAATATCACTCAGCCATAAAAAGAAATGAAATTGAGTTATTTGTAGTGAGGTGGATGGACCTAGAGTCTGTCATACAGAGTGAAGTAAGTCAGAAAGAGAAAAACAAATACCATATGCTAACACATATATATGGAATCTAAAAAAAAAAAAAAAAAAGGTTCTGAAGAACCTAGGGGCAGGACAGGAATAATGATTCAGACGTAGAGAATGGACTTGAGGACACGGGGAGTGGGAAGCTTAAGCTGGGAGGAAGTGAGAGAGTGGCATGGACATACATGCACTACCAAATGTAAGATAGCTAGTGGGAAGCAGCCGCATAGCACAGGGAGATCAGCTCCGTGCTTTGTGACCACCTAGAGGGGTGGGATAGGGAGGGTGGGAGGGAGATGCAAGAGGGAAGAGATATGGGGATATGTGTATACATATAGCTGATTCACTTTGTTATATAGCAGAAACTAACACACCATTGTAAAGCAATTATATGCCAACAAAGATGTTAAAAATAAATAAATAAAAAAGAGTCAATGACTCAGCTACTTGCCTTTTTCTACATGTAAAGCTTCTAATATGCATTTGTGGCCAAAATTTTTCTTGAGAGCAGAACAGGTGAAGGACTGACTTTTCATCAGATCCTGGTCGCTCTGCAGCGGGATGTATATTTAAGAAATGCACCAGAAGGGCAAATACGATAAACCTAGGTTTGCAGCAGCCATTTCTAGGGACACCAAGTGGTAGTTGGCTCAGCTCTGAGCACATGGCGCACCAGGTTCTAGTGAGTCTGCGCACCCGCACTCCCCTCTCCCAACACCCCACTCCAGCGCAGACGCACGGGGATCCGGGATCGCGGCGCTAAGGTAGGGCCACCTGGGTCCTGGGCACCGTGCTCTCTGCATGGTGACAGCAGGGCAGGGTCTGGGGACCTGGCCCTGAAGACGCTGCCAGCAAAGATCCGCCTCCTCAGCCGGGCCTGGGCACTGGTGGGAGGACCCAGTCCGGGCGAACGCTCAGGAGCAGCACAATTGGTCACGGCAAGGACCGCCCCCCCCCACCCCCCCCACCCCCCACCCCCCCCACCCCCCCCACCCCCCACCCCCCCCACCCCCCCACCCCCCACCCCCCCCACCCCCCACCCCCCCCACCCCCCCCACCCCCACCCCCCCACCCCCCACCCCCCACCCCCCGCCTTGGCCAGGACCTGGCCCTTGGAGGGCGAAGGGACCTTGAACGAGTAAATTGAGGGGTAATGATGTCACTTTGCTTTCGGGGTTTGTTAAGCGTTAAAAGCCGCAAGGAGGGGCTTCCCTGGTGGCGCAGTGGTTGAGGGTCCGCCTGCCGATGCGGGGGACACGGGTTTGTGCCCCGGTCTGGGAAGATCCCACGTGCCGCGGAGCGGCTGGGCCCGTGAGCCATGGCCTCTGAGCTTGCGCGTCCGGAGCCTGTGCTCCGCAACGGGAGAGGCCACAGCAATGAGAGGCCCGCAAAAAGTCCCAAGGAGGAATGGAGACAGCATTCAATGCCTCCCCGCCCCCCACCCCTTTTCTTGTCTCTTTCCCTCCTTCTGCAGAGGCTGGACTCACCCACCCGCCTGCTCCACCAGTCTTTTTTTTTTTTTTTTTTTTTTTTAATTTTACTGTAGTTGATTTACAATATTGTGTTGAGTTTCAGGTGTACAGCATCTTATTGTTTTCCATTATAGGTTATTAGAAGATATTGAATTTAGTTCCCTGTGCTATAAAGTAAATCCTTGTTGTTTATCTAAAAAAAACAAAAACAAAAAAACCCTTCAGTTTCAATATCTCTATGCCTTTTTGGAAGGCATATTTTCTGTTAAATGAAGGAGAATACTTCCAGACCTAGTAAAATGTACCTGGGTTTTAAAAATTGGTGGAGAAAGATACAGTGCACTTTTTATAGGCCAATAAGTTTTGAACGTTCATAATGGAATGGATTTCCATTTTCCTGCTTTAGTTTCATAACTATTTTAGAACTGGGAATGGACTAATTAACTCTATAGGTCCCTGTCAGCCTGCAGATTTTACAGAGTCCAGGGATGCTGGTGTCTGTCACAGCACATTGATAAACAGAAATCTTTCTCAACACCCAGCAGTTCTGTGATCTTAGGCACATTTGGAAAATTCCAGTTGGCAGTAATTAGAGGACTTCTAACCTTGATTTCAGGACTTGTCAATCTTCTAGTGAACACTTCACTATGCGAAATACAAATAGATAAACATTAATGAAGATGAAACCCCATGTTGAAAACCATTTTATTGTTTTCTGGAGTAGGAATAAGAGCACAGTGGAAGCAAAGAAGATATAACAATGAGACCTCATCTGACAGCGTGACAGTTTATAAATGAAGAGGAAAAATGTAGTGTAAACAGTTTATCCCATAAAAAGGAAGGCTAAATTCTTTTTGATGGTACTTTTTTCATTCTCCAAATAAAAATCAATTGCACTGGTGTATATCCCTTTCCACCAACTATGCTCTTAGTCTCTGTTGTTATACTGAAAATGCTTAATATAAAAAGAAAGAAAAAAGCCACAATTCACACAATACAGCAAATTAATATGATTTCAAGGGTGAAGTAAATTGGAAAAATCTCATTTTCTTAAGAAAACTTTGTACCTCATAAAGCCTTTATGTGCTTTGGAGGAATGTGCCTTTGCCCTAAGGAGTTTCTGGTGCCTTGTCGTGAACATCCAGAAAGAAAGGAAGAAGAATAAAGAAGAAAACAACTTTTCTACAAAGTACAAAGGCCTAGACATTTTCATTCCATCATTTCCTCATTATTTCTTGCTTGATCAACCATTTCTCCCCAAGCAAATCCTCACTTATCTGCTTTTCTGGTGCCTCTCTGTATGCAAATTACAACCTGCTTTTAATTAGACCAAGTCACACTCACCACCTGATGATATTGGAGTGAAAATAGAAAGTACATTAAGCAGCTTCCGTGGGATTTTACATGCACTATAATGACCTTTCAGTATAAATTCTTAGCAAGGAAAGGAAGCATTTATATTTTTCATATTCTATAGGAAGTTGTTCTTCATTATAAGATGTCACTTGCAATCTGTAGTGACATTTGACTAGGGGTGTAAAAATGTCGTATTTTACCATTGACAGATCCAGTCTGTTCTCTCTCCTTGTGGGATAAGGAGCTTTTTCATGCATATACATGACAGCTCAAGATGTTCTTTCAGTTGGCTTTTCTCTCTTTCAGTTATTAAATATTCAGAATGTTCATTATGCACCAGATCCTGAATAATAAAAGATTAGTGGGAAAGCTTTCTGGCAGCTTTTATTATTATTATTAATATTAATCATGTGTGCTGCACTCATTTTTCTCTCCTTTGCAAACTCAAATGTCAATAGACTAAGCAAACTTTTCCCCCACCACCCAGCAGGTAAGGACAAACAGCTTCAGAGTGAAAACAAGAATTTTTTGAATCGCCATTTTCAAAAAAAATAAGGTTGAAGGAGAGCCCAACTTCAATGATTTCTACTTCTGAAGAGAACGATTTAGCAGGTGGAAAAATGAAAGTTCAAGAAATTTTAAAAAATATATTCCCAGTGTAACACAGGTTGGAGGTGGAAAGGACAGGACCTTTTCCCCAGTTTTATTGAGATTTAATTGACATATAACACAAGACCTTCTATTCTGAAATCCAGGTACCTCCCACTACTACACACTGCCTTGAAAGAATTAAATAAATGCCATTGCTGTGTTGGCTGCTCAATTGCAGTTGAGTTCTGAAATACCAGGAGCAACATTCAAGCTTTATGTTACTCGAGATCCAAACCATGGGAATAGCACGTAATTGAAAATGATAACTCTCTCCCTTATAGAGAATCAAAATAATATTTCACATATAGTGCACTTTTCACCAGATCAATGTTCTCACCTATGTTTTTGCTGCAGAACTTGTTCCATGCAGGTATGAATACATAAATGGAAGCTCCAAGTTAATTGTCAAGCTTCTTTGTGAGTCCATGCTGGCGGGATAGCCGGACAGCATGCAGTAACCAAAGCCCCCCAGCAGGGAGCATGAATAGCTTTCTTGATCTATACCCTTATTCCTCTGCCCTATCCTCTACATCTCCTTTTTTACATAATCATGGAGTCACAACAAACTTCTTTCTGGTCTACACTGTCATGTATTTGGTCATGTGTATATTTTGCTCATCCTGTGTTATCTACCAGAAGACTTCTTCTCATGACTCTGCATGAAGAATTTGCCCTCTTTTTCCCATTCATACTTATAGTTCACAGCTTAGATTTCGACTCCTTGGAGAAAGCACCTCTGACACCTCCCAAGTGTGTTTTGTGATCCTCCTGAGAGCTATTACCACCTTGTTCTGTAACTAGCTATCTATTAGTTCCATAAGCTACTTGAAAATGGAAATTTTATTTATTATTTTATCCCAAGCATCTAGTAGATTCTCCAGTGCCTATGGGTATGCAGTCAAGATTTTTGGAATAAATAAAAGTTAAATTCATACACAATGAAGTAGTTTATAAAGAATAAATCATTAAATTAAATAACTTAATAATTTAATAAATTAAATAACTTAATTGATTAAAAGTCAGATATAGTTAATAATAGAGGTAATAAAACTAGTAAAACCATTTTCATTCTAAATGTAGACTGAAAAAAATGTACAACCTAAAAGTTGAGAGTTATATTTTATTCGGTGGATTTTCTTAGGACTTTGAGATAACTCTCAGGGAGACAGGACTCTCAGATAGCTCTGAGGGACAGCTCCAAAGAGGTAAGGGGAGAGCCAGGATATATAGGAGTTCTGTAACAAAAGCCGGGTAGTGGGAACATCAAAATATTACTGTTAATTAAAGAAAACCAGGCATCTTAAGTTAATGAATTTAGCGCTTTTCTATGTAAGGGAAGATGCAAAGTATGGGCTCATTGAAATCATTCCTTTAATCTGCATCTCAGCTATCTAGGGCCAGTAGCTGTTTCTTTCCATTCCCAAATCTTCTCAGGGTGCACCCTTGGGGGTGAGTGCAGTGGCTGAAGTCTTGACGGTGGGCATCCTGTGTCCATCCTGAGTTCCCAGTCACCATTGTAGGCGGGGCTGTAATGGCTGATGGCTTGATGGCCGCAACATCTTTGTTTGCTGATATGACAGGTGGCATTCTCAGTCCACATAAGTCTCCCCCATTTTGTGTACTGCAGTGTGGTAGAAAAAAGCAGTGTCTTTGGAACAGCACAGAACCATTAACGGTCACTAACTTGTGATCTAACTATGTTAATTAATAGAGTCTGCCTCCTAATTTAATAAATGGAGATGACAACATCTATCTGACGGAATTAATGGAAAGACGAAATAGACCAATATATGTACATTTCCTTAGAATGCTTCATACACGCTGTTACTGACCTGTGTCTTTCACTGGTCTCTTAAATGCTGACACACTTCAGGTTCAAATCACAAGTCAGTTTCCTCTCTCAGCATGTATGCTGACCTTGGATAATTTCGTCCATCGTGTGCCTACAACAGCCATGCTTCTGGTCGTGACACCCAGATCCATTTCTGAATTTCATAACAGTGTGCCTTTCCTTGGATGTTCCAAAAGAACTTCAAACCTTTCAGGTTAGGATAGCCTAGAGGCTAAGAGTCTCTTTATCACACTCAGTGTGAATATGCATGTATGTTCTGCAAAAATGTTAGTATATTTATTCATGGGGTGCTGTCCCAGACTCTGATGGGCATGTGCTGTGATGAATGACACAGGCACTGTATGTACAATTGTGATAATAATTTTGAAAAGGCATCGTGAACTTAAGACCTTTTTATTAAGTTGTTATAGGGATTAGACAGAGTTAACACATGTGAGGTAATTAGAACTATGACTAGCACATTACGAGGAGTGAATCATTTTAGCTTTTTTTATGATATCCAAAATTGAGCTAATTCTACACCTTCCCAAAATGCCTATTTCTCATGTGTTTCTTAGCTCAGATTTTGACACAGCTATCTTTATGTTTAATTTCCAAGGCTGTTATTTCTCTATCATGATTCCTACATCTAAGTTCAGGTCACATAGCAGCTGTATTTTTTAAACACTTAAGAATTTAATGCACACATGTTAAAAAAAATCAAAGATAGACAGAAAAGTAAGAAAATGTGTTTCTCCCACCCTAGGTCTCCAGTCCCACTTTCCAGAGTCACACTTGGCAATTGTTTATCATTCTTTGTTCTATAGGTTGTCACACACACACACACGCACACAATGACTATGAATATCCCTTTCATTTTTTACTCAAGGCAGAGCATATTTCTTTTTACATGCAAAATATTGTCTTTTTTCCTTTTAGTACATGCAAGCTCCCCAGCCTTTCTGTGTCTGTCTGTGGAGTACTCCCTTGCATTTGAATACCACATTTCCTTAGCTCACCCCTCCTTCTGTGCAATTAGATTGTTTTATTCTCTGCTTTCACAAGGATATACTTTATTGAATATTCTTTCATAAAATATTTATGCACAGGTGAAAGGATACTTATAATTTTCTAGAAGTAGAACTTTATTTTCAAAGGATATACACAGTTGAAATTTTAATTGACATTGTGAAACTGTCTAACTATATTGTCCCAGTTCATGAAGTACTTATTTTCCCAAAACATCCAAATTTCGTATTTAAAAATATTTATTTTTCCACAATTAAGTAGGCAAAAATATTACATCTTTTTGCCTTTAAAATTAATTTGCATTTTTGCTATTATGCATATGTTTGTGCATCCAGTCATAGATTGTTTTTAAATGAGTTATTGACTTCTTGTTAATATAATTATGCTCATTTCTTAAATAAATTTGTACTTTCTTGTCATGTGTACTTCAATTTTTCACTAATTTATCAGTTGTCTATTACTTCTCACATGGGACTTTCATAATTTTAAATTGCCAAATTTATCTACCTTCCCCTTTGCCAACTAAAAAATGGCACTTGCCATCTTGCCTCTACAAGGATTAAATCACAAGTGGTTGCAGCCACTGACCTTCAACACACCCTGAAAGGAGTTCAGGGTGGAGATCAGGAATGAGGCACTTTGTGCTCTGGGAAAAAACTGACAGAACAGGTCTTTAGATAGATATTTTCAGGAGAAGACTTTATGAGCCCAATTATTGCATTTCCTCATATCTAGAAAAGCACTAAAATCATTCATGCTGATGTCTGCTCCTCGTAACTTGTAGTAACCTTCACGAGACTAGCAGCAACCTTCTGCAAAAAATGTGTGCTTGATGGAATGTACCCCCTTTCACTAAAATCATATATAATACTAACCTTCCCCCTTCCTCTTCCCCCTACCTATCTCAGGTAGTTTCTCAGAGCTACCTGAGATGCTATCTCCTGGGCTATTGTCCTCATTTTTCCCCAAATAAAACTTAACTCACAACTCTCATGCTGTGCTTTTTTTTAGAGCAGACATATTTTTGGCCTCTATATTTTGCATATTAATATGAAATTTATTCATTTTAATTTTAATTTCTTTATAGTAATCTTTCAAAATTTAAATCATTGAACCATCTGTAATTTATTTGTTTGTGAGAATAGAGTACAAAATCAGTTTTTCTTCCAAAATATTATCTTGTAGGTTGAATTCTCTAATTATTCTTCTTTTTCGAAACAGGTTATTGTTGCATGTTTATTTTTTACATGGACTTTTGATTGAGCTTGTTCATACTCCCCTTTTTTCCTGTGAATCTTGTTAATATGTTTATTCAAAACCCGTGGAATTCCCACAATAATTTGGAATAATTTTGATCTTTATGAGCTTGGGTGTCTAGTCAAAAAAATAATCATATTCATAGTCAAGACTTATTTAAACTCAATAGTTTTCATATTATATGGTTTTTGAAAATTGAATCTTTTACTATAACTTAAGGTTGCTGTTCTTTGCATATAAGGATGTTGTCAGATAAAAACTTTGTATCTAGTTAAACTACAAATTCTTTTTTAGTTCAATTTTAACAGCCTGCAATAAAGTATAGGGAATCAATCTAAACAGCAGGCTGACATCATAGCTAAAATTATAAGACATGTAAGGGATAGTGTCACTGTTTTCAGTCAAATGTCCCTCAAGCAGCAATGCAAATTGGTGGAACACATATGATTATATGAATCTTCAAAGACTTAGGTATTTGCATTTGTTGCAGCTAAACCCATGACAAATAACATGTACAGATTGAACTGAGTACCCACTCAATTGTTTTATATAATTCAACTTTTTATCTTGACGGTCTAATGCTTTGCAAGTGTCACAAATCCATCTCAAACCCCTCCCTGGATTTCCCTCCAGTAAGGCATTAGCTGGATCACATTTTACACTGTTTCAATCACTGTCTAGTAAATTTTCAAGATTTTTTTCTTATGAAAAAATGATGATCAGAAGATGAGAGCGCTATTGCCACTGTGATGGGGAGGAAAACCTGCCCAATTAAGCCTTCATTTAAATTTCAAATGTATTTTTTTCAAGATGGATCCTCTCACTCCTGAAGCTGAAAGAATGTAAATATTCTACAGTTCCCATGGTTCCTTCTTATTATTTTGTCTGTTTTCTTGTATTTTCAATCTATACCCTCTTTCCTAATTTATTAACATCTCTCATTTTATGTGTTTTAGTTAAACTGCTAGCAACTATTTCAACACAATATATACTTCTTTGATCATCATTGTCCAATCAACATTTTCAACTGATAAATTTGTAATTTCTTGGGATATCATTATATCATCATCATAACTTTTAAAAATATAATCATCTTTTTTCTTTCATTTATTTTTTTAAACATAAAAATTCAGGCTTGTTGCATATTATTGTTGCCTTTCTTCCTGTTAGCATTTTTATGATATGTATTTTCTCATTATTTTTTCTTCAGTGGTTCTGGCAACTTCACCATGGTATATCTAAACGTTTGTTGAACTTCAGTATTTTTCTCTCTGGGAACCAATCTTTTCATTCTACTTCTTGCTGTATATTTTTCTTTATTTAAAAAAAAACTCCTTTTATTACATATCTGACTATCTTTTTTTTCTTGCATCTATATTATCTTTCCTTCTAGAGTCACTCACTTGAAGATTTTATATATCTTCTTGCTCCTTCCCTGCTACCACTTAAGCCATTCTCCTTACTGGATCAAGAATGATCTAAGATATAAACATAAATCACAGACTGGGAACAGAGGTAACTCAATTTGAATGAAGTGAAATAGGGGTATTGGAAGCTAGCAAGGAAGAGGTAATAAAAATATTCTAAAATCCTTTGAATTCTGGACCAAAATGTTTTCAATTTATGTAATGGTTATGGAAACCATCGGGAAGTTTTGATTAGGGAGTGTGATCCAAGCAAGACTTTAGACAGAGCAATGTGGTGGCAGTGTGGAGGAGGAGCAAAGATCCAGAGACAGGAAGAGGGAGAGACATGGTCAGAATATGCAAAGATGTAGAAAAATAAATAGTATTTGGAAGAGCCAAATCAATCCGAAAGCCTGCCTTTGTGGATGTCTGTTTGAAAATTGCAGACAAAAGTTCCCATGGAAAAACAAAACTCTGACTCAACTTGAATAAGTATTTCATTGTTTATTTATTCACCTAATACACATGATAAGAAAGCTCCACGTTCTATGGAAAAAATTAAAAACCCAGCATTTCACTCTGTTTTGGCTAGTAAGTTCTTTGTTATAACTAAGTATAGTTGATTTACAACGTATTAGCTTCAGGTGTATAACATAGTGATGCAATATTTTTATAGATTATACTCCATTCAAAGTTATTCCAAAATAACGGCTATATTTCCCTGTGCTGTACAACAGATCCTTGTTGTTTATCTGTTTTATACATAGTAGTTTGTACCTCTTAATTCTCTACCCCTGTCTTGCCCCTCCCTCCTTTCCTCTCCCTACTGGTAGCCACTAGTTTGTTCTCTAGATCTGTGAGTCTGTTTCTTTATATATATTTGTTCATTTTATTTTTTAGGTTTCACATATGTTATAACATAGACTATTTGACCTTCTCTGTCTGGCATGTAGATGTGTCTAACAGGCACATAAAAAGATGCTCAAAAAAAAAAAAAAAAAAAAAAAAAAAAGATGCTCAACATCGCTAATCATCAGAGAAATGCAAATCAAAACCACAATGAGATATCACCTTATACCTGCCAGAATGGCTATCATCAAAAAGATCACAAATAACAAGTGTTGGCTAATAACCTCATCATAAATTGGTAACTGAAAGAAAAGTATTCACTTAATTTTTGCAAACCTCATGAATTGGGTTGAAAAGCTCGTTGAAATAAAGGAAGAAAAGAAAAAAATGGTTACTTTGAACAGATTTTCTTTTTCATTTTTATGACAGTCCAATACACAGACTCTGAAATATCAAACTTTTCTTTTCTCTTTCTTTTAGGAGGACATAACAAGACCTATAAATTAGGACCCAGCAGTGACTTTGTAATTGAAAACCTGTGTTTTGAGTTCTGTCTCTCCTACTTCTAACTCTACAACCTGGTTCAATTTATTTAGAACTTTTCTTAAATAAAATTTTTAAATAAAAGTTAATTATATGTACCATCTGTACAATACAGGCTTATTTTATTGGTTAATTAAATTAAATTTAGCAAAATTTAATTAAGTACAGAGGAATGCAATAAACAAACATTTATTGAGAACCTAATGGTTAAAAGATTTGTAAATTTAAATAAAAAGTCACACTCATTACTATCACAGCCACCAATCTCACACTCTCTTATCTGGATGAAACAGGGTTAACAAACTGATTTTCATGAATAACTTATCATTTTACTGTGATGCTGGATCATGTAGAACTGTCTTTAAGCTTGGATGCTAACTTACATTTATAAACGCAAACTCAAGAGTTCTCCCAAGAGAATGAACTAGGCGTGTACATGTAAATCAATTAATTTACTATGAGTAATGTAACTGTCAATTGTTTAGAAGAATCCTTATCAGAAATCTTTCTTCTTTAAGGGAGAAAAGTAAGAAAACTGCTTAGGAAGCTACATAATATGAAGATACTAGGTAAAAATGAAATCAAAAGAGAATTACTGATATATCTCATGAATTTAAAAGCATTTTAATGCCTTTAGTTTTGCCAGGAAAACTAGAATGCAAAAAAGGTGATTGGCCATCTGACCATTTCTGTAGAGTTTTGACTATTTACAGTCCATCACAAAGGTCTGCAATATTTAGTGATTTGGCACTTTTCTTAGCCTGGAATTTTTCTCTCTAATACTGACAAAGAGATATGTTTTAATAATGACTTAATAGCAAAGCATAGTCATATAGTAGTTACACATATGCTTTGATGTCCAACAGACATTAAATTGTTAGAATATAGAATTTGGTAACTGGAAGATTTTAGATAAGTTTCTTAATGTCTCTGAGCTTCAGTTTTCCCATTTATAAACTGGGAAATAATGGAAAGCTTCAGTCTAGTTTCTGGTCAGTTTTCAATGATACACAGCTCTTTAAATTTTAAGCATTTGTTTAGCACATAGTAAGGGCTCAATATGGTGACTGACTGCGTGGTTGTCTGTGAAGCCAAAACAGTAGCAAACATGCTTAAAAGTAGAACATATGACCTGAAAGAACAAGGCCAGCTCATCACAGTGAACAAGACATAGAATTCTCTTTAAAGGGCTTGCACTCATAGACGTGTAGTTCTGGAATTTGAAAATGACTTGTAACTTATCAAATTAGCTCTGGGATACAAAAGATTTTTTTTGTTTTTTTGTAATTTATACATATCTTTGTATGCAGCTGTAAAGTGAGTCAGTTCAATTCATTAAGCATCAAGCATCCTGCTATCTACCTTGCTGACTACAAAAGTTAACAAGACAACACCTCTGCCTTGAATACAGAACTCTCATCAGAAATGATGATAATACACGGTTCTATTGCAATAACCAGAGCAAGGACAGGATTTTTTTGCCAAAGGAACACTGGAAAAATCCTGTGAGAGGAAGTAATGCAAACATACCATTCAATGAGTTTAAATGAACTAAAAGAATATCCAGAGCAGAAAAACTAGGAGACATTATTACATGAGAAGGCAAGGAGGTCTGAAATCTCCTGTTGTGTAGACTCATGTCTGACACTCAGTTTGTTGGGTGGGATGCATTGTGAAGTGGCGAGGTCCTGAAGAGCCTCTGATACCAAATGAAGGAGTTTTGTAATTATAATAAAGACAAAGAAGAGCACCTGAAAAATATTAACAATGTGGTGATATTAAGTAGCAGTGTACAGAAAAACAAAAAAGGCCCTCCTAGCTTTGGAGGGAAAACATCAGAGAGAGGAGTGATACTGGAGACTGGGAGAACATGTGGGACAGGAGGAATGATGAGTAGAATCTGGGAACCATAATGTACCCAGCACACTAACAGAACAAGTTCTAAAGATCACACAATGTGTCACTTTATGAAGCGTTCTTCTCATTGTGACCATAGGGACATTTTTTTCCCTGTAAGTCCTGTAATATACTGTTTATGTTTAATGGAAAGAAACAGGAAATAAGAATTAGGAAGTATGAGGTTCAGTCCTCAGATCCTGACTAATACCCTTGGGAATGTCACCATAGCTGTCAAGTAAGAATGATAATCATATCATTCTTCAACCTACTTGAACAAAAGAACACACACCATCCTCATCTAAAAGAGATAAAAAGAAATGAAAGGAATTCTATTATTTAAAAAAGCAGTGCACAAATGCAAGGAGTAATTACTGTCATCAAATATTGTACGAATCACCTAAAAGTTTCACCTTCTTGGAACATAACATCAATGTGTTTAAATGTACTTGGAGGTGTACCCACACATAATGATCAAGAAAATTGAAATAAAAGAAAACAAACATACACAGACATGCAAACAATCAAACAAATAAAAACCCCAGGGTAGTCCAACTAGGTATTATGGAAAAAGAAAATAGATGTATTTCTAATGTACCACAATGTTCACTGCAGCACTATTTACAATAGCCAGGACATGGAAGCAACATAAATGTCCATTGAAAGATGAATGGATAAAGAAGATGTGGCACATATATACAATGGAATATTACTCAGCCCTAAAAGGAACAAGACTGAGTTATTTGTAGTGAGGTGGATGGACCTAGAGTCTGTCATACAGAGTGAAGTAAGTCAGAAAGAGAAAGACAAATACCGTATGCTAATACATATATATGGAATCTATGAAAAATAAAAAATAAAAAGGTCATGAAGAACCTGGGGCAAGACGGGAATAAAGACACAGACCTACTAGAGAATGGACTTGAGGATACGGGGAGGGGGAAGGGTAGGCTGGCACAAAGTGAGAGAGTAACATTGGCATATATATACACTACCAAATACAAAATGGATGGCTAGTGGGAAGCTGTTGCATAGAACAGGGAAATCAACTTGATGCTTTGTGACGACATGGAGGGGTGGGTTAGAAAGGATGTCGGGGGAGGCTCAGGAGGGAAAGGATATGAGGATTATATGTATATGTATAGCTGATTCACTTTGTTGTACAGCAGAAACTAACACAACATTGTAAAGTAATTATACTCCAATAAAGATATAAAAAAATGTATTTCTAAAATGAGGGGAAAATGGGCAAAGGTATTCCCAATTACATTATTTCTAATCTTCTTAAAGTAGCAATGATCTGCATGTGGTTAATCACTTCCACGCATCTATACATATGCATATGGATTGATTGACACTCCAGATTCTGGAATTAGGCAACTGCCACTGAGTCCTGATAAGACTATAGAGATCATTAAAAAAATATGTGTGATCCTGAGTGTATCTGATCTCCCTTTCAAGCCTAAGGAAACTTTGGTTTTCTCACCTGAAAAATAAATATAAGGAAACTTCTTTCCTTGTAGAGTTAGGAGGATTAAATGAGATAACGCATGCATAAATCTCACCCAGGGTGAGCAATTAATATAGTTGTTATTATTATCATAATTAGTTTCATGTTATTTAACTGTCAAATATCAAGCAGGTAATGAACATAGCAAGAGAAATATCAAGAGAGAAATGAAGCTCAGGATCACCAAATAGTTTATTCAAGCTTGCATAGATGAGCTCAGATGAAAAATCACTGCTCTGATTCTACATCCAAAGTTGCTACTGCCCTTTTAGATAAACCCAGGCCGTTGAAGAGGTGGGGTCATCTGCTTCCAATAGAATGACTCCTTAATATAGCGTATGTGTTCCAATAGGGAACATGCGGATTTTCATGAAAAATGTCAAGGCTTATCTTCCTACATGCCAGCCAATTGGTCAGTGTTTCTTATTTTGCTATGTCAAAACATCTTGGGATGTCTTATTTCATTTCACCTGACTCTAAAACACAAATGTGCATTCTATAATAAGTTTTCCTTCGTCTTACAGAGAGAAAATACCACATGAATCTAAAAATCAAAACACAAACATGAGTGTAGGGAAGAAAATGCCATGCCCTGACTTACAGAAATAGGCTTTGGAGTATGTGAGGCAAAAATTACTCTAAATTCTAAGATTAATGTAGTAAAAATGAGATCGATCCTCTTTATTAATAAAGCTGAAAATCTTCTTGTATTCCTTGAGCACAAATGAAATATGCAGGACAATTCTCCTTTTGCTTTCCCCATGCAATCCGGGCATTGTTGGGGAATCAAAGCTGGGAATGATATAGACAGTAAGATAACAAGAAACCCCATTCATCACTGTGACAGGCGTTTCACTTTGTGTGCAAATTTCCAGTGATAGAGTAGGCTGTCTCTCTCTCTTCTCAGTCTTATAACTAATGCTTCAACTGAACTAAAGTTCTTGTTTTTTGTAATCAAGTTTCAGGGAGCCACATTGCTATTCATGTAGTCTAGAGAAGGTAAGGTTACCAATTCAGTAATGTAATTTTATTGTAACCAAAAGTAAGTGGGCAAAGCACCCCAGTGGACTATTTGAACATTTCATTGTTAGAATCTAGCATCTATTTATTAGCATGTAAAGTATGTTGATCCATAAACACATGTGAATACACACATATGTACATACTTATGCATATTAGACCAACATTGACTATTTGAAAAGGGTAGTGTCATCCAATAAAACTTCCTGATACAATGGAAATGTTTTGTATCTGCACTACTGAATATAGTAGCCATAGTGGCTATAGAACATTGATACAGGGCTAGCGTGACTACAGAACTGTATTTTTAAGTTTACCTAATTTACCTAATTTAAGTTTAAATAGGCCCTGTGGCTAGTGGCTACCATACTGCTCAGTGCATTTCTAGCGAAATCACTAATTCCTCAAATTAGACTTCCTCTTTGTATAGAGTTGTGTATGTCCTCTGATATTCTTATAATTAATGTTTAGTTTTAATGCAAAAGTCAGTAAATACATTGCATATTTACCAGTGGATATACTCATGTGTAGAAAGGATCATATCAAATTGAGGGTTATATTTGATCACATCAAATTGCTGATTATTGTTCTGCTTCTTTGATGATCCATAACTTTTCAATAAAGAAAGTCAAATTTTTTTAGAATTATTTAACTCCTTATGGAGAACTCATATAAAACTTTTGAAAATTTAACTTCTTAAATGAGAATCTGAATAGTGAGTTTTAAAAGGAGATATATTTTCTTTTTTTTTTAACATCTTTATTGGAGTATAATTGCTTTACAATCGTGTGTTAGTTTCTGCTTTACAACAAAGTGAATCAGTTATACATATACATATGTTCCCATATCTCTTCCCTCTTGCGTCTCACTCCCTCCCACCCTCCCTATCCCACCCCTCTAGGTGGTCACAAAGCACCGAGCTGATCTCCCTGTGCTATGTGGCTGCTTCCCACTAGCTATCTATTTTACATTTGGTAGTATATATATGCCCATGCCACTCTCTCACTTTGTCAAAAGGAGATATATTTTCATCACATTAAATGACATGCAGAAACTGTAATAGGCCTGGGATTTTCAATGTCTAATACACACCCGCATCAGCACTCTGGTTTTACTGGCTCATATTTACTACTTGATTTTTCTTTCGGCTTTAACCCTCTGGAAGGAACACTGAATCGCCGAATTCTCACTGGTGATGGCATTTCAATTATGTAGGCTGCAAACATATTTAATCAGTGTTAACAGTATCAGTAATACCCTCAAGGTCTGTCATTTATATGCATTTTAATATCTAAATATTCACTTCCAAATACAGGTAAGCTTCTAAATAATGTATAACTCAAAATAAAAATTTCCATTTCTGTCTTATTTGTTGGCATTGTATCACTCATATTTACTATTTCAAGAGTAAAATCCACTTTAATAATGTATTGTTATTAAAGCCGCTAATTTCACACAGTTATTAACAGATTTTATATAAGTGTAGTAGGTTGAATAGTGACCCCTCCCTCCTATAATTAACACCCACCTGGAACTTCAGAATGTGACTTTATGTGGAAATTAGGTCTTTGCAGATGTAATTAAGGATCAAGATTAGATTATGGCATGTTAGGGTGAGTCTTAAATTAATGAAAGTGTTATTATAGGAAACAGAAAAGGACAAAGAGTTATACAGAGAAAAAAGTGATGTGACCATGGAGGCTGAGACTGGAGTGAGTGATTCGTCTAGAGGCCAAGGAACAGCGTCTAGACGCTGAGCCTGCGCGTCCGGAGCCTGTGCTCCGCAACGGGAGAGGCCCCAACAGTGAGA
Organism: Orcinus orca; assembly: GCF_937001465.1. NCBI lineage: Eukaryota > Metazoa > Chordata > Mammalia > Artiodactyla > Delphinidae > Orcinus > Orcinus orca. The sequence goes on along the minus strand of NC_064565.1, from coordinate 13,590,137 downwards.
GGCCCGTGTACCGCAAAAAAAAAAAAAAAAATTATTTAATTTTCACTTAAAGGTTAGGTGAATTTTACTTGATTTTTATTATAAACTATAGTAATTGTACTATATCAGAGATATTAAACAAAATATGAGTAAATGAATACATATCCTAGGAATAGTTGGGAAGTTGCTTTACAAAATAAAGAAATACATTTTTTGATGTTAGCTGGGTGTTTGGTCACTTAATTCTTTACACCAAAGGTGAAGTTAAGGACCAGAATTTGATATTATTAATATATAAACATATATATATGATGATATAGATAGATACATATTCTGTAAATATGGTACCTTGGTCTACAATATCTGGACTGACTCTAACTGTTTCTGTAAGGACATTTGTGGGAGTTTCTAGCTCAATATTTGTAAAGCTGAAATCCATTTAACTGATAGCCCCACAGGTGAAAAATACAAAACAAACAAAATAATAATAATGCATTCTAAAGTAAAACATATTTCTGCATCTAGAACCAGAAAACTAATGACAGCTTTTAGACTATTAGTACCCCGTTTAGGAAAAAAAAGAAAGACTCAGCTCCTCAGGGCAACCAGTTTTATAACATAAAGTATAAATAAAAACAGTTAAACAATTGTACAATAAGACAGTACATATCTTCTTCTCCCAAATTTAGGAAATATCTATGGACCAATCATACGCTAAATCTTTTTGTAGCCCACACGTATTGGATTGACAGAAATAAAACAGTACAGCCTAGAGGCATTGCTTGAGGAGGGCTGTTTGATGGAGTTTCTCAGAAATGTTCAGGTTATCTGTGTTTTACTCAATGGGGAAGTCATTTTCAATTTAACCTGCAAGAAGGTAGAGTTTTTATTTCAAAGCATTCCTTTAAAAATCCCAGTAATTGCCACAGCTGGAAGAGAATTTTTGACTTGTGAAGAAGAGAGGTATATTAACATTAGAATGGGAGAGGGTTGGAGGGTTAGAGCCATGGATAGCAAATGATAACACTTCAAAGAGAAGCCAAGCTTTGTAGAAATCATTCAAAGAGATTTGTTTTCAAGGTTGTATAGTGAGTAAGCAAACAAATATAATAGAACACAAGAGGGATCACTGGTTAAAATTACGTATATAGAACCTATCTGTGCCCTAAATATTTTTTACCAATTACCAAAAATATTATTTTACCAAAACATGCAATCTTGATCATAGGACCAAGACTTTTTCTTTAATATAAGTGCTTGATTAGGTTGCAAATTTCTTTTTTTGCATAAATTGTGAATCTACAATAGCTTCTGCTAGTTTCGGTTTTGTTTTATTTAAAGTAGGAGCATAAATTTGAGGCAAAGAATGCAGAATTTTTATTTTATTTTATTTTATTTTAATTTTTTGGCTGTGTTGGGTCTTCATTCCTGCACGTGGGCTTTCTCTAGTTGCAGCGAGTGGGGGCCACTCTTCGTTGCGGTGTGCGGGCTTTTCATTGCGGTGGCTTCTCTTGTTGCGGGTGATGGGTTCTAGGCGCACGGGCTTCAGTAGTTTCAGCACACAGGCTCAGTAGTTGTGGGGCACAGGCTTAGTTGCTCTGCTATCAAACCCGTGTCCCCTGCATTGGCAGAAGGATTCTTAACCACTGCGCTACAGGGAAGTCCCCAGAATTTTTATTTTAAGATAATTCCCCCTGTTATTTTTATCTCATCCACACCTAATTGATTTATGTTTTTATGTAAATACATCTTTATGCTTTCCAAAATATATTGCTTATATTTTATGGAACAAATACCATTTTTCAGGCTTGTGTTAATTGGTTTACCTGATAATTAAATTATGTTATTGTATTAACACATAAAATTAGAATAAATAGGTTTTGAGAACAAACTAAACTGACTCTTGGTAAACACACCACATAAAGAGCAAAAGTCTGAAGTCAAGGCTGCTCAATACTGCATGTCATGAACATTTACTAGTATGTAAAATAGATATCATCCAAGAACACGTAAATCACACTGATAACTGGAAAGAAAGGATATAAAGGCTGAGAATTGCATAGGTCCCTGTCATGGCCTGTGCATGGGCCTCTGCAGCTTCTGAGAACTACAAGTGTCTCAGTTTCTCAGCTAAAACAGGTATTCTTTCTTGTTTAGGTTTTCCTTAAAAAGAGTGAGACACTTTATATTATGGATTCTCAAAAAAACAATGCTTCCCTCTCCCCAAAATATGGCTTGTATGGCAACATATAGGGAGAATAACCTTAAAATGGCAACATATAGGGAGAATAACCTACAACTATAATGTTAGGCCATTTAAAAAATGCGATGACGTGTCTTCTTCTCAATAGCATAAAAATACCCATTCTAACCAAATTAATACATACATTTAAAGAATTTGAAAGTTGCCCTACCAGATTTCACAACTTATTATAAAGCTCTATTAATTAAAATAGCATGGTAGTAGAGTTAGAATATATTAATAATCCAGTAGAATAGAATAAAGTAGAAAAAGAGCTCTTAAATGGAATCCTCATATATGAGTGAAATGGCAAAATTAATTAGAGAAAACATAATTTAGTAAATTATGGTGAAGCAACAGTTAATACACAGAGAAGAAAAATAAATTAAATCCCAAATATCCCTATCCTACTTCTGCTCCATGGCCCAGCCTGTGCATACACACACACACATGCCAATTCCAAGTGAATAAAAACAATAAATGACGAAAACAAATCTTTTATATAGTTAAATAACATGAAGGATCACATGTTTATAACATGGTATAGGGAATATCTCTCTAAAAAGCACACACACAAAAATACCCTGATAAGTTTGACTACACTAAAATTTAAAACTTTGGACCAATAAAAGTCACTATGAGAAAAAAATTTAAACAACAAGCCACAGCCTGAGAGATGATATTTGGAATGTATATTTCTCTTAGTGGTTGAGTATCAAAAAATATAAATAACTCATAAAAATCAGGAAAGACAAGCAATCTAATAGAAAAATTGACAATGACTTTAAACAGGCAATTCAGAAAGGAGGAAACCAAGATAGTCAATAAGCATTTGAAAAGATGGTCAACCTCAGCAGTAATCAGATAAATACCTAATAAAACTATAATGAGATGCAATTCCATGTCCATTACACTGGCAAGGTTTAAGAAGGTTGACAACACCACCAGTGAGAAGATAGTACAGTAGGCACTGTTGTGTGAATATAAATTTATGCAACCACTTTGTAGAGCAATTTGGCAATATAAAGTAAAATTCAATATACATTCCCTTTGAGTCAACAACTTTTTCTTCTTTTTCTCTATAAACCATAGAGACTTTTTTGCTCACATGTTCAGGAAAATATATAACGAATGTTTCTAGCAACTTGGGTGTCATAGACAAAGGCTGAGAAAACTTCAGTGCTCATGCAGGAAAGACTGAATAAATACAGAATGATATGTTTTCAAATATGAAAAACCGTAGGGTAACCATAACTAATGAAATAGAAAATTGGGTCTCAACATGGGTAATCTTTGAAAATATAATTTTAAGAAAATGAAAGCAGTTAATTGATGACAGAATATAGTACCATTTGTTTAACACTTTAAAACCTTCCAAACAATATATTCCTTGGAAAACACAGACTTAGCAAATATTTATTTAGATGTGTAGGAATTATAATTACCCAATTTGATACATGGGCTACTTTGAAGAAATCAAAAGGTGAATGGTCTTCAGGAGGTGTACATGAGAGGCTTCAGTCAATTGTCATATAGTTGTTTCTTTTTTAAACCCCAGATTCAAATTTTAAAAGGGAAAAATATTTAAGTAAATCCACCTCCCACTCTCAGAGTGCAATCCCTTAATCGTGATAATTCCTTGGGTATACTTTCTAAGTTAAGCATATGTAAGTATATGTAATAGAACATTGCATGGAAGCTTGGGTATGCATTCCATCCTCTACTGCTCTGGGATCTTGCTCAGAAGCCAGAATGGTGCCAGTGAATTCATGGGCTAGAAGTTTCTGCACACAGCGTGCACCAGCCAGCAAGTGAGGGACACCTCCTCTGCTCTATTTGAGTTCCTTTTGTTCTCATCTGTCTCTTTTCCACCTGCTCAGTGTAGGCATAACCAACTTCACATAGAGTAAAACCTTTAGCTTATTTTCTAGGCCATCACAGCACCCTCTTGCTTCCTGCTCTGTATCTTTTCTGTGGACGTCTTTGCTTGGAAAACCCAATTGTTTCCCCTGAATTAAAGCCCCATATTGAAAGTTGTGACCAACTGGGCACTGAAGGTCCTGAAAAGCATACCGTATGCTTTTTTTTTTATCATTTATTTCCAAGGGATAGAGCAACTAGTAGCATGTAGTGGTGGTAAACTCTGTTATGAATCCTTGTATTAATTCCCCCCTCCTTTTTCCTTTTCTCCTCTTGTCTCCCAAATCCAGCTCCTTGGAACACCAACCGATACAATACTTGCACATAGCCTATGTTTCATGCTCTTCTTTCTGGAGAACTGAGGTTAACATAGAAAAATGATAAGATAAAACAGATGTGAAATTTCACAGCCAAATAGCCAATGCAGATTCTACAGGAGGAAATATCTCCTAGAAACAGATCTTCAATTCTTGTGCCTTAAACTAGATCAGGGATATAAAACATACTGAGAGTGTGGAAAAGATTTTTGAAGAGAGAGATACTATCTTGCTCTCTCCAGAGGAGAGTTTTTGGAGGTGATCCTCCCTTCTAAGCTTAGAGACTTGAAACTTAAATATACCCCTCTGAGCATATGTCATGTGTTTCTATGCAGTTTTGTGACATCATAACCTGGACCTGACTCTTCCCCAGAGAAATATAGAAAGTGAGAGACCCACTGAGTGCCCTCAGCTTTAGTGATGGAGCCAGGAGAGATCCCAGAATTAAAATCTGGTTGTATTCCAAGGATTTCTGTTGGACTAAAGATGCAGGAGTCTCCCCAGGGGACCAGAGATGTGCCATGAGAAAGAGATCAAAGCCAGAGACATAGAAAGTGTACAAGCAAATTGCATGGAGTCCTTACAGACCCTATCAAATATGGCTCCTAGAGAAGTAGAATGACAACAATGAAAAGGTCCAAGTTAAGCATCAGTAACAAAGGAAGAAACTAGAGATACAACCACCTGAAAGAGAAATACATGCACCAGCACAGAGGAGAGGATCCCAGCTGTGAACTTTTTCAAAACAGCCCCTTACAGGAAAGTCCTTTTTAAAGCTTTCTCACATCAAAAGAGCATGGAGCTGGATTACTATGGTACCAAAGAGGACACATTTCTTCCCTTGCCTTCCGTCCTCACAGCCAACCTGGAGAAAATGGCCAGAAAAATGCTAAAATTTGAGTGGTGATGGTCCTTGGGTTTTGTTGACATTTACAAAGACAATTTTTTAGAGTTGTACACCAGACAGTCCAGACTCTGCAAGGAGGCTTGATTTGCACTTCAATTTTGTTTTTACATAAGAATGAGAACATTTGCCTGAGAATGAGAAAAATTAAATGTCACAGGACAGAGGGAACTTTATCTAAGGGTATTGTGAGAGATTATTCTCAAAAGGGAAATAGTGAGAGGAAAAGCTGGAAAATTAAAACCATTTATAGTGCAATGTGTGTCTATGTACATATGTATACATACATGGATATACATATATATACATATATGTATATATATATATAAAATGAGAAGGCACCGTGTGAGATATATATATATATATATATATATATTTGTATTTATGTATATATATATATATATATATATATATGTATGTAGAGAGAATTCTCCCAATATTAGCACATTTACATTTATCTTATACTAAATTTTTGTATAATTATTACATAACAAATATATTACTTCACAACCATTATAGAAACTGTTTCAAACAGAATGGATTAAAAATAAAGCCATGTTTGGCACTTCCGTGGTGGTCCAGTGGTTAAGACTCCACACTTCCACTGCAGGGGGCAGGGTTTTGATCCCTGGTTGTGGAACAAAGATCCCACATGCAGTGTGGTGGGTCCAAAAAAATAAAATAAAATAAAGCCACCTTTGATTAACTACAATTCTCTTTCCATCCTTAGAGCAACAGTGTTAGTTTTGTTGTGTGTCTTAGTAAAAAGAATATATATATATATATATGTATATATATATATATATATGCATATATATAGCTTTCACTTCTTTTCTTTTACCAAAATGGTATCATATTTTTTATTAATAACTTTAATTATTTTTACATAAAGATATGATGGATGGAACATTATAAGCTAGTCATTACATAGTTATAGGCCTGACTTATTATTTTAATCAATAATATTTTATTCCATAGTATAAATGGCTCATGGTTGATTTATACAATCCATTTTACAATGAAGTTCTAAACTTTAACTTTACACCTACCAGATCTCTGGTCAACGTTCAAAAATATTTATTGATTTGATTGACACTTTCAGCCAAGGATAATTTTTTTTGAACATTATTTTATTTTATTTTTATACAATGGGGACTAATTAATGAACTATCTTATAAAAATTAGTGTATATAGGTCAATCCCAATCTCCCAATTCTTCCCACCACCACTACCCCCCCCCCCCGCTTTCTGCCCTTGGTGTCCATACGTTTGTTCTCTACATCTGTGTCTCTATTTCTGCCTTGTAAACCAGTTCATCTGTACCATTTCTCTTGATTCCACATATATGCATTAATAAACTGTATCTGTTTTTCTCTTTCTGACTTACTTCACTCTGTATGACAGTCTCTAGGTCCATCCACGTCTCTACAAATGACCCAATTTCGTTCCTTTTCATGGTTGAGTAATATTCTATTGGGTATATGTACCACATCTTCTTTAGACATTCTTCTGTTGATGGGCATTTAGGTTGCTTCCGTGTCCTGGCTATTGCAAGTAGTGTTCCAATGAACATTGAGGTGCATATGTCTTTTTGAATTATGGTTTTCTCTGGGTATATGCCCAGGAGTGGGATTCCTGGGTTATATGGCAATTCTATTTTTAGTTTTTTAAGGAACCTCCATACTGTTCTGCATAGTGTCTGTATCAATTTACATTCACACCATCATCATAAGATGGTTCCCTTTTCTCCACACCCTCTCCAGCATTTGTTGTTTGTAGATTTTCTGATTGTGCCCATTCTAACTGGAGTGAAGTGATACCTCATTGCAGTTTTGATTTGCATTTTTCTAATAAATAGTGATATTGAGCAGCTTTTCATGTGTTTGTTGGCCATCTGTATGTCTTCATTGGAGAAATGTCTATTTAGATCTTCTGCCTAGTTTTGGATTGGGTTGTTTATTCTGTTTAATATTGAGCTGCATGAGCTTTTTATATATTTTGGAGATTAATCCTTTGTCTGTTGATTCATTTGCAAATATTTTCTCCCACTCTAAGGATTGTCTTTTCATTTTGTTTGTATTTTCCTTTGCTGTGCAAAAGCTTGTAAGTTTCATTAGGTCCCATTTGTTTAGTTTTGTTTTTATTTCCATTATTCTAGGAGGTGGGTCAAAAAAGATCTTGCTGTGATTTATGTCAAAGAGTGTTCTTCCTAGGTCTTCCTCTAAGTGTTTTATAGTGTCCAGTCTTATATTTAGGTCTTTAATCCATTTTGAGTTTACTTTTGTTTAAGGTGTTAGGGAGTGTTCTAATTTCATTCTTTTACATGTAGCTGTCCAGTTATCCCAGCACAATTTATTGAAGAGACTGTTTTTTCTCCATTGTATATCCTTGCCTCCTTTGTCATAGATTAGTTGACCACAGGTGCATGGGTTTATCTCTGGGCTTTCTGTCCTGTTCCATTGATCTATATTTCTGTTTTTGTGCCAGTACCATATTGTCTTGATTACTGTACCTTTGTAGTATAGTCTGAAATTAGGGTGTCTGGTTCCTCCAGGTCCATTTTTTTCTCTCAATATTGCTTTAGCTATTCGGGGACTTTGTGTCTCCATACAAATTTTAAGAATTTTTGTTCTAATTCTGTGAAAAAATGCCATTGGTAATTTGATAGGGATTGCATTGAATCTGCAGACTGCTTTGTGTAGTACAGTCATTTTCACAATATTGATTCTTCCAGTTGAAGAACATGGTATATCTCTCCATCTGTTTAGGTCAACTTTGATTTCTTTCATCAGTGTCTTATAGTTTTCTGAGTACAGGACTTTTACCTCTTTAGGTAGGTTTATTCCTAGGTATTTTATTCTTTTTGTTGCAGTGGAGAATGGTATTCTTTCCTTCATTTCTCTTTCTGATCTTTCAATGTTAGTGTATAGGAATGCAAGAGATTTCTGTGCATTAATATTGTATCCTGCAACTTTACCAAATTCATTGACTAGCTCTAATAGTTGTCTGGTGGCATTGTTAGGATTTTCTATGTATAGTATCATGTCATCTGCAAACAGTGACAGTTTTACATATTCTTTTCCAATTTCTAGTCCTTTTATTTTTTTTTTTTTTCTACTCTGATGCCATGTCTAGGACTTCCAAAACTATGTTGAATAAAAGTTTGTGAGAGTGGACATCATTGTCTTGTTCCTGTTCTTAGAGGAAATGCTTTCAGGTTTTCACCATTGAGAATGATGTTTGCTGTGGGTTTGTCATATATGGCCTTTATTATGTTGAGGTAGGTTCCCTCTATGCCCACGTTCAGGAGAGTTTTTATCAAAACAGGTGTTGAATTTTGTCAAAAGCTTTTTCTCCATCTATTGAGATGATCATATGGTTTTTTTCCTTCAATTTGTTAATATGGTGCATCACATTGATTGATTTGTGTATATTGAACAATACTTGTGTCCCTGGGATATATCCCACTTGCTCATGGTGTATGATCCTTTTAATGTGTTCTTGGATTCTGTTTGCTAGTATTTTGTTGATGATTTTTGCATCTATATTCATCAGTGATATTGGTCTGTAATTTTCTTTTTTTGTCGTATCTTTGTCTGCTTTTGATATCAAGGTGATTGTGACCTCATAGCATGAGTTTGGGAGTGTTCCTTCCTCTGTAATTTTTTGGAAGAGTTTGAGAAGGATGGGTGTTAGCTCTTCTCTAAATGTTTGATAGAGTTCACCTTGAAGCCATTGGGTCCTGGACTTTTTGTTTGTTGGAAGATTTTTAATCATAGATTTAATTTCATTACTTGTGATTAGTCTGCTCATATTTTCTATTTCTTTCTGGTTCAGTCATGGAAGTTTATACCTTTCTAAGACTTTGTCCATTTCTTCCAGGTTGTCCACTTTATTGGCATAGAATTCCTTGTACTTGTCTCTTATGGTGCTTTGTATTTCTGCAGTGTCTGTTGTAACTTCTCATTTTTCATTTCTAATTATATTGGTTTGAGTCCTCTCCCTGCTTTTCTTGATGAGTTTGCCTAAGGGTTTATCATTTTTGTTTATCTTCTCAAAGAACCAGCTTTTGGTTTTATTGATCTTTGTTATTGTTTTCTTTGTCTCTATTTCATTTATTTCTGCTCTGATCTTTATGATTTCTTTCCTTCTACTAAATTTGGGTTTTGTTTGTTCTTCTTTCTCTAGTTCCTTTAGGTGAAAGGTTAGATTTTTTTTTGTTTTAGTTTTTTCGTGGTACGTGGGCCTCTCACTGCTGTGGCCTCTCCCGTTGCAGAGCACAGGCTCCGGATGTGCAGGCTCAGTGGCCATGGCTCACGGGCCCAGCCACCCCGCGGCATGTGGGATCCTCCTGGACCGGGGCACGAACCCATGTCCGCTGCATCGGCAGGCAGACTCTCAACCACTGCGCCTGTTAGGTTGTTTATTTGAGATTTTTCTTGTTTCTTGAAGTAGGATTGTATTGCTATAAATGTTCTTCTTTGAACTGCTTTTGCTGCATCCAATAGGTTTTGTATCATTGTGTTTTTGTTGTCATTTGTCTCTTCATATTTTTTGATTTCCTCCTTGATTTCTTCAGTGATCTCTTGGTTTTTTAGTAACGTATTGTTTAGCCTCCATATGTTTGTGATTTTTAATTTTTTTCCCCTGAAAATGATTTCTAATCTCATAGCGTTGTGGTCAGAAAAGATGCTTGATATGATTTCAATTTTCTTTAATTTACTGAGGCTTGATTTGTGACCCAAGTTTTGATATATCCTGGAGAATGTTCCACGTGAACTTGAGAAGAAAGTGTAATCTGCTGTTTTCAGGTGGAATGTCTTATAAGTATCAATTAAATCTATCTGATCTATTATGTCATTTAAAGCTTGTGTTTCTTATTAATTTTCTTTCTGGATGATTGGTCTACTGGTGTAAGTTAGGTGTTAAAATCCCCCACTATTTTTCTGTTACTGTTGATTTCCTCTTTTATAGCTGTTAACATTTGCCCTGTGTATTGTGGTTCTCCTATGTTGGGTGCATATATATTTATAATTTTTATATCTTCTTCTTGGATTGATCCCTTGATCATCATGTAGTGTCCTTCCTTGTCTCTTATAACATTCTTTATTTTAAAGTCTATTTTATCTGATATGAGTATTGCTTCTCCAGCTTTCTTTTGATTTCCATTTGCATGGAATATCTTTTTCTATCCCCTCATTTAAAGTCTGTATTTGTCCCTAGGTGTGTAGTGGGTCTCCTGTAGACAGCATATATATGGGTCTTGTTTTTGTATGCATTCAACGAGCCTGTGCCTTTTGATTGGAGCATTTAATCCATTCACTTTTAAGGTAATTATCAATATGTATGTTCCTATTACCATTTTCTTAATTGTTTTGGGTTTGTTTCTGTAAGTCCTTTTCTTCTCTTCTAAGTTTCTCACTTAGAGAAGTTTCTTCAGCATTTGTTGTAAAGCTGGTTTGGTGGTGGTGAATTCTCTTAGCTTTTGCTTGTCTGTAAACCATTTGATTTCTTTGTTAAATCTGAATGAGATCCTTGCCAAGTAGAGTAATCTTGGTTGTAGGTTCTTCCCTTTCATCACTTTAAGTATATCATGCCACTCCCTTCTGGCTTGTAGAGTTTCTGCTGAGAAATCAGCTGCTAACTTTATGGGAGTTCCCTTGTATATTATTTGTCATTTTTCCCTTGCTGCTTTCAATAATGTTTCTTTGCCTTTAATTTTTGTCAATGTGATTACTATGTGTACCAGCATTTTTTTCCTTGGATTTATCCTGCCTGGAACTCTCTGGGATTCCTGGATTTTGTTGGCTATTTCCTTTCTCAAGTTAGGGAAATTTTCAACTATAATCTCGTCAAATATTTTCTTAGGTCTTTTCTCTCTTCTCCTTCTGGGAGCCCTATAATGCAAATGTTGGTGTGTTTAATGTTGTCCCAGGGGTCTCTTAGGCTGTCTTCATTTCTTTTCATTCTTTTTTCTATATTCTGTTCTGTTGCAGGTCCACCATTTTCTCTTCCAAGTCACTTAACTGTTTTTCTGCCTCAGTTATTGTGTTATTGATTCCTTCTAGTGTATTTTTCATTTAAGTTTTTGTATTGTTCATCTGTTTGTTTGTTCTTTATTTTTTCTAGGTGTTTGTTAAACCTTTCTTTCATCTTCTCGATATTTACCTCCATTCTTTTTCTGAGGTCCTGGATCATCTTCACTATCATTTTTCTGAATTCTTTTTCTGGAAAGTTGCCTATCTCCACTTCATTTAGTTGTTTTTGGGAAGTTTTATCTTGTTCCTTCATCTGGTACATAGTCCTCTGCTTTTCATTTTGCCTATCTTTCTGTGAATATGGTTTTCATTCCATAGGCTGCAGCATTGTATTTCTTCTTGCTTCTGCTGTTGCTGTCTGGTGGATCCAAGGACAGTTTGGAAATTAAATTACATTTCAGCTTTCAGTTTGGTAGTACTTCAGTCTCACAAACTACTCTTTGCCTTGTACCTCAAATTTGAATACCCATACAGAGTTTTGAAAGCTCCTTTTTTTGTCATCAAATATTTAATATAACGGCTTTAGTGAGTGCTCCTGTTCTTAAGAATTCATTACAGCAAGAAAATATATTGAGTGATATTATCACAAGTAGTGAAAATCAAAAATGATCAGATTAGATGAGCAAAGTATTCTTGGGGGAATAGAATTTTTGCATTTAATTAAATGCAACAACTTACTTACTCCTCCATAATCTATTGTGTGATCTTATTGGTGAATTATTGACAAAACAGATTACATTATTTTTCTGTTCTTATGTTTATAAATACATTATTTATGTCTTTTCTCCTGCTAAACTTCTACCTAGGACATTTGAGGTTCATGAGAATTCATGTGTCACTTTGACAGTCTGTGCTTTATATCACTCCAGGAAATTTTTGGGGAAAAAGTCTATCCTTGAGAATCAAAACATTGAAAAGTTTAGAACTAGAAAAAGCTCTGGTAGTTGTCAAGTCCAAGCTACTCACTTTATCAAAATAATGGGGAAACTGAGACCAAAGAGAAGTGGTTCATGTGGGAAATGTGAGTGCTGTTGTGGACCCTTATACCTACCTCTGAAATTTTTGCACAGATACTCTTTCACCATTCTTGCTGCTCCTGACCTGCTTTACTTGCAGCCTAATCCAATGGTAAGCATTTTCCTAAGACTCATATGCTACAAGGCTAGGAGCTGGAGCTTATCTCCACAATCTCTCCATTTCACACTAAAAATTCTTGTTTTTCCTTTCAAAGCCTCTTCCTTCTTAAATTGTAAACTATGAGAATTTACCACTCTCCCATCCTCTCTTGCCATCTATTGACTTTTTGCTAACTATTACACTTTCATTAATAATAGCTGTAGGGGACCATTGTTTTGTTTTCCATTGAAATACGTGTCATTGTAAACGCCCATATCTTGTGGTCAACCCATTCTAGCACAATGTACTCCTAACTTTCCTCTCTATACCATTTTATCCACTCACTGGTAGACCATACTGTGGATCTAGCCATCTTCAAAAATTGTTGCACCTTGGGAGTTTTAAACACTAATTCATCTTTCTCAGGTTTTCATGACCAACTCATTTCTTATAGAAGCATTGATATCAGGAAATTTTGATCATAGTCCAATCTGTATAACCATTCCATACTCATTTACGTTGCTAAACAGCCTCAATCTCCCAGTTAACCCAACTCTTAGCAGAATAATTAACACCCTTGTGGTTATATGGCTTAAAACATATAATACTGAATCACTCCTAAAATCTTACTTGTCTAGTCCTATTTTGGATCATTGAAAATTTTTGAACAAAATCCCTTAAGTATGTCCTACCCCATGATCATCACAAGTAGTCATAAAACATTGCCCAGCAATCTTTTTGCATGTCCCAGTTTAGTCCTCTCTTCATTCATGATGCAAAACATTGCAAATTGATATCCTTTGTACATATATAACACCCACATTTGCTTATTTTTCATGTCCTCATAGCAGGCAAAATATCATTCTTTGTACTTTGTGAGTGGTTTGGAACAGTTAATGTGCTGTAACAAGCAAATAGTCTTGAGAAAAAACATGTGCTGTTGTATCTGAGATGGACTTTAGACATCATCTAATTCAGCACTTTCAGGTTGATAGAAATAATATCCTAGCAGTAAAGTGGCATGTGTAAAATCTCAGAGCTTTACACAGTCAGTACAGAGGAAAAACTTATTGACTAGAAGAGATGGAACTGAAATACTGGTGGAGGCAAACTGAAAAAAATAGTTGAAAAAAATGAAAGAAAAAATGTACAAACTCAATGAAAACTATAAAGCCACATATCTAAGAAGCTCAAGGAAGCTCAAGCAGAAGACAAATGAGAGGATTGGACTAGCTCTTTAAGTAACTGAAATGAAATTAAAAACTGCAACAAAACAACTGTAAATTTAGAATGCTACATTTAGTGAACATAGTTTCAAAAATTAAGTTGAAATAAAGACTTTTCTTGAGACATACAAAGCTAAAATATAATTAACAGCAGACTCCCACTATAAGAAAAGTTAAATGAAACACTTTAGGCAGAAGGGAAATGGTAACAGTAGGAGGTCATGGAATAATGTTATATCTCATTTGAGATAAGACTGGTGGTTTTCTACTCTCCCACAGATGAAGAGTCTTTATTCTGGCACTGAGAATAGTTATCCTTAAAAAATGGAATTAATAGTTATCTAATATCTGAGGAGATTTCATCAAATACTTGGTACTTCAGGGTTAAGAAGGAAAGACTGCTTCAACCTTCAGGTGAGTGGAGAGAAATAGACCATGATTACAGATCTTTGTGTGTTTCCAAATTCATTTCTGACATAGGATTTATGAATGTTCCCTGAGGGATTAAAAGGATGAGTACTAAGCAGTGCAAGCAGGGAGACAACGGGTAGGAAACAACTTTCAATGTTGGTCAATTTTCATTTAATGATGACCATGATGTCCAAGCAGAAATCTGGAATGGTCACAAGAGACCTCAATTATCAGTTTTAGACCAGTTTTCATTAGTGATCTTAAGATACAGGAAAAAAAACAAAACAACAACTTTAGTAGTCACAATCTGACGAGTCCTTAGTGCTCTCTTTCTTCAATCTGAAATGATGCATTTCATACCTGATTTTGGACAATTCTCTGAAAGAGTTGAGCTCTAAAAGGAGGTGTAAAACTTTCTGATAATAGTACTGGTGTATTTTTAGTTTTTAATTTCTTCTTTGATTTCTTCATTGACTCATTGCTTGTTCAGTAGCATGTTGTTTAATCTTCACATATTTGTGACTTTACAGTTTTCTTCCTGTAATTGATTTCTCATTTCATACCATTGTGGTTAGAAAAGATGTCTGATATGATTTAAACCTTCTTAAATTTGTTGATACTTGTTTTTTATCCTAGCATTGTTGATACTTGTTTTTTTAATCCTAGCATGTACTCTGTCCTGGATAGTTTCATGTGCACTTGAAAAGAATGTGTATTTTGTTGCTTTTGGGTGGAATGTTCTGTATCTATCTATCTATCTACCTATCTATCATCTATCTATAATAAGTCCATCTGATCTAATGTGTCATTTAAGGTTGATCTGTCCTTATTCATTTTCCAATGGAATGATGTATCCATTGATGTTAGTGAGGCATTAAAATCCTACACTACTGTTATACTGCTGTTAATTTCTTCCTTTAGGTCTGTAAATATTTACTTTATTCATCTTGGTGCTATGTTGGATACATAAATATTTACAAATATTAAATCTTCTTGTTTAACTGACCCCTTTTATCATTATATAATACCTATCTTTGTCTTTTATTCTAGTTTATTTTTTAAATTTATTTATTTGGCTGTGCCTGGTGTTAGTTGCAGCACACGGGATCTTCATTGCCACATGCAGGATCTTTAGCTGTGGCATGCGGGATCTTTTAGTTGTGACATGTGGGATCTAGTTCCCTGACTAGAGATCAAACCCAGGCCCCCTTTATTGGGAATGTGGAGCCTTAGCCACTAGACCACAAGGGAAGTCCTTATTATAGTTTATCTAAATATATTTTGTCTGATATGAGAGCTACCCCAGCTTTACCTTGGTTTCCATTTGCATGAAACATCTTTTTCCATTCCTTCATTTTCAGTTTGTGTGTGTCCTTACATCTGAGGTGAGTCTCTTGTAGGCAGTATATAGAAAGGTGTTTTTCAAATTATCATTTATTCAACCATTCTATGTTTCTATTGAATAAGTTAGTCCATTTACATTTAAAGAGATTATTGGTAAGTATATACTTTTTTTTTTTTTTTTGCCATTTTGTTAATTGTTTTCTGGATTTTATTTATTTATTTATTTTTGGCAGTACGCAGGCCTCTCACCATTGTGGCCTCCCCCGCTGTGGATCACAGACTCTAAACACACAGGCCCAGCAGCCATGGCTCACGGGCTCAGCCACTCCACGGCATGTGGGATCTTCCCAGACCAGGGCACGAATCTGTGTCCCCTGCACTGGCAGGCAGACTCTCAACCACTGCGCCACCAGGGAAGCCCCTGTTTTCCGGATATTTTTTTGTTCTTCTCTGTTGCTTTCTTATTATCTTGGTTTCTTTCCTTGTGGTTTGATGACTTTCTATAGTGTTATGCTTAGATTCCTTCCTCATTATCTTTTGAGTATCTATTATAGGTTTTTGCTTTGTGGTTATCATGCAGTTCACATCCTACATAAATAGTAACCTGTCTAAAGTTGGTAACTTTAATATTTGTTGCAGGAACCTGGTCAAGCTCCTGGAGATAAATCTGACAATTATCTCCCCCACACATCCCAACTGAAGTTTTTAACTGTTAATGCTGTTCACACTGAGCTTCCAACAATTTGTTAATTATGGTTCAGGTTTTCCTACCCCAGCACTGGTTTCTGAGGTGGATTTCTGCTTGTAAGTCTATGCTCTGGTAAGCCATGACACCCTGTACCTATCTGTCTCTCAACCTTGCAGGCAGGATTTGCCCTATGTCCTCTCCTCTTTTATAGACTCATAAAAAGTTGTTAATTTTTCAGTCTGTTTAGCCTTTTACTTGTTGTTAGGGTGGACTGGCAATTTCCAAGCTCCTTACATTCAGAATTGGAAACTGGAAGTCATCCTTAGCTTTGTTTTTCAAGTGAATTTTCTTTCTACTGCTTCCTTCTCTGGAGTAGAAATCAAGATATAAGGGTGCATGTATGTTTAACATATGCAGGTTCTGTCTATAAATACGTATGTATATTTATGTTTATATGACCTGTAGTTAGATATGAAATCTGACTTCTATTATATTACCCAGCCCAGGGTCTTGAACCTTCTATATGTTTCATTGCTAAAAGTGGTGCAGTCTTGTCCAAAACATTCTTGCTTGCAAACAGATAAGTGTCAATTGGTTGACACCTCCCAAGGTTAGTTAATTGTTAAATTCCTTGTGCAATAATTTGGAATGACACCTTGGCCCCCAAACAAAAACAAAACCTGTTTAATGGTCTTGGATTATATACTTGAAAATTTTCCTCTGTGTGTTTCTTACAATCACCCATATTTATATAATTGAGAATTGAAGATCTCTCTGGTTCTGTAATTCAGTGATTTTTTGATACATTTATTGCTCACCCATTTCTGAGGTGTGTGTGTGGGGGGGCTTGTATTGGAGATTAAATTTCAATGCATGGGGAGAAAAAAAGACAGAAAAGAGAAGAAAATCCAAACGTGAAGACCATCTCAGCTCAATGGAAAACTACCATCATAAAGGAAGCAATCATAAAGTTAGGTTAATTGAGCTCTTTAGCATTATGCCAAGCAAGATAAGCTGCCAGGACCTCATTCCATATCTCAGAGCTGTTCCTTTACACTTGTTGTTCCACAGTCTTTTTATTGTTATCTGTGGATGGTCACTGGCAGAATGATCTGTTTTATTTCCTACATTGTCTACTCTTTTATTCTGTACACTCCCCCACCATTCATAATGTGGCTAGTTTCTGTGTATACTTGTTTGTAAATTTACAGAACATATCCAACAAATGGTCTGAGACAGCTTTCAATAAATATAACATTAGGTACAAAAATAATAATAATAGACACATGGTACACAAGCATCAACCACTAATGGTTTAAGAAAGTAAATTTCATAAGCAAAACCCTAGGTGAATGTCTTTCTAACTTCTGGCTAGAGAACAGTTTCCTAAGTAAAATATAAAAATTTCTAGCCATCAAAAAATATTCATAAATTTAAATATTCCAAAAACATAATTGCCAATCACAAAGTGAAAAGATAAGCTACAAATCTCCAGAATAAATTTATAATCCAGATAACCAATAAATAAAATTATGATTATATAAGAAACTACAAAATCAATAATATGAAAGAAAAAACAAAACAAAACAAAACAACATGAACGTTGTACAGAAGAGAAAATACAATTATCTAGTAAATATATGACAAGATATTCAACCTCACTAGTAATTTGGGGTGAAAAATTAAGACCATAATAATCTATTATTTTTCTAACCATACAACTGGCAAAAATTAAGCAGTCTTAAAATCTGAAATGTTGGAAAAAATGTGAATCATATTAGACCAATTAATGATTGCTATTAGGAGTATTCTCATTTGGGGAATTTGACATTATTTTATGAAGCTGAATATCTATACACCCTTAGATCTGGCAGTACCATTCTTAATCATATACCTAAGACTCACAAATCTTTACCAGAAAGTATATGCAAGAATGCTTGTAATAGCAAAAGTGGACATGATCCAAATGTCCAAGATAAGGTAAATGGATAAACTTCTATGTTTTTTTAATTCTCAAAAATTTTTATTGGAGTATAGTTGATTTACAATGTTGTGTTAGTTTCCAGTGTACAGCAAAGTGAACCAATTATACATATGCATATATCCACTCTTTTTTAGATCCTTTTCCTATATAGGTCATTACAGAGTATTGAGTAGAGTTCCCTGTGCTATATAGTAGGTCCTTATTAGTTATCTATTTTATATAGAGTAGTGTGTATATGTCAATCCCAATCTCCCAGTTTATTCCTCCCTCCCTCCTTTCCCCCTTGGTAACCATAGGTTTGTTTTCTACATCTGTGACTCTATTTCTGTTTTGTAAATAAGTTCATTTGTACCATTTTTTTAGATTCTACATATAAATGATGTTGAACAGGTAAACTTTTGTGGTATATTCACACAATAGGTTATATTACAACAATTAAACTGAAATACAGTTAATTTAATTTAAATACAGTTAATTTAATTTAAAAGACAATGGCATGCAACAATATAGATGAGCCATAAAATCATTTTGTGTGAAAAATGTAAATACCAGAAGATTATCTGCAATACAATACCTTTTTAAAATTGAAGTGTGAAAACAAGCAACACTAAACTACATTTTTCATGGTCTGGTAACCAAAAAACAAAAGAAAATTTATTCCCTCCTTCATAGAAAAACCCTATATACAATAGTGAAGCTGGACTTGGATATACACAATATCAGCCCACATTTAAAACAGAGAAACAGAAGGCTTATAGCTGTTATTGGTCCATGAAAATAATGAAATCCTCCAGGAAATTATTGGGAGAGTTCTCTGACCTCACAGTGGGTGAGTTCTCTGACCTCACAGTGGAGTTCCCTGACCTGACATTTCTCTAAACTTTGCTTAGACCTCAGTTATGTTTTCTGGGATATCTGTGTTCTATGCATTACCCTCCATGGCCCTATGTTCTGAGAGTTTTCCTTATCTGATTACACACATGGCCACTGCTGAAGTGGATGTTGAGGAGCGTGCCTTCACTGTGGGTATATAGCTTTTGCTGCCTCCTTCATGTTTGTGTAAATATTTCTTGTTATTATTATATAAGTCCCCAGCTCATGGCTTGACTGGGAATGCAATTTTTTCAAATTAATAATGAGATAACTTACTTCCTCAGTCAAACCATGTGCCATTAGTCATAACCAAATTATTTCTCAAACTTATTTCTTCCTTCCTTCCTTCCTTCCTTCCTTCCTTCTTTCCTTCTTCCCTTCCTTCCTTCCCTCCCTCCCTCCCTCTCTCCCTCCCTCTCTGCTTCCTCTCTCTTTCTCTCTGTCTTTTTCTGGATAGATTGATATAGAGATATCTACTTGTCTAGCTAATCTTTATGTATATGAACTCTTTCCCATTTTCTGGCATCTGTATCTTAATATAGCAAAGTCTGTCTGGAGCCCATCTGGCTTGGGTGATATTATCAAACGTTATACTTTGCCACATGGATAGTCTTTCAGAGGGACTCTTTTTTTTTTTCTGTTTTATATCTGGAAACAGTTGACTTTTCCAACCAGTTGTGACCCCACATTTATAGACCTTCTCTATTTTGTTTCATCTCTGCTCTTGAAACAGCCACTTTTTAAAAGTTCATCTCTTATTTCTAGTATCTTATTAAATGCAGCCAGTTCATACCAAATATCCAACTAAAAGTCAGTTTTCCAAACTCTTCTGCTAGAACCATAGACTCAGTAAGCATGTGCTTGCTTTCTCAGGCTTGCTGACATTAGTTAAGTTTCCTGGAACTCCATAACATGAGACTCCCTCTTTTCAGACTCTGATACTGATTTCCTTGCCACTCCAGCATTGAATTACATAGATGAGGCTTTTTAAATAGAAGAAGCCCACTTAAGTTGCCAATTATATATTGGTTATGATAATGCTAGCTGCTATAACATATCAACCCTAGATACCTGTGGGTTAAGAAAAATGTAATTTTATTCTTTTTAACTGTTGGATAGTATTCCACCACTTGGAATTATGATGGTTTATTTTACTGTTCTCTTATTAATGGACACTTAGATTCCTTCCCATTATTGTGCTATTATAAACAATGCTTCAATGTATATCTTTTTAGTTACCTTTTGTATTAACGTGGGAGAGTTCTTTTAGGTATACAAATGACTAGAATTGCTGAGCCATATAGTATGCACATTTTCTTTTTTATTTATTTTTTTAAAATTTATTGAGGTTACATTGACATAAATTATATGTTTCATGCACACCATATTATATTTCAACTTCTGTATACACTGCATCATCATGTACGTTTTAAATGTTAGCTTATTGTGTTAAATTGCCCTACAAAATTGCTGTACAGATTTAAACTCCTGTCACCAGTGTGTTCCCTACACCTACCCCAATATTTGATCCTATTTTGAAATAATTCTCAGTCCTATGAGTAAAAACATAATACTGTGTTTTAAAATGCATTTTTGGGGTCACTACTGAGACTTAGTATCTTTTCATGAATTATTGACTATCTGAATTTCTTTTGTAAATTACCTGTTTATACAGTGGCTATGTTTTTGTTTACTTTTTTCTTATACTTTTTTAGGTATTTTTATATACTCCAGATATTAAAGTTTTATCTAGATAATAAGCTGCAATTATTTTATCATTCTCTTCTTTTACCTTTTTTTAAAACTGTTATAACGTTTTCTTTTTTGTTATCCATAAGATACATTTTAACCTTGGTAAATCTATGTATTTTTCTTTAATATCTTGTGTTTTATTTTAGAAGACTTCTTTATCTCAATGTTTAAAGCATGTTATCCTATATCTTCCTTAAATATTTTAAGGTTTTTCAGAATACATTTAATATACCTCGATTAAATAAGTGTGTGTGCATGTATAAGAGAGAGAGAGACAGAGAGGAGAATGTATAAAATAAGTACCTAACTCCTGACTTTCTTGCCCAAATAACCAGTTCAAATATTTTTTTTATTGAATAGCTCATCTTTTCCCCACTTATTTGAAATGTCATACTTAATGCAAACTAAATTGTCATTATATGCACTGACTTCTTTCTGGATTCTATTTTTAAATCTTTATGTTTATTTTTGCATAAATTCCACTCTTACTTAATTACTATGGCTTTGTCATATGCTTTTGCAAACTAGTGCTCCTGGCTTCATTTGTTTCTTTTCCAAATATTATTTTCCTTTCTTTTGCATTTTGTTGTCCATTTTCCTTTTCCAAGAAAACTCCTCTAATACCATGCAGTTTTGATTAGACTCAATAATTTGGAGACAATTCTCAGTGTTGTATTATTGAGTCTTCTCATCCAGGAATATGCTATATTTCTATATTAAGATTTTATCTTAGGCTTTTAATTCAACTTTAATGTGTCTTCAAATTAAAATAATAGCATATTCAAATGATCCTGATGTGCGGGCAGTAATGGATTATTTTGTCTTAGCCCATTGAATATGTATGCCCTTCTTTGATTAGTTAAATATGGATAATCCTGTTAACCTTGTTGGATAATATAAGGAAAGAAAGGTTGTGGTTATACATGAAGCCCTTATTATAATTTGAACAAGGTGTTAGAAACTGAGATAAAGAGAGGATAGTCTCAGCCTCTAGGCCAAGTAGCTGTTGATCTAGTTGGGTAAGCACATAGGCAAACAACAAATTGCAACACAATATGACAGGTTGCCACAAGGGAGTATATTTACAAAAATCACCAGACCTAGACTGGCAAGGTATTGGAAAAACTTCTTGGGGAAAATGATGCCTGAGTTTTGAGTACATGTAAAAATGTGGATTTTAAAACTAAATTAAATGAGATTTAATGTAGCTAGCTCCGAATCACACAGCTTGTAAAAAGCAGATCCAGGATACATACCTAGAACTATGTGGCTTAAAAATCTGTGCCAGGGTGGTGGCACCTTAATATTTTTATTATATTTTTAATCATTGTTGTTTGCAATTGAAGGGACTTAAATAGCTGATAGGGTATATATAGTTTTATTTCTATTCTAATGCTCCTTTTTTTTAGGTTACTAAAAGTGAAATTGCATGTCCTTAAATATTTGGAAGCATTTAAGGATGTTGCTCACCTTGAAATATTGCTAGATCCTAAAAAGAATGAGATATTGCTTCTTCCTGGGTTTAGGGATGATATTAATTTAAACAGACATTTACAGAAACAATGAAAATTCTACTTGCCATCAGACCCAACCTTAAGTTAATAAAGAGAAGTCAAGAAGCAGAATCAGACATTATAACAACAGTGACAATTAAGATTTTAAGGGGAAAACCCCTCAAAATCCCCAACACCGAACCTGTTGTAAGCTGCTGTCAGAGAGCATTAATTATACCTAGAAAAGGTCTATTTTTCATGTTTAACACAAAAATTGTTGATGAAAACTCCAAATGTCCGCCATGTGATACCATATCTGAATATAAAGAGCCAAGGCTGTCCTGAGGGCTTAGTTCACAGATTAATCAAAGAAGACTGGTCCATTTAGATATGAGCCCTATTGCTTGGCAAGAATATTGATTATATGCCATGGAGCAAAACCAAAAGAACTCTGCCTATTATTTCTTTTGGGGACTCCCATAGCCAGCGTCCTGAAGTGTTTAAAGCCAACACATCTTTACTCATATTGCCTCTGTTGTGGTCAAAAGAATTCTACTGCTATATGGAAGAAAATAAGTCTCCTTTTAAACAGGAATTGGCTCTTTCACAGCAGAACATTTGGAAAACCAGTTACAGTCAATAAACCTACAACTGTTTTTCCCAAAAATATGCTTCTATGTGTTAATCAAAGTCTTCCAATATGTTGAGCTTATACAACTGATACTGGTTAAATACTTGAGGTTCTGTTTTATATGAAATGTTAAAAACACACGGGTAAATGCAGAAATATAAAGGATCATAAGAGACTACTACAAGCAACTATATGCCAATAAAATGGAGAGCTTGGAAGAAATGGACGAATTCTTAGAAAAATACAACCTTTCAAGACTGAACCAGAAAGAAATAGAAAATATGAACAGACAAATCACAAGTAATGATATTGAAACTGTGATTCAAAATCTTGCAACAAACAAAAGTCCAGGAACCGATGGCTTCACAGGCAAATTCTATCAAACATTTAGAGAAGAGCTAACATCTAACCTTCTCAAACTCTTCCAAAAATCTGGAGAGTAAAGAACACTCGCAAACTCATTCTATGAGGCCACCATCACCCTGATACCAAACCCAGACGAAGTTATCATAAAAAAAGAAAATTAAAGGCCAATATCACTGATGAACTTAGATGCAAAAATCCTCAACAAAATACTAGAAGACTGAATCCAACAACACATTAAAAGGATCATACATCATGATCAATGGGATTTATCTCAGAAATGCAAGGATTCTTCAATATATGGAAATCAATCAATGTGATATGCCATATTAACAAATTGAAGAATAAAAACCACATGATCATCTCAATAGATGCAGAAAAATCTTTTGACAAAATTCAAAACCCTTTTATGGTAAAAACTCTCCAGAAAGTGGGCATAGGGGGAACCTACCTCAACATAATAAAGGACATATATGACAAGCCCACAGCAAACATCATTCTCGATGGTGAAAAACTGAAATAATTTCCTCTAAGATCAGGAAAAAGACAAGGATGTCTACTCTCATCACTCTTATTCAACATAGTTTTGGAAGTTCTAGGCACAGTAATCAGAGAATAAAAAGAAATAAAAAGAATACAAATTGGAAAATAAGTAAAACTGTCAGTCTGCAGATAACATGATATGATACACAGAGAAACCTAAAGATGCCACCAGAAAACTACTAGAGCTAACCAATGAATTTGGTAAAATTTCAGGATACAAAATTAATGCACAGAAAGCACTTGCATTTCTATACACTAACAACTGAAGACCAGAAAGAGAAATGAAGGAAAGAATCCCATTCTCCATTGCAACAAAAAGAATAAAATACCTAGGAATAAACCTACCTAAGGAGGTAAAGCACCTGTGCTCAGAAAATACAGGACACTGAAGAAAGAAGTCAAAGATGACACAAACAGAGGGAGAGATACACCATGTTCTTGGATTGGAAGATTCAAAATTGTGAAGATTACTATACTACCCAAAGTAATCTACAGATTCAGTGCAATCCCTACCAAATTACTGAAGGCGTTTTTCACCAAACCAGAACAAAAAATCTTAAGATTTGTTTGGAGACACAAAAGACCCCAAATAGCCAAAGCAATTTTGAGGGAATAAAATGGAGCTGGAGGAATCAGTCTCCCTAACTTCAGACTATACTACAAAGCTACAGTCATTGAGACAATATGGTACTGGAACAAAAACAGAAATATAGATCAATGGAACAGGATAAAAAGCCCAGAGATAAACCCATGCACCTATGGTCACCTCATCTATGACAAAGGAGGCAAGAATATATAATGCAGAAAAGACTGTCTCTTCATTAAGTGGTGCTGGGAAAACTGGACTGCTACATGTAAAAGAATGGAATTAGAACACTCCTTAACACCAGACACAAAAATAATCAAAATGGATTAAAGACCTACCTATAAGGCCAGACACTATAAAACACTTAGAGGACAACATAGGCAGAACACTCTTTGACATAAATCATAGGAAGATCTTCTTGACCCACCTCCTAAAGTAATGAAAATAAAAACAAAAATTAACAAGTGGGACCTAACTAAACTTAAGAACTTCTGCACAGCAAATGAAACCATAAAAAGGACGAAAACACAACCCTCAGAATGGGAGAAAATATTTACAAATGAAGCAACTGACAAAGGATTAATCTCCAAAATATACAAACAGCTCATGCAGCTCAGTACCAAAACATCAAACAACCCAATCAAAAAATGAGCAGAAGATCTAAATAGGCATTTCTCCAAAGAAGACATACAGATGGCCAACAAACACATGAAAAGCTGCTCAACATCACTAATTATTAGAGAAATGCAAATCAAAACTACAATGAGGTATCACCTCACACCAGTCAGAATGACCATCATCAAAAAATCTACAAGCAATAAATGCTGGAGAGGGTGTGGAGAAAAGGGAACCCTCTTCAATGCTGATGGTGGGAATGTAAATTGATACAGCCACTCTGGAGAACAGTATAAAGGTTCCTTAGAAAAACTAAAAATAGAACTACCATATGACCCAGCAATCCTGCTCCTGGGCATATACCCAGAGAATACCATTATTCAAAAAGACACATGTACTCCAATGTTCATTGTAACACTACTTGCAATAGCCAGGATGTGGAAACAAGCTAAAAGTCCATCAACAGAGGAATGGATAAAGAAGGTGTGGTACAGTGGATTCTGATCCTCAGCCCCAGGGTCCTGGACCAGCCTGCTTCCCCTCCCTCTACAGTGGCTCACTGCAAACCTATTACAACTTTGTAGCCTTTGCAGTACAATTCTTAGACACAGCTCTGTGTCTTCTTCATGGAATCAATGGGAAAACCAGCAAGAGGACAAGAGAGCTGGTTCCATGAGCATGTGAGGAACTGGTTGCCATGCCATTTTTTTTTATTGGTTTACTTTTTAAAAAATTAAACTACAGTTGATTTACAATATTGTGTTAGTTTCAGGTGTACAGCAAAGTGATTCAGTTATACATATACATACATATATATTTATGTACGTGTATATCTATATATTCTTTTGCAGATTCTTTTCCATTATAGGTATTATAAGATATTGAGTATAGTTCCCTGTACTATAGAGTAAATCCTTGTTGTTTATCTGTCTATATATAGTAGGTGTATCTGTTAATCCAAAACTCCTAATTTATCCCTCTCCCCCTACCCCACCATTTCCCCTTTGGTAACCATAAGTTTATTTTCTATGTCTGTGAGTCTATTTTTTTCATAAATAAATTTATTGTATTACTAAACATAAAAAAAGGGTGTGGTACATATGTACAATGAAATATTACTCAGCCATAAAAAGGAATGAAATTGGGTCATTTTTGGAGATGTGGATTGACCTAGAGACTGTCATACAGAGTGAAATAAGTCAGAAAGAGAAAAACAAATATCATATATTAATGCATATATGTGGAATCTAGGAAAATGGTATAGATGATCTTATTTGCAAAGCAGAAATAGTAACAAAGACATAGAGAACAAATGTATTGATACCAAAGGGGAAGAGGGGGGTGAATTGGGAGATTGAGATTGACATATATACACTACTGATACCACATATAAAACAGATAACTAATGAGAACATAGTGTATAGCACAAGGAACTCTACTCAGTGCTCTTGGTGACCTAAATGGGAAGGAAATCAAAAAAAGAGGGGATATATGTATATGTATAGCTGACTCAATTTGCTATACAGCAGAAACTAACACAACATTTTAAAGCAGCTATTCTCCAATAAAAATTAATTTAAAAATACATGGTGAAGATAGAGAAAGTAGTGGGTTAAAATTTTCTCTTCCAGTTATTTCATGCATATTCATTATTATTGCATATTAAGAACGTATTTTTTCTTTGACTTTTAAAAGTATAAGGAAATTGTTAAGATAGAGTGAATCAAATTAGTTGTTCAGACCCCATAATTATAATTCTCAATAATTTGGTAGGTATAATGTAAGTCTTCAAGAACAAGTTGGAGAAAGTTCTCATCACAGAGTAAAGAGATCATAATATAACACAACAGTATCAAGACACTGAAACTTTTGAGATAGATGTAACATTGTTCATTTGGGACCTAGTCTTAAAGGAAAACCTACTGACAAAAATTTATTAGATCTCAATTCCATAAAAATTGATGACATGATGAAGAAAAACAGATTTGAGAGCCATAGTAAATGAAAACAATTCCTGACCTTGAATCAACAGTCAGTATTTTTAAAATCTCACTGTAGAAAATGTAACTTCTACTTTACTGTGTTTGCTTTATTTTAAGTTGTGATCTAATTTAAGACTCCCAGTGTTTCTCAGGCAAATCACAGTCACTGAGAAATCATTTACCCTAAATGGTAAAGTTACCTAGGTAAGAGGCAGCTCAATTTCCAAATTACAGCTGTCATCCTTATCCATCCTTGTGACTTTAAATTCAGAGCTCCAGTAGAAAATCCCTCTTTGTGTTCTCTACCTACTGTGTCTTATTATGTACAGCATGCTTGCTCCTTCATCATACAGTAATTCTTTCTCATTTTCAACTTCTGTGCAAGTGACTGCCTATCTCTCTGATGTGCCTTTCACAAATTCCCATAGTTAATTTTATAAATACTGTATAGTCTGGATTTTAAGTCATACATCACTAAATGTCTCCCAATGTGGAGAAATTCAAATGAATAATCTTAAAAGATGGGGTGGTGGAGAGATAAAAATGTGATTTTATTTAAATAAATTATGTATTTAATAATCTGCATATATTTATATATATAGTACTATTCTATTCATGCTTTATAATATAAATGTTATAATGCTTTATAATATACTGTATGCATAGTGCATACTACTCTATTTATGCCTTCATTTGGGTCCAAATTAAAGAACCTCTCCAACCATTAACACACTTAGATGGCTGTGAATGAGTTGATCTAACTAGCATTTGTAGGCAAATTTGAATGGGCACACTAGCTAAACAGGATCCTTAATTAATATAACTGTATCTAAATATACTGCACTTTCATATACAATTTGTTAGTGGGAACTTTAAAAAATATGCAAAATATGTTTTACAGAGTCATGGTATCTCAATGAGGTATGCAATTGAAAAGGACCTGTTAATGGGTTTACCACCAAAAGTACTGAATATTATGCACACCAAGTCTAGCAAATTCCAGTTGCTTTCCTATTACACAATATCAATTATCACATTCTCTTATAATTATTAATATCATTTCTCACAGACATAAGCTTAACTTCTAATAAGAATTTGAAAATAAAATATATTCCCTTAATATTTCAATCAGAGTCATGGTAAAACACTTCCAAATTGACTCATTTTCAATTTAGGAAGTCTCAATCTATTACTTGATTGATGTCAAAGTTTACTTTCAAATTATTTTGTCATCATTAAATTTATTCAAAAACTTTTGAACCCATAAAGTTATAGCTTCTCAGCCAAAACATTCTCTCTTCTATATGATCTTCCATAGAAAATAATCTTCACAGTAAAAAGCATCACCTAGGAGAAAAAGGTGACTTGGCTAATTTGGATGCTGACCAAACACATATTTTAGGCTAAAAGAAAAAAGAATCTGAATAATGAGAGAGTTCTAAAAAAAAAAAAAAAAAAAAAAAAAAAGCCTTAGTTATACAAATTTGCAACAATAATGCATGGTATATTGAGGTTAAAATATTAAACTACTATGAAATTTCAGTATAATTTATAACTTTAAAAAATTATCTAATTATCTAATTTTTTAAAATTAGCAAATGATTTCTTAGACTAGTTAGACTAGTTTCTTTGTATGATATTTTCTGTCAACAGAGATTATAATTCAATAAATAGCTATACCCAATTGATTAGTGTTTGTGTGAATAGTGATTATAAATGAAGAGTTAACTATACTTAGTTTATTAATGTCAAATGGTGCATAAATGCATTTCCTGAAAAGTGCTGAAATAAAAGAATGAAGGTTGCCAATTCAAAGAATGGCTGCATCAGTTTGTTTTGATAAAAAAAATATATTAAGCTAGTTAATTGAATAATTGATCAATACAATTTCCATTGTTCAATGTTTATTTTACTATCATGGTAGATATAAGCTTATGACTTTTACTTAGATGCTCATTTATAATAACAATAATAATAGACATTAATTAATTAATCCAATCAATCAATATTTCTTGGGTTTCTATGTGCTAAACACCATGCTGGATATTGCAGGAGTGAAAACAGAAAATCTCTATTTTCATGGAGGTGGAAGCAGAAAATAAAATTAAAATATCAGTGACAGGCTAAGGAGGAAAAACAGGCAAGGGAGATACAAAAGTGGGGAAAGATGTGAAATTTTAGAGAGGGTGGCCAGGGGATGCCTCACTTTTTAGCTGATATTTGAGAAATAGCCTGAGGGGATGAAGAAGTAAGCTATGATGCCATCTGGGGTGAGCTATGAGGATCTCACACAAAAGGATTAGTAATTGAAATGGTCCTGACACAGGAATAAGCCTGGCCTCTTTTAAGAAGAATGAAGAGGCCAGTATGGCTGAAGTGAGGTAATTCAGAGAGTGAGGAGTGTGATCAACTCTGGGTGGTGACGGAGGGTGAAAGAGGGTGTATCTTAGGAGGACTTGATGGCCCGAGTCAAGAATTTGGCTCTCATTCCATGAGAAATCCCTGAAGATTTTGAATAGAGAAGCAACATCTTTGATTTATATTTTAACAAAATAGATCTGGAAGTTGTGTTGAAAATAGACTTATAAAAAGCACAAGTGGAAGTTCATACAACAGCAAACAGGTGTTTACAACAAACCCGATACAGGTAATACTGGTTCAGACCACAGAGACAGCAGTGGAGGTGATGAGAACTCATTACTGTCTATACATATCTTTTAAGTAAACTTGAGAGAATTTACTGATAATTTGTGTTATCAAGTCCAAGCTTGTACTTCTCGCCACATGACAAGCCAATAAATCGAGAGACAAGGTTTTGCGACAAGGAATAGGGACTTTATTTGGAAAGACAGCAGACTGAGCAGATGGTGGACAAGTGTCCCAAAGAACCATCTTACCCAAGTACTAATTCAGGTTTCTTTTATACTAAAAGAGAAGGGAGTGTGGCTGGTTGTTGCAAACTTCTTGGTGCCGGAATCCTTTTATTCTTGTAGCTGCCCAGGTGGGTATGGTTACAATGTTCCTATAAACCTCCAAGGAGACAAATGTTACTCTCTGTTCTGCAATGTTTTATCTCTCTATGAATGGACTCAAAAGTCAGAGCCCTGAGAATAGTCTCTCCTGTACATTTCAGGCTCTAGACAACATTCTTTTACAAAAGGTGCAGAGCCAGCATGACTAAGCACAGGCAACAGAGCCCAAAATTAGAGCTCAAGGAATAGATCCAATATGGAGTTGAGTTTGAACTTTACTGTTACATTTAGAGGTGGAATGTGAGAGAAATTGGAGTCAAAATTGATTACAGTTGGCCCTCTGGTGAGTGCTTCCACAGCGAGTTAGAGAGGGACACTGTAGTATGCCATTTTACATAAGGAACTTGAGCATTTGAGGATTTTGGTAATCCACGGGGGTCCTGAGACCAATCCCCTGTGGATACCAAATGATGACTTTATAAGGTTGACTGTAAAGATTGAGCTGCAATTAAATAACTTGCCAAAGACTATAAGAAGGGCATATTTGAGGGTGTGGGATACAGCAAGACCTTGGTTTTAGACAAGTCATGGAAATATACCTAGTGAGAATTTGGATATAGAGTCTGGAGCTCAAGGTAGAAGCCTGGATTGGAGACATACATCTGGAAAATATGAGCATATACCTTGTATTTAAAGTTATAAGATCATCAGAGGTGAGTGTAGAAAGAAGAGGGGAAAGATACAAGAATTGAATCTTGAGTCTCGAATGAGGAAGAAACTGAAAAGGTGTAGCCAGGTATTAGCAGGGGCGTGAGGGAGACCATTACAGTATGGTATCTTGGAAATCAAGTGAAGAAAGTGTTTTAAAGAGAGAGAGAAAGATGGATCATGTCAAGTACTGCTAATGGAAGTAAACACTGAATTTAGCAATGTGGAGGTCATGTGCATCTTGACAGAAACAGTTCCCCTGTAGTGCTAGAGATGACTGCCTAACTGAGGGGAGTTCAAAAGAGAAATTAAGAGTGAAATTGGAGTCAATAGGTATGGACATGTTCTTGAAGAAACTTTGCTGAAAGGTAAAGAGAGAGAAATTGAGTGGTAATGGGAAGGAGTGAGATAAAAAGAGGGTTATTGTTAAAAGATGCGAGTAATAAAAACATGTTTCTATACTCATCAACATTGGTATTATTCTAATATGTGTAAATAAAGTGACCCTGATTTTCGTATAACTCATTTAACAATGCCAATGATTAGCCATGACTGGTAGATTATGTTTGACCTCTAATCCCATTTTCATGTGTACACCAAATCATTTACATTTCATCAGGCTTCTTGAAATTCAGGTTCCCAAGATATATGCTACTGAAATTTTAATTAACAATTAAATTTGAGCATACTAAAAATACAAAGGTTTTTAATGATGAATATCCATTAAACATTAATATGAATCTGCCACTTGGATATGAGTACAAAGCTTATGCTCTCTCAAGTGTTATAATCAACTATTCTTCTTCTAAAATAAAAGTGGTGATGTTACTTTTCAAGACTGGTGCACATATATTCACATAAAATTGGGCATGACTGAACATAATGGAAGAAATTAATGAAAGGAAAATTTAAGATGGAAAATCAGGATGAAAAAGATTTTAATGAAAATTAGTGAATGGTGCAATGATCTCCTATGAGGAAGCTCAGAGACATCATATTTCATGCATAGCATGAAGAAAAAATTTGGGGGGGATCAAACCTTTTTGCTTGTCCAAGAAAGCAGAACATACCAATTCAATATATGAATTTAGAGGTGTCTTTTTTGAAACTCTGGTGTTTTGCAGCTTACAAGGGATGACAAAAGTGGTTTGTGTATGTACCTGCTACCCTCTAAGGAAAAAAGATTACTCTCTTGAATCTGTTTCATTTTCTGTTTTTTTACTGTAGGTTGAACCACATGAAATTACTAATGTTTTTGAAAGTCAGAAATGATTGACTGATGATAAACCATTAGCCAGACTCATCAAGACAAAAATGGAGAGGACTCCAATCAATAGAATTGGAAATGAAAAAGCAGAAGTAAAAACTGACACTGCAGAAACACAAAGGATCATGAGAGATTACTACAAGAAACTATACACCAATAAAATGGACAACCTGGAAGAAATGGACAAATTTGTAGAAAAGAACAACCTTCTGAGAATGAACCAGGAAGAAATAGAAAATGTAAACAGACCAATCAAAAACACTGAAATTGAGACTGTGATTAAAAATCTTCCAACAAACAAAAGCCCAGGACCAGATGGCTTCACAGGCAAATTCTATCAAACACTTAGCGAAGAGCTAACACCTATCCTTCTCAAACTCTTCTAAAATATAGCAGAGGGAGGAACACTCCCAAACTCATTCTATGAGGTCACCATCACCCTGATACCAAACCCAGACAAAGATGTCACAAAGAAAGAAAACTACAGGCGAATATCACTGATGAACATAGATGCAAAAATCCTCAACAAAATATTAGTAAACAGAATCCAACAGCACATTAAAAGGATCATACACCATGATCAAGTGGGTTTATCTCAGGAATGCAAGGATTATTCAATATATGCAAATCAATCATTGTGATACACCATATTAACAAATTGAAGGATAAAAAACATAGATCTTCTCAATAGATGGAGAAAAAGCTTTTGACAAAATTCAACACCAATTTATGATAAAAACTCTCCAGAAAGTAGGCAAAGAGGGAACTTACCTCAACATAATAAAGACCATATATGAAAATCCCACAGCCAACATCATTCTCAGTGGTGAAAAAATGAAGCCATTTCCACCAAGATCAGGAACAAGACAAGGTTGCCCACTCTCACCACTATTACTCAGCACAGTTTTGGAAGTTTTAGCCTCAGCAATCAGAGAAGAAAAAGAAATAAAAGGAATCCAAATCAGAAAAGAAAAAGTAAAGCTGTCACTGTTTACAGATGACATGA
The DNA here is from genome assembly GCF_937001465.1 of Orcinus orca. NCBI lineage: Eukaryota > Metazoa > Chordata > Mammalia > Artiodactyla > Delphinidae > Orcinus > Orcinus orca. The sequence continues at coordinate 13,557,177 of NC_064565.1, read as the reverse complement.
TACTATACATAGAGAATTCTAAAACTCTACCAGAAAACTACTAGAGTTAATCAATGAATTTGATAAACTAGCAGGATACAAAATTAATGCACAGAAATCTGTTGATTCCTATACACTAATGATGAAAAATCCAAAAGGGAAATTAAGGGCACACTCCCATTTACCATTGCAACAAAAATAATAAAATGCCTAGGAATAAACCTACCTAAGGAGGCAAAAGACCCGTATGCAGGAAACTATATGACACTGATGAAATAAATTAAAGATGCTACAAACAGTTGGAGAGATATACTATGTTCTTGGATTGGAAGAATCAAAATTGTGAAAATGACTATACTACCCAAAGCAATCTACAGATTCAATGGAATCCCTATCAAACTACCAATGGCATATTTCACAGAACTAGAAAAATAATTCACAATTTATATGGAAAGAAAAAGACCCCAAATAGCCAAAGCAATCTTCAGAAAGAAAAATGGAGCTGGAGGAATCAGGCGCCCTGACTTCAGACTATACTACAAAACTACAGTAATCAAGACAGTATAGTACTGGCACAAAAACAGAAATATAGATTAATGGAACAGGATAGAAAGCCCAGAGATAAACCCACACACCTATGGTCATCTTATTTTTGATAAACGAGGCAAGAATATACAATGGAGAAAAGACAGCCTCTTCAATACGTGGTGCTGGGAAAACTGGACAGCTACATGTAAGAGAATGAAATGGGAACACTCCTTAACACCAGGCACAAAAATAAACTCAAAATGGAATAAAGACCTAAATGTAAGGCCAGACACTATAAAACTGTTAGAGGAAAATATAGGCAGAACACTCTATGACATAAATCACAGCAAGATCCTTTTTGACCTACCTCCTAGAGAAATGGAAATAAAAACAAAAGTAAACAAATGGGACCTAATGAAACTTCAAAGCTTTTGCACAGCAAAGGAAACCATAAACAAGACCAAAAGACAACCCTCAGAATGGGAGAAAATATTTGCAAATGAAATAAGTGACAAAGGAGCAATCTCCAAAATATACAAGCAGCTCATGCAGTTCAATATCAAAAAAACAAACAACCCAATCCAAAAATGGGCAGAAGACCTAAATAGACATTTCTCAAAACAAGATATACAGATTGCCAACAAACACATGAAAAGATGCTCAACATCATTAATCATTAGAGAAATGCAAATCAAAACTACAATGAGGTATCACCTCACACCAGTCAGAATGGCCATCATCAAAAAATCTACAAACAATAAATGCTGGAGAGGGTGTGGAGAAAAGGGAACCCTCTTGCACTGTTAGTGGGAATGTAAATTGATTCAGCCACTATGGAGAACAGTATGGAGGTTTCTTAAAAAACTAAAAATAGCACTACCATACGACCCAGTGATCCCACTACTGGACGTATACCCTGAGAAAACCATAATTTAAAAAGAGTCATGTACCACAATGTTCATTTCAGGTTTATTTACAATAACCAGGATATGGAAGCAACCTAAGTGTCCATCAACAGATGAATGGATAAAGAAGATGTGGCATATATATACAATGGAATATTACTCAGCCATAAAAGGAAACAAAATTTAATTATTTTTAGTGAGGTGGATGGACCTAGAGTCTGTCATACAGAGTGAAGTAAGTCAGAAAGAGAAAAACAAATACCATATGCTAAGACATATATATGGAATCTAAAAAAAAATGTTTATGAAGAACCTGGGGCAGGACAGGAATAAAGACACAGACATAGAGAATGGACTTGTGGACATGGGGAGTGGGAAGTGTAAGCTGGGACGAAGTGGACACAAGGAGTGGGAAGAGTAAGCTGGCATGAAATGAGAGAGTGGCATGGACATATATACACTACCAAATGTAAAATAGATAACTAGTGGGAAGCATCCACATAGCACAGGGAGATCAGATCCCTGCTTTGTGACCAGCTAGAGGGGTGGGACAGGGAGGGTGGGAGGGAGACGCAAGAGGGAAGAGATATGGGAACATATGTATATGTATAGCTGATTCACTTTGTTATACAGTGGAAACGAACGCACCATTGTAAAGTAATTATTCTCCAATAAAGATTTTAAAAATTAAATGATTGTTTATCATGTCATAATTTAACTTCATCCATGGTCTTTCTAAGAGCATCCTCACCTTTTGTCTAACACCAAGAAATCTGCTAAGTTGTATACTGCCAGTCGAATAGATACTAGTCCTGTAGGTGTCTTTCTAACCCTGGTTTTGGTTTCCAATTTCTCTCATGCCCTTATCCTAACAGATACTTTGAGTCTCTTTTTTGATGTCTGAACTGACTCCATCTCTTAAGAGCTCTTCTCTTTTGTTATAAGTGTGGTTGCTGCACTTCCCTTTTCTTAACAGAGGCTGAATATTCTGTCTCAGAAAAAAAAAAGCAGTTTATGGGAAGGTGTTTTATATTCCATGATGTCAAATTCAAAACCTAATGGACCTAATGTCAAAATACCTCTGGCTTCTGCTAATAATACTTCATATAACCATCATCTATTAAATCTATTACTTTATATTATTCTTCCTAAACATATTCACATATCTAAATACATCAGCCTATTTTAGAAGTAACCAGTTCCAAAGGTAAATATTTGTTTAAGTAGATTCTTTTATTCTTTATTGTGGGCCAACTCATTCTAGAATATCAAGACAGAGTGAACCTGAGTGAAAGGATGTGCTTTCCTTTCACAACTTTGCAAATTTTCCTTTTTGTCTCTCATTCTTTTCTTCTTTCTTTCTTCTGTCTTAATAATGAATTTTGGGGAAAGTAAACACTCAATTCATTTTCCCCTGCTTTAGATATGTATTTAGTAATATATTTGTATGTATTTTCAAAGTTGGTTCAACAGGTTGCAATCCTAATTCTCCGTCAGAGTTTTGACTAAAAGCAATACTGAGGTAAAGTCTTATGTACTTGGAGGGGGGAGGGCATTTCCTCACCATTTATTTATTTTACATCATTAAGTGCCTGCTCTGCATTATGCAGGCCTCTGTCCTTAGTTCAGACTACATAGAAAGACAGAACATAATACTTGGCCTGCAGAAACTTGTCTTCATTAGGGGAAAATTATGTGAAAAACATAATGAAGATCATGTGAGACTATTCACCTTGAAAATTGTTTCTATCAATGGTCTGAATATTATAGAATTCCTAATAAAAATTCCCGTTAGACTCTTAGTCTTCAGGAAGCTTATGAGACCTTTTTTAAAAAAAATCAATAAGTAATAAATATAAAGATAACTTAGAGTTAGTTGGACATATTTATGAATAAATGCAATATTCTAGTGACAGGCCAAAATATTTTCACTTAAACCCAATTGCATAAGAAGTTTATGGAAGATCAACGAACTTCTATAAATGTTCTTTTTTCCCACATCTCTACTCTGTGGGGGAGGAAGAAGCAAATTATCTCTATAGTTACTAAGGCCCTGGGATTCTAAAATTCTATGTATGCCCCAGTCTTCCTACATTATCCTTAGCTCTATTCTGTTGCTTTTTGGAGTGGCAGTGATTTGTCAACAAGGGTCCTCTGCCCATTACCTTGTCTTCAAGGTTAGCCTGTGATCCTGGATAAGTTATTTCACGTCTCTGAGGTTTATATACGTTGTCTGAAAGTGTTGGTAACCACATATGATCATTGGTACAAGGATTAAATTAAGTAACGTAGTTCAAGTACCTCATTAAGTATTTGGTCAAGTGATGAGTTTCATTATGAAAGTTTAACCTGATGTTGAATTGCACAGCTCTGAGATGAGGTCAACTTTGGGATTCATTTTACTTCAAAGATTTACTGAAGGATGAATACATCTACGTTGTAATGGACAGTTTCATTTTTTTCACTTTTTTAAAAATTTCTGAAATCATTACAGATTCATAGGAAGTTGCAAAAATACACAGAGTCCAGGGGAAATAATCTGAAAAGAAATATATAGATGTATGTGTAACTAAATCACTTTGCTATACACTTGAAACTAACACAACATTTTAAATCAACTATACTTCAATTAAAAAAATACATACAAAAAAATACATACAGTCCATTTGCCCTTCACCTAGTTTCTGCCAAGGTGACAACTTACATAACTATAGTTCAGTATAAAAATCAGGGAACTGATGTGGGTGCAATATCATTAACTAGACTACGGACCTTATTCAGTTTTCACTATTATTTATATGAACCCATTTGTATGTGTGTGTGTCAGTGTGCATGCATAGGGGGTTGTTGAATTATATGCAGTGTTTCCCACATATAGATTAGTGCAACCACCCCTAAAATCAAGAGACAAAACTGCTCCATCACCATAAAGGAATTTGTCCTGCTACCGTTTTATAATTGCACCATCCCTGCCCTCCAACACTGTCCCTGCCCACTGGCAACAACTAATATATTCTACACATCTATAGTTTTGTGATATGGAGAGTGTTGTACAAATGGACTCTTCATGTATCTCATACTTATTTCTTTTCTTATTTTTCCCTTTACTTTTCACTCTTTATGTAATCTTGTACTTCTCTCACCATCAAAGGTCACTTTCCCCCAGAGTCTACTATGTGTGAAAAAAGCTAATGTGTTTGTTTTACTTAAAAACATCTAAGTCATCTCTTAGACAGCAGGAAGATCCTGATCAGTTTAAAATCTCTTCGATGACATCACTCAGTTTCATTTCAAAACCAAGATGCTCTTCTGTTTATTAGACAGCCATTTGCCCCCTGTATTTATTTTCTATTGCTGTGTAACAAATTACCACAAACCAATGAACCTAAAGCAACACACATTTAGTATCTTACAATAACTGGGTAGGAAGTCCAGGCATAGTAAGGCCAGTTGGTTTCTTTGTTAGGATTTCACAGGGTGAAATAAAGATGTGTGTAATTTCAGCCTCTTATCTGCAGGTTCTGTGGGAAACTTCACCTCCAGCTTCGTTCAGGTTGAATTCAGTTCCGTGCAGGTGTAGGGACGAGATTCCATTTCCTTGCTGGCTATTGGCCTGGTGTGGCACTTAGCTTGTAAAGTCTACTCACATCCCTTGGCTCACAGCTCTCTCCATCTTAGAAGCCACCAAAGTGCATGGAATCATTCTTGCTTTTTTTTTAAGCTTTTTATTTTATATCAGAGCATAGTTGATTAACAATGTTGTGATAGTTTCAGGTGTACAGCAAGGTATTTCAGTTATATATTTACATGTATCTATTCTTTTACAAATTATTTTCCCATTTAGATTTTCCATAATATTGAGCGGAGTTTCCTGTGCTATGGAGTAGGTCCTTGTTAGCTATCCATTTTAAATATAGCAGTGTGTACATGTCAATCCCAAACTCCCTGACTATCCCTTCACCCACCCTTCCCCCCTGGTAACCATAGTTTTGTTCTCTAACTCTGTGAGTCAGTTTCTGTTTTGTAAATAAGTTCATTTGTATCATTTCTTGCCTTTTGGATTTCTATGATTTTGTCTTCAGAACCTCCTTTTAAGGGCTCATGTGATTATATCAGGTCCATCTAAATAATCTCTTTTTTTCCATAATGTAATGCAATCAGGAAAGTGACACTAGGGGACAGGTATGATGAGAGTTAATATTCTGCCTATCATACCTCCACTTTTTGTTTGTTGATTGGTTTGCCTATATGTGTGTGTATGTGTTTGTGTCTGTGTGTGTGGGTGGGGGTCAGTGTTGAGTCTCTATTTCTGCCTTGCTAACCAGTTCATCTGTACCATTTCCCCAGATTCCACATATATACGTTAATATACGATATTTGTTTTTCTCTTTCTGACTTACTTCACTCTGTATAACAGACTCTAGGTCCACCCATGTCTCTTCAAATGACCCAATTTCATTCCTTTTTATGGCTGAGTAATATTCCATTGTATATATGTACCATATTTTTTTATCCATCCCTCTGTTGATGGACATTTAGCTTGCTTCCATGTCATGGCTATTGTAAGTAGTGTTGCAATGAACATTGGGTGCATGTGTCTTTTTGAATTATGGTTTTCTCTGGGTATATGCCCAGAAGTGGGATTGCTGGGTTATATGGTAATTCTACTTTTAGTTTTTTAAGGAACCTCCATACTGTTCTCCATTGTGGCTGTATCAATTTACATTCCCACCAAGAGCGTAAGAGAGTTCCCTTTTCTCCAAACCCTCTTCAGCATTTATTGTTTGTAGATTTTTTTGATGATGGCCATTCTGACTGGTGGGAGCTTATACCTCAATGTAGATTTGATTTGCATTTCTCTAATGATTAGTGATGTTGAGCAGCTTTTCATGTGTTCAGTGGCCATCTGTATGTCTTCTTTGGAGAAGTGTCTGTTTAGGTCTTCTGCCCATTTTTTCATTGGGTTCTTTGTTTTTTTTTTTTTTTAATATTGAGCTGCATGAGCTGTTTTTATATTTTGGAGATTAATCATTTGTCTGTTGATTTGTTTGCAAATATTTCCTCCCATACTGAGGGTTGTCTTTTCATCTTATTTGCAGTTTCCTTTGCTGTGCAAAAGCTTTTCAGTTTCATTAGGCCCCATTTGTTTATTTTTGTTTTTATTTCCATTTCTCTGGGAGGTGGGTCAAAAAAGGTCTTGCTGTGATTTATCTCAAAGAATGTTCTTCCTATGTTTTCCTCTAAGAGTTTTATAGTGTCTGGTCTTACATATAGGTCTTTAATCCATTTTGAGTTTATTTTTGTGTATGGTGTCCCAGAGGTCTCTTAGGCTGTCTTCATTTTTTTTTTCTTTTTCATTTTTTTTTCTTTATTCTCTTCTGAGGCAGTGAATTCCACCATTCTGTCTTCCAGGTCACTTATCTATTCTTCTGCCTCAGTTGTTCTGCTATTGATTCTTTTTAGTGTATTTTTCATTTCAGTTATTGTATTGTTTATCTCTGTTTGTTTGTTCTTTAATTATTCTAGCTGTTTGTTCTTTAATTCTTCTAGGTCTTTGTTAAACATTTCCTGCATCTTCTCGATCTTTGCCTCCATTCTTTTTCCGAGGTCCTGGATAATCCTCATTATCATTATTCTTAATTCTTTTTCTGGAAGGTTTCCTATCTCCAGTTCATTTGGTTGTTTTTCTGGGGTTTTATCTTGTTCCTTTATCTGGTACATAGTCCTCTGCCTTTTCATTTTGTATATCTTCCTGTGAATGTGGTTTTTGTTCCACAGGCTGCAGGATTGTATTTCTTCTTGCTTCTGTTGTCTGCCCTCTGGAGGATGAGGCTGTCTAAGAGGCTTACTATTTTATTTTTTTAATTTACTTTTTTAAATACACTAATTTGTTGCTAGTCTCTGTGAGATATATTTCGGGGAGAAGTATGGATTTTTACTGATAATAGTCAACAGTAAAATTGTCTCTGCTCTTTTTAAACAGCATTAATTTTAATCTCCATGATGGTTTGTTGGTAGAAATGATAATGTACATAAAATTGGATTGAGAATCCTTTGAAATTTTAAAAGAATGTCTGCTTTAAAAAAATCATCGAGATTTAACAGATTAGACTCTTTTTGTTGCTGAACTGAATACCAAACATGGCCAAATTGTGTCTTACACATACAATCAGCAAGGAAGTTGTGCCTTTTTGTGCCTCCATTTTTACAGTAGGAGAACTTAAATATTTAATGGACAAGAAAGAGTAGTTAGTAAGTTACATTTCCTAACTGGTGAAGGGTCCTCCACTGAGCACAGCTACTGTTTATTGCAACCAGATATTTAAGAACATGCACAAGAATTGGCATGCAAGCAGATATTATAAATGGACCATAATTTACCACAAGTAGGTAGTTTTTCTAAGACAAATAAATTTGACAAATAGATTGTATTTTTCCTAATGGTAGTGTTTTTGGAATAGTACTTCACAAGGAAACATAATTCATCCTAGTGCTCTTCACAACTATGAACAACACTGTGGAAAACTTCTCTCTGTGAGTGGAAGCCAGAATTACATTTTCTGGAGTTAAATAGAAACATTCTTCTCTGTGATCAAATTTTAATGAAACAATTCAGAGGAAAACCATCATCTTACTTCAAAAATTGTTTTTACTGAAAATAAAATAAATTCAAGCCTTGAGACAAAATTAGAGCTTCTCCCTTTGGCTCTTCACTGCTTGTTGAATTAAATTGATGAAGACCTGCATTTCAACACTAGCCATGAATCCAAGGTCAATTTAATATTCACTGGACATTGATTAAAGTGCAATTCGTATGTCCTCTCAATCAATAGAATAATATAAATTTTGGAATGTGGCCATAAAATGTTATTTAAGCTTCACTTTTTTCTTCCATAATTTTCAAAGTACATTTTCTATTTATTATTTCAACCACGATTTAATTCTCTGAGTCCCTGGGGATCTAGTTAGAAACACAGAGCACATAGCCTTAAGGTAGTTCAGAAATCACCTCGTTCAAGCCATATGCTGTACAGATAGAGAATGTGAGGTCCCAAGGGGGCCTGAATGAACCACAGTTAACTGGAAGGTCACCCAGGAAAAGGGACTTGGTGAGCATACAGTCCTGAGGTGTTGTGAAGAATCTTGCTGCTTTACATCTTACAAAAGCAGTGAATTCATTTTAGAAGTATAATGTAATTTTTAAATGATACATATTTATTAAAACTGAGAAAAAGAAAAGCAGAAGGTCACGAAATACAGAAAAGTAAAGGAAGGGAAAAGGATGACCCAACTTACTACTTCAGAAATAATTATTTCATACATTTTATGAACTTTATTCCAGATATCTCTTATATCTATAAATAGAGGGCAGAGACGAGAAAAAGTGTGTAAAAGGAGAGAAAAGAGGCAGGGAGAGAACTTTAAATTTTAAGGAGAGAGAGTATGTAGTTAAAAGCCAGGATTATAGTATGTGTGTCATCTAAATAATGCATACATTTAATCTTATTTAAATTAATTTTATTTAATCTTATTTAAATTAATTAAATAAAAAACTGAATACAGATAGATATTTCTCTATTTCAAGGCATAGTCATGTAAAAATAGTCTTCAAAAAATGATATAAATATTTTAAAATTCATGCTAATTTTAAAGAACATGTTTTATCAGTATTGAGTATCCACTGATTCTTTGTTATTAGGCAAAGAAATTAGCACACAGGTAATACCTCTGTCTTCCCTCACTTTATATCCAGATTTTTGTTATTTAAACTATTATTTTTACATTGTTAAAATTTATCCATTTGTACATTCTGATCTACATTTTATAATCTACCAGGTAATAGTACTCATTCATTTAATGGAAGTAAACACTCACCACCAAACTTTTTAATAGTGCTCTTTATTTTCAAGTTATTAATTTGGACTCATTTCATAGCTGGATTGAGTTTTCACTTTATTTTTTTCTCAAATAAGGGTACTTTGGTATAGTTTCTTGAAATTTTAAATGATTATACATGTTTGTCTGTGAACTGCATATTAAAATGACAACTTACTTGGACATACTATTAGAGAATCACTTGCTTACTTTTCCTCAGAACCTTGTAGAAATTGTTCCACTGTATTATTTTTTTAAACGAATTTATTGAGGTATGATTGACATACCAAAAGCTATACATATTTAATGTATACAACCTGATGAGTTTGAAGACCAGTCTACACTGTGAAACCATCAACACAGTTTACGCCATAAACATAGACTGCTTCTGCATGGATATCCAAGAGCAGACTTACTTATTTTCCTTCTGAATTGCTTTTACTCCTGGAATCCCTCTATGTTTGGAATTCAGTGACTTCAACATTTCATTGCTCATTCTTCTGAAACCATGTTTTTCTTTGACACACAGAATGTCACTTGAAGCCATAAACAGAATTGCTCATTTAGAAATTATTTAATTAGATATATTTTCCTCAATTATCTTTGTTCTTTTAATCAAAAACATGATTGTAAGTATTTTAAATCTGTTTGCTGTCTTTTGTATCTTTTATTTCTCTAATATTAATTTTATATATTTCATATTTTTCATTTCCTCTATGTCTCTCCATATTCTATCCACTGTATTTATTCTGGTGTTACTTTTTCTACTGTGATATTAAATTCCAGAGTCTCTGTATTTCATTCTGACCATCAGTATTCCTTTCTACATCAGGGATCTCCTCTGTCATTCTCTCTCAACTAAGAAGCTAGGTCACAGTCAAATATGACATCATTGTCAGTGTATGACTTTTCCTCCAGTTCCATGTCCCCTGAGATATTCCACTATTTACATAGACAGTGTCCCCATTTCCATTGGCCTAGGAACCTACTCAAATCTTACCTATCAATTAAATAGTCAGTGAGTTGGGAAAAGCAGTACTTATCTGTAACATGCAGTTTGGGATTTTAGCTCTGTAATTGTTTGGTTTAGCATTTTTTCATTTCATTAATTTCTTTGTTTTCCAGAATATAATGGAAATAAATGTATCTCATTAGAACCATTGCTGAGTAGTAATCACAAAGACATTTTCTTAAATTTATTTTCACCTGGGACGGGTCAAATGAATTAGAATTGGTGTTGGATTTGTCTTGGTCAGCTTTCACTTGATTATGCTTTGGTACCAAAAGCCCCCAAATTTCACTGGCTTGCAAAAACAAAAGTTTATTTACTTCTCAGGTCCCATCTCCATCATCGTTGTCTTTGTTTTGAAACCCTGGGTAATGAAACAACCCGTCTCTGGAAATTACTATTATAATGGCACAAGATACAGCAGAATGGCTTTTTAAAGTTTCTGCTGGCAAGGGGAATGTGTCTCTACTGATCATACTCATGAGCCCAAAGAAAGGCATATGACTAAGCAACGAAGACCCAACACAGCCAAAAATAAATGAATAAAATAAATAAATTTATTAAAAAGATAAGAAATAAAAGTAATGAAAGAGGACCACATGGAAATCACTGGTCCATAGTATTGATATCTATGAAATCTTGAGAAAGAGAAGCTAAGGGGTACCAGAATGGGTCATGTGTCTTGATTAAGTCTCAGATCTTCTCTCCAGACCATTGTACTTCATGGCTCTTGGCTGTACTCTCTCTGAGGACCTTCTTTTTCTGTTTCCTTCTTGACCAACTGTAAGAGGGCTTTCTCAGTCTGCTTTTCCCCATGAGAAAGTTGATAAAAATAAATTGATGTCTTAAACTGCTACTGTATCTTTTGATTCAGACTTGTGGTTCATTGAGCAGTACAATTCTCTCCAAACCTTATTTGATTTTCTGTCTACTGCATTCACCTCCAGCTAGTTCTGTGACTACCATTTTACTGATAGTTATTTTCCAGATAAGCCTCTCACTTTAGGTTTAGTTACAGGTACATTGAACACATCAAGATTCCATGGCAGAGACACATCTTAGATTTCTTCTCTGAGGGATATATTTTTTTTTCACATTTTAATCAATTCAGACATTTTAACAATAGTTGTGCCTGCAATACCCTTGATTTGATCCTTTAGATAAAGCTGGTTTTTAATAATACTTTGTTGCTTAAAGGCATTCCTAGTTTTATCTTTTAGCAGTTGTAAATAAAAATCAGTTGCATCATGCAAATCTACAAGTCCAGAGTCCTTGTTTCCTTTAGTTTTTGACTAATTAGGTGTCAGTTTTTTTCCTGAGTCTTCTATTTCTTGGAAAATAATATCAAATTCAGCCAATTGCATCCAAGTCATGTCAATTATTCCTCTGGCTCTTCACCAAAAACTCACAATCATTTAGTACATTAAATGGTTTCCACAGTACTGCTAGTGATACCCAACTATTTTGCCACCACTAATGTGAGTTGCCTTTTTTCCAGTCTCTAACAGTAGTTTTATTTCAGCATGCATTTCCTGGCTTCGAAACAAGACTTGCATATATTTTACTTTGTTATTGTTACAATGGAACTGGACTTCTGGAACTAATTTCCATCTTGGCTTCACTAGTTTATGCCAAAGTTATATTTAAAAATTTCAGTGTCATATAACAATAGAATTCTTTCTTTCTCACATCACATATCCATCATGGTTTAGCTGTATATTTTCTTCATTCTGGTATGTAAAATAATAGAACTTCCTTAATCTGGTATAGATTAATATGGTGAGAGTAGAAATATGCAATATGCAATGTTGTATCTATGCAGTGAAATTTAAAACTTTTACTTAGAAGGAGTGTATGTCACGTATTCATTTTTATTGGCCAAAGCAAATTTCATGTCTAAGTATGATTTAATCAGGATGAGGAAATATAATTCTCTCATGGGAAATTGCAATATTATATGCATCAAGGATAGCAAGACAATCAAACCAAACAGACATTATCTGTGATCTGAGTACAACTGAGCTCATTATATTTAAAATAGAAACACAAACACAATTCATATGGACAGAGTGGGATTCCTCTAAGAAGATGTACTAATTATGGCTGTTTCTTGAAATATTCTTCCAAATTTAAACCAGAATACTTCATCCATGTGGATGAAATTTAAATATTCCCCTTGTTTTGAAGGATAGTGTAACAAGGTAAACACTACAACCATTTTCTGAGACTATTTATTTAGGGAGGTGATAAATTTGACTTTTCACACTGTTCTGAAGTGTCAAGAATTATCTTGTTTAGTCATACCTGGTGTGGTTGACCACTTGTTGCAAAGTAGAATTACTACAGTAGAGTTTTTTAGTCTTTTGTTTTTTTTTATAGCCCAAGTACACATGGGCACAGGTATTAAACATTTCCATGACTCATATTTTGTAGGAAGGAAGCACACCTAATGAACATTTTTTTCTTTTTTTTGCGGTATGCGGGCCTATCACCGTTGTGGCCTCTCCCGCTGTGGAGCACAGGCTCCGGACGCGCAGGCTCAGTGGCCATGGCTCACGGGCCCAGCCGCTCCGCGGCATGTGGGATCCTCCCGGACTGGGGCACGAACCCGCATCCCCTGCATCGGCATGCGGACTCCCAACCACTGCGCCACCAGGAAAGCCCCCTAATGAACATTTGAAACAAAATAATATATGTGCTTCTTGTCACTGCTGTACCTAAAATAAAAAAAATGTTAAAACAAAGGATGGGGAAATAAATCAAATGAAACTGAAAAACAAAATTCTCAAAACAGGGATGAAAATGTTCTTAGCAGATAGCCGAATTCGTTAAAGCATTGAAAGACGTTCATTTTCTATTGATAAGAGCTAGAAACCACAAAATAAAATATAACTCATAAATCTTTTAGCATCATATAACAGAGTATCAAAATGTGTAAAGCAAACATTGTTTGAAATGCAGGGAGAAAGCAGTCAGATGGCCACACAGTGGAGTGTTTAATATATAACCTTTAGTTTAACACAAACCAAGTAGACACAATTTATATGGTCAGAGAGCATTTATATTATATAAATAATATTAAAATATATGAAATTTTAAAGTTGTCTATCTTATCAATACAGATTCACATTTTCAAGTGACAGTAGAACTTTTATTGCAAGATATCCATCAAACAACGCTTATTTATTTTAGAAAGTCAGATTGATACAGGCCATATTTTATGGTCATTTCTACCTTTAAACTAGACTTAGAGTCCAAACACTTCTTTCTTACTTCCATTTCTTGTGTCTTGGTCTGAGCCATCATCAACTTCCACCAGGATTACTGCATATATTTCTATCAACACATCTAATTTCCACTCTTGCCTTCTAAGAGTGTGTTTCCAACACAGCAGAAAGGTAATTATTTAAAACAGAAGTTAGGTCATTTTACCTTTATGAACAGACCCCTGATATTTATCCCCATCTCACAGAGTACAAGCTAGTGGTATAACAATGCCTTCAGGTTCTGACAGACACTAGCCCCATTTTCTTTCTAACCTAGAATTCTTCTGATGTTCCAGCCTTAGCCTACAGGCTACTCCTTCAACATCCTAACCTCTGCTTTTCTGTTTTCTCTACCTGAAACACTCTTCTCCTACAGAACTGTTTAGATAACTTTCTTGCTTCCTTTAACTGTTTTACTTAAATTTTAATTTCTCAGTGAGGTTTACCATTGCCACTCTAATTGTAAGCGCTCTTTGCAGGAAACTGCCCTCAGCAGTTTCCTGCCCTCAGCAGGAAACCCCTTTTCTCTTCACTGTAGCAAAGCTATATTGTAACTAACTTTTAAACCAGGCTTCCCCATGCTCTACTTATCTCTGGCCCAAGCACACATTTCAAATCTTTTAATCACGCAATACCTTGCCTAACTTGTGGGTTCTTTCTGTAGATCAAAGAAGTAGAAATGAAGAATAAGTATTGATAATTAACAGACGACCATATCTCTTCCCTAGCTTCCCCTTCAGTAATCTTGTGAACACACGGTATGTCCAGACTGTGAACATGATAACATCTAGAGGAAGATCATGAGGAGTCGACAAGCCTGCACACCATGGGGGATGGAGTTGACTCTGACCCCCATCTCAATGATGAACTGAGGTTACTTCCCTGTTCCCCTTTTAAAACTTTCATGACTGAGCAGAATCTTTGGAGGTGGTTTTTTGGGGACGCTGAGTCCACCATCTCCCCAGATGGCCGGCATTCTGATTAAAGGCACCTTTCCTTTCTACCATTTGTGAGTATTGATTTTGTAATCAGCTAGCAGAGGGACCTCCAATTCATTTGATAACAATTATTATGGGAAACAGTGCTCCCACACATCCCTAATCTCTTTATTTTATTTGTTTTCCTTTTCGTACAGTACTTATCACTGTCTAACATGCTCCAATACTCATTTATTATTTTATTGTCTGCCTCTTTCTGCTAGAATGCATGCTCTTTGCAGGTACAGATATTTATCTACTTTGTGAGGAGTTACAGAAAATTGAATATTCAGTAATATCCTCTGAGCAAAGAACAAAAGAGTGATACATAATATTTACTATATAACATATGATTACCATTTACCTAGCCACTAGGGGTCACTCAATAAAAAATGACCATTATAATACCTCAGATGCTTTTCATATGTGATCCCATCTATTATGAAAAACAGTACTGAGGAAGGCATTAGTGTACCCACGTGTTAGATGAGAAAACTGAGACTCAGATTAAGTCACTACTAAGTAGTAGAGGCATGATTCAAACTAGGTTTCTCTCTCCACTCAAATTCATTGACATAAAACAACACCACGATCTTCTTAAAATAGCAACTTCTTGGTAACCCTGATATTTTGGAATAGAAATTTATTTACATCATGTTTATTATAATCATCTCTTTCTTGGGGAAAAATGAAAGAAAATATTTACATTAAATCTTTTGAAGTAATGTGTAAATTTTCTGTTTATAAATTGAACACAGACAGGAAATGAAAGTCTCGTTTGCATAATACAGTCAAATCACCTTATCCAGTCCTTTCCCCTGCAAATCTTTCAAAAATTGTAGAGCTTCCTGATGAGCTAAAATTGAAAATGAATTTCTACCTTAGTTATAATCGCCAGGGAAGCAAAATGGAATTACCAAAAATCCATATCTTGTGAATTTCAAATGGTATGTCTACAAGAATATTCTTAACAATAAATTTCATTAAAAAATAACCCTCCATGTTAAGTGTGTACCGAGACTTTAATAATACACATTTGGTTCTTCATTTTTCCCATTTCAGGATTCCCACCTTATCTTTTAACTTCCTTATCACCCATGGCTCTTTTTCTATTCCTCAGTCAGATAAACCATCTGCACTCACCTTCTGATCTAGCCCTCTGTGGTATGTGGAAT
The DNA here is from genome assembly GCF_937001465.1 of Orcinus orca. Lineage (NCBI taxonomy): Eukaryota > Metazoa > Chordata > Mammalia > Artiodactyla > Delphinidae > Orcinus > Orcinus orca. The sequence goes on along the minus strand of NC_064565.1, from coordinate 13,541,463 downwards.
AATGGATCTCTAAAGATGTCCACATTCTAATCCACAGGAAGAGACTTAGAAAAAGACTTTGCAGATATGATTAGGTTAAAGATCATGGTATGGGTAGATTATCCTGGATTAAGGAAATTCATCCAATGTAAGCACATGGGTCTTTATAAAAGGGGAGCAGGTGGATCAGAGTCAAGGCAATATGATGATGGAAGCATAGGTTGGAGTGATGTGATCTGAAGACAGAGGAAGGGGCTAAGAGCCAAGGAATGTGAGTTGCCTCTATAAGCTAGAAAAAGCAAGGTGACAGGTTCTCCCTGGGACCTCTAGGGGAAATGGAGCCCTGCCAATGCCTAGATTTTAGCCCTGTAGCAAGACTCACTTTGGACATTCAACATTCAAAATAGTAATTTGTGTTGTTTTGAACCATTTAGTTTGTGGTGATTTATTACTGCAGCAAGACAAATCTAATAAACCCTCCCCACTCTTCTCTTCTTTACCACCGATACCACATCAGTTTTAGAAAAAAGGCATAACAAAGTTCATGTGGAAAGCAATCTGTTATAGAAGTCCCTCATCAAGGTTTAGACAATGCCTTATTTTTAAGATTCAAGGGAAGGTGCATTTTAAAACATCATCGTATTAAACAATGACTTAACACAAAAAATTACTATTTACTTATATAAATTTAAACTGTGCCCTAAATGGGTGGTGATAGGTTCATTTTTTTTCTAGTAAAGAAATTTTTCCAAGTATCTATCAAATCGCATGACCATTCTGTAAGATTGAAATCAGGAAAAGTCCACACATTCTGACAACTCCCAAAATAAAACACAACATATCACTTAGTAATTCAACCAGGGAAGCAACTCATGAAAGCCAACAAGATGAGCAGTAAAGTACAAGGTCTTAGTCCAAAAGACAATGAGGTTCTCAAAAGTAGATGAAAAGTTTGCAAAACCTCTCTGATGGAGAAAAAATCTGGAGTGGGCCAGGTATAATTTTGAAGCTAGAGAGTGGTCACATGACTCTGGTTAGATTTTGGAAATTATAACTACAATGTTCTCGGCAGTTACGTGTATAATTAGGTGTTGCCTTCCCTCTGTAAATATATATATTTTTTAATTAATAAGCTTTATTTTTAGAGAAGCTTTAGGCTCACAGAAAGTTAAACAGGTAGTAGAGACAGTTTCCATATACACTCACTCCTTCCCCCACTTATTTTCCTTTATTATTAACATCTTGCTTGGTGTAGTATATTTGTCACAGATGATTAATCAGTTTAGATATGTTATTATTAAATGAAATCCATACCTTATGTTAAGTTTTACTCTTTGTTTTTGTGAAGTTCTATGTGTTTTGACAAATGCATAACATCTTGTCTGCCATTACCATATCATATAGTTCCACTGACCTAAAAACCTAGTTTATTTTTAAAATGTATCCATATATTAATATTGTATTTCTCTTCCACTATTTTATAACTTAATTTTTGCTTATTTTCAACAATTTTTTTTGACATGCAAGTCCTTCTAAGATGTTACACCAACCTGTCCTTTTCCTCTGATTTCTCAAACCTACTTCTCCTAAAGGCAAACTTGTTTATTAATTGCCATGGAGACAATTGTTCTTTCTGCTACTATATCTTTGCCCATACAATTTTCCAAACTGGGAAGACTCCTCACTTTTCTCCATTGTGCAAATCATCCAAAAGTTCCTGTTCAAATTTCGTCTGTTTTGACTAGTCTGTGCCATGTCAGGCCTTGTTCTTCTATGGATTCCCAAAGCAGGCACTGTCTCCATGCCATTTATCTAACAGTTAATCCTGGATCATTCTGGCCCCCTCCTGTTACATCGTCTGGTATTGTTAGTTAACTTTCTGTTGTTTGAATATGTTGAATCATCATGAAGGTGAGGACTCTTATCTCAGTTTTTCATTGAGCTCAGCAGAGAGTCATCAGCAACTCAAAATCTTTGCATTGACTGCAAATAATAACTAAAAGAAAATTATTTCTTTCTTCCTGAATACTGATTTTTGGTGCTGAATGGTAGGATTCTCCTCGAGGAAATATCTCAGGTGCAGATTATTTTATAATAACAATAATACAGAGGAAGGAAGTTTTCAGAGAAGACACGTAGAGATGGAAATAACACAAAGAAAGTTAGGACAGCTTGGTGGTAGACTGTTGATTTCACTATGCAGCCTCAGTGTTGAAGTTAATGGGATTCACAAGAGCATCTGTAGTCAGTATGACTAGAAGAAGTTAAAGAGGGCTTTGAGGGCCCTTTGAGGCGGTAGGGAGAATGTAAAGCCTCAAGTCTTAAGATCCTGCTTTTTCTATTGACTCCTTCTTTCTTCATTTGTTTATTCAGACATTTCTGCCATCCACATTACCTTTTTTTTGTGTGCTAGCTTAGCTGTCCTCTTTCCAAAGTCTGTGTGAGTGTTTGTGAGGCTGTGGCTGTGAACACAAAGCTCTCTTCAAAGAAACATGCATCTTCTTGTTTCTGTAGTTGTTTTCAAAGTTAGATGTTCCTTCACAAAAAGTTCTCTGTGCAGATGGCTATCTCACCTCTAGACACAGACAGAGCAATTACCACCAGTGATCTTCTCCCAGAGCAGGAGAGCAGAAGAACCCATGAGTGTGGGGTGGACATTTACATGTATTGTTTTTCCCCCTTTGATTGAACACTCACTCTGGGGATGCTATAGGTAGGGTGGAGGAGGGGAGGGAAGTGAGAGGCTGAGGATGGCAGTGAATGTGTTGGCATGCATGGTGTAAGCTCTGTGGACCATTCCCTGTGCTCCTACATTTTACTCTCTGCTCAAAACAGCCCTACCGGATTCCTTGTCTCCATTTACAGCAGTATCTCCACAGAATGCATCCTTTTCCCAAGTCACAAGTCAAACAGTCTTCACATTCTAGTCTATGCTAATCCAAAGTTTATGTGCTTCCCCTCTGTTCTACATTAAACACTGTAGTAGAGTGAGAAAGGGATGCTGTTCAATAAGCCCAATGTCTGGCAGCTATAAAGTGGTGGAATCTCTATTGGAAACCAATTTTATGCGACCAAAGCCCAAGCTGCTCCTACAAGGGGTTAATTATGTAGGTTTTCCTTTCCATTTGATAAAGTGTTTTAAAAGGTAATGAAAATTACTTCCAAAGCACACCCTCTTTTTTCCCTACTGAGTTACAGTCTTATGAAGGAAGAAAATTTAAAATAAAAAACAGAAACAAATCAAATAATTGGACCCGCAGTGCCAAAGATCATTAGTGGGTATTTTCATGAGTGTGTTTAAGAACCTGAGAATGAGGCTTCTATTGTTTGCTTTAATAATCTAAGAAACTCATGGGTGTCTCACATGTTACCTACTTCATTCAGGCTTTTAATCTAAACAAGGAGAGATTTGATAATTGCATATTCTATTTTTATTTTTTGCCATTATAGATTGTCTCTATCCTAGCAAACTACTGCCATCTGCTTATTCAGTAACGAGACTATTTTGAGTTTTCAACCTACTAGAGAGCTCAGAATTTAACAGATGTTTCACGTGTATTTGACTACAACTGTTCATGGAAACATATGGCTACTGGAATCATTTATTATTTATTTATTTATTTATATTTTATTTATTTATATTTTATTTATTTATTATTTATTATTATTAAGCTAGAATTAATATGTCAGTTACTAATACATCATGTCGCAATAATCACTGTGGGGAGTTTTTTTTTTTCCCCTCAGATGTTAGTAGGATTAATCACTATTATTTTTTTCAATAAATATACGTATGTATGGAATTTTTCACTGTGTAGCTGTCACTGTGTTAATCACCACAGATTTTGTGCAGAAGCATATATCAAATTCTAGATGAGGATACAAAATGTGTAAATAGATAATTGAATACACAGTAAAAAGTGTTTTCATGGAGCTAGACAGAATTCATAATCAGGTATTAGGCAAGCTTACTGTTTGTCACTCTGTTCTGCACAGAGTTGGGTTACTAAAAGGAGAAAAGCACAGAATACTCCTAGAATTGAGAGAGAGAGACAGAGAGAGAGAGAGAGAATGAAGAACCTGAAAACACCTTCTAAGAATCACTTAGACTTCACTAAGATTAGTCCAGACTGAGGCTAATTAAGGAAACTATGACTATGATGCTTCAGTGGGTCTCTATAGACTTTTCTCACCAACTCTCATAACTCAAATGGATATATTGATCTGTATTACTATTTTTTGTCTGCATTTTTTATCCCAAGAGAAGTAGAACAACTTTTCTGACGTCACAGAATTGGTTATGGAAAATTCAGTGTTCCTATTCAGGCTTGTCTTCAAAGTTTCTCTCCACTCTGACATGTTTTAAGATGTTGTAGAAAATATAGCAACTAGTTGGTTCAACTCTTACTGATTCCTCTCCTTTTGATGAATATATTATTCTCTACAGATGCTGGAACTATTCAGGCAGAACAGTAACAGATCATTTCAGTTTGAATGTGATAATAAGCCATCCTAGTACAAATAAAAATAACAGCAAAATGAAAGCACACAATGATAACAATATCCAAAATGTAGTGGATACATACAATTTGCAAAGCAAAACACAACTATAAAATACATATTCTTGCTTTATATCTGAGGCAACAGATACAGAAATATCAACCACCTTGGAGCTGTGATTTGAAACTAGGAGTCGTGGTGAAAAAAACTCCCATGGTTCACCATCATGCAATGTTCTACAAATATTTTCATAGGTGCATACCATATAGGCATTTTTACCATCCATAAGGCAGCTGTGTTTTAAAAATATTCCCTTAAAAAAAAAGATGTTCATCTGCATATAAAATGACCCATAGCTTCCTCAAAATGTTTATTTCTGGTGATAGGGTCATTTTAGATCTAGTTTTCTGCCTTTTCTCATTTTCTTTGCAAATCTCCACATCATTTGATTAACAAATCAATCTCCTAAAAGACCAAAAATTTCTGAGAACAGAAAAAAATAAGATGACTTAGTCTGTGGTCTCTTGATTAATCTTAAAACTCTCTAGTCACATGTTTATAGAAAATAGACAAGAATTGTCCATATTAAATATTTTCAAAGTTAAAAAAATATATACACATTTTAGATGCTCACACAAAGACACCTCAAGTTTTGAAATATAATCCAGACTCTTGAAGAAAGTCCTTCTCCATCAGAAGTTTATTACGAATAAGGAAAAGAAAATTCAGTAAGAGAAAACTGTGGTGTGAACTGGACTGAGGAAAGAGCTGCATTACAATGTTGGTTCAGGGCTGTTAGAGTTTATTATTTGGAGTATTCCTTTGTCTTCCTGATGTCTTATTAATACTTTGCAAATAAGCACTCAAAATATATCAGCTTACATGAATTTTCACTAGCCAGTCCTGCCCCAGGGAACTATACTTGTTATAAAAGGAATAAAATCAGTATACTTCTTGTTTCATTTTGGTATAAGTCAAGCCTCATTCTCCTGGCAAAGGGAGAATTTTGAATTACAGCTGTAAGTGGATATGTTTGTTTTATTTTGTTGTAAACTACTTAAATCTCAGCTAAGCTAATCATTTTGCTTCAATTTGGGTTACATGGTAGAACAGGGCAAATACTGCCTCCTGATCTTATGATGGACTTCAATATGCCCTCATTACATATTTTATTTCTGTTTTTCAAACATGCCCATTTGACAAGATAATTCCCTTTCTGTTGGTTGCCTTTAGCTCCCCATTGATTTCCAGTTTACTCTCTATCTGGTTTTATATGTTAATTTACTATTTCTGCCATGCTCTTGGGTTGCATTTATGTCAATTGAACCATAATAAATGCAAGTTTAATCGTTTTATCTCATAAAGGAGGGCTTGAATTTTTTCATGGTTTAGTCCAAAAGATATCTAGTATTGTATACTCTCCAGAAGGTTCTTGATTTATATTGAATGATGGGACTATTGAAGTTGAACATTCATTTTTAGGAAAATATTAACTCAATATTGGGAAGGTGTGTATGTGTGTAAGCACACATGTGTCTGTTTCAGAGTTGAAGACATACATACAAACTCTAAATATTTGGAGGGGGAAACTATGGTTGAAAGGGACTGAGTAAGGTTTTCATCAAACACCATGCTTGGAAGCCATAGGTGTATCTTTCCAAGTCAATACCTTGTATCCTTATTCAATAGATCCTTCTTCATTTTGGTACCTTCAGTCTGAGCAGAATTTCTGAAGCCAGACTATGTCATAGCTGGAAATCCTCTTCCCAATACGTAAAAAGCATCTGAAGATATTAAAACAGAGGTAGTCTCCCTCCCCCATACATATTTGATTTAGATGAGGCAAGTACCTAAGGTGTGAAATCATGTGGCATCAGTCTCTAGAGCCCAGGGTCTAAGTTACCTGAAAGCTTTGGCTGTCGAGAACGTGTCCTTAAAGAGCTAGTGTACAATGTGGTATCGATAGCAATGAATTGATTAAGACATATTTCTTTGAGGCGGGCAGGAGAGTATTACTTATTCATTATGGGCACCTAAATCATTGACCATAACAATAGCTGGGTTTGTTATGCTTCGTCCATGCCAGCCACTGTTTCAATGGTTTTATATGTATCAACTCATAGCATGCTCACAACCATCTTAAAAAGGTAGATACTGTTGTCCTTACTTGACAGTTGAGGAAACGGGGATGTGGAGAGATTAATTTGCCAAAAATCAAACAGCTGATTTATTTATTTATTATTTATTTTATTTATTTATTTTATTTAACATCTTTATTGGAGTTTCATTGTTTTACAGTTGTGTGCTAGTTTCTGCTTTATAACAAAGTGAATCAGCTATACATATATATATATCTCCATATCTCCTCCCTCTTGAGTCCCCTCCCACCCTCCCTATCACACCCCTCTAGGTGGTCACAAGCAGCAAGCTGATCTCCCTGTGCTATGTGGTTGCTTCCCACTAGCTATCTATTTTACATTTGGTAGTAACAGCTGATTTATTCCCAGAGCCTACACTCAATCACTGTGCTCTACTATCTCTTGAATCATGTTCGCCCAGATCATGGATTGATGTAGAACACATCCTAAAGGTTTCTACCCCTCACTAAATGTAGGGTATCATAAATAACATAATAAGATTTGTAGCTCCCACACTCTAGAATGAAGATATAATATGTTTTCCACATAATTGTATGCAACTCATATTAAGAGTATTGAGTGTTTTCAATCAGTGCCCTGTCCAAGTACCCAAGACGTACTGTGTATTTACTGGAATGTCCACTTCTTTGCCTATTCTAGACAGTCCTCCATCTGAATTCCTCTCACACCTGAATGCCAAGGATGTAAGGTCTTTTACTGGGTCTTAAAAAGCCATCAGCTTGTTTTGTAACCGAAAGTGGGGTCCGGCTGCTCACCACTCAATAGCTAATAAAGAGGCAAGGTTGGGGAAGGGAAAGTTTGCTTTATTTTGGATGCTGGCAACTGGGGGGTGGTGGGAAGTGAGTGGACTTCTGTCCAAAGGCCGGTTCCACCCCACTAACAATCAGTGGACAAGAGCTTTTATAGAAGGAGGGAGGGGACTACATGCAGAAACAGTACAGTCAGCTCTGACAGTCACCTTGAAATTGGTCATGCAGTGGTCTGACCAGGGTCATCTTGATTGTTTTAGGTACAGTTAATCTTCAGTTCCAGGGTCAATTTGTTCCCATTTCCTTGAGGCCAGTTCTCAGAATTGTGGCAGCTTATGTCATGGCTACAGTCTGAGCATCATGTAGTTAATTTCTTCCACCTGGTGGGGAGTTTAGTCTGTATAAGACAGCTCAAAGGATAAGACTCAGAACAGTATCTATAGCCCATGAAGAGGAACTAAAGGTCTTTAACTTTGCTTAATGACTAAACTATTATTTTTTAGTCTTGTTGTACTGTTTTCCTTTGTTTCTGCATTTTCTCGCTTCTCCGATTAAACTTATTCTTGGGCTAAAGTTTTTTCACTGGCAAAATGCAGGCGGAGGACATGGGGCTGGGGGAAGACCACAGGGTGCTGCTCCATTTCAGCTTCGCTTGGTAACCCAAAATGTGGATGCAAAATATTGTGGTTTTCTTGCTTTAAGCCAAGTCACCTACTAATTTACTTAAGCTTTCAAAACCTTAGCTTCCTCATATGTACAATGGCAAGAATAAAAATGATGCCTTCTTCATGGTGCCTTTGTGACTATGAATGGAGTTTATCACATGTAAATCATTTTGCATCTGTAATAACAGATGTTAGTTATCAGAGTAGGTACTGATACACTTCTTTTGTCACCCCATGCAGGAGAAATGAGAAGGGATTCATATTGGAAAGGTCATGTTCTAATTAGAGTCTGAACTAAAAATGAATCCTCCATTGCAGGGCTTTATGGGTCTCTGGTGCTGCCCCATTCCACTGCTTGACACCAGCAGAAGCTGAGGGTCAGTGTGGCTCCTTTGCTGTTTGGACTACAGTAGTTGTTGACTGAAAAAAGAAAAGAAAAAAAACACACAACATGAGAATTGTGAGTTAAGTTTTATTGAGGGCAAAATGTTTACTATAGCTTGGAAGACAGCATCTCAGATAGCTCTGAGGAACTGCTCCCAAGAAGTATGGGGTGTGAAATAAAACTCACACTATATGGAAAGACAAGAAAAATTTAAACGTAAAAATTCTTCTCTGCCCTTTGTCCTCCACTCCCCCAGCACTGTGCATTTTGTATCCCCATTATGCATTGACCAAACCTCCCCCATCAGCAGAAATACCTGCCCAACCCTAAACAGTAACATTCTCCCAGCATCAACAAGACAACTCCTTAAACGATAGCACTCCTCCTCGATCTTATAAAGGGTCACAGGACCCACTACAATTGTAGTTCAATCTGGATTGTGTAAACTGTCAATAGTACATTATTTAATGTATAGCCTTCTGTCTCAGAAAATTTATATAAACTGTGTCTTGACTTGTAATGGGTGGATCAGTTCTCAGAGCTTTCTGGGATGCTCTTCCTGTGTTATAATCCTCAAATTTGGCTCAAATAAAATTTTCCAATTCTTTCTTAGATTGACTGATTAATTTTTTGTCAACAAGGGGAAGGTCAGTGTTATATGAGATTTTAGTGAAGGGGGACGTGCAGCCAAGCACACATTTTGGCAGAGGCTCACTGCTAGTCATGAGGAGTTAGATATTTTCAGGAGAAGATTTTATCAGCCCAATTCTTGCATCTTCTCATATCTAGAAAAGCACTAAAATCATTAATGGTGACATCTGCTCCTCGTGACTAGCAGAAACCTTCTGCAAAAAAGTGTGCTTGATTGCATGTACTCTCCCTTCACCAAAATCACTTATACTGACCTTCCCCCCTACCTCTTCTGAGAAGTTTCTCAGAGCTATCTGAAATGCTGTCTCCAGTGCTATAGTCCTCGGTTTTCCCCAATAAAATTGAACTCACAACTCTCACGTTGTGTATTTTTTGCTCAGTCAACACATCAGCCAAGGAGAAAGGGAGAAAGCGAAATTTTTTTCCAACCTCCAGGTGTCTCAAAAGGGAGATAGGGAAAAATAAGATATTTATCTATTATTTTCAAACCACCCATTTAGGATTTTTTTTTTTTCTGAAAATGTACACAAGTCTCAAGTTTTATTCATTTAAAGCCCTCTACTGTAAAATACTTTCACAACAGTATCAAAAATTTGTGAACCCACTTCTTTCCTTTGGTGCTAGGGATGTATGTTTAAGGGTTATTCTTGAAGGGTTTCATTTTTATAAGCAGTTTGTGTCTCAGCCTTCAGTTCCCATCTGTTCTCCTAGATAACTGATGTGGAACTAGGCACATGGAAAAGTCTGGATCCAGATTAAATGCCAGCTGTTAATATAAACAGTGCTTCCTAGGGACCCACCCTTACTCCATGTAAGCTTTGCTAATCAGGAAACACTCTCAGACTTAATGCCTCCTACAAGTGTGAGTAAGGAGGACCATGCGCTTTCAAGGTGTGACTTTAGATCCCTCTTAACTTCCATCAGTCCCCAGAAGCTATCCCAAGTTACTATTTAAAATGTTGTGCTTTCTATACAATGCAGTTTCAAGAGGAACTGGAAATGACTGCTTCAATGAATCAAGCTTGATAAGTCAAAGCTTGATGGGTATAAATATGGTGTCCCTTACCTTGATCCTTTCTAAGTGAGGGCAGTTATTTAAATCTACTCATGAAACTGACACTTCCTGGAATGTATAATCAGAGGAGGGCATGGTCTTTAATAGAACTTAGACTAGGAGAACCCCCAGAAGCAAAAATTAACTTTGACTGGGGCACCAGTTATTAAAATGGAGGGTTGGAAAATCAGAATCCAGAATCTATTATATAGAGAATGGATAAACAAGTTCCTACTGTATAGCACAGGGAACTATATTCAATATCCTATGATAAACCATAATGGAAAAGAAATGAAAAAAGAATGTATATATATGTATAACTGAATCACTTTACTATACAACAGAAATTAACACAACATTGTAAATCAACTATATTTCAATTAAAAACAACAACAATGAAAAAGATATGCAAAGAATCTGGAAGGTATATGTTTTTTGAAGAGCTTGAGACACAGTCCCTAGAAAAGATTCACTTGATCTCTCCATAGCAAGAGTGAATATTCCTCTAAACTATTCACTCTCTTCCTCCAAACTATTCACTCTCTTTTGCCAAATTTCTAAGCAATTTCAAAAAGCTGCTTAGAATGTCAAGCAGCTTTCCTATTACTAAATGGGCTTTAGAGGTATCATATATTTAGTAGGACAAAGAATGCTTGGAGGAGGAGCAATAGTGAAGCATTCACTGGAAATAATACATCTGTCTAACATTTGTAAAGGGGTATCACGGTTAAAATAATAAGACCCTCATGTAAACTCAGTTTTCAAGAACTTGTTTGCAAATCTGACCTCTTTTAGTTGTGTCATGTTTTGTAGACCTCAAAGTATTTCCATCTAAGAACTGCAGCCCTGAGAGACGCAAAGGAAGTCAGCTTCAACTCTTCAGCAGTCCCTACAGCATGTACAGGGCATGATTTCAGAGCCACCAGGAAATTCCTACTGCTCAAAAACTATTTCACCACTGCCTGTCAGAATTACTGAAATGTTACCATGATAAGCTGCAATTTGGAACAATCAATGCTTGTCAAGATTATTGAAAGGTAAATTGTGATATGCCTTATCCAGCTCATGCTGAAAACTGTCTGGTAAGAAGTATTCAGTGGGTACTTTGCCTCAATTTGGTAAAGTTCAATGGTGATTACCATTTTGGTGAAGTACAACTGGTTTCTTGTACAAAATGATTTATGTCTCTAAACAGACCAGAATGATTGTCTCAATAGACCATTGCAGGTCTCAAAAGGAAGTTTGAAATGGACTGAAATTATCGTCTTAACTCAAGCCCTTGATGATCATAGTTTAAGGATTAAGACATGGCAATTATTAAAACACTATGTTTATTGCACACTTTAGTCATCATGCAGCATTCTTCGTGGCAGGACTAACATTTGTTAAAAAAGACTCTGAAAAAAAAAAACTTACTCTGTTCCAATGACTGTGCTAACATCTCTGTTTATGCATCTCATTTAAACATTATGGGGGGGTGGAGTCAAGATGGTGGTGTGGGAAAAGGCGGAGTTTGCATCTCCTCACAATTAGAGCACCTGCCAGCCACTGGTGAAAGACCTCAATGCACAAGGAGACAGAAGAAACCCCCAAGCAAACTGGTAGGAAGTGGGGGGGCAGAAGGGGGAGAAGAAGTGGAGGCCAGACAGGACCAGCATCCCTGAGGGGTGGCTGAATGGGAGGAGGGTTTCCCACACCTGAAGGGACCCTTGGGTACTCAGATCAGGGAGAAACGTGCCCAGTGTGTCTCCTGCCTAATCACTCAGGGAAGTCTGCCCAGATCTCAGGCTAGGTCCTACACCATCAGAGGCTCCCTCTGGGCTGTGTTGGTCCTGGGGGCATAGGAGGGAGGCCAGTGGAGAACAGGAGAGGCAGGTGGGAGGGGTCCTTCAGGACAGGGGAAGCAGGAGAGGAGAGGAGGGTGTTTGCCCCACCCACTAGAGCCAAGGAAGCCTGCTGGGCTCCCAGGTGGGGTCCCCTGCCCTCTGAGACCAGAGGTGGGGGACACACCTGGGGCCCTCTGTTCCATCGAGCCTAAGCACCACCTCCCACACCTCCAGAGCCTTTTCCAACACTGTGGGTCTTATGCAGAAGACCTATCCACTGCCTAAACCCTGCCCATGCTTAGGCCATGCCCCTCACAGCCAACATCTTTTCCGCTTTTTTTTTCTCCTCCTCTAGTTTACTATTATGGTTCTATTTTACCTTCCAGTTGTTGTTTCATCTATATTATTAATATTCTTTCTAACATGTCTGTTAGTTTCCTAGTCTAATTTTGTTTTTTACTTTGTTATTGTTCTCTCTTTTTTTTTGGCCACCCCATGCGTCTTGCAGGATTTTGGTTCATGAGTCGGAGGTCGGGCCAAAGCTCCTGAAGTGGGAGTTATGAGTCTGAATCACTGGACTAATAGAGAAACTCAGACCCCAGTGTATATTCATCAGAGTGAGGTCTCCTAGAGGTCCTCATCTCGGCCCAAGACACAGCTCTATTCAACAGCCTACAAACTCCAGTGCTGGAAGCCTCAGGCCAAACAACCAGTAAGACAGGAACACAATCTCACTCATAAAAAAAAAAAAAAAAGAGAGAAACAGCAAAAAAAAAAGTCACAGAGGAAGGAGCAAGATAAAGACCTACAAGACCAAATAAATGAAGAGGAAATAGGCAAGAAAAACAGTTCAGAGTAATGATAATAATGATGATCCAGAATCTTGGAAATAGAATGGAGGCATAAATTGAGATACTACAAATATTTAATGAAGACCTAGAAGAACTAAAGAACAAACAAACAGAGATGAACAACACAATAACTGAAATGAAAAATACACTAGATGGAATCAATAACAGATTAACTGAGGCAAAAGAACAAATAAGTGAGCTGGAAGACAGAATGGTGGAAAAACTGCTGAGGAGCAGAATAAATAAAAAGAATGGAAAGAGTAGAAGATAATCTCGGAGACCACTGGGACAACATTAAACACACCAACATTCAACTTATAGCGGTCTCATAAGAAGAGAAAAAGAAAGGGTGTAAGAAAATATTTGAAGAGATTATAGTCAAAAACTTCCCTAACATGGGAAAGAAAATAGTCACCCAAGTCCAGGAAAGACAGAGAGTCCTATACAGGATAAACCTTAGGAGAAACACACAAAGACACATATTAATCAAACTAACAAAAATTAAATTCAAAGAAAAAATATTAAAAGCAGCAAGAGAGAAGCAAAAAAATAATATACAAAGCAATCTCTATAAGGTTATCAGGTGATTTTTCATCAAAAATCTGCAGGCCAGAAGGGAGTAGCAGGAAATAGTTAAAGAGATGAAAGAGAAAAACCTACAACCAAGATTACTCTACCCAGAAAGGATCTCATTCAGATTCGATGGAGAAATTAAAACCTTTACAGACAAGCAAAAGCTAAGAGAATGCAGCATCACCAAATCAGCTTTACAACAAATGCTAAAGAAACTTCTCTAGGCAGGAAACACAAGAGAAGAAAAGACCCACAAAAAAAATGCAAAACAATTATGAAAATTGTAATATGAAGATACATATCAATAACTACCTTGAATGTAAATGGATTAAATGCCCCACCCAAAAGACACAGACTGCCTGAATGGTTACAAAAACAAGACCCACATAAATGCTCTCTACAAGAGACCCACTTCAGATCCAAGGATACATACAGATTGAAAGTGAAGGGATAGAAAAAGAGATTCCATGCAAATGGAAATCAAAAAAAAGCTGGAGTAACAATACTAGTATCAGATAAAACAAACTTTAAAATAAAGACTGTTACAAGAGATAAGGAAGGACACTACATAATGATCAAGGGATCAATCCAAGAGGAAGATATAACAAGTATAAATGTTTATGTACCCAACATAGGAGCACCTCAGTACATAAGGCAAATGCTAACAGCTATGAAAGGAGAAATCGACAGTAACACAATAATAGTAGGGGACTTTAACACCACACTTTCATCCAAACAGAAAATAACTAAGGGAACACAAGTTTTAAATGACAGAGTGCATCAGATAGATTTAATTGATACTTGCAGGACATTCCATTTGAAAACAGCAGATTACACTTTCTTCTCAAGTGCAAACGGAACAGTCTCCAGGAGAGATCATATCCTGGGTCACAAATAAAGCCTCGGAAAATTTAAGAGAATTGAAATCATATTAAGCATCTTTTCTGACCACATTGGTATGAGATTGGAAATCAATTACATGAAAAAAACTATAAAAAGCACAAAAACATGGAGGCTAAACAGCGCACTACTCAATAACCAAGAGATCACTGAAGAAATCAAAGAAGAAATTTAAAAAGACATAGAAACAAATGACAAATGAGAACATGACAACCCAAAACCTATGGGGTGCAGCAAAAGCATTTGTAAGAAGGAAGTTTATAGCATTTCAATCTCCCTTAAAGAAAGAAGAAAATAAATAAAATAAACAATCTAACACTACACCTAAAGCAACAAGAGAAAAAAGAACAAAGAAAACCCAAAGTCAGTAAAAGGAAAGAAATCATAAAGATCAGAGCAGAAATAAATGAAATAGAAACAAAGAAAACAATAGCAAAGATCAAAACACTAAAAGCTGGTTCTTTAAGAAGATAAACAAAATTGATAAACCCTTAGCCAGACTCATCAAGAGAAAGAGAGAAATCAATAAATTTAGAAATGAAAATAGGAGAAATCACATCTGACACCACAGAAATACAAAGGATTATAAGAGACTACTGCAAACCATTATATGCCAATAAAATGGACAACCACAAAGAAATGCACAAATTCTTGGAAATGTACAATTTTCCAAGACTGAACCAGGAAGAATTAGAAAATATAAACAGACCTATCACAAGTAATGAAATTGAAACTGTAATTAAAAATCTTCCAAAAAACAAAAGTCCAGGACCAGATGGCATCACAGGCGAATTCTATCAAACATTTAGAGAACAGCTAACACTGATCCTTCTCAAACTCTTCCAAAAAATTACAGGGGAAGGAACACTCCCAAATTCAGTCTACAAAGCAACCATCACACTGATACCAAAACCAAGAAAAGATATCACAAAAATGAAAATTATAGACCAATATCACTCATGAATATAGATGGAAAAATCCTAAACAAGATACTAGTAAACAGAATACAGCAACATATTAAAGGGTTCATACTACATAATCAAGTGGGATTTACTCCAGGAATGCAAGGGTTCTTCAATATATACAAATAAAACAATGTGATATACCATATTAACAAATTAAGGAATAAAAACCATATGATCATCTCAATCGATACAGAAAAAGCTTTTGACAATATTCAACACCTTTTATTATAAAAATTCTCCAGAAAGTGGGCATAGAGGGAACCTACCTCAACATAATAAAGGCCATATAAGACAAACCCACAGCAAACATCATACTCAATGGTGAAAAACTGACAGCATTTCCAGTAAGACCAGGAAAAAGACAAGGATGTCCACTTTCACCACTCTTATTCAACATAGTTTTGGAAGTCCTAGCCACGGCAATCAGAGAAGAAAAAGAAAAGGAATACAGATTGGAAAAGAGGAAGCAAAACTGTCACTGCTTTGCAGATGACATGATAGTATACATAGAAAATCCTAAAGATGCCACCAGAAAACTACTAGAGGTAATCAATGAATTTAGTAAAGTTGCAGGATATAAAATTAATACACAGAAATCTCTGGTATTCCTATACATTAAAATGAAATAACAGAAAGAGAAATGAAGGAAAAAATCCCATTTACCATTGCAACAAAAAGAACAAAATACCTAGGGATAAACTTACCTAAGGAGGCAAAAGGCTTTTGTACTCAGAAAACTATAAAACACTGATGAAAGAAATCAAAGATGACACAAACAGATGGAAAGATATACCATTTTTTGTATTGGAAGAATCAGAATTGTGAAAATGACTATACTATCCAAAGTAATCTACAGATTCAATGCAATCCCTATCAAACTACCAATGGCATTTTTCATGGAATTAGAACAAAAATTTTACAGTTTGTATGGAAACACAAAAGACACCAAATAGCCAAAGCATTCTTCACAAAGAAAAATGGAGCTGAAGGAATCAGGCTCCACAACTTCAAACTATACTACAAAGCTACAGTAATCAAGACAGTGTGGTACTGGCACAAAAACAGAAATATAGATCAGTGGTTCAGGATAGAATGTCCAGAGATAAACCCACGCACCTATGGTCACCTAATTTACGACAAAGGAGGAAAAAACATACAATGGAGAAAAGGTAGCCTCTTCGATAAGTGTTTCTGGGAAAACTGGACAGTTACATGTAAAAGAATGAATTTAGAACACTATCTAACACCATACACAAAAATAAACTCAGAATGGATTAAAGAGCTAAATGTTAAGACCAGAAACTATAAAACTCTTAGGGGAAACATAGGAAAAACACCCTTTTACATAAACCACAGCACAATCTTTTTTGACCCACCTCCTAGAGTAATGAAAATAAAAACAAAAATAAACAAATGGGACCTAATTAAACTTAAAAGCTTTTGCACAGCAAAGGAAACTATAAACAAGATGAAAAGACAACCCTCAGAATGGGAGAAAATATTTGTAAGTGAAGCAACTGACAATGGATTAATCTCCGAAATATACAAGAAGCTCATGCAGCTCAATAACAAAAAAACAAACAACCCAATCCAAAAATGGGCAGAAGACCTAAATAGACGTTTCTCCAAAGAAGATGTACAGATTGCCAACAAACACATTAAAGGTTGCTCAACATCACTAATCATTAGAGAAATGCTCAGAATGGGGGGGAAATATTTGCAAATGAAACAATGGACAAAAGAATAATCTCCAAAATATACATACAGCTCATAGAAGTCAATATCAAAGCAAAAACCAGCCCATCACAAAATGGGCAAAAGACATTTCTCCAAAGAAGATATACAGATGGCCAGGAAGCACATGAAAAGATGTTCAAATTCACTAATTATTAAAGAAACGCAAATCAAATCTACAGTGAGGCATCACCTTACACCAGTCAGAATGGCCATTATCAAAAAATCTAGAAACTATAAGTGCTGGAGAGGGTATGGAGAAAAGGGAACCCTCTTGCACTGTTGGTGGGAGTGTAAATTGATACAGCCACTATGGAGAACAGTATGGAGGTTCCTTAAACAACTAAAAATAGAACTACCTTATGACCCAGTAATCTCACTACTTGGCATATACCCTGAGAAAACCATAATTCAAAAACAGTCATGTACCACAATGTTCATTGCAGCACTATTTACAATAGTCTGGACATGGAAGCAACCTAAATGTTATCAATAGATGAATGGATAAAGAAGATGTGGCACATATACACAATGGAATATTACCCAGCCATAAAAAGAAACAAAATTGAGTTATTTGTAGTGAGGTAGTTGGATGTAGAGACTGTCATACAGAGTGAAGTAAGTCAGAAAGAGAAAATCAAATACTGTATGCTAACACATATATATGGATTCTAATATATATATATATATATACACACTGTTGAACCTAGTGGCGGACAGGAATAAAGATGCAGACATAGAGGATGGACTTGAGGACATGGGGTGGGGAGGATGAAGCTGGGATGAAGTGAGAGAAGCATCAACCTATACACACTACAAAATGTAAAATAGATAGCTAGTGGGAAACAGCAGCATAACACAGGGAGATCAGCTCAAGCTTTGCGAAGACCTAGAGTTATGAGATAAGGAGGTTGGGAGGGAGGCTCAAGAGAGAGGGGATATGGGATATATGTATGCATATGGCTGATTCACTTTGTTGTACCACAGAAACTAACACAGTATTGTGAAGCAATTATACTCCAATAAAGGTCTATTAAAAATATATAAAAATAAGCATTATCACAACCTTGCAGGGTAAATTCTATATTCATTTTAGAAATCGAGAGACTGGGGCTAGAGGAGTCCAGGATTGGTTATGGCTTCACACTTAGGACTACATGACATCTAAGCCACCACATCCAATTATCTCATTTAGGACAAAATACACATTTTAGTACACATGTACTATTTGGGAGAGAATCAAAGTTCTATTAACTTTGGTGCTATGTAAATTTTAATTTTTGGATCCTTGCACTGTCTGGAAGGAGTAAAGAAAATTAGCTGATTTTTTTTCCTCACAGAGAAAGAGCTTAATGTTTATATATAGGTAGTAATTGTAATATTTTGACTTTATCACCCTTTACAAAATAACAGTATGTCACCTAGGAAGATTACAATATGAAGGAGAAAGTGATCTGATTAAGACTCAAAATTCACAGAGCTGTCCTTCTTTT
Organism: Orcinus orca; assembly: GCF_937001465.1. Lineage (NCBI taxonomy): Eukaryota > Metazoa > Chordata > Mammalia > Artiodactyla > Delphinidae > Orcinus > Orcinus orca. Next base: position 13,522,979 of record NC_064565.1, on the reverse strand, counting down.
CTCTTACTAAGTCCTTTTGTTTATTTATTTTTTATTCAGTTAATCATCATAATCTGATAAGAATGAACCAGTTCAAAATGCATTTTTCCAAAGCAAAGGTTAGTTTGCATTGCACCCTCCATACTTTAATAAGTCTCCCTTGTGCTATCAAGGATGTGTGAGAGCAGAGGTGTAGGGACTAGAAAGTATGGGATGGGAGCAGATGGCCAAGATGTCAATATCCTCTTTTTATTTATCATATATACCTTTCACATAGAAATAAATTTTATTGGCATCCTATTTTATAATTTGTGTAGTTGCCTCCATGCACTTTTTTTTGGTATGCAGGCCTCTCACCGCTGTGGCCTCTCCCATTGCGGAGCACAGGCTCCGGATGCACAGGCTCAGGGGCCATGGCTCACGGGCCCAGCTGCTCCACAGCATGTGGGATCTTCCCGGACCGGGACACGAACCCTTGTCCCCTGCATCGGCAGGTGGACTTCCAACCACTTCGCCACCAGGGAAGCCCCTCCATGCACTTTTGACGGTCAGATTGCAGTACTTTAATTTTCCCCTCTTGGAAAATTGATGGAGGGTGTTAAGATGTGAACTCGAATTCCTGTTACATATTCCTAGTTTATTTTCAAATCTTCCAAATACACTTTCATGTAAGGGAGAAGCTATGGATGTTAGCAGAACTATGATCTACAATCATGAAAACATTGCACAGGTAAATATTTAAGAAATAGGTCTAAACCTCACATATTGAACACAGACCAGGAAGACTCCCAGAAGCTAACTTTAATTTTGATTGGAGCACCAATTATTTGCTGCCATAAGCAACAAGCATAAGATAATTATGGTTTTATCTATTTAAATATTTACATCTATATCCATTTCTATCATCTATCTATCTAGCAATCATATCAATTATCTATCTTCTATCATCTATCTATCATCATCTATCTAGAAATTGCAAAATAGCATTTGGTCCATGTTTCTCATAGTTCACATTATTTTGTTCTCTATATGACAATTCTCCATTGGTGACATTTATGATGAAACACGAAGCATTCAAGGAAACCTCAGAATGGATACTCTCTGGAGACAACTTTATGGTCTCTGTGTATTCAAGGTCTTCCTTATCCAGAGCTGGGTCCACCTACTCAGCTCCATCTTCCAGTTGGAAACATCTATTGGTGGAGGCTGCTCTCCTCTCCATCTTTCTCCTACTTTACACTCTCTCCTCCCTCTGTGGTTTGCTTATCTCTTCCTGGAGAAAAAATAATCTCTCTCCACCTATCCAGGGCTTATCCATCCTTTACCACCCATCACATATTCTCTTCCTTCCAGAACATGACTAGGGTACATAGTGCACTTTTACTTTTCTGAATTCCTAAAGCTTTCCAGTTCAGACATGGGTGTGTAAATACAACCACAATAAAAGCCATACTAGTATCACTGTTCAGCTGTAAGTAGATGGTGAGGCTTGTCATCACAGTGATGTACGAACATGGTCTGTGAAGTGTGGCATCCATTCTGAGAGGAAGCCTTTCCTATACAACTGAATGTAGGGTCATGGCTTCTTTTGTTCTAACACCACATACCTTAATAATTGTGTTTGCTTTTTAATGTTTCATACATGTAAATGTAATGTCTCAGACCACAAGCTACTTTTGGAAAGGGGCAGGTAATTTTTGTGAAACAATGCTCTCAGTGCCTGAATCATAGTGTAAATAAATCACTACTTGCAGAATAATGAAATTAATGGGTTGATGCCTCTTTCAAAGGTAGAAAGCATAATATAATCAAACATATTTTTAGTATGTAGAAGGCATAAATATTTAATAAATATCGAGTCAAATTTGATTAATAATACATATTTATATATTAATGTTAATTTTTATGTAGATTATTAGTGGTGCAAAGATAGGTCAATACATGTTCAAGTTCAGGCAGATATATATTCTGTCTCTAACCACCAACATTGCCTTTAACATGTGTATTTCCCTTGTTTGGGGTTTTATTAGAAACACAATTGTAACTACAGAGAGAAACCAGGAAATTTTATAAAATAAATAACATAGGAATTTTTACTAAATAACAATTCTCCTATTATCATGTCAGTTATCTTTGTGTCTCAATCTCTGATTTTGTATAACTATCATAAACAACCGTTTATTGTTTTGTGTACAAACATTGGTCACTAAAACTGGGAAGCCAGCTGGGCAAATAAAAATAAAGATACCATGAAATTTCCAGAAGAGAAATGCAGTGTAAACTTAATACCCTTTATCCAGACTATTCCAAGATGCTACACTCATAGTATTAGCATCTCCAACTAACAAGGGCTGGACCAGCTGTTGGACACACATCATTTTTCTTCTTGGAGGCAGGAGGGGTGGGTTCAAAGTGTACCATTAAATTAGGCTTTGAAACAGGTTCAGTGGCAATAATAACAATAAGGACTCATCAATCAGAGTCTACAATTGGTACTTCCAGAAACATTTGACATTTTTCTCTTGGAATGCAGAAATACATGTGGCAAAGCATGCCAGAACTCTCTTCAGTGCCCCAGAGATGCTTATATAAAACCTGAACTCAAATTAAATGCCAACTCTTTTGCTACCACCAGAGTTCCATTTAGCAATGTGTTATTCACTGTCATGTTAATTTGCTGGTGGTGTTTTACTTTACGGTAGCATAGCCGATATCCTTCTCGATCATTTGCTGTTTTCTCCCACAGATATATGTCGTATTTTCTTCCTGACCACCCTGCCACTCTGACTTGATGTTCAGAGTGCCTTCCCTTCAAGCTGCCAGTGAAGGGAATGCAATAGCTTGTATCAGGAATGTTTTGAATAGGCAACACACAAACCCTGGTACAATGGATTTATTGCAGTAGGGTGTGTTTATATGTTGTAGAGAAACAAGAAGACCAAATGGAGTTGAGAGACTGAAAGATGAATCCTATTTCTTCATCCTAACCAAAAACAAAACAAAACAAAACAAAAAACAAACAGAAAACAAACAAATAAAAAACCCTCTATATATCTCCTGTCTTTTTATGATGCTTTTGTGTAGACAACCTTTTAACTCTCAATGACAGAAAGCACTGAAGTTCAGTTGTGATACTGCATTAGGCAGAAATCTCTATACTTTGCCACTTTGTAGATGAATATATATATACTGTACATCATGTCAAGAATCTGAATTTCCACAGTCTTTAGAATTCAAAACCTTGCTTGTCTTATTTAATTTAACTCTGCTTTCTTTTTTTTCTCTTTTACTGCAATAATTCGTTCTTTTACTCATCAGCTTGCCTGAGTCTCAATTAAGTATCTTTATTTTCTTACACACAACCCTTTAGTGTTGCATTGTTGATAGAATTCTGTGTTTCTTTTTCTTATAATTGTATCCTCCTATAGTGCAGTGTATCCCAAGAGTTGAACAGATAGTCATAAGCCTTATATTTGGTAAATATTTGTTGAACAACAATAAAAACTTCATAAATCTTTCACACCATTATAAATAACAAGCTATTTCAATTTTCATCATCAAATCCTTCTTTTATCTCACTCTAATTAAGCTCATGCCAGAAATAGTCCATTTTAAAGCCACCTCCCATATGAAAACTAAGCTCCTTTTATTTGCCTTTATTTCTTTCTGTCATTTAAATCCAAACCCTATTTTTTACCATAAGAAGGGAAGTAATGGATTAATGATTGGACTAATCTAATATTCAAGATTAAATTCAGGAATAACTTCTTGATGAGCAGGTGGCAAACTAATGTTTGAGTGGGAAATTAAAAATGGATTCCTATGCAAATCTAGTATTGTGCATCTGTAGCTCACTTAATGAAAGCTGGTATTGTTTTAATTAGGTTAATAATTTGGGATAAGTAGATTATCAGTTAAAATAGTACTGCTCAAGGGAAAAAGTCATATCTTGAATAGACAAATTTTCAAGGTTGAAGGCTCCAGCTGACTGAAGTGTCACTCTATTCACCCTGGTGTTAATTACCTTCATCAACTAACATGTCAGTCATGGCAATAATTTAACTTTTCAGTAAGCATGTGATCCAGACAAAATAGTTCTCTTCCTTCCCCATTGCCGACTCAGAAAGCATTTATCAAGAAATCTCTACATAAAATGCATAGAATGTTGGAAATAAAAGGGAACTTGGGGGCTTCCCTGGTGGCGCAGTGGTTGAGAGTCCGCCTGCCGATGCAGGGGACACGGGTTCGTGCCCCGGTCCGGGAAGATCCCACATGCCGCGGAGCGGCTAGGCCCATGAACCATGGCCGCCGAGCCTGCGCGTCCGGAGCCTGTGCTCCGCAACGGGAGAGGCCACAGCAGTGAGAGGCCCGCGTACCGCAAAAAAAAGGGAACTTGAAGTTTATTTTGTCCATAACTATTTATTCAACATTCATCCAATCTGTTCCTCAGCATTATCCAGAGCTGATTGTATTGCTTTGTCTCAAACTCAACCAGACATGGGAAGCTAAATTTATCAGGACATAGTATCCATGGCTGGACAGCATCAAATAATTCTAAATTGCTTATACTGATCTCAGGCCTGCCTTTTTCATTGATGCTATTCTACCTGCTAGAATCTACACCAACAGCTTGAGATATATTTTTTTAGCATATGATACTTCTTCTAATATATGCATATGATTATCATGTGCTCCTTTAAAAGTTTAAGTTCAGAAGTGATCACAATATTCCAGATAAGTCTAGCTAATGCATATTCAATGGCAATATTTCATAAAGATATTCATACAAATACAATTTATTTCCTCTTTCTGTCTGAATAATAAAAACTTCATCTGACTTAAAAAATGATTCCCCTTTTAATTTTCTATACTCTTATTTTTTCTGTGTCTAAGAACTCTTTGTGTATTTCTTGTAGAAAATATAAATGATAGGTATTTCACAGGATTAAAATTTTTCACTCAATGACTTCCACATGTCATTCCTAAGTCTCCACAGATTTAAATTTTTGCCATGATCATTAGGGGTGGGGGAAGTGAGAGAAAGAATCTGATTTTCTCAACTCGGGAGGATTTCTCCAAAGTTCCTTAAAAAATAGGACTATTTGATACCATCAAAATGGTAAATATTCTGTTCAATAAGGACAATATATTTTTAAATAGATATTTTTTGTATGTTGACCAGTGTTTCTAAATAATTTACCAGTTAATTTGTCATTTTATCCTAAGAAAATACAGAAAGATTCAGAAAAAGAATAAGTGAAATTTCCAACACAACAAATTCATAGCTCTGTGACGTGGACAAGAAACTCGTTTTTCCAAGATTCAGTTTTTTCTCATGTGTAAAGTAGGCTAATTTGTTACTATTTTGCAAGAACATTTGTGTGGATGAAAAGAGGGAAATAATACATGTAAACCATATAATACAGGGTCTACATCAAGATAGACTAAAGAACACATTCCCTTACTTTTACAATGTGGAAAGTTAAATCAGCAGGATATTTTATGTTAAATAGTTTGGTTTCTGACTAATTTAAGGAACAAACATTTCAAAATAATATCTGTCTTACTTTGCTTGAAACTCAGCTGAATAATGAATAACTGAATTGTCAGCTATATGAAGAGAGAAAGCAACTATGCAGGTTAGAGGAGAGAACTTAGGGGACAAGACATTTTGAGGTAGTCATTTTGGCATATATGTCTACTATATGAACATTTTGGAAACTATATAAAAGTTTCAGAACTTTTAGTACCAAATGGTATGAGCAACCGATACCTCCCATCATAACACATTTCTTATTCTATCCCTGATTCACACCACATCTTTTGTTCCATTTTCACATTGCATAGGGTAGGATCACAGTTAGGGCAATACTCAAGGGTAGCACTGGATTGGATGCCCTGAAAAGTGACGTTAATTTGCCTCTGTAGAGGCACACACAGAGAGTGGAAGTTCATCATCCATCCTGCCAAAGCAACTGAAAACATAAATCAAGGTTTACCAGATGTCTCAACCAGTTCCTTCTGGCTCACATATCATGTTCAGGATGATGCTATAGTTTTCAAAATACTGCAGAGGCAGATTAAAACATTCAATATTTTCAAATGACATTTGAGATAATGAAAAGAGCAAGTGTGGACCATCTTTAATGAGCTACTCTCTCAGGGGTGATCTGAACCAATAAAGGTAAATTTCTGAGTCCAGAGATCATATCTCTTGCCAAAACAATGAACTTTACAGCAATGTAGTGAAGGGTGGAAAAATGTGCCACTCCAAAATATGCCACTTGAACATAAGGGTTTTTTTTTGTCTAAAGGCACCTGAGAAACAGCAGATGCATGAAGGATGTTCTAACCTCTGTTTTTTTTTTTTCCCTGAAATCAGGAGATAAAATGCTTCTGTGAAATACACTCTCTCAGTATCAGGAGAAAACAAACATTCTTTGACAGGGAGTTAAAGCTGAGAAAATTCTGTAAAAATAAAACTTGTTAAAATAATTTTTATTTTCTTTTAGCCTCTCCATATAATTTTGTTACTTTTTCTCAATTGCTTCTCTTTGTTCAACCTAGAATAAAAGCATTTAGGCTTTGCCACTTCTTTGAGTCTTCCTTATGAGAGCTCTCATATCATAAAAATTTCATTAAGTAAATCTGTATGTTTTTCTTCTGCTAATCTGTCTTGTATCAATTTAAGTTTTAGGCCCAATCAAAAACTCAAAGAGGATAGAGGTAAATTTTTTGTCTCCTTTGCAAGTCTCTCAAAGTTGAAATTATGTTTCTGCTTCTGCCACTATACTGCTCATGTATCCTGGCTATGGTGTACTGAATTTACTTATTCTTCATTTTCACAATGCCAGGCAAAACTCCTTGTGTGTGTTACGTATACATTTTTAATGTTGGGAGATAAGAGGGAATGGATCAAAATGTAGAGTAAATGGTCCTTAATGAGCATCTACTATGTGACAACGACCACACTGTCCCCTACATTTACTATCTCACTAAATATTTGCTACATTATTAAAAGTAATGACTATTTATCCTTTTAACAAAGGAACCAAAGCATTGAAGAGGTTGAAAAAGTTGCCAAATACATAAGTTGGTAAATAGAAAAATTGGAATCAATATTCTTGTGTAATTAATTCTAAGTCCTTATGCTTTCTGTAATCATTTGTTGCCTTTCTAGAAAAAATGCACTGCTTATTAAAGCTGCAAAGCATCTTTTAATAAACCATAATGGAAAAGAGTATGAAAGTAATATAAATATAATTATATATTTTATATATAACTAAATCACTTTGCTGTATGCCGGAAACTAACATAACATTGTAAATCAACTATATTTCAGTGAAAAAATAAGAATAAATTTTAAAAAATAAAGTGGAAAGATATGAAATGCATTTATAAATATTTTCATAAAAAATAATGAAAATATCAAAAGCTCTGTTTTCTAAAATAAGAAACCTCAGTTATCAGAAAAATTAACTTCTATGGAGCATATCATTCTCTAACACTGCTGCATAAATAAGGTATTGCAATGACTGAGAAAGAGAATAAAATGATTGATGAATCACCAAATGTCACATGTGAACTTGTTTTTGAAATTTAGGACTATTCTTTGTTTGATGAGGATTCATATCAACCGGATTTTATGTCTGGAAACAGATAGCTCTTGTGTAAAAAAATAAATTCAACACTGACAGCATTAAGAAAATATTTGCATCCATATATTTTTACAATGGATTCTATGTTACTTAGATTCAATTAAAGCTAAATGGAACACAGACTGTCACGTTATTGGCTGAAATGTTACTTGTCAAAGTTAACACAGCACTGTACCAGGAAGATGAGTGCAGTGTTTCTGGAGATGCGATTTTAAAATACATATATATATATATATATATATATATATATATATACACACACACACACCTCAAGCACAAATTGTCACATAATGAGGTTACTTGGAAATAGATTTCCAACATACAAATGAAGAAGGGCAAAATGAGGAAAATTTTAAAAGAAAGTGAAAAAACTAGAAATCATATATCAATACTAAAGTATTTGCAATCTCTCTATCTAGCCCCTGGGTCCTTTTGATACATATATTATCTGCCAGTAATAGTTGATTATTGAATACAATTACAACATTTGTTAGGCAACTGCTTAATTATAGACTGCATATGCTTTGCCTCACTTAAATCTCACAACTAGGCAGAGTTGATACTGTGATCTGTGAATTATGCAAGGAAATTATAGGGCACATTGGTAGGTTCACCTCTATTACCTCCATCATTACTAATCACTTACAGGAAGAGGAGTGTTGATTCTGTTATTACTTTGTGCATAACAATTGGTACAGTGTTATATGTCTTTTGAATGAAGATTAATATTTTATTCTGTGGAAACCACAGTGGTTAAACCAATGCACAGAGTTTGTTAACTACTTAATATAATTCTTAATTATACAGAGAACCCCCTTAAAGAATGGCTTTGTATCCTATAGAATACAGTCATGTGAAGTGGCCAGTGATCATTAGACTGATATTTCCCATTGGCTAAACTACTTTACTTAAAACAAAGCAAAACACAAACTGGTTTGTTGTTTCTCCTTGGACTGGGGAATTTCACTTGGGAAGTGGGTGCTGGTTATTATTGTTTGCTGAACCATTCATTTACATTCCCTTAAGGATTCCCCTGAGGTTTTTGTGCTCAGTGTTTGTTAGGTCGGAGATGCAACCCAACAACTTGGGCAGGGAAGAAGATGAACTTTTTGAATACTGTTATTATTTATTCAAGCAGGCAAACCATTCTCTCAGATATGGACCTGCAGTTAACCTTACACTGTGCATTTTCTTGTAAAGAGATGAAACAATTCAAGAAAATGGCTAGGAGGGAGTTTCCAGCAATTCTGTCGCCTCAATCTTTCAGTTGAAAAGTCGTTGAAGTCTATTATACACATCTGTTAAGTCAAACACATTTTGTGAAATTTAGAAAAAGAACAAAGAATTTGCATTACTTATGATGTGGGAAACTTTTCTCTCAATTTGCTTTTTCTCTTAACTTTCTTATTTTTTAGTTAATTCTCCTCTTGTAGAAAGATTGTAGGTCTGAGCTCCTGAATGCTGCCTCTAACCTCCGATCTCCCAAGAAATGCTTTCTGTTCCTGTTCTGAATAAAAATCATTTTCCTACATATGTTCTCTTTAGAGCATGGAATTGTGCAGTGTTTCAGGAACTTCTATATACATAAAAATCACTTTGAACCTATAATTACAATGCAATTTCCCAGACCTCACTCTTCTTTTCTGAATCAGGTCCTCAGGATGGTGCCCAAGGACATTTTAACTCAGATGACTTCATATACTGCTTATGGGAAGCACACCAAATCAACAATCTAAAACTGGGGTTGACAAAGTATGGCCAGTGAGTGAAATCTAGCCTGATGCTTGTTTTGTTAAGCAGTTTTATGGGAACACAGCCAAGTTTACTTGTTTACATGTTGTCTATGGCTTCATTCATACTCCAGGCAGAGAGCTAAGTAATTGCAACAAAATACTTAGGATTGCAAAGCTTAACATCTTTGCTCTCTGGCACTTTCTAGAAAAATTTGCTGACTCCTGTTTTAAAATCCTGAAATATATTTGCATTATGCGTTTAGGCTCTTGTACAGAATATCATCAAATACTACCCCTATCAAAAAATGAAATACTTACCCTCTCAGAGATACTTGTTTCCATGTGGGTCTTCAAATTCTTCCAGGGAAGCTTCCCTTGCCATGAACACTGATCTAAAGGAACTAACACGATCACAAAGATAGCTTCTCCTCATCTAATGGTAAAATAATTGACCAGGTAAGTCTGTGTACATATTCTCTTCCACCCTCCCACTCTAACTGTAATTTGAAAGTTGGTCTGACTCTGAAGGGATTTAGTTGTTCCTGGTCCTATCCAGATATAAAGGTAAATAGTTTTAGGGTGGGTAGTAGACTGGATCTGTGCTTGTCTCCTGGAGTAATCTTGACACTGAAAGGTAATAAACTTTGGAGTGAAGATGTTTCAGCCTGTAACCAACCATGAGCTGGGATATATGATGTTATAAAATCAGCTGTCTGTGATAACTACATATTGTTGATTATACTAATGAGCACCTCAATATCTCAAAGTTTTTAATCATTTAATTTAAAAGATCTTCTTGACCTTCAACCATACCATTTTTTAAAATTATTTATTTATTTATTTTCATTTGGTTTTGCTGGGTCTTAGTTGCAGCTTGTGGGCTCCTTAGTTGTGGCATGTGAATTTTTAGTTGAAGCATGCATGTGGGATCTACTACCTTGACAAAAGATCTAACCCTGCATTGAGATCATGGAGTCTTAACCACTGTGCCAACAGGGAAGTCCAAAACATACCAATCTTTAAGTTAAAATTTCAAATCTCATCCACTGTACACTGCTTACCTTACAACCATCCTAAAAATCTATATCAATCAGGACATCATGTTTGAAATTTAAGTATCTATCTATCCCTATAATTTTATAATTACCCTGACAGGACAATGTAATACTTAACACAATTAAAAATGCATATATTTTTTAGTCAGAAAAATGGTGAACCAAGCTCCATGCTCTTGTTCCTCCACAGAAACACTGAAAAAACCCAAAGATGTCTGAACCAACTTTGAGCTCTGAAAAATAGTCAGAAGTTTACAACAACAAATCAAATACCAAATCAAGATTTTTCTTCAAAATGGCAGGAAAGTATTGTGGTATTAGTATTTGTCCTTGCATCAGCCCCTGCATAGCCCAACAGTGGTCTTCATCTTGAGCAGTTGCCAGCCCAGTTCTAAGTCCTAACTTTCCCCAAACCTCCTAAAACTAGAAAGAGCAGAGCAGAATATTACTTGCAAATTATTGTGTACAGTTGTCATAACTTGCCTGAGGGACACTTGAAAGACTGATACAATATATGTATCTGTTTTGCATACCATGGAAGGCAAGGAAGGAAAGTGACAGGCACTGCTTTTCAAACTACAAGAGGACTAAAAACCCAGAAAAGCTTGGGGCAAGAGATAATGGGTGGAAAAATATAATAGACCATGTAAGTCCTGAAGGAAAAGAAGGGATGAGACTTCTGTGGGAAGTTAAAACATTCAAAAGCAATTGTATATATAGCCACACACATGCCCAAGGAAGTTGCATGCTCATCAAAGCCCTGACAGGGGCTTTGGCTTTCATCTTGGCCAATCCAGAGGCCCAGAGGAAGCTTAGCTAAGTGAAGAACCAGCACAGTGTCCATCTGAAAACACTGGGAGAAGTAGTTGTTCTCCATTTTATAAATATATATTGGGTACTTCATCTATGTGTTCATTTGTTTCATCTCTTAGCAGTCCAGGAAATCACTGTCAAGCCTTAACTGAGCGCACGCTAAAGTAACAGAATTAAGAAATCACATATGACGAGGAAAGTCTCTATAAAAATAATTTGGAAAAGTCTGAAAAAGAAAGGATTACTACAGCCTTCAAAAACCAAAACCAAAACCAAATCAAAACTAAAACCAACAAGCAAACCCCAAGGAAGAAGGAAAATTTTATATCCAGTGTAGTCATGTTATAATAGTCAAATACCCAAATCTCAACAAGAACAAAAAATTACAATGCATGCAACAGGAAGAATTACTTAATTCAGAGGAACAACTAAATTGACACACACACATACACACACGTGTGTGTGTGTGGGTGTATATTAATATTCATTGAGCAAGCCTAGATATTGGGCCTACTAGTCAAATACTTTAAAACACTTGTCTTAAATATATTCAAAGAGCTAAGGGAAAAAATGGACAAAGAGCACACACACACAAAGAAACAAACAATAAAAAATATATGGAGGGCTTCCCTGGTGGCGCAGTGGTTGAGCATCCGCCTGCCGATTCAGGGGACACAGGTTCGTGCCCCGGTCCGGGAAGATCCCACATGCCGTGGAGTGGCTGGGCCCGTGAGCCATGGCCACTGGGCCTGTGTGTCCGGAGCCTGTGCTCTGCAACGGGAGAGGCCACAGCAGTGAGGCCCGCGTACCGCAAAAAAAAAAAAATATATATATATATATATATATATATGGAAAAAAGGGGAATATAAACAGAAATAAAGATATTACAAAAAGTATTCAAACAGCAGTTCTGGAGTGGATATCTACAATAACAAAAACAAACAAACAAAATTACTATATGAACCTGACAACAGGTTTCAACCAGCAGAAGAAAGAATTTGCAAACTTGAAGATAAGAAAATTGAAGATACCAAGTCTGAAGGAAAAAAAAAATGAAGGTAAAGCACCTAGTGGACTTATGAGACACCACCAAACAGACTGATATAAATATTATGGGAGTTATAGAAGAAGAGAGAGAATGAGGCAAAAGACTGTTTGAAGAATAATAGACATAACTTATCGAATTGGATGAAAGAGTTGAATTTACAAATCTAAGCCATGCAACAAATTCTAAGTGGGAAAAACCCAAACAGACCAGATGGAGACACAAATGGCCAATGACCAAAATAAAGGATACACTTTTAAAAGCAGCAAGAGAGGAGCAATTTGTCATATACAAGAGTTTCTCAGTAAGATTATAATCTGATTTCTCTTGAGAAACCATAGAGGTAAGAAGGCAGTGAGATGATCTATTTAAAGTACAGAGAAAAAAGAATATTGCAAAGGAACAAAGAATTACTCATCCAGTAAAATTGTCCTTCAAAGTTGAGGGAGAATTTAAGATATTCCAAGATCTTTAAAAAGCTGAGGGAGTTTACTACCATTAGGCCTGCCCTAAAAAAATACAAAAAAGAATCCATTATAAAAGGATGTTAAAAAGTAACTCCAAAACATATGAAGATATAAAATTTCCAGTGAAGGTAAATACATGAGCAAATATAAAAAAACAGTATTATTCTAATTATTATTTGTCACTCCACATTCTTTCTATAGGATTTAAAAGACAAATGCAATATATATATATATATATATATATATATATATATATATATATATTGTGGCATCAATAACAGAAAAAGGGAAATGGAGCTATATAAGTTTTGGTTTGAGGTTGAATTTAAGTTAATATCAATTCAAATTAGATAGTTTTAACTTTAGGATTTTATATGTAATCCTGATGTTAGCCACAATTAAAATATCTGTAAAATACTCATGAAAGAAGATGAGACTGGAATTAAAATGTGTCACTACAGGACATCAGCAACATTAGACTAGGAAGCTCCAGGACCCCATTCCTTATTTCCCCATAAAAATGTCAAACAACAACATAAAGACAAAAGTAGCTTTGTGGAACACTGGAAACCAATTAGAGATCTGCAGCCACCAAGTGAATGCCTAACCGAGACAAAGCCATATTCAAAATGATAGAAAATTTTGTGACATTTTTGGTTACCTTTAGCCCAGCCCCATACCCAAGACAATGTGACATGGTCAGGAAAAAGCCACCTAGTTCCTATCTTCTCCCTCAGGATGGAAGAGAAAAAAGAAACTTGCTTTCAAGTTCCATATTAAGAACTGGCCAAGGGACTGCCTGAGCGTGTCTGTCTCTCCTAACCCAGAGTGCTAACAAGAAGGGCGGCATAATATGACTATCATGATAGAGGCCAATGAAAGGCACTGAGGCGTAAGATTGCTGCAGAGGTAATGCATTACCATAAGTGCCTGAGGTCAAGAGGTTAACCACCCAGGAATACAATAGAACAAATAGCTAAGGCTCTCAGAAGAAGCAAGGATAAGATTGTTAGAAAATTAAGACATTTCAAAATAGCAATGTATACAGTGGAACTGGAACCTAAATACAGTCTCAGATTCAGGGAAGAAACATTCCCAAAAAACATTTGAGAAGACCCTGAGCTTTTATAACTGGCTGATTAGCAAAGTTCAGAGCACAAAGAATGGGAGAAGTAGCTGTTTTCTCAAATGCCCAATTTTCAACAAAATATCACAGGACATCAGAAAGACACACACAAAAATAACACAAAAGGAGAAAAAGGGAAGATGGCAGAAGAGTAAGATGTGGAGATCACCTTCCTCCCCACAAATACATCAGAAATACCTCTACATCTGGAACAACCCCTACAGAACACCTACTGAAGGCTGGCAGAAGACCTCAGACCTCCCAAAAGGCAAGAAACTCCCCACGTACCTGGGTAGGGCAAAAGAAAAAAGGAAAAACAGAGACAAAGAATAGGGATGACCTGCCCCTCTGGGAGGGAGCTGTGAAGGAGAAAAGGTTTCCACACACTAGGAAGCCCCTTCGCCGACGGAGACTGCGGGTGGCGGAGGGGGAAAGATTCAGAGCCACGGAGGAGAGCACAGCAACAAGGGTGTGGAAGGCAGAGCGGAGAGATTCCCGCACAGAGGATCGGTGCTGACTGGAACTCACCAGCCCGAGAGGCATGTCAGCTCACCCGCCGGGATGCGCGGGGGCTGGGAGCTGAGGCTCGGGCTTCGGTCAGAGCGCAGGGGGAGGATTGGGGTTGGTGTCGTGAACACAGTCTGAAGGGGGCTACTGTGCCACAGCTAGCCGGGAGGGAGTCCGGTAAAAAGTCTGGAGCTGCAAAAGAGACAAGAGACTTTTTCTTGCCTGTTTCCTGGTGCGCGAGGAGAGGAGATTAAGAGCACCGCTTAAAGGAACTCCAGAGACAGGCAAGACAGGCTATCAGCACGGACTCCAGAGATGGGCATGAGATGCCAAGGCTGCTGCTGCCGCCACCAAGAAGCCTGTGCGCAAACACAGGTCACTATCCACACCTCCTCTCCCGGGATCCTGTGCAGCCCACCACCGCCAGGGTCCCATGATCCACGGACAACTTTCCCAGGAGAATGCACGGCACACCTCTGGCTGGTGCAACGTCATGCAGGCCTCTGTCGCTGCAGGCTCGCCCCGCACTCCGTACCCCTCCCTCTCCCCGGCCTGAGTGAGCCAGAGCCCCCAAATCAGCTGCTCCTTTAACCCCATCCTGTCTGAGTGAAGAACAGATACCTTCAGGTGACCTACATGCAGAGGAGGGTCCAAATCGAAAGCTGAACCCCAGGAGCTCAGTGAACAAAGAAGAGAAAGGGAAATTTCTCTCAGCAGCCTCAGGAGCAGAGGATTAAATCTCCACAATCAACTTGATGTACCCTGCATCTGTGGAATACCTGAATAGACAACGAATCATCCCAAATTGAGGAGGTGGACTTTGGGAACAATGATATATATATATATTTTTTTTTTTCCCTTTTTCTCCTTTTGTGAGTGTGTATGTGTATGCTTCTGTGTGTGATTTTGTATGTATACCTTTGCTTTTACCATCTGCCCTAGGGTTCTGTCTGTCCATTTTTTAACTTAAAAAATGTTTTTCTGAATAATTATTTTTTATTTTAATAACTTTATTTTATTTTACTTTTTTACTTTATTTTATTTTATCTTCCTCTTTCTTTGTTTCTTTTCTCCCTTTTATTCTGAGCCGTGTGGAGGAGAGGCTCTTGGTGCTCCAGCCAGGCATCAGGGCTGTGCCACTGAGGTGGGACAGACAAGTTCAGGACACTGGTCCACAAGAGACCTCCCAGCTCCACATAATATCAAATGGTGAAAATCTCCCAGAGATCTCCATCTCACCCTTAAGGCCCAGCTCCACTCAATGACCAGCAAGCTACAGTGCATGACACCCTATGCAAAACAACTAGCAAGAAAGGAACACAACCCAATCCATTAGCACAGTGGCTGCCTAAAATCATAAAAAGGCCACAGACACCCCAAAACACACCATCAGATGTGGACCTGCCTACCAGAAAGACAAGATCTAGCCTCACCCACCAGAACACAGGCATTAGTCCCCTCCACCAGGAAGCCTACACAAAGCACTGAAACAACCTTAGCCACTGGGGACAGACATCAAAAACAATGGAAACTACGAACCTGCAGCCTGCGAAAAGTAGATGCCAAACACAGTCACTTAAGCAAATGAGAAGACAGAGAAACACACAGCAGATGAAGGAGCAAGGCAAAAACCCACCAGACCTAACAAATGAAGAGGAAATAGGCAGTCTACCTGAAAAAGAATTCAGAGTAATGACAGTAAAGATATCCAAAATCTTGGAAATAGAATAGAGAAAATACAAGAAACTTTTAACAAGGACCTAGAAGAACTAAAGAACAAACAAACAGTGATGAAAAACACAGTAAGTGAAATTTAAAATTCTCTAGAAGGGATCAATAGCAGAATAACTAAGTCAGAATAAGGCATAAGTGACGTGGAAGATAAAATAGTGGAAATAACTACTACAGAGCAGAAGAAAGAAAGAAAAGAATTGAGGACAGTGTCAGAGACCTCTGGGACAACATTAAATGCACCAACATTCGAATTATAGGTGTCCCAGAAGAAGAAGAGAAAAAAATGGGACTGAGAAAATATTCGAAGAGATTATAGTCAAAAACTTCCCTATTATGGGAAAAGAAATAGTTAATCAAGTCCAGGAAGCACAGAGAGTCCCATACAGGATTAATCCAAGGAGAAACACACCAAGACACATATTAATCAAACTATCAAAAATTAAATACAAAGAACAAATATTAAAAGCAGCAAGGGAAAAACAACAAATAACACATAAGGGTAGTCCCATAAGGTTAACAGCTGATCTTTCAGCAGAAATTCTGCAAGCCAGAAAGGAGTGGCAGGACATATTTCAAGTGATGAAGGAGAAAAACCTACAACCAAGATTACTCTACCCAGCAAGGATCTCATTCAGATTTGATGGAGAAATTAAAGCTTTACAGACAAGCAAAAGCTAAGAGAATTCAGCACCACCAAGCCAGCTTTACAATAAATGCCAAAAGAACTTATCTAGGAAGGAAACACAAGAGAAGGAAAAGACCTATAATAATAAACCCAAAACAATTAAGAAAATGATAATAAGAACATACATATTGATAATTACCTTGAATGTAAACGCATTAAATGCTCGAACCAAAAGACATAGACTGGCTGAATGGATACAAAAACAAGACCCATATATATGCTGTCTATGAGAGACCCACTTCAGACCTAGGGACTCATACAGACTGAAAGTGAGGGGATGGAAAAAGATATTCCATGCAAAGCAAAAGAAAGCTGGAGTAGCAATTCTCATATCAGACAAAATAGACTTTAAAATAAAGACTATTATAAGAGACAAAGAAAGACACTACATAAAGATCAAAAGATTAATCCAAGAAGAAGATACAACAATTGTAAATATTTATGCACCCAATATAGGAACACCTCAATACATAAGGCAAATACTAACACCCATAAAAGGGGAAATCGACAGTAACACAATCATATTAGGGGACTTTAACACCCCACTTTCATCAATGGACAGATCATCCAAAATGAAAATAAATAAGGAAACACAAGCTTTAAGTGATACATTAAGCAAGATGAACTTAATTGAAATCTATAGGACATTCCATCCAAAAGCAACAGAATACACATTCTTCTCCAGTGCTCATGGAACATTCTCCAAGATAGATCATATCTTGGGTCACAAGTCAAGACTCAGTAAATTAAAGAAAACTGAATTCGTATCAAGTACCTTTTCTGACCACAGTGATATGAGACTAGATATCAATTACAGGAAAAAATCTGAAAGAAATACAAACACATGGAGGCTAAACAGCACACTACTTAATAAACAAAAAATCACTGAAGAAATCAAAGATGAAATCAAAAAATACCTGGAAACAAATGACAAAGAAAACACAATGACCCAAACCTGTGGGATGCAGTAAAAGCACTTCTAAGAGGGATGTTTATAGCAATACAATCCTACCTTAAGAAAGAAGAAACATCTCAAATAAACAACGTAACCATACACCTAAAGCAATTAGAGAAAGAAGAACAACAAAAAAAACACACTCAAAGTTAGAGGTAAAGTAATCATAAAGATCAGATCAGAAATAAATGAAAAAGAAATGAAGGAAATGATAGCAAAGATCAATAAAACTAAAAGCTGGTTCTTTGAGAAGATAAACAAAATTGATAAACCATTAGCCAGATTCATCAAGAAAAAAAGGGAGAAGACTCAAATCAATACAATTAGAAATGAAAAAGGAGAAATAACAACTGTCACTACAGAAATACAAAGGATCATGAGAGATTACTACAAGCAACTCTATGCCAATAAAATGGAAAACATGGAAGAAATGGAACAAATTCTTAGAAATGCACAACCTTCTGAGACTGAACCAGGAAGAAATAGAAAATATGAACAGACCAATCATAAACACTGAAATTGAAACTGTGATTAAAAATCTTCCAACAAACAAAAGCCCAGGACCAGATGGCTTCATAGGCGGATTCTATAAAATATTTAGAGAACACCTAACACCTATCTTTCTCAAACTCTTCCAAAATGTAACAGAGGGAGGAACACTCCCAAACTTATTCTACAAGGCCACTATCACTCTGATACCAAAACCAGAAAAAGATGTCACAAAGAAAGAAAACTACAGGTCAATATCACTGATGAACATAGATACAAAAATCCTCAACAAAATACTAACAACAGCACATTAAAAGGATCATACACTATGATCCAGTGAAGTTTATCTCAGGAATGCAAGGATTCTTCAATATACGCAAATAAATCAACGTGATACACCATATTAACAAATTGAAGAAGAAAAACCATACGACCATCTCAATAGATGCAGATAAAGCTTTCAACAAAATTCAACTACCATTTATGATAAAAACCCTCCAGAGTGTAGGCATAGAGGGAACTTTCCTTAACATAATAAAGGCCATATATGACAAACCCACAGCAAACATCATCCTCAATGGTGAAAAACTGAAAGCATTTCCACTAAGATCAGGAACAAGACAAGGTTGCCCACTCTCACCACTATTATTCAACATAATTTTGGAAGTTTTAGCCACAGCAATCAGAGAAGAAAAAGGAATCCAAATCGGAAAAGAAGAAGTAAACCTGTCACTGTTTGCAGATGACATGATACTATACATAAAGTATCCTAAAGATGCTACCAGTAAACTACTAGAGATAATCAATTAATTTGGTAAAGTAGCAGGATAGAAAATTAATGCACAGAAATCTCTAGCATTCCTATATACTAATGATGAAAAATCTGAAATTGAAATTAAGAAAATACTACCATTTACCATTGCAACAAAAAGAATAAAATATCTAGGAATAAAACTACCTAAGGAGACAAAAGACCTGCACACAGAAAATTATAAGACACTAATGAAAGAAATTAAAGATGATACAAATAGATGGATAGACATACCATGTTCTTGGGTAGGAAGAATCAACATTGTGAAAATGACTATACTACCCAAAGCAATCTACAGATTCAATGAAATCTCTATCAAACTACCACTGGCACTTTTCACCAAACTAGAACAACAAATTTCACAATTTGTATGGAAACACAAAAAAACCCAAATAGCCAAAGCAATCTTGAGAAAGAAAAACGGAGCTGGAGGAATCAGGCTCCCTGACTTCAAACTATACTACAAAGCTACAGTA
The DNA here is from genome assembly GCF_937001465.1 of Orcinus orca. NCBI lineage: Eukaryota > Metazoa > Chordata > Mammalia > Artiodactyla > Delphinidae > Orcinus > Orcinus orca. The sequence goes on along the minus strand of NC_064565.1, from coordinate 13,503,446 downwards.
ATCAAAACAGTATTTCACTTGCACAAAAACTTAAATATAGATCAATGGAACAGGATAGAAAGCCCAGTGCCTGCACATATGGTCACCTTATCTTTCATAAAAGAGGCAAAAATATACAGAGTAGAAAAGGCAGCCTCTTCAATAAGTGGTGCTGGGAAAACTGGAGAGCTACATGTAAAAGAGTGAAATTAGAACACTTGCTAACACCATACACGAAAATAAACTCAAAATGGATTAAAGATCTAAATGTAAGGCCAGACACCACCAAACTCTTAGAGGAAAACATAGGCAGAACACTCTGTGACATAAATCACAGCAAGATCCTTTTTGACCCACCTCCAGAGAAATGGAAATAAAAACAAAAATAAACAAATGGGACCTAATGAAACTTCAAAGCTTTTGCACAGCAAAGGAAATCATAAACAAGATGAAAAGACAACCCTCAGAGTGGGAGAAAATATTTGCAAATGAAGCAACTGACAAAGGAGTAATCTCCAAAACATACAAGCAACTCATGCAGCTCAATAGCAGAAAAACAAACAACCCAATCCAAAAATGGGCAGACCTAAATAAACATTTCTCCAAAGAAAATATACAGATTGCCAACAAATACATGAAAGAATTCAACATCATTAATCATTAGGGAAATGCAAATCAAAACTACAATGAGGTATCACCTCACACCAGTCAGAATGGCCATCATCAAAAAATCTACAAACAATAAATGTTGGAGAGGGTATGGAGAAAAGGGAACACTCTTGCACTGTTGGTGGGAATGTAAATTGATACAACCACTATGGAGAACAGTATGGAGGTTCCTTAAAAAACTAAAAGTAGAACTACCATACGTCCCAGCAATCCCACTACTGGGCATATACCCTGAGAAAACCATAATTCAGCAACAGTCATGTACCAAAATATTCATTGCAGCTCTATTTACAATAGCCAGGACATGGAAGCAACCTAAATGGCCATCAACAGATGAATGGATAAAGAAGATGTGGCACATATATACAATGGAATATTACTCAGCCATAAAGGAGCACAAAACTGAGTTATTTGTAGTGAGGTGGATGGACCTAGAGACTGCCATACAGAGTGAAGTAAGTCAGAAAGAGAAAAACAAATACCATATGCTAACATATATGTATGGAATATTAGAAAAAAAAAGAAAAAGAAAAAAATGTTCAGCAGAACGTAGGGGCAAGATGGGAATAAAGTTGCAGACCTACTAGAGAATGGACATGAGGATATGGGGAGGCGGAAGGGTAAGCTGGGACAAAGTGAGAGAGTGGCATGGACATACATACACTACCAAATGTAAAATAGATAGCTAGTGGGAAGCAGCCACATAGCACAGGGAGATCAGCTCGGTGCTTTGTGACCACCTAGATGGGTGGAATAGGGAGGGTGGGAGAGAGGGAGATGCAAAAGGGAAGAGATATGGGGACATATGTATATGTATAACTGATTCAATTTGTTATAAAGCAGAAACTAACACATCATTGTAAAGCAATTATACTCCAATAAAAATGTTATAAAAAATTATCTACAACTAATTTTATATTTTTAATGTATAGCAACTATTTAGACTTTCCAGCTGACCCATGTGAAGAAAGCACTGTAAAAATTATTAAATCTAGATAATATTTCTTAAAAAAAACACAAAAAGTAAACAAGGAATAAAGACCCATTCAAATAAATAAAATAAATCTACAATATATAAACAAAATGAGAATATAAACAAGAGGTAGAAATTAATTTAAAGAGAACTAACCCCAAAATCCTAAAGTTGAAAAACACAATAACTGAATTGAAAATTTTAATTCAGGAGGTTAAACAGTAGACTAGAACACTCAGAAGTAAACTCAGGGAATTTAACTCACGTCATTTGAAATTATTGAATCTGAAGAGAAAAAATAGTAGTAGTTGAACAGAGACTAAGGGACTTATGAGACACCATTATGCAGAACAACATACATATATAGGCATTCCAGAAGTAGGATAGAGTGTGAAAACTGCAGAGCTTGTTTAAAGAACTAATGGCTTAGAATTTCCCAAATTTGGGGAAAGACAAGTAAAAAATACAAATGCAAGAAGCTAGCACAATGAAAGAAGGGGAAAAAAAATCCAAAAAGACTCACAATGAAATATATTATGGTCAAACTGTTTAAAGTCAATGACAGAGAGTAAATCTTGAAAGTGGAAAAGTGACTTGTCACATACATGGGAGCCTCTGTATACTTATCAACTGATTTCTCAGCAGAAACTTTGCAGGGCAGAATGCAATGGAATTAAATATTTAAAATGCTGTAGGAGAAAGGTAACATAAAACAACTAATTCTACACGTAGCAAAACTGCCCTTCAAAAATTGTGGATAATTTAAGAATTTCCCAGATAAATAAAAGCTGAGGGAATACATTACATGGTTTCTGTTCATGGGAGTCCTTTCAGTTAAAACAAAAGACAGTAGACAGTACTTAGAATGCATAAGAAAATATAAAGTTCTCTGATAAAGGTAAATATAAAGACGAATATAAAAACCTGCATTTGTGGAAATTTATTGTTAACTATACTTTTTATTCTTCTATAGAATTTAAATGACAATAGTATACATAATAATTTTAGATCTATGTTAATAGATACACAATATATAAATATGTAACTTGTGATATAAATGACAAAATAGGGAAGGGACAAGACTGTGAAAGGGTAGAGAATTTTTATGTCATTGAAGTTAAGTTGCAGAGTGGTTGTTTAATGAGTACCATTTCTGCTTGAAATGATGAAACATTTCTGTGAATGGTTAGTGGTGACAGTTATACAACATTGTAAATGAACTTAACGTCAGGGAATTTGACACTTAAAATGATACAATGGTAAAATTTATATTATGTATATCTTACCAGTAAATTAAAGTAAAACACCTCATTAACAGGATGAAGAAAAAATACATACATGATTGATATAGTAAAAGCATTTGAAAAAATTCAATAACGTTTGTTGACAAAAACAATCAATAAACTAGTATTAGAAGTAAACAACCTCAACATATTAATGGCCATACATGAAAAGCCCACAGCCAGTGTCATATTCAATGATGAAAGACTGAAAACTTTTCCTCTAGAATTGGGAACTAGATAAGGATGCCCACTTTCACCATTTCAACTCAACATAGTACTGAAAGTCCTAGCCAGTACAAATGCACAAGAAAAGTAAGTAAAAGCTATCCAAGTTGAAAAAAAAAAGTAAAATTATCTATTCATAGACCACATGATCTTATATGTAGAAAAAGGTTCCACAAAATAAAGTTAGAACTAATTAAAAAATGCAGGTAACTTATAGGATACAAAATAAGAAAAAAATATCATGCCTCTATACATGAACAATATAACAATTAAAAAATACAATGTAATACCACCTCACACACATTAGAATGGCTACTCTCAAGAAAGAAAAAAAAAAGTGTAGTGGTTCCTCAAATAATTAAAAATAAAATCACCACATGATTCAGCAATTCTACTTCTCTGTATATACATAAAAGATACAAAAACAGGGTATTGAAAAGATATCTGTACCACCACATCTATAGCATCATTACTCACAATAGTCAAAAGGTGGAAACAACTTGAGTGTTTATCAACAGATGAATAGATTTTTAATATATAGTATATACATAAAATGGAATATTATTCAGCTTTAAAAGAATTGAAATTCTGACATATGCCATAATATAAATTTGAGGACATTATGTTAATTGAAATGAGCCAGAACAAAAAGACAAATACTGATGATTCCACTTATATGAGGTACCTACTGTAGTCAAAACCAGACACGGAAGGTAAAAGGGTAGGGGGAGGTAAAAGGAATGGAGTGTGGCTGCTTAATGAGTACAGTTTCTGCTTGAGATGATGAAAAATTTCTGGGAATGCTTAGTGATGACAGCTGTACAACATTGTGAATGAACTTAATGCCAGTGAATTTGATATTAAATTCACTGACATTAATAAATTTCACATTATGTATATGAAATTTCATATTATGTATATCTTACCATAATAAGAAATTAAATGGAGGAGAGAAAAAAGGAAAATAAAGGAAGGAATGAAGGAAGGAAGGGGTAGAATAAGGGGGGCAGAGGGAAAGAGCAGAGAAAGATAGAAAGGAGAGAGAATTCCTTGGCTTGAATCCTAGTTAGGCTACATATTATATGTAAGTTTTTAGAAAGTTACTTGACCTTTCCCAGTCTCATTTTCCGCTTTTTAAAAAATCTAGTTTTTAAGTTTATTTAAATTTTGTATTAAATATGTATGTAATTTATCAGTCATCATACTAATGAACAAAATCAGTTGTTTCAAGATTTTGTGGTAACTTACAAACATAAAATGGCAGTAAAATTAAACCTATATTTTAGTATGTTTGTAAGATTGTACACAGCTTGATATAGAGAACACATTTCATATTTTCTTTCATAACACTTAAACACTTAGTTCACTATATGTTTTGAATTTTATTTGATCCAGAGAGGTTTACTCAATTTTACTAACTGAAACAAAAACAGGTCTGGGAATAACTTAGAGAATTCAAACTATTGCAACGTTGTCTGTTTCTAGGTTTTAGTTTAATAAATGGAATCCCTTTACTTAAAAAAAAAAGTCTTCAAGAAGATTATGATCTCCACAAAGTTATGTAAGAACTAAAATGGAAGACTCCCAAGGGTGAACAGAGAAAGAATTTGAATATTCCTATGACAAATATAGTACTGTGGTACTGTGCCTGTCATTGAAAATATACGGAAACAAAAATATGACTGTATCTTCCAAAACTCAAAAACACTGAACCAACTGGGAACCTGAAGACATGAAATAATGTTGTTAGCAGTCTCCAAAATATCAGATTCACCAAGATTAACAGGAATCTCTACAGGATGACTGTGGGGAATAACTTGCCAGTGACACTCAGAGCCAAAAATGTATTGAACATGTCAGTGTTGTCTTAAAGTTATTCTTTATTTTAATTCAGGCACAAATGCCAAATTCTTATTGACAAAAACCCATTTGTAATATTTGCAACTTATTCCTGGAACAATTTAGCTTTTTATTGCCACTGTTTACATGAAATGTACTATGATAAAAATGGCTTTCATAAAAGTTGCAAACTTCCAACCACCTGCTGTGTGCTGACAGCAGTAGCAGTAATTCTGCTCCTACAAAATAATATTCAATTGCAATATCTACTGTCAGATCCACAAATTGTTTTCTTAGGTTACGTGGTTTTGTTGGAATAAGACCATACTTACTAATTCTCCTTTGCCATCTCTCAGTCTTCCCAGCATAATTCTCCTTGATTGATTCCACTGAGATATGGGGCAAGCAGAAATGAGATCCTGTTTGGAAACCTCATTTTCCTGCAGTTCACATGGGGAGCAGCAACTGGAAATTGTAAGGCTTGGAGAATCTGCAGATGGAAGTAGGCCCAATGATAGAAAGTTCACTGTAATATGGAAATGCCCTCCTGCCAGTTCAGCTGTTTCTGTGCCATTTTGCAGGCAATGTTTCATTACAAAACTTGGAGTTGATGGACTGCGATGTCAGAAAGAAAGGACTTAAGAAGCCCCCAAATTAATTTTGTGGGAGGAAGTACTTGTATGGATAACAAATATTTTCTCCATATACCAAGGCATCTTATTATTTAGAGGAAATGAAGAGGAAAAAGAAAGGGAGGGGTAGATTATCTTCAGTGAAGCTTCTAAAGCACAAATCCTCCATTGGTGATCACGGAGCAGCAGTTAAAGTGGCATATGTTCAAAGGGGTCCTGAAGCCAACAAAAATGGTTTAAGCAATCCAAGAATATGTGCCTAGATACATATGGGGAGACCACTGGGAATGGTACTTTCCCCGTTTAAAGGATGCAATTGCTTCTCAGCTCCTGCCCATCATTGCCAAATTAGTATGAGCCCACATTCCAGGTGCTCAGATATTTTTTCTTCTTTTATAAAAAGTCAGGAATTTTTAATTTTATGTAAAGTATTCCAAAATTCCAAACCAAAGTCAAGGCAGCCTGGGGTGCTATAGCCAGAGAGTAGAGTCTTCATGGGCACAGAATAGAGAAGAGTAAAGAATATATTAGCGGCTTCCATCTCTTGGTTATTGTAAATAGTGCTGCAATGAACATTGTGGTACATGACTCTTTTTGAATTATGGTTTCTTCAGGGTATATGCCCAGTAGTGGGATTGCTGGGTCATATGGTAGTTCTATTTTTAGTTTTTTGAGGAACCTCCATACTGTTCTCCATAGTGGCTGTATCAATTTACATTCCCACCAACAGTGCAAGAGGGTTACCTTTTCTCTACACCCTCTCCAGCATTTATTGTTTGTAGGTTTTTTGATGCTGACCATTCTGACTGGTGTGAGGTGACACCTCATTGTAGTTTTGATCTGCATTTCTCTAAGGATTAGTAATGTTGAACATCCTTTCATGTGTTTGTTGGCAATCTGTATATCTTCTTTGGAGAAATGTCTATTTAGGTTTTCTGCCCATTTTTGGATTGGGTTGTTTATTTTTTTGATATTGAGCTGCATGAGCTGCTTGTATATTTTGGAGATTAATCCTTTGTCAGTTGCTTTTTTTTTTTTTAAAAGAGTTAGAAATTGATATACACATAGAAGGGGTTAACTAGAGAACTATGAATAGATCATTTAAATCTCATTTTTCCTAATCACTTTTCCTGGAATGTTAGTGAAGGAGTCTTTTTTATTTTGTTTTAAATATATTTTTATTTATTTATGTATTTATTTTTGGCTGCATTGGGTCTTCGTTTCTGTGCGAGGGCTTTCTCCAGTTGCGGCGAGCGGGGGCCACTCTTCATCGCGGTGTGCGGGCCTCTCACTATCGCGGCCTCTTTTGTTGCAGAACACAGGCTCCAGATACGCAGGCTCAGTAGTTGTGGCTCACGGGCCCAGTTGCTCCACGGCATGTGGGATCTTCCCAGACTAGGGCTCGAACCCGTGTCCCCTGCATTGGCAGGCAGACTCTCAACCACTGCATCACCAGGGAAGCCCTGTCAGTTGCTTTGTTTGCAAATATTTTCTCCCATTCTGAAGGTTGTCCATCAACAGAAGGATAGATAAGGAAGATGTGGCACATATATATAATGGAATATTACTCAGCCATAAAAAGAAATGAAATTGAGTTATCTGTAGAGAGGTGGATGGATCTAGAGTCTGTTATACAGAGTGAAGTAAGTCGGAAAGAGAAAAACAAATAGTGTATGCTAATGCATATATATGGAATCTAAAACCAAAAAAAAAAAAAAAAAAAAGGTCCTGAAGAGCATAGGGTCAGGACAGGAATAAAGATGCAGGCATAGAGAATGGACTTGAGGAGACAGGGAGGGGGAAGGGTAAGCTGGGACAAAGTGAGAGAGTGGCATGGACATATATACACTACCAAATGTAAAATAGATAGCTAGTGGGAAGCAGCCGCATAGCACAGGGAGATCAGCTCAGTGCTTTGTGACCACCTAGAGGGGTGGGATAAGGAGGGTGGTAGGGAGACGTAAGAGGGAGGGGATATGGGGATATATGTATACATATAGCTGATTCACTTTGTTATACAGCAGCAACTAACATAATAATGTGAAGCAATTATACTCCAATAAAGATGTTAAAAAAAAAGAATATACTTGCTGGATTGGAGGGTGAGGTGACAGGAAACAAATAATGAGGAAAACACATACTAATTTCTCATTCCTTTAAATGGTAAGGTGTACTTTCCATCTCCACCTTCCTGGAGGAGAAAAGGAAGCCATTTATAAAGAAATTCAGCCAATATTTGAGGAAGTAGATATTATAAACCCAGTGAACAACATATCTTAAGGCATAGGTATTTAACGATCATAATAACTTCCATAAAGTATAAATATTTCAATATGGCTTGAGAATAGAAGGAACTTATAAAAGAATTCAAAAAGAAGGAAAGACCAGGTCATGATCAGGAGTCTGGGTTCCATCCTGAAGGGGATTCATAGCAATAAAGTTATGTTTTAGAAAAGAGCTAAATCTGCACACTATATGTGCAAAATATCCCAAGGTGAGCATGCTAATGCAGATAGACTCGTTTAGATCTGAAAGACAAAACACCTTCAGTACCCTTCAAGGATACACAAATTAGTCTAGGGCCCCAGCCTCGTGTCTGTGATTCCTATAGGAAATAGGACAAATAGCATGCTGATGTCAACAGAATCTGTTCACTCAAAGTGTCCTGATCTTTGTCATCTCAATATGTCCTAGTTCTGAGTGAGTCCTGTGATGTGCAACCAAATCCTAGTCCTTTTCAAGATGACTTTACACACACACACACACACACACACACACACATAGAGCACAGAGTGCATTATTCAAAGTATGACAGTGTGTTTGTGTGGTAAAATAATAAAATGTATAAGTAAGCGACATGTGCTGTTGGTATAGTAGGACAAAAAAAGAGATGTAGCTTGGCATGGCTTGAGAAGTCTTTTCAGAGGAAGTCAGAAGTGAAACAGAGCTTAAAGAATAAGAAAAAAAAATAATTAAATGAGAGAGAAATAATTTTCAGACAAAGAAAAATTCATGAAGAAAGATTTGGAGTGAGGGTTGAGTAGGCAGAGGGAGGAGGTGTGTAAGGTTCTTAGGAGAGTGAATAGAGCATTGAAAGTGTTCAAAAAATATTAGTCATAGAGTCAAAATCAAGTATGTTGAGGTTTTGGGGTAATAAAGTGTGCTGGGACATCCTGAATAGCGCAACATGAGGAGATTGATAAAATGCAGATCTGGGCCCTCCAACCTAAACCTGCATCTCTTGGGGTGAAATCTAGGGATTTGAATTTTTTTAAAAGATATACATAATTATAGTATATCTGCTGAAGTTTAATAATTAATCTATTATGAAAAGCCTGGAACCAGTTAGTGATTAAAGACTAATGTATGAAAATAAATCACCTTGTTTCTATAAATAAGAAGTTGATGGTAGCAGAGTAATCAAATGAAATAATGTGGTTTTGGTGTTAGGCAAACCAAGGCAATTGGATTAATTTTTATATTTTGGTTCCCTCATAAGATAAAATAAAACAGATAAAATTATTGTTTAAATTGTACTAAAGAATATAATAATATTTGCCTGTAACTTCTGAATGAAGGTGAAATGAGATGTGTCTCTTTCATATAAGTGGGTATTAAATAGGGGTTCATTATTATTTGGGAATATTTTGTGTGAAATAAATGATAAACAATATTTAGGAAAAATTAACTTAATATTAATATTTTAATATCTAGGGAAAATGTTAAACGATTAGACTATTTAATGGGCTACTCTTTTCTTTTCTTTTTGCCACACCATGTGGCTTGTGGGATTTTAGTTCCCTGACCAAGGTTAGAACCCAGGCCCCAGCAGTGAGAGCGCTGAGTCCTAACCACTGAACTGCCAGGGAAGCCCTAATGGGCTACTCTTTTAAAGTTACACCCCCTCCATACCATCTTGCTATTTAGAAATTAGACAATTCTCAACTTTTAAAGTGGAAAGGATGAGTTTCCATTCTTTTTCAGCAAAATTTAATGTTGGGAGTATTTGAAGTACTATTATTTCCATAAAGTATGGGGTCATTTTAGGATATAAATCATATTTTACCCAGAAAAGCTCAGATCAACTTTAAACCTAGAGTGCCAGTTTTCTTTGTTAGATTTAATTCTAAAGATAAAAATGAATACGTGAAGGCTCTGAATATTAAGCAATATAAAAAAAAAGTCCTATTAAATTTTCATCCCTATCGCATTGTCTGTTAGAAAATTCTCTATCCTGGACTATACCATCTCTGTTAAGTGTTTATATATTTTCTATTTCCTTCTGCACTTCCCCAGGCTTCAGCTTTATAAGGCCAAAAGAAATGTCCAATTCTGTTTAAAAATAATGAGAATCAAGGTTGACAAAGTAAGATCTGACTGGTTTTAAAGATTGAAGTCAGTAAAAATTCTAGTTACTTTGAGCACATTTTAGTGACAGATTAGCCAAACATCATTAGCCAGTTAACTTGTCTATTGATTGAATAGAATGCTATTAATTCTTATTAATAGAGAAATAAACCAGCTTTTTTTGTGAAAATAAAGTTTGGACAAAGGGAGTAAATGTGGCAATATTGTAAGTTTTCCTAATTTCCACTTAGAATGTACTAGACCAATGAAGGGGATTGATTGTATTTCAAGTGCCATGAACATTATCTAGTTCCCATAATTTCCTGAGTACTGTAAGCCATAGACTCCAGAGGAAATTCAAGAAACTTCAAATTTTCACAGAAATCCAGGAAGATTAATTCAAGTCAGGTAGCCTGGTCAGCACCTTGTATATGACCAGGAAATAAGAATGCATTCAGGGGCTTCCCTGGTGGTGCAGTGGTTGAGAATCTACCTGCCAATGCAGGGACACGGGTTCGAGCCCTGGTCTGGGAAGATCCCACATGCCGCGGAGCAACTAAGCCCGTGAGCCACAACTACTGAGCCTGCTCTCTGGAGCCTGTGCTCCACAATGGGAGAGGCCATGACAGTGAGAGGCCCGCACACCACGATGAAGAGTGGCCCCAGCCCTCCACAACTGGAGAAAGCCCTCTCACAGAAACGAAGACCCAACACAGCCAAAAATAAATAAATTAATTTAAAAAAAAAAAGAATGCATTCAATTGATATGACTCTATGAACTCCACTGGGAGAAGAGAGATTTCACCTGAAGGGGGGAGGGGGGCATGTATTGCTTGCAATGAAATGTTGAGTTTTTCTATATCATGGCTTTTTATAGTCTTTTGGGTCCACAAAAAGACTAAAAGTCATGATTATTAATAACAAAATAATTATAATAACCTGGTTCAGTATTACATGTAAACGTTTCATTGGATTATTTAAAACTTACAACAAATTATATCACTGATTACTATGTTTTAGGGGAAAAGTAAAATATTAATAGCCAGCATGCAATGGGTTAATGGCACAGATGGAAGAAAACGGTAGAGAAGATTCAGAATGTGTCTTTGACCTTTGTGACTCCTCTGGATCCCCAAACCATATTTGACAAGTTTTGTTACACAGCAAACATCAGTTTGCTTATTTTTAAAAATACTGCAATGGCTACTTCAAGGTGTTACATCAAGATTAATAAAATAAAGTACCTAGCAGAACACCTGATTCATAGTATATGATGAATAATTTAATTTCCAGTTCTATTCCTTTCTCTTCTGAGGAAAGTTATGTCATTCTCTCTTGCTGCATTTTAATTTGCCTTGTACTTCTCAGGGCATTAACATTGTCAAAATTTTATTCAGCACAGATTGGAGCCCAGTCCTTGGCTCAGCCACATAGCTAGTTAATACCAGACATGTTATATAACCTGAGACTCTTGTTTTAATTGTCAGCAAAACAGCAGTAAATGAAAGAACATAAATAAAAGCAGAATTAGCAGGATCTTAGTAATTCTTTATACCCAGCCTCACCTTGCAACCTTCCACTGTTACCATCTGTCACATCTTTGAGTAGCCCCATATGCAAAGGAATTGAGTATTAACTAATAAATAAGATAATTAGTTTTCTTTTTATATGTTAGCTACTAATTCATTTTTTCAGATGCTATGTTATTATTTCTTTGCTAAAATGTAAAGGTTACAGGCTGATCATTCAAATGGTAAGAATTTTGGACTCCATCTGGGGTGCTGCAAAGGGTAAAAGAGGGTTTATTAGGAAGCACACTATGTGATTGGTGATTAGTTGATGTTGGCTCCTGGTGAATTTGAGCTTTGGAGTAGAAATATCACTGGACGGAAAGTGGGATGGCTGTGTAAGAATTGATCTTCAGGGAAAGATAGTGAAAAGCAAAGACTCCTTTTCAGTGCTTTCTGGTTCCTAGAGAGCTTAGGAATGGTAAGTGCCTGGGTTTCCATCAAGGAACTGAAGAAAGAGGCAGGGAAGACAGCCACAATTTGACCATCTTCTCAAGAAAAAAAAACCCAAAACATTGTTATTCATCCTTTGCAAATCATTTGATATGATTGAAAGAGCAAGTTCTTGAGCATCACAGAGAATGTGCTTGAAACCATGCTTCACTATTGTGTGGCCTTGGTGAACGTACTCTTCCTGTGTAAGCCTCCTCATTTAGGAAGACTCAATCTTGGATGTGTGTGGAAGGGGGAGGGGGAGGGGATGGTGTCAGCAATATGGCAGAATAGAAAGCCAATATTCACATTTTTGAAAATTTGATTAAAATGTGTCCTAGTGTATACTTTTTAAAATTCATTTTATTTGGAATCAACTGGATTTTTAAAGTCTGGATATTCATTTTCTCACCAGATTTGGAAAAAAAATTGGCCATTATTTATATAAAAGCCTTCTATCCCTTTCTCTGTCTCTTCTTCTGAGACTCTCAGAATGCATATATTGGTTCTTTTAATGGTATCCCATAAATACCTTATGGTTTCCTCACTCTTCTTCATTGGACACATGTTCTACTCTTCTCTTTCCACTGAGGGAAAGTCTGACAAGTTATATTGGCCTTTGTAATATGTACCCGAGGTCCCGTGGAGCAATAGCATTCTGCCCAGACCTATTTTCTTCTCAGCAACTCCCCAGGCCTCTAGTTGTCCCTACCAGGGCTCTTAACAAAATGGAAGTAGCAAAAGTTTTCCTTTTAATTATTAGGAAGGCTCAGCCCGAATATAATGATACACCCTACACAATGCCTGAAACATGTTAAATACTCATAGATTTTGGACTGTCTCACCTAACTTTTCTTTATTTACATGTGACAAGAAAGGGGGCTGAACCTAATTAGTTTTTACTTTGTATTTATTTATTTATTTTATTGAGGTATAGTTGATTTACAATATAGTGTTAGTTTCAGTTTACAACATAGTCAATTCATTTTTTTAATGAATTCATGGTGGTTCATTAAAAAAAATTAAATGAATTCAAAGTGGTTCATTTTTCTTTAATTTTTTTGGCAGATTATATTCCATTATAGGTTATTAAAAGGTATTAAGTTAGTATGTATAATTACCTACGTTATATAGTAAATCCTTGTTACTTATCTATTTTATGTATAGATTTTTTATATATATATTATATATGTATAATATATATATATTTTATGTCTTATATATTTTATGTCTGTATCTATCAGTCTCATATTCCTAATTTATCTCTGCCCTGCCATCCCTTTGGTAACCATAAGTTCATTTTCTATGTTTGTGATTCTGTTTCTGTTTTGGTATATATATATATATATATATATATATATATATATATATTTTTTTTTGGATTCCACATATAAGTGATATCATATAGGGTTTGTCTTTCTCTGACTGACTTATTTCACCAAACACAATATTCTGTAGTTTTATCCATGTTGCTGCAAATGGCAATATCCTATTCTTTTTTATGGCTGAGTAATATTCCACTGTATATACATATATCACATCTTCTTAAGTCAATCATCTGGTGATGGGCACTTGGGTTACTTATAAATAAATAGGGCTCTCATAAATAGGGCTGCTATGAACATTGGGGTGCATGTATCTTTTCAAGTCAGAGTTTTGGTTTTTTTCTGGATTTTAACTAAGAGTGGAATTGCTGGATCATATAGTAATTCAGTTTTTAATTTGAAGAACCTCCATACTGTTTCCCATAGAGGCTGCACTGATTAACATTTCCATGAACAATGTAGGAGGGTTCCCTTTTCTCCAAGTCCTCTCCAGCATTTATTATTTGTAGACTTTTTGATGATAGCTATTCTGATCGGTGTGAGGTGATACCTCATTTTGATTTTGATTTGTATTTCTCTTATAATTAGAGATGTTGAGCATCTTTTCATGTGCCTGTTAACCACCTATATGTCTTCTTTGGCAAAATGTCTATTTAGATCTTCTGGTCATTTTTTGAGTGGGCTGTTTGTTTTTTTGAGGTTGAGATGTATGAACTGTTTATATATTTTGGATATTAACCCCTTGTCGGTTGCATCACATTGCAAATATTTTCTCCCATTCCATAGGTTTTCTTTTTGTTTTGTTGATGGTTTTCTTTATATCTGAAGCATCTGGAACAATCTCTAATACTCAAAAAAGATCTCTTAACTAAAATTTGTAAAAATTCTCATTTATTAAAATCAACACTCTCAGATATGGGTTAATTTTGGCCATGATTGTGAAAGGAAATGGAATCAACTTTGCAAATTCATTTCCTTTGTTGACTTGTCTGTTTGAATGCTCTACAAACAATATGTCATTTAGTCCTTACAACAAACAGATGTGGTTGATATTAAAGTTTTTGTTTTTCTTATGAATGCTCAGAAAATTTTTGATAATTCCTTAATTTCACTTAAAATTTGCATACTATATACTTTAACATCTTAGAATTTTTGATCAATATAGCAGTAAAAACTTAGTTCTAATATTTGGGAAATAATTTGAAATAAAATTTTTATTCATAGTGAGTGCTCCTCTCTTGATTTTTTTGCCTCTTCATATTCTCAAGTTCATTCAGTCAACTCCTCTTGAGCATTTTCCTCTAAATACTTTACAAACTCATTCCCTTTTCTCCCATTTTATTATCAGTAAGCTGATTCAGACTCTGTCATCTTTCTCTCACACTTCTTGTGTAGCCCTCAAATCTTGACCCCTTTACAGACAGCCTCACTCTCTCTAATTCATCTTCAATACTTTTCCCAGTGTGTCTTACATAATAAAAATCATGAATAAAACTGCTAAATGACCCTCTTCCTTTGGAAATAAGTACTCTTATCTTTAGAAATCACCTCTTCTGGATTAGACTATGAACTGTTTGAGAAGGGATTTTTTTTTAATTGAGGATATGGTATTGAAGGTTATATTTGGGTTTGGAAACAGATAAAATATATTTGTACCTGAATTCAAATACTCAACCCCACACTAGCTGCGTGCTCTTGAACAAATTGCAAAATTTTACTGTCCTCACTCCCCTGCCCATTATAAATAGAGACAATAATAGAATCTACCTGTCCAAAGTTTAACTATGCTACTCCATTATATTGTTGACTTGGCATTCATATTGCTTGGCTAAGCGGTCTGCTGGGGCCTTAAAATTACATAGTCCTTCATATAAGTGCATGATCTAGATAGCAGCTCACAGAGATACAAGTAAATGTAAGTTCCCAATGTGACTTCGCTACAGCCTTTGGGATAAAAAGTCTTCCCTACCTTCCAGGGCCCTCCCTTCTGTGCTTGTTAGATAGAACCCCCATGGAGCTTATCATAACCTGCACTTTTTGGTTTGAATTGACCAATCCAAACTTAGACTGAGAATTCCATGGCACTCCACCCATAGAGCTTAATAAAGACATGTGCCCTGGGCCCTGCCACTGTCTCTGACTGCACCTTTGCTTTGACCTCCCTGTGTGGTCCCTCAAGGCATGCCATGTACTTTCTCCAGAACCAGTGAGAGTAAATTCTCTATTTCATTTCCTTATGGTCTTTTGTTGAACCAAAACACACCATCTGACACCCTGGGGCTCTACTTAACTTAAATGTTAATTTAACAAAGAACACAGCACTACCTAATAAAAGTTTTGTAATAATTAAGATGATTCACATATCACCATAGAAGACTGTCTGACACACCAAAAATTTAAATAGGTATTAGCTATAATTCTGGCTATTAGAATAGTGAGTCACAATATGGTAACGAGTGGCACAGCTTTGGGATACAACAAGTATTAGAAATAATAAATATAGATATAGTAGCCTTCATAATTGAAAAAATAATAATAATCATGTCTACTTCTTCAAAGTACTCGAGTATCGAAACATATAATTGTTTTATGATCTTAGAGAAGTTGTCCCCATTTACCCTCTCTTTTCCGATTCTTTTATGTGCACCTTTATTCTATGGAAATAAGCTCAAGTGGCTGGCTCAGAATTAGGATAAGAAATTGAATCTTGGGGCATTGCATTACTACATACTCTTCAAGAGTGTTATTCACTAAGTTCAAGCTTTACAAAGAATTGTCTCTTAAGTGATTAGATATACGCTTACTAAACTTAAGGAAGCATATTTAAAAAAAAATTCTCCAGGAAAAATAAGAAATAATAAAAACAAAAACAAGAAGGTTAAGAATTGAAGAATACTGGTGTAGATAGTGGAAATACACCGCAGTAAGAGAGAGTCACATAAATCACCAAAATTGCATGCTGACTTCTGTTAAGTCTCCAAACTATGATAATTATTAGGCTTCTTAAAATATCATGCCATTCTCATTGTGTGATTGTTTGTGTTCCTGTTCCATAACTATTATCTCTCTACTCTTTGGCAAGTAATTCAAACCTTTGAGGTTTGACTTTGTAATCATACTCTCTAGAACTTTATTAGATTCAGTTTTGTGCCTGTCCTAAAAATGGTACTTTTTAAAAGTGTTGCTTCCCATCTACTGAAGATCAAATGCAGCAAAACCCTCTGACCTTTGAAAATGTGGGTGTAATAGTCAGATTGAAGGACAGAAATCAAACAGGAGATGGATGAAATAAAATCTGTTTTATGACAAGCATTGATCTTTTCTGTAGCTGCAAATTCCCAGGAAAGTTTTCCTTGATTTCCAAGGTCATTAAGCAACAGAATAGAGACAAAGTCAAACTAACTCTATCTGCTATTCTGAGTGAAGATTTTCCATTAGTCTGGTAGCTCAACTACATAACAGGTGTGTGACTTTGGGAGAACTTCCCTTTCCTCTTTAGGAAGAGTGTGACTGCTCAGTTTGATAATTTTTTTCAAAGGGATTTCCATTTATAGGATTACATTTTAGGAGCTGGTCTATGGCAAGGGTTCCAGGAGTGATTAACAAACTTTTGGAAACCATGTCCTTATTGGAGAAGAAGAAAAGAGGGCATGTAGTAGGCAGAAGGAGGCTGATCGATAAGCATGAATAGATTGGTCTATGTCTCCTACTCCTCCCTCCAATCTTATAAGTTGGTTTTATGGCTTGTGAATGCTGCTTTTTCAAAGCATTTATAACATTTATAACTACGTGAGCAGAAACATGTGAAGGATGTTCTTGACAGATTCAGAATTATTGTCATAAAGAAGAAAGTGTTAAATGACTCCCTCCTGTGCCAAACTCCTCTCTCCTGGGTACAAGTCTTCATGGGGCAGGCCATGACTCAGAGTATGTGGAAAGGATTGTGGAGATCTGGGTCACTAGTGTATGTTGAGGGGAGGGTGTGCTAGGTAGTTCTGAGGTCAAATTAACATAGATGATAGTAGGGAAAGGGAAACAGATGTGGGCTTCATTGCCTAGGAGCAGAGCCAGATGGGTTTTGGAAACCTCAAAAAAGATGAAATCCAAGGACTATATGTAAGATTGGGGTCTCAACTATTAGCTCTTAGCTGTATGATTGCTTTAGTGGGTAAAGCAGTTGGATGGATACAAACTATAATTTTATTGATATAAAGTTATCTGGTAATTAACTATAAAATATCTCTTCCCCTGTGTAAAAAGCATTGTCTGAGAGGCATCCTACTTCCCAGCCGATCCTCATTTAAAATGCAAATGCTTTAGCTTATCCCATCCTTTTTTTCCATTTCTCTTTATGAGATCAAAACACAGAATAACTATTATTATGGAAACACCACCAGACTTGGGGCCAACAAAGAGATCTACTAGGTACTAGCTATTTGACATTAAGCAAATTAATTCACCTCTATTAATTTATGTAATAATGGTTGTATTTTTCACAATAATATATATTAAAAGCTACTATTATGTTTACTATTACAGAATTGGTATATTCAACATATTAGGCGAAACTTTGAAAGGAAGCAGATATGATTATACTGGACAAGGCATTAGTTGGGTGAGAAAGAGGGTGTATTACTCTAGCCAACAGTTAGAGAAGACAAGATGGCCAGAGAAAGACCAGGAATGTGCCAGGAGGGAGCAGCAAAGGTGGTCTTGAAACCAAGCAGGACCTTGTGAGGCTCGTGGGCATGAAAGACTTTCTGTGTCCCCCACTTCTTGTTTGTAGGAAATAGGCTTCAGCTTCTATGATTTTCCCTGAGTTCCAAAGGGCAGGTTCCAACAGTTGCTAATCAGGGAAGGAAGGGGATGCAGAGACAAGGGAGGAGCTGTCAAATGGTGGTGCAGCCTTGGTGCAGGGTCCTGGTTCCCCCTCAAGGGATACACATAACAATATCTTTGAGCTCTTCTGCAAAACAAAACCCCCCACCTAATAGAAGTTAACTAGTTGATAGCACATGCTTCATTCCAGAGAAGGTCACAGTTTGATAACCTCGAGAACCACAAAGCTCATCAGGAGACCACCTGAGGCCAGATTAAAGGAGTGCAGGCCCTGCACACACCCTGATCCTGATCAGCAACCCGGACCTTGAACCACTGCTATAAAACTCCTCACTAAGTCCCCCTGGGTTAGGACACACAGTTTTGGAGGGCATGAGCCTGCTGTATCCCCCTTTGCCTGGCAAAGCAATAAAGCTATTCTTTTCTACTTCACCCAAAACGCTGACTCCAAGATTCAATTCAGCACTGGTGCACAGAGGCAAAATTTTCAGCATCAGTCTTACAATGAATACATTGCAACTTCCAAACTCATGGGCATTCTGTCACATATTTCTTTCAGTTTGACCTTGGACCACAACTGTCTCGTAGAGTGACACTGAAGAATTGAGTTTGCCATATTTTGGTTAATATGCAGCTCTAGTCTTTGACATTATGGTAAGAAGTTTCCTGTATGATAGACTAATAGATTTACTTGAAAAAAACTGGAATCCAATTTCTATCTCTGCATTGACCTCCAGGATGTCCATTAGCAGTTAAGCTGTATATTGTTTTGGAGAGTTGGCAATAAATTAGGAGGTAAGAGTAAGGTACTATAGTTAAAAGAGAAAATAGTGAGTGAGCAATAGAGTAATTTCGTTCTGTTGTTCACTCCTCCATATATCCTTCAAACACTAATTAACAAAAGCCATAGATTTACCTTGCTTGATGGAACAGTTCAATTAAAGTTAAGCTATAGTTTAATGAGTGGTTTAAGACTGGAGATTTTGTGACAGGACATCATTTTAATATTCGAGGGAGATGAAATAAAATGCAACAAATTCTCTGTCATAATGGGCTTATTTATAATAAATCCTTAGGAAACCTCATTTCAGTTTACCTGCACTCTTAATGAATAGTGAGCAAGTATATTTTTCTAAAGGATAGTATTGGAGTCACTCAATTTCTTCCAATGATATTTGACACCTCACACTATCTGAACTTAGAATGTTCACTAGAAATCTCTAGTGATAATAATCATTCAATACTCATGTAAAAATGTCTAGTATTTAGCAGTTCTCTTTCTTTCATTCTGGATCCAGGTAATAAGGACTCTCCCTCAAGAGTTAGTGATAGTGAGGAAAGCAGGAAGTCATAAAGAATTAATAGTGAGGAAAATTCTTGTTGTTGTTTAATATTGTATATGCATAGAAGAGAAAAGCCATGGAGGAAGAAACACCTGTGTTGGAGTTTGGAAGATGAAGTATAAACAGAATTTTATGAACATTATGGAGAGCAGGGAATAGGAGGGCAGGAGACAGAAGTAGGAAGGAAAATTTCAGCAAATGTGAAGATGAATTAGAAAAGACAACACAGAACATGACAGCAGACTCCATTAACCCTTGTTCATAAAGAATTATTCACTGCTTCACTTTTTGATAATTTTACTGATACTTTGTAAGATGTATGTAAGGCATTTATAAGTCATCTTTATTTGTTAGGTTATGTGATGTATAACAGTGCATCATCACATGATATCATGAAAATAAATTTGATTTATCAAATCCTTGAAAATTGAATAACTATTGAATAGCTCCAATAATTGGCATCATATACAAAATCATTAAAATTTTATGTTATTGGAAAAGCTTCATGAAATAAAGGTTCAGAAAACTAAGGTCTAGTCATACGTTAAAAAGTTGGTAAATGTGATGACAGTAATTCACTCTTCTGGTAGGATCACTGTGTAGAGAGAGAGAAAATAGAAAGAAGGAAATAATGCTTGTTTGGGTAGGTATAAAGCAAAGTGGTTTCAGAAAAGCACCCGTATTGCTCTGGCCTTCATTCTTATAAGCAGGGAGTAACTGCTACACCTTAGGAAACTTCTAGGTAGAAATTAATAAAGCTGATTTATCTTTGGGTCCATAAATCTCAGTAGACATGGCATTGAGCCTGGTTAGTCAGGAGGTATGCTCACCCATCCCATCTGTGCTTTGGATATATTTCCAGTCCTTAATGCACTTTGATTATCTTATATCAATATAAAATTCTTATTTCTTATGAAATATAGCTTCTATGAAACTATTTTCATTTGTTTATAATTTTAAATAGTTATCATTTCATGGGCTCTGATCTAGGCACACAGAACTGTAAAATGGCCAACCCAATCAATTATTTAGTTACTGAAAATATACATATTAAGGAAAAGAAAGAAGATTGGAGGGAAGCCATTATATGACTTTTAGGTGTCTATATTTGGAAGACCTCAGAAAAGGAAGGTTTCTTCATTTGCTCCCACTATATTCCACCCTTTCTCCTCCACTATGTCAATACCTTTTATGACAAGGATAATGCCAAATATTCTTAATGTATTAAAATTAAAGTATTTAAAATAATGTCAAATAAAATCTTCTTTGAAACCTTGATCTAAATGAACGGTCCATTTTAACCTTCAGAGAGGTTCTATAACTCTTTGTAGATAGCAGACAGTGATACTCTCTTTTCTTCAGTAACCAGTGAAGGCTAATGGTTGCATTTAAACTAGAATTTAGATTCACTCAGCCCTGACATTGTGCTGAAGGATATTTAACTGGTCTTTGCGGGTCATAAAATAATTACTGGTGAGAGACCGTACAACAGAGCTACCTGCATGAGGCTCAGAAGGCAAAAGAAATGCTTTTTTATAGACCCTCAGTTATGTTAATTAAAGACTAATATATTCTTTAAACTTCTTGAGGTAATACTTCTTACTATTTTGGATCCTGGTGATGGTTTTGTTTTAATTCCTGAATACTGAAAAATTTTGTGGCATTTAGAAAGTGATGTCTGTAGCTTAAATTGTAAGTGTGATTTTTGTTAAATTTAAACTTTTTTAATGAGGACTATTTCTTCTGCATTATCCTCAAAGAGATTATAGAAAATTAGTATAAATTCTTCTTTAAATATTTGGTAGATTCACCACGGAACACATCTGGGCCTGGTGTTTCTGTTTTCAATGATTAATGACAGATTTAATTTCTTTAATAGATATCAGTCTATTCTGATTGTCTATTCCTTCTTGTATAAATTAAGGGAGATTATGTCTTTCAAGTAATTGGTCCATTTCATCATAGGTAATCTAATTTATGA
Source organism: Orcinus orca (assembly GCF_937001465.1). Taxonomy (NCBI): domain Eukaryota; kingdom Metazoa; phylum Chordata; class Mammalia; order Artiodactyla; family Delphinidae; genus Orcinus; species Orcinus orca. Next base: position 13,482,011 of record NC_064565.1, on the reverse strand, counting down.
GCATAGAATTGTTCATAGTATTCCTTTATTACTGTTTTAATTTACATGGGAACTGTAGTGATGTCATATTTCATTTCTGATATTAGTAATTTGTTTTTTTTCTCTCTCTCTCTCTCCTTAGTATGGCTAGAAGCTTATTGATTTCATTGATCTCTGCAAAGAAACAGTTTTTGGTTTTGTTGATTTTCTCTACTGATTTCCTGTTTTATTTTCATTTATTTCTTCTTTCATTTTTATTACTTACTTTCTTCCACTTTACTTTGGATTTAATTTTTCTTTTTTTTTTTTTTTGGTCAAAGATAGAAGTTTTGATGACTGATTTTAGATCTTTCTTCTTTTGTAATATATGCATTCAAAGCTATAAATTTCCCTTTAAGCACTGTTTTCACTGTATCTCACAAATTTTAATAAAGGTGTTTTCATTTTAATTTAGTCCAAAGCATTTTACAATTTTTCTTGAGATGTCTTAATTGATCCATATGTTATTTAGAATTTTGCTGTTTAGTCTCTATGTACTATAAGATTTTCTATTTATCTTTTTGTTATTGATTTCTAGTTTAATATTATGTTGGTCTGAAAGCAGATGTTGTATGATTTTCCCTTGCCAAAAGCCTGAAGAAAATTTTCTACAATATTTATTGTGGGAACCTGGTTGAGCTCTTGTTGGTAAATCTCACAGAATTGCAGGGGACCCTTCATGATTGGGTCCCTCTGGAGTTTTTAACTCATAGTCTTCCACACTGCAGCTCCAGCAATTTGTCAATTACAGTTCAGATTTTCCTAACCTGCTGCAAGTTCCTGAAGTGGTTTCTCCTGGTGAGTCTCTGTTCCAGTAAGCTGTGATTCCCTGTATTCATCTGTCTCTCCAATCTTGGGAATAGTCTTTCCCCTATTTCCTCTCTTCCTTCATAGTTCCAGAAAGAGCTGTTGATCTTTTTGGCTGTTCAACTTTTTATTTGTTAGACTAGAGCAGTGTCTTCCAAGCTCCTTTCATGTGGAAACAGAAAGTGGTCATTTCCTCCTGTCATTTCTTTATCCTTTCTTTGTCTTCTATTTTTTGAAGCCTAGTGTGTGTGTGTGTGTGTGTGTGTGAGTGTGTGTGTGTGTGTGTATGTGTTGTGAACAACTATTGCTAGATCATTTTTCACTGACTCGCATTCTTTTTTTCTTTACCTACTTTCCATTGGATATACAAACTTCTCTTTTGTTGGTTAATATTATAATTCTATTTTCATTCTACTAATTAACCCTACTTATGTCCATTTTTCTCTGTCAAATTCTAAATGTAGCAATAGGTGTGTCTTCCTCTTAAGAGGAAATGTATCTTAGCATTTGTCACCTCCCTTATTTCACACCTTGTGTGTATCATCTAGAGTTTTAGTTTAAGATTGTTATAAACCTATTCTTTTATTGTTTTTGCCATTTTGCAAACAGTGTGCTTTCTTAAATTCTTTACTTACTATTTATTTTGACATATCCTTCTGAACTTTTTTTCTAATGAATGGAGCTATTCTTCCAGACCATTTTTCAGGATATAAAATTGTGCTTTATGATTCTGAGTCCTCATATTATGGTTTACTTTTGCACTCAAAAATATTTTTGAAGTGTTATTTCTTTAAAAATAAAAAAAACTGTTTATTTGTGTGTATAATAGTGGTTTTATTGATAAGTCTTTTTATCATCTTATCCATTTTAAAGTTTACAGTAAAATAGTGTTAACTGTATGCATATTACTTTTAGGGAGGCTTATTCCAATTTTATTCTTATTCCAATGTAGAATGTTTGTGTTTTTTTTGAATACTCTCTTTTTCATGGTTATCCTTAAATTTCACTCATGTGATATTTCCTTTTCCTATATTTATCATTTAGTACTCTGTGTGCCCAGAGATTTTTGGCTTTTCATGTCTTAAAAGTCATTTTCGTTTTAAAAAAATCCCCTTTGTTTACTTTTTTCTCTGTCCTTTGGTGATTTTATTGTAAAAATATCAATGTTTCTACCTCTATGACATAATGTTCTTTTAAATTTTCACCTTTTTCAGCCTTCCTGATGCTTCCTGGCAGACTGCTTTGGCCTCTTCCTCCAGTTCATCAATTTGACTATTTTGTCACAGATCATCTTTTGCACAATTTGAAATAATCCTTTATTTTACCATTTAAAAATTTTACCTTAATTTCTACCTTTTCTGGTTTCAATATTGATTTTTTTTATGTTTTTACTGAGAAGGGTGAAGGAGAGTTCATTTTCCTTATGTCTTAGTTCATCTTACTTAATTAAATTTTTTTTAGTCTCATTGTTTTGAGGACAAATGCTTGGATTTATTCTTAAGTGAGACTCACAATGTTTGTCTTTTGTTGAAATAATTTCATTGATTTGCATTTTTGAACTGACATATGTTTTATGCATTTATGCTTTAAATTTACAATTTTTCTGCATTTGAGTATTGATTTATCTTTCCCCCCACTCCCCACTTTGTCTTACTTTCACTGGGCTGTCCATGTCTTTCTGTATTTCTCTTTCTCATCTATGTCCTCATCTGGAAGTTTGGCAGTTCTACTATGATTTTCAGTTCAGCTAGCGTTCGCCATCTTCTCTTTAACTGGTATATACAAATTGCTATTTCCTTGGTTGTATATTTACACTACATAATATTTCTGCTTCCAATCAAACAACTTAATTGCCTATATCTTTTCCTTCACCCAACAGTTATGATTTTCTGAAAATCTATATTTCTATTTTTCTCTCTACAAGATTATGGGGTTTTTTTCCCTGATATTTTTAGATCATTATTAAATTTTCCTTTTTAATATATATTCTCTGTTCCAACAAAAATTACTAATGTCTTACAAATTCACAATTATTTTATTATCTATCATTTTAAAATACTCTATATATTGTGAGATTAATTCTTTACTTCTGTTTATCTACTTCTTTTATTTATTTATTTATTTTACCTTGAGATCAGTCTTCTAGTTTGTTTTCATTTGGTTCTAATAGTTGAGCAATTATTTTTGCCATTTTGGGTACAAAGTTCATGTATTTTCTGTTTTGTGGAAATATGATTCTAAAATTCTAGAGTGATGTCCTGTTTGCTGTTGTTTTATTCAAGCAAGCTGTATTTCTATCTGGGAGTTTGTAAAGTTTAATATGTATCTTGGTCCTTCAAAAATTTCATCAGAAACCTTTATATATATAAATAAGGGAGGTGACAAATACTAACTTTTATACATATGTATACAATCTCCTCCCTGGAGCCAGTTGCTCTCCTTCAGTGTGAAGAGAGAAGCCACAAAAGTTCTTTAAAAATGTAGTCCACTTCTGCCATTTCTTCTGTTAGAACAGCTGTTACATTATATTATGTCTCAATATCAGCTATTCAAGTCTCCCATTCATTCTCTCAGTTTTTCCATATCTGTGGGGTTTTGCCTGCATTGTAAGATTCTTCCAGTTAATCTTTTCAACTACTAATTCAGGTCTCAACAGTGCCTATTCTTTTTGTTTTAGTTCATCTCATGTTATGAACCTTTGGAAAATAACTTCTATATCTGGACAGATTTTTTTCTGTATTTGTGTGCAAATATACTCTAAATAAATGTTGTGTCCAAGAACGTTACTTACTTTTTTTGCTGTTTTTGTTGAAATTCTCTTTATTCTTGTCCACATTTTTGTAAATTTGGCCCTCTTTCCTCAGTTTACTAATTCTCATTAATCTTGATTTGTGTTCTCATTATGTCAAGCTACTTGAATATCCCGAGAAATACCAAATAAACCTTTAGTGGAAAGCACTAAAGGTTTTGGTTCTGGCTGTTCTGAGGTGAACAAGCTGCATAACTAAGACCCCACTCCCTGTCCACCCCTTTACCCCTCTACGGAAAGTTGAACTCTGCTTTCAGGCCTCTCTGAGCACACACATTGGGGAGGAGTCCCCAGCACCTCCACAGTCTGTGGGAAATCTTTCCCCAGTACTATTCTACTCTACAGACCACTGATAATACCATCTCTTAATTACAGTAGCAGTTCACTTGGACTTATGATGGCTAGAGCAAGTCCTCCCATGTTTCCTCTTCTTTAATCTTTCTTAGTTATATCCATATATATATCAAAATAATTTTGTTAATACTACCAAAAATATATAAATAAAAGAAAATAAACACACTTTGTTTTTGTTGTTATTGTTAAGCCATTTGAAAATTAAAAAAAAAAATCATCCTCAGCTGGAATCACCGTACCGCCATGTTTTTGTGGACGTAATTGTGATGCTGGCACACAAGCACTTAATCTGTTTGCCAAATCAGTTTTTTTTAATCACCTTAATTATATTCCTTACCACATGTTGAATGCATGTATACATGTATTCATGTGGTATGTATTTATCTACCTAATAATATCTATTCATATCAGATCAATCTATATAAATCTGCAGCTTATTTTTTTAGATTGAGATATAATTGACATAAAATAGCCTATTGGTTTTAGGTGTAAAACATAATTATTTGATATATGTATATATTGCAAGGTGAATACCACAGTACGTTTAAATAACATCCATCACCACACATAGTTACAATTTTTTTCCTTGTGATGAGAACTTTCAAAAGTTAGTCTCTTAGTAACTTGTAAATATAAAATATTGTTAACTATCTTCATCATGCTGTACATTACATCCTCAGGACTTATTCATCTTATAGCTGGAATTTTGTACCTTTTGATCACATTCACCCAATTTGCCAGCCTCTCTTCCCCTGCTGCCCACCCCCTGCAACCTCTAATCTGTTCTCTGTAGCTATGAGTTTGGTTTTTGTTTGTTTGTTTTCTAAATTACACATGTAAGTGAGATCATGCACCACTTGTTTTTCCCTGTCTGACTTATTTCACTTAGCATAATGCCCACAAGGTCCATCCATGTACTTGCAAATGGCAATATTTCTTTTTTTTAATGACTGAATTATATATATATATATATATATATATATATATATATACATTTTACAGGTTTCTAACCCATTCATTCATTCATCAATAAACACCTGGGTTGCTTCCCAATCTTGGGTATTTTAAATAATATTTCAATGAATATGAGGGTAAGCATATTTTTTGGAGATAGTGATTTTTGTTTCCTTCAGACAGATATCCAGTTATGGAATTGTTGAATATGATAGCTCTATTTTTAATTTTTTGAGAAAATTCAATACTTTTTTCCATAGTGGATGTACCAATTTATATTCCCACCAACCATTTAAGACTGTTCCCTTTTCTCCACATCCTCACCAAAACTTGTCATTTTGATAATATCCATTCTAACAAATATGAGGTGATATCTCATTAGGTTTTTGATATGCATTTACCTGATGATTACTGATGTTGAGCATCTTTTTATGTACATGACCATCTGTATGTTTTCTTTGTAAAAATGTCTATTCAGATTCTTTGCCAATTTTTAAACAGATTGTTTATGTGTTTTTATGTTGTTGAGTTTCATGAGTTATTTATATATTTTAGGTATTAACCCTGATAAAACAAATGATTTGCAAATATTTTCTCCCAATACATAAGTTGTCTTTCCATTTCATCGATAGTTTTCTTTGCTATGCAGAGCTTTTAAAATTTGGTATAGTTACATTTAAAAATTATTTTTGCTACTGTTGCCTTTGCTTTTGGTGTCAACTCCCTAAAACCATTACCAGGACCAATATCAAGAAGATTAGTACTTATGTTTTCCTCTAGTTTTATTATTTCAAGTCTTACATTCAAGTCTTTAATTTATTTTGAGTTAATTTCTGTGTATGGTGTAAGACTGTGGTCCATTTTCATTCTTTTGCATGTGACTATACAGATTTCCCTTTATCAACTACTGAAGAGACTGTCATTTTCCCTTGCATATTTTTGTCATAAATTGATTACCAAATATGCTTGAGTTTATTTCTAGGCTTCATATTCTGTTCCATTGATCTACATGACTGTTTTTATGCCAATACCATACTCTTTTGATTACTATACCTTTGTAATATAGTTTGAAGTCAGGAAGTGTGGTACTTCCAACTTTGTTCTTTCTCAAGATTTCTTTGGCTATTTGAATCTTTTGTGGTTCCATGCACATTTAAAAATTTTTGATTTTACCTTTGTGAAAAATTCCATTAGAATTTTGATAGAGATTTCACTGAATCTGTAGATTGCTTAGGGTAGTATGGACACTTTAACAGTTTTAATCCTTCTACTCCATGAGAAAAAATGTCTTTCCATTTATTTGTGTCTTCAATTTATTTAACCAAAATCTTATAGCTTTCAATGTAAAGCTCTTTCACCTCATTAGTTAATGTTATTCTTAGGTAATTTATTCTTTTTGATGCAATTATAAATGGGGTTGTTTTCTTATATTTGGGATTTTTTTTTTTTTTCAGTATGCGGGTCTCTCACTGTTGTGGCCTCTCCTGTTGTGGAGCACAGGCTCTGGACGCGCAGGCTCAGTGGCCATAGCTCACGGGCCCAGCCACTCCGCGGCAAGTGAGATCTTCCCAGACCGGGGCACGAACCCATGTCCCCTGCATCAGTAGGCAGACTCTCAACCACTGAGCCAACAGGGAAGCCCACATTTGGGATTTTTGATTGAAAAAAAAATTAAATCTTTAGAGCAATCTGTATACAGTTATATATTTACAAGATTGAATCTTCAACTCTATTTAGTCACACTTTAAAATTTTTTCTCAGTAGTGTTTTAAAGTTTCCTACTTAAAGTCTAGAAGAGGGTTTTTGTTTCTGTTTGTTTTTATATATTAATCTTTAACATTTTTATACTATAAGACTACTTTATATATTTTTAAAATTTCTAACTAATGCTGGGTATAAAACATTATTTTGCATCAATTTTAATTCAGCAACCTTATTAAAATATCTTCTTGATGCAAATAATTTTACTGTAGTATCTCTTAGTTTCTCTTTCTTTGCACTTAATTATATCAACCAAAAAATAGTAATATTTTTGCTTCTTCTTTCGAATTTTCTCTCTTTTTTTGCTGCTTTTTCCTGCATTGGTGCATTGCTTAGGGACTTCTGTCCAATAATCAATAGAAGCAGTGAGAATAGCCTCCTTGTTTTCTTCCCAATAAACCAGTGAAAATTTTAATGTTTTACCAACATTAATAATGTTTGCTGTAGATAAAAGATAAAAGTTAGATACCTTTTCAGATGAAGAAAATCCGCTTCTATCCAAAGTTTGCTTTCCTTTTAATGAATGTATATTAATTCTTATTGATAGTTTTGGCATATGTTAAGAAATTCTATGACTTTCCCTCTATTGTGTTAGTATTTTAAGTTATATTAATTGAATTTTAATGATAACACATTTTTCAACTTAATTTTTCATATTTGATTATATAATTTTTATTTATTTATTGCTGACTTAATTTTGTTCATATTTTCTTTATGATTTTACTTTAATCTGAGTACATGTGGCTTGTAATTTGATTTTGTCAAAATATCCTTGCTCATGTTTTGGTATCAAGGTTTTACTGGTTTTATAAAATGAGTTGGAAATATTATTTCTTCCTTAAATATTGGTGAAAAATTTACTGTAATAACTTTTGGAACTGGAAGTGTGAGGACATTTTTAAATCCTTGTTTTTTAGTAGAACTAAGACTAATCCTTTTTTCTTTTTCTTTCTATATTAATTTCATCTAAATACTTAAATTTGTCTGCACAATGTTGTTCATAATATTCTCTTATGATCATTTTAATAGTGAGGAATGTCATTTATTTCTGATTTCTTATTGATTATATTTTGTCTGCTTGTTTTGTTATTCACTGAGAGGGATGCTTTCAAGTCTCTGACTATGATGGTGAGTACCATTGTTGCTGACTGAGTCCCTCACCACTGCACAGCCCAGCTTATTGCAACAGTGCTCACAGTAAATACCTCCAAGTCTCTGGCTTGAGTTTTACTTTTCCCTGCTGAGTGGCAAGCTCTAAGAACCAAGGTATTTAAAGCCAAGAGGAGAAATCTTTCTTTCATAAAAAATAAGTATTAAAGCTTCCTTACACCTCAGATGGAATTGTTGTAAGCTAAATTGATTATTGGAGTTCAACAGTAGCACAGAGCCTCGGAAACCCATAGTGGGAACTCACACAAAATTTTCTGGCTTTTTATTTTCCTGGTCTCACTTTCCCACTTCTTAAGATCTCTTCAACTTATCTCTCGAAAGACTACTTGTACCTAAATATATTTGACCTTCTTCAAAAGAAGTCTAAATTAAAACAATTCTTCCAGCACTTTTCTAATTGTATCCATTGTGTGACAATGTGCAAGGGTGTGCATATTTCAAACCATTATAGCTCTAGATAAACCGAAACATTTGATATTTATGAAGCTAAATATCTATAGTAAAAATTTGTGCCTTAGAATCTCTTTGCTCTGGATGGATACAACTTCACCAGTTGTATTTGTTTATTTAGACTCTTGTTATTATTTTTATATTTTTGTTCTTCTTGTAAATTTATACTCAGTTGTCTTTTGATAGCAGCATATGCAAGTAAGTCCCCTACATACAATAGAGTTCCACACCAAGAGCACATTCATAAATCCAATCTATTCATTAAGTCCAACAAATTTACCCTAGGTATCCAACTAACACAGTTGGTTATATAGTACTCTACTGTAATAGGCTTATAATACTTTTCACACAATACATAAAAAACAAACACAAAATATAAAGAAAACATTTTTAATCTTATAGTACAGTACCCTGAAAAGTACAGTAGTACAGTACAACAGCTGGCATCCAGGGGCTGGCATCAAGTGAACAGGCAGGAGAGTTACTGACTGGAGGAGGGAGAGGAGGTGGGAGATGGTAGAGCTGAAGGATTGTCAGCAATAGGAGACAGAGGGCAAGCTGTAATGTCATCCACACCTGATGTTGATGGTACAGGTTCTGATTCCTTGCTGGATTCAATTCTATCTACCCTCTTGAGAAAACAATACAGTGATGTCTGGGTAGTAGCTCTTGTTTTCTCATCCTAGATGACAGGGTAACACTGGATTGCATTCTGAATGGCTGCTGCAAACTTCGTGCATCGTTCTATGTTAGGTTCCTTTGCCTCAAAAACTGTGTCTCCTCAAAGAAAGAAAATCTCCCTGCCACTTCCTGCATCATGAATCTCCTCATTCTGCAGTTACTTCTTCCTCTTGTCTCTCTTCATCCTTTTTCTGGGTATGTTCACATCTTTGGAAGTTTGCAACTTGAAGGTTCATATGTAAGGGATTTAACTGTTTTTCAATGTCTAAACTCAAAACATTTGCCTTTTAGCTACAGTATTTATTCAAATTATATTAAATATAATACTGATATATAGAGATTTAAATATATGATTGTATCCTAAGCTTTCTATATGGCAGCTTCTATGACATTTTCCCGCTTCATCATTTTTTGAATAATTTTTATTAAACTATTTTCTTTCCATAAATTTAGAAAGTATGCCCTCAGTTATGTAATCTTTTATAGATTATTCTAAGAGTTAAAGCATAAAACCTTGATAAAGCCTTATCAACATACAAAATTATCTGGCAATTTTTTCCTCTTCTCAGCAAATGTGAAAACAAAGCATTTAATTTCATTAAAGTACCTTCAGAATTATATGACATACTTATGTTCAGAAACGTGACAAGGAGGTCAAGAAAGTAAAGTGAGGATTTATCTAAGCGATAGTACACTCTCAAGGGGAAAGTTGGCAGGCTCAGGTGAGTAGCTCTGCCCTGAGCTTCTTTGGCAAACTGGTTATGTGGGGTGTAGAAATGAAAGGGTGGAGTCCTCTTTGGGGAAGGAGGGGCTTGAGGGTTGTACTCCCTGATTTTCATCCCAGCTCCACCTTCCGGAGGGAAATTTCTGTCCTTACTTAGCCTTGATGGGAAGTGTCATGACCTCAGTGTATGAAGGGAACTTCTTATCTACAAGGTTCATTTAATTGTAATAAGAGCATAATGAGCAAAAGGTTACATTCAGTTGCTGGAGATTCTCCACTTGTCCCACCTTTCTTTGTCTAGCTTTAGAACACTTATCACCCAAAAATGTGTGGTTTTCTGTCAGCCTGGAAGTTTCTGTTTTTCTTTGTCTGACCAAGGATGCCTGTTGTTTACAAGATGTGTGGTTTCATGCCATCTGGTTGGTACCCCCCTTCCTCTTCTCCTACCTAGCTACCTGCCTGCTGTAACATAATTTTTTTCTTCTCAGACACACAAATTTCAGAAAGCAATATTATTACTATTTTAATGTTCATTTAAATTTGCCTATTTATTTATTATTTGTTTATTGCATGCTTCAGTTATGACCTTTTTTTTTTTTTGCGGTATGCGGGCCTCTCACTTTTGTGGCTTCTCCCGTTGCGGAGCACAGGCTCCGGATGCGCAGACTCAGCGGCCATGGCTCACGGGCCCAGTTGCTCTGTGGCATGTGGGATCTTCCCAGACTGGGGCACGAACCCGTGTCCCCTGCATCGGCAGGCGGACTCTCAACCACTGCACAACCAGAGAAGCCCCAGTTATGACCTTTGATCTGAAATTATGTTGTTTCTTCCAGAAGAATGTCTTTTAGATTGTCTTTTAATGTAAATCTAGTTGTGTTAAATTCTTATTTGGATATTCTTTGATGTTTTAGATTGTATTCTTATAAAATAATTTTGCTAAATAGAATTAATAATATTAGAACTTTAACGTGTTAAGACTTTTGGTTGTTATTATTTTGTTTTTGTCTGAGTCAAATATTAGTGTTGAGAAATTATTTTCTGGTCAAACTATTTCTACTTTGAAAATAATGTCTATTGTCTTTAACTGCTTTTAACATTTTATCTTTGCTATGTTTCTCTAATTTCACCCTAATGCTTTAGGTATGGATTTCTTTATAGTTTTCTGCTTAGGAGTTACTGGGCTAGTGGACTTCTTTTTTCATTTGTTATGAAAAAATTTCAGCCATTATATCTTCAAATATTACTAACTTACTCTTTCTCTATTCTCATCTTTGACTTTAATTCAACCCATAATAGGCCTTTAAATGAATTTTTTTATTTTTCCAGTTTTATTGAGATATAATTGACATACAGCATTTGTGAATTTAAGGTGTACAACACGATGATTTGATAGATGTGTGTACTGCAAAATCATCACCACAATAAGTTTAGTTAGCGTACATCACCACACAGTTACATGTTTTCCTGTGATGTGGACTTTAATATTTGATCCTAACAACTTTCAAATGTGCCATGTTGTTAAGTGTAGTCACCATGCTGTATATAACATCCTCAGAGCTTAATTGTCTTACATGTGGATGAAGAATGTCACCTGACATATCGGTAAACAAATGATGTTGTGGCCATCAAGCCATCAGATGCTGTATCCACCCTCAGCTGTGCACCCTGAGGGGATTCAGCATGGAGAAAAACAGGACACTGGCCCTAGGTAGTTAAGGTACACATCAAAGGAATGATTTCAATGAGCCCAGACTGTTACATCTTCCCATACAAAGAAACGTGCTAAATTAATTAACTTGACAAGTCTGGTTTTCTGTAATTAATAGTAATCTTTTGATGCTCTGACTACCTGGTTTGTGTTACAAAAACTCCTATAGGTCCTGACATCTCCCTGACCTCTTCAGAGCTGCCCCTCTGAGCTAACTGGAGGCTGTCTTCCGGGCTTAAATCCTCAGAAAGTCTACTGAATAAAAACATAATTCTCAACATTTAGATTGTGTTTTGTTTTTTTTTTTAGTCGACATAAAACTGGACATTTGTACTCCCTAAACCTCCCATCTCTGGCAACCACAAACATGTTCTCTGTTTCTGTGAATTTAGTTTTATTAGATTCCACACATAAGTTAGATCAAATGGTATTTGTCTTTCCCTGTCTGATTTATTTCACTTTATCCCTTGTGTTTCTATCTTATATCCTGTATTTTATATATTTATGTCTTTCCTTGATTTATTACACATGCTTTCTGCTCATTTATATTAGGTTGCTAACTCTCCTTTGAATTGTGACTAAGCAGTTAAAAATTTGTTCATTAAGTTTTAAATTTTGGTTATTTTATATATTTAGTTCTAAAGTATTGATTTTAAATTTCAAAATATAATAGTGATATGTTTACTGATAATATTACAATGTTGTTAGATTTCGAAGAATGCCTCCAAGATCCCCACTTCCTGATATACACATACCTCATACTCCCCAGAACTGTGAATATGTTGGATTTTGCTGTGAGAAACAATTGATATGCCTTTGCTAGTTTTCAAGATGGAGAAGAACTATGAGACAAGGAATGTGGGTAGCCTCTACGTGATGAAAAAGGAAAGAAAATGATTTTTTCCCTAGAGCCTACTGAAAAGAATGCATCACTATCAATGCCTTGACCCTCTCTCACATTCATGGTAGTCTTAAAAATCAGCAGCCTTGCAACCAGCAGAAGAGTTAATGGGGTTTGGGACTCCTCAAAATGTCAGCATGTTTTGCAGCTCTCTGGAAAAGCCTTATTCTCAGAGCATTGTGATTTTTTGACCTGACTTAGAGCTCTTTCAATGGGAAAAGTGCTGTCTCTAGGGTTTTTTCAGAACAATCAGAAAAAATTAGTAACTGTTAAAGGCAGTTACTAATATTGCAAATTTCTGAGGCCATGATATTGGATTAGGAAACATTTTAAAAGCCTGGTCAAAAAATTAAAAGAAATACCTGAGCTATTAGATGTCTATAGAGGGCTTCAAAAAAGTTCTGACGTACCTGGGGTTTCTAGGAGGTCATGCATTTTTGCAAGGCAGTGTGTGCACTTCCAGGAGAGAACTGATATAGCTCAATCTTACACTTCTGCCTGACTTTTCTTGCTCACTTTGAGGACGGGCACAAGCAGGAAGTGAATGCTAAAGCAGAACTGTAAACATCAGAGTGTTGAAGATGGGCCTCATCATAGTGCCCCTCATGAAAAGGTGGAACTTATTGGTTCAAGACAATTAAGGATAGTTGTGAACAATCTTTTGTTTATAAGTAAGCTAACCAAGCAGAGACATCAGTGGTAGCATACTACAGGGAATAGAGATAGAATAGAACACAAAAAAATGGGGTCCAGAAAAGTAATTAAACAAGCAATTAGCAAACACAACAACAACAGACTCTGGAAGTTGTATCTTATTTCCAGAGTCACCATATTTATATTACTTCAAATATCCAGTTTTCAAGCAAATCATGTATGAGACACGAAACAAACCAACTGTAAAATAGAAAAAAGGGGAAAAAAAGTAATAAAATTGTGCAAAGCCACTAAATTGTGAACAAAAGAATATATATCTAAAAAATAATGAAAAAAGAACACTTTAATTAATAAAGAAACTTATGTTGTTTCTAAGCAGAAAAAACTTTACAATAGAAAGATGTTATTGCTCTAAAAATCGATTTAAAAATTTAACTGAGATTAAAATCTCAGTTATAACAATATTGGAAGTCCTAAAGTAACCTAACTTATTGCAAAAGTAATCTGAAGGAGAAACAAACAAAAAAAATGGGAAGGGGGAATAATAATTAAGAACAATGTGAATTATTGTATCAGAAATTACAACATACAATTAAATCAGAGTGATTAAAACAATATAGTGTTCACCAAGAAATTGAAAGTAGATCAAAACAGTACAGTGGTCCAGAAATCAAACTGAACATACAGCGATGTAGCATGTGTTAAATGTTGCATTTCAAAATGGTAAATATAAGATAGACCAGTCAATAAATATTGTGGGAATTGAATAATATGGATTTGGAAAAAACATAAGTCAGGTGCATAAATTAATTATACATTAAAAATTGAGATGTAGTAAAGAGCAATTTATTTTTAATTATAAGAAACTATTATATACAGAGATTATATTATAAAGAATGGCTTAAAGAAGGACACCATGAGAACAATACAACATTTTAAAAAACATAAAGAAAAAATACATGTGAGTTCCCAAATTAAAAAACGAAAATTGACTGGTAAAAATACTAAATAGAAAATAAATAAATGGGAAGACATTCCATGTTCATGAATAGGAATACAACATTGTTAAGATGCCAATACTCTCCAAAGTTATATACAGATTCAATGCAATCCCAATTAAAATTCCAGCTCCTTTTTTTCTTGAAAAAATGGCAAAGATGATCCTCACATTGATATGGAACTGTAAGGACCCCAAATAGCCAAACTATTCTTGAAAAAGAGGAACAAACTTGGAGGACTCACACTTCCTGACATCAAAAGTTACTATAACAATTAAAACAGTATGATACTCACATACGGACACATATATAGACCAATGGAATAGAATAAAAATCCTGGAAATAAATCCTCAAATATATGGTCAATAGATTATTGACAAGAGTGCCAAGACTGTTCAATGGGTGAAGGGAATTATTTTCATCAAATTGTGCTGAAAAAAATGAATATCCATTGGGAAAAGAATGAAGTTGGGCCCTTACTTCATACCATATATAAAAATGTACCTCTCGGGCTTCCCTGGTGGTGCAGTGGTTGAGAGTCCATCTGCCGATGCAGGGGACATGGGTTCATGTCCCAGTCCAGGAAGATCCCACATGCCGCAGAGTGACTGGGCCCATGAGCCATGGCTGCTGAGCCTGCACGTCCGGAGCCTGTGCTCCACAGCGGGAGAGGCCACAACAGTGAGAGGCCCATGTACTGCAAAAAAAAAAAAAAAAAAAAAAAAATGTACCCCAAATGGATCAAAACGTAAAAGCTGAAGTTATAAAACTCATGCAATAAAGCAATGGGGGAAAATTCAGGACATTGTATCTGACAACAATTTCACAGATGTGACACTAAAATCTCAAGCAGCAAAATAAAAAGTAAATAAATTAGACTTCAACAAAAATAAAAACTTTTGTGCATCAAAGGAAACTATCAAGAAAATTAAAAGACATTCTACAAACTAGCAAAAATATTTGCACATCACTTATATGAAAAGGATTTAAAATCCAGAGTATATAAAAATCCTCAAACTCAACAATGACAACAAAAATAAAACTAAACAAACAGAAGAAAACAATAAAAATAGGCAGTGTTTGAGTAGACCTTTCTCTATAGAAGATATACAAATAGTAACCACTTGAAAAGATGCTCAACATCATTAGTCATCAGGGAAATGCAAATAAAAATCACAATGAGGGGGACTTCCCTGGTGGTCCAGTGGTTAAGGCTCTGCACTTCTACTGCAGGGGGTGTGGGTTCAATCCCTGGTTGTGGAACTAGGATCCCACATGCCGTGGAGCATGACCAAAAACAATCACAATGAAATGCCATGTTATATTCATCAGAATGCTATTAAAAATAAATAATAATTTTTTGGCAAGGACATGAAGAAATAGGAGCATGTGCATTTAAGATAGGAATGTAAAATGATGCAGGTGCTGTGAAAGACTGTCAGTTACACAAAAAAGTTGTACATAGAATTACCATTGATTTGGCAATGCCAATCTTGAGTAGTCATTAATTATAAACAGAATTATATAATCAGAATTAAAAGCAGAGATGCAAACACATATTTTTATAACAATGTTTATAATAACATTATTCACAACAGCCAAAAGGTAGAAACAATCCAAATGTTCATCAATAGATGAATGGATAAACAAAATATAGTATATAAGACAATAGAATATTATTACTCAGCCATAAAAAGGAATGGATTTTTGGTATATGTTACAGCATGGTTAAATCTTGAAAACATGTTAAATGAAATAAGTCAGACACATACAATAAGGACACACATTATGTGACTCCACCTATATGGGATAGGTAGGATAAGCAAATTCATAGGGACAGAAAGTAGTGTAGAGTTTGGGAGAAGGGGAAAGAGAGAGATGGGATGTTATTGTTTAGTGGATAGTGTTTATATAGAGAATGATGAAGTTTGGGTATAGATAACGATGGTGGTTGCACAACGTTGTGAATGTACATAATGGAGCTGAATTATATACTTAGAGATTGTTTAAATGATAATATAAATATAATTATGTATTCACCAAATGGAAAAATATATCTTAGGGAAATATTTTTTTAAAAGATAAGTGACAAGTTACAAGAAAATATTTTAAACATATATACAAGTTAATAACTATAATAAAATATATGAACAGTTTTCTTATATGAACAAGAATTAAACATCCATATAAAAATATAAAAATTATATGAATAGTAAATTTAAATTAGAAGAAATATCAGTATTTCATAAGTATATGAAAATTTGCCCATCTCATCAGTACTCAGTAAGAATCAAAACAATGACCTGATTAAAGAAAAATAAATAAAAGAATCAATCCAGTATTTTTTTAAATGTAGGAAAAATAGTTAATTATAGATAACTCATGGTAGCATACATTGGAATAGCACTTTTGAATGCAGTTCAGCAGCTGTTCTAAAAATAAACAAATACATATTAAAGGAAGTGAAAAAAGAAATCAATCTGATACTCTGATCCAACAGTTCTAGATAATTATCTTACAAACATATGTCCACATGAGAAAATGGTACATAATGAAAAATGTTTATTGCAGCATTCTTTACAATGACAAATATACTGAATACAATCTAAAATTCCATTAGCAGAGAAAACTGTGAAAGACTGAAATTGGCATAAAAGATAACTTGTGGCCTGTCAAGCACACCCTCTAAATTATCTCTGTCTGTCATGGTCTTTGAACAATTCTGTAAATTGAAGTGAACTAATAGTAGGTTCATCTACATATAAATGCAAATGAATTGAATCTGTAAATATTGGCTAATTTTGTATGTATCTATAAATTCATTTTGATGGTGTTTGTACGAGTGTGTGTGTGTGCGTGTGTGAGTGTGCTGGATTCTCCTTTGAACCAGTTCCAATATCTTACTGGTTTAATTGAGGAACTAAAGAAAGTCTTTGAAATGTTTTCACTTTATGGTTGTATAAGAGTCTTTATATTATCCTTTAAAAGTTATCCTTTAACATCATAATTAGGAAATTATTATTCATCTATATTAATAGAAGTTTGTTCATCTATATTCAGAAATACCAAGGAGTTAAAGGAATGATTCTGAGCTATATATTCTGTTTTGGAAATTTCTTTAAGGAGTATCATTATTAAATAAGTTGCTACAATATATACAATAACTTCTTTCTTAAAATTTGCATATGTGGAAGGTATATAAATTTAAATATGTAGAAGAAATACATTTACACTGCAAACTGTTAACTAAGGTTGATTATATGATTTATCATCGAATTGGTACATTTCTATGAATGGAAAATATTGCCATTACTTTAACAATCACAGTTACCCCAGATCAGCAGGTATAAATTGGCATGTATGGCCACTCAATTCCTAAGAATTGTTACTTCTGGGAAAGATAGTGTAATTTTTTTTCTAGTCATCTTATTATTAAAAAAATAAGAATGTAGTCATTTATTCTTATACATTTTTAAATAGAAAACCATTTTTTTAACTGGCTGAGCTTAAAAGTACTGTTTGAAATGCAAGTTCGATTACATTATGGCTAATAAGTCATATCTTTAACAATGGGGACTGATTAAATGTATTGTGTCACAACTGTAAAATAAACTATTATATGGCTTTTAAACATACCAGTTTTAGGGCTTCCCTGGTGGTGCAGTGGTTGAGAGTCTGCCTGCCAATGCATGGGACACAGGTTCATGCCCCAGTCCAGGAAGATCCCACATGCCATGGAGCGGCTAGGCTCATGAGCCATGGCCACTGAGCCTGCGTGTCCAGAGCCTATGCTCCGCAATGAGGCCACAACAGTGAGAGGCCCACGTACCGCAAAAAAAAAAAAAAAAAAAGAAACATCCTTTATAGAAAACATAAAGTCATATGCTGTCCTCTGTCCATTGTAGAAATATAAGTATTGTTTGGCTGGTTGGAGGTATTTCAATCTGTACCAATGCCTAACTTTTATAACTGAGGAAACTGAGGCCCTAAGTTATAAATTGACAGGCATAAAATGACTTGGCAAACCAATGGCAGAACCAATTCCTGGATACATGGTTTTCTGACATCTAAAAATAATTATTTTTAATTATTAAATTAATAACATTTTTGTAAGCATAGGGTTATTCCAGTTACTTATCAAGAATTTTTAGGAGATAGCCAAGATGGTAGCATAGAAAGGCCCTGAAATCAAATCCTCCCAGAGACATATCAAACTTACAACTACTTACAGCGCAACTACCTTTGAGAATAACCTGAAGACTAGATGAAAAGAATTTCCACAACTAAAGACACCACAAGGAGACAGGTAAGAGGGAAAGAGATATGGTATTGTCAGGACCTACACTCCTGAGTCAGCAAACCCCAAACAGGAAGAATATCACAATCATAGAGGTTTTCCCCAAGGAGTGAAGAAACTGAGCCCAACATGAAGCTCTCCAGCTCATGGGTCCTAACCTGCGAAGATGAGCCCCCAGGATGTCTGACGTTGAACCAATGGAGCTTTTGTTCAGGAGAGCTGGAGAGCTATAGGAAACAGAGACTTCATGCTTAAAGGGTACCTGCAAAAATCTCACATGCTCTGAGTCACAGCACAGAGGCAGTAGTGAAAGTAGCCTAGGTCAGGCCCACCTGTGTATCTTGAAGAGCCTCCTGAAGAGGAAGGAGACAACTGGGACTCCCCCAGGGACATAGATGTTGGTGGCTGCCATGTTTGGGAACTTGTTTTACTGCAGTAACACTGATGGTGGCAAGTGCCATTATGTAATCCTCCCTCTAGCCCATTAGCAACAGGGAACCAGCCCTGCCCACCAAGAGTTTGGCACCAACACCAAAGATCCCATGGTCATGCAGACAGTGGAGGAAGGGTCTGGTCCCTCCCTTCAGTGGGCCAAGACCAGCCCCAATGTTCCCTGGGTTGTACAACATAGCCGTACTGAGAATCAGCCCCACCCTCCAGCAAGACAGCACCAGCCCCAAGCCTCCCCACCTTGAGGAGCACACAGACAGCCATGCAGGAAGCCAACTTTGTGATCCAGCTGGCCTGAAGCCACCACATGAGGCACAGCCTCACAGACAACTTGGCCAGGGGCTAGCCCCACCTACCAACATGTCCACAGTGGTCAGCCCCACCAGAAGAGAAGGCACACAGAGTGGGCAACCCTAGAGCACATATCTCTGGTGACTGGAGAGGACCATACTGCTAGGCCACATAGAACATCTCCTACATAAGGTCACTTCTCCAAGATTAGGAAATGTAACTGACCTACCTAACACATAGAAATAAACACAGAGAATTGGGCAAAATAAGGAGGAAGAGGAATACATTCCAAACAAAAACCAGACATAACCTTAGAAAAAGAACTAGATGAAGTGGAAATAAGTAATCTACACAATAAAGAGTTCAAGGTATGATTATAAAGACTTTCACCAAACTTGGGGGAAGAATGGATGAATATTGTAAGAATTTCAACAGAATTAGAAAATATAAAGAAGAACCAAACAGAGCTAAAAAAATACAATTACTGAAATAAAGAAAAATACACTAGTAGGAATCAAAAGTAGATTAGATGATACAGAGAAATGGGAATCACCAAGATGAACATAAAAAAGAAAATTAAAGATGAAGATATATTAAGAGACCTTTAGGACAACATATAGTATATGAACATTTGCATTATAGTGGTTCCAGAAGGAGACGAGAGAGAGAAAAGGGAACAGAAGTTATCTGAAGAAATAGCAGCTGAAAACTTCCCTAATCTTGGGAAGGAAACTGACATCCAGGTCCAGGAAGCACAGAGAGTCCCAAACAAGATTAAACCAAAGAGATCCACAACAATCACATCATAATTAAAGTGACAAAAAAAATAAAGATCAAAAGAAAATCATAAGTGTAACAAAAGAAAAACAACTGGTTATGTTAAACACACACACACACACACACACACACACACATATACAAAACTTCCATAAGAATATGAACTGACTTTTCTGCAGAAATATTGCATGTCAGAGTGGCAAGATATATTCAAAGTGATGAAAGAAAAAAACAAACATTCAACAAAGTATACTTTACCCAGGCAAGGTTATCATTCAGAACTTAAGGAGAGATAAAGTGTTTTATAGACAAGCTAAAGCTAAGAATTCAACTCTAGGCAGAAAAGAAAAGGTCACAGTTAGAAATAGGAAAATTCAGAAAGAAAACTCTCATTGGCAAAGACAAATATGAATAAAGTTAGACCAACCACTTATAAAGCTATTCAGAAACTTAAAAGACAAAAAAGACAAAATCATCTACATCTGCAATAAGTAGTTAGGGACAAACACAAAAAATATAAAATATCATGCCAAAAACATGAAATGTGGAGTAAGAGTGTTAAAATTGCAGGGCTGTTAGAATGCTTTCAAGCATAAGAACACATCAACCAAAAATAATTACATTTGCATATAGGTTACTATATATAACCAGCATGGTAACCACAAGTCAAAAAACTATAATAAATATGCACACCAAAAAAGAGAATGGAATACAAACATAACATTAAGATAGTCATCAAATCACATGGGAAGAGAGAGAAAGAAGAAGAAAAAGAGGAAAAAGAACTACAAAAACAATCAGAAGACAATTGGCCAAATGACAATAAATACACATCTATCAATAATTTATTTAAATGTAAATGTACTAAATGCTCCATTTAAAAGACATAGAGTGCCTGAATGAATAAAACAAACAACAAAAACAAAAAAAAGACCCTTATATATACTACCCACAAGAGACTCACTTCAGATATAAAGACACCCACAGACTGAAAGTGAGGGGATGGAGAAAGGTATTCCATTCAAATGGAAACAAAAAAAAAGCTGGAGTAGCAATAAGTATATCAGAAACTATACATAAAAACAAAGACTGTAACAAGGGACAAAGAAGGACATTACATGATGATTAAGAGATTAGTGTAAGAAGAATTTATAACAATTGTAAATATATATGCACTCAACATAGGAGCAACAAAATATGTAAAGGAAATATTAATAAACATTTAAAAAGAAATTGATAGTAACACAATAGTACGGGACTCTAACATGCCATTTACATCCATGGAGAGATCATCCAGACAGAAAAAATCAATAAGGAAATATTGGCCTTAAATGACATATTAGATAAACTGAATATATATATATATATATATATATATATATATATATATATATATAATGAACAACCTAGAATAAATTGATAAATTCCTAGAAAAGTATAACTTCCAAGACAGAATCAGGAAAAAATAGAAAATATGAACAGACCAATTACCAGTAATGAAATTGAACCAGTATTAAGAAAAATTCCCAAGAAACAAAAGTCCAGGACCAGATGGTTTCACAGGTGAATTCTGCCAAATATTTGAAGAAAAGTTAACATCTATCTTTCTCCAACTCTTCTTAAAAATTGAAGAGAAAAGAATACTTTTGAACTTATTCTTTGAGGCCAGCATCACCCTGATACCAAAACTAGACAAAGACATCAAGGAAAAAGAAAATTACAAGCTAATATTACTAATGAACATAGATGCAAAAACACTCAGCAAAATATACCAAAACTAGACAAAGACATCAAGGAAAAATAAAACTACAAGCTGATACTACTAATGAACATAGATGCAAAAACTCTCAACAAAATATTAGTAAACAAAATTCAGCAATGCTTTCTAAGGATCATATATGATGGTCAAGTAGGATCTATCCCAGATAGGCAAAGGTGGTTCAGTGTCTGCAAATCAATCAGGGTGGTATACCACACTAACAAATAGAAGAATAAAAGTCATAAAGTCATCTCGATAGATGCAGAAAAAAACCTTTGACAAAATTTAACATCCATTTATAATAAAAACTCTCAACAAAAAGAGTATAAAGGGAACATATTTCAATGTAATAAGGGCCATATATAACAAACTCACAGCTAACATCATACTCAATGGCAAAAAGATGAAAACATTTCCCCTTAGACTATGATAAGGCAAGTATGCTCATTCTGGCCCCCTTCCACTCAACACAGAAGGCACAACAATCAGACAAATAAATAAATAAAAGGAATCCAATTTGGAAAGGAAGAATTAAAATTGTCAGTGTTTGCAGATGACATGATATTATATATAGAAAATCCTAAATATACCATCAAAAAACTATTTAGAACTGATCAATGAATTAAGTAAAGCTGTAGGATACAAAGTTAATACATAGAAGTCTGTTGTATTTCTCTACATTGACAATGAAATATCAGAAAGAGAAATTAAGAAAACTATTTACAGTTGCTTCAAAAATAATGAAATACCTAGGAATAAATCTAACTGAAGAGATAAAAGACTTGTATTTTGAAAGCTCTAATACATTGACTAAAAAAATCGAAGCTGAGGGATACACATGAAAATATATACTGTCTCATGGACTGGAAGAATTAATGTTGTGAAAATGACCATACTACTGAAGGCAATCTACAGATTTAAAATAATCCCTATGGTAATACCAAAGGCATTTTTCACAGAACTGGAACAAGTAATTCTAAAACTTGTATGGAAACCCAAAAGACCCTGAATGGCCCAAGAAATCTTGATAAAGAAGTACAAAGCTGAAGATATTATTCTCAA
Source organism: Orcinus orca (assembly GCF_937001465.1). NCBI lineage: Eukaryota > Metazoa > Chordata > Mammalia > Artiodactyla > Delphinidae > Orcinus > Orcinus orca. The sequence goes on along the minus strand of NC_064565.1, from coordinate 13,459,386 downwards.
AGCTACAGTAACTAAAACAGTATGGTACTGATCCAAAAACAGACACATAGATCAATGGAACAGAATAGGGGGCCAAGAAGTAAACCCATGCTTATATGGTCCATTAATCTATTGTAATAAAGGAGGCAAGAATATACAATGGGGAACAGACAACCTCTTCAACAGCCTCTTCAACAAATGACGTTGGGAAAACTGGACAGCTACATGAAAAAGAATGAAACTGGACTACTTTTTCACACCATATATAAAAATAAATCAAAATGGATTAAAGACTTAAATGTAAGACCTGAAACCATAAAATTCCTAGAAGAAACATAGGCAGCACACTCTTGACATTGGTCTTAACAATAATTTGTTTTGGATCTGTTTCTTCAGGGAAGTGAAACAAAAGCAGAAAGAAATAAAGATACTTTGTTTAGTCAAACATCAGACTAAAAAGCTTTTGCACAGTGAGGGAAAGTATCAACAAAATAATAAGGTAGTCTACCGAATGGGAGAAGAAATTTCAAACAATATATCCAGTAAGAGGTTAATATCAAAAACATGCAAAGAACTCATATAATGCAATATCAAAAAAACAAACAACCCTATTAAAAAATGGGCAGAGGATCTTAATAGACATTTTTCCGAAAAAGACACACAGGTGGCCAACAGACACATTAAACTATTCTCAACATCAGTAATCATCAGGGAAATCAAAACCACAATGAGAAACCAACTTACACCTGTGAGAATGTCTATTGTCAAAAAGACAAGAAATAACGACTGTTGGAGAGGATGTGAAGAAAAGAGAACCCTGTTGCACTTTTAATAGGAATCTAAATTTGTACAGACAACTATGGAAAACAGTATGGAGTTTCCTCAAAAAATTAAAAATAGAACTACAACATGATCCAGCAATTTTACTTCTTGGTATTTACTTAAAGAAAATTTAAAAAAACTATTTCAAATAGATATATGCACAACAATGTTCATTGCAGCATTATTTACAATTGCCAAGATAAGGAAGCAACCTAAGTGTCCATAGATAGATGAACAGGTAAAGAAGATGTGTATATATATATATATATATATATATATATATATATACCCACAATGGACTATTACTCAGCCATAAAATATGAGATCTTGTCCTTTTTGACAACATTGATGGATCTAGAGTGTATATGATAAATGAAATAAGCCAGAGAAAGAAAAATGCAGTATGATCTCACTTATACGTTTAATCTAAAAAACAAAATAAAAACAGGCCCATAAATACAGAAAATAAATGAGTGGTAGCTAGAGGTCAGTGGGGGGAGAAATAGGTGAAGGGGATTAAGAGGCACAAACCTCCAGTTATAAAGTAAATAACCACGCTGATGTCATATGCAGCATAAATAAAATAAATAACCACACTGATGTCATAGGCCACATAAGGAATATGGTTAATAATATGATAATAATTTTATATATGGGGTCAGTAGGTTACTTAACTTATCATGGTGGAAATTTTGTAATGTATGCAAATATCAAATCAGTATACCTGAAAGCAACATAATGTACATCAACTATATTTTAATTTAAAAAATAACAATCTTAGTTATTTTAGGATTACTCATGGGTCCCAGCAGTTGGTGGAGATGTTTTCCCTGTCTTCCATTGGTAACTAGTTCAGATGGTGATTTTGATGATTCATACCTTAGCCACCATGACAGTATCAGAAATGATGAGTAATTGCTGGTATTTAGTTGGTAGGCACAAAATTACCTTGTTTTGACAGTTTTGCACAATTAAATATCTGTGTTTCCCTTGGTGTTTTCCAACTAGTAACCAAGACCTTGTTTATATAACTCCTTTAACCTGCCTTGACCAATATTATTTAAACATCTTTGAGTTTCCATCTCTTCAACAGCACCTTTAAAACAGACTTAGCCTAATTTCATCAGGTGGTTGATAAGAGTTCCTTTCTAATGATGTTTGAAAATCCTACTGCTTGGTATAGAGCACTGAACTTGCTCAGTTGATGGTCTTCTTCTTCCTCCCATGCAAGCCTTATTACACTGGAGAGATTCCTGTCATTAGAGAAAGATTGGCAGAAGAATTAAGGGCTGAGCTGCAAAGTAATTGTAACTTGAGGATCCATTCCCTAAATAGTCTCAAAAAAAGAAGTATTTTTTCAGGACTAGATATTTTCTGTAGCATATGGACACACTGATATTAACTAACTCCTCTCTGGCTCATGTTTGCCTCTTTTGTTCACTATTCCACAGTGACCAGCCCTGTGTTGTGTCCAAGATACATATACAGTGTTTCTGAATGTAATTTTATCCTGGATATTTTTCCTTATCCATTATTAAAAAGAAAGGGGAAAAATTCACAACTAACCTTAGGGTAATGGGTTAATTTTGTAAAGTCAGGAGTAAAATATTGATTTATATAGTAAATAAACTAAAAGAGACAATCACATTTTTGAAATCAAAGGATGAGGAAATCTCTTCATTCTAGGGTGTTTTTTGTCAATTTTACAGAAAAGCCTTTAGATCTGGCTTAAAGAATGGATACACAACTTACAGAGCCTTGGCTGAAACAATATAAAGCCCTACACTTCCACACTTATGAATCAAAAACTTTCACCTGCCAAAATAAAACACTTAAGACACATCAATGTCTATTTTATGAATGAACATGTTCTATCACTGCACCTTAATTTTAAATGTGTCATAGATCTGCTTATCAATGTCCCATGCTGAAGAGTGACTTCATGTTGTTTGTCAAAGGTTTGGCTGGTAGGAGAATGAATATGAAATGATTATGGTATATTATACTCTGTAAAGAGTCTATGGTGACTCCTGAGGGGACTGGAGGTGAACAGGTCCACCCTTCACTAATGAAAATCAATGTAGAACTGTTCAGTGTCTGCATCTCATGAAAATCCCATAATTGACTTTTAAGGGATAATCTTATTAAACTTTGAATTTCTCTTTCCTACACAGTTCTATTTCACTCTGCCAAATACTTAGTAGAAAATATTAATTTTATAATGTGCACATTGACATCTTGGGGAAAAACTTAAATATCTTATAAAAAGGTAGCAACAAATCAAAATGATGGCATACCCACTCAAAGGTTTGTTATAAACCATTGGAAAAGATTTAGATAAGGACAACACCATGCAATGAAAAAAAAATGCCTATATGAAATGAAAGTAAGGAGTATCAGTTGTTTATGCAAAATGATTAGTTAAGTGTATAAACAGAACATATCTAAATTGGTAATAGCAACAGAAAGATTTTTCCTTCTTCATACTCACTTTTTAGTATTTTCCAACCATGTTTATAAATGTTTGTTAACTTAGAATTGAGAAATGATTGTTTTCATCCAAAATATAAAAATCATGGTTCTGATTTTTAAAGAAAATCTACAATTCATTTTTCTTATGATTTACCCCACCCCACTCTTGAGTTCAAATTTCCTACTTTTATTTTTAACAATATTTTCATGTTTATGTATGTTTGGTTTGGTTTGGTTTCCTTTTTCTTTTGTTTTTTGGATCCAATGTTGTTGTTGTTGTTTGTGGTGGGAGTATGTTATTAATAATCACCAACTTTCACAAGCCACCAAATAGTCCTTATAAGCAAATGCTCTTAGTTGAGCTTTACTTATGAATTAGATGTTAAAACTTTACTTTTTCCATGCAAAACAATTTTTTGTTCTACCAAATTTCTTCACAAAAAGCAATAATACAAGAATTGAGACCCTGATATTTTGTCCAACCCTCTCCTTTCTCTCTTATTTCTAGATTCATCTAGGTCTTGTTTCTTATCAAGGCCAAAAGGTACAGAGAGATGAAGAAAACATAATAAGGTTGATAATGTAATGATAGCAGCTAACATTATTTGTGCAATGTCTCTATGCCAGACATTATTCCCAGTATTTTATAGGTGTTATATCATTTATTGCTCTCTTTTAAAATAAAAAGGAAGAAACACTACTCTCTTTTCCTGGGCTTCATACCTGCATGTTTAGCAGCATAAAGATCTTGAGAGACAGCTCCACTTATAAGTCTCTGACCTCACTTCTAGAAAGTTCAAGAAGACACTTCCCTGTCTCGTTTGTAACTCACTGCTTTATTCTCCTACTATTTCTCATTTCTTTAGCCAATCATTTATTAAATGTATACTCTATAGGCACTGAAGGTACAGAAAATAATAATTAAAAAAAAAGAAAATGGCTGCCCTCATGGCATTTATGTTGTTAAGGGAGGAAAAATAAGTGAAGTATTTAATATGTCATAGAGTGATGATGGCTTTACCCTGAGAAAAACACAGCAGGGAAGTTGGGGGAGAGAATGATGATGTGTGGGATTTTAAATAGAGTAATTTGGACCAGTCATGCTGAGAAAGGGAAGTGTAACAAAGACCTGAAAGAGGTGAGCGAATGAGCCTGAGCCATATTACCTGGGGGAAGGTCATTATATTCAGTGAAACAGCAAACTCAAATGCTCTGAGGCAAAGCACACCCAGTAGAAGCTGGCTTTTCCTAGTGAAACCTTGAAAGAAGTGATGCTGGATATAGGCAGAGTGGGCCAGACATGAAGGCACATATGTTTCAGGGGTTAGATTAGAGACACAGAAGCCATCAGAAGGGCTTTGGTTTTTATGAGTATTTGGGGGAAACTGTTAGTAGATTTCATCCAGAGAAGTAGCATAGTTTACATGTGTTTTAAAATAGAGTCTCTATTATGGAGGGAATAGATCACATAGGGGAAGTGACAGAAGCAGGAAGCCCAGGGGTAATCAAGTGAGTGGGTGATTTTAGGAGACTACGGTAATAATCCAATAGAGAGATTATGGTAACTTGTTTCAGAAGAGTAGCAGAGAAGTGGTAGGTTCTGGATATATTTTGAAGGAGGAGTCAAAAAGATTACTGAGAAATCAGAGGTGGGGTATGAAAGAAAGCAGGGAGTACAGAAAGACTAAGCTTTTTGTCTTGAGCACCTGTAACAATGGATTTGCCGATTATTTAGTGATTTTTATGAATTACCTATCACTGCTTAAAATATCCCAAAACTTAGTGGCTTAAAACAGCACACATTTATTATCTCACAGTTGTTCCTGGGATCACTTATCTGGGTGTGGCTTAGCTGGATCCTCTACTTCAAGTCTCTGACAGGCTGCAGTCATGGTATCAGACAGACTCATGATCTCAGCACCAAGCTCAAATGGGGAAGGATCTGCTTCCAAGCCATATATATGGTTGTTCGCAAGATTCAGTTTCTTGCACTTGGACTGGAGATCTTAGTTGCTTGCTGGCTGTTGACTGAAAGCCACCTTTACTTCCTTCTAACATGGATCTCTCCAACATGACAGTCTACTTTATCAAAGCAAGCAATAGAATGAGCGTCAATTAGTAGACATTTTTTTTGTAACCTAATCACAAAGGGATACTTCTATGCATACTCTCTTAGCTAGAACCAAATTACTCAATATGAAGGAATTATACATAGCAATAAATACCAGGGGAATATTTTGGGGGGAGGAATATTTAGATGGCTTCTCACTAACAGGATATTTTTTCATAAATCACTTTATTTGTATGTTACTCATAATAACCCTCTGTATTGATCACCATTTCAATTGTTTTAAAGATTAAGAAGATGAGGTCCCTAGACTTAAGTGATTTATCCAGAGTTACAAAACCAGTAAAATACAGAATTTGGATTCAACTACAAAGCCTAATTCTTTTCCTCTGCAAGGATACCTCATTTTCCAAGTTTGGTTGGCTGACTACCCAAGAAATAACATTTCTTGGATAGTCAGCCCAAGAAATAAGGTAGTCCCAAGAGCCTTAAGGAATACAGACAAGTTATATTTCTCTAAAGCTTGACCTGTGGCATCCTTGAGTTTTATTCTTTAAGATATCAGACATTCACAGATCCTTCTTGGACCTGATTAAAGAAGTCAATTCAGTTAAATTTAATCAACATTTACTCAGATCTACTTTATGACAGGTCCTGTGCTGGACATTAAAAATGCAAAATAAGTGAGAAAAAAAGAAATCCTGTCCATGTGAAGCTCGATATTATAAGAGAGAGTTTAAAGAAAGGGACATTCAGTACCCCTTTTACACAGTCCTTTATGAACACTTAATTTCTTCTGAGGTTAATAATAGTTGTCACTGGAAACAAAGGAAGTCCAGAAAAAAAATCTTATCTGTGTAACTATGGACGTTCTCAGCAGAACAGTTCTGCTTAGGTCCTTCCAATATGTCTTCTCCCTCCTGCTTCATCTTAGAAAGCAATTTATATTCTCTCTTCTCTTTTGCACCCAAGCACTGCACTTCATGAGAATAGTGAAGAGATCTCAACACTTGATTTCACAAAGACCTCTTAAAGGAAACCGTAAAGACAAGGGTCTAAGAAAATCTCTAGAAAAATCCACAAATTACAGCTAAGTGTACATGCACTTGGCATTATCTAAACCTCTTCTGATCATAATTGTGGAATAATTGAAGTTGAATGTGTTTGCTGAGGGCTACTTCTCAATTGTAATTCTTCACTTAAATAAAAGAAAGAAAATTAAAGACCAATTACATTATTGCTGTAGAAATGCTCTTTAAATTCATGTATATATATATATATATGTATATATATATATATATGTATATATATATATACATATATATATACACACACACTGTTTACCATCTGAATTAGCAAAGATAAATATGAAGAGGAAAGGTAAATATAATGATATAAATAATTTAATAGCAGTCCTTAACTGAAAGACTTTTGAAGGTGAGTTGTACCTTTTGATCTAAAAATGTACTTTCCCAAATGACACATTTCTTTATAACGATGCCCCTAAGAGGGCATAAGAAGTTAAATTAATAATATTTATTTTCATGAATTGAGATGCCAAAATTAATTAGAAAATGTGTTTGATCACAAAAAAAACTACCAATTTTCTCCCTGTTTTCCATGATGAATTTAAATATGTACTTGATAAAGGACAGCAAAAAGGGAGAAAAAATCACGACATTTTTTGAGGATGTTACAAGGACAAGCATACTTAACAGCATATTTATTAAGAAATCCATTATATTTTCTTATTTCTTCTGTATGACCAGTATGATTTTGTGTTTGTAAAACAAAGCCATTATTAAAGTTATATAACAAGATAGTACAGTTCTATTTATTAAATGAAACAGGCAAGTTTACTCATCTTTTGATATTCACCTGGATCTAAGTTCCATATGTATAAATCAAAGTCAGTTACTTTGGGCTGGGGAGAGATAGAGGTTGGTGGGAGAAGTGAATGAATATAGATATTCACTAGGAAGTTGACCGTGAAGCCATCATCACTGGCAAAATATTTACTGATCACCTCATCTACTCTGGTAGCTTCCAAGCACAGAACAAAATGTAATAGTTCACATAGGTTTGGTGTAGATTATCATGGTGCAGTGGCTGCTGGTAATAGTGTTTTTGTTGAAAAAACTAATATGTTTCTTTAAAGACACAGTCAATTCCTCAGTTATTTACAGAACCATATAACCATAACAGGCCAGAAAAAGAGAGGAAGTTCTGATGTTATAGACTAGCACATCCATTTGATTAAAGACCTCAATGTATTAAGAACTTACCCAAAGGCATAAGGTAGTTATTGTCAATGATGTTGGTTATACATTCAGATATCTTCCTCCTGACTTTGCCAAGTGATGATGTCTTTTTCTTAGCTCATCTTTATGGGAGAGCACACTGTCTTCTGTATTCAACACTATATATGAAATCAATGAATCTTCATGAACAAGTGGAAATTTAAATAAAAAAACACTGCAACACCATTTACATTAGCCCCCAAGGCATGAAATGTTAAGGTATAAATATACCAAGTTATATGCAATATTTATATGAGGAAAACTATAAAACTCAAAGGAAGTATATTAAAGAACTAAATAAATGAAGTAATGTTCCATGTTCATGTATAGAAATACCAGATATTGTCAGGATGCCAGTTCTTCTTAACTTGGTCTATAAATACTACATGATCTCAATCAAAAGTTATCTTGTGGATATTGAAAAACTAATGCTAAATGTCATATGGAGAGCAAAAGCCCAAAATAACCAATGCAATACTGAAAAGAATAACAAAGTTGGAGGACTAACTCTACCCAACATTAAAACTTCCTCTAAAGCTCAGTATCAAGACAGAGTAGGTCTGACCAAAACAAAAACATAACAAACAAACAGAAACTACTCAATGGGACAGAATATAGACCCATAAAAATGTAGTCAATTATCACTGACAAAGAGGAAATGGTAATACAATGAAGAAACTATAGTTTTTTTTCAAGAAATGGTACTGGAACAATTGGATATTACATGCAAAACAAATTAAAAAGGAACCTAGACACAGACTTTACACACTTTAAAAAAATTAACTGAAAATGCATCACAGACCTAACGTAAAACTAAAAATCTACTAGAAGATAACAGAGAAGAAAACCTAGATGACCTTGATTTTGGTGATGAGTTTTTAGATATGACACCAAAGATGCAATACATGAAAAAAATCTAGATAAGTTGGGTTTCATTAAAATTAAAAATTTCTACCCTGCAAAAGATACTGTCAAGAAAGTGAAAAGACAAGCCACAGACAGGGAGAAAATATTTGCAAAAGACATAACCAATAAAGGATCATTTCCAAAAATATACAAAGAACATATAAATCTCAACAATAAGAAAACAATCTATTAAAAAACTGAATTCAACAATACATTAAAATAATTATATATCATAATCAAGTGAGATTTATTCCAAGGATGCAAGGATAATTCAACATCCACAAGTCAATCAATGAGATACATCACAATACCAAAATGAAAGATAAAAACTATATAATCATCTCAATAGATAAAAAAAAGAATTACACAATTTAACATCCATTTATCATAAAAAAAAAACCTCAACAAAATGAGTATAGAGAGAAGTACCTCAACATAATAAAGGCCATATATGACAAGGCAAGATAACACCAAACTCAATGGTAAAAAGCTGAAACTTTTCCTCTAAGATGAGGGACAAAAGAAGGGTGCCCACTTTCACCACTTTTATTCAAAATAGTATTAGAAATCCTAGCCAGAACAATTAGACAATAAAAATAAATAAAAGGCATCCAAACTGGAAAGTGAGAAGTAAAACTGTTACTATATGCAGTTGTCATAATATTATTTATAGAAAACCCTAAAGAATCCACCAAAAAAAACCTGTTAGAAATAATAAATGAATTCAGTACAGTTGCAGAATACAAAATTAGTATACAGAATTCTGCTACATTTCTATACACTAATAACAAACTATTAGGAAGATAAATTAAGAAAACAGTCCCATTTACCATTGCATTAAAAATAATAAAATGCTTAAGAATAAATTTAACCAAGAAGTTGAAAGACTTATACAATAAAAGGTGTAAGATGTTGATGAAAGAAATTGAAAAAGACAAACAAATGGAAAGATATTCCATGTTCACTGATTGGAAAGTTATGAGCGTTAAAAAGCCCATACTACCCAAAGCAATCTACAGATTAACTGCAATCTCTGTTAAAATTGCAATGGCATTTTAAACAGGAATAGAGCAAACAATTTAAAAATTTGTATGGAATCACAAAAGACTGCAAATATCTCAAGCAATCTTGAGAAAGAACAAAGCTGGAGGCATCAAACTTTCTGATTTCAAATTATATTACAAAGCATTAGCAATCAAAACAGTATTGTATTGGCATGAAACATACACACAGATCAATGTACCATAATAGAGAGTCCAGAAATAAACCCAAGCATATATGATCAGTTAATTTATGACAAAGGAAAAGGATGGTCTCCTCAATAAATTATGTTGGGAAACCTGGAGTGCCACATGCAAAAGAATAAATCTTGACCACTAACACCATACACAAAACTAACTCAAAATGAATTAAAGACATAAGACCTGAAAACCATAAAAATCCAAGAAGAAAACACAGGCAGTAAGCTCTTTGGAATCAGTCTTGGCAAAGATTTTTTTGGATTTGACACCAAAATCAAAGGCAATAAAAGCAAGAATAAGCAAGTGGGATTACATCAAACTAAAGAGCTTCTGCACAGCAAAGGTAACCATCGACAAAATAAAAAGACAACCTACCAAATGGGAGAAAATATTTGCAAATCGTATATCTGAAAAGGGGTTAATACCCCAAAATATAAAGAACTCATAAAACCTAATTTAAAAAAAATCCAATTAAATAATGGGCAGAGGATTCAAAGAGACATGTTTCCAAAGAATACATACAGATGACCAGCAGGTATATGAAAAGGTGCTCAACATCACTTATCATCAGGGAAATGCAAATCAAAACCTGAGATATCACTTCACACCTGTTAGAATGGCTGTTACCAAAAAGACAAGAAATAACAAGTATTAACAAAGGCGTGGAGAATAGGAAAACCTCATGCAGTATTTGTGGGAATGTAAATTGATGCTGTCATCCATGTAAAACAGTATGAATGTTTCTCAAAAATTAAAAAAAAAATAGAAGTACCATATGATACAGTAATTCCACTTTTAGGTATTTATACAAATAAAATGAAAATACACTAAGTTGAAAAGGTATATGTACCTTCACATTAACGGAAGCATTGTTTACAATAGTCAAGATACGGATACAACCTAAGTGCCCATCAGTGGATGGATGAATAAAGAAAATATGGTGCATATATGCAATGGAATATTATTCAGCCATAAAAAATAATGAAATCTTGCCATTTTTAGTAGCATAGATGGATCATAAGGACATTATGGTAAGTGAAGTTTGTCAAATCAGACAGAGAACAATAAATACCATATGGTGTCATGTATATGTGGAACTTAAAGAAAAAAATGAAGCTTGTAGGTACAGAGAGATTAACAGATTAGTGGTTGCCAAAGTGTGAGGGAGTAGGCAAAATGGGTAAAGGGGCTTAAAAGTACAAACTGGAAGTTATAAAATAAATAAGTCATGGAGATGCAATATACAAAAATAATAACAATACTGTATTGTATATTTAAATATTTTCAAAAGAGTTGACCTTAAATATTCTCATTACAAGGAAAAAATATAACTATGTGTGGTTACGTATGTTAACTAGTCCTATTGTGGTGATCATTTTGCAATACATACATATATCAAATCATTATGTTGTACCCCTAAAACTAATATAATGTCTTATGTCAATTATTTATCAATTAAAATAATGATAGTCTGACTTCTAACTGGACTTAAATATTCAAAAATGGGCATACCGATACTCCTAAGTAAGAATAGATTTATTAATTTATTAAACATTTTACCAAAATTTGACAGCAGCTAAATGCCTGACAAATTTTATGTTTCAAACCAATATTTGTCATGCCTATCAGACACAAATCTACATGGGTCCAGAGTAATGCTCTTTATGATTCACTGGAAAAGTTGGCAGGAAAAAGAATATTAGTTTACTTATAGCTTTAGCTTTAGTTAATCTTTTCTTAGCATTTGTTCTATATGCAGGGCATGGTTTCCACAGAGTCTCAAGGTAACCTAAAAAATGCTGTTAACAGCCCATTCATAGAAACTTGAGAAACTATCCTTTAGAAGTCAAGATATATCATGGATATAATGACTCAAGATGATTTTAAACGAGTACACTTTGTCCTAGGTTTATAAAGCTCCAGAAACTCAGTTCCTCAATCAAGGGGAGAGTGGAAAGAGTGGCTTTTAATGTCAATCTTTTCAGTCATGATAAACACATCTTGACATTTTCAAGCTACCCCAGAATTTATGGAATCATGAGTAACATTTCATTTTTGAGGATTCCAAGTTAGTTAGTTTTTAAAATAATAGGGAAATCTATCATGACTTTAAAAGGCACTAGTGAGAATAATATCAAGAGTGTGTTATAAAGAAATGTCTTACAAACACACGAGATATGAATATATAGAACAAAAGAAAGTCTATGTGCAAATATATGACCTGTGGGCAATTTTACCTTAAGAAAACTGTCAAATCCCTAGCAAAGATGGTGGACAGGGAAGTATTTACAATTGTCCCTATTTTTCTATAGGTGTTACTCCATTATAGATTAATATTTAATGTTATGGATGAGTTATTGGGCAAGGATTACAAGCTCAAAATAGATTTTCAATTATATATTCCTAATCTCATAAGAAGCAAAGCCAATAAGAATGATGTTCTGATTTAAAAATAATAATAATAAAAGAAAACAAACAACCTTATTAAAAAATGGGCCAAAGACCTGAATGGATACCACATCAAAGATATAGAGATAGCAAATAAGCATATAAAAAGTTCGTACACATCAGATATCATTAGGGAAATGCAGATTAAAACAACATTGTGATACCAATACACACCTATTAGAATGGCTAAAATTCAGAGCACTGTCTTTGCCAAATGCTGGCATAAATGTGTTAAAATAGGAATTCTCATTCATTACTGGTAAGAATGCAAAATGTTATATCGCCTTTGAAGACAGTTCAGTAGTTTCTTACAAAATGAAACACACTTTTACTATAATATCCAGCAATAGCACTCCTTGGTATTTACCCAAAGGAGTTAAAAACTTATGTCCACATAAAAACCTACACACAGATTTTTAGAGCAGCTTTATTCATAATTGCCAATAGTTGGAAGTAACTAAGATGCCCTTTAGTTGGTGAATAATAAACAAACTGTGGTATAAACAGTGAAATATTATTCAGCACCCAAAATAATTGATCTATCATATAATGAAAATACATAGAGGGAATTAAATGCATATTACTAAGTGAAAGAAACCAACCTGAGAAGGCTTCATATGACATTCTGGAAAAGGCAATACTATGAAGACAGTAAAAAGATAGGTGGTTGCAAAGGGTAAGAGGAGGAAGGTGTTAATCGGCAGAGCACAGAGTATCGTACTCTATACGATATTTTATAATGGTGGATACATATCACTATAAATTTGTTAAGCCCATAAAATGTACAACATCAAAAGTGAACCCTGATGTAAATTCTGGATTTGGAGTGATAAGGATGTGTCAATGAAGACTCATCAATTTAACAAATGTACCACTTGATGGGGGATGTTGAAAATGGGGGAGACTATGTATGTGTGAGGGTAGGAAATTTATAGGACATCTGTAAATTTCTGCCCAATTTCGCTGTGAACCTAATACTGCTCAAAAAATAAAGTCTATTTTTTTAACAAAAGACATATCTCATAAATACTAAAGCAATAAAGAAGACCACTACAGACATCATAGATTTTCTTTCATTCTATTTGTATCTCTTGTATGTTTATAGGACATCCTTGAGAGTATTCTTGCTAATTCCCTTTTATAACCATAAGATATTTAGAGGACTGGTTTAGGAAGTCCAACAGCCTAAAAACATCAACTCCAGAGAGAAAGAGAGAGAAAGTGAGAGACGGAGAGAGAGACAGAGACAGAGAGAATAGAAGATGTGGTGGGAAGAAATTAACAAACTATCCAGACCTTAGGGACATGAGTTTTGGGAATGCAAGAGTTCACTGAATTTCTATTATAGTAAAAATTAAACATAAAAAAATGAAACCTCACATGAAAGCTCATCATAGAAAAATTGTAGACAATTAGCAATAGGGAAAAATGGTAAAAACATATAGAAAAAAAAATAAAATGCTGTTAAACATCATGTGTATCAGGGTGGAAATGACTTTCTCAACAGCACTGGAAGGCAGAAGACAATGGACAATGCTTCAAGTATTTATTTGAAGGAAACAAATGTGAGCTCAATACCAAACAAAACTTTCAGTAAATTGTGGAGGAATTTTGAGACTACAAGACTTTTAAAATTTACATTCCATGTATATTTTTTCAGGAAGTACGAGAAGTAGGTTTTATAAAAATAGGGAGTACACAAAATAAGAAGACATTGAATCTAGAAAAGGATTTCTCCAAATATCTTTTAATGTAATTTCAATTCAAATCTCAACAAGATTTAATCACAGAACTTGATATTGTGATCCTAGAATTCACATGGATGTTCAAAGGGCCAAGAATTGTCAAGACAGTTTGGGAAGGGAAGAGAAGGAGCAGAGTCTTAGTCAATGAGATATTAGGACTTCTCCAGAAGCTGTATTTCTTAAGACAATAAGCTGTTCTCAGCAGTGACTGGGAAGAATTTAGAATATATTAGCATTACAGTAGAGAGCTGAGAATCAAACTCACCAATATATGGGGAGCTGATATATCACTGTGATACCAACGTAGATCAAATAGTTGTAGACAGAAATAACTATTCAATAATTGGTGTTTGGAAAGCTGGTTATAAATATGTAAAATATGAATTAAGGCTTCTGTCCCATACTATAATGAACAATCAACTTCAGGTAAATTAAGTATCTTCATATGAAATAATTAGTATTAAACTTTGATTAAAATGTAAAAAAAAATAAATATCCATATTGCAGACATATGAAATATTACTTAAGCAAGACAGAAAAAGCATACATCTGAAAAGAAAGGATTCAAGAACTTGATTATTTTCAATTTCAAAACTTCTTTGATACAAACCACAGTATAAAACATCTGAAGATAAGCCACAGACTAAAAAAGATGTATATAATCAAAACAAATTAGGTTTTATAGTATAATATAATATAATGAACATTAAAATAATGTACATAATAAAATGATTTAGTATTAAATATATTTAAAAGTCCTATAAATCAGTAGGAAGAATATGGAGACCAACATTTATAAATAATTCATTCACAAAGAGGAAATCTAATCACAACCAATGAAAAATGATTTTCATTAGTTCACCCCTTAGTTTCTATGGCGTGATACTTCTCTTTTGTCATCTAGCCCTCAAAACACAAAACAAAAATCATATGTTTTGCTCTGTAAGGACTGCTATCTATCACAGTGGTACCTAAATATTCCTGAATTTAGAATCACCTGAAACTTTTGGTAAAAAGTCAGTTTCCCTTCATTATTTACAGCATCAATGATTCTCTGGTAGGACTCAAATAAGCACCTCAGGCAATTCTTTTTGACTGTTCTTTGATTACTTTGTACCTTATCTTTCTTCTATGGGCATCAAGCCTAGATGGTGGATATTCTATGAAAGCCAGTCAGTTAATTTTCTGGATCACAAGACACACTCCTCCTTGATACCAGACAGGCTCACAGAGTTACAATGATAAAGTCAAAGCATGACACACCTTCAAACCCAAACAGGGAAGTGACACCAATGTGTTAGAACCCTACTCTTTGATCTTGACCAAGAAAGAAAAAAAAGGAAATAACCCCAAAATCAATTAATGGGGGCAAGGAAGATGGAGCTGGAAAAGCAGGGCTTGGAAAACATAATGCTGAAAGCACAGTTGAGGAACCTACCCTCCTGTATCATTTTGTAGGGGTGGTCTATTTTTTTTCCCTTTCAAAGGCAATTTGATAGTTCTTTTTGTTTGTTTGTTTTTGCATGCATGTCACAATTCTTTTCCTACTCATCTCTACTCCTTTCTTTATACTACTATTCCAAAAGACAAGACTGTTCGTTATCTTTGTAAATTATGGTGATTAGCACTTTAGATATTATGTCGAAAGCCGAGGGCTTTCAAGTCTAGTTTACCGTCTCTGTGTAATCTCCTTCATTCCATCAGGATGAGGACTCAGGAATCCACAAAATTCATGCACCCCAGAACTGAGCATAATTGAGGGGTAATGTCATCCGTGGCCAAATCACACAGGCACACATAGACACACACACACGGTGCTCTTTCATGTAATGTGTAAGCTCATTTATATCTTATGTGACAGGAAATAGTTTTCTATCCCTAAGTGAAATAATGCATTTAGTAATTTGATGGTGGGGGTAGGGAAGTATTATGTTTAATTGGAGTTGTCAGGTATGAGTCCCTTCCCTCAGAAATTAAAATTCTTTTCTGTTTTAAAAGAGATCTGATTTATAGTGCTTCAAACCATTGTCACTTAAATTTCCAATAATGATTAAAATTATTTTCTTTTAAAATTAGAATTGTCAATGCCTTGACCTTTGAGAAGGTTTCTTAGAAATAGGGCCTACATTCAAACTTTTTTCTTTAAAATGTGGTATTGGATGTTAACTTTGACACTATTCTGAGCACTGTTAACAATATCTGGAAAGTATTTTGAGAGATCAGTGGAAAGTTAAACATTCTAAATTTAACATGAATACACTTCTTTTTGATTTAGAAAATAAAATCAGATTTTTCAAAGTAAAAAAAAAATGTATCCTATGAGACAGGAAGAATGCTGATCTGTGCAGATGCTTTTTAAAATTACAGGTGTTCTGTAGTAGAAATAGACTTTGCAGCTCTAAAGACAGATGTATGTTCAAGTCCTAGCTTAACCACTCAAGTCTTGGAAAAGACAGTTGAATCCTTCTTCCACAGTTTTTCCATGTGGGCAGGTACATTGTAGAGTGGTTATGAAAACCAGAGATAATGTATGTACATTAATCAGCATGATACTAAAAGGTGGTCCAGAAATAGAAGCTGTTGTTATCAGGGCATGGAAACTATGTCAGTCCAAAAAAGAATTGAATATTTGTCCTTATAGTATTATATATATATACATATTTTATATATATATATATATATATATAAAAATATATATATAAATACCATATTGACCTAGGATATTGTATGTAAGTCAGCTCTGGACAATGACATGTAAGATAAGTCTTCAGACTGAGGGTGGAAGAGGGTTCTGGGAAATATTTTCATCTCAGAAAAAAATGGAGTTTTATGAGGAAAAAGTCTCCTGCCATCTTGTCTTCTTGCCTCAAAAATGGTATTGGTGAGGGAAGATGTTGCCTGGAGCATAGCAGCCACATTAGACTTAGAGATGACAAGGTAAAAGGTTGTGGAGGACGGAATTATAAAATAGAGACACCAGGGCACCAGGTTTGAACACGTCTGTCCTCTCTCTCAAATGTTCCAATGGATTTCCATCTCACTCCCTGGAAAAGACAAAGTCTAATGGCCTGCAAGACCCAGGTGAAATGTGCCAGCCCTTCCATCTTACCTCCTAGGCTTCTCACTAGCTTCTTCTGCTCCAGACACACAGCCCATCTTACTGTTCCTCGAATGTGCCAGGCATGCATTTGCATCAGAGCCTTTGCATCTGCTGTTCCCATCGCCTGGAGTACCTTTCCCTCACAGGTGTGCAAGATGCTCCCCCACTTTCTGCAGGCCTCTGCTCTGAGGTCACCTTCTCACACACAATCCTGTCTTTTAGGTTCTCAGCTTCTTTGTCCTCTTGCCTCTTGCCATTCTGCCTGGAAAACAAAAATAAACAAACCCTAGATCCTACATTCAGACTTCTTATTTAGATTAGTTGCTATGATTGGTTTTCAATCTTAATCTACTATATAATTCTGTTACAGGAGCCTAATCCTTCTACAGCATCAGAGAAGAATTTATACTCACTTTTCCAAGCTCACCTAACTGGTAGGGCCTGGATACACATGACCATGTCTCAGCCACCAAACAGATGCAGCCACCTGGATCTTGAATCTGGAGTTAGTGTCACAAAGAAGTAGGGAGGAGGGAATTCAGGTCTTCAGTGCCAGCAGCATGGTGTCTGCCCTGTTGTGGGGAATCAGCGGCTATAGCATCCCTGGAGGGTCAGAAGCAATGCCTCCCAGGCAGGCTGCCAGGAGAACTGAGGGGATTCTCTGTGGTCCTGGTTACCTTTCCCCTCTACATCGCTCCATGCTTCCCAAGCTTGGTTCTCCAGCTTTCCTGGGGAATGTAAGAGTTCCCATTACCCTTCTAATACATTCAGACTAAGTTGGTTTCAATCACTTGGAACTGAGGATAATAATTGATACATAAATATTCTTGTGCCTAGTCTAGGGAGGTCTAAGGTGGAACTCCGGAACATGGATTCTGGAAAGACTCCCCTGGTGGTTCACATTGTCAACTAAATTTGGAGCTTCCTGGGCAGGTGACCTCTAAAATATTTTTCACTGTTGAAATAGTTTCCATTTCTGTTTTATGCTTCTTAGATGGAGATGAAATGCCCATTTTCAAGCTCTGTAGGAGCAGAATTAGCCTTTGGTGAAAACCCTGTTAGCTAAATTTCCTTTAAGAAGCCCTTCACCCCACCTGTTTTCCATCCCATCTTCAGCTTTCTTGTACTCAGATGCTCATCTTCTTTCTCCCAGTGCAGAGGGCCCTCCTCCCTGCCCCCTTCCCTACCCCGGCTCCTTCACCAGAAGCCCTGTTCAGGACAGAAGGGTTTGATAGCAAGCATTCCCTCTTTAGTGTGAATGTAAGCCATTTTTTTCTCTCTTAAAAATATTTATATTTAGTTTTCTATTTCAATGTGGAAAAAACTTTATCCCTAGGAAAATGTGAACACCATTCCAATAAAATGAATGGGTTTTATTTATGAATATAAAGTTTTATTCAGGAATTCAGGAGATGGGAAGAATTTCTCTTATCCTAAACACATGTGAAATAAGATTTCCTAAGATGGAGAATATAAATTACTCAATTTGAAACTGTTTTTAGATATTTCAATAGCTAAAATAGATAGATATTTAATAAAATAGATATTTCAATAGTTTGAGGAAATAAAGAATTAGCTGTTTGTATTAGTTCAGATTTTGAACTAAGATAAATGAATAAATATAACAAGGACATTTATTCTGGGTCAAACAGAAAAGGGTAAAAATGACCTTTTATTGAATGTATCTAGATTTGACACCAATAAGTACAAATCTCCAGAAAAGACTGTGCTTCCCTTAATCATAGGGTCTCAGACGTGGAAAGTAGCTGAAATGTTTCCAGATTAGCCTCTCACTCATTAAGAAGTTTTGTTGTTGTTGTTTTTTGTTTGTTTTTAACAAAGGATCTACCAACTAGTGAATTTTGCCTTTGCATAGACATTACTACATACTTTGTTTCTTTACGCACTCACAATGATCTTGTGAGGTAAGTAATATGCATTAAGTAATATACATTAGTCAGAGGAAAACCCCGAGGTTCAGAAAGTTTAATCAGTTCATAATTGCACAACTTGCTAGTATCAGAGCTGGAATTCAGATTCACACCCTGAAACAAAGTGTCTTCTACTACCTTTTGCAGTTACAATTTAAGAGAGAAATGTCCAGGAGTCACCCCTGGGAATTATGAGTTTCAAGGAATAAGAGATTTGTGAGTAGAGGCCCTTGAGCCTTCATATATTTAATGATCTACTCTTCTGATGAGAAATTAAACCTTTTCCTTGATGACCAGGCTGTGAAGACACTTTGATCCTCTAGGAAGAGCTTCAGAAAACTCTCATATATATGCATATGCATAGCTTCTCACCCGAGATGAGTGTGTAGAAGGCTTTAGGACAGGGCTGCATTTCATTCATCTCCCAACATATATCCCAGTGTCTGACTCAGAGATACCTCTCAGTAAACATGCGTGGAGTCCCTCACAGCCAAAGGCAGTGTTCCAAGTAAGGAAAATAAAAGGTGTAAAGTGGTGCGTTGATGTCTTCCTGCCCTGTGCTTTTCCAGATCTGAAGGAATTTATGTCAGCACAAATCTTTCATTTACAGAATTCCATCCATGCTGTGTGTTCTGGTTCAGTCTTAGGAGATATGTAGAGTTTTGCAGAACAAGCACTACTTACATAAAGTTGGGAAAGTAGGTGGGGAATCATCTCATTCCCTTTTCCTGGAGAGTAGCTGACAATTCTTCAAAAGTTGAGAGATGCTTGAAACCCAATACGTTTTTTTGTTTTTTCTTTTTTTTTTTTTGCGGTACGCGGGCCTCTCACTGTTGTGGCCTCTCCCGTTGCGGAGCACAGGCTCCAGATGCGCAGGCTCAGTGGCCATGGCTCACGGGCCCTGCCGCTCCACGGCGTGTGGAATCTTCCCAGACCGGACCACGAACCCGTGTCCCCTGCATCGGCAGGCGGACTCTCAACCACTGCGCCACCAAGGAAGCCGGAAACCCAATATACTGAAGTGAGATATTAGGAACTTATTCTACTTGGAATCCTTCTTGACTTGATGAACAATTAAATTGTATTCTTACTTTGAAACTGCAGAATTGAGAGAGCCCATTTGCTCTGAGCATCCTTCTTTAGAGTATCTTCTATGGCAACATTTTTGTAGGAAAGTAATTTCACCTTACTGTTGGAGAAATTCTGCCTTTGTGTATTAGCAATATGTTTTGTGGGGCATTATCCTTTTGAGGTAGGAGATAGATGGGCCCCAGGCTGAGCAGCTGCAACCAGTCTCCTGCTGACAATTTGAAATAAGATAACAGCAGGACTAGAGCCCTGACTGAGTAAAAACCACATTTTTCTCATCCTTGTGGTCAAGGGGATTTCCCAACCCACACATGCACAGAGGAGGTACTCAGCAGTCAAAGGAGGGAGTGGGAGCATGCCAACTTTCCAGAAACCTTTGCATTAGAATCCATCTTGGGTAAAGGATGCATGTGCACACCGGGGAGGACCCTGAGTCAGACAAAATATGGACATAAGCAAAATGATTGGCCAAGAGAGAACCCAGAAATCTGCCCCCATATAAGTGATTTAAGCCACCCTTCTTGTGCACGACTTACTCCAAGTCTGCCCGTGTGTTATTCCACACATACTTTGCTTCTAATAAATGCTTTATCTGCTTCACATCTGTCTGTTTGCTGAA
This sequence comes from Orcinus orca, assembly GCF_937001465.1. Taxonomy (NCBI): domain Eukaryota; kingdom Metazoa; phylum Chordata; class Mammalia; order Artiodactyla; family Delphinidae; genus Orcinus; species Orcinus orca. The sequence goes on along the minus strand of NC_064565.1, from coordinate 13,438,666 downwards.
TTATTTCTTCATAGAAGACAAGCGCTGAGGTCCTGCTTCAAGCCACCTCACCCCTTGCCTCCCCAAGATCACTTTGAAGACAATAAATGACATTTTGTGAAGATACTAAAGATCATTTATAAAGTGATTTCCGTTGAGAAGTCAGTAGAGTGAACACAAGCTTCGGAGATAGGCAATCCTTTGTTCAAATCTTCTGCTGACATTTACAAGTTAGGTAGTCTTTTCAGGCAGTTTAATCTTTCTGTATCTAATTTTCTGTATCCATAAAGTTACAATAATGATAGTTAACCTCACTGATATGCTAGAAAGATTAAATGTGTTTATGTGCATGTATAGTTGCTATATAATTCCTAAGATGTGCAATGCTTCACCAACATTGCTTCTTCACATTGTTGAGTACAATAACATCAAATTGTTGATGCTATGTTATGGTTAGAGAGAGATAAGGCTACTTGACAGAAGGAGTGCCAATGACTTTGGGAAAGTCATTTAACCTCATAGAAACTTCAGGTTTCTCATCTGTTAATGACAATAATAGCTTTAGAATTTCATTGTTATCAGGGAAATGAAATCAGAGTGTGTCATTCACCCAGAGACTGAAACACAGAAGCATGTAAGGAAGACCTGATGTGAGCTTGCTAACTGTAGTCAAAGACATCACTGGTGACATTGAGAAACTCACTTTAAAACACATCAAGTCTTTCCGAGAATACATGTACGATCTAATGGAAAAGGTCCTGGTTAGGAAACAAGATTTCCTTCAGAGTCATTTTGACTCTGTTCCTTAATGGTATTTGTTGTGATCTTCTGCATTCAAAGGCTATAGTCATTCCACTAGCCATATGTTTATGATACTGGAGAGTCGTATCTTGTCTCATCACAGAAAGAATTCAGAGATGAGACAGGGAGGTCAAGAGAGAAAAGTGAGGATTTATTCAAGTGATAGTATGTTCTCAAGGGGATAGTGGGCAGACTCAAGTGAGGAGCTGCCCTGAGTTTTCTTGGCAAGCAAGTTATGTAGGGTATAGAAGTGAAGGGGCAGAGTATTCATTGGGGCAGGAGTGGTTTGGGGGTCGTATTCCTTGATTTTCATCCCAGCTCCACCTTCCTGAGGGGAGAAGGAATTTCTGTCCTTATTTACCCTTGGTGGGAAGTGTCATGGCCTCGGTGCATAATGAGAACTTCTGATCTGCAAGGGTCATTTTTTGTAATGCAAGCACATTATACAACAGGTTACACTTGGACACTGGAGATTCCCCCCTTTTCCCACCTTTATTTGTCTGCCTCCAGGATCCTGAACACCCCAAAACGTGTGGTTTCCTGTCAGTCTGGAGGTTCCTGCTTTTCTTTGCCTGCCCAAGGACCCGTGTTGTTTACAAGACGTGTGGTTTCCTGCCATTTGGTCTGTATCCCATTTCTCTCCTCATATCTAGATATCTGCCTGCTTTAGCATTTATGCGGCATGGCTTAATATAAGTTCAAAACTGAACAATTGTCTCTCTGGGAAACTTAAGCTGAGCTTATCTCACTAGTGTTACTTCTTTAGTTACATTCTGAGTCATCTTCTACCATCACAGGAAGAAATTAAATTAAGGAACCTGTCTTACTGGATAAGCAAATGTCCATTTTATTAACTTATTACAAAAGCCAATAAAATAGTAGATGCGTTGAGTGGTGGCTGCCCTTTAATCCTCCACCTGAAAAATGGGGAACTGGGTTAGATATTTCTCTTAATGTAAGCTTCTGCATAAACTTCCACACTATTTCTTTCAAGGTAGACAGAGATTGCAACTAAGAGTCTTGACCACAATTAGTATTGCCAAATATTATCATAAAAGTAATTTCTACGGTAAGAGTGTTGAGAGTTTATAAAAATAGTCACATACAGTCTTGGTGTTTTATAAATATAAAAATAAACAGACCAGATTTTACAATTTTGGAGATACTTGAGAAACTTTTTAAATAAACACTGTAGTAGTTACAACCAAGCATTATAACTAAAATCTCCAGTCCAGCATGGACAGACAGTACATCTTTTGAGCACTTTTTTGTTGTTTGTTCATTTAACCTTGCTCATATCTAACTATCTCTAGCTACAAAAGAGAAACGAGAAGCATAGTAGCGTGAGCACAGGTTTTGAAGTTGGATGTATTCTGAAATCTTGATCTGTTACCTAGTAACTGGGTAACTTTGGGGAAGTTATCTACCCTTCAAAGCTTCAGTTTCTCTACCTATAGCATCAGAATAATAGTGATTATTGAAGAAGGTTTCTGTGTGGATCAAACAAAATGATGCATTTAATATTTCAAGCTCAGTGCTAGAATATAACAGCCCGACTACTATAAGTGTGATTAACATTTTTACTATGAAGCTAGTCATTATGAAGAAGGAATTGATAGGGGAAGCAAAAGAAGAAGGAAGAGAAGTATAAAACTAATCTAGCCAATCTACAGGTCATTCAACCTCTTGGAACAAATATTAGTATAAGTAAAAAAGTATATTATTATAAGGCCTACTATAGTTTTCTGTGTAAGAGGCCTTATTGACACTGTGACAGACACACACAAATGGATCATTCCATTTAACCTGTGAAAAGTAACCTGTAAAAAAGCATTTGGGAGAAAGCTATGGTTTACATTTCTTCTGTGTTGCTCTATTACAGAGCTGGCATTCTGGTATTAGTGTGATTTATTTGTAAGTAGTCAACATTTTCTTCATGTTAAAGATGCTCTTATTTTGTTTTCAATGTTTCGATTCTTGTTGGTATCATAAACATCAGATATAACTAGGCAGATGAATTGTGTAGAATAAAGCCCTATTACAATTGCTCAAGAAAAGACTATGTTCTCAGAATTCTGACTGCCTCACCAATCACAGATGGGGATGCCTTGGGGCGCCATGGCCGTCTGCTTTGCTGACGTGAATAAACCCATGAGCAGGTTTTAAGAGAAGAAGGAAAGATAATTCCTCAATTAAAAATGTATGGAAAAAAAATGTATGGGGACCTTAAGCTTGGCAGAATACAATTACTCAATTTGGAAAAGAGCCAAGATATCAAGGTTAACCATCATGCCTGAAAACATTATATATGTCTTGGGACATTTTTAATGATCACTTTCTTTCAGTATTTCAACATCCACTTACAATCCCAAAGCCCCCAAAGTAGGAAGCACTACATAGAAAGAGTCATTCCAGCCCCGTTTGACAGGGTCTGAAGCAAATCTAGCAGGTGGTTGAAATGCTTCAAGGACAGAGATGCTGTGTTCTCAAGGACCATGGTCTCTCCAAGAAAATGAAAACTCCAATCTCAGAGATGAGGCACCTTCTGGAAATCTACTCTCAAGTGTTCAGAGAATGCTCTTGGCTATTTTCATTATTACAATTGTGTCCAGGTAAGATGATGTGTGATGTCTCATTTGTAACTCCCCTGGGCTAGGCTTGGTAGGGGAGGATATCAAGGAAGAGCCCATCTATCAGGATCTGCTGTGCACTCAGGTGGATCCAGAGTGACCTATCTTCTTCACCCTGTCACCTTGTCATATAGGTTATAATGTTCAGACTCGAAAAGGCCACCTTGAGGAAGAATAGAGGTATTCATCATTAGTCATATGAGGAACGTTCCATAGAACAAAATCAAAGTTCCTTAGGGACATCAGAGGCTGAACTGAAAGTTATAATTAATCAAGAAAGGGAAAAGTAGGTACATTTCATCTGACAAACTGTACCTTGGGAGGATTATAATTGGCAAGTCATGACATTATAATCTGTGCAAGGCATTGAAATGCTGCTGTTTGATTTCAGGTGACCTTATGTGATTGCAGAAGGAAAGTAATGAGCCTCACCAACTGCTAGCCAGAAAGAATAAGAAAAGGAAATACTGTTTATGTTGATTATATCTATTGATTCTCCTGAGGAAACTCATAATATTTTCCCCCAATTTTTCATGATGGGGTGTGGTGGCTGGCTTGTGCCAGGATCCCAGAGGACTGAATATTCACAGATGAGCTTCTACTAAGACAAAGGAAGACATGACATTTGGGAAATAAGGACTCCAGGGGCACTGCACTGATCTCCAGGGAGAGTCAGAAAGACAGCAAATCCAGAGGGCCCAAAGCAGAAACTACCCCAGGACAGAGAGCCAAGAATCTGCTCTCTGGAGACATGACAGTGGATAGGCTTGGATCCAGTAGGAGTGACAAAGACTGGACCTGAGAGGACATGACTCTGAGGGTCACATGGCTGCAGAAGACTTCTTGTCAGGGATGGCAGGATTGTGTATTGTGGGTATGTTACTGAACTCAAATTCTGCTGCTCACCCCTCAAAAGCCAATAATTCAAGAAGAAAGCGTCAGTAGAAAGGAAAGTTGCTTTAATCGAAAAGCTGGCAATCAGGGGAGATGGTGGACTTGTGCCCAGAGACAAACTCCCAAGACTCTATTCAGCCATGACAGTTTTTAAAGAGAAGAAAGGAGGAAGAATCTCAGTGACTCATGGAGGCAGGATGTTGGGTTCTGCATCCTTCTCCATTACGTCCAGACTGGCTGACTCTCTCTTCAGATGTTATCTTGCCCACATGATCTGTCTACAGGATTCCTGGTGGGGAGGTGTTGGGGGTAGAGAGCTATTCATTTTTTAACTGCTTAATTCTTCATTCTTACTTCTTTTTATCTAGGAAAAGAATCAACACGTTAGACAAGGCATGGTGTGCATTCAGGAGAGCATGTCAGGAGTTAGTTTCAATTGCTTAGTGATCTCATTTCTGTAATTAGGTACTTTTAAGGTTAGAGGGAAACAGAAATGGCAAACAGGAAAGGGGCAAAAGAGTTGCTTTCAGGCACTTCAACTTGGCTTAATATTAGACCCTATGGATAAAATAAGGTAACTGCCTACTCAGCCCCGTGTGGTAGATAAATAGATAAAAATTCTTTGCTAACATTTATTTTTCATATACAGCATGATTTTTAAGTTTTTCAATTCCAGAAAGATTTTAAACTTCAGTTAACATCAAAGAATATGAGCATCTTTTTAGCAGCAAATGAAAAATGTATTACAGGTTTTTCAGACAATTGCACAGAAAGTAGGAGATTCATTTAATCACTCCAATCCCCCAAATTATTTCAAAGTTCTCATTTTCATTTTCTTTCTGTAAATATGTACTGTTACATACTTTTAAAATCATCATAATCAGCATCATCTAAAAGAAAACTACAAGCATCAAGTGAACCAGACATCCAATTTTTAGATTCAATATTTGCTTAAATTACAGATGGTCACATATTTGGTTAGAAAAAAAATTAGTATCTGCCTCTGAGGCATCACTAAATCTATTTTCTTCTCTGGTTTCTGTTATGGCTTCATACTAAGATTCATTCTCTGTCTAGCTCATTCTAGTGGATAGATTTGTTTGACAATAGAGCCATTTACATAAATTAGAATTAACCAGAAGAGGAAATATTTTGGATCTTCTTCCTCAGCTCCATGTTATGAAAATAAAGAACAAGTTATATTTCAAGTCTGAACTAGATATCAGTTTTTTTTTAACACCTTTATTGGAGTATAATTGCTTTACAGTATTGTGTTAGTTTCTGCTTTATAACAAAGTGAAGCAGCTATATGTGTACATATATCCCCATATCTCCTCCCTCTTGCATCTCCCTCCCACCCTCCATATCCCACCCTTCTAGGTGGATGCAAAAAACACCGAGCAGATCTCCCTGTGCTATGCAGCTTCTTCCCACTAGCTACCTGTTTTACATTTGGTAGTGTATATATGTCCGTACCACTCCCTCACTGCATCCCAGTTTACCCTTCCTCCTCCCCTTGTCCTCAAGTCCATTCTCTATGTCTGTGTCTTTATTACTGTCCTTCCCCCATGTTCTTCAGAACGTTTTTGTTTTTTTTCGGTTTCCATATAAATATGTTAGAATACAGAATTTGTTTTTCTCTTTCTGACTTACTTCACTCTGTATGACAGACTCTAGGTCCATCCACCTCACTACAAATAACTCAATTTCATTTCTTTTCATGGCTGAGTAATATTCCATTGTATATATGTGCCACATCTTCTTTATCCATTCATCTATCGATGGACACTTAGGTTGCTTCCATATCCTGGCTATTGTAAATAAAGCTGCAATGAATATTGTGGTACATGACTCTTTTTGAATTATGGCTTTCTTGGGGTATATGCCCAATATTGGGATTGCTGGGTCGTAGGGTAATTCTATTTTTATTTTTTTAAGGAGCCTCCATACTGTTCTCCATAGTGGCTGTATCAATTTATATTCCCACTTACAGTGCAAGAGGGTTCCCTTTTCTCCACACCCTCTCCAGCATTTGTTGTTTGTAGATTTTCTGATGATGCCCATTCTAACTGGTATGAGGTGATACCTTATTGTAGATTTGATTAGCATTGCTCTATTAATTAGTGATGTTGAGCAGCTTTTCAAGTGTTCCTTGGCCATTTGTATGTCTTCTTTGGAGAAATGTCTATTTAGGTGTTCTGCCCATTTTTGGATTAGGTTGTTTGTTTTTTTTAATATTGAGGTGCATGAGCTGTTTATATATTTTGGAGATTAATCCTTTGTCCTTTGATTCATTTGCAAATGTTTTCTCCCTTTCTCAGTGTTGTCTTCTAGTCTTGTTTATGTTTTCATTTGCTGTGCAAAAGCTTTGAAGTTTCATTAGGTCCCATGTGTTTATTTTTGCTTTTATTTCCATTACTCTAGGAGGTGGATCAAAAAAGATCTTGCTGTGATTTATGTCAAAGAGTGTTCTTCCTGTGTTTTCCCCTAAGAATTTTATAGTGTCTGGTCTTACATTTAGGTCTCTAATCTATTTTGAGTTTATTTTTGTGTATGGTGTTAGGGAGTGTTTGAATTTCATTCTTTTACATGTAGCTGTCCAGTTTTCCCAGCACCACTTATTGAAGAGGCTGTCTTTTCTCCATTGTATATCCTTACCTCCTTTGTCATAGATTAGTTCACCATAGGTGTGTGAGCTTATCTCTGGGCTTTCTTTCTTGTTCCATTGTTTCTGTTTTTGTGCCAGTACCATATTGTCTTGATTACCGTAGCTTTGTAGTATAGTCAGTCTGAAGTCAGAGAGTCTGATTCCTCCAGCTCCGTTTTTTTCCCTCAACACTGTTTTGGCTATTTGGGGTCTTTTGTGTCTCCATATAGATTTTAAGGTTTTTTGTTCTAGTTCTCTAAAAATTGCCATTGGTAATTTGATAGAGATTGCATTGAACCTGTATATTGCTTTGGGTAGTATAGTCATTTTCACGACATTGATTCTTCCAATCGAAGAACATGATATATCTCTCCAACTGTTGGTATCATCTTTAATTTCCTTCATCAGTGTCTTATAGTTTTCTGCATACAGGTCTTTTGTCTCCCTAGGTTTATTCCTAGGTATTTTATTCTTTTTGTTGCAATGGTAAAGAGGAGTGTTTCCTTAATTTCTCTTTCAGATTTTTCAGCATTAGTGTAAAGGAATGCAAGAAATTTCTGTGCAATAATTTTGTATACTGCAAATTTACCAAATTCATTGATTAGCTCTAGTAGTTTTCTGGTGGTATCTTTAGGATTCTCTATGAATAGTATCATGTCATCTGCAAAGAGTGACAGTTTTACTTCTTCTTTTCCAATCTGTATTCTTTTATTTCTTTTCCTTCTCTGATTGCCATGGCTAGGATGTCTAAACTATGTTGAATAATAATGGTGAGAGTGCACATCCTTTTTTTTTCCTGATCTTAGAGAAAATGCTTTCAGTTTTTCACCATTGAGAATGAGATTTGCTGTGGGCTTGTTGTATATGGCCTTTATTATGCTGAAGTAGGTTCCCTCTAGGCCCACTTTCTGGAGAGTTTTTATCATAAATCGTGTTGAATTTTGTGAAAAGCTTTTTCTGCACCTATTGAGATGATTATATGATTTTTATCCTTCATTATGTTAATATGGTGTATCACATTGATTGATTTGTGTATATGAAGAATCCTTGCATCTTTGGAATAAATCTCAATTGATCATGGTTTATGATTCTTTAAAGTTGTTGTTGGATTCTGTTTGCTAGTATTTTGTTGAGGATGTTTGCACTTATATTCATCAGTGATATTGGTCTGTAATTTTCTTTTCTTGTAGAATCTTTGTCTGGTTTTGGTATCAGGGTGATTGTGGCCTCATAGAATGAGTTTGGGAGTTTTCCTTCCTCTGCAATTTTTTGGAAGAGTTTGAGAAGGATGGGTGCTAGCTCTTCTCTAAATGTCTGAGAGAATTAACCTATGAACCCAACTGGTCCTGGACTTTTGTTTGTTGGAAGATTTTTAATCACAGTTTCATTTCATTACTTGTGATTGATCTGTTCATATTTTCTATTTCTTCCTGGTTCAGTGTCAGAAAGTTATACCTTTCTAAGAATTTGTCCCTTTCTTCCAGGTTGTCCAATTTTTTGGCGTAGAGTTGCTTGTAGTAGTGTCTTAGGATGCTTTGTGTTTCTGCTGTGTCTGTTTTAACTTCTCCTTTTTCATTTCTAATTTTATAGATTTGACTCCTCTCTGTCTTTTTCCTGATGAGTCTGGCTAATGGTCTAGCAATTTTGTTTATCTTCTCAAAGAACCAGCTTTTAGTTTTATTGATCTTTGCTATCGTTTCCTTCATTTCTTTTTTATTTATTTCTGATCTGAGCTTTATGGTTTCTTTCCGTCTGCTAACTTTGGGGATTTTTTTGTTCTTCTTTCTCTAATTGCTTTAGGTGCAAGGTTAAGTTGTTTATTAGAGATGTTTCCTGTTTATTAAGGTAGGATTGCATTGCTGTAAACTTCCCTCTTAGAACTGCTTTTGCTTCATCCCATAAGTTTTAGTTCGTCGTGTCTCCATTGTCATTCGTTTCTAGGTATTTTTTTATTTCCTCTTTGATTTCTTCAGAGATCACTTCTTTATTAAGTAGTGTATTGTTTAACTTCCATGTGTTTCTATTTTTTACAGACCTTTTCCTGTAATTGATATCTAGTCCCATAGCATTGTGTTCGGAAAAGATACTTGATACAATTTCAATTTTCTTAAATTTACCAAGGCTTGATTTGTGACCCAAGATACGATCTATCCTGGAGAATGTTCCATGAGCACTTGAGAAAAATATGTATTCTGTTGTTTTTGGATGGAATGTCCTATAAATATCAATTAAGTCCATCTTGTTTAATGTATCATTTAAACCTTGTGTTTCCTTATTTATTTTCATTTTGGATGATCTGTCCATTGGTGAAAGTGGGGTGTTAAAGTCCCCGACTATGAATGTGTTACTGTCAATTTCCTCTTTTATGGCTGTTAGTATTTGCCTTATGTGTTGATGTGCTCCTACGTCGGGTGCATAAATATTTACAATTGTTATATCTTCGTCTTGGATCGATCCCTTGATCATTATGTAGTGTCCTTCTTAGTCTCTTGTAATAGTCTTTATTTTAAAGTCTATTTTGTCTGATATGAGAATTGCTACTCCAGCTTTCTTTTGGTTTCCAAATGCATGGAATATCTTTTTCCATACCCTCACTTTCAGTCTGTATGTGTCTCTAGGTCTGAAGTGGGTCTCTTGTAGACAACATATATATGAGTCTTGTTTTTGTATCCATTCAGCCAGTCTGTGTCTTTTGGTGGGAGCATTTAATCCATTTACATTTAAGGTAATTATCGATATGTATGTTCCTATTTCCATATTCTTAATTGTTTTGGGATTGTTATTGTAGGTCTTTTCCTTCTCTTGTGTTTCTTGCCTAGAGAAGATCCTTTAGCATTTGTTGTAAAGCTGGCTTGGTGGTGCTGAACTGTCAGCTTTTGCCTGTCTCTAAAGGTTTTAATTTCTCCATCAAATCTGAATGAGATCCTTGCTGGGTAGAGTAATCTTGTTTGTAGGTTTTTCTGCTTCATCAATTTAAGTATGTCTTGCCAGTCCCTTCTGGCATGCAGACATTCTTCTAAAAGATCAGCTGTTAACCTTATGGGGACTCCCTTGTGTGTTATTTTTTGTTTTTTCCCTTCCTGCTTTTAATATGTTTTCTTTGTATTTAATTTTGGACAGTTTGATTAATATGTGTCTTGGCATGTTTATCCTTGGATTTATCCTGTATGGGACTCTCTGTGCTTCCTGGACTTGATTAACTCTTTCCTTTCCCATATTAGGGAAGTTTTCAACTATAATCTCTTCAAATATTTTCTCAGTCCCTTTCTTTTTCTCTTCTTCTTCTGGAACCCCTATAATTCAAGTGTTGGTGCATTTAATGTTGTCCCAGAGGTCTCTGAGACTGGTCTCAGTTCTCTTCACCCTTTTTTCTTTATTCTGCTCTGCAGTAGTTATTTCCACTATTTTATCTTCCAGGTCACTTATCTGTTCTTCTGTCTCAGTTATTCTGCTATTGATCCCTTTTAGATTGTTTTTAATTTCATTTATTGTGTTGTTCATCATTGCTTATTTCATGTTTAGTTCTTCTAGGTCCTTGTTAAATGTTTCATGCATTTTCTCTATTCTATTTCCAAGATTTTGGATCATCTTTACTATCATTATTCTGAATTCTTTTTCAGGTAGACTGCCTATTTCCTCTTCATTTGTTAGGTCTGGTGGGTTTTTATCTTGCTCCTTCATTTTCTGTGTGTTTTTTTGTCTTCTCATTTTGCTTTTCTTACTGTGTTTGGGGTCTCCTTTTTGCAGGCTGCAGGTTCGTAGTTCCCATTGTTTTTGGTGTCTGTCCCCAGTGGCCGATGTTGGTTCAGTGGGTTGTGTAAGTTTCCTGGTGGAGGGGACTAGTGCCTGTGTTCTGGTGGATGAGGCTGGATCTTCTCTTTCTGGTGGGCAGGTCCACGTCTGGTGGTGTGTTTTGTTCTGTCTGTGTACTTATTATGATTTTAGGCAGCCTCTCTGCTAATGGGTGGAGTTGTGTTCCTGTTTTGCTAGTTGTTTGGCATAGGGTGTCCAGCACTGTATCTTGCTGGTCGTTGAGTGAAGCTGGGTGTTGGTATTGAGATGGAGCTCTCTGGGAGATTTTCACCATTTGATATTACATGGAAGTGGGACGTCTCTTGTGGATCAGTGTCCTGAAGTGGGCTCTCCCACCTCAGAGGCACAGCACTGACTCCTGGCTGCAGCACCAAGAGTCTTTCATCCACATGGCTCAGAATAAAAGGGAGAAAAAGTAGAAAGAAAGAAAGAAAGAGGATAAAATAAAATAAATTAAGGTAAAATTAAAAAGTTATTAAAGTAAAAAATAATTATTAAGAAAAAATTTTTTAAGTAAACAAACAAACAAAAAAACAGACGGGGGCTTCCCTGGTGGCACAGTGGTTGAGAGTCTGCCTACCAATACAGGGGACACGGGTTCGTGCCCAGGTCTGGGAAGATCCCACATGCCATGGAGCGGCTGGGCCTGTGAGCCATGGCCACTGAGCCTGCGTGTCTGGAGCCTGTGCTCAGCAATGGGAGAGACCACAACAGTGAGAGGCCCGCGTAATGTAAAAAAACAAACAAACAAAAATAAACGGACGGATAGAACCCTAGGACAAATGGTGAAAGCAAAGCTATACAGACAAAATCTCACACAGAACCATAAACGTATACACTCACAAAAATAGAAAAAGAGGAAAAAGTAATTAATCTTGCTCTCAAAGTCCACTTCCTCAATTTGGGATGATTCGTTGTCTATTCAGTTATTTCACAGATGCAATGTACATCAAGTTGATTTTTGAGATTTAATCCACTGCTACTGAGGCTGCTGGGAGAGATTTCCCTTTCTCTTCTTTTTTCCCACAGCTCCCAGGGCTCAGCTTTGGATTTGGCCCTGCCTCTGCGTGTTGGTCGCCAGAGAGCATTTGTTCTTTGCTCAGACAGGACGGGTTTAAAGAGTCACTGATTCAGGGGCTCTGGCTCACTCAGGCCGGGGTGAGTGAGGGGTACAATGCGGGGCGAGCCTGTGGTGGCAGAGTCCGGCATGACATTGCACCAGCCTGAGGCACACCATGAGTTCTCCCGGGGAAGTTGTCCCTGGATCACGGGGCCCTGGCAGTGGTGGGCTGCACTGGTTCCCCAGAAGGGTGGTGTGGATAGTGACCTGTGCTCGCACACAGGCTTCTTGGTGGTGGCAGCAGCAGCCTTAGCATCTCATGCCCGTGTCTGGGGTCCGCCCTCTTAGCCGCGGCTTGCGTCTCTCTCTGGAGCTCCTTTAAGCATCGCTCTTAATCCCCTCTCATTGTGCACCAGGAAACAAGAGGGAAGAAAAAGTCTCTTGCCTCTTAGGCAGGTCCAGATTTTCCCTGGACTCCCTCCCAGCTAGCTGCAGTGCACTAACCCCTTCAAGCTGTGTTCTCACAGCCAGTCCTCTCCCTGCACTCCGACCGAAGGCGAACTTCAGCTCCCAGCACCGCCCACCCCAGCAGGTGAGCAGACAAGCCTCTCGGGCTAGTGAGTGCCAGTCGGCACCGATCATCTGTGCAGGAATCTCTCCACTTTGCCCTCTGCACCCCTGTTGCTGTGCTCTCCTCCACAGCTCTGAAGCTCCCCCACCTGCCACCCACAGTCTCCACCTGTGAAGGGGCTTCCCAGTGTGTGGAAACCTTTCCTCCTTCACATCTCCCTCCCACTGGTGCAGGTCCCATCCCTATTTTTTCTTTTTTCTTTTGCCCTACCCAGGTACGTGGGGAGTTTCTTGAATTTTGGGAGGTCTGAGGTCTTCTGCCAGTGTTCAGTAGGTGTTCTGTAAGAGTTGTTCCACCTGTAGATGTATTTCTGGTGTATCTGTGGGAAGGAAGGTGATCTCCGTGTATTACTATTCTGCCATCTTCCCCCTCTCCTCCAGTTATTGTACTGTTAATCTTTGTTTGTTTGTTCTTTAATTCTTCTATGTCTTTGTTAAACATTTCTTGCATCTTCTTGAAATTTGCCTCCATTCTTTTTCCGAGGTCCTGGAATATCTTCACTCTCATTATTCTGAATTCTTTTTCTGGAAGGTTGCCTATCTCCACTTCATTTAGTTATTTTTCTGGGGGTTTGTCTTCTTCCTTCATCTGGTACATAGCCCTCAGCCTTTTCATCTTGTCTATCTTTCTGTGAATGTGGTTTTTGTTCCACAGGCTGCAGGATTGTAGTTCTTCTTCTTTCTGCTGTCTGCCCTCTGGTGGCTGAGGCTATCTAAGAGGCTTTTGCATGTCTCCTGATGGGATGGACTGCCGGTGGGTAGAGCTGACTGTTGATCTGGTGGGCAGAGCTCAGTAAAACTTTAATCTGCTTGACTGCTGATGTGTGGGACTGGTTGGTTGCTTTTGGTTGTTTGGCCTGAGGCAACCCAGCACTGGAGCCTACCTGGACTCTTTGTGGGGGGCTAATGGCAGACTCTGGGAGGGCTTACACCAAGGAGTACTTCGCAGAACTTCTGCTGCCAGTGTCCTTGTCCCCACAGTGAGCCACAGCCAACCCCCGCCTCTGCAGAAGATCCTCCAACACTAGCAGGTAGGTCTCATTCAGTCTCCCCTGGGGTTACTTCTCCTTCCCCTGGGTCCCAATGCACACACTACTTTGTGTGTGCCCTCCAAGAGTGGAGTCTCTGTTTCCCCTAGTCCAGTCAAAGTCTTGCAATCAATTCCCACTAGACTTCAAAGTCTGATTCTCTAGGAAATCCTGCTCCCGTTGCCGGACCTGCAGGTTAGGAAGCCTGACTTGGGGCTCAGAACCTTCACTCCAGTGGGTGGACTTTTGTGGTATAAATGTTCTCCAGGCTGTGAGTCACCCACCCAGGAGTTATGGGATTTGATTTTACTGTGATTGTGCCCCTCTACCATCTCATTGTGGCTTCTCCTTTGCCTTTGGATGTGAGGTATCTTTTTTGGTGAGTTCCAGTGTCTTCCTGTTGATGATTGTCCAGCAGCTAGTTGTGATTCCAGTGTTCTTACAGGAGGGAATGAGAGCACATGCTTCTACTCCGCTATCTAGGTCTACCATGTTCTCCCATTCTAAGGGTTGTCTTTTCATCTTGTTTATTGTTTCCTTTGCTGTGCAAAAGCTTTTAAATTTCATTAGGTCCCATTTGTTTATTTTTATTTCCATTTCTCTAGGATGTGGGTCAGAAAAGACCTTGCTGTGATTTATGTCAATGATTATACTGCCTATGTTTTCCTCAAGAGTTTTTTACTGTCTGACCTTACATTTAGGTCTTTAATTCATTTTAAGTTTATTTTTGTATATGGTGTTTGGGAGTGTTCCAATTTCATTCTTTTACCCATAGCTGTCCAGTTTTCCCAGCATCACTTATCGAAGAGGCTGTCTTTTCTCCTTGTATATTATTGCCTCCTTTATCAAAAATAAGGTGACCATATGTGTGTTGGTTTATCTCTGGGCTTTCTATCCTGCTCCATTGATCTATATTTCTGTTTTTGTGCCAGTACCATAAGCTCTGAGCTTTCTATCCCATTCCTTTGATCTATATTTCTGTTTTTGTGCCAGTATCATACTGTCTTGATTACTGTAGCTTTGTAGTTTAGTCTGAATTCAGGGAGCCTGATTTCTCCAGCTCCAGTTTTCTTTCTCAACATTGCTTTGGCTATTCAGGGTCTTTTGTGTTTCCATAAAAATTGTGAAATTTTTTGTTCTAGTTCTGTGAAAAAAATGCCTTTGGTAGTTTGATAGGGATTGCATTGAATCTGTATATTGCTTTGGGAAGTATAGTCATGTTCACAATGTTGATTCTTCCAATCCAAGACCATGGTATGTCTCTCCATCTGTTTGTATCATGTTTAATTTCTTTCATCAGTGTCTTATAGTTTTCTTCATACAGGTCTTCTGTCTCCTTAGGTAGGTTTATTCCTAGATATTTTATTCTTTTTGTTGCAATGGTAAATGGTAGTGTTTTCTTAATTTCACTTTCAGATTTTTCATCATTAGTGTATAGGAATGCTAGAGATTTCTATGCATTAATTTTCTATCCTGCTACTTTACCAAATTCATTGATTATTTCTAGTAGTTTTCTGGTAGCATCTTTAGGATTCTCTATGTATAGTATCATGTTGTCTGCAACAGTGACAGCTTTACTTCTTTTCTGATTTGGATTCCTTTTATTTCTTTTTCTTCTCTGATTGTTGTTGCTAAAACTTCCCAAACTATGTTGAATAATGTTTGTGAGACTGGACAACCTTGTCTTGTTCCTGATCTTAAAGGAAATGGTTGATTTTTTCACCATTGAGAACGATGTTGGCTGTGGGTTCGTCATATATGGCCTTTATTATGTTGAGGTAAGTTCCCTCTATGCCTATTTTATGGAGAGTTTTTATCATAAATAGTTGTTGAATCTTGTTAAAAGATTTTTCTGCATCTATTGAGATGATCATATGCTTTTTCTCCTTAATTTTTTTAATATGGTTTATCACATTGATTGATTTGTGTATACTGAAGAATCCTTGCATTCCTGGGATAAACCCCACTTGATCATGGTGTATGATCCTTTTAATGTGCTGTTGGTTTCTGTTTGCTAGTATTTTGTTGCCAACTTTTGCATCTATGTTCATCAGTGATATTGTTCTGTAGGTTTCTTGCTATTTGACATCTTTCTCTGCTTTCAGTATCAGGGTGATTGTGGCCTTGTAGAAGGAGTTTGGGAGTATTTCTCCCTTTGCTACATTTTGGATGAGTTTGAGAAGGATAGGTGTTAGCTCTTTTCTGAATGCTTGATAAAATTTGCCTGTGAAGCCATCTGGGCCTGGGCTTTTGTTTGTTGGAAGATTTTTAATCACAGTCTCAATTTCAGTACTTGTGATTGCTCCATTTATATTTTCTATTTCTTCCTGGTTCAGTCTTGGAAGGTTGTGCTTTTCTAAGAATGTGTCCATTTCTTCCAGGTTTTCTATTTTATTGGCATACAGTTGACTGTAGTAATCTCTCATGATCCTTTGTATTTCTGCAGTGTCCGTTGTTACTTCTCCTTTTTCATTTCTAATTCTATTGATTTGTGTTCTCCCTTTTTTTTCTTGATGAGTCTGGCTAATGGTTTATCAATTTTTTTTTTATCTTCTCAAAAAAACAGCTTTTAGTTTTATTGATCTTTGCCATTGTTTCCTTCATTTCATTTTCATTTATTTCTGATCTGATCTTTATGATTTCTTTCCTTCTGCTAACTTTGGAGGTTTTTTTTTGTTCTTCTTTCTTTAATTGTTTTAGGTGCAAGTTTAGGTTGTTTATTTGAGATTTTCCTTGTTTCTACAGGTAGGATTGTATTGCTATAAATGTTCTTCTTAGAACGGCTTTTGCTTCATCCCATAGGTTTTGGGTCGTCATGTTTTAATTGTCATTTGTTTCTAGGTATTTTTTGATTTCTTCTTTTATTTCTTCAGTGATCTCTTTGTTATTTAGTAGTGTATTGTTTAGCCTCCAAGTGTTTGCATTTTTCACAGATTTTTTCCTGTAATTGATATCTAGTCTCATAGCATTGTTGTTAGAAAAGTTACTTGATATGATGTCTATTTTCTCAAATTTACTGAGGCTGGATTTGTGACCCAAGATATAATCTATCCTGGAGAATGTTCCATGAGCACTTGAGAAGAAAGTGTACTCTGTTGTTTTTGGATGGAATGTCCTATAAATATCCATTAAGTCCATCTTGTTTAATCTGTCATATAATGCTTGTGTTTCCTTATTTATTTTCATTTTGGATGATCTGTCCATTGTTGAAAATGGGGTGTTAAATTCCCCTGATATTTTTGTGCTACTGTCGATTTCCTCTTTTATTGTTGTTAGTATTTGCCTTATGTATTGAGGTGCTCCTATGTAGGGTACATAAATATTTACAATTGTTTTATCTTCTTGGATTGATCCCTTGATCATTATGTAGTGTCCTTCTTAGTCTCTTGTAATAGTCTTTATTTTAAGGTCTATTTTGTCTGATATGAGAATTGTTACTCTAGCTTTCTTTTGATTTCCATTTGCATGGAATATCATTTTCCATCCCCTTACTTTCAGTCTGTATGTGTCCCTAGGTTTGAAGTGGGTCTCTTGTAGACAGCATATATACAGTTCTTGTTTTTACATCCATTCAGCCAGTCTATGTCTTTTGGTTGGAACATTTAATCCATTTACATTTTAGGTAGTTATCGATATGTATGTTCCTATTACCATTGTCTTAATTGTTTTAGGTTTGTTATTGTAGGTCTTTTCCTTCTCTTGTGTTTCCTGACCAGAGAAGTTCCTTTAGCATTTGTTGTAAAGCTGATTTGGTGGTTCTGAATTCTCTTAGGTGTTGCTTGTCTGTAAAGGTTTTAATTTCTCCATTGAATCTGAATGAGATCCTTGCTGGGTAGAGTAACCTTGGTTCTGGGTTTTTCCCTTTCATCAGTTTAAATATGTCCTGCCACTCCTTTCTGGTTTGCAGAGTTTCTGCTGAAAGATCAGCTGTTAACCTTATGGGGATTCCCTTGTATGTTATTTGCTCTTTTTCTCTTTCTGCTTTTAATATTTTTACTTTGTATTTAATTTTTGATAGTTTGATTAATATGTGACTTGGCATGTTTCTCCTTGGATTTAACATCTATGGGACTCTCTGTGCTTCCTGCATTTGATTGACTATTTCCTTTCCCATATTAGGGAAGTTTTCAACTATAATCTCTTCAAATATTTTCTCAGTCACTTTCTCTCTTCTTCTTCTTGCACCCTTATAATTCAAATGTTGGTGTGTTTAATGTTGTCCCAGATGTCTCTGATACTGTCCTCAAGTGTTTTTATTCCTTTTTCTTTATTCTGCTCTATGGTAGTTAGTTCCACTATTTTATGTTCAGGTCACTTATCCATTCTTCTCCCTCAATTATTCTGCTATTGGTTCCTTCTAGAGAATTGTCAATTTCATTTAATGTGTTGTTCATCATTGTTTGTTTGCTGTTTAGTTCTTCTATGTCCTTGTTAAGTGTTTCTTGTATTTTCTCTATTCTATTTCCAAGATTTCCCATCATCTTTACTATCATTACTCTGAAATATTTTTCAGTTAGACTGCCTATTTCCTCTTCATTTGTTTGGTCTGGCTGGTTTTTACCTTGCTACTTCATCTGCTGTGTGTTTCTCTGTCTTCTCATATTGCTTAACTTAGTGTGTTTGGGGGTCTCCTTTTTGCAGGTTGCATGTTCGTAGTTATTGTTGTTTTTTTGTGTCTGCTCCCAGTGGCTAAGGTTGGTTCAGTGGGTTTTGTAGGCTTTCTGGTGGAGGGAACTAGTGTCTGTGTTCTGGTGGATGAGGCTGGATCTTGTCTTTCTGTTGGGCAGAACCACGCCCGTGGTGTGTTTTGGGGTGCCTGTGAACTTATTATGATTTTAGGCATCCTCTCTACTAATGGGTGGGGTTGTGTTCCTGTCTTGGTAGTTGTTTGGCATAGGGTGTCCAGCACTGTAGCTTGCTTGTGGTTTACTGGAGCTGGGCCTTATTGTTGAGATGGCGATCTCTGGGAGATTTTCACCATTTTATATTACGTGGAGCTGGGAAGTCTCTAGTAGACCAATGTCCTGAACTTGGCTCTCCCACCTCAGAGGCACAGGCCTGTCACCTGGCCAGAGCAGCAAGACCCTGTCAGCCACACGGCTCTAAGAAAATATAGCCAAGTTGTTCATCTAGACTTTCAAAAATATTGAGATTACAGCTCCCAGGGTGAAGTTACTTAGGAAGAAATTCTATGCCTGAGAGGGACAGCCAGAAGGAAATGGCATCTAGATACCTGTTCTTGATGAAAAGTTAGGACAGACATGTAGATTGATATCAAACATAATAATGAGATCATTTTGCATAGAATAATACTGGTGACAGTATTTTTTTTCTGATAAAAAGATAAACCTGATTTTAATTTACTACTGATTTTTACCAAGCCTTTTAAACTTTAATTTATTAAAGAAAGTCACATTTCCTTCCCCCACTTACTAACACTCACACTGTTTCAAATTCCCAAAAGGGCAGTCCACAATTCCATGCTGGATAATTTCTTATGTGTCAGCTTCTGCAGTGTTTCTCAGCAAAGGAGCCACATCACCCCAACATTCCTCTCCTCACTCTCAGAAGTATACAAACTATGTTTCTCAATATATTCCTGAACAAGGTCTCGTTCCAAGTAGTGAATTCTCTGGCCCTTCTGATCGTTCGCTGGATCTTCATGGATGAGATGTCATTGGTGATCCATTCATTCACGAGGTGAATATTGTTCTGGTGTTTCCTCAGCACGTTGTATTCATAGATGAATTTCTGAGCACCATTTCCAGCCCGAGTAATAATATAAGCCCATAGGCTCCCATGATTTTGGTGATATACTTGCCCTTCCACAGACTGAGCACACCAAAGGACTCCAAGAAATCTGCTCCTCACAGCAACTTCACCTTTGGCACATCCTTTGGTTTTTTGTTTGCTCTAGGGATTTCTTTTCTTTGTTTAAAAACAAGGCATGCTTGTGATGACTCTGTAACAGACTAATTTGGGTTGTTGAAGCTGTTCCCAGATTCCACTCTGGTGAGTAATCTGGGATATCTAGTTTTTTTTTTTTCTTTTCCTTTTTTTTTAGACGGTGTGTATGTGTGGGATTTGTTTTTATTTAGTCATGTTTGTTTGTTTTTTTTTTAAATTCATTAACCATTGGACAGCCCATAAAGGAGGATGGATTGATTTCACATTCCTCTTCCTAGATCTAGTTTAGAAAATGTATTCCCCACCTCTTGCTCTTAGGAAGGAGTATAGTAAATGTGTCATTTAATAATATACTCCTTTTTGAAAGTTGCATTTTCTCTCCACCTTTGAATAGATCCAGTATTTGATAAAACTCATGAGAGTGGGTGGAACCTCTCTTGCCCCTCCTCTTTTCTAGGATCCACTATATATATATATATGACTGTGGCTCTCAAAGAAATTTTTTTGCCCTTTGCTGATATTTTTGAAGTTAATTTCTAACTTCTTTCACTGATAAATGAAGAAAAGTATTGCACCTTTTGAAATATACCAAATGGACTGAGTACGTAATTAAAAAACACTTTTTCCCTGTCAAAAAAAATAATACTAATTTTTAAAAGAAGGATAGAAAATCATGCATCCAATGGAGTATTAATACGTAAGTCTACATAGAGAATATGTAACAGAATGTTAAAAATAGTTATCTAGGACATAGCATAATAATTGCTAGTTATTTCTTTCATTATTATCAACCTATCAAAGTAAAGATTAAAATTAAAATTTATAAAAAAATAATAACTTGTGAAAAGACTTTGAAGATTGATTTGGGCCATAAACAGTTCGACTTTATCTAAGCATATTAGTTCTCAGATTTTTCAGATTAAATAAAATTATTCAAGTTAAGGTCTTCACACATGATATAACCTCAATATATCCTTGTTAACGTCCTATTATGTTCTAGTTGCATACTTAAAAATATAGGTAGTAAAGCACTTCAAAATACTTAAATGATAATTAGACATATTCTTAGAATATTACTCAGTTCTATGGAATTACAAGAGAAAGAAAATTCTCAGGTCACTATCTTCCTTCTTAAAAACTCAGAGTGTTCACCCTAGCACTTCAAAAATATTCTGGAAAACTGGAAAAAAATTAAAATGGCAAATATCTGCTAGAGTCAGGCTGACATTTTTATGTGCTAATGGAAGCTGTATGCAGTTATCAGTTTGGAATTCACATCTATTCGAGACATTATTTAGGTGATTGAAAGAAATTCACTGAAATGTGAAAAACTATGAAATCGACTGGCAAATGGATGAAAGACGAGGAGTATTCCAACCATTTACAGACCAGATCTTTTCTCTTAGACAGTAATATACTCATTATTAAAAGTTTGGACATTACCACTAAATATTTCTCAAAAAGTGTATGTTCTCCCACCAATCCAAAAAATGTCCCACACTAATAAACACATAGGTTTGCTTCCTATATTGAAATTTCTGTGTACTGGTTTATTTTCTGAGTTTTCCTAACAGTGAGGTAGGTAGAATATTAGCAAATATATCAAATATTCACTGAAGTCATATATTGTGCCCAATGTTGTGAACTGTTTATGATATAGAAGTATAAGACACAATTACTAACCTTGAATCCCTTTTAGTCTAGTTGCAATGATAAAATGATCAATCTAGATAGACTCATGAGGGTAAGAAATGGGAGGGGCCTTTGAGATCATTTTCTAGTCCAACAATTGCCAAAGGTTGGTCTGAAGACATGTATGAAGTTTGGATTATTTCTGCCAGTATCACCTGGGAATCTAACTATAAATACTGATTACTAAACTTACCATGATATTCATTTTTATAAAACAATTCCTGATATTATCATGTGAGACCCTGGAAAGATCCCTAGAACTTTCAACTTAGTAACTTATTAAATTCCCATTTTTATCTAAGCCAGTTTTAGGCAGATTCTTTTAACCAAAAGAGTCCATGATAATTCAAAGTAGCTGTTTCCACCTGAAAAATGGGAATTCCTTTAGGAAGCTTTGTCACCTTTGTGACCTTCCTTTGGTCACCTTTGTGTCTTAATTCAGTGGTCAACATCTAGAAAGTACCAAAATAAAAAAAATGTGCAGAACTGTACTGATAATATAAGCAAGTATCAACATCATGACTCAGAATATAACTGCTAGATGTTCCCACTAGAAAACAGTGATACAGGGTTGCATTGTTTAGAAATAGGGAGCTAACAAGTATTCGTGGAAGTGAAAACAGATGAGCTTTGTAAGCTAATAAAGAGTCTATGACTCTGCACCTTAATATGCAGGCAAAAAATAAATGATGAACAGAAATTGCAATATAATAAAGAGAGTAAGGGGTGTTCCATTCCTGTGCAGTCTTATGGGAGTTGACCCAGTCAGGCACTTGATGGAGCACTGGTGAAAAATGTGGGGTACATGAGGAGGGGGCAAAATATTAAGGGCTATAAAAACTAGAGAGGAATACAGAGCATGTAAAGAAACCCAGAAGACTGCAAAGTTGCAGATGATGTCTCTGAAGGACTGGGTTAAAAGACTCAGGAAACAAACAAACAAACAAAAACAGGCCTGGGATCTCTTAGAACTCTGGACTTGTGATTAAATTCTTATTAGTAAAAGGTGTTTTTCTGTCTTTTAAAGAAAGTGTTCATCAAGGTTGTAGCGCCCTCTTCTAAGAATATTCTGTAAGAAGTAAAGCTGCCTCAGGCAGCAACCAATCTAGCATAACAAGGATGTTAAAACAATAAATAAATCACAATCTGAACCTTGACCTTTAATTTGGTTATTAAAAATATTTGGATATGCTAACACCTCCTTCTGAATACTGTCATTAATTGAATAAACAAGACCAGAATGAACAAATAAATGCACATGAATATGGTCCTTAATTATCATTGCTGATTCATAAAGTACCAACTACCAAAGAGGGACAAATTGGCCAAATATAAACGTTCTAATATATTTATTGCAGTGACTCAGGCTTCCTCTCACCTATTCATCCTCCACTAAAATATACTGAAGTTTCAGGAAGGGAGTAATAAGAAATAGATCATGGGCATGATAAAGAAAGTAAATATGAGTAGAATCTTGTCAACAAAATTAAAAAGGAATAAGGAGAAACAGCAGAAGATGAGGTGGTAGCTGAAAAAGGAAGCAAAATTATTTTGAATACTGCTAACAGTGAAAAGATTTGGTGAAACACAGTAAAGTCATTTGTGAGAATCCACAATGTAATTTTGTAAATTACTTGAAGAACCTTGTGTTACTTGTAAGAATAAAAAAATAAATAAGAATTGTTGTTTATTTTGTTTTGTTATTAAAATCACAAACAGTGGTATATACATGTCAGCAGCGGTCTTTCTAGTCTCCTTTCTCTTTCTGAAACTGTTACTGAACTCAGGTCCGGCTGCTTGCCATTCAAAAGCCAATAATTTGAGAAGCAAGTGTCAGTAGAAAAGCTATAAATCTGGGGAGAAAATAGACTCATGTTCTGAGACCAACTCCAAAGATTCCTCTCAGCCGTGAAAGTTTTCAAAGAGAAAAAAAGGGGAAGAATCTCAGTGAATCATCAAGGCAGGAGGTTGGGTTCTGCATCCTTCTCCATTGTATGCAGGCTGGCTGACTATTCAGATGTTATCTTGCCCAAGTGATCTGCCCGCAGGATTGCTAAAGGGGCTGCCGGGGGTGGAAAGCTAGTCATTCTTTAACTACTTCATTCTTCATTCTTCTTTTTATTCAGGAAAAGAATCAACAGGTTAGGTAAGGTATGGTGTGCATTCAGGAGAGCATAAGTCAGGAGCTAGGTTCAATTGCCTAGTGATCTCATTCCTATAATTAGGTTCTTTCAAGGTTAGAGCAGAATGGAAACGGGCAAACAGGAAAGGGGCAGAAGAGCTGTTTTCAGAACTGGACATAAAAGTATAATAGGTTGATAGATTGATGAGAGAGAGAGAGAGGGTTTAAAATAACACCCATCCTAGTTACAATGGAAAGTTGCAGTTAAAAATACTGTATAATCTGGGATTGGCAGCAACTGCAAGAGAAGAACAACAGGAAAAGCGAAGGGGACCCAGTGGTTACAAATTTTAAAACTCATCATTAAAATCTTAAAAGTAGGACTTATAATGAAATACAAAACAGCTCATGTCAGAAATAACTGGAACTAAAGTAGGCATTAGTCATAAGAAATCAATCAGAAACCACAGTGGACAGGATGGGAGAAAGGGAAGAGTAGAAGGGCAAAGTGGAGAGTGTTTGGAAGACCTAGAAGCAAGAAGCAGACATCAGAAATTTCAGCAAAAACACGCTCTATGAGGCTGGGAGATTTCCTTGAAGTATATTGGCTGTGTTTCTTATTTGAGAGTGACTGGGCTTGTGAGTCCAAGACTGGTGGCAGAGACACTTCAGGACATAGTATGAGATGATGTAAGATGACCTGAACAATCTCACAGGGGAACTCTGTTGAGCAAGAAGCAGTCTGCTTTTTAGAGAGAGACCTTTAGGGGTGTGAAACCTGTATGGGTGCCCAGACCTCCCACAAACCTGAAACTGACTGCAGATACCTAACAATGGAAAATCCAACTGATTAAAAAAGAAGATTTGAAATAACTTTGTAAAGTATCAAGAATTGAGAATATATGCTATCCCAGAATTAATAACATAGGGTTTTGCTTTGATGATTTCTCATCAAACCACTGGCATGGTTGAGCATCCGTTATACACCAGTCTCTATGCTACCTGGTTTCCCATGTGTTATCTTACGTAATCTTCACAGCCAACTTGAAAGTATTATTTTCCCCATATTGCAGATGAGAATATTGAAGATCTAAGGAATGCAATAATGACCCTCCAAAAGCAACAACAAATAAATATGGACAGTATTTTAGCACCAAGGCTTCTGCATTGAGAACAACTCTTTTTTTCCCTCTGTTATTATAAACATGATCCCAAGATTAGAATTGCCCAGCTGTGCTACTTCTCTCTTCTGTTCCTCACTGCTACACATCCGGATGTTTTCCCCCAAAAGTCAAAATCTACTGATGGACAGGAAGATGTCAGCACATTGCTGTAGTATACTGTCCTCAGATAAATATATTAGCACTTTTCTCCTTCTTATTTTATACAAAATTTATTCTGTTCCTGGCCACATTTAGGCTGATGTGAATGGAGCCTTTCATGGGAGGCACCTTTTATTGCTGCTGTATGTCTCCTTCCTTCCTGCTGTGTTTTCCCTCCAGAAATAAATTTTTACTCACTTGGCCATCTGAGTAAATATTTTCTGCCTGACACAATATTTATACATATATGTTTTACAAATAACATCAGAAGTGTGAATTTCAGGTACAGTAATGTATTTTGGGGGCATTATGTCACTCCTCGATGGTGAAACAAGTTTCTAGTGACAAATGAAGAAAAGGACAATCTCAAGAAAATTACTAATAACTTGGAGGTAAGAGTTGTCTTGACAGCAAATCCCTGAAGGAAATGAAACACTTTATTTTGCTTAGTGTGGCTTCTTTATAAAATGTATGAACTTAAACTGATTAGTTAATAATGGGCTTAATGATAGATGTTTGGTTAATCACAGGCACATGAGGAATATTTAGCATCTGAGGAGCCTGTTTTTGGTGGAGATACAGTTTGATCTTTGGAGATCTAAAAACCTTAGTGTGAATCCTGGCAATGAAAGTTACAACCTGTTAGCTTTTGAACAGTTTGCTTAACATTTGTAAAACATACATTCCTCAAATACATATATATATATATATATATATATATAAAATTTATGAACATTTCATGGTGATTAAATGGTGATGCATATAGGCCAATTATCATAGTGTATAATATATGGTGTCTTTTTTAATTTGTTATTATTATTGTTATTAATATTGATTCTCATCTTCCCTTTATACTTTTGCTACTTTCCTCACATTATCCCCCAGCATTTGTTTTTCATATATTAATCTCTCATTCAACAAATATTTAGTAAGAACTTGCTAACTGACTGGTATTTAGCTAGGCATCACTGATACTAAATGATTCAGGCACTGTAACATCATGAAACACCCAGAGACAGGTTTACAAAGCATAAGTTATGAAAATATATGATGCAGAAAATTTTTTAAAAAAGAAGCAATTGTCCCATTTTCAAGAGAAATTTACTCTGAATTTTAACCATTCAGCACAATTATCAACAGTTTTGGAAGGAGAAAATGAAACAAATTGCAAATGGTTTCAAAGATAGTATATTTTAATCCAATTATATAAATAACCACTTTAAAAGACAATTGTCTAAACATACCAATTAAAAGACAGAGATCATCAGAGTGGATTAGAAAACAAGATCAACTACCTTTTATAGTTGTTGTCTGTAAGAAATTTTAAATATAAAGACTCAAATAAGGTAAAGTAAAAAAATGACAAGAATATACAGTGTTAATATTAATTGAAAGAATGCTTGAGTAGTTATATTAATTTCACATGAAGCATTAAAGGAAAGTTATAAGAGATAAAGAGATCAATTACATAATAAACATAAATAATTTACTTCTCCAAGACATAAAACGCTAAAAGTGTATACAAGTCACCATACCATATCAGTATATGTGAGGCAAAACCAGATAGAACTGAAAGGGGAAATAAATAAATCCACCATTATAGTTGGGAACCATAACACATCTCAGTCAGTAATTGACAGATCAACAAATAGAAAATCAGTAAAAGAATATAGATGACCTGAACAACCTTATCAATCCACTGGATCAAATGATATCTATAGAATACTCCATCCAAAACAAGCAGAATATATATCCTTCTCAAGTTCACATGGCACATTCATCAAGATAGACTACATTCTAGGACATAAAGCACATTTTAACAAATGCAAAAGAATAGAAATAATACAAAGTTTGTTTACAGACTATGGTAGAATTAAACTAGAAATCAATAACAGAAAAATAGCTGGAAAATCCCCAAGTATTTGGAAATTAGACGCTATTTTAAATAGTCTGTTAGCCAAAGAGAAGTCTCAGGAGAAATTTAAGTAGTATTACAAATTAGACTAAAATCAAATTTTGTGGTATACATATAAAGCAGTGCCTATAGGGAGCTTTATAGAATTAAATTCATATATAAGAAAATAAGAAGATCTAAAATTGAGATCCCAAGTTTTCACCTTAAAAACTAAGGAAAGAAGAGCAAATTAAACTTATAGCAAGCAGAACAAAGGGAATAAAAAATAAAGTATAAATCAATGGAATTAAAAATAATAGAGAAAATAAATGAAACAAAACAACTAGTTCTTTGAAAAAAACAGTAAAATTGATAAACCTCTAACAAGTCTCTCTAAAAAAAAAAGAGAAAAGACATGGCCAGTTGATATTAGCAGATTTGGTCATCTGCTATGCACACATGGCACATTTAGCATATGAAATGAGTGACCAAAGTGGCAGAGATATAGTCTCTGAAGTAAAGACTAACACTTGCCATGGCTCTTCTAGCTGATGCCATCTCTGAATAGCCAATCTGCCTGCACAGAGTCCAGTACTGAGCTCCTAGGATGTTACCATTCCTTGGGGAGACCCAATGACCAATTGGTGGTAAGTTTACTTCAGTGGGCCTCTTCAGTCTGAGATTTATTTTCCCTAGAAGAGAAACTTATCTTTGTTTGAGTTTGCCTTTCTTACCTACCAAACCTCAGTCATCATCACTATTGGTACTGACAATGTTCCTGGTCCACAGGCATTGAAATTGAATACTGTACAACATAGCTACTGATTAGGGGACCTATCTTACAGGGAAGAAGCTGCAAGATCGGGTCCTTTTCCATAGGTTATACAGGTTGTATTGCATTGTGCATTGTTCAAATGTAGCCTGATAGAGCGTGGAATGGTCACTGAAAGTCATAGCTGATGGGACAGCTTAAAGGCAACACTCTATGAGGATGGGAAAACATCTTCCAGGATTCAATATACTAATGGAATCAGAGTCTTCAACATACTGTGTCCCAGTGGGAAGAATACATGAGTCTAGGAATCAAGTGGCTGGAAGCACTATTTACCATCACTGTCATTGAGCCATTGAGGAGTTTTTGCTTCCCATCTATACAGCTCTGGGTTTTGCAGAGTTAGAGATCCTGGTCCCCAGAGACAGTGTACTCATACCAAGGGACAAAACTAGAGTCTCATAGAACCACAAAGAGCATCTGAAAATGTCTTTGAACCCCTTGTGCCCAAGGGCCAGCAGTCAAGGAGTCACCAACATGAGAGGGTAATTTGCCCTGTTTAGCTAGAGGAGGTAGGACTGCTGATACACAATGGGGCAGGAAGGAATGTGTGGAACTGCGGGCATCCACTTGAGTGCCCCTTGCCATTCTGATGCCCAACTGTGACATAAACTAGTGAGAAATAAATGGTTACCAAGGACTCAGACTTCCCAAAGATGAGGATACAGGTCACACCCCTAGGCAAGCCTCCAAGACCAACAGGCATATGTGAGGGCAAGGGGCATTTAGAGTGCAGTGTAGGAAGGAGTAGATGAATACTTTCTAAGACCTTGTGACCAACTGCAGTGTTGACAAAATGCCGTTCATCCCACTACCTTTCTTTTCAAAACCTCTGCATATTGGTATGCTGGGTAATGTGCTCCCAAAACAGTATCAGAGATGTGGATTCACACACTATAAGGGTGAATAGCAAAAAGTCAAGAGAGTCCTTCATCCACCTCTCTCTCAAGGAATGGTCTGCTCTTAAGCTGCAAGAATCTTCCACAGCATTAAATCCAAAGAAAAACCCTTCCTGGGCAGTCCTTAAACAGTGAGAGTACAGAGACACTACCATCTGGCTGTTTCTGTTCTAAGCAGAACTCTTCCACTGCACAGTGAGGTGTTCCCACCAGTTTTTGCTTTCCCACCCCTTCTTTTCTTTCATGGTTATCAGACCTACACAGCATTTTGAAAGCATTCAAATGCTCAATTTTACTTCCTCTCACTACATTTTTTACTGATAAATTTCTTGCACTCTTAATTCTGTATTTGCTTCCCAGGGCATATAGATTAGCACAACCTTTAAATTAAATATCAATAAAATGCATGAAACTATTATTGAAGAGATCAGTAGCGAGCAAAAATTCTCCCTACACTTATATGTGGACTTCACCTTTTTCAAGACCTTCTGAAAAAAATAAAAAGGAGAAATATTCAAATAACTAGGAGAAAAACTAAAAATGTCTGTGAAACAATGACTACCTCATATTATCCAGAAGTGATAAACCTTAAGGTTTATGCCTCAGTGCTTAAAACTGATAACAATATCTGTTAAAATTATATTTTTCTTTGAGGGGAAATAAAGGAAAGCTTTCAATCAAAGATAAATGGTATATGGAGATGGATAGATAGATACATTTTAGAGTCATAAATACACACACATATGTGCATTTTTTGGCTACATGGGATGAGAGAAACAGCAGCTTTAGAATCATGCTCTTTGGGTAGAATTTTATTTAAAAAAAAAAAAAAAGGAGAAAATGACTTCAAGATGGCAGAGGAGTAAGACATGGAGATCACCTTCCTCCCCACAAATACATCAGAAATATATCTACACGTGGAACAACTCCTACAGAACACCTACTGAACGCTGGCAGAAGACCTCAGACCTCCCAAAAGGCAAGAAACTCCCCACGTACCTGGGTAGGGCAAAAGAAAAAAGCATAAACAGAGACAAAATGATAGGGATGGGATCTGCACCAGTGGGAGGGAGCTGTGAAGGAGGAAAACTTTCCACACACTAAGAAGCCCCTTCACTGGTGGAGACTGCGGGGGTGGCGGAGGGGGGAGCTTCGGAGCCATGAAGGAGAGCACAGCAACAGGGGTGCAGAGGGCAAAGCGTAGAGATTCTTGCAGAGAGGATCACTGCTGACCAGCGCTCACCAGCCTCAGAGGCTTGTCTGCGCACCCACTGGGATGGGCGGGGGCTGGGAGCTGAGGCTCGGGCTTCAGAGGTCAGACCCCAGGGAGAGGACTGGGGTTGGCTGCATGAACACAGCCTGAAGGGATGCCACAGCTAGCCGGGAGGAAGTCCAGGAAAAAGTCTGGACCTGCCTAAGAGGCAAGAGACCGTTTTTTCGGGGTGTGTGAGGAGAGGGGATTCAGAGCACCGTCTAAACGAGCTCCAGAGACGGGCGCAAGCCGCGGCTAACAGCGCGGACCACAGAGACGGGCATGAGTCGCTAAGGCTGCTGCTGCCACCACCAAGAAGCCTGTGAGCAAACACAGGTCACTATCCACACCTCCTGTCCCGGGAGCCTGTGCAGCCCACCACTGCCAGGGTCCCGGGATCCAGGGACAACTTCCCAGGGAGAACGCGCTGCACGCCTCAGGCTGGTGCAACGTTGTGCTGGCCTCTGCCACCGCAGGCTCACCCCACATCCTTACCCCTCCCTCCCCCTGGCCTGAGTGAGCCAGAGCCCCCGAATCAGCTGCTCCTTTAACCCTGTCCTGTCTGGGAGGGAACAGATGCCCTCAGGTGACCTACATGCAGAGGCGGGTCCAAATCCAAAGCTGAACCCCAGGAACTGTGAGAACAAAGAAGAGAAAGGAACATTTCTCCCAGCAGCCTCAAGAGCAGCGGATTACATCTCCACAATCAACCTGATGTACCCTGCATTGGTGGAATACATGAAGAGACAACAAATCATCCTAAAATTGAGGTGGTGGTCTTTGAGAGCAACTGTAGACTGGGGGTTTGCTGTATGCGACTGACTGGTTTCTGGTTTTATGTTTATCTTAGTTTAGTATTTACAGTTTATTATCATTGGTAGATTTGTTTATTGATTTGGTTGCTCTCTTCCTTTTTTTTAATATATATATATATATTTTTTTCTTTTTTCTCTTTTTGTGAGTGTGTTTGTGTATGCTTCTTTGTGTGATTTTTGTCTGTATAGCTTTGCTTTTACCATTTGTCTGAGGGTTATGTCTGTCTTTTTTTTTAAAAATATACTTCTTAGTGCTTGTTATCATCAGTGGATTTGCTTCTTGGTTTGGTGGCTCTCTTCTTTCTATTTTTATTACTTTTAATATTTTTTATTTTTAATAATTTTTAAAATTTTCTACTTTAATAACTTTTTTTCCAGTAAACTAAGATATAATCCTTTACTGAATATGTAATAATGTCAAGTAACAGTAATGTTTTTGAATTCAGGAATATTACAGTAAAATCAGTTATTAAGTATGTGCAGTCATTGGATTATCAGAAACAAATCAAGCTTTTTGCAACACCTTTGATTCTAAGCATTATGCAACAGGATGAATGTCTCTGCATGCCTGAACTACATAGAGAAACAGCACAAGGTGGTTTTATGTCTTTTCAAAGGAAGGTGAAGAAAGCACACATAGTAAATGTTTTCAATCTTCATAGGTCCCCAGAGGGAAACAGAAGCTCCCTTTATCCCTAGCCCAAATATAAAATCATCTTCTTCCAGCCAAGTGTAAAGTAAATTACAAGAGGTGCTTGCCTAAGCCAAGTTCAAATAACACCATTTAAGAGAAGCTGCAAGCCAATCTGCCCACCTTCAACAGGTTTAGTCAAGGAAGAGGTATCTTCCAGAAGTCTCAGGAAAGTAATAGAAAAGGCATTTCTCAACAGGTTAATAAATAGCTCTTTGATGATCAACTCATATTTGTGTATGCAACACCATTTCTCTGTGGAGAACATGCTAAATTACCATGAGCATGTGGTGGTTCACAAGGTCTTCTAAGCTGGAAAACATGGATATTTAAACACCATGTTGCCACTGTTGTTGACTTATTCTGATATTTTCCATAATCAGAAAACCCTAGTTTTAATAAGGGTCCAATGGGTGAATACTTTATTTTTATTGTTTTTTTTTAATGTTTATTATTTATTTTTTTTTCTCATTAGTCATCAGTTTTATACACATCAGTGTATACATATCAATTCCAATATCCCAATTCCTCACACCACCACCACCACCCCCTGATGCTTTCCCTCCTGGGTGTCCATACATTTTTTCTCTAATTCGGTGTCTCAAATTCTGCTCTCCAAACTGGTTCATCTGTACCATTTTCTAGGTTTCACATATATGCGTTATTAAAGAATATTTGTTTTTCTTTCTGACTTACGTCACTATGTATGACAGTCTCTAGATGCATCCACATCTCTACAAATGACCTTACTTTGTTCCTTTTTATGGCTGAGTAATATTCCATTGTATATATGTACCACATTTTCTTTATCAATTTGTCTGTTGATGGGCATTTAGGTTGCTTCCATGACCTGGCTATTGTAAATAGTGCTGCAAGGAACATTGGGGTGCATGTGTCTTCTTGAATTATGGTTCTCTCTGGCTATATGCCCAGTAGTGGGATTGCTGTGTCATATGGTAATTTTATTTTTAGTTCTTTAAGGAACCTCCATACTGTTCTCCATAGTGGCTGTATCAATTTACATTTCCACCAACATTGCAAGAGGGTTCCCTTTTCTACACATCCTCTCCAGCATTTGTTGTTTATAGATTTTCTGATGATGCCCATTCTAATTGGTGTGAGGTGATACCTCATTGTAGTTTTGATTTGCATTTCTGTAATAATTAGTGATGTTGAGCAGCTTTTCATGTGCTTCTTGGCCATCTGTATGTCTTCTTTGGAGAAATGTCTATTTAGGTCTTCTGCCCATTTTTGGATTGGGTGGTTTGTTTTTTTAATATTGAGCTGCACGAGCTGTTTATATAATTTGGAGACTAATACTTTGCCTGATGATTCATTTGCAAATATTTTCTCCCATTCTAAGGGTTGTCTTTTCTTCTTGTTTATGGTTTTGTTTGCTGTGCAAAAGCTTTGAAGTTTCATTAGGTCCCATTTGTTTATTTTTGTTTTTATTTCCATTACTCTAGGAGATGGGTCAAAAAGGATCTTGCTGTGATTTATGTCAAAGAGTGTTCTTCCTATGTTTTCCTCTAAGAATTTTATAGTGCCTGGTCTTACATTTAGGTCTCTAATCCATTTTGAGTTTATTTTTGTGTATGGTGTTAGGGAGTGTTCGAATTTCATTCTTTTACATGTAGCTGTCCAGTTTTCTCAGCACCACTTATTGAAGAGACTTTCTTCTCTCCACTGTATATCCTTGCCTCCTTTGTCATAGATTAATTGACCATAGGTGCCTGAGTTTATCTCTTGGTTTTCTATCTTGTTCCATTGTTTCTGTTTTTGTGCCAGTACCATATTGTCTTGATTACTGTACTATAGTCTGAAATAAGGGAGCCTGATTCCTCCAGCTCTGTGTTTTTTCCTAAAGACTACTTTGGCTATTCAGGGTCTTTTGTGTCTCCATACAAATTGTAAGATTTTTTGTTCTAGTTCTGTAAAAAATGCCATTGATAATTTGATAGGGATTGCATTGAAGCTGTAGATTGCTTTGAGTAATATAGTCATTTTCACAATATTGATTCTTCCAATCCAAGAACATGGTATATCTCTCCATCTGTTGGTATGATCTTTAATTTCTTTCATCAGTGTCTTATAATTTTCTGCATACAGGTCTTTTGTCTCCCTAGGTAGGTTTACTCCTAGGTATTTTATTCTTTTTATTGCAGAGGCAAATGGGAGTGTTTCCTTAATTTCTCTTTCAGGTTTTTCATCATTAGGGTATAGAAATGCAAGAGAATTCTGTGCATTAATTTTGTATTCTGCAACTTTACCACATTCATTGATTAGCTCTGGTAGTTTTCTGGTGACATCTTTAGTATTCTCTATATGTGGTATCATGTCATATGCAAACGGTGACAGTTTTATTAATTCTTTTCCGATATGGATTACTTTTATTTATTTTTCTTCTCTGATTGCCATGGCTAGGACTTCCAAAGCTATGTTGAATAATAGTGGTGAGAATGAACATCCTTGTCTTGTTCATTACCTTAGAGGAAATGCTTTCAGATTTTCACCATTGAGAATGATGTTTACTGTGGGTTTGTCATATATTTCCTATATTATGTTGAGGTAGGTTCCCTCTATGCTCACTTTCTGGAGAGTTTTTAACATAAATGGGTGTTGAATTTTTTCAAAAGCTTTTTCTGCATCTATTGAGATGATGATATGGGATTTATTCTTCAATTTGTTAATATGCTGCATCACATTGATTGATTTGTGTATATTGAAGGATCCTTGCATCTTTGGAATAAATACCAATTGATCATGGTGTATGATCCTTTAAAGGTGTTGTTGGATGCTGTTTGCTAATATTTTTGCATATATATGTATATATATATATATAGCGGTATGTGGGCCTGTCACTGTTGTGGCCTCTTCCATTGCGGAGCACACGCTCCAGACACGCAGGCTCAGTGGCCATGGCTCACGGTCCTAGTTTCTCCATGGCATGTGGGATCTTCCAGGACCAGGGCATGAACCCATGTCCCCTGCAACGGCAGGTGGACTCTCAACCACTGCGCCACCAGGGAAGCCCTGCATCTATATTAATGAGTGATACTGGTCTCTAATTTTGCTTTTTTGTAGAATCTTTGTCTGGTTTTGGTATCAGGGTGATTGTGGCCTCATAGCATGAGTTTGAGAGTTTTCCTTCCTCTGCAATTTTTTGGAAGAGTTTGAGAAGGATGGGTGTTAGCTCTTCTCTAAATGTTTGATAGAATTCACCTATGAAGCCATCTGGTCCTGGACTTTTGTTTGTTGGAAGATTTATAATCACAGTTTCAATTTCAGTGCTTGTGATTGGTCTGTTCATATTTTCTATTTCTTCCTGGTTCAGTCTTGGAAGGTTATACCTTTCTAAGAATTTGTCCATTTCTTCCAGGTTGTCCATTTTATTAGCATAGAGTTGCTTGTAGTTGTCTCTTAGAATACTTTGTATTCCTGTTGTGTCTGTTGTAACTTCTCCTTTTTCATTTCTAATTTATTGATTTGAGTCCTCTCCCTCTTTTTCTTGATGACTCTGGCTAATGGTTTATCAATTTCGCTTATCTTCTAAAAAACCCAGCTTTTTGTTTTATTGATCTTTGGTATTGTTTCTATTTCATTTATTCCTGCTCCTATCTTTATGATTTATTTCCTTCTGCTAACTTTGGGTTTTGTTTGTTCTTCTTTCCCTAGTTCTTTTAGGTGTAATGTTAGATTGTTTATTTGAGATTTTTCATGTTTCTTGAGGTACGCTTGGATAGCTATAAACTTCCCTCTTATAACTGCTTTTGCTGCATCCCATAGGGTTTGGATCATCATGTTTTCTTTTTTATTTTGTGGTACGCGGGCCTCTCACTGTTGTGGCCTCTCCCATTGCAGAGCACAGTCTCCGGATGTGCAGGCTCAGTGGCCAGGGCTCACGGGCCTAGCCACTCCGCGGCATGTGGGATCTTCCTGACCGGGGCACGAACCCATGTCCCCTGCATTGGTAGGTGGACTCCCAACCACTGCACCACCAGGGAAGGCCTATCATTATGTTTTCACTATCATTTTTCACTAGGTACTTTTTGATTTCCTCTTTGATTTCTTCAGTGATTTCTTGGTTATTTAGTAACGTATTGTTTAGCCTCCATGTGATTGTGTTTTTTCCTTTTTTTGCCCTCTAATTGATTTCTAATCTCATAGCATTGTGGTCAGAAGAGATGGTTGATATGATTTCAATTTTCTTAAATTTACTGAGGCTTGATTTGTGACCCAGGATGTGATCTAACCTGGAGAATGTTCTGTGCACACTTGAGAAGAAAGTGTAATATGCAGTTATTGGATGGAATGTCCTATACATATCAATTAAATCTATCTGGTCTATTGTGTCACTTAAAGCTTGTGTTTCCTTTTAAATTTCTGTTTGGATGATCTGTCCATTGTTGTCAGTGAGGTGTTAAAGTCCCCCACTATTATTGTGTTACTCTCAATTTCCTCTTTTATAGCTTTTAGCAGTTGCCTGATGTATTGAGGTGCTCCTATGATGGGTGAATATATATTTATAATTGTTATATCTTCTTCTTGGATTGATCCCTTGATCATTACACAGTGTCCTTCCTTGTCTCTTATAATATTCTTCATTTTAAAATCTATTTTATCTGATATGCATATTGCTACTCCAGGTTTCTTTTGATTTCCATTTGCATGGAATATCTTTTTCCATCCCCTCACTTTCAGTCTGTATGTGTCCCGAGGTCTGAAGTGGATCTCTTGTAGACAGCATATATATGGGCCTTGTTTTTGTACCCATTCAGCCAGTCTATACCTTTTGGTTGGAGCATTAATCCATACACCTTTAAGGTAATTATCTATATGTATGTTACTATTACCATTTTCTTAATTGTTTAGGGTTTGTTTTCGTAGGTCCTTGTCTTCTCTTCTGTTTTCCACTTAGAGATGATCCTTTAGCATTTTTTTTAGAGCTGGTTTGGTGGTGCTGAATTCTCTTAGCTTTTGCTTGTCTGTAAAGAATTAAACAATTCTAAATTGATTATTGATTTCTCCATTGAATCTGAATGCGATCCTTGCTTGGTAGAATAATCTTGGTTTATCATGTCACTTGGTTTATTATGCCACTCCCTTCTGGCTTGTAGAGTTCATGCTGAGAAATTAGCTGTTAACCTTATGGGTGTTCCCTTGTGTGTTATTGGTCATTTTTCCCTTGCTGCTTTCAATAATTTTTCTTTGTCTTTAATTTTTGCCAATTTGATTCCTATGTGTCTCGGCATGTTTCTCATTGGGTTTATCCTATGCACTTCCTGGACTTGGGTGGCTATTTCCTTTCCCATGTTAGG
Organism: Orcinus orca; assembly: GCF_937001465.1. Lineage (NCBI taxonomy): Eukaryota > Metazoa > Chordata > Mammalia > Artiodactyla > Delphinidae > Orcinus > Orcinus orca. The sequence continues at coordinate 13,402,440 of NC_064565.1, read as the reverse complement.
GAAATTTTCGACTATAATTTCTTCAAATATTTTCTTGGGTCCTTTCTCTCTCTCTGTTCTCCTTCTGGGACACCTATAATGTGAATGTTGTTGTGTTTAATGTTGTCCCAGAGGTCTCTTAGGCTATCTTCATTTCTTTTCTTTCTTTTTTCCTTATTCTGTTCCACAGCAGTGAATTCCACCATTCTGTCTTCCAGGTCTTTTACCCATTCTCCTGCCTCAGTTATTCTGCTATTGATTCCTTGTCGTGTATTTTTCTTTTCAGTTATTGTATTGTTCATCTCTGTTTGTTCTTTAATTCTTCTAGATCTTTATTAACCATTTCTTGCATCTTCTTGATCTTTGCCTCCATTCTTTTTCCGAGGTCCTGAATCATCTTCACTATCAATATTCTGATTTCTTTTTCTGGAACATTGCCTTTCTCCATTTCATTTACTTGTTTTTCTGAGGTTTTACCTTGTTCCTTCATTTGGTATATAACCCGCTGCCTTCTCATTTTGTCTCTCTGTGAACGTGGTTTTTGTTCCACAGCCTGCAGTATTATAGTTCTTCTTGCTTCTGCTGTCTGCCTTCTACTTTATTTCCTTTTATTTTCCTTTTTTCTTTATTTTTTCTCCCTTTTTTTCTTAGTCATGTGACTGACAGGGTCTTGGTGCTCCAGCCGGGTGTCAGGCCTGTGTCTCTGAGGTGGGAGAGCTGAGTTCAAGGCATTGGTCCATCAGACACCTCCTAGATCCACATAATATCAAATGGCTAAAGGTTTCCCAGAGATCTCCATCTCAATGCTAAGGCCCAGCTCCACTCAACAACCAGCAAGCTACAGTGATTGCACCTTATTCCAAACAACTAACAAGACAGGAACACAACCCCACCCATTAGCAGAGAGGATTCCCAAAATCATAAGGTCACAGACACCCCAAAGCCCACCACTGGATATGGTCTTGCCCACCAGAAAAACAAGAGCCAGCATCATCAACCAGAACACAGGCGCCAGTCCCCTCCACTAGGAACCTTACACAACACACTTCACCAATCTTAGCCACTGGGGGAAGACACCAAAAACAACAGGAACAATGAACCTGCAGCCTGTGAAAAGGAGATGCCAAACACAGAAATTTAAGCAAAATGAGAAGACAGAGAAACACACAGCAGATGAAGGAGGAAAGTAAAAACCCACCAGACCAAACAAATGAAGAGGAAATAGGCAGTCTAACTGAAAAACATTTCAGAGTAATGATAATAAAGATGATCCAAAATCTTGGAAATAGAATGGAGAAAATTCAAGAAAGTTATAACTAGGACCTAGAAGAACTAAAGAGCAAACACGCAATGTTGAACAAAACAATAAATGAAATTAAAATTCTCTAGAAGGAAACAATAGCAGAATAACTCCAGCAGAAGGACAGGATTAGTGACCTGGGTGATAAAATACAGGAAATAAGTACTGCAGAGCAGAATAAAAAAAAAAAAAAAAAGAATGAAAAGAATTGAGGATAGACTTAGGGACCTCTGGGACAACATTAAATGCACCAACACTCGAACTATAGGGGTGCAAGAATAAGAAGAGAAAAAGAAAGTGACTGAGAAACTATGTGAAGAGATTATAGTTGAAAACTTTCCTAATATGGGAAAGGAAATAGTCAACCAAGTTTAGGAAGTGCAGAGAGTCCCATACAGGATAAATCCAAGGAGAAACATGCCAAGACATATTTTAATCAAACTATCAAAAATTAAATACAAAGAAAAAATATTAAAAGGAGGAATGGAAAAACAACAAATAACATAACAAGGGAATCCCCATAAGATTAACAGCTGATCATTCAGTAGAAACTCTGTAAGCCAGAAGGGAGAGGCAGGACATATTTAAAGTGATGAAAAGGTAAAACCTACAACCAACATTACTGTACCGAACAAGGATCTAATTCAGATTCGATGGAGAAATTAAAATCTTTACAGACAAGCAAAATGTACAAGAATTCAGCACTATAAAACCAACTTTACAACAAATGCTAAAGGAGCATCTCTAGGCAGGAAACACAAGAGAAGGAAAAGACCTACAATAACAAACCAAAAACAATTAAGAAAATGGTAACAGGAATATACATATTGATAATTATCTTACATGTTAATGGATTAAAGGCTCCCACCAAAAGACATAGACTTGCTGAATGGATCCACAAACAAGACCCATATATATGCTGTCCACAACAGACCCACTTCAGACTAGGGACACATGAAGACTAAAATGAGCTGATGGGAAAAGATATTCCATTCAAATGGAAATCAAAAAAAGTTGGAGCAGTAATTCTCATATCAGACAAAATCGTTTTTAAAATAAAGACTATTACAAGAGACAAAGAAGGACACTACATAATGATCAAGGGATCAATCCAAGAAGATATAGAAATTTAAAATATTTATGCACCCAACATAGGAGCACCTAAACACATAAGGCAAATGTTAACAGCCATAAAAGGGGAAATCGACAGTAACACAGTCATACTAGGGGATTTAAACACCACACTTTCACCAATAGACAGATCATCCAAGATGAAAAAAAAAAATAAGGAAACACAAGCATTAAATGACAGATTAAAGAAGATGGACTTAATTGATATTTATAGAATATTCCATCCAAAAACAGTAGAATACTCTTTCTTCTCAAGGGTGCATGGAACATTTTCCAGGATAGATTATATCTTGGGTCACAAATCAAGCCTTGGTAAATTTTAGAGAATTGAAATCACATCAAGTATCTTTTCCGACCACAAAGTTATGAGACTAGATATCAATTACAGGAAAAAAGCTGTAAAAAATACAAACACATGGAGGCTAAACAGTACACTACTTAATAACCAAGAGATCACTGAAGAAATCAAAAACTACCTAGAAACAAATGACAGTGAAAACACGATGACCCAAAACCTATGGGATGCAGCAAAAGCAGTTCTAAGTGGGAAGTTTATAACAATACCATACTACCTCAAGAAACAAGAAACCTCTCTAATAGACAGCCTAAACTTACACCTAAATCAATTAGAGAAAGACGAACAAAAAACCTCAAAGTTAGCAGAAGGATCAGAAATAAATGAAAAAGAAATGAAGCAAAGATAGCAAAGATCAATAAAACTAAAAGCTGTTTTTTTGAGAAGATAAAGAAAATGATATACCATTAGTCAGACTCATGAAGAAAAAAAGGGAGAAGACTCAAATCAATAGAATTAGAAATGAAAAAGGAGAGGTAATAACTGACCCTGCAGAAATTCAAAGGATCATGAGAGATTACTACAGTCAACTGTATGCCAATAAAATAGACAACCTGGAAGAAATGGACACATTCTTAGAAAAGCACAACCTTCCAAGACTGAACCAGGAAGAAATAGAAAATGTAAATGGAGCAATCACAAGCACTGAAATTGAGACTGTGATTAAAAATCTTCCAACAAACAAAAGCCCAGGCCCAGATGGCTTCACAGGCAAATTCTATCAAGCATTCAGAAAAGAGCTAACACCTATCCTTCTCAAACTCATCCAAAATGTAGCAGAGGGAGAAATACTCCCAAACTCCTTCTACAAGGCCACAATCACCCTGATACCGAAAGCAGAGAAAGATGTCAGAAAGGTAGAAAACTACTGGCCAATATCACTGATGAACATAGATGCAAATATCCTCAACAAAATACTAGCAAACAGAATCCAACAGCACTTTTAAAGGATGATACAACAAGATCAAGTGGGGTTTATCCCAGGAATGCAAGGATTCTTCAGTATACACAAATCAATCAATATGATAAACTATATTAACCTACTAAAGGATAAAAACCATTTGATTATCTCAATAGAAGCAGAAAAAGCTTTTGACAAAATTCAACACGCATTTATGATAAAAACACTCCAGAAAGTAGGCATACAGGGAACTTACCTCAACATAATAAAGGCCATATATGACAAACTTACAGCCAACATCATTCTCAATGGTGAAAAACTGAACCCTCTTCCTCTAAGATCAGGAGCAAGAGAAGGTTCTCCACTCTTACCACTATTATTCAACATAGTTTTGGTCACAGCAATCAGAGAAGAAAAAGAATTAAAAGGAATCTATAATGGAAAAGAAGAAATAAAACTGTCACTTGCTGCAGTTGATATGATACTATACATAGATAATCCTAAAGGTGCTACCAGAAAAATACTAGAGCTAATCAATGAATTTGGTAAAGCAGCAGGAATCTCTTTCATTCCTATACACTAATGATGAAAACTCTGAAAGAGAAATTAAGGAGACACTCCCATTTATCACTGCAAAAAAACAAATAAAATACCTAGTAATAAACCTACCTAAGGAGAGAAAAACCTGGATGAAGAAAACTATAAGACACTGATGAAAGAAATTAAAGATGAAACAAACAGATGGAGAGATATACCATGTTCTTTTATTGGAAGAATCAACATTGTGAAAATGACTATACTACACAAAGCAATCTACAGATTCAATGCAATCCCTATCAAACTACCAAAGGAACTTTTCACAGAACAAGAATAAAATAATTTCACAATTTGTATGGAAGTACAAAAGACCCCCAATAGCCAAAGCAATCTTGAGAAAGAAAAATGGAGCTGGAGGGATCAGGCTCCCAGACTTCAGACAATACTACAGTAATCAAGACAGTATGGTACTGGCACAAAAACAAATTGTAGATCAATGGAACAGGGTAGAAAACCCAGAGATAAAGCCACACACACATGATCACCTTATTTTTGATAAAGGAGGCAAGAATATACAATGGAGAAAAGACAGGCTCTTCAATAAGTGGTGCTGGGAAAACTGGACAGCTACATGTATAGGAATGAAATTAGAACACTACGTAAGACCATGCACACAAATAAAATCAAAATTGATTAAAGGCTTAAATGTAAGGCCGGACACTATAAAACTCTTAGAGGAAAACATAGGCAGAACACTTTATGACATAAATCACAGCAAGATCCTTTTTGACCCACCTCCTAGAGAAATGGAAAGAAAACCAAAATTAAACAAACATGGCCTAGTGAAACTTAAAAGCTTTTGTACAGCAAAGGAAACCATAAACAAAATGAAAAGACAACCCTCAGAATGGGAGAAAATATTTGCAAATGAAGCAACTGACAGAAGATCATTCTCCAAATTTACAAACAACTCATGCCATTCAATATCAAAAGAAAAACCACACCCCAATCCAAAAATGGACAGAAGGCCTAAGTAGACATTTCTCCAAAGAAGATATTGCCAACAAATACATGAAAGGATGCTCAACATCACTAATCATTAGAGAAATGCACATCAAAACTACAATGAGGCATCAAGTCAAACCAGCCAGAATGGCTATCATCACAATATCTACAAACAATAAATACTGGAAGGGGTGTGGAGAAAAGGGAACCCTCTTGCACTGTTGGTGGGAATGTAAATTGATACAGCCACTAAGGAGAACAGTGTGGAGGTTCCTTAAAGAACTAAAAGTAGAACTACCATATGACCCAGCAATCCTACTACTGGGCATGTACCCTGAGAAAACCATAATTTGAAAAGAGTCATGTACCACAATGTTCATTTCAGCTCTCTTTACAATAGCCAGGACATGGGAGCAACCTATGTGTCCACTGACAGAAGAATGGATAAAGAAGATGTGGCACATATATACCATGGAATGTTACAGAAAGATAAATACCATATGCTAACAGATATATATGGAATCTAAAAAAGAAAGAAAGAAAGAAAGAAATGGTTCTGAACCTAGGAGCAGGACAGGAGTAAAGACACAGAGGTAGGGAATGGACTTGAGGACATGGGGATTGGGAATGGTAAGCTGGGACGAAGTGAAAGAGTGACATGGACATATATACACTACCAAATGTAAAATAGATAGGTAGTGGGAAGCAGCCGCATAGCACAGGGTGATCAGCTCGGTGCTTTGTGACCTAGAGGGGTGGTATAGGGAGGGTGGAAGGGAGATGCAAGAGGGAGGAGATATGGGGATATATGTATATGTATAGCTAGTTCACTTTGTTATAAAGCAGAAACTAACACACCATTGTAAAGCAATTATACTCCAATAAAGATGTTAAAAAAAAAAAAAGAACAACAAAAAAAAAAAACAAGGAAATGATGCTACTGTTTCATTAAATTACTTTCATGTGGAACCTAAATGTTGGCCATGCCATAAACTCTCATCTTCCCACAACAATAAAGATTTCTTATTAATTTATCATTAAGATAAATCTTGAACTTTTTCTTTCTCTCAATCCTACTCAGATTTTCATAGGTCTCACCTGGATCCCTAAAATTGCCTTCTATCTGCTACCCTGCCTCAAATATTGTTCCTTATAAAGAATACATGTCGCAGCAAGGGTGATTTATCTGAAACACTAAGGCAGCTGTTTTCTTCAATTGCTGGTAGCCAACATGCCTTTAATGCCTCCAGTTCCATGTATACACAGAGTTGATATTTCCTTATGCTTCCTATGGCAGGTCATATTTCTATTCTCATGCTGTTTCTTCTGTGTGCAATATATCCTTCACAACCACCATACTCTCTTCTCTTCTTTCTTTTCCTGCTAAACATCCCATTCTCTTTTCCTGGATAAATCTTATTAAGTAATCAGGACCCAGCTAAGATTCATTATCTAGAAGCTCCTGTGACCTCCATTCTGTATTATCTCTCAGGTCTAGGAGTTTACAGACTAAAGTTGCTGACCCCTGAGCACATCATGCTGCTCTTTATCAGAGCATTGCCATGTTATATGGAAACCTTGTTCCTATATGGCCATATCTCCTTCAATTCAACAACATTCACAGAGGCTTATCTGAGGCTTTGCATGTATAGTGTTTGTCTGGCATAAAGTGGGATTCACTGTGTGTTTGTTGAATTGAGTTGTAACTTTCATTGAACTTCAATGAGTTATCAAGCAGAAAATTCAACATCTGCTTCTTATCAAGATTCTAAAATGTAAAATGCCATTTTAAAGCAATCTTGTCTCCAGAAAATGCTTAACTCTTCCTCCTTCTAATAGAGTGGATGTCACTCCCTCCTACATTACCTTTATACCTGTACCTCAGCTATCACAAAAAAATAATATTGCATATTAACTCATATACAATAATAATTGCATTTTAACTCATAATGGGAACTCATATGTTCCCATTACTATATTCATATTGGGTATGATGAGAGGAACTATTTTTTATCCATTCCTACAGATGCATGATTTAGCAGTATATTATACACTACTCAAATTGTTTAAATTGCTAGTCATTTTAACTCTGCTAGTAGGAGACATTTCAAGAAGACATGAGGTAGCATAATCCACTGGGTTCTTCACTAGTCTCGGATTTCACATTTAATTTCTGGCTTTCATTAAGTTGATTCCCTAGAAGAATTTGTTTGGAGATTACCTCCCAAATAGAATTGTTATAAAATGACATAAGGCCATAAATTGAAAATTTGTGTTGCATGCCAAAAGTTCTATTAAAATGTAAAATTCTGAGTGGGATCACACTAAATTTTATCACCATTATTGCCATCATGGTCAGTATCGTATTCTATTTAAACAGCTGTATTGAGTTGGTTGCCTAGTGCTTCTGTGAAATGTCTTTGAGAATGTGAATAGGAGGTTGTATAGCAACACAAGCAGAAACTGATTGGAACTCCATCATTTGGAAAGATATCTGTTATTTTCCTCCATTGCTTTGCTTTATTCCCTGAGTGCTTGTCTAATTCCCTTTTCAGTCTAGGAGTACAGCTTTTGCAGCCTCAGAGATCCCTTTGAATGAGAAACTTGGCTTGGGATAAACTAGACCTGAACCTACACAGTAGGGTGGGGTCAGACCACAAATTAACTGCACTCCAGTGAGTGCTGTGAATTTGAGGAGTTATTTCCCAGGCATCTGAATTAAGGATTAGGCACTAGGTTGGCTGGGACTTTGAATCTCATCTCTGTTACTACATTTCTCTTTTCTCTCATTCTATCAACTTGAAGCTAAAACCTTGAGGTTAAATTTATCATTTTTCACCTCAGAGTAGACACTCCTTGAATTTCTAGTGTGAAGTTTATAAGCCTTTATACAGTTCACTGGTCCCTTACTGTAGATTTTTCTTGCCTCTGTGATTCACCCCATTACAGTTAATATTTCTATCCCCAAACAAAAAAATATGGAAGTGCCACAAAACCTCTCTTGACATTTACAGTTTCCAAATAAACAAATCTATTAAGACTCTCATCATGTTTTTTATTTATAAACATAATTTATCTAGTCTGGATTTTCTCTTGGTTGCTGCTGTATCTTCACTGTTTCCCTAGAATATATATATATATATATATATATATATATATATATAATATATATAGAATATATATGTATATATATAGAATATATATTTAATTATGGCCATATTTCTTTGAGCACTTTAAGTTCCTCCCACCTTAGAAATAAAATTTTTTCATTGAGATGCCCATCAGATAAAATATTTCCCCCCAGATATATATTTACTCAAGTTGCTTTAGAAAAGTAAATTTGTGTCATATTGTGGGCTATAAGAGATGCTGGCAGCTGTAAATCCATGTCAAGAAGCTTGCAGTTTTTTTGTGTTAAATGGTAAAATATATGCTAGAGTATCTTCTTCTAATTCGTTAGTGGATAGCCCTTTACAGTAATCCAGAATTATTGTCTTAAGGGAAATGTCACATGCAAAAGCCATGTAGCCTTTGATTGCACCCCTTTTCCAACCTCTTCAGAGCCATGGTGAGCTGGTATTCACCTTGACACTTCCTTCTGACACCTTTGTTTTTATGCTTCCTCTGACAGGATTAAAATATAAACTATTAAATATTTTTAAATCAATATGACTTCATGATCCTTTATTAAATAGTAAGGTAATATTTGTTTTCATTACTTCTTTATGTAATAACATAAATCAGAGAGGTGGAGTCAAGATGGGGGTGTGGGAAGACACCAAGTTAGCATCTCCTCACAACTAGGGCACCTGCTGGCTGCTGATAGGGGATGCTGATGCACAAGGAGATGGGAGAGAACCCCAAGTGAACTGGTAAGATGTGGGGGGACTGAGGGGGGAGAAGAAGTGGAGGCCAGACGAGATCAGGGCCCCTGAGGTCAGGGAGATCAGGAGAGGCAGGCAGGAGGGGCACTCTGGGACGAGTGGGAGAGGAGTGGAGAGTGTTTGCCCCACCCACTTGGGCCCGGTGAGACTGCTGAGTTCCCATGTGAGGTCCCCTGGCTTCTGACACCAGGGGTGGGGGGCACGCCTGGGCTCTTCTGTTCCTTGAGCCTGAGCCCCACCCCCCCACAGCCCCCAGGGCCTTTTCCAGCCCTGTGGGTCCTAAGCATAGGTCCTGCCCCCTGCCCAAACCTTGCCCTTACTTAGGGCCCACACTCCACAGCCAAGGCATTTTCCCCATTTCTTTTCCTTGTTTTTCTTTTCTTTTCTTTTCCCTCCTCCTCTTTTTCATTATTGTGGTACTATTGTACCTTCTGGTTGCTGTTTCATCTATATTTTTATTTTTATATTATTTCTAACATATCCGTTAGTTTCCTAGTGTAATTTTATTTTTTACTTTGTTATTGTTCTCTCTATCTTTTTTTTTTTTTTTTTTTTTGCTTTGCCACCCTACACAGCTTGTGGGATGTTGGTTCATGAGCTGGGTGTTGGGCCAAAGATCCTGCAATGAGAGCTCTGAGTCTGAACCACTGGACTAACAGAGAACCTCAGACTCCAGGGAATATTCATCAGAGTGAGGTCTCCCAGAGGTCCTCATCTCAACACCAACACCCAGCTCTACCCAACAGCCTACAAACACCAGTGGTGGAAACCTCAGACTAAACAACTAATAAGACAGGAACACAATCCCACTCATTAAAAAAAAAAAAAAAAAGATGGCAAAAAAATATGTCACAGATGAAAGAGCAAGGTAAAAACCTACAAGAGCAAATTAATGAAGAGGTAATAGGCAATCTACCTAAAAAAGAATTCAGAGTAATGATAGTAAAGATGGTCCAGAATCTCAAAAATAGAATGGAGGCACAGATTGAGAAAATACAAGAAATGTTTAACAAACATCCAGAAGAATGAAAAAACAAACAAACACAGATGAACAACACAATAACTGAAATTAAAAATACACTAGAAGGAATCAATAACAGAATAAATGAGGCAGAAGAACCAATAAGTAAGTTGGAAGACAAAATGGCAGAAATAATGGCCAAGGAGCAGAATAAAGAAAAAAGGATGAAAAGAATTGAAAATAATTTCAGGGACTTCTGGGACAACACTAAATGAACCAACATTTGAATTTTAGGGGTTCCAGAAGAAGAAGAGAAAAAGAAAGGGTCTGAGAAAATATTTGAACAGATTATACTTGAAAACTTCCCTAACATGGGAAAGGAAATAGTTACACAAGTCCGGGAAGCACAGAGAGTCTCATTCAGGATAAACCCCAGAAAAAACACACCAAGATACATATTAATCAAACTAACAAAAAAAAAAATTCAATGAAAACATATTAAAATCAGCAAGGGAAAAACAAAACATAATATACAAAGGAATCCCCATAAGGTTATCAGCTGATTACTCAGCAGAAACTCTGCAGGCCAGAAGTAAGTGGCAGGATATACTAAAGTGATGAAAGAAAATAATTTACAACCAAGATTACTCTACCTACCAAGGATGTCATTCAGATTTGATGGAGATATCAAAAGTTTTCAGACAAGCAAAAGCTAGGAGAATTCAGCACCACCAAACCAGCTTTACAACAAATGTCAAAGAAACTTCTGTAGGTGGGAAACACAAGAAAATAAAAAGACCCACAAAAGCAAATGCAACACAGTTAAAAAAATGGTAATAGGAACATACATATTGATAATAACCTTGAATGTAAATGGATTAAATGCCCCAACCAAAAGACACAAACTGGCTGAATGCATACAAAAACAAGACCCATATATATGCTGTCTACAAGAGACCCACTTCAGACCTAGGGACACATACAGACTGAAAGTAAAGGGATGGAAAAAGATATTCCATGCAAATGGAAATCAAAAGAAAGCTGGAGTAGCAATATTCATATCAGATAAAATAGACTTTAAAATAAGACTGTTACAAGAGCTAAGGAGGGAAACTATATAATCATCAAGGGATAAATCCAAAAAGAAGATATAACAATCATAAATATTTATGGACTCAATATAGCAACACCTCAATACATTAGGCAAATGCTAACAATCATGAAAGGAGAAATCAACAGTAACACAAAGATAGTAGGGGATATTAACACCCCACTTACATCAATGAACAGATCATCCAAACAGAAAATAACTAAGGAAACACAAGCTTTAAATGACACAATAGACCAGATAGATTTAATTGGTATTTATAGAACATTCCACCTGAAAGTGGCATAATACACTTTCTTCTCAAGTGCACACAGAATATTCTCCACGATAGATCACATCTTGGGTCACAAATCAAACTTCGGTAAATTTAAGAAGATTGAAATCATATCAAGCAACTTTTCTGACTACAACACTTTGAGATGAGAAATCAATTAGAGGAAAAAACTGTAAAAAAGTTTTGGGGGCTAAATAGTGCACTACTAAATAACCAAGAGATCACTGAAGAAATCAAAGAGGAAATCAAAAAAAATACCTAGAAACAAATGACAATGAACACACGAAGACCCAAAACCTATGGGATGCAGCAAAAGCAGTCTAAGGGGGAAGTTTATAGCAATTCAATCTCCCCTCAAGAAACAAGAAAAATCTCAAATACACAATCTAATCCTATACTTAGAAGGAAGAACAAAGAAAACACAAAGTCAGAAGAAATCATAAAGATGAGAGCAGAAATAAATGAAATAGAAATGAAGAAAACAGTAGCAAAAATCAATAAAACTAAAAGCTGCCTCTTTGAGAAGATAAACAAAATTGATAAACCCTTAGCCAGACTCATCAAGAAAAAAAGTAGAGGACTCAAATTAGAAATGAAAAAAGGAGAAGTCACAAAGGACACCGCAGAAATGCAAAGCATCATAAGAGACTACTGCAAACAACTATATGCCAATAAATGTGATAACCATGAAGAAATGGACAAATTCTTGGAAAGGTAAAATTTTCCAAGACTTAACCAGGAAGAATTAGAAAATATAAACAGACCAATCACAAGTAATGAAATTGAAACCGTAATTAAAAATCTTCTAACAGACAAATGTCCAGGACAAGATGGCTTCACAGGCGAATTCTATCAAACATTTAGAGAAGAGCTAACACTTCTCAAACTCTTCTCAAACTCTTCCAAAAAATTGCAGGGGAAGAAACACTCCCAAATTCATTCTACAAAGCCACCAACACCCTGATACCAAAACCAGACAAAGATATAACAAAAAATGAAAATTAGAGACCAATATCATTGATGAACATATATGCAAAAATCCTGAACAAAATACTAGCAAACAGAATGTAACAGCACATTAAAAGTATCATACACCATGATCAAGTGGGGTTTATCCCAGGAATGCAAGGATTGTTCAGTATACGCAAATCAATCAATGTGATAAACCATATTAACAAACTGAAAGATAAAATCTACATGACCATCTCAATAGATGCAGAAAAAGCTTTCCACAAAATTCTACACCCATTTATGATAAAAACCTTCCAGAAAGTAGACATACAGGGAACTTACATCAACATAAGAAAGGCTGTAGATGAAAAACCCACAGCCAACATCGTTCTCAATGGTGAAAAACTGAAAGCATTTCCACTAAGATCAGGAAAAAGACAAGGTTGTCCACTCTCTCCACTCTTATTAAACAAAGTTTTGGAAGTCCTAGCCATGGCAATCAGAGAAAAAGAAATAGAAGGAATACAAATTGGAAAAGAAGAGGTAAAACTGTCACTGTTTGCAGATGACATGATACTATACATAGAAAATCCTATAGATGCCACCAGAAAACTTCTAGAACTAGTCAGTGAATGGTAAGGTTGCAGGATACAAATTTAATGCACAGAAATTTCTGACATTACTATACACTGACAATGAAAAATCAGAAAAAGAATTAAAGAAACAATCCCATTTACCATCGTAACAAGAAGAATAAAATACCTAGGAATAAACCTGCTTAAGGAGGTGAAAGACTTGTACTCTTCAAACTATAAAACACTGATGAAAGGAATCAAAGATGACATAAACAGATGCAGAAATATACCATGTTCTTGGATTGGAAGTATCAATATTGTGAAAATGACTATACTACTCAAAGTAATCTACAGATTCAATGCAATCACTATCAAACTACCAATTGCATTCTTCACAGAATTAGAATAAAAAATTTTGCAATTCATATGGAAACACAAAAGACCCTGAATAGCCAAAGCAATCTTGAGGGAAAAAAAATGGAGCTAGAGGAATCAGGCTCCCTGACTTCAAATTATACCACAAACCTACAGTAATCAAGACAGTATGGTACTGGCACAAAAACAGAAATACAGATCAATGGAACAGGATAGAATGCCCAGAGATAAACCCACACACATATGATCACCTAATTTATGACAAAAGAGGCAAGAACTTACAATGAAGAAAATACAGCCTCTTCAATAAGTGGTGCTGGGAAAACTGGAAAGTTACTTGTAAAAGAATGAAATTAGAACACTACATAACACCATACATAAAAATAAATTACAAAAGGATTAAAGACCTAAAAGTAAGATTGGACACTATAGAACTCTTAGAGGAAACATAGGAAAAACACTCTTTGACATAAACCACAGCAAGTTCTTTTTTTAAACCCACTTCCTAGAGTAACAGAAATAAAAACAAAAATAAACAAATGGGACTTAATTAAACTTGAAAGCTTTTGCACAGCAAAGGAAACCATAAACAAGATGAAAAGACAACTCTCAGAATGAGAGAAAATATTTGCAAATGAAACAACAGACAAAGGATTAATCTCCAAAAGATACAAAGAGCTCATGGAGCTCAATATCAAAAAAGCAAACAATCCAATTAAAAAATGGGCAGAAGACCTAAATAGACATTTAACCAAGGAAGACATATGGATGGCCAAGAGGCACATGAAAAGATGTTCAACATCATTAATTATGAGAAATGCAAATCAAAACTACAATGAGGTATCACCTCACACTACTCAGAATTGTCATTATCAAAAAATTTAGAAACAATAAATGCTAGAAAGAGTGTGGTGAAAAGGAAACCCTCATACACTGTTGGTGGGAGTGTAAACTGATACAACCGCTATGGAATACAGTATGAAGGTTCCCTAAAAAAATGAAAGTAGAACTACCATATGACCCAGCAATCCCAATACTGGGCATATACCCTGAGAAAACCATAATTTAAAAAGAGATGTGTACCACAATTTTCATTACAGCACAATTTACAATAGCCAGGACATGGAACCAACCTAAATGTCCATCGACCGATGAATGGATAAAGAAGATGTGGCACATATATACAATAGAATATTACTCAGCCCTAAAAGGAAATGAAATTGAGTTATTTGTAGTGAGGTGGATGAACATAGAGTCTGTCATACAGAGTGACGTAAGTCAGAAAGAGAAAAACAAATATTGTATGCTAACACATATATATGGAATCTAAACAATAAAAATAAAAATGGTACTGATGAACCTAGTTGCATGGCAGGAGTAAAGATGTAGACATAGAGAATGGATTTGAGGACATGGGGTGGGAGAGGAAAGCTGAAGTAAAGTGATAGTAGCATCGACATATATACACTACCGAATGTAAAATAGCTAGTGGGAAGCAGCAGCATAGCACAAAGAGATCAGCTCGGTGCTTTGCGATGACCTTGATGGGTGGGATAGGGAGGGTGGGAGGGAGGCTCAAGAGGGAGGGGATATGGGGACATATGTATCCATATGGCTGATTCACTTTGGTGTACAACAGAAACTAACATGGTATTGTGAAGCAATTATACTCCAATAAAGATCTATTAAAAAAATAACATAAATCAATTGACTGTGGTCTTCTTAAACCCACATAAAATTGAACAGTAAATTATGACAATAGACTATGGTTTGTTTGGAAATTGTTGTCAATAAATATAATTTTCTCTGAAATCTCTAGACATTGGATTTCTTTTTTACTTCAAGGGCTGTAATGCCCTGGTGAAAAACATTTTTTTTAAAGCAGTTTTATATATATATAATCAAAAGTCTCTGAGCTTTCTGGTTGCCTGGATAGATCCTGAGGCATTCTTAACCTTTTCTTGATCACTGTTTGTGAATTTTCTCAGTTGCTATACACACCACATTCAGATCTCCAGATCTACAAGGACGTTTGGAAGCTACTCATTTTCATGAAGACAAGGCTAAGCTGGAAACCCAGTAACACACTTATTGGAAGGCAATGAGAACAATCACTTCCCAAATAATTCACAAAATATAAAAATCATAGAAGTCTATCTACAATGTGATTTAACAAATAAATGTGTTCTGCACAGGCAATCCATATGTTCTTTTTTAGGTAAAATATTTATAGACTGTGTTCTTAGAATGAAGCACATGATAAGGATATGGTATCTCAGCTTCTGAGGGTTTAAAAATCTGTTGAGAAAGACATGATTTCCCTAGACAAATATTTCTTCTGCTTTTCAGAAATAAATTCTTTATAGGTGGAGATAAATCTCACCAATGGGTTTGATAAAGATCTTTTCCACACAGTCAGAATGGGCAAGTAAAACTTTACAGTAGCTGAGGCATGGATTTTATTATTGTCTCCCTCAGCTGCCTGACCCTAAAGCTCATCTTAGTTACACTCAGTTTTTGAATCTGTATAATGGATACATTGTATGGGTCACAGCTTAAGAGATTAGTTTTTTTGCCTCGATTGTAGTCAATAGGTTTTTCCATCTAGGAATGTCCTATAAAATAGTATCACTTCCAGCAAATAAATATACAATGGCCAAGAAAAGAATTTCATACATACAAGCTTTGCATCCTCAGCACATGAATTTCTAGATGAATCATCTCTCAATCTTTTATCTGTTTACACATGAAATGCTGTCTAGATTGAGGACCCCCTACTATTAATGACATTTGTTCCTGAATGGTGGAATTTGGAGACCATGTATCGATATTTTTTTCCATGTTCTTATTTGAACTTTCTTGTTTTATTTTTTCAGTGGAGGTGGTAAATATATTTTCTCCTTGCAGTGCCAAAAAGGAGGGGGAAATTCTTCCAGATGTCCCAAGAATTGTATTCTTTTTGTTTATTGTTTTTAAAAAGATGTATTCAGAATTCTGTCTCACTCTCTTAATAATCTAGCAGTTATAGAACTCTTGTGTGCTTGTGTATTGAGTTATTGTTGTTGTTTTTTGTTTGTTTGTTTTAATTAAACAAAGAAATAAAAAACCCTGAGTATTTTTGTGGTCCTCAGAAAAAGAACTACTTCTCTGTGTACTGGGTTGATGCTAATTTGTTGCAAAGATCTGATCATGTATGCTACTGCTGTACCCCCCACCCATGGTGGACTTTACAAATTAAGTACAAACAGAGTCAGACTCCATCTTAGCACAGAGCTTCAGGTACAAACTGCAAATCTGACTGATGGCAGTCAAGGTAATGCTTACTTATCAACACAAATTTACAAAACCAAAAACAAAACCCCTGGCATGGCACATGAGCCCTCCACAATCGGGCCCCTGCCTACAGTGCTAAGTTCTTCTCTGATCACAGTCCTTCATTTTAACCATGCCGGAAAACTCTACCAAACTACCTTGTTTTCTCACTCTGTACCACTACTGCACATGTTCTTTCCTTTCTGTGCTTTGTCCTTCTGGCAACTTTTGCCCAATAAGTGAATTCGTGTTCATCTTTTTTTCAGCTCTCATGTCAACTCTTTCATAAAACCATAGTGACTTTCCAGGCAGAGTCAAATCCTTTCTTCTTGTTTTATCCCAATGGCTGAGTATGTGCCTCATTTTTAACATCTATCTCTCTGTTATACTTTTGTTTGTTTTCTGCCCCAGATTGTGAAGCACTACAGTCATAGTTGGGTTATATTCTTCTTGGGGTTCCTAGTGCTTAACAAAATTCCTGGAATCAAATAGATATCATAAATGAATGACTAGGTAAGTTAATGATCAAATTTTACTCTCTGAAATCTAAATATTAAAAACATTCTGGAAAAAGGGAAAGTATCTGAACTAAAACCTGTTAGGATAAGCTAAATAATGCTGCAGTAACAAAGAACTCCAAATCTCAGAGCTTTCCTTTCCACTCCTGTCAAGTCTGCCCTGGGTTGTAGCAGCTCTCTGGATCATTCATCTTCTCAGAGGTCCAGGCAGATAGTAACTCTGTCACCCTGTAACTTCACCATCTGGGACCTGTGGTCTCCTCAGTTGATGTGACATGGGAAAATAGTGTATAAAGATACCTATGGTCTAGAGAATTCTTGCATCTAGAAATGATATAGCACAAGCCCACTCAACCCCATAAGCTGGAATTAGTCACATGGCTACACCAAACTACTAGAAGGAGGGGAAGTGTAATATTTTCTCAGCCCAGAAGGAGAGGATAATCACAAGTGGGTGAGTACTCTTAGCACTTAACATCAGTATAGACATAAAACAATTGTGATTCTCTTAATTTGGGATATGAACACAGATAGATATGAATATAAACAGAAACTACACTGCTATGAATCCATTGTGAGCCAACAGTCTGCCCTGTTGGATACCAACTGTTTTGTGTAAGGGGAAAGATTGTTTGGGGATCTTGTTAAATAATAGGACATCCACATTTGCATAGAATGAGGAAAAAAATGAAGAAATACAGATATTGCCTGTGGAAATGGTTTATTGGGGTGATTTAGCTTAGGGAAAAGGTGAGTGAGTACAACACTTTAACTATCTTCGTATTCCTAATGTTGTTTCATGTGAATGGACTTGGTGCATCTGATAGGAGTAAGCAAAGGCTATGTGAAAGAGTTCATCATTTCTGCAAGTGTTGTACAAGAGAAGATATACAAGAGAAGTTATAACATCTGTTTAGAGATTCATCAATTTTTCTGATTCAGATGTAGTGTAGTATTGTGGAAAGAGTGCTGAGTTAAGTCTTCAAGTTTCTAGACATGGTTCTGTCAGAAAATGCCTGAACCATCTCTTATAAGTTACCCAAGCACTCTGTGCCTCAATTTATTTATCTATAAAAGGCAGGAAAATCAAAGACATGAGTTCTCAGGTGTCTACCAGCTCCAAAAGTTTGTAACTGTTGTAGGTCATGTATTCATTCATAGAATCCTCTTCTTTAGGTCAGGTACAATAGTTTAGTTTCAAATATTCAACAAAATCACTTCCTGGATTTAGTCCAACATCACTTTTCACCTGCTTCCTCTTCTGTGTTTCATGCTGCCTTTTTCCAGTTGTACTTTCTTCCTTTAAAAGATAACCAGGTGTTGAACATGCTTGTTAAAATCATTAGTTCCCAGTTGAAAATTTCTCTTTGGTGCAATCAGAATATATGAAAGGAGATTTAAATAGGAAGAAATTGAATGAGTGCAGCTGTCAAATAATGTGTTTGGGACATGAAATTCTGGCTTATTTATGGAATCTTCCAGAGTTACAGCCAAGGAATAAAAAGGTCTACCTTCAACATGCCTTGATAAAAAAAAAAAATCCAAAAAAAATAAGATAGAAATTATTTAGCTCTGATTTTATATAATTTTTTCAAAATACCAAATTGATTTATTTCATACAAGGCCACTTGAAATTCAAGTGATAGTAATAGAGCTCTTTTCATATATTCCAGTAGCCTCTAGTAACTTAACTTATGAAGACAGGACAATTTACATTGCCACGGAAACTTGTAGAGGATTTTCTACTTTCTTATTACAATTTATAAGGTTTTCTTTAATATATATATTGGTCCTTGGAAAGAAGACAGAAATCCAGAACTTCAAGAAAACAGTTTAAAATTTATTTTCACCTAAGGTCCAGAATTTGTCTGTGTAGCTTTGCCTTATACAAGTGTAATTGTTGGAATTGGAACTTGTATTTTTTGGAGTATTATCAGGATGTAGGGACAGCCAGGGGCAATGCTTAGAGATCTAAAGGGCCAGGTTAAAGTCCACGGAAAAGTGGCACGTGTGCTTCTGAGGACATGGAGTGACCATGTAGCCTTCATTCTGATTGTTCTGGTCATGTATTTTAGTCAGGTTGAGCTGTTATTAAAAAAAAAAAACACCATAGACTGGGGAGACTTAAAAAAAACATATTTCTCACCATTCTGAAACTGGGAAGTCCAAGATCAAGGTGCCAGCAGTTTGGGTTCCTGGTGGGAACCAGCTTCAGGGTTTGCAGATGGTCACCTTTTCACTGCATGCTCATGTGGCTTGTCTTTTCTTATAAGAGCACTAATGCCGCTCATGAGGACTTCACCCTCTAGACCTAATCACCTCCCAAAGGCCCCACCTTCTAATACCATCACATTACGAGTTAGACTTCAACATATGAATCTTGGAGGAACACAATCATTCCATCTACAGTGTTGTGGTTAGCCACAAAAATGTTCTGTTTTCTCTCAGACAGGCCAGAAACCCAAGGTATCAATTCAAAGGGCTCTTTCAGAGTCTCTCAAGTTTTTACACTTTATAAATCATTTTCACCTCTTTTTTTTTTCTTTTGCTGTCCTGCTGCTCAGAGTTCCCTTTGTTGAAATGCAGTTCACTACCTAGAAGAGGCTACCCAAATTTTAGCTCTCTAAAGATGTTGTAAAAGATTGTGTCATACAGCAGAATGTAAAAGAGCTTTGTGAAAAGAAAAATTAGGATTTGGATATCAGTCTTTCCAGTTACAAGTTGTATCACGTTAGATGTTAATTTTTCTGAACTCCCTTCGCTCACTTTGCGAAGTTACTGTAAGGATATGTTGTTTCAGTTTTAGGATGACTGTGTCCAGCTTTGAGGTGAATCATTATTGGTCCAGGCCAATCCTATCAGTCCTAGTAACAGGCTTAACAGTAAGCATGCAACCCCTTCTGGACAATGAAGTGTAAGGTGAGTCTGCTGACAAGCTTCAGGGAAAGGATTTTACTCCGGGATAAAAAGGACCTAACAGGGCTTGGAAACAATCTTTCCTCATGCAAAGCTGTTAAGAGAACATGTGAGGCAGGTATTGGCTGCAGCCACCTTGAGGACAAAGACAACCAGCCTAGAAACAAACGGCAGGCACACTGATGGCTGCTCAGATGGATGGGGCTCCTAGGTTCCTAACGACACTGCTTCTTTGCTGAGCCAGTCCCAGGAGGGCCGACTTTAGAGGTTTTGTTAAGTACACGGACAGGACTTTAAGTGACATCTGGCTCTAATTTGCTGCTTCTTTTTGCCAAATATGCCATATTAAGGCATCTACTCTTCCCAGTTTTTACCTCACTCCTTCAGTCTATCAGTGACTTGTATAGTTATGCTCAGATCTGGAGCCCGTGGCTCTTGAGATTAAAGTAGTAGCTCAGTCTTCTATCTCTCTGTCTCCCTTCTCTGATACGGAATTATTCAAATTCAACAGAGAGTCTGTGCTGTATTTAATTAAGTCACAAATCAAAAGGTATTCCAAACAGAACCATCATATCCACAAGGTGATTTTTCAAAACCTCTTATATATCTTCATCTAATTATTAATCTAAGTAATATCAGTCAATCTCTAAACCAATGGTGGTATAAGAGCAACATATTCCATCTGGCCAAACCAGATGGGCAAATGGGATGAAAGTTATGCAGATGGAAATTATGAGCTGTAGGAAAAAAAAATCCTGACTTCAATTTTTTTTTTTTCTTAAATGACAGCATAGCCACTCATCAAGGATGATATCTGTCTTCTAGCATAAGAACATTACAGTAGGGAAACCTAGTTCCCACCACTAAATTTGTTCCCAATTTTAGAGTTGTAGGACTTAAATACTACTACTACTACTATTGCTACTACTAATACAACTACTACTACTATTACTGCTACTAAAATTTTGGGATTATAGTTATCAGTATAAGTTAGATATATAAATATTTATTTAAGTTTAAGGGTATAAACATCTATGTGATTTGAGAAGTGTAAACAACTTAAATTAGATATGTTAATATCTATATATTTAAGAGCATTGAGATCCATTTAAGTAGGGATCATAGCTCTCTACATAAATTTATGGGTGTAGATATCTATATAAGTTTAGGATTGTGTACTGTTATATAAATTAGAGATGTAGACAGCTATATAATTAAAGGTATAAATATCTATGTAGGTTTGAGGTATAAACTTCTGTACAAGCTTAGGGAAATAGCTGCATAAGTGAGGACATAGATATTTATATAAGTGTTGGAATGTAGAGGTCTATGTAAATTTAGAGGCGTAGATATCTATATAAGCTTATGGGTACAGATATCTACTTAAATTAGATGTGTCAATATCTGTTTAAGCTACAATGTAGATGTCTACATAATTCCTGTTCTATTCATATAATTTATGAATCACATATTTGAGCACCAACTAATAAGATATGATATATATTTTTTAACTTTTATTACCTAACTGTACTAGGAGCCCTGATAAATCAGATTTTTTGTGAGCAGTGTACTCATTATTATTTCTTAGAAACTAAGGAAGTTTGTCTTTCCTGCACAAATCTAATTTAGTGATAGATCTAGTCTGTTACTATAGAACTTGTAATCAGAGGAATCTACGTTCAAGTCTTTTGTCTGCATTATATTAGGTAAGTAACTTGTTTTTCTAAATTTGAAAGTAATAATTGGTTAATTGTAAATCTGAAAAGAGTATGATAGGTGAGGATTTCTAGCAGATTTTGTCATGTATGCATTTTTCCCATAGACCCTTAAATTGATCAGGGTAAATATAGCCCTTGTGGAGCCTATGAGGCTCTTAATTTCTCTTGTGAAAGTCACGTATATATTTTGCAGATGGGGAGACACCTAGATGCCACAAGAGACAGAAGACAGAGAATCCCCAATAAATAAGAACAAATAGAAGTCCCTCCAACTCTTAGAAGGAAGGGGGCTAACATGGCAAAATGAGTGGACCCAAAGATTAGAACCAAAAGTCATTCTTGTTATAAATTCAAACTCCATTTGTAAATTCAAGTAATGCCCCTATGACTTAGCTACTTCATCTAAAAGGTGATGATAAATATACTAAAGTACTGAGTTAAGACTCTACTAGACTTCTGCAAGAAACTCAACCCAATATCACAGCAGGAGGAGGCATTCTTTAGCTAGACATTGGGTGTGTTGGTCTTGAGGTGAGCTGGGGGAAACAGGACACAAATACTGATGTATACTGTGTGCCACCAGTGTAAATGCTGAATCCTATATACACCATTTTATTTTGTCTTTAAAATAATGAGACATAGTAGATATTAAGTTGCCCATTTTGCAAATGAGAAAGAAAGAGTCATAGAGATTAAGTAACCAACCTAGTTTATACAGCTGGTAAGGAGAAAAAGCAGAGATAAAACTAGCCAGTCTGCCTCTAATTAAGTTCGTGTATAATACTTCAAAATCTGCACAGCAGTGTGCTTGTCCCCATGAAAAACTGTTCAGATATTTTCTTGACTACATGGATCATTTTATTCTTTGCCGAATATCTCTATTTGGAGCCAACTTCACCCAGATGTCCTAACACAAAGGCTAAACTTTCAGAGACTTGCTTTCTCATGAGGTTTCTTCCTGTTTGCTAGATATATAACTCTGTAGTCTACCTGAATAGATGCAGCAGACCTGTGACTCTCAGACTCATAATCCCAAACAGGATGCTGTGGCCTAGTAAAACAAGCTCTCACTTTCCTATCATTAAGTCCATTTATCCAACTCTCTGTTTTATGCACCAGGTTCCAGTCTTCATTTTCATCATTGTTATGATTTAGCATCTATATTACACTTTATATATATATATATATATATATATATATGTATATATATATATATATATATAAAACTTAAAATCATTGGGAGGCATTATTTTATGTTGTATACTGGCAACTATATAGTCCATTAAGGTAATGTTACAGAGAATTTGTGAAGAAATCTGATGGTGAGGAGAGATGCAAGTATGAACCATGGCCAGTCACCACAATTACCATGAGCCTTTGATCATAAGTAAATGAATGTGAAGGGTACACACTAAGAAACGCTTCGTGGAATTAAATCCTGACAATTTTCAAAAGCACAGCACAAAAATATTATAATATCTATGTAATACACAAATCCTTGAGAATAAGTAAACACAACTTGAATTGAATATTTACTCGTATGTGAAAATATATTTGAATTATTCACAGTATGACTACATAGTCCAAACAAATCTATGAATATTTATGTGTTGCCTTCTTCTGGAAACAATTTGTTGTAGACACAACCATGTACAAGGAATTTCAGGATACTCATTTCTACCTTGTTTCACTATTCCTTGAAAGGTGTCCTGAAGAAAGTGCTAAATTGAATGCTATTATTCCACAATTTTCTTTATGCCTCAAGAGACCAGGGCTATTTCTATTTTGCACATTGCTGTATCAACAAAGTCATGCTGAAACAAATGGAGGACACTCAAGAAGCATGTGTTGCATGAATGGACAGAACATTAAAAGCACAAAAGAGCTATATTTTTTTTCAAATTTTAACAATCGTAAGGAGGTTACATGTATTATTTTCCCATTCTGTGACTTGTCTCTTAATTTTCTTTTTTTTTTTTTTTCTTTTTTTTGGCCATGCTGTGCGGCATGCAGGATCTTAGTTTCCCAACAACAGATGGAACCTGGGCCCTCATCAGTGAGGGAGCGGGGTCCTAACCACTGCACCCCCAGGGAATTTCCTGTCTCTTAATTTTCTTTATTATGGATTTTGATAAGTAGACATTTTTACTTTGAAAGTCCCATTTTTCAATTTTTCCTTTATTTTTAGTTCTTTTGGGTGGAAATCTCTATATTATTCAATGTTATAAAGGAATCTCTCTATGCCTACTTTAAAAAGTATAGGTTTTAGATTTATTCCCTGATACATTTTTATTGAGCTATAATTGACATATGACATTATATTAGTTTTAGGTGTACAACAAGTGGTTTCACATTATGCATATATTGCAAAAAGATTACCACAATAAGTTTAGTTAACATCATCATTTCACAAAGTTAAAGTCTATTTATTATTTTTGTGTGTGTGATGAGAACTTTTAAGATTTGCTCTTTTCGCAACTAAGATCCATTTTAAGTTAATCTCTGTTTAGTATAGTATATCTGTGCCTAGGTTATTTTTTTCCCCCCCACGGGGACATATAATTGTTCTGGCACCATTTATAAAAAAGACCATTCTTTTTTGCTGAATTACCTTTGCACCTTTGTAAAAAATGGTTGATTATATTTGTGTGTGTTTAATTCTAGACTGTCTATTCTGCTCCATTGATTAACATGTCTTTTCTTTTGCCAATACCATGTTGCCTTAATACAGATGCTCTAGAAATTTTTGAATTGAGTAAGATTTGTTCTCTAAATTTGTTCTTCTCTTCAGAATTGTGTTGACTATTCTAGGTCCTTGGCTTTCCAAAAAAATTTAAAACACTTTTTTAGTATCTATGACAAGTTTTGCTGGAATTCAATATTGTGTTGGTTATTCTGGGTCTTTTGCCTCTCTATATACACTTTTTAATCAGTTTGTTGATATCTACAAAATAATTTTCAGAGATTTTGGTTAAAATCAACATTGAATTTATAGATCAAGTTTTGAAGAACTAATATCTTGATGATATTGAATTTTCCTATCCATGAACATATTTCTCCATTTATTTAGTTCTACTTTGATTTTGTTCATCATTTTATAGCTTTTCTTATACAGATCTTGTACATATTTGTTTAGATTTATACCCACATATTTCATTTTGTGGGGAGCTTACATAAATAGTATTGTTTTTAATTTCAAACTAATTTTTCATTGGTAGTGCATAAAAAAGTGATTTTTTTAAATATATTTACCTTGTATCACACGACCTTGTAATAATCACTTAATTCCAGGAACGTTTTTTTATTTTTTTTACAATTCTTACAGATTTTCAACATAGACAGTCATGTCATCTGTGAACAGTTTTATTTCTTTCTTCTCAAACTGTATACCTTTTATTTCCTTTTAGTGTCTTATTGCATTAATTAGAACTTCCAGCATAATATTGAAAAGGAGTGGTGAAAGGGGACATCGTTGCCTTGTTCCTGATTGTACTGGGTAGCATTTTATTTTGATTCTTTCTAAAGTTTCTCTCTCTGATGACATTGTTCATCTGGTTTGACATGATGTCAATCTTTTTTCCAATTAGATCTCACAACATATTAATCATAGTTATTTTAAATTCTTTGTCTAGTAATTCTAAATGTGTGTTGATCTGAGTCTTGTCCTAATGCTTGCTTTGTTTCATCAAACTGTGTTTTCATACTGTCTTTTAGCATGCTTTCTTATTTTTTGTTGAATGACAGAGATGTTTTATTAGATGACAGTTACTAGATGAAACAGGTCTTGACTGTAAAGAATTTTGTTAATCTGATATTGAGTTGGGCTATAGATAACGTTTGTTTTATCTCTAGTTATTAGTAGCTTTTAATTCTTCTATTTTCCTTGTTTGTCCCACCTCCTTTGACATTAGGGTTTCTCCTCAGAGATATTCCAAGATTTGTAGCATTTCAAATTTCATCTACCATTATTACACAAGAAGCTTGTTCTTGTGGATGCAAGGCCCGGGGGAGAAGAAATGTTCAGGAATCTTGTTTCAACCTCAGTCTTTTAATTGACCTGTGCCTGGGTTTTCACCCTCCACAGGTCTTCCTTTTCTTTTCCAAGTATACAGATAGTTCCCTCTGTCTCTTACTTCTTTTCCAGACTGCCGCATTCTTAGAATTCAAATCTACATCCTCCAAGCTCTGTTTGTGTTGGCTTTCCTGTCTTTCTTTAAGCAAGAGAGACACTGCCTTTTATTCTCCCAGCTAGGATAAAGT
The DNA here is from genome assembly GCF_937001465.1 of Orcinus orca. Classification (NCBI taxonomy): domain Eukaryota; kingdom Metazoa; phylum Chordata; class Mammalia; order Artiodactyla; family Delphinidae; genus Orcinus; species Orcinus orca. The sequence continues at coordinate 13,376,380 of NC_064565.1, read as the reverse complement.
TTCAGATTTCTTCTCTTGTGAATTTCTTTCTCTTAGTGACTAGTCCTTTAGAGAGAAGAATCTAGGCATGTATTAAGAAGGCTACTCTTCTCTTTTCTTGCAAGGCCATGAGGGGATGTTTTCACATTTTTACTATGAGAACCTGATGGAGTTACTGGATGGAAAGCTCACAAAACTGTGGGGATCCTCTTAGCCTGCCACTCCCAGGAGTTTTATACTCTCAAGTTAGTCCACCCACTGTTTCCATCAATTATCAAATAACCATTTGATTGTTCCTACCAGTTTATGCATCCAGCATCTTCTGCTCCTGGTAAGCAAATTTTAGATGCTGTTTCTCTCTGGATGCAGCTGTCTGTCTATTCAAATTACTGGATGGTGATTTTTCCCTGTGTCATCAGTTGTCTAATGTATCCAGGACAAGTCATTGATTTTTCAATTTTCAAGCTTTTTTTTCTTGTTGAAAGAACTGGTATGATAATCTCTAAAATCTTTGCATGTCAAAGGTGAAATTGATTATTCTGTTATTTTTTTAATATGGTGAAATCTTTTGAATTGATTTGAATGTTAAAACAACATTACATTCCTACAATGTACCTTACCTGGTCATGATATAATATCACATTTTATGGTTGAATATGATTATTATTATTTAATTAAGAATTTTTGTGTGTATGGACATGAAGCTTAGTGTTCTATACATTTTTTTTTCAAATATAGTTTTCAGATTTTGGTATCATTGTTAGACTTGTAAGGTGACCAAGTCTCATTGTTTGTCTGAGATTGTCTCAGTTTTAATACTGAAATTTCCATGTCTCTGAAAACCTCTCTCTGAGATTTAAAAAAAAAAATGTTATGACAGATGCAGAAGTTTGTAGAAAAATTACACAACACATACAACATCTAAAATAAAAATTAAAGACTAAGACTGCACTGATTTTAGTATCAAAATGATATGATATATTGTAGTAGTCCCTATATATATTTTTTCCAAATATAGACAAACTTCTGAACGGGGCAACTTAAGTGTGCAATGCAACTTAAGTGCATTGCAATTGTGATTTTACCGTATAACTATTGTACTTTGTATTGCCATAGTGCTGGTATAAATTTTAACCTTTTGAATATTGTGAGCACAATTGTATCACCACCCCAGACATCACGATAATAGAAAGCTAAACAACTGTGTTATTCAATGACAGTTAGAAGAACATATACAACTGGATTTGTATGGTGCATAATCAAAACAGAGCCTACTGCATGATATGTAGCAATGAATATGAGATTAGTCAATTTTGATCACCCCAAAATGTGCAGAAGCACTTAATGAATTTTTTGACTCATAGAAAAAGAAGAAGATAGCTTCCCTATCATTTGCCTACAAGATGACTATCACTGTTGCTGGCCACAGAAAAGATGTTAAAATGTTAGCTTGCCATAAAATCATATTTTGTGCATGTGAGACAAGAATAATGTCCTTCTCTAATTTGGAAATGTATTGAGGATATGAATACAGAAAAAGGATCACAGTAAATACAGAAATGTATATGTGTTTTTTCCAAAACTGCATGATGATCTTTGAAGAGGCCATAAGGACTTTAACAATGAATAAATTGACTGCACCTGAGTTGTTCAATTTTATATGTAGTTTACAACAAAAACAATGCAAAAAATCTTAATATTTTGGAAACAAAATTTCTTCAGAACTCAAAAATATGTCTCGAGAAAAGGGCAGCCAAGTTAAACAGAACTTGCTAAATTTCTTTACTAAAACTCTCACTTATTTAAATCCCAGCTTCAATTTCACAATTTCAAATTATTTCTTTGCCTAAAAAAGGTTGACCTGAGAAAGAAAGGTTCAATCCATGACATCTAATGCTTTTCATAGTGTTAAAAAAATAATAGTTTAGACATGGATAAAATATTGATGAATTTATAGGTGCAAAGGACCTGATTGACAAACAGCTGATATACCAAAATATGTCTATAGATTTAGGGCATATGGCCACATTTGAAAATCTGGAAACTATCTGCTACAAGCCTACAAACTTGCTGTTGTTAATAATTTCTGAAGTGGTCCATGCTTAAACCTGTATTAAGAACATATTTAACTTGATGCCATCACATGGCCTGATAGCAAGAGTCCATGTAAGGTGAGCTTAATGAGAGAAGAGCTGCTACTCAGAGAATATGTTCCACTGTATTCAGTTTGACCACTACATATAAAAAAAGAGGAAATTTTTAAATTTTGCTGATGCATGAAAGAAGTATTATTAGAAAGGAAAACAGGTAGAGTAAAAATATTCTGTTATCATTGGACAAAAATAAGATGGTTCAATGCTATTTTTTGTTAAACAGAAAATGTTTACTTAGTCATATTGTAATTGTAATCTCCCTGTAAACAAACATTTTGGTGGCTAAAGAATGTATGATAATAAAACCTACAACGTTTACATACTCAGTGAAGAGTTAAAACATAAATAAAATGTTAAAATAAGTGTTGGAAGATAGAAAAAAAATTATAAGATATTGTTATGTTTTTCTAACACATATTATTTGTTTAATTAGTCCTATTATTAATTAGTACTAATTGTCACTAGTAACTAAGTACAGGTTTTTGTTTCATTAAGAGTATGTAACAGAAATAAACATAATAATATATAATTGTAAATAAATGTCCACTTAATTTTTCAGTTTAAATTATTTATATATATATATATATTTTTTTTTTTTTTTTTTTTCCCAGTATCCCCCACCCCAACCCCTACCCCAACCCCACCCCCGGTATGGTTGTTTCCATGACTGACTCTTTAAAAAGCTGGTTACCCTATGACTTGCTTCATAAACAAACTGGGAGATGTCCACTTCTCTCTTATAGTCTTAAGATGCTTGCAAAGGATAGGTATTCTCTCATCTTCAAACTTTGGTAGAATTCACCAGTGAAATTACTTGGACCAGAAGTTTTCTTTAGGAAAATTTGTATTACAAAGCCAGTTCCTTTAGTAGATGTGAGCTCTTTGACTACTCTATTTTTGTTCTTGTGTCAGTTTTTCTGTTTTTGTTTTTATTTGTTTTGCTGTATTGTTTTGGCCACACTGTGTGGCTTGCGGGTGTTCCCCAACCAGGGATGGAATTCAGGCCCCCTGCGGTGGAAATGCTGAGTCCTAACCACTGGAATTCCAGGGAATTCCCCCTCTTGTGTCAGTTTTGATAGTTTCTTTTTGTTTGTTTGTTTTAGGAATTTGTTCTTTTCGTTATAAATTATCTTATTTGTCGGCATGAACTTGATCATAACAAGTCTTTATTATCATTTTAATATGTGCTATTTGTAATAATGCTCTCCCTTTATGCCTGATGTTGGTAATTTTCTATACTTCTACTGAGTTTTGTCCCCTTGATTTTAATTCCTAATAAGTATGTGTTAAGATCTCCAGATTTACTTGTGGATTTGTTGCTTTTTATCTTAAGATCTATCAATTTTATTTAATAATTTGGAAGCATACTTAGTATTTATATATAATTTATAATATTTTTATTACAAAATGTTCATCTAATTTTTCTTGAAATCTTTCTTTGTTATTAATATAGTCATTCCATCTTTTTTTATGTTTACATGATAGAAGTTTTACCATCTTCATTCTTTCAAACAATCTGGTTCTTTACATTTCTTGTAAATAGTACATAGTCTTGTGCTTTGTTTTGATTTGTTTTCTGCTTTACTTTAGCTTTTTAAAAAAAATCCAGTTAATAATTTATGCCTTTTAATTTGCATTTAATCCAATTAAGCATAACATAATCATTGGTGTGATTGTATTTACATTTCTCATAACTGTATTTGTGTAGCTTTTTTTTCTGTTTCTTTGTTCTTCTTTTCCTACTTTGTTTTGGGTAAAGTATGTATTTTATGATGCCATTTTAATATTCTCTATTGAGTTTTTTGCTATATCTTTATTTATTATTGTTTTATCAGTTGCTCTAGAACTTATACCTTCAAGTTATAAAAGTATATCTTTAAATAATAGACTACAATGTAAAAAACTTATGTGAATATAACTTTTTTGACCCTCTTTGATCTTTTCACTTCTCTTGCCTTAAATTTTATTTCTATAACTATGCTATAAACATTACTATATTTTTTAATTATTTTTATCTTACACAATAGTTTTTTTCAAATATAGACAGACAATTTTAAAAGGTCATTTAATATTTACCAAAATATTTATGGCTTCTGTTATTCCTAAGTATCTGGACTTGTTCCTTCTATCATTTCTTTTTAGCCTGAAAAATATTTGTTAACATTTTGTGTTGTGCAAGTCTTCCTAAAAAATTATTTCCTAAAAAAGTTTTCCCATATATTGACTCTATAAGAATGATTTTATTTTACCTTCAATTTTGAAGAATACTTTAACCAGATGCAGATTTCTACTTTGACAGTTTTTTTTCTCTTATTTATTACCTTCAATATTTCATTCTGTTATCTTCTAACCACCTTTGTTTGTTGTGAAAAGTCAGCCTTCTTACCATTCCTTTTAATATCTGTTCTTTACCTTTGCTTTATAAAATTTTATAATAGTGTGGCTGTGTTGTTTTTTGGGTTTGGTTTTTTTTTTTGCATTTATTCTTTTGGGATTCACAAAGCTTTTTGAATTTATGGGTGGATTTCTTTTCATGAATTTTGGAAAGTGCTTCACCATTTTCTCTTCAAATTGTATTTCTGTCCTTTATCTCTCTTCTTCTTTTGGAGAATTCCAATTAAATGAACATTTATACTAATTTTTATTAAAACACAAATCTCAGATTTTCTGTTTCTTTTTTTCCCTCCAAAGTTTGTTTTTTTTTATGTTTCAGTTGGGTTTTATCTTTCAATCTGTTTTCATAGTCACTGATTCTTTCCTCTGCTCTCTTCACTCTGTTATTAAGCACAAATCATAATTTGTGATATTTTAATTTCATTTCCAGCATTTCTATTTGGATCCTTCTAACATTTTTGTGCCTCTACTGAAATGACCCATTTCTTCATGCATATTACCCATATTTTCTATTATATTCTTTATCATAATTATTTTAGAGACCTTGTTAAGAATTCCAACTTCTGGGACTTTATTCATTGGTTGTTTTCTCTTTTAACCATGGACAATTTTTTTTTGCCCTTCTTGTAACTTGTATTTTGATATATTATACACACATACACAATATATACATACATACATATATAAACAAGTAGATGGCTTTATATAGGGCTACCAGACTCTTAGATCATTGATGGACATTCTTTGTTTTCCAACGTTATCCACTGTTCCCTGTGCCTCTGGTGATCTCTTACAAGCTTACTTCTCTTGCCAAAACTTTGAAAGGCATCTGGCAGGCATCATAGGCTCCTTAAAGGTCTTGAAGTTCTTGAAATGGTTTTTCTTTTCCTCTCTTGCCCCATATTCATTCTTCAGGGATTGAAATACTGGAATGCTGTCCTGTCCAACCTGCAGCTTTCTTCAGCTAAAAGAAGAAATATCTCTAAAGGATTTCTTTCCATTCTCCAGCTGTCTTCCATTCTTATTTGGGACTTCATTCTTGGGGGAGATTCCACATGCCTCTGGGGATTTGTCTCTTATCTCTTCTTTGTAACTCATCCACTTTGACCACCATCTGCCTATGTATTCATTGAAATTGGCTGGTAAAGGCAAACTTGTTCTGAAGTAGGATTTTTCTGGATTCTAATCTGTCACCCCAGCAGACATATCCTGACAAGGAAGTTGTGTTCCAAATAGATAAAGAACTCATACAATTCAGTAGGAAAATAAAGAACACAATACGAAAAATGAGCAAAAGATTTGCATATATACATCACAGACCTATAAAAGGCCAATGAAGATATTAACAGGTGTTTTGAAATCATTAGTTATCCAGAAAATAGGAATTAAAGCCACAATGAGGTAGCACTACACATGCACACAAGAATAACTAAAATTCAAAAGGTTGGCAATGAGAAATGGTGGAAAACGTACAGAAAATTTGAAACTCTCATATATTGCCATGGGGGAGATAAAGTGGTACTATCACTCTGGACATTAATATGGAAAATAGCTTCTTACAAAGTTATGCATAGTATTACTATACCACTCAGCAATTCCATAATTAGGTATTTAGTCCAAAGAAATGAAAACATATTTCCAAAAAGACTTGTGTATGAATGATGCTTATATCAACTTTAGGTGTCCCAAAACTCAAGGCAACCTAAATGTTCATCAACAGATAAATGGGCAAACAAATTCAGATATAGTCGTACAATGGATACTAAGAGGCAGTAAACAGGAACTAACTACTGATTAATGCAACAGTGTAGATGGATCTCAAAAATGTTATACTGAGGAAAGAAGACATTCATAAAAGTATGCACAGTGCATAAGTCTGTTTCTATGAAATTCTAGAAAACTTCAACTCAACTACAGTAACGAAAAGCAGATTGGTGACTGTCTGATAAAGGGGTTGAGAGTAAGGCTTTCTGCGAAGGGGCATGAGAGTGCACTTGCTTATATCTTGATTATGGTGGTAGCTCCATAGGTGTATATATTTGTCAAAACTCATTAAACCAAACACTAAGATCTATGTCTTTTATGTTATGCTAAATATGTTTGATTAAAAATGACTAAATAGCTGTGGGAGTTTGGATTACAGAACAGAATACAAATGTTATAAGCCTCCATAAAGCCCCAATTATATAATATAATCAAGAAAATTCAAGAGGTTATGAAAAATGTAAAATTATTTACTTCACCTTTGATAATAAATTTAAGGCATACTGTCTATGAATAAAACATGAAATTTACCCCCAAAATAAATTTCATCTCAAAATTATTTATAACCATTTTACCTTTTACTTCCAACTTCAAAGTAGCTTTTAAAACCTTGTTTTTCTGTGGTAAATAAATAATTATCCTAAATATAGCACTATTTATCATTGCATTTCAATTTTTCTTCTCTGAAATTAATTTCAATTGAAATTAATAAATTTATTAGAAATCAAATGCATACTATACTTCCATTTCATTAATTGTTACTATCCATCTGTCTGCCTACCTACTCACCTACCAATATCTCTCTACATATCCATCCATCCATCCTTCAATCTTTCCATTCATTTATTGACCTATATGCTCATAATGATGACCAGTATGTTGATTTATTCAACAGCAATTGCGACCCTCTTCTCATGAGCAGAAATGAGAAAGATAAAATCCTCTGTATTGCTGACTTGCTTTCCTGTAGGGTTTTAAATGTGATTTAGAGTCTACCGATCAGTTGTAGTTACACTAGATCCTAGATCTTGATTTAGAATGAATTGTGTAGAGGGAAAGGCACTTGAATACGATTTTAATATTGGACTAAGTTAGCAGGGAGAGAGAGGTAGGATGCAGATCATCTGTTTTTTTGATGGTTATCTTGATATAAGGGGCATTGTTATGATGGGAGTATCTATAGTGGTGGCTTCCTGATTTGTTTTCTTCTTGCTATTGGCAAAAACAGCAGTTCCATTGGACACTCAGTTCTATTGTGTGGCTGGACATTTAGCCTAGAGTTGTTTCTTCAGCCTTCTCAAAGATTCTTAATAAGTTGCTTTTTGCTTAAACTCTCTGGATTGCATTCTGTTGCTTGTAGATATCATTAGCACATCTTGATACTGGGTATGTTTAGATTGAGCCATTTGAACTAATTTGTCACTTTTCTCTTCATATTATTTTATTATGATTTTTTTTCTTTTTAGGGAACATATCATTATAATATATTCAATTAAATTATTATTTAGAAATGATGGGTAGGACAGTTAAGTCAATGTTTTCTTCTAATCATCTCTTCTACTATTGTATATGTTATATTTGACACATTACATATATGTATATCTATGTTTGTATACATAAATGTGCATATGTATATATGCATACATACATACATACCATAGATACACACATAAATGTCTTTCTTATTATAATTCATTTCCTGAGGCCAAGGGAATTTAACATCATTATCCATTTCTTTCCCCACCCCTGAACATGGCCTGGTATGTAATGGGTATCTAATATATAATTAATTGAACAGAAACATTTATGCAGTGCTTTTGGAGATTAAAAAAATTCCTGTTATAAAAATTGTGTTTTTTTTCAAAATCTTTACAAAAATCAGGAAACTCTAACTCAGTGAAAATTTGTAAAAAAAACAGTGCAAATTTGTATGATACCTGTAGGTTTAGAAACAATGAGTGAAATAGTCTGTTTTCAGGGTTAGACACTCACATAAAGTGAAAAATTCAACATAATTTCCTACCCAAATATATGAAGACAAGTCCTTCAATGCTTGCAGTTTGCAATAACTTTCTTCTTTTACAATTCCTAGTTTGTGAATTAAAAACTATTCATCAAGCTCATTGTGGATATTAATTTGATTCAAAATAGATTGAAAGTTCCAAATATCACAGAATCTAGGTATTTCAGTGTTACTTTAAATGAGCTAGCAGTCTCTAAAATGTCATCAGTAAATAATCCTGTCACATAGAGAATTAGCCTTTTCAATAGAGAATTAGCCTTTTCACAGAGACATGAATGGAATCCTTGTCTGAGTAACCAATGTTGAATCCTTATGTTGGTACTCCCTTCTCTTCACAGAAGCTGACTTGTATGAGAATTACCTAGTCCTGGTGCTCTTCCAAGTCAGCAGCAACATTTCCTCATTTATCTTCTCAGACACAGATGCCTGAGCACCTTAATAAATTAATTATCAAATCATTAATTTACAGAAGAGATTCCCTTGCCTTTATTGTATAATTTGCTTGATCTTACTAGTGCTCTTATTATACTTTGCAACAATTGTCTATTTAGAAATTTAGAATTATGTTTTCTCCAATAGAAGCAACTCTAAGAAAACAAAGAACAATAATATACAGTTTTAATTTATTTAGTTTCAGGTTCAAGCATAATTCTTAAGGCATAATTATGAATCAAGAACAGATCAACAAGAAAATCTTGACAACAAAGCAGTTTAAAATGAGTCAAAAAATAAACAATAAAGATGTTTATTCAAATTAGTTTATTGGTATGAGTACTATATGCTACAATGTGCTTCAAGTTAGAATATGATGATGGAGTTTACACTATCTGGTAGATCTCCAAATTCTATCAGATTACTGTGACATTTATGTGACTGTTGACATTCACTCCAGCACCTATTTATTTAATATAACTTCTATTAAAGACATTCCAATATATTTATCAATAAACATTTTATAATAAACCATTTAATTGAAATATAACACACTCACTCAAAAATAATATCACAAGTGTAGAGATGTATGGATTATCACAAGGTAAACACACACACATAACCACCACCTGAAACAGAATCTTTTGCCAAAGTCCTCTAGTCTCTACATCCCACAATTTTCCCAATGTTAAATACCATCTTCACTTCCAAAAATCTAAACTAATTCTGCCTATTGTTGAACTTTATAGAAACAAAATCTCACAGCATGTACTTTTGGTTTCTGGTTTTCTTCACTCAGAATTATGTTGCAATAATCATCCATATGGTTTAGCATAACAAGGCATTCATTTTCAATACTGTATGCAATTCAAGTTAGTGTATCACAAATTATTCATTCTACCATTGTTGAGTACTCAGTTTGTTGCTAATCTTTGGCTAAAATGAATAACACTGCTATGAACATCCTTGTACATGTGTGTTGGTGAACATATTTCTATTGATTATATACCTAGGGGTAAAACTGCTGAAAAAATAAGTAATACATATGCTCAAATTTAGTAGGTACTGTTAACAGATTTCCAAAGACATTATACAAATTTACAATCCCTTCAGCAAAGTAAAATTCCAGGTGTTTCACATTCTTGCCCAGACTTGACATTTTCCATTTCTTAATTTTATTTCTTAATAATTTTGTGCACATTTGTATCAAAATGTTGCTTTACCTTGCATTTCCCTGATTACTAAATGAGGTCTTATAATAGCTCATGTATTTATTTTTCTTGCTGGATTAAATTGAAAATGGATGTTTGTTTCTTGTTTATTTTTCTATTTGATACCCTCATTAATTTTTATTAAATTATAGTTCATTATAACTTCTAGATGTAAACCATCATCAGTTAAATGCATTATGTATGTGTTCTTCCATTTCTTTGTCTTTTTTTTTAAATCAGTCTTTTGATGGACAGAATTCCTAATCTTAATTTTGTCCTATTTGTTTTTAATTTTGGATTCGTATTTAAGAAACATTTTCCTTCTCTACCCTACGGTCAAGAAGATATTGAATTTTAAATGTTTTATTATTTTAGCTATAATATTTGGATTTAATTTCACCTGGAGTTGATTTTTGCATATGAAATGAACTAGGTCACATTTTTTTAAATTGAAGTACAGCTGATTTATTAAATTATGTTAGTTTCAGGTGTATGACACAGTGATTCAGTATTTTTATAATTATACTTTTTACATGGTAGTTTGTATCTCTTTATCATCTACCCCTATATTGCCCCCTCTTTCCTCTCCCCACTGGTAGCCATTAGTTTTTCTCTATATCCATAAGTCTGTTTCTATTTTTTTATATACATTCGTTTTCTTTTTAAAATTCTGCATATAAGTGATAACATAGAGATTTTGTCTTTCTCTGTCTCAATTATTTCACGAAGCATAATACCCTACAGGTCCACCCATGTTGTTGCAAATGACAAAATGTTATACTTTTTGTGGCTGAGTAATATTCCATTGTATACATATAATGATCACGCAGGTTGCTTCTACAACATTGCTATAGTAAATAATGCTACTATGAACATTGGGGTGCATTTATCTTTTCAAATTAGTGCTTTTACTTTTCACTTCTCTTCTTTACATGTTTGTTAGAATTCCCCTTTGAAGCCATCCAGTCTTGGACTTTTATTTGCTTTGAGTTTCTTTATTATAACTTTAATTTTACTACTATGATAGGTCTGTTCAGATTGTCTATTTCTTCCTGATTCAGTATTAGAAGTTTGAAAGTTTGTAGAAATTTGTCCATTTCTTCTAGTTTGTCCCAATTCTTGGCATCATTTTTAATATTCTTTTATGATTTTTATATCTCTGCGATATCAGTTGTTATTTCTTCTCTTTCATTTCTTACTTTTTTTTATTTGGGTCCTCTTTCTTCTTTTTGATGAAACTGGCTAAAAGTTTCTCAGTTTTATTTATGTTTTCAAAAAACAGCTCTTGGTTTCATTGGCATTTTAAATTATTTTGGGGGGTGTGACATTTCTTTTCTCTCTTACTTTATTATTTCCTTCCTTTTTCTGACTTTGGGTTTTCTTTATTTTTCTTTGTTTATTTCCTTTAGATCATAGGTTAGGTTGTTTATTAGAGATTTTTCTTCCTTCCTGATGTAAGCTTGTATTGCTATGAACTTTCCTCTTATAAATGCTTTTGCTGTAATTCTTAAATTTTGTAAAGTTTTGTTTCCATTTTCATTTGTCTCAAGGTTTTTTCTGATTTCCTCTTTGATTTTTTTCATTGACCCATTGGTTTTCTAGTAGCATGTTCTTTAGACTCTGTGTGTTTGTACTTTTCCCATTTTTCATCCTATGAATGATTTCTAGTTCCATACTGTTGTGGTTGGAATATATGTTTGATATAATTACTATCCTTTTAAATGTGTTGAGACATATTTTGTTGTCTAGCATGTTATCTATTCTGGAAAATGTTCCATATGCACTTGAAAATAATGTGTATTCTGCTGGTTTTGGATGGAATGTCCTGTAGAAGTCCATTAAGGCCAGCTGGTCTATTGTGTCATTTAAAACCACTGTTTTCTTATTTTCTTTCTGGTTGACTTGGTCATTGATGTAAGTGAGGTGTGAAAGACTCCTACTATTATTGTATTATTGTCAATTCCTCCCTTTATGTCTGTTAATATTTGCTTTATGTTTTTAGGTGCTACTGTATTACACGCATATATGTTAATGAGTGTAATATATAGTATAATATATAATGACAGACAAGTTTGTTTTAAATTTTTTTTCCAATACACACCTCCAATTGACTCAAGTTTATTAATTGAAAATCTAAGTTTTCCTGCAATATTTTGCAATATTTGCAATATTGCAAAATATCCTGCAATATTTTGCAGGATATTTTGCAATATTTTTGCAAATATTGCATATATATATTTGCAATATTGCAAAATTGCAAAATTTTGCAATATTTTTGCAAATATTGCAAAATATATTTGCAATATTGCAAAATATCCTGCAATATTTTGCAATATTTGCAATATTGCAAAATATCCTGCAATATTTCCTGCAAAATTCTTGAAAAATTATATGGGTTCTTATTTCAGACAATTCTTTGCCATTTGTTTATTTTTTTAATCCTTCTGATAATACCACACTTTTCACTATGTAGCTTTGTACTAAGTCTTAATACCTTACAGTGTGTGTTTCTTTCAATTTGGTTCTACTTTTTCTAGACATATTGATTTTTCTTCAACTTGGCATTTCTACATAATTTTTAATTGTATTGAGGTAAAATTCATATAACATAAAACAATCATTTTAATGTGAACAATTCAGTGATACATAAGACATTGACAAAGTTGTACAATTACATTTTCAAATCTCCAAAATTAAATTCCATTAAATTGCTTAAATTCTATTGAAGAGTTTCTTCCCATCCTCCCTTCTCCTAATCCCCTGTCAACCACCAGTTTGTGTTCTGTCTTTATTAATTTATCTATCTTGCACAATTAATAGAAATGTTCAATCCCTATCAAAATTCTAGTGGCCATTTGACAAATTGAATTGATCCTTGAATTCATATGGAGTCTCAAGTAGCCCTAAATAGTCAAAACAATATTGATGAAGAAGAAAACAACAATAGAAATTAATATCCATGACCTTGAATTTGGTAATGAATTTGTAGATATTGATGCCAAAAGCATGAGCAGCAAAATGAAACATAGATAAAATGGACACGCTCCATATTAAAGAACTTTTCTTTATCAAATGACATTATCAAGAAAGCAAAAAGACAGCCTACAGAATATGAGAAAATATTTTGAAATTGTGTGTGTATATATATGTATATATAATATCCAGAATATATAAAGAATGCCTAATGTTCAACAATATAAAGACAAACAATATATTTAAAAGTGGTCAAAGACTTGAATAGACATTCCACACAGAAGATATACAAATGGCCAAATGCCTTATAGGAACATGAATAACTTCTCAACATTATTAATAATTAAGGAAAATAAAATGAAAACCACAATGAGATACAACTTTACACTTATTAGGATGGAGATAACTGAGAGACACAGAGAGAGAGAGAAATGAGTACCTTTGTACACTGCTGGTAGGAATCTAAAATTGCTCAGAAGCTGTGGAAAACAGTTTGGTGACTCCTCAAAAATTTAATCATAGAATAAGCATATGGCTCATTAATTCCACTCCTAGATCTATGTCCAAATAAATGGAAAAAAGATGTTCAAAGAAATATAGGTAAATAGATGCATGTATGTTCATAGAAGGACTATTTATGATAGCCAGAAGTGGAAACAATCCAAACACCTCTCAACAGATGAATGGTTAAACAAATTATAATACATACATACAATGGAATATTATTCAAATTTTTAAAAAAGGAGTGAAGTACTGATACATGCTACAACTTGGATGAACCTCACAAACATTATGCCAAGTGAAAAAATCCAGACACAAAAGCTTGCATATTCCACATAAATTTTTAACACATTTGCTAATTTTCATTAAAAATATGCTACAATTTATCTGTATATTGAATTCATAGCTTGAGCTATGCAGAATTGATTTTTCTACTATTTAGTCCTTCAATACATGAACATTATATATACCTTCACTTACTTAGGTTTTTAATACCTTTCAGTTAGGTCATATGATTAATTTTGTGTATAGAGATTTAGAACACCTATCTTTAAATTTATCCTCAGTAATTAGACTTTTGGTATTATTGTAGATGATACCTTTCTTTTTCATTTTCTAGTCACTTATATACAAAAAGTGAAAAAAATATATTAATCTTTTATCAGTGACCTCATTATATTAACTTATTAATTTCAAGGTGTTATCTGTATATTATTTTTTCTTTTTATGTATGCACTATTGTGCATTGTGTGAAGAGTGACAGTTTTATTTTTCAAAAAATATTAACTAAATATTATAAATGTTCTTTACAACTTTTTTCCTAAATATACCAAGTGGGGATTGTGATTAATAATAGTGAAAAAATTCAATACAAATATCAGCACATTTCAAAAATAAGAAGAGTGTAATAAATAATGAGCTAAACATTATTTACCTCACACCATGTGTGAATATTTTGAATCCACTGCTGATATCTAGAGAAGCACTATTGGACAATAATGTAAATGATGAGAGAAACGTAAGGAATGAAGAATGACACTTTGAATGTAATCAAGTGAGTAATAGGAGAGCTGGACTTGATTACATTTCTAAGTAAGGTCCATGCGGTTTTTAAATTTGTTGAATTCAGAAAGACCTCTGTGTGTCCCTTAAAATAACTTAAAAATTACATTTATTAATTTTTCCTTTTGAAGGAAAACCTTCAGTATCAAAATAAGCATCCTACTCTAGTCAACTAAATCTTTTTTTTCCCCTTAGAAACTTATTTATATTTTGAAAAAGAAAGATGGCTCCTATAATATAAATTAAGGTAAAAATTTGTTCCAATTTCTGCCTTTTGACCAATTTCTTTGAGAACATTATGATGCATCAGCAAAGCTTAGAATTTTAGAACATTCAGGAGAATCTTTATGAATATTTTATGTCTTTGCTGCTCTTTTTGTACATACTATGTTTTTCTTGACAAGTCAGAAAATGGAAAGAGGTTTAACCTATATTTGTTGCCACATAACTGTTTTGGAAAAAGCAGTTTAATACAAGATAGAGGTTATCCTTGTATTTTGAAAGCCAGATATTGCTGATAACTTGAGATTGATATATCCAGAGTGTAACTGTCACATCCACCATGAAAGATCCTGAAGGGTATAGAATTTCACCTCTGAAATCCCCACTGACATGACTAATTCTCCTCTGAACCAGTATATGTATGGCCTCCTTGTACAGTGACTGCACTGTGCACTTAATTGTCTTCAAATGCACATCACACCATAAATCTGTTTACCCATTTGTCTCTACCAGTGAACTTAAACAGTGGCAGGGCACAGAATGCATCTTTTTTATTAGTATTCTAGCATTTATTGTAGATGCTTGGACTACCTCAACAACTGTGTGTTGGTTTAAATGGAACAGAACAGAGACCAATTTATTTCAGTTGAGTAGACAGTCAAATTTTAGATTGTGAAAGGGAAAGGAATATTTTGCTGATGTGGCCTCACAGGCTAGTAAAGCATTTGAGGATAACTGCAGGTCAAGATACCTCTACCTGCTGAGATACATAATTTATAAAATAAAAAAGGGAAACTTAGTTATGGCCTCAGAAAGATAAAGAGAATGTATATTTTATGAATATCTATTTTGTAATTTAGATACAAATGCATTTTTGAAAGGACTCTTTTGCCAAAGATCTTTTCATCCCAACTATGTGAAATATAAACCCATCAGTAATTTTTGTTTCCATGAATTAAACCCATCATTTTTAAAAGTAGCAATTAAAACATACAACCTTGCTTTTCTGTTAGTCAGAATGTCTTTGAGTACAATTGCTACAAAACTAGATTTTCTCTCAAGTATTAAATGTATTGATTGCAATAGCTGAAGGGCACAGGTAAATATAAAGAAGATTTCATTGGCTCAGCATCCTCAGGACAGATTCTCACCCTCTCTCTCAGTGTTTTTTGTTTGTTTTGTTTTGTTTTTCTGACTGACACAATTCTGAGGCAGAAGCTCTTCCTGTTTATCCCAGTTTGCCACTGACAGTTTCAGACTTCCATACTAGCTCCAATTGAAGAGAGATTTTCTCAGACAAATATTCTCAAAATATTCCAATTGGATCATGCTGTTTCCTGTTTTGCTAGTTGTTCAACTCTGACCTATGACTGTGGCCAATGTGATGACATACTTTGGCTAGTTATAGTTACATGACAACCACTGCAGTAGAGATAGAAGTCACAGAGATTAACAGTGGAGTTGTTTGAAAAATTAGAAATCTGTTACTAGAAAAATGGATAACTGATGCTTAGAAAATAAAATAAACAAATTTTACAAATTCTTCCTGTAAGATGTTGCCATTGCTAAAATGTTCCCATTCTTTCATCAAAATTTTAGCTTGTGAAAATAACATCCTTCTTCAGCCCCATGAAATGCCATATACTTGAATTTATTTGCACATTGTCTTCCCTCTTTAGAGGATACCATTTTTGTATCTTTGTTTCTAGAACTCTTGATTCTCCACCTCCTCCTGCATGGCTTCCTTTGACTTCCAAGCTGGTGTTGTGTCTTTTCATTGCATTGGTATAATGTAAAGCATATGTATCCCAAATCTAGCACCTAAGATAAACTTTTCTGTTTATTCACCTAGATTATAAATTCTTTGGCTACCAAACCCCCTTTTTTTCCAAGGACATCAAAAATCCTAAAATATTGCAATGCAAAATATACCTTTCTCCTATATAGACTAAAGATAATAATATTTCACCTAAAATAAGAATCCTGACAAAGTTAATTTTAAACAAGCTAACCTAGTGTATTTGTATTGCTCCCAATCTTTTAAAGTAGGAGTAGGGATCATACAAGTCATACAAGTAGGAGTCATACCTGAAATTTTATATAGAGGTAAATAGAGTATAGGAGTATAATTTGTTGACCAGTATTTAACACCTAACACCTTAATTATCAATACAGGCATACCTTGCAGATATAGTGGGTTTGGTTCCAGACCACTGCAATACAGCAAACAATGCAGTAAAGTGAGTCACACAAAATTTTTGGTTTCCCAATGAACATAAAAGTTATGTTCACACTCTATTATTAAGTGTGCAATATAATATTAGGCACTTTAAGAAAAACAATGTACATGCCATAATTGAAAAATACGTTGCTGCTAAAAACCACTAACCATCACATGTGCCTTCAGCAAGCCATAATCTTTTTGCTGGTGGAAGTTCCTCCTTCGATGTCGATGGTTGCTGACTGATCACAGTGGTGGTTGCTGAAGCTTGGGGTGTCTGTGGCAATTTCTTAACACAAGACATCAATGAAGTTTGCCACATCAAGTGATTCTTCCTTTTATGAACAATTTCTCTGACCATGCGATGCTCTTGATAGCATTTTACCCACAGTAGAACTTCTTTCAAAATTGGAGCCAATCCTCTCTTACTCTTCAGCTGCTTTAATCAGCTGGGTTCCTGTAATATTCTAAATCCTTAGTTGTCATTTCAACAATCTTCACAGCATCTTCACTAAGAGTAGATTCTATCTCCAGAAAACACTTTCTTTACTCACCCATAAGAGGCAATTCCTCATTCAGTAAAGTTCTATCCTGAAACTGCAGCTGTTCAGTCACATCTGCAGGCTCCACTTCTAATTCTAGTTCTCTTGCTATTTCCACCACATCTGCAGTTACTTCCTCCACTGAAGTCTTGATCGCCTCCAAGTCATCCATGAGGATTGGGCTTAACTTTTTCCAAACACCTCTTAATGGTGATAGTTTGATCTCTTCCCATGAATTATGATGATGTTAATGGTGTCTAAAATGGTGAATCATTCCAGAAGTTTTTCAATTTACTTTGCTCAAATGCATCAGAGCAGCCACTATCAATTGTAGCTAGGAACTTATGAAATGTACTTCTTAACTAATAAGCCTTGAAAGTCAAAATTACTCCTTGATCCATGGGCTGCAGAATGGATGGCATGTGAGCAGACATGAATACAATGAGAATCTCATTGTCTGTCTCCATCAGAGCTCTTGGGTGACTAGGTGCATTGCCAATGAGCAGTAATATTTTGAGAGGAATCTTTTTTTCTTTTTCTGGGCAGTAGATTTCAATATTGGGCTTAAAATATTCAGTCAACCATGTTGTCAATAGATGTGTTGTCATCCAGGCTTTGGGTGACATTTATAGAGCACAGGCAAGTAGATTAGCATAATTCTTAAAGGCCCTAGGATTTTCAGAATGGCAAATGAGCATTGGCTTCAACTTAAAGTGACCAGCTGCATTAAGCCCTAACAAGAGAGTCAGCTTATCTTTGAAACTTTGAACACAGGCATTGACTTCTTTTCTCTAGCTATGAAAGTCCTAGATAGCATCTTCTTCCAATATTAAATCTGTTTTATCTATACTAAAAATCTGTTGTTTAGTGTGGCCAGAATCATTAGTTATCTTAGCTGAATCTTCTGGATTACTTACTGTAGCTTCTACATCAGCACTTGTTACTTCACCTTGCACTTTTTGTTATGAAGATGGCTTCTTTCCTTAAACTCATGAAGTTCATGAAACCAACCTCTGCTAGCTTCAAACTTTTCTTCTGCTGCTTCCTCGCATTTCTCAGCCTTCACAGAATTGAAGATAGTTAGGGTTTTGCTCTGGATTAGGCTTTGGCCTAAGGAAATGTTTTGGCTGGCTTAATTTTCTATCCAGACCACTAAAACTTTTGCCACATCAGCAAAAAGGCTGTTTTACTTTCATACCATTTGCGTGTTCACTGGAGTAGCACTTTTAATTTCCTTCAAGAACTTTGCATTCACAATTTAGCTATTTGTTGCAGGAGGGCCTAGCTTTCAGTTTATCTTAGCTTTTGACATCCCTTTCTCACTATGCTTAATCATTTTTAGCTTTTGATTTAAAGTGAGAGACATGAAACTATTCCTTTCACTTGAAAATTTAGAAGCCAATGTAAGGTTATTAATTTGGCTAATTTCAATATTGTTGCATCTAAGGGAAGAGGGAGGTCTTAGCAGAGGGAGAGAGACAGGGGAATAGCCAAATCAGTGGAACATTCAGAACACACACAATATTTATAGATTAAGTCTGCCATTTTATATGGGTATAGTTTGTGGGGCCCCAAAATAATTGCAGTAGTAACATCAAAGATCACTGATCACAGATCACGATAACTAATATAGTAATAATGAGAAAGTTTGAAATATTACCAAAATGACCAAACTATGACACAGAGACACAAAGGGAGCAAATGCTTTTCAAGAAATGACACCAACAGACTTCCTCGAGGTAGGGTTGCCACATATTTTCAACTTGTTAAAAAACACAGTGTCTGCAAAACACAATAAAAGTAAAGTGCAATGAAAAGAGGTAAGCCTATAAATTCTCTTCCAGGTAAGAGTTGACAACTAACTCGGAAAAAAAAAGAATAGTAAATGCAATAGCAGGTTAGGTAACCTCTAAGAAAAAGTCTATGGAATTCTGAGGATTTAGGCATGAAGAAAAGGGGAGAAATAAGAGGGAGGTGAAAAGTTGCCAAATAAAGATTATTTTCTTTATCTTTATAACTGAGCCAATGGCAAACCCTGGAATGTTGGGATTTGTGTCCCCATTAGGAGACTCCTAACAGCCTGTCTTGTAATAATGGATCTCAACATCTGGTTGTCACCCATTTAACACCCGAATATGCAGAAAACCTTTCACTAAGAATTTTGATGCTGCCAACAAACACATGAAAAGATGCTCAACATCACTAATTATTAGAGAAGTGCAAATCAAAACTACAATGAGGTATCACCTCACACTAGTCAGAATGGCCATCAGCAAAAAATCCACAAACAATAAATGCTGGAGAGAGTGTGAAGAAAAGGGAAACCTTTTGCCCTGTTGATGGGAATGTAAATTGATAGAGCCACTGTGGAGAACAGTATGGAGGTTCCTTAAAAACTAAAAATAGAACTACCATATGACCCAACAATCTCACTCCTGGGATCTCAATCTCCCTACCTGGGGAAAACCACAATTCAAAAAGATACATGCACCCTAATGCTCATTGCAGCACTATTTACAATAGCCAGCCGAAATAGAAACTTAAATGTTCATCAACAGAAGAATTGATAAAGAAGATGTGGTACATATATACAATGGAATAGTACTCAGCCATAAAAAGGAACAAGAAATTGTGCAATTTACAGAGACATAGATAGACCTAGAGACTGTCATACAGAGTGAAGTAAGTCAGAAAAAAAAATATCGTATAATATCACTTATATGTGGAATCTAGAAAAATGATACAGATGAACTTATTTGCAAAGCAGAAATACAGACACAGACATAGAGAATGGACATGTGGATACCAAGGAGGGGGAAGGAGGGATAGGGTGAATTGGGAAATTGAGATTGAAACATGTACACTACTATGTATAAAATAGATAACTAATGGGAATCTACTGTATAGCACAAGGAACTCTACTCAATGCTCTAGGGTGACCTACATGGGAAGGAAATCCAAAAACGAGGAGATATATGTATATGTATCGCTGATGTATAGCTGATTCACTTTGCTGTACAGCAGAAACTAACACAACATTGTAAAGCAACTATACTCCAAAAAAATTAATTTAAAAAATATCACTGATCTAACACACATTTAATTTACTACTAGGAAGACACAAGGAAATATAAAACAGTGTTTTATATTTCCATAAACATTGAATATACATAAAATAAAAGTAAAATTAATACAAAAAAAAAAGAATTTTGATGCCATCTCTCTCACTTATTTTTCTCCCTGCCAAGGGTTAGTCTCTTATAAGCATGGCATTGAAAAGGAGTCTGTAAACTCTGGCCCCTCTCTTATACTGTATAAGCTGTGCTAAATGATGGCTTTTACCAGGTTGTTTTTTATCTGTTACTGAAGTATAACATATTGTAAGATGTATGTGAGGCATTCAAGATTATTGAAAATGTAATCAGTGTTCTCTTGCCTCTGGCCTTCCACAGGAGCAGAGTACTGCAGCCCTGCCTTGGAGAGACACAAATGCAACTCAAAGAAAGGCTTAAATAGTTTTATTTATGTAAAGATATTATAGCTGATTTCATCTGCTACTGAAACATCATTCGTTTCATATCTTGCTTGCTCCTGGTTGCTCAGAGTACAAATTAATGCCCTATGGAGAAAGGCTGATATTATTTAATACTGAGCACCTATCAACAAATCACATTGGGATACATAATTAATTATCTAACTCATTTGGGGGGGTAATAAAATTATCTACTTTTAAATGTCCTTTGGTAATATATGAATATAACTTCACCACATTTTTAATGGCCCTCAGTATTAGAGGTGATCATTTAAAAGTTCTATTTTTTTTTCCTATATCATACAAGTAAAAGTTTTTTTTTTAATCTTAATATTTTATAAACATATGATTTAGGACTTTAGCTGAATTATCAAAAAAGGGGAAGACTTGACTATGTCAAAAAGTTGGAGAGAGAATATCTTGACTGTATTTCCAATGTTGTTACCTATGATTATTAATAGCTTCTCCTCATCAGATGCTGGGTTTACCTAGTTAAATTAGAGTGAAATGAGTGGGCTAGTCTACTGTTCATCAGGTGTAAAACTCTTCGTTACTGCGTTCTCAAAACAGTAATGCTTTACATTGTACATAAAAGACCATGAGTAGAATGCAATTTTGCAAATAAACTGGAAACACTCCTGATTTGAGTTTCTTAGCTTCCCCATTTTATCCTTAGTAACAGCTTATCCTGGATTCCACTACTCCCTCTTCTACCCAACCTTTTAAATTTCACCATGAACCTCTACCACTGTTGCATGCTGAGAGACCCTGAGCTGGGCAAGACCTCCTGGAGAAATTAAACACTGATCACTCTTTTCTTAAATATTCTCTTTCTGCCCTTTCCTGTCTTTCCTCTCCTTCTTGGGCCCCCATTATGGTATGTTGATATGCTTGATGGCATCCCACACAATTCTGAAGATTATTTGGTTCATTTTTCTTTATTCTTTTTTCCTTATGTTCTTCAGAATGGTTGATCTCTGCTGACATACCTTCAAGTTTACGGATTTTCTTTTTCTTCTGACTGGTCAAAGTCCCTCCAGTGATATTTTTTTCAGTATTGTACTTTTCAATTCCAGAATTTCTATTTGGTTATTTTTATAATAACCTATATATTTTTATTTATACTCTCTATTTGCAGAGACATTTTTGTATTTCTCTTTAGTTATTTAGACATGATTTCCCTTGGTTCTTTGAATGTACTTAATATAACTGATTTATAGGTATTTTCTATTAAGTCTAAAGTTTTACCTTTCTCAGGGACAGTTTCTGTTAATAAATTTTGTTTTCTGTATGTGATCTATACCTTGCAGTCTGTGTATGTATGTGTGGGTCTGTGTGTTCGCATATCTCATAATTTTTGTTGAAACCTAAACCTTTTACAATGTATTGTGAATTAAATATGAAACTAAAATTCTCCCCCCACCCCAGGAATTGTTGCTGCTACTATTTGTTTTTGATGTTATTGATACTGTAGTTTGTTTGTTTAGTGGATATTCTGAATTAACTCTATAATATATGTAGTCTTAATCATGTGTGGCCATTGAAATTTCTGCTCAGTTAACTTAGTGGTCAGAGGGAGATTTCCTCAAACTCCTGGAATCAGTGAGTCTCCTTGCTTTTGCTGAGGAGTTCTGTGTGCATGTTGGACACACCTTCAACAATGACACAGGCAGTTTACCACTCTGCCTTAACCTTCTCTCTCTGTTTACATAGAAACTCAGAATCACACAGGATTAAGAGCTTAGATCTCTCTTAGCTGTTTAATGGGTATGCATACAGCCCTACACATGTGTGTGGCTTTCTAGATTACAAGGAATACATTGGAAATGTTCCAACATTCTACAAACTGCTTGTTGCTCAGATTTTAAACATTTTGGTTAATGTATTGTTCTTCCGAACTGTTATGCCCTGCCTTGAGCATATGTGAAGTTAAGATTTCTGTTTCAATCGCTGATAAACATTCCTGGGAAAAAGGTTTTTCTCACTGAGCAAGTTCCAAGTCAGGTCAGATAAAGGCAATCTTGAAAATGTGCTCTTCCAGTGAACAACCACCCAATTCTCTGAGAATGAGGCTATAAAGGAGCTCCAAACTCATTTTTCCTGCTCTGGTTGGCTGCTGCTGGTTTTTACCATGGTGCATTTATTGGTTTGCAAGGTTACCTTGCAGTTGAAAAGAAAAGGATGAGAAGACAGCAAGTTAAAATGCCATAAACTTACTCTCCTTACCAAGATTTCACTGTTTTTCTTGAACAAATGCTGCAAACCTGTAGTTGGCATTTTTAGTTGACATCCTACAGGCTCTCATGCTCACTGAAATGTTTCTAGCCAGTGGTTTGTGTGCACAGGGGTGTGCAAAGCACTGTGCATTCATGGCCCTTGATCTATCCACCATTCATCCATTTATTCATCTTGCCTACAACAAGACAACAAGATCTGACCCGTCAGGCCCCAGGTTTCACAGCAAGGAGGGCTGGGCTCCCAGTGGGCCCACGATTCAGGCCTTAGCCTTCACCCAAGGGCCTCCAAGAATAACAACATCTTTTTCTAAGGCAACAGAAGCTGGGGCTAAGTGGATAATTAGCCTTTAAGTCTCTAACCTCAACTGGACAGGGCAAGCCTAAACCTCATCCTGTGAATACCCTGAGACAGGTAAAAAAATCAGACAAATTTTAGAATGCTGAAATGCTGATTGTTTACCATTTTGCAAGTTTTCTAATTGCTTTTATGAAGAAGAGATTTTCTGGAGGTCTTTATCATTTCCACTTATATTCCCCTAGGATTTAATTATAAAAAAGGGAAAAGAGAAAGCAATGCAGGTGAAGGCATCTGCCTAGGTGTAAGCATAAAAGCAGGAATTAACATAGAATATGCTAATTAATGAAGCAATTAGTTGGGTAGAAGCAGTGGGAACTTATGGTATAATTAGGGTAAGTTGGTTGTAGCCAGTGACTGAGGGTTTTGTAAAACAGGATGAGGAGTCTAGCTATCATATTGAGACAATAAGAATCTCTGTTTTGGTTTATAAGATTTCCACTCAAGCAATCCCATCATGAAATCTCAAAGTCTAATCTCTCACATATAGTGAATTAAACCACTTCTCTCAAACAGGCTTTCTTGGTAAATTAAAAGCAAAATACTATCTATTGAAACAAAGATTGTTGAGATCCATTTTATTCAGGATAGGCAGGTTGTATTGGGGTAACAATAATAATAGCAACAACAGTAATAGGAAAAATAGGGAATTAAAATAAAGATTTGATCCTTATTCATGTCATAAGACCATAATGGTTTAGGAAGTCTACTTTGCCATCATCTTGAAGTTCTCCAGTTTCTTTCATAGTGAGAAGAGAGTTCTCTGCAGAGCATAAGACCAGTAATTATATGATGTTTGTCACAGTTACTCAAAACTTCTTGACCCAAACTGGTCACATAACTTCTCCCTCACATGGGATCCCAGACATGAAATACTGCCATCTACCAGGGAGGCAGAGAGAAAGAGATTCAGAGAATGTCCCAAGTGGTTACCACAAGCTTCTCAGGCATGCGTCCTGCCAGGCACTGATCTTAGCAAGGCTGTTGTTGTGTTAACTTTACCATAGTGGCTATAGGATCAGAACAGATCACCCTGATCCTTTCATTCCTATTACACCTTTGGGACACGTCCTGTAGGGAGACTTACTGACACTTTAACTGATATCCTTTGATTACTATTGCTGAGAACTTGGCACCTGTTAAACAAATGTGTGTCTGTAAATTTTCACCAGTGTGGACCAGGATTTAAAACAGAACAAACAGGGCTTCCCTGGTGGTGCAGTGGTTGAGAGTCCACCTGCCGATGCAGGGGACACAGGTTCGTGCCCCGGTCCGGGAAGATGCCGCGTGCCGCGGAGCAGCTGGGCCCGTGAGCCATGGCCGCTGAGCCTGCGCATCCGGAGCCTGTGCTCCGCAACGGGAGAGGCCACAGCAGTGAGAGGCCCGTGTACCACACACACACAAAAAAAACAGAACAAGCAAACAGAAAATATGAAGATAGCAACAAAAGTCAAACAACAATATTTACAAGAAAGAATGAAGAGGTAGTCTAGTTCAGTAAAGCAAAGAAGAAGTAGTATTTGATTTGTGTCTCTGTGGTGGTAGTAGTGGGGAATATATTTCAAAAATTAAACGGTATAGTGTCATTCTTAACCCTACATCCATCTTTCTAGTTCCAGCAGTGCCCCTCTAAACACACACAAAAATCCAACCTAGATTCTACCCTTGGAACAACCAAGAAACAAATGTAAAATTTCCTAGTTTTCCCAAACAATGTGATCTTGGTTTAAATATGTGGTAGCATTTAAAAAACAAAGAAGACCCAAGGATGTTAAAGGAGAAACTCACATGGTAAAACTGGCTCAAAACAATTTAATAAACTTTTTTGAGGCTCTATTCTATGCAAGACATTTGGTAGGCTTTGCGATGTTTACAAAGCTCCATAAGATAGTTTTTCTTTTGAACTCAAGTTCCCTTTATTTGTTACTGAGACCAACAGTTGTCCCCATATTCTCTTCTTCTGCTTTAGGAATGGGACCCTAAATTGTACTCATGCACATTGTTACCAAATAAAGAGTCTGAGCATATAATGTACCTAGGTGAGGTGCTACAACTCGGATCTGATGAAAGCGATATATAACTAGAAGAGTTATGTGAAATTTTTAAGAAATATCTTTAAAAAGGAGGAGAATGGTGTATATATTTTTTTCCCATTTCTTCTCATTCCTTTGTTAGCCTAGAAAATAGACAGAAAAAATTTAAATTCCTGCCCCGACTCTTAACTATAAGGTGACCTCATAGCTGGAAACAACTTACAGAAGGGCTAAGGGAAAGACAAAAGGCATAGATCTCTGATGAAACTGCTGTTGAACCCAAGTTTGTATCCCTGACCCACAGTGAGGCCAAACAAACCAAAATGTCAGAGTTTGGAGCAGAGAAAGGTTTACTGCAGGGCCAAGCAAGGAGAATGGCTGGCTTGTGCTCAAGAGACCCAAAGTCCCTCATGGATTTCGGGGAAAAGTTTTAAAAGACAAATTTGGGGGGAAGGGCTGTGGGGTGTGTGACTTTCTTCTGATTAGTTGGTGGTGAGGTAACAGGATGGTGTTCCAGGAATCTCAGTCATCAGCCTTCTGGTTCCAACCAGTCTGAGGGCTACATTCTCATGGTCATCATGAAGTTAAATTTTTCCACCTGGTGAGGGTTTTAGCACCTTCAAAACAACTCAGGAATGTGCATTATTATCATTGTTCCTCCTTCAGAGAGGGACTAAAGATTCTGTAACTGCTATGTGGCTGATTTATTATTTAAATTTTTATCAGTTTTCCTGGCCCAACTGCTAGTTTTGTTACTACATTTTTACGTTCTTTCAATTATTAACTCTTGAGCCAAACTTTTGTGACTCAGGGGAGGCCTGGGAGACTAAAGCTTTTCTACAAACAAGAGGCAAGCAGAGGCCATCGAGAGGCCTGTCCCAGAAAGGCTCCACAGAGTCTTGCTTTGTTACAATTTCTTGGATCTATTATACACATCATGAACTCTAAATGTGGAAATCTTTTATGTGAAGAGAAAACAATCTGTATTTGCCAATGCCCTCAAATATTTGTTCATAGAAGATGAACATAAATCTTTACTAGTAGACTTCTAAACACACTAAAGATTTCACACTGCCACCCAAGCCAGAAACCTAGAATCAACATTGATCCTTTTCTATTCCTCATTCACTTCACCTAACTGATCATCAAGTTACTCTCCTTCTCTATTACCAAATAGTCTGTAATCCATTCCCATTTTGCAAGTTAGTTGGAGTCTTCATCATCTCCCACTTGACTATATCAATAGCTTTCTTTTTTTATTTTTTTCAAATTCTTTTCCCGTTTCAGTTGTTACATAATATTGAGCAGAGTTCCCTGTGCTATAGAGTAGGTCCTAGTTGGTTATCCATTTTAAATATAGTAGTGTGTACATGTCAATCACAAATTGACACATCCCCCAACCCTTCCCCCCAGTAACCATAGTTTGTTCTCTAAGTCTGTGAGTCTGTTTCAGTTTTCTAAATTAGTGAACAAAAATTTAGCTTTATCTCCCAAAGAACCTTCTCAAAAAGTAATACTCAAATTACTTTTTTAAGGTAATTATATGAATAAAAGAGAAAATGTTTTGAGCAGGGTAAAATAACTTAATTATAGAACCTAAAAAAACATTGTGGTAATCCTAAATAATACCTATCTTAACTTCCCACCCAGACAAAATCTCAGGGGGCAGATGTTAGAATAGCTTTGAGAAGTGGAACCTGACCACTCAGGAGAGACAAGATACTAAAGTGATTAATAGCCCAGGCTCTAAATCTTGATTTTGTGTGCCCCAGTCCTAGTGCCTATATTTACTGGTTCTGTGACTTTGGACAAAATACTTAACTGTATTGTGTTTCTCTAGGCCATCTGCAATACCAGAAAGAAAAGTACATCTCCCTTATGAGGTATGTATGAGGATTGAGTTAATACATATGAGCACATGCCCCATATAGACCAAGTGCCTGGTAACTACTTGTATTGTAAGGGCATAGTCCATTCCACTGCTTTACTTTCTAACAGTTCACCCTTATACTCTGTCTTTTTTTAAATTGAAGTAGAGTTGATTTATAATGTTGTGATAGTTTCTGGTGTACAGCATTGTGATTCAGTTATGCTTATATATACATATTCTTTTTCATATTCTTTTCCATTCTCATGTATCTACTCTTTGTTGGCACTTACTATATGCCACACACAGTGCTATACCATATACTTGCAAGTAGTCAGAGATTAAAATGAAACAAAAAAAGTAAAATTGCAATATAGTGTGGTAGTAATTTCAGTAAAACCATTTAAAGTATATTATGGATATGTATACGGAAGAGTTTCAAATGCAGGGAAAGCTTCCCGGAAGAGGTGATCGTTAAGTTGTACAACTAAAGGATATCCAGGTGTAGAACCAAGTAAAGGGGAGTGAGTATTGGAGTGAAACAGGGTATCCAGAGCAGAGGTGTAGCAGGAGGTTTCCCACTGATTTTCAGGAAAAAAGAAATGAAATCACATTTGGGGAAGGCTCAATTGCTATAGTAATTGCTGCCTAGCAAAATACTCAAAGTTTAACAGTTTAAGACAATGCATACTTATGTCATTGTTTCTGTAGATCAGTACGATGGGCACAGTTTAGCTGGTCTCTGAATCAGGGAGGCTATAATACAGGTGTTGACCAGGGATGCAATCATCTAAGTCTTGTGTAGGGAAGTATCACTTCCAAGCTCACTCACATGACTGTTTCCAGGCCTCTCTTTCTTGGCCAGAGACACCACTTGGTTATTTTCCAAGAGTCTCTTTGTAGGAGAGCTCAGAATAGGATCACTGGCTTCTGTCGAGCACCAGAGGGCATCAAACTTGATGAGCCCTTGAGTCATTTCTAAACACTGGTCAATTCTTGACATAAGATGTGAGGTTCTCAGGTGTATTCCAGTATTCAAGATAGATCCCTGATTTTCCAATTAGGAAAAGTAAAATCCAAAATGTTAGCAAAACAATGTGCAATATTAAATGTTTGCTTTGTAGATTTTATTCTATGGCTGTTTGTAATTTCTCTCTTTTTTTCTTCTTTTTTATTTTGGTGCTGAATATGTCCTTGTAGACCTGTTTTAAGAAAACAATATGTGAGAAATGATTTAATTTTTCCTGTTGCTGTTCCTTGTGGAAAATAAAAGTGTTTTACTTTTTTCTTTTTAGTAAAAAAAGAGGGGTTGGGGCACCCAGGATGGAAGCCAGCATATTTTTGTAACAATCTTGGAAGTGATATTCCATCATTTTTTTTTTTACATTCTAATTGAACTAGTCTAGGTTTGTCAGATAAAATACAGCATACCCAGTTAAATTTAAATTTTAGATAATACTTTTAAAAGAATATTTCATGGCGCATCCTTATTAAAAAAAACTTGTTTATCTGAAACTTAAATTTAACTGAGCATCCTGAAGTTTTGCTTTCTAAATCTGGTAAATCCAAGCTAGTGACATCTTATGACTTTCATCACATTCTATTCACTAGGAGCAAATCCCTAGGCTCAACTTGCACTCAAAGGGGTGGAGGATTATAGAAAAACATGGGGATTAGTATGTGGGGATCATTGGAGTGCTTCTTAAAGGCTGCATACAGCAGTGACAAAAGAAAGATATTTAGTTATGTCCTTTCTGGTACTTTCCTGGTCTTTGTAGAGGCATTCCAACATATTTTTCTTACATTGTCTTATACTCGCCCTCCCTACCCCCCACCAAAGAGTTCTATATTAGTCTGCTAGGAATACCATTTTGAAAAAGACCATAGCCTAGGTGGCTTAAATAACAGACATTTATTTTCTCACAGTACAAGAGGTTTGAAGTCCAAGGTCAAGGTGCCAATGAGGTTGGTTTCTGGTGGGTCAGCTCTTCCTGGGTTGTAGACAACCACTTTCTTGCTGACCCATCACATGATCCCTCTGTGCTGGTTTGGAGAGAGAAATCTTGGTGTCTCTTCCTCTTATAAGGACACTAATATTATAGGACTAGAGTCCCACACTTATGACTTCATTTAACCTTAATTACCTCTCTAAAGATCCTATCTTGAAATACAACCTCATTGGGGGGTAAGAGCTTCAACATACGAATTTTGGAGGGTGCATGGTTCAGGCCATAACATGGTCTTTAACAATAAAAGGACAAATCAGTGCAGTTCAGGCTTCAATGTCAGAGCCCAGCCTACCTTACTATTTAAAAACAGAAAGTGTTTCCTCTCCCCATTCTGGGTTTGGAGACTGCAACATAGGAAAGAAAACTTTAGCTTTCCTTTTGCCTAAAATCAAGCCCAGGTGCAAAATCACATGATATATATTTTAGCACCTTTGCAATATTAAGCATGTTCATGGAGAATTCTCTCTTCATGCTTCACAAGGGGTGCAATCATGTTTAAAGTTTGATTGTTTATTTATATTTTATGGTGCATAATTTATGCAATATGATAACCTAAAGCTATTTTGTGGTACTTAATTTAGGCAATTTGATAGCTTAAAAGTTAATGTTGAAAGTCAGGCATAAAGAAAACTCCCAACAATTTAGCACTCTCTTAGGAGCTCTGCAATAAAGACAGCATACAAAACAGAAGTATAAAACTGATACTGCTTGAGTTGGGAGTTAGAGCATTTTAGTTTACACCTAAGGGAGTTTAATATCATAAGCTTATTGGCTGTGCTTAGGGTTCAGGAAGGTCCATCAATACTGTTCTCTCAGTCACTCACTGATGAATCCGAAATGAGGCTCTTCTTTTATCCCCTCCCCTTATTTAAATATACTAGCTTAACATCTTTTTAGGCAAAGCTTCCTAGAGTAATGCTTTCTCTCTGCTGAAACTCTAAATGGAACATTTGCTATGAATGTTAACTGCATGCTTGGCATTTTATTCTGAAAGAACATCACAGTCTCATTCCCTCTGGCAATCTACAAAGAATTGGGGAAAATAAACACTGCTAGGGAAGAATGATGAATAGTAAAGGTTGGAGGTCGGACTTATGGGGCTTGAAGAGTGGGATCTCATGAGACTTTGTAAAATCATACAGTTAAGTGGGTAAAAATTCTCCTTCAGGATAATTCAACATTTGAGATGACACATAGCCCATCATGATGTCAATTTTGCCTAACTCCAGTCGGTCTCTCTCCTTCTCCTATGTATCAAACATAACTATTTTGTTAGTTTATTTTCTGGAAGTACCATACATTCTTTCTCACCTCTGTGCATTTGAAGATAATTTCCCACTGCTAGGAATGCAGTACTCCTTTTTAATTGGCTAACTCCAAGCAACCCTCTACAATTCAGCTGACTTTTTAATATCCCTAAGAGGAATTTTTTGGTTAACACCCCTCCACCTCCCTGGGTTAAAAAAAAACATATTTATTCTCCCATAGAAATCTGTTCCTACTTATATTTAGCATATATTATATTTTGTGATTATTTGTTTACTTGCTTATCCATCACTCCCAAATAAAATAATACATAGCCCTTTGAACACAGGGATAATTCTTCTTACGGTTGCATTCCTAACTTATAACTCCTAATGCATTGTGTAGTACATATACATGCTCAAACTTTTTTTTTTTAATTTACCTCTTTATTATTTATTTATTTATTTTTGGCTTTGTGGGATCTTCATTGCTCCTTGTGGGCTTTCTCTAGTTACAGCAAGCGGGGGTTACTCTTCATTGCGATACATGGGCTTCTCATTGCGGTGGCTTCTTTTGTTGCAGAGCACAGGCTCTAAGCGCATGGGCTTCAGTAGTTGTGACGTTTTGGCTCAATAGTTGTGGCTCATGGGCTCTAGAGCACAGGCTCAGTAGCTGTGGCGCACGGGTTAGTTGCTCCGCGGCATGTGAGAATCTTCCAGGACCAGGGATCGAACCCATGTCCGCTGCATCAGCAGCTGGATTCTTAACCACTGCGCCGCCAGGGAAGCCCTCAAACATTTTCTTTTTTTTCTTTTTTTCCCGGTACGCAGGTCTCTCACCACTGCGGCCTCTCCCGCTGCGGAGCACAGGCTCCCGAAGCGCAGGCTCAGCAGCCATGGCTCATGGGCCCAGCCGCTCCGCAGCATGTAGGATCCTCCCAGACTGGGGCACGAACCTGCGTCCACTGCATCGGCAGGTGGACTCCCAACCACTGCGCCACCAGGGAAGCCCAAACATTTTCTTAATAAAGTTATGAATAAAGGATGAAACCTTTTTTTTTTTACATTTGATTTATTTTTTTCTTTTTTTTATTAGTTATCGATTTTATACATATTAGTGTATATATATATATATATCAATCCCAGCCTCCTAATTCAAAAGTATGAAGCTTTTAAAATTCCCAATTCGTTGTAGTTGCAATCAAATATTATCATATCAGTTATGTTAGTCATGATAGTAAATTACATCATGCAATTGTATAGAAATATGTCAATCAGGACAATTTATTGGTCTCCTAAAAAATAGTCCTCTATGTTTTGTGCTAAAAAGCTTAAGAGATTATTCTGGCCTTTAAAGCACTTACACTACATTTGGAGGTAGCCAACACATATTTAACTAGAATTATAACTAAAATATAACAGTAAAGATTTACTGAATTCCTAAATTGTACAAGTACTGTGTTAGGCAGAAAATAAACTAAATGTAACATAGGCATTGCCCTTAAGATTTTAACATTCCAGTCTGAGACATAAACAAGATGCAGATGATTAAAGTATTTTTCAAGAACTGCTTTATAGAAGTGTAAAGCTTATACTGAAGGATCAAGTCTAATGGCAAGGAAGGAGAAGGTTCATATTTTTCCTTGATTCCTCTAGCTTAAATTCAAATGATTTGATCAGTAATTAAATACTTTTTCTTTCTAGGCAAACAGTTGCAGGTATAGCCACACTTCTGTGATCTCTTCCATATTTGGAAGAACACCTTGAAGTTGCAATGAAGAAATTATTTTTTCTCTACCCTTCATGGTTCTTGGCTTAGACCCTTGTAATAATAGACATATTAACAAGAGAAAAACAAACAGGGCTACATCATTTTATATTCCCATTGATAATGTACGAAAATTCTAATTTCACCACATCCTCACCAGCATGTGTTATTTTCCTTTAAAAAAAAACAAAACACATTTATTCTAGTGAGTCTAAAATCGTACCTCACTGTAGTTTTTACTTGTATTTCCCTAGTAACTAATAACATTGAACATCTATTCATGTGATTTTTAGCTGCCATTTGTATATCTTCTTTGGAGAAACATCAATTTTTTTTCATCCTTTGTTAAATTTGAAAGTTAACGTTTTATTTTATTTTTTTTTGTTAATTTTTATTGGAGTATAGTTACTTTAAAAATTTGTGTTAGTTTCTGCTGTACAGCAAAGTGAATCAGTTATACGTATACATATATCCCCTCTTTTTTATATTTTCTTCCCATTAGGCCACCACAGAGCATTGAGTAGAGTTCCCTGTGCTATACAGTAGGTTCTCATTAATTATCTATTTTATACACAGCCGTGTGTATATGCCAATCCCAATCTCCCAATTCATCCCACCTTCCCTCCCCACTTTGGAATCCATAAGTTTGTTCTCTACATCTGTGCCTCTATTTCTGCTTTGCAAATAAGTTCCTCTGTACCATTTTTCTAGATTCCACATATAAGTGATCTCTGTCCATCTTTAAATTTAATTGTTGGCTTTTTGTTGTTCAGATATGAGAGTTACTCATATCTTGGACACTAGATACTTATCAGATATATAATTTGCAAGTATTTCTTCCCATTATGTAGAACTTATTTTCACAATCATTTTTTCTTTTCATTTTTCTCTTAACCATTTTTTTTATATATCTTTATTGCAGTATAGTTGCTTTACAATGGTGTGTTACTTTTTGCTTTATAAAAAAGTGAATCAGTTATACATATACATATGTTCCCATATCTCCTCCCTCTTGCGTCTGTCCCCCTGCCCCCCTCCATATCCCACCCATACAGGTGGTCACAAAGCACCAAGCTGATCTCCCTGTGCTGTGCGGCTGCTTCCCACTAGCTATCTATTTTACGTTTGGTAGTGTATACATGTCCATGCCACTCTTTCACTTTGTCACAGCTTACCCTTCCCCCTCCCCATATCCTCAAGTCCATTCTCTAGTAGGTCTGTGTCTTTATTCCTGTCTTACCCCTAGGTTCTTCATGACATTTTTTTTTCTTAGATTCCATATATATGTGTTAGCATACGGTATTTGTCTTTGTCTTTCTGACTTACTTCACTCTGTATGACAGACTCTAGGTCCATCCACCTCACTACAAATAATTCAATTTCGTTTCTTTTTATGGCTGAGTAATATTCCATTGTATATATATGCCACATCTTCTTTATCCATTCATCTGATGATGGGCACTTAGGTTGTTTCCATCTCCTAGCTATTGTGAATAGAGCTGCAATGAACATTTTGGTACAAGACTCTTTTTGAATGATGGTTTTTCTCAGGGTATACGCCCAGAAGTGGGATTGCTGGGTCATATGGTAGTTCTATTGGTAGTTTTTTAAGGAACCTCCATACTGCGCTCCATAGTGGCTGTACCAATTCACATTCCCACCAGCAGTGCAAGAGTATTCCCTTTTCTCCACACCCTCTCCAGCATTTATTGTTTCTAGATTTTCTGACGATGGCCATTCTGACCCGTGTGAGATGATATCTAATTGTAGTTTTGATTTGCATTTCTCTAATGATTAATGATATTAAGCATTCTTTCATGTGTTTGTTGGCAATCTGTATATCTTCTTTAGAGAAATGTCTATTCAGGTTTTCTGTCCATTTTTGGATTGGGTTGTTTGTTTTTTTGTTATTGAGCTGCATGAGCTGCTTATAAATTTTGGAGATTAATCCTTTGTCAGTAGCTTCATTTGCAAATATTTTCTCCCATTCTGAGGGTTGTCTTTTGGTCTTGTTTATGGTTTCCTTTGCTGTGCAAAAGCTTTGAAGTTTCATGAGGTCACATTTGTTTATTTTGGTTTCCATTTCTCGAGGAGATGGGTCAAAAAGGATCTTGCTGTGATTTATGTCATAGAGTGTTCTGCCTATGTTTTCCTCTAAGAGTTTGATAGTTTCTGGCTTTACATTTAGGTCTTTAATCCATTTTGAGTTTATTTTTGTGTATGGTGTTAGGGAGTGTTCTAATATCATACATTTACATGTACCTGTCCAGTTTTCCCAGCACCACTTATTAAAGATGCTGTCCTTTCTCCACTGTACATTCCTGCCTCCTATATCAAAGATAAGGTGACCATATGTGCGTGGGTTTACCTCTGAGCTTTCTATCCTGTTCCATTGATCTATCTTTCTGTTTTTGTGCCAGTACCATACTGTCTTGATTACTGTAGCTTTGTAGTATAGTCTGAAGTCAGGGGGTCTGATTCCTCCAGCTCCATTTTTTGTTCTCAAGATTGCTTTGGCTATTCGGGTTCTTTTGTGTTTCCATACAAATTGTGAAATTATTTGTTATAGTTCTGTGAAAAATGCCAGTGGTAATTTGTTAGGGATTGCATTGAATCTGTAGATTGCTTTGGGTAGTAGAGTCATTTTCACAATGTTGTTTCTTCCAGTCCAAGAACATGGTATATCTCTCCATCTATTTGTATCATCTTTAATTTCTTTCATCAGTGTCTTATAATTTTCTGCATACAGGTCTTTTGTCTCCTTAGGTAGGTTTATTCCTAGATATTGTATTCTTTTTGTAGCAATGGTAAATGGGATTGTTTTCTTGATTTCACTTTCAGATTTTTCATCATTAGTGTATAGGAATGTCAGAGATTTCTGTGCATTAATTTTGTATCCTGCTACATTACAAATTCATTGATTAGGTCTAGTAGATTTCTGCTAGCATCTTTAGGATTCTCTATGTAGAGTATCATGTCATCTGCAAACAGTGACAGCTTTACTTCTTTTCCAATTTGGATTCCATTTATTTTCTTTTCTTCTCTGATTGCTGTGGCTAAAACTTCCAAAACTATGTTGAATAATAGTGGTGAGAGCAGGCAACCTTGCCTTGTTCCTGATCTTAGTGGATATGCTTTCAGTTTTTCACCATTGAGGATGATGTTGACTGTGGGTTTGTCATATATGGCCTTTATTATGTTCAGGAAAGTTCCCTCTATGCCTACTTTCTGCAGGGATTTTATCATAAATCAGTGTTGAATTTTGTCAAAAGCTTTCTCTGCATCTATTGAGATGACCATATGGTTTTTCTCCTTCAATTTGTTAATATGGTGTATCACGTTGATTGATTTGCATATATTGAAGAATCCTTGCATTCCTGGAATAAACCCCACTTGATCATGGTGTATGATCCTTTTAATGTGCTGTTGGATTCTGTTTGCTAGTATTTTGTTGAGGATTTTTGCACCTATATTCATCAGTGATATTGGCCTGTCATTTTCTTTCTTTGTGACATCCTTGTCTGGTTTTAGTATCAGGGTGATGGTGGCCTCGTAGAATGAGTTTGGGAGTGTTCCTCTCTCTGCTATTTTTTGGAAGAGTTTGAGAAGGATAGGTGTTATCTCTTCTCTAAATGTTTGATAGAATTCGCCTGTGAAACCATCTGGTCCTGGGCTTTTGTTTGTTGGAAGATTTTTAATCACAGTTTCAATTTCAGTATTTGTGATTGGACTGTTCATATTTTCTATTTCTTCCTAATTCAGTCTTGGCAGGTTGTGCATTTCTAAGAATTTGTCCATTTTTTCCAGGTTGTCCTTTTTATTGGCATAAAGTTGCTTGTAGTCATCTCTCATGATCTTTTATATTTCTGCAGTGTCAGTTGTTACTTCTCCTTTTTCATTTCTAATTCTATTGATTTGAGTCTTCTCTCTTTTTTCTTATTGAGTCTGGCTAATGGTTCATCAATTTTGTTTATCTTCTCAAAGAACCAGCTTTTAGTTTTATTGATCTTTGCTATTGTTTCCTTCATTTCTTTTTCATTTATTTCTGACCTGATCTTTATGATTTCTTTCCTTCTGCTAACTTTGGGGTTTTTTAATTCTTCTTCTCTAATTGCTTTAGGTGTGAGGTTAAGTTGTTTATTCAAGATGTTTCCTGTTTCTTAAAGTAGGATTTTATTGCTATAAACTTCTCTCTTAGAACTGCTTTTACTACATCCCATAGATTTTGGGTCATCGTGTCACAATTGTCATTTGTTTCTAGGTATTTTTTGATTTCCTTTTTGATTTCTTCAGTGATCACTTCGTCATTATGTACTGTATAGTTTAGCCTCCATGTGTTTGTATTTTTTACAGATCTTTTCCTGTAATTGATATCCAGTCTCATAGCTTTGTGGTTGGAAAAGTTACTTGATATAATTTCAATTTTCTTAAATTTACCAAGGTTTGATTTGTGACCAAAGATATGATCTATTCTGAATAATATTCCATGAGCACTTAAGAAAAATGTGTATTTTGTTTTTGGATGGAATGCCCTATAAATATCAATTAAGTCCATGTTTTTTAATTTATCATTTAAAGCTTGTGTTTCCTTATTTATTTTCATTTTGGATGATCTGTCCATTGGTGAAAGTGGGGTTTTAAAGCCCCCTATGATGAATGTGTTACTGTCGATTTCTCCTTTTATGGCTGTTAGTATTTGCCTTATGTACTGAGGTGCTCCTATGTTGGGTGCATAAATATTTACAATTGTTATATCTTCTTCTTGGATCGATCCCTTGATCATTATGTAGTGTCCTTGTTTGTCTCTTCTAATAGTCTTTATTTTAACCGTCTATTTTGTCTGATATGAGAATTGTTACTGCAGCTTTCTTTTGGTTTCCATTTGCATGGAATATCTTTTTCCATCCCCTTACTTTCAGTCTATATGTGTCTCTAGGTCTGAGGTGGGTCTCTTGTAGACAGCATATATATGGGTCTTGTTTTTGTATCCATTCAGCTAATGTGTGTCTTTTGGTGGGAGCATTTAATCCATTTACATTTAAGGTAATTATCGATATGTATGTTCCTATTCCCATTTTCTTAATTGTTTTGGGCTTGTTATTGTAGGTCTTTTCCTTTTCTTGTGTTTCTTGCTTAGAGAAGCTCCTTTAGCATTTGTTGTAAAGCTACTTTGGGGGTGCTGAACTCTCTCATCTTTTGCTTGTCTGTAAAGATTTTAATTTCTCCATCAAATCTGAATGAGATCCTTGCTGGGTAGAATAATCTTTGTTGCAGGTTTTTCTCCTTCATCAATTTAAATATGTCCTGCCAGTCCCATCTGGCTTGCAGAGTTTCTGCTGAAAGATCATCTGTTAACCTTATGGGCATTCCCTTGTGTGTTATTTTTTCCTTGTTGCTTTTAATATGTTTTCTTTGTATTTAATTTTTGACAA
This sequence comes from Orcinus orca, assembly GCF_937001465.1. NCBI lineage: Eukaryota > Metazoa > Chordata > Mammalia > Artiodactyla > Delphinidae > Orcinus > Orcinus orca. The sequence continues at coordinate 13,338,426 of NC_064565.1, read as the reverse complement.
TTTGATTAATATGTGTCTTGGCATGTTTATCCTTGGATTTATCCTGTATGGGACTCTCTGTGCTTCCTGGACTTGATTAACTATTTCCTTTCCCATATTAGGGAAGTTTTCAACTATAATCTCTTCAAATATTTTCTCAGTCCCTTTCTTTTTCTCTTCTTCTTCTGGAACTCCTATAATTCGAATGTTGGTGCATTTAATGTTGTCCCAGAGGTCTCTGAGACTGTCTTCAATTCTTTTCATCCTTTTCTCTTTATTCTGCTCTGCAGTAGTTATTTCCACTATTTTATCTTCCAGGTCACTTATCTGTTCTTCTGCCTCAGTTATTCTGCTATTGATTCCATCTAGAGTATTTTTAATTTCATTTATTGTGCTCTTCATCGTTGCTTGTTTCATCTTTATTTTTTCTAGGTCCTTGTTAAATGTTTCTTGCATTTCTCTATTCTATTTCCAAGATTTTGGGTCATCTTTACTACCATTATTCTGAATTCTTTTTCAGGTAGACTGCCTATTTCCTCTTCATTTGTTAGGTCTGTTGGGTTTTTATCTTGCTCCTTCATCTGCTGTGTGTTTTTCTGTCTTCTCATTTTGCTTATCTTACTGTGTTTGGGGTCTCCTTTTTGCAGGCTGCAGGTTCATAGTTCCTGTTGTTTTTGATGTCTGTCTCCAGTGGCTAAGGTTGGTTCAGTGGGTTGTGTAGGCTTCCTGGTAGAGGGGACTAGTGCCTGTGTTCTGGTGCAGAGGCTGGATCTCGTCTTTCTGGTGGGCAGGTCCATGTTTGGTGGTGTGTTTTGTGGTGTCTGTGGACTTATTATGATTTTAGGCAGCCTCTCTGCTAATGGGTGGGGTTGTGATCCTGTCTTGCTAGTTATTTGTCATAGGGTGTCCAGCACTGTAGCTTGCTGGTCGTTGAGTGAATCTGGGTGCTGGTGTTGAGATGGAGATCTCTGGGAGATTTTTGCCATTTGATATTATATGGACCTGGGAGGTCTCTTGTGGACCAGTGTCCTGAAGTTCCCTCTCCCACCTCAGAGGCACAGCACTGACTCCTGGTTGCAGCACCAAGAGCCTTTCATCCACATGGCTCAGAATAAAAGGGAGAAAATGTAGAAAGAAAGAAAGAAAGAAAGAAAGAAAGAAAGAAAGAAAGAAAGAAAGAAAGAAAGAAAGAAAGAAAGAAAGAAAGGAAGGAAGAAAGAAAGAAAGAAAGAGGCTAAAATAAAATAAAATAAGATAAGATAAAATAAAATAAAGTTGTTAAAATAATTATTAAGAAAAAAAATTAAAAAAAACAGCAACAACAACAACAAAAAAATGGACGGATAGAACCCTAGGACAAATGGTGAAAGCAAAGCTATACAGACAACATCTCACACAGAAGCATACACATACACACTCACAAAAAGAGGAAAAGGGGAAAAAATAATAAATCTTGCTCTCAAAGTCCACCTCCTCAATTTGGGATGATTCATTGTCTATTCATGTCATCCACAGATGCAGGGTACATCAAGTTGTTTGTGGAGCTTTAACCCACTGCTTCTGAGGCTACTGGGAGAGATTTCCCTTTCACTTCTTTGTTCTCACAGCTCCCAGGGCTCAGCTTTGTACTTGGCCCCGCCTCTGCGTGTAGGTCACCGGAGGGCATCTGTTCTTTGCTCAGACAGGACGGGGTTAAAGGAGCTGCTGCTTTGGGGACTCTGGCTCACTCAGGCCAGGGGTAGGGAAGGGCACGGAGTGCGGGGCGAGCCTGGGGTGGCAGAGGCCGGCGTGACGATGCACCAGCCTGAGGCACGCCATGCATTCTCCTGGGGAAGTTGTCCCTGGATCCCTGGACCCTGGCAGTGGCTGGCTGCACAGGCTCCCCGGAAGGGAGGTGTGGATAGTGACCTGTGCTCGCACACAGGCTTCTTGTGGCGACAGCAGCAGCCTTAGCATCTCATGCCCATCTCTGTGGTCCACGCTGTTAGCCGTGGCTCACGCCTGTCTCTGGATCTCCTTTAAGCAGCGTTCTTAATCCCCTCTCCTTGCGCACCAGGAAACAAAGAGGCAAGAAAAAGTCTTGCCTCTTCGGCAGCTCCAGACTTTTCCCCGGACTCCCTCCCAGCTAGCCGTGGCGCACTAACCCCCTGCAGGCTGTGTTCACGCTGCCAGTCCTCTCCCTGCGCTCTGACCGAAGCCCGAGCCTCATCTCCCAGCCCCGCCTGCCCTGGTGGGTGAGCAGACAAGCCTTTTGGGCTGGTGATTGCCGGTCGGCACCAATCCTCTGTGCAGGAATCTCTCCGCTTTGCCCTCCGCACCCCTGTTGCTGTGCTCTCCTTCGCGGCTCCGAAGCTCCCCCCTCCGCCACCCACAGTCTCTGCCCGTGAAGGGGCTTCTAGTGTGTGGAAACCTTTCCTCCTTCACACCTCCCTCCCACTGGTGCAGGTCCCGTCCTTATTCTTTTTTTTTTTTTTTTTTTTTTTTTTTGCGGTACACAGGCCTCTCATCTCTGTAGCCTCTCCTGCCACAGATCACAGGCTCTGGACACACAGGCCCAGCGGCCATGGCTCATGGGACCAGCTGCTCCATGGCACGTGGGATCCTCCCAGACTGGGTTACAAACCCACGTCCCCTGCATCGGCAGGCGGACTCCCAACCACTGCGCCACCAGGGAAGCCCCCCGTCCCTATTCTTTGGTCTCTGTTTATTCCTTTTTCTTTTGCCCTACCCAGGTACGTGGGGAGTTTCTTGCCTTTTGGGAGGTCTGAGGTCTTCTGCCAGCTTTCAGTAGGTGTTCTGTAGGAGTTGTTCCATGTGTAGATGTATTTCTGGTGTATCTGTGGGGAGGAAGGTGATCTCCGTGTCTTACTCTTCCGCCATCTTGCCGAAATCCCCTATTTTCACAATCTTGATAATGTCCTTCTATAAGCAAAAATTGTTTACTTTTGAAGTCCAATTTATGTATTTTTGTTGTTGTTGCCTGTGCTTTTATCATATGGAATAACACATTTCTTAATCCAAGGTCATGAAGATTTACTCTCGTAGTTTCTCCTTAGCAGTTTTGTACGTTTTGTGTCTTATACTAAGTCTCTGATACATTTTGAGTTAGTTTTTGTAAAGGTGTAAGGTAATGGTCCAAGTTCATTATTTTGCATGTGGATCTACTTCTAAGCTCTCAGCTTTAATCCATTGATCTATATTTCCAGTCTCATGACAGCACAACACTTTTCTGATTATTGTAGCTTTGTAATACATTTGGAAATCAGGAAGTGTGAATTTTTACAACTTTGTAAATATTTTCAATGAATCTTTAGGCTATTCTGGTCCTTTCAAATCCATAAGAACCTTAGAAGGGGCTTTTCCACTTGCCAAAAAAAATGCTATTGGGATTTTAATAGATGTGTTAAATCTGGAGATCACTTTAGGGAGTATAATTATTCAAAAAGATTAACTCTTTCAATCAATGAACATATGATATAGTCCATGTATTTTGGTCTTCTTTAATTTATTTCACTAATGTCTTGTGTAATTTTTAGTGTAAAAGTCTTGTACCTCTTTGGTTAAATTAATTTCCAAGTATTTTATATCTTGATGTTACTGTAAATAAAATTGTTTACTTAATTACATTTTCAGCTTGCCTGCTGCTAGAATATAGAAATATTGCTAATTTTGTGCATGCATCTTTTACTGTGCAACTTTGTTGAATATTTATTTTTTTAGTTCTAACAGTTTTATTAGAGCCTGGAACAAAAAAGTATTATTTTCCAGACTTAAAATATAACAGAATTTGTTCTGCTAGATTTCAGACTAGCTTGGGACACATGATTTCCTTCTTCCAACTTGCCTCTTTTAGAATGGGAATGTCTATCCAATGCTTGCCCCATAATTATATTTTGGAAGCAGATAACTTCTTGTCTACGTTTATAATTTCACAGATAGAGAGGAATATTGCACAGAATGAGTTGTACCCGGAGTCTCATCCACATCTGATTTAGATGATATTAAGAAAAGATTTTGGAATTATATTTGATGCAGGAATGGGTTAACGTAAGTGGAGGCTTGTGGCAATTGCCCCAAAGTTGGAGAAACAACATGGTACGTTGTCTGGACATTAGAGATGGGCTTGTTTTCCAAAGCTACTAAATATTCTTCTTGTTGAGTATAAATTTCCAAAGTGTAATAAAATAGACCTGTTAGCTCATCAAAACGCAGGTTTGGAGAACTGGTGAGTTGGAGAGTCTGCAGCCCATTTGCACTGCATCTAAAACACTGGGGACACAAGTGATATCTTTGAAGAATGCTTGAAATAAGAACTAAAAAGCAGAGAACAAGAAAAGACATTTAAAGAACAGAACTAAGGCAAACTTTCATTCAGGAAAAAGTTAAATCTTCCATTGTTCACAATCAGTTTGCCCCCAAAAGTGGATCAATCAGGTATCAATTGAGGCTGAATCCATTACTTTGACACTAGTTGTTTACTGAAAAGATAATAATTACATCATATTTTAAAAATCCATTGTCCTACTCACATTATATCTTCAGTCAATTTTTAAATGTTTTAGATATCTCTGTGGTATAATATGTTTTCAGTATAACAATGATTCAAACTGAGATGACATTGTTATAGGGTGCTGGGAGAGATTTCACAATGTTTGTATAGAGAGGAGATGCACCCTTGCAAAAAACATACAGGATAATGTGTGAGAATTGAGTGTTGTTTTTTTTTTTAAAGTGACATTGCAAAGAGGACTTCTATTTACTGTGAAAATAGAGAATAGAAAATAAAAAAAGGGAATTTTTTTAATGTGTTCAACAATGTATAAATGTGCAGGTGTATGTATGTATGGTAAGTATGTATAGTAATACATACTTATATTTCCCAACTCTCAACTGAGGTGCCTTGGGAGCAGCAAGAGATCAATAGTAGTGGATATATCAAATATTTAGATCTGGGTTAATTAATACAGTTCTCTAACAAAAGGAAAAAGATTCAATTAAAAATGTCCCCCCCCAAAAAAAACAGGTAAAATATTTGAACAGACATCTCACCAGAGAAGATATACAACTGTCAAATAAGCCCATGAAAAGTGTCCAATACCACCAGTATTAAGAAGATGTGAATTAAAACAACTAATGAGATACCATTCATATCTATAGAATGAATAAAATTCATGTTAGCAAGAAAAATGAGGAAGAACCAAAACTCTCATAAACTTCTGGGAGAAATGTCAAATGTTACAAGTACTTTCAAAAACAACTTAGCTCTTTCTTAAAATGTTAAATGTATATCTTCAATCGGATCCATCTCTTCCACTCCTAAGTATCCACCCAGAAGAAATTAAAGCATATATTTATGCAAAAACTTCTGCATGAATGATCATAGCAGCTTTATCTGTTGTAGCCAAAAACTGGGAAGCAACCCAAATGCCCATCAATAGCTGAATGGTTAAAAAAATTATGATATACATGTACAACAAAATACTACTTAGAAACCTAAAAGAAGGATTTACTTATACATACAATAACATGGATGAATCTCAAAATAATTAGGCTGAGTAAAAGAAGCAGGATTAAAAAATAATGTGTATTGGACAATTTCATTCATATCAAATTCTAGGAAGTACAAAGTAATGTATGGTGACAAAAAAGTAAATTGGTGGTTATATGTGGAGTAGTGGGACATTGGAGGCAGGAGAGGCAGGGAATGGAAAGGTGGTTAAGGAAACTTTTAGGGGTAATGTATCTTGGCAATGGCTTCGTGAGTGTATGCATATATCAAAACATCAAATTGTACATTTTAAATATGTGCAGTTTATTGTATGCCAATCATTCCCCAACAAAGATGTTACAGTTTTTTTCATTCAGTGTACTTTGTGAATAAACTCTAAAAGAATAAATACAATCAATTCTATCTTTGTACACTATCAGCAAAAAATTAGAAAATAAAATAAAAACACATTTTATGACATCAAAACATAAGGTACTTAAAATACATGTAACAAAAGGTTTATAAAATTGTACATGAAAAACAACAAAGTATTTTGAGTAATTATGAACATCTAAATAAATGAAGATATAAACTTATTAAGATGTAGTTCTTCCTAAATTCAGTGCAATCCCTATCAACACTCAGCACAGTTTGGTTTGTTTGGATGATTTCTTTGTTTGCTTGCTTTGATGACAGGTAACAACATAATTCTAAAAATTTATAGGAAAATAAAATAGAAATAGGTTAGCCAAAACAATAAAGAAAAATAAAAATAACATTAAGAGGACTTACACTACCTGATTACAGCACTTGCTACAAAGCTACAACAATGAAGATAGAAATAAAGACTAATGAAACAGAATAGAGAATCCCAACAGACCAATTTATTTTCAACAAAAGTGTCAAGATAAATCAATGGGGAAATTCTTTTTAACATATGATATTGAACAACTAAATAAATGTGTGGAAAATAATGAACTTTAACTTTTACTTTATACCATTCACAAACATTAATTTGAAATGGATTGTAAACTTAAATGTGAAAGCTTGGATTATAAACCTTCTGGTATAAAACAGAGTAGAATATCCTTATACCTTTGAGGTAGAAAAATGCAAAACACTAACTAAAATTAACACACTAACATCAGCAAATATTCGTACAGATATAGAGAATCTTGAAGTCTCAGACATTACTGGTGGGAATATAATTATGTACAATTCTTTTTGAAAATGGTTTGTACTTTCTTAAAAAATTAAACACAACATACAGTCAGTTGTGCCTCAACCCAGATATCCCCCCTTTTAAATTTATTCAAGGGTAATAAAAGCATATTTTAAAATCACACACATACAATTTTGGTAGTGGTTTATTTCACAATAGTCAAAACATGAAATAACTAAGAGTAGAATGGATAACTAAATTGAAGTATAGTCATACAATGAAATGTTACTCAACAACGGAAAAAAAAAAAAGGAACTGCATAGGTAATAACATGAATGAGCTTCAGAAACATGATGAATGAAAGAAGTCAGGCACAAGGGTACCTACTCTGATTTTATTTATACAAGATTTAAATATAGATGGAAATGATTTATACTGGTAGATATCAGAAGAGTGGCTGTCAATCAAGGGGGAATTGATTGAAAAGGTACACAAGAAACTATCAGGACTGATGAAAATGTTCTATATTACAACTGAGGTATTGGTTCTGTGGGGTGCACATTTGTCAAAGTTATTTGAGTAATACACTTAAGATCTGCTCATTTAATTTCACTTGTAAGTGAAAAATAGACAAAAATACAGTTGCAATACTTATATTTTAGTAATGACCAAAAACTAGATATAATTCAGATGTTTATCATAGTAAAATAAATAAATTGAAATATACTCATTCAATGTATATTCTTACAAAAATAAAAGTGAGCAAATTATATCTCCAAAGTATAAGAATGAATGAATCTTAAAAATATAAGGGTGAATAATAGAAGCCAGTCATGAGATAAAAACATGTACTACAAATATTTTTATTAAGTTAAAAAAAGAAGGCAAAACTAATATTTCATGTTAAAAATAAGCATAGTGATTCTCCATGAAGGGGATACTGAATGGAATGAAAAACAAAAGGAGCTGTGAGGTTCTGGTCCTGTTTTGTTTCTTGAACTGTGTGGTGATGGCATAGGTGTGTTTACAAAAATTTAATGAGATGCGTATACTAATATTTTGTATAATTTTCTGTTTGTTAGTTATCCTTCAAAATCAGTTTGCTTTAAAAACAGAACAATAAATGTTTATTTTCTAATTTAAAGCATAATGACAAATTTGTAAATAAACTGTCATGAAAATTAATGAATTTTAAAAATGTCAAGTAAGATTCACTGAAGAAACAGAAAATAGTGGTTTACCCTTTAAAAATATATTTATGGGGCTTCCTTGGTGGCGCAGTGGTTGAGAGTCCGCCTGCCAATACAGGGGACACGGGTTCATGCCCCGGTCTGGGAAGATCCCACATGCCGCGGAGCAGCTAGGCCCGTGAGCCATGGCCGCTGAGCCTGCGCGTCCGGAGCCTGTGCTCCACAAGGGGAAAGGCCACAACAGTGACAGGCCCGCATACTGCCAAAAAAAAAAAAAAATATATATATATATATATATATATATATATATGTAAAGCCACATCAATATACTTATGAGGAATAATTATACAGGTATTTCAATGGATATATAAAAATAATTCAATAAGAGCCAACACCCATTCACAGTAAAAATTATCCTTAGTTAAGTGGGAATTGAAGAGAATAATCTAAACCTACTTAATTTCAAACTTCTGAATGTTCTTTAAGTAAATAAACAGAGAAAAATAAGAGATATAAAAATGGAAATGAAGAAGATGCATCACTTTACCTACAGATAATATAATATTTACATTAAAAATCTGATAGAATTTATAATCGATTCTAAATAATCAAGGAGTTCATGAGAATTGCTATATAAAATCCAAATTTAAAAATTAATACCACCTGTATACAATATCACAAAGGAAGTAAAATCTCATTATAAAAAGGTAAACTATTCAAAATAGCAACAAAACTTTAGTATTTAAAACCAATCTAAAAAGATAGAAACAAGATGTTCTTAGAGACGATGGTACAACCTGTTGATAAAAATAAAAGAACACCTGCATAAGTGAAATAGTAGGCAATGTGTATGAATAAGAAGGCTCAGTGTTGCAAAGATGTCAATTAATCTACAAATCCAGTGGCATTCCTATTAAAATCCTAATAGCACAGTGCAGTGAAAATGAGAAATTGATCTTTGCATTCATATGAAAAATTAAAGGCTCAAGAATTGACAAGATAATTTTGAAGGTGAAGACTCTTTATTGATGATATATGGTATCAGACATTTTAAGCCTACAGTAATTAAAACTGTCACATTTGTGACAGGAAAAACATGTAGATAGATGGGTCCACACATATATGGGAGCTTGGTATATGATAGAAATATATATATAAATCAGTGGTTTAAATTTTTATTTTTCAGTAGACTAAGTCCTATAGATTGTGTTACATTCAGGAAAAGTAATAAAATAAGATTTGTACTTGGTGAAGACACTGTCATTACTCTGATCAAATCCCCTATGATCCTTTTATCATTCCTGTACATACTTCCTGAGTGCCTGTGTAGTTTTGTTCCCTATAGCCAGCATCTGTGACTCTTCTAGGTGTACTGACCTTGGCCTCCTGAAGATGCTTTGCCTTTCTCACCTCCTCCCACAGCTACCAAAATTGTACCTGGTCATTTCTCCTTTGAGGCAAAAGCATAAACAAAAACAAGTGTGCCTAAAGTCCAACCTACTGAGAGGACTTCTCTTCATTTCTGTCCTTCAGGGATGTCCAAGAAATGGGCACCACTTTGGAGTGGTGCCTACCTATAGTGCAGAACCATCTGTAAATAAAACCCGTGTTCTCTTCCTGTCAATAGACTGTGGGAAACTCCTCATGAGGCCTTAGGACAGGTTGGGAGAGAGAAGATAAGGGGAAATTGTGCCACTACTTCATGTAATTTAACAAGTAACTCAGTGTATGTTCAAGTGCTATTGGAGTGCTGATGTGCATGCCCAAACTGATAGTTTGGTGGATCAGAAAACACCCTGTTCATGAAGGGCAACTCAGATCACATGGTTACTTGGTGGCCCATGGTTAAGTGTTCAATCTCTACAACAGTCCAGTAGGAACCCAAGAGCTGTTTCTCAAAAGGAGAGTAGTTATCCAGAGAATGTCAAGGCTTTGCTCCAAAATACTAAAGGAGTATGCTGTTGTTCACCCATAGGGGCCTGCAGAAAGCACCATGCAATATCCCTATCTGTCATTGTCCCTTCAAACACCATATGACCGTATGATCTACTGTATCATATGACCCAAGTAGAGGCCATCTCTATCATATACCAAGTGGCTCCATTAAAAATTAGCAGGTTTTTGAGTTACTTGGTAAATGGACCAGAGTAACACACCCTAATGAGAAATATGGTGCTTCTAAAATCCAGAGTCCACTAGATGGTTTGTCTTGTTTTGGCCTTTAGAAAGGGCCAGATGCCAGAAGATTTCTTCTTCACCTTAGAAGAAATACCTTGGTATGCTCTACCTCACTGGATCCTTAGAGTTGATATATCCTAAGGTAGAAAGTCTGAGAGCTAAAGAGAAACAATACTACTGACAGAGAGAAAACTGTGTCATAAAGTTGGGGAATGTTAATACTTATACTGGGTAGGGAAAATAAGTTTGAATTACCAAAGAGGAAGAGCATGAGAAATTAGAGAAGTAGAAGGAAATCTAAGAGAACGCTGCTTTATAAAATGTAGGAGTGTAAAAAATATCAACAAAGAGGTGTGAATAAGTACTTTGGTGCCTAAGGTGAAGGGAGCTGTTAGAAAGGTGGAGGAGTGGGGAATGGTGAGGGGGTCTCAAAGAACTTGAGAGTTAGTTGATGAAAAATCTTAACAAATTTTTTAATGTAAGTAATCATAATTTTAATTTCTCATTCTCTGATTTTTCATAGAAGATTATTTTTCTTCTGTTTTTTTTAAATAAATTTAAAATTTATTTATTATTTATTTATTTTTGGCTGCGTTGGGTCTTCTTTGCTGCACGCGGGCTTTCTCTAGCTGCAGCGAGCGGGGGCTACTCTTCATTGCAGTGTGCAGGCTTCTCATTGCAGTGGGTTCTCTTGTTGCGGAGCACGGGCTCTAGGCACACAGGCTTCAGTAGTTGTGGCACGTGGACTCAGTCATTGTGGCTCATGGGCTCTAAAGCACAGGCTCTGTCGTTGTGGCTCACGGGCTTAGTGGCTCTCCGTGTGGGATCTTCCTGGACCAGGGATCAAACAAATGTCCCCTGCATTGGCAGGTGGATTCTTAACCATTGTGCCACCAGGGAAGCCCCCTTTCTTCTGTTTTTAAAGTTTTATTTTACGATCTAGAAATTAGTAAAATAAAGCCTTTTGAACCTTTCTGAAGGTGTAATTTGATTTTTTTTTTATGTTCCCTGGATTTTCTTTCTTTGTTCTTGTTATGTTTATCTGTTCTGTTGCTTTACTTATGATTTTCCATATCTACATGTTTCTGTAGTTCTATCATAAAAAATAAATATATTTTAAATAACTTGGAACATAATATTTAATTTTAAAGCACATACATATGATTTATATCTCCTTCATTAGAAAAGTTACTCTGAATTACATTCCAGAGATATTAACTAGAGGATATTTTAGTTACCAGACAACTGTGTAAGCTGCTCTTTTCAGGAAACCACCCTCAGTAGGAAACCTCTTTTCCTGTCACTTTAAGCAAAGATACATTGTAACTTTTAAATCAGGCACCCCTTTGCTCTACTCATCTCTGGCCCTAGTACACATTTCACACCTTTTGATCACACAATACCTTGCCCAAACTGCTGGTTCTTTCCATAGATCAAAGAAGTAGGAATGAAGAATATGTAATGAACAGATGACCAGATCTCTTCCCTAGCTTCCCCTTCAGAAATCTCCCAAGCAAACTGTGTGAACAAGATAACATCTAAAGAAAGATCACAAGGAGTCAACAAGCCTGCACACAGTGGGGGACGGTGAGGACTCTGACCCCCCACCATCTCAATGATTGAGATTACTTCCTCTTTCCTTTTAAAATCTTTCATGGCTGAGCATAATTTTCAGAGTTGATTTTTGGGAGACATGATTCTGCCTTCTCCCCAGATTGCCAGCATTCTGATTAAAAGCAAATTTCCTTTCTACCAACAACTGCCTCTCTCTCGGGTATTGATTTTCCAGCGGTGAGTAGCCAGACCCGAGTTTGTAACAACTGGAGTCTTAAGCTATGGGAAAATGGAATTGTTTTGGCTCACAAACCAGATGAAAAAAAATTGTAACCCTTTAAAAATATCAGTGACCCAAATAGCATTCCTAATTTTTATCTTTGCTTCTCCTCAAACCATTTTTATTTCAAATCATTATTTCTCAACATACTTATTGCAGGAACTTCCTTCATTTCCCTGCCACAGTCATTTCTCCTTTGTTTTTCCTTTACTGAACAAATTAATCTTAATGTTGGGTTCTGAAACATGTGGCTTCTCTGTTTCTACTTCATAAACCTCATCCTTAACTAGGTATTCAAAATTCCAAAGTGTTATCAATCAATATTTCTAAGACTGCAATGAAATTTTAAGCATTGTAGGAGTTAGAAATATTTGTTTTTTGTCCCAAATCCCCAATGTAATCTACATCCATATATAGTCAGATTAAGTAATTGTTGATCCCATACACTTTAAAATGTTTCTTTGGATTGTACCCTATAGAAAACTGCCTGCACTGAATATTAATAATCATCATTTGAACAAAAAAGCAGGAGGAAGGTCTGTGGTCAAATAAATTTAGTAACTTCTGTAAACTTAAAAATGCTAATGTACATTGTAAAGGCAGGGGATGCATTGTTCACATAGTATTTCCAAAATTTATAAGACAAGGAAAATAGTTTCATGTCTTTTCATCCCTTTGTAAAAGGGACAAGTGGTGGTCTTCAAATCTTTTTGTTTTACTACCCCCTAATTTTTTGATAGTACCATATTTCCTTACAGAAAGGAAGTTTATACCTAAAATATTTCAACTATAGTTTAATTAGTTGCAAGGACCTAACATCTACACTGTAAAAATTGACATTGAAAAAAAACAAAGAAAACTTGTTACATCACTTTTTAAAATCCATGTAATAGATTCTGAATATCATAGTAATTTGCTATCTATACATTTAAAATATTAATATGCTTTTCTTCATTAATAGTTAGAAATTTTAAATATCTTGATGCCTTTGAATTTGTATTTCTCTTCTACTTTCCACAGAGAATTTTAGCCTATTATCATGTGTCATGCCTAAAATTCTTTTATCTCAATACATAAAGAATGAGTTCACTCACCTTCTCAGAAAACTGAAATGGCTCTTCATTGCCCTAATGAAGGAAATCATTTTTTTTGTTGTTTTAAACTAACAATGCTGGGATTGTCAATCAATATTTCCATCTTTGTTCCATGATACTTTTATTTATTCCACACACTAGCACAAGTAGAATTTTCATTGAGTGACTTCCCTTGAGTTTTTTTTTAAGGTATCTGTCTATAAAAGCCCTTCCATTTTTCCAGAATGCCTAGTCCCATCCTTTACAACATTTAGTTTATTTCTGATTGCTGAAATTCTGTCTGCTTTCAAAGTTTCACTCAGATGCTTTCATATAGTTACAAAAACTTCCTTAGTCACACTGTAAAATTTGACTGGGAGGAATCTCATGACACATGACATTCTTCTGCACATTTTATCTACATACATGTATGGCTTATGTGTCCTACCTGACAATTAAGATTCTTGAAGACATAACACATATGCCAGTCACCTTTATATCCATCACAATGAGAGCATCATTATTTTACTTAATTCAATTAACAGGGATTTATCAAGATATAGGTAAATAAAGTATCAACTGAGTTCTCAATCAGTGAGGGATATTTTATCAGTTGAGTTGCCATAATAAAGCTGGTTTACAATAACCACAATATATCAAAGAATTAACACAACCTATGTTTATTTCTTTCACTCCTCAGTGTGTGCATTAGTTGGGGGTTAGCTGATCGAGGCTTGGTCCAGCAAAGCTTGGCTCCAGACTGCACATCATCTTTTGGTGTGCTTCGTGTGTCCTATCTGAGATCTGGGTTGAAAGGCAAACGATGATCCAAGGGTATGTCTCCTCATGGTGATGACAGAGCATGAGAGGGCTAACCCAACCACACAAGCACATCCCAAGCCTCTACTTGTGTTAAGTCTTGGTAATAATCTATCGGACAAAGCAAGTTGCATGGATTCATAAAGTAAAAGGCACTGTGGAATAACACCACCACTTGGCAAGGCTGTGAACGTATAACATTACAATGCAGTAATGAATTTGGACCAAGAACTCAATCTATCATGGCCGTTTTGAATATAAGCATGAATGAACGGCCAGTCCCTCCTTGCCTCTCTCTCTGACTGCTTCTCTCTCTTCCATCCTCCCTTCCTTCTTCCTTTCCTTCCTCTTGAAAAGGCACTTTCCCTGAAAAGACGATGATGTTCCTTAAAGAGATAAGAAAATGCAGTAGAGTGATAAATTATTTAGATAAAAATTGATGCAAATTGTTAAGATACAGAAAAGAAAATAAATGCTTGCTGAAGCAACAGAAGCGGAATTGTCTCAACTGGTCACATTGACTCTGACTGCACCTCAGACAATTTATTTGCCTTTAGAACTATTCCAGGCAGGCTGGCAGGAGCATAATGGCACTCGTCTCAGTTAGCAGGGCTTACACACACCCCTCTGCTGCCGTGGCCCGTCCTGGGGCTCTCAGGGCTGCAGCACCAGGCTTGTGAAAATGGAACAGCAAAGGCTGCTGGCTTCAGCTTAGTCCTCTACTGCCACCTGTGTGATGGCAGAGGCCAGCACACTGTTTTGGTAAGAGCAACGTGCTCTTCCAGCCCTGGATGCAGGATCTGGGGCGGCACCTGAGGAACAGAAGGGAGGGAGAGGGAGCATGGGTGAGACAGGGTACTAGAGTCCTAGAGAACAAGGCTCATTATCTCCCCACATTGCAAAACTTTCCTCTGTGAACAAATTCAGAAACGCTTTGATAGAGTGTAAGAGAAGGAGAAGCATTACAGGTTGGTCCAGCATTTATCTAAAGAAGGAAAATGTCCTGAGGTCTTGGATGAATTCACACTGTGAAGAGACTTTGAGGGTATTCAAATAGTTCCATCAGAACAGAAAGCACAATTTTAGAAGTGAAAGTGCAGGCTCTTCCCTGGATCATTAATTCTAAATATTTATCTCTACCATATGCAGAATCAATAACAGAAAAGGAAACCAAGTCACAGAGAGGGTAAGTCATCTGGAAATATTAAATATTCTGGGCTTGGTAACTATAGGATAAAAATCAAAGTCTTTTAAGAGAGTTTTGGTTTCTAAACTGAATTTATGTTTGGAAAACAAATGTTTTGAATGTATTGGCTTAATTTAATCTTGCAAAACAAGCATCTATAATTATAGCAACTGTTGGTGAATTACTCTTTCAAGAAAGTTCTAATTTCAAATATTCTGTCTTGTCATCACCCATGTCAGACAATATGTTCTGATTTTGAAGTCAGGGGAACAATGTTGATTTTGCTAAATTAATAAGTCTATCTTTTGGGTAGAATATAGAATCTTTGTATAATGCAGATTCAGGGATCTAGGGAGGCATAAGCCTCCTAATCCAGGGGCAAAACAAATGATCATGTTCCTATAGGGTTTCAAGAAACCCAGGGAGGACTTCTGAGTCACAAACACCTCACCACTATAGGAATGGCCCATAATAAGAAGTGATATATACACAGTCAGTTTAAAAGGATTCAACTCACATCCTAATATATATTCTTGAGAGTGCATTTTTTATTTGTTTATTTCATTTTTCTAGGGGTTGAATAGCGTGCAATCATTGGAGTAAAAGTTAAAAAAAAATGTTTCAAAGAGCCACAGATAGAAAATGCTGGGGCCTGAAGTTTCGCACTGGAACACGACAGTTTGACATGAGAAGGTGAGTCTGCCACATCATGACAGGCTGTGCTGGTTTGTGTGTGGGCCACCAGGTGTACTTGGCCTTGTACAAGCATGCCCAAATTAATGCAACAGGAATGAAATTAATGCAATACACAGTTTTTGTTTATTTGTTTAAAGGTAGTGGTTGGAAACGTGCTGTGGATTCAATCAGCCTGGGCTACAGTCCAAACCCTGTCAAATACCTTCCACTTAATCTCTGAGACGCAGTTTCCTCATATCTAAAATACGGCTAATACTAGTTGGTTAGTTATAGGGTTTTGCCATGAGAACTAAACTGCCTCTTGCATGGGCCCTTCTGACTCCAAATAAATAATCAATTAATAAAAACTATTTTATATTACATAAAATATTTATATAAAAAGCCAAAGGTGCTAGTGGAATTCGGGTACTATTCTCTCTCTAATGGAAGCAGAATAAACATCCATATAAACATCAGTGATAATAAGACTAAGGTAGGGAATATACTACAAGAAATTCCATGGAGTTAGCAAGCCATCTTAATATTGTGGATAAGGTTACAAAGCATAGTTTGTCATTTACAGTTTGTGCAATACTTGTGGTAGTTCCTTAACTTCTCTGGGAATTGCTTTCTTTGTATTTTGTTTGTTTTTTTTTAAATTGAAGTATAGTTGATTTACAATGTCTTGTTAATTCCAGGTGTACAACAAAGTGATTCAATTATATATATATATATATATATATATATATATTATTTTTCAGATTATTTTCCCCTATAGGTAACTAAAAAATATTGGGTATAGTTCCCTGTGCTATACAGTAGGTCCTTGTTGGTTATCTATTTTATATATAGTAGTGTGTATATGTTAATCCCAAACTCCTAACTTATCCCTCACCCCCTTTCCCCTTTGGTAACCATTAATTCGTTTTCTATGTCTGTGAGTCTGTTTCTGTTTTGTAAATAAGTTCATTTGTATCATTTCTTTTTAGATTCCACATATAAGTGATATCATATATTTGTCTTTCTCTGTCTGATTTACTTCACATAGCATGATAAGCTCTAGGTCCATCTACATTGCTGCAAATGGCATTATTTCATTCTTTTTATGGCTGAGTAATATCCCATTGTATATATGTATCACATCTTCTTTATCCATTCATCTATTGATGGATACTTAGGTTGCTTCCATGCCTTGACTATTGTAAATAGTGCTGCAATAAACAAATATCATAGAATTATTGTATCATAATAAGTGAACAAGTTAAAGCAACTTTTAAACCAGAAAAATATTACAAATTGAAATTTTCTCAGAAGAAAAAAGTAAGAAAACAGGAGACATCTTAATATCTACTTATAGAAGGTGGGATTTCAGCTAGATCTTGAAGAAAGGAAAGTTTTCAAATGGCAGTTGACAGAGAGGAAAGGAGCTGGCACTCCAGCAGAAAACAGCCCCCTGCAAAACCAAATAATTATCCACGTCCAAATTTTTTAAAAAATATTTATTTATTTATTTACTTGGCTGTGCTGGGTCTTAGTTGTGGCATGCGGGATCTTCACTGCTGCATGCGGGATCTTTAGTTGCATCATGCAAACTCTTAGTTGTGGCACATGGGATCTAGTTCCCTGACCAGGGATGGAACCCAGGGCCCTTGTATTGGGAGCACAGAGTCTTACCCACTGGATCACCAGGGAAGTCCCTTCACCTCCAAATATTAATACTGATGAGTTTGAGAAAACATTCTACAGACAGATGAGCCACTGGCAGAGCAAACGTGGAAGTTGAGTCAGGAAATGTTGGTGGATAATGAATGCCAGGATAGGGAACTGGGACTTTTGTGAGAAAGTGAGAAAGTCAAGAAATTTGCTTGTCAAAAAGTGATGAATTTTGCATGGTAATGAAAGACAATCATTATGGATATAATCATGTGGATATAATTTAACAAATCACTCTTATGCAATTGTTATAGCAGACTAAATATAAAGATAAATTAGATACAAAATAAATTTTAGTTGATTCACTGCATGTCTGTAACGTTTTCTCACTTATAGTGGGTCTCAAACAGTCTTTCTCATCACCCGCAATTTCCAGCGAGATTTCATTATACATTCCGAGTAGACACAGGAGGGGTTGAAGTTATTTATCCCCTTGGTTTAGACCAAATGGCAGGGTTACTTGTTTTATCCAATGGAATGTGAGCAGAGTGAGGCATGCCTGTTCAACAGAAAGGATGTAAGAACTGTTACATAATTCACTCTATCTCTTGTCATGGCATAGATGGGTATGTTTTCCAGATGTTTCAGATAAGAGAGAGTGGAGCTTCCTAACTAATACAAGACATGCCTTGTTCTATCTTACTGGACCATTAAATATGTGGGAAATGGGGTCAGTCATCTTTCTCTCTGGACTTCAGTCTCCATACATTTAAAATGAAGAGTTTAAGATAAATAATTTTTGATATTTCCTTTAGCTCCAACTTTCTAAAATCGATATTAACAATGAGAAGACAGTCTTTTTTCAACTTTTTTACCTAAACCCTTGGTTTTATGTAGGCATACTGTTGGAATGGAGATTAAATATCCAATTACTCAAACAATTTAGAGCATTAGTGTCAGATCACATCTTCAATTTCCCTGAGGTATTATTGCTCCACTATGAGTAGACATATCATTAGAAAGGTTAGAAGATGGGAAAGATTTAATTGCCAAGGAAAACTAAAATGTTTAGGACTACGATATAATTTGGCTTGTGTAATCCAGATAACTGAAGAGCAGGTGAATAATTCTTCCACATATGAAGAAAATAAATTCCAAATAGGCTAAAGGACTCGGCCAGGGTTGCCAGTCTGTAAAGGATGAGTCATAATCTGTATCCCAGCTCCTGTGCACTGAAGTGACTTGATAACTTCACAGAACAGTCTATGTTACTCTAGTAAATATCTCACCTCAGATTTATTTGTATTCAATATCTTTTATGCACGTTTAACCTCTTTCCACTTTATTGCACTCTCCAGAATGAAAAGACCAGGGCCTGCATTTCCTCCCATTCTGTGTTTTTATTAATAGTAATAGTATTATTAAACATTTTATTTTGAGATAATTGTAGATACCTATGCAATTGTCCAAAATAATATAGACAGATCACGCGTTCCTTTTAAGAAGTTTACCCAGTGATAATTTTTAAGCTATAGTATAACATGATAATTAGATTATTGATGTTAATAGTCATAATACAGAACTGTTCCACAACCAAAAGGCTTATTCATGTGGCCCTTTTATAGCCACACCCACTTCTCCTGCCCTTTGTCTCCTTAACTCCTGACAATCACCAACTTGTTCTCCTGTTCTACTATTTTATTATTTCAAGAATTTTGTATAAATGAATCATATGAGATGTGCATTTTGGGATTGGCTTTTTTCACTCTCATTAATTCCTTGGAGAGTATAGTTGATTATCAGTGTTGTGTTAGTTTCAGGTGTATAGCAAAGTGATTCAGTTATACATATAACTGTATTGATTCTTTTTCAAATTCTTTACCCATTTAGGTTGTTATGTAATATGGAGCAGAGCTCCCTGTGCTGTACAGTAGGTCCTTGTTGATTATCCATTTTAAAAATAGCGGTGTGTACATGTCAATCCCAAACTCCTGAACTATCCTCCTCACTACCCTTCCCCCCGGTAACCATAAGTTTGTTCTCTAAGTCTGTGAGTCTGTTTCTGTGTTTTATAAGATACTGCAACCTGAGAAGTTGTACCATTTTACATTTCTACCAATAATGTATGAATGAGACAGTTTCTATGCACAATCATCAGCATTTGGTGTTATATTTTTCATTTTAGCGTATGTGATAATTATGTAGTGATACCTCATGGTTATTGTAATTTGCATTTCCCTAATGACTAATAATATTACACATATTTTCACATGTTTATTTGCCACTGAAATATTTGTTCATATATTTTACCCATTATCTAATGAAATCTTTTTTTAATTGAGTCAAGTTTTTACATATTCCAGAGATTAGTCTTTCATTGGATATGTGGTTTGCAAATGTTTTCTCTCCATCTGTAGCTTGTCTTTTCATTCTCTTAACAAGGTCTTTCACTGGGCAAAAGTTTTTAATTTAGATGAAGTCCAGTTTAAGGGCTCATGCTTTTGCTGTCAAATCTAAGAAATATTTTCCTAGTCCTAGATTCTGAAGATTTTCCCCCATTTTTTTTTCTTTTTCTAAAAGTTCATAGTTTCGCATTTTACATTAAAGTCCATGATGTGATTAGAGTTAGTTTTCACATAGGTAAGATGTTTAGGTCAAGGTTTATTTATTGAAACGACTGTACTTCCTCCACTGCATTGCTTTTGCATCTTTGTCAAAAATCAGTTGTTTTAAAATTAGATAGTAGTGATGATTGCAAACTCTGTGAATATAATGAAAACCACCTAATTGTAAAGTTTAAAGGGTGAATTTATGGTATATAAATTAAATTCCATTAAAGCTGTTATGAAAAGTTCATGTGAAAAATGCACTGTGCTTATCAGTGTGGGTATATTTCTGGGTTCTCTATTCTGTTCCATTAATCTATGTGTCGTCACCTTTGCCAGTACCACACTGCCTTGGCTACTGAAGCAATACAATAAGGCTTAATTTTATATGGAGTAAATCTTCATTTTACTCTTCTTTCTCAAGATTGATTAGTTCTTCCTGTAAATTTTAGAATAAGCTTGTTGATGCCTCCAAAGCACCTTAATGTAATTTGATTTTAATTGTGTTTAATTGTGGCAAGAACACAACATGAGGTCTACCATTTTAACAATATTTTAAGTGTACAATCTATTATTGTAGACTATAATTATAATGTTGCACAGCAAATCCCTAGAGCTTAATCATCTTGCTTGACTGTAACTTTATTCTTGATTAGCAACTCCCCATTTTTACCTCCCCCCAGCCCCTGGCAAACACCATTCCACTCTTTGATTCTATGAATTTGGTGATTTTAGATACTTCATAAAAGTAGAATCATACAGTATTTGTCTCCTGTGCCTGACTTATTTCACATAGCGTAGTATCCTGAAGGTTCATCCAATTTGTCACATTATCCAGAATTACCTTCTTTTTAAAGGCTGAATAGTATTCTATTGTATGTATATGCCACATTTTCTTTATCCATTCATCTGTCTATGGACATTTAATTTGTTTCCACATTTGGGTTATGGTGAATAGTGCTGCAATGAACAAAGGAGTGACAATATCTCTTTAAGACCCTGGTTTCAATTAGTTTAGATAAATACACAGAGAGGGATTGCTAAATCATAGGGTAGTTCAACTTTTAAGTTTTGGGGGAAATTTCATACTGTTTTCCATAGCAGCTTCACCATTTTGCACAACCATTAACATGGGCAAGGGCTCCAATTTCTCCACATCATCACCACCACTTGTCTTTTGTTGTTTTTATTGTAGTTATTTTGATAATAGATATCCTTATAGGTATGAGGTGATATCTCATTATAGTTTTGATTCACATTTCCCTGATGATTAGTTACATTGAAAACTACATGTCTTCTTTGGACTGATGTCTATGCAAGTCCTTAGTCCTTTTTTACATTGCATTATTAGGTTTTTATTTGCTACTTTGTTGTAAGAGTTTCTTATGTTTTGGAGATTAACCTCTTCTTAGATATATGGTTTGTATATATTTTTTCCCATTCTGTTGGTTGCCTTTTTACTCTGGTGATTGTTTTCTTTGCTGTGCAGAAGCTCTTTAGTTTGGTGAAGTCTTACTTATCTATTTTTGTTTCTGTTGCCTGTGTTGTTGGTGTCATAGCCATAAAATTATTGCCAAGACCAATGTCATAAATCTTTCCCCCATGTTTTCTTCTAGGAGTTTTACAGTTTCAGATCATGCATTTAAGTCTAATCAGTTGTGAATTGAATTTGTATATAGTGTAAGACAAGGGTCCAACTTCATAATTCTGCATCTGGATGTCTAGATTTACCAACACCATTTATTGAAGAAACTACTCATTTTCCATTGTTTATTCCAGTGGTCCCCAACCTTTCTGGCCCCAGGGACCAGTTTCGTGGAAGACAATTTTTCCACGGATGGGATGGGGGATGGTTCAGGTGGTAATTCTAGTGATAAGGAGCAATGGGGAGCAGCAGATGAAGCTTTGCTCACTTACCGACAACTCACCTCCTACTGTGCAGCCCAGTTCCTAACAGGCCACAGACCAGTACGAGTCCACAGCCTGGATGCTGGGGACCACTGGTTTATTCTTTGCACCCTTGTTAAAGATCAGTGGAATGTATAATAAAAGTGTGGATTTATTTCCTGAACTCTCTATTACATTTTATTGGTCTATATGTCTGTCTTTATGCAGTACCATATTGCTTTGATTATTTTAGCTTTCTAATGTATTTCAAAATCAGGAAGTGTAATTGCTTCCAGCTTTGCTCTTCTTTTTCAAAGTTGATTTAATAATTTGTGGTCTTTTGTGGTTTCATATGAATTTTATAATTGGTCTTTCCATTTCTGTAAAAAAATACCTACCATTAGGATTTTGATAGAAACTGTATTGAATCTGAGGATCATACTAAGTAATATGGACATTTTAACCATAATAAGTCTTCCAATGCATAAACACAGGGTGTCTTTGCATTTGTTTGTGTCTTTTTAAATTTCTTTCATCAAGATTTGTACTTTTCAGTACATCGGTCTTTCATCTTTTTAGTTAAGTTTATTCCTGAATGTTTTGTTCTTTTTGGTGCTGTTGTAAAGGAGATTGTTTTCCTAATTTATTTTTCAGTTACTTTGTTGTTACTATATAAAATGCAGCTGATCTTTGTATATTGGTTTTGTATCCTACAGTGTTACTGAATTTGTGTTTTGTTCTAATTGTGTTTTTTTATGGATATCTAGGATCTCTCTTCCTTTCTGATTTGGATGTTTATATATTTATTTACACCTAACTGCTCTGATTAGGACTTCTAGTACTGTGTTGAACAGAAGTGGTGGGATTGGGTATTCTTGCATGGTTCCTGATCTTCAAGGAAAGGCTTTAAGTTTTTTCACACTTGAGTATGATGTTAGCTGTGAGACTTTCCTATATGACCTTTATTATGTTGACATACTATCTTTCTATACCTAATTTGTTGAAAAAATCTTTTTATAAAATGAAAGAATAGATATTACAATTTATGACACAGAAATTCAAAGAATCATACTGGACTATCTGGAACAATTATATGTCAAAAACTGGATAACCTAGAAGAAATGGGTAAATTCCTAGAAACATACAATCTACAAAGACCAAATCATGAAAACATAGAAAATCTAAACAGAACTATAACTAGTATGGAAATTGAATCTGTAATCCAAAACCTCCCATCAAAGAGAAGCCTAGGACCAGATAGTTTTACTGGTGAATTCTACCAAATATTTAAAGAAAAATTAATTCCAAGTTTCTCAAACTCTTCCAAAGAATTGGAAAGGAAAGAACAATTCCAAACTCATTTTATGAAGCCAGCATTACATTGATTTAAAAGCCTGACAATGAACCACAAAGAAAAGCTACAGACCGAAGTCCCTGATGAATATGGATGCAAAAATCCTCAAAAAAATATTAGCAAACTGAATTCAATGATACATTATAAGGATCATATCCAAATTCATGTGAAATTTATCACTGGGACACAACTATATTTCAACATATGAAAATAAATTAATGTGATACATCATATTAATAGAATGAAGGATAAAAACCAGGTGATCAACTCATTAGATGCAGAAAAATGTTTGGCAAAATTCAACATATTTTCTTAATAATAGTTAAAAAAATACTTGCAATAGCTTTAACCCTATAATTCAATTTGAGGAGAATTGACATCTTTATAATGTTGAGACTTGCAATCCATGAACACAACATTTCCACTTATTTAGCTCTTCTTTGGTTTCTTTTTTTTCCAGCCTTTAATGATGTTCAGTATACAGTTTCTGTATATGTGTTTTTAAATGTATACCTATGTATATCATTTTCTTTGGAGGAATTGTATATGGTATTGCATCTTTATTTTGGTTTCCTTATATCCATCGCTAGCTTAGCTTAGCTGGGAGGAGGAGGGGGAGATGAATCCATTTCATCTTGTCCAGACCAGGATTCACTCTGTGCTTTGTTATAAAAATTAAAATATATTGCCTAATGAGAGTGATATCTATGTAGAGTATAGATAATATCAAAAAAGTAACTATTTTTAGGAATAATGACACAAATTCTTCATCAGTTCATATCAAATTTATCTTTCATATTCCTTTCATATCAAATGTTGGTATATTTTTATGTATATTTTATATTTCTATCTACACATGATGTGGGGTCTTATATTTCTGTCCTATATTAATTTAGTTCTTATGCTTATAAAGAAGTGAATCCATGGGTGTAAATAAACACTGCTTCACTAACTAGTACTATCAAGGCAATTCTGTTTTCCTTTGATGCTTTAATGCCATTTTGAGAAAAATAATGCTGGGAGAATAATCTCCTCTCCTCATCCCTGTTTCCCAGGCAGCAAGGTCCATTTCCATTCACTGTACTTTCAAGCTTAAGTTACCTGTTATCTTCCCCAAGAAAACTGAGAAATAAAGCCATTTGAGATTAGAAAAGTAAATGTGCTCAGTATCACGAACTTCTTCCTGCTGCTGGGTCCTGCATTTAATTTATCTCTCTTCTGGGTCCCTACACTCTATCTATCTCTTCATCAGTTGTGGATGAGTCTTTCACTCATTTTCACTGGCTTTTCTTTCACTAGCTTTACCTGTCACTAAGCTCCATTATCTTTGGAAGATTTCCCCTTTGCTACCTTGTTACACTAACTTGCCACTGAGTAGATATGTTTAGGGGTTAACCAAAGAATATATTAGATGGAGTTTGTAGAATTTCAAAAATTGCTTCAAGGCTACAGCTGTCATCTTTGTTCATCCTGAGTGTAACTGAAACTCCTCTGCTATTTCCACAAACCTTAGTGTTTCATTTCCACTTTCAAAGTCTTACATTAAAATCAACATTCCCCAGGTTGGTTAGAGAAGATGACAACAAAGCTACATGAATTTTATGATATCAACATAGGCACTTGCAGATGGAAAATGTAAGGTATCTGGAGCCTTACCTTTTGGGAACTTGCCTTCCTTCTCATTCTTCTCTTTACTTTTAAAGCAAAATCATTTCCTCTGACATTCTTCGCTTTGTGTTTTGGCAATGTTATATTCTTTAATATTGACTTCTTGATAAATTACAATATTATTTGGTCCTTCTGATTCCTCCATTGTGATATAAATGTTTATTCAGTTATGTTTTTCTCCTTGCACCTGGTATTGTTGGCAGAGTTTTATGTCTTTTCTTACAATCAAGTTACCTAGCCTAGTAATCTGATGACTCCCTCACACATATGAAACCATAGATTTAGTCTCATGCTGCTTTTGTTAAACAATGAGTGTTTGAAATGCTATCTCGAAAGCTGTGCAGGATGTCGAAGTCCTTGCTGTTCTTTCCAGACCCTGACTCCATACTGCTTCACACAAACTCATTTTGCTTATTATGTTTTCCTTCTGGTAATATGCTACAGGCACAATTCTCTAATGGTAAGTCTTTTACAATGTCTTAAACGTAAAGTAGGGCTTCCCTGGTGGCGCAGTGGTTGAGAGTCCGCCTGCCAATGCAGGGGACACGGGTTCGTGCGTGCCCCGGTCCGGGAAGATCCCACATGCTGCAGAGCGGCTGGGCCCGTGAGCCACGGCCGCTGAGCCTGCGCATCCGGAGCCTGTGCTCTGCAACGGGAGAGGCCACAACAGTGAGAGGCCCGCATACCGCCAAAAAAATAAAAATAAAAATAAATAAATAAGTTCTTTCCAACAGACAATAGGATGACTTCTTTTAGTGACAAGCAACATCTGATATTTACCAGTGGTGTGATGAAATTCTCACATCATAGGTCATGAGGGTTTAGAAACATCACAACAGGTACATATATGCAATGGAATATTACTCACACCACTGGTAAATATCAGGAATGAAATTGGGTCATTTGTAGAGAGGTGGATGGACCTAGAGTCTGTCATACAGAGTGAAGTAAGCTAGAAAGAGTAAAACAAATATAGTATATTAACACATATATGTGGAATCTAGAAAAATGTTACAGAAGAACCAGTTAGCAAGGCAGAAATAGAGACACAGATGTAGAGAATAAACGTATGGACAAAAAGGAGGAAAAGTGGGTGAGTGGTCGTGGTGTGATGAATTGGGAGATTGGAATTGACATATATACACTAATATGTATAAAATAGATAACTAATAAGAACCTGCTGTATAGCACAGAGAACTCCACTTCACTGTATTGTAGAAACTAATACAACATTGTAAAACAACTATACCCCAATAAAAAAATTTTTTAAAAAATCACAAAAATTCTTCGAGATTTTATATGTACTAGACAATTGTCTTAGCATGACAAAAATGTACTTTCTAGGTTATTATTATATAATAATAAATATAATTATTATTTAGTTTATTATCTTGATTTCAGACAAGACAATGAGAATTATATTCATGTATGGTTTAGAGAAGGATACACAAGAAGCATGTATCAGGGCTCACCAGCTCACCAGTCTTTACCAATCCACCTAAGTAAACTGGTTTTTTAATCTGTTTTTAACCTGGTAAATCTGGTTTTAAAATCAGGGAGGGTGAGAGGTACATACACATGAGGGTACGTGCATGTGCGCACATGCACGCACATATAGAACTTATGTTAATATAAGTATACAAAGAAAGAACAAGTCCTCACGACATTATATTTTTTCCATAAACAAGTTTTTAGAGAATTTTAATACTTATAGGGCCGTAGATTATCCAGTTCGAAACTCTCATTTTGTAAATGAGAAAACTGAGATCCAATTTGAATAAATAATATTCCTAAAGTCACACAGTCTATTCAAACCTGAATTCACTTAAGAATTTACCTAATACTGATTGTTCTCCCTGCCCGGCCTTCAGTATTTTTCCCTCAAAGCTGCTGTTACAGATCAGACTGATGTTTCTAAAAAATAAATATATACATATATATATATATACACACACACACACACACACACAGAGGGACACAGAGAGAGAGAGAGGGAGAGATTGTGTGAAAACCTTCTGGTGTCCACCTTTGCCTATAAATTTCAAATTGTTTAGCACAGTCTATAAGGCTGTCTGTTATCTCCTGCTCTGTGAAACATTTTCAACCATGCCTCTCCTTTTGCACCAGTTCTATTTCCTTACATTTTGGCTGTAAATCAGGATTTCTGAGCCTTGGCACACTTACCATTTTTACCAGATCACCCTTTGTTCTGGGAAAGAGGTCTATCCCATTCATTGTAGGTTGCTTAGCAGCATCTGTGGCCTCTACTCACTAGCTGCCAGTAGCAACCCTGCACTCAACCCCAGTTGTAACAATCAAAAATGTCTCCAGAGATTGCAACTGTCCCCTGGGGGAGGGGGCAAGTTCCCTCCCTCCATTTTAGAAACACTGCTTTGAGACAGTAAACCATGGATTGGAACAATTTACAACTTTTAGAAACCTGAGAATGTTGTCAACCAGAATCGCATTATTCATTCTGCTCCTGCAAGGGACACGTTTGACTGTCTTGCTCTACTTTTAAACAACAACTCCTATTTCAAGATTTCACATCAACAACAACCTCCTTCATGGAATTTCTTTTAGGATAATTTCCTTAGGAAGGATTTCCCTTTTTTGAGGAATCAGGATAACTAGTGTGAATTTCTAACATGGAATCCATGACACTTCATTGTGCTCCTTAGTAAATGTGTGCATTTCACTTATGAAATGTGAACCAATTGAGGGCAGAGACCACTCAGATCCATCTTTAATGTCTCATCCAGTCTTTCCACATATTCAATTTCAAAGCATTTTCTCTGATTGGGCAAGTCAGTGAGTGAGTAAGTTAATGGATGAATAAACAAATCAGTGAGTGGATAAATAAATGTCCCACGTAGCTAACCTGATTTATATAAACTCAGGTTGTGTTAAACAAAATGTTCTTACCAAATTGCCAACTAAATCAGAACCTAATAGGTTATGTAAAAATTAATCATGAAAGTGACTCACAAATCTAACAGGAAAAAATATAAAAGGATTCTGTCACCCTTTGAAGGTATAGTGACATTCTCTTCTGCTCCAACTCAATCTGACACATATGCTATATTCTCATTTAATTAGTTGTCAAAAAAGATTTTATGAAAGCTATAATGTAAGCAGTGCAAGCAATGGCTTTGCCAGAAGGATTTTCCTGCAAAAGAAAAGCATACATTTCGAACTCTACACCACTTATCACATCTTTACATATACAAAAGATAATGAAGGGCTTAGTATGCAAAATAGCCATATCATTCATTATAACCTTCCATTACTTTGATTAACCCAACCCAAGTCCCATCCCAATAACTTTGGGGCAATTTTCAATATCTTAATAAATATTTTATTTTTACTAATAATACTCAATATATTATTCAGATATTTATGGGGTGTGGGGTTGCAAATATCTTTTTCTTCTCTCTGCTCACATATATTTATTGTTTCATTTATGTGTTGGTCTTAAATAAAACACATGTCAACCTTACAGACTAAAGACAATTAAATGTAGAAATACGTTTTCATTAAGCTGACATTGTTTAGCCAGCTACCATTTATGTGCAAGAAAAAACTTTCAAATTTCCTATGGAATGATCAAAGAAACATGGTTATTTTTTTATAAATACATAAGAAAAATAGAAACAATACACTCTTTCCCAGGCTTTATGTACATTTGACTTGTTAATCTACTAACTTTTTTTTCAAGCAAGGAGTGTTGGATTAGGGTACCCAGAGGATTTATTGTGCTTGCGTATAAGTGTATGGAAATACAGTCACATATATATCACATGTATATTTATATGTAGAGAGAAGTGAAGCAAGTAAAATATAATCATTGAAATACATTGGAATAATTATCAATATTAGTTACAGAGGAAAGTAACTTATGAAGAAGAAAGATCAGTAAATGAAATGTATTAATTTCTTAAACTTGTTGACATTAATTTCCCATGCTATTTAACAATCGTTATTCGAAAGTGATGTGATTGATGTCTTAACAGTGTCTGTAGATGGTGTTATTTCAAAGGCCATTCTGCAGCCCTTTATACAGTAACAGACAGTATTCTTCATACAGTAACACACACACTATGGGTTCTAAGTATGCAAGTCATAATTATTCTCTTTGGTCTGAATTTTATAGTATTTTATTTCTGTGCAGACTCCACTCTTAGACTCTGTCATACTCACAAGGGTTCTGTGACATGGATAATAAAATGGCAAAAAACTTCTACCAAGACATACATACAAGGTGTTCACAGAGGTGTCCTCCCAAAAACTCAGTCTCAGGTAACTAACTGTAACAGGGGTATATTTGATTCACATAATGCTGAGGAATGTATGAATCACAGAGTGAGGCACAAGCCTATAAGATTAATTGTTTTATGCTAGTTCATTCAAATTCATCACATAGGTGTTAATCACTATTTTAATAAATTTGTAGGAGGACACAAGCAAAGGCAGACTATTCCCTTAATTAATCAGCAACAGTTGTAAAATAAATGAGAATGTTTCTACAGGCTAACAGTCAGAATATAATTTATTATAAAAAATGCAGTGTTTGTGGGGCAGTAGTGTGCTTTGGGCAAGTTAATCTTGATAACAGATTAGAGTTCCTGAATTTGCTTAAAAAGATGTTTTAATTAAAAAAAAAAATCTCCTTGTCAGTCCTTCAGAGACATATAGCTTGCCAGGTCAACTTTAGTGCTGAGGAAAGAAAAGAATCAATTATAATTTTAATTGGGAGAAACCATTAACCATATTTTGGGTAGGTCTAGTCTGAATCATGGGTAGAATTACCACACTCTACCTGGAATGGTGAGAAAAAACATCATATGTTTTCCTCTCCCAAGCCTAAGATCCAAAGGAACAAAGTAGTTGCAAATTTTAAATAGATGCATGGTATTTTAGAACGGTCAAGATCTTACAGATCACCAGGACACTCCCATTGCTGATGGAGAAACTAAGGCCCAGAGAGTTCAAGGACTTTCTCCACATTGCACCATCAGATAATTGAAAGCTCCGGACTCTAGTCAAAGCATCTGGAATTTTAGCTTAGCAGCAGAATGTTTTAAGTTGTTGAGAAAATTAGAACAAAATAATAAGGCTTAAATTTCCCAGCTTTTGAATTGAGTGGAAGAAATATAAAATTATTTGGAGTGGACATTTTAAAACATAACACAAGAAATAAACTAAACTAGTATAATCCCACAAAGAGCCAGTTAAAGGAGAAAGTGAGTAGATACATGAAGTAGAGAAAATTGATTGGAGAAAGAAAATACAAGATAGAAGTAAAAAGAAGGGAAAAAAGAAGATCAGGTAAGAAATGAGATAAAGTGAAAAAAAAAAGAAATACATAGGAAGTAATAGGTTATGCAAAACAGAGCCGCAATTATGGTAGAAGAAGAAACTGAGGAAAAGATGTAGGAAAAAAAAGTATTTTTCTATTTTTATCCCACCCTCACCCTGCCACGAAAGCATATTTTTTTTTGAAGAGAAAAATCAAAATTTTATTTATTTCTTGCCAAATCCATTCAGTTTGGGGATATGGTGAAGGTCACAATTACTTGAAACTTATTAGACAGATCAAGGCAATCAAGAAGAAATTTAAAACCAGATAAAAAAGGGATCTATCCCACTGGACCATTGGGTAACATATAAATATAAATGTATATATTTAAATTATATTTGGACTAAACCATGTTCTGAGTGTTACTGAGTACTATTATGGTTGCTCTTTTAAGCATCCATTGTACATTTAAATGATACCAAGATATTTCTAAATATTGTATCCTTCATTCTTTAGATGCTACTTAGAGCTGTCCAGCAACAGCAGGTCATCTCACAGGAGGAAGGTAAAAACAGGCACCAGTGTCTTATCATTTTAAGGATCAGATAAATTAAAGCCAGGAGTCCCCTCTGGCCAGAGGTTTTCTCCTACTAATTTACACAAATCAGTGAATCCCACGTACCTCATTTTACTATCCTTATCCTTAAAAATGTTTTACCAGGGATATGAAAATGATCAACAAATTCTATGTGTATTCAGACTTTCACACTGCTCACTGCTAGATGAATCCAGGAAAAGTTGAACAAGAAGAGAGTTGAATTATTATTACTCTGCAAGTTCTTTGAAGGTAAAGATTTAGTCTCAGTTATTTTTAATCTCTAAAGTTCTTACTCATCAAATGTTTTTTGGAAAAGTTAATTAAAAAGTTTATTTTTTCAAAACAGTATTTTGGGCGTTTTCAAACACGCAACTAAGATATTCAATTTAGATGTACAAAGTCTTAGTCATTCTATTGCTGTTTGATATCCACAGGGAATATAGTTGAGTAAAGAGGTTTCTACCCAGTTTATCTCAGAGGAAATGTTGAGAGTTCAAGTCATATTTATTTAATGTCTTGGCACCCTTAGGGAAACAAGAGATTTCTATTTAGCCTATTTTAGTGAAAACTTTGGTGTCTGAGGGTGCTTATCAGTATATCTGGTAGCAAAAACTCCAGGAATTTAAAGCCCTCTAGGTAACATGACTCACAAGAAAAAAATTTACAATATTCCACTAACAGTTTAATTCTAATGAAACAGTGAGGTTCTTTGCCTGAAAATCCCACTGTAAAATCACCATTTCAGGATAATTACAGTGCATTAGCCTTTGTTTCCCTTTAATTGCCCAAGTCATACAGAAAAAGCAGAGAGTGGAGTTTAAGTATCATAGTCCTCCACAAATGGGCTTTGCTTGAATGAAGTTTAAATCAGAGTCCCAAAACCTTATTCTAAAAGCATCTCTGTGAAGCCAGCCTCTGTGTCTATTGTAAGGATGTCCCTAAAGATGTCTTCATGAAAGTGGAGCATTCTTCTTTGTCAGCAACCTTGGAATAAATAGCCTGCTTCACCACCGAGAACAGTTATTTATCCACTGAATAGTTAATTTCTGTTTAATTTTATGATCCCAATGAAAAGTGTAACTTCCCAGATTTTTAGGTTGAGTTCTAGAAAGATTAGAATCAAAACTGTGACTTACATATAGAAAGACTGTGGGTATACATTTTTAAACTCATTTTTAATGTCACTATTCTTGTCTTTTGCATTGTCTTTAGCTCTTTGACTATCCTGTATCTTACATAGCCTTGTAATAATTACAAAAATACACATATACACCTACAGAGCACTATGTGCCTGATGCTTTTATGAGATAGCTTCTGTCATCTAATCCTCACAACAAACCTTTTGGGAAGATAAAATACTAAGTTAATTCCCATGGTCCTAAAGACAAGAGAACTAAGTAACTTGCTAAAGATTACACAACTGTGAAAAAGTGAGAGAGTGGCATGGACATATATACACTACCAAACGTAAAATAGATAGCTAGTGGGAAGCAGTCACATAGCACAGGGAGATCAGCTCGGTGCTTTGTGACCACCTAGAGGGGTGGGATAGGGAGGGTGGGAGGGAGGGAGATGCAAGAGGGAAGAGATATGGGAACATATGTATATGTATAACTGATTCACTTTGTTATAAAGCAGAAACTAACACACCATTGTAAAGCAATTATACTCCAATAAAGATGTAAAAAAAAAAAAAGATTACAGAACTAAACAAAAGCAGAGATGGGATATAATTTTAGTCACTCTAGCTCCAAAACTAATGTTCTGAGCCAGTACTGTGTGTTGCCTTATGGTGTGCTATACATTGTAGAGTCCGATTCTTTAAATTAATTCTGAAATAAGACAGAATTTAGATGAATAAATGAGTAGACTGAGGATGACCAAGTCTCCACATCTTAGTTAGTGCGTGTAAAGACATGGACATCTGCAGCCCGTTGTTTCTCTAACTATGTTTTCAATGTTCGTTAGCCAAGTCACAATTTTGGCATTCTTCCTCACATTTCAGGAAAGAGTGGTTGCATAGAAAACAAAATTTTAATTAGAATTCCACAGCTTATTTTTAAAGTTTTAATCCTTAATTTGGTTTTGGTTCTTCCATAGAGGACGTTCTTAACATTTATTCCTGAGTCTTGGTGCTGCTGTCTATCGTCAAGATTTTTCATCTATGTGCATAATGAGTTCTAACTTAGTGCACACTTATTTTCTTTGTGTGTCTACATATATATTGAGTGATTGACTTGGCACACAGGCTGCAATGCTCTACACCTCAAATTAACTTGTTTAGTCGACACCAGTATTTGCAAAATAATTGAAGTATTTACATTCTAATATCCTCAGTTAACACAAGTATTTGGCAATTTAAAATTGGAGATTTCTCTGTTTCCTAAAAAATCCAACTAGAAGTGGAAAACATAGCTGCTCTTCTAAGTTGCCTTTTAACCAACATCTTTTCCAACCATGTTTGACTATAATTTGGATAATTTATGATTTTCCATTTCCTTCATCACCAAAGCTGAATTGTAGTCACCAAGTACCAGGCACTTTGATAATTATTGGCAATATGGGGGTGAAAAATAAATATATCGTTACCCAAAGAAGGACATAACTTACTGAGAAACAGAGCAGGTATTTCTGGGAAAAGGTGGCAAGATTTATAGGTGCCTAGAAGTTGTTGAGTGTCTATAGAATAAGCATTTGAAAGTGTTGTTTTTATATAAATAAATGCATAATTCAAATATGTATAGATGGCATTGAAGAATTTTATCTAGATTATTCGCCCAGTGGCCTCAACTTCTTCTTTCATATCTGTTTGGTCTTGGAACTTCCTTCCTACAGATAAATCATATACATTTTTCCTTTTTTTTTCAGGAAAAAAAGTTATGTAGTCTCTAGGTGGGATAGTTGGCCATCTTTCCTTATGGTCTGCACCATGTATTTTTAGTGAATGGGTTTCTTTCCTGAATGATTCTCCCTGAGATATTGATGTTTGGCTGTAACTCAAGAACTCGAGACATTCACTTGCAAGTTGTGTCACTATAATGCTAAAGCAAAGCATTGAATAATGGAAAAAATCAGCCAATCAACTGTTTGTATCATCTTTATGGTGACAGACAATTGGACTGATTTTTCTAATTGATATTTTTGTTCATTTGTATAACCATGGTTTCTATTCATTCAATTATTTGAATGAGCCAGATGTTTTGGTGTATTGCAGACATAGTCTTTGTTAGTTGTGTAGCAGAAAAGCAAAGTTTAAGTGGAGAAAAATCTCCAGTGGAAATGGCCAGTGGTAAGAGATGAATATTATTCAATATGAAATATTCAAAATATACTCTAAAAAATAATATATAAATAATCTGTTAAACTTGAATATTTTTATTGATCTCTTCAACAAACACATTTTTTTTACCATGTGTCAAGAACTGTACTGCTGAAATAAATGACTCCACCAAAAAACTGTCAATTCAATTCTCAAAACCTGGGGTGGGGGGAAATTTTTCAAAAATGAAAAAAGAAATAAAAACTTTCTCAGAAAACCAAACATTAAGAGAATTCATTGTCAACACACCTAAAAGAAAAGTTAAAGAAAATTATTCAGGAAGAAAGAATGGCATCAGGTTGAAACTTGGGTTGATAGCAGGAAATGAATAGTGCTAGAAATGAAATAATGGAAGATGAAATTAAATTTACTTTTTTTCCCTTACATTTAATTGTTCTAAATGCAGCTGACTATGGAAAGCAAAAGAGCACCTAAGTCCTATGTGTTTGTAGCATGTTTAATATTAAAAGGTGTGACAATGATAACACAAATGATGGAAGAATAAAGATAGAATAAACTGTTGTAAAGTTTTTCTACTACAGGTGAAGTGACATAATATTATTTGAAGGTGGACTTAGATTATTTTAAGATGCGTATCCTAGGACAATACATAAAAGAAATGTTTAAAAGAGGTATAGGTGATACATCAATAGAAAAGAAAACAAGATTCACCAATTTAAAGACAGGTATTGATAGATTGCATTAGAAGGTAAGACTTGATTATAATCATGCAAACATTAACCAGAAGAAAGCTTAAGTAGCTATATTTATATCAGATAGAGTAGACTTCAGAATAAGGATTCTATTCGGGATAAAGAAGGGCATTATAAGATGATACAGTGTCAATTCTCAAAACAAAAAATTCATGATTGTATATGCACATATATTGAGACAAAAGGGGTGGATAGTTAGGTAGTGACAGCTACAAAATGTGAGGT
The DNA here is from genome assembly GCF_937001465.1 of Orcinus orca. NCBI lineage: Eukaryota > Metazoa > Chordata > Mammalia > Artiodactyla > Delphinidae > Orcinus > Orcinus orca. The sequence continues at coordinate 13,303,520 of NC_064565.1, read as the reverse complement.
TTCTTTGTATGGTTTATGAAAATGTTCAAAAATTGATTGAAGTGATGGTTGCATAACTCTATTAAAAGACACTCATTTGTATACCAAGTGGGGAAATTATATGGTATGTGTATTATATCCTAATTGAGTTGTTCATCTTTTAAGAAAACAGTCCTCAATTTTTAGCTTACATCTAATACAAAAATTAATTCAAAGTGGTTCATGACCTAAATGTAAAACCTAAAACTCTAATATTTTCTAGAAGAAAACATAGGAGAAAAAACTGTGTGACTTTGGATTAACCAAACAGTTGTCATACACAACACCAAAAGTATGATCTGTAAAAGAAAAACTTGATACATTGAACTTTATTTCAATTAAAAACCTTTGTTTGGGGAACATTCATTCATTGCTAGTAAAAATGTAAAATAGTACAGCCATATCTTAAAAAAAATTTCACCTGTTTTTTTTTAATAAAGTTAAACATATTCCTACCATACAACCCAGAAATCTCTCTTCTAGATTTCTACCCAAGAGAAATGAAATATTGTGTTCACATAAAATCTATACATGAATGTTTATGGCAGCTTTATTAATTATGCCAAAAACTGAAAGCAATCCAGATATCTTTCAACCCACCAATGCATAAACAATCTGTGATACGGCCATACATTAAAATGCTACTCCTATTAAAAGGGACAGAAGAACTATTGATTTATGTAGTAACTTGGTTTGCTGTTAAATGTTTTTTTGTGTGTGTGTGAAATGAAAGATGACAAACCCCAAAAGATACATATTGTTTGATTACATACAATAAAGCAAAACTAGAGGGAAGCAAACAAGTCAGCGGTTGCCAGGGGTTGGGAGGGCAGGGATTATCTGCAGGGGACAGCTTGGGGAAAATATTAGGGTGACAGAAATATTCAGTATGGAAAAATATTAGTGGACACATAATTCTATTCATTTATCTAAATCCTGTAAAACTACACAACACAAAATTTGAACTTTATGTGTTTTTTAAAATTGATTGATTTATTTTGGGCTGCATTAGGTCTTCATTGTGGTGCGCGGGTTTCTCATTGCAGTGGCTTCTCTTGTTGCGGAGCTCAGGCTCTAGGCGCACAGGCTTCAGTAGTTGTGGCACGTGGGCTCAGTAGTTGTGGTTCACAGGCTCCAGAGTGCAGGCTCAGTAGTTGTGGCAAACGGGCTTAGTTGCTCTGCAGTATGTGGGATATTCCTGGACCAGGGATCAAACCCATGCCCCCTGCATTGGCAGATGGATTCTTAACCACTGCTCCACCAGGTAAGTCCTTTATGTGGTTTTTGTAATCAACCAAGATGTGAAGGTAATAGATTCTTCAAAAAAGTCAAGATCACGAAAGACAAGACAAGACTGGTAAGTGTCACAGATTAGAGCGATTAAGGAGACATGAAAACTAAATTCACTGTGAGATCCTGGATAGGATTCTGGAACAGAAAAAGGACAATAGTGGAAAAAGTCATGAAATCCAAATAAAATTTATAGTTTAGTTAATAGTATTGTACCAAAGTTAATTTCATAGCCTAGATAGATTTCCCATGATTATGTAAGATATTAACATAAAAGGAAACTGGATAATAGCTATCTAGGATTGGTAAATCTCTGAGTCCAAAATTATCTCAAAACAAAACAGAAACAGAAAAACATTAAAAAAAGCATTACACCAGGGTTAAAATATTCTGTATTCCTCACATATATTCCTCCTATATTAACCCATCTTTTTAAATCATATTGTATACTATGGTAGACTAATGAGGTCTCCTTCACATGTGTGCATGCATGCAAACACACACACACACACACACACACACACACACACACATACATAAAAGGTGCCCAAGTTCTGATCCCTGGAACCTGTGAATTTGTTACCTGATACAGGAAAGATGATTTTACAGATGTAGGATCTTAAGATGGGGATATTATGCTGTATTATTCATGCAAGCCCAAATTTATAATCACAAGGGTCCTTATAAATTAGACACAGGAGGGTCAAAGTCAGAGATAGGAGGGAGAAGACCATGTGATTATGGGAGCAAAAATTTGATGTTATAGTGCTGCCTTTGAAGAGGGATGCAGCTCTAGAATCTAGAAAAGGAAAGGAACTAGATTCTCCCCTAGAGCTTTTAGAGGGAGCATGGCTCTGCTAGCACCTTGATTTAATTCCAGTAAAACTGATTTTGAATTTCTGATCTTCAGAATTCTAAGAAAATAAAGTTATGTTGTTTTAAGCCACTGAGTTGGAGGCAATTTGTTATTTCAGCAATAATACAGACACATACTTTTTAGTCACTGTGCATCTGTTCAGGAATGAATTGGGTTAAAAATGGATACATTTAATTATATTTTAAACAGCAACAGCAAAATTGTATTTGATTCCAATTATAATGTTACATGGACACAGCGAGAATTTTTAGCCTGTGAATGGAAATATTTAAATGAAGTGGCCTTAGAACATCTCCCAGAAGACCTAGCTTTCAAGTTTAATTTAGTATTCACAAACAGTATCCAATGGCTACTACATTCTAGGTACAGTCATGATGATGTCACATTCTATAGTAACAACATCATGCTTGTTTTCCTCATATTATAGATAAGACTATTGAGAATTACTTACCTATTAAAGATCTATGGCTACCTTAGTAAAAACATTAGATGCAATTGCTTCTGTATCCTTGGTCTTGCCTGATTGCATGAATGCACTGCCAGAGTCACTGTGTCCAAGGTGGAATTGCAGAGAAATAGAAGAAGCCATTCTCAGTGTCCTTTTAGCAACAATGCTGGCTTCTCTCCACTTAGTCTTGTCTGGAATTCCATTATTATTGCTTCCTTGCAAAGGCTTAAAAAGTCATTTAGCACTTGAAATCTTTATAAGCTCACTCCTTCAGGGGAACTAAAAGGCTGTCTACTGAGCGCAAGACCCTAAAAAATTCAGCATTGAGTTTGTTTGGGGGAAGGTCCTATAGGAATATCACATGAGGTCAGTGGCTGTCTGTCAGGTAGGAGAAGAAAGATGATCATGATATTAGGTGGACAGACCTCTAGCCAGTTTTCTTAGGCCTAATAAGGTCCATGCATTCATACAGGGGCTTGAAGTTATCAGATTAGAGCAAGTTTCAATGTCTGTCATTTTTTTCAGAGCAAATTCTTTCCCAAACCGCATGCTTCCCTGAGAGCTTTTCTCACCACCCCGTTGGACTGTGCAAGAGTAGGAACTTCTACATGGGCCACAATGGCTCACATCTTAAGGTACTAAAATATTACCAGACTATAATTTTATTTTTAATGCAAATAAAAGAGATTCAGGTGCCATATCCTTCTTTAAGGCATCTTGTTTACTATATAGGAAAAAAGTAAAATTAATAATTTAACTTAAAAATGTATAATCTTTAATACAGGGATGTCTAAGTATTACCAAACTCAGGCTCATCTGCTTGCCACACAAAAGCCAATGATTTGAGAGGCAAGTGTCAGTGGAAAGAAAGTTGCTTTAATCAGAAAAGCCAGCAATCTGGGGAGAAGGTGGACTTGTGTTTTGAGACCAACTCCCAAGATTCAGCTCAGCTATGACAGTTTTTAAAGGGAAAAATAGGGGTTGGGGAGAAGAATCTCAGTGAATCACTGCAGCAGGAGGGTGAGTTCTGCATCCTTCACCATTGTGTGCAGATTGGCTGACTTTCTCTTCAGATGTTATCTTTCCTGTGTGATATGCCCACAGGATTACTAAGGGGGCTGGTAGGGGTAGAGAGCTGGTCGTTTTTTTTTTTTTAACTGCTTCATTCTTACTTCTTTTTATCTGAGAAAAGAATCAACAGTTTAGGCAAGGCATGGTGTGCATTCAGGAGAATGTATGTCAGGAGTTAGGTTAAATTGCTTAGAGATCTCATTCCTATAATTAGTTTTTAAAATTAGAGGGGAACAGAAATGGGTAAATAGAAAAAGGGGCAAAAAAGCTGCTTTCATAAGGGCACCTCCCTTTGCAATAGGTAAAATTTAAATCCAGGAAACTTTTATTGAATTAATTTAAAACAATTGGATTAATTTGAAAGCCCATCGATGATGGTAGATAAAGGGAATTGGAACAGGAAAAATTCAAATTGTTATATGTGTATGAATATGTCGGTGCTACACAGTAATATGTGTACATGTTTTGGCCTCATATCCTGGATCCTCTGGTTAAGAGCTGATATTTTGATTGATGTATTTACTTAATATCTCATTCCTTTCTCCCCCTTATCGGTAAACTAGATAAAATCTGCATCACAGAGTTGTTGTGAGAATTTAGTTAAATGAGGCAAAAGTTATTATAAAAAATAGTGAACTTTATGGGTAGTATATAAGAGATAAAAAATGTTGCTATTGCCATCATTTAGAACTTCACTTAAAATATATCATCTATGACTGTTATGAAATTAGCAGTAAGAAATATGATGAAAAATTTCCCAGTGATAGTAAAAACTGATTCAGCATTTTCTGAGTTGAGTAATGAATCATTATTCCTTTGCTGAGTTATACATTTCTAGAATATCAGACACTCCAGAGTCTAACCTAACACACTTTCAGTAGTTAGATCATTCAGCTAGAATCAAATTTGAAATTTTAAAAATTTACTTTTATGGATGCAGTTTTCTGATTTAAAAGTTATACAATAATTTGCACTAAACAAGGAGCAACTAAGTAGGGGCTCACAGGGAAATTCCTTCAGTCCCTAGGCTTGACTGATGTATATTTAGTAGAAAACTGCTCATAAACAGGAGCTTTTAGTACTTGAAAAAGGAAAGAGCTAAGCTAAATTATTTATGTTGTTCTTTATACTCTTTTAAGATAATGACTTTCTTTGTCAACCCTTATATCTTAAAGCACTTTGGAAATAAAAACTCTGCTTTCCGATTTCTCTATTTCTAGCTTAGTGGAATATGAATTTAAAAAGTCTTGTTGTAGGGCTTCTCTGGTGGCGCAGTGGTTGAGAGTCTGTCTGCCGATGCAGGAAACACGGGTTCGTGCCCCGGTCCGGGAAGATCCCACATGCCGCGGAGCAGCTGGGCCCGTGAGCCGTGGCCACTGACCCTGCGCGTCCGGAGCCCGTGCTCCGCAACGGGAGAGGCCACAACAGTGAGAGGCCCGCGTACCGCAAAAAAGAAAAAAGTCTTGTTGTATATGTAACATCCTCTCCCATGCAAGCATAAAAGGCATTTACAACAGCCATGGTTTGGTGACATAAACAATATTTTACAGTAAATACTAGTATGGCTAGAGAATTCAAGTTCATGACAATCTACAAACCTCACAATTCCATTCTGGGTATACATACCCCCATTCTACAGATGAGGAAGCTGCAGCTTATTATTTTTTTTTTTTCTAAAATGATATAGTCCCTAATTGGTAGACCCTGTTCTTGAACACAGCCCAATAACTTTCTCAGTATATTTTATATTTTCAGTTAAAACCACTAAAATGATGACATTGACTCATCTCTATGGTTTTAGTTTTCAAGTCTCTAAACAGTGATGAACTGGAATTCAATTCTTCTGCCTCCATACCTGCTGTCTATCCCTCACCTTCATATGGCTATTGCAGGTGACTATTTTGTACTAAGCATCTTCAATGTGGTGGACCAGTGATGAAAAACAAAATGACAGCTAGCTTAGACTTATGCCTTTTGTACAGAGATATTTCCAAATATATCACAAACAGGAAAAAAATTCAACTTCCAGCCAATAATTTTGCATTAATAAAGAGAAAGTCAGTACATCTGATTTATTGGGAAATCTTTCCTTACCAGGACAGAAAAGTGTTCGTGTCTGGGGTTTTATTTTCCACTGAATTACCTATTGGATATGCTCTTTTGGGTCACCAGAAATGAAGGGTTCTTTTTAAAATAAATGATTAAAAAATCAGAGTGCCAGTGCTAATGGCACAATAAAATTGACAAGTTGAAAATAAAATGTCAGAAATATAAAAAAATTAAAGTTCTCATAACAATATGAGCCCACCATACAGCACACAATATTTAAATTATGGGGGAGTTACTGACCTAAGTAGCAAGCTAAAATCTCTGAAAAAAAAGAGAATAAGAAATTTTGATCCAATTTTCATTTCTTCATGCGAATGTCTTGATAAAGTATATGTATTATTGATGCATTATTATTGGTGCTTTAGCTGTATTTGTGACAGAAAGAGAATCTGTTTGATGTAGGGGAAACACAAATCCACGTTCTTCTCCTTTCTTAACTCTTGGCTTTGACCATGCTGTTTCACCTATTTGTCCCTCAATTTTCTTATCTCTAAAATGGGGAAGATATTTCTGTCTTGCAGAGTAAGAAAAAAAAACTTAGAACAGTAGCTAATATAGTGTGAGTTCTGGATTAATGTTAATCCCATTCCTATGGGAAAGAATTCTAAAATTAAGGCACAATGATATGGCATGATAAAAAACAAAAGCATTAAACACATATGGTCATTAGACTCACTCAGCAGGCTTCTAATTTCTCACTATGCTATTGAATTTATGTTCAAATTTCTTAATATATTTTAACACATTTACCCCATTTTAGCCTAGCAGAACTTAAGATGTACAATAATTTTGGAAAGATGGTAAAGTGGTGTCATGAAAATTCTGAAATAACATAATCAAAAAACACATAATGATTCATAATGAAGCTGCTAGGTGTCATTTTGGTGGGGGGGCTCTGAGGATGTCTGGTTCTTTATGTCTCAGCACAGAAAGAATTCAGCGAGAGGTAAAGTGATAGATAAGAAGTAATTTATTAACATAGGATGCTTGTGAGTCTTACAGGTGGGCAGGCAAGAGGGTGCTGTGCCCCAAGATCTTAGTTGGCTACAGTTTTATAATCAAAGGAAAAGGGGGGAGGGGAAAAGACCACTTCTTCCTCATTCTTGAGTAGACGTTACGTTTCCATCATCAGCTCCTCCTGCAGGTTGGACAGGGGAGTTTTCTTGTCCCTACACTGTCAAGCTAGGCCTGTCATGGCACTATGGAAAAGTTATTTCAGGTCTCAATACAATGAGTGTCTTTCACTTTGAAATGTCACCTTTCCATAAATTATTGGTTTTTATGAGTGCAGAGATCATGTCCTAGGGGTCATTAACTCACTGAACTCACTGGGCAGGATGTGGGTCTCATGTCACCACTGTTTTATTGTTTGGGGGCATGTCTTGTGCTTCTGTTGCTTTGTTTTGTTGCTAAGCAAGCCTGCTTGGTTTTGCGGTTAAGCAAACCTTTCTTGAGTACTTATTTACTTACAAAAGTGCCCCATGCTTTTTCTTCTACTTACAATCCCCTAGCGGGATTAACTATTTAATCAGTTACTTTGTCCCTTTCCTCTGTCCCTATCAGTAAGAATTAAAATATACTTGCCAAGTGAACTTCTATTTGGCAGCAAGGAGAGAGAGAGGAAGGAGGGCAGTGAGATGAAATTGTTGAGCAAGATAACTTGAAGAATTTAGGAAGAATAGCAGCAATTCAATTTTTCCTGCGTGGGCCTTGATGTCTTTATCTGCAAAGTGAGAAGATTTTCCTTATAGTGAGTGTAAAATGAAAGCTATTCTGACTCTAATGTCTCCTTCTTTTTATCACAGAAAAGATGGTTTGGCATTAGGATGTAAGAAGTCCAACTAGTATTTCCAATCTCATTCATGTTTCTTTTTCCCCTCCCCCTGCCCTTCTCCTCCTCCTTTTTTTCTTCTTCAGGATTGATAGAAAACGCACCATCATTTTCTGTTAATCACCTAACAGAGGAATAGTAACCCAGTCTCATTAATGCTATTTTTTTTTCCTTTACTTTATTTTAATTTCTTCTCTCCTTAATATCACTCTACTCTTACTGGAACAAAATATCCCTATCTAGTACCATGCATTGCATTGAACTCTGAACTATCTCTGGCCTGTCTACAGCTATAATAAGTTTGCTACAGGTCCATGCTGACAGTCACTTTTCTCACACTCATATTTAGATTGACCCCTACATCTCACATTCTAAACTATGAAATCCTCTTAGGATCTGTAAACTTGTTCTTGTCACATTTATATTTGTAGCACACCTTACTACTTTATTTATTCACTTCTTTGCTAAAAGGGTTTGAGGCAGAATAAAAAAAAAAAAGTCGTAAACAATAAAGCTATAAAATAGGACTAGATTTTTTTAAATTAGAAATTGAAAAGGAAAAAGAAAATATGTCTGCCACAACATATTTAGTTTACTCTGTGCTCCCTGGCAGCCCAGTCATAAAGGGTTATGTGTTGTTTCATTGTATTTCCCTATCAAAGAAAAGAAAACTGCTAAGTTAAAAAATACTCCACTTTATTCTGGCAGTATATTGAATGGAAATGTCTCATGTGGTAGCTTATATAGGGAGTATTGCAGATTGTAGTAACATAATTGATCATATCGTCTTTGAACAAATAAAGCATTTTTTTCTTTTAATAACTTTACTCTTAGAAAAGCATGCCATCTTATCATAAGTAACTCATTGAAAGCAATTTTGTAAATAGCAAAATGTGTTACTCATATTGTGTAGCTCTTTTTCTTTTTTAATTTTTGGTGTTTATAAATGATCACCAAAAGAATGCACCCATGTTTTTAAATGCAATAATACAGAAGATCTATCTGCTTCAGCCCACCTTTTACTTTCATTCCCAAGTCACAATTTGTTCAAGTGAGCTGCTTTGTCTGTTAGTGACAATCATATCTCCAAGTGCTATGCTTCTAGGGGCAGTTAGCTCTATAATTCATATGCACACACTTTCACTTTCACACTTTTCCTCCTCCTAGAATATAGTTTGTCTCTAATCTGAATAAAATAGTCAAATATTATAGCAATTTAACTAAAAATTAGCTATCATTGCAGTATAAAATTGTATTATACTTATATTCCCTAGTGGATAAGCTCTGTGCTGTGATTCCTTTGCTGTTGTTTACCCTGGAAGTCCAGAGTCTGAAGAGTTCCTGATCCATAGTCAGTATTCAATAAAGAACTATTGAACATATACATTTTCTTTCAGAACATCTCTGTTTCTTCAATTAATAATTGACTCATTCTTCCTTTGCAAATTACCACTTATGTCTTTTTTTCTTTTTCTAAATGTACTTTTTGCTTATTTTTCTATTTTTTAAAAATTTATTTTATTAAAGTATAGTTGATTTACAGTGTTGTGTTAGTTTCTCTGTACAGCAAAGCAATTCAGTTATACAAATATATACATTATTTTTCATTTGGTTTATCACAAGATACTGAATATAGTTCCCTGTGCTATACAGTAGGACCTTGTTGTTTATCCATTCTATATACAATAGTTTGCATCTGCTGATCCCAAATTCCCACTCCATCCCTCCCCCACCTCTTGATTATTTTTCTATTGAAGCTCTGTTTGCCTAGACCATCACAATCAGAAAACTTTATCTGATTAAACTAGCTATTTTCAAGCTTATATTAACAAGTTATAATAAGCAAAGAAAATAAAAGCATTTAGAAACTTGTGAAAATGACAACAATGCATGAGAAGTGAATAGAGGCACTCCTTTTTAAAATTTTCATTTCAGCATAAATTCAGCAACACATTTTAATGTATTCATACAATCATGCACTCATTAAACAGAAAATTTTGAACAGTTAGTGTATGGAAGATCTGCACTGCTTACACCGAGTGTCAAAGATACACTCTTGAAGATCTTTCCAAGCAGATAAGTGAGACATACAACAAACTAAGTGGTTGCTCTCAGAATCTGATTATAAGGTACAGTAGGCATACAAAGGAGAGAAGAATCTAGGGCCACATGGTAGAAGATCATCTTGGACAGTCTTCACAGAACTTATGTCATTTGAGCAAGTTTATAAAGGACAAATGAGCAAGTAGGAAAATAGAAGAACATGGTCAAAGCAAATACTCATGAAATTTGAAATTGATGACATCCAGCAAAGATAGGTAGTGCAGAATGCTTACAGCATAGCTTACAGGGAAGAAAGTCCAGATAATAAGGACCTTGCAGGCCAGTTAACAAAATGAGTGGCCATTTTAGGTCATTTAAGGAAAAGATCTGGATTTAAGGAAAATAATTTTGACAGCTCTTTGTAGGATGCATTGGAGATTGAAAGACCTAAAGCAGAGAGACAACTTAGGAAGCTATTGTACTAGGTTAGAAGAGGGCTTTGAAGCCCTGAACTTAGAAATTGTCAGTAAGGCTATAGAGAAGTGGGTAGAACTCATAATTAAATAGGAGCTTGAAAGAAAAGGATTTATAGCTGAGAACAGATCAGTTCAAAAGTCACACATTTAATAAGACCTGTTCTGATACTAGAACTGAAAAGTTCTTAGCCAAGTGAACAGTGTGCTTTAGAAACTGAGACACAGTTCATCACAGAAATTGTCATATCTAATTTTTTATTTTGGTGAACAAATACATTATTGACTTCCTAATACATATATACACATATACATTATTTATGTATATACTATTTATGTGTATATATGTATGTATGTATATATGTAAATTATATATATATATAAATTATATATGTGTGTGTGTGTGTGTGTGTGTGTGTGTATATATATATATATATATATATATATATATATATATCGGCAGAAAAAAAAAAAAAAAAACTACAACCAAGATTACTCTACCCAGCAAGGATCTCATTCAGATTTGATGGAGAAATTAAAACCTTTACAGACAAACAAAAGCTAAGAGAATTCATAACCACCAAATCAGCTTTATAACAAATACTAAAGGAATTTCTCTAGGCAAGAAACATAAGAGAATGAAAAGACCTAAAAAAAAAAAAATTAAGAAAAGGGTAATAGGAACATACATATCGATAATTACCTTAAATATAAATGGATTAAATGCTCCCACCAAAAGACACAGATTGGCTGAATGGATACAAAAACAAGACCCATATATACGCTGTCTACAAGAGACCCATTTCAGACCTAGGGACACATACAGACTGAAAGTGAGGGGGTGGAAAAAGATATTCCATGTAAATGGAAATAAAAAGAAATCCGGAGTAGCAATACTCATATCAGATAAAATAGACTTTAAAATAAAGAATGTTACAAGGGACAAGGAAAGACACTACATAATGATCAAGGGAGCAATCCAAGAAGAAGATATAACAATAATAAATATATATGTACCCAACATAGGAGCTCCTCAGTACATAAGGCAAATGCTAGTAGCTATAAAAGAGGAAGTCGATAGTAACACAATAATAGTGGGAGACTTTAACACCTCACATACACCAATGGACAGATCATCCAGAGAGAAAATTAATAAGGAAACACAAGCTTTAAATGACTCAATAGAACAGATAGATTTAGTTGATGTTTATGGGACATTCCAGATAAATACAGCATATTACACTTTCTTCTCAAGTGCACATGGAACATTCTCCAGGATAGATCACATCTTGGGTCACAAATCGAGCCTCAGTAAATTTAAGAAAATTTAAATCATATAGAGCATCTTTCTGACCACCATGCTATGAGACTAGAAATAAATTACATGAAAAAAAAAAATGGAAAACCCACAAACACATGGAGGCTAAAAATACAACAATAAATAACCAAGAGAACACTGAAGAAATCAAAGAAGAAATTAAAAAATAATAAATAGAAACAAATGACAAGCAAAAACATGATGATGCAAAACTATGGGGTGCAGCAAAAGCAGTTCTAAGAGGGAAGTTTATAGCAATACAACCTTACCTCAAGAAACAAGAAAAGTCTCAAATAAACAACCTAACCTTACACCTAAAGGAACTAGAGAACGAGGAACAAACAAAAGCCAAAGTCAGTAGAAGGAAAGAAATCATAAAGATCAGAGCAGAAATAAATGAAATAGAAACAAAGAAAACAGTAGCAAAGATCAATAAAACTAAAAGCTGGTTCTTTGAGAAGATAAACAAAATTGATAAAACTTTAGCCAGACTCATCAAAGAAAAGAAGGAGAGGACTCGAATCAATAAACTTAGAAATGAAAAAGGATAGGGTAGAACGGACCCTGCAGAAATACAAACATCATAAGAGACTACTAAAAGCAACTCTATGCCAATAAAATGGACAACCAGGAAGAAATGGACAAATTCTTATAAAGGTATAATCTTCCAAGACTGAACCAGGAAGAAATAGAAAATATGAACATATCAGTCACAAGTAATGAAATTGAATCTGTGATTAAAAATCTTCCAACAAACAAAAGTCCAGGACCAGATGGTTTTAGAGATGAATTCTATCAAATATTTGGAGAAGAGCTAAAACCCATCCTTCTCAAACTCTTCCAAAAAATTTCAGAGGAAAGAATACTCCCAACTCATTCTATGAGGCCACCATCACCCTGATACCAAAACCAATGAAAGATACTACAAAAAAAGAAAATTACAGACCAATATCACTGATGTATATAGATGCAGAAATCCTTAACAAAATAGTAACAAAAAGAATCCAGCAACACATTAAAAGGATCATACACCATGATTAAGTGGGATTTATCCCACGGATGCAAGGATTCTTCAATATATGTAAATCATTCAATGTGATACATCATATTAACAAACTGAAGGATAAAAAACATATGATCATCTCAGTAGATGCAGATAAAACTTTTGACAAAATTCAACATCCACTTATGATAAAAACTCTTCAGAAAGTGGGCATAGAGGGAACCGACCTCAACATAAGAAAGGCCATATATGACAAACCCACAGCAAACATCATTCTCAATGGTGAAAAACTGAAAGCATTTCCTCTAAGAGCAGGAACGAGATAAGGATGTCCACTCTCATCACTACTATTCAGCATAGATTTGGAAGTCCTAGTCACAACAATCAGAGAAGGAAAATAAATAAAAGGAATCCAATTGGAAAAAAAGAAGTAAAACTGTCATTGTTTGCAGATGACATGATACTATACATAGAAAATCCTAAATATATCACCAGAGATCTACTAGATCTAATCAATGGATTTGGTAAAGTTGCAGGATAAAAATGATGCACAGAAATCTCTTGCATTCCTATACACTAACAACGAAAGATCAGAAAGAGAAATTAAGGAAACACTCCCATTTACCTTTGCAACAAAAATAATGAAATACATAGGAATAAACCTTCCTAAGGAGGTCAAAGTCCTGTACTCAGAAAACTATAAGAAACTGATGAAACAAATCAAAGATGACACAAACAGATGGAGAGATATACCATGTTCTTGGGTTGGAAAATCAATATTGTGAAAATGACTATACTATCCAAAGCAATCTACAGATTTAATGCAATCCTTTTCAAATTACCAATGGGATATTTTACAGAACTAGAACAAAAAATCTGAAAATTTGTATGGAGACACAAAAGGCCCCGAATAGCCAAGCAGTCTTGAGGGGAAAAGCCAGAGCTAGAAGAATCAGACTCTCTGACTTCAGACTATACTACAAAGCTACAGTAATCAAGACAATATGGTACTGGCACAAAAACAGAAATATATATCAGTAGAACAGTATAGAAAGCCCAGAGATAAACCCATTCACCTATAGTCAACTAATCTATTACATAGGAGGCAAGGGTATACTATGGAGGAAAGACAGTCTCCTCACTAAGTGGTTCTGGGGAAACTGGACAGCTACATATAAAAGAATGAAATTAGAACACTCCCTAACACCATACACAAAAATAAACTCAAAATGGATTAAAGACCTAAATGTAAGACTGGACAGTATAAAACTCTTTGAGGAAAACATAGGCAGAACACTCTTTGATATAAATCACAACAAGAACTTTTTTGACCCACCTCCTAGAGTAATGGAAATAAAAACAAAAATAAACAAATGAGACCTAATGAAACTTAAAATCATTTGCACAGCAAAGGACACTATAAACAAGATGAACAGACAACACTCAGAATGGGAGAAAATGATTGCAAACCAATCAATGGACAAAGGATTAATCTACAAAATGTATAAACAGCTCATGCAGCTCAATATTAAAAAAAAACAAACAACCCAATCAAAAAATGGGCAAAAGACCTAAAGAGACAGTTCTCCAAAGAAGACATATAGATGGCCAAGAGTCACATGCAAAGCTGCTCAACATCACTAATTAGTAGAGAAATGCAAATCAAAATTACAATGAGGTATCACCTCACACCTGGTAGAATAAGCATTATCAGAAAATCTACAAACAACAATTGCTGGAGAGGGCGTGGAGAGAAGGGAACCCTCTTGCACTGTTGGTGGGAATGTAAATTGATACAGTCACTTCAGAGAACAGTATGGAGGTTCCTTAAAATACTAATAATAGAATTACCATATGACCCATCAATCCCATTACTGTGCATATACCCAGATAAAACCATAATTCAAAAAGACACATACATCTCAATGTTCATTGCAGCAATATTTACAACAATTAGGTCATGGAAGCAACCTAAATGCCCATTGACAGACAAATGGATAAAGAAGATGTGGTACATATATGCAGTGGAATATTACTCAGCCATAAAAAGGAATGAAATTGGGTCATTTGTAGAGATGTGGATGGACTTAAAGACTCATACAGAGTGAATCAAGTCAGAAAGAGAAAAACAAATATCCTATATTAATGCATATATGTGGAATCTAGAAAAATGGTACAGATGAACCAGTTTGCAAGGCAGAAGTAGAGACACAGGTGTAGAGAACAAACTTATGGACAGCAAGGGGAGAAAGCGGGGCAGGGAGGGTGGTACTGGGATGAATTGGGAGGTAGGGATTGACATATATACACCAATATGTATAAAAGAGATAACTAATATGACCCAGCTGTATACAAAAATAAAATAAAATAAAATTCAAAAAATAATCAGTCCCAGCTTGCAAGAGCTGATAGACATGAATTCCATTAGGGTGACTCGAGAAGGAATCTGTCCTGGTCCCTACCTAGAAGTAAGGCTGCAATCTTATGGCTTGGCAAAGTGCAGATCTGTCCATTGGTGGTGTAATTTGGACATGATTTAAGAGTAAGAAGAGTTATTACAGATTTTTTTTCCCACCACAGAAGTGTTTGCTCTATGTCCAAGGAAAATTAAGCCTGGAATTAAAATGGACTGGCTGGCTTCATTAGCTGTAAAGTTCCCATTTTTCATTAATTGCTGGGAGGCTGAGTGACTTCATAAAAAAGCTTTTTAGTGCATGAGGCACAGGATATTAAAGATAACAAAGATAGATAGCTGCACCACCCAGGAGGGAACGTTATCCTAAGAGATGCAAATTCATTGTCATTTATGACTGGGTGGTTGAGAGTGGAGGAGGCTCAGATATTCCCCAACTTTGGGTGTTTTCTATTAATGCCACATTTCATTTTGAATTTTGAAGAGGAATTGAAATTGGTGTATTTGGATTCAAATGATGGTTCATCCTGCATTTACAAGCATGTATGCATGAAGGAAAAACAAACAAACAAACCTTTATGTGGTGACTCAAACTACTGAGAAAAAAAAAGAAAAGAAAAGAAAGAAAAGAAACTGCTTTACTCTGCAGCACAGCCAAAATGAGTCTGATCAGAAATGTTTGAATCAAAAAGTTATACAGATCACTCTTGATATTTATGTAGAAATGGTTGACTCTAGTGTAGTTTTACATGAGAGACAAATTACAAATATTATATTCCTTTAACTTTGTAAACATCTCCTCTGTGATTTGGATATGTTTAAAAATAATTGAGAACATTTGTTGTCCACCTTTTGCATTAAAGACATCACTATATGAAGAGCATTTGCACAATGCAATGTGATATCAGAATTACTTCCAGGAAATGGAAGTGTAAAATGTTTTGTCTGTTAAGGAACTAGAGCTGATAATGTTCCAAGTATAAACAAATTAATTGGGATGGCAGAGTAAAGGCTGTTGGAGGGATTTTAAAAAGAATTACATTCACCTTGACAATTTTAGCAGAATTTCACAATTAACTTTTAACAATCTTACCCTAGTTCAGTGATCAAGAGAAAAAATAATAGAGAAAATTCTAAGTGACATGAATTAGAATAGCCACTTCAGAACCAAACATATAGCATAGTTTCTGCAAATCTGTGAATATGCTTTAATAAAAATCTCTAGACAGCAGAATTCTCCAGATATGTTGGTCTCATGTTTGGTTTCTTTTTAACTAATTATAGAAATACTGAAAAATAACATGTTAGTACATTGCACATCATACTGCCTTAGTAAATGATTGAAGTGCTTTTAAGATGCTGATCCAAAGTCCAGAATGAGTAGGCAGCTATGCTATTCCCTGGACGCCAATGCATGCAGAAGAGAATAGTGTAAGGCACTGTCAAGGCCCTACACAAAGCCTTTATTCCCACAGAATCATCATTGTGCTCCTAAGGTATATATACATATATATATATATATATATATATATATACACACACACATATACAGACAGTAGAATATAGGTTTATATAGGTTTATATAGGATATATATATATATATTATACACACACACACACACACACATACATACACAATGGAATATTACTCAGCCACCAAAAAAAATGAAATAATGCCATTTGCAGCAACATGGATGGACCTAGAGATTATCATACTAAGTGAAGTAAGCCAGACAGAGAAAGACAAATATCATATGATATGTGGAATCTAAAAAATGATATAAATGAACTTATTTACAAAATAGAAATAGACTCACAGACTTAGAAAATAAACTTATGGTTACCAAAGAGGAAAGGGGAGGGGGAGGGATAAATTAGGAATTTGGGAGGAACATATGAACACTACTATATATAAAACAGATAAGCAACAAGGACCTACTGTATAACACAGGGAACTATACTTAATACCTTGTAATAACCTATAAGGGAAAAGAATCTGAAAACAAAACAAAACAAAACAAAACAAAAATATATATATATATATATTCAGTTGAAACTAACACAACATTGTAAATATATATATATATATATATTCTGTTGAAACTAACACAACATTGTAAATCAACTATACTTTAATAAAAATAAATAAAATAAAGTAGGGTTTAAATCCTCAATTTTCAAATGACAAAGCAAAGCTTACTTGCTCAAGTAGCCATAGCTAGTAATCTGCCAGGCAGAACTGACACTAGAGGCTGATGTGGGAGCTCACACCTCCTCACCACCCCACCACAGCACCATCACGATGTCTCAATCTCACATGGCCAGTGTGTGCCGACACAAGAAGAGTACTTTGAATGAAGGGCTATGGGAGCCCAGGACGTCCATACACAATCAGCTGTTGTCCTCAATGAAATTTGTCAAAATCATCTTTTTCTTCTGAAGAAAGCAATGTACTGACAAGAAAAAAAAAAGTTTATATTTATAGGTCTTATTCTCAGCCAAACATTAATTTCTTTTCTTTTCTTTTTCTTTTCTGTAAATGTCTGCTTTTAGATATATCTAAGTGTGAAAGGCACTTGAAAAAGAGTTACAGTAATCAAAAGCTGAACTTGATGAAAGAACCGATGGTTAAGGTTATTGTGATCATAAATGTCAAACAGAAAAGACATATTATATCCTCAAACAAGTACAGTTGTCTCAGGGACACTTAGGTGAAACATTTGAAATTGGTAACATCTCAGAAAATCTGGGACGTTGGGTGACTGTCATCTTGGTTGTAATTCAGAAGGATGCCTCCCATGAATGCTTAGAGCTATTTCTCTTCCTCTTCCTGTTTGCAAAATTGAACAGAATAATAAAAATAGCTGTAATTATTTTTGACATATTTATTAAGATATAATTCACATACTGTAAAATTTACCCATTTAAAGTACACATAGTAGTTTTTAGAATTTAGTATATTCAGAGTTGCTCAAATACCACTATGATCTATAAATAATTTAGATCATTTCCTTCATCTCAAAAATAAACACATAACAGTTAGCAGTCACTCCCATTTTACCCTCCTGTCCCATATTACCAGTTCTAGGCAAACACTAATCTAATTTTTCTCTCTATATATTGCCCCTTCTGTATATCTCATTTAAATTGAATCATATGATATGTAATCTTTTGTAACTGGCTTTTTATGACTTAACATAATGTTTCTAAGGTGCATCCATTTTTAGCATGTATCAATACTTCGTTTATTTTTATTGATGAATAATATTCCATCATATGGACATACTACATTTTGTTTATCCATTCAGCAGTTGATAGATATTTGGGTTGTTTCTACCCTTTGGCTATGAACCTTCATGTCTAAGTTTTCGTGTAGACATATGCTTCCTTTCTCTTGGATATCTACCAAGATAGGAGTAGAATTTCAGGCTCATATGACAACTTCATGTTTAATCTTTTTAAGGAAATGTCAAACTATGTTTCAAGTGACTGTCCCATTTTACATTCCCACCAGCAGTGTATAAGCATTCCAATTTATCCACATCCTCATCAACACTTATGATTCTCTAACTTTTCGATTATATTCAGCCTAGTGTGTGTGAAGTAGTGTCTCTTTGAGGTTTTGATTAACATTTCCCCTAATTATATGTTCAGCATATTTCCAAAAGCTTATTAACTATTCGTGTATCTTCTTTGCAGAGATATCTATTCAAAAGATTTGCCCAGTTTTTGGGCTTCCCTAGAGGCGCAGTGGTTGAGAGTCTGCCTGCTGATGCCGGAGATACAGGTTCATGCCCTGGTCTGGGAGAATCCCACATGCCGTGCAGCGGCTGGGCCAGTGAGCCATGGCCGCTGGGTCTCCACGTCCGGAGCCTGTGCTCCACAATGGGAGAGGCCACGGCAGTGAGAGGCCCACGTACTGCAAAAAAAAAAAAAAAAAAAAAAAAATTTGCCCAGTTTTTAATTGAAGTATAGTTGATTTACAATATTGTGTTAGATTCAGGTATACAGCAAAGTGATTCAGTTATACATATTTTTTTCAGATTATATTCCATTATAGGTTATTACAAGATATTAACTAAACTTTCCTGTGCTATACAGTAAATCTTTGCTGCTTATCTGTTTTACGTTTAGTAGTTTGTATCTGTTAATCCCATACTCTTAATTTACCACTCCTTCCCTTCCTCTCCCCTTTGATAACTGTAAGTTTCTTTTCTACGCCTGTGAGTCTGTTTCTGTTTTGAGTATATATTCCTTTATACTATTTTTTAGATTCCATATATAAGTGATATCATATAGTATTTGCCTTGTTCTGTCTGATTTACTTCACTAAGTATAATATTCTCTAGGTTGAAGCACATTGCTGCAAATGGCAATATTTCATTACCTTCATGGCTGAGTATTATTTCACTGTATACATATACCACTTCTTCTTACCAATCATCTGTTTATGGGCACTTGGGTTGTTTCCATGCCTTGGCTATTGTAAATAGTGCTGCTATGAGCACTGGTGTGCATGTATCTTTTTGAAATTATAGTTTTCTCCAGATATATGCCAAGGTGTGGGATCACTGGATCATATGGAAACTCTATTTTTAGTTTTTTAAGGAACCTCCATACAGTTTTCCATAGTGGTTGTACCAATTTACATTCCCACCAACAGTGTAGGAGGGTTACCTCTTTTCCATAACGTCTCCTGGATTTATCGTATGTAGACATTTTGATGGTGGCCATTCTGAATGGTGTGAGGTGATAATTTGGCCATTTTTAGTGGAGTTGTTTGTCTCTTTACTATTCGTTGTAGAGTTCTTTATATACTCTGGGTATAAGTCCCCTATTAAACACATTGTAAATATTTCAGTCATTCTCTGTGTTATCTTTTCACTTTTTTGTAGTGCCATTTGGAGCATAGATCTTTTTACCTTTAAAGTAGTTTAATGTGTCTATTTTTTAATTTGGTTACTTGTGATTTTGGAGTCACATCTAAGAAACCACTGCTTAACCCAAGATCACAAAGACTTACATCTATGTTTTATTTTATTCTATGAGTTTTATATTTTTAGCTCTTAAAGTCCGTGATCCAGTTTGAGTTAATTTTTGTTTATGATTTGATATAATGTTTCAAATTTATTATTTTACATCTTGATGTCCAGCTGTCCCAGGGCCATATGTGGAAATGAATGTTCTTTCCCTATTTAATTGTCTTGGCATCTCTACTATGTTCAATTCAATTGACCATAAATAGACTAAAACATCTCTAATTTGTTAAATATTTGGGGAAGTAAAAGCTGTCTGAGCTGAACACAAGTCCACACAATTAACATAGAAAGGTTTTCCCTTCTGAAATGAGGATGATGAAGTTCTTTTGTCCTGGTTAATTGAATTTTATAGTTTACTGTGAAAAACCATTCTTGTCAAATATTTAAAAGGATTTTGCCATTAATTCATTTCTTCCTTATTACATTTTTGTTTTGATTTCATTAAATGACAATTTACCTGAATTATTTCTTTGAAATAAACAAAGCTATTTCTATTGTTTCAAAACAACTTTATGAAAAGGTATAGAAAATGGAAAAATCAAAACATTTAAGCTAAATATCCATTAGAATTATTGAACTGAAAAATTTTCATTACCAGCATGTAATCCTTTGGAGATATAATGAATCTCTATATAAACATGAGTAGCACATTTTACTTTTTCTCTGCCAAGTGACAGGAACAAAATAAATTACCTAGTGCCCAACATTCTCTCATATTTAATTATAAGAAAAAGCCTCAAATTGAGTGTTTATAAATTGTTATAATAATAAATTACATGAAAGATGCTCAACTACATGTTTATTAAAAATCATATAAAGTACATCTTTAGTTTATGCCAAACTTCTTCCTGCATGCTAGTATATAGAAATAAAATTGATTTTTTTGGTCAATATATTTGTATCCTGTAAGCTTGTTTACTTCATTAATTTTAGGAAAATTTTTATATTACATTGGATTTTCCTCACAGATAATTACTCCATCTGCAAATAGAGGCTGTCTTATTTTTCCCATTAAAATCTATATGGCTTATTTCCCCCTTTTGCTTCACTGTACAATCTACATTGTGCAATAATTCGAATACACTATTGAATAAGAATAGTGAGATCAGACACCCTTGCCTTGCTCCTGTTCTCATGTGGAAAACCTCTGGTCTTTTACCCTTAAGTAAAAGTAAAATGACAAATATATACTATACAGTAGGTTAACTGTAGTTTTTGTTGCTCTTTGCTAAGTTAGTTCCTTCTATTCCTTGCATCTTCTGAAAGTTTTTAATTATGAATGTGTGTTGTTCTGTCAAATGCTTTGCCTACATCAAGTGATATAATCACATGATTTTTTTCTTTATCTTGCTATTTGGTAGTTTATATTGATTGATTTTCAAATATTAAATCATCCTTGAATCCCTGGATTAAGCCCCATATAGTCATGACATACAGTATAATTATTCTATATTGATGAATTATGTTTGCTAATATTTAAAATAATTTTTATTTCTCTATTCATGAGGAATACTAATGTCTTAATTTTCTTTATCCTTCCCTCCCTTTCTCCTCTCCTGCCCCTCCCCCTTCCTTTACTGTTCTGTCTGTCATACTCTCTGGTTTTGTCTTCATAAAATAACTTGGGAAGTATTCTTTCCTCTTCTGTTTTCTAGAGCAGATGATATATATTTGGTGTTAATTCTTTTTAAAAGTTATAAATAATTCTGCAGTAAAGTTATCTGTGCCTGAACATTTTTTTTGAGGAGTTTATTACATAATTAAGAATTCAACTTATTCAATAGTTGTAGGGCTATTCACATTATTTCATATAGGATGAATTGTGGTAGTTTGTGCTTTTGGGACAATTTTTGCATTTTGGCTAGATGTCATGTCATGTGTGTAGACTTGTTCATAGTATTCCCTATTATCTTTTTGAAGTTTGTAGTCTGTATCCCCTGTCTTATTTCTGATATTAGTAATTAGTGTTTTCTCTCTTACCGTGTCAGTATTGCTAGAGGTGTGTCAATTTTATTCATGCTTTCAAAGAACTAATGTTTTGTTTCATTGATATTCTCAATTTTTTTCTGTTTTCAATTTCATTAATTTCTGCTATTCTCTTTATTAATTATTTTATTCTGATGACTTTGTTTGGCTCTACTTTTCTTTTGTCCCCTGGGATCCTGAGATGAAAGTTGAAATGATTGATTTGAAACTTTTTCTCTTTTCCAACATAAGCATTTAGTGTTATAAATTTCCCTCTTAGCATTGCTGTAGCTGTGCCTCACAGTTTCTGATATGTTGTATTTTCATTGCCATTCAGTTCATGTATTTTTTTGATTTCCCTCTGACTCATGGTTTATTTAGAATTGAGCTGTTTAGTTTCCAACTGTTTCATGACTTTTCTCTTATCTTTCTGTTTTAGTTGCTAGTTTGATCCCATTGTTGACAGAGCATACACTCTGTGTGGTATCAACTGTTATTGTGGAAAATCGTTTGATGACCCCAAATATTGTCTATCTTAGTGTATGTTTCATGGATACTTGAAAATAATGACTATTATACTGTTGGATGAAGTGTGCTATAAATACTGATGATAACCTGCTGGTTGATAGTGTTGAACTCATCAGTATATTTATACATTTTTTCTCTAATTGCTTCATCTATTGTTGAGAGAGAAATATTGAAGTTTCCAACTATAACTGTGGATTTATCTTTTTGCTTTCAGTTCTAAAACTTTTTGCTTTACATATTTAGCACTTATGTTTGTTGGTTCATACACATTTAGAATTGCTATGTCTTTTTGGTGGATTGATCATTTTATCATTTTGTAATGTTTTTCTCTGTCTCTGGCAATTTTCTTAGCTGAAGTCTACTTTACCTTAATCCATTCTGTCAATACATTCCAATTGTTCTATTGAGACTATTTAATTTAATGTAATTATTATTAAGGCTTAAGTCTATACTTTTGCTTTTATTCATATTCTGTTTGTTCTCTCTGTTTTCTGTTTCTCTATTTTCCTTTTTCTGTCTACCTGTAGATTTCTTGAACAATTTTTAGAATTCTGTTTGGATTTAGCTCTAGTTTTTTGAGTGTTTTTCATTGTATTTTTCTTTTAATGGTTTCTCTAGGTATGGTGACTTATCACAGTCTATTGGTATACAGTCTTTTACAAGGTCATGTGAAGTTAAAAAACTTAACTCCTCTTATGTCCTTTACTCTTCTCCACTTAGAATATAATTGTCTAAAATATCTCTTGTACATGTTAAGCTCTTTTGCTTCAATTGTCAAATATAATTTAGGAACTAAAAAGAAGAAAACTATTTACTCTTAGGTTTATATTTTGCATTGTTTTTCTTTCTTTCTGATATTCCAAAATTTCTTCTTTCATTATTTTTTTTGTTTTTAGACAAATTCCTATGGTTGTTCTTTTAAGATAAGTCTGCTGGCTGGCCACATAGTCTCTTAGATTCTCTTTATTTGAGAATGTCTTGAATCCTCCTTCATTCCTCAAGGATATTTTTGCTGGATTCAAAATTCTGCATGGATAGTTATTTTCTCTCAGAAGTTTAATATGTTCATGTCATTACTTAGTGGATGGCCTCTATGGTTTATGGTAAGAAATTCACTGTTATTCAAATCATTTTCTTTTTGTAGGTAAGTTTTTGTTTTTGTTTTGTTTCTTCAGGAGTTAACTACGAAGTGCCTTAGCGCAGATTAATTTTTGTTTATCTTCTTTTAGCGTCTTCCCAGTTTATCAAACCTGTAGCTTTACATCTTTTGCCAAATTTGTAAAGTTCTCATTCATTACTCATAAAGCACAGGTTTTTTTGGTTTGTTTTTGCTTTTTTTATTTTTTTAACATCTTTATTGGGGTATAATTACTTTACAATGGTGTGTTAGTTTCTGCTTTATAACAAAGTGAATCAGTTATACATATACATATGTTCCCATATCTCTTCCCTCTTGCATCTCCCTCCCTCCCACCCTCCCTATCCCACCCCTCCAGGTGGTCACAAAGCACCTAGCTGATCTCCTTGTGCTATGAGGCTATCTACCTTACATTTGGTAGTGTATATATGTCCATGCCTCTCTCTCACTTTGTCACAGCTCACGCTTCCCCCTCCCCATATCCTCAAGTCCATTCTCCAGTAGGCCTGTGTCTTTATTCCTGTCTTACCCCTAGGTTCTTCATGGCATTTTTTCCCCTTAAATTCCATATATATGTGTTAGCATATAGTATTTGTCTTTCTCTTTCTGATTTACTTCACTCTGTATGACAGACTCTAGGTCCATCCACCTCATTACAATTTTGTTTCCTTTTATGGCTGAGTAATATTCCATTGTATATATGTGCCACATCTTTATCCATTCATCCAATGATGGGCACTAAGATTGTTTCCATCTCCGGGCTATTGTAAATAGAGCTGCAATGAACATTTTGGTACATGACTATTTTTGAATTATGGTTTTCTCAGGGTATATGCCCAGTAGTGGGATTGCTCAGTCATATGGTAGTTCTATTTTGAGTCTTTTAAGGAACCTCCATACTGTTCTCCATAGTGGCTGTACCAATTCACATTCCCACTAGCAGTGCAGGAGTGTTCCCTTTTCTCCACACCCTCTCCAGCATTTATTGTTTCTAGATTTTTTGATAATGGCCATTCTGACTGGTGTGAGATGATATCTCATTGTAGTTTTGATTTGCATTTCCCTAATGATTAATGATGTTGAGCATTCTTTCATGTGTTTGTTGGCAGTCTGTGTATCTTCTTTGGAGAAATGTCTATTTAAGTCTTCTGCCCATTTTTGGATTGGGTTGTTTGTTTTTTCATTATTGAGCTGCATGAGCTGCTTGTAAATTTTGGAAATTAATCCTTTGTCAGTTGCTTCATTTGCAAATATTTTCTCCCATTCTGAGGGTTGTCTTTTGGTCTTGTTTATGGTTTCCTTTGCTGTGCAAAAGCTTTGAAGTTTCATTAGGTCCCATTTGTTTATTTTTGTTTTTATTTCCATTTCTCTAGGAGGTGAGTCAAAAAGGATCTTGCTGTGATTTATGTCATAGAGTGTTCTGCCTATGTTTTCCTCTAAGAGTTTGATAGTTTCTGCCTTACATTTAGGTTTTTAATCCATTTTGAGCTTATTTTTGTGTATGGTGTTAGGGAGTGATTAATCTCATACTTTTACATGTAGCTGTCCAGTTTTCCCAGCACCACTTATTGAAGAGGCTGTCCTTTCTCCACTGTACATTTCTGCCACCTTTATCAAAGATAAGGTGACCATATGTGTGTGGGTTTATCTCTGGGCTTTCTATCCTGTTCCATTGATCTATCTTTCTGTTTTTGTGCCAGTACTATACTGTCTTGATTACTGTAGCTTTGTAGTATAGTCTGAAGTCAGGGAGTCTGATTCCTCCAGCTCCGTTTTTTGTTCTCAAGATTGCTTTTGCTATTCGGGGTCTTTTGTGTTTCCATACAAATTATGAATTTTTTTGTTCTAGTTCTGTGAAAAATGCCACTGGTAGTTTAATAGGGATTTCATTGAATCTGTAGATTGCTTTGGGTAGTAGAGTCATTTTCACAATTTTGATTCTTCCATTCCAAGAACATGGTGTATCTCTCCATCTATTTTTGTCATCTTTAATTTCTTTCATCAGTGTCTTATAATTTTCTGCATACAGGTCTTTTGTCTCCTTAGGTAGGTTTATTCTAAAGCACTGTTTTTAGCTCTGCCATCTTTCTCCTCTTCTTATGGACTTTGGCAACAGAAATCTTAGTTTTTGTTTGTTATAGTCTTATGGGCCTGTGAGACTCTGTTCTTTATTTTTTTAATTTTTTTTTTAGTCTATTTTCTCTCTGTTGTTCACATTAGGTAATTTCTATTGTTCTATATTCCAGTTCATTAATTCTTTCATCTTTCCCATCCACTCTGCTGTTGAGACTATCTATTCAGTTTTGTACTTTAGTTGTGATATTTTGCAATTCTAAAATTATCAGTTTATTTTTCTTTCTATCTTCAATTTATTTGCAGAGACTCTTTTTTTTGTTTGTTTGTTTCTGGAATATTTATAATTGCTTGGTGAAGCATTTTATTATGATTGATTTAAATTTTTTATTGGATAATTCTAACATCTTTGTCATCTCTCTGTTGGCATTTATTTGTTGTTTTCATTCAAGGCAAAGGAAAGAATGTCCTGATTTTTATGTGATGACTGATTTTCTATTGAAACTTGGACATCTTGGGCATTATATTCTGAGATTCTGGATCTTATTTAACCTTGTTTTAACTGGCTCCCTCTAACTCTGATCTAGTAGGGGAAGAGAGGGTTCCACCTCATTTCTGCCAGGTGTATGTAGAAATAGAGCCTCCTTCCCCTCTGTTAACACCTGAGAGAGTTTCCTATTATTTCTAAACAGTGTTGAGCACTAGGTCTCTGCTGACATCATTCATATGGGAAGAGTAAGAGTGTTGTGTTATTGCCCACCTTGTGATCCCTATTGACATGGGCTTCTGTCCTCATTACCATTGGCCATAGGTAAAAGTCCTAACTCTCCACTAAGATTTCTCCCACTCCACTCACCAGGAAGGTGTAAGGTTGCCTCATTGCTCCAATTGGTAGAAAGTCCAGGCTACCCAGTTAGTCTTTATTGACACTGGGGAGGGGCAGGTCCTCATTGCTGCTCAGTGCAATGAATGTTTCAGCTTCCTACTTGGTTTCTCTGACATTATCCCAGCAGATATGTTGGGATTCATTATTAGGGCCTCATGAGGGCAGAAGTCTAGACTCCCCACTAGGCCCTTGCTGATGTGGGTGGAGATGGGGTATCTACTTTTTTCTGTGACATTTGGCTGGAGTAGAGCCATTATTTTAAAAACATCTTCTGTCTTGCTAAACTGAAATTTTCCTGATCCTTTGTAGACCGAGCTGGCTTTTGCTGTGACTTTGTTTGTTTGTACTTATTGGCATTTGTGGCTGCTGACTTCTTCAGCTCCCAGTCTAGGAAATTAAAAAAAAAAAAAAAAGGAACTTACCATTGGGCTTCATTTTTTGGATCCTGAGTTCTCTTGATGGTCTGCCTCTTCTTATGTTGTTTTTAGTAAAATGTTCAAGTTTTGTTTTTAATTTTATTTAGCAGAAGGAATAGAGAAAATCATGTTTACTTTATCTTCCCAGAGCAGACAGAATCGTTAATCCATTTTTACTGGAAACCATTACTTTCTAACAATTTAAAAGCTTATTTTTGCATTAATCCATATTTTTCATAATACATTTCTCCCTTTATTCATTTATTTATTTTCAGTTGATTAGTGTTTTGAAGTCTTGAAAAGAGATTCCCACATTTTGATTAAGGTTCAATTATTTCTTTAGACAGTGAATGTGGCAAATTTGTAGAATAATGAACTAAATTTTACAGCTAGAACATCATCCTAAAGTTAATTTTTGGAGAAAGTAAAGAATTGGCTGTTTTTAAAGTTCTTTATGAATGTATAAGAGTGTATATAGATTTATAGCTCTATTATGTATATGTACCATTTGAATTAAGTCAGTTAATGTCCCATTATTGCATTTGATTATTTATTCATTGCCTGACAATCCAGAGACATTAAAAATTCAGTCCAGTTGCCCAACCAGAACAACGAAGAAAATAATTTATTGTTGCTGTTCACCATGGCAATCACTGGTTCTGGCACCATGCCTGATACACCTGGTATATCAATACATTTTGGTGAATGAATAAATAAAATGACTGCCATCATTATTCCTAGAACATAGCCATGTAGGTCTCTCATGACTCTGCTTTATAAAATGTGCTTAACTTTTAAGTTGAATTGAGGCTACCAAAACTTTTGTTAGAAGAAGAATACATGACTATGGTTAATATTCAATGGTATATGGTAGCCTCTTAAAATTTTATAAATTATTCAAGCAAAGAACAATGACTAAAGTTTCTAGGATCAGCAAAAAACCTCATATTATAGGACACCTGGAGAAAGGGCTAAGAGGCAGAGTTAAACAAGTAGAGCTGTTCAAGTGTAGAGGAAGAAATGCCACATGGCAATTAGTGAATATTATGCACCTCTCACATTCACTGTACCTCAGTTTCCAAATAAAAATATGAGGTTAATTTCCATTGTATTTAATGGATTTAGAATTATTTGAGGATCTATAGAAGTGCTTCAAATTTGAGGAACAGAAATGAAAGAGGAGAGTCACCAAAAACGTTCAGGTGATCTTTCATTTTACAATGTGAGCTCCTGAAGCACACCTTGTTTATCTATCATAAAATTCCCAGTTTCTGACACATAGTAGGATCTCAGTAAGTGGTTATTGATTAAATATTAAGATTTGCTATTTAGATATCATGCTCAAGTCTCCCTATCTGTAGTTGAAGAATTGCAACCAAGAGACACTGCTTAACTCATCCGAGATAGCACAGCAAAAACTGAGTCATAATTTTTGGACGAGCTTGCTTACCACTTCCTCAGACTGTGGAATGCTGTATGTTTCAGTAAAGTTTATTACAAGATGTTTTAATGAAATAAATGTACCTGGTTTGATATTGAAGTGCCAAATAAATGCAGGAAAGTAGCATTAATGCTCACTGGAATAAAACAATATGGTCTAGAAATTTAAAAAAAAAAAACACAAACAGGAAAAAAGTAGACTTTCATTCTAAGGAATACACATTTTTTTCCTTCTTCTCAGATTTCCTCAATGTTAATTTGCAACATTAAATCAAAGAGGTTTAAAAAAATAGAGTAGCCTCCTAGGCTCTTCAATGGAATGCTCAGAAGAAATAAAAATGTGATCCTAGAGTGATAAGAATAGTGATTAAATTTCAGCATTTGCCATCATGTTTTCCAAAATTAAAGTGAGAAGTAGCAGTTAAAATCTAAGGAAAGATTTAATAGCAAATAAAGTAGAGAACACCAGCCATTCATCATGGGGGTCTGAAGATTTATCATTGCTTAATAGAGGCTTGCAATATCACAATAGCCACAGAGCTAAGTTTGATTGAACAAACAAAAAAAAAAAATGATAAGAAATCAATATAAACACCAGATAAAATAATGACAACCCTATTACATTTAAATTTTACTAGTTATTTAATTCTAAAACATAAAAACATTCAAAATGATTTAGATACCTTAAATTGGTTGTGGAACCAATTCCAAAGTTTGACAAGGGGATAGGGAGTTTCCCACAGAGCATCAAACAATTCTCAGGCACCAGCTGGATGCCTTACAATTCAACTTAGTTCTGGCACAATCTACCTGGAGATAAGTGTAATCAAACCCAAGTTCCTATGCCCGAGGCACAGTGAGGCCAAATAAACCAATATGTCGGAGTTTGGAGCAGAGAAATGTTTATTGCAGGGCCAAGCAAGGAGAACAGGTGGCTTGTGTTCAAAATCCCCAAACTTCCCAATGAGTTTTGGAGAAACTCTGATTGGTTGGTGGTGAGGAAACAGGGTGGTGCTCCAGGAATCTTATGCTCAGCCTGAAGTTACCATCCTCTACCTGGGTGGGGGCCTTACTTCCCACAGAAGAGCTCAAAGACATTGTTATGTATAATATATTCCTTGAGGAGGAACCAGGACCCTGCCAGAAGGCTGCACTATTGTTTCTTGACTGCTCCTTGCATTCCCTCCCTTCTCTGATTAGCAATTATTTGATTCTGCCCTTTGGAACTCAGGGAAGGTCAAGGAGACTGAATGAAGCCTATTACCTACAAACAAGAAACAGGGGACACAGAAAGTATTTGTACCCAGGAGCCCCACAGTGTCCTGGCTTGGTTTCAATAACATCAGTTTCACAGGGTAAAATTTCCATCCTACAAGACTGCCACCGCACCCCAACCCCTACTCACTTCAGATACCATTTGCAACCTCAGGTTATTACCTGTGCCTGTGACCGAAATGTATAGATTGGAGGTTTCCTATGACCCCCTCCTTGGACTTCAGATACTAACCGCAAGTCCAGGTACTGTATGTCTAACCAAATGGCTATAAATCAAAGGTTTGATTAATTTGCCAGAGCACCACATATTTTACTTACAAGATTACTGGTTTATTATAAAAGGATATAACTCAGAAACTGCCTGAAGGAAGAGATGCATAGGGCAAGGTGTGGGAAAAGGGCTCTGAGTTCCCATGCCCTCCCCGGGTGGGCCACTCTCCCAGCACCTGCACGTGTTCAGCAATCTGGAAGCTCTCTGAACAATTTCCTTTTGAATTTTCATTTATAGGCATAATTGATTGAATCATTGGGCATTGGCAATTGATTTACCTCCAGCCCCTCTTCCCTCCACTGAGGTCAGAAGTTGGGAATGAAAATTCCAACCCTCTAATCAGATGAATGGCTCCCCTGGCAATCAGCCCCCATACTTAGGCTTCTTCCAAAAGTCACTTCATTCAAATAACAAAAGATACCTTTTTCACTCTCAACACTTGAAATTCCAACTTAGGAAATTCCAGTGGTTTGGGGAGCTGTGATTCAGGAACTGTGTACAAAGACCAAATATTTATAAGAAATGTATTTTGGTCATCTGAATGACCAAATATATATTTATTACAAATCACAGTATCATATACCTGAATCACAAGAAAAAAATAATTTTCAGAGTTAACTTTTTAATTTTTAAATTAAAAATTTATGATTAATGAGCCAATGGAAGAAGGGTGTTGTTGAAGAAGAAGTATTTAACAAATTTGTGCTGTGTGATCTTGGCCAAATTTTTCAAATTTTATGCTTTTCTGTATTCTTATTTCAAAAAGGAGTGACATTCATAGCATAGAACTATTGTAAGAATTTAATTAGAGTCAGTAGAACTGTTTGTTACCTATCTTAGAGTGAAACCAAGTGGGGCCTGGGCACAGAGTCCTCCTTTTGTCCACCATTTCTTATAGGCAAGACTCCAGCCTTCATGACCTTCCCTGAGTTCCAAAGGGTGGATTCGAACAGTTGCTAATCAAGGGAGGAGCAGCCAAGAATCCACCTGAAGCAAGATTAAAGGAACCAGAAAAGCTCATCAAGATTAGGAGACCACCACCTGAGAGGAGATTAAGGGAGTGGAAGTCTTTCTCACCCCCTAATCTTGTCAGAGACCCCACCTTTGAACCATTGTCATAAAACCCCTCATCAAATCCTCCTGGGTTGCAACACATAGTTTTTTGAGGCAGAGCCTGGTGTGTCTCCCTTTGCCTGGCAAAACAATAAAGCTATCCTTTGTTACTTCTCTCAAAACTCTGTCTCCAAGATTTGATTTGGCACTGGTGCACAGAGAGGCTGAGCTTTCTGTAACAAGAGGTCTCTCTCACTTATTTTTTTTCCCATCTCTTTCATATTGGGTTCCCTGACAAGCTTGCTCTGAGATGGAAATTATCATGAATAAAGTTTGTTGAAGAATGCTGTCAGAGTCATCACCTATAGGTGAGTAATGGAGCCATGATAGGTAGAAGTTGGTGTGCAATACAGTAACAACAAACACTTCAGGTGACCCCACTGTGACTTTATTTTATTTTATTTTATATTGCGGTACACGGGCCTCTCACTGTTGTGGCCTCTCCCGTTGTGGAGCATAGGCTCCGGACGCGCAGGCTCTGAGCATTGCTCATGGGCCTAGACGCTCCGTGGCATCTTCCCGGACTGGGGCACGAACCCGTGTCCCCTGCATCGGCAGGCGGACTCTCAACCACTGTGCCACCAGGGAAGCCCCCCACTGTGACTTTTGAAGCTGAGATGGCTGTTAAGACATTGTCCCAAATTAAGGTGTGGCTTGAACATGTATTAATACCCAGTACAGACCAATTATTGGTTATAGGCTTCCTGGGAATGGGACATACCTTTGAGTGAGAGTGCTGTCTTTAGTTGAGGGCATCTCAGCATAGCTACAGTTATAAGTATCTTAGTTATGAAGGTCACCTTACCTCACTGACATACTGACACTCTTTCTGATATTGAAAGTAAAAGATTTGAGCATTCTAGGCATCTTTTACAGTTAAGTATGGTCACTTGTTATACCATTTAATGAGATAATATATCATATTTTGAGAAGAGTATAGCCAAAGCATGGAAAACTGCATAGCAGAACCAGGCCTCTATTGCAATTTTTTTTCTTCTAGAATATGAATCCCTACTCTTACAAAGCAGTCCTCAATCCACAGTGTAGTATTCCATTGGTTTGGGGATGTAACACAGTCCTTAGTCATTTTGGAAAACGCAGGCTATCTTTAGAAGAAAAAACAGTACTTTATTTACTTAAAAATAGGTTCAATAGTATGACTTCATAAATACACACCTTCACATCTTGTTTTCATGAAGATCTCATGGGTAAAACTGTCACAGAGCATTACCGAAACACTTCCATACCAGAAAAACTACAAACTCAGGAGACTCAGTATAAAATTATTATTATTTTAAGTGTGATTACTTTTATAGCTACATGAATGCCTATGGTGGTTTGCAGTAAATAAAATACATGATATAAAATAAATGCATACAAAATATGAGAACTAAAGAGCTTACCCCATAAAGACTAGACTAGCAATGGACTGCAGGTGCTCAAACAATGAGGATGATACTGATCTTAGAGGACTGGGAGAAAAGAGGGAAAACAGGTAATCTAGTTCTGAAGTTTGGATGGTGCTAAAACAGCAGATTTATTCAACCATTTCCTTGCCATTTAGAGCATAGGAAATAGTCAAGCTATGCAAATCAAATTCAGTCTATTAAGTGTAAAAGGTGAAATATACCTCTTTTAAACGTCATCAACACAGCATCAGTGCTAGGATATAGTGGGAAATGAATACAGATTTCTTTTTGTCCCATACTGCCCACTCTTCTTAGCCTCCCCACCAATTTCCTTCCCAAGTCTGCCTTCAGAGACTGTTTTTTTTCCTCCTGTACTTTCCTCTTATTTCTTGTCTACACAGCTAGGACAGGGCTCTTTAAGATTTAGAGTTTTTTCACTTTTTCAGTGTCATGTCTTGGTGACTCTTCCACTGATATGCTACCCTCAAGCCACATCAAGTTCCCTGCAGTTGCCTAAAGAATCTTCTACTCCTTTGCTGCCCCCAGTTCTTCTCAAAATGGATATGACTGTTTAATATTACTCACTTATCTCAGACATTTGTCATTTCAGGAGATTTCTGTTCTCCCAGGCTTGGTTATGCATCTATCTTCCTTGTTCTAATAGCCAGCTGTTCTCACCCATTGTCATGTGTCCTACTATTGGGCCACCGTCATGGTTGATCTATTTATTCCAATCCCACAAGAGCCTGAGCCCAGCTTCTTTTCTGCAGGGCTTGTCTTCTATCTCTCAAGTCCACCCTCGTGTCCTCCACACTCAACTTATACTCTCCCAAACACAAACCCAGCTTCTCACCTTCAAGTTGGCAAACCTCAGTTAATGATCCCAACTCCTGCTTTTTTCTGTAGTCTTCTTCATCATATAAACATTAGTATAAAGAGTATTTTCCATGTTATGGGCTTAATAAGATATTTTCTAAGTCCATTCTCAACCAAGAATTCCTGGCTTGCTGGACTCTGCCCTGTCCTCTGGAATCAGAAACCCTTTGCTGCGCCCAGGAATAAGAAGAGAGATCATGGAGTTTATTCAGAAAGTGCAGAGACACCAAAAGAGGATAGAAAGTGATGCCAGGAAGAAGAAAGGGGCAAAAATGGGTGACTTCAGACTGGGGGTTAAGCTTAATCCTACAGAGAAACTCGAACGTCATGTGAATACACATCTTGCTAAGGGGCAAAAGGACACAAGAATTTACCTCCCCATGTCTGTCATTCATTGTTTAAGGGCTTCCCTCAGAAGGACATTTAGTTAGGTACAACAGGCTCCAGCAAACTGAGAGAAACCCTCCAACAAAGATGCAGATGCTGGTCATTAGAATTCAGGCTGGAATGCATGGACACAGTGAGGGGGGGTGAAGACATATGGGTGGAAACCCATAGCATCTGCCATAATCCAATAATAACTACATTCTTGGCTCATTTCACTTTATGGTTGTAAGATTATGGGATCTTCCCAGCCTCCCCCTTGTCTTCACATATCTCACAGAGCATATGTTCTACCACCAATTTACTTCATTAATTTCAACTAATACAATATATAAAACAGTGCTAAGTATGAGAAACACAAGACAATTGTTTTTAAAGCCTCTACTACATGTATTTTATTGGTTATCCTAGCATTATGCCACTCTGTTAAATTAGGGTCCCTTGTTATCAGTGCTATTACCAGTTACATACAGACTCAGGTATAAATGGCTGAAAAAAAGCTAAAAGAGTAACACCACTTCTAACCTAATCTCTTTTCCTCTCTCCTGTCTTCGTTTTTTTTAAAGCAAACTGCATTTTAATAATATAAATATAATTCAAGGTTACTTGACAGAAAGGGATGGCAATCCAGAGTATTGAAAAATTGTCTTCCTCAATCAGATATAAAACAATAATGACAACAAATATAAGTAGTTAGAATGTAACTAGAATCTAGGGTGCACTTGGGGGACAAGGAGAGAGCCTTAGAGAGGGGCTGGCATGTATTAGGCAATAATTAGGGGATCTGTTAGAGCTTGTATCAAAGGCAGCTAAAGAGAGAATTACAAAGTACAAAATGAAGCATAAATGCTATCTTTGTTAAATTTTATAGAGACTGATCTGAGCACCTACACTTAGATGCTGAGCATTTCTAGAGAAATAAATGCATGCACTGGATTCTTCCTCCTTCCATGTTTGCAGAAAGTATATTTTAGAGTCCACCTGAAAAATGTTTCCTGCATAGTTTCAGAGCTGATATACTTCAAAAACCCCAGAGGTGTTTCCTGTAATACTGGGAATGGATTTGAGGTCCTTTCACATTGCAGACAGCTGTTAGGAAATAGGAAATCTTTCTGTTATTAGGTACTCTTGTAGCTTTTTAATCTTGCCATTTGTTTAATAAAACTCGTGTCATCACAACTGTTAACCACAGGGTAAGGTTTCTTCTGAGTCAGATTAAAGGCTTTGGGAAAAAAGGCCCAAATTTAACTCGTCCTGGTGATACAAAATCCTTGCAAATGTGGAATACTGTGTGCGTCCTATCAATATGTGCAGGTGTTCTACCAGATGCTGATGTTTCCCCCAGGCCCTTCAGCAGCAGTTTGAACTGATTTGCTGACAGATGGATTTAGAAGAGTCAAATGACAATGTTTAAAATTTTTCCTTTCTAGCAAACTAGTGTGTGTGTGTGTACGTGTGCATGTATGTGTGTTCTGAAGAAAAATAAACATAACAAAAAAGTTTTTATAACTAATTAGCCTTTTCTGTGAACACTTGCCTCAAATTCTAGAGTCTACTTTAAACAAACAGTATGAGTGATTATAATTAAAAACTCTTCCATGGAAAGATATAGACTGCTGAGTCTTTAGAAAGTAGCCTCCCTCCAATTAAAATGTCCATTTTCCTTTCTCTAATATTTATCTATGTGGAGAGACTAATTAGAACTAATTAAACTGTGTACAAGGATACCAAACACTAATGAGTGTCTACTTTGGATATATATTTTAACTGATGTGCAAAATGAGATGCTTTGAAGCTTCTACCCTTTAACGAAGGACAGATAAGCAGAAGAGGACCCAGTTTCCAAGGTCGAAGCCAAAATGGATAAAATGAAATTTTGGAAGAGAAAGACTCTCTACATGAGAACATGTCATGGGTGAGTATGGATCCCCAGTGATGTCTTCCAATTAGCATAGCCACTAGGTCAGATCGCTAACCTAGGAAAGCACACTCACAGACACATACACACACAATTTAAATAAGCCAGGAAATCTTGATTGAATTGCCAGATCAAATGAGGTAGTGGTATTAGTGTGATGGGAAACACAGCCTTAAAATAACCCACAGTAGAACTCAGCAGTAGCTGTTTAGTTTCGTATTTTTTCTTCAAGCGTGAGAAAAAGAAAACCTAGATCCTGGACTTCCTACTTGGGGAGGAAGATGGAGGCAGGCAGCCTTGTTCAGTAGTTCAGGACTCAGGCTCTGGAAGAAGCTGAAACTTCTAGTGAAGAGATCATAAAGGCATTTTCTGATGATGACTAAAGAAGGAGATAGATGGAAAAGATCTGTATCATGCCTGTCTTACATTCTCTTTATCATTTTCTCAAGATCGATTGAATCAAATTGGAACCGAACTCAGGTTAGCTGCTCACTGCTCAGAAGCCAATAATTTGAAAGGCAAGTGGCAGTGGAAAAGAAAAGTGGTTTAACCAGAAAAGCCAGCAATCTGGGGAGATGGTGGACTCCTGTCCAGCAAACAACTACAAAGATTCTGCTCAGCCATGACAGTTTTTTTTTTTTTTTTTTTTTTTTTTTTTTTTTTTGCTGTACGCGGGCCTCTTACCGTTGTGACCTCTCCCATTGCAGAGCACAGGCTCCGGACGCGCAGGCTCAGCGGCCATGGCTCATGGGCCCAGCCGCTCCGCAGCATGTGGGATCTTCCCAGACCGGGGCATGAACCCGTGTCCCCTGCATCGGCAGGTGGATTCTCAACCACTGCACCACCAGGGAAGCCCTCTAGTAGCTTTTTAAGTAAAGATTGGTATTCATATTTTTGAAATCTTAGGACTTTGAAAATATATTTAATCATCTTTAAGATTAATAATTTGGCCAAGTGCAGAACCCTATGCTCAAAATTTTTTTTTTAAATTTTGGAGATGTGGTTACACTAAAACTCTGTGTCACTGTTGAAAAATCGGATGATACATGACTTAGAAATGTCTGTTGATACATATTTACTTGTGTAACTCTGTAGGTGTATGTGACCTGTACCTTTGTGACACTCAGGTTTATCAACAAACAAAATTTGTTGTTTACCATATGTAGAAACACACCCTTACAAATAAGATCACATGTAAGATTCATAGATGCTTTATACCAATAAGGTGTCAGAAGGCAATATTTGGGGGAAGGGGAGATTTCAGAAACAATGTTCACTGGAGTTAAGAGCTTGCATTCTTGGCTCCACCACTTACTAGCTGTATGAGCTTGGGCAAAATAGCTTACCTTTCTGAGTCTGAGATTTATGAACTTTAAAATAAAAATAATGTCTGCATTGCAGAATTTTTTATTTTTTTCAGATGAAGTCAATACCCAAAACTCAGTTTTGTCCTCTATTTTAGTTTTTCAAATGGATGAATTTTAATGTTTTTTATTTCAAGTTGATGTCATCAAAAGCTAAACTTATTTTGATGTAGAATAACATGTTTTATGCTAGTCATCAATTGTTTGAAAAACCATTTATCAAGCATGATAAAATACATTTATTAAGAACACACAATGTTTTAGTCAACCCAAAAAACAAGTCACTTTCTTGCAGCTATCCTTCAGCAAATCTAATTGTTAAATATACACAGTTTGAAGTGGAAAATAAAACATAACACTAAAGAAAAATAATATAAATCAAAATAGAAGGAACACATTTATTTCTGTCATTAAAAAATCAAATAAATTATTTTCTTTATTTATAAATAAATTAATGTGTGTGGATGGACAAAAAACAAAAAACAGCAATACAGCTTATTCCAGTTGAAGGGGTAGAAATGAAAGAACACAAATTAGGTCACTCATTATAATGTCAATTATTTGCATTAGACAACTAACTTTAAAATTATACCTTGCAACCATGGCTAGAAATTCCCTTCAGCTATGTAAATGTGCTTACAGTTAATTCTGTTTCTCTGATAGACAATCTAACACTTCAGGCTTTTCCTCTCTCTTTCTTTCTCTTTTGGCAATTTAAACCCATCTACTGTATTTCCTGAGTATTCATCTCACTTTATCAACAAAGGTTAAAGATTTAGACTAGCTGGTAATCCCATTATTTTGCATGATAAAAGCAAAAGTGTCTTTGGTCACTGCCTGCAGAACTCCAGGGATTTATCATGAGTGAGTATAAAATCCAATTAATTATAAGTTTTCTTAACAGTCATGTGGATCATTAGTTTATTCACTTGAATGCTTATGTTTATTACTATTTTACCAGGAGATTTTCTACTATAGAAAAGAAACTTATTTCTATAGAAAAGAAACTTGTTTCTATAGAAAAGAAACTTGGTTTGATTTGATTTTTCAACCTAAAATTATTTAGAACAGGATTGTTTTATGTGAAAATATTTTAAAGATGAAATATTACCATATGGGAAAAAGAACAATATCCATTTTATTAAAATAAATGGGTTGGACTCATGTTTTATTTTAGAAGGTTTCTTTCAAGACCTGATCTAACAAGACGTGTCCTTCAGAGCAAATCTAAAGTTTATATCTGAGGGAAAAAACGCATTCTCACACCCTTATCATGATCTCCCTTATACACACACACACACACACACATCACATCACATTTTGACAAATGATATGTAGCTAGGAGGAACAAGAACATTTAAGCCAATAATCAGAGACTGGGTTTGCTTAGCAAAGTCAATGCTATTGAGAGGTATAGATAATGAGATACTATTTTGTAAAATAGTTACTGAATTTCCTAAGGTGTAGTAAATTTAATAAATAATTGCAATTATTATTACTTTACTAAGATTATTCATTAATGACTTTTTTTTCTGTTTATTGTCTTGAGGAAATGCAATTGCTACTTTGGAGTTCTACATGGAATACAGGCTATAACGTTTAGGGTACTTTACGGCATTGTGTAAGGGCAAGTGCAAATTGAAAATAGGAGGCTTATTTCTACCTGTTGAAAATAAGAGGAAAGATTGTTCCCCCCCCCCTTTTTTTTCAGAATTTCCTTCTCAGGTCTTTTCAAATGTACGCAAATCTTTTTAATGGGTCAAATAAGCTTCTCGACAATCTCAAAACTCAAGAATGTTTCTTCAAAGACCTAAGAGCCATGTCTTTGAAATGCAGTCATCAAAGAAAGTATTGCTCTATTTCCCAGTTTCCTGGGAGGAGATGAGCCTAATTTCAGGTGTCATCTGACTTCAAATTTTAAAAACTATCTCATTTATTGAATGAATTTTATCCACTTAGTTATTAAGAGTGAGATTTATTTCTCTCTTTGAAAACTCTTTAGCAGATTGTTTATCCACAAAATGTGCCTTACCACAGTATGGTTTAATGATTATTCAATAATAAAAATGTTTTATTTGTCTTCAACCTTTGTAGAGGTTTTCTGTATTGGGAGAAGATTTTGTTTTGAATTATATATTTCCCCCCAAATTGAATGCTCTTTCTTCTCCTGAGGGTCTGTCTTACACCCCCAAAATTCCAAGATGTCACAACATCTTGGGACAGGACAAAATCTTCATTGACCATTTTCTCCCCTTGAATACTTTGGAAAAAATGTGAATAATGGATTCTGAGTAGGGCTATACAGAATCCATTTTAACAATATAGTCTTTGACTCTAGAAACTTCTTTCCAAAAGCCCTTCAAGAAAGTGCTAGCATTTTTACATTTTCCATAAGTATAGAAGAAAAAATTTGCAACAGACACTTGTTAAAATGGCAAGACAGATTTTGTTCAAGCTACTGCAATAGGGGAGAGAGACTTAAGCATATAAATAAGCTCAATTCTAAATACAGAAAAAACAGCTAACAATTAGAGCCAACAAGCAAAGTGAGGGGGTAAGCAGATGGAAAGTTACTACAAGGAACTTTGTTAGAAATCAAGAGAAGGGAGTTCCTTGCTAAATGGGCCTAAAAGCATTCTTGCTAAAGGCAAGCCAAGACTGGGCTGAGGACAAGACCTGGTTGTAAAGAGGACTCACAGGAGTCTGACTAAAATTTGGTCAAGGAAGGAACCCTTGTCCTAAGTTTCTACCAAGGATTACCTTAATTACTACTTAACATTTTGGCTGAAATGGGCAGAAATGGAAAGTAGAGAGAGAATCAGAATAGGGGTCTGGGAGAAAAAAATGCTGTAGAAGTTACCAAAATCAAACTATAAGAACTTTAAAGTTATATGTTACCTGATTAGAACATACAGATATGATAAAGATGACTAAAAGTAGGAAAACATTTACCTTAGTAAGTCCTTTGGGAATATTCTTTAAATATCTAATATAGCTGAGTCTTAGTATATAATATTTTAGTTTTTTAAATAAGCAAGCAAAGAAACATAATCAGCACTTTGGGTTCAGTAAACATTACAAACTTGCCATATGAATCAAGGCCTCATGCTAGGAATTTACAGCTCAAAAAGTTAGATGAATCTATAAATTTATTATTTCAATAACATAATGGAATATACAGGCATACCTTGGGGTTATTTCTGGTTTGGTTCAAGACTACTGCAATAAAGCAAATATCATACTGAGTCACACATTTTTTTTGGTTTTCCAGTGGATATGAAAGTTATGATTATATTATATTATATTATGTGTGAAATGGCAGTATGTCTAAAAATACAGTGTGTGTACCTTAATTCAAAATACTTTATTGCTAAAAAATGTTAAATATCATCTAAGCCTTCAACATGTCATAATCTTTTTGCTTGTGGAGGATTTGATATATTGGGAGAATTACCAAAATGTGATACAGAGACATGAAGTAAGCAAGTGTTATTGGAAAAATGGTGCCAATAGGCTTGCTGATGCACAAACATTTAATTTGTAAAAAACACAATAAAACAAGGTATTACTGTAATAAAAATCTGTATGCTTGTTTTAAAATTCAGGGAATTGCAACCCAGAGAAGATAAGTAATATGTCCAACATAGTTGTACAAGTTATTTGACTAAATTCCATTATTTTTCCTCCAAATAATTGTAAAACATAGTTTAGGCAATGAATATTGAATTAGGTCTTGTGGAGGGATGGAAAAAGTAAAAAGTCAGAATTATCTTCAGGAACTTCTTAGAAAAACAAATGAACTAATAAACAACAGGAAAATAGCCCTATGAAAACTGAAAACAGAAATCCATAGACAAAGGTGTAAGCATGCCTGTGCACAACTTTCATCTATACATCAGTATAATTTAATTGACCTTAAAAATTTGTGACCTTAAATTAAATGAACAACTTGTGTAAAATACACTTTTTTTTTTTTTTGCATCTGCTCTCCAATATGCATATGCTTTGAATATAAGTGGCTGGTGAGTGTTTTGATAAAGGAATGGAGAATTTCCTTTATACCTGGTAATTTTACAGCAAGAAGTACTTAACTTAAAATGTCACCTTTATTTTGATCCATTTGCTCCACTGTATTGTCTTTGTTCTATTTTCAAAGATCAGTTGTGTATAGTTAAGTGAGTCTATTTCTGGGATTTTTTACTTTGGTTCATTGATTTATTTGTCTATTCTTTTTGCAATGACATCCTGTCTTGATTACTTTAGCTTTATACTAAATTAAGACAGATAATGTCAGTCCTCCAACTTTATTCTTCTCCTTCAATGTTGTGTTGGTTATTCTGGGTCTTTGAAACTCCATATAAACTTTATGTACATTTTGTTGATTTCCACAAAATAACTTCCTGGGATTTTGGTTGGACTTACATTGAATCTATAGGTCAAATTGGAAAGAACTGACATCTTAACTATATTGAGGCTTCCTATAATTGAACATGGAATATCTCTCAATTTGTTTATTTATATTTAATTTTGTTCATCATTTTGGAGTTTTTCTTGTATAGACCTTTATATGTTGTTAGATTTATACCTACATATTTCATCTCTTCAGTTACTAATATAAATAATATTGTATTTTCAATTTCAAGTTCCCATGTGTTTACTGCCAGTATATAGAAAAGTGATTGACTTTTGTATACTAATCTCATAAACAGCACTATTGATAATATCATGTATTAACTACAGACTTTTTCTTTCAGTTTTTCTACATTGATAAGCATATAACCTACAAAGAAATATGTTTTTATTTCTTTCTTCCCAATCTGTATACATTTTATTTTCTTGTCATATTACATTAGCTAAGACTTCACGTATGATATTGAAAAGCCATAGGGAGAGGGGACATCCTTGCCTTGTACCTAATCTTACTGGGAAATCTTCCAATT
The DNA here is from genome assembly GCF_937001465.1 of Orcinus orca. Taxonomy (NCBI): domain Eukaryota; kingdom Metazoa; phylum Chordata; class Mammalia; order Artiodactyla; family Delphinidae; genus Orcinus; species Orcinus orca. The sequence goes on along the minus strand of NC_064565.1, from coordinate 13,261,591 downwards.
TCTCACCATCAAGTAGGATGTTAGCTCTAGGTTTTTTCATCCATAGTCTTTATCAAGTTGAGAAAGTTTCCCTTTTTCCTAGTTTACTAAAAGTTTTTGTCACCAATGGGCATTGGATTTTGTCAAATGCTTTTGCTGCATCTATTGACATGATCATGTGATTTTTCTTCTTTAAGAAGTTGATGGGATAGATTACTGTAGTTGATTTTTTTTTTTAATTTTAAATGAGTCTTGCATACCTAGGTTATACCACTTGATTGGGATTTATAATTTTTTAATACACTGATTCAGCTTGCTAACTCTTTATTGAGGATTTTTGAATTTATGCTCATGAGGGCTATTAGTTTGCAGTTTTTTTTTTTCTTGCAATATTTTTGTCTGGTTTTAGTGCTATGGTAATGCTTTCCCCATCCCCGACTCCCAAATCTCCTTGTGAATTTATCAGAAAATCCCTGCATTTTTTCAAAACAACTATTTAATGTATTGCTTTTTAAATTTCTACTTAAAAATGAATACATTCTAGTGACCTGATCTGAGAAGTTAGAAGGTTTTATTTAGTTTCATAAATAATTGTTTTAATTCAATTAATTCAATAAGCATTTATTCTCACCATTCCTGACACTATTACATGTAAAAGGAGAAATAAATGAAAAAAACAGTTTTAAATTGTCAAGGATTTTACATGGAAAGAGAAATGATTATAGTGAAAGTATAAAGAATGAAAGGGGAGGGAGATCAAGATGTCAGCGTAGGAGGATCCTAAGCTCACTTCCTACAATGGGCACATAAAAAATACAGCTACATGTGGAGCAATTCTCACTGAAAGAAACTAGAGATTGACAGAAGGTTCTACAACTAAGGCTGTAAAGAAAGTTTCACACAGAATTGAGTAGGAAGGGTAGAGAAACAATCAAGGCAGAACCTGCACCCATGGAGGGGAACAAAGAAAAGGAGGGGTTTATCACAAGATTGGAGATGATCCCTGGTGAATGAAACATTCAAGCTACATATTAGGCAACCCAGATCTGGTATCCAACAACAGGAAAACAAGTCCCCTTAGCTTGTTTGAAAACCAGTGGGACTCACAGCAGGACTGATAAGAAACCTAGACTCCACTTGTAAAGAGCATGCACATGCTTGCTTACTCCCAGGTACAAGGCAGTGGAAACAGAATGAAAACTGCCTGGGTTTGTGGCTGGTTTCTCATGAAAATCCCAGCAAACACCCAGCACACACCAGGCTCCTGCTCCAGCCCTCCTTGCTCCAGTACACTCTGAATTGGGAATGGTACTGGTGCAACTTAGAGTGTGCACACTTAGTAAGAAGAGAGCTGGCTTGGACCTGACCCTGCTACTGGACTATTAGGCTACTAGGGTGGCCATTGCTAGTGGGCGCGTGGAAGTGGCAGATTGGGAGCTGCCTAGGGCTCTGACTGGCTTGATGTGACTGTCTCAGTGTACATTCAGCCTGCACAAGGTACCTGCTCTAGCCCTTCTTGCTACGGCACTGCTCTCCACTGAGACAGATGTGCCATTGCCAAGGGAATGCAGACACTAAGAGACAATGGAACCAGCTTGGACTTGACCCTCAGAGTTTTTGCTCCAGCACCTTGAACCCTGCCCCAACCCCTGATAGGGTCATGACTGTTGTGGAACATAGGAAAAACCCTGGCTCACATGTGGCTCTGTCTCTAGCTCCACCATCTCAAACCCTATAACTCACCAAGGTGGTATCTGCCAGCACAGTCCAGGGGAAGATGCAGGCTGTGCTCACTTCAGATCTAGCTCTCCCACCAAAGACACTGTGCACACAGACTGAACAGGGATGGTCCCACAAAAATACCCCTTCAAGACTGGGAAAGGTAACTGTTTCATCTAATTTCATAGAGACATAGGGTTTCAAAAAATGAGAAGACAGAGGAATAGGTTTCAAATGAAAGAACAAGAAAAAAACCCTAAAGTGATAGAGAGAAATAATTTACCAGAGTTCAAAGCATTAGTAATAAGAACAATAACTGAACTTGAGAAAAAATAGATGAATACAGTGAAAATTTTAATAGAAAACTAGAAAATATAAGAAAAGAACAAATCAGAGCTGAATAATACAATAACAGAAATGAAAATGCACTAGAAGGAATTAACAGCAGACTAGGTGATAGAGAAGAATGCATAAGTAATATAGAATAATGGAAATTACTCAAACAGAACAGCAAAAAGAAAAACAAACTTTTTAAAGTTGAGGATTATTTAAGGGACTGTTGGGACAACATAGCATATATGCATTCACATTATAGGATTCTCAGAATGAGAAAAGAGAGAAAAAGGGGTAGAAAATAAATTTGATATAATTATGACTGAAAAATTCCTGCAGTGGAGGAAGGAAACAGATTTCCAGGTACAGGAAGCACAGAGAGTCCCAAATAAGATGAAACAAGAGATGCACATTAAGACGTATCACAATTCAAATGACAAAAGTTTAAGAGTGAATTTTAATGGCAGCATGAGAAAAACAAAGAGTCACATGCAAAGAAACCCCCATGAGGCTATCAGTGAATTTTCTGCAGAAACTTTGCAGGCCAGAAGAGAGTGGTATGATATATTTAAAGTGCTGAAAAGGAAAACCTACAACCTAGGATACTCTACCCTACAGGGATATCATTCAGAATTGAAGGAGAGTTAAAAACCTTCTCAGACAAGCAAAAACTAAGAGAACATCAATACTAAACCAACCTTACAAGAAGTGTTAATGGGTCTTCTGTAAGTGGAAAAGAATAGGCTACAACAAGAAGTAAGAATTTACAGGAAATTAAAAAATCCCACTAGTAAAGGTAAATGTATAGCAAAAGCAGTGGATCAACCATTTTAACAAGCTAGCACAGAGATTAAAAGACAAAAAATGTAAAATCAACCATAACTAAAATAAATAGTTAAGGGATATGATGAAGATATAAGTAATGACATAAAAACCACAACACATGGGGGAGGGGAGTAAAAAATGTAGATCTAAAATGTGTGTGAATCTAAATGGCTTTTAATTTAAAACAAGCAGATATAGTTATAAGTCAACATATATAAACCCCATGATAACCACAAATCAAAAACCTAAAATAGTTACACAAAAACTAGAGAAAAAAGAACAAGATCATAACACTAAAGAAAACCATCAAACAACAGTGAAAAGATAGAAGAAACAAACAACAGAAGAAAAGATAACTACAAAAACAACCAGAAAACAAGTAACAAATTTGCAATAAGTACATACCAATCAATAATTACTTTAGATTTCAATGGACTAAATGCTCTGATAGAAAGACATAGGGTGGCTCTTTGGATAAAAAACAAAACAAAACCTCAGAAAACAGACCCTTCAATATGCTACCTGCAAGGGAATCACTTCAGGGCTAAGGACACCCACAGACTAAAAGTGAGGGGATGGAAAGATATATCCCACACAAAAGAAAATAAAAAGAAACCTAGAGCAGAAACACATATCAGACAAAGTAAACTTCAAACAAAGTTCATAACAAAAGACAAAGACAGGTTTTATATAATGATAAAGAGATTAATATATGAAAAAGGTACAACATTTGTTAACATACATGCATCTAATACAGGAACACCTGAATACATAAAGTGATATTAACAGACATAAAGGGTAAAATTGACAATAATACAATAGTATTAGGGAATTTTAACACCCTAAATACATCAACAAACAGATCATACAGACAGTGAATCAATCATCAAACAGTGGTCTTGAATGACACATTAGACCAATCAGACTTAATATATATCTATAGGACATCCCAACCAAAACCAGTAGAATACACTTTATTTTCAAATGTACATGGAATGTTCTCCAGGAGAGATCACATGCTAGGCCACAAAACAAGTCTCAACAGATTTAAGAATTATATCAAAAATTTTTTCTCACCATAACTGTTGAAACTAAAAAGAAATTACAGGAAAGAAAAGGGGAAAACACAAACATGAAGACTAAACAGCATGATACAAAATTGTATGGGTCAGTAAAAAATAAAAGAAGAAATGAGAAAATACCTCAAGACAAGTGGAAGTAAAATCAAAATTTTCCAAAATATATAAGACAAAGCAAAAGCAATTCCAAGAGGGAAATTTTTAGCAGTGAAGGCCTACCTCAATAAACAAGAAACAGTTCACACCACAGAATATTACACAGCCATAAAAAGAATGAAATGTTGCCATTTGTGACAACATGGATGAACCTGGAAGGATTATGTTAAGTGAAATAAATCAGACAGAGAAAGACAAATACTGTATGTTTTCACTTACATATGGAATATAAAAATAAAACAAATGAAAATAACAAATTAGTCACAGACTCACAGATATAGAGAACAAACTAGTCATTACCAGTAGGGATAGGCATGGGGAGAGGGACAAGGTAAAGGTAGAAGACTAAGAGGTACAAATTACTATGTATAAAATAAATACACTATAAAGATATATTGTATAACACTGGGAACATAGTCAATATTTTATAATAACTTTAAATGGGATATATTTGTTAAAATATTGACTCACTGTGTTGTACACCTGAAACTAATATAATATTGCAAATCAACTGTACTTTAATTTAAAAAAGAAGAATAAAGGCATAAGGACCATGAGAAAGATGGTAGTCAGCCTCCAAGATGGTTGTCAGTATCCCTGCATCTTGGACTTTACAACTTTATGCTGGGAAGTGAAGTTCCATTTCTTCAGATGACTGCAGCCCTAGTTGATATCTATACAGAAATGTAAAGAGATACCTTATGCCTGACCCCCTAAGCCAAGCCACCAGAGGATTCTGGATGCTCAGAATCTATGTGAATTAATGAATGCTTGTTTTAAGCTGCTAAATTTTGGGGTTATTTGTTATGCAATAACTGATAACTAATACAGACAGGTAAGCAAAATAAAATCCAGAGATGGATGAGATTGCTTCCTGTATGGGCAGGTTAATAAAATGGAACACACTTCATTCAGCCTCCTTGACCTTCTCTGAGTTCCAAAGGGCAGATTCAAACAGTTGCTAATCAGGGAAGGGAGGGGATGCAGAGACAAGGGAGGAGCAGTCAAATGGTGGTGCAGCCTTGGGGCAAGGTTCTGATTCCTCCTCAAGGGATATGCATAACAATATCTTTGAGCTCTTCTGCAAAACTGGAACCCCCATGCTAGTGGAGATGGTAACTTCAGGCTGAGCACAAGATTCCTGGAGCATTGCCCTGTTACCTCACCACCAACCAATCAGAAGAAAGTCACATATCTTGCAGCCCTCACCCTAAATTTTGCCTTCCTTTTCTAGGCCCAGTGATGACCATCCCATTAGGCCTCCTGTTTGGCCCCTGTTTGTTTCATCTCTAACAGGGTCATGATGGTGGTAAGCTCTAGAAATAGTTTTATAGAATAGTTTGAGTTTGGATAATAGCTTGTTAGTGAGGAACTAACTAAGAGGTGGGGAGAGTGGGTTTAAAGTGGATTTAATTATGCAAAAGAAATATATTCATGAGTATGTAACAGTGCTCCAACTACCTGGATTCTGGGATTGGAGGGGGCCAAATGAAAAGATTTGTTGGAGATAGATGATGAAATGCATCCATTTATCTATTGTCCAATTTAGGAGCTAGACCTTTGTTTGATAGTCAGGGAGTAAATATATTCAGTATATTCTATTCTTAAGCAAGACATTCACAAAATTAAGCTGTGCTTTAGAAACATTCACAGGGCAGTGGTGATTTGCAGAGTCTTCACCCTATGCCCAGGTAAGTTCTAAGGGCTGGATATGAGAGACCTTTCTCACTGATGAGAAGCTCATAATTTAGTAAGAGGTTTGGACAAATAAAACACAAAGCAGGTTATATATGCTCTAATAGAGGAATACAAGAGCCAAGAAAATTTGTGTCCTGATGAGTGTTTTGTGGGTATCTTGAAGAAATAAATGAATGAAGAATAAACAAAGTTAAGTGGTCCAAAGGAAAAAGTGAGAAAGTATAGATATCATTTGCATATGCTCCAAAGGAGCCAAGTTTTTCTACATGTATAACATTCAATTTTATAACAGTGCTCAGCAACTGATATTTTTCAATGTCAATTCACAGGTGAGAAAAATAATTAAAGTACTTTAGTCACACAGCTGCGAAGAGATTGATCTGGAATTTGAATCAAGATCTATCTAATAATACTTTTCTTATAATTTACACTCTGATGCCAGAAGGCTGTGTTTGTCAGTAGTCACTATAATTGGAAGTCAAGTTTGCCAAGCAAGGCTGAATCAGATAAAACTTTTTATTTATTTATTTATTTTTTGCTTTCTAACTGGGAGCTATATTGTCTCTGTTGGGGCTGATACTCCTACACAATTAAACTAATGTCATATGATCAGTTTGGTAGAAATTCATTACCTCGGTTGAGTGATGGATCCACAAATTTTGCGACTTAGAATCCATCAAATAGTTGGTCTGAAAGTCTTGTATAAACACTACCTAAAATAAGCACAGTACAAAACTTTCTTTTACATTGTGGAATCACATAAGTTAATGTGGGAAAGAGAATATTGACTTGTGAAATGTTAAGGTTGAGGTAATTAAAATAATTTATTGAATGGAAGTGGTCTCCATTAGACATGAACAGACTCTGAAGCTTTTGCCTGAGTCCTTGGCTCCAAATGAAGTGTAACAATAATATAGCCTAGATTAATCAAAAGATTAGATAATCTAAGTATGATTTCTATTGTTTTATTAATAAAAAATTGATTTTTATATATTTTATTATTATTCTGGGTATATTTACTTTTTTCCATAATAAAAATGTAAGTAAACAATAAGAAAGGAAATGCACTATTAATATGCTCTATTCCCCAAGAAATTTATACTTCTAAATATGTTGTTTAGGTATTTCATATAACTTATTTTCCTTACCCCTGAGGCACAGATATTCTGTTTTGGGGAAAACACATAACTATTTGGTACCCATCAATGTGGTAACCCATGGACTTTACTTTCTCTCATTAACACTCCCTACATCATTTTCACATTTCACTAGAATCTCTTTCTTTTTTATATCAGAAAGTATAGTGCTCCCAGATTTTCTTGGGGTTTATTGAGAGATTCTGACCTGGTACCTGAATTATGCATCAGGGAACTTTCATAATGAGGCAAAAGAGGGATTTTCAAAGTTCTCACTCTGAAAATTATATCTTCATTATCATTTTCTAACTGAAGGTCGTCTTCAATTTGAAGTAGGATGGCATGATGGCCAGAAACAGACTCAGAGGATCCTCTGTCCACAGAAGGCTTACAACTTACTTTTCAGAATTGCTTATTTTAAACCTTTATCTATACTCTTTTAAGTGCGAAACTCTTTTCTAATACTACAGAAGATTAGAATCTGAGAAGCAAATATGCTGTTGACCTCCCCTAAGAGAAGGGCAAAGGCTTGTATACCAAGGGTTTATGCCCATTTCTGAAGGTCACTGGGAAAATCAGTGCTCACACACTGTTATATGGTAAACACTGGCTTTGCCCTCATAGTCCATCAAATCAAATCCTGGGAAAACGGAAACTGTACAAAGTACAAAGTCAGCCTGAAACTGTAACTATCTCATTAACTTCTGACCCAGAAAACTTCCCAAATTGTTAACCACTGATAATGAAAATAGTACTCTGTTCTGTACTATTTCTCTTACACACACACACATACACACACACTTTCTAGAGACTAGAACTGTGTGTTGAAGATAAAGTATGGAAATATATCTTATTCCCTAATTTTAAGAATCTTCAAATTACTAATAGTGTCACTACTGTTAGGAAAATATAAATTACAGACATTCCTTGAAACCATACCTTAATAAATGCAAAAATATTTCTGGATTATTAAATGATTTTAAAACATTATTTGAATATCCTTCTGTTAATAATCTCTTAATAATAAATAATAACAATAAACTTTAATATTGAGCATTTATTTTGAGCCATGCACTTTGTAAAAGGGAAATTCCCAAAGTCCACACTCAGATCATAAATTATTAAAGTCATAAATGTATGAAATTTGTGATTTTCTCAGTAGAAACATAGTCTTAAACAACTGAGCTGATACCCTGCAGTTAATTTCATGGAATACATTTAACCTGATTGAATGACTGAACTCACCACTTACATTAATCAAAATTGATTTCCATTGAAATGGTTGAACCCGTAGCCTTGTGCGGTGACACTGCCAAAAACACCTTCATTAACTTGTTCTCACCATATAAATTCTATCTACCACCTAATTTACTCTTCACTTCAACCCATGAGGTAAACAGTAATATTCCGTGTGTGTGTTTGTATGTCTGTCTGAGATAAATTTAGAGAAGTAATGTAATTCATGTGTAACAGTCTCTCCTTCCATTAAACTACAGTGATGATTCTTTCAAAGTTTCTGATAAGTTTTCTCATTCAAGTCAAGATCATTCACGTGTGTGGTAGGCAGCATCGCAGTAGGATCGTCAGCTCTAACCAAACCAGGAAGGAGTAAGACACTATATGTGACTGCACACACCATTTGTATTCTATTCACACTCATTCATTCATTCAGTAACTCTTTCATTCTTTTGATGGATATAGACAGAGTGTCTTCTACATGTCAGACAGTGTTAGCTTCTGGGATTACAATGATGCGTAAGATATGAACCTTTTTCTCAGGTTGATTAAAGTTGAGTGAGTAAAATAGATAAACATGCATATTAATTAAAGCGGTAACCAAAACCCCATGATAATGTTAAGCCCATGATCAAGAGTTAAATCCCCCAAATTGATGAAATCTCCTCAAGAGCTCTCATCATGATGAGATCAATCTACTGAAGGCTTCTAGATGCAGAAATCACATGTGCATTAGCCAACAGGTAAGAGAGAACATACATCATATGCCCCCTATAAATTCTTGTGGTATATCTGACTGTAATTAGAGGTGAGCAAAAGGGGGCAATATTGTCAGAATTTTATTTGAGACATATTACTCTGACTGTAGTATAGGTAGTGGATCAGAATGTGGAAATACTGGTATCGTGAAAACTAATAGGATTTGAGGTGATTTGTTTTGGAAATGATGGTGAGCTGAACTAAGGTAGTAGTCATGTGAATAAGAGAAGAACCTACAAAAATAGGAGATATGATGATTAATATATAAATCAGTGGTGATTTGAGTAAAGGACCAGGCAAGATTGCATTTTAGGTTTTCAGAACTCATGATGATGAATAAAAGAATGAAGGAAGAATGTATATATGTCGAAGGGTGGGTGGAAGGAAGGCAACAAAATGTTCATTTTTTACACAATTGAGCCTGAATTGTCCATGAAATATTTAAGAGGAAGTATTAAGTCACTAATTGGAGATTCAGGTCATGAGCTCAGGGGAAAGCTGTGAGTGCCACCAACTTGTAGATAGCTGTGAAAACCACTAGAGTAGTTGGACTCATCTAAGAAGCGTGTTTGTAGGAGTGGTTTTAATTGTATTTTAATGAATACTAACCCAGATAAATGTATACACATGTTTTGAAAAATGTCCTTGGTAAAGACTCAGAGATCAAGTGAAAATAAGCAAGGGAATTTCTTCTACTATTTATAAAAACAGGATGATATTAGTAAACAATTTCATTGGTACAATTATATCAAAAATCAAATACAGAGGATTGAAGGGTAGTTGGAGATTAGGGTATGTTTTACATATTTTATGGGATCTTTCTGGCTTTCTTGATCACATCCAAAGCCACCTTTCTTTCATCACCTCAAAAGTTTCTGACACAAAGCTCAACATGAAAAGAGACATTGCTTGTGGTACAAGAGTAGCTATTGGAATTTTAAATCTTGATTCCTAACTCCACACTTTACTAACTTAGCAATGCTAGACAATTTAATTAGCCCTTTTGAGTTTCACATTCTTTTCAGCAGGGAATCAAATATAATAATAACTATCTCACAGGGCCGTCGTGAAGAAGAAATGAAGTAATATATGGGAACGCACTTATAAGCTCCAAAGAGCTCTAAATAGCATGCATATATGACATTATCAATAACATGGATGCTACCCTTTAACACTACAGGTGTTTTTGTTTTGCTTTGTTTTTAAATCTCTTTGTTATAGTAATTTGTTTTCTGTTATTGCAATGGAGGTATAAAGATTAATATTTTATTTACATTTTAGGTCCTAATTTCTAAGCAAATCCCCACATGATAAAAGAAATTTGCCATAATCCCAGGTAGTATTAATGATACCACAAGCTGTTACTGAAGTTATATTATTCAGTGAACAGATAAAATGGATCTGATGCCTCCTTCTGGGACTTTCCCAAATAGTTCTCAAGACTCAAACTTTCTCAAGTTAGGTACAGTTTTCTGTGGCTGGGAAGGTGGTAAGCCTCAATGATAAGGGAAGCATTCAAATTCAGGAGCATTTATACAATCAGCATTGCCATTCTTCAACACATCTGGGGCTGGAGTGCTTGGTGGCTTCCATTCAGCTGTCACCTGTACATCATTGACAGGTGTCTACTTTCTTCTCTTTGTTAATTACGTTGATTCATTAGTTCAGGCCTCTGGTTTCCCACATGTGTATGAGTATAAATATCTTTTCAAAAGTCTCTTTATTAATAAAATACAGTTTTCAACCCTACAAAACCCAATGCTTCCTTTTATAACACATATTTAAAACCATGATGTAATTATAATATTATTTACCTTAGTACATATAATTTTAAATGAAAAATCAATACAATTCCCTATCTTTAACAGGAAGCAGATAAAATAATATACGTTCAATATGTAAATACTTATGTACAACTACACTAGAAGACATAATAAAGAGATCAAATACCAAGATTTCATTGTCTTGAATTGGTGACTCAGTCATGGATAAGACTTCCTAAAGTAGTGGACATCTCTTGGTAAAGTTATGAATAAAGCAATGTATTTTCTTCCTTCAATTTACGAAGTGTGTATTCCTGAAAGTTTTAGGCCAATTATCAAAAACATTTTTGAGTAAATATGTAATATAGAGTTAGGTTCTAGGTTCAAATAATTATAAACTGGTTTTCCTGTATGTGAATTTCTACTGACATAGAAAAGTTGTGCATGTAGAAAAGATTCACTGAAACTTTTAAAGATTCACTGAAACAAAATCATTTCTTTTCCTGTCTGGGAGCAGAGTTAGACCCATTCCCTAGCCTATTTTGCAGCCTAGCCAAAGGAATAAAGCAGAAATGAGGTGTGCTAATTTTATTTGTCTTTAAACAAAAAACTGTGTCTTTTGTGTCAGTTATGTTTCCTGCAGGAAATAAATAATATGCTTACGTTCAGTAATTTAAGGAGAGTTTAATAATATCATTATAAAAGTGAAGGAAGAAGGACTTCCCTGGTGGTGCAGTGGTTAAGAATCCACCTACCAATGCAGGGGACACGAGATCGAGCCCTGGTCCACTAAGCCTGTGCACAACTACTGAGCCTGTGCTCTAGAGCCCATGAGCCACAACTACTGAAGCCTGTGCTCTACAACTGCAACAAGAGAAGACACTGCAATGAGAAGCCCGCACACTGCAACGAAGAGTAGCCCCAGCTCACTGCAACTAAAGAAAGTCCATGCACAGCAACAAAGACCCAATGCAACCAAAAATAAATAAATTAATTAAATAAATAAATTAGATTCTTTAAAAAGAAAAGTGAGGCAGAATATAAGAGGGCATAAAGAACAATGCAGCTCCCAGGGGTGGTAGCAGGGAGGTCTTCAGACTCTATAAGCCTGGAAGGGGATGAGAAGGGTACAGATACCAGATAAATGAAGAGAGAGAGCTGTGTAGAGGGGGTTGCCTGCCAAGAGTTAGAACTTGGATTGTGGACACACTCCGCTAACAGCAGTCCCACTGGGACTGGACAAAATATCCAATCTCTCTCTCTTCTCCCCCTCTCATTGCTTACTCATGTTCCTCATGGTTAAGCCAAATTGAATTCCAGTGATCAAGGAGGCCCTTTGGTGCAGACCAACCTCTTGGGGCATAGAGAAGCTTGGAGAAAGACAAAGAGGAGCAAAGGAAAGATACCCAACAAGTAGTACTTCCAAACCCTCTTTCCACTTTTGCCATCTAGCTGGAGTCAGTAATAATTTCTGTAGTGTAGTGGTTATAAAATTGTTCCTGGGACAGTAGCCTTGTCACTTTGGGAAATTGTTAGAAATGTAAGTTCTCCAATCCCACCATAGAGCTACATAATTAGAAACTCTAGAGGTGAAACCCAGAATTCAGCATTTTACCAAGCCCTCCACGTGACCACAATGCAGGTTAAAGTTTGAGAACCACTGCTGTAGGAAGGTCGGAGCCACATATTGACAGGGGTCTGAGAGAAGGAAAATCATCTATCAAAGAGCCTCCTTCTCAGACAGTCCTGTGATGTATTATGTTGCGCCATTGAACACTCTTTTGTCTATAGTCTCTGGAGTCTATTCTTATCCTAAATAATACAAGTGGGAGGCAAAGGTGTGCTTTGTCCTATGTAGGACTTTCCCTCAGATTGCTAAACACCTAGAACCCCTGGCTTCGGCCAATACTACAAAAGTAATCCCTAAATCTCATCTTGTGAGGCTGAGTCTAGTTTCCTTAGTAAGAATTTGTTTTAGTGACCAAGAAGAGCAGAGTCCTTATAGAGTAGCAGAGATGTCTTAGAGAAGGTTTAGCAGAGAGATTAGGATTATACTCTTCTTGTCTTTCTACAACCATATTCACTAACCTGCTTGTATCTTTCCCCATATATTCTACCTTTCCTCCTACTGCAATGGGAGAAAGATGCTTACTTCTTTTGAAGCTTTTCTCTACTATCTATTTTGTAATACTCTGGACTCCAAGCAACATTCTTGACTACTAACAGATTTAAATTTTACAGATTTTTGGGCTTCCCTGGTGGCGCAGTGTTTGAGAGTCTGCTTGCCGATGCAGGGGACACGGGTTCGTGCCCCGGTCCGGGAAGATCCCATATGCCACGGAGCGGCTGTGCCCGTGAGCCGTGGTCGCTGAGCCTGCGCGTCAGGAGCCATTGCTCTGCAATGGGAGAGACCACAACAGTGAGAGGCCCGCGTACCGCAAAAAAAAAAAAAAAAAAAAAAAAAAAAATTTACAGATTTTTTTTTCTATCTTTCCTGTATATATGACCAGTTAATGGCCAAACCCTAAATCAAAAGATAGAGATGTAGACTTGTCTGCTTTACTTGGAGGCACAGCAAAGTTCTATTGCAAAAGGTATGAATGTATGATCTTATTGAAAAGAAACAATGGAGAATTGAACATAATAATTCAATCTATTCCAGGTAATGTCATAGAAATGGCATATTTACAGGCTGAACAAAATGACCCAGGAGGGTCATCAGGCTCACTCCCAAAATCCTGATTGGCCAAATTCACTGGTTAATTCCTCATCCATTCCTTATTTGAGCTCTTATACACTTTTAATAGTTGACCAATCTTAATTCTCGACAATCCTTGTTCTCCAGGCATCTTGAATGCCACACCTCTTTAGCTATTCTAATACACTTGTGGTTCTCTTCCTCAGTCTCTTTCTCTGGATGCTCATCATTTTCTCAGATCTCAGTACCCTTCCTTTCTCTACCAACATTCTCTCCCTCAGTGGTTTCCTCAGTCACATGGCTTTAAGTGCAATCCATATTCCAGTGCCTTCACAATGCACATCTCCAACTTTTACTCTGTGCCCCAGAAAGGTGAGCAACTGCATCCATGGCATCTCTACCTGAATGTCTAATAGAGATCTGAACTTTGACATGGGAAAAAACTAAACTGGTTCCCCACTCAGAAAAGTGCTGGGTGTCTTTCTGTTTTGGTTACTAGCACCATCATCCACTCAATATTCCAGGCCCAAACCTAGGCATCCTCATGTCCTGTGTGCTCCCTAGTCATTCCCACATCCAATTCAGTAAGTTCAGCACCACTCCCTCTAATTATTTCCTGAGTTGGATGCTTTCTCATCACCCCCCTGCTACCACCTCAGCCCTTACATCTCTTCCTTGTGTATACTTCACTCTAGTGAGTAGCCTCCTTTTCCCCTATACGTACTGCATGCCTCTGGGCTTTAGGGCAAACATAACTTTAGTCTACAGACCATTTGCTCTTCCCTCTTCCTGGAAAACATTCTCAATGGTCTTTATGTGGCTAGCTCCTTTACAACACTTAACTCAATTCCTCAGAGACGTTTCTTGACCATTCCAGATGAAGTAGCATGCTCCCTACCCTACTTAAGAGTAGTCATATTACTCTGTTGTATTCCCCCAATGAGACCTCTTATTATCTGAATTATTGTTAATTTAATTGCTTATGTGTTGATCATCTACTTTTTATCAACTGGAATATAAGCATGACAATGACATGATTTTTTAAAAAAATATTGTTATTCCCCCATTATATCAGAGCTTAGCAAATCAGAGATGGTGAATAAATAGCTACTGAATGAATGAAATAAAAATTTGCGTTGCTGTTTCCACCCCATGTAGGAGTGTGAGTTGAACTTGCCAGGGTTCCAAAGCAAGAGAATAGGCTACTATCTCTTCTGTCTTCCAAATATTCTAAGCCATGCCACTATATTAGGAAATATTAAGATTGTAAGCACATCTCATGACAGTGCAATGACACAGTTTTCATGTTATCAGATCAACTACTAATTTTTCTAAAATACTAACATTTTCTGTGTTAACAAATTGCAGTTTTTCATCGTGGTAATACATAGGTTTGAAATTTTAATTAAATGAACCAGAATTTAACAAAACAATACTTGGCTTAGCAAAATTATTCAGTGTTGACTGTAATCTCACAGAGTGTGAAGTTGTGAGTTGGACAAAAGACAAATGTATTTTGGAAGTAGTATATTGTGGTGATTATCATGTCAATCAAATCAGCAGGGAAGGAAGATGCAGATTGATTGGCTTATTATCAGAAAAACTGTTTAATATGTATGGAGGTGCTATGTCCATTAGAGACTGTGTCTGCATGTGAAAATAAGAACAAACAAAGTCACCATCATTGACGAGTTAATGAAGGACAGCCAAACAAACAAACAGACTAAATAACAACAAAACCCAGAAAAACATTCTTTTGAACCTTAAACATTTGCACATTAAACGTATCATTTGATTATTTTTTTCTGGTGAAAGACGAAACACAGATTTATTGAATACCTGTTATATGCCAGATTTTAGAAGAATCACCATTTGAAGTGTTATTATTATACTTATCAGACAGTCATCAAGTGAGGTAACTTGTAACTTAACATAGTCCTACTTTCAAACAGAAACAGCAAAATAACAAGTACAATCACTAGCATGTACTATATTAAACCTGGCACTGTGCTAAGCATTTTATATGCATCATTGAATTGAAGCCTCATGATAAACATATGAGATATGTTGTATTACTTTCCTGAGAAAACTAACATTTTACAGTATTAAGTACCTCACCCAAAGTATAGAGATCCAGAATCCAAACCCAGGTCCACCCAAAACCAGGGACTGTGATACCCTGCCTGAAGGAATTGTTGCTCTCTCTACAATGCTACCCTGACAATAATATCATGAAAACATTGTCCAATTTTGGTCATCTCTTTTCAGGTCCAGTTTCCAGTGCTGCATGCAGGTGGCCAGTGATGGAGTGGATTTATCAAGTCACAGGAAATGGATCAGATCAGAGATCTGGAGTTGGTTGGAATATGGAGAGCAGAATGAGAGGAAGCTGCTGAGAATTTACTACATCAGAGAGTTTGATAAAACTCTGAGTATTGAGCTAGCTAAGATTCTAAAATTCACTTTTTGCTATGATAGAATAGATGTACTGATGAAAATAATGTTTTGAGAAATGTCTGTTGGCTGAATACATTTCAGTCCTGAACACATAGTATGGAAAATACATACAATATTTTCTTCTTTCTCAAACTTGTTTTCACCAGAAACCAAAGCTATATTGTGATTAATGTAGACAAAATAAATTAAAATCTCCAATAAATATTTACAAAATAATGTTAAAAACAATAGGATAATGTTTAGCTTTTCATTTCAGATGACACATGAGAAATAAGAACAGACAGGTGACTGTAATGGAGCCCAAGGAAAGGACATGGCACATTTTTAAAAATTCTGAGCATACACAGTCGCCCCCAGGTTGGGACATACAGTTTTGAGGGCATTAGCCTCCTGTGGTCCCCTTTACCTGTCAAAGCCGTAAAGTTATTCTTTTATACTTCATCCCCCCCAAAAAATAATAAAGAAATAAAAATCTGAGCATGGAGTTTCTAAATTTTGATTTTGAATACGAGTTATCAAATTTACAGAGAATGGAAAGACTTTGTCTCTGAATTATACAGGCAATTCAGTCAAGCTTATTCACAAATCCTAAGTGTCCATTATAAACATATGTCCAGCATCATTTCTCTCAATCTGATGGATGTGTCAAGCTGACCCTGTGTACATTCCAATATGTACATTTTGTGACACCATTTCCCCACCAACACAAGGGTAGGATTTGGATAGAGTGAGAGAAGTGGAAGAATCATCCATGAAGTGATATATGAGGAATGTTTCTGAGGTGGAAATGGCTCTGGCAGATAGGAGTGACAGGAAGAAAGTGTTTGAGTAGAACAGCAAGTCATGGTGAGGAGGAGCAGAAGGTAAATGTTGGTGTGATCTCATTAATGGGAGACATTGCTATTGGGAATTTTGGAAACAGGACTGGATTTGTTCTGATAAGAAAGAACAAAACATATAAAATTTGAATCCCTCTGCCAGCATGATGACAAGGTAAACATGTGAAGACTGACTGGCTATTAAGAAAAGGATAATTTTAAGTAAAAAGCTGTTTTGAGAGTAGTGGTTTGGGGATCAGGGGGAATGATGCAGCCAGTAACTGAAAGAGGTCCTCTTCTAAGGACAGTCAGTACACACACACACACACACACACAGTAGTTTTATTTTCCCAGATATAGGGGATGATTACCAGATGCAGGGAAGCAATGAGTCAACACTGACCCAACATTCTTATGAAGAAATACAGCCTTTGATATACATTTGAATGTTTTTCCTTAATTTCGGAAATGTCTTTGATCCCACGTGCCGTATTCTGGACGAATGATTCAGCTTTGAAAAATAACTTGACTTTTGGAATAAAAGCAATGTACAAGATATCAGTATCATTATTGCTATAATTTTGAATATATTTCTTATAAATAATTGATGGTTGTTATTTATTCATCATTAAATTAGAAATTCATATGGGAGTTAAGTAAGCTTCTGAAAAGAGAATTTCTATTAATTATGCCAGCTGAAGATATTTGGAAAATCACAAGAGCCTGTAACTGACTGATTGTCTTAATATTCATAAAATGGCCAAACTGTGTTTGAGAACCTTGAGGAGATTACATTAAAAATGGAACACCAGCAATAACAGCAACAATAACAAAGCAACTAACAAAACATTTACTTTCTTGTGGGTGACAGCAGTTTTCAAAAAACAGTGAGTTAGAATTAAGGTTAAAAAAGAAAAGAAAAAATGGGTCCGAATACTTACTTCTCAACAACTACCCTTCTCAAATTATTGCATAAATCCTTGACACATAAAGCGTATGTACACTCTTAATTATTTGTTAGGAATTTGGCCCAAATTGATATCTAACTCCAAACGTTGACTATGATCAAACACTGTAGGGAACCCATTCTGTTCTCATTTTTTTGTGCCTTTAACCCCAAAGTACAGAGGACAGTCAGACTTGAATTCCTTTCTTCTGAACTATTTGCTAATGCTACCCACTATGTTACCCCACGAACTAAGAGGTGCATGCACAGGAACTTTTTGTTGAGACATCTAAGCATGGTAGCTAAAAGCATGAGCCTTGGAATTAGGATGTACAGGAAAGAACCCTGGTCTCACCATTAATTTATTGAATGAGTTTGAGAAAGTCATTTAAACCTCACTTTTCTCATTTGCAAAATGGAGCTAATAATAGTGGCAGAGTGTTAGAGGGTTTGGGATACAGCCAATTGTGTACATATGGGAGCCCAACTCAGAAATATTAGTGTTATTATTATCATTAAGGAGGTATTTTCTGTTATTCCTACAAATATGAGCTGCATATTTGCTTTCTGCCAACCAAGGAGCAGACCTGACATTTCCTTAACACATTCTTTCTGGTCTCCAGCAACAGTTCACTTGCCATTCCTGACCTCCTAACTCTAACAGAATGAAAAGAAATGAATTTCAAGAAAAAAGAAAACTTTAACTAAACTTGATTCCAGACAGAGGGACTTCTTCAAGGAGTGACCACTAAATTTCCCAAAGTCCTTGATCTTATGAGAATTCCTCCTTTTACTGAAGGTGGGACGGGGTGGAGGAAGTACAATGGGGAGAAGAGAACCTTTGAATAAACACCCTGAGGTGAGCATGCAACCAGCAGTGGGTGAAGAGTTGTTGATTTAGCTGTGATTTGGCTTTTTGGCATCACTTTCCCTGAACATGCACTGAAAGATGTAAGAATGAGTGAGAAGTACAAGACTCTACAGGAAAAAGCACAAAGGTAGTGCAGAGCAGTGGTTCCCAAACTTTAATGTGCATAAGAATCACCAGAGGTTGGTGGCCAAGGTAATGAAGTAGGAAGACCCTGAGCTCACCTCCTCCCATGGGAATGCCAAAATTGCAACTATTTACAGAGTAACTATTGATGACAAAACTGGAAGACTAGCAGAAAAGGTCTACAACTAAAGATGTAAAGACAGACCCACAATGAGATGTGTAGGAGAGGTGGAAATGTGATATAGCCAAGACCCATACCTCAGGTTGGGCGACCCATACCTCAGGTTGGGCAACCCACAGATGGGAGAATAATTACAATGGCAGAGTTTCTCTGTAATGAGTGAGGAATTTGAAAACCATGTTGGGCTCCTCAGCTGGGGGTCTTGCACCAGAAAGACAACCCCCGAGAGGGTTTGCTTACTTTGGGGAGAGCCAGAGGGCTATGGGAAATAGAGACTCCACTCTTAAATGGCACACACAAAATCTCACACACTCAGGGACCCAAGGGCAGAAGCAGTGATTTGAAAGGAGACTGGATCAGACCCACTCACTGGTCTTGGAGAGCTTTCCAGAGAGGCAGGAGGAAACTGCAGTTCACCCTGAGGACCTAGAAACGGGCATTGGCCATTTTTAGGGCTCATTCTACCCCAAGGACACTGGTGCTGGCTAGTGCATTTTGGAATTCTCCCTCTACCTTATTAGTATGGGAACTGGTCCCATCCATAAGCCTGTCAGAACCAGTTTGGGGACATCTCAAGCCAAGCAACTAGCCTGGCAGGGACAGCCCCACCGAGCAGCAGGCTGGCTGCCTTAAGACCTCTTGAGCCCATAGCCCATAGCCCAAGACCCAGACTTATCCACCAGAGGGCTCAGGACCTGGACCCAACCACCAGTGGTTCAGTACTAGCCCTGGGAGCCTCAGGACCCAGAAGCCAGAGACCCATGCACATGGCTCTCCGCCCCACCCAGTGGGCCAGGACTAGCCTAGAACCAGCCTCACCAGCCTGTGGGCGGACACCAACCACAGGAATCCCTGGGTTCTAGATTCACCCACCAGTGGGCTGATTCTGGGACTCTCAGACCCAGAATCAGTGCTGGAGACTCTGAGACCCAGTTTTGCCAACCCAGTTGTTGCAGGGGGGTCGGTGGTGGGTGGAGCTTGCCTTCAGCGTGCTTTCCTGTGACTGCACAGTCTTCTCCCATGCCCGTGTGCTGCAGTGAAGGGCAATCATCAAATCAGACCAAGACCAGGCTGGCACCAGGCAGAGGGACTAGCTGCTGGTAAGCATGGTTGTGCAGGCTGGTGACTGAAGACAGGGCCAGATCCAGACCCACAAGCACCTGAGGGGGCCACGGTTGTTAGTGTGCTCTCCTGGGACCTCCGCGTCTCCCTCCAGGTGTGCGCAATGCAGTGGAGACCTGCGAAGGGCTTCAAGCTGGCAGTATGCAGGTGCACAGCTCGAGGGGCTAGGCTTGAGCACACACATGCTAGTGGAGGTCAGCTGCAGGAGTCTGGGCTGGCTTTTTGCACTCATGCAGCTGCAGAGGCCTGAGCTGGCTGTTGGTGTGTTTCTAACCCTCAGTGTGGGTGGAGGAGGGGAATAGGGAAGAGCTCAGGGGACTGGCTTCAGGGAACGCGAATACCTGGGTGGGGGAAGACAGTTGTATGCAGGGGATCCAGGGCAGCTGTGCTAACTGATGGCTTCTTCAGTGGCAAAATCTGCTGGATTTGTCTGCAAGGTGGGTCACTAGGAACTGTGATCGCTCCCACTGTCTGGCTGCCATGGATACCCTTCTTGTTCCGCGCCATCACTATGCATCTCAGCTTTGCCCATCGTGGTGGGCTGAAACTGAATGCGACCTTCCCGTGGTGCACAAAATACTGGTGAACCCTACACGTCCTTTCCTGGTGAAGTGAACTCTTTCTAGCTGCTAATTTCTTGGCACTGAGCAATGCTGGCTATGGGGATGTGATGATGTACAAAACTGAAGCTGTATTCTTTCTCTTCTGTTGTGGTTATTCTCAAGTTTTTTTGTTCCACTGTGTTGCTAAAGTTTCTTAAGTAGATTCCAGAGGCCTCACAGAGCAGTGTTTTGTTCATAGACAGCTGTCTAATTGTTGACCTTTTGTGGGTGGGTATGGTGGCTGGGGTCTCCTATGTTGTGATTTTGGTAACATCACTCCAAAAAATGACTTTTGAGTTAAAATAATAAGGATTTGATACCCAGTTCTACTTTGGGCATTTACCTTGGGCGAACTATATTAGTCTTCACATCTTCAATTTCATTTTTCATCAAAAATATGAAAATATTATTCTCACATAAATTGCTGTGAAAGTTAATGAGATAACAGCTGGAGTGCCTAGGAGAGTTCATGAACTTGACATTTAGTAATGGTAGCTAATGTTGTTGTTATTATAATAATAATAATTATAATAATAACAATTATATAATGGCATTTATATAATAATAATAATCATTATTATTTTGAATTAGCCTCCTATTCATGCCATTCGTATCCTACACTCATTTGGCACTCTGACTGCACCTATTTATATTCCTGAACTAGACTCCTGGCTGACCTCCTACTTTTAATCTCATCTGTTTTCAATTTCTAGTAGAATCATTTTAAAACAGACTTGATAATAGCAGTTCTATACTTAAGGATGGAAATTGTGATGTCACTAACTTTCATGAGCAACTATACTTATAAAGCATGCTTACCATGCTCACATAATTTCCATTATTCATTAAAAGGCTAGAAAGAAAAACTGCCCATTTCTATATTAGGAGATGAAGATAGCGAAATTTAGATAAATTAAGCACTGGTCACACTAATGTGGGCAGAGGTGAGAAAATAAAAATGCAGAACTTGATTTATGATTATAAGATAAAACACAAATTCATTAGGAAAACATAGGTGTCTCTTAATCTGGCCCTAACTTTGTTGTCACCACCCCATCTGGCCACTGATGGCCCTGGGATATATCCAAATGTTTCTGTGCTTTTGAAAATGCTGATCTTCCTGTTAGTATGTCCCTCCAACCCTTTTCCCTGTATATCTCTTATTTATTTTTTGAAGACCCAACTTCAAGAGAACATACCTTGAAGTTTCCCTGGAATCATGCAGGACTATTCTTCTTTCTGACTTCCATGGAAATATATGAATATACCTCCACAATTTTTCTAACCCACATTACTTTTCTGGGTTTATGTGTTGGCCTATCCCATGAGACTGTGTGCTCCTAAGGCAGAACCTAAGACTTGTTTATCTAGAAAGAAACATAACCAAGGGACTAGAAATGTGACCAAGCTGAGAATATCTCAACAAATGTGTGATAAAGAAATCAACCAATGAATACATAAAAGCTACAGAAAAATAAACTAGGCCTAGTGTTCTACTGAGATTTACTCAGACTTCTAACATAAAGAAAATTTGAAATCATGTCTTTATTTACATGGATTTTCTAAATGAGATAGACAAGTTTAAAAAATTATCAGGTAGGGCTTCCCTGGTGGCGCAGTGGTTGAGTCCGCCTGCCGATGCAGGGGACGCGGGTTCATGCCCCGGTCCGGGAGGATCCCACATGCTGCGGAGCGGCTGGGCCCGTGAGCCATGGCTGCTGAGCCTGCGCGTCCGGAGCCTGTGCTCCACAACGGGAGAGGTCGCGACGGTGAGAGGCCTGCGTACCGCAAAAAAAAAAAAAATTATCAGTAAAATAAAATAATTCAATGAGTATAGCCATTATTTTGTTAGAATTGGTAACATAATTTTAATTCAGAGCTTCATCGCATAGTTGATCAAATACTACATTATAAATTTCTCCAAATATTACAAAGTGACTACTTAAAAATAGTTTTACCAATTCCTAATTTAAGAAATCATATTGTGAGCAGTATTTATCTATATATGTGGAGAAAAGGTAGAATCAATTTAGATTTTAGGAAAATATTTGCATGTATATAAAGCTAAAAACAATCCTAGGAAAAAAATAACTACAGAAAATATTAATATAAACTATATTCATAAACATGTAAAATATGCAAAATTATTAATATTGATTATCAAGAAGCTCATGGAGGTGGGTTTGGAGGAAGAGAAAGCTCAGAATTTTGGAGTGCTGGGGAGGAAGATCTCACAGCAGCTTTGAATCTGACAGTGCTAGTCAATTCTCCTTACAATTTTTACCGAGTTTCTAAAAACACCCTTCTAGTGCTCCTCTTTTTTATGTGAAGAGTTTGGAAAGCCCTAGAGTCTTCCAGCTCTGCCCTCACTGGACCTTACCTTCACCCGATGCACATGATGTACTTGCTAGGCATTTCATCCTCTTAGTTAAAAATCAACTTATCCAGCCTGGATGGAAGAGCAAGTGAACTAAGTTTGTTGTTTGTTTGTTTTTTTCTCAACAAAAACATAGGTCAACCTTTCTAGTCTGGGGGATACTGACTAGATCACACACCAAAAGCAGGAATTTAATCTCTATAGATGCCAATTTGAGTTAGGAGAGTAGGCTTTGGTCTTTACTAAAACTGGTTTTATTTTCCTCTAATGTGATTCTGTGGTAAACGACAATGCATACATGTTAATAAATGTACACATGCATACATATCAATAAACACTTTTTCACCTGCTGGTTGATATCTAGCTTCCTAGTAGTGGTCTGTGATTCTTGAATATCGAAATTAAATCCATACTTTTCATTAATAAAGAGCTCATGTTTTCAGATTAAGTTCAACATGACAGCATACTTTTATCTCAGTGTATGTTGCCAATACTGAGTTCCCTCTGGAAATAATGAGACATCTCCACATGGTAGTCTCCTGGGGAAGTGATTTGGCTCTTAGTGACAGAAAGAAAGTAAGTGAGCTGAGTGGATGATACAAGAAAAAGAGACTCAGCTCCACAGGGTATTAATCTGAAGGTTCTTTTTTCTCCTCATGCAAGCTTATGAAGATGTGCTAACTGATGGATTTATCATATTTTAATGGCATCCTCTTTTTTTTTTGAAGCCTTCTCTATTCTCCCTTTCCTTCATGATGCCTTCATGCAGAATTTCCATACAGTGTGCTTCATTATAATACGATATTTTGGTTACTGGCACTTCTTGAGTCAACAGGAAGAAATCATATTAGGAATGTTGAAGTCGAATGAACTGAAGAGGAAAACTTAAATATTGTTGTCTTGTGCCGAGCAATGTGAAGAGGTTTCCTAAAATAAGAAAGATAGGCAGAACTAAAGAACTATAAGTAATGAGGAAGAGAGAATGAAGAAAGAAGGCAATTATTTGGTGTCAGTTAAAAGAGGCGAGTTAGTGTGTTTATCCCAGGGGCAGTTATAAAAAATGAAGCTTGAAATTTAATGTGATCCCAGTTAGATATAATATACATTGCACTAAATTTAAATAATCAAAACTCTTGTTGCAATTATTTGAGTTGAGGAGAGAGAATTATAAGAAGCTGACACAGAAATCATTGATAGTGAAGTAATTTTCTGAAAATTGATACGGCATTTTCCTGTTATGACTGCAACCAGTACTGTTAATGAGGTTTGACATGTCTGAAGAAAAATGTATCTGTCTGAAAAACATGGCATTATAAATGTCTTATATATACCATGGAGTTTGATGTTCTTACTCCTGGCATGGTATTATTGCAATAGTGGTGAGTTTCTAGAGCATGGGTACTAATTCACGCATTAGTGTCTCCACATTTAGGCCACATTGGCAAGTACTAGACGTTGGAACATTTACTATTCCCCATTAGGCATCACAGACATCAGTAATTATGCCTATCACTTCTCTGTTGAGGCAAAATTCAATACTTTAAGTTTTGGCACACAGGTAGCCACTATCAGCTGATTATGTGTGGTCGTGAGATAAAAAAGTATTTGCTACTTAGAGCCTATAATGGTAACTCCTTGGGGTCACACACTCTTGTCTTTATTCCATATGTTGAGCTTGCCATGGATGATGATGTTGATGATAAAGATTATGATGGTGGTGATGATGGTAACAGCACCCACAATTAACTGAACACTTATAGTATTACAGGCACTAAGTAAGTTGGAGGAATTACAAAAGTAACTTATGATTGTTGTCCTTATGGCATTTATATATCTAGCCAAAGAGAAATACGATATATACAATTTAATTGTATAAAATACTACAAGGTGATACTTTTCAAGTGACAAAAGAGAGAGAAAAGTATAAGGCACATGATACTAGACTAATAAATTGTCTAACAATAACTTTGATTAAATATACAAATTCCTAGAAAGACATAACTACAAAAACTGCTACACAAAGAAATAGAAAATTTATATTGAAATATAACAAGTAAGATGAATTGGTAATTTTAACTCTCCAGATTCAGATGGCTTTTTTGGTAATTTCCACCAAATTTAAAGATGAATGAATGCCAATTTTTTCACAAATACTTCTAAAAATAGAAAAAGAGGACACACATCCGAACTCATTCTATGAAACCAGTATTATTATGATATCAAATCCAGAGAAAGACATTATAAGAAAAGAAAACTACAGATCAATATTTCTTATGAATAAAGATGCAAAAATATTCTACAAAACACTAGCAAACATAACCCAGGCAACATATTAAAAAGGATACACAATGTAATCAAGTAGGATTTATCCCAAGTATGCAAGGTTTAACATCTAAAAATCAGTCAACATCACAAACTATATTAATATAATAAAGGACAAAAACAGTGCCATATTTGTCACAATATATGAAGAAAAAAGCATTTGACAAAATTTGAAATTCAACAAACTAAATATAGAAGAAAACTTTCTCAACCTGATAAAGGGCATCTATGAAAACCCCACAGGTAATATTGTATTTAGTCGTCATAGTCTAAATATTTTATCCATAGATCTGAAGCAAGATGTCCATTGTCACTACTGCTATTTAGCATAGTACTGGAGGTTCTATCTAGAGCTCTTAAGCAAGAAAAAGAAATTTTTTTAAAGATTTAGATTGTAAAGAAGAACTGAATTCATTATTTGCAAATGATATAAGATGTAAACAATAAAAAATTCTAAAAAAAAAAGAATCACTTAAAAATCATTAGAATAAGTGAGTTCAACATGGTGGCAAAATACAAGGTTAATATACAAAATTTTAATTGTACTTCTATATAACGGCAATGAACAGCCTAAAAATGAAATTAAGAAAAGAATTCCATTTGCAATAGCATCAAAAAATTCTGGACTGAAGGAGGGACTCCTGTGTGGAGTTGTGGGATCTGCTTTTTTGTTGAAGGAGGCATCACCTCTGTACATCAATCCAGAGGCATCACAGCCCCTGGCGGCCAGTACCACCTCCTGCAGAAGCAGGACAGCTGTCACACTCGCTGGGGGAAGTTTTCCCTCTAAGAAAAAAACAAACACAAGACAAAAAACTGGTAACCCTACTTGAAGTTGTCCCAACTTATCATCCATAGTTATCTACTTAAAAATAATAATTCAGGGTGTCCTTCCTGCCTTCAAGATAATGAAGTCAGTGAGAAACTGAGGATTTCATTATTTAGATTCTTCCTCTCTCTCCATGCACACCATTCCATCCCCCTTCTTTTACTCTATCCATACTCAACTCCTTGATTTTTCTAGCATATTCTGCACTATCTCACTTTCTCAGTCTGCATTGTCAGTGCTTATTTCATTCTGTTTCCCTAGCACAGTGCCCAGTACTTAAATGCTTCCTCAATTAATGTAAAATCATCTTCCAAACAGAGCAGTTCCTGGGCTAGAGATAAACTCTGATGTCAGTGTAAACTTCTCATCCCTCCCCTCACATCCTGTGTAAATACAGCCCGTCACTAATATTGTTACACATACAGGCAACTAAACTGATTAGATCCAGGTTTGTACCTACCTGGTTCTCATTAACTTTTTATTGGTTCTGAAGTTCTAAAGGTAGGAAACCCAGTCTAAGTTTCCAGAAGCTAGTTGATAAACCAATATATTCTACTGTTTGTTACTGAAACTTACTTATTTCTAGGTTTCCCTCCAAACATCTGGAAACTGGCTCCCAGAATAAACATATAGAAAATAGAGGTAGGGGAAAACAGTGAAATAAGGGCTTTAAACAATTTACAGTTATGGAAAAGTGCCAAGGCATGGGATAATTTCCAGCAGCATGAAATTCTTTTTTATTCTTATTTTTGCCAGAAATTCTCTCACTCAATTTTTATTCTTTTTCCTACTAATATCAAGCTGTCTTTAAAATCTCAGCTCACCTCTCTCCTCTTCTAGGAAGACTTTTTTGATTCCTCTAGATTAGGTTGGGTGCCACTTCACGCTCATACAGCTTTATATTGAGCATCTAACTCTTTCTATAGTAATTGCTTCCTTGTCTGACTTCCTCACTAGACTGTGAAATCCTTGAGGGCAGGGAAGCTGCCTTATTTATCTCTGTTTTCCTCTGCCCAGCACAGAGCCTAGTTCATGGTGGCACTCAGTGAAGCCATGTGACTAAGTTAGTGTTTAAAGAAGTAATGAATGCAGTCTGATTGCTTGAACAGAATTTTCAGACATTTCCTGGGAGGAATAAAATACTAATTGGGCTTGGGTCATCACTGACACACCTAACACTGGTCAGAGAAATATGGCACAAAAGAGTGATGATGCATACGTCCAAAAACATAGTTGTCTAGGAAAAGCATTTCCTCACTTGTAAGATTTTCAGGGTCATCCTCTAAGTCAATTTATATAGTTTTCTAATTAAGTTGACAAATAAAAAGCAGATGCTTTTTGAGCTTTTGCCGTTATTTTTGCAACAACTGCTTTAATATATTATCTTGAGATGACCCTCCTATATAATCCCAGGTAAGTTAATGATGTATTGCTTCCAGTTATGATGTTCAAATACGTAATTGAAAATACTGAAAAAGAAATAAAACTCTGAAAACTACACTTTTTTTTAATTTCAAATTCCCTTTTTCGTCTCATTCCAGGGATTATACTGCTTAAAGTCGCATAAATAGTCTTTCTTCTTTTCCTCTGCTGATGTCTGAAAGGTCAAGTTTGATTTGCACCTGTCAATGCCTAAATTTCTTCTGGTACTGTCTCAGTAGACATGTTCTTGTAAATTTATTCTTCTTTGTACATTTAAGATATCTGACCTGCTGTTAATTTAGCAACCCTATATCAAGCCACTTTGCCGTGTCTAACCCAGACATACTGAATGTGTTTCACAGGATAAACAAAAAAAAAACTATTGTTTGAATAAAACTTCATTTTACGATGTAGATGTTCTGATTTTATTTTCTTTTTTCTGTAGTTTTCCTGTGCACTCACCGTAGAACTTGCTAATGAAAATCCAATTAGGTGGAACATTAGAAATTAATGTAAATAAACATGGGGACTACTGTAACAAAATACCAATGACTTATGAACAATAGAACTTTATTTCTCATTGTTTAGGAAGCTGGAAATCCAAGATCAAGGTCTAGGCGGATTTGGTGTTTGGTGAAGACCTGCTTCCTAGTTTATAGATTGCAGCTTTTTTTGCTATAACGTTACACAGCAAGAAGCAGCAGAAAAGCTCTCTGAGGCCTCTTTTGTAAAGACACTAATCTCACTATGAGGGCTCCACTCTCATGACCTAATAACCTCCACAAGTTCTCACCTCCAAATACTCTCACTCTGGGGACTAAGTTTCAACATATAAATTTCGAGGGGACAAAAGCATTCAATCTATAGCAAAGACTAATCATGGTTGTGTGTCGATCCCTAATCATATTTGCTAATTTTGCAAGGTTATTCATACTTGGTTGTCATCATCTACTCAGTGAATTATATACTGAAAATAACCAGTAATTGATTAGACAGGAGACAACTTTTGTTAATTTATTTAATTTTGCTTTTGTCTCATTCTGCTTTATTTTCAAATTTTGTATAAAGCATTATACCTATTAAAAACTTGGATAATAGAAAAAAAACCTGTCTTTTTCTGTAAAATATCTACAAATCTGCCACATACAATCACCATTATTACTACATTGTTTCATATGTAATATATGGCACTATATTATATATACAACTATTTTTAATCAACTAACATTATCTCATAAGAATTTTCATGTGCCATTAAAATATTCCACTGATGTAGTATTATTTGGCATTAAGATTATAATCATAAAAAGACTTGTGGTTGTAAATAAGCCCACACATCTAGCTTGTTTTGTAGTTATGCTTTAGAATATATTTCCAGATGTGAAATTAGTGCATCACAGATTAAGAACACATTAAAGAGTTTTGATACATATCAGTAAATGGATTACAAGAACTAATATGATGGCCTCTGGTATGACTATTTTCATTTAAGTCTACAAAGCAATTCTTGCCTGACCCGGACATAGCTTCTGAGGAGCATAAGAAATACTTTAATTTTAATAAGAACCCATTATGACTCACTCTTAACCCTTATTCATTAGAATCATGTTGTGGGATATCAGAAAGCTACTGACAATTTTCTTGACTGGACAGAGGTTGCAAGTGACAGGTCAGTCTTGGAAGGATGGCAGGGTGTACTGGATGTTAGTAAAGATGCAAGCAAGTCCGAGCTCTCATCATAGATTTCCTAACAATGTAACTTGTACAAATTACTTAACTTCTGGGAGATTCGTATTCCCCATTTATAAATTGTTTATTCATTGTTCATCCATCCATCTTTTACTCATTCACTCAAATCATTAATTTGAAAGTATGTGTCCAGTTGCTTCTTTGCTCCAGGCACAATTCTAGGTCCCAGGGATAGAGGAGTAAACCAAAGACTCAACTGTCTTGTCCTCATGGAGCCTACATTTCATTAGAAGAGACAGACAAAAAAGATAAACAAAAAAGTAGAATGCCATAAAGAAAAATTTAAAATAGTGAAGAGATAAAGAGACCTGAGGTACTTTTATAGGTGGTGGTGAGGGAAGGTGGTTCTGAAGCGGTAAGAGTTATGTGAATGAGGTGAGGAATGAGTCTCTTATCCTTCCTAATTATACCTTCTCTTGGCATTCCTATCTCACAACTTCCAAACTTTTACATGTCTGAGTTCTAATTAAAACACTGGAGTTTGCTCAAGCTGATAGCTTCACCTCTGCATATGCTTTCTGTCAGGATGCTTAAGAGTTTCTTTCTTGCTGCCTTTTGATCCTAATTATGGCCAGCTGTAAACTAATTAACCTCTCTAGGTGTCTCCCAGGAGGTTAGAGTGCTTGGCAGCCAGGGCAACAGCAGCACTGCAGCTGGGCATAAATGATAACGAAGCATATTGATTCACCAAGCCTGCTACCCGTGTGGTAATTTCCTTGCAGCCTCCTTGTTAGCAGAGATAACAAAAACAATCAAAAACAAAGCTTTTGCGACTGTGAAGGGCTTAAATGTTCTTATTGTTTGAACTTTGTTCCATAGTTCTAGTATCTAACCAGAGTAAACTGCAAATGAATGAAATAATTAATTACAGATGAGTGAATGAATGAATATATGTGAGTGAATAAAGAATGCAAAGCCATGTTGTAAAAATCAAGCAATCAACACGAAGAAATTTGTTTTTTTGTTGTCTGTGCTATTGCAAGGGCTTTACTGGGTCCTGGGTGCTTGGTGATGGGAAATAGATATAAAGAGGTAAAGGATGGGTGCAAACCTTGAGGAATGTAAAATCCATTTTGTGGGATAAGAGAATCATTCCACTTACAAACGTCTACACTTCTGTTATAAGGCTTTCTCTGTGTTTTATGATTTTTTTTGCTTTTTGATTTATGCCTGTCTCTCTTTCTCTGTGTGTGTGTACACACACATACCCCCCACACACATATATTTGTTTTCTTTATAATTTGGATCTCTCCCTTACCAGCTGCTTCTGGGAGAAGGTCATGCCTTCTGTAACATTGTATAGCTAGTGACTTTTATTAGGATGTTTCCATGAAAGGTATTTGGATTATATGGATGTTTCAACAATTTTTAAAAAATTTTCACCTCCACTGAATATAAGATATGAACTGGAACTTCATTGTTGTTAGAGTGAGGAGTGAGTATTTGGGGACAAAATCCCAAAGAATAAGAGTCTAACTACATTTCTTTCTTTGGGGACATGTGAAAACCTTTTCTTTTTCTCCATCAGTTTCCATAGGTGAAATAAGGGTATGTCCATATTTGTCTCTTTCCCATCTTGAAAAAACACGGAAACTGAAGGGAATTTAGAGTTCTTACCTCAATACCACCCCCAATTCTCGCAGGGATCACTGAATCTTCCTGTCTGCACATGAGGTAAGACTGGGTGATTAAAGTGAGCAGTCCAAAATCACTAGGCTCTGTGGCAAATGGATTGTCTCAGATCTAATCTTCTTTGTAATATTCTGAAACTAGAACCTCTTACACTATTAAATTCTAACAAATAATGAAAATGTGTTTTCTTGCTTTGGTTGGGCGTATTGGCTCAATGTTACTTGCCTGGCATACGGTTTCAGAAGAGTTTCACAACTACAAAGGTCAGAATGCTTTGTAAAGATTTTAATCATGTGAATTGCTTTTGTAAGGCTAGCATTTCAGAGTCTATCTTCTAGATGTGCTCTTCTACAAAATTGATGTTACCCAACAACTTAACTATAGATTGCCCATGACTAATTATCCCAAATGATGGTTTCATTCTGTTTTTAAAAAATATAGAAATAAGACTAGATATATAGATGTTAAAGTATATAATAATTTATCACACATCCTTTAAAATAGTGCAGACTTAGCAGTTAACAATTTCTCATTACTCTTCAACACTTAT
This sequence comes from Orcinus orca, assembly GCF_937001465.1. Taxonomy (NCBI): domain Eukaryota; kingdom Metazoa; phylum Chordata; class Mammalia; order Artiodactyla; family Delphinidae; genus Orcinus; species Orcinus orca. The sequence goes on along the minus strand of NC_064565.1, from coordinate 13,230,209 downwards.
CCATCAGTATTTAATAAGCCTGGATCAGGGTTCATTTTCATTTCCAGGCTGATTCTAACACACATCTTTCAAACTAAGCAGCTTTTAAAAGTCTACAGTTCCATCATACAGAGTGAAGTAAGTCAGAAAGAGAGAGACAAATACCGTATGCTAACACATATATATGGAATTTAAGAAAAAAAAATGTCATGAAGAACCTAGGGGTAAGACAGGAATAAAGACACAGACCTACTAGAGAACGGACTTGAGGATATGGGGAGGGGGAAGGGTAAGCTGTGCCAAAGTGAGAGAGAGGCATGGACGTATATACACTACCAAACGTAAGGTAGATAGCTAGTGGGAAGCAGCCGCAGAGCACAGGGAGATCAGCTCGGTGCTTTGTGACCGCCTGGAGGGGTGGGATAGGGAGGGTGGGAGGGAGGGAGACGCAAGAGGGAAGAGATATGGGAACATATGTATATGTATAACTGATTCACTTTGTTATAAAGCAGAAACTAACACACCATCGTAAAGCAATTATACTCCAATAAAGATGTAAAAAAAAATACAAAATAAATTAAAGAAAAAAAAAGTCTACAGTTCCCAAAAACACAGATCGGTAGGATATTATCAAATAAATTACAAAGTCAGATACCAAATTAGTTTGAGACAGGCCGGATTAGACAAATTTAAACAAGTCTGTTTTCTGCCAGATTGCTGGATCTTTCATCTGATTACTCGTGTTTTGAAACCTGAAAAAGGCTTCCTAGCCTATCATAGGCTAGGATTTCCCAACTTATTTGACAAGTTCTCTCTCTTGCCTTGGCATACCTAACAGTATCTATAGTTTTACCCCCCCCCCAAAAAAATGCTGTAAATTGGTGTTTAAAAATAAAGAAACAGGGGCTTCCCTGGTGATGCAGTGGTTAAGAATCCGCCTGCCAATGCAGGGGACATGGGTTCAAATCCCTGGTCCGGGAAGATCCCACATGCCACGGAGCAACTAAGCCAGTGTGCCACAGCTACTGAGCCTGCCCTCTAGAGCCTGTGAAACACAACTACTGAAGCCCATGTGCCACAACTATCGAAGCCCATGTGCCTCGAGCCTCTGCTCTGCAACAAGAGAAGCCACTGCAATGAGAAGCCCACGCACGGCAACAAAGAGTAGCCCCTGCTCGCTGCAACTAGAGAAAGACCACGCACAGCAACAAAGACCCAACACAGCCAAAAACAAACAAATAAATAAATAAAATAAATCTAAAAAAGAAAGAAGGCTGTGCTCCACAACGAGAGAGGCCACAACAGTGAGAGGTTCGCGTACCACAAAAAAAAGAAAAAGAAAGAAAGAAAGAAAGAAACAATAGACCCAAAATGGAGTCACTTGTTCTAAACCCACATCACCAAACCAAGACTTGATGCCTAATCTAATTGCTTCTCTTAGGAATGTCATCTTACACAGTCAGCCTGGAATTTCCCATCCGGCACTAGTGAGGTGATCCACCTCCTCTATCCCCGTTTTTTTTTTTTTTTTTTTTTAAATTTGTGACTTTCTTGTTGCTCCCACTTTCTGCCTTTAGAAACCTTTTTTCTTCTACAGTTCTTTGGAGCTCCTTCTGATCCATTAGATTTGATGCTGTCTGATTCATAAATTGTTGAGTAAAGCCAATTTCACCTTCAAATGTACTCAGTTGATTTTTCTTTTTAAACAATGAGAGAGGCTGTCCCAAATATTCCTGTGGTCTTCCGGTTATCTGAAGCTTTAATACTCTAATCAGGTTTGCAGTTTGATTTTGTTTAGCTTCTATTGCTCTGCCTAATTAAGAAAATGATGGTGACAACTTTGTCCTTTGCCCACCATATCACAAACATGGTGGACCCTTATGTCACTCCTTGGATGAAAGACTAAATCTTATTTAAATGTCCTGTGATTCTTAGGAAAAAATTGCCATGACATAGTCCTTCCCTGGAACTTCAATAATATATGTAACTTCCCAGAGTGCCTGAGGTTTCCCCCCCACCATGGGAAGAAGAGTAAAAATACAGAGGAATGGCACATACCATCAGCAACATAGCTTTCCTGTGGTTTTTAACACAGTCACCTTTACCATACAGTCCCTCTACCCTTAGCCTTGGGAGCTGGCCTAAAGTCTCCCAGCCTGATTTGCATATACTGCCTGCATTTACTCACTGAGTACATCATTGAGGCTTCTGATATCTGATAAGACTTGCTTTCTGGTAGAGGCTACTTTTTACTTAAGGAGGCTTGGCATTAGTAAAATTCCAGGCTATACTAGACCTTTCCTGATAGCAATGCAAAAACAAGAATCTATGACCTAGATAAATATATCTATTTTTTTTACTCTATGAAAGATGATTTTTGAGCACTCTCTTCTTATATTTTGTAATCATGTGAGTTGTTCTATATATTTATTTTTTGATATATCTTATGACACTGACAAAAAAGTATTTTAGGGGAATGTATTAATATAACGTTTTAACTCTTTAAGACTAAGTATGGAATAATAACCATAGTTTTAATCATTAAATGTTGCAAAAAATATTTTATTATCTCTAAGCACATTACTAATGTCAGTTGTTTAAAAAATTCAATAAATAAAGGACTCACAAATACCGCTTCAATATATAAACATAATGTCTTTAATTAGCATGTATTTGTGTGCAAATTGCTTTTTAAGTTTCGTTGTTGCTTCCCTATCTTAGATAAATGTCCCCTTTCTGTCTTTCTTACCTCACTAATTTGTTTAGTAAGTCCTTTTGTATGAAAAATGCTAAATATAGTTCAGCCTGTCCTAAAACTTGATTTATTCTGATCTTCAAAAGTGCAGTATTTGGGGCTTCCCTGGTGGCACAGTGGTTGAGAGTCTGCCTGCTGATGCAGGGGACACAGGTTCGTGCCCTGGTCCGGGAAGATCCCACATGCCGTGGAGCGGCTGGGCCCGTGAGCCATGGCCGCTGAGCCTGTGCTCCACAACGGGAGAGGCCCATGTACGCAAAAAAAAAAAAAAAAAAAAAAAAGTGCAGTATTTGTTTGTATTGTGCTCAACAAAAAAGTATCAGTAGGTCTTTGATAAAATGATATTGGAAGATATACCTCAAATTGAATACAGTAGCTTGAAATAGTTACTTGTAACTATATTAAGTGATTTTCTAATGACTTCAAAGACAAATTGCAATTTTTACTGAATTTATACCAAGTTTTACTGAGCTTACACTGAATTTTACTGAACATGATTCATGCAAGCAGAGGTCTTAAAATCTTTCTTTGACAGCTCTCTTCATACCTCTTATAAAAAACTTATCAAGTTGTGCTGTAATTCTTTGGTTTGCACATCTCTCTGATTTCAGTATATTGGGCTGCTAGAAGCTAAAGACAGACCAGAGGAGATTCTTAGTAAAAATTTGTAGAATTAATGAATAATATTTTAAATTGGAACTTGCAACCAAAAATTTCCCCATGACTCCCTCAAATTTATCATTATCTGAAAAAATGCTGAGCCAGAACTATCTTATGGTAGAGTTTTGTGTATTTCATGCTATCAATAACTTTCTCAAAGAATTATATGGGAAATAAATGCTTATGTTTCCAAAAGTATGGAATTTGTACTTATGGGTGATGTTATTATATTTATCTATCATGATTATTAATAAGAATATAAACAAAAAAGGAATTACCAGATGATTCATCTCAAGATGTTCAGCAAAAACATGTGCCGATATGCTAAGGGAACAGACTGGTAAGCTAGCATGGTACTTGGCACTTAGTAAGCATTTAACATATGTAAGCTAAATCTGAACCTGCACATTCAGAGGCTATTTTCAACCTTGTCTCTCTCTGTCTCTGACTCTGTCTCTGTTTCTCTCTCTCTATATATAGACATAGCATATTCAGTTTATGTATGATTATGTATATGCACATATTGTGTATGGGTATGTATCTCAGCTAGCTAGCTAGCTATTATTAAGGAACCGTTTTCAATCAAAATATGGTCTGAGAGATGAAAGGAAGTTAGAAGAATAGTGATAGAGAAGGAATGAAATTCTAAAAACAAAAACTTAAGCATTGTGCAAAACTACTGAATTTCCATTTTCAAAAGGACTTACAGGAAGCAATTTTCCTACATTAAATTTCTAGGAATACTTAATATTTCAAATATAAGACTCACTTGAGCCTCAAATGAACACAAAATCACACTTCAGTTTATTATGCCAATTAAATTGAAAGAATCAAATGGAAATGAGTAACATTTTTCAATGACCCATATGTCAAAGCCAAAGCCAAAGTCATATCTCTATGAGAAAGACATTCTGACTGATTTTACCATGCTTCACATAAATAGGGAGGAACTGATAAACCACAAGACCTTGTTCAGTTGATATAATGTTATAATACTGTCCCACCAGCCAGGATCAAATCAAGTTTAATTTCACCCTTACAGTGTAAATGATAGCTTTCTACAAAGCTTAGTTGAGGATGCAAAGAGAATGAGACTGAGTCCTTGAACTACTGGAAACTGCAGAGATAGTATAACATGATGCAAATGTTTGGGAGAAAATGCAAATCATATAACTAATAAGAGATTAATATCCAGAGTATATATAGAACTCCTACAACTCAACAACAAAAAACAACCTATTCAAAAATGGGCAAAGGACATGAATAGACATTTATCCAAAGAAGACAAACAAATGGCCAATAAGCACGTAAAAGGATGCTCTACATCACTACTTATTAGGGAAATGCAAATGAAAACTATAATGAAATACCACCTCAAACCCATTAAAATGGCTACTATCTATCTATCTATCTATCTATCTACCTAAAACAACTGTTGGTGAGGATGCAGAGAAGTTGGAACCCTTGTGTACTGTTAGTGGGAATGTAAAATGGTAAGCCACCATGGAAAACAGTATATCCTTTCCTTAAAAAATAATTAAAAATAAAATTATGATATGATCCAGCAATTCCACTTCTGAGTATACACCTAAAATAATTTAAAGAGGTATTTTCACACTCATGTTCATAGTACCATTATTCACAATAGTTGAAACGTGAAAGCAACCCAAGTATCCATTGAACAACTAATAGATAAGCAAAATGTGGTATATATTTTCGTCCCTCATTATCCTCAGAGGATTGGTTTCAGGAGGCCCAGTGTATAGCAAAATCTCCAGATGCTCAGGTTCCTTGTATAAAATGGTGAATTAAATATGTGGTGTAATATCCATGAGTATATCTTTTGCAAATTTTACTGTATATATATAGAGAAAGAAAGACAGAGAATATCAAATTAGAATTAAAAAACAAAATTTACAAATTTTAAAAGCTGTTAAATATCATGAATATCACAATATAAAAAATAACATAATTTGAGGAGATTGAAGCATAAAAATCCTCAAAAGAGGTTTTGTTGTTTTTGGTTTTTTTGTTTTTTATTTATTTATTTTTTTTTTTCTTCACAACTATTCCAACATCATAGGACACATGAAGTATCATGAAGAGGGAGTTGAAGCCGACAAATGGTGTCTGTTTTAACCTTCTATGGACAAATATCTTACTTCTGCAAAGCTTAATGGATATATGGCCATGTGAACACACTAAGTAAAGAGTTTGTACAGATGAGGGTCCAGAAGCTTAATCTTCATGGCTTACAGAGTTAACGTGCCTCAACTTGGGCTTCCCTATTTTGCCCTCCTCACTTGCCTCTCCTCCCCCTGACAGGTAGTGAGTGACAAAAACATGCTAGGCCTATAAACTATTCCCCAAACTTCGGAATTTATTCAAAACTATGGGAATATATTAAAGGATTTAGGTAGAAGAGTTAACATGTTTGCTTCCTAAACTTCAGAACCTAATCGAGGTAGAATTACATTGTCTTGAATTAAGAGAGGGGAATGTGGGGTCCTGGTTTAGAGACAGTGGCCATGATGTTGGTGAGGAATGGATATGTTCTGTGTAAACTGGGGGATAGCACCAACAGGATTAGGTACCAGATTGGATGTGGAAAGCAGAAAACATTGAAAAATCAAAAAAGAGTAGCAGAGTATGGCTTAAGTAACTAATAGGATAATGGTATATAGGATGGTGGATGACTTTAGAAAGGGGTCAGTGCTTTATATAATAAAGTGTGAATGGTTATGTCACCCAAGTGAAGAAAATACACTTGATTCCCATTATTCATGGTAGTATGCTCTATGGTTTCACCACAAACAATGAATTTGCCAATACCGAACTATTGCCCCTAGGGGAAATACAGGGTTAGATTCCTGCCAGCCTCCAGGCATGTTTTCATCAACCAATCAATATGTAAACTTTTTTTAAAACGTGTGTTTTGCCTGAAACTACACCATAGCCTTTCTGTACTTACGAACACTAGAGAGCATTTCAACACTATTCTTGGAGGTCATTTTAATCAGAGAAATCACAAAAAAAAAGCATAAAAATGGGAAAGAAACGTGGCAATAAATGGATTTCAAAAAGAACACTCGTTTACAGTATAAGAGTTGAAACAAGAAGAGCCTTGCCTTCTTTTACCTCAACTGGGAAGGTAGGTGTACGATGAAAAATAAAATTTTTGTTGCTCTGTGCATGTCCACAAATGACCGCAAAAGTGTCACAAGTATCAATTTGGTGGTTAGAAATAAATTCTAACGGCATTAATGAGGATTAACTTCTGATTCAAGTCTAGAGCTGAAAAACCGTCTTGGAAGAAGATATGTCTTTGGGAACCATCAAAAACAATGATGGTGTTTCTAATTCTGGAAAGGAAGAAAATCACTTAGAAAAACTAGAGACAAGAAAGCTCAATTCCAAAATCTGAGGAACTCTAATATTTATCCTGAGGAAAGCCAACATTTAGAGGCAGGTAGAGGAAAAATAGGTAGAGCCAACAACAAGCATTACGATAGAGGAGGGAAGAAAGAGAACGTGGTGCCACAGCAGCTTAGACAAGAGAGAGGAAATGAGATTTGGGTATCTGTATTCAAAACAAGCTGAGGTGCTGATACTGGAAAGGTAAGAGCTCTTCTATTGCAAGAGGAAGTCAGAATGGAGGAAGGATGCATATTCAAGAGGATGGTACCTCTTTGGCTCCTGTGTTTCCCTGAAGTCTCAGAGAATGAGGAAAACAGACAATTGGGGAAAATGTGATAAATCCTGTCCTTAGAAAGAATATTTTAAAATAGAATAACTCCTGGACTCCAAAACCAATTCATTCCTGTACTCCTTTTGTTCTTTCCTTTTTTTTTTTAATAGATTTTTATTAGAGTATAATTGCTTCACGATACTGTGTTAGTTTCTGCTGTACACAAAAGTGACTGAGCCATATGCATACATATGGCCCCATATCCCCTCGCTGTTGAGCCTCCCTCCCATCCTCCCTATCCTACCCCTCTAGGTCATCACAAAGCACGGAGCTGATCTCCCTGTGTTATGCTGCTGCTTCCCACTAGCTAACTATTTTACATTCGGTAGTGTATATATGTCGATGTTACTCTCACTTTGTCCCAGCTTCCCCCTCCCCCTCATGTGCTCAAGTCCATTCTCTATGTCTACATCTTTATTCCTGCCCTGCAGCTAGATTCATCAGTACCTTTTTTTTTCTTTTTAGATTCCATATATATACGTTAGCATACAGTATTTGTTTTTCTCTTTATGACTTACTTCACTATGTATGACAGACTCTAGGTCCATCCACCTCACTATAAATAACTCAATTTCATTTCTTTTTATGGCTAAGTAATATTCCATTGTATATATGTGCCACATCTTCTTTATCCATTCATCTATCAATGAACATTTAGGTTGGTTCCATGTCCTGGTTATTGTAAATAGTGCTGTAATGAACATTGTAGTAACAGTCTCTTTTGAATTATGGTTTTCTCAGGGTATATGCCCAGTAGTGGGATTGCTGGGTCACATGGTAGCTCTATGTTTGTTTCTTTAAGGAACCTCTAAACTGTTCTCTTAGTGGTTATATCAATTTACATTCCCACCAACAGTACAGGAGGGTTCCCTTTACACCACACCCTTTCCAGCGTTTATTGTTTCTAGATTTTTTGATAATGGCCATTCTGACTGGCATGAGGTGATACCTCATTGTAGTTTTGATTTGCATTTCTCTAATAATTAGTGATGTTGAGCATCTTTTCGTGTGCTTCTTGGCCATCTGTATGTCTTCCTTTTTGAAATGTCTATTTAGGTCTTCTGCCCATTTTTTTAATTGGATTGCCTTTTTTTATTTTTGATATTGAGCTCCATGAGCTGTTTTTGTATATTTTGGAGATTAATCCTTTGTTTGTTGTTTCATTTGCAAATATTTTCTCCTGTTTTGAGGGTAGTCTTTTCATCTTCTTTATGATTTCCTTTGCTGTGCAAAAGATTTTAATTTTAATAAGTCCTATCTGTTTATTTTGTTTTTATTTCTGTTACTCTAAGAGGTGGGTCAAAAAAGATCTTGCTGTGGTTTATGTCAAAGAGTGTTTTTCATGTTTTCCTCTAAGAGTTTTATAGTGTCTGGTCTTACATTTAGTTCTTTAATTCACCTGGAGTTTATTTTTGTGTATGGTGTTAGGCAGTGTTCTACTTTCATTCTTTTACATGTAGCTGTCCAGTTTTCCCAGCACCATTTATTGAAGAGGCTGTGTTTTCTCCATTTTATGTTCTTGTCTCCTTTGTTGTAAACTAGGTGACCATATGTGTGTGGGTTTATCTCTGGGCATTCTATCCTAAACCACTGATCTATATTTCTGTTTTTGTGCCAATACCATACTGTCTTGATTACTGTAGCTTTGTGGTATAGTTTGAAGTTGGGGAATGTGATTCCTCTACCTCCACTTTTTTTTCCTCAAGATTGCTTTGGCTATTTGGGGTCTTTTGTGTTTCCATATGAATTGTAAAATTTTTTGTTCTAATTCTGTGAAGAATGCCACTGGTAGTTTGATAGGGGTCGCATTGAATCTGTAGATTGCTTTGGGTAGTATAGTCATTTTCACAATATTGATTCTTCCAATCCAAGAACATGGTATATCTCTCCAACTGTTTACATCATCTCTTTTTTTTTTGCAATATGCAGGCCTCTCACTGTTGTGGCCTCTCCCGTTGCGGAGCAACAGGCTCTGGACATGCAGGCTCAGCAGCCATGGCTCACGGGTCCAGCCACTCCGTGGCATGTGGGATCTTCCCGGACCGGGGCATGAACCCGTGTCCCCTGCATCGGCAGGCGGACTCTCAACCACTGCGCCACCAGGGAAACCCTACATCATCTTTGATTTCTTTCATTAGTGTTTTATAGTTTTCTGAGTACAAGTCTTTCGCCTCCTTACGCAAGTTTATTCCTAGGTATTTTATTCTTTTTGTTACTATGATAAATGGGATTGTTTCCTTAATTTCTCTTTCTGATTTTTCATTGTTGGTGTATAGGGATGCCAGATTACAACTGATTGTAATCTAGCAAACTACAACTATCTTGGTTGCAGTGTTTTCTCTTTCATCACTTTAAGTATATCCTGCCACTCCCTTCTGGCCTGCAGAGTTTCTGCTGAAAAATCAGCTGATAACCTTATGGAGATTCCTTTGTATGTTATTTTTTGTTTTTCCCTTGTTGCTTTCAATATTTTTTCTTTGAATTTAATTTTTGTTAGTTTGATTAATATGTGTCTTTTTCCTAGGGTTTATCCTGTATGGGACTCTCTGCCTTTCTTGGAGTTTTGTGATTATTTCCTTTCTCATGTTAGGGAAGTTTTTGACTATAATCTCTTCAAATATTTTCTCAGACCCTTTCTTTTTCTTGGACCCTTATAATTTGAATGTTGGTGTGTATAGTGTTGTCCCAGAGGCCTCTTAGGCTGTCTTCATTATTTTCATTCTTTTTTCTTTATTCTGCTCCTTGGCAGTTATTTCCACCATTTTGTCTTCCAGCTCACTTACTTGCTCTTCTACCTCAGTTTTTCAGTTTTTGATTCCTTCTAGTATATTTTTCATTTCAATTATTGTGTTGTTCATCTCTGTTTGTCCTTTAGTTCTTCTAGATCTTTGTTAAACATTTCTTGTATTTTCTCAATCCATGCCTCCATTCTATTTCTGAGATTCTGGATCATCTTTCCTATCATTACTCTGAATTCTTTTTCAGGTAGATTGCCTATTTCCTCTTCATTAATTTGGTCTTGTAGGGTTTTACCTTGCTCCTTCAACTGTGACATTTTTTTTTGATGTCTCATTATTATTATTATTATTTTATGAGTGGGATTGTGTTCCTGTCTTACTGGTTGTTTGGCCTAAGGTTTCCAACACTGGAGTTTGTAGGCTGTTGGGTAGAGCTGGGTCTTGGTGCTGAGATGAGGACCTCCATGAGACCTCACACCAATGAATGTTCCCTGGGGTTTGAGTTTCTCTGTTAGTCCAGTGGTTTGGACTTAGAGCTCTCACTGCAGGAGCTTCAGCTCAACCCCCAACTCATGAACCAAGATCCTACAAGCCATGTGGGGTGGCAAAAAAAAAAAAAAAAAAAAAAGAGAGAACAATAAAAAAGTAAAAACTAAAATTAGACTAGGAAACTAACAGATATTAGAAATAATATAAAAATAAAAATATAGATGAATCAACAACCAGAAGGTAAGCAGTACCATGAAAATAAAAAAGTGGAGGAGGGGAAAGAAAAAAAAAGTGGGGGAAAAGGTCTTTGCTGTGTAGTGTGGGACCTAAGCAAGGGTGAGGTTTGGGTGGTGGGCAGGTTCAATGCTCAGGACTCACAGGGCTGGAAAAGGCCGTGGGAGCTCTGGGGGGTGGGGGCTTAGGCTCAAGAAACAGAAGGGGCCCAGGTGTGCCCCCCACCCTGGTCTCAGAGGGTTGGGGACCTCACCTGGGAGCCCAGCAGGTTTTCTGGGCACAAGTGGGCAGGGCATATGCCCTCAGCTCCTCTCCCGCTCCTTCTGGAGGGCCCTTCCTGTCTGCCTTACCTGATCTCCCTGGCCCCAAGGGCACTGATCCTCTCCAGCCTCTACTTCTCCTCCTCCCTCAGTCCCCCCATATCCTACTGGTTCACTTGGGGGTTCCTCCCATCTCCTTGGGTGGCAGGGTTCCCCACCAGTGGCCTGCAGGTGCCCTAGATGTGGGGAGATGCTAACTCGCCATCTTCCCACACTGCCATCTTTTCTTTTTGTTCTTTTCTAATTTCCTAACAACTTCTTCCTCTACTTACTCCATAGAGTTATATTAAAATATTAAAAGAAATAATACACAGAGGAGGGTCAAATACAAGGGTTTACACATAGTAGATGTTCAATAAAATGTTAGCTTCTGTTCTTCATTCCTTTTATTTGTTCTTTTCTAACATAATGTGCTTCCTTCCTTCCATTCTTCCTTATTTTCTGGCTTCCTTTTTTTCAATCACTTATCACCTCTTTTCCTAAGAAGTAGAATATTTCTCCTGTGCTCCAGCCCTTCCTTAATCTGGGATCTTAACACTTATTTTATCCACAAAGGCAACCAACTCTAAAACTCCTGATTTTGGAATTCTTTCCATGGAACTCCATTTGTTTATCAGGACCCTCTCCACTACTTCTCTTGTAAGAGAGTAGAAAAAAGGGACACAGGTTACTATATCTGTGTCTTCCATGTAGTGTCTTCTGTACCAAACTCCCAAATACACGTCACCCCCTAAATTTCACCCAAAGAAACTCTACTCCTCTAAATATATGGTTCACTCCAAAAAGTTTCATATATCCTGATATTTCCTAGTCTTTTTTGTCTGACTTTTGTCAAAGATGCTGATGTTTTTCCCATGATTAGTCTGGGGTTATGATCTTTTGGAAGAAGACCACAGAGGCAAAATGCCATTCTCATCACATCTTATCAAGGGTACATTCTATAAACATGACTTACAACTGTGGCTACTGACCTTGATCACCTGCCTGAGGTAGTGTTTATCAGTTGTGCATGTTTGTCTGTTATGTTTCCTTTCCTTGAGGGCAGGATACCTACATCAATTATTTGGAATTCTTTTTCATGAGGAATATGTCCCTTCTCCCTCATTTGTTTATTTATGCAATAATTTATTTATATCAGAATAGATTCATGGGTATTTATTTTAAACTTTGGGTTATAATCCAATATTATTTTATTTTGTTGCTCAGTTTTTTCCATCAAAAGCTGAAAATAGTTTTTAATATATCTTGTTTGATAACAGACAGAAACAGATAAAAAATTGTTAAAGTTTTAGAAGATTTGAATAAGTTTAACAAATTTGTATAATTCACATATATAGAACTTTGCACCCAACAATTAGAAAATACACATTATTATCAAGAATGTATAAAACATTTACCAAAAGTTTCCTATGGAATGAGTGGTAATGCAAATCTCTACAATTTCAAGAAACAGAAATAATCCAGTTTGTGTTTTCTGACCACAGTGTGAAATTAAGCTAGTAATTAAGAGCAAACAGTCGCAAAAACAGATAGCCAGAAAAATTACTAAACATTTTGAAGTTAAACCAAATGACTCTCAATAAACAAAAGAGAAATTACCTGTTTCTTAAATGTGGGTTGTACATAGAGATTTTCTCCCAAAGAGTTAAGTCTGAAAAAGACAGGGGGAGTAACTTTACAGTGGAAAAACCTGATGACACTACATTGGCCAGGTGATCAAGTTCAATATCAACAGTCATAAATCATGCTGTTGGCTTATTCCCCGATATAATGAGATGGCACTTTACTTCTGTGATCTTCCTCTCCAAAATGACTAACCCCACTTTAATTATAAGAAAAACATCAGAAAAATTCCAATAAAAGTTCATCCTATAATATGCATACCCAATACTCTTCATAACTGCCAAGGTTATCCAAAACAAGGGGAGCTTGAGAAACTGTGCCAGCTGAGAGAAATCTAAGGAGGTATGATGACTAAATGTCTGGTATCCTGAATTGGATCTTGGAACAGTAAAAGAAGCCAAGGTAAAAACTAAGGCAATCTGAAAAAAGTATTGATTTGACTTAAAAATTACATATTGATACTAGTTCATTAATTGTACCAAGTTTTTCATAATAATGTAAGATTTTAATAGTAGGGGACTATGTATATGTGTGTTTGTGTGGGGGTATGAGAATTCTCTCTATTATCTACTCAATTTTTGGTAAATATAAAACTATTCTAAAATATAAAGTATGCTTTTATAAAATAAATTGCAGTGGAAAATAGTAAATATTTTAACTGAATAAAATTGAACTACGATGTATAATTAAGGGAATGAAGATAAAAGATTAATGGGTCAGTGGAAATTTCTAGCCTTAAATATATACACTACCAAAATGTGGAAAATTAATGGTAGGTGTCCACCTGAAGACAAAAGAAAACAAAATAAATCTAAACAGGTAAGAAAAAGAAAAAAAAAGAATCAAGCAGAAATAAATAAAATAGGAAAAACCTTTCAAAAGATAAATTAACAATCTCAAAGGCTAGTCCTTTGAAATGTCTTATATACTAAGCATGAAAAAGAAAAAGGAGAGAAGTCACAGCTTAATAATATCAAGAATAAAATAGGATAAAAAACAGATTATAGAGCTTAAAAATATTAGAGCAAATTTTCAAAAATGCTATTCCAGTTAAAGTGGAAATTTACATGATATATATAAATTCCTTGAAAAATCACTTACTAAATCTGATAAAAGAATAAGCAAAAATTCTGAAAAAATTACTAAATTGAATTTTAAATAAAATAATAGTACACATCTCAAAAAGAAAACCCACTCCCAGAATATCTAGAGAGGAATTAACACAAAATTTGCACAGAATTTTTCAGAAATCTCTTGCCAAGAAAAGAATATTATCTGTAGTGTGAAAAATTTCTAGGAATGCTTGTAAAGCTCACCTTCTCGAAATTCTATGCCCCCTATTCCCAGCACCTGTGAAAGTGATGAGCTATCACTACTGTGATTGTGTTATATGACACCACTTATCTAAGAAAAGGGACATTATCTAAGTAAGCCTAGTCTAATCACATGTGCTCTTCAAAGCAGTTATCTTTCTCAGGCTAGTGGCAGAACAGGAAGGTAGAAGAAGGTAGAAGTACAAAGCAGAAATGGAAGTCAGAGATGAGAAGGGTGAGAACAACTTAACACACTGTTTTTTGGTTTGAAGATGAAGCAGTCATATGAGAAGGAATTGTGGGGAGGAAGGGAAGTTGGTCTTAAGCTGAAACAGACCCCTGACTGACAGGCAGGGAAGAAGGAGGACCTCACTCTGTACCATTCAACTGCCTGAATGAGCTTGAAAGTTTTCCTCCCCAGAGCCTCCAGAAAGGAACACAGCATCTTGATTTTGGCTTTATAAGATCCTAAGCAGACCCTCCAGTTATGCTGTGCTCACACTCTTGACCCATGGAAACTGTGAAATAATCAATCAATGTAAGTCAACATGTTAACATAGTACAGAACAAAAACCAGGTGATAATCCTGATGTATTCCTATTATCATAGCTTCTACACCACATTTTATCGAAGGTTCTGACTAGTTTAATAAGCTGACAAAGCTAAATGGTGGTACAAGGACTGGGACAAGAAATGAAACTTGCTTCATTCACAGATGACGTAATTGTTTATGTAGATTATTGAAAATGATCTATGTATAAGCTATTAAAATTAGTAAGTGATTTTTAGCAAAGTTGCCAAAAAGTCCACATGCAAAACTCCTTGTTGTCCTATACCAACAACCAAATAGTAGAAAAGGAAATGAAAAATAAGATGTCATGTATAATGACATCTATGATTGTTAAATACCAAAGAACAGATATAAAGGAGGTGTGAAAGACTTCAGTACAGTATGTAAGACAGGATCGAGATAACTTCAAAAGACATACATAAATGAGAAATTATACTCTGTTCATGTATTAGAAGATTCAACATTATAACAATGTCAAATCCACATCTGGTCTATGCATTAAACACTACCCCAATAAAAATTTTAGCCAGTGTGTATGTGTTTAGGAGTGTAGGTATGTATTGTAAATTGACAAGATAAACAAAATACCCAAAACACGTATGTAAAAACAAGTAAGATTACCTGACTTGCATTTATAGAAACAAGGATTATTACAAAGCTATTTTAATTAACAGATTATTCTATTGCAAAAATCTGAGCAAATAAATTAAAAGACCAGTTAGAGAGTCCTAAAAAAATACCCAAACATATGAACACTTGATTTATGATAAAGTTGCTGTTGCACTGCAATAGGGTATTCTTTTAATGCTGTTTTGAATGTCCATAGGGGAAAAATATTAATCTGTATTTCACATGATTCTCCATAAATAATTCTAAATAAGTTGGAGATAATAATGGGAAAAGTACAAAAAAAATTTTTTACAAGATAACATAAGATCATATCTTCATAATTTAGGCAAATGAAAATCTTAAATCATAAAGGTACTCGTCGTTAATCAAAATATTGTTAAATTATATAGTATTAATATTAAGAGGAGCTATTATTGAAGACATCACTGAGAGAGTGAAAAAACACACCCTTGAGTGAGAAACTATATCTTTAGTACCTAAAGTCAAATAGGTCTTGTATGCACAATTTAGAAATAATATTTTATAAAATAAGAAAGCAACTATTATGTTTTGGAAGATGCACTTTGTACTTTGTCTTATTTCTCTCTCAACTACTACTAAAATCTTGGTGTCTCTCTCTCTCTCTCTCTCTTTCTCTCTCTCTACACACACACACACACACACACACACACACAAAGACTCTCAAAAGTGAAGGAAAGAAGGCAGGCTGACTAGAGAACTCAGGGTTGGAGAAATGATTGGCTCATGAGCTCCCTGGGTTTTCTTTTTACTTCATATATTCCAGACGTGGAGCAGAAAAAGTTGGCAATGATGCAGGGTGGGGAGGGTGGGGAGTGGGGAGGAAAGCCACCAAAAAGCCTGCCTTCTCTAGACAAAGTACCAGCAAAAG
This sequence comes from Orcinus orca, assembly GCF_937001465.1. Lineage (NCBI taxonomy): Eukaryota > Metazoa > Chordata > Mammalia > Artiodactyla > Delphinidae > Orcinus > Orcinus orca. The sequence goes on along the minus strand of NC_064565.1, from coordinate 13,214,260 downwards.
GGCAACCTACTGAGACAGAAAACTTATAGACATATCTGCTCTAATCCAGTTAAATGCCACAGAAAACACTCCCACCAGCCAGCAAAGGCCAAGTGGTGAGTATAGACTACTCCCACTTTCACAAGATTGTAACAGATACCCCAGCTGTCACCCTCCTGTCCCCTCTGGGGGTGCCAGAGGACTTACTATGGAGATGGGAGTTTCTTCCTCAGTAGGAAGTAATGGAGATCCTAACATCTGTCTACCTCTCACCCAAAGTGTCAGTGGGACAATGCTGGGAGCACTGGCTTCTATCCCCATCTAACAGTAACAAGGTGACTGTCCCCCTCTCTTACTAGGTGGTGTCAGAGGAGACCTAGGGGAGAGTCAGGAATTTCAATACTTCCTGGGGGAATTAATCCGCCTTCTTTCCTCACCATCATGGTGTCAAAGGAACTCATGTGGGGAATGCTAACACCTCTCTCAGCTGCAGGAGTCTCATGGGAGGTGTAGGCAGGAGCTGGAACTCACAACCCTGTGGAGGACTTAACTGAGGCCAAGTGGGGAACATGGAACTCTGCATTCTACCCCCACTTAGTAGAAGTCAAGCAGTATCTTCCCTTCTTTTGAAAGAGCAGTATCAGAGGAACCCAGCTAAAATAGAAGGATTAAGTAAGATCTAGTGGCTCATAGTATACTTACCGATATATCCATCTTCCAGAAGAAGATCGTCCACGATACCAAGAACCAGGGAGATCTCAAACTGAATGAGAAAAGACAATAGTTGACAACACTGAGATACAGAAATGTTACAATTATCTGACAAAGATTTTAAAGCAATAATCATAAAATAATGTTTCAATGATAAATTGCTTGCACCTTTGAAACCAATAAAAAAATATAATCTCTGAAAAGAAAGAGGAGACATAAAGAAGATTCAAATGGAAATTTTAATAGAGAAAAATGCAATAAAGAAAATAAAATTCTCAGTGGAAGGGCACAAGAAGAGAATGGAGGGGACAGAGGAAAAAAATCAGTGATTCTGAAGATGGAAAATTGCCACAGTCCAATTTAAACAATTGAGGGTAAATAGGTTGAAAAGAAAAAAAATGAACAGAGCCTCAAAGACCTGTATTATTGTAATAAGTGATCTAACACTCATGTCATTGGAATCCCTGAAAGAGAAGAGAAAGTAAGATTGAAAAAGTACCCAAAGAAATAATTGCTGAAAACTTTCCAAATCTGGGAAAGGGCAAAAGCCTAAAGATTTAAGAAACTATATGAATTCCAAATAGCATAATCCCAAAGAAATCCACATGAAGACACATCATAGTCATAGTTTTAACTAAAAGCAAATTTAAAAAAACAAACAAACTTAAAAGCATTGAGAGAGAAGTTATGTTACTTATAGAGGAAAATTCATCTAAATGACAATGGATTTTTTATCCAAAACCATGGAGGCCAGAAGAAAATGGCACAGTATTTTTCAGATGCTGAAAGAAAATAACTTCACCGAGAATAATGGACGCAGTGAAAATAACCTTCAAAAATGAATGGAAAACCTTGGCATTCTCAGGTGAAAGAAAACTGAGAGAATTTGTGGCCAGCAGACCTACCCTAAATAATAGTTAAAGGAAGTATTCTAAACAGAAAGAAAATGATAAAGCAGGAAAGGTGGAAGATCAGGAAGGAAAATAAATAATGAAAGTTATAAAATGAAATGAAGTCTCTAGATAGATAATCTCCTACTATATACTATATAATGTATATCCTACTATATAGAATTACAGTACTATAAACCATAGTTTGAATTTAGTCAAAAACTGTTATTGTAACCCTACATCCACAGCATGATTTGTTGGTCCACATCCCCCTTTTTTCCATCCTTAAAGAGATAGTTTTTAAAAATATGTCATTATGAAGTTAGATTACAATGAAAACACCCCAATCCAACAGAATTAGGCAACACATTGCTTTCATACCAGTACCAGTGCTTTCTGCAAATCATCTTTGAAAAGGGATCCAGGTCATTTCTTGGTAATTACATAAGCTTCTCTCTCTGTCTTTCTGTCTCACACACACAAACACACACACATACACAATTTAAGTGGTCAGAGTATTTCAGTATTATTTATTTTTGTGTTTTAATATGCACTGTACTTTTATTCCCTGAAGGTAAGAACTCTGAATGCACTGGACCATTCCTGTAACAGAAGGGCTTTTACAAATTAAATATGTAAATTGCATATGCCAGATGGTAATGAATAGAAGATGGTGACTCTTATGTCAAATCTAAATAAAAAAAAGTACTTAACATTATGGAGGCTCCTTAGAAAACTAAAAATAGAACTCCCATATGACCCAGCAATCCCACTCCTAGGCATAAACCCTAAGAAAACCATAATTCAAAAAGAGTCATGTACTACAATGTTCATTGCAGCTTTATTTACAATAACCAGGACATGGAAGCAACCTAAGTGTCCATCAACAGATGAATGGATAAAGAAGATGTGGCACATATATACAATGGAATACTACTCAGCCATAAAAAGGAGCAAAAATGGGTCATTTGTAGAGATGTGGATGGACCTAGAGTTTGTCAGAGTGAAGTCAGTCAGAAAGAGAAAAACAAATACAGTATGCTAACACATATATATGGAATCTAAAAGAAAAAGAAAAGAAAAGAAAAAACGTGGTTCTGAAGAATCTAGGGGCAGGACAGGAATAAAGATGCAGACGTAGAGAATGGACCTGAGGACACAGGGAGGGGGAAGAGTAAGCTGGGATGAAGTGAGAGAGTGGCATGGACATATATATACTACCAAATGTAAAATAGATACCTAGTGGGAAGCAGCCGCATAGCACAGGGAGATCAGCTCTATACTTTGTGTCCACCTAGGGGGTGGGATAGGGAGGGTGGGAGGGAGAAGCAAGAGGGAGGAGATATGGGGATATATGTATAAGTATAGCTGATTCACTTTGTTATACAGCAGAAACTAACACACCATTGCAAAGCAATTATACTCCAGTAAAGATGTTAAAAAAAAAAAAAAGAATACTTAACCATTTTGGGGATCCTGAATATCATTTTAATATTTTAGGTCAAGGAGTAAGAGCTGGCAAAAAGGTCGAGGAAATAAGATGCATTTGTTAAATCAGTTGTATGCGAACTCAGGGACCTGCTTCTCTCAAGGGTGTAATGGGCAGAAGGTTGGAATGGATGCTCTTGAGCACAACACAATTATTTTTAAACACAAACATTTAAGAGGAAAAAGTCAAATGTATGTCAATATTATGGCAATATATTTTACTGACATTTTCTGCTGCTTCTGGAAAAAGTGAGTCGACAGAGAATAATAAAGCAACAAGGCACATGCTTAATATATGAGCTAAAAAATCAAGCATTTATGAGTTTTATGGTCTTTCTGTGAAAAGACTGTACATCAGGATGATACTAGAAAATAAAACAAATGATTATTAGGAACTGAATTAAAATATGATAGTACATTTTAAAATGCTTCAGAAATGTGCTTACTTGTTTGATAACTCAGTTCACAAGTGTCTCTTCAGCTGTCTCTCCCTCTCCCTCCATCCCTCTCTCTCTCTCCCCCCTCTCCCTCTGTCTCTCTCTTCTCTCTCCCTCTCTCCCCCTCTCTCCCTCCCTCTCTCTCCCTTTCTTTCTCTCTCTCTCTGTTTCTATCTCTGTTTCTTTCTCTCTGTCTCTCTGTCTCTTTGTCTCTATGTCTTTACCCCTCTGTCTCCCACTCTCACACACAAACACAAAATAAATAATTTTCCACATTCAAATAATCTCCTTATGAAAGATTAATGGTATATTTTAAAATTTATCTGAATGTGTCAGATTTTTGTAGACCATTTGAAAATGAATTTCTCCTGGAGAAATACCCATGCAAACATGTTGGAAGAGCATGGCAAACTCTGAAAGGGAATGGAGATAAACTCATGAACAATGGCTTTGATGATTATTTAATTTCAACATGAGGTCAATGGTAACATCTTCTGATATTTTGTACATATACAAAGATTGGTTTGAGAAAAAGGATGCAGAAAAAGAGGTTCAACCATTGAAATGTTTGTGGAGAGGGAAGAAGAGGAAATATCAGGTACACCCAGGTAGCCATCAAGAGGGAACTGCAGACCTGGCAGGTCCAGAAACCCCCAACCCCCCCAAAACAAAAAAACAAAAACATGGAGGCTGAAACAGAGTGTCTCCCTGATGGCTCAGCATGGCTTAAGCTGACCCGGCAAGCTGCCATGAAGCAGCACTTTGAGTATGATGGTCAAGAGGAGGCAATATGATTTTCTATGCTTTGGGTGTTAGTTTTAGTAGTATTTTGGTATGCAAAAGAGTATTCAGTATAAAGAAAGCCTTTGACTTTGGCATTTTGAAGATGTTTCTCCTCAATTTTTTTCACTTTAAATCTCTTTCTGGTTGTACTCTTATTCATTGTTTCCCTTAGATTCCCTAGATAATGATAACGTCTGGAAGTATGACAGCTCTAACTTTTAATTTTCAGTATGTATGTCTAATATTTTTTTACTTCCTTCAGTGCTCTGATTGTTGACTCATAGGGGTATTAGCAGACATCATTACCCTCTTCCTTACTTTAATAAGAAGTCTCTTAATATTTCATCACCAAGAATTGTTTCTTTTGATGAACTATCTTTAATAGATTAAGAGTGATTCCTTTAATAATTATTTGCTATGAATACTGAGTTTGGGAACTTAGTTTGGAATTATGTATTATAATCATTATGATTTGTTTAACTACCAGTTTTGTTTTATTGATATTTCCCTGTAATGTATTAATATGGTGGTTTGCATTAATTTTTTATCTAATATTAAATATCCTGGTGACTCAGGAAGTACTAGGATGGCTTGTCCAAGGACTTCATCTGATATTCTCTGGTTTCAATTTGCCAAGGTTTTATTAACATTGATATTGATGATATCACAATGATAGTTGTCCAGAATTATCTTACATGTTCCCTTTCTACATTGGGAATTAGTGCTACATTGTTCTTAGAAAATGATTTAGTTAGCTGTGCATTTGTTTCTAGGCTCTGAAACAGGATATATAACATGCATATTATCTGTTTCTTGATGCCAGAGTAGAACATGAGAAGTAAAACCTATGGGGGAGAAGCTGGTACACATGTATGTGCTTCTGTGTGTGTAAAATAGAAGTATAGAACATTCACTGAAATTTATTTTATCAGCCTGACAAGATTTTATACTTCCTCAGAAAAGTTTTGTGCACTGTCTAGTTTATCAATTATTATCCTAAGCATCTAATAAATGATGGTCTAAATATTCTCTATTTTTTATTATTTAAGAAAGAATTTATATGTTTAATGTATTACTCCTATTTATTTGTACCTTTTAATTGTCTTCTTTTTTTTTGCCTTTTTCTGAACTTGTAGAATATATAGTCATATCGTACTTATCAAATCTACTATTTTCTTAATCTTTGCTTTTTTCTTAGAAGAATTTATTCTTACCCTTTTAGTTGCTTTTATTATTTAATGATGCAACTTTTTCAGTTGAAGCTTAATTTACATTTTTTCACTTTTTCTGGATTTTTATTGAAAATATTTTAGGTTATCAGTTTTTCCTGATTATGTTTTGGTTGTATATGGAGGGATTTGTATTTAATATTTTTATCATCATTTATTTATGAATTCTTTGTAGTGCCAAGAGTTCTTTAGAAAGATATTGCATAATTTTTTAGGTTTATAGATTTTTTTTCCCTTTATTTTCTATTTATTTCTAATTTGAATGCATTCTGATCAGTGATTTTGGATCTGAGTTCTATTTTTTTTGAAAACCTTATTGGTATTACAACAAACTTGTTAATATTTGTTGTGGGTGTTTTTGGCTGTTCCATGTATGTTTGAAATGATACATAGTTTCTATTTGATCAGTGCAAATATTTACATGTGATTAAGCTTATTAGCAGTGTTAAATCCTTTCTATCCTTTTGGCCATGGCTCTTCTCAGAGCCCATGTTGTTTCTTATCTAATAATAGTTAAGTTATTTGGACTATGTAAAAGAAAATCAATTAATATAGACCAAATGTGTATTTGTTAGAGACCTCCCACCAAATTTTTAGATTTAGATAAAGCTGACAGCTTATCATTAAATGACCATTATTCTCTCTTCTTGTCTGAGTCCTTAGTCTTTCAACAAGGAAAGGACAACTTTTGCTCTTTTCTGTCAGTGATCATGGCAAAAATTGCTGGATATCAACTCCAGGACAATTTATTCAAGGTTAGTCCAGTGGTTAATAATCTATTATAATGATACTAGGTTGTATTATGATCTGCCACGTTTCTGAAAAAAGAAGCATTTCTCTAAGACCAGTATGGAGGCTGGTCCCATAATTCAATAATTCAAGTTAAGCAGAAAATGGCACATATGCTTCTTGCCTTTTAAAGATCAATTTGTTTCTAAACTCCAATGTTTTCTTTCTTTCTTTCTTTTTTTAATAGAGAATGTAGAATGAATTACAAGAATATAAAAATGTACTAAGAGCTGATTTCCAAGGGGTTGTTGAACTTTTCTTTCTTTTTCTTTCCTTTGTTATTCTTTACAAAAGGGAGAGACATTTTGTGGTCTGTAAATTCTGCGAAGACAGTGATTTTTTTTCTACTTTCTTATCCCCAGCAGTGAACCTGTTACACACAGTTTTTAAAAATGTGGATGAATTAATGGATAAGTGAACAAATGACTATGTTAAGCATCTGTCAAGAGGCAAAGAAACATCAACTGGCTTCCAGAACTTTCTAGCTGTGGTGGGATTGCAATATTCACAATCACAATTAATCTATTATTAACTACATGACCATATTAAAGATTTTTGTTTACCAGACAGAAAAATAAGGTCCTTCAATATATTCTTTCAAGAGTCAGCCTATGAATAACTCTTTTATATTCTTTCCTGCCAGAAACATACGTCTTGCTTTCACTTTCAGGACATCACGAGGCTGTTTCCAGCATAGCTGCTTGCTGAGGTAGCACTGGTTGAGAACTATGTTCTTAACTATTGATAGATCTTTCTGCTTCTCAACACGTTCCTTGACTTGTTTCCTTTTGGTTGAGAAACTTCTCCCTGTGCTTCTTAATTGCTTATCATTTCAAGGCACTATTTGCTGGTCTTTGAGTTCCCAGAAGAGAATATATGTGTAAAAGCAGCAAGTTGTTGAAATCTTGAGACCTAACTGATAGATATTACAGACCACACTGTTTCTCACAGAGTGAGATATTTTAGCTACTTTCCTGATATTTAGTTGAGAACTATCTTCTCTCCAACTGTCTAAAGTAAACAAAATTGCAACATCAAATAATTAGAGTAGGCTTCCAAGACTTCATAATTAATGTTATAGAGCTGAGAGGATAAATGAAAGGAAAGTGTAGATATTTAAATAGGCAACTTTGTGTTTTGAGTATTATGCATCCTTGCCAGGTGTTCAGTTGCCTCTCTTCCAAGTCAGAGGTCCATGAACAACAGAACTTTAGAGACTGCAGAAACAATGGAGATTTAACTATTGGGTTGGCCAAAAAGTTCGCTCGGGTTTTTGGACAGATGTTACAGAAAAACCTGAACAAAATTTTTGGCCAACCCAATAAATTAAAAAGTCAAAATGGAGAAGCAGTGGAGTTTATCCTGTGCACAGTCAAGCTCTCCTATTCTGTGCTTGTCCTTCTCCTGGGGATCAGTATTCTTTTGCAGCCTATAAAGTTATCAACAACTGGCTATTACCTTAATAATAATAAATATGGCTTGTTGAATGCCCAAGATTTAGCTACAAGAATTCTGAAAAGTGTGCACTATTTTTTCACTCAGGAAGAAAGAGAGGCACAGAGCAGTTAATGAGGTAGCCTTAAGATACACAATTCCTAATTAGTGCAGCTTCTGTGGCCCTCTTATGGTGGTTATTCTCTCAGAGGGAAAAGCTTCTTAAGTTTTATGTTTGAGTATAAAACCAAATCTTTGCTTTCATGTTGAAAATGATTCTGTGGGATATTCTCTGTGCTCCTAAACACACAAGAGCATTTGGTCCTACATCCTCTGCTGCCCATACATGGCAACCCAACTCTCTTGTGTGTATTGACTTAATCAGGTGTCCTGATTATATGATAGAGCTAAATGGGCTTCCTGCCAGGGCTGTCTCTGTGTTACGAACTCAGGTTCAGCTGCTCCCTGCTGAAAAGCCAGTAATCAAAGGGCAAGTGTTGGTAGAGAAGAATGGTAGTTTATTCAGAAAATCCAACAATCTGGGGCGAAGGTAGACACCCGTCCAGATACCAACTCTGAAGATTTTGCTCAGCCACAACAATTTAAAAGGGAAAAGTGGTAGCCATCTCAGTTAATCATTGAGATAGGAGGTCAGATTCTTCATCATTTTTCCATTGCGTGCAGACCTGCTGACTTCTCCTGATGTTCTTTTGGATGCTGTCTTGCCTGTGTGGTCTGCCTGCAATTGGATGCTGTCATGCCCACGTGGTCCACCTGTGTCTGTGGGGTCCACCTGCAGATTTACTCAGGGGAAACTAGGAGTAGAGAGTCATTCATTCTTTAACTACTTAATTCTTCATTCTTACTCCTTTTAATCCAAAAAAGGAGTCAACTGGTTAGGTAAGGCATTGTGTACATTTAGTAGAGCATAAGTCAGGAATTAGGTTAAATGTTGCATGGTGATCTCATTTTTAAAATTAAGGTTTAAGGGGAACAAAAACAGACAAACAGGAAGAGGCAAAAGAGCTGCTAATATGTGTCTGGAAGACACAAAGCATGGAAGAACCACTATAGGCATGAGCTGTTCAGTAAATATTTTAGAGATAGTATTTTAGATATTATATAATATATATAATATATATTATATATATATTATATATAATATATATAATATAATACTATATAATATATATAATATATATAATATAATATATATAATATAATACTATATTATTATAGTATTTAGATAAAATATTTTAGAGACCATTTATTGAGTTTTTCTTTTCTTTTCTTATCATTTTAACCCAAGATTTGGAGTTAGAGAAACACAATTGGAAAAGAATTAGTTAAATCTACCATGAGATTACAATTACAGATTCAGGACTCCTTAGGGAGCTGCTCAAGCTGGGACATAAAAAAGCCTCACAGCTTCCCAATGATGAAAACAAAGAGGAAAATAGACCCATTTTCAAATGTTTAGGACTGTTAGGATAACAAAAAAAACACGCTATCCCTGGAACTCAGCCCTGAGGGACCTTCTGGGCACATGCAGTAAATAGAATGTTTTCTATTTGTATGAGATTTTTGCTATTCATTTTTGATATCACAATATTATAACCTACATTAATACAGTACGGTGATTAAGATCAAGGCTCTATGAATGCTTATTTTCTTTTTTCTTTCTTTCTTCACTTTTTTCTAAGTTTAAAAATATGATTTTCAATGATTAAGTATTGTATAGTACCTGGAAAATCTATTTTATATACTTTTACTTTCTATTTTTTCTTCTGGCATTTAATAAATGAATTGTTATAAGTAACTGTGGGCTGTAGCTAAAATCTTTTAACAGATTAAAAATAATCCTCCAACACACTCAACTTCTACCCTAACCAACCCAAATCAAACTTTCATGCAGTTAAACTCATTCACTGCATTCTGGTAATTTTTTTTTTTTTTTTTTTTTGCGGTACGTGGGCCTCTCACTGTCGTGGCCTCTCCCATTGCGGAGCACAGGCTCCGGATGCGCAGGCTCAGCAGCCATGGCTCACGGGCCCAGCCTCTCCGCGGCATGTGGGATCTTTCCGGACCGGGGCACGAACCCGTGTCCCCTGCATCGGCAGGTGGACTCTCAACCACTGCGCCACCAGGGAAGCCCTCTGGTAACTTTTTGATATGAAGGAAGGCTCAGAGAGTCAAACACCATCATGGATTAAGTAATTTTTATCTAGTGTTCACCACAAAGCTTAGATGTCATAGTCTGCTGAAGATAATCTAGAGCAGTACCATCCAATAGAAATAAAATGCAAGCCACATTTAAATTAAATTTTTTTGAAGAGCCGCATAAAAAAGCCGCATAAACTGAAACAGATGAAACTAAGGGTAATACCATATTTTGTTTAATCCAAAATATCAAAAGAATTATTGTTTCAACAGTAATTCAATATAAAATTACTAATGAGATTTATTTTCCTTTTTTATCTATGTAGGCTTCAGAACACGGTGTGTAATACACACGTACAGTGCAGCACATTTCAGTTTGGACTAGGGACACTTCAGAGGCTCCATAGCCACAGGTGGTGAGTGGTTACCACACAGGGCCACACAGCTCTAGAGGATATATATTTCTGCTCTTAGGGAGGACTCACAGGAATTAGCTACCTTGCTGAGGTACAAGTAAAGGAAACTTATTTTTCTGAATAATTTTTCCAGCTCATGGTACATCCCAGTACACGGTCTCACTGTGTATGAGTAGCACCCATGCGACCCACCTTCACAAGTCTGACATCACCTGAACTGGGCTCTGCTGTGTCCCACCAGGCAGGGACCGGATGCTGTGGCAATGCTGAAGTGTTCAAAGACTTCCTGAATGTAAACTCTCAATCCCTGCCTTTGTCTCCTAGCTGATCAGTATCAAGTAGGTCCAGAACTCCCTGTGATGTGGGTACCACTCTCTGAGTAGCACTGCTCTATCAGAATCCCAGAAGTTGAGACTTATAAAGAGAAACATTTTTAGATCAGAAAAATATCCATTACAGAAATATGCTAATTATAAAAACTGTCTCACTCAATCTTACATCATCAATATGTCTCCTGTCCATCACATCAGTAACTTTGTCGGAATATACTAATTATTAAATGGGGCAAAATCATGTAATATGATACCATGTAGATAGCAAATTACATCAAAGTTTATGTAGCAAATTCACAGAAATGCTGAAGCATGTAACATTTAAAAATTAAAGTTAATATAGATGGTTCAAGAGATAATTAATTAACTATCGAAGAATTAAGAGACATTTTTCACTACTTGGAAAACCCTAAAAGTGTTTTTCAAAGTTCATCTTCTTTCTGGTTGCATGCTAAACTAAAATGTCACTCGAAGGTTGTAGTAGCATGCTCTTTTCTTACAAAATTTGATCGGAAAAACTGTATACCAGCAAGGTAACAATCGACAGTTTCTTCTCTTTCTAAAAAGTACATAGACATAATTACAACAGATTTGACTAAATACAAAAAACAAAAGTATTTTAATAATTTCTTCATTTTATAAGTTTAATCTTTCTATCCAAGGGAAGCATATAAAATTTAGCCTGTGAATGGTAAAAGCCCTAATCACCAAATATTTGCTTCTCCTTTCTTTAACATTCTCATATTCAAAAATGCTATGTTGATTTTTAACACACAAGGAAATTGATGCTTGCACATGTGCACTTTAAAATATGGTTTATAATATATGAACATCTGCTCCACTCTAACCCAGAATGTCAACAGGGAAAGTGCAATAGAATATTAAGTGTTGCCCACATCATTACTGTTACACTGAGTAAGATAAATATTTGAACATAATGGCGTACTTTATTATAAAAACATATTGTGATTATTTGGGGAATTCATAATGTTTCATTTAATCACAACAAAAGGAAAGGCATGACGTGTGTAGAGAATGGGCTTACAGACCTGGGAGCTGTTTCCCTTGCTGTGACATTCAGTAAAATCTTATTAACTCAGACCCTACACAGTTTGGAAATTAAGGTTATTCAAACATTTGACTCTGAGTTAGGAAAAAATTGGAAACAATGTCTTTATTTATGAGTTATAAAAGTATTGTCCATGAGAAAGGGGAAGGTAGAATAGTCAAACATGGCTCAAAACCAAACCAAACTTAAAACTGTCTCTGTATAGGGTGCTATAGTTGTGAACTCAGAAGATGATGTTGACTGGGAAAGAGACAGAGTCTGGGCCTGGCACCAGGGTGTGATCTTAGCCCCCATGACTCTCCGCCACGTGCTTTCTGCCCATCATTGGAATTTTGGGCTTCTGCATGTTCACTTTTAAAGAGTGGAAGAGATGTTTATTGATTTTCCTGCCAGCTTTGAGTGCTTGTAATCCTAATTTGTATGAGTTAAATAATGTATGCGCTTAGGATACATTACTGTGTAATTGAGATAATTGGGCATTTATTCCCATTTAATAAATCAAAGCTTATGCAGCGTATCCTCTATAAGTATTTTTTTTCATCTTTTCATACTTTTTTCCTTCACAGAGAAATCAGCCAGCAGGTGGACATTATTCTCATATTTATGGTTTTGCCCATCTCAGCACTCTGATTTTCCATAGACTTGTTCAATGAAAGAATCATATTTTATTTTACGTAAAATTAATATTTATGGTAATTTAGTATTTATGTATATACATAAAATAGATTTACTATAGTGTTACATTTCAACCCAACACAACATTTGAAATATGACTTAAAAGGTACTTATAAGTAAACACGTATTTTGGATTCTCTCTTTCTGGTCTTTTAAGCCTGGCTTGATCATCCACATAAGATTGTTTAGTTGGTTTATAATCCTCCTAGAAATAAAAGATTTTAGCTTCCAAAAGTGTATCACATGATCTACTTAGAGCTGGAATAAAATGTTAGAATTTCTATCTCTATTTTTATTTTACCTGTTTAAATTTTCTATTTCTCCACACATTTTACAAAAATATACCAAATTTTTATAAAGCTTGGCAGATCTATCATTTAAAAATAAATGTAGAAGATGCATTTAAATTGTGTTTACTGACAGGGGTATGTGTTCAAGAAAGTTGAGAATCCACTCTCCAAACATATGCTGTCCAGTAGAAATATAAACACCATTTATAAGTTTACATTTCCTAGAAGCCACATATGTATAGATCTGTGGCATATATAAACTATTATCCTTTTGACATGTAAAATTATAAATGTATTAATGGTCTTTTTTACATTAGTTTATATATTTTGTACTATATCTTGGAATCTCAATGTGTAGTTTACACTGATGACACATCTCTGGACTACTCGTATTTCAAATGCTCAGTAATTACCTGTGGGAAGTGGCTATTGTCCCATGTAACTCAGTTCTCGAAACAGCACAAAGAAGCTCTTCCTCCAGTTGGTTTTGTCTTGACCCTCCTGTTTCCTCCTGGTCCCTGCATCTTCATATTGTAGCCCCACCCATGAACCTGTCTCTGCACCTTGGATTTGGGCTGCACAAAACACGTTTAGCTTCCTGTTCTTAGTGCTCTTGTCATGTCCTAGCTCTGCTGCCCACTTGGATTTTGAGGACTGTCCCTAGTTACCTTCAGGGAACACCTTAGTTCTGGGTTCCTGCCTGAAAGAAGTTCAGGTTTTTTTAAAATTGAAGTATAGTTAATTTACAATGTTTTGTTAGTTTAAAGTGTACAGCAAAGTGATTCATATATATATATATATATATATATATATATATATATATATATTTCAGATTCTTTTCCAGTATAGGCTATTACAAGATGTAGAGTGCAGTTCCCTGTGCTATACAGTAGGTCCTTGATGGTTTTCTATTTTATATATAGTCACATATATATGTTAGCCCAAACTCATAATTTATCCCTCCCCCCGTTTCCCTTTTGGTAATCGTAAGTTTGTTTTCTGTGTCTGTGAGTCTGTTTCTGTTTTGTAAATAAGTTCATTTGTATCATTTTTTAGATTCCACATATAACTGATGTCATATATTTGTCTTTTTCTGTCAGACTTACTTCACTTAGTATGATAAACTCTAGGTCCATCCATGTTGCTGCAAATGGCATTATTTCATTCTCTTTTATGGCTGAGTAATATTCCACTGCGTATATGTACCACATGTTCTTATCCATTCATCTGTTGATGGACATTTAAGTTGCTTCCATGTCTTGGCTATTATAAAAAGTGCTGCTGTGAATACTGCATGTACCTTTCTGAATTAGAGTATTCTCCAGAAACTCTAGAGTAGGATTGCAGGATCATATGGTAACTCTATTTTTATGAAGCTCAGATTTTGCTTCTGAACATTTAATCATTTCTAATAACTGTTATTCTTGCTCAGCCATCAAGTTCCACTTGACTCAATAGTTTTCCTACATCAGTGGTTCTCAAACTATGCTTCTCCCAGCTGAATTAAGGTTTTCCTTTACTTAAATACAATAATGGTGGTCATTTTCTAATTCAAAGAAAAGGAAAAACAAAAAAGAAAATCAATAGTACAAATTAATTTTCTCAACATGCCTTTCAAATTTTTACTTTAAAAACTTATTTCTGCAAATATTACTCCCTGCTCATATTTCTCTCCAATGACCACTAGTAGTTGGTGAAATAAACTTAATACAGAGAAAATACTGTTAATGGCAAACATTAAAAAGTATCTCTAAGATATATATATATAAATATAAATATATATATAAAATATATATATATAATATTTTTAAATTTCTTTAAATAATGCATTTTGGCCTGTGCCAACTTCTGTTAGTTCATTAGAATGTAAGCCCCGAGATAACGTATTTTTAACCATAGTACTGGTAAATTCTCCTAGAGTGGCTGACACACATTTGGCTTGCAATAAATATTTATTAACTAAATGAATTTTTTTAAATCATCTTTTCTGTTCATAAAATTGCTCCTGTAGGCCAAATGCTTCATAGTAGTAGTACCACTACTAGTAAGTGCTTGCTAATCAAAGTAGTGTGAGGATCAGTTGTGAAAAGCCCCTCTACATTTTATTAAGCCCTGGAGTGTCTCACCCCTTGAGGACAGCTGGTAAGGCTTGCCTTGAGGATGACCATGCTTCATCCTTTAATTTATCTCTTTCTGTTGTGCAGGAGAACTACATTTGCCCAAGGTGTTGGTATTCTTCCATGGCCCCTTCTCATACTCGCAACTTGATAACTCTCAAGAGCAAAAGCAGAAAGAGAAGGAGAAAATGAAGTCTGTCTGCTGGACTACATGAAAAGTTTAAAGTATGCCCTTCTTTATTCAATCAGCACTTTCTCCAATACCTCAGCAACAATTACGTTTGTTGTTTTATTTTTTCTCCAGATTAAGAAATGATCCATTGTCACTATTCTTTTCATCTTCTGGCCAGTGAAGTACATTTGTTACATTTATCTGCTTTATAGTTACATACCATTCTATTTTCTTTGTAGCAAAGTTAGTATGTATGTGAAACAGAACCTTTTGTATATTTTGATAGAAATATAAAATGGTGTGTGCACATACTTTTTGAACACTATAATTTTAGTTATTGTTACTCTATTTTATTTACTGGATCTCATTGTATATTAATTTGTTGAATGAATTACAATTTAGATAATCAATGTTTGATGAAATCACTCTGGTGAAAGTCTTCTCCCCTTGCTTCTTTGCCTTTTCATATTCCTTTTTCATTCTGTTTATATTAACTTTATATGCCTGATTGAGAACAACTTCTTTATGTGCCTCACTCCTGAGTATGTTGTAGTAAATTGAATATATTATTTAGATTTGGGAGAAGAAAACCAAATCCCACTAGAGCCTTATAGAAAATAAAGCATTCTGAGACAATACTTCACATACACACTTGAGTATCCTCCAAAATAACTGAAGCCAGTTATTTCTGGTCAGTGCTTGAGGTCAATGGGCTAGGTGGAGCTGGGAGATAGAATGGGTAAACATGGGTGGTTTATGGGCCTTTTAAGCTGGAGAAATGCATGGAAAGGATGCTTTATACAGTATTGTTTTCCAGAGAAATGAGGTATCATGTGGGGGATTTAGTGAACTAGTGAAATGGGTAGTTGGTGAATGCCCTTGATTTTTTTTATGAAATAAGGACATTATCTGGAAACAGTTTTAATTCTTTTGTATCTCTCAACTATAATTTGTTTCATTTTGTGATCCCAACATTATACCCCCAAAATGTCCAGAAAGGCAAGCAGGCACAGTCCATGAACAGAACACCAGCCAACTCATCAAACATATACAGAGTCTAGAGAGTCATACAGAGTGTATAATTTTACAGTTGCATCATCCTTTTTCTCCTATGGAATCAACCTCGGATGAACTTTCTCCCTCTGTGTTTGTTTCGCTGTTTCTATTTTTGCATTTTTACCCTTTCTTCCTGATACTCACCCTGCCCCTGTCCCATTCTGGCTGAGCGCTGTCTGATCAAGACTATTGGGGTATCTTTCCTCCTTCTCATGTGCTTTGAGTTCTCTGTAGTATGTGTAAGCTCACAATTCTCCACGGAAGAAAGAGTAGCTATTTTAGACTGGCCAAAATAGATCCTCTATGAGACAAACTTTCTACCTGCCAACACACATTGCTTCTCATAGCTTAACTTCAAAGGGCTGTTAGATTAAAACATTCCCTTTTTAGAAGAAATATGAGTGAAAAGGGGAATACATGGAGTTAGTGAGACAGGAAACCCTGAGCTACCATTCATTTATTCATTCAGAATTTCATGGGACTTGTCTGTGTACTTACAATCACCCACGGAAGGTCACAGAATATTAAAATGAAACAGACACGATCCATTTTCTCAGAATTTATCTTTCTAATGGAGAAGGCAGACATGTATATGGATGAATTACATTGCAATGCATCTATGTGATATACTAGACTGTAAACAAAATACTGTAGAAGCCAAATTGAAAGCTGGGTTTTTTCAGGTAGCAGTTTACCTGGAAAATCGGACAACAATGGAGGTATCACTTTTTCACCTGCGCTGCCCACATGGTTCCTGCAAAAGAAATCCCTATGATACTGTGTTTAAAGTATGTCTATAGAAATATCTGTACAAATACATGACGGCTTTATTAGTATTGATAAAACCTGTGGCATAGTTCTATCAATAATCACTGCATAGAGGACTGGGAACAATTTAAATAAGAATTGATAAAACACTAAATTGGACTTTGCGAAGTCCTGAAAAAAAATCCTTGGTGTGTATCCGTCTTCTGTGAGAAGTTAAAAAAAAAAAAAGTTTCTACAAGGTTTCTACAATGTTTCAGGATGCCTGCAGTTCAAGACTAGTGAAAGAATAAATGTGTTAAATTATGGGCATTGGCTTTATGGAAATAAGTGGAAATCTATGTCATTTGGAGAAGAGTGACAATTTTAGGATGACATATTTTTAAGTTATTTTAAAGATTTTTCCTTGTTCTGTAAAATATAAAGTACTTGGAAGAAGAAGTGTCTTTTTTATAATTTCCTAGCCCTTCTCATTGTTAACAAGACAAATTTATTTAAAATGGATTAAAGACTTTGTGAAATGTCAGATCAAATGGAGAGTTGCATTCACTGAATTGATGTCACTTAGCATGCCTGGACATGTAGCATGTCCAAAGTTTTTTAAACTACTTATTTTACCCTGCCAAAGTAATGAATCCCACATTACTCTCATGGCATGATGAAAAGAGTTGTCTTAAACCCTGGATATACTGTAATATTTGTGGTACTCTGTGTAAGGTACCCTTGAATTTCATTTATATTAATCTATCAGGTGGTCTAAATAATACCTATCTTATAGTCTTGTTATGAGGGTTAAACAGAATGAGCTATGGACTGTGTCTTGCTTACAAGCCTAAGGCACTTACCCAAACTTCCATGGATTTGTTTCCAACTCCTTTCTCTGACTTCAAAGCTTTGAGCTAGATATCAAGTTAGATTAAAATTTGAGTTTAGTAGATGGACGAGCTCTGTGTTCTTTAAATACTTTGATTGCATATACTATTTCAGACATGCTTAGAAAATTTGAGCACTTTGGAGAGAAAGAAGAGTGGATGAGCATCTTTAGAATGAGGACTTTATGTTCGTATCTTGTTGTAAATCAAGACTAAAGATAAAGTAGACAGACAGGAACACAGATTTTTGAAATATTGTTACTGAATAGATCAAATCCCCCTGTTTGCTGCTTAAAAAATCGATTACATACTCATAAATGATGGAGGAGAAATGGGCCTTTAATCAGAATGCTGGCAATCTGGGGGGATGATGGACTCAGTGTCCCCCAAAAACCACCTCTGAAGATTCTGCTCAGCCATGAAATTTTTAAAGGGAAACAGTGAAGAAATATCAGTTAATCCTTGAGATAGGGGAGGGTCAGAGTCATCACCATCCCCCACTGCATGCAGGCTTGTCAACTCCTCGTGATCTTCCTGTAGATGCTATCTTATTAACACAGTTTGGTCACACAATTTTTTGTGAGATTACTGAGGGGTAAGCTAGGGAAGACATCTATTCATCTGTTAATTTCTTTTCTTCATTTCTACTTCTTTGATCTATGTAAAGAACCCACAATTTAGGAAAAGTATTGCCTGATTAAATAATTTGAAAGGTGTGCTTGGTCCAGAGATAAGTAGAGCATGGAGGTGCCTGCTTAAAAGTTAGTTACAGTGTAGCTTTGCTAAAGTGACAAGAAAAGAGGCTCCCTGTGGAGGGCAGTTTCCTGCAAAGGGCGGCTTACAGTATGATAAGCTAATTACAATAAGGTTGTATAGGCTAGGTACGAGGGAAAGTGAGGAAGAGCACAGTGAGGGTTAGCATCTGAGGATAGAAGTTCTGCACAAGCTGGGTTTGGGCAGTGAGAGGCATTTTTACCAGTTGTCAGATGTACAAAGGCATCTGAGAGAATCCTGGCATCGCAAATAAGGAAAAAGTCTGTATTGATAAAACTGCCCCTAACATGCAACTCTTCTAGACATTTATACACTCTAGAAGAAAATGCCTTGATGAATGTTGTTCTCCAGGATCCCATGAAATGGGGATCAACTAATCTTGAGGAATTCTAAGAGAAAAAGACTCCACTTGTAACAAGGGAGTTCCTGAGTATAAGCAAATGATACCACACCATGGGTAGGTATGTCTTATCTTTGCATTGTTTTCCTATACTCTGAAGATCTGTTGGGTAACAAATGAGTTATTGACTGCTTAAGTCCAGGCTTCTGGAGAGCTAGAAAAGACAGAAGTGGAATGACAACATCCCTCTTATGGTTCACTCTTAGAGCTGAAGAAACCTAAGAGGTTGAGAGGTCTATGCTGTCACTAGAGGTGAGTAGAGCAGGCTGAGTGTCTTAATCTCCAGTGTGGAGGAAAAGCAAGTCCAGGAAACTGGAGGGATTGGTTGAGTTATCCAGGAACTTCACAGCCTCAAGACTTGGGTGGATCCCAAAAGCCTGAGCCCACTTCAAAAGTAACCCAGCTTCAGCTCCCAATATCACTCTCCTCTGCCACCAGCCAAAGCTACTGCCTAGAATTCTCTGGATCGGGGTTAAATGCCTTTTATTCCTGGGGGCTTTCCCCAGAGTTTTGAGCCAGGTGTCCCTGTTGCCTGGGAATTTCCTGTCTGCACTTTCAGTGATGCTTCCTCATTCCTTCACCCCAGGTTTCATAGACTGGATCTTAAAATTGACCTGGAATAAGTTTGTGCAAAGTCAAGTCTCAGTTTTCAATGGAACTGAGAAGTGGTCTAGCTTAGTGATCATTAATGTTTTTGCTGTAACACCCTCTAAAGAAAATGTGAGACAGACATAGAGAACATACTGTGGTTGCCAAGGGGGGAGGAGGGGTGGTGGAGGGATGGACTGGGAATTTAAGGTTAGCAGATGCAAACTAGTATAAGTAGGATGGATAAACAACAAGGTCCTACTGTAGAGCACAGGGAACTATATTCAATAGCCTGTGATAAACTATAATGGAAAGTAATATGAAAAAGTATATATAAATATGTATAACTGAGTCACTTTACTGTATAGCAGAAATTACTATAACATTGTAAATCAACAATACCTCAATAATTTCTCTAAATTAAAAAGAGAGGGCTTCCCTGGTGGCGCAGTTGTTGAGAGTCCGCCTGCCGATGCAGGGGACATGGGTTCGTGCCCCGGTCCGGTGAGATCACACATGCCATGGAGCAGCTTGGCCCGTGAACCATGGTCGCTGAGCCTGTGCATCCAGAACCTGTGCTCCGCAACGGGAGAGGCCACAACAGTGAGAGGCCCGCATACCACAAAAAAAAAAAAAAAAAGAGAGAAAAAGAAAATGTGAGAAATATGAATATATTTACAAATTGTAAACTGATTTAAAATATTTTCATCTTATGTTTAAATACTGTAGTTACAAATGTTATATATGTTGATTTTTTAAGATACTGACATTTAAAAATAAAGTTGTTATATAAACATATACAGTGAAGTAGAAATACCATAACAATTAGACACCTACAACCATTTACTTAAAACTAAAAAGATTTTTCAAAAGTCATACATTTTACAGTGTTCTACTTTCTCTTTAACTTTGTGTGTTCCTTCCGTATTTGTGCACAGAATTTAATCCTAATGTAATATATTTTTATCCTTGAAAATCTTCTACTTATCACTTTCTTATGCATCACTGCCATAAAATATCTCTGTATTTAAATTTTAGATGTTTATATTTCTTTGTGTTTCTGGTGACTGAAAGCATTAAGCATTTTTTTTTTCATTCTGGATTAAGCTATCATTACATTTATTAGTAGCACACAACTGACTAAAATGACTTTATACTAAAAATTTGAATTAATCACTATTAAACATAAAAGTACAGTTTTAAATGAAACTCATCTCTTCATGAGATGGATTTTTTCAATTAATTCATGAACCCATAAATAAACATTACTAATTGCTAGAATAAGAGAGAGTTCAATGAAAATTAACAGAGGAAAAAAAAAAGAAGAAAGTTTAGATCACATTAACTAAGTGCTAAAAAGGTGAATTAATAATTGTTGGTGATGAATTATTTACAGTAAAATGAGTACATGTTCTCATTAATTACTCCAGATTTAATTAGTTCATGCCAGAAATGAATAAATGAGCAGATAACTGGATAATTATAGAATGTCAGAGATTTGATAACAAGTCTAATGAATATGAATTTGGAGAATATGGTAATCTTTTAGGAAATTAATGAAAATATTTTTACTACATACTTGGATAAATATTTAAGAAAATATAAAACTTTCACTTATTTCTAATGTATATTTTTATTACTCAGTAAGAAGTTGATTTGGAGAAAATAATCATGGGACTTTTTATCCCCTCCTCTTTGAGATCATGTAAAATTTGAGACTGAACTACAAACCAAGATGAGGAAGAATGAAAAGATGCACCAAGATACAAAAGTTTGAAATGTAGAGAGGACATCTTTTCTGACAGATTAGTAATTTTCAGCGTACTCTTTACAATTCTTGACTATTTTATATCTAGCTTTACAGAGAGTCTATATATATAGGTTGATAAGGACACAAGCTTGCCGCCTTCAGTATTTCTTACTAACCTTGTCATTGCTCTGGAGCAATGAATGCTTTGGCAACTAATGGAGGCTAGAAGAACTCCACTTTATTACATGGTGTCTTCACTAAAAGACATCCAGTTGGCTCCAGCATTTCAAATGGTCCATTTTCTTGGTATCCTGAATTTTTCACATTTGAAATGAATAACTGTTTGATTTCTTTTTCTTTTTAAGTCTTTATATACTTATTTTTCTTCTCTTATTTCAATATCTAGTATTTTCAGTACACTTTTTACTAGAAGTGATGATAGTATAAACCCATGTCATTTTATTTCTGAACAGTAGTTTATCGTAACATGAAGTTTACTGTACACTTGTTCCTTTTTAGAAATTCATTATCCAATAAAGGAATTAGAAAATAAAATAACTTTATCATTTAGAGAAAAGCGCTTATATACAGCTTCCTTCACCTTTAGTTTCACAGACTCTGCTCATCCCCAATATTATTTATGTTAGCACTTTTTTCCCACAATTTCAGTGAGATTTTTTTCATACATTTATAGTATGGTTAGATTATTTTGTCACATTCACATTCCATCCTGAGATCCCCTAACTATGTATATTTAAACATATATATTTAATTTAGATACCTTAACATTCACTCTTTGAGCTTTACAACTCTATGGATTTAACAAATGCATTATGTCCAATATCTGCCATTACAGTATCCTGTAGAATAGTTTAACTGCCCTAAAAAAAAATCCTCTGTGCTTCAATAACTCAACACTTCCTGTTCCCAAACCTCTGGAAACCACTGAACTTTATATTGTAACCACAATTTTACCTTTTCCAGAATGTCATATAATTGGAATCACACTCTACACAGTATTTTCAGACTACATTCTTTCGCATAAGAATGTGCATTTAAGGCTCTTCTGTATCTTTTTGTGGGTAGCTCATGTATATTCATTGCTCAAAATATCCCATTTTATGGATATACCACAGTTTACCCAATTATTTAAAAACACCTTGGTTGCTTCCAAACTTGGTGGTTATGAATAAATCTACTATAAACATTTATCTGCTGGTTATTGTGTGGACATAAGTTCTCAGTTTAATTGGGTAAATATCTAAAAAGCATGACTGCTGGATAATATGTACTATTTTTCATTCCCATCAGAAAGGAATGAGAGTTGTTTATGCTCCAAATCCTTGACAGCAATTGGTATTTTCAGTATTTTGGATTTTAGTCATTCTAATAGTTGTATAATGGCATGCCATTGTTGTTTTAATTTTCAATTACTTAATGACAAATGATTGAATATCTTTTCATATTCTTATTAGCCATCTATATATTTTCTTGGTGAGAAACATGTTCAGATTTTTAGCCTCTTTCTTCAATTGAAATATTTATTTTCTTACTGTTGAGTTTGAAGTGTTCTTTGCATGTATACTTTTTGGATATAAGAACTTTATCAGATATGTGTTTTACAAATGTTTTCTCCCAGTTTGTAGCTTATCTTATGAATCTCTTTTTTTCACAGCTTTGTTGAAATATAATTCACATACCATAAAATTCATCCAGTTAAACTGCATTTCAATGTTTCTGAGTACTCTACTACCTTTTAAGTTTTGGTAGACTATTTGTAAAATAAAATTTGCCATCTTTTTAAAGTGTAAAATGCAGTGTCATTAATTACATTCAAAATATTGTATGACTATTTGAAAAATTTTCTCATCACCAAAGTAGAAACTATAACCATTAAGCAGTAATTCCCCATCCTTATACTTCCAACTCTGGAGAACTCTAATCTACTTTCTGTCTCTATGAATTCACCTATTCTAGAAATTTAATATAAGTGAAGGCATACATTTGTCCTTTGTATCTGGCTTATTTCACTTAGCATGTTTTCAAGGTTCATCCATGCCATGGCATGTATCAGAACTGTGTTCCTTTTCATGGCTGAATAATATTCCACTGTATGTGTATTCAACATTTTGTTTACCCATTCATCTCTTCACAGACAGTCAGGTAGTTTTTAGTTTCTGTCTATTGTGAATTACATAGCAATGAACACATACAAGGCATACAAGGATCAAAGTCCCTGCCTTCATTTTATTTGAATATATATCTAAGAGAGGAATTGCAACATCATATGGTAATTATTTGTTTAGCTTTTTGAGGATCTTGAGAACTCTTTTCCATAGCAGCTACACTGCAATGTAGAGGGTTCTGATTTCTTCACATTCTTGCCAATACTTGTTGTTAGTGACTGAATGTTTATGCCCTCCCCACCCAAAGCATATGTTGAAGCCCTATCTTATGGTGTAACTGTACTTGAAGAGGTAGACTTTAAGAAAATAATTAAAGTTAAATGAGGTCATAAGGGTGGAGCACTGAACTTATAGGATTAGTGCACTTATAAGAAGAGGCACCAAAAAAAAAAAAAAAAAAAAAAGAAGAGGCACCAGGAAGCTTGCTTTCTCTCTCTATCTCTCTTACTCACAGTCTCATTCTTTCTTTTGTTCAATCTTGCTCTGTCTCTTCCCACGCACACACAAAGAAAATGCCATGTGAGCACAGAATGAAGTGATGACCACATATAAGCCAAGACAATCGGCCTCAGATTTAATTCTACCTTGCTGGCATCTTAGTCCTGTTATGTCCCAGGACTTACTGAGAAAGTAAGTAACAATGAGAAAATAAATTTCTGTTGTTTAAGCACCCAGTATGTGGTATTTCAGTATGACAGTCCTAACAAAGTAATATAGGTTTTGGTGCCAGAGTGGGGCGTTTCTGTAAAAAATATCTAAAAATGTATAAGTGGCTTTGGAACTGAGTAATTGGTAGAAGCTGGAAGAGTTTTGATGTGTGTTCTTCTGGAGAAGCCTAGATTTTTATGAAGGGACAGTTGGTAGGAATATGGTATGTTGAAAATCATTCTGGTGAAATCTTCAAAGGAAATGAAAAATAGTCATTGGAATCTAGAGGAAAGGCTGTACTTGCTGCGAACAACTTAGCTGAGTTGTATTCTAGTGTTTTGTGGAAGGTAGAACTTACAATAAACAAAACTGGTTATCTAGCTGAGGAGATTATTAACAGTAGTGTTAAAAGGCATACAACTATGACCAATTGGATTCTGTAAGATTGCCAAACCCATGCATAGTAAAAGAATAGTCTCATCAATAGATAGTGTTGGGTTTCCACATTTATGTTCTGTATGTCTGTTAAGTCCACTTGGTTTGTAGTGTTATTCAAGCCTTCCCTTACCAAACTTTTGTCTAGAGGTTCTATCTTTTGCTGAAAGTGGAGTATTAAAGTCTCGAACAATTATTATAAAACTGTCTATTTCTCACATCAGTTCTGTCTATATTTGCTTTATATATTTTAGGACTCTGTTTAGTTTATTGCATACATATTTATAATTGCTATTCATCTTTGAAAATTTGGCCCATGTTACAATATATAATTTTCTTATTCATCTATTGTAATAATATTTGAATTAAAGTCTATTTTGCCTGATGTTAGTATAGCTACCTCAGTTTTTTTGTTTGTTTTACTATTTGCATTGGATATGTTTCTCCATCGTTTTACTTTCAACCTATTTTTGTCTTTGTATCTAAAGTGAGTTTCTTGTAGTCAGCATATAGTTGGATTGTATATTTAAATATACATTCTTGCAATTTCTGTCTTTTGATTAGAAATTTAATCTACTTACATTTAAATAATTACTGATAAGAAAAACTTACTTCTGTCTTTTTTTCTATTTCTGTTCAGTGTGTCTTATAACTTTTCTGTCCCTGATTGTCTCCATTATTGCCATTCTTCTTTTTTTTAGTTCATTATTTATAATGATACATTTTTATTCCCTCTCATTTCCTTTTGTATATATTCTGTCAATAATTTCTTTGTGGTTATCATGGGAATTACATTTGCCACCTTAAATTTATAACAATTAATTGAATTGATAGTAACATGTCTTCAACGTGGTACCAAAAAATCTGCTCCTATACAACTCTTTCCCCTTTTAACATTATTGTGGTAAAAAAATTTATCTTTATGCATGTGTGCCCAAAAATTCAGATTCATACTTTTTATGCTTTTGACTTTTAAATCCTGTAGGAAATTTTAAAATGTAGTTCAAAACTAAAAATATCATACTATTGATTGAATTTGAAATATATATTTTAACTTATCTAAATCCACATTTATATAGCCTCATCTCACATCATGTATTGCAGACACTGTATAAGAGAGTATTCCCATTTCTTTCTTCCCATCCTTTATGACATTGCTGTCAGTTATTTCACTTTTTCACATGATATAATCACTTAATACATCATTACTATTATATTATTTTTAAGACTTTTTTGATGTGGACCACTTTTAAAGTCTTTTATTGAATTTGTTACTATATTGCTTCTGTGTTTTGGTTTCTTGGACACAAGGCATGTAGGATCTTAGCTTCCTGACCAGGGATCAAACCTGCATTCCCGGCATTGGAAGGCAAAGTCTCAACAACTGGACCACCAGGAAAGTCTCATTACTATTATATTTTTAAGCAATTAAATTTTAGATAAATTAACAATAAAATAAAGATTTTATTTTACTTTCATTTATTACTTTCCTGATATTTTTCATTTCTTTATGAAGATAATGACTTCTGACATATATAATTTTTCTTCTCTTTGGAGAACTTTTAACACTTCTTGTGTGGCATGTTTGCTGGCAATGAAATTCCTCAGTCGTTTTTTTTTTTTTTTTTTTTTTGGTAAGTCTTTATTTGCCCCTTATTCTTGTGGAATAATTTCACAAGATATAGAATTCTATGTTTTATTTTTTTAAGTACTTTAAATATTCTACTTAATTAACATTTTGCTTGCATGATTTCTAACAAGAACTCTTCAGTTTTTACCCTTTGCTTCTATAGATAATGTGATTTTTCCCCTATGATTTTATTCAAGATTTTCTCTATGTCTTTGTTTTTCTGAAGTTCAAATGTAATATGCCTGGGTGGAGGCATTTTGGTTTTAATACTGTTTGGTGTTCTCTGAGTTTCCTGAATCTGTAGTTTGGTTTTTGAAATTTCTCAAACATTATTACTTCAAATAATTTTTCTGTTTTAATCTTATCTTTTTGGCATTTCAGTTATGTGTGTGTTGAACCTTTGAAATTATATCATATTTCTCAGATGTTTCATTTTGATTTTTTAAAATTCTTTTTCTCTTTTCATGTAGGAAGTTTTTATTGATCTGTCTTAAACTCACTTATTGTTTCCTCACCTATATCCAATCTACATATAACTCCATCAAAAGTATTTTGTTACATTATTTTTTATTTTCAGAATTTTCTTTTGGCTCTTCTTAAAGAGTCTCTCTTCTTATATTAGCCCCATCTGATCCACTTTTTCCATTAGAGTCTTTTACATATTAATTATTTTAAATTCCTTTTGTGATAATTACAATATCTGTCATGCATGATTCTGATTCTGGTGCTTGCTTTACCTCTTCAGACTGCACTTTTTCTTGCCTCCAGCACACATTGTAATTTTTGGTTGTCAAAAGTCTGACATGATACAACGTGTTATAGGGACTGGAGTAAATAACCCTTTAGTGTGAGGTTTTTGTTAATTTTTTTAGGAGTAGAGTTGGGTTTTTGAGCTTTTTTGGGGGGAGGGGTGGAGTTAGTTGCCATAGTTTTCAAATTCTTCTAGTATCCTTATGTGTTTGTTTTCATCCTTCTCCCCATGTTGACTTTGGGCTTCCCTACAAATTTCTCATCTACAATTCTAGAATAAGACTCTGACAAAGTCCTTTTCCCTGTAAAGTAGGTTTAATTATGAATAATGCTCTTGGTATATTAGACCAGGGTTAGTCTTCATCTTCTTCTGTCAGAGCCAGGGGTATACCTCCTAAGTATATCTCCTAACTCTACTTCATGAGGATATCTTGGGGTCATGGAAGTAACACTAATGAAAGTGTGGAGAGCCCAACAATGTTTCCACTGTTATACTAATCATACTCAACCTGCAAAAATTTGCCATTAGTACCATTTAAGTCTTCCTACCAGTTTATGGCTTCAGCATCTCCAGTTAAGTAGGTCTTTGTGAATCTTTGGATTTGCTATCTCTCCAGATTTCAAGGTGACAGTTTGTCCTGTATCCTCAGTTTTCTGGTGAGCCCAAGAAAATAAGTCTGTTCCTCAATTTTTTTCAACTTTCTTTTAAGTATGGGTGTGACAGCTTCTAAGTTATTTATCTGTTGAAGCTAAAACCAGATGTAACTTTATAAATTTTAAATTAAATTATCTTGATTATCAAAATTTCATCTATGATGTGTTTGTAGTTGATTATTTGGACCCGAGTATTGAACTTCATACATATCTTAAGTTAGATTGTAGTTTGCCTAACTTGGCTCATTGATCTATTCCACTTTCCTGATTGCTGTTTTCATTCCTTAGCTCAGCATCACCTTGGAATAATTTGAATGTGCTTTCCCTAATTTTGTTCAAGTCATCAATAAAAATGTACTTCAGGACATGGTTGACATTGTCTTATCCTGAGGCAAGCTGTTGGAAGAGTGTTTTCTTGACTGTTACCAGTACTATTTAGTATTTTTCTGTATTTTCACTAAATAACATGTTGATGTACCAGATAATTTTTACTCCATTTTTAAAGCTTTTTTTTTCACCAAAGAACTATCATGAGAGACCATGTAAAGTACAATTCAAAAGACTACATGCTCTATTTACTTTACTGTTTGATTTATTATCATTTAATACTAATAGACATAGTAGTAACTAACATTTACAGAGACCTAGTATATGCAAAATACTACCATTTACTTTACATTTCATATTTCAATTCTTTGCAATGACCATGTAAGTAATATCTTTACCTCCAGTTAATAAAAAGGTAATGAGAATCAAAGAGGTGAACATCACAAAAACTACAGCATCAATAGAGCCCAGCATGAAGCCTAATTGTTTGTGTTGACAAAATTTGCTTTCCATGCACTATATCAGTGATTCCCAAATATGACTCTGATCAGAATTATTTGGAGAGATCATAAAAATATTCCATATGTCTGAGAGGGTTCAAGTAATCTGCATTTTATTTAGAACCAATCAAGTAATTTATGCAGTCTGGTTTTGAAATGACTGTATGCTTTACATCAGTTTACAATTAGAGATTTGGTGCACCTCAGCCTTTGAATATTCTCTTTATCTGTCTTTGGTGAGTTTTCATCCAAAGATAGTGTTGCTTGTTTGAGACAAAAATGCCATGATGTAGAAACTGCTCCACTGGCTTTGCATAGCTGTTCTTACACTTCCTTAGTTTATTGTGCTCCAAATAAAATCACAAACCATTTTATTTTTCAGAAAAATCACTGCTCATTTTAGCTTAAAAATTCTTTAAAGTCCTAGGCACTTTCTTCTATGAGTCCCATAAAAATCCCCATGTGGTTAATCTATGTTTGCCACCCCTACCCCTCATCTTTCTCTGCTTTAGTCTGCACCCTGTGAACTTGACCTGAACAAGCTGCATCACTGAGGCTGCCATGCTCTCTGGCACCAGAAACCAAAGAGAAGGAGAGAAATGAGAGGTTGTGGCATTTTTCCCTTGCTGTCTCTTGTTAGTTAGTTCTAGGGGCAGCTGTGTTTCTTTAGGTACATAGCCCTAGCTGGCAGTCTTTCATCCATGTCTCTGGGTCTAATTTACTATGATAATATTGACCACTTCATTTCTGCCTTCAGGCCTAGCGTTGGTAAGAACTTCCAATAATTGCTAATCCCTGGAACCCCAAACATCTCTTCTTGTTTCCTAACTGATTCTTTCCACAACTGTAAAACAAAAACAAAAACAAAACAAAACAAAACAAAAAAACAGAAAAAAAAAAAACCCCAAAACGCTTCACTGATTTCTTTTGAACTGAACACTTTGAAGGGTGCTATATATTTCCTAGTGAAAACCCTACTAATACAGTCCCTGGTGGCTTCCCATTGCATTTAGAATAAACTATTGATACAAATGCTGATCTTGTCCCTGAAATCCCTACATGTCTGGCGCCTCCCCATCCCTCCCACCTGTTCTTATTGTATTCTCCGCATCACCATCTGCCCCTTCTTCCTGTTTCTTTAACCTGCCAAGTTTAACAGTACCTTAATACTTTTCTCTGCACTATGTCTGCAAGGGTAATTTTCCTTCAGATCATTAAATGTCTGCATCCATCTGGTCTTTAAAAGCACAATTGCCAAGTTATCTGCTAAATGAAATCTTCTTGATCACCTTACCCTGTTGGGGAAACAAAAGAACCAAGGAAAAATTAGTTGGAAGGTTTTAAGAGCAAACTTAATTGACCCCGCTGTTTTAAAAAGGGCTAGTCCAATCTACAGACTTTTCTTTATCTTACCAATGTGCACACCCTTGATGAAGGTAGGCTGTGAAGTTTCAAAATTTTAAAATAGGCAGAAGTTTTCTGCAAACTCCATTTCAAAAATAAAATTAAACAAATAGTATTTAACCTTTTATGACTTCAACAATAATATTTCAATGGTGCAGGTTTATTTGCATAATCTACATATGTATATTCTGAACTTTATCTTCCCATTCACACTGCACACAGCATCTGCCTGCAGTGTGAATGTGTCCACAAGGCTGGATCTTAATGATTCATTTAGCCAGCCCCTTAGCATACACAAGGGTGTCCTGTCTTGTTTGTGGTATTTCCATCAAAATGTGTAAACATTTGCTTGATTTAATAACAATAGGAAAGGTGTGAGAAAAGACAAAGTGTCTAGGAAAAAACCCATCAACCCACCATTATGATTTATACGGCACAATGTGAAACGCCTTTGCAGTACGTTTGTATAAAAAAGTCTATAAAAATGAACGTCTGGGTGGAATTCATTATAGAATGGGATTTGCATGAAAGGTGAGTTTTCTGCTAAACAAAGACACACTGAAAAAGCTTTAGAAAGTTTGTTAACATTGGAGACTGGCAAGTCAATTTCTGTGACTGACGAAAGTCCTACCATCTCAACTAGATAAAGACTGATGCCCTGTTTAGTACCTGATACAGGTACTTAGTTCAGTACCTGGCATAACTTTGAGGCTTTGTCATAGGCAGTAATCACCATCCTCCAGAGACAAGGCACTAATCTAATTATCCACAAGTCAAAATGTACCAATACCTTGGAAAACACTGAAGAACAGAAGACTCCATGTTTAGGTAGTACACTAATAAATTGTAACATGCTGAAAGCCTGAACTGATGATGTTTGTATTTGTTTATTGAACTACAGATTTTCTTATTTATTTAGACTGTAGGAAAGAGCCAGCACCTACACGTTGGACTTTTCCTCTCTGCTTCAACCCTTTCTTGCCATCAGAGACAGAACCAAATTTAAGACAAAATTAAGAAAGGCTGTTTATTCATCGATTTGTGGCAAAAGAACCCATTTACTGTCACTTTTGTTTCAGCAATATCTCAAAAATATCTGAAAGCAAAGTTAATTTTATAAGGTAAAAAGGGGAAACACTAACGGGCAAGCATTCTACTAAGTTGGTATTTTAGGAGACTCTCTAATTGGTCTGCAGGTACATTTGGCAGTCGGGTGGCTACAAAGGGTCAAGAAAGTTGTTTGGAAACAATTTGAAAGAGGAAGTTTTATTAAATATTAGGGGCAGAAGATTCTGTGTGACCAGCCATTTCCTGGAACAAGCAAAGTTGATGGAAGCCTTTCTGTTGTTACGCTGCCACAATAGTACTTCTGGGGAGTGGCAGCTATGGCCCGAAGTTTCTCATTGTTCCTATATGTGATTTTTTGCAAGGCATGAGACCTTTCACTTGAACTTTCCCTTCAATGATCTGACTACATTTTGTGAGCTCCCTCTTAGCATTTCGAGGCTGTGGTTAAATGCACTGTCAACTCAAATGACAACCAGGTTTTCAAACTACCATTTCACAAGGTGGAAGCCTGAGCTTTAGCAAGTGGCTTAATTTCACATTGCTGGGGAAAAGGGAGGCTAGATCTGAATCTAAGTCTCTTGCTCCAAAACCCAAACGCCTCCCCTGCTGCTGGGTTTTGTCTTTTTCCCAAATCAAAGGAAAGTAATAGATGGGAAACTTTTGAGCCAGAAAATTACATCCTTACATTTCAGTGAAAGAGTCGGTGGCCCAGAAGCAAAAATGGACTTCCTGAAGAGCATAAAGCTAATTAATGACAGATAACAGAGCTAATAATGGGGAAGATTAACACTGGATTCCCAGACTCCCAGACTCATCTACTGCAGCTTCTTCTGTTACAAGCTGAGTGATTCTTGGGGGATTGTGGATGAAGTGGTCATATGTCACAATATATTGCTCTGACTTTGCTGGCCAGAAGCACGGTGCAAGAGGGTTATAATAATAACCTACCTCATCAGGTTATTATTATAAGGATTAAATTAAAAATTAATATAGGTAAATCTCGAGCACAATATCTGGGACCACACTGGGAGCTGGCAAGGCACTGGCTATGGGACAAGCAGGACAGCAACACAGAAATGCTCCTGGTTTGTACTTCCCGCATCAGCTGCCTTAATTCCTCTGTGGAAGTGTCTCATTAGTGCCTCATTTTGATTTAAGACAGACATGGATACCTTCCAGTAAATCTCTTCTTACCCATAGCCCAGTGCCTCTGTGCAGCTTTGTTTGGATATGCATAGCACCTGGATAAAATCAGAAACTGTAAGATAGTACAGGTAATTTAGGTCCTGGAGGAAATGCCCCTTTGGGTTTCTGCTTAGAAATGCAAAGCCAGTGGGTTTCTGAGCAAGAGATACTGCTGGCTTAGCCTCTGAGCCAGGTTTACCAGAGGTCAATGATCCTATTTATTTAAATCAATATGCATTGATTTGCAGCTGATGTCTTTTTTGTCTTTATATATTATGTCCTCCTAGAAGGGTACCTTTGTTTTTTTGCTTAAATTCACTGGTTTACTCCAAAAGGGCATACGCTCCTTTCAAATATATGCTGAAGGCAGGAAAAGTGCTGATTTAACTCTCAGAGCAATTCACATGTAATATTAAGTCAGGGGCTTCATTTCTGTAGTCACCTTTCTAATTTAATGCATGTCAACATGCAAACACCCTAACAAACCTTAAGGATTATCCTCTGTGTTACTGAAGGTCTTTGGAGTCTGAATTTATTCGACTCCTTCCAATACCCTTCAACACAGACACAGACACACAGCTTCTGATACTATAGGATACAAAAGAGCCACCAGTGAAGGTCTTAACAAAGGTGAACATCTCTTAACTGCTGCTGCTCTGACCCTCTAAACTGACTGAGCCCTTTTTCAGCAGGCTTTCCCTGGTCAGCCAGAGGACAGCAGGTTAAGGTATCGGCAATGACTCCTTGTGTGTCATGTATATTTACATTTATTATATGAATATTATATGGATATGTAGATTATGCAGATTAATTTTACATGATATAAATATATACAATGTATAAATTATATGCATTTACAGTGTACTTTTATATACATAACAATGCCTTCAAAGACCTCCTGATGTGGGAAAAGTTCACATAGTTTGGGGAAGAATTACCACCTGTCCAAAAATTTTATAATCCGCCTTTATATTTTTGCAATTTTGGAAATACAACGGTCTTCAGCAGAAACCCAGGCTTTGCTTTTAGGAAGTGGCATGCTACAGTGGAAAGTACACAGCCGTGTCCAGGTGTTAAGCCTCAATTCTGTGCTTTGTTGGCTGCATTGCCTTGAGCATGTTACTTAAACTTCCTGACCCGCAACTTCCTCAGTAGGAATAGGGGGCTAAAATTCACATTTCGAGAGATTATTGTGAAGATGAGATGCCTCTTGAGCCTCTAACATGATGTCTAGATTTCAGCAAAGATTCAGAAAATGACTTTCCCTTACTGCAACGGTAACAGGAGAACCTCTTGGGCTGCAAAGAGTGGAAAGGGGCCACTGAGGGTTCTGTCCCTGGCACAAGCTCAGAGAGGCCCTTGAGTTTTTTGCTTAGCAGGCCCCGTGCCCCCTGCTCACAGCCAGGAGGAGAGCAGGGAAAAAGAGATGGGAATGTGCTTTGGAAGTCAATGTGCTCTATAAATCCCAGGTATTATTCTTAGATAGCTAAACTGTTGATGGTCCACTCAAGTTTCCAAAATCCTTAAACTTGCAGGATTTCATAGCACTGGATACTTATTAATACACTGAGGGATTCTTCTTTTCCTAATCTTTCCTCTGCCTCAGGCTACCACTACTTCTACCTTTCCTCAGCACTTGGGAGTGATTCTTTCCTGAACCTCAAGCAGGGTTCATTTCTACTTCCTAGGCAACAAGAGATGAAATGGAGAAGTGATAGAGAAGCTTCCCCACTAATCCTCTATCATCTTTCTTTAAAGGTGGGGGGACTCAGACATCTAAGCTTCTCTTCCTGTCTCTGCCTTTGCCCTGTCAGTCCCCTAGGGTGGCTGCCCCTCTGTTTGTTCCTCAGCTGAATGGCTAGCACCTAGTGACAGTTCAGAGCCCACTTAGCTGTGACATGTCTCAGGAAGGTTTCAGAAACCTCTATGACCTGACACTTTCTGGCTGGATTTAATTCCTGCCCTGTGTCATCTCCTCACCATTTCTTTGTCTTACCCTCTAAAAGATGAGCTGCTTTGATGACATAGACACTGGCTCTGGTCCCTGACATCTCAAGATCAGGTGTATGGCTGGTGCTCAGCAAACATCTGTTGTATTAACTGAGTCAGTTCCTTCTGGCAGAAGCAGAAATGTATCCAGACTGCATGCACTGCAGTAGAGGTTCTGTCAGTTCTCTTCACTCTGTTATTTCCAAAGTACATGAAATAAACAGGGCTCTTAATACCTTTTGAATATATGGATGAAAATACAAAGCCAGAATTTCATCAGAAGCACATTTAAAAAAAATATTTAACAGCTTTACTGGTATACTGTTCATATACTATATAAGTCATCCATTTAAACAGTATAATGCATTGTTTTTATAGTATATTCACAAATATATGCAACCATCATCACCTCAGTCAATTTCAGAATATTTTCATCACCTCTAAAATACATCCTGTAACCTTTAGCTATCACCACCTTCCCCCATCTTCCTCCTCCAGCCATAAGCACCACTAATCTACTTTGTCTCTATAAATTTATCCGCTCAAAACATTTCATATGAATGGAATAATAAAATATGTGTGCTTTTGTGACTGGTTGCTTTCACTTAGTATAATGTCTTCAAAGTTCATCTAGGTAGCATGTGTCAGTACGTCATTCTTTTATGGCTGGATAATATTCCATTGTATAGATATGCCACATTTTATTTTATCAATTCATCAGTTGATAGACACTTGGGCTGCTAAAAATAACCATTTACAAGTTTTTGTGTGAAGGTACACTTTAACTTTTCTTGAATTTATACCTAGGACTGGAATTGCTGGGTCATATTGTAAATTTTAGGTTTAATTGTTTGAGGAACTATTAGACTGTTTCAAAGCAGCTGCAACATTTAATATTCCATCAGCAGTGCATAAGGGTTCAGATTTCTTCACATCCTCACCAACACTCATTATAGACTTTTTGATGACAGCCTTCCTAGTGGGTATGAAATGGCATCTCATTGTGGTTTTGATCTACATTTCTATGATCACTAACAATGTCAAACATCTTATGTAATTATTAGCTGTTCATATATTTTGGAGATTTGTATATGTTAGAGAAATGTCAATTCAGATACTCTGTCCATTTGTAATTGTCTTTTTTTAATTCTTAATTATTTTTGTAAACATTATCTATATATTTTTGGAAATGAATCCTTTATCAGAATATGATTTGCAAATACTTTCCTCCATTTTCTGTTTGTCTTTTTATTTTCTTGACAGACAGCTTTGAAGCATGTGTTTCTTGTATAGATAGGTCCAATTTATTTATATTTTCTTTTGTTGCATGTGATTTTGGTATCATATTGAAGAATCCTTTCCCAAATACAAAGTCATGAAGATATACTCCTATGTCTTTAAGAATTTTATAGTTTTAGCTCATACATTTAGGTCTGACTCATTTTTGTAATTTTTGTATATGATGTGTGGTAAAAGTATAACTTCATTCTTCTGCATGTGGTTACCAATTGTCCCTTTTCCCCAACATTCTGTTGAAGATATTATTCTTTCCCCATTGGATGGTCTTGGCATCCTTATCAAAAGTTGTTTGACAATAGATGAATGGTTTTATTTCTGGACTCTCAATTCTATTTATCTATGTGTCTATTCTGTGCCAGTTCTACACTTTTTTTTTTATTACCATTGTTTTTAGGTAAGTTTTGAAATCAGGAAGTATGAGCCCACCTACTTTCTTCTTAATTTTCAAGAATATTTGAACTATATTGAGTCCCATGCATTTTATATTAATTTTAAAATCAGCTTGTTAATCTCTATAGAGAGGTCAGCTGAGATTCTGATGGGGATTGTGCTGAGTCTTTCAATAAGTTAGGTGAGTATAGTCGTTATAACTATTAAGTCTTCTGATCCATGAACATAGGATAATTTTTCCAATTATCGAGATCTGTACAATTTCTTTCAACAATGTTTTATAGTTCTCAGATTATAAATTGTGTGCTTCTACGTACAGATGGCAAACAGGCATGTGAAAAGATGCTCAACATTGCTAATTGTTAGAGAAATGCAAATTGAAACTACGATGAGGTATCTCCTCACACTGGTCAGAATGGCCATCATAAAAAAGTCCACAAATAATAAATACTGGAGAGGGTGTGGAGAAAAGGGTACCGCCCCTTACACTGTTGATGGGAATGTAAATCGGTGCAGCTACAATGCAGAACAGTATGAAGGTTCCTTAAAAAAACTAAAACTAGAACTACCATATGACCCAGCAATCCCACTCCTGGGCACACATCTGGGAAAGATGAAAACTCTAATTCAGAAAGGTACATGCACCTCAACGTTCATAGCAGCACTATTTACAATAGCCAAGACATGGAAGCAATCTAAGTGTCCATTAACAGAGAAATGGATAAAGAATAAAATAATGCCATTTGCATCAACCTGGAAGGACCTAGAGATTATCATACTAAGTGAAGTAAGTCAGACAGAGAAAGACAAATATCATATGATATCACTTATATGTGGAATCTAAAATAATGATACAAATAAACTTATTTACAAAACAGGAATAGACTCACAGACATAGAAGACAACGTGGTTATGGGGGAGGGAGATGAATTAGGAGTTTGGGACTTACATTTACACACTACTATATATAAAATAGGTAAACAACTCAGTATCTTGTAATAACCTATAATGGAAAAGAATCTTAAAAAGAATGTATTTATGTGTGTGTATATATATATATGAATATATATAACTGAATCACTTTGCTGTATACCTGAAACTAACACAACATTGTAAATTAATTATACTTCAATTAAAAAGAAATTTGGAAAAAATATCCAATGCTTGGGAATTGCAGCAATAACAAATTTCTAAGTAAGTTTCTTACTTAAATGCTTGTGTTTATCTTATTGCAGACCCATAACAAAAGGTAATGGAACAGTGCTGATCTTTAGACCACACCATGACAATCACTTCTCTAATCTTTCTTGAAGCTCACCAGATATCACACCCTTTAGGAGCTCTGAGAGGTAGGTGTGTGTGAAGTAGATTACTAGGCCATTTATTTTTTTAAAAAAAGTTTTCTGAATGAAATATATTGTTTTGTATAATTTTGGACCAAAATCTTCTCTTATAAGACAGGAGGTACAGAACATGTGCCTAGAATAAAAAAGAAAAAGTGTCTAATGAATGAATAAAATTTGCATTGCTTTTTATTAAAACTTTGCAATTGTCAAGCGTTCAGAAATGCAACCTATATCTTACCCATATCTTCCAACATTTTAAAACAAACGCAAAAAAACGCATCGTATAAATTAGAATACAGGCAGTGTGCACACACACACTTGCATCAAAATGACAGTGGGGAAGAGCTCCTAGTGGTCTTTGGTGGAAAACAATTCAGAGTTCTAATTGCTTCCCCTCAGCCCAGAATGATTAAGTGATTGGCAAATGAATACAATGTTGACCATCTCACCTGCCCTTCTCTTCAATCCATTTACCATATAATTGAGGCCCTTCCCTTTACAGAAACTGCTTCAGTTTCCTTTTACTAACTAGATTCTATTGAAAATATCTGCAATAACTGGTCCAGGATAAGAATAGCAGTTCTTATAACCAACAGAAAGGAGAAAATAAACCATGAAAAAAAAAAAAAAGAGATAAGGAAATTTTATTCATCTACATTTGACCTTTTTATTATTACCTGAGAAAACAATGTTTCTAATCTCTTTGCAGCTGTTTCAAACCCTTATCCTTTATTATTTAAATCCAGTTAGATATAAAATTGTTTCTGGGTTTTATATACACACACACACACTCTTCAGGAAGTTTGAAGAGAACAACAGAGATTTTTGTATCAATCCATTTGTTTCTCTGTGGGATTTCTTGTATCCATTTGACTTTTCAACCTTCCTTACTTTTGAAAACAAAACTTTGTAAATTTCCATCTGAGAAGAAAAGGGCCAAATAGCTTAGCCCTCACATCTTCAATTATTAATTTCCGACTTCACAGCTATTGAATAATCATATGGGACAATTAAAACAAAATACCAACTGTTAGATGAGGGAAGTTCCAATAAAGTTAATACTGATAATTTCTGGAAAATAGAAAGCATATTTAGCCTTTATTAATCAGCCTATTGTATTAATAAAGGTCATAGAGTTACTGGGAAAGCCCTAGAAGTTAATGAATAATTCCAGAATTGTTTTCAAACTTCTTATTAGTATAATAGTCCCTTCAAACTTGTGTTGATCTTTATATAACTCGGCCAGTCTCACCTTTTAGTACAAACTGAAAAAACTTAATGGATATTCATTCAATTTTTTCAAATATTTTTATTTTTTAAATTTTATTGGAGTATAGTTGCTTTACAATGTTGTGTTAGTTTCTACTGTACAGCAAAGTGAATCAGCTATATGTATACATATATCCCCTCTTTTCTGGATTTCCTTCCCATTTAGGTCACCACAGCACATTGAGTAGAGTTCCCTGTGCTATACAGTAGGTTCTCATTAGTTATCTATTTTATACATAGTATCAATAGTGTGTATGTGTCAATCCCCATCTCCCAATTCATCCCACCCACCTTCCTCTTTGGCATCCCTAAGTTTGTTCTCTACACCTGTGCTTCTATTTCTGCTTTGCAATAATATTATCTATAACATATTTTTAGATTCCACATATATGCATTAATATACGATATTTGTTTTTCTCCTTCTGACTTACTTTACTCTGTATTACAGTCTCTAGGTCCATCCATGTCTCTACAAATGACCCAGTTTCATTTTATAAAACATACACTTACAGCAGAACATATACTCAAGAATGAGCTTTCTTTATTCATGGAGTTCATCTTCTTGACTGAGAAGCAAAGAAAAGATACCTGATTATGAGAAAACCAAAAATAGTGTGAGCCAAGACCAAATTCAAATGGATGCAGGAGGAAAATTAGTGTCACACAGGTCAAACTTTGATCAAGAGCTGCTTGGAGCAGGACGTGGAAGGAGAATAGAGGCTCACAGGATGAGGATGAAAGGAGTGTTTATAATTCATTCACACTTGTGAAAACCTGTTATCTAAAACATTATTGTAACTAAAAGTGGGGTATTGACATCTATATTATTGCAGAATTGTCTATTTTTCCAATTCTGTCTGTTTTTGTTTCATGTCTTTAGGGGATTTCTTGTTAGGTACATATTTATATTGTTATATCTTCTTCAAAAAATGACATTTATCATGATAAGTATTATCCTCCATCTCTAATAATAAGTTTTGCCTTAAGTTCTATTTTTTTCTCATATCAGTACAGCCATTCCACCTCTTTTTTGGTTACTGTTTACCTAGGATATCTATTTTCACTCTTTTTTACTTTCAATTTATTTGTATTTCAATCTAGAGTGTGTTACTTGTAGGCAACAATTTGTTTTGATCAAGTTTTGTTTTCTTTTTAATCCATTCTTCCAGTCTCTGTCTTTTAATTGGAATGATTAATGTATTTACATTTAATGTAATTAACAATAAAGCAGGAGTTACATCTGCTATTGGCTAGCTATTTGTTAACTGTATGTTTTATGCTGTTTGTTGTTGTTGTCGTCTTTCCTCTGTTCTTTCACTGTTGTCTTCTTTTGTGTTTAATAATATTGCATCATATTAATTACTTTGCCATTCTTTTACTTTTTCCCTTATTGTTGTTTAATAATTTTCTTAATGGTTTCCCTGGGGTTTACAATTAACATCCTAATTTATAGTAATCTAGTTTGCATAAATACTAACATAATTTCAGAAGAATACACATACTTTCCTCCTATATAGCTATAGTTCTTCCACCTTTTTTGGTGCTTATTGTCAACACACATCATTATCCATGGATTCTATATTTCCACATTTCCCTACATGCTAAAATACATTTGTAACTCTAAAAGCAATACTAGTGAAACTTTTGTGGTGATTTGAGGACAGGTACATGATAGCAAAAAGAACTGAGTTACCCAGCATGTACGTTCACGTCTGAGGTCAAACACGGCAATGCTCTGCCTTGTTGTTTCAGCTCTCATACAAAGATGACCAAAGGGTCGAAGTGGCATGGAGAAGTGTGGTGCACTGCAAGAATTTCTCCCTCTAGAGCCAGTTGGATGGGGTTTGAATCTAAACTCTGGCACCTGTTAGTGGGGAGGCCTCCAGCAAGTCACTTAACACATCTGAATCTCATTTTCTCCTTTGTGAAATAAAGAAAACAGAATCCACCAAGATGAGTTGTTTTTAGGATTTAATATTATAATCCATGAGATTGATTACATATATATAAATATACTATCTATATCTATATCTGTGTCTATATCTGTATCTATGACTTTCCCAAGGAACAATGGTTTGGTATTCACTAATTCAGTGTTTTGTAGAACATATCTATGATGAATGATGAGAATTGACTGTGTATCTCTATACATCGCATAATTTTTCAGCCATGTTTCTCCAGAGAAACAGAACCGACAGGACATGCTTATTGTAAGGAATTTCTTCACACGATTGTGGGAACAAACAAGTGAGAAATCCATAGAGCAGGCCATTAGGCTGGAAAATCAAAAGGACTTGATCTCCCTTCCTGAGTCTGAAATCTGTAGGCACAGACTGGCAGGCTGCAGACAGAGGTGGGATTTCAATGTTACAGTCTTGAAGCATACTTTCTTTTACTATGGGAAATGTCAGATTTTGTTCTTAAGGCTTTCAACTGATCAGATGAGGTCCATTCACATTATAGAAGAAAATAACCCTTACTTATGTTCAATTGACTATAGATGAAAATAATGTATACAAAGTCCTTCACGGTAACATCAGTGTTTGATCAAACAATGGGCACTGTAGCCTAGTAGGCACATAAAATTTAATCACCATGATTTAGAATTATCACTTACTAGTTTTCTTTTTAATCAGATAGGTTTTTTTAAAAAGTTGCAAGTAAAAATGCATTCACACGTTATATGTTTATGTATGCAGTTACCTTTTCCAGTTACCTTTATTTCTTCATGTCGTTTTAAGTACTGTCTACTGTTTTTTTATTTCTTCCTCTGAAGGACTCCCTTTATTATTTCTTGT
Organism: Orcinus orca; assembly: GCF_937001465.1. Lineage (NCBI taxonomy): Eukaryota > Metazoa > Chordata > Mammalia > Artiodactyla > Delphinidae > Orcinus > Orcinus orca. Next base: position 13,173,206 of record NC_064565.1, on the reverse strand, counting down.
AAGGAAGATTTGCTACTGGCAAATTTTCTGCTTTTCTTTTTTTTTTTGATCTAGAAATGCTTGAATTTCTCTATTGTTTTCAAAGGAGAGTTTTGATGGATCTAGAAGTTTTTGTTAGCATTCTTTTTCCTTTAGAACTTTGACTATATCATCTCACTACCTTTTGGCATCCTTCTGTTTCTGATGCAAAATCAGCTGTTAATCTGAGCGAAGATCCCTCATATGTGAATAGCCACTTCTCTCTTGTTGCTTTAAAGATTCTCTTTGTTTTGCAGCAGTTTCATTATTGCTTGTCTAGGCATGACTTTCTTATCCCTACTTTGAGTGCATTGTGCTTCTCAGATGTGTAGATTAGTCTTTTGATCAAATTTGGAAAGTTTTCTACATTATCTCTTCAATCTCTTTCTGCCTCCGCTTCTCCTCTCTGTCTAGGACTCCAATTATGTGCATGTTGATACCCTTGACGGTCCCATAGATTTCTGAGGTTCTAACCACTTTTCTTTTCTTTCTGTTCCTTAGGCTGGATAATCTCAATTGACCTGTTTTCAAGTTTGCTGATTCCTTTTCCAGTCTTCTTAAATCTGCTACTGAAATCCTCTAGTAAATTTTTCATTTCAGTTATTTTAATTTTCAGCTTCAGCATTTCTCTTTGATTTGTTTCTAAAATTTCTACCTTTTCATTGTATGCTCTATTTGATTAGATATCAGTTATGCTTTCCTTTTATTCTTTTAACATAGTTTCCTTTACTTCTTAGAACATATGTAAAATGGCTGATTTAAAATCTTTCTCTTAATTTGTACTCATCTTAATCTTTCCATAAATTTTCCAATGTCTGGACTTCCTAAGGGGTAGTTCCCATTGATAGTTTTTACCCCCCTGCATAGAACAAACAAGTCACTCATTTAAAATGTACAATTCAATATTCTTTGTTTATTTGTTTGTTTGTTTTAATATAAGCCATACTTTCTTGTTTTTGTCTAACTTTGTTTTTTTCTGAATTAGTTTATTTTAAATTATATGTTGTAATTATAATTATATGTAATTATATGTTGTAACTTTGGAAATAAAATTCTCTTCCCTACTCAGGGTTTGTTGTTGTTTCTATTTATTGTGGTGTGTTTGTTTAGTAACTTTTCTGAACTAATTCTGCAAAGTCTGTATTCTTTGAAATGTATGTATAATGAAGTCTCTCTCTGGATATCTTAGTGTCACCTAATGATTAGATGAAAATTTCTTTAACTGCCTGGAACTAGCAAGTCTCCCAGTTTCTGTCAATAGGCTCTGTGTGTGTCAGGGCACCCCTTAAACACTAGGCCAGGCAGTTAATTCTGCCTTTATTTCCTCTTGTGCAGGTCCTCAAGTTTAGCAACGAGAGGTTAGAACATCCTTATGACTCTTCTGACCCCGTGCATAGCCCTGGGCAAGTGCAGAGCCCCACACATGCATGTGGCCTTATATAATCCCAGGAACATGTCAGACATTTTTACAGCCTCCTATGAATATCTCATTCCCAAGTTTTTCCTTTAAAGGCTTCTGGGTAGCTATTATTTGTTCAAAATATAATCTGCTGCCTCAGGCAGCTGTAATGTTAAACAACTGCTATTTCTTTTTTAAACAAATGCCCCAGGGAAGAGGCTATTCACTTTGAGGGAGCTCCAAGTTAAGACAAATGAGTAGGAAACAGCCAGAGAAGGCAATCTTAACAATTCCTGGAAATGGGGCTTTGAAGGAGCACCAATTCCATTTGGCCTCCTCCAGTATCCATCTTGCAGGTTTGGCCATGATTGTTGGCTGCTCATTTTTAAGGCTAACATGGAGCTGGAGATGTGGAATGAAAAAAGCACAAGTTAAAAAGCCCCGCAGCTCATAGTTATTCTTGAGGTTCAGTCACTTTTCTTGAATAAGTACTCCCTGGATTGCTGCAAGCCTTTAGTTAATTTCCAGACTCCTTAAAATTATTCTGACAAATTTTCCAGGTTTTTTTTTTGTTGTTGTTGTTGTTTATTATGAAGCAGGTTTTTGCATTTTTGGAGGTTCTTAGTTTGGCACTTTCACTGACCACCATCCTCCCACAAATGTTTGTATTTTTAAGAAAGTATTTACAGATTTCACAAAATACTGAACAGGGGTGTCTGACACTCCATTAACTGATTTCTCTAATAATTCATTATTTCAGTATTTTCAATAATGAAATAATTCATTATTTCAGTATTTTCAATAAAATTCAATATTCAGTATTTCAGTTAACTGTTTACAGATTTCACAATATACTGAACAGGGGTGTCTGACACTCCATTAACTGATTTCTCCAATAATTCATTCACCCTTCCTTGATATCCACACCTAATGCTGCGCTCCAGCCATAACAAGCCACTTGCAGTTTTTCTGATATGCTGCAACCAAGCTTTAGCTTTGTAACTCTGAACAACTTACTCTCTGTTCACATATCCTGTTCTCCCTCCTACCATTTACCAGAAGAATTTCTACTAATCCATTAGAATTCTTATCAGGTATCATCTCTTTTGTAATTAACCCTTTTCACCCAGACAGGTTTGGGAGTTTCTCACATACTGCTGTAGCACCCTGTGTACCTCTATTACAGCAGTTGTCAAATGCTACCATATTTATTTTTCTCCCTAAGTATAAAGGACATTCACCAAAAGATATTTGTTGAGCAAGAGGACAGCACAATTCCAACTTAGTACATACAAAGTTAAACATGTATGACTACATACATACAAGAAAAACATAGAAAAAATTTTTGCCTAAATGCCAAGTTGTTATCTCTGAATGGTGATTGCATTTCTTCTGCTTGATAATTTTCTGTATCTTCTAAGTGTGAACCCATAGATTTTCATATTTGACATTTTTTTTTAAGAGATAATTTGGAGGACCTGGAATCCAACCTTGGAATATTTATATGTGTCTGCAATAGATTGAGCTGCATCTGGAGGATCCTGCTGGCAGGGGAGACAAATCAAGATCCACAGTGGGCCCTTTCACATGACAGAATGTGGCTACACAGGAAGTCTGACTTACTCTTGCTTAACAGGCCAGAATCCTCTGGCAGCCACTGGAGCAACCTTAGGCCATAGCAAAAACATTTCTCTAAGCAGTTCTGCCAGCACAACAGAGGTACTTATTGTGAAAATTCCCTACCACTACCTTTATGGCTGAATCCAAATACCATGATTTTTCATACCTGCTGTCTACCATGGCAAATGACTCTGGTGACACTTCTATGACACTGTCTTGTTCATGACGCTTAACATCATAAAAAACTGACTGGTGACTACATGGCATGCACTTAACACCACTGCCCATCTAGCAAAGAGAGAACAATGATATTTGTCCCATCTTCAGAATCTCAATCAAACCCTAACTACTCTTGCTTTACACACTATTTAATCAAGTTTCTAAATATAAGGATACTTAGTAAAATATATTTTGGAAAGGAGGGAGAGGTTTAGGCATTTTAGAGTTAAATGATAGACATCTTTAGTCTTGAATATTTGGGGGTAATATATGACCCTATGTCCTTTTTGTAACCTGCAAATGCCTGCATGTCTGCAGGCATCAAGTAGCATTTTCTCTGCCATTCCTTTCTGATATGGCAAGGAAGTACACTTAAAATTTCGTCTAGATTTTTGTGGTTCTAATTCCTTATTCTCTCTGAGTCTTTGATGTCCAAATCTTCCTTCAGTTCAGATTGAATTACGACCATTAAATTCTGTTAAATTCTACCACCTCCAAGCTATGACTCCAGCTTCATATTTCCAACATTTATACCTTATTTCTGATTCTTATTGACCAACTCTTCAACATGGAGGTTTCCCAAGGACTTTCTGCTTTGAGCTCAATCCAAATACACCGATGAGCACTCTTGAGGTCTCCCTTGTCCTCCTGGTCTACATTTTGAGAACTTGCCACGCTCTTCCTCTGAGGCAGGCTCCCTGAAACACTCCCAGACCCCACCTGTCTGGGAGCAGATAAAGAAGCTCAGCTATCAAGCTAGGGTGTCCTGACCGTGTTTTCTGCTTTCTGAAGGTTGCCATTTCCAGGACTTATGATCTTGAGCACTTCTAATATGAAAAATCCCAACTGTGTCCTATGATGAAAAAAAGCAAAAACAAACTAAAAAGAAAAATGAAAACAACCCCCTCCTCATAATAATTCAATAAGTGACCCCTTCAAGGATCTTATGGTCTAGTGGTGGTGGTGGGGAAGACAGGTGCAAAATCACTACTCAAGACAGTAAGCAGACAGCATAAAACAATTACCAAAGCAGAATGGTTAGGGACAGAAAAGCACAAATCTTGTCTAGAACGTTCACTTAGGTGGAACTGTTGAATTGTGGTCGGTCACTGTTGCACAAAACTTCTCCATTGTTCTCCCAGAACCAGAATTGGGTCCATCCTCCCTCATGGTTCTGCTGAAGGTACAGCTGCCTCTGGTCCTACCTCCCTCTGTATTTTCATCTCTCCTCTATTGCCCTTCTCAGATCTCATTCTCAATGCACCTGAGCCAATACCCTTCACCAAGTGTTCTCTCTAAACATATGATCCTTTGTGTCCAGAATGCTCTTCCCTGGCCCTTTTTGCTCCCTGTTCTTCCAAACTCAGCTCAGGCATAACCTGCAGACAGGAAGCTTTCCTGAGCAGTCCAGCCAGATGTGTCAAACTCTCTCCTTTATGCTCCTGATACTCCCTTTCTCTGTCCATGCTGCTAATTTGATCACTGATATTACAATTGCTATTTATGTCTCTGTCTCCAACAACAGAATGGGATCTCCTTGAGGATATTCCCGTGTTTCCCCTACTATCCCTCAACAGAGACTAATTAAATGCCAAACTAAGACTCCTTTTTATGTATTGTGGCAATGCAGACACACACACACAAACACACACACACACACACACATATTTTAATTATCAGTGCCAGGCTGGGCTGAAGGATTTACAGTTAACTAGAAATGCCCCCCAAAAAGCTCTCACACAAGAGATTTTCTTTCCCCTGGAAGAGCAGTTTCACCTCTATCTCAGTTTCAGTTTTAAAGCCACTAGCCCTTCTTTTCCTTCCTGCAAATTGCCAGTCTTGAAAGAATGCTGAGAATGACACCAAGCATAAATGAACGATGCCTGTGCAGAAGAGTCACTGTCGTTTAAAATGCACCTCAAATGGCAGGGTTGTGATGGATTCACTACTTCTGCTTGTCCTTGAGAACCAGAAGGGGCACCCATGTTGGGTAATAATTGCTCTGCCTTGCTTGAAGGCATAGCACTTGCCTTATAGGACATTGATTCATTTGGATATTGTGTCTATTCCCGTCCCAGGGCATTCCCCACTCTTGAAATTAACACAGAACAGGAAGAGATAAATGTGTAAAGTCTGGGGCTTTGGGGAGCCCTGAGGCTGATATTGATGAGGCAGTAGCTGTGGAAGTTGCTTCCTGTGGCTCTTCTCCATCACAGCAAAGGCAGACTGAGTCCCAGACTAGGATTGAAACCACTCCCACCACCAACATATTGAAAACCATCTTTGCATCACTTCAAAGGGAAAGAGAAACATTGGGGAACTTCCAGAATTAAGAGATGGGGTCTAGAAATAAAATCAGCAAAGGAGAACGTGTCTTCTTGAGTCCTTGGGCTCAATGTCCCTTGAACATATGGAATTTTAGCCCATTTACTTTTTAACCCTGTGTAATCCTAACATCATGACTAAAACCCCTTCAAAATTCAATGAGACTGGAACCAAGATACTCTCATGTTCCTGTGCTAAACAATTCTGGGATGAAGAATATTTTTCCTGCTTCTATGCTCATCAATACAAAGATAAGGCAAAAATTGCTTAGATCCTTCCTCCAGGAAATATCTATTCCTGGAAAATACAACTGCACCTTAATTACCCTAGTTCGCTTGTTGAGGCTAACATCTTGCTAATCCATACTCGCTTTGACAACTCTCTTCACGTCCATAAATCCAAAGTTCTTAGATAACCCTGCTCAGTTTCAACCAGTTCCCAACTGTGCAAGCCCTGTCCTGAAATCACCCAGTCCAGGCTCCCAAACCTTACATGTCTATCTTTCCCTCACTTGTGTTTTGAAGATGAAAGAAGACAACAAGAGAGTGGTGTTTTCCTTCAGGGATATAAGTCTAATAGTCTTCATTCAGCTTTGGGGAGTCAAAGAGCCCACATCTGTAATAATTTCTTCCTCTCGAAACTAAAACTTTGTGTATAATTTTCTGTCTCACTTATCTCAATCCCCTGACACAGTGGAGAACAACCTACCTTCAACCTGTATACATATTGCTGTGACACACACCCTCTCCCTTCCCTTCATCCTCCCCAGACGCTGCTGCTACCTGGTGTTCTGACTCCTCTTTCCCCCCAGATGAGCTCACTGAAAGCTTGCTCAAGATGGTTGTTTGTGTCTTCTCCTCTGAGTCAATTTCACTTTACACTCCTCTCAATGGTGAAACTCACCTCTCTCTCTCTCTCTCTCTCTCTCTATATATATATATATATATATAACCATATAAAATAATTGGATTTCAATATATTGTACCTACACACAATTTATTTATACACTTCTGTGCAAAAACTAAAACAAATAAGAGGCTATAGAATATAAAGTCACAGGCAAACATATTAAATAGAATGTAGAGTGAAGAAGTTCCAGCTAAAGTTTATTCCCTTTAGGGAAAGAGTCAGGAATTGTGTTTTACAGAATCATTTCACTAGATCTTGCTGTCCTGGATATTTGGAAGCTCCTTGTTGTGCCTGCCTATGACTTGATGGGTTGATAGAAATAAATAAAATGGTCTTATTGCCTGACTTGTTCTACCTAATGATTATGGCTTCTCTACAGAAAAATCACAGCTAAGAGGAGGATAAGCCTAGGGAATGCTTGAGGCGAGGCATCTAACAGAGCAGTGAGGGCTCCTCCAGGCCTTTCCTCTCCCAGGGAAGGAAACTACCACCTTAATGACCAAGGCTAGGAAGGCATAGGGGTCAACAGTGGTTACACTTTCAGTACTGTTGTGTACTAAGCATTCTTTATTTCTGTTCAACTCAAAGACAAATCTGTATTCCTCTTGAGGTTCTCATACAGTATCTGTCACGGTACTCAGAAAGTGTTTACTGAGTAATAGTAAATTCCAAAGACTATTTTAGGATACAACTCTTGAGAGCACAAACATCAGGCTTATGTGCTTTTCTTGTACATTGTCATACATAATTAACTGCTTAATAAAATTTTCCCAATGATGGTAAATCTAAATCTAAATCTAAATCTAAATCTATATTACTATAGAAATTTTAGCCCCATGTGGCCTTTCACTTTAGCTTACATTAGGGCTCTGACATTTTATAATTGCTGGAGACAGGTTTTGCATATCAACACAAAATGTAGTTATTTGTTAATAATTTATTGGAACAAGCTTCACTCTGATATAATAAGTGAATTATTAATCAATGTTCCTAAGGAAAATAGTTCTGAACAGAAGTTGCTTTATTTCTTCTTCCCTGCTTGGGTTTTAGGTTAGCACAATATTTGCAGAAGAAACAGATGCCACAAATTGAATTTTGTACACAAGTCAGAGTGTTACTTTTCAAGATCCATCACGTTACTTCAAAATATATCAAAATTAGCACATCCAGTGACAAACTAATTTAAGGGATGTGCTCGAGCCAGGAAAAAGAGGCATTCCTGGCCTTTCGAAGAACAGACATGTTAGGCAAAGATCATTTGGACTAAGTTCTAACAACACTGGGACATTTACAGGCGAACAGCTGCTAAATTATTTTTTTAAAGAATGATGGGATCTGTCAGTGTCTCCAATTTATGAGTGCTTTATGAGTGATGTAGTGTGTAATCTGCATTGAGAGGAAAGGCCTCTTCCATCTATCCCACTCCCTGCGTCTCTAGCTCCTGGAATAGTTTCTGGTTCAGAGAAAGATCTCAGTAAATAGTATTTGTTTTAATAATAAAACAGGGTTTGATAGTTATCTTTAAAAAAAGGTAGCAGTCTGTCTAGCTGGAGAGAGAAGATCTGCACTGTTGAGAAGTTCAATGATGACCTTAACACACAATTAAGTGGAAAATGGCTTGAAGAGGCTTCCTGCTACAATCTGTTATCAATTAACATGGAATGTGTGTCTACTACAAGGCACTTTGGTTCTCACTAGAGATCCAGAATTGAGTACCACCTAGCTCTCATCCTTGGGCAGATCTTAACCTAGCAAAAAAAGAATAAAAAGTTTGAACTGATTTGCTCAGGGGAAGCTGCTGGAATGACTTGTTTTTTAAGGTTCCCAGTGCAATCAAATACTTACGTTGCTAGAAACACATCTTGGCTTTCCAGTGCCTACAAAATCAAAGCCAGACTCCTTAGCAGGAGCTATCCTGCTTAACCTTACCTGACCCCTCCCCTCCACCTGTATTTTTCACTTCCATTCCTCTGAATACCACCCTGAATTCCAAGACCATTAGCTTCTGGGCATTCACATTTCCAGTTCATGGAAACCCTGTCTCCTATAGGAAACTCAGCTTCTCTACCCTGTCACTCCACAGCAATGTATTATCCATCTATTTCTGAGTCCTTATTAGCCTTTTAGACTCTACTGAGATATGACTTCCTCTAATAACAGGCTTCTCTGACAAAAGAACTACAGATTATAGGAGTCAGTATTGATATTGTCAGCATTAAATGTATTTAACAGAGCTAAAAATGCAGAATAAAACTAGAGGTGGTAAGTTTGTGCAGATCAAATGGAAGTATAGAAACAAGAGCTTAATATACAAACACTACTATATATAAAGTAGGTAACCAGCAAGGACCTACTGTATAGCACAGGGAACTCTACTCAATATTTCATGATAACCTATATGGGAAAAGACTCTGAAAAATAATGTGTATCTGAATCCCTTTGTTATACAACTGAAACTAACACAGCAGTGTAAATCACCTATACTTCAATTTTAAAAGAAGTTAACAAAAACATACTAGAGGGCTTCCCTGGTGGTGCAGTGGTTGAGAGTCTGCCTACCGATGTAGGGGACACAGGTTTGTGTCCCGGTCTGGGAGGATCCCACATGCCGCAGAGCGGCTAGGCCTGTGAGCCATGGGCACTGAACCTGCGCATCCAGAGCCCGTGCTCCACAACGGGAGAGGCCACAGCAGTGAGAGGCCCGCGTACCACACACAAAAAAAACATACTAGAGGAACTGAGGTGATTAGAGCATTGACCGAAGAGATAGCAGTGGATGTAAAAGCAAAGGGAAATATAGAGATGTTACGGGCAAGGACTCTGCTGCTTTCTATTCGAGTTAGAATATAGAGACTAAACAAAAAAAATGTATCATTAGTCAAAGATACGGCTATTAATAGAAGAAGGAAAATTGAAAATTTGAGGCACACACAGGGTTTAAGATGGTGGTAAAACATCTAGATAAAATTGACTAGTAAGTGTTTAAAATGTGGACCTTTAGATTTAGAGAAAGCATAAAGATAGAGATGATGGTTTTGACGTTTGAAGTTCATTTCTTTGTAGCATTTCAGCAAATGTTATTTACTTGTAATGTCTATTTCCCTACCAGACTGTCAATTCCACAAACAAGGTCTATATTCTCAATTGCTATAACTCAAGCCACAGAAATAGTGTCAGGCACATAATAGTGGATTAACTGACAATGAAAACAAAAATTACTCATGAAAGGGAACCCTAGTATAGCCTATAGTGGATGGCACATATTGTTGCTTTAAACATGCTTTCTGCCTTAAAGAAGTTAGTGCCTTGAGAAAATGAGACATACATAACACACTTTAGACACATAGGCAGAAAAAATATAGGCCAGAGGTATAGATGTACAGGCAAAGGACATGGGAACTTGCTTCTGGCACTGTAAAGGGTGGGGGGGAACATATATGGAAGTGTTCTTATTTGGTCTGGTCTTTTAGTGAAGGAAATCATATGGAGGTCTTCCCAGACTCAAAAGAAGTTATAATTGTGAAGTTTATGTAGCTTTTCCTCCATGTTAGGGTAGAATTGATGCTCTTTCCTGTTTTCCTAGATAGGTTATGCAAGATATTTAGATAATAAGGCTTTGTTTTGTTTGTTTGAATTTGTTTTGTTTTGCTCTCAATAGATATTAGTGTCTCATTGCTTCTTGGTGTAGAAAGAAGGGGAAGGGAAGAAGAGGCTACGGACAACCGGGGGCTTAGATTGAGGTAGGTAGCTTTCCTATCCATCTCCTTATCTCCAGGTTGACCTCTTGTTCTTGCCCTGGGACCTTCCAATTGCTACTGCTGGTGTCCCCCTCAGATGGGTGCCTTCTCTGCTGCAGGCTCTTATGGCCCTTGTTCTGGGCTAAGACTTCTTCCATCCAAGTGATTCTTCTGTCAACAGCTTGAACCTTCTTATTTGTTGACAGCCCTGTTCTCATTCTCTTTCCTGTTACATGTTGTCCTCACTTCCTTATTATCATCATTTCAGTAGAAACAGAGGCAAGAGAAAGCAAAATCACATGATTTTGACTGGATGAGTTTAATAATTTAGATTTTAGTTATTCAATAATGAAGAGTTGGAAATGCAAGCTACAATATTAATTATTATTGGTTTTTAGGGTTTATAACTCTGGGATGTGTGCTAACATCAGATTAATATAAAAATGAATATTCAACTATTGTTTTATGATAATTCCTAAAATCTGTGAAATACATTAAGATGTTGACATACAAGAAGAGCTTAACACTTTGCCTGGATTCAAAGTGATTTTCTTTTTTTAAAAGAAGCCTGTAGGTTTTCAGTGTAATGTTTCAATCAAAATGCATGTGTATACACACATAATTGGATTTTTATTATCTAAAACTCTCAATTTTTCTCTAAATACACCCTTGTATCAGAAGAGCCAAAGCACTTGGATCTGCAGACCTGCTTGTATTTTTGCAATAAATGTTGATCTAATCTGAATATTGGTAGTATGATTGGTTCAATGGAGGTGTTAGTGTTGGGGCCACTAACTATTTCATGGGTACTGAGAACACCTTAACCTTATATAGTCAGTTTCTTCTGAGATCCCTTTATTCTAAAGCAGTACCAGGTACAGGCTAAAGAAAAGAACTAGGGTCTGAGGGAGCAACAAGGCATGGAGGATGCATCCAAAAGTATTAGACAACAAAAGAAACAAAACAAGGAACACGTCAAAGCTGCTGCAGAAGGCTGATTTCGAGACAGGGAAAGCAGGAGCAGCTGAGAAGTGCACAGGCAGGAGGTTGAGCCAAGGCTCAGGAGTCAGATGAGAAGAGAACTGAAATGGATTTGGTTTCTGGCCCAAACTATGTCATAGTGTGTGGTTTTCCACACTATAGATCTCACCTCAGATTTTTGATACCACATCTAGTAAGGAGGTGAGAGCATGGTGATGCCAGAAGGCAGCCAAATACTAACCGAGTAGTTACTATATGAAGATCCTGCAATATTTAGCAATTTGGAAATGAGCACTTTATTTCATATCATTAGAGGCCAAAAGAACAATGAGACCAGAAATGTTAAGATGGCTACCAGCTACCAAATTAGACCTAGGGCCATATTAAAGTCCACGACATTTCTGTTGTGTCTATGAAGTTTGGGGCACTGAGAAGTGTAGAATATATAGCTAGAAACCACATACATATGAGAAATAAAGAACACAGAACACTAGCCTATACATGATATAAACCTAAATCCCTTCCCTTAAGCTTAGATAGAGGACTCCACTTCTGTTAATGGACCACTTTGTCCTTAAAAATTGCCTATTTACAAATGATTCTCTATAGATAACTTGTGGGGTTTGTATTTGTTGATTTTCTAAACCTAGGACCCTAAGGACATATGCATAGGACGAGCTGCACAGCGGGCCACCAAGGACCAGAAAGCTTCTATCATGACATAGGAGCACCCCGTAAAGCTAACCAAGTGAGAGAGTTAAGCAACCAGTTGAAAAATTTAAATCAATGGTCATCAAAAAGTGTATGACTACTCCCTGTTCTCTTTATGGAAATGCAAGTCAGAGAGGTTTAACAGAATTTTGATGATCATGCTTCAAACAAAGCAAGCAGTAAGTCTTGTGGAGTTTTTATTTGAAACACACAACGTTGATTGGAATGAGGTCAAGGGCTCCACACACCATTTATTGATGTTTCTGAGAAAGTCATCAGACTTTCTCCTCATCCTCCAAAATGTCCTAAAATATTAATTGCTTCTACATCCATTTTTGGTACTCCATAGTAATTTCCCACAAAGTGAAGACAACTGCTACGTTTTCTGGAGAAGAACTCTTGTGTCTTTGGAGAAAACTTAAGCTTTCCCCCTTGGAAGAAATATGTTCCTCCTGTTCCATGGAGAAGAAAGCTAGATGGAATAAACTAGCTGAATCCCATGCCTGGAAGGCTGGTGGACAATAAACTGAGGAGGTTACAGAGGAGAATAAAGGCAGAGAGACATCAACTAGAGATGAGAAGTTCACCAATGTCTAGCTAAAGTGTGGAATGTTGAGCAATTTATGTGAAAAGTGTAGTACTGTTTTTTTTTTATTTGTATGAACGTGAAGTATCCAGATAATAAAGCTTTTTTAAACATGATAAGTTCCTATATCTTTACATATGATGTATGTAGTTAAGGGGTTAAATAGTTGATTGAAGAACAAAATGGGTATATCTTGCTGTTGAATTTAAATTAAATACATTACTAATTCCCCTAAAAATGCCCCCAAAGATGTTCTTTTGTTTCTTCACTGTATATCAATGATGAACAAAGTAAATATTAATTAGGGGAAGCCAAAACTTGTAAACTTCAAATGTTGCATCCTACTGGAATTGAGGCAGAATACGTATTGATATTTTTAAGAGCATTATTTGGGTGTAGCCCTTGCTTATCTGTCCACTAAGACTAGAACGAAATGAGGAGCAGCATGTTCTCTAAGTAAAGGTGGGGGAGAGGGTGTCCATTACCATCTGGAGTAAAATGAAAAATGTTAGTAAAATAGCTGGATTATTTGACTCTTTGCATTACATTCAGCTAATTTTGAAAGATCCATTCACTCAGCTTTCTATTGCTGCTTTATTCTAGGTGATAATAAATGGTATGCCTTCCCTTGCTCTGTTGAATTTGAATAAAATAAATTATACCTCACAAAGAAAGATGAAAAACCAAAATAGTAACATTGTGGCCCCAACTGAAGTCTTAAATGAAAAGCCACAAGATAACTTAGTCCAGAAACTTACAATACAAGAGAGACTTCAATAGAAACTTTCTTTACAGAAAAAGAAAAAAAATATATATATATATATTTTAAATTTCTATTGAATTGATAGAGTCATGTTAATAAGAATTCTCCCTTATGTTATTAAGCATTATAGGATTGAGTATCTAATTTTGGAAGAGGGAATAAAAGGGGTAGTGCTAAAATGTTACCTGATGTAAAAGGAGAAGAATTTGGAACTGTTGATTCAGTCTTTGGAGAGGGAGAAAGAAATGTGATTAAAAAGGAAAACCTAGCAGAATGGAAAGAGATGGTATCAGGGTATATGAAACTGCTGGGATGGCTGAAATGCAATTTAAAATTTAAGGTGGAAAGTTATTTGAATGTTTCCTCCATCTCAGAAGACTTTTATTTGGACTTAGAAAGTCACATGCCTCACTTTGCCCTCAAGGCCCTAAATCCCTACAGACCTGACCATACTATCTTTATCTTCTTGCCTTTCTTTTCATCATTTGTGTCAGGGTGAAGAATGCTTTAACTCCCAAAGAAGGATTAAGTTAAAACTCACTTTCTATTCCACTATTTTTTCCAGTCTTACAGGCCTCATCATCACTCACTTGCACACCTTCTTTCACCCATTGATTTATTCAAAACTTGCTGGGGAATGAGTCACAAATTAGTGCAATGTGATAGCACGGTAAAAACATTGTGAACTGAAGATGATTGAGACCTGAAAAGTATAACAGCCTGGCAAGCCAAGAAGAGCTTCACTCAGAATGAGTCCTAAGGAAAATGAGAAACACTAAAGTGATATTTGGTACTAATCTGGACACTCTGCTATAGGAAACAGCAGCATCAGGCACCTTCAGGGGAGACGGGAAAGGCTCTAACAGACCCGGTGTTTTTCGCAGCAACAAAAGATGTCAGCTCTGTAAGCAGAGAAGAAAATGGCACTTGCTTGACGTGTGACAGCCCTGAAGTCTCCAGGAATAATTTGGTAGAAATGTGAGAGGCTCCAGAGTAGGATGGGATCTGGGGACAGTTACTGTGACTTTTATTTAGCCACGATATGAAGTGCTCTTTGGTAAGATGCCTATCCCCTAGAGATGAGGAAGCAGAGGCCAGGACACCTTAAATAATCTGTTCATGGTCTGAGACTAAGTGGCAGAGCTGTGAATTGAACCCAGAATTTTCAGCCAAGTCCATTTTGGTTTTCTATTGTGTGTAGAGAGCACCACAATAATTTAATTTAGCCCCTGCACTGCTGACAAAATTACAGTTTCTTCCACTGTCCTCTACTGCATATTTCTAGACAATCTGTTTTTTAGTATTTTTCTTCCTTTGTAAATAATATAGGTTTTCTGACTGAAGTCAAGGCATGTCCTTTTAAAGAACATGTTTCACCGAGAATGAATGAGATGGTACCTTCTTGGGTGCTGATATTTTAACATTATTCCTATCTGTCATATTTTTTATTGATGAAAACTTCTCAATGAGAAACAGCAATGAAATTTCCCCTGGGCAATAAATTATTGTCAAGATAAGGGGCTGCAACTTTATCTCACCTAGCTGAGAATGCAGATTATTTAAACAAGGCTCCATTTGACCTCTCACTTTTCATGTTTAATTCAGTGTGAATGAACTGTTAATTCTCTGCTCTATCATGTATTTCCTGAGAGCAAAACAGCTCCATAGATTTCCTTATTTTGCAGGCCAACATCCTATACCCAACTATTTTCCTCCACTCACAAATTCCATCAAACTGCTTTTCACTTTAGTGATAGATTCCTTCAATTTTTCAGGAGCAAGCATACATTGGGGGACTTTCTAAGATCTTTTGCTCAAGGGCAAACCTTATTACCAAATAGGATCAAGTTGAGAAGCACTGTGCTGTCATGAAGTGCTGTCATTAGGCAGGTAGGAGAGGAAAATAATGCAACATGAGAACTATGTTCTTTTGGTTGCTGCCTATTTGTCCCTGAGATATGCTGTGTAAGCTTGCTTATTTGCTCCAGTCAAAAACTCAAACAGGTTTATACTTATCAATAGAGGCAGGTAGCATAACGGGTTGGAAACTTACCTGCTGACGAGCATCTGACTGCTGTGCCTTTCCTATAGTTGGAATCTCTCCACTCAGGTGTTAAAGACAACAGCTGCAGAGATATGACATGTGCATGAGCAAGGATGGAAAGTCTCAGATTGGAGGACAAGGAAGATTTATGTTTTTTATATGAACAACTTCTCCCAAAGTGTTTCTCTCTTGTTTTTAGAATGGAGAGAGTCTTTAGTATGTATTGGTCCTTATGGAAAAGATCAAATTGATAAAGAGATTAAAGATTTTGGAAAAGTGAGGATTTTACTAACATTTAAATAGCTAACATGTATTTATATAATGTATACGTTATGCCTGGAATTCTTTTCTACCAGCATTGTGAATTTAGAAAGTTTAGAAATATCTGCACTGAGTTGAAAATGGGAAGGGGGAACAAATGCCTAGATGGAGAAGTTCATCTTGGATTAACGGAGGATGTTAATGACTTTAATCCAGAGGATGGATATGCCTTATTCTCAAAGAGAAGCACATGGGATCAGAACATATACATTGACATTTTCAAATGAAGAAAAGAGAAATGAAAAGAACTTTGTTCATTTAGCCAGGATCTACTCAGTGAGAAGGGAGTTATTTAATCAAATACCATCAGTTTTAATTTTTTTAGATAAGAGATATTTCATTGGAACTTTTGGAAAAACAAATAAAAGAGAGGGAAATAAAATCTATGATTTTAAAGCTTATCAAGATATATCTGATACACCATGTTTCTATTGATAGCTCTGTATGAGATCTGTGTTGTGTATACAAATACACACATATGTTCAAATCAATAAACACAAGGAAGCTGGCTTCTGTGAGATGGATGCTGGCATCCATCTAGAGGTACTTACAACTGCTGTACTAATATGTGCTGGATAAATACATATTCCAAAAATTGTTTTAATTTGGCACTTCTGTCAAAATACCCCTAAATGCTCTCTTCACTCACTTTCTGCCTCAGAGTCTGTAACATGGCATGGTACAGCCCTCTTCTCCCATTTGGTCTATTTTGAGGTTTGAGAAATGTCAGTGAGAATAACAAGCAAAAATCCAAAAATAGGTATTCAACTCAAAAGATAGCCAGTGTTTAGAAGAGATTATACAGAGAAGAAAAAAATGTCTTAGACCTACAAGGAGAATTCAATCTCATTTTAGGTAAAAACTTCATCCAAAAAGCTTGATCACATGCCCTTCCCAGCTCTTCTAAAATCTTGTCAATATTTCTGGGTTACTTTTAGAATGAGATCTACATTCTTCAAGTTAGCACTTAAAACATTCAGTTATGTGGCTGTAAGCTATCATTACAGATATCAGAATTGGGAAAAATACAGAGGGTGGGGTTATTGAATTCAATCACTGGTACTTACTGTAAGCTTCATCAAGTTGTTTAACAACCTGGGTCTCAACTTATTCATAATTAAAAGGAAGAGAGTATGATTTCTGCTTCCAGGAAGATGGAGTAGACATATGTTCCTTTATTACCCCTGCTAAGAACAAAACAATCTTGCACAGTGTATAAACAAACAAACAAATACATACATACATAAAATAACAAGAACAAACCAAACCAAAAAAAGAAAAAAACAAAACAAAACATGAGAAAGCTGAATGGTAGAGAGAAGATGACAGATCCACTAGGGACCTCACAGCACAAGGGAGAGTCTTGAGTTCCCTGGGTCTTCATTTTGCTTCTTCTATCCCAGACATGGAGTGGAAGAAGCTGGGGACAAAGAAAGTCCAAAGGGCACAGACAAAAAGTCCTGATAAAAGTTTGCTCTCTAGCCAAAGAACCAAGAAAAAGGTAGTCTAGAAGGAGAAAACATGTAGACAGTAACAACTCTACTCCAACCTTAAATGCTTAGATGTATATGTAACAAAAGATGTATAGGAATTGTATGCTGAAAAACACAACAAAGTGATAAAATCAATCTTTTGAAAAATCTAAATAAATGGAGAGATATTCTGTGTTCAGGATTGAACAGCTCAAAAAGTAAAAAAGCCAATTATTCTAAAACTGATATTTAATGCAATTTTTACCAAAATCACAAGATTTCTTCTTGTGGGAGTAGACAAGATTATTCCAAAAATTATATAGACCAGCAAAGGAACTAGAATGGCTAAAACAGTTTTGAAATGGAGAATGAACGAGGAAGAATATTTATCAAATAGCTAAAGTAACCAAGAACGTATGACAATGCCATAGAGATATATACATGGATCCATTGAACAGCAAAAGAACACAGAAACAGAACTTTTCAAATATGCTTAACTCACTTTAGACAAAAGTCAAAAGCTACTTAATAGGGAAAGTAGATCATTTTAAACAAATGATGCCAGAGTAATTTCATGGAAAAAAATAACTGCATAAATATCATACCATATACAAAAGTTAACAAAAAATGCAGCAGGGACTTAAGTGTAGAACACAAAACTATGTAACTTTTGGGAAATAAACACATGGGAGGACATCTTTAGGAAATAAGGCTAGACAAAGAGTTCTTGGCCTTTACCCCAAAAGCAAAAAAAAAAAAAAAAAAAAAGAAAAAAAAAGATAAATACAATTTCATCAACATTTAAATTTTTTTGTGAAAGACTGTTGAGTCTTTAAAAAGACTGAAGAAAATATTTGCAAACCATTACTTGACAAAAGACTAGTATCCAGAATATATAATGAATCCTCAAACTCAATATTAAAATACCAAACAATGCAATTGTAAAACAGGGAAAACCATGAAGAAGCATTTCACCAAAGAGGATATATAAAACTTAGATGAACACATAATATGTTCAACATCATTAGCCATTGGGAAAATATGAATTAAGACCACAATGATAGACCTTTAAGAATGGCTAAAATAAAAATTAAAAAAATAGTGCCACATATGGTCACCTTATCTTTGATAAAGGAGGCAAGAATATACAGCGGAGAAAATACAGCCTCTTCAATAAGTGGTGCTCGGGAAACTGGACAGCTACATGTAAAAGAATGAAATTAGAACACTCCCTAACACCATACACAAAAATCAACTCAAAATGGATTAAAGACCTAAATGTAAGGCCAGACTATCAAATTCTTAGAGGAAAACATAGGCAGAACATTCTATGACATAAATCACAGCAAGATCCTTTTTGACCCACCTCCTAGAGAAATGGAAATAAAAACAAAAATAAACAAATGGGACCTAATGAAACTTAAAAGCTTTTGCACAGCAAAGGAAACCATAAACGAGGTGAAAAGACAACCCTCAGAATGGGAGAAAATATTTGCGAGTGAAGTACCTGACAAAGGATTAATCTCCAAAATTTACAAGCAGCTCATGCAGCTCAATATCAAAAAAACAAACAACCCAATCCAAAAATGGGCAGAAGACCTAAATAGACATTTCTCCAAAGAAGATATACAGATTGCTAAAAAACATATGAAAGAATGCTCAACATCATTAATCATTAGAGAAATGCAAATCAAAACTACATTGAGATATCATCTCACACCAGTCACATTGGCCATAATCAAAAAATCTACAAACAATAATTGCTAGAGAGAGTGTGGAGAAAAGGGAACCCTCTTGCACTGTTGGTAGGAATGTAAACTGATACAGTCACTATGGAGAACAGTATGGAGGTTCCTTAAAAAACTAAAAATAGAACTACCATATGACCGAGCAATCCCAGTACTGGGCATATACCCTGAGAAAACCATAATTCAAACAGAGTGATGTACCACAATGTTCATTGCAGCACTACTTACAATAGCCAGGACATGGAAGCAACCTAAGTGTCCATCAACAGATGAATGGATAAAGAAGTTGTGGCACATATATACAATGGAATATTACTCAGACATAAAAAGAAACAAAATTGAGATATTTGTAGTGAGGTGGATGGACCTAGAGTCTGTCATACAGAGTGAAGTAAGTCAGAAAGAGGAAAACAAATACCATATGCTAACACATATATATGGAATCTAAAAAACAAAAAATGGTCACAAAGAACCTAGGGGCAAGACGGGAATAAAGACATAGACCTATTAGAGAATGGACTTGAGGCTATGGGGAGGGGGAAGGGTAGGCTGGCACAAAGTGAGAAAGTGGCATGGACATATATACACTACCAAATGTAAAATAGATAGCTAGTGGGAAGCAGCAGCATAGCACAGGGAGATCAGCTTGGTGCTTTGTGACCACCTACAGGGGTGGGATAAGGAGCGTGGGAGGGAGGGAGACAGAAGAGGGAAGAGATATAGGGATATATGTGTATGTATAACTGATTCATTTTGTTGTAAAGCAGAAACTAACACACCATTGTAAAGCAATTATATTCCAATAAAGATGTTAAAAAAAAAGTGCCAATGCTAAATGCTAGTGAGGATACAGAGAAAATAAATCACTCATACATTTTTTATTCGAATGTAAAATCGAACAATCACTGTAGAAAACAGCTTGGCATTAAAAAACAAAAACAAAAAACAAAAAATCTAAGAAACATGCAATTACCATATACCCTAGCAATTATACTCCTGGGCATTTATCCCATAGAAATGAAAACTTTGATCCTGAAAAACCCTGTACATGAATGTTTATTTATTTATTTATTATATTTATTTTTGGCTGTGTTGGGTCTTCGTTTCTGTGCGACGGCTTTCTCTAGTTGCGGCTAGCGGGGGCCACTCTTCATCGCGGTGCGCGGGCCTCTCACTACCGCAACCTCTCTTGTTGCGGAGCACAGGCTCCCGACACGCAAGCTCAGTCATTGTGGCTCACGGGCCCAGTTGCTCCGTGGCATGTGGGATCTTCCCGAACCAGGCTCGAACCCACGTCCCCTGCATTGGCAGGCAGATTCTCAACCACTGCGTCACCAGGGAAGCCCCTACATGAATGTTTATAGCAGCTTTATTTGTAACAGTATAAAGGTGGAAGCAATCTAGATGTCCTTATAGAAGTGAATGTTTCAACTGTGGACCATCCATACCATGGAATACTACTCAGTAATAAAAAAGAAGGAACTATTGATATACTCAACAACTTGGATAAATACCCAGAGAATTATGCTGAGGGAAAAAAAAAATGCAGATCCCCAAAGACTGCAAACTGCACAATTTCATCTATGTAACATTCTTTAAGTGGCAAAATTATGAAGACGGAGAACAAAGTATCAGTTGCCAAAGGTTAAGGAGGGAGTCTGTATAAGAGGGGAGTGGATGTGGCTATAAAGGGACAACACATGAGATCCTTGTGGTGATGGATTATTTTATGTATTTTAATTGTATCTATGTTCATATCCTGGCCCTGTAGTGTAGTACAGATTTGCAAATTGTCACTCTTGGGGGAAATTGGGTGAAGGATATGTGTGATCTCTCTGTGGTTATGTCTTGCAAGCTCATGCCAATCTACAATTAAATCAAAATTGAAACATTTTTATAAAGAAGATAACAATGCCTATACTCTAGATTTGTTGTCAGAATGAAATCTATTTGAAAGTACCTGTTTAACACCTGATATTTAGTAACACTCAGTTTATCTGATTTTTCTTGCCTTTTCTCTTGCTCCTTTGTAGGTACCTGTGACTTCTTGCAAACTATTTTTTTCCCCCAAATGGTATATACCATGCTTTTCCCGACCTCTTGACCTTGACAAACATGTCAGACTGAACAGATGCTCTGTTACATCTGGGTGTGGGGTAAAGATAAGACCCAGGAGTGGAGCTGATATGACACACAGACACAACAGGTAATTCCCTAAAGCTGTCAAAAGTAGAGATGAGATTTTAATGGCATCATTTGGTATCAAAGGGAGGGAAGCAAGAAAACCTGGATAATGCCCTACTTATCACCCCACTATCCTGGGAGATTCATGAAGACAAAATAGCAGACTAAGGAAATAAGTACCATCTTGCTGATTGTTTTAGGACTCCAGGAGACGTGGGCTGGAGCCCAGGTCTCAAGTTCAAGGTCACAGGCAGGACTTGTGCCCATAACCTTCCCTTGGAACTACCAAACCTTAATACCAGCAACTGGTAGTTAGTAATTGAAAGGATAACTGTCTAGTTCCTACCAGGGTCCTAGACACATTTACCTACTCTGTAATGTGACTTTGTAGCTAGAGTTCAACTAAAACTGACTTCTTTATTCCATAAGTGAGCATTTCCACAGAGAAGCTAAGTGTCTTTGTTCTCCCTAAACTCAGGGGAGAAGCAAGGTCAATGAAGTCAAGGAGAGGAGAAAAGGGCTCAAGGCCCTAGACAGCAGACCGCCTGTGCAGCCGACGATGTAGAAGAGGGAGTGAGTTTCTTCCTGCAACCACTGGGCTCTATCTAGTCAGAGAGCAAAAGCAAACAGCACTTAAACCAGGGGATCTCAGCCAGTGTCCTGATGGGGAAGGAGAGACAGCCACCAGAAACTCTCAGGTTTGGGGTCCACATGGGTAGAATCCAGATGTTTCTGTACTTCTGGCAGGCAGGCAGTCTGTTGTCTGCCTGTCTCAGCAGTGGTAATTCATCAGTCTTCTAAGAAGTCCACCAAGATTTTTCACCTAAATGAGAGACATTGCATTAAAATCAGGTGCTGTCAGATTATGGCTTATTGGCTTAATTTAGGAAATCATATGGGCACCTAATCTGGGTAGCTTCGAGCTTCAGGGGAATAGAAAGACCACTAGAAATGAAAATGAGAATGGCTATCATGTCATGGTCTCTAAAGAGGTGGTAGCATGTTATAAAGGCCAAATCCAGCCAAGCGTACTGCCAGGATATTGCAATGATTCAAAGGTTCTTCCTGACTTGCAGGGAGGATGCTCTCTCTCTCTCATGCAACAGGGGTTTTGAGATCCTGGTCTGCATCACATTTTTGTGCTAAATGTTAAGTGGACCTTAGAATAGAGTGTGGCTAGAAGTCCAATCCCAAATCCTAAAACCTTCACCAGTTATCGATGCAAATTCCAATGGATATATGAAGGTGTGTGCGCATGTGTATGTTTAAATAAATACCTGAACAGAATTTTCTGGCTAATGTTTCTTTTGGTGATTGGCGCACACAATCCTTATAGAGTTTCCGTTCTGATCAACTTATTTTTTTTCTAATTTTACTGGAGCATTGTCAAGTTACAATGTTGTGTTAGTTTCAGGTGTACAGCAAAGTGATTCAGTTATACATATATTCATTCTTTTTCAGATTTTTTCCCATATAGGTTATTACAGAATACTGAGTAGAGTTCCCTGTGCTCTACAGCAGGTCCTTGTTGTTTACCTATTTCATATATAGGAGTGTGTATATGTTAATCCCAAACTCCTAATTTATCCCCCCACCCCAAGTTTCTCCTTTGGTACCATAAGTTTGTTTTCAAAATCTTTAAGTCTGTCTTTGTTTCATAAATAAGTTCATTTATATCATTTTTTAATTAGATTCCATATATGAGTGATATCATCTGATCAATATTTTTTGTCTTCATGAGAATCCTGTAGATCCCTTTTATTATTCTCAATAAATAATAATACTAAACATGAGTAGTAATGAAATAATAATGAGAAACAGTTAACATTTTTTCAGTACTTGCATATGTCAGATTATTTTATGTTCACAAACCCCTGTGAATGGAATACTATGTAGGGTTTTTTTGTGTTTTTGCATTTTATACATGAAGAAATTGAGTCAGAGAGGTTATTAAAGGTTACCCAAGGTCAATTAGGTCTGACTTAAGAAAATGAGATTTGAGTTTTTGCTATCTAGGATGCATTTTCTTGCTCCTTTTCTCCAAGGTCAGTTGCCTCATCTTGTTCTCCTTCACAGTACCAGAATGAAGTAGGCACACTTGTCCACAGGGAGCCTAGAGCCCTTTTCTGGGCATTTCCCTTCTCTCACTTTATGTCTCCTGCGAACTCCAGGCCTCCTTTCTTTTGAGTCTATTCTAGGGTCCAGAAGCAGGACATCCCAGGTCTTTCTCACTAGCCAATCACATAGGAGGGAACAGAAGGAAAAAATATAAGATGAAAGCTCTAAGCCCGCTCTCCTCCCACCTGAATGAGCTTAACGCCCTTCCCCAACTCCATCTACCCCAAGCTACCTGTACCAATCCATATCTACCATGTATGGTAGCCTCAGGAATCTTCATCTCTGGGGTCAGACAAACAAACAGGGGGTAAAGGGGTCTCCCAAAAGCTTTTCATCTGGCCAAGGGCAAATGCTGAATTCTGCCTTGGTTCTCAAGTCCCATGGACATAGGTGAAGCCAGTGACACAAAGGAAAAGGATGGACTGCACAACCACACCCCTGTGATCCCACTCCAAACACAAGCATTCAAATGACCTTTCCCAGAAAAAATATGTATCCTTTATATATCATATGAGGTGATATATAAAGAACATATTATATATCATAGAACTCCCACTTATTAATAGTGAATGGCTTCCTGTGTTCCCCAGGGCTTTGGTATCAATGTTTGCTTACATTTCAAAGTAATAGAGTCATTTATTTCCTTTATAGCTGCCCAGGAATTTTAGGTAATGCTTTTTTATCTTCTCTTTTGTGAAGACATTAGTGCTTTTATTCAGCATATACCAAGGCTTGGAAAGGCAGACATCCCTTCTCACAGCAACTTCAGGGAACTCACTGATTTTGATAGATTCAGGTTCTTTCCTCCATCCTCAGTTCATACTTTCTATTTACAAAGCCTCAATGGGCTTAAAAACTTCTGCTTAGAATACAGAAACCCTAAAGAAAAATGCTAAAAGGACAAGAGGTATAGTCCTCCTCATTTAATTAAAATAGACACTTGAGAAGATATGAAAAATTCAGAAATGGAAGAAATGTTTACCATACAATGTAACCTTTCTACCCTCTGGCTTTTCCCCTGTAGTACATTCTCTATAAGGATTTCTCAGTGAGACTGCTAAAGACAAATTTCACAGGTCAACTTTTTAAATAAAATCCATCGAGGATTGATGTTGAGGTCAAGTAAAACAAGCTGTGTACCACTTAGCATACATTTAAGGTACTTCATTTCCTGGACCTGGCCATCTTTTTTAGACATTGTTTATGTCTTCAATCTTTACCCCAGCACCCCAAGTATAAATAAACCCTAACCAAGTAGGCTGCGTAGAATTTATATCCATGAAACTTTATTTCCTTTAATGCCTCACCCTTATCTCTGGTCTCCTATCCTGGAGATTGAATCTGACTATCTTTGTGTTTTCCCTTCCATGCCAATGCTTAGGATTAGCGGTCTTCATTTGTGGGGTGTTTGTAGGAACTAATGGGGTATAGATTGAATGGCTGAGCCTAGCCATCTTTTTATGAGTCTCAGCTAAGAGCATTTATTTAGACTTCTCTGTGATGGTGGAGTTTACATCCAGGCTTATATGAATGTGTGACCATTGACCAGCATGCCAGAGGTTCTGATTCTATGAGAAATGACAAACACAGACCTGACTGTCAAACATTTATAATACTAAAAGCAGTACACATACACGCATGCACACATACACACACACACACACACATACACACACACACGTGCGGTCATGCACACAATACACAAAACTCAGTAGTCTCATTCATTCATTCATTTTTTAATCAATATTTATTAAACACCTACTTTGTACTCAATCTTGCTTGGGTATTGTGGATATAAGGTCACTACAGTCCAACAGATTAATGTCTACTCTTGGGAAGGTTTCATTTGACCAGTGAGATAGAAATAAGCAAAAAAAAATGCATTTTTATAACGTGATCTGATATAATACATATAAAGCATCGTGTCCAGGAATGATATGACATAGATGTGAGAAGCTACCGCAGGTTGTACTGATCCCACAGTACCTCCACCAAATGAGAACATAGCTTGTCTTCTAGGGCACCTCTAAAGGGGCTCGCTAACTTCCTCAGTGCCAACTACAATATTTCCTGTCTTAACCTATCTTCCTTCCACACCAATTTAAATCGTTCCCTTGAGTTCTTCCTTTTAGAACTTGAGTTCTGACACACTCAAGGGGCATAAGAACTCCTCAAAAGTTCAGGAAAAATGCTGAAGAATGGAGCTTGTACAATTGAAACTACAGTGGGATTTGGGAGTAAGCAGAAAGCAATTACATTTATAGTTGGCCAGGTACCAGGGTGTTGGGGCCAGGACCCTCACACCACCTCTCCAGCAGCTGCTCCAAACTTTTAATAATGATTGATTGTAACACTCTTATTTACAGGTCTGATTTTTACCCATATGGTGTTCCATTTAATAAAAAAAATTACCTTAAGAAAACCTGCTAATCAGCTGCTTCAGTTAATTGAAAAGGAAAAAAAGTCTAATAGTACTTTTACATTTTCTAATTAAGTGAGTATTATGAGTTTTAATTAATGTCTTAATTAGATGCCATTATCTACCCCTGACAGTGGTGAATTATTTGAAACCAGGACTTGAGCACTATATTGATATGTGTTCTGTTCTTTTTGTTCAACAAACAAGTAACTGGCTTTATTTTTTCTATTTAGGAAAAGCTTCTCTGCTGCTAAACAGGGTTGTTTCCCAGCCACATTGCCTGGAGTGTGATTTCTTCATCTGGATCCTGTCGGGGCTTTTCTCTCACTTCCTGAAGCTCTGATCCCGGAATTCTATAGCTGGGATTCCGGGAGCTCCTCCTCTCTTCAGGCGACCCCACGGTGCTGAGCATTCACTCTGTAATTATGCTCACCAGGTGCTGGATTGGCAGTGAGGATGAAGAAAGGGACAAAATACAGAATCTGAACTGGAGAAGGATGAATGCCTACAGTAAACAAATAAATGAACTATAAGATGACACAGTTTCAGAATGACAGATGTAAAAATTCCTGTGTTAAACTTTGAACTACTCTGCAACATCAATTCCAAAACAACCTTCACGGTGAAAGAATAGTGTACCTGAGAAGTGGGTGCAGGTGCACACTGAGCTAGTTTCCTATCCAGGTAGACATGAGGATGCATTCCTTAAGTGAGGCCTGGGAAACAATGTCTTGTTGATTTCAGTGTTTATGTTGTAAATTCTCAACTAAATGGAACAGGAAAAACACACCTTCTGCATATTTTGTACAAGTAGTTGGAATAAGAAAAAAAGCATATTTTATGCAATGCAAGTGCCATGTGGTCAGAAGGGATTCAGGTTTAGACTTGACAGAGGTAAGGGGAACAAGAAGGATGCAGAGCGTACTAACTTATGAAGTATGAAGAGAAAATGTCGTGGTCCTTGTGATGTTGTTGATTGGTGTTTTCCTTCGATTCTATCCTCCGCCTCATATGATTCTAGGATTAAAATGGCTGAGAAGCTAAAATTATATTTTGAAGACTTTTCTTAAATTGAAGTATAGTTGATTTACAATGTTGTGTTGATTACTGCTGTACAGCAAAGTGATTCAGTTATACGTACACATTAATTTTTTTTTTTTTTTTTGCCACACACACAGCTTGCAGGATCTTAGTTCCCCAACCAGGGACTGAACCCAGGCCCTTGGCAGTGAAAGTACAGAGTCCTAACCACTGGACCGCCAAGGAATTCCCTATATACATTTTGTTAATCTTCTTTTCCATTATGGTTTATCACAGGATACTGAATACAGTTCCCTGTGCTGTACAGTAGGATCCTATCGTTTATCCATTCTCTATATAAAAGCTTATCTCTGCTAACCCTGTACTCCCACTCCATCCTTCCCCCACCCTCTTGCCCTTGGCAACCACAAGTCTGTTCTCTATGTCTGTGAGTCTGTTTCTGTTTTATAGATAGGTTCATTTGTGTCATATTTTAGATTCCATATATAAGTGATACCATAAGGTATTTGTCTTTCTCTTTCTGACTTACTTCACTTAGTATAATAATGTCTAGTTGCGTCCACATTGCTGCAAATGGGAGACTTTTCTTATTAGCTAGAGTTCCAGATTTAATTTAGGTTGGGCCAATCAGCTGTACTTGCATCTTTTTTGTTTGTTTGTTTGTTTCTGATACACATTATAACAGGTGTGGCTCATGGTCCTGAAGCTAGTTTCCTAATTGGAACAACATCGCAAATTGGTGATATCCTGACTGCATAAGTTTTCTTATCATAGAATATACACCAGCAACCTTGGAAGCTCAGGTCTGTGGAGGGGTTTAGGGAGTAATGCTTAGAAGCTCAACCTAGAATGTATTTTTAACACTCCTAACCCTCTGTAAGCAATGTCACATCCTATAATAAATCCCTTCCAACTTAAACTAGCTAGAATAAAATCTGTTCTCTGTAACTGAGCTGTTACAACAATGGTTTTAAATCCATTCTCATATCAAAATGTTCTGCTTTTATCTGTTTACTTCCTAGTTAGCTGTTAGAACTGGCAAACTCTGATGGTAGAATTCTCACAAAGTTGGAATGATTATTTCTTTTTTTTTTCTTGGGGGAGGATTTTTACTTTAACAATGGACTCCTAGAAAAAAAGCCATAAACATATAGGAAAAATAATGTAGATAGTACATGGCCGGGTGGTTAGGAAATTTTTTCAGTCTGGGGATCATTATTTGAGTTTTCTTCATAAGTTAATTATTTCATCCATATTTGAGATAACTCAAAGTGCTAAAAAATGATACAATGGTTATTTTTTCTGTTTTATATTATGGAATATTTAAACATAAGAAATAGCATGAAAACTGTAATAAACTCCTAAATACTCATAAATGAACACAAAAATTATCAAGTCATGGCCAGTTTTGTTTCACCTATACCATCACCCACTCATCACAACTTCGGTTATTTTGAAGAAAATCGCATATAACACCATGTCATCTGTAAACATGTCAGCATGTATTCTAAAAGAGAAGACTTTTTTTTTTCTTCTAAAATAGCCACATTACTATGTTCAAACCTATAAGTAAATTAGCAGTGACTTTTAATATCATCAGTGATTTAGGTGTTCAAATTTTCCTGTCATTTTTTTTTAAAGTTTGCTTGTTTAAATTTGGATTTCAAATACATGGCAATTGGTTGATAAGTCTCAAGTTCTGTTTGAATTATTGATTTATTTTCTATCTCTCTTTCCTTTCCCTTGCAATTTTTACTGAAGAAATCAAATATTTGTCATGTGAAATTTTCATAGTCATCTCTCTGATCTCATGTAATGTGTTCTCACTTCCCCAAATTTCCTGTAACTTGGTTTTTGCATCCTATAGGCCTATTAGAGCTTTTGGTAAAAATCCTTTACACATGGGTGGTACATTTCCATTAGGAAATATGCAAAATTTAGTGAATTGTCTTTGTGGTGATGTTGGCAGCTGTGGATGGTACACTACTTAATTAGGAGTTGCAAATCAAGTATTCTAATTTTGTCAGTTAGTTGGTAAAACATCACAAGTTTTACTGTGTGGTAAAACATCACAAGTCCATACTGGTACTCCCAATTCAAGTTCACAACTGCATGTTCTTTACTGAGCCTCAGTGACCTTACCTCATACCTACTTTGTCCTGATCCTCAATGACAAGAATATTACTCATTACTTTATCTCACAATACATACTTAACACTCTCAGGATAATTTTACCACCATTGCCTTTGACAATATGTCTACTAAACTAGTTAATGTTTTGTTTTATTTTGTTTTGCGGTTTACATTTTCCTTATGGTATAATCCACTGGGATAACAGTAAAATTACTGTGTTTTATATACTTTGAAATAATTCTTCTTGATTCAATTATGTCACCAACTTGAAACAAGTTTAGGGGGATTTGTTTCATTTTGCTTTATTTTGTATATTATATTATTTATACTTATGCAAAATAATCACATGCTTACAAAGTCAAATCTAGAAAACATCACATATTCAGAGAATTCTAGCTTCTATTCCTGTCACCTCCACCCTTTTCCCTTCTTCCCTATAAAATTAACCTTCTGTTTAATTTTATGGTTTATACTTTCATTGTTTTTCTCATAAATGTAACCATGTTTGGTATGTGTGCTTGTATCTACATACATAAGACACTACACACATTTACTTAACAATCAATTAGTAAATGATTATATTTATTTATAGTAAACTATTCAATTTTCTCCAAATTGTTTTCCTCCTTCTCCCCCTTATATTTAGGACATCACTCATAGGATTGTATAGAGGTATTTCTCATTCCTTTATATAGCTGCCTATTCTCATTTTTATAGATCTACCAGAGTTTATTCAACCTTTCCCTTATAATGGGCTTATGGGATATCTCTTTCTTTTGCTGTAAAAAATAAGTTTTCTGTGCATACATGCCTTGCACATATGTCTTGCAATATATTCTCTCTTTTTTTTTTTTCACCAGATTCACTGGACAGACCACCACCTTCCCTCATTGACTGGGGACTGCCATGGTGCAAGTGGGATCTGTGGTGGGGGTGGAGCTCGGGTCTCTGATGCAGATGTCCTGAGCAGGGACATCCCTTCCAGGTGATGATATGATGCATGGCTGCCTTGCAATATATTCTTAAAGTAGGAATTAGTTGGATCAGAGGGTTAATGCACAGGTAAATCTTCTAACAATGCCGCATTCCCCACTATATGCATTGGATCATTTTGCATTTCCACTGGCACTATTTCCCCATTGTCTCAACACCAAAGCATGTGGTCAACTTTTAGACTTTGCCAATGTGTTGGATAAGAAATTATATATCACTGTATTTAAAATTTTTATTTATCTCATTATTACCCAGTTTGAAAATCTTTTTTTTGAAAATCCTTTTATATGATTAAGCACGCCGACCTTTCTTTTTCTATAAAATATATACTCATATCTCTAACCCATTTTCTATTGGAGTGCTGACATTTTTACCATATTCTTCTCTCTTTTCAAATATTACTTTTGTATCTTAGGCACATTAACTTTTTGTCTGTGATATAAGTCATAAATCACATTGAAGTTTCATTGCCACATTTACATCTCCATTATTAAGGCTACTGAGAAGCAAAAAAAGGTAAACATTAAGGAATACCCATTTTCCAGAACATAAGCTAAACTAGAGTACAAAAGTGAAGAAGTACAAATATAAATGCTTGGAGTATATAGTTGCTTCAATTTATAAAACAAGACATGCAGTCTGCCAGATAGAAGAATAGAAATTCCGAAGGGAGAGTTCACATACCTGAAGTTTATATTTTTATACGATTCTTGAAAAAGTAAAAATCATGTTATATATTTTTTTCTCTTTTCTTTAAAAGATATAACTATGGGAGATAGTGAATCAGAGGAGGCAGTAAAGTGTTTGTAAGAACAGAGAATAATTGAAATACACGAATGTATCTCTAGGTCTGTCAAATGACCTGTATAACAGTGACATAGGAAAAAGCCGAACTCCCAAGTAAAGTGTTATTTATTTTCCAGCAAATAGATGTTAAAGTGTCTGAAGTTTCCAACCTCATTAATACAGACAGGCTTTTTAAAAGTTAGATAGAAATTTTGAGTGAAAACTTGGAAGACAAAGCCCCATTAGATTTTTAATCTTGGTTCTGAAAGGAGATTGCTCTTATTTCATGGGTCTTAATATTTAATAAAAAATTTATTTTTGCTTTATAAAAATCAGAGGGAAAAGAAATCTGGGTTATCTGATGAAGTATTACCTTTTTCTAAAGCCTGGGTCTGGATAATATTATAGATTTAGGATTGGAAACTATGCTCTTTCCCAGTTGGAACATGCTTTTTAATGAAAGTTGATTTCACTATGTGTTGGATTGGAATGTTAGAATTTCTCAAGAGCTTCAGACAGCATTTTCCTGTAAATGTCATTATGTCACAACATACAAATGAACAGAGGATATAAATTAGAGAACCATGGGATTTTTGTTTGGTTGTTTTTTATCTGAAGGGGAATTTGGAATCTTGTGCTCTAGCCTCCTAATTACCAGTGGCAAAATAAATAAGTCTAGTAGGTTACACTACGGCGCCCTAAGCACAGTGCTATTTCTTGGAATAGTGAAGACATAATTTAGCTCTCTCAGCTACAGTACCTTGTGATTCTCTTCCACACTAAGCTGCTTGTCCTGAATAATGTCAATTATCATCAGTAAATATACACATCAGCGTCACCCTTTGCCACAGATCTAATACATGTCCATAGAATTAACATATTTAATATGGATCATCAATATGGTCCTTCGAATAACCTTCAAATTTAAATGATACCAGTGTCTGCATTTTACAGGTGGAGCCCAGAGGGATAAAGCATTGATAACTAGTCCATGCTGGAGCTAGAATCAAAAATCCAAGCCTGACCAATTCCAATTCTCCATCCTACCCACAACCTCATCATTATAATTAAGTTGGATATTTCCTTTTAATCTTGGGACCCCAGGACATCAGAGGAAAGCACATGCCCAAAAGTGGTACTAAGGCCTTCCTGAATAAAGGAACTATACAGCTAGACAATCTGATGTAAACCATCACAGTTGTGCCTACAGGGGCCCTTGTATTTGTCTGTCTTCATTAGTGGTTCTTAAGACATCAAAAGGATTTTAAGAAATGCCACAGTTAACTTAAAAGACAGAGAACTAAACACAAACTTTTCACTAGTCAAGGCTTGAAACACATTATTTTGATGGTCTAATAATGCCTCTGTGTACGAAGGTGACATAAGAGTCTAAGTTCTTTGCACAGCATTGTAGACGTTTGTAGATACAACACTACACACTCTGTGCCCCCTCCATGATCAATGGTGAGGGTCTGATCACAGCTCTGAAACAGTTCAGAATTCACTGGCTTTCTTGAGCAGTTTACTTTATCATGCTGGTGTCTTAACCCCACTACTAACAAACACCTACAAAGTAACTTTTTTTAGCTGAAATGGCCTAAAATCAGAAGCTGAATTCTATCCTTAATGCTGTGTGCACTTGCTCCTTCTCTTGTGAAATACAGCAGGCATGGTGAGTAGGAATACATCTATGGGCAAGTGCCTCAAGTTGATATAACTTTGGTGAACTTTTTGTAATTTTTTTATGTCCCAGATGCCAGAATGTGAAATTATAATGGGGTTAAATAGAGCACCAGCCTGGAGTCACACTAAACTGGTTACAAATAGAGACTCCCTATAAGTGAAACTGAGCAGGACCCTGCATGGTCTCCCCAGGTACAGACCCTCCCTAAGTCCCCTGCCTCTTGTTTGTAGGAAATCTTTAGCTTCCTAGGCCTTCCCTGAATTCCAAAGAGCAGAGAAGTGAGAAAATGCAGAAACAAAGGAAAACAATGAAGCAAGACAAAATAATAATAATTTAGCCATAAAACAAAGTCAAGAGCCTTTTGTTCCTCCTCAAGGGCTATATATAATATCCTGAATTATATCCTTGAGCTGTTCTGCAGACACTAAAACCCCCACCAGCTGGAGGAAGTTAAATACATGCTGACCACCAGCACATAGACCCCAGACCAGTTGGAATCAAAAGTTGATGATGTTGACTCCCAAAGTACCAGCCTGTTACCTCACTACCAGCCAATCAGAAAGATATCCACAAGATGATCACATACCTCTCGACCCTCTCCCTTACCTTGCCTTTATTTTATTTTAATTTTATATTGGAGTATAGTTGCTTAACAATGTTGTGTTAATTTCAGATGTACCTTGCCTTTAAAAGTCCTTCCCTGAAAGCCATGAGGGAGGTTAGGTCTTTTGAATATGGGTTGCTTGTTCTCCTTGCTTGGTGCTGTACAATAAATGCTGTACTTTCCTTCACCACAGCCCAGTGTCAGTATGGCGGCTTTGTGAGCATACCTCAGAACATTTACTTCACTTCTTTGAAAATATATATATTTTTGTTTCTAAAATGAATGAGATTTCCTCTTTCTGTAATTCTTTTCCTTCTTCTATCCATTTGTTTTACTGTCTCATCTCCCTTAGTTTTTGGCTCACATGTCCCAGTATCAAGCAGGTCTTCCCAAACTTCCTATTCAAAATAGCACTTTGTCCTTATGTGCCATTGTCTAGTCTGATTCGCTGATTTATTTTCAATATTACTTATAATCATCTGACAGGCTCTGTATTTCACTCACTTATTGTATATATTCCCGACTGTAATGTAAGTCTTATGGTGGAAGGATGCTTGTCTGTTTGATCATTGCTTTATCTTCTGCATTAAAAATAATTCATGCTGTGTAGCAGCCTACTCAAACACTGTAAAATGAATTTAAATATATGTGTGTGTGTAGGAAGACTAATACCCATCTTAAAGGAATGTTGAGAAGACTAAATTAAATAATTTATTCAACAAATATTATCAAGCACCAATTTTGCATGCATCAGAGTCTTGACAGCTAGTAGGGACACAGGTTAAAATTGGATGGATTTGGTCTTAGCCTTCCTTTACCTTATTTTTTAACAGGTATTGTGAAAGATTAAGATATAAATTCTACCATAAATTAAATATTTTTATATGTCTTACCAGGAGAAAGTAAATGGTAGAATGACAGTGTACAGCAGGGAAACAGGGAAGTCTTCACAGAGAAGCAATGTTTACCTTGAGAAATAAGAGATAAGTGAGGCTTCAGGAGTCAAGGGTGGGGGTGGGGAATCCATTCCACCCAGTGAACAGCATGTATAAATGCATGGAGGCAAAAAGAAATGTGTGTATTTGATGATCTGAAAGAAAACCAGCATGAGTGGAGTGAAGAGAATAAGGACAATTGTCTTTTTTTAAAAAATTATTGAAGTATAGTTGATTTACAATGTGTTGCTTTCTGCTGTACAGCAAAGTGATTCAGTTATACATATATATATTTATATATACACATTCTTTTTCATATTCTTTTCCATTATGGTTTATCACAGGATATTGAATATAGTTCCCTGTGCTATACAGTAGGATCCATTCTCTATATAATAGTGTGCATCTGCTAATCCCAATCTCCCACTCCATCCCTCTCCCATGCCCCATGGGACAATTGTCTCTTGATAATGATGCTAGAGAGACAGGTAGGCTGGCAGACATTCATTATGATGCCTGGTACATTGTGGCTGCCCAATGAATAGTAGCCTTAAAGTAATCAACACAAATACCCAGGATACCAGGGATTCACAAATTTAAAAGAAAGTCATGGTGGCTGGATTTCTAGGGTGGCTGTGGAGTGTGGCACAAATGATTGGTGTGTATGTCAGGGTCAGGAAAATAGCAACCCATCTACATACTTTAAACAGAAGAAATTTAACACAGGATACCAGATGGAGACAAGAGAGGGACCTAACCTTTAACAAAACAGTAAATCAGTGGTGCTCAAAATGGAGGTACCAGGAGAGGAGACGGCTTCATGAAACCTGGCATAAACTGCACTACAATGTGGCCATCACGTGGCCTGGGAGCCATAGTGGAGGACCTGCAGTCTCTTCTACAGAATGGACTCAGACACAGACAGAGGCAGCCTTCGGATCACCTGCCTGCATTGCCCATTAGCTGAACCCCATGGGAAGCCAGCTGCCAAGGCCTCCAGGGAAATGTGGTTTCTGTGATAGAGAGCAGCATAGCCAAAAGTCAGGAATGGAGCTGAAAGCAGCCTGGCAGATAACCCTTACAAAATTATTTTTTAAAACAATAATGATGCTAATTCTAGCTCCCTGCTTATTATGTCCTGCAAGTACATTTGACATGCTACATTCTGCCTCTATAACAGTTGTGAAAACACATGCTGTATTACACAGGTAGAATATCTGTTTCTCGTGCAATGATATATGTGTTATATACAAAGAAATGATATGTATGTTGACAAACCATGCTGAAGAATCTCCTAGATATCTCCTAATTAAAATGTAAGGCCTTGGGTGGTGGGGGAGGGATAATTAGGAGTTTGAGATTAACATATACATATTACTCTATATATATAAAATAGGCAACCAACAAGTATCTACTGTATAGCACAGGGAACTCTACTCAATATTTTGTAATAACCTATAAGGGAAAAGAATCTGAAAAAAAATAGATATATATATATATATGTAAAACTGAATCACTTTGCTGTACACCTGAACCTAACACAACATTTAAAATCAACTATACTTCAATTAAAAAAAAAAAGTAACACCTTAGTTTCTTTTAAAAATAATTTGAAGTGGCTCTACTCATCATCTTATGATAATTTGGAAAGCTCAGAAAAGTAGCAGAAAGAAAAGCATAGTATCCATCACTCCACTATTCATAGTTACACATTGATATAGAGAAGATCCTTGAAATTCACAAAGTTACATAGTTTTAGCTAGTTGGATGTAATAACAAAAGTATCCTGAATTAATAATTGTGATTTTCTTGGGACATGAGTATGAGTTATGCTGGCATGTAAGAAACACTTTTTTTGTCATAACACTGGACCAACCTCCAACATGCTTATTTAAATATGGTGATTTTTTTTTTTTTTGGTCTATAACAATGTCAGAAACAGAGTAATTGTAGTTACATAAATTTGAAAAAAAAATTAAACCTTATTTCACTGTAGAGAACATAGCATTTTAACAAGTGATACAGCGTGAATGAAAGCTAGTTTGTTTAGGTTTCATGAGGAGAAACAATGAAACAAAAGCTCTCAATACAAACACATCTTGGGACTAAGCCACAATCTTGTTTAAACATTTCTTTATAAATTGGAAGCTAATTAGAGAATAATCCTGATGAATATGAATTTTGATCCATATTTTCTAATTTTTTACATCATTTTTATTTGCAAATTTTATATAGTTGGTGTAATACTAACCATATTTCTATTTATATTAACATGGTAGGAAAAATGGTATATTCTTTTCTAAATTAGCATTATTAGCTTTTTAAATAAGTTTTTTTTTTTTTCCACTCAGTTCTCCAGATTTTACAGACTTAAAACTAATGGTTTAAGATCAACTTTGAGAATAACCACCATGATCAACAAATTCTTCTACTTGAAAAGGGGAAAAAAATCTTACTGAAAGCTTAGCTTTATTTTTAGCTAAATGAGAAAACATTTCACAGAGTATTTACTGAAAACAATCAATAAGTCCCTACTAGGTATGACTTGAGGATATATATCAAGTCAAAAATATACTGTCAATTGGAAGCCAATATGTTTCACCAAACACGTGGAGAATTTACATTAAAACAAGCCACTGACATTTCCAATCTATTTTTTGACAGTATAATGTACAACAACTCAAGCAAAATTCTGTGTCTCACTAAATCACCCAGTAAAAACTTCATTTAGCCATCTTTTGAGAAAATAATATCTTATTTCATTTGTTCCAAAAAACCTCCTCAGATTAATTTAGGCCACCAGCATACACTGGAGCATCACTTTCTTCTCCCTTTAAGTTGCAATAAACATAGAGACAGAGATAGAGAAAAGGAATATTCTAGTGACCGACATTAAGGATATACGTGTGTTATGATGGCTTTGTGGGAAAGGAGGATAGTATCATTTCACTAAGCTTGTGTGACTAAAGGAACGGTAGGACATAAAGCTGGGGAAGCAGCTTTGACAGAAAAAAACAAACAAACAAACAAACAAAAACTAAACTAAAAGGCTCTGATAATGTGTTAGAATTTATTGCAAAATTGTAGACTCTCAGTTGTTTGTTTGTATGTGCTTGATCTGATATTCAAACCAAATATCATAACCTGCATAATCTGATCACTCTTTGAGGAAGACATCTTGACAATTGTGTAAAAGACTGTTTAGGTAAGGGAGAAGAGACATAGAGATATTGGTTAGGAGCCTGGTAAAATATTTTAGGCTACTATTTCCTAAAAATACATTGAAGGGACTCTAATTTCATATAATTTTCCTACATGTTGCAAGGGGGAAAATAAAGTTTCTGTAGTCATAGGTCTTTTGTGTAAAACCAGACCTAAATAAAGTAAAACAAATTTCCTCACTGCAGGATATCTAATAAGCTAATTGACACTACAAATATCAAGGAAGGGCTAATGGCACGTAGCATGTTCCAAACTAGTTTGACTGTGGCAATCCCCTGCAGAGAAGCATCTGCAGAATCATTGTTCCCAATCCTATTTTGTAACAGGTTGGTCTCTGCAATAAGCACCTCAGTATGCTACTGGCTCCTAGAGAAAGTACATTCTGTGTTGTTAACCTTTGTAACCTCAGTTTCTAGAAGTTTGGCATAAGGTGTGCCCTCCAGAAATATTTATTGAATGGAGTTGACAGAAGGACCTGAACCAGAAAGAAATATGTACAGAGAGCAGGATTGGAAACTTGCATTTGCCTAGTTCTCTACATTACATTATTCACAAGTCATTGCTTTTGGGGCTTGGCTATTCAGCAATTAATATTTGGAAGCTTATAGGAAAAAAACTAGAGATGCTAAATCTGGGGCTAGAATAATCTCCCCAGGAACTGTCCTGTTTAATCCAGAAACTAAACTAATTTGCCTGTGAAACATCATCATAGGAAATCTGTCAAAAGGGCCTTATTTTACCACAATGGTGAGCTAGAATTTACAGATGCTTTAGATAATGAAGGATTAGTCGTGTGGCAAAGAAAGACAATCTGATTTACTGGAAAAACACAATTTTAGAGCTAGAAAACCTTTACTTGAATACTAGCTTTGCTACATACTAATTGTGATGACAAGGGGAAAGTTACATATTCTTTTTCAACTTTAGCTTTTTTCTATCTGTAAAAATGTGGAATTAATAATATATAAGAGTATGATACTTGAGCATATTAAATGAGATGATACACTTGAAGTTCTTAGTGTTGTGTCTTCAATAAATGGATTATAGACAGTTGAGTTTCAATAAATGGAGCTAGAGACATTCTAGAATCATCTCTGGCCTGGAAAAGGTAAAAAATTATAATTGTCCTCTCAACAGGGCAGTTAGATGCTGAATGTCATTAACGTGAAAAACAAAACCAAACATTTTAGGCTCAGGAAGATGTTTAGTCTGAATTCTCTGGTCATTTTCAATACACAGTCTGTGTTGACAAAATCATTTAACTGTTATGAATAAGCAGCCACCCCTTGTTGGCTAGGCAGTTAATTAAACACACCTCTCAGACAATCTTTAGAACAATCCTATGAATTATTGTGTCCACCATTGTTCCAGCCCACTGTGATGTTTTGGGGAAACAAAAATGGGTATTTTTTGCGATAAAAACAATCCCAATTCTGACAGTGGACAAGCCCCCAAACAAAGTTCGTTTGGGAGAGTAGTAATTCACTGTGGCTGGAGCAGAGATTTTGAGGGAGAGTATAGGAACATATATGAATGTAAGGGGAATCACAAATGATTGAATCTGGATAGATTGTAACCAGACTGTGAAGGCAATACAAGCCAGGTTCACGGGTGTGTGCTTCCTCCTTCAGAGAAGGAACAGCTGTTAAGGGATTCTGAACTGGACAAAAACAATATGGGAGTGATTTTCTTTAGAAGACTGAATCTGATCATGGTTGTTTTGTCGGCAGTGATTTGATCAGATTAACTAGATGTGCTTCCCAGCTTCATATAGAAATTGTAACATCAAGTTCAGGAGCTTTTCTTCCCCTAGCATTTGTCACATTTTGCAATTAATTTTGAAAAATAAACTAATCCAAGTTAGTGTTCACAGCAGGCAACCTGGAGCTAGGCTACCAATCCATCACTCACTAGCTATGTGGTTTTATTTAAGTTATTCAACCCTCAACACAAAAATTTTCTCATCAGTAAAATGTGGAAGTTAATGTTTCTTTCCTTTTAAGGGAAGGTAAAATTAGCTAACAGAGGCAGAGTGCCTAGCACACAGTAAATGCTCAAAATGGTTAGCTGGAGTGTGTGCAACTATTATTGCAATGCTACAAATTTTCTAGTAAACCGACGACATTTTCACAAGACTTCCTCTTGGGAAGATTTACCTTCCAAATACAGTTGGCCCTCAGTATCCTCTGGCAGTGGTTCCAAGACCCCTTCCCCACCCTCCCACCCCATGCATATACCAAAATCCGTAGATGCTCACATTCCTTACATGAAATGGGGCAGTACAGGATTCTCTGTATCCGTGGGTTCCACATCTGCAGACTCAACCAACTGGAGATCTATTCCCATGGATACAGAGGGTTTACTATAGTCTCTTGGATTTGAAATTTCTCTCTACACCCTTGCTTTCATAATTAGGGTTTTAAAAAGAGATACGTTTCCAGAAAGATCACAATTCCTAAGCTTTAGAAATTTTTAAACTGTAATTTAAATATTTTTGTAGCATTTTGCTCTCCTTTTCCTCAATATGTCTCCCTTCCACTATGGGTACACATTTTACCAAATTATCACCACCTCTCTATCAGAGCTTCAGAAATCTGCTGATTTAGGAAACAAACTCAGCACTAATACCCCCCCACGCCCCCAGGCTTGTGAGAAAGCACAAAAACTATGTAACCAGTCTTTATTTTCTAACCCTAAAGCTGAAAAGCTGCAACTTGACTATTTCCCTTTATCAGAGACACAGTATTTTCAACAGCCCTCTTTGCTTCGTTCACCCTGGTATTCCTGATTACTGTAATCAGAAATCACAGCAGGTTATACCGGGGTAATATTGCTTCTGTGCTGACATCTCAACCTGCACTTGCTTTGCTTTTACCTCAGAGTACTACAGTGAGCAGAGCCCTCTGGGTACTTGGCTTCCAAATACTATGTTCTTTTCCAGAGTTAGGGTCGCTGACTAAAGGATGTTGCTTGCCACCCAGCTCTACAAGGAGATGAAGTCACCAGCCACTGCAGTCCTTCAACATACCCTGAAAGGAGTTCAGGGTGGGGATCAGGAAGGAGGCCCTCTGTGCTCTGGGAAAAACTGGCAGAACAGGCCTTCAGATAGGTAGATATTTTCAGGAGAATATTGTATGAACCCCATTTCTTGCCTCTTCTCATTCTTAGGAAAGCACATGAATGGTGACATCTGCTTCTAGTGACTAGCAGCAACATTCCACCGAGATGTGTGTTGGCTGCACGTACACCCCTTCATCAGAATTATATATACACTGACCTGCCCCCACACCTCTTTGGAGCAGCTCTTCAGCACTATATGAGAGGCTGTCTCCTGGACTATTGTCCTCAGTAAGTCCCCAAATAAAGCTGAACTCACAGATCCCACGTTGCGTGTTTTTGCAGTTGACAAGGTCAAAGGGAAGGGAAGTGGGCCAGGGCTCAGGGGTCTGCAGAGTTTCAGGGCTTCCATGTGTACCTAGAAATGCCCAAATAAGCTTTCTTTTGAATGCTTTTGAATGGAAATGTGCTTAAATTAAATAAGGTTCCTGCCCACCCCTGCCTTCATGAACATATTTTGCTCTTTTCCTGAAGAGACTTGTGCTCCTCAGGAGTATCTCTTTCTCTTGTCTGTCCATGTCTGTTGATGGACTGAGCTATCTGGGGATGTTTGCCTAAGACTAAATGCTACAATACTGATTTCGAGTCCCTGGGTCTGTTTTTTATTTGTTTATTTAATCTCTCTCCTTATTAGATTTTCTCTTAACTTTCCCCTCTTCCTTTTTTCTAAAAATTAATTTATTAATTAATTTATTTTTGGCTGTGCTGGGTCTTCGTTGCTGCACACTGGTTTTCTCTAGTTGCAGTGAGAAGGGGCTACTCTTCGTTGCACAAGCTTCTCATTGCAGTGTCTTCTCTTGTGGCAGAACACAAGCTCTAGGTGGGTGGGTTTCAGTAGCTGTGGAACGCAAGCTCAGTAGTTGTGGTGCAGGGGCTTATTTGTTCCACGGCATGTAGGATCTTCCCGGACCAGGGATCGAACCCATGTCCCCTGCATTGGCAGGCAGATTCTTAACCATTGCACCACCAGGGAAGTCTCACCCCTCTTCCTTTTTTATCTGGACTGCTGATAAGCAGTTCTGTTTACCCCATACTCATTCCCACTGCATTTTAACTTGTGCTTTTAATAAATTATTCCATAAGGTGGGGAATTCAGCAACCAGCTTCCTATGAATTACATCAGACAAAGGAAAAAAGTCTCTGTCTAAAGACTTTGAGAATTCTTTTTTGAGTAATATCTGTTTCCTTCTTATACTCATATCCAGGATTCAATTCCCACCATCTCCCACCTGGACAGTTGAGAGCGCCTCCCGTCCGATCTCTACATCTTACCTGCTCCTCTGCAATTCTTTCCTAACAAGGCTGAACATTCAAATATGATCGTAGGGCTTTCCTACCTAAAATTCTTTGGAGGTTTTCCACTGACAAACAGTAAAATCCAAGCTCTCTGCATGGCGTTTAAGGTCCTACATATTCTGGCTCCTTCCTACCTTGCAGATTTATATCTGCCTCACTAAAAACTCATACACACTAGAAACATTGAAAAGTGCTTGCTTTTCCTTAAAAAAAAAAAAAAAAAAAAAAGAAGCCTTACCTCATCTCTAAGACTTCAAGTGTGGTGGAATCTCTGCCTAGAATATCTCTCCTTTTTGCTCCACCTTCTTTTTTTTTTTTCTTTTTTAACATTTCTTTACTACAAACTTTTACTATGCTAGTATGTGTTGTGAATGATCATAAGATACATTTAACATATAGCATTTCCCATATTTAGTTTTCCCCAGGGCTCTTCCTTTGGGAAGCATCTCCTGGAAGTATGGTTGCTCATAACACACATTTGGAAAAGCAAAATTAATCTTGCTGTCAGGGCAGGTGTTTCAATTGATTGTTTTTATCTAAATGAAGGCTGTAGATAACCTGATGAGGTTATTTAGTTAGCCTTTACCAACCTGCCGTAACGATTTCTTTTTTAATATGTGTATATGTCAATCCCAATCTCCCAATTCATCCCACCACAACCCTCGCCCCTGCTTTCCCCCTTTGGTGTCCATACGTTTGTTCTCTACTTCTGTGTCTCTATTTCTGCCTTGCAAGCTGGTTAATCTGTACCATTTTTCTAGATTCCACATATATGTGTTAATAAACGATATTTGTTTTTCTCTTTCTGACTTACTTCACTCTGTATGACAGTCTCTAGGTCCACCCACATCTGTACAAATGACCCAGTTTTGTTCCTTTTTATGGCTGAGTAATATTCCATTGTATGTATGTACCACATCTTCTTTATCCTTTCGTCTGTTGATGGGCATTTAGGTTAGTTCCATGTCCTGGTTACTGTAAATGTGCTGCAATGAACATTTCCTCCACCTTCTTGACATCTAGGTACCCTTTAGAACACAGCCAAATGTCTCAAGTCTGTGCATCTGTTATTCTATGGTTTAATTGTTCTTTCACTTAGTCTCCTATACTGGGCTTTGGGCTTCCTGAGGGCAGAGGCTATACCTGGCAGAGGAAAAACTCTACCCTGAATCATAGGATCCCAGGGTCCTTCCAGGCTTACAGCTGCCTCCCACTAGATCTGGGTTGAAGACTTTCAATCCTGCCAGTCTGCTCTGGATCTCCCACACCTCTGCCTGATATATGAACACCTCCTTAGGGATAAAGATGTGTCACCAGGTTCATTTACCTGAGGGTTTTCATAAGGCTCCAAGTTGAAATTATTTCCCTTGCTTTTGTCAGGCTTCCATACCTATGTGAGGTGTTGTCAACTGTTGGTGAGTCTATCTCCCAAGTATAGACCTAAATCCTCTCAGGAGGATGAAATATGTTTGATTTTGCTTTGTATTCTCTGAGCCTACAGTGTTGCCTAATTAGAGCAAGTGCTTAATATGAATGCTGTGTTTTTTTTTACCAATGGTTGTTCAGCAGTTAGTCGTGATTTTGGTGTCCTCATGGGAGAAGGTGAGTTAAAGTTCCTTCTACTCCCTCTACCATCTTGTCTCTGTCTCACAAACACTGTGTTAGAGGAATAAATGCACATCGTAATGT
The DNA here is from genome assembly GCF_937001465.1 of Orcinus orca. Classification (NCBI taxonomy): domain Eukaryota; kingdom Metazoa; phylum Chordata; class Mammalia; order Artiodactyla; family Delphinidae; genus Orcinus; species Orcinus orca. Next base: position 13,130,132 of record NC_064565.1, on the reverse strand, counting down.
CTGCTCTGCTTGGGGATGGGAAGCAAGTGGTGATTTTTGTTTTTACTTCCATTGATTTGGTCATATTCTTGATTGGTGGTCCTCAAACAGGGCTGCTGGTTGAAACACCTGGAGATTATTTAGTAAGCAACTTTGATGTTGTTTCTCAGAGGTTGATATGCATAGGAGTCACATAGGAATCTGGTTATAATGCAAACTCTAATTCAGTAGATCTGAGGTGGGGTTTGAGATCTTATTTCTCCAGTAAGCCCCCAGGAGATGGGCATGTTGCCGAGTTAGGATCACCCTGAATAGTGAGCCCTGAACTCCTGAATCAGAATCTCTCAGAATCTGCTCCAGGAATTACACATTTCTAGGAATTTTCCAAGTGATTCTGTTAATCAAAAATTGCCATCTATATTAAGGAGTGACTGTGTGTTTCCCTCTTGTATCCATCATTTATTTACTCTGCCACATATTGAACAACAGGCCATATATTGTGGCACAGGCTGCCACAATATGGGTGAAGGAGACAGAAATGTTCCTGACCTCATAACACTCCCAGTCTAAATAGATAAACATATGTTAAACTCATTCTTACACACTGAGATAAATGCCAAGCAAAGCATAACTGAGGCACTGATTTGGCAATAATAAGGGAAGATCTACGTGTAAGCTAAGATTTAAATGACATAATTGCACGAACCATAAGATTAGCAGGACAGTATTTTTTTTTATTTTTTTATTTTTTTGCGGTACACAGACTTCTCACTGTTGTGGCCTCTCCCGTTGCGGAGCACAGGCTCTGGATGCACAGGCTCAGCAGCCATGGCTTAAGGGCCTAGTAGCTCTGTGGCATGTAGGATCTTCCCGGACCAGGGAACGAAACCATGTCCCCTGCATTGGCAGCAGACTCTCAACCACTGCGCCACCAGGACAGTGTTTTTTTAAACAAAGTTAAAAGCATATGCATATGTTATTCCCAAATGTCCTAATTTATCCCTCTCCCCAACCTTTCCACTTTGGTAACCATAAGTTTGTTTTCTATGTCTGTGAGTTTGTTTCTGTTTTGTATATAAGTTTACTTGTATCATTTTTCTAGATTCCACATTAAGTGATGTCATATGATATTTGTCTTTTTCTGTCTGACTTCCTTCACTTAGTATGATAATCTCTAGGTCCATTCATGTTGCTGCAAATGTCTTTTTACACACTACTATATATAAAATATATAATCAACAAGGACCTACTATATAGCACAGGGAACTATACTCAATAATCTGTAATAACATATATGGGAAAATAATCTGAAAAATTATATATATATATATATATATATATATATATAAAAACTGAACCACTTTGCTGTATGCCTAAAAATAACACAACATTGTAAATCAACTATACTTCAAAAAAATCGTTAAAAAAATACGAGCATATGCAGCTCTCTGAGTCAGGAAAGAGGCTGACAAATTCTTGGGTCCTTCCAAAGACTCTTGTGGCTAGAAGAGAAAGTACAAATGGGAGAGTGTCATGTGGTGAGGTGAGCAGGGAAAAGACAAGCACACACAAGTTGGTCATCTAACCCAGCAGCACAATGAGAGGAACTTCCTATAATCGACATCTGGTACAGGGGTGCTGTGGAGATTGACCCACTCTGTCTTGGCTCCTTTGAGAAATTGTCCAGCTCAGAATAGCAGTGATAATTCTTGGAACCCATCTGCAAATACTTTCATTTCTGAGTTTCTAGAAATGTTATTTATGCATGAAAAGGATGATGTGGACAATAAATGTTTTTACTTTTCAATGACTTTATCTTTTGTTTTCCATTTACCTAAATTAGCAATCAAGAAAGGCTCCTGTTAATTTATAACTGGGACTAGTATATTGAAGAGTCACTGCCTCCTGACTATTCCTACTCTTTCATTCCATTATAGGAGTAAAGCATGGAATGGCATTTTCCTTGATTAGTCATTTTCAAGGTACTTCAAATGTACCTGAGTCTCCATCATATGCCAAGTTCTAAATCCCTTGACCTACTATCAAAACACTTAAACAAGCCAGGATAGATGTATCTTCTACCATCTCCTGTACCCCAAATTCTACATTTTGGGAAATTACTAGGTTTGATTCTTTCAATTATGCCTCTGCTTCCTAGCATTTTCAGTGTCCTCATTTTTTTTTTAAGGCTCAGGATGCCCTAGTCTTGATTCAAGAATAAAACTCAAAATTTACATTTCAGTGGTTATTTTATCAACCAATACAATTTGCAACTTACCTCTTATAAAGGCATCCAGAGCTCTCAAAATGTGTCTATTGTAAAAACGATTTTCTAAACAGTCCAGTATTTGCAATACAAATATTTTTAACTGACATTACAACAAAAGCACCTCAATGTGCATTGAAATAGCTAGTCAAACTGTTTTCACAACAAGTAGCAATAAAATAATCTAAGATAATAGTTTTGTTTATTTGTTTTCTCTATTGCATCAATATTTTAGTTCTGAGTAAGCACTGTACATTTTACATTGTTACTCATCATATCATACATTTTAACAATGCAAATATTACTCTAAATTCTTTAGATATCAGTCTTCAAGTCTTAAAATTAAATAGGATAATTAGACATAGCAGCTCAATGTTTGCACATAGTGAGGTCTTAATAAATAGTTGCTATTTTAATTAATATCATTCCTCAAATACCATTATATGAGAATGTTCTCAAAGCAACCTTGAGAGTCTTATTACCTGTTGCATGAAAGGGGCAGGGAAGTTTAGGGGGTAAGCCCCAAACTGAGGGGATTCATATGTGGGAGAAAATAGTTTTAAATAAAATAAGTATCATACTTAAAACAAGTGTTCACCATTAACATGAAGATCTAATAAGAAGGAAATGAAAGTAAGAAAGAAAGCCATGGATAGGCATTTTTCTGGGGGTTTCATCATTTCATGCAATCATTGAATTGGTAAAAATTTGTTCTATTTTTATAGATGATAAAACTGAGACTCAGATATATTAGGGAAGTCACATAGTAAGAAACTGAACTAAGACTCGAACAGATATGTCTTATGCCCAAATCCAAAATCATAACTTAGCCCTGAAGTCAGAGTCCATATTTAGATTGACAGGGTGAAAAGTCTGTGCAAACACCTAGTCATATCAGCTCTGGGGAGCTACTCTGTCTTCTCCATGCCTCAGCCCCACCTCTCCATGATCCAACGCACAGGATGCTGCTAACTGGAGCTTGGGGAAGAGTTTGTTGGATCTGCAATGGCATCAAATGGGCAGTGACTGGGTACAAAGCATCAAGAGCGGTAATCCCTTTCTAATATAGATTTCTAATTGGATACAAGGGCAATCACAGTTTCAACTAAACAAAGATCATTTACATTGAACAGTGAAACACTCACCCTGGAAAAAATTTCGGGACTATAGATCATTAAGCTGAATGATTAAAATATTACCATAACAACACATGCTAAAGTCTCTTATCTCTTGGTTACCTAATTATCTGCAACATCCTACACTGTGTAGGGTCCTCTGGGTTTTGTGTTCAAGTGGCACATGCTCAGTGTTTCTTTACAATAAGAATAGCACTTTAGTAAGTGAATATGCATGATATGCAGCAATTTTCAAACTTTGTATGACAGGAACCCTATTAAACATCATTAAGGAATTTATATTCTATTTTCAGGGAAAGGGAAACCCTCCTTCTATATTTTTTTTCCTTTTTATTCTTCAAATCAATTTGATTTCATTTTTCTGATTTTTTTTTTACAGTAGGTCCTTGTTGGTTATATATTTTATATATGGTAGTATGCATATGTTAGTTCCAAACTCATAATTTATCCCTCCTCCTGCCTTTCCCCTTCTTTAACCATAAGATTGTTTTCTATGTCTGTGAGTCTGTTTTTGTTTTGTAAATAAGTTCATTTGTATCATTTTTTAGATTCCGCATATAAGTGATACCATATATTTGTATTTCTCTGTCTGACTTACTTCACTTAGTATGACAATATCCAGGTCCATCCATGTTGCTGCAAATGGCATTATTTCATTCTTTTTAAAGTTCGAATAATATTCCGTTGTGTATATGTACCATATCTTCTTTATCCATTCATCTGTCGATGGACATTTAGGTTGTTTGCATGTCTTGGCTGTTATTGTAAACAGTGCTACAATGAGCATTGGGGTGTATGTATCCTTTCAAACCATGTTTTTCTACAGATATATGGGATTGCTGGATCATACAGTAACTCTATTTGACCTAAGTGATTTGATATTTAAATCCTTTATTCTTATTACAACTCTGCTGTGCTTGGATCCTGTCTATGAGTGTATGCTAGTAACAGGTTTGAACCTATCCTGGAGGTGTTAGTCTGGAAAACTTTAGACTATTTCAGATGATCAAAAAGGAAAGACACAAGTGCAGCCAAAGTAACTGAAATTATCAAAGTTGCAGACCTAAGCGGGATTGAGCTGAAGTTGGATTGAGAACATAAAGGTAGAATAAACAATCACAGCTACAGTCACAGAAGGCGGACAAATGATCACTGAATCTTTCTGATGGCTCATCTCATCAGAAAGACAAATACAAGCATCTCCAACAAACATGTACTACTGTCAAGTTATACTATCTGTATTATAAAACAAATAACATCAGCAGGGTTTAAATCTGAGCTAAAGGTGAAATAAATAATGCATTTTTTAATGTTTTGCCACTCATTTTTACTTTCTACTATCATTAGCTAGTTGCTTAAGGCACAGAATATACTCAAAGCAAAGTTTGTCCTTCATAATAGTGAAGGCAAACTTATATTTCAAGCAGTCTTCTAGATAATTTTGACACTTGGTCCTCAAGTAGCAGTCAATGAGATTACATTAAGAACTGCAGGACCATATTCTTCTCCAAAGCCTCTGTAGAGAGAGTAGCCCTGGCAACACCTTGATTCCTGACTTTTGGCCTCTTGAACTGTGAGAGAATAAACGTGCATTGTGTTCAGCCACTAAATTTGAGGTAGTTTGTTGTGGCAGCTACAGGAAATTAATATGGGTATCAAGTGTAAAATGAGAGCCCGCAGGTTTAGAAATCAGAACGAGTAAATATGGGAAGTGATGGGTGTGATTGAATGACTTTTCAGTGGGCAGGGGGACAAGACTTTTTGGAGGGTCTGACAAAATAGGCTGGTTCCTGAGAGGTTCAAGGAATAGGCTTTTGCATCTTGGGATGAAGTAGACACAAAAGTCCCTTATATATGCTGAAGAACATATCAGAGATGTTCACATTCTTGTCATTTTATTTCCTTCTCACACAAGGTGTCTGAGGTTTAATATACTCTTCCCTTCTCACAGGGAGGAAGTTGAGGTTCAAATATACTAAAAAAACTTGTCTATGATCAAAGAGATTGTGAATTGCAGGGTTGGAATTATGCCCTAGGTCTTCTCATTCCAGGTCCATGTTTATATGACATGAGCTCAGTAGCCCTTGGTTTCCTCTTCTGTAGAGAAGAGCATGAATTACATGTCTTTGCAGGCCCACTGCAGATTCATTCTGTTACTGACCTGGGTTATTGGCCTTCCTTAATCAATACAAATTGATAAGAGGCCAGACAAGAAATTCAGGCAAGACCTTATTGGGGTTCCTGCTGCAGCAGAGGGGAACAAAAGCAAGTAAGTTTCCCTTGTTTGCTTGGTGGGGTGTGTGTGTGGGGCAGCTGGTTCCTTATATGGGGTGAGGGTAGGGGTGGGTCCAGGGGTTGGGCTGGAGGGGTGGCTTAAGTGTTTCCCCCCAACACTTTTGGCGATGTTGAGTGCAGGGGACATGCGCAATACCGTGCTTTTGCTCTCAACTCCTTGTTTTTCTTCCCAGCTCTTCAGAAGTGGCAGTTGGGTTTTTGGGCTTTTTGTATCTTGTTGTCCAGAATTTGCCCCAACTGTGTATGCACACAGTTATTTTTAGTCCCTTATAGTTTCTTTGTATTTTGTTGCTCAAGGAGACGTTTGTCTGGGTGAAAGCACTGCAGCAATGGCCTCAGGTCCCAGATCCCAGCCTGTCTCAATTCTATGAATGAGTGTATAAATTTGGTGGTAAATGGGAAGATTTTCATCCATCTTGAGTGTCGGTTTCCCTTGTATTTATAGAAAGTGAGTGTGATTGGCATTAATTCTTATAATTCCCTAAACTAAAATGATTCAAGCATGTGCCACTGATACATTCTCCGTTCCCAAAATTTAGCACAAGCCCTTTAAAAAATGTAAACAAAGACCTTTCAGGTTTACACCGCAATATATAAAATAAAAAAATGCCCTTTAACATTCCCAGAAAGCAACAATCTTTCTCCAAATCTTAAAGATTTCAAATACTGTTTTCACCTTTGATATTCTTTTCAGGGATGGATTTATGTGATCCCATTTGCTAGATAGAAAATATATATTTTGAAGTACTCAAAAATACTTTCTATTGTCATTCACTTATGACATCAGCTATAGAATTCAGAAAAGTTAACCATTGAAGGCATGTTATATTTCATTTCACATAGAGAGACGGCTGTAGTAATATTATAACAGATTCAAAACCCATCACACTTTGATGAATATAGATTTTGCAAAGGCCTTTGAACATCTAAAAAGAAGCCTTATTCCCTCAACAGCAGGATTTTAGTACTGAATCCCATCTGTAAGTTAGTCCAACCTACCCCGACCCAACACTTTCCCCAAGCAACAGGGATATGCACCAACACACGAGGGGTGTGTGCTCTGGTAATTCCTGTCCTGAGTCCCCTCTGCTTGACCCAGGTCTTTTCTACACTTGCTCCCATCTGGCCTAGTCCCTTGATTTTCTCTCCTAATTAAGGGCCCACAGGTGTCTTCATAGTTGGTGCCCATTTTCAGGTTCTATCTCTTATGCTTCTCACTTCTCTCTGAAGACTTTAGCTCAGAATCACATCACCAGTCTTTCATGCTTCAGACTGGCTTGCTGTCCCAGAAGACCTGATTTCTTGCTCCAGGACACTGGTGGGTGCTCTCACCCAGCTAACTGACCTCACTGTGCCCAGAGATTTGTAGTCCCAGGCAATTTTAAAGTCTTAAAGAGGTTTCCAAGCCCAAAGATTCTTTACAGCCAGTCCAAATACTGCATTAAATAATAGTACATCTCATGCTCTAGGTGGTTAACAACCTAGAAGGAGAGACAGATATGTATATATGAATTCATTACCAATTATAAATATGATAATAGAAAGAAACACAAGGCCCAAAATTTGTAGGGAGTGACTAACTGAATGAAGGAGCACGGGAGTCTTGTTGAAGTAATGGAAATTGATTTGGTCTTTAATCAATGACTTGGATTTTCACAGAGAGGCCAAGAGAAGGCTACCTCATCTAAAGGAAAAAGAGAATCACAGGCCAGAATATGAAGCAGTGTGCCCCTTGGGCAACTATAAAGCACTTGACATGACTAAACTAGCAGCATGCAAGGAGCCCAGAAAGATAGACTGGTAGTCTTAAGGGCCTCTTGGTCCAGGAATCATGAAAGTCCTCAAAACATCAAAAATTGGGTTTAAAGCCACAACAATGACTTGAGGAAATCCACATTCATAAGATGCAGCTTTCAAAAAAAATTTAATAGCTCCACTTTTTCTGAGACATTCAATAAATGGACAGGAAAATGTGTAAACCCATTTTATAGGCTGGTTGCCATAACTTCCACTTCTTTGCTCTCTGGTAAACCTTGACTGCAGAATCCTACAAAACTGCCCTTAGAAAATGGGGTTCCTACTTTGTGCATCAGTAAACCACATTCTTTTTTGATAGCTCTGATATTTAGAGGTCAGTGACTGGGAGTTGTCCATCTCTCTGTCTATCCAGCACCTGGCTTAGGGTGAGGGCTAAGTGCTTTTAATCATTTACTTGAAAGATAAGTACCATTAACGCAGAGTCCAGTAAATACCAAACATGATTTTCAAAGTTACGGAACCACAACAGGTGATATATTTGGATTTTAATGGAAAATACATGTTATTTGGTGTTAGTTAGATCCAGATTCAAACCCCAATTCTGCTATTTACTGGATGTGTGGCTATGAGAAGTTTTTTTCAATTTCTCTGAGCTGTTATATCTTCAACTTTATAATTGGGACAGAAACTCACATACAGATATTTAAAAATCAGAATAAAATATCATAATACATATAAGGGTAGCATAGTCCAATGATGAAGAACATAGAGCCTTGAGACTTATTACCAAGGTCCAAATTTCAGTACTGCCACTTACTAGCTGTGTGACTTTAGGCAGGTTAATTACCCTTGCTATACCTCATGATCATCATCTTCAGATAATGTGAATAATCATGACATCTTTCGTGTAGATATTGTGTAAGTGTACCATGAGTCAGTATATGTAAATCACAGTTGTGTGTGGATCATAGTAAATTGCTTAACAAGTAGTAGGTACTTGGAATGTAATAACTGGTCAATTAAATATAGCTTGATGAGGATTTAGCTTGAAGTGCTTGAAGAGAAGTTTCTGGGGCTCTGAAGTACACTTGTATCCTAGGATTTTTCAGCTGACATAGAACTGAGTGGGGCAGCTGTAGAGGAAGTGCAAAGCTGAACTGGATTCCTGGTCTACTAGAAAGCAAGAACCAACTGAAACACCAAGCTGAACACCATGGGCAAAAACTGCAGTGAAAATTAAGAGCCTGATTTGGAAGTCAGCTAAAAGGAAGAGCAGGATGCATTGCCTACATAGATTCTCTGAGGCAATGGAGAGGAGAGTCCAAGCCTGGGTATATATCTGATTTATAAGAGAATAAAATCAGACTAGAAAGGTGACTTGAGCCAGTTACTGAATTTCAATGCGCATCAAACAGGTTTTTTTTTTTTTTTTTTTTTAAGATGATAGTCTATCAATGGCAAAAATACAAAGGGTTCTTCTACAGAAACAGAGTTTAATTTCTTAACAAACTTAAGACAATAATAACAAAAACAATGTTGTTCTTAATAACAAAGAAGACAATGTTGGTATTGAGGGCTATAACTGACAAGAATCTTATTTTTCCTAACCATGCATTCAGTTTTACTGGACTCTATCATCAGAAAGTCACACTGACAGGCCTTTTCTAATGCCCTTTGTTATAATGATTTTCTTCTCTCCTGCAGAGAAGGGTTAGAGGTGCATAATTTCAAGTACAAACTCTTCTTCCCCTCCAGACTGGCACCCACGCAATAGGAATATATGACCAGAAAGCTACCATGTGCCATTTCCACAAGGGTTTAAAAAATAAGATAGCTTTCATCAGAATTTTTTTTTTCTTTAAGAAGTTATTTCCCTCTATCTTCTGAGCAGAAGCATGAGAGAACCAGTGCACCGCTAAGAGGTCCTCAGCAGATATTCTACACATGCCTTTACATCACCTATTTGACTCACATATGGATGATCCAATGTTGAATGATGTGGTCTATTCCTTTCTAAGTAGAGGATAGAGCAAACCACGACAGCTTAATGTAAACTGGCATCTTTATTCAAGCAACTGATCTGTTGCAATTCAATCTGTTACAAAGGATTGTACCAAGAATGGCAAAGGCTTTCTTGGATTAATTTCCCAGAACCTTATGCACTGAGGTGTTCTTGGAGATGATTTCTCTTCAATTTATTTTATACCCAATTTTGAACAATGTCAACATATATGAAAACATAAGAATTGTAACATTCCATCACTCTGTTATGATCCTAGAAATACAAGCTAATGAAGATGAACCTCAAAGGGATCCAGTGGGGAAGGAAATGGGACTCACGTGGACTTGGTTGTAGGTATATCATTTAATATCTCTAGATATCATTGTTTATTTGTATCAAAAATGTACCATTAGTCTAGATAATTTAAGTCCAAATACTTTCTTAGAGACCTTTTTCATCCACTAAACTTCTCCCTCTTAGGTTTCAGTTTTCTCATTTTTAAAATGGTAATAATTCTCTTCTTTAAAAAAAATTAACAATCTTGTCATGATTCTACATAGTCATAGATGTGAAAAATTATTTAAAAAGAGATAAATACTAATTAGATGATCAGATCTTTAGTAAGCTCTAATAGACTAAAGATATTGAAATAATACAGATCTGGTCACAAACTGAAAGTGTCATGTAATGCAACTTATTTCCATATCTTCTGAAAACCCTGTGGAATATCACTGGAAACTCAGTCCTGGGTCATAGTCAAGGAAAAGCCTGAGGTCAAGTCGTGCAGGATCCACTTCCACTCCACACAGGCTCCAACTGAGATATCGGACCCTTGAGTAACCAGTTGAAGGAGCATCAAAATATACCAGTTGGTAAGTACATAGGCTCAGGCATTAGATTGCTCCACTACCTAACCAGCTGGAGACTTTGACCAACGTCCCTAACTTCTTTAATCCTATGTTTCTTCATGTGGTAAATAGGGATTGCATTATTACTAATGTTAGGGTTTTAGGAAAGATGGAATAAGATACTAGGTGTAAAATCCTTACAGTAATTGCTGCAAAATTGTAAGCTCTTGGTGAATATTAGCTCCTAATATTATCACTATTATCACCATCATCTTGATCATTGTTGACAAATTCCCTACCACATTCACGGAAAGCTGAAAATTATAGGAGAAGAGAACACGCCAAGGCTGTGCACCACCATTCTTGTAAGTGGACCTTGATTTAGGGTGACCAGCTGTCCCAGTATCTAAGGACCCAGGAATTTCTCAGAATAGGCACTTTCAATGCTAAAATCAGGACAATATCAGGAAAACCTTAAGAGGAATAGCTGAATCGACTAAACAGAATCTCATTATCCTATGTAACCATAGGCAGAGAAAATGGAGAAAGGCAGGCTACCACACAGAAAGAATATTTCCTTCTGATAAGGAGAGAAAAGAAAGTCTGCTGCTCTGGGCAGGCCTGAGCAGTGACTTCCTTAACACTATCAAGTAGGGAAACCCAGCACAGGGACACTGCTAAACTCTCAGCACTCAGATATATTACTCCTTCTCTCAGGGTCCAGAAAAGTTTGGAGAGGAAGTCCAGATAACTTAGTTTTTTAAGGGAGGCTCTTCTGGGCACCAGTCCTGACTAATATAGTCAGGTAGGGATCACTCAATCCAGACATGACTTGAAGGATTCTTCAATTCATCACTTTTGTAGTCTACCAATGTATCGTTCATTCTGGAATTGCATAATAAGCTGTATCATATGACCAACAAAAGGATAAAGAAGCAGGTGTTCTCTTATTAGGAGAAGGGTAAGGAATGAAGGGAGAATGTTCTCTTTATTTAAAGTGATAGGTACTTACATGTTCTGCTTTAACTTTAGGCAAGATAAAAAACTCATGTAAGTGTCACTTTCCTTGTCTGTAAATTAGTTATATAATCTGCCATCCAAGTATGCTGGACAATGAAAGAGAGTGTGTAAAAGTTCCTAGGAAGTGGCCAGTAAATTGTAGAATTCAATAAAAATAAATCCCAACCACTATATGGTAACAAATGAACACAAAGATTGCAATGCTTTAACAAACTAACAATTATTTCTTGCTCAATGAATGTGTTTCTGTTGATGGGTAACACCTTTTTATCTATAAGGATAACTTCCATCTTTTGGTTCCACCATCTTTATTGCTGTGGAGCCATTAACATCCAGCTGGTGGAAGGAGAAGACAGTAGTAAATAAGACACACAGACTTTCTTTCACTACTTTCAACTAATTTCCTAGGGTCAGGCCAGAAGTGTCAGCTGTGCTGAACTGTATAGATAGACTGCAACACAACAAGTCAACAGAGATAGCAAAACAAGCCTGGAGAAACAAGCTGGAGGCAATGGATAAAAGTAGTCTGTATACAGTAATCAACCGAGCTGGGATAGAGCCAAGAAATATCTATCAGAAACCCAGGAAGTGCCACAACTTTGATCAGAGAGGGTGGTCTCTCAGAAATCGGAAAGATACACAAGTTGCATGGCATGTCAGGCATGTTGGAAAGCCACCCAATGGGAGCACTAGGCTTGTAGGGGGCAGTCAGAAGAGGCTTAGTAGATGTCCAGGAGAACTGTGAGTCAGTGTACTGAGACCCCAACCTCAGGCTCTATGGGCTGCCCATGTAGAGCACGGTGACCTCAGAAAAGAGTAGAAGTCCCAGCAAAGATTCAAGAAGGTTCTGAGACGGCAATGACTGCTCAGCTCTGGGGTGTAACGTTCAGGATTAGGACTTTGAACCCCCCAAGAAACCTTTTTAGGAATAACCCAGAGCCTCTGTCATAGCTGATCTAGGGCACTGGGTGGGGAGATGAACTCTAAAACACTGCTTGTGGGCTTGGTTACATTGAAAATACAAACAAAAAAAAAACCCGAGAAAACAAAGATGGTGTTAAAAGACAGAACTAGAGGGCTTCCCTGGTGGCGCAGTGGTTGAGAGTCTACCTGCTAGTGCAGGAGACACGGGTTCGAGCCCTGGTCTGGGAGGATCCCACATGCCGTGGAGCAACTAGGCCCATGAGCCACAACTACTGAGCCTGCGCGTCTGGAGCCTGTGTTCCGCAACGAGAGATGCCGGGATAGTGAGAGGCCCGCGCACCGCGATGAAGAGTGGCCCCCACTTGCCACAACTAGAGAAAGCCCTCGCACAGAAACGAAGACCCAACACAGCAAAAATAAATAAAATTAATTAATAAACTCCTACCCCCAATATCAAAAAAAAAAAAAAAAAAAAAGACAGAACTAGCAAACCCAGTGGACAGCAAGGAAGACTGTGATGAAATTCCAAGTTGCTGGACTGAGATCCTTTCCTTTGCTTGTGCCTTGCAGAGGCTGGACAGAGCTCCATCCACTAGGAGGACAATGAATACTCCTGCTCAGGAGAATGAGTGGGACTCAAGGGCAGGGAGAAAGGGTGGATGTCATAAAAGCAATCACAAGTGAGAAAGCACCAGAGCAGATTCCAACATGACAGCATCAGGAGCAAGGCAAGGCTACCACACAGGGCAGCACTGAGCAGGATATCGAGGGCTGAGGCCCTGGGGGGCACATCCAGTGTTAGGCATGAGCTAATACCTAAAAGTAGGATTGGTGAGCTGATTCACAGAGAATGCATGTCTTAACAGGGCTGGAATATGCAAGCACAGAGGCAGAGCTCAGAGCATGGGCAATAATTTCCCTGATTTTATTTTCACAGGCATTTGGAATGGCGTTGCCACTCAGAGTGCACATCTCCATCCTGCTGTTACAGTTGAATAGAGCATAATCTTCTGTCTCTCCCTGCCTTTATTGTTCATTCTTAGCCCATTAACAGAGGGAGGAAAGTCTGAATGCTTCCTTTAACCAGTGACTCAGGAATGTGTCTTTGTACTCTCACCCCCTTCTGTTTTTAATAAAGCCATTGGTTCAGACCAGACGATTCAATATTGTTGGTCTCTATGGATTCTTTTCAACTTAAACTTTATATTTTTAAAAAGCTTATTTGTGATCTTTTGAAGTGCTCAATTAAAGATTTAAGGAAATAATGAAAATCTTTAGGTGTCTGTCTGCCCCAGATTTCTTTGCAAATGAGAGCACGGTGAGGCTTTTCTTCTCAACCATGGGGAATAACTGTAAAGCTGGTTTTGCTTTTATTCCTGGCTCTTCTTCCTCTCCAGTAACTTCTGTTTCCCTTCTTCCTCATCCCCTGTCCTTTCACTCTCCAGCTCTAAAGCCTGCTCTGACCAAGACCTGACCTCTTGCTCTCTTCATCTTTTGTTCAGTAAGAGAGCACTGACCCTTTGCAGTAGAAGCAAATAAAATTCCACAGTCCATAGATGTCCAAGCCTTGCAGAGAGAAGGTGCATGTGGTTGACATTGAACTGACTTGTGAGCCCTTTAAGAGAAAGAGTTGAAGCAGTCATCCTCTTTGAAGTGATTCACCTTAAGTGTCACGTTTCCAAAGCAAAATTTCCATCCAGAGGGATTGTAAGGACTAAAATTCATGTCTGTGTGAAATCTTGATTCTAGCTGTTCTCTCAGTACAGAGGGGGTTCACTGTGCCAAGACTGGTTTGGTGGCCCTTCTTTGCCCACAGACAGAGAAAACAATGGTGTTTCATCATCAGCTCTGTTCACTATATCCGGCCATAAAACAAGTCTTTTAAGATTAGAGCTGTGTCGTTCATGCATTCATTCATTTGCACATTCAACAAGCACTCACCAAGTGTCTCCAAGTGCCTGGTACCCTGTCAGTTGCTGGGGATACAGTCATTACCAAATCGGAGGCAGTTCTTGTCCACTTGAAGCTGGACAGACTTCCGGGGAAGACATAATGATCACACGAATAAATATTTAACTATAAAACTGTGAGCACACAGGGCTATGAGTATAATGTGATGTATCAGTATTTAGAGAGGTTGAGACTTTCCTGTGAAGTAGCACTTATCCAAGATCTAAAGGTTAAGTAGAAATTACGTTGGTGAAAAGAGAGAGAAGGAAAGAGTATCAGAGGGAGAAGGCCTGAGGTGATAGGGCTCATGCATTCCAAATGTCTTGACAAACAGAGCTTCTATCGGGTGGAATTGTCACCTGCAATGAGCAATATTTGGCATCTCTGGTCTTCATCCACGGAAGGACAGGACCCAAGTCTCAAACCCATGCTGCCTCCTATGACAACCAAATGCTCCTACACACTTTGAATCGTCTCCAAGGCAGTCCAACGTCTCCAGCTAAAACTACACAGAGCTTTAAAAAGCCTCCTCTGTTTACATGTAATTCTTAGGTCAGTGGAGGAGACATTGGTATGAAATGAGCTTGAAACCCATGGAAATACCCATGTCTTTCAGAGCTTTGGGGGACAGAGGGAAGAAGACAGCCTCTAGAAATTGATTCCCAGAGTCAACTCTCCTAAATCAACGAGTCGAATGACCATTCACCTGTGGAATGTTTAGTCTTGCCCCATCTCTATGTTTGTCCTTCCTTGTGGGTTTACTCTGCTTCTGTAGGTTTTCCTGGAGCAGTTATTTTGTGGCCATAAACAAGAGCTTACAAAAGGGTAGGGACAGCTTCAAGGTCAGATACAAGGGGTAAAGAAAAGTACAAAAGAAATGCTCATAATTCAGCAAATGGCTTTTTGGTGAACTGATTTTCTAGCCAATTGGCTAGAACTGCCTTGTACACCATCGTCAGTGTTATCACTCTGATAAATCAATGGAAGGGTGGAATGAAGTGTGTTAATTGGGTAAGTGAGTTGTAGGAAGGAGAATAGACTGAAAATTAAGAGCAAGGAACACCAGTTGGAAGGTTACTGTAATATCGATAGTATGGATGAGAAACAACGTTAGCTTAGACCAACTTGGTAGAAATGGAGAGAAGTGAATGGATTCAACAGACAATTAGGAGGCAAAATTGACAGGACTTGACCATGTATGAGATGTGAAAGTAACACAGATGTGTAAAGCTTGGTTGTAGCTAGATGGATGGAAAGAGAGAATACTGGAAATATGAACTTCTTTGGAAGGGAGAGATCATTAGTTTGGTTTTGCAGATGTGGTTTTGAAACATCCAAGAAGGGATATCTTGCAGTTGTATAACTTGATCAAGAGGGCTCAGGGAGGTGCTCTTGTTTAGAAACATACATTTGGGTATCATCCACATATAAGTAGTATACTAGTCTGCTAGGGCTGCCATAACAAACTACCACAGACTAGGTGACTCAAACTACAGAATTTTATTTCTTCATAGTTGTAGAGACTAGAAGTTCAAGATTAATATGTCAGCAGAGTTGGTTACTCCTGAGGCTTCTCTGCCTCTCTCCCCTGGCTTGTAACTGGCCATCTTCTGCTGTCTTTACATGATCTTTTCCTCTATGCGTGTCTGTGTCCTAATCCCATATTCTTTGATGGATACTAGTCATATTGAATTAGGGCCCACCCATATGACTTTAGTTTACTTTAATTTGTTCTTTTAAGAACGAATTAGCTCTATTAGCTAACTAATTAGCTCCATTTAGAAATACAGTCACAGTCTGAGGTATAGGGTGTGATTTAGAATTTCAACATATGAATTTTGGGGGAACACAATTCAGCCCACAATAGGTGGTAACTGAAGCTGTGGGTATGGTATGATATTGCCTAGGTGAAGAATATATAAGAAGAGAGGAACATTGCAACATGAGGAATCCAACATTTAATATCCAAAGAGAGGAGGGTGAAAAACCAGAATCTTAGGAATCAGGGGAGAGGTAGGTTACAAAAGCCAAGGAAATTGAATGTCTTGATAAGGAGGCAGTTGTGAAAAGTGTAGAAGATTAAAGAAAGACCAAGTAGAATGGAAACTGTAAAACGAATCTTTTCTTCCATTTTATCTACACAAAAATGTCTAACCTAGTGAATGGTGTCTAGTAGTCATTAAGTAATGGCTTAATTATTTATTTCCATACTTAAGTCTTGAGGGAGGAGAAAGAAGACAAAGCAAGAACAGGTGGAATATTATAGAACTGGCTGAACATATCTGTGTGAACTTGAAGAGGTTAATATCTCAGTTTATCTTCAGTTTCAAATTATGTAAAGTAAATTTTTAATTTCTATTTCACAGGGTTGATTGAGATTTATGCCTGGCACACATATCAAAGGAACATGGTGGGTGTTATTCTAGCTACACATTGAACTACTTTAAGCATTATACTCAAATTGGTTATAAGTAGAAAGAAATAGAAAGCAAGTCCATATTAAGCCAACTCTTTGCTAGAGAACAATATAGATTAAGTCTAGAGAGGCTGTTTTCAGATGTGAATTTCAAAGGGAATTTAAGATAAGAAGACTGCAGCAGTGAAGAGAAATAATACAAGGCAATGGAGCAGGGGCAAGGCAAGACTGGAGCAAAGTATGGGTCCCTCAATGTGGACAGCTCACTTCTACTAATGTCTTAGTGGGGCAGTCTTATTTTAAAAGCAAGTGGAGCCTATTTCTGTTTTGTAAATAAGTTCATTTGTATCATATTTTTTTAGATTCCACAAATAAGTGATACCATAGAAAACAAACTTATGGTTACCAAAGGGGATAGTGGGGGCAGGGGGGGATAAATTAGGATTTTGGGATTAACATATGCACACTACTATACATAAAATACATAAACACAAAGGACCTACCATAGAGCCCAGGGAACTATATTCAATATCTTGTAAAAACCTATAATGGAAAAGAATCCAAAAAGAATATATATATGTATATATATATATATACACACATATCTATAACTGAATCACTTTGCTGTGCACCTGAAACTAACACAACATTGTAAATTACCTATACTTCAATAAAAATAGTTATTAAAAAAAGCAAGCAGAAAATAAGCCCCCAAATAAAATATTTGTATTAATGTATGTAATTTTTTTCAAGTCAATTAATAAATCATTCAAAGGCATAGGTTATGGACTTAAAATAGGTAAATCTTTAAGAAAGAAAACTATGCATGGTCTTTACCCTGAGACAATACTCTAGCATCTTGGTGGGTGAAACATTCACATGTAAAGACCCATCAAACAAAAGGGTTGCTGGGGTGCTTTATGTTCAAATACAAATTGGAGTTAACCAGGTGAATTAGTTAACTGAGTGTGAATCTTTGAAAGTCTGTGACCCTTTTCTGGTATTGCTCTTGACTTGGCAATACCTCTCCTCTGGGTTCTCGTCTGGGTCTTCAGAGTACTCATGAAAACATTTCAACAACAGGGGAAAAGGGAGAAACTAGTATTTTTGAATCTATTGATATGCAAAATACCATGTTGGGGACTTTTATTTATTATCTCATTTAGCCTTTCTGTAAATAATTGAGGTAGATTTCATAGTCTCCACCTTATGGGTAAGGAGGCTGAGGATTAAAAATATTAACTTACCAAGTTCAGAGGGACAGTCAGTGTGATGTTGACCCAGTGATGTGCTGGAGCTGGTTCCCACCGGTTATACAGGGCAGATTGGGTGCTTTCCTTCCTAAACCCACATTGAGTGACCTCACACTGGTAGTTCAAAATGGGCCTTAGTGGAATGATTTACACTATTAAAATCAGAACATGCAGTAAATCAGTGTTTTATTTATTTTCAGAGAACTGTTTTATAAACGTATCAGAATACACTGGTTGAGATTAAAGCCAATTGTGTGCTTTCTCCAATTTATGATCCTTGGGAGCTGTGGGAGTATGCAATGGTTGTCTTCTCATTTCACATCTTCTCTGAGGTAGCACAGACTACAGCACCACCACGCCCTTCATCACGTAAGAACTGAATTACCTTATTTTTCAGAATGTCCATGTTCGAATAAACTGTCACCTCTTATAGGAAACTTTGCAAATCCTTGCCACATCCCAACTCTATATGGAATTGCAAACTAAAAATTAACACTTGCCATCTACCTCTATAAGGATTAAATCATGAGCTGCTGACCTTCAACACACCCGAAAAGGAGTTCAGGGTGGAGATCAGGAATGAGACACTCTGTGCTCTGGGAAAAACTGGCAGAACAGGCCTTCAGATAGATGTTTTCAGGGGAAGATTTTATGGGCCCAATTCTTGCATCTCCTCGTACCTAGAAAAGCACTAAAATCCTTCATGGTAACATCTGCTCCACATGACTTACAGTAAACTTCATGAGATTAGCAGCAACATTCTGCAAAAAAATATGTACTTGATTACATGTACTCTCCCTTTCCCAAAGTCACATATATACTGACCTACCTCTTTGGAGCAGTTTCTCAGAGCTCTCTGAGATGCTGTCTCTCGGGCTGTGTCCTCATTCTGCTCCAAATAAAACTTAACTCACAATTCTCATGTTGTGCATTTTGTTTCAGTCGACAGAATCCATCATATTCATTACCTTCAACAGAGCATTTGTTAACATAACCAGACATTCTCCCCAACTCAGGATCTGGGATGTACAGCTGGGTGAAGATTCATGAACATGGCCATTGGAAGATGACCCATTGGAACAAAGCTAGACGGCAACAAATTACAAAAATGCCCTTAAAGAAAGTAGATCAGAATGTTAGCATGTTTAATCCTCATGACTCCACGGGAGAAACGTTGTTAACTCTATTTTACAGATTCAGTGTTTGAAGCTTCCAAACTTACACAGCTGGCAATGAGCAGAACCATGATTTGTGCTCTAGCAGAGTTCCTGGCACATAGTGGGCCCTCGTTAATATTTATTGAAGTGAATACAAAGCCAGATGTTCAGCGCAGATCCCCTTGACTTTTCTTCTTTGTCTCAGTTTTTGGAGTATATTTTCCAAAAATGCTTTTCATAAATAGATCCTAAATCGTTTTGTCACTCTATCCTGACCCATTCTGAGATGGCTTTGAGAGACTGGCAGAGGAAAGACAGGATGAAGTGTGTGTTGCTGATTGTAATGAAAGAGAAAATAAACCAAAAAAGTTTAAACAGATGTAAAGAGGGAGATCAGGAGACACTTCTCAGATATTTGTTTATTTATCCCATCTTGCCTCACACTGTCTGCTATTCCTCTTAAAGATAGACCTTTGCTAAGGTAAAAATCCAGTGCATCGACTCTGATAAATGTTATGATGCAGAACCAGTCCTCAGGGAATAGGAGGTAACTGCCCATCAGGAAATGCACCCTTGGGTGCACCATACAGACATGAACTACTGATTTGCAGTGGGATTATGAAACATAAAAAGAAAAAAAAAACAACCATTTTTATGCACTCTGCTGGTCTACCTCCATGAAGCTCAGCCTCAATGCCAGAAAGTTTCTCATTCTATGTGTCCTTTGTATTTCTCTTTTAAGTCAGTCTGAAAGCCAGGGGCATGAAGGATGTGTTTTTTTTGTTTTTGGGTTTGTTTGTTTTTTTTGCGGTACGCGAGCCTCTCACTGCTGTGGCCTCTCCCGTTGCGGAGCACAGGCTCCGGACACGCAGGCTCAGCGACCATGCCTCACGGGCCCAGCCGCTCCGCGGCATGTGGGATCTTCCTGGACCGGGGCACAAACCCGTGCCCCCTGCATCGGCAGGCGGACTCTCAACCACTGCACCACCAGGGAATGTTGTCCTAGTCCTGTCACCAACTTCCTGGGACTGGGGATAAGTCTCTCCCTTTGCTCTGGTTCTCTATTTCCCCATCTTTAATGGATTATAAGGAGAGATGATGAGATAATCACTAAAATCCCCTACAAATCTAAGATTTTATGATCCATACATGCTCCAAGGCTGCCCATGATGAAACATTTAGCTGGTTGTCTGTGAGCAATTTTGCTGTGGTGACCAAAAAAGGTCCTGGAAATAATGCCAGGACTGTCCTTACCATGACAACCATTGATTGCAATGTGGTTGATGAGCTGATTTCCTAGACAAGTGAACTTAGGGCACTTGAGAAATTGGGTGATAAGCCAAGGTAGACATCGACATCGACCACTTCTCTTTGTTCTCAGGACACCTGGTGGTTTTGGCATTTTTTTAGTCTCCTTGTTGTCTTTACACAAAAAAGTGATTCACCTCTTTCTTCTAGCCCTACTCTTACTTTTCCCAAACTAAGAAAAACAACTCTAGCGTCTAAAATTACCTTGGGTCTAATGCCATTTTTGCTGATAATAAAACTTCTCTTATTTAATTAGGACAGCCTGAAGTCTATGTTAAGAAAAACACAAAATAACCAAGATTTTCAAGAAATAGAGAGTCACCTAAATAGCTGAACACTGTTTCCTCTTGAACGTAAATTGATTATACACAGGCTAAAATGCTCAGAGGGCCATGGAAATATAGCTCCCTTTTTGCCTCTAACCATTTTCTCTCATTTTAGTTATAAATGTGCTATTTTAGTAAATTAGCCAAAAAATGATGTACTTGCAGTTTCTTCAAACCTGTTTCACAGCATTTCTTTTCCAAATTTGGTTGGAAGATATCCAAGTGGTTAGGGAAAAACAACAACAACAAAAACACAAACTAACAAGCTAGAAATGGGAGATAATTTCTCAATACCCACATAGTTATGTATGCCCCTTACCTTTGTGTTTACTCTGACTTAACATTTCTTCGATTGTTCTCTAGGTTCTGTTTTGATATCTATGAGAAATCCCATTATCCATGTATTTCATAGAATCCAAGGATGCTCTTGAGTGTGGAAGTACTCCTCTTTCTCTCACCAGGAATGTCCCTACTTCCTCTTTTTTAACCCTGTAAGTCTTTTACCCAGCTTTATTTGCTCTCTCATGTCTCTCCGTCTTTCCTCGCTCTGCCTCTCTCACTCCTACTCTGCTTTTCCCAACTCCTATTGATCTCTTTCTACTCTCCACTCTTTCTTTCTCCTTTTTCTATTTAATGATTCCTTTTCTATCATTTTTCATCCCTTATGTTTTTGCCAACTCACAGTTAACAAGAATAACCCATGCTGCATGGCATTCTTTACAAGCGAAATCGTTCACAAAGCGTTCTCTTAGGTGTAGCTTGTTATTTTGGGAAATAATGTTTATAACTTTTGTTAAAAAAAGAAATAACAGGTGCAATATGGGGTCATTTGTCCCTGATAAAAGCAAACCAAAACTTGACAGTTTTGAACTTCAGCAGAAATATGATCTTAATCAACCAGTTTGGAAATTTCTGGTGAGCACCCATGAGGTAATCTGTCATGCTGGCCCTCTCCATCTCCCAGAGGAAGAGGCAATCTGTGTGATAAAACCCTTGCTGTCCCTTCTTCCTAAAATGATGTCCTGACCTAAAAATAAACCTTTCTATACTTTCACTAATAACTCCCTTGCTTCATCCTTCTTCCTATAAAAGCCTCTAATTTTGTACAATCCCTTAGAGCACGTTTCTATTTACTAGAAGGTATGTTGCCAGATTCATGAATTGTTCAATAAAACCAATTATATCTTCAGATTTACTCAGTTGACTTTTGTTTTTTAACACTTTCAATTCAGTAAGTGTTGAGTTTGTGCAGTGAGGGGCTATGCTTAGCACTGAAGTTATGAACATAAATAATACACACACCCTATATTAGGAATCCAAGAGGAATAAGATGTGTAAGTGTTTTGATTGAGGCATCACATTGTATAAAGAATAATTAGAAAATGGTTTTATTTTTTCAATAACTTCCAGTTATTGCTCTGCCAGTTCCCCTATGCTGCTGAAAACTTGGACTCATTGAGTGTCATATCTTCCCTAGGAATTTAGTTGACATTTATTGCTTTATATTTTCTAGGGATAAGCCTCTGTACTAAATTGTTTTTCAACAGTTGCAGATTCATTTACCATGACAGTGACTTTTCTATCATGACAGAGGTATTTCTAATTCCAATTCCTTTTGGAACCAGACCAAAACTTTCCAACCAAATGTGAGAAAAATTATTTGCAAAAGTCCAACATTTTCTTCCCTTTAACTGCTACTGGTTGAAAGAGATGTATCACCTTACATGTCTATGGATATAGAAATGAATTCACAGACTTATAGGCAAAATAAACTGAAATTCTTATTTTCCTTCTCTGTCTTTAGATTGCTTTTTCTGCCTTGGATATTCCCTCTTATGGCAAATACCATACATTAAAGCATCAAGCAATGAACCAACAGGGTGGGTTAGATTTCAACCTAGGTCAGCTACTTGTTTCATAAGCACATGCTTTACAAACACTTTATCTTTAAACAATTATCTGGCAGATACATGCAATGTCCAACTCAGTATCCTATAGTTATCTATGATAGACAGGCTGGGGCCATGTTTGTATCTGACCCACCCAGTCATTATCAATCATGCCACCTATACCTGTAATGTGCTTCCTGAAATTGTTCCAACCTGAACATTCAGCACCTTTCATGTGATGCTTCATAAATTACAGACACTTGGTTAGTTGGATCTCATTCAATGTATAAAAATCTGACTGTTCAGGGTTAGGGTGTTGATGGATTGATTGGTGGTCTTCAAATAAGTGGTTTGAAGTACATTGATTCTTAGAACTGTGTTCCTGCTAGATTCCAGGCTAATAGATTAAGATAGATAAATGAACAGGACATGATCTGCCTAAAAGCCTGACAGAAATGCATTGTAGGAACTGAAGCAAATATGAAAAGGGAGGAAGAGAGGGGCAGATGCTCATTGTTGAGTTTGACATAAATTGATCCTGATACGGAGACTCAGAGTTAGACTGTTTTCCTCCATGGTGATTATGGATAGAAATAGAGATTATACATCCCTTAATTAGTCAAGAGAATGGTGGTCAATCATGTGTCATTCTCCAGTCACTGACAAAGATCAGAGAAAAATGAAATCAACTCTTCTGGTGGTTATTCGGTAAAACAACCATCCAGCTCATATTCCACTAGACAAGAGTGTTTCTCTAAGTATCCTCAAGCCCCATTGAGAGCTGTTACCCAAGGCACTGAAAGAGAAAAAACTTGTACTTCTGATGAGATCCACAGGGCATACCAGTCTCATCAAATCTGAACTTCCTTGTGGAGCTTTTTCGGAGATTCCTGAAGACAGCCATACACAATTTAATGAACCAAATGTGTCCTTCAAGTACCTCACTTGAAAGCTAGTATTAGGTCCCTTGCCTCTGATAAGATCTCCTTCCTTTTGTCATGACCAGTTAGTTTCAGGAAGGAAATCCTTCCTTGTACTGAATAGCAGCATGTAATGCCTGCCATTATTCAAACGTTATTTTTTATGAATGAGATCAATAATCACAGCAGGAAAGGGAGTGTTAGGGCAGCTGCTTTGAGGGGGATGGAGAGTAAGAGCTGGGAGAAGGAGATCAGAAACTCTTTGTTTCTCCTTCTCTGCTGCTTACCTGACAGGTGGCTGCAGGGATAGATGTTGAATCCCAGTTGCCTTTAGGTAATTCTTGAAGAGTCACAGATAATGAAGCATGTTCTTTACCGCTTTTTTGTTTTTTTTTAAAAAAAATTTAATTTAATTTATTTTTTTTATACAGCAGGTTTTATTAGTTATCAATTTTATATACATCATTGTATACATGTCAATCCAAATCGCCCAGTTCAGCACACCACAATCCCCAACCCCCGCTGCTTCCCCCCTTGGTGTCCATACGTTTGTTCTCTACTTCTGTGTCTCAATTTCTGCCTTTGCCATTGTTTTATCACTATACTTGTTAAATATGTTAAACATGTTTATACTTGTTAAACATGTTTACACTTGTTAAACATCCAGAATGGACGTCTGGATACACAGTATATAGGATATATATATTTCTCCTATTTGTGTGGAACATGAGGCATGGAGGACTCCAACATACCAAATCCAGAGCTGATATCTTTAAGGCAAACATAAACCAAAGTTTCCTAAGGACAAGACACTTCTTATTTCCTGGAAAATTTGAAATAAAGGTTCAATCTATTTAAAGGGAGAGGTACTGCTGTTTGTGTGTATGGATATTCTCAGTAGAGGAAGAACTGAATATCCTCACCTTTTGGTCTGACCTCAGGGACAAAGAAATGTTATAAAATAGAATTTATTTAGCCTCAGGGCAATGGATGTAATAGTAGGTGTGGGAAACAAAGACCTAATAAATTGGGCAAATCTTTTCTGGAAAGCCATTAAGCAATATGCACACAAAAAAACTTTCAAATAGTTTGGAGATTTCATTCAGTAATAAGAACTTATTCCTCAATAAATTATTATATATGAAAATTTAAAAAACTAGCACATAAATTCATCATGACATTATTTTAAAGAGAAAAATAGAAAATAGCATAGATACCAGGTAATATTAAACATTTAAGTGAATAGTGTCACATCACTAGAGTAGACTATTCTGCATCCATTTAAAATTATGTTTGTAAATTCTTTAATGATCTGAGGAGCTTTTTATATTTTTTTGTTATTTATTTATTTAACTTAACATCTTTATTGGAATATAATTGCTTTACAGTGTTGTGTTAGTTGCTGCTGTATAACAAAGTGAATCAGCTATATGTATACATATATCCCCATATCTCCTCCTTATTGTGTCTCTCTCCCACCCTCCCTATCCCACCCCTCTAGGTGGACACAAAGCACCCAGCTGATCTCCCTGTGCTATCCGGCTGCTTCCCACTAGATATCTATTTTATATTTGGTAGTGTATATATGTCCATGCCATTCTCTCTGAGGAGATTTTTAAAATATAATCTTGCATGCAAAGAGTTAGATATAAATTTGTGTGTACAACTTGACCCTTTGTAAATCTGAATGTGTGTGTGAGTGAATATGTATATGTGGAGATAGAGAATTAAAGGAAATGAATCAACATTCTACTAGCAACAATGTTCCATGAATGCTTAAGATTCTTGTGTTTTTTGTTTCCTCTTTAATTTTTTTCCCAATTTTCAAATCATCTGCTATAAGTATTTTTGATATTTACACTTATGAAAATTCAATAGTGTGGCAATTTGTGTCCCCAGTTATTTGCTCATTGTGTACACTTGCTTTGACTAATGGAATGAGAGCAGAAGTGGCATGTGTCCTGCCAAGAAGAATGTCTGAGAGCCTCTATGAGGTCCCACCGTGTTTCCATCGCCTTAGCCCTGAGAACTGCAATGTCCCTGGCAGATGCTTCTCCTTTAACCTGATCTCCTTTAACCTGATCTTAAAATGAACAAGACATGTGGAGCAGAGCCAAAGGGACCCACAATGGCAGGCATATGGTATGAATGAGAGTCTAGCCTTTTTTATGGTAAGCGACCAAGAATTGGAAATTGTTGTTACCGTAAAATAACAAAAAGAAAACTTGACTCATATGGCCTATTCCATTAACTTTTCTGGTTTAGAAACTAGCTAATGACTAATTAGCAGGTTACCTTAAGGAAATAATTTATTGTTAATCTCACAGACCCACATAGAAACAAGACAGGTTCAAGTGTCCCAAGAGTGACAATATAAAGACAAAGCAAACAAAATTCCTCTTACCTTGCCACTTTGGCCCAATTACATTTTTCAATTTTGCTGATCAGATACATGAATGAATAAAATTTCTTCTCTATCTTCACTTCTTTACCTTCACTCCTAGATATTTTGAAATCTGATTTCTACCTATGTCAATATAGTAGATGTATGTTATCATAATTTTGATATATTGAACTGTACTCTCCAATTATTTTCTAAAATATCCTTGTATTACTTTAATATCTGATGTAGTTACAGTAGGCATTCCAAAAATTAATGTTATTTTCATGAGGAGACACACAATGTCAGTTGGCTCCATTACTGGTGATGTTAATTTTAATCTCTTAGTTATGACGGTGTTTACCAGGGAACTTCCCTGGTGACGCAGTGGGTAAGACTCTGCACTCCCAATGCAGGGGGCCCGGGTTCTATCCCTGGCCAGGGAACTAGATCCCTCATTGCCGCAACTAAGAGTTCTCATGCCACAGCCGGGGAGCCCGTGTTCCGCAACTAAGGATCCTGCCTGCTGCAACTAAGACCTGGCACAACCAAATAAATAAATAAATATATTTTTTAAAATTACAAAAAAAAAAGATGGTGTTTACCAGGATCTTCCCTTTGTAATTACTTGGCAACTTACAGGAAGATACTTTGAGACCATGTAAATATCCTGTTCTTTTTGAAACTCCCATTAGTTTTAGTATGTATTAATGGTTTTGTCTGAAATGATTCCCTGTTTATATTAAATGAACACACATATTTGCATCATATTGAATGAGTTATAATCTGTGACTATCATTATCTATTTTGATAATCAAATTGCTCACATTTGGGGATTGAGAACTATCTCGTTGATGTGTCCCACCACTCTTGAGATACTTCATATTTCTGGCCTAACAAGATATCTTGGGCTTTTCCTGTCCTGTAACTGAAATCAGCCATTTTCCCAAGGAACTTTGGTTCCTTTTGATGAAGAAGAGTATTTAGAAACTGAGATGTGAGCTTCTGGTGTGTTCATTACTAGTAGTGGACCACTCTTCTAGACTCAGTTGAGCTAGGAAAATTTTTTTTTTTTTTTTTTCGGTACGCGGGCCTCTCACTGCTGTGGCCTCTCCCATTGTGGAGCACAGGCTCCAGACGCGCAGGCTCAGCGGCCATGGCTTACGGGCCCAGCCACTCCGCGGCATGTGGGATCTTACCGGACTGGGGCACGAACCCGTGTACCCTGAATCAGCAGGCGGACTCTCAACCACTGCGCCACCAGGGAAGCCCGAGCTAGGAAATATTGATTGATAGATAGAAATATGTTTATATCTTCATGTCCTTATCTTTCTCTATCTAAAACCTTGACTTCATACTGTTACTTCCAATTCTAATCCAACTTCCCATAATTCAGCTTACTCTTCCCCCTCTTCTAAGTTTCTTTAATAGTGAGAAATCCATGTCACAGTCCACTCATGTTTAATTTGTCCTCAGGCCTATCATACACAGAAGTAGTTTCAGAACTGCTTACTCACAGCACTTGAAAAAGAAGTCTTCTAACTAGATTTCACCATTTGTTCACAATTGTTTTTTTCTTAATTTGTTTGCAGCCGCATAGTCAAAACACTGCATTCAAAAGCTTATTTGATTTATATCTCCTTTCATTCAGGGTAGTTACAATGTTTGTTTGAAACACAGCTATATCATTTGGTTTTGTTTGAATTCAATTTTATTTTATTTTTCTTCCCAATCTTTATTGATTTTATCTTATATTTTAAAATACGGGAAACAGTAACCTGGTTTCCCAAGTCAAAAGTATACAAATGTATATAATCAAAGAGGTGACTTTCCTCCACCCTCCTGACATTTCTACCCCATTCATACCCACCCTTCATAAGTAATCAAACGCATAAATGTGTAGCTTATTTTTACAGTTTTTTTTAGTAAAAATAAGTTCAACACACATTTTCACTTCCAATATTCTCTTACACTAAATACAATATTTTTTAATTTGCATTTTTCTCTTAGCAATATTTCCCGAAAATTATTTCATAACAGGTGGATGAACCAGAGTTTATTCAACCAATCTCTTACAAATGACTTTTAAAGTCATTTCCAATATTTTGTTATGACAGAAAGTGCAGCAGTGAATAACCTTATGTATATGTGTGTTTATACTTTTGGTGATATATCTTCAGAGATACAGAACAAAAGTTTTTTTTTTTTTCATTTTCTTAAGTCTTTCCAGATTCTCCTTCATAAAGGTTATGCCAATTTGTACACCTACCATATGACTTGTTTTAGAGTATGTTTCCTCAATGCCACGTTACTGAGAGCATTCTAGGTGTTAGGGTTGATTCTCTATTTAAAACATTTTCTAAATTTTCTATTACTGAAGTGGAAGAAGGGAGATACCAGATGAGCTCATTTCACTGAATTAATCAGAAGTTTTTATACTGAATAGAGTGCTGGGCCCCTTTCACAACTTTGACTTTTTTATAGCCATATCTGTATATCCTCCTCAGTAGATCTTAAGCTCATCAAAAGAAGAAAAGCAGAAGCTGTTTGAATTTCACTTAGTGTCTACATTTAGTTCTCAAAAAGTATTTATTTAACTACTTCTTTTTAAAGAGATAGGTAGTAAATGAGATACTGAGGCAAAATGAAAAGACATATAAAGTCATATTTTTCCCCCTTCAGTACTGTAGTTACACTTATTCTAATTGCACCATGACTTTCTTTGTTGTTTTATCTGGAAAAGCAAATTGAAATTGAAACCTAAATAGGGGTCACTTAGTGAAGGACACTGCAAGACCCCATGAGAAATTATCCGGCCACCCGATGAGAGATTTGGATTGGAAAACGATTCCTTGATGAGTCTCTTTTTCTGTGCTCTCTATTTCTTGCCGCCATCTCTTACATCAAGCCCTATCACAGGAGAGTTTCTTGGGGAATTCAAACTGACAGCTTCGTGCTGATTAGAAGCCTGAGGACAAGGTATCTCTGAAATAAGATCAATGTCAGTGCTTTTTCCCACAGCAGCCACAGGAGGAGGAAAAAATAAAATCAACAAATACTTTAAAACATTCTTTATTAGAAGAAAATATTACTCAGAATCATGGAGAAGGAAAAGGAAAATGTTTTACATTGTGTCCTTAAAAGGCTTTCAGCAATGCCAATGAGAGGCAAATTTTCTTTCCTCTAAAGAGTATGAATAAAAGCTAGACAGACATAAAATGTGCCACAACTAAACATTACAGGTATTCTGAAGGATCTAGGATATAGTCAGCTGGGTTTTTTTTGTTTTTTTTTAAGACTTCTTAGAGCAGGTTTAGTTTTACAATAAAACTGAGAGGAAGGTACAGAGATTTCTCATCTGTCCCCTACCCCAACACATGCATATTCTCCCAATTATTAACATTCCACACCAGAGTGGTGCATTTATTACAACTGATCAACCAACATTGACGTATCACAATCACCAAAAGTCCATAGTTTAAAGTCCACACTTGGTGTTGAACATTCTATGGGTTAGGACAAATGTATAATATATATCCATCCATATAGTCTCACACAGAGTATTTTCACTCACCTAAAAGTATTCTGTGCTATGCCTATTTATCATCCCCCCCCTTCTCCCTGGCAACCATTGACCTTTCTACTGTCTCAGTTGTGATGCCTTTTCCAGAATGTCATATACTTAGAATCAACAGTAGGTAGCCTTCTCAAATTGAATTCTTTCACTTAAAAATGCACATTTAAGATTTTTCAGTGTCATTTCATGGTCTGATAGCTCATTTCTTTTTAGCACTGGATAATACTCCATTTTCCAGTTGTACTACAATAGATATTTATCCATTCACCTGCTGAAAGACATCTTGGTTGCTTCCAAATTTTGGCAATTGTAAATATAGCTACTATCAACATCTATGCTCAGAGTTTTGTGTGAACACAAATTTTCAACTCCATTGTGTAAATGTCAAGGAATGAAATTGCTGGATTGCATGGTAAGAAGATATTTGGTTTTGTAAGAAATGTCAAACTGTCTTCCAAAGTAGATGTACTAGTCTGCATTCCCATCACCAATGTATAAGAGTTCCTGTTGCTCTACATCTTCATAGGCATTTGGTGTTGTCAGAGTGCCAGATTTGGATTATTCTAATAAGTGTGTAGTAATGTCTCAGTGTTGTTTAATTTTCATTTCCCTAATAATGTGTGATATTTAACATATTTTCCTATGCTTATGTGCCAGCTGTATATCTTCTTTGATGAGGAGGTGGTTAAGGTCTTTGGCCTATTATTTAATTGGCTGTCTGATTTTTGCTGTTGTTGTTGAGCTTCAAGATTTCTTTGTATATATATATATATATATATGTTCTGCTTTATAACAAAGTGAATCAGTTATACATATACATATGTTCCCATATCTCTTCCCTCTTGTGTTTCTTTGTATATTTTGGATAACATTTTCTGTATTGGATGTGTCTTTTGCAAATATATTTTCACAGTGGTTTGTCTTCTAATTCTCTTGATATTGTCATTCACAGAGCAGAAGTTTTTAAAAATTTTAATGAAGTTCAGCTAATCATTTTTTTTCTTTTTTAAAATAATTAATTAATTAACTACTTAATTTTTGTCTACGTTGGGTCTTTGCAGCTGCTCAGGGGCTTTCTATAGTTTCAGTGAGTGGGGGCTACTCTTTGTTGTGGTGTGTGGTCTCCTCATTGCAGTGGCTTCTCTTTGTTGCAGAGCATGGGCTCTAGGAGCATGGGTTTCAGTAGTTGTGGTGTGTGGTCTCTGTAGTTGTGGCTTGTGGGCTCTAGAGCACAGGCTCAGTAGTTGTGGCACACAGGATTAGTTGCTCCATGGAATGGGATCTTCCCAGACCAGGGCTTGAACCCATGTCCCCTGCAGTGGCAGGCAGATTCTTAGCCACTGCACCACTAAGGAAGTCCTATCAATTATTTCTTTCATGGATCATGTCTTTGGTGTTTTATCTAAAATAAATCACCATTCCCAAGGTCATCTTGGTTTTCTCCTCTTACCTTCCAGGGGTTTTAAAGTTTTGAATTTTATGATTAGGTCTATGATCCATTTTGAGTTAATTTTTGTGAAGGTTGTAAAGTCTGTGTCTAGATCAAATTTTTGCAAGTGGATGTCCAGTTTTTCCAGCACCATTTGTTGAAAAGACTATCTTTGTTCCACTGTATTGCCTTTGTGTCTTGTCAAAGATCAGTTGCTTATATTTACATGTGGCTACTTCTGTGCTCTCTGTTCTGTTATTAATCTATCTTTTGCCAACACCAAATACTTAATTATTGTAGCTTTAAAGTAAGTCTTGAAGTCGGGTATTGTTGGTCCTCCAACTTCTCTTTAATATTCTGTTGGCTATTCTAGGTCTTTTGCCTCTCCATATAAACTTTAGAATAAGTTTATTGATATCCATAAAATGCTTTGCTGGGATTACGATTAAGATTGCATTGAATCTATAGATCAAGTTGGGAAGAACTGGCATCTTGAGAGTGTTGAGTTTTCTTTTCCATGAACATGGTATATCTCTCCATTTATTTAGTTCTTTGATTCCATTGATTAGAATTTTGTAATTTTCCTCATATAGATTTTAAATGTATTTTATTAGATTTACCTAAGTATCTCATTTTTTCGTGGGGAGGGGGTTGCTAATACAAGTGGTGCAGTGTTTTTAATTTCAAATTCTGGTCATTGTTACTATATAGGCAAGCAATTGACTTTTGCATATTAACCTTGTATGTTGTGACCTTGCTATAATAACTCATTAGTCTCAGGAGTTTTTTGGTTGATTCCTTCAGATTTTCTACATAGATGATTGTGTCATCTGGCATAAA
Source organism: Orcinus orca (assembly GCF_937001465.1). Lineage (NCBI taxonomy): Eukaryota > Metazoa > Chordata > Mammalia > Artiodactyla > Delphinidae > Orcinus > Orcinus orca. Next base: position 13,098,459 of record NC_064565.1, on the reverse strand, counting down.
AAAAGACAGTATTATATTGTCCTTCCCAATCTGTATACCTTTTGTTTCCTTGCCTTGCCTTTTTGTATTAGCAAGGAATGCCAGTATGATGTTAAAAGGGAGTACTGAGAGGAGACATCCTTGCCTGTACCTTATCATAGTGGGAAAAGTTCAAGTTTCTCACCATTAAGTATGGCATTAGCTGTAGCTTTTTGGAGATAGTCTATATCCTGTTGAGAAAATTCCCTCTACTCCTAGTGTACTGAGAGTTTTTAAATATCATGAATGGGTGTTGGGTTTTTTTCAAATGCTTTTTATGCATCAGTTAATATAATCCTGAGATTTTTCATTTTCAGTCTATTTATATGAAAGGATTACCTTAATTAATTTTCAGATGTTGAACCAACCTTGCATACCTGGCATAAATTCTACTTAGCCATGGTGTATAATTATTTTTATAATTTTTTTGACTGATTTGTTAATATTTTGTTGAGGGTTTTACATCTATGTTCATGAGAGATAGTGGTCTGTCATTTTCTTTTCTTGTAATGTCTGTCTGGTTCTGTTGTTAGAGTGTTGCTGGCTGCATAGAATTAGTTTGGAAGTATTTCCTCTGCTTCTATCTTCTGGAAGAGATTGTAGATAATTAGTATAATTTCTTTCTTAAATGTTTGGTAGAATCCACCATTGTACTCGTCTGAGCTTGATGTTTTCTATTTTGGAAGGTTATTAATTATTGATTCAGCAGAGTTCTCTAGTAGCCTTAGGGTTCCCAGAAATTTATGAGTAAAGAAATCAAGGCAAAATAATTTAGTGATATGAGCATCTTTATGTGTGACATGGGGACATTTATTTAGAATATTTACTCTTGTGAGGTGTGGCATTAATATCACCACAAATACAGTTTAGTGATAGTAACACAGAAAATTCAAGATTTCAGACTCAGATTCATTATCACCTTGTCCAGAAAGCCTCTATGACTCCTCTAAAATAATTGAGTATTTGATCCATTTATTCCAGAAATCTATGAATTCTTTGAATATAAACCTTAAAACTATAAGGTTTATAGTTTATAATTCTACATCTTATTTAGAGATACATGCACAGAAAATGTATAATGATGTGCATGTAAATGAAAAACAGAAAGGGGCACGTTTGCATGAGAATGTGACCTTTAGCAGAACTATTTGTAAATAATTCACATTACATTATAAATATTTATCTTTCTGTTACTCCCTTTCTTTGATGAGATTAAAAGAAAAAGGAGATTATTTTGTTTCTCTCTGAATTGTCAAGACTGAGCTCCAGGCCTCACCTATTGTAGGTGTTGCATGAATGAATAAATGGATGAATGAATACATGCATGACAAAGGTCTGAGCTCCGCTGATACCACACCCTAACTTGCTTGCTTTCTAATTATCCTGATGCCTGCCAATTCAGTAATTCTATCCTTTTCACTGAGCATGTTGGAAACTGTTAAAGCAATGTGTGTGTGTGTGTGTGTGTGTGTGTGTGTACCACATCTTCTGTATCCATTCATCTGTTGATGGACAGTTAGGTTGCTTCTGTATCTTGGCTATTGAAAATAATACTGCTATGAACATTGGGGCACATGTATCTTTTCTAATTAGTGTTTTTGTTTTCTTCAGATATGTACCTAGGAGTGGAATCACTGTATCATATGGTAGTCCTATTTTTAAATTTTTAAGGAACTTCCACACTGTTTTTCACATGGCTGCACCAATTTACAACCCCATGAACAGTGTACAGGAAGGGTTTTCTGAAATCTACATCTTCACTAACAATTGTTTTTTATGGTCTTTTGAATGATAGCCATTCTGACATGTGTAAGGTGATATCTCATTGTAGTTTTGATTTGCATTTCTCTGATGATTAGCAATATTGAGCATCTTTTTATGTGCCTGTTGGCCACAGATACGTCTCTTGGAAAAATATCTATTCAGGTCTTCTGTCCATTCCTTAATAGAGTTGTTTGTTTTTTTAAATTTTTTAATATTGATTTGTCTAAGCTGTTTATATATTTTAGATATTAATCACTTATTTGTCATATCATTTGCAAATATTTTCTCCCATGCAGTAGATTATCTTTTCATTGTATCAGTGGTTTCCTTTGCTGAGCAAAACCTGTAAATTGATCTTTTAATAAAAGGAGTACATATTCCTTTCATACACTGCTAGGAGGAATCAGCAAGTGTGACATTAATATAATTCTATTTCAATAAAAAGACAGTCATTTCAAAAAATTTCATTCTATAATCATTTTACTTTCTGCATTGTGGTCAAAAGAGAAATAGTCTCATCTGTAAATGAAAGTTTGAAAGATAAGCTGCACACCAATGATATCTGAATCATATCTGTTTCCTATATGTCTATCACAAAGACACTGGGCTGGGTGCTATGGGTGATGAAATAACCTTTAAGACACAGTTCCTCACTTAAAGATGGTAATTAATGCTAATCTAGGAGTAAAGCATGCACACAGCAGATAACTAGGATTACACAGTAATATACAATCATTTTGCAAAACCACAGTGAAGTTAAGTGACCTAAGTGATCAGAGGAGAGAACCATTGGAAGCTGAGAGGTCCTGAGATCCTAGGAGTGGAGAACTAGAGATCAATCTTGAGGCAAGTAGGAGTCAGACAGGATGGTGGTTGTGTTTGGGGTAGGAGAAAGTTCCTGGCTAGAGGAACAGGGGTCACTAAAATGAACAAGGCAAAGCATAATCTCAGAGAACAGAAACCACATGTGGGAATGAGGGAGATGGCCAAAGAAGCAGAACATGTCAAAGTGGGTGAGGTTTGGAGAATCCAGAAGAGGGCTACCTAAGCAACCCAGCCTTTGGCTTTGGGGCTCAGGAAAGATGTGTTCATTGCATTCTTCAGATTATTCTAGAATTTCCCTACACTCTTATCCTCTCCAAAAGATTTGTAAAAGTTCCATGCTAATATTCGTAACTCGAGAGAAAACATTGATAGGAGTTGCAGGGATTGATTGCACCTGAATGGAACCCAGCTCACCGAGGTGTGGGGAGATTGGATTATTAACCTCTAGTGGTCATATAGAAAGCCCAGGAATATGCAGTCTTTTGTTTTCCAGGCCAACACTCTGGGGGTAGGTGGAGCTGGTATTGCTGTCTATGTACCTGAGCCTCAGAAGGCAAGGACTTTGTCCAAGTCCACATGGCTAATAGGCCTAGCAACTAGAACCACGTATTGTTGGCTGCCATTCAAGGTTCTTTTCAGTAAACTAAGCAGCTCCTAGATGCTGAAGTTATTTTGAAGACTGACAGAAGTTAAGCAGTAAATCTGGAATTCAATCACTATGAACTGATTATGGTGACCTTCAGGCAACAGTGTTCCGCAATGTCTTTCTGAATTAAGTCATTTGTACATAACACATGCTCATACTTCTTTTTACCAATTCTAAAATGGACAGTACCTGCTCTAGTAGGAATGTGGTCAGTAATGCTTAAGAATGAATGAGAATACATAAATGAATATTTGAACTCTATGATCAAAAAAAAAAAATCCCTTCCAAATGCTGCAATCCTAGAGTCCTCGAGAGTTGTAATTACTCTTGGCAGTGTTCTAACCCCAATTTTTCCTCTTTCAGCAAAAATCAAGAAGCCAGCCAACAGTAATGAACAGAAGGACTCAAATGTGACTGTTATGTTGATTATTTCTTGGAAAATGGTGTGTTAGAAACTCATTAGCAGCATGTTTTCTCAAAGAAACCAAAGAGTTTCACAGTCCCTTTCCTCTCTATTATCTTGTGATATTTCTATATCCTTTTGCTGATACCTCAGTGAATAAATTTAACACTGGACTTCATTTTATCTCCTCACTTCTGTGTAAACCAACTGATGGGTAAGTAATTATGGGTCAAATTATGGGTCAAACAGGAGGTTATGCATATCACTTTTATCTGTGATTGACACACATGTCATTTTGTTATAAGAAGTTTATTGTTCCACCATTTTTTCTAATGTGGAATTTACTATTTTTTTAATGGTCTTGGTGATGAGTACCAAACTGCTTCACAAGGAGTAAATGAAGTGTCTATTCCTTCCTCTATAAAGTTCTCTGAAAATGTTGCTTCTTATCAATGGCATAGAGAAGTTATATTTTAGGTTCTTCAGTTTGAACGCTGAGGAAATGTTGTGGTTCGATTATAGGGAAAAATCTGTCAGATGTGGTAGACACATCTGTAGAAACCTGTGGACAATAACCAATTGTCACTATTTTGTTCATGAAAAGAAATGAGTTTTTTGTTGTTGCTTTGTTTTGTTTCATTTTACCTCCACTCAGAGTCCTGGACTATATTCAGGAGACAATGAAGATTAACACAGCTTCTGCTGCCTCTCAAATTTGCTGTCCATGCTGTGTCCCCTTCTTTGTCTTAGATTCATCCCATTAAGTATCAGCATTCTTGTGTTTTGTCTTCACTGGAAACACTGTTCACTCTATGGATATTTTTTTTCTCATTTAATAGCTAAGGCATAGAAGCAACCAAAATGTCCATTGACAGATGAATGGATAAAGAAGATGTGGTACATATATATAATGAAATACTACTCAGCCATAAAAAAGAATGAAATAGTGCCATTTTCAGCTACATGGAGATGATCATACTAAGTGAAGTAAGTCAGGCAGAGAAAGACAAATATCATGTGATATCACTTATATGTGGAATCTAAAGAAAATGATACAAGCGAAGTTATTTATGAAACAGAAACAGTCTCACAGACATAGAAAACAAGTTTATGGTTACCAAAGGGGAAAGAGTGGGAAGAGTGATAAATTAAGAGTCTGGGATTAACATATACACACTACTATATATAAAATAGATAACCAGCAAGGACCTATTGTATAACACAGCAAACTACACCCAATATCCTGTAATAACCTAAAACGGAAAAGAATCTAAAAAATTATATATAAATATGTATATATGGGTATATATATATGTACATATATATATATACACATACATATATAACTGAATCAACTTGCTGTACCCCTGAAACAGTACATTGTAAACCAACTATAGTTCCATTTTAAAAAGCAATAAAAAGTTAAAAAAAAATAATGAATCATTGTAGCACACGTACACACTATAAGTTCACAGTTCTTCTTATGCTCCTGTGTATGAGATGCCAGACTGGAAGATGGAGTTGCAGAGGTGGAAGGCATGGTGTCTTCCCTTGAAGCAGGAGGTGCACAGGTAAGCAGTGACTGCACAGTGAGAATCACCATGGAGAGCTAGGTGAGCTCAACAGAGAAGTCTGGGTGCAAACAGGTGCTGAACGGAGGCTTCTCTGATGAGTAGAGCAGCTGGTGCCATGGGGTTGGGAGAAGAGAGAATCAAAGGATTCTTGTGAAAGGATATGATGTCTTAGCTGAGTCTCAAATCATAATAGGCATAGCCAAGAAAACATGTCAAGAATGTGCAAAGGCTTCAAAAGGTGTTTTTCCTATTTGGGAAACTTGTTGTCTTGAGAGGGTTAGAGCACCAGGTGTGCACAGTGAGAGGCAGGAGATGAGTCATGGGAGCTCAGCGAGGGATACAAGTCAACACAGCTAACCTTTCAATTCTCTGTCTTCAGGGTGGGAGACTATACTTCTTAGGCAAAAACATGGCACCTGCCCTTGGAGAAGCCTCTGAGCTTCTTTGTGAGAAAGGTAGGGATGAAGAAGAAGGGGTGAAAAGGTAGGGAAGCAATGAGAGGGGAAAGCTGGTCTCGGCGGGGCAGACACATCAGAAATGACTTCAGGAGAAAGAGGATACTTTTTAAAGTTTGTACATAAAAGCTTACAGTAGGTTCATCATGGGTCCAATTTTTACTTCTTTTTAATATTTTTTTTATTGAAGTATAGTTGATTTACAATGTTGTTAGTTTCAGATGTACAACCATCTGATTCTGTTATATATATGTATATCTATTCTTTTTCAGATTCTTTTCCATTACAGTTTATTACAAGATACTGAGTATAGTTCCCTGGGCTATACAGGAGGTCCTTTTTGGTTATCTATTTTATATATAATAATATGTATATGTTAATCCCAAACACGTAATTTATTCCCTCCCTCTCCCCTTTGGTAACCATAAGTTTGTCTTCTATGTCTGTAAGTCAGTTTCTGCTTTGTAAATAAGTTCATTTGTATTATTTTTTTAGATTCCACATAAAAGTGATATCATATGATATTCGTCTTTCCCTGTCTGACTTACTTCTCTTAGTATGATCATCTCTAGGTCCATCCATGTTTCTGCAAATGGCATTATTTCATTCTTTTTTATTTCTGAGTAATATTCCATTGTATATATGCACCACATCTTTATCCATTCATCTGTCAATGGACATTTAGGTTGCTTCTATGTCTTGGCTATCAATTGTTACTGCTAATTGTACTGAGCAAGATAAACTTCATGAGGGAGACCAGAACCACAAGACTAAGTGCTCCAGAGTTTTCTCCAACAGCCTTGTCTTACTTGGCCTTCTGATCTTCTGTGGACCCCACTATGCTAGCCCTGTGTCTGGACACAATTTTCTCCTGCTCTGTTCTGAGCTCCTGAAGGTCAGAGTTCATCTCTTCAATCACTAGTACCTAGCACAGCCCTGGCACACAGAGGTTGCTCAGAAAATGCACAAAAGAATTAAAAGAACATCAGGGGCTTGGAAACTGATTGAGACAACAATTCTGCCTACAGCGTTTTTTTTCTCACAACATAATGTACATAATTGTGCATGAAGGCAGCAGTGAGGCAAAAATCATGGATAAGTTGTAACAAAGAGAAGAAACAAACTGAATTTTAAAAACTGAAGCAAGGCAGAGCAGATAATAATTTGACACCTGGAATAATACATGTGGAAAACGGGGGGGGGTGGAGGAAATATTTCTATGGGACATGGAATGAGCTGAATGTATTAGAGAATAAAGAGAGACAAAGAAAGGCAGGCGAGGTTTCTTTCGGGGGTGGAGGGGAAGAAGCACATGGAGATCTAGGGGCAGAATGAAGAAACCTGCCAGCCCTCCCTACCCCCCTCACCCCACCAAGACTACAACATAAGGTTCTGTATCAACTTCTACAATCCACATTTCCCTGGGTTTTGAATAATCGGGAGCTCTGAGGTCAACCTCTGGGAAGGCATTTATAGAAAGCCCAGGCATTAAAATGATGGTGTCTATTGAATGAAGTAGTTTGCTAACTGGAGCCACTGCCCCACACTTCTCTGTCCTGCCTGGAGAGGTCGCCATGACATATTCTTCTTATGGTAGCAATAGTTAAAGTAAGTAGAGGCAGAATATTTGAGTTCTTTCTCTGGTTTCTCTATCCACTGTAGGTATGAATAGAGCTTTATAATGTGAACTCATAAATCCTGTAATCAAATTTAAAAATATTTGTTCTGGGCTTCCCTGGTGGCGCAGTGGTTGAGAGTCCGCCTGCCGATGCAGGGGACACGGGTTCGTGCCCCGGTCCGGGAAGATCCCACATGCGGCAGAGCGGCTGGGCCCGTGAGCCATGGCCGCTGAGCCTGCGCGTCTGGAGAGAAGCCACAAGAGTGAGAGGCCCGCGTACCGGAAAAAAAAAAAAAAAAAAAAAAATTTGTTCTTCACAGGCACTAAGTGAGCAGAAGCTCTAAGAAAAATCATATCATAAGCTCTATGCTTTAAAAAAAGTGGTTAATTTTCAAGAAGGGTTATATATCAAGCTGCTTAAAATATTTCTTTTATGTCCCAACCTTTTATTTTTGTTGCCCTGATTTTTGTGCAAAATATGACAGAATGGATCATCAAACTCTCAAAAGCATCATTAAGTAAAACATAAAAGATGCAGTTTATCAGGTTTAGTACTGAAAAAATATATATTTATATAAATATATTCACTGTCCAAAAAGAATCTATCTTGCATACATCTATCTTGGGTAGATTACCATTCTACATTTATTGACTGTCCCTTCATCCTTCTGGTTAAATCATTTATTTACTTTGACATCGCTGATAAGATTACCAGAACCATAAACTTTAATTGAAGAAGAACCTAGTACTTTTTTAATGAACCACAGAAAAAACAATAATAAAAGGTGTACACTTTAATAACAAGTCTGATTATCTCACCTTGCAGTTGAGGGGTAGGGAGTGTCCAATCATCCTTCAAATACTACTGCAAAGAAATGACCAGATCTATGCAACAACACCGCTGTGCAATGAGATGAAGTAAACATGATTGCAAAAGCATTCACCTTTATCAAGGCACTGGGTTTCTGTTCGAGAGTTTCTACTTCAAACTGGAAAAGATAAATGAAGCAAGCATAGCATGGAAAAGATAAATAAAAAGCTTATTGTTGGGGCATACTTAGCTAGTCCATAGAAAATTCTGCATTTCAGATTTATTATGACTTGATGGCCATAAGGAGGGCTGTGTCAGCAGAGAGCAGAGCACCAGTGCCTAGAAGATAGTAGACACCCAATAAATATTTCCTGAATACACTTCTCCTCTCCACTTTCATTGAAGGAAGGGAAAACAAAATAAAAATAATCCACCAAAATTAATTGGACATCTGTTGTTTTTATGTAAGAGAGCAAGTGGTGATATTTGGTTTTAGAACCTATGTGCATTTATTTTGTGTTCTACTAAATATAAAAAAGCATTAAATACATTGTAAGATAATTCAGTAATCTACAAAGATCTGGTGGCCCTGTGTGTCAAGCATTACAATAAAAGCTGTAGATCATTCATTCAAGAATAAGTAAGGCAGAGACCCTTCCCTTGAAGTAAGATAAGATGATGATATATTACTTGTATGCAACCTGTATCTCTAAAGCAGTGGTTTATGTTTTAATGTGCATAAACCCAACTTAGGTGTTTGGATACATGGAGATCACTCACCACCAACACCCTTCAGGTAATCTGATTCAGTACATCTGAGGTTAGCCCCAGGAATCTACATTTATAACAAATGCTCTAAATAAAGGTGAAATAAAAGTTTATAACTTGGGCAGCATTTCTTAAACCTAACTGCATATTAAAATTCCTTTATGATCTTTATAAAAATTCCAATGCTTTTTCCCCACACCTAAAATTCTAATTGAATTGTTTTTCATGTAGTATTTTTGAAAGATGCTCAGGTTATTCTAAGGCACACTCAGGACTGAGGAACACTGCCTTAAGAGAACCAGAACAATGAGGTTAAGAACCCCTGGCAGATATCTTACATTGTGTGGGTCCTACATTTTCAGATGTGACCCCACTTCCTAGAACCTAATTTGCTATCGTATCATCATAATCATAGAAATCATTGGCAGTAGAATAGTTACTTTTTATTTTACTTTTGCTTTTTATATTTCACTCATTCTTGTGCTTTACATAGGAATGATTATGTTTAATCTTCCCAATCAGTCTCTGGAGAGGGACAAAGAAATCTACACTTTAAATACGCATTCCAGATAATTGTTATATATATTAACTTTGAGAGCCATTACCTCTCATTACTTTCTCTTCAAAACTGCAGTGTAATCCTTTTTTTTTCCCCCCAGTATGATTTATTTTTTTAAGTCTGAGGATAGATTACCTTGCTTGAAGCTCTCAGAGGCTCCCCATTACCCCGGGGTAGATTGTGAGGATTAAAAGAGAACAGCTGTATGTAAAGCAACTTGAGGGTCTAGAATCCAGTAAGTATAAAATCTGACCTCCAGTTATACATATATATATATATACACATATATGTATGTATATATATATATATATGTGTATACTTTTACAGATTCTTTTCCTTTATAAGTTACTACAAAATATTGAGTATAGTTCCCTGTGCTATACAGTAGTAGGTCCTTGTTGTTTATCTATTTTATATATAGTAGTGTGTATATGTTAATCCCAAACTCCTAATTTATCCCTCCTCCCCCTTGTCATTTGGTGACCATGCATTTTTTTCTATATCTGTGGGCCTATTTCTGTGTTGTAAATAAGTTCATTTGTGTCATATTTTGGATTCCACATATAAGTGATATCATATGATGTTTGTCTTTCTCTGGCTTACTTCACTCAGTATGATAATCTCTAGGTCCATCCATGTTGCTGCAAAAATCACTTTGTTGTACACCTGAAGCTAACACAACATTGTAAATCAACCATACTTCAATTAAAAAAAAATACCTTAGAAAAAAACAAGCAAACAAAAAAATCTGACCCCCAAAAGACAGTTTATCTCTCAAGTAAAATATAATGGCTTCACCATCACCACCACCACCCCCACACACACAAACACACACACACACAAACTCTAAACCCTTTGCAGAACCACACACACCCTCTGAAGCTTCAGATCTTACCAGTTGTTTCTCCATCCGCTTTAAAGTCTTTCTCACTCTGCCACCCACTTGCTCTCTGTTCTCAGTTTAGTTGTCTGCCAGCCTTGATATTTTTAATGTGCAATGGACATCCTGGCCAGTTCTGTGTCCTGGAAAAAGGGGTCCTGGATGTTCTAAGTGGATAGCAGGGTATGAACGTATAAACAGGAATTTAAAGGTGGAGGTGCGTGTGTGTGTTTGTGTGTGTGTGTGTGTGTGTGTGTGTGTGTGTGTGAGAGAGAGAGAGAGAGAGAGAGGTCAGTGAAGGGCACTGATTGACTAAGGTAGAAAGCCTGTCTTGGGAGAAGATTGATTTCCATCAATCAATCTAATGGTAATGACATATTTCACTGGGTAAACAAATTCTTTAACCAGACAATTGCTCTTTTCATGTCTGTAGGTTAGTTGAGGACCCAGATAATGCAGCTTCTCACTGGCTTAGTGGTGTTTTTATTTTCCAGGGAAAAATTCTACTTCTGATTCTGCAATGATAGTGAATTGCAAGGCCCCAGTGCATTGGACTGTGAATGCTATCCTCTCCCAGGTTAGTGCTTAGATAAAAACTGAGCAACGTGGTCAATGTAGAGTCACATAATTAGAGACAGCAAGTTGAAAGCAATCTTTGGAACTATCAAATCCGCCCCCTTCTTGTACAGATGAAGAACCAGGTCCATGGTACTAATCTTCTCTAGGAACTAGGTCACCAGCCAGCTGTACTCCATTGTGAATAAGAAACAACTTTGTCCAGAAAGAAGTCTTTATCGAAGAAGAAAGATGAAAAAGTTGCATTTGATCATGGGCTAATAATGTCAGCATAAAGCCAAAGAGTGTTAATAAATTCAAAACCATCCCACGGATCTAGAATGGTCAAGGGAGGCTAGAAGATAAAAGCTGATTTTGACTTGTTCAGATTGTGCCCTACTTTTGTCAGCCGTGGTCTCCTGTACATCTCCCTCTGGTCATCATTGCTTTGCCAAGTTATGATATTGATACTTATTTGGTGGGTCAAATATTAAAAGAGAGCTTGCTCCCTTCTCTCTGCAATTCTGACATGTATTCTCTAATAGTCAGAGAAACTACATCTTCTTTCACCCTTTTCTTTCTGGCTAACTGAGCTAGACTACCATTATTTTATAAAGCTGGCTTTACTCCTTGAAATCCTCTGGAAGAGAAAAAAGGTATATAGTTAAGAAAGTAGGTAAGAATTATAAAAGCTACAGGAGTAAAATAATTTTAATTTGTGACACAGGTTGTCAAACTGTTCAATAATCAGAGGTCTGATTTAACATTCCCACTCTTTAGAGGGAATGTTAAATATCATAAAGTCTTGGGACTCCTCCAAAACACAAGATGGGGCCATCTAGGACTGGGGAGGGTGGGAGTGGGGAGAAATGGGAGTGACTGCTAATGGCTATGGGGGTTCCTTTTTTGGATGAAAGTGTTCTAAAATTATAATATTATAGTGATGTTTGCACAACTCTGTGAGTATACTGAAAGTTCTTGATTTGTACACTTTAAATGTGTAAATTGTACAGTAGATGAATTATATCTCAATAAAGCTATTAATTTTTTAAAAGGGTACTTTTCAAGTCCATGTGCACAGAAGCCAAAAGGGTCAGATAGAAACAGGTACTGTTCATGTTTCTGATTATCTCCAGCAATGTTTTCAACACAGTCATTGTCATTTCAGTAACTATTAATTACTATAGACCGTAGCTCATCTGAGAAGCTGCTTTCAGCAAGCAATTGACTTTATTTAGCTGTGATTCTTTGCTGTGGAAATTAATTACATATAATAGGCATTCCCTCATCTCCAAGTCACCAAAGAGTTGAAGCCAATGGAAAGAAGTGATTGCATTTAATGGGAGTAGCTATTTCTAAAAGTTGATGTACAGTTTCTCATTTATTAGGGGAGAGAGTTCTCTCTACTTCCACACATGAATGTTATCTTTAACCAAATTTATACTGTGGTTGCAATAATACCATTTACTATTATTTCAAAATTATAGATTGATTATACAAACCAGCAGCTTTTAATAAGCCCACATAAATAATAGCTAGCGTTGTCATTAATTAAATGTTACTAAAGTCTTTCCTTTCTTTGTGTATGCTTGCCTTATCATGCCAAGAGATTGTAACCTGCTGTTTATTAAATGACAGTAAACACATAAAAGGGATGGAGATAAATAGCTTCCTAGATATTTTCAATATTGTGCTGCCATTCCTATGTGACACGTGATTTTGCATGAATAATGAATATGGTGAAATGGGATTTGTTTCTGCACATTTTAATTAAACATAAGATGAAGGACCACAGAGACGGGAGTCTGATCACTTGAATTACTGGCCCTTTATACCACGTGATTTGAGAGGCGGGATGGTCTGATTTTGTTTTAGTGTCTGACATGTGTTAGTGTGAAGCCCAGTATTACCTAAGCTGTTTGATCAAAGGCAACTTAATTAACCTCTCTGAGACAATTTCCAAATATGCAATAATATGGATAAGGCACTAATCTGCTGGAGTTTTTGTGAAGATTACATATAAAAAAACCTTTTCCAAAGCACCTAATACGATAAATCGGAAGTATCAAAATGTTAGTTTCACTTAATTTCATTTGAAAGATGCTCCTAAGAGTGTTGTATGCAGTCTCTTCTATAACCCATCATGTTCTTGAAAGTCCGCCATTAAATCTTATTTAAGTCATTTTAGTTATGAAGAATAACTAAAGTTTGAGGAAGTACACACATTAATACACTGCTGGTGTATACATTGCTGGTGACTGTGTAAACTGAAATGTATTTTCTGGAGAGTGATTTAGACATAAAAATGTTCAGATCTCTTAAATTAGATGCTCACTTTTAAATACCTATCCTAGGTTGTAACAAGACATGTGAGCCAAGCTTTAGGCACAAATGCATTAACCACAGCATTATTTATAATATAAAAAATAGGATTATCTGAATTTCCAACTTTAGGTGAATTAAATAAGTTTTGGTAGATCTCTAGCAGCCATGCTGCTCTCTAGTTCTATGCCCCCTCTTCACACTCTGAGGGGATGTATGTAGGAAGCCATACCTGCCATTTATTGGAACAAGCAGATTACCACAAATCAACAAGTTCTTAGCACCAGGAAGAAAATCCTTATTATAGTTATTTCCTAGAATATTTGAATACTTTCTCTACTGTAAAGCTCCAAAAACACACACACACACACTCTCTCTCTCTCTGAAAAAAAAAAAAAAAAAAAAAAAAATATATATATATATATATATTCTCTTTTGATGGGAAAATTTAAACCATTTGCATTTGAAGCAATTATGAATAAGTGAGGAACACAGCAAGAGAGGAAAAATGGAACAAGAGAACTACAAAACAGTCAGAAAACAATCAGCTGACATTTGTAAGTCTCTCTTGAGAGATAGGTGATAGATAGACAGATGATAGATAGATGCAACTACATCTAAATAGATATATAAAACTTTTCAATAATTATACACTGTAAAAATATCATGAAATTTTTATTTACAAACTTCTTTCCAGGGACTCTAGGAGAAAATTGCTCTGAACTTTAAAACAGGCTTTCATAGTGAGATCTTATTTGTTGATATTTTTGCAGACAGCAGAGAAGACCTATAAGGTGGGCTTCTCAGAAGAGGACCGTCTATACATTGTCCATCTTAGAGGTGGGATTATTGCTCCAAAGTTGCTACTAAACAGTCACCGTGTGCACAGGAAATTTGCTTGAGCTCCACTATTTAGTCATGTTTTTAGATCTTACATATAAGTGATATCACATAATATTTGTCTTTGTCTGACATACTTCACTTAGTATGATAATCTCTAAGTCCATCCATGTTGCAGCAAATGGAATTATTTCATTCTTTTTTATGGCTGAGTAATATTCCATTGTATTTATGTACCACATCTTTTTTTATTATAAATAAGTGTATATTTTTATGATGTCTATCACACATACTAAAGAATATATAAATATATATGTAAAATATATGATAAAATTAATAACATCAATATGACTGCACAGTTATTATTGCTGCATAGTGAATTACCCCAAGACCCTGTAGCAGGAAATGGACCATTTTATTCTGCTCATGATTGTGTGAGCAGGAATTTGGACCCCAGTGTTGATGGCTTGTCTTTGTGGGGCAAGTTTTGGAGCCTTAGCTGGGAAGATTCAAAGACTGGCAATGATTACACAGCTTGGGTCTAAACTCATCAGAATGATCAGTAATTCTCAAGACAATGCTTAGGCTTTGAAGTCTCCAAGACTGGAATTCCTTAGTTCAACACCTACATATGCCTTGGCTTCCTGACATCATGGCAGCCTCAGGGTACTCAGACTTCAGGGCCCCAAGAACAAGTTTTCTAGTGAATAGGAAAGAGGCTGCAGCACATTTTCCGACTTAGTCTTGAAACTTTCAAGACATTTATTGGTCAAAGTAGTGACAAGCCCACCAAGTTTCAAGGGTAGGAGATCTAGAGCTCACCTCTTTACATGAAGAGTGGCAAAGTGAGAAGTATTTGTCAGATGGGAGACATTGTTGCAGACGTCTTTGGAAAATAGCCACCATCCAGTCTCAAAGCAGACCATTACCACTACCTCTGAATCTTGCCATGATTACTTTCTCTTGCCTTAGACCAGCGGTCCCCAACCTTTTTGGCACCAGGGACCAGTTTTGTGGAAGACAATTTTTCCATGGACCATGGGTGGGGGGTGGGGGGGTAGGGTTTGTTCAGGTGGTAATGCGAGTGAAGGTTCAGGCAGTAATGTGAGTGATGGGGAAAGATGAGGAGTGGCAGATGAAGCTTCACTCACTCCCCCACTGCTCACCTCCTGCTGTGTGGCCTGGTTCCAAACAGGCCGCGGACCACTACCAGTCCACGGACCAGGGGCTGGGGACCCCTGCCCTAGACAGGTAACAATTTTTGTGAATCTCCTCAGCTATTTGTTATCCTTAAATCATATATTACTTTACTTCATCAGTTATTAATCTCTGTCAACTCTGTAAACATGATGGATGTAGTAGTTCTAAAACATAACTGCAAATTCTTTGCCATTTGCATAGAAATAAAGAGCTAGAGTCTAATCCCTGCCCTTCGAATATAAACTTGTTTAGTGATTGATTCTAACGAATAGAATGTAGCAGAATGGGCAGTGTGATTTCTGAGGCAGCTTCATAAAAGACTATGAAACTTCTACCTGGCTTTCTCTTGAAACATGTGTTTTGAAGACCAAAACTGCCATGTAAGAAGTCCAGTTCTGAACCACCATGTTGCTGGTATCATGTAGAGAGGCCACACGGAGTGAAGAGAAAGATGCCTGAGAAAAAAACGCTCTTTTAGGTCTCAGCTGTTTGAGTTTTCCAAGTTCAGGCACCAGATATGGGAGTAAGGAAGGTTTTGCGTTGACTCAAGATCCTCTAGTCATTTATTACTGCCACATTATCCTTTGAGCAAGAACCATTAAACTAGACCTGAGCAACCATTAGCACTGCAAGAAATAATATTAATCATTGATTATTTTATGGATGGTTAATGTAATGTTTGGTCAAAAATAATTTGGACCTGATGAAATAGATATCAATATATCTATATATATAAATATATCAATATATATCTATCTATCCATCTATCTATTTGAAGATGGGGGATTTTTAATTATGTTCTGTATTCTTTTATGTTAATTTGTCTTTTCATTTTTCTTTCATTCCTAGGGTTAATTCTGTAAGATACTTTTCCTATGTATTTTTCCATTTCATCTAGGTTTTTGAATTTATTTGCAGAGTTGTCTAAATTAAATTTATTCTTTTTTGATCATTGTCTGTGCTTTGTCTTCTCATGATGTTGTTTATTAGTCTTTTCTTCCTTTTTTTTTTTATGTAGCTGGTGATTTGGCATTTACAAAATATTTTGAAGTGCTTTACTAAGATTTATTTATAAGTTTTCTGTATTTTTGTATTCTTTCTCATTAGTACTTCCTTATATATTTGTAATTTATATCTTCTAATTTCATAGGTTTAGTTTCATTATTTTCTAATTTTTAGTGTTTCATACACATTTTCATCCTTATTGAGTTAGCTATACCATACTAAAATATTTCTCCTAGTGATAGCTTTAGCTCTATGCCACAGATTGTATTCTGTGTAATAATTTTCATAATTTTTAAATTTTATGTATTTTCATTCTGTAGTTTAATTTTCACCTATAGACGTTTAGTGTTATCTTGTATTATTTCAAGGTATATGGTCTTTTAGAAAATAACATTTTGTTCTAGTTTATTGTCTTTTTGTCAAATAGTAGTACTATTTTCTAGTAGCATGGTTGTCTTGTAGTACTGTTGTTTAGCAGTCAGAGAATTTTATTTGAGTTATTTTTATTTTTTGGAATATATAGAAGTTTTCTCTATCATCTTATAATCATCAGTTTCCATAAATGTTTCTTTTGCCCTTGAAAAATGATATATTATTTATAATTGGGATTCAGATTTTGATATATGTTTAAAAGAGCTAACTTTTTTTGTCCATTGGAACTACCTTTATTAGGGGAAGTATATTAAATTCTAGTATTAATATGCTTCTGTGTTTTTACTTTTGTGTCATGTGATTTCTGCTTTGTGAAAATTATTTTTATATCTTTGAAAAAAATATTAATGAACATTAAACATATTCATTGTGACACTATTTTTTCAAAGCGTCCTTCTTTGCCTCTGCTAATGCTTTTGTTTGAATTCTCTTGTCACACATCAAGACTGAAATACTGCTTTCTTCTTGTTTTCTTTGCCTGATGTAGTTGTTTTATTTTTAACCATTCTCAATCTCTTTGCTTTACATGCATTTCTTATAGAGTGTTTGATTATACTTTCTAAGCAAATCTGAAAAATTTTAAATTTTTGATTATTGATATTGAGCCATTTACATTTACTAGTGTAATTGATATATCTTCTTCCAGTTATTTTCATATTTTATATCACAGTCACTCTATAAAAATATGTGTATAAACTAATAAGCAGACATACAGAGATACACATATTATACACACATTCATTCCTTTACTATGTAATCTATATTGTTTACTCTTTGGCATTTATTTTTACATTTAGAAAGAACTATACCTATATACATATGTAATTTTCTTACTGATTATCTTTATACTAATATCTTCAGATCTTGCTTTCTGTAAATGGAGTCAAATGATTACCTATTGTGACTAATATTGAAATTAATATTGAAATTTCCTTACTGTCCTTCTCTCCTAGCATCCTGTTCAAAAAACTACATTTCTACTCCAGTAAATACCTATAAGGAAATCACATAGCTTATTTTACTTTCAAGATGGCATTAGATTTATATGAGTATTTGATCCTTCATATTTTCTCAGTAAGTATTTTTTGTCGGTTTTGAAATAAGCTCTCCCTTCCATGTTCCAACTTTTTAAGTCAGTTATAGTGAAAGGCATATAGCAGGCCGTGCAAGAAATTATGCAACACAGAGTTGGAATGTAGCACTAACAAAAGCATTTCAGGTTTGTTGGCAAGTCTTTTTCACTGGTTCTTCATCCATTCCCTCCACAATACAAATCAAGAACACTGGCAATCTCCATAAGTGTTACCCACATTGGTTTCCGTAGTCTGCTGCTCCACATTATTTTAATTAGTGTGCTGTGAAAAATATACTCTATGTTAAACCCCCAGGAAAGATAAATGAGTGTCTTTATGTTAAGACCCTTCAGAGAATCAAATAGGCTAAATTGCATAGCAAATCTCCAGGAGGAAGATTTAGCATCCAGTATACCCCAAAGTTATGTGACTATGAATTCCCTTTTCTCAGAGTACTCACTAAACTCTCCTGAACTAACCTTTTGTGAACATAGTTTTAAAGATGCTGATCTCCATCAAGAGATTTAAGAGGTAGTATGAGCAAGCCACTATTCTGTATCCCAGCTGAGAAACTGCAGGAATAAGCCACTCTATTGAAAGACATTAAACAATGTTCTTATCTGAAACATTCATTTGCCTCTGTTGATTTACACTGGGTTGACTAGCTTCCTGGAAATAAAATGTTTAAACCTTGTTTACCTTTAAAGTAATATTGTATCAGTCAAGATTTTGGGTTCCAGGCAAGGTAAACAGACCCTGATTACATTAAAACCAAGAGATCTGTTTTAAAATATCATAGAGACGTAGTGAATGGACTTGAGGACATGGGGCGGGGGGAAGTTGGAGCGAAGTGAAAGTAGCAACGACATATATACACCACCAAATTAAAATATTTAGCTAGTGGAAGCAGCAACATAGAACAGCGAGATCAGCTTGGTGCTTTGTGATGACCTAGAGGGGTGGGATAGGGAGGGTGAGAGGGAGGCTCAGGAGGGAGGGGATATGGGGACATTGTGTGCATATGGCTGATTACTTTGTTGTACAACAGAAACTAACACAGTACTGTGAAGCAATTATACTCCCATAAAGATCTATTAAAAAAATATATCATAGCTCAACATATTGACGGGAATGTGGAAAATAAGCTTGGTTTGCAGGCAGGCACTGTAGAGGACCTGCATGGTTAGAAAGAAGGTAACACAACACCCAGCTTTTATTAGATAGTGTTTAAACTGTTGCTGCCACAACTGGCATCAATGTCCCTGCACACTGATGCCACGATGAGTCGTTGAATGGATTCTAATCAACCCTAACCTCACTTACTCCAGATTTAACATTTCATGAGGACTCTGCAATGGACTGCCCATTTCATGGGGATAAGCCTTATAAAGACAGCCTTATCTGTCTTTTTTCCTTAGTGGCAAGAACTAATAAGAGAGATGATCTGGTTCCCAGAGTTTCATGGTGGTGGTGGTGAACACCTGTCTCCCATCAAGGCTATACACTTGTGGATGGATTTCCTCAAAATCTTCCATTTGAAGACTTGAATGCCAAGCAGCTAAAAAAATAAATAAATGAGTCAGATTTTCCTGTGGATTATTATAACTGTATCTGAAGGACTTGGATAGACCTGAGAGAGGGCTTAGAATAAAAAGGGCAAGAAAAACCCACAGAGAAACTTCACCACGAGGTAATAGATGTCATCAAATGAACTAAATGCTGAAACTATGCATTGGAGAGTTCTCTTGAAAATATTTGTGTTGGAGGTGCCATGAAAAATTAGACTACATAGTCAAGCAAGTGGTAGTGCAGAGTCATCGAGATTTGGACATGCATGTTCATATAATAATTTATGTATCCAAGGCTGTGAAATATAAAACACAGTTTTCAGTATATTTATCCAGTCATTAATTCCCTCATTTATTTACTGAATTTGTAACCCAATTATTCAATGTGGGGATATTGTCATGAAGATAAAAGACTCTCTTTGAGGAGTTTGAGAGATTCAACATGAAAGCACATCAATACAGCACAGGATGATAAATGAAATAATGTATTCAACAAACATTTATTGAGCACTGATTATGTGCTATGCATCTGGGGGATACAAATATTCAATACTTTGTGATGACTTTCAAAGGACTCCAGTTAGTGATGAAAATAAATGCATAAATAATTACAGTAATTACAGTCCTGTGTAAGTGCAATAATAGGAATACAGACAATGGTAGCACAGAGATGATTTAATAGACTGTAATGCACATTAGAGCAAGTATGTGGCAATTATTAAGTGCACTGGGTGAAAAATAGTAATAATCTTTTCTAATTTGTCAGGTTAAAAAGTTTACTGATTTTAATTTTCCTCTCACAGCAAATTGTCCCTTTATTGAAAAGTCTCCCTGGCTTCAGTCCCCACGTTATAAAACACTTTAGCATTAAATAGCCTTTAGTCAGCAACATGGGATAACTCCAAGTTACCCTGGGAGAGGGAATTCCATTTGAGATTTGGCATTTATACTTGCACTGAATGGAAGAGGGGTCAATGAAACTATTTAGATGAAAAATATACTGTATTATATTATCCTCATTATTCATATTATCAGCTTTAGAGATAAAAGCCTAATTATGTCCCAGTCTCAACTGGTAAATCTTATTTTTGCCTAGATGGATTCATTTGTTTATCCAAATAAATACTTTTTGAACAGCATCTCTGTACCAGGCCTGCACTGGACACCTATATCACACAGAAGAATTTAACACAGACATGGCTTTGAGGTTCTAAGAAAATTACTACAATATTATTAGGTATTAAGTACAAGAGCAATTGTTTGTTCTAAGAATGTGCAGAGGAAAGTACAGTTCTGCCTGGAAGACCAGAGGAGCCCACATTTTACTTGTGGGTTTACAGCAGCAGAGCAATGCCATAATGACTTCTTATGGAAAAAATCAGGAAAAAAAGAAAAGGTTAAGAAGCTATACACAGGGACAGTGGGTGAGGAGCTCGTTGTATGCTTTTCCTAATGAAACAATCACTGAACTGCTGAGAAATATTTCAAAAACTAACAAACAAAACTAAAACAACTATTCAGTGTCTGGAAATTTTCCTAAGGGCATACAGAAAATGGAGACATATATTTAAGAAAATGTATTAAATCTCGGTAAGAACCGTGAGTCTGTGGTATGATGACTTCTATTTCCTCCCAGCTCAGGGTAAAGGGAGCTCTACATTGGATGTGTGTGGCCAAGAACATGGGGTTCCCATTCACACCAGCTGCCTGTCTAGGGCTATAGTTTCACCCCAGGAAGGACAGGTCACTTTTATCTCTCACCTTCTTCCCAGGTCTGTCTTGTGAGTCCTTTATTATTCCAGAGAGATATGGCCATGAAGACTGGGGTTCCTTAAGTATTCTTAACATGACAATGCTCCTTAAATTGATTTAAGGATTCAACATGGTCTCTGTCAAAATCCCAGCTTCCTCCTTTGCATAAATTGTCAAACTGATCCTAAAATTTATGAGGCAATTCAAAGGATGCGTAATAGCCAAAACAATCTTGAAAGGGAAAATCAAGGTTAGGAGACTCACAATACTTAATTTCTTTTTTCCGCCCCTGGATTACTGAGGTATAATTGACAAATGCAATATATTTTAAAAGTACAACATGATGGATTGATATACCTACATATCGTGAAAGGATTTCTACAACCATTTAATTAACATACCAATCAGCTCACAGAGTTATTTTTCCCTTTTCTTTCTTTTTTCTTTCTTTTCCTTTTCTTTCTTTTTACTTTCTTTCTTTCTTTCTTTCTTTTTTTTGTGAGACTACTTAAGATCTACTCTGTTAACAAATTTCAGTTTCACAATGCAGTATTATTAACTATAGTCACCATGTTATGCATTAGATCCTCAGAACTTATTCACCATATTCACCATATAGCTGGAAGTTTGTACCTTTTTACCAACCTCATTTCCCCTAAATCATAGGCCTTGACAACCATCATTCTACTCTCTGTTTCTATGAGTTTGACCTTTATATATATATATATACACACACACATATATATATGTGTGTGTGTGTGTGTGTGTGTGTATTTCACACATAAGTGAAGCAATGCCATATCTGTCTTTCTCTCTCCGCCTTATTTCACTTATGTCCTCCAAGTTCAGCAAGGTCACACATGCAGGACTTCTTTCTTTTTTTTTTAAATTAATTTATTTATTTTTGGCTGTGTTGGGTCTTCATTGCTGCGCATGGGCTTTTCTCTAGTTGCGGCGAGCTACTCTTCATTGTGGTATGTGGGCTTCTCACTGTGGCGGCTTCTCTTGTTGCAGAGCATGGGCTCTAGGTGCACGGGCTTCAGTAGTTGTGCCACGTGGGCTCAGTAGTTGTGGCACACGGGCTTAGTTGCTCCACGGCATGTGGAATCTTCCCAGACCACAGCTCAAACCCATGTCCCCTGCATTGGCAGGCGGATTCTTAACCACTGCACCGCCAGGGAAGTCCCAGGACTTCTTTCTTTTTAAGGCTGAATCATATTCCATTATATCTGTATGTGTAGGTATATATATATTTTTCTTTTTCCTTATTTCAAGACCACCTACAAATGTACAGTAACCAAAATAGTATGTTCTAGCATATGGATAGGCATATAGATCATTGGAATAGAATTTAAAGTCCAGAAACAAAGAATTCATTAATGGTCAATTGATTTTTGACAAGCACACATACCAAAACCATTCAAAGCAGGTATGAACATGTTCCTCAGCAAGTGGTGCTGAAACTCTGGATAATCATATGCAAGAAAATTAAGGTAAGTCCTTCCTCACCCCATGCATAAAAATTAACTCCAAACAGATTATAGACCAAAATATAAAAGCTAAGAAAAGTCATCAAAAAAAAAAAATAGAAGTACATCTTTATGACATTGCATTAGGCTTTATTCATTTATTTATTTTGATATGACACCAGAATCAAAAACAACAAAGAAGAAAAGAGATGAATTGGACCACATTAAAATAAAGAAGTTTTGTGCTGAAAACAATACTATCAAGAATGTGAAAAGGTAAACCACAGAATTGCAGAAAACATTCACAAAACATCCATCTGATAAGGGAATTATATGCAAAATAAATGAAAATCACTTAGAACTCAATAATAAAATGATGAATAATCCAGTTAAAATTAGGCAAAGCATCTGAGTAGACATTTCTCTGAAGAAGGTATACAAAAATTCAATAAGCACATGAAAAAATGCTCAACATCATTGTTATCAGGGAATGTAAATTAAAACCACAATGATATACCAGTCCACTCTCACTAGAGTGGCTATAATAAATGAAAGATATTAGCAAGTGTTGGCGAGAATGCAGAAGGCTCATACAATGTTTCTGTAAATGTAAAATGATGCAATCACTTTGGAAAATAGTTTGGTAATTCCTCAAAATATTAAAAATTGGCCAAGTAATTTCATTCCCAGGTAAACATTTTAGAGAAAGAAAAACATACATCCACACAAAAATGTGCACATAAATGTTCATAGCAGCATAATTCATAGTACCCCAAAAAGTGAAAACAACACAAATCCTCATCAGCTAATGAATAGATAGGAAAAATATTGTAAATCCTTATAATGCAGTATTATTGAGCATCAAAAATGGACTGTAGCATGCTACAATATGAATTACCCTTGAAAATATTACCCTAGGTGCAGAGTCAGTGACAAAAGAGTATGTATTGCATGATTCTCTTTATCTGAAATGTCAAGAATAGACAAATCTACACAGACAGAAAGTAGAGTAGTGGTTTCCAAGAGATAGGAAGCCAAAGGCGTGGATGGATGTGGGTGTGACTGCTAATGTGTAGAGGGATTCTTTTTCATATTATGAAAATATTCAGAAATTAGATTGTAATGATGGTTGTATAACTCCGTGTACATGCTAAAAACCTTTGTGCAATTGAAGTAGGTGAGTTGTATGGTATATGAATTATAGCTCAATAAAGCAGTTTTTTTAGAAAAGGAAAAAATTAATTAGCATGCATTATACATTGTGTTAGACACTTTATTTTGTGTGTACATGTACTGCCTAAATTTCCTGTACCTTCTAAGATGCGTGCAGATGTGGGACACATCAACAGCAACAACCTAGGTCTTTATGGCTTTAGTTCTCACTTGTTCAAGTTGGGCCATGTAACTCCAGAGTCACCTTCCTGGGTAGTATTTCTGGGTTTCTTCCACATGTGCATTAATAGCTTTCTCCTTATAGGCATCCTTGCTGCAGTGCCTTGAGCATGGTGTTTCCCATTTACTACCGCCCCTCCTCAGAGCTCCACCGGTACTGTAGTCTGATGCTGGCTTCACCTTGAGGGCAGCTGCTGCTGTTATCCTGGCTGTGCCACACTCTCTGGGGTGCCTCTGATGCTCTTTCTTTCTGGCCCTGCTGGATGCTGCAAACCATGCCTGTGGCCACTGCTGGGACACCAGAACCTCCCTAGGCTCCCTGGGCACACGTAGATTCTAAGCCCCATCATAGTGTGTTGTGTCATTGAGCACTGAGGTTTAAGACAAAGGCTAGAGAATGACCCTCTCCCTTTCAAATTCTATTCCATTAGGGTAACCATCACTGATTGCTCACTGGTATTTTGTACTTTAGTGTAAGAGCTCTCTAAATTTTTACAGCCATCCCTCTTCCTGTACACATATCCAGAGAGCTGGGCAGAGCAAGTAATAGCCACCACACTGCAGAACTCACAGGCCTCCACAAGGCTATGCCTATGCATTATTCTAAAGACTAATCTTTGTTCTTGATCCTTCTTTTAGTAGCTGCCTCCTTCTTTTTAATTTGAGTTCTTTTGTTAAAGCTAGTATCTAGACTTTGTCTGTCTACCTCACTTGTTCATATTCAGCCCATAGCTGAATTGCAACAGTAAATCAGATTTGAGTTTTCCAAAAGGCAGCTCAGTCCTCCTACAAATAGAGCCTCACCTCTCTGCTCCTGTATCATTTGTTATACACTCTTACCTTAGCATGGACCACAGCACACTGTGATTATTAATCTACTTCTGTGTCTTAGTCTTCTGTACCTCTCTGTAGATCCTTAAGGGTAGGGGCGATGCATTATCAACTTTTGTTTTTAACCCTAACATCTATCCTTGTGTTAGGTACTGAACAGACACTCTGCAAATGTGTTCTGAATTAATGAATCAAGTCGTACTCCATTTATTTGTTTGCCTGCCAGTCTTGCTTACTATGCTCCTTGAACTAAAGGTATCTTATTCATCACATTGCCCCAACAAACTAGAATAGTTGAGTCCATTCTAGATATTCATTAAAGATTTGTTGAATTTTGTGGCATTAGTAAATAGGATGACTCATCAAACTATTGATAATGATTATCAATGAAGTATTAATTGATTATGATACAAGCCCTCTAAACCATTGTTACAGGTCCTATCACATATCAGGCAACCTTTTACTGTTTAAATAAATATTAAAAAAATACTATTTGATTACTCTGAGAGTATACCTCTCACCAAAGGCAGTTAGACATAAACTGGAATGAAATAGACAGATACCTTTCATGTACAGTGTAAGATAAAACTGCTGCTTGATATTTGGTTTTCTGTGTGGGCTTTTCTGAATTCCAGTAATTGTCTTGTTTGTAGTCCCTTGATGCAGACCTTTTCCTCCTGCCAACTGCTTGCCAGGCGTGGTCTCAATGCTAAGGAAGGGAGAGGTTCCCAGAAAGCATAAGATATATATTGAAATCAAACACTCTTCGAAAACTATTGTTTTCCAATTTCTACTAATTCATCCTTCTGGTGACCCTTCCTACTCAGTGGATTTCAAAACATTTAGTGAAAGAATAACTAAAATAAAAAGTCATTATTCACAGACGTTCTGCACACCTGAAGGGTAAAGTTAGTTTCCTTTTTTGTGTGCTATTTATATCAAAAATGCATTACTTTTTTTTTTTCCCTTTCTGGCTCTACTTTGATTTCTCCTGCTTAGCTATGGTATAGAAGTTGAATTTAAGTACCTGTGTATCACTTCCTCTGAGATGTTTAAACTTAGGGTCAGAATAAAAGATTAGAAAACAGAATGGATGTCAAGCCTTCTTCTGTACTTTAGAATAGGTATCTCTAGCTTATAATATAGTATCTCCATCTTATAATCTCTATCTTAGAATGGAAGCATAAAGGTTCCTTCTCTATCTTAGAATAAAAACAAGCCCAATGAATTCTTGAAGTTATGGGCATATTTTAAAATCCACCTCTGCTGGCTACTCTCTGTTGTGACCTTGGCAAAGTTACTCAGTCTCTATGTATTATGGTTTTCTTATCTGCAAAAATTGATCATTAGGTATAATACCTATGCTACAGTCTTATTTTAAGAATTAATCTGGGAGTGATATCAGCAAGATGGTAGACTAGAAAACTCCACTTCCTCATTTCCCAATGGAAACATTAAATAAAGAACTATATACTGGCTAAAATAACTTTACAGAAGCTCTGTAAATCAGTCAACCATCTATAGCAACCAAGTAAAAGACCAATCAAGAAAAGAAACACATTCAAACAGTAATTTTCTTTTTTTTTCCTTGCTTTTGCCCACACCTTCTCCAGTGTGATGTGCCTTGGTTTGAGAGAAGGAGCAGCCTGTTCCCCAGTTCCCTTCCATGAACTAGAAAAAGTAGAACAGACTTAATTGGAAACATTCTAACCTGTCTGGGGACTGTTTGAGGAATTCATCTCTGTGTCACCTAACTTGGAGCTCAGAAGGCCAAAAACAGCATCATTTGGACCTCAGCCTAGTAAAAGTCATGAGAAGCAACAGGCAAGGTTCATGGACCCCAAAAGTAGACTGGAGACCTACTCATGCCTGGGTCAAGTGGTTAGTGATCGGAACACATAGCACATTGAAGGGCCAGAGAAGAAGCAGGAGTGAGAGTCTTAGTGAAAATAAGACATTAAAACAAAACAAAAAAAGCTGTGTATAGGCTGAATCAAAAAAAAAAAAGAGCATGTGTGTGCATGCAGCCTTCCACCCCCAACACACACACACAGGCCCAGGGAAGACACATGCCCTCCAAAATGCTGATAAGACCTTAAGCCTTCACTCTGGGTTGACTCGAAGTCTCAGAACATGCCCTGCTAGAAGTCTTCCATTTCATAGCACAAATGAGATGAACAAATTACTGGAAACACGCAACCTACCAGACTGAATCATGAATAAAGAGAAAACCTGAATAGAATTGTAACTGTTAAGGAGATTGAATCAAGATTCAAAATACCTCCCCAAAAAGAAAAGTTCAGGACCAGATTGCTTCACTGGTGAATTCTACCAAACATTTAAAGAGTACTAAGTGCCAGTCCTTTTCAATCTCTCTCAAAATGTTGAAGAGGACAGAATACTTCCAAACTCATTCTGAGGCCAGCGTTACCCCTATACCAAAGGTGAGCAAAGACTCTACACAATAAGAAAATTTAGACCAATATCCCTTAAGAATATTGATGCATAAATCCTCAACAAAACACCAGTATACCAAGTTCAGTCACTCAACAACATATTAAATGATTATATACCATGACTAAGTGGGATTTATACCTGAAATTCAAGGATAATTCAACATTTTAAAATCAATCATTGTAACATATTAACATTAACAGAATGAAGGAAAAGCACACATACATAAACTCCATTGATGTAGAAAAAAAAAAAGTTTGAAAAAATTTCAACACACTTTCATGATGAAAAAAATAAACTAGGAATAAAGTACCTCAACAGAATAAAGTCCATATATGAAAAACAGCTAGCATCATACTCAATGGTAAAAGACAGAAAGCTTTTCCCCTAAGATTAGGAACAAGACAAGGATACTGCTTTTACCACTCCTATTCAACACAGTCCTAGCCAGAGCAATTAGGTAAGGACAAAACACATCCAAATTGTAATGGAAGAAGTAAAATCATTGCTATTCACAGACAACATGATTCTATGTATGAAAAACCTAGTGATTCCAAAAAAAGTGTTAGAAATAATAAACCAATTCAGTCAAGTTTGGGGATACAATATTAACACAAATAAATTAGTTATTTTTCTGTATACCGACAATGAATAATCTGAAAGGAAATTAAGAGTATAATTCCATGTTTTTATATAGTCAAATAAAAAAAATAATTATTTGGAAAAAACTTAACTAAGGAACTGAAAGACTTGTACACTGAAAAGTACAAAACGTTCCTAAAAGAAATTATAGACACAAATAAATAGGAAGACATCTGTATTCATAAACCAGAAGGCTTATTGCTAAAGATATCAATAAAACACAAGATGATCTACAGATTTGATTCAGTCCCTACAGAAGAAAAAAAACTAATGTTTCTTTGGCAGTAGTAGAAAACTCAGTCCTTAAATTTATATAAAATCTCAATGAACCTTGAGTAGTCAAAATGATACTGAAAAAGAAGAACAAAGTAGGATGTCTCACACTTCCTGATTTAAATTCTTACTGCAAAGCAGCAGTAATCAAAACTGTTTGGTACTGACATAAAGAAAAACATATATACCAATGGAAAAGAGTAGATAACCCAGAAATAAAACCTTTCATGTATGGTCAAATGAACTAGTACAACGAGTATTCAATGGGAAAAAAAAGATAGTCATTTCAACAAATAGTGTTGGAAAAACTGAATATTCTCATGCAAAAGAATGAAGTTGGATCCTTACCTTATACCACACACAAAAAAAATTAACTCAAAATAGATGAAAGACATAAATAGAAGAGCTATAAACAAACAAAAAAAATTCTTGGAAAAATGTTAAGGAAAAAACTTCACTATTTGGCAATTTTTAAAAATATGACATCAAAAGTATAGGCAAAAAAAGAAAAAAATAAATTGGACTACATCAAAATTAAAAACTTTTGTGTATCAAAGGACATTATCAACACAGTGAAAAATCAGTCCATGAAATGAGAGAAACATCTGCAAATTACATATCTGATAAGAGGTTAAATTTAGAATCTATAAGGAATTACAACTCAAAAACAAACAAACAAACAAACACAAAGTACAATTCAAAAATGGGCAAAGAACTTGAATAGACATTTCCCCAAAGAAGATATACAAATGACCAATAAGCACGTGATAAAATGCTCAACATCACTAATCATTAGGGCAGTGCAAATCAAAATTATGAGGTAGGTTAATATCAAAACTGAAAATGCCAAGTACTGGTGAGGATGTGGAGAGACTGGAATCCTTGTTCATTGCTGGTAAAAGTATAAAATGGTGTAGGAACTATGGAAAACAGCATACTGGTTACTCAAAAAAGTAAATGCACAATTGCCATATTAATAAATATCAAGAGAATTACAAGAAATTCCACTTTTGGTTATATATTCAAAAGCATTGAAAGAAGACTTAAGCAGATATTTGCATACTCATGTTCATAGCAGTACAGTTCACAACATCCAAAAGGTTGAAGTAACCCAAGTGCCTATCAATCGATGAATGAATAAACAAAATGTGATAAATACATACAGTGGACTATTATTCAGCCTTATAAAGAAGGGAAATTGTGACACATGCTGCAACTCGGATAAACCTTGATGACATTATGCTAAGTGAAGTAATTCAGTCAGAAAAGGAAAAGTACTGTGCAATTTTACTTATGTGATGAACACACAGAAGCCAAATTCATAAACAGAAAATATGATGGTGGTTGGGGGCAGTGGGGAATGAGGACTTGTTTTTTAATTTTGTTTTTTACTTTTTAAGTTTCAGTTTGGGAAGATAAAAAATGTTCTGAAGATGGATGCCAGTGATGGTTGAACAACAATGCGAATGTCCTTAATGTCATTGAATTGTCCACTTAAAAATGGTTAAGAATATCACAAAAAGAAATTAGCTAAACATTAGAAAAGAAGCTGAAATATAAAAACTACCTTATTAAACATTTATTATTCTTCTTTGATTTCTAAAATTTCTAAATAAATATGAAACTTGTAATCCCCCAACAAAATTAAGAACAAAAATTAGCAAAGTTATGACTATACAATTGCAAAAAGAAAGTCAAAAAAGGGAATAAAGAAAAGAAAAGGAGGGAAGGAGGGAAGGGAAGGAGGGAGGGAGGGAGGGAGGGAGGGAAATAGGCAAGCAGGCACCGGGAGGGAGGGGAGGAAGCAGAGAAAAATAAAACAAAATAGAATAAAAAGTCCTAGGATAATAATGAAATGAGGTGAGAGTCAGGTCATGCTAAGGAGCTTGGAGAACCATTTAAATAAATGATATCTAGTGAACAGAATTTTAGAAGGAGTAAGTGTTTAGCAAAATTATCATTTTAGGAATATTCTGTGGGTTTTAAGAACAAAGGGGTGGGGATACGTCAGCCCTCGGTGACCTTTGTATTAGAACTTTCTCAGGAGAGGCAGAGTAAGAGGGGAGTAAAAAAGTGAATAAAGCCAAGTACAAGCTTTGTTTTACCTTTAGGAGTTTGGAAAAATGAAGCAGAATAATAACTGGGAGCAATCTAACCAATGCTCAATTCTTCCTTATTTCTGGATACATGACTATGTGACTAGTTTTGGATAAAGAAATCTGAGAAAAAATAATACATGTCACTTCTAGTTAATAGTCTGTGCTTGACTCTCCAGCCATCTCTGTGAAGTTGTAATAAATCCTGACCCTTGTATTGAGAAAATGACGTGATAAGATGGTGGTGCCCTGGTCCACCTGTATCTCTGATGGCTTTTGGTAAGCAGAGCTCCCCTTGCCAACCTCGTTGGACACCTCACATGAATAGGAGTAATCATTTGATTTTGTTAAACTACTAAAATGTGGAGGTTTTATTTTACTACAGTATAACTTAGACTACCCTGAATAATACATTATCTACCCTCACCTTTTCATCATCAAAGGAGAAATTCACAGCAGTGCCCAGTCTGAGGTGAAGATTCTTTTCAGTTAGATAATTTGTACTGTGCAATAAATTTCCCTTTCAAGTTTAGAGAAAAGAGATGAAGGCGCGAGACCACCAATGGCTCCATGGAGATATAGCTAATGACCACTGTGGAGCCCTTGAGTTTGTAAAATGCCTCCTGTGGAATGCTCAGAGAGGTTTAACTCTTTACATTCTCAGAGATAAATTAATTTGTTGGTTTGGTTTGTGATGTAACTGTTAGTAGATTTCTACAACAGAAATGCAGCTCCTCCTATTTTAAGTAGAAGTAAAGGAAGAAATATCAAATATGCCTTGGGTGGGAGGGGATAGATTGTTAGATCTATTTGTAACCTTATATAAAGCACAAAAACACGGAAGATATTCTACATGTAATTTTCATGTAGAATAACAGCCTCTCCCACATGAAGAATGATTTATTCTTCCCCTGAAGTTTTGTAAATTTGCCAAGGTTTTCTAGTGAAAAACTAATTACTCCACCATTAAGGTTTACCTTAATGTTTACAGTTTAAATGATGAAAAAAGAGTAATATCCTTGATAAATAAAGACCGCCTACCAATCCACAAGAAAGCTATTAAGAATTCAGTATATGTACATTGGAAAGCTAAAAACTCACTTTGCCAAGCTCCCATGGATCGATAGCTAATGAGAAGTAAGCAGAAAGCAGTGTTTAGAACATGGAGGTTTTTATAATGCAGGCTAACTGACCTGTATAGAGGTTCTTTGTCCTCCAAATCCCACCCTTCACATTCTCTTTTCTGAAATCCAGGTCTGATGTTTAGAGGGGGAGAGGCACCAAGTTATGACCAGTGGAAAGACTGTCATATGATAAGCACAGCACATCAGGAAGAGAACAGCAGCCTGAGTCCTTGAAGGACTCGGCCACGTACATTTCAGCCCTGACTTGTCTATACCCAGATTTCTAAACTAGTGATAGCAAATCAACACATACTTAAGTCACTTGGAGTCATATTTTTTGATACCTGCAGACAAACACCATACTAGCTGACCAAAACGTACCGTGTAACAGACACTATTTTAAACTCTTTAACATATTTTTCACTTTTAAGGCCACCTAAGAGATGAGGTTGTTATTCCCTAATATGTAGACGGGAAACCGAGGCCCAGGGTGCAGCCAGTTCTCTACCAGCTCTATCAACTCAGCTCTATTACTCATTCTTTCCTCCTCATTGCTCCCCAAGGAATCTGGTTCACAGGTTTCCATCTTCTCTTTCAGCCATGGGCATCATACTCTTCAAACCATAAATCTACTGCCACACAGTAGATTCCTTCTGGCTAATTGCTACTTGTGTGATTTGGGGAAAGTGAGTGAATGCCTCCAAGCTTCTGCTTCCTTGCAGAGTTGTAAGAAGGATTAAATCCAATACTTCACATATAGGTCCTGGCCCTTCATAACAGCTAACACTTATAGAGCACACTTACCTATATGTCAGACGCCGCTTTCAACACTTTCCAAGCACTGACTCATTTAATCTTCACATCAACCCCATGGGGTAAGTAGTATTGTTTTTCAAATTTTACAGACAGAAAACAGAGACAGGGAGAACATAAGTGACTTGCCTGTGGTTGTCCTGGTAGAGACGAGACAGAGATTCTAGCCTGGACAGTGTGGCATCAGAGTCCATGCTCAACCCTCTATGCCACACAGGTAAATCTATTCCGATAGCCTAATCCTAATGAATGACCACACACTATTAAGAGATCACGTCACCCTTGTATCCCAAGGGAATGGTCCCGCATGCCTCATTTCCCTCTCAGTGTGTGCATAATCACAGTCCCCATGCATTTCCCACAAGGCTTGCCTGAGCATCTCTTTACCGTCCAGCTGTACATAGCATTACTCTCTCTCAACACTCAAACTAATTATGCTCCTAGTCACACCTCTGATTACATACACCAAGTCAAATGTCTAATTACATGCTCCCAGCAAGGCATCTTATTAGAGCCCCAGCCAAGCATCTCATTATAAGGCCTGGACACATCTGATTTCCCATAGAGCCAACCATTTTATTACACATTGTAAAGAAACACACACATGAACCTAGGGCTTTGGACATTCATATCATTAAACTTGCTCTATCATATCCCATTTCACACCAATTCTTGACAACACATTCATGTACATTTCAGAGAGGTAGTCCTTGTCTAGTGTCAGGATGCCTGGAGAATAGAATTAGAACAGCAGTCAGAAAGCATGCTTTTCGATCCAAACTACAAACTCAGCAATGCTGTATCCATGGACAATAGTCAGGGCTGAAAAATCTTCATCTATTAAACATAGATAACCTGTACATTTTTTTCCCTGATAAAACACACACAAGCAACATGTTCACTTAGCTGAAAAACAAAATTAGTAGACACAGAAAAAAAGTCACCAATAATACCACCATTCTAATATAATCATAAATGTCAGACTATATATTGTTTTAGCTATATATGGTAACATGCGTGTGGTAGGCAGAATTATAGCCCCCAAGAAGATTCTAATCCCTGTGAAAAAATATGTTGCTCTATGGCAAAAGGTACTTTGCAAATGTAATTAAGGATGCTAATCAGTTGACTTTAAGATAGGAAGATTATCCTGAATTATCTGGGTGAGTCTAACGTAATTCACATAAGCCTTTAAAAGCAGCAGCAGAAGGCAAAATGGGAATTCAGAGATGAGAATCATGAATAGAATTCCACTGGCCATTGCTGGCTTAAAGATGAAGAGAGCCATGTAGCAAGACAATGGAGAATTCTGTCCTACCACCACAAACAACTGAATTCTGCCCACAGTGTAAATGAGTTCAGAAATGAATTCTTTTGCAGAACCTTCAAAAAGAAATGCACCCATGCTAAATCTTGACTTTGGACTTGTAAGACCCTGAGCAGAGAATCAGGTCACCTTATGGTAGACTTATGATTCACAAAACTATGATATAGTAAGTAGGTATTATTTTAATCTAATAAACTGTGATATGTCATGCATCCATAGAAAACTAATATCATGTGCATATATTTGCAAAATTAAATTATGCATCATATTTTGAAGCTCCTTTATGTAAGAAGGTATTGCAAATATTTTTCATTTAAAAAATGCATGTTGATTATACAGAGGATGGATAAACAACAAGTTCCTACTGTATAGCACAGGAAACTAATTCAATATCCTGTGATAAACCATAATGGAAAAGAATATGAAAAAGAATGTACCATTTTGATGTACAGTAGAAATTAACACAACACTATAAATTAACTATATTTCAATAAAATAAATTTTAAAAATGCATGCTGACAAAATATTTAATGTCTGTATATTTCCTTTATATCTGGATCATAACTTATATAAATGATCATGTATTTATGGACATACAGATGATTTCTATTTTTGCTATTAAGAATCAATGTTGGGCTTCCCTGGTGGCGCAGTGGTTGAGAGTCCGCCTGCCGATGCAGGGGACATGGGTTCGTGCCCCGGTCTGGTAAGATTCCACATTCCAGGGAGCGGCTGGGCCCGTGAGCCATGGCCACTGAGCCTGCGCATCCGGAGCCTGTGCTCCGCAACGGGAGAGGCCACAACAGTGAGAGGCCCGCGTACCGCACAAAAAAATAATAATCAATGTTATGATGAAATGACCATCTTTGTACGCATGTCTTTGTAAAATAAATAGAATATATGTGGAATCACTTTTTAAATTTCACATGAATATATAAATGCAATAGATAACTAACACAAGCAACCAAGTCTTTGCTGTATACATAGTCCTTAGTTTGTATATGTTACAAACATAAATTCTTGAATCTTCTTATACAGTCAGGTACATTTTTGCAGAATCTATTTAATTCCTTTATTCTGATCCCTAAGTCCATAACACTTTGTATTTAATAATTGATGCTTTCAGTGGGTTACATGCTCTAAATAACTTAAATAATGTGTTAAAACAAAGCATGCTTTTGAGACTAATTATGTGGTATTAGGTTGAAAGGAAAAGCATCATAAATGTTTATAGTGGAAGAGATGGCTATGTGACAACTAAGAGACAAAGTGCTGTCTAGGACCCCCAAGTTAAGAGGGAGAAAGAGACAAAGATCAAATACTAATAACTCAAGAATGTAATGGTTATGATTCAGAAAGAAGACTTTATATCTCAGTTTACTAGTTCATTTTTTTTTTTTTTTCTGAAAGTTGCACATTTGGTATGAGACTCAAAATAAAAGTGGATTTCAAATACATAGATGAGTCTGGCAGGGAAAACCAAACTGAGCACTAACAAAGCTTTATAAACAAAGCTTAGGAATGTGAATGAGTATTTTGTTATTGGAGGAAATCTGCCTCATTTTAGGGGGGTATATTGAGGAAAAATGGTCTCAAAATGCAATATACTGGGACTATTCTTAATGGTAAAATAAATCTGATATCAAAAGGCCCAGGTTTTCTAAATCAAAACCAGCATTTCACCTAATGGGAAAACAAAGATGATTTGGGCAGGAGCTACGTAAGAATAGTCACTGTCTCCAATACTAGGTAATATTTTGTTGGAAATATGTGCTATTGAAATTGTTAAAAAAATGTAATTATATGAATTATAATTGAAAAATATAAAATTAAATTTGTATATGGTTTGAATATGATTATACAGGTATCCCCCACTTTTCAAAAGTTTGCTTTACAGCACTTCAATTTTATGAAAGACCTACATAAGTACCTGTTTTCACTAACTGCAAGAAATCTGAAGAGGATTTTCACTTTTAAGAAAAAAGTCTAAAGTGAAAATAGCGTCCAAGGATTGTTTTGCAGGGAGCTGTTACAGAGGCAGTTTGCATCCCGAGCAGCAGTGAGCGTGGCGCCCTCAAGCTTCTTCCCTGGAACTGCAGTCTGCATCTCAGCATCAAGCTGCTATGGCTATGAACTGCGTCTGTGAGCATCTGTGCTTTGTCTCATATTTTGTGTATCTGTCAGCAAGATGTGTCCTAAGCAAATTAACAGGATGTAATGAGCTAAGTGAAGTGTAGAGTGATGGGAAAAAAATAGGCTTGGAAAAAAATCAGAAAAAACAAGAAGAACAAGGACATCATGAGATAAATGAAAACAATTTAATACAGTAGGAATGTAGTTTTCAACCCAATACTGAGAAAGAAGGCAGTTCTTACGGGAGCTGTGGCATGCTGTGTTGTAAGAGGCATCTGACTGTTATCCTAGGGAAATGGAAACCCATGGTAGCTGGGATGTATTGGGAACTGGGGGCATTTAAACTTTGTTCTTCATATGTTTCTGTAGCTGACAAACTCAAACAGAAAAATAAAGGTGCATGTATTTATAAGCTAGAGACATTGTAGGTTCTTCAGTGAAGGTAACAAATAAGAAAGATGGCATTTAAAGTAGATTAAGCAAATGTCAGGGAATGGGTCAGTGGCAGAGAAGAAAAAGAAAGGCAGGAGGGAGAGCTCAGAGTAGGCAGGTATAGCCATCCAAGCAAGAAGTGTACAGGATCTGCATAATGGAGCTCACAAGGAGATAAAAATATTGGCGAATTTGAGACCCTAGGAAGGAAGAAGTGACAAGACTAGTAAGTAAGCTGTAAGTGATGAAGGAGAAAGTGATTCCAAATGTGTAGGCTGAGACCAGGCATAGAATTATGTTATCACTTGTCAGATTAGAGAAGTGATTTGACAATTTACCATGAGGAAATCACAGTCTCTCCAGCATATTTCTGAGCAGTATCCAAGTGGCTTTTGGCTCAAACCAAAGACCCCACACACCTCCAATGAAATGTTTGTGATAGATCCATTCATTCACTTATTCTATAAACAGCAATCTCTAGCAGCCAAACACTATGGCAATAAAGACCCTCAAGAAGATCAAGAACCAGTAAAGCATATTATTTTGAGGAACAAAGTGGCTGTATTTAAGGTAATTTGACAAATACTTGTCAGACATATTAAGTATTCTCAAAGATATTCATGCTGAAGCAATATACACAACTCAGGATTGCAATACCAAGAAAAAATTGCTATTGCTATTTTTGTGTTATTCCCATGTATTTTATCTATGGAGCAGTACCATTCAATAGTCAAAGTGAAGCCCTTTATCATAGGTGGAATTCCTATTGTATGGAATAAAATCATTCTTGCTGCAAAGATAAAGGAGCTGCATTATTTTTGAGTGGAAATAGGTGGGTCTGAACATTAGTGCACTTGACTTCTGTTCACCTGTTTTCTCATCCATTTTAAATAGACAGGTGTCAAATTCCTTGCATATGCTGTATTCAATTTTTTGTACATTAATTAATGGATCAGCATTTCAGGACATGCCAGGTTAGCACTATGCTGTCCATCAGTCAAATTGGCAGTTACTTTCACATCTGTTAACACAGTATGGTTTTGGGAATGTTATTGCAGCCTACTTTTATGACTTAAAAAAGGGAAGAAAATGGAAAAATGAAAGTGCTGATATAAGTGATAAGAACGCTATGTCTTCTTGTGAACTCCCTTACCTTCACTTCTAAAGGAATGCAATTGAGAGCAAAAAAAAACATTTTATGCTAAGAGCAACTCAGCTTCTATGAGATCAATGTGAGTAAACTTAAGCCATTAAAGAACAAAATGTTAAGAAAACCGTAATGATGGAAGTAAATATTCAAAATTGAAGTGTCATTAAATGAATGAAACTAATTTTAATTTCTTGTAAATGAAAATCATGGTTATAATGAATGACAATAGTTTGTTTTTCTCTGGTTAGTAATTGTGCACCTTTACAAAAAATGCTTTCTTAGGAAGTGAAGGACAGAACTGCATGTTTGGAGTTTCAGGTTCTGAGAGGCACTTTTCATCCACTATTGCATTTGAAATTCAAAACAGCCCTGGGAGTGGATTATTATCAACCCTATCTTGTTGTTGACAAAAACCGAAGTTTATTCAGAAGCAGACTCACAGACATAGAAAACAGACTCGTGGTTGCCAAGGGGGAAGGGTGGTGAGGGAGGAATGGATTGGGAGTTTGGGATTAGCAGATGCAAACTATTACATATAAAATGGATGAACAACAAAGTCCTACCGTATAGATCATGGAACTGCATTCAATATCCTGTAATAAACCATACTGGAAAAGAATACGAAAAAAAAATATATATATATATATATAAAAAACTGAATCACTTTACTATATACCAGAAACTAACACAACATTTAAATCAACTATATTTCAATAAAATACATTTTTAAAAACCAAGAAATCCCCAAATCTGAAGTTTCTTGTGATTATTAAATTGATCATGTTAAATAACTTTTGAATAGTGGAGGTGAGACTTGTAGGGGTGCAAAATCTGCCACCCCCAAATGTCTCTGCCATGCAAATTAGTTCAAGCTAAAAACAATCAAGGCCCAACATACCCAGGAAGAAACTTTTATCTTCTCCCTAAATGCCTAAGACTAATTTAGATTGAAGGGCTGTTCCTGGAATAGAGTTATCACCAGAGATACCTTCAAAGACTATGAGCCAGCTGGGATGGGGAAACTCTTAGAGCTCAGAGTCCACTCTCTGCCCCATTATCTCTGACGACCCAGCAAATATTTATGTATCAAACATTTGCTTTTCCTTCTCCATGTCAATTGCCTTCTTCCATTTCAAAGTCCCAAACCCCTACCCCCAACATCGTCTTTTGTCTTTACCTAAAGATGATTTAAGGGGAGGCCTTCAGCCATTTTGGTGTGTTACCCAGTTTTCCTGCGTCTCTCCCATGAATACATGTTATTAAACTTGTTTGGCTTTCTCCCATTGATCTGTCTCATGTCAATTTAATTATTCTACCAGCCAGGAGAACTTATAAGGGTAGAGGAAAATTTATTTTTTCCCCCAATAGACTCAAATCATATACTGACTATACATCTATATCCACATATGAATTTACTGCATTAAGCTAATAAATTGCCTGAAAACATATTTTATCTAAAACCAGAAATTTATTTTTCTGGAAGACTGTAGTACGAAGATGATAACCTAATAAAATCTGCAGTTACATTTCTTTGTGGTACCATTAGTCACTGTTTCAGTCTATGATTCCCCCAAAAGCCAGAGCCTGGAATGACTGCTTAGATCTGAATACTGGTGGAGAATGTAATTCCTAGGAGCAGAAGTGGAAGATGGGAGGTGATGGAGGGAAGTCGGAGGACTGATATAAGGGTGAGTTAAAGGTGTGCCCACCATTGCAGGTGCTCTGCTCCTCCAAGACCTTCAGCAAAAGTCTTCACGTGGAATGAGGCATAGGAAGTGAATTCCAGATGACAAAGGGACACATTTATCCATGGTCTCTCATTTCCACTGGTCAAAAGTTTTCCCTCTGAAGACTTAGGACCCCTTTACCCCCACTTCCAGGTTGTGCATGCATGGGTACCCAGCAGACTTCCACAGGGATGGCAAGAGGAGCTTAGGCTATGAGGCAAGACCCTGGTGGGTTACTCCCGTTTGAACTCACTTGGGGTCCACACAGAACTGGCCTCCACAGTGATGGCTGGGATAAGAGATAGGGGAGGCCAAAATGAGATGAACTGGTGCACAAGACTCGACCAATATATTCAGATATAGATTTGCACACAATATATGTCCATATGCATGTGTAGGTACACATGATCTTCCATCCGTTTTAAAATATTTTTGTTGAAATATGTTTAAAACAATATTTTAAAACCTAAAACAATTTTTTTAAACTTTGTGTTAGGAAATGGGAAAAATATGTAGACATACACACACACAGGCACACACATACACATATACACACAGAGAGTCCCACCCATCAAAGACATAAAGTATACTGAGGAAAGGAGATAAACATACAAATACCAGTACATGTGTGCCAACAGTTCTCTACTAGAATTACATGAGTGTCCTCAAGGTGTATCAGGTGGTCAATTCTCCTTAAGAATTGGAAAAAGGACCTAGTGTTTCCAGACAAAGGAGGCTTGACAAACATTCAGCTTTGACATCACGAAAAAGCTCTGTCTTGTAGGTGTGAGAGGCTGAACTGAACCCAAAACCTAGAACTGAAGGTTTTAGGTGGGCACATAACAAAATTTCTGTTTCTACTTCTTTCTATGGTAGAAACTCT
This sequence comes from Orcinus orca, assembly GCF_937001465.1. Lineage (NCBI taxonomy): Eukaryota > Metazoa > Chordata > Mammalia > Artiodactyla > Delphinidae > Orcinus > Orcinus orca. Next base: position 13,058,645 of record NC_064565.1, on the reverse strand, counting down.
TCTTACAGGAAGTGAGTGGTAGATTGGAGAAAGATGAATGATAACAGGGAAACCATTAGGAAGTAGTGATAAGTAGGCAAAACATGACACAGGTCTGCAGTGAAGCAGTGACTGAGGTTGAGGGTAGGATTGGAGAGGAGGACAGAATTCAAGAAATATTTTAATGAAAGAAGTTGGGGACCAATGGGTGTTGGGAGGAAGGGAGAGAAGAAAGTCAGGGAATCTCTCCAGGTGCTTCTCTTAGGTAACTGCATGAATAGTGATTCCATTCAACAAGGCAGACACCCAGGAGAAGAAGCTAGTTTGGAGGTAAGGGATGGGGGATTAACGACTTTCAGCTTGTGAGTGGTGTTTGAGGTTCTCTTTGTATGTGGGGTGTGTGAGTGTATGTGATGTGTGTGTATGAGTACTACCCAAGTGCAGATGGCAGATTAGCAATTGCAGAGAGGTCTCCAGATTCCAGGGACACATCTGGGTTTGTTGAAGCCTGGGACAGGTTGAATGAAAGCAACAAGAACACAAAAGGTGGGAAGAAAGGCTAAAAACAGAATGTGGGAAAACCAGTACTTAAGACAGAGGAAGAATGGCTGGTGATGTCTGTAGAGAAAAATCAGAGGGAAATTTTCCCAGAGAAGAGCCAAGGAAGAGTGGTGGCAGAAAGCCAAGGAGAATGTTTAAGATGGCTGAATAAGCATCCCCATCAATGTTATACAGAAATCCAGAAGGAATTTACAAAGATGTCCTTGGACTTTAACAGTTCAAAATCAGTGATGACCTTGGGTTAACAGTCATGATATTTGACAAAAGACAGGCCCCCGTGAATAAAGGTGGTGAGTGTGTGTGTTTGGGGGAGGGATGTAGGAGGAAAAGGAAAAACACTGACAGAACAGAGCTGGTGGAGCAGGATACAAAGTCAAAGTTGATTTCCTTTTAAATTTTTTTTTAGTATATCAGAATGTTGAGAAGTCTCAGGCAGAGAGGGAAAGACTCAAAGTTATAGGAAAGCATTAGATGATTAACAGAGCAAGATTCCAGCACTATTTAAAATAGCCAAGACATGGAAGCAACCTAAATGTCCATCGACAGATAAATGGATAAAGAAGATGTAGTACATATATACAATGCAATATTACTCAGCCATAAAAAAGAATGAGATAATGCCATTTGCAGCAACATGGAGGGACTTAGAGATTATCATACTGAGTGAAGTAAATCAGACAGAGAAAGACAAATATCATATGATATTACTTATATGTGGAGTCTAAAAAAAATGACACAAATGAACTTATTTACAAAACAGAAATAGACTCACATAAAAAAACTTATGGTTACCAAAAGGGGAAGAGAGGAGGGATAAATTAAGAGTTTGGAATTTGGGATTAACATAGACACAATACTATATATAAAATAGATAAAAAACAAGATCCTATTATATAGCACGGGGAACAATACTCAGTATCTTGTAGTAACATATAATGGAAAAAAGAATATATATATATATATATATATATATATATATATGAATCACTTTGTTATACATCTGAAACTAACACAACATAGTAAACTTCAATGAAAAAAGAAAAAAAAGAAAAAGCATGCTTCCAAAATAGGTGTGAGGAGGTGTCACAAGTATATTGTTTGTCAGTTGTTTACTTTTTGTCTTGACCCTGTCATGAGTTAGCTATGGACATGTTGGCCTGTCTGCCTAATGTCTTTATGACTCTTCCATATTTATAATACAAAAATTTGAATTACATGATCAATGAGACTCAGTCTGGATCTGAATAAAGATACTTCTCTCGAAGCAGGCAAAATCATCACCACTTAAGAGAACACTGTGAGCCTTTTGCTCTAATTGGTATTTATCCCCAGACCATTTCAGATGCTGCAGGCTATTTTGATGGTGACAGGGACAGTGAGATTCCACCGGGATCTTAATCAACAGTCTTAATTGGGAAAAGCTGTCACCTGTTGGATCTTCATTTTCATCACCTAGTGACCTTCTCTTGCCATTCCCCAGGAGACACATCCTGGAAATCATTTCTATTGAAATTGAACACAGAAGGCATTGCTTCAAAAGAGATTCATCCTGTTTAGAAAGGCATTCATGTGCTAAAGCAAGCAAGCATGGCCAGGACATACTTAGTTTCCTTTTGCAAGCTATATGGCATTATGACTACATTGTAAAAAAGCAGCAGAATGCTCTCTGCAAGCTTAAGCACAGAGCACAGTGGACTGTGCGTAACTGCTGGTAATTACCGAGGAGGAGGCTAATTAGTACCAAGGGTTACAGCAGATGATGATTTCCTCTAACTGCCCTTGGCACCTGGTGACCACCCTGTAGAAGCCCTTTGCTCCTCTGACTATCATCTGAGAATTTGCCGTCTCAGATTGCCCCATTAAGAAACAGAGACTGGAGAGGTACCCACCATGTTAGATCACCTTTAACAAGACAAGAGCCCTAGTCTTGCTGCAGAAACTCTAATGACTTTCCCATGGCACGTGCTTAGCTGAGTGGATTCTAGAGTAAGCCAGAGAAAGCCATGTTAGGAATAAAATGTTTGCATTTTCAGTGCCCACATTTATTTTGTTGACCACCCCGGTTTGTTTCCAAGGGAGGTCTCAAAGTTAATGAGATTGTGGACATTTTATCACGGGTTCCTAAGTCCATCCTTAAACTCTGCCACTCAACACAGCCACTTGGGTATAACCATCAGTGTGGCAAGAGGAGTGTTTCTTTAATTACTTTTTAATTTCAGAAAGGAGTACATTCGTTTAAAGTGAGCAAGTAGTTAAATTTAGACCTCAGAATGTTGAGTCAGAAGCATAGTAATAAATGTTTTGAATAAATTTTATAATAACTGTGATAGAAGTCTTCAAATTCTGGTGCCATGAATACTCTGTTGGGTTTAAAAGAAACACAACGCAAATTAGCTTAAAGTAGAAACAGGAATTTACCGAGCACAACAGAAAAGGAGCGGAGACATTGGAGCCAGGGATGGGAATTGAATTGTGACTCTTTCTGTATCTTTTTCTCCAATTCTTTCCTCATGAGATTTCACTCTTTATCATTCACTTAATCCAAGAAGCTAGAATCCTGGTTCCCAGCTCACCCAATCTCACATCTTCCCTGATTCTCCCCCCCCAGCTCTTGTTTGAGAAAACATTTAGAAACAGTAGCCTAATAATAACACTACCTGCAATGGTTCCACTACTGATTCCTTGGAAGAACTTTTCTGGTCAGCGCTTGAGGCATTAGTGCTTGGCTGTTCAGGAGAGTCCTGAATGCCAGTCCTCATAGTACCAACCAGGCAGAGTCTCCCAAAGGGGAAAAGGGTGTAAGGGGAAAAAGCAACTACAAATATCCAGTGCATATGGTTAGGGCAGAAAGGAGGGAAACAATGATTTTATTTGGATAGCTGGGACATACCTCATAGATTAGATGGTGCTTGTGTGGATCCTTGAAAGACAAATATGTGATCACAAAGACAGAGCAGGCCTGAGGAGGAGGGAGTCCTTCACTCAGAGGAAAGACCACAGGTAGTCGTGCAACTTCTTGGGAAATGTACTTAGTTCGGCGGCGTGAAGTTTGGTAGGTGAGAGGTGGGGGTGATGATGGCCCAGGCTGGAGAAAAAATCAGCAGCCTTCCCTGGGGCCTTTGCACGCTGTGCTTAGGAATTCCAAGTTAATCCCATGTGCAAAGGAAAGCACTTGAAAGATTTTAGCCAGATTTGCCTTTTTAAAATTTTACCCCAGCAAGTTCACTGATAATCAACTGGGCCAGAGGTAAGAAAGAAGCAGCAGAGACAGAGAAACACAATAGGAGGCTTTTGAAATTCAATTTCATCATCAATGAATTTATTTTTTTAACAAAAACATAATGGTATTAATGCAAAACATGTGTTCCATTTTATAAGCTCTTTTGGTTGGACCATTGTAAATCATGCAAAAATAATTAAATGGTTTAAATTTTTTTTTCTGTTCTAATTATTTTCTTATTAGGTACTTGGACGATTATGACCCTCCTAGGGCCTTAAAAATTAAAACATCAGCAACAAGCATTGCAGAGTTAAGAATATGGGGCATCCATTCTGTGCTGCACATTCCAGGTAAGTATGTGTATGATTATAGCCTCACTCAGGATGACACTTGGGAGTGTGTAAGAAAGTACCGTTCCTTTCATCATCTCTGTCCCACAGGGTATTAAATAGCATGGTTAGTGGGAAAAATAGTAGATGACAAATAAATAAAATTGCTGGCCAATATGCCTTTATAATTCAGACTACAGAAGATTTATTCTGCTCTTTAGAGGGAAAATGATTAGAAGCTTTGGTTTTATATTTACCAAACTGTGTCATATAACATTTAGCTAGCTGAATTTATATTGCCTTTATAACTAATAATTTAAGTATAGTTGCCATTAGATCTTCCATTAATACCATAGCCAATGCAGCCACAACATCTGTTTTTTTAGATACTTTAAATTTCTACAATGCTGTGCTATTTCTGATATCATAACAATATGATAATTATTAATATGACCTAAGAGGATTGCCTAGGAGTTAAAATATACTTATCTTTTCCCAGTTATTCTCATAATTTGCTGTATGAATTTTTAGTAATTTCACCACCTGTGTCATTTTCTATCCAAATAAGAAGCTATCAGCATAGATTAACTCTAGTCTCTTCTAGTATGGAAATTCTCAAATTTGTACCATCAGGTTTTTGGAGGACATGTCATATTTCCAGAGACTTAAAGCACATGTTGGCCTTTGCTGGACAAAGGAAAATAAACCATCTTCCTACAAGTCTGTTTTGTTTAAAAACAGCCTCATTCCAGATAAGGGCATTAATGGGGTTATCTAGAGGGTCATCCTGTGTGCTTTTCCGTCCAAACTACCAACTGTTATTATATTTTGATGCTTAGCTTTTTTGTTTTTTCTCTCTAAATCATGTCTCTTTTTTTTTATTTTATTTATTTTTTTCGGTACGTGGGCCTCTCACTGTTGTGGTCTCTCCCGTTGCAGAGCACAGGCTCCGGACGCGCAGTCTCAGGGGCCATGGCTCACGGGCCCAGCCGCTCCACGGCATGTGGGATCTTCCCAGACCGGGGCACGAACCCGCGTCCCCTGCATCGGCAGGCGGACTCTCAACCACTGCGCCACCAGGGAAGCCCTTATTTTTTTTTTTTAATAAATTTATTTGTTTATTTTTAGCTGCATTGGGTCTTCGTTGCTATGTGTGGGCTTTCTCTAGTTGGGGCGAGAGGGGGCTACTCTTCCATGTGATTCACGGGCTTCTCATTGCAGTGGCTTCCCTTGTGTGGAGCACGGGCTCTAGGCACACAGGCTTCAGTAGTTGTGGCACGTGGGCTGAGTAGTTGTGGCACATGGGCTCTAGAGCGCAGGCTCAGTAGTTGTGGTACACGGGCTTAGTTGCTCCGCGGCATGTGGGATCTTCCTGGACAAGTGATCGAACCTGTGTCCCCTGCATTGGCAGTCAGATTCTTAACCACTGCACCACCAGGGAAGCCCTATACATATTTTTGAATAGGAGATGTCAATAGGTTAATAGTCTATCCCTTCCTACACTCTTTTTAGGTAAAAATCCCATCCCCTTCCCATCTATGGAACATTTATATATATTTTTTTATTAATTGAAAATGATTTCTAATTTGCCCCATTGTGTGATTTCTCTATAAATCTCAAATCTAAACTTCCTCCACCATACAGCTCTCCCAGAGACATTTTTCTGAGATTCAAATTGGCCAGATCCAACATCACTTATAAGTAAAGAAATGAAAATGAAAATACAATACATTTTATGTTTTATCTTTTTATTAATCTTGACATGTTTATTAATCCAGGCAATTTATTAAACACTGTGAAGGTTTATTTTGTGGATGTAACTGTAAAAATTTAAAAAAAATAGACACTCTGAGGCACTGTTGTTGTAAGGAAAAATTAGAACAATCTCTCTGGAAGACTTGGCAATACACATCACAATTTATAATAAACATATGTGACCCAGTCAAATTTCTACTTTTTTAGAATGTATCTTTCAGACAAATACATATATACATATGTATGTTGTTATATACATATGTATATATATCAGATAAGATATAAAATATATATATATGTATATATATAAAATATATATATACATATATCAGATATATATGTATATCTATATATACAAGTACAAGAAGTACAGGTAGAAGAGGTATAGATACAAAAACAACTTAAATAACCAGAATGGATGGTTGATGAAACATATTGAGATGCATTATTTAGATGACATACTAAGCCACTGATTTTTTTTGTTTTGTTTTTTTGTTTTTTTTTTTGTTTTTTTTCGGTATGCGGGCCTCTCACTGTTGCAGCCTCTCCCGTTGCAGAGCACAGCCTCCGGACGCGCAGGCTCAGCGGCCGTGGCTCACGGGCCCAGCTGCTCCGCGGCATGTGGGATCTTCCCGGACCAGGGCATGAACCTGTGTCCACTGCATCAGCAGGTGGACTCTCAATGACTGCGCCACCAGGGAAGCCCTAAGCCACTGGTTTTTGAAATGAATTAGATTTACACGTGCTAATCAGGAATCATCTCTAGGATAAAATCCAGATGCAGAATAGAATGTATTTATATACTCTCTTTGGGGATACATAGTTATGTGTGTGAACACACTTCAATGTTTCTAATTCAGGAGTTGACTCTGAGAAATGGAACTAGAAGAAGAGAGGGATGGACAGGACTCTGTGTTTTCATTGTTTATATTTTGCTCAGTTTGGATTTTTGCCACATGAAAACATTATTTTAATACCATAAAGGGGCAGAGCTCATTAAAATAAAAACAAGATGGAACCAAAATGGAGCATGTCTCTTCCTTGATTACAATGCCATTTTTTGTAAATCTTATAATCTCAAACTAGACTCTAGTAGTTTATAGTAGTTCCCAGAACCTGCCAGGCATTTTCTTTCCTATTTGCCTGAAATGTTCTTCATTACTTTTCCTTCCGGCTAATAAGCCTCTTATTTCTTGGAACCCGCTGCCATCTTCAGCTCCTTTATGTATGTTTTTCTGTTCACTGCTGCGGTGGATGCTATGGGCTGCTCGTTATACTGTCATTCAACCTTCCTTCTTGGGGATCTTCTGCTGCTTCAGAGAATGGGAAGTTAAAATTTGCATTCCCCAGGCTCCATTTGTAGCTATGTTTCTTGATGCAAAGTAGGTTTTGCTAATCAGTAAGGACTTGTAAGGTTTTTCTGAAAAAGTGTTGCAGTATGGTGATCACAGTTTCCAGACTTCGCCTTTTTAATTCCAGAATCACACCTCCTATAATCTGTTCTTGGACTCAGTATGTTGACACATTCATGGTGGTAGCTCCCCTCCTGTGGCAGTTTTGGAGCATTTGGGGAGTCACTCCTGGAAGGTCTGTTGCATGCAAAAACAAGGGTAATCTAATGAACATAATTTTCAAGGAAAGTTCTCAGAAATAAGAATACTTATTGTTTGATTCTATTATAGAATATTCAAAATCGGCAAAACTACCCTGTGATCATTGAAATCAGGATAGTGGTTAACTTTGGATTGGATAGAACATGTTTGAGTAGGTCATAAGGGAGACCACTCTGGTTTTATTAAAGTTCTCCTTTTTTTCATCTAGCTGGATATATGATTTGTTTACTAACTAAATTCAATGAATGGTTCATTGACAAACTAGGTGTTTTAGGTTTGTTAAGTTACACTACCATTAAAAAACTTTTACTTTTAAAACTGTAAATGTGATAAAAATCACTGTGCTATTTACCTGTCATGACTTTTATAGTGGACTGAACTGTGTTTGGTGAAAAAATATGCTGAAGTCCTAATCCGTGATGCCTGTGAATGTGACCTTATTTGGAAATAAGGTCTTTGCTGATGTAATCAAATAAGTAAAATGTAATCATATTGAATTCCAGTTGTATTTCTGTTTTATCAGTTGCAATGTCTCCTCTTTCATTTCTGATATTTGAGACTTTGATCTTTATTTTCTTAGTCTAACTAAAGATGTGTCAAATTCATTTGTCTTTTTAAAACATCAGCTATTCATTTCATTGTTTTTTTCTACTGTTTTTCTGGTCAATATCTCATTTATTTCTTCCCTGATCTATTATTTGTTTCCTTCTCTAACTTTGGGCTTACTTTAGTTCTTCTCTTTCTATTTCCCTTAGTTATAAGTTAGGTTATTTGAGATTTTTCTTTGTTTCTTATGTAGACATTTATTGCTATAAATTTTCCCTTAGAACTGCTTTTAAAATTTGTATTTTTTGCTTTCTTCATTGCCACATTGATTGTTCAGGAATTTGCTGTTTAATTTCCAAATATTTATTAATTGTCCAGTTTTCCTCTTGTTATTTGTTTCTAGTTTCATACCATTGTAGTCAGAAAAAATATACTTGGTATGATTTTAATCTCCTTAGATTTACTAAGACTTATTTTGTGGTCTAACATATGATCTATCCTGAAGAATGTTTCATGTACACTTGAGAAGAAACTGTATTCTACTTCTGTTGGAAGGAATATTTTATACATGTCTGTTATTTATTTTGGAGCTAAAGTACAGTTTAAGTCTAGTGTTTCCTTATTGATTTTTTGTCTAGATGATTTATCCATTGTTTAAAATGGAGTATTAAAGTCTCCTACTATTATTGTGGCATTGTCTATTTCTCCCTGCATAACTTTTAGTATTTCCTTAGTATATGCAGGTGCTCTGATGTTGGGTGAATACATATTTTTGATTGTTATATCCTCTTCATGAATTGACCCCTTTATCATTACATAATTCTCTTGTCTCTTGCTATAGCTTTTGAGTTAACATATATTTTATCTGATATATGTCTAGCTCTCCCTGCTTTCTGTGGATTTCTACTTGCATAGAATATCTTTTTCCATCCAGTCACTTGAGCTGAGCCCATGGATATTTAAAGCCAAAGTGAGTCTCTTGTAGGGAACTGGGTCTAGTTTTTTATCTATTCAGCCACTCTGTGTCTCTTGACTGTAAAATTTAAACCATTTACGTTTGAAGCAATTATGAATAAGTAAGGAAGGCATCAAGAGAAGAAAAATGGAACAAGAGAACTACAAAACAGCCAGTGTAAGGTCCGTTGGCCCGGGTGAAAGGAGGCCCGGGGGGTAAGAGAAAACATCGACCAGTATGAGGAAGGAGAGGCATTGGGACATAACGACCTCACCTGTTCTGGGAATCAACAAGAGACTCTAACTTCCTGCCCAGAAAACAGTGGGGCTGATGGGAAGGGAAAATGGGCTTACACCCCACAACAGACCAACCAAAACCTGGCCCTGCTGTATCTTCACCAAATAAGGAATTACCCTGTATAGCAAACCACCCACCCCCCTGCAAACCACCCTTTCCTTACACCTCAATAAAATCTCCCACGCCTAGGACTGGGCGCGACTTCTCTGGCCCCTTTCTCTCGGACCAGTGAACCTCGCCAGGGAGCGCTCCCTAATAAAGCTCACTTGAAGCTTTCCTCTGTTTCGCGGTGCCGTTTGTTAAGATCCAACCTTACAGCCAGAAAACAATCAAACAATCAGCTGACATTTGTAAGTCCCTCTCTCTCTCTAATATATATATTCAATTCACCATGTTTAACCAAAATGTTTACTTACAAAAGTGTTTACTTACAAAAGTGAATATGTTCCAGAGATTATTTTTTGGACTTTAGACCAATCCAAAAATATATTACAGTCTTAAAATAACTAAAAATAACTGAGGAAATCTATGAATCATGATCTTTCATGACATAATGAGGAAAAGGTTGCCAACTCAATGAATTATTGATACATTTTTTATCTTGACTGTGAAAACTAAAGTGAGCCATTTTTACTACTGCTGTTAATATTATTCATATAATCTCTGTGTATAATTCTATCCATTCTTCTAATGTAAATATTAATTTATTTCTCATGCTTGCTTTGTGTCAAGAAAATCTAACACTGAAATTTTCAACAAGTACAAACTAGTTTATTTAGCAAAATGGTCAACACAGGGTGAAGAGTCAGCTGTTAACTTTCATTTAATTTAAAAACTGATAACTCTGTGGACGTTTCTTCTGAAAAGTTAGACAGTATCTTTTAACAGACTGTGTAGAGAATTGAAATTCAGAAGACATAAGTTATGGCTTGCTTCTGCCAAGAGCTGTGTGTGAAGTTGAACAAGCATCCTTATTTCAATCATTTGTAAGTACAATTGTATAAGTAATTTCTAAATGTCATGTGACTGTATTCTAAAACTTTTGTATGATGATATTTTCTGATATATAGGAAAATATTAAAACTTTCTAAACTTCCCTAATGAATAATTGTAAAATGATCTCATTGGTATCTATTTTTATTTTATGTTTTGCAACATACATGGGGTAGAAAATTGACAGGATAACGTGAAGGACAGTATGAACAGTATGTTAATGTTATCCCTGGCTCTGATACAGCAAAACAATAAAATAATAGTCATTAAATACCTTCACTTAGTAAACGTAGGCTGTCATGAAGTGATTCTATACTACTGATACTTGGCATTGATGAACATAATGACCATTAGTGTCATTTCAATGTTTTTGGATGCCTCAGTTCTGCTCTGAAAATACTATGTGGAAGTCATGTAGAGGTCAACACCATTTAATTGCTCCTTTCAAAAAATAGGGTTGGAGTGTGCAGTAAGAGATCAAAGCCATCATTTAAAAGGGTAAGCATCTCTTTCTCTCTCAGCATACCCACTGGTTGTGTTTCCTTGCTTGGTACAAATGGAAAAAATAAGAACATTGAATGAGAGGAACCAATATTCTTAGGCAAATGTTTAGGCTAGTTCACATTACCAAAGTGAAGTTTGCGTTATTTAGACCAGAGTGAAGTGGCTAATAAACCATTCCATAGATTTTCTCTGTGAAGTTTTCAGATACGTGATGGATTTCTAAGGACTGTCTAAAGAATTAGAATGTTAAAGTATGAAAGAAAAATCTAGCTTGCATAGGACTTCTCTGTTATCATGGAAGATGCATTAAACCAGGGGTTCCCAATCCCCAGGCCACCAACCAGTACTGTTAGGAACGGGGCCATGTAGCAGGTGAGCAACCAGTGAGCGAGTGAAGCTTCATCTGCTGCTCCCCATCACTCCCTATAGCTCGCATTATCACCTGAACCATCCAGCCCACCATCCGTGGAAAAATTATCTTCCACGAAACCAGTCCACTAATGCCAAAAAGGTTGGAGATTGCTACATTAGACCAGGATACAAGTGATCAAGTTCTGTCAATCTGTCCACTTTAGTGATACAGAATGATAGTGTGGCATCAAGCAAGTGAGTTGTCTCTAAGGGATTTAATTTTCACCTCTGTGAAATGAGAAAATGATCACTTGCCTATTGAGAGGAGTCATTGAAACTCTTTTGAACTAATATTTTTGCATACCAATAATGTTTTATGAACATATTTTATCATACAGTTATTTGACTAGAATGAGAAAATGCAGCGTATTACAAAGAAAAAATAAAAAATTACTCATAATACTTGCACTCAAAAATAACTATTTTGAGTGCTTAATCTCTAAATTTATTACAGTCATATGGACATGTTATTCTGTTATCAAATGACATTGCATTAGTCAATTTTCTTTCTAACTGAACAATAGTATGAACAATATTTGAGGTCAAAAATTTTAATTCTAATACATTGTTCTTAATAATTGCATAACATCCAGTACATCAAGTATATCATGCCACATGTAAACAATCTGCTACTGCTTAACATTATAATTGTTCCTAGAAAAACAGATAACCAACGAGGACCTACTGTATAGCACAGGGAACTAAACTCACTGTTTGGTAATAACATATAAGGGAAAAGAATCTGACAAAGAATGTAATCATTCTGAACTGTGCTGTACACCTGAATCCCTGTGCTGTAGACCTGAAACTAATACGGTATTGTAAATCAACTATACTTCAATAAAAATAAAATTTTTAAAATTAAATCTAAAAAATTGCTCCTGGAGTCACACAATTATAAATGGTATTTTTCATAACTTTATTGAGATATAACTAACACAACATCAACTTCACAGATTAAAATTTATAAGATGATAAGCTTTGCTATATGTGCACATCTGTAAAAGTGTTACAACCCTCAGGATAATAAATGTATCCATTTAAAGTTTATTCATGACTCTGTATAAGTTTTCATCCCCTTTTCAGCTCACCTGTAGTCAGGCAACCACAGATCTACTTTCTGTCACTGAATAACAGTTCATTTTTAGAGTTTTAAACAAATGGAATCACACAATATGTATTCAGGATTGCCTGTCTTCTTTCACTCAGTATGGTTATTTTGAGATTCATCCATGTGGTTAAGTGTAAAACGGGTTCATTTATTTTTATTGCTAAATAGTATCCTTTGTATGTACATACCACATTTTCTTTATACATTCTCTTGTTGATGTACATTTGGGTTATTTCCAGTTTGGAAATAGCACACTTCCATACCATGTTAAAAAAATAAATGTGCTATGACCATCTGTGTGTAAATCTCTGTATGGATGTATGTTTATTTTTTCTTTTCTCTTGGGTAAATACTGAAGAGTGGAATGGCTGGATTATACTGTTGGTGTACATTCAACATTTTAGAAACTGTCAAACTGTTTTTCAAAGTGGTTGTACCATTTTATAACCTCATGAGGAACGTATGAATGTACCAGAGATTCTACATGCTTGACAACATTTGATGTGGTCAGACTTATATTTTCAGCCGTTCTAATAGATATGTAGAGGTATCTTGCTGAGGTTTTAATTTGCATTTCCCTGATGACTAACACTGTTGAAGATCTTTACATGTGCTATTTGCCATAAAAAAGACTACTTTCAGGACTTCCCTGGTGGTGCAGTGGTTAAGAGTCTGCCTACAGACAGACAATGCAGCGGACATGGGTTCAAGCCCTGGTCAGGGAAGATTCCACATACTGTGGAGCAGCAAAGCCTGTGAGCCACAGCTACTGAGCCTTTGCTCTAGAGCCCGCGAGCCACAACTATGGAGCCCGCATGCCTAGAGCCCATGCTCTGCAACAAGAGAAGCCACCACAATGAGAAGCCCACACACCGCATCAAAGGGTAGCCCCTGCTCGCTGCAACTAGAGAAAGTCCACGCGCAGCAACGAAGACCCAACGCAGCCAAAACAAAACAAAAAAAAGACTTCTTTCAACATTTCTTATAGTTTGGGCCCCTAATGGTAATGAATTCTTTAAGCTTTTGTATGTCTGAAAAAGTCCATTACCTTTAGTTTTTGAAAGATACTTTGCTTGTACAGAACTCTAATTGTTTCTTCCTTCTTTCCTTCCTTCCTTCATTCCTCCTTCCCTCCTTCCTTTCCTTTCTGTCTCTCTCTCTTTTTCTGTACTTTAAAGATATTGCCCCAATATCTTCTACTTGAGTGTTTTCTAACTAGAAACCCACTGTTATCTCACCTTTATTTCCTCTGTATGTAATGTGTTCTTTTTCCCCCATGACTTCTTTGAGATTTTGCACGCATGTTTTTTGAACAGTCTGATTATGATGTGCCTTTGTGTGGTTTTCCTCATATTTCTTGAAATTGTAGTTTATCTAGCTTATTGAGTGTTGGGTTTATGATTTTCATCAAATCTGAAAAATTTTCAGCCGTTATTTCTTAAAACATTTTTCTGCCATTTTCTCCCTCTTAAAGTCGAATTACATGTATATTAAGCCACTTGAATTTTTCCAGAGCTCACTGATGTTCTTTTCATTTTTTTAATTCTTTTTTTTTTTCCTCTCTGTGCTTGATTTTTATAGTTTATATTGCTGCTTTGGATCTTTTTCTGTATCTTCCATGTCTCCACTTAACATTTGAACGTATGGAAAACAATTATAGTAATTGCTTTAATATCCTTGCTTGGTATTCTAACATCTGTGTCAATTCTGGTTTGGTTTTACTTTTTGATGCAGATTATACTTTCCTGCTTTTTACACATCTGGTCATATTTGATTGCCAGACACTGTAAATTTTTCCCTTTTTGGATGAGAACTAGCTATTTTTGTATTTCTATAAATATTTTTGAGCTTTGCTCTGGGGCACAGTTAAATTATTTGGAAAATGTTTGATCTTTTTGTATCTTGCTTTAAATTTCTTTCTTTTCTTTTTTTAGGAAGGACCATGGCTGTGTTTAGTCTATAACAAATTATTCCTATCTTCTGAGAAGGATTGGAACTTGGGTGAGGCAAGTGAGGAATCCAGGGTTCAAAATAAGCATGCACTCCTGTTCAGGATCCTGCAAGTGCCTGCCTGGGTGGAAGTACCTACTTAAGAATGGGGCCCCAGATTGCAAAATGTAAGGAGGCACTTATTGTCATGCTCCAGTCCTGTAGAAAATTGGAAGTCACCACCACCTTAAATTTGCTCCTTCACTTCTGGCACCATTTTCCCATTCTGCTTTCTGTATCCTTATATCCCAAGAATAATACAGTTTTCCAGCTCTATTCTACTTCTCTCAGATGGTTCTTTCCCAGTCCTCTGAAGTTTTATTACACACGTGAGCCAATCACTCTGGTGAATACTCCACAGGGACCCTCCACAACTGTTCAGGATTACTTTTATGAGCATCTCTCTCCTCATTGGCACTTTACCCTCCTGGACGCTAGACCTCCTGGACTCTTAGCTTCATCTCCTCAACTCAGTGTAACCTCTGAGCTCTGCTGGGTTACCCTTCCTGGGCCACAGTCTGTAGACTCTTCAAATGTACTAAGCTGGGGCAGTCGTATGGTTCATAATATTTGTTTCCTATCTCTCAGTGACCCTTATCTGTCATTGTCTGATCTCTGATGTCTTGAAAACCATTGTTTCATAGGTTTCCCAATATTTACTACTGTTGAGGCAGTTGGGAGGGAAAATATGGTCCCTGCTACTTCATCTGAGCTGGAAGTAAAGTATCCTACAAATGGTATTCTGAAGAACACATTTATGTTTATATATTTCCACACATTTGTATTTTTATATAGAGGAATTGCTGTTTTTTGGAGGAGATCTATGCCAGTCTGAGTGCCTGCCATGCGTAGAGCCCTCTTCTGAGTTAAGATTTCTGTATGTGCCATGTGCCCGGGTAGCCCCCTGAGGACTAGATGGGAGCTTTGACTAAAATTAGCACTCTGACATAAATATTTAGTATAAGTTACTGCTTCTTGCAATACTGAAAAGAGTAGGTTCTTGGCAAAGCACACCAACTTATGGCAGGCTGAAAGATGTTAAGTGAGCACAATTTCTTGAGACTACACAGTTTTTCATGTGAGAGAAGGTTGTTGGTGGTGCTCATATCTCTACCCAGAGTGATGTCTTACCAGTTCACAAGAAAACCCAAGTAGGGATTTGTCAAAACTCTTTTACTCATAAGCTTTTCACCCTGACTTACCAGCATAATCACCTTTCACGGTTGCAAAATTGAGTTTAACTTGCACAGTGGCACTGCCATACAGATCTTATGTTCAAGTGCTAGATATGATTTTTGACTCTGCCAATAGCACCATCTTTCCACATTGACCACAGATTATGAGCAATGATAAGGTTTCACACAAGTGCAGTCACATTACAACGATGAAGTGCTGCTGGATCTTTGGATGTACCCAATGAGTTCAAGGCATAAGATAGCCAGAAGAGGTGATGCTGGTCATAAAAGATTGGACCAAGAAGCAGGAGCTACCTGAACAGTCACCACCTGTGGTGCCCAGCAGTCTGGGGGCTTGTTTGCCATGGGAAAAATGCTCAGCACACACAGAGAGTGGAGGGTGATGGGTCACACCAGTCAGGTTTACTCACAGGAGTTTGAATTTGAGGCACTCAAACAGAGAGTTGGCCACAGCAGGCACAGCAGAAACAAAGAGTAACTGGCTTAGTACAATAGCTCAGCACGAAAGCAGGAGCTAACGAGCCCAGTTACTGTGCAGCTGGAGCAATAACTTGTAGACCAGAACTTCAGGGTGCTGTGGATTCTGCTTCAATTACGCCTGGCTGAGTGGCTGTGGAAACTATTTACAGTAATGATGAAGCTCCTTACTTCCCCATACATTTTATAAGAAATGGAATGAACCCCAAATGATAATCATGGTGTGTCTCCTTGCAATATTTTTGAGTTCAATGCCTGCTTCTTTTCTCTCATTCTCTCAGATGAGGGTTGACCTCATCATATTTCCTGCTCATGATACACAATCATCATATGTTTGTGTCATGCAACTTTCTTGAAGTTTCTCTGTTTCACCCTGGTCTCCATCCTTGTTCCTCTTCCACCTTGTAGGCACTTAACCTATTTAATGTATGTCTGTGGATATTATATATACACATATACACATGTATATCTCCATGGTATATAAAATACATATTGTGGAAACTAATTATTAGTGTTGCTTTGTGTATTTAGTTTTACTTTACCTGATTAATATTGACTGTAGGACACCTGATTCTCATCCGTCATGTATTTAAGAAGTACACGTCACACCACATACATTTATATTAATGCTTGTAGATGCTATATAATATTCCACAATATTTTTTATATATACTCTATATTAATTATCCAGTTTCTAGGTGACCTTCAACACTTCACAAAAAAAACAATACTTTGATAATTATGTTTGTGCACGTGTCATAGAATTCCTATGCACAATTGGGATTTATTTCAGAAATGGAATTGTTGGGTCTTAGGTTATGCAATAATTAACAAAATGCATTTTATTGATTGTACCATATTTCCCTCACGCTAGCATTGTGCAAAGGTTCTTAGTTCCCACTACCCTTACAGACCCTGGGATCATTGATTTTCCTAATTATCACCAATATGACTTCAGTAAAGTGGCATCTCATTATACTAGCTTTTATTGTACTCTTATTCTTAGTGAATTAAAAAAGAAAAGAAAAATACATAGGAAAACTGCTCATATTCTTATTACTCATTTGAATTTTTCCTTTTTTAGGACTGCTTATTCAAATGTTTTATTTAAAAAAACTGTTTTCTAGTTTTTTCTTATAGATACAGAGAACATTGTTATAAATTTTAGCCATTAATCCTATTTTAAAAGTATTAATTATTATCCAATATTGAATAGGGAACATACCTTCTGGGCCAGCTATTTGCT
Source organism: Orcinus orca (assembly GCF_937001465.1). NCBI lineage: Eukaryota > Metazoa > Chordata > Mammalia > Artiodactyla > Delphinidae > Orcinus > Orcinus orca. Next base: position 13,041,463 of record NC_064565.1, on the reverse strand, counting down.
AAGTTAGTTTCTGAAATGCACACATACACACACACACACACACACACACACACACACACACATCTCTTTTAAGCTACTTTTTGACTGCTACATTCTCCTAAACAGACTTATGTTACTTTGTTTTCTCCTTGCTACATTATTCCCATTGAAACGTCTAGCATTCAACTGGAGCCTAGTATATTTCTTATTCATGGGAAGAGTGGTACTCCTGTCAATCTGTTTACTTTCTATATGTGTATTATTAGAAATTTCCAAATGCATATCAAGGCTGGAAAGACTTTTGCCACCTTACATGTCTATTCATTTGAGATAAAAATAAATCAAGTTACATCATGTGCAATTTACATTAGAAAACTTGTCTTTTGCATACAGATGGCCAATAGTCACATGAAAAGATGCTTAACAACCCTAATTTAGAGTAATGCAAATCAAATGAGGTATCACCCCACAACCATCAGAATGGCCATCATTAAAATGTCTACAAATAACAAATGCTGAAGAGGGTGTGGAGAAAAGGGAACCCTCCTACATTGTTGGTGGAAATGTAAATTAGTGCAGCCACTATGAAAAACAGTATGAAGTTTCCTCAAAAAACTAAAAATAGAGTTGCCATATGATCCTGCAATCCCACTGCTGGGCATATATCCAGACAAAACTCTAATTCAAAAAGATACATGCACCCCAATATTCATAGCAGCACTACCTACAATAGCAAAGACATGAAAACAAATATCCATCAACAGATAAATGGATAAAGAAGATGTGACATATGTGTATGTGTGTGTGTGTGTATATATATATATATATATACGTATATATATGTATATATATATAATGGAATATTACTCAACCATAAAAAAGACTGAAATGATGCCATTTGCAGCAACATGGAGGGACCTAGAGATTATCATACTATGTGAAGCATGTGAAGTAAGCCAGACAGAGAAAAATAAATATTGTATGATATCACTTACATGTGGAATATAAAATATGACACATGAACTTCTATGAAACAGAAACAGACTCACAGACATAGACAAGAGACTTGTGGTTGTGGGGGTGGGTGGGGGTTGGAGTGAGAGGTTGGGATTAGCAGATTCAAACTAGTATACATAGAATGGGTAAACAACAAGGTCCTACTGTATAGCACAGGGAACTATATGCAGTATACTGTGATAAACCATAATGGAAAAGAATATGAAAAATAATACATATATATACATATATATATATATAAAGGAATCACTTTACTATACACAAGAAACTAACACAACATTGCAAATCAACTATACTTTGATAATAAATAAATAATAAACAACTTGTCTTTTGTGTGAACACTTACTGGAATTCATAGAACTAGCTATTGTGCCAACAACCAGGCCCCACCTGGCTAGCAATACATGTGAATCAGCACATGCCCTTCTCTAGTCTACGTAGCACATGCCTTATGGAAACCCCACTCCAGCCTTCCAACACTGGGCTGGCAACACTCAGCCTCTCATGCTGGGACACTGCCTGGCCCAGAGTCTGCATTCTACTGACATTTCTGGATGAATGAATGACTACAGATATCTACTTTAAATTTTTAAATCACGTAAAGTAGGAGCTCAAGCTGTATATTTACCCACTATATTTACGGTAGTTATGTCCTTACTTATCAATAATTTATTTATGATCTTCTCGAAGTTTATATTAAGGGACTACCAATTTCTAGTTCCACATGTAAAGATCTTCAAAGTCACCACTCTGTCCTAACAAGTGAAAAGTTAAACAAGGTGAAAAAACAACAACTTCTCTGGGACCCATAAGAGAGGTGAGAACACAAAGGAAACCATTGTCCCCAAGACTGGAGAGAAAGACAGGCAAACACAGGCAGGTGTGTCTTACCAGAACAGAGATTCACCAGCAGAAACCTCTGTAGGAACAGTGCCAGAGTAGGAAAACCTAAACTATAACTGATGAATTACTGGAGTTTTAGTGTGTACAACTCTGGAGAAAACCATGGTTCGAAAGGGTACATGCACCAGTGTTTATTGCAGTGCTATTTACAATAGCTAAGACATGGGAGCAACCTAATTGTCCATTGACAGATGAATGGATAAAGAAGATGTGGCACATATATACAATGGAATCCTACTCGGCCATTAAAAAGGATGAAATAATGACATTTGTAGCAACATGGATGGACCTGGAGATTATGATACTAAGTGAAGTAAGTCAGGCAAAGATAAATCTCATATGAAATCACTTATATGCAGAATCTAAAAACAAATGATGCGAATGAACTTATTTACAAAACAGAAATGGTCTCACAGACATAGAAAACAAACTTATGGTTACTAAAGGGGAAAGGTTGGGGGGAGGGAAAAATTGGGAGTTTGGGATTGACATATACACACTATTATATTTAGAATAGATAACTAACAAGGATCTACTGTATAACACAGGGAACTCTGCTTAATATTCTGTAATAACCTAAATGGGAAAAAAATTTGAAAAAGAATAGATATATGTATAACTGAATCACTTTGCTGTACACCTGAAACTAACATAACATTGTAAATCAACTATAGTCCAATATAAAATTGAAAATTAAAAAAGTAAAACACAACAAAATTCCATGGAGGACCCAGTCATGGGCCATGGGCAATCCCAAAATATTGTGAGAGGATTACCTTGAATTCTTTAATGAGTAGATTGCTTATCTCCATTTCACTTAGTTCTTCTGGTGTTTTATCTTGTTCCTTTGTTTGGAATATATTCCTCTGTTGTCTCATTTTGCCTAACCCTCTATTTTAATTCTATGTATTACATATGTCAGTTTTGTTTCCCAGTCTTGGAAAGAGCCTTATGTAGGAGAAATCCTATGAGACCCATCAGCACACTCTCTTTTGGTCCCCAGAGATATATGTTCTAAGGGTGTCCCCTGTGTGGTCTGTGTGGGCCCTTCTGTTGTGGTGGGACTGACTACCATGGGTGTGATAGTAGGTAGGGATGCCCCCCCAGCCCTGCCTTGTACAATGGGTGCTGACTCACTTGGTGGGTAGGTCTGGGTCCCACAGTGGCTGACTGTGGGGCCTTGTGCGGTCCTGGGGCTGGTCTTGGGGTTAGGTTCCTGGACAGGTGGCTGCTGGCTGGGGTGGGGGAGGGCCAAGGGAGATGGGCAAGGTTGGTGCAAACCTGCTGGTATGCAGGACTGGGTTCCCACAGCTGTCTACCCAACCTTGGAGGTCCTGGAACTAGTGCCAACCAGCTGGTGGTCAGGTAAGCTCCCAGTGTGAATAGTCTAGAGGAAGGACTCCAGCATGGCAGTTGCCAGCCCCACTATCCTAAGATTCCCCAAAATAGTGGCTATCAGTGTCTATCTCCCCAAGGGGAGTCCCAGTTGCCTCCTCTCTCTGTGGAGGCTGACAAGCAAGTGGGGCTGACACAGTTTCCTTTTCAAATAACTGCCTCTGTGCTGGGTATTGGAGCATATGAGACTTTATATGCACCCTTTAAAAGCAGAATCACTGTTTCCTACATCCCTCCGGCTCTCCTGTACCAAGCCTCACTGGACTTCAAAGCCAGATGTTCCGGGAGCTTGTCTTCCTGGTGGAGGACCCCCAGGCTGGGAGCCTGATGTGGAACTTGGACAATTTTCTCCTTGGGGAAAACATCTGAAATTGTGATTACCTTCACTTTCTGTGAGTTACTTCTCTGGGGGTGTGGGTCTTGACTGTATTGCATCTCCACCTCTCCTTCCCTTCTTGTTGTGGTTCTTTCTTTATATCTTTAGTTGTGGAAAATATTTTCTGCTAGTCTTCAGGTTGTTTTTATCAATAGTTGCTCTGTAAACAATTATAACTTTGGTGAGCCTGTGGGAAGAGGTGAGCTCAGGGTCTTCCTACTCTGCCATCTTGGTCACACTAACAATGATTTTTTAGATACAACACCAAAGGCATAATCCATGAAAGAAAGAACCGAGCAATTTGACTTCTTTAAAATAAAAAAAACCCTCTTCTCTGTGAAAGGCAATGTCAAGGAATGGCAAGACGAGCCACAGACTGGGAAAAAAATATTTGCAAAAGACATATCTGATAAAGAACTGTTATCTAAAATATACAAAGCACACTTAAAACTCAATAATAATTAAAAAATAATTAATTGAAAAATATGCCAAAGACCTGACCTGACAGACATCTCCTCAAAGATATATTGATGACAACTAAGTATATAAAAAGATGCTCCACATTATAAGTCATCAGGGAAATAAAAATTTAAATTACAGTGAGATACCACTACACATAAATCCAGATACTGACAGCAGCAAATGCTGGTGGGGATGTGGAGCAACAGGGATTCTCATTCATTGCTGTTGGGAATGCAAAACTGTACAGCCACTTTGGTGGTTTCTAACATGATAAACATACTTTTACCATATGACCCATCAATCACCCTTCTTGGTATCTACCTAAAGGTGTTGAAAACTATGTTCATACAAATCTCTCACATGGATGTTTACAGCAGCTTTATTGATAATTGCCAAAATTTTGAAGAAACCAGGATGTCCTTCTGTATGTGAAAGGATAAACTGTAGTACATCCAGACAATGGAAGATTATTCAGTGCTAAGAAAAAATGAGTTATTAAGACATGAAAATCCATGGAGGAAACTTAAATGCATATTACTAAGCTAAAGAAGCTAATCTGAATAGGCTTCATACTGAATGATTTCAATGATATGATATTCTGGAAAAGGTAACACTATGGAGACAATAACAAGATTGGTGATTGCCAGAGTTTGGGGAGGTGTTTAAATACATGTAGCACAGAGGATTTTCAGGGCAATAGAAATACTTTGTTTGATACCATAATGATGAATACATGCCATTATACATTTGTCCAAACCTATAGAATGTACAACACCAAGAGTGGACTCTAGTATAAAATATGGACTTTGGGTGATTATGTTGCGTCAATGGAAGTTCATCAGTTATAACAAATGTACCAATCTGATTAGGGATATTGATAATGCAGGAAGCTATGCATATGTGGGGACAGGGATATATGGGAAATCTTCAAGCTTTCTTCTCAATTTTTCTATTAACCTAAAATTTCCCCCCAAAAGTATAAATAAATAAAAGAAATAGAAAAAAGTTTGTATATGGTAAATCTTATTCAAATCAACTAGAGAAAACCTAGACATAAGCAAAGATACTGGGAAAAATATAAATGATAACCCTTTAGGAGTATTGAATATACCCACAAATCTCATGCTAACCTATTTTTCCAAATGTGAAAATTCCTCATGAACTAACAAAAAGGATATTTACAATTTTAAAGGTAAGTACAAGTTAATATTTCATTATCATCAGTTTGTGCATGTCTATATCTTTCCATTAACTTCTGATATTCTAGAGCAAAGACCATTTTTATATATCTTTTACTTTGCTGAGTTTAGTAACTGACAAATACATATTTGTTTTTGAAAAGATTGATTTGAAAAGTACTACGTTGCAACAGCCCTCCTTGATTGGAAATCTTTGAGACCATAACTCTATATTCTAGCCTGGAGATGAGGCTCTGATGAAGGACTCATTTATGAAGTCAAGAGTGCCTAGATTTTAATTCCAAGATCATCTTCTAACTAGATTTTACCTTAAGAAATTTAATTATTTTCTCTAAACTTCTATTACAGTAGTTATTATTATTTTACTATCACCATCATCATTGCCATCTTCATCCCCTCCTAAGAGAGAAAGAAATACATTGACATTTGTTGAAGGCTGATGTACAAATATCCCAAGATCTGTGCTGGTTCTGCTGTGTAACCTGCCCTCTCCTACCCTCCACTCTCATGAACTTCAGATGTCTAATTGGTCTCTCCTCTTAGAGAAACCAACAGATTCATCTATCATTTTTCTTTTTTGGTTCATTCCATCTTTCTTGTTAATTAAGGAAAAACGAAAGATTCCTTTTGCCTAGAATGAGTGAGTTGATGCTTCACCCTGGAATTCTGCTTCCGTGGAGGACCACACTTACATGCATTACTTTAAAGGCAGAATGCCCACTCATTTAATTTCTGCTTATTTATAGGCATTGTATGCATAGAGATGACAAAGATTTGACACCCAGAAGGACAAATCAGGAAAGCACCTCAGAATTTGCCATTTCTAAACCCAAGGACTTCATGATAACTCATTGGCATGCATTCCTTGGTATTCACCAGTTTGATAGAAAGTTAAATGCTTAACTCTTGTTGATCATCAAACCCAAAAGCAAACTCTGCAGCAAGTAAGGTACACCTCTACTACCTTACGGAGAAGCAACAGAAAGCCAGGGATTATTGTTTATTTTAAATTTCAATAACTTTCCATTAAAGAGCTGCACTGTGTAAACATGAATGCAGTGGTGGCAACTTAACTGATTAAAGATTCATTTACAAGGAAAAGAATCAGATGGATTGCAATAATAATGGTAAGTCTAACTACTTAGTATTCCCCATAGTTTGTCTGTTGAAATGAAAGTAAGAACAAATGTGATTGTACACTCTTAGAGATTATTAAGCATGACAAGTGTAAAATTACTTCTGAAATGCATGTTTTCCCTTAAAATTACTGAGTGACCTTGAAGGCCCAAGGCTTAAGGCACTTGTTAAAACACATCCATCTTGAGACAGCCAACTGTCAGATATGGTAGGCTAATAGGGAGAATTAACAAAGGGAAGAGGGCTGCCCCCTATGCATACAGAGGGGAGTAGATTGCTTCCTGGATTAAAACTCATGTTGACCCAGCTGCCTTCAGGGTTTGGAGAAAGCCTTAGACAGTTTCCCAAAAGGTTGCTGGAGATGAGGTTGACCTATTTTACTTACTTCAAAGAGGATATTACAATTGTTTGTATAGCTCATTGTGGGCACTGCCTGTCTGTTATTATGAAAGACAATCAAAATAACACTCTAACAGTCAGACAGGATATATTTATATAGCTACATACTTACTGCTGGCCTCATTTTCAAAGGATGTCAAAGAAAAAGATTTCTACCTACCTAGGATGAATTTTCATCAGGGAAATGGTCTCCAGGAGAATAGAAATCCATGGGAGATTCAAGTTTAATGTCTCCTCTTGACCACATATTTTGCGACTTAGTTCAAAGATCTGACTTTTGATGATTCTATCCCCTTTCTCTGTTCCAGAAGATTCTACAGACCTAGTGAGTGAAACTTGTGGGGATACAAATTTTGGAATGACATAAGGATTTGGTGAATATAATTGCTTATCTTGGAAATTTGCTCCTTGAGAAATGTTCTTGATCATTAGAAAGACACAAGTTAGGCAAAGTTGGTAAAACAAAATAACACAGATCAGGCGGTGTTATCAAGGCTTTTAAATTTATCGTAAGTCAATCCCACAGCCACCCTGGGGCACAGAGTGGTGAAATGATTTGCTCAAAGTGACACAGTTCATAAAGGGAACTGCTTTTGAGGCCAGCTCTGTCAGACTTCAACGCCCATTTTTCTCTCCCAGTACAGAGATGCTACGGATAGAAACCCTGAATTATTCAGAGTTTGGGTGGGGAAGTACATGAGTGATTGTGTTCTCCTGCTCCTTAGTAATATGGGATATAAATTATCCCAACCCTCTGTTCTAATTCTTATGTAAACTCACAGCCTCTCTGCCCATTTTACACTTGAACCTTATATCCTTGTGACTTCTTAATTTCTGCTCCTGTATTTACATAACCTTCTTGTTTCTGAATCATATCAGATAAGACACAAAGATCTCCTCTTTCTCTGTTTACCAGAGCACATCAAATTCCACCCAGAACTTGCTGTTTACTAACTTTATTAAAGACCATGAGGAGGGGCACGCTATTCTACACAGTAGTCCCCCATGTTACCTGACTACCTTTATGTCCTCCTTCATTTTCTTGGAAATTCAGTTCAGCCTACCTTCAATCCCTTCTGCTCCCTTACAGGAAAGTCTTGCTAATCTGGTCTTCTTTCTTCAGTCCCCTTGAAATCTCAGAAAAGCACTTTTCTTCATCTCTTCATGTAAAACTATCTATTAATCAGAGGCTACAGTTTCTGATGTTTGTGATACGGGAGCAAACAAACATAATGGGTTGGCTGCTTTTCAAAAACGATTCTGGCATCAGTTTGGTGTATGGATGAGCAGGGATGTGACTGGAACCAGGGAGACAAGTTAAGATCATTTTAAGAGTACTGAAGATAAAAAAAAAAAAAATTGGAAAAAGCCTAAGTTGATTTATTGGTTGAGTCTCAGTCATCAGCCTTTCTTCTGCCCTCCATCTTGTCCTTCATCTCCCCAAGGATGCGATGAGGCTCCTGAGAGGTTAATGTGCTGATAACAACCACCAGAGCATGTGCTTGTAATCGGAATTAAAAAGATTGAAAGCCGTAATAGAGGTTGTTGCTGGGGGAGAGTCAAAGAAAGGGAGACAAACTTAGATCCATGAGGACAGATGAAAATTAAAAACAAGATATTAGGTGAAATGGAGAAAAAGTACAAGGATGTAGAACACATGTCAGAATAAAGTGACAGGCAGGGTGTGATTATGTAAGAGAAAGAGAAAGTGAACACAATCCCCACAGGAGAACACAGACCTCATTAGGGATTTGGATTCAAAATGCATGTTCCTAAGGCCTTTGACGTTCCAGGTGCCCTGTCAGTAAAAAATGGGAAGGTACCAGTAATTAATAGCAGACTGTTCTGTGTTAGAATTCATCACTCTCGATAGTGAAGGTGTAGGTTTAGATTTTGGGAAGGAATCCAAAATCCAAGCCTCTGTTAGGAAGATAATCTACTTTAAGGAGTCCAACAAATGTGCAAGACCAAGTCCCAGCCCTAGAAGGGGAGACCAAGTTCAAACGCTCAGGAATAGACCAAAATGGGTGATGGAACCACAAGATTGAAGAGTAGGGAAAATATATATATAGTGAGAATAATTCAGGACGAGTAAGACAGGCTCAGGAAAAACACCATAACCTCAGAACAATGACTTCATTTTACATAGACACATAGGAGGTGTGGGGGAGAGTTATAAGGTCCTGCTGTGTCACCCTTCACAAATTTCTTTCCATTTCCCTCCTGTCCATCCCTCCTGCTACAGCTACTGTATTTTACTCCTAAATGATCACATCCACTTCCTCAATGATCGTCCTGTCTCCACGTTTGCCCTTCTTCTGCACATTTCCACTCAGCCAGAATAATTTCTCAAATATGAGTGAAGATTTCCAGAGCAAGATGGCAATGTGAGTTCACTTACCTGCCTTGTTATTTTTGCTATTAATAAAATACAATGATAATAAATGGTCAAAAGATGTTATACCCATAAAAGCAAAGAAAATAAGCCTGGGCCATCTGAAAACAAGAGATTTCTAAGACTTTCTGAAAACTAGAAGGTGAATGGAGGGTCCTGACTGATAAAATATCAGAGACAGCTACATTTTAGAATACTCCTGTAGAGAAGAACAGCAGAAATGAGTGAAAGTTTAAACAGAACCCTGAATAGAGTTTCTGGTTTTGACAATAAAGAGAAAATAGGTTATGTTAAGATAAGGGTAATATTGAAGAGATTTATACGAAAAATAAATTATAGTATTCTTCTGTGTGAATGGAGATAGATATTTATTCTCAGAAGAAAGTGATTTTTTTCAATAATTTAAATGCACTATTTAGGTGCAACTAAAGCATGCAGACTAGGAAACACTCTAGGCTAAAATCAAGTTTTTGATGTATCATTTATACATGTATCAAGAAAATTAAGAATCATTATATATATGAGAAAAATCTCCAGTATAGAAGAAAAATAGAATACTTATGATAAAAGGAATACTTATGATAAAAAGAAAAGGTTGGATCATAATTATAACTGTTTACCTTTAGTTAGATGATACATAATATGATAGTTAGTTACCTTTAGTTAGATGATACATAAAATAATAACAAGATGTATGAAAAAAAACAACTCTGAGAAAACAAGATTTCTTTAGAAATTTGTTTTAATTTATAAATTTATTAATTATAAATTAATAATTATTAAATTATAACAGAAATTTAAGTAGAAGGGATAGAATATAAAGATGAAGAAGTCTTCAATAAAGAAAAGCCTAAATGAAGAAATATGAAAAACATGAGCTAAAAGACAAGTATGATAGAGGATGAACTTCAGGAAGGTCCACTAAAACCAACAGAAATTCCAGAAAAAGAAAAATGTTAAAAGTAAATAAATAAAGGTGGAAAGTACAAATGAAATAGGAGGCAAGGGGGCAGGGCACAACCTTGGAAGAATGACATAGCTCAAGGACATGACATAAATGGATTAGAACCAAATGGGTCCAAGATGGCAGACAAATTGACTTCCACTAGACCTTGAGCCTCTGTGTACGCTCACTGTAACAGATCAGCAAGCTAAATGACACACCCACCAGTGCCATGACAGTTTCAAAGCCAATCATAAGGATCAAAAAGTGGCTGGTAGACCAGTTCCTGGAGATCCCTGCCCCTTCTGGAAATAGCTGGAATACTCCTTCCACTCATTAGCCTATGAAATTACCCAGCCCTATAAAAACTGACAACCCCATACCCTGGTGCCTTTCTCACCTTCTGAGATGGCCCACACTCTGTCTGTAGAGTGTGTTTCTCTCTAAATAAATCCACTTCTTACCTATCACTTTGTCTCTCACTGAATTCTTTCTGTGATGAGACATCAAGAACCTGAGCTTCATTAAGTCCCAAAACCAGGTGTGTGATCTCGGTTGGAAGATGGTGAGTTTGGGCTGGATTTGAGTCCCATCTGTGGGGGTTTGAGTCCCAGTCTGGGTTTAGGCTGGGTTCAAGTTCCAGTACATGGGTTCAGGTCCCAATCTGAGGTGCATGGTTTCACAATTATCAGTGAGATAAATGAAGAAAGTTTCTGAGATCTGAAAACAGACATGGAACACTTCAATTTAAATTGATCAAACAAAAGTTTAACATGATGAATTTTAAAAAGACCAACAACTAATCATTACCTTCTTGAAATTTCAGAACCTCAAGGATAAAGGAAAGACTCTGAAAAAGAGTAAAGGAAATGCAATCACATTTGCTCCAAAACAACACAAACAGACTGGCATTAAATATTTATTGAGCCAGAGTGATGGCGGAAGAGAGAAGATAGAGACCTTCAGAGTGACAAAGGAGTTTGCCAAGCAACCTACAACCAGCCAGAAATTCAACCACATACATGAGATAAAGTTAAACATTAAAATACTCAGAAATTTGCATTACTTTCTGACAAAAAGAATTGAGAAAAAAAGCAGAAAACACCCAAAAAGAGAAAAATATAAAATACTGTAAGAAAGAGTCTATCTAACCCAAGAGTACTGAAACTAAATGTCAGGAAAGTAGCAGTGCAATAGGCTTAAAATGCAGGAGGTCCGGAGAAGCATAGGGAATGAATGTGGCCCAAAGAACATCTTCTAGAAGAAAAATGGAGGAACCCAGCCACTGAGAGAATGAGGAAGAAGACAAAGACATCCGATATGTGATGAAACAGTCATTTCCTTCTTCTCCCTACAAGTGTCATCACAATAGGCTTTTAGGGAGAGGAAATAGTAACTTCTTCACTTTGCAGCGAATAATATCTGCAAAGTCACAATTTTATAAATATTGTTTATCAGATGATAACTTTTTGAATAAATATTTAAGTAAATATATGGTGACAATTGTTTCAGAACAGAAGGCGAACTTTTGACCTCCCCTTCATATACTTAGCAATATAATATATACATTAGGGCACAACTGAGAAACACTGCAGGTGGGGGTCTGGTAACAGGAGAGAGACTGACAGAGAAGCAGTGTCAGTATATACCAGCTCTAAAATGAAGGAATAATGTTGTGGAGAGAGAAAATTGAGATTGTAATAGAAGGAAAAATAGTCACATACCTTTCAAAAATTTGGAGCAAAGAGGGGAGCATTACATAAATGGGGTACATTTAGCAACATCATTGCAAAACGTGAATTTGTAGTGTGCAAAGTTGATGCACCTTGAAATAAAGGGATAGGCACATTATTTAGAGTTAAGTGGATAACTACAAAAAAGGAGGAGAAAAGGAAAGGGATAGGAAAGAAAGATTGAAAAATGCAATGCAGAGCCCATTAAAGCTGGTTGTTGTTGGGCATTGCCCTGGGGATAGTGGGTGCTTGGACCCTGGGGAAAATGGATGAAGGATGATTTGGGGCAAGGGACTTTTTTTTTTTTTTTTTTTGGCTGCTTTTGGTCTTTGTTTGTTTACACAGGCTTTCTCTAGTTGCGGTGAGCGGGGGCTACTCTTCCTTGTGGTGCACAGGCTTCTCATTGTGGTGGCTTCTCTTGTTGCAGAGCACGGTCTCTAGGCGCCCAGGCTACAGAAGTTGTGACTCATGGCCTCTAGAGCGCAGGCTCAGTAGTTATGGCACAGGGGCTTAGTTGGTCCACGGCATGTGGAATCTTCCCGGACCAGGGCTCGAACCTGGGTTCCCTGCATTGGCAGGCGGATTCTTAACTACTGCACCACCAGGGAAGCCCTGGTGCAAGGGACTCTTGATTTTCATTTTAATCACTTTTCTGTCCCATTTTATTTTTAAGCAGGTGAACATATTACATTGATAAAATTTAGACAAAAGCATTTCTTTTCTAGCAGGGGCTTGGGGTGGAAGGAGGCAAGGGGTGGGGGAAACAGTTGAGGATTTAAGTTAAATTTTCTGAATTAACACAATGAATTAGTGCCAAACGTGATGCAGGAAGCCCAGGATTCCCATTCCTATTTCTGTGTTCTTTATACCACACACACTGCCTCCCATGGAGCTAGAAAAATATTATTTGGGGAAGTGGCCCAAGTGCTTTGGAGGTGCATGATTAACATTTAAAAAGATAATGCCAACTAATTTTGTAACTCATAACCAAGTGGCTCTCTTACACGCTGTGACCGGGTGCCTGCAGTTGCCCGGGTTTGCTGAGCATGGGGATGAGGTCAAAGCAAGCGGCAGCCTCTTGTTCTGCAACCAGAATGAACGTCCACTGGGCTCATTAATTCATAAGCCTTCTTTATTTTAATACTCATAAGCTGCTGTGGCATTTAGGTCACCTTTAGCTTTAAGTTGACATTTACCTCTCATTGAAATTAATGAACATTCAGGGACAGTACAACAAAGGCAAGAATCCCCTGACAATGAGAAACACTTTAGGGTCCAGAGAAGGGTTACATTATTTTTGGCTTAATAGGGCTGGTTAATGAAATCCACACTCAGATGAATAGTCAATTTGTCAAAGAATGTTTTGGCATTTGGCGAGATGGTAGGTTTGGAGTGAGACCCTCTCCCTTTCCACACTCAGTGCTCTTCCTGTAAGGTCATAGAGCTCAAGGCATGAAGAGTGACTTCTAAACCCCAACTAATCTTTATCTCTTTTTCCTGAAATTCACTGGCTATGTCCCAAATATAGTATAAGAGAATACTGGAGCCAGAAATTTTATGGTGATCAACATAGTTTTGTTGTTAAACACTTAAGCCAAAATTCAGCTCAAGCAGCAATACCACTTCTTATATTCATAAATGGCTTTATATTTTGCCGAGATTTTCACATCTAATATCTTGCTTCATTTTGAGTCTTACAGCGATCCTGCAAGTTAGGAAGGGAAAAGATCCATCCCATTTTAAAAGTGAAGAGACAGGATTATTTATTGTAGTGGGACTATGATTAGGATTTTCATAAAAAATTCCAAAATTTTCTTTCAAATTTTGAAATACAACAAAGGACTGAGAATTCTACATTGATATGTCTTCCTTGTTTAGTGTTTTCTGTCTAGAAAATACATCATCCATGTACTTCTTTCTTTTCTGCTAGCATTTAACAAGAGGGCTAATTCACTTACATTGTCATGCATTTGAATCACATTTAAGGTAATTTAATGCATTCGTTTACTTGGGGCTCGATTCCAAAGGGAGTGAGTGTGGAGAACGCCATCCAGATCCTCCTGATTACAAAACAATCGCTCTGCAGAGTCTGGAGGAACAGAGCAGACCCTGGTGTGAGACAGGAGTGTGTTTCAAAGCATAGACCCATCGCTTAGCTTCAGATTCCTTCTTCATTAAATTGACCTTCAACACCAAACTCTCAAGAGCAAATTTGATGAGGTGTTATCTGTGAGTGCGACTAGCTCAGGGCACAGGTCTTAAATAAATGTTATTTTTTTTTCTTTTCTCCACTGATGATGGTTCAATTGCACATTCATTTAAATATCAAAATAGAGACTTTGATCTCCTGCCTATTAATTGGCTTCGCTAAGGACATTTTTTAAGAAACAGTCCATTGAGATTTCTGCATAGCTACACTTAAACTGATACCCATGAACTGTTTTGAGTTTTGAGTTTAAAAATCTAGTTGGTCTTTTCTAACCGAAGAGGGGAAAATACCTTCTTCATCTCTAATAAATGGCAGTACTTAATTTATGATTCAAAAGAGGAAATAACACACATGTGGCTCTCAGAAAAGGGGGAGCACTTTAGAAATGACTTCTGTGAAAATGATGTAGTCTGTCTACTGTACCTTATCACTGCAGGGGGAAAACTATGTTTCTTTTGATTAAAACAGGACAAGGAGCACATCCAAATCAATACAAGGAGAATTTAATCCTATGAGCTGTCAGAATCACAAACAGAGAAAGTGAACCTGAAAGACAGGAAGGCAAACATGTTTATTGTGGAAAGGTTACTGAGACCTGCTTGACCCTCTTAGAAAAAACAAGGGATGACATTACCCAAGGATCTTAAAGTTTGTCATTAATTTTTCTTTAAAAAACTAACACATGATATTTAGCACATCAGATTTGAAAATCTGAAAGAATGAGAATATAAACTGTCATTAGGCAGTAAATATGACAAAGGGTTACACTTAACTAAAGTATGTTTTAAATGTTTGTTCAGGTATGTATGCATTTTTTTAACATCTTTATTGGAGTATAATTGCTTTACAATGTTGTGTTAGTTTCTGCTGTATAACAAAGTGAATCAGCTATATGTATACATATATCCCCACCATCTTGCGTCTCCCTCCCGCCCTCCCTATCCCACACCTCTAGGTGGTCACAAAGCACGGAGCTGATCTCCCTGTGCTATGTGGCTGCTTCCCACTAGCTATCTATTTTACATTTAGTAGTGTATATGCGTCAATGCTACTCTCTCACTTTGTCCCAGCTTACCCTTCCCCCTCCCCGTGTCCTCAATTTTTAATGTATTTAAAATTATATGGAAAAATTGGCAAAGACAGAAATAGAGAATATAGTACAATGAATTCCCATGAACTCATCAACTAAATAAGAAATAAATATCATGATTTTGGTACTTTTGCTTTTTTCTATTGTTTTGTTTTTCTTCTCTTTCTTTTTCTTTTCTTTTTTTTTTTGAGAAAGCATTTTAAAGCAGACAAAAAAGCCACTTACTCCTAAACATTTCAATAAGAATCCTTTAAAACCATAGGCTCTTAGACAACCACAATGCTGTCATTTTGCCTGACATAATTAAATATAATTTCCTATCATATCATACTTAATACATAATAAAATATCTTTCTTAAAATGTGTTTTCATAGTTGTTGTTTTTTTATCAGTTTTCAAAAATCCTCATTGTGGTGCTCCAAGGACAATGGTGCTTCAAGGACAAAGGACAACCCTGCCTGAAAAAGTTTCAGCCTTACACCCCCTACCAGACTCTCATCACCCTTCCCACCATGTTGCAATGGGTATGAAATTCCTGAGCCCACCTGGGCAATGGGACCTCTTCCTCTCTCATCCCAAGTAAGGAAAGGCATCTGCCCTGGAACACTCCCACCCTATAGAAGGACGGTATATGTGCCTTGACCAATCAGAAAATGAAATTTTCACCTCTGACCATTCCTTTGTTCTCTGGCTATAAAAACTGACTAATAGCACATGTTCAGGATTTGTTCTTCCAGACTACTAGGAAGTCAGCCCGCTGCTTTGGCAGTGACCATTCCCCTCTAATAAACTCCATCTTCTTTACATTCTGCCTCGGGTCTGGAAATTCTTTCCCAACCCACAACAAAATTCTTTTCTAGGCCACAACACTTATATAAAATTTAAAAATGATAAACTAACAAATAATCTGAATAAAGAATTCAAATAAGACAGTCTATTAAGGTGAAAAAAATGTGGTCAAATGTTGAATCCCTGCAAATATCCAATTAAAACAATAGTAAGGTAACATTTATGCTATTGAGGTAACATATATTAACAGCTATTTGAAAAAACAAAATATTTATGTTATTTAACCTTAGTAAAGCTCAGGATAGCTTAAAAGAGTTTTACATTACCAAGAATGTAGTGAATCAGAACAATTGCCTTTGACACTATATGATTATGACAGGTAATGGAAGCAAAAAGAAAATTTTCTTCCCACTTAACATCACACACCCACTCTTGGAGATTTGTTCTAAGGAAAGAATCCAGACAAAGGGAAATAATTTTTATGTACATAGATGTTTGTAGCAGTGTAATTTTTAAGGACAAAAACAAAGGGGAAAATGGGTAAACCTACGCTAGGTTCACTAGGTGTCCTATATTAACTCACAGTGGCATCATACAGGCATTAAAATAATGAATATAAAGATTAAAAAGCAACTTGAAAAATTTTAAAAACATTAAGTTAAAAAAACACAAAACTGCATATTTTACTTGTAACAAAATAAAAATATGTAGAAACATAGGTTAAGTATTGAAAGCACATGTAAAAATTAGAACAATTATGTTAAGGTTGGGGGAATATAAGTGAACATTGAGAAATAACAAGTCTAAATTTAATATATATTCATATATATGAATGTGATTTTGTTATATACTCTGAAATATGAGTATTTTCTCATATCATTAGGGTTCTTATTGATATTTTTATATCAGTTTATTCAACTGTTTCATATTATCAGGGAGGAAGGAATTTTCCTTTATCCTCCTTAGTTCTTCTGGCTGGTCTGGATGGTTCTTCTGGTTTTAAATTGACATGATGCAGATTAACAGGAGAAAATCTAACAAAAGTTTAACAGCATGTAGACATGGGAGAGATCCAGGAAAACTGATTAACCCACCAAAATGGCTGAAGCCCTCACCTTAAGTACCATCTTCAGCTAAAGACAAAAGAGGATGTTGAGGCTGGGGAGAGTCAGTTCTGGGAGGTGACCAGGAAAAGCACAATAAACAAGAGTGATTGTGATGCAGGTTTAAGTCATTGACTTCTCCATTGACAAGACTTCCTAGAGATTTAGTCCTCTTCTAGGTACAGCAAAGGAGACCCACTTACAGTTGGAAATTTCCCTAAAAAATGTAAAGTTTCTTACAAAAGGGTAACTCCTACTTGGTTTTCAGAGTTTTCCCCATGTCTGCTGTTTCTTAGACAATAACCAGCTTAAAATAATATTCCAAAGAGACATATTTTAGGGTGGTGAATGCTGATCCCCTACAATATTATTGAACAATTAGGTTGCTTGCAATATTTCCTTAGCAATAATAATAACCATAGGAGTGGCTACCACCAAACCTGCACCAATTATATGCTGATCCCAAGGAAGATCTTTCATAGGCTTTTTTTTTTTTTTTGGTAATCCTCAACCCTGTTTAATTTCATTTATTTTAATTATGAGGACTCAGATGTTAAATCTGCACAACTTAACTAAACAAAGCACTGAGCCAAGATGAAAGGACACTTCATGCCCTTTCTATCCACAGTCTATGACCAACCTTTATGTAAGCTTTAGTTCACATCATCAGTTATAAGATCCTCATAAGTAAAATTATTGGGATACTACATTTTTTCCAGAGCTCTGTGAAAATTTTACTAAAACAATATTTGGTAGAAACTTTGCCCTTTAACAGTACTTTATATATGTGTGTGTGTATATGTTACCAAACTGAGTAGTTTGTTTGTCCACATGCAGTGGAAAGCCAAACACTGAAGCACTGGTCTTTCTTAGAGAGAAAGGTTTATTACAAGGGGACCAAGCAGGAGATAGGAGGCCAGCTCAAATCTTTCTCCCCAATAGCAAGATGAAGTTGATATTTAAGAATTAGAGTTTTGGGGTGGTGAAGAAAGAGAAAAAGAGTGACTGGTTATATGCTTTAAGGAAGCAGGCTTCATGTTTCTTCGTGTGTCACATGTGCAAATTTGGGGGGGGTGTTGGTATAAAACATGTGGTGGAAATTTGGGCTGTGACAACTAAAGGTCATCCATCAAACAAGCAGGTGCATTCTGCTTAGACTCTAGTCAGACA
Source organism: Orcinus orca (assembly GCF_937001465.1). Classification (NCBI taxonomy): domain Eukaryota; kingdom Metazoa; phylum Chordata; class Mammalia; order Artiodactyla; family Delphinidae; genus Orcinus; species Orcinus orca. Next base: position 13,023,164 of record NC_064565.1, on the reverse strand, counting down.
TGGGAATTCCAATTGGCTTCAGCCAAATTTCTTGTGTTACAAGTGGAGGGGATTTCAACAAGCTGTTTCCTTCTCTGCTGTCCCATAAGACATGCTTAAGAATTTCTGCTAGTAATCAGCTTCTTTAATCCTATGAGGCATGGTTTCATATATATATATGCATAGTCATATGGTATATATACACATATACATATATATATATATATATATGTTTGTAGGTAGATAGAAATGTATTTATGTCCATAAATACACCATACACTATAAAACTCTAATAACACTGATTAAAAGCTTACTTATCGTTGTTTCAGTTTTCTTTTCACTGGTAAAGATAAGCAGTTTTTGTATATCCATTGGTCTCTGCATTTCTTTTAAAAATACTCATTATAGGCAATTTATAAAATACAATTAGGCAAACAAGAAGATTTAAAAAGCATCAAAAAAAATAATGTTCCTTTCTACACTGTTGGTGGGAATATAAATTGGTGCAGCCACTGTGGAGAAACAGTATGGAGGTTCCTTAAAAACTGAAAATAGAGCTACCACATGACCCTGCAATCCCACTCCTGGGCATATATCCAGAGAAAAACATGGTCTGAAAGGATATTTGTACCCCAATGTTCATTGCAGCACTGTTTACAACAGCCAAGACATGGAGCAACCTAAATGTCCATTGACAGAGGAACAGAGAAGAATGTGGTACATGTATACAATGGAATATTACTCAGCCATTAAAAAGAATGAAATAATGTCATTTGCAGCAACATGGATGGACCTAGAGATTGTCATACTGAGTGAAGAAAGTCAGACACAGAAAGAGAAATATCATATGATATCCCTTATATGTGGAATCTAAAAAGAAATGATACAAATGAACTTATTTACAAAACAGAAACAGACTCACAGACTTAGAGAATGAACTTATGGTTACCAGGGGGGAAGAGTGGGGGGAAGGAATATTTAGGGAGCTTGGTATCGACATATACACACAACTGTATTTAAAATGGATAACCATCAAGGACAGGGAACTCTGCTCAATGTTACGTGGCAGCCTGGATGGGAGGGGAGTTTGGGGGAGAATGGATACATGTATATGTATGACTGAGTCCCTTTGCTGTGCACCTGAAACTATCACAAGATTATTAATTGGCTATACTCCAATATAAAATAAAAAGTTTAAAAAAAATGTAGTGTTGGAAATTTCAGTTAAATTTCATTCTGTTTTCATTTATTATTTTTCTAAAATATATTGAATATGTGCTATGTGTGTGCATATAGGAAGGTATTTTTGTTTTTGTTTTTGCATTTTACAATGAATTCATTTTATGGTAGAAATATTAGACTAAATATTAAAAATGCATAAATATAAGCACGTGTTATACCAGCACATAGTAATTTATTAGACTAAGATTTTTCTGAGGCACATTAAACAACATCATTGTTAGGATTTCAAGTATTATCTCAAATGCCTATTATTACATTGTCTGGATGGTATCATCACTAATTTGATCATCTTTCCATTTTGAACAATTAAGTTGCTTCCAATTTATCATTGTTATTAATTAACTACATGAAAGTCCCTACTGTTATGTATTCTTGTGATTTATTTTTGGGAACAGGGCAAATCCGACAGTTAAAAAATGTCAACATTTTGTGATACTAATTTTTTTTCTTCAAATGATGGTAAGGCTAAATATTTTTATACATCTATTAATCATTTTATTTTCTTTTTTGTAAAATTGTATTATGGCTTTTACTCATTTGTTTATAGAGGAGATGATACTATTTATCAATTTGTACAGTTATTTATAAATTACAATGTTACTCCTTACATTTTTAAAATTTCCATAAATATATATTCTAGCTATTTAATTTTTATTTTTAAATGTTATATAGAAGAAAATTTTACAAATATGTATTTCATAATTATGTCAATATTATCTCTATTCTTTTGAGCTTAGTAAATACTTTCCACCTTGTATCAAATAGGTATTTACCTATATTTTCCTCTTTTACTCCTTAATACATTTAAAATTTATTTTCATCTGCTTTCAAACACAAGTTTCTGTGCCCGATGCACAGTGATGCCAAACAAATGGAAATGTTGGAGTCTGGGGCAGAGAAAGGTTTATTGCAGGGCCAAGCAAGGAGAACAAGTGGCTTGTCCTCAAAAGACCTGAACTCTCAGATGGTTTTCAGGGAAGAGTTTCTAAAGGCAACATTTGGGGTGACGTCTACAGGGTGTGTAACTTCCTTCTGATTGGCTGGTGGTGAGGTAACAAGGCGGTGCTCCAGGAAACTTGACCTCAGCCTGAAGTTACCATCCTCCACCCAGGTGGAAGCCTTAGTTCTTGTAGAATAACTCAGAGATATATTGTTATATAAGTCCCTTGAGGTGGGACCAGGACCCTGGTTTATTGCTGCATTATTGTTTCTTGACTGCTCCTCCTTTATTTCTCCATTCCCTCCCTTCTCTAATCAGTAACTGAATCAGTAACTGTTTGAATCTGCCCTTTGGAATTCAGGGAAGGTCTAGGAGGATGAAGCATTTTCCCTACAAACAAGAAACAGGGGACACAGAAAGCCTTTAGTACCTGGGTGGGCCCCATAGTGTTCTGCTCAGTTTCACATCTAAGTTTTGATCTAAATATATAATGAATCTTTTAAAAAATTAAACTTCTGTGCTTTATGTGATTGGCTGGAATTGCCAGACTGGTGTTTAAGACTTGTCACATCTTTGGGTTCCTTGTTTTGATTCCAACAGCATCATTTTGAGGTTATCAGATTAATTATTTTATTTATTTTTTGTCAACTCCTCCACTATGAAGAGTTTTATAGATTGAGCTATATTTTGTTTAAAGTTACAAGAGAGATTACATGTGATTTTAATAGGACAGGCATTAATAGTGCAGCCTGGGACTGCCTGGATTTTCTCCCACCTCTAGCACTTTCTGAGTGATGCATGAATTACATCATGTCTCTGTGCTCTAAAGGATTATACCAAGGATAAATAGAGATAACTGTGCAATGTAATGACAGAAGAATTACTCCATGGAAAGTGCAAGTAACAATTACTATTATTAGTAAACATTTGGGGTATTGATGTGATATAATGTCACCTTTCCTAGTATTAAACCATGTTTTCTTTTTTTTTTTTTAGCATCTTTATTGGAGTATAATTGCTTTACAATGGTGTGTTAGTTTCTGCTTTATAACAAAGTGAATCAGTTATACATATACATATGTTCCCATATCTCTTCCCTCTTGTGTCTCCTTCCCTCCCACCCTCCCTATCCCACCCCTCTAGGTGGTCACAAACCACCTAGCTGATCTCCCTGTGCTATGCGGCTACTTCCCACTAGCTATCTATTTTACGTTTGGTAGTGTATATATGTCCATGCCACTCTCTCACTCTATCACAGCTTACCCTTCCCCCTCCCCATATCTTCAAGTCCATGCTCTAGTAAGTCTGTGTCTTTATTCCTGTCTTACCCCTAGGTTCTTCATGACTTTTTCAGGGTTTTTTTTCCTTTTTTCTTTTTTTTTTTTTCTTAGATTCCATATATATGTGTTAGCATACGGTATTTGTTTTTCTCTTTCTGACTTACTTCACTCTGTATGACAGACTCTAGGTCCATCTACCTCACTATAAATAACTCAATTTTGTTTCTTTTTATGGCTGAGTAATATTCCATTGTATATATGTGCCACATCTTCTTTATCCATTCATCTGTTGATGGACACTTAGGTTGCTTCCATGTCCTGGCTATTAAACCATGTTTTCATTGCTGGCTTAAATAGTACTTGGACATGGTGTGTCATTATTGAATTCAAATTATATTATACTTAGATTACTTCATCTTATCCAAAAATGAGATTAATACGTAAGTATTTTGGGGGTGGTCATCTTCATTAGATTTGTTATGGGGGTTATAATAACACTACAAAGTAAACGCAGTTCTACATATTTATATTCTAAAACAGCTTATTTAATATTATCAATTCTTACAAAGTTTGAAAGACTTTACTGGTAATATTTAATAATGACAATAAAACTATTTAATATTATATTAATGACATATAAACAAGATGAACTGCTTGCCTAATACCAGGCATTGACTTTTTTTTTTTTGACAACTGTTTTCTAAATTTCTATAAGATAAAGTATTTGTGTATATCTTAGCACATCTTTGACCCTACAGAGCTCTACAAAGAGGAGTATTTTGCCATGTTTAAGATTCTTTAAAATGTGTGTGTGTGTGTGTGTGCTGAGAGAGAGAGAGACAGACAGACAGACAGACAGAGAGATTTGGAGAGCCACCACTTCCCTCAGTCTGCCAGGGAAGTCAAGAGCAGACTTCAAGAGAGAGTGAGACTGTCTAAAAATAGGAAGAGGTCCAATGTCTTAAAGACCAAAGATTCATACATTTATCATCTTTTGTAATGCAGGTCATGATTGAATGGTTTCAACACACCCATTACTTTATACCCTCTGGATGTATTTAACTGACTATGGAATTTGAAATAATGCAAGAATAAATGCAGTGGGGAATTACTTGGAGACCCTGTAGCAGCCAATATTATTAAAAAGACAAGTGAAGAGAAATATGGAGTGACAATTCCTTAGATACTCTCATATGTGCAACTTCTTTTCTGTGTTCTCAGTGCTCTGGCATGTGAGATTTTGCTGACCTGGGAGAGACTGTCTTTCCCAGGGAAAGATAATTCTTAGTGATAAAAAAAAAAGACTCCCCTATAATTGTGCCTTTCATATGCCAACCTACCAATCCATAGCTCATACCACAGCCAACTCTTCTAACTCTTATACACCAGAATACAATATCCATCCTGCACTTGTTGTCCCAGGGTCCAATAACATCGAGACAGCTCTATGTTCCAGAGCCCTCTGAAATCATTCAAACTGGCCAATCCTAATTCTGTTTACTCTGATTTGTCTTCTTTTTTCTATGGAAACCAAACCTTGTGCTTCCACGTGTGGCATGCGTGACATGATCTGCCCCTCCTCTTGGGAACTGTGAAAAACAGTCTTCTCAACAGCAGTCATCTCCTGATCTGTTGGCCTCACCTACACCTGAATAATAATAAAACCTGCATTCTAAAACATACACCCACTAGGATGGTTGTAACCAAAAAGTCAGTTAGTACAAGAGTTGATGAGAATGTAGAGAAGTTGGAACCTTCCTGTGATGCTGGTGGGAATGTAAAAATGATGCAGTCACTTTGCAAAATAGTTTCTCAGTTCTTCCAAAAGTTAAAACTAGAATAACAATTTGACCCAGCAATTCCACTGCTAAGTCTACATACAAGAGAACTGAAAATATATGTTCACCACAAAAACATGTATATGAATGTTCATAGCAGTATTATTCATAATACTCCAAAACTGAAAAGAACCCAAAAGTTACATGGACATTGACTGATGAATGGATAAACAAATGTGGTAGATCTAGGCTACAGTATATTATTCAGCAAGAAGTGATGTGCTGATACATGCTAAAACATGGTTGAAACTTGAAAACATTATGTGAAGTTCAAGATGCAAGTCACAGAAGACCACATATTACATAATTCTATTTATACTAAATGGCCAGAATAAGCAAATCAATAGGCATAGATCAAATTAGTGGCTGCTTAGGGCTGGGGAGTTTGGGTGAGTGAGTGGGGTGATAGCTAAGAGGTATAGGATCTCTTGTTGATAGTGGTAATGGTCGCACAACTCTGTGAATGCATTAAAAATCATTGAATTATATACTTTAAATGGATTAATTGTATTGTATGTAAATTATGTCTCAGTAAAGTTGTTAACAAAAGACAAGTATATAACACTAATTATTACCTCTGCAGCTCTTGTTGTACATCATTCTAGGCACTTTATATACAGTAACTCAAATAACCTCACCCTGAAGTTTGAGCTCTTAACCATCTTGTTTTCCTGCCTTTGAGTACATTATTCCCCTCTGGCTTATGTTTTATATCAGACAAGAAAACATCACTAGATATTGAAGTGGGATCCAAAGTTCAAGGAGAGGGACCATGCTAAGCAACAGTATAAGATAGCTAGTACTTCTAGACTTGGTGGAAAAGTAGGATAATTTAGAAAATCATCAAATGAAGTAATAAACAAAAATTTCTCTCTCTGTCTCTCTCTCTCTCTATATATCTATATATGTATATATAGAGAGAAATTAATGAGGCTATTGCATTGTCCAAACCAAGGTAAGCTTTAATGCAAAAGGATCATTTTGGTTAAAATGAGATTTAAATAAAATAAAATGTTGCACTATATTTATTTACAATAATAAAGACCAAAATTAAAGTAAAACACAGAAACAAACAAATACTCTCCCAAAACATCCAGGGGATAGAGGATGCTATGGGTCAGAAAGGAGGATATACAACTTAAAGGATCCCCAAAATATCTTTTATAAGGACAAATGTTTCTGATTAATTCATCAATTTCATCATCAATATAATAAAATATAGACACTATAAATAAATAGAAGAAGGGATCAAATAAAACATATTAAAACCAATAATTATCAGAGTAGAAAAATAAGAGCCACAATATTAATTAACTGAAAACAAACAAACAAAAAACAAAAAATAGAACAGAGGTTGGATGAAAATAGAACAAATATATCAGTTGTTAAAGGAAAAAATATATAGTTTAAATAACTTTGAATCTCAGATTCTGTGAGTTAATATGTACCTCTATGCTTATTATAACAGATGCATTAGAAGCAAATGGCATATAAAGGTTGAGCTAAACAGATAGTTAGATGAAGAATTTCAGGCTATTAAAAACTCAAAGTGAGAAAGAAAAAAGCAGATGTGGCAGTACTATTAACACAGAAAGTAGCTCTTGAGGTGAAAACCATTTTAAAAGGACAAGGAGAAATATTTTATAAATATGAAAGGTAAAATCTCTAAAAATGCTATAGTAGTCATGAGCCATTTTGCACTGAAGTATCTAATAGTGAAATATATAAAGTAAAACATGTTAGAACTATGAGGTTAAATTGAAAAAAAATCAGACTTGTAAATGAGAAATTTTAATAACACTTTTCTCAGGTTTTAATACCTTTAATAGAGAAATACTACATGAAACTACAAAGAAATGTAAATTCTTATGGTATAATATCCATAATATAAAATCTATGTCAAACAGAAAATAAACGTTATTTTTCAAGTAAACAAATTGAAGTTTAAAATATTAAATATTTAAAATACAAAAGAAAAAACCCAACCTGTTAAAGATGTAGAAATGTCTCAGATTCTGGTCGTAGTTCAATATTCCAAGAATTTAAACATTTTAAAACAACAAAATTTCCAAAAAATATGCAGCTGAAAAAGAAAAAAAAAATGTCTGCCAGTTCAATGACAAAAGCAAAATTCAAATTAAAGAGTAGATATGAAAATTAACAAAGTAAAACAAAAAACACAAAACTTAGGAAATGAAGTCAAAGTAAAATTTAAAACTATAGTTCTGGACTTCCCTGGTGGTGCAGTGGTTAACATTCTGCCTGCCAATGCAGGGCATACAGGTTTGATCCCTGGTCCAGGAAGATCTCACATGCTGTGGAGCAACTAAGCCTGTGTGCCACAACTACTGATCCTGTGCTGTACAGCCCGCAAGACACAACTACTGAGCCCACATGCCACAACTACTGAAGCTCACATGCCTAGAGCCCATGCTTCACAACAAGAGAAGCCACCGCAATGAAAAGCCCACTCACCACAACAAAGAGTAGCCCCCGCTCATTGCAGCTAGAGAAAGCCCGCACACAGCCACGAAGACCCAACACAGCCAAAATAAATACATAAATTTATAAAAAAACAAAAATAAAACTATAGTTCCTAAAGGCTATCTACCATATATGCAATAACCCAGCAGTTCTGATTTGACTTGTTTAAGGTCTTGGAGATGCATCTTTTTACAACTAACCACGTTGACTGACATGAGATGGTCCGTGAGTGGCATTTTCAAAATCATCAGGAACAGAAGCGTCAGTAATAAAAAGAAAGATTTACTGCTTCACCATTTCTAAATCCTCTTATTGTTTCCCTGAGTCAACCTCCTATCAAATCTTTCTGCTTTCAACTCTTTCTGGTAGCTCACTTGTACAATTCCGGAAGGCACATTTACTTCTTGATTTAACATCCTGAGAAGCATCTACTTTCCCTCCTGTTTCCTGAATGAATGAATGAACAGGCAACTATGTATTCAGAAGTGACTTCTGGGGCTTCCCTGGTGGCGCAGTGGTTGAGAGTCCGCCTGCCGATGCAGGGGACACGGGTTTGTGCCCCGGTCCGGGAAGATCCCACATGCTGTGGAGCAGCTGGGCCCGTGAGCTATGGCCGCTGAGCCTGCGCGTCCGGAGCCTGTGCTCCGCAACGGGAGAGGCTACAACAGTGAGAGGCCCGCGTAAGGAAAAAAAAAAAAAAAAAAAAGAAGTGACTTCTGGGTTGGAGATACAATCTCTGTGGTAATAAGTAAAGGAAGCCTAGAAGATCCCCAGGAAAAGAGTGAAAATGGAGATGAGAAGCCAAACTAGCCCTAAACTCCAATACCAGAACCCAGGGAGTTGGGGGGGCAGGAGCTAGAAATCAAGACTGACAAGGGGGGGTCCACTAAATTAGGATGTGTGTATTTCCAGAAAAAGAAAAAGAAAAAAATCAGTGTTATCAAATGCTATTGAAAGATGGGTTAAGTTGAAAACATAATTGTGTCCTTTGGATATGGGAACACAGAGGTCTCTGATGAGCCTCACAAAAACAATAATAATAATAATAATAATAATAATAATAATAATAATAATAATAATAATAAAAGAGGAACTCACAAACTTAAAGAATGAACTTATGGTTACCAGAGGGGAAGGGTGGGGGGGAATGGATAAACTGGGAGTTTGGGATTGACATGTACATGATGCTATATTTAAAATAGATAACTAACAAGGACCTACTATAAAAAAATAATTTTTAAAATGAGGAACTGTAATGAATATACTGTGTTATTGATAAATTAGAGACTTAGGGACAATGTATGTAGGGTTTAGCCATGAAGGGAAGCAGGGAAGTAAGAATGGTCTGAGTCTTCTTAGTTCTCACAGTGAGTGTTTTGTACCATTTTCTGAACTGAACAGGAGGCCAGTTTTTCACAGTATTTTCTTTAAAGTATGAATCCAGAGGTTCTCCACTAAAATGGAAGTTAATTTATTTAATTCCAATAATATTTATTAAACATTCATTATGCAAATGTTCTTAGTCCAACCACTATTACAAGACGCTAATTTTATTTCATGTGACCTTGGGAATTTGAGTTAAAGAGGAAGTTTTCATTCTGCTGATGAAGGTCATGTAATAAGAGAAGCATAATAGCGAGGTAGGTAGGTTATGAACTGAAGACTAATAACACCGCTGACCTTCAGCAGACCCCACATTCTTCCTGAGCAGGAAAGAGGAGAAGTTCTTGCTGGACTCCTAGGGTCAAAGTAAGTACTTGAATGCTCAGCATTAATATTTATCACGGAAGCTCCTGGCTCTGGTCCTTGGCTTTTCCCATGGTCACAGAATCTCTCAGGACAAGGAGGACTTTGCCTCCCTGTGACTGTTTTCAGCAGAACTCCTGAAAAGGACCCCCACCCCCATGGGGGTCCTTTCAAAGTGGAAACACAGTTCCTGGAGGAAATTGTACAGTTTCTTTTAAAAGATGCATCTAAACTTGTTAATACCGATGATTTTACAGAGTTGGGAGTGAAAAGGTCACTCGTAGCAGCATTAAATGTCTGACCTTTACTTTTTGGGCTAAATTATCCTCTGATTGTACAGCAACACAAAAAGCACTCATTGTGAGCTTCTTTGAATGCCCACAGATGGAATCTTGCCTAGTGCTAAAGCAGCAGATAGTTACACTCAATGTGTTTATCTACATTTTATTTGCCATTACCACTGGGAAATGAAATGCTAGAAAATGAAATTTGCTGAAGGATTATTTTATTCAGGTGTGTGGTAACAGCACATATATAAATATCTTTCTCTGAGGGTAAAGAAAACTGTGGGCAGTGAGGAGAAGAGAGTTTTCACCAAGCCATAGATTTGTTTGGTTGACCTAGATTCTAGTGCTAACTCACCGATCATGGAGTGAATGAACTCAGGTTGTTTTAAAATTATCTGCTCCTTAAAATTTTATTCTGAATGTTACTTTGCCCATTTATTGAATCTGATCATCTCTGTCTCTTCCTGATTCTTCTTCATATTATTCTTATGTCTCTTGAAATCGATGAGAATCCAAGTTAGGTCATGCTGAGTCAGAACCAAAGCCCCCTCTTCCAGGATTTTTTAATTAAAAACCAAACTAAAAGATTGGGGATAAAACATCATCCTTCTCTACCCCAAACTCCTAATTCCCAGCTTCTCTTATTAAAGAGTAATGAATGTATCATTAGATAGTTTGAATAATTTTTCTTTGACCCTTGTATACTTTTAACCTATGTTATTTCTTGAGGCTAATGATTTCCCTCAATTTCCTTGCTACTGTATAAAAAAGTACAGACAGAGAACATTAAAGCAAACTTTATAGATGTCTCTGATAGCTTTTGCTGTGTATCAAAGCACCCCAAAACTCATTGGCTATAAACAATGAATATCGACATGTTTCATGATTGTGGGCTTGCCCTAAGATGGACTCACTAACATGTCTGTATTCTCAGCTGGAGGTCTGGGACATCTGGGACATTAGGACTGTGGAAATGCCTATTACAACCGGGACATGGTCCATCCTCCAGGAAGTGAACACAGACTTTTTCAGGTGGTTGGTAGAGGGGTTCCCAGCACCAAGAGATCACAAGTGCTGATGTTTAATAACTTTTCAAATTTCTGTTTGCATCACACTTGCTAAATCCCCGCTGGCTTATGAAAGTCACATAAGCAAGTTCAGAGTCAGTGTGGGAGAGGACCTCATAAGGACATGGATACAAGGAGGAAAATAAAGATGTCATCTAAAAAATATTCTGCAATAGGTACGTATGAACAGCAAGGAGGGAAGAAGGGCGGGGCGTGGGAGGAATTGGGATATTAGAATTGACATATATACACTATGTATAAAATAGATAACTAATGAGAACCTGCTGTATAGCACAGGGAACTCTACTTCACTTCTCTGTACAGTAGAATCTAACACAGCATTGTAAAACCACTAAACCCCAATAAAAATAATATTCTACAATACGTGAGTAAATTAAGATTCATAGCCTAGCTTCTGCTCTGTGCATCCAAGAATATGAAAAAAAGGAAGAAGTCCATTGGCTAGGGATTGGCAAACATTTTCTGTAAAAGACTGGACACAACATATTTTTTGGATTTGCAAGCTAGATGGTCTCTGTTGAAATCACTAAATTCCGCTATTATAACATTGGAGAAGTCGGTATGTAAATAAATGGGTGTAGCTGTGTTCTAATAAAACATTACTTACAAAACTAAGAAGTGTACCGGATTTTGCCTGCATACTTGCAACCCTAGCCATAAGTACCTATTCTGACAATTACTGTTGCACAATAAATCAGCATAAGGCTTTCTGGCTTCAGACAGCAGTGTCTGACAGTTTGGATGGGTCAAGACTCCGTTGGGGTGTTGTCCCTCAGGGTTTATCCTGAAACTGCGTTCAGATGGTGACTGGGGCTGTGGCAGCAGAGGCTGTCTGTCCTACTGGTGTGGGCCAATTAGGTTCTCTCACACCATGGCAGCACTGGTGGTGTTGAACTACTTACATGCCAGCTCTGTTTCCAGTAAGTGTTTCAGCCAGCAAAGGGTATGCTGAAGTGTATTTTATAATCTAGCCTCAAAGCTCACACAGTGACTCTCCCACTGTGTTTAATGGTAACAAAGGCCACAATACAATCCAAGGAATGGGAATTAGACTCCACAGCCAGGTAAGGCAGTGACAAATTTCCAGAAGAGTACATGGGATGAGAAAAATTGTTGTGGCCCACTTTAGAAAATACAACCATGGTCCACCAGGAAGTGGCATGTCTTCTCATGATGAAAGGCAAGCAGATAACAAATAGAGTGGATGTGGAAAACTGCAAGGCTGTCAAGTGAGAGAAAGAACATTGCTTTTGCATTTAGAAAGAAACAGGCTTATATTCTGGCCCTGACACTCACCATTCATTTATTTATCATCTGAAACAGATGATGCCAGATTTAAAGAAATACTTTTTGATATTACATATCAGTTTAATTCCAGTTTCTCCCAGTAAAATATCAATATAAATATCCCATTGGGTTTTTCTAGGTGTTGAAAGGTATAGAAGAAATATGGTCACAGACATGTCCTGGTGTTACCGAAAAGGTTCAGCTGCTTGCCGCTCAAAAGCAAATAATTGAGAGGCAAGAAAAGAAAGATGCTTTAACCAGAAAAGCAATCTGGGGAGAAGGTGGACTTGTGTCCAGAGACCAACTCCCAAGATTCTGCTCAGCCTTGACAGTTTTTAAAGGGAAAAAGGGGGAAGCATCTCAGTGAATCATTGAGTCAGGATGTTGGGTTCTGCATCTTTCTCCATTGAGGGCAGACTGGCTGGCTCTCTCTTCGATGTTATCTTGCTGAGTGATCAGCCTGTAGGATTGCTAAGGGGGCTGTTGCGTCTAGAGAGCTAGTCATTCTTTAACTACTTAATTCTTCCTTCATACCTCTTTTAATCTAGGAAAGCAGGTTAGGCAAGGCGTGGTGTGCATTCAGGAGAGTATAAGTCAGGAGTTAGGTTAAATGGCCTAGTTATCTCATTCTTATAATTAGGTTCTTTTAAGGCTAAAGGGGAACAAAAATGGGCAAATAGGAAAGGGACAAAAGAGCTGCTTTCACTGGCACGTATAAGGCTTTGAATAAAAAGCAGCAGTAAGCTATTCTTTTTTTAGACAATTTTTAAAGGTTACTTCCATCTCCAGTCATTACAAAATATTGGCTATATTCCCCATATCATACAATACATTCTTGAGCCTATATTACACCCAATAATTTGTACCTCCTGATCCCCAGTTAGTAAGCTATTCTTACTGATATTATCATCCAAGCGACCACAATGCCAGAAAAATCACAACAATTAGATGATCTATTTGAATTTGGATGAATAGTCAAAGAATCCAAAGATAACATGCTACTGTGGGATCTTAGGAGAGTCAGACTGATCTGGGTTCAAACCCTGGCCCGTCTCAAACATATGCTAAGGGCCTGACAAAAGAGTCGCAGGAAAGAACCAGGATTTCTCTCCTTTCTAGGATGAAGACAATGTACTTTGAAATAAAATAGACCTTTCCAAAACAAACCAGTAAAGTTGAAAAACATCAAATTGTCCTCTTCAACCCAAACATCTCTGGGTGAGTACCTTTCACAAAGGGCAAGAGTGTCTCAGTATCTAATATTATTCCAAATAAAGCTTGTAAAATAAGTTTAATAGGAATAGCACTCTAAATGCTAAGTAATAATAGCACTAGCAATATTTTATAGTTCTAAATAACATTTACATTAAATGCAAAGAGAGCTAATGTGTACAAGAGAATATGTGAATTTTATCACACTCAGAAGAATTGGAGTGTTTGATGTTACCAGAGTTTTAAAATCTATAAAATCTACCTTATTGATTATGTAGAGTGGGTTTTCTATACTCTTTCTTTTTGAGCATTGAATCTGTGTTATATTGATGGAGACACTTTAAAGTGTTCTATGGTATTTTGATTTCCGGTTCTTTAGACATTTTTGTTTTATGAAAGCTGTTGCTGTGTTAATTGGGTACATAAATATGAATAACTGGTATTTCTTTCGGGTAAATTTTAGACTTAAGCATTCTGAAATGCCCATCTTTATCTTTTTTCTTTTAATCTCTAGTCTTAATTCTATTACAGATGTCAATATTGTTACTTCTGTTTTCTTTTTTGTGTTTACTTGTTATATTTTTCATAGTTTTTTATCATATGAATTTTTCTCCTTTTCTCTCTGCTAAACATTGCTGGATTTTGTTTTGTTAGTCAAACAAAAATTTATTTACTTTGTTAATATAAGTGAGTTGAACCCATCTGCAATATGTTAACCTTCATTATTTCAAATTGTTTCATGTGATGTGGGGTGTGTGTTTTTACTAATTACATAGACTTCCATTATGCAGTCTGTTTGCTCTTTTTTTTTTTGTTTTGTTTGTTTGTTTGTTTGTTTTGCGGTATGCGGGCCTCTCACTGCTTTGGCGTCTCCCGTTGCGGCGCACAGGCTCTGGACGCGCAGGCCCAGCGGCCATGGCTCACGGGCCCAGCCGCTCCGCGGCATGTGGGATCCTCCCAGACCGGGGCACAAACCCGTGTCGCCCGCATCGGCAGGCGGACTCTCAACCACTGCGCTACCAGGGAAGCCCTGTTTGCTCATTTTTGATTCAACTTCTGATATTGGAGAGGCTTTTTGTTTTTATTTTGTGCTCATGGTCACTTTAAAAGTAATTCTAACCCAAATCATACTGATTACCTCCTTTGCTTATAAACAAATTCAGTCCCTTACAGTGACCCTTGATTAGTTTGGTACCAAGATGTGTATTATAAACAAACCTCCCTTAAATAAACAAGTCTCCATTTCCCTCTAGCCATCACTATTCCTTGGCTGAGTTCCAGTGAGGACTGATACGCATTCTTGTTACCATTTTCTGGGTATCAGCTGGGTGACACACACCTACAAAGCACCACATTTTCAATAGGCATCACCTCTGCCTTATCTGACACAGGAGGACCTCACCAGACATCACCTTATTTCAAACACTGAGTATCACGAGACGTATCTGATGCCACCATTCCCATCTTGGATTCCCCTTATATCTGATGGACAGTTTTATCACTCAGCTGGGCACCATCACCCACGCACTGGCGTAGTGGTAATCTATGCCTAATAAAGGTAAAATGAGACTGTGTGTGTGTGTAATAGGTGTGTGCATGTGTTACACTCTGTTGGAAAGAGGCATAAAGCGTTCTTGCTTCTCTGTAAATAATATTGATATTGGCAAACTAGCTTTTTCAGTTTTTACTTTACATCCCATCACCCTAGATGAGACTCAGGCATGATTATAGTTAGGTTGAGTTGGGAGACACATCGAGAAAGAGAAAACATGCTCCTCAAGACGGTCACTCCCATTTGATTGTTGAGTCCGTTTATAGATCACATTCTATCTTTCTCAGGATGGAACCTCTTTGCAGGACGCTCGTTCATAAATGGGTTTTTGGTTGGTTATCTCTCCACCTCCTCTCCATGACTCCCCAATTTCACTAGACCCACCTTGGACATTCTCTAATCACGACTGAGTATTAGTCCAGTTTCCTCACTACGCATGTATAAGAAAAAATTGAATAACTGACAAAAATGAAAGAAAGGTTTTATCTTCTAATTTCTTTATATTGTATAATTTACATTATAGGTATATTCCACCATGTCTGACATGCCCTGTGGTTTTCAACTTCTGTGCATTTGATCAACTTGTTCCCTCTACTGAAAATTATATTTTTTTCCTTTCTTAGTTCTTCAAATTTTACATACCCTCCAACATGCAACTCACATTCCACATTAGCCTCATACATGAGCACCACAAAAATCCAAATAAATATTAATGAGTTAATGGGAGTTTGATATCTAGAATAAGAGCAGATATAGCATCACTGTGCAGTCCTTTAATCACACAGAAACTCCATAATTTTTTTTTCATTCATACAAAAATATGTATTGAGCACCTACTATTTGCCAGGCATTTTTCAATGAACATGAGAGACATTAGTGAAAATAAATAAATGCATAAATAAATCACATTTTCCTTGTGGGTCTTATGTTGTCTTATAGCAGATAGGTAATAAACAATATTAAAAATTTAGATATTTTATACTTTTCATAGGTGACAAGCAAGGACAGAAAAAATACAATGTAAGGGGGGATTGGGAATTCTGAGTGATAGTAGGGAGGCAGGTTGTCATACTAAATATGTTAGTCAAGATTGGCCTGTCTTAGAAAAGAATACCTAAACAGATACTTGCAGGTGGGCATGACAGCTTTGTGGCTCTGAGGAAAGAGCATTGCAGGAAGAGAAATAGCTAAGACAGCAGAATAGGGTAGGTATATTCCTAGTATGTGTGGGGAACAACAGGAGTGCAGTATAGCAAAGATACCATGAGCCAAGGCAGGAGTGAGAGGAGTGAAGTTATAGAGGAGAGAAATAAACTAGAAGCAGGTGAAAAGTCAAGTCTTTAGAAGGTGTGAACCAAGGAATGATGTTATTCAACCTACATTTAAAAGACACATTGGTTACTACTATGGAGAACAGTAACGAGGCTCCTTTAAAAAGTAAAAATAGAGCTACCATATGATTCAGCAATACCACTCCTGGGCATATATCCAGAGAAAACCATAATTGGAAAAGATACATGCACCCCAATGTTCATAGCAGCACTATTTACAATAACCAGGTCATGGAACAACCTAAATGTCCACTGACAGATGAATGGATAAAGAAGATGTGGTACATATATACAATGGGATACTACTCAGCCATAAAAAGAATGCAATAATGTCATTTGCTGCAACATGGATGGACCTAAAGATTATCATAGTAAGTGAAGTAAGTCAGACAAAGACAAATACCATATGCTATCACTTATATATGGAATCTAAAATATGACACAAATGAACTTATCTATGAAACAGAAACAGACTCACAGACATAGAAATAAGATTTGTGGTTGCCAAGGGGAGGGGGGTGGAGGAGGGATGGATCAGGAGTTTGAGATTAACATATACACACTACTATGTATAAAATAGACAATCAACAAGGATGTACAGTATAGCACGGTGAACTATACTCAATATCTTGTAATAACCTATAATGGAAAAGAATCTAAAAAGATATATATATATATATATATATAAATGTACATATATGTATATGAATCACTTTTCTGTACACCTGAAACTAACACACTATTGTAAACCAACTATATTTCAATAAAAATTTAAAAAATAATAAAAGGCACATTGGCTAATATATTGAGACTAACCATAAGGGTAAAAGCAGAGACAAATGAGCTGGCTTTTGATTCAGGCTGGAAAAGGTAGTATGGGAACTGAGAAATACAGAAAAGCCTGCTTTCCTTAACAGCTATACTTTCCACACCCCTAACATTTAATACTTGATTCTACTATTTGGATATCTGTCAGATCCCAAACCATTTTTTCCTTCCATTTTCCTGCTACTTTCTTGGTTAATATCCTCATCATTTTTTAATGGATTCACCATAATTTGTTTACCAAATCCTTATTAATGGACATTTCAATTGCTTCCAGTATTTCGCTCTTAAAGACAATGCCGAAGTGAGCCTCTTTACACATCTATATCTGCAAACAAGTGCTAGCATCTCTGTAGAACACATCTATAACAAAGAAACTTTGAGGGAAAGTCCATGTTAACTTGTGTTTGTTTGTATGCCTTTCCTTTTCTGTTTTTTTTTTTTTGTTTGTTTTTCTTAAAGCAACAAACATTTATTATTTTGCAGTTTCTGTGGGTTCTACTGAAGGGTCTGCTTTCAATATAAATTTACTCATGTGGCTCTTGGTAGAAGATCACAGTTTCTCCCACATGGGCTGGATGGATCGCTTCAGATTTATCAACTGGATTCCCTAGTGCAGTTAATTCAAGAGCACAAGATGGAAGCCACAATGACTTTTATGACACGTGTATGTAGTCACCATTTCTGGTGTTCTTTCTGTAGATCCAGATTTCCATCTGGTGTTATTTTCCATCTACCCAAAGATGTTCTGCAGTTTTTTTGTAGCTAGAATCTGATAGTAATTATATTTTTCAGGTTTTTATATGTTAGAAAAGTCATTCTCCCTTCACTTTTTAAAGATATTTTCACTGAGTATAGAGTTCTGGGTTGACAAGATTTTCTTTCACTTACTTAAGAGATGTTACTCTGCTATCTTCCTGCTCACATTCTTTACAACAATAAATCTGCTGTTATCTTTATCTTTGTTCCTCTGGACATAATGTGTCTTTTTTGCATGACAAATTTTAAAATGTTTCTTTTTATCACTGGTTTTAAACAATTTGATTTTGGTGCAATTTTCTCCATGCTTCTGAGATTGTGGTTTTTTAAGCCTCTTAGCTTTGTGAACATATGGAATACAATTATAGTAACTTTTTAAAATGTCACTGTCAGCTAAACCTGACATTTGTGTCAGTTCTGTGTTTATTTCAATTGATTGTTTTCTTCATTATGGGTCATATTTTCTTGCTTCTTTGTATGCCTGATAATCTTTGATTGGATGCCAGGTATCATGAATGTTAACTTGTTGAACATTGGATATTTTTTAAAAATTTATTGTATTGAAGTATGGTTGATTTACAATATTGTGTTAGTTTGTGGTGTACAGCAAAGTGATTCAGGTGTATATATATATATATATATATATATATATATATATATATATATATATATATAATATTGTTTTCCATAACATAGTTACGGATATTTTCCATTATGGATACTGAATACAATTCCTTGTGCTATACAGTAGGACCTTGTTGTTTATTCATTCTATATGTAATAGTTTGCATCTGCTAATCCCAAACTCCCAATCCATCTCTCCCCTACCCCTTCTCCCCACTGGCAACTGCAAGTCTGTCTTCTATGTCTGTGAGTCTGTTTCTGTTTCATAGATACGTTCATTTGTGTCATACTTTAGATTCCACATATAAGTGATATCATATGTTATTTGTCTTTCTCTGTCTTTGTCTTACCTCACTTAGTATGATAATCTCTAGGTCCAGAGTGCTGGATATTTTTGTGTTCCTAAAAATCTTGAGCTTTGTCCTGGATTGCATTCCAATGTACTTGGAAACAGTTGGATCCTTCAGATCTTGCTTTTACAATTTGTTATGTGGGGCTAAAGCAGTGTTCAGTGTAAGGGTCATTGTTCCTTATGTCTGAGGCAAGGCACGCTAACACTGTCCTGTGAATCAAGAGATTTTCTAGTCTATCTTGTGGAAACTGGTAATATTCCTGACACTGTGCCACATGGGATACTCTTTCCTCTAATCCATTCATGTGGACATTGTTCTTACATATATGTGCTGAGTGATACCTAGCTAAATATATGGTGAGGTGATTCTCTCCAGATATCTGGAGATTTCTCTCTGTAAATCTCTTCTTCTCTGTACTCTGTCCTGAACAACCTGTCTTGGCCACCTCAGACTCTCAGATCCATATTCTCAACTGAGGGAGTCTGCTGGGCTTTTCCTGCATTCTCTACCTCTCTGCCATGGCCTGGAAACTCTGTTTCCAGTTAGCTGGAACAATTATAGAGTTCACCTCATTTACTTTCCTTCTCTCACTAATCACTGTCCTTGGTTGACTGATGTTCAATCTCCTTAAAAAATGTAGCTTCCCATACTTTGTTCATTTTGGGGCTGCTTCAGTGAAAAGTGTCAATCTGGTTCTTGTTACTCCATCTTGGACTAAAGCAGAATCTTCATCACTTCTTACTTAAATTTTCAGTGTCCTTCTGGTTGATTTCCCTTTCTCCTCAACAATTAGTTCTAAACCTCTATAGGTGAAAATCACATTCTAAAACACAAAACTTTACAATGTGGTGTTAGTTTCTGCTGTACAGCAAAGTGAATCAGCTATATGTATACATATATCCCCTCTTTTTTAGATTTCCTTCCCTTTTAGGTCACCTCAGAGCATTGAGTAGAGTTCCCTGTGCTATACAGTAGGTTTTCATTAGTTATCTATTTTATACATAGTATCAATAGTGTATATATGTCAATCCCCATCTCCCAATTCATCCCACCCCCACTTCCCCATTGGTGTCCTCCAATAAAAATTAAAAAGAAATTTTAAAAAAGGAACAACATCTACATATGACCTAGAAATTCCATTCCTTTCTCCAAAAAAAAATAAAACGTTTGTCCACAAAAAGACTTGTGTAAAAATATTCATGACAGTTTTCTTCATAGTAGTCCCAAATTGGAAAGAGCCCAAGTACCCATCAACAGGAAACTGGATAAACAGTCTATGGTACATTCAATATTCATACAACTGAATATATTACTCCACAATAAAAAGAAACAAACTATTGATACACACAATAACATGGATGGATCTAAAAACATCACGCTGAGGGCAAGAAGTCAGAGATAAAGGAGTACGTACATATGATTCAACTAATACAAAATTCTAGAACAGGCAAAATGTATCTGTGATGAAGCAACTGTGGCTGCAGTTGCAGAAGTAAAGAAGGGGAAAGATAAAGGGTACAGTCCTGGAAATGATTTCTATCTTGCTAGAGATTCGAGGAAAAAAGAAAAAATGCTCACTGTGGACATGGAAGAATTATGTTTATCAACACTACTGAATTACTAAGTTAAATTTTAAATGAGTACTTTTAATTCACCTTGACTAATTCATGAAAGCATAATGTAAAATCCAGACTTAAGCTTCTAAAATAAACCAATAATTTCAATTGTGGTGAAGAATACATTTTAATAAGGTCTCAAAAAACAAACAAACAAAACTTATCACATCACATGTAAGCTTAAAGCCATTCAAAGGCTCCTGTTTTTTTTTAGTGTGTTCCAAATTATTTTAAACTTTAATGAAAATCAATGAAACAAACTAAAATGGAGGTATGTTCTACCAGGCAAAGGCATAGGACAAAATCAGAAGACTTGGCTCAGATTTACTTTCTTCTATTCAAAGGCTCCTATTTCTTTAAAAAAAGAAAAAAGCTGGTTTATAGTAGTGTTCAGACAGTACCCACTTTCCCAGGATCACAAGTGTCCATGTGAGTCTCACTGAAATAACTGACACATCACCATACCATGCTCTGAGAAATCTCTCTTCTCTTCTGTTTCCCTTTGCCTGAAATGTTCTTCCCCTTTCTCTTGCTGATTCCTGTTCATTCTTCACATAGCTTAGGGATCAATTTTTCAATGAATTTACCATCTAATTTGTTATTTATTCTTTTGATCTTAACACCTGGCAACAAAGAGGTGTTTGTTCACCATAGATACTTCATAAATCTACAAATATTTGCTG
The DNA here is from genome assembly GCF_937001465.1 of Orcinus orca. Classification (NCBI taxonomy): domain Eukaryota; kingdom Metazoa; phylum Chordata; class Mammalia; order Artiodactyla; family Delphinidae; genus Orcinus; species Orcinus orca. Next base: position 13,002,038 of record NC_064565.1, on the reverse strand, counting down.
AGTAAATGAATTAATGATTAAGTGAATGAATGAGAGAAATGAGATTTGAGAAGCTTACTCATGAAATGCACTATATTAATTGAGAAGAGGAAATGAATGCAAGCTGTCAATGTTTTAAGAGCCATATTGAAGTCCACGCATGTAGCATACATCCTTTCTGTTTCAGAAAGAAAATAATTAGCAGTGTATACACTTCTTTTAATCAGTGGTTCAACTTGAATATTTATGGGGTGATACCTTCCAGTCAGAGAGCAGTACTAACCAAATTTTCGAAATAATGTGAGCATGGGACTTAATTGGGAATAGCTCATTTGAAGGACAGGAAATAGTGTTGGCTTCATTTCTACAGTTTCAATAAAAGAATAGAATATAGCAAAGACTTTTGCTGTGGAATCAGACTGCCTAGGCTCAAATCCCCATTGTACACCCAATTCTTCAGTTGCCTGGCTATCTGGGTTTATTCCTTGTCACAGTCCACTTTGTACCCTAGTTTCCAGTTATTTAAAATGATGGGTGATGTATATGCCATCTCATAGAAATACTACTAAGCTCAAAAAAATAATATTTGCAATGGACCTAGCTTATTGGTGGCATCTTTAATCAGTAAATATCAACTAGCATGATGTTGTTTCAATTCTATGTGGTGTCAAGAAGGCAGCAATTTGTGCTTTACATCACACAAATTTATCCTCAGACCTCAAACAAACTTAAATTAACAGTCTCAACTCAGCAATGTATGGGAAGAGTTGCATTTTTTGGTAAAAGATTTAAAAAATTGTCTTATTCAGAGCTCTCAGGGTAACAACCCTAAAGACACAAAATAGGGAATTCCCTGGCAGTCCACTGGTTAGGACTCCAAACTCTCACTGCTGAGGGCTCAGGTTCAATCCAGTCTGGGAACTAAAATCCCACAAGCCATGCAGTGCGACCAAAAAAAGAAACCAAAAAAAAAAACGACCCAATATACTTGGTGAAAGGAGGAGAGAAGAGGAAAAATAAAGTTGCCATTATATGGTATCTTAGTTCTTAGTTTTTTGATGATCTTTTGGGCCCATACTCAGTATTTTGGGTAGTCATTTCAGAGTTGCAAAAATTTCGGTCACTCCCTAGTTTGCAGACTTCTCTCTCAAAGATTAGAACACTCCTTAGCTGTGGTGATCCTAGAAGAGGTGAGGTGGGGACCAGGGGAGTCTGAAACCCCCTCCCTCTTTTTCCACCACAGAAGTAGTGGGCATGAAACTAAGCAGGACCCTGTGGGTCTCCTGGGTACAAAAATCTTTCCATGTCCCCTATTTCTTGCTTCTAGGAAATAAGCTTCATTCAGCCTCCATGACCTTCTCTGAGTTCCAATAGCCAGGTTCAAACAGCTGCTAATCAGAGAAGGGAGGGGATGCAGAGACAAGGGAAGAACAGTCAAGAAACCATAATGCAGCCTTGAGGCAGGATCCTGGTTCCCCCTCAAGGGATACACATAACAACATCTCTGAGCCCTTCTGCAAAACAAAAAACACACCAAATGGAAGATGTTAACTACTTGATTAAGCACTTTTAATTCCAGAGAGAAGGTCACAGTTCAATAACCTTGAGAACCACAGAAACTCATCATGAAAACACTTGATGATGCCGGATGATCTCTGGATTGAAGGAATGCAGGTCCTGTAGGCACCCTGAACCTTATCCAGCAACCCTGCCTCTTGACTATAAAACTCCTCACAACCCGCACCACTCCCCAGGTTGTGACACAGTTTTGAGGGCATTAGCCCACTGTAGCCTCCTTTCCCTGACAAAGCAATAAAGCTATTTTTTCTACTTCACCCAAACTCTGTCTCCGTGATTCAGTTCCCTGCTGGTGCACAGAGGTCAATTTTGGTATCAGGCATAAGGTAAAGAGCAGGAAAGGACTTTCACATTGTGGGTAAAGGCCCACTGGTGGCAAAGGAAGTTATGCAAGAGAGACGCAGTGCATTTTCTACTGACTCCAGCGGCATACTTAACTGGATGAGTTCTTGCAAGGGTGGGAGACATGCCCCAGCTCAGAGGGCACAGCTGGCATCCCCCTCAGCAATCTCTCTCTAATGGCAGATGTGTCTGTGTCCCTTACATGGTGTGACACTAGCCAGGTAATGTCACAGGGAGGCAGCCAGCAGCTGCCTGCCGCTCCTTCCATGATTTAGTCTGGGTTCACAGGATCCCTAGCGATTCCCCACATCTGTCATGCTTACCAGGGAAAAGATCTGCATCCCTGTTTGGAGTTGCAAACTATTCTTCCCTTTCTCTAAGTTCCTGTCACCATCCTGTGGTAGCCGCAATGTGGGGCACATGGACAGCAGCTCAGCCTCCCATCATGCAGAGACTGAGAGGCAGTATCTCCTTCTTTTAGAGTCCTAGTGTCATAGCAGTTATCTCCCCTACTCCAGACTTTGAGGGAAAGAAATGAGTTGTATCCCTACTGCCACAGCCCCCCTTCAGGAAAGAGAAAATTGTTACTCCAAGGTTCTGCTATGCCCTTAAATAACTACATTCTTACCTCAACTCTTTTTATACAAACCATGGAATGTTGGCTGTTAAAGGGTTTTTTGTTTGTTTTTTCCTGAATGATGACTCCACTTCGCAAAACTTGCAGAAGGAACACAGAGCTTTTTTTCCTCAGCTCTGAACTGTTGATAGCACTTTTTTGACTAAAAAAAATGCACAACCTAAAAGTTGAGAATTATGTTTTATTTGGAGGACATTCTGAGAATTTAGGCCCAGGACACAGCCTCTCAGATGCTCTGAGGGACTGCTCTAAAGAAGTCAGTGGGAAGCCAAGGTATATAACAGTTTTGTAACAAAGATCAGGTTGTCAGAACCTCAAAATATTACTGTTTTTTTTAAAGAAAACCAGGTATCTTCAGTTAAGGAATTTAGCTCTTTGCTATGTATGGAAAGATGCAAGAGTCTGGGCTCACTGAAATCATTCCTTTCGTATGCACCTCAGCTCTCTGGGGCCAGTGTCCTGCTTTTCTCCATCCTGAATCCCCTCAGGGTTCCTTTGTTTACTGATATAGCAGGCAAAACTTTTCGTTCACAACTTTATATCACCCATATAAAATTTAAATTTCTTGACAACGGCATGAAGATGTATTTTTAATACATTTTTCTTTATCATTTAGAATATAGCTCTTTTCTTTCAGCATTCCACTTCCAATCACCTCCAATTCCAGGCTTTATTTTTTGTGGATCCTTGTCTATATCACTTCACTCTGAAGAGTTTTCCAGCAAATCCCGCATTTCTGAAGCCTTCCATTTCATTATATTAATCTAGGCAGAGTTTAGCACTATACCCACAGTCTTACATAATCAAATTCCCTGAGGATGTGGACACATTTTTCTTTTTCATCTAGTCTAAATATATGTGTGTGTATATATATATATAAATTAGAATTGATATAGGGAAGTTACTTAGTGCAGACATAGATACAATATAAAGGAAAATAAATCTTATAAGTTGAATCTGTTCAAAGAGAGAATGGGCCACCATGTGATATTGTTACCCCAAAACTGGGTTCACCTCTTGGTGGGTGTCAAGCCGAAAGACACAACCAAGCCAAAGATCAGAAGGAAGGATTTATTATTTGCAGCAAGTAAGGAAAGCACTGGGGATCTTTCCCAAAGCAATATCTCTCCAAACAGCACAATTGGGGAAGTTTTAAGCTAAGGGAACGTTCATATTCATGAAGGGGTTTGAGCAGGGAGAATTCAGCATAGAATTGGGGCCAAGGTTGACAGAGTCCAAGCTTTAGTTGACTGAAGTCAGGAGGGTCAATGTCATCCTTCCATCCTCCACCTGGGTGGAGGCCTTAGTTCCTACAGAAGAACTCAAAGATATATTGTTATGTGTATCCCTTGAGGAGGAGCCAGGACCCTGCACCAAGGCTGCACTATTGTTTCTTGACCGCTCCTCCCTTGTCTCTGTATTCCCTCCTTTCCCTCATTAGCAGCTGTTTGAACTGTACCCTTTGGAACTCAGGGAAGATCATGGAGGCTGAATGAAACCTATTTCCTACAAACAAGAAACAGGGGACACAGAAAGGATTTGTACCCGGGAGCCCCACAGTGTCCTGCTCAGTTTCAAAATACAGTCCTTCCTTTAACAAGGTGAGGTCTTCAGTCAGAGTTTGGTAATCACTGCTAAGGTGCACTCTGTCTAGCAGGGATCCTACACTGGGAGAGAGATGACATATTGGTTTCCAATCTGCTTGTGCTTTAGAATTAGGAGAGGAGGAGTTTATGTTGCAGTCACAGATATTAAGGCTATGGGGTGGTTTTAAAGTAATCCAAAATTCTGTTAAGATTCTTACCTTTGAGAGTTGGATATTAATTCCCCTTTCCTTGAGTGTGGACTAGACTTAATAACCTGCTTCTAAATACAGTGAAGGTGATGGTGTGTGACTTGGCTACTAGGCATCCTGGTTTCCTACTTGTCCTCTCTCTGGGATCACTTACTCTGAGGGTAGCCAGCTGTCAAGTTTTGAGGACACTCAATCCACCCTATGGAGAGACCCATGTGATGAGGAAGTTAGCCTCCTTTTAAAGCAGATGCTTTTAGTCAACAGCCGTGTGAGTGAGGCATGTGGATGTGGATCCTACAGCCTGAACCACACCTTCAGATGATCATGGCCAGGGTAATACCCTGACTCTGCCTTGTGAGAGGTGCTGATCCAGGACCACCCAGCTAATGGCTACCGTCAGAAACTGCACAAGATAATAAAAATTGTTTGTATAAGTGAGACTGTGAACCTCAGATTCGGACTTGAACCCACATGCCGGGACTCAAACCCAGCCTAAATCCTGATTGGGACTTTAATCCACATGACTGGGACTCAAACCCAGCCAAAACTCAGATTGGGATTTGAACCCACTAGGCTGGGACACAAACCTGGCCAAAACCCACTGTCTTCCAACTGAGATCACACACCTTGTTTCAGGACTTAATGAAGCTCAAGTTCTTCACGTCTCATTACAGAAAGAATTCAATGAGAGACAAAGTGATACGAAAGAAGTGGATTTATTCAGAGAGAAATACACTCCACAGACAGAGTGTGGGCCATCTCAGAAGGTGAGAAAGGCACCAGGGTATGGGGTTGTCAGTTTTTATAGGGCTGGGTAATTTCATAGGCTAATGAGTGGAAGGAGTATTCCAGCTATTTCCAGAAGGGGCAGGGATCCCCAGGAATTGGTCTACCACCCACTTTTTCATCCATATGATTGGCCTTGGAACTGTCATGGCACTGGTGGGTGTGTCATTTAGCTTGCTGATGTGTTACAGTGAGCGTATACTGAGGCCCAAGTTCTAGTGGAAGTCAAATTGTCTGCTATCTTGGACCCATTTGGTTTTAATCAATTTATGTCATGTCCTCAGGCTATGTCATTCTTTCAAAGTTGTGCTCTGCCCTCTTCTGTCCTGTTTCATAAACAGTTAACTTTTGGTGTAATTTGTTACACAGCCAACTAATTAGAATGAGCACTAACTAATGCAAACTCCTTCCCAGAGTTTCTGATTCAACAAATTTGAAACGAAACTTAGAATATATATTTAATATAATCATCCTCTTGACTCTGGTGCAGTTACTCTATCACTAGGTATTTAGGAACTATTACAAGCTTCCCTCCAGGCATGTATTAGCTTGATTTTACCTATGCCTGAGGCCCACTCTATTAGTAATATCATTCTTCCTATTATTATATCTCTTATTCTGCCTTGTAATCAAGCACATGACAGAAAGTGTGTTACTTGCTAAGCACTGTACTTTATAAAAGTAGTAGTTTTAGATTTTTTTAATTATTATGAAAGTAGCATATGCTTATTATAAAACATGGAAAGTATTTCTAAAAGTATAAAGAAACCAAAGCATATCCATGTACCTCTATTGCTCTATTTTGATATATCTCCTTTATATTTAATTGCAAATAATTGTGATGTTATTGTCATATAATTTCTCATCAATTTTTTGCCTTCCACTGAAATAGTGCCTGGCATACAATGGAGCTCAATGAATATTTGTTGAATAACGTTTTCCTAAACATTTTCCAAAATATTTAAAAGTCTTTAGGAGAAACAAATAAATGACTGAAAAATACTGCATCATATTTATGTACTATCATTAATTTAAAACTTACTAGATGAAAAGTTATAAACATTATAAAGCTTTTAATACATTTTGCCATACTGCTTTCCAGAAAGGCGATGGTACTCTTATTTTGAAAATGATTTCAAATAGTTAAAATTTCCTAGGAGAAAACACAGATTTTATAATAAAATAAAACAAAGATGATAGATGAAGGCAAGTGGGTAGCATGGGATTTATATACATAAGATTAAAACTGCATACCCAAATTTGATGCTGTACTTATCTGAATTTGGGGAAACAAAAACTTTTTTTCTAAGCGGATAGAAAAAGGAGTAAATTACAAGAGAGAAAGGATGAGGTAATGGAATGAGTGTGGATTACAGCACTCCAGACATCTACAGACATCCAGTCAATACTTCTTAAATTATGAGCAGCAACACTGGAGCAAAGAAAGCCTGACAGTGAGTGGGCCGATCTCTTGCAAGAATATATCTTATTAGAACATAACTTTGAACAAAGAGATAATGGAGTGAAACCCACTGGTGACTGGGCTGATTCTCCTGTGGTGGAAGAAAGACAATTATAAAAAGTTCACAGTGTACAGCCTGACCCTAAGGACAATATTTGTTAAAAAAAAAAAAAAAAGAATAACAATCAATAAATACTCAGGAAATATCTTTATGTGGTAAACTAGTGAAAAAGCAACCCCAACCATGCCTGGTGGATATGCAACACTGTTTTATTTATAAAGCTAGCACTAGCTTACAAATCTAGGGAAGTGACCTCGAGAGAAAATGTTGATCATGCATGCAAAGGAAATCAGAAAGTCTGAGCCTGAGTTAATTGAGACACAGGACACATAGAGTGGTTGTGAATGTTAGGCGTTAAGGGACATGAGAAATCCTAGAGAATAATGAAGCTAAGCTATGTTGTAGAAATGGTCCCTACCTCCTTGGAGAGGGTGATGAGTAAGAAAGGTGTATATTGTGTTTTGCATGTTACTGTTATTATGGATTCTAAATAATAATGATAATGATAATAATAATAATATTTGTTCTGAAAGAGGAAGAAGAAATTCTTTATTGGTCAATGGCTCATGTATTGTTCTTCCTCATTTACTGTTTTTTATCCCAGGCTTTAATTACTTTGAAGAAGATGAATATAATGAATATGAAGATTCAGAGGAGATGTCTGTATAGCTTATATCAAAAGCCAAAGCCAGAGCAATCATTAATCTGACCATGTCTAAATGAACTGGAAATTTGATAATAATGCATACATGAATATTATTTAGAAAACGTGGTAAATTGTGTGAAAATGAGAAAATTTCCCTTACATAAGAATCTGACAAGCCAATTTAAAATCATTACAGAACCAAAAGGCAAAATGTTTACACCCACCTGAACACCAGCTGCTTGTATGGAAAAGAAAAAGAGATAATAAAGTTTCCTGAAGCCCTTATACTAGCAAGGTTCCATTCAGGCACATATTTCCCGCTCTCACACATCAAGAAAAGAAACCTGGTCCATGATATTAAAGAAATAGAATTCTTGGCATTTTTCAAGTTTTGATTCAAAGTTCAAGAGAACTAAATAACCTGCCAAGACACAAACAGAATATGCAGAACCCCATCTCCCTCCAAGTCTCCCAGACACTGGCAAGTAAATCAATGAAAGAGTTAGCCTTTCAACAATCCATGTCTCCATGGAGCTAATCCAGTGGTTGGTAACACCCTATATAATCTTGCAGCTGGGCTTGTTCAACAGCAACAACATTTGGTTGAGAAAAAAAAATGATGCATCTGGTTTCTAAGGTTGTGCTGATGATCAAATGAAATCAATCACCCAGCGGAACTGAACAATTGTGCAGAGAATGGTCGTGAATACAGCAGAAATACCATTTCACATGAGAAATAGTTGCTTCAGAGGCTAGCTATGACTGCCAAGTCAGTCTATGACAACATAACTTTCAGAGGCTGGATTCTTAGAAGCATGGAATTGTGATTTGGGGAAATTGTAAAGCTTTCACATACATAGGAGTTACAGAGACTAATCACATTTCTCAGGTTTTACATTCTTATTTGTAAAATGTAATTGATTAGTTCTCACTTGGTTTGGAAAGCAGAGCAAACTCTGCACCAAAGGCAGTTTGAGGGAGGGAGAGGAATCCAGATTTGGGATCAGATATACGGAGCTCCAAATGAACCTCTACAGGTTTCTGGACTCCTCATTCAGTTTTCCGCAATATGTTGAGTACCATAATGCTTAAGGACCACTTATTATTATTTTTTAACATCTTTATTGGGGTATAATTGCTTTACAATGGTGTGTTAGTTTCTGCTTTATAACAAAGTGAATCAGTTATACATATACATATGTTCCCATATCTCTTCCCTCTTGCGTCTCCCTCCCTCCCACCCTCCTTATCCCACCTCTCCAGGAGGTCACAAAGCATCGAGCTGATATCCCTGTGCCATGCGGCTGCTTCCCACTAGCTATCTACCTTACGTTTGGTAGTGTATATATGTCCATGCCTCTCTCTCGCCCTGGCACAGCTCACCCTTCTCCCTCCCCATATCCTCAAGTCCGTTCTCCAGTAGGTCTGTGTCTTTATTCCTGTCTTACCCCTAGGTTCTTCATGACATTTTTTTTTCTTAAATTCCATACATATGTGTTAGCATACGGTATTTGTCTTTTTATTTCTGACTTACTTCACTCTGTATGACAGACTCTAGGTCTATCCACCTCATTACAAATAGCTCAATTTTGTTTGTTTTTTTGGTTGAGTAATATTCCATTGTATATATGTGCCACATCTTCTTTATCCATTCATCCGATGATGGGCACTTAGGTTGTTTCCATCTCCGGGCTATTGTAAATAGAGCTGCAATGAACATTTTGGTACATGACTCTTTTTGAATTTTGGTTTTCTCAGGGTATATGCCCAGTAGTGGGATTGCTAGGTCATATGGTAATTCTATTTGTAGTTTTTTAAGGAACCTCCATACTGTTTTCCATAGTGGCTGAACCAATTCACATTCCCTCTAGCAGTGCAAGAGTGTTCCCTTTTCTCTACACCCTCTCCAGCATTTATTGTTTCTAGATTTTTTGATGATGGCCATTCTGACTGGTGTGAGATGATATCTCATTGTAGTTTTGATTTGCATTTCTCTAATGATTAATGATGTTGAGCATTCTTTCATGTGTTTGTTGGCAGTCTGTATATCTTCTTTGGAGAAATGTCTATTTAGGTCTTCTGCCCATTTTTTTTTTTAACATCTTTATTGGGGTATAATTGATTTACAATGGTGTGTTAGTTTCTGCTTTATAACAAAGTGAATCAGTTATACTTATACATATGTTCCCATATCTCTTCCCTCTTGTGTCTCCCTCCCTCCCACCCTCCCTATCCCACCCCTCTGAGCCAATATCCCTGTGCCATGCGGCTGTTCCCACTAGCTATCTACCTTATGTTTGGTAGTGTATATATGTCCATGCCTCTCTCTCGCCCTGGCACAGCTCACCCTTCCCCCTCCCCATATCCTCAAGTCCGTTCTCCAGTAGGTCTGTGTATTTATTCCTGTTTTACCCCTAGGTTCTTCATGACATTTTTTTTTTCTTAAATTCCATATATATGTGTTAGCATACGGTATTTGTCTTTTTCTTTCTGACTTACTTCACTCTGTATGACAGACCCTAGGTCTATCCACCTCCTTACAAATAGCTCAATTTCGTTTCTTTTTATGGCTGAGTAGTATTCCATTGTATATATGTGCCACATCTTCTTTATCCATTCATCTGTTGATGGACACTTAGGTTCTTTCCATCTCCAGGCTATTGTAAATAGAGCTGCCATGAACATTTTGGTACATGACTCTTTTTGAATTATGATTTTCTCAGGGTATATGCCCAGTAGTGGGATTGCTGGGTCATATGGTAGTTCTACTTTTGGTTTTTTAAGGAACCTCCATACTGTTCTCCATAGTGGCTGTACCAATTCACATTCCTACCAGCAGTGCAAGAGTGTTCCCTTTTCTCCACACCCTCTCCAGCATTTATTGTTTCTAGATTTTTTGATGTGGCCATTCTGACTGGTGTGAGATGATATCTCATTGTAGTTTTGATTTGCATTTCTCTAATGATTAATGACGTTGAGCATTCTTTCATGTGTTTATTGGCAGTCTGTATATCTTCTTTGGAGAAATGTCTATTTAGGTCTTCTGCCCATTTTTGGATTGGGTTTTTTGTTTTTTGTTATTGAGGTGCATGAGCTGCTTGTAAATATTGGAGATTAATCCTTTGTCAGTTGCTTCATTTGCAAATATTTTCTCCCATTCTGAGGGCTGTCTTTTGGTCTTGTTTATGGTTTCCTTTTCTGTGCAAAAGTTTTGAAGTTTCATTAGGTCCCATTTGTTTATTTTTGTTTTTATTTCCATTACTCTAGGAGGTGGGTCAGAAAGGATCTTGCTGTGATTTATGTCATAGAGTGTTCTGCCTATGTTTTCCTCTAAGAGTTTGATAGTTTCTGGCCTTACATTTAGGTCTTTAATCCATTTTGAGCTTATTTTTGTGTATGGTGTTAGGGAGTGATCTAATCTCATAATTTTACATGTACCTGTCCAGTTTTCCCAGCACCACTTATTGAAGAGGCTGTCCTTTCACCACTGTACATTCCTGCCACCTTTATCAAAGATAAGGTGTCCATATGTGCGTGGGTTTATCTCTGGGCTTTCTATCCTGTTCCATTGATCTATCTTTCTGTTTTTGTGCCAGTACCATACTCTCTTTATTACTGTAGTTTTGTAGTATAGTCTGAAGTCATGGAGCCTGATTCCTCCAACTCCGTTTTTCGTTCTCAAGATTGCTTTGGCTATTCGGGAAAGGACCACTTATTTTGAGAATTATATAAAAGTTAGCATATATCTATAAGAATCCAACACTGAGCCCAAAATAGAGCAAGTATTCAATAAATATTAGTTGAATGAATGATGTCAGGAAGAAATGAATGAATGGGTAAATGATTAAGGTTACATATGCATTTCTTAACATTAGGAAGAGGAAGGGAGAAATGTTCTGTAAATTTGACTATTCTACTGCTTTCCTGTCCCTATCACATCAACTAAGATGAGCTACAAAGCAAGCAGGGATAAAAAGAATGTCAAATGAGAGTAATATTTGGAGCTGCCACTGATGCAACAGTTGCTACATATCAAGCATTTACTTATATTATTTAATAATAATAATAATAGACCTTATAACACCAACTGTGTGCCAAGCACTATGCTAAGCACTTTACATATGTTCACTCATTTATAATTTTGATGAAACCTTATAAAGTTGCTGCTATACAGAGCTGCATATCTTGCATGAGGTTATTATCCCTATCCACACATGAAAGACTGCAACTTCAATACATTAAGTGATGAAGGCCAAGACAGATACTCAAGAGCATCCAAATTTATAGTCTGTAGGTTCTATTGCATTGACTGCTTCACTGAGGAGCGTTCTCTCCTTTGGATGAATGTGAAAGGACCAAGTGGATTTGTTAACAGCAATGGAGAAAACATGTAACCAAAGAGCTAAGAAGAAAAAGAGATATTCAGCAGATGGCCAGTCTTGGCCATAGAATGAGAATTGATGCTTAACCCTGGAACACTGCATCCCAGTCTGTTGGGAAAAGGCCAGCTGAACTGTGCTCAATTTGGGTACCCCACTAGGTTACAACGAACTTTAATTTCACAGAAGTAAGGATATCAACTCTTTGTATTGAGAAAAGAACTTAGGCCTATACCCAGTGCTAAGCTGAGATTTCTACATTAATGATAGTTTCCAAAAACATTTATGTTAGCATTCTAATTACTATGCATATGTTGTATAGAAACTGGAAATTATTTGTTTGCAAAGGGCTTTAAAGCTAAGATGAATTAAAATGTAAAAACTCAGGTCTGTCTCATTTTCAGTTTCTGTCAAAATATTGAGCTAACCAATCAATGTTTCATGTCCTGGAAACTTATTTTACGTATGACGGATCTAACTGAAAAATTCCTCCATGTGATAAGGTACTCCTTTTGTCTGGAATTATGCAATGAACTTATAAATACCCAACAGTAAATTTATCCTTCATCCAGTTATCAGTTTACTGGTATTGAAAAGCTCATTAAATGCATAGCGTTCCATACCTAGGTTTCTAGTTATCCCTAAATCATGTAGTTCAGTTACCCTAATTGCTGTGAAACCATGCTTATTTATGTTCATATTATTCATCTCCCTCAAAACTATTTAGCTTCCTTGTGCTGACTCCTGTCAGTCAGAGAGGCAGCATCCCTTCCTGGATGGAAGACTTTGAGTGTCCTGCTATATCAAACTCAAATTAAAGGCTTCTGATTTTAGGAGGTATCACCCCACGCTCTGCTTGGAAGATTTGATCTGCTAAGAGCCCCATATCCAGCTGGTCATGGACACTTAGAGCCTAGAAATTAAAAGTCTAAAGACACTTTGTTTTTTTCCACTTACTGAGCCCCATCTCACCAGTTCACCCTCTCTGAAAATCTCCAGTTCTGTATCTAAGGATGGAGATTAACATTAAAAAACATCATCCCTAACTTTCACATGGCCTGGGTTAAGAGGACAAATGAAGGTGCATTTTCCATATTTCCAAAGGTTCAAATGTTATAAATCAAGCTAACAGACTGTTAAAATAGAAGTCTCAAAATATAACTTGAAAAATATACTTTTGTTTTTAAAAATGGTATTAAAATGTATAAATCTATGGCTTTTCATGTGAATAAATTTGGCAAAATACTAGCCAAATTAGCATGATTATTTCAGAAAATATTACAAAAAAATTTATTTCATCATTTAAAGCACATCACTTGTATGGTAATTTTTATTGTCTCTTAAAGCAATATCAAGATACACACAGTCAATAATTGTTATTCTTCTTTTAAATTAAAAAAAGTAAGAGTATACAGTTCACCTTTTGAAGCTGCATTAATTCTTCTAAGCCCCTAGAGAGGTTTATTTTTTTAAAACTGGAAGTTGATAATTTACTAAATTTACATCTATAACAAATTAGCTTAGAATAAATACTTAGATAATTTTGTGCATACATAAGGTAATAACCTCAACTATCAAATCCATCATTTAATAAACAAATCCTGGGTTTTGTTCAAAAAATTTATAATTATAGAATGTTATAAGGAAAATTGAAACTAGGAGTATTGTTCAGTTTGTTAAAATCTCTCTTTAAGCAAGGCTACTTTCATTATGAAGGGCATGGGCATGGCTAAAGAAGAGTTAAGCTCTACAGTGTGGCAAAGTAGACTTCTGAGGGTACCTGGTAGGAGCTTCTGCTGTGTATGAAGCAGACTGTTTTCCTTTTTTTAATGCATCAACTCTGGCACCAAAGATAATAAATTGTATTGTTCCTTATTAATTAAATGGTCTTTATTTGAATACAATTTATTATAGAGGACTAGATTATGTATTCCAGGAACTCAATCAATATGAAGAGATTAGTTGTATGTTAGAATATAGACGACTAAGGCCTTATAAAGGGCTACGTACCTTTATTTTTCATTTAGTGACCTTTAGATTCCCTCTTTTCCTTCAAGCTTCAACACTGATGTCAGACCTGGGCCTCCAGACAAAAGTGGCACCAGGAAACCACAGCTACAACTTGTAGTAACTTTGCTTTTGTAACATACACCCTGATTATTTACCAATACCTGGCATTATTACTTGTAAACATTTTGAGGGCATTGGTTAAAAGTCTGACTTGTACACTGACGTATTCCCAGGGCCTAACAAAAGATCTAGAGCTTAGTAAACTCAGAGTAAGCATTTGTTGAATACTTATTTGTACTAGAGGTGTTTTAAAGAATAAATTTGAAATATTATTTTTGGTAGCCAAATATAATCCAACTGCCCTCTTTTGTCATCAATATGGAACAAAGTCATCTACATGCAGAATGGTTTCTAAATCTTGGTTCTCAAAGATTTTAACATTCAATGATAAAGACGTGAATGAAACACATAGATCTTCAGCAAACTAAATGATATATAAAAAGCTCTGTGTTCGTTGGTGTAGAGGATGTGCTGGGCAAGTTCAGAGGAGGGTGACAAGTAAGGCTTGGAATTATTGGGGAAGTGACTGTATCCTGGCTCCCAAAGAATTGAAAATTTCAATGTTTGGAAAGAGAGAAAAAGCAGTCTCAGCTGAGCAAAGAAGTAAAGGAAAAGATTATCATCATGTTTTTCAAGATAGTAAAGTCATTAAAGACTCAGAATAAAAGTATCAGTAGATGACTCATGTAAAGTAACAGTGCATGGGTAACATGAAATAAAACAGATTGTTCAAAATCTAAAATATTGGAGAAGAATTTGGATTTCTTAATAATTAAGCTGTCATTGAAGATTTTGAAGACCAAGATATTTCTTTTTTATAACAGCAGCAATCCTAGTAGTCATGATTGCTGTGGAAGTCACCTTCTAAATGGAAATGTTCTTGTGTGTGTGCATGTGTGTGTGTGCGTGTTTGTGTGTGTGTGTGTGTGTGTGTGTGAGAGAGAGAGAGAGAGATTCTTAAGATTCATTGGTGATTAATGGAGGGGGGGATCAGATTAAGATAAGGCCTTTAACTCATAAGACTTTGGCTTCTCAAACTTAACATTTTCTTCTGAACTCTGTGAAAAAAAAATGTCACTTCCCTATATAAGTCATGCACTTCAACCACAACTAACACAGAATTTGGAGTTGGAAGCATTTCAAGGGTGCTTGATATAGTAGCTTCTTTTGCCCTAGTATGATGATATTTTGGTAACATATAAAAATGTCAGCATGTGACAAATCCAAACTTAAACCAAAATAGATGAAGAATTTGAAGTTGTAAATCATCAGAGCCAATTTTAAATTGGCTCAATTCAATGTCTTGGTGTTTTATGTCACTCAACATATGATTGATAAACATATGATAAATAAACCATCAGGTTGATTCAAATTTCCAGATAAGAGCTGAGATTTTTCAAGTTGGTGGAAAAGAATGAATTATATTTTAACTTTCATCTTATATAAATATGGGAATTAATTTAAAAGGAGGTATAAAACTGCTACATCTTTATTCTTCTTTTAAATATTCAATTCATGTTTTTAGTATCATGGTTTGAATATTGCTTCTTAGGGATTTCACTTATAGAACAAAGTGTGTGTGTGTATGTGTGTGTATGTGTGTGTGTGTGTGTGTGTGTGTGTGTGTGTGTGTGTGTAAAGACACAGAACAAGAAACTGTGCAGCAGGGAACTAAAATGGCTCATAAGTTCTGAGGGTTCACTACCTCCTTCACCTTGGTCTAAAGGTTTCTTGAGGATTCCATTTATTCTCACCATTACAATAGGTGGTATTTTTTGTTTGTTTTGCTTTTTTTTTATTGCTTTTTCGAATACTCCTGTTGAAACTATGGGGAAATTGTAGCATAGGCAGGTTAAGCAATTTGACAAAGTTCAACAATTTCAAGTGGTGATTCCAGAAATCAGACAGCATGACATCAAAGGCCATGAGCCAACAGCCTCCTGCACTTTGACAGTATGCTCAATGGTGCTTGAGATCAAAAAAGCACCAGCATTGCAAAATAACAACAGGAATACTATCTACGCAGCCTGCAAGCATGCTGCCAATTGTATGCATGCTATACTTTATAGTACATCTCTATTTCCTTTATTTTTAATAAAAATTAGGATTAATTTTTAATTACATAGAGAATTCATGAATGTCTTCCTTTTAGTAAAAATTAAAACATTACAAAGAGGAAAATTTTCCTTTTACTACATTCCTCAAACATACCAACGCCCCCTTCTTCTCCTTTCTACTTCTCTAAAATGTATTGACATTTACAGTGTACACACACACACATATAAAATACATATTTAATTATATAAAATCTATTATCCAGTATAAATCACTTTTCACATGCTTCTTTTATTCAACAATAGATTTCTGTTTGTTTCAACCTTATAAAATACTACACAGTATTCTAACATATGAATATGTCAGTTTAGAAATTACCTTCTTATGTTTTTTTTTCTTTACTTCAGGAAAAATCCTCTTTCAGATCTTGTTGTATTTATATGTGAATGCTTTTCTAAGTATTTTCTAAGCCTCAAAGAATTACTGGATCATGTGGTACTTGCACTTCATATTTTGATAGCAATTTCAAACTGCCATTCAATTTCCCCGTGCCAATTTATTTCCTCACAACAGTGTATATCAGTTTCAATTTCCCAACAAACTCACCAAGACTTGATATCAAACATTTTAATGTCTACATTCTGATATGTAAGAAGTGGTATTGTTTAATCTGATTTCTCTGATTTCTAGTAACTTAGAAAATCTTATTCAATATAGTAGTGCAGTTTTTTTTAATGTCTTTGCAACTTGCCTATTTCTATTCATTGCCCATTTTTATAGATGTTTAGTTGCCTTTTTTTTATTGTTTTGTGGTTCTTAGTATGCTGAGCACCAACCTTTTGTCTAATATAATTTCATTTCCTGACTGAGAAGTTAAATTATTTTATTATGCTTTTTTCATCCAGACTTCACATTTTGGAGAATTAAATTACAAACACTTCTTCAAGAAAGCTAGTATGATCACAGATAAATACAGCTTTGACTATAATCTCTCAATAGAGTCTTACTTTTAAAAATGTTCTCAAAGAAATTAATGAATTTGCATTTTTGAAAACTTCTTTAGTATCTTTGTTTTCGAGTCAGAAAGTGAAACAGCAATGCAGATTGGCATTAGGGACAATTAGATCCTGATAATTTTGTTGCTTCAAACTTGGCACATGGGAGTATTAATAATTTCTAGTAAGGCATGTGTTGGCACTGGTTTCACTGGGTTTTGGGTATTCAGAATACAACCTAAAGGTACCAGATGCCTAGGCAGCCCAGGGCTGAACCTAAAAGGTAAATGGGAGCTAGAAGAGGCACAGCTGTAGGAAGGGACACTGTGATGCAGAAAAACAAATGTGTCAAAAACTTCCAGATGAGAAAGACAAACAAAAAAAACCAAAGAAGGCCTGTATTTTGGCAAGGGGTAGCAGTGCACAATAATAAAAGTCTTTACTTATCCAGTTGAATAAAAATGAGTTTAGACTCTCTACTTATATAGACACTGCCTGAGGAGCAAACTCTTTGAAGAAGTGCATAGTTTACTCATGAGATTATTAACAATGATGTAATTAACATAAACACAGATGTTAATTTGATAAAAAATGAAGAATATTAAATGAGAAGACAAAGGTCAGGCAAACATAAATTTAATAACCTCTGATGTAATACATGTGCATAGAATTTTTGTTTTCAAGATTCTTTTCCTCTAAGCTTTCAATATTGCTCCAACTGGGCTTCCCTGGTGGCACAGTGGTTGGGAGTCCGCCTGCCAATGCAGGGGACGCGGGTTTGTGTCCCGGTCCGGGGGGATCCCGTGTGCCGCGTTGTGCTGGGCCCGTGAGCCATGGCCGCTGGGCCTGCACGTCTGGAGCCTGTGCTCCACAACAGGAGAGGCTGCAGCGGTGAGAGGCCCACGTACTGCAAATATATATATATATATGTATGTACATATATATTGCTCCAAATAAGTGACAAAAGGAAAAAGATGAGATATTAACAAAATCCAGAGCCTCCTTTCCCAAGCGTGAACTCTATAAATAGATTGTTCTAGCCTACCCAGATATATTTGGGAGAACACAATGCATATCTACAAAAGTTGTCCACCTACCTAGAGTTCATTGAAGCCACTATTTGTTTCTTTTAATCATCCTGGTTTTCTGACCTCTCCTCATCTCAGATCCTATTAACTTCAGACTATTGAATGGCTTTTAGGCAGATGGCATGATCACCTTTGCAAATCACTAAGATTTCTTTTGTGGAGTGTGGAGGGGGAACTAGAGTGGGATGAGACAGTAGAAGTCCAGTGAGAGAACTCTCGCAATATGCCGGGCAGGAGGTAAAGGCTTGCATTTCAACAATGGAAGCAAGGATAAAGCAGTTACACATATGACATATTCAGAAAGTCAGCCCATAACAACTCAGGAAAGAAAAAAAGTTAATGCCCTGAACTGTTAGTTGTATGAGTATAATTTCGTTAAATGAGAACACTGCACATATTAACGATATTGTCTAAGCAAATGGGATAATAGCATCAGTAGAATCAGCATGCCATTTTTATGCCTGTATTATGATTGGATTTACTGCAGAGTATAAATCATGACTCCACAGCATAGTAATTCAGAATGTTTCCGTTTGAACCACATAGGGAACTTAAACATAACTTTAATTGTCCCATGTAGGAAAGGTTCATTCCAGTAGATCTCATGCTTCCTAAAATGTTTTGGAGACTCTAAAAATGGTCCAGCTGTAAGATACCAACTATCTGAATAATCACAGAGCTTTGCATTCAAAACATTTTTTTTTTCGATACAGTTTGCAAATAATTGAATGATTTGATCTGTCCAGGGAAGGAGCCAGGCAAGATTGTTCTAGCCAGCCAGAGTGGAAAAGAATTAGGGCAGCAGGTTCAGTTTGTTGTATCAAAAGTTGGCCACGTGAAATGGGAAAGACAGCAAACCTCAAACTAACAAGAGGATAAGGACTGAGAGTCAAGCTGAAACAGTGTATCCAAACATGCTTTTAGAGCCAGGGAATTCATTGTAGATGGTGGTGATGGACTGGAAAAGGTAGCACAGAGTTTATAAGATGCCTTCTCATATAATCATTCAGTTCCTCAAAATCATTCTACACTGGAATTCTAAATAGAAACATACATTCTTTTTTTAAAAAATGTTTATTGGGGTAGAGTTGATTTACAATGTTGTGTTAGTTTCTGCTGCACAGCAAAGTGAACCAGTTATACATATACACATACCCAGTCTTTTTTAGATTATTTTCCCATATAGGTCATTACAGAGTATTGAGTAGATTTCCCTGTGCTGTACAGTAGGTTCTTATTAGTTAGCTATTTTATATATAGTAGTGTGTAGATGTCAATTCCAATCTCCCAGTTTATCCCTCCCCACCTCTCCCCCTGGTAACCATAAGTTTGTTTTCTACATTCGTGACTCTTTTTACTTTGTAAATAAGTTAGAAAGATACATTCTTATGAAGATTTTAGGTTAAGAGGAATTTTCAATAAGTAAAATACCTAAGATAATGCCTAACACATTATAGGTATTTAATTATGTCTTTTGATTCTTGTTTTCCACTTGTGTATTTGATACTGTGAAAATATATAGCTTAGGCTATGAGTTTTTTTTGCAAAGCCACATTTCCCATCCTGTTGCTATACTACTGCAGGGTTTCATGATCTTAAGATTAATTACTCTCTATACCTGCCCGGTGCTCAAATGTTTCTCTTCTACTGAAATCACAGGAAATCCTAAGCCAATGTCATTGTAACTTGTTTCAAAAAAAGATGCCAAACATGACACCAGATATCTAAAGATGTAGGTTGTTGGGGATGGAGAGACACAAAAGGAGCAGATTGTGTCTTAATCTCTTTAGTTTCCTGAATTTTATATTCCACAGAAATTTGCACAAAGCATAGGTTTGGTTTATTAAGCAACTGCCTACATGTCACTCAGCTGCAGTGATGGAAGGCCTTACAGAAATCAGATCCTTGCAAACTGTCAGTTAGAAGGAATTAACATCTGTCTTGAATATGTGATTTTAAGCACATTTCATAAGACACTTAAAGTAGGCAGAATTATTTACTTTATTTTTATTACTGAGCCAAGTTACCAACATGGGAATACAGAGTTCTATTCTTCCCAGAATAACACTTCCATTATTCTATATTGCTATTAAACATGTATTATCCATGGGTAGTTAAAACCCATTAAAGTGCATATTTACCCTACCTATGTTTAACAAATTTTTGTAGCCTTATTAATTTCATTTGAGTAAAAATGAGAATTCCTTTCAGTTAGTTCATTCTTCTATATATATTGCTAAAGCATCTTTCTCATAGAATCATAGAATTATAGACATTTAAAATTAAAATGGAGCTTAATCATCTAACATAGGAGAAGGTAATTGTAATAAATTGGATCCTATTTTGGGCCAGATAATGATAAATGCTCTCCCTGCATCCTTTTATACTCTAGGACAATGGTTTGCCAACAGGCTTACATCAAAGTCAGCTGGGGAACTTGTACCTAAATGAGCCTGGGCCATTGTGATGTAATTAGCTCTCCAGATTATCAGCTGCATGCCAAAGTTTGAGAAGCACTGCTCTCGGAAGTGGAAACCATTTCATCTTTATTTTGCACATTGAGAAAACTGAAGCTCATTGGTAGTAACTTTCAGGAGGTCACAGAGCCAGTAAACAGTAGAGGCATTATCCAAACTCTTTGGCGGAGGATGACAGGGAAGTACATTTTGTATCTCTGCTCTGCAACTTGACAACCAAATGGGCCAGTCCAGATGAACTAGTGTGGGCTGCTTGAAAGTCTGCACGGAAAACAATGATGAGATCACATTGGGACACATGGAAGCATCATGACCAACTGCAGATATCTGTAATGCATGCAGGGCAGTCCCCCAGTTCAATTTCTTTGATGTAAAAGTCGGTCAAGAGCTGTTCTGTGTTTTCATCCAACCAGACTCCACACTGGCTTTAGCAGTTTCTGGTGAAAGACTCCTAGTCTCAGGAATGTCTTACATGCTCCTTAAAGGAGTGTTAAATATAATGAGAAGCCCAGGAAATCAAGAGCCAGGACACATGTTTCAGTCCCTGCCCTGAAATTAACCTGTTGTGTGAACTTGGACAAGATATCTGTTTTTGTTGTTGGATAGCAGTTTCTTATTACAAAGTTGAGTTATTTGGACTCAGTCATCAGAAAGCATACTTCCTCGTCTAACATGGTTAGTGCTCCATATTTTGACAGCAATGATTCTTACAGTTTAGGAGTAAGATTCTGACCCCAAATGGCAATGTTTGATAATGTCCCAAAACATTAACTGCCTGAAAGTATGAAGAAACAGACTGCCAGTAGTGAATTTCACGAGCATCTCTGTTTGAAGGATGGGAAAAAGACAGGTAACTGTGTAAAGGACTGCAAAGATGTGATGAAATCTGACAGTCTAAGAGAAAATTACTTGCAAATAATATGAGATCTTTCAGATTTCATGGTTAGGAAAGAAAGTAAAGAAGTTGTGCAAACAATGTAATTGGTGGTGGTAGAGAGATGTGTAGATTGTCCAGTCTATTCTGGTCCATGTTTCTAGGATACATTAAAAAAAAAAATGTTCCTTCTTTCATTTCTCAGGAAGGAAGATGACATGAAATAATTTTATTTATTTTGCTGGCTTTTACACAAATAGATTCCTAACCAAGTTTGCTTACAAATGTAGACAGGAGAAAACAATGCAGCCCCCCACCACTCCTCTGCTCTGGTAATCACCTTCTAAAGAGGGTGGTCTCTTTTCTAATCTTGCCTCCACAAGGTTTTGGAATGTGATTTTGTGAAAAGTTACTGAAACTCTTTAGGCATTAGTTTTGTTATCTCTAAAGTGAGTATAATAGCAGAATAATACCTTACAAATTTTTACCAGGATTAAATAATAAAATGGAAACATAGTAAGTCATCAATGGGTGTTATATATATGTATCTCTAAGTATGCAATGCCTACTAGACAGGAAACAGCATCTCAAAGAATGACAAAGGCTATGGTCATTGTAAGTAGAACAGCTAAGACAAAAGTACACACTTCCAGACTCCCAGTTCAAAACCTTTCCCTAGTTACCAGACTTGTTTATATTTCATGTGGCTCCTAGGGAACTCTTCCCATGGGGAAAAGTCTAATGCATCCTAGAAGGAGAAAGCTCAAGAGTTTACTTTGCCATCCTCATGCTTCGATTTCTGTGGATCTGCTTAACTGGCAGGGCACTTAACCTAGAAGACTGAAACTTTTCTGTGTTTAAATGTTTCTGTCTCTGCCTCCTGCATCTGATCTCCTTTCTTCATTAAAGGCAGGATGAATAGAAAAATCCTGCCCCCTGCCCCAAGCATTATGCATTATTTCTCAACCTATCATTCCCGCCACCCCACAAATGCACATCTCCCGTCTAAATCCCATTTTCTAAGTTAACAGCACAGGTCTCTGAATCTTGGCTTGCATTAGTATGCAATCTGCCCTCTTTCTAATCTCTAATCTTTCCTATTGGCTTTTTTCTCTTATTTTTACAGATCACATTTTTACATCTCTGGTACTATCTGCCTCCCTTATGTTACTTTCCATTCTGTTATGGAGAAAATAACCCTGCTCACTCCAGCCCTATTGTCAGCGATCTTAAATCAGAGAAAGGGACTTGACAAAGCATACAATTACTGAAAAGAAATGTCCTTAACAGTCATCGTTTCTCAACATGGCTATGACTGTAATCTACAAAGGCAGCTTTCTTTGATTACTATCATCAAAAGCCCATTACTCTAAAGAGGACAGTACACATTTTGAGTGATGCTATTAAGGTGTTTTTTGTGGCTGAAGTTGCTAAATAGTGAGTACTTTACTCCCGTCCAGTCATGCAGGGAGCATTGAAATATTTAAAATATGAGGCAATCAGGCACTGAACCTAATATTTACTCTCTGAATCACTTAGCTATATTTCATCATCTCCCCTGGTCTTCTAAATTTTCATCAACAGAACATACATCAGGAAATCCTCCAGTGTGGGGGAAGATCATAACAACACCTTCCAGCAACTTCCATGGTGATGACATTAAAATCTGAAGATACATTCATTTTCTGAGATATGCTGCTCCCCTGTGAAACGAGGAGAGACCAAGGGTTCATCCTGAAGAAAATAAGACCAATCTTTTTCTCTCTACCCTTAAATCATGCAGAACATGTCACCGCCTTCTGTATTCACTTTTCATAATACCATTTTCTTTTCCTCCCACGTATTTCCCCTCCCCACTGTATCCACTGTATTCAGACATTGATCAGGCAGGATAAGTGAGCCCAACATTTAGTTACCTTAAAAAATCATGACTGAGGTTCCCTGGTGGCACAGTGGTTGAGAGTCCGCCTGCCGATGCAGGGGACACGGGTTCGTGCCCCGGTCCGGGAAGATCCCACATGCCGCGGAGCGGCTGGACCCGTGAGCCATGGCCTCTGAGCCTGCGCGTCCGCAGCCTGTGCTCCGCAACGGGAGAGGCCACAACAGTGAGAGGCCCGCATACCCAAAAAAAAAAAAAAAAAAAATCATGACTGTGTTCATTTCTTTAAGATCTTGGGTTTATACCTAGCAATAGTAATTCACACCACAGAGAAAGCTTCACTGAGTTTATCATTTAAAGGACATAGGTAGAGGTGAAGCACAGAGAGGTAGCAGGAGCTCCATGGAAAATGTTCTGGGACAGAGCGGCTACATTGACGTTTCAACCCTGCCACTTTGCAACTGCGTGATGTTGGCGAACCATTTAATCCATCAGAGCCTTTGTTTCCTTATCTGTACATTCAGGAGTATGGAAAATAAAAGACAAAGTTTTATGATGTATAGAAAAAAATCTTAAATTGTCAGTATTATTACAGGTGAAATCCTAGACATTAAGCTTATTTTAAACAATACACTTATTGAGGCTAAGGACACTATCATTAACTTCTGTATTTTTTGAATATAAATGTTGGTTAATGAATGTAATTTATTATTGATCTTGGCATTAGAAAGTGAGTTTGAATTTTGATTCTGTTATCTCCCCACTACATTTCTCTAAGCACAAATTTTTAAATTTGTTATTTTAAAAATATGGAAGTGGGGACTTCCCTGGCCGTCCAGTGGTTAAGACCTCGCCTTCTAATACAGGGGGTGCAGGTTCGATCCCTGGTTGGGGAGCTAAGATCCTACATATGTTGCGGCCAAAAACCCAAAACATAAAACAGAAGCAATATTGTAACAAATTCAATAAAGACTTTAAAAATTGTCCACATCAAAAAAATCTTTTAAAAAATCCATGGAATTAATACCTACTTCACAGGTATAAAATCAGCAAGACATGAAACTCATGTACAACCATGAACAGCAAGTGTCTAGTACATGATAGGGATATTTTGAAAAAATATATATATTTCTTATTTTTTCTCCTAAATTGAATTGGCTTTAGATAAATTTATTATTATGAAAAAAAGTATTTAAAATATTCTAAATTTAGTTGTACATAATCTAATTTTAACAGTTACTTTGGCCTTTAAGTTATATGGCTGACAGTTACTATAGATTGATTCTCAAAAAGCTTTATACTTTTCTGTTTCCTAAATTATAAACTGAGGATATATGTTATTATTTGCAACCTGTGGGGAAATGGGGAAAAATCTAATATATGCGATTGGGTCAAGATTTGAAATTATAAAAAGGCATTTTGTTTAGAAGTCGGGCAATGTAGGTCTGACCTCTGAGCCAAAGTCATAATATCATTATTATGTAGTAGAAACTGTTTCTATTGAAAAATTCTCAAGAAATATGGTTCTATAGAGCACTCATGTCTTATAATATTAATAGTTGTCGTGAGGAAAATATTAATGGGAAATGATGTTAAAAAGAATTAAGCCCCTTTATTGAAGAAATCTAGAACTTTGATACACTGACATGATGATGGTATAATTGAAATGAAATGACAAAAAAATCTCCATCATGTGCCTGGGTCTAAAACTACCTGTTCAAGCTAACTTACTTTTCTTTTCCCCGTTGCTCACAAAATTCCACCTGCCCTGGCCTTCCAAATCCCCCCAACCTTTATCAATGTACCTCCCTCAGAGCTTTGTACTTGCTTTGTTTATCTTTGCTTATCTTTTTTTAAAATATTTATTTATTTATTTGGCTGTGCCAGGTCTTAACTGCCACGTGTGGGATCTTTTAGTTACAGCATGTGGGCTCTTAGTTGCAGCATGAGGGATATAGTCCCCTGACCAGGGATTGAACCTGGGCCCCCTGCATTGGGAGCATGGAGTCTTAACTGCTGGACCACTAGGAAAGTCTCAGTATCTAGGTTTATCTTCTTCCACATGTATTCATACTTCCTTTATTTCATTCATGTGGCTGTTCAAATGGCATATCCTCACAGATACTTCACTCTCCAAGCAGTATGGAATTGTGTCGCCAGGTACTCCTTATCACTTCCCCTGATTTCTCCCCTTTCCTCCTCCCCTCCTCCCTCCCTTCCTCTCTCCCTCCTTCCTTCCTTCCTTCCTTCCGTCCTTCCTTCCCTCCTCTTTTTCCTTCCTTTCTTTCTTCCTTTCTTTCTTTCTTCCTTCCTTCCTTCCTTCCTTCCTTCCTTCCTTCCTTTCTTTCTTTCTTTCTTTCTTTCTTTCTTTTTTCTTTCTTTTTCAAATTTGGAGGCATTTAACTTTGGTCATTGAATTATCAATCTTTTTTTAATTGTCTTATTCTCTAGAATGATCCATAAGAACACGGACTTTGTCCCTTTGGTTCACGCTAAATCCCAAGTCCTAGAACAGCAGTCGTTACAGAGTACCTGCACAATGAATCATTATTGATAAACACTCTGTTGGAAAAAGTAAAAAAGTGCTATTAGCACACCATACATGTTGAAGAATTTCCAAATTTGGAAAGCAAAAAGAGCCAAATACATAGACAGATAAATCCAGGTAACAGATAAATCCAGGTAACAGTCAAATACATAGACAGATAAATCCAGGTAACAGCCTGAAACACAATAAAGGGAAGTCCTGAGAAATTTCTTACCATCAGAAAGAAGTCAAGGAGATAAAGGTGTTATACTCAGAGAAGGTAAACCTTCATGCTCATCTGCCCACACTGCTCATATGAAGGAGCAGTCTGCAAGGGCTTTTGCTCAGAGGTCAAATCAGTGGGAAGCTGACCCCTGAGGTACTGTCTCAAGGCAGGAGGAGAAAGGATATTCCCAGCACCCACAGGAAAACCTGCTATCACCTGCAGCATATACCCTGCCTACCACCACCTCATCTGGCAGGCTTTAGTACATAACACAGGCAGTTAAGCAGGAATTTGACAAAACAGAATAATTAAAACTCACTGAGATTTGAAATTCAACCAACAATACGAAAGGAGCCAAAACCATCAGAAAAGGATATCTTATAGCTGAGGAAGTCACATCTTCAGAGAGATACCAAGAATGTCGCATCTGGTTTACAAATTATTGAATAAAGTCATTAGAATTTGAGTATATCTTTCCAAAATTAAGATTTAAAAAACTTAACAGACTTGATGTTGAGTAAAGTGGACACAGATAAAGACTTAGTGAGATGGAAGACGAATCAAAGTAATTTTGTCTAGAATGTAGTACAGACAGACCAAGACATGGTATGTTTGAAAGTAAATTTAGAAAGAATAAAGCCTAAAATATCATTTGGCTACAATGATAAGTAAGATTCATATAGCCAGATTTTTGTATTCAAGAAATTTAACATTAAGATGAGAAAATAGGATTTTCTACAACCACATACAAGAACACATACCAAAAATATCTGAAATATTTTCAAAAATTTGGGGCCTTCAAGCCCTAAAATTGTAATATTTTAGGAGGACATCTTCCCAAACACTAGGGATATATTAGTATGCCTTCTGGATTTGAGGAGCAAATGTCTTGTCCTCATGGGGCTCAGTCTATTAGGTGTACCACGAAGATGTCATTAGCATTTTGTTGGAAAACCTTACTATTTCTGTCATGTGAACCTGAAACATGTTTCATATCTGTTCATATTTACAATGCCAGTGATAAAGAAACATGAATAAACATTGAATACATGTTTTTGAAATGGTGATACATTGTTTGGGAAAAGTGAATGAGAGAGGGAACAGCAGAGGAGAATGATTACAAAAAAAAAAAAAAAAACTTCTTCCTAGAGTAAGAATGTCTTATCTCAGGGACACCTGAGGACCACTCACCAGGAGAATTATTTTTCTCTATCCCTGTCTCCTGTCAGGCTGCAGACATAATTTGGTGATGGTATTTGTCTCTTGATGTACTATCCTAAGAACAACTCTCCAAGGTAAATTTAACTGGCTTTGTCTGATCGCTTTAACCCACTAATGGAGTCTGTTCTCTGAGGATTTTCGTGCCTACAAAGGTGACAGAACCTTTCCAATCAGTGAGCAGGGAGCCTACTTGTTCTAGAAATCACACAAAGACAACTTCAAAGGATCCGTGTTAAAGTAGAATATTAGGTCTTAACATACTTGAATAGTGCCTGAGCCAGAGTCAATGGACCATTCCCTCCCTTGCTTTATATTTTGTGCAGTTCTTGTTCAATACATATCACTGAATACACCCAACAGCTCTTTAGGAGATCAAATGTCTGAATGAGAAAGATTATTAGAAACTGATTTGTGTCTGTGAAACCAGGAAATTATCCTGCTAAATAGAGAGAAACCACATGGGGTGAGGAGCGTACATATTCATTTTGTAATGTGGTTGTTAAAGACTTTAAAAATTCCTTGAAATGATGTGTAAAAAATGATCTGCAGACCTTATAACCTTAAAATTCTCCTTCAAACGCAGCTGAAATAGTTCTTTCTATAGATTGTGATGACAAGGCGGGAGCTGTGAGAGAAGCCAGATCTATCAGAAACCTACTTCTTGGGAACTTTCAAGCAGTTTAAGAAACAAAACTCTTGGAATCGTTGGTTTCCAAATATGCAGTTGTTTTTTTTTTTTTTCTCAAGGTTGTCATAGACCATTAAGTTCCATCTTCTGCTAGATATGGATACAACTAGGAGACAAGGGCAGCACCCAGTGAAGTAAACATCTTTTTTATAAGCTCATGATTATGAATTTAAATGTAATTGGAAATGGATAGAGAACGTAAAGCTCAGTCCTGCACATCTTGTGACAATCACTTGGGCATGGAGGATTTTCTGATGCCTACAGGCTGTTGGAAATGCGATGTCTTGTTTGTAATCAGGTGGATAGGAAAACAGGATGTTTTCTGGAGTCATAGAATTCAATTAGGATTCTTTCTTCTGCTGCTTATTACTTATTTGACCTTGGGCAATGTCAGTAAATGATCTTTCTCTCAGTTTAGGGCTGTCGTGATAGCTTTCTAATATAGTGTGTATAAAATGCCTAGCACAGGGAGCAGTACATCAGAGTTACTAAGATATTGCTCATACTATGAATGCAGTGGTTTACTCTAAAGGAATAAAAAGGCTCCAATAGCATCTCTGTAATAGCAAATAAAGTAATTGTCACTTCCTTCAAGATTGTTCTTAATCTGATGCCCACATATCTTGCTTGTCTTATAATATTTCATGTACAAAACATTTCTCCTCTGTTGGTCTCCTTTGTCCCTTAGAAATGCCCTCCATTTGTCAACCAAAATGTTGTTCTTCAAACTTATCTACCAGCTAATCCACACATGCTCTCTCTTCTCTGCTTTTGTTGATGTCCTGCTCTAATGATTCCCTCTCATGATGTCATCTACTTCGTGTTCAAAAAAAGAGCTCTGGATACTCACTACTCATTATGTATCTAACATCAGGTATGCTCTGATGTGTGCAGGCCTTTGAATAATCTCAACTGGATGACTAGCTTTTTCAGTGTGAAAGCTGCATTGTATTAGGTGTGGTCCCTAGAGTAGCCTGCTTAAAAAGGAATGATTATTTTGTTTTTGTTTTAGTGATAAATAATATTACAATTGGACCCTAGAATTTAAATTCTAGCTCATTAATGACTTTTCCTTATGAAAAATAGGAAACTTTTTCTCCGAACCAACAATTCAGTTTTCTCTTTCTTTTTTTTTTTCATTAAATCATTTTTCTGTTCTTTCACAATCTTAACTGAGTCAGCCTAGAACCATTCTAATTGTTGCAAAAATATTAGTAAGAAAGACCAATGTAGTCTACACCCTTGGAAGGCACAAAGCCAAATTAATCAGACATATAAATAGCCAATTACACTACAGTGAGGTAAGTGTTCCAGTAAAGATGTACAAAACCAGGAGAAGTAGCTCTTGGGTGAAACAGAATATGGTGAATACACAGAATAAAATGATAGATAGTTAGATGGGTGGATGAATAGACGGTGAATGGATGGAGAAAGAAAGAAAGACAGAAACAGAGACACAGAAATGACAGATGATAGATAGATAGACTTTTAAAAAATATTGCCTGGTATTCTTTATTCTTTCCTTCAGATGTGGGCTTTCATCTGGAGTCATTTCTCTTCACTCTGGAAATAATTTTCAGCAATTCTTGTAGTGCAGTCAGCAGAAGATAAAATCTCCCCACTTTTGTCTGAGGCAAAATGCAATTATTTCACCTTCATTTTTAAAAATTAAATTTGTGAAGTATAGTTTTACATACATTAAAATGACACTATTGTAATGTATCTTTTAATGAATTGAGACAGATTTATACATCATGTAACCACCACCAAAATCAAGATATAGAATATTTCTATTAGGCAAAAACATACTTTGTACCTCATCCCAGGCAAGCCACTGTTCCCCAGACAATCACTGACATGCTTTCTAACTATAGATTCAAATTATCTTTGTATAGTTTCAAATATATAAAATCATATATTATAGAGATTTCTGTGTCAGTCTTCTTCTGTTCATCATAATGTTTCTGAGATTCACTAATGCTGTTGTGTGTATCAGTACTTCCTGTATTTTTATTGCTGAGAAGTATTCTATTGTATGAGTATACAATAATTTGTTTCTCCATTCAGTTGCTGGTGAATTTGTGTTCAATTTTTACCTGTTTTGATAAAATCTTCTATGGACATTTGTGTGTATGTCTTTGTGTAGAAGTATGTTTTCAGTTCTTTTCAGCATATGCCAATAGTGTAATTGCTAGGTTGTGATAAATGAACGTTGCATTTTACTAGAAACTGCTGAACTATTTTCCAAAGAGATTTTATCAGTTATGCTTCACATCATCCCCCCACAATGGAGTTACTCATTTGTGCCAATGCTTCATATTGTTTGTTCTTGTAATTTTAGCAGTTAAATAGGTATTTAATTGTATTACATTGTGATATTAATATGAGTCTCCCTATTATCAATTCTGTTAAGCATTTCTTTTCATGTGACTATTGGCTATTTGCATGTAATTTCTCTAAAGTGTTCAAAATTGTGTCCATTTTTTAAAAACTTTTCATTTTATATTGGAGTATAGTTGATTAACAATGTTGTGATACAGGTGTACCGCAGAGTGATTCTGTTCTACATATACATGTATCTATTCTTTTTCAAATTCTTTTCCCATTTAGGTTGTTAAATAACATTGAGCAGAGTTCCCTGTGCTATACAGTAGGTCATTGTTGGTTATCCATTTTAAATTTAGGAGTGTGTACATGTCAATCCCAAACTCCCTAACTATCCCTTCCCTCCACTCTTGCCCCCTGGTAACCATAAGTTCATTCTCTAAGTCTGTGAATCTGTTTCAGTTTTGTAAATATGTTCATTTATATCATTTCTTTTTAGATTTCCCATATAAGTGATATCATATGATATTTATCTTTCTGTGTCTGACTTACTTCACTCAGTATGACAATCTCTAGGTCCATCCATGTTGCTGCAAATGGCATTGTTTCATTCTTTTTAATGATGGAGTAATATTTCACTGTATATATGTACCACATCTTCTTCATCCACTCCTCTGTTGATGGACATTTAGGTTGTTTCCATGTGTTGGCTACTGTAAACAGTGCTGCAATGAACATTGGGTTGCATGTATCCTTTCAGACCACATTTTTCTCCAGATATAGTCCAGGAGTGAGTTTGCAGGATCATATGGTAGCTCTATTTTTAGTTTTATAAGGAGCCTGCATACTGTTCTCCATAGTGGTGTACCAGATGGCCTTTTATTTATTTAATTTTATTTTTAAACTTAGAGAAAGTAAAATTAACTTTGTTTTCTGTATATAATTTCATAAGTTTTAACACAAGATTAGATTTACATATAATACATAAAAGTACTAACACTCTAAAACTAGTTAAACATATATGTAGGAGTCTTTCTGGACTCTATTTTGGTCTATTGACCAATATGTCCCTAAATCTTATAGCTTTATAGTAAGTCACAGAATCAGGTAGTGCAAATCCTCCAACTTTGTTTTCCTTTTTCACAATTATTTTGGCTATTAGAGACCATTTGTTTTTCCATGGAAATTTTAGTATTAGGTTGTCAATTTCTGGGAAAAAATGACTAGTGGAATTTTGTTTGATGTTATATTTATATATGTATATATTCTTTTTCAGATTCTTTTCCCTTATAGGTTATTTCAAAATTATGAGTACAGTTCCATGTGTTATACAGTAGGTCCTTGCTGGTTATCTATTTTATATATAGTAGTGTGTATATGTTTGATGTGTTGTTGAATTTATAGGGCAATTTTGAGAGAACTGACATAAAACAATATTGTCTCCTTCATGAACATTGCATAATTCTCCACTTATGTCATTGTTATATTTCTCTCATTGATGTTTTATAATTTCCAGTGTAAAATCTTACCTAAGTTTTGTTGGTTATATCCCTTAATAGGTCAGATTATTTTATATTATTCCTAATATTTTGATTTTTAAATTTAAATTGTTAATTGTTCATTAATTTATAGAAGTATATTTGATTTTTGTATATGACTGTATCACATGACCTTAGTAAATTCACTTATTATTCTAGTAGCTATTTTGTAGATTCTTTACTATTTTCTGTCTACACAATTATATTGTTTCCAAAAAATAAAAATAAAGACAGTTATTTCTTTCCTTACAAAATGTGTGACTTTTTTTTCTTTTTCTTGCCTTAGTATATTGGTTAGGGCCTCCAGCATAATGCTGAATAGAAGTGGTAAGAGGACGCTCCCTTGTTGATTTTGCAGAGAAAACATCATTCTTTCAGCATTCAGTATGATTTTATGTGGAGGTTTTTGTTGATACCCTTTAGTAGGTAAAAGATATATATCTAGCTTGCTAAGTATTTTTGTAGAAAATGTATATTGAACTTTGGCTAATGCTTTTCTCAGCATCTATTGATATGTATTACATTTTTAAAAATTAAATTTATTATTTTTACTGATTTTCAAATGTTAAAACATTCTTTTCTTCCTGGAATAAACCTATTTCAGTGATCATAGATTATGCTTTTATATAAATGATGAGATTGAATTTGTTAATTTTTTTTTTGAGGACTTTATCTTTGATATTAATTGGTATTATGTCTTCCAAACAATTTCATAAAATCACTATGGGACATGGGGTCTAGAGTTTACTTTGTGGAACTATTTTTAATGATAAATTCTGTTTATTTAAGAGATAAAGGATAATGCAGATTTTCTTTTTCTCCTTGATTAATTTTTAATAGTTTTTGCCTTTTAGGACGTTAGTCCTTTTTATCTAAGTTGTCAAATATTTTGTCAGACAGTTGTTTATATTATTGATATTATCTTATTATCTCTTAATATCTGTAGGAGCTACAATAGTGTCTCTTTTTTTCCTTACTCTTTTGTTCTCTTTTTTTTTCCATCTGAGTATTTTATTTCTTTTTGTTTTTACATTTCATCTTTATGACTCATTAATTTTGTAACTGGAAATTTGTCCTGCTTAATTTCTCTTTCGTATTTCACTGATCTCCCACCCCCTTCCTCTCTGGCAATCACCTGTTTATTCTCTGTATGAGTCTATTTCTCTTTTGTTACATTTGTTCATTTGTTCTTTTTTTTCCTTTTTTTTAGATTCCACATATATGTGAAGTCATGTATTTATCTCTCTCTCTCTCTGACTTATTTTAGCCTCTTTTGTTCTTGATCAGTCTTGGTGGATATTTTAAAGAATCAAGTTTTATTTTGCTGATTTTACTCTGTTGCTTTTTAGGACTTGTATTGATTTTTGTTCTTACCTTTGTTATTTAGTTTTTTAGATTAAATTAGTTCCTATTTTACTAGTTTCTCAATGTGAAAATATAGGTCACTGATTTTAGAGGTCTTTTCTAATACAGGTATTTAATGATATACTTTTACCTTTAGCTGTGTCCTGCAACTTTTGATAGATACTGTTTTCCATTGTCTTTCAGTTCAAAATTATTTTCCAATAACTTTTAAAATTTCTTCATTGACTCATGAGTTATTAAGAAGTGGGCTGCTTAATTTCCAAATATATGAAGATGTTAAAGACACTTCCTTATTGGGAAATTGGGAGTAGAAGGATGTGCACTCATTCCCTCCTGAGATAACACTGGAATCACAACTAACTGTTGAACAATCATCAACAGGAAGACACTGGAACTCACTGAAAAAGATACCCCACATCCAAAGTCAAAGGAGAAGCTACAATGAGATGGTAGGAGAGGTGCAATCACAATAAAATGAAACCCCATAACCACTGGTTGGGTGACACACAAAACGGAACACTGTTATACCACAGAAATCCACCCACTGAAGTGAAGTTTCTGAGCCCCACATCAGGCTTCCCAACCTGGGGTTCTGGCAAGAGGAGGAAGAATTCCCAGTGGATCAGACTTTGAAGGCTAGCAGGATTTGATTGCAGGACTTTGACAGGACTGGGGGAAACAAAGACTCCACTCTTGGAGGGCACACACAAGGTAGTGCACGCATCAGAACCCAGGGGGAAGAAGCAGTGACCCAAAGGAGTCTGAACCATACCAACCTACTAGTGCTGTAGGGTCTCCTGCAGAGGCAGGGGGTAGCAGTGGCTCACCATGGGGCCAGGGGCAGTGGCAGCAGAAGTTCTGGGTAGTGATCCTCAGTGTGAGCTCTCCAGGAGACCACCATTGGTACCACCAAAGAGCCAGTAGGTACGAGGGCTGGGTCACCTCAGGCCAAACAGCCAATAGGGAGGGCACTCAGGCCCATGCACCAGCAAATAAGTAGATTAAAGTTTTACTGAGCTCTGCCCACCAGAGCAATACCCAGCTCTATCCACAAGAGCAACACCCAACTCTATCCACCACCACAAGTCTCTCCCATCAGGAAGCTTGCACAAACCTCTTCAATAGCCTCATCCACCAGAAGGCATACAGCAGAAGCAAGAAGAACTACAATACTGCAGCCTGTGGAATGAAAACAACACTCACAGAAAGACATACAAAAGGCAAAGGCAGATGTCTATATACCAGATGAAAAAACAAGATAAAAGCCCAGAAAAACAACTAAATGAAGTGGAGATAGACAACCTTCCAGGAAAAGAATTCAGAGTAATGATAGTGAAGATGATCCAAGATGTCAGAAAAAGAATGGAGGCAAAGATTGAGAAGATGCAAAAAATGTTTACCAAAGACCTAGAAGAATTAAAGAAAAAACACCTAGAACAAACAAACAGAGAGGAACCATACAATAACTGAAATGAAAAATACACTAGAAGGAATTGGTAGCAGAATAACTGAGGCAGAAAATGGATAAGTGACCTGGAAGACAGAATGGTGGATTTCACTGCCACAGAATAGAATAAAGTAAAAAGAATGATAAGAAATGAAGACAGCCTAAGACACCTCTGGGACAACACTAAATGCACCAACATTCGCATTATAGGGATCCCAGAAGGACAAGAGAGAGAGAAAGGACCTGAGAAAATATTTGAAGAGATTATAGTTGAACACTTGCCTAACGTGGGAAAGGATATAACCACCCAAATCCAGGAAGTGCAGAGAGTCCCAGGCAGGATAAACCCAAGGAAAACACAATGAGATGCATAGTAATCAAATTGACAAAAATTAAAGACAAAGAAAAATTATTAAAAGCAACAAGGGAAAAATGACAAATAGCATACAAGGGAACTCCCATAAGGTTAACAGCTGAATTATCAGCAGAAATTCTACAAGCCAGAAAGCAGTGGCACAATATATTTAAGGTGATGAAAGGGGAGAACCTAAAACCAAGATTACTCTACCCGGTGAGGATCTCATTCAGAGTTGATGGAGATACCAAAAGCTTTACAGACAAGCAAAAGCTAAGAGAAATCAGCACCACCAAAGCAGCCCTACAACAAATGGTAAAGACACTTCTCTAAGTGAGAAACACAAGAGAAGAAAAGGACCTACAAAAACAAACCCATAATAATTAAGAAAATGGTAATAAGAACATACATAACAATAATTACCTTAAACGTGAATGGGTTAAATGTTCCAACCAAAAAGCACAGGCTTGTTGAATGGATACAAAAACAAGGCCCATATATATGCTGTTTAAAAGAGACCCACTTCAAACCTAGGGACACATACAGACTGAAAGTGAGGGGATGGAATAAAGATATTCCATGCAAATGGAAATCAAAAGAAAGCTGAAGTAGCAATAATAATATCAGATAAAATAGATTTTAAAATAAAGATTGTAAAAAGAGACAGGAAGGACACTACATAGTGATCAAAGAATCGATTGATGAAGAAGATATAACAATTATATATATATATATATATATATATATATATATATATATATACACCCAACATAGGAGCACCTCAATACATAAGGCAAATGCTAGCAGCTATAAAAGAGGAAATCTACAATAACACAATAATAGTGGTGGACTTTAACACCTCACTTTCACCAATGGACAGATTATCTAGAGAGAAAATTAATAAGGAAACACAAGCTTTAGATGACACAATAGACCACATAGATTTAATTGATATTTATAGGAAATTCCATCCAAAAACAGCAGATAACACTTTCTTCTCAAGTGCACATGGAACATTCTCCAGGATAGATCACATCTTAGGTCACAAATCAAGCCTTGGTAAATTTAAGAAAATTGAAGTCACATCAAGAATCTTTTCTGACCACAACACTATGAGATTAGAAATAATTACAGGGAAAAAACCGTAAAAACACAAACACATGGACACTAAACAGTACATTACTAAATAACCATGTGCTCACTGAAGAAATCAAAGAGGAAATCAAAAAATACCTAGAGACAAATGACAATGAAAACAACATTATCCAAAACCTATGGGATTCAGCAAAAGCAGTTCTAAGAGGGAAGTTTATACCAATAAAATCCTACCTCAAGAATCAAGAAAAATCTCAAATAAACAATCTAACCTTACAACTAAAGGAACTAGAGAAAGAAGAACAACCAAAACCCATAGTTAGTAGAAGGAAAGAAATCATAAAGATCAGAGCAGAAATAAATGAAATAGAAACAAAGAAAACAATAGCAAAAATCAATAAAATTAAATCTGGTTCTTTGAGAAGGAAAACAAAGTTGATAAACCTTTAGCCAGACTCATTAAGAAAAAAAGGGAGAGGACTCAAATCAATAAAATTAGAAATGAAAAAGGAGAAGTAGAAATGGACATTGCAAAAATACAAAGCATCATAAGAGACTACGACAACCAACTCTACGCCAATAAAATAGAAAACCTGGAAGAAATAGACAAAATCTTAGAAAGGTATAACCTTCCAAGACTGGACCAGGAAGAAATAGAAAATATGAACAGACCAATAACAAACAATGAAATTGAAACTGTGATTAAAAACCTTCCAACAAACAAAAGTCCAAGACCAGATGGCTTCACAAGTGAATTCTATCAAACATTTAGAGAAGAGCTAACACCTACGCTTCTTAAACTCTTCTGAAAAATGGCAGAGGAAGGAACACTCTCAAATGCATTCTACGAGGCCACCATAACCCTGACACAAAAACCAGAGATACTACAAAAAAAAAAAAAAGAAAATTACAGGCAATATCACTGATGAATATAGATGCAAAAATCCTCAACAAAATACTAGCAAACAGAATCCAACCACATACTAAATGGATCATAAACCATGATCAAGTGGGATTTATTCCAGGGATGCAAGGATTCTTCAATATATGCAAATCAATCAATGTGATACACCATATTAACAAACTAAAGAATAAAAACCACATGATCATCTTGATAGATGCAGAAAAAGCTTTTGACAAAATTCAACACCATTTATGATAAAAACTCTCCAGAATGTGGGCATAGAGGGAACCTACCTGAACATAATAAATGCCATATATGACAAACCCACAGCCAACATCATTCTCAGTGGTGATGAACTGAAAGCATTTCCTCTAAGATCAGGAACAAGGCAAGGATGTCCACTCTCACTACTCTTATTAAACACAGTTTTGGAAGTCTTAGCCCCAGTCATCAGAGAAGAAAAAGAAATATAAGGAATACAAACTAGAAAAGAAGAACTAAAACTGTCTCTGTTTGCAGATGACATGATAATATACATAGAGAATCCTAAAGATGCTACCAGAAAACTACTAGAGCTAATTGATGAATTTAGTAAAGTTGCAGGATACAAAATTAATGCACAGAACTCTCTTGCATTCCTATACCCTAACAATGAAAGATTAGAAAGAGAAGTTAAGGAAACAATCCCATTCACCACTGCAACAAAAAGAATAAAATACCTAGGAATAAACCTACCTAAGGAGGTAAAAGACCTGTACTCTGAAAACTATAAGACACTGATGAAAGAAATCAAAGATGACACAAACAGATGGAGAGATATACCATGTTCTTGGATTGGAAAATCAATATTGTGAAAATGACTGTACTACTCAAACAAATCTACAGATTCAATGCAATCCCTATCAAATTACCAATGGTATTTTTTACAGAACTAGGACAAAAGATCTTAGGATTTGTATGGAGACACAAAAGATGCCAAATAGCTAAAGCAATATTGAAGGAAAAAAACAGAGCTGGAGGACTCTGACTCCCTCACTTCAGGCTATAGTACAAAGCTACAGTAATCAAGACAATATGGTACTGGCAAGAAAACAGAAATTTAGATCAGTGGAACAGGATAGAAAACCCAGAGATAAACCCATGCACTTATGGTCAATTAATCTATGACAAAGAAGGCAATGATATAGAGTGGAGAAAAGACAGTCTCTTCAATAAGTGGTACTGGGAAAACAGGACAGCTACATGTTAAAGAATGAAGTTAGAACACTCCCTAACACCATACACAAAAATAAACTCAAAATGGATTAAAGACCTAAATGTAAGTATGGACACTATAAAACTCTTATAGGAAAACATAGGAAGAACATGCTTTGACATAAATCACAGCAAGATCTTTTTTGATCCACCTCCTAGAGTAATGGAAATAAAACCAAAAATAAACAAATGGGACCTAATGAAACTTAAGAGTTTTTGCACAGTAAAAGAAATAAGACAAAAAGACAACCCTCAGAATGGGAGAAAATATTTGCAAACAAATCAACTGTCAAAGGATTAATCTCCAAAATATATAAACAGTTCATGCAGCTCAATATTATAAAAATCAAAAACCCAGTCAAAAAATGGGCAGAAGACCTCAATAGACATTTCTCCAAAGAAGACATGCGGATGGCCAACAAACACATGAAAAGCTGCTCAACATCACTAGTTATTAGAGAAATGCAAGTCAAAACCACAATGAGGTATCACCTCACACTGGTCAGAAAGGCCATCATCAAAAAATCTACAAACAATAAATTCTGGAGAGGGTGTGGAGAAAAGGGAACCCTCTTGCACTGTTGGTGGGAATGTAAATTGATATAGCCACTACGGAGAATAGTATGGAGGTTTCTTAAAAAACTAAAATAGAATGACCATATGACCCAGCAATCCCACTTCTGGGCATGTACCTAGAGAAAACCATAATTCAAAAATACACATGCACCCCAATGTTCATTGCAGCACTATTTACAATTTCCAGGTCATGGATCAACCTAAATGTCCATCAACAGAGGAATGGATAAAGAAGATGTGGTACATATATACTATGGAATATTACTCAGCCATAAAAAGGAACAAAATTGGGTCATTTGTAGAGATGTGGATGGACCTGGAGACTGTCATACAGAGTGAAGTAGGAAAGAGAAAAACAAATATCGTATATTAATGCATATATATGGAATCTAGAAAAATGGTACAGATGAACTGGTTTACAGTGCAGAAATGGAGATACAGATGTAGAGAACAAACGTATGGACACCAAGAGGAGAAAGTGTGTTTGGGGGTGGTGGGGGTGGGATGAATTGTGATTGA
This sequence comes from Orcinus orca, assembly GCF_937001465.1. Taxonomy (NCBI): domain Eukaryota; kingdom Metazoa; phylum Chordata; class Mammalia; order Artiodactyla; family Delphinidae; genus Orcinus; species Orcinus orca. The sequence goes on along the minus strand of NC_064565.1, from coordinate 12,962,895 downwards.
CATATGCACACTAATATATATAAAATAGATAACTAATAATCTTTTGTGTAAAAAATAAATTAATTAAATTAAATTTAAAGAAAACACCTTATTAAATTTCAGTTAAATTTTGTTGAGGTTAAGACACACAGTCTTAATGACTTAAATTATTTTAAACTTACTGAGGCTTGTTTTACTACACAAAATATGGTCTATCTTGGCTAAGGTTTATTTGAACTTGAAACTACTATGGTTCAGTTGTTGGATTAAAGCACCTTGTAAGAATCACGTCTGGTTTCTTTACGTTTTTTTTCAAATTAGTGTTACTGATTTTGTCAACTTATTCTAACAATTACTGAGAAAAAAACATGTTAAATATTTAAACTATAATTATAGTTCTATTTATTATTTAATTTTGTCCATGGCTGTTTCAGTTATTTTAAAATTCAATTATTGAGTACACATTTAGCAGTGTTATGCCTTCTTGATGAAATGATTATCATTATAAAAAATTACTGTCTATCCCAATAATATTTATCATTCTGAAGTCTGTTTTCTTATGCTTAGTAAGTTTTTGATAATTTTTTTCTTTCCTTTTATTTTTCTGTTAAGCCATTATCATTGTTCATTTGTGCACAAAATATTTTTTTTTTCTCCTGATGATTTAAGATTTTTCTCTTTTCACAGTTTTCAGAAATTTGATTATGAAGAGCCATGGTCATTTCCTTATTGGTATTAATGTTACTTGAGTTTCACTGAGTTTCTTTATTCCTTGTGTCCATTGGCTTTTATCAAATTTGGAAGATGTTTATCCGTTATTGCATCAAATATTTTTTCATCCATCTTTTTTTCCTCTTCTATTAGGACATAAATTACAACCAAATGAATTATGGTTAATTGATAATATTTACAGATAACAGAACTGTTACATTTTGTCAGGTTTCTTTTTTTTTTTTTTCTGTCTGTGTTTCATTTGGATAGTTTAATCGTAATGTATTTAATTTTACTGCTTTTGTCTATGCCATCTAATTTTCTATTAATATCTCCCAGTGAATTTTTAAATTCTGGTAATGTTTAGATGACCTAGAAGTTACATTTAGATCTGTTTTCTAGCTTATATTTTCTCCACATTATATTCATGCTTTGCTTTACATTCTTGATCTTATGGAACATGGTTATAATAGCTGTTTCAATGCTCTTGTCTACCAATTTCATTGTCTGTCTTTTTCTCTACCTATCCATCAACTAGTTGCTGCCCTGCAGGAGGAGAGCCTAACATATTAAGAGCTGACATCATGACATGGAATCCTGGAGCCCAGGAGGACATTTCCCCATCCTGAGTAAATCATAGAAGCCTCGCTCTAGGGAAACAGTGGCACTGTTAATTCCACTTAAGATTGAGTAGTAGGTGAAGAAGCATGATGAGCAAAGGTGAGGGGGGATAGCAGAAAGAAGGAGATTTTTAAAAACCTGTGTTTTTCCTAGGGAAGCTTTGGCTATCTCAGATCCTCTACCGCAGAACTGGTAATGACCTCTCACTTGTAGCCTATGACCTGGGCTCCACCTAAGCTCTACTGTGCCTGGATCACTACATAAACTGTCTTGTAGTAGTGGTAACCACTATAATTTACTGTTACTCTAATGTGTCAAAATATTATTCCTTGTCTGGTCTATTCCTAACAATCTTGATCTCTATATATTAATCCCCATTTTGCATCAGAGAAAACAGAGGTTCAGAGAAGACCCATAACTGATAAGTAGCATATCTGGATTTGAAACCACATCTGCCTGATGGTCTCCACAACAGCTGTCTGTAACTGGGTTTGGATTCTCCCTTATGCTTGCAACCCTTTCCCAGCCTAAAACGCCTGGAACACTAAAACTTGATCTTTGTTTCATACTCTCCTGGAGCCTCATGTGTTCACATGTCTGATTATTACTGCTGGTATTGTCCACAGATTATCTTTTGGCAGTAATGTATCTAATTCCTGATGCTTAGTCCTGGGATTTGAGCCAGCTCACCATTAATTGATCAATAATTTTAGCATGACTCTCCTTAAATAAAGGACTAGAGTCCTACAGAGATATCCTTAAATATAAAATGAAGCCTTTGGAGTAGATCATCTAGGGAACACATTGCAGTTTGTAAGTAAATGTACTATTACAATAATTTATACTGGTTATGATAAGGAGACTTTATTTATTGAAGTGACCACACCATTTCTTTGTTTCTAAGGAAACATGACTCTCATATTTAATGTGCATCAGAAATGTAATTATCTGACTCCATGGACTCAGTGCTTTCTCAGAATGTTCTACCTACAAATCTCTTTCTCTTCCTACACGGGGCCAAGCTAAGTAAACCTCATGCCCTATTCAAGGTTAATCCCTGGGATGCAGACTGCTTCAGCCAGCAGCATCTTGTGTTCAAGAAGTTAGCCCTCACCTGCAACACTACATCAACTGGGGACTGGTTAGAAATGCATTTGCAAGTCCCACTTCAGAAGTACTGATTCCAAAACTCTGGAAGTGAGTCAAACAATTTGTATTTTAATAAACCTTTCAGACTATTCCAATGGCCACTAAAGCTCGAGAATCACTGATTTAAAATGTGATAAACACTATGATTCTTTTATAGGAAGTATAGATAGTTTATACACACATGAGTCTGTGGGAGAATAGAGGGACCATATCATCCCAATTTGAAGGTGTTAGGAAAGCTTCTGAGAGGGGATGATTCCAGATATGATTTCGGAAACTAGTCATGAAGAAGTGGAGGTGACAAAACATTCTAGAAGAGAGGGAATGTGCAGAGTAAAAACATGGACCACTTAGAAAATTAAAATAACTCAGATTGACTTAAGAACAGGTTGTAGAATGAAGTGTAAAAAGAGATGAGAATGGGTAAGAATTCAGGTGCCTGGTCATGAAGAAAAGTAAAAAACAACATGGTAAGAATGTGTATTTTAGAGAGGTCACCTTGTCTACAGTTCATAGAAGAGAAGAATATGAGAGAATTAGAAGCAAGACTGCAAATCAGTCCATAGGTGAGGAACCAAAGTAGTAACAGTGGGGAATCAGAAGTCATCAAATTGGGAGACAATTCTTTTGAAATGAAAAGAACTAATGCTTCATTGGCTTCTGAATTTTTGAATTATGCATCATTCACTGAGTTAAGAAATTTAATTGGGGAAGTAGGGTTGGAGGGAAACAAGATAGTTTTATTTTTAGACATTCAATTTGAGGTACTTGTAGGAAGTTATATATACCTACATATATATATATATGTACATATACATATATAATATCTCCTTCATGTGTAATAAATATACTCTATAATAATAGCCATAGTAATAGTTTGTCAGTACTATTCTAATTGCCTTACATATTTTAACTTATTTAATCTGTAAAACATCATGTAGTAAAAAATGAATTGAGAATTTATTGTTAAATAATCTCTTTTCTCTGTGAAGAAGTTGAGTTTATCTGCTAAAAGTGAGGAAGCAGGTGGCTGGAAACCCAGGCTGAAAATAGTTAGCCTCATATAGAATTGAGTTTTCTTTGTTATTAAATTTACTCTATTGCATCATACCATGTTTTAAGAGTTTCTCTAAAACATAATTCTAATTCATGTATCTGTGCTTTTGCAAATGTCATTCACCTTTCCTAGAAAGGAGGGAGCATCATTCTTTGCTAAGCTTATAATACATGGGCTGCATTCTTCATTGAACCTCTTCAAGGAGAAGGGGTGTAAGCTGGGAAAATTATGCAAATCCTAAAAGGCTTAAGATAGAAATTGGGAATAATTGGTATATAAATATTCCCTCTTGTGCTGATCCAGATGTGTGTATGTATGTAAACTTGTTTTAAAGGACAATAATTTGTGCTAATGGATTACTCTTCCCTGAACTAATATGGCAGAACTCCATGAAGCTGAAACGCTCATCCCTCTTCTCTTCTAACTTGTTATGCTTTTCATAAGACAGATCTTTGAATCAGCAAATTATTATTCCCTGGGCTTTATTAAGCTCTCAAAGAAATGAGTGAGGGGTTAATTTCAAAATACTGCAATACATGGACAAGACTTATCTAAAGGTTTTTTTTTTTTCTTTTCTTACTTAAAAAATTATAAAGGCTACATGCTATGAACATGACTCATCACCTTGATCACTTGGCTATGGGAATACTCATCAGGTTTCTGCAGTGTAAATTTATTCTTTCCCCCCGCTGTTTATATATGTTCTTTTGAAGACAGTCACTATATGCAGCCCACACTCGAGGAGTACAGAGCTATGCCGCACTACCTCAAGGGTAAAACATCTACACAAATCATTTGGAATTCTTCTTCATGAGAGTTTTGTCTCTTCTCTCCCATTTGCTTATTTACTCAATACTTTTTAAAATCAGTTTGGACTCACAAATATTTATTCTGTACTTTGGGTTATAATCCAACACTACTTCATTTGTTCTTTCACACAAATTGTTCCAGCCTCAACCATTGGAAGCTCCTTCAGTTGAATCTTGTATCCCTTTGGCACACTCTTATTATTGTGATTTAAAAAAGCTTTTTTGAGCACTACCTTATTTTCTGGCACTATAAAGTATTCCAGGCGCATCCTGCACTCTTCCTGCCCCAGTCATGAAATCACGCATTTCTCCAAGAATCACTGGTTCCTTTTATTGGAGAATGATCCTAGAAACTGACATCTGGGTGTCAAGGGTGCTCATTGCTCCTGGGATGTTGCCACCTCTAGACCCTCCCAGATGACAAAGCAAGGAGATACACACATGCACACTAACCTGAACACATACATTTATCTATACTTGTCTATATCATATTGATGCCTCCAACTCAAATCTACCATCACATGGATCATTCTGATCTCCTTCTCTTATTTCTCTGTAACCTCCCATCCCAACAGTAGAGAACCCTGCTCCCACCATCCACTTCAATGTTTCAATTTACTTAATTGTGCAGTTCTAATATACATGTAAAGCATTATTAAAATTATTAACCAGTGGTCCTATGGGAAACATTTTGGCCAACTAGAGTACAATGCTTATGTCTAGTTTCTTGCATATTTAGACTTACAGACTCCACTCATATTCAAATTTACTTAGGTGAGCCCCTTTCCCTCCTACTCCATTCAGAGAGATTTTTCACACTTTTTTAATATAGTGAGATTATTTTGTTATATTCTGCATTCAATCCTGGGATCTCCTTACCTCCTACATTTTGGGCATGCATCATTCTTTTTGCTTAAAGTTCTATCAATTTTGACAAATGCATATGTCATATATCTACAGCATCATACAGGATAATTTCATCACTCTAAAAATTCCCCTCTGTTTTACCTAATCAACCCTCCTCCTTTGCCTTTTCCAGATGTCGTATATTTGGAATCAGGCAGTCATGGCATGTGGCCTTTTCATACTTGCTTCTTTCACTTAGCATATGCATTTAAGATTCATCCATGTCTTTTTGTGGCTTGATAGCTCATTTATTTTTATCTCTGAAAAGATCCCCCTTTATGGTTGTAGCACAATGTATCTATTCATTCACCAATTGAAGGGTATCTCGATGGCTTCCAGTCTTTGGTGATTATGAATACAGCTGCTGTAAGCATTCAGGTCCAGCTTTCTATGGGGGCATAACTTTGCAAATGCCTGAAGGTTTGCTAGTCCAATCTGCCTTGATCCTCATCCCGACCTCCTTTTCCCCTAGTTTCCTGCAAAGTCTTCAGGGTGAGATGCAACCATCATCTCCTCAACCTCTTTACAGACAGATTTGCAGCCATTGCTTGTTCTGTCACCCCCATTCATGTAGCAGCACCACAGATGTCCTGCTGAGCCATCTCCATGCCTCCAGAAAATCTCTGGGAGTCCTGCTCAATGTGTTATATACCATAGTGAATCTCAAGCCAAATCTAACACCAAAACATCTTCACTAAACATTGGTTTGTGTTAAGAAGAATGACTTTCACCTAAACTTATACTCAGTGATTTTTGGTCACCAAATTGTAGTCAACTGCCTGAACCTATATTCTTAGTCCCTACATAATTTTCTTCCTTGTACTATTCTTTTCTTTTTCCAATATTTTCTCTGCTTATTTCTTATCGTATCATTGACTTTTTTCTCATTAATGATTTTTGTTCATGACACACTTCTAGCAAGCCCTGATTCTACAATAAATAAACCATTTTATATCACCACATTCTAAAGCAGAAAACACCCTACACATAACATTCCCAACATCCGTTCTTTGTCCATAGACGATACTGTTTTCCCTGCTCATTTTTTTCTCTATATTCTCATATTTTATTTTTATTTTTTTGAAAAAAGTTAAACTTTTTTCCACTTTCAATTGCATACAAAGTTGTTAGTGTTTAAATGAGCAAACCTGATTTCAAATTCCAGCAGTGCCTTTTATTATCTGGGTAATCTTGGGCAATGTATATAACTTATCTAAAATTCATTTTTCTCTTATGAAAAATGGAGATACTATCCATATTATAAGGTTTTATGAAAGTCAAGTTTGCATATATCTAATAAGTGCCTGGGAAAGTTACTTTTGAAAATATTAGCTCTTTTTCATTTGCCCTTATCTTATAGAATTTCATTTTCCAATATTCTTATCAAACCCTTCTCTTCTTGTCCTCTCAAGGCTGTGATTTCTAAGTAGAATGGTGGTAGGGAGTTAAGAATAACAATTTGTTAGAACTCGTAAGTAACTTGTCATGCTAAAAGGGAGATTGCTTTGTACATAAAAGCTTATTGTCCTCTTTAAAAATTGTACCATGTAGAAGGTTGATGGCACATTAATATTTAGTAGATTCAAAACTGAATCTACACATATACAATACATACTACAGGCCAATACAAGTATTAAGTACTTTAAAATATATTATTATATATGTTTTTGCAGATGGTGTCAATGACATTTGCTTGACATTTAATGAACACCTACTATATACTATTATAAATATAACTTATACTTCTACATATAGGTAGGGTCTTTCATTTACTTACCATCACAAAGTCAGTCAGTGACAGAGCCATGGCCATAGTACATGCTCAATAAATAGCTGTTAAATCAATTATTGCAAGTGCTGAGATTTTATCTAAAGACTGTCTCTCTCCATTTCCATATTCTTATACCATATCTCTGTAGGTGATATAAGTACACCTACCAAGGAGTACTTTCTAAATGTACCATTTAAAAGACAGGGCACAACAGTTTCAGGGCACAGGGCTTTCCCAAGATTTGACTTCCTGTTTTAGATGAAGGTGGATTGTTAGCAAAGAGTTAGGTCAGGATGAGGGCTCAAAATAAGGACTTTTCAAGCCTGCTGTTCTACCGCCATGCTAGAGAATTCTAATATTTCCCTGAAGATAACAAAGGCATGTGGTTTCCCTGTAATATAATTGTGACCTGGTTGTGACTCCTTTAAAACATGTAAACATGCCATGAGGATAAAGATCTCACCCTTCTACATCTACGATGCCATCAATTTTGATGTTGAAGAGAGTGAGTAATGACAACTTAAAATTAAGTAGGTAAACAAAGGGCTATGTCACTCACATATGTCACCTCTGTAGGTTAATTCCATTAGTAATCCTGATTGTTTCATATTAGCATCTACATTTAAAGGTAAGGAAATTTAGGATTAAATGGTGGAATCAGACATTGGGTCTGGTTTTATCTCAACTTTCAGGTCCATACTACTCAGAGAAACACATGGTGCTTTGAGGAAGGGGAGGAGAGGGACTTGTGCTCCCCTTTTGGAATTTTACAGAATTTAAAAGACTGTCTAGCCCCAATGACGATATATTCAGTCTTTCCCTTTTCATTAACCAATCATTATCTGAATAGACAGAGCTTTAAACACCTCAAATATACCACCAGTTGGAATTTGTCCACCTGGGGACCAGGTAATTCCCCTTGATTTGACATGTTGATATTCTCTGGACACAGAAGCTTCTACTTCAGTTCTCTGTCAAACAGATATCTGCACTGTGTCTCAGGTATATAACTCAGGTACTGTCTTTCTAGGAACTCTCAGCATAGGGTGCAAATTATACCCTTCATATATGTCTTATATAAAACACCCAACTGCATAAGACAGCTTCCACATTCCAGAGGTGAATGTGTGGGATAGTAAAGGGCATGTCTGAGCAGCGCTTCCTCCTTTAGAAGGAAAGATAGCAAAATCCTCTCCAAGAAAGGCTAGTCCCTTTACACCTACTATTTGGGACCAATTATGAGAAGAACCTCATGGGCAAGATGGTCCTTTACAAATTTCAAATCCAGTTTAGACATGTAAGCCTCAGCACAAGGAAAAAAAAAATCACTGTGAATGTATAGTTGTAAATAATTTTTGCATTTTTCTTTACTATTTTTGCAAATTTTGAAACATTCCAGGTTGCTGAGACATCAGATAGCCCCAGACACATACTCAGATTTAATCAATCACTCTTGGATAAACTCATGGACCAAATGCATCTAGATATTGTTATTTGTTCCTGTTACTTGCTTTTCAAAAAAATTTGGAATTTATGTCTTAAAGATTTCCTGATTTCCAAGCAAAACTCATTACCCAAAATCTATAAAGGAAAAGATTAATATATTTGACCATAGGGAATAATAAAATGAGAGCTAACATATGACTACTATAAGTTATATTACATCTTATGGAAAAACCCGAATGAATTTTTGGTCAACCCAATACATTACACTACAGCTTTACATATATAAACTTATTTATCCTCATCAAGTCTTATGAGTAGGTTAACTTATATACCCATTTTAAAGATGAGAAAACTGAGGCACAGATAAGTTAAATAACTTGCCTAAGATCATAATGCTAGTAAAACAGTAAAACTGTAATTCAAATCTAGATAGTCTAACAAGTAATACTATATTACCTTTTAAATATACTTATGACACAAAATAATGTAAGCAAATTCAAAAGACTGAAGAAAAAGTGGGAAATTTTAATCACAATATAACAGTAGATTAAAACACTAATTTCATTAATTTAGATTAATTTATATAAATCAATAAGAAAAAATACCCAAAATTTAAAAATGAGCAAAAGATGTAAACAGTTTACCATATACAGAACAATGGCCAATAAGCATATAAAAAGATTTTTGGCATCAGCAACAACTAAAGCAATGCAAATGAGAACAACAATAAAATAAGGATTTTTTTCTATTGGAAAAATAAAAATGAAAATGTTTAGTGATATATTTGTGTGTAGGTGGACCAGGAAGTGTGTGGGCAGACCTGGCCTCTCATAAAAGTTGATGGGGTTATAAACTGGTGCAAAATTTCCAGATGGCAATTTGACAATGCCTTTAAAAACAAAAATGCATATATAATTCGAGCCAGCAACCAGGAATACATTTTTCCAATTCACCTTACACACTTTTACCAATTTAATATATAAGAGATATTCATTGTGGTAACTTGAGTCACAGCAAAAACCTGGAAACTTGAATCAATAAGCATCTAAAACTATGGTACATAAATATGATGAAATACTATTAAGCTATTCCAAATTAGCCAATATACAAGACGTCTTACATAAATAAGATAATAAACAAAGCAGAGAGCAGTGTCTATAGTATGATTCTTTTGTGTGTGTGTTTGTAATTTCCCCCATGTTAATGAATCTAATAAGTGATTCTTAAATGAAAGGTAAGCCCTGGATCTGAGAGCACTTGACAAGGGTGCTGACCTGATGTTGATGTTCACAGGCAGAGGGAGTCTTACCCTTTGACTGTGACTGGAGTCCATTGGCCATCTAGGTTGACCATTCATTCACAGGTAGGCATCATGGCAGTGCCCTTCTCAAGTGGTCTCAGATAAAATCTAAATAAGATGATCGTCTGTGGCCAAGAGACCTGACTTCATTCAAGTCAGACTTCAGGTTCATGTCTGAGCCCTGTTTTAGCTATCTGGCCCCATTTGTCGAAGGGCAGTCTTTCTGCCTTCTTAGTTTCTTCAGCCATAGTCCTTTTAGACCCCACCTTCCTTATTTCTTGACTTGTTTATGATGGTGAGGTCGCTTTAACCTTCCTTCCAAGTTGGCCAGAGAACTGACCTTCAGGATTTCCTGTGGATGGTCATGGAGAGAGTGGGGAATTGCTAAAAGCTGTCTGGGCTACGCCCTTGGAACTCCTGTATGAATACGATAGGCTAAGCTAGAAACAAATTCAACAAGATCCCTTAGTACAATAAAGATATCCTTATTTTTTTATGTCCCTTTTCCATTGTGATTCAGTGTGGAGACAGGTTGGGGAGGGGACGAGAAGCTAGGTTCCAGAGAGTCACTCAGTCTCCTTGGCTGATGAGGTCCTACTGTGTTTTGGCTGTACCACCTGGAAGTTATGACATCCTCAAGGGCCACTGTGGGGAACAGATGCTAAAATTGCATCATTTGCAAATGTTTCATCTTGAACAAAGGTTCCTTCTACCCCAGTCAGAACCAGTCCTGGGAGCCTCCGTAAACTGCAAAGGGATGGGAACATGTGATCCTCCCATGTGCCTGGAAAGAGAAAACACTGAATGTGAGTAACTAGAAGTCATTCTCAAAGGTGGCCCATTACAACCGTTCCCACCTTTTCCTTTAGGTTAGAAATAGAGGCGTGCTTTGGGACCTGAGAGTGGGAGGGTCTTTCTCTGCATTAGGGGCCAGAAAGCCTTCCACAACAAGCCAGCTTTGGGGGAAATGTTTGCACAGCAGCTGAGAGAACTGCCTTGTATGGGGAAGTGTATGGTCTGCAGTGTCACATGGTCTGGGCTGGAACCCAGCTCTCTCGTGCTTGCAAACAGTATGACTGTGGACAAATCACAAACCTCTCTGTGCCTTAGTTTCCTTCTCTCTACAATGAGGACCATGGGATTAATTTCCTAGGATGGAAAGGATTAAACTAATATATGTAAATTGTACTAAATACTCTAGTACAGAGTAAACTTTGTATAATAATTCACAATAATATTGATTGTTATTAATTAACTAATTAATCTATTTGAAACTACTATATCAGGCACTTGTGGAATATGGTTTAGCAAAAGCACTCTGCAAAGACAGAATATCTCTTTTTTCAATGTGGTAGCTGTCCTACATCTGCAGAGAACTTTTCTTTTTTTTTTTAAATTTAATTTTATTTTTTATACAGCAGGTTCTTACTAGCTATCCATTCTATACATATTAGTGTATGTATGTCAATCCCAACCTCCCAGTTCATCCGACCAACCCTCACACTGCCACTTTCCCCCCTTGGTGTATATATGTTTGTTCTCTACATCTGTGTCTCTATTTCTGCCTTGCAAACAAGTTCATCTGAACCATTTTTCTAGATTTCACATATATGCATTAATATACAGTATTTGTTTTTCTCCTTCTGACTTACTTCACCCTGTATGACAGTTTCTAGATCCATCCACATCTCTACAAATGACCCAATTTCGTTCTTTTATTTATGGCTGAGTAATATTCCATTGTATATATGTACCACATTTTCTTTATCTGTTCATCTCTTGATGGGCATTTAGGTTGCTTCCACGACCTGGCTATTGTAAATAGTGCTGCAGTGAACATTCAGGTGCATGTATCTTTTTGAAGTATGGTTTTTGTAGGGTATATGCCCAGTAGTGAGATTGCTGGGTCATATGGTAATTCTATTTTTAGTTTCTTTAAGGAACCTCCATATTGTTCTCCATACTGGCTATATCAATTTATATTCCCACCAACAGTGCAAGAGGGTTACTTTTTCTCCACACCCTCTCCAGCATTTGTTTGATTTTCTGATGATGACCATCTGACCAGTGTGAGGTGATAACTCATTGTAGTCTTGATTTACATTTCTCAAATGATTAGAGATGTTGAGCAGCTTTTCATGTGCTTTTTGGCCATCTGTAAGTCATCTTTGAAGAAAAGTTTATTTAGGTCTTCAGCCCATTTTTTGATTGGGTTTTCTGTTTCTCTAATATTGAGCTGCATGAGCTGTTTATATATTTTGGAGTTTAACCCTTTGTCTGTGATTCATTTGCAAATATTTTCTCCCCTTCTGATGGTTGTCTTTTCATCTTGCTTGTAGTTTCCTCTGCTGTGCAAAAGCTCTTAAGTTTCATTAGGTCCCATTTGTTTATTTTTGTTTTTATTTCCATTACTCTAGGAGGTGGATCAAAAAAGATCTTGCTGTGATTTATGTCAAAGCATGCTCTTCCTATGTTTTTCTATAAGAGTTTTATAGTGTCCATACTTACATTTATGTCTTTAATCCATTTTGAGTTTTTTTTGTGTGTGTGTGGTGTTAGGGAGTGTTTTAATTTCATTCTTTTACATGTAGCTGTCCAGTTTTCCCAGTACTACTTATTAAAGAGACTGTCTTTACTCCATTTTATAGCATTGCCTCTTTTGTCATAGATTAGTTGACCATAAGTGCATGGGCTTATCTCTGGGTTTTCTACCCTGTTCCATTGATCTATTTTGCTGTTTTTGTGCCAGTACCATACTGTCTTGATTGCTGTAGCTTTGTAGTATAGTCAGAAGTCAGGGAGCCTGATTCCTCCAGCTCCATTTTTTGTTCTCAAGGTTGCTTTGGCTATTCAGGGTCTTTAGTATTCCCATACAAATTTTAAGATTTTTTTGTTCTAGTTTGTAAAAAATGCTACCAGTTATTTGACAGGGATTGCATTGAATCTGTAGATTTGTTTGAGTAGCACAGTCATTTTCACAATATTGATTTTTCCAATCCAAGAACATGGTATATCTCTCCATCTGTTTGTGTCATCTTTGATTTCTTTCATCAGTGTCTTATAGTTTTCAGAGTACAGATCTTTTACCTCCTTAGGTAGGTTTATTCCTAGGTATTTTATTCTTTTTGTTGCAGTGGTGAATGGGATTGTTTCCTTAACTTCTCTTTCTAATCCTTCATTGTTAGGGTATAGGAATGCAAGAGAGTTCTGTGCATTAATTTTGTATCCTGCAACTTTACTAAATTCATCGATTAGTTCTAGTAGTTTCTTTAGGTAGCATCTTTAGGATTCTCTATGTATATTATCATGTCATCTACAAACAGAGACAGTTTTACTTCTTCTTTTCTAGTTTGTATTCCTTATATTTCTTTTTCTTCTCTGAATGCTGGGGCTAAGACTTCCAAAACTGTGTTTAATAAGAGTGGTGAGAGTGGACATCCTTGCCTTTTTCCTGATCTTAGAGGAAATGCTTTCAGTTCATCACCATTGAGAATGATGTTGGCTCTGGGTTTGTCATATATTGCATTTACTATGTTCAGGTAGGTTCCCTCTATGCCCACATTCTGGAGAGTTTTTATCGTAAATGGTGTTGAATTTTGTCAAAAGCTTTTTCTGCATCTATAGAAATTATCTTTTGGGTTTTATTCTTCAGTTTGTTAATATGGCATATCACATTGATTGATTTGCATATATTGAAGAATCCTTGCATCCCTGGGATAAATCCAACTTGATCATGGTGTATGGTCCTTTTAATGTGTTGTTGGATTCTGTTTGCTAGTATTTTGTTGAGGACTTTTGTATCTATATTCATCAGTAATATTGGTCTGTAATTTTCTATCTCTGTCTGGGTTTGGTATCAGGGTGATGGTGGCCTTGTAGAATGAGTTGGAAAGTGTTCCTTCCTCTGCAACTATTTGGAAAAGTTTGAGAAGGATGGGTGTTTGCTCTTCTCTAAATGTTTGATAGAATTCACTTTTGAAGCCATCTGGTCCTGAACTTTTGTTTGGTGGAAGATTTTTAATCACAGTTTCAATTTCACTACTTGTGATATGTCTGTTCAGAGTTTCTATTTCTTCCTGGTTCAATCTTGGAAGGTTATACCTTTCTAAGAATTTGTCCATTTCTTACAGGTTGTCCATTTTATTGGCATAGAGCTACTTGTAGTAGACTCTTATGATGCTATGTATTCTGCCGTGTCCATTGTTACTTCTCCTTTTTCATTTCTAATTTTATTGATTTGAGTCTCTCCCAGTTTTTCTTGATGAGTCTGGCTAAAGGTTTATCTATTTTGATTTCCTTCCCAAAGAACCAGCCTTTAGTTTTATTGACCTTTGCTATTGTTTTCTTTGTTTCTATTTCATTTATTTCTGCTCTGATCTTTATGATTTTTGTCCTTCTACTAACTTTGGGTTTTGTTTGTTCTTCTTTCTCTAGTTCCTTTAGGTGTAAGGTTAGATTTTTTATTTGAGATTTTTCGTGTTTATTGAGGTAGGATTGTATTGGTATAAACTACCCTCTTAGAACAGCTTTTGCTGCATCCCAAAGGTATTAGATCATCGTGTTTCATTGTCATTTGTCTCTAGGTATTTTTTGATTTCCTCTTTGATTTCTTCAGTGAGCTCTTTGTTATTTAGTAATATATTGTTTAATCTCCATGTGTTTGTGTTTTTTATGGATTTTTTCCCTGTTATTGATTTCTAATATCATAGTGTTGTGGTCAGAAAAGATGCTTGATGTGAATTCAATTTTCTTAAATTTACCAAGGCTTGATTTGTGACCCAAGATGTGACCTATCCTGGAAAATATTCTGTGTGCACTTGAGAAGAAAGTGTAATCTGCTGTTTTCTGAAGGAGTGTCCTATAAATATCAATTAAATCTATCTGGTCTATTGTGTCATTTAAAGCTTATGTTTCCTTATTAATTTTCTGTCTGGATGATCTGTCCATTTGTGTAAGTGAGGTTTTAAAGCACCCCATTTTACTGTGTTACTGTAGATTTCCTCTACAGTATAGTCTGATCAGAATAGTCTGATAGTCTGATTCTCTAGGAATTCCTCCTCCTGTTGCTGGACCCCCAGGTTGGGAGGCCTAATGTGGGGCTCAGAAACTTCACTCCAGTGGGTGGACTTCTGTGATATAAGTGTTCTCCAGTTTGTGAGTCACCCACCCAACTGTTATGGTAGTTGATTTTATTGTGATTGCACCCCTCCTACCATCTCACTGTGGCTTTTCCTTTGTCTTTGGATGTGGGGTATATATTTTGGTGAGTTCCAGTGTCTTACTGTTGATTGTTCAGCAGTTAGTTGTGATTCCAGTGCTCTCACAAGAGGGAGAGAGTGCATGACCTCCTACTCTGCCATCTTGAACCAATCTCCCCTGCAGAGCACTTTTCTTGAATCAGTGTACCAACATGTTGACACATCCCCAGTGCACATAACAGGGGGTACTCAGGCTGCCCTGGTTACATCTGCAGTGTAAAGAGCTTCTTGGCCACATAAATGGTGACCAGGATCCACCATGGCTGGATCACCTGTTTTTCACTACTGACACCTTGTGACAGAGAGAGCAAATGCAATTGAGAAAGCTTGGCTGCGGGGTCAAAGTAGACTTCTTCCCATTATCCAGGTACACTGACCAGGGCTGTGTCCTTTGATAGGCATCCCAAGGGTGATTCTATATCACAGCAAAGACTTCCAGGAGGGAAGAAAAACATCCTTGCAAAGAGTGGTTCTGAGTCTCCAAGACATTTAGTTCTTAAATGAAAAGACTTGTCTTTATATTTCTTGACAATAAAATGGGGTACACAGATTAATTGCATTTTCAGCTTCATATAATCATTAGAATGGACAGATGCAGCATTGCTTATGTTTATTTTTACATCTTATTTAATGTTTTCTTATTTCACACTTTTTGATTGAACAAAACTGAATAACACAAATAGGTGAGAATAATTAAAAGAAACTTAATTCAACAAACTTAGTGGTGGGGCTTACCTGGTGGTGCAGTGGTTGAGAGTCCGCCTGCCGATGCACGGGACGCGGGTTCGTGCCCCAGTCCGGGAAGATCCCACATGCTGCGGAGCGGCTGGGGCTGTGAGCCATGGCCGCTGAGCCTGCGCGTCCGGAGCCTGTGCTCCACAACGGGAGAGGCCACAACAGTGAGAGGTCCCCGTACCGCAAAAAACAAAAAATAAAAACAAAAAAACACAAAGCTTGGTGGGAATATTTGTTAAAACTAAATGGTATATCGGGTGACTATAAAAAACCTCTGTTTACTCTCTGCCTTGGGCAGGCTTATTTCCTCCAGGAAGGCTGTGCTCAGCTGCAGTCTCATTTTAACATTGTATTGGCTTCTTCAATCCTTCTAGACCATGGCTTTTCTCTCAAGATGACTCTCCTGCTCTTGTGTAACCTATGTCATCAAAAGGATCTCACAATCAAACTGATTAATGAATATTTTTATCTGTGCCTCTGTGTTTCTTCTCTCATAACAACTGGACAATCTACAAGCATTTTCTTTTCTTAAGAAATAGAGGATTTTTTTTTTCTAATCTGATCTGCTTTTAGCCACTACTCAAATTTCATAAAGACATAAGTACAAAAGTTCAAATAAATTATAATTTTCCATTGCTTCTTCAAATGCCTGAGGCACCATGTCTGATTTTTACTGTCATCATTCTAATCCCCAATTTCCACTACTCTGGGATTAGAAAATCAATCATCAGGAATTAAAGGGATGATTACTGGAGCTCAGGGTAACTTTAGGCATTGTGGGGCTGAAAAGTAGATATAATATTAAGTTTTAAAATCAGCTGTTGCCTTAGAATGGTGATAGTTCCAGTGATCACTTTAATATAGCAAAATGAAAAGACAGCAGGCAAGTTACTCTTACTTTCATTCCTTTGTTTAAACTCTCCCAGGCTCTTGATCCAAATGATCCGTTAACTGTGACACATTTTTGTTGACTTTGAAGAAAAAAGAAATAGGGGTCTGATTTCTTCAAAACATTTTTTTGGAATTCAACTGATAAATATCAGCATTTAAACAATTCCTAACTATATAGATATGTTTTATAATATTTGGCCTGAGCAGTTACCTGGTCACACAACTGAAGTCTGTAGTTTGAAACTATATGTGTTTTTTTGGGGTTTTTTGGCTTTCTAAACTCTTCTTTAAAAAAAAAAAATTAAGGTATAGTTGATTTACAATATTGGGTTAATTTCTGCCACACAGCAAGGTGATTCAGTTATACATATATATATATATATATATATATATATATATATATATGTATATTTATACATTCTTTTCATCCATATCCTATGGTTTATCACAGGATATTGAATATAGTTCCCTGTGCTATACAGTAGGATCCTCCCCCTTGACAACTGCAAGTCTGTTCTCTGTTTCTGTGAGTCTGTTTCTGTTTTATAGATATATTCATTTTTGTCGTATTTTAAGAAGTGGAAGCACCTAAAAAAAGTCAGGCAGAGGTGGGATTGTTGCTGTTTTACAAAGATATTCAAGCCATTTAACAAAAAAAGGTAACTTGCAAACTATTCAGTCATAAGCGTAGCACAGTAATACACGTGTGCAAGTCAAAAGAAATATCAGGAATTCTCACAATTACCTCCTTTCTGCTCAATTTTTTTGATTTGTTGGAAAATTTTTTAGTGTGTAATTTTGATGTAGGAATGGAAAATAATTTAAATGATAATGTGTTCTGCAAAAGTGACCCTTTACCTCAGCTGTGTCCATGAAAGGTTCTTCATCCAAATAATGTTATACTCTCAACACCCACAAATGCTCTACCATTCTACTGACATATTTTCAAAGTAGATGTTGCTGGCAGTCTGATATCATCAGGTTTTTTGGTGATAACTTTAATCAGGTTAGCAAAATTCTTAGATTATTTTTCCAGCTTCAACACTCACTTTGAATCTATAATTGTATATCTGGAAAAAATGTTATAAATCTATCACAAGCCTTTCATTTCAGGTTTAAAGAAATTGGCACAGAATTTCAATGACTTACTCAAGGTCACTCAGAAACTCAAGGGCAAGTTAAGGTGCTAAAATCCAGCTACGCTGTTCCCCCCACTCCCCAGTTCTGACTAAGACCTAATATCATGGATTCTTGGTGGCCAAATCTGTGATTGTGTTCCTGTTTAAAAAATATTACCTTAATTATTTGGTAGATCGAAGTTCTGACATGTTATATAGAGCTAGTTGGAAACTGAAAGGTAAAATGTGCTTTCATTAGGGTTTTTATTATTTATTTTAAATTTGCTTTTAGTGATTACTCTCCAGGTAGGTAAAGTTCTGGGAGTTGTGGGTATAGTACTGGAAGTCTTACAAGGGAGTGATGGAGAAGGGAATGAAATTCTTTATTTGCAAATTTTATTGGGAAAGATGATAGGAGAGAAGAGAAGTTTGCAAAATTAAAAAAAATACCATGACAAAAGGGAGGGAATATATGTATATGTATGGCTGATTCACTCTGCTGTACAGTAGAAACTAACGCAACATTGTAAAGAAACTATACTCCAATAAAAATTAATTAAAAATGCAATGAAATTCAGCATTATCACAATAGTCCCCATGTCAAGTGCAAGCTCCCACTCCACCTCTGGTTAAATTTCAATTTTGTTAATGGTAACACTTTTACTGTGCAAGCATATCTCTGGTATTATAAAAGAAGTGATTACGGAAACATATTTCTTTTTACAGAAATTTCCTTAGTATCAGCTTTGAGGAATCCATATCAAACTGTCACATCTCTTTCTATTTGGTACAAAAATATGATTCATACCCCTTTAAATAAACTGTATTTTATTATAAATGGACAAGTGTTTCTATATTGCTTTTTTGAGCTATGAGAGGATCTGGAGAAGTCTTTTCTATTGAGTTTGAAATGTGTTTTCTGTAAAAGAAGGCAAAGACAACATTGTCATCTTATGGGGGGAAAACATAAACATATTTTTTATTGTATGTTATAACCCAGATATCTTAAAGAATAGAAACACGTTCATAGATGTCTGTCTGTCAATCGTCAGGAAAATACAGGATGCAGAAGGAGAGAAGATAACTTAATGCTGGCATTACCTCTGCCAAAGAAGAGGCATCACTTTCCACGTCTAATATCCATTTCTTTTATCTGAGGGTCCAATCTGGCCTCTTCTACTTCTTCCATGAAAGACTTTGCAAGAGGAAGGTGGCTGAAAGGATGAAAGTGGAATGCCTTGAGGACAAATGGGATTGTGAAGCAAATTCACATTCTGTCCTTTAGGAAAACATCAGAAATACCCACTTTCCATGATTTAAAACAGGGAGGTAGAGAGGGGAGAACAGTAATTATTGTATAAAGAATAATGCTGAGGCAAGCAAAGACATATATTCAATCCCTCTACTATATTTCATGGTAATGATACATATGTACCTACTTTCGTCTGCTGTAATATTGCTCTAGTTGGGCATATGCATCACAGCTGGCATTGTCAGGTGCCACTTTCCTTCTTCACTTGTCTTCAACACTTATCTATATTCTCCAATTCTGATATATCATTTCAAACTGAAAATGATTTCTAAGTGTAACAAGTCACTAGCAACCTTTTACTCATGGGCTGAAGTAATTGCATTTTTATATAATTAAATCACCTAGTAATTTGTTGATATCGTAAATACCAATATTTAACATACTTTGTTTATAAAGTAATTTCATTGAACAAAAATACAAATTATAATAATACAAATATATAATACAAGTTTCATAATAATGTCAATGTAAGGAATATATTTTATTAAAGTTTTGAGCAACTGTTTAAAAACAGAAAATGTGTAGTATATATTTATATATGATATAAATATAAAATAATAAATATTTTAGCACTGACTTTAATTTTATCAAAAATATTGATGTAAAAATTGAGATCTAGGCAATACTTTTCTGTATTCAAGCTAAATCTCATTTTATTGGTAGAATCAAAACCTAATAGTAGTCTTATTTTTAAGAGCTTTTCAAGAAGGATCTACAGTTTTCCACAATAACCTATTTCAGAAAGTAAGAGAATGCTAATTAATTATTTTTAGCTTTCTATACCTAGTAAATTTCTTTTATGCAAACTGAGTATTCAAAAATGCTTCTTGACTTTAACTGAATTTTTAAACTGAATTCAGTCAATAAAATTTTGTTACACTTCTGAGCTCTATTCATTTATCCATTCATTCACTATTTATTGAGCATTTACATGGTGTAAGGAATTCAGTTCAGCCTTATGGGTGTAAATATGAATAAAACACAGGATCTGTGCTCAGTTTTCTCAGATGAGTAGAAGGTTGGAAAACAAATCTGCAAAATGCAGTAGTTTGTCAAGTTTTCTAAAGGGTATTCCTGCCACCTGAAATGTTCAAGAGATGCTTTTTGAATCAAATGAGAAAATGATGTTAGGAGCCATGAAGTCTCAGGACTCCTGGCTTCCACAACCAAGATGGAACAAAGAAAATGACACATAAATGTAATAACAAGAAAATAAAATAAGTATAGTGGTACTAATCAAATGAATATGAAGTGATAATGTGGAGACTTAGAAACTCAATCTAATTGTAGATATTGGGGTATATTTTACAAGAGAACTGTCTTTTCAGCTGGGGAATAAGCAGAATGTTGTGTGTGATATAATGATGAAATTATTTCATACCTGGGACACAATTAGCAAAGGCACAGAGAAACCCAACTGAATGGCAGCTTGATTAAAGGACTGCTTTCCAATGAGATTGAAAGACCATGTTGCATGTAGGATAGACCAGGATAGAGAAGCAACCCCAGGGCTTTAAGTTGCAGACAGCTCTTGTTATAATCTCTTTCAGCTCAGGGTCACTTTCAGAGTGTGTGCAGAAGAAGCAATAGGAACAGACTGACTGGGATCTGGGATTCCTGTACTGAGTGGCCTTGAAGAATAAGGAAAAGGTATTTCCCTTTAGTTTCATATTTTCTTACTGGTTTTTCTAAATGAGCCCGTACTCCTTTCTGGCTCCATTTCACTGTGCCTTTCCTGATGCTCATCCCACTGAAGCCTCATCTCCTCTGTGCTCACCTATGGAGAGAGCCTGCCTCCTCTAGGACTGTTGTACTTGCTGTTGTCATGGATTTTGATTGACTGTCTTCTCGCTGGTCTCCCAAAGAGACCTTCCCAAGGCAACGTTCACCAATCCCTTCCTCCTCCAACATGGGTTGTTGTTATTTCTCCACAATCCTACTTTACCTCCTTTCATATGCATTTCACTCTGTGAAATTACCTAGCTTACTGGTCTGTGTACTTGTTCATTTTCTCTATGATGCAGACTCCTTGTGGGTGTGGTCTTCTCAGTCTTGTTCACCGTTGCATGACCAAGGAGTGGCACAGAGTAGTCCCTTGTTAACTTCACATCAGATGAATGAATCAATCAAAATCAGTTGGCTTTAATGGTCTCAAACCATCTTTACTTGCCAACCAGAGAATTCAGGCCAAGAGAGTCTCTCCTAGTCCAGCACACCATGCGAAAATGAAAATAGGTGAATGGTAAAGTTTTTTATAATGTTCTAACATATAGTTTTTAAAAGTAGGGTTAGACTAAAAAAGAAAGGCCAACATAGTGCTTTTATCCAAAGACAAATAGCTAACTAAAGTTGAGCTTCAAAGGAACCAGTGAGATGGTGTGTCTTAGGCAGTAGAAATTTAGGACCATGAAGAGTGCTTTGGCTCTCTCTCCTGCCCAGTGACTTTTTCTGCAGTAACTTGTTTCAGATATTGATGAAGCCCATACTTTGAGTCCCACCCATGGTACTCTGTTCTTCAACAGTCTCACCCTCTGAAATCAGGGTGGAGGAAGCCTGAACTGCCTTTGGGTTCCTTCTGTATTTTTCTTGAAGGATAGTTCACTGCCAAATAGCTCTATAGTCTTATCCAATAAATCCCAAGAAGTCCAGCTGTCTTCATTCCTTCCCACTTTCCCTGTCCCTTTTATTTCAAGCTGGCATGTCTTTGCTGCTGTGATCTCGTCTCTACTCTTTGCTTCTGTTGAAATGAATAATTGAGTTCATAATTTCTTTATCAAATGATTGTTTAGGCACACCTTTAGTGTTCTTTTCCCAACAAGACTTTTTATTTTTTACTGTTCAGATAGGCTGAGAATTTCCCAAATCTTCAAGTTCTGTTCCTCTTTTGCGAACATTTTTTTTTTCTTCATCTGTCTCCTTTGGCATTTTGCTATAAGCAGTCAGGAGGGTCAAAGCTGCTCCTTCAACACACTTTGCTTGGGAATCTCCTCCGCTAAATATCCAATAACATTGTTCACAAGTTCTGCCTTCCAAAAAACACTAGAACATTGTTCCGTAAGGTCCTCATCACTCTTAATGTCTATATTTCTAGCATGCACCCCAAAACTCTTTCAGCATCCACCCATTACCACTTCCAAAGCTGCTTCCACATATTCAGTATACAAATATACATATTCAAATGCAAAAGTATTTATTACAGCAGTGCCCCCACTTCTCTGTACCAAAATGTATCTCAGTTAGCTCTGACTGCCATAACAAAATACCATAGACAAGGTGGCTTACACAACAGAAATTTTCCTTTTCACGGTTCTGGAGACTGGGAAGTCTAAGACCAAAGTGTCAGCAAGGTCAGGTTCTGGTGAGAGCTCTCTTCCTGGGGTGTAGACAGCTGCCTTCTCACTGTCTTCTCACATGGCAGAGAGAAAGAGAGAGCAAATTTTCTGGTGTCTCTTCATGTAAGGTCACTAATTCCCCATAGATCAGGGTCCTGCCCTCATAACCTCCTCCAACCCTAATTACCTACCAAATCCCCATCTCCAAATGCCATCACATTCCAGAGTAGAGCTTCAACATATGAATTTAGTAAGAGGACACAAACAATCAGTTCAAAACACTTCTGACACTCAATGCCATTTTCTACTCTTTATCACAAAACATATTTGCCTTTTTGTGCCATTTTGTTATACTCTGAATTGGATTGTAATGATCTGGTAGCAGGGGAAGAACATTGGCATCAGAGAGTGATGCATTCAAATTCTACTTTTGCCATTCACTGGTGTAGTGTTGGGTGAATTGCTCAAATTCATCAGGGTCCTGTTCCCTCTTCTAGAAAATGGGAATACTCCCAACTACATGGCACTGTTGTTTAGATAATTTAGACATAATATATCTCATATGCACCAAATAAACAATAAATGTCATCTATTTTTAGCATTGTTAATAATTACACAGCTCATGACTGTACTATCCTCCTTTTCAGAGTAAAAATTATTTGAGATCAGATTTATATTTATATTCATCCACAAAGCTGATAGTTATCTCAGCTAACACCTAACAGTCAGGCTCAGGGAAAACTTGCATATATTAAAGGCAGAGGTAATTATGTAAGATTCTCAGAAATGGAGGGGCTTCATCTTTGCTGACATGGGTGTGTATGGATCAGGACTATAGGCTATAGGAAAAGGCTGAAATGGTCCAGAGCATGAGTAAGACTGGCTGAAGACAGGCTGTCTTTTTGAGGATAAAAGCAGATACAAATAGTGCAGTTAAGGGACATAATCTATATAACAAAATCAATCTTCATCTTCAAGGAGTGAAAAGGAGGCTGAAGTCCCTGCATCTGTGACTGGAGAGGTGGTCAAACAAGATGCGAGTGTGAAAGGAAATAGAATGATGCCAGATATCTCCCAGTTTCCTCTCCATCCAGATCATCCTTCCTCTCCTTGTTCTCTGACAAAGAAGGCATATTTGTGTAGATGGTATCAAGGTGTTCCTGTGGACTCAACCTTCAGGAACCCAGTAGGAGATCAGAGAAGGAAGGAAAATGAGATCAAGGTATTTATTCCTCTGACTTCTAACTCTTTTGATTGTTTTGGCCTGACCATGTCTATCATCACCATTTCTATAAAGGAAGGTTGATCTACCCAGCTTTCTTTCAAGGTCCCAGTAATTATTCCTTCTCTGCTGTGTATGACCTTGAGCTACTTGACTTTGTGTGTGTGTGTGTGTGTGTGTGTGTGTGTGGTTTATCCACATTCTGCCTATATCTTTGTAAATTGATCCTTTATAAATAAAACCTCTTTAATAAGTCTAATTTGACCATCTGGCTATCTTTAGCTGGGACTTTGATAGAGATGAACTGTTGAAGTTTAAGGAGGAGGCTGTGAACAGAAGCTGGGGACTGAGGTTCCATCCTCCAGGGAAGACTGGTGAGCAAGTGACTAGGCAGTTTATAAACAAAGGATCAAAGATCATACCAGTGATCATAAATTCAAAAGGAGTCACCTGGGACTTCCCTGGCCGTCCAGTGATTAAGACTTTGCCTTCCAATGCAGGGGATGTGGGTTTGATCCCTAGTCAGGGAGCTAAGATCCCACATGCCTTGTAGCCAACAAACCAAAACATAGTTTGGGTGTGTATGGATCAGGACTATAGGCTATAGGAAAAGGCTGAAATGGTCCAGAGCATGAGTAAGACTGGCTGAAGACAGGCTGTCTTTTTGAGGATAAAAACAGATACAAATAGTGCAGTTAAGGGACAGAATCTATATAACAAAATCAATAAAGAGTTAAAAAAAAAATGGAGTCGCCTATCAGATCATAGATAGAGAAGATGCACTAGCATGTATTCCCAAGAGGAACTGGAACCTAAAGCTTGCTAGGTTCAATAAGCCATAGGCTGACCCAGGAATTTAACATACATTATCTTACTCAAATTCCACAGCAGTTCTGTAGGGTGGTTTTATTCTTCTCATTCTATATTCCTGAAGGACAGAGATCAGGTGTTAATCTCCACTGCCTTTTAAGAACCTGTTACAGGGCAAAACATGGCAGAAGCTCCTTGAATACTTGTAGGTCTGAAGTGGACACAGATGACTGTGGGATTTGCCCTTCTTTCCATAAACTCATTTCTCTGGCATCTCCTGGCTGATTTGCCATCCCCATCACTGACAATTTAGTGATTTAGAGAACTTTCCTGAGTGGTGGAAGGAGTCTGGATTTGATAATGAGGAGGGATAGATTTAAGAGGCTAGATTACATGGGGTAAACTAAATAACTTTACAACCTTTAGTTTCCTCATAGGAAAATTAAAAAAAAATCACATCTACCACATCCCTGCAGAAGGATAGGTGTGAACCTAAAATAAAATCAGAGATTGGAAAGTGCTACGAAGTAGGTAAATTGGCAGTGCATCAGATATGATGAGTTTTAGCTCTACTGAAATGTATACTCTGTAGACAGCAAGATGTAGGGCAGCCCTGATGTGACTTGCCCTTGGCTTGCTGTGTGGGAGGTCCACAGACCTTCAGCACTTCTATTCTGGGTTTGTTGTAAGATAAACTAAGTGATGAAAGTGAAGTTTTTACAGAGGGCCTAACCATGCACTGCTCATCTTTGCTCAAATAACAGGAAAGACTTAGGGGCTGTGTGGGAAAAATTGACTTTGGGATCAGACAAACTCTTGCCTCAGACTTTGAAAAGCTATATGATTCTAGGCAAGTCACCTAGATCTCTGAACATGACATAAACAAAACCTGGTTAACAATGCCTTCTTCATTGAGTGGATTAAATGTGAAAAGAGACAATGTCTATTAAAGTCCTGAAACTGGCACTGTTGATAGCATTTCTGTGGTCCCCAAGAAACCTCATTTTGCTAGAATGATCCCAGATCTTTTACAAGTTTGCTTCACCAGGGAGAGTGAGAGGCAGGTGTCCACTTCCTTTCATCTCTTACTCTGAAGACATTGGTTGAAAGGGACACATACTTAAAAAAAACCTTTCCTTCAGTTCTAACAGTGCAGCAAAGGCCTTGTGCAGTTCCAACTACTGTAAGAACATTTTCCCTTCACAGTGATAAGTCCTCAGGGGGCCGATGTTTCAGATAGTAAAAGCCTCACATTGATTTGAAATGTAATAGTGGGTAACGAGAGAGAGAGAGAGTAGACACAGTGGAATGAAAGTAAATCCTCATTCTGGAATATATAGAATCTAAATAAGAACAAATGGGCAGGATGATGAAATTAAAATTGCCTTCGTTATGGACTTTTTAAGCAATGGGAAGACATAATTTCCAAAGCAATTTCCACAACATCGATAGTTATTAGAGAAATGCAAATCAAAACTACAATGAGATATCACCTCACACTGGTCAGAATGGCCATAATTAAAAAGTCTACAAATAGCGAATGATGGAGAGGGTGTGGAGAAAAGGAGCCCTCCTACACTCTTGGTGGGAATGCAAATTGGTGCAGCACTATGGAAAACAGTATGGAGTTTCCTTCTAAAACTAAAACTAGAGTTGCCATATGATCCAGCAATCCCACTCCTGGGTATATATCTGGACAAAACTGTAATTCAAAAAGATACATGTTCATAGCAGCACTCTTCACAATAGCCAAGACATGGAAACAACCAAAATGTCCATCAACAGAGGAATGGATAAAGAAGGTGTGGTAAAAGTATACAATGGAATACTACTCAGCCATAAAAAGAATGAAATAATGTCATTTGCAGTAACATGGATGGACCTAGAGATTATCACACTAAGTGAAGTAAGTCAGGTAGAGAAAGACAAATACCATATGATATCACTTATATGTGGAATCTAAAATATAGCACAAGTAAATTTATCTATGAAACAGAAACAGACTCACAGACAGAGAACAGGCTTGTGGTTGTCAAGTGGGAGAGGGGGTCGGGGAGGGATGGATTGGGAGTTTGGGGTTAGCAGATGCAAACTATTGTATATACAATGGATAAACAACAAGGTCCAACTGTATAGCACAGGGAACTGTTTTTTAATATCCTGTGATAAACTATAATGAAAAGATTTTTTTTAAATATATATATATATATATACACACACACATATGCATAACTGAATCACTTTGCTGTATAGCAGAAATTAACACAACATTGAAAATCAGCTATACTTTGATAAAATCATTTTTAAAAAAGTAATTATAATATAAATCATTAAAAAAAAGAGTTAAGATGTTTCTTAACAGACTCTCTTAGCAGACAACCATCCACATTATCCACCATCTTGCACCATTCACCCATACCTCATCTAACAGGATGACATTTAATACAAAATCAGAATAATGAAGGTCAGGAATTTGTGTAATTTATTATTGGTGCCAAGCAATATTAGTTCAGCCAGTACTTTACTAAAATATGCTTAGTGGAATTGTGTCTTTTAAAAAAGGGTTATTATTATCAAGTGTCTTTGCAAATATAAACTCCTACTGAAAGGGCTAGATTGGCCATAGATCACTTTGACCCTTATTGGAGGAAATGGAAATGTATGCTCATGAAACATGTTCTTTTGTGCTTTCCTATAGAATCCACATTTAATTTTCTTCCATTTTGAATAGAATGATTTTTTTATTTTTGTTTTTTAAAAGAAATGCAGTCTTTGACTTTTTTTTTTTTTTAATGTTCATCATCTGGAAAACAAACTTACCTATTTCATCTGGGATGAATTTAGAAGATTCACCTTCCCTGTATTTGTGTTTACTTGGTCAGTGACTTGAGCCTCAGTAATCTCCTGGGAAGGCAGCCCAAGCTATGTATATAGTAAGAGCTCCCGACATGTGAGTGAAATGGAGTAAAGGACAGTAGAACACTTGTAAAGAGGGTCAGAATTCAAGGAGAAATTATCCAGAGAAAAGAAAGAGTTTAGAATGGTAAGCAGCTGAATTCAGAAATAGGACATGAAGCTTGGATGTGTTTCTAGAAGAAAATGGTGGGATTTTATGTATTCATCTCCATCAGTTCCCCATTGTCACTCAGCTTATATAAGCACATTGGGGACAAAAGAACTGTGCACACAGGGGAGACCTAAAGCAAAACACCTCTTTCCTTCAACTTGTAATACACTGATTCTAAAGCTTCCCTCTTTTTTTAATCTTTATGTTCTTATTGAAGTATAATTGATTTATGATGTTTCAGATGTCCAGCAGTGATTCATATTCTTTTCCATTATAGGCTATTACAAAATATTGACTATATCCCTGTG
This sequence comes from Orcinus orca, assembly GCF_937001465.1. Taxonomy (NCBI): domain Eukaryota; kingdom Metazoa; phylum Chordata; class Mammalia; order Artiodactyla; family Delphinidae; genus Orcinus; species Orcinus orca. The sequence goes on along the minus strand of NC_064565.1, from coordinate 12,935,093 downwards.
CTGTGCAGTAGGTCCTTGTTTATCTATTTTATATAGAGTAGTGTGTATCTGTTAATCCCAAATTCCAAATTTATCCCTCCCCTTCTTTCCCCTTGGGTAACCAGAAGTTTGTTTTCTATGTCGGTGAGTCTGTATCTGTTTTGTAAGTTCATTTGTATCATTTTTTTTGTATTACACATATAAGAGATATCACATTATATTTATGTTTCTCTGTCTGACTTACTTTGCTTAGCTAGGGCCATCCATGTAGCTGCAAATGGCATTATATTATTCTTTTCTATGGCTGAGTAATATTCCATTGTGTGTATATGTGTGTGTATATATATATATATATATATATATATATATATACACCACAGTTTCTTATTCATTCTTCTGTCAATGGACATTAGGGTTGTTTCCATGTCTTGGCTATTGTGAATAGTGCTGCCTTGAATATAGGGGTGCATGTACCGTTTCAAATTAGAGTTTTCTCTGGATATATGCCCAGGAGTAAGATTGCTGGATCATATGGTATTTCTCTTTTTAGTTTTCTAAGGAACCTCCATATTGTTTTCTATAGTGGCTGTACCTATTTATATTTCCACCAACAGAGTAGGAGTGTTTCCCTTTTCTCCACACCCTCTCCAAAATTTATTATTTGTAGACTTTTTGATGATGGCCATTCTGGTGTGAGGTGATACCTCATTGTAGTTTTGACTTGCATTTCTCTAACAATTAACAATGTTGAGATCTTTTCATGAACCTGATGGCCATCTGGATGTCTTCTTTGGAAAAATGTCTATCTAGGTCTTCTGCCTGTTTTTTGATTGGGTTGTTTTGTTTTGTTCTTTTTATATTGAGTTGTATGAGCTATTTGTATGTTTTGGAAATTAATCCCTTATTGGTCGCATCGTTTGCTAACGCCTCTCTCTTTTAACAGATAGGTAAGACTTTACCTTTGTTGTTGAATAGTGAAAGTCAGTTCCAGAGGACCACAGTTGCCTGGGCTTTAGTCTGAGTGAGGCACAGAGCACTGAGGAGAAGGAGCTTGAGGTGGGACCAGATGGAATGTTCAGTCCCACTGAGTCTAAGCAGTCCCCCACCATCACCCGCATCTAGACACAGTCACCCCGATACTTCTGGATTGAACTAGCTAGTTGATGATTAATTCTCTATCAAGAATAGGTAAATATTTTCTATATAAGGCCCAATGGTAAGTGTTTTTGGCTTCACAGGCCATACAGCCTGTCACAATTACTAAACTCCACCATTTTAATGCAAAATCAGCCACAGATAAAACATAAACAAATGAGCAAAAGTATGTCCCAAAGAAATCTAAGTGTTACTGAAATTTGACCGTCACATAATTTTTCTACTGTGAAAAATTATTCTTCTCGTGCTATTTTGTAAATCATTTAAGAATGTAAAATCTATTCTTAGCCCCAGGGCCCTACAAAAACAGGCAGTGGACTGGATTCGAGCCACCACCTGTAATTTGCTGAAGTTCTCTGTATATCATCCACAAACAACTCATTACAAATCTTTGTAGTGACACCCCCTCCTGCCAGAAACCACCACACTGATGAGAGAGACTGCTCAACTTGTGGCTCTTTCTTTTAATTTTGTCTTTATGGTCCTATTCAGACCTGGGGGCCATGTTCCCTCAGTAGACAGTCACCTCCTAAAAAACAGGGAGGGCCATTTGATTCCTATTTGTGTACTCTGTGCTGATGCTTTGCACACACCTTAAATTATAATCAATAATGAGGAAATAGATTTATGTTTCTGAAATTTCTTTCTTAGTTTTTAAGAATGTCTTCCCACCAAGCCAAGGCCCATCTGGAAAGATACTTCAGACCTTAATTCCTCCTGCAATCATCACTTGCATGGCACAATCAGATGAAGGAAACCAGTGTTTGGTTTCCAGCTGCTGCCCCAAGTGTTCTCCCCAAATTCAACATGTACCTTTCAAACTCTTCTATTTATATTTTACAATACAGGGCCTGCTCATTCGCAGTTCTTTGGCTTTGCTGATACAATTTTTCTTGCCTAAAATGCATCCTCATTTATTGAACTTCCTCCACAAATTCCCACCAAGCTATCAGGAATAGTCCCCTTTGCTGTAATCTCTATAGACTCCCTGATTTCTAACTCAACATGTTATCCAAGCATCTGGCACAAGGCTTGTCATAAGAAGATGTTCAAGGAATATTTGTTGAATAAAGTATTGAATTAAAGAAATGATTGTTGGGCTTCCCTGGTGGCGCAGTGGTTGAGAGTCCGCCTGCTGATGCAGGGGACGCGGGTTCGTGCCCCGGTCTGGGAGGATCCCACGTGCCGCGGAGCGGCTGGGCCCGTGAGCCATGGCCGCTGAGCCTGCGCATCCGGAGCCTGTGTTCCGCAACGGGAGAGGCCACAGCAGTGAGAGTCCCGCGTACCACCAAAAAAAAAAAAAAAAAAAAAAGGATTGTTTCTTATACTTGTCTGTATCGCTAGCATATAACATAGCATCCTGACCATAATAATTACTAAGTAAGGATGATTAAATTTAATATTTGATTTAAAAGTAAGGATGGACCTCAAACCTGGTTAAGGAAAAGCAAAGGAGAACCAATTAAAATATGTCTTAAGGCATAGTGAGCTAATATTTTTAAGTGATAATTTAACATACTTACAAATGTCCCAAACCACTTCATCAAGCATGGATGATGTGTCAATTTTCAAGTTTATTTGGAGGCTTAAAGTCTGTTTAGCTCTAAAAACAGATTATATGATAGTGCAAATCTATGAACTACAGCTCCACCATACAGAGTAATATGTTACCCAAAGAACTGGGCTCCATTGACTGATAAAGGGTCAACTGATAACTTAGAAATGAAGAAGACAGTGATGACCAGATTTTCATTTTCAGATTTTCACTCAATTGAGCAACTAAAATATTAACACTCAAAACTTCCCAGTATATTTGTATCTACTTGAAGGCTTTTGTTTGCAATTAATGGAATGCAAAGTTAACAAATTTTTAAAGCCTGAGGACGTTTATTGTTTAAGTAACAAGAAATTTAAAGTTTGGTGGTCTCATGGCTGATTTAGTAGCTCACTGATGTATCATTTGGAGTTGCTGGGATTTTGTTGATCATTTCATCCTGATCACTAGTTACAATTAATGGAGTCCTAAGTAATAAGGAAGGGATAGGGCCAAAACTTTTTCTTAACTATGGTGTTTTCATCTGGAAAGGGAAGTAAATACCCAGTAGACCAATCATAACTCATCCTTTGAAGATTGGGGGAGGGAATAGGATGCTGTTAATAATGAAGAAGGTGGGAACTGGCTCTTCTTTAGGCAATTAAAAGTGTCAAAAATTAAGAAAGAAGGGCTTCCCTGGTGGCGCAGTGGTTGAGAGTCCGCCTGCCGATGCAGGGGACACGGGTTCGTGCCCCGGTCCGGGAAGATCCCACATGCTGCGAAGCGGCTGGGCCCGTGAGCCATGGCCGCTGAGCCTGCGCGTCCGGAGTATGTGCTCCGCAACGGGAGAGGCCACAACAGTGAGAGGCCTGCGTACCGAAAAACAAACAAACAAACAAACAAAACCTTTAAGACTGTGTGTGTGTGCGTGTGCACATGTGTGTGTGTGTGCGTATGTGTTGGGGAGGTGGTGCATCACTGGAAGGGAAACATCCAAACTGTATCTGGCATCTCATTGGAATAGCAAGGAAGCTCCTGATAGAGAGTGTTCCTGGGGAAAACTCATTTATTACATATAAAAATGTTGCCTTGAATTTAAGCAATCTCTTTCTTTCAGCTAAGAAGTTTTCAAAGAGTATGTGAAGATGATGCCAGATCACTAAGCCTCTTCCAGTCATCCTCACAGAGAACCTCAGTTCTTACTTCACCTCAATTATTCCTCATCCTTTGACACCTAGCCACACTCCCAAATGGGGACCTTATCTTGTCAATTTTTCTTCCCTAATTTCCTCTCTCCCAGGAGAAGCTGATGGATAAAGGGTCCTCTCTCCCTGATCATTGTGACCACCTTGTTTCACTCTGCAGTCCCCTCTCACAGTGGAGCAGACGTGAGGTGTCTGGGATGGCTGCCTATTCCTGATACTGACCAGGGTTCTTGGTCTCCTTACAATAGAAATTGACTAGAGGCCAGACAAGAAATTCAGGCAAGGCTTTATTGGGGTCTCTGTGGCCACAGGAGGGAGTGAGAACAACTAACAGGTTCCCTTGCTCACTCCCCTAGGTGGGTTCCTTATATGGGCTGAGGGTAGGGGTGGGTCCAGGGGCTGGGCCAGAGAGGTGGCTAAGGTGCTCTGCCCACCCCTTTGTGGTGCTGAATGCAGGGGGCATGCGCAGTGCCCTGCTTTTGCTCCCAACCCACTGCTTTTGCTCCGGGCTCTTCAGAAGTGGCAGTTGTTTTTTTTTTTAGTCTTTTTGTAGCTTTTTGTCCAGAATTTGCCCCAACTGCACATGCACACAGTTATTTTCAGTCCCATATAATTTCTTTGTATTTTGTTGCTTGAGGAGATGTTTGTCCAGATGCAAGCACTGCAGCAAAGGGTCCCAGGTCCCAGCCTGTCTCAGTCCCACGATGAAAGCTCTTCCGTGGCTGGCTTAGTGTGTTGTGAATTCTCAGCTCAGAAAAAGCACTCGGTGCCTCTACCCGAAGCTTTCCTTCCAGACATCTCTCCCCTGACCCTTCTTCCCATGTTCTGAGCTCTCTGGCTGTCCCAATAACAGATATCATCATCTGTCATCTGTCTAGAATGCCCATTTCTTCCTTTCTTCTCTTCTCTGAGAAGCACCTGTACTGTCTCCTGCCCCAACAGAGAAATACATCAGATATTCCTTCCTTTATAAAGCCTTTCTGATAGTATTTTGTCCTCCCAACCATACTGCTCTTTGGTCACTCATGGTTTTTCCTATAAAACATGACACTGTAATGCACTGACATACTTATAGGTGTGTTTCCTTCATCAGACCAGGAGTCCTTGAATGGATGGACTCTGTGTTAGTTCTTTTTGCACCCTCAGGATCTAGCATATTAAATACATGTACTTTAAAATGAATAAACAAAGAAAACAACAGTTAGGTAATATTTTGCATAAACTAACAGTCGAATGAATGAATGGGCAAGTGGGTGAGAAAATGCATAAATACAAGAATAAAGGGATGAGCCTATTATGACATTTTTCATTTGTTTTCCATATCTGTATGTTCCTGACCAAATGTAACTATTGCATATGTTTGACTTTATGCAACCGTGAGTGTGGGAGCTGATCAAACATATACGGTTGGGTATGCAGAGCTCTAGACTATAAATTGGACCAGAATTGTCCCAATTTGGGAAAAAGGGGCCAACATTTTACATCCCAGGGTTACTCCCTGGCTGAGGTTCCATCCATGGGTGGGGTCAAGTGGTGAGAAAGGGACAGCTGTGAATAATTATCAGAACAACAGTCACATCGACTAGGAGGTAGGGACACCTTTGGTAAAACTTTTCAATAATACATGAATCTTTAACCATTTAATGGGACAATGAGACACATTTACTGAGATATGTGGGTTTTTCCATCCCGAGAGTTAAGTAGAACAGTCCGCAGCCTGGGAGGCACTAGACATCTCCCACTTCAGCAGGTTTTCCATGAATTTGATCACAGTATACAAATATATCCCTTTCTGCGTCTCCTCGTTTTTTAATAGGTTGGCAGTTTTGAAGCAGATTTTTCTATTCACTCAGCCTTAATTAAATCTGCAAATATAAAAGTGGGGTATTTCTAAAGGTTGTATGATTCCATTTAAATACCATAGCTTAATGCTCCTTTTGGTTTATGGAATAATGAAAGTCTAGAGATAAAATGTAGAAAGCTTTAATAGATCTGAGATATATCAACAATGAAAGTTGGAAATCTCATGGTTCACTCAATCCAAAATTCTATCTTTTACATTTTTAAAGAAAAATTTCTGTAGAATGTGAGAGCGGGAGGGAGGGGTGACATAACTGTCCCTCTGTCATCATATGAAAATGTTAAAGTTATCGATACATGCACTCAAAGCATTAACAGTTAATTTTAACAAGCAATTATTAAGCTTTTCTTTGTACCTACTACTTATTCATATATTCAGCCTACCTTTTATGGTATTAAAGGGAAAGAAATAAATATTTTTAAGTACCTACTAAATGTCAGATGTAATCACGGGCAGCTTTGCATGAGACACTTCACCTAATCAGCACAACAGCTCAGTGTGCTCTAATCTTGCAGAAAGCACACAGAGGCTCAGACAGGGAAATGCCACACATCTGGGCAGTGCCAGAATTCCGAAGGGAATTCCAAAAGGATTCCTCTCTAGGGCCAAGGACCATGTTCTTTGTTCATCTGCCTTACCATTTCATATTTCAATGTGTCCTAAACTATTCTTTCAAATTTAAATGGAGCTCTCCTACTGCTAGAATTCTACAAGTGAAACGTCCTTTTTCCTTAAAATCAGATTGTTTAGAAATAAATAAAAAGAATGAACTGAAACTGAACTTCCGCTTTTGTTTAAAGGAAGACAAAAAAATAAAGCCTGCAAGTACCAATTCTATTTTCGCTTTCAATGGGTGGGATCAGAACACTTTCCTTGAAAACAAAAGCCAGAAATGATATTCCATTAGTTTCATCTATGAGGTTTTGTATCTTCCTGAAGCTTCAGCTCTGAAATGGCCAGTTTCTTCCTATGTGGCTGCTGAATTTCTATGTGGATTTCTTCCCAGTTCAACATTGGTCATCATCCTCCTAGCAGACATTCCCAGGGTGAGTGGCTCTTGTCTACTTGCGTGAGGTCTTGGACATGTCTCTGTGAACTTAATGGATCACATATACTCCTACAGTCAATGGCTGAGCAACTTAATTTCATTTCAAATTGTCACTCCAAGAGGTTCTTCTAATGACTGAAATGTGTGAGGACAGCTTATTTGTTCTTTTTGCCTTTTCGCTTTTTAATTAGGATATTAAAGGGACAGAATCATATCAGCCATTTGTATGCTCATTGTAATAAAGCTAGCAGCAATCGAGTCAATTTTAAAATGACCAATTAGGGAAATACAATCCCTAATTCATAAGTTCAAGGTAATTTAAGTAGGAACAGCCAGCTTGCATAATAAAGATAGTCTAACAGTTACTTATCTTCACATGTTTTATTTAGCAATTCTTATAGATACTGTTGTGCATGCTTTATGAATCTTAACTCATTTAATACCTCTGACAGTCTCATTACTATAGCACGTCTAAATTATCACCTATTTTACAGGTGAAGAAACTGAGTGACAGAGAGTTGAGTGACTTGCCTAAGTCACACAGTTGTAAGGGATGGATCAGAGATTTAAAACCAGGCAAACTGCCTGACCTCCTGCATTTGTTCTGCTCTGTCCTCATCAGTGAACTAAGGTGTTTGTTTCATCCTTCACAACACCTTTATTTCCTCCTTTTGCATCGTAGTGCTAGTAGAGGTGAACTACATTAGCAAGAGAGAGAAAACAAAGACTTACTTATGTACAGTTGGCCTACACTGCAGAGGATGTGGTCTCCAGATGAAATTCTACCTAAAGATATGATGATGCCAGACATAGGGGAGAGCGATGGCCAAGGAACATAGGAGGAAAGTTAAAGGAGAAGATGCCATTTCGAGTATCCGTATGGGGCCTGACATGGGAACTGAAAGGCCATGAGTGCTAGCAATAAAAAAATTTCCATCATGGCCCAGACCCCTTACCTGCCAAGGAATAAGCTTGGATTCTTACTACTAAAGGAAGGAGTCATTACACCTTTCCAGTCATTTCAGAGCATAGCAAGCAGTGTTACATGAGGGACTTTGATATTTTTTCACCAAATGACCTTATAAGGTAGAATTATTTTTCATATCTGTTTTGCAGATGGGTTCACTGAGCTTTAGAGATAGAATGCTGTTGCTTAAAGGTTCACAGCCTATAAGATAAGACTGAAATCCTCATTTAAATGTAGGACTTCTATTTTTGGAGAGCTCTCCTCTTAGGCTGTTTTGAAAATAACAAACCCACCCTAAAAGCACAATTGTGTAAGGAGAGGATGATTTTCCATATAAAGTCCAGTGATAGATTACCTTTGGTTACCTTTCACGGCTTCTTCTTTCATTTCTATAATTATAAAAGTAAAGGCGGGCTTCCCTGGTGGCGCAGTGGTTGAGAGTCTGCTTGCCGATGCAGGGGACACGGGTTCGTGCCCCGGTCCGGGGAGATCCCACATGCCGTGGAGCAGCTGGACCCGTGAGCCATGGCCACTGAGCCTGCGTGTCTGGAGCCTGTGCTCCGCAACGGGAGAGGCCACAACAGTGAGAGGCCCGCGTACCGAAAAAAAAAAAAAAAAAGTAAAGACGTTACGTTTGAAGTTGATTCTTAGCCAGTTACAACCATTCTGTGCCTTTATTCAGTTCTGAATTACCCTAAAGGAAGAGTGGGTCGAAGAATAGTTTCCCCTAAAGCCTTGGAATTCAGTCAGAAGCATATTTTTCAGCAAACCTGTTGTTTGATAAAATACTCCCCTATTTTCATGTATTTTCCCCTTGACATTCCTTTGTGTCCCAAAGTTAGACTATAAACATGGCATCTACTTTTGAGACCTTGGTTCTCGATTATATCTATGCTACTAAAAAAGGAAAGAAAACTCATTATGAAGCTTCACTTATAATTCTGACAATGAAAATTATGAGAAGTGTTGCAACCAATTTCAGCTAAGCATTTTATTTTTATCAACTTGAATGTGTAATTAATTATGGCACCTGAGTTATACAAAAGTTGTGACTTTCATGGTTTTGTCAGGTTTTGTAAGCAGAGACTACTCAGATCTGAGTATTACAATATCACCTACCATTTAGAGATTGACATGCAATTTGGTCAAAACTTTCCAATTGTGATCCATAATGAAAGGAATAAGAGGTAACTAAATGGCAGATAAGATGGTTTATTTATTTGTCTTTCAGAGCTTATACGAATCTTTTCTGGGTCGATAGGTATTTAAAAATATTAGTCCAGATAAACATATTGCCAATCCTGCCTTTCATTTTAAATGAATCCCATTTCTTTTTTTTTTTTTTTTTTTTTTTTTTGAATCTCATTTCTTTTGTTTGCATTTAAATTCACTTTAAGGAGTCACAAATAAAAGATATTATATCATAAGAATCATAAAATGCAGGTGTTGGGATGAAAGAGCATCTTAGCAGCTGCATTTTATGGGGACATAAAGGAGATATATAATACAGTTAAAAGAAATTTGCTTTGCCTTTGTTTTCTCTGAGAAAGAATTCAAAAGTATTTGGTCCCCCTAGAAATAAACATGTAAACTAGAAATGTGTTCAAAAATAAAATGGGGGAAAAGAAGAAAAGATAAGGAAAGCATTGCTTGAGGGTAGGAATACCCATGTATGCATGTCATATGTAAGATACTTTAATAAATGACATTATAAATATAAAACATGCAGATAATTAAGAATGTGCATAGTATCACTGCCACTTTTACTTTCTAGTTTATTTGTGTTTCTAAGAAATCAAGGTGGGCTACGTATCTAAAAGTAATCACCACACCTAGAACTTGTGCCTTGCTTTTGTACACCTGAGTTACAGGTGTACTTGTAAAGCCCTGCCAGAGGAAATGACAGACTAGTCCTGGGTCAGATTTGTCATCCTTTAAGACCTAAACAAATGCAAATTTGTAGATCAAACGCAGTCACAATCAACCCAAGTCTGTTACTGGAAGCCAGGGCATTAAAGTAATGTTAAGAGAATGTCTCCAACAAAGCAAAATCAGAGAGAGGGGAAGATCTATCTGTCCTTGAAGGGGCTTGATGCACAGAGTTGGTTTCCAGGACCAAGTAAATACCTGCGAGTTTTTTAAGTGGATACTTCTTTCCTGGTTTGTATTTACTTGTACTTTGATTTCAAATGATTCCACACGCTGACTCAACCTTTTCCTAAGACAGTACAGGTAGAAATGAGCAGACATTCTGAACTTCCTTTAGCTCCTAGGAGTAGTGCCTTTGTACACAGCCTAACCCTAACCCTCACCCCAACCCTGCTGAAAGCCTCCAAGTTTTCTGCTAAAAAGTTATTGTCAGAACTCATCTCTCAGTTCACTCATCAACTGAGCACTTCCAAATTTGATGCTTAAAAATGTTCAACCAAAAATTTTTCTGCTAGACTATTGCTTTTCTTAGGCAAAACAGAATTCTTTTGCTAACAGGACAGATTCGAGAACAAAATTGCAAAGCTACTGCATTTGGTCAGTAAGAGTTTTTCTGCAAAGATGTGTTCATTGGGGGCCCTCAGATGCACCACATACCATGGACAACAAACTGTCAAGGATCAAAATGCCACAGTAGGGCTATGGGGCAGAGGGGTGGTAATGGCTGGACTAGATACTTTCTTTGTAGATGTGAGAAAAGCAATGGAATAATATCAGCTTGTTGAACTTACTTTCTGGAGCAGAGGACCATTTGAAGGAAAGTGACATTACAGCGTGTAAGATGACTGTCTCTAAAAACCAATGGGAAGAAAATGGGGAGGGAAACACCCAAAGGAATGAGAGCAATTGCACAACTTTGTGGTTTGTTTATGTTATCTTCTCTAATACTCATAGCCATCCTGCGAGGTAGAGCTGTTATCGCCACTTACAAATGACCAACCTGAGGTTCAGTAATATATATTTTAATTTCAGCTGAGCCACTCTTTCCACATTGCTCTTTAGTTGTGATTATACATCCAAGACCTTGCAGGAGAGGGGAGAATGGTTCATTCTTATGTAGCTTATTGTCACATCACTCAGGGACACCCTCAAAATTCTAATTTTTAGTTCTTGCTGATGTTCATATTTGGGTCACAATTGGCCTCAGATGATTTCTGATGTGTGTTCACAAAACAAAAATAAAATAAAGACAATCACAGGATAGTTACTGACTGAACATTTCCCATCCATAGAATTATGGTAAATTTTAATGTAAAGATCTAAAATGTGTTTTTGAACAGACTTGTGGTTGCCAAGGGAGAGAGGGTTGGAGGAGGGATGCAGTGTGAATTTGAGATTAGCCGAAGCAAACTACTATATGTAGAATGGATAAACAACAAGGTCCTACTGTATAGCACAGGGAACTCTATTCAATATCCTGAGATAAACCGTATGGAAAAGAATATGAAAAAGTATGTATACATATGTATAACTGAATCACTTTGCTGTACAGTAGAAATTAACACAACATTATGAATTAACCATACTTCAATAAAATAAATAAAATCTGTTCTTTAAATAGTTCCAATTATGTGACTCAATGTTCAGAATGGATGAAAAAAATAATAATAAGTGTTCTCTGGAGCCCTGAAAATTTAATTGGAAGTCTGACATATTTTTTATATTTTTGTCATAGCATTCTAAATATCCCCTTCAAATTTAGCTAGAATCTATAAATCCATTTTTATTTCATGAGGTAACAAATGAATAGACATTAATGTAGAAACATATTTTTAGTTCTATGCTTTGGCATCAAACCTCACTAAGACCATAAAAGTTGGCCAGATTATTTACCATAAAATAAGGTGAGACCTTTTATTTTGATCCCAAGGAAGAGGAGAGAGATGAGAGGAAATTTTAAAGTGGAGTAAAGCTAGAGGAAAAGGCGAGGTGAAGAGGAGGCAGACAATTCCATGGCGGGAATGAAGAGGCTTTTTAAGCTGGATGTGGGCAAATCCTCCACTTGAAGCTGCTTGTCTTGCTTTCTGGTTACTGGCTCCATCTTGTGATAAGTTTGAATTGATATTAATGAAGGGACTGAGCTGTTTGGGTGAATGCAGCATGAGATGTGGAGATGGTCCCAATACTGAACTGCAGCCTGAAGCTGGCATGGACAGTTAATGAAGATACCCAGATTTGCTAACGAGTAAGGAAGGTCCTGAGCTTCTGAGAGAATATTTAATTAATGTCTCTCTAGGCCCCTTTTTAGCTCAGGGGCTAGAAGACCCCCATTGACATCTTGATTACATACATATTACATGCAAGTACACATACACACATATACACGTATTATGTGTTTATTAAAGCTATGTCTTTTACATGCCTTATTTAGTCCTTGTAATAATTTTTGAAGTAAATTTTGTTCCTATCCTCTTTCTTACACATGAAAAAACAGGGAATAGAAAAGTTAGATACAGCCTTGAAAATACATATATTTAGAAAGTAATAGACTCAAATGCAGATGTGTCTGATTCCAAAGCCCATCATTCCAAAATGCCATGATATTTACACTATTTTTTTCTGATTTAAATAAATTAATAACAATAATCATAGCAAACACTTTTTATGCTTTTATACACTTACTCTGTACCAGTACTCTTTTAAGAACATTTGTTAACTCATTAAGTCTCAATAATCATGATATATTACTAATATCCTCCTTTTTTACAATATGCACAGAGATTCAGAACCAGCTGAAGGTCACAATATTAAGCAGAGGGGGATGCAGGATGTCAGCACAGAAAGTGGCTCTGGAGGCTGTGTCCTTTATTCCTTTGCTTCAAAGCATCTCCTGCATGTAATAGAAACCACCTGAAAGTTGTGTATCATGTAAAAATATCTGTTACTTAAATATTAGATGGCCATCTCAGACTTCAGGCCAGAGTCTAACACCATAAGTAGTGCTCTTTCTACTAAATTAGTGGTTCTCAGACTTTTGATTTCAAGAGTTCATAAAATAAGATTTAAATAATACCATCTGATAATACTGTATGCCTAGCAGTAAGTTGCTAAGAGTGTATATATTAAAAGATCTCATCACAGAAAAAAATGTGTGACTATGGTGAGAGATGTTAACTAGATTTAGTGTGGTGATCATTTTACAATACATACAAACATTAAAGCACTGCGTGGTATACCTGAAACTAATGTAATGATTATGTCAATTATATATCATTTTAATGTGAGTCTACTGCTAAATGTCAATTTTAGAGGTCACTTCCAACAGCCTATCCGGTTAGCAAGAGAGAGATTAATATTTTCACAAAACTTCATGCTTCAAATTCTTAGCTATTCAAATTATGAAGCTTTTAAATTCTATTTAGTCCAATTAATTCAAAGTTAATACCTTAAAAGTAGCTAAGAGACCCCTGACATAGTAGGAATAAATTTTAATATTGTTCGTATCAATAACAGTCCTTTAATACTACTAGTCTCTTCAAAAGGAAGTGTAAGAGTCAATAATTTTTAAATCCATATTTTCCTCCCAAAGCACAGTTCTTGCAGTATAAATGGCTAAAAGACAAATACGAACGTAATAGAAGCTTGAAAAATCTTCCTTATCAATTTTTTGATCAAATTTAAATACAGAATTTAAAATAAACTCTAAAAATAAATTTATAAGAAAAAGAGCAATAGGACACAATTTATAAATATCTCTCCCATCCTCTAGTTGGAATATTCAAACACTTCAAGCAAGAGTCCATAACCAAATTAAAGTACTATAGAGTAAATGTAACAAACACAAAAGGAAGTCTCTCTTTACTGCAGCCTTCTGGCAACACTAAAGCAGAAACACTTCATCTCAGAATTTGAAAATCTAAACCTTCCACAGCCTACATGGTATTTTGATACATAGCTTAATGTTGGGAGGACTTCTGGATCCTAAATTCAGTCAGTCAATCAAGACACCATCTCCCCTGATCACTGTGTAAAAGAAGACCACATGAACACCAAAATATACAAAAAGGCATCCTGTTTTTTCTATTTTCCTCATTTTGTCATTTTTCTTTATCATCATCAACAAGCCTTCTTTATAAGAGAGTCGCTTAACTACTGTCTGCTGATTGGAAGACTCGGTGACAGATGATCCTGTGGCGTATTAAGAAACAGCATCCTGGCCTCTGAGACCAAGAGGAGAAGGGAGTCACACGTGAAAAGTAAGCTAGTGCCATGGTGATGGGGACAGGGTCCCCTTGTAGGAAGCCAAGCTCTGCCTCTCCGCCCAGGCCACAGGCCCTGGGAAGAGGCCCTGAACCCTCAAGAACAGATGTTTAAATTATGTCCTGATCGTTAGTTTAATAACCCTCCCTTTCATGTGCCTTAAAGCAAAATGCAGTTTAAAACCCCAGTGGTAAGCAAACATCATCCGACTTCACTGCGGATCATTTTCTGGAGAGAACAAATGGCACATTTGGTCATCTGTCTCTTTTGCACGTGTCCAAAATGAGGTCTTGGAAGGCAACCCAGATATTGGTTCCTCTTTAGAGAAGATTAATTCGTTACTCTGTGGGTTTGATTATTAGACTGATGCTGCAAATACTGGTTTCTTAATTAATTTTTAAAAAGAGTATTTCAGCTCAGCTTTAGAGTTGAGAAAATTCATCTCACTAAATGTCACATGAGAATGGGAAGAAAGAGGCTTAATTTTTAGATCTCAGTGCCATAATTAATTTCCCCAAATATAGATTTCTTACCAAAAAAAAAAGTTACATGGAATTTTGTTCTTTAGATATACGTTTTTCAGAAATACTAAAGAATTAAAAGGAAGTGTGAATATAAACATTTTTCATTAAACTGCAGAAATAACCACCTATAAGTATTTAATTTGTGATTTTATGATTAATAATATTGCTACACTCTTCATTTTTTTGTTTATACATGTAAAGAGTTTACTCAAAAGTCCTTACCAGAGATTTCCATAAACACTATTCTCTCAAAAGCACATTCCATACTAATTGTCTGCCTTATTCTTAACATAGGGACAGACTCCATTCCCTTTTTTTTCTGAGCCCCCTTTATCTGATCCTTCGGATTTTCCCACAGATCACCAATATTTTGTACGCTGTGCTGATGATGTTATACAGTTCACCACTTTTGAAAATAAAAATCCCTTTTGATTGTGGTCACAACTGAAAGAAATTATTTTATTAACAAACCTCATGACAGCAGATCCTTAGAAATGCCAGACTCAACTCTTGTCAAATATCTGATGGGAATTTACATGTAGTCATAGAACACTCTTAAAAAATCCTGCAGCCTCTTCAACCATCTTTTTCTCATTTTGAGCTTTAATACAGAATTAAATGACAACTAGAGACTTCGATTCAATGTCAATTACCCTTATAAAAAACTGTGTCTCCTTTTACTTAGTTATTATCTGTTCATCAAAATACTCTTCCACACATCCATACATATATCCATCTATTCATGATAATAATACTTGGTCTTCAAACATAGGAGAATCATGGTAAAAATGGAGAAGCCCAACTTTATTATCATAAAAAATAAATCTTTATTTTATAACTAGAGCAGAAATTTGAATTAAAATTCTCCATTTTAAGTGGAAGCGATGTTACCAGTGTCAGTTAGACTTACGTTCAAGCAAACAGGTGAAGGAATTATTCAGAGAAGAGGTTGAAGAAACAAGGGGAATTGCTCATTGACCTGAGTTCTAGAAACACAGGAGAAGAATTTGCAGGAATTGGGAGTGAGAGAGTCGGGGCTGGTACTTAGAAACGTACATTTCTGTACCAATGATGAACACACATGGATATGTGTTGTCAGAGATAATGGAAATAAATGATATGTGAGGATTAGTATCTTGATTATGTATTGGGAGGTAGGGAAGCAGTTGTGTGTGGAAGATCAGTTCTAAGTTTAACTCCTACTAGGTTATGTTTCTGGAGATGAGAGGTGGGGAGCTAGAGGCCCACCAAACGGATGGAGAGTTCTGTCCCTTCAAGCGTGCTGGTGGTGGTGTCGGGGCAATAAAATAGCATACCTATCTCAGGAAAACAAGTGTCTCAAAAATAATACCAGGATGAAAAGTTTGCACAGGAGCATGTTCTGATCTTTGAAAGAATCCTGCTTAATTTCTGACGTGCATGGAAGATTAAAAAAAGGACTTGGGCTTCCCTGGTGGCGCAGTGGTTGAGAGTCCACCTGCCAATGCAGAGGACACGGGTTCGTGCCCCGGTCCGGGAAGATCCCACATGCTGTGGAGCGTCTGGGCCTGTGAGCCATGGCCGCTGAGCCTGCGCGTCCGGAGCCTGTGCTCCGCAACGGGAGAGGCCACAACAGTGAGAGGCCCCCACGTACTGCAAAAAAAAAAAAAAAAAAAGGACTCAGCCTGTTTTCTTACTTTAGTTCAGAGGATGAAGGTCTCAGGCAGTGCCCTTCAGCAAATCGTGGTTGTGAGGCATTCAGAAAGCATGCAACACTCTCAAAATGGCTTTTCCCCACATTTGGTTCTCAGTGAACTAAAATTAAAAAAAAAAAATCGGAAATCTTATCAAGATTCCATCAGCTCATTAATATTCTTTTAATCTTCCATGTTCAGCAGTTTAATTTAGTTGATGTTTCTAATTTACATAGACAACATTCTTAATCGATTTAATCCCAGATTCTGTCTTTCTAGCAAGACTATTACTATTTATTGATTTTCATTAATATATGCAGACCTTGAATTTCAGCTTTGAAAGCCAGAAGTTCTCCTTTTGGGTGGTCTTTCCTTTTGAGCCAGCTTATGAGTTTTCTCTCTGTGCCTACTTATGGCAGCCTAAACTGAATTTATTCATTTATTCATTCATTTATTCAAAATATGTATTGAGAACTTATTATGTCCTAAGCAGTATACTGGGTTTTTTTGTTGGGAAAAAAATGATAGTAAACTATAATAGCAAGGGTGGAGTAGTGAGGAAACATATCTCTTACGAAATGACATTTAGGTTGAGCCCTGAAGAATGAAAGCAATCTTTTATAGGAAGAGTAGAATGCAGGCATTTCCAAGAGGAGGGACGCATACATGTAAAATTCCTTTCCTGTATGGAGATGGGGACCACAGGGGGAATGGGATGGAAAGTATTAGAGGGGTTGGCAGAGATCTGTATATGTGGAACTTTAGAGGCTCTGATGAGAAGAGTGGATATTATTCAATATGTGAAGAAAACAAATGGAAACATTGTAGACAGGAAAATAACATGATTCTATGTGACAAGAAATGCTTAGAATGACAGTTCTCCTGTCAAACAGTTATCACCATGTGCCTTAGAGTCAGAATAATCTAGTTAGAAACCCCACTATAAATACCTACCTGTCACACAATATATTTAAATTATTTGTTTTTAGATGTTATCTGTAGAGGGGAATGATGATAATTTTTGGCATTGCTTAAATGATTGAGGACATTGTAAAGAGCATAGCCTGATGCTGGCACAAAGTAGACACTTAATTTGTGAATTTTCTTTAATTTTCTAAATAATTCATAATTTATGTTAGCTAATTCTAGCTTTGTAGGGATGTAATGTAAATAATGATTGCAGGACATTTTATTTCATTTAGAGCGGTGAGCAAAACAAATTTATACAGTCCTTTAACCACTACCACAATAAAAAAATAAAACAGCTCTATCACACAAAAGAAACTATTTCTTGTCCCTTTTTAATCAATTCCTTTCCTCCACCAGAGGAGAGGTCCCTGACAATCTGATTTTTATCTCTACTGGTTTGTCTTTTCTATTAAAATGTTGTTTAAATAAAATCTTGTAATAAACTGTCTTTTATGTCTAACTTCCTTCTCTTGGTATAATGTTTTTTAAATGTATCTCTACTGTTGCTTATATCAATAGTTCATTTTTATTGCTGAGAATATTACATTGTATTGATATGTCATAATTCCATTCACCAGTTGATAAACACTTGTTTTCAATTTTTGGGTCTTTTGAATAAAGCTGCTATAAACATCTGTTTATAGGTTTTGTGAAGATGTTTTCATTTCTATACAGTAAGTTTCTAGAAATGGGATTGCTGAGTCTCATGATGATGTTTAACATTATAAGAAACTGTCCAAGTTCTTTCCAAGGTTTTTGTACCATTTGACATTCACAAGAGGAGTGTATGAGAGTTCCAGTTGCTCTGCATAATCACCAGCACTTGATATTGTTTTTCTTTTAATTTCTATTTTTTTTTAAAAAATTGGTGAGTCCAGTTGATTTGTAATTGTGTCATATTTTAAAGATGTAGGTCAATTCAGTTTGTGACCATACCAAATTTAATTATTTGAGTCAAATAATTTAATATATCCTTCTTTTCTTTCATTCTAACTTCCATTCATTCTGTAAACATTTACTCAGCACCTACTAAGAGTCCTTAAGGAGTTTATATTCTAATGATAATAGAATGTTACAACTGCTAGAAAGAGACAGTGGCTTTATGAGAATACAACATTTGTACAAAAAAAAGATTTGCCTAACTTGGACTAAGCTAATATTAAAAGATAAGAGAGAATTTACCTATGTAGGAAAATGAAGACAATCCAGACAGATGACAAATGCCCAAAGGGATTAGCCATTTTTTAGGCTACATACAATTAGGTTCAAAACTGAGTACTACAGTGTCTTGATTACTGTAGCTTTGTAGTATAGTCTGAAGTCAGGGAGCCTGATTCCTCCAGCTCCATTTTTCTTTCTCAAGATTGCTTTGGCTATTCGGGGTCTTTTGCATTTCCATACAAATTGTGAAATTTTTTGTTCTAGTTCTGTGAAACATGCCAGTGGTAGTTTGATAGGGATTGCACTGAATCTGTAGATTGCTTTGGGTAGTAGAGTCATTTTCACATTGTTGATTCTTCCAATCCAAGAACATGGTATATCTCTCCATCTGTTTGTACCATCTTTAATTTCTTTCATCAGTGTCTTGTAGTTTTCTGCATACAGGTCTTTTGTCTCCTTAGTGGCATGGACTTATAATATATTACCAAATGTAAAATACATAGTTAGTGGGAAGCAGCCACATAGCACACGGAGATCAGCTCAGTGCTTTGTGACCACTTAGAGGGGTGGGATAGGGAGGGTGGGAGGGAGAGATATGCAAGAGGGAAGAGATATGGGAACATATGTATATGTATAACTGATTCACTTTGTTATAAAGCAGAAACTAACACACCATTGTAAAGCAGTTATAATCTAATAAAGATGTTGAAAAAACAACAGCTGAGTACTACAGGTATTGCTTATTGGTGACTTGGTTCTCTTTTATCTAAAAGAGAAAATGTAGGAGTAGGGAGAAGTTGAACATCTCCTCAAAATAGAAATTCTCCTTGCAGAATATCCTTCTAATATGTATGCCCTTTTTCATATTACAAAAGATTTTCCCTATTATGGAGCAGTTACATATTTTTCTCAGTGGCAGTTGAAAGAAACTGGCATAATCCAACCTCTACTTACTTTCCAAAATTTGTTTTTTAATGCACTTTATTTATAGTTAGAATAAAGTCCTAGATCACCAAGGACAGACTAATACATTTTCTGATCCCACCTGACTGGTTTCCTAATTGCCTATCCTCAGACCTACTAAGCTCATTCCAGGTTGGATGGACAATTTGAGTCAGTATTTATCACTTTTCTTCTTGGTGATATACATACCTTATGGTTGTAATCTATTTTTTATTATGCAAGTTTATACAATGGGTAAATTATTTATACATTTTTCTTTAACTATGTTCTCAAATTATGCCTAAAACAGGAATATAGAAGAAACTCATTGTTGTAGAAGGGGAAAAGTATTTAATTTAGAGTCAGAAGAAATTTAACCCAGTGCCCAGAAATATGATAGACAAAACACCAATTGAAGTTAGACAAAAACAGAAATCACAATTAATTCAATACATTTATCTTATGACATTATGAGTATATGTATACATAAGCGTATTCTAAATTTAGTAATATATTTCAATTTAATTCAATTACTAAATTAAATTAAATTAAACTTATTCATGGGAAAAAATGGTAGCTTGGAAAATCTTCTTAAACTCCTCCCTAAAATGAACTATGTAACCAAAATAAAGCAAATGTAGATAAAAATCCCCATTGCATCAGTCAAGTAAGTCTGCAGTAACAAACGGGTCCCAAATTCAGTGGCTTACAACAAATATTTAAGTTCTGATTCACATTAAATACTGGCTGCAGTTTAGTGTGGTTCTATTGCACATAATTTTTAGTCTGTAATCCAGACCCATATCTGGAGATAACAGAAGAAAAGATCTGACATTATAGTGAGAGAAAAGACTTGTTATGGCTCCTGAAACATCTGCTCAAAAATGGTCCTGAGAAAGCTACTAAGCTAGTGTTCCTTCTATTTTCATTTTATTGATTAAATCAAAAGAGAAACGATCAAAAAATAGGTTTTCTAACAGCCATGGCCCTGGAGAATATGGGAGTTTTGGGGAGAATGGTGCGTACATTGAATGAATACTCTAACACACACACACACACACACACACACACACACACACACACACACATCTTCAAAATTCAAGTGTAAATTTTGAAGTGTAGTGGAGATGGATCCAAATGGAAAGATCTTAAGATATTTTCAATTGAATTTTTTCAATTGAAAATATATCCTGAGATCTTGAGACACAACTACTATTACTGAAAGGGTAATTAACTATTATAAAAATCAAATGTGGAAAATTAAAAATGCCACCCATACCTCTATTTTGGAGGGACACATGCAAAAGAGCAAAGAATTTTAGGAGCTATTGAGATTATTTCCTTTGAAACAGAACAAGATGGTTGCTAACCTATATTGCTTCTTTTTTTCTGACTAGAATTCTTAAAACAAGAGAAAATAACTGACACTAATGAGGAACATTTTCTAACCTAGAAGACCAAGATCAGGATGTGAGGGAGAATTCTTCTGCATGTAGAGTCATTTTCACCTCTGCCAAGTCAACTGATGATAGTGCAGGGAAATTATTCAATCATCATCCAACAGAAAACTGGTTGTTAATGGGCTTTCCAGCAAACAAAAGAAAACCACAGAAACAAAGTTATCTTGTGGAACAACTCATGAACCCCTGTCATTCTCCTTCTTTTGCTTAATAAATTTAAATCATTCAGGTCTTCACATTAAACTCAAAATGGAGAAGTCTAAAGCCTAACAGTGTCTAGGAAAATATAAAAGCACATCCAAGAAGAAACTGAACAATATTTTGAGACAAATAGTAGGTTGTGTTAGGTGTTGGCAATAGAAATTTGAAAAACCAAAAACAAAAGCATAGTTCTTATAATGAAATTTTAAAGTATAAAAGAAGAAATATATATATATATATATATATATATATATATATGTATATGCAAGAGGCAGATGAAAAGGACTCTTGGAGATTAACTCCATAAATCAGAATAAAATTGTACATAGAAACTACTTTATATGTACATCAAAGAAGCGTGACCTTGATGATTAATGAGACAGGACAACAAATTGAGATAAATTTGAAGCCAACTGAGTTAGAAAAAGAAAATAATAAGTTGGCAAAATAGTTCCAGTGAAAAATTTACAACTACCTAAAAAATAGTAAAGGGTGAGATTGACATGGCAGAAAATTGAATTAAAGATGTGCAGAAGGATGGCTTGAAAGAGGATAGATTCTAAAACCCATGTTAAAGTGCAAACAAATAGATGGAGAAGGTGATGACAATGTCATTGCTTGAGCATGTGCTGAATATCTAGGGCACTAGTGTAGACTTTGTAAATCTAAAAATAGTTGTTATAACTGACTGATACACTGAAAAAGACCTATTGCTGGAGACCAGATATATATCTGGCAAAATATTTCAGGTAACTTTTAAGATAAGTTAATATATTGTAATATGCAATTCTCTTGAGAAGGAAAACCAATGAATTTAATAAGAAATACAAATTCAAAAATTCTGCAATATGCCTCTAATATAAGCTTACCCTTGATAATATTTTAAAAGAGATCAAGATCCTTTGCCTATATTTTAAAAGGCAAATTGCTACCTTTGTTTTGTGAATAACTGCCAATATCTTATTGTGATTCAGAAGACACTTTATACTCTGAATCTGAAGATTTAGAAACTGCACTTATGGTAATGTAATTTAAGAAAGTGATACATAACTGTAAGAATATTTTTAAAAGGATATATTATCATAAAATAAATGACTCTTATTAAAGATCATTTAGTAACTCTTTTCTCCCCATTTGCATTGAATGTAGTAGGACATTTTTCATTCATTTTTTCATTTCATTATAAAATTCATGTGATATGGATTGCAGCACTGTTTTTGAGAACAGAAAGTCAACATCTGTAGATTTCTAGGGAAAAAAAATTCTATAAGCCATGAATCCTAGGTTCAGCCAGTCTAAATTCTACCCTGAGTCCCAAGTTCATACATCTAACCATGTGTTTGAAATTTTCCTCCTTGGCTATCCAATAGGCACTGCAAACTAAATATGCCAATGTTGAACAAATAATCTTTACTCCTATACTTCCCCACCCACAAGTAATAACAGCTCTATTTCTCAAATAGAGTTGAGAAACTTGGGGTTCTTTCTGACTCCTCTCTTCCTCTCACATTTTATATCTGCTAACCCAGAACATTCTATTCTATTCAGGATGAATTCAGAGTCCTACGTTTTCCGCCATCTTCACTACTCCCACCATGATCATATCACCATGTTTCTCATCCAGATGATTGCAGTATCCTCCTAATTGTTCTCTTGCTGATTACTTTATACCCTTTCTCTCTTCTTTGCTTGGTAGCCAGAAAGACCCATAAAATAGGTCAGATCATGTCATTACTCAACTCAGTGCTAGCTAATCACTTCTCATTCAAAGTAGAAGCCAAGGAACTTATAGTGGCCTATGTGATGCTACAAGATGTGACCCCAGTTCCTACTGCTTCTCCGCCATCGTTGCCTGTTACTCCCCCCACCCCACCACCCATGCTCCTAATACTCCAGACCACGGGTCTCCTTGGTATTACTTGGAGGACCCTGAATTCTTCATGTGGAGCAAGAACATCATGACTTCTCTTCTCCTCCTTCTTGAACACTCCCTTAACTGATATTGGTGACTCTCTCCCTCATCTCCTGCAGACATTTGCTAAAAGGTCACCTTCTCAAGCAGCAATGTCCACAACCACCATGTTCAAAATAACTCCACCTCAGTATTCCCTGAGCCCCTTGGCTGCTTTATTTTTCTTTGTTGCTCTTGTTGGCATCTGCTCTACTTAAATCTTTAATAATTTATATCATTTATGTCATAGACAATTAAAATATAAATGCTAGAACAGGAAATTTCACCCATTTTTTTTCCTCAAAGTCTAAAACAGTGTCTTGCACATAGCAGTACTCAACAAAAAAATAATTAAATGAATAAATAAATGAACACTTTAAGGCAAACAGTTAGACCTGACAACTTCAAAAGAATGACCCTAAAAAAACATTTACACTCGCCTTTCTCCCTCAATTTAGTCTACAGGCTTATGAGATCAAGTTATCTTAAGATCAAAATAAAAGAAGATGAAAAGAAAGATAAGAATTGTAGGAAGTTAGTTACGCTGAGACTAAAAAGATGATAAAAATTTCTTTAGAAATGAGTAATATAAATGCTAAGTATGAGTTAAAGAACATATAGACATATTGTAACAACATTAATAAGAGCTGAATATAATAGTTTAAATTACTGAAGCAAAATACATTAAGTTAGAAGGTGGCCACATTAGCAAGGAAGTAAATGTTTCACAGATATTTCATCTTAGACTGACTGGTAGTTAAGTAAATAAAATATAAACATAGTATATAAATAAAGTATAAATATAGACATACAGTTACATTATTATGATCTCATGACCCAAAAAGTTTACTAAACTTTGCAAGCTTTGTAGGATTTCAAATTAAGGGGCAGAAACGGTCTGTACCTTTGTGTGTGGAGGAGGTTAGGGGAATCGCTGGTATGTGAAGAGGCAGCATTGGAGAAACAGATGAAATTAATCACAGAAAGTGAAGTAAGAAAATTTAAAAAGAAGGTACAATTTAAAAAGTAGAGTAGGGCTTCCCTGGTAGCACAGTGGTTGAGAGTCCACCTGCCGATGCAGGAGACACGGGTTCATGCCCCGGTCTAGGGAGATCCCACATGCCTCAGAGCAGCTGGGCCTGTGAGCCATGGCCACTGAGCCTGCGCATCTGGAGCCTGTGCTCTGCAACGGGAGAGGCCACAACAGTGAGAGGCCTGCATACCACAGAAAAAAAAAAAAAAAAAGTAAATATCTGCTATAAAACAAGAGAGGACACAATAAAATATTTCAATTATAATAAACATGAAAGGACTAAATTATTCCATTAAACATAGGCACCCTGGGATAAACATCATTTAAATGTAGGTAATTATAAAAAATGATAAATGAAGAATAAAAATAAAAGATGAACAAAGCCACAAAATAATATTAAAATCAAAATTATAAATTGATACAACCACTATGGAGAACACTATGGAGGTTCCTTAAAAAACTAAAAATAGGACTCCCATATGACCCAGCAATACCACTATGTGACATATACCCTGAGAAAACCATAATTCAAAAAGAGTCATGTACCCCAGTGTTCATTGCAGCTCAATTAACAATAATCAGGACATGGAAACAACCTAAATGTCCATTGACAGATGAATGGATAAAGAAGATGTGGTACATATATACAATGGAATACTACTCAGCCATAAAAAGGACTGAAACTAGGTCACTTGTAGAGACGTGGATAGACCTAGAGTCTGTCATACACAGTGAAGTAAGTCAGAAAGAGAAAAACAAATATCATATATTAATGCATATATGTGGAACCTAGAAAAATGGTACAAATGAACCTATGTGCAGGGAAGGAATAGAGACACAGATGTAGATAAAGGATGTGTGTACATGGGGGAGGGCAGGGGAGTGAAATGAATTGGGAGATTGGGATTGACATATGTGCACTGCCATGTGTAAAGCAGATAGCTAGTGGGAACCTGCTGTATAACACAGGGAGCTCAGCTTGGTGCTCTATGATGACCTAGATGGGTGGGATGGGAGGTGGGACGGGAGTCTAAGAGGGAGAGGATATATGTATATATATAGCTGATTCACTTCATTGTACAGTAGAAACTAACACAACATTGTAAAACAACTATAACCCAATAAAAAATTATAGCTTAAAATCTTCAGTTAGGAAAAGTAATATATTATAAGAATAGAAAATAGAATTCATGAGAAGTTATAATAATCCTAAATCTGAATTACACTGAATAACAGGAGACCATCAACTAAAGGAGATTTTGATTTATAAAATAAAAGTAACATCAGTAAATTTTCAAATAAATTTTTAGAATTTTATAGATCAAAGGTGCCCACAACAAATATTCAAATGAATGTTTATAAGATATAGTCTTGATGATAACAAAATTTAAAACAACAAAATAAACAATAAAAAAACTGAGAAACAAACAAAAAGTGACTATTTGGAAATTAAATATTTTCCTTAAAACAATTCAAGGGCAAATGTTACTTGGAAGGTAATAAAATTAGAACATTTTACAGAAAAAGTTTTAGGACAGAGCCTAAATGTTTTTCAGAGGAAAACTCCTCATCATAAATATTTTTTATTAGTAATATAAAAAGCTAATAACAAATTTACATAAAACACAAATAAATTCAAACAAATCAGGAAGAGATTTTAGGTAAGATGAGAAATAAAGCTAGTACACTGGAAGAAAAATATTTCAAAGGCTAAATAAACTAACAGCTCTTTCTTCTAAATGACCAATTAATAGATTAACTCCTTGCAAGCCTTCTTAAACCATGGAAGGATGAGAAAGGAGATTAAACCATATACTTGGAAGAGATAATTATAAGAGACTCCAGAGTCCCAGGAAAATGGGGAATAAACTCTAGCTATGAGTGCTGTGGTCGCCCCACCCAATCCAAGGATAAAGTTCTGGAGTAGCATAAACCCTGTGAGAAACCAGTGGTCTGAAGAGAAAACAGCCTAACATAAGTGAGATAGATTGGAGGGAAGTCCTCATTTTTCACCTTTCCTTTGCTCTTTGCACCAAGGGAAACATCACCTGTCCAGGTACTGCTAAGAGATAGAGCAACAACAACACCTGTTCACCTTGACAAAGGAAGCTCACCTGCTACAATGAGGACCATTGACTATGTCCTCCTTCTTTTTCCCCTGTCCACATGTTCCCTGCTCACATGAAGTCAGGGGATTTCCCCTTGACAAAGGCTAGTATTAGTGAGGCATTAAATAGAAAGCCAGTCACCCTATTGAGGGAAGAGCAAATTCCATCTGTCCAGTCTGTCTTAGTGAGGGCTCTCAGAACCTGTATATGCTCCTTGCTTAGGTTTCTTGGTGAAAATTGCCAAGCAATAAAACTGATATTGTGGGTGAGTATGAATTTGCATGCAAAGTCATCTACTCATTGATAAATAAACAGAAGAAACTAAACAACTTTAATAAAACCCAATGGACTTAATGTCACTGATATACAATTTAGCTAGTCAAACATAATACATGCACTAAAATAAGCATATAAGAATATTGGTAATATGAAGCAGAACCATGCAGATATACAGCAGAACCAAGCAAAAAACCTGATTTATACATATATATATATATATACACATATATACGTATATATATATATATGTGTGTGTGTATATATATATGTATATATATGTGTATATATATATGTGTGTGTGTATATATATATATGTGTGGATATATATATGTGTGTGGATATATATATATATAGAGAGAGAGAGAGAGAGAGAGAGAGAGAGTCCACTAGGTGTAATTAAATAGCAGAACAGGTAGAACTAGAGAATAAACTATTGAACATAAAGATCAGATCAGAGACTTATTCAAAAGAAATCGTGGAAGGATATATAGACATTTTTTCAAGCTAGAGATAAGATACAAGAAGACATGGAAACACTTATAAAGCAGAAATGGAATTACATATACATGAAAATAAATATGTCTATGTAAATATATATAGAGAGAGAAATACACATACATATGGAAAAACACATATATGGGAATAAAAGAGGGAAAGACATTTAAAGTAACAATAAGATTTTTTAATTAAAAAAGTTGAAATAACTCAGTTTGAAAGGAATCGTAGATACAAATACAATGATAAGAATATTTTTTTAGCTATATCCAGTGAAATTTAAGAAGATTAAAAACAAAAGTAAAATGCTGAAATCCTCCTGGCATTAAAAAACAGATCTTCATAAAGGTTCACTAACCAGATTTTGTCAGACATCTCATCAGCAACATGGGACATAGAGGGGAAGAAAATGTAGTACTCTCTTCAAAATTACAGTAAATTTGATCCTGGAATTGCATATTCTTTTAAATGAGGGAAAGAAAGAGAGGTATTTTCAGGAATTCAGGACTGTAGATTGTTCATTATACAAAACCTCACTTTGAAAATACTTCAGTGAAATTTTTTTAGCAAAATAAAATAAAACCAGAAGAATGCTGTGAAAAGTAAGAATAAATAAATAAATTTGTAAAATGTGTTGCTGTTTAAAGGAGAAAGAATTTTAAAGCCAATATCGTGTAAAGTATAACAAAACACTAAAAGTCCAGTAGATAATACCAGTGTCATGGGGGAGGCACAGTGCAGTAGAAGTCAGTGCAGACTGAGTAGGAGAGAATTCTAAACTGCTTAGTATGTTTGGAGGGAAATACAAACTTTATTAAATATAACATTTCAGTGGGAAAAGGATAAATATAGCAAATCATTAAAGGAAAAAATAAAATATATAGCTTTCAAATAATCCAAGTAAAATGTTTCTATCCAATGAAAGTCAGGGAGGAAAAGGGAAAAGCATGGCAATTCAAAAATATATGAAACAAAAAGGCAGAAATGAGTTCTGATAGTAACAGAAATTACAGCACGTGCATAAGTGCATTTAACTCACCACTCAAAAAACTCTCAATACTATATTGTTCAAGAAAAACAAGACACAATATGTTATCTACAAAAAAAACATTTTTAAAAAAGAATACAAAAAATTGGAAAAGAACTCAGTAAATATGAAACAATTTTAATATCTTATAAAATAGAATGAAAACAAGCATTATAGAAGGGGGATTGACAAATACATACTATTAAAGTAGCACATATGTACTTAACAATATAACCTTTATAAAATGATAAATAACAGAATATACAAGAAAATAAACTATATAAATATGACACTAAAATTATAAAATAACCTCAAAAAGGAAGAGAGTGAACAAAAATAAGCAATTATACAGAAAATTGTAATAGCAAGTTTAGTAATATCTTATAGAAATTAATACACAATAAATAGAGAATACAGGTTCTTTTTGAGTACATGATGAACGTACATAAAATGGAGTATATTCTAAGACAGAAAAAAAAGTCTGAATAACTTTTATAGACTCACCATTATAGAGAATATATTCTCTGACCATAATGTAAAAAATAAGTATAAGATGCAAATGCAGAATTAAATAAGCCTCATGTCTGAAAAGAAAAAGTAACTCTTATTTTAACAAAGAAAATTATATAATAAAACCTCTTTTTATAAAGAGAAACTCAGCCACAGCTAAAGAAAGCTTAGGAAGAAAAAAAATATTTATATATAGTTTTAAATACTAAATGCATTTATTAGTAAACAAGAAATTCTGAAAATAAATGAGCTGATTTTGAAGGAGACTGCTAATTTTCTAAGAATATTTGTTCTTAGCTTTGTCCCCAGCAACAGAGAGATAGTTTGATCATGACTCTCTAGTGAGACTATAATTCCTGGTTCCCCTGGCGGAATATGAACCATAGAATGTGAGTGGAAATGACCTGGACAAGCAAACCTGGTGTTTTTCTTCCTAAATTTGTTTTATGGGAGTATAGTTGCTTTACAATGTTGTGTTAGTTTCTGCTGTACAATAAAGTGAATCAGCTATATGTATACATATATCCCCTCCCTCTTGGACTTCCCTCCCATCCCCCCATCCCACCCATCTAGGTCACCACAGAGCAACGAGCTGAGTTCCCTGTGTTATACAGCAGGTTCCCACTAGCTATCTGTTTTACACATGGCAGTGCACATACGTCAATCCCAATCGCCCAGTTCATCCCACTCCCCTGTGTCTACACAGCCATTCTCTATGTCTGCATCTCTATTCCTGCCCTGCAGATAGGTTCATTGGTACCATTTTTCTAGATTCCACATATATGCTTTAATATATGATATTTGTTTTTCTCTTTCTGACTTTCTTTACTGTGTATGACACACTCTAGGTCCATCCACATCTCTACAAATGACCTAGTTTCAGTAATATTCTATTGTATGTAATATGGCAGAGTAATATTCCATTGTATGTATGTGCCACATCTTCTTTATCCATTCATCTGAAAATAAACAAATGGGACCTAATTAATCTTCCTAGTTTTTAATTTACTCTTTATTTTTATTTTATTCTTTATTCTCACTTTCTGTCAAACCAACTCCAATCATCCTTTTGAACCCACAATTTCACCAAAATTTTTTTGCCGTGGCTCACCAATGACTTCCAGATTGATAAACCCAGTGGTCAGTCTTGAGTCCTCCTTTTGTTTGATGTATCAGTAGAATTTGTCAGTTGACCATTTCCTTCTCTTGGATACACATTCTTTATTTGCATTCCCTTTATTGCTTGTACTTCACTGGCCAGCTTTGGGAATTTTAGACTCTCAAATTTGGGGACCTTATAAGGAGTCTTATGAAGCCTATCTAATAATTATTTATCTGGGAGATGTTGTCCCTGGGTGGTCTCTTTGGAGTAGGCATGTATGAATGCAGAGGTGGTTCTTATATAGAATAAATAATTATATCTAATAATTGTTTATCTGGGAGATGTTGCCCCTGGGTGGTCTCTTTGGAGTAGGCATATATGAATGCAGAGGTTCTCTGAAATAGCTTTCAGAGCTTGAAAACTATTTCAAGCTGTAGAGAAGCCTCTGAAGCATGAAGTGTGAAGTGCATGGCATGAGCTTCAGGCAAAACATTGCCAGGTTGCACACCCACAGGGTGGTTGAAGTTGGCACAGAACTGGACTCTGCAGAAGAGGCTGGAGTAAGTGTACAAAACGGATTAAAATGCAGGCAAATTGTGTCTAATAGACCTTCCAAAAAACAGACCAACACTCACCTTGATTTTGTACACATCTATTACCACAGCCATTCTCATCCCAGGAATGGCAAGTCATTCTTTTTAGCTGATTAGGCAAATATTCTAGCCTACATACTTGGAGTATTCTAAAACCATTAATCCACCAGGAACTCCTCTTGGCTTTACCTTCAAAGTGTGTCCCAAACCTTGCCACTCTTTACTGCCCTCTGTAAACTGAGCCGTCTTCACCATCACCTTTTCAACGATACACCATCCAGAATGTAGCAATCAGATTGGTCACTCCTGGCTAAAATCTCATAGCAACTTCTTATCTCACCTAGTAAAGTCCAGTATCTTTGCCGTGGCCTAAAGGACTCATATGTTCTAGCCCTCCCCTTCCTCCATTTACTCTTGCACCTCATCTTCCAGTCTTTTCTCCTTCCTCTCTCTTTCTACAACATTCTGGTCTCTTAGTTTTCCGTAAAAATAGCAAGCATTTTATTGCTTCAGGACTTTGGAAGTGACCGTTCTATCAATAATGTTCATAGCCTCGATCATTTAGACTTTTGCCCAAATTTTATGTTTTAGTTAACCCTATCCTAAACATTCTAAATTTCAATAAAACTCTCCCATCCAGCTTGACCTGCTCTTATTTTTAATAGCATTCACCCACTTCTGACATATTCTATGTGATAATAATTTACTATGTTACGCTTTACTATATGTCTCCCTTTACATATAGTAAATAGCATAAGCTCCATTAGGGACAGGATTCTATATTTTTCACTGATGTATTCCAAGTTCCTTAATATTTCTGTGAAATATAATATCTGAAATGATTACTGGCACATAGCAGGTGCTCAATAAATGTCAATTGAATGAATAAACAAATGAGACAGTGTGCAGCACTCAGAAAATAATGTTGGAACAGTTGGTTGTTAATGTAGGAACTAGTACTCTGACCTCACACTATTCCAAATGTTAATTGCCATTGGATTAACAACTTAAAGAGCAAAACTTTTGAAAGAGGATGTTGGAAATTATCTTTACTACTCTAAGTTCATAGGATTTCCTAAACAAGACAAACTTACACTAACATGGTGAACTATATAAAAGAAATAGGCTCCATACAATTTTTTAAAAGTAAATAACATTAAAATTGATAAGTAAATCTAAGTAATTAAACTCTGAAAATAGTCAAGGAAATAGACAAACAATTGCTAATACAAATAAGTAAAAGAAAAGCTAGAAAAATACACAAAGCAGTAATCAAGACAGGAAGAATAGACAAATCGATCAATGGAACAGAATAGAGAGCCCAGAAATAGACCCACATAAATATAGTCAACTGATCTTTGACAGAGGAACAAAGATAACACAATGGAGTGAATACAGTCTTGTCAACAAATTGTGCTAAAACAACTGGACATCTACATACAAAAAAAGAAAAGAATCTAGACAGAGAACTTATACTCTTCACAAAAATTAACTTAAAATGGACCATATACCTAAATGTAAAATGCAAAAGTGTAAAACTCCCAGAAGACAACAGCAGAGAAAATCTAACTGACCTTGGGTATGGCAATGCCCTTTTAGATACAGCACCAAAGACACAATCTGTGAAATAAATAATTGATAAGCTGGACTTCATTAAAATTAAAAACTCTGCTCCCTGAAAGACAGTATCAAGACAATTAGAAGACAAGTCCCTACTGGGAAAACATATTTGAAAAATACACATCTGTTAAAGGACTGCTATCCAAAATGTCTAAAGAACTTTTAAAAACCTCAATGATAAAAAAAAAAAAACAGCCCTATTAAAAAATGGGCCAAAGACCTGAAACAGAGACCTCACTAAAGAAGACATACAGATGACAAATAAGTAGATGAAATATGCTCGACATCATGTGTCATCTGGGAAATACAAATTAGACAATCATGAAATACCTTCACACATCTATCAAAGTGATCAAAATCCAGATCACTGA
Source organism: Orcinus orca (assembly GCF_937001465.1). Classification (NCBI taxonomy): domain Eukaryota; kingdom Metazoa; phylum Chordata; class Mammalia; order Artiodactyla; family Delphinidae; genus Orcinus; species Orcinus orca. The sequence continues at coordinate 12,903,136 of NC_064565.1, read as the reverse complement.
CACCACTGAATGCTGGCAAAGATGTAGAGCAACAGAAACTATCCAACATTGCTGATGGAAATGCAGAATTGTATAGCCACTTTGAAGAACAGTTGAGCAATTCCTTACAAAACTAAACACACTCTTATTCATAAAATCCAGCAATCATAGTCCTTGGTGTTTACCCAAAGGAGCTGAAAACTTACATCCACATAAAAACCTGCAAAGAGATGTGCATAGTAGCTTTATTCATGATTGCTGATCATTGGAAGCGACCAAGATGTCCTTCAGCAAGGAAATGGCAAATAAATTGTGGTACATCTAGATAGTGGAATATTAATCAGTGCTGAAAAGAAATGAGCCTTCAAGTCATAAAAAGGCATGGAGGAACCATAAATGCATATTAGAAGGGAAAAAATCTGATATGAAAAACTATACACTGTATGGTTCCATCTATATGAGATTCTGGAAAAGGCACAAATATGAAAACAATAAAGAGATCAGAGATCACGGGGGTTTAGGTGGGTAGGAGAGATATATAGGCAGAACACAGAGGACTTTTAGGAGAATAAAGTACTCTGTATGATATTTTAATGATAGATATATGCATTTATACTTTTGTCCAAACACATAGAATGTACAGCACCAAGATGGCACCCTAAGGTAAACAATTGACTTTGGGTGATCATGATGTGTCAATGTAGGAAAAACCTTGGTAAAAAAATAATGCACAGTTCTGGAGAGTGATGCTGATAATAGGTGAAACTATTCCTGTGTAGGGGCAGGGGGCATATGGGAAATTTCTGTTCTTTCCTTCAATTTGGTGGTAAGTTAAAACTTCTATAAAAATAAAGTCTTAAAAAAATAACTAGTGGTTTATATACAACTAAATGACAACAGATACAATCAAATAAAATATTCCAAAGGAACTTATCATAATAATTAATGTTATTGCATTTTAAAATTTGTCTGAAAAGAACTACAATATAAAAAAAATAAAAACTACATTGAGTGAAGAAGTGGTAGAAATTCTAAAAGAAATAAATGTAATCATGAATAAATTGGAAAAAAATATAAACCCATAAGAAGACTTGACTATTGAGTTTTTATAAGCTTTTAATCAAAATAAATACACTCTTTCCTTAGTATCTTCAAGGGATTGGTTCCAGGAGTCCCCTTTGTATACCACAATTTGTGGATGCTCAAGTCCCTTATATAAAATGGAGAGTACAATAAATACATTTAGCCCTCCATATCCCTGGGTTTCCCATTCCCAGATTCAACAAACTATGGATGGAAATGTCAATTCATGGTTGAATGAATCCATGGATACTAAACCAGTGAATATGGAGGGCAAGTACATATTTACTTAAAAAAAATCTTTGTATAAGGGGACCCACATAGTTCAACCCTATGTTATTCAAGGAACACCTGGATTCATTCAGTATTTAAGAGTTCCCAAGCATAGACATTAGCTTCCTAATATATATTCAAAGCTTATAAACTTTACATTATAACCTTACAAATATGTGGAAAAAAGAAAAATATCACACAATTTAATTTGTTAATATTGATTCAATAATTCTAAATAAATTATTAGAAAATAAAACCCAATGATGTATTAAAGTATTACTCTCTGACCAAGTAATATTCATTCTGGAATACTCAAATGATTCATTATCATGACAGCTATTAATAGCATTCATTCTATCTTTAAGCCAAAGAACAAAGAGTAAATGTATGATTGTCCTAAGAGATACTGAAAAAGCATAATGACATTCAATTTCTAAACCTATTTTTTAAATGGGTTAAACTTAGCAAACTAGCAAAGTGTTCCATAATGTAATTTAAAAAAATATTATCTAAGAAAGTAATAATAGTAATAATAATAATAATTAAGGTTGAATAATAGTACAAAGGTGCTAGCCAACCCAATTATACAAATAAAGTTAAACTAATAAAAATAACACAAGCAATTAGAAGGAAATGTTATTGTTTGAAAGAAATACAACTCCCCATTTAAATAAACAGAAATGTAAATAGATAAATTATACATAATTATGACTTCAGCAAGGAGGTCAGCTTCAAAGAAAAGTACTCAAATCATTCTATTTATGACATATCCTTAATTAAGTAGACAAAAATAATGGTGGTAATAGAATTTTTAAATAACAACTAAATTATAATTTTTAAATATCTTTTAAAAAATGTAAGGCATAGAGAGGTTTATATTCATATGTTTTTTTTTCTTCTGAGGGCATGCTCTAGAACATGTGTCACAGAGGCCTATTCTGGGGCCAGAAAGCAGGGTTAGAATTCCAGAAAAGAAAGAAGCCACAAAAAGAGAACACCTGAAATCTATATGTAAACTGATGTCATATTCATATCTGATCCATGAACTGTGCAAGTGTGGGAAAGACAACAGAGAGTTTGATGGAAGGTAATGGATGGGAAACTAAAAGAATGTGCACAGAGACTTCAACTCTCCACCACTGAAGAGGAGATAGAATTTATATTTTTAATCCCACCAAGTTAGAGGAACAATTCACCAAGCTCCCTACTGAAACCCAAGAAAGGCCATAGTTAATGAGTAAAGAATATACACTATGCTTAAGGATTTTCCCCGACACAAAGGTCAACCTTAAACATGATCTAACTAACAATATATGAAACCAAGCATCTGGAAATTCAAGGTTATCAGCAAGTAATTTATCTACCTATTTAAACAAAAAGCAATATTATTCAGAGAACAAAAACAAAAAGCAGAAGCCCTATAATTTATATAAGTATAATGTTCATCATACAATCAAAACAGTATACAGGAGAAGAAACATGAAAATACAATTCACAGTTAAGAGAAAAAGTCAGCCAATAGAAACAAATCTACAATTCACACAGATGTTGGAATTACCAGACAAGCATTTTGAAAAACTTATTATAAATATGTTGAATAACATAAAAAAAGATGGCATACTGAATGAACAGATGGTAAATAGCAACATAGTAATGCAAATGATAAAAAATCAGAACAAATTTGAATTCTAAAATTAAGAAGTAGAATATCAGAAATAAAAGTTCAAGGTACTGGTGTAACGACAAATAGGTAGCAGAAGAAAGAATCAAAGAACTAAAAGTGGAAAAATATACATTACACAATCTGTTTTACAGAGGAAAAAAGGATGAAAAAATAAGTTAATGGAACCACAGTTACATGTAGAACAGTATGAAGTTGTCTAATATATATGTAAACAGAGTTCCAAAAGGGGAAAAGAAAGGTAGAAGAAGGCAGAAAATTTACTGAATAAAATGCCCCAAATTGTCAAATTTCACAAAATAAACAACAAATACGTCCAAGAATTTCAGGAAACCCTGAGCAGGATAAATCCAAAGAAGATCATTCTTAGACATATTACAGTCAACATGCTGGAAAGAGAGATAAAATAATTTTTAAAAGCACATTATGGCTCTTTATCGCTTTGTCACCGTTTACCCTTCCCCCTCCCCATAGCCTCAAGTCCATTCTCTAGTAAGTCTGTGTCTTTACTCCAATAAAGATGTTAAAAAAAAAAAAATAAAATAAAATAAAATAATAATAAAATAAAAAAAAAAAAAAAAAAAAAAAGCACATTATGGGACTTCCTGTGTGGTCCAGTGGTTAAGACTCCAAGCTCCCAATGCAGGGGGTCCAGGTTCAATCCCTGGTCAGGGAACTAGATCCTGCATACTGCAACTAAGAACGTGTATGCTGCAACTAAAGATCCCACATCCCGCAACTAAAGATCCTACATTTCGCAACTAAAGATCCTGCATGCAGCAACTAAAGCTTCTGCATGCCACAATTAAGACATGGCACAGCCAAATAAATAAATAAATAAAATTTTTTAAAAAGCATATTACAAATAAGAGACCAATTATAAGATGTCCAGGGTGTTTTTTGGGAAGATGGCGAAGGAGTAACACTTGAAGATCACCTACCTCCCCACAAATATATCAAAAATGCATTTACATGTGGAAAAACTCCTACAGAACATTTACTGAACTCTGGCATAAGACCTCAGACTTCCAAAAAGGCACAAAAATCTTCATGTAACGGGGTAGGAGTAAAAGAAAAAAAGAAAAAACATAAAAAAGAGACAAAGGAATAAGGATGGGACCTGCACCTATGGGAGGGAGCTGTGAAGGAGGAAAATTTTCCACACACTAGGAAGCCCCCTCACTGGAGGGGATGGGGCAGGAGGAAGATTTGGAGCCACAGAAGAGAGCATAGCAACAGGGGAGCAGAGGGCAAAGAATCCCACACAGAGGATTGGTGCTGACCAGCACTCACCAGCCTGAGAGGCTTGTCTGCTCACATGCTGGAGTGGGTGGGCATGGGGTGCTGAGGCTTGGTCTTCAGAGCTCAGACCCCAGAGAGAGGACTGGGGCTGGCTGTGTGAAGACAGTCTGAGGGGGCTAGTGTGCCACAACTGAGGGAGTCCAGGAAGAAACCTGGACCTGCCAGAGAGGCAAGAAAGCATTGTTGTGAGCTGCTCGAGGAGAGGTTGGGTCTGCCCTAGGAGCTTCTTTCTCCGTGTTCTCACAGAGAGCAGAGCACCACCTACATGAGCTCTAATGCCAGGGGCGAGCTGCGACTGCTATCTCAGACACCAGAGGCGGGCGCAATGGCTACTGCTGCCAACGCCACCACCAAGGGTCCTGTGAGCAAGTACCCACACCTTCCTGGGAGCCTGTGCAGCCTGCCACTGATGAGGGTCCCATGATCAAGGGTCAACTTCCCCAGGAGAGCAAACAGTGTGCCTCTGGCTGTTGCAATTTCCTACTGGCCTCTGCCGCTGCAGGTACACCCCTTCCACCCTAATTGTGACTGCGTGTCCCTCCCTCTCCCCAGCCTGAGACCTAATCAGCCACTGCTTTTGCCCCCTTTTGCCTGGGCAAGGAACAGATGCCTGAGGGTGGCCCACATGCAGAGGAGGGGCCAAAACTAAAGCTGAACTCCGAGGGCAGTACAACCAAAGAAGAGAAAGGGAAATCTCTCCATGCAGCCACAGAAGCAGTGGATAAAGTGCCCACAACAGGCTTGGTAAACCCTGCATGTGTAGAATATCTGCAAAGACAAGTGGTCCCACTATAGAGGTTGTGGACTTTGGGGGCAAGTACACTCAGGGGTTGGGCCAGGTCAGAGTCTAAGCTGGTATTTTTGGTTTTGCTTTCAACATTTGTCTTGGGTTTTGTTTGTCTGTTCAATTTATTTTCTTGTGCCTGTGTGTGTGTGTGTGTGTGTGTGTGTGTGTGTGTGTGTGTGTGTGTTCATTTTCTTTCTTTATTTTTCCTCTGTGCAGCTTGCAGGGTCTTGGTGCTCCAGACAGGGGTTGGGTCTGAGCCTCTGAGGTGGGAGAGTGGAGTCCAGGACATTGAACTGCCAGATAATTCCTAGTCCCAGGGGATATTAATTGGGAAAAGCTCCTCTAGAAGTCTCCATCTCAAAACCAAGACCAGGCTCCCCCCAACAGCCAGCAAGCTCCAGTGTTGGACACCTCATACCAAACAACTAGCAAGACAGGAGCACAACCATTCAAATTAATAGAGAGGCTGCCTAAAGTCATGCTAAGCTCACAGACACCACAAAATACACCACTGGATGTGACCTTGCTCATCAGAGGAACAAGATCCATCTCCGACACCAAGAACACAGGCACCAGTCTCCCCCCCACCCCTCAGAAAGCCTACACAAACCACTGAAACAACCACACCCACTGTGGGCAGACACCAGAAATAAGAGAAACTACAACCCTGCAGCCTGCAGAAAGGAGACCCCAAACACAGTAAGTTAAATGAAAGAAGACAGAGAAATATGCTACAGATGAAGGAGCCAGGTAAAAACCCACAATACAAAACAAATGAAGAAGAAACAGGCAGTCTACCTGAAAAAGAATTCAGAGGAATGATAGTAAAGATGATCCAAAATCTCAGAAACAGAATGGAGAAAATACAAGAAACATTTAACATGTACCTAGGAAAAAAGGAACAAACAGTGATTAACAACACAATAACTGAAATTAAAAATACTCTAGAAGCAATCAATTGCAGAATAACTGATGCAGAGGAGAGCATAAGTGAGCTGGCAGATAGAATGGTGGAAACAACTGTTATGGAGCACAATAAAGAAAAAAGAATGCAAAGAATTGAGGACAGTCTCAGAGACCTTTGGGACAACATTAAATGCACTGATGTTTGAATTATAGGGGTCCAAGAAGAAAAGAGAAAGTGTCTGAGAAAATATTCAAACAGATTATGGTCAAAAACTTCCCTAACATGGGATAGGAAATAGTCAATCAACTCCAGGAAGCACAGAGAGTCCCATACAGAAAAAAACCAAGAAGAAACATTCCCAGACACATATTAATCAAACTATAAAAAATTAAATCCAAAGAAAAAATATTAAAAGCAGCAAGGGAAAAGCAACAAATAACACACAAGGGAATCCCCATAAGGTTATCAGCTGATCTTTCAGCAGAAATTCTGCAAGCCAGAAGGGCGTGGCAGGATACATTTAAAGTGATGAAAGGGAAAAACCTACAGCCAAGATTACTCTACCCAGCAAGGATCTCATTCAGATTCAAATGAGAAATCAAAACTTTACAGACAAACAAAAGCTAAGAGAATTCAACACCATAAAACCAGCTCTACAACAAATGCTAAAGAAACTTCTCTAGGTGGGAAACACAAGAGAAGAAAAAGACCTACAAAGTCAAAACAATTAAGAAAATGGTAATAGGGACTCACATATCGACAATTACCCTAAATGTAAATGAATTAAATTCTCCAACCAAAAGACACAGACTGGTTGAATGGATACAAAAACAAGACCCATATATAGACTGTCTACAAGCGACACACTTCAGACCTAGGGACACATACAGACTGAAAGTGAGGGGATGGAAAAAATATTTCATGCAATTGGAAATCAAAAGAAAGCTGGAGTAGCAATACTAATATCAGATAAAATAGACTTTAAAATAAAGACTGTTGCAAGACATAAGGAAGGACACTACATAATGATCAAAGGATCAATCCAAGAAGAAAGCATAACAATTATAATTATATATGTACCCAACATATGCACCTCAATACATAAGGTGAATGCTAACAGCCATAAAAGGGAAATTGAGAGTAGCACAATAATAGTGGGGGATTTTAACACCTCATGTACACCAATAGATAGATCATCCAGAAAGCAAATTAATAAGACAACACAAGTTTTAAATGACACAACAGTCCATATAGATGTAATTGATATTTATAGGACATTCCACCTGAAAGCAGAAGAATACACTTTCTTCTCAAGGGCACATGGAACATTCTCCAGGATAGATCACATCTTAGGTCACAAATCAAGCTTTGGTAAATTTAAAATTGAAATCATATCTAGCATCTTTTCCAACTGCAATGACATGAGATTAGAAATCAATTACAGGAAAAAAAACTGTAAAAAACACAAACACATGGGGGCTAAACAATATGCTACTAAATAACCAAGAGTCCCCTGCAGAAATCAAAAAAAGAAAAAAAAAAGAAAAAAACCTAGAGACAAAAGACAATGGAAAACGACAATTCAAAACCTGTGAGATGCAACAAAAACAGTTCTAAGAGGGAATCTTATATCAATAGAATCCTACCTCAAGAAACAAGAAAAATTTCAAATAAACTAACCTACAACTAAAGGAACTAGAGAAAGAACAAAATACCCCAAAGTTAGTTGAAGGAACAAAATCATAAAGATCAGAGCAGAAATAAATGAAATAGAAACAAAGAAAACAATAGCAAAAATCAATAAAGCTGAAAGCTGGTTCTTTGAAAAGAAAAACAAAACTATAAACGTTTAGGCAGACTCATCTAGAAAAAGAGGGAGAGGACTCAAATCAATAAATTTAGAAATGAAAAAGGAGAAGTTACAAGGGAAAATGCAGAAATACAAATGATCATAAGAGACTACTACAAGCAACTCTATGCCCATGAAATAGACAACCTGGAAGAAATGGACAAATTCTTAGAAAGGTATAATCTTTTAAGACTAAACCAGGAAGAAATAGAAATTATGAACAGACCAGTCACAAGCAATGAAATTGAAACTGTGATTAAAAATCTTCCAACAAACAAAAGCCTAGGACAAGATGGCTTCACAGGTGAATTCTAATAAACATTTAGAGAAGCGCTAACACCCATCCTTCTCAAACTCTTCCAAAAATTTCCAGAGGAACACTCCCAACTCATTCTATGAGGCCACCATCACCAAGACCAAAACCAGACACAGATACTACAAAAAGAAAGAAAATTACAGATCAACGTCACTGGTAAATATAGATGTAAAAATCCCCATCAAAATACAAGCAAACAGAAGCCAACAATGCATTAAAATGATCATAAACCATGATCAAGTGAGATTTATTCCAGGGATGCAAGAATTCTTCAATATATGCAAAAGAGTCAATGTGATACACCATATTAACAAACTGAAGAATCAAAACCATAAGATCATCTCAATAGATGCAGAAAAAGCTTTTGACAAAACTCAACATCAATTAATGACAAAAACTCTCCAGAGAGTGGGTATAGAGGGAACCTACCTCAACATAATAAAGGCCATATACGACAAACCCACAGCAAACATCATTCTCAATGGTGAAAAACTGAAACATTTCCTCTAAGATCAGGAATAAGACAAGGATTTCCATTATTGCCACCCTTATTCAACATAGTTTTGGAAGTTCTAGCCTTGGCAATCAGAGAAGAAAAAAATAAATAAAATGAATTCAAATTGGAAAAGAAGATGTAAAAATGTCACTGTTTGCAGATGACATGATACTATACATAGAAAATCCTAAAGATGTGGCCAGAAAACTGCTAGAGCTAATCAATGAATTTGGTAAAGTAGAAGGATACAAAAGTAATTCACAGAAATCTCATGCACTCCTATACACTAATAGTGAAAGATCAGAAAGAGAAATTAAAGAAACAGTCCCATTACCATCACAACAAAAAGAATAAAATACCTATGATTAAACCTACCTAATGAGGTAAAAGTCCTGTACTCAGAAAACTATAAAACACTGATGAAAGAAATCAAAGATGACACAAACAGATGGAGAGATATACCATGTTCTTGGATTGAAAGAATCAATATTGTGAAAATGACTATAGTACCCAAATCAATCTAATGATTGAATGCAATTCCTATCAAATTACCAATGGCATTTTTTACAGAACTAGAACAAAAAATCTTAGGATTTGGATGGAGACACAAAAGACCCTGAATAGCCAAAGCAGTCTTGAGGAAAAAAAAAAACAGCTGGAGGAATCAGGGTCTCTGACTTCAGACTATACTACAAAGCTACAGTAATCAAGACAGTATAGTACTGACATGAAAACAGAAATATAGCTCAATGGAACAGGATAGAAAGTCCACAGATAAACACACTCACCTATGGTTAATTAATCTATGGCAAAGCAGGCAAGAATATACAATGGAGAAAAGAGAGTCTCTTCAATAAGTGGTGTTTGGAAAACTGGACAGCTACATGTAAAAGAATGAAATTAGAACACTCCCTAACACTATACACAATTATAAACTCCAAATGGATTAAAGACCTAAATGTAAGACTGGACACTATAAAATTCTTAGAGGAAAACATAGGAAGAACACTCTCTGACACAAATCACAGCAAGGTCTTTTTTGACCCACCTTCTAGAGTAAAATAAATACAAACAAAAATAAACAAATGGGACCTAATGAAACTTAAAAGCTTCTGTACAACAAAGGAAACCATAAACAAGACAAAAAGACATCCCTCAGAATGGGAGAAAATAATTTCAAACCAATCAGCTGACAAAGGATTAATCTCCAAAATATACAAACAGCTCATGCAGCTCAATATCCAAAAAAACAAAGAACCCAATTAAAAAATGGGCAGAATACCTAAGTAGACATTTCTACAACCAAGACATACAGATGGCCAGTAGGCACATGAAAAGATGCTCAACATCACTAATTAGAGAAATGCAAATCAAAACTACAATGAAGTGTTGCCTCACACCTGTCAGAATGGCCAACATCAAAAAATCTACAAACAATAAATTCTGGAGAGAGTGTGGAGAAAAGGGAACCCTCTTGCACTTTTGGTGGGAATGTAAATTGATACAGTCACTATGGAGAACAGTATGCAGGTTCCTTAAAACACTAAAAATAGAAAACACCATATGACCCAGCAATCCCACTACTGGACATATACCCTGAGAAAACCATAACTAAAAAAGACATATGTGGGCTTCCCTGGTGGCGCAGTGGTTGAGAGTCCACCTGCCGATGCAGGGGACATGGGTTTGTGCCCCAGTCTGGGAAGATCCCACATGCCACGGAGCTGCTAGGCCCGTGAGCCATGGCCACTGAGCCTGCGCGTCTGGAGCCTGTGCTCCGCAACAGGAGAGGCCACAACAGTGAGAGGCCCTCTTACCAGAAAAAAAAAAAAAAAGACGCATGCACCCCAATGTTCATTGCAGCAATATTTACAATAGACAGGTCATGGAAACAACCTAAATGCCCATCAACACATGAATAGATAAAGAAGATCTAGTACCTATATACGATGGAACATAACTCAGTCATAAAAAGGAACAAAATTGGGTCATTTGTAGAGACATGGATGGACCTAGAAACTGTCATACAGAGTGAAGTAAGTCAGAAAGAGTAAAACAAATATCGTATATTAATGCATATATGTGGAATCTAGAAAATGATACAGATGAACCTGTTCGCAAAGCAGAAATATAGACACAGATGTAGAAAACAAAAATATGGACACCAAGGGGGGAAAGGGGTGTGGGGTGAATTGGGAAATTGGGATTGACATATATTCACCAATTAATATGTATAAAATAGATAACTAATGAGAACCTGCTCTTTAGCACAGGGAACTTTACTTCACTTTGCTCTACTGTAGAAACTAATACAACATTGTAAAACAACTATACTCCAATAAAAAGAAAGGAAGGAAGGAAGGAAGGAAAGAAAGAAAGAAAGAAAGAAAGAAAGAAAGAAAGAAAGAAAGAAAGAAAGAAAGAAAGAACGAAAGAAAGAAAGAAAGAAAGAAAGAAAGAAAGAAAAAGTCCAGGAACAATGGAGGCCATAAGATAATAGAATAATATTTGTAAAGTTCTGAAAAAGAAAGAATTCTATAATCAGTGAAAATATTCTTCAAACTGGAATATAAATATTTTGTCACGTAAAAGAAATGCAAAAGGATATCTTCATGATGAAGTAAAGTGACAGTAAATGTAAAGTTGGACCAACCAGAAAAGATTAAAAAAAAAAAAGTAGAAATTTTTTTATTACTATTCAAAGAAATCTAAAAGTCTACAAGTTTCACCAGTGAATTATATCAAATATTTAAGTGGAATACTAGTCTTATACAAACCTTGCAGAGAATAGTGGCAGAGAAAACACCCACCTACATTTTATGGAATTAGGCTAATTTGATACAAAAACCTAATAAAGACATTGTAAGAAAACCAGTTATAGACCAATATTTCTCATGAACACAATCATCCTTAATTAAAACATTATCAAAATTGAAGCCAGTAGTATGCATAAGACAGAATAATATGTTTTGGACCATTTAAATTTATACAAGGAATACAAGTTAGGTTTAATATTTGAAAATCAATTACATTATCCAGCATAGTAACAAAATATTTTTTACAATAAAATATTTTAAATGTCAATTATTTGAATTACCTAATCTCTATTATCTGTCTTCAAATTAGCTAATTACTTCTGCCAGTTCACATCTCCTCTTGAGCACCTCTAGTAAATTTTTCATTTCAGTGTACTATTCGACTCCAGGGTTTCATTTCTTTTTTTAATATTTTTATCTCTATTGATATTCTCTATTTGATGAGGCATAGAAGTAAATTTTTTCATTATTAAGCATGGTTTCCATTGTTTATTTGAATTTATTTATGATGTCTACCATGAAGTCTTTGCAGGTTTCTTCAATATCTGGACTCTCTCACAGACAGTTTTTGTTGCTTGCATTTTTTTTTTACCCTGTGTATTGGTCAGACTTTTTGGTTTCCTTGCATACTTTATAATTTTTTGTTGAAATCTGGTGATTATAGATAATATATTATAGAAATTCTGATTTATTGTCTCCCCACATCTACCTTCCTATTTTTGTTCACATTTTAAATTTGTTTAGTGACTGGCTGAACTATTTTAATGATTCATATTTTCTCCTGTGACTCCTCTGATGTTGTTCTTCAAAGTACACGGACTGGGGTATTTGCAAATTCACCTTGGCCTGACAGTAGCTTTAATAGGACTCCTTCTTTCTTTCATTTTCTGACCACATCCAGCTATTAAGTTCCACCAATTGCCAGCTGATTGCTCTATTATTTTCAACAAAACCCAGGGGCATCATCACTTATTCCATAGGTTGTTTCGTATTCTTAGCAGTGGTAGTTTTGAGATAGGGCTTTGTGATTTGTTCTTACCCCAGAGGACCCTTCTTAGCTCTCTTTCCTAGTCCTGTCTGGTAAAGTAGCTAGCTTATGATTTAGCTTGCTTACTATCAAAATTTCCATTGTTTTCTAGAGTTGCCTTAGGACTGAAATTCTTCTTTTCCTGTTTTAAATAAGTTTGGCTCTTTAGGGGAGAATTTTAAAGTTCTCTGTTTTATAGCCTGTCTCTACCTCTGGTCAAAATATCTGATCTAGAGCTCTGGTGCTTATGTCGGGGACATGGTACAATTCTTTCTGACTGACACCCTTGCTTTAAGTGCAGGTTAGGGCAGATGCAGTAGATTCTGGTTTATTTGGTTTTCCTCTCCCTACATAAGAAATTGCCCTATGAAAGCACTTAGTACTCCATGAATGTACTAAGTGCCCATGAGTGATCTAAGGTGAGGATGATTAGGATTCTAGTATTATCATCCTGCCACACATTGGGTGGTACTAAAGGCTGCATGGAAGAAAGGAGTCCTCAGCCTCTCAGGCACACCAGCCTTGAATTAAGCCTCTGCAACTCAGAGTTAAAGGGAAGACAAATTTGGGGAGGTTGCTGCTTTGGGGAGAGTACCATAGCTCTTGACTAGAGCTGGGGCTAGAGGGAGTGATATGTTCTTGGCTGCACCCACCAGGAGTAGAGTTTTGGTCATGCTGATAGTAAGCGGAAAAGGAGGTCACAGTTTGAATGTGACAGACTCTTGCTATTTTATTGTGTTTTAGTAGATTATCTTCAAAAATGTTTCTTTGTTTTCTGTATGCCCTTAGGACAATTTGCAGATAATTTTTTTTTTTTTGGCTTAGCCCCTTGACTTACCAGATCTTAATTCCCCAACCAGGGATTGAACCTGGGCCCCCAGCAGTGGAGGCATGGGGTCCTAACCACTGGACCTCCAGGGAATTCCCTCCAGAGATTTTAAGTGATTGGTTTTTAAATAATTTTCACTAGTTATGCTTATTTCACTGAAGAGTGTATCTTCAGAGCCTTGGAACTCTGGAACTTTCTAAAGTGAAGAAAATGTTTTGTATCTAAATTGAGATGCTGATTATAAAGTTGCATATATTTATCACAGCAATAAGTTGAAAATAAGATTTCTGCATTTCTCTATGTGCAAATTTTACCACAATTGAAAAATATCCAGGGTCTATATTAAGACTAGTAACATTCTACTACAAAACATTTTTTTTAAATGTCATGAATACTCAGAAAAAAATACACTATGATCTTGATAGGTTTATCAGACCAAAGAGACCACATAAAACATAAAGGAAATTTAACATAGGGGATTTTTTTTGCCCAAGTGAAATAAATGCTTAGAAGCCAAAGAGGAAACAAAACAAACAAAACCAAAATTCTCTTCTACCTCCAGATTGGAGGGAGATAACCCTGAGTGGAAGCTGGGTCCACAATGGGCTTTTGACACTGTCATTAGAGCCAAAGAGGAGATTTTATATATATATATATATATATATATATATATATATATATATATATATATATATATATATATACACACATAATCTTTGCCAGACACATTTTCTGAGGAAGAAATAAATAAGGGAAAGCTCCTGACTTCTCTCTTTCTTTCACCTCCCAGTATTCCACCAAATCCTTCCAATGGCAGATCTCAGAAATAGCCAGTTGAAATGGAAGCTTAGGACACATAGCCTGCAAGAATTAGTTCTATGAAAAGAACAGGGAAGAATTTATATTTATATCCAAAATAAAGAAAGAACTCCCACAACTCAAAAACAACAAATGAAATAATACTATTAAACAATGGACAAAAGACTTGAATAGACAGTTCTCCAAAGGTGATATACAAGTGGCCAATAAGCATGTATAAAAATGTTCAACATCACTAATCATAAAAGAAATGTAAATCAAACCACAATAAGATATCACCTTATAACCATTAAGATGATTACTATAAAAAAGAAAAGAAATAGAAATATGGAGTTTCCACCAAAAATTTAAAAATAAAAGAGTCATATGATCCAGTGATCCCACTTCCAGGTATATATACAAAATAATTCAAAGCTGCATTTCAGATCTTTTCACACTAATGTTTATAGCAGCACTATTCATAAGAGTTAAGAGATTGTAAGCAATCCAAATGTCCATCAGTAGATGAGTGAATAAAACATGTAATATGTAGATACAATAGAATATTATTCAGCCTTAAAAAGGAAAGAAATTCTGACACATGCTACAACATGGCTGAACCTTGAAGGCGTTGTACTAAGTGACACAATACACTCAGAAAATGACAAATACTTTATGATTCCACTTATATGAGATATCAAAAGTAGTCAAGTTCATAGAGATAAAGAATAGAATGGTGATTACTAGGGGCTCTAGTATTATCATCCTGCCACACCTTCAGTGGTACTAAAGGCTGCATGGAAGAAAGGAGGAAAGGGGAAGGGGGAAATCGTTGTCAATGGGTTTAGAGTTTCAGGCTTGTAAGGTAAAAAAAATCTCAAGATTTGCTTCACAACAATGTGAATATACTTAACACTATTGAACATTTACATTTAAAAATGGTGAAGATGGGGCTTCCCTGGTGGTGCAGTGATTGAGAGTCCGCCTGACGATGCAGGGGACACGGGTTCGTGCCCCGGTCCGGGAAGATCCCACATGCCGCGGGATCTGGGCTGGGCCCGTGAGCCATGGTCTCTGAGCCTGCACGTCCGGAGCCTGTGCTCTGCAACAGGAGAGGTCATAACAGTGAGAGGCCCGCGTACCGCCAAAAAAAAAAAAAATTGTGAAGATGGTAAAGTTTATTTTATGTGTTTTTTATTTAATCCCCCCTCAAAAAAAAAAAAAAAAGCAAGAAAAGGGCTAGGAATTCACATGAGGGTAAATAGGCCCAAGGTCAGCAAAGGGCAAAACATCATTTGAGCCCTCAGTGAGTCATAATCTTTTTTATGGTGGAGGGTCTTGCCTAGACATTGATGGCTGCTGACTGATGATTGAGGTGGCAGGGGCAATTTCTAAAAATAAGACAGCAATGAAGTTTATCACATTAATTGACTCTTCCTTTCAGGAATGACTTCCCTGTAGCATGCAGTGCTATTTGATAGTGCTATTTGTGCAGTGCTATTTGATATTTTACCAACCGTAGAACTTCCTTCAAAATTGGACTCAATCCTCTCAAACCCTGCCACTGCTTTATCAACTAAGTTTATGTCATATCCTAAATTTTTGCTGTCATTTCAGCAATCTTCACAGCACCTTCACCAGGAGTAGATTCCATCTCAGGAAACCATTTTCTTTGCTCATCCATAAGAAGCAACTCCACATCCACTAATGTTTTGTCATGATATTTTATCAATGCAGGCATATCTTCAGGCTCTGTTTTAATTCTCTTGCTATTTCCACCTCATCTGCAGTTACTTGCTCCACTGAAGTCTTGACACCCTGAAAGTCATCCATGAAGGCTGGAGTCAACTTCTTTCAAACTGCTATTGATGTTGATATGCCGACCTCATCTCATTAATTATGAATGCTCTTAATGGCACCTAGATGGTGAATCCTTTCCAGAAGGTTTTCAATTTATTTTGCCTAGATCCATCAGAGGAATTACTATCTATGGCAGTATGGCCTTATGAGATGTATTTCTTGGATAATAAGACTCTAAAGTAGACATTACTTATTGATCCATGGACTGCACAATGGATTTTGTGTTAACCGGCATGAAAACAACATGGATCTCATTGTAAATCTCCATTAGAGCTCTTGGGTGATCAGGTGAGGTGTCAGTGAGTAATAATATTTTTAAAGGAATGTTTTTTGGTTTTTGGTTTTTTGGTTTTTGGTTTTGTTTTTCTGAGCAGTAGGCCTCAACATTGGGCTTAAGCTATTCAGTGAGCTGTGTGTCAACAGATGTGCTGTCATCCAGGTTTTGTTGTTCTATTTATAGTGATTTATGGTGATTGTAGGTGGAGTAGATTTAGCATAATTCTTAAGGTCCCTAGGATTTTGGTAATGGTGAATAAACATTGACTTCAACTTAAAGTTACCAGCTGCATTAGCCCTTAACAAGAGAGTCAGCCTGTCCTTTGAAGCCTTGAAGCATTAACTTTACCTCTCTACCTATGAGAGTCTTAAATGGCATCTTCATTCAGTATAAGGCTGTTTCATCTACATTGAAAATCTACTGTTCAGTGTAGTCACCTTCATTATTTAGCTAGATCTTCTATATAACTTGCTGCATCTTCTACATAAGCACCTGTTGCTTCACTTTGTTCTTTTAATGTTATGGAGATGGCTTCTTTCCTCAAACCTCATGAACCAACCTCTGCTGGCTTCAAACTTTTCTTCTGCAGCTTCCTCACCTCTCTCAGCCTTCACAGAATTGACGAGAGTTAAGGTCTTGCTCTGTATTGTCTTTGGCTTAAGGGAACGTTGTGGCTGGTTTAATCTTCTCTTTAGACCACTAAAACGTTCTCTATATCAGCAACAAGGTCATTTTACTTTCTTTTCATTTGTGCGGTCACTAGAGTAGCACTTTTAATTTCCTTCAAGAATATTTTATTTGCATTTACAAATTGGCTAACTGCTTGACACACAAAGCCTGGCTTTTGGCCTATATTGGCTTTTTACATGACCCCATCACCAAGGTTAATCATTTTTAGATTTTGATTTAAAGTAAGAAACATTTTGGACTTCCCTGGTGATCCAGTGGTTAAGAATCCACACTTCCACTGTAGAGGGCATGGGTTCAATCTTTGGTCGGGACACTAAGATCCCTCATGTTACATGGGTGAGGCCAAAAAAATAAATTAATTAAAAACATATAAAGTCAGACACATGATTCTTCCTTTCACTTTAACACTTAAACACCATTGTAGAGTTATTAATTGTACTAATTTTAATATTGCTGTGTCTGAGGGAATAGTGAGACCTAAGAATAGGGACTAGTTCATTGGTGGAGTAGTCAGAACACACACAGCATTTATTAAGTTCACCATCTTATATGGGTGTGGATCATGATACTCCAAAACAATATCAAAGATCTCAGATCACAGATCACCATAACAAATATAATAATAATGACAAAGTTTGAAATATTGTAAGAATTACCAAAATGTGACACAGAGACACGGAATGGGAAAATGTTGCAAAAGTTTTGCCAATACACTTTTTCAATGCAGGGTTACCAAAAACCTTCAATGCAGGGTTACCAAAAACCTTCAATTTGTTTAAAAAAAATGCAATATCTATGAAGTGCAATAAAGCAAAGCACAATAAAACAAGGTATGCCTGCATTTGAGTCTTCTTTTTTTCTTAGTTCATCTAGCTAAAGGATTGTCAATATTGTTTATCTTTTCAAATGATCAGCTATCAGTTTCATTGATTTTTTTCTATTGATTTTCTGGTCTATATTTTCTTTATTTCAGCTCTGATCTTTGTTACTTTCTTCTTTCTGCTAACTTTTGGCTTAATTTGTTCTTTTTCTAACTCCTTATGATGTAAAGTTAGGTTATTTATTAGAGTTTTTTTCTTGATGTATTTATCACTATAAACATCCCTCTTAGAACTGCTTTTGCATCATACCATAGGATTTGGTATATTGTGTTTATATTTTTGTTCATATCAAGATACATTATTTATTTCTCTTTTGATCTCTTCTTTGATGTAGTGGGTCTTCAGAACCACTAAATCAGCATTTTGCAAGGCAGGCCTAGAGGTGGTGAATTCCCTCAGTTTTTGTTTGTCTGGAGAAGTTTTTATTTCGTTTCTGAAGGACAGCTTTCTCAGGTAACATATTCTTGGTTGACAGTTTTTGTTTTTATAATTATTATTTTTCTTTTAGCACTTTCATTATGTCATCCCACTATCTCCTGGCATGTAAAATTTCTGAAGAGAAATGCACCAACAGCCTTGGGGGGGGGGGTGCCCTGTAGGTCATAAGCTATTTTTTTTCCCTCTTGCTGCTATTAAGAGTCTCCTTTTGTCTTTGATTTTTTGACAGTTTTATTATAGCATGTCTTGGAGAAGACCTCTTTAAGTTGATATTGTTTGGGGACCTATGAGTTACATGACCTTGAATATTCAAATCTCTCCCCAGATTTGGGAAGTTTTCAGTCATTATTTCTTTAAACAAACTTATTTTCAAATTTTTCTTTTTGTTGTATCCCATAGATCACATAGGCTTTTTTCACTCTTTATTTTTTGTTTTCTTTGTGCTCCTCTGACTGGATAATTTCAACTGATCTGTCTTTGAGCTCACTTATTCTTTTCTCTACTCAGTCAAGTCTGTTGTTGAAGGTCTGTATTGCATTCTTCAGTTCATTCATTGTATTCTTCAGCTCCAAAATTTCAATTTGGTTCATTTCATGTTTTCTATCTCTTTGTTGGGCTTCTCACTTTGTTCTCGTATAGTTTTCCTGATATCTTTAAACTGTTTATCTGTGTTCTCTTGTAGGTCTTTGAGTATCTTTGCTTTAATTACTTTGTCTTTGTCAGATAATTCCTAGATATCCATTTCTTTATGCCTCCTACTTGAGCTTTACTTTGTTCCTTTGGTAGAGTCTTGTTTCCCTGATTCTTTGTAATTCCTGTAGCTTTGCAGAGGTGTCTTTGCATTAGAAGAAGCAGTCACCTCTTTCAGGTTTCAGGATTGATTTTGGTATGGGGAGACTTTCTCCTGCAGGTGGAGCATGTTGGAGCATGATGTGACCCCAGGTCTAGTGTCACAGGGTGCCAAGTGTGAGTATGTGTGGCTACACCAAATTCAGGGATGCGTAGTGTCCCCTGGGCTCAGGCTGCTGGTGCCCATGGCATCAGCAACTTTATGGTCTTTGGGGAGTGCTGCAGGGGGTCCACAGTGGCTGCAAGTTCTGTTGAGTTCCTCAGTGGCAACTTTAGGTCCAACATCTAGGGACTAGGGCAGGTGTCAGTGGTTTCTGGAGCCATTGATGTGCACCCACTTGGCTTTGGGGTTCAGTTTCAGGTGTGTGTGTGTGTAGTGGCAGGGGTGGAGTGCAGACACACACATAGTGGTAGGAGTCCTGACTATTGGTGTGTACTACTATGGCTGTTGAGTCTAACCACAGGTGTACAGTATGGGACGCCAGTGATGGGGGTTGGGTTGGAGGTGTACGTTTGCACAGCTTGAGGGACTAGGTAAATGTCAGCAGAGTAGTTCAGGCTAGACCTGGGGCCACAAGCAGCTGTCAGGGCCCTGGCTGTTATACCTGCTTTCCTGTGGCTGCACATTCTCCCCTTGAGAAAAGACACAGCAGTGGAGTCTGGTAATGGGCATTAGGCCAGTGGTGTGCAAGTGAACAGATGGAAGGGCTGTCCGTAGCATGTACATGGTGGTGAGGGTCAGCTGTGGACGTACACGCTGGCCTCTTGCACTTGTACAGATCCAAAGGCCTGGACTGGCTGCCAGTCCTGACCTTCTTTTCCCAGTGAAAGAAATTATTTCTAGCTGAGGAATTCCCTCTTGGCACTGAGTGATGTCAGCTTGAGGGATGGGATGATGCAAGCAATATGCAGCTGTCTTCCTTCTCTTTCTGTGTGGTTAATGTCAGGTTTTTTACCTACAGTGTTGCTAAAGTTTCTTAAGTGGAGTCTCCTAGAACTGTTTTTGTTTGTGGTTACCTGTCTAATGTTGACCTTTGTGAGGAGATGAAGCCTGGGTTTTCCTACACCACCATCTCAGTGATGTCATCCCTGTCTGGTAGAAAAATGAGATAATTCTTGTCAATATTTTACAAAATGTCTGGCAAATGGAAAGTTCTCAGAAAGGTTAGTTCCTATCAGTATTCCTATTGCTAATGCTTTATCTCTTGACTTAGCCTAACATCCATGGGCTATCTTAAGGGATCTCCCCAATTCTTATTAGAACTTAAGAACTTTCTATCTCTGTGCTGTCTCTACAAGTAAACTACTAGCTTCCTTCTATCAAACCTGGGCTGTTTAAACCTGACCTATTGTTTGACTCTCTACACAAAGTTATAGAAAGGCAAGATGAAATATGCCATTTTTTTGACCTAAGAGAACTAAGAACAAAATTTCTTCCATATATATTAATTCCAAACTACTAGCAAACCGAGTTATAAACATACAGTCTAATATAAACAGCATTTACTTTTTGAGAGTAAGAACCATGATAATAGCTATATTAACATATAGTATGTATAATAGAATGTTAAATATAAAAATAGTATCACACTTATTCCCACTATAATAATGAAGGTTAAGTTGTGGTGAAACTTATCTATGAAGGAAAATAAAAGTTGATAATATTTCCTACAAGTAGAGAAGCATGAATACATATATTTTTAATTTTTGTTATCAAAATCTATGACCTTTAAAGTGATATTTGAATGGAAAACATTGTCATAATCTGGAACTTATTTATGAGAAATTTTCTCTTTCTGTAATGCAAAATAAAGAACTGTTAGTATATTAAACATTTTTCTTTAAAAGGTGGATTAAAAAAGCTTTTTAGGAAAGCACCTCTTTTTCTTGAACAGCACACATCTCTGATTTGCTCTCTCTGAACAAGAATCTCTGGGTCTTTTTAGCATACTTTACTTCCTTTGTATTTACAAGTTATCGAAGCCACCTAAATTCTCTAGTAATAAACTCTCAGCCAGTTTCCTCCTGCTCATTTGTGCCCTGTTAAAGGAAAGTATATTGTTTTCATTTCACCATGATTTTTACAGGTTGCATTTGCAATGTCTGCCCATTTAACTCTGTATTTCCTGATCTTCTTTTACTGTATTTTCTTCTCTTTTTTTCCACTAATATCTGTACATTTGCTTACTAGTGTCATATACAGGTTACATATTCTTCAGCTGGCAGACTAATTTAGATAGGTACCATGAAAATCTGTTCTCCAGAGCTCCCATTTGGGGAGCTTCACCCCACTTCCCTTAATCTGCTTCCCTTGGTTGGCCTTATCTTTCACTCACCTGTCCTTTGGACCTATTCCATCTGGAATCCATCAACCACCCAGAGTCTGCATATTTTAATAGTGTTCAGTGAATCCCTCGTCTATTAATCATGAGCTTTCTTTTCATCGGAATTCATTTATTATTTTTATGGTGTGCTAACACAACTTTGTAGAATTGGGGTTTGATCTCCTCCCTTAGTACCTGTCAATCAAATATCCTGTCTGTCACTGCCCATTTAGGCCATTGGGTTTATGCCAAGCAACTTCCATTTAGAACATAATAGTGAGCAAGAAACCTGTTCAGTTCAAGTTTATTTTAAGTAAACTGAGGTCACTTTTATTAATAATTAAAGAGAAAGTTGATTATCCAGCAGGCATTTTATCACTAGCAACAGAAGCTCTACAATTGTCTGAGTTTTCTTTCATCCTCTTTGGAGAAAAGACATATTATAGATGTCAAGTCTTCAAGTTATTAAGAGAGGAGTTCTTTCTCAATCTAAAATGAACATATACTGTATTCAATCTGATCTTGCTGTTTTACAAGTCCTATGCATTTGTCCAGTGCATGAGAATTATACATCATTGAAAACAAATATAAATGCATTTTAAAAACGTGTTGCTTTCATGTCTTGGCTACTGTAAATAGTGCTGCATATACACACTACTATATATAAAACAGGTAACCAATAAGGATCTACTGTATAGCACAGGGAACTATACTTAATATTTTGTAATAACCTATAAGGGAAAAGGACCTGAAAAAGAATATATATATATATAATATACATATATATATATACATATATACATATACATATATACATATATATGTGTATATATATATAAAACGGAACCACTTTGCTATACACCTAAAACTAATACAACATTGTAAATCATCTACATTTCAATTAAAAACAAAAAAAAAACTTGTTACAAGTGTTGCATATGAACCTTGGACTTGGACTTCTGGATGTGGAGGAAACACTATTTCGAAGAAACACTCTTGCTCTCCACTAATAACCTTTATTTTGTACTACTTTAGTCAGTTAAAGAGGAAAAGACATTCCAAATCTTGAAAGAACTGCCCCGAGTGGGATCCTGATGTATCAGCTGGTCTAAAGGGTGTCAATGGAGAAATGGGAAAAGAAATTAAAGACCGCGCTCATTTGTCTACTGTCCAATAAGCATCCAATCTCCTGAATGAGTATTTTACATTTTACAATGCACTGTGGAGCAGGATTCTGACTACAAAACAGAGAATATCAGTGTCCATGTGCTGCTTTTTCTGTGAGGGCAGTATGCTTAGCATTTTGTATAGATTATCACCTCAGTAATTTACTTCAAAAAAATATTTCTAAGGTGATACTTAGTGGCCTGAAACTTCCACTTAGAACTTTGAACTTCCCTGACCTATTATATCAACCCTCTCACACTGATTCCTGTGGTCATATTTCCATTCCCCATTAATTATTTCTTAATGCTCTATAATTTGTAAAACCTGTACAAGGACCTATTATCTGATCCTCATAATAACCCTGTGAGTTAAGCAAGGCCCCATTTAACAACTGAGGAAATTGAGGCTCCCCTATATGAGATGGCGTGACCAAGAGTGTGTGATTAGTCCAGAGTTGGGGCAAGAGCCCATGACTCAAACTTCCAGCCTGGGGTTTCCCACTTTTTGCTCCAGTGCTTCTTAACCCCTTGCCTGGTATAATATCCATGCCCCATTTCTCCATGAAACCTGACATATTTGCTCTGTCATTCTATTTATTCTGTACATATGATACAAATCATATCAGCCCAACCAAACTCTACACTAGTAGTGCTTTCCTTTCTGCCCTGCACAAATCAGATAACAAAGTAGATTTATAAGTAAGATTTCTCAACCCTATGAGTGAAATGAAATCTGACACCAAGAAAGTCTTCTGTTCAGTGGTTTCATCTTCCATCTCTGCTGTCTCTATTTGCTGCATTTCCCCCTTTTCCCTTCAGTAAGTTAGGAGAGAGATGTTCCACAGCAAAGAAAGAAAAATCTATCAAAATCTATCAAAAATCTATCAAAATGATAGATCAAAAATCTATCAAAACTATTTTCAGTGAAATCCCCCCAATCAAATAAAACTTTAGATTCAGGATATCTCTTGGGCCCATAGGGATTCCAAATATTATGACCCATTGGACCAGGTCATATGAAATCACTGTTGCTCAAGCATGGAAACTTGCTAATTTTTGATACAAAGTATGACTATAATCCACCCAGTGGTGGGCAAACTGTGTAATTGGTCTTATCACCACATCCCGGATCCCCTTTGCAGAGTGGATATACCCATCCCTTGGCTGTTGGAATATCCATTGCTGACAGCTCACAAATGCACAACCTTCCATAGCAGTTCTGCCTAGCCCAGGGGACAGCTACAACAGGTGACTGGCTGATGGAGGAATACCAGGACCCCACCCTATGTTCCTACTGGGAACACCTCTATAAGACTGACTGGCTCCAGAGCTTCCTGCAGGATGTTCCGAGGCTTCAGCTGCAGTGTCATCATGATTCAGCTTCTCCCTGTTTTCCCCCTTTCCTTACAAGTGTATCTCCCAAGAGTTTTCCCCAGTAAATATTCTGCAGGCACTGCCTGGTCTCAGAGTTTGTTTCCAGGGAAACCAATCTAAGACACCACATAAAATAGTGTCAGAGTAATAAAAAACAGTACGGCTATAATGATTTGAATAATAATCAAAAAATTTTTAAACTTCATTACAGTTGTTATTTTATTACTTAGTCTCACTTTCTTAGAAACTCTGTGTGTATATGGGAGGTAGGAATGGGCTCATAGTTAGATCCACGATCACTTTCTGGTCTAATTCAGGGATGATGAGCTTAGTTGTCAAGAGGAAATATTATTTTCATCTTTTTGTTTCCACTAAAGATGTCAATAGTACTCAAGTATATATAATAATTTAAGTGAGCTAATAGCACCACTGGTAACATCTAAGACTCACAGTCTTCCTAAATGAGTCTGCCTACTTGATTATCTTGAGGAGTCCTTTTGGGATTATCAGTCATGAATCACTCAGCTGACACTGTCAATGCCTCCTGTAATCTTCAGACTTGGATTTCAGAGTGCGAAAACATGAATGCTTTTCATTTATAACAGAATGAATAGATTATAGCTAAATATTAGTTTTACTCTACTTATTCCATCATGGGAGATTTTATTTTTCTGAGAAAACACGAGTACTTTTTTTTCCCTTTACTTTTACTAACTGTGTGGCCCCTTTGTTCTGAGATTACAAACAGAAGACAAATCTGAGAAAAGAACTAGTGTTTATTTAGCTTGTACTCTCCATGTTCCAAAATATGGGGTGGTGAAGAGTACCACCTGGACTGAAAGCCATGCTAATTTCCTGATGTCAGGGGGCTTCTGGAGAACCATCCACCTGCATCACCCCCAGGCACACATCTTCAGCACCTCTGGCCCCAACTCTGGTAATATCTTGTTCGCCCCATGCTGCTCTCTGCTTCCAGTCCTCTGCACATGCTCTTCTGGATGCCTAGGAAGCCCTTCCCCTTATTTCTTTGTGGGATGAATAGAAGTATGGAATAGAAGTTATGATTACAAATATCATTGAATGTGTCATGAATAAATATAGTGACTATTACAAAAGAACTCAGCTTTCTTCCCTTTGTATGACAGCATGACAACTTTCTATTTATAAAATAAAGAACACCTTAAGAGTTACATAAATAGAGAAAAGAAAGAACCCCTTTCATTAATCCTATAATCCAAGCTCTCATAGATAGTGTTTACTGATAATTGTGTATCTGTCCATTTGCCTGGCTTCCTTCAAAACAGAATGAGTAGGTGTCACCTTTACCAGGAAGATTTCCCCAGAGTAAATTTCATGTTCCTCTGGGTTCACATTTTTAGCTGTGCATACTTCTGTCTCATCCTATACCACAGTATACTGAAAGCATTGTTTTCCAGAATATTGACAGTGAAAAATCAAGGCTGAGACCATGCATTATTCATTTTTATGTCACATGAATGGAGTGAAGCTCTAGGGTTACAGTAGATGCTTAATAAAGGCGAGTTGAATTGAACTGAGTTAATGTGGAAAGTTATATTCCTTTTATTCTGTGCAATTTAAATTAAGGGGATTTGGGTAAAAATCTCCTCGAAAATGTTACCAAAGTCTTTGTGAATTTACTTCTCCATAAGTGATATCCAAGTCCTGCTCAGCCCTGTTGGTCATACTGTTATCAAAGAAGAAGTGCAAGAGGAAGAGACATGAAAATTAGGGCAACAATTCGGAGCAGTGGAATGATTAAATTAAAAATAAAAGTTTAGGGCTTCCCTGGTGGCACAGTGGTTGAGAGTCCGCCTGCCGATGCAGGGGACACGGGTTCGTGCCCCGGTCCGGGAAGATCCCACATGCCGCGGAGCGGCTGGGCCCGTGAGCCATGGCCGCTGAGCCTGCGCGTCCGGAGCCTGTGCTCCGCAACGGGAGAGGCCACAACAGTGAGAGGCCCGCGTACTGCAAAATAAATAAATAAATAAAATAAAATAAATAAAAGTTTACATAGGAGATGCAGGACATTGGATCCCTGAGGAATAATCAATTTTATCTTCAAACATCCTGTTTTCATTAGTAACAGCTAAGCTCAAACAGCCTCCCCAGGTCCACTTTACCTCCATGATCAAATCTTTACACCTATACTGTCTGTTCAAAACTTTCACCTGCTTTTCCAAACTACTGACCCTTCTTTTGCAGCCCCCAAGCTGTCATGGTCTTGCACACCTCCTTCTTAACTCATGCTTTCCTTATTGCTTGGAATGTCCTTTCCATTTGAGGATCAAACTCTTCCTCCAGGAACCAAATCAAATTCTACTTCCTTTGAGAGAGCTGATGTTCTGACATTCTAGAAACTACTACACATTCTGCTAATGATTAATGTTGATTTTTTTCACTACTAATAACATTTCTTGTGTATCTAGTTGTCTCTTGGTACATCTGTCAATCTTATTTCCCACTTGATTGTAAATCCCTTGAGGGCAAGAGCATTTCTGGTTCTGCTGCATACACCACAGCACAGTGCCTTGGAGTCTAGTGTGTATTCAACACGAATTCCCTGCTTGGTTGACTGACTTCCCTGCAGCATTCATTTCAAGTTAGTTTATTTCCAAATTGGCCTCATTTTGCTGGTTCTTCCTTTCCTTCTCAACCTTGATGTTCAGGTTCCCCAGGGCCCAGTTCATGCTTGGTTCTTTTCTTTTCTCTATTTATAGAAACCTTTGTGATTTCATGGTTTAAATGCCATGAAAATTCCAATTTCTCTCAACTTTGTAATTCTACCTCAGCCCTCTCTGTTGGCATCTAGAATCATATTTCCCACTGTTTTATTAACATTCCACATGGATACTTGATAGGCATTTCAAACTTAGTATGTCCACAGTTGAATTCTTGATCCTCTTCTTTCTTGTGTGGAAATGGGCCTTCCCATTTCAGTAAATGCTGAATCCACCCCTTCAGTTGCTCAGGGCAAAATCCCTTGAGTCATCCTCTGCTCCTCTCTTTATCTCTCACCCCACATTAAGGTATCCTATTGACTCTATGTCCAAATATCCAAAATCAAACCCTCTGTACCATTTCTCTTATTGCTGCCTGAATTTGAGCCTTTAGCATCTCTCATCTAGATTCAGCTATTGTCTCTTACGAGTCTTTCTATCCTTGGGTACTTACAGTCTATTCCCAACACAGCATCCTTTAAAAGTCCAAGATAAATCATTCTACCTTTAATTTTGAAATTCTACAATGGTTCCCCATTTCCCTAACCATCAAAGCCAAATCCTTAAAAAGGACAATGCCTTATACAGCCTATCCTCCTTGACTCTACCCCCACCACACACATATTTAGTGCCTCTCCAATATCAACTTTCCCTTACTTTTACTCTACTCCAGACCCTTCAGTTTTCTTGCTTCCTAAAAATATGCCTCATACACTTTGCATTTGTTGTCAGCTCTACTTGGAAAGATTGTCTTCCAGATATCATTATCCCTAACTTTGTGTCTCTAAAGTGTTTGTTTTAATGCTACCAATTCAATGAGCCATTCTTGACCAATCTATTTAAAAGTATAACCACATGGTAGGCATTTTCCCCACCTACTCGGGTCCCGGGAAGCGTGCTGGGCTCCAGAGCCTGGTCCTCCATTCTCCAGGGCAGCCTCCGGCCACTTGGGTCCTAGAGGCATGGGAGAGGGAGGAGGGGGGAAAAGGAGGGGAAGCAGAGGGGGAGGAAGGGACCCTTTAGGACTGGAGGATCAGGGAAGGCAGAGAGAGGATTTCCTCCACCCATTCTGTTGGGATTCTTTTGGGATTCTGGGTGTGGTCCCCTGCCTTCCAGGGCCTCTCTGGCCGTGTGTGTCCTAGGGACATGGGGGGGGGGGGAAGAAGAAGAGAGGACAATGGGGAAGGACCCTCTGGAATTGAAGGATGGGGGAATGCTCCTAGAGTTTCCCCTGCCCACTCAGGTGCAGGGAGCCTGCTGGGGTCCCAAACTTGGTCATCTGCTCTACAAGGCCAGAGGCACTTCTGGGCCACTCCAAAGATTTTCTTCAATTCTTTTCATTCTTTTATCTTTATTCTGCTCCTCGGCAGTTATTTCCTCCATTCTGGGGAAATCATTGAGCCTAAGGTCTGCCCCACCTCATGCCCCCAGGGACTTTTCCAGCCCTGTGAGTCCTAAACATAGGCCAAGCCTACCACCTAAACCCCACTCCTGCCTAAGCCCTGCCCCCCACAGCCAAGGCCTTTTCCAGCTTTTTTTCTTTCTCCTCTTATTTGCTTTTGTGGTTATGTTTTACCTTCTGGTTGTTGTTTCATCTATATTTTTATTTTTTTTAAATTTTGCTAACATACGTGTTAGTTTCTAATCTTATTGTAATTTTTACTCTTTGTAACTCTTCTGCTTTTTTTTTTCCTCTTTTTTTTTTTTTTTTTTTTTTTTTTTGCCATCCTGTGAGGCTTGCAGTTTTTGGTTCACAAGCAGGGGGTCAAGCCTGAGCTCCTGTGGTGGGAGCTCCGAGTCTGAACCACTGGGCTAGCAGAAAACTTCAGACTTCAGGGAATACTCATCAGAGTGGGGTCTCCCAGAGGTCTTCATCTCAGCAACAAGACCCAGCTCTGCCCAGCAGCCTACAAACTCCAGTGCTGAAGCTTCAGGCCAAAGAACCAGTAGGATATGAGCACAATCCTACCTATCAAAAAAAAAACAAAAAACAGATGACAAAAAAATATGTCACAGATAAAAGAGTGAGGTAAAAACCTCCAAGACCAAATAAATGAAGAGAAAATAGGCAAGTGACCTGAAAAAGAATTCAGAGTAATGACAGTAAAGATGATCCAGAATCTTGGAAATAGAATGGAGGCACAGATCAAGAATATACAAGAAATGTTTAACAAATATCTAGGAGAACTAAAGAACAAACAAACAGAGAAGAACAACACAATAACTGTAATGAAAAATACACTAGAAGGAATCAATAACAGAATAACTGAGGCAGAAAAGTGAATAAGTGAGCTGGAAGACTGAGTGGTGGAAATAACTTCCAAGTAGCAGAATAAAGAAAAAAGAATGGAAAAAATTGAGAACTGTCTCAGAGACCTCTGGAACAACAACAAATTTACCAATATTTGAATTATAGCAGTCCCAGAAGAAGAAAAAAAGAAAGGTTCTGAGAAAATATTCAAATAAATTATAGTGGAAAACTTCGCTAACATGGGAAAGGAAAGAGTCACCCAAGTCCAAGAAGTGCAGAGAGTACCACACAGGATAAACTCTAGGAGAAACACACTGAGACACATATTAATCAAACTAACAAAAATTAAATTCAAAGAAAAAATATTAAAAGCAGCAAGGGAAAAGCAACAAATAACATACAAGGGAATCACCATAAGCCTATCTATCAGCTGATTTTTCAGCAGAAACTCTTCAGGCCAGAAGGGAGTGGCAAGATATACTTAAAGTGATGAAAGAGCAAAACCTACAACCAATATTACTCTACCCAGCAAGAATCTCATTCAGATTTGACAGAAAAATTAAAACCTTTACAAACAAGCAAAAGCTAAGAGAATTTGGCATCCCCAAACCAGCTTTACAACAAATGCTAAAGGAAATTTTCTAGGCAGGAAACACAAGAGAAGAAAAAGACACAAAACAAACCCAAAACAATTAAGAAAATGGTAAACAGAGCATACATATTGATAATAACCTTAAATGTAAATTGATTAAATGCTCTAACCAAAAGACACAATGGATGAATGGATACAAAAAAACAAAACAAAACAAAACATATACATGCTACCTACAAGGGACTGAGTTCAGACCTAGGGACACATACAGACTGAAAGTGAAATGATGGAAAAAGATATTCCATGCAAACAGAAATCAAAAGAAAGCTGGAGTAGCAATACTCATTTCAGATAAAATAGACTTTAAAACAGACTATTACAAAAGATAAATAAGGGCAGTACATAATGATCAAGTGATCAATCCAAGAAGATGATATAACAAATATAAATATTTATGCACTCAACATAGGAGCACCTCTATATATAAGGCAAAGGCTAACAACCATAGAAGGGGAAATCAACAGTAATGTGATAATAGTAGGGAACTTTAACACACCACTTACACCAATGGACATATCATCCAAACAGAAAATAAGGAGACACAAGCTTTAAATGACACAAGAGACCACATAAATTTAATTGATTTTTATAGGACAAGCCACCCAAAAGTGGCAGAATACAATTTCTTCTCAAGTGGACACAGAATATTCTCTGTGATAGATCACATCTTGGGTCACAAATCAAGTCTCAGATAATTTAAGAAAATTGAAATCATATCAAGCATCTTTCCTGACCACAATATTATGAGATTAGAAATCAATTACAGGAAAAAAAACTGTAAAAAAACACAAATATATGGAGGCTAAACAGTGCAGTAATAAATAACCAAGACGTCAATAAGGAAAACAAAGAAGAAATTTAAAAATACATAGAAAAAAAGGACAATGAAAACATGACGACCCAAAATCTATAGGATACAGCAAAAGCAGTTCTAAGATGGAAGTTTACAGCAATTCATTCTCACCTCAAGAAACAAGAAAAACCTCTAATAAACAATCTAACCTTACACCTAAAGCAACTAGAGAAAGAAGAACAAAGAAAACCCAAAGTCAGTAGAAGGAAAGAAATCATAAAAATCAGAGAAGAAATAAATGAAATAGAAATGAAGAAAACAACAGCAAATATCAATAAAACTAAAAGTTGGTTCTTTGAGAAGATGAAAATTGATAAATCTTTAGCTGGACTCATCAAGAAAAAAAGGGAGAAGATGCAAATCAAAAAAATTAGAAATGAAAAAGGAGAAATCACTACTGACACCACAGAAATACAGAGGATTATAAGAGGCTACTACAAAGAACTATATGCCAATAAAATGTACAACCATGAAGAAATGGACAATTCTTGGAAATATACAATTTTCCATGACCACACCAAGAAGAATTAGAAAATCTAAACAGACCTATCCCAAATAATGAAACAGAAACTGTAATTTAAAATCTTCCAACAAAAAAAAGTTTAGGACCAGATGGCTTCACAGGTGAATTCTATCAAATATTAGAGAAGAGCTAAGTCCTGTCCTTCTCAAACTCTTCCAAAAACATTGCAGAGGGAGGAACACTCCCAAATTTGTTCTACAAGGTCACCATCACCCTGATACCAAAACTAGACAAAGATACCACAAAAACAGAAAATCACAGACCAATATCACTGATGAACATAGAAGCAAAAATCCACAACAAAATACTAGCAAATAGAATCCAACAGCAGATTAAAAGGATCATACACCATGATCAAGTGGGATTTGTACCAGGAATGCAAGGATTCTTCAATATATGCAAATCAATCAATGTGATACACCATATTAACAAATTAAGGAATAAAAACCATCTAATCATCTCAATAGATGCAGAAAAAGCTTTTGACAAAATTCAACACTGATTTATGATAAAAACTCTCCAGAAAATGGGCATAGAGGGAATCTTCCTCAACATAATAAAGGCCATATATGACAAACCCACAGCCAACATCATTCTCAATGGTGAAAAACTGAAAGCATTTCCTCTAAGATCAGGAAGAAGACAAGGTTGCCCACTCTCACCACTCTTATTCAACATAGTTTTGGAAGTCCTAGACACAGAAATCAGAGAAGAAAAAGAACTAAAAGGAATACAAATGGAAAAGAAGAAGTAAAACTGTCACTGTTTGCAGATGACATGATACTGCTATACGTAGAAAATCCTAAAGATGCCACCAGAAAACTACTAGAGCTAATCAATGAATTTGGTAAAGTTGCAGGATACAAAATTAATGCACAGAAATCTCTTGCAGTCCTATACACTAACAATGAAAAATCAGAAAGATAAATTAAGGAACTAATCCCATTTACCACTGCAACAAAAAGAATAAAATACCTAGGAATAAACCTAACTAAGGAGGCAAAAGACTGGTACTCAGAAAACTATAAAACACTGATGGAAGAATTCAGAGATGACATAAACAGATGGAAAATATATCATGTTCTTGGATTGGTAGAATCAACATTGTGAAAATGACTATACAACTCAAAGCAATCTGCAGATTCAATGAAATCCCTATCAAACTACCAATGGCATTCTTCACAGAATTAGAAAAAAAAAATTATGATTTGTATGGAAACACAAAAGACCCCGAATAGTGAAAGCAACCTGGAGAAACAAAAAATGAGCTGGAGGTATCAGACTCCCTGACTTCAGACTATACTACAAAGCTACAGTAATCAAGACAGTATGGTACTGGCACAAAAACAGAAATATAGATCAATGGAACAGGATAGAAAGCCCAGAGATAAACCCACGCACATATGGTCACCTAATTTATGACTGTGGAGGCAAGAACATACAATGGAGAAAAGACAGCCTCTTCAATAAGTGGTGCTGGGAAAACTGGACAGCTACATGTAAAAGAATGAAATTAGAACACTCCCTAACACCATACACAAAAATAAACTAGAAATGGATTAAATATCTAAATGTAAGACCAGACACTATAAAACTCTTAGAGGAAAACATAGGAAAAACACTCTTTAACATAAACCATATCAATATCTTTTTTGATCCCCTCCTAGAGTAATGAAAATGAAAACAAAAATAAAGAAATGGGACCTAAAATACATAAAAGCTTTTGCACAGTAAAGGAAACCATAAACAAGATGAAAAGACCACCTCAGAATGGGAGAAAATCTTTGCAAATGAAGCAATGGAAAAGGGATTACTGTCCAAAATATACAAGCAGCTCAATATCAAAAAAACAAATATCCTAGTCAAAAAACGGGCAGAAGACCTAAATAGACATCTCTCCAAGGAGGACATACAGATGGACAAGGGGCACAGGAAAGGATGCTCAACATCATTAATTATTAAAGAAATGCAAGTCAAAACTATAATGAGGTATCATCTCACACTGGTCAAAAGGGCCATCATCAAAAAATCTACAAACAATAAATTCTGGAGTAGGTATGGAGAAAAGGGAACCCTCTTACACTGTTGGTGGGAATGTAAATTGATACAGCCACTATGGAGAATAGTATGGAGGTTATTTAAAAAACAAAAAATAGAATTACCACATGACCCAGCAATCCCAGTACTGGGCATATAACCTGAGAAAACCATAATTCAAAAGGACACATGTACCCCAATATTCATTGCAGCACTATTTACAATAACCATGATGAGGAAACAACCTAAATGTCCAATGACAGATGAATGGATAAAGAAGAGGTGGCATATATACACAATGGAATATTACTCAGTGATATAAATGAACAAAACTGGGTCATTTGTAGAGATGTGGATGGACCTAGAGTCTGTCATACAGAGTGAAGTAAGCCAGAAAGAGGAACACAAATATTGTATATTAACGCATATATGTGGAATCTAGAGAAATGGTACAGATGAACCTATTTGCAGAGCAGGAATAGAGACATAGTCATAGAGAATGGACATGTGAATATGCGAGGGAAAGGGAGATGGGATGCACTGGGATATTAGGTGTGACATAAATGCACTACCATGTGTAAAATATTTAGCTAGTGGGAACCTGCTGTATAGCACAGGGAGCTCAGCTTGGTGCTCTGTGATGAACTAGATGGGTGGGATGGGGGAGTGGAAAGGAGGTCCAAGGGGGGGCGATATATGTATACATATAGCTGACTCACTTCATTGTATAGTAGAAACTAACACAACATTGTAAAGCAATTATACTCCAATTAAAAAAAAAAGTACAATCAATCCCCACTCCCCACATCTAACACTCTCAGACACATTTATGTTTCTCTCTTTTCTCGCTTTATAACATGTATCACCCTCTAACATACTAACCAATTCCCAAATTTTATTTTTTATTTTGTGTTAATCTTTCAACTACTAGACTGAAAGCTTCACAAGGGCAGGGAACATTGATATTTTGGTCACTGATATAGCCTAAGAACCTAAAACCATGCCTGAAAAATAGTACTTTCTTAGAAATATTGCTGAATGAATGGAATTTTAAAACAAAGTGTATGATCTTTCTGTCTCTTACCATTTCTCTTTAGTGTGTTCCTGTTACTACCGAAATAGGAATTAGTTTGATTCTGTTCAAGTGAGTTCAATAAATGTGTAGTTTATCTGGCCCTCCTTCCAAGGAGCTTTACTGGAACTCTCCCAGTATAAGAGAGACATGCAAATAAGAAACATATACATTTTTATTTTTCTTGTTTGATTGCTGTGGTTAGAACTTCCAATATTATGTTGAATAGAAATGGTGAGAGTGAGCATTCTTGTCTTGTTCCTGATTTTGGAAGGAAGGCTTTCAGTTTTTTCACTGTGATATATGGAATGGAATGGTACTCAGCCATAAAAAAGAATGAAATAATGTCATTTACAGCAACATAGCTGGACCTAGAGATTATCATACTAAGTGAAGTAAGTCAGACAGAGAAAGACAAATATCATATGATATAGCTTATATGTGAAATCTAAAATAACATTACAAATGAACGTATTTAGAAAACAGAAACAGACTCACAGACATAGAAAACAAATTTGTGGTAACCAAAGGAGATGAGGGAGAGGGATAAATTAGGCGTTTGGGATTAACATATACACATATATAAAATAGATACACACTACTACATATATAAAATAGATAAAAAGAAAGGTCCTACTGTATAGCACAGGGAACTATATTCGATATCTTTTAATGACCTATAATGGAAAGAATCTGAAAAAGTATATATATATATATATATATATATATACACACACACACACACACACATATCTGAATTACTTTGCTGTACACCTGAAACTAACACATTATAAATCAACTATACTTCAATGAAAATTACATTTAAAAACATAGAAGGAAAAATGCTAAAAAATAGATATAAACAAAGAGAAAATGATGCTTAGTCCAAACGATGATGACTGACTGGAGATCCTGTCAAAGTGAAGAATACAAATAAGAATAAACCAATTTTGACAGTGGAGAAAAGAGAGAGGGTATTTCTAGGGGAGGGGCTGGCCTGACTGCTGACCCCACGTAAAGAGTGTCTAGTACATGATTAGCACAGGGATTATGTGGAGGTTTTAGTTGGAAATGAAACAGAGTGGGTCTGATAAAAAAGGTTCTCTATTCCTTTGCTAAGGCATTTGAGACCTGACTGTAGGCAGTCAGGGAAAACTGGGTGTTTTCAATATTAGGGGTGAAAACAGATGTCTTCCATTCAGTGAAGTGTGGGATTTGAGCTCAGGAACCCAACCCAGGAGTGAAGGTGGCTCAGGGCAGCCTCACATGGCTCTAGCAAGTTTGTCCAGTTAAATTGCATTTATGTCCCTTGACGTTATTTCCTTCATTGGGATCTGAGAATAAGCCATGCTTGTGCAGTCTTAATATAAACTGCAGCCTTAAGTTTGTTAATTAAAGAAATAGATTTTTTATGAGAACACATGAAGCCATTATCACATATAAGCACTGTATCAAGTGGGTCAGAGGTATTTTAGATTTTTTTTTCCTACCTCACAGTTGCCTGCTAATTACGTTTTATCTTGATTACAAACAACTATCCCTCAGCCCCAAGGAATGTTTCCAATTAAGCATCACATAATGCCAATTTAAAAACTGAGAGGCCAGTCCAGATACCCTTTGACTAGAGCTGTCTTTCCTTCACTGCCACAGGGATACCAGAGTTTGAGAGGAACTTCTGTATCCTTGAAGCCCCAGGCAGAAAGAAAAAATAGTGTTGAAAAGGCAGGAGATTTGGTCAGCTGCCAGCCTCCATGAAAATAAACTGTGCAAAAGAGTTGTGGGCTGTAGAAACTTAAACGGGAAAAGTCAATGTGAACTTAGGTTGATTTATTCCCATTGAAGATGGAGTGCTGCTCAGTCTGTGATGTGGAACGCTGAGGAACACACACCAAGTCTCCCATTACTGCCTCCTTTGGAGGCCAAGCTTGTAGTGAAACAACCAGAAAATCCATGTCCTTAGGAACAGAGCTTAGTACATAGTATGTAGGCGGGTTTCTTATTTTTTGGCATTGTGTTTTATTCTACTATCTTCATGATTGCCTTTGAAATCATCCTAAGGCAAGTCATTCACTGCCAAATCGCTTTGCGCTCCTCAGGATAGATCTCACTTTTCAGCTCTCATAGAAGGGGAATGGGAGTTTTATAATTATTAGGCAAATAAAGAAGGCAAGGAAATCAGACTCTGTGACACTCTCACACACATTTTAATGACATAAGAGCAAGTATTAGACACATCTTGGGAAGATAGAGAAATGAAAGTGTGAAACGTGATGTGAGGCCTGTTTGGAGTGAAAGCCAGTCTCATGGGGTATTGGATTGTGGAGTCAGAGAGGGTGACTTATAAGTATAGGAGCTACAGATGGTAACTTAATTCCCTTCCTAATTTCCGGCCTGATGACCTGTGTCCCTAATGAGTCAGCAGCATTGGTTATTGTATAGTCAGGCCACTCAGGATGGCTGTTCTCTTGCTCTCTGTACATCACCTGCCCAACAAGTGCCTGCTTCACCTACACATACTCACCTGACTGACCTTCCTATATACTTGTCCCAGGCGCCAGCTGGTGACTGTTCTTATCAAAGGGGCGGGAAGGGGCATGTCCCTCTGCTGGTTTCCCTGGTGACTGATGAGCCAACCTGACGTCAAGTCCCTCTATAACTGGCCATCACCCATTTCCCTGGGAGCAAAGACTGCTGCCATGTCCTGCCCGCTGTTTGCTGCACACAGTGTGGTGTTGATCCAGGATCTTGCTTCAGTTGTGTAAGATCCACTCCCCTGCCACCAATCTATTAAATCACTGATGTCTCTGTTGCTGACTCTGGGCTCGTTCTTCAGTCTTAAAGCTGGGCAAATGCAGGCCTTGTAGGCCTGTGGGGTGCAGCCCAACTGTTATGTTTATAGTAGTGTCCAAGGTAGAAATTGGAAGACCGCCATCTCATTCCTTTTTTCTTCTCATTCTATACCCTCTCTTTAGATGATTTTACTCTCCCATCTAATCGTGGGCATGTTTAACCACTAACAATAATATCCACCTTCAAAATCCAGTCATGGCTGGAGTTCTCTACTATATTCCAGATTCATAAATCCTATTTTCTACTCTAATATTTCCCCTGGATGTCCAAAAGACACTTCAAAATTACTGTGAACACACACAGCTGCTGAACTCAGCACTGACATTCCTTCACCTGACCACCCCCACCGCCCCAATACCAACACTGTCCGATGAAATCTCCTTCTATATCCTTTCCATTCTGCCCCATTGATTTTTCTGGAATGCGTCTTCTTCTCATCACCCTAACCATCACCACCCTGGATCAGGCCTCATCTGCATAACTGCCAAGGTTCAGCAGTCCTCACTGGCCTCCTCATCTTTACCCCTTTACCCAGCCATCAATCCCTTTATCACTACAGGAGGGATCTTTCAGGAATAGAAATATGGTCACAGCATTCCTGCATTTAAAATAGATCTAAGGTTTCTTATTACCAATAGCAATGTCTCCTGTTAGACCTAAAGTTCGTAAATCTCACGCCAGGTCAACTGGGTTAGCAATCATTTCAGAAACCACTCCCCAGCCTGGGGTCACACACCTTGCATAATCTGGTTCCCACCCCACTTCACCTGTCATTACTCCTCTCCATACCTCCAACCATATTAAAATAGTTTTACCTTTCTGAAGATGCTGGGTCATGGGGTCATGTTGTTACTTCCGTAAGGAATGTCTTTATACCTATCTTTGGACAACTGAACTGATTTCCATTGTGCTGAGGCCTCACCCCCTGAAGCTTCTCCGTGAATGCCTTTCTGGTGGCATGGGGCACATAGACTAGTTATGATCTGTATACCATACAGAAAGGGAATTGTGGGAGGACAGGGCTTTACCTAGATTTCCACCCATATATCTCTAGCACCTAGGATGTCCCTTGACACATAGAAGATGTTCAGCAATGTTTATTAAATACACGTCCCCATCAGTGCAAGCCTCCCTCTTCTCTTTGTTGTGAATAAACGCAGCAAATCTCACACATATTTCAAATAAGTACATCATGCAAATGCACCCAAGTTTGGTTTTGTCCCTTTATGTGCTTTTAGCTTCAGCTTCTCTCTTGGCCTTTGGAAAGCCACACAGCCTGATCCCAACATCAGCACCTGTTCTGGCTGACATCCCTAAGCTTCTACGTGATCAATGACTGTATGATCATGTAGGTAACATCATATCTAATTACCATGACAATGTCAGCATTACAAATATGTATGTGATTCTGATTTATTGTTAATACCTCAATATTTAATTTTAAACAGAGGGAAGCACCATATACATAACTTTAAATGACGTCTTATGTGATTTATATGGAGAAACACTATCAGTCAGATGAGTTATTTGTCATTGCTAAAGAAAATAACTCAACCATTAATAATTATGGTAAAAGCTGTTAGATTTATGTACTAGAGTCATTACTAAGAACTTTGAAATAGTTACAGATGAGGAGAAGATTGACAGTTAAATCTATTAAAACTACCAATCTATTAAAACCACTGAAATTTTATGCTAACCAGATAACTTTAGGGGAAAAAAATGTCCTTTTTGAGCTAATAAATAAAAGCCTTCTGTAAAATAAAAAATATATATAAGATGGAAAATAAGAAGTATGTAATCTTATAATTTAACATGTGTAGAGTTGAATGGTGAATTAGATTCCAAAACTTTCACCACAATAATGATGAAGAATTACATATATTTTGATTACAGTTGTTTGATTCCATGTAATGAGGACTCAAACAGTTAAAAAAAGCTGTTTGAGAATTTTAATCATGAACAAAATATCAACTGTGCCACCTTGAAATTTCAGTACTTGTAAAGGCTCCAAGCTCATTTATAACAATATTTATGATAAATCACACTTGTATATTTGAGTCTAAATATTTAAATGAAGTTTGATAAAATGATTATTAAAATACTGCCAACTATTATTAATAAAGTTAAAGACTTTTTTGGGTTTTTCTCAAGCTATAAGTACCAGGTAGACTATTTTTATAGAAAATATGTTAGTAAAATAATGTTTTTTCTTTAATGATAATATACTGTGCACAAAAGACAAGTGATTTATTCATTGTGCTACTTTTTTCTGATCAGATATTTGGGAGAGAAACAATGAAAAACTTTTTTAAAATACTGTGGAACAGATTAATGATTATTCTTTTGGTCTACTTGCTTGACGAAACATTTCGGGATCTCAAGCAGCTAGCAACATAACTATTTGAAGAAATGTTTTAGAATGACATGTTGAGAGGTAGATGTGCTATACGATGATATGGACAATGGAAAAGAGCTCTGAGTAATTTAGGAATCCCAAGGGTACATCATCTTCATGGCATTTTTCGTAGTGTGATTAGCATGACTAATATCAAAGAAATACTGGCCATAAGCAAAATATATGTATTTTGGTCAGTATATGTGTATATATGCATATGTATATATATATGGTCATTTTTATCATTCTTCTTTAGTCAGAGACAAGCTAAAAGATTTTTGACCTTCCCCATCATATACAAAATGTTTAACCAATGTGGAGTGTTGATTATTCCATTTTAAAAGGCTGGCTAAACAAAAGAAAACCTTAATATTGTACTGTGCATATAACAGTAATACCGGGCTTGCAGAGAAAGAAGTTCAGTTGCTGGAACCTGCTGAATAAGTAATCAAATTGCTGTGCTTCAAGAGTGCGAGTATTTTTTACACAAGGTGTTTTGTAAAGATGTACAAATCATTCCACTCCAGGAAAGAGGCTGAAATTGGTGTCATGTAAGGAAAGCTGAGACGCAGATGGAAATTCAGAAGCAGTATTTTTTGTGCCAATTGCAATTGCTTCATCCTCATTTCTAGATACAAGTATTAAGGACAAATTTGTTTCAAGTCATTGTGAAGCAGCAATTGCATACACAAATATTATAAATCACAAAATGTTAGAGTACCAGTCTTAACTCTGCTTCTGTAAATATTCTGACACCAATTATTTTCAAGCAGTGCACAAAAATTCTATGTGTGGCTTAATTTTAATGAAATTGAATGTGTTCTGAGTGTTTGTATATTTTGGCTTTTTATTTTCAGCTTATATTGAGTTATCAATATTATTGGTCTTGAATTTGGCTGAACATTGATGTAAACACTCAAACATATTGCATTTGACCAAAATATGTATTATTATTTTTTCTTTCTCTCAACAGTTCTCTGATGTATGTAGATGTATCAGTAGAAGTAGGCTAGCTAAGGTATGCTCATTTCAAATCAACTCACCAGCACTGTGTTGACAATTTCCTGACAATACTAGGTTCTTTAAGTGATACAACATAAGGAACCCAATTAACCAAGGGAGCCCTGAGCTATTGTCTTTTTTCAATTTCCTCCCATTCCATTCCATGTATACCTCTCTGCTTCTTCCTTTCCTAAATCATGCTAATATCCTTCAACTTTATCTTGATTTCAATTAAAATTCTATTTTAAAATTTCTGAACTATTAAATATTGCATGGTGATTGCAAATAATTTGGAAATATTATAACTTTTTAAAAGTCATATCTCTATACAGTATAACCCTCAAGTGCTTTGGGGGTGTTAACTTCATATTACTAAACATACAGACCCATAGATTTGTGTTCTGAGTGTTTGTATATTTTGGCTTTTTATTTCTAGCTTATATTGAATTATCAACATTATTCCATGCACTTTAGTATTTCTCAAAGTGCTTTTTATTGTCTGTATGCTATTTCAATATCCACATATGCCACAATTTTTAAAATTATTGCCTAGTTTTGGATATTTGTTTTATTTTTGATTACTTTTCTCAACTAGATAATGCTGTCAATAACTTCTTTTTGCCAAAGACAAACAATAAAACAAACTAGAAGAAACTCATTAATAGAAACTATTTCTAAGTTTTCTCTTAGATATAAAGTAATGAAAGTGGGATCAAAGGATATCAACTATTGAAGTTACACTTATGGTTATTCTTATTTTATTTTCTATTTTATACACCACCAACAGTATATTAGAATGGACAACTCATTAAGCTTCAACACTTAAAACAAATCATATTTCCTTTTACTATTCCTTTTCTGGTTTTCTTCTGTCTCTGTCTTATGTCTGATAGAAATGAATTTAGACCTTGCAAATTTATCTCACGTTATTTAGGGCTATAGCAGGCAATTGGACTATTATTTAAGGATAAAATATATATCACATGTTATGCAATACTAATCAAGGTTCTCCAGACAAAGAGAGAGAGGGAGAGAAAGAGAGAGAGAGGGAATTATTTTAAGGAATTGACCCATGTGATTGCAGAGGCTAGTAAATCCAAATCGGCTGGGTAGATGGGCACACTGGATGGGATGGAGGCAGAATTTCCTCTTCCTCAAAGAATCTCAGTCTTTTTCACTTAATACCTTCAGCTGATGAGACAAGACCCACCTCCATTATAGAACATATTCTGCTTAACTCAGTCTACTGACGTAAATGTTAATTCCAACCACAGCAACATTCTGAGTGGTATTTGATCAAACCTCTGTGTATTATGGCCTAGTCATGTTGACATAAAATTAACCATCATAAGCATTCCAAAAGATCAAACCCAGACCTAGCAAAGAATAAAACAAAACTATCATTAATTCAATTGAGTTACTAAGAAACATACCCTTGGTATTCCTTTGAAAGAAGAATTTGCAAACTTCGCTATTGAGACATGACAAATATCAGCAACACTTAAATGATAAAGGTGCTCTATCCTAGAAGTGCCTTACAGACCAACATGTTCCAATGGGTAATCTGAAGTCTTCATCTAAAGTTTGTCTTAGGAGACCTAATAAAGCTGATTGATTATCTGAGGGTCAGGAGTATTAAGGGGGCTCCATGATTTAATAGGGTTCAGGAGACTTAAGAAGGTTGCTTGATTTAATGGGTATGAGGAGACTTCAGGGGACTTATTGGTTTAATGGGGTTCCCATGATTTAAAAGGCCTGACTCAATCACTGGGAGTTACGTGATTTAAGGGGGCTGATTGAATCAATGGGGGTTAGGAGACTTAATAAAGCTGATTGATTGAGGGTCGGGAGAATTAAGGGGGCTCCATGATCTAATGGGTGTCAGGAGACTTACGAAGCCTAATTGATTTTGTGTGGTTCAGAGACTTAAGAAGCCTGATTGATTTCATGGGGTTCAGAATTAAGAAGGATGATTGATTTAATGGGTGTAAGAAAGAAAAAGTTTGTCTCAAAACTTAATGAAATCAAGAAACATTCTAATGACATATACTGCCATAAGACCCTCGACCCTTCCTTCTGGGGCACTTTGGACCAGAAATGTAAACTATTGACTCCAGGATCTTCAGGATAAATAGCGGATTCTCACGTCTATCTCTCGGAGTTCTCATGAACGTTATGTCATGGAAACCAAATAAAGCTTGTACCATACTACCTGGCACAGAGTAGGTATTCAACAATTTGTATTTACCTACCCCCCAGAGTCATCATTCTAAAAACATCTCTCCCTTAAACTTAAGTTAGAAGCAAGCAAGATGATTATTCATTAAAACTTAGCCTAAGTAGGTTCTTGCCTGCTCTCTCTTCACCTTCCTATACTTGAACCAAAAGATTAGAGGAATATATTCCCAAGAAATAGTAAGTAGTCAAAAGGATGAGATGTCTTTATTGTTCCTTACAACAAAAGTGGAACAATCAGGAGGCTAACTAGATATTTTCTATTAAATAAAACATTTATTTTTTTGTAATGCTGCTAATAATTGGCTACTACTTAAGTTGACTTTCTACACATTGATACATAAATATATATATAGAACTGATAAGGGGTGGCGGTGGTAGTGTGATGAATTGGGAGATTAGGATTGACATATATACACCAATATGTATAAAATAGATAACTAATAAGAAACTGCTTATCAAAAATAAATAAATTAAATTAAATTAAAAAACTGATAAGGGCATATCATAAATACTTTCATTATCACATATCCAAATGGACTCATATGGTAGTTGTATTAAATCTGTCTCTAACTTGGAATATCATCCTAGATACATTCTTCTCATCCTCTGTTAGAGGTAGAAGATCAGTATCAGGAGATCAACTGCCAGTTTAATAACAGTGTATAGGGTAAATGGAAGTTATTGACAAGCAAGACTTTACTTTGAAAAAAGAGTTCAATATTTGAAGAACAAAAGATATGGTTTATTTATACACCCTATATTTACTGAAACATTTTTCTTTTGCCTCGTGAAGCAACTTACACAAGTTATTGATAAACAGAGAACATTGAGGCTCACCTGATATGGCCCAAATACATCTACTTCAGAATATATTTGATTCTTAAAAATCACTTGCTTGCAGGTTAATGAGGAATAAGAAAATCTTTCATGTCCTATAGGTACTTAGAGCTCAGGTTACTAATCTATTAAATGGCTGCTCTAATATAATATGATTTTGTTAAAGATTAACCAAGAGAAGTACTCATGGAATTTTAGGTTTTCATGATTACATATTACTCTAAAAAATAAAAATCAAATTGTTTGACTTTGGCTGGTGGAGAAAAGAAGAAAAAATTAGTCCTGCTTATCTGTTGGTGGTACTAAATTTTAAAATGGATAGATAAATATTAATAGATAACTAGGTAGATAGCAGAATGTATGCTGTTGGACAAAAAAATAACAAGAAAGCCTACAGGTTATAGAGGTATTATATGTCTGAAATTTGTAACAGCTAGTCCAAGAAGTTCCCAGAAAAAGAGAAAGTAGCAAGCAGGCAATAGCAGCATCATAGTCTCGCCCAAGTTAGGAAACAACACAGATTAGACCCTGTAAAGAAAAGCTGGTTAGTCAGGAACCAGGTGTCAAAGAAGCAAAGAAACAGAGGATGCCATTGGTTGGAGAGTAAGATAAGTGTGAAATGACCTAAAGATCTTGAAGATGTGTGTAAATTACAAGACAGGTGTGTGCGTTCTATGTCTGGTCCTGTGCCAACACATAGTAGGTGCTTGTTTTAGATGTCAGCCCTCTTGAATGCCTCACCTGCTTTCCTGATGGTTGGGCATTTCTCTCCCCAGTCTGTGGTGAATGGCCTTGTGGCCTGTGAGTTTCCACCATCTGAAGACAAAGACCCTGAGTTTCTGGCTTCTCCCATCAACTCTTGACACAGAATCCCACAATACAAAGGTGAAATGTTGCTTCCTAGTCATTGCCCGAGAAGTCACATGACAACACCCGGGAATGTGTGTATGTGCATGGGTGGTGGGCAGTGTAGCCAGGAGACAA
Organism: Orcinus orca; assembly: GCF_937001465.1. Lineage (NCBI taxonomy): Eukaryota > Metazoa > Chordata > Mammalia > Artiodactyla > Delphinidae > Orcinus > Orcinus orca. The sequence goes on along the minus strand of NC_064565.1, from coordinate 12,858,702 downwards.
GTGGAAGTCAAAGGATAAATTTGCTCTCCAATGTTCCCTCCATTGGATGTGCCTTATGTTTGGTTTTCCATACACCAGGCTGGTCTCTTGGTGAAACAATGACCAGCTTCATAAGACAATATTGTGTTTGTTTGTATTCTATTCTATCTCGCTTCATCTACCTTTTTTCCTCATTCTTGTTGGTCTAGGATTGTCCTTTACAGTAATGCCTTAGCACATAAGTTTTGCTTTGAGCTGTGTTTTCTATAGAACATAGACTAACATAATAGTTCTAGAAGTAGGTCTAGAGAGCACATCCTGGGGATGAGATTTTGGACTTGGATTATCTACTTATCTGAGACATAAGATCCCATTGTTTGTGGTCACCAGAGTAATGATCACCCTAGCATTCAGTAACATCAAAGTTATTAAAGTTTTCACCTGTGGTTAACTGGGAAGAGAGGCAAGGGAAGGGCAGTTCAATGGGAAAACAATTAGCTGTGATTTTATTTTTTTTTTAATTTTTTGCCATACCCTGTGGCATGTGGGATCTAAGTTCCCCAACCAGGTTGAGATTCAGCCATATTTATATGTGTATCAATAATTCTTTCCATTTTATTGCTGAGTAGTATTTTATTGTACAGATATGCTACAACATATTTATCCATTCACATCTCGATGACTGCTTGAGTTATTTCCAGTTTGGGGCTATTATAAATAAAATGTCATGAAAACTTATATACAAGTCATTGTATGGACACATGCTTTCATTTTTCTTGAATAGGAGTCAAGGAATAGAAAGACTGGGTCATAGAGTAGGAGTATGTTTAAACTTTTAAGAAACTGGTGACCTAAATGGGAAGGAAATCCAAAAAAGAAGGGATATATGTAAACATATACCTGATTCATTTTGCTGTATAGTAGAAACTAACACGATCTTATAAAGCAACTATACTCCAATAAAATTTTTAAAAAAAAATGGAAATCTAGTTTTGAAATTAGTTGAAGCATTTTTTTAAAATTTTCACTAGCAGTCTATGAGAATTCCAGCTTTTCTACATGTTTGCCAAAACTTGGTTTAGTCAATTTTTAATTTTAGATATTCTAGTGTGCAATGGTGTATCATTGTTATGATTTGTATTTCCTTAACAATCATGATGTTGAATCTTTTCATGTAGTTATATGATATAAGTATATCTTCTTTGGTGAAAAATCAGTTCAAATCCTTTGTCTATTTGTTTTCTTGGGTTGTTTTCTTACTACTGAGTTCTGAGTTTTTCATGTATTCTGGATACAAGTCATTTATTGGATATATGATTTGTAAATATTTTCACTCAGTCTTTTGCTTGTCATTTTGTTGGTTTTTTTTTTCTGTTTACAGTGTATTTTGAAGAGCAAAATTTCTTTATTTTGATCAAGCCAAATTATATTTTTTTCTTTAATGGACAGTGCTTTATTTGTTGCAACTAAATAACTCTTTACTTAAGCCAAGATTAAAATGTTTACTCCTGTATTTTCTTCTAGAATTATTAGAGTTTTAGGTTTTCCATTAGGACTATGAACTATTTTGAGTTAATTTTGTTATATTAACTCAATATATATATGGTCAAAATTATATGGTCAAAATTAAGGGTCATATTTTTTTCATGGAGTAGCCAGTAATTTTGTTATATTAACTCAATATATATATGGTCAAAAGTATATGGTCAAAATTAAGGGTCATATTTTTTTCATGGAGTAGCCAGTTTTCCAACTCTGCAGAAAAGACACTAGCCAATGGAATGTTATTTTTTGTTAACAGTTGATTGTGTAGATATATTTCTGCATCTTCCATTTTGTTCCAGCAATCTATTTTTCTAGCTTGATGCCAATGACACAGTCCTAATTATTATAGCTTTAAAATGTGTTGAAGTCAATGTAATTCTTCTAATTTTGTTATTTTTTATTAAATATTTTATGTCCTTTACATTTCTTTAAGAAGTTTGGAATCAGCTTCTCAGTTTTTATATCAAAATTCCTGCTGGGACATGGAATGTTATTATGTTGAAACTATAGATGCACTTGGAGAGGCAGAACATCTTAAAAGCATTGAGTCTTCCAATTCATAGAAACAGTGTATCTCTCCATTTATCTATGTCTTCTTTAGTTTCCCTCAGTACTGTGTTTTAACTATCAGTGTACAGTTCTTAAACATACATTATCAGGTTTATTATTATTTCATAGTTTAATGTTACTGTAAATTGTATGGTTTTTACTTCAATTCAATTTCTGTTGTTGTATTTTATAAAAATGCAGTTGTTTTTTGCATGTTTGATGATCTAGATTCCCATATACATGCTAAATTCAGTTATTTATTCTAGCAGTATTTTTTTTGTGTGGATTCCATAGGGTTTTTTTACATAAACAATCATGTTGTCTATAAGCAAGAACAGTATTGCATCTTTCTGATTTGAAAGCTTTAATTTATTTTTCTTGTCTTGCAGTAATAGCTGTAATCTCCAGCACTAAGTTAAAGTAGTGAGAGGAGACGTTTGTGCATTTTTACTAATACTAGGGAGACAACATTTAATATCTCACCACTAAGTATAATGTCACGCTGCAGATTTTTCACAAAAACCCTTTACCAGGTTGAGGAAATTTTCTTCCATTGATAGTTTGTTGAAATATTTTTATCAGGAATGGATGCTGAATGGTATCAAATAATTTTCCTGAATTTATTGAGATGTTTTGTTAATGTTGTGAATTACAGTAACTTTTTTTTAATGTTAAATCAACCTTGCAGCTCCAGAATAAGCCTCAGTTGGTGATGGTATATTATGTTTTTAAAAACAGTTATATTCAATTAGATGAATTCTGTTAAAAATTTTTGAATGTGTGTTCTTGAATATTTTCAATTTGTGGTTTTGATATTGATATGTAGTTTATTTATTTTTTCCTTATAATGCTTTTGTCTTGTTTTTGTATCAGAGTTATGTTGACCTCATAAAAAGAATTGAGAAGTCCTCCCTATTTATTTTTTGGAAGAGTTTCCATGGAATTACAATTAATTATTCTTTAAAATTTTAGTAGAATTGCATAGTGTAACCATTTGGGCTTGAAGTTTTATTTGTTGTAAAGGTCTATCTAGGCACTCAATTTCTTTAATATATTTGGGAAACTTTAAGCTATCTCTTCCTGAGTAAACTTTAGTAGTTAATGTCTTTCAAAGAATCTGTTCTTTCACATAAATTGTCAAAGGTATTAGCATTAAGATATTCAGAACCCTCAATAAAGTAGGTATAGAGGGAACATATCTTAATATAATACAGGCCATGTATGACAAGCCTACAGCTAACATCATACTCATCAGTGAAAAGCTGAAAATTTTTTAAGATCAGGAACAAAATAAGGATGCCCATTCTCATCCCATTTATTCAACATAACATTTGAAGGCCTATCCAGAGCAATTAGGCAAGGAAAAGAAATAAAGGCATCTAAATTGGAAAGGAAGAAGTAAAACTGTCTCTATTTGCAGATGGCATAATATGTATAAAACCCTAAAGGCTACACCAAAAATCTGTTAGAACTAATAAATAAATTCAGTAAATTTGCAGGATATAAAATCAATATGCAAAATCAGCTACATTTTTCTACACTAGTAACAAGCTATCAGAAAGAGAATTTAAGAAAACAATCCTGTTTACAATCACATCAAAAATAATAAAATACTTAGGAATAAACTTAACCAAGTTTAATCAGTGATGTGTAAGATGTGTATGCTGAAAACTATAAGACAGTGATGGAAAAAAATTGAAGAAGACACAAACAAATAGAAAGATATTCAATGATCATGGAATAATTAATATTGTTAAAATGCCCATACTATCCAAAGTAATCTACAGATTCAATGCAATCCCTTATCAAAATTTCAATGACATTTTTCACAGAAATAGAATAATCTTAAAATTTGTATGGATATACAAAAGACCCCGATTAGCCAATGCAATCTTGAGAAAGAACAACAAAGCTGGAGGCATCACCCTTCCTGATTTCAAAGTATATTACAAAGCTATAGTAATCAAAGTAGTACAGTGCTGGCATAAAAACAGACATATAGATCAATGGAACAGAATAGAAGACCCAGAAATAATCCCACACATGTATGGTCAAATAATTTATGACAAAGGAGCCAAGAATATACAGTGAGGAAAGGACAGCCTCTTCAATAAACAGTGTTGTGAACACTAGACAGCCACAGGCAAAATAATAAAAAATGGACCACTATCTTAAACTATACACTAAAATAAACTCAAAGTGGATTAAAGACTTGAAAGTAAGACCTGAAACCATGACTTCTAGAGAAAAACATAGGCAGTAGTCCCCTTGACAATCAATCTTGGCAATGACTTTTTTGGATGTGTCAGCAAGAGCAAAGGCAACAACAGCAAAAACTAAATAAAATGGGACTATATTAATCTAGAAAGCTCTGTACATCAAAGGAAACCATCAACAAAATGAACAGGCAGCCTATAGAAAGGTAAAAATATTTGCAAATCATATATCTGATAAAGAGTTAATATCCAAAATATATAAAGAACTCAAAACTCAATAACAAGAGAACAAAATACATGATTAAAAAGTGGGCAGATGATCTGAACAGATAGTCTTCCAAAGAAGACATACAGATAGAAAACAGGTGCATGAAAAGGTATTCAACATCACTAATCAGGGAAATGCAAATCAAAACCACAATAACACTTCACACTTGTTAGAATGGATATCGTCAAAAAAGGCAAGAAATAAGAAGTGTTGCAAGGATGTGAAGAAAAGGGAACTCTTTTGCATTGTTGGTGGGAATGTGAATTGGTGCAGCCACTATAGGAAACAGTATGGAACATCCTCAAAAACTTCTGGGTATTTATCCAAAGGAAATAAAAACACTAACTTGAGAAGATATGAATCCCCATTTTATTTCACTATTATTTACAATAGTCAAAACATGGAAGCAACATAAGCATATATGGATGGATGAATGGATAAAAAAGGTAGTACATACAACATGGGAAGACCTGAAAGCATTATGTTAAGAGAAAGAAGTCAGACAGAGAAAGACAAGCACTGTATGATCTCACTTATACATAGACTCTAAAATTATAAACAATAATATAGTAATAATAATAATAAACCAAAATAACTCACAAAAAAACTAAACTCTTAGGTACAGAGGACACGTTGGTGGTTACCAGAGGTAGTGGGTGGGGGGTTGAACCAAATAAGTGAAGGTGGTCAAAAAATTACAAACTTCCAACTGTAAAATAAATAAGTCATAAGGACATAATGTACCATATGGTGACTATAGTTAATAATATTATATTGCATATTTGAAAAGTTGCTAATTGTGTAGGTCTTAAAAGTTCTCATCACAAGAAAAAAAGTGTAATTTGTATGGTAATGGGTGTTAACCAGACTTATTATGGTGATCGTTTCACAATATATACAAATATTGAATCATTACTTTGTACACCTGAAATTAATATAATAGTATATGTCAATTCTATCTCAATAAAAAAGAAGAAAAACGTATTGCAGATCTGACTTATTCCAGGCACTTCTCTCAGTACTGTGGATGTCAAAAATATATTATTCCCATATACCTATGCAAAATCGCTTCTTCAAATGTTTTTTTTTTTCAAAATATTATTAAACTGGCTGGAATATGGACACTAATATTCTTGCAACTTTTCTGTAAATCTAAAACTATTCTAAAATGTAAGTTTATTAAATGTTAAAAAATACACTCAAAATATTCCCTTATTATCCCTTTTAATATTTTTAGAATTTATAGTGATGTCAACTATCTCATTCTTGATGTTGACAATTTGTCTTCTCTCTTTTTCCTTATCAGTCTGACTAGGGTTAGCAATTGTTTTGATCTAACCAGATAAACAGCTTTTGGTTTCAGCAATTTTCTTTACTATTTTTCTGTCTTCTATTTCATTGATTTCCACTCTGATCTCATATTTATAATTTTTTTCTTCTTGTTTTGGTTTCACTTTTTCTTCTTTTTCTAGTTTCTTAAAGTAGAAGCTAGGGTCATTGATATGAGACCATTCTTTTTGAACACTGTGTTTATGTGCTAAAAATTTCCTGTTTGGGTAAATTTTGCTTTACTTGTATATCACAAAAATAATGTGATTTGTTTTCATTTTTATTTATTTCAACATACAATTCTAATTTCTATTTTGAATGTAACTATGTTCCATAGATTATTTAGAAGTGTTTGTTTTTTTTTTTTTTTTTTGGTTTCTTGGTTTTAATAATTTTCAAATATTTGAGGACTTCCCAGATATCTTTCTAGTTAGCATAATGCCCTCAAGGTCCATCCATGTTGTCACAAATGGAAGAATTTCTTTTTTTCTCATGGCTGAATAATATTCCATTGTAATATATATATCACATGTTTCTTATCCATTCATCCACTGACAAACAGTTTGTTTTCATATCTTGAATATTGTTAATAATGCTGCAACAAACATGGGAGTGCATGTATCTCTTCAATATCTTGTTTTCATTTCCTTTGGACTTATATCCAGAAGTGGAATTGCTGGATCATATGGTAGTTCTAATTTAATTTTTTCAGGAACCTCCATACTTTTTCTATAGTGGCTGAACCAATTTACATTGTTAGTGTATCAAAACACAACTGATTTATATATGTTGATTCTGTATCCTATAACTTTACTGAATTCCTTGATTAATTCCAACAAAAAATTGTTTTGGTTGAATCTTTAGGATTTTCTATATATAAGATCATATCCTTGGCAAATAATGATAATTTTACTTTCTCCTTTCTGATTTGGATGCCCCTTATTTCTTTGTCTTACCAAATTGCTTTAGCTAAGACTTCAGTACTGTACTATGTTGAATAAAAGTGGTGACAGTGGGCACTCTTTTCTTTTTCTTTAACTTAGTGAAAAATCTTTCAAATTTTTCTGTTTAGTATAACGTTACCTGTGGGCTTGTTATATATGGCCTTTATTATGTTGAGGTATGTGTTTTCTATAACCAATCTGTTAAGGGTTTTTATCATGAAAAGATGTATTTTGTCAAATTCTTCATGATAATTATACAATTTTTATCTTTCATTCTATTATTGTGGTATATCACATTTATTAACTTGCATAAGTAAATCATCTTTGCATCCCTGGGATAAATTCTAGTTGGTCATGATGTATAATCCTTTAAATGTGTTGTTGAATTCAGTTTGCTATTTTGTTAAAACTTTTTGCATCTATATTTGTCAGAAATATGTCTGTAGTTTTCTTATTCTTATAGTGTCCTTATCTGCTTTTGGTATCAGGGTAATGCTGGCCTTATAGAATGAATTCAGAAGCATTCCTTTCTCTTCAATTTTTTAAAATAGTTTGAGAAGGATAGGCATTAATTCTTCTTTAAATGTTTGGTAGAAGACACCAGCAAAGCCACCTGGTCCTGGCTTTCTCTGTTGGGAGACTTTTAATTAGTCTCCTTACTTGTTATTGGCTTATTCAGGTTTTCTATTTCTTCTTGATTCTGTATAAGTAGATTATATGTTTCTAGGAATTTATTCATTTCTTCTAGGTTATCCATTTTTTGGCATATCATTGTACATACATATAGTCTCTCATAATCCTGTATATTTCTGTAATATCAGTTGTAATGTCTCTTCTTTCATTTATGTTTTATTTATTTTGGTCTTTTTTCTTTTTATCTTTGTTAGTCTAGTTAAAGTTTTATCAATTTTATCTTAAAAAGAAACAGGGCTTAGTTTTGCTGATTTTTTTCTATTGTTTTTCTGGTTACTCTTTCATTTATTTCTGCTCTATTTTTTGTCATTTCTTTCCTTCTGCTAGTTTTGTGCCAGGTTTTTCTTCTATTTCTATTTCCTTGAAGTGTAAATTTATAGTTTTTTAAAGATCTTTTCTTTTTCTTAATATATGCATTTATTGCTATAGTTGTGATGAATTTAGCTTTAACCTGGGACCCCTTATCCTGTTTCATGCATTTTTACATGCTGTATGTGTAGATAGAAGTAAGAATGACTACACAGTTGGCACATATAAAAATGAGGACTGACTTTACCTTCAAAAAATGTTTTTAAATAATGAAGGAGTTAAGTATGGACACAAGTGATATACTTCCTTCACAATTAATAAAATTGAAATAGTTATTAATTTTCAAGATTTTTCAAGATAAAACATGCAGATTATATACATATATATTTTTTAGTCTAGTATTCTTCTTAATTTCCCAAACCACACAGTTCTCCCTCTTTTCTCAGGACAGCATGAAAACTCTTCAGTATAAATCCATAATAATTATTGAATTATTGAATATTCAATTCCAAAGCATGCTGCTGTAAGAACGCAGGTATGTATTGCACTTAACGCTTCTTTCTATGTCCATTTTATACCCTTTGTTGATAAATCAGGATGTGTGAGGCTTCGTGTGTGGGGGTTGTACCATGTATAAATTTTTACTGAATTCAAAAGTTTTATGAACTCAGGAAATACTGTTAGGTGACAGTGGAAGATTTGAACTGTAAAAAATAATTAAGACTAGTCATGAATCAGAAATAGCAAGTAGTAAAACAGGAAGATAGAAAGTTAAAAAAAATAGTAATTTGGTGGTAAATAGATGGTGAAGCTTGATTTTGAGCTCAGTTGCTGGAGGAAAACAAAAATACAGTAAAACTGATTCTTAAAGCAGCCAAGATTCCTAATGGAAACAACTTATTTGAGGCATCACAAAATTGGAAACCATAAAACTAGTCCTGTCCATCAAAATTCACCAGTTTTATGAAGAAATGTACTAATGATTCAATGATTCTACTCACTGAAGAAAAGACTGGAAAGAATCTGAAATAATGCTCTAAATAATTCTCCAACTGCTGAGTTATTTTTCTAATAAGTTCGGTAATTATTGCACATACTTCATAATTTTACCTTCACTTGAGTCAGTTCTACTCCAAATACGACATGAGGGAAGATATTACTGAACATTAGTCATTAATGTGCTATGATTTTTAGCAAATGGTATTTAATATCCCTATAATTACTAATAAAACTCTTTTATTTCATGTTTATATTTCTATAGAAGAGAGCTAGAATAATCTTAATGGGATTGATTGTCAGTTACTTCCAAATTCAAAAATATAATTTCTTTAATATTAACTCCCTTAAGTTCTCTATATTTTACATCTTCAGTGTAAAAATAAAGAACAGAAATATCATCATTTATAAAATTGCCTTTAATTTAATATTTATAAGATAAACTGTTATAGGAATGGCATGTTTCCATGGACCAACATTGTGCATCTATATATTCGTTTCCTTTTGGGTAAAATATTTCTAAAACTTCAACATTTTAAGATGAAATAAATATTTCTGGATTGTATATTTATTCAGTAAAACACCAACTATTTGAGAAACTGTGTGCTAAGACAGCTTCAAATTTTCACACCCATCAACTCAATTCACTACTATAATAAATATTGACTTCAATTATGAGTAATACAAAATTCAATGTAACAGATAAAAATCTCAGTCTACAAACTTAAAAAAAAGTAACTTTCTTTGTCTACATTTTAATTTCTATTTGACCACCTCTATCCCACTCTCCCTCTTTGGGCTTACCCACAATGCATAAAAGGTCTTCTTTTACTTTCTCAAAACCTAGGAGGTAGAGAGACTTCCTGCAGAGAGGTGGAGCTTGGCCCTGGGGGAGGCGTGTCCTCCTTGTTTGTCATCCATCCACAACAATACCTCCTGAGATGCACCGTATTCCCATCAGACCTCAATCGTCAGATCACAGATCCCATTCCTGAGCCTTTCCTCATTTCCCTGTGAAGCCTCCTTACGTCTGGATTTCTTCCAGCGACATTTGTTTTTGCTCTTCTTGGCTACATGGGGTTATTCTGGTGCTCCCATTGTGCTTTGGGACCACCAGAAATGCTTAGAGTTGTTTCTGTTCATTTATCTAGACCAGCCTTTCTCAACCAAGATTCCTCAAAGGAACTACATACCAATAAATGACTTCAGTAACTATTTTCTCAATATTCCAAGACTTCTACATAATTAGTGTCATTCTAGATGCATAGGATATTAAGGCTTAGTTCTCTAGTGGAATCAACTATATCTAGACCCTTCAGGGATGCAGTAGTATTTTCAAACCTATCTGGAAACAGCCTGACCAGGGTTAAGGGGAGTATATAGTGCCCCTACTCAGTCCATTAGTAGCTAAACCCTCCTGATTTTCCCTTGAATTTACCCCCTACCTTCATCCAGAATATCACATGTAGTAGGGAAAATTTGCTTTGGTTCGTTATTTCTACATCTCAAATTCTCTTCTATGTTTAAGCTTAAGCTCTTGAACATGACAAGCCAACAACTTGACACTTTCTTATATTTTTGTTCTGCTGCATGATTCTTTTTCTGTAACTAATGAATGCAAAGTGTCAAGTCAATCAAATAGGGTTAAGGATAATGACAACTGCAGAGAAAGGAGTGGGGGTGGTCATGGAGTAGGCAGTAAAAATTAATATTTCAAAACTATTGAAACAGATAACACAAAGGTGAAGATAGAAAGCACTCGTCCTCGTGGAGTTAACAATCTAGAAGAAAACGCATAATTTAGTTAAGTGGCTTACACAGAGTTGTTTATAATTGCAATATGCAAGAAACTAACTAATAGCTATAACGCATATCATTAGAACACCTTTTACATTTGGTATAATGTTTCTGTTTGTTAGATTTTATAACCAGAATTTTATAAACAGGGAGACCAATGTTCAGAGAATTTACATGATTGAGATTATAAAGCTAGTTAATCATGGGGGCTGGAGTTTAACACATATTATTAGTCTTCTGTTATTTTATATGTAAAGACAGAAAATATTTATATATGCTAATGAAATCAGGACTTTAAAAATAAATGCTTAATTAACTTTAATATTAGATCCAAAGATTATCAAGTGGGACAGAATACTTGGATCCCTTCCACAGCATCTACATGTTTGTCCTAAGAGTGACAATGATTGACAGAAGGACACCACAATTTTTATGCAAGAAAAAGTAATAAAATAAAAGATCCAATACTATAAATAAAAGATACAAAAATGCACAAATCAGCTATAGAGAGCAGAGTACATAGTGGCATATCCCCATGGGTGTACTTTCCTTCTAATGATGCCTCTGATAAAAGTGAGGTTGTCAATAAAAAACGAGAGTATATCTCTTTACCCATAGGCTCCTCCAGCTCTTTTGGAGATTCAGGCTTTCTCACTGTACTCCCTGATGGGACAGAGAGACCAGTTTCCCAGGGATAGCAAGGCTGGTACTCAGGTCTGCTTGAAACATACTCCTGCAGTGCACCTGGCAAGTGGTTACTCAGGCTGTCCTTAATTACTGCCTACAGAGAGAGCTCATTTCATCTCTGGACAAGTCTCTATTGAAAAATGTTTCTGATATTCAATTGAAACCTATTTCTATATAATTTTACTGCATAGAGCCTGCAACAGGGGCTACTGAGCAACTATAATTTTACAGCACTCCACAACACTATGGATGATTCCCATATGTACACAGGCTTAAGAACCATCAATTTAAAGCAGTAGATTCTAACCTTGGTTGCACATTCTAATTACCTTGGGAGTTAAAAATGATGATGCCTGGTTCCACTCCAAGAAATAGTGATTAATTGATTTGTGGTATGATTGGGACATCTGTATTTAAAAAAAATTCCCCAGTCAATTCTAATGTGCAGTCCATATGGTAAACACTGATCTAGAAGAATAAATGAACAGTTTATCCTTCAGTCTTATCCTTCAAAATACTGAGTTTTTTTCTTCTTCCAAAATTGATATTTATTCACTCTTTTTATACCATCACATTTGATCTACAGGACCAGATCAAGTGGGCTGAAATTCAAGATTGAGTTTCCTGATTGGATACTAATCAATAATAATAAAAATAAATTATAAGAACCATTTACCTCAATATATAGTACTGAAATTGGTACATGACACATCTACTTAATATTAAAGTTTCCATGTCTAAATTCTCCTACTTCTAGGCTTATGGTAGCATTATTACCTGAACACTGGGTTCATTTCTTGGTGGGTATAGAGCCAATAGACACACTGAAACTGCACAACTCAGATTGGACCTGAACCTACAGGCTGGGACTCAAACCCACTGTCTTTTAGTTGAAATTACTCACCTATCTCAGGACTTAATGAAGCTCAAGTTCTTTATGTCTCAACACAGAAGGAAATCAGTGAGAGGCAGAGTGATAGGTAAGAAGTGGCTTTATTTAGGCAGATACACATTCCATAGACAGAATGCTGTCTGTCTCAAAAGACGAGAGCAGCCCCAAAATATGGGCTGGTTAATTTTCATGGGCTGGGTCATTTCATAGGCTAATGAATGGGAGGATTATTCCAACTATTTTGGGGAAGGGATAGAGATTTCCAGGAACTGGGCTACCGCTCACATTTTGGCCTTTTATGGTTGGTCTCAGAACTGTCATGGCACCTGTGGGTGTGTCATTTAGCATGTTAACGAGAGCTAATGACCACTGATGATTTAATCGTGCAGATGTAATGGAACTTCCATAAAAATCATAAATGATGGGGTGCAGGATTCTGAGAGCTTCTGGGTTGGTGAACACATCCACATACACGGAGCATGGCACACTCCAAAGTCTACGGAGATAGAAAGTTTCTACCCTTGAGATCCTTCCAGATCTTGCCTTGTGTGCCTTTTTTTCTGCTGTTCATTTCTGTCCTTTTTAATACTTCTTATAATTAACTGGTGTTAATAAGTAAACAGTTTCCTTGAGTTCTATGAGCCATTCTAAAAAATTATCAAACCCAAGGAAGGGAGTGTGGGAACCACTGATCTATTGGTTAGAGATACACATGCTGGGACTTGCAATCTGCATCTGAAATTGAAGGCAGTCTTGCAGGACTGAGCCCTTAACCTGTAAGGTCTGTGCTAAATCGAGGTAGTTAGTGTCAGAATTATTTAGTGTGAGAAAAGTAAAATTGCATATTTGATAACTGTTGAGAGTATAAAAACAGGTATCCTTTAGGTCATATCAATTATCCACCCCATCCCACCAGAGATTTTCCAAATCATGGACATTCTTTAAGCCTATGTCCTTAGTGAGAACTTTGTGAATCAGAGCCTCCAGCAAACAGGTTACATATAGCATGAAAAAGAAATCAAACTTTGTTTTTACCGTAACACAACTTAATCTATATTGATAGTTTCACAGATGGAAATTCTAGGTTAGAAGAGTATTATTTTATTGAATAGATTCTTTTTTGTATAGAGATTGCACCATTGAATAATCCATCCAACTGATGTTTGCGTTCAGCTTCAGTTATCCATCTTCTTTGCAAAGATATCATGAGACATCTTATTAAGTATTTTCCTGAAGTCCAGACCTAATATTGGTACAGTTTTCCCTTGCTTGAGTAAGCGACAGGTCCTCTCGGAGAAAGAAATAAGTTTAAGTTGTTTCAGTGACCTTCCGTTAGGCCCCACTGATCAATGATTTATTTTTTATGTAAATGGCTTCCAAACACTGGGGCTTAGGAAAGTCCCCAGCTGGCAGTGTTACAGTCACCTGAGGAGTTTATTCAGTACACAGATTCCTCGTCTGTACCTCAGAGAATCTGTTTCAATAGGTCAGGGGTATACCTGGGGCTCCATATGTTTCACAAGCTCAAGCTCTGATGAAAGTTTAATGTGAGCCAGATTTGGATGACTGATTTAGGTCAGTGGCTCTGAATTATGTTGGCATATTGGAATCAACAGTTCACCCTTTTTAATCTATGTAGACCGTCACATCAGTGGAAGCTCTGGTATACCAGGTGGTATAATAGAATGTTAGAATGAAGTTTGGTAAGGCAATGAAGAACAGCCATTTGAAAAGTTTCTCAGGTAGCTCTGAAATCATCTTTTCTTGTTCATTAAGGACAAATTGAGCACTCGCAAACTATCAGTTTAGTAGGGTAATTACACTGATACAGAGTTTTAGTTGTAAATGAGAAAAAGTGTCATTGTATGAAATAAAGAGATTTATTTTAGGGTATTTTGCAGCTTATAGAATCTCAAAAGAGTCATGGAATCAAGACTGGGTATTACTTAGCCAAGAACAGCATGGTTGGCAAAAAATGCTCTCAACATTTTGGGACAGTGCTTATAATCATGCCTCCCATCACTGACTCTGGATATATATGATGTGAGAGCACCACAGGTAGAAATTCTACCATAGCTGACCCAGAAAAAGCAATCTGTGCCCTAGATCTAGTAACCCCATTTGTGGCACCAAGCCAAGCTTCTCGCTTTCACCTTTTAAATCTAAGTCTGCATAGTAGAATCCATAGCATTTAGATACAACAGAATGTAGGGCTATGTATTTCTTTCTCTGTAGTCCCTATAGCACAGAAATGAATACTGAGATATGGTTGGAGAAGGCAACGCTTAAGCCAGTTTGTAATATTAGTCCCATCAATTTAGGTCACAGAACAGTGTCTTAGACTGAAGTCAAACAGATCGCTTTAACATACTGTATCTACTTTCAAAGGCTTGTGGTTTGCCTGCATCCAGATTTTCAGTGTGTGTCTCAGTGTTCAAGATGCCTTAATATCTTAATTAATATCTTAATATCTCAGTCCTCTAATTTCATAAATCTCTTATTCCTTCGGTTACTCAATCATCTTTGTAATCAAATATATTCATATTTATGTCAAAGAATTAAATAAAAAGAAAATTTTGGTCTTTGTTTCTCCACAGTAGGGAAGTTGGCATGTGCTAATTTTTAAATATACATTTACTCACATATGTCAAATTACAGGTGTACACATATTGCATACAATTTAGAACAGCAATCAGAGGCTAGAGGCTTTGCAGAGCTGCCTGAGTTATTATTAACTCCAAAACTTCAATTTATTCTTTTTTATGACTTAACATGGTAGGCTTCTTCTAATAGAAGAAATAATTTTGTTGCTTAATAAATTTATTAAATTGATAATTTAAGCTTTATGTGGGTCAAAACTTAGCCTACAGGTGAATGATTCAATACTTTGGTCACCTCAATGATAATGAAAATAAAATCTTTGATAAACACATATGAAAGCTGAAAAGGCCATCCTATACAGAATTAAATACATAAATAGCTACACTAAAGTAAGTAGGGCCACTGCTCTTTGGTCCTGGAACTGAAAATGGTAACAGGATGATGCAAATGAAGTGTGGGGTTTCCATGGCAACCTACATTCCCTGAAACTATAAAAATAACTTTTACTTTAGGGGTTCTTTGGTCCATTTATAATAACTGGTAACAGTTCTATTTCTGGAATAAATGAATGACTCACTGCCTATTTATGAAGAAGAAAAATTTGGTCCTGATGTTGCTGTTGGAATCATCTAAAAGGTGTCTCTGACTTACACTCCAGGAAACTTACCTGTAAAGAACAATTCACTTTACCACTTTTTTAAATTATTATCCTTTTAAGTGACTGATTTCCTAGATATAAATTTATACAAATGCCACTTAGAGGAATAAGTTACTTAATGTGTCCATGGCAGCTACTTCCTATACCAAACAATCCTTTAATATAAGAATTTACAAACATAACAAAAAGTGGAATGGACAAATAAGTTAAGGTGATTTCCTTGGCCTGTAATGCAAAGTGGGAAGTTGCTGTAAAATCATCATCTCTTTTGATTAAAACTTAATTGGTAGGGAAAGCAAGATTGAACAGCTCAAAAATGGAGGTCTAAATTTAGAAGGCTTTATTAGGAGGGATGCTTTGTCCTCCTAATGCCTCCTTTTGGATTCAAAAGAATCTAAGGAATTTAACATCCTCAGAATGGAGAGAGAATTACAGGGCATTAAATCTGCCTTCCTTTTCAGAGACATCATGTTATTCTTACTTGAATGGCACACTAAGCTGCTTTGCAATTAGAGGAAGTCTTCACCAGCTAAGCCCTTTTGGAATGTATGCACCACACGCACTTCCCTCCAGCCCCATTCTGGTACCTCTGGATGCAATTTGATATTTAAACCATCAGTAGGATGACAAGTGTGGACAGTACTCATGCACCACAACCTCTTAAATGACAAAATATTACAAAAAACTGCACTTAAGGTAATTTGTGACACTGAAACCAGCCTGATGGAGTGATATGAAAACAAGCGAAAAGAGAGACAGGGGCAGGTTGAGATTGATGGACACAGAGACAGATGTTTGCAGCATCTTGTAGAGAGACAGGAAGAGCGGAGTGAGGCAGCTGGGGCAGCCTGTAAATGGAGGGGATTAAAAAGGGAGTGATTGATACCAATTGTGTGCATGATTTTTAAGTACTCTCTTGAATTAAGCAATTATTGATCATACACAAAGTTTCTGTTATTTAATGAGCCATTCTTTTCTTTCTTCAAGTTCATTGTCAGTGTTTAATAACATATGGAATGTTACCTGACACGCTGCCGAAGATGAGGTGATGTTATAATTGCCCTAGCTGACAAAATGAAACACAAACAGGAAAAGTGAGATTTTAAAAGCCAAGCTTTTATTTCTCCCTTATTTAACTTTTAATTAGAAACACTTAGCTTTTATTTACTCTAAAAAGTAATCATATTTTTTGTCAGAGGATGATCTCTCTCTTTAATGTCAACGATAATTCTCTTCCTGCAAAAAAGCAGGAAATATTGGATCTTGGAGCTTTCATTTATTTATGAGATTCAATTTGCTCACTTCTTTAAAGTGTGCTATAGTCCTGCTCTGCTCCTCGACATTTACATAAAATTCAAATGTCCATGCTAACTACATTTGTTAAGTCTTCCTTAAGGAGAAAGTCTGAGATGACTTTCAACGTTTCAAATTCCAAACTAGAGATAACCAAAAATGTTCTTTGAAAATTGAGGTATTTTTACATCGAATGCAGTGAACTAAAAATAAGGAAGACCAGACCCTTGTCCTTTCCTAAAAATCATTTCTTATACAATAAATAAGGCCCTCATTTTGCATCACTAATAATATGTTATCATTTACTTTTCCTTCATGCAAGGATAGTATACAAGTTTTAGATGATAAATTTGAGATTTTGAGATATTAAGTGTCTTGTTGACGAATACATAGCTAGAACATGAGTTAGGATTTTTGATCCAGTATACTCCCTACTACTGTTCCCAGGGTAGGATCTGACAAAACAGCAACTTTGCTTCACAGCTTCATTGCTAGTGGGTGACAGCCCTCTTTGCTTGAGTTTTGAACATTGTTCCTCTGCTGACCTCAGGTGCCTGCCTACCCTTATCCTTCAGTGTACCTACCTAGAATTCTGGCCTTCCCTCTATTATTAGGACTACAGCATTTATGGTTGGAAAGAGGGCTTGATGTAGCTAAGTCACCCTGATTTTCTAGATGAGCAAACTGAAGTCCAGATAAAGAGGAACAGTGATTAACCAAGTCACACAGCTACCTACAGGAATGGGCATTCATTTAAGTGTGGCTCTCTCCTCCATGTAATGCTTCCTCTTAAAAACATCAGCTACTTAACACTCATTTATGTTTCATGTAAGTGGGGCACTTCTGGAAATGTTACATTTTATGGAGAAAATATTAATTTGGGAAAAAGCATAACTTTCCTATTTAGCAGATTTTACATGTATATGTAATATGTTAGTGAAACAAATAAGAATTGTTTCCATGCGGGAGGAAGTTAAATTTGAGAAGAGTTTATTTGGAAACACTTGAAATTTGCACATTCAAATTATCTATGAATGTGTTCATTTGAGTTCCTGTAGAACTTTAAAGGAATCCCACATTCTTTATTTGTGTCAATTTGTGAGAAGCTGGCAACAGCTTGTGAACATAATTGGTCAATACTTTTGCATAACAAAGAGCTTTGTTGTTTTCTGAACACAGGGACCTCTATAGTATAAAGCATATACAGAAACAATTCATTTCACAAAGAGAAAAATGAAAGAAAAAAGACCCTTGAGCTTACTGAAAGCACAACTTCTTCTCTTTTTGCCTTGTGATCTCTCGGCAGGAATAAACCCATAAGTAAAACAGACATGGATACTCTCCTTTCCCCTTCCTCTTGTCCTGTGCTGTCCTGTTTTCACTTAGTGTAAGGGGTCTGAGGGAGTGGAGTCATCACGGTTTTAATCGATGGCAATAGAGCCAGGACTTAACTCTCATAGTAGATAACCCATCACAAGAGCTACACAAAGCAGCCTTTACTATTGCTATCATAGCTGTTCACAATTGAGATTTTAGAAATTGATTTGGATGACAAAACATGAGTTGAAATAAGCAAATATGATTAAAGTTTAAATCATAAGTGTAAGGTCCGTTGGCCTGGGTGAAAGGAGGCCCGGGGGGTAAGAGCAAACATCGACCAGTATGAGGTAGGAGAGGCATTGGGACATAACGACCTCACCTGTTCTGGGAATCAACAAGAGACTCTAACTTCCTGCCCAGAAAACAATGGGGCTGACAGGAAGGGAAAATGGGCTTACGCCCCACAACAGACCAACCAACACCTGGCCCTGCTGTATCCTCAACAAATAAGGAATTACCCTGTATAGCAAACCACCCCCTCCCCTTGCAAGCCGCCTTCTGCTTTTACCCCAATAAAAATCCCCCTCATCCAGTACTGGATGCGACTTCTCTGGCCCCTTTCTCTCGGACCAGTGAACCTCGCCCGGGAGTGCTCCCTAATAAAGCTCACTTGAAGCTTTCCTTTGTTTCGCGGTGCCGTTTGTTAAGATCCGACCTTACAATAAGAGTTTAAACCATTGTCATGTTATATACTTTATAGCCAGTCAGTCAGAAATACAGGTAGCTGGGGATTATGGTTGGCATTAGAGTAGGAACAGTCTTTGGGATAAGCTCTTAGCCTATGGGGGCTCCACTAACTCTAGGTAGTTAGTATCACAATTGAATTAGATTGTAGGACACCCTAGTTGGTATCTGAAGAGTTAGAGAATTGGATGGTGTGAGGAAAACCCACACATTTTGTGTCAGAAGAGTTGAGAGGGAAAACATTTCAGAGCCATATTTACATAAAAATATTCTCAACCAAAAAAAAAAAAAAAAAAGGCTACTGTGAAACATTTTGTAAATCCTCATACACTGACTTTACATGAAGAAAAGAATGGCAGGATTCTTGTGAAATTTAAATTAATTAATGAAAGCATCTTCTTAATAAAAAATTCAATGAATTTTGGACTATGAAGCTTCCTGGAGATATTTATTATTCTGTTTTTGTAGACTTAATTTCTTTCTATCTCTCTGTCTTTCTGTCTCTCTGTCTCTCTCTTTCTCTCTGTCTCCCACATTTAGTGAAGAATGAATGTGTATTAGTCACTCTCCCATAAAAAGAATTTGCAGTAATAAGTCTAGATCTTTTAAAGAGATTAAACATAGAAAGATTAGTATGCAAACAAATATCTATAATAGAATGTAATTAAAACAAAAATAGGCATTATCTCTACGCTTCTGATGGATCACAGAAGGCTTGCCATTTTGGGAAGCAGGTAACATTTTAGATGCAACTTGAAAAATGAATGACATTTAAATGATGCTAATATTGTCCCAGTTTACCCTTCCCTCTCCCCGTGTCCTCAAGTCCATTCTCTATGTCTGGGTCTTTACTCCTGTCCTGCCCCTAGGTTCTTCATATCAATTTTTTTTTTTTTTTTAGATTCCATATATATGTGTTAGCGTATGGTATTTGTTTTTCTCTTTCTGACTTACTTCATTCTGTATGACAGACTCTAGGTCCATCCACCTCACTACAAATAACTCAATTTCATTTCTTTTCACGACTGAGTAATATTCCATTGTATAAATGTGCCATATCTTCTTTATCCATTCATCTGCTAATAGACACTTCAGTTGCTTCCATGTCCTGGCTATTGTAAATAGTGCTGCAATGAACATGTGGTACATGACTCTTTTTAAATTATGGTTTTCTCAGGGTATATGCCCAGTAGTGAGATTGCTGGGTCATATGGTAGTTCTATTTCTCTCCAGCATTTATTGTTTCTAGATTTTTTTGTGTGTGTGTGGTACACAGGTCTCTCACTGTTGTGACCTCTCCCGTTGTGCAGCACAGGCTCCAGACACACAGGCTCAGCAGCCATGGCTCACGGGCCCAGCCACTCCGCAGCATGTGGGATCCTCCCGGACCAGGGCACAAACCCATGTCCCCTGCAACAGCAGGCGGACTCTCAACCACTGCGCCACCAGGGAAGCCCCTATTGTTTCTAGATTTTTTGATGATGGCCATTCTGACCAGTGTGAGGTGATACCTCATTGTAGTTTTGATTTGCATTTCTCTAATGACGTGATGTTAAGCATCCTTTCATGTGTTTGTTGGCAATCTGTATATCTTGTTTGGAGAAATGTCTGTCTAGGTCTTCTGCCCATTTTTGGATTGGGTTGTTTGTTTTTTTGACATTGAGTTGCATGAGCTGCTTGTAAATTTTGGAGACTAATCCTTTGTCAGTTGCTTCATTTGCAACTATTTTCTCCCATTCTGAGGGTTGTCTTCTTATCTTGTTTATGGTTTCCTTTGCTGTGCAAAACCTTTTCAGTTTCATTAGGTACATTTGTTTATTTTTGTTTTTATTTCCATTTCTCCAGGAGGTGGGTCAAAAAGGATCTTGCTGTGATTTATTTCATAGAATGTTCTGTCTATGTTCTCCTCTAAGAGTTTTATAGTGTCTGGCCTTACATTTAGGTCTTTAATCCATTTTCAGTTTATTTTTGTGTATGGTGTTAGGGAGTGTTCTAATTTCATTCTTTTACATGTAGCTGTCAAGTTTTCCCAGCACCACTTATTGAAGAGGCTGTCTTTTCTCCATTGTATATTCTTGCCTCCTTATCAAAAATAAGGTGACCATATGTGCGTGGGTTTATTTCTGGGCTTTCTATCCTGTCCTTTGATCTACATTTCTCTTTTTGTGCCAGTACCATACTGTCTTGATTACTGTAGCTTTGTAGTATAGTCTGAAGTCCAGGAGTCTGATTCCTCCAGCTCTGTTTTTCTTTCTCAAGATTGCTTTTTGCTATTCCAGGTCTTTTGTGTTTCCATACAAATTGTGAAAATTTTTGTTCTAGTTCTGTTGAAAATGATATTGGTAGTTTGATAGGGACTGCATTGAATCTGTAGATTGCTTTCAGTAGTATAGTCATTTTCACAAAGTTGATTCTTCCCATCCAAGAACATGGTATAGCTCTCCATATGTTTGTATCATCTTTAATTTCTTTCATCTGTGTCTTATAGTTTTCTGCATACAGGTCTTTTGTTTCCTTAGTGGCATGGACTTATATATACTACCAAATGTAAAATAGATAGCTAGTGGGAAGCAGCTGCATAGCACAGGGAGATTAGCTTAGTGCTTTGTGACCAACTAGAGGGGTAGGATAGGGAGGTTAGTTGGAAGATGTAAGAGGGAGGAGATATGGGGATATATGTATAGCTGATTTACTTTGCTATAAAACAGGAATGAACACACCATTGTAAAGCAATTATACTCCAATAAAGATGTTAAAAAAATAAGTTTAACATTTTAACATGCACCAACAACAGAGACAAAAAAGTGCTCAGGGAAATGGTGAGTAGTTCAGCTTCTTTGGAATGAATTCATGGATCATAGAAATATACAAGCTAAGACAGGTAAGGCAATTTGAAACTATACTGTGGAAGTTTTGACTGGAGTGCCAGTAACTTTGTACTTAGTTCTTTAGGTAATGACAATCTAGTGTATACTTTTCAAAGAGAAGGTTGGTTAATGTAGTGTAGCTTAAGAAATCATTCTTTTGATGGTGAAATGAGAGAATGTGAGGGATAGTTTAGAAAGCTAATGCATTATTCATTCATTCACTTAAAAAATTGTGAAACTATTGGAGAAAAGATGTGACTTTCCTTCATTGTAAAGGAACTAAAAATATGCTGGCCAAAAGGCACAGAATATTTCTGTACTGTGACACTTTACTACAAGAGTTGGACATGGAAAGGGGTATTGACAATTAAGAAAAGACTTGATTAAAAAACTCAGTAAGTCATTCTGAAGAATTTGAATTAATTCTGAGGTTTATGGGAGACATAAAAGAGTTCTAAGCATAAAATGGCTTAATCAGATTTGTGTTTTAGTATGATTTCTCTGGAAGCAGCATGAGGGTTATATTTGCAGCAGTAATGGTATATGTCTTAAATTTATCTTTTTTTTTATTATTTTACCTTTGATGATGAAGAAAGGATAGAGTATGTCAGTTTGTGTATACAAATTTTGTAAAAATATATTGACATAATTATATCCTGAAAAGTGGTAAACTTTGTCCTTCTGAATAGGTTATGTTTAAACATTGAATCTAGTTTTGTAAAAATAATTGGTCAATAAAATCTAGCCATAAAAATACTTTCTACATATTACAAAACATTTTTCCTAAACAAGAAGTTGTACCACTGCTTTGTAATCTTCCCACTCAAGAACAGTAAAATATCAATGAAAACTGAACCCTGCTTTTTTTTTTTTTTTTTTTTTTGTCTGCGGTGTATGCGGGCCTCTCACTGTTGTGGCCTCTCCCTTTGCGGAGCACAGGCTCCAGACACACAGGCTCAGCAACCATGGTTCACGGGCCCAGCCGCTCCGCAGCATGTGGGATCTTCCTGGACCGGGGCACGAACCCGTGTTCCCTGCATTGGCAGGCGGACTCTCAACCACTGCGCCACCAGGGAAGCCCCTGAACCCTGCTTTTTGATGGAAGTACCTTGAAAAAAGAGTAAACAGTGACAAACAGGACTTGCTGTAATGAGCCCTTCTTTTCAATTTTTAAAAATTCTTTTAAAATGCTTTAAAAAATGTGTTCAGTATTCAGTAGGACAGAATTATAGAGGTTAGTGTGTAAGGCGGGATTTTATTATATGTTTCTTTATCCAGATTCATCAAAATAATTCAGAGACCTTTTGGAAAGGGACAGACCCGAATTTAGGCAAATCTAGGTAGAAATCTGTGTTAATTTTCATGAAGCCTATTGTGTGCTTGAAACCTGGGTATGTGAATATTTAAGGGGCAAAGGAAGACATTTAACGACGGGAAGAGTCAGTGTTGAATAGGCTTATAGGTAAATCTGTAGTGACACAGTCACCAAGATGGGTAGCTTCTGTTTGAAGTTATCTGTTGTCTCAGGAATAGAAATCTAGAGTCATCTGCCAAGAACAAGAGGTATCAAAGAAGTTGAGCTGCATGGTGAAGGCTTAAAAATCATCATTACTGAAAACTTGAGAACACTCTTTTATTTGTAGGATTTTCAGGCAACCCAAGAAACAGAGGTTTCTGTTCATATCGTTTTTCCATCTACATAGCCATACACAGAAACTTAAGTTTAGAAACAATTGATTAAAGACCAGGCAATGGGATTAAGTCAAGGATGGATGTTTTAAAAGCAGAGTCAATAAAAGAGGAAAGAAGAAGAAGGCATTAGCAAGAGAGTGCAAGACAGGGAGAGTATTGAAGGTACATGGGCACAGCAATCAGAATCTACAGAGCAGAAAACAACAGGCTTAGGTAAAAAAAAGAAAGAAAGAAAGAAAGAAAAAAAAAAAAGCGTGTCCCCAACAGAAGGAAAAGTAAAAATTATCTCTAACTTTTCTCACCTAACTTATTGAAATGGTACTTATAACGTCAGTCAAGATGGGGAGCATGAGAGGAGGAACATGTTTAAAGTGGATGAGATTTTTAGAAGAATATTTTGAGATGATGTCAGTAAATCCATGAGAAAAAGATAAGTACATGTGGAAATGACTGATGGAGACAAATAGACATTTAAAAACCATAAGAACATGGGTTATCTATGAAGTAAGAAGAGTTAAAATCGCCAAGAATAAATGTGGAGTAGAAGCAAGAGTTTTTTCAAAGAGAATGTCATAGGAAAATGTTCATTGCAGACAGGTAAAACAGGAAGTGACCAAGAAGACAGGGAAGGAGAAGATAGAGAGAAAAGGGAATACTCAAGATAAAAAGTATTGAGAAAGAAACAAATGCCAAAAATGAATATGAGGATAACATCAATACAGGAGGAAATTCAAAAGAATGGCAATCAATGGCAATCAAACAAAATAGAATAGTTGGTTTCTTAGCAAACCTAGGTTCTAAGAATCTACTAATATCTTTTCTAAATCCCAACCCAATGGAATCAAATGAGAGTAAAAAAAAAAAAAACTCCTTTCAACAAACATTATTTGGATTCTGCATTTGCAAAGAGAGAAAAGGAAAAACTATACATAAATACACAGTTATTTAATCAGTCCATGTTTGAATATCCACATTATATTTCACTACCCATGATTTTAATTACATGAACTCATAGGGGTTAAGAATTTTGCATTTGAATTGTTTACACTTAAAAAGCTGTGTGTCCTTGAATAAATCACAGAATCTTCCTGACTGGAATTTCTTCCAGTGTGAAATAATGAAATGATCCATTCTTAATATGAGTCAGTTAATTATCAAAGTTGAAGAAGTTCAAGTATTCAAGTGTGTTATATAATCAACAAATATGCTTAATTGATTCAAATGCATTTTCTATCTCCTTTTGATTGTTTAACATTGAAAAACAAAATCAACAACATTTTCAGTTCACCAAAAATCCTAAATTACCTAAAACAAACAAACCTGCAGTATAATGGAATGGATATGATATTTCTTTCAACTCCTCTTATAAATTTATCTTAGACCCTAGGCCCTGTTCTGACACTAATTTGCATTACAGAGATGACAATTTTCACATGGATCTTGATAGGCCAATCACACAGTCAAAACCCAAAGTATGACAATACTGTATCTGAAATCTATTACTCTTCACAAAGTAGCATCCTTAATAAAATACATTGATTTTATGTCATAAAAAATAAAAAGTTTGTCATTGTATTGAAATGGATTGGAGGAAACAACAGAAATAAACTTCACCATAATGATCATCTCAAGCATTGGTTATATATAATTTGAACACCCTGAGACTCAAAATAGGAAACATTGTCTTAAGTCCTTTTTCTCAAAAGTGTAGACAACTCATTTAACATTGAAGAATTAAATTGAAGGCTGAGTTTGAGCTTTATAAAATAAATACCAGCCCATATTCACCTTTGTCTTCTAAATCCAGTTGCTAAGGGAATCAGCAACTCAAAGAATAAGTTAGCAAGAAAATGAAATAAAATTGCTTTGCCTAATGGTTTGTGAAAGAAGAAAATGTAGGGGCTCATCTGAACCTTAGCTGTGTCAATTACTTAGACGAACAGCTAATAGGCTACCTTTCAAAACACTGTAAATTGTATTAGTGGGCTAAGCAAAGAAAACTGGACTCCAGATACTCCATGAGTCAGTGACTTTGCCAAGATTGTGATCAGAAACATATACTTGCCAATTGGAATTTAGCATGGGTGTGCGGAGTTTGCATAATAAAATTTAAATATTGATTATATCCTTGCAGTAAAAAGCAAAGAATGCAAACAAAAGATATAAATGGGCTAATTACATGGACATAATTAAATGGGCCTTCTTATATATTTTCTTTAAAATTTATATTCTCAAAGACAACAAATGGATTGGCAAAAGGATTCAAAAGATACAAACCCTAACAGATCCTGCATATATCACATTTTTTAGCAAGAATACTAACTTCTGTTTGGCTTACTTATTTATGGACTAAATACTTCAGCTCTAATAATAGACAATCTTGCCTAATATTTTGAAAGGCAGCAAAACGTGGCGTCCAAAGATTTTGCATCGGCTCTGCCTATGTTAGATGTTTGACTTTGGGCAAGCTGTCTGACATTGTTTTGGTTAGAGTTTTCTCATCTGTATAATGGGAAGTCTGTAAGATATGTATGAGAATTCACCTTAGAGAAAAATATCTCCCCTAAGGGAAGCAAATTTATTCATCTAAAAAAGGTGACTTACTTGAGTTTTATGACAAAAATCACTGGTCTGGGATCAAGAACCAAGAGTTCAAATTGGTCATGCTGACAAGCTGTGTGACCTTGGGCAAATCACTAAGCTGACTTATGGGCTCAGACTACTTCTAATGTGTCATGTTTCTCAGTCCATGGACAGTGAAACCAAAAACCCTCTCCCTCGTTGACATACAAAGGGTCTATTCAAATGAGGAAAGTCTATATTGCAGAGAGAGCATTCAGTATGAAATTTTATGATTTTTATTGCTCTATATCAAATCACCATAATGGATTTCAAAAGCAACATTCATTGCAGTTATAAAAATTTCTTAGAAACATAATTAAACTTCCCCACAGAACACCATTGTACAGAAAAGTCACCATTTTCAACAGATTTTGGACCTTCATGTTTCTAAATGTTTCAAGGTGTGTTCAGTTTTCAATAGGTGTGCTCAGACATTGTAATACTTTACTTCTTGTTCGATCATGAGAAAAATTCTCTATAATATACCTGGATACATGACATATGCATGAACAATTGTTTTTACTATCTCTTGGGGTTAGAATTTAGTGTTTCCTCATCCAACTGCAGCTGCCCTGTTAACCCATTTTTCACAAACTACCATTCTTGGTTGCCAGGAGATAGTTTACGAAATGCTACAGAAAACGTGTATTTTTGATTCCCAGTGGAGATTCAGTAATGAACACTTGTTTCTTCTGCTCTCAAGCAAGGTACATCCCTGAGTCCTCTCTAGTTAAAATAAAAATAAATAAATGAATGAATAATAAATAAATACAAAATAAAGGAAAAGATTTACTTTATTTCCTCCTTACCTAAGAGCAGAAAAATGCCCATTCATCTTGATGTTATCTCTGACCTTTATTTATTCTGCAGGTATACACAAGGGAGGACTGGGGACATTCTTTCTCTACCAAAGAGTTAGATCATATGTCCAACAACTTCCAGAGGTCTTGCTGAGACAGTGCTCTAATAAACACTCACTTGTGAGATATAAATAAGTGCAATTAAATGTTATCCAGAGAAAAAGCGATGTTAAATTTATTAAAATATGAAAAATGATATCTATACCATTCTAGGCATGACCTTACTCTTAACTGTTTATTTATAAATAAGTCAAACTTAATTTAAAACTGTAAGAAAGTGTGAATGTAAAGGCTTTGCTCCCTGAGAGTAATGGCCTTTCACTTCCCAATTCAGAACACTTGCATAGTGATTGATTAAACAGTTGCCAAGTTATTAACACTTCAATGGAGTATTATATCTTATTCATTATTATCTCCCCAATAAGCAAATACCTAGGATAGGCAAGGCCAGAGTTTGCAATTTGTGGATAATCCATTGCTGAGCTCTAAAATTCTTTTGGTGAATCCTGACTAGCATAGAGAGTAAGGTAAAGAGAAAAAAGAAAGAGCTAGATAGATAAATAGCTAGATTACAGATAGATAGATGATAGATAGATGGATAGATATAGATAATAGATAAATAGACAGACAGACAGGTAGATAATAGAAGAATGTTTGAAAGCCAACATGCCCTCAACATGATACCATTCAGCTTTTTCTTCCTCTTCAGAGGACAAATAATATAGATTGAATGTATCCCCCCAAAATCCATATGTGGAAAACCTATTGCACAAGGTGATGGCATTAGGAGGTGGGAACATTGAAGGTGATGATATCATGAGGGCATTCCTCTCTTGAATAGGATTAGTGCTCTCATAAAAGATATCTTTCACCTGTTTTAACTGTGAGGACAGAGTAAATATGCGTCACCTATGAACCAGAAAGTGGACTCTCAGCAGACACTGAAACCACAGGTAGCTTGATCATGGACTCTCCAGCCTCCAGAACTGTGAGAAATAAATTTTGGTTGTTTATAAGTGACCCAGTTTATGGTATTTTTGTAATAGCAGCCCCAATGGACTAAGAAAAAAGATTAGTCATTACATGATTCACCTGAACATTCTTCTATTCCACATGGTAACCATGGTAATTTTCAGCTAGTGGATTGGCTCATCTGATGGAGCTAAGATGGTTGCACTCATGGATCTGGAACTTTGTTGAGGATGGCTAGAAAGGGTTCAGTTGGAACTGTTGACTAGAGAGCCTTCATATGGGTTTTCCACTGTGACACTTTGGGAAAAAATAGAGACATTCCAAGGTTAACAAAAAAAAAAAAAAATGAGAGAGTTTAATTTGGTTGCAGTTTCCAAAATCCAATATACTCTCATGAAAAAACCAGTCAAAAAACTTGAAATAAAAGGTGATTCCTCAACCTGATAACAGTCATCTACCAAAAGAAAACAAAACAAAATAAAACAAAAAGCCCATACTTAATTGTGAGAGAATGAAATTGTTCCTATAAGATCAGAAGCAATGGTGAGATATTACTTCTGCCACTTCTATTCAACATAGTACTGGAAGTTCTAGCAAGGGCAATTAGGCAAGAAAATGAAATAAAAAGCATTCAAATAGGAAAAGGAAATATAAATCTATCTTCATGTGAAATGACATTCTTGCGTATAGAAAATTGTAGGACATTCACTTGAAAAATTTTCAGGCTAATGACAAGCTCAGCAAAGTTGCAAGGTAAAATATCAACATAAAAGTCAACATATTTTTATGCACTACAAATGAACAATATGAAAATGAAATTAAGAAAAGAATTCTATTGATAATAGCATTAAAAAATTAACAAAAGAGGTTCAAAATTTGAACACTAAAACTTACAAAATACCATTAAAAATTATAGACCTAAATAACGGGAAAGAAATTCTGTGTTCATGAATTAGAAGACTTAATATTGCCAGCATGTCAGTACTCCTAAGATTTATCTATAGAGTTAGTATAAACTCTATAAAATCCCAGCTGTCTTTTTTCTAAATATTTACAATGTGATCTTAAAATCCATATGGAAAGCAAGGTCCCCCAAATAGCCACAACAATCTTGATAAAGAAAGACTAAATTGGAGGACTCACATTTCCCCATGCAAAATCTTAATACAAAGCTACAATAATCAAGAAATAATAGTACTGATCTAAGGATAGACACATACATTAATGAAATCATACTAATAATCCAGAAAAAAAAAGCAACTTATATTTATGTTCAATTGACTTTTGACAATAGTGCCAACAAAAATTAAGGAAATAATAGTCTTTTTAAAATATTGTGCTGGAGCAACTGGAGATCCACAGGAAAAAGAATGATGTTGGATACTTAATTCACATCATATTTTAAAAATTAACTCATAATAGTTCAAAGACATAATTGTAAGAGCTAAACCTATAAAACTCTTAGAAGAAAAAAAATGTTTAAATCTTTGTGACCTTAGATTAAGCAAAGATTTCTTATACATGACACCAAAAACACAGGAAACAACAGAAAACATAGATAAATTGGATTTCATCAAAATTTAAGACATTTTTGTTTTAAAATACACCATAAAGAAAGTCAACAGCCAACCCATAGAACTGGAGAAAATACTTTCATGTCATATATCTGATATCAGGTTTGTACTTAGAATATATAAAAAGTACTTAGAACTCAATAATAAAAAAACATTATTTTTAAATGGGCAAAGGATCTGAATAGACATTTCTCCACAGAATATGTACAGGTAGCCAATAAGCACATGAAATTTGCTCAACATCATTAGTCATTAGGAAAGTGCAAAACAAAACCACAAGGAGAAAGAGATACCATTCACAACCACTAGGATGGTTATAATACAAAAGGCAAATAATAACAAGTGCTGAAAAGGAAGCAGAAACATTTGAACACTCATACACTTGTGGTAGGAATGTAAAATGATGCAGTTGCTTTGGAACACAGTTTTACAGTTCCTCTAAATGTTTAACAAACTGTTGCCATGTGATCCAAAAAGTTCACTCCTAGCTATACATGAAAGCTAAATGAAAACATATGTCCACACAAAACTTTTACACAGATTTTCTTAGTGCTATTATTTATAATAGCCAAAACTTGAAACAACTCAAATGTCCATCAACTGAGAAATAAATGTGTACAATGTTTCATTATCTATGCAATGAAATATTGTTTGGCATTAAACATAGTATGTGCTGATACTATGGCGTATATGAACTTTGAAAACATTATGCTAGATGAAAGAAGCCAGTCACACAAAAATATTATACATTCCTATTTATAATAAATGTCCAGAACAGGCATATATATAGAAATTTAAAGCAGATTAGTGATTACCAAGTGATGGTGAAAGGGACCAGGAAGAGTGTGAATGAGTACTATAGGGGAGTCAGCATTCTGAAAAACTAGTTTTCCTTAGAGGAGAATAAACTTGCATTTTAATCTAAGCAGAAAAGCTGGAGGTGTGCTACTGATCATTTTACATTTTTTTGTAAAGTGGAAAGACCCCAGTCTCAGCAGAAGTAACGCTGGTAGTTTGGGGGCCAAGAAAGTCCTCAGAGAGGAAATACGCCCAACCCCCCCTATTTTGTAGGAGATTATTTTATCTCTGAGAGCATTAATTACTTCATTTGAAAAACAGTAATAATATAGCCTTTATCTAAACTTTATTGTGCATCTTAGAAGATATTTTCATACCTAATATATTCTAGTGTCTGAGGCAGAGCCTGAAACTTCACAGCTTTGTTTTTTGCCTCATCCTTAAACGATGAGCTTAACTCTTACCCACTCCAAAGATCTTCTAGACTATCTAGATATTTCTAAAGTTCCCTTTTCAGAACTCTTAAAGTATTCAGAATGATTGGTATACAATAGAACTGAAATTCACATTTGTGTTATTCATTAATTGTTGTATGTTACTCTTCCTCAATCTTCCAATGAGACAACACCTACAGGTATATCATGAGAACAATGGCAGCCGTATTTTACACTCTAAAGGTGGCTTAACTTCATTAATCTTTTCAAATTAATGTGTAGCCTTGAAGGTAACCAGATAATCAACCAGTCAATGTTTCCATCTCTCTAGGTAGAATTAAGCCGTTGGAAGTTAAAGAGATGGACTGTGGAGTTTACACTTTTCTTCAGTCTATGACCACCAATTAATTCCGATGCTGCCATTTTGCCATCTAGGAATTTGTCCTGAAAAAAGCTTGAGAACGTCAGGTTTACCTTGGAAGAAGTGAGAACTACCTTCTTCAGCCATGCTAATTGAACTCACGTGCTGGAATTTAGTAGCTGGACAATTCCAGGAGAAGGTTCAGCTCAAAGTGAAGTTCTTACTTTAAGTCATCCAACCATTCCCTATTCCCATACGTATTTGGGGCAATACTCTTCATTTTTAAAGGATAATAATAAACAACATTTACTTATGAGTAATAGGAAATATTTTGAAGAGCCTTTGCACATTTACAACAAAGAAATATAAAATGTGTTCTCTTAAGAAACAGTCTGGCAAGGAGTCTCTACTGACAGTAACAAGACTGCCATAATTGATATCTGTAGAGAGAAATGTGAGGCTATTGGTTTTCACGGATATTTGTAATACACTTAAAATGGCCACTCAGCTGGGCCTTATTTAAAAAATAACTCGACCACTCAGCCAAATCGAAATTTTTTTCATCTGAAAAGAATATATATTTGTATACAACCTTGTATCTGCATTCTTGAGAAAATACTTTGTACATATTCAAATCCTCTCTTTCTTTCATTTTCTTTTAAACCAGCAAATATTGGCTCTAATTTATTTTCATAACTTCATAAGAAAAGTCAAATGGAATGAGAAAATAATTTTCTGATCTTTCTGAGTGAGAAATATGTACTAAAACAACTTAATTGCAAACCAAGAAAATTACTATAATTTCATTTAATTGCTAAATAATGATGGAATGTGCTCAATAACTTAAAG
The DNA here is from genome assembly GCF_937001465.1 of Orcinus orca. Classification (NCBI taxonomy): domain Eukaryota; kingdom Metazoa; phylum Chordata; class Mammalia; order Artiodactyla; family Delphinidae; genus Orcinus; species Orcinus orca. The sequence goes on along the minus strand of NC_064565.1, from coordinate 12,826,853 downwards.
AAATGTAAATATGTGATTATTTTCTCTCAATAGTAAATGAAGGAAGATGGGTTATAGAATGGCCAAAAATTAGATTTCAATACTTGTAAATAACTTGGTGAATTTTAAGATGGCTTGATCTATATATTTAATTGACTCTTTCAACTTTCTGCTTTCTGTAGACAAATTTTCATGAAGGCCATTATCAGGGGGAATTATCAAAGCAGCAGGCTGCCATGATCACTCCATAAACTTGATGTTCAAGGGGGCAGATCCAATCAGGGATACTGACAGTCTGGACCAACTGAGGTAAGTCTTCAGTCATTTTTCTTTCTGTTTTGCTTTATTTTTTATTTATGCCCTTGCCAATGAAAAGAAGAATAGGCATATGCCATGTGCAAAATGACATTAAAAAGTAAAGACAGTGCAGCCCCTTTACCCATGACTCAAAGAATATTCCATGTAATTTTTTCATTGTTATATCCACAGTGAAACTGTACAGTACTCATTTTTTCTTTGCTCTTTTTATGTTGCCAAGTATCTTATTGATCAAATAGTTTCATCAGAGATATATTGAACTAATTCTATAAATTTATTCCATTCCATTTCTATAAATAAAATATAGCTTATGAGATGTTCCCAAACATTACTATACAGAACATCTTTTAAGATATAGTCCCCATAAATATGACTTAACCAAATAAACTTTCTATATGTTAGTATATGTTAAAGTAATTCTCTCCTGATTAATAAACCTCATTATTATGTACTTATAATTGCCCATAAAAATAAGTCAATTGTCCAAAATTTTACTTAAATAACCTTATTTAAATTGAAAAAGTCACTAAAGTATTTCCCTTAAGTAACTTATTCATTTATTGGTCCAAGTTGCCATTTCAGGTAATAAGATATCTAAGAAGAGGTCACTGGATTATAAACCAGAGACATTGACACCAATTTAAATTATCACCAAGAGCCTTTCTCTTGGACCTTTCAGATCCTCAACTCTAAAATGAAATGTTAATAATAATAACAAGAGTAATAACTCACTTATTATGTGTCACACACCATTTCAAGTACTCGAGACCATCTTATTTAACCCTCATGACATGTCTGACAGAGAAGTGATATTATTGTTCATTTTTCACAAGGGATTGAGGCTAGGATATGTGAAGAAGATCATCCAAGGTGGAGTGCATGCCAATAACCATTTTGTCATCCACTGCACTATATAGAAAATGAAATCCCATCCTACCTCAGAGGCTTCTGAGAGTTACAGAAATATCATCCAATGGTGGCACCTTAGAGATTATGGCAAATTGTGCAGGAAGAAGGTGACAATTGGGGTGAGGTCCCCTCAGTAATTTTTAATCTGTGACTGCATACTCTTCCTTCTGCTTAGACCAGCTCCCCTGAGATGTCATCTAGGAGTCTTTGCTTCTCACCTGTGAAACTCTGTGAGCTTGAAGAAGGATATGGGTGTGAGAAGACAGAAGCAAAGGACACCTGTCATTTATCCCTGCTCTTGTTATTCTTTCATATCAAGAAGCTGCAGAGAAATCTATCATTCTGCTGTAATGTGGAGAATACTTGTAATACCTGCTCAATTCATTCTCTTAATTCCAGTAAGGAAACATCACTGGAATCCCAGTGCTTGAAGGAGTGACATGTGAGAAGATACTGTAGAATAAGCCTATGATTTTTAATGGAAGTCATTTATTACAATGTCTGTAAAGAATATTCAGTAGTGCAAGGAGCACAAACCATTTGAGAACTGGGTTTTAACTTCTGTTTGGTCACACATGAAGTGCATGATTATAGGAAATCATCTGAGCCTCAGTTTCCTCATCTGTACAGAAGGAATAATAATAATAATAATGCTACACCCAGGCTTGTTAGGAGAGTGAAATGACCTAATGTAAGAAGTTTCCAGTATAGTGTATGACTAAGATCGTCTCCTTATGTTAGTTTTATTCTATCCCATTCCCCCACAATATGCATAAAAGTGTTAATATCCTTGGAAAGTCCTTGGAGAGTAGGGCTGATGCATATGGATTGAGATCCATCATTCAAAAGAGAGGTGTATATATATATATATATATATATATATATTTAATTAACTTTTATTGGAATATAGTTGCTTTATAATGCTGTGTTAGTTTCTGCCATACAGCAAAGTGAATCAGCCATACGTACACATACATCCTCTCCCCTTTGGATTTCCCTCCCATCCAGGTCACCACAGAGCACTGAGTAGAGATCCCTGTGCTGTACAAAGAGAGGTATAATAATGAAATGACATAGAAAGACTGTGGGCTTTGGTGTGAGATAGGTCTTGAATGGAGTTTCTGAGTCCTGTCTCTTACATGCTACAAGGTCCTTAATTCACTGTAACAAATTTTATGATTCTTTGTTGCATCTATTATTCCTGTCAAGGCAGTATTTTCATAAGGTTTCAAAATAATAAATGCAAATATCCCAAGAATGCTTGCTACATGTTATTCTAGTCAGCGCTCAGCAAATGGTAGTTATTTTAATTAAATATCTCAAGAATTCAGAAAACAGGAAAATTATCATAGGCTGATAGTGGCAGAAATGGATTTATGCCAGAAATAAGACTTTAAGTGCTGAAGAATTTTTAAGCATTTGACTAGACACAGAAGAAAAAAACAGTGTTGGTAAGGGGGAAAGCCTGTAGAAATGTTCATATTAGCCAGGGTTCTCCAAAGACACAGAACCAGTAGGATAGATAGATTAGATAGATGATAGATAGATAGATAGATAGATAGATAGATAGATAGATAGATAGATATAGATAGATAGATAGAAAGATAAATAGGCAGTTAGATAGATATTATGAGGAATTGGCTCATACAATTATGGAGGCTGAGAAGTCCCAATATCTGTGTTTGGCAAACTGGACACCCAGGACTTATGGTATAGTTCTTGTCTGAATCAAAACAAGTGACAACTATGGGAACTTGTGGTATAAGTTTCTGTCTGAAAGTTGGGAGACTCAAGATATAAGAGGAGCCAATTTCTTATTTCAAGTGCAAAGGCTGGAAAAGACTGATATCCCAGCTCAAACAGTCCAGCAGAACGTATTCTTTCTTACTCAGCCTTTTTGTTCTTTTCAGGTCTTTGATTGGATGGGGAACCACCCACATTAAAGAAGACAATCTGCTTTACTCAGTCTACCAATTAAAATGTTAATCTCCTTTAGAAGCACCTTCACAGACACACCCAATAACGTTTGACCAGATATCTGGGCACCCCATAGCCCTGTCAAGTTGTCACATAAAATTAGACATTTTCAAAACCTCCACTTGTCTCTACTGTCTCTAAAAACCTAGTATTATATTGGGTTTAATTTTCAAACACACATGTTCCCATTGGGCCGTGAGCTCAATAGGTATGCTGGGGCTGACATACCAGTTTGTGAGACCCGATTGTTAAACTTTCAGGAATTTTGTTGGCTAGTTGTTAACCATTGGTAGGTTGAACTTGATCATAGTCAGAGTATTTATACTACAGAATTTGGCAGACACTACAAATTGGAGGTCTATAAAAACCCAAAAAAACAAAAACCCAGAAAGATCATTGTTAAACATTATAGCACTGCTATGATGCATAAGGAGCAGTGAGAAATGAAGATTTTTATGGAATATTTAAGATTTATTAAAGTTTTTAAATATCCCATTTTTGTTCAGTCTGTGATTTTATAATACATGACCTACTCATTTATATTTCTTATGAACACATATATCATTATTATTGCCATTATTGGAAAAATTACAAAAAGATTCATTTTACCCTGGAGGCCTAAGTTAAATAAATATATATTACCTAGGCAGATATGGATCACAATCAGTAGATGTCATGATGTAGGTTCATCCTGATAAGATGATTTAGTTTCCCTGCTCACAATCACATTTCTTCTTCCAAAAGTAATTTAAATCAAAGTCAATCTTTAGTAACAACTTTGCATGAAGCAGGTACATATGCTAATTTCAATCCTCCAAAATGTTTTTTTTTTTTATAACTACATGTTCTCAAATAATTTTTAATGGACCCTTTTCTAGTTATCTGAAAAAACAGAGTAAACTTGGCCTAAAATCAGGATGTCCGTGTGACATTATATAAGTGAGCTCTGGATTTAGGAGTCAGGTGTTAGAGGGTCTGGATCCAAATCTTTTTTTTTTTTTTTTAACATCTTTATTGGAGTATAATTGCTTTACAATGGTGTGTTAGTTTCTGCTTTATAACAAAGTGAATCAGTCATACATAAACATATGTTCCCATATGTCTTCCCTGTTTGGATCCAAATCTTAACTCTGCACTAACTTACTGAGTGATCTTGAACAACTTTGCTCTTTACAAAATAATAACCTGCATTATATTAATAGATTCAAATTGGAAACACAGCCATATTTCAGAATCATCTAAAACTTCTTTAGGAGGAAAAAGGTATACCCTAACAACTAATTCTCTCTCCTACACCCTCCTGCCCCAAACACCAGAGGCAGCTACTGAGTAGATTTCTTTTATATCCTCCAGATACTGTCTGAAATTGAGCATGCACACATACACACACACATGCACAGACACACACACCTACCATATACATGTTTGGAGAGAAAAGGATAACAAAGGAGGGAGAGAGGAAGAGAAAGAGAGAGAAAAATTTAATAAACTTGGCTCATCCTTTACTCAATTTAATTATTCCTAAACCTATTTCATTTCATCTATATCTCTAAGCACTTCCTTACAATATTTTGAATTAAATCTCAATTACCATATTATTTATTCTATAAATATTTCTGTTTGTATGCATAAAAACTAAAGTTTATAAAGATATAGCCACATGAGGTCTACCTGTAGTGTGACAGTGTTGAGGGTTCCACTGAGTTTCTCTCTCCATTGAATGTATTAAAAACTATTAACAAAAATTATCATTTAAGGTCTCTGGAAAGGAAGGTCTGAAGGATAAACCATCAAAGAATAAACAGCCATTCAAGAACATTGGCAAAAATTTGATAAGAAAGGTGAAAGTTTGTGGTATTTGAATGAAGACTACTTTCTGCCTCTCCACTCCAGTCTCAGTGAAGTAGAGAGTCTATTCCATGTTGTTTTAGCAAAGAACACAAGGCTCCTTCTCTGTTCATTTCTCAGTCAGAGGACTTCATTCCTGGAGGAGCAGGATGTCAACATTTCTCACCTTGGCCCTAGCTTCCTGTTGCTGAAGCTAAGTCCAGGGTGAGACTTTATATTATAAGCCTTGTTGGGTACAGCAAACTGAGAAGACTGGGGGCTTGATCATCCTTGCCTTAGAGCATGAGGCAGTGGTTTCATGACGGGAAAGAGGATCTTCATGCCAGGAGAAAGGATCAAGCCAAAAGCTAACCTGTCTCCTAGACAGCTCCTTCTTAAAAAAAAAAAAATTTGAAGTATAGTTGATTTACAATATTGTTAATTTCTGATGTACAGCAAAGTGATTCAGTTATATATATATATACAAATGTTCTTTTTCATTATGGTTTATCACAGGATATTGAATACTGTTCTCTGTGCTATACAGTAGGACTTTTTTGTTTGTCCATCCTATATATAATAGTTTGTATTTGTTAACTCCAAACTCCCAGTCCAACCCTCCCCTATCCCCCTCCCCCTTGGCAACCACAAGTCTGTTCTCTATGTCTGTGAGTCTTAAAACAGAGAGCTCTTAACCTCTTCCCAAGGAACTTACTTCCTTTACAACAAAGAGTGAAGAAGTTTGAGCATAAAGGCCCTCATAAAAACAGCAGAAGTTCTGGTAATGGACAACTGGGAGGAGATTCAAGATACAGACTTTAACTGGAGAGAACTAAGGAGTAAGTTAGCTGAGGGGAGCCCTCCTGGAATCTGAATAAATACCAAACGCTGACATCAGAAACTGTTCCTGCTGCAAAGGATCCCCAATTTGATCGCATTAGTCTGTACAGCAATTTATGCCACAAGGCTGTGTTGAAAATGGTTGAATAATCAGCCAGACATTAGTAGAATTGAACAGCTTGATGTTAAAAAAAATAAATAAATAAAAGGATACAGTGAAAGCACAAGATAAGAAATTAAAATGCTATATTAGAAATCATTCACTAATGGAAAAGAATATTGTATAAGAAAATTACAGAAACAAAGTGATGTGAGAAATATAGAAAAAAGAATAAAATGGCAGATATCATCCAACTATTTCAATAACAATATTAAATGTGAATGTATTAAACAAAGTAATCAAAAGACAGATTAACAAAACATGATCTGATTAAAGGATGTCTACAAAAGAAATATTTTATGTTCAAAGATATAATAGACTTAAATTAATGCTTGGAAAAAGTTACATCATTCAAACACAAGAAATATGAAGGGGCTCTGCTAATATCAGATGAAGTAGACTTGTGAATTAAAAAGAAGTCAGAATAATGTTTTATAAAAATAAAATGCTCAGTCTATCAGGAAGACATAACAATTATATACATGTATGAACTTAATAACAGATAATCAAATATGTCAGACAAAAACTGACAAAAATGAAGGAAGATATAGAAAACAATAATAATTCAAGCATACAATTCCCCACTTTCAATAACATTGAACAATAGAAGATCAACAAGAAAATAGAAGACTTTACAATGCTCTACACCAACTAGAACTAGTAGACATCTAAAAAACACTCCACACAACAACAAAACATCCAATATTTTCATATATTCATGGAACATTTTCCAGGATAGACCATATGCTAGGACATAAAATAAACCTCAATAAATTAGAAATGGTAAAAATATTACAAAATATATATTCTGACTAAAAAGAAATAAAATAAAAAATAAATAACAGGGAAAATATGGGACACAAAACTGTGAAACTTAAACAACACACATGAATAAGCAAAGGGACAAAGGCTCAGAAAATACTGTTAGATGAAAGAAAATGAAGATATATCAAAACATTTGTTATGCTTCTGAAACAGTCCTTAGAGGCAAATTTATCCATGTAAATGTTGATATTAAGATAGAGAAAACATCTGTTAAGAAACCAGTATCAGTGAAGGGGTTGACTAAGTTTGAAATTGGATAAACTGTCTGAGTTCAGAGGACTAAGCCAAGAAATAGAAAGACAACTGAACAGGTTATATAGTAGAGGATCAATATTCATTAGTCCAGGCTAAGTCAAAGGACATGGAAAATATATACTACCTATATAAAAATAGACAGTTTTTAACTATGCAAAATGAATAAAATAATAGACAATAAATGACACTGGAAAAGAACATAAAATTTAGACAGGAATGTGGTGATGCATACAAAAGTGCCACTGGCTTCTGACTTCCAGTGAAGAACAATAAAGGGATAAATTGGGAGACTGAGACTGACATATACACCCTAATATATATAAAATAAATAACTAATAATAACCTACTGTATGACACAGGGAACTCGAATCAATACTCTGTAATTACCTATATAGGAAAGTATATAAAAAAGAATGGATATATGTGTATGTATAATTGATTCATTTGCTGTACAGCAGAAATTAACACAACATTGTAAATCAACTATACTCCAGTAAACATTAATTGAGGTGGTCAAGTGGAGCATTTACAGACACACAGACTTATCTAAGTTTCCATTTGCTGACATGGACTCCAGGGAGGAGCAGCTTTGTTTAGGACCTAGAAAGATATTTCAACACTGGAATTCTGTGTGGCTGACAGGGTCTTGGTACTCTGGCCTGGTGTCAGGCCTCAGCCTCTGAAGTGGGAGAGCCAAGTTCAGGACACTGGACCACCAGACACCTCCTGGCCCGACATAATATCAATTGGAGAGGACTCTCCCAGAGATCTCCTTCTCAACACTAAGATCCAGCTCCACCCAATGGCCAGCAAGCTCCAGTGCTGGACAACCCATGCCAAACAATTAGTAAGACAGGAACACAACCCCACCCATTAGCAGAGAGGCTGCCTAAAATCATACTAAGTTCACAGACACCCCAAAACACAACACCAGATGTGGCCCTGCCCACCAGAAAGACAAGATCCAGCCCAACCAACAGAACACTGGCAACACTCCCTCCCACCAGGAAGCCTACACAAGCCACTGAACCAACCACACCCACTGGGGGCAGACTCCAAAAACAATGGTAACTATGAAACTTTAGCCTGAAAAAGGAGATCCCCAACCACAGTAAGTTAAGCAAAATGAGAAGACAAAGAAATATGCAGCAGATGAAGGAGCAAGGTAAAAACCCACCAGAAAAGACAAATGAAGAGGAAATAGGCAGTCTACCTGAAAAAGAATCCAGAGTAATGATAGGAAAGATGATCCAAACTCTTGGAAACAGACTGGAAAAAATACAAGAAACATTTAACAAGGACCTAGAAGAACTAAAGAGCAAGAAAACAATGATGAAAAACACAATAAATGAAATTTAAAATTTTCTAGAAGGAATCAATAGCAGAATAAAAGAGGCAGAAAAACGGGTAAGTGACCTGGAAAATAAAATAGTGGAAATAACTACCACAGAGTAAAATAAAGAAAAAAGAATGAAAAGACTTGAGGACAGTCTCAGAGACATCTGGGACAACATTAAACTCACTAATATTCGAATTATAGGAGTTGCAGAAGAAGAAGAGAAAAAGAAAGGGACTGAGAAAATATTTGAAGATATTATAGTTGAAAACTCCCTGAATATGGGAAAGGAAATAGTCAATCAAGTCGAGGAAGCGCAGAAAGTCCCATACAGGATAAATCCAAGGAGAAACATGCCAAGATACATATTAATCAAAATAACAAAAATTAAATACAAACAAAAAATAGTAAAAGCAGCAAGGGAAAAGCAAAACATAACATACCAGGGAATCTCCATGAGGTTAACAGCTGATCTTTCAGCAGAAACTCTGCAAGCCAGAAGGGCGTGGCAAGACATATTTAAAGCAATGAAAGGGAAAAACCTACAAATAAGATTATTCTACTGAGCAAGGATCTCACTCAGAATCAACGGAGAAATTAAAAACCTTACAGACAAGTAAAAGCTACAAGAATTCAGCACCACCAAACCAGCTTTACAACAAATGCTAAAGGAACTTCTCTAGGCAGGAAGCAAAAGAGAAAGAAAAGACCTACAATAACAAACCCAAAACAATTAAGAAAATGGTAATAAGAACATACATATTGATAATTACCTTAAATGTTAATGAATGAAATGCTCCAACCAAAAGACATAGACTGGCTGAATGGATACAAAAGCAAGACCCATATATATGTTGTCTACAAGAGACTCACTTCAGACCTAGGGACACATACAGACTGAAATTAAGGGGATGGAAAAAGATACTACATGCAAATGGAAATCAAATGAAAGCTAGAGTGGCAATTCTCATATCAGACAAAATAGACTTTAAAATAAAGACTACTACAAGAGACAAAGAAGGGCACTACATAATGATTGAGGGATCAAACCAAGAAGAAGATATAACGATTGTAAATATTTATGCACCCAACATAGGAACACCTCAATACATAAGGCAAATGCTATAGCCATAAAGGGAAATCGACAGTAAGACAATAAACGTAGGGGACTTTAACACCCCACTTTCACCAATGGACAGATCATCCAAAAGGAAAATAAAGAAGGAAACATAAGCTTTAAATGATGCATTAAACAAGATGGACTTAATTGATATGTATTGGTCATTCCATCCAAAAACAACAGAATATATTTTCTTCTCAAGTGCTCATGGAACATTCTCCAGGATAGATTATATCTTAGGTCACAAATCAAGCCATGGTAAATTTAAGAAAATTGAAATCATATCAAGTATCTTTTCCAAATATAATACTATGAGACTAGATATCAATTACAGGAAAAAAAACTGTAAAAAATACAAACACATGGAGGCTAAACAATACACTACTGAATAAACAAGAGATCTCTGAAGAAATCAAAGAGGAAATCAAAAAATACCTAGAAACAAATGACAATAAAAACACGATGGCCCAAAACCTATGGTAAGCAACAAAAGCAGTTCTAAGAGGGAAATTTATAGCAATATAATCCTACCTCACAAAACAAGACAAATCACAAATAAACAACACAAACGTACACTGAAAGCAATTAGAGAAAGAAAAACAAAAAAAGAACTGAAGTGAGAAGAAGGAAAGAAATCATAAAGATCAGATCAAGTAAAAGTGCAAAAGATATAAAGGAAACAATAGCAAAGATCAATAAAATTAAAAGCTGGTTCTTTGAGAAGATAAACATAATTGATAAACCATTAGCCAGACTCATCAAGAAAAAAAGGGAGCAGACTAAAATCAACAGAATTAGAAATGAAAAAGAGAAGTAACAACTGACACTGCAGAAATACAAAGGATTATGAGAGATTACTCACGTAACCATGCCAATAAAATGAACAACCTGGAAGAAATCACAGAAAAGCACAACCTTCTGATACTGATACTGAACCAGGAAGAAATAGAAAATATAAACAGAGCAATCACAAGCACTGAAATTGAAACTGTGATCAAAAATCTTCCAACAAACAAAAGCCCAGGACCAGATAGCTTCACAGGTGAATTCTATCAAACATCTAGAGAAGAGATAACACCTATCCTTCTCAAACTCTTCCAAAATACAGCAGAAGGAGGAACACTCCCAAGATCATTCTCTGAGACCACCATCACCCTGATACTAAAACAAGACAAAGATGTCGCAAAAAGACAAAACTACAGACCACTATCACTGATGAACATAGATGCAAAAATCCTCAACAAAATACTAGCAAACAGAATTGAACTGCACATTAAAAGGGTCATGCACCATGATCAAGTAGGGTTTATCCCAGGAATGCAAGGATTCTTCAATATATGCAAATCAATCAATGTGATACTCTATATTAACAAATTGAAGGATGAAAACAGTATAATAATCTTGATAGATATCAGAAAAATCTTTCAACAACATTCAACACCCATTTATGTTAAAAACTCTCCAGAAGGCAGGCATAGAGAGAACTTACCTCAACATAATAAAGACTATATATGACAAACCCACAGCCGACATTGTTCACAATGGTGAAAAACTGAAAACATTTCCACTAAGATCAGGAGCAAGACAGGTCGTTCACTCTCACCACTATTATTCGACATAGTTTTGGAAGTTTTAGCCACAGAAATCAGAGAAGAAAAAGAAATAAAAGTAATCCAAATTGGAAAAGAAGTAAAACTGTCACTATTTTCAGATGACAAGATACTGGACATAGAAAATCCTAAAGATGCCACCAGAAAACTACCAGAGTTAATCAATGAATTTGGTAAAGTAGCAGGATACAAAATTAATGCAGAGAAATCTCCTGTATTCCTATACACTAATGATGAAATATCTGAAAGAGAATTTAAGGAAACATTCTCATTTACCACTGCAACAAAAAGAATAAAATACCTAGGAATAAACCTATCTAAGGAGATAAACGACCTGTATGCAGAAAACTAGAAGATATTAATGAAATAAATTAAAAATGATACAAACAGATAGAGAGATATACCATGTTCTTGGATTGGAAGAATCAATGTTGTAAAAATGACTCTACTACCCAATGAAATCTACAGATTCATTGCAATCCCTATCAAGCTACCAATGGCATTTCTCACAGCACTATAACAAAAAAAAATTCCCAATTTCTATGGAAACACAAAAGACCCTGAATAGCCAAAGCAATTTTGAGAAAGAAAAACGAAGTTTGAAGAATCAGGCTCCCTGACTTCAGACTATACTAGAAAGCTACAGTAATCAAGACAGTATGGTACTGGCACAAAAACAGAAAGATAGATCAATGGAAGAGGATAGAAAGCCCAGAGATAAACCCATGCACATATGGTCACCTTATCTTTGATAAAGGAGGCAAGAATATACAATGGAGAAAAGACAGCCTCTTCAGTAAGTGGTGCTGGGTAAACTGGATAGCTACATGTAAAAGAATGAAATTAGAACACTTCCTAGAACCGTACACAAAAATAAACTGAAAATGGATTAAAGACCTAAATGTAAGGCCAGACACTATGAAACTGTTAGAGGAAAACATAGGAAGAACATTCTTTGAAATAAATCACAGAAAGATCCTTTTTGACCCACCTCCTAGAGAAATGGAAATAAAAACAAAAATAAATAAATGAGACCTAATGAAACTTAAAAGCTTTTGCACAGTAAAGGAACCATAAACAATACAAATAGACAACCCTCAGAATGGGGGGAAATATCTGCATGTGAAGCAACTGACAACGGATTAATTTCCAAAATATATAAGCAGCTTATTCAGCTCAATATCAAAAAAGCAAACAACCCAATACAAAAATGGGCAGAAGACATGAACAGGTATTTCTCCAAAGAAGATATACAGATTGCCAACAAACATATGAAAGGATGCTCAACACCACTAATCATTAGAGAAATGCAAATCAAAACTACAATGAGATATCACTTCACACCGGTCAGATTGGCCATTATCAAAAAATCTACAAACAATAAATACTGGAGAGGGTGTGGAGAAAAGGGAACATACTGTACTGTTTGTGGGAATGTTAATTGATACAGCCACTATGCAGAATAATATGGTGAGTCCTTAAAAAACTAAAAATAGAACTACCACGTGACTCAGCAATCCCACTACTGGCCATATACCCTGGGAAAACCATAATTCAAAAGGAGACATGTACTACTATGTTCACTGCAGCACTATTTACAATAGCTGGGACATGGAAGCAACTTAAGTGTCCATCAACAGGTGATGGGTAAAGAAGACGGATATATGTGGCGTATATACACAATACACAATGGAATATTACTCAGCCATAAAATGAAGCAAAATTGAGTTATTTGTAGTGAGGTGGATGGGCCTAGAATACGTCATACAGAGTGAAGTAAGTCAGAAAGAGAAAATCAAATACTGTATGCTAACACATATATATGGAATCTAAAAAAAAAAAAAATGAAAAAAGAAAAATGGATATGAAGAATCTAGGGTCAGGACAGGAATAATGATGCAGACATAGAGAACGGACTCATGGACATGGGGAGGGGAGGGTGAAGGGGAAGCTGGGATGAATTAAGAGAGTAGTATTGATATGTACACACTGCCCAATGTAAACTAGATAGCTAGTGGGAAGAAGCTGCGTAGCACAGGGAGATCAGCTCAGTGCTTTGTGACCACCTAGAAGGGTGGGATTGGGAAAGTTGGGGGGAGATGCAAAAGAGAGGGGATATGGGGATATATGTATACATTATTGCTGGTTCGCTTTGTTATACAGCAGAAGCTAACACAACATTGTAAACCAATTATACACCAATAAAGTTGTTAAATTAAAAAAATAATTTTAAAAAAGACCTATATGTTCAGGGCCCTATAAATACATACAGTGAACCGTGGGGTCTAGCTTCCTTAGAGAAGGCTCTTAATTCTGATTTGAGTTGGACTTTAGGTGCCCCTCTCACTATCAATTTTGCTCTTCTCATTTCCTTACCAGATCCACATGTTTTATCCCAGTTTCCTTTTCTTTCTTTGACTGTATTTCCCAAATTTTACTTAGCTTTTCTCTCTTCTGATATCAGACATCCATGGATAGATAAACTGGTGACTCACTTTTCCAGGAAAAATTTCAAGCTCTCCTCCTGTTTCCCCATCACTTTTGTTGGTGAGTCTGACCAGGTATCCCTGTCCTGAAAGGATGTTAACTAACTCCTGAGAGCTAGTCACATTTTAGTTTTCTTAGTCTGACAGGACACAGTGAACAGAATATTAAGAATATAAGGTGGTTAAATAGCTACTATTTACTGAAGGTTTACCATGTCCCAGGTACATTTTAGTTATCTCATTGACAGTCAAAGTACCCTAAAAGGTATCATTGCTCAACTTTTAGATGAGAAAGCTCAGACTTACAGTGATCAAGTGACTTGATCAGGTCATAGCTACAAAGTAGGGAGTGATTCTACCTGTGTTTTTGCTTACTCCTGAACCTTCCAAATAACTTAATAGGCATTTTTTTTAACAACTACAGTGTAGGAATGTCAACCATACCTACTCTGTTTTCCTTTGTTAACAGACCAAAGATGATATCATTCCTTGAGTAGAAAACCAATATAAATGAATTCATTTCCCATGTGACTGTTTAAGAACTTTCCATCAGGTTTCCACACTCACATGCCAATTTAGTAAATCTTCATGGGATACAATGGAGCAAACACAACACAGTCAAAGTATAAAGCAGGATGGGTCATCAGCACTTTGGGGTGAGTATTAATTGCCTTAGGTGCTGAAACAAGGCACAGCAGCTATAGACTCAGGGATTTTACCTGCTTGAAAAGTGTCATAATTTCTGCAAACAGCCATGCCTGTCATGTTTTACTGAGATTTTGAAATAGAATTTATAAATTAAAAATAAAGCATACAACATGCAGTGCCACATCATGGACTTGGGCATGACTTAAATGGCAGCCAATCAGAAACTTCCATTAGGCAATGCTCAGAGTTCCAAAGACAGTATCCCTGGGAATTCTGAAAGCTCTATTTTGGAAATATATATATATATATATATATATATATATATACCCACTGGCCACTGGGTCTGCAATATGTTTGCTCTGTGCCATGTAACTATTAATTTGCACAGCCAAATAAGTTTCAGATGGTGCCCATTTTGTCAAAATTACACTGCAATTTAAATGAAAATTTAGTTGACAGGGAAGCATGTGGTTTGGGTTCTAATAATATGGTCCTCTGTGTCCTTTCACAAATGGACTTTAGAAGCATTGGCTACCCCCACATCCTCAGTTTTTCCCTCCTTAGCTTCAGTGATCCACCTCAGCTTCTCAACAAGATCACCCCTCTTTGTTAAATACAAACCCTGCATAACATTCTACCGAGTCTTGTCCATGTTTCCCGAATATTTAGTTCCCGTTCTCACTTCTGTATATTCACCTGGGTTTTTCTCCTGCTTGGGATGTTTATTCATCTTTTAAAATAAGTACTGAATGAGTGAATGAAACAAGTATTAATACCTTATGCTTTTGTAGTCCCTCTCTACATGTCTAAAACAGTCAATTTGTGGTTCCATGCTTCTAATGCACTCTCTTACATGTTCCTTCTTAAAACATATGTTCATTGATATCCCTAGTAAATGAATCTCTGTGGAAGGCAAAAAAAAAACAAAAACAAAAACAAACAAAGAAACATAAATTTGGCAATACATCTACCTTCAAGTAGATTAGAGTCTAATGGACAGTCATAACTCTCTGAATATTTCCAATGTTATAAAGCTTTAGAGAAAGGATTTGGAATGTACAAGAAAGCCTTAGAACTAATTTGTCTATTTTAGTACTTAATTGCACACTGTCCACTTGATATGCACCCTCTTAGAAAGCAGAAATCAGATAGTGGTTCTCTCTACAACCACATGACTACATGCAGAAGTGGAGAGTAACTACATTATAATACTGAACAAGAAAATGCACTGATTAAATTAGAAACAGAAATATGCAGTTGAAGACCTGGGTTTTGAAGAAAAGAAGACAAGGAATTTGTCACTGAAACTTTGAAGACTGCCTCATGCTTTGTCTGATAGGAAGGACCTCAAAGGTCATCTGTCAGTGCAAATAGGCTTAGAAAAAAATGTGGAGCCCTGAAAATGTCTGGTATTTTTTAAAGGCAAACTTCAGGCATTATTGTGGTCTGAGTGAAGTAGGCCATACCTTGTAATGATCTGTACTTTTGTCGTTTGGAGATCTCACTGGTGTCTCAATTTTAATACTTCCAGAAATTAATATATATTACCTTCTTACAAAAATATATTCAGTCATCCATCTAATCATTCTCTCAGGCAGTACTGGGTGGCACTCTATGGCTCAGAGTTTCAAAACTGTACATCAGGGGCTTCCTTGGTGGTGCAGTGGTTAAGAATCTGCCTGCCAATGCAGGGGGCACAGGCTCGAGCCGTGGTCTGAGAAGATCCCACATGCCGCAGGGCAACTAAGCCTGTGCACCACAACTACTGAGCCTGCACTCTGGAGCCCATGAGCCACAACTACTGAGCTTGCATGTCACAGCTACTGAAGACTGCACACCTAGAGCCCGTGCTCCACAACAAGAGAAGCCACTGCAGTGAGAAGCCCACACACTGCAGCGAAGAATAGACCCTACTCACTGCAACTAGAGAAAGCACATGCACAGCAATGAAGACCCAGCACAGCCAAAAATAAAAAAAGAAAATAAATTTAAAAAAGAAAACTGTACATCAATTTAATTTGACCATTGTTGCTCAGTTCCACATCTAATGAGATACTGAGCCCTCTGATTCTACTTCTAAGATAATTATCTTATCAGATCCTACAATTGCTATCTTTATTAACCTCACCTTAGTGTAGATTGGTAACCTTCACTTAAATATTTACAATTAATGTTGAAAGAATATATGGCAGCATGGATGGATAATTAATATATAAATTGGTTGTTATCTGCCCTTTAAGGGTATAAGCATTGGAAGAAGGGTCAGTATCTAGGTCTTCTTGGTGCTCCACATATTATTGATACTTCCTGTAGAAGCTTGTAGATATAGTCACTCAAAAAAGTTCTGTTTGTTGCTCTTCTTTGATTAGCTGAGAATGGCCATTACAAGTACCATACAAAAGTACATTGATTTAAAGAGGATAACTCAGTGCTCTTTATTTTATTTTATTTTTTAATTAATTTCTATTGGAATATAGTTGCTTTACAATGTTGTGTTAGTTTCTACTGTACAGCAAAATGAATCAGGTATACATATACATATATTCTCTCTTTTTTGGATTCCCTTCCCATTTAGGTCACTACAGTGCATTAAGTAGAGTTCCCTGTGCTATAGATTATGTTCTCATTAGTTATCTATTTTATACATAGTATCAATAGTATATATAGGTCAATCCCAATCTCCCAATTCCTTCCAAACCCCCATTCCCCCTTGGTATCCACACATTGTTCTCTTTGTCTGTCTCTATTTCTGCTTTGAAAAAAAGATCATCTATACCATTTTTCTAGATTCCACATATATGCATTGATAAATGATATTTGTTTTATTAGAACACTCCCTAACACCATACACAAAAACAAACTCAAAATGGATTAAAGATCTAAATGTAAAGCCAGACACTATAAAACTCTTAGAGGAAAACATAGGAAAAACACTCTTTGACATAAATTGCAGCAACATCTTTTTGACCACCTCCTAGAGTAACAGAAATAAAAACAAAAATAAACAAATGGGACCTAATGAAACTTAAAAGATTTTGCACAGCAAAGGAAACTATAAACAAGACGAAAAGACAACCCTCAGAATGGGAGAAAATAATTTCAAACGAATCAATGGACAAATGATTAATCTCCAAAATATACAAACAGCTCATGCAGCTCAATATTAAAATAACAAACAACCCAATCAAAAAATGGGCAGGAGACCTAAATAGACATTTCTCCAAAGAAGACATACAGACGGCCAGTAGGCACATGAAAAGATGCACAACATCACTAATTATTAGAGAAATGCAAATCAAAACTACAATGAGGTATCACCTCACACTGGTCAGAATGGCCATCATCAAAAAATCTACAAATAATAAATGCTGGAGAGGGTGTGGAGAAAAGGGAACCCTCCTGCACTGATGGTGGGAAAGTAAATTGATAGAGCCACTATGGAGAACAGTATGGAGTTTCCTTAAAAAACTAAAAATAGGGCTTCCCTGGTGGCGCAGTGGTTGAGAATCTGCCTGCCAATGCAGGGGACACGGGTTCAAGTCCTCGTCCAGGAAGATCCCACATGCTGTGGAGCAACTAAGCCCGTGCGCCACAACTACTGAGCCTGCGCTCTAGAGTCTACAAGCCACAGCTACTGAGCCCGTGTGCCACAACTACTGAAGCCCGCATGCCTAGAGCCCATGCTCCTCAACAAGAGAAGTCACCACAATGAGAAGCCTGTACACCGCAACAAAGAGTAGCCCTCACTCACCACAGCTAGAGAAAACCCATGCACAGCAATGAAGACCCAACACAGCCAAAAATAAATTAATTAAATAAATAAACTTATTAAAAAAAAACAACTAAAAATAGAACTACCATATGAACCAGCAATCCCACTACTGGGCATATACCCTGAGAAAACCATAATTCAAAAAGACACATGCACCCCAATATTCATAGCAGCATTATTTACAATAGCCAGGACATGGAATTGGTGCTCTTTAAACGTCCTTGAAGAAACAGGTGTGAGAGAAGATATGAGAATGTATCCATATTTAAAATAGTAGCACTCTGAAAGGGAGAGAAACAAATTATATCCCATGAAAGTATGGCTTTAAGTGGTCATTTGCTCAAATTGCTATTACAATTGAAAAAAAATCAGCAATCTGCCTGGATTCTTTTATTAAACAAAAGTTATTTAACAAAGCTATAAATTTCATTGCTGTGGCAGAAAATAAGATCAGCCAAGCTGAAATGATCCAGCTGTTTTTGGTTTTGTTATTTCAAAATGTTTTCATTTCTATTTCTTCCCACATATATTTGTATTTGTTTAAATAGAGTTTATTGTGGCACTGATTCAAAGAACAAATTCCAATTCTTTAGACCCTGTGATTATGCAGCTTCTATGTTGAGCTCTATTTGGTTGTCACACTAGGCAAGACTTTTTGCATTGAGCTGTCTCCATACTGGCAGACTTAGAAAGGATAACACGGATTTCATCAGCTCTAACAAAATGCCATGCATTTCACATCCTAGAGCTCATCAAGATCCTACTGTATAGCATGTCTTAAATACCAGTATGTCTGTATTACATTTTCTCACTTGTGTTTCCCAAAGTATTTCCATTAATTTTTTTCTATCATATGCATAGAGTTGGTTTTAACATTTGCTGATGTGATTTGAAGATGATTAATTCATTCTGCCTTGCAGCAAAAACATACTATTACCAGGAGGGACTGTTTTCAAGGGGAATTCTTTGGTTTATCAGATTGGAACAATTTATTCATAAATAAGTAAGGTGTTCTGCAGTGTCAGCCAGCATCAGAGTGTCCATGGTCCCTCTCATTAAATCATACATGGAAAATGTGTCCCCGGAATGGCTCTTTTAGCTGAATCTAATGACTAAGATCAGTTTTTCCTACATGGATTGATTACTCTTGAGTACTAAACCTTGAGGCTGTCATCTGTCTCTATAGGAATGTGTCCCAGAGGAAATGAATCCTCTTGTTAATCAACAATCTACACAGAACTCCTTAGAACCCACGAGTACTACCATTTAGATCTCCCAAAATGATCAACTCTACAGTGGGACACATTAGGCAAAAACTGGCTGAGAAATTGTCCAAATGTGACTACAAAAAATAGGTAATATTTGTGTACTTGGCAGGTGGGAGATAAAGCCAAATATAGTAGAGAGAAAGGTAGTTTTGTTTTTTTCCTAAAGCAGTAGTCAGGAAAGAGAGGAATAAATACGGAAAAATAGTGATGTAAAGTAAGGAAAATGAGAACTCTCAAGAGAAAGGTATAAACATAGAACTTATAGCATTTATCAGATTTGGGGGGCACATTCTCAGAAGTTGAGATTAGCCTGCAGAGTTGAGGTGAGGGCATTCTTGGAGTTTCTGTGCTAAGCTGATGTAAATAGATAATTTCAGCATATCAAAATCAAATCAGGGTATTTTGTCTTACTTGTTCTATAAGCAAAGACACCGCAAATACATTCTACGTGTTTTGGTGAGATTTTAGCATCTGCTTAATGTTTCTTATTGCAGGGAAGAGGTGAACTTACATTATCAAAGAGTATGAAGACGTCCTAATTCAGTTTTAACAGCACTTAACGTAGAGCATTCCTGTTTTAAATCTTTCTCCTTAAAACCACCCACTTTAATTTTCAATAAAATTATTTATCCAGGTCGTCTTCCCCAGAATGTTAGAGAAAATGCGGCTTTGATCTTTAATTGGAAGAGCCATGAATGAGTTTACAAGGAGGGGTACAGGAAATTGTTACCTTCCTTCTCCCTAACTAGACCTTCTTCCACTTCCTGTTATTGATGTCAAATATTACATTTAAATTCTAGAAAAAAATAAAAAATGGAATTAAGAAATTGAAACAATATATACCTATTTTTACATGTGTTCATATATTTACCTTTACCGGAGAACTTTATATTTTCACATAGTTTCCAGTTGCTGTCTAGAGTCCTTTGATTTCAAGTTGAAGGGTCCCCTTTAGTGTTTCTTTCAGGGCAGGCTTAGTGGTAATGATCTTTCTCAGCTTTTGTTTATGTGGGAATGTCTTAATTACTCCCTAATTTTTAAAAGGACAGTTTTGGTGGCTATAATATTCTTGGTCAATAGGTTTTTATTTTTCTTGTATACTTTAATTATATTATCTCACTGCCTCCTGGCCTGCAAACTTTCAGCTGAGAAATCCATTGATAATTTTATGGAGAATTTTCTGCATATGATGAGTCTCTGTCTCTGGATGCTTTCAAGATTTTCTCTTTGATTTTCACAGTTTGACTATAATGTGTCTTGGAGTGGATCTCTGGATTTTTGGATTTCATTATGCTTATATTTGTATATCCATGTCTTTTCTCAAATTTAGAAAATTTTTGATCATTATTTCTTCTGATATACTCTTGGGCCCTTTCTGTCTCTCTCTTCTCTTTCTGGGATTTCCATAATGCATATATTAATCTATTTAATGGTTTATTTTAAGTTCCTTAGGCTCTGATTCTTTTTTATTTTTCCTCTACACACACAATAAATTTAAATAACCTATCTTCTAGTTTATTGATTATTTTTTCTACCCCTCAAGTCTGTTACTACAGTCAGTGATTACATTTTTATCTCCAGAATTGCAGCTTGCTTTTTATAATATCTATCTTTATTTATGTTCTCATTTTATTTTATATATTATTGTCCAGATTTACTTTAGTTCTTTTTCTGTGTTTTCCTTTATCTCTTTGAGCATACTTAAGACAGATGTTTTAAAATATTTTCCAGTGAGTCTGAATCCTATGATTCCTTAGGGTCAGTTTTGGGAGATTTATTTTCTTCCTTTGAATGGGTCATGTTTCTCTGTTTATTTGTGTGCCTCATAATCTTTATTTGAAAACTTGGCATTTGAGAAAAAGAAAAAACAGCCACATCTTTGAAAATTGACTCCATGCAATGGAGCATCACTAATTCACTTATCATGAAGGCTTAAGTTATTTTCATGCATTTCTGGGCATGCATCTTGTGTGTGTGTGTGTGTGTGTGTGTGTGTGTGTGTGTGTGTGTGTGTGTGTTTCCCAATTCCCCCATGTATACTGCTGCTTTTCAATGTCTTAATTTTCCTAAAAGTCTCACTCCTGTTTCTTCTCAGGGCCTTAGATATTCTATGTATTCCTCTGCCTATAATCTTTTATTGTCAGACATCCATGGGTCTCCAATTCCCCTGCATTTTTTCACCTGCTGGAATGCTTTCTACTACTTTATTTGTCTCCAACCTGATATTGAAAAACTATGCTTTCATTCCTGTCTGAGCTCCACATCAGGTAAAACAGAAATAAATCCCTTGTGCAGCCCCAGACAAGCCAAACATTGCAAGCTAGCTCCAATCCTTTCCTTCCATTTTGATGGAGAAACATGCAATTGTATAGCTTCTTCCCAATAGTTCAAGTTGTGTTGCACTGAGGAGGGGATGGAGGCAAGGATGAGGAGAAAAAAAAAACACACACAAACTTTTCTACTCTTTTTTTGTGTGTGTTTTTGTTCTTGATTGGGACTTCGTTCAGTTGCTCCAGAAACTTGAGTGATTTCTGGCGCTTCCACGAAGTTATTCCACTTAGTCTGTTGCTGTCTACTTCATTTTTCCATGTAGGAACAAAGGCCTGGAGTTTCATAGTTTGCTATGTTGCTCATATCATTCTCCTACTTCAAATTACATCTGAAAGTATATAAAACCTTGGGAAATGAAAGCCTATACTCCAAGTTGGCAAAAGATAGCATCAGCTAGTTGCACTTCATGTTGGGAGCAGACAGAAAAAATTATGATTTCCCATATGGCCTGTATAGTGGAGGAAAATTGAAGCTGCAAACTCTCTTGGATAGAAAATAAAAGAGAATAGTTAGAACTTCTTGTTTTACAGGAACTTCAAAAAGAATAAAGAGGTGGAATTCTCCATGTACAATGTGAGTTTAAATTATTACAGCCATAAAAACCCTTACCTTAAAAAGAGTATACACAGTTTAATGGGGAAAAAAAAACCTGAACCTCAATAGAAAGAAAATTAATGTGATATTATGATGGTATATAATGGAATGGGATTCTCATTCACTTAAAAATGGCAACATAAATTGGTATAGGCTTTCCTGGGAAACAGTTTATAATAGTGAACCCATCTGTTGGGTCATTCATTCATTTGTTAAATATTTACTGAGCTTCTGCTGTGAGTTAGCCCCTGTGAATAGCATGTAGAAATGAAGGATCTCCATGCTATCCTTATTTTCTCACTACATGTGGAAGAGATAGGTATATTTTATGTAACCACACTGTTACATATAAAATTAAAACTGTGATGTATAAAATGAAAAAAAAAAAAAGATATGCCAAGCTGACAGAGGGCATAATAGGAGAATCTTCCCTAAATTAGAAGATCAAAGAAAAAATTCCTCCCACAAAGTTTGAGTTGAGATTTAAAAAGAGAATACTAATTATTGTAGTAAGAAACAAGGGAAGAATTTAGAGTGAAGGAAATACTACAGCCAAAGTCTTGAGACAGAAAACAGAGCAGCACATTGAAAGATTCAAAAGTACAGAGTGACTGGAAAACATATAATAGGGGTTTGGCAGAGTTGCTCTAAATGAAAACCAAATTATTCAGGATGTTGTATGATATGTTAAGAATTATGACATTTATCCTAAGGCAAATGATTAAAAGGTTTTAAACTGGGAAGGGAGATCAATGTAGGGGTAAGCATGGATCCAACATAATGAGATTTTCATTTTCAAGCACTGGCAGCAGGGTGTAGAACGGATTTGATGGGATGAATAGTGAACATAGGAAATGAAAACAAAGGAAGACTGCCTCAGCCTAGGTGATACTTTCTGGTGATTTAGGTAAGATGAGAATGGTGGAAATGGAAAAGGGTGGACAGATTAGAAAGATATGTAAAGGTGAAATGCAGACCTGGTGATAGAACAGATACAGGAGCTGTTAAAAAGGAAGAGTCAAGAGTAGTTCCTAGGTTTGTGGTTTGCACCACTGATTAGATGATGTTGTTATTTATTTAAGTTAGGAGAACTGAAAAAGTTCCTGATTGGGATGAAAGGTTTTAAGGTTTTATATTTGGTGGGCAGGGGGAGCACCCGAGACAGTATATGTACCATGTTTCCCTTTCCTCCTGAGCAACTTAGAAAATTACATTTCCCAGCTCATTGGGATCTAGGAAGTGCTACTTCTCTGGCCAACAGAATATGAGCAGATGTAAAATTGTTGCTTCTAGTTTGGGTGATTTCCTACTCTCTTTTCTCTTGGGCACAGGTTAGAAAGGGTAGGATTACAAAATAGCAGAGGGATATTGTGGAAGGAGACTGAATTCCTAAGACATTACTTGGAGAATATCTGCCTAATCTTTATCAAACTCCACTGAGCAGACATGTTCAGTGGAATTTGATAACGACATGTATAGTGTTAAGTGACTATGATGTCTGAATGTACTTATTACTTCATCACAAAAATAGAAGTGCCTTCAAGACATTCTTGTCTTAGGTGCATACAATGTGTATATCAATGGAGAAGTTAAGACTTAACTTGTATTCGGGAGTTGTCAGTATGTGGATGATAATTAAATCATGAGCACAGGTGGCACTGCCTGATAAGGAAATATAGAGTGAAAAGACAGGAATTTGTGTTTAGTATGTTCAAAGCTATTGCAAAGGCAAGTGAGGTGGAGTATAAAAAGTATGCATTTAGCTTTATGGGCAAAGAGGCAATTGGTGATCTTAGAAAAAAGCTATTATTACCTGGTAATTTGGACAAAAGCAAATTGGAATAGGTTGAAGAATGGAAGGTGATAAAATAGCAACAGTATGTACAATGCTCAGTAAATGTTTGCTTTAGAGAGTATACTATTTGTTATCTAGGAAGAGAACCAAGGAGGTTTAAATATTGAATATTTAAATTGGTGTAAAGAACATGGAAGGAATAGTCCATATTTCATGTTACTAGAAAGATAGGGAGTTAGGTGATGCAAAGGCCCTGTGGAAGAATTGAACTTGGGTAGGAGAAAGGGCAGCTCCTTCCTTGTAGCCAGAAGAAAAGAGGAAAATGGGCAAAAAAAAAAAAAAAGCATGATCTTCAGTAGGTTGGTTAGAAAGAATGGAAGATGTACCTCCTCTCTTCTCTGTGCTTTGGAAGTATGGACATTGCTGAGAGGGGGATGGGGAACAGAAACATGACTGAAGACCCTGAAAATAGAGAAATGATGAATTGAATAGAAAATATGGCTTGTAATGGTCAAGGGGAGGAAAAAGTTTTATATAACTTTATCTAGAAATTCTTCTCTTAAGAATAAACTCTAGAGAAATAGTAAATGCATACAAAACCTTATGAACAATTATGTTTTTATTTTGCATTATATAATATTGCAAAAAATGGGAACAATCTAAATATTGAAGAAGAGGGGGTGACAATGAATTACAGTACATTTGAAGTATGGACAATTATAGAGTCATTAAAATATGTAAGAATATTTAACAATATAAAGGGGTTTTTATTAAGTGAAATGAAATTTCAATGTTGAAATTTCATAAGAATGTGCATATGTGTTTCCATGAAAATATAAGACTGGAATGTAACTTCTAAATTGTTAGCAATTATATATTTTGGTGATGAGATATTGGGTGTTTATTTTTTTACATACTTTTTATATTTGAAGTTTTTACAATGTGCATATACTATAAAAGTCATAAAAATATACTTAACTTGATTTTTCTAACTTTTGTTTTGATGTAATTTCAGACTTGCAGAAAAAAATAGCAAGAGTGGAAAAAATAATTTTCTTATATTGTGCACTCAGATACCCCAAAATGCTAACTGCTTACTCCATTTTCTTTCTTTTGTTTTTCTCCATATACATGTGCATATTTTTGAATACATGACTTCCCTTAATCCCTAAATATTTTTGTTTGGCTTTCTAAAATAGAAACTTTACTTAATGAGTAAAATTATCAAAATCCAAAATTAATATTCATACAATACTATTATCTTATACTGATAGATTATCAAAACTTAACTAGTTGTTTAATTAACAATCTTTATAAAACAAAATTAAATTTTAATTTGTGTTGCATTTAGGTTCAGGTCTTTTTAATTTTCTTTAATCTAGAAGATTCTTCTGGTCGTTCTTTATATTTAATTTTTGTTATTTTTTCAAAATACAGGCAAGTTATTTTATAGAATGCCCCTAAGTATGAGAGAGTCTATTGTGTCTTTATGATAAAACCCAAATTAAACATTTTTGCAAAAATGCTACAGAAGTGATACTCTGTCTTTTTCAGTGCATTGTGTCAGGAGGCACATGACGCTGGCTTAACAGTCTGGTTTGGGCAGTGTCTATCAGGCTTCTTCACTCTAAAGTTCCTGTTTTCCATTTGTGATTAATAAATATTTTTTTTTGTTGTTGTTGTTGTAATGCTGTTTGAGTGTTTTATTTTATTTTTTAAACTACTTTATTGGAGTATAATTGCTTTACAATGGTGTGTTAGTTTCTGCTGTATAACAAAGTGAATCAGCTATATATATTATGGGGAGAGACTTTGAAGATATTCAAAATAGTTGTTACTCCTCAATCTCTTACCTGTTAGAATAATCCACTGTTGGTTCTTGACTCAAATAATTATTACTATGATTGTGGCCCAATGAAGACTTCCTAATTCCATTATTTCATGCATAAAATATGAAGCCTTCCTTCTCTCAAGTTACAGAGTAAGTCCCATCACCACTTCCATGATCTCCACTTTTAGGAAAATCTTAGATTGTCAGGTTACTACTTGAAGAGCTACCATTTAAATGTAATATATTCCAAATGAGATGATAGTTTTGTGAGGTGCATTTTGTTTTGTGTGCTCGATTTGGTTTATGTGAACCGCCTTAAGGAAATGCCTATAGGGATATCGAGATTTCCCCCTTGTGTCTCTTATGTATCCTAGCAGCCACCTGTGCTTCCTTCTGTCCTCACCATCTATCATCACAGTGACTTCTCACACTTGATTCACTAAGTCTGTGCTTTTCTCTACTGTGAAGTCTCTAAGGATAGACAACATCTTTCTCTTCATCTGTAGTGTCTAACTTGGTGCCTGGCTCATAATGGATGTTCAGGATATGTATATAGGAGGGACGGACAAATCGATGAATGACTCTAGTACAGCGAATAGTTCTGATTTATTTGCCAAGAGCCTAACTGGAGCTAAGTGACACAAAAGGAGAGAGGGATAAAAGCCTATGATAAGGAACACCAAAAAGTAGATTATAAGAATCTGGATTGTCATCCACATTGAGTGGTTGGAGGTGACATAGTATGACAGTGCACTAAAAGGAGCATAAAACTGTGAAAATATTCCAGTGCCATTCTTGCTACTTCCTAACTTTGTGGCTAAGCACTAAGTTTACATATCTAGATAATCTAATAGAGGAGATAATACACACCTAATCAGTTTATATATATTTCCAAGGTCAAACATGGGAAGAGGTGAAAGATCATGACATATTGTACAAAGAAAAACCTTTCACTTTAAATTAATAATTTATCTCTAATGAATATTAGCCATTCATATAACTTACTAGATGCATTATAATGTGCACACAAATTAAGACTTTAAAAAAATTTTTTTGGACTATAGTTGATTTACAATTTTGTGTTAGTTTCAGGTATACAGCAAAGTGAATCAGTTATACATATACTTATATCCACTCTTTTTTAGATTCTTGTCCCTTATAGGCCATTGCAGAGTACTGAGTAGAGTTCCCTGGGCTATTCAGTAGGTCCTTATTAGTTATCTATTTTATATATAGTAGTGTGTATATATCAATCCCAATCTTTCAATTTTTAAAAAGAGTAATACAGTAGTAGATTTCCTGATGTAATTATTATAGATGAAAAATGAGAATATGCTTAGTGTCACCCTGAAAGAGTCTGAGACCTGGTTCAGAAAGGCAATGTCTTCCTCATTCATCTTATAAAATAGCGACAATCTAAACAGTGCCCACTTTATAGGGGGGGAGTGTGGACAACCCTCGCTAATGTTCCATGGACAGGAATTCTAGTGCCGAATTAAATCAAACACAAGACAATGCAAGTCAAGTAAATCCTTGGTATTTCATGTTTACCTATATCAGTTTCATTGAATCATGAACCATCTTCCAGGAATATGTGGAACTTAGATAAGAATTTATTCACGGTTATCAAACTTTAGGAGCTAAGGTAGCATATAAGTTCAGAGAAGTGGTGGTCATACCTGCAACAAGAATAAGACATTACTCTAAAAGAAGTTTCTCTCATTTATGTGCATGACAGAAAGTCAAAGCCCAGAAGCAATTTGGGCATTACTCTTAAAGTTCTGGTGAGACTGTGAACAAAATGACGACACTTTCACATATATCCATCTTCATGATTTTTTAACAAAGCTTCCTAAGAGATATATCTGAAAACCAGTTGTCCTCAACTTAAAAAGGTACATGTTACTAATGCAATCATGCTGAATACATGTATGCATATAAAATATCCTGGGATAGAATACCCACACTGTATTCACATACATTCTCACTTATCCTATACTAACACATGAGGCTGGCTTTATAATTATTATATGCATTTTAGAAATTAGGAGAAAGGAAAGCTAAAAGGAAATCCTTGGTTCTTTTCTCAAAGCTTCACAACTTGTTACAGCTAAGTAACAGAACTGAGATAAAAAGTCTTCTTGCCTGACTCAAGTATAATTGTTATACAGAGGTAATATGCTGATATATGAATTGTTTTGTTTTTCTATTTTACCAAATGTATTAAATACTGTAATACTTTTAGTATTGATTAAAAAATAACATAAGATGTTATTTAGTTATCTGAAAGTCCCTCTATAAACCGATATACGTTTGGAATTCCAGCTTACAATTGCATTCAGAATCAGAAGCTCGCCTGCTTCAACAGATCAATGTTATGAAGGAATTTGATTTTAGAAATAGGTGATATTTAGAATTAAGATTGAGGAAAAAAGATTGGTTACCAAAGTTGATGAAACATATTTTATAAAAATTGAAATGTGACTATGAAGTAATGACTGTTTGTGTTTCTATTTCTCTATTTCTCCATTTGGCATACTACCTCTAAAATTCTGTTAAAAGGGATGATCACAAATGTTTGAATGAATTTATTTTCCAAAAGTAACATTTTTTGAAATAAAAAAATTGTGGTTGTGTAATTTCTCATTATTTGTCTGGAGGGGTGAGTGTGGGGGAGGATTTATGCAATGAAAAGAGTTTGGATTTTTAGACAAAATCGCTTAGGCTCAAATCCTGACTCTTTCACCTTCTACAATGAGCTCCAGTTTTATCTGGAAAGTGGAGATAAATAATGTGTATCTATAAGCTCTGGTCGAACTTAGTGACAAGACATTTAAATCACTGAGCACAGAGACTCATCTAAAACACCATGCAAATATTTTTCATATTTTAAAAAAATTTAATTACAGTTTTTGAAGAAAAATTATATTGTGCTGCTATGCTTGAAAGGTGACCCAGCTACAGAAACAATGAGTGATAGAAACTAGTGTTTAACCAAACTTGTAAGTCATATAATGTTGCAGCTGTATAAAAAATACAATTTTGTTCAATTCCCAAGACAAATATGATTTGGATTTTTTAATTCTCTCTTTGGAAAATCTGTTAATATAGTGGACAAACGGTTAAAAACTGATTGAGCTTAATGCATTGTAATTGCCTATATGAAATTCTAATGGGAATTCAAGAAAATTCACTTTTCATTAATAACAGACCCTCCTTAGGTAATAAAACACTGAATTATTCTTGGTTGTTTTGTCTTCCTATTGTCCAATCTAATGTGTTACTGTAGGGCTAATGCTAAAGTTATGTCCTATGAGATTTTCTGATCATGACAATACTTCAGTCAAAAGAAAGTTAATAGAGAATCAGATAGCACCAACATTCTTGAGGATACAAAAAATATTGGAAAAAAAATTGGATCAGAGTACAGCACTATACATCTATTCTGCCTAATTTTAAATTCTGGGAGAAGTGTACTATCTTTAATTTTAGCTTCAGTAGAAATGTACATGATAATACAGACATGAGATGTAACTGAGACATGAATACATTTCTTAATATTTTCATGCTATACTCAGAATAAAATGTTTTTTTCCCTAAATTTAATAAACAGTTCAGTTAAGTAAACATTTATTGGGAGTCTACTATATTTCAGGCATTCAGCTGTAAGTTGATAATAGAGAAATACAAAACCTTACTTTTCCATTGGGTATATAATACAATAGATATGTATCATGCATTATAGAGTATAATAATAGAAATACTATATTCAAGATGAAATATCCAAGGAGAGATGTTCTTAGATGACTTGAGGAGATTTGGACTAAAAATACAGATTAGAAATATTAGATCTGTAGGGCTAGTTCATAGCATGAAAACAGGAGAATATCCAAGGGAAGTATGAGATGAGAAGACAGCCTAGGGCAAAACATGAAGGTAACCAATATTCAGGGATAGGTGAAGTTTATAGAATATATAAAGAAAGATGGAAAAGAAATGGTATTAACTGAGTAATCTGATTTAGAAGATTGTTAGCAGTGGAAGGAATTTTTAAAATCCACTCCAATTCCTTAATTTCACTCATAAAAGTACCCCAAATCTAAACAGTTATGTGATTTTTCAATGTTCAATCACTAGAAAGGAAGGGAAAGATTAAAATTCAATATCTGTGAATTGCTAACCCAGTGCTGTTTTCACTTCATCATAAAACGTCTCAGCTCCTTTACGTGCCATCAAAATACAATATATTTAAGTAAAATAATTATTAAGGATCCCAGTATTTTCACTGCAGTTCAATAATTATTGTGTGCTCCAGCTTGGCAAAAATTATGTCAAATAATTCTCCCTAATCTTTACCCAGTCTTCAGATCCAACTATCTTTTTCTCTTTTCCCCAACATAAAGGTCCCTCTCTACTTAGGCTGTCCTCACCCTTGTCTCCCTTTGTTTCCTTCCACGTGAAACGTGCTTACCTTTGTTCATCCATCCAAAACCTGTCCATCCATCCCTATGTATGGCTCAGTTTTCTCCAGGTCTTACATCCTAAGGCTTTTCCTATCTAGACAGTAAATGTACATATATATGTGTTTCCTACCCAAATGTCATTGAGAACAACCCCAAAAAAAAAAAAATACTCTCTGCCTCTTCACAGTGCATACTGAATGGTATTTTTTTTTTTTTTGCATATTTGGTAAACATGTCTTTTGGGGCTCTGGGTGATTTATTCTCAACAATCTAATTCAACTTTATTTTCTTGACTGTCTGAATGCATAACCCTCTTAATATTCTTTGGTTCTCTTAGTATTAGGTATTTTTAAAGATTTACAATAATTTCACTTGAAATCATTTTTTTCGTTGCCTCATTCCCATTGACACAAGTGGTGTCAGGAACTCATTGAGTAAGATCATATTACCCTGCTTGGTCCTGCTTCCATGGACAGGCAAGATTTCCTAAGATGTGTAAATTAGCAGGGATTTAGAAATACAACATCTCAAATAAAACAGGATCTTGGAAAGTCCTTACTTTTGTACACTGAAGTAATGTTAAACACAATATAATTTCTGTTCATTTTCACAAGACTTAAGCACCATTACCAATACATCATCAATACTGTAGCCCTGGGAGGGGATATATGTGTTCATTTAACTGATTCACTTCATTGTACAGCAGAAACTAGCACAGCATTATACAGCAATTATACCCCAAGAAAGAGAAGAAAGAAAGAAAGAAAGAACGAAAGAATGAAAGAACAAAAGAACGAAATAATGAAATAACGAAAGAAAGAAGGAAGGAAGGAAGGAAGGAAGGATGGAAGGAAGGAAGGAAGGAAGGAAGGAAGGAAGGAAGGAAGGAAGGAAGAAAGAAACCTGGGACATTTAACCTGAAAAAAAAAAGTACTATAACCCTTAGGATCAGGTAGTTCAGGACTTTTCCATAACATTAATTTTGTATTTCCATCCTCACTTTGTCTCTAAAGATATCAAAGCAGTTAGGCCAACCTGTCAATATTTTCTTTAGTTTCAGGCTAAACTTGGTCAATAAGGAAGCAGCCTTGTAGACATAGCTTTGAATATGACTTCCAGGCTGGGTCACTGATATTGGTACCTATATAGTCTGTTGTACAGGAGGGCTTGTGGTTCCTAAAAGTCTGAGTTTCATTAAAACAGATCTTTGTTCTTTTTGTGTTATATCCCCAGAGAACAGTGTAGTATCAGATAGTCAGTATGCCTTTCGTGAATGTTTGTGGAATAGAGGTTTATTGAGTCAGATTTGTGGAAGCAGCTAGTTCTGTTCATAGAATAATACGTTTTTAGACTTTCTGACACACCTCAGCGACTTATATGTCACAATGGTTATAAGCACGTTTTTCTCCAAATATCAAATCAAGGACCATAATGTCTACTTCCTTAACAGCACCACTAAAGATCTTAGTAGGAAACAACAACAATAATAATAATATTGATTTCTAACATGTATTGTAACAAATTATTTTCTTCCTTCCTTTCTTCTTTATCTCTCTCATTTTTCATTAGATGTAAAAAAAAAAAAACAGGTGTAAATGTTTTGCTTTTTGGTCTTAATTAGCTACATGACCTCATCTAATCTCCTCTAGAATGTTTCCTCTTTTCTAACATGGAGTGTGTGTTATTTTCACTTTTTAAAAAAACATATTACTTAACTCACTGGGATTCTATAAGAATCAAAGGATTGAGTATATATGAAAATACTGAATATCTATTGGCTTAATAAGTGTTACTGAATCAAAATATGTGGTTGATAAATATTGGAACTAATACTATAAACAAATATTTATAATCATGACTCAAATTCTATATGTGTTTCAAGAAATTGAAACTCAGGAGAATAAATTAAAACATTTGATTAATGTGACTGCTTTTTCATTAAATTTTTTTGGAGACAGTTGTAGATTTACAGCAGTTGTGTGTAACACAATGAGTACAGGGAAACATACAATGACAACATAGAGTTGCCCTGTACTCATTATACACTTTCCCATAATGGTTACGTCTTGCAAAACTGTAATAGGATATCACAACCAGAATGTGAATATTGATACAATCAGGATGCAGAACAGTCTCGTCACCACCAGGGTACCCGATATGGCCCCTTACAGCCACAACCCCTGACAACCACTAATTGGTTCTCCATAAGTTTGTCATTTCAAGAATGCCATATGAATGGAACCATACAATACGTAACCATTTAGGATTGGATTTTTTTCACTCTGCATAACGACCTGGAGATTCACGCAAGTTGTCTTGCCTATTGAAGATTCATTATTCTACTTCAGAGTAGCATTCCATGATATAGATATATCACTTTGTTTAATCATTCATGTTGAAGGACTTGGGGATTGTTTTTGGTTTGGTGGTATAATGAATAAATTATGACTCTCATGTGGTAGTTGTGTTTAGATTATAAGAAATTGACAAAAGTGTTTTCCATAGTGGCTGTATCACTTTACATTTCCACCAGCAATATATGAGTGATACCGTTTTTCTGAATGCTCTAAGCATTCAGAGTTTTCACTATTTTCTTTTTGAATTTTTGTTGTGTGTAGTGCTATTTCATTATGGTTTTAATTTGCATTTCTCTAATGACTAATGAAGTTTAACATCTTTTCTCATACTTATTCCTCACTTGGATATACTCTGGAGAATTGTTTTTTCATGTCTTTTGCTCATTTTCTAATCAGACTGTTTGTTTGATTTTACTGTTGAGTTTTGTATCCTTTATATATTCTAGATACCAGTCTTTTGTCAGATCTGTGGCTTACAAATATTTTATCTCAGTTTTCATCTTATAGTTGCATCATTTTAAGAGAGACGTATAGACAACAAAAGCTTTTTTCTTTAATTTTTGATAAAGTCTACTTTACCAGTTTATCCTTTTTTATGCATAATGCTTTTGGTATTAAATTGAAGAGTTCTTTACCTAGCCTTAGATCATAAATACATTCTATGATTTTTCTAAAATTTTTATAGTATTAATTTTTATATTTAAGTCTGTGATCCACTTTGAGCTAAATTTTGTTTGATTTTGTTTCAGGTGTGAGAGTTAGATGAAGGTTCACGTTTCTCTGTATACGTGTCCAATTATTTCAGCACCATTTGTTGAAAATGCTATATTCCTTCTGTTGAATTCCTCTTTCATTTTTGCCAAAAATTATTTGAGCATATGCGTGTAGGTTTATTTCTTCGATCTAAATTCCATTCCATTGATCTATGTATCTGACCCTCCACTGATAGCAAACTCTCTTGAGCTCTGTAGCTGTATAGAATTAATATTGGATAGAGTGGTTCCTCCCACTTATACTTTTGATAATTTTAGATATTCTAGGGCCTATACTTTTTCATATAAATTTTAGAATAAACTTGTCCATCTCATTACAGTGAGACTCCCATTGGTCGCTGCTGGCAGCTGAGAACTGTCCTTTAGTGCTCTGAAGGAGCCTCCTTGGACTGAGCTGCCTTTGTCCTCCAGGTGGAGGAAGGAAATTCCCAGTCTGTGGAACACTTCCTGGACTAGGAGCTCATTTTCATAGGATGAACCCTCCCTGTATGGAACAGAGAGAACTTTATGAGATGCACTCTATGAGGCAGAATCCCCCTTCCCTGTGTCCCTAGCCTTGCCTTTCTGTGTGGAGGAAGGGAGTCTCAAGCCTAGCAGAGAAAAATGGGAAGGCTTTTTTGATGTGTCAATTTGTCTTGGCTACAGTCCTCAGTTATTTAATCATACACAAATCTAGGTGTTACTGTGAATGGATTTTGCAGATGTAGTTAAAGCCCCTAATCAGTTAATTTTAAGTGATGGCGATTAACCTAGATGATCTGGTGGCTCTGACTAAATCTGTTGGAAGGTGTCAAAGCATAGCTATGGTTTACCTGGGAGAAAGAAAAGATTCTGCTTGTGAATGTCAGTTTTTTCATATGTCCATGGGATTCTAGTCCTTCTCATGATTTTTTCTTCCTGACTTCTTGTGGAAAAGAGCTCCAGCCTGTGCTTGTGTGTGTGAACTTGCCTGTGGTCTTCCCTTCAAACTACCTGCTTTACTGGTTCTTCTCTGATTGAACCCTGACTGATATAATCAATGACTCTAATTTAGTAGTTTAGGTCAAAATGAATCTTCACATAATCAAACATTAATCTAATGGCTTAAGAGGAAATCTATCCCAATTAAATAAATGAAAATCAATTGATAGACAATGGATTCAATGACTACATTCTGTCAATTTAACCTGCAAAAGACCACTGAATAATCAATCTGGCCACTTCAGTGTCTTAAGTGCAAATTTAGATGATTGAACCTTCACTTTGATTGGTAATGTGACAGGCAGTCAGCCATTGGAACAGCTGAGCAAGTAAATCAAGCACAATTGTTACATTGATGAAGTCATTGTCCTATGTCAGAGTCCAGTTTTCTTTTTGAATCTAAGTATCTACTTATTCAGTAAGTGATTGACCTCTCACTATGTGTCTGTTATTTAATAGATGCTTCCAAGGAAATAAAAGTTATCAGATTTCAGGCTTCATGGAGATTTCCTTCTAACTGCACAAATTTAAATGATTTCATTATTTAGATAAAAACATTGAGTATCTGATCTGAGGCAAAAATGTCATGCTGAATGCATAAGTATAATGAGAGAGGTAGAAATAAAATTGCATCATATTTACACACAGTTAATTACTATTTTTAGCAGTGCACTAATTTACTGGATTATTCATTCAGTCATTCAACAAACTGTTACCTCTCAGCATAATCTTTGCATAGTCATGACACCTGGGGACTTGTGCAGTATAAAGTCAAAGAGAGGATTCTAGGTTTTCAAAAGCACAGGAGTTTTAATTAGCCACATAATTTCTTGTGGAATCATGGAAACTTCATGGTTGCATCAAGCCTAACTAAAAAGATAAATAGACCAATGTAATTAAAAAACTGCTCTATATGGGAATTCCCTGACAGTCCAGTGGTTTAGTTTCAGTGCTACTACTGCAGGGGCCCCTGTTCAATCCCTGGTTAGGGAACTAAGATCACTCAAGCCTCATGGTGCTGAAAAAAAACAACAACAAAACAACAAAAAAACAACTGCTCTCCAAACTGCAATGTTATGTAATATTCGACCATTTCTTCGTGATTCTAAACCTTCCTCCAAAACCCTCACCTTATGATGAAATTGTCAAGAGTATTATCAGAAGATACAGGGATATTGATATCTCCAGTGAAATCTTGGACCTCCGCCTAGCTGCAGAAATCTTGTAATGCTGGTTTCCATTGGGATCTCAGTTTATACACCACTATCTACTCCTGAATAGTAAAGAGCCTCCACATGACTCTGGGTCATACTTAATAACCACCATTAGACAAATGCAAAAATTACTCAAATCTACATAACAACCAATAGAAAATAGTGGGTACAAACAGCACGAGAACATGTTGATTTGCCTTGGATGGCCCTGAGAGGGGAGAAAGCTATGACAGCAACTAATCTTAGAGAATATAAAAAATGTTGCTCAAAAGAGACTAGGCTCGGGCTTCCCTGGTGGCGCAGTGGTTGAGAGTCCGCCTGCCGATGCAGGGGACACAGGTTCGTGCCCCGGTCCGGGAGGATCCCACATGCCGCAGAGCGGCTGGGCCCGTGAGCCATGGCCGCTGAGCCTGCGCGTCCGGAGCCTGCGCTCCACAACGGGAGAGGCCACAACAGTGAGAGGCCCGCGTACCACCAAAAAAAAAAAAAAAAAAAGAGACTAGGCTCCATATATTGCCATATGCTTGGAGACCATATATTTCCCCTAATTCTAAGTGAAGTCATATAAATTTTCATAGAACATCTTTTCAAAGCTAAATATTGATATATGTGAGTAATACATGGATTAGTGATACATTTCCTGTCCTCAAGAATCTCTTAGTATAATAGAATGAATGCCAATCTAAATTAATTTCATAACTGCTTAAGTGCTGCTGTAGGTATGTGTACAGTGACAGAACAGAGTGTTCCTCTTGACTCCGATTGGAGAGGCCCCCCAGAATCTGCACAGAGAAGGATCTGTTGGATCTGTGTTTTGGACAATGAGCAAGATTTTGTTGGGAAGATGGTACAGGCAGAGGAAATGGCATAAAAATTTCACATGGGTGGGAAGCAGAAGGATATCATTGCATTTAATTTATTTACTTTTGTTTTAATTTTTATTGAAGTATAGTTGATTTACAATATTTTGTTAGTTTCTGGTGTAGAGCAAAATGAATCATTTATACATATATCCACTCTTTCTTTAGATTCTTTTCCACATAGGCCATGAGACAGTATTGAGTAGAGTTCCCTGTGCTATACAGTAGGTTCTTATCAGTTATCTATTTTATATATAATGGTTTGTATATGTCAGTCCCAAATCTCCCAATTAATCCCTCCTCCGCTTATCCGCTGGTAACCATGTTTGCTTTCTTTATCTGTGACTCTAGTTCTGTTTTGTAAATAAATCCATTTGTACCCTTTTATTAGATTCCACATATAAGTGATATCATATGATATTTGTCTTTCTGTGTCTGACTTACTTTACTTAGTGTGTTAATCTCTATGTCCATCCACGTTGCTGCAAATGGCATTACTTCATTCTTTTTTATGGCTGAGTAATATTCCATTATATACATATATCACATCTTCTTTATCCATTCATCTCTTGATGGACATTTAAGATTGCTTCCATGTCTTGGCTATTATAAATAGTGCTGTACTTTAAAAGTAAAAGAAACAGCAATCAAAACTTGGAGTCTTCTGCCTTTAAAATTTTAATGAGCATTTTGAAGAGTCCCCACGCCTCCCTGAATTGAAGTGGTTTGGTACACTAACCTAATTTCAGCTATGGCATTTGGACAGAATTGATTATAAATTACTTAGTAACTAATCTTAATTATTTGTTAAGTAAAATTAACAATTTATGATGCTGTTTATATACATACATCTGTCAGCCCAACACAACTGAATAATAGACCTAGGCAAAAATAGATATGTCTACATTTACTCTTTCTACCTGGAAAAAGACAAAGTTCATGAAGTGTTGATCAGGTAGTAATTCTTACCATTACAAGATATGAGTGTAAAATGGTAATCAGTCTCCAAATTGAATACTCATTTTTAAAAAATTTATTAAAGTATAGTTGATTTACAATGTTGTGGTACATTCTGCTACATAGAAAAGTGTTCAGGTACATAGATATATAGATATTTTTTCATATTTTTTTCCATTATGGTTTATTACAGGATATTGAATATAGTTCCTTGTGCTATACAATAGGACTTTGTTGTTTATCCATGCTATATATAATAGTTTGCATGAATATTTATTTTTTGATAAGTGGAGATGTTTGAGAAAGAATACTTCAAAAATGCATAAGAGATTTGATGATACATAAGTAACAAGTAAAATTATAAAATATTATTTAATTAGAATAATAAAAACAATGACCCCATTTTTCAATGAGACAGAGGTATTGATTTGAGAAAAATACTTTTTTCATACTTGTGAGCGTATATGAGAGATGCATGCTTATATATTTTTGATGCAAAGAATTGATTGATGAACTCCTTAAGATAACAAAATTCTTATATATTGAGATAAATTAAAAAAAGAATAACTGCTAACTTCCATTTCAGGGAACCATCCTAAGGAAGTAATAAAAAATATGAGTGAAGTGATCCATATTTTAACAATAGTTTTTAAAGGTGAAGATTTGATATGACTTAAAAGTCTAACAATAGTGATTTAATTAACTAAACTGTTACACATAGAATAAACTAAAATGGGTGTGTCAAATCATATCACTATTGTTTTTAATGAACTTTTTACTTGCTATGAACCAGGAAATTGTTACAAGCATATTATGTACATATTATGCATTTTATCATCCCAATAATCCTATAAAGAATGTATTATCCGGGCTTCCCTGGTGGCGCAGTGGTTGAGAGTCCGCCTGCCGATGCAGGTGACATGGGTTCATGCCCTGGTCCGGGAAGATCCCACATGCCGTGGAGTGGCTAGGCCCGTGAGCCATGGCCACTGAGCCTGCGCGTCTGGAGCCTGTGCTCCGCAACGGGAGAGGCCACAACAGTGAGAGGCCCGCGTACCGCAAAAAAAAAAAAAAAAAAAAAAAAAAAAAAAGGAATGTATTATCCATACTTGCATTATAAAATGAGAAAATCAAATTTAAATTAGTTAAAATCTTGTCCAAAGTTAGGCACAAAGTGAATGAGAAAAACTCAGCTTCAAACACAAGATTTATATTCCCATGTCCTCTGATAATACAGAGAAAGTCATTTTGCTTCAATAAGTGGAGAAAACTGGTTATAAATCAAGGTATGTGGGATGATCACAATTCTTTATAAAATATACAAAGAGAACTATTGAAAGGAAGTAACCTTGCATGTTAATACATATTGTTTTTTGAGGGTAGGATTATGGATGATTTTTTCCTAACTTTTCCTTTTTCAGCATTAAAAATGTGTTTATTTTGATAGGAAAACATTTGAATGGGTTTCTGTCAAAACTTGAAATTGCACAATATCTGTTAAACATTCCAAACAGATACTCTGGTTCATGCTGAACCGTTAGGGCTACAGCCCACATTTTCCACCCTGTTCATCTATCTTTCCAAGGTTTTGAACCATTCTTCCATACAGTTATCCCAAGATTCCTTTCTTTCTCTTATTGCTAATCACTACTGTAAAGACCCAGATTCTGCCCCTGTCAAAGAAACACATTTCTGAGCATTTTGGGGCAGCCAAGTGTCCTTCTCCTCTTCAGAGAGTGGAAAGATTAATTTGCTCCAGAGTTTTGGCTCAAAAGATCTCAAACCCTGCATTCCTCCTCCTCTTTTTCTATTATGACTGAAGCTTTTCAAGTTCATGGGATTAAATACAACTGGAGAAAATTTGATAGTGTTACAGGACAGAAAATTTATTATGTTTTAATTATGTGTGGAAGAGGAAAGAATTACTCCACTCTTGCTGTGTGTATATTTGTTTGCATCTCTTTCCCTTCTGCAACAAGGCCATCTCTGGAAAGTAATGAAAGTAGATGGAATGGATTTTACTTGAGAAAACACACAAGAAATAAATAATTTGGGCCATGGGAAGGATTTATTTCATTTGTCTTTAGAATCTAAAATGTTTTAAGAATATAAAGAACATGTATGTATATATACACACACATACCTACATGCACACATATATGTATATAGACACACATATATGCATATGGTAGGATAATACACATGTACACATACACATTCACACACCAAGGGTTCTAAACACATAGAATTTTTTTTTTAATGAGGTGTACTATGTACTTGCACAATTAAATTTGTGAGATTCACTGGGGAAAAGCGGAATGGAAGGCTTCCCTAAATCTAGAAGACAGCCATAAACTTGAATGCAATTTTCTTGCTGGAGGAGATACTAAAGTACTAGCATGGTGTACGTGTACACCACAGGATCAATGGTGCTAGCAGGGTAGATGGCTACATGGTGTTTCTAGAGAGAACCTGGACCTAGAACTGCAGCACCCAAACCAATAAAGGATGATCTTGACCTAGGTTACACTTTTACAAAATTATAAGGGACCATGTAGCCCTGTACCAGGGGTTTCTTAGCAGACACTAGTGGAAGAAAGACTAGTAAGCTTATCCTCAATATCATGCTCAGCCTGATAGAGATCTTCCTACAAACTCTGGGATTCATATCTTTTCAATAATCTGAGACATAGAAGACACCTTTGATTCTATGTAGTACAGTGTTTCCTGAACTTTAAATCAGATTGTTTTCTTGCCTTTATTTCAATAGTTTATTATTAGTCTATAGAAAAGCAACAGATTTCTGTATAATAATTGTGTATCTGCAACTTTACTGAATTTATTATTGGTTCTAAGAGTTTTATGGTGGAGACTTAAGGGTTTTCTGTATATAGTATCATGTCATCTGCAAATAGCAACAGTTTAATTTCTTCCCTTCCAATTTGGATGAATTTTATTTCTTTTTTCTCTGCTTGCTGTGGCTAGGACTTCCAACACTATGTTAAATAGAAGTGGTAAGAGTGGGCATTCTTGTCTTGTTCCTGGTTTTAGAGGAAAAGCTTTCAATTTTTCGCCATTGAGGACAGTGTTAGCTGTGGATTTATCATAAATGGACTTATGTCGAGATATGTTCCCTCTATAACAACTTTGATGAGAGTTTTTATCATCAGTAGATGTTAAATTCTGTTAAATGTTTTTCATTATCTGTTGATATGATCATGTGATTTTTATCCTTCATCTTGTGAATGTGGTGTATCACATTGATTTATAGATAAATCAAATCTATAAAATCTGGAATAAATCCCACTGGATCATGGTGTATGATCCTGTTTACACATTGTTGAATTTGGCTTGTTAATATTCTGTTGAGGAT
Source organism: Orcinus orca (assembly GCF_937001465.1). NCBI lineage: Eukaryota > Metazoa > Chordata > Mammalia > Artiodactyla > Delphinidae > Orcinus > Orcinus orca. Next base: position 12,786,015 of record NC_064565.1, on the reverse strand, counting down.
TTGTCCATCTATATTGATCAGGGATATTGGCCTGTAATTTTCTTTTTGTTGTGGTGTCTTTGTCTGGTTTTGTTATCAGTATTAACTGGCCTTGTAGAGTGAGTTCATAAGCATTCCTTCATATTAAATTTTTGAATAATTTGAGAAGGATAGGCACTAAATCTTTAAATATTTGGTAGAATTCACCTGTGAAGTCACATGGTCCTGGACATTTGTTTGTTGGGAGGTTTATTATTATTATTATTACTCATTCAATTTCATTACTAATAATTAATCTGTTCATATTATCTATTTCTTCCTGATTCAGTTTTGGGAAATTGTATGTTACCAAGAATTTATGCATTTCTTCTAGATTGTCCATTTTATTGTTGTATAATTATTCATAGTGATCACTTATGATCATTTGTGTTTCTCTAGTGTTGGTTGTAACTTCTCTTTCATTTACAATTCCATTTATTTGGGTCTCTCTTTTTCTTGATTGGTCTGGCTAAAGGATTATCCTTTTTTTTTTTTTTTCTTTATCTTTTAAAAGAACCAGCTCTTAGTTTCATTGATCTTTTCTAAATTTTTTTAGTCTCTATTTTATTATTTCTGCACTGATCTTTATTATAGCTTTCCTTCTGCTAACCTTGGGCATTTGTTGTTGTTCTTCTAGTCCCTTTAGGTAAATGGTTGTTATTTATTTGAGACTTTTCTTGTTTCCTGAGCTAGGTTTGTATACTTATAAATTTCCCTCTTAGAACTGCTCTGCTTAGTCCCATAGATTTTGGATCTATGTGTTTCCATTCTTGTTTGTCTTCAGGAATTTTTAAAATTTCTTCTTTAATTTCTTCAGTGACCCATTGGATGTTTAGTAGCATATTGTTTAGGCTACACATGTCTGTGTTTTTGCATTTTTTTTTCTTGTAGTTGATTTTGTAGTTGATGTTGTGTTCAGAAAAGATGCTTGATAAGATATATATATTCTATATATATAAAGTTCATCTGGTCTAATGTGTTATTTAAGTTCAGTATTCCTCCATTGATTTTCTATCTGGATGATCTATTGATGTAAGTGGGGTGCAAAGTCCACTACAGTTATTGTCTTACTGTCAATTTCTTCTTTTATGTTTTTTTAATATTTGCTTTATATATTTAGTTTCCTATGTTTGGTGCATATATATTTACAACTGTTATATCTTGTTGGATTGATTGCTTGACCATTATGTAATGTTCTTTTTTTTCTCTAGTTATAGTCTTTAGTTTAAAGCCTATTTTGTCTGATATAAGTATTGCTATCTCATCTTTCTTTTCATTTCCATTTGCATGGAATACTTTTTTCACCTGCTCCCTTTTTGTCTCTGTGTGTATTTAGATGAGAAATTAATTTCTTGTAGCAGCATATACATTGTTTTTTAATTTATTCAGCCACTTTATATCTTTGAATTGGAGCATTTAGTCAATTTACATTTAAAGTTATTGACAGGTATGTATTGCCATTTTGTTAATTGTTCTGAAGTGGTTTTTGTAGGTCTTTTGTGTTCCTATCTTCTTTGTTTGCCCCCTTCCGTTGTGATTGAATGACCACCTTTACTTTTATGTTTAGATTTTTTTCTCTTAGTTGTGTGAGGAACAATTACAAATTTTTGGTTTGTGACCCCGGGCTGGTAGCAGTTTGCTGGTGGACAGGTGAGCCCCTGAACTAATAGGCTAGAGGTCGAACTCCAAATTGATAGTTTCCAGAACCAGTGTCCCTGTAGTAGAACAAGCTCTCCAAAATGGATGCTGCTAGTCTCCATGTCCCCAGGGGAGTCCCAGTTGTCTCCAGCCTCTCTGGGAGGCTCTCTAAGATAAGCAAGTGGGTCTGACCCAGGCTCCTTTCAAATCAGTGCCCTTGTGCTGAGGCTCAAATTATGAGAAAGGTGGAGTGCTCACTTTAAGTGTGGAGTCTTTCTTTGCTATAGCCCTCTGGATCTCCTGTATGCAAACCCCATTGACCTTCAAAGTCATACATTCTAGGAACTCATCTTCCCAGTGTAGCACCCCTGGGCTGAGTAGCCCAATGTGAGGCTGGGGAGTCTGATGTGGGGTTTTGACCCCTCACTCCTTGGGGAAAATGTACTCAATTGTGTTTGTGGGTTGCCTCCCCAAGGTTGTGGATCTTGACTGTCGTGTGTCTCTGCCCCTCCTACCTGTCTTGCTGTGGTTTCTTCTTTATACCTTAGGCATGGAAACTCTTTTCTTCTAATTTTCAGGTTGTTCTCATCTATAGCTGTTCTGTAAAGAGTTTCAAGTTTCTTGTGCCATGAAAGGAGGTCAGCTCAGGGGCTTCCTGCTCTGTCATTTTGGCCACACACTTGAATATAATTTAAACCATCTGTTTTGTCTAATTTCATTTGGCACTGATCTGACAAGGAAAGATGGGATGCCACCTTGTTACTGCTAGGTGTGTGTAAAATTCCATGTCCCACATTCTGACTCTACTGACATGTGAAGGGCAGCGATGGATGTTCTGGCTTCCTAGTGCCCTCCATTGATACAAGGAGGAATAAGTCATGACTCTCCACTTGGTCTCCTTCAACACCCCTCCAGGGGGAGGAGAAAAGATGTATTATTACTGCTGGCTGGGAGTGAAAGTCCAGGTTCCCATAGAAGTTTCCACTGGCACAAGAGATATGCAGGTCTTTTTTCATCCTAGTAAAGATGGAAATCTAAGCATCCCATTCAGATTTTGCTGGCATGGGGAAGGGTTGCCAATGTTTCTCCTGGGTGTTTGGCTGTAGTAGAGTAGTTATTTTCTAAAAAGTTTCTGTCTTACTAAGCTGTCCCTTTTCTTGTTCTCTGGCTAAGTAGAGAATGTTTTTGTTGTGGATGTTTTGTCTGCACCTATTGGTGTTGTCATGTTTTTTAACATCTCCAACACTGAGCTTCGGACATTTGAAACCAAAGGGAAACCCAAGAAACTCACTTTTATGTTATTCTTTAGGTTCCAAAGTCCCTGGTTAGTCTTCCTTCTTTTCTCCATCTTTCAGAATCTTTTTATATTTGTTTTATATGTAAAGTCCAGGGACTTTAGTTGTACTTAGTGGGAGGAATAGGGTGTGTACATCTGTTCCAGTCCCCCAGAGGTTGAGTTACATGCAGTTTTTTTTTTTTTTACAAGAAACATTTTATTTTTAAAATATTATTAAAATTGGAAACTCCTTGTTTCACAAAAGATAAAATGGAGACCTGAAGTGAGTAACTTGCTGAAGACCTCTGCGCTAGTTAGAATAACAGCCAAGATTGGAACCAGGTCACTCACTCACAATTTAAGTTACTTTCTACTGCTTTTCTGTCATAATATATTGTGCCCACTGCTGTGTCCTTATAGTCTTCTTTTCAATATTCCCCTCAATCTACTGGAGTTTGAGGACTAGACAGGGTGTCAGTGGACACTGAATGAGAATCTCAAGAACCATCTACCTTAACTAATGAGAGGAGTTTTCTTCCCATCTTTAAGAAGAGAACTGCTTATACATTACACCTGTCTCACTACTGAGGAATATGGAGTTCACAGAAGTCTGAGTAATATTTTAAGTCATACTTTCCCTTAAACTTCACCAATTTTCATCCATTCTTAGCTGTGATCTTCCATTTCTTCTTGTTCAGATCACGGTGGTTGCCTTTTTCTTTTTGGTAGCTCCCCATACATTTTCTTATCCCTACCTTCCTCCAAAATTATCTATTTCTTTTTATTTCAACCATAGTCAGTTTTTCAAACTGCCATAATATTATTGACTTTTTATACTTCTTAAAATAAAGATAAAATACTTAGCCTGGTAACAAAAAGAAAATTTAAAAAGGAACCTCAGTATATCCTCATACCTAGTTCAGCTTCATCTTGTCATAACCACCCCCCCCCCATAGCTCGCTGTGTTTCAGCCTCATGGTTCTTTTTCTGGGCTCTTGTTCATGCTATACACTCTCATCTACTTAGGTATGAAGGCTTTGCACCTGCCATTCAATTATTGAAAATATATCTCAAGCCCTCACACATCCACCCCTTTTCCTTATAAATTTGCACACCTTTTAGATATCAGTTAAAATATCATCTTCTAAGAATATATTCTTTAGATACACATTCCTTTCTGCCACAGAACCATATTCCTTCTTTTGTGGCACTTCGTGTATGTGTCATTTTACATTTGTGGATGCAATCATTCGATTTATGTTCTCCTCAACTTTAGAGTCACCTCCACTGGCAGAGTCCAGGAATGTTTCAACTACCCCATTCAATTCCCAGAAACTAACTCAGGACTTATTATATAACAGATGTCCAGTGAATGTTGGTTAAATTAATGAAGGAAGGTGGAAAGGAAAAGAAAAAAAGAAGAAAGGAGAAGTGGAGTGGGGGAAGAGAGAAGGTGAGAGAAAACAAAGGGAGTAGGAAGGATAACTATGTGTGGACTTATTTTTCAATCCTAGTTCTGGCTCTGAGTTTCTCAAATCTCAACATTCTCAAACCAAAGTTAATAAATTTGCCCTTATTGGGCTATTGTGGGAATTATGTAAAATATTATATCTAAAATACCTACAGCAGAGCCTGGAATGTTGAGTAAATTCTCAGTCCATGTTAGGTCATATCCCTTCCTACCTAATATTAGCTAGTTAACTAAAACATTTTCTCTTAGAAGATTTTTAATTCAGTGTGGGTATTTGTTTAATTTGGAGACCTCATCCATCAAAAAGTTATTAAATTGTTATTACTTGCTGATTTACTACAGCTAAAACTGTCTTTCACACACATCAGGTAATACACTAACATAACTCAGGAATGAGTACTAAAATTTTCAGTGGTCCTAAAAGTCTTTAATTATGAAACAATGTGCAATTTTATTTTTAGCTCACTTTGAAAAGTAGAGAAAGCATTACTCTCATTTTGTATGCATGACACTGAATCCCATGAAATACTCCATTGATTTCATAATCCTTGCCATTAGCAGTTAAGTGTTTATATTATTCTGCTCCCTGATAGTTAGAAAACTTGTTAAGACACTATTTTCTGTGGCTTTGCTCTGCCCCAAGAGGTGCTGTCCCTCACCTATGTCTGGGTTTTAGTGGACATATTCCTTACTTTTGACATTTTACTCTAAAGGATTTTCAAAGTGGGATGCCTGGGCCCTGTAGATTGGCTTTTCCCAAGCATATAGCTGCATATACAGAGTCATCTTATTGAACCCAAATGGTGTTATGATAAAGTGGATATGCCCAAGGTTTTAAAGGCAGAACACCAGGGCTTGAATGCTATATGTACCTCTTACTAAAGGTGTAATCTTGGAAATAATATTTTACCTCTCTGATCCTCAGTTTTCCTATTGCAATACCTAACCTCTAGTATTGTTTTGAGAATCAAATGAGAAATATCTAATGTCTACTATTTGCCTGAGATTGTTCTAAGTACCCTATAATTATTAGTTCACTTAATCTTTGCCCAAACCCTGTGAGATTGAAACAATTATTGTTTCATTGTATGGATGGGACAATTGCATGCAGAAGTCACTTTCCCAAAGCCATACAACTAGAAAGTGGACACACAGGACAGGAACACAGGCAGTGGGTCTCTCAGAGTACTGACCACATGTACTTGCATGGCACAGAGTGGCCATGGAATCCTCATGTCCTCCTGGTCCTGCTGCTGGCTGGCATTGGTATGGAAGGTGGACAGATAGTGCTTCTTGACACTGCACATCTCCCAGATTTGTTAGGAGCCAAGCCACAGGGGCATACCATTGTTTTCTGGCTGTATTTTGTCCTGAAGGGCTGAGTATGTACTCACTCATGCCACCACAATGCAACTTTCTCTGGTTTAAGATGAATTAAAGCAGGGAGAATCAGACAACAGTAAAGGGATCAAACATTCAGATTCATATTCAAGGTAGAATCATGGAATCTAAGCTGGATGGTACCATGCAAATATTTACTGGAAATTCTTTCAGTTTTGTTTTGTTTTTTTTAAATTAGGGTATAGTTGCTTTACAATGTTGTGTTAGTTTCTGTTATACAATGAAGTGAATCAGCTATATGTATACATATATCTCTTCTTCTTTGGATTTCCTTCCCATTTAAGTCACCACAGAGCGATGAGTAGAGTTCCTGGTGCTACACAGCAGGTTCTCATTAGTTATCTTTTTTTTTTTTTTTTTTTTTTGTGGTACGTGGGCTTCTCACTGTTGTGGCCTCTCCCGTTGCGGAGCACAGGCTCCAGACACGCAGGCTCAGCGGCCACGGCTCACGGGCCTAGCCGCTCCACGGCAGGGGGATCTTCCCGGACCAGGACACAAACCCGTGTCCCCTGCATCTGCAGGCGGACTTTCAACCACTGCGCCACCAGGGAAGCCCTAGTTATCTATTGTATACATATTAGTGTATATATGTTAATGTCAATCTCCCAGTTCATCCCACACACACTTTCCCCCCTTGGTGTCCATAAGTTTGTTCTCTACATCTGGGTCTCTATTTCTGCCTTAAAGACAGGTCCACCTGTACCATTTTTCTAGATTCCACACATATGCATTAATATATGATATATGTTTTTCTCTTTCTGACTTACTTCACTCTGTATGACAGAATCTAGGTCCATCCACATCTCTATAAATGACCCAATTTCGTTCCTTTTAAAGGCTAAGTAATATTCAATTGTATATATGTACCACATCTTCTCTATCCATTTGTCTGTTGATCGCCATTTAAGTTGCTTCCATGACCTGGCTATTGTAAATAGTGCTTCAATGAACACTGGGGGCATGTGTCTTTTTGAGTTAAGGTTTTGTCAGGGTAGATGCCCCACAGTGGGATTGCTGGGTCATTTGGTAATTCTGTTTTTAGGATTTGAGGGAACCTCCATACTGTTCTCCATAGTGGCTGTATCAATAAATATTCTCACTACCAGTGTATGAGTGCTCCCTTTTCTCCACACCCTCTACAGAATTTATCGTTTGTAAGTTTTTAGAAGATGGCTATTCTAACTGATGTGAAGTGATACCTTATTGTAGTTTTGATCTGCATTTCTCTAATAATTAGTGATGTTGAACATCTTTTCATGTGCCTATTGGCTATCTGTATGTCTTCTTTGGAGAAACGTCAATTTATATCTTCTGCCCATTTTTTGATTGGGTTGTTTGTTTTCTTGATATTGAGCTGCATGAGCTGCTTGTATATTTTGGAGATTAATCCTTTGTCCATTGCTTCATTTGCAAATATTTTCTCCCATTCTGAGGGTTGTCTTTTCATCTTGTTTATGGTCTCCTTTGCTGTGCAAAAGCTTTCAAGTTTCATTAGGTCCCACTTGTTTATTTTTATTTTTATTTCCATTACTCTAGGAGGTTTGTCAAAAAAGATCTTGCTGTGATTTGTGTCAGAGAGTGTTCTTCCTATGTTTTCCTCTAAGACTGTTATAGTGTCTAGCCTTACATTTAGGTCTTAATCCTTTTTGAGTTTATTTTTATGTATGGTGTTAGGAAGGGTTCTAATTTCATTCTTTTACATGTAGCTGCCTAGCTTTCCCAGCGCCACTTACTGAAGGGGCTGTCTTTTTTCCATTGCATATTCTTGCCTCCTTTGCCATAGATTAATGACCATAGTTGCGTGGGTTTATATCTGGGCCTTCTGTCATGTTCCATTGAGCTATATTTCTGTTTTTGTGCCAGTACCATACTGTCTTGATTACTGTAGCTTTGTAGTATAGTATGAAGTCACTGAACCTAATTCTCCCAGCTCCATTTTTCTTTCTCAAGATTGCTTTGGCTATTCAGGTTCTTTTGTGTTTCCATAAAAATCATAAAAGTTTTGTTCTAATTCTGTGAAAAATGCCATCGGTAATTTGAAAGGGATTGTATTGAATCTGTAGATTGCTTTGGGTAGTATAATCATTTTCACAATATTGATTCTTCCAATCCAAGTACATGCTATATCTCTCCATCTGTTTGTATCATCTTTGATTTCTTCATCAGTATCTTGTAGTTTTCAGCATACAGATCTTTTGCCTCCTTAGGTAGATTTATTCCTAGGTATTTTATTCTTTTTTTGTGATGGTAAATGGGATTGTTTCCTTAATTTCTCTTTCTGATCTTTCATTGTTAGTGTATAGGAATGAAAGAGATTTCTGCGCATTAGTTTTGTATCCTCCAACTGTACCAGATTCATTGATGAGCTCTTGCAGTTTTCTTGTAGCATCTTTAGGATTTTCTATGTATAGTACAATGTCATCTGCAAACAGTGACAGTTTTACTTCTTCTTTTCCAATTTGGGATCCTTTATTTCTTCTTCCTCTCTGATTGCTAGGACTTCCAAAACTATGTTGAATGAGAGTGGCAAGAGTGGACATCCTTGTCTTGCTCCTGATCTTAGTGGAAATGTGGCCTTTATTATGTTGAGGTAGGTTCCCTCTATGCCCAATTTCTGGAGAGTTTTGATCATAAATGGGTGTTGAATTAATTAAAAGCTTTTTCTATATCTATTAAGATGATCATATTGTTTTTATTCTTCAATTTGCTAATATGGTGTATCACATTGATTGATTTCATATATTGAAGAATCCTTGCATCCCTGTGATAAATTCCACTTGATCATGGTGTATGATCCTTTTAAATGTGTTGCTGGATTTTGTTTGCTAGTATTTTGTTGAGGATTTTTGCATCTATGTTCATCTGTGATATTGGCCTGTAATTTTGTGTGTGTGTGTGATATCTTTGTCTGGTTTGGTATCAGGGTGATAGTGGCCTCAGAGAATGAGCTTGGTTGTGGTCATTCCCCTGCAATTTTTTGGAAGAGTTTGAGAGGGATGGGTGTCAGCCCTTCTCTAAATGTTTGATAGAATTCACCTGTGAAGCCATCTGGTCCTGGGCTTTTGTTTGTTGAAAGATTTTTAATAACAGTTTCAATTTCATTACATGTGATTTGTCTGTTTATATTTTCTATTTCTTCCTGGTTCAGTCTTGGAAGGTTATACCTTTCTAAGAATATGTCCATTTCCTCCAGGTTGTCCATTTTATTGGCATATAGTTGCTTGTAGTAGTCTCTTAGGATCTTTTGTATTTCTGCTGTGTCCATTGTAACTTCTCCCTTTTAATTTCTAATTTTATTGATTTCAGTCCTCTTTCTCTTTTTCTTGATGAGTCTGGCTAAAGGTTTATCAATTTTGTTTATCCTCTGAAAGAACCAGCTTTTACTTTTATTGATCTTTGCTATTGTGTTCTTTGTTTCTATTTCATCTATTTCTGCTCTGATCTTTAAGATTTCTTTCCTTCTACTAACTTTGGGGTTTTTTGTTTTTCCTTCTCTAGTCCCTTTAGGTGTAAGTTTAGATTGTTTATTTGAGATTTTTCTTGTTTCTTAATGTAGGATTGTATTGCTATAGACTTCCCTCTTAGAACTGCTTTTGCTGCACCCCATAGGTTTTGGATCATCAAATTTTTGTTGTCATTTATCTCTAGGTATGTTTGGATTTCTCCTTGATTTCTTCAGTGACCTCTTGGTTATTTAGTAGTATATGGTTTAACTTCCATGTGTTTGTGTTTTTATAGTTTTTTCTTGTAATTATTTCTAATCTCATAGTGTTGTGGTAGGAAAAGATACTTGATGCGATTTCAATTTTCTTAAATTTACCGAGGCTTGATTTGTGACCCAAGATGTGATCTATCTTGGAGCTTGTTCCATGTGCACTTGAGAAGAGAGTGTATTCTTCTGCTTTCAGATGGAATGTTGTATAAATATCAATTACATCTATCTGGTCTATTGTGTCATTTAAAGCTTGTGTTTCCTTATTAATTTTCTGTCTGGATGATCTATCCATTGGCATAAGTGAGGAGTTAAAGTCCCCCACTATTATTGTGTTACTGTCGATTTCCCCTTTTATGGCTGTTAGCATTGCCTTATGAATTGAGGTGCTCCTATGTTGAGTGCATGTACATTTATAATTGTTATATTTTCTTCTTGGATTGATGCCTTGATCATTATGTAGTTTCCTTCCTTGTCTCTTGTGATAGTCTTTATTTTAAAGTCTATTGTATCTGATATGAGTATTGCTACTCCAGCTTTCTTTTGATTTCCATTTGCATGGAATATCTTTTTCCATCCTCTCACATTCAGGCTGTATGTGTCCCTAGGTCTGAAGTGGGTTTCTTGTAGACAGCATATATATGAGTCTTGTTTTCATATCCATTCAGCCAGTCTATGTCTTTTGGTTGGAACATTTAATCCATTTACATTTAAGGTAATTTTTGATGTGCATGTTCCTATTACCATTTTCTTAATTGTTTTGGGTTTGTTTTTGTAGGTCTTTTCTTTCTCTTGTGTTTCCTGCCTAGAGAAGTCCCTTTAGCGTTTGTTGTAGAGCTGGTTTGGTGGTGCTGAAGTCTCTTAGCTTTTGCTTGTCTGTACATTTTTTAAATTTCTCTGTTCAATCTGAATGAGATCCTTGTTGGGTAGAGTAATCTTGGTTGCAGGTTTTTCCCTTTCATCACTTTAAATATGTCCTGCCACTCCCTTCTGGCCTGTTGCATTTCTGCTGAAAAATCAGCTGTTGACCTTATGGGGATTCCCTTTTTTGTTATGTGTTGCTTTTCCCTTGTTGCTTTTAATACTTTTTCTTTGTATTTAATTTTTAATAGTTTGATTAATGTGTGTCTTGGCATGTTTCTCCTTGGGTTTATCCTGTATGGGACTCTGTGCTTTCTAGGCTTGATTGACTATTTCCTTTTCTATGTTAGGGAAGTTTTTGACTATAATTCCTTCAAATATTTTCTCAGACCATTTCTCTTTCTCTTCTGCTTCTGGGACCCGTATAATTCAAATGTTGGTACATTTAATGTTGTCCCAGAGGTCTCTGAGACTGTCTTCAATTCTTTTCATGCTTTTATCTTTTTTCTGCTCCTCGGAAGCTATTTCCACCATTCTATCTTCCAGCTCACTTATTCGTTCTGTTTCATCTTTTTGTGCTATTGATTCTTTTTAGAGTATTTTTAATTTCAGTTATTGTGCTGTTCAACTCTGTTTGTTCTTTAGTTCTTCTACGTCCTTGTTAACCATTTCTTGTATTTTCACCATTCTGTTTCTGAGATTTTGGATCAACTTTACAATCATTACTCTGAATTCTTTTTAGGTAGACTACCTATTTCCTCTTCATTTGTTTGGTTTTGTGGGTTTTTAATTTGCTCCTTGGTCAGCAGCATATTTCTCTGTCTTCTCGTTTTGTTTAACTTAATGTGTTTGGAGTCGCCTTTCCACAGGCTGAGGGTCACAGTTCCTCTTGCTTCAGTGTCTGCCCCCAATAGGTGAGGTTGGTCCAGTGGCTTGTGTCAGCTTCCTGGTTAGGGAGACTGGTGCCTGCATTCTGGTGGGTGGAGCTGGATCTTGTCCCTCTGATGGGCAGGGCTGCACCAGGTGGTGTGTTTTGGAGTGTCTTTGAGCTTAGTATGACTCTCGGCAGCCTGCCTGCTAATGGGTGGGGTTGTGCTCCTGTCCTGCTGGTTGTTTGGCATGAGGCATCAAGCACTGGAGGTTGCTGGCCGTTGAGTGGAGCCGGGTCTTGGTGTTGAGATGGAGACCTCTGGAAGAGTTCTCACCAATTAATATTACTTGGGGCTTGGAGTTCTCTGGTGGTCCAGCATCCTGGACTTGGCCCTCCCACTTCAGAGGCTCAGGTTCGAGCCCTGAACAGAACAATGAGACCTTGCAGGCCACACGGTATGGAAGAAAAGAAAGAAAGAAAACAAAAGAAAGAAAGAAAGAAAGAAAGAAAGAAAGAAAGAAAGAAAGAAAGAAAGAAAATGAACAAACAAAACCCCAAGACAAATGGTAAATGTAAAATGAAAAAAGAGAAAAACACACAAAGAAACAAACACACAGACACAAAAACAGAAGAGAAAAAACAAAACAGAAGAGAGCAATCAAAGAGATTAAACCAACCCCAAAACGAAAACAAACTATAGAAACTAAATTAACAAAAACAAAAAACAAATCAAAAGGAGAAAGCAAACTAAAAAACTGGCAAAGAAAACATAAACCAAACACAAAAATGATCAAAAAAAAGGATAATAACAAAACAAAAGAAAGATGGGAACAAAAGGAAAAACACAAAACAACAAAAAGTAAAGCAAAGATAAAAAAATATATTTTTAAAAATATAAAAACAAAGCAAAGCAATGAAAAAACAAAGGAAAACACAATATAAAGGAAAAGTAAAGTAAAAATAGAGAAAAAACTAAAAAAACATTAAAAATAAAAGCATAAAAATGAAAAAATCAATAATAAAATAAATAAAAGAATAATAAAAAAGAACAACAGAACAAAATGAAACAAAAAAATATTAGTAATAATAATAATATTTTCCTGGAGCCTCTGCTCTCAGTGTCCTTGCCTCCATATTGAGCCACAGCCAACCCAGGAGACCCTGCCTACCCAGGAGCCCTCTAATACCTCCAGGTAGGTCTCTGGACCTGCTGTGGGTACTGTGGGTGCAGTTCAAGCTCAAATCTGGCCCAACTCCTGCATGTACTTGCCCCCAAAGTCTGCAGCCTATATTGTGGGAACAGTGGTTGTCTCTTCAGTTTTTCCACAGATGCAGTGTTTACCAAGCTGACTGTGGGGATTTAATCCACTGCTTCTGTGGCTGCATGGAGAGATTTCTGTTCCTCTTGTTTGGTCGCACAGCCCTTGGGCTCAGCTTTGATTTTGGCATCACCTCTGCATGTGAGCCTCCCTCCAGCGTCTGTTCCCCACCCAGTCAAGAGGGGGTGAAAGCAGTGGCTGATCTGGACTCTTTCTCACTCAGGCCGGGCAGAGGGAGGGATATGGCAGCCACAACTGGGATGTGCAGGGAGTGCCTGTGGCTGGCAGGAATTTTCAACAGCCTGAGGTGTGCTTCACACTCTCCTGGAGAAGTTGGCCCCAAATCATGGGACCTTCAGCAGTGGTATGCTGTGCAATCTCCCAGGAAGATGTGGGCAGTGATGACCTGACCTTGCTCACAGGACCCTTGGTGACACCAGAGGCAGTGATAGTGGTCACATTAGACTCTGGGGTCTGAGATAGCAGCTGCAGCTTGCTCCTACCCCTGGAGTTTGTGTAGGTGGTGTCCTGCTGCCTCTGAGTGCATGGAGAAAGAAGCTCCTATGCTGGGCCTACCCCTCTTCTTGTGCACCCCCAGCAATGGTCTCCTGCCTCTCTGGATGGCACAGGTATTTTCCCAGACTCTCTTATCTGTGGTGCACTAGCCCTCTCAAGCTATCTTCATGCAGCCAACTCCAGTCCTCTCCCTGGGGTCTGACCTACAAAGCCTGAGTCTCAGATCCCAGCCCCCACCAGCCCCAGTGGGCAGGCAAGTGTCTCAGTCTAGGAAGTGCTGGTCAACACCAATCATCAAGCAGGAATCTCTCTGCTTTGCCCACTGCACCCCTGTTGCTGTGCTCTCCTCTGAGGCTCCAAAGCTTCCCTCTGACACCCCATCCCTGCCAGTGAAGGGGCTTCCTAGTCTGTGAAAACTTTTTCTCCTTCACAGCTCCCTCCTAGAGGCACAGATCCCATCCCAATTCCTTTGTCTCTCTTTTTTTTCTTTTATCTTTTTTTTCTTTTGCTCAACCCAGTTATGTGGAGATTTTCTTACCTTTTTGGAAGTCTGAGGTCTTCTGCCAGAGTTCAGTAGATGTTCTGTGGAGCTGTTCCACATGTAGATGTATTTTTGATGTATCTGTGGGGAGAAGATGAGCTCCACATCTTATTCCTCCACCATCTTGAAGGTCCTCCTCTTTCTATTTTACGATAAATTACTTGAATGTCAAAGAATTAGTTTAGACCTCATAGCAACTTCCAGGTCATAAGTATGCTTTCCTCACATTTCACCATCAAGATGGCTCTTTCAGGAAGGATTTAATAGACCCATTTTACAGCTTAAAAACTTGAGTTCCCTAGAGGGTACAGAATTTGACAGTGAAGACAGAGGTAGTAATGGCAAAATTGGGTTTGAAATCTAGATTTTTCTTGTATTAACTAGAAATGATTTAGCTTAACAATGTGTCCATATTTCAACATACTTTTTCATTTTCTTTTTTCTTTTCTTCCCTATGTGATCACAGCTATGTAGCAGTGCAGAAAGAAATGAGAGTTTTGTGCAAAATGAACCTGAGGTCAAATACAGAATGTTCCACTGACTTTCCCATTGGCTTAATATCCTTAATGTGTTGGGTCTCAGGATGTCTTATTCATAAAGGAGCATCTACTCAAATAAATGCTGAGAGAATATGAAACCTCTGAAATGGAGACTAATCATTGGAAGTTCTATATTTATTAGGATATATTTATTTTACATTAAGTTTTCACCCACTGCCTTATCTCTTGGGAAATCTGCATGTGACTCACCTCAGAGCAGGAGGCTGCAGGGATACTGTCTAGAAATACCCCAGGTGAAGAATGGACACAACAAAAAGTAGACTCAGTATGCAGGGAGAAAGGAGCAGGTTTGCTGCTACCAAGTCCAAGAAAGTCATGTCTCCTTCAAGGTGAGGAAAAGGTTCAGTCCTTCTCCAGAGGCCCATTTTACCTCAAGGGTATGAATATGTGTATGGTATTTCAGACACCAGAGCTCAAAAGCAACCTGTGCTGAGTCATCAGAAAATGATTGGGAATTTGGAAAAGCAAAAACTGCTCTAATAATGGAAGGCCTGATAAAAGGTTGTGTTTCTAAGTGATTTGTTTGTTTGCCTTTCCAAAGTATATGATTACATAAGCACTGCCAGAATACCTGAGCAGGAAACAAGTATCCTGAATTTTTTCACTTCTCCAAAAATCCCACAAATCAAGCAAAGAAGGGGTGGAAGTAAAGATTGGGTGCCTAAAGAATCAGAGGGAAGAACTGGTATAAGATGAGGGCAGAGTGAAGATCTTTTATCCCTTTACAAAGATCTGAGAATCTGCTCAAAGCCATTATCTTCCCTGTCCAGAGGGAAAATTAGAGAGATTTTTTTCTTTAATCACCATGTAAAGTGGCATTTATTTTTCCTTTTAAAGAGGATAAAACTTTAGACAAAGTAGTTGACACCTAGAAAGGAAAGGTTGCAGAAACTTTCCAAAGATGAGAAAGAAAATACAAGAATAGACAATAGACTACAACCACAATCTTAATTTTGGAAAGGATTGAAGAAAAATACTACATTTTGGTAATTTTATATATGTATGTTTTTACTCAAAACTTTCTAGGGAAGAATATGATGAAAGAGGCACATACATTCTTTGATTCTGAGAGTGCAGAAGAAAAAGAGTGGAGACCAAGAGCTATAATGAAAATGAGGTGAAAGGTTAGGAGACTTAATCTCAATTCTGGCACAAAATAGCTACTTCACTTTAGCTAAATACCTGATTTACAAAATGTTGATTATAATACTATCTTTTCTATCACCAAAGACTCTTCAAAGGATCCTATTATATACAAAAACAGCTGTATAACAACAACAGCAACACCAACACCACCTGTAATTAGTTTTAACTGTGTTTGCAATAACTTGTCAACTGACATGCACATGGAATTTTCAGGATACAATATCACATTTCAGGAAACAACAGAGATGAAACTATCTTAATACATTTTGAGGAGGATCAACCAAAAATCTTTAGCAAGTATTCAAAATAAAAGCTGAATAAAGAACACAGTAATATGAGTTTTGACTCAAATACAGCATAATAGGTATTGTTTTTTCTTTGGATTCAGAAGAAATCCATTGCATAATAACTACTTCATTAACATAAACTTTCAGAGAAGAATGCTCCTTCACTCTCTTTGAAATACAATCCATGTGAGTATTTTTTAAATTAATCAGAGATAACTATGTTGGGCTAAGTAGAAAGTTCCCAGAGACCAAAGTGGGCATAACTTACATTTTGTTCACATATGATTCTTCAATTATGGGTCCAAATTTCAATACAGCATATAGAAAAGTGAATCAGTCAGTCAGATTCCTGGTATTTCCCCCTTTATTTTTTTTTAATTTTTGTAAAATATGCATAACATAAAATTTATCATCTTAATGATTTTTAAGTATAGAGTTCAGTGGTATTAAATACATTCAGAATGTTCCTAATGCAACCATCACCAACATCCATCTCCATAATTCTTTTCATCTTGAAATATTGAAACTCTATACCCATTAAATAATAATTCCCAATTCTCCCTTTCCCCAGTCCTTGGCCACCTCCATTCTACTCTCTGTCACTATGATATGATTACTTTAAGTACGTCACATAAATAGAATCATAAGGTATTTATCCTTGGATTGGCTTATTTCACTCAGCATAATGCCTTGAAGGACCATCCATGTAGCAGCATATACAAGAATGTACTTCCTTTTTAAGACTGAATGGTATTTTATTGTATGTATATACCACCTTTTGTTTATCCATTCATCTATTGATAGACAGTTGGGTTGCTTCCATGTTTTAGCTATTGTGAATAATGCTGCTATAAACATGGAAATATTTACTAAAGATTCTGCTTTCAATTCTTTTAGATATATATCAAGAAGTGGAATTGCTGGTTCATATGGTAGTTCTACTTTTAATTTTTTGAGGAACCACCATATTGTTTTCCATGACAGCTTTACCATTTTATATTCCCAATCATAAAGGACTTCATAAAGGACTTACGAAGCTTTCATAAAGCTTCATAAAGGACTATCAAACACTTATAAAAGAAATTGTATTAATGTATGCTCCTACAGCAGAGTATGGAAACTTCATTTCCATACTCACACCAACACTTTGCAATGTCAGTCTTTTTAACTTTTGTCACTCTGGTGACAGTATAGTTGCATCTCATTTTGGCTTAATTTGTACTCCTCTAAAGGTTAAAGTTGAACATTTTTGGTATGTTCTTCGGTCCTTGGGGTTTCCTTTTGGTGATGTGTAAAAGTTTATTTCAGATTTTTCTAACTATATATTAAGGATTTTAATTTATATATTCTCATCATATCTTTCATCAAATGTATGTATTAAAAATATCTTCTCCTACTCTGAGGCATTTCACTCCAAATCATATCTTTTGATAAATAGACATTGTTAGCTTTAGCATAGTCCAATTTATTGGATTTTTCATTTTGCAGTATAGTTAGGAAATACTTGCCATTCCCAAAATCATTGGTACATTTGCATATGCTATTATCTAGAAGTTGTTTTCCTTCTATCTTTCTATCTAAATCTTACTGAACTGAGGTTGTGCTACTCACCACATGACCTGACAGGCCAGTAAGTTGAGTGACAAGGTGCTGAGACAAGGAAAGCAACTTTATTCAAGAAAGCCAACTAAACAAGAAGATGGAAGACTAGTGTCCTTAAAAACCATCTTGACATATCAGCACAGGCAAAGGGTTTTTAAAGACAGTGTGAGTGAGGGGACTACACAGTGTGTGAGCAGCTTGGGTACAATTCTTGTATAGGTTATATGACTGTATTTCTTCTGACAATTTTATATTTTAGTCCAATTTAGCCTTATCTGCAGACTATAATGTAAAGATTTGTCAAGGCATATCCACTTTTCTTGGTATTTCCTGAATTCTAATTTTTATCTCCATCCCATGAGTTTCTAATATGTTCTGTTTAACATTAATATTCCCGTAGCTTCAGTAGACTTTTCCAGATTTGACAGATGCCTCCAAAATTAATATGATCCCAAATGATAGCTTATGTTCCAAGATTTTTTTTTTTCCTGGAACTCATCCAGTGGTATTTCACTTTAATTTTGTTTTATTTTCTTATACTTTTTTTTTGTTTTGTTTTGTTTAGTTTTTCTCTTCAGGAGGATTAGGCCAATTTATACAGTAAGCTATTACTGGAAGCATCTGTCCTGGTTTGTTAAGGAAATTAATGAGTATGAATACATGTTCTTCAGTGTTGAACCCAAGTGATTTAGCTCATCAAAACCAGTAAATTGCCTTCACAACAACTAAATATTTTTATTTAAAATTATTTCTGATTTTTTTCCTGACAACACCATAATCCCAGTCTATAACAAATTAATAAGGTAATCAATCAGACATAGATAAACTATTTTATAATCTTTACCAAGAAGTGCTAGAAAAATACCCTTAAATTGGAAAAAAAAAAAAAAGTAAAGTTGTTTTATAGTTGCTGAGTTATTTAAAGTATTTAATTCATGATTATGTTTTTGTAAAATATATTTTTGGACAAATTTTTATTTTCAATATTGAGCAGATAAACTAAAAATATAGTAGGGATATCTAGAAGGTGAGTAGAAAATATCATAGAACTTGATAGTTCTGTGTGCACTTTATTTGTATTTATGTAGTTTTTTGGGGTTTTTTTTGTTTGTTTTTTTTATCAGAAGCATATCAGCTCTCACTCCCTCTTGAGAGAACACCAGAATCACAACTAACTGCTGAACAATCATTGACAGGAAGACACCAGAAACCACCAAAAAAGATACTGCACATCCAAAGACAGAGCAGAAGCTACAATGAGATAGTAAGAAGGGCACAATCACAATAAAATCAAATCCCATAACTGAAGGGTGAGTGAATCACAAACTGGAAAACACTAATACCACAGAAGTCCACTCACTGGAGTGAAGGTTCTGAGCCCCATGTCAGGCTTCTGAACCTGGGGGTCCAGCAAAGGAAGGAGGAATTCCTAGAGAATCAGACTTTGAAGGCTAGTGGGATTTGATTGTAGGACTTCGACAGGACTGGGAGAAACAGAGACTCCACTCTTGGAGGGCACACACAAAGTAGTGTGTGCATCAGGACACAGGAGAGGGAGCAGTCACCCCATAGGAGACTGAACCAGACCTACCTGCTAGTGTAGGAGGATCTCCTGTAGAGGCAGGGGTTGGCTGTGTCTCACCATGAGGACAAGGACACTGGCAGGAGAAGTTCTGGGAAGTACTCCTTGGTGTGAGCCCTCCCAGAGTCCACCATTAGCCCCACCAAAGATCCTGTGCAGGCTCCAGTGTTGGGTCACCTCAGGCCAAACAACCAAGAGAGAGGGAACCCAGCCCCACCCAGCAGCAGATAAGTGGATTAAAGTTTGACTGAGCTCTTCCCACCAGAGCAACAGCCAGCTCTACCTACCACCAGTCCCTCCCATCAGAAAACTTGCACAAGCCTCTTAGGTAGCCTCATCCACCAGAGGGCAGACTGCAGAAGCAAGAAGAACTACAATCCTGCAGCCTGTGGGACAAAAACCACATTCACAGAAAGATAGACAAGATGAAAAGACAGAGGGCTGTATACCAGTTGAAGGAACAAGATAAAACCCTGAAAAAACAACTAAATGAAGTGGAGATAGGCAACCTTCCAGAAAAACAATTCAGAATAATGAGAGTGAAGATGATCTAGGACCTCAGAAAAAGAATGGAGGCAAAGATCAAGAAGATGTAAGAAATGTTTAACAAAGACCTAGAAGAATTAAAGAACAAACAAACAGAGATGAACAATACAATAACTGAAATGAAAAATACCCTAGAATGAATCAACAACAGAATAACTGAGGCAGAAGAACATATAAATGACCTGGAAGACAGAATGGTGGAACTCACAGCTGCAGAACAGAAAAAGAAAAAAAAAGAATGAAAAGAAATGAAGACAGCTTAAGAGGCCTCTGGGACAAGATTAAATGCAACAACATTCACATTAAGGGGGTCCCAGAAGGAGAAGAGAGAGAGAAAGGGCCTGAGAAAATATTTGAAGGGATTATAGTTGAAAACTTCCCTAACATGAGAAAGGAAGTAGCCACCCAAGTCCAGGAAGCACAGCGAGTCCAATACAGGATAAACCCAAGGAGAAACATGTTGAGACACATAGTAATTAAATTGGCAACTATTAAAGACAAAGAAAAATTATTGAAAGCAGCAAGGGAAAAATGACAAATAACATATAAAGGAACTCCCATAAGGTTAACAGCTGATGTCTCAGCAGAAATTCTACAAGCCATAAGGGAGTGGTATGATATACTTAAAGTGATGATAAGGGAATAACCTACAACCAAGATTACTCTATCCAGCAAGGATCTCATTCAGAGTCAATGGAGAAATCTAAAGCTTTACAGGCAAGCAAAAGCAAAGAGAACTCAGTACCACCAAATCAGCTCTACTACAAATGCTAAAGGAACTTCTCTAAGTGGGAAACACAAGAGAAGAAAAAGACCTACAAAAACAAACCCAAAACAATTAAGAAAATGGTGATAGGAACATACATATCAATACATACCTTAAACATGAATGGATTAAATGCTCCAACCAAAGGTCACAGGCTTCCTGAATGGATACAAATACAAGACCCATATATATGCTGTCTACAATAGACCCAGTTCAGATCTAGGGACACATATAGACTGAAAGTGAGGGGGTGGAAAAAGATATTCCATGCAAATGGAAATCTAAAGAGAGCTGGAGTAGCAATACTCATAACAGATAAAATAGACTTTAAAATAAAGAATGTTACAAGAGACAAGGAAGGACACTACATAATGATCAAGGGATCAATCCAAGAAGAAGATATAAAAATTATAAATATATATGTACACAACATAGGAACACCTCAATACATAAGGCAACTGCTAACAGCTATAAAAGAGGGAATTGACAGTAACATGATAATATTGGGAGAATTTAACACCTCACTTACACCAATGGAAAGATCTTCCAAACAGAAAATTAATAAGGATACACAAGCTTTAAATGACACAAAAGACTAGATAGATTTAATTGATATTTATAGGACATTCCATCCAAAAATAGCAGATTACACTTTCTTCTCAAGTATGCAGGAAACATTCTCCAGGATAGTTCACATCTTGGGTCACAAATCAAGCCTCAGTAAATTTAAGAAAATTGAAATCATATCAAGCATCTTTTCTGCCCACAATGCTATGAGATTAAAAGTCAATTACAGGGAAAAAAACGTAAAAAAAAAAAAAATGGAGGCTAAACAGTACGGTATTAAATAACAGAGATCCATGAATAAATCAAAAAGGAAATCGAAAAATACCTAGAGACAAATGACAATGAAAACACGGAGATCCAAAACCTATGGGTTACAGCAAAAACAGTTCTAGGAGGGAAGTTTATAGTTATACAATCCTACCTCAAGAAACAAGAAAAGTCTCAAATGAACAATCTAACATTACACGTAAAAGAACTAGAGAAAGAAGACCAAACAAAACTCAAAGTTAGCAGAAGGGAAGAAATCATAAAGATCAGAGTAGAAATAAATGAACTAGAAACAGAAAAAATAGCAATATCAATAAATAGCAATAGCAAGATCAATAAAACTAAAGACCGGTTCTTTAAGAAGATAAACAAAATTTTTAAACCTTTAGACAGACTCATCAAGAAAAAGAGGGAGAGGACTAAAATCAATAAAATTAGAAACGAAAAAGGAGAAGTTACAACAGACACCGCAGAAATACAAAGTATCCTGAGACTACTATAACCAACTCTATGCCAATAAAATGGACAACCTGGAAGAAATGGACAAATTCTTAGAAAGGTATAACCTTCAAATTCTAAACCAGGAAGAAATAGAAAATATGAACAGACCAATCACAGCTAATGTAATTGAAACTGTGATTAACAATCTTCCAGCAAACAAAATCCTGGGACCAGATGTCTTCACAGGTGAATTCTATCAAACATTTAATGAAGAGCTAACACCTATCATTCTCAAATTCTTCTAAAAAATTACAGAAGGAGAAACACTCCCAAATTCGTTCTGTGAGGCCACCATCACCCGATACCAAAACCAGACAAATATATCACAAAAAAAGAAAATTACAGACCAATAACACTAATGAACATACATGCAAAAATCCTTAACAAAATATTAGCGAACAGAATCCGAAAACACATTAAAAGGATCATACACCACAATCAAGTGGGATTTGTCCCAGGAATGGAAGGATTCTTTGACATACAAAAATCAATCAATGTGGTACACCATACTAACAAATTGAAGAATAAAAAACATATGATCACTTCAATAGATGCAGAAAAAGCTTTTGACAAATTTCAACACCTATTTATGATAAAAACTCTCCAGAAAGTGGACATAAAGGCAACCTACCTCAACATAATAAAGACCATATATGACAAACCCACAGCAAACATCATTCTCCATGGTGAAAAACTGAAAGCATTTCCTTTAAGATCAGGAAAAAGACAAGGATGTCCACTCTCACCACTATTATTCAACATAGTTTTGGAAGTCCTAGCCACAGCAATCAGAGAAGAAAAAGAAATAAAAGGAATACAAATTATAAAAGAAGAAGTAAAACTGTCACTGTTTGCAGATGACATGATACTATACATAGAGAATCCTAAAGTTGCCACCAGAAAACTACTAGAGAAAATCAATGAATTTGGTAACATTGCAAGATACAAAATTAATGCACAGAAATCTCTTGAATTCCTATACATTAATGATGAAAAATCTGAAAGAGAAATTAAGGAAGCACTCCCATTTACCATTGCAACAAAAAGAATAAAAAACCTAGGAATAAACCTACCTAGGGAGACAAAAGACCTGTGGGTAGAAAACTCAAAGACACTGATGAAAATAATGAAAGATGGAGAGATATACCATGTTCTTGGATTGGAACAGATGTTGGTGTGTGTATGGAAATGAAGTTTCCATACTCTGCTGTAGGAGCATACATTAATACAATTTCTTTGTAAAAGTGTTTGATAGTATCTACTAAAATTTTGTATAGTCTATGATCCAGTAACTCTACTCTTAGATATACTTCTAATACAAAAGCCAGGACATGTGAAACAAAAACTATGAAAATGAATGAAAAATTAGTCAATCTATACATTCGTAACTTGTGTACCTTTCTTTATTTATTGTATATTTTAATAAAATAAGTTTACTTGCAATAAATACATACTAAAATATATAATATTCTATGTCGAATATTGCACATTTTTATTAGAGAAAATACGGCAATAGGTACAATGACTTTAATACATACAAAATACATTAAAAAAAAAAACCTCTCAGAAAACTAGGAAGAACACAATTTCTTTTAATCTGTTACCATGTAACACAGCAAATGCTCTACTTCATGATGAAATATTGTTACCATTTCCCTCTGACTTTGGAAAGTACTCAAAAATGCTTGCTATCTCAGGGTTTATTTACTATTATACTGGAGGTTTTTCTACCCAGTGAAAACAACATGTAATAATAAAACTTTTGACATTTGAAGAGGACTAGATTTCTGTACATAATGTAAGAATATAGGCATATGCTATTAAAATTAACAAGTCAGTATAGAAAGATTAGTTGATTAAACGTCAACTGTAAATCTATATTTCAGCAACATATGGAAGCTGAAATTTAGAAAATAAAAATATTTGTATTGATGCAAATAACATTAAATACCTAGGAATAAATCTAATAAAATAATGTCCAATATTCCACATGGAAACTATCAAAGACTATTGCCAAGAGAAATTTTTAAAAACTTAAATATGCGATCTTTCCAAATAATGTTGCTGAGAAAATTCCAAATCTATATAAAAAGATACTCAATAACAATAATAATAATACAATTTAAAAATGGGCAGAGAACCTGAATAGACATTTTTTCCAAAGAAGACATACAGGTGGCCAACAGGTACACGAAATGATGCTCAATATGACTAATCATCAGGGAAACCATATCACCTCACATCTGTTAGAATAACTATTATCAAAAAGATAAGAAATAACAAGTGTTGACAAGGAGATGAAGAAAAGGGAATCATTGTGCACTGTTGGTGGGAATGTGAATTGTTGCAGCCACCATGGAAAACAATGTGGAAGGTCCACAAAAATATTAAAAATACAAATCGTGTATTACCCAGCAATTCTACTTCTGTTTATTTATCTGAAGAATACAAAAACACTATGTTGACAAAATATGAGCCCCACCACATTTACTGCGGTATTATTTACAATAGCCAAGATATGGAAACAATGTAAGTGCCCACAGATGGGTGAATGGATATGTTATGGCTAGACAGAAATACTATTCAGCCATAGAAAAGAATGAAATCTTGTCATTTACAACAACATGGATAGAACTTGAAGGCTTATGTTAAGTGAAATAAGTCAGAAAGAGAAAGACAGACAAATACCATATTATCTCATTTATATGTGGAATCTAAAAGAAAAAAAGAAAGCTCATAGAAACCGAGAACAAACTGGTGGGTGCGAGAATCAGGGGGTAGATGGTGGGCAAAATGGGTGAAGGCGGTCAAAAGCTACAAATTTCACTTATAAATAAGTCAATGGAATGTAATGTACAGCATTGTGACTATAGTTAATAATACTCTATTGCATATTTGAAAGTTGCTAAGAGAATAGCAACTTTGAAGACTTCTTCAAAGTCTTCATTACAAGGGAAAAATTGTAATTATGTATGGTGACAAATGTTAACTCGAATTATTATGGTGATTATTTCATTATTTCATATCAAATCATTACATTGTACATCTGATCTAACATAATGTTGTATGTCAGTTATAATTAAATTTATAAAAAAAGATGGGTATTGATAATCTACTTCAAGCCTTACACATAAATAAATTGCAAGGGGATTATAGATTTAATTGTGACAAAAATAAATTGTCTACCTTATAACATAGGATAATAGCTTCATATCTTTGGGTGCAGGAAGGAATTTCTTTAATATGATATAGAGAGCATTGATCCTAAAGGAAAGGAATTGATAAATTGTGCTACATTAGAATAAAGAACACTTAGTGAAGACACCATTAAGAAAGCAAAAAGGCAAGCCAATGTGTAGGAAAATGTAATTGCAACATATGTAAGTGACATAGGGTCCTATACAGGTTATATAAATAATTCCTCCAAAAACAAGAAGACTACCAATAGGAAAAGGAACAAACAATTTGAGCAGGTGTTTCAAAAAGAAAATGGCCAAATGGCCAATAAATCTATAAAAGAATGTTTTATATCATTAAAAATCAAGGAAGCAAAAATTAATTCTACAATGAGATACATTAAAAACCCAGCAGAATGGCTAATGTTAATTATTATGTAATACCAACTTTTGGTGAGAATGTAGAACTGTAAGGACTCCCATTTACTGTTAATAGGAGTAGAAATAAGGACCACAACCTTACAAACATATCTGTCAAAATCTACTAATACAGAACACACACACAATCCCTGTGACCCACCAATTTTATTCTTAGGTGTATACCAAATTGGTATGTGCAAATGTGCACCAAAGTCTTCAAAAATATATAGCATAATTTAATATAATAGCCCAAAACTAAAAACAACCCAAATGTCTATCAGCATTTCAATGAATACATACATTTTGGTGTATTCCTATCATAGAAAGTGTACAGTGATTAAAACGAACAAACTACGAATGTACTCTGTTTATAAAATTATATAATTAAAGGAGTGAGAAGGCAAGCCACATAGATAAATATTATAAATATTGGGTTGAGAGAAAGTAGACACACACATACACGTAAACATGTCACAGATGAATATTATAAAAGTCCATATGTATTCAAAGTTCAAATTCATGACAAATAATATAATATCAGAATCCAGGCAGATGATTAACTTTGGTGAGATATGAGGGGCTACCTATTGGTAGAGAATAGGAGAATGGATTTGTGTGGGGATGATATTTTCTCTTTCTTGTCCTGGTTGATAGTTGTGAGAGTATCTTCACTTTGAGATACTTATTGGATGATGCATATATGATTTATTGCTCTTTCTATATGCATGTTTCACTTTATTAGAAAAACGTTCAAAAATGTCCAGATATACTTGAGGAAAGAAATAGACTAACAGATAAGCTTGGAATATATCTCTACCTCTATGTTTGTCTATCTATCCATCTATTCAGATACAGATTCATATATTATAAACAAGTGTCCTAGTAAATTTGAAACAAATAGAAATAGATCAATTCACAGAAAAATATAGCTTACTAAACATGATACAAAAAAAATATAAAATAAAAAATTATCTTATTTCTATTTAAAGAAATCTGTAATTAAAATCTTCCCTCAGGGCTTCCCTGGTGGCACAGTGGTTGAGGGTCCGCCTGCCGATGCAGGGGACACAGGTTCGTGCCCCGGTCCGGGAGGATCCCACATGCCGTGGAGCGGCTGGGCCCGTGAACCATGGCCACTGAGCCTGTGCGTCCGGAGCCTGTGCTCCGCAACAGGAGAGGCCACAGCAGTGAGAAGCCCGCGTATCGAAAAAAAAAAAAAAAACTTCCCTCAAAGAAAATCTCAGGCCCTTTTGTCTTTATGAGTGAAATCTATTGAATAATTAAGAAAGAAATCATATCAATTTATGCAAATTTTCCAAAAGAATAAAAAAAGGGAACTCTTATGGGGTTAGCATATTTTTAATTCTAAGTTTTGACAAGAATATTACAAGAAAAAGAAATTCAAGGCAATATCACTCAAGAATGTAGACACAAAAATTTGAGCAAACAAAACCCAGTGATATGTATAGAGAATAATATATGATGAACAATTTGGTTTTATTCCAGAGTTACATGGTTGATTTATATATGGAAAATACATGAAATTATTTCCATAAATGAAGTAGAAGTATTTAATAATATATAACATTCACTGTATTTTAAAAACGTTTTCCAAGCTAAGAATAAAGAGAATGTCCTTAATCTACAAGAAACAAAAACAACACCCTCCCACACACACACAGAAAGGTGTCATGCTTAATGGTTAATGAGGAAATAAAGAACCCTTCCTCTGTGGGACTAGGAAAGCATAAGGATTCATAACATTGCCACTTGTCTTCATTATTGTACTGGAGCTACTAATGCAATAAACCAAAGTAAAATAAAATGAAATAAAATATTTAAGATTTAAAAAGAAGAAATAAAAATGCTACTGTTTTTGAATCAATTGATTCAATATGACAATATTCAAAATAATAGGTAAATAATTATTAGAATTACTGAGTTTAACAATTTTACTGGATTAAAGGCTAGTATACATAATTCAGTTGTTTTTATCTATATCAGCCACCACTAGTTAGAATATAAAATAAAAGTTACAAAAATATTACAATCTTGGGAATAAATCTAATAGAGAAACAGTATGATATGTCCTCCCTTTAGAAAGCTGTAAAATACTCAAATTTTTAACACTTTATTTTTCAGAGAAATTTTAGGTTCACAGCAAAATTGAATGGGAAGTACAGAGAATTCACTATACCCACTGTCCCTACAGATGCATAGCCTTCACTACCAACATCTCTCATCAGAGTGGTGCATTTGTCACACTTGATGACTACATTGACATATCACCATCACTCAAAGTATATAATTTACATTACAGTTTACTCTATGGGTTTTGACAAATACATAATGACATATGTCTACCATGGCATCATACAGATTAGTTTCACCACCCTAAAAATGCTCTATGCCCCACAGATTCATCTCTCCTTGCCCCCTAATTCCTGGCAACCACTCATCATTCTACGTCCCCTGAGTTTTGTCTTTTCCAAAACATTATATAAGTTGAATCATATAGTATGTAGCCTTTTCAGATTGGCTTCTGTCACTTAGTAATATGCATTTAAGGCTTCTCCATGTCTTTTCGTGGCTTGATTGCTCAGTTATTTTTAGTGCTGAATAAATATTCCATTGTCTGGACGTATCTCAGTTTATCCATCCATTCACCTGAAAGATATCTTGGTTGCTTCCAAGTTTTGGCAATTATAAATGAAGCTGGTATAAAAATCCATGGACATAAGTTTTGTTTTGTTTTGTTTTGTTTCTGTGGACATAAGTTTTTAATTAATTTGGGTAAATATCAAGGAGTGCAATTGCTGGAATACATGGTAAGAGTATGTTTGGTTTTAAATTTTTAAGAAACTGACAAACTATACCAGTTTACATTCCCACCAACAATGAATGAGAACTCCTGTTGCTCCTAATCTTTGCCAGCATTTGGTGTTGTTAGTGTTCCTGATTTTGACTAATATAATAGGTGTGTAGCGTATTTCATTGTTGTTTTAATTTGCATTTCCCTGATGACATATAATGCAAAAATATTTTCATTTGCATATTTGCCATCTGTATATCTTCCTGATGAGGTGTCTGTTCAGGTCTTAAGCCCATTTTTAAATTAGGTTGTTTTTTTTATTATTGATTTTTAAGAGTTCTTTATGTATTTTAAATAACAGTCTTTAATCAGATACTTACTTTGTAAACATTTTCTTTCAGTCTGGGGTTTGCGTTCTCATTCTCTTCACCTTGTCTTCCCCAGAGTATAAGTTTTTAATAAAGTTCAAATTATAAATTATTTATTTTATGGATCATGCCTGCGATGTTATGTCAAAAAAGTCATTGCCATACCCAAGGTCACCTGGGTTTCTCTTCTATTATCTTCTATGGGTTTTACAGCTTTGGATTCACATTTATGTATATGGTGAATATTGAGTTAATTTTTGTGAAGAGTGTAAGGTATGTGCCTAGATTCTCTTTTTTTAATTTTTATTTATTTATTTATTTGAAAGTGAAAGTCCAGTAATTCTGGCAGCATTTGTTGAAGATACTACCTTTGTTTCATTGTATCATTTTTGCTCCTTTTTCAAATATTTTTTTTACTATATTTATGGGGTTTATTTCTGCGTTCTGTATTTTATTCCACTGATCTATTTATCTATTCTTTTGCCAATACTACATCTTGATTACTATAACTTTATGATAAGTCTTGAAATCAAGTAGTGTCAGTTCTCTAACTTTGTTCTTCTCATTTAATATTGTTTGCTATTCTGTGTCTTTTGCTTTTTATATAAGTTCTAGAATCAGTTTGTTGATATGTACAAAATAAATTGCTGAGATTTTAATTGGGATTGCATTGAATCCATAGATTATATTGGAAATAAGTTACATCTTACAACATTGAGTCTTCCTATACATGAACATGGAATATATTTCTATTTATTTAGTTATTCATTTAATTATTTTTTATTTATCAAAGTTTTGTAATTTTCCTCATATCGACCTTGTTCATATTTTGTTAGATTTATATCTAAGCATTTCATTTGGGAGAATGTTAATGTAAATGGTATTGTGCTTTAATTTCAAATGCTACTTGTCCATTATTGGTTTATTGGAAAAGAATTGACTTTTGTATATAGGCATACCTTGGAGATATTTTGGGTTCAGTTCCAGACCACATGATAAAGCAAATATAACAATAAAGTGAGTCACAGAAATTTTTTGTTTCCCAGTGATATAAAATTTATGTTTATACTATACTATCCATTAATTGTCTAAGAAACAATGTGCATACATTAATTTTAAAAATAATTATTAAAAAATGCTAACCATCATCTGAATCCTTAGCAAGTCATAGTAGCTTCATAAAGGACTCCTCATCACAGATCACCATTACAAATATAATAATGAAAAAGTTAAAAAATATTATGAAAATTACCAAACTGTAACATAGAAACATGAAGTGAGCAGAAACCATTGGAAAAATGGTGCCAATTGATTTGCTTGATGTAGAGTTGCCACAAACTTTCAATTTGTAAAAAATGCAATATTTGCCAAGTGTGATAGAGTGAAACACAATAAAATGAAGTATCCTTGTATTAACCTTCTATCCTGCAATTTTCTTATAATTTCTTATTAATTTCCAGACGTTTTATTCTTTGTTGATTCCTTCAGATTTTCTACATAGACAATCACACCATTTGGAATGAAGACAACTTTTTTCTCTTTTCATTCTGTATAACTTTTATTTCCAGTTCTTGTTTTATTGCTTTGATATATGACTTTCAGGACAATATTACAAAGGAGTGGTGAGAAGACTAAAACATTTTTGTTGACAGAAATTGATGAAGACCTATATAAATGAAAGACAACATCATTTGTCTCATATATTGCAAGACAAAATGGTGTAAAATATGAATTCTTTATAAAATTACTTAAGTCATAAACAATACCCCAGTCCTTATTTTTGTGTGGACATGAGTGTGATTATTGAAAAACTAATTATAACATGTATATGTAAATGCAAACTTCCAGGCATCACCATGATAAGACATTGGTAAAGGAAAAATAATTAAGATAGTGTAGTAGTGGGACAAAAATAGATTGAAATATATATATGCAATGGATCAAAAAATGAGACAGATATAAGCATAAACATAAACAGACACATTTAATTTATGACAATGATGGCACTATAAATACAGTGAGGGAAGGACAACGTTTTCAATTTATGGAGCTGGGAAATTTCTGTATACATATGGAGAAATAAATTGATATCCAACTGTAACATTTAAAAACAAATTCCAGATGTATTGAAGTTTAAAATATGAAAGTCAGAACAAAAATTTCTTAGAAAATAAGTAGAAGAATATATTCAAGAATTTAGTATAAGGAATGATTTTAAAATAAAACACAAAAATAAAAATTGAAAAAAGAAATTAAATTGAACCCCAAAAGTTAGAATTTCACATTATCCAGGGTTAAAAAGAATTCCATAGAGTAGAGAAAATGTTTGAAGCACATACTTGAAAATGGCATATAGAGGGAATATATATTCTTGCAAAAACAGACAACCTAACCTAAAAATAGGCAAGAAATGTGAATAGTCATCTTATAAAAGATATTCTCTTAGCCATTTAACCTATGAGAAAGTGCTTATTTTGTTAATAATCAGGAAAACATGGATGATCTACAATGAGATAACTCCATGAGAATGAGAAATATTAAAAAATACTGACAATAGAAAGTGTGAGTGAGGATAAATAACAATAAGTAATTTATTGCTGATGGAAATATAAGCGGATTTATCCACTTTGGAACACTATTTACTAAAAATCAACAATCAGGTACTAATGATCCAGTACTTCTACTGCTAGGAAATATTCAATAA
Organism: Orcinus orca; assembly: GCF_937001465.1. Classification (NCBI taxonomy): domain Eukaryota; kingdom Metazoa; phylum Chordata; class Mammalia; order Artiodactyla; family Delphinidae; genus Orcinus; species Orcinus orca. Next base: position 12,755,087 of record NC_064565.1, on the reverse strand, counting down.
AAATGAAAGCCTAAAGATGGGAATAAAGATGCAGACCTACTAGAGAATGGACTTGAGGATATGTGGAGGGGGAAGGGTAAGCCAGGACAAAGTGAGAGAGTGGCATGGACATATATGCACTATCAAATGTAAAATAGATAGCTAGTGGGAATTAGCCACATAGCACAGGGAGATCAGCTCAGTGCTTTGTGACCACCTAGAGGGATGGGATAGGGAGGGTGGGAGGGAGGGAGATGCAAGAGGGAAGAGATATGGGGACATATGTATATGTATAACTGATTCACTTTGTTATAAAGCAGAAACTAACACACCACTGTAAAGCAATTATACTCCAATAAAGATGTTAAAAAAAAAATGCAAGCCTAAGTATAACAAGTTGAATGTACAAGTATCTTCACAGTAGCATTGCTTGTAATATAAAAGCTAGAAAAAAGTGTATCATGTTAGAATGGAAAAATAGTGGTATATTTATTTAATGAACTACAGCTTTGTTTTTAAAGAGTGCCATTAAATTTTATAAAAGTATCACTGAGGGAAAAAAGATAGACACCAATGAATAAATACAGTAAAATTCTATTTAGATGCATTTCAGAAACAGGCACAACTACTCAGTTGTAGAAGCCAGGATGGACATTACCATTGGCAATGTGGCTTGCTGGTATTATTCTATTTCTTGATCTCTATGGCAGTTTTGCTGTGTGTCTACATTTTGTATATTTATCTGTATGTATTCTTCAATTAAAAAGCCAAAAAGTGAATTAGTCTAATTGGACTAACTACTTTGGTGAAATTTTTCCTCTAGTTCAGTAATTACAATCTGGAAGTTTACTTTAAGAAATTAATTTTTAAATTACAATGAAATGTCAAGAAGGGAAGGGAAAATTAGGAGTATGGGATTAAGAGATGCAAACTACTATGTACAAAATTGATAAGCAACAAGAATATAATGTACAACACAGGGAATTATAGTCATTATCTTGTAATAACTTTTAATGGAGTAGAACCTGTAAAAATACTGAATCACTATGCTGTACACTGAAATTAATATAATACTGTAAATCAGCTATACTTCAATAAAAATTACAATAAAAATGCAACTTTAATGTATAGAAATGTAAATGAAAATTTATATCTGGGTCTCAACTGTTACTTTTCTGAAATAAGGAAGAATGAGTTTAGAATGAAGAAACTTTAAGTTTCTTCTAGGTCTAAGTATCAAGGACTTATCATTTTTAAATATGTTTGTTCCAGATTCTCAGATCTCAAGGGATGGTTTCTTTCCTATTTATATTTTAAAAATAACTGCTTGGTATTACTCTTTCAAAATTGAGGTCAAATTTATATATAGTGAAAGGATCTTCAGTGTATAACTTGATGAGTTTTGAAAAATTCATACAGCTTTGTAACCATCACATCTACTAAAATATTGAATCTTTCCATTATACCAGAACATTTTTTATGTCTTCTTCTGGGTCATCTCCACTCCCCATAGGCAATCACTGTTGTAAATTTCTATGGCCATACATAAGCATTGACTGATTATGAACTTCTTATAGACAAAATTAAACAGTATATAAACTTCTGTGTCTGATTTTGTTCATTTAAAAATGTTTTGAGATGCACCCATGCATATATCAGTATTTCTTTTTGAATCAGTGAGTAGTATTCCATTGTTTATCAAAGTGTTTTTACAATTTTATATTCTCATGAGCAATATTTGATTTCATTTATATGAAATAGCCAGAATAGGTAAATCATAGAGATAGCAAGCAGATTAGTGGTTGCTGGGAGCTGGAAGAGAAGAAAATGGAGAGTGACAATTTACTGAGTACAGGGTCTCCTTTGGGGGTGATGAAAATATTTTCAAACTAGATAGAGATGATTATTGCAAACCCTTGTGAATGTACTAAATATCGCTGAATTGTACATTTAAAAATGGTTAATTTTATGTTATGTGATTTTTAACTCAGTAAAAAAGAAATGATTGCAGGAAAAACAGATAATCATAATAATAAAGAAAAAGAAAACAACATGATGAAATTTTATTTATATGCTATTCATACTCCTATTGGATTTTAGCTATATCTCTTTGTATTTTTATATTGGTTGCCCTACGAATTACACTGTATTCTTAACTTACCAAAGCTTACTTCAAATGAATTTTGTATATCACTTTACTTCTGATGTTGTTACTGTACAACAGTAAATTTGGTTTTCCATCTAGATATTTTTTGACATATTTGTAATTCTGCTTATATTATAAATATCACAATAAAGTATTGTTATTTTTCCCTTAAACACTTATCCTTTAAAGTTATAAAGAGAGAAATCAAGATCACATTTAATAGTTACTCAGATATTTATCATTTCTATTTATTTTTATTCCTTCTTTTTATGCTTTCCAAAACATTTTTCCAGTTTCATTAATGTATTATTAACATATAACATTGTGTACATTTAAGGTGTACAATATGATTTCATATATGCATAAAATACAAAATAATTACCACAATAAATTTAGTTAACATCCATCACCTCACACAGTTCAATTTTTTTTTATGATGAGAACTTTTAAGATTTATTCTCTTAGCAATGTTCAAACATATAATTGTTAAATGTAGACATCATGCTGTATATTATTGATATATCCGCAGTAGTTGTATTTGAATACTGTTTTCTCTAGTGGCTGTACCAATTAACATTCCAACAGTGTACAAGGGTTTCCTTTCTCCACATACTTACCAGCACACCAGCACTTCTCTCTCTCCTTCTCTCTCTTTCTCTCCCTCTCTCTCTCTCTCTCTAACTCTATCTCTATCTCTCTTTGTAATAGCCATTCTGACAAATGTGAGACAAGTGTGTGATTTGCATTATGCTTATGATTACTGATGCTGAGCATCTTTACATGGATTTGTTGACCATTTGAATATCTTCTTTAGAAAAAACCTGGAGCTGTCTTTTCAGGTTCCTTTTTTTTTGTTTGTTTAGAAGATTTTTAGTTTGATGTAGTCCCACTTGTTTACTTATTTTTTTATTTTGTTGCTTGTGTTTTAGGTATCATATCCAAGAAAATCATTGCCAAGATGAAGGTCAAGGATCTCCTTACCTATGTTTTCTTCTAGGAGTTTTATGGTTTCCAGTCTTACCTTTAATTCATTAATCCATTTCCAGTTAACTTTTGTGAGTGGTGTAAGAAAGAGTCTAAATTCATTCTTTTTGCATGTGAATATTCAATTTTCCCAGCACCATTTATTGAAGAGACTGTCTTTTCTCCAATGAGTATTCTTGGCTCCCCTGTACAATATTAGTTGACTATATTCATGGATTTATTTTTGGGCTCTCAATCCTGTTTCATTTGTCTATGTGTTTGTTTTTAATGCCAGTGCCATATATTTTGATTACTGTAGCTTTATAATATAGTTTGAGATCAGGAAGTGAGATGCCTCCTGCTTTGTTCTTCTTTCTCAGGATTGTTTTGACTATTTGGGTTTTTCATGGTTCCGTACAAACTTTAGGATTTTTTTCTACTTTCATGAAAAATGCCATTGGAATTTTGGTAGAGATTTCATTGAATTTGTAGATGTCTTTGGGTACTAAGGACATCTTAACAATATTAAGTCTTGCAATCCATGAACATGGGATATTTTTCCATTTATTTGTGTTTTCTTCAATTTCTCTCTTCAATGTCTTATAATTTTCAGTGTAGAGATCTTTCACTCCTTGGGTAAATTTATTCCTAAGTATTTTATTATAGTTGATGTTATTGCAAATGGGATTGTTTTCTTTATATCTTTTTCTGATAATTCATTTTCATTATATAAAAATAATACTTATTTTTGTGTGTTGATTTTGTATCCTGAAACTTTATGGAATTCATTGATTAGATCTAAGTTTTTGTGGATTATTCAAGATTTTCTATATTCTAAAATCATGTCATTTGCAAATAGGAATAATTTTACTTCTTCCTTTCTTTCCTGATGCCTTTTTTTTCTTGCCTTACTGCTCGGATAGGACTTTCAGTACCTTGTTGAATAGGAGTGGTGAGAATAAACAACCTTGTCTTATTCCTAATCTTAGGGGGATAGATTCCACCTATCCAAATAAGTCTGAAGTTAGCTGTAGGCTTATCATATATGGCCTTATTATATTTAGATGTGCTCCTTCTATATCTAATTTTTGAGTTTTTAGTCATTAAATATATATTTGTTAATTTTTTTTTTGCATTTATTGAGATGATCATGAGCTTTATCTTTTATTCTATTAATGGAATATTTTCCAGTTTTCTTGTTAGTGATGTCTAATTTTCTATCATTGTGGTCAGAAAAAGAAGTTGACATGGGTTTAAACTTATTAAATTTGCTAAGATGTGTTTTGTGACCTAACAAATAATCTATCCTATAAAATGTTCTTTCACATTTGAAAAGAACGTGTATTCTGGTATCACTGCATGCAATGTTCAGTATATATCTGTTAGGTTCATTTGGTCTAGACTGTTGCTCAAATATTCTTTTTTCCTTATTGATTCTCTGTCTAGATGATCTATCCATTGCTGAAAATGGGTATTAAAATCCCCAATTAAAATGGTATTGCTATTTGCTTATCTTTCTATTTCTGTTAGTATTTGCTTCATATATTTAGTGCTCCAATATTAATTTATAAATATTTACTATTGCTGCATACTCTTCATATATTGACCCCTTTATCATTATATAATGACCTTTTTGTCTCTTTTAACCATTTGTATCTTAAAGTCTATTTTATCTGATTATAAGTGTAGATATCTTTGATTTTTTTTTTTTTTTACTATTAGCTTTAAATATTTTTTTCATCTATTCTTTCTCAGTCTAGGTATGCTTTTAAAGCTAAAGTGGGTCTCTCCTAGGCAGCATGTCATTAGCTCTTGTTTTTGTTGTTGTTTTTATTTAATCAACAATTCTACATCGTTTGATTTGGATAATTTAATCCATTTACACTTAAAGCAATTATCGACTTACTATTGCCATCTTGTTCATTGATTTCTGACTGTTTCATAGAGGCTTTGTTACTTGCTTCTTATCTTGCTGTTTTGTGTGATGTGACTTTTGGAAGCAATATGCTTTGACTATTTTATCATAATCTTGTGTTACTATTACAGTTTTTTTCTTTTTTGATTATTGTGAGGCTTACCTAAAATAATATTTTTTTATAAGATCACATTTTAAGATGATAGAAACTTAACTTCAATAACACATTTTAATCTTACACTTTTACTTCTCCCTGCCCCCACATTTTAGGCTATTGATGTTACAATTTACATATTTTTATATTATGTGTCAAATAACCAATTACTGTAGCTTAGGTTATTTTTAATACATATTTTTTACTTATAAATTAGATTTTTAAGTGAAGTATGCACCACCATTTTAATATTAGAGAATCTGATGTTGACTATATATTTATCATTACCAATGAGATTTATGCGTACATCCGTATGTTTTACAATTTAATTAGCACCTTTTTGTTTCTACTTGAATAAATCCCTTTAGCATTTCTTATAAGGCAGGGCTAATGGTGGTGAATTCCCTCAGCTTTTCTTTGTTCAGGAAAGTCTTTCTCTTACTTTCATTTCTGAAGAACAGCTTTCCAATGTATAGTTGATTTACAATGTTGTGTTAGTTTCTGGTGTACAGCAAAGTGAAAGTGATTCAGTTTATATATATATATATATTTTTCTTTTTTTAATTCATTTCCATTATGGGTTATTACAGGGTATTGAATATAGTTCTCTGTGTTATACAATAGGACCTCATTTTTTATCTATTCTATATATAATAGTTTGCATCTGCTAATCCCAAACTCCCAATCCATCCCTCACCAATCCCTCCTCCCTCTTGGCAACCAAGTTTGTTCTTTATGTCTGTGAGTCTGTTTCTGTTTCATAGATAAATTCGTTTGTGTCATACTTTAGATTCCACATATAAGTGATATCATATGGTTTTTGTCTTGCTCTTTCCGATTTACTTCATTTAGTATGATAATCTCTGGGTCCATCCATGTTTCTACAAATGACATCATTTCATTCTTTCTTATGGCTGAGTAATATTCCATTGTGTGTGTGTGTGTGTGTGTGTGTGTGTGTGTGTGTGTGTGTATATATATATATATATATATATATATATATCAATGCATAGTATTCTTGGTTGACAGTTTTTCTTTCAATATTTTGAATGTATCATTCCATTCTCTCCTGGCTTGCAAAGTTCTTTTGAGTAATCTGCTTTTAGTTTTGTGTAGTATTCCCTTGTATGTGATGTCCCTTTTCTCTTGTAGTTTTTAACCTCCTCTCTTTGTCTTTAACTATTGACAATCTAATTATAAACTGTCTTGGTGTAACCCTTTTTGGGTTCAATGTATTTCAGATTCTTTGGGTCTTATGTATCTGGATGTCCATTTTTCTCCTCAGGTTTGGAAAGTTTTCAGTCACTATTGCTTTAAGTATGCTTTCTGTGACTTTCTCTTTCTCTTCTCTGTCGGAGATTTCCATAATGATTTCATAAGTCATAGGATTTCTTCATTAATTTTTATTCTTTTTTTTTTTTTTTTTTTTGCGGTACGCGTGCCTCTCACTGTTGTGGCCTCTCCCGTTGTGGAGCACAGGCTCCGGACATGCAGGCTTAGCAGCCATGGCTCATGGGCCCAGCTGTGGCATGTGGGATCTTCCTGGACTGGGGCATGAACCCGTGTCCCCTGCATCAGCAGGCAGACTCTCAACCACTGTGCCACCAGGGAAGCCCCTAATTTTTATTCTTTTTACCTTTGTTCCTCTGATTGAATAATTTCAAATGGCCTAATTCACTGATTCTTTCTTTTGCTTGGTCGAGTCAGTTATTGAAGCTCTCTATTGAATTGTTGTTGTTGTTGTTATTGTTAAGTTTAATAACTGTATCCCTCAGCTGTAGGTTTCTGCCTTTTTTATTTTTTTTTTGGTCAAGATTTCTATTTCTTTGTTGGACTTCTTGTTTTGTTCATACATTGTTTTTAAAGTTTTGTTTAGTTATCTGTATGTGTGTTCTTGTAGATTGCTAAACGTCTTTAAGAGATTTATTCTAAATTATTTGTCAGAGAGTTTATAAATCTCCATTTCTTTAGGGTCAATTATTGGAGTTTTATTAGTTTCCTTTGATGGTGTCATGTTTATCTAATTCTGTGTGATCCATGATTCCTTTTTTGGTATCTGAGCATTTAATAAGTTCTCTACTCTTCCAGATTTTACAGGTTCACTATGTCAAAGACAATTCTCCACCTGTCAGCTCAGCTTGGGTTTCTGGTAGCTGGCAGGATCCTTGGGCAGGTAGTGGTAGTTGGTATGATCTCTGGGCAAGTGGGCTTACCAGTGAGACCTCTATTTTCACAAGGTCACTGCCTAAATTATGAGATTAAGGTGAGGGGGTTTGTTCCTTGCTGGGAAAAGTTAGATACGACTGCTGACTTGGTGCTCCACAAAAGTGCAGCTGTAGCATGGGCTCTGCAGTTGCCTATATTCTTTGGTCAGGTTTCCTAGTCAAGCAGGACTGGGTCCTGTACTCAGAAGATGGGTGTGGCTGAATTTGCTTCCCTATCTGAGTGAAGCCATAGAAGAGGCTCCATGGATGTCATGGCTAGGTTACTAGGGATCCAAATCAGGCAATGCTGTCCACCAAGCTTCCTGGCCAGACAGTACCACTGGTTTGGCTCTGTAGACAGAGACACAGACTGAGATCTCTTCTTGGGTACCACTGTAAGGAGGATTGTAGGATGGGCTACATAGCTTCCTTGGTGCTCTGGTTAATTTTCTTCATCAGGCAGGGCTTGGGAGAGTATTCAGTAGTGGAAGGTGGGGGCTATGAATTTAATTTCATGCCTGAGTGGTATGCAAAACTGGTCTTATGGATGGCACAGCTAACTGTATGTGTATCCAAACCAGGCAAAAATGCATATTGAGTTCCCTGGTCACACAGGGTCATCAGTTTAGCTCTGCAGGCAAGCTAGTTGAGCTCTTTGCTCAAGTGCTTCTATAAGTGGGGTGGTAGGATGGGCTATCCAGTTTCCCAGGTGCTTGGGTTAGGTTTCCTGACTGAGTGGGGCTGGAGGTAGTATTCAGTGGGTGGGGTTATGAACAAGTGTCCCTGCTTGGGCAGGGCAGCAGAATAGGCCCCAAGGCTGGCAAGTTTCATTGTTTGGGGTCCTGAATCAGGCAGAAATATGCACCATGTTTCCTGGCCAACCAGGACCACTGACTCGGCTCTGCAGATTGGAAAAGCCTCTGGCTGGGCTCTACATGGGCACCAGTGTGAGAAGAAACTCAATCTGTTAATCTCTGAGCCCTGGTTGGTAAAAGTCCCACCTCCTTCTCCAGCACAATCTTATCTCCAGTCATCAAGACTTGCAGAATGCCCCAGAACACACACACACAATCCATGTGAGGCAAGACCAAGCTGGGGCTCCTGGGAAGTGACCCACAAATGCTGGGGGAACTGAATGTTTACGTTGCCTTCTCTTTTCCGCCCTGGAGAAACCAGAGACCTTGAGGAATCCTCTCCATGCAGCCCTGTGCCAATCTGGGGAAGGGGTAATCCAGTCAATGTAGTCACTCCTTTTACCCTTCTAATGTGGTCCTTCTTGGCCTCTGTTGTCCAAAGGGTTGTTTCAGCTTCATCCTTGTGTTCTGGAATTTTCACAATGGTGTCTTGTTTATGGATAGTTACTAGCTGGTTTTCTTGTGTGGGAGACTGAATGACTTATGTCACCATCTTTATGATGCCACTTTCTTTATTCCTTCTTGAAGATCCAAGTTTTCATGACATTATTTTCTACATTCTGAAAGAAGTTAATTGTTATTTTTTATTAACTGAAATGCAATCTGACTGCCACATTACTGTATTTGGAATTGCTGTGAAGTTAAGGTTAAAATGGTGTAGAGAAAAAGAGATGGTGAAGAATGATGCTGGAGAAGTAGGAAGGAAAGGATTAAAAAATTAAGGAAATAATACTAGGAAATTTGAAGTCTATTATGTATGATAAGGAGACTATAAAGGCTTTTACTCATGGTTAGTTTTGAAATAGCTGAGTATTACCTTAAGAGGCCACCAAAGGATTGACTTCTGACTCTCTTACCTACAAAAGGAGTAAATTTAGTAGTTATAGACTTTTCTGTGAACCTTAGTTTTTTTTTTTTTAAATAGTAGTAATATATAATAAAGTAGAGTGGTATATTGTTCGGACTAATGAACAAGCATAGATCAGGAAATAACATATTGCACATATCTCATATACACTGGTTCTTTTCCTGCATGCATATTTAAGAGCATTCCATATGTATTCTGTTGAAAAGTCTGATTTCAGTAGTGGAATTTCAGGCATCACATTTGGCGAGGAAGGGAAGCATCTTCAGGAGAGAAAGGACTCTAAGAGGACCATCACATGACAACAAGAATATCAATTGTCATTATTGTCTTCACATAGTTTAAGGCTATGGATGACTTCATTTAACTTTCAAGAACTTGGAGGCATAAGGAAGCTACATAAAATTGAAGGGTTATGCTTTAGTTTAGAAAGCCAAGAATTAGAATCACAGTGATATCACTTAGCTTTACAAAGAAGAAAAATTACAAATTATGAAGAGCGTTTATTTTGTTAATATGAAAAATACCTAGTCCAAATACATGGAATATTGTAGGTACTTCATAATTTAAACATAATAAAGGGATAGAAACTTAAATACAAAGGACTTCTAAGGTATAACTTCTAACAATAACCTATTTGCATGTATGTGGAGGTGGAAAAGGGGAGGTTCTATATTTCAAACCATCCAGATCAATATGAAAGACTCAATATATCAGAGGATGTGTTATTAAATAGATAGCTATAAAAAAGAGAAAATTAATTTTACAGTACAGTGCACGTTCTAAATGTGTGTGTTTGCTGGAAGAGTTTGGTACTTCTTTTAGAATAAAAAGTGACTTTTCACTCTTGCTGTTCTACCAAGTTTGCATCCTCAGGGAAATTAAGCAGACTGGTCACATTTTATCCATATATAAATTCATGTCACCAGACACTCCTGTATTATCTATAACAATTTAGCAAAAATATTAGTCTCGGTAAGTTGCATCATTGGGGGCTGGTAGAGTAGGCTTAGGTAAGGTGATTTGGGGTTTACTGAAGTCTAACAGAAATTCTTAATGTTAACTTAAAAATACCTAAAGTTCTTCCTTTTCTTACATTTAGTTTTAATTCCCCTGAGTCCTTAATAAATAAATGAATAATTACAATTCTAAATAAAATTCTAAATGTAAATACAATATTATATACTTCTTTGTCATATTTTTGGGAAAAGTTGATAAATCAAAGTTTTGTGTTTTATCAGATGACAATGATTATTATTTAGATTTCTGGAAATACGTGTTTTATCACTGAGATGACAACTATCCCCAATGAAATCTTCATCTTTTCTCTGGCACACCCTGACTTGGTAAATTGTTTATTATATTATTTGTCATCATAATATAAACTGTGATAATTGTATTAAATAATTTTGCAAATTGTAAAGCAAAATGTATTTGCTGTAATTATTATAGCATAGTTTTCACTGAAAAAATAAACTGATTTCAGTATATCAAATACTCAAAAACATTGTATATTCCTATTCTAGAAGGCTTCTTTCTCTTCCTCCCTCAATTTCTTCTTCCTCTCACTCCCTCTTTCCCTTCCTTTTTTCCCCCTCATTTAAATTTTTTCTCTCCCCTTTCTTCCCTCACTCTCTTTTTTTCTTTCTTTTGTTCCACTGTGCTAGGATTTGGGGAGAGAGTAATAAATGAGACATAGTTTCTGTCCTTAGGTCACAAACATATTCTAAAAAACAAACAAACAGGTTTGTAACTCCAGAGCAACCACTGCTCAGGGTTTTACTATATACTGCTGAAAATTTACCTATTCCACTCTAGTTAACTTCCTCATTGCAGACTCTCCACTCTAGAATCTCACCTTTCCACTAAATTCTAAAATATTGTGTGTGTGTATGAGTGTATTCCCCTACTTACAAATCTTTAATGCCTCCATTCTACTTTAAAAAGATCATTCAGATTTGGTTTCCAATACCATTCTCCAGTAAAAGAAACCAGGGCTTCTTTGGCGTAATGGCTGATTCTAGGACCTGAGCAAGAAATATACCAAATGAGTATAGAGAACCTTGTAGTGCTAAAAAGTAAAGTGCTCAAAAAATCAAACCAATGTGGGTATGTCAAAAGGACACAGCAGCCACTTGAAAGATCCTATAAAACCAGAGCAGGAACAATTTGAGCAACCAAATACATAACATACACTACATTTTAAAACAAAGTATAAAATAAATATTCGTATGTCTATACCGATGTAAATAAATGATTGAATAGTTAAGTAAAGAATGAGAATAGACAGATTTCCTAGACAAAAGAATTCCAGATAATTTATGTAGATACTACCCCCTCAGGAAGGTGAAATGTAACACTTCACACCTTAAGTATGGGCAGCAGAAAGTAACTTCTTTCCAAAGAGCACCGAATGGAAAGGGGAAGAATAGCTTTCCAGTGGAGAAACCTGACAAACACTACTCAGCCAGCTGAACACGGCCAACATAAACAGTGGTAAGTCATGTTAATCAGTGTCTATCTTTAATATGATCTAATGGGAGTGGCACTCTAACTCTGTAGTCTTCCTCCAAAAGCCCATAACCCCATTCTAACCATGAGAAAAATCACCAAAACTTAGATGAATTGAGGGACAGTCTACGAGACCCAAATTGAGAGTCAATCTACAACATATTTGACCAGTATTCCTCAAAATTACCAAGCTCATCAAAATGCAAAAGAAAGTATGAGAAACTGTCACAGCCAAGAAGAGCTTGAGAAGACATGAAAATTAAACGTAATGTGGTATCCTGGATGAGACCCTTGCACAATAAAAGGAAATTAGGTAAAAACTAAGGGAACCTGGGTCAAGTAAGGACTTTAGTTAGTTTTAAAAGCTGAAAAAATAAAATCCCCAAATTCCTCTAATTGTACTTAAGGTTATTAAAGTAATATGTGTTTATTTTAAGAAGTGAAATGTCACAATAAATATTATGTATACATAAAATATTTGAGTAAAGCTACTATACTAATCCATTCTACCCTGTGTCCTCAAGGTAATCAACAAACAACCAGGAGTGAATTCAATCACAATTTTTTTTTCTTTGTTGTACAGCTGTATAAAGCCACACTTAAATACAAATATGAGTTTTACAAAAATAGAATCATGTTTTACACATTGCTTTCCATCTTGCACTTTTCATTTAAGCATGTAACTTACACGTAATGGGTATTACTCTGTTTTAAGTCGAGTAGTTTCTCCTTTTGCTTCCATTACATTCTCCCCCTCTGCATACACCTGCATTGTTGCCCATGCTCACCCTCAGGTAATATATGTTAACAATCTAAACTTTTCTCCATACTCTTATAACTATATATACAACATATATAGATGTCTATAGAGACATATATACAAGGGCTACTTTTGTTATTTGGGCCAGTATTTGTTTACAAAATATAATTTTCATTGTAAATTGCTGCTCTCTATATTACATTTATTACTTAGTAATACATCATAAAAATTCCTTCAAGCAAACTGGTTACACAGTATGGGAGTTGCATAATATGTGTTGGTACAGATAACTGTAATTTATCAAACTACTTAATGGTCATTGACTTTATTTCCAATAATTTGACACTACAAATAATGCTATAATAAATATTGCTATATGTTGAAATATCCAAATACTGCAGTGCATTTATTTCTATGAGAGAGATCTCTACAAATGGAGTTGTTCCAAAAATTCATGTTATTTTAATAGATATTTTTTCTAAACCATTTTCCTAAAGGGTTGCAACAATATATACATGAGTATCAATGATAGGTATTATAGGTCTTCTCAGTTTCACCAGTTAAAGTGATAGCTCACTTTTACTTTAGTCTGCATTTCCCTGACTCCTGAATCTGAGTGTTTTTTATTAGTGTGCTGGTTATTTGAATTTGCTCGATTTGCTTATTTATAGACTTCTCCTAATTTTCTATTGAACTGGTTTTTTCTTCATCATTTTTCCAAAAAGTTTATTGAACTTTCTGGATATGAAAATTTTAGTTTTGCAGTACACATTGTACCCCAGTACCCTTTTGTAACAAGTCACCCCAAAACTAAGTGGCTTAAAGTTGCAAACATAATCCTTCAGTTTGGATGTAGTGAGGATCAGCTCCTCCAGAATGATTCCTCTCCCAGGAACTCTGTGAACTAAAAGGTGGTTTACATGACAGAAGTTTATTTTCTCACAATTCTGGAACTAGAAGTTGGAGATGAAGTTTGTTGGCAAATTTGGTTTCTTCATAGGCATCTTCTCCTTGGTCCACCAATGTCCACTTTCTTGCTGTATCCTCACATGGTCTTTCCTCTGTTCACCAGCATCCATGAGATCCATGATGCTTATTTTTGGGGTCCAAATTTCCTCTTCTTATAATGCCAGTCATACTAAATTAGGGCCCACCCTAAAGGACTCATTTTAACTTAATTACCTCTTTAAAGGCCCTACTTCCAACAAAGGTTACATTTTTAGTTATAGTTATTAGGGTTTCAGTGTATGAATTTGGATAGGAAACAGTTCAATTGAGACCACTTGATTCCATTGTCAATTTTATACTAATACCTTATTAATTTTATTATAGTAGCATTATAATATGTATGTCATTGATGAAGACAACTTCCCTTTCAGTATATGTTCAAACTTTTCTTGACAGTGCTATAGCATAAATTTCTCTCTATAAACTTTAAAATAATTTTGTCCAATTAATAACAACTAAAATATAAATTCTAATTTGAATTGTATTAAATGCATATATCAATTGTGATATAATTTATATTTTTGATAATAATTCTTCCCATCCAGTAACATAAATACCACTTATTCATATCTTGATAATTTGCTTCCATAAGACAGTATAGTTTCTTCAAATAAGTTTTAGGATTATTATATAGACATGTTAATAAGTACCTGTTACATAGACATCATAATATGGCATTATTACATAAGAAGTCTAGAAATAGGAGGTCACTTTCTCAAACCGATAAAGGTGTCAGCAAAATACCTACAGCTGACATCATAGTGACAGAACAGGCAAGAATAGTCCCTCTGAATACTCCCAGTTAACATTGTCCTGGAAGTCTTTATCAGTGCAATACCATAAGAAAAATGAATTTCATACAGATTAAAAAGGAAGATATAAACTTACGTGTATTCACAGACAACATGATTATATACACAAAAAGCCCCAACCCTCCAAAAACAAAAACAAAAACCTCCTAAACTATTAATTGAGTTGAGGAGTTTAGCAAGGTTACAGGATATAAGGGCAACTCAAAAAAAAATTAAGAAGATAATATTTTGATAGGTTAGAAACAATCAGAAACCAAAATTTAAAATACAGTATCATCTATAATTGCTCCAGAAATAAAATACTTTGTTTCCAAAAAACAAGAAACAGATGTTCATTTATTCCAAAACCATTTGTTGAAAATATTATCATTTCTCCATTGAATTCCTTTGCATCTTTGTCAAAAATGAATTGGTCATATTTTTTTTTGGTCTCTTTTTGGACTTTCTATTTCCTTCCATTGATCTAAGTGTCTATTCCTTCAATAATACTGTACTGTCTTGATTATCTTAGCTTTATAGTAAATTGTAAAACTGAAGAGTAAGATTTCTCAAGACTTTATTCTTCTCTCTCAAATTTGTTTTAATTATCTAGTTCCCTTTACTTTCCATGTAAATTTTAAAATTAGCCTGTTTATAAATACAGACACAAAAATATCCTGCTAGGATTTTGACATAAATTCTATTAAATTCTATAGTTCAATTTGGGGAGAATTGATAATTTTATTATATTGAGTCTTCCAATTAATGAACATATGTCTTTCTGTTTTTTTATGTCTTTGATTTCTTTCATCAATATCTTATACAAAATCAATTCAGTTATATATATATATATATATTTTGATGTGGTCATACCGTTTTGAATTCTCATTAGTAATGCATGAGAATTGCATTTACTTTGCATCCTCATAAGCATTTGGTATTGACAGTATTTAAAAAAATTTTAACCATTTTATTAAGTACATGTAGAGAGGTATCTCAGCAAGACTTTAATGTGATATTTTCTTTAAAAATAAATATACAATTACCATATGACACAGAAATATCACACTGGATATTTATCCTAGATCAGGAGTTTGCAAACTTATTCTGTTCAGAACTAGATAGTAAAAATTTTAGGGTTTAAGGGCCATACAGTGTTTTGTGGCAACTACTCAACTCTCTCTTTATAGTGTGAAAGAAGCCATAGAAAACACTTAAATGGTATTGGAAATGGTATTGGAAATGGTATTGGAATGGTATTGGAAATGGTATTGGAAATGGTATTGGAATGGTATTGGAAATGGTATTGGAAATGGTATTGGAAATGGTATTGGAAATGGTATTGGAATGGTATTGGAATGGTATTGGAATGGTATTGGAAATGGTATTGGAATGGTATTCCAATGGTATTGGAAATAAAATTTCCAATGAAATTTTATTAAATTCCAATTTCCAGAAATAAAATTTTTATTGGAAATAAAATTTCCAATGAAATTTTATTAAATTAAACAAATAAACAGGCAGTGGGCTGGGTTTTGCCTGAAGGCTGTAGTTTCTCAAACCTTAACCTAGAGAAATGTAAACACAAAAACCTATACATAATTTGTAGAAATTTTGTTCAAATCACCATAAACCACAAGCAAACCAAGTATCTTTTGATTGCTAGGTGGATAAACAAAATGTGTTTCCCCCATACACTGTAATACTACTCAGTTGGAAAAGGAATAAACTGTTGCCATGTACAACAACTTGGATGAATCTCAAAGGCATTATACTGAGTGAAATAAACCTGTCTCAGAAGGTTACACACTATATGATTCCATTTATATGATCTTCCTGAAAGGAACTGTAGTAACGTAGAACATATCACTGAATGTCATGAGTTAGGAAAGGTGCAATAGTGTGATTTATAAAAAATATATATTTGGTCATTCAGATGACCAAAATATGTTTGCCATGTATATATGGTCTTTGTCCATGGTTCCTGTCTTACAGCTCCCAAACTCTTAGAATTTCCTTAGTGATAAGAGAAATAGTAGTATCTTTTGTTATAATATTTGAACTCTAGTCTTCCTGTTCTGAAAAAAAATGTTTCAGAGCCATTAAGGTGAAATGAGTGTCTGGTTATTCCTAACTAATTTTCCACTCCCTTTCCATTACAACTAAGTTTATACTATTGAGATTACTTTTGGGAAGCACCTAAGGATGGGATTTGGTTGCCATGAGAACAAACAAGAATAGAGTGTTGGAACTTTCAATCCCCACCCCTGATTTTGTGTTGAAGAGAGGGGCTGGAGGTTGAATCAATCACCAATGGCCAATGATTTAATCAACCATGCCTGTATAATGAGGCCTCCCTAAAACCCCAAAAGGACAAGATGCAGAATGCTTCTAGGTTAGTGAACCAGAAGACTTCCACATCCTACCATTCTGGTCCTCAAACTCCATGGGGACAAAAGCTCCTATCTTCAAGAGCATCTTTTCATCTGGCTGTCGAATCGTTATCCTTTAATAGTCTTTGTAATAAACTCATAAACTAGTGAGTAAATGGGTTTCCTGCATTCTGGGACACACTCTAGCAAATTAATCAAACCTACGGAGCGGTTCATGGGAACCTCTGATTTATAGGCAGTTGGTGTGAAACACAGGTAACAACTCGGACTTGTCAAAGGCATCTGAAGTGGAGAGCTGTCTTGTGGGACTGAGCCTTTAACCTGTGGAATCTGATGTTATCTCCATATAGATAGTGTCAGAATTGACTGATGGAACAGTCTGTTTCCTGATTATAGTGGTGCTTACATAAATCTATACATGTGTTAAAATTCATAGAACAGTCCAGAAAATAAATTAGAATGACAAAAAACATCATCACTCAATTCAGCCTGTATTCAAATGAGAGGTGACTATAATCTCTCTTTCAATAGAAATAGCAATAAAGAGTTTGCAGCCCTCTTTAATCTATCACAGTCACATAGATTTCTGTGCACATACATAGCATGAACATTTCTTACCTTCTGCCACTTGGTTCAATTTTTCTGTGTGGTTTGTAATTATATATATATATATTTAAACCTGCTAACTCAGTCTGAATTAAGGGGCAAGCCTGCTGGATTGGGAATCAGAATTTCCACAGTCTAGCTTCCTTTTGCCACTGGTTCATGTCAAGGAATTTGCTTTATCTCACTGGAAGCAAGATGCCTTATGTATAAAACCAGGCTTTTGGATTAGGCATCATGTCCTAAATCTGAAGGCATGCATCTAACTCTATCATCCATCAGAAAAAAAGTGATGGAGTAGAAATGAATGGTTTAGCAGCAGTAATACATTTAGGAAAAAAAATGTATCTAGGTATTGGAATAGGTTTTTTTAGAGTAAATCACAGTATAATTTAAAAGTGAGACATCTTTAAGGAAAGAGTTATTTTATTTTGTGCTCACTGATATAAGTGTAGGTAGAATATCTGGAAGGGAGGAAGTTTCCTCTCCCATCAGGGCATGCTTGAATTAGATACCAAGCTGTTTCACAGACACAGACCAATAAGATTGAATTCAGAAAACTGAAGCCAAGAAGATATTTGACTCTAGTGACAGTTCTCTGATAAAATGTTAAAAATTGTGGAACCTGGGTGATTTTTTTTTAAGATTTATTTATTATTTATTTACTTTATTTATCTTTGACTGCATCTTGTCTTAGTGGCAGCATGCAGGATCTTCGTTGAGGCATGCGGGATCTTTCATTGCAGCTTGTGGGCTCTTCGTTGCAGCACGTGGTCTTCTCTCTAGTTGAGACATGGGGGTTTTCTCTTCTTTAGTTGTGGCGCACAGGCTCCAAGGCGCACAGGCTTTGTAGTTGTAGTTCATGGGTTCCAGAGCGTGTGGGCTCTGTAGTTTGAGGCACGCAGGTTCTCTAGTTGAGGTGCCCAGGTTCTCTAGTTGAGGCACGCAAGCTCAGTGGTTGTGGCGCACGGGCTTAGATGCCCCACGGCATGTGGGATCTTTATTCCCTGACCAGGGATTGAACCCACGTCCCCTGCATTGTAAGGAGTATTCTTTACCACTGGACCACCAGGGAAGTCCCACCTGAGTGATTTTTAAATTTTTATTAGACTATAGTTGATTTTAAATGTTGTGTTAGTTTCTGCTGTATAGCAGGACATTTATTGTATTAGTCTTTCTATGTGTAAGCCAGCTTAATAATTTTTCATAAAAAGAAAAAAAAACCTTAAAACATACACACTTTCCCTCTTCCCCTTCAAAATACAATATGTTTTTACAAAATTATTCGACATCAGTTAACAGTGTAAAATCCATTGAGGTGATGACAAGAAGCTCTTGTTTTATTCTTCAGACAGACCATTCTACCTTTGAATATTTCTATTAGAAATTAAATCATTTTATTTCTGAAACATTCAATTTTAAAACTCTTATTTCACCAAATTGTTTCCCTCTTTACATTATCCCATTACTTTTTGAAAATACTTTGAACACCACTATGAGTATGAACTACACTAGACTAATTGTGGCAAATTCCTTCAGCCATTGGACCTCAGGTGATGTGTGCGTTTTAAGGTTTTTTTTTTTTTATGAAATATATTTAAGCACACTTAAACATAGAAAGAATAATATAATAACAACTCATGGTAGCATCATCCAGGTTCCACAATTTCTACATCTGCAGACAACACAGAATGCAGATGCAGACACAAATACTCCCTTTTCCTTGGGGAGCAGGGGTCAACAATATGCTACACCCCCTATGAACCTTTTTTAACAGGTGATCTTATCCATTTTATTGATGGAAAAACCAAGGACAGGGTAAGTTTCAAGAGCTAGATGAGAAATCAAGTATGGCTAATTCCAAAATTAACCTTTTCCCCTCTATGCTCACAGTCCCAAGAATACAGGCCACATCATGATTTAATAGTAGGAGGGACAGGAATGAACAATGGAAAAACTGCAGGAGCCAAGGTAGGCTCTGCTTAATGCTTCTTTCTACTCAAAGGTCAAGAACCAGCTTGAGTGTGCTGACACTGCACTTAGAAGACCTGTTTCCAAAAGCTGGCTCTGACAGATGACCTTGGATAATTTATTTTTATTTTATCTTTCTAAACTTCAGTTTGAAAATACTGCTGGGTATATATCCGAAAAAAACAAAAACAGTAATTCAAAAAGATACATGCACCCCAATGTTCATAGCATCACTATTTACAATAGCCAAGACATGGAACAAAGCTAAGTGCCCTTCGACAGATGAATGGATAAAGAAAATGTGGTACATATACATAATGGAATACTACTCAGCCATAGAAAAGAATGAAATTATGCCATTTGCAGCAATGTGGATGAACTTGGAGGGTATTATGCTAAATGAAATAAGTCAGACAGAGAAAGACAAATACTAAATTATATCACTTACATGTGGACTTTAAAAAATGCAATAAACTAGTGAATATACAAAAAAGAAGCAGACACAGATACAGAGAACAAACTAGTGGTTACCAATGGGGAAACGTGGGGAGGGGGAGGGGAGAGCAAGGTACAAACTATAAGATAAGCTGTAAGATAAGCTCAAGGATGTATTGTGCAACATGGGGAATATAGCCAACATTTTGTAGTAATTGTAAGTGAAAAATAACATTTAAAAATAGTATAGAATTTTCTTTTAATTTTAAATTTTCTTAAAAATTAATGGGGTTTATTTAAGAATAGTCCATAAGAATTAGACAGTAACATTTTAGCTCTCATGTTACTCTTACTGTTACAAATACATCTGGCCTTGACATAGCTAGTTAGTTAGGCATGGGATCAGTGGTAGCTCTAACTCATTTTTTCCATTCTGGGCTATAACTGAGCATTCTTTCTGGAAACCCTGGTCAGCTCAGTTGCTCCATAGTAATCTCTTCTGGTATAATAATATGGATTAGACACTCTTGACATGCTCTCTGTAGCAAAAAAGCCCAGAGGGTGGTGGAAGCAACAGTCTTTACTTTTTCACCAGCAAAGAGAAGAGGTAATTTTCTGTGGTGATTTTTTTACTTACTGATTTTGTAAGACAGTAGCCAAGGCTTTGCTAGCAGTGAGCTGCTGATTTTCATGTGCTGGTGGTCATTTCCCATGGAGGTGATGGCGTTTCTTGCTTGGATAATTACTTAAAATACATTTATGGGAATTAACCAAACTGAATACACTCAGCAGCCCGCAGGCTCACCTCAGCAACCCAGGCTGTGCACAATCAGAGCAGAGCCATTAGGAGCTGACGAAGGAAGGTGAGGTGGGAACTAGGAAAATGTTCTTTAGGCATGAAAATCAGCAAGAACTAAGTGCTCAAGCCCAGGGCCCCAAATAAATTAGAGTGGGCCTAATGAAAAGCAGGCAGCAGAGCTCAAGGAAATTGAATTCTCAGCTCCCTGCCTGCCTGTTTATGTGCCCCTCTGGTAATTGACCATTTAGGAGCTGGTTTGAGTTTTACAGCTGTCATAACAGTCAAGTGCAGGGCAATCCATCATCCCATTGCAATTTAAGTTGCTCAGGTTCACTCCGGATGCTCTTGATTCGATGCTGCCCAGACGAGATCTCCAGTGACCCTCTCTGCTCAGCCTCCCCACGTCCTGCAGCTGTGTCAGCCTAACCAGGGCACAGCCTCTTGTTGCAAGGGAAAGGAGCAAGAAGTCCTGAGGAGTCCAAGTCCATTCACAACTAGTGTCTCAAGTTGTGTGTGTTTAAATAAAATGAAGAAACCTAGAGAGACAAAAGGATAGCGTCTTACTTGAGGTTGTGTGATTATGCTGTGTTTTATATTGGGAGTAACTACTTCAACTTGTCTTTTTTTCACATCTCTGGTACCCAGGAACCTCACACAAGGAGGGTTTTATTTTTTCAGTGTTTCTCAAAGACTGTTTAGGTTGCAAACTATGTAAAAGACGTCAGACTCTCTTTGATGTCTGTAGTTACGTTCACATGGGGTGCTTTCACGCTGAAATGCCATAGCCGTCTTTTCTCTGCCCCGGCCTCACCCAGGCCATAGTCCACACGTCACCCCTTCTGGTGAATAGTTACCTGGTACATCACTTCCCCTGCCCCAGTCTACACATACATGCTTGACAATGCAATCCACAGCCTTTCTACCAAAACTTATAACATTATTTTTTATAGACTCTCTGCTCACGTCCAGTTACTTTAAGCAACATCTCCATCTCAAACATCCAAAACGGATGTTTCCCCATCACTTCTTCCTTTCCACACACACACACTCCAATCTGTCTGTGTTCTTTGTCTCCTATGTGAGAGTCTGTTGCCAACATTGGTCCAAAAGAGAAACCTGACCTCATCTTAATTACCCCTTATCCCTGGTTCCTTGTATCCCTCAAGTCCTGTCCATTCTACTTCCTTGACATCAACAGATCTTGCTACTCTTCCAGAATCACCAGTTCCCACATTGAAGGCATTGTGTCTCCCAGGGCACACTCTGCCATGCCCTTCCTGCTGCAGGCTTGGCTCCCTAAATCCATGGGTGCATTCAGGGATCTTTCTATGTCACAGATCTGGTAGTGTCATTCCATGGGCTTTGCAATGTTAGTCCTTTCCATGGTTCTGAGGATAAACCTCAAAGGGGGCTTATCTGGCCTGTTTTGGTCTTGATCCTCCAACTTTTGAAACTTCTCTTTGATGACATTTAACTCCATGATATATCCATAGAGAAATTATAATTTACTTTCTCAAGGATTTTTTTTTTCTTTTTTTTGAAAAAAAAGTGTCCTGAACCTTTCTGCTTAGAAGATTTTTACTATCCTTTTCCAACTTGCTAACGGCTTTTCATGTTCTAGGTCTGAGAGTTTGGAGGTCACCTCTCTCTGAAGCCATCCCCAGTTCTCTAAGACTGTTTTTTTTTTTTATGGATGTCACACAATCTACCCTAACATGATTGCATCTGTCCCCTGTCCCAGCACCCATCACTGGTCCATGTTTTAGCTTCTTTCAGTGTCTACCTCCTTCCTCGGCCATGCTTTCCTTAAGGATGTGGACAGGTCTCTATTATTTACTACTGCAACACCAGAGACCAGTACAGTGGCATATTAGGTGCTTAATTAATAGATGCTTCTCTAATTATCTTTCCCTGTATTCAACAACTCTGCAAGGCATTGTCTCCGTTTTACAGAGTGGAAGTCTGAGGCTAAAGGAAATCAGAACTTCCCAAGATCAAGTGGTTATTAAATAGTAGAGTTGGAATTAGAAATGAGTTATTTCTGATCCTAAATTACACACTTCTCTACTATGATAAGCTGCCTTTCTAACCTGTAACGTGATCTATAGTAAATAGTATGTGTGGTTCCTCACATCCTCATCCCAAGAACCTGTGAATGTGACTTTATATGGGAAAGGAATTTTAGGAATGTGACTGATTATTTTAAGGATTTGGGAAAACGAAGCTTAGTCTAGATGATCTAGGTGTAGCCCAAGGATCATCACCAGTGTTCTTATCAGAGTGAAGCAGAGGGAGTTTTTACTCTAGAAGAGGAAAGGATATGTATGAGATTGCAGTGATGTGAGGAAAGGGTCACTCACCAAGGAATGCAGGCAGACTACAGAAACTAGAAAAGGCAAGGAAACAGATCTGACCTAGAACCTCCAGAAGGGACCAGGCCTGCTGATGCCTTGTCTTTAGCCCAGTGAAACTGATTTTGGACATCCAACCTCAGAGCTGTAAGAGGATAAACTATTTTAAGCCACCATGTTGTGGTTACTTGTTACAGCAACAGTAGGGAACCAATACAGTGTGTAACTAAGAGAAATGCAACATACACAACATATATTTGATACATATGTGAGCAGTATGTATTTTCGCTGAATCCAACCTCTTAAGTGGCCATCTGCTCACCTGTGTAAGACAGATTCAGCTGTAACTATTATCTGGATGGAAGGCCATAGAATTCACTGAAAAACCTGAATAGAAAAAATTACTTATAAGAATATTTTTTAAAGAGAGTTATTTTATGACTTTATTCTTATTGTTCTCTAATAATCAAATCCAAAAGGAAGCAGACAGAGTTGGGACATGACTTTCAAAGAAATGTGTAAATTCTTTAATAAGGATAACAGAATTTGTTTCAGTTGTCTCAGTAATTGCTTAAATGTAATGTGTTGCTTTAAAATTGCAGTTGGACCTACTGTATGGCACAGGGAATTATACTCAATATTTTGTAATAACCTATAAGGGAAAAGAATCTGAAAAAGAATATATATATATATATATATATATATATATATATATATATGATTGAATCACTGTGCTGTACACCTGAAACTAACACAACACTGTAAACCAATTATACTTCAATAAAAAATTAAAAATAAAAAATAAATAAACTAAAATTGCTGTTGGCCTTCATGCATAATTGGGCTTCATATTATGTATACAGAGGGTACTTAGTAAACTGCAGTCAGAGTTTCATCCTATATGTCATTTAACCATAGACATCTGACTGGCCTCATGACCTACAAGGATAGGGACATTTCACATAGTTAGAGCCAGACCAGGTATTATCTGTCATTTCCTCCTAGCAGTGAGCACTCAGCTTTAGTCAACCTCCTGTATTTCTTACGTTCACTTTCTCGTGTGTCTGGAAAGCTCAGCCATTCTTCAGAAACTCCTCACACAACTCTTCCTTTCCCAGTGCCCTCTTTCCATTGTCTTAATTCAGAGTCCTTTCTTCTCATTCAGATTTGTCTTTAAAATGTTGTATGTCCCTCCTACACTGTTGGTGAGAATGTAACTTTGTGCAGCCACTATGGAGAACAGTATGGAGGTTCCTCAAAAAGCTAAAAATAGAGCTGCCATATGATCCAGCAATCCCATTCCTGGGCATATACTCAGACAAAACTATAATTCGAAAAATACATGCCCCTGATATTCACAGCAGCACTATTTACAATAGCCAAGACATGGCAACAACCTAAATATTTATTGACAGATGAATGGATAAAGAAGATATGGTACATACATACAATGGAATATTACTCAGCCACAGAAAGAATGAAATAATGCCATTTGCAGTAACATGGATGGACCTCGAGATTTTTGTACTAAGTGAAGTAAGTCAGGAGAAAGACAAATACCATATGATATCATATGTGGAATCTAAAATATGACACAAATGAACTTACCTATGAAACAGAAACAGACTCACAGACATAGAGGACAGACTTGTGATTGCCAAGGGAGAGGGGGAATGAGGGAGAAGGATGGACTGGGAGTTTGGGATTAGCAGATGCAAACTATTACATATAGAACGGATCAACAAGAACCTACTGTATAACACAGGAAATTATATTCAATATATCCTGTGATAAACTATAATGGAAAAGAATATATATATATATATCCCCTTTGCTATACACCAGAAACTAACATAACATTGTAAATCAACCGTAATTCATTAAAAAAAAAGAATGCTCTGCCTGATGCCTCAGTAGCTCCCTGTTCCCTAGAGTAACTGTCAAAGTCCTTTCAGTTACCCACAAAGCCCTGTGTCACACATTCTGAGCCACACCCATGGTTTCCTGTGGGACCTGAAGTCTACAGGGCATGCTCCTGACTCAAGATGTGTGCATCCACTGTTTCTCATCCTGCATGCTCCTCCCACAGATGCCCACATGGCTCACTGTCTCACCTTCTCCAGGTCTTTCTGTAAATGTCACCTTCTCAGGAAGGCCTTACCTGGCAACCCAAGCTAAAATCACAACCTCCTTAAACTCCTCCCATCGGCCTCCCTTGCTTTCTTTATCTCCTGAGCACTTACCACCATCCATCCAGTATACTACAGTGCTACAGTGCATTTACTTACCTTGTGTGAGTCTGCCTTCTCGCCAGAGGCTAGACTCTCTGAAGGCGGGGGTTGTGTCTGTTGTGTCCACTGCTTGAACTAGGTCTGGCACAAAAGAGGAAAGTAAAAATTGGGTTAAATAAATAATTTTGCAACCAGTATCTCCGTACTCAGTCCAAGTACTGTATAGCATATTTTATCTTTCAAAAAAGTTCAACCATATCAGCAGTTCCACTTTTGAAATTCACTAGTGGCTCTCTGTTAGGAACAAGGTAAAATCCATGTATTTTACTTCGCTATACAAGTTACTCTGCAACCAGACCTCAAATTTATCTTCTCATCATCCCTCCCCATCACACACACCAGAATCCATACACGTCTGCTCCAGTTTGTCCCCTTTGCTCTGGTTGACCCAGATCCCCTGCCCAGAGATTCTGCCTAGCAAACTCCTCCCGCACCCTACAAATCAAAGTTTGAACACTAGCTCTTTGCAAAAATGTTCAAACTCTCCAGAAGATTAACTGCAGTTCTCTTTATAATTATCTCTGAAGAACACCCCCAGATTTCAAGGTAATGTCTGCTGTGCTTGCCTCTGTCAATCGGCAAAGCTCTACTGTAGAGATGAGATTAGACCTTACTCAGTCTGTCAGCCAAATGCTTGGCATATGTTTAATAAAGAATGATTGATTGAATTGAATGAAAGAAGTGAGGTAGGAATTGCCTTAGTCTGGAGGTTTAGAGCAGTTTCCCAGACCCCCACTTCCAAACTTTTTGATGTCCTGGCATATACAGAAACCTTATATGTACTGTCCCAGGAATAAGTGGAGACTATTCATGGAAGAGAAGACTTCCCGGGGATTTCAGTCACCTCAACATCCAGAACCCTAATGGAATTAACATCTCTGCCCTTCTGAAACTTGAGGCACAGCAGATGAGACATTCTGAATTGAGGGAACTGATTTTTGTTCCCTCTGTGCCCCATTTTTTTTTTTTAAGATTGGAAATCTTTCCATTGTTGGATTTCAAGTCTCCTAGTTAATAACAAAGTCAGGACTTTCCCCAGACTGCCCACTCAGCCTCAGGGTCTGTGACCCAATTCCCTTGAACAATTTTCCCTACCCCGGGAAATAGATAGATACACTCTAATATCTGTGTAAATGTACTTTTATACATTATGTGCATTCAAAGAATTTAAAAAACATTTGCAATTAGGGTATCCAGATTTAAATAAACAAAAAACACAAATAGTGCTGTTTATTGTTAGTCATTCAAAAGTAGAGATGTGTAGAAATATTGTGGAGATTGGGCATAAATCATTTTGCTTGGTAACACATGTGGTACATGTGTTTGTAAAGATTCAATCATAAAACTGTAAAGTGAGAAGAAAGAGATTTATGATTCTTAAAGAATGATCTGGGAGTAAATAAAAGTGTAAAAACACAAAAAGCTAAATAATTCCTCAAATCCTAAGAGATCTGGTCTAGATCTATTACAAACATGTTTTTGGTAATTAAAAGTAACCACATTTTCAGACAAAATGCAACCTAATTTTTGGGTGAATCCTGTATGTGTGTTGGTTGCATTTAACCCTGGATTTCATTTTCATTTAATTTAATGCCAAGCAAAGGACATTGTTTATTTTGTGTTATTCCCTCCCATCCAGATGAGATCTATGACATTTACCAAAATGTTGAATACTTAGACTGAAGGCTATTATGTAGTTCACTACTATATTTATAAACAACGTTGAGTTTCTAAAATTCTAAAAATATCGCTCACTTCTCCTAATTTCCAAATGCCTTATAAGTCTAACTATGTTCGTGAAAAAGAAACCCCAAAGCCCTCTAACTACATATACACGTGGTACTTTATTCTGTAGTATCTAACAAGGTCTTATATTTTCTCTAGCACCTTGATCTTAATATTATAAAGGGCCCACCTTTTCTCCTAGAGCAAGGATATTATATTTTTAATAGTATTACTTAAATTTCAGTCAAAACATTACTGGAAGATCTAACATATTAAAAAAATTGTTTGCAAAGCAGAATTGCTCTGGTAGATGTAGATTTGCGGGCCTGGGGCTGGTCCTGCAGAGGGCGCCCTTCACCTATCCTGAGGCACATCTACTGACCCTAAAGACTCCATGAAGCACGGATTGAAAACCAAAGCGGTAGACGCTTGTTCACAATGGGAAGCCTACAACATGCAAAGGGAGTGGGGACTTATACATCTTTCACAAAATTGCCAGACCTGGAGTGACAGAGTTGGTCCTAAGAGTCAAAATGTGGAAAAGACCAAACAGGAGGCCTCACCCTTGGGCAGAAGCCTGCATATGGTCCAATGCAAGGAAAGAGCTGAAGGAGACTGAGACACTTCCGCGAGTACACAGAAATGGTGTGAAGATGACCAAGCGGGGTAAAACATAAAATGCAAATGGTCACTGTGAAGGAGACACAGGTGGGCACAAAACTGCCGCTGAGCTGACAAGAGCATCACTGGGCAAGGAGACAAGAGCATCACTGGGTGAGCAGGAAGGTTACCTGAGCTGATGGAGGGGTGGGGCATTGTATGAGGAGAGAGGACAGGTCAACACATACACAGTTTGCTGTTTTATTTATTTCCTCTAGCTTTTACAGCTCAGACATTGTCTTGCTTTCACTGGCTGTTTCATTGACCTGTGGAAGTACATCTTGAAAATTCTTTAAGTTTTAAAGTAAAATATCACTCTGTAGTTAAAGTTAAAATGAAAAATCTTAATGGATGTGTCACATTTGAGACGGACATACTTTATCTCAGTAAGCTCAGCTAGACTAATTTATTCTCAGTGTTGGGCAGACTTCTGTTTCTTCAGTCACACGTCAGAACAAGGAGTTGGCTCACTCCAGGGTACGTGCTCATCCTTTTCCTCACTGTCTTAATTGTTACTTCTATTTCTAGTTCTTTTATTTGAAGTAGAAATCTTGAGTTGAACTCTCATAAACTGCATGCTAAAATATGTAAACTTGTACTCTAAAACTATAAATGAGTTGGTTTCTCAAAATTGAAAAATATCTAAGCTAAGGATGACCCATCATTGGGGTCAACCATCTCTCTACCTGTTGGTAACCATGATGATAGAATCATTTAACTGAATTCATCTGTGTAAGTTTAGGACATCATTAAGGTTTCAAAGTGGAACCATGGTCCTTGAAGTGAGCAGATTGTGAAAAATGTTGAAAGCCTTAGAGTAGTTGTTTCACTCAAGGGTGGCATCCAAGGAAAAAGAAATGCAGTTACCAAGGGTAAGAGCCAGGTCAGAAGGGAGTGATCTGGGATCCTGAGAGCCTGGAGGCATGTATTCATGAGGAGTGAGGTACGTGTGAAAGGGTCTAATTCAGGCCATGAAAGGGCAGGGGATGGAGGTAGACCAAAGATTGACACAAAACAGGTTGAGTTCAAAAGGTTGAGGCTATTTGGGGCCCAGAGTTTGCTGTTGATGGTCTAACGTGTGACTGACTTGTTGTAAAGGATGCACAGCAGACCATAACTCAGGTAAGTCAGACCCAGTGTTCATGGCCTGGGTGTCCTGGTGGGAATGCGTTGCTGACCCAGAGTATGACTTGGGCACAAGAGCAAGCCTGAAAGTATCTCTACCCAGCACTGATGGGTCAAGGCAGAGGGTTGAAAGTAATTTCTTGTCTGATACAAGGACTGAGTGTCAATGTTAGGTTCACAGCACTGCTGCAGAATGGAGTCCACAGAATGAGAGTCGAATTGCTGGTGCACAGTTCATCTTAAGAAGACTCTGACTACACACACGTTGATATTCTCAGGAGAAAGTAGCTTTGGAAGACAATGTAAGTCCCTAGAAGTGTGTGTGTGTGTGTGTGTGTGTGTGTGTGTGTGTGTGTGTGTGTGTGTTACAAAGTAGGTGGAAAATTTGAAGCTACACAAACTTGATGTCTATGGACCAATTAGGGAACTTTCAGGAAAATGTGACTGGGAAGAAGTAACACAAGTGCCAGACAGGGTATATTAGTAAGTTCCTAGAACTCAAATTTTCTTGCATTACTACAGTTAAAAGGAAAAAATAAGGGGAACAAATGGCAATTTACACATATTTATTTTTCAGTTAAAAACATTAAAAAGAAAAAAGGTATTTTAAACCAGACAAATAGAAAACCACATAGTGTCAGCATAAAGGACAGAATATTTAGACATTTACATTATCCATATTTAGCTTCAAAGGCTTAAAAATATCTTCACTGGCATATAGCTGTAAGTATATATATATTTGTATTTATCTATTAAACATAATAGACAAATATAAATATATTTTATATTTATTTATCTATTAAATATAAAGACATTTAATTTTAATTTTGTGAGACTATTTTCAAGTCCTACTTTTTGTGAATTTGAATGATTTGGTCGTAGCTTAACGACATTTGTCAAATCTTATGGAATATTCATCTCTGGGATGTAGGTGTCTCCTGGAACCCAGGTGCAGGAATGCAGCCAAATTCATGAAACAAGCACCAGAGATCACAAATCTCCAGGATCTCCCTCCATCTCCGACACTTCCACCTGTGAATGTTCCACACCCCTCTCTTTCTGCAAACCAGCCTTTTCCACTGCTCCCCCAAGGCAGAAGAGGGTGGTACCCTACGTCTATGATGTGTCCTGTCTCCTCCATGTGATGGAGAAGCTCAGGCTTAGACAGGACCCCCTTGGTATGGATTCCAGGCCCCCAGGGAAGGGGCTCTGATCAGCTTAATTCAAATGAGGCTTCACACCTGGCTCCGAGAGATCATGGTAGAACTATGTGCCCTGGGAACAACTCAATTGTCCTATAATAATTTGTTGGTGACATGGGGGAGGTGGGTAAGTAAGAAAGTGTCTAGAGAAGGAAAACCATGAGTTGGACCTACACTGACAAAGGTATGTACTCCAAGGGGATAGGGAGGATTTTTGAGCAGTATCACAGAGACTGGTCTTATCCACTGCCCTTCCTACCTAAATAGAGACCTGTCCATAATTCTGAGAAGAAGAGGGTTAAGTATAATAAAGTAATTTTTATGCAAAGTATAAAATGTATACATGCAGGGCGAACACACAGCAGCATTCTTGGAATGTGACTGTGACCAGGGCAGACCAAAGGAATGTGGTTGTGTGTGTGTGTGTGAGTGTGAGGCATCAGCAAGTATGCTGATCCTTGGCTGAGTGACTACATTGTAGCAGCTGTACAGTCCTTCAGTACCATGCCCTTCAGTAGGAAGTAGCTTCATGGGTGACATCAATAAACCAGTGAATGTGACTGTTTAACAGGAAGGAAAGAAAAGTGTCAGATGCCATATGACAACTGAGGGGACATGCTCAGGAAAACATGAAACTAACTCTTAGGTTCTTTAAAATGACCTGGGAGTCGAGTTGGGATGTGGAGGTCCTGGCTGTTTTTCAGTAGCAGCATCCAGTGAGGTGCAGATCCCTGGCACAGGTAACTTCAGATGAAGCTCAAAACCATCTTTCTCGTCTCTCTCTGTTCAGCATGGAGTTGAGGGACTGGCCACCATGGCACATCCTAGTCCTCTGGTCCTTCTTAATAAGTGTTGACTTAAAAAAATGGCACAACGTGAGAGTTGCGAGTTAAGTTTTATTTGGGGCAAAATGAGGACTGCAGCCCGGGAGACAGCATCCCAGATAGCTCTGAGAAACTGCTCCAAAGAGGCAGGGGGGAAGGTCAGTATATATGTGATTTTGTTGAAGGGGGAGAACATGCAATTAAGCATGTATATATATATATATATATATATATATATATATATATATATATATATATATATATATTTTTTTTTTTTTTTTTTTTTTTTGCAATCTGCAGGCCTCTCGCTGTTGCGGCCTCTCCCGTTGCAGAGCACAGGCTCCGGACGCGCAGGCTGAGCGGCCATGGCTCACGGGCGCAGCCGCTCCGCGACATGTGGGATCTTCCCGGACCGGGGCACGAACCCGCGTCCCCTGCATCGTCAGGCGGACTCTCAACCACTGCGCCACCAGGGGAAGCCCCAAGCACATATTTTTTACGGAATTTTTCTGCTAGTCTCGTGCAGGTTACTGCTAGTCACGAGGAGCAGTTGTCACCACGAAGGATTTTAGTGTTTTTCTAATTATGAGGAGATTCAAGAATTGGGCTCATAAAATTGCCTCCTGAAAATATCTATCTGAAGAAGTGTTCTGCCAGTTTTTCCCAGAGCACAGAGTGCCTCATTTCTGCTCTCCACCTGAACTCCTTTCAGGGGTGCTGAAAGTCAGCAGCTGCAGCAGCACTTGATTTAATCCTTGTAGAGGTAGATGGCAAGTGCCAGTGGAAAATGCCAATTTGCAGTTGACATAAGCAGCCATCCTTGGAGTCCTTAGCCTTTTGAATCTACTAATCTGCTACGGTTATTTGCTTCCTTCCAAAGCTGAAAAGAGGTAATTGTTTTTTTTCCTTCTCAGGGACAACAATGACACACTTTCCAGTATGAACCCAGGAGGCCACATGGTAGGTTTGGAGTTTGGGCACAGGATTGTAATCTTGACTTGCAGTAAGCACCTGAGGTTCTGAGCCTCCTCTCACATACCTTGATTACACAATACCGAGCCAGAAGGTTCTAGTCCAGACCCATTTAAGAGAAATAAGTTATTCTTCTAATCTTTGAATTCTCCAACTGCAGAGCAAGAGTGCTTTCCTTTTCTATATCCTCTCCAGGAAATACTTTTCAAAATCAAAGGAGACATCAGAAATGTGAAAGGAATTGTGCTGTTGTACTTAGTAACTAACCAGTTGAGTGTGTTCAGAGAATCAGATTTCCCAAAGCCTCTGCAAACGTTAAATCACTTGCCAGGTTTTCATAGAGACAAGGATCCTAAACCAAAGCCCACTATTTTTAAACAAGACTGATGAAGCTAAGATAAATAAGGAAGAGGGAGAGGAGAGAGGCCAAGATGAGAATTCAGGGCGCACCCTGCTCTCTATGGCTTCGCTTCTGCTGATGAAACAGAAAGTGTTGGGGATCTATAGGATGGAAAGGAGGGGTTATCAGGTCCCCATTTGATTTAAGGAAAAGGAAAATCACCTAGACTAAGAGGTTAGCAGATTAATAGCTTAAATAGATAGAAGGTAGAATTTTTGAAAGATAACCTTCAATCAGAAAAATACGAAACTAATAGGTTGAAGCATTTTACCCTAAGAAGTAAAGTTGCTAAAAATTCTCTTGGGTATTGAAAAGACTAGAGTCTTCAGTGAGGAATACATGCTTAGTTTGTACCTTGGTAAGACCAAGAGCAAAATGAATGAGGAAACTGTGCTCTTTACTTGTGCTCTTGTTCTTTATTTAATGACTCCTGAGAAACAGTAAGTGACTGAATATATACACAGCTAATTTCAAAGTTGTATTTTGGATAAAGTGCTTATCTAATTAATAATATGTAGGCCCCTTTATCCTTCAACTTTATAGAGACCCAAAGTGGTCTTCTACCACTGATCATGATTTAGTAGCAACTGAGAGTAAATACTCTTACCTTTCAGCATACCTATCTGGACAGAGACACCCAATTTTAAAATATTTTAGAAATGTGAAGTAAAGTACCAACATAAGCAATAAGGATTTTGGTAATTAAGAAAGAAATGGATTTATAGAAATATAATGGTTAACTCTACAATGAGCTATAAAAATAATGATAATATTAATTTTCAATGACATTTTAGGGACATGAACTTGGTACCAACATATGTCATCATATTCAATCCCTTCTAAAAGCCTATGAGGTCTTCTGCCCATTTTTTGATTGGGTTGTTTGTTTTTTTAATATTAAGTTGCATGAGCTCTTTGTATACTTTGGAAAGTAATCCCTTGTCAGAAAGACAAATATATGATAGCACTTATATGTGGAATCTAATAAAAAATGATACAAATGAACTTATTTACAAAACAGAAACAGACTCACAGATCTAGAATTCAAACTTATGGTTCCAAAGGGGAAACGTGGGAGGAGGGATAAACTAGGAGATTGGAATTAACATATACACATTACTGTATATAAAACAGATAATCGACAAGGACCTACTGTATAGCACAGGGAACTCTACTCAATATTCTATAATGACCTATATGAGAAAAGAATCTGAAAAAGAATGGATATATACATGTATAAAAATAACTGATTCACTTTGCTGTACACCTGAAACTAACATAACACTGTAAATCACCTATACTCCAATAAATTAAAAAAAATAAATAAATAAACCTATAAGGTAGATAGTTAATTGTTTCTTTGCCCCCCTACAAAAAAAAAAAAAATGAGATGTTAAGAATTTAGCCCAAGGAAACATTACTAGAAAATCATGGTGGAGTTGCATCTCACGCTTGGGTCAATCTGACCCCACACTGCCCATGGTTGCACTCACCTCTTAGCATGGGCCAAACACACAGGAATTCTTGCACATCATGCCCAGGCATGGACCCAGTTCTATTTAGGTCTCACTTTGAATCTACTGACTTTCCACTGCCAGTCCACATGTTTGCCATCAACAGTTGCTATCTGTGACTTTCTTGTGACCCTGGAAATCCCCTTGCTGAGGCTAAGTGACCGACAGCAAAGTGGAAAGTTTGGTGAGAGGATGGCTGCAATTTCTTTCAATTTGTTTTGTTTGTCATTCTGGTCCTTTGTACATGCCACACTACACTAAACTTCATAGAAAATAGGGAGATGCACTCATTTGCATAACTTTAGCATGCATCAGTGTATTTCAGAGTAGTAAACTGAAGCGTGACTTGTGATAAATAGGAATGAAAGAAAACACCATATGTGAAATTTCTTTGCAAATTGTGAATGCAGACCAAGTAGATTTGAAAGCCCCATCTTGAACCTTGCCAGCAATGAGTTAGCAATAGAAGTTAGCATTTTTGAAAACCATCAGGGAGGAAATATTTGGCTGGTATAAAGCACAGCTCCCATGAGTCAAAGGTTATATTATTATATTCATTTAATCATGTATTCATTTTTCAGATATATTTGGGCAGATATTGGGCTTGTATTTAAGATCGAACAATACATAAAACAAATATTTGACTTGAAAATATCACAGCAGAGTAAAAGTGACAGACACATATACAAACAATAACAATGCTGCTGCAGAAGCATTATTACGGAGGTAAGTCTAAGTAGCAGGGCATCTAACAAGGAGTGGCAATGTTGAAGGAGACGGATTCTCCCCTCCTCACTAATTACTCTGCTATCACCCCTCTGTGGAAATCAAACCATTACATAAAGACTCTAAAGTTATTTTTTTTAATTCTGAGCCTTATTGCAAATATTAATGTGCTGCCTTGCCTTCCTGCTGAGTTGAATAAGAATGATGGCAAATGATAAGAAAATCACTGATATTCCCTAGCTGGTAAGTGTTTTCCTGTATGTTTAGTTTTTTAGCCCATATGCTACATTTATCTGCACCTTCTTCGCCTTAACTGTTTGGATGATTTACTTCTATTAGGGAATCTAGGGGGAAAGTGAGCCATAAACTGAGCATTTCTTAAACTACGGCCCAAAGCTGAGACTCTGTGGGGATGCTGTGTCTATATTCATAATGGATTTCAGAGGGGATTACAGAACTGAGAAGCTTAGGAGACATACACTTACCATAAGCCTACAGCTGGCTGCACATTTAGGGAAGGAGGAGATGGAACCAGTGAGCTTCAGGGCGGGAGCCTCACTGGAGGTGTAGGGCATATTGAGCCCGGGCTTATAACCACATCTACCTGCCTTAAAATCCTGGTGCTGGGCTCCCTGGTGGCGCAGTGGTTGAGAGTCCGCCTGCTGATGCAGGGACACGGGTTCGTGCCCCGGTCCGGGAAGATCCCACATGCCGTGGAGCGGCTGGGCCCGTGAGCCATGGCCACTGAGCTTGCGCGTCCGGAGCCTGTGCTCCACCACTGGAGAGGCCACAACAGTGAGAGGCCCGTGTACTGCAAAAAAAAAAAAAATCCTGGTGTTTCCAGTTGAATAATAATAACACTAACAGTAATAATAATAGCTGTAACAGTAATTATAATAACAGTAATAATAACATGATGACAACAATAGTAATAACAATAAATAATAGTAACAACAGTAATGACAATAACAGTAATAATAATAACCAAGGCATACACATGAATAAATTCAGGTAAAGCCCTTAGAACAGTGCCTGG
This sequence comes from Orcinus orca, assembly GCF_937001465.1. Lineage (NCBI taxonomy): Eukaryota > Metazoa > Chordata > Mammalia > Artiodactyla > Delphinidae > Orcinus > Orcinus orca. The sequence continues at coordinate 12,719,850 of NC_064565.1, read as the reverse complement.
CACACTGTTGTATAAAAATTTGCTATTATTATTATTACCACTACCACCATTATCATTATTAATAATACAGAATGAAGAAAAAAAGTAAATATATATTTATATTTTTATAGGTATATGTGTGTGTGTTTAAGCCAAGTCCTCCTACTACCTCTTTTTTCTGAAACTGTTCCCTCCTTTATTCTTGTATAGGTGCATCCTTCTCTTAGCTGTTGGGACATATATCTTCATTTTAAAACATACTTGCTGACAATGGTGGCTAGAGAAGAAAAAAATGGAAGGGTAGTAATTCTCTCATGGCATGAGATGAGATTGAGTCAGGACCTTTCATTATGATCACTAGAGATGGGAAGGAAAGAGACTCAGCATTGAGAGTGTTCAAGTACAGATTCTCCCTCCAATCAATCCCTCATCCATGGGAAGCTCTCCTTCCAACTGTCCCGTAGTTGTCTTTTGACCAAGTTGGGAGAAATAGGACATTTTCAGCATTTCTTTTGGGCCATGATATGAGTTGACACACTACCAAATTATATACCTTAGTATCAAGCGCAGTTTCTGCAGGCAGGAGATGCTTAGAAACTTGTTGTGGCTGAATGATGACTCCATGTCTCCATAACCAAAGTGTTTCTCCATCTTTGAAGCTTGGTAAAGAAGAGTCATAGAGAGCAAGCCTAGAGTTCTCATCCAGGGCTATCATGTCAAGAGGAAGCCCTGACTCAAGAACATGGCTGGTTTGGACCACAAAGCAGGTATCAGGCTGGATATTACTGTAGAGCTGAATGTGGCAGGAGTTCACCATCTGACGTCATCAGATTCCTCTCATCCTTAGCCTGCCTGCTCTATTCAGAGTCCATGCCTTTAAAACAGCTTCCTGGGATTTCCCTGGTGGTCCAGTGGTTAACAATTCACCTTCCAATACAGGGGGACATGGGTTTGATCCCTGGTTGGGGAACTAAGATCCCACATGCCACAGGGCAACCAAGCCCCTGCACTACAACTAGAGAAGCCTGCATGCCTCAATGAAGAAGAACCTGCGTTCCACAGTGAAGACCCAGTGCAGCCAAAAAAACCCCAACTTTCTAACAATTTGACCACTTGTGTAACTCACCTGTAGGGTTGGGTAACAGAGTCCAAACTCCTACATTTTCTGAGATATAATGCTATATTGGTAATGCATGCATCCATATTCAGTTTCATGTATCTCATTATTGTGACCTGAGTTAGTTCTTATGAGTGAGGTTCGTGTGAATCAGCCTCCTTATGTCTAGTTTCCTCTGGGACACTGAAAAGATAAATAAAACAAAAAATTAAAAAATGAAGTGACCAAATTTGTGAAGCTGACAGCCAGACTCTCAATCTTAGGGATTATCCTGCAATGTCTTTGTCTTACTCTGGTCTTATCTTCAAAACACAGACTAGTCAGGTGTTAAGTCCTCAGGTGTATGGGGGCAGGGAGAATTAGAGTAGGAAATGGTGCATGTCTGCTTCCTTGAATGAGTGAGAGTTCTCTGCTTGTTGGTTGACACTAGTTCACTGGCTAATACTAGATAGCAAGCAGCCAAACTGGCCACCTCATAGGGAGCAGGTAAAGTTCATTGGAGGGTATAGCTGAGACCCATTCCACTGTACCACCGGTCTCTATGGCACACAGTCTAGTCCTGGGCTCACCTCCTCTACCACTTTCTAAGCCTCCACCCACTGTGGGGTTCTATCATGGACCCTTTTTTCTCCAGGTCTTCTTAAGCTGGAAACTAACTTCCCTTTTTGGGCTACATGTTCAGCAAGCTTCTGCAGTGCCCACACAACTCCTGGAGAGCTCAGCTGGCAAAGGGAAGGGCTACATCCTACTCTCCTTCCTAGCCTTGGCATCTCTCCGCAATTCTATATGCTTTGCCCAGATAGCACAGATGAGCAGGTCTATTGCTCCAGAGATGTCCATCCAAAAACTTGATGGGTAATTCTTGTGGTCTTTTATTCTTTGGTTTGGAGATGGAGAGATGCACTTTCTGAGCCAAGAATGCATTGGTGCTTCTGTTTTCCTGTTCCACAGGAGCTGTCTCTAAATGTGTGTATCTTAATAAACTTAGAATGTGGAATCCTCTGAGATTTTTATCCTCAGATTTAGTTCTTGGCTACAGTTCTGAGACAAGAAAAATCTCTCTTGAGTCCTGTTACTTTTATAGTATATACTTTTAACCCTCTCTTGGAGCCTTAACCCCTTTGCCATTTCTGACACTAACTTTCAGGAGGTGTGTGACCCAGATAGGCCCAGGACACAAATGATATACTTAGTGTAAGGATATGGGCTATACTGAAAAATATTTATGAAGCACTGGAATTTATTTTTGTTATTGGCTAAAAGAGATCAATATAGCCTTTTACTCATCCATTTGTTCCACATAATATTTTTTTAATTTTTATTTTATATTGGAGTATAGTTGATTTACAATATTGTGTTAGTTTCAGGTGTACAGCAAAGTGATTCAGATATATATATATATATATACCACATATATCTATTCTTTTTCAGATTCTTTTCCCATATAATTTATTACAGAGTATTGAGTATATTTCCCTGTGACATACAGTTGGTTCTTGATGATTATTTATTTTATATACGGTAGTATGTATATGTTAAGTCCAACCTTCTAATTTATCCCTCCCCTCCACATAAATTTACTGAAGGTCTGCCATTCACCAGACACCAGTGCTGAAAAGATGCAAGAAGTTACTACCATCATTTGGGAGAAAGATAATTTGAGTATCAAGAGACCACAGGGGAGAAGGTGATCTACTAACCCTGGAGGGTAGGAACAGGAAGAAAACTTCTTTCCCAGAAGCTGCAAACATCACGTTTAATCTTCAAAGAAAGGGAAGAGAGGAGTTTAAAGACAAAAGCTTGGGTGACACCAACTTTTCAGAGATTTGAAAAAGAATTGAAACTCAGTTCAGAGAAAGAAAAGAATAGGAATGGTGACTATCCAGATAAGACAGCATGGTGCTACAAGAGTCAGTAAGGAGAAAGCTTCAAGAACCAGAAGGAAGGTTAATAGCATCAAGTGCTCTAGAAAAGCCAAGGAGGACGAGAAATGAGCCAGAGGGTGGTGGGTGGGTGGGGGCATTTAGGAAGCTACAGGTAGCCTTTGAGGGAGCAATTTAGTAGAAAAAGAAGAAGGATGAAGCTAAATTGCAGTGGGATAAAAATTAGTGAGTGGCCAGAGAGGAAACAAAACACTTTTTTTGTGTGTTTTGTTTGCTTTGTGTGTTTTGTTTGTTTCTTTACACATTCTTTTTTCTTATATTCTTTTCCATTATGTTTTATTATAGGATATTGAATATAGTTCTCTGTGCTATTCAGTATGGCAGCTGTTATATATAGAAACAAAACATTTTTTTTTTTAAGTTTCTTTAAGGAGTTTGGCAGGACAAGGAGGAAAATGGTGACACTGGTGAGAACCATTTTTTTACATTAAATAATGAAGAGACTGAATGTGTTGGAAAGCAGAGGTGGAGGGGCAACTGAAGATGAAGAGATAAAGCTGGAATTGAAGGAATGAGATCCTAGAAGGAACAGGAAGGTGTGAGATTCAATGGAAGACAGTCATGCTAAGAAGCAGTAGAAGGGATAAATTGGGAGACTGGGATTGACACATTCACACTAACGTATATAAAATAGATAATCAACAAGGACCTACTCTATAGCACAGGGAACTCTACTCAATATTCTGTAATGGCCTATATGGGAAAAGAATCTTAAAAAAAAGTGGATATATGTATATGCATAACTGATTCACTTTTCTGTAACCTGAAACTACCACAACATTGTAAATCACCTGTACTCCAATAAAAATTTAAAAAAAAAAAACGGAGCAGTGATTCATACTACCAAGAGGAAACAAAACCATCTGCTTTATTCTTTGCATCAAAAATTAGAACTGACATAATTCCTCATCTTCTCAAAACACACTCTCAGTGTTATCCTGTTACTTAAGGTATTGACTTCCAGGAGGGAAATTCTCCCTTATTTTTATTCCTTTAAAATAGTTCTCAGTTAAAATGTGAGTGATTAATAAGGGTCAATAAGCCCCTAGAAGCAATGAGTCTAAAGTCAGAGATAAAGAGAGGCAATAACACATTAGTTCACGTCCAAGTTTGCCACAACACTGCTGTTTCCTCTGGCTCAGAAGTTTACAGTTTCAGGATATGTAGAGAGAGGTAAGTGTTCACCCAAACACCAAGGGAAAGGTGGGGATAATTACATGACAACATTTTCTCTTTTCAGAAAGCTATAATTGAGCTTTCAGAAGGTTTCACTTCATAGAGTTTAGTACAAAGAAACATGAGTGAAAAATAGGTCCAAGGTGGCCTCTCCCATAGAAAAGTCTGTGGGTGGGGGGAAAAGAAAACAGGAATAGAGTGTGTCTACCGGTAATGACAAATCAGAAATATTTTTGCACTGGCCCCTCAACTCCATGATGTATTCTGCTGTTTTGAGGGCAAGAAGCATGAGATAAGACAAATGTGTAATTACTTCTTGACCCACTCTTCCTAGTTTTCCATTTTCACGAGATGCCACAATTCATTATTTGCATTGATATATACAGATGGATGGGGACGCTTCGTTGATATTCATTTATTCAGCAGTCTGTTATCTATATTTAATGGAATACCAGACTGTGGCATAATAAACTATTTAGAAAGATAGCTGCTGTGTACACAGGGGTTATTGCTTGCATAACCTGTACTTATTTTTCATTACAAAACTAAAAGAGCAAAGCATAATTCATAGAAGCAAATGAAGTTAACATTTAATGGCTTGAGAAATGATACTATGAGCTTGTATTTTATCAGGCACTGGATGGCTGTAAAATAAAGGAAAGGAGTCCCCCCAAAATTGCTAAATAAAAAGCCCTTTTTTAGGGCTTCCCTGGTGGCGCAGCGATTGAGAGTCCGCCTGCCGATGCAGGGGACACGGATTCGTGCCCCGGTCCGGGAAGATCCCACATGCCACATGCCGCGGAGCGGCTGGGCCCGTGAGCCATGGCCGCTGAGCCTGCGCGTCCCGAGCCTGTGCTCCGCGACGGGAGAGACCACAACAGTGAGAGGCCTACGTACCGCAAAAAAAAAAAAAAAAAAAAAAAAAAAGCCGTTTCTTAGTGCACTGTGAAATATGGAGACCAAAGCAAATGATGAGATTCTACTTCATCAGGTACTAACTAGTCCCGTAATTGGCCTGACTTGAGGCTATGGGAGCTGTTTGCCTCTCAGAGGCAGCCTCTACATGAGATCATGTCATGCGCTCAAAGTCTGGAAGGGTCTTCCTGCTGGCTGAGAGCTTAGGACACTTCATCCTGAACACACCTGCTGAATACCCACCAGTGCCACGAAAGCCTAGGGGATCAGGTGTGGAGACTAATGTCACCAGGAGTCTGTGATGAGCAGAATGTAAGTCCCCACTTGTCCCTGAAGCATCAGCTTCATGAAAGGCCAGCGTCATGGCTCACAAATGCTGCCCTGCAGTGGAGTGCAAGTCTGGCATAATCTTTTATGAGTTTGTAGCAAAATTAAAATCATAAGGACAACGGTACGAGTTTTTCAGATAGTTAAATTTATTCAATTTAAAGAACTTTAACTTTTCTGAAATTATGTTTTTCCAAGTTTGTTCTAACTAATTGTTTCTATCATGAAATAATAATGGTAATAGATGGTAGGGGTGATTGCCTTTTTCATGTGACCAAGTAAACAAAATGTCTGTTCTCAGGAAATCCAAAATTCTTGGAATCATGGATTTAGATTTCTCATTCTCAAAAGGTGATTAATTTCTGTATGCAGAAACCATCTTGGTATTCATAGAAATGACTACAAATTATACTTTCTTTAACCTATGTCCAACTTCACTTATGAGGTGCCATTATTTTGTCTTCTCTTACCAATATTTCTCCATTTATAAAAGTATGGCTGATAGGAGAATATTTACATATATTATGCATTTTATGACCCCTCATCTTCTCCACACACCAGCAATTTCCTTTGACATAGTATATCAATAAATTGTACGATTACACCATCTATTATAGCTTTTGGGGGTTAGAAACAATAGCAGCAATAAGGCATTGGTTTTATTTCCATGATAGCATTTCTTTCTTTTCTTGTGGTCCAGGAAGTAGAAGCACATGTTTGATTGTGCCATGAGTTAACAACATGCTAGGGATGTGCCCTTATCAGACATCTGCAACAATGGGAATATCCACAGCTATAGCTGAAGGCCTATATAATGCTTAAAGTCACCAATCATGCTTAAAAACAGGATTTCAGATACCTTTACTTATTTTCAACCCATCTTTAGGTCTTTTTGTTTGTTCTTATATATAATTCCAACAGCTCATGCCACTGTTTGAGTATAGGGATAAATACTATATATTAGTTTTGAAGGGAAAGGGAAAGATGCTACAAGTCGTACCATGTCTTTTACAAAGAAGACCACAGTAAAACCCAATATAAAGATGGCTGAATGCAAAAACACAGACAACAGAGTCTGGTTTATAGAACAAAGCCTGCACATTAAACACAAGGATCACAGAGGAGGAATTAGTAGATGGCCAAACTGTGTTGAAGTGCCTTGGTCTCAGCTGTGCTGTCTAAAATGCAAGTCTTATTTTTATCCCCATTATGATTGGCTGATCATACACAACTTTCATATACTGTGTCAAGGTCTTGTAGGGATATAGTGATTTGTGTGGGACAAGAGTAGGATTAAGAAGCATCTAGTAAGATCTCCAAATAAGGAGTCTAGAATGTGAGATGTCTTTTTGTATGTACTCTGAACATTGAGCAGCCCAAGTCATACCCCTCTGAACATGCCAGGTCACCCTGTAAATAACATCAAGGAGATTTTGTCTCGAATGGAGTAATAATGATTATCATTATCATCATCATCAACATCATCACCATCACCACCACCAGTGTCATCATGGTTAGAATTAATTTGTTGAGTTTGCATTATGTAACAGGGACCTTGTTATGTGCCTTACAACTGTTATTTCATTTAATCTTCACAAAACCTTATAAGCTATTTGCTATTATTTTTTCCACATTTTACAGAGAGAGAAACCAAGACAAAGAAAGTTTGCATGATGTGCCCAAGGACACAGGGAGAGTAATAGAGCTGGGATTAGAATCCAGATTTGTTTGACCCTAAAGTCTATCCTATTGTTTTGTATCTTATTTCCTTGGCCATTGAAGTTTCCTTCAATTTGGGGAAAGAGCCCTGGTGTAAATGGCCATGGTCAAACTTAATTATCTTTTTCTTCTGTTGGAATACATAACAATAGGTGAGTATACGTCACATAAATAACCCTAAATATGCTTACTCTACTCCCGTTCCCCTTCTCAAAGGGCCAGTATTCTCAGAGGAGTACCCTGCTTTGGTTCTCCTCCTATATTCCTTAACTCTTCCATGAGAAGAGGCTTTAATTAGATTCAGTTCCTTGTAGTTTCTGCAGGACAAGCGTCTTTTGATAGACTGCAGTATCAATAATACTTTAAGGAAAGCAGTAAGTATTTGTTGTTTACCTTATAAATTCTGGGGCTGAAAGGAACCTTAGATCCATTTTATTGTAGCAAATAGAATCTCAGAGAGGCTAAATAACTTGCCATGGTTTGTAAACTGGATGGTAGGAGAATACAGACTTGGTGCCAGTCTCTCCAATATGTACCATCTTCTGCTTATGGTAATATTACCGGCAAAGGGTAAGATATTGTTCACTAGAAATCTTCAATATGGGCTATCTGTAGAAAGAAGGTAACTTCTTTTCGTTATATTTGGCACCACAAGTAAACTAAGTCCTTGCCACGGCATGCATGAGGAGGGCAAAAAACAGAACAACCCCCTTTCCAAAATAAACACAAAACTTAAACAAACACGCAAAAAAAACCTTCCTGGATGTCAGACTTGTCCATACAAGATTCCTGGACTTTGCCCCTTTACGTTGGTTTTCAGGGTTAATGTTTCCTCTCATTTCTGATTTGCACTAGAATTTGTATAGTCTCTCTACACAGCAAGCTCAAATCTTTATAGCTCTGACCCCCTTTCTGTAACCCTGTTGGTTTCAATAGGTTCAATGAGGTTTCACTTGAGCAATTTCTGTTTCTAAAAATGGAGAGAAGTAGAATGGATAACACGTTCTCCATCCACTCTGTTAGCGAATTAGTGATCAAATGTCACCCACAAACAGGATGGTTAATGATTTTCTTTGTGCTGAAACAGAAGTTGATCACTGGAAAATGGAAACAATGTTCTTTTTACTCCCTGCTCTGGATTTGATAGGGGGTTGACTGAGGACTCTATTTAAAATTCAGCAACACAATTATCACAAACTCTGGGCAAAGCAAATCTTCAAGCCTAGACAATGAGAAATTCAGAAAGTAATGACTAAATCAATAGTATCTATAACCTGGGATGGAGGGAATGTCTTATCTGCAGTATTGATAGTTATCTGTAATACACAGAGACTTACTTAATGTTCAAATATAGATGAGAACACAGGCACTCATCAACTGGATTGGTTTAGAAATATAACAGAATGAAGGACAGAGGAAACATACTTAATTCTTTACTTGGATGAAGGCAATTCACAGAACTTTCAATCCTATAATTAGAGACAAGACTGGGAAAATTAGTATAAATAGGAGATGGGTAACAGTAGCCAAGCCCTCCTGGGTTGAACTACTGAAAGTGCATTCTTTTTGTCAGAAATCAGCATAAGAACCTGGCAGGGGTGACTAGGGTTGCAGGTGGGGACATCTGTCTCTAAGTGTGAGCAGCTGAGAGGGTGCAGGCAGGAAGAGGAAAGAGATACAGCTGGCAAACAGGCTGGATGCTTATAAATTCATCTCTTGGGAGCAGGGAAAGAAAACAAACCACTTGCCAAATTTTGCCATGTAAGTTTGGTTAATTAGCACTTATTGAATTATGGTCTGGAGGTCTAGCCTATGTTTTTTGAAAAAGAAATTAGGAAGATATGAAATAAGTATCTCTAATGAATAAAGGATACCAAACATTTATTGCTATCATGGAGAAATCATCTATTTCAAACCTCTCTAGGGAGTGAAGACAGGATGAGTGTTTTGTGCCCCCACCTCTTCAATCTAGTATTATAGCTCTCTGGACCAGAGGATGCCTAATTAAGAACCTCTGGGATAGAACAAATAAATGCAAATATGAAGGGAGAAATAGATCTCTGGGCAGCCAGGGTGCCCTCCACCCGGTGGTGTTGTATGTAGGAGGGCATCTCCATCTGAGCAGACTACCTTTGTGCACACTCTGCTTTTATAGCAGCTGGGGTGCCTTTGGCCTATCTATCCGTGGGGAGAAGGGCAATTTCCCACTCAGCAGCAACTATTTAAATGGAAAACACACAATGTCGAAAGACAGAGTAAAGAGAAGAGCAGTGGAGAAAAGGGAACCCTCCTACACGGTTGGTGGGAATGTAAACTGGTACATCCACTATGGAGAACAGTATGGAGGTTCCTATGACCTGAAAATCCCACTCTAGGCATATATCTGGAGAAAACCAGAATTCGAAAAGATACATGCACCCCGATGTTCATTGCAGCCCTGTTTACAATAGCCGGGACATGGAAGCAACCTACATATCCATCGACAGATGAATGGATAAAGAAGACGTGGTATATATATACAATGGAATATTATTCAGCCATAAAAAAGAACAAAATAATTCAATTTACAGCAAGATGGATGGACTAGAAATTGTCATACTGAGTGAAATAAGTCAGACACAGAAAGACAAATATATGATACTGCTTATATGTGGAATCTCAAAAAAGGGTACAAATGAACTTAGTTACAAAACAGAAGTAGAGTCACAGATGTAGAATACAAACTTATGGTCACCAAGGGATTGGGGGTGAGGGATAAACTGGGAGATTGGGGCTGACATATACATACAACTCTATATAAAATAGATAACTAATAAGAACCTGCTGTATAGCACAGGGGATTCAATACTCTGTAATGGCCTACATGGGAAAAGAATCTAAACAAACAAACAAAAAGAGTGGGTATATGTATAGGTATAACTGATTCACTTTGCTGTACACCTAAAACTAACACAACATTGTAAATCAACTCTACTCCAATGAAAATAAAAAATTTTAAAAAAGAGAGAGACAGAAGAACAATGACAGGCAGAATTTTAGCCATGAAGGCAGGAATGCCTTATGAGACAAGGGATTCTGAGGACTCAGTTTCTGAGGTAGATGTTGATAATTGATGAGATGAGAGACACGATGGGTTTAGTCTGGCTGAAACCTAGGAAGAAGGTGGTCATCCCTGAATGCTGTGGTCCTAACTCAGTGTTACGGTCTCCCTGCAGCAAGCATGGAAGGCTGCCTGATATACATGTGTGTGGGGTGGGGCAGGGGATGTCTTAGTTCTTGGGGAAGAAGGCATCAGTGGGCCTGCAGATTCTTGTTTAAGGGATTAAGGACTGACAATGACTTCCTAGTAAGGTAGGATTGGGGCTAAAAATGTGAACCCCAAAGTTTACCTTGAGTTTTTTAAACATATCAATACATATATCTATGTTAATAATTGGTAATGCTGTCTATACACTTGGCCACAGTATGATCTCATTTTTTCCCCAAATTGTTTTTCTTACTTTTTAAAGTAAGAATCCATGTCAGAGTAAACTTCTGGTAAAAAGGTGTAGACTACAGCGCACTGAATCAGCTCATGACTCATAGCTTTGGGGATTGATCACAAGTAAAATGGTGTCATGGCTGCTGGAAGCAGACAGTGATGGCTGACAATTTCACTGAAGAAAAGGGAAAGAGATGTAAAGCAGAGGCGAGAACTTCAAAGGCATAACTTCCTGGGGTCATTTAGTGAAGGGATAAATAACCATGTAACTCAGTTTGGGCTCTTTTCCTTATAGGATAGTTCAAAATCATCAGAGCCATCTAGACTAAATGAATAAATATTCAGGAGGCTTGTGTGAAGAAGGCAGAGGGTACTTTAAGAATAAAATTGCACATCTTTTCTAGCTGCTGAGGCTGAATACTTGTCATCCTGTGTCCACTCTGTTTCTTGCCGAGCCTTGATCGAATCCATCTGCAAATCCTGTAGGTTCTGCCTTTAAAACATGTTCAGAATACTCTCATCCTTCTACATCTTCTCTTATCACCCAGAGGAAAATAACAATTCCCCACTCCCCAATATTCTCTGTTGGCCTTGCCCTGGTTATCCCCTTCCCAGAACACACAATGTACTTGTCAGTTGTCTGGGAAGTTGATTTAGGGAGAGGCCACATCTCCAATTGTGAGTATGTAATTTATTTTGTAAGCGGCAAGCAGAGGGACCCCCATTCGATAACACCCCACTGATGAGTTGATGTTATAATTGAGGGACAGAAATGAGCTGTAGGCTCAGATTTATGAGGCATGGAAACTAGCTCTGCCTCCATTCCCAGTCACTACGTGACCTGAGGAAAATAAGGAAGCTTTGACCTTTCTTTACATCTCTGCCACAGTCATACCAATCAAGGCCAACTTCATCCCTCACCTGGACTACTGAAATGGCCTCTTACTCAGACTCTCTGCTCTTACTTCTGCTGCCTCAAGTTCGAGTGACAATGAAATGTACCACCAAAGCTATATTTTTGAAAGGGAAGGGTAACATTACTAATTACCCCATGAGAACAATCATAAATTGGATCCATTTCTTGTAAACCAGGACATACGGACACCCTACGTTGAATCTATTATTCTTCTAGCAGGAAGAGTGAATTTTTTAAAAGTCTAAATAAGATCTCACCAGTATCCTTTTTAAAGTTCTCCCATTGCAGGAAAACGGGGCATGAGAGGATGATCATGTCCCAGATCTCGGATAAGCCCCGGGGACTGGCCAAGTGAGGGTCCTTGTCTTTGGGCAGGAAAGAATTCAAGAGTGAGCCAGAGTAAAGTGGAAACAAGTTTATTGAGAGAGAGAGATACATTCCACAGGCAGAATGTGGTCTGTCTCGGAAGGCAAGAAGGACTCTGAAATACCGGGTGGTTAATTTTTATGGGCTGGGTAATTTTATACGCTAATGAGTGAGAGGAATATTCCAACTATCTGGGGAATGGGCTGGGATTTCCAGGAATTGGCCTTTTATTGTCAGCCTCAGGATTGTCATGGCACCTGTGGGTGTGTCATTTAGATGCTAATGTATTACAATGAGCGTATAATGAGGCTCAAGGTCCTCTGGAAGGCGAATCTTCTGCCATCTTGGACCTAGTTGGTTTTAACCAGTCTGTGTCATATCCTCAAGGGCTGTGTCATTCTTTTAAAGGCTGTGCCCTGCCCCCTTACCTCCTGTCTCACTCCCATGGCCTCCCACTCCATCAAGAATAATTTGCAAACTTCATACTGGGGCTTATGACATCCCTCCTCAGACCTCATCTCCCTTTGCTCCATGTCCTCCAGCCCCCTGGTGTTTGCTCTGATCCCTGAAAGTATCCAGCTTGGTTACCTTCTGCAGTGTCTTCAGGTGCTTCTCATTCTATCTGTAAAGCCCCTTGTCTTCTCAGTTGAATTCTCAGTCTTCAAATGTGCTCACACAAAAAGTCCTCTAAGAAGCCTTTGCAGATTATTCTATCCAAAACATCCCTCCACTCTTTTACTCTTGTCCTTTTAACCTGATCAACTGCCTTCTTAGGACTCAGCCTCATCTAAATGTCTATTTCCATTTGTATTGACTTACTCTCCTTTCTAGAATACAAGCTCTTGCAAGCGGAATCTTGTTGTATCTTCAGTACTTGAATCTAGGTTTGTAACTGCTATGGGAGGAAAAATAATTGTCCCTCTATCCTTCTAAGTTCCTGGCTGGGAACCTTGAAGGAAAAGACAGATTAACAAAAGAAAAACAGAAATGTATTAACATGCATACCTCATGTATATATTGGGGACATCCAGCAAAACATAAGTAACTTTCAGAGGTAACTTAGAATTCAGGCTTATATATCATTTTCAGCTAAAGACAAAAGAGAGAAGGGTGTGGAGGAGAAGGCTAGTTGAGTGGGGGGGGGGGGTGTCGGGTGACCAGGAAAAGTAAACAAGAGTAAGGTTTGATACGCAGATTTAAGATAGTGCCTTCTCTGTTGCTAAGAGTTTCTTTTGAATTAGTCATCTTTGTCTTCTTGGTACAGAGAGGTAAGCAGCCTTACAAATGGAGATTTCTATAATAAGTGTCAAGTTTTCTTACAAAAGGGTAATTTCTACTCTGTTTTCAGAGCTTCTCTTGTGCTTGTTGTTTTTCAAAATAATCCTTATTCCAGAGGATTTTTGGAGGGGCATTTCCCACTACCTTCAGTGTATACATAGTATTTGTAAAGGCAAACCTGAGAGATATTATGGCTTCAGTTCCAGACCACTGCAATAAAGCAAGTCACATGAATTGTTTGGTTTCCCAGTGCATGTAAAACTTGTATTTACACTATACTGTAATCTACTAAGTGTGCAGTAACATTATGTCTAAAAAACCCCCAAAAAACCCAAAAAACTAAAAAAAAAAACCCCAAAACAAACAAAAAACAAAAAGTGTGCATACCTTAGCTAAAAAATACAAAACATTACAATAGTAACATAAAAAAATCAAAGATTACAGATCACCATAACAAAGATAATAATAGGGGCTTCCCTGATGGTGCAGTGGTTGAGAATCCGCCTGCCAATGCAGGGGACATGGGTTCGAGCCCTGGTCTGGGAGGATCCCACATACCGCGGAGCAACTGGGCCCGTGAGCCACAACTACTGAGCCTGCGCATCTGGAGCCTGTGCTCCGCAACAAGAGAGGCCTCAATAGTGAGAGGCCCGTGCACCACGATGAAGAGTGGCCCCCGCTCGCTGCAACTAGAGAAAGCCCTCGCACAGAAACAAAGACCCAACACAGCCAAAAATAAATAAATAAATTTATAAAATTAAAAAAAAGATAATAATAATGAAAATTTTGAAATATTGCAAGAATTACCAAAATGTGACACAGAGACACAAAGTGAGCAAATGGTGTTGGAAAAATGACACTGATAGACTTGCTTGACACAGGGTTGCCACAAACCTTCAGTTTGTAAAAAACACAATACCTGGGAAGCACAATCAAGTGAAACAAAATAAAATTGTAACCAAGTGAGAACCTATAGGGCCTCCCCAAGACAGGCCCCTCTCCCATATCCTCTGCTTTAGCTCCTCTTTATAATACCCATATCATAGAATCTGATGCACATTACCTGAGTTATTTTACAGATGCTAAAACCCCCACTAAATAGAAGATGTTAACTACTTGATGACCATGAGCACATAGACCTCAGGCCTACTGGATCCTGAAGACTGGTAATGTTAACCCCTGTGATACTGCCTTGTTTCCTCACCATCAGCCAATCAGAGAATTGTTCAAGAGCTGATCACATACCTTGCTATCCCCCTCCCTCCCCTGGCCTTTAAAAATACTTTCCTGAAATCCATCCAGGAGTTCCGGTGTTTTGAGCACAAGCTACCTGGACTCCTTGCTTGGTGCCATGCAATAAACACTGAGCTTTCCTTCACCACAACTTGGTGTCTATAGATTGGCTTTACTGCAAGTGGGCAAGTGGTCCCAAGTTTGGTTTGGTAACAAAAAGAGATATGCTTGTACAGAGAATGAATTTTAAAAACTTGAAATTATGTTCAATGATGTGATTATTATAACAAACAAGTAAAATGTAATGTGTTAAATTTTTTTGTAAAATAAGAAGATGCAAAATTGGGAAGCTCCTAGGTAGACATATTTATCTATAACTATATATGTATATTTTTTTAATGAGAGAAAGACTATTTTAAAGTAATAAGTCTACAGTTCTATCATCCACAGGCTACACTCAGAGAATGTTATATATTACACTATCTGGATGGCAGGGTAGAGTGGGGGAAGAGTTAAACCTGTTTGATGAGGAAGAAAAGTTGAGATGCACCAAAGATGTATAATCAAACGTCTGATTTATGGTGAAGGCAGCCTCTATATTGTATCTATTATGAGTGATACAAATGCTGAAAACTGTATTCCTCATATCATTACACTTACATACAGCATAATTTTCCTTCCAGAAATCCTAGGCTGCATAGCCTGAAGGTATTCAATAAAACTGAGAGGGAATACTAGAAATGAATCATACCAGTTTGACATTTCCAGTTCTGCTGTGACCACCAGACCAAAATATAGTCTGCAGGCCCCTTTTTCATTAGCTTGAAACTGCCAGATTTTAAAACAGTTTATTCATTGAATTAACCTCCAACCCATCTTTCACACAGTGAAGAAACAGCTCCTTGAATCAGTCTTCTTCTTCCGAAACACTCTTATTTTTATTTGCAGGCATTCTGGGTAATGAATAATGATCCTTTGTGTTTAGACAATGTCATTTTCTAAAATAGCTCCTAGCATTTTCTAAATGTTAACTCATTAGATCTCATATGGTCCAGAGCCATCTATCACACAGAGGTAGGTCAAAAGCATCATATTTCCTATTTTACAGATGGAAGAGTTTTAGGAACTTCAACCCAAGGTCACCTGCAGTCAGCCACCAAACAGTAGAAGACACAGAAATATTACCCCAGAATCAGACAAATCTCACTCTGCCCTTTGACTGAGCTAAGCTGGCTGTTGGGGTCACATGAGGATAGTGATATTTGCATTCTGCTCAGAGATAAAGACCTGGGTGGGGCTGGAGCATATGAAACTAATTACACTGCTGGCCCCTTACACACTTTATCCTGGCAAAGTGTGATTAAAATGCATATCAGAGCAGATCCCCCAGTTCCACTATATCTGAGGCAATTCAATTCAGTTCTACGCTACCCTCGGCTCCAGGCACTTTGCTGAGGTTTCCTGAGATCATACTTCCATTTCTCACACTATTTCCCATCCTGGGAGGAGACAGTGCTACTAAAGGCATCTTCCAGTGTCAGGAAACTGAACTGCCATTTGTGATTCCCAGTTCCACCCTTGAAGTCCCTTCTGTATTTCTGTAAAGCAAGAGGTACAAACAGTAACACACTACGTTGAGTGCTTTGCAGTTTTCCTGGCCCTTTCTCCCTCTTTTCTCACCATTACAACCCTGGGCTTTCACCTTACAAATAAAGAGCCAGCACTTTAATTCTTGCCTCGGTCTCTGTTTCTACAGGATGCAGTCACAATGACTAGCTAGGAAGAAACACCCAGTAACAATGAAAGATGTTTCTCAGCATCTTTTCCTTAAAACAAAAGGGTACAGCAGACACTGAAAATTCTTGGCAGAGCCCAATAGAATTTAGAAGTAGATTCCTTTTGGCTCTATGTCTTAGTTATCTATGCCTTACAGCATGCAGTTTCATTACAATACTGAAAGTATTGAGAACAGGAGGGAAAACACGGGCTGAGAGAATTTTCATGCCCCACTGTCTCAATTTTATGTCTTGTGTCTGTTATCAGGGGTGTTTCAAGTATCAGAAATAGAACAGAACTCACAATATGATAGAAGTTGTGTTAGTTATATAACTTGTGAGATATGTCACAATTATATTTATTTTGAGACAATGTCAATATCCAGAAATTTCCCCTTAAATTATACAGAACAACACAATTCCTGTCACCTGAATGGGAATATGTACTATTAGGCATACAGTGTCTTTCTTTCTTGGGGGATAAGTTCCAAGACCCCCAGTAGATGCCCCAAACCATGGATAGTACCTAACCTGATATATACTATGTTTTTCCTATACATACATATCTATGATACAGTTTAAATTATAAATTAGACACAGTAAGAGATTAACAAAATAACATAATAAAATACAATTATAAAAATATACTGTAATAAAGTTATGTGAATGTATTCTCTCTTAAAATATCTTGTACAAATTTAATGCCTTTTCCATTTTTTTATTTAATGAAAGATTTTTAAAATTCTTAGTGCTTTATAATTTTCAAATGTTTCATACACATGATTTTATATAATCCCATAATAAACCTTTTTTCCGATACTCGTACACTGCCCCTCCCTCCTGCTCTCCTCACTGGTAACCACTAGCTTATTCTCTGTATCTGTGAGTCTACTTCTTTGTTGTTCCATTCACTAGTTTGTTGTATTTTTTTAGATTCCACATATAAGTGATATCATACAGTATTTGTCTTTCTCTGTCTGATTTATTTTACTTAGCATAAGGCCCTCCAAGTCCACCCTTGTGCTTCAAATGGCATTGTTTCATTCTTTTATATGGTTGAGTTCATTGTATACATATACCACATCTTCTTTATCCATTCATCTGTAGATGGACACCTAGGTTGCTTCATACCTTGGCAATTGTAAATAATGCTGCTATGAACATTGGGGTGCATGTATCTTTTTGAATTACTGTTTTTATTTTTTTCAAAAATATACCCAGGTGTGGAATTCCTGGTCCATCATATGGTAGTTCTAGTTTTAGGTTTTTGAGAAATCTCCATTTTGTTTTCCATAGTGGATTCACCAAATTACATTCCCACCAACAGTGTAGGAGGGTTCCCTTTTCTCTACATCCTCACCAACATTTGTTATTTGTGTTCTTTTTGATTATAGCCATTCTGACAGGTGTGAGGTGATACCCCATTATTGTTTTGATTTGCATTTCTCTGATGATTAGCGATGTTGAGCATCATTTTATGTGCCTATTGGTCATCTGTATTTCCTCTTTGGAAAAATGTCTATTCAGTTCTTCTGCTTATCTTCACTAAGCATTTATCAAGCACTATGACTGTATGTTTGTAGTCTGAGGTGTTGAAGTTGAATCCAGTCTCTGTACCCTGACATCAAATTAAATCTTGAATACAGAGTTTTGGGTGAAGGAGAAAAGAATAGCTTTGCTTTGTCAAACAAGGGTGGCCACAGGGTACTAATGCCCTCAAAACTATGTGTCCCAAAACTGGGGAGGGCAGAGAGGAGTTGAGGAGGGTGTGATCAGCTTGTGGACTTTCTTCTGATTGGTTGGTGGTGAGGTAAATGGGAGTCAGCAACCTCAACCTTTTGGTTCCAACCAGTCTGGGATCTAGGTGCTTGTGGGCAGCACAGAGTTAACTTCTCCCACCTGGTGGGGGTTTCAGTATCTGCAAAACAGCTCAAAGATATTGTTATGTATATCTGTTGATGGGGAACCAGGACCCTGACCCAAGGCTGTACTATTGTTTCTTTCTTTTTTTTTTTTTTTTTTGCGGTACGCGGGCCTCTCACTGTTGTGGCCTCTCCCGTTGTGGAGCACAGGCTCTGGACATGGAGGCCCAGCGGCCATGGCTCACAGGCCCAGCCGCTCCACAGCATGTGGGATCTTCCCGGACTGGGGCACGAACCCATGTCCCTTGCATCGGCAGGCAGACTCTCAAGCACTGTGCCACCAGGGAAGCCCCTATTGTTTCTTTTGACTGTTCCTCCATTGTCTCTGCATCCCCTCTCTTCCCTAATTAACAACTTTTTGAACCTGCCCCTTGGAACTTGGGGAAGGTCATGGAGGATGAATGAAGCCTATTTTCTGTAATCAAGAAATGGGGAACACAGAAAGGCTTTTGTGCCCAGGTGCTCCACAGGGTCCTTCTCAGTATTAGTGCAACAGCAAAACCAGCAAAAAATTTCTTTTTCCTTCTTCACAATTTTATGAATAGAAGAATTGTTCTTACTGTACATATTAGCTCAGCATAAGATCTTTTATTCTTTTGTTATTAAATCTAGAAATTCCATCTTTTTACTTCAAGGAAGCAATTTACAGCTTCTTTTTGGCTGTAAATCCGAATTGCCAGCATCACTACTCTTGTGCTTTGTGGCCATTATTAGTTAAACAAGGGTTACTTGAACACAAGCACTGCTATAAGTGACAGTCAATCTGATAATGTAGATGGTTACTAAGTGACTAACAGGCAGAGTACACTGGGCAAAAGGATGATTATGATTCACGCCTAGGGCAGGATGACACAAGATTTCATCATGCTATTCAGAAAGGTGCACAATTTAAAATGTATACACTGCTTATTTCTTAACACTTATGAATTGTTTGTTTCTGAAATTTTCAATTTAATATTTTCACACTGCAGTTGATGGAGGTTAACTGAAACTGAGGAAGGTGAAACCACAGATAAGGAGGGACTACTGTGTAGAGTGTATGCACAGACAACAAGAACAGCAGCAACAATGTAGTAACACAGTGAGAAAGGCAACCACTTCCTCTCTCATCCTAAACTCTCTTTCTGTCCTTTTCTATTTACCACAAACAAAAGAGAGATGATTTGAGGGGAAATGAGAAGACAGTTTTGCATCCTGCAAGCATCACTCTCTATTCCTTCTTTGACTTTTGCTTGAGGAGAAAATTGTATAAATAAGCCAGTCCTGACAACTGCAAGACCCTCACTAAATAAAGTCGTTCTTAAAAAGAAGCCAGGATGTGGGCAAGAAAACATAAGGGTCAATATTAATTTAACCATCATTTGTCAGTTTAATTCACTCTACTTAACAGCCTAAAAGAATGCTGTAAGATAGTTGTACAGTCCCCCTGCTGACATGTTTTTGTTTCATTTCCAATTTTCTGTCATTGTAAGCAATTTTATATCCAAACATTTACCCATGCATTTCTATATTCATGCCTCAGTATATCTGAGAAGTAAAAGTTTTAGATCTTTAAAAAAATTTAATAGAAATCACCAATTCAGTGTCAAATTAAAGTGTATAGAATGTCTGATTTTTCCTACCCCACTGTCAATTCTTGGCTTTAAAAAAAAAAACAGGTTTTTTTTTTGTTTTTTTGGCATTGTTTTCCATTTTGATGGATGAAAGGAGCAATTCTTTTAATCTGTCCTGGTTTAAATGACATTCACTCAGATGTTTTCTAAGGGGACCAAGTGGAGTTTCCTGAAGCCTGTGGTTAACCTGGAAGTGGAGAGGTGATTTGAGCAAGAACAACTTGAAAACTACTCTTAAAATCATATGTGTCTGGATGAATGGATAAAGAAGATGCGGTACATATATACAGTGGAATACAACTCAGCCATAGAAAAAGAACAAAATAATTCCATTTGCAGTAACATAGATGGAACTAGAGATTATCATACTCAGTGAAGTAAGTCAGAAAGAGAAAGACAAATATACCATATGATGTCACTGATATGTGGAAGCTAAAATATGACAGAAATGAACTTATCTGGGAAACAGAAACAGACTCATAGACATAGAAAGCAGAGTTGTGGTTGCCAAGGGAGAGGGGGTGGGGGAGAGATGGAGTGGGAGTTTGGGGTTGGCAGATGCAAGCTAGTATACATAGAATGGATAAACAACAAGGTTCTACTGTATAGCACAGGGAACAATGTTCAAACTCCTATGATAAACCATAATGGAAAAGAATATAAAAAAGAATGTGTGTGTGTGTGTGTGTGTATATATATATATATATATATATAAAAATATAATTGAATCACTTTGCTATACAGCAGAAATCAACACATTGTAAAGCAACTATACTTCAATAAAAAAATTCATATGTGTCTGGATTTCAAAATGGGCTTCCAGATATGACTTTAAATTAACCCTAAAGCTCTAAGGTTATTGAATGTTTGGAAAATTTGCCGTTCTAAATGATCACTGAAGTCTACCCTGCCTGTATTAGTCAGGGTTCAACCAAAAAAAAGAGATTAGGAGATATATATTAAGATATATATTAAGAGATCTATATTAAGAGATCCATTGCAAGGGCCTTGCTTACACAATTGTGCGGTATGGCTACGGAAGTCCAAAATCCATAGGGTGGGACTTCAGGAAGGGTAGACTGGAACTGCTGTCTGGCATGAGCAGCAGCTGCTGGCCACAGGTGGAACTTCTTTTCTGGGAAGCCTCAACTCTGTTCTTAGAGACTCTCAGCTGGTTAAATCAGACCCTACTAGATTATTTATGATAATATCCCTTACTTAAAGTCAACTGATGATGAACTTTAATCATATGTGCAAAGTACCTACACAGTCACACCTAAATTCATGTTTGATTGAATACCTGGGGTCACATAAAACTACCCATCACTCCACCATAACTCATTTCATATCTATTTAATATGAGAAGAAGGAATGCCTTAACAATTTCAACATTTGTAATTGCTGTATCTCTAGCTAAACTGTGTCATTCTTAAGGAGAAGCCTTTTCTCTTATTGATTGGTTTTGAATACTCATAACTGTTTTATATATAATAACCAAAATTTGGAAACAACCAAAATATGTGAATGGCTAAAAAACTTGTGGCACCTCTTACAATGGAACACTACTCAGCAATTAGAAAGAAGAAGCTGTTGTTATATTTGGATGGATCTCAAGGGCATCTGGCTGAGTGAGAAAAGCCAACCTCAAAATGTTGCATGCTATATGATCCTACCTATACAACATTTTGGAAATGACTAAATTTTAGAAATGGAGATCGAACTAATGTTTGCCAGATTTTAAGGATAGTAGAGGGGACAGAGGTGAGTGAGATGATAAAAAGTTAGAATAAGGAAGATCTTTATGGTGATGGAACACTTCTGTACCTCGAATCTTGACTGGGGTAGTGGTTACCAATTTATGCATGTGATAAAATAATATAAATGTACAAATGGGAACTCTCTCTCTCATATTTGCAACTTCTTGTGGATCTACAATGATTTCAAAATCAAAATGACCACACTACCCAAGACAATCTACAGACTTAATGCAATCCCTATCAAAATACCAATGACATTTTTCACAGAACAGGAACAAATAATTATAAATTTGCATGGAAACACAAAAGACTCCAAATAGCCAAAACAATCTTGAGGAAGAAGAACAGAGCTGGAGGAATTATGCTCCCTGACTTCAGATTATATTACAAAGCTGCAGTAATCAAAGTAGCATGGAACTGACACAAAAACAGACACATAGATCAATGGAACAGAATAGAAAGCCTAAAAATAAACCCATGCACTTATAGTCAATTAATCTATGACAAAGGAGGCAGGAGTACACAGTGGAAGAAGCTGTCCTTTCCCCATTATATATTCTTGCTCCTCTATCAATAGATGAATGGTTAAAGAAGATGTGGTGTATATGTATAATGGAACACTACTCAGACATAAGAAAGAATAAAATTTTGCCATTTGCAACAACATGGATGGGCTTGGAAGGCATTATGCTAATTGAAATAAGTCAGACAAAGTAAGATAAATATTGTATGATGTCACTTATAGGTGGAATCTAAAAAATACAACAAACTAGTGAATAAAACAAAAAAGAAGGAGACTCACAGATACAGAGAACAAACCAGTGGTTGCCAGTGGGGAGAGAGAAGGGGGAGGGTCAATATAGGGGTAAGGGACTAAGAGATACAAACTATTAGGTATAAAATAAGCTACAAGGATATATTGTACAACATGGGGTATTAGCAAATATTTTATAGTAACTATAAGTTATTATAGTTACAGTTTTAAAGATGATCTAGTGTTTCTGGACATGAGTAGTGACTGGTCTAGGGCTCTGTAGTAAGCTAGCGTCTGATTGTCATGGAGTCCTGATGTCAACTGACACCCATATTGATGAAGTGACTTTTTTTCTTTTTTTCTTTTTTTTTTTTTTTGCGGTACACGGTACACGGGCCTCTCACTGTTGTGGCCTCTCCTGTTGCGGAGCACAGGCTCCAGATGCGCAGGCTCAGCAGCCATGGCTCATGGGCCCAGCTGCTCCGCGGCATGTGGGATCTTCCCGGACCGGGGCACGAACCCGTGTCCCCTGCATCGGCAGGCGAACTCTCAACCACTGCACCACCAGGGAAGCCCAGGCGTTGGTTTTTATGGTTGCTGAAGAGACTGGATACATGGGGGGTGGGGGTGCTGATATAAGAAATGTGGAAGGTGCCTGGACTGGATGTGGGGTGGAGTGGCTGTCCAGGACGTGTTGCACGTCTGCTAGCCCTTTCTCTTTTTCTTTTCTGGAGCAGAAACTGCAGGACACCATAAGCCTAATGAATATTAACCTAGGAATTTTTGTGAATTGCTAGAAGACAAGTGTGGGCTACATGGAGAGAGGGAAATTCCTGGGGGCCACTGTCATAGAGGGGGCTCCACTTTTACAGGTTTTCCCTCCAGGAACCTCACCAAGATCTCACAGGGAGGATAGGAATGAATCCAGAGAAAGCTTCCCTACCCTCCTGATAATCCTGATAGAGAGAGGGTAAGAGCATCATATTAATTTTTATATCTTTTTTTCCCTAACATAGGACTTGGTGCATAATAAAGTTTTAGTAAATATTTGTAGAACTGAAGTATGTGGAATATTCATATTCATCCTCAATTTCAAGAGAGGACAATGTTTACCTTTTATATTTCCTACCATTGCCTAACGTGGTGATGGCATATTTAAAGCACCCAGGTTTTAGCTAATAGCTCAGCTAGAATACCCTGTATTTCCATAGATTTATCCCTACCAATAAGTATTTTTTGTCTCTTACCATTGTTTCTGTATATAGCCTGCTGACTTGAATTGCACCTTTATAGTGGAACTTCTTTCCTATAAGATGTTTATGACTGTTACAAGTTGTATCCCCTAGGGAGAGATAATATTTGATGATGTGATCAGTCTTTTACACCCTTCTTTAAAAGAGGATTGGGTAAAGGGATAGCAGGAAAGCCGCTGAGATTTACTCAGCCGCTCAGATTACTGAGAATTGGCTAAGATAAACTCTGAATTTGAAAATCTTTTAGTGTTGGATTGGGAAGTAAATAAAAGTAATCATATTTACTGAGCACTACTGAGTCTCAAGCCTTGATGTAAGGTGATTTTGAAACTTGACCCAAATGGCTTCCAGAGAGCCCTTTGCCCTCTGATTTCTATGTGTAATTGCTTCAGACTCAAGCAAATTCTTCAGCCCTGTTTTTCTAGGTTTCTGCAAAGTCCAAGGTCATGTGTCTTATCTCATCTGAAGAGTTTATTTCCTCTGTGCATCTGGGAACCTTAATCTCACAATGTTGTGGTGCATGAAACCTGGGCTTAACTTGAGTGGAAACTTGGAGTGATGCTAGTTGGAACAATTTCAATTTACTTGCTACATTGCAAGGAACTTGCTAAACCTGGATTTAGAAGACATATTTAAATCTTGACTTTGACACTGACTATGTAATTCTCTTAGCCTCTATGGATCTCAACTTCATCATCTTTAAAATGGGATACTGACTTTTACTTTAACAACTATGCAGGGAGCTGTGTGGGTCTAGCTAAATAATACCTTATAGAATTTTAGAAATACACATGATTGGGGTTTAAGGCAGCTTTTTCCTAACTGAATTCTATCCCTTAGGTTCTCAATCAGATAAAGTATGGTAAGTAGAAAAAATAACAGAGAGAGAAAACAAACAAAAATTCCAGATCTATTCATAGTAGAGAAGTGACCTCTTGGAAGGCTCTGAGGTTGTTCTGAAGACAAAGAGATAACTAAGGGAAGATGATTATTTGCTGTGTCCTCCCCACCTCAACTCCCCATCCCCCATCTAAACTTCAGGACAAACACATACCAAAAAAATAAGAGGTATGACAGGAGCCAAGAGGAATGTTGAGCTGATCACAAGTGGATCACAAGAGAGGAGGACAGCTTCCAGCTCAGGGAAGCCAAGTCTGTGCCCATTACTCCCCTGTAATCAGGACTTGTGGGAACCACTTACCACATGAAAACAAGCTGCAGGAACACAAATAGCAGCCTGGTCCCTGACTGTAAAGTCAAGGGGCAACGCACATCACAAATATGACGCAGAGGGATGTTAGGAGGTTTTAGATCAGTAGGGCAGGCCTCTTCTTGTGGACTGGGACAGGTAGGAAAAAGATAAGGAAGAAACAAAAGGTCCTCCCAATACTTCTTGACATACAGCGAAGGGGTAAAACATCCCTGTTCCTATAGGTGGTGGTAAAGAAAGGGAAAAAAAAAAAGCAGAAGTACACATGGCCCTTCCTCTAGCTCATGAAGAGAAAGTTGTTTGCATGATTTTTCTAAGCAGGTAGAGCTTAGACCCAGATTGTGTTACTTCCTACATTGTTTTGTCTTCTTCTAATTTTTTCCTTTGAATTTTTCTACAGATAGCTCTTCAAATTCATGAGCCTTGAAGAAGGGAGAGAGCCAGTTCAGGAATATCTACTTTGGGTCTATATTGATTAGATATTTTAGATGACCTACATGGGAAACTTAAGTTAACTTAAGGAAACAAAACTGACTTGATTCACATAATCGAAAGTCTTGTTTTTAGGTTTGACTTTAAGTTCATCTTGGTCTAAGGACTAAATAATGCAACCGAAGTTTCATTTCTCTGCAACTTTTGTTTGTTTTAAAATATTTTAAAAATTGTTTCCAGCTTTATTGAGATGCAGTTGATAAATAACATGGTGTAAGTTTCTGCATCTTTCTGCTCTCTCTTCTGCTGTCTTGCCTTCAGCCTTAGGCTCCATGTTTTGGCTTTAGCCAACTGCAGGTTCCCATCTTCCTTCCTGCTTTATATCCTGTAGGAGGGGCAGATGAAAAAAGAGAGAATGTTTTTTCTCCATTGTATATTATTGCCTCCTTTATCAAAAATAAGGTGACCATATGTGCATGGGTTTATCTCTGTGTTTTCTGTCCTCTCCCATTGATCTATATTTCTGTTTTTGTGCAAGTACCATACTGTCTTGATTACTGAAGCTTTGTACTATACTCTGAAGTCCAGGAGCCTGATTCCTCCAGCTCAGTTTTTCTTTCTCAAGAATGCTTTGGCTATTCAGGGTCTTTTGTGTTTCCACACAAATTGTGAAAATTTTTGTTCTAGTTCCATTGGTAGTTTCATAGGGATTGCATTGAATCTGTAGATTACTTTGGGTAGTATAGTCCTTCTCACAATGTTGATTATTCTAATCCAAGAACATGGTATATCTCTCCATCTGTTTGTGTTATCTTTGATTTTTTTCATCAGTGTTTTATAGTTTTTTTTCAGTACAGGTCTTTTGCCTCCTTAGGTAGGCTTATTCCTAGGTATTTTATTCTTTTTGTTGCAATAGTAAATGGGAGTGTTTCCTGAATTTCTCTTTCAGATTTTTTCATCATTAGTGTATAGGAATGTAAGAGATTTCTGTGCATTAATTTTGTATCCTGCAACTGTACCAAATTCATTGATTAGCTCTAGTAGTTTTCTGGTAACATCTTTAGGATTCTCTATGTGTAGTATCATGTCATCTGCAAACAGTGACAGCTTTACTTCTTCTTTTCTGATTTGGATTCCTTTCATTTATTTGTCTTCTATTATTGCTGTTGCTAAAACTCCCAAAACTCTGTTGAGTAATAGTGGTGAGAATGGACAACCTCGTCTTGTCCCTGAACTTAGAGGAAATGCTTTCAGTTTTTCACCATTGAGAACAACATCTGCTGTGGGTTTGTCATATATGGCTTTTATTATGTTGAGGTTAGTTCCCTCTATGTCTACTTTCTGGAGGGGTTTTATCATAAATGATGTTGAATTTTGTCAAAAGCTTTTTCTGCATCTGTTAAGATAATCACATGGTTTTTCTCCTTCAATTAGTTGATATGGTGTATCACATCGATTGATTTGCATAAATTGAAGAATCCTTGCATTCCTGGGATAAACTCCACTTGATCATGGTGTATGAACCTTTTAATGTGCTGTTGGATTCTGTCTGCTAGTATTTTGTTTAGGATTTTTGAATCTATGTTCATCAGTGATATTGGCCTGTGGTTTTCTTTTCTTGTGACCTCTTTGTCTGGTTTTGGTATCAAGATGATGGTGGTCATGTGGAATCAGTTTGGGAGTGTTCCTCCCTCTGCTATATTTTGGAAAAGTTTAATAAGGGTAGGTGTTAGCTCTTTCCTAAATGTTTGACAGAATTCCCCTGGGAAGCCATCTTGTCCTGGGCTTTTGTTTGTTGGAAGATTTTTAATCACAGTCTCAATTTCAGTGCTTCTGATTGGTCTGTTTATATTTTCTATTTCTTCCTGGTTCAGTCTCAGAAGGTTGTGCTCTTCTAAGAATTTGTCCATTTCTTCCAGGTTGTCCATTTTATTGGCATATAGTTGCTTGTAGTAATCTCTCATGATCCTTTGTATTTCTGCAGTGTCAGTTCTTACTTCTTCTTTTTCATTTCTAATTCTATTGATTTGAGTCTTCTCCCTGTTTTTCTTGATGAGTCTGGCTAGTGGTTTATCAATTTTGTTTATCTTCTCAAAGAACCAGCTTTTAATTTTATTGATCTTTGCCATTGTTTCCTTGATTTATTTTTCATTTATTTCTGATCTGATCTTTATGATTTCTTTCCTTCTTCTAACTTTGGGGTTTTTTTGTTCTTCTTTCTCTAATTGCTTTAGGTGTAAGGCTAGGTTGTTTATTTGAGATGTTTCTTGTTTCTTGAGGTAGGATTGTATTGCTATAAAATTCCCTCTTAGCACTGCTTTTGCTGCATCCCATAGGTTTTGTGTTGTTGTGTTTTCATTGTCATTTGTTTCTAGGTATTTGTTGTTTTCCTCATTGATTTCTTCAGTGATCTCCTGGTTATTTAGTAGTGTACTGTTTAGCCTCCATGTGCTTGTATGTTTTACAGATTTTTTCCTCTAATCGATATCTAGTCTCATAGTGTTGTGGTCAGAAAAGATACTTGATATGATTTCAATTTTCTTAAATTAACCAAGGCTTGATGTGTGACCCAAGATATGATCTATCCTGGAGAATGTTCCATGAGCACTTGAGAAGAAAGTATATTCTGCTGTTTTTGGATGGAATGTCCTATAAATATCAATTAAGTCCATCTTGTTTAATGTATCATTTAAAGCTTGTGTTTCCTTATTTATTTTCATTTGGATGATCTGTCCATTGGTGAAAGTGTGGTGTTAAATTCCCCTACTATGATTGTGTTACTGTTGATTTCCCCTTTTATGGCTGTTAACATTTGTTTTATATACTGAGATGCTCCTGTGTTGGGTGCATAAATATTTACAATTGTTATATCTTCTTCTTGGATTGATCCCTTGATCATTATATGGTGTCCTTCTTTGTCTCTTGTAATAGTCTTTATTTTAAAGTCTATTTTGTCTGATATGAGAATTGCTACTCCAGTTTCTTTTGATTTCCATTTGCATGGAATATCTTTTTCCATCCCCTCACTTTCATTCTGTATGTGTCTCTAGGTCTGAAGTGGGTCTCTTCTACCTTCAGAAAGGGAGAAAATATTTGTCCATGAAGCAACTGACAAAGGATTAATCTCCAAAATTTACAAGCAGTTCATGAAGCTCAATTTCAAAAACATAAACAACCCAATCCAAAAATGGGCAGAAGACCTAAAGACATTTCTCCAAAGAAGATATACAGATTGTCAACAAACACATGAAAGAATGCTCAACATCACTAATCATTAGAGCAATGCAAATCAAAACTGCAGTGAGGTATCACCTCACATCAGTCAGAATGGCCATCATCACAAAATCTACAAACAATAAATGCTGGAGAGGGTGTGGAGAAAAGGGGACCCTCTTTCATTTACATTAGTGGGAATGTAAATTTGTACAGCCAGTATGGAGAACATTATGGAGGGTCCTTAAAAAACTAAAAATGTATGTACCATGTGACTCAGCAATCCCACTACTGGGCATACCCTGAGAAAACCATGATTCAAAAAGAGTCATGTACCACAATATTCATTGCAGCTCTATTTACAATGGCCAGGACATGGAAGCAACCTAAGTGTCCATCAACAGATGAATGGATAAAGTAGATGTGGTACAAATATACAGTAGAATATTACTCAGCCATAGAAAGAAACAAAATCGAGTTATTTGTAGTGAGGTGGTTGGATGTAGAGTCTGTCATACAGAGTGAAGTCAGTCAGAAAGAGAGAAACAAATACCGTATGCTAACACATATATATGGAATCTAAAAAAAAAAAAAAAAAAGTTTGAAGAACCTAGGGGCAGGACAGGAATAGGGACGCAGATGTAGGGAATGGACTTAGGACTTGGGGAGGGGGAAGGGTAAGTTGGGATGAAGTGAAAGAGTGACATGGACATACATACACTACTAAATGTAAAGTAGATATCTGGTAGGAAGCAGCCACATAGCACAGGGAGATCAGCTCAATGCTTTGTGACCTCCTAGAGGGGTGGGATAAGGAGGGTGGGTGGGAGATGCAAGAGGGAGGAGAGATGGGCATATGTGTATATATATAGCTGATTCACTTTGTTATACAGCAGAAACTAACACTCCACTCTAAAGCAATTATACTCCAATAAAGATGTTAACAAAAAAAAAAAAAAAAAGGGAGAATGCCTCTTCTCAGTAAATCTTGTACATGTCCTGGGATTTACTCTGATTGGAATAAGCTTGGGACATATGCCCACCCCTGAACCAATCATTGTCACTAAAGTTTCCATAGAAGACATTTGAAGGATAAATGCTAGAGATCCTAAAATAAATATTTTACTTTGAAACCATAGCAAAATTGCATTTCAAAGAACATGTTTCTATGTTCAGAACACTTAAAATGGAAAATTAGGCAGATCATTGTATTTGTGGTAATGAAAACCACTAAACTGACATGAAAAAAAAACAGTGTGCACATAAAATGGAAAGAGAATCTCCTCCCATGGGAAGAGTTTCTGAGGGAAAAGAGGCCAGTTTTAATAGCATCTGCTTCTTCCTCCAACCTGCCTCTGTGGTGACAACCATTGCTATGTCCTGTATGTATTTCCTTTTTCTTCACACATCGAAGGTTTAGCTTAAAAAAAAAGAAAGAAAATAAATTATATATATATAGTAAATATATATATTTATAAAATATATTTTAAATATACATTTATATAATGTAAATATAATATTTTATAACAGTTATAAAATATATTTTAAAATATATGTGCTTATGTGTGTATATTCAGTTCATAGGACTACTCATGTTGGAAAAATCTAACCTAATTTCTCAATTGCCATATAACATGCATCATTTAGGTTCTGTTAGAACACATTTAATGAGAGGGAGATTCCTATTTTGCACAACTACCTGTTTCCTTTCTAGACAACTCAGGTTATTAGAAGTTACATCATACAGGGACTTCTCTGGTGGTCCAGTGGTTAAAAATCTGCCTTCCAATGCAGGGGATGCAGGTACAATCCCTGGCCCGGGAACTAAGATCCCACATGCCTTGGAGCAACTAAGCCTGTGTGCCACAACTACTGAGCCCATGCACCACAACTAGAGAGTCCACATGTCACAATGAAAGATCCCTCGTGCTGCAACTAAGACCCTACACAGCCAAATAAATAAATATTTTTAAAAAGTTACATAATACAATGCTTAAAAACCTGTCTACCAAAGTTTGACCCTCTCCCCTATGATGGGCTTACAGATACCTGGAAATAGTACCCATTGGGCAGTTTGGAAAACTTTATTTCTTTGTCAACATGTTTTCAGTGTTTTTGCTCCCAAGAGTAATCGTGATATGGGATTAAATAATCGCAGTGAGAACTTAGGAACCAAAAGGTTACTTTTATAATGAAAGTGTTGATTGAAATCATGTGTGGTGTCCCACTCAGTTGCCGTGTTGGAGAAAGTCAGCAGAGATCACTATGGGATCATTGGGTAGAAATCTAAGTCCTTCTGAGGGAGAGAGAGAGCACTCGGTGAGCTCAGAGAATGTGCAAGAAAAATACTCCTGCTTTCAGAACTTCTTTGTTTAATTAAACTTTGTCTTTTCTTTCTCCCTTCCTTCCTTCCTTCCTTCCTTCCTTCCTTCCTTCCTTCCTTCTCTCTCTCTCCCTCCTTCCCCCATCTCTCTTCCCCCTCTCTCCCCCTCTCTCCCTTCCTTCCTTCCTTTCTTCCTTCCTTCCTTCCTTTCTTTCTTTCTTTCTTTCTTTCTTTCTTTCTTTCTTTCTTTCTTTCTTTCTCTTTCTGTCTTTCTTTCTTTTCTTTCTTTCTTTCTTTCTTCTTTCTTTCTTCTTTCTCCCTTCCTTCCTTCCTTCCTTCCTTCCTTCCTTCCTTCCTTCTCTCTCTCTCCCTCCTTCACCCGTCTCTCTTCCCCCTCTCTCCCCCTCTCTCCCTTCCTTCCTTCCTTTCTTCCTTCCTTCCTTCCTTCCTTCCTTCCTTCCTTCCTTCCTTCCTTCCTTCCTTCCTTTCTTTCTTTCTTTCTTTCTTTCTTTCTTTCTTTCTTTCTTTCTTTCTTTCTTTCTTTCTTTCTTTCTCTCTTTCTTTCTTTCTTTCTTTTTTGTCACCAGTTAGTTTTTTCCTACAGATGGTTTCTTAAAATGCAAATACTTCAAGTCTCTTTCCCCACCATTTCATTTGAAGAGAAATAGCCGATTTTCTTTGATCTCATCTAAATGGGATGCATTTATCCTTTCCATAATGGGGAAAGGCTACTCATTCATTTTTAGGTAATTTGTATATGTTTATAAGATACAATAGTTTTTTCCTTAAGTGGCAGGCAATGCTTGTCATTTTTATACTAGAAGTGAAGCCATGTGGCTCTGCATTCTGAAATCCCAGGATTGGACCCTATTTCATCAGCATGGCACCTTGCAGATCTTTTAGGCACAACAGATAGATCATGAATGTTAAGGAACAATTCCCCCAATCCCCACCTTGTAAGAAATGGCTGAAATGTTGCAGTGATATTTTATGAGGATTCTGGAGGAGCTCACATTTCTCACCCAAGTGTCTTACATCAAAATATTAACCCCAGTTTACACATGACCGCACTGAACCTCACAGAAACCCCATGCAGGTATAATCATCATCATTTCATGGGTTAGAAAGTCAGGCTAACAGAGAGGAAGTGATTGCCTATGGTAACATAGAGGTGGGAAACATGAAAAATAGATTCAGAAAAGTTGAGAATGCCAGCCTTATGAACTGGGAGTCAGTTAGCAGTAGAGGGTGATAACTTCATGCTTCATTGATGATAAGAATCATGTCTGTCTGTGACATCGGCAGGTAACCTTGGAATATGTGTGTAGAAAGAGCAAGGGACTGTATGGAGGGAAAGGGTGAGTAGGTGTGGAAATCTACTGTGTGCTAGCCCTTTTCACATGTGCTATCTTAAAGAGTCCAAGTTCTTGGAAGGAAACAATCATATTCATTTATGAAAATGAGGGAACTGGGCCTCTAGAGCATAGATGACTTGTCCAGTTTGACATAACTATTGCAAATAATGAGGGAAAGAACTGGGATTTGGCTTGAGATATTTCTTCCACCAAATGAAAAAGTTAGGAAAGATGCATGAGCCAATATTGTCACCAAGAATCATCCTCATACTACATCAGCAACTTCCATCCATCAAAAACTCAAGTTCTTCCTTTTTTCAGGCTGAAATAATTAACATCTATTCTTCTGGCAAGCCTATTAAAATTGAAATACCCTTTGCTTCAACAATTTTGCAATCACTTTTGATTGAATGATTTATTGCTTTATTAATTCATCAAACACATAGCCTTGTAAACTACATACTTGACATAGAGATAAATAAAGCAAAAAGTCTTTCTCTGAAGGAAGTCCTTGTCTCACCACAGAGAGAAAGTGTTAAAATAGCTACAGAGGAATGGGATAAAGGAATCTGAGAGGATGGCAGGGGAGTGTGCCTGAGTAGATGAGCAAAAGCTTCATTTAAAAAATGTCAGAACAGAGTCCTATGGGATGATTTTAAAAGTAATTGAGAAATCAATTGATCAACAGTATTATCAAATACATAATACAGGTAGGAAGCTATGAGTCAGTAAAGTACAAAAACATTTGATAAAATGAATAGCTTCATCTATTGAGCCCCTACTATGCCAGGAAATTTATTTATATTTATTCTTCATCTAACATCATATTTATTAATCTTCCTTAGAAACAAATAGGTTAAGCTAAGGCTCTCAAGTTCGATAATTTACATGGAATCATAAAACAATACATTTGGAATTCAAATTCACTTCTAAAACCATGACCCTTCTACTTTTCCACAAGGTCTGTTATGAGACCCCTGAATTGAGGGGATTTACACAGCAATTGGAAAGGTAAGACTTACAGATGGAAAAATAAATGGCTAATAATATAGAAAGTAAACCAAAATGAATGATAAATATAATTTATAGCTGGAGAAGGCTGTCATTCCTGTGGAAAATAAAGGCTCCACAAAAAAGCTAAAATTTGAGTTCAGCCTGAAAAGACATTAGAAGAAAACATATCCCTACCCACATCCTTCCTACAGTCCAATATCTCATGTCTGGAAATTGCAATACTGAATTCCCCTCTGATTATTCCCTGGAGATGTTGGTTCAGCTCTGTAGGGACTGAAACATGAAATCATAATGGGGAGGTAAATTTGGGACTGCAAATTCTGGCTGTCCTTGCAACATGGAAATGTTCTCTCCACTACCTTCCTTGGAGAAAGAGCTCATTAATTTATTAGGAACACTCTACATACACCAAAGGAAAGGTAATAATGTATGCAGAGAACAGTGTGAACAAAAGCTTGGGATAGGCACGCAAAGCACTCTAATGCAATAGTACATTCAGAAGTCTCTCTGGGAAATTCCGTGTAAATAGATGATACTGACAGTGTAGGCTGAGGCATGTCTGTGCACAGGCTTATAGGGAGTGAGTTGGTATGTGGAATTTTCTATCTTGTGAATTTTTTTTCTTAGTAGTTTTATTGAGATATAATTTGCATATCATAAAATTCACCCTTCATAAAATTCACCCTTTTAAAGTGTACAAGTCAGATAACAAGTGTTGGTGAGGATGTGGAGAAAAGAGAACTCTCATGCACTGTTGATGGGAAGGTAAGTTATTGCAGCTATGGGAAAACAGTATGGAGATTCCTCGAAAATTTTAAAATAGAACTACTATATAATCCAGCAATTCCACCCCTTGGTATTTATCCAAAAAAATGAAAACACTAATTAGAAAAGATACATGCACCCTTATGTTCATTGCAGCATTATTTACAATAACCAAGCCATGGAAGCAACCTAAATGTCCATTGATAGATGAATGGATAAAGAAAATGTGGCATATTTATATATACATATACACACACACAGAGACACACATAATGTTGTGTAACACTACTTAGACAACTTAAACATAAGAAAAGAATGAAATCTTGATATTTGTGACAACATGGATGGACCTTGAGGGTATTATGCTAAGTGAAATAAGTCAGACAGAGAAAGACACATACTGTATGGTTTCACTTATATGTGGGATCTAAAAAATACAACAAATGACCAAACATAACAAAACATAAACACTGTTATAGATAAAGAGAATAAACGGGTGTTTGCCAGAGGGGAGGAGGGTGGAAGAGGAAAGAAATGAAATAGGTGAGAAATATTAAGAGGGATAAATTTTCATTTACAAAACAAATGAGTTATGTGTATGAAATTTACAATGTGGGAAATATAGTCAATAACTATGTGGTACCTTTGTATGGTGACATAATTAGACCTATCATGGTGATCAGTTTGAAATGCATAAGAATAATGAATCACTATGTTGTGTAACAGGTAGTGTTGTAGGTCAATTATATTAAAAAAAAACAAAAACAAGTATAGAGAAAGAGATCAGATTTGTGGTTACCAGAGGTGAAAGTGGGATGGAGGAAGGGGAAATTGGATGAAGTGGTCAAAAGGTGTAAATTTCCAGTTATAGGATAAATATTAGTGATGTAACGTACAACATGATAAATACAATTAACACTGCTGTGTGTTATATATGAAAGTTAATAGGAGACTAAATTCTGAGTTCTCATCACAAACAATTTTTTTTTCTATTTCTTTAATTTTCTACCTACATGAGATGATGGTCACTAAACTTATTGTGATAATCACTTCATGTTGTATGTAAATCAAATCATTATGCTATACACTCTAAACTTATATAGTGATGTATGTCAATTACATCTCAATAAAACTGAAAGAAAAAATAAAGTGTACAGTTCAGTAGTTTTTAGGATAGTCACAGAGTTGTGCAACCATCACCACTATTCACTACCATGTGAATTGCTGCAGGTTGAAAACACAAACCGGGTCAAGGATCTGGAAAAATAAATCTTGGAAGACATGTCAGGAATTCAAGAAAAGGTGAAAAATGTGTAGTAGATCTTTGAGGAATTTTTCCATGAACCATGCTAATACAGGCAAGGTTAGAGTCCAAGAAGAAAATGTTCATTTATTTCATGCCAATTTTAAATTCTTATCAATGTTCATATTTGTATTTGAGACACAGTGTCTGGTATATTGTCTGGTATATTGTTGGAAGTCATTAAATATGTGTTGTTGTGCACCCTGGACCACTATGGGCCATTGCATTTTATTTTGTAGATTTTCCCCCAACTATAGTTAATTTTATAATAATGATTTATGGTTTTCTTTATTAATTTATACCTCCTCCTAGATTGTTTAATATTGTCCTGATTTTCCCCCCATTTCCTTTCATGTTCATATATACATCATCCTGACTTCCTTTATTTTCAGATTTGTGTCTTTTTTTTTTTTTTTTTTTTTTGTGGTACACAGGCCTCTCACTGTTGTGGCCTCTCCCGTTGCAGAGCACAGGCTCTGGACGCACAGGCTTAGCGGCCACGGCTCACGGGCCTAGCCGCTCTGCAGCATGTGGGATCTTCCCGGACCGGGGCACAAATCCGTGTCCCCTGCATCGGCTGGCGGACTCTCAACCACTGCGCCACCAGGGAAGCCCCAGATTTGTGTCTTTATAGACATCGCACAATTCAATCACAAATTGAATTTTGCTGTTTCTTTTCTAAGATCTCCTAATTGTTCTTAATTTTTAAAGCTCAGTATCTCTGGACTCATAGATGTGGAATTCCATGTAATCCTTATTTCATATCATTATTTGGTCTTTTTTGCAATATATTTTGTCTTGGACTAGATGCTCACAGACGTGGGAATTAACTGTTGAAGTTAGTGCAAATGTGGACTGGAGCACATGCTGTTTTGTCCCCAATCCAGCATCCACTGCCACCTATTTCTCTTCAGTGGCAGGGTGAAAGCTAATCTATTGGCTCAAGGGAGGATTTTCTCAGTCTCTTCTAATTGCAAAGCTCCAGTTGCCCCTGGCATTCACCTTATGACTAGGAAGAAAACCAGCCTCTGGTTGAAAATGACCCCAAGCAGTGCAGTGGAAGGAGTCTGGGTTCTTTTGACATCAATAACAGTCTGTTCTACCTCTCCACTTTTTATTATAATCCAACTTTTATTTTTTAAACCAGAAAGTAAGGAAGTACTCAAAAAAAAAAATACCGCTGGGAATATGTCAAAGGGATATAGATCCCAAATGAAAGAGCTCCAAATGGCTAATGCTGGAACTATTTGAGGGAAAAAATAATGTAGTATTAAATCATAACCCAAGCCTCTATTAACAATTATACTTGGTTAATTATTTGCATATTTATCATAGTCTGTTTCACTCAATAAATTGAGTTTCATGAAATATCTGCTTCAGAATCTACCATAGAAAAGAGTACACAGTGGATTCTTTAAAAACATGTAGTGAATAAATGGGAAGGGGGACTTATTTAAACATCTGTCACTGGAATTTATTTTAAGGACTTAACTCTTTAAGAAAATACCTTTAAGAAAATTCTGTAGGAAAAATAAGTGCCTGAAATAGAAAGTGAATCTCTAAAGGCATAAGTACTTTAAAACTAAGAAGCAGTTGCGGTGAGTAAACTGTTCTGAGTTATGATAGCAGAGATGAGTGTGCAGATAGAACAGAAGTGGGGAGGACATGGGAAAGAGATGCGGAGAGTCTGGGAAGCAGAAGATAGCAGATTTGTCCAAAGAACAAGACTGTCTAATAAATGTTTTCTTTTATTTATCCTCCTTCTCCTTCTCCTTCTCCACCCCTCCATCCTCCCCCTCCTCGTTCTTTCTTTTGGGTACTCTCCACCTCTTCAAGCTGATGCTTACACTGGAATGTCCAGCTTATGCCTTGGTGCAGTGGTGTGGGTGTGGCAGCAGACCCAGTAATCAAAGAATGGGTCCATGTCCCATTGTGCCCAGCCTAGGCCAATACAGAGTGGAGCAGGGTGCTCAGGATGTGCTGATGACCCACGACTGACCTACTTCTACATCAGTGGAAGCAAGGACTTGGTATATTAGGTGATGTAACACCGCTGGAAATTCACTGACATCTTGGAGGGGAGAAGGTATGGCATTTCCAGAAACTGTGAAATGGGAGCATGAACCAATCGTGTCTAAATATTAAAGGGTAGAGAGACCCTGATGATACCTCTTTCAAAGCCCAACATGATTTTTCCCCTTCTCTCTCTTCTTCTGACCTGGTGACCTCTCACCCCTCCTTACTCACTCTGTCCACTTCAGGGCCCCACATATCATTCTCTCTGCCTGAAATGTTCTTCCCAAAGAACTCCTCAGGGTTGGCTCCTCATGACTCTGGCCCCAGGTCAACTTAAGCACCATATTTTAAAATAGTGTCCTTGTATCCCAAATCGTGCCTTTTCATCTTACCCTGTTCTGTTGCTTTTAATGCATTGATATCTGACATTATCTATTTTATGTATTTGTTTCCTCCTGTGTTATGTACAACATACTCTATGATGACAGGGACTTTTCTCTCTTGTTTCCCCCAGCATGCCTGGATTCTATTAGATAAGTTCCTGGTAAGTAGAAGATCCTGTGTCAGTAATTCTTGAACAAATGAAATAATCTAGGTTACAAATGGATAATTGAATAAATGAATGAAGAAGTAAGAAACTGAGTTGAAAGATCCTAGGTGATTTGGAATTGCTTGAAAGACAAGAGAAATGGGAGTTAAGGGAATAAGGCATTTGTTTTTCATCCTTTCTGATCTTCCTTTCCTTTCTCCCTTGGTCTCTTCCTGCTTCCAAGCACACGTACCAGGACTATCAGCAAAGTGGACCACCTCCCTGAGCACAGAGCAGGAGCCGGGCATGGGAGTATGTGTCTGTGCTCCACAGGGGAGGGTGTGTATGTGTGTGTGGTGTGTGTCAAAATGTGTCTTCTGGTTGACTAAGCACTGGAGAGTCATTTCCACCTCAGTAAGTAAGGGCCCCATGATTCTGAAGTGGTGGATCATTTGTGTCTCTGTGCTGGCATGGAGACCGGTGTCTTTCACATGCTAGCTTGAGACAAAGGCTGTAGACATAAGGCAGTCAGAATCCACACTCTGTCAGCACTTTGGGTGAGTGAAAGGACCACATGGATGCAAAGTCATATTATTTTTAGAGCTGGAAAATGTTTAACCAGGAATGTTTATTATGGACATCACTAAATTAGTGACATTAAAGACATATATGCCAGCCTCATATGTGTATGACTGAGGTCTCCTGGGCTGTTAAAAGAGAAGTAACATTTAATTTTTTAATATCAATTCTTTAGAGAAAGGTAGTTCTTTAGCTGTGATGTACACAGGAGGTTTTACTTTTACCTTCTGTGATAGTACATTTTTAAAACCTATTATTTCCTTAATTAAAGAACGCAAGGGGGCTTCCCTGGTGGTGCAGTGGTTGAGAGTCCGCCTGCCGATGCAGGGGACACGGGTTCGTGCCCTGGTCCGGGAGGATCCCACGTGCCGCAGAGCGGCTGGGCCCATGAGCCATGGCCGCTGGGCCTGCGCGTCCGGAACCTGTGCTCCGCAACGGGAGAGGCCTCAACAGTGAGAGGCCCACATACCGCAAAAGAACACAAGGGCATCAAAATGATAGAATATTATTTTGACAGAGTTTTGTTACCTTACGAGCAAAATAATTTGAACCTCAATACAAACATACAATTAAGCATATTTTCTTAGTTTCTGAATATTAATTGAGAAAAATACATGGGAAAAATATGAGAAAAATATTTTCAATATTTTTCAGTATTTCATTTTGCTATACTATATTCATAGTTATTACCCAAGCAAGGTACTCTTAAGAAATCTATTTTCATGACCATTTCTTAATGTCAGTATTTTATTTACTTACCATCAAGCAGCATCTGGCTTAAAGATGATTTCAACAGTTTTACTGAATTTCACAAATATATGCAATATGTATCCTTTTCCATAATGACACATATAAATATGACCTCAAATGGTTGCTTGATTTTTTATAATTGTAACTAATGAGGAAACTGGTCACAGAGTTTGTAGAGCCATTTAAACTTCTGAATAAGAGAGAGGCAAAACTGGTGAAAAAAATTAGAAAATTAAAACAATCAGCCCAGAAGCTATAATGTTTACACATATGAAGTTTAGAAAAGGAGAACAAAATATGAAGGGGAGAAAATTATTGAAGAAAAAATTTCAAGAATATGACTCAGTCATGGAGAATATGAAAGTCTGGTCTAGGGATCAGCAAATTTTCTGTAAAGGACCAGACAGCAAATATCATAGGTTTTATGGGTCACACTCGCTTGCGACTACTCAACGCTACATTATCACCTATTGACAATCCATGAACAAATAAGCCTGGCTCTATTCCAATAAAACTTTATTTATGGACCTAGACATTTGAATTTTATGCAATTTTCACTTGTTATGAAATCTTCTTCCTTTTTCTACCCATTTAAAATGAAATCACATTGTTGGACCTAAAAAGTCAGGGGGCAGGATAGATTTGGCCCATTACACGTGGTTTCCCCACACTTGGTCTACTTCTAAGAGCCCACTGAGGGTCCAGCACACTATGCAGGAGTAAACTGACACTTGGACCCGCCTGTGTGACACATCAGATGCTCCAGACAGTGGGAGCACATTAAAAGCTACTGATTATGAAACCGTGCACTTCAGATTAGGATTTGAACCCACATGCCAGAACTCGAACCCAGCCTAAACCCTGACTAGGACTTGAACCCACACAGCAGGGACTCGAACCCTGCCAAAACTCACGGTCTTTCAACTGAGATCACACACCTGGTTTCAGGACTTAATGAAGCTCAGGTTCTTAAAGTCTCATCACAGAAAGAATTCAGTGAGAGACAAAGTAATAGGTAAGAAGTGGATTTATTTAGAGAGAAACACACTCCACAGACAGAGTGTGGGCCATCTCAGAAGGTGAAAAAGTCACCAGGGTATGGGGCTGGGTAATTTCATAGGCTAATGAGTGGGAGGAGTATTCCAGCTATTTCAGGAAGGGGCAGGAATTTCCAGGAATTGGGCCACTGCCCACTTTTTGATCCTTATGATTGGCCTTGGAACTGTCATGGTACTGGTGGGTGTGTCATTTAGCTTGCTGATGTGTTACAGTGAGCACATACTGAGGCTCAAGGTCTAGCGGAAGTTGACTTGTCTGCCATCTTGGACCCATTTGGTTCTAATCAGTTTATGTCATCAGGCTATGTCATTCTTTCAAAGGTCGTGTCCTGCCCCCTTCCCTCCTGTTTCAGTTATGTTTATATAGAATCAGAATAGAACATCTAAAGATAAACAGGTAGAAATAAGAGTTTAATAAAAATTATTATGAATCCCATAATCCACCTTAAAATTCTTATTACATTTCCTAATTACACTCATAACAAAAATTTTGTTTTGTTTTGTTTTTAGAAATTCAAAACAACTCTCTCTCTCTCTCTCTCCCATACTTGATGAACTGATCCTAAAATTCATATGAAATCATAGGGCGAAGAGTAGACAACCCAATTTTGAGTGAAAAGGATAAGGAAACATGCACAATGATAATAAGTAAGCATAATTTCTAAGAATTGGGACTGAATATACACACAGATAATGGCCAGATTGTGTACAAAAAGAGAACTCTGACCCACAATCTGCAACAGCCAGCCCGGAAGCCAACCTGCTATCTATAAGCCAGAGTTGTAAGAAATAAAATCATTACCTTTAGCAGCCAGTCCAGGAAGCCTAATGATAATTCCTGTAGCATTCAGCTCCAAATGGCCAGGGCTTTATTGATAACTTACAGCTTCCTTAATTTGTGTTCCTGCTTGCAACTTGGGCCCAACCAGAGAAAGTCAAATATGTGCCCCCCCGTAACCAATTACATAGGATATCCTGCTTCTAGTATCTCAGCAACAGCCACCAATTAGCGCACACCTGAAGCCTTCCCTCTTTTCCACTGCAAACCTCTCCCACTCCTCTGCCTGCCTTTGAGTCTCTATCAAAATGCAAGTGATGGTGGCTGACTCACTTGAGATAGAAAACTCTGAATATATAGCATTCGCCTGTTCTTATCTGGTTGGTCTTTGCTTATTTCCATGTAAGTAACATTTGGAAATGCATTAGTTGATAGAGTAATTGGTAAATAAATTGTGATAAATCTATACAATGAAAATTAGCTAAGGGAGGAGAGTTCTGTGGTAATTGCAGACCAATAAGACATGTGACTTTTTTTTTCTTTTTTACAAATTTTCCTTAGAAATTATAATTTGTTTCTTTGAAACGAGAAGAAACTTCGGCATTTTCAAGATGCTACCTGGTCCCATTCCAGCCATGGCTCTTGTGGTCATACCAAGCAGGCAGCTGAGTTTCATGGGGGAATTCTAAGCCCAGTTGTAGGCTCTACACTCTGTCCCTACCTCTCACCCCACCTTAGTGATCAGAAAGTAGAGATTCTGTAAAGCAAGTTGGCAGGAGGTCTACACAAGTGTTTCTTCCATTCAGGAGCCAGATCTCTGACAGTGCCCAGGGTCTCATGGCTTGGTATTTTTACATTCAGATAAGCAGCAAGTAAAGGGGGAGGGTTGGCAGCTTTAATATAGTTAAATTTGAATTTCAGGTAAACAACAGATACTTTTTTTAGGATAAGTATATCACAAATATTACACTGGACATACACTAAAAACTATAATTTCTGTATCTGAAATTCAAATCTTACTGGGCATCCTGTTTTTATTTGTTAAATCTTTCAACCTTAGGGGAGAGGGTAACACTGACTTTTTTCTATTCCTTATATGGGATACTTACAACCAGTGTTGATATTCTCTCCATGGGCTATTGAAAGCTGTGCTGTTTAATTTTCAGATGTTTGCTTCTTCAAGATACCTTCTATGATTATTTTTATTAATTAATTAATTAATTTATTTATTTTTGGCTGTGTTGGGTCTTCGTTTCTGTGAGAGGACTTTCTCTAGTTGTGGCAAGCGGGGGCCACTGTTTATCACGGTGTGCGGGCCTCTCACTGTCGCAGCCTCTCTTGTTGCAGAGCACAGGCTCCAGACGTGCAGGCTCAGTAGTTGTGGCTCACGGGCCCAGTTGCTCCGCAGCATGTGGGATCTTCCCAGACCAGGGCTCTAACCTGTATCCCCTGCATTGGCAGGCAGATTCTCAACCACTGCGCCACCAGGGAAGCCCGATATGACAATTTTTAAAAGAATACTAATGACTCTTCAATGTCCTTTCAAATTCAGCGCCTCTTTAAAGTAAAATATAAAATGAAATGCACAAATATTTAGTGAATGTCTGATGTGATATAAGGTGTAATCTAGAACTACAAAGAAATGTACATGGTGAGAGTTCTGGATCCTCCAATGGTGAAATAACTTGTATAGGACTAAAGCTCACAAAGTTAAGAAAGGCACTATGGACCCAAAAGCTGGGGAAACTGGAGGGTAGTCCACTTTTGAAAGAAGGGAACCACATTCACCCATATTTGTGGGTTTTTCCCCTACATGCATATTGCAGTACCCATGCATGGTACAATTGGAGCTCATGAAGAAAGTCACAGTCTTGATGTTTTTTGGTGTCAGAAGGCAGAGTTCAAGGCTACTGGAGCAGGTGGAAATGGAGGGGAAATTCCTCTAAGGGAGGGAACCACAGAAGGAGAAAACGTGCAGGCAGAACTTCAAAGAGCCCAGAGGAAAGCAACAGTTTCCATACAAAGTCACAAGAGCTTTGAGTCAAAATTCTGCCAGGTTAGAGCATCTTGATAAGTACTTTGAGCATTCCCCTGACATGTCCCATCAGAGTGTAAAACCAAGCCTCTACAAGTTCAAAGTGTTCGACCACTAATAAAATGGCACCTTTAAAGTTCTGAAAGAAAGAAAAAAATCATAGACGTATATGTCCAGTGAAAATATCCAAAAATTAGGGCAAAATAAAATATGTTCACCTAAGCAAAAACTGAGAGACCCTATCATCAGCAGGCCAATTATCAATTCTTCTGGAAGGCATTAAAATCATATGCACCTAACTACAGAGCTTCAGAATACATCAAGCACAAACTGGCTAAAGGGAAAAATAGGCATATTCTCTATCACAGCTGAAGATTTTAACACCCCTCTCTCAGCAATTAGTTTAGCAATTGTCCAAAAATCAGTAAATATATAAAAGATTTAAACAACATCACAACCCATTAAGACCTAACTGGCAATTACAGAGTACTACATTCAATGGCTTCAGAATACACATTTTTTTCAAGTGTA
Source organism: Orcinus orca (assembly GCF_937001465.1). Taxonomy (NCBI): domain Eukaryota; kingdom Metazoa; phylum Chordata; class Mammalia; order Artiodactyla; family Delphinidae; genus Orcinus; species Orcinus orca. The sequence continues at coordinate 12,676,435 of NC_064565.1, read as the reverse complement.
CATGAAATGTTCACTAAGATGGACTATGTGCTGAGCCATAAAACAAGTCTCAATAAACTAAAAAAAATTTGAAATCTTACAAAGCATGTATTTGAACACAATTAAATTAAACATAGAATTATAAGATATCGAGAAATATTGGATATTAAGTAATACATCACTAAGTAGCCCCGGTTTAAATAAGAATCACAAGGGAAAAGTTGCAAAATATCCTAAACTAATATTAATGAAAACACAACATATCAAAATTGGTGAGATACAGCCAAAGCACAGCTGAGAAAAACATGATACCTTGAAGTGGTTATAATAGAAAAAAGTTGTAAAACCAATTAACTAAGTTTGCATCTTAACATCATCACTATTCAGGGAAATGTAATATTAAACTGCAATCAGATACTATTTAAAGTCACTAGTATAATTTAAATGAAAGCAATTGACATTATCAAATGTGGATGAGAATAGGAAGAAATAAGAACTCTCATAACATTGCTGGTAGGAATGTATAATAGTGCAACAACTTTTGAAATCTATTTGGCAATTTTTTTATAACAATAAACACCCACCCATCTTATGACCTGGCAATTCCACTGTTAGATATTTACCTAAGAAAAATAGCAATACATGTCTACAAAAAGATATGTAGAAGAATGTTAATAGCAATTCTATTTATAAAGCCAAAGTGGAAACAAATGAATTATTTATCAATAAAAGATAATGGATAAAGGAATTGCAGTATACAGTGAAACACAACTCAATAACTGAAAAACATGAGCTACTAATATAACACAGCTCTATGGATGAATCTCAGAAGCATTGCATCACAAGGTCAATAGAAAATAAGTGAGACTTAAAGGACTATGATGATCAAAACCCAAAACTGGCTGACCATGGGAGGCTGGGATTTTCCAAAAACGGGCATAAGGCAACATAGTTGATGGAAATGTTTGATCATAGTGCCCTACTAGTTCCAAGAAAACAAAAGTCTAGTTGATGCAGAGTTACTGACTGCAAACAGTCTTTTGGAATTCCCATAATTCAGAGCTTGTACATTCTTTTCTGAATAGTCCATTCATTTAGGGTTCTAGTCTCTCTTTTCCATTCATTCTGTGTTTCATTCCCCACCTGTCTCAACATCACAACCAACAAAGGCTTCTAGATACAGCCACATCCTGCTCCACCACTCCTCCAGAAATGTATTTTACTCAATAGCGAGGTAAAAGAAAATGATAGAAAGAATAATATCTAGTGTCTACAATTATTCATTGACTATTAGTCTGTAGAACTCTATAGCAGCCAATAGAGAGAAGAAAAAAGAATCATAAAGGTAATAATATTAATGATAGCTAACTTTTATTGAGTAATTCATAAATGCAAAGTATTTTCTAAGCACTTTGCATAAGCACCATCATTTAATCCTCACAACAGTTCTACAAAGTAGTTATGAATGTTTCCCCATATTTCAAATGATAAAATTTAGTTATGAAAATAATAAATTGCCCAAATATGTACAGCTAGTATATGATAGAGCTAAGATTTATGATTTGGGATCTAGCTCCAGAGCCTAGGTTCTTAACCTACTGTGTTCTAAATATATGAATCTACTACAAAAAGCACTGGTAAAAAGTGACTTTTAATTTGAATTAAGTTAAATTTAAGTAAAATTAAAAGTCAGTTTTAAGTTACAATGGCCACATTTCAAGAGCTCAGTAAGCTCATGGGACTAGTGGCTACCATATAGGACAACACAGATTTAGAACATTACCTAAAATATAAGATAAACCCCCTCCCAAATCAGAGCCTGATATTTGCATTGCGTCTATCTATTCTCAGGGTGAAAAGAAGATCACATTAATTCACTAACTCAGAATTGACTGATTATTGTTCTCCACTGTTCATGCAGGACCTCATCTCCTCTGTTAAGTGTTTCTCCTCATCGTGTTTCTTGGAGGTGCCTCCCATGTGCTGCTGGTGAATTCCTACCCTAAAATTGTCACTGATCTGATGGAAGGTACCATTAATTCCCAGGGTGCTAAAACTTGAGAGGACCAGTAGTAAATCACTTTTATGGGGATAAGAAAGTGAGAACTGCATTAGAAGTCTATGGCTTGCTCATTTTTGTATCATATTCTGTTCAAGTCATCCCAAAACAATATTCTAAATCAAATGCCTTTCAGAGTTAATATCTCTTTTATTTTCTTAAATCTGTCTCCCTTTGATTTTGTATTTCTCTCCCACTCTCTTGTTTTCCTCTTTTATCACACACACACACACACACACACACACACACACACACACAAACACACACACACACACACAGTAAATCTAGAATGATCTGAGAGAAGATGAACGTGTTGTTCTGAAAATCTCTGCCTCTGACCACTGAGCTGGAATCCCTAGGTCACAGACACGTGTTGCTCCAACATCCCTTATGTGAATTCTCTCTGGGGAGGATTCTCAGTTTCCGTGGACCAAAATTTCTGCTGGGTCTTTCTCACTAACTTACTGGATGTGCATTGACACAGGACTGGCCAAAGCTGAGATGTTCTCTTAGAAGCAGGCTTATTGTGCTTATAATAACATAATTCTATCCAAACCCATTTAAAGAGGGCTTAGTATACTGCATTCTTAGCTGGGCTGATACTCTTTAAATGAAACTAATCCATGCATTTCCTACATGTCTGTTAGTCAATACAAATGATCATTTTTACTTCAGTGCCATCCAAATCATCCTTGGTCTTTCTACTTTGTACTCATCCTTATTCGTTAATCCCGCTTAATGTCAGCCAGATGTCTTCGCTTCCTAGAGCTTCCTCTACTTTCAGTTTGCAAAAGATTTTAGCATCTAATTTATTTTTTAATTCTTCTAAAGCTGCTGTTACCAAAGTCAGATTCGGCTGCTCACCACTCGAAAGCAGATACTCAAGAGACAAGTATTGGTAATAAAATAAAGTTTGCCTTATTCAGGAGGCTGGCAACCTGAGGAGAAGGTGGACTCATGTCCAAAAGCCAGCTCCCCACTGTCAATCAGGAAGCAAGAACTTAAAAAGGGGAGTTTCAGGGGCATATAGGCAGAGGGAGGGGGCTGTGTGCAGAGCAGCACAGTCAGCTCTGACCGTCATCTTGAAATTGGTCATGTGGTATCTGGTAAGTGTCATCTTGATTGCTTTAAGTACTGTTAATCTTCAGTTCCAGGGTTGGTTTGTTCCTATTTCCTTGAGGCCAGTTCTCAGAATTGTGTAAGATGGAGCAACTTATGTCATGGCTGCAGTCTGCATGATTTGCTAATTTCTTCCACCTGATGTGAGTTTTAGTTTCTGCAAAATAGCTCAAAGAATATGACTCAGAATAATTTTCTATAGCCTTCGAGGAGGAACTAAAGGTCCTTTGACTTTAATGGTAAAACTATTATTATTTCGACTTGTTTTCCTATTTTTCTTTGCTTCTGTATTTTCTCATTTCTCTGATTAAATTTATTCTTTGGCTAAAGTTTTTCTACAGGTAAGAGGCAGGCAGAGGACATGTGGCGGGAGGAGGGTACTCTCTTTGGAAGGCCCCATAGGGTCCTGCTCCATTACAATAAAGCTTATAATCTTTCTTATTTTGGTCCCTCTAGTAATCTTGTGTTTTCAAAATTCAGTACCCAGTATCCCATTGTAGAAAGATACTCACTGCATCATTGCCCTTGTCCATTCACCTGGGAGATGGATAGCAGTCAGATTTTGTTAACAATGATACTTCTTCAAGGAATGTGCAGGGAAGCAGAACAAGCACCCAGGAAGTAAAAAACAATATTAGATAGTGTTGTTCTTCATATATGTACTTATGTGGCCTGGACAAATGTGAAAGAGTCCATGGAAACTCAATGACTGGTAAAAGGATAAGATTCTCCCAGCTGGACAGACTGAGTGGGCAGATGATACTTCTTGCAATTTTGTCACCCATGGCTGACAAGGGTTGATTGGAATCCATGGGACTCATTAAAAGAGGACAGTGTTCTAGTATCTGTTCAATAGAAAGTAACTGGGAGAAAAGGAAAAATACATCTCATAATGAAGACAAAGAGATGGAGTTTACAAAAGTATTATCAGTGAGAAAACACAGAAAATGGGGATGACTTATTTTGGAGAGAAAAAGACTAAGGAGAAATTCAAGAGATAAACTTAAGAGTGGGAGTGCCTTATGTCAGACACTATAGGACTATTTTCTCTTTTCCTTGCCTATCATCCTCACAGCAAAACCATTCCTGGAATATGGAATTTCTCTTCTCATTTTATGAAAAATGAAACTGAGATTCAGAAAGACCAAATAACTTGCCCAAGATTCTGCAGCCAATGAGCTCTGGGACCAAAATGGGCAACTCATTTTCCAGACCTCAGTGTTCATTCCTTGTTTACTGTCCCCTGGTGGAACTATAGCAAATAGAAGAAGTTTGTGGACAAACAGTGGAGTGAACATATCAATTTAATTGTGTCTGAATAACAACTTCCTCTGTGCACATTTTACAATAATTTTTAATCTTCTATGACCATAGATATTTTTGAGAATCCAAAGAGGTGAGTTTGTCTCCAGAAAAGTACACTTATGTGCACACAAACACACATACACACAAATATGTCACATACAGTTTTGGAGGTTCTTACATGCCCTGAAACCCATCCACAAACCATGTAGAAGGCCATGATAACTATTTCTTTTCTTATCTGCTTTTACTTTATTCTTCAGCTATTGCATTAGGTGTATCTTCATTCTAAGTCAAGAAAACTGAGACTCTGAAATGTTAAATGACCTTCAAAAATGCACAATTCTGACCCAGCAGGTAACTAAATTCACTTTTACCTCCTTACATGAAAACTCCCTGTCTTTTTTACTGCTTTCTATTGCAGTCACTAAGCGCAGTAGTACTTAAATGTTTCTAGCTTGGGGAAAATGTGTATGTGGAATGTGTAGCATTTTATAGGAGAGCACAAAATATTGACTGAATGAGATGGTATCTTATTGTGGATTTACAGATAGATAGATGTCAAGAGTTTAAGAGAAGATAGGAAAACACTGAAGTTTTCATAAAATCATATTGTATGACTTTTTCTATGTGAAAAAGTCATTTTTCAATATTAGAAGGAAAAAAACATCAATAGTTTATAAATATTAACCTAGATAACTGATACATGCACACGGCTTTATCGTGGTCATCCACACTTTCCATATTCATTTTCATTCCTAGAACACATGTTTGCCAGAATGTTGAAGAGGAGATCAATACAAAATAATTTAAAATCCTTACAAGATTATTTTAGATATATCTGGCTTTCAGTCATCCAGTTGTTCAGTTAACATTTATTAGGTACCTATTATGTGCCAGCACCATGATAGATTCTGGGGATGGAAGAGGTAAAGAATATCCTCACTGGTCCTTAAGGGTTTTGTGGTCTTGCTGAAATTTTCTAAGAAAGTGATATAGATATATAGATGAGAAAAAAACTGTATGGTTAGATCCACTTGCTGCTGAGGTGATGATCACTGCTTATAGTAAAAGTGACACCCACTTCAGGCTCATGTACATTTGGTAGGAGACCAGCTGAAGAAATACCATTCTTGTGGTAAGACTTGTAGCACTATGCTCACATCAAGGGATTTGTGTAGAGTGAAGCAGCAAAAACTAAAAGACATTTTAACTCTTTTCAACAACTTAGTTATGATATGTCCTACTCACATTCTAGTTTCTCCTTACATATGCTACCATATGTAATACAGAGATTATTTTAGTGGAAAATAGTACTCATCAATACACATGGCCATGGAAAAGTATATGGAGAAAGATCCTGAGCGGTGTCCTGGAGCTGGGTCTTGCTGAGATTTTTTCATTGTCCATTCTCCTCACTTACCCATCCCCCTCTATTCTTCTTTCCCTTCCCCTCCCCTTCCCTTCCTCCTCCTCCTCCCCTCCCCCTCCTCCTCCCCTCCCCCTCCTCCTCCCCTCCCTCTCCTCCTCCCCTCCCTCTCCTCCTGCTTCTCCCCCTTCCCTTACTCCTTTTTTTCTTCCTTGGTTTCTTCTTCTACTCCTCCTTCTCCTCTTTTCTTTCTTTTTTTTTTTTTTGAAGATGTTGGGGGTAGGAGTTTATTAATTAATTTATTTTATTTTTGCTGTGTTGGTCCTCATTTCTGTGTGAGGGCTTTCTCTAGTTGTGGCAAGCGGGGACCACTCTTCATTGCAGTGCGCGGGCCTCTCACTATCGCGGAGGATAGTGAGCACAGGCTCACTTGTTGTGGAGCACAGGCTCCAGATGCACAGGCTCAGTAGTTGTGGCTCACGGGCCTAGTTGCTGCGCGGCATGTGGGATCTTCCCAGACCAGGGCTCGAACCCGTGTCCCCTGCATTAGCAGGCAGATTCTCAACCACTACGCCACCAGGGAAGCTCCCTCTTTTCTTTATAAAAGTAATATACTCTTTTTAAATATTATTCTCCATTTTCTTTTTCTTCCAGCCTTTTTTAAAATCTTAAATCTACAGGGAAGATGAATGGAAAATACAATGAACACCCAAAAATTCTTGCCATTTTTGCTGCTTTTTAAATCACTCACCATATCTTCTCTCACTCTCCTGCTCTTGCCTTCTCCTCCTTTAATTATGGGTGCACCTTTCAAAATTAAATTGTAAACATCTTCACACTAAGTGCATCAACATGTAACTGCTGAGAACAAAGACATTCTCCTGCATAATGACAACGCACAGTATCAAAGGAGATGAACTTTGGTAAATAATACCTGAGAGACAATCTGTTACCATTTCACCAGTTGTTGCAATGACTTGCTTTATACCAGTCTTTACTGGGGAAGGGGTGCTCAAACTCCAACCAAGAGAATCTCACATGAATTTGCTCTCTGCATTCATTTAGGCTCATTTAATGTGCAACTGTCCTAACATTAACATTTGTGAGTCTGCCGATTTTCTTGTGGAGGATTTCATATTCTGGATTTGTCTCATGATTAAATTCTACTTATACTTTTTTTTTTTTTGGCGGTACACGGCCTCTCACTGTTGTGGCCTCTCCCGTTGTGGAGCACAGGCTCCGGATGCACAGGCTCAGAGGCCATGGCTCACGGGCCCAGCTGCTCCGTGGCATGTGGGATCTTCCCGGACTGGGGCACGAACCCATGTCCCCTGCAACGGCAGGCGGACTCTCAACCATTGTGCCACCAGGGAAGACCCTACTTATACTTTTTTGGTGTCACTTTGTATGCTTCGCAGACCAGAACACGTCAGAAGGCACACACCTTAGTTTGCCCCATTGTTGATGATGTTAACTTAGTGCCCTTGGATAAAGTAGTATCCACTAGACATCACCATTAAAGACGTACCTCTTTCCTTTCTAATCAATAAACGAAATTTGAGGTGATACCTTGAACCTCTATGAAAATTATTTGGTCCAAAAATCTTTCACCCAATCATTTAGTGTCAGTTGATAATCCTTTCTTAAATGAATGATTATAGCAGAGGTTTAGAATGGTGATTATATAATTCCATCATTCCTTTTATATTAAGTAGTAGCATTCTTCTGTAAGGAGTAACATTCCATTCTTTTTCCTGTTTCTTTGCTATCTCTATGGATTTGTAATTTTGTTTCATATTTTTATAATTCATTAATATCCTTATCCTTTTAAATTCTTACGTTGTCTGAATTTTGATGACTTGGAGCCCCTTCCAGTGATTCTCATGATTTTTGTTCATGCATCTGTCATATCCTGAGGGTCTTTGACTGTTAGGCACAGCAATATTTTCCAAAACCACTGTATTTTCCCCAACCTCCACCCAGAAACAGCATTTTCTCCAAAGAGCCCTGATTCTTATTAGTGTGTTATTTAAACCAAGATCTGAGCATTAAGTGTACTCACTGCCACTGGAATTCCTTCTAGGCTCTTTTTAGTGACTTCCTACTGACGCTTCCAATTCCAACCTTGCTCTGTATTTGAATCTCCTTCCTTCCTCCAGGAGGTCATGTAGATGGCAACATGAATCTGTCTAACAGTCTCTCTCACACTATCTATCAACTATCCATCTCCTACAATACACCAAGAAATAAATAGTTCAAGAATTATGACATCCTGACCTCTACTAACATCAAACCTACTAAAGTAAAGTTCTCTATGATTCAGCAGTTATTTTGTGTCCTTTGATTATAGCCCACTGATGGTGGGCAACAGGGAGACTCTGCTCAAAAATTAACACAGATTAATTCCTTTTATTTGTACCAATGTTATCAGTTAGATACACAAATTACAATTTTGTTTTCAATATTACAAATTTCTATATTGATCTTTTTTTTTATTTGACTTTTTAACAAAATAGTTTAACATTAATATGATTCAAATGTCAAAGCTGTAGAAGTGTAGAGTGGGAGAAGTTTATCCCTATCATCTCTACTCCACCCCCACTCACCTAGCTTGGGGAACCATTTCAATATTTTCTCTCTTATCCTTTTGTGTTTATTTTAGAAAAATAAAAAAGTCTCCCTTTTTCTTACAGAAAATCTGCATGTGTATATGTCTGCATGCATGTGTGTATGTGTATCTTTGTTTTTTTTAATTTAATAGTGTATCCTTTAAATCACTACCCATCAGTTAATAGAAATATTCCTCATTCCTTGTTCTTTTAACAGTGCAAATGTTTCATAGTTTATTTAACCAATTTCCTACTGATGGAAATTTTGGGTTTTCTAATATTTTGCTATTTGACATATGCCACAATGAATAACCTTGTGCATCTGACACTTCATATTACTGAAGGTGTATGTTCAAGGTAAATTCCTGGAAATGACAGTGCTTGGCCAAAGGATCAATGAATTTGTAGTGTTTTAAAAGACTGCCAAATTCTCTTCCTTAGCCTGGTGTTACCTTGCACTTGCATTGGCAGTGTAGGAAAATGATGACTTCTACACCAAATCCCCAACAGAGTGTGTCAAGCCTTTGAACATTTGCCATCTGATAGGTAAGAGATTGTGCCGCACAGTGTAGCCATCATTCTCAGGTGAATATATAAGTGAAATTGAATACTTTTTCATATTTAAAGCATTTGTATATTTTTTCTTGTAAATTGTCTGTTAACGTTTTCCCCACTTTTTTTTTTTTACATTATTGATCTCCTTTGTTATTTTAACAGTTCTTTATATATTTGGGAGCTAGCTTTTTATATTTAGTGTAAGTTGAAAAAATTTCCCCCTATATGCCATTTATCTTTTTGACTTTGCTTATGTTTATACATACACACACACATACACACAGAAACGATTCTACACGGTCAAATTTATCAGATTATTAAAACTATTTCACAGGAATTCCAGACTCTTAATAGCATTCAAGTAATCTAAGTGGATCCTTAAATCTGAAGCATTCAGTTTTGCACCAGAGAGCCCTAGAGACAGCAGAAGCAGCATTCAGGTAAGGGAATGAGGGCTTAGAGCAAGTATCCCTCCTGGGCTTAAGGATGGAAGGATGAACAGGCTTGTGCAAATGAGATCTTTAGTATGTTAGAGCAGTGTTAACCAGAGGTAGCACTCTATGCATGAAAACAGTTTGTGAATGATAGTAATGGAAATTAGATCATTAAAATGGAAAACAGATTGTGTGCACAACTTAAAATCAAGGACCCAGTCATTCATCTTTGTAGTGCCTACAAGTCTAGCACCTGGAAAATGCTCCATCAATATTTTCAGAAGACAATGAATTGGATCTAAAATGGACTAAGGAACAGTCACAACCGTGGAGTAAAAACATTAACAGTGCTAATTTAGGTACATCCCTGTGCATGTACTTTTAAGTAAATCTGTTTTCTTGAATGTTCAATACAAAATTCATTGAAAAAATCAATCACTGTGTTAATTCAAACTGGCCTTGCAGACAACAGGACTTAGTTCTGTCAACAATAAAATATATCTCGAATGTATCAGGGCATGGGAATTAGAGAATGCTATTGTTTTTCTTTATTCCCACAGCACTGAACATTGTAAATACCTACAAGAGACTGTCAGTGCATCCTTATGGATTATTAAACAGATCATCTGATCTCTAGAAAGTGACTAGTCACTTAGGTTTTGAGACCTTGCTTACATCCTCCTTTCCATTCTCTTAAAAATAAGGCTGATTTCCTGAAGACAGACAGTAGACAGGCCCACTCTTGAGGAACATAGCATCTTATGGGAAATTGTTGAACAGTGCTCACAGGGGAGCATTTCACAAGAATCTTTTTTTTCCCTCTAAAGCCCAGTGTTTGGCTTTTGAAGTAAGGAGAAGATAAACTTTTGTTCACTTGTTGTGTTTCCTTTTGGTCAAGTGTATGCATTCTTGCACAGCTGGACCCAAGACCATTTCAAGATACAATCAGCACAAATACAAATATTTGCCAGCCCAGCTCATGAGCTAGAGAAAAACAGGGAACATCATCCTGTCAGACCATTGCTTTTGTTCTTTCATTGGCATGGTTTCTTCCTAATAGACAGAGCTCACTTTGGAGCCCAGCTGCTTCTTATTTCCTTTCAACATGCATCACAGAGAATAAACATATGATTAACCAATCCTGACAGCCTTAAATAAAGCACATCATATCCTTCTTTGTCCCCTTGCAGTATCAAAGAGGCAACCCCATGCTGCTGCTGCTGATTCAAAATGTCACCCTCCAAGAAAAGGGAGTAAAGATAAAGAAAAAAAGGAAAGTTCCAGACTGTTGATGTTAGCAAGCCTTGTCAATACAAATGTCCACACCTACAAATCCTTACCTTTGCAGATCAGATTCCATTTCACCAGAGCCCATTTCACAAGACCCCACTATTCAGGTGTTAAAATAGAGGGAAAGAGAATAGACATGGGACATTCATCTTTTTGGAAACACCTGTCGTCCTGTATTAGCATGGACTATGCTGTTAGAGAAGCAGCTCTCACTCTATTTTATTTATTTATTTATTTAGTTAGTTAGTTAGTTATTTCACGAAGAAGTAGAGATTCAAGAATACAGTTGCACTATAAGGAACTGATTGATTTGATAACTGTCATTATCCTGAATGTGGGACTATGTTTTATTCAGTGCTGTAACCCTGAGGTCCAGTAAGGATAGATACCTGCTTCCAGGTTGATGCTCATTAACATTTACTAAGTGGACCTCAGGCTGTGAGTCTTAGATCTGCATCATCAGCACCACTAGAAATGCAGATTCCTGGGCCCCCTCCAGACATGCTGAATCAGAATTGCTAAGTGGACTTTTTGATGATGGCCATTTTGACTGGTGTGAGATGATATCTTAGATTGGGAGTTTGGGATTGACATGTACACACTGCTATATTTAAAATAGATAACCAACAAGGACTTACTGTATAGCATAGGGAACTCTGCTCAATATTCTGTAATAAACTAAATGGGAAAATAATTTACAAAAGTATAGATACATGTATACATATAACTGAATCACTTTGCTGTACACCTGAAACTAACACAACATTGTTAATCAACTATATTCCAATATAAAATAAAAATTAAAAAATAAAAAGAAATGCTAAGTGAAGCCCAGAGATCTGTTTGAATGAGTCCTCTAGGTGATGCTGATGAATGCTCAGGTGTGAGAACACTGGTTTACTAAAAGGAAGAAAAAAGGTAAGAAGGAAATGGAGTGGGTAAATGATAGTCAAATTAGATTTTGAAATGCATGCCTTAATACTCCTCTCAGGCACCAGCTTTTCTGGGAAGCTCTCTCTGGATCCCCCTGCTTGTGATGAGCCTGCTAGCTAGGTTAGTTGTTCCCTCCTGGTGCTCCCATAGCCCCTTGTCATCCAACTGCAGGGGGTTAGACTCCTTAATTATATGCTCTGTCTTCCATAACAGACCATCCTGACTAACTTTTGTAGTCTTAATGCTAGTACAGTTCACAGAGCACAGTGGGTATGAGTATTTGTTGAATGAATGAGTGTACACAATATTCCTTTGCCAATATCAATGTCCACAGTCATATCCCCAGTTTTTGGTGTAGCGGTACATCTATGAATGAGAAAAGGCAGAAAGAGGAGTGTCCTTTTAGAATTATCACACAGAAAATATAAGAATATCCCAATACATATTTTTTTTCTAAATAATACAATTGAAATTTATTTATATATTTATTTTTCTAGGTTATTTTAAAAACATTTTATTAAAGTTTAGTTGATTTACAATATCATGTTAGTTTCAGGTGAATAGCACAGCAATTCAGCTATACATATATTTTTGAAATGTGCTTTTCTTTTCAAATGACCATGTATGAAAGACATAGAATCATGAAGACACATTTCTCCTTCACATATGTGAAATAGCACAAAAGCTTGTTGACAAATAAGTGTTCATAACATACCCTGTATTAGTTTGCTGGGGTTACTGTAACAAAATACAACAAACAATGAGACTTAAACAACATACATGTATGTCTCACAGTTTTGGAGGCTACAAGTCTGACATCAAGGTGCTGTCAGGGCTGGTTCCCTCTGAGGCTGTGAGGAAAGGATCTGATCCAGGTCTCTCTCCTTGCCTTGTAGATGTCTGTCTTCATGTTCACATGGCATTCTCCCTGACTGCCTATCTGCTTCAAATTTCCCTTGTTTATAATGATACTATGTTAATGAACTCAAGTTTGGCTGTTCTCCACTCTAAAGCCAATTATCTGAGAGGCAAGTGTCAGTAGAAATGAAAGGTGCTTTATTCAGAAAAGCCAGCAATCAGGAGAGATGGTGGACTTGTGTCCAGAGACCAACTCTGAAGATTCTGCTCAGCCATGACAGTTTTTAAAGGAATAAAATGGGGGAGAATCTCAGTGACTCATTGAGACAGGAGGTTGGGTTCTTCATCCTTCCACACTGAGTGCAGACTGGCTGACTCTCTCTTCAGATGTTATCTTTCCTGTGTGATCTGCCCACAGGACTACTAAGGGGGCTAGTAAGGGTAGAGTGCTAGTCATTTTTTTTTAACTGCTTCATTCTTACTTCTTTTTATTCAGGAGAGTGTAAGTCAGGAGTTAGGTTAAATTGCCTAGTGATCTCATTCCTATAATTAAACTCTTTTAAGGTTAGAAGGGGGCAGAAAAGGGCAAATGGGAAAGGGATAGAAGAGCTACTTTCAGTTATCTTGCATTAGGACCTCACCCCATGGCTTTATTTCAACTTGATTAACCTCTGCAAAGACCCTATCTCCAAATAAGGTCACATTCTCAGGCACTAAGGATTAGGACTTCAACATATGAATTTAAGGAGACACAATTCAACCGATAACATACCCCAACTGTTCTCCTGCTCTTGAAGTATACATGGCCTGAGAAGAAACGAGTAGCAAGACTCAAAGACTGGTGGGGTTCCTATGAGGATTAAATGTTTCATGACAATGTCTGGCATATGGTAAGTTCCAGAGAAGCATTGTTCTGGCTGTTTGTACTGGACTTGATGATATGCCACTTCACTCAGTCTAAAATGCACTTCATGTTCACATTTTACAATTTCTGAAATGCATCTCACATTACAATGAGATGTACATTAAGATGAAGTTTTTTTTTTTCTTCTGAATACTTTCTATTTCAAGGGTGCATCTTAAAATCAATGTCATTTTAGAGTTGAAGAAATAATGTCATAAGTCTTGCCATTTAATGAGAACCTATTAAGCACCAGATTGTAGACACATCTTCATAAATCTTAAATCAGTTCTGCAAGGAAGGTTTTAGTATCTCCAACTTATTGGTGGGAGCAGGGATTTGCAGACACAATAAACTCTCTGAAGGCCACACAGTGAATCAGATGGCAGAACTAAGATCTGCAACCAGGCCTGTGGAATGCCTGGGCCCTTCCTCTATATACAACGCTGAGAAGGTAGATGTTTGTGTGTTTGCTTGTTTTTTGTTTGTTGTGCTGCGTTGCTTGTGCTCTGTGATGGTTTGTGAGAGGACCCAGCTCTGTTCAGTGTATAGACAAACCTGTTTGCCTCCAATGCCCTTTTGGCCAGAGTAGCATCTGATGTACTGTAGAATTAACATTTCTTCCTCAGACCATGTAACTAACAATTTACTCTCTTCACCGTCTTTATTATATCAGTACATAATTCTGTCACAATGAATACTGCTGTGTTCATTAATTATTGCTTACATATATACTTTTGCTCCCTAGTGAAACTATGAGCTTCTTACAATCAGGAATTGTGTCCTGAGTTTTCAGCACACATGGTGTCTTATAAAATGGAGGAAACAAAATTTAAAAACAAAAACAAAAAACAACCTATAGGTACTCAAGAAATGTTTATTTTCTGTGACTAGGTTTAAAAGGTCTTCTGAGATAATGGTTAGTTACATACATAAACCTGATAACATCCTAATATGCTAGTAGAATAAGGTACTCTGTGTAATACATGTGTATAGATGAATAAAGGTCATCTGAAAATTGTTCTCTGCTTTTACTGGGTTATTCAGAGATGGCAAAACCTGTCCGTGTGCTGTCACTCCTCAACCCTAGCACCCATGGAAGACATTACTAGTTGATCGTGGAGTTTTTTCTGCTGGGGTCAGAAGCAGATGCCGACGGTTTTGCAATATAGCCTTGTAGCAATCACTACCAATCTATTCAGGGTGACATATAGAATGAAGCCAATTTGACATCTCTTGTCTCGCTTACCTGTGGTTTTGAAACTGGAGAATGCAGAGCATTTAGGAAGAGGAATTATTGAACTAAAAAGTGGTCAGCAGAGATTTGTGACCTAGGGGTCTCCCAAGTGGCCGCAATACAAACATTCTCTTTATTCAGCTCTAGTAACACTAGCCCTGATTTAAAAATTACATCAGTGTGACACTATGGATGGACCTTGACTGTAAAAGTCAGATGGAGAATGACAAATACCATAAGGTTTCACTCATATGTGGAATATTTTAGAAAATAAATAAATAAGTAAACAAACAAAACAAAAGCACATAGACACAAGGAACAGATTGGTGGTTACCAGAAGGGAAGGGAAGTAGGGGAGGGTGAAATAGGTAAAGGGGGTCCATTGTGTGGTGACAGATAGAAACTAGACTTTTGGTGGTGAGCATGCTGTAGTGTATATAGAAGGTCAACTGTAATGTTGTACTAATGAAAACTTATACAACATTGTAAATCAGTGTTACTTCAGTTAAAAAAAAAATACTTGGATATGCCATATGTTGAGTTTGAGTTAGCCCAAGGAGCAAATATTACTGTTAAAATTCTGAAGTTCTATATACGTGTTAAGCATGATCATTTCTATTTGTGCTTTCCACATTGTTATTAAATAAACTAAAATTATATTGACATTATATTTTTAAAATAAATTTAAAAATTAAAAAATACAGCAGTGCTGGGGTAATTTGCAGTAATTTGGGTTATTTGTTCAGAAGTGACCCAAGACGAACTTAGGCTATGACACTGTGCTCTTCATCCTTCAGGCTTTTACACACTGTCCATGCTCAGGCTCTTCCCCAAATCTGTTAAGTCTGCCCAATTTAATCATAAATCCCAAGAAAGGAGTCCAGATACTGGTCTTTTTTAAATAGCTCCCCAGGTGATTTTAAATGTGCTAGTCAAAATATTATATATTTTATAATAACTATAAAAGGAGTATAAACTTTAAAAATTGTGAATCACTATATTGTACACCTGTAACTTATATAATATTGTACACCAACTATACTTCAATTAAAAAAATACTCAAGAAAAAATGAATTATAAATTAGAAAAAACAATATAGAACTCTATGCCAAAAAAGTGACATCTTCTGTTTATAAAGTAAGTTTATAAAAATTTTCAGGCACATCACTAGTCCTTGTAGCTTCCTCTATGAAAAGGATAATAATGTAAATTAAAGGGACAAGAAAACATTTATTTAATTTGACTGAATTGTCCTGCTCCATCCAATATGGTAGGCCCTAGTCACATGTAGCTACAGAGTACTTAAAATAGATAATCAAACTATGTGCTGTAAGTGTAAAATACATGCTACATCTAAAGACTTCAACAAAAAAAAATGTAAAATATCTCAGTAATAATTTTTACATATTGGTTACATGTTGAGGTGGTAATATTATACACACACACACACACACACACACACACACACACACACACACACATACATATGAAATTATTTTTAAAAATGTGCAGTCAAAGCAAAGAACCAGTGTGGGAGGGTATTTGTTGATAATAGTACCACTGAAGAAGATGCCTTCTAGGGGCATTTAAAGGGAGGCTGTTGGCAAAGAAAAGTCCTTAGCAAACTTTCACAAATGTATATACAATAGTGAGATTTTAGACCATAATATCCCGTGACAATCTTTAGGTCGCCATCACGAATGGACTCCCAGCCCTCACCTCTCCCCGCCTGATTACACATCTGTTGGATGGGAACACATCATCACACATGGTAATGAACCTCTAGAGTCACAGGGTTTGTGAAATCTCAGGTTATTTATAGGTATTTCCACATAGCATTTGGCCATTTTTTCTGTCCTATTAGAAAGTGTTTGTCCAGAGGGAAAAAATAATTACTTGCTTCACATTCACAAATTACCTAAAGGCATTTTCTTCAAAATTGCTATTTCTGGTGATTTGCTGATATTCAGTTTCACTGAAGCTTTAATGTTTATTTTCTTGAGAAAAGAACATCTTGAAGCTTTCATGAGATGTAAGTTTCAGAGAATTGTACGGGATTTTTTTCTCCCTGGTGCAAAATGCAGAGAGTAGTTATTGTTGTGCTGTGTTTTGTTTTATTAAATAAAAGCAAACTGCTTCCAAGGTTTGTTCGTCTCACCACCTTGGATACGCTTCATTGCATTGGCTTTTCTCAACAGCAGCTTCACCTCACGTGAAGTAACAGGGTGAGATGACCACGAACAGAAGGCAACAGAAACTTGGGCCCCAGGAATAGAAGTGCAGTGTCTAGTTATGTACTCCTCCTTACTTGCTCTGGCCATAGCACCCCTACTCCACCACCAAAGCCTTCTTAAAATATCTTAATCCCATCTCCTATTCCAAACTGTTGTAGCTGAAGTTATTATTTACACCTAATGCAATCCTGATGTTTGCCTCTTTATATAATTTTGATCCATTTTCCACTATCTTGCCCTCCTCCTTGAAATGCTTGGGCAAATATTTTAGGTGAAACTGGAAAACACTGCCAGTCGAGGGGCTTTCCCTTTGCTTGCTCCATGCTGGTTGATAAATATTTAAGAGCATGTAATATTGCGAGAGGAAGAAGTGCAAATTTTGGAATGGAACCCAGAAACATAGCTAGGGCAATGAAAGGTGATAGCAGATGTCAGGAAAAGAAAATAGAGTAAATAATGTTGACATTATTTTGCCTAAATATAAATTAGGATTTGTGTTAGTTCTAGCCACTCCATGGCAATGGGGTACCATTTTCCTGTTTGTATCCCGAGAGGATTGCAACAATTTCTTGAAGCTGAATTTACACAGCCCCTGAGAGAAATGATTTCCTACAGCCAGATGTGTCTAAGTGGAGGCTACTGGTCCATCTTCAGAGATTCATGAAAGCCATATCTCCATCACTTTGAAGATGCCCTACACAGTCCTGGGTTTTGGAGTCAGTCTAAAGGCAAATGCCAGCTCTGACCCTGACTACTTGATATTATGATAGTTGATACACTATTTTCACACAATTCTCCAGGAAATTCTTCAAGGGAAATACCCAATAGTTGTGTGATTCTTGAGTCACGGTGCCTGGTAAAGGAGCTCTAAGTCTAATGCAGGACTCTGATAAATAGACAAGCACTTGTGGTAAAGTGCCCAATACAGAAAAGTGAAATATCTTTCGTGGACCCATACAAGGCACTTGTCTTTCACCAGGACAAAGGAAGGTTTTTCAGAAAATGGCAACACGCACCCAGACTTAGCAGAGCAGAGGTTAGGAAAGGGCTTTCTGGGCAGTTTGTGCTTCAAATGCAGATACCCCAAAATCTGGATCCTTGGAACAATATAAAATTTTGCTCAGGGCTGGGAGACTTAGCAGGCAGGAGTTGCTGAGTTAGTCTTTCCATGGGACTGTGAAGCTTCATTCTCCTCATTGCTTAAGTACAAACTGTGGTGAAAACATGAAGACTTTATTTCTTTGCAGAAAATGACCCTGAAAAGAAAGCCAGCTGCTAATGTTTGCAGTAGCAATGAAGAGAAAGGGGTGATTCTTAGCCAGAAAATAGCTTTATAAATTACTTCGGTTTTATATTTATAGAACAATTCAGAGCTTATAGGGTTCAACTACATTTTCCACTTATAGTTAGGGCATCTAGAGTTGGAATTACATGCTACAGTGTATGCAAATTGGGATAATTTAGAATATCATAGAACATTTCTTGTAAATGACCAGGGTCTGCTCTAGTTTTGAACATTATGGCCAAAGTATAAAGAAAATCATGCCCTGAAGCTCAACTTCAATCCGTGCAGCTTGTTCTGATGTATTATTTCCCCACTAATATCACAGCTTCTGTGATAGCTGGAGGCTCATGGTGGAGAACACAGGGAAACACAGCCAGGCTCACAACCACACACCAGGATGGCTTTTTGTTGTCCTTCACACTTATACCTCTTGAATGAAACCACAACTAATTTTCTGAAGATAAATGGAGACTTATTCAAATGAGTTATTGAACAAAAAAACTTATCAAAAACATCCACCATGATTTCAAAGTGTAATGTGTCATCATGCTAATTCTTGTTGGTCTCTCAAGGTTGGCTATTTAATGAGACTCGTGACTTGCTTGATAGATGATACAGGATGAGGCCCCTTGTGCAGAAATCTCTATGTTACCAGCAGAACAGCAATTCCTCAGCTCTTGTCCCCTTGAAGGAAAGAATTCAATGGAAAGACATAGTACAGTTTCAAGCAGCAGGAGTTCTATTAAACAAAGCAAAAGCACACTCTCAAGAAAGGAGGAGAGTGGGCCGTCTGGGGGTCAGAAGCAGCCCCACAGAGAGGATAGGGTTGGTTTTCTCAGAGTGGTGGCAGGCCCTCCCTTTGTCCTGTGGCATTTGATTGACAAGTTGATTGACAGCTTGAGGTTATATAACTTTTCTCCTTGGGCACAGGAGCTTACCCATAAGCACTCAAGCAAAACCCACGGAAGGTCGGTGGGGGTGGCGGTGGAGGTCGGGGGCCGCAGTGGTAACTCATTATAAATACGTCATAATGAACCCCGGGCCTGCACTGACTGGTGCAGGTGCTGGTGCTCTGGAAAGCCCTTTGGGTTTTTGAAATCTCGTTTGGCCCTGATAAGACCAGAAACTTAGCGGTCCACAACCACAAAAGGGAGGATCTCTGGGCATGTTCTGGTCACAGGTGTCAAGGTGGAGGAGGGAAACATGACCCCATCCAGGATGGGGCAGGACCTCCTCGTGTTTGACTAGCTACCTAACATTTACTTCTGCAGTTATTTTTCCTACTGGGCACTGAGGGGATTGCAAATGGCTTCCAGTCCCAAGGTTTAAGGACAATCTAGGAGGTCATTATATTGTGGCAGCTGGGGTCCCTGAGGCTGAGAGAGATTGTGGGTGGAGTTAAGTTTGAAGTTAACTTGATAATACAGAGGTAATCCACAAGACAAGGGTGAGAAGAAAAGAAAAGACGTTGAACACTGACAGAAACAAGGAGGAGAGAAATATGGGTGTGTGTGTCGATTTAGAATGTAGAGTGAAGTAGTCATCACTCTGAATTTTGCTTATGTGTGTTCAGGGGCTGAAACCCAGTATAGGATTTTATCTTGCTACCCTGGAGTGAGAGTCGGGGTTTAGTGATTTTAACTCAACATCATCCCACTCTCAAAGTTCTTAGACCAACATGTTGAAAAATGATCTTTTAGAGAAATTAGAATTCTGGATGTTATAGAATCTCCTCCCCAATATTAGCTGCTTACAGAATTCTATCCTCCTTTCTCGGAGGCACAAAGTACTCCCCATTGAGTTGCAACCCTTGTAGTTTGGTGTGGAAATGTAACCAAAATGTCTCCAGAGAAATGCATGTATGATACTTGCCAATTCCAGGCATGGCCCAGAAGAAACCTTCCACAGTTACACCTCCATGGTCTTTCCTTCTGAAGGTAGGATGCCAATACCAACACACCTGAGGAGAAGATGGAGTCATAAACTGGAGAGACCTTCAGTCCCTAAATCGCTGAGTGGAGTAGAGGCACCTGCCAAGCCGGAAAATCCATTCTGGACCATCATCTGAGGAAGAAACAGGCTTCCATTGTATCTGAGTAAGCACACATTGGGGGTTGATTTCTGACAGCCATCCTACCATGCTGGCGATGCTTTGATTGCCTCTCAGATCCACACTGGGACCTTCTGTGCCCTGCTGTCCACCCAGAGAAGCTATCTCCATAGACTACAGCCCCTGGACTCCTTTGCTCTCCTACTTTTGGTTGACTGTAGCCAACAAGATACACTGGCAGCAACTTAGAACATGAGAGGACCCAGCAGGAGATGAGAAAAGAGGATAACAGAGGAGGAAGGTGTTTATCCTCATGCTCCCTCTTGGTAGCTCCCTCAGGCAGCTACTCTAAGGCACCTATAACTATCACTGAATGCTGGAGGCACAGAGCCTTCCCATCCTCCTTCAAACCAAGAGTGTTAATGAATTCTCACTGTACCTGGGTGACTTGCCAAGTCTTATCTTTTCCCTTAGCTCTGCCTGCACCTTTGTAAATAGGTATTTCCTTAAAAATCTATTCATTTAAACCATGTTGATCATGCCATCTATTCCTTCTGGGACTCTGGCAGATACAAACTCTGTAACTATCTCATTCTCTAACCATAAACTTGCCCAGTCACCTCCCTCAACCCTCAACCTTTTACTGATGATTTCCAGAGAAATATAGAAAGAGAATGCTTTCAGGACTTCCTTGGTGGTGCAGTGGTTAAGAATCCGCCTGTCAGTGAAGGGGACACGGGTTCGAGCCCTGGTCTGGGAAAAGCCCACATGCTGCAGAGCAACTAAGCCCGAGAGTCACAACTACTGAGTCCGCGTGCCACAACTACTGAAGCCTGTGAGCCTAGAGCCTGTGCTCCGCAACAAGAGAAGCCACCACGATGAGAAGCCCGTGCACTGCAGTGAAGAGTAGCCCCCGCTTGCCACCACTAGAGAAAGCCCGCGCACAGCAACAAAGACCCAATGCAGCCAAAAATAAATTAATTAATTAATAAAAGAAGAAAAAAGAAAGGGAATGCTTTCTAGTCTCTTCCTATGCTCACCATTAACACTGTGCAAATAAAGGCCCAGAAAAGGAAGTAGACTTTCCCAAAGCATTCAGCATTTTAAGCATAGAACCAGGTCTTTGGCTGAAAAGGAGTGAGCATGAAGGGGAGAACTTTCTAACAAAAGAACACAGCTGGAACTGGAAACATCATTGTTCCTTTCCACCTGACACTTCTTTGTCTGGATCCCAAGGATGGGTCACCCTTGGAAACATTCCTTGCCATCTGTTCTCAACCAGTTAGGAATGTTGTCAAGAAGTGTGTTGGAAATCCCATCTTAGACCTAGGAACCTGAGCTTCCTGTTGTGAATCCACAGGGATTCCTCAGAGCCCCTGCTTCTGCACTGATCTCCTGGGGCAGATGTGCCTGAAATCAGCATGTGGGGTTGGCCTAGGTCCCTCCCAGAGAGAATCCCCCATTGATATATGGCAGTAGAGACATTCCCACCATCTTCCTCAATATGCTTCACAGATGGAATCTGCTTTGGGGAAATGTGAGAGCCTCTGCAAGTTTATCCTGGTTAGCTGGATGGTGGGGGGCGGGGGCAGGGACCTAGGGTCCCCAGCCATCTCAGATAGCAGCAAGCAGAGAGAAGAGCTTGCAACAGGAATGGAAAGCCCATCCCGTAGTTCTCAGAAGAATGGTGATTGCATTTTCTCTCTTGACCTTCCTCATCACCAGCTTCATATTTCAGGGGCATTGGGGCAGGGAGAGGTCAATGTGGCCCCTTAGAGACACTTGGCTCACTGACCTTTTAGTGCCTTCTCTCCTAAATACCTCATATTTCTAGTCTCGTTTCCCTGACATCTTCCAAATAGCACACAAAGTAACTCCTAGGAGAAGGCACTGTGGGTTCTTTGAGGGCAGGGTCTGTAGTTTTACAAGGCTTTGTGTCTCTGGCACCCACACCAGGTCCTGGAAGGTAGCAGCTGTTCACAGAATGTTCACAATCTTAATGACACCCAATGAATGTGGTTGAGAATGCCCAAAATATCAGGAGGCAGGAACTAATTTTAGTAATTAATTTAGTAATTTTGGAATTAATTTTAAAGTTTGCCTGCCTTGAAGACCACCTTTAGAAAACTTAAGAAAAAGAATGATCAAATGCCCTTTTGCAGGAGATTTTAAGGCTGTAATAAAATATACGTTCCATTGCATTTATAGGAATCAAAACTATAAATTTCTGTGGTTAGTCAAGTTGTGAGAAATATGACTCCTAGTATGCCAATTACTTAGCCATTGGGTTAATCATCAGCCATATCTTTATTCTTATTTTGTACCTTTGAAACTCCCCAATACTATGAATTCCCTGCATCTTTATAATATTTGTCCGATAATTCTGTTCTAAGTGCACCCCAGCTACTGATCACCTGCCCTTAACCCTGTGTTCATCTGATATTTTTGTTTCTATATCTTCACCAGACTGCATCATTTAAGTTTTAATAGACCTCAGAAACCTAAAAAAATATATAGCTCATCTTCCCTGTCCTCTTACTCCTTCCAAACTTCAATCTAAAAACCTAATCATACATTTGCCCCTCTCTTTGAGCTCCATCCTCTGCTGTGGTTCCCCTGTTTATCTTCCTTTCTTTCTGGAATAGTCCTTAGAAAGTATCCCAATCCAATATCATCTGAAGGTTCAAACAATATTTTTCTGACTGACTTTATAATAGATGCCCTGTTTTTATAAACAGAAGAATGCAGAGAGAGAGAAAGTTTGTTTTTTTCTGTTTGGAAAGAAAATTGAGATTTATAATATAATTTTAGAACTGAAATATAACTGAAATATTAAAGAATCCAGGACCCTATTAGATAAGGAAGTCATGATTCAGAGAGATGAAGTAATTTACCTAAGCTCACACAGCAAGTTGTTACAAATTTAAGATTATACCGGGGTATCATAACTCCCAGTTGAATCCTCGTTCCAACATTTCAAGAGTCAATTTAGCTAACGTTTGTTGATTAACCACCACAAACTAGAATTAAAGTCTAACTGGAGACCTGAGGCAGCTCATACAGGACCCTGTCCTTGAAATGCATGCGGTCACCTAATAACTACAAAGACCAAAAATTACACAGCTTCAATTTACAAATAATTTATACTAATATCAAAATTCAAATTACCAGTACGTACCTAGAGCTGTATAGTTTTCAAAGTTCATACAGACCTATTAGCTCCGTGGTTTCATTTCACCTTGGGGGATAATTGTTCCTTATATTGAATTCTTCTTTTGGTCTTATCATTTTGCAGCTCATTCTCGCTAGAACCTAAAGCAGTAAAACAGACAATCCTGACAATCTCCAGAAAGAGTTGTGAGTGCAGCCGCGCAAGTCCTCACTCGGATGTGATTATGGACGGGTTTATTTCGTCAATCAGGGGATTTAGAGTAAATCATACTTTCCCAGGCTCTCCACTTTCACACACTACACTTACTGCCTAAAGCAATATTCCTTAAACTTCAGTATTCATCTGAACACTGGGCTTCACCCAGAGAGTCTCTGATGCAGCAGGTCCTTGTGGGGCCTGAGAATATGCTTTTCTGAGTTCCCGGGTGATGGTGATGCTGTCGATCTGGGACATGCATTTTGAAAAGCACTGGAAAAGCTGTCTTTTCCTGCTTCCACTTATGACTCAACTACTACTAATCTGAACCTGTGACCTACCCTCTTAAAATGAGCACAGGTGGCTCTTTGGGGAAGCCCCCTTGACTTCCTTCAGCACCTCCAAGGGACACGTCCTTGGTGTCCCACGGATGTCTGGACTTTCCCTGTCGTGGTGTTCAGTGCTGCATCATTGATGTTCAGCACTGCATCATTGAATCTGTGTTCTTGAGTGGTGAGAGGGCAGAGGTAGATTTCCTTGACACTCAGCCCAGTCTGGCACAATTCTTGGCACAGAACAAGGTTTATTCATGCTGAGATGTGTGCCAGAGGGAAGAGAGATAAATTCAACAAGCATATGTTGAGAATTTAAGGTGTGGGAAGATCTGGGCCCAAGATCCATTTGTGAATACATGTCAGGAAGAGTCTACTTGGAAGGTGCGGTTAAATTAATGACTGAAGGTGAGGCAGAGATTTGCCTCTCTCTTTGTATGTGTGTGCTGCTTTTGCTCAAGTGCTGGTGTCCGCTTCCTTCTCTCTGAATCTGAGCTGGCCTTGTGACTTGCCTTGGTCAGGGACATGTGACAGAATTGGCATTAAGCTAGTTCCAGGCTTAGTCTTCTTGAGGCTTTGCAGCTTCTGCTTTTATTCTGTGAAATCAGATGCCATATAAGAAACCCAACTACCCTGAGCTTTCCATGTTGTGAGGAAGCCCAAGATACCTCTGTGGTGAGGCCACGGGGAGAAACATTCCCCACCATCATCCGTTTTACCTTAGTTAGCGTTTCTCTTACCATTTTCCTCTTTTTCTTTCCCCTTTCCCTCTTTGGACATAAGTTTCTGTTAAAGTGGTTCTTTGGCTGGTTGTTTTTAGTACTTTAAACTGCTCATGAACAAGCACAGAAATTTAGCAAAATTATGTAAAATTGACCCTGCTGTTTTAGAATGGCAAATAAATGTACAATTGTTTACATAACAGAAAAGGCTAAGCAGAAAGTAAATTTCAATATGTCAGTATAGAGGCTCTGCTTTATGTAAACTTAATGTGAGATATATACCTTCATATAAATTTGGAAGTTGATGTGAGGGTGAAGCTTTCTTTGACTTTCTGGGCCAGAAGAGATGCCAACTTTATGCAGACAGATGAGTAACCTCTGCTCATGCCACATAGATACAGCTGAGACCAGTGGATCAACACTATTCTGAGGAATAAAAGTCATTTTTTTAAGCCACTAGTTTGGGAGAGGTTTGGTACATAGCAAAAGATAACTAAAAGATATGAAATTTGAATTTGGTGCCTGTCAAGTTATAGTATTAATATCGTTCTCTGTAGATGAATGTTATACTATAAAACATCAGTGATATTTTTGGAATGGACTCGTATTCACACATAATAAATGCCATCAAAAAAGACTAAGCTCTCCCCAAAGGTCAGCCATTCAAAATAGTTCATAAGATATTCATTCCATCTATAATAAAAGGCAACATGTATCTTGCTTAAGAGAATGGATTCAGGAATGAATAATATTAAAACTAGTGATAGTAATAATGATCAGTTATTGAACCCTTACTATGTATATACCTTGCGTGTTGAACGACAATTTTCTCACTTAATACTTGCAAAATGCCATAAGAATCATAAGTCATAATGTAATGTGGAGAAACCTGAGACCACCTGTTTGGTAAACTACAATACTGATTCCAAATATTCAAATGTATTTTTTCATCTTCTGTAACTGTAGATCTAGATCTCATCCATATAATAAGGCATACAGACAATCCATCCTTTTAAATCCACCATATTGTATTTTTAGACATAAGCAACCCCCACCATTGCCAGCAGCAACAAATAATATTGTTATGTTTTTAGTGGCAAGAATGTGTAGACAAACTCCTCACCTTACTTAAATAAGGTAAAAAACGGGGTTAGAAAATGTTAACCACATCTCTTGACTCTGGGAACTCTCAGAGGCATTTTCAAGCTAATGAGCTCTGTGAGTGCTATGTAACCTTGCTAGAAATGATTTGACCTTGAAATCCTTTCAGACCATCAACTGACAACACATACAGATAGCGATATTCCTCAGAATACCAATTGGAAAGTGCTGTTATAGACAAAGGAATGAGGTAGTTGATTGATTTTTAACTGAAACAACAAGGCTGGGAAAAAAAAAAACAGAAGTCAATGTGTAGACACAGCTCTATTTGACATTATTTAATTTTGCATTACATTTTTTAGTGGCATATGTTATGTTCTTTTACATTAAAAAATAAAACTTTTGCAAATATAAATATTTTAAAAATCATTTCTGGTATGGAGGCCCAGGAGAGAGTTCACATTCCAAACGCATGTTACTGCTCTCAGAAGGATTCACAAATACAGATTTTATTTTCCTTGTAGCCTAAGCCATGTTGACCTGTAACTTTGAGAGGAGATGCTCAATGATGATAAATAGGGCATGGCATGCATACTTCTTTCTGCCCATTGATGGAATGTCTTTGTAGCTCAGATTCCATTCCAGAAGTGGATGTTCCCATCCAAGAGAAAGGAGTGAAATGTCTGCACTGCAGTGTAATAGAGAGCACACATTGGACTGAATGACCAGATAGAAGAGAGAAAGCTTTCCTGTATGGTATGTAAAGCAAATGGCCATTTCACAGAGCACACTGAAAGAATCTTTCAGAATCAATGGAAACAATAGTTCTGAAACTGAATTTTAAACAGGTGTTTTAGTGGGGAATAAAAATAAACCTGAGTCCATGACAAAGGTCTGCCCTAAAATAAGGTGCTATAATCTCTGTGTAATCATGTGAGAAAGGAAAAGATTGGATCTTAAAAATCAGAATTGCTGGAACTGTCCCCCTAGACTTTTTTTAAAGAGGAAATGAGTGTTAATATCAGAACCCAATCTACATTATTTTGAGTACATGCTTATGTGTGACTGAGAAGTCGTAGATTTTATAAATTTCTCATTCAACATTGTGAAATGAAATAATGTCATTTACAGCAACATGGGTGGACCTAGAGATTATCATACTAAGCGAAGTAAGTCAGAAAGAGAAAGACAAGGATATGATATCACTTATATGTGGAATTTTTAAAAAGGATATAAATGAACTTATTTATAAAGCAGAAAAGGACTCACAGACATAGAAAAAAAACTTATGGTTACCAAAGGGGAAAGAGGGTGGGGGATAAATTAGGAGTTTGGGATTAGCATATACACACGACTATATGTAAAATAAATAATCAACAAGACCTACTGCATAGGAAAGGGAACTCTACTCAATATTCTGTGATAACTTATATAGGAAAAGAATCTGAAAATGAATGGATATACGTATATGTATAACTGAATCACTTTGCTGTACACCTGAAACTAACACAATATTGTAAATAAACTATACTCCAATATAAAAGAAAAATTAAGCTAAAAAATAAAAATAAAATTCATATTTTATGCTAAGAAGACAAGAAAAATTTAAATGTAAAAAAATTTTCTCTGCCCTTTGGCCTCTTCTCTCCCCCATTGTGCATTTTATATCTACATTTTGCATTGACCAAAACTTCCCCATCAGCAGAAATACCTGCTCAACCATAAACAGCACCATTCTCCTAGCATCAACAAGACAACTTCTTAAAAGATAATATTCCTTCTTGATAAGGGATCACATGGTGCTCAGATCTGGATTGTGTAAACTGTCAGTAATACGTCATTTAATGTACAGCCCTCTGTCTCAAAAAACATATAACCGCCTCGACTTCTAAAGAGTCAGAACAGTTCTAAGAGCTTTCTGAGGTGCTCTTCCCAGGTTACAGTCCTCAAATTTGAATCTAGCAAAAATGGTGCAATTGAATGAGTTCTATCAAGTGAATACAGTAGTGTTACCACCATTATGATCTAGCAATGGAACATTTCCATTATTCCAAAAAATCCCTCAAGCTCTTTCTACTCCCACCCCTGGCAACTACTGATCTGTTTTCTGTCTCTCAGTTTTGTCTTTTCTAGAGTAACACATGAATGGTATCTTCTATATGTAGTTATTGGGTTTGGTTTCTTTAATTTAATATAATACTTTTGAAACTCATCTATGTTGTTGAAAGCGTAAGTAGTTCATTCCCTCTTATTGTTGAGGAATATTCCATTATATGGATGCAACACAACTTATTTATTCATTCACTAGCTTATGGGGATTTGAGTTGTACTCAGTTGAGTCTATTAATAGTAAAGCTATGGACATTTATCCAGGTCTTTGTGTGGACATATGTTTTCATTGTTCATGGATAAAAGCCTGGATTGCTGGGTAGTATGGTAAGTGTGTATTTAACTTTAGAAGAAATTGCCTAAATGTTTTCCAAAGTGAGAGTTTCAGTTGATCCAAACTATTTAATACAGTGTCTGTTCAAATCTTTTGACTGCTTTTTCTTTTTAATTGAGATGTTTGTCTTTTTACTGATTTGTAAAATTTCTTATCTATTTCTGGCTACAAGCCCTTTGTCAAAGCATATGTTTGGTAAATATTTTCTCTCATGTGTAGCTTGTATTTCTCTTAACTATCTTTTGAAGAGCAGAAATGTTTAGTACTTCTGACAATGTACAAGTTATCATTATTTTTCTCTTATAATACATGCTTTTTGTGTCTTTTCAAGAAATCTTCGCCTAATCCATGGTCAGAAAGATTCTCTCCTTTTTCTCACCTAAAACGTACAAAACTTGTATAGGTTATAGGTTTCACATTTATAACTATGATCTATTTTATGTTAGTTTCTGTATATGGTGTGAGGTAAGAGTTGAAGTTTATTTTGTATTTTGAATATGGTATTTAATTGTTCCTAACCATTTGTTAAAAATACTGCTGTCAATGATATTGACACATTGAAGTGTCTTGGTACCTATGCTGGCAATCAACTGACCATATGTATGTGAGTCTATTTCTGTACTCTGCTTTCTTTTCCATTACTCCAAATGTCTGTCCTTAAAACAGTACCAGAAGGTCCTGATTACTATAATTTTCAGAGTGAATCATTAAATGAGGTATTATAAGTTATCCAACTTTGCTCTTCTATTTCTTGTTTTTGATATTAAAAGTCCTTTATATTTGTATAAATGTTAGAAGTAGCTTATCAATTTCTGCAAATATCCTCCTGGGATTTTGATTAGGATGTGTTGAATCTATACATCAATTATTTATTAATAACATTGAGTCTTCTAATTCATCAGCATAGAATATATATATATCCTCATTGATTTAGATCATCAAAGACTTTTCTTAGCAATGTTTTATAATTTTCAGTGTATTTTTCTTGAATATTATTTATTATATTCATCTGTAAGTATCTCAATTTTGTTGCTATTATGAAGTACATTACTGTTTTAAATTCTATTTCCAACCATTCACTGCCCCTATGTAGAATTTCAATTTATTTTGTATTTTTGCCTTTTATCTTGCAACCTTGCTAAGGTCACTTACTATTTCTGGTAACTTTTTACAGATAATGGGATTTTTCATGTAGACTGCAAATAAAGACACTTTTACCACTTGCTTTCCAAACTATATGCCTTTTATTATTATTATTACTATTATTATTAGCCTTATTGTGCTCATTTAATGGCTCCAAGCAAGAGACTTTTAAACACATATTTATAGAATATTAGATTTTTTTACATATATAATTATGTTTTAAATTCACAGCACTACATAAATAGATATTATTGTTGCCATTGTAAAAATAAAGAAACTGAGGTTCAGAGACTTCAGTTTACTGTAGTATTAATCCACGTTTTTAATTAAAGACTATCTTACCATTAAAATTCTATTCTAAATGATCCTACCACACCCCAAATTTAGTTATTCCTGGAGACCTATGAGTTATCCTTTCTCCCCTGTAAAAGTGCCCCCTTATCTCTACATTAGCTCTCTCCCGGGATTCTTCTTTCCCCATCTCCTTTCTTCTCACCTTCTTCTCCTGTCCCCAGTCACGAGTACAGAGCACCGGCTGTGACCACACAGTGAATCAGGACCTGGGAACTAATGAAAGGCATGCCAGCTACCCTCAAGCTCTCAACAGCTAGTTTAGAGACAGTGAATCATTGAACCGACTTCCAGAGGCAGCATGAGGTATGATGGGCATAGAGAGGAAGGCATATATGTAACTGCATATCCCAGTCAGAAAGGACCTACGACACAAAGGGAAAAGTGCAAAAAGACAAAAGTCTCATTTTTGTGTGTGTTCCAAGAAAGGGCAAGGTGCCAGGTAGAGCATGATGAGAAATACATTTGGAGTGTGTGTTAGTTACAATTCAGACAGGAAAATGAACGTGACTCAGATGTTTCAAACAAAGAATTTAATATAGAGAATTAGTTACTGAGGGATGGTAGAATTGGAACGATAAATAGAGAGCAATGAGACAATCTCGGATTTAGAAAGAGGAGGCTAGAGAGAAGTCCCGGAGTCCCTAACGTACTAGAGCCGGAGGGACTTAGAAAAAAAGATACCATTCACAGGGTTAAAAATCCAGGGCTGCTCACAGGAGCTAAAATCATGGTAGAAGCTTATTAGCAGAGTTGGAACCCTCCTGTAAACATATCTCTGGGGATGCTGGGAGAAACAGAGAAAAAATTACAAAGAAATGCCCTCTCTCTTCGCTTCCTCTGTCTTCAAAACTTCTGTTAGTGTCTCCTATTGAATGAACATAGCAGGAAGCCGGAGGGCAAGAGATTCTAGGAAATGAAGTTTACAGGAACAGAAGGATGAGGAAGTAAAATGAGAGAAAACAGGCAAAGGTCTCAGAGGAGTAAGGAGGGTTGTGAAAAGAAGGCCCAGAGGAGAGTCTTGGAAGACCATGACTTTGATTCACTGTCTCCTCTGCCGCCTACTATTCTCTGTCTGCATTTCCCAGCTGCTGAGGACACAGATGGCCAAAGACAAGCTATTAAATAAGACCCCGAAAAAGTGTATTATAAGATTCATCTTATCAAATAGATAGATATTGATATACAATATATATCAAATTATCAATGCTTTTTAAATAAATACAGTGAAATTTCAGTTAGAACTTCAATGCTATATGAAGAGGTTGAGATTGAATAAAAGTACTTGAAAGAATATATGAAAGTATAAAGTTTTGAGAATAAATGAGGTCATCTTGAATTTTTATTTTTGAATTTTGAATTGCTGGTACAGCAAATCAGACTACAGAGCTACTGGAATTATGTGGCTAAGGATTAGTTTAAGAATACACAAATAGATCATTGCAATATAAGAGAGAATAAGGCAGCAGACCACCTCGTATGTAAGAATGTGATAAACAGCAATGATGGCATTTTAACTCAGCAGTAAAATGATGGATTGTTTAGTAGATGGTACAGGCAAAGCTGGCTATCCATCTTGAAGAATATAAAGCTGGACTCCTTTATATATCATGTTAAAAATAAATTCCAGATGGATTAAAGACTTAAATGTGAAAAACGCAAGAAATTCTGGGAGACTTTACGGACACAGTGAGTGTGTAGGGCACAGTGAGTGTGAACCTACTTAATTTATAAAAAAGTTAAAAGTATCTATGACGAGATAAATCAAAACACAGAAGAAAACAGAAATGCTTGGGAAAAATTTTGCAATGAATAAAACATACAGATGCCCATTATCAATAAAATACAAAGATATTTTACAAGTTTACAAGAAGAGAACAAATAATGGCAGTGGAAAAAAGTGGGCAAAGGATTAGAAGAGGCTGTTTACACAGGAGCAAATCCAAATGGCCAGCAGATGCTCAAACACAGTAACTATGAGTGAGACACAAATTAAAGTAGCAATAAATTCTTTCTTTTTAAAAGGAATGATTATGCTTTCTGAAGGCAGACATATGAAGACTAGAGAACCCTCACATTGCTAGAGTAATGTTACCTCTTTTTTTTAATAAAGTTATTTATTTTATTTATTTATTTTTGGCTGTGTTGGGTCTTCATTGCTGCGTGCAGGCTTTCTCTAGTTGCAGCGAGCAGGGGCAACTCTTTGTTGCGGTGCAAGTGCTTCTCCTTGTGGTGGCTTCTCTTGCTGCAGAGCATGGGTTCTAAGCATGAGGGCTTCAGTAGTTGTGGCATGTGGGATATTCCTGGATCAGGGCTCAAACCCGTGTCCCCTTGCATTGGCAGGTGGATTATTAACCACTGCGCCACCAGGGAAGTTCCAATGTTACTTCTTTTTTTTTTTTTTTTTTTAACATCTTTATTGGGGTATAATTGCTTTACAATGGTGTGTTAGTTTCTGCTTTATAACAAAGTGAATCAGTCATACATAAACATATGTTCCCATATGTCTTCCCTGTTGCGTCTCCCTCCCTCCCACCCTCCCTATCCCACCCCTCCAGGCTGTCACAAAGCACCGAGCCAATATCCCTGTGCCATGCGGCTGCTTCCCACTAGCTATCTACCTTACTGCCTTTGTTAGTGTGTATATGCCCATGACTCTCTCTCGCCCTGTCACAGCTCACCCTTCCCCCTCCCCATAACCTCAAGTCCGTTCTCTAAGAGGTCTGCGTCTTTATTCCTGCTTTACCCCTAGGTTCTTCATGACATTTTTTTCTTAAATTCCATATATATGTGTTAGCATACGGTATTTGTCTTTTTCTTTCTGACTTACTTCACTCTGTATGACAGACTCTAGGTCTATCCACCTCATCACAAATAGCTCAATTTCGTTTCTTTTTATGGCTGAGTAATATTCCATTGTATATATGTGCCACATCTTCTTTATCCATTCATCCGATGACGGGCACTTAGGTTGTTTCCATCTCCGGGCTATTGTAAATAGAGCTGCAATGAACATTTTGGTACATGACTCTTTTTGAATTTTGGTTTTCTCAGGGTATATGCCCAGTAGTGGGATTGCTGGGTCATATGGTAGTTCTATTTGTAGTTTTTTAAGGAACCTCCATACTGTTCTCCATAGTGGCTGAACCAATTCACATTCCCACCAGCAGTGCAAGAGTGTTCCCTTTTCTCCACACCCTCTCCAGCATTTATTATTTCTAGATTTTTTGATGATGGCCATTCTGACTGGTGTGAGATGATATCTCATTGTAGTTTTGATTTGCATTTCTCTAATGATTAATGATGTTGAGCATTCTTTCATGTGTTTGTTGGCAGTCTGTATATCTTCTTTGGAGAAATGTCTATTTAGGTCTTCTGCCCATTTTTGGATTGGGTTGTTTGTTTTCTTGTTATTGAGCTGCATGAGCTGCTTGTAAATTTTGGAGATTAATCCTTTGTCGGTTGCTTCATTTGCAAATATTTTCTCCCATTCTGAGGGTTGTCTTTTGGTCTTGTTTATGGTTTCCTTTGCTGTGAAAAAGCTTTGAAGTTTCATTAGGTCCCATTTGTTTATTTTTGTTTTTATTTCCATTACTCTAGGAGGTGGGTCAGAAAGGATCTTGCTTTGATTTATGTCATAGAGTGTTCTGCCTATGTTTTCCTCTAAGAGTTTGATAGTTTCTGGCCTTACATTTAGGTCTTTAATCCATTTTGAGCTTATTTTTGTGTATGGTGTTAGGGAGTGATCTAATCTCATACTTTTACATGTACCTGTCCAGTTTTCCCAGCACCACTTATTGAAGAGGCTGTCCTTTCTCCATTGTACATTACTGCCACCTTTATCAAAGATAAGGTGTCCATATGTGCATGGGTTTATCTCTGGGCTTTCTATCCTGTTCCATTGATCTATCTTTCTGTTTTTGTGCCAGTACCATACTGTCTTGATGACTGTAGCTTTGTAGTATAGTCTGAAGTCAGGGAGCCTGATTCCTCCAGTTCCTTCTTTCGTTCTCAAGATTGCTTTGGCTATTCGGGGTCTTTTGTGTTTCCATACAAATTGTGAAATTTTTTGTTCTAGTTCTGTGAAAAATGCCAGTGGTAGTTTGATAGGGATTGCATTGAATCTATAGATTGCTTTGGGTAGTAGAGTCATTTTCACAATGTTGATTCTTCCAATCCAAGAACATGGTATATCTCTCCATCTATTTATATCATCTTTAATTTCTTTCATCAGTGTCTTATAATTTTCTGCATACAGGTCTTTTGTCTCCTTAGGTAGGTTTATTCCTAGATATTTTATTCTTTTTGTTGCAATGGTAAATGGGAGTGTTTTCTTGATTTCACTTTCAGATTTTTCATCATTAGTATACAGGAATGCCAGAGATTTCTGTGCATTAATTTTGTATCCTGCCACTTTACCAAATTCATTGATTAGCTCTAGTAGTTTTCTGGTAGCATCTTTAGGGTTCTCTATGTATAGGATCATGTCATCTGCAAACAGTGACAGCTTTACTTCTTCTTTTCCAATTTGGATTCCTTTTATTTCCTTTTCTTCTCTGATTGCTGTGGCTGAAACTTCCAAAACAATGTTGAATAATAGTGGTGAGAGTGGGCAACCTTGTCTTGTTCCTGATCTTAGTGGAAATGCTTTCAGTTTTTCACCATTGAGGATGATGTTTGCTGTGGGCTTGTCATATATGGCCTTTATTATGTTGAGGAAAGTTCCCTCTATGCCTACTTTCTGCAGGGATTTTATCATAAATGGGTGTTGAATTTTGTCAAAAGCTTTCTCTGCATCTATTGAGATGATCATATGGTTTTTCTCCTTCAGTTTGTTAATATGGTTTATCACATTGATAGATTTGCGTATATTGAAGAATCCTTGCATTCCTGGAATAAACCAATGTTACTTCTTTTAAGAAACGGTTTGTAAGACTAAAAATTAAAAACACATATTCCCTGGAATTCCCTGGTGGTCCAGTGGTTAGGACTCAGCACTTTCAGTGTGGTGGCCTGGGTTTAGTGGTCGGGGAAGTAAGATTCCGCAAGCCGTGCAGCATGGCCAAAAAAACAAAAACGAAAACAAAAACTCATATACCTTTCGACCCAAAAAATACAGCTCTGGGAATCTGTCCGATAAAAATAAAAACTACAGTTCACAAAAGGACTACCATAAATAGAGAATGTTTGAATAAAATATGGTCCATCTATTGCGAGGAATATTAAGGAATCGTGAAAAATAATAAATTGGAATCATACCAACTGACTTGGAAGGTTTTCTATAAGATTAAGAAAAATAGTACACATAAGATTGCACTTTTGTGGAAGAGATATGATATTCAGCAGAAAAAAAATCATATATAAAGCTATAAAAGGTTACATATGTACATAGAAAATATGGAAGGACATATAAATTTGATTATATTTAGGCTATGAATTTGGTTTACTGATAAGGAAGGTCTTTTGGTGGAGACAGCAAGGAGGCAAACATAAAGTATGAGGAAGACAAAGCCATACAGATCCCCATCTCTGTGTATGATATGACCATGTTAATATAGTTACATGAAATTGTATGTGTATATATACACATGCATGCATGTAAATGCATATATATGTATGTATACATTTGCTCATAAAGACAAAAAAAATTGATGAATAAGCAGCTCAGCTCGAGCACTTTCTTTCCTGCAGAGATCTGAGTGTCTGAAGGTCTGCACACCACCCATGCTTTGTGGCTGGTGCCAACAGTGGCTTTTTGCTGCGCATGTGGACAGAGTTTATTCGGAAAGCCTATTTCTGCAGTTCACGTGGCTCCTTCTAAACGGGCTATGGGATTAATTAGGATGTATGACACTGTTTATCATTTATTTTAGTTTGTGGTTTTCCTAAATGATTACTCTAAGGCTTAGTCAATTACTTTTCTCTTTCCCTTGGGTTTGCCCGGTATTAGAATTATTTGCATCCATTTCAGAAACACCAAGAAAGTAGAAATCATTTAGCCTTCCTCGGTCTTAGTTTTTTCATCTGTGAAATGAGGATAATGATACCTTCTTTGTCCCTGTCTCAAAGGCATGTGGTGAAAATTAAGATAATTAACTGGATATCGGCTCCTAGTAAAGATGTACCATGTAAATACAACTTCTTTTTGTTCACGGTTTTTTAACTCTGCTACTTCATGTGCCTTTCACTTTTGTACGAATTGCTTGAAAGGAAACAGTGCACCAGATCTGCTGTAATCAAGCAGAAGGTAAAACAAGAAAATTAAGAGAAATCAAAGTAAATTCACTTATAGACTGATAATCAGCCATTTTGCAACTAGGCAGTTAAGACTTGGAAAAAGCAACTTAAATCCCAAGACTGAGTTTAATACTCTGTCAAAAACAAAAACAAAAAAACCCACCTCTCTAAACCATCTCTTCCCCATCCTCACAGCTCTAAGTTGTAATTTCAGGCCCTCATTTTCTGTTTCATAGGCTGCTGACATAAGTCCCTACCTTCTGTCTCTCCTGGATACAGCCCGATCTCTGTGCTTTCATCAAAGCAAGATATTTTTTATTTTTTTTTTAATTTATTTTATTGAAGTATAAGGCTGGAAAGGTGGCCTGTCACCAGCAGTGCCAGAGAGTACCAGCCTGGCCCTGTAAGACGCCTCTGTAAACACACACACATCATTCATCAGTGATGATGGCATGGGGGCTCTGGTCAGCTTCAGAAGCTGGGATTTGGACTCCAGAGCTATGGCTGCACCGGCCCACAGTTGCATGACCTGGAGGGAGGCCGGACCGTCCCAAGCACATTGAGCAAGGCAATGTGGAAATGGACATGCGTGGCAAGTGCCTAATCATGAGAAACCTGCAGAAAGAGGGAGAAAACTTCTTTTTTAACACTTATCTTTTATTTTCATTTTTCCTCAGAGCAAGCTCCAGCCCTACCAACTCCCTTTGTCTCTTAAAATGCTGTTCTTGGGACTGACAGTGAGTCTCAGTGGGTGTTTACAGCCCATGAGTCTTAGTGAACAAAGCAACTGTCAACCCCAAATCCACCAATGTGAATCCACATGCAGGAGGGTGTGCCCAGGTGGGTGGAAGTTACAAACCGTGGCTAAACTGATGAAGTCAGAGCCTAAACCAATGGTGTGCTGGCAAAGGCAAACAATGGGCTCTCAGAGTGGGGAGCCCTGATGTTGTGACATCAGAAGATTTCCATGGTGTAAATACCCGTATTACGGCCAATTTCAAGCTACCGTTTTTTTATCACGGCTCTCAAAATTCCTGACGATTTAAAAATCAGTTCTTTCAAACCAGTATGAGCCAGCAACAAGACAACCACACTGAAAAACCAGCCACTCCTGGGACATACACAACAGTCTTCTAATAATCTTAGTTCGTAACTGTGAGATTAAATAAAGAAAGAAATAAGCACAGACCAAGAAAGACTGGAGCCAAAACCAACCCAATATGTGAGAAACATGGGAGGAGTGTATCTGTGAGGAAGGGAGAGATGTGATCTTTTATGGGGCAAAGTCTAGGCATATGAAGAGAGACCCTGCAGACACCCCACATGTAGCCGGGAGGTTACCGATACCATGGGCTCTCCCATCAGCACTTCCAGGCCACAGGCTACTGGGTGGTGCCTCTCTGACTGGCTTTCTAATATGGGTGTATTAAATACCTCATCTCTGCCAATTCTCATAACACTGGAATATAGGAATTGTTTTTCCACTTTGTAGGCAATGGATCCGAGGTTCAGGGAACTCAAGTAACTTTCTGTAGCACCCATGTTTACCAACACCTTGTGTTAAGACATCTGGATCCCTGTGCATCCTTCATGGAACTGTTTCCATCTCTATGTTATAAGCTATTTGGACCTTGAAATGACTATTGTCAGTTTTACACAAATCTCTATTCGATCCATATTTTCTGAATGAATTAACTTTAGATAACATTTTCAATAGCACAGCAAGGAATAGCCACCTGACAGTAAAAATCACTCCCACTTTCCTCCTGAATAAAGATGACAGCTGAGTGAGCAAGGTGACCATCACTGTTCCTTTTTTAAGAAAAAAATATTAAAATATAGTTGATTTAAAATGTGTTAATTTCAGGTATAAAGAAAACTGGTGTGTGTGTGTGTGTGTATATATATATATATATATATATATATATATATTCTTTTTTAGATTATTTTCCATTATAGTTTATTACAAGGTATTGACTATAGTTCCTTGTCCTATACAGAAGGACCTTGTTGTTTATCTAAATATAGTAGTGTGTATCTGTTAATCCTAAACTCCTAATTTATCGCTTCCCCCACCACCTTTCCCCTTTGGGAACCATACATTTGTTGTCTATGTCTGTGAGTATATTTCTGTTTTGTAAATATATGATAGTTTACATATGCTAACCCCAAACTCCCTATCCATATCTGCACCAACTCCCTCCCTCTCGGCAACCACAAGTCTGTTCTCTATGTC
The DNA here is from genome assembly GCF_937001465.1 of Orcinus orca. Lineage (NCBI taxonomy): Eukaryota > Metazoa > Chordata > Mammalia > Artiodactyla > Delphinidae > Orcinus > Orcinus orca. The sequence goes on along the minus strand of NC_064565.1, from coordinate 12,638,289 downwards.
TATGAGTCTGTTTCTGTTTCATAGATAGGCTCATTTGTGTCACTTTTTAGATTCCACATATAAGTGATATTATATGGTATTTATCTTTCTCTTTCTGACTTACTTCACTTAGTATGATCATCTCTAGTTGCATCCATGTTGCTGCAAATGGCATTATTTCATTCTTTTTATGGCTGAGTAATATTCCATTGTATAAATGTACCACATCTTCTTTATCCATTCATCTGTCGATGGACACAACTTGCTTCCATGTCTTGGCTAATTACTGCTCCTTTTTTTTTTTTTTTTTTGCGGTACGTGGGCCTCTCACTGTTGTGGCCTCTCCTGTTGCAGAGCACAGGCTTCGGACGCGCAGGCTCAGCAGCCGTGGCTCACGGGCCTAGTGGCTCCGCAGCATGTGGGATTTTTCCACACTGGGGCACGAACCCGTGTCCCTTGCATCGGCAGGCAGACTCTCAACCACTGCACCACCAGGGAAGCCCTAATTACTGCTCCTTTTAATGTTGAAAGTGTAAATTCTTATAATGCCTGTCGTTTATTAAGCCCCTTCCATGTACCAGCTATTTTATTTATTTATTTATTTGGCCACACCTTGCGGCTTGAGGGATCTTAGTTCCCCAACTAGGAATTGATCCCCACTCTGGCAGTGAAAGCCCGTGGGTAGTGAGTCCTAACCCCTGGAATGCCAGAGAATTTCCTCAAGTATAAGCTATTTTAGATATTTCATCTTACTTCATCTGCAGGAGAATCTTAAAAGAAACCAAGTCTCATCCTCACCACACAGCTGAGAAAGAGAAGATCAGGCAGGTGAAAAGACTTGCCCAAATCCATACAACGTATAGGTGACAGAGTCAATATTCACCCCAGTTCTGCCCAGTGTCGGACTCTACACTCACCCTTCTTGATGACATACCCTCCCTCATCCCTTGTCTTCTGTCAGCCCTCACCCCTGAGCACACCCTTTCAGCTACCTCCTTCCCCCCTGACTGTAGTTCAAGTGCACAACATACAGCACTGTGGGCAAAGCCTTCTCTTCCATGTGAACTCTCCTGGTTTCAACACATTTAAGTCCAAAGCCCCAAATCAAAATATGTGCCACTCAGCACAACCGTCACCTCTGTTCAATAAATGTCAATTAGAAAGTTCCAGGCATTATGACATGGCATGACCCACTGGACCCCTTGCCGCAGCCTTAATCGTAATTGGAGCTTGTGTAAGATCCCTCCATTCATCTGTACTAACATATAGGATTTTAATCACAAATTTGCAGCTCTATGTGTCATTACAAAGGAGAAAAAGTCCCTTGCAATGTTGTTAATTGACCTTAATCTAATGTGATGTGTAATACACTCAGCTGGATCCTCAGGCACTCTAGAAATAGAACAGTAAAACACCTCTTAAATCTAAATTATATTTGAAATAGCAGATTAAATTATTCCCAGCATCCTCAAACAAACCGTGGACTGCTAAAATTTATCTAATTCTTTCCAAACAAGGCGGAAACTCCAGCCTGTCATGCCGATGCTTTATGAGTTCATCTACCTTGAAAGTCACACCAGCGTCTTCCTAATAGGCCACATGGCTGATGCCTGTAAGGGGATGAGTGGTCTAGCGTGAGAGCACTGATCCCACATCTGTGCTGGCTCTGAGGTCAGGCTGACCTAGAAGGATCAGGTGACGTATCTCAGAGTCAGACAGACCAGGGCTTATTGCCCGTATGGCATTTACCACTCTGTAACCGTGGGTAGGTGACTCACTGCTGCTGAGTCACGGACCATTCTGGTAAAGGTGTAATATCTCATTTTGGTTTTATCATGCATTTTTCCTAATGGCTACAAAGGTTGAACACTATTTTATTTGCGTATTTGCCATATTTATAGTCTCTTTGGCAAAATGTTTGTTCATGTCTTTCACCCATTTTCTAAGTGTATTTTTACTGCTTAGTTTGAGATTTATATTCTAAATTCTATATCGGTCCTGAGTTAGATGCATCATTTGCAAAAATTTCCCTCCAGTCTGAAGCTTGTCTTTTCATATTCGTATCAGGGTCTTTCACGGAGCAAAAGGTTTTAGCTTCATGTTTTCCAATTTATTAATTTTTCTTTTAGGTATTATTGTGTATTTGGTGTCAAATCTAAGAACTCTTTGCTTAAGCCTGAATACTGAAGATTTCCCCCTTTGTTTTGTCTAAAAGTTACATTGTATTTCATTTTATGTTTAAGTCCATATGTTTAATTTTTGTATACAATGTGATATTTAAGTTGAGGTTTACTTTTGACCTACAGAGAGCCAACTGTTACAGAACAATTATGTTACTGTTGCACCTTTTTCAAAAATTAGTTGGGTATATTTGTGTGGGCCTGTTTCCTGTTCTTTGTTCTGTTCCATTGATCTAGGTCTCTCTCTCCACCAATACCATACTATTGATCATTGTAGCTGTAGGGTGAGCCTTATTATTGGGTGGAGTAATTCCTTCCACTTTATTATTGGTTTACAAAAATTTTTTTTAGCTATCTAAGGTTTTTGTGTTTCCATATAAATTTTAGGATAAACTTCTCTATGTCTACAAAAATCCTTCTGGATTTTAATAGGAATTAGAGTAAACATACAGATCAATTTAGAAAGAATCGACACTTTTACTATATTAAGTCTCCCAACCCATAAACAAGTATGACTCTCCATTTATTTAAATCTTCTTTGATTTTTTCAACAGCATTTTGTCATTTTCAGTATACTGATTATACATATGTTTTGGTAAGTATATACCTAGGTGTTTCATCTTCATTGGAGCCACTGAAAATGCTCCAACAGATTTTTAACTTTGGTTTCCCCATGTTCATTGTTAGTACTATATAGAAGTAAAATTTATTATTTTCTGTTGATCTTGTATCCTGTGATTTTGCTGAACTCACTTATTAGTTCCAAGAGCTTTCTGTAGATTCTTTGGGATTTTCTACATAGACAATCATATCAGCTGCAAATAGGGTGATTGCTGAGAAAACTATGTTTTCTACCTCTTTCTCACATGTAGGTCTATCTATTCATACTCCAGATTTCAATCTGTGCTTCCTTCCCTATGCTTACACATGAGCAGCAGGTAGGAACTGGCAGAAACTTTCAAAAACTCCATCTCATTAATCCCTGTCCATGGAGGAGAGTAGTCCAGATTTATTTTTCCACTGATGCGTATTGCATCACATACATAGACCATTTCCATCTCAAATAGGCAGAGTTATCTATAGTCAGTTTGATATTTAAATAGTATTTTAAAAATCCTGACATTTTAAAAATAGAAATAAAAAAGAAGTCCACCTTACAGATTTACTTACTGTGAATGACAAATGACAAAAAGTATATGAGAGCTCTTTGCACATTATAAATTTTTCAACAGCTATTAGTGATTGTGGCCAGCCATGAATTTGCAAATTCTCAATCCCCTACATTCTCCACTGCAGGACACAAGAAAGTGGGGGCCTTTCCTGCATGACTGGAAACCAGGATCTTTCAGATTCTCTAAATGGTAACCAAACAAAAGCATTTCTTAATATATAAGAATCTCCAAAAAGACTTTGTTATCTTCAAATTTATATGCATATGTGGTAGTGTTTGAGGAGGGGATAAATCAACATAACAAAAGAAAGATAAAGCCTGCATTGAATCAAAAGAGCATAATTTATCCCACTTCTTAGGGGCCTTTTAAATAGATATTAAACTGGACTAAGACACTATAATGACTATAAAAGATTTTAGCAAAGGTAAGTTTATTTTAGTGATCTTTTAAAATCGAATCAATCCACTCATATCCTGTAATCCAGAGGCAAATTCTGTCATAATCAACAGGATGTTTTCAAAAAGCAATTTCTGAGACCCCACTTGATACCTTTTCCACTCCCCTACTTCTATGAGATTCTGACTTGTTAGATATTGAATGTTGCAGTGAGATCTTATTTAAAACTAATTCCCAGGCACACTTGGGAGTGACTAACCAAGCCAACTTTAGGGTCTCCCACATGACACAAGACAGTTTGAGTGTTGCTGTGTGTGGGGATGACACTCAGGTATGTAGACATCTGGAGGTAAGTAGAAGGAGGACATTGGGGTCTTATTGGGATCCCTCAAGAGAGAATATGGAAAGGACCAAATGCATCTTCCCCTGCCGTGTAGAATCATAATGTTCAACATCTACTGGTCTGTCCATCACTAAAGGGAGACCCTGTCTGTGACTCTGGTTTTCCTTGCTTCCATTTCCAAAACTGCCTCTAAAGATGAAGTTGTAAAATGAGGGTTTTAGGATGTGACCCTCTGCTGGAATTAATTTTCTTGGGCAAATATTCTCCATAATAAATCACAAATAATTTATTAAGCTCAGAAGGAAAAGAAGAAGATGAAAATAGAAAGTTGAATTTATTATTTTAACCACCAAAAATCTCATCTCTTTTTTGTGAACACCATATTTTCTTTGTAGGAAAAAGACATATCCCATATGCATGAAAATAAGTGCACCTATATTGTATTCCAACCGTGCTGATGGAACTAACAAATGCATAATCAGTCTAGCCATTCCTTTGAAAATAAATTGATTTTCAGCACTTTTCCCCAAACTCTGGTTGCTTCGAAAATAAAATCATTTTCTTTCTTTCTGACACCAGTGCATTTTAAATGTAAACATTTTCTCATCTAATGATTGTTTTTACGGTTTTCTCCCACTGATTGGACATACCTAATTATCCAAAAAACTGTTTAAATAGAATGCATTTTCAGTAATGTCTTTAAAGTGGCTCTTATAGAGATGCAGCTTTCCATGACCTTTAAACCACAGCCACCTTTCTTGTCTCAGCCCTGAATGAAATATGGCATTACAGACAATCTTGACGCCAGTACTTACATATTGGTATCGAAATCTACATGTTTTTATTTTTTAATTACCAAACACGGCAGCTCTATGGCCATAAAAGGTGATTGAAAGTCTTTGTACAATATGTGAAACTGGCTGTTTTCCACTTATAGCAGGACATGAACCCAGTTTTATCACTGATGCTTATTTTCTGTTGACGTTTCTATGAAAACAAACGTAGATTGGGATTGCCCCACTCTGTTCAAGCTTTGACTGAAGACCATACTGTAGCATGGGAATCAATGTTCTCTCCACTTTGAAAAGCACCTTAAATGGAAGTATAATAGCTTTTCTAGAATCATCTAGTATGACTTTGGTGTGGAGGTCTGAATCAGTTTGCTACTAAGGTACATTGCATTGATTATTTTTATTTGTATACGTGTGTTTGCCAAAACCCAATGTTTTCCTGAGCACTTAAATTGCAATTATTTTTCTCTTCTCTCATGTGTAATTGATGTATCTATGCTCTTATAAGGACTACATGTGACATATTATCCACATAAATGACAGAATATAGAAAAATATATATATGTGTATGAGAGTTGGGATATTATTGCACTGTCTTCAGCTTGAACTAGAAGAACTGGATTGAATTCCAATGTTTGTGTAGTGTTTTCTTTTTTTTCATGGGCTGGAATGTATAGCAACAATAATAAGCTTCTGAGTTTTTAAGCAACATTCTCTGATGGCATTTTCTTTTTTCTTTTTTCTTTTTTTTTTTGCTTTTTGTTTTTTATGCAAGTCACACCAGTCTTCCCATGGTTCTTTGAAAAAGCCAAATTCCCTCCTGCCATGGGGCCTTTGTTCCCTTACTCAGAATGCGACTCCAGCTTTGCATGGCATTTTCTACACTTTCCTTAATTAACTTCTACTCAGCCCACAGATTTAAGCTCAAATGTGATGTTTTCAGGAAACCCTTCCTTTCTGTCCATCATTATTTTGTCCACAGCACTAAAATCTCTCCAAACACAGTGCTTGTCTCAGCCACACACAGTTATTCATCAGATCATGAGGCGGGGTGGAAATAGAACGACTAGGAGAGGCTTGAACATATAAAATTTTATCACTTGTTAGTGATTTTCACCATGGGTAGGGATGTATGGGTAACATGATCAGGTTATGTTTTAAATGAATGACACTGTCAGCAAAATAGTTGATAAAATAACATTGATTTTAGGAACATTTAGAAGTAAAATTTGTGATTAAGATGGGATGATTGGCTTGATATGTATAAAGGGAAAGGAAAGAGCCCGAGGCACCCTGTGGGTTTCTGGCTGGGTGACTGGCCAGGTAAGTTGTGAGGTGTTGACACAAGAAGAGATGATGTAGATTAGGATGGATGGAAGCAGGAGGAAGGACAATTCTGTCCAAAACAGGCTGAGTCTGAATTCCTGCAGAGCATCCAACTGGGGTGTGAAGGTTGGATATAGACATGTGAAAGCCATCAACACAACTTGTAATGTTGTTTACATCATGGTGATTCAGAACTCGACCAGAAAAAAACGTGAGCATTAAGAGAAAGCTAGAGAATAGAAAACTGACCAGTAACAGAGATAAAGACAGGAAAAAGGCTCAAGGACCTCCAAAGTGTATGTTGCCAAGGCTATTAAAGGATTTTCAAGAAGGATCAAGATCAGGGGCAAACAGTAACTCAGGGAGAATGATTCATTGAAACAATGCAATGTAATCCTCAGATCAGGAATATACTGCTGAGAATAGTTTTCAAGAACCTCGCTAAATCAGTGTAACCAGAACCACCCCCAACTTCAATATCTGATCAGATTCTTCAACCTCCACCATCCCCGGGTAATGTCTGATCACCTTGGCTTGTCCACAGCAAGAATCCTGTTCGGGCAGTTTAGCCAGAACCTCCCTCATCCCTGATGTTTCCTCTCAGTGATTTTCTACCAATTGACCCCCACTCTGCTTCTTGGCTACAAATTCCCACTTGCCCAACCTCTCTTTCCCACTGTAAAATTCCATTGCCCTGGTCTCTATACTAAAGAAAGCTGCCTTACCATCTTTAACAAGTGTCACTGAATATTTTTTCTTTAGTAGTTGTCCTATGGTTATCAGAAGCTCTAATTGTTATCTTGTTGATATATACTTGCGTTATAACAAGATTGTTATGATGAAAACAGCAATATGTATCACTTCATACCGGTCAGAATAGCCATCATAAAAGTCTACAAATAATAAATTCTGGAGAGGGTGTGGTGAAAAAGGAACCCTCCTATACTATTGGTGGAAATATAAATTGGTGCAGCCACTATGGAGAACAGTATGGAGGTTCCTTAAAAAATTAGAAATAGAGTTACCATATGATCCAGCAATCCCACTCCTGGGCATATATCCATAGAAGACAAAAACACTAATTCAAAAAGATACATGCACCCACAGTGTTCATACCAGCACTATTTACAATAGTCAAAACTTGGAAACAACCCAAGTGCCTATCAACAGACCATTGGCTTAAGAAGATGTGGTACATATATACAATGGAATATCACTCAGCCATAAAATATGATGAAATAATGCCATTTGCGGCAAAGTGGATGTACCTAGAGAATATTTAGAGAAGTAGAATACTTAGAATACTTAGAGAAGTAAATCAGAGAAAGACAAATATCATATGATATCACTTATAGGTGGAACCTAAAAAAGTAAGACAAATGAATCTATATATAGACTCACAGACTTAGAAAACAAACTTATGGTTACCTAAGCAGAGAGGGAAGGGGGTTGGGATAAAGTAGGAGTATGGGATGACAGATAGAAAATACTATACATAAAATAGATAAACAACAAGGATTTACTGTATAACACAGGGAATTATATTCACTACCTTATAATAACCTATAATGGGAAAAATCTGAAAAAAATATATAAAGCTGAGCTGCTTTGTTGTACACCCGAAACTAACACAATATTGTAAATCAGCTATAATTCAATTAAAAAACCCAGAAATATAATGAAAAGTTTTGGAGACTTGGCCAGGGTCGTTGAGCAAATAAGGAAACTGAGGTCTGGGAAGGCGTAAGCATGAGCTTCAGGATCACATGGTTGGTGAAAAGCAGAAGCTTATGCTTATCTCTGTCATGCAACTTCAATGACCAGCAGGTTTCCCCTCCCCATTCATGACATAACCCTTCAGTAACCCCATGAAACCCTTAAGATAAAACTTTGTCTTTCAGATCTTAGCAGTTTTTATTGATCTCTTGACAACCTTGGTACCTGAAAGGTGACTGCACAAAGAATCAAATAATAAGTAAAGAGAAAATCTTTCAGTAAGATTTTTGTGAATATCATTACAATATTCCCCAAAATGTTCTCAACATTAAGTCTGTATCAACATCGCAAGTCCTATCCTATGGTGAATACCTGGTATTATTATCGAAAGAGACAGAGAGTGAGTATTTTTATGATTGCATTTTAAAAGTTCTGTTCAAAACTGAACATTTTCATTAAGATATGCGACTTTTCAAGACTGTCTTCAAAACCAGTTCTTCAGCCCTCCCACATATGGTTTTAGTCTCCCAGTATTAGGGCCATGCATACTTATTCTCTCATATACAGCATTTTACACAAAAACTCAATCTCACATAAATTCCCACTGGAGGGAGATGGAAGGCAAAGAAAAGCAAAAGGATAATGTAGATAATATATGTTAAAAACCATGTTGGGAGAGATGCAGTTCCAGAATGGTGGAGTGAGAACCTCCAACGTTCTGATCATTCATAAGAGCAAAAAGAAAATATTGTCAAAATCAATTTTTTCAGAACTTTGGAAATTAAAAAAAAGGTTTAAAACAATCTGTGGAAAGTGACTGAATATCAGAACAGCAATCTTTGTGATGCTTTAACCCATCCTATTCCCAGCTCCATCATCACCTGGAAAACCAACAGCCTCCCAGTCACAGTAGTTTTGAAAACTATCAGTCTAGGAGCAACTGGAACAGGCAGAGAGGATTCAGAGCTCCAAAAACGTTCATTTCCCAGAGAACTGTCATTATATTACCCATCTGGCAGCTCCCTGGATACTCCCCATTCACAAGGTTTGTCTTCATCTGACATGACTCAGAACTTGCTCAGTGAGAACAGCTATTTCCCCAGGACAATTTTTGGAAAATGCAAGCTGCAATTGTTTAACATTAGAACTGCATGAGTGATGATAAAACTTGGGGCAGACTAAAGGATGACAAGAAAAAACTTAAAAGGAAAGATGGGGAATGAGATGTCCACAGTAGACTTTGAAAAGCTCTGAAATATTCCTGAAAATCTAGAAGGCCAGGCACTTTCATAGGACTGGATGCATGCCCAGGGTTGTGACATGCATGAGAGAGGCCCCAGCTCTCACCGTTGAGTGATGGTGAGGTTCTATGTAAGCAGGAAGTGAAAACTAAGGCAGAGTTGTAAACCACCAGACTGTTGAAGATGTGCCTTAATATATGCACAAAGGTCCTCAGCAAAGACTGGGAGATTTGTTGGTCCAAGGCATTTAATGAAATCTCTGTGCAACAATTTACTGACCCTAAGTTAACTGAACAGATTCTAGAGTGGCCACACATGAAAAAAAAAATACAAACTTCACAGGATTATTTCAAAAGTCACTAAAGAAAAAACAGCAGCAACAACAACAAACTCTGGAGGAAGGAAGAAAATGTGACTTCTGGACTTGCCAAATTATATTGTTTAAATGTCTATTTGTCAACAAAATTATGAGACATGCAAATAAATAGGAAATGTTGACCCATCAACTAATACTAATACCAGGCACAACCAGGCTGTCAACTCTCACTATTTCTATTCAACATTATACTGGAAGTTCTAGGCAGAGCAATTAGGTTAAATAAACAAGTAACAATAAAAGGAATACAAATTGAAAAAGAGTTCTAAAACTATCCTTACCTGTAGATATGTCTATGTAAAGACATGATTTTGTATACAGAAAATATATATGAATCCTCAAAACAAACTTTTAGAACAAATATATGAGTAGGGCGAGATTGCAGAATAAAAGATGAAATGCAAAACTCAATTGTGTTTCTATACTCAAGCAAGGAACAATCCAAAAATAAATTAAGGAGACAGTTACATTTACAAGATATACAAAAGGGTAAAATACTAAGGAATACATTGAACAAAAGAAGTATAAGATCTGTACAATGAAAACTACAAGGTACTGTTGAAATACCTTTAAAAGAACCTAAATAAATGGAAAGACATCCATGTTTTCTGGATGAGAAGAATTAACATTAAGATGTCAGTTCTCCAAAACAGATTCAACATATTCCTTATCAAAGTCTTGGTTGATGTTTTTGTAGAGAGTAACATATTCATACAAAAATTCATATGAAAATGCAATGGACCCCAAATAGTCAGAACAATCTTGAAAAAGAAGGACAAAATTTAGATGACGCATACTGTACACTTCCCAATTTTAAAACTTACAAAGCTACAGCAACAAAAGCTGTATGGTACTGACATAAGACTAGATACATAGATCAATAAAATATGATTGAGAGGCCAAAAATAAGTAAACTCAAGTTTATGGCAAATGACTTTCACTAAAGGTCTCAAGACAAATGTCTTTTTAAGAAATGGTACTGGGACAACTGGATATCTGTGTGTAAATGAATAAAGCTAGATTTCGACCTCATCTTATACACAAAAATAACACAACATTGTTCATAGACATAAATGTAAGTGTAAAACTAAAAATCTTTTAGAAAAAAAATGTGACATTGGATTAGGCTATGGGCTCTAAAGATACAACACCAAAAGCGTACTTACCAAATAAAATATATAGAGATTGAACTTTATTAAAATTAAAAATTTCTGTGATGTGCCATCTAAAAACTCAAATTGAAAAGTCAATCTACATAATGGGAGAAAATGTTTGCAAATCACATAACTAGTAAGGGATGGCATCCAGACTGAAGAGCTTTTGCAAATAATCTAATTATTAAATGGGCAAAGGACTTAATAAATATTTTTCAAAAGAGGATATACAAATGATCAATAATCTCAAGAAAAATGCTTAATATCATTAGTCTTTAGGGAAATGTAGATCTAAATCGCAATAAGATATTTCTTCACAGTCACTAAAGACAAAAAGACAGGCAACGCCATGTCACATTGAAGATGTGGAAAAATTGAATTCTCATACACTCTTTTTGAAATTGTAAAATTATACAGACACTTTGGAAAACAGTTTCACAATTTCTGTAGATGTTATACTTAGAGTTACCATATGACCCAGGAATTTATCTCCTAGGAGTTTACCTAAGATAATTGAAAGTATATGTCTACACAAAGCCCTGTGTACAAATACTCCTGGTAGTATTCTTCATAATAGCCCAAAGTGGAAACGACCCAAATATCCATCAACTGATGAATAGATAAACAAAATGTGTTCTATTCATACAGTGTGATATGATTTGGTAATAAAAAGGAATGAAAAATGGCACATGCTACAATGCAGATGAACTTTGAAAACATTTTGCAAAAAGAAAGAAGCCAGGTACAAAAGACCATGTATTGTATGCTTCCATTTGTGTTAAATGGCCAGACTTGGTAAATCCATAAAGACAAAGTAGGTTTCCCTGGTGGTGCAGTGGTTGAGAGTCTGCCTGCCGATGCAGGGGACACGGGTTCATGCCCCGGTCCGGGAAGATCCCACATGCCGCAAAGCGGCTGGGCCCGTGAGCCATGGCCGCTGAGCCTGCGCGTTCGGAGCCTGTGCTCCGCAACGGGAGAGGCCACAACAGTGAGAGGCCCGCATACCGCAAAAAAAAAAAAAAAAAAAAAAAAAAAAAAAAGATTTTGATCAGTTAAACATCTATATACTCACCCTTTAGAATTTTATAGATTATAAAATTCTACAGTAATCCACATGGCCCCCTTTTTATGTATTCTCTCACATTACTCCCCAAGTCATTTTTGGCGTCTGTAAAACACAAGCATTGAACATAAATGTTGTCCTCAAGCATATTCATGAGATTACACTTTTACATTAATTGAAAATTCAGCATAAATCCTTATTTTATCACACGTAATGATTATCATAATTCCCTTCTTTTAAACCCAATTATTTTTCAATTAGAAATTCAAATGATTTTTAAAGTTTCTATCTTCACCTTTAAGTGACAGAGACACTCCACATAGATTATTTCAATTATATTTTAAAATATTGTGTAATGATGATATGTTTAAATGTCATCTAAAGTATTGTGATAAGAAAACCAAATTCATTAATGAAATATAAGATGATAAATATCTAATTATTTCTTGAAAATCTCCATTAAACATTTTTAGCATTTCATTAATGTGTGGAAGAAGCAGAATAGAGTTTTTAAAAAATCCCTTAAAGGTTTTGGTCATCTCCTTCTATGCTCCAAGAGCTGTTAATTCATTTATAATCTGCTTGGACCCTATGTCATTAGCAGGTGAGCAGGAAAGGACTTTGAGGTCCCATAGGAACAATACGTGTGAGAGGGCAGAGGACAAGGAAGGCAAGCATGTTACCTTCAGAGAACTCGATTGGTTTAAGATCGTTGGAATCCATGGCATATAAGGAAACGCAACAAGAACCTTTTCATTTATCTCATTTAGTCCTCTAAAAACAAATCTGTAAAGTTAGTGCTATACACAGGAGGAAATTATGACTCAACCTCTGTTAAGGGTCTTGCATCAACTCACCAAATCCTGAAAAAGCAGAGCTGAGCTTCAAACTCATTTTTGTAATTCTTCTGTAAGTTTTTGCCTTTATCCCAGCTGCCTTCCTCAGTGTTACTGCTGTGGAGAAAATGGCATAGGGTCAAGTGAGGTAGAAAATGAATAGAAACTTGAAAAAAAGGGGCACTGAAGGGATATGCATCTCATTCGTCCCCAATAACTATGCCCAAGACCACTTTGCCTGACTTACAGAAGCCATTCTTGTGAAACCTTGCTGAGCTAAAAGGGAAATTTCAGGTTGTGTTTCTGTAAAGATGGATAATCCCAGCAAATGAACTCTTTAGTCAAAAGGAGATTCCAGGCGATGACTGGTGACTATGCTATGCTGACTTGCTATTTGATGAATAATCGGTCTCTATTGCTAACCAGAGTTGAGATGGATGTGCACGCACAGGCAGCCCCAGACTTTCAAACTGAACCATCACTTCAGTAATAGTTTAGTATGCGTTTCTATCCACGGTGTGACAGTAGGGGAGAAGTACATGAATGTGGGGACATGACACCATTTCTTTCAAGGTTCAGTCTTTCAAAGTAGAAATTGAAATAGCCATTCATGCTCTCTATGAACATTTCCTCAACATATGTTGCATATTCAGCTATGAATTAGATTATTTTGTGAAATAGATACATCCAAGGTCCAGCTCACCTCTACAATTCATTTATAACATAACCAGTTAGCATAATTCAGCACATAAGAAATAACAGACCTATTCAAAGTAAGTAATTAAGGGAGATGTGAAATTTCAAGAATAATAGAAAAGGGCTTTACCACTTACTAGCCATGAGACTTCAAACATGTTACTTAGCATCTGTCTCAGTTTTCTTGTCTGTAAAATGGAGACGATAAAAAAAATGGAGATAATATGATTTATTGCCTATGTTGTTATGATAAATGACATGCATGCAAAGTGTGAAACACAGCTCTTGACAAACATTAAATGCTCAATAAAAGCTAATTATTATTTAGTAATTAATAAATTATAATTACAACTAAATTGTTTATGATTTCAAACAAGGCATTCATCTTTGGTTAGAGTCTAGTCAATGTAAATGTGGAAATCAATTTAGGCAGAGGATCCTAAAAACTCCTTCCAGGCAGAAATCTTCTGACCCCAGTTGGAATGATCCAAAAGATCATGGAGTATCAAATGCCATTTGCCTCTCTGATTATCTACACCCTTGTCAGGACTTTGAGTACGTTCTCTCCTTCTCATTTCTCTTAGTAGACTAGATTTGTCAAACATCTGCCCTTGTGTGCTGATGAGTGTAAGTTGAGCTAGGACACAAATTACCTTGACACCCTAGTAGAGAGATTGGAAATGCTATTTTCATGTATCTGCTAATAGCTGTCCTCCCCAACAGCACCCATGTGACCTTTAAATACCACAGACGCTAAGTGGCAAAGGAGAATAATAATGGCATTTTAATTGATTGGTAAATTATTGAGCAGCATTAGATAATACACCATAACACCTCTTCCCTCTCCCTGCTCCACTCCGTCTCACTGGAACAAATCATTCTATTCTCTGGGGGGTTCCTGTTTTTCTTACAGTGAATCCGTGATCCATTTGACCCTGTCTTCTGTGGTGTAACATATAAGTTGTTAAAAATAATGTGTGCAGATAAATGTGAGGGAAAATAGCTATGTGGAAATTGCTAAAAAGCAAATGTCATTGTAGACTACATTTCACTCCAGTTTTAACCATTCAGAGTAAAATATAAACAGATAGCATTTTGGATTTATTCTTGCAATTTTAAGATGTGATTTTAAAAATGAATTTAATAACAAATTTAAAGTTCCTTTGGGCATGATTCTCTGGGGTGTCTAAATTTCTGACCCTGGTAGGAATTACCAAGCTCTGATACTGATCCCAAAGGAGTGACTAAATGATTTTTATCCCATAATATGACATTACTACTTTTGAAATCATTATGTTTATAGCAATCCAAATACAATCTTCCCAGCCCAATGAAACTCTGGCCTCATTTAAAACTCCCAAATCATCTCAACCCACTCTGAATTCACTCCTTCTTGGAAATAGTTAGAATTTTAACCACTCTAGACGTCAAGACTAAGGACTCTTGCACAGTTTCATATTTTTCAATCTTTTCCTCCCAACTAGATCTCAATTTTCAGGAAAAACTTACAGGTCTCCAACACTTTTCATGTTGCACAGTGCAGAAAACAGGGGAAAGTGTGGAAGAAGTGGGAGACACAGAGGCATCAGGAACAGCCTGTGTGGCCATGAGAAATGGATTCTCTGAATCACAATCTCTTAATCTGTAAAGTTCCATGGAGTTGTTGTAAGGAAGAAATAAGAAACCTTGGTGTTCCCTATACAAGGTGTTTAGGGTGACATAGAGCTATGCAAACCAGAGCCCTTCAAGGAAGGCCTTGTTTCCCCAGATACTGAGAATGTGGTCAGCAGACATTCCCCAGCCACTGTGGGGTTTGCCTCAGCTGCAAAGAACTGTCTGCCCAAGGACACATCTGTCCCAGAGCAGCCCGCTTCTAATGACTAACTGTCAATCAGTTTCAATCCAAAGCAATAAATCTCTGATTGTCCTTTCAGGTTTTCCTTGTGCCCAGTATTAGATTCTCACCCTCTCTTCCACTGATGTTGATCCCTGAATTGTACCCTGCTGCCAAATTCTGCCTCACCACCTGATGCCAGAGAATAAAACCTGCAAGGAGCTTGTTACACATTAATCTTATCATTGAGTCTTTATCTCTTCCTCCAAGGACAGAAAACCCAGCCTTCCTGGTTCCCTGATCATCCCTCTTTCTGAATTATCCTCTGTTGCTCCTCTGATAAGATCCTTTAAGCTAATATCACTGCAAAATGCCCCGGCCTTATAGTTCTCCATTCCCCAAACACTCTCTCCCACACATCCACTGTCACCAACAACATAAGCATGGAACGACTTAGGGCACCTCCAATAGTCTCTCACATTTCTTTGTTCTATGGGACATGTCCTCTTCCCTCAAAATGCCATAATTCCTCTGTCTCCTTGAAGATTTAGTTCTCTCTTCAGCTTCCCTGAGAAATCTTCTTGGGTCCCTTAGTTTGTGTATGGTGTTCCTTGGGACTCTGGGCTTCCTCTTGCATGTAACAATTGTGCTTTGATAGACTGTACATTTTTAGGTATATTTCCCATTCGTCGGTAAACTCATAATGGGGATGGGGCTGACAGGGAAAGGCACACTCATCTCCATAGCGCAATTCTTAGCACAGGGTCCCGGGTTTGTTAAGCATTCAGAATCATTTGTGGAAAGACTGGATGAATGAGCAAGTGAATTAATGAATAAATGATGCTTTTTTCAGAGTGTCAGGTTAGTTATCTTTCTAGATTTTTCCCCTACTGTTACCATTAGTGTTTGAGAAGTGAAAACCCTTTGACATGATTCCAAACCAAGAGGAGCTGGACTAGTTTTCTGTATATCTGCCTGTCCAATAATCTTGCAGCCCAAGTCCCAAGAAAGGAGGAAGACAGTAACCATGTGCTATTTTTGCCTGCAGGGTGATAAAAAACATGTGTCCACAAGTAAAACTACTGTCCCCACAGATACACTTACAGTGGCAGTGTGTATGTAACCTTCTCCCTCGATGGATGCTAAAATTAGTTCATTCAAAGAATCATTCAAATTTCACATCCTATACAAGTTCAGTATCAAGATGCTCTTGAGTTTGAGAAATCAATAGGGAGTAATACCCAAGAAATGACTTGTATGGGTAGGTTCAGAAGGTGAGCGTATGCTCAGAAGCTGGTCCTAAAGCCAAAGAAAGGGGGAGAACATCAATGCAATGGGTTAAAGATGGCAATTTAGGAACAGAAGTGGACAAAGAACTTCACTAGAGTTAGGCAATTGAGCTCTGAGGATCGTTATGCTCATGTGAAAATGAGGATAATGATACTTAATTCCTAGTAATATGATGAATGTTTTTTATCCTCTGTGGTGAGGGTTGGAAATATGTTTAGGATTGTGGGCACAGGCAATATGACCATCATTGAATGCCTTCTATCTGTCTAATGGCAGATGGTAGAAGACAACTTTACTTACTTTCTGATCCTGCCCA
Source organism: Orcinus orca (assembly GCF_937001465.1). NCBI lineage: Eukaryota > Metazoa > Chordata > Mammalia > Artiodactyla > Delphinidae > Orcinus > Orcinus orca. The sequence continues at coordinate 12,621,580 of NC_064565.1, read as the reverse complement.
GGAACAGCTCTGTTATATGACCACTCATGTTTAGATTAGTGCTCCTGGCCTTGGTAAGTTTAAACTCTTGCAGAGCAGGCATTATCCACATGACAGCACTCCTTCCTAAGATGGGCAGGGGTGGTTGGAGGACTGTCCCCAGCTGCAATCACTTGCATTTAAGAAATATTTTCCTCTTGAAAACAGACTGACTTATGTGTCTTGAATCTTTGTGGTTTCTCTCTGAGTATTGATCTATGGGTATGAAGGGAACAACAGCAACAACTCAGAAGCCCAGAACTAATCTCCAAACTTCTAGAGAGATAGGGTTTCTCCATCACCACTGAGCCCCAAGTTGTAAGACATCTGGGCTCCCTTAGCTCCCATGGGCTATGTATGGAGTACAGGAAATCTTTCCAATGCATCTGTAAAAAACACACATGGAATAATATAAGTGCTATCCTGCCATGCCATGGGTACCAGTGTCAATCAGAAGACAAATCAAAAGTAAAGGAGTAATAAAAAGAATCTCCCTCTGGCACTTGATTCTTTTCAGCCACATCAACCCGTTAGAACGATGATGGATGATGAACAACTCAGATAATCCATGAGCTGTAGATGAGCCTGTCTCCTCTGCCTTTAGCAATTGGCTCCCAGGTCAGCAATCTAGATGGAAGACTTTCCAGATTTACAGCACAGGGATTTGGGGGGGAGGAAAAGAGAATGTATAGAGAGGAATTTGAAATGAGCCTTGGGTTGTTAGTAAAATTTCCAGGTTCACAGCAGCTAAATTCTGGCTCACTCTGATGTCAGATACAACTGACCCTAAATACGTATGTAGTGCCAGACACCAGTCCTGGCAATGGGGCATAGAGAGGCAGTGCAATGGTCTGGTTAAGACTGGGATTCTGGAGCCAGTCTCCCTGGGGAGGAGCACACTGTAAGGCTTGGGCCACCACCTCCTGCTCTGGGCCCCAGGTTCTTCACCTGTAAGATGAAGTTAAGAATACTTGCCCACAGGATTGTTGTAAGGATAAATGAGTTAATACAAATGAGGGGTTTAGAGCAATGCTTCAGTAACTTCCCAATAAGTGGTCGCTATTGTAACTATTAATGAAGAGAAGGATAGACACAGTCATTCTATTCTGCTCCTTCTAACTTCCAGCAGAACTCCAGACACCACCCTCCTGCCCAGAGCCCCTAAATGCCTCCCTCCTCAGGTGTGCCATTTGGTGCGCCTGTCAATCTTTGCCATCATCAATGACCTTGCATTACATGTGTGCTGTAGCTGTCTTCGTGTCCTGCATCACATGCTCCTCAGTATCTCATCTTGAGCAGTCCTCTCAAACCCAGCCCCCACCCCTCAATCCACTTAGATGCAGCATCTTCAGGTGATAATTCTGATAATGCCTCCTTTCCTGTCTATAAAATCAGACACATCCTTTAACATAATTTGGCCTCAGTTCTCCATCCATGATATAAGAGCTAGGAATACATTACCTCTAAGGTCATTTTCCACTTTAATTTTCTGTGATTTTATGACTACATGCTGTGGGTTATTAAAAATATAATCCAGTTCCATGGATTTAAGAGACACAATCTTATGTGTCTGTCAATCAGTTTTAATCAGTTAAATCTGATGGATTTAAGAGACACAATAGATGTTCCCCAAGATGGAAGTGGGGTTCAGTATTATCAAGGTAAAGAGCTCTGAACACAGGTCATAATGGAAGAGGTGTTTATCCCTGGAAAACTGATGTGTTACTAACAAGGGATAAAACTTACTCAGTGCCAAAGGAAAGCCAAGGATATACTGAGGAAAGTGGCCACTTGACCTGATCCTCTTTTTGGAAGGTAAAAGTTAGCAATGAACCAGAGGCTAGGATAGTCAACAGAAGAAATAACCTGGAAGCAAGTGTTCTAAGAAAAAGGCTGGGAACACCAGGAAAGAAAAACAAAACAAAACAAAACAAAACAAAACAAAAAACTCTGGGGACTCTTTGTGTTATTAGTTACTCTTTGGCAGAGATTTTATTTTCAGAGGACTGAACGAAGGTGGGCAATGCCATTTCCTTTTTCAGGACAAATAAGATCACAGTTCACTGTGATCTGAAAGAAGGAAATACTTCAATATCACCTTCTGGATTTGAACATCACCGAATTCTGAGTGTGTGTGTGTGTGTGTGTGTGTGTGTGTGTGTGTGTGTGTGTGTTTGCACAGACTCCTAAACTGGAGTCAAATGAGATGTAAAAAAATATCCACGAAGAAAACCATTTGGAAAACATTAAGGAATTGAGCCCAAATCAGGAGTCCTGATGTTTTGTTGTTTTTCTTTCCCCTCTTAGCCTCAGTATGGTCATTCTAAAGATTTCCATAGTGTTTGATGCTTTAATTTTCTTCCCTGTGTATAAGATAATTTGTTTTCAGTTGAGGTAACATCTGTTTCTGTAGATAATGAAGTTATTAGATGTCGATCAATTTAATAAAGCCACAAGGCTTTCCTGACTTCTTTATGCATAATCAATGAATTTGGATGCAAAATGTGAAAAATGATCTAAAACTTCCATTAACATAGTCATTTTGTAATTATGTTGTGCTGGCAATCAGAGAGCTATTCAAACATGGCATTATGAAAACAAAGATTATTCAATCATTACGGGGTAGCAAGACAGAGGCCAGGGAAGTGGTCTATCTCCCTTTTGCCCTTGAACAACAGTTTCTGCTCTTTATTACCTGACATACTTTTATTTTATACCTCCTATTGTTAATGCTTCTATTCCACCTGTTATAATAGATGTCATTTCTAGAGTGTTCTAGGAATTTTGCATATATTTTCCACACTTAATCTTCCCAGTTATTCTGGGAATAATATAATAATATAAGTAATTATTAATATTCTTCATTTTACAGATGGCTGAGAGAGACTGGTAACCCATGCGGTCTCCCCAGATGGAATCAGAATTCAAACCTCAGCCTCTGGACTTTGGAGTCCAGCCTTCATCTTGAATCTCCCTCTTTTACCTCTTTATTGCACTCCTAATTGAATACATGTTTCCAGAGTTATTAACACTGTACCTTGTTTCTTGTTTGTTCATTGACCTGTGATAGTTTAAGGGGACTCAAGCAGCTTTGATTCCCATAGATTTCAAAAGACATCACACAAGCCCCAGAATTCTTTGTTTCTGGAGTTTGGGAAATTAGCAGATAGACCATCTTCACTATGAATAGTGGGGGTAAATTTTCAAGTTGATGGGATGCCAGCAAAAGAATGAATCAGGATTGAGGTTAAACAGTGCAGATAAAACTTGAATCAAGATTACCTTCTAGTCATAGAAAATATACAAATTCCTTTAAAGCCAAAATAGTTTGTGACTTTCATCTTAATCTTGTGTGCTATACCAACATGGGGATATAAATTTGCAAAAGAGTCTATTTATGCCTTTGCTGTCAAATCTGATAATTCTTGTTTCATTTAAGACATTCTTCTTAATTTGTAATTTTTAAAGCCAATAGCAATAAAGGCAGTGGTATAGTATAAGTGATAAGATAGAGGTCACCTGGATGTGAAGCTCCTTAAGGTCCTTCCAGGCTCAACTTTTGTTGTTTACTTCAGGTTTTCCTCCAACAAGTAGAGATGAAAGTGTTCTCTTATTTATCACATAGTTATTTTGAGGATCAATGAGTGAGTGTGAAATTCAGACACTTTGAGAAGTGTAAAGAGCTAGATCAATCTAAATATTATTTGGTAATACCTGGTTTTGTTAATTTCCATCTAACATTAGATTTCCGTCCCATGGGTATCATGGCTTTCATGTGCTCATTCCAAAGTTAACTGACCATGGTTTTATCAAAGTTCAATGCAGATGACATAATACTTTTACTCATAAATTATTTTCTTTTAAAACAGAAATGTAAATGAAATACTCATTACTAAGTTTGCTAGTCACTCTTCCCTGCTCCTGTCACCATGCCACATCTTGGAGAGGCAAGATGACTGAGTGAGACCACAGTGCAATGTTAAATTCCTTTCATTGTTTTCCAACAACTATGGAATTAGAATATACAAGTCTTTAGAATTAGTAAGTGATACTTCAAATTTGACATGTAAATGTATCTTACTTTAGGCATTAAATATATAATGGACAGCATATTGAGATTGTTGCGATTAATGTATACATAGTACTGTATGTAAAATAGATAACCAACAAGGACCTACTGTATAGCACAGGGAACTACACTCAATAATTTGTAATAACCTAAAAGGGAAAAGAATCTGAAAAAAATAGATATATTTATATGTATAACTGAATTACTTTGCTGTACACCTGAAACTAACACAACATTGTAAATCAACTATAGTTCTTCAATAAAAAATACATATATATAGTGGAAATTTTATGTATAAGTTCACTATTAACCATTAAATACTGTTTTAAAGACCAAGGATCTTGGCTGTGGATTCCTATGCTCATGTAATGCTACAGGTACATCCTTCATTATTACCGAAATTCTTGCTTTGTAAATTTGTTACTTTATTTTTGGCAATCCCAGGGTTTCTAACATGAAACACACCTGTATACATAAAGTTTTATTACTGTGTGTTTGGTTAGAATGACATTTATTTTTCATTTATTTATTTTTGAATGTGAGATTGGAGAAATTTCTTTTTTGGGAGCGGGTACTGAAGACTTGAAAAAAATCATTGAGAAAAAACAACTTTTGGAGCTCTCTGACTCTTGGATTATAGGAAAGATGAGTATAAATCTTGGTTTAGTCTTTATTTGAAATAGTCTGGATTCGTGCCTGTTATCCTGGGTTTCCATATGGCTTTGCAATTCTCCATTGACTTTCCATATTTAGTCCAGTATTATTTATTCATTTTATTATATTTTAAAATTAAGGTATAGCTTACATACAGGAAAGTCTAAAAGCCTTAAACGTACAGCTTAATGCCTTTTGCATATGTACACACCTGTGTAGCTGCTGACAAAATCAAGACACAGAAAACATTTCTGGCAACCTAGACTCTCCTGGCACATTCAGCTGACGTCTCCCTGGAAGAAATCAATATTCTGACCTCTAACACTATAGATTAGTTTTGCCTGATTTTGAACTTGATGTTAATGGAGTCATAACCAAGTATTATTGTTAAAGTTACATGAAAATCAGCCAGAAGTTTGTTACATCTCTGCTTTGTTCTTTAAGCTTCTTTCATGGTCTCTTCTAATAATGTACAAGATGCTTGCAGAAAATAGTTCTGACCTTATGTGTGATTTAATGTGAAAGATTATCAGACATAATACATCTTTCTTTGCCATATCCTCTCCAGGCACAAGGGCACATTCAGGGGACACACCTTAAGACAATGTGCCCTCAGGCAGGAGCAGCTGGCTATGGCCAGCTTCTCAGGATGTAGGAGAAGAAGTATTCTTTTTAGTTGTCCCTGATGGCCACTTGGTGTGTTGCCATGGCCCCTGTCAAAATCGGCAAGATGCACAAAGCCACCAAGCCTGCAGTAAGTGGTGTCAGTGGGAAATGATGGGAGTTTATTAGTTATAGATAGAATGTGGTGGGGAAAATGCAGGACTGAGCATCCTGGTTTAGAGGTAGATGTACAGAGGTAAATCCAAGCAGTCTTGCTGCAGAGGTTTGGTCATTTGTTATACAGTGCATAAACAACTATTTGTTTACTGTTTGGTAACACCTTTTTTCTTATCTTGTAATAGTTTTCAGTCATAATGAGGTCAAAAGAATGAAAGCTGTTTGATGAAAAATTAAATACATTTGTCCCTTGAACAATGGAGGGTTAGGGGAGGTGACCCTCCATGAAGCCAAAAATCCAGCACAGCAGGAAAAGGAGTGTCCAGACCCCACTAGACCATCTAAACCACTTCAACTGCAGTCTTATTTTAACAATGTCCTTCCCCCAAATTAATTTTTGCAACACTGTTGGGAAAGTTAATTTTGCATTTACCAGTCATGAAACAGTGATGTCAAACCATCTCTATTTTATTTAGGTGGAGAATAAGGGTAAGGAGAGAGGAGAGAAAAATGATTATTTTAAACAGAAACCTTTTAAATAACCAACAGTGAAGACTGGAGGTCTTTGCACCTACTGCTGACATCCTTATCTAGCAAAGACCTTGTGTCCCTGTGAGGGCTCAGCCATTTAATATGCTTGGGTCATCTCTATCTCATCCTGTACTGTTTCTGCCTCTACCCATGTCAGTCAATCTCTCCTGAGGACATATTTTCTCTGGTTTTGGTTCCTGCTTAATCATGTCTTCTTACTCATTGCTCACATTTATCTAATGCTGAGTAACAACCCCAAAACTCAGTAACATAAAACAACCACCATTTATTATTTTTCATGATTCTTTGGGCTGACCGAATGCTGACACATGACTTCTCTGCTCCACGTGGCATTGCCTGAGGCTGCCCTCAGCTGGGTTAGGTTGTGAGGTCTAAGAAGTTTTCACTCACATATTTGTTTCACAGCACTCCTCCATATGACTTCTTGTACCTTTGTGGCTTCCTCACATCTTGGCGTCTCTGAGTACTCAGACTTCTTGCTTGGCAAATCACTTAAAGAGCAAAAGCAGAGACTTCCAAGCTTCATTTCATTCTATTCATAAAAGAAAGTTATGAGGCAAACCTAGATACAAGAGGAAAGCCAGGAATAAACGTCATTTCCTAATGGGTAAGAGAGGCATATATTTACAAGGAAGGAAGGATTGAAGATGCCATCTTTGGAGTTTCTGATATAGTCACAGCTCTTGACTCCACTTTACTCATTGTCCCCACTTACTGACTTCTCTATGTGTTCTTTAGCTTTTAATTTTCCCCAATTAATTAACAAGCCTAATATCTCTGGTTCAAATTTCTCAGGGAAATAATTATTCAGTTGATTACCATTGCCCTTGCCTGCATTAAACTTTCAAAGAAAAGCCCCTCACATGTCATCAATCATTTTGCATAGATTAGTGATTCGTGAATTTGATGTTGGTTTTTCAACCAATTGGCTGTGGCTCCCAAGGGCAAGAACAGGTGTTGTACTGAAAGGCAGACATGGGATGCCTCATCAGAGCAGGGTTGGTGGGAGTGGTCATATCCCTCAGAAAGATGCAGTGACTCAGAAGGATGCACCTTGACTAGTCTGCTCTATGCGAGCCATCTCTTAACTAATGAATCAAAATGAGGCATTGATTATATAGTCACCTGGTTCTTTAATTTTCTCTCTTTAAAAGTGTTCCTTGCTTATCTGAAGCTCCTCTGCTCATGGGGTGAGATAAAAGCAATCTATCACATAAATATCCAGACTGAATTAAATCATTCATCAGCCTCTAGAATTCCGGGCTGTTTGTTCTTAATTTCTCACATTGTAGTCAATGTGATCAGAAGGACTTCCTGGAACACACAGTTCTCTTTCAAATACCTTTCAGATATGTAATTTATAAAATAAAGGGACCTCTCCATTGTAGTATGTACCACAAACTTCTTTCTCCCACAAATTTCTTTTGATTGCTTTACACTGTAATTGCATTGCTTTGAGCTTTTTTTTCTTCCTTTCTTTCATTTTATGGTGGAAAACTTAATAATGAATGTATCCAAGCATACCTGTGATGTAACTTCCTCATATATATACTAAGAAGTCCTTACTGTCTGATGCCCAGAAAGAGTAATACATGAGAAATGAGAATTAATAAACCGACATAAGCCTGGTACATAAGAAGATTGAGATTTTGTACCAAAGGACTGAAATCCTTTGCACAGTTAGCCAATTTCTATTGGAAGGACAACAATTCACCCATTTTTTTTTATCTTTCTTCTCTTAAACAACTGTTGATACTGTGTACAGGTTTCAGTACACTCACGCTGTGCAGTGTCAATCCATTGATTCTAAGCTGATAATATATGGCTGAAAAGTTTTCTTTTGCCTCACTAATCATTTATTGTATTCCTGTTACTTATTTAGGGCTTTACTAAATATTTGAGATATCTGCCCTCATAAAGCTCAGAAAAGTGGACGAAACATGCATGTAAGATAAAACGTTTTGTAAGATACAGTTAGGGCACAAAGGAGAAAGTGCTCATTCTGCTGAGGAAGGAAGGAACAGAAAAGACTTCATGGAAGAAATGAATAGAAATTTGAAGTTGTATTTTTTTATGAAATTCTTCATTGTTGTCAGCATTTGATATTGTCTTTCTTTTCAATTGGAGCCAGTCAGCTGGGTGTTTTATAAGACTGTCTATATCTTCATTAATTTTGTTTACTTATTATATTAGTTACTAAGAAAATTATATTAAAATATCTCCACTTATATTGTATAGGTCTTATTCTTCTCATAAATATGTCTATGTTTTCTTTGTTTGCATTGTTGGGGAAGTTTAAATCAGTACATCCACTCTAGAAATCAGTTTGACATTATCCAGAAAAGATGATTGTTCATATGCCCTACGACTTAGCCATTCCAGACTTTGACATGTTTAAAAAAGAAATCCTTGTTCATGTGCATGTGTAGATAATTCAGAACAGCAGTATTCATAAGAGTCCCAAACTGGAGATAATACATATGTCCGCCCATAGCAGAATGAGTAAATAAATAAACTGTGGTATATTCATCTATCAATGGAATATCATAGAACAATGAAAAATAACAATTGATATCTAAAATTAATAGCATGAATAATATCACAGACAAGGTTAAGCCAAAGAAGGCAAATACAAATGCATATTATATGACACTTGTACAAGTCAAAACTGGCCAAATTTTTGTATTACTAGAACACTAAATAATCATTGCCTTAGAGAGACAGATGGAAACAGTGAGAGGGAATGGATGTGAGCCGGCCATTTGAGGGGGTTAATGAGAGATTTAAGTGATAATTTAATTAATTAAATTGGTTATTATTAAAAAGAGGGCTGCTTTCTGAAAATTCGTTGAATGGAACATATATGTGTTGTGCACTTGTCTGTATATTTGATACACCAATTTAAAATATATATAAAAACCATGGGAGTGGCCAAGCTGGCAGAGTAGGAAGACCCTGAGCTCACATGCTCTACAGGCAACTCAAAATTACAACTATTTACAGAGAAACTATTGATGACAAAAAACAGAAGAATAGAAGAAAATATCTTCTACAACTAAAGATACAAAGAAGGAACCACAACAGGATGGGTAGGAAGAGCAAAGATGCTGTACAGTCAAGATCCACACCCCCAGGTGGGTGACCCACCAGCAGTAATTACAATTGCAGAGGTTCTCCCCAGGGAGTGAGTGGTCTAAGCCCCACACCAGGCTCCCTGGCCAAAGGGTCCTGCACCAGGAAAATGAGCTCTCAGAACATTTGACTTTGAAGGCCAGCGGGGCTTATTCTCAGAGGAGCCAGAAGGCTGTGGGAAATAGAGACTCCATTCCTAAAGGGCACACATAAAATCTCACATGCTCTGGGACCCAGGGCAGAAGCAGTAGTTTGAAAGGAGGCTGGGTCAGACCCACCTGAAGATCTGGGAGAGTTTCCTGGAGAAGCAGAAGGCAGCTGGGGCTCACCCTGAGGACAGAGACACTGGCAGCAGCCATTTGTGGAAGCTGGATCTATCACGTGGGCACTGGGCTGGCAAGTGCCGTTGTGGAACCCTCCCTCTAGCTCATTAACCCTGGGACCTGTACTCACCCACCAGCTTGTCAACACCAGTTCTGGGACACACCTTAGTCCGACGAACTAGGCTAGCAGAGACAGAGCCTCATGGACCAGCAGGCCTGCTGCCTTAAAAGCTCCTGAGCCCACAGCCCCCCAGGACCTCTGTATTCTTTAATAGAAGGGATCTTAAATTATATGAAACTCAAAAGAAAACAACTGCCCCAAATAATAGGCATTAGTGTTCTCCAAAGTTTTATTACATGAATATTCTGTGTCCTTCATATATTGATGCTGTGATCCATAAATCTTATACACAGTAGTGTTAATGCACAATATAGAGTGTATATTATATACACAAATAGAACATTATAAAGTTTTATATAAATGGAAGTTTTACCATTTTCTTTCAGCACCTCAGTAGATCAACTTCAGATGTCCCTTTTGAGAATGGACTGTGAATTCAGCCTGAAATAGGCACATCTCTGTTACGAAGGAGTCTTCTGGAAGAGTTGATGGTAATGCTCTTTCTTTCAGAATATTGAGGTAATCTGTGTCTTTTTTCCTTAAGAAAAGGGTTATCATGATTTTTAGAAAATAAGAGCAAAACTTTCATATAAGAACTGACCTTTGGCACTACTCAGAGAAAGACAGCATGAGTCTTTGACATCCAATCATTTACATTCTGAGAAGCTCTTCCTCCTTTGGGCTTACTTTTTGGTGGCGAGTTCATGGAAGTATTGTCTTGAATTGAATCTTGAGACAATCATTAAATTGTTAAAAAAACAATATCCGCAATGGGCATTTTTGGGGTAATGGGAATTTGGGGTGTGAAGGGGATTTTTGCGTGATTATTTAATTTTATTTTTAATCTGGGTCATAATCATAATTAAAAAGGGCTTAGCTTTCTGTTGATTCATTGAGTGGAATATCTGTGTTTTGTATACTTGTCTACATATTGAATATCAAAAAGAGTAATTAAGAATGAAAAAGTCCTATTGTAGAGCACAAGGAACTATATTCAATATCCTGTAATAAACCATAATGGAAAAGAATATGAAAAATAATATATATATACATATATAACTGAATCACTTTGTTGTACACCAGAAACTAACACAACACTGTAAATCAACTATACTTCAATTAAAATAATATAAATAAATATTTTTTAAGAAGAATGAAAGTGTTTAGAACATCTCGAGCCACAGCCTCTAGGGAGTATCTCTATTAAATTTTTAAAAAAAAAAACAAAATAAAACAATAACAAACTTCCATGTGTGTTTTCCTAGACAGACCAACAAACTTCCATGTGTGCTTTCCTAGAAAGGCATGAAAATTATCTCTTGAAGAGTTTGTTGTAGAGCAAATAAGCAAGTTTGCAAGTTAGGATTTCTGTTTCTCTAAAACAAGCAGGAGGTTCACCTCATGATACTACTATATAAATGGGTTTCTCAGAGGATGTGTATAGAGCTAAATTAATCTCTTGAATTAGTTGCCATCTCTGTATCATCAGAGGCTGAATTATGCATGAATTGATGGTAACTTAAATTAAGACTCCACAGCTTGTTCAAAGAGAAGAAGGAAAATACAGACAGATTACAGATCTGCTCTTGCTTAAATGACACTGATCACATGCACATTTGCATTTGAGTAATTAAAGAGTATATGAGTCAGAAAGTTAAAAAAGAAAAAGTACAGCTCTTCTGGTTTCAGTTATGACATACAGAGTTTAGAAGTCCCCCTTACAAGTCACTCACATTCTTACAACAAGAAAAAGCTGAACAAACTGAAAAATCAATGTCTATTCTTGGACCCATCAGAGAACAAAAATTTGAGTACCAACTGCAACTGCGAGAGACAGGTAAATCCAAAGTCACAGCTGAGATATTCTTACCGGGAGTAGAAGATGCTGGAGCTATAAACTGGTAGGAACACTTAAATGGTAATTTTGACACATAATGTTAAAGAGAGAAACTCCGGCAGACCTCAGTTCTATGGTGTCTCTATAATTGTGTGGCTCTTACCTCCAGTAATCCGAGCAGATAAAGAGTCACTCGTGTCTCTCACAGAGGATGGAAAAGTGTAATAATTGTAAAATATGCCCAGAGTGGTCTATATAATAAAAGCCTATACTTTGGGGGGAAAAGACTTTTTTTCCAGAGCCTTATTCCAGCTGGTAGAAAGTAATTCAGCCCACTCCAGTCCCTTCTGGCTTTCTTGTCTCATCTAAGGTAGGTCACAATACCACTGCGAGAAAAACAATGTGTGAGGTCCACAGTCCACAGACACAGGCCAACTAAAATACTGAGAGTCAATCATGAGATTGTAGAATACTCTGTTTTAATCACTTCCTTTTCACTGTGTTAGTGAGGGAGGACTCCCGCTTTGGGGTTAAGAAGATAACCAAACAGATGACACCCAACACTGGATGAGTAATATCAACATTGGTTTATTAGTCCCACACATGAGAGAGAAGAAGTTGAGACGACATGTTGAATGCTATATACAGTGCCAGAGTAGTCAGGTGCAGAGTGAATAATCAGGGTCTGTGGAAGACAGGCTTTATGGTATCAAAAGTGTGGGTGTAGGGCTTCCCTGGTGGCACAGTGGTTGAGACTCTGCCTGCCAATGCAGGGGACATGGGTTCGTGCGTGCCCCAGTCCGGGAAGATCCCACATGCTGCAGAGCGGCTGGGCCCATGAGCCATGGTCGCTGAGCCTGTACATCCGGAGCCTGTGCTCCGCAACGGGAGAGGCCACATCAGTGAGAGGCCCGTGTACCGCAAAAAAAAAAAAAAAAAAAAAGTCTGGGTGTGGTGACCCTGGTTCCCATGGGAAGATGTGATTGGCTTGTTTGGCTTGTTTGAATAATTCTGTGAGCTGACATAGAACTGAAACCCACTCACATAAGCAAGCACTGTGCCTCCTCAACAAGTGAATTGTAGAGTTACCATTCAACCCAACAATTCAACTCCTAGGTATATAGTCAAGAGAAAAAAAAAATACATATACATAAAAACTTGAACACAAATCTTTACAGAAGCATTAGTCATAATAGCCAAAAGATTGAAAAAATTCGAATGCCCATTAACTGATGAACAGATAAACAAAATGTGGTATATCCATACAGTGAAATATTATTTGTCCATAAAAGTAATGGAGTATTGACACATAATACAACATGTATGAACCTTGAAAATATTACACTCAGCAGATGAAGGCTGTCACAAAAGACCACATGTCTTATGACTCATTTTATACATAATGTCCAAAATAGGCAAATGTACAGAGACAGAAAGAATATTAGTGTTTTTTTAGGGTTGGAGAATATGGGGATCTTGGCGGAAGATTGCTCAAGGGCACGGGATTTCTTTTTCAGGTAAGAAAAATGTTCTAAAGTTGATTGTGATGGTAGTTGCAAAACTCTGTGAATATATTAAAAACATATTGAATTGTGCACTGGGGAGATTGTATGGCATGAGATTGTATCTCAATAAAGTTACAAAAATAGAGAAGAAAGATCTAATATCAATAATCTAAGCCTCTACTTTAGGAAGCTAGGGGGAAAAAAAGCGAGTTTAGCCTAAATCAATCAGAAGAAAATAAATAATAAAAATTAGAGCAGAAATCAATAAAGTTGGAAACCAGAAAATTGATATGAACTATCATGAAACAAAAGCTAGTTCTTTTGCCCATGGGAATGTAAAATGACACAGCCACTTTGAAATGTAGCCTATTAGTTTCTTGTAACACAAAACATCTTCTTACCATATGATTCAGCATTCATATTCCTAGGTCTTTACCCTACGAATTTGCAAAGTTCTGTCCATGGGAAAACTTAACACAAATGCTAATAGCACCCTTATTCATAATCAACAAAAGCTGGAAGCAAACCCAAAAATCCTTTCATAGATGTATGGATAAGCAAACTGTGGCACATTCATGCAGTGGACTATCATTTAGTAATAACAATAAATGAGCTATGAACTCACAAAGATACACGGATGGATCTTAAATGCATACTGCTAAGCAAAAAGGGTCAATCTGCAAACGCTACACACTGTGTGAGTCCTGTGATTCTAATTAGTACGACACCCTGGGAAAGGAAAAATGGGAGGGTAAAATGATCAGTAGCTGGCAGGGACTTGGAGGTAGGGAGAAAGGGTTAAATAGGTGGAACACGTTTCACAATGAAATAGGTGAATCATATTTCAGAATGGGGGGGATTTTTTTTTTTTTTTTTTTTTTTTTTTTGCGGTACGCGGGCCTCTCACTGCTGTGGCCTCTCCCGTGGCGGAGTACAGGCTCCGGACGTGCAGGATCAGCGGCCATGGCTTACGGGCCCAGCCGCTCCGTGGCATGTGGGATCCTCCAGGACCGGGACACGAACCCGTGTTCCCTGCATCGGCAGGCAGACTCCCAACCACTGCACCACCAGGGAAGCCCCAGAATGGGGGAATTTTTAAGACATTGAACCTATTCTGTATAGTACTGTAATGGTGAACAAATGACACACTGCATTTCGCAAAACCACTAAAACTTTATAGCAGAAACAGTGAACGTTAATGCATGTAAATTAAAAAGAAATCATTTAAGAAGTCAGAGGATTCCAGGATGGAATGTAGAATATGACATAAGTATCTAAACATATTACTAACGTACAAAGCAACCTGGCTAAAGGGAGCTGGATGAAAGATGCCTGTATAATTAATTTTTGAAATGAGTACAGCCTGTAAGTCTAAAAGGAAAAGGATCTATAAGAACACAATACTCTAGCTGATAAAGTTGTTAACCATGAAGGTTCGGGTTAATAATTCTGATACCGCTCTACACATATGCTGAAATTGAACAATTAAATAAATGAATGGTGGTGAAACCAGGAGCCAGGTTTCTCACTGTTGGAGTGCGAGACCATAGATAAACAAGGTAATAAAGCTAGAATGATCCATGTGTTAATGGAATATAGTCGGAGACTATATGGACTCATGTTTAGCTATATATATATATATATATATATATATATATATATATATACACATAAACTTTATATATACGTGTGAACATATATGTATATATATATTTTAATATAAACACAATTGGTTGCATGCAGGATATGAGTTAGTATACATATATATATTCCTTTGCTTTGAGGGCTGAAAAAATCCTGGAAAAATCTATACCCAAGTATCAAGAAGTACCTAGAACACAGACCTTGTTTTCTAAGACTATTCTTCAGTAAAGGGAACAAGGTTCTTTGGAGAAATGATCTTAGGTTTGCGGCAGGAAGTATGCAAGATAAGCCTGTAGAATCTTGAAATACCAGAAAGCAAGGAAATACTCAAAACAAAGAAAGAAACACACACACACACACATACACACACACAGTGGAGCTATATCATGTGGAGCTATATCATGGAGACACAGAAAGCAAAAGAAAGACCTCTCACTGGCCAAGCTGGAACAATTTGAGCAACGAAATAATAAAGTATTATTGGATTATAACTCCAGGTATAAATAAATACCTAAGGGTCTATGATATTACAAATAAATGATGGGATAAGAAGTAGCAGGAAAGAAGAGACAAATCTCCCCTGTTGAAAACTTTCAGATAATTTATGTGCGTATGCTCTGCCTTTAAGAAAGAGGAGCATAGGGCTTCCCTGGTGGCTTAGTGGTTGAGAGTCCGCCTGCCGATGCAGGGGACACAGGTTCGTGCCCCGGTCCGGGAAGATCCCACATGCCGCGGAGCGGCTGGGCCCGTGAGCCATGGCTGCTGAGCCTGCGCGTCCGGAGCCTGTGCTCCACAACGGGAGAGTCCACAATAGTGAGAGGTCCATGTACTGCAAAATAAATAAATAAATAAAATAAAGAAAGAGGAACATAACCCCCAACTCCTCACTGTGGACTGCATGTGGTGACTTCCTTCCAAGGAGTGCAGTACAGAAGGGGATAAAAGAATTACTTTACAATGGAGGAACCTGATAAGCATCACCTCAGCCAGGTGATCAAAGTCAGCATTGGTAAGTCGTATAGATAGTATGAACTCCTGCTATGATGTCATGAAAATGTCACTCTACCTCTCTGGTCTTCCTCCCCCAAATTCATAATCCCAGTCTAATCAGACAAATTGCAATTGGGAGACATTCTACAAATTCCTTAATCTTACCATAACTCCTCAAAATGGTCCAAATCGTCAAAAACAAGGATGGTCTGAGAAACTGTCCCAGTGTAAGGAGCCATGACAACTAATTGTGATGTGCTACCCTCTATGGGGATCCTGGAACAGAAAAGAGACATTAGGTAAAACTAAAGAAATTTGAATGTAGTATGGACTTTAGTTAATAATAATATACTAGTAATGGTTCATTAGTTGTAATAAATATGCCATACTAATATAAAATATTACTAATAAAGGAAACCTGTTGTAAGGTATATGGAAACTCTGTACTATCTTTTTTTACTATCTAATCTGTAGTATCTCTGCAAAAACTGTTCTAAAAGGAAGGTTTTATTAGAAAGAAAGAAGGGAGGGAGGGAGGAAGGGATAAAAGGGAAGGAAAGAAGGAAGGGAGGGAGGGAGGGAGGGAGGGAGAAGGGGAGAAACCTTACCATGGTAAAACACTTACATCTAAGACTGTGGAAATTTTAGTCTAAAGGGATTTTTATGTTTTTACCAGGTCACAATGGAAGCTTACTAGTGAGTGGTTTATGAAATAAACTTATTCCTCTTTTTAAATATTGATAGAATTTCCCATCTCCAGTCTTTTAGAAGCTCTTTTGGCCTTACATGAATGTGAAAGATCAATGACAGTTATGTCATTTAGAGATTCCCTTGAGACGCTGTTGTGTAATTTAGATGGGTCAGGAGATTTGAACTCATGTAAAGCAAATTGGTACACTCTTATAATCGTTTTACCCATCATGAGATTATTTAGTTCATTCTAAGAAATGCTCACTCTGCCATTTTCAGTCCAAAGATTTTTCTTTTTGATAGAGAAGAAAGGATCAAAGAGGGAGGTTAGGAGATTTATTGCACCAATATAATGTCTTTTAATGTTTTTGTTTGTTTTGTTTCTCTAAACATACCTAGAAGGTAATTCTTCTGCATGAGTATGCATGTATGTGTATGTCCATCTTTATATATGAATATTTTCTTCTGAAGTGTTAAGTCACCTCAGGTATAAATGACCTGGAAATTTTTAATGCACGTGTCATGCACCTGTATTTAACATTGCATATTGTGTAATTTCTACAGCTGAGTCATTATTACCTCTTACCTAGTAGGTCCTTTCTAAAGTCAGATTGTAGGGTCAAAATCAGATATATTTCACCAATAATGCAGAATGTATATGATTTTGTATTCACTATCTTTTCGTGAATCTGAAAAAGCCAGGTTTTTCCTCCAGCATTGCAAAGGGTTGAGGTTACTGCGCATAAAGCTGTTGGCTTGTGAGGAGGAACCAAGTTTTAAGAAAACTCTTGAATAACTCCTGCAGAGTACGAAGTGGAAGGGTTTACATAAAATGCAATGCCAATTTCCAGTCCCAATTTACATATAATAAAACTGAGACTTTGAGAGTTTGCAGAAACTCAAAGAACCAAATAAAGTCATATATCCGTGTGTATGTGTGTGTGTGTGTGAGTGTGTGTGTGTTCACAGCCATATATAACCTTATTAACCTCATTTAGCCCCCGTGAGTTCTGCAACTTCTTCTCAGATTACACCCCCGGATATATATGATGTGTGTGTAGATATAAACACAGGTTACCGCCCTACCACTGTGAATAGAAAACAACATATTAAGAACGATCCAGTGAGTATAAGAATGAGGAAGGGACTGGGCTTCCCTGGTGGCGCCGTGGTTGAGAGTCCGCCTGCCGATGCAGGGGACACAGGTTCGTGCCCGGGTCCGGGAAGATCCCACATGCCGCGGAGCGGCTGGGCCCGTGAGCCCTGGCCGCTGAGCCTGCGCGTCCGCAGCCTGTGCTCCGCCACGGGAGAGGCCACAATAGTGAGAGGCCCGCGTACCGAGGAAAAAAAAAAAAAAAAGAATGAGGAAGGGACTATGATAGAATCAGCAGTGGTTCTTAATGCAGGGTGAGGGAGGGGCCAAATCTCCCTTCTGATCACACGGAGGGGCTGGCTCTGCCCTCAGGGATGCTGATCATCTAGCTCTGCTGGATCCCAGGGATCTGTGCTCGTTGAGCATCCATCATTATTCTGAAGTACCCCTGGGTTTACAAACCCCTTGGGAGGGGAAGGACCTCTGCTTCTCCATGTTCGAAGTCAGCATTCTTATTCAACTCACCACTAGGATCTGTGGGGCCTTAGGCAAATTACTTAAATTCTTAATTTTCTTTATCTATAAAATGAAAATTGGAGGGAATTCCTTAGAGGGATATTGAAAGGAACGGTGCCCTGTATGTACAGACTGCTTTGCATGGTGTCTGGCTCATATGAAGTGTAAAATGAGAATACAGGATACCAGCTTTAAAGATTCTGAAGGAAGATTCTGCTGGAAGTCAGGGTGAGAAGGAAGGCTTCCCAGCAGAGGAAAAATAGGAGATAAGACATAAGGAATAATTGAAGGGAAAGCGATAGCACAGAGCTGTGCTCAGAGAAAGCTGGGACCCCAACAACCAAGTTATGACTAAGACGTCCTGCTCAGAAGTGTGTCCTGCAATCATCTCCTCACCAATCCCATGTGGTGGATGCTGAGAAAGGAATGCAGGGAGGAACGCTGATTCTGCACACTCACACACAAGCACACACACACACACACACACACAGGCAAGGAGAGGGAAAGTGTGCTCTGGAGCCTCATTCCAGACCAGGTCCTGATGGGGTATGTGACATCATGGTGCATAGGCCTCAGGGTTAGGACCAAAGCAACAATCATCTGAGAAGCAGGGTTTCAAGAGAGTCACACATCACTAACTGTAAAGGAAAAGGCAAAAGTCAAAGGCTAGCTACAAAGGAGATTGATTAGAGATGGAGGCTGCTGATGCTAGCAAAGCTGCGAGGAGCGAGCAAGGGACGGTGTGTCCTGGGGTAATTCCACAGCCAGAAAGCAAAGATGCTTTTTGTCCAGTTGTAGG
This sequence comes from Orcinus orca, assembly GCF_937001465.1. Lineage (NCBI taxonomy): Eukaryota > Metazoa > Chordata > Mammalia > Artiodactyla > Delphinidae > Orcinus > Orcinus orca. Next base: position 12,602,857 of record NC_064565.1, on the reverse strand, counting down.
ATCTGGAGTCCTCGATGCAAGGGAACCTCTCAAAGGGGGATTTCTGAGTCTGATCATCAGTATCCAGTAACCTCAAGTAACAGAGTCTAGAATGAGAACACAGGCCCGCTCTCTCTCCCAGCTGCCAGCTGCCATTTATAGTCACACGTGCTAGAAGTCCCCTGGGTGACCTCAGTCACCTAGAAGCTGAGAGGCTAAAACCATGCCACACAGCCATTCAGGAGTGTCCTCCAGGAAGCAGCAGGATTTTTAGTACTCTGCTGTCAGCCTGGAGAAATATCCAGAAGCTATAGCTATGGCGGTGTCAACACTTCTCTGTGGTTAGTTTAACAAGCCACTGTCCTACAGCTTTAAGGCACAAGCTTTAGGTCCATAGTGGTGCACACACTGAGAGCCAGACAGAGGAGGTAGGGCATTTAGGCAAGGAAAGCCAGATTTGGACCACAAATAAAACATCTTTCAAACAAGATGACTATTTGTTAAACTATAACTCTCTGAATCATTCTCATAGAGAAGAAAACATTTAAGAATTAATTCCTTTGTTCTTGTGCTCAGATCTGAATTTTCCATCATAGTCCTATTGCCATTTTATGATAAAGTTTTGACACCAAGATACGGGATCATTTATGGGGCTGCAGGATGGCATAAAATGGCTAAAAAAAAATAAAATATTAATCGCTCATCTTGATGTAGTCTTCTCTTCTGCCCAGTAATGACTTTGGATGCCATCCTACTGACCTCCTCTGCTTTTGTTCCCATCCAGATCGATACAGTATGCAATGTCATAAATTTGCTTGGCTGGCTTTCAGTTCATTGTCGGACCAAACGCTCCCCCTGTGAACTGGGTGATAATGAAGTTGTGGGCGAGGCGGCCTCCTGTAATCAGCGATCATTACAGTGGGGTCTGACTTTAAAGTAAATGATGAATAGGCGGTCAGTGGCAATAGGGTTGGGGCGATATTGATCAAGAAGCGGCCTTGGAAAGTTAAAACTTGACCTGGAGTTCTACAGGCAATGAGCATTAGCTGCAAGTATCAGGTTCAAATAATTTTCTTAATAAAGTTCATTTCCAGCTGGACGAGACAGAACGCTAAATTTTTGTGAATAGAACATAATGTTTCCTCATAGAAATGGTCCCAATCCAGTTGCAAAATATATAATAAAAGGCCATACAGAGCACATATGTAAATTTTAGAGAATAGACCTGAACATCTATTCACCTTTCACCAACTTAAGAAATGGAATATTTCCAGTATCTCAAAGCATCCACCCCCTCTCTCCCTGTGCCTGGTCTCCACTAAAGCCCCTTCCCTCACTCTTGGATGTAAATCCAAGTCATATTTTTGTGATAATAATTCCCTTTATTTTCATTATATTTGATTACTTGTAGATGGATCCATTAAGAATATACTGAGAGATAAATTAGGAGTTTGGGATTTACATATACACATATATATCTATATATAAAATAGATAATCAACAAGGACCACTGTAGAGCACAGGGAATAGATACTCAATACTCTGTAAAAACCTATATGGGAAAAGAATCTGAAAAAGAATAGATATATGTATAACTAAATCACTTTGCTGTACACCTGAAACTAACACATTGTAAATCAACTCTACTATAATAAAATTAAAAAAGAATGTATTGCTTTAAGTTTTGTGTTTTCTAGTGTTTTGTAAACGTGGTCAATATTATTTGTCTTCCACGAGTTTCTCCTTTGTTTCAAAAATTTTTTTTTTTTTGAGATTCACTCACATTATGCATGTGACCTTGTCACTCATGTTTACTGTTTCATAGCAGTCCTCTGTTGGAATAAACCACAATTCACGTGTTCTTTCTACTGTTGAAAGACATTGGGGGATTGTGTTTATTTATTTTATTATTATTTAAAAGCTGTCACAGACTTACTCCCACACTTGTTTTGCTCATTCTAATACATTTTAGAATTACCTTATAAAGTTCTAAGGAAATGTACATTGGAAATTTGATTGGAATTCCACTCAATCTGAGTCAATTTAGAAGTGATATTTTTATGATAGTATTATTTCCATTTATTTATGTCTCCTTTAATATCTTTCAATATCATATTATATTTTCTGCATAGAAATTATGCATAACATTTGCTAGATTCTCTGAAGTAATTTTTTAATGATTACTGTTAATGGTGTCTGTGTTCATTTCCTAAGTCTGCCATAACAAAGTGTAACAGAAATTTATTCGCTCACAGTCTTGGAGGCTAGAAGTCCAAATACAAGCTGTGAGCAAGGCCACGCTTCCTCTGAGACTCTGGGCAGAAAATTTCTTGCCTCTTCCTACTTTCAGTGATGGCCGTAGACCCTTTGCAGTCCTTGACTTGGAGCTACATGGCTCTATTCTCTGTGTTTGTCATCACACGGGGTTCTCCCTGTGTCTGTCCCTGTGTTTCTTCTCTTCTTCTTGGATTAGAGTACATCCTAATGACCTCATCTTACTTGATTACATCTGTAAAGACCCTGTGTCCGAATAATGTGACATTCACTGTTGCCAGGAATTAGGATTTTCACATATGTTCTGGGGGCGGGGGACACAATTCAACTCATAACAGTGTCTTTGTTCTTTTGTCACATTTTTCTAACAGCTTTTTCACTGGTATATAGAATGCAAGTGCTTCTGCATATTGATTTTAAATTCAATAACCTAGATAAATTTCCTTATAAATGCTAATCATTTATTAATAGATTCTTTAGGGTTTTATACATAGAAACTGTTATCTTCTACAAATAATAAAAATTCTGTTTCTTCCTGTGTTAATAGAAGTTCTCCAAAGAAACAGAAATAATAGTATAGGTACATACTTTTAAAGTTTAATTTAAATTTAAAATTCTAATTTAATTAAAAAATATGTATATACAAAATAGACAAACAACAAAGATTTACTGTATAGCACAGGGAACTTTGATAACCATAAGTCTGTTTTCTGTTTCTATGGATGTGCTTCCGTTTTGTGGATAAGTTCATTTGTATTATTTTTCTGATTCCACATAGAAGTGATATCATATAATATTTGTTTTTCTCTGAATCGTGTCCTTTAAATGAGTGAACTCTATGGTATCTGTATTCAATCTCAATAAAGCTGTTTTTAAAACATTTTTTCAAAGAAAGGAAAAGAAGGAGGTTCTAGCTTTAATAACTGAAAACGTGGTATCACCATTTGTCACAATCGCAACTACAGGAGGCAAGAATATGTTTGGGGAAGAACATGAACTTTGGACATGTTGAAGCCTCTGACGAGCAGACACTGCATATCATGATCTGGAGCACAGGAGAGAGGAAGGGCTGGAGAAATAGGCAAATTATAATTTATTGAGCATCTAAAAAATAAATAAAAATTTAAAAGTAGGTATATAGAGAGATCATATATATAATGTGTATATAAAGAGATTTACCATAAGGAACTGGCTTACACAACTTGGGAGGCTGAGAAGTCCCAAGATCTGTAGTCAGTATGCTGGAGGACCAGAGATCGCAATGGTTGCATGGTTCCAGTTTGAGTCTGAAGACCCGAGAACCAGGTGAACTGAGGGTGTAAATTCCAGCCCAAGAGCAGGAGAAATCCATGTCCCATCTCAAGCAATCCGGCAGGAGTTCCGTCTTATTGGCCTCTTTGTTCTATTCAGATCTTTCGTTGATTGGATGAGGCCCACCCCCATTAGAGAGGATATTCTGTTTTACTCAGTCTACTGATTCAGTCTTTACTATCATCCAAAACCACCCTCAAGACATGCTGTGAGGAGAAAATAGGCACTTTGAGTGGCTGCCTAGGCATTGAACAGTATGACAGTCCTGCTCACACCCAAGTCTGGATGCTTAGATAAGGACCGAGTTTAGGATTCCAGGAATTAGGATTTCCAACACAAGTTCCCACCTTGTTTTGCCCAGGGAAGCTTTTAAAATAACCACTTAGAGTTGAGCCTGAGAAAAGGTAGTGACTTCCCCCCCAAAACCAGCTGATGAGTAATAGATGCTGGTGACTATGCTCCTGGTGACCTGGGACAGAGGACTGCCCTCCCTCTGCTCACTATGCACCCCCCTTCTGGGATCCCTTAGTAGTAACCTTTGGGACTTCCTTTGTGTGGGTGCACTAAAAATGCATCTTCTGTACCTTCAATCAGAATGGTCCCTGGGGTTTTCACTCCCCCAAAGCTGGAACTCGGATGCTGAGGGAGCTCCCTGCCCAGCTCGTGTGAGAAGCTTGTGCCTCTTCATTCAGCAGGTCATCATCTGTATGTTCTTAACACACCAGCTCTGGGTTTTCCAACACATACAACCAGAACAATGTGTAACCAAATGTTTTGGCACCCTAAAGCCCAGTCAAGTTGGCACATAAAAGTGAGCATCACAATTCCTTTACATTTTTTATAACTTTGTTTTCTCCTTGATTTACTGTACTGTCTGGAAACTCCATTAAAAAGAACAAATAAAAGTGATAATACCCTTGATCATTAGGAAAATGTTTCCACATTTCACTGTTATGTACATCACTTGCTGTAAGTTTTTGTTTATTTAGTACTGTTGATAAGTAACTATTTAAGGAAGTTTTTTTTTCTATTCCTAGTTTGTTAGAGGATTATTTTTTGAAAATCATGAATAATAATTATGTTTCATAAAACATATTTTCTGTATTTGTCGAAATGAACATATAGTTTTCTCCTTTACCAGTTAATATGTTAAATTATAACTGTTAACTGAAAAAAAAATTCACAACCTGAAAGTTGTGCTTTATTCAGCAGACAAAACTGAGGACTTAAGCCTGGGGATACAACCCCTCAGATAACTCTTTGCCCCCAAAGAGGCAAGGAGGGGAGCCAGGATATATAGGAATTTTTGCAACAAAGAACAGGTAGTAAGAACATCAAAAGATTACTGCGAATCAAAGAAAAACAGACATCTCAAGTTAAGGAATTTAGCGCTTGTCTATGAATGGGAAGATGTAAGTGTCTGGGCTCACTGAAATCATTCATTTGATGTGCACCTCTGCTCTCTGGGGCCAGTGTCCTGTGCTTTCTCATCCTGAGACTCCTCAAGGTGTACCTTCGGGATGGCTGTAATGTGATGGCTTGATGGCTGCAACATCCTTTGTTTACTGATATGGCAGGCAGCACTTTTAGTTCACATAACAATTACTTTTCTAATAGTAATCTGAGATTTTCTGGATACATCCAGCTTGACTTAGCCATCTGCTCATATTCTATGTGATTTTTTTTTTTGCATATATACTCCTAAGTGGATCAGTTTTCATTTTCTTCCTGGTTTTGAGATCAACATAGTGCACACCCTATAAATGAGTTGGAAATGTTTTCTCTTTTCCCATCCTTCAGAGGAATTTATGTAAGCTTGACATCATTCCTTCTTAAATGTTTTATAGAACTTACCAGTAAATTATAAAATTCTGGTCCTAGAATTCCTTTGTGAGAAGGTTTTAACTTATGGATTCAACTTTTAAATAGTTTTAAAAATATATTTCCTATTATTTTAGTGTTACTTCTGATAGATTGTATTTCTTGGAATTTATTGCATGAAATTTTCAGATTTATTGCAATATCCTCTGATACTCTTTGTAATAAGTGATCTGTAGTAATGTCCCTCTTTTCATTCTTAATACTGGCTGTTTGTGCCTTCAATCTTTTCTTCCTTGTTCAATCTTGCCATGAATTTATACCATTCATTAGTCTTTTCTAAAGGTCAATCTTTACCTTTGTTAATCATCTCCTTGTAATTTTTCCCATACTAATTTCACTCCATCTTTAATATTTGCTTCTTCCTATTTTGTTAGAGTTGGTTTGTCTTAGCTTCAATTTTCAACATTTCCCATTTTATAATGAAAGCTATTAATTCCCTCTAAGCAGAGCTTCTCACTTTTTTCGCAAGTTTTGATTACAGTATTTTCATTTTCATTTAGTTCAGAATAGTTTCTAATTTCCCTTTTGGTCTGTAAGTTTTTAGAAGTTTGCATTTAAATTTCCAAATATATGGCTTATCCTTTTTTCAGTCACTTATTTATAATTTATTGTGTTAGAGTCAGAGAATGTGGCTCATATTATACCAATCTTTGAAATGTATTGAAAGTCAGTAAATTCTATCTAGCATATGGAAAATTTTCAAAAATGTATTTATTTATAAAAAAGTTCATTTTCCAGTTGCTGTGTGCAATTTTTATATATGTTTTATCAAGGTTATTGTCCTATTAAAAAACCTCAAATTATTTTGGTCCATTTTTTTTCTTTTACTTGTTTTTGGGTCTCCTTGAAGAGTAACTTACTGATGGATGTGTTTAAAATTTTCCTGCTGAGTTTGTAAATTTTAAAATTATTTCTTGTAGGACTTCCCTGGTGGCGCAGTGGTTGAGAGTCCGCCTGCCGATGCAGGGGACACGGGTTCATGCCCCAGTCCAGGAAGATCCCACATGCTGCGGAGCGGCTGGGCCCATGAGCCATGGCTGCTGAGCCTGCGCGTCCAGAGCCTGTTGCTCCACAACAGGAGAGGCCACAACAGTGAGAGGCCCGTGAACCGTAAAAAAAAAAAAAAAAAAAAAAAAATTTCTTGTAGTTCAACCACTTATTATTCTTTATATCCCAATCCTTTCTCTTAGCTATATCAAGGTTAGAACTGTTATATTTTCCTGATAAATTGAATATGGATCATTATAGAATTCTTCTTTTTAATGGTATTAATATTTTCAAATCTATTTTATCTAGCTGCACCAGTTTTCTTCTGATCAGTATTTCCTAGGATAGGTTTTCCTATTCTTTAACCCTTTATTTTTGTTATTGCTTTGTCTCTTGGAAATGATAAATATCTTGTTTTGTTTTTTTAACCTGAAGTCTTGTTTTAAACTTTTTTACATTTACAGATGTATTTGTATTTACCTCTAACATCTTAAATGCTTTATATCCACCTGGTTATTACAAGCTTCTTTTTCTTCAACCTTATTATTTTTTTTTTCTCTACTGGTTTGGAAGTTACATGATCTTTACTTATTCTTTAAACATATAGCCTGAATTTTCAAAACTACATATATAATACAATATAAAGTTAATCAAATCCTTATTCTTTTCCCAAGAAAATCATAAAATATTTTAACTTTCATTATCCCTTTTCACCCGAAGTTATATGGTTTCCCAGGATTTTTTTTTTTTTTACCCAGCTTTACCCCCACACCCATACACACACAAATTAGGCATTACTATTTTAATAACCAATAAATGCTTAGATTATCTATTAGCTATATATTAATGTATATTAACTAATATAAATATTCATAATTCCTTTCAAATTCCATTTCATAGATTTTACATGGAATTCTTTTATTTCTGCCTAATATATATCTTTTAGAATTCTCATACAAAATCTGTTGAAAGTTCCCCTCCACCACCAAATTATTTTCTTTCATCCTCATTCTTGAAAACTATGCAGAATATAGAATTCTGGGGAAAGATGTATTTAATTTCAGCACATTATAGATAATATTTCAATATTCTCCAGTTTTAATAGCTTATTTTGATAAATCAGATCACTCTAATATTCTTTTGTGGTTGATTCATCTTTCTCTATAGATGCTTTTCAGTTTTCAGCTTCTTTGGTGTTCTGTAACTTTACCATGATATGTCTGAAGAGTAATGTTTTTAATTTTATTTTCCTGTTTGTTATTCATTGGATTTCCTGAATCAGAGTTTAGTGGAATGAATAAACTGGAATATAGACCATGATGGAACATCATAAAAAGAAAGAGATTAATTCTACACAAAGAAACACAGATGAAACTTGAAGCCACATAGCTGAAAGGAAAAAAAGTAAGGTGAACAAAAAAGAATGTAAAATGTATAATATTATACCATTTATATAAAATTTTAATAATTTATAGAAAATTGCATCAAATCATGGACAGTTATATGCAAAAATATACCCACCAACACTTTAGAATTGTTGTTTTTGAAGATGGGGGAAAGTGATATAGGAGTACAAAGTGACGAAAAAGCGTAGAAGACAAGCAAACAAACAAATACATACATGAATAAATAAAGGGACCTTGAATTGACCAATAAGATAATTTACAGTGAGTTGAAAAATAATATTTATTTCAACTTTTACAGCTGAAATCCAAAATGTTTTGTGTATAGCTTTGCATGTGTATCCATTGCTAGTACATTCCTTAACCAAAATTTTTAATTTCAATGTATCTGAATTCATAATTGTTTTACCAGCACTTCGTGTTTTTCAAGTTTTCTCTAAAAAGTATCTCCCCCTTCATTCAAAGTGATGTTCTCCTGTATATTTTTCCCATTAAAGAAGAAAAAGGGTGTGTGTGTGTGTGTGTGTGTGTGTGTGTGTGTGTGTGTGTGTGTACTCTTCATAATTAGGTCTTTAATCCTGGTGTACAATATTTGCATTGTGGAATGAGATGAGATTTCATTCTGCCTTTCTACTGGTACTAACAGTATCTTGTAAATGTTCCACCCAGACCTCTACATTTCTCACCATGCTGCTGATTCAGGTTTGAACCACAGTTAAAAGTTGGTTTTCAACACGTTACAACACATTGGAAGATGTTTCCTTTAACCTGAATTATTTTTACATTCTCCAAAATTGGAAGGCAAATACTGCATAAAATAACCCTATGCCAGCCTAGAGAAATTCTTCAGCCAAGGTAAGGGATTTTGGACTAGTCAGGTCTTTGAAATTTCACTAAAGACCAGATAAAAATTACAAAAGGAAAGGCATAATGAAAATACAGCCAACTCTCCACCATCACCAGTATATCCACTTTCCCTCCAATCATCATGTCTCTGTCTTCAATGAATCTGTTTCCTCCATAAATTCGGATGTCTCCTATTTGTTCCAGTGTAGCTGCTCTCAAAATGCCTCATCGAGCACAGAAATGGTCAATCAAATGAACCTAGTGAATTCCAGCCTGAGTCAAACAGGCTCCTTTGCTCTCTCTCCCTCTGTCTCTCTGTCTCTTTTTGTCTCTGTCTCTCATGCTCATTCTCTGCCTCATTCTCTGTTTACATCCTCTCTCCTCTGGCAGATGGACCCCAAGCACTTGATCCCTCTGTCTTTGTCAGGAGCATCTTACCTTTCTTCACATATACAACACATACTCATCTGTACGGTCTCAGTTCTAAATGTCACTTTCCTCAGGAAGCTTCTCGGTCTAGTCAGTGGTCCTGACAAGTACTCTCTAAGCACCCTGTATGTGTCCCAGGGGAGCAACTGTCAATTATGAGTAACTATTCTGAGGCACTATGGGAGCAATTGCTTTAAATCTGTCTGAGAGCATTGTCCCTTCCACTTCTGATGTTAGACCCGTCCCCTCTGATGCTTGGCATGGCCCCTGTACCTGGGAACAAAAATGACTTTTTCATTTTTCACATTTTTATTGGAGTATAAATGCTTTACAATGTTGTATTAGTTTCTGCTGTACAACAAAGTGAATCAGCAATACATGTACATATATCCTCATATTTCCTCCCTCTTGCTTCTCCCTCCCACCCTCCCTATCCCATCCCTCTAGGTCGTCACAAAGCACCAAGCTGATCTCCCTGGGCTATGCTGTCACTTCCCATTAGCCATCCGTTTTATATTTGGTAGTGTATATATGTCAATGCTACTCTCACTTCGTTCCAGCTTATCCTTACCCTCCATGCCCTCAAGTCAATTCTCTAGGTCTGCGTCTTTATTCTTGCCGTGTCACTAGGTTAATCAGTACCTCTATTTTAAATTCCATACATATGCGTTAGCATATGGTATTTGTTTCTCTCTTTCTGGCTTACTTCACTCTGTATGACAGATTCTAGGTCCATCCACCTCATTACAAATAACTCAATTTCGTTTCTTTTTATGGCTGAGTAATATTCCATTGTATATATGTACCTCATCTTCTTTATCCAATCATCTCTTGATGGACATTTAGGTTGTTTCCATGTCATGGCTATTGTAAATAGTGCTGCAGTGAACATTGTGGTACATGATTCTTTTAGAATTATGGTTTTCTCAGGGTTTATGCCCAGTAGTGGGATTGTTGGGTCATATGGTAGTTCTATATTTAGTTTTTTAAGGAACCTCCATACTGTTCTCCATAGTGGCTGTATCAATTCACATTCCCACCAACAGTGCAGTGGTTTCCCTTTTCTCCACATCCTGTCCAGAATTTATTGTTTGTAGATATTTTGCTGATGGCCATTCTGACCAGTGTGAGCCGATACCTCATTGGGGTTTTGATTTGCATTTCTCTAATGATTAGTGATGCTGAGCAACTTTTCATGCATTTCTTGGCCATCTGTATGTCTTCTTTGGAAAAATGTCTATTGAGGTCTTCTGCCAATTTATGAATTGGGTTGTTTGTTTTTGTGATACTGAGCTGCATGAGCTACTTGTATATTGTGGAGATTAATCCTTTGTCTGTTGCTTCGTTTGCAAATATTTTCTCCCATTCTCAGGGTTGTCATTTCGTCTTGTTTATTGTTTCCTTTGCTGTGCACAAGCTGTTAAGTTTCATTAGGCCCCATTTGTTTATTTTTGGTTTTTATATCCCTTACTCTAGGAGGTGGGTCAAAAAGGATCTTGCTGTGATTTATATCATAGAGTGTTCTGACTATGTTTTCCTCTAAGAGTTTTCCAGTGTCTGGCCTTACATTTAGGTCTTTAATCCAATTTCAGTTTAATTTGTGTACGATGTTAGGGTGTGCTCTAGTTTCATTCTTTAACATGTAGCTGTCCATTTTCCCCAGCACCACTTACTGAAGAGGCTGTCTTTTCTCCATTGTATATTCTTGCCTCCTTTGTCAAAGATAAGGTGACTATATGTGTGTGGATTTATCTCTGGGCTTTCTATCTTGTTCCATTGAGCTATGTTTCTGTTTTTGTGCCACTACCATACTGTCTGGATTACTGTAGCTTTGTAGAATAGTCTGAAGTCAGGGAGGCTGATTCCACCAGCTCCGTTTTTCTTTCTCAAGACTGCTTTGGTTATTCGGGGTCCTTTGTGCTTCCATACAAATTGTAAAATTTATTGCTCTAGTTCTGTGAAAAATGCCATTGGTAATTTGATAAGGATTGCATTGAACCTGTAGATGGCTTTGGGTAGTATAGTCATTCTCACAATATTGATTCTTCCAATCAAGGAGCATGGTATATCTCACCTGTTTATGTTGTCTTTGATCTCTTTCATCAGTGTTTTATAGCTTTCTGAGTAAAGGGTTTTTGCCTCCTTAGGCAGGTTTATTCCTAGGTACTTTATTCTTTTTGTTGTAATGGTAAATGGGAGTGTTTCTCTAATTTCTCTTTCAGACTTTTCATCATTAGTGTATAGGAATGCAAGATATTTTTGTGCATTAATTTTGTATCCTGCAACCTTACCAAATTCATTGATTAGATCTAGTAATTTTCTGGTGGCATTTTTAGGATTTTCTACGTGTAGTATCATGTCATCAGCAAACAGTGAGAGCTTTACTTCTTTCCCAATTTGTATTCCTTTTGTTTCTTTTTCTTCTCTGATTGCTGTGGCTAGGACTTCCAATACTATGTTGATTAATAGTGGCGTGAGTGGACATCCTTGTCATGTTCCTGATCTTAGAGGAAATGCTTTCAGTTTTTCACCATTGAGAGTGATGTTTGCTGTGGGTTTGTTGTATATGGCCTTTATTATGTTGAGGTAGGTTCCCTTTATGCCCTTTCTGGAGAGTTTTTTTTTTTTTTATCATAAATAGGTGTTGAATTTTGTCAAAAGCTTTTTCTGCATCTATTGAGATGATCATATGGTTTTTATTCTTTAATTTGTTAATATGGTGTATCACATTGATTGATATGCATATATTGAAGAATCCTTGCATCCCTGGGATAAATCCCACTTGATCATGGTGTATGATCCTTTTAATGTGCTGTTGGATTCGGCTTGCTAGTATTTTGTTGAGGAATTTTGTGTCTATGTTCATCAGTGATATTGGTCTATAATTTGTGTGTGTGTGTGTGAGATATCTTTGTCTGGTTTTGGTATCAGGGTGGTGATGGCCTCATAGAATGAGTTTGGGAATGTTCCTCCCTCCCCAATTGTTTGGAAGTGTTTGAGAAGGGTAGATGTTAGCTCTTCTCTAAATGTTTGATAGAATTCACTTATGAAGCCATCTGGTCCTAGACTTTTGTTTGTTGGAATATTTTTAATTACAGTTTCAATTTCATTACCTGTGATTGGTCCAGTTTTATTTTCTAATTCTTCCTGGTTCAATCTTGGAAGGTTGTACTTTTCCAAGAATTTGTCTATTTCTTTCAGGTTGTCCATTTTACTGGCATATTGCTTGTATGAGTCTCTTATGATCTTTTGTATTTCTGCGGTGTCAGTTGTAATCTCTCCTTTTTCATTTCTAGTTTTATTGAGTCCATTCCGTTTGTTTCTTGATGAGTCTGGCTAAAGGTTTATCAATTTTGTTTATCTTCTCAAAAAAACAGCTTTCAGTTTTATTGATTTTTGCTATTTTTTTTGTTTTTATTTCATTTATTTCTGCTTTGATTTTATGACTTCTTTCCTTCTACTAATTTTAGGTTTTCTTTGTTCTTCTTTTTCTAGTTGCTTTAGGTGTATGGTTAGATTGTTTATTTGAGATTTTTCTTGGTTCTCGAGGTGAGCTTGAATTGCTATGAACTTCGCTCTTAGAACTGCTTTTGCTGAGTCCCATAGGCTTTGGATTGTTGTGTTTTTGTTGTCATTTGTTTCTAGGTATTTTTTGATTTCTTCAGTGATCTCTTTGTTATTTAGTATTGTTTAGCCTCCATGTGTTTGTGTTTTTTTACATTTTTTTCCCTGTAATTTATTTCTAATTTCATAGTGTTGTGGTTGGAAAAGATGCTTGATATGATTTCAATTTTCTTAAATTTTCCAAGACTTGATTTGTGACCCAAGTGGTGATCTATCCTGGAGAATGTTCCGTGTGCACTTGAGAAGAAAGTGTAATTTGCTGTTTTCTGATAGAATGTCCTATAAATATCAATTAAATCTATCTGGTCCATTGTGTCATTTAAAGCTTGTGTCTCCTTATTTATTTTCTGTCTGGATGATCTGCCTATTGGTGTAAGTGGGGTGTTAAAGTCCCCCACTATTATTGTGTTATTGTCTATTTCTCCTTTCATGGCTGTTAGCATCTGCCTTATGTATTGAGGTACTCCTATATTGGGTTAGTAAACATTTATAATTGTTATGTTTTCTTCATGGATTGCTCCCTTGATCATTATGTAGTGTCCTTATCTGTTGTAACAGTCCCCATTTTAAAGTCTATTTTATCTGATATGAGTATTGCTACTCCAGCATTCTTTTGATTTCCATTTGCATGGAATATCTTTTTCCATTCCCTCACTTTCAGTCTGTATGTGTCCTTAGGTCTGAAGTGGGTTTCGTGTAGACAGCATATATAAGCATCTTGTTTTTATATCCATTCAGCCAGTGTGTTTTTTGGTTGGAGCACTTAATCCATTTACTTTCAAGGTGATTATCAATATGTATGTTCCTATTACCATTTTCTTAATTGACTTGGGTTTGTTTTTTGTGGGTCTTTTTCTTCTCTTATGTTTCCTTCTTAGAGAAGTTCCTTTAGCATTTGTTGTAAAACTCGTTTGGTGGTGCTGAATTCTCATAGTTTTTCTTGTCTGTAAAGCTTTTGATTTCTCCATTGAATCTGAATGAGATCCTTGCTGGGTAGAGTAATCTTGTTGTAGTTTTTTTTTTTTTTTTTCCTTTCATCACTTTAAATATTTCCTGCCACTCTCTTCTGGTTTGCAGAGTTTCTGCTGAAAGGTCAGCTGTTAACCTTATGGGGATTCCCTTGTACGTTATTTGTTGCTTTTCCCTTGCTGCTTTTAATATTTTTTATTTGTATTTAATTTTTGATAGTTTGATTAATATGTGTCTCAGCATGTTTCTCTTTGGGTTTATACTGTATGGGACTCTCTGTGCTTCCTGGACTTGATTTACTATTTCCTTTCCCACGTTATGGAAGTTTTCAACTATAATCTCTTCAAATATTTTCTCAGACCCTTTCATTTTCTCTTCTTCTCCTGGGAACCCTATAATTTGAATGTTGGTGCATTTGATGTTGTCCCAGAGGTCTCTGAGACTGTCCTCAATTCTTTTCATTCTTTTTTCTTTATTCTGCCCCCTGGAAGTTATTTCCACCATTTTATTTTCCAGCTCACTTCTTTCTTCTGCCTCATTTATTCTGCTATTGATTCCTTCCGGAGTATTTTTAATTTCACTTATTGTGTTGATCATCACTGTTTGTTTGCTCTTTAGTTCTTCTAGATCCTTGTTAATTTTTTCTTGTATTTTCTCCATTCTCTTTCTGAGATTTTGTATCATCTTTACTATCATTTGTCTGAATTCTTTTTCTGGTAGGTTACTTATTTCATCTTTATTTATTTGGTGTTGTAGGTTTTTACCTTGCTCCTTCATCTCTAACATACTTTTTTGTCGGTTATTTATTTATTTTTTTTTGATGGGTGCGCTTGCATTCCTGTCTTATTTGTTGTTTGGCATGAGGCATCCAGCACTGAAGTATGTAGGCTGTTGGATAGAGCCAGGATTTGGTGGTGAGATCAGGACCTCCAGGAGGCCTCACTCTGATTAATATTCCCTGGAGTCTGAGGTTCTATGTTAGTCCAGCAGTTTGGACTTGGAGCTCCCACCACTGGAGCTCAGGTCCGACCTTTGGCCTGGGAACCAAGATCTCACAATGTGTGTGGCATGGCAAAAAGAAAGAAAGAAAGAAAGAAAAAATGGAGCAGTACAATAACAAAGAATAAAAAACAAAATAAAATTAGAAAGATAAAAAATATATTAGGAAAAATAAAAATGTAATTGAATCAATTGCAACAAGGTACAATAAAACCACAACAGAAAAAATATAAAAGGGGGAACAAGTCAAAAGGAGCAGAATAATAGCAAAGTATAAAGAATAAAATAAAATTAGAAAAATAAAAGGTTTATCTGAAAAAATAAAAATATAAATGAATCAACAACAATGAATCAACAAGGTAAAACAGAACCCCAATCTAAAAGAGAAAAAAAAGTTTAGGCAGGGTGGAACTTTGGCAGGGGCGAAGTTTAGGGTGGGTTGGGACCTAGGCTGGTGGGGTGGTGATGTTTGAGCGTGGGGCAAGGCCTAAGCTCAGGACGCAGGCAGCCAGAAAAGGCCTTGGGGGCAGGGCCTAGGTGGGGCAATATTCAAGCATGGGGCAGACCTCTGCTTAGGACCTGGCAGGGAGGGGAGCAGCAGCACATGGAAAGGAGGGCCTCTGGAGTGTGGAGCTCTGGAGTTTGAAGATAAGGCCGTGGGTGAGGGTGTGTGAGTAGGGTTTAGGTCCAGCACATTGGAGGGGGTCTCTGAATGTAGAGGTAGGGCCCTGGGTGGGGGTGTAGGGGTGGGGCTTGGGATCTGTGTGGCAGGAGGGAGGTTCTGAGGACAGAGTATTAGGCCCAGGAGCCCAACAGGCTTCCTGGTGCCTAAGTGGACAGGGAAAGTACTGACCCCATTCTCTTCTGTTCCTTCACGCCCCTCCCCCACGTCCTCCCCCAGGGTCTCTCCCATTGCTGCTGGACCCCTAACTGTGGTGGGTCCCACTGTGTGTAGGAACCCCTCCTCTCTCCCAGTCACCCCTCAGGGATGCCAGTCCCAGAGGTCCAGCCTTTACTTTTGCTCCCCCTTCCCTCCTTCCCTCCCTCTCCCTCAGGACCCGCACAGCTGGAAGGGGTCTCGGTGAGCAGAGGATCAGGCCCGGGATCTCAGCAGGCTCTCGGGGGCCCAAATGGGCAGGGGAAACCTGACCATGCTCCTTTTTGATCCTCTGCCCTCCCAATGGTTCTCCAATTTCCCCCTTCAAGTGTGGGATCCCTTCCCTTCCCCCAGCCACCCCTCAAGCGCACCAGTCTCATCCTGCCTCCATTTCTCCTCCGCCTACACTCACCCCCATGCCTCACGTCCCCTGGTCACTGGGGGCTCCTCCCGTCCCTTTAGGTGTCCTTGGTCCCACACCAGTTCCTGGTAGGTGCCCTAGCTGTGAGGAGATGCTAATTCCGTGTCCTCCTAGTTTGCCATCTTGACTCCGCCCCCCACAATGACTTTAAATCATGAGCATGGTGCTCAGGAGCATCTGTTACAGCCATACTGTGGGGTTGATATACAGATGTCTCTATTGAGACATCAATAGAGAAAATTTTTTTTTAATTTTTAAAATTTTTTGAAAAATTTTTAAACCATTTTTTAAAATGGTTTAAAAAAATTTTTAACCATTTTTTAAAAAAATTTTTGAACCACTTTTTATTGAAGTAGAGTTAATTTACAATGTGTTAGTTTCAGGTGTACACCAAAGTGATTCAATTATACATATATATATATATAAAATACATAAATATATATTCTTTTTCATATTATTTTCCATTATAGAGTTATTAAAAGATCTTGGGTATAGTTCCCTGTGCTATACAGTAGGTCCTTGTTGTTTATCTATTTTATATATAGTAGTGTGTATATGTTAATCCCAAACTCTTAATTTATCCGTTCCCCTCTGACCACCCTCACCCCCTTTGGTAACCATAACTTTATTTTCTATGTCTGTGAGTCTATTTCTATTTTGTAAATAAGTTCATTTGTATCATTTTTTAGATTCCACATATAAATGATATATAGTATTTGTCTTTCTCTTTCTGATTTACCTCACTTAGTATGATAATCTCTAGGTTCATCCATGTTACTGCAAATGACATTGTTTCATTTTTTATGGCTGAGTAATATTCCATTGTATAAAAACCACATCATTTTTATCCATTCCTCTGTTGATGGACATTTATGTTGCTTCCATGTCTTGGCTATTGTACATAGTGCTGCTATGAATACTGGGATGAATATATCCTTTTGAATTATGGTTTTCTCTAGATATATGTCTAGGAGTTGGATTGCAGGATCATATGGTAGCTCTATTTTTAGTTTTTTAAGGAACCTTTATATTGTTCTCCATAGTGGCTGCACCAATCTACATTCCCACTCACAGTGTAAGAGCCTTTAAATGAGAAGATGAAAATCCAGACTTACCAGAGGTCATATTTACCTGCTGATGGAAAAGTCTTCTCTTCAGAGCACTGGCACAGAAACAAGCAGAAGTGAGAGAAGCACAGAGAGGTTTCTGGAAGGCTTTAAGTACTTGATTTCAAACCCCAAGGTTCTGCTTCCAGCATTTCTCCCTTGATCCTTACAGGTCCTAGAACTAGCAATTTCCTTTTTTGCTTATGTTAATTAGAGGATCTTTATCTCTTGCAATATAGGGTTCTGACTAATATTCCTGGTCATTTATCTTTGTGTCCCTCAGAGTGTGGTGAGCAGACTGACAGAATCAGCACCACCTGGGAGCTTATTAGAAATCTAATTCCCAGGCCCAACCACAGACCTACTCAGGCCTAGGAATCTACTTTTCAACGTACCCTTCAGGGTTCTTATGCATGCTACAGTTGGAGAAGATCTCATCTAGAATGTGAGTTCCACAAAGACAGAGAATATGTGTCTTTCTATGAGTCATATTCTTGCCACCTAGAAAGTGTCTGGTACACAAATTAATATTATGGAATATTGGACAAGCCACAAATAGAGACAACACTAAAGGACTGGCAATTCTCTTGCATGGAGAAGAGAATCAGAAGCAAGTTTTTTGGGGGCCATGGAGTTGGGGAAGGAAGTTGGAGAGCTGAGACTCTTGGATAGAAGAATGGAAATTAAGCTGGATCAGAGTGGACCTCTGGGCAGGTCAATGGGTTTTCAGACTGGTGAGTGTGGAATCAAGCCCAATCTATTGTTTCTTGTAAGTGTATTACATATCTTCTTCACTAAAAGGAAGGCAGAGAATGGAAACCTACCGCCCCCACCACCACCAGCAAAGTCCCCATATAATACCTGCACCACCGGGACCAGCTATTATTATGTTTGGACTCATCCCTGATACCCAACATACACACAGTAGCAAAAGCACCTCATACCAAATTCCCCTTCCCAGATACACAGGATCACAAGCAGGTTGCTGAACTAGACATTTGGGTCAGGGAAGGGTTGGGGTGTGCTGGACGGTGGGTGTTATTTTTCTGGGGGCTGCCTAGCAAAGAAGGGGACATCCAGGAGTCCTGCTAAAACAATAAGGTGGATCCCTTTGAATCATAGAACCATAGAAGCAATATTAGAGCAGAAAGGGGATTCTTGACATAAAACATACTAACACATTATAAACTCTGCTTATTTCTTTACCTCCCCTGCCTTTGGAATGTTAGCATAATGAGGGCAGGGATTTTGTCTAGGTTATTCATTCTATATTCCTTGTACAGTCAGTGCCTGAACATAGAAGGTGCTCAAAAATACTGAAGAAAGGAAGGAATAAAACACAGACACAACAGAGAGAAAGACATTTGCCACAGAAGATAGGATGGAAATCCTTAAGCCACATTGGAACCAATCATGACTTTTGTCATGAGTCATGAAGTCTTGGACAAGAGATGGCAAACCAGCAAACACACACAGATTGGGGACAGCTGCTAAATAATTGTTTCTCCTTCCCTGACCTTGCTCTCCCTTCTTCTTCTTACCCCACCATTGTGTGCACCTCCTCCAAGTCCCTGTGTGCTCTCATTACCTTCATTGCATCCATCCCCTGGTTCCACAGAACCTCCAATCCTTGCCTTCTGGAGTCTCTCACATACGTCTGTCTTCCTTTGGTACAATCTCACATTCCAGACTGACCCACCTAACACCTGCCCTATAAAAATATGCTCATTTCCTCAAAACCCTGCCCTCAGACCTCAGGGAAGTGCTTCATAGCCAAGGATACTAAAGAGGCAAAAGAATACAGAACAGTTTAAAAGAAAAATTAACACTGAATTGATGACTTAATTAAGGTTGTTTGCTTCTAGAGTTATATTGAAAAATTTTACTTATGAGAACAATAATTTAACCCCAAATCAATGTTTCACCCATGAGATTTCAAACCAGCCACAGACTCTTAAGAAACACGTTTTGGAGTGAAGTTGGGATATGAGCTGAGACAGGTGGTGCCCTGAAAATCACATCTAAGAAATGTTAACCCATGACCACAGCCCACCCCTGAAAAAAAAAAATGATTTCCTTTTTGCTGCAGTTAGGGTTACAACTGCATGGTAAGCATAGTCCTAAGAGAACATTGAAGTAGCTTTTGCCAGTGTTTTCTCTCCTCTGGTCACAAAGCATTGATCCATATTATGTGTAAATGAACATTAGCACTTACCTTTCCATTCTGAGTAGTTCAGGGAACTACAAAGAAAGAGACACAAAATGAACACTGGAACTGAAGTGCGGCATTCTAATTTTTGTTGGTTCTCCATCTTTTATTAATTCCTATTAGGGACATGCCATCACCTCTGGAATTTGGTTTCATTATGCATTCTTGTTGATGTTATTGTGTGATTAAATGTACAACAATGCATTTCTTCTCACTTGAGACTACGTTTCTCTTCCTTACTCTAGACTTAAAATTTCCCATCTCTGGTAGCCACTTAATTAAATGTAGAGATGATAAACAAAATAAAACAAAACAAAAGAAAAACAAAAAAAAACCCCACAGAGATGGAGCCATCCATGAAGTCCAAGTCTGTCAAGGCTTACATGAACGAGACATAGGTGTATTTCCTGGTAAATTACATCAGTTTTTTGTTTGTTTGTTTGTTTGTTTTACTTATGACTGGCAGTTTTGGTGAGGGTTGGAGTGTCTTGATTACAGACTACTTGAATTCAGTTATGGAAAGATATCTTATCAATGTTCTCTTTTTCTTTATTCCAAGCAGGTTTTTGTATGTCCAAAAGTAAAACCTACTTGCATGATTTAATGAGCAAAATAATCTTCTCTTTTCTGTCTTATCTATCCAAACATAAAATTGTCAGTTTACTAATTCAACATTTATTGAGTGCCTACTACAGTCAGTTGTAATTCAAGGCTCTGCAGACATACAGATAAAAAAATCCCCATACCTTCCTTAAGGAGCTCACAGTAAAATGGGGAAAACATATGAGTAAATTAAAATGTGCATAAAGGTGTGACAGGATGAGATAAGGTAGACCCATTCCTCTCTGCTCCTTCCCACTAAGAACAAAGACAATCCATGAAAATAACAAAAGAAACAACCAAGGGGAGAACAGGAAGATGTGGAAGAGGAAGGCAAACCAGTTTGAGACCCCAGGACTAGAGGAACAGCACAGGAGCAGGTTGCCTTAGTTTCCCTCACAGGAAGAAGGCATCCTGTGTTTTCTGACCTCCAGCCCAGCAACAGAAGGCAGCCCAGGTGTACTCATTCCTCCCAGGAATCCAAGTAAAGTCCCTCTGACAACATCAGAAGAGCCCTACATCATAAGCAAGGGTGGTCAATTGGGAGCCTCATCAAGAGTAACTGATCACAGGAAGTCCCTCTCCTTCTCACCAAGCCTGACAGGTCCATCCCTCTCTAACATATACAAAGGTGGGCAGGCTGAATCAGTGAGAGGGACCCAACCATGACAGCACCCTGTCCAGAAAGTCTCTTTGTTTGTCCACATGCCTGGAATCAATCCTTCCCCTTCTAGGAGACTCCAGATCAAGTGGGAAGAACCAACAAGAAGAATTAAGATTAATTTTACACAATCTCTTCCAAAAAATACAAGAGAACAAACATTTCTCACTTTATTATGAGACTAGTATTGTCCTGATACCAAAACAAAACAAAACAAAACAAAATTATATTACAAAAAAGGAAACTACAAAACATTAACTCTTATGAATATAGACAGAAATGTCCTCAACAAAATATTAGCAAATGAATCTATCAGTGTATAAAAAGAATTATACTCCATGACCAACATGTATTTATTCCAGAAATGCAAGACTGATTTAACATTCAAAAATCAATGAATGTAATCCAACATATCAAATATAAAGTTTAAGATAGATTAAGATAAAAGGATGGAAAGTTATACAAAGATCAAATCTAAAGAGGTAGATTTAGATCAATTCTAAATCTATCAGACAAAGTAAAATTCAGGTCAAGGGATATACTATATAAGAGATAAACAGTGATGTTACATAATAAGAGGTAAAATCTTCCAGAAGACATATCAATTGCAAATCCATACACCTCTTAAGCAGAGTTCAAAATACGTGAAGCAGAAACTGATCAAACTAAACAGGAAAATGACAAATTCACAATTATAGTTAGAAACACCAATAATCTCTTCAAAGCAATTGATAAAACAAATACACTGAAAATTATTAAGGACATTAATACCTGAACAACACTGTCAATCAACATGACTGAATTAACATTTATAGAACACTTCACCCAACAGCAGAATATACATTCTTTTCAAGCATACAGGGATGATGGGCTATGATAGACCATACCCTTAGTTAGAAAACAAACTTTGATTTGAAAGGATTGATATCATACAAAGTATGTTCTTGGACCAAAATGGAATTAAACTGGAGATCAATAACAATATAATATTCAGAAAACTCTCAAATATTTATAAATTAAACAGCATACTTCTAAATAACCCAAGGATTGAAGAGGAAATCACATTGGACATTGTTTAATAAATATTTTATGTTAAATTAAAATGAAAATACAGAATATCAAAATTTCTGGAGTGCAGCTAAATCAGTGCTTAGAAGGAAATTTATAGTATGAATGGTTATATTAGAAAAGAGGAAATGTCTTGAATCAGTTATTTAGTCTTCAGAATTAAGGAATACATTTAAGTAAATTTAATATTTAAAGAATAAATTAAACATAAAGCAAGCAAAGGGAAGGAAATAATAAAGTTTAAGGAAGAAATCAATAGAATAAGAAACAGAAAAAACAGTAAGGAAAGTAAATGAGACAAAAAGCTCGTTCTTGAAATTCAGTAAAATTGATAGCCAAGTGGATAAAGAAAAAGCAGAAATAAGAGTTGGGGACATCATACACATACTACAGGCTATACAAGGATAACAAGGAAATGTTAAGAACAATACTATGCTGATAAATTTGATAACATAAAAGAAATGGACAAATTCTTGGAAGCCACAGACTATCAAAACTCAATCAAGAAGAATTAACACAAAAAACAGTCCTATATCAATGAAAGACATTGAATTCCTATTCAACAACATTTCCACAAAGAAAAATCCAGGCATACATAAGTTCCCTGGTGAAATCTACCTATTATTTAAGAAGAAAGTTATATAAAATTATAAAAATTATTCCAGAAAAAAATGGAATAAGTAGAAAGACATCCCAATTTATTTTATGATGCCAGCATCATACTAATATCAATATGAAACAAAAACAGTATGAAAAATGAAAAGTAGAGATCAATACACTTATAAACATAAACATTAGCATCCTGAACAAGCAGTTAGCAAATGGACTCCAGCAATGAAAAATAAGGATAATATAATAAAGTTAAGTGAGATTTATCACAGGAATGCAAGGTTGGTCCAATAAGAAAAAGCTGATCAATGTGGTCTTAAATAAATAATCTAAGTCCTTACCTGAAAGAAAACTAGGAAAATAAGAGTAAAACCTGGATCAAATGGAGAGTGAAGGAATTTCTTTCTTTTTTGAAAAGTATCTTATTGGAAATGATAACGCTTTATTTGAAGAGTAGGATTCAGTAAAATTAAAACTTGGAAAACAATGGAAAAACTCGATGAAACAAGAAGCTGATTAGTTTTTTTAAAAATTAATAAAATTGATAAACCACTAGCAAGACTGACAAAAACAAAAGGCGAAGATCTGAATGAGCAATATTAGGAATGAAACAGAGAATAACACTACAGACACTGCAGCAATAAGGACAATAGGGAATACCACATGCAACTTCATGCTCATAAATTTGACAAATTTAGGAGAAATGAATGAATTCCTTGTAAAACTTAACCAAGATGACAATCTGAATAGCCATATAGCCATTAAGAAAAATGAATCAATAAATTAAAAGCTCCAGAAAAGAAATCATATATGGTTTCATTTGAAAATTCTACCAAACATTTAAAGAAAATTTACACATAACCTCTTCTAGAAAAATATTAGAGCAAAATACTTCCCAATCCATCTCATGACACCAAAAGTCTAAAAAGGCAATAAACAGAGGGAAATTACAGACCAACATCTCTAATGAACTTAAACCCCCCAAATCCTCAACAAAATATGAACAAATGAACCTGTCAATGTATAAAAAATAATTATACCCTAGAACTAAGTGGAATTTTTTCCACATATACAAGGCCTAAAATTTGATAGTCAATCAATGTAATCTCAAGCTAAGGAAGAAAACTCATATCATCTTATCAATTGGCACAAAAAACTATTTGAAAAACTCCAACTCCCATTCATGTTGAAAACTCTCAACAGCTTAGGAATACAAGGGAATTATCTCAACTTGATGGTGAGCTTTCCAACTTGGTCCATTTGGGCTCATCTGTAAGATATTTTTCCCATTGCTACTACAACGTCTCCTTTTCTTTTTGGACATTTTGTAAGGGTTTTACTCAAGCACGGCCTCCTCCAAGAAGCCTTCCATGACTGACACGATTCTCATTCATTAGCCACCTCTACATAAAAAGTAACACATTATTTGTGCCACAAAATATAATCATGTAATAGTGTTCACTGTTATTACATGTAGTGTTAGCTTTGTTCCATCAATGACACCAGAAGATATTTTTTATATTCTTTTTCATATTCTTTTCCACTATGGTTTATCACAGGATACTGAATATAGTTCCCTGTGCTCTACAGTAGGACCTTGTTTATCCATCCTACATAAAGTTTGCATTTGCTAATGCAAAACTCCCAACCCTTCCCTCCCCCTTCCCTTGACAGCACACGTCTGTTCTCTGTGAGTCTGGATGCCAGAAGACCCTTAAGGGCACGATTTGAGTATAGAGTTTCTATATTATCTGATGGTCTTTCTAATTTAATGAACTAATTATAGGTTCTGAGTAAATATAATTAAAGGAACAGGAAGAGAAAGTAAATTAAGTAAAAATGAGAAAAAATGAGAGAAAAAGAGCACTGGTTTGTAAGAAAATGTATGTTCTATTTTACATTGTATAATATTTAGTAAGTCAGAACATTTCCACAGTTTCATTTACTTCATATATAATATGGAGAGAAATATACCTTCCCTAATTATGTTAAGAGCTATTGGGCTGAAGTAGGAATGGGGATGGCTCATAGGGAAGGGGACCTGGGCAGATATGAGAAGCCCCTCCTAGGTTGATGGGAAGCAGTCATGAGGAGCTAACAGGCACCACTGTGATGTTCAGGTGTAGAAAGACTGAGTGGGGGATGAATAGGTGGAAGGAGTTGGGACAGAGGGCTTCCTCAAGAGGGGTGCCTATGGAGGTACACACCATTGGGGGTTGGAGTGGAGAGACAAGTCCAAGGCCTGTTTTCTGGCAGGAAACTCCAGAAAAGATCTTCAGTGTGAGGAATCCACTTTATGAATGAAATGGAAAATGAGACAGTGCTTGGAAAGTGTCAATGGAAGATAAGAAATAATCAGAGCACCTAGATCTGGCTTGGGGGTCAAAGAAGGTTTTCCTAAGGAAGCAAAGTATAATGTGAGTCTGTATACTTCAGTTGCAAGTGATAAAGATGCTACTAAAACAAGCATTAGTGAAAAGAGGAAATGATTGATTCATGTAACTGAAAGGCTAAGAATACAGCTGTTTTCAATCTTTATGGAGTGTCATCATTCTCTCTCCATCGCTTGTTTTGACACTGTCTCGGCTTCTCCCGCTCTTTCTGGCCTCATGTTCTCTTACTATAAGCATGTTTTATCTTTGTAGTGGTGGGAGTTGGGGAGAATGATGGTGAGAATGATAGGTTTGGCTGGCTGTCAGCAACCCCAAGCTTACATCATCTCATATTGGAGACATCTGTAGGAACCGTGGGCCCCATATCCTGGGGTCCCTATACAAATTTCATAAAAGAACTCTGATTAGCTCAGCTTAGTGCATATATTCATTCCTGAAATAAACTCTGTGGCTAAAGAAATAGAGCATTAAGTAGGAGAATGATCAAATATAGGTCCTATGCCCACCAGTGGGGAAGGAGTGAGATCCTGATATTAGCAGGTCCATCAGAATCACATGAAGTAGAGGAGCCACAGTTTCCCCCAAAAATGTGTTTTTTTACTGAAATAAAGGGGGAAAAGAGGCAAGACAGAATAAAATAGTCCATTCTATAGGCACAGACTTCCAAATACAGTATACTAAGCAATTAGTAAATTATTGCTTTGAGCTATATACTCTTAAGATGTGGATAAACCTCTCTACAAACAAATTCAGATGATACTCCTTTACTACTAAAACACACTTTTCCTTTGTGCTCAAAGAAATGTACATATGACTTATGGTCCTCCAGCCCTTTTCAGTTGCCCCTGAATGTCTTCTTCTCTTCTCTTCATCCTTTGCTTATGGATTGGTTTCCCCCTGGCTTCCACTCTACACCCTCTTCTGGACAGTTTTCATCAGTTCTGCAGTTTCAATTTTCACCTCTTACAACATGAATTCCCAAATGACCCATTTCCTAATGCTCAACGGCTACTGAGCAGCTCCTGCAAATAATTTTACCAACATCTCAAATCTAGGGTGTCCAATACCAAATTCATTACCTCCCCCTTTGAAAGTTTATCCTTCTTCATATGTTCTATGTCTCAGTTAATGGTACCCATTGTCCAAGCATAAGTTGCAGAATAATTTTTCTCCTTCTGACCCCAAACAATGTTACCAGGACAAATTCAGTTTATCTCCTAAATATTTCTTAATCTTTCTTATTTTCTCCAATTTCACCTCATATTCAGGTACTCCACATTACTTCCCATTACTTATAACCACTATTTATTAAGCGTTCATGTGCCAGACCTCTAGTAAGAACTTAATATATGTTTTCTCAAGTAAACTTTATGCCAACCCTAGACATTATATTTGTGGCAGGAGGAAAATGACCATTTGCTTGCTTCTCTGTTCATTCCTTTTCTGCCCCTCTGCAAGGCAAAAGTCACTGCTAATATAATTTAGATGGTAGTTCTCAAAAAGCAACAGCATTACTCTTAGTAAACAAAGGTAAATGTTTTGGGACGTTTAGAAATAATTAGGGGAAGAGCACTACTGGGATTTTTGGTCAAAGGCGTTAAAATTTTGTGTGTTGTAGACAGTATTAAAATCCCTACAACACACAAAATAGTCCCATACAATGAAGAACTGCCTCAAATAAACAAACAAACAACTGTGTCTCTGTTGGGAAATCACTGGATTAGAATATTGATTGGACTGTTTCTAAGTCAGAACTCACTCACCAGGTGCTTAAAAGAAATGTATTGATGTGTGGTTCTCCCTTCCACTTTTTATAGGTGTGTGTTCCTTTCCCTATACACAGACTCATGCATTGTGGCCATTGCTTTGGGTTCGTTCATCCATTCACTCATTCAGTGGCTAATTGTTGAGCAATTACTGTGCCAGGTACTGTGCTAACTGCTAGGTGATGAACAACACTGACCATTTCTCCCAGGTAGAGCTTAGAATATAGTTGGAGAGAGAAAAGACAACAAATATTTATACAAGTAAATGCAATTACAACTGACATAAAAGCAACGGAGGGAAGGTACATGGAGCTAAAGGAGCATAAATGAAAGGGATTGGTACTCTGGACATGGGCTGGGCAAGAGGGTGTGGACAGAAGAGATTCTTTTGCAAAACTGAGATATAAAGAAAAAGTAGGCGTTAACTAAGTAAACATGAGCAGAGAGTGGAGAGAGAGAAAAGAAACTTCCCAAAGAAGTAAGCCACAACTACAAGTATCCAATGGTAGAAAGAACGCAGTGCATTTAGGGACCTGAAAGGGGATCAGAGTACTTGGCACAAAGAGTCAAACTGGGTGTGTGGACTGGATGAGGCCAGAGAGACAGGCAGGACCCAGACGATGTATGAATATACAGCTCACGCTGAGAACAGGAAGCCAGAATCCAAGTGTTATGGGAAGCCAATAAATCATTCCAAAGGGGTTGGTGTGATCATCTTTGTGTTTTGAGATAGGTCATTCTGACCCCATCATAAAAAAGTAGATTGGGGTAAAGCAAGAAAGCATACAATACATTAAATAGGTTGCAATGGTATCAATCCTGTGAGTGAGATGGTGGCAGAACAGATGGTGAAAAAAATAGAAGAATCTGAGAGTAACAGAAAGGAGAAGAGAAAGACCTACTTTAGGACTGATCTGAAACCCTGTGCTTCAACTCTGTTTTCCAGAATTCTTAACTAGGTTATCAGGCCCAGACATTAAGAATGGTCACTATTTTCCTACTTAACTAATACATCTATCACCCTTAATATTATCATGTTTGTTTTGAAGAGGTTTCTCAGTTTAAGGGATTTGTATAAAAGCAAAATCTTGGTAAAAACTGGAGCCAGGTTTAAATCTAGTTCTGTCTTAATTAAAAGTCTTGACTCTTCTGAAATAATATCCTACATTGTATCTTTATGCAATGGTCTTCTAACTGGGTTTCTTGCCTCAAATTCTACTATACGATACAGTGATTCTTTTACAGTGGACCTCAGACCAGCAACATCATCCTCACTGGTGAATTTGTTAGAAGTGCAACTTCTCCAGCCCCAGTCCTACTGAGTCAGAAATGCTAGTATTGGACTCAGCAACTGGTGTTTTATTTAACAAGACTCCAGGGTGAATCTAATGTATGAACACATTTGAAATCTGGTGACAATTCATTTCTACACAGCTTCCTTGAAAATGCTTTGGAGGTTCCTCAGCCAAGAGTCATAAATAGTCAATGAACCTTGAAAAACAGATCCCTTCCCTACAATTTATCCAGTCCTCTCAAGGATAATCATAGTCATGAAGGTTAGTGACTTAACGAGGCTCTTTTCACTGTTATACTCCGAGCTCCTAGGACAGTGCTTGGAACATAGAAGGCATTCAATATGTGCTGATTGAATAAACATGATTCATGTCTCTCTTGATTGTCATTTTTCTACTTTGCCCTTCACTTCTCATAATCAGTCTTACAATTTATTTTCAACTGAGCCTATTTTCTTACAATTCTTATAAGGGTAAATTACTAGTACCAAAAGGAGGATAAACGTCATAGTTTCCATTGCTCAATACCCACACCTCTCCCCAAACTGCTCCCTTAGGGAGAAAGAGTCTTTGCAGTAAAAGTGAACTATTCCCAGTGCATTTTTTAAAACTTCTTCATTTCCCCCGGCAAAATGTCAAAAGCTATTTGGCTAGGAACCCGTAACTTGGTAGGTAATAAAATAAGCATAGGTTTGATAATCGTATCTTAGAATTAAAGGACTCAAAGGAATTTTAAATAAATGATTTCTCTAAATGAGTGATTGTATTAATTGCCACAACTAGAATTTAGCTTATCAGTTAATATGCCCTGGTGAATTCAGTGATACTGCTTCTTCCCAAGGTGCTTGTGGTCAGCAGAAGGCCATTCAAACAGGATGGAATGCCCACCCCTAGGCTAAGTGAGAAACATTATCTCAGCAAAGGTGTACTCTGGTCTGGAAACATATTAGCAGAGGAAATTAACAATGGATGCTGGAGAGGCAATAGACATATGACATTATCACTAAGAAAAGCCATTTAGATATTTAAATTACATACTCTAGTTTCTAGTTATTCAAATGGACCTATTGATCTTTTGGTCTCAATAAAATTGCCCTCATCTTGATTACATGCTTAACCTTGTATATTTTGAGAAAACATTTCCTTTCCAGAACCTTCTCTGTCTCTCTATATATTATATTTTAATCCTTTCTTCCTCTCCCTCTTTCTTTTTCTCCTTCTCTCTATACAACCCTAAAATTTATAGTATTATATAATTAACCTTAAAGATTAATTATATATTATAATGATTGATTATATATTATACATCCACTATATTATGTGAGTACAAAGAGAATAATACACAATATTCATCCTTTCCTCCGGGAACTTACTACCTTGCCTAGGAGATTAGACTATCTCCAATGATTGCATCTGCTGTTAGGTGGCAGGATAACACAGTGGTTAAAGGTACAGCTCTTGCAGTTACACTGCATGGATTCAAACTTACGACAATCTAGCTGTGTAATTTTAGCCAGTTCAATTTCCCCACGTATGAAATGGGGGTAATAATGATATTTTATTATATATATGATTATTATAAAGAATAAAAGAGCATATTCTAAGAAGAATTTTGGGCATATAGCACAGTCTATGTGAATGTTATTTATCATTTAAAAGCAGTAATAAAAAGAAGTCATATGAGGCAGATTATTACCTCCAGGATGGAGAAAAGATGTGCTAAAAAGATCATTCCTAAAATGGCAGTATTTGAGATGAGAATTTAAGTACCAGTGTACTCATTTATTAATTATATCTTGATTTCTTTTAATATGCCAGGCCCTGTGACAGACACATGAAATAAAGAGATTGTGTGTGTGTGTGTGTGTGTGTGTGTGTGGTCTAGCCATGAGTGTAAAGACAGACAGGCTATTTCAATTCAACATGGCGATAACAATGATGGTCATTTTAACTAGAGAGCTCCCCTTGGAGTTGGCCGGGGCTGTCATAAGGCATTGCACCTTGACTTTGGCCTCTACCAAATCTTGCTTTTTTCCCCCTCTCCAAGGATATTTCCTAATAAATATTCTGTAAACTCCATCTCAGAATCAGCTTCTCAGAAAAACCAATCTAGAGCAACTTGTCACCTGGGTCTAATGAAGATGGATTTTCCAAGCAAGGGGAAAAGTACATCTTTTACAGTACTCCCATTTTCACACAAGAAAAAATTTGGGTTTAAAAATGAGAGGAGGCTTTCCCCTATGATAAAGCAGAAAGTAGTAAATCCATTGTTCAAACTGCTATTGCCTAACTGTAAGCCCCACACTCATTTCAATATTCATGGAGAATATTCTAGGTCTTCCAAGACAGTTTTGCTTTAATATAATTGGATTTCTGCAATAACTACATGATATTTTATGCTTTCATACTTGTAAGCATTTAGACTGAAATGCATTTTCAAATGAGATAAAGCTCTTTTAATTCCAGGTGTTTGAAATTTGCTTCAGAAAATATAATAGCCATCATTCATATGTAGAACCCAATATTTATATTTTCAACCAATTCTATGCTTACTTTTACTTTTCTTTTCCTATTTGTGATTTCCTGTAGAGATAAAAAAAAAAAATCAATGCATGTGTTAATCAGCCATTATTGTCTAGTGTTCCTTACTGGTGGAGAACAGTTTAGATCAATGCTTCTGAAACATAGAAACACTTCTAAGTCTCCTAGGAAGCTTTTCAAAAATACAAATCCCAGAACTCTCTCCTATCAAGCCAAGTAAATCAAAATCTCTGGGGAAAGACTCTAGACATTTTATATTTTAAAGTCTCACGAAAAGATCTTAAAGTGAAGTTAGGATTACAAACCACTGGTTTAGTGCAATTGGCTTCATTTATACATAGATTAGCTTCTTTTAAAGTATGTAATAGCTGATAAGACTGTAGCATTTGTTGATTCATTTATTCTTTATTCATTTCTTCAAAAGTTTATTCCTGAAACAAACATTTCCAAAGCCCTCATCATGTGTCAAGCATTGAGCTAAGCCTTAGGAATTCATAAATGAAAAAGATGCAGTCTTCCACTTTGAGTAATTTCTAGTGGGGACTGGGCCAGGCTAAAGACATTTAGAAAAACAATCCAAATGTAATGCTTGATATAAGTTTGTGCAATGAGTGGTAAGTTTTTAAACCCATACTACTGGATTATAGAGAGCTTTCTTGAGCAGGTTAGAGTAAAATTATCCTGAAAGACTCACAGGAATTATTCAGAAAGACCTAAAGGATATTTTCAGCAGAGGAAATGAATTCAGAGGACCAAAAAAATACCATATTTTATTGAGATGCTACAAGGAGTACCAATTCATGTTCAAAAGTCATGTCACACAAATTAAAAACAAAGTATTAGTATATCATTCGTATTACTTATATTAAAAAGTTGTACAGAATTCTAAAAATAAAATACCTGCTATTCTACATGAATTCAAATGTCTATGAAAACCTTTATATAAAATCAAACACTGGGCTTCCCTGGTGGAGCAGTGGTTGAGAGTCCACCTGCCGATGCAGGGGACATGGGTTTATGCCCCAGTCTGGGAAGATCCCACATGCCGCGGAGCGGCTGGGCCCGTGAGCCATGGCCACTGAGCCTGGGCGTCTGGAGCCTGTACTCCGCAACGGGAGAGGCCACAACAGTGAGAGGCCCGCACACCGAAAAAAAAAAAATTAAAATAAAAAGGTTATATTCAATGGTGTTTATAATAAACACATAATAACTGTATATATAAATATATATAGTGAGTACATTAATAATACAAATAAAAAACATAATACTTGACATATAGTGTAATTTATATTTAACATGTTGTAGCCATTGTTTTTAATAGTAGTTTATTATTATTAAAATAATATTATACATAACTTGTGATGCTGTTTTATAGAATTTTTTAGCTTTCTTGGTGGTTTCAAAAAATTATCTTATATTATATTTACACCAGCTTAACAAAATAAGCTTCCTCTACTTTAAAGATAAGGAAACAAAAATGTCTTCAGGTTTAGTACCTTAAAAAATCATAGACTTAGTGGACAATAAAATTCAAAACAGTATCATGGTTCTCCACTTGCAGTTCAACAGTTTTTATCAAGCCAATCCTCCCACCAAGAGCAAATAGGACAACTGTGTAACACACACACACACATGCATGCATACATACAGAAGCACACACAAATACAACTGTTTCATCACATCAGTGAAGAACATAGAAGTGAGCTCAATACACTACTCCCTGAAGGCATTTGCTAGACTTTTAAGCATAGCCTAACAAGAGACTGAACAACAAGAATGAAGCAGCTTCTAAGAAACTGTGGAGCTAAACAGAGCTTTTGAGAGCCTCACACTACATGTATACTAAGAAATACCACCCAAACACAAAGTAAAGACCTGACATAAGCACCTAGGCTCACAATTTGGACTTTGAAAAACTTCATACTGAGAAGAGGAGCAAATCAGAAATAGACCATACATTAAAACATAGAAACCCAGTCTCTATGCACCTGGGTTGCAGATATGTTTATATCTTTATAATGTTTGCCTGAAAAACAGGAAATCTTTTGTGAAGGTATATAGCATCATGCAGCATCTCTATCACTTACCTATACACAATTCTAGAATTCAATTATACATTATCATTCCAACACTGAAATATTACTGAGAGAAAAAAAAGAAAGGAAGAGAAAATATCAATAAACATAAACTCATAGATGATCCAGATATGTGAGTTACTAGAACTGAACTCAAAAATTACTATGATTTATGTGTTAAAGAAAGAAGATGACAATATGTAAAAATCTACCAGAAAGGGGAAATTAAAAAGAAGTGAATAACAATTAAAGAACTCATGGCTTCTACTTCAGACCAAATTGAAGAAACATGAATCACATGTGACATCGCACTGGAAACAATTTTAAAAAGTAACAAAATATCAGAGAAAACATGATGTTTAAGACACTGGACATCAATAATGAAGGACAGTGATTCCTAAGAGTCAGGAATAAAACAAGGGAATGCCTATAATTGCCCATATTGCTTCTTTGACAGAGATTCTAGGCTGCAGCACAAGAAAGAGGAGCCTGGGAAGAAACTAGGAGACACACTGCATTTAGGGCTGAAAGTCAGGGGAGGCCAAGGAGACTAGAGTTTTCAGGGCAG
Source organism: Orcinus orca (assembly GCF_937001465.1). Classification (NCBI taxonomy): domain Eukaryota; kingdom Metazoa; phylum Chordata; class Mammalia; order Artiodactyla; family Delphinidae; genus Orcinus; species Orcinus orca. The sequence continues at coordinate 12,569,969 of NC_064565.1, read as the reverse complement.
AGTACTAGAAAAGATAGAGCTACACAGAGAGAGGATTATACATGGGACTCTAGGTGTCTACAAAAGCCCAGCTCCCCTTGAGTATTCAACAGTGTACTGGTCAATACATGCTTGTAAGAAAACTGCCCAATGTCTAAGAAGAAATAACCTGAAAGAATTAGAAAAAATATAATGCTTATGAAAAAATAAAGTCAATGGATTGAAAAATATACCATTCTAACAGTAATCAGGAAACCTATATTAATTTCAGGTAGAGTAGACTTGAGAGGCAGGAAAGCTATCAGAGATAAAGAGGAGCATTGTATAATGATAAAGGAGTCAATTCTCCAAGATATAACAATCCTCAATATCTATGTGCCTAGCAAGAGAGTATAGAAATACATGAGGCAAAAACTATAAGGAGAAATAGATGAATTCATTATTATACCTGGCTACTTCAAAACCCCTCTTATCAGAAATGTCAGATCCAGCAGACATAAAATCAGTAAAGACATAATTGAATTTAACAACATCATCAATAACTGAACTTAATGGGCATCTATAGACTAAAATTCATCCACCAACTGAATACATATTCTTCTCAGGCTCACATGAAACATTCACCCAGATGCACGTCATTCTAGACCATAAAACACACCTTTAACAGATTTATACTATGTCTGCCATAAAACTTTAATTAAATTAGAGTAGAAATATTAAAATCAAAATAAGCAGGAAAAGAAACAATAAGAATTAGAGCAGAATTAAATGAAACTGAAAACAGGAAATCAATGGAGAAAATCAATGAAACAAAAAAAATAGTTCATTGAAAAGAACAATAAATTTGATAAGCCTCTAGACAGGCTAAGAAAAAAAGAGAGGACACAAATCATTACTATCAAAAATGAAAGAAGGGACATCACTTGAGAGTCCATGAATATTAAAAGGATAATCAAGGAATACTATGAACAACTCTATGCCCACAGAGTTGGGAACCTAAGTAAAATGGACCAATTCCTTGAATTTTGCCAAAATTCACACAAGAGGAAATAGAAAATCTGAATAAATATATCTATTAAAGAAACTGAATCAATAATTAATAACCTTCCAAAACAGAAAGTATCAGGCCCGAATGAGTTCATTGATGAATTGTACCAAACATTTAAGGAAGAAACTATAGAAGTGGAAGGAATACTTTCTAACTCATTTTGTGAGGTGAGTGTTACCTTAATACTAAAACCAGACAAAGAAATCAGAAGGAAAGAAAACTACAGACCAATATCTCTCATGAACATACATGCAAAAATACTCAATAAAATATTGCAAATCAAATCTTACAATGTTAAAAATAATTATACACCACAATCAAGTGGGATTTACCCCAGGTATACAAAGCTGGTTCAATGTTCAAAATCAGCCAATATAATTGATCACATCAAAAGGCTAAGGAAAAAAAAAAACAACAACAACACTTGGTCATAACAATGGATGTAGAAAAGGCATTTGGCAAAACCCAACACCCACCAATGACAAACATTCTCAGTAATCTGCAAATAGAGGGAAACTTTGTCAAGGTGATAAAGACTATCCTAAAAAAAAAAAAAAAACTAACATCCTAATTAATGATGAGAAACACAAAGATTTCCCATTAACATCTGGAACAAGGCAAGGATGTTAGCTTTCACACTGATTTTTCCATCACACTGTCTTACCTAATATAATAAGATGATAAAAGGTATACAGAACAGAAAGAAAGACATAAAACTGTCTTTTTTCACAGAAGATATGATCATCTAAAAGAGAAATGATAATCTGAAAAAGTCAACAACAGCAACAACAACAACAAAATAACCTGTAATTAGCAAGTGATTATACCAAGGTTACAGGAGACAAGATTAACTTACAAAAGTCAATTGCTTTTCTATATACAAGCAATGCACAATTTGAAATTAAAAGCACAATAACATCTACAGTAGCACCTCCCAAAATAAAATACTTATGTATAAATCTAACAACATAAGTACAAGATCCATATGAGGAAAAATTCAAAGCACTGATGAAAGATACCAAAGAGATAAATGGGGAGATAATCCATGTACATGGGTAGAAAGGCTCAACATTATCAAGATGTCAGTCTTTTCCACTTGGTCTATAAATTCAATGCAATCCAAATCAAAACCCCAGAAAGTTATTTTGTGAATATTGACAAAATGATTTTAAAGTTTTTGGAGATACAAAAGACCTAGAATAACGAAAACAATATTGTTGAAAGAGAAGAACAAAGTTGGAGTACAGATACTACCCAATTTCAAGATTTACTATAAGGCTACAGTAATCAAAGCAGCATGATATTGGCCAAAGAACAGATAAATAAGTTAATAGAACAGAAATGAGCCCATAAATAGACATATGTAAACATAATCATCTAATCTTTAACAAAGTGGCAAAGGCAATACAATGGAGAAAAGATAGTCTTTTCAGAAAAATGATGCTAGAACAACTGAATGTTGACATGTAGAAAAAGTAATCTAGACACAGAACTTACAGCTATACAAAAGTTAACCCAAAATGGATCACAGATCCAAATGTAAAGCAAAAAACTATAAAGATTTTAGAAGATAGCAGTAAAGAAATTCTCTATGACCTTGAGTTTGGCTAAGACATTTTAGATACAACAAGAAAGCAACAATTTATGAAAGAAAGAATTGATAAGCTGGGATTCATTAAAATTAAAATTTTCTTCTCTGTGAATAGAAGACACTGTCTTGAATACAATTAAAAAGGCACAATTGTTAAGAGTCTTATTCAAAATGTAAAAAGAACCCTTCTTATTCAAAAATAAGAAAACAAAAGATCCAGTTTCAAATAGGACAAAGACCTGAACTGATAACTTATCAAGAAAGATATACAGATGGCAAATAAATACATGAAAAGATGCTCAACATCATATGTCATCAGAAAAATGCAAATGAGATACAACAGTGAGTTTCCACTACACACCTATTAGAATGGCCAACATCTGGAACACTGACAACACCAAATGCTGGTGAGAATATAAAGCAATAAGAATTCTAATTTATTGCTGGTGGGAATTCAATATGGTACAGCCACTTTGGAAAAAAAGTTTGCCAGTTTCATATAAAACTAAACATACTCTTACCATATGATCCAGTAATTGTGCTTCTGGATATTTTCACAAAGGAGTTTAAAGCTTATGTCTGCACAAAACCTGCATGTGAATGTTCATAGCAGTTTTATTTATAACTGTCAAAACTTGAAACTAACTAACATATCCTTCAGTAGATGAATGTGTAAAAATAACTGGTATATCCAGACAATACAGTATTATTCAGTACTAAAAGAAATGAGCTATCAAACTGTAAAGAGACATGGAGGAACTATAAATAAATGTTACTAAGCTTAAGAAAACAATCTGAAAATGCTACATACTTTGTGATTCCAACTACATGATATTCTGAAATAGGCAAAACTACAGAGACAGTAAAAACATCAATGGTTACCAAGGATTAAGTGGGAATGAAGGGATGGATAGGCAGATCACAGAGGATATTTAGGGTACAAAGTTATGATACTTTTAACAAATATTTAAAGCAATTTGCAAAGAATTAAACTATCTCCAAATATTGTAACTATCCCAGAAAAAGATCAAGAGTATTCTTAGGAACACAAAATATACAGCACCTGAACAAGATAAAATTCACAGTGTTTGGCACTCAACTAAAAACATTAGCACACAAAGAAACAAGAAACTGTGATCCAAAATGAGGAATAAATTCAGCCAATCCAGACATATCTAGAATTAACACAGATGTTAGAGTTAGCAGAGAAAAAAAAAAAACCCAATAGTTATTACAACTGTCCTCCATACATCAAGAAGCTGGAAGTCAGATGGAACGTGTTAAATGGAGAACAAGATACTAAAATCCAAGTGTATGTGTAGAAATTAAAAATATAACGTCTGATATAAAATATAATACCCTGGATGAAATTAATGACAGCTTAGATATTGAGAAGAAACAGTGGTTTGAAGACAAAGCAAGAGATACTTTCTAAATGAAACACAAAGAGTAAAAGATTTCAAACAACAAACCAAAATAAGGATAGCATCAACCTAAGTAGTCAAGAATACAACTTCAATCATCCTACATTATGTATAACTGGAGTGTCTGAAAAAAAGGGAAAATATTTGAAAAAATAATGGCCAACTTTTTTTTCCAAATTTAATGAAAATTGTTAACCCACAGATCTAAGAATCCTAACACACCCCAATCACAATAAACATGAAGAAAACTACACTGAGACATAATAAAATTGTTAAAAATCAGAGTCTTAAAAACACCTTAAAGTAAAACACAATACTTTTTCAGATGTACAAAAGGTTAATAATGAGTTCATCAGCAGCAGACATATACTACAAAATTATTATTATTATTATTATTTTGTGTGGTATGTGGGCCTCACACTATTGTGGCCTCTCCCGTTGTGGAACACAGATTCTGGACGTGCAGGCTCAGCGGCCATGGCTCATGGGCCTAGCCGCTCCACAGCATATGGGATCTTCCTGGACCAGGGCACGAACCCATGTCCCCTGCATCGGCAGGCACACTCTCAACCACCGCACCACCAGGGAAGCCCTACAAAGAAATTTTTTGAAAACCTGTCAGGTAGGAAAAAAAAAATAATATGGGATGAAAATTGACTATAGTAAATGGAATTAAAAGCATTACAATTGGGAACTATGTGGGTATGTATATATGATTTTTTTCATAACATTTAAATATCTTTAAAAGATATTTTACTGTTCAAACAAAGATAATAGCATCATAATGTGACATTTATAACACATGCAAAAGCCAAACTTGGAACACCAATAATGACAAAGGCTGGAATGATAGAATTGGAAGTATACAGTTGTAAAATTCTTAAACAGTATATGAAGTTCTATAATATCACTTGAAGGTGAAATTAAAGAGATACTATAAACTCCAAAGAAATCACTAAAATAACAAAACAAAAATTCATATCTAAAAATTAGTGAAGGAAATAAATCATAAAAATCACTCAATCCTAAGTAATACAGAAAAAATGATTAAAAAGATATAAAAGACTAATGGAGCAATAGTAAAACATATACTGAAATGGTTCACTTAAAACTAACTGTATTAATCTTCACATGGTATCAAAGCCCCAAACAGAAAAGAGAAATTGTCAGATTGAATGGAAGAGGAACATCTAACTACATGATGACTGCAATAAGCCCATTTTAAATATAAAGTAATGAACAGTTTAAAAGTAAAGGAATGAGAAAGAAGATATACTATCCTAACACTAATTAAAATAAAGCTGGAATGGCTTTATTAATATCGAAGTAGATTTCACTGCAAAGAATCTTATCAGAGGTAAAGAAGGTCATTTCATAATGATAGAGAAATCAATTCCTTAAAACAAACCTAAGTATTTATGGACCTAATAACAGAACTTCAAAATACATATGGCATAAAGTGATAAAACTGAAAGTTAAAATGCACAAATCTAAATTTTAATTGGAGACATCAACAAAAATAGACAAAATCAGTAAAGATAGAAGACTTGAACAGCACTATCCATGAATTTGTTAGAATTGACTATTATAGAAAAATATATGTAATAGCAGCAGAATACACAGAGATTTTCATAGATAAAATATACCAAGGATTTAAAAAATAATAACCAATTCTACACAAACTCTTCCAAAAATCTGAACAGAATGGAATACTTCTCAACTCATATGATATAAGCAGTTCTCTAACAACAGAAATATACAAAGACATTACACAAAAATAAAATCACCGACCAATATCCCTCATGGTCATCAGAGCAAAAATTCATAACAGAAGTATAACAAAGGAATTCTTCAATACATAATAAACATAACATATCATGACCAAGTGAGATTTATTCTAGAAATAGAAAATTGTTTTAACATTTAAAAATCAGTGCATAAAATTCACTATATCAAAAAACCAAAGGGGAAAAAACCTGATAACCTCAATAGAGGGAAAAATCACTTGAAAAAAATCCAACAGCTATTCCTCATAAAAAGTCAACAAAGTAGGAATAGAAGATGATAACAACTTTAACCTGATAAATAACATCTATAAAAACAACAACAACAAAGCCCTTACAACCAACATCTTACTTAGTAGTGAAAGACAAATGACTTCTTCCTAAAATCAGGGTGAAGCAAAAATGTCTGCTCTTACTCATTTCAATTCAAGAGAGGGGGTTGGGAGGAGAAGAGAAATACATGAGGGAGATTAAGAAGTACAAACTTCCAGTTTCAAAATAAAGGAGTCACAAGTATGAAATGCATAGTATGGGGAATATAGCCAATAATTATGGAATGTATTTTTATGATGACACATGGTTACTAGACTTATCGTGGTGATCATTTAGAAATGTATAGAAATATTGAATCACTATGTTGTATATTAGGAACTAACATAGTGTTGTAAGTTATTTATACTTTAAAAGCAAACTCATAGAAAATGAGATCAGATATGTGGTTACCAGAGGTAGCAGTGGGGTGGAGGGATGAGGAATTCGGTGAAGGCTGTCAAAATGCACAAACTCTCACTTATAAGATAAACAAGTACTAGGGATGCAGTGTACAACATGATGAATATAATTAACAGAGCTATGTGCTATATATGAAAGGTAAGAGAGTAAACCCTAAGAGTTCTCATCATAAGGAAAATTTTTTTTTCTATTTCTCTAATTTTGTATCTCTCTGAGATGATGGATATTCACCAAACTTATTGTGATAATCATTTCATGATGTATGTAAGTCAAATCATAAGGCTGTACAACTTAAACATATACAGTGCTATATGTCAATTACATCTCAATAAAACTGGAAGGAAAGAAAAGTAATGGAGTTCTGATTCATGTTACAATCCAGATTAACCTGGAGAACATTATACTAAGTAAAATAAGCCAGACAAGAAAGGACAAATATACAAAGTATCGTATATGAGTTACCTAGAATAGTCAAATTCATAGAAACAGAGAGTAGAATAGTGGTCGCCAGGGATTAGGGAGTTACTATTTAAGAGGTACAGAGTTTGTAGTTTAGGATGATGAAAAAGTTCTGGAGATGGATGGTGGTGATGGTTGTACAGGAATGTGAATGTACTTAATGTCAGAGAACTGTACACTTAAAAATAGTTAAAAGGGTAAGTTTTATGCTAAGCTTTTTTTAACCACAACAAAAATAGTTAAAAGACAAAAAAGTATGTATCATATAGCTAATAAAAAAAAAAATCTAGGGCTTCCCTGGTGGTGCAGTGGTTGAGAGTCCACCTACCAATGCAGGGGACACAGGTTTGTGCCCCAGTCTGGGAGGATCCCACATGCCATGGAGTGGCTGGGCCCGTGAGCCATGGCCACTGAGCCTGTGCATCCGGAGCCTGTGCTCCACAATGGGAGAGGACACAGCAGTGAGAGGCCCGTGTACCGCAAAAAAAAAAAAAAAAGAAAAAAAAAGAAAAAAAAATTCTAGAAATTGAAAATTGTTCTGTTGTGACGTAAAGCAGGTCAGTGGTTGCTTGATGATGGAGAAAACAAGAAAGTGATTATAAAGTTGCACAAGGAAGTTAGAGTGTAAAGAATATGTTCATTGTCTTGATTTTGGCAATGCTACAAGTTACACATAGAGCAAAACATCAAATTATACACTATATGTGCAAATTATTTTATGTCAGCTAGCTCTCAATAGAGATTTAAAACTAAATTTTAAAAAAGAAGCTATGGAATTAAAAATTAAAATTATGACAACTGAAAATAAAACAATAGATGGATTTAAACACAGTCATAGAAGAAAATACCATTAGTTAAAAGGTGTCAGAAGAAAATAAATGGAGGCATGAATAATAAAAGGATGAAAAATTTTAAAAAGAGTAAGAAACATATGATATATGATAAAAAGTTTTAACATATGCAAATTAATTATCAATTAGCTAATGATTAATAATTGAATTATTTATAATTGCAGCACTGAAAGAGTAGAAAGAGAGAGATTGGGTTTAAAAGAGATAGTGGCTGAAAATTCTGTGAAATTGAAAAAAATCAGTCAAGCCACATTCAAAAAATATTACAAACTAAGTAGGATGAATCAAATAAAATAAAATGTATGTACATCAGAGTAACACTAGCAAAAAACAAGATGAGAAAAAGTCTTAAAAAAGAGAAAAAAAGACATATTACATTCAAAGGAACAATAATAAAACTAAAATAAGACTTCCCAACAGAAATGATGGAAGCCAGAACAATGAAATATATTAAATAAAATTCTAAATGAAAAGAACTGCAAATATAAACAAAAACAGTAAGCATGTGTACACACACATATACATTTATATGTTTCTGTATATAGGTATATATTTGGTTAATATCTGTAACTAGGACATTAATATACATATACTATGATAGGTTTAATATGTATATACATATATGATTAAAAATTGATTTACAACAGTGCACACAAAAGCATCAGAATTTATATTTGCTCTTAGAATATTCACCAAAATTGATCACATATTGATCTATAAAGAAATTCCCAACAAATTTCAAAGCATTGAAACCATACAGAGCATGTTTTTTGTTAAACAGTGCAACTGAGCTAAAAATAAATATTCAAAATGGATGAGTAGAAAATTCCCAGCTATTTGGAAATTAAACAATACACTTATAAATAACTCAGTTTGAGGGTGTATTTTCAAAATATATAACATATGAAGGTTTTGTATTAAAATATATGAAGAGGTAATACAGATCTATGGGAAGTAAAAATCTCAATAAAAAAGTGAGCAAAATACTACACAAACCAGGATAACCAAATATCCAATAAACATGAAAATGTATTCACTTTTATCAGCCATGAGGGAAATGTAAATTAAAACTAGATGTGCTCTGACTACAGCCCCCCAACTAACATAGCTAAAATAAAAATATCTGTTAAGGTTAAGTGTTGGTGAGCATATAGGTCTGTCATGCATTGCTAGTGGAGTGCAAATTGTTACAACCATTCTTAAAACTTGGCATTACCTCCTAAGTTTGAAAATATACATACTCCCTGATCCTGCAAATCTATCTCAAAATATACATCTGACCTAAATGTGTAAATATGTTCAACAAAAACGTATACTGAAATGTTTATTAGCAGCACTGGTAAATGTTAAAGACTGGAAAATATCTACGTTTCTATCAACTGTAGATTAGATAAATAAATTGTGGTCTACTTATAAAAATAAGGTACTTTTGTTATATGCCACAACACATACAAACATGAATACATCTCACAAACTTAATATTAAGTGAAAAAAAAGTAAAAGCGTCTATACTTTATGTATACTTCAGTGTATACCAAGTTCACAAGAAAACTACTCAGTGTTGATAGAAAAGAGCATAGTGGTTACCTTTGGGGAGGAGAGGGTAGTGATGGGGAGGGGTTCAAGGCAGGCTTCTGAAGAAGTAAAATTCTACTTTTTGGCCCAGAACATGGGTACACAGTTATGTTCAGTTTGTGAAACTGCATTGAATTGAACATTTGTGATTGTGTGCATTACAATGTGTATGCTATACATCATTAAAATCTTAACTAAAAGAAATAACCGTATCTTTCTGGCTCCATATCTTATAGTGTTTCCCTTAAAAGTCTGTTTTGCCTCACAGTTCATGTGTAGATGAGATCTAAATGCAAGAATGATGATCATCACTAACAAAGGTTAATTAATAGCCTATCTCTGTGTATTTTCTTTTTTTTAGGGTCTGTGACAGCAGTAAAATTCCATATGTGATGCAGTCCCTATCCTCTTGAGTCTTACAGTCAAGTTGGGGAGAATTTTGTAAAATAACAATAAAAGTGAAGATACACATATCAAATAATGACATTTAGTGACAGAAGAGAATATAAGCATTTACAGGTAGAATTTAGTGACAGAAGAGTTACAGCAAGAAGGTCAGTAATCAACTTACATTGGATACAATAAAAGAAGACTTTAAACAGAAGGGAGATATTTTGGAAGGCAGGATTTATAGCCTAAAAATATTTTGTCTTAAGTTAGCTACCATTGCCATATGCATAACTGCAGTTCTTTGTAAAACTTTCACATACACCAGAAAATAATTTACTAGTTAAATGCCAGATTATTTCTTATGTTAAATAGCCCTTCAAAAAAACCCGATTGTATAGAAACTAATAGCATGTAAATGCTGGATGATCACAATTATCAATATGTTTTTCTTAATATTAAGATAAAAGGAAATCGCCCTTTAAATCAAAGAGTTATCTAATTGCAAGGGTAATTGCATGTTAATTAACATCATGAACGCTGATTATTAAAACAGGGATTTATGTTGTAATATTAGGTGGAATAAGAGCATATCAAAACCTTGGGTAATGGAAATTTACATTTATGAGATGCTTATGCTAAGCTAGGTATAGCAATATCAAGCTTATAATGGCAACAACAATATTATAGTGCACAATAATCAGAAATATAGTGGTGGAGGAAATTTGGGCTTTGTATGTAATACAGAAAGATGACATATATCAGGAGCAGGTGAGTTTACAAGAAGTTTAAAACTCACAAGAGTTCTTTCTGATGTCTTTTGAAAGTCAGTTGCTCCAGAGAAGAGCATGATAGCCAGAACTTTGATCACTAAAGGGTTGAAAACTTGCAGAAATGAACACTCATTGCATAACCATATTTTCATCCTTGTGATGCTTCCTAGCAACTATGTTTCAAGGTGCCCAAAGCATTTTGAATCACAAATCAAATGCTTCTCTAACAATGTATGTCCAAGTCAATAGAGTTATTGCCTACAATTATAATTAGAAAATGATGAGCATTAAATGCATTCTAGTTCTCTAAAATTTAGTAGTACTATATATGTTTGTGTGTGTCCTTATTTTCAAAAACAAAATGTACTAGAAAAGGAAAAAAACAGTTCTCTCAACCCACCATCCTAAAGAAAACATTGACATAAAAACTAAATGAGGCAACATCTCACAATATTTATAAATGCAGAGTGCCATATAATTATGAAAAAAGCATTAGGAATCTATACCTTTTCCACAATTGGTAACATAATAAAGCAGAGCAAAAAGAGATTTGAGAAATTTCCTTGTTAAATGCAAAAATTTTACAAATGGGGAGACTCATGCCCAGATTGGGGACTTACCTGTCCAAGGCTTCACAGCCTCTTTGTGACAGAGAGAAGCCCAAAATCTAGGCCCCCTAATTCCAACCCATGTGTTATCTTTCCATCAAATCAAACTTCTGATGTTGACTTACAGTGTGAAGTTCAGAGTAAAGTTTTTACAAACATATATGTGTATATACAAGTGGAGCTCAGATCCTCATTCTTGAGCAAATGCCTCTGGGACTTCTAATGCCCCTCCATGCGTTCTGTTCTCCACTCTGTAAACCAAGTAATTTGTTTACAGACTGAGTGCAGAGAACTTCGTACAGATCAAGGGTTTTAAATACAGCAAAGAGTAGTATCTAATGCTGAACATTTTTAAGAATTAATTGTGTTGCTGTTTTAGTAATGAAAACTGTTATTAATGGTAAATAAATGTACCCATTTCCCAAGCAATGTGTAATGATATAGAGTAATTAATGCTGTGTTTCTTTGCTTGAACTTGGTGTTAATTAATTCACCTGCCTGGTAATTTCTTCATTCTGTTTAAGGATTTTTTTTTTCCTTATCATACTGTTATTGATTTTGTTCAATAATGTTTTAAACAAAATATAATCTAATGATAACCCAAACTACTGCAAATCACTTTTAGTAAGTCCAGTGAAAGACCATCAAATTTTCATGTGAGTCAGTGAAATAATTAAACACATTGTATATATGGTATGACTGGTGAGTGAGGCAGGACATGCCTCTTTTTTTTAAGCTATCCTTGGTTTGCAAAATTATTTTTTTTCCCTTAAGTAGTGACAGCAGGAGAAACATCCCTCTTCTCTCTACTCCCCAGCATGCAAGCCCATCCCAGTCTTCTACTGATTTCCTTCCCATTACTGCCTCTTCACTCTGCTCTAACACTTCCACTGCAGCCTTCTCTTCAAGTACTCGTGTGCTCCCTCACTTGTCCTGCTCATCCTTCAGATGTTCTCCTCTCTATACGTTTTCAATTCTCTGCTCTTCTTCCATCATACATAACAATCACTTATCTCCTGCACACCAACAAATTTCAATTACATCCAGGTTCCAAAATCTCCACTGGAAATGTAATGGTTAACACAACCAAGAGAGCCCTTGACCTCATGGAACTTAAAGTCAAAAGAGGCAGGGAGACTTACCAGTCATAATTCAATCATTAGAAGCATACAAAATGTATGACATAGAAATATAGGGGGCTATGTTAGCAGTACCAAGCAAAATCGCTGTTGTATATTTTTCAGTAGCTGATCATATCTGAAATATAAGCAGATACTCATAAGGCAGAAAATGGGTTATTTTCTTCAAATACCGTGCATGTACAGACATCAATAATTCTCAGGCTGCTTGGCACATGAATAGTTGTTATCCCAGGGGCTTTTTTCTGGGCCATGTGGAAAGTCTTAAATAGCATAGTTCTTGTCGGTGCTAACCCTAGGACCCTACAACTTTCTCAGACCTTCATGAACGTTGATGAATTTAGTTCTCATTTAGCACCTGCTCTAAATATATCTTCACTGAAGCAGGAAGTTCTGTTCTTCCCCAAGGCTGTTGCTCATTTCAGCATTCACGCTGTCTGGGATATGGGCAGGAAAACCTTCTCAAAGTCATCTAGCTTAACAATCATTTCTCCTTTGCTGATGAAACCTTTCTCCAATCTGTTCATGCGTGGATACCAGGACTAACTCCTTACTAAGTAACTATGGTCCCTCAGAGGGCTATGTTAATATAGACCAGTGTTGCCAAACGTGTATTCAAATGACCTGGAGATCATTTTAAAATGCAGTTTCTAATACAGTAGATCTAGAGTGAAGACTGCATTTCTCATAAACTCTTGGGTGATGACAATGATGTAGATTTTTAAGACCACATTTTGAGTAGCAAGGATGTAGAGAATACAGATATTAATCCGGATGACAGAAATTTATATTTTTGATGTTATAATATCTACTAAATCAGGGTCGAGGATAGAGACATCTGCACCTCAATTCAAAAGCATATATTTTGACCAAGACTTTCAGAAATTTCAAAACTCTTTTTATTACAAAGTTTGATAATAATCCTCCTACCTTGGGTCTTATTTCTTTCTCCATAGTAGTATATGACTCTTTAAAAAAGTAGTGGATATATTATAAAGGAAGAAGTCTAACTTCTGTCCCAGTTTAGCCACCAAGGTTGCAATATATATATTTTTACGTGAGCTCTCTGTAGCCTAAAGCTATACCACCCACCATAAATATATGTTCTACATTAGAGCCAGGTTTCATTCTGCATTCTGTACAAGGTAATCATTGAATTACACCCTAAATCCGCCATCAGTGAATCAGAGAAATACCAAAAGTCCATAAATATGGCAAAGTACCTGGGTAAAAAGAGAAATCAAAATTTCAAAACAAAGAGTGTTGTTATCTTTAATGACCTTTTTTTTAAAGCTAAGCTAAAGCACAATCATATAGGGTTATACTTGTACCTAATTCTAGAGAGCAAAGAGCAAAATACCGACCAGTAATCTTTAACTCCAGAGTCTCATCAATTCAATGGGGAATCCCTAATGGCTACCCTAATTCTAATTGAAGTTAGCTCAACAAAATCCCTGCTGGACCTTCTTTCCACCATTATCTCTTATCATTATTTTTTTTTCTCCTCACTTTGAATTCTACAAAGACAAAGAGATGGTGAGGTCCATATGCACTAGCACAGATTCAAAATGTGACTCTCCCCTTGTGACAGACCCAACAGACCCTATTACACTTCTTCTGAGTTATCATTTGCTTTTTAATCTGCTTTCTCTTTCCCCTTTCCCTGTTATCCCCTCTTGCTTTTTATTTGTGAAAGGGCAACCAGTATACCATACAGAGTCAGTTAGATGACCAGCAATCCCTATGTGACTTTTCAGAATCTTAATTATGATGCTAACTCCCCTTTCCTTTCCCAGGGAAACTGTCTTTTTTCCTCAGCTCAAGTACATGGTTATTGCTTTGCAGTCTCTATATTTGTTAAATTGAGATAACTAGTAGAAATTTTAATCCTCTTTCAAAGCATGATGAAGAAGAGAGATGATGGTCAAAAAAGTCATTTTAAGTGTCAAGAATCTTGAATTAATGTAGAATAAAGTCATACTTTATTATGTAATTGAACAAAAATATACCAGTTTTCCAACATATTGATAACTGTAGTTTTGATTCACTGAAAAAACTTTCTACACAATTTTTCCTTCAAGAAAAATGTATAGATTTCATTACTCTTTGTAAACTCCTAGTCCCAAACTTTTTTAAAAAACACTTCACTCAAGAGCTCTCAGCTTTACATGAAACTATAATAAACATGGCCTCTTTTATTTTTTCAGAAGAGAGTTGAGAGAGGGTTCCACATTATTGCCACATCCTTTGAGAGTTTAGTTTCTAGAAAAGCTGATGTCCATCTTCACTATGCAATTCTAGATTAATAGGGAAGTTATATCACCGTTGACAGCATTTTCCTTTCTTAATAAATCCAGTGAATCCTCCTATAACAAATATTCATTTTCCTTCAGACATGAAATGACCATTAAGAACCACTAGTAAAGAATCCATTGCTTTTAGTGTCTGGCTCTAATTCTTTTACTTTAAGGATTTTAAGGAAGAACTATAACAATAAAAGGGTATATTTTTATTATCAACAAGGCAGATACATTTCTCATTTCTTAACAAATGGGAGGTGTAAAAATTGTTCAAATAGCCAGGATTAGTATTTTGTTAAATTGAAATTTTAAATAAATGATGAATGTTTAAGTATAAAAGATAAACATTATTTATTTATAGAAAAATATCTCTGTAATTGGCAACAGGTTTGCAGATTATCATCCAAGATGGCTTGGGAGTGATGGGATTTTCTTATAAACAGAGAGTAATGCCACAAAATGGTGAATGGTTCAGTCCAAAGGAGGAGCTGTTTTGTCTGATTCTATGGTTCTTTCTAGATCCATAATAGCTGAAGTAACCACAGAGGGGGCCCACAGTGAGGTCAAATCTTACCCTCCTCAAGTAAAGAAATTGATCACTTAGGAAAGGTGGCATCCCTCTCTGTCTCTGAAGGTTGTTGACTGTCCATAATATTTTCTCTTTGCTATCTTAACAATACCTGTGGAGGACCTTCAAGATGGCAGAAGAGTAAGATGTGGAGATGACCTTCCTCCCCACAAATTCATCAAAAATACATCTACATGTGGAACAACTTCTACAGAACAACTACTGAACGCTGGTAGAAGAACTCAGACTTCCCAAAAGGCAAGATACTCCCCAAGTACCTGGCCGTGTGGCTCACAGGGTCTTGGTGTTCCTGCTGGGTGTCAGGCCTGAGCTTCTGAAGTGGAAGAGCTGAGTTCAGGACATTGGACAACCGGAGACTTCCTGGTCCCATGTAATATCAGTCGGAGAGAGCTCTCCCAGAGATCTCTCTCTCATGGCTAAGACGCATCTCCACTCAACTACCAGCAAGCTCCAGTGCTGGACACCCCATGCCAAACAACTACAAAGACAGGAACACAACCCCACCTATTAGCAGAGAGACTGTGTAAAATTATACTAAGTTCACAGACACCCCAAAACACACCACAGGATGCAGTCATCCCCACCAGAAAGACAAGATCCAGCCTAATCCACCAGAACAGAGGCACTAGTCCCCTCAACCAGGAAGACTACGTAACCTACTGAACAAACCTTACTGGAGGTAGACACCAAAAACAACAGGAATTATGTACCAGCAGCCTGAAAACTGGAGACCCCAAACACAGGAAGTTAAGCAAAATGAGAAGAGAGAGAAATACACAGCAGATGAAGAAGCAAAGTAAAAACCCACCAGACCAAACAAATGAAGAGGAAATAGGCAGCCTACCTGAAAAAGAATTCAGAGTAATGAGAGTAAAGATGATCCAAAATCTTAGAAAGAGAATAGAGAAAATATAGGAAAAGTTTAACAAGGACCTAGAGGAATTAAAAAGCAAACAATGATGAACAACACAATAAATGAAATTAAAAATGCTCTAGAAGGAATCAATAGCAAAATAACTGAGGTAGAAGAACAGAAAATATCTTCCAGTGACCTGGAAGATAAAACAGTGGAAATAACTACTGCAGAGCTGAATAAAGAAAAAAGGATGAAAAGAATTGAAGACAGTCTCAGAGACCTCTGGGACAATATTAAACTCACCAATATTTGAACGATAGGAGTTGCAGAAGAAGAAGAGAAAAAGAAAGGGACTGAGAAAATATTTGAAGAGATTATAGTTGAAAACTTCCCTAATATGTGAAAAGAAATAGTCAATCAAGTCCAGGAAACACAGAGAGTCTCATATAGGATAAATCCAAGGAGAAACATGCCAAGACACATACTAATCAAACTATCAAAAATTAAATACAAAGAAAAAATATTAAAAGCAGCAAGGGAAAAGCAACAAATAACATACAATGGAATCTCCATAAGGTTAACAGATGATCTTTCACCAGAAACTCTGCAAACCAGAAGGGAGTAGCAGGAAATATTTAAAGTGATGAAAGTGAAAAACCTACAACAAGATTACTCTACCCAGCTTGGATCTCATTCAGATTTGATAGAGAAATTAAAACCTTTACAGACAAGCAAAAGCTACGAGAAATCAACACCACCAGGCCAGTTTTACAACTGTTAAAGGAACTTCTCTAGGTAAGAAACACAAGAGAAGGAAAAGATGTACAGAAACCAACACAAAACAATTAAGAAAATGGTAATAGGAACATACATATAGAAAATTACCTTAAATATAAATGGGTTAAGTGCTCCAACCCAGATATAGACTGGCTGAATGGATACAAAAATAAGACCCATATATATGCTGTCTACAAGAGACCCACTTCAGACCTAGGGACACATACAGACTGAACGTGAGGGGATGGAAAAAATTATTCTATGAAAATGGAAATCAAAAGAAATCTGGAGTAGCAATTCTCATATCAGACAAAATAGACTTTAAAATAAAGACTGTTACAAGGGCAAAGAAAGACACTACATAATGATCAAGAGATCAATGCAAGAAGAAGATATAACAATTGTAAATATTTATGCACCCAACAAAGAACACCTCAATACATAAGGCAAATGCTAACAGCCATAAAAGGGAAGATCAACATTAACACAATAATCGTAGGGGAATTTAACACTCAAATTTCACCAATGGACAGATCATCCAAACAGAAAATAAATAAGGAAGCACAAGCTTTAAATGACACATTAAACAAGATGGACTTATTTGATATTTATAGGACATTCCATGAAAAAAAAAAACAGAATACACTTTTGTCACAAGTGCTCATGGAATATTCACCAGGATAGAACATACCTTGGGAAACAAATCAAGCCTTGGTAAATTTAAGAAAACTGAAATTGTATCAAGTATCTTTTCCAATCATAATGCTAGGAGACTAGATATCAATTACAGGAAAAAACACTGTAGAAAATACAAACACATGGAGGTTAAACAATGTGCTACTAAATAACCAAGAGATCACTGAAGAAGTCAATGAGGAAATTAAAAAAAAATACTAGAAACAAATGATAATGAAAACATGAGGATGCAAAACCTAAGGGATACAGCAAAAGCAGTTCTAAGGGGGAAATTTATAGGAATACAACCCTACAACAAGAAACAAGAAAAATCTCAAATAAAAAACCTAACTTTACACATAAAGCAGTTAGAGAAAGAAGAAGAACAACAACAAAAAAGCCCAAAGTTAGCAGAAGGAAAGAAATCATATAGATCAGATAAGAAATAAATGAAAAGGAAATGAAGGAAACAATAGCAAAGATCAATAAAATGAAAAGCTGGTTCTTTGAGAAGATAAAAAAATTGGTAACCACTAGCCAGACTCATCAAGAAAAAAGGGAGAAGACTCAGATCAACAGAATTAGAAATGAAAAAGACAAGTAAAACTGACACTGCAGAGATACAAAGGATCATGAGAGATTACTACAAGCAACTATATGCCAATAAAATGGACAACCTGGAAGAAATGGACAAATTCTTAGAAAAACGCAACCTTCTAAGACTGAACCAAGAAGAAATAGAAAATATAAACAGACCAATAACAAGCACTGAAACTGAAAGTGTGATTGAAAATCTTCCAACAAAAAAAAAGCCCAGGACCAGATGGCTTCACAGGCAAATTCTATCAAACATTTAGAGAAGAGCTTACACCTTTCCTTCTCAAACTCTTCCAAAATATAGCAGGGGGAGGAACACTCCCCAACTCATTCTATGAGGCTACCATCACGCTGATAGCAAAACCAGACAAAGATGTCACAAAAAAGAAAACTACAGGCCAATATCGCTGCTGAACATAGATGTAAAAATCCTCAACAAAATACTAGCAAACAGAATCCAACAGCACATTAAAAGGATCATACACCATGATCAAGTAGGATTTATTACAGGAATGCAAGGATTCATCAATATATGTAAATTAATAAATGTGATACACCATATTAAAAATTGAAGGATAAAAACAATATGATCATCTCAATAGATGCAGAAAAAGCTGTTGACAAAATTCAACATCCATTAATGATAAAAACCCTCCAGACAGTAGGCACAGAGGGAACTTACCTCAACATAATAAAGCCCATATTTGACAAATCCACAGCCAACATCGTTCTCAATGGTGAAAAACTAAAACCATTTCCACTAAGATCAGGAAGAAGACAAGGTTGTCTAGTCTGACACCTATTATTCAACATAGTTTTACCATTTCCACTAAGTTTAGGAACAAGAAACGGTGGTCCACTCTCACCCCTATTATTCAACATAGTTTTGGAAAGTTTAGCCTTAACAATCAGAGAATAAAAAGAAATAAAAGAATCCAAATCAGAAAAGAAGAAGTAAAGCTGTCACTGTTTGCAGATGACATGATACTACACATAGAGAATCCTAAAGATGCCACCAGAAAACTACTAGAGCTAATCAATGAATTTGGTAAAGTAACAGGATACAAAATTAATGCACAGAAATCTCTTGCCTTCTTATACAGTAATGATTAAAAATCTGAAAAAAAATTAAGGAAACACTCCCATTTACTATTACAACATAAAGAATAAAATACCTGGGAATAAACCTACTGAAGGAGACTAAAGACCTGTATGCAGAAAACTATAAGACACTGATGAAAAAAATTAAAGATGATACAAACAGATTGAGAGATATACCATGTTCTTTGATTGGAAGAGTCAACACTGTGAAAATGACTATACTGCCCAAAGCAATCTATGGATCCAGTACAATCGCTATCAGACTACCAAAGCATTTTTCAGAGAACTAGAACAAAAAATTCACAATTTGTCTGGAAATACAAAAGACCCTGATTAGCCACAGCAATCCTGAAAAAGAAAACGGAGCTAGTGGAATCAGGCAACCTGGTTTCAGACTATATACAAAGCTACAGTAATTCCAGACAGTATGGTACTGGCACAGAACCAGAACTATAGATCAATGGAACAGGATAGAAAGCCCATAGATAAACCCATGCAGATGTGGTCATATTTTCTTTGATAAAAGAGGCAAGAATATACAGTGGAGAAAAGACAACCTCTTCAATATGTGGTGCTGGGAAAACTGGACAGCTACATGTAAAAGAATGAAATTAGAACAGTCCCTAACACCAGACACAAAAATTAACTCAAATTTGATTAAAGACCTAAATATAAGGCCAGACACTATAAAATTCTTAGAGGAAAACATAGGCAGAACACACTATGACATAAATCACAACAAGATCCTTTTTGACCCACCACCTAGAGAAATGGAAATAAAAACAAAAATAAACAAATGGGACCTAATGAAACTTCACAGCTTTTGCACAGCAAAGGAAACCATAATCCAGATGAAAAATCATCCAGATGAAAAGACAACCCTGAGAATGGGAGAAAATATTTGCAAACAAAGCAACTGACAAAGGATTAACCTTCAAAATATATAAACAACTAGCTCATACAGCTCAATATCAAAAAAAAAAAAATCCAAAATTGGACAGAAGACCTAAATAGATATTTCTCCAAAGAAGATATACAGATTGCCAACAAACACATGAAAAGATGCTCAACACCACTAATCATTAGAGAAATGCAAATCAAAACTACAATGAGGTATCACCTCACACCAGTCAGAATGGTTATCATCAAAAAATCTAGAAACAATAAATGCTGGAGAAGGTGTGGAGAAAAGGGAACCCTCTTGCACTGCTGGTGGGAATGTGAATTGATATAGCCACTATGGAGAACAGTATGGAGGTTCCTTAAAAAACTAAAAATAGAACTAACATATGACCCATCAATCCCACTAGCCAGGACATGGAAGCAACCTAAATGTCCATCTACAGATGAATGGATAAAGAAGATGTGGTACACATATACAATGGAATATTACTCAGCCATAAATAGAAATGAAATTGAGTTACTTGTAGTGAGGTGGATGGACCTAGTGTCTGTCATACAGAGTGAAGTAAGTCAGAGAGAGAAATCAAATACCGTATGCTAACACATATATATGGAATCTAAAAAAAAAAATGTTCTGAAGAATCTAGGGGCAAGACAGGAATAAAGACGCAGATGTAGAGAATGGACTTGAGGACACAGGGAGGAGGAAGGTTAAGCTGGGATGAAGCAAAAGAGTGGCATGGACATATATACTCTACTAAATGTAAAATAGACAGCTAGTGGGAAACAGCTCCCATAGCACAGGGAGAAAGGCTCGGTGTTTTGTGACCACCTAGAAGGGTGGTAGGGATGGTGGGAGGGAAAGGCAAGAGGGAGGGAATGTGGGGATATATATATATACGTAAAGCTGATTCACTTTGTTATACAGCAGAAACTAAAACACATTGTAAAGCAATTATACTCCAATAAAGATGTTAAAAATTATTAATAAAAAACAAAATAAAAATACCTGCTTGCATGGAGAGAGATTAACATTCCATGTCATCAGGAATAGAAAACTTCCATTTGCAAGTATTCTGAAAGAAAATAAGCGTGGAAAGAACATGTAAACATGGAGAGGAATGAAGGTAACATTTATTGAGTACCTACCATATGCTGAAATGCAGGCTAAGATGCTTTCATATGTGTTTTCTTGACTAAACAATCATATTCTCTACTGTTTAAAGATTCTTAGTACTGATAAATTAGGTCACTTGCTTTAGATGAGGTAGCTGATAAATATTAAAACCAATCTCAATCTTATATCTTGATGTTCCAATCACATCACACCATGATACCTCACATGTGCACTAGACCAGCCTCTCCAATGGAGCATTTTACTATAATGGAAATATTTTATATCTGTACTGTTTTAAATGGTAGAAACTAACCTCATGTGGCTATTAAACCCTTGATAGTTTGCTACTGTGAATGAGAAAATGAATATTAAATTTCATTTAATTTTGATTACTTTAAATTTAAATAGACAAAATTGTCTAGTGGCTACTCTATGGGGCTGCAAAGGTCTATGCTACTGCTACTCAATGGGAGTGCAACACAGTTTATCCTTAGTGAAAATTGTAAAGAATTTTCTTTAAACTTCCATTTTCCTCCTCAGTCTGTCATCACTGTTTCTCCCCAAATCCTGTTTATTTTTCAAAATGCAATCCTTAGACTTCAGCACAGTGAAATAAAGACCCCTGAAAATTATCTCTTCCATAAAAACATAAGGTAACAAGCAAAAATTGTGAGAATCAACTTGTTCAGAACTCTAGAATTAACCAAGGATTTTCAACAATGCAATTTATTTAAGAAAACAGCTGAATCTCAGTAAGAACAGTGAGCTTTGTGGTGTTTTCACTTGTCCTATTTCTACCAATACCTCACCAGCTCCACAGAGGCCTTGAAAATCTATAGCATGAAATCACAGTGAAAATAAGCAGCTTGGCAGGCACCCTAGGAAGCAGAATGGTGTAAAATCTCCTTCAAAACCTAATTCCCAGAGAACCGTCATTAATTATCCGTCTGGTAGGTCACTAGAAGATCCCTCTTGCAAGACTGTCTTTATTTGACCTGACTCAGAGCTTGTCCAGTGTATAAAACTTTCCCAAGGACATTTATCAAAAACAGTCAGAGGAAATTTAACTTTGCTACATTAACAATAGCTGCTTGCATGGAGAAAGATTAATATTCCATGTTATCAGGAATAGAAAACTTCCATTTCCAAGTATTATAAAAGAAAATACGGGTGACAAGAGTCTGTAAACATGGAGAGGAATGAAGGTAACATTTACTGAGTACCTACCATGAAGGTAGCGGATAACAGTTGGGGAAAACAATAAGCTAATTGAAAAAGGTCAAAAGGAAAATCTGGGGAATGTGATGTCCATAGGGACTTTGAAAAACTCTGACATATTTCTGGGAATACAGAAGTTTCCTGACAATGAGAGGTTAACTTACTTACTCCAGATGAGAGAGCTGGTAAAAATTAAAACCAGTATTAATCTTATGTTTTGATGTTCAATTCATATCACACTGTGATGCTTCAAAACCGCTCTAGACCAGCACCAACGAATAGGGTTGTGTGCATGCCCAGGGCTGTGCACATACTAAGAAAAGACTTGGAATGCTCTAAACTCTGACCTTGGACTAACCTTGAGGCTCTGTGCAAGCTTGAAGGTTAAATCAGTGTTCTCAAATGCCAGGCTGAGTGTTGAAGTCATGCTTCAACATGTACACAGATTTCCTTGGAAAATACTTTTAAAATATTTTTTAAATAATTTCAAAATTATTAGTTCCATGCACTTATGAATATCTATATAGTGATTAACCAACCACAAAGCTGATATAGACTTCAGTGAGCACACACACCAAAGAGCATAGACAAACAAATAACAATAATAAAAATAAACAGTAGCAACAACAAGCCCTGAGGAAAAGAAGGAAATCTGATTTCCAGAGGGCTAAATTATATCATTTAAAATATCCAGTTTTTAACAAAAGACAATACAAGACATTCAAAGAAACTGAAAATCTTAGCTCATAGGCAGCAAAACTTAATAGCCAATAGAAGCTATCCCTGAGGAAGCCCTTACACTGGACTTAGTAGACAAAGACTTTAAGTCAGGTATTATGAGTATGTTCAAGAAACTAAAAGAAAGTATGAGAAATATGTCTCACAAAACAGGGACTATCAATAAACAGAGCAAAGTTGTAAAAAGAATCAAAAGAAACTGGTATCAAAAATTATAATAACGGGAATGAAAACTTCACTAGCAGGGTTTGACAACATATTTGAGCAGTAAGGAGAAAGAATCTGTGAAGTTGAAGATAGATGAAATGAGATTATCCAATCTGAGGAACAGAAAGAAAAAAGAGAAATGAAGAGTCTCACAAACCAGTAGAATGCCATTAAGTATAGGCATATATGCACAATGAGAGTCACAGAGCAAGAAAAGAGGAAGAAAATATGTGAAGATATAATTACTAAAATCTTCCCAAATTTGATAAAAAATATTAATCTATAGAGTCAAGAAGTTCAACAAATGCACATAGGATCAATTCAAAGAGATCCACACCTAGACATCATAATTAAACTATTTAAAGCCAAAGATAAAGAAAATCTTAAAAACAAGAAGAGAAATTAATCATCATATGCAAGGCATCCTCAATAAAATTAGCAAAAGACTTTTAATCAGAAACCATGAAAGCCAAGAGGCAGTTGAATGACATAATTTTACAGCCTGCAAACTTATCATTCAAAAAATAAAAAAGAAATTAAGCCATTCTTAGATAAACAACAACTGGGAGAATTTGTTGCTGGTAGAACTGCACTACAAGAAATTTCAAAGGGAGTCTTGCAGGCTGAAATGAAAGAATACTAGACTGCAACTCAAATCCACCTATTGAATAAAGAGCCCTTGTAAAGGTAACTACATAGGTAAATATAGAACAGAGAAAAAATATAGTTTTGTATGTAACATTTTTTGTCCTATCATCTTTTAAAAACAACTTTATAAAACAATGGTTATAAACCTTTGTTGATGGGCATACAGTGGATATAGATGTAATATAAATAACAATAACAGCACAGAGGAAAGAAGTTGGAATAAAGTTAAATGTGAGAAAAGTTTATTATATACTATAAAATTAGGTTAGTATTAATCTAAATTACACAGCTATTAAATAAGATATGCATTGTAATGCCCAAGTAAACCACCAAGAAAATAACTGAAAAAATATCTATTAAAAGAAATGGCAAGAGAAGTAAAATGTTACTCTAGAAACTATCTATTTAACACATAAAAGACAGTGATGGAAGGATGAGGAGGAAAAAAAAAGATATATATATATATAAAACAATTAGGAAAGTGGCAGACAAATTTTACATTGTCAATTATTACATTATAGGTAAGTTAAACATCCTTAAAAAGCAGAGAATGGCAGAAAGTTTTTAAATAAAAACAACATCCAACTATATTCTGTCTATGAGACACATACTTTAGATTTAAAGATCAAATAGTTTGATTATAAAAGCATAGAAAAATAAATAAATACAAACAGTGACTAAAAAAGAGCTAGTTAGCCATATTAATATCAGATAAAATAGACGCTGAGATAGATAAAATGATGGCCCTCCCCCAAAGATGTCCACATCCTAATCCCCAGAACTTTTTGAATATGTTACATAGTGTGGCAAAAGGGACTTTGCAAGAGTGATTATGTTAGGGATCTTGAGGGAGAGCAAAAAAAAAAAAAAAAAAAACAAGGTCAGAAAGAAGAGATGTGATGAAAGAAGCAATGATTGGAATGATGTGCATTCAAGATGGAGGAAGTGACCATGAGCCAAGTTCCTAGAAATTGAAAAAGTCAATAAAAGGGATTCTCCCCTAAAACATCCAAAATGACTGCACCTCAGCTTGTACCTTAAATGTAGCCCATGAGACTCATATAGGACTTCTGACTTCCAGAATTGAAATATAATAACTTTATATTGTTGTAAACAATTAAGTTTGCAGTAATTTTTTACAGCAATAATACAATGCTAATACAAACTAAAGATAAAAAATTATTAGAGACATTTTATAATGATAAAAATATTGATTATAAACATAGATATATACAAGAAGCAAAAACTGACAGAATTGAAGAGAGAAATAGACAATTAAACAATAGTAGTTTAAGACTTTGGTATACAACATTTAACAATGGCTAGAAAAACTAAATATAAAATAAAAGAAGAAGTAGCATTGAACAAACCAAGTAGACCTCACAGATATCTACAGAACATTCCACCAAATAGCAGCAGAATACATATTCTTCTTAAGTGCACTGGAGAATTCTTCATACAGGTCACATGCTAGGCTATAAACCATGTTTTAAGAAATTTTATAGGTTTTAAATAATACAAAGCATACTTGTTAAACACAAGAAATAAAACTAAAACTCAAAGGAACAAAGTTGGGAAATTTGTAAATATATGGAAATTTCACTACACACAGTCTAATAACCATAGTGTCAAAGAAGAAATCATACAGAAATTTAGAAAATAATTTGATACAGTGATTTTAATCCAAGATGGCAACATAAAAGCCTCCTGAACTCACCTTCTCCAATGGATACACAGAATCTACTGCTACACAAGAAGTAATTCCCTCTGAAAGAAAGCCAAAACTTGCCAAGTGATACCTATACATTTGGCAAGTGAGAAAATATCCACAACACTCATGTAGAAATGGTAGAAATAGCTGGAACAAACTCTCACCATGAATCCCACCACTGGCCTAGTGCCATACATTCAGAAGGGACTCCCAACATCCACCTTCTCTCCAAGGATTGAGAGTTTGGATGGACATCCAGAGCCCCAACATTTTTTTTTTTTATGGTACGCAGTCCTCTCACTGTTGTGGCCTCTCCCGTTGTGGAGCACAGGCTACAGACACGCAGGCTCAGCAGCCATGGCTCACGGGCCCAGCCGCTCTGTGGCATGTGGGATCTTTCCGGACGGGGACATGAACCCGTGTCCCCTGCATCGGCAGGCAGACTCTCAACCACTGCACCACCAGGGAAGCCCCCAGAGCCCCAACTTTTAAGACTACCATATGAGGGATGGACACCTTAAATACCTAGCTCTGAAAGCCAAGAGAGCTTGTGTTCATGAGGCACACAAAACTACAGCAAACAAAGTCTTTAACAAGCGGTGAGAACTCACTGTATCTATCCCCTTAAGTCTCACAACAAAGGAAGCAGACAGAAATACCCATCTCCCAAACTGTCCCATGAAAGAAGTCTATTTGCATACTTTAAAAACTGCTACTAGAGAGCCAGCCTTATATTTTATCATGTATGTAGAGGCTGACTGTAATTCTCCACAGAGTCTGGGAAAGCCAGTTACACCACTAATGCCCACTCACTCAAACTTGCTACCAAATTGCCAATATATCCCTGGAAGAAATTTGTATATACATCTGGTGCTGCCAAATTTGCAGCTGCTGCCCAAGAAACAGGCCTCTAGACAACTAGGCTCTAATAGCCAGTGGAGTTTGCCTGCACAAGTACTACAGGACAGTAACAAACAAAAAACAGTTATTAACAGGTGCAGGAGGAACCCCCTCCCCATCCCATGGCTATACACATAGACCCAGTGCAGAGGGAGAAGGCAAAATAGTCCCTCTCCCAGGTGCTGACTCAAATCCTCCCCTTTGGGACACTGACTGATCTTGGCACACCCTGAACGACTGGGAGTTGATAAAAACAAAGAAGGTAATTTGGACAATCACAAATATTTGAGAGACAACCAAGAGCTGAGGACAGGCTGAAAAATAAGATTCTACTCCTACATGAGACCACTCCATCAATACTAGGAGAGGTGATTGTTTTAACTAATGTGCAAAAACCAACACAGAGAGTCAAGAAAGATGAAGAAATAGGGGGCTATGTTTCAAACAAATAATAAAATAAAACTCCAGAATCAGACCAAAATGAAATGGAGATAAGTGATTTACACAATAAAAAGTTAAAAACAATGCTCATAAAAATGCTCACAGAGGTCAGGGGAACAATATGAACAAAGTGAGAATTTCAACAGAGGTAGAAATTATAAGAAGGTACCAAACTGAAGTCACAAGCCATGAATACAATAACTGAACTGAAAATTTCAATAAAGGGATTCAACAGCAGACTAGATCAAGCAGAAGGAAAAAATCAGCAAACTAGAAGACATGGCAGTAAGATTTATCTTATCAAAGGAGCAAAAAGAAAAAAAAAAGATTGAAAAATGAAGAATATAGCCTAAGGGATTTATGGGACACCATTAAGCAGATGATAATAGGCATTTTAGGGGTCCCAGAAATAGAAGACAGAGAGAAGGGAGGAAAAAACTTATTTGGAGAAATAATGGCTGAAAACTTCCCTAACCTGGGGAAAGAAACAAACATTTAGATCAAGGACGCACAGAGAGTACCAAATTAGATGCACTAAAGAGATCTACACAAAGACATATTATAATTAAACTGTAAAAAGTTAAAAATAAGAGAGAATTTCAAAAGCAGAAAGAGAAAAATAACTTGTTACATACAAGGGAACTCCTATGAGCATATTTTTTTAGCTGAAACTTTACAGACCAGAAGGGAATAGAATGATAGAGGGCTGAAAGAAAAGAGAGAAAAAAAAACCAAAAAACCTGCCAACCAAGAACACTCTACCCAGCAAAGTTCTTCTTCAGAATTAAAGTACATATAAAGAATTCTCCAAACAAGCAAAAGCTGAATGAGTTCATCACCATCAGAACACCTTATAAGAAATTTTAAAGAGACTTCCTCCTGTTAAAGAAAGGATAGACCACATGCTATGAAACAAAACAAATATTAGCAAATTTAAGAAGATTGAAATCATATCAAGCATTTTTCTGACCATAATGATATGAAAGTAAAAATCAATAACAAAAAGAAAAATGAAAAACTCACAGATATGTGGAGATTAACCACATGCTACTGAACAACCAATGGGTCAAAGAAGATATCAAAAGAGAAATCAAAAAATATTTTGAGACAAGTAAAAATGGAAATACAACATAGCAAAACATGGAATGCAGCAAAAGCAGTTTTATAATGGAAGCTCATAACAATAAATACCTATATTAAGAAAAAAAAAGAGCTCAAACAATGTAATGTACACATCAAAGAACTAGAAAAAGAAGAATAAACTAAGCTCATAGTAGAAGAAACAAAATAACAAAGATCAGAGCATAACTAAATAAAATACAGACTAAAAAGACAATTGGAAATATTAATAAAACTATGAGCTATTTTTTAAGTAGCTAGACTTAACAGGAAAAAAATAGGGACTCAAATATGTAAATTAGAAATAATGAGGAGATATAATAACTGATACTACACAAAGGTCACTAAGTGACTACTCTGAAAAATTATATGCCAACAAATTAGATAACCAAGAAGAAAAGATAAATTCCTAAAAAACATACAATCTACCAAAACTGAATCATGAAGAAATGGAAAATTTGACAGACCAATACTTAAAAGGAGATAGAGTCAGTAATCAAAAACTGTCCAACAAAGAAAAGTCCAGCACTAGACTGCTTCACTGATGAATCCTACTAAACATTAAAAAAAGTATATCAATCCTTCTCAAACTCTTCCAAAATATTAAAAAGAGAAGAGAACACTTCCAAACTCATAAGAGGCAGCATTACCCTGACACCTAAACCAGCTAAGGAGAACATAGGGACAAAAATTTCAACAAAATATTAGCAAACCAAACTCAGCAATACATGAAAAAGGTCACACACCATAACAAAATGGGATTTATTTCAGAGCTTCAAGTATTGTTCAACATGCAAAAACCATTAAATGTGAAATACCACATTAACAAAGTAAAGGATGACAATCATATGGTCATCTCAACTGATGCAGAAAAATATTTAACAAAATTCAACATCCAATCAGGATAAAATTTTTCAACATATTGGGAGTAGAGGGAAATATCTTAAGGGAATAAAAGCCATATATGACCAGCCCATCGTTAACATCATTCACCTCCGTGAAAAGCTGGAAGATTTTCTTCCAAAATTAAGAAAAAGACAAGGATGCACACTGTCTCCACTTTTATTACACATAGTACTGGAAGTCATAGCCTGGGCAGTTAAGCAAGAAGAAGTAATAAAATTCATCCAAAACAGAAAGAAAGAAGTAAAGTTGTCTCTATTTGCAGATAGTATAATGTTAAATATAAAAAATCTTAACAACACCACAAAAAATCTATTAAAATAAGTACATTTAGTAAATAGTAGAGTACAATATCAGTATACAAAAATAAGTCGTGTTTCTATACACTAACAATGATCTATCAGAAGAGAAAATTAGAAAACAATCTTATTTACAGTTGCATTAATAAAAGACAAATACTTGGAATAAATTGAAATGAAGAGATGAAATATCTGTACACTGAAAACTATGAGACATTGATGAAAGAAACTGAAGACACAGATAAATAGAAAAATATTCTGTTCTCATGGATTGGAACAGTTAATATTGTTGAAATGTACATATACCCAAATAAATTGAATGTAATTCTTATCAAAATTCTCATGACATTCTTACAGAAATAGAAAAAATCCTAAAATTTTATGGAACTGTAAAATACCTAACTAGTCAAAGCATCCCTGAGAAAGAAAAAAAATTCTGGAGGTATCACACTTGCTGATTTCAAACTATATTACAAAGCTATAATAGTCAAACTAGTATAGTATCAACATAAAAATAATCACACAGACCAATGGAACTAAACAGAGAGAGACGAAATAAGCCCATGCATGTAAAGTTTTTTAATTTATGACAAAGAAGCCAAGGATGGGCAATGGGAAAAATAAAATTTCTTCAATGAATTGTTCTGAGAAAAATAGATATCCACATGCAAGATTTGAAAATGGATCCTACCTTACACCATACTCTACAGTGGATTAAAGACATATTTAAGACCTGAAATTACAAAGCTCCTAGAAGAAAATAGGAGGTAAGATCCTTGACACTGGTTTTGGCAATGATTTTTTTGAACTTGATGCCAAAACAAAGACAATAGAAAAATAAATAAATGGACCAACATCAAACTAAAAAGCTACTCCACAGTGAAATAATCAACAGAATGAAATGGCAACCCATGGAATAAAAGAAAATATTTGCAAATCACATGTCAGATAAAGAGTTAATATACAAAATGTGCACGGAACTTATATATCTTGATAGCA
Source organism: Orcinus orca (assembly GCF_937001465.1). Lineage (NCBI taxonomy): Eukaryota > Metazoa > Chordata > Mammalia > Artiodactyla > Delphinidae > Orcinus > Orcinus orca. Next base: position 12,539,521 of record NC_064565.1, on the reverse strand, counting down.
AAAAAATAATCTGATTTTAAAATGGGGAAAGGACCTACATAGACATTTTTTCAAAGGAGACATACAAATGGCCAACAGATACATGAAAAGGTGTTCAAAATCTCTAATCACCAGGGAAATGAAAACAAAATCACGATGAGATATCACCTCACACCTATTAGAATGGCTGTTATCAAAAAGTTGATAGATAATAATTGCTAGCAAGGAAGTGAAGAAAAGGGAATACTGTCCACTGTGGGTGAGAATGTAAACTGGCACAGCCATTATGCAAAACAATATAGAGGTTCCTCAAAAAATTAAAAATAGAGTTCTATATGATCCTTATGATCCAACAATCCCATTTCTGAGTATATATCCAAAGGAAATAAAAATAGGACATTGAAGAGATATCTACCCTGTGTTAATTGCAGCATTTTTCACAATAAGCAAGAAATAGAATAACTAACCTAAATGCTTATCAATGGATGAATGGTTAAAGAAAATCTCTCTCACACACACACATACACAAACACATACACACACTCACTCACACACACAGGAATATAATTCAGCCATAAAAAAGGAAATCCTGCTGTTTGCTACAATATGGATAGACCTTAAGGGCATTGTGCTAGGTGAAATAAACCAGAGAAAGACCAATACTACATGGCATCATTTATCTATGGAATCTAAAGAAAAGTCAAACTCACAGAAACAGAGAGTAGAAAAGTGGTTGCCAGGGTCTAGGAGGTGGGGGAAATAGGAGAGTTTGGTAAAAGTGTTCAAACTTTCAGCTACAAGATAAATAATATATGAGGATCTAATGTAGAACATGGTGACGACAGCTGATAACACTGTACTCTATAAATGAAATTTGCTAAGAGAGGAGAAGTCAAATATTTTCACACAGAGAAAAAGATAAGTATGTGAGATGATGGATGTGTTAATTAATTAGTTGGAAGGAATCCTTTCACAATGTATACACATTTCAAATCATTGTGATGTACACTTCAAATGTCTTACAAATTTATTGGTCAATTATACCTTGATAAAGCTGAAAACAAAAGAAAATAATTTGATAGAAAGGAAAAATAAAACAATATATTCAAACAAATGGGATGCAGCTTAAGCAGTGCCTATGGGAAAATTTATAGCTGTGGATATGTATGCTAAAATAAAATGAAAATCTGAAATCAGTCAAATCACTTTGCACCCTAAGAAACTAGAGAAAGAAAAGCAAAGTAAACCCAAGCAGAATTAGAGCAGAAATAAGTTAGTGGATATAATCACAACAGAGAAGATCAACAAAACCCAAAGCCTGTTATTTGAAAACATCAGTGAAACTGACAAAACTCTATCTAGGCCCACCAAATTAAAAAAGAGAAGACTCAAATTACTATAATCCAGAAAAAAAGGGGGCATTCCTACCCAATTTACAGAAATAAAAAGGATTATAAGAGAATATTATGAACAATTGGACTGCAACAAATTATGTAACCTAGATGAAATACAAAAAATCTCAGAAACACAAAAATTTCCAAAATTGACTTAAGACCAAAATTGATTTAGAAAATCTGAATAGATCTAAATGAGTATATTATTAATCAAAAACTTCCCACAAAGAAAAGACAAAGACCAGATGACTTCAATTGGTAAATTCTGCCAAACATTTAGAGAAGAATTAATACAAGTTCCAAACACTTTCTATTGAAAAATAAAAGAGTAAACATATTTCAATTAAGTTTACAAAGTCAGTATTACCCTCATATCAAAGCCAGACAAAGAAATCACAAGAAAATAAAACTATAGACCAATTTACCTTATCATTACACATGGAAAAACCCTTAAAAATACTACCCTAAGCACTGCAACTTATGAAAGGATTGTATACCATGACCAGTGGGACTCATTCCAGGAATATAAGATTATTTCAAGAGGTAAAATTCAAACAATGTAATACGTTATATTCACAGAATAATAGACAAAAACTACATGATCATCTCCACAGTTACAGAAAATAATCTGACAAAATCTAACAGTCTTTCATGATTAAAAAAATACTCAACACATTAAGAAAGAAGGGAAACTACTCATCCTGGTAAAGGGTCAGGTGAAAAACACACAGCTAACATCATACATAATGGTGAAAGACTGAACGCTTTCATCAAACATAAAGAAAAGGACAAGAATGTCTCTCTACCTCTATTTCACATTGCACTGGGGGTTTTAGCCATGGCAATTAGAAAAGAAAAATAAATAAAAGGCATTCATATTCTAAATTAAGAATTATAAACTAACACACCATTGTAAAGCAATTATACCCCAATAAAGATGTTAAAAAAAAAGAATTATAACTATTTGTAGATGACATGATCTTGTTATATTAGTTTTCTAGGACTGCCATAACAAAGTACCACAAACTAGATGGATTTAAAAACAGAAATGTATTGTTTCTCAGTTCTGGAGGCTAGAAGTCCAAAATCAAGATGTCAGCATTGTTGATTCTTTCTGAGGGCTGTGAGGGAAAAATCCATCCCAGGCCTCTCTCCTTGGCCTGGCTGTTTTTTCCCCTATATTCCTTTACATATCTTGCCTCTATGTGTGTCTCTGTATCTAAATTTCCCCCTTTAGGTAGGAACACTAGTCATGTTGGATTAGATCCCACCCTAATGACCTCATTTAACAATATTACATCTGTAAAGACCCTTTCTCCAAATAAAGTCATATTCTGAGGCTTAGGATTCTGGAATATTCTTAGTCATATTCTGGAATTTAGGATTTCAATATATAAATATGGAGGGAGGGGTACACAATTCAACCTATAATACTTGTATACAGAAATTTCTAAGAAACCCACTAAAAAATTGTTGGAACAAATAAATGAATTAATGATAATTATAGGATACAAGGTTAGTATGCAAAAATTAATTGTAAAAGTAGTGTAAAATCAAGCAATAAAAAACCAAAAAATTAAATTAATAAAACTATTAATTTAATAATATAAAATAATAAGCTATTATGAATAAATTTACCAAAGAAATACAAGATTTAAACAATGAAAAGTACAAAACTTCATTGAAAGATGTTAAAGCACACAAATTAATGGAAAGACTTCACATATACAAGCAACAAGATTTCATGTTGTTAACATGGCAGTATTCCCCAAGTTATTCTACAGATTCAATGCAATACCTATAAAAATCCAAGCTAGTTTCTTTGCAGAAATTGACAAGCTCATCTAAAATTTACATGGACATTCAAGGGACCCAGATGAGCAAAAATATAAGAGTAAAATTGGTGGACTCACAGATTTCAAAACTTATTGCAAAACTACTGCAATTGGAGCCAAGAATATACAGTGGAGAAAAGACAGTCTCTTCAATAAGTGGTGCTGGGAAAACATACAGCTACATGCAAAGAATGAAATTAGAACATTCTCTAACACCATATACAAAAAATAAACTAAAAATGGATTAAAAACGTAAATGTAAGACCATATACTATAAAATTCCTATAAGAGAACATAGGCAGAACACTCTTTGACATAAATCACAGCAATATTTTTTGGATCTGTCTCCTACAGCAAAGGAAACAAAAGCAAAAATAAATAAATGGGACATAATTAAAAGCTTTTGCACAGCAAAGGAAACTGTCGACAAAATGAAAAGACAACCTACTGAATGGGAGAAAATATTTACAAATAATGTGACCAATAAGGGGTTAATATGCAACATACATAAACAGCTCATACAATTCAACCTCAAAAAAAAACCAAACAATCAGATTTTAAAATGGGCAGAAGACATGAATAGACATTTTTCCAAAGAGGAAATGCAGATGGCTAACAGGCACATGAAGAGATGTGCCTAATCATCAGGAAAATAAAAAAGCCCAATGAGATGTCACCTCACACATGTCAGACTGGCTTTCATCAAAAAGAATACAAATAACAAATGTTGGTGAGGTTGTGGAGAAAATGGAACCCTCCTACACTGTTGGTGGGAATGTAAATTGGTGAAGCCACTGTGGAAAACACATGGAAGTTTCTCACAAAACTAAATAGCACTACCATACGACCCAGCAATTTCACAATTCCACTCCTGGGTATATAACCAAAAAAAAAAAATCCCAAAAACCCCACTAATTTGAAAAGATACATGCACCCAAATGTTCATAGCAGCATTATTTACAATTGCCAAGGTATGGAAGCAACCTAAGTGTCCATCAACAGATAAATGGACAAAGAAGATGTGGTACATACACACACACACAATGGAACACTACTCAGCTATAAAAAAGAATGAAATTTTACCATTTGCAGCAACATGAGTGTACTTGGAGGGCATTATGCTAAGTGAAATAAGTCAGACAGAGAAAGACAAATACTCAATTATATCACTTATATGTGGAATCTAAAAAATATAACAAACTAGTGAACAAAACAAAAAAGAATCAGACTCACAGATATTGAGAACAAACTAGTGATTACCAGTGGGGAGAGGTAAGGGGGAGGAGCAACATAAGGGTAGGGGAAAACAAAGGGGTTATTATGGTATTATATGAAATCATGTGTGTGAAACTTTTGAAAATTGTAATTCACTATAGAATTTAAAGAATTTTTCATTCAATTAAAAATAACAGTATGGTACTGGCATAAGGATAGACATATAGATCAGATTAGAACTGAAAATCCATTTAAAAAATATTCACATATATGGACACAATTTTTGACAAAGATCACAAGACAATTCAGTGAGAAAAGACTAGTCTTTTCAACAAATGGTGCTAGGACAGCTGGATATCTTCATGCAAAAGAAAAGTTGCACTCCTTCTTCACATCATATACAAAAATTAACTCAAAATGGATCTAAGAGGTAAATACAAGATCCTAAATATAAGAACTAAAATTATGAAACTCTTAGAAGAAAACATAGCTGTAAATCTTCAGACCTTATATTAAGCAATAATTTATTAGATATGGCACCAAAAGCACAAGCAGAAAAAGAAAAAAGAAGTAGATAAATTGTACATAATCAAAATTTAAAACATTTGTTCTTCCAAAGATACCATCAAGAAAGTGAAAGACAACCTACAAGTTGGGAGAAAATATTTTCAAATCAGTACCTGACAAGGGACTTCTATCCAGAATATATAAATTATTTTTATAAGCCAATGACAAAATGACAAACAATCCAGTAAAAAATGGGCAAAGGATCTACAAAGACATTTCTTTGAAGAAGATATACAAATGTCTCATAAAGCACATGAAAAGATTTTCAACATCTAGACACTAGAAAATTGCAAATAAAAACCCTTGAGATATCACTTCATACCTACTAGGATAGCTATAGGCAAAAAGAGAGAAAATAGCAAGTGTTGACAAACATAAAGAGAAACTGGAATCCTCATACACTGTGGAAATGTATAACAATGCAACAACCTTGGAAAACAATCTGGAAATGTCTCAAAAGTATAAACAGAATTACCACATGACTCAGCAATTCCACTCCTAGGTTTGTACCCAAGACAAAAGAAACAATGTATCTATGTTAAAACTAGTACATAAATGTTCATATCATTATTTATAGTAGACAAAAATTGGCTAAAAGCTGTATGTCTGTCAATTGAATGGATGAACAAATGTAATATATCCATCCAATGAAATATTACTAGGCAATAAAAAGCAATAAATACTTATACATGCTATAATTTGGATTAATCTGGAAATAATTATGCTAAGTGAAGGATGTCAGACACAAAAGGCCACATATTGTATGATTCCATTTATATATAATGTCCTAAGTAGACAAATCCATAAAAAGAAAGTAAACTAGTTGTTGCCAGGGGCTGGGGGAAAGAAGTAATGGGCAATAAATACTAATGATTACTGGTTCTCATTTTTGGGTGATAAAAATGTTATAAACTTGATTGTAGTGATGGCTCCATAACTCAGTAAATACACTAAAAACCAATAAATTGTATACTTTAAAGGGATAAATTGTTTAGTATGTGAAATATATATATATAAATTAAGCTGTGGAAGGAAGGAAAGAAGGAAGGAAGGAAGGAAAGAAGGAAAGAAGGAAGGAAGGAAGGAAGGAGGGAAGAAGGTTGGGAGGGAGGGAGGAAAGAAATTTTCAAAGCTTTAGGGAAAGTATAACACTTGAGTGTCTGTGATATTAATGAAAGTATAAAGCACGCCTTGCATCCAATCAATATCAACATATTGAAGACTAGAGGAAAAAGGCCCAGAAATGTGGTTGGGATGTGTTATTATTCACAGTCCTTCTGGTTGCAATGATGTGATCAATTTATTCCAGCAATTTCATTTTTGTTGTCTTTTTCTGGTTGTGTTACCTGTTCTAGAGTTGTGGCTCCTATCTTAAGATGTTCTTCTCTGACATCTTTCAACTATTTATTAACCCTTAAGCTTTATTGTATAATTGCTGAGATGTTTAGGAAAGTATGATGGCTGTGAATAGGAGGAAAGGAAGCACATAGGTAAGAATGGAAACTGTATACATACAGATTGGAGATTAAGAATCATACTGTCGTTCATCTGTGTGAACTAGGGCAAGCTACTTGAACTTCTGCAACTTCAGCTTCCTCATCTAGAAAATGGGAATAAAAATAGTACTGTGCCCATTGGGTCCTTATGAGAATTCCAGCAGAAAAGAGCTGATATGGAGTCTTGAGTGAGCAGTTGGAGAAGATGAGGTGATTCCATGAGTGGGCCACCAGGAACAAAGACTGAGAAGAAAATGATGGGTGGGCAGATGAGGGAGGTATTGCTTGATTTAAGGGAACTGCAGGCAAAATGTATGTGAAACTGAGAAATCTCTGAAGAACCCCTGAAGCACCACATAAGAGCAGGAAACAGGTGTAAATTCCCACCTAAACCAGACAACACCAGTTTTGGAAATTCATGGTCAAACTCACCCCCTGTCTATTGCTTCCTTCTCCCTCCTACCCTCAAAACCTTCCTTCTAAACCCTGGAGGAGCTGAGAAACAAAGAGACTGACACTCTTCTTTATTACAGAGTGCCAGTTCCCAGAAGACCTGAACTGAGGAAGGAATGAGGTTCAAATTTAAATGAAGTTCATAATTCTGATTTTATATTGGATTGAATATTTTAATTAGTTATGAAACCATCTCACAATGTGTTTCTTTAATAAGATTAACCTAAGTTATAAGAACTGTCAAAAATGTCATTCAAGGGAGGAGAAAAAGAGAGTACATTTAATATCTTTAAATATGTAGCAGAGAAAAAAATATTTTTTTCTTCTTACAACCTGCAGCAGTGTTCCAATTGTTCAGTGTAATGGATGGGTAGTTAGACTAGTTAGATAAGTAGATAGATGATAGATAGATAGATAGATAGATAGATAGATAGATAGGTAGATAGATGATAGATAGACAGATGATAGCTAGCTAGTTAGATGTTAGATAGACTGATAGATTGTTCAGCATTAAGCACAGAGCCTGGCATGCTGTAGAAGTCAGTAAAGACTAATTCTCTCCTGCTCAACCTTTCCTCCTCTATGTGCTTGTTCAGGGTGGAGAATGAAGGTAGCATGTGCTCAGAGGCCAGTCTTTGCTTGGGTCATAAGCCATAATGAGGACAGGCTTTTCCTTAGAATTCCACATTTAGGGAAGACTAAAAAACATGAAACTTGAGTATCCACACTGACCAGTGGAGGTAGGGGTAGTTGAGCTGCTGAAACACTGGTCTTCTCATAAATCACTGAGATTTATTTGGCTAGTCTGCTTGACTGAGCAGAAACTGGAGAAAAATTGAGTCTGTAAGTCTCCCCTGACCAGCTGATGCTGTCACTTAAGTGTTCACATGTGTGAAAGGAAAATCAGAATGGAGTTGATATTGCTAAGAGAGCCTCTAAAACTCAACAGGGAGGCCATTAAGGAAGTGTGACTTATGCACGTCTCAGCCTCGAAAGAATCTGACATTTTGACCACTTATTGTCATAATGAAGTCATTCAGAACATCTGCCAGAAACTCAAAATACTTATCAGATCCTTACCCTAAACAACTTGTGACAGCCTATCTGCTGATCAGGCCCCTACCCTAAAACAACTCATGATTCCTTAAGGACAGATATTTCCTGGCTTGCAGCAGAGTCAACCACAAATCTTGACAGGCAACTTTAACAACCTTGTGGCCTGTTGTCTTTATAAGCCCCTGACTCTCCCTTTTTCTCAGAACACTCTTTTGGTTTAACTAAATCTGTGTTTCCTGCATTGTAGTTCTTGAGATCCTAAAGGAACTCTTTTTTAAAAATTTAATTTAATTTTATTTTTGTACAGCAAGTTCTTATTAGTTATCCATTTTACACGTATTAGTGTATACATGTCAATCCCAATCTCCCAATTCATTCCACTACCACCACCACCCCCCTCCGCCGCTTTCCTCCCTTAGTGTCCATTCGTTTGTTCTCTACAACTGTGTCTCTATTCTGCCCTGCAAACTGGTTCATCTGTACCATTTTTCTAGGATCTAAATATAAGCATTACTATGCGTTATTTGGTTTTCTCTTTCTCATTCACTTCATTCTGTATAACAGTCTCTAGATCCATCCACCTCTCTACAAATGACTCAATTTCATTCCTTTTTATGGCTGAGTAATATCCCATTGTATATATGTACCACACCTTCTTTATCCATTCATCTGTCAATGGACATTTAGGTTGCTTCCACGACCTGGCTATTGTAAATGTGCTGCAATGAATATTGGGGTGCATGTGTCCTTTTGAATTATGGTTTTCTCAGGGTATATGCCCAGTAGTGGGATTGTGGAGTCATATGATAGTTCTATTTTTAGTTTTTTAAGGAACCTCCATACTGTTCTTCATAGTGGCTGTATCAATTTACATTCCCACCAACAGTGCAACAGGGTTCCCTTTTCCCACACCCTCTCCAGTATTTGTTGTTTGTAGATTTTCTGGTGATGCCCATTCTAACTGATGTGAGGTGATATCTCATTGTAGTTTTGATTTGCATTTCTCTAATAATTAGTGATGTAGAGCAGCTTTTCAGGTGCTTCTTGGCCATCTGTATGCCTTCTTTGGAGAAATGTCTATTTAGGTCTTCTATCCATTTTTTGATTGGGTTGTTTGTTTTTTTAATATTGAGCTGCATGAGGTGTTTATATATTTTGGAGATTAATCCTTTGTCCGTTGATTCATTTGCAAATATTTACTCCCATTCTGAGGGTTGTCTTTTTGTCTTTTTTATGGTTTCATTTGCTATGCAAAAGGTTTTTCTCATTACGTCTCATTTGTTTATTTTGGTTTTTATTTCCATTACTCTAGGAGGTAGATCAAAAAAATCTCACTGTGATTTATGTCAAAGAATGTTCTTCTTACGTTTTCCTATAAGAGTTTTATAGTGTCTGGTCTTACATTTAGGTCTCTAATCCATTTTGAGTTTACTTTTGCATGGTGTTAGGGAGTGTTATAATTTCATTCTTTTACATGTAGCTGTCCAGTTTTCCCAGCACCACTTATCAAAGAGACGCTTTTCTCCATTGAATATCCTTGCCTTCTTTGTCATAGATTAGTTGACCATAGGTGTGTGAGTTTATCTCTGGGCTTTCTATTCTCTTCCATTGATCTACATTTCTGTTTTTGTGCCAGTACCATATTGTGTAGATTACTGTAGCTTTGTAGTATAGTCTGAAGTCAGGTAGTCTGATTCCTCCAGCTCTGTTTTATTCCCTCAAGACTGCTTTGGCTATTCCTTTTCAGGAGATCAGAATCTTTTATGTACATACAGAAATTTTTTATATATATAGGCAGAATTTTTATGCATATGCAGGAATATATATGACTCATATATAGGTGTGTGTATGTATATACATATATATATATGTATATATGTATTTATTTATTTATTTATACAGGTATCTTTTATATTTATACCAGAATCTTTTATACTTATATCGGAATCTTTGGGGGTGAGACCAAATCAGATGCATGGTTCTGACTAATACACTGTAGATGCCTTGGTCCCACTCTCAAAGACTCAGTTTCAACTGCAAAGACATGGCCCAGGACATTTGCTATTATTATTATTATTATTATTACTAGGTAGTTCTAATAAGACCAGACTTTACTCTTTAGACACAAATGAATAATTTCAAGGAAGTTACTTAACCTTGTCTAAGTTAGTTATCATCTTGGTATGTAAAATGAGGATAATTATACGACTTTATGCAGTAATTTGTGAAATCTGAATAGCATGTGGTACAGTCCCTGGTATATAGATAACAGGGAGATATTCATTTTCACAAATATGTGTGAAATCAGCAAAATATTTTTCCCATAAATGCTCAGTGTTTATTTTTAATACAACTGGAAAATATTTCCAAATCATCAGTAATTTAAGTCCCTTCAGAATATAATTTGAGACTTATATGTGTGTCTCAGATACATGATTTTTTTAGTTCGCTTGATAAAAATACATACCTATTTTTTGCTGGTCTTTCCATTCATGATAAAATCATTGACCTAGTACAGATAGGCATCAGCCTAACAAACAGAAATTGCTAAACACATTTTTGCCTGTTCCTAATTTCTTCCATTTAATCACATTTCTTCAGGCACCAAGTGTCTGAGCATCTTCAAATCTCAGGTCAGCTTGTTTCAGAGAAATAGGAGGTGATAGCAAATAGTTGTTAAGTGACACTTGAAACAGGATTTGATCAAGCACCACTTGTTGGATATACTTGGACTGAGTTTTAAACCTGGGTTTCTCATTCATGCTGCTATACTGTAATTTGAGATTTCAAATTCCTTAAGCAATACATTTGACTTTAAAACACTGCTATGTTTCAGGGATCTCCATTGGCTGTAGGGTCTCCCTTTTTATCCAGCCCCTCTCTGTTACCTCTAAAGCATTTGCAAATGAACTTCTGTGTAGAAGGGTGCTAGCATGTTTATAGTCATAAATTAATGGGTGTTTAAGAGAGATTTTTCTATGACGATTACTTTATTTAAAGATCATTTTTATTTAAAAAAATTGCTTTACTTGAATCTGAAACCTTGATAACAGCAAATAATTCAAACAGTCTAAGCAGCAAGTATGATGCAGTTATAATTATCTGAATATGTTAACATTTAAGGAACAGTCAGGAGCATTACTGGCCTTTAGAAAAATAAAATGCTTCATGTAGACACTAATTAATCAATAAAATCTTAATTGGATTCTATTAAGTATTGAAAACGACATTTCAACTTAAATATTCCATTTACAGCCCTGACCCATTCCCAAGCAGCAATAAAAGCCAATTAAGGTGGCATTCAGATTATAATTATGAATGCTGTCACCACCCTGATCTACATTAATATTATAACAATTAAAGAGAACACAGTAAGGAATGAATCAGGTAAGTACGCCTGCACCGATACCTCATTTTTTGGCTAGTGTTGAGGGATTCACTATTACACAAAAGTGGCTTTTAAAGAACAGAAGGTTTGGAATTAGAAGGCCTGCGAAAATACCAATCCTTTACTAATTGAGTATGTGTCTGAGACCAATGTCTCCCTCTGTAAAATGGGGATAAGAACAGCTATTTTCAGGACTATGTTGAAGATTAGAATTGATGTGTATGAGTGATGCAGCCATGTGCTGGACAAGCTGGAGTCATGCAGAAAGTGGCAGATCTATTCTAGAATGCTGAGGTCTACATTCATGGAATCTTAGGAAGAAATCCAGGATTCATCAGACCTCACCAGCCATTTTCAGTGCAGAAACCCTTTTAACTATAAGTCCCCAAAGATTATGCTGCAACCTCTGCTTGAACATGTGTATTGCTTCAGAATTTATTTCTTCATGGGGTATCACAGTTTCATTGCTAATATTGTTAGAACATGCAGAAATTTACCTCCTTATTGACTCTCATTGGACCTAGTTTTACCATTCACAATAAAATAAACTTTATTGAAATTCGTTTCTGGATGAATTGTTCAGGAAATATAGAGATATGTTTCGCTGACTTTGGAGATAAGCTGCCTCAGACCAAATCCCAGCCCTATTATTGACTTACTCTGTGACCTTGGACTGGTTAACCTTGCTATCTTTTGGTTTTCTCATCATTAAATGTGGATGATAACTCCTGTCTCCTCCATGTTCTGTGAATGTTATCTATTATTGCATCCTATTTCTTTTTCATATTCTTAAACATTCCTTGTAGAGTACAATGTACAAAACTTTTTCCAGCCCAATCTACCCTGGATGTCAGTTTAAACACCAAAACCCATGTAACATTGGCCATTTTGATGCACATCTTCATGGGATGAGCTGCATATTTCCAGATCCGCATGACAACAAACATTCTTCTTTTTACAGTGTGCAAGTAAGGAAACAGAAGTTTAGAGAAATGAGGTCAGGAAACTTGTCCACGCTCCCCCAGCTTGTATGTGGAGGGTCAGGGATTAGAGCAGCCACAGATACCACAGCCTCAGTACTTAAATGTCTTGCTACAGTTTCTCCAGTATCAGCCACCAGTAGGCAAAGAAAGGAAACCAGAATGGGTAACACCCGAGTTGTGAGAAGCTGAGACCCTGGCTTTGTAACTGGCCACCGTGAAGAAGAGCAATGCAAACCAGGTCTAATGGACATCACAAACTGACTTGATCCAGTAGCGGCTGGAATGTTTACTAGAGATGCTTGGCAAGTCAGGTAGGAAAATCACACTGATTCCTCCTGGGAAAAGCAGAACATGGTGCTGTGATACAAACACTCAGCTCAAAATGGTGTTTTCACAGCACACAAAGTGTAAGAGCATATTAGCAACTAGAGGAGATGTGTGCAGTTCAGCAGTGACCTCCTGGAAACAAAACATTTATTCAAAAGATGAGTTTAATGGTCAAATGGAAAATCTGACTGACACTATATTTGGGGTGAAGCTAGGTGTGATGATAACTTTAAAATCGTATGATGTAATTAGTCACCTCTTTATTTTTACTTTGAATATTATTTATAGAAATAGACCTGATTCTTAGGACAATAAGGATTGTGCTACCCAGCTGCTGCTACCTGTGTTAAGACTTGTTCCTAAAACATAGCCTGCAAGGGAGGAACATTCTAAGACTGGACCTCAAGATGGTGTAGACTGACCACTCTGTACACCCAGAATGTTATCTTGAATTAATTCCCTAGCATCACAAAGTCAGCAAATCACTGAGATAGGCCATAGATCCAAACCTCTTTACTCTAAACCCTGGACTCTTTTGGCAATAGTTCCCATGATATAAATGAAGCAAAGATCCCAAGATCAAAATTATTTTATTAAGATCAAAATTATTGTATTAATCTACAAACTTTCCCATTATAAGATAAATTTTCAATAATTTGGTTTTATATACTTTCTATATTTAAAAAATTTAAAGGCCATTAAATAATTGTATGATTCCATTTATATGGAATATCTAAAATAGGAACACTCCTAGTAACAGAAGGAAGATTAGTGGTTATCAGTGGCAGGGGGGAAGGGGAAATGACGAGAGGCTGCTTAATGAGTATCAGGCTTCCTTTTGGGGTAATGAAAACATTCTTGAACTAGATGTGATTATAGTTGTACAGCATAGTAAATGTACTAAATGTCACTAATGGTAAATTTTATGTTATATGTATTTTACCACCAAAAAAAATCACAAAAAAATCATTTTAGGACTATTTTATCCTCTGGAAGTTAGCAGGGTTTCATGGATGGAAAATGATTGGGGACAAAAATAGTCTCTAGTTCTAATCCTAGCTCTACCACTTACTAGCTATATGACCTTGGACAACTGGTTTGATTCCCCTGTACCTCATGTACCACATGAGCTTTCTGTAGGCTCAGCTAATGCAGATCAAACACCTTGTAGAGTATTTGATGTATAGTACGTGCTTAGTAATAGTAATGGCCACATAGTCATGAATTCTCTAAGGTGATATAATAGGTAAAAAGGCAATGATGTAGAGGTTGACTTTATTGTAAGGTAATTTGCTGAAAATGTGCAGCAGTGATTCCCAGGAGACTGGTGTGTTCATACTAGTCCACTAAGTTTTCATCTTTTATTTCTCCCTGAACTGGAATTCTGTGCAGAGAATATTTTTGACATTAAATAAGACAAAAAGGGAAAACATTATCTACCCAAATTATTGAGCTTCTGGGGTTGATAGAAATACTCTTGCTTGAAAAAATTAAGCTGTGAGGTAAAAGATCACGTTAGTATGTACAAAATGTAAGGATTAGACTAATAGAACTATATTTCTGGAACATATGAACTTTACCGACACTTCGTGAAGGGTCTGATCTTGGTTTGATGAACTGGGCAAAAAACAGATGAAATTATAGCAGGTGAAAATATAACTGATTGTCTATAGGAGATTTTATATATATATATATATATATATATATATATATATATATATATATATATATAACTACTACATGTACTATTGTTATCATCACATTTAAAAATTAGAAAACTGAGGCAATTTGAGTTGTTCCTTTCCCATTATTATATACATAGTAAGATGCTAAACCACGATTATAAATTGAGACAGCATGCCTCCAGGGACCTTGGTTTTAACCACCATACAATAGCTACCTCTCTCTTCCATACATCTAAGTTTACTTTTGGCTTGCGGTATTTTTAACTTGCACACTTATGAAGACAAGAAAAGTATTTATTGATACTTATTAAAGCATGAGATATAGAGAGAACTTTATATAATATGATATAGATAACTACATAGTCATCTACAATAAACCATAAATGTTTTTCTTTGTATTCTCTTAAAATTTCTAATTCTTCCTAAGCAAGGAACTTGTACGGAAGTTTTGTTGTGGACAACTACATTTTTTTTTAAACATCTTTATTGGAGTATAAGTGCTTTACAATGGTGTGTTAGTTTCTGCTTTATAACAAAGTGAATCAGTTATACATATACATATGTTCCCATATCTCTTCCCTCTTGCATCTCCCTCCCTCCCACCCTCTCTATCCCACCCCTCTAGGTGGTCACAAAGCACCGAGCTGATCTCTCTGTGCTGTGCGGCTGCTTCCCACTAGCTATCTATTTTATGTTTGGTAGTGTATATATGTTCATGCCACCCTCTCACTTTGTCACAGCTTACCCTAACGACTAAATATTGCATTAGGTGTTCAGTGTCCTTTTCATAGCTTTTCCCTTCTAGACATTCCGTGGTTCTGTTTCATGGGGGAAAACACACAAAGATTAAAAGCCAACTGAGAAATAAATACTACTTTAATAATCTTGTGGAGAGCCCTATAATCATCCTGAAAGCAGTTGGTACCATTTAGGATGTCACTGGGTACAAGTTGCAGAACAAACTACTAAAACGCACTTAAATGGTAAGGAATGTACGGTCTTACATAAAAGTCATCTAGAGCTAGGCTGTACTTGTTACAAATGTGTAAAGACTTGATACTGACTTCTGGGACCAACACTATTTCCTTCCTGCCTCTGGCACAATCCTCAATGTGTTGGCTTTCATCTGGATATGTGTTGTTTCCTGGTTGCAGGGGGACAGCTTCACCTCCAAGCATCACGTCCGAACACAATTGTGTCCAAAGTCTAAGCCTAAAGAGAGCAGAAAAGAGCTTTCTTTGAGAATCTGTTGACCTTTATTTAGAAGGAATATAATTTCCAGAAACCTTGTAAAAGACTTCCTTTGTTTCATTGACCAGAACTGGATCCCATGGCTACACTAACTGCAAGGAAACTGAAAAAGAGAATAAATGGCATTATCAGCTTCTATAATAGGAGGAAGACTCTGCCAGTAGGAAGAAATATGAGGATGTTTTAAAATGTAGGTTTTAGTATCACTCAGGTATGATGAAGCCAACAGCTCAGGAGATGATCACCATTGAAAAGATAGTGTGTTACTCATTGTGCCCAAGAGAAGAAGGCAGGCTATACCACTTAAGGCCATGTGGGAAAGCAGCAGGATTGGTCAAGAATCATAGGGTGTAAGAGGAAAATGTGAGCAAGAAGTTTTCTGTCGTTTCCATGGAATAGGTAAAACAGGTTAAGCAGGCATATGATTGGCTAGTTTGAATAATTTCATCAGGCTCTGGGGCACATAGGCTGTCCCTAGTTGTCTGATACTTGGTCCTGAGGTGATTAGCACAGGGGAATATTGCCCCAGAATGTGGGAACCCAATAAAGGAGATGGGGAGGGAGAAAATATAGGCTTTGGATTGGTTAATTTACATATGAACAGTGCACTACTGGATGAATTACTTGCTATCTTTGGGAATTTAGCTAACCTGGGAGGGGCAGTCCCTCTTCAGTTAGTGAAGCCCCAGATGCCAGAGCATTAAGAATACAGAAAATAAAACTTCCCAACAAAGAAAAGACAAGGACCAAATAATTTCACTGGTGAATTCAACCAAACATTTAAAGAAAAATTAATACAAATTATTTTCAAACTCTTCCAAAACATTGAAGAGGCAGGAATGTGTCTACACTCATTTTATGATGGTAGTATTACCCTGATACCCAAGCCAGATGAGGACACTATGAGAAAAGAAAAGTACAAGCCAATATTCCAGATGAATACTGACACAAAAATCCTCAACAAAATTCTAGCAAATTAAATTCAACACCACATTAAAAGGATTATATACCATGCTAAAGTGGGATGTATCCCTGGAATGCAAGCATGTTTCAACATATGCAAATCAATAAATATGATACACCACCACAATAATAGAATGAAGGATAAAAATCATATGATCCTCTGGGGAGATTGGTAGTGATAAATTAGGAGTATGGGATTAACAGATACAAGCTACTATACATAAAATAGATAAGCAACAAGGATTGACTGTATAGCACAGGGAACTATATTCAGTGTCTTGTAATAACCTATAATGGAAAAAAATCTGAATATATATGTATATATGTCACTTTGCTGTACCCCTGAAAGTAACACAATATTGTAAATCAACTATACTTCAATTAAAAAAAATATGATCCCCTCAATATATACAGAAAATGCATTTGACAAAATTCAACACTCTTACATGATAAAAGTTCTCAATTTGATGGGTATAGAAGGAACAACTCTCAGTAAAATAAAGGCTGTATATGACAAACCCACAACTAATATCATACTCAATGGTGAAAAGCTGAAAGTTTCTCTTTGAAGATCAAGAACAAGACACAGGTTTTCATTCCCATCACTCCTATTCAACATATTACTAGAAGTCCCAGCCAGAGCAATTAGGCAAGAAAAAGAAACAAAAGACAACCAAATTGGAAAGGAAAAAATAAAACTGTCTCTACAGATGACATGATCTAATATATAGTAAACCCTAAAGGCCCCACAAACAAAATGTTAGAACTAATAAAGTAATTCAATAAAGTCACAGGATACAAAATCAACATGAAAATAAGTTGCATTTCAACACACTAACAATGAAATTTCTGAAAGACAATACCCCATTAACAATAGCATCAAAAAGAATAAAATACTTAGGAATAAATTTAACCAAGGAAATGAAAGATCTGTATACTGAAAACTACAACACTTTGAAGAAAGAGATTTAAGAAGACACAAATAAATTGGAAGATATTCTGTGTTCATGGATCAGAAGTAATATTGTTGAAATGTTGATTCTACCCAAAGATATCTACATATTCAGTGCAGTCCCTACCAAAACTCCAATGGCATTGTTCACAGGAGTAGAAAAAAGTATCCTAAAATTAGTATGAAACCACAAAAGATCCTGAATAGTCAAAGCAATTTGAGAAAGAAGAATAAAGCTGGAGGCATCACATTTTCTGATTTCGATCTATACTACAAAGTTATAGTAATCAAAACACACACAAGGATATAAACAGACACACAAACCAATGAAATAGAATAGAGAGCCCAGAAATAAATCCATGCATATACATCAACTAATATTTGACAAGGGAGTCAAGAATATTCATTGAGGAAAAGATAGTCTTTTCAATAAATGGTGTTGGGAAAACTGGATGTTTACATGCAAAAGAATGAAACTAGACCCCATTTTATGCCACTCACAAAAATTAATTAAAAATGGATTAAAGACTTAAATATAAGACCTGAAACCATAATGTTCCTAGAGGAAAATACAGAGGAAGTGTTCCTTGACATTGGTCTTGGCAAGTAGAAAAAAATGCAAAAATAAATAAACAGGACTACAACAAGCTAAAAAATTTCTGCACAGCAACAGAAACACCAACCTATGGAATGGGAAAATATTTGCAAATCATATATCAGTAAGGGGTTAATATTAAAAATATATAAGGAATCCATACAACTCAATAGCAAAATAATAATATGATTTTTTAAATGAGCAGAGAATCTGAATAGACATTTTTCTAAAGAAGAGATACAGATGGCCAACAGGTACATGAAAAGGTGCTCAACATCACTAATCATCAGAGAAATGCAAATCAAAACCACAATGAGATATCACCTCATACCTGTTAGAATGGCTATTATGAAAAAGAGAAGAGTTAAAAAGGATGTGGAGAAAACTGAACCTTTGTGTACTCTTGGTGGAAATGTAAATTGGTCAAACATTACGGAAAACAGTATAGAATTTCCTCTAAAAAATGAAAAATATGGCTACTATATGATCCAGAAATCCCACTTCTGGGTATATATATAAAGGAAATAAAGATCACTATCTTGAAAAGATATATGCATCCCATGTTCATTGAAACATTATTCACCATAACCATTACATGGAAACCAGCTAAATGTCCATTGATGGATGACTGGATAAAGAAAAGGTGATATATATGTGTATATATAATGGAATATTTTCAGCTTAATAAAAAGGAAATCCTGCCATTTGCAACTTGGATGTTAGATCTGGGGAATCTAATATTCAGCATGGTGACTAAAGTTAACAATATTTATTATATAATTGAAATTTGCTAAGAGTAGATCTCACCACACGCATACAGACACACTCTGTAAAAATGTGAGGTGATGGATGTGTTATCGAAGTAATAATGTTGTAATATGTACATATATCAAATCACCACTTTGTATACCTTAAACTTACACAATGTTGTATATCAATTATATCTCTATAAAGCTGGGGAAAATACAGAAAATACGGTTAATGTAGAGGAAAATGGTTTTGGTAGTCTAAGAATCTCTGTCAAATATTACAGGTCTTAGGTTCATGTGGCCCTTTCTACTTCTTGCCCAAATCTAAATCTAGAAGCCAGAATTCTTATGAACACAAGAGGCAGACTGTGAGAACAATTACAAATTAACAAGTTACTGTCTACAGAGGGGGCCTCATTGGTTTGGTTTACCTACAGATTACAGACAGATCAGAGACACAGCAGGAGGGTCTCCCCTTGTCAATTTGGAGAACTTTCCCAGATGTGCTTTTCAAGAAGCAACAGAAAGCACAAAAGTACCCTTTATAACTAAGTATTGGATGTGAAAATTAAAAGTTCAGAGCTTGTCATGAGGGCACGGACCCCCAGTGGGGTCCTAGGAATGGTTTTGATTCTGACCAATCAGAATAGTTAATGTTTTTTTTCAGGAGAGACTTTGATCAAGGGATGAAGAGTCTGGAAGGTTGGCAAGAGAAAGAGAAGCAAACGTTCTCCCCGTACCCCCCACCATATTAGTATTCTTGGCTGGAATTACTTTTTGATTGATTAGTGTGAGTTCTGCTGATTCTCCTCTGTGCGCACCTTTCTGTTTTGCCTCACCTCATTTAATTTAGAAAAAAGACATTCGTGAATTAGCAGTTACTGCTCACTAAAGAAAGTGCCTGTTCTTTGCATAGGCAAATGCTCAAAATTCGTTTTCCGATCAAGTCTCTAACCATTGATTCTTATGAGGTCTTGCATCTTTCATCATACTGTAAAAATTGTCGACTTCTTGAATTTTTCTCATGGTGCCAGAGCTGTCTTCGGACTGCCTGCTTGGCTCTTTAATTCTCTCTCTAGTCTGAGTTTTGGGTCTGTGTGTTGAATCGCTGCATCAATGAAGAATATTTGAGGTTAGTGATGCAAATTACAAAGAACTCCTTTGTTTTGAAAAACATATTTCCGGTTGATGTCTGAGAAGAAATTTAATCTGTACTCTCCTTGAGTACCGTGATAACATCCTGTGTGACACCATTTAGCATCATCTCCCAGGCCCCCAAAAGTAAAGGGGACATTAACAATTAATCACTGCAGGCCACTCTGGCCCTTAGGTACTGGTGATGCAAAGTTGGAAATGAATTCCAATTGCTTTTCCAAGATCTTAGTCTAAGGAGAGTCACACACAGGTAAGTGTGATATAGTGTGAATCAGAGATTTGAACAAATTAGAGAAGAGGCTACAGGAGAGATAGATCCTATCTGAGTATTCAGAACAGCCATCAGATTTCTGTAATTCCTGTACCTCAGGTGGTGACTATTCATCTATCTAGCCCTTTCTTTGTGTATAAAGGATAGAAAATTTCTTGAAGCCCAGTTATAAGTCTCCAGTCTAAATTTCTCCAAAGCAATTGTTTTGGAAAATATAGATGTGGTTTCTGGTGAGAGAGGCTGGTCCAGAATCCAAGCTATGGAAGCCAATACTTTACTCTTTTCAGGAATAATCTATATTTTGACTCTATTTTTTTTTTTTTTACATATGCATTGAATGGTGAGGGTGTGTAAGGGAAATCTTTCCAAGAGGACAAGGTGACAGGCCACTGAGAGGATATGTGAGACTGTCTGTCTCAATGCCCATGGAAATAAAAGTAGCACAAAAAAAAAAACATTCTTAAGAAGGCTCAAACTTTCCTGCTCCAATGTAACTGCCCATTTTATCCTTGCTCCTCTGTACTTTGTCTTTGCCACACAAATGTGAAACATTTTAATGAAGTCCTACTGCTCAGAATAAAGCATTTTGAAGCCCTAGGAGAGCCCCAGCCAGCTCATCAGGAGTTTCTGAAAGTTGCCTGAACCCACTAGGCCGTTCTGGACTGGTCCACAGGGTTGCTACAAGCTGTCACTGTTGAACTGGAAACTTTTAAAAATGTATCTATGTTTGACAAAAGCTAGTAAAAAAGGCGGAGTCATTTGGAGGAACATATGGGGAAGTTCATGAAGAAAAACAGACCAAAACAAAACAAACAAACCAACAAGGAAAACAGATAGAAATTTAACAGCACCTGGTATTATACATTAGCATGAAATTAATCTTAGGAAACACTAAAAGTGTCTATAGTTGGCCCCTTCTGCATGTTCTTGAATGAGATGGAGAAGATGAATCAGGCTGTTTAAAAAGTTAGCATTATCAGATTAAAAAATGTTCATCTAGAGGGAAAAAAGATTTTCCTTGTTAAATTTGTTAATGTTAAGAGCAGAACTAAACAGTTTTGAGTTCTATAATTTCCTTTTTTTGGGGAGAATACATAAAATAGCATCTCAAAAGATAAGTTATTTCACCATGTGTCAAGTTGATGTACAAAGAAATTACTAAACGAAAAAAAAATACCTGAGTTCTCTTAGCTCATAATAAAAATACCTGGCATTTGTACAGAACTGTGTAATGTTTCTTAAACTTATTTTACAGATCAACAGCATCACAAGCACCAAGGTGCTTACTGAAAACTCAGATTCCTGAACAACTCATTCAGAATCTTTAGAAGTGCTACTTTGCAGTTTCTATTTTACCAAGCTCTGGATATGAATTAGTTTCCTATTGCTATTGTAACACAAGTTACTGCAAATTCAGTGCTAAAAACAACTCGAATGTATTCTCTTACTGTTCTGGAAATGAGTTTCACTGGGCTAAAATCAAGGTACCAGAGGTTTTGTGGGCTGTAGCAGAGAATGAATTTTCTCCTAGCTTCTGGAGACCACCTCCATTCCCTCATTCATTACCCCTTCCTTCCATCCCTCCAAACCCTTTCTTCTCTTGTCCCATCTCCTACTTCCTCTCTGATCTCTTGTTTCCCTCTTATAAGGACCCTGTGATTACAAAGGCCCCAACCTGGAGAATGTAAAATAATCTCCCCATCTCAAGATTCTGACTTTAATTACATTTGCAAAGTCCCTTTTATGATATAAGGTGACATTCCCAGGTTCCAGGGCTAAGGACATGGACATCTTTGCAGGGGGCAGTGCTATTATTCAATCTACCAAGGGGTGATTCTTTAGCAAATGAACATTTGAGAATCATTGTCACAGAGTAGACAAGGTATCTTTGACTAACAGGATGTTTAAATGTGTAAAACTTCAATAGTGATCTAGGTCATAGGCCAGATATACAAGACATTCTAAGAAATTAAAATACTAAATCAACTATCATTAGAACATTATCCCACTCAAGTGTATAAAATAGTTCAACTGAAAAGTTGAGAATGGGATGAGTTTTTAGAGATTGCTTTGCTGGCCCTCATGGAGACAAAGAGGGAAGGAAGCATCTACAGTTTCTTTTAATTCATATTCCGTGTCCTGTTCATGAGCTTTAAACATTTTAATCATAGTTAGTTAAAATTCCTTCTCTGCTTCCTTCTCAGGGCACTTCTGAGTCTGGTCTGTTGAATCCTTTGCATCTTGAGAGTGAATTATTTTTCCTTGATCTTTGTTGGTCTGATGATATCTCACTGTTTCCTGAGCATCATGTGTAGAACAGAGGGGCCTGAGGTAAAGAGGACTGAGGTCTAGAAATGAGCGTGCCTCTTCTACTAGGTTGGTAATGTGGAGAATATCAAGCTGGTTAACAGTTGATCTAAGATTGAGATGTGTTTTTGCTCTTATTAGCTTCAGTTTACCACCAGCTCCAGATTCCTCTAGGGTCACCTGTGCTTAAGGTGCAGTTAGGTTGCCAGATGGTTTTTCTTTTACCATCCTCAAGTCAGCCTCCCTATACAGCTGCTACAGTGACTTTTTTTTAAGCTGTAATATACTTTCTGCTGTATTAATTTAGGTATGATCATTTTCTGTGGTTAAAAATTGCATAATCTGTCTGACTGGGGACTGTTCTCAGTTCCTTTAGGTCACCCTTGGGTCCTTACCCAATAGCCCCCTCTAGATCAGCAACAGAGAGCCTCTCTCACTGGAAAGAACTTTGCTCTTTTAAGGGGTTCATGTGATTAGGTTGGGCTGACCCAGATAATGTCTTTGTTTTAATTTTAACTGATTAGTAACCTTAATTACATATGAAAACTGCCTTTGCCATGTGATATAATCATGGGAGAAACACCGGGAGACAGGAATAATGACAGCATTATAGAATTCTGCCTACCACATTCTGCCCTGTGGTCCTCATAACTTCTGCCTACCCAATATGAAAAATACATTTACAACCTCCCAAGGTTTCCAAGGATCTCATGCCATTAAAGTATCAAAGTTCAAAATCTCATCTAAAACTCATCAGCTCAACGGTCCAAAATCTCATCACCTAAATTAGGTATGGATGAGGCTTCTAAATGTACCCCATTAAACGTCATTTCTCTCCATCTGTGGGCCTGTGAAACTAAAGAGACCTGTTATCCTCTCTAAATATTCCTAGCATACAATGATTAGGAAAATAAGTATGGACATTCCAACCCAAATAAGGGGGAAATTAAAGGAGTTGACAATACAAGCAGTTTTGAAATCCAGCCTGGCAAAATCAGAGGGAATCCTTGATTAGATTCCAACCTGACATAACCCTCCATGGTCCTCAGCTCTGTCCTGTGTGCTTTTGGTTTTGTCCTCTGAGTTGTCTTTCTTTGTTATGAATGGTCACACATTGTCTGCAGCTAGGTAGTTTTATCAGCCTGCTTCCTACCCCTGTGGTCATTTCTTCAGCATCCTTCAAGAGCAGCAGACTGACAAGAAGAGAGAAGGAACAACGTATGGAGATGGGAGTTAAGATTACATCATCTTTCTTTAAAAATTATTTAGTATCTCATTTTTTTATTTTTTTTTTGGCCACACTGTATGGCTTGTGGGATCTTAGTTTCCCAACCAGGGATCAAACCAGGGCCTCCCGCAGTGGAAGCATGGAGTCCTAACCACTGGACTACCAGGGGATTCCCAAGATTGCATCATCTTTGGAATCAAATAGACCCATTAGTTATGGTTGTTGTTGTTTACTGAGCTCTGCCTCTTGACAGTTGTATGACCCTGACTAACTTATTTAACTTCCTTTTTTTTTTTTTGATCCTCACCTCTAAAATGAAGCTATTATTACCAATCTCATAACATTGTTACAAATATTAAAGAAAATAAAGTTTTATTGTCTTATAAAGTGCTTAGCCCATAGCCCAGAATTTGATCAGTGCATGGCAATTATATTATTGGTATTTCTCTCATTCTCTTCCTCTTTCTTTTCTGCTATTGTGAATTACAAACAGTAGCTTCTGTCTATAGTTGACATGCAGTCACCTAGGAAAGCTTTAAAAGTACTGACACTTGCGTTTTGCCCTCAGAGCTTCTGATTTAATTGGCCTGGAATGTGATCTGGGCTTTGGTATGGGTTAAATCCTCCAGCTAATTCTAACGTGCAGCTAAAGTTGAGAATCAATGTAAGACTTTGTAAATTATGATGACCACCTGAGCCTTCTCAATGACCTTCCCCTTTCAACACAATCCTAGGTGGTCAATGCACAGGAAGAGTAGGGTTGACCCAGAGAATGGTCTCTGAAGAGCTCTTTAAGGCTTTTCTCCAGAACAGCCTCTCCCAAGCCCTCTTAGATACCCAAATACCTCTAACCAAGCACATTTTTTAGTGAAGCATTACAAGATCTTGCTAAGATCTGTGTTGGCTTTGTTATGTTTCGCTGGGTTGGGGTACTTATTCATAATGTCAAATACACCATCCAGACATACTCATGACACAGTTTTTCAGGGAAAGTGAGAGATCCAGAGGTCAGAGACCAGACTAACTAAACTGGGACAAGCTGGGAGGACTACAGTCAGAAATGTGGGGGTCAGAGACAGTAAACTTAGGTGGGGGTGACTTTGTGAAAGCTGGTACAGAAGATGTCCTAGGACACTGACTTTGAAAGGAAGATAGGAGGGATAAGGAAGGAAAGGTGAGAAGGACGGAATTGAGAAAAAAGAGTTCAGAATGGAAGGGACAAAGGATCCAAGAACAAAAGAGTGGCTTTACACTGTAGTTACATGTACAGTGCATGTGTACTGTATGCAGTATATGTAGACAGTAGCTACATTTTTTTATGCCTTCTACAGTGTATAGTCCATACACATATAATCCTTCCTATTATTAGGGGATATAGGAGTCTTGGGAGAGGGGTAGAATTTCAATAACACCAACATATTTAATTATGTTACTTAGTCATTTAAGAGTGTATTAAGTGGCTTCATTACCCACGTACCAAGGCACATGGCTTGGAGGAAATTGCCTCCTATCTCTGATCACTGGTCTTCTGGTATCAACAACATATACATATATCAAATTAGATCCTGCCATTACTGACATTTCCAGACTCTATGACAATGTGCTCAGACATTTAGAAAGTCAAGAATATGAAAACATTACATTGATTGACGTTGCTTGAAAGATCTTCAGGAAAGATCACCAAAAGGTCCCTGAAAATTCTAACCATGTAATGATTTCCCCCCACACACACACACACCTCACCTCAGGGAATCAGGTTGTATTTCTAGATACAAACCATTGCTGGACAGGAAGTTATCCAACAAAGGACTCTGAACATCTTTTTATAACAAAGACATATAGAGGAACATAGGACAGAGTCCCTTATAAGCTCCCTTTTTTAAATAATTTTTCCTTCTGTATCCCAAATGTGCCAAAGAAAGTTGTGATGGGATTGTAGACTTGATCAGGATTTATAACTGAATTTCACCTGGAAATCTTGCCCTGAGAGAAGTTGATATGAAGGATGGCTTTACCTTTAGCTTCTTGAGGAAGTTTCCTGGAGCTTGGCTTTGAGTTACAGGCTGGTCTTGATCTCTGCCCCTCTCACCAGGCAAACCATGCCACTCTGGTGACAAGGACTATTTGGGTGATTGATACCTCCCCTCTTCAGGGCAGCACTATCAATCTCTAGCTTTAGTTTGGTGCAATGCCTTCAATGTCTCTGATTTATTATGATGTACCATACATAAATCAGCACACATGTTGTCCCAGAAAATACAAGTCTCCTGACTGATGGTCAGATCCAGAGCTGATAACAAAAGGTCTCATTCATTTAATGGCAGCAAGGCCAAGGAGCAGCCTACACAGCTCCAGTCTGGCTTCCTTCCATGACAGTAGACTGACTATTTCATTTAGTGAACTCACCCATTTCCTCTATCTGGACCTCTAGTCTCTGGGTTTAGAATAATGGCATTCATGTATCTGACCAAGATGATTTGTCCAAGTTGGTTGTCCTAGAGATAAGATCACAAATACCCCCCTTTAAGCAATAAAACCCTTTAAAACAGAACAAAGTGATGGTAATCAAAACATGTGGTACTGGCATAAGGACAAACACATAGACCAATGGAATAGAATAAAGAGCCCAGATGTACACCCTTGTGTATATGGTCAGATAGTTTCCTACAATGGTTCCAAGACCATTCAATGGGGGAAGAACAGTCTTTTCCACTACCTATGTTGGGAAAACTGGATATTCACATGCAGAGGAATGAAGTTGGACCCTTATCTTAAAAGTATAAAGAAAAATTAACTCCAAATGGGTTAAAGACCTAAATGTAAGAGCTAAAACTATAGAACTCTGAGAAGAAAATGTAAGGGAAAATCTTCATAACAAAGGCAAAGACAATAAAAGAAAAAATAGATGTTGGACTTCATCAAAATTAAAACTGTTGTATATCAAAGGACACTGTCAACAGAGTGAATGCAGCCTAAGGAATAGGAGGAAATATTGGCAAATCATATATCTGATAACGGGTTGATAATATCCAAAATATCTCAAAAAATAATCCCAAATTTTTAAAAAGCAATTTTACTATGTGAAAAATATATAAATAAAACAAAAATATATGATATGTCACTCCATTATTCAAGAATTTTTAAAATTTCCCACTTTATACTGAATAAAATCTTCAAACAACCTGTTCTTTTTCATCTTTTGCCACTTCTCAGGATATAATCATCTACAGACAGTTAATAGATATTTGTGTGATTCATGCCTCAGACTTCACATCTTTAAAAATGAAAATACCTTTTTTTCATTTCCTTAAGAAATGTATTGGTTTTGCCTTAAAAAATTCCCCAACTTCTCCCTAGCAAAGCATCACTTTTAAGTATCTTTCCAGACTAGAATTTATGTGTATTGAGGCAGAACTTCTTTTTATAGAAAAGAGGCATGACCTGTTTTAAGAATCTCTGCCTGGGTTAGAGAGTGAAAGATTGTTACTGTTGAGTTCTACAGCACAGGAATCCAATTCAAGATGAGAGAGAAAAACAAAGGAAGGACATTCAAAGAAAAAGAACAGCATGTGCCAAGCCACCTAAATCTACCAGCAATTCAGTATTGTTGAAATGCAAACTGCATGTTGGGGGCAGAGTCAAAATGGTGGAGTAGGAGGATGTGGAGTTCACATCTCCCCACAACTAGGGCACCTACCAGACCCTGGTGGGGGACCTCAACACCCAAGGGAACAGGAGGAACCCCCAAGCAACTGGGTAGGATGTGAGGGGGTAATGAGGGGGGAGGAGAAGTGGAGGTCGGACAGGACTGGCACCCCTGAGGGGTAGATGGGGTAAGGGAGGGGTTCCCATGCCTTGAGGGACCCTGAGGGGTTCAGAGGATTGAGGGGGAACATGGCTGGCATTTCCCCTGCCCACTTGGGCCCAGGAAGCCTGTTGGGGTCCCAGGCTGGATCCTCCACTCTTCAGGGTTCCCTCCAGCTGCATGGGTCCTGGGGGCATGGTTGGGGGGGAGAAGAAAAGGAGAGGCGAATGGGGAACCTACTGAGGTTCTGGGCCTGATTACCCAAACTCTGAAGCCGGAGGCACTCCAGGGCCCCTCCAGTCTTGCTGAGCCAAAGGCCTGCCCACACCCCCCCAGGGCCTTTTCCAGCAACATGGGTCCTAAGCCTAGACCACAACCCCACTGAAATCCTGCCCCTGCCTGAGCCCCAACCTCCACAGGCAAGGCCTTTTCTGGCCTTTTTAAAATTTTTTTCTCTTTTTTGCTATTGTTTTTCTCTTTTACTTTTCATCATTGTTTCATTTATATGTTATTTTTTCTAACATATCTGTTAGTTTTCTAATCTTATTTAGTTTTTACTCTGTTATTATTCTGCTCTTTGTGTTTTGTTTTGTTTTGTTTTTTGCCACCCCTCACAGCTTGCAGGATCTTGGTTCATGGGCCAGGGGTTGGGCCTGAGCTCCTGTTGTGGGAGCACAGAGTCTGAACCACTGGACTAACAGAGAACCTCAGACCCCAGGGAATATTCATTGAAGTGAGACTTTCCAGAGGTCCTCATCTCAGCACCAAGACCCAGCTCTACCCAACAGCCTACAAACACCAGTGCTGGAACCCTCAGGCCAAACAACCAGTAAGACCGGAACATAGTTCCACCCATCAAAAGAAAAAAAATGAGACAACAAAAAATATGTTACAGGTGAAGAAGCAAGGTAAAAACCTACAAGATTAAATAATGAAGAGGAAATAGAAAACCAACATGAAAAAGATTCAGAGTAATGACAGTAAATATGATCCAAAATCTCAGAAACCGAATGGAGGCATGGATTGAGACAATACAAGAAATGTTTAGCAAAGACCTTGAAGAAATAAAAACCAAACAGACAGAGATGAAAAACACAATAACTGAAATAAAAAATACACTAGAAGGAATCAATAGCAGAATAATTAAGGCAGAAGAACGAATAAGTGAGCTGGAAGACAGAATGGTGGAAATAACTGCTGAGGGGCAGAATAAAGAAAAAAAGAATGAAAAGAACTGGAGACAATCTCAGAGACCTCTGGGACAACACTAAACACACCAACATTCAAATTATAGGGGTCCCAGAAGAAGAAGAGAAAGAGAAAGGGTCTGAGAAAGTATTCAAAGAAATTATAGTCAAAAACTTCCCTAACATGGGAAAGGAAATAGCCACCCAAGTCCAGGAAGCACAGAGAGACCCATACAGGAAAAACCCTAGGAGAAACACACCAAGACACATATTAATCAAACTAACAAAAATTAAAGTCAAAGAAAAATATTAAAAGCAGCAAGGGAAAAGCAACAAGTAATATACAAGGGAATCCCCAGAAAGTTATCAGCTGATCTTTCAGCAGAAATTCTGCAGGACAGAAGGGAGTGACAGGATCCATTTAAAGTGATGAAAGAGAAGAACCTGCAACCAAGATTACTCTATCCATCAAGGATCTAATTCAGATTTGACAGAGTAATCAAAAGCTTGATAGACAAGCAAAAGCAAAGAGAATTCAGCACCACCAAACCAACTTTACAACAAATGCTAAAGGAACTTCTCTGAGAAGGAAACACTAGAGAAGAAAAAAACCCACAAAAACAAACTAAAATATTAAGAAAATGGTAATAGGCACATACATATCAATAATTACCTTAAATGTAAATGGATTAAATGCCCCAAGCAAAAGACACAGACTGGCTGAATGGATAAAAAACAATATCCATATATATGCTGTCTACAAAGAGACCCATTTCAGACCCAGGGACACAAACGGACTGAAAGTGAAGGAATGGAAAAAGATATTCATGCAAATGGAAATCAGAAGAATGCTGATACTCAGCAATCAGTAGCAATACTCATAACAGATAACATAGACTTTAAAGTAAATAATGTTATAAGACTTCCCTGGTGGCACAGTTGTTAAGAATCTGCCTACCAGTGCAGGGGACATGTGTTCGATCCTTGGTCTGGAAAGATCCCACATGCCATGGAGAAACTAAGCCCATGTGCCACAACAACTGAGCCCGTGGGCCACAACTACTGAAACCCACATGCCTAGAGCCCAAGTTCCACAACAAGAGAAGCCACCACAGTGAGAAGCCCATGGAATGCAATGAAGTGTAGCCTCTGCTCACTGCAACTAGAGAAAGCTCATGCACAGAAACAAAGAATCAAGATGAAGATACAATGCAGCCAAAAATAAAGAAATAAATTTATTTTAAAAATAATAATAATTAAAAATAAATAAATTAAGACTGTTACATGAGATAAGGAAGGACACTACATAATGATCAAGGGATCAATCCAAGAAGAAGATATAATAATTATAAATATTTTTCCAAAACTGAACCTCAATATATAAGGAAAACACTAACAACCATAAAAGGGGACATCAACAGTAACACAATAATAGGGGGGAAATTTAACATCCCACTTACACCAATGGGCAGATCATCCAAACAGAAAATAAATAAGGAAACACAAGCTTTGAATGACACAATAGACCAGACAGATTTAATTTCTATTTGTAGGACAGTCCATGGAAAAGTGGCAGATTACACTTTCTTCTCAAGTGCATATGAAACATTCTCCAGGGTAGATCACATCTTGGGTCACAAATCAAGCCTCAGAAAATTTAAGAAAATTGAAATTTTATCAAACATCTTTTCTGACCACAGTGCTATAAGATTAGAAATCAATTACTGGAAAAACCTTAAAAAAACACAAAAACAGGGAGGCTAAATAGTGTGCTGCTAAATAACCAAGAGATCACTGAAGAAATCAAAGAGGAAATCAAAAAATACCTAGAAACAAATGTCAATGAAAACACAATGATCCAAAACCTATGGGACTCAGCAAAAACAGTTCTAAAGGTGAAGTTCATAGCAATTCAAGCTCACCTCAAGAAACAAGAAAAATCTCAAATAAACAATCTAAGCTTACATCTCAAGCAACTAGAAAAAGAAGAACAAAGAAAACCCAAAATTAGTAGAAGGAAAGAAGTCATAAAATCTGAGCAGAAATAAATGAAATAGAAACAAAGAAAACAATAGCAAAAATCAATAAAACTGAAAGCTGTTTTTTTGAGAAGATAAACAAAATTGATAAACCTTTAGCCAGACTCATCAAGAAACAAAGGGAGTGGATTCAAATCAATAAAATTGGAAATGAAAAAGGAGAGATTACAACTGACACCACAGAAATACAAAAGAAAATAAGAGGTTAATACAAGCAACTATATGACAATAAAATGGACAACCTGAAAGAAATGGACAAATTCTTGGAAAAGTACAACCTTCCAAGATTGAACCAGGAACAATTAGAAAATATAAATGGACCAACTACAGATATTGAAATTGAAACTGAATTAAAAATCTTCCAACAAACAAAAGTCCAGGACCAGATGGCTTCACAGGTGAATTCTATCAAACATTTACAGAAGAGCTAACACCTATCATTCTCAAACTCTTCCAAAAAATTTCAGAGAGAGGAACACTCCCAAATGCATTCTGTGAGGCCACCATCACACTGATACCAAAACCAGACAAAGATATCACAAAAACAGAAAATTACAGACCAATATCACTGATGAAAATAGATGCAAAAATCCTCAGCAAAATATTAGCAAACAGAATACAACAACGCATTAAAAGGATCATACACCACAATCAAGTGGGATTTGTCCCAGGAATGCAAGAATTCTTCAACATACACAAATCAATCAATGTGATACACCATATTAACAAATTGGTAAAAGAACTCTCCAGGAAATGGGTATAGAGGGAAATTATCTCAAAATAATAAAGGCCATATATGACAAACCCACAGCCAACATCGTTCTCAATGGTGAAAAACTGAAAGCATTCCATCTAAAATCAGGAACAAGACAAGGATGTCCACTCTCACAAACTTTAAATGGAAGTCCTAGCCATGACAATCAGAGAAGAAAGAGAAATAAAAGGAATCCAAATTGGAAAAGAAGAAGTAAAACTGTCACTGTTTTCAGATGACATGATACTATATGTAGAAAATCCTAAAGATGCCACCAGAAAACTACTAGAGCTAACCAATGAATTTGGTAAAGTTGCAGGATACAAAATTAATGCAGAGAAATCTCTCACGTTCCTAATCACTAACAACAAAAGATCAGATAGGGAAATTAAGGAAACTATCCCATTTACCATCACAACAAAAAGAATAAAATACCTAGGAATAAATCTACCTAAGGAGGTGAAAGACTTGTACTCAGAAAACTATAAAACACTGATGAAAGAAATCAAAGGTGACACAAACAGATGGAGAGATATATCATGTTCTTGTATTGGAAGAAAGAAAATTGTGAAAATGACTATACTACTCAGAGCAATCTACAGATTCAGTGCAATCCCTATCAAATTACCAATGGCATTCTTCACAGAATTAAAACAAAAAAAAATTATAATTTGTATGGAAACAAAAAAGACTCTGAATAGCCAAAGCAATCTTGAAAAAGGAAAACAGCTGGAGGAATAAGGCTCACCAACTTCAAACTATATTACAAAACTACAGTAATCAAGACAGTATAGTAGTGGCACAGAAACAGAAATATAGATCAATAGTACAGGATAGAAAGCCCAGAGGTAAACCCATGCAGATGTGCTCAACTAATTTATGACAAAGGAGGCAAGAACTTACAATGGAGAAAAAACAGCATCTTCAATAATAGGTGCTGGGAAGACTGGACAGCTACATGTAACAAAATGAAATTAGAACACTCCCTAACACCATACACAAAAATAAACTCAAAATGGATTAAAGACCTAAATTTAAGACCAGACACTATAAAACTTTTAGAGGAAAACATAGGAAAAACTCTTTGACATAAATTACAGCAAGATACTTTTTGACACACCTCCTGGAGTAATGAAAATAAAAAACAAAAATAAACAAATGGGACCTAATGAAATTTAAAAGCTTTTGCACAGCAAATGAAAACATAAACAAAATGAAAATACAACCCTCAGAATGGGAGAAACTATTTGCAAATGAAGCAACAGACGAAGGATTAATCTCCAAAATATACAAAGAGCTCATGGAGCTCAATAACAAAAACACAAACAACCCAATAAAAAAAAATGAGCAGAAGACCTAAATAGACATCTCTCCAAGGAGGACATACAGATGGCCATGGGGCATATGAAAGGATCCTCAACATCACTAATTATTAGAGAAATTCAAATCAAAACTACAGTGAGGTATCACCTCACATGAGTCAGAATGGCCATCATCTAAAATTCTACAAAAAATAAATGCTGGAGAGGGTGTGGAGAAAAGGGAACCTTCTTTCACTGTTGGTGGAAAATTAAATTGATACAGCCACTATGAAGAACAGTATGGAGGTTCCTTAAAAAACTAAAAACAGAACTACCATATGACCCAGAAATCCCACTCCTGGACTTATATGCCGAGAAAAACATAATTCAAAAAGACACATGCACTCTAATGTTCATTGCAGCACTATATAAAATAGCCAGGACATGGAAGCAACTTAAATGTCCACTGACAGATGAATGGATAAAGATGAAGTGGTACATATAGACAACAGAATATTACTCAGCCATAAAAAGAAACGAAACTGAGTCATTTGTAGAGATGTGGTTGGACCTAGAGTCTGTCATACAGAGTGAAGTAAGCCAGAAAGAGAAAAACAAATATCGTATATTAACAGATATATGTGGGATCTAGAAAAAATGGTACAGATGAACCTATTTGCAGGGCAGGAATAGAGATGCAGATGTAGAGAACATGTGGACACAGAGTGGGAAGGAGAGGGTGGGACGTGCTGGGAGATTCGGATTGACATATATACACTACCATGCATAAAATAGATAGCTAGTGGGAATATGTTATACAGCACAGGAAGCTCAGCTCAGTGTTCTGTGATGACCTAGATGGGTGGGATGGGGGTGGTGGGAAGGAGGTCCAAGAGGAAGGGGATATACGTATACATGTAGCTGACTCACTTCATTGTACAGCAGAAAGTAACACAACCTTGTAAAGCAATTATACTCCAATTAAAATGAAATTAAAAAAAAAAAAGAAATGCAAACTGGCCTGGAGGTGGAGTGGGAAAAAGGAAAATGGGGAAGGTGGATGCAACTGAGGAGACACCTTGGCAGAAACCAGATAGCAAAGTGCCTTGTGAACCCTACCATGAATTTAAGTTTATACTTAAAGATGACTAGCAAGTGATCAAAGGTTCATGTGAGATCACTCTGGCAATAGTTGGAAGGATGAAGAGTAGGTGAGACTCCAGAAGGGCAGTCAGCAACGATTCAGCTGAGAAGCAAGTCCTTGAGAGGGAAGTGGAATCTGGTTGACTCAAACGCTACAAGTAGGAATAAAATGTAAGTGGTAGAACGGACAGGCTTTAGTTACCGACCACTTGTGGGAGTTTAACCTGGAGACTGCTGAGATGTTTTCCAGGTTCTCAGCTTAATTATCATGCACTGAGATGGGGAAGGAGGTTGGGAGTATTGGAGTGGTTTTGTAGAAGAAGGTAGGGAGGGCCAGACCTATATATTTAGGCACAGATGCTCTATCTTTTAGCTTATTCTACAGAGTTCACCTGGATGAAATTTTGCTTTGAAGCAGTAACATTCTGCCCCATCCACCTTCTAAGTACCTCTATTACAATGCTATAGCAAAAGATGAAAATGTCTATTTAATGTCTGGATTGCTTATGCAGATTGGATTTTTGTTTTCTAGGAAAGCTCCAGTCTCCTAAAATTGCACTAGCATTACTTAAGGCAAGTGTCCACTGAAAAAAAACATACAACCTAAAAGTTGAGAATTTTATTTGTTTTATTCCATGGACTCGCTGAGGACATAAGCCTAGGGAGGTAGACTCTTAAATAGCTCTGAGGGTTTGCTCCAAAGAGGTAAGAGAGGAGCCAGGATCTATAAGAATTTTTGTAACAAATATCAAGTAGTTGGCACATGCAAAGATTACTGTTAATTAAAGAAAAACCGAACATCTCAAGTTAATGAATTTAGAGCTTTTCTATGTACGGGAAGATGCAAGAATCTGGGCTCATTGAAATCATTCCTTTGGTATGCACCTTAACTATCTAGGGCCGTATCCTGTGCTTTCCCATCCTGAATCCCCTCAGGGTGCACAGTCAGGGTGACTGCAGTGGCTGATGACTTGATGGTTGCAACATCCTGTGTTTACTGGTATGGCAGGTGACATTCTTTGTCCACACAAGGAAACCTGCTTCCAGTCTTCAAGGACGCCCTAGCCACTCCTTGGGACATGTAGGACCAGTCCTGTCCACGAGTTTCTCTAAAGCCAATCACCGATGTACAACAACCCTAAATTTAGTATCACAGCTCTTTACATGCTGTCACTGGTCTGTCTTTACTTTTTATCTCTAATATCACATTTTCTGTCCCCTTGCAGCTCACTTCTTTTTCCTGGGCCAGAGGTTTTGCTATTACTGCACAACTAAGCTGCCTCCTGGTCAAGATTTGCAATAGATTATTGTTTCCCAGGAGCAGTCCCTTTCTCCTCAGGGCTGCCTGACACTTCTCCTTTAACCCCTACACTTGGAATGACATTCTCGCTGGCTGCTGAGTAAAGAAGCCCTCTTCCCCGTACACAGTTGTGTTGCAGGATTTGCTAGGGATTAATTCTTTTCTTCCAGATGCAGCTTGTCAGAGACCAAGAATGAACAAAGAGAAACATCAGGGAATAGGAGATAGACCCTGTTTGGCTTTGTCTGGCATTCACTCCTATTCACTAAGCCAAGTTTCCTGATGCTGTTGTGACAAGGCATTATTGTGGGTGGAAACCTTGGAGCTATAATGTATGCTGCTGCCACAAACAGTGGCTGCTCTCTGCTTAGAGCTGGAGTGGAATGAACCTGCCTGTTAATTTGTGTATGAGCACACAGTCATCCTTCATTTGCACCCTGGGTAGCTGGGTTGTTTATGCCCACAAAGGAGCCTAGTGGGCTTGGCCCTTTGGCATTCCAGAGCTGAGAGCCTCATTAGGAGCTGCAGTTTCCTTTCTGATTCAGTGGAACAAGCACTGTGGGCTTCAATCCCAGACTCCCATTCTCTACCTGTTTAAAATAATACTAATAATAAGTATTTGCTGAGCCCTTAATAGGACCAGATTCATGTGAAATCACCCACCCAGTACCTGGAAACCTGCTGGGGAGTCATTGCCTGGCAATGGATTTTTTCCCCACTTCTAAAATTTCCCCAGACCATTTGCCATCTACCTGTGCAGGTAAGGTGATTGCTGCTCTGATTTCCCCTGGCTCTCTGATCCTGCTTTAGATCTATACCTCAGGTCCCACTACTCTAATGGTTCCCTTCCTCTGCTTTGTTGTAGCACACTCTGACATAGTCCTGAGACAATGGACCTTATGATTATGAGTAAGAATCCATCCACCAGCGAGGTCATCTCCAGCTTATAATTCTAATAGAATTTAAGTTCTACTGAATGTATAAAATTTATATTATTATTAATGAATTTAATTGGAATTAAATTTATATTTAATTATATTTATTAATATATATTATAAATATAATTCTAATAGATTTAATTATAATTACATAATTTTTAAAACAAAGGCTATAAATGTGCAAAAATTCATCATTGCATAACAACAAGGTCCTATATAGCACAGGGAAATATATTCAATATCCTGTGATAAACCCTAATGAAAAAGAATATGAAAAAAATTATATGTATATATGTATAACTGAGTCACTTTGGCGTACAGCAGAAATTAGACACAGCATTGTAAATCAACTATATTTCAAGAAAATGTTTAACAGTTCATTATTTCATAATGATTTTAGTGCCCCTGACTCTCTCCTATGCTCTTGAGATTATTTATGTATATAGTAGAAGTACATATATAATGGTGTCCTATTGTATATCTCTTCCCAAATCTGGATCAGTGATATCACATTACTAGTTTAAAATCAGCCCTGGAGATAATTACACCAGAGAAATAGACAAATCCTACAAATCAAAGCTTTGTTGATTGTTTTGTTGATTGTCTATACAAGAGATCACCAAATTAAGGCAAGTGGGTCAAATCTAGCCTGCAAGTTAAAAATGAGTTTTACATTTTCAAAGGGTTATAAACAAAAAACAAAGAACATGCTACACAGACCTTATATGGCCCACAGAGCTTAAAATATTTACTACCTAGCTCTTTACAGAAAGTTTCCTCACCCCAATATAGAACATTTTGATAGACAATGCCACTGACCAAATCCAGCCTGCCACTTGTTTTTGTAAATAAGTTTAATTGGAACACAGCCAGACCCAACCATTTATGTTTTGTCTATGGCTGCTTTCCTGCAACAATGGCAGAGCTGAATATTTACAACAGAGACTGCATGGCCTGCAAAGCCTAAAATATTTATATTCTGATACAAGAAGTAAAACTTTGCTTACCCTTGGCTACACTAGAGAAAGTAATGGAGAAAAGTTAGTAATGCATATTAAATTTCAAAATATGTTGTGTCTCTAGTAGTTTCATTGCAAATAGCATAAAAATTTAGGAAACATTCTTCTAGTATTAAAAAAATCATTATCTGAATCAGCAAAGAACTCCCTCAGGTCACTGATGAGTGAATGAAGTTCCAGTACATCTTTATTGTCTCATTTTTTATATCTTGCCTGTTAATGTAAACAAAAAAATGTCAGTCAATACCAAGTAGGAACTACATTTGTTCATCAGTTGCAACCATGGGTTGACTGTGAATATGAGTTAAGTGAAAACCAATAAAGCATTCTGTGAGAATCAATTTGCTATACGGAATTTGTGATAAAGAGTACTGTATATTTTATTATTTGTAAATTGTGTGCCACATACATCCTTTATACAGGTAAAATTTATCATCAACATATGTAAATATATATGTGTATGTGTGTATGAGCATACACACATAAACATGCACATACACATTCATTTTTGTTCAGAAACCAGTTTTTAAACATTTACCAACATGTCATCCAGCTAATTAACAGAGCCTAGTTAAAACTACTATGTAGAGAAACTGTAGTACCATTTGGATTTTAAATGGAGGATTTTTTTTTAACATCTTTATTGGAGTATAATTGCTTTACAACGGTGTGCTAGTTTCTGCTGTATAACAAAGTGAATCGGCTATATGTATACATATATCCCCATATCCCCTCCCTCTTGCCTCTCCCTGCCACCCTCCCTATCCCACCCCTCTAGGTGGTCACAATGCACGGAGCTGATCTCCATGTGTTATGCAGCTGCTTCCCACTAGACATCTATTTTATATTTGGGAGTCTATAGGTCAGTGCTACTTTCTCACTTCGTCCCTGCTTACCCTTCCCCCTCCCCGTGACCTCAAGTTCATTGTCTACATCTGCGTCTTTATTCCTGTCCTGTCCCTAGGTTCATGAGAACCATTTTTTTTTTTTTTTAGATTCCATATATATGTGTTAGCATACGATATTTGTCTTTCTCTTTCTGACAAATGGAGGATAAAAATCTTGTACAAATGTGAGGGGTGAGGGCAATAATTTAATAAATAGCATTTAAAATTTTTATTGTTGAAATACTGTTGACATACAATATTATGTATGTTTCAGGCATAATACGTAGTGATTTAACACTTGCATGTATTATAAAATGGTCATCATGCAAACTTATTACAATATTATTGACCATATTCCTTATGCTCTATGTGGTTTATCTCTTTTATAACTGGAGGTTCATAACACTTAACTCTCTTCACCTATTTCAACCACCCCTCCAACCCTTCTCCTCTGGAAACTCTCCTTTTGTTCTCTATATCTATGAGTGTTTTCATTTTGTTATCTTTTGTTTGTTTTGATTTTTAGATTCAACATGTTAATGAAGCCGTACTGTATTTGTCTTTGTCTGACATTTCACTTAGCATAATACCATCTAGATCCTTCCATGTTGTCATAAATGGCAAGAGTTCTTTTTTTATGGCTAAGTAACAATCCATTGTAAATATATACTACATCTTCTTTATCCATTCATCTATCAGTGGACACTTAAGTTGCTTCCATATCTTGGCTATTGTAAATAATGCTGTAAGGAACATAGGGTGCATATATGTTTTCAAGTTAGAGTTTTTGTTTTCTTCAGAAAAAAACCAGGAGTGTAATTGCTGGATTGTATGTTAATTCTATTTTTAATTTTTGAGGAACCTCCGTACTGTTTTACACAATGGCTGCACCAATTTACTTTCCTACCAACAATGTCTGAGTGTTCCATTTTCTCAATATCTTCACCAACACTTGTTATTTGTTGTCTTTTTAATAATGGCCATTCTGACAGGTGTGAGGTGATAGCTCATCATGGTTTTTAGTCTTATTTCCCTGATGATTAGTGATGTTGAGCCTCTTTTCACATCCTGTTGACCACCTCTATGTCTTCTTTAGAAAAATGAATACTGACATCTTCTGCCCATTTTTTAATTGGTTGTGGGTTTGTCTGGGTTTTTTTTTTTTTTTGGTATTGAGTTGTATGAGTGTTTGGTATATTTTGGATATTAACCTCTTATTAGATCTATAGGTTGCAAATATTTTCTTTGATTCAGTAGGCTGCCTTTCCATTTTGTTGATAGATTCTTTCCCTGTGCAAAAGCTTCTTAGTTTGATGTAGTCCCATTTGTTTATTTTTGCTTTTGTTGCCCTTGCCTGAGGAGACAGATCCAAAAAATATTGCTAAGACTGATATCAAAGAGCACACTTCCTCCATTTTCTCCTAGGAGATTTATGGTTTGAGGTTTGCATTTAAGTTTTTAATCCATTTTTACTTTATTTTGGTATATGCTGTGAGAAAGTAGTCTAGTTTGATTCTTTTGCATCTAGCTGCCCAGTTTTCCCAAAACCATTTATGCAAGAGGCTGTCTTTTCTGCACTGTATATTCTTGCTCCCTAATAGTTTGTATCTCTTAACCCCTTACTCCTACACTGTCTCTCCCCCCTTCTCCCCACTGGTAACCACTAGTTTGTTTTCTATATCTGTGAGTCTCCTTCTTTTTTGTTTTATTCACTAGTTTGTTGTATTTATTAGATTCCACATATAAGTGACATCATACAATATTTATCTTACTCTGTCTGACTTATTTCACTTAGCATAATGCCCTCCAAGTCCATCCATGTTGCTGCAAATGGCAAAATTTTATTCTTTTTCATGGCTGAGAAGTATTCCATTATATACATATATATATAAAATATATATTATATATATATATATAAAATATACACACCACATTTTCTTTATCCATTCGTCTATTGACAGAGGATGCAAGAATATACAATGGAGAAAGGACCGCCTCTTCCATTGTGTATTCTTGCCTCCTTTTTCATAGATTAATTGACTATAAGTGTGTGGGTTTATTTTTAAGCTCTCTATTCTGTTCCATTGATCTATGTGTCTGTTTTTGTGCCAGTACCATACTGTTTTGATTACTATAACTTTGTACAATAGCTTGAAATCAGGGAGTGTGATATCTCCTGCCTTGTTCTTTTTTCTCAAGAATGTTTAGGATGTTCAGGGTGTTATGTGTTTCCATACAAATTTTAGAATTATTTGCTCTAGTTCCATGAAAAATGCCTTGGTATTTTGATAGGGATTGCATTGAATCTGTAGATTGCCTTGAGTAGTAGGGTCATTTTAACAATATTAATTCTTCCAATCCAAGAACCTGGTATATGTTTCCATCTGTTTGTGCTGTCTTCATTTTCTTTCATCAGTGTCTTATACACACACCTACAGTCTGTGTGTCTTTTAGATATGAAGGGAGTCTTTTGTAGGCAGCATATACATGGGTCTTATTTTTTTTCTTCATTCAGCCACTGTATGTCTTTTGATTGAAGTGTTTAGTCTATTTACATTTAAAGCAAATATTGATAGCTATGTATTTTTTTCCATTTTGTTAATTGTTTGGGGATTGTTTTGTAGTTCTTTTCTGTTTCTTCTACTTTTGCTCTCTTCCCTTGTAAATTAATGAGCATCTTTATGTTTAGGTTTGGATATCTCTTTTATTTTTTGTGTGTATCGATTTTTGGTTTGTGGTTAGCAGTATATATATATATATATATATATATATATATATATGATGTTGATGACTTCAAGTTTGAATGAATTCTAATGACTCTACGAATTTTTTTTATTTTTAATTTTTTATTTTTTTTGTGTGGTATGCAGGCCTCTCACTGTTGTGGCCTCTCCCATTGCAGAGCACAGGCTCCGGACGCACAGGCTCAGCAACCATGGCTTATGGGCCCAGCCAGCTGCTCCACGGCATGTGGGATCTTCCCAGACTGGGGCATGAACCCGTGTCCCCTGCATTGGCAGGCGGACTGTCAACCACTGCGCCACCAGGCAAGCTCCACTCTACAATTTTTACAATGCCATCTCATATTTAATGTTTTTCATGTCATGTTTTACAATATTTGTTTTGTGTAACCCTTACCTACTTATTGTGGATATAGATGATTTTACTACTTTTGTCTTTTAAGCTTCCTCCTAGCTTTATAGGTCACTTATTGTATGTTTGCCTTTACCAATGAGATTTTTTCTTTTATGATTTTCATGTTTCTAGTTGTGGCCTTTTCTGCTTAGAGAAATCCCTTTAGCATTTCTTATAAAACCAGTTTTGTGGTGCTGAACTCTTTTATCTTTTGCTTGTCTGTAAATCTCTTTATCTCTCCTTCAAACTTGAATAATAACCTTGCCAGGTAGAGTATTCCTGGTTGTAGGTTTTTCCCTTTCATCACATTGGGAGTCCACTCTCTTCAGGACTGTAAAGTTTCTGCTGAAAAGTCAGCTTATAGTCTTACAGGAGTTCCCTTGTACATAGTGGCTTTTCTCTTGCTGCTTTTAAGCTTCTCTCTTTACCTTTCATTTTTGCCAGTATAATTATAATGCGTCTTGGTGTGGACCTCTTTGGGCTCATTTTGTTTAGGATTGTCTGTGCTTCCTGGTCCTCATCTGCTTTTTTCCCAGGTTAGGTCTTTTTTCAGCTATTATTTCTTCCAAAAATTCTCTGCCACCTTCTCTCTCTGTTCTCCTTCTGGCACTCCTATAATGTTAATGTTAGTAGGCTTGATGTTGTCCCAGACCTCTCTTGAATCATTCTCATTTTTCTTAATTATTTTTCTTTAATTAATTTATTAATTTATTTATTTTTGGCTGCATTAGGTCTTTGTTGCTGCACACGGGCTTTCTCTAGTTGCACCAAGCAGGGGCTACTCTTTGTTGCGTGTGTGGGCTTCTCATTGCAGTGGCTTCTCTTGTTTTGGAGCATAGGCTCTAGGCACATGGGCTTCAGTAGTTGTGGCCCATGGGCTCAGTAGTTGTGGCTTGTAAGCTCTAGAGCACAGGCTCAGTAGTTGTGGTACATGGGCTCAGTTGCTCCACGGCATGTGGGATCTCCCCAGACCAGGGATCGAACCCGTGTTCCCTGCATTGGCAGGTGGATTCTTAATCACTGCATCACCAGGGAAGTCCCATTTCTTTTTCCTTTCTATTCAGTTTGTATGATTTTCATTTCTCTGTTTTTCAGTTCACTGATCCACTCCTCTGTATCATCTAATATACTGCTGATACCTTCTAGTATATTTTTATTTTAGTTATTGTATTCTTCAGCTCCACTCAGTTTTTCTTTATATTTTTTAACTCCCTGTTGAAAAACTCACCATGTTCATCCATTTTTCTCCTGTGTTCAGTGAGCTACTTTATTATCATTACCTAGGACTCTTTGTCAGTTTGACTGTTCATCTGCACTTCATTTAGTTATTTTTCTGAGGTTTTGCTTATCCCTTCATTTAGAACATTCTTCTATCTCAATCATTTTGTCTTATTCTCTCTTTTTTAAATTTCTATAGTTAGATCAGTTGTTTCCTGATCTTGGGGAAGTAGTTTTATGTAAGAGACATTGTATGGGGCCTAGCACCACACTCCCTTCTGGTAGGGTTGCCCCCTATGTGGGCTGCATGTGACCTTCTCTTGTGGGGCCAACTACCATGGGAGTGCTGGTAGTTGAGGGTGGCTCCCAGCCAGGCTGGCTGTGAGGCCCTGCCTTGTGTGGTAGTTGTGATCCCACTCAAGACTGCGGTGGGCTTCTCATGCAGTTGGCAGTACAGCCTAGTGATGCTTGGCTGCTGCCAGCCCACTGGTAGGCAGGGCTGTGTTCCAGTGGAGCTGATTACATGACTGGGGGAGGTCATGGGCCTGCTACCTGCCCACCAGTAGGCAGGACTGTGTCCCTGAGTGGCTGGTAGCATGGCCCAGGGAGCATGGGGCTGCTGCAGCCCACTGGAGGGTAGTAAGCCCCTGGGGCTAACAGGCAAGAAGCACAATTCCAAAATGGTGCTTGCCAGTGCTGGTGTCAGTTGCAATAGAACAAGCTCCCCAGAATGGCTGCAGCCAGCAAGTCAGTCCTTAGGGCCTGGCTCCTCCCTCTTCAAGGCTCATCAGGATCAGCAAGTGAGTCTGACCCAGGCTCCTTTCAATCTACTGCCTTTGTACTGGGACTCAGAGTTTGTGAGATTTTGAACATGCCATTTAAGACCAGAGTCTCCATTTTCTACAGTCCTCTGGCTCTCCCATAAGTTAGCCTTGCTGGTTTTCAAAAACCAGAAATTCTGGGGGTTCATCTTCCAGTTGCAGGAGGAACCCCAGGTTGAGGAGCCCCATGTGGGGCTTGGTCCCCTGCTCCTTGGGGAAGACCTGTGTGGTTGTGATGTTCCCCCCATTTGTGGGTCGCCAACCCATGGGTGTGGATCCTGACCATACCGTGTCTCCACCACCCTTACTCTACTTGTCTCGTTGTGGTTTCTTCATTATATCTTTAGTTGTGGAAACTCTTTATTTTGCTACTCTCCAAGTCATTTTCATAGATTGTTGCTCTGTAATTAGTTGTAATTTTGGTGTACCTGTTGGAGGAGGTGAGCTCAGGGTCTTTCTACTCCATCATCTTGGCCACACCCCATTAAATAGCTTTATAAAACTCAGAGCTGTTAGTGGAGAAAGGCTTACATGTTGTAAAAAGTTCTCAAGTGTCAAAAAATGTGCTGGGCTTAGCATGAGACCTGTCAGATTCTAATCTTGATTCTTTCAGGACCTAAGTTCCTCTTCAGGAAATTAAGTCACTGCAGGAAATGGCCTTGCAGGCACTCTCCAAGCCTTACATTCTGTGCAAGAAGGGGGTCTCAATCATAGCTGCTGAGTTTAGTCCTCAGTTGGCATGTCTGGTCCACAAATGACTTGGTCACTTAGGAGCCAATTCACAGAAAGCAGAGGAAACTGTGCCACTGCTGGGGAGAAGATGCATACGTCAAATTGTGAGCTGGGCGCACATGCAAAGGAGTTATAAGGCTTCAGGAAGAATGCAC
Source organism: Orcinus orca (assembly GCF_937001465.1). NCBI lineage: Eukaryota > Metazoa > Chordata > Mammalia > Artiodactyla > Delphinidae > Orcinus > Orcinus orca. The sequence goes on along the minus strand of NC_064565.1, from coordinate 12,495,238 downwards.
AGTAAGTCAAGGAGGATGCCAATATCCCAAGTAGACCTAGTAACAACACCTCCATGATAAAGTGGTTACTCTAATTAAGCTTTGAATTTTGAGATAATTATAGTGCATATGTAGCTGTGGAAAATAATATAGAAAAATTCATTATGCCCATTTTCCTCTATCCCTTAGTGGTAACATCTTGAAAAATTACAATACAAAATCAAGCAAGATATTAACATTGTTATGGTCAAGATATAGAACATTTTCTTCATCCACCTTCATCCACCCACCTTTGATTCTCATTTCCTCCTTTAACTCATGGCAACCACTAATCTAGCCTACATTTCTATAATTTTTTTCATTTCAAGAATGTTGTATAAACAGAATCAGGCAATATGTAGCCTTTTGGGCTTGACATTTTGTGACTCAGTGAAATTCTCTGGGGATTTATCAAGGCTGTTGCATGTGTTAATAGCTTGTTATTTTTATTACTGAGTAGCATTCCACAGTTTAAGCATCCACCCATTAAAGACCTCTGGGTTGTTTTTTAGCTATTATTAATAAGGTCACTCTAAACATTCATTTGTATGAACATGAGTTTTCATTTCTCTGGCATGGATGAACAAATGGATGGGTGAACTCAGTTGCTGCTGAGTCACGTGGTGGTTGCATAGTTAGTATTATAAGAAACTGGCAAACTGTCCTCAGGAGTGGCTGTTCCATTACACATTCTCAATAGGAATTTTTGAATGATCCAGTTTGTCCACATTCTCGCTAGCACTTGGTGTTGTCACTTTTTTTTTTCATTTAAGCCATTCTGACAGGTATTTAATGATAACTCTTTGTGGCTTTAATATGCATTTTTGTTGCTGACAAATGATGTTTAACCTTATATGATATCTATATAACCTTTTTAGTAAAATATCTCTTCATGTCTTTTGTCCAGTTGAAACTTACTGGTTTGCTTTTGCTGTTTGTTTTGTTTTCATGAGTTATTATATATTCAAGATATTACAGGTTTCCCCTACCCTATGAAAGTAGAGTGTTCCTATGAAAACTTCCCTAAGCCAAAATGGCTTAAAGCAAAGAAGCAATTATTTTAGGATACATCTTGTTAAGGGATGCACAGAATATATTAAGAGAAACACAGATGCTCAGAGACACAGCTCAAGGCTGTGGCAGCTGGATACTGAGATGCTGAGTGTAGTTTCCAGAAGGAGCTTGGAGGTGACACTCTTGCTGCTCCTCAGGGTGCAAACTGCCTCTGTAACAGCTCCCTGCAAAACAAATGCTGAACACTGTTCTCATTGTTAGCCTTTTTTGTAAAACCAAAAATTATCTTGGGATTTCTTTCATTTGGCAAAAACAGATGCTAATATATATAGACCTTTCGTAAGAGTACTGTGTAAAGCGAACTTTTGAAAAGTGTGAGAGGGGTTGGGAGGGAGGCTCACGAGGGAGGGGATATATGCATACATATAGCTGATTTACTTTGTTCTACAGCAGAAACTAACACAACATTGTAAAGCAGTTATACTCCAATAAAAAAAAAAAAGCAGGTTTGCTATTTCAAATACTAATTAGGACAAAAATTAAAGTTTTCTTTTTATTGTGTGTATTCACTTTCATAAAATAAAAAAGAAAGAAAGAAAAAGAAGAAAGAAAGAAAGAAAGAAAGAAAGAAAGAAAGAAAGAAAGAAAGAAAGAAAGAGAAAGAAAAGAAAAGTGTGGGATACCTGAAGGCCTTTTTCAGATATATGGTTGCAAATACTTTCTGCCAGTCCATAGCTTCTCTCTTCATCTTCTTCACAAGGTTTTTCTCAGGGCAAATATTTTTATTCTGATGATATCATATTTTTCAAATTTTCCTTGCTTTCCAAGCTTTTGGTGTCATCCTGAGAATTCTTTGCCTAACCCAATCCTGAAGATCCTGCAGATGTCCTTCTATTTGTTTTCAGTAAAATATTTGGAACTTTATGTTTTATATTTAAGTTTTGATCCATTTTGAGTTAACTTTTGTGTAAGGTAAGATTTGCTACTATTTTACCAATGATTTTTGTGTTTAAATTCATGAGAGATATTGGTCTGTAGTTTTCTTTTTAAAAATATCTTTGTCTGGTTTTGCTATCAGGGTAATATTTTATAAAATTAGCTGGAAATTTTTTCTTCTCTTTTTTTCTGGAAGAAATAGTATGAAATTGGTGTTAGTTCTTTAAATATTTGGTATAATTTTAGAGTTCTACATTGTGGAATTCTAGAATTCTATAATAAAACCACCTGGGCCTAGAGATTTCTTTTGGGGGAGACTTTAACAAATTCAATTTCTTTAATTATTAAAATATTACCCAAGTGTTCTATTTCATCTTGTTTGATTTCTGATCAACTTTTTTAAATTGTCACATTTATGAATGTAAAGTTATTCACAGTAATCCCTAATTACCTCCTTCTTATCCCCTACATCCCCTATTTAATTTCTGATATTGGTGAATTGTGTCTTCCATTTTTTTTTTTTTTTACTTTTGCCAGTCTTATCAGAATTTTATCAATTTTACCAATTTGTTTTGAAAAACCAATTTGAAATACTTATAGTGTCTTTAGTGGTTGCTCACTTTGTATATCACTTTGTATAATTTTCTAGTGGTTGCTCGAGGTATGTTACAATATACTCAACTCAGCACAGGTATTAATGTTTCACCACCTTTAGTGAAGTGTAGAAAATTCACTTCCTTTTAAGTATTTTTACCCTCTTTTTCTACTAAAGTAAAATTCTCTTAAGTATTTCCTCTTTATACATTGAGTACCACATCAGATGGTTTTATAATCAACCAACAAATATGATGTAATAAAGTCATGATAAAGATAGTCCAGTATATTTAGCCCTGTATTCAACTGCTTCAAAGTTTTTCTTTTTGAAATTTCAAGCCTTCTTCTGTTAACATTTTCTTTTTGCCTAGAGAACCTCCTTTAGCAATGCTTTGCAGGTAGGTGTGCTAACAACTTATTCTCCTTCATTTGAGATTGTGTTTATTTCCCCTTCATTCCTGCAAGATTTTTTGCTAAACAGAGAATTCATGGTTTGCAATTCTTTTCCTTCAGTACAATTGACCCTTGAACAACATGGGGGTTAGGGCCGCCAACACTTCACACCATCAAAAACACATATAACTTTACCGTTGGCCCTCTGTGTCTGTGATTCTGCAACTGTGAATTAACCATTGATCATGTGTACTGTAGTCCGTATTTAATGAAAAAAAAACTGTGTACAAGTAGACCTATTCAGTTCAGACCTGTGTGGTTCAAGGATCAACTGTACTTGAAAAAACTGTTTTATTTCCTTCTGGCATCCATTGTTACAGGTGAGAAATCCACTATCATTCAAATTGGCATTTTCGTATAAGTAATGTGTCTTTTCACTCTTCGTACTTTCAAGATTTTCTCTTTGGCTTTAGATTGCCCTAGTTTAATTATGGTATGTTTTAGCTTCCCTGAGTTGATCATTTTTTTCAATTTTTTCAGCTTTTTGAATCTGTACGGTTTTGTCTTTTCCCAAATTTGAAGTTTCTGCCATTATTTTTTGAGTACTTTTTCAGCCTCAATTTCTGTCCCCTCTCCTTGAAATTCGATGATACATATGTTGGATCTTTATTCTCCCACAGGTCCCTGAGGCTCTGTTTATTTTTTTATCAGTCTATTTTCTCTGTGTTGCCCAGATTAGGAAAATTATATTAATGTGTCTTCAAGATTGTTGATTTTATCATCTGTCATCTCCATTCTATTGTTGAGCCTATCCAGTAAGGTTATATTTGTTTGTCTGTTTGTTTGTTTTGGAAAGGGTTTTTTTTTTTAATTTCTTGATTGATTTTTATAACTTTTATTTCTTTGCTGAGATTTTTCTAATGTTTTTCTTTCAAAAAATGTATAATTGTATGTTGAAGCAGCTTTACAATGACTGCTTTAAAATCCTTGTCAGATAATTCCAATCTATAATTCATCCTGGTGTTTGTGACTGTGGATGATTTTCTGGTTCTTGGTTTGAGTTATTTACAGTTATATTCTGGGCATTTTAGATATTATGTTATGAAACTCTGGACTCTATTTTATCTTCTTTGTAGACAGTCCTCTTGTTGAGGTGGCATGAGCTCTGGGTGGCTGTGTATTCTTAGCTTACAGGGCCCTCCTGACATGGTAGGGCAAGAGCAGGGGGGATGAAGCCTATTGATAACCAGCCCCACCTTGCTCCATCTCATTAAGACTCTGTTGCTGGGTTACAATCAGAGTGCTGCCTGCTCCAGTTGTGGCAGAGAATGAAGAGTCCCCTACTCAGCTTTACTGAAACTTCACTGCTGGCCCCTTGCTTTTGGTAGAAGAGGGATGGAAGATCAGGTCCCTGCTCAACCTCCCTGACAATATGCAGAGTAGAAACGGGAACTTACTTCCAAGTGTCATGAGATTGTGGCATAGAAGTTTAACATTTTGTTCATCCCTGCTGAGTCCACCAGGGCTGAAGACAATGTTATTTCCATTAGTATTTGACTGAAGTAAGGCTTTTTGTTGCTAGTCCACCCTTGCTTGTTCTTTGCCTTGGGAAACAGACTTCATGCAGCTTCATTTCTTTCTGTGCCTTTTTTTGTGCCTCTTTTGGTGGTCTGGATCTGAGGCTTCCTCAGCGCCTTACCTGGAAGCAAGAAGAAAACCCAGAGGAGTCACCACTGTGTTGTTCTCAAGTCCTAATGGAGGTCCTAAGCAGCCCATCTTCCTTCTACATTTCAGAGACTTTCTAGGCTGGATTGTTGTGTTATGTCTAGGGCTTTTCAGTTACAAGGTAGAGGGCCGTGGAGGAATGAGGTGGCTCCATCTTGGCAGGAGGAGAAGGCTGTGAGAAGGATTTTTTTTTGGCCATGCTGCATGGCATGTGGGGTCTTAGTTCCCTGACCAGGGATGGAACCCGTTCCCCCTGCAGTGGAAGCATGAAGTCTTAACCACTGGATTGCCAGGGAATTCCTGAGAAGGATTCTTAAGTGCAACATTTTTACTCTCAGGTGACTACTTGCCCTACACAGCTCCATAGATGAATGTCTAGGGAGTTGCTGTTTCATAAACAGCCTGTCAAATCTTAGGACCACCCCACTAACAGAGCCCATCAGAAAAGAGAAGAGATGCATTTTCTCCCCAGCTTTGCCAACAAGCTAAATATGCATCTACTCATTGTTGGTGACTCTGGCCAAAAGAGCTCATGCCCAGGGCAGCCCTGATGTCCAATATGGCACTTCTGGCCCCAAAATAGAATCAGTTGGTAGAAAATAAAAGCTCCCACAGGCACTGGATTTTCCCAGTAATATCCGAGGTTTGAGCAGTATCCAATGAAATGTGTTCCTAAGAAAGAAGTTCTTGAAAGCTGGAGGTCCTGTGTTAACCATGCCTATTTATTCCTAAAGTTTGCTGAAAACTGGAGAAGTTTATATTATGTAATATTTCTAAAGTTTTTGTATGTAAATATTCAATAGACTCTATTAAATATAGTACATATGTTATCAATCTCTTCATAACTCAGCAGAAGTGCCACAGACCCTCTTTCCCAGCTATACCACAGTTATCAGATGAAATTAAGTTTCTGACTAATGTCTCCAAGTACCATTTATTTTAATTTCTAGTGAAATATAATACAATAAAACATCTAAGAGTAAGCATGAAAGGACCCTTATGTGGAGATCATGAAAGATATTTTCACTTTTCTGATTTTATAACTTCCAAAGGCTGGGCTGTTTCATTGCAGCATATAGTCTGAGGGTGTAATGTAGTCCATGATGACTTATATGAACCAATGAGATCTTGTGTTTTCCAATTTCTTTTCTGAACATTTTCCCCTACTTCTTTCCTGCCCAAATTCTGGCACTTATTAGGCTCATATCCTTATAGTCCTCTACACACAATTAGTATAGCAGACAGTATTTCTCAAAAAAAGATTACAACAATATTTCTAGTCCCACATGCTCTTCTAGAACATTGTCATTCTCCATTAATTTCCTTCTCCCTTGAAATACAGCAGATTTTGTGACCACTTTGATGAGTAGAATGTGACAGAAGTGGTACCACATGACTTCCAAGACTAGATCATAAAATTGATATGACTTACATTTGGCTCTCTCAGGATGCCCTTGTTACTGAACCAAACTTGAGTCTGCTTCCCCACTCACAGTAAAGCCAATCTTCTGATACCAGGTTGTGGTGAAGGAAAGTGCAACATTTATTGCAGGGCACCAAGGAAAGAATCCAGGCAGCTAGCTTTCAAAAGACCTAAACTCCCCGAAGGCTTTCATGAAAAGGTTTTTAAAGACAGTGTGAGGGAGGCAGGTTGTGAGTATGTGATCAGCTCGTGGACATTATTCTGATTGGTTGGTAATGATGTAATCAGGAGTCAACACCTTCTGGTTCAGACTGGTCTGGGGTCTGTGTGCTTTTGGGCATCATTCAGTTACTTCTTCCAACAGTGGGGGTTTCAGTATCTGCAAAACAGCTCAAAGGACATGGCTCAGAATATTATCTATAGCCCTTGAGGAGGAATTAAAGGTCCTTAACTTTGTTTAATGGCTAAAGTATTATTCTTTGGTCTTGCTTGACTGTTCTTTTTTCTGCATTTTCTCACTCCTCTGATTAAATTTATTCTTTGGAACTTGGAGAAGGCCTAGGAAGCTAAAATTTCCTACACACCAGAGGCAAGTGGAGGATATGGGGGAGATCTGTCCTGGGAAGACCCCTAAGGTCCTGCTCAATTACTGAGTTCCTCTTGGAAGTCAGTCATCACTTGGTGAGAAGGCACAGTCTACATGGAGTGACTACATGGAAGTATCCTAGTTAACAGCCCCAACTGAAGTCTTAGTTTACAGCCAGTATTAATGATCAGACATGTGAGTGAGTTTTAAGATGATTCCAGGCCCCAAGCTTGACGTCTTTCAGCCTGAGACCCCAGATATCATGAAGCAGAAGCAAGCCATTGTTGATATGCTCTGCCTGAAATCCTGATCTAGAAAATCTGTGAGTGTAACACACAGTCATTAAATCACTAAATTTTAGGGTAATTTTATTTAGGTATCTGTGGTAATTCTATCATTTCTTCACATGCTCTGAAAACTGGAGCACCATTTTCTAAAGTATGTTTCATAGATTTTACATTTGTTTTCAAAACACTGGGAATATTGATTCATACAACATGAATCTCCATTAAGAAGATGTAATTTGAAGCATGTCTCAGCTTCCCCAAAATTTTAGACCATGGAAACTTTCCCCCTACATTCTGTCTTAATACTTCCATAAAATATCATTTGGGAAATTCTTTAATGTAACCTCTCTCTCTCCCTCCCCAAGGTGAGTAAACTCTGTGCAAGAATAAAATAGAGTTCACCTCAGAGACAACTAGAGGTGAGCCTTGTGTGTGAGGGAATTTAACAGATTATAAATTGAACTTGACAGAGGCATACTAGCCTTTCACCCTATTTTTCACTCCAGTCTCTTACCTGTTTCCGTTTCCATGTTTCCATCATCCTACTTCCTGAAATGTGTCCCAAAACTCTAACCTCGGGTGAGAGCTGCAGAGAGAAGGGTGGAGAAGAAAGTGGCTTAGAGGAAATATGAAAAGAAGAAGTTTGCATGAGGGGACATGACCTTCAAATTTCACACCTATTCAGCCCAGGTAACATTTAGAGAGAACAGACAAGAAATTACTAGTAAAGATCTATGTAGTAAGGAAGAGAGTGCACTTACCAGGAGTATTCTTTGAGCCATATATTCCTCCTCAGAAATATCTTTATATGTGTGTCAGGGAAGGGGCTAAGGAAGAGTTGAGGTCAGTGAGGGGAAGATGGAATACATGGGAAAAACAGCAAGTTTGGCCCACCTGGCAGTGGTAGAATCAGAGGTCCTCACCTAGCGTACCTGTTTTCCATAGTGACAACCAACATATGTGGCTTGTCCGACTTCCCTATTTCTCTTTGCCTAGAGTGTTTTTTCTAATATTTTCCACTCATCAGCCTCCATCATAAAATATTCACAAATCCCTAACTCCTGATAGGTTCTGTGGATGAGTAAAACTTAGTTTCTATCCTTAGAAAGATACCAAGGAAGTGTGGTAGATCTTTTACAAAAATGGCCTCAATTATCACCCCTTTGCATGATGATGTGTAGCAACTCCCACCCTTTGTGTCTGGTGCGTCTTGGGTCTTTCTTGACCAATGTAATATGGCAGAAGTGGCACTGTGGCATTTCCAAACCCAGGTCTCAACAGGCCTTGGGAGCTTCTGTTCTTGCTTTTAAAACTTCCATGTAAATAAGCCCAGGCTAGCAGGTTGAATTTTGCAGGACTTGTGGCCCAGTTCTTTCCTCCCACAACAAATAGCCCCATAAGGAAGACCATCCTTAAAGCAGTTAGACCCTGGGTTGCACACAAACTGACTACAGACACTGGGATGTGCCCAGCTGAGGTCAACCAAACCTAGATCAGGTGAGCAGAACTACTCTGCTGAATCTTAGAATCACAATCAATAATAAATGATTGTGGTTTTAAGCCACTAAGTTTTGAGATGGTTCCTTAAGCAGTGAAAGTTAATTGATCCAGGGAGAAAGAAGCATAAACAAATCAGATAAGAGCAGTTTTAGAAGTGAGCCCAGGATTCTTGTGTAGCGCAAAAGAGAGTGACTAATCAGCCTTATGGAGATTACTCATGGCTTAAGAGATAACTGTCAAGGAAGAATTAGGCATTAACCAGGTGGTAAGTGTATTATTAGCAGGGTAAACATAGGGGCAAAAACACACAGGTAAGCAAGAAGTGCCAAATGTGTGTAAGGAAATTAAAGCACTGTGGGGCTTTCAAAATGCTGAGTTTTCAGGAAATCAAGCTAGAAAGGGGAGCAGAGTGTTGCCTTTAAGAAGCCTACATGCCTAGTTCCGTGAACTTCAAGGCTCAAGTCAGTCCCCTCTTCCTGAGGTTCACCTGTCTGCTCCCTATTCATAACGAGTTCTGGCTTTTCTGATTTTCTGTAATATTCCTTATCTCTGCCTTTCACTGGGCATTGACCCAGCCTATGGGAAATATTTAGGTCCCATACTTGTAAATGTATCAGCTGTAAGAGCGCTTTCTCATCCAAAGATTCCAGATTTGTTTTCGTCTCTGGAACATCTCTATTTCAGAACTGTAACAACAGAAGTTAATGAAAAAGATGATAATTCACCTCAAGCAACATTTGTTGGCCATCAATTATTTTCAAGACAGTGTGTTCTCGCTTTCCATTCACATAGAGTGGGACTCCCTGGGGCTCCCTTGGATCTAGAGCTTCAGCTGTTCGTCTGAATATGGCTGAGTGTCAAAAACAAACTGAAGCAGCCAAACATCCCAGGGATAGGAAAACCCTGTACCTACAAAGAGATCCATAATGCCAGCTTGGCGTCAGCAGCCCTACATCATTTGAATCCTGGTCCTGTCACTGCTAACACTCTAAATTGGGAGAAATTTCTTGTTTCTCATAGCTTTGGTTTCTATGTTTATAAAAAAAAGGAATAATATTATTTTTATTTCATTTTAATGAATTTTAATTGAAGTAGCCACCTATGACTAGCAGCTACCTTATTGGACAACACAACTGTAGAGTCTGAGTGCCCTGGATTCAAATCCTGTCTGTCTCACTTGGTAGCTGTGTAACTTTGGGAAACATACTCAACCTTGCTGAGCCTTGGTTTCCTAATGTGTAAAATAATTAGAAAAATATTTTAAAAGTTATTGGGAGGCTAAAATGAGATATGTGGACTTAGTAGCTTATACACAAAGAGCATTCAATAAATATGAGTTATTATCTTATTACTTTATGATTTCAAAGATTCATAATTTTACAAATATATCGATTATATCCTTGTCTCCCTCCAAAAGCTAATGAGACAGGTGACACAGGTTTTATCTATCAATTCTGTGTTATGGATAAAGTGTAGGAAGCTTAGGACCTTAATGAAGGGCAGAGGTATATGCCCATTGTATGCCTGAATACTTGTTTTGCGGGTGTTGAGGATCTTTGTGGCACTGTGCTGAGCACAATCAGGGTTACAGAAGACACGAGCAATAGAGAACCTGTTCTCAAGCTGCATAGTGTCCAATGCAAGGTGAAACTGACATGTGGGAAAAAAGAAGAAATCAATGCTCTGACAGGTGGTATGGTTCTGACCATGCATAGCAATGGTCCAGAAACATCCTTGGAGTGGGTCCAATCATTTAATGGTGGCTCAGGACCCGGGCCAGCCTGTAAAATTTAATAACTTATTAAATGCTCACATCTATCTTTCAATAGTATTGCAATTATCTATAGTCTACAGATGGGCAAACTAAGAATTTGAGAAATAAAAGAATTTGACCTAGAACACTGTCAGGCCTGTGATTTGATTTTGTCCAACTTACGAGCTAGTAAGTTAGCTTATTACTTTGTTGTGGTTGCTGGTAGATGCCACAAGAATCTTGGATCAGAGACAAAGAACTTTATGACTCACAGCACAGCAAGCAGTACAATTTAAATGATTTCTCCTTCACCCCAAGTCCCATCATGGGCTCATATGAGTGCTGTGCATGTGGTAAGTGTGTATCACAGCTGAAAAATACTGGGCTTGGGAAATCCATCATCTTATAACAAGCAGCAAGCAAATCTGCTTTGTCTCCAACAGAGACTTGGCTTCATCCCTCAAAGTTGCTGGCTGAAAATATTACCCAGGGAAAGGGCTCAGTAGAGGGTAGTCAGTGCTTTGCATTTGGGGCCTACTCAGCTAGCAGTGTTCAGGAAGACTTAGGGCCTGTGGTTGATTGCCTCTCCCAAAGATCCCCAGCTAAGAAGTGATTAATGTTCTTTGGCTTTAAATTCAATTTGTTCCAATATAATATGGGGCCTACTAGCCATACAGACAAGTTCAACAACCCTGCCCTCTGTTCACCATTGGAGTACTTTTGACATCACCGTGTGCCAGTGAAACTTACATCGTCATGATTAGTTTAAGGGTCCTAAATTTTTTAACTGGTATTTAAACAACCTACATATAGTATTTCTAATACTCATAAAATATTTCTAATAGAATATTATCCTTATTTTGTATGAGATTCAGAGAAAATTTACGTGACTTGCTCAAGACAAACCAGAAACTTGACCTTCAGGAAAACATATTATAAGGAGAGTTTATTTTTCTCTCCTTACCCTCTGTCTTTCTCCCTTCCTTATTATACTCACTCCCAGCATTCTCTCACAGAAGCTTGTCCTTCACTGCTGTCAGTGATCACACTGCAACCTTCCTGACATGGATCCTTTTCCCTACAGTGTCCAGTGTTAAGCCTAGTGACAGCCAGAAACAATCGATACCTCTCAGCTTCCTTATTTTATGTTTCATGGATACTCAAGGAGGTGCATGGGAGACTGACAGTTTAAAACAAAAATGCCTGCTAAAAGAACAAGGGAAATAAATCAGTCTAGGGGAAATTTAGCAAAATTGAGCAATTTTTATGGCATTTAGAGGATTCTTCTCTCCTGTTAAGCAGAATGCAAGTGATCAAACAAGTGATGGATTTCATTAAGGGAAAAGTCATTGTATGGTTCTCAAAAAAATAAAAAATAGTATGATGTACCACAAAGTATAAAAGGACCTCTTTCTCAGTCCTTATTCCCTGCAAATAGCACCTTCTGATGCCTCCTCTTGGGGCTTCCCAAGGTATTTTACCACATCTGTGAAAAACTCCTCTTTTCCTACTTTCCACGTGAGTCATAAATGAGCACCCAGGTAGTCATGATAGCATGTAGGGGCTCAGTGGATCCTTATCAGGACTGGGATATAAGGAATAGAACGATAGCTCATGGCACTGTTTGCTTTTGAATATTTTGCAACAAATGTCTAAAACAGCTTCTTGCTGCGATAGGAGGCCTGAACATCAATTAGAACACTTTTTTTTTCATGTTAGTACAATTGGATATAGTTTTTTTTTAACTTTTTATTTTGAAATAATTATTGAATTACAAAAAGTTTCAAAGATAGTATAGAAGGGTTCCATAAACTCTTCACCCATTTTCCCCCAACACTTACATTTAAGATAGCTATAACACAATATCAAACCCAGGAAATTGACATTAATACACTGTATATATTTCTGTCATTTGATCATGGGTGTAGATTTGTGTAACCACAACCTCAATGACAATACAGAGCCATTCTATCACCACAAAAATCTTCCTTCCTTTATGGTCACACCAAACACCCTCCTCCACCAGCCTGGCACCCACTAATTTGTTCTCCATCACTATAATTTTGCTATTTCAAGAATGTTAGATAAAGGCAGTCATTCAGTATGTGGCCTTCTGAGATTAGCTTTTTTCTTTTTTTTTAACTTTTTATTTTATATTGGAGTACAGTTGATTAACAGTGTTGTGTTAGTTTCAGGTGTACAACAAAATTATTCAGTTATACGTGTACATATATCTATTCTTTTTCAAATTCTTTTCCCAATTAGGTTGTTACAGAATATTGAGCAGAGTTCCCTGTGCTATACAGTAGGTCCTTGTTGGTTATGCATTTTAAATATAGCAGTGTGTACATGTCAATCCTAAACTCCCTAACGATCCCCCCCCACTTCCCCCTGGTAACCATAAGTTAGTTCTCTATAGAATAATTTTCTAATTGCTTTTTGGATGAAGAGTGATGTCAGGAACTCTCTAAAATCTCTCCTGACTCAAATTTTACTAATAAACGTATTAGATATTTGGGATATTTGGGATATTAGAGCTCTCTCTCCCTAAATGAGGGATAACTTTCTCCTGCCTTCCACTTGAGTCTTTAAAGCAGAGAGATTGTTTACTCTTTTTTAATACTTTATTGAATCTTAATTGGTAAAATTTAGGTATTGCATTGTTTTGGTCTCATTTATTGGATTATAAATTCCTTCAAAATGAATGAAAAAGGAGTCATGACATTAGTTGAATATCTGTTATGTGCTAGACGTTGTATATTCATATTTCTAATCATCACAATGCAAGAAGCTGAGTATTATCATTTTTATTTTATTGTTTCCAATTTATTTAGTTATTTTTATTGAAGAATAGTTAAGTTACAATATTACAATGGTTTCAGGTATACAGCATAGTGATTCATTATCTTTACAGATTATACTTCATTAAAAGTTGTTCCAACATAATAGATATAATTCCTTGTGCTATAAAATATATCATTGTTGTTTATCTATTTTATATATAGCAGTTTGTATCTCTTTCCCTTACCTCTGTTTGCCCCCCCAGCTGGTAACCACTAGTTGGTTTTCTATATCTGTGAGTCTGTTTTTGTTTTGCTATATACATCCATTTCTTTTATATTTTAGATTCCACAAATAGGTGATATCATTTAGTATTTGTCTTTCTCTGTCATTTCACTAAGCATAATATTCTGTAGATCCATTCAAGTTGCTGCAAATGGCAGAATTTCACTCTTTTTTATGGCTGAGTAATATTGTGTTGTAAATATACCACAACTTCTTTATCCCTTCATCTGTTGATGGGCACTTGGGTTGCTTCCACATCTGGCTATGGAAATAATGTTGCTATGAACATTGAGGTTAATGTATCTTTTCAAATTAGTTTTTTCATTTTTTCCAGATATAGACACAAGAGTGAGATTTCTGGATCATATGGTAGTTCTATTTTTAGTTTTTTAAAGAACCTCCATTCTATTTTCCATAGTGGCTGCACCAATTTACATTTTCACCAACAGTGTATGAGGGTTCCCTTTTCTCCACGTCCTTGCCAACATTTGCTATTTGTAGACTTTTTGATGATAGCCATTCTGACTGGTGTGAGGTGATACCTCATTTCTCTTTTGATATACATTTATCTAATTAGAGATGTTGTGCCTCTTCTCATGTGCCTGTTGGCCATCTGTATGCCTTTTTTGGAAAAAATGTCTATTTAGGTCTTCTGCCCATTTTTTGATTGAGTTGCTTATTTTTTTGATATTGAGTTGTATGAGCTGTTTATATATGTTGGATATTAACCCCTTATCAGTCATATCATTTGCAAATATTTTCTCCCAGTCCATCAGTTGGATTTTCATTTTGTTGATGGTTTGCTTTGCTGTGCAAAAGCATTTAAGTTTAATTACATCCTATTTGTTTATTTTTGCTTTTATTTCCTTTGTTTTGGGAGATGGATCCAAAACAATATTGCTACGATTTATGTCAAAGAGTGTTCTGCCTATGATTTCCTCTACAAGTTTTATGGCTTTAGGTCTTACATTTGGGTTTTAATCCATTTTGAGGTTGTTTGTTTGTTTGAGATTTTTTTGTATATGGTGTGAGGAAATGTTCTAATCTCATTCTTTTACATGTAGCTGTCCAGTTTTCCCAGCACCACTTATTGAAGAGACTGTCTTTTCTCCATTACATGTTCTTACTTTCTTTATTGCAGATTAATTGACCATAAGTGTGTGGGTTTATTTCTTCGTTCTCTATTCTTTTCCACTGATCTATGTGTCTTTTTTCTGTCAGTACCATGTTGTTTTATAGCATAGTCTAAATTCTGGGATGGTGATACCTCCAGCTTTGTTCTTTTCTCTCAAGATTGCTTTGGCAATTCAGTCTTTTGTGATTCCATATGAATTTTAAGATTGTTTTAGTTCTTTGAAAAATGTCATTTTTAGATAGGAGATAAGAAGCTGAAAGTGTTACAATGCTTGCCCAAGTTCACAGAGCTGGAAAGAAGAGAGGCTGGGACCTGGCCCCAGGGTTGTCTCCAGCCCCATGTCCTTCTGTTTGGACACTGTAGTCTCACTCTCTCTGCAGATAATGTTGACTCACCTGCCACAATGTCATACAATAGAACATTAACCTGAAGTCTAATGCTCACTCCATAAGTGGACCATGTTGTATTTTAATCTTTTTACTTCATTCCTGATGGATTACCACTGCAGAAATGTAAAAATTTTGTCCCAGATTCAGAGACTCTGAGATTCAGGGTCTGGCCCTGTCAGAAAATTGGCCACCTCTGGCCTTCAGACATCATTTTGCATGACAGAAAAAGGCCTCAAGGCAGAAATGACTTGAGTGAATGAGCATCTGAGAGACAGATGGGGCCATGAAGGGGATCCCAAAGCTCCCGTCCCACCAGCTCAGCCCCATTCACAAGGTCTGAGTTCTGAGATAGAGGGCTTTCAGTGAAAACTCAAGAAGTCTTTATCATGAGGAAATCTGTGGGACACAAAACACACACAGTGTTGTTTCAGGGCCCAGGGGACCAAATGTGACACAAAAAGACAGAAACAAGCAACTTTCCAATTCTGTGAGGAGACAGCAGGGGCTGGGTGTGAGGAAGTCTGCAGGGACCATAGAGCCACGTGACACCTGGAGCAGGAAAATGTCTCTGGATGAGGAAGCATCTCTCCATGCCAGGATCCTGGCAGCCAAACTCAGGAAGGGTGGACACACAGGCCCCCTCTGAGCCATGACCCAGGCCTCTTACGACAAACCAAAGGGTCAAAGATGGAATGGGGATCTTTATTATGCAGCTAGAGAATACAGGCCAGAGATTTCCAAAAATCAATGTTATTTTAGAAACATTTGCTTCCTTAAAAAAGAGGAGTTCAGTTTATGCAAGTGATGATGTTACATGGAAGCATAATTCAATTTTTTTTTAGCTTAGGAAAGGGCTAAATTAAGTCACATGATAGTAAGTCCGCTTCCAGGAGCCACACATATTATAGGCTCAGGGGGAATGCTTTGGAAACTGGAATGGGGGGAACAATGTTCCAACAGGGTCCCCTGAATCCATGCTTGGTCCTCTCCACAGATCCAGTGGGGGATGAGGGACTGTGAGCTGATAAACAGCAAACAATTCCCTAAGTGCAAAGATGTTCACCCAGCACAGCGCCAAGAACACCCATGTGTGTGCAGGAAGGGAATGAACGTAGTAAACTGGACCAGCGTTTGTGTAAAAGGCAAGGACTACCATTTATTCGAGAGTCAGGAAACCTTTCAGGAAAAAGTGACTTCTGAGATTTTTCTTCAGGACAAGTCAGAGCTAGTCGTACAGAACAGAGGAGAAGTTTAGATTCCATACATCTTACCTGCTCCTTGAGAACAAAGCTAGTGTATGTTGATACTAGTTTCAGTAGAACCGTCAATATCTAGTCATTATGAAAATCAAGGTAAATGGTAATTCATGCATTCGTTCCTCTGACATTCACTGGCCATCCACAAACCCCTGGCACGGTGTGGAGTGTGGGAGGGGTAGGGATGTGGTAGAATAGCCTCCATCTTCAATGTGCTCACTCTGAGTTGTGGGAGCCACCCACAACATCAGTAAATGTGAAAGGTAACTCATGCCAGGTGTGGTGAGCACTGACAAGGAAGCAATAAAAACCACTTACTCTGTGCCTAGTGTAGACCACGTTTTAGGAGAAACACTAAAGAAATGTAAGACATGGAGCCTCTGTTAGTCCCTTCCTTCTCCACAAAAAAGTTATCATTGAGGGTTGTTCCAGCAATTATTTTAAATGTATTTAATGTTCCAAGTTTCAAAAAATTTCTTATGTAAAAGGATGAAAAATGTTCAATTTATAAAATGTTATACTAGACCTACTTCAGGACACCTGTCAACTGCCAGTATGATTTTGTAGTCCTTGTGCTATATCTCACAGATAATCAGGGAAAGAGCAAGTCAGAAGGGTTAGAAATTCCTGATCAGAGGCAGAAAACTGGGTGTGGAGGAGAGTAGAAAAGTGTTCTCATGAAGAAGTACATTCTTAACTGAGAAAGTAAGTAATCAACCTATCATTTTCACCACACAAACCACGTAAACACAACTCACCACGTTCCTTTGCTGTTCACGCTGCACACCCATAAAAGTTTCAACTGAAAGGACTTTTTCCATAAGAAAAAGTGTCATATTTTATATGGAAACTTACTAGAAAAAGAAGGCAAGATTTAGTCTACAGACAAATTTTCTGGATAAATTTATTCCTTAAAACACGTATACATTGCCAAGTAAAAATAATTGGCTCATTTACCTGGCATAAGCCTCATTTCATGGACCAGCATAAAATAATCCAGACTACTTACATTTTTTATAGAAATCATATCATCCTTGATAATGAATTCATAAATTCTGGCTTGGCTTGGCTTTGCTCCTCAAAGGAAGAGAGAGAATCTTTTTCAGTTTTGTCCCTAAAATCTAGGACAATGCCTGAGACATATTTGCTGAATGAATGAATGAGGGACTGGTAGGAGTTAGAAGCAGCTTCTGATTAGAGGTCAACATTGAAAGCAAGGACACAGCCACATGAGTCTGTCTTCTACCATCTTGCAGGGTCCTTAGGTTCTCCCATCATCTTAGATCATAAACTTTCCACACAAGTCTAAAACTAGAAGCCTAGGAAGATCCCCAACAGGATACCTGGTGTATAAGAAAGACTTTCTATGATCTGAGAAGTTTAGTTGCTATTCACTAAGTTCATGCCATGACAACTGCTTTCAGCAAGGTGAAGAGAGACAGGGCATGTTCCTTGACCCAGGATCTCTTCCAGTTTAACTAGAGAAATGAGACAACAAATGCATAACAAATTACTGAACAAGTTTGCTATAAAAAAAAATCAAGGGCCTTAAAAAGTACTGTGTAAGATCCAAAGAAACACGCTGATATTGTTTTGGCCTTGAGAAGACTTCAGGGAGGAAGTCCCTACTCACCTGGGCCTCCACAGGTAACTGCAACGCCAGTATCTGGTGCACAGAAAGGACACTAGGACCTGGAATTGGAGGAACTGAGCTCAAGTCCCCCCCCCCACCCTCAATTCATTGTTTTGGGCAAGTTCAATAACTCAGGGTTGGATCCACATTTTGTGGGCTTAAGGTATATACAATTTTGGTGTGTCATCTTTAAGTAAAAAGAATGCAAAAGAAGATGTGGCACATATATACAATGGAATACTACTCAGCCATAAAAAGAAACAAAATTGAGCTATTTGTAATGAAGTGGATAGACCTAGAGTCTGTAATAGAGAGTGAAGTAAGTCAGAAAGAGAAAGACAAATACCGTATGCTAACACATATATATGGAATTTAAGGAAAAAAATGTGATGAAAAACCTAGGGGTAAGACAGGAATAAAGACACAGACTTACTAGAGAACGGACTTGAGGATATGGGGAGGGGGAAGGGTAAGCTGTGACAAAGTGGGAGAGAGGCATGGACACATATACACTACCAAACGTAAGGTAGATAGCTAGTGGGAAGCAACTGTATAGCACAGGGAGATCAGCTCGGTGCTTTGTGACCTCCTGAAGGGGTGAGATAGGGAGGGTGGGAGGGAGGGAGATGTAAGAGGGAAGAGATATGGGAACATATGTATATGTATAACTGATTCACTTTGTTATAAAGCAGAAACTAACACACCATTGTAAAGCAATTATACTTCAATAAAGATAAAAAAAAAGATGTGGCACAAAAAAAAAGAATGCAAATACAAAATGAAGTGTAAGTATGATTATTTACTAAGAATGAAAAAAGAAATCATAACATACTACTGGAGACTTGCATAGTCTGATCCCTTTTTTCTCTTGAGATACTACAAATGTTTATAGAGATGCTTCCTGACTTTGTTTCCATATCTGGAACAACTCCCAGAAGCATTCGCAGGACCCTGCACAAGTGAAGACCTAGAAAACTTAAACTGCCTGGGGGATTTGCCTTTTTAAACCTCCTGAATTCTTGATATTCTTTTTCTTTTTGGCCACACCGCGGAGCTTGCGGGATTTTAGTTCCCTGACAAGAGACTGAAAACGGAGTCAAGCAGTGAAAGCTCCAAGTCCTAACTACTGGACCGCCAGGGAACTCCAAATTCTTGATATTCTTACATGTAAAATACATAATAGTAAATCTCACAGCACTGGGTTCTATAACAACTAAATGAAAGAATATATATGAAACTAATTTGGATAGCTAAGCTTTTGAAAAGAGTGAGTGCTTGTGTGCAGTGTTCCATGTAGGGTACGGCTCACATGCAAGGCATGGAAACTAGGAGTGACATGGAAAAAAGAGTTGGGTGAAGAAGGCTAAGGGCTATGTGTTGGCTGGAAAACAATGGTGTGAGGAGAAGTCAGAAATATGAATTGTATCCTAAGGACAAATGAAGTAGGGGAAAGTGGAGAGATCTATGGCTAAAGCATTCTGGTGTAATTAAAGGGGTATTTTGAATAGTCAATTTAGGATATAATTGTGATACATTGTTATCAAGCATTGGTACTTTAGCTCAAATATGCGAATATAAAAATTATGTCTGACATTAGAAAGCATGGCCTTGTATGATGGGGTAATGGACATACAGGTGAAAAGTGATCAGAGAATGTCCTGAAAATGGAAAGGATAGGCTTGTTATAATTCTATGCAGAGCCCTTTGAGACAGGCTGGGACCTGGGACCCTTTGCTGCAGTGCTTGCACCTGGACAAACGTCTCCTCAAGCAACAAAATACAAAGAAACTATAAGGAACTAAAAATAATTGTGCGCATGTGCAGTTGGGGCAAATTCTGGACAACAAGATCGAAAGTGACCAAAAACCCAGCTGCCACTTCTGAAGAGCTGGGAGCAAAAACAGGGTGTCTGGAGCAAAAGCAGGATACCCCGCATGCTCCCCGCACACAGCACCACCAAGGGAGTGGGCAGAGCACCTCAGCCACCCCTCTCGCCTGACCTGTGGGCCAACCCCTACCCTCACCCCATATAAGGAACCAGCTCGTGCGACCCCCCACCCATAGAGAGTGAGCAAGGGAACCTGTCGCTTGTTCTTGCTCCCCCCAGCTGCAGAGGGTGCCCCAATAAAGCCTTGCCTAAATTTCTTGTCTGGATTCTGATCAATTTCTATTGATTAAGGAAGGTCAAGAACCCTGATGGGTAACATCTCGACTCCTGGAGGACACTCGATGAGAAAATAGCAGGATGCTTACTGGAAGGAGAAACCAAGGGAAGGAGGGCTAGATGGCTATAGACCAACAGAATGGACCACAGAATAAAAGAATCAAGGATTGTATTTCAGCATCATCGCTTATCAGCTGGTTGATCTTAGGCAAGTTGTTTACCTTCCTAAGCATCAAAACATCAGTTTTCAAATCTATAAAATGGATATATAATAATAACTGCTTTCAAGTCTTTCTTTTATTTATTGATGTATTTTTGATAGGGTTACAGTGAGAAAAGACTTGAGAGAGAAATCCTCCAATGATTATTTTGTTCCTCAGGGTCTATATTTTGTTCTGGAGAGTAAGAAGAGACAAGGATGCCCAAGGTTGTTTTTGTTTTTTGTTTATGTGTGTGTGTCTGTTCACCCAAATGTGACTAAATATAGATACATACTCTGCTCTCTTTCACTGACCAAAGAGAACTCCTTCCAAGAAGCTGTCCAAATAGAATTCATGAACTTGCTCTTCCCCTCCCAAATAAGATTCATTTTCTCTGATTCTTTGGTTAGTCTGGGTAAACACTTTATATTTAATAGGCAAACAGAGCCTGTTTCTGAAGGGTGTCTCTAAGATCACATCTACATTTTTCATCATATTTCTGCAAAGATTTTTAACAGACATTGAGATAGAACATCAAAGAGTGTTCAGTGAGACAGTAAAGCAAATGTCTTTTTAAAAAATGCTTCTGAATGTCCCCATCCCTCCCCTTCATGTCCCACTGCATGTATATCAGAGTTCTCAACATTCACCTATTCATATGTGACTGTCACCAAAAATTCATTTTCCTTTAGCAAATCAATTTTAGCCAATTTTTCCCAAAGAAGCAAGATCACTAACCCTGGATGTAAAATGCTCTTTGGGGACCAGCATCAGATCTGGGATATGGCCTACAAGTTTTCAAAGGATCCATGTCCTCTACTAAATCTGCTGCATGTGTCCATAGCAAACACTGCCTTGCCTTCTCTCATAATCTTGAAGTAAGAGTGGAATGCATTTTCATTCAAGTATTTGACAGATTATTTAGGAGTTTCTATTTGAGGATGATTTTTCTTCTTTTCAAAGACTTAAAATCTGAGAAAATTGCATGTGCTTAATGACAAAGGAGTACTGAGCCTACTAGGAAAGTTTAGTGAACTGTGCTCATTCACAGCCCCTAGAGAGACAATGCAGAACAAGCCTTCAAACTTTGAAAAGGAGAGAGAGGGTTTTGGGGTCTTTATTTTGTTTTGTTTGTCTGTTTTTTTTTGTTTGTTTCTTGGTTTAGCTTGGTTCTTTTGCATTTTCAGTTTCTATTTTTTATTTTTTGCTGTGAAGGTAAATTGCTCTGTGAAGGTATTAGAAGTGGCCTTTTGACAGCCAGATGGGACTGAAGTAAAATTTCCATTTTAGTCAAACTGGCTTCACACACTGTGCAATTTTCTTTATCCCCCAGTTTCAATTCAAGGCTCCTTTAGTGATATCACACTCAATCAAAGCCGACAGGTTATTTCTATTAAAGTTTGGGGTTGAATGGAGACTAACTGGAAGTGTGCTTCTATTGCTAATATTTCATTCCAGGGGCAAAAGACAATACCTTGGGTAGAGTTAAGAAGATAAAATTTCAAGTGCTGCTGAAATTGAAAAACAGCTGGTTAGGGTAATTCAGCTTATTTAAATAAAATCATTGTTTATTTTGATGTCTCCCTCCCTCCCCAGATTATACGGCTCCTAACTCCCTTGTTGCTCCTGCCCCCCTGCGCCTTCCTGAGGATCTTAATTATTACTCTTTCAGGAGACCTGGCTCTTTACACCAGGAGGAGAGAACAGCAGTGACAGGGTCTGCTTACCCGCCAATTCCTGGCTTTTGTGCAGAAGAAGAAGCCATTTTATTGGATCATCTCTGGAGGAGAGGGGAAAAAATACGCAGTTCTGCTTTCCACAGACTTTACCCTTTCAAACATGTTCTGTTTGGTCCAAGTGTAACAAAAGCTAATTCCCTACAATCACATTGGCTTCTGTGGAAGCCAAGACTGCTGCTAGGTGCATGTGATGAATTTGGAGGAAGATAAAGTAACAGTTAATTAGTCACACATATATGTGTGCAACCACCACTAATCTTTTTGGAAGAGAGATTAATGAAACACAACCAAAATTTAAATCCTTTTAAAACAAGTCTTTGTTTGTCAGAGGTACAAAAGATGATTTTGTAGAGGCCTAAACTTTAAAAGCAAATCAAAAAGCTCCCCAAAGTGCATTTGCCAATATAAGCAAAATAAGGCCATTGTTCTTTTATATGTTCATCAATATTGAAGAGCATCTTTAGACACATAACATCTGGATAAATGGCACTTTACTCAGCATTGTGGCCAACATAAATGTTGGGAGATAAAAATATTGAATTTGGACTTATCCCAGCACATACAGCCTCCACAGTTCAGATATTAAAATGGGAGGAGGTGAAGTGTCAGAGCCAAAAAGAATACTTCCTGGGTCAGTTGAAAGTTCACTCTATATCATAAGTTCTTTATATCATAAGTTCAACAATTTGCCTTCTTGCTGTGGCTCTGTTCCCATTTAGCTGTATGATGTGAGGCAACAGTATAATCTTTCCAAGACAGTTTCTCTACCCATAAAAGTGAGGGTTATATAGAGTGATTCAATTCTATAAGAACTTCTGTTTGTAACATTTTTAAGTTTTTAGCAGAGATAAACACTGTGAGTAGTTCAAAGAAAGGCTTAATCATTCACAAAGGGACAATGAGTATCTACCATGGGCCAGGGCAGTGCTAGTGCTGGGGTGCAAAAGTGCATAAAACAGGCATGGTTTCTACCTGGCAACTCACATCCCAATGAGGGACTGAGACATTAAGCAAACTAGCATGCAAATAAATGCAGAGTAGCAACCTGAGTTAAATACAGAAAAGGATATTAATATGGTACTAGGAGAGAATCAGAAGATTGACTTACAAAATATCACTCTCAATATTATAATACTGATAAAAAATGTTTAAGATTGATTGAATACTTTATATCTCATCCATTGTTAAGCATTTTGTGTTCCTAATTTCATTTAATCTTTAAATCAATCTTAAGATAGGCATAATTATTAAACTCATAAAAGCAGATGAGGAAACTGAGTTGTATGTATTAAGTAACTTATCTGAGTTAGGAAGTGGTAAATACAGAATTTGAGCAAGTCTTTTCAAATCCAAACTTCATTCTAATAATAATTGGGGTTTTTTCTGCCCTCTATTGAAAAGATTTAGTTTTATTTATTTTTCCTTTTCCCCTATAGTAATACAGAAAATTGCACATTTTATTCCTATTCTTGAAATGGTTACCCTTAATTTTCAATCAACATTATTAAGGCATAACTTATATACAATAAGATGCATCAATTTTGATAATGCAGTTGGATGAATTTTGACACACCTGTGAAACCACCACCATAATCAAGATATAAAACATTCTCATTACCCCTAAAAAATATCCATAAGCCATTTTTCAGTCAATCTCACTCTCTCCCAGCCCCAAGCAACTGCTTAACTGCATTCTCTCATTAAAATTCAGGTTTGGATTTTCTAGGGACTCATATAAATGGAATTACACTGTATGTATCCCCTTACATCATCTTCATTCATTCAGTTTGTCTGTAAGATTCATTCATTGTTGTGTGTATTGAGAGTTTATTCCGTATTATTGCTGAGGAATATTCATTGTATGGAATTACTACAATTTATCTATTCGTTGGTTGATGGGCAGTTGGATTGCTTCCAGTTTTTGTCTATTAAAAATTAAGCTGTGAAAGACTTTAAAGTACAAGTCTTTGTACAGGCATATATTTCATTTCCCTTGGGTAAACACCTAGGGCTGTAATTGTTGCTAGGTAATATGTTAATTATACATTTAACATTTTATATATATATATATATATATACACACTCACATATATATGTATATATATAAAACATTACATAAGTTATAAATCTGCAAAACGGTTTCCCAAAGTTAGTGATTGTACCATTTTACTAACCACTAGGAATATATGAGAGTTCCAGTTGCTCTATAGTGTTGCCAACATCTACTATTACAAAACTTTTCAGTTTTAGCTATTCTAGAATGTGTGTAGTGGTATCCTATCATGGTTTTAATTTACATCTCCCTGATGACTAATCATGGTGGCAAAACTTTTATGTGCATATTAGCCACTCACACATCAAGTCTTTTGATGACTTTTACTTCAGTTGGTTTGTGTAATTATTTAATTGTAAAGGGCTTTATATATTCTGTTTACAAATCTTTTTTTCAGATATATGCATTGAGAATATTTCCTCCCATTCTGGGCCATGTCTTATTATTTTCTTAATTTTACTTTAGAAGAGGATTTTTTTTTATTTACTGACTTTATGTTTCATTGATCTCTGTGTTTATCCCTCTCCCAATACCACACTTTGTCGAATGTTATAAACCACAATATTGGGGAGAGTAATTGCTCCCACTTTAATTTTCTTTGTCATATTGTTTTATCTGTTCTAAAGCCTGTGCATTTCCATATAAATATTAGAATAAACATGTCTGTGTCTATTAACAATAACTTGTTAGGATTTTGATAGAACTAGTCTTAAACATATAGCACAAATCTAGAGAGAATTGATAGCTTTACTAGATTGAGTATTCCAATCTATGAATGTGGTATATTCTTTATGTACATATGTCTCCTTTCATTTCTTTTATCACCATTTTGTAGTTTTCAAAATAAAGATAGCATACATTTTTCTTAATGAATACCTAAATATTTTCTTTGGAGGAAATATAAATGGTATTGTGTTGATGATTTCCATTTCCAAATTTTTGTATTAGAAATATGATTGATTTGTACATGTTGGCCTTGTATCCTGTGACCTTGCTGAATTAAATTATTACTACTATTGTTGGTTTGGTTTTTAATATTTTTTAATTTATTAGGATTTCTTTTATTTTTACAAAGACAGTGATATCTGCAAATAGAAATATATTTTGTTTTCTTTTTAATGTACCTTTTATTCCTTTTTCTTGCCTTCTTGCAGTGAGGAGAACATGTGATACCATGTTGAAATAGTGTGTGAGAATAGACATCCTCAGTGTGTCTCTGATCTGAAGGAGAAAGCATTCAGTCTTTTGCCATTAAGTATGATTTTAATTTTTTTTGTAGATTCTCTTTATTGTTGAAAATTCTGTTCTTCCACTTCTTTGGCTTTCCTGTTTTCAGTGTTATTGATTTCTGCTTTTTTGTTATTATTTCCTTCCTTCTGCTTGCTTTGGATTTATTTTTCTCTATGCTTTCTAGCACCAGGATGCAGGAAATTAAGTTATTTATTAAATAATTTCCTATATTCTAATATAAGCATTTAGTGGAATAAATTTTCCCTCAGTGCTGGTTTATCTACACCCCACAAAATTTGATAAATTTTGTTTCCATTTTCATTCAGTACTATTTTTTATTCCTTTGAGACTTCTTTGACTCATTGATTATTTAGAAGTATTAATTAATAATGGCTGTTTTATGATATGATCTATCTTGGTGAATGTTCCATGGAAACTTGAGAAAATCGTACATTCTGGTGTGATGGGTGCAGTGTTATATATATGTAAATTAAGTTCTGTGAGTTGATTGTGTTGTTGAGTTCTTTTATATTCTTACTGATTGTCTGTCTTGTATTTATATTAATTGTTGGTGCAAGGGGCAGGGGCAATAAGGAGGGAAGGTAGAGGGTTGAAGTTCCCGACTGTAATTGTGGATTTTCCTGTCTTCTTTCAGGTCGACCAGTTTTTGTTTCACATATTTTGAGACCCTGTTGTTTCATGTGTATATAGTTAGAATTGTTATATCTTTCTGGGAGATTAATCCTTTCATCATTATATAATGTCCCTCTTTATCTTGAATAATTTTCTTTGCTCTGAAGTACACTTTATCAATATTAATATAGCCACTCATGCTTTTTTGATTGTTTGAATGATATATTTTTGTCCACTCTTTTACACTCAGCCTACCTTTGTCCACTATTTTACACTCAACCTATTGAATTTGAAGTTACATTATTGCAAATAACATATAATTGGGTTATATTGAAAAGCAGATGGTTTTTATTTTGATGAAGTCCAATTTATTGATTATTTTATAATCTATAATTTTAGTGTCCTTTTTAAAGAAATATTTGACTTGTCCAAGTTTTCAAAGACTTTCTTGTATGATTTCTTTAGAGTGTTTATAATTTTAGCTTTTACATCTAGATCTATAACTCATTTTGAGTTAATTATTACAGATTTTATGAGAAAAAGGTCAAACTTCATATTTTTGCCACCATTTTTTAAAAGTCTATTATTTCTTACTGAATTATCTTGGCAATTTTTTATAAGAACTATTGACCCTATATATGTGTGGATATATATCTCTGTACTCTCGGAATTTGTTCCATTTATCCATGCTTATTCTTATGCTAATCCCACACCACTGTCTTAATTACTATAAATTTATAATAAATCTTGAAATCTGGCAAGATTATATTCTAAAGCTCTTCTTTCATAATTGTTTGGCTACTGTAGGTCTTTTGAATTTTCATGTGTATTTTAGAATCAATTTATTAATTATTGCAAAACAGTCTAGTTGAATTTTGATTAGGATTGTGTTGAAACTACAGATGAATTTGGGAAAAAAATTGACAACAGTGAATCTTTCAAACCATGAGCATGATGTAGCTGTCCATGTACTTAGGTCTCTGTAATTTTTCTTGGAACTTTCTTCAGTGTTTGGCTTTATTTTTCATATTTATCCTTCATATTTTACATGTCTTATGGTCTTATAAATTATTTTGATTTTGCTAATTGCATTTCTAATTTTTTGCTGCTAGGATATAGAAATACAACTAATTCTATATATTGACACTTTATCCACCAATCATGACAAATAACTCATAGTTCTAGTAACTTTTTATAGATTTAATAAGATTATTACATTAACAATATGTTATTTTCTAATAAAAATCATTTAACTTCCTTAATATGTATGGCTTTGTTTCTTTTTCATGCCTAATTTCTCTTTCTAGGGCCTCCAGAAAACATGGAATGGCAGTGATTAGAGTAGATATTGTTTATTTGTTCTTGATCTTAGGGAGAAAAAATTTAGTCTTTTACAGTCAGTTATATTAATACTGTAGTTGGATTTGGGAGGGGGGGTACATTCCCTTTATTAGATTGAAGAAGTTTCCTAAGCTTATTTTCAGAGAGGTTATTTTTAAAAAAACAAAACAAAACAAGCAAACAAACATTGAGTAGTTAATTGTGTCAGATGATTCTGATACAGCTATTAAGAAGATAATAATGATT
The DNA here is from genome assembly GCF_937001465.1 of Orcinus orca. Taxonomy (NCBI): domain Eukaryota; kingdom Metazoa; phylum Chordata; class Mammalia; order Artiodactyla; family Delphinidae; genus Orcinus; species Orcinus orca. Next base: position 12,467,924 of record NC_064565.1, on the reverse strand, counting down.
TTTGCCATTATTCTGCAAATGAAGTGAATTGTAATGATTAATTTTTTAATATTAAACCAACCTTGAATCCTTAGTTTAAACACTTACATATGATTATGATCCATTGTGCTTTTTATGTTTTCAAGTTCTATTTGCTAATAATGTGTGCTATAGGTTGAATTGTGTCTCTGAAAAAGACGTGCTGAAGTCCTAGCCTCCAGTGTCTATAAATTTGAACTTATTTCATCTTTACGGATGACCAAGCTAATCTGAGATCATTTGGGTAGGTCTTAAGCCAATATAATTGGCATCCTTATAAAATGGGAAAATTTGGACACAAACACAGACATGCACAGAGGGAAGGTGATGTGAAAATGACTATGTGACAATGGAGGCAGAGACTGGACTGATGCAGCTGCAAGCCAAGGACCACTGAGGATTGCCGGCCACCATGAGATGCTAGAAAGAAGCAAGACAGGGTTCTACGCAGTTTATCAGAGAAAACATGGACCTCCCAACACCTTGATCTCAGATTTCTAGCCTTCAGAACTATGAAAGAATTAATTTGTGCTGTTTTAAGCAACACAGTCTGTGATTCTTTGTTATGACAACCCTAAGGAACTAATAAAATGTGTAAGAACTTTTGTGTCTTTTTAGAAATCACTTGTCAATTTTCACCAAAAAAATAAATAAATAAGTAACCTACTTAGATTTTGAATTGTATTCTGTTAATACATAGTTCAATTTGACAAGAACTGATATCTTAACAATATATACCTTCCCAGTCTAAGAATAGGACATATTTTTCTACACAGTAACTCTTCCATAACTTATCTTCTACTGTCTTTGAATGTCTTTGTATGGCTTCAGCATCAAAATAATATTGGCCTATGTAATGTCTTTGTGAGTTTTCTTCTCATCTCTGTAGCAGTCATGTCATTTCTTTTTGACATGTCTAACAAACTTGACCAGTGAAACCAAATGAGCATAAATACTCTTTATGTAAAGACATTTATTTATAATTCAATTTCTTTAGCAGATATTGTGTTGTTTCTATTTCTTCTTGAGTTGGTATTGGTAATTTTGTCTTTCAAGAAATTTTTCCATTAAATTATGTCATAGTATTTGATTGCATTAAATTGCTCATAAATTCCCTTATTTGTATCATTAAAAGTGACAATTCCTCTTTTATTCCTGATATCAATAAAAACTTCTCTATTTTTTCATTAGTCTCACTTACAGTTTATAATTTTCATTGATTTTGTTTTTTTCAAAACAAAATGGTGTTGAAATCCTTTATACTTTGCCATTTTCTATTGCACTGATTTCCTCTTTTACCTTTAGTATCTCATTACTTCGTTTACTTTTGGCTTAATTTTCTTTTTAAATTTATTTCGGAGTAAAGTTTTACTCACTGATTTCAAATTTACCATTTTTAAATACAATCATCTAAAGCTATACATTTCTAAGTACTACTTTACCAGCATCCTACAAATTTGTACATGCTTTGCTTTTATTTTCATTCAGTTCATAATATTTTTGAATTCCCTATGTGATTTCTTCTTTCACCCTTGAATTATTTAAGATTGTATTGTTTGGATCTAGAGACTGGAAGATGGCGGAAGAGTAAGACACGGAGATCACCTTCCTCCCCACAGATACATCAGAAATACATCTACACATGGAACAACTCCTACAGAACACCTACTGAATGCTGGCAGAAGACCTCAGACCTCCCAAAAGGCAAGAAACTCCCCATGTACCTGGGTAGGGCAAAAGAAAAAAGTAAAAACAGAGACAAAAGAATAAGAACGGGACCAGCACCAGTGGGGGGAGCTGTGAAGGAGGAAAGGTTTCCACACACTAGGAAGCCCCTTTGTGGGTGGAGACTGCGGGAAGCGGAGGAGGGAGGCTTCGGAGCCACGGAGGAGAGCCCAACCACAGGGGTGCAGAGGGCAAAGCAGAGAGATTCCCACATAGAGGATTGGTGCCAACCGGCACTCACCAGCCCGAGAGGCTCGTCTGCTTACCCGCTGGGGTGGGCGGGGCTGGGAGCTGAGGCTCGGGCTTCAGTCTGATCACAGGGAGAGGACTGGGGTTGGCATTGTGAACACAGCCTGAAGGGGCTAATGTGCCACGGCTAGCGGGGAGGGAGTCCGGGAAAAAGGCTGGACCTGCCGAAGAGGCAAGAGACTTTTTCTTCCCTCTTTATTTCCTGTTGCGCATGGAGAGGGAATTAAGAGTGCTGCTTAAAGGAGCTCCAGAGACAGGCGCAAGCCGCGGCTATCAGCGTGGATCCCAGAGACGGGCATGAGATGCTAAGGCTGCTGCTGCCGCCACCAAGAAGCCTGTGTGCAAGCACAAGTCACTCTCCACACCGCCCCTCCCTGGAGCCTGTGCAGCCCGCCACTGCCAGGGTCCCGGGATCCAGGGACAACTTCCCGGGAGAACGCACGGCGCGCCTCAGGCTGGTGCAACGTCACGCTGACCTCTGCCACCGTAAGCTCACCTGCATCCATTCCCCTCCCTCCCCCAGGCCTGAGTGAGCCAGAGCCCCCGAGTCAGCTGCTCATTTAACTCCGTCCTGTCTGAGTGAAGAACAGACGCCCTCCAGCGACCTACACGCAGAGGCGAGGCCAAATCCAAAGCTGAGACCTGGAAGCTGTGCGAACAAAGAAGAGAAAGGGAAATCTCTCCCAGCAGCCTCAGAAGCAGTGGATTAAATCTCCACAGTCAACTTGATGTACCCTTCATCTGTGGAATACATGAATAGACAACGAATCATTCCAAATTGAGGAGGTGGAATTTGAGAGCAAGATTTATTTATTTTTTTTTTATTTTTCCCCTTTTCCTCTTTTTGTGAGTGTGTATGTTTCTGTGTGAGATATTGTCTGTATAGCTTTGCTTTCACCATTTGTCCTAGAGTTCTGTCCATCCATTATCTTTTCTATTTTTTTACTTCTTAAAATTTTTTTCTTAATAATTATTTTATATTTTTTATTTTAATAACTTTATTTTATTATTATTTTTTTGCGGTACGTGGGCCTCTCACTGTTGTGGCCTCTTCCATTGCGGAGCACAGGCTCCGGACATGCAGGCTCAGTGGCCATGGCTCATGTGCCCAGCCGCTCTGCGGCATGTGGGATCTTCCCAGACCAGGGTACAAACCCATGTCCGCTGCATCAGCAAGCGGACTCTCAACAACTGTGCCACCAGGGAAGCCCTACTTTATTTTATTTTATTTTTTCCTCTTTCTTTCTTTCTTTCTCTCTTTCTTTCTTTCTTTCTTTCTTTCTTTCTTTCTTTCTTTCTACTTTTTCTCCCTTTTATTCTGAGCTGTGTGGATGAAAGGCTCTTGAAGCTCCAGCAAGGAGTCAGTGCTGTGCCCCTCTGGTGGGAGAGCCAACTTCAGGACACTGGTCCACAAGGGACCTCCCAGCTCCACATAATATGAAATGGCAAAAATCTCCCAGAGATCTCCATCTCAACGCCAAGACCCAGCTTCACTCAATGACCAGCAAGCAAGTGCTGGACACCCTATGCCAAACAACTAACAAGACAAGAACACAGCCCCATCCATTAGCAGAGATGCTGCCTAAAATTATAATAAGGCCACAGACACCCCAAAACACACCAACAGACGTGGACATGCCCACCAGAAAGACAAGATCCAGCCTCAACCACCAGCACACAGCCACAAGTCCCCTCCACCAGGAAGCCCACACAACCCACTGAACCAACTTTAGCCACTGAGGACAGACACCAAAAACAACAGGAACTAAGAACCTGCAGCCTGCAAAAAGGAGACCCCAAACACAGTAAGGTAAGCAAAATGAGAAGACAGAAAAAACACAGCAGATGAAGGAGCAAGGTAAAAACCCATCAGACCTAACAAATGAAGAGGAAATAGGCAGTCTACCTGAAAAAGAATTCAGAATAATGATAGTAAAGATGATCCAAAATCTTGGAAATAGAATAGCAAAAATACAAGAAACGTTTAACAAGGACCTAGAAGAATTAAACAGCAAACAAACAATGATGAACAACACAATAAATGAAATTAAAAGTTCTCTAGAAGGGATCAATAGAAGAATAACTGAGGCAGAAGAACGGATAAGTGACCTGGAAGATAAAATAGTGGAAATAACAACTGCAGAGCAGAATAAAGAAAAAAGAATGAAAAGAACTGAGGACAGTCTCAGAGACCTCTGGGACAACATTAAATGCACCAACATTCGAATTATAGGGGTCCCAGAAGAATAGGAGAAAAGGAAAGGGACTGAGAAAATATTTGAAGAGATTACAGTTGAAAACTTCTCTAATATGGGAAAAGAAATAGTTAATCAAGTCCAGGAAGCACAGAGAGTCCCATACAGGATAAATCCAAGGAGAAACACACCAAGACACATATTAATCAAACTATCAAAAATTGAATACAAAGAAAACATATTAAAAGCAGCAAGAGAAAAACAACAAATAACACACAAGGGAATCCCCATAAGGTTAACAGCTGATCTTTCAGCAGAAACTCTGCAAGCCAGAAGGGATGGGCAGGACATATTTAAAGTGATGAAGGAGAAAAAAACTACAATCTAGATTATTCTACCCAGCAAGGATCTCATTCAGATTTGATGGAGAAATTAAAAACTTTACAGACAAGCAAAAGTTAAGGGAATTCAACAGCAGCAAACCAGCTTTACAACAAATGCTAAAGGAACTTCTCTAGGCAGGAAACAAAAGAGAAGGAAAAGACCTACAATAACAAACTCAAAACAAGTAAGAAAATAGTAATAGGAACATACATATTGTTAATTACCTTAAATGTAAATGGATTAAATGCACCCACCAAAAGACACAGAATCACTGAATGGATACAAAAATAAGACCCATATATATGCTGTCTACAAGAGACCCACTTCAGAACTAGGGACACATACAGACTGAAAGTGAGGGAGTGGAAAAAGCTATTCCATGCAAATGGAAATAAAAAGAAAGCTGGAGTAGCAATTCTCATTTCAGACAAAATAGACTTTTAAAAAAAGACTTTTGGGCTTCCTTGGTGGCGCAGTGGTTGAGAATCTGCTTGCCGATGAAGGGGACACGGGTTCAAGCCCTGGTCTGGGAAGATCCCACATGCCACAGAGCAACTGTGACCGTGAGCCACAACTACTGAGCCTGCGTGTCGGGAACCTGTGCTCCACAACAAGAGAGGCTGCGACAGTGAGAGGCCTGCGGACTGCGATGAAGAGTGGCCCCTGCTCGCTGCAACTAGAGAAAGCCCGCACACAGAAACGAACACCCAACACAGCCAAAAATAAATGAATAAAAATAAATAAATTTTAAAAAATGACTATTACAAGAGACAAAGAAGGACACTACATAATGATCAAGGGATCGATCCAAGAAGAAGATATAACAATTGTAAATATTTTTCCACCCAACATAGTAGCACCTCAATACATAAGGCAAAAACTAACAGCCATAAAAGGGGAAATTGACAGTAACACAACCATAGTAGGAGACTTTAACGCCCCACTTTCACCAATGGACAGATCATCCAAAATGAAAATAAATAAGGAAACACAAGCTTTAAATGATACATTAAACAAGATGGGCTTAATTGATATTTATAGGACATTCCATGCAAAAACAACAGAATACACATTCTTCTCAAGTGCTCATGAAACATTCTCTAGGATAGATCATATCTTGGATCACAAATCAAGCCTTGGTAAATTTAAGAAAATTGAAATCATACCAAATATATTTTCCGATGACAACACTATGAGACTAGATATCAATTATGGGAAAAGATCTGTAAAAAATACAAACACATGGAGACTAAACATTACACTACATAATAACCAAGTGATCACTGAAGAAATCAAAGAGGAAATAAAAAAATACCTAGAAACTAATGACAATGAAGACACGACTACCCAATACTTATGGGTTGCAGCAAAAGTAGTTCCAAGAGGGAAGTTTATAGCAATACAATCCTACCTTAAGAAACAGGAAACATCTAAAATAAACAACCTAACCTTGCACCTCAAGCAATTAGAGAAACAAGAACAAAAAAAACCAAAGTTAGCTGAAGAAAATAAATCATAAAGATCAGATCAGAAGTAAATGAAAAAGAAATGAAAAAAACAATAGCAAAGATCAATAAAATGAAAAGCTGGTTTTTTGAGAAGATAAACAAAATTGATAAACCATTAGCCAGACTCATCAAGAAAAGAAGGGAGAAGATTCAAATCAATAGAATTAGCAATGAAAAAGGAGAAGCAACAACTGACACTGCAGAAATACAAAGGATCTTAAGAGATTACTACAAGCAACTCTATGCCAATAAAATGGACAACCTGGAAGAAATGGACAAATTCTTAGAAATGCACAACCTTCTGAGACTGAACCAGGAAGAAATAGAAAATATGAACAGACCAATCACAAGCACTGAAATAGAAACTGTGATTAAAATTATTCCAACAAACAAAAGCCCAGGACCACATGCCTTCACAGGTGAATTCTATCAAACATTTAGGGAAGAGATAACACCTATCCCTCTCAAACTCTTCCAAAATATAGCAGAGTGAGGAACACTGCCAAACTCATTCTACGAGGCCAACACCACCTTGATACCAAAACCAGACAAAGATGTCACAAAGAAAGAAAACTACAGACCAATAACACTGATGAACATAGATGCAAAAATCCTCAACAAAATACTAGCAAACAGAATCCAACAGCACATTAAAATGATCATACACCATGATCAATAGGGTTTTTTTTCAGGAATACAAGGATTCCTCAATATACACAAATCAATCAATGTGATACACCATATTAACAAATTGAAGGAGAAAAACCATATGATCATCTCAATAGATGCAGAGAAAGCATTCAACAAAATTCAACACCCATTTATGATAAAGACCCTGCAGAAAGTAGGCATAGAGGGAACTTTCCTCAACATAATAAAGGCCATATATGACAAACCCAAAGCCAACATCGTCCTCCCTGGTGAAAAACTGAAACCATTTCCACTACGATCAGGAACAAGACAAGGTTGCCCACTCTCACCACTCTTATTCAACATAGTTTTGGAAGTTTTAGCCACAGCAATCAGAGAAGAAAAGGAAATAAAAGGAATCCAAATCGGAAAAGAAGAAGTAAAGCTGTCACTGTTTGCAGATGACATGAAAATATACATAGAGAATCCTAAAGATGCCACCAGTAAACTACTAGATCTAATCAATGAATTTGTTAAAGTAGCAGGATACAAAATTAATGCACAGAAACTTCTGGCATTCCTATACACTAATGATGAAAAATCTGAAAGTAAAATTAAGAAAACACTCCCATTTACCTTTGCAACAAAAGGAATAAAATATCTAGGAATAAACCTACCTAAGGAGACAAAAGACCTGTATGCAGAAAATTATAAGCCGCTGATGAAAGAAATTAAAGATGATACAATCAGATGAAGAGATATACCATGTTCTTGGAACGGAAGAATCAACACTGTGAAAATGACTCTACTATTCAAAGCAATCCACAGATTCAATGCAATCCCTATCAAACTACCACTGACATTTTTCACAGAACTAGAACAAAAAATTTCACAATTTGTATGGAAACACAGAAGACCCCGAATAACCAAAGCAATCTTGAGAACGAAAAACGGAGTTGGAGGAATCAGGCTCCCTGACTTCACACTATACTACAAAGTTGCAGTAATCAATACAGTATGGTAGTGGCACAAAAACAGAAAGATATATCAATGGAACAGGATAGAAAGTCCAGAAATAAACCCATGCACATATGGTCACCTTATCTTTGATAAAGGAGGCAAGAATATACAATGGAGAAAAGACAGCCTCTTTAAAAAGTGGTGCTGGGAAAACTGGACAGGTACATGTAAAAGTATGAAATTAGAACACTCCCTAACACCATACACAAAAATAAACTCAAAATGGATTAAAAGCCTAAATGTAAGGCCAGACACTATCAATCACAGCAAGATCCTTTTTGACCCACCTCCTAGAGAAATGGAAATAAAAACAAAAATGAACAAATGGAATCTAATGAAACTTAAAAGCTTTTGCACAGCAAAGGAAACCATAAACAAGACCAAAAGACAACACTCAGAATGGGAGAAAATATTTGCAAATGAAGCAACTGACAAAGGATTAATCTCCAAAATTTACAAGCAGCTCATGCAGCTCAATATTAAAAAAAAAAAAAACAAACAACTCAATCCAAAAATGGGCAGAAGACCTAAATAGACATTTCTCCAAACAAGATATACAGATTGCCAACAAACACATGAAAGAATGGTCAACATCATTAATCATTAGAGAAATGCAAATCAAAACTACTGAGATATCATCTCACACCCGTCAGAATGGCCATCATCAAAAAATCTAGAAACAATAAATGCTGGAGAGGGTGTGGAGAAAAGGGAACCATCTTACACCATAGGTGGGAATGTAAATTGATACAGCCACTATGGAGAACAGTATGGAGCTTCCTTAAAAAACTAAAAATAGAACTACCATACGACCCAGCAATCCCACTACTGGGCATATACCCTGATAAAACCATAATTCAAAAAGAGTCATGTACCAAAATATTCATTGCAGCTCTATTTAAAATAGCCAGGACATGGAAGCAACCTTAAGTGTCCATCAACAGATGAATGGATAAAGAAGATGTGGCACATATATACAATGGAATATTACTCAGCCATAAAAAGAAATGAAATTGAGTTATTTGTAGTGAGGTGGATGGACATAGATTCTGTCATACAGAGTGAAGTAAGTCAGAAAGGGAAAAACAAATACTGTATGCTAACACATATATATGGAATCTATGGGAAAAAAAAAAAGAGGTCACGAAGAACCTGGGGCAAGATGGGAATAAAGACACAGACCTACTAGAGAATGGACTTGAGGATATGGGGAGGGGGAAGGGTAAGCTGTGACAAAGTGAGAGAGTGGCGTGGTCATATATACACTACCAAACACAAAATAGCTAGTGGGAAGCAGCCGCAGAGCACAGGGAGATCAGCTCAGTGGTTTGTGACCACCTAGAGGGGTGGAATAGGGATGGTGGGAGGGAGAGAGGGAGACGCAAGAGAGAAGAGATATGGGAACATATGTATATGTATAACTGATTCACTTTGTTATAAAGCAGAAACTAACAAACCATTGTAAAGCAATTATACTCCAATAAAGATGTTAAAAAATATAAAATAAAAACCACACCAAAAAAAAAAAAAAGATTGTATTGTTTGATGTCCACTTATTTGGGAATTTTCTAGATGTATTTCCATTTTTCATTTCTCAATTTTTCTGTAATCGTAAAATATTTTGTATAATATCAATCATTTTAAATTTGTTTAAACTTCTTTTGTTCAACATTATACTACCTATCTCGGTGAATTTCCCAATATTCATTTGAAAAGTCTTTTATATGGTCTTGTGTTGTACTGTTCTATAAATGTCAGTTACATCAGATTGGTCAATAGTGTTATTGAAGTCTTCTAATTTCTTATTTTTGTCATTTCTTCTCTCAGTTTCTGAAAAAGAGATGATGAAGCATCCAAACATAATTGTGGAGCTGCCCATTACTTTCTAATTTTGAAACATTTTGCTTGATGTATTTTGAAGCTTTGTAGTTAGCAGCATGGTATCTAGAATTTTTGTTTCTTCCTGTGAATTGACCCTTTTGTGTTGATGAATTATTTCCTTTAACTCTAATACTTCATTTTTTTCTCAAGTCTTATACTAATATAACACTTCCAGTCTTCTTATGCTTATAGTTTTTATATTACCTCTTCTCAGTCATGTACTTTTACTTATTTCTGTCTTTATATTTAAAATGCTATTGTGTAGACAGCATAGAACTGGGCCTATTTTATCCAGTCTGAAAATCTCTGCCTTTTAGTTGGACTGAACAAATCATTTACATTTAATATAAATATAATTTTGGATAAGTATAATCTGTCTTGCTGCTATTTATTTTTCTTTGTTACATCTTTTTTTATAACATTTTTGCTCATTTTTATATTCTTTTGATTTTTTTAGTATTTTTTTTCTGATTCTATTTAACTGTACTTTGGCTTATTAGTTATACTTCCTTTCTTTTTCCCTGTGTTTAATTGTAACTTTCTTCTTTTCTTCCTTCCTTAATTAGTTTCTTCCTTCTTAGTTCATAATTAAAATATACAAATTGAACTTCTCAGAGTTTACCTTCAAACAATGTTATACAACTTCAAGTGTAGCATAAATCATTTGTTGTGCTTTTTCTGACATACAATTTATTATGACATTATCAACACTGAAAAAGCAGTGCTATTATTTTTCCTTTAAACAACCAATTGTGTTTTTTTTTTTAAAGTAAATATTCCACTTTCAGTGTTTTTCACTCCTGTGTAGATATCCAAGATTCCACCAGGTATAATTTTTCTTCCATGCAAAGTGGTTCCTTTAACATTTCTTCCATTATAGCTTTGCTGGTGATGAGTTTTCTTACTTTGAAAACTTTAAAAACATTTTATATTTGCTTTCATTTTTGAACATAATGTCACTTCAGTGAAATTCTAAGTGATAGATTTTCTTTTTTTCCCCAGACTTTAAAGATATTCTTTCATTGTGCTCTGGCTTGTGAAATTTCTGAGAAATCTGTGGTTATGATTGCTTTGGTTCCTCTGAACTAATACATTTTTGTCTGGATGTATGTAAGATTTTCTCTTTATCATGGGTTTTGGGTAATTTGATTATGATGTGTCTTGATGTAATTTACTTTTGGTTGATGTTTATCAAGCTTCTTAGCTTTTTGAGTTTGTCATTTTCATCAAATTTAGATATTTTTTCAATCATTATGTCTTCATATTTTTTTCTTTTTTCCCATATCCTCTTCCCAGATTTCAGTTACACATGTAACTTGATATTATCCAATGGTTATAAAGGTTTTTCTTTTTTTAAATTTCTCTACCTTATGCTACATTTTGTATAAAATGTATTGCTACATCTTCAAATTCACAAATATTTGTATTTTCAGCATATAATGTACTCTTTACCTAATCATTTGTACTTTGAATTTCAGCAAAACTTTTTTCTAGCTATCTTCTATTTCTCTTCACATTATGTTCATGTTTGTTTTAAACCTGTAAGTAGCCAGTTCGGCATGTAAGAGACTTGGAAGTTGCCACATCACCATAGCAAGAAAAAGCTGAACTAACTGAAAGATGAACAATTTTTGTTGGATCTGTAGGAGAGGGGAGTACACAGGACAAAACTTTTGTCCACAAGATTGGAGGGACAAACAGTTGAATATGAGTTACAGTTTAGTGGAGCAGAGACTCAGGAGTGGAATCCACCATGGACACCAGTGCTGGGATAGGAAAACTTAACTACAATTGACAAATTGCTGGAGGCTCAGTGTGGATAAGACTGATAGGTAAAAACTCCAGGAGGACCCACAGAAATTGTGAGATTTACCTCCAGGAGCTCTACCAGGTATCCACATAAAATATTGTAGAAAAATCACTTTGTGCTTCTAAGCAAGGGCAGGGGAAAATGAAACCCAGAGAACTCTGTTCTTCTTAATAAGTCCAGCACTCAGGGGAAACTAATTAACCAGAGCCTGTGGTATTATCAGAGCCTAACTGACCTGGAAAAGGAAAATACCCAACTCCATCCCACTCTTGCCATCCTGTACCACCTAAAGAAGGAAAAAATAAAAAAACTCCTATGAAGCTCACAGTCCAGAAGCATAAGCTCACTAAAAGACTGAGACCTAATCAGGGACTTACCTGGTGGTCTAGTGGATAAGACTTCACCCTCCCAATGCAGGGGTCCCTGGGTTCCACCCCTTGTCAGGGAGCTAGATCCTGCATGCATGCCATAACTAAGGGTTCACAGGCTGCAACTAAAAGATCCTGTGTGCCCCAGTGAAGATCCTGTGTACCACAGCTAGGACCCAGTGAAGCCAAAATAAATACATAAATAAATAAAGACTGAGACCTAATCAAAGAACACTTCCCTCCCCTGACACCTCACAATGTAGTGTAGTAATGACACTACATTACTAAAGGCCTATTTATGGCAGTTTCTTTTACCTAGTACATCATGCCTGGCTATCAAGAAAACTAAATTGCAAGCCCTACCAAAATGCAAAACATACAATTTGAAGAGACAGAACAAATATCAGAAAAGGACATGTCAAGGATGTTGAAATTATCAGACTAGGCATTTAAAACAATTATGATTAAAATGCTAAATGTTCTAATGGATGAAGCAGAGAGCATACCAGAATACATGGGCAGTGTAAGCAGACACGTGGAGAGCCTAAGAAAGAATCAAAGAGAAATGCTAGAGTCAAAAACAGTGTAACAGAAATGAAGAATGCCTTCAGCGAGCTTATTAGTAAACTGAGTACAGCTGAGTACAGAATATCTGAGCTTAAGGATATATCAGTAGGAATCAAAAAGCAAAGAGAACAGGAAAAAACAAAAAAACAGAACAGAATATCCAAAGACTGTGGGATGACTACCAAAAGTATAATGCACTTTTGGGAATACCAAAATGCATAATGGGAATACCAGGAAGAGAATAAAGAGAGAAAGCAACAGAAGAAATATTTAAAACAATAATGACTGATAATTTACCCAAATTTATGTCAGACACCAAACCACAAGTCAAGGAAATTCAGAGAACACCAAGTAGAATAAATGCCCCAAAACTACACCTAGGCATACCACTTTCACTCTAGAAGATCAAAGATTTTTTTTTTTAATCCTGAGAGAAACCACATTAAAACAAACAAACAAACAAACAAACAAAACTTACCTATGGAGGAATAAATATAAGAATTACATCTGATTTCTCCTTAGAAACCATGCAAGAAGAGAAAGGGATGAAATAATTGAAGTATTGGAAAAAAAAAAAACCACCAACCTAGAATTCCGTATGATGCCAAATTATCCTTCAAAAGTGAAGGAGAGAGGGGCTTCCCTGGTGGCGCAGTGGTTGGGCGTCCGCTTGCTGATGCAGGGGACACGGGTTTGTGCCCCGGTCCGGGAAAATCCCATATGCCGCGGAGCGGCTGGGCCCGTGAGCCATGGCCGCTGAGCCTGCGCGTCCGGAGCCTGTGCCCCGCAACGGGAGAGGCCACAACAGTGAGAGGCCCGCGTACCGCAAAAAAAAAAAAAAAAAGTGAAGGAGAGAGTAAAGTCAATCAGATGACAGAGTAGGAGACCCCAGCCTCTATTACCCACAAAAAACAATAATTAAGCAACTATCCGTGAATGAAAATAGCTCAGGGAGTGCTCAGAAATCCATTTAAGTAGCTTCAGCAACACAGTGGAGCAAAACACCTCAGAATAACAGTAGATAAAGGGTAAGAAGAATAGCTCCATTTTGCCTGCATCATCCCATCTTCCAGGCTAGCTCTGCTTAGAGCCAAGAGGGAACTTCCTGGCCTGAGAGAGTTCCCCTCACTGGCAATAGGAGAGCAGAATGAGTGACCAGCTTCTCCAGCTTTGGGGCAGAGGACACTGCATGAAGGACCTGCTTTGCTTTCACCCCACCCTGAGCCTGGCATCTGAGACATCCAGGGACAGATAAGAACAAGGAAGAAGGGCAGGGACTATCAGAGTCAGCCTTCTGGTGGGAGCAACCATGGTTCTCAGCAGCCGGTTCTGTAGAAGATCCCAGCAGCCTTCACTGAGAACCTCGACAGCTTTTGCAGATGCTGCAGAGCACTGCGTCACTGAGGACCCCACCACAGACCCCAGTAGATTTCTCTGCAGAGAACCCCAGCAGCGTTTGCCACTGAGGGAACCAACAACAAACACTGCTGACACAAACTCTGCAGATTTCACCACTGAGGGCCCCACAAATTGTCTCAATCTCAGACTCCTGCTGCCTGAGTAGCTCCTGGTCCCTGACCCCCACCCTGAATTCACCCCAGCCACTAGCACTTCTTCAGATTCCTTGAGCCCAGGATCCACACTGGCAGCCTGTCCTTACCTCTATAACTGTGCATGTGCATAGTGACAGCACAGGACCCTGTGGCTGATGCTCCCCACCAACTACCATGGTCCTACAGCCACACAAGTGCACACCAACAGCCCAGGCACCCACATCTGCTCAGGCCTCAGAGCAGCCTCTACTCCCATCACTATCCAGTGCTCTGGAAATTCACAGTTAACCCTTGCTATGATGCACCTACATATCAGCAGCCCTGGCTCCTGTCACTGGCCTGTAATACTGTGTGCATGCTTACAGCTACACCCTGCAGCCACACAAGTGCACACCAACAACCAAAGCCCCACAGCTCCTTGTGGGCCCAGATCCAGGCCAACTTCTGCCACTGACCTACACCCATGTATGGACGCATAGCTAGCCACTGCAACCATGCACATCCATGCTGCCTGCCTTGACTTCTATCACTGGTTTCCACTGGCACACATCCACAGTTAGCTTCTACAGTCACATGCGTGCACACTGATGGCTAGGGCCACCGCAACTGCTCATACATTGGGGGTCAGTCCTGGCCCTTGCCACGCCCCTACACTGTTGTGCACACTTAGAGCTAACCTCTGAAGCTGCACACTGCTAGCCCCATATCTTATCATAGGCCCCCAATGCCACATTTGCACCTGCAGGCAGATCACGCAGCTGCACAAGTGCATGCTGACAGCACAGGCCCCCATAGCTGCTTGAGTTCCAATTTGGCCCTGACTCCCATCATCATACCCCACTGCCATGCATATGCCTGTGGCTAGTTCCTACAGCCACATAAGGGAATGTTGACAGCCTAGGTTCACACAACTGCTCATGCACCCACAGCCCCAAGCCCTGCCACTAACCCAGGCCCTTTCCACTCTTGGTAGGCCTGCAGCCAGCTCCTACCAACATGCAGGCATCTGCAACCATCACCACAGGTAAGCATATGTACACTATGGTCTCCAGACACCACTACCACCTACCCTGCTCCCACCCTACTGGACCTGGAGGTGAAAATGAGGACCTCAACCGCCCTTGAAACTACTGCAGACCCCCTACAGCTATTGCCATCAAAGATTATGCATTTGTTCAAGTCATGGACTCTAACTGACTAAGTCAACAAGACACCACACCCCCACTGGACCAGAAGATATCACACCCTACACTTGGTACCCAGTACCTCTGGACCTAGGGTCACAGCACTCTCCCCCATGTCTCCACTGAAGGTAAAGATCTTTTCTAACTAAAGAAAGTGCAGGGGCTTCCCTGGTGGCGCAGTGGTTGGGAGTCCGCCTTCCGATGCAGGGGACGCGGGTTCGTGCCCCAAGCCGGGAAGATCCCACATGCCGCCGAGCGGCTGGGCCCGTGAGCCATGGCCGCTGAGCCTGCGCGTCCGGAGCCTGTGCTCCGCAGCGGGAGAGGCCACAACGGTGAGAGACCCGCGTACCACAAAAAAAAAAAAAAAAAAAGAAAGTGCAAAAAATCTGGAAGAGGTGACTGTATCTTCAAATGTGCATTCACCTAGACAAGGCAACAGAGATCTTGAAGAATCAGAAAAACATAACACTCCTAAATAAACACAATACACTTCTAAAAACTGACTCCAAAGTAGTGAAGATCCATGAATTTCCTGATAAAAATTCAAAATATTTGCTCTAAAGAAGCTCAGAGAGCTACAGGAAAACACGGTTATTAGTTTAACGAAATCAGGAAAACAATACAAGAACAAAAAGAGACGTTCCATGAAGAGTCAGAAAAAGATAATAGAAATTTTGGAGCTAAGAATACAGGGACTGAACTAAAAAATGCAATAGGGAGTTTCAACAGCAGACTCAATCAAGCAGAAAATAATCAGTGAACTCATAAACAAGTCACTTGAAATCATCCAACCAAAGGAGAGAAAAAGAAAATTAAAAGGAATGAAGCTTCCTTTCCTACAAAACTTTTGGGACACCATCAAACAAAATAATACACATTTTATAGGAATCCCAGAAGAGAGAGAAAGAACAGAAAGTTTATTTTGAGAAATAATGGCTGAAAACTTCCTAAATATTAGGAAAGATATGAACATCCAGGTACACAAAGTCCAAAGTCCCCAGTCAAGATCATCCTAAAGCAAACTCCATCAAGACACATTATAATGAAGCTGTCAAAAGTCAGAAACAAAGAGATAATCTTTAAACCAGCAAGAGAAAAGAACCTCATCACATACAAGATTATAAGCAGATTTCTCAGCAGAAACCTTGCAGGCCAGGAGAAAGTGGAATGATGTACTCAAAATGCTGAAAGAAGAAAAACTACCAACAGAAAACACTTTACTTGGCAAAACTATCCTTCAGAATTGAAGGAGAGAAAAAGACATTCCCAGACAAACAAAAGCTGAAGGGGTTCAACATAAATAGAATTGTCTTATAAGAAATGCTAAAGGGAATAATTTAAGGCAAACAGAAAGAATGCTAACTAATAACAAGAAATCTTATGAAAAGTATAAAACTCACAGGTAAAGGTAAATATATAGTCAAAATCAGAATATTCTAATATTGTAATGGTGGTGTGTAAATCACTTATAGCACTAGCATAAAGATTAAAAGACAAAAGACTAAAAATAACTAGAGGTACATTCATTTGTTAATGAATATACAATATAAAATATGCAAAGTACCACATCAGAAACATAAAATTTAGGTAGGGGAGAGTAAAACAGTTGAGCTTTTGTATGCAAACAAAGGTAAGGTGTTATCAGCTTAAAACAGACTATTATAGATACAAGAAATTTTATTTAGCATGCATATGTCACAGTAACCACAAAGCAAAAATCCATAGTAGACGCACAAAAGATAAACAGAAAAAACTGAAAGCATACCAATATAGAAAACCATCAAATCACAAAGGAAGACAGGAAAAGAGGAAGAAAGGAACAAAGGATCTGTGAAATACTCAGAAAAGAGTAAGCAAAATGACTACCGTTAAGTCGTTACATTTAAAGTAAATGGATTAAATTACCCAATCAAAAGACATAGAGGGGCTCAATTTTTAAAAAATTAGGCCCAACTCTATACTGCCTATAAAACATTCACTTCAGCTTTCAGACAGACATAGACCAAAAGTTAAGAGATGGACAAAGATATCTCATACAAATGGAAAATGAAGGAGAACAAGAGTAGTTACACTTATATAAGACAAGATAGACTTTAAGTCAGCTAAAATAAGACACAATGAAGCATACTATAGAATGATAAAGAGATAAATTTATCAAGGGGAAATAACAATAGTAAATGTATATGCACCCAACATTGGAGCACCTAAATATATTAATATAGGCAGATCTGAAGAGGAAAAATGATAGCAATACAAAAACAGTAGAGGATTTCAATACCCCACTTTCAACAACGGATATATCATCCAGACAGAAAGTCAATAAGGAAACATTAGATGTGAACTACATTTTAGAACAAATGGACCTAACACATATACAGAAAATCCATCCAATAGCAACAAAATACACAATTTATCAATCACACACAGAAGGCTTTCTGAGAGATTATATATTAGGCCACAAGATAAGTCTTAACAAATTTTAAAATAATGAAATTATATCAAATACCTCTTCCAAATATTGAATTAGAAATCAAGAACAGGAGAAAACCTAGAATATTCACAGATAAGTGGAGATAACTAAGGTTTTTTCTTTTTTTTTTTTTTAAGATAGACAAAATTGACAAAACTTTAACTAGACTAACAAGGAAAAAATGAGAGAAGACTCAAAAAAATAAAATCAGAAATGTAAGAGGAGATATTACAGTTGATACCACAGAAATACAAAGGACCAGAAGAGAGAATTATGAATAAATATAGGACAACAAATTCAATAACCTAGAAGAAATGGATAAATTCCTATAAACATAAAACATGCTATTACTGTTTGATCAAGCAATCAATCTCCATGGTATTTACCCAAAGGAGGTGAACACTTATGTCCACACAAAATAATGCACATGAATGTTTAGAGCAGATGTGTTCATAATCGCTAAAACTTAAAAATAAGAAGTCCTTCAGTAGGTAAATAGGTAAACAAACTGTGGTACATCCAGATAATGGAATATTATTCAGTAGTAAAAAGAAATGAGCTATCAAACCATGGAAAGACATGGAGGAATCTTAGCTGCATATTACTAAGTGAAAGCAGCCAATGTGAAAAGGCTAAATACTGTATAGTCTCAACCGTAGGACATTATGCAAAAGGCAAAACTGTAGAGTCAGTAAAAAGATGGGGGGGGGAGGAGAAGCATAAGTAAGTGGAGAACAGAGGATTTTCAGGGCAGTGAAATACACTGTATGATACCATAATGATGAATACATTAAAAATTTGTGCAAACCCATAGAATGTACAACAGCACAACTTGACCATCATGTAAACCTCAGACTGAGCAATTATGATGTGTCACTGTAGGTTTATCAATTGTAAAAAATGTACCACTCTGTGGGGGATATTGATAATGGAGGAAGCTGTACATGTGTGGGGGCAGGAAGTATAAAATCTCTGTACCTTCCTTTCACTTTTGCTATGACCCTTAAACTTTTCTAAAAAAGAAAAAAAGTTTTACAAAATCTATAAACATATTAAAATACTTATAATAAATTTTTTAAGTTCTTCTTCTGCTAATTCCACTCCCACCCTCATTTATGGATATTTTTCTTGTGGCTGAAGTTTACCTAGTTGTGAGTCACCATTTGCTGCATCTTTTTTGGAGTGGGTGCTGAACATCGTGTTGTTATACTGTTGAGTATTTGGAATTAATCACATCAACGTAAATGAGTGCTGAAGTTTGCTTAACTGGGAGTTAAATTATTTGTGGATTAGGTTGATCCATTCTAGAGTTGTTCTTAATCTCTGTTAGCGTAGATCTAGTGTAGCCTTTACTGTTTATTTTATTTTAGCCATACTGTTAATAAGTGACTTGTTTTTTAGTACTATTGATTATTCAGTATCTTTAATGTGGTTTGTCTTGTCTAGACAGAAAGAATTCAAACATCTCCCAACTCTATGTGTATTCCAGGCACTGTTTACTTTGTAACTCCTCATAAAGTATTCTTTCTTTGACTTTCTGGAAGTTCTACATACGCATGTGCATACTAGTATTCGGCCAAATATTCAAGACTACCGCCTATGAAAATTTCTGAAGACTTTCTTGCTTATATCTCTTTTCTTTGGTATTCTTCTCCATGAATGTCATCCAACTCAGATTTCCTGGACTTTGCTCTCTATCCACTCAACTCAGCAAGGCTCTTCTGTTCTGCTTAGGTTTCTCTCCCTGGGTTGTGGTCCAGAAGAAATGCCTTCAAAATAAAGCTGGGGCATTCTGAGGGCTGGCTGACCTCACTGGTTTCCTTTCTTTCTGGGATCACAGTTATGGACCACTTGCCAGTTTTGTGTTTTTTTTTATGGCTGGAGAGTAAGTCTGATCCTGGTTACTGCTTCATGGCTCAAAGCAGAAAATTATGTCAATACTGAAGATTTCTGGAATTAATTAACCTATAAATAAATTTACGACGATTTTGTGGTTAGTTTATTGAATGTGAAAGTTTGTGGGATATTCACTTGAAAATAATCATCGGGCAATTGAATATTTGACAACTCATGGTAGTGAGTTGGACAGGATGTATATTGGGGAGTTATTTTCATGGAGAGAATTTAGGGCAGAGAGGTAGAAGTGGGGACAGTCATAGTCAAGTGATGGGTACATTTTAAAAGTTGCTGGGTGTTAATGAGTGGTTAGAAGTGAGAAAATAGTAACTACATTTTATGAATTAAATTTTATAAAATTTTTCCAGAAGAATATGCATTTGATGTTGCAGGAGATAGCAGTTTGGAGGAAAATATGAACTTCCCCATTATAAATAATTTAAGTTACAAATACTCCTTGACTTATGATAAGATTATGTCCCAATAACCCCACTGTAAA
This sequence comes from Orcinus orca, assembly GCF_937001465.1. Lineage (NCBI taxonomy): Eukaryota > Metazoa > Chordata > Mammalia > Artiodactyla > Delphinidae > Orcinus > Orcinus orca. Next base: position 12,447,967 of record NC_064565.1, on the reverse strand, counting down.
TTGAAAACATCTTAAGTCATTAAGACTTAATGCAGTGAATACACCTAATCTACTAAACATCATAGCTTAGCCTATTCTACCTTAAACATGCTCAAAACACACTAGCCTACAGTTGGGCAAAATCATCTAACACAAAGCCTATTCATGTTGACTACCTCATGTAACTTATTGAACAATGTGCTGAAAGTGAAAAATAATGCTAGTTTGGGTGCAGAATGATTGTAACTGTATTGATGGTTTACCCTCGTGATCTCGTGGCTGACTGGAAGCTACAGCTCATTGCTGTTGCCCAGCATCATGAGAGGGTATCATATTATCCCTATCCCATTAAAAGATCAAAATCCAAAATTTGAAGTACAGTTTCTACTGAATGTATATCACTTTTGCACCATCACCAAGTCAAAAAAAATCACAAGTCAAACCATTATAAGTCAGGAACCATCTGAAGTAGTTACTTGTGTTCCCCACCTTAGATTACAGAGTCTTCACATTCTGAAGCACATTCCCAGTTTTTATACATATGTTGCTCAGGAACTTAACCAAGATGAAAAAGAAACAGATGAATACATTGAAATAAGCTAAAATCGCATTTAGACTCTACAGAACTCAAAGATACAGAAAAAGATGCCCGAGACATACAGGAGGTTTTGAAATGCTTTGGGTAGGTACAATGTATCAACCAGGATCAATTTTAAGATATAGGACAAAAATATAGTAAACAACAACAACTAAAAATAAATGGTCTCTTTCTATTTATAAATCTTCCTTTCCCTTTTTATTATTAATACAAACTTATAATCTGTTAGCACTAGAAGCTTCCTTTAGTGACCAGACATTGTAGTTTATTGTTGATATGAAATTCAATGTCTGGAGAGGTTAACTAAATGAAGAGATTATGTATTAAATTAGTGGCAGAGCCAGAACTAGATGGGGCTCAATCCTTCTGCTTTTCAGTCCAGATCTATTTTTCTTGAGCAGGCATGTGCCAACAGCTAGCTAGCTGCTCACTAAATGGTTTCTCATTCTTCCGACTCTTCCTGAGCACACAATTCAACTAAATCTCTAGCTTCACTCGAAGTTAGGTAACTTCATCTGTCCTTTGGTCCTGCAGATTAAATCCTCCTGCAGCATGCTCTATTCTTTCTCCTCTCCTCTCTGCTGGCATCTATGGAAGACCAGATGATCCTAGAAAACACATGTTGATATTGCAGATCTTCTGTTAGTCTGGACCCTGCGTAATTGTAAGGATCTTCCTCTTCCTCTACCTCCTCCATTTGGACTTTGTTTAAATGAGAAATAAACAGTTGTGTTGTCACTGAGATTTAAAGATTCATCTTTCACAGCAGTGAGCACTGCCTTAATTAATAAAGGTCTATAACATTTCTAAAACAGTAATCTGGGACATGTTTTAATAGGTTAAAAACAGAAGCCTCTGGGAAAATGGGTGTAGACAAAGGTACAATCAAAAGGTACTGTCTTCTACATGTTCCCTTTGTGCCTTGTCTAAATCTATCACAGTCACAAAAAGGGCAACTGGCTCTGGCAGGAATGGTTTCTTTACAACTTGAGATAGAACTTGTCATTGGTATTCAATGCATGGAAGATGATAAAGCTGAAATAGAGAGCTAAGTCAAAAGCTATGCAGAAAAGCATAATTTTGTACTGGGGGGAAGAAGCCCTAGGAACACAGACAAGAACAGGTAAGTGTGAATGTGGTAGTGGGGTGAACTATACAGTTTCCATGAAAAAAACAAACAAACAAAAAGGCATCAGACTCTTAAATTTTTCTCCATGAGCCATCAGGAACATGCTACACAGGTGGGTTTGTTTTCTTCACCCCATTTTAGATAGAAGATGTCCACAACATATTGCTTGGTGTTCATAACCATAACTCTTATCTCCTTTCTTCTGAAAACAACCTCTGAGATCCAGTATTCATCATCCTTCCTTATAAGAAAATTGGTCATCCATTCCCATTAGCAACTAGTCCTAGTCATTCAACATCACCCAAGGAATCCACTTAAGACCAACCACAGAACTGGTTGCTGTGGACTGTAACACGACATCAATTTTTCCTTGTAGTGGAATTTGCTCACCTCATTTAATTGTCTCCTTTAACACAGTCATCTATCTGAGTCCATTGACTGGTCTGAATTTACACAGGTTATTTGGAAAATAAAGGTCAGATACACACCAGACTGCTAGAACCACATTTATTAACCACAGTCCTCCCCTCCCCCTCCCCTACCTGTCCTGCCGACTTTCAGCATCATCAGTGTCATCCGGAGCGAGAGAGCAGTAAATTAAATGTGGCAGGACATGAAACAGGAGCCAAAAATGAAGCCACAGTTAGTGACAAGTGATGCCAAGTTCAACCTTATTAGCCTTTGAAAAACCCTGCAGCTCTGCCAAGCCAGTATCTAACCTTGTTATATAAAGAGCCCCTATATGGTGCAATTGCTGCTGGTTTTAATCTGAAGATGCCAAAGAGGCAATTAGATACGGCTTCAAGATGAAGACGAAGTTCTTTCTCAAGGGGATTTGCTACTCGGTGAGAGCTCAGACTACAAAGTTTTGAAAATTCTTTCTTCACTCTCTTCCTTGGAGCCTTGCTAATTTTACACCATCAGCCTCCAGACTCTGCTTTTTTAAAAAAATATTCACATATATGCATTCATAAATATCCTCAAGAAGAAAATATCAAAGTAGTTCCAGTGCAAAGAAGAGATCCACGTTCTTTGCTAGTTTCATCAAACTGTAACTTCAATGCTGCCCTTTGGGGACAGGATCTTTCTTGGAGGCCAGCAACAGATAGAACTAGGACATATCACAGGATGCAGATTCTGTGCAGTATGGCTGGTACTCAGCGATTACTATTAGGATGACTGACTATATTTGATTACTTTTCTCTCAATTAATATTGTGGGAAGTGGCAAGTTATTCAAGGGGCCAAGGTGAGGATGTTGGGAGTGCCAGAGAACTGACTCAGTATCACAAAGCCCTGAAGGCTACGGCAGAACCAATACAGTTAACCCAAGATGTCAAATGGCAATTTAATTAAGGTAGATCGATAGAATAATTCTTGAGAAGACAAGAGCATGCCTTGCAGCATGCCTTAGCTAGCAAGGCAATAGTGTCTATCCAACCCATAAAGTGAGGAGAGCATTGAAATGTAATTTTTATATAGAAGTCAGAATTAATTGTATCTAGCATATGCGTCTGTTTCATATCCTATAAAGTGTATGCTTTTAAAACTAGTTTAAAAACATTACTGGGAAACAGGAAAGCTTTGTTCACTCAGTATATTGGAAATGGATAGGAACAGTTGATAAGAGAAAGGAAAAGTCATTGAGTTGACAAGAATAGAGGAAACCCAAGCTCAACGCACACACAGAGGGAAAACTACATTCTCGGCTATTAAGAGCAGATCTGGAGGAGCTAGAAGCTAAGAATGAATAAATTCAAAGAACAGGAAGAGGCCCTGGTACAGTGTTCAGAGCACTGAATAAATGCCTTGCCTGAAAGTGGGGTCCGTGGACTTCCAGGTGACCCAGTAGCATCTGCATCACCTGGGAGCTTGTTGAAGATGCAGAAACATGGGCCCCACCCTACTTCCTAAATCAGACTCTACATTTTAACCAGGTGATTTGAAAATCTGTAAGGTTTGGAAGCATTGCACTGAAGATCTTCATCAGAAAGAGCAGAACAAGTCAGACCTCACAGCAGCCCTCACAAATACTTGAGCAAGGGGAGAGAGCAACCTCTGCCTCTAGCCTAAAAGTCTACACTTTCTACAAGGGGAGTGAGCTGCCTGGCTGAATAGGGTTGGAACGTGAGAGAGAAACAGGACAGTGTCATGATATTTGTGGCCTTCCATGATGGACAGAGAGGGGAAACCAAGAAAGAATGTCCTGCCCAGGAGGAAATACACTCACGACCACATTCCTTTCTCACCCAATCCCACTCTGCCTGCTCCTGGCCCACACCCTGAAGTGAATCCTGTTTGTCCACTTGCCCCAGTCCCTGATAAACAGCTCACGGTTGGCTGTTGGGGAAAACAGACCTACACCACTCCAAAGATGACTAGGCTCAGCTGCCTTCATGAATTCACCCAGCTCTTCATTTATAATTATGAAAAGACAACTAAAATCACCAACCATGTTAGAAGACTAAACATTGTAAATAGAATTGAAAATGAAAATATTTAACAGCTAAAGTGGCATTGACTCCAACAACGAAAACATGCAGAAACATCAAGATTTGTTACTTTGAGGCCAAATAGCGGAATGACACAGAACAGCCAAAATAAGTGGCTCTCAACCACTGATCAGAATCTCTCAGAGGAATTGTGAAAACACTACCTGCTGGGCCCCACCCCAGAGTTTCAGTTTCAGTGGGTGTGGGCAGGGCTGGGAAATTTGCATTTCTGACAAGGTCCCAGGTGATGCTGATATTGCTGGTCCAGTAACCACACACTGAGAACCACTGATCAACATGATGCGGCCAAGCAGTCAACCTGGGGATAAAAACAGATATTATTCAGGAAATAGGTGAACAATTTCAGGCATGAGAATCAAGTGTCCAGACATTGTCAAATGTCCCTGGGGAGTCAGGGGAGTTTATCACCCCCAGTTGAAAACCACTGATTTGATCCAATTACTTGTGAGAACAATGGGGCCAACATCATCCATTTAGATCAGTGGTTCTCAAACCATGCATGTATCGGAATCACCTAAAGAGATTGTTTAAACATGGATTGTAGGCTCTGCCCCAAATTTTCTGGATCCCATGTAATGCTAATGCGGCTGGCCTATGCACCACAGTTTGAAAACACAGATAGAGTCCACCCAGAGCTTAAACAATCATTTTTTGCTCCCTGGAGCTGGAAACAGGGCTTTCCTCCCTGGTAGCATGTGGATTTAAGGTGGAGGATATGTGTCTGTATATAGCCTGTGTCCTGTTTGAAAATGAAAGCGGGAAGTGAATGTAAAGGTAAGCGATCAACAAGTCCTGCTACTGTTCACATTCTTACTAGTCTGGCCAATGGATCTTAGTGGCTAGTGGTAGGCTGGAGTGTGAGAGGATGGTGTCAGAGGCCAGAACAATCATTTTGGTTGGGTGAGGTAGGACACTACCAGAAAACCCTGCTGCAGATATCTGTGAGGGTGGGATTGGAGAACAGAGTTTAAGGCTAAGACCTTTACTGCCCCGTCTCCCTGCCTCTGGCCTGGGCCCCAGTCCTGCACATCAGCACTGTTAAATCTTAGGTTTGTCCTAACTTTTATCCAGCCACAAGTAAGAAAGAAGTTGGGGCCAGAGAGATCTGTGAGCCTGCTAAGGGTGACCACAAGTCCACTATCCCATGCGGTTGTGTAGAGCAGAGGAAGTGGAAGGGAGAAGGGTGAAGAATGAGGGACAAGAATACCTCTACCTCTTAAGACACAGTTAGCTTTGCCAGATACAAAACGTTGTCCAATGCAGTCTGGAGCTCTCTCAATCAAATACCTCACATCCCTTTGTGGGCAGGAGGGGAGCAGGTGGATCAGAGTGATGTTTAGAAGTATGCAGACCAGATTTAGCACAAGGCAGAGAAGAGCAACCCCTTCCCCTAAAGATAAGTTTTCCACCTTGTTTATGGAAGGGTTCTGCCTGCAGATTCACCTCAGTTTTCCAAGGTAGACCTCACTTTCCTTTATGGCCAAATTTACGTTCTGTTTGCTTTGTGTCCACTCCCACCAACTCCATTCAAATCTCATTTTACTCTTTCCTAACTCCTCTGTGTATTTAATCCTGTGCTGCTCCATCCATTTTTTAAGGTGGGAAGTCTGATTTCTCCAACAAAACTATATGCAAATTCCTCCAGGAGTGCAATGGGGCCATTTTTCTATTTGTTTCCTTCATGCTAGGACAATGTACTATCTTTCAGTAGCCACAACAATTTCTGCAGCGAAAAAGAAGCACCACATAAAATTCATGGAAATCAAGGGCAAAGTCAAGGCACAAGCAACTGTGCCTTGAATCCTTCATTCCTTTAGTTACCTGTGTGAGCAATTTAATCTGACTCTCTGCAATTTAGCATCCTCTTCTGTTGGAAGGAGGATCATGATTGTTTTCAGAATCAGACATGATGTACACAAAAGACCTGGTACCAAGCTTTCTAAATAGTAAGACAAAATAAATGCAACAATTATTATCCTTATTAAAAGATCAGCATATGGATGCACCCTTTGTTTACAAGCTGGCTCCTCACAGGCACAGTCCAGCGCATATTTCACATTTTATCCTAACTCTCCTGTTCTCCCAGACATCCACCTCACAGCTCATTATTTTCATTATACACCTGCTTGATCTGACATATACCTCTGTCTTTTTCTTGGCTATTTCTCATGCAGTTTTCCTCTTTATTCTGGAAATGGATCCTTAGGTGGGCCATCTCTGATGTCTTCCTTCCCCATTGGGTTCAGTCCATCCCCCACCACCACTAGGAGGACCCTTCTACTTGAACATCCCTGATGGTATCACTCACAGTGAAGTCAGTCCACACTGCAAGTCCCTAAGTACCCGTAGGTTACATCTGACGTCACAATAAACTTCTTCCAATTCTTACCTTAGTGAAGGAAATTGACGCTCAGGCAGCAGGTGGAAATATGTGAGCTGAGACTTCAGGCTTGCATTCTATAAGGTTAACTCCCTGTCAAATACATGCCTCTTTTAATTTTTCCACCTCCCATTTCTCTCCTATTCTCTACTGAGAACTGTTGTTGGAATGTCTTTGGACTCAGCAGGTAGGCTATTATTTTTTTCCATGACTAATTTTTATCATTATGCTTGGGCTTCTGTTGGTAGGCTCTTAATGAGGTCCTGCACCACATGTGGCAGATCAATCCAGGTGGTTTCACAGGAAGTAAGAAATCTGCAGCATTGCTAGAACAGGAAGTTAGCAAGTCTGCTCCTGCTCTGGGCATCCCAGCCCATGCCCACTTAGAAATATCAAATTGGAGAAGATAGTAATCTTCTTAGAGGTATGCCCTCTAAAAACAAGAGAAGGCAGCTAACAGGAAAGTAAGAAAACAGAATAACTGTAAAAATAAGATACTAGAAAGCAAAATTCATAGTAGCAATAGTGATTCTGTTCAGAAGCTTTTTCAACCCTAATGCCATTCCTTCTGCCCTCATTATTCTCTTTGATGATTACAACAACTTCTTTCTTTTATAATTTTTATAGAAATAGAGTTGATTTACAATGTTGTGCCCATCTCTGCTGTACAGCAAAGTGACTCAGTTATACACATACAGACATTCTTTTTTTAAAATTCTTTTCCATATGGTTCATCACAGGATATTGAGTAAGGTTCCCTGTGCTATACATTAAGACCTTTTTATTTATCCTTTCTAAGTGTAATAGTTTGCATCTGCTAATCCCAAACTCCCAGTCCATCCCTCTCCCTTCACCCCTCCCCCTTGGCAACCACAAGCCTGTTCTCTATGTCTATGAGCCTGTTTCTGTTTTGTAGATAGGTTCATTTGTGCCATATTTTAGATTCCACATATAAGTGATATCCTACAGTATTTGTCTTTCTCTTTCTGACTTACTTCACTTAGTATGATAATCTCTTCTTGCATCCATGTCGCTGCAAATGGCCTTGTTTCTATTACAACAACTTCTTACTGGTATCCTGCCTGAATCTTCCTTCACTCCAACTGATTCTCAGAACTGTTCTTAGTTATCTTCCTATGAAAGAAATCATAAGCTATGTTTATTTTAATGCTTTTGTTGCACTACTTTTACCTTCAAGACACTGTTTTTAAATGTACCCGGAAATTTGTTTTTATTTCAGGTATGATGAGGGTGACAGATCAGGAAATGAATGTCATTGAAAAAGTCATTTGTCACTTACAGTTCCTAAGAAGACGGTCACGTCCCACCAATGCAAGGCCACATGGGGAAGCACCAGGGTTGGTCAGAAAGCAGAAGGAATGAAAGGAAACATGAGCAAAAGGCTTTATTGTGGTTTTCATAGGAGAAACAGGTGAGGTAGGTCAGCAGCTGAGCAGGCTTAGAACTGGATAGTTTGAATAAATGCAGGGAGCTCTGGGCTGTGGGCAGTTTCTACTTGTCTGGTCTAATAGCTGACCCTGGAGTGATAGAGGGAAGGGGTATACTGTTCTGGGCTGCAGGAGCCTGATAAAAGGAAGCAGGTGGGAGTTTGAACTTGAGATGGGTTGACTGCATATCAAAGGCATGTCCACAGGCAAGCAGTTTACTATCTCTAGGAATTAGCTACCCCTGGGAAGGGTGGTCTCTGCCATGTCAGCAAGGTCCCACGATGCCAAAGCATTATAAAATACAGAAAATAAAATGTTGTTTTTAATTTTCGGCTCTGAGGCCATTCACACTCTGCCTCTGCACAACTTTCCCAGCCCCCCTCTCCAGCTACTCCAGAGCACAGGCCGGGTTCCCGCCACACCACTCTCCTCCATCTGCAGCCAGCCACCCATGCCCTTCCCACTCCTGTGGCTTTTCACATATTGTTCCATGTGCTGGGAATTCTTTTCCTGACATTCCTCACCTAGCAGACTCATCTGGAGGTTTTCAGAAAACCTGCTCGAATTTCCTCTTTCTTTGGTACACACACATGTTCTTTTCTGTCACATTCTATTTAATTTGGATTATATCCCAGTTGTATGTAACACTTAATAAGCTGTATGTCATTTATCTGTTAACAGGTCTATCTCCACCACCAAAATGGGAGTCCTGTAAGTAGATACCGTCTTATCCATCCTTGCTCCTCGTTGTCTCATATATGTGTTAGACTTCACAGACATACACCTAACATCAGCTGAATGCATGGCAGACTTGAGCCCTTTCATGTAGAAGCAAGCAGCCTCATGAATTTAAGTAGCTTCCCAGGGTATTAGCATGTTAAGGTAAAGCTGCTTAACTTTACATTAGGACTTAAACTCGAAGGAAAGTCCTCTGATAAAAACAGGATTTATTAGTAAAGTCAAAAATCATCCTGAATCTCAGAAGTTGGATTGGTTTGGATTTTGGAAAGCTGGTTTTTTAAACTGAAGCCCTAGCTCCTCTACCATCGCATAGCTCAACAAAAATGTATGTGCCTGGCTTAAAGGGAAGAAGCAGAGAGGTTTACTTTAATTATATGTTGAATCTTTGGGAACCAACACTGCTTCCTTCAAGTTGTGTGGTGAGAGAAATTTAGCTTTTTGTTAGATAAAAACTTCTAGGGATAACCCTACAGAGGAGAGAGGGAGATTTGGGAAGACAGCAGGCTTTTTCCCAGTCACCACTGAAATCATTCCATGTGGAGAGAGTCTAATTTTGCCTTTGAATTATTGAGCATAAAGTAACCGTGAGTTTAATCCTCCTTAGCTATCCATGAGATTTGTTGATGGAGTGTGAGTGACACAAGATATCATCAGAAAGATATAATAAAATTCTTGTGTTTGCTCAAATGGGGGGGTCCTTTGTTCACCCCAGTTCACCCCAGTTAATATGAGATTCTCTGCATGGTAGTTTACAAACCCCTCTTCACCTAAGGTGTAAATGCTTACCCTGCAGAACCAGAGGGCTCGTTTCTGTAAAAGTATCAAGGAACTTTGCCTATACATATATGCACACATGTATGTATGTAGCCATGCATGCCAGTACAGTGTATGTATTATATAGATATGTATACACACATAGAGAAAGGGAAAGAGAGAGTGAAATTTTTGTAAGTCAAGAGAAGATACTCATGTGGGCATGAAGAACATTCTATTGGCAAGAAGGACCTTGACTGCAAGAAGAAGACCCCAACTTTATGTTGTGAAGCTCATTCTGGGAATCATGGCATTTGATACCTCACCTCCAGCTTCCTCCAAGGCCACACTCTCCCCAGCTGATGAGAGGCCTATTTAGTCAGACACTACATTTATGTCAAGAGCAAACAGCCAGTTGTTTTATGGTCACTCTTCCCCTAAAGTATTTCTGAGCATAAGGGATTTGTGAGAACAAAAGGATACAAGTAAGTGCTGGAGTAGATTTGATTTATTAAGTGTGGGATTATTTCTGACATTTATAGTGTGACTCAGAGTGCAGAACTGGAAAATATGGACTCATCAATTTGCATGTTGTTTATATAAGAAAGGGAAATGTGACCTGGGGCAGATGTGACAAACTGGAAATTTGTCTGTAGTCCCCTCCCTCGGAGGTTCCTGTCAGCTCTACTCCACTTCCTCATGAACCCTGAATAAGAGCCAAGATCCTCATTAGCTTTCTCCACACAACCACATCGAAAACATTATTTTACTTTTATTTGAAAAGAATTTTGAATATAAAGAAAAATTGCAGGGTTTCCCTGGTGGCTCAGTGGTTGAGAGTCCGCCTGCCGATGCAGGGGACACGGGTTCGTGCCCCAGTCTGGGAAGATCCCACATGCCGCGGAGCGGCTGGGCCCGTGAGCCATGGCCGCTGAGCCTGCACGTCCGGAGCCTGTGCTCTGCGACAGGAGAGGCCACAACAGTGAGAGACCCGCATACCACTAAAAAAAAAAAAAAAAAAAAAAAAGAAAAAGAAAAGAAAAATTGCAAAAATAAAACCAGTATGAAAACTACCCATGTAGAATTTACCCAGAATGAGGTTAACATTTTACTTCATTTGCTTTATCATCCATTTATCTGTTTTTGTATCTATCATCTATCTAATCTATCTATCTACCTACCTAATTTGAGGGTAAGTTAAATACACCAATCCTTTCCCCCTAAGTACCTTAGTGTGCATTTTCTAATAATAGAGATATGCTTTTATGCAACCACCATACAATGATAAACTTTAGTAAATTTACAGGTACTGCACTTTGATTTAACCTACTCTTCTGTCCTAATTTTATCAGTTAACCCAATAATGTCCTCTATAGCATTGTTTCCCTCTAGTTCAGGATCCACTTCTCCATTTAGTATTCCATTTAGTTGGTATTATCTTTGCCTTCCTTTAATCCCAAACATTTCCATAGCCTTTCTTTGACTTTTATGACTTTGTCATTTTTGAGGAATACAAACTCCCTTTTTCGATTAAATACAATGATTCTCATTCTGTATTTGTCTGATGTTTCTTCATGATTAAATTAAGGTTATGCATTCTTGAAACACTGCAGAGTTGACCTTGTGCTCCTTTCAGGGTACCGCACCTGTGTGTCCATCTGTCCTTCAAAGGTGATGTTAATGTTGATCACCCAGTCAAGGAGCTTCCCAATTTCTCCATCACAGAATTACTGTTTTTCCACTCTTTGCAACTAATATGCAGATTGTAGGGAGACATTTTTAGACCATGCAACTATCCAGCTCTTCATCATAATTGCCCTACATTTGGCATCCATTGATGATTCTTCCCTAATGCAATCCTTACCATCTTGGTTGCAAGATCATTTTTTTCAACCCTAGTACTACTTCCACATTTAATAGATGGCCTTCAGCACCCTACTGTAATTCCTCTCTACCATTCATCTGTCTGTCAGCCTATCATAAATATTGACTCATAAATTACTATTTGAAATGGTTTATAATTCATTACTGCATTGAAATATTTGATTCTCACATTGTCCCATAGTTGGCCTCTGAAAATCCCTTCTATGTGTTTGTAACGAGCTTCTATCATTTTTTTCACAGTTCTTACTCTCTGGCATGCAAGATGTTCCAAGCTCATGTTTTGGTTCCAAGTTCCTTTTTTAAAAATGTTATTAAAATATAGTTGAGTTACAATGTATGTTAGTTTCCAGTGTACAGTAAGGTGATTCAGATACATATATATATATATATATATATATATATATATATATAAAAAAATATATATTTATGGGCTTCCCTGGTGGCGCAGCGGTTGAGAGTCCCCCTGCCGATGCAGGGGACGCGGGTTCGTGCCCCGGTCCGGGAGGATCCCACATGCCGCTGAGCGGCTGCTCCCGTCCGTGAGCCATGGCCGCTAAGCCTGCACGTCCGGAGCCTGTTGCTCTGCGGCGGGAGGGGCCGCAGTGGTGAGAGGCCCGCGTGCCGCAAGGAAAAAAAGAAAATATATATATATATATTTACGTTCTCTTCCATTATAAGTTATTACAAGATATTGAATATAGTTCCCTGTGCTATACAGTAGGTCCTTGTTGGTTACCTATTTTATATATAGTAGTGTGTATATGTCAGTCCCAAACTCCTAATTTATCCCTCTCCCCTCCTTCACTTTGGTAACCATGAGTTTGCTTTCTATGTCTGTGACTCTATTTCTGTTTTGTAAATAAATTCATTTGTATCCTTTTTTTTTTTTAGATTCTACATATAAGCAATATAAGTGATATCATATGATATTTGTCTTTCTCTGTCTGGCTTACTTCACTTAGTATGATAATTATGCCTTGAAATCAGCCATTTCTCTGCCTGACACTGGTGTATTTTAATGGAAATGGTATTAGAGTCCAAGATCTGAGCATTAGGTGTGCTCATTGCTATCAGGATGGCATTGCTTCTTGGCTCTTTTGGCAGACAGAGGTAGGAAATAGCTACACATTTTTCACATTAGAATGCACATACAATACAAATATGCATATGCACACGCATATGCATACATATGCACATGTGTATACATATGCATATACATATTTTAGAAGTCCTAAGTTCACACCAATACCTCAGTTCTAATCCACCTCCCATTCTATATTAGTTTATCCTATGGGGAGTATCTTGGCTCCTAACAGCCTCAACACATTTACTTATTTGCTCAATCCTATATCACATCTAAAATAGCTCCAAAATTATGCTTATAAAACTAAAACCAACCTACTCAAAAGTTCATAATGATTGTATATTGTCCCCTCCCCCCATGCACACACCAAATCACATCCCATCCTTCCCCAGATTATGGACATAGAGTCAAATACTGTCACAATTAGTGATTAGAATAAGTTATTTTCTTTCTTTCTTTCTGTTCACCTTCAAGCATGTTTAAGGTATTCATTTGAAATGTAATTAAATTCATTTGTTTCAATTTTCTTTCCGTTTTAGGCTTCTTTCCATTCTTATTGATTTGATTTTATTTTTTGAATATGTAAACCATTGAAAGGCTTTAGAAAGTCAAAACATGACAAAGTTATACTCAGAAAATTGTTCCTTTCTCATGTACCCTTTCAGCCCAGACCTCTCCCCACTGTCTTCTTATAGGTAAAAAACTTGATTTTTTTTTTTTTTTTTTTTGCAGTATGCGGGCCTCTCACTGTTGTGGCCTCTCCCGCCGCGGAGCGCAGGCTCAGCGGCCATGGCTCATGGACACAGCCACTCCACGGCATGTGGGATTTTCCCAGACTGGGGCACAAACCCACATCCCCCACATCGGCAGGCGGACTCTCAACCACTACGCCACCAGGGAAGCCCACAAACTTGATATTTTAAAATTTATTCTCCCTATGTTTCTTCTAAATAAATCTATTTAACTAAGCTTTCCTTCATCTTGCATGGCAGAAGTGAAAGAAGAACTCCTACATTCATCAGATGCCCGCACCATTTAACCCCCACAGCATCCCTAGAAGGAAGGTGCCATCTCAGTCTGAGATAATGGGATCTTCACCTGGAAAAATGCCATTTATGTTGTAATGGGAAAGAAGAATGGATTTGGCACCCTTTCAACATCTGGGGCTAGACGGTCAGGAGTTAGAAATGGTTCAGGGCTCTGTGTGTCCCTGTGACTAGAAACCCTCCAGATCCAGCCATCCTGAGACTGTGGCCATGCCTTAAGAAGATGATTGTATAGGAGAGCAAAAATCAGGAAAAGTGGGCCACTAAAGAGCTGTAACTTTTAGAGCCAAGATCCATGGTGGAACACCACTGGGTGAATACCCTAACACTGTGGAAGAGAGATGCTTCCTTCAGATCCAAGCTCCAACAGCAGCCATAGACTCCCCAGGTCTCATCTGTAGGAGATGGAGATGGTACCTGGCCATCAGGCATCAAAGTTGATTCAGGGACAAACAAGATGGTGTGGGCAACCAGACTCACTGGGTTAGACACTGTGTGGTCATTAAAATAGGCAAAAGGACTGTACGTGGCCTGCCAACTACATTCCCTCCTTGAGAGGTAATGATAACCAGAAGTGGCTTCTTGGACTGAGTAAATTCACCTGATGCCCCAAAGTTATGCCAGCAGGAAGGATGATAAGGAGAGAGAACAACATTCTCCTAATCATCTGGGTAGGGAACCCTGAATCGTCTGAGTGTTCCAAAGAGCATAATTATATTTTGTGCTCAAGCCAGTGAAGGTTATGCCAGTTTTACAGATGAGAAAACAGGCTGAGGAATACACGCAGCTTGGTGACCATCACACACTTAGTAAACGTCAGAACTAGGTTTAGGAACTTGGACTTTCTGAATACAAAGTCCATACTCTGAGGACAATACAGAGAAAGTCAGGGACCTGAGTTTTTTTTATACGCAAATCCTTTAGAAACTCACATCCCCTCCCTAGGCCTCATTTTCCCCATCTGTCTAAGCGGGTGGATAGAATTACCTCTAAACTCTCTTCCAGTTCCGAAATGAACATTTGGCCTGTGTGTGTGTGTGTGTGTGTGTGTGTGTGTGTTGGGAGCAGAGGGATTCATTTTCCAGTGACAAGGGCCTTAACCAAAAGAAGTGAATCAACACAGGTCATGAAACTTCCGGGAAAATGTGGAGAAAACATGGATTGGCTGGGATGTGTGGATAGTGGGGTTTCCTGGTGGCTAATGTCATGACAGGTGGTGGTAGGGCGCAGTAGAGAGGAGCTTGGAGAGGAGGCTTGGGATCAGCAATGGGCTCCAGGGTGAAACGAGCCTGGCAGGATGGGAACAAGAAATGATGGTTGAAAATCTCTTGGGATCTCCCTTTGGCTAAGAGCTTCTTACATGTCTCCATATTTAATTCCTACAGGAATTTTGTGAAATAAATGCAAATACTCATATATGCTACCTATGGGCAGATTGAGCCTACAAGAGGTGAGGGCCTTGCCGATGGTATGTGGCTAGTTAAGGAGAGAGTGAGAATACCTCACCAGCCTTCCTGCTGAACTTGAAAGATCATCTTCCCCTCTCCCTGCTTCATCTCCGAGGAGAGAGAGCAGGGAGAGTCAGCAGCAGGAAAGAAGCCGGCTAGTCTGCCCATTCTCTCTGGACTTTGAGTGGACAGGGCACCTGGCTCTTGCATTAGTTTACCTCCCTTTCTCTACCTAGTTTTATAAAAGAAGACATTTGGTAATTAATTTTTCAGATCTACAAGGCCTGTGTAGGAAAGACTGTAAATTAAACGATTCACATTTCCATAACATTGCAGTCCAAAGGGCATCGCTTTACGATGCATCCCTGGAGCAATAATGCATAGCTTTAACTAACCAAAGGCCCAGGATCCAAAAGCCCCTTGCCCCTGCTTCATGATGAAGTTAGGCATGCAAAACAGAAAAATAATTGGACTTGCTTTTCTCTCGATTTTCTTAAAATCTGAGTCTAACTGAACAGGGCTGTCAGGCACTGTTCCCTAAGAGAGGTTTACTGTATGAAAAAAGACGAAAGAAATAAAAAGGCATTTACTATGTAATTTCCACCTCATGCCAAAAAGATTAGAAGTGGATACCACAATACATGCAGTAGAACATGATGGAAAGAGATGAAGAGGTCCAGGAGGAGCGAGACCCAGTAGACTCGAGCAAAGACTGGGAAGACAGCAAATTAAAGGCAAGAGACTGATAGTGACCAGGTGGAGAGAGGTCTAAAAATGGTTTGTTGACAGTTCAAAGGATGACAGGACAAAGTGAAAGTTACAGACACAGGGAACGGAGTTAGGACTAGAGAATCCATGAAGGGGATTCACTTCCAGGTAGTTACTTGTGTTGGGCAAGTCACAGCAGGCAGGGGGTTAGTGCAGGGAATAGGAGACAGTCCCAGGAAAGGTGTGTCCTGCGGGCAGAGGAGTACAGATCAGCCACAGACTGGGGTCTCAGGCATGTGGGCTGTGAGGTCAGCCCTTTGACTCTTGACAAAGGTCAAAGCAAGCCATGGAGTCGGTGCCTTAACCATTCTTAATCAGGACCAGCCCTGCAAGCGGAGGCCAAAACTAAGGGAGTCCAGTGTATATCAGGAGGCTTATTAGGAGGACCTGAAGTTAGGCAAGGAGGGGAGGGAGGAGGCCTCAGCTGTACCCTCACAGGGCCTGGAATGGGCACTGGAAGGGCAAGAAGTGAGGTGATTTCTCATATTAAAAAGGAACCTAGGGACTTCCCTGGTGGTCCAGTGGTTAAGACTCCACTCTCCCAATGCAGGGGACACGGATTCGATCCCCGGTCGGGGAATTAAGATCCCACATGCCGCACGGCTCAGCCGAAAAAAAAAAGGAACCTAAATCTAAAAAAGCCTAATTCATGGAAATAGCAGAATAGTGGCTGCCAGGGGCTGGGGCTGGGGGAGCTGGGGAAATGTTGGTAAAAGAGTACAAACTCCCAGATAAGTAAGATCTGGGGATCGAAAGCATAGCATGGTGACTCTAATGAACAATACAGTATTATATACTTGAAAGTTTTTAAGAGAGTAGATCTTAAATGCTATCACCACACACACACATAATCATAATTATCTGAAAACATGGAGACATTGACTAACCTCATGTGGTAATCATTTAGCAATATATACATGTACCTAATCATCACACTGTCCACTTTGAACTTACATATGTTATATATCAATAATATCTCAATAAAACTGGGGGGGGCAATTCTAGCTGAGCATCCTTCATTAATGGCATGCCTGTCGTGAGTGGGGCAAAATATAACAAATTTAGAGAACACCTAGTATTTGCCTAGAACTGTGTCAGGTTCTGGGGATATAGAGACAAACACGATTGGCCCCCTGCCCTGTGTCGAGGAGGTTAAACTGTACACAGCGGATTATAGCAGCTGCTTTGAGTGCACAGGGGACTTTATTTCTGGCATGTGGAGTCAGGGAAAGCATTAGAGGAAATGTGGTATTTGGACTGGATCTTGAAAAATAGCAGGGAATTTTTCTAGCAGCAGAGGGGAAAGAGAATGACATTTCAGACAGAAAAAAAAAAAACCTGTTCTATGCATAGACTCCTGGAAGGAAAAAGTGTGTTCACTAGACATCCCAGTGGCAGGAAAATCAAACTAGACATTTTAGGGAGAAAAGAAGATTGGTCAGGGCTGAAATAGAACCGTCAGTTAACCAACATAATTGTATTAAATAGAGCTCATATTCTCTAAGCAGACTTTTCCCACAGTGTTTCTCATAGTTATTTATAATTATTAAAAATATATGTAGAGGAGTTTCATTGTCAATAACTGTGAGATAATTGGGGGTTACACATACTGAAGACTTTTCAGAGCTTTTAATATATTCATGTGTGTTTTGAATTCCAAAGAGAGAGAGTAGCATGAAACATTTCTTGTGCTCATTAGAAGATGGATTAGTTCATTTTTTTCCAACCTAGATATAAATGGAACAATCTAGGAAACTGCGGCTTAAACATTCTATATAATCTAAGAATTTAAGGCCCATGTCTCCATTTATTTCACCTTGCAAAATCTTTGTCATAAGAGTTTTCATAGTGTATGGTAATTATTTGCATCCCCGTCTCCCTGTAGACCTTTGCTGTCCAAGTTGGTGGCCACTAGCCACATGTGACTCTTAACCATGTGAACTATGGCTGGTTTGAACTGAGATGTGCTGTGACTGGGAAATTACCAGAAAGTACACATGTGCCTTGCAACATATTTCTATCAGACAGCACTTCCCAGGCTGTTTGAGTGTGGGGATCTTACTTATCTATATATTTTTGACGATTAACACATTTCTTGTCATATAATAGGCCTTTAATAAATATTTCTTGAATGGATATAATAAGTAAATAAGTAAAGCCCTATCCAAAAATACTTGCTGCACTTAAAGTCTGATGTCAAATGCATTTTCCCATTTTCTCACTTGAATCCTAAAAGGCTGTTTCTGCTTATACATAAATGACCTCTTTACTGATATAAATACCTCATTTGCATGTATGAAATGTATCTCCTAAATTGTTTTAACATATCCTGGAAGCTGGCCCTCTAAGCAATAACATTCTCTTTTAAAAGAATTCATAATGCTGCCTATGAAACCATTTGCCACAGTTGGGAAACTTGCTTATGAGTATCCAACAGCTCATGTAATTACACAGCTTCCTTCACCCCCTGCATTCTCATGTCTGGCCTCATCTACTTTTTTCCTCTTGCCCCCAAGGAAATTACTTTATAAAAAAACAATCAATAACTCTCTGATCTCCAAAGCCTTGTCTCACACTCACAGTTCTAGACTTTCCAAAGCGTTAAGTTCTCTCAGGCAAGCTTCCAATTGCTGTGGCTTCCACCCTCCAGATAATGCTCTGGTCTTCTGCCCCATCTCCTCCTTCCAGGACCTTTCTTCTCCTTCTTCTCCCTGCCCTGACACAGACTTTCTGGGGCCCTGGGCAAGTCTCAGCAATCTTTGAAATCGAGATAATAGCATGTGTCATTACTCCCAGGCACTTTGTAAGTGAAGTGAATTAATGAAAAGAAGGAAGGAGCAGTGTGAACTCCCAAGTGTGAATAAGGTGTGAAGTATATTCTTACTAAATTGGAATTGAATGAAGCAGGAAAACTCACTACATTGTTCTTGAACTTATGAGCCTTCCTCATACTTTGAAGGAATTTAAACCTATCTCCATGTGCCTAGAGATGAACAATCAAGACTCTTTGTATTTTTACCCATCACACTGATACTTGCAATCACCATCCCAAGTTCCTTCTTTTTTTCTTGACTTCCGATTTAGAGCAGAGTGTGGAAAAGTAGCCCTATAGTAATGAGAGGACTTTCTTATGTTGTCCAAAATATCATTATGCAATTATAATGATCTAACATAGAGAATTATATTTTACTTTTAATTGGATATGAATATTAGTAGATAAAATTTAATATATTCCTTTTTTTTTTCAGGAGATGCATTGGTTATGTGGATTTTAGTAAGATGTTTAACTTGAGACTACACCAAGCAGTGATTAAATGCTAGACTGTTAACTCAGATCAACTAAGGTTTTGCTGTATAATGAAAAACTACCATGTTTTTCCCATTCCATCCAGAGGCAAAGTCTATTTCTCCTTCATTTGGATATGGGTTGGCCACATGACTTGCTTTGGCCAATGGATCACCAGCTATTGTGATCTAAGTAGAGGCATGAACAATAAACTGCTAGTGAGGTTTGTCCTCTTGCTTTTTGGGGATTGCTTCAGCTACTCCAAGAAGAAGCCTGGGGAAGCCTACAGAGGATGATGGACGTGGTACTCTGTCACTCTCATTGTTTCAGCCAAATGTCAGACATATGAGGCCATCCTAGACCATCCAACTACTGACCAGCCCGCCATCTCACCAAAGACACATGAGAGAACCAGAAAACTGCCCAGGAAGCAACAGAATGTGTAAGCTAAGTAAATGGTTATATTTTTAAGCCACGTATTCTGAGTTGGTTTGTAATGCAGTGAAAGGGAACTGATACAGAAGCACTTACCCAGAAGTGGTGTGCTACCATTAAAATCAAAGCCTAAAACACAGGCATTGACTTTGCAACTGGACAGTAGATGGAGACAGGAAAAGCAGTGGGGAAACCCTTAGCAAAGGCAGCAAATTTCCAGTGGAGGCTAGGAAATTGAGGAGGAAACTACTAGAGCAGCTAGAAAAATACTGATGCCTTTGCATGATAGGCAGTTTGCAAAGCTGTTGCCCGGAGTAAATTGACAATGGAGCATAGTCTTACGAGAGAGCAGCTAAACAAAGAACCGCTTAGACGGCACACACAAGTTGGAGAACATATAGAGGAACTCGCACTTGTTGGGTTGGAATATAAGATTGATCTCTTTCTTAGTCCCCAAGTGGAAAACAATTCTCAAGTGATCCAAGATCTTGGGGCAAAGATCAAAACAAAAGGTGGCTGTAGACTCCTTAGTTAACTTCTGAAAGATTTATCAAGGGGCCCCTTTCAGCAAGACAAAAATGCTCCTTTGCATCTTAAGGGTATGTTCTTACAGAAAGCTAATCCCAAAATAGCTAGCTGTACGGCTGCAAGAGGGAAGTGTGCCCTCACACAATTCTGGGTGTGGCATTCGCCATATGGACTGAAGTATGATCTGATGCATAGAAAGTCCAGGATATTTTTAAGTTATAACAGCAAAAGGGCCACTAATTTGAACCAAAAGGAACTGTTGTTGCTCAAAATGCCAGAACACCTCTAAGGCTCTATCGGCAGGACTTAGGCTGAGAAATTTACTCAGTTGTGACATGGACACTTTTTACAGTAAAGGGAAACCTTCTGAGAAGGCAAACTAAGAGTCCAGAGTAAGAATCTCCTCAAGGAAGCAGAACCAAGCTCTAACCCAGACCCAAAGCTTTCCAGCTCATAGACATAATTATTAGCTAAATTAATTTATTGTTTGAAGCCATTATGGGATGGTTTGTCATACAGCGGAATCTAACTGATAGAGTTTTGAATTTCGGCACCACAGTTTCCTGAAATAACTGCCACCACTGTGTCACTTTAGACAAAAATTAATTTTCTCTTTCTGATTTTTAATTTTCACAAACACAAAATAAGACTAAATACATACCTCGTAAGCTTGTTTTGTGCTAATGATATAGTACTTGGTGTGGGCTCTGCTCAAAAGTTTGATTTCTCTAAAACTTGCAATGACTCTTATTATTTTATGAGCTTCCATTTTCTCATCTGTACAAGATGATGATAATCCCCACCTCTTGATGTTGTTTTAAAAACCAAATAAGAATACCTGGCAGAAATAGAACTGATGCATCTGGTTAGAGATGGATAAGTCAAACTGTGATCAAGCATGAGGTGGTGACGTTAATTCCTGTTACATTTTCTGTCACGCAAAGAAGTACATTTTTCAGATTAAAAAAAATTTAAAGGCTGTAAATACATCCTTTCTAAATTTCAAATGTAGTCTCCTAATCTGAATAAATAATAGCATGCTGTATTAGGAATGCCCTATGTCTTTGTAAATATAATTCCGATGGTCCCAGACACTGCTCTTTCCAGGATTCAGTTCTGTCCCCTGTGAACTGACCCCTTTCTCCAACATCCTACTCTTCCCTGACATTACCTCAATTTTCCTTCTCCAGAGGTTTCCTCAGCTTCCATTTGTTCCTCTTGCAAACCAGAACCCCTCCTCCCTCCATCACCTGCATTGCCAACTATCTCATCAGGAGGCATACTTAGGGGCTTCCCTGGTGGCTCAGAGGTTACGAATCCACCTGCCAATGCAGGGGACACGGGTTCAAGCCCTGGTCCGAGGAGATCCCACATGCCGCGGAGCACCTAAGTCCATGCACCACAACTACTCTAGAGTGCATGAGCTACGACTACTGAGCCCACATGCCACAACTACTGAAGCCTGTGTGCCTATAGCCCATGCTTTGTAACTGCAACAAGAGAAGCCACAATGAGAAGCCTGTGCACCGCAACGAAGAGTAGCCCCTCTCGCCTCAAATGGAGAAAGCTCACTCAGCAATGAAGACCCAAAGCAGCCAATTAATTAATTAATTTAAAAAAAAAGCACCTTTCAACAGACTCACAGACTTAGAGAAAGAACTGACGGTTACCATGAGAGAAGGGTGGGGGGAACGGATATTTAGGGAGTTTGGGACTGACATGTACACATTGCTATATTTAAAATAGATAACCAACAAGGACCTACAGCACAGGAAACTCTGCTCAATGTTCTGTAATAACCTAAACGGGAAAATAATTTGTAAAAGAATAGATACACGTATATGTAAAACTGAATCACTGCTGTACACCTGAAATGAACGCAACATTGTTAATCAATGATACTACAATATAAAACAAAAATTTTAAAAAGAGTGAATTACTACTAACACAACATTGTAAATCAACTAGACTTGAATAAAATATTTTTTAATTAATAAAATAGATAAATAGGAAGCACCCTTCAAGTGCATGAACATTCAAACCCAAGAGAAGCCACAAGGGGAGGAAACGCCTCAGGGGGAAGATGGCAGTCAGGAAACCACAATCGAAGAAGGAGACAAGGAAGCACAGAGGGAGACCTCCTAAGAACTGCCTGGAAAAGAAACATGAGAGGACACACAGTGAGGCTAACAAAGCAATGCAATGGCTGCACATAGCACATGGGAAGCACCAAGGAAACGGTACATGTCTGTGGACTGCAGTGATCTGTGAGCACTTCCTGAAGGAGAGAAATTGGCAGAGCCAATTTCTTGAACACATGTATTATTGGAATCGACATTCATACTCATTTAATAAGAATTTAATGAGTATCTGCTGTGGGCCAGGTATTATGCTACTTAATGAGGGAATAATAAGTAATGATATCAATAATAATGCCTTGTCTTTGTGTGGCATTTTTTAATTCATAATCCACTCGGGAATGATAGTGTGAACATCAGGGAAGGAAAGGAGAGGGCTAAATGGAGGCTGGAGTGGATTGAACACCTACCTCTGTGGTCCTAGCCCTGTGCTGGCATTTGACATCAGTGATTTCATGGAAACACTCTCGGAGGTCCGTTCAATCATTATCCCAATTTGGGGTTGAAGAAAAGTAAATCAGGAAAGATACTAGGTGACCTGGTTGAGTTACAGCGCTCATGCTGGTAGAGCTGGAAACTGAAGCAAGATCTGAGTTTCTCCAAGGCTGAAGCTCGGGGTGGAAGAGTCAGAAGTTGTATTCAGGGTCTGTTTGAACGGAGTCCTGGGTAGGGTGGAAGGAGGAGGAGGATGGGGAGTGGGGAAGGGGGTTAGGGTTAGGGGTTAGGGTCAGGATTAGGGTTAGGGTTAGGGGTTAGGGGTTAGGGTTAGGATTAGGGGTCAGGGTTAGGGTTAGGGGTTAGGGATTAGTGTTGGGGTTAGGGGTTAAGGGTTAGGGGTTAGGGTTAGGGTTAGGGGTTAGGGGTTAGGGTTAGGGTTAGGGGTTAGGGGTTAGGGTTAGGGTTAGTTTTAGGGTTAGGGTTAGGGGTTAGATTTAGGGTTAGGGTTAGGGGTTAGGTTTAGGGTTAGGGTTAGGGGTTAGGGTTAGGGTTAGGTTTAGGGTTAGGGGTTAAGGTTAGGGTTAGGGGTTAGGGTTAGGGTTAGGGTTAGTTTTAGGGTTAGAGTTAGGGGTTAGATTTAGGGTTAGGGTTAGGGTTAGGGTTAGGGGTTAGGGGTTAGGGTTAGGGGTTAGGGTTAGGTTTAGGTTTAGGGTTAGGGATTAGGGTTAGGGTTAGGGTTAGGGATTAGGTTTAGGGTTAGGGTTAGGTATTAGGGTTAGGGTTAGGGAATGATCAGGAAGCATAAGAGATCCAGACCTCTCCCTACAGAAGCCAAGTCCATTCACTCAGAGATCATCTCCCTCCCAGGGGAGAGATATCATTACGACTAGTTAGCATCTGGGGCACTTTTTCCAGTCCAAAGCTATTCTTTCTTATAATCACCAATTAGCACCTGTCACAGTCGTTTTCTTGGGCAGTTGGTGAGGATTTAGATGTTGGCAGGTTGGAGATTCCACAAAAGCCCTGCAGTTAATAGCGGTGATATTCAGAGCAAAACTAATAGCTCACGCTTGGCATGAATCCCCTCTTTTATATGACCAGATTCTCCCACGACCTGTACAGTTTGATTTTCCTGGGCCCAAGCATGTTAACAAGCTATTTTTAGCCAGTAATAACTTGTAGAGCACCCCTGGCCAGAGAGCAGAGCAGTTCATCACTGAATAATCCAGCTGATATATTTTATTACGGGGGGAGCTTGTAAAAGGACAATTCATTTCCTCCTGCTCGGAGGTGATTTTCTAAGCCATCCTTCTCAATATTGTCACCCTGACTCTCATTGCTGCGGAAGCTGTTGCATGCAAAGACCCCTCCAGGACCCAGACTGGAGAGACAGTAGCCAGAGTGTGAGCTCTGCAGTGAAAGCAGTGCAGTTAGCTTTCCATCCCTAAATTGGAACATCTTATTGCAGAGCGATGCCCCTGCCCCAGGTCACACAGAGCCCTCCCTTCTCCTGCACACGCACCACAGCACCTACAAGACTCAATGACACTGATTTGTTTTCATGTGAGTCTCCTCCATGCAGCTGTGCATGCTTCGATGTTCAATCCTTCCATGCGATTTAACTCGGGCCAAAACCAAACCCAGAACCTAACCCTGGTAAGAATGACTGGAGCTAGCCTGTGTTCATTTGCTTTCCCAGCATCTGTTATCCGTTTTCCTGATAATAACACTGATATTATTTGAGGGAATCAGCCTTTCCCTGTCTCAGTTCCTGTTATTGGGTGAGGTTAACCTTTTCCCAGGCAGCAATGTGGGCACGGGACACGGGAGCGGTCCCTCCAGTCCACAGTGATTGGTCAAACCTGGGCACGTTACCCAATTCGTGCCAAGGAGAGTAAAGGCCAGGAAGTTTCTGCCGATATTGGGAAGGAAATTTCTCTTTTCTTAAGGGACCCAAAGTGAGCAGGATATAGACCTGAACAATGCATGGAAACTTTTGTTGTTTTATACAGAGAATCTGACTAATGATGAAAAGAGATGGAGGAAAAAAATTCTTGGAGATAGAGAGAGACATAACCCTAATGACATACTCTGAGTCTCTAGATCCACCCCTTCCTTCCTGAAGCCATTGCCCTCTGCCTCTTAGAGGCACTATTCATCTCTTCCTGTATAGCACTGGTTCACTGTACACTGCTACAGAGCAAGCCATCCCAAAATGCAGTAGCATTAAACGTCACCCTGCTTGATGTCCAGAATAACTCAGTGAGCTAGGTACTGTGGAAATAGGAGAAAAAGAGACTTAAATGGTTTAAGGAACTTGTCCCAGTCAGTACATGGCATAGTAGGTGATCAATTAGTGTGTTAATAAGTTACTGATTTCTTTACTGAACAAAGAGAACTTACTCACACTCATCTCAGACTCCCAAGGAAAAGAGGTCTTGTGCATCAGGCCTTATGGTTTGCTTTCTGGTCCCTCCCTGCCTGAGCCTCTTGTGCATAGGCAATGCCCAGTGTTTTTATTGCCCATCTACTCCACACTGAAATCTGTGCTCTGGAAAGCATCTAAAACCTATGGACCATCAGTCTTGCTCAGCACCAGACTTTGCTGAAATGCACGTTCATTCCCTACCCCGAATCCCCCTAAGTCAAAGACTCCGGCACCATGAGGCCAGCACCTAAAAAAGTCGCTCTCCCTTTTCCATCCTGGATCCCTTTTCTAGATCCACCTCTGGGTTCACTCACGCATCCCCTCACAATCTTTTTCTGCCATCCCTGCATCAGGAGTCTGGGCAATCCCAACAGGGACCAGCCGAGCAGAGGGGCAGGTAAAATTTCTCTGAGGCTGGAGCTGGAGCATGGCTCATTCTCTTCAAGAAAGATGAGCTCAGAGAGGCTGAAGAGCAGGTATTCACAGGGAAAGTTGCTCTTCAGTGGCCAGAGAGCTGACTCCATTAGAGCGGGCTGAGGTCCAGGTCAAAGCACCCCCCCATGCAAGTGAGGTTATGGATGAGGAAAGGAGTAGGGCAGCATGAGTCAGGGTGATGAGCAGAGGCCCTGAAGCCAGGCTGCCTGGACTTGAAAACAGCCTCCATCCCCTGTTAACTAGGCTTGAGCTAATTAATCAAATTCTCTATGTCTCATTTTCCTCATCTGTAAAATGCTATTGATGGTCTTATCCATTGTCCCTGTTGAAGTTGCTGGGAGACTTAAAAAGAGTCAATACGTATAAAGGGATTACCCACGGCAGTGCTCGGACAGGGATGGCTGTGAGCGCCATTACTGCTGTGATTGTTCCCCACAGCTCTGTGTCTGGTCTCTGGACCTGCCCAAGTGATGTAAGTAGAATCTAGCAAGTTCAAATGTCTCCCCATGTTTCCTAATTCCACAACTTCTTCTTTCTTGCATTTTTTATTATTTTCCTTAAAACTCCTCTATTTTAAGCCACCTACTACTCCTAGAGAACAACCTGAGTGAGCATTCATGTCCAAATCTTGGTGAAACTCTTCCTTGGTGACCCAAAGGAGGCAGTTTGAGTTTGACCAATGTGTAACCTTGGTCTGAACCACTGAGAACTACACTAGCTCTATCAGTGTCTCTTAGGTATTGAAAGATTTCCAAATGCCACAACACTCTGGAGCAGGAATTAAAATACCTCTGTACCAGTTTCCTGTTGCTGATGTAAAAAATTACCACAAACTTTGCTTAGTGACTTAAAACAACACAAATGTATTGTACTATGTTTCTGGGAGTCAGAAGTCTGGCAGGGTCTTACTTTGCCAAAATCTAGGAGTTGGCCGCATTCTTTCTGGAGGTGGGAGGGGGACTCTTGTTCCTTGCCTTTTCCTGCTTCTAGGGGCCACCTGCATTCCTGGGCTCATGGTTCTTTCCTCCACCTCCAAAGCCAGCCATTTAGCATCTTCACATCTCTCTGACTCTGACCTCTGTTTCTCTCATCACTTCTCCATCTTTTACTCTGAACCTCCTGCCTCCCTCTTATAAGGAACCGTGTGATCACATTGGACCCACCCAACTAACGCAGGGTAATCTTCCCATACCAATCACATCCATGAAGTCCCTTTTACTGTGTAAGGTAAAATAGTCACATGTTTATGAGATTAGGACACAGACAATTTGGTGTGAGGGGGGCATTATTCTACTTACCACAGCCCCACATCAATCAAGCGACTGGTTTATGCATCTCCAGACCAGGGTGTAGCCAACTAACCCAGAGTATCCCATATGCCAGAAACTGTGATCATCATAGAACATTTTTCACACAATGGATCTAATTTTCAGTTCTCACAAGAGCCATGTGAAGCTGGCATTATCGTTCTCTATGAAATATGAGTCCTGAGGTTCCAAAAAGTTGCCATTTCTTTACAGAGAATCCTTAGATTTGAACCAGAGTTGCTGTGACCCACCCCCCAAACTCCACCTTCTTTCTATGTCACTCATTCAGCTCAACACAACTCCAAAACAATGCCAGAAATGGAGTGTTTGCAAACTCAGCACCACACCCACTGTGTCCGTGCCTCTGTGCCCACCAAGAGGAGATGTTCGGGAAGCAAGAGCCCAGCGTGGCCATTACTGCCTTTGCTTCTTACAGCTGGCACAGAGTTTGTTCACTGTAGGTGCTTTAGAATTACATGCTTTCTAAATAAACTCTTAAAGAAACCCCCTTCAAAGATTCAAGTCAGAGGGATAGACAAAACAGAGCCCTCCTGAATCATTTCTCCCTAAATTGTCAGTCTATTAATCATCCACAGTCTTCACTGAGTCGCTGCTGCCTGTAACATTCTGCCCTTGGCAGGCAGGAGATGCCAAAGGCATGCAAACACTTAGAAGCTCACCATCAATTTGAAGAGCCACCAGGGATGCTGTGCAGAGCTTTCTGGGGCTGGTGAGGTGAGCGTGGAGAGCAGCCTGGCTGTGACCAAGGGCTCCAAGCCCTGGATCGTCACCTCTACCCAGAACACTAATAAGTCTAGATCAGTGGTTGGAAATGCTGAAGTGCCTACAAATCCCTATGGAGGTGTGTGTTTTCATACTCCTGGGTTCCACCCACAGAGATTCTGGTAAAGGAGGTCTTCAGCGAGGCATCTGCAAATTTAACAAGCATCCTGGCAAAGGTAGTTGTACAGCTACGTCTTGAGAAACACTGCTCTGGATACTTAAACATGTCTTCCTGAATTAGGAAGTGGCACTGTGGCTCTTCTTGAAATATCCCTCGCGTTCACAGTGGACTGGAGGGGCATCTCAGAGTCTAGGAAAAAGCAGGAAACAAGTAAATGCTGCATTAATTAGCAGAAATATAGTGAAGACTCATCAGCCACTAAGGCCTCCCTCTGCAGCCCCCATAAGAGGAACTCTGACTTACCTCGGTACCTGCAGCAGGTGGCACTGGGCATCCTTGGCTCAGACACTAAGCAAGTGCAGTTGAATAGAAGAAAAGAAGAAAAAGGAATAGCTGAGTGGATGTTCTAGCTAGCTCACTTCCTGGGCTAAAGTTCATTGTCTTCTTACACAAGAAAGAGACGCTGTATCCCAGAAAAGCTTTCCTCCCCTCGTCCCAAAGACACACACACACACACACACACACACACACACACACACACCTTTAAACCTTCTGACCTTTTCCCTCCATTTCTTCCCAGGCAATTAGCTTTATGAAAAGCTTCACTCAAACTGTTATTCCCCAGCCACCACAAAGCATGTGGGTTATCCTTAATGTTCTCACAAGACATCCAAAATCTTCTGTAACACACTGCCGGGGCATTCAGACAAGAAGAATTTCACATATGCTGTAAAACGGGAGAGAGGAACCTACATTCTTCAAACTATGGTTAATGCTTCTTGCTGAGATATGCATCTTCTTAACATTGAATCCAATGCTAAAAGCCTAGAAATGTCAGGTGACCTCAGAATTATACAATGTTGTGTTTTATTTTGTATAGTTTGTATTTTTCAGCCAACAACTCTTTATTCCTCTGCAGAAGCTTTCTTTTTTTTAGTGTAATGTCTTTTTTTTCATTTTGCAGGACTATCGAATTCTACCTTTTCCACCGATTTTGGTTTATTGTTAAAAATAAATGCCTTCCTTTAAAGAAACCTCCCACCTTTTGTGCTGTGCTTGGAGAAAAAAAGGGAAAGTGAGCTATAAAGAAAACAATGACTTTGGTTGCCATGAGGTGGGAATGATTTAAAAAGCCTCCATCCAATTGAGCAGAAAACCCGTGGCCCTTTAAAGCTGAACTCCTGGAAGCTGCACTGCACATAATTGGAATCAGTGTGAATATCACATGCAACAAAATGAGAAAATGTCACTAACTTGTCCTTCTTCAGTGAAGAAATGCTTACCTTTCTGTTCTAAGGGCTTGAAAAGACCAGTTCAGATGAGAGCAATATTTTCCCCATTCTCTTATGTGTGAGTTCCTATTGCCCTCTGGAAAGGAAGCTTCAAATCAGAAAAAGCTTTGGGACAGAATTGCTGCTCTGTTCTCTTTATAAATGTCCATTCATGAAATACTAAAGGGTACCTCCTACATTAATGAGAGCGCTGCATACACCGAACCACAGCATACATGCTGAGCAAGTGAGAACAAGGGATGCTGCGGCAGCACCAGAAGTGAGGCTGGTTTGGGGCAGGACGAAGCACTGTGACAGTTCCCTGAATGGGAGTTAAAAAATATAAAATCCACAGCACCTCACAGTTAGATGGGGTTATGAGAGGGGTGGCTTGGAAACCAGAATACCTGGGTTCAATTCTGCTTTTGTAAGGTTTTCAGATAAAATGCAAGATGTCAATTAAATGTGAATTTCAGATTAATAATGAATATACTTTATTTATTGTCTATAAACATGAGATATACTAAAAGTTGTATGTTGTTATAAAAGTTACATGGGAAAGAAAATTAAAAAATAAAAGTTATATAGGAGATTGAGGTACAAACTTCCCATCTCAAAATAAATGTCCTAGGTATGAAATGCACAGTGTGGGGAATATAGTCAATAATAATGTAATATCTTTGTATGGTGACAGATGGTAACTAGACTTACAATGGTGATCATTTTGCAATGTATAGAAATATTGAATTATTGTGTTGTGCATCGGGAACTAACATAGTGTTGTAGGTCAATTATACTTCAAAACAAACAAACTCATAGAGAAAGAGATCAGATTTGTGGTTACCGGGGAGAGGGAGATGAAGGTGGTCAAAAGGTACAAAATTCCAGTTATAGGATAAATAAGTATGAGGGATGTGACATATAGCATGATAAATATAATTAATGCTGCTGTGTGCTATATATGAAAGCTGTTAAGAGAGCAAGTCCTAAGAGTTCTCATCACAGGAAAAAATATTTTTTCTTTAATTCTGTATCTACATGAGATGATGGATGTTCACTAAACTTCTTGTGATAATCATTTCATGATATATGTAAGTCAAATCATTATACTGATCACCTTAAACTTATACAGTGCTATATGTCAATTGTATCTCAATACAACTGGAAGGGAAAAATTGTATAGCAAAATCTGACAACTCTTAATTGTACCATTTATTTGCTGTATGACTCTAACCTCACCGTGCTTTTATTGTCTCATGGGGATAATAATATCCCCAAATAGTGGTAGTAATATTCCCAAATAGTAGCCCTCTTTATAAGATTGTTATGAGGATTAAATGAATTAATATATTTGTGAAGTAGTAGAACAGCCCCTGACACATCATAAGTACTATGTAGATGTTTGTTTAAGAAAAATAAAAAATGTATTTGTGAAAAAAATCTGGGGCCAGATGAGTCAAGACATAAGCTTCACAAATGAATGCACCTGTTACTTTTATCTTAGAGTCCTAAAGACCAAAAATGGATGAGCTGAATGGGGTGGTCAAGGAAAAACCTAGCTTCAAACCCACAAGCACTAGTAGAGGTGAACCTGTCTAGCTGGAGTCATAAGGGCTATAAACATCATTGGTGAGCTGACCAGATCCACTCAAGGGAATGTCAAAGGGTTTACACTGGAGGTAAGCAAAGCGGCATCCACTTTGGCTCTTAAGGAAGGAAAGGCAGAAATTTGGTCTAGAAAGTTGCTTGCATCTGTATGAGGTCTTCTCTTTCCAGGGGTGAAGGTGGGAATAGAGGAGAAACAACAGAGATATTCTTGGGTTACAATGGTGCCTCTGGTGGTTTTGTCTTGTTCTTCCCAAGGGGTGCACAGAACACGGGAGTGACTGCAGGACCTACAGCTTTGGGACCACAGTGAGTGGGGAAGAGGGAACCATCATCCGTGACCCACTAACTCACTGTGCCCGGCCACTGTTGCATAATTAATACATTGCTTTTCCTGAGCTGTGCTTTCAAATTATTAACACGGCTTGGTCCTCTCCTCAGGAGGGAGCAGGGGACAAGCACACAGCTGAGTGTAGGTGCAGAGCCATTGCTGAGGGTTGCTTGTAGGAGCACAGCCAAGAAGGACATACTATGTGTCACAAGACAGAGGGGACAACAGGACAGAAATGGGAGAGTGGGCCACCTGCTCACTATCTGGGAGGCCAAAGGCAAGGCCAGGTGAAGGAAGTCGCTGATAATATGAGTGAGTATTAGCCCCTGCAGTCCTGCTGGTGACCCCGGAGCAGCACCCCAGCTCCTGCAAGGAGCCCAGCAAGCTCAGCATCTCACTGGTCTTTCCTAAACAAATATATCGCTCTGGTATTTGCATTCATTGTTTCGCATTTGTTTATCTGTCACTCTCTGCTGTGGACTGTGCCTTTCTTGGCCCTTTCCGCATTTTTCCCTTGTGAGCTTCTGTCAGTTCTGGGAGGAAGGGATGTCTGCAGACCCGCCCTCACCCTGATGTCCATGCTGTTCTTATGTTCAGTCCAGTAAACCCCTGTGCTCTATCGCTGGGTGTGGAATGAGTGAAAGGACAGTCCCCAGTGATCAAGCCGGACCTCCTAGGCCCTGGCCAAGGAATAAAGGGTCTTGTATTTTGCAACTCTCTCTGGGCATCACTGGGTCCATTGGTGGTGGTTCTCTCTCTGGTCCGTGCATTTTTGCTGAGCTCAACAACGTTTAATGACCATCAACCACAGCCAGCCCCATGTCCAGCACTGCAGACTAGGTCATATGTCACCTGATACTTATTGAGGGCTGGCTACATGCCACACCTTACAAGATATTTTACACACATCACTTCATTTTTTATAACACATTTCTGAGAGAAGTATAATTATTAATCCTATCTTACTGAGTCCCGCCTTATAGGAACTCATAAATGAGGAGGAGACATCAGACTACGATATAGTGTGAATATTGCAGTATTTAGTCAAAAGGATGTCTTTGTTCCACTTAGTTGACAAGCACTCGGCCAGGTCCTGGAGAACAACAGTAGGCAAGACGGGCGTGGTCTCTGCCCCTGTGGCACATGCAGGTCAGCAGGAGGACAACAAATAAGCAGGGACAGGAAAGACGGGGGCGGGGGGTAGCCCCTCTCACATTTTGTAGGACTTCTCAGGGCAGGGGTCTCCCACCAAGCCTGGGGAGAGCTTCTGCAGAAGGTAAGTGTTCCAGCTTTCTCTTACAGACTCCAAAACTAAGCAGCTTAAAACAGCAATGGGTCATTATCTCCCACCACTGTGTGGACTCACTGGGCCCAGGGAGGCAGTTCTCACTTCAGATTTCTCCAGTCGTTCCTGGCAGATGCTGGACAGAGCTGGAGACAGCTGAGGTCTCGACCAGGCTGTATGTTGAGATGGCTTCCTTGCTCACATCTGGTACCGTGGGACAGCTGGGGCTGACCGAGCATCTCCACCTTGGTGGGATCTCTCCACATGGCTAGGCTGGCCTTCTGTACGGCATGCTCAAGCATCTTACATGGTGTCCGACTGTCTCCAGGACCAGTGTTCCAAGATATCATTGTAGAGAGCACAGGAAGCACAGCTCCAGCCTTGGGAGCCACCTAAAAATATTTCTCTCTCATTCTGTTGGTTATAAGTGAATCCTAGGTCAGCTCAAATTTAAGAGGAGCAGCCCTATATGCCAAAGGCATGAACCTGGGAGGTTGGTTCATTGGGGGACCATGGAAACTAGCTACCATAGTAAGGAGTAAGGACAGTGAGGCTGCAATAATAGAAGAACATATGAGGTCCTCAAGTGACTAAAGTAAAACTTGTCGCTGACTGAGGATCAACTCATTAGGAACAGATGTTGACATATTCATATATTGTATATATAATTAAAATATGATACATTTCTTTTTTTAATTTTTATTGGAGTATAGTTACTTCACAATGTTGTGTTAGTTTCTGCTGTACAGCAAAGTTAATCAGCCATATGTATACCTGTATCCCCTCTTTTTTGGATTTCCTTCCCATTTAAGTCACCACAGAGCACTGAGTCGAGTTCCCTGTGCTCTACAGTCAGTTCTCATTAGTTATCTATTTTATACATAGTAGTGTATATATGTCACTCCCAATCTCTCTGTTCATCCCACCAGCCCCCTTGGTTTCCATACATTTGTGCTTTACAAGTAAGTTCATCTGTATCATTTTTCTAGATTCCACATATAAACAATATTACATATTTGTTTTCCTCTTTCTGACTCATTTCACTCTGTATGACAGTCTCTAGATCCATCCTCGTCTCTGCAAATGACACAATTTCATTCCTTTTCATGGCTGAGTAACTTTCCATTGTATATATATATGTACCACATCTAATTATAACCATCTTACAAAGTGGGTATCATCACTTTTGTCTTAAAAAGTGGGATCTCAGATTCAGAGAAATTAAGTAACTGCTCAAAGCCACATGTCCTTGCAATGGTCACACTGGGATTTGAAACAAGGTGAGGTTATATGTTGAGCCATACTCAAAGGTCACCTGTGCTTAGACAGCAGAGATTTCATAAAGGAGGTGATGCTTTCACAGTGTTTTTAAAAATAAATAGGAGCCTCCCAGGCATATAAAAATAAGAGGAATTACAGATAGGAAAAATGTATGCGAAGGATTCCTAGGTTGAAATCCTGTGCCCTGTTCATTATGGCAAAAATGTGAAGGGAGGGGTTCAGGGGTAGAAGATGTACAGGAAGGAAAGGGGTTGTCGTGGAGTGCCACATCTACCAAGACAAGTCACTTTATCCTGTAGCAATGGGAAGCTGCAAAATTATTTTAAGTAGGTGAGTAGCATACGTCCTCTTGGCCTTCCAAGAGAAGTGTGAGGATCTAGGTCTCAGAGGGGCCCGTGTCCTTTTCTTGGCAGACAGAGAGACAGACCTCTGCAGCTGGTTGCACAGACTGGGCTCTAGATGACATGAAATGGGTTTAGTCATAGCCACTCCTCTGATTCTTAGCACTGAGTTTGCCACCTCTTTGGCAACCAGTGAATGGCATGGGCAGATGGATGGACGGACAGATGATGGATACTTTAAATAAGCAAAATGTGCCACAACTTATGACTCTTAAAAAGGTAACATGCAGACAAAAGTAGGCATTGTCCTTTCCTATGAAACTGACCAGAGCAATCAACTACCTATGCTCAAAGTGCTGTCTGAGCTCTGGACCCACAACTTTATGAATCCCTAGCTGACTTTCCCTTGTATTGACTCATCTGGCCTGGTTGTAACTGCTGCCCATGCCAGCAGCCTATCTTGATGTCCTCCCTTTCCCTCTCTTCTCAGGATGCACAGCCCAGTGGACAGTCACGTTCACCACCTTATTCAGCGAGCCCTGTGGTCTACAAGGGAACCATTCTCAAGTCGATGTCCTCAACCCTGAACATTATCTTCACCACTATCTTGTGGAGATCTCAAACTTGAACACTCAAATCTGAACTCATTATCTCCTTCAACTCCCTGCCTTCTGCCCCACAACGAGCTCTTCAGAGCTGAGTTAATTTTACCACTGTCTAGTAAGTCAGAACCCTGAGAGCTAGCTGGGGCTCTTTCTATTTCATTCACCATAACATAACATTGGTCACTGAGTCATGGCAATCTCTCCTCCTAAATAGCTCTTAAGTATGCCCTCTCCTTGCCAGTGACACTGCCAAGCCCCGCCTCAGACTCTCAGCATCTTTCAGCAGCCTCTCAACTGGTTTCTCTGCCTCCAGGCTCAACTCTCCTGGTTTATCTCCAAACCATACCCCCCAAAATTCTCCTAATAGGCAGACTCTACTATTTCACTCTGAGATTCAGTGGTTTAATATTGAGAAGTTCAAACTCCATAACATAATTTTGTGATATGCTTTTTTGCTTCTTTCTTGTGTCCCAAAACCCACTGTCCTTCCTGTGTGCATACATGTTTGCTTGAGCCACCTGCACATCCTCAGACACACCCTCACCTCAGCTCCAGTCTGTCTTGCCTTTGAGCCTCTGTACACACTGTTCTCTTATCCTTTATACCTGGAATAGCCCTACCTCTCTCAACTTCTGGGTGAATATCTGCTCCTTCAAGAGTCAACCTACTCTGTAGAAATCACTATTGTCCCAACTCCACTGTCTTGCTCCATAATATCATAATACCTTCCAATCAACTGAAAGCAACTTCTACTATCCATTTCCCTTTCAGAGCTATCCTGAGTAATAAAGCAAAACATGTTCAAAAAGAATTATTTTCCCTACTTGTTTCTGAATTCCTAAAATACCTTTCTCACTTGCCTTTATAGAAGGATGTCTGTGACTTACACTTATGTCTATGGGTGCAAAATAACCATTCCTATAAGGAATTTTAGTGGATACAGGAACAGGGACAATGAAAATGTTGGTAATATCACGGATTTGCTCAAGGCCATACCTGGTGCTTTTGTACCTTCTAAATCCCTCAAACCTCAGCCCTGAAATGAGCCTGTTTTGAATGCCCAGCTGCTCTATATAAAATTAAAACTGCTAAACTTTCTGTACCCAAGGTAAAATGCTCCAATCATTGGAAGTGTGTCTGTAAAGAGACCTTTTGTTGACCTTTTATCAGTGCCCAGGTTGCCTCATTTCTTGCCCATATGTCCAAGGTCTTTACTGTTCCAAATATTCCAACAATGGAGAGGGGTCCCGGGGAACTGGAATTTGGAAAAAGATGATTACATTTCTCTGGCAGTCTACTTGGCACAATTCTGAGTACCATCTTATTTAAACTTCTCTCAATTTGACATACTTTTCTGCCATTATGCAGGTGACCCCAAGGCTCAGAAAAATTGACTTGCTTGCGGTCACATAACTGGTGACTGAGACAGACACCCCAGACCAGATGACTCAGACTCAGATGTCCAGCTCATTCTACTTCACCAGTTTCCTACCTAAATTCACCAAATACTCCTATCAACTTCCCGTGTCCTTTTCTAAATATAATTTCTTTTATCTTCAGCAATGGTGCTATTAGCAGTTTCTATTATTTGCAGATACTCACAATGAGCAATTTCCTTAGAAGAACACCCTGTCTTGTGTACAGGGTGTACCCAAAGCTTGCTATTTGCTTTTTCACCTTTCTTTGTCTCTTTTTTTTTAACATCTTTATTGGATGTTAAATATTGGAGTATAGTTGCTTTATAATGTTGTGTTAGTTTCTGCTGTATAACAAAATGAATCAGCTATATGTATACATATATCCCCATATCCCCTCCCTCTTGAGTGACCCTCCCACCCTTCCTATCCCACCCCTCTAAGTGGTAACAAAACACTGAGCTGGTCTCCCTGTGCTATGCAGCTGCTTCCCGTTAGCTATCGATTTTACATTTGGTAGTGTATGTGTGTCAATGCTACTCTCTCACTTCACCCCAGCTTACCCTTCCCCCTCCCTGTGTCCTCAGGTCCACTCTCTACAACTGCATCTTTATTCCTGTCCTGACCCTAGGTTCACCATAACCATTTTTTTTTATTCCATAGATATGTGCTAGCATAGAGTATTTGTATTTCTTTTTCTGACTTACTTCACTCTGTATGACAGACTCTAGGTCCATCCACCTCACTACAAATAACTCAATTTCATTTCTTTTTATGGCTGAGTAATATTGCATTGTATATATGTGCCACATCTTCTCTATCCCCATTCATCTGTCGATGACACTCAGTTGCTTCCATGTCCTGGCTATTGTAAATAGTGCTGCAATGAACAATGTAGTACATGACTCTTGGTGAATTATGGTTTTCTCAGGGTATATACCCAGTAGTGGAATTGCTGGGTCATATGGTAGTTCTATTTTTAGTTTTTTAAGGAAACTTCATACTGCCCTTCAAGTGGCTGTATCAGTTTTTGTTCCCACCAACAGTGCAAGAGGATTGCCTTTTCTCCTCACCCTCTCCAACATTTATTGTTTGTAGATATTTTGATGATGGTGACTCTGACCGGTGTGAGGTGATACCTCACTGTGGTCTTGATTTGCATTTCTCTAATGATTAGTGATGCTGAGCATCCTTTCATGTGTTTGTTGGCAATCTGTATATCTTGTTTGGAGAAATGTGTGTTTAGGTCTTCTGCCCATTTTTAGATTGTATTGTTTGTTTTTTTGATATTGAGCTGCATGTGCTGCTTGTATATTTTGGAGACTAATCCTTTGTCAGCTGCATTGTTTGCAAATATTTTCTCCCAATCTGAGGGTTGTCTTTTCATCTTGTTTATGGTTTCCTTTGCTATGTAAAAGCTTTTAAGTTTCATTAAGTCCCATTTGCTTATTTTTGTTTTTACTTCCATTTCTCTAGGAGGTAGGTCAAAAGGATTGCTGTGATTTATGTCATAGAGTGTTCTGCCTATGTTTTCCTCTAAGAGTTTTATAGCATCTGGCCTTACATTTAGGTCTTTAATCCATTTTGAGTTTATTTTTGTGTATGGCATTAGGGAGTGTTTTAATTTCATTCTTTTACATGTAGCTGTCCAGTTTTCCCAGCACCACTTATTGAAGAGGCTGTCTTTTAACCATTGTATATTCTTTCCTCCTTTATCAAAGATAAGGTGACCATATGTGCATGGTTTTATCTCTGGGCTTTCTATCCTGTGCCATTGGTCTATATTTCTGTTTTTGTGCCAGTACAATACTGTCTTGATTACTGTAGCTTTGTGGTATAGTATGAAGTGAGGGAGCCTGATTCCTCCAGCTCCGTTTTTCTTTCTCAAGATTGCTTTCGTTATTCAGGGTCTTCTGTGTTTCCATACAAATTGAGCGATTTTTTTGTTCTAGTTCTGTGAAAAATGCCATAGGTAGTTTGATAGGGATTACACTGAATCTGTAAATTGCTTTGGGTAGTATAGTCATCTTCACAATGTTGATTCTTCCCATCCAAGAACATGGTATACCTCTCCATCTGTTTGTATCATCTTTAATTGCTTTCATCAGTATCTTATAGTGTTCTGTATACAGGTCTTTTGTCTCCTTAGGTAGGTTTATCCCAAGGTATTTTATTATTTTTGTTGCAATGGTAAATGGGAGTGTTTCCTTAATTTCTATTTCAGAATTTTCATCGTTAACGTATAGGAATGCAAGAGATTTCTGTGCATTAATTTTGTAACCTGTTACTTTACCAAATTCATTGATTAGCTCTAGTAATTTTCTGGGAGCATATTTAGGGTTCTCTATATGTAATATCTTGTCATCTGCAAACGTGTTATCATTGTCATTTGTTTCTAGGTATTTTTTTATTTTCTGCTTGATTTCTTCAGTGATCTCTTGGTTATTTAGTATGGTTTAACCTCCATGTGTTTGTATTTTTTACAGTTTTTTTTTCCTGTAATTGATATCTCGTCTCATAGCGTTGTGGTAGGAAAAGATACTTGATATGATTTCAATTTTCTTAAATTTACTGAGTCTTGATTTGTGAGCCAAGATATGATCTATCCTGGAGAATGTTCCATGAGCACTTGAGAAGAAAGTGTATTTTGTTGTTTTGGATGGAATGTCCTATAAATATCAATTAAGTCCATCTTGTTTAATGTGTCAATTAAAGTTTGTGCTTCCTTATTTATTTACACTTTGGATGATCTGTCCATTGGTGAAAATGGTGTGTTAAAGCCCCCTACTATGATTGTGTTACTGTCAATTTCCCCTTTTATGGTTGTTAACATTTGGCTTATGTATTGAGGTGCTCCTATATTGGGGGCATAAATATTGTTACATCTTCTTCTTCGATTCATCCTTTGATCATTATGTAGTGTCCTTCTTTGTCTCTTGTAATAGTCTTTATTTGAAAGTCTATTTTGTCTGATATGAGAATTGCTACTCCAGCTTTCTTTTGGTTTCCATTTGCAGGGAATATCTTTTTCCATCCCCTCAATTTCAGTCTGTATGTGTCCCTAGGTCTGAAGTGGGTCTCTCATAGATAGTATATATATGGGTTTGTTTTTGTATCCATTCAGCCAGTCTATGTCTTTTGGTTGGAGCATTTAATCCATTTATGTTTAAGGTAATTATCAATGTGTATGTTCCTATTACCATTTTCTTAATTGTTTTGGGTTTGTTATTGTAAGTCTTTTCCTTCTCTTGTGTTTCCTGCCTAGAAAAGTTCCTTTAGCATTTGTTGTAAAGCTGGTTTGCTGTTGCTGAATTCACTTAGCTCTTGCTTATCCCTAAAGGTTTTAATTTCTCCATTGAATCTGAATGAGATCCTTGCTGGGTAGAGTAATATTAGTTGTAGGTTTTTGCCTTTCATCACTTTAAATATGTCCTGTCACTCCCTTCTGGCTTTCAGTGTTTCTGCTGAAAGATCAGCTGTTAACCTTATGGGTATTTCCTTGTATGTTATTCGTTGATTTTCCCTTGCTACTTTTAATATTTTTTCTTTGTATTTAATTTTTGATAGTTTGATTAATATGTGTCTTGGTGTATTTCTCCTGGATTTAACCTGTATGGGACTCTCTGTGCTTCCTGGAATTGATTGACTATTTCCTTTCCATTGTTAGGGAAATTTTCACCTATAATCTCTTTAAATATTTTCTCAGACCCTTTCTTTTCTTTTCTTCTTCTGGGACCCCTATAACTTGAATATTTGTGCATTTAATGTTGTCCCAGAGGTCTCTGAGACTGTCCTCAATTCTTTTCATTCTTTTTTCTTTATTTTGTTCTGCAGTAGTTATTTCCAGTATTTTATCTTGCAGGTCACTTACCCATTCTTCTGCCTCAGTTATTCTGCTATTGATTCCTTCTAGAGAATTTTTAATTTCATTTATTGTGTTGTTCATCATTGTGTGTTTGCTCTTTAGTTCTTCTAGGTCCTTGTAAAACGTTTCTTGTATTTTCTCCATTCTATTTCCAAGATTTTGGATCATCTTTACTATCATTACTCTGAATTCTTTTTCAGGTAGAATGCCTATTTCCTCCTCATTTGATTGTTCTGGTGGGTTTTTACCTTGCTCCTTCATCTGCTGCATATTTCTCTGTCTTCTCATTTTGCTTAACTTTCTGTGTTTGGGGTCTCCTTTTTGCAGGTTGCAGGTTCATAGTTCCCATTGTTTTTGGTGTCTGTCCCCAGTGGGTGAAGTTGGTTCAGTGGCTTGTGTAGGCTACTTGGTGGAGGGGACTAGTGCCTGTGTTCTGGTGGATGAGCCTGAATCTTGCCTTTCTGGTGGGCAGGGCCACATCCGGTAGTGTGTTCTCGGGTGTCTGTGAACTTAGTATGATTTTAGGTAGTCTCTCTGCTAATGGGTGGGTTTGTGCTCCTGTCTTACTAGTTTTTTGACATGGGTCATACAACACTGGAGCTTGCTGGCTGTTGGGAGGAGCTGGGTCTTAGCGTTGAGATGAAGATCTCTGGGAGAGCTCTCACCAATTGATATTATGTGAGGCCAGGAAGTCTCTCGTGGTCCAATGCCCTGAACTCTGCTCTCCCACCTCAGAAGCTCAGGCCTGACACCAGGCGGGAGCACCAAGACCCTGTCAGCCACCCAGCTCAGAAGCAAAGGGAGAAAAAAATAAAGAAATAAATAAAATTTAAAAAATAATGAATAAAAAAATTTTAATTATTAACATCAAAAAATAATAATTACTT
This sequence comes from Orcinus orca, assembly GCF_937001465.1. Classification (NCBI taxonomy): domain Eukaryota; kingdom Metazoa; phylum Chordata; class Mammalia; order Artiodactyla; family Delphinidae; genus Orcinus; species Orcinus orca. Next base: position 12,407,412 of record NC_064565.1, on the reverse strand, counting down.
AAAAAAAAAAAGAAGAGAGCAACCAAACTAATAAACAAATCCACCAATGATAACAACGGCTAAAAACTAAACTAAGATAAACAAATATCAGAAACAAATCAGTCACAGACAGAAAACCTCAAGTCTACTTCTGCTTCTAAAGTCCACCACCTCAATTTTGGGATGATTCGTTGTCTATTCAGGTATTCCACAGATGCAGGGTACATGGAGTTGATTGTGGGGATTTAATCCGCTGCACCTGAGGCTGCACAGAGAAATTTCCCTTTCTCTTCTTTGTTCACACAGCTCCTGGGTTTCAGTTTTGATTTTTGCCTTGCTTCTCCATGTAGGAGTCTATTCTCCACCCTGACAGGAGGGTGTTAAAGCAGCAGCTGATTAGGGAGCTCTGGCTCACTCAGGCTGGGGGGACGGAGGGGAATCGTAGTCATAATTAGAATGCAGGGTGAGCCTGTGGCGTCAGAGGCCAGCATGATGGTGCAACAGCCTCAGGCATGCCGTGTGTTCTCCAGGGGAAGTTGTTCCTGGATCATGGTACCCTGGCAGTGGCGGGCTGCACAGCCTCCCGGGGGGGAGGGATGGTGTGGATAGTGACCTGTGCTTGCACACAGGATTCTTGGTGGCAGCGGCAGTGACAGCAGCCTTAGCATTTCATGCCTGTCTCTGGTGTCTGCGCTGATAGCCATGGCTCGCACCCGTCTCTGGAGCTCGTTTAAGCAGTGCTCTGAATCCCCTCCCCAAAACAATGGTCTCTTGACTCTTAGGCAAGTCCAGACTTTTTCCTGAACTCCATCCCAGCTAGCTGTGTTGCACTAGCCCCCTTCAGGCTGTGTTCACGTAGCCAACCCCAGTCCTCTCCCTGGGATCCGACCTCCAAAGCCCAAGCCTCAGTTCCCAGCACTCACCCGCCCCAACAGGTGAGCAGATAAGCCTCTAGGGCTGGTGAGTGCTGGTCGGCACTGATTCTCTGTGCGGGAATCTCCCCACTTTGCCCTCCGCAGCCCTGTTGCTGTGCTCTCCTCCATGGCTCTGAATCTTCCCCCCTGCCACCCCCTATCTCTGCCAGTGAAGGGGCTTCCTAGTGTGTGGAAATTTTTCCTCCTTCACAGCTCCCTCCCAGAGGGCAGGTCCTGTCCCTATTCTTTTGTCTCTGTTTTTTTCTTTATTCTTTTGCCCTACCCAGGTATGTGGGGATTTTATTGCCTTTTGGGAAGTCTGGGGTCTTCTGCCAGCGTTCAGTAGGTGTCCTGTAAGAGATGTTCCACATGTAGCTGTATTTTTGATGTATTTGTGGGGAGGAAGGTGATCTCCAAGTCTTATTCCTCCGCCCTCTTGAAGGTCCCCCCCCACTTTGTCTTTTGAAAGTGGATATTTTTCTAAACCCCACTTTACTGCTGGTATTAACACCATCCTATTTTTAGGAAATTACTTCTTCGGGTTCCTCTGATGCACCAGAAACTGCTCCTCTCACAATGCACTTTCCATTTTACAATATTTCCAGCAGATGTCAGAGGGCAGGAGATAAGTAGTAGTTTGAAGTGTCAGTGAGCAACAAAAGAGGTGGGGAGGATGCACTCCTCAAATACAGGCTCCAGAAAACAAGAAGCTGTAGCATTTGCAAAGAAAATAATGCCCAAGTCGTCATTTTCAGGCAGCCCCTGAGGAGGAAGTCTCAGTTTTACAGAGGTGTGAGGAGTAGAAATGTACCCTAGGAAAATGTATAAAAAGTTTCTGGGGACCCAGATGAGCTGGCTTTTCCAGTCCTCCAAATAAGTAAATGAAAAGCATGAATTCACAGAACTGTTTTAATTAAGAGGTGAGGTGATAGAAACATCAGTAGGTGTTTAGTTTATCTATTTTCCTTCTGTATATCTCACTCTCAAAAACTGGAGATGGCTTATGAGGATACAAACTGTAAAATCATAAAATATAAATTTTTGAAAAGGACTGAGCATTATTTGTGTCACACATAGACGCTTGATAAATATTAATTTGAGTGAGTCAATGAATGAATGAATGAGTGTTGACTGGAGTAGGAGGTTAGGCGGTGTGAATGAGAAAGGAATACATCTCAAAGGAGAAGGGCATAAGATATTACACATTGCTGTTGTCCGGTGACCAGTTTGCCTCTAACTCTTTGGAAGGCAAATGTGGAATGAGACACAGGACTCTGGATGCTAGCCCCAGCACTTCCGCTGACCAATCTGGACTCTTAAGCACGTGCTCTCTGAGTCTGCATTTCTTCACAAGCACCAGCTTCTGTGAGCTCTGGGCAGGCAAAACCTGCCTTCCATCCTAACCCCCACCCCCAATTAGGATCCAGATAAACTTACTAAACATTTTTGGAATAAATAATCTCCACCTGTTTTATGAACAAACCTTCTGACTCACCCATCCCCCATGCTTTACATTTCCCTTCCCCCTCACGATACTGCACACCAAGAGTCCATCCTGATCTCCATTGCAGGCAGCACAAGGAAACGACCCACATGGCTCTCACCAGGGCTTGCACTTAAGAGACGACCCCTGGTGTCATGTGTGCTACAGATCTTCAATATGAGCTGACATTTCCAAGGGGATGTGGTAAAAGGACACTAGGACAAGACTCTCAAGTCACAAAGTGCTTTTCTGGGATGCTGGAAGGAAAACCCCTGGGAACAACTAACCTTTCATTGAGGGCACCTGAGTTCCAGATTCCTTTAAGAGTACTCTCTGTGACCACCAGTCAAATAACTTGCTGGGATACAGGCTGGATGGAATTACAGGGACATCTAATGCTCACTAGTATTAATGCCATCCTTGTTTTGAGAAGCACACCCCTAATTCAGTAGGATTTCATGCTACATTGTGGGTAAGAGCAAATCCTAGAGAAGTACCTCAGTCTATAGAAGAGACGAATGCATAAGAAAACCGTCTAAATATGAAAGTCTTTTTCCCCTGTAAATTCTATGACTACAAATTCTAAACTCAAATTCAGAGATACATTCTTCTGGGAAAACGTTTGGTCTGGAGACCACATTTATGCATACAAACAACTTCTTGATATATGCACATCTGAGAGGAAAAAACATTTTCTAATAAATGATTAACAAAATTCAAAAGCTAACTGGGCTTCCCTGGTGGCGCAGTGGTTGAGAGTCTGCCTGCCGATGCAGGGGACACGAGTTCGAGCCCTGGTCTGGGAGTATCCCACATGCCGTGGAGCAACTGGGCCTGTGAGCCACAACTGCTGAGCCTGCGCGTCTGGAGCCATGCTCCAAAACTAGAGGCCATGACACTGAGAGGCCCGCGCACCACGATGAAGAGTGGCCCCTGCTCGCTGCAACTGGAGAAAGCCCTCGCACAGAAACAAACACCCAACACAGCCAAAAATAAATAAATTAATTAATTAATTTTTAAAAATTAAAAAAAGAAAAGCTAACTGTTCAATGTGAATGCAAAAAGAGCTAGGCTTCTTTTTTTAATACTTGCCAGAAATGCTTAGCAATCCAGAAAAAGGAGTAAATCAAAGTTGTTAATTCAAGAAAAATATTTTGCTGGTATATTACCCTAGGTTCTTAGTTCCCTTTCTTAGTCTCTTAAGTAAAAACATCGTTCTCTAGTTAGTGGCAGACTAGAATTCCATCAGGAACCAACTAAGATGGGATGTTCCAGGAAATGGGTGCTTACTCATAGCTGGGGCAACACACACACACACACACACACACACACACACACACACACACACACACATGTTCTAACACACACTCTCTCACCTGCATACACATATTCTCAACTTGAGATATTATGAGGAGAATCTAAGCATCATGTTCAGTAAGATATATAGCAGAAGGGCTTCAGGGAATATAAAACAAATCAATTACTTATAAATGTTGCAGGAAACTTTTCTGCAGGCGTCCTCTGTGTGTGCTAAATGTGTGAATAAAGGTAAACCAGTGGTGGCAAAACTGTTAAACTATGACAGAGCAAACCGGAAGTGTATAGAAAGGGGCAGGGCAGAAGGGGAAAGAAATTGTGTATTTAGATGGAAACAAACGGAAAGGCTAGCCCCTCATAAGGGTCTTCTGCCTGATGCCAGGCAGATGGCAGTCCAGGAAGGTGGAGAGCTGTGACTTACGTTTCAGTGAGTATGGGCTGCAAATAGGTTGGAACTTCAAGGACAACATGTGACATTCTAGAGGCTATGTGCACTTGAAATTATTTAATAGGTCACACAAGGCTAACATTTTTTTGGTATTCGCTACTATTCCTACATACACATACACACAGATATATAAATACATGTATATAAGTATATAATATTATAATCATGGCATGCTGCTTGTAGAAAGTTTTTAAATACCAAACAATAAAATAATGAAAAATTAAAATTCCCTGTCATGCCACCATTCCAAGCTGTCTCTCAGTAACATTTTGGTGTATTTTGGGGAGGCTACTTTCCCTATGTAGTTATATAATATGAAAATAGATAATTTATATCTATTTATCATACAATAATAGAGCCTGACAGGTAGAGAGCCCAATAGAAAAAATATAGATATGTAATATATATATATATGTATATATTAAGATATAATTTAGAAATCATGCTGTATCCATAATTTTATATTTTGCTTTTTCCATTTATTATATTATGTATTTTTCTATGCTACTAAATAGTCTTAGAAATACAATTCTTTTTTTGTGTTTTATTTTGAAATTTTGAATTTTACTATATTTTTTTATACAGCAGGTTCTTATTAGTTATCCATTTTATACATATTAGTGTATTTAGGTCAATCCCAATCTCCCAATTCATCACACAACCTCAGTTTAGGCTGAGGGCACCTAAACTGCCAAAGATGAGTATCTGGTAAATAGAACAGGTTTCTGATTAGGTGTTGTAAGAGTTACACCTTCGGAGCAGGAAAGAACCGGAAATAGACAAGACTTCACAGAAAATGGATCCCAACTTTTAATCATCTTAATGCCCAGTTATAAAGTATGTTGTCCCTACTCTAGCTACTTACCAAGGCAAATCTAGATCCTTTATGAGCAAAGATAACTTTATTAAGAGCTTCAAATTATCTCTAAACATTTTCAAATACATGGTCCAGCCTTTAACAAAAATTATTATACATACAAAAATACAGACTTGACTTAAAAATATATAGAGACAGAAACCTTCAGGATGGTGGAAGAGTAAGACATGGAGATCACCTTCATCCCCACAAATACATCTACATGTGGAACAACTCCTACAGGACACCTGTTGAATGCTGGCAGAAGACCTCAGACTTCCCAAAAGGCAAGAAACTCCCCACGTACCTGGGTAGGGCAAAAGAAAAAAGAAAAAACAGAGACAAAAGAATAGGGATGGGACCTGCACCAGTGAGAGGGAGCTGTGAAGGAGGAAAAGTTTCCACACACTAGGAAGCCCCTTCACTGGCAGAGACAGGGGCAGAGACAGGGTGTGGCAGAGGGGGAAAGCTTCAGAGCCATGGAGGAGAGCACAGCAATAGGGGTGCAGAGGGCAAAGCAGAGAGATTCCCGCACAGAGGATCAGTGGTAACCAGCACTCACCAGCCCAAGAGGCTTGTCTGTTCACCCTCCAGGGCAGGTGGGGGCTGGGAGCTGAGGCTCTGGCTTCGGAGGTCAGATCCCAGGGACTGGGGTTGGCTGCATGAACACAGTCTGAAGGGGACTAGTGCACCATAGCTAGCCGGGAGGGAGTCCAGGAAAAAGTCTGGATCTGCCTAAGAGGCAAGAGACCATTGTTTCAGGATGCGCTAGAAGAGGGGATTCAGAGCACTATCTAAACAAGCTCCAGAGTTGGGCGCGAGCCGTGGCTATCAGCGCAGACACCAGAGACGGGCATGAAACCTTAAGGCTGCTGCTGCAGCCACCAAGAAGCCTGTGTGCAAGCACATGTCACTATCCACACCTCCCCTCCCAGGAGCCTATGTAGCCCATCACTGCCAGGGTCTTATTATCCAAGGACAACTTCCCAGGAAGAACACACAGCATGCCTCAGACTGTTGCAAGGTCACACAGGCCTTTGCCCCGCATTCTGTAAACTTCCCCCCCAACGGCCTGATTGAGCCAGAGCCCCCTAATCAGCTGCTACTTTAACCCTGTCCTGTCTGAGCGAAGAAAAGACACCCTCAGGCAACCTACACACAGAGGTGGGGCCAAACCCAAAGCTGAACCCCGGGAGCTGTGCGAACAAAGAAGAGAAAGGGAAATCTCTCCCAGCAGCTTCAGGAGCAGCGGATTAAATCTCCACAATGAACTTGATGTACCCTGCATCTGTGGAATACCTGAATAGACAATGAATCATCCCACAATTTAGATGGTGCACTTTGGGAGCAATGATATGTTTTGTTTTTTTTTTTTCCTTTTTCTCTTTTTGTGAGTATGTATGTGTATGCTTCTTTGTGTGATTTTGTCTGCAGAGCTTTGCTTTTACCACTTGTTCTAGGGTTCTGTCTGTCCATTTTTTTAGTTTGTTTGTTGGTGTTTTTTACTATAGTTTTTAGCACTTGTTATCATTGGTGGAATTGCATTTTGCTTTGGTTGCTCTCTTCATTCTTTTTATTATTCGTTTTATTACTTTAAATTTTTTCTTCATTTTTAATTATTTTTTATTTTAATAACTTTTTATTTTACTTTATTTTATTTTTTCTTTCTTCTTTATTTCTCCCTTTTCTTATGAGCCATGTAGCTGACAGGGTCTTGATGCCCTGGCTGGGTGTTAGGCCTGTGCCTCTGAGGTGGGACAACTGAGTTCAGGACATTGATCCACCATAGAACTCCCAGCTCCACAAAATATCAAATGGTGAAAGCTCTCCAAGAGATCTCCATCTCAACGCTAAGACCCAGCTCCACTCAACAACCAGCAAGCTAGAGAGCTGGACCCCCTATGCCAAACAACTAGCAAGACAGGAACACAACCCAACTCATTAGCAGAGAGGCTGCCTAAAATCATAATAAGGTCACAGACAGCCCAAAACACACCACCGCACGCGGTCCTGCCTACCAGAAAGACAAGATTCAGCCTCATCCAGAAATAGCATATGATCATCTCAATAGATGAAGATAAAGCTTTTGACAAAATTCAACACCGATTTATGAATAAAAACCCTCCAGAAAGTAGGCATACAGGGAACTTACCTCAGCATAATAAAGGTCATATATGACAAACCCACAGCAAACATCATTCTCAATGGTGAAAAACTGAAACAATTTCCTCCAAGATCAGGAACAAGACAAGGTTGCCCACTCTCACCACTATTATTCACCATAGTTTTGGAAGTTGTAGCCACAGCCATCAGAGAAGAAAAAGAAATAAAATGATTCCAAATCAGAAAAGAAGAAGTAAAGCTGTCACTGTTTGCAGATGACATGATGCTATGCATAAAGAATCCTAAAGACACTACCAGAAAACTCCTGGAGCTAATCAATGAATTTGGTAAAGTAGCAGGATACAAAATTAATGCACAGAAATCTCTTGCATTCCTATACAGTAATGATGAAAAATCTGAAGGTGAAATTAAGAAAACACTCCCATTTACCATTACAACAAAAAGAATAAAATACCTAGGAATAAACCTACCTAAGGAGACAAAAGACCTGTATGCAGAAAACTATAAGACACTGATGAAAGCAATTAAAGATGATACAAACAGATGGAGAGATATACCATGTTCTTAGAATGGAAGAATCAACATTGTGAAAATGACTCTACTACCCAAAGCAATCTACAGATTCAATGCAATCCCTATCAAACTACAACTGGCATTTTTCACAGAGCTAGAACAAAAAAATCATAATTTGTATGGAAACACAAAAGATCCCGAATAGCCAAAGCAATCTTGGGAAAGAAAAATGGAGCTGGAGGAATCAGGCTCCCGGACTTCAGACTATACTACAAAGTTATAGTAATCAAGACAGTATTGTACTGGCAAAACAGAAGTATAGATCAATGGAACAGGATAGAAATCCCAAAGATAAACCCACACACATATGGTCACCTTATCTTTGATAAAGGAAGCAAGAATATACAGTGGAGAAAAGACAGCCCTTCAATAAGTGGTGCTGGGAAAACTGGACAGCTACATGGAAAAGAATGAAATTAGAACACTTCCTAACACCATACACAAAAATAAACTCACATTTAGGATCAAAGACCTAAATATAAGTTCAGACACTATAAAATTCTTAGAGGAAAACATAGGCAGAACACTCTATGACGTAAATCTCAGCAAGATCCTTATTGACCCACCTCCTAGAGAAATGGAAATAAAAACAAAAATAAAAAAATGGGACCTAATGAAACCTAAAAGCTTTTGCACAGCAAAGGAAACAAGACAAAAAGTCAACCCTCAGAATGGGAGAAAATATTTGCAAACGAAGCAACTGAAAAAGGACTCATCTCCAAAATTTACATGCAGCTCAATATCAAAAAAACAAACAACCCAGTCCATAAATGGGCAGAAGACCTAAAATAGACATTTCTCCAAAGAAGATATACAGATTGTCAACGAACACATGAAAGGATGTTCAACCTCACCAATCATTAGAGAAGTGCTAATCAAAACTACAATGAGGTTTAACCTCATAATGGTCAGAATGGCCATCATCAAAAACTCTCTTACACTTTTGGTGGGAATGTAAATTGATGCAGTCACTAAGGAGAACAAAATGTAGGTTCCTTAAAAAACTAAAAATAGAACTACCATATGACCCAGCAATCCCACTACTGGCCATATACCCTGAGAAAACCATAATTCAAAAAAGTCATGTACCACAATGTTCATTGCAGCTCTATTTACAATAGCCAGGACATGGAAACAACCTAAGTATCCATCAAAAGATGAATGGATAAAGAAGATGTGGCACATATATACAATGGAATATTACTCAGCCATATAAAGAAATGAAATTGAGTTATTTTGTAGGTAGGTGGATGGACCTAGAGTCTGTCATACAGAGTGAAGTAAGTCAGAAAGAGAAAAACAAATACTGTATGCTAACACATATATATGGAATCTAAAAAAAAAAAAAAAAAAAAAGCTTCTGAAGAACCCAGGGGGCAGGACAGGAAGAAAGATGTAGAGAATGGACTTTAGGACACAGGGAGGGGGAAGGGTAAGCTGGGACGAAGTGAGAGAGTGGCATGGACATATATACACTCTCAAATGTAAAATCGATAACTAGTGGGAAGCAGCCACAAAGCACAGGGAGGTCAGCTTGGTGTTCTTTGACCACCTAGAGGCGTGGGATAGTGAGGGTGGGGTGAAGATGCAAGAGGGAGGAGGTATGTGGATATATGTATATACATAGCTGATTCACTTTGTTATAAAGCAGAAACTAACTCACCATTGTAAAGCAGTTATACTCCAATAAAGTTGTTAAAAAGAAAAAAGATTAAATAAGTACTAGGCATTTAATGCACAGCATGAAAAATATAATTAACACTGTTGTGTGTTATATATGAAAGTTGTTAAGAGTAAATCCTTATAATTTTCATCACAAGGCAAAAATTTTTTTCTATTTCTTTGATTTTTTATCTATATGAGATGATGGATGTTCACTAAACTTATTGCGATAATCATTTCATGGTGTATGTAATGAAATCATTATGCTATACACTTTGAACTTACACAGTACTGTAAGTCAACTATATTTCAATAAAAGTGGAAAAGAGAAAAAATTGATAATTATAGTAAATTTTTATTTTTAGTATGAATAAAAATTGCTAAGCGAAAGACAGCAAATATAAACCAACATGTTATTGTAAAAACAAAGAAACAAACAAACAAAAACAATGACCATGTTGCATCAACCCAAATATGCAGGGGTTGTTTACCATTAGAAAAAGTATTGATATATTTAACAGATTAAAAATATTGAATAAGAGGGTGGTCTGAATATATGTAGAAAGCTCATTAAATAAAATTTAAAACTTATTCATGGTTAAAACAAATTACTTTCAGCAAATTAGGCATACAAGGACCACCCTTAAAGATATCTATCAAATACATGTATTCTAGCATTGTTTATAAATAACATCATATTAGAAGTTCTAACCAATACCGTGAGATATCTAATTAACTAGAGAGCTAGCTAGCTAGTTACTGTGTGTGTATATATATAATATAATATATAGTATCATATATATAACATATTCATATAGTTATAAATAGCTATATATATGAAAAAGGAATAAAATATTATTGTAAGAGTCTAAGTCAATCTACATTTAAAATACAAGAGAATCTAAGTACAAATTGTTAGTTTTTTTAGTTCAAAAATGTCCATGTCAGTAAAACTGCAGTGTAGGCAACTCCAAATTCCTGACGCTCCACAAAAACCCAGCAGAAATTGTCTGAACCAAGTTTGTCAAAACTGGAAAACAGAGAAAGTTTTACACCAAATGAACACTGAATCAAGAAAAAACAAGTTAAAAATGGTATAAAATCGTGTTTTTTTTTAGTTGCCCTTGCCCCACCCTCTCCCAGCTCAGTGGCAATCTATTAGATGAAAGCCTACATTCACAGTGTGGAACCCTAAGCTCTGCTTCCAGAGAAAGCAGTACAGATCTTATTCACAATTTACTGTATTTGTCTGTTCAAACTTGTCTAGGGGTTATCTGAAGGAATGACACCAGGTGTTTGTCTCTGCTTGTCTAACCCAGAACTCAGTTAGGGTGGAAAAACAGTGTACATTGCTTGAAAACATTGTAAGATGAACAAAAATATCATAGCTTCCCAGGAAAACAACTCCCCCTCCAAAATACAATAGACTATGTAAAGAGTCTATTATATGCTCAAAAACCTAAAAGAGCACTACAACCTGAAGTGGTCTCTCCAGTCACCACAGTCTCCCTGCAGGTTTTGGTAGCAGCACATGGAAGGCAACTTCTTATCTCAATGACTTATTTAGAGGTAGCATTCCCAAGGCCACCTGTTAAGCTTGAGCATACATTTATACTCATAATTCTTTGTGGTCTCTGATTATGTGAACAATCACATAATTCACAGATTATGTGAATGTGGCATTCTCCTGGTAACATGTCTGTTTTGCTACAAGCCTTAAAATGTCTGGTATTAGAATTTTAAAAAGGGTCACCTTTTACAAGTAACTAGTCAAATAGCACCTATTAGATGTTGCCTTATCAACCTGTGTAAAATAGCCATGAACCATTTTCATATTTAACATTTACTTATTTGTTTGCTTATTAACTATCTCTCCTCAGAAGAATATTATCTGCTAAACACCAAGGATTTTTGTCTATTTTATTCTGTTCTGTATCCCCAGCACCAAAAGCAATGCACAGAGTAAGGATGTAATAAATAGTTTCTGAATGAATGATGCAAAAATCATTTAGTGATGCAAGCATCTAATTTTCATGAAAACCCTAGAACATATTTCTTATTTGCTGCTTCTTCTACCTCTCATTTTATAGATAAATATTTCATAGATAAAGTTATTGCATAGACAAATTATTTTGCTCTTCTTTCAGTGGCTATATGGTCTTTCACATATTACAGCATAATATAAATGAGTCCTTTATAGATATCTTAGACACCATCAATACCTTAAAATAAATTTAACTCCCTAAACAAATTCAGCATTATTATTTTTATGTATTTAATTGTACATTGACATTAAATAAGTATATGATATTGTTTTCTATAATCAATATGTTTAGATTTACTTTCTCCATATGTATTATTCCAGATACTATTTGTTCATTTCTGTATTTACTTACTTCCATGTAGAATTATTTTTCTTCTGCCTAAATAACTCCCTTTAGAATTTCTATTAATGTAGATCTGGTTATGAATTTTCTGTTTTTGTTTGTCTAAAGATGGATATTTTTGTTGGATATAAAATATGTTGGTATTTATTTTATATTAACACTTTTAAAATGGTGTTCCATGTCTCTAGCTTCAGTAATTTCTATTTAGAAAACACCTGTTTGCTTTCTGGATGTAATATGCTGTATTTTTTCTATTTCATTTAAAAGTGTTTCATTGACTTTGATTTTTAGCAGTTCATTTCTGCTGTACCTAGTTATGTGTTCCTTTGCATTTATTCTGCTTAGTGTTTGTAAATCTTATTATATATGTGGTTTGATGTCTTTAAATGGTTTGGGCAAATTGTTTACTAGTATCTCCTCAAATATTGCTTGTGCTCCATTTTCACTCTCCTCTTCTCTGGGACTCCAGTCACATGTATATTAATCATTTTCACTGCTTCCCATGTGTCATCTCTATTCTTTTCTGCATTTTATTATTTTTTTCTCTCCATGTTTCATTTCAGATACTTTCTATTTTATAGTTTTCTCAACCTTCTCTTTTGCTGTTTATTTTTTAATTTGCCTTTAATTCATATAATGGGTTTTTAATTTCATATATTATATTTTTCATCTCTCTAATTTCTTTTTGTCTCATATTATGAAACCCAAGTCTCTGTAGAAATTCTCCTACTTGTCATCTATTTTGTTGAACATATTAATTACAGTTATTTTAAAGCTTGTCTCTGACCATTTTGATAACTGAGGTATCATATGGGTCTGTTTACATGGAATTTTCCCCCCATTTTTAGACAACTTAGTCCAGACCCATGGTTTTCCTGGTAATTTTAATTGAATGTCACACAGTGTGCATTAAAATTTACACAGATAACTTACAGGTCTGGCTGATACTCTCTTCCTCCCACAAAGGATCAATCTTGGGGAGATAAACTTGGTCTAGTCTAGTTTGAGTTTGTTTGAACGTGGGTTTCAGAGTTTTCTGAGAGTTGGTTTATATCTCTACTCCTATTACTGGAATTCAGCCTTATTCCTATGCCTGAAAGTGGGGTATTTACCAGAGTTCCATCTCTTTAGTGGGTCCAGAATTCCTGTTTATCTCCTTAGCCCAGGAGACAGCTAAGAATTCTGCTGATCCCCCTATTTATTTATCTGTTGTGCTGTCCTCTTGCCTTCCTAACCCCTCTACCTAAAGATAAGCACATATATTAAGAGGAAGAATAGGCAGATGATTTTGTGCATCTCAATATACTTCCTTTTTCTCTGGTATCTTGGTTTATCCTCAAATGATTGACTTTGAGTCCAGAGTCCAAGTTTAATTTCACAGACTCACGAGACTACATAAGAATCTGGTCAGTTTCCCAACCAGAATTCATTGCTTTCTCCTTGGCTTCTGAGCCTCTGGGCCCCCCTCCACTTATGACCTGTCCAATGTCTCAATGGGAAAATCTCTCTGGAATGTGGACCCATCTCAACGTGCTTTCCTTCTCTCTCAGGTCCTGGCTTTTTAAGTTCTGGCTGCCGTAGTAGTCCTCTAGTACCTTCAAAGAGATTCGTTTTGTGTTTTGTTTATATTCTGTAGCTGTTCTTAGTAGGAGCATTGCCGTATAACCAGCTCTCTGCCCTTACTGGAGAAGGAAAATCCAAAGATAACTTATAGACTCTAATTTTTATGATCAATATTCTGATAGTAGTTGGATTCCTCCAAATGCTTTGTGAAAAGTCAGCTTCCTGCTTTACTTAATACCCAGGAAAGGCAAAAACATCTTTCTCTGTGTGTCTTGGTTCTGTGTTATTTTTCTCCCTGCCCATTTACCCAAGTGATTGTTGCTCTGACTTCCATTATCTTCAGTTTGGGGTGATACAAAGGATTATAGTTCGTACTTTCTTATGGGAAGCACCATTGCCTATTTGGGGTCTGGGTTGAAAAACACTCATTTTGAAGAAACATGGATGTCATTATACCATTAAATTTTCCCTTATGGCTGTAAGAGCTTAGCAGTGCTACTGTTTAATCACTGCACTTCTAGTGGCATAAAAAACACAACTGTACACTCCCTAACTTTAAGCCTGCCTAATTTACTGACTGTGATGGATTCTCTGGTGCTCCAACCAGATGCCTTCTATAATCCAAATACACACATCCCAGCTGCTGTGAATACTAGACACTGAAAGTTCACAGCTATATCTATTCCTGGGCATTACTCTTAGCTAAAGGAAACTACATGTCCAACGTTACACCACCACCAAGGAGCCTGATATAGGGAAACAAAGATCTGGTCCGTGTGAAGACTTGTCCCAGCTCAAGAGCTTCCTTGGCTTGACTGGCGCCTTAGTTGAGACCACATTGCAAGTCAGCTTTTCCCTTTGTCTAATTCTGACTTCTCACTTCACTAGAGGTTTATCTTCTGTGATCACACCACAAAAAAAGCTTTTTGCATGCCATTCCCATCTCATAGTCTATTTTCAGGGAACTTACTCTAAGGCATTGACCTGATGTTTGCTACTATCTGTGACCACTGCACTTCCTAGTCCCCATACCAGCTTGATGTCTCTTTCTATAATGTTCTCTTCAACCCTAAGCACACGACATCCAACTGCCTATATGTGGCCTGCCTGCTTAAGGGGAATTTGAGCCAAAGTAGGAAAAAAATGTTGGTAAGGAAATTATGACGTACCTACCTAAGCAAATTTTTAATCAGCTCCGTTCTTTAGTTTACTAGATAAACACAGTTGAGTGAACAACAGGAATTTATTGAAGCTAAATGTCTATTTACCAGATTTGATAATAAGCCCATTATAAAAACAGGCACGCAAGAGCTTGTGGACGGAGCAGATAGGAGTTCAGGATAGACCTGAGAAAGTTTCCGTTTTGCTGTCTTTAATGATTTCTGGGCTCAAAAGAGCACTCATTATAATTGGTTTGATTTACTCTTACCTTCTGGAAATCACTAAGGTAGAGCATCTCACTGGAGGAAAATACAGAGCAAGAGTTCACTCCAGAGAAAATTCAAAACTAAAAAGTAACCAAAATACTAATAATTAACCAGTTGACTGAAGATCACTATAACTCTCAGTTATTTCATTATCTTATACTCTGACAAAGAGCAATTGGTTTCCATTGATTCTGTGCTAGCAATCTGAACAGAAGGAAAGTTAAATTCATTGCAACCTCTCTGTTGGAAACCTCTGGACATACTGATGAATGGTTGATATGAGAAGCAGTCAATATTTCTGTAGATACAGGATTCACCTTTAACCAGCTTGTAAAATGTCCTTTTGAGTTAAATGCCAAGTGACCTATATCACACAACCTGCTTCATTTTGTTTCAGTGTTTCTCTTTTTAAATGTCTTAGATTTAGTACATATTCTTGTATCTGTACTCTGATACAAGCTTAAATTATGTCACCTTGGAGCCCTGACATGTTCAATCTGTTTCTGAAAGGTACATTATAAAATGTTCAAAAGTATTTGTAATTAATTATGAAAAGTAGTATCTTAGTAAATAAAACCCTGATAAGACTAAAGTTCAAAAAGAAAATAATAGAATTTGAAGGCAGTTAAGGTTAGCAGTTTAAGAAACACTTACCATGGAGACCTGTGGAAGTCATGCAGGCTGACTTGTTTAGTTTTCATCCTTCACTGAAATGAAAGCCCATGAAGACAAGGGTTTTCTTGTCTGGTACTTAAACTAGTGCTTTGTGCATAGTAAGGAGTCAATAAAAGAAAAGCTGGGGCTTCCCTGGTGGCGCAGTGGTTGAGAGTCCGCCTGCCGATGCAGGGGACACGGGTTCGTGTCCCGGTCTGGGAAGATCCCACATGCCACGGAGAGGCTGGGCCCATGAGCCATGGCTGCTGAGCCTGCACGTCCGGAGCCTGTGCTCTGCAACGGGAGAGGCCACAACAGTGAGAGGCCCGTGTACTGCCAAAAAATAATAATAATAAAAAAATAAAATAAAATAAAAGCTGAATGAAAGCTATATGACTAATTTTCCCTAGCAATAAAAAAGAAAAGATGTATCAGATTTATTTAAAAGAATAGAAAAGAAAATTTTCATAGGAAGGGCATAAAGCTCTTCTATGTTCAATATGCTATCCTTGGCAAAGAAATCCACTGCAGGACAAAAGTCAAAGTGATTCCTACACCAGATAAAGCTGATGATAATGTTGATAGCAAAAGAATATATTCTGTGGAATATATTCTGATAACCTTGGTTGAAGATAGCAGAATAAAAATATCTTCTTATAAATAAACTTGGAAGAAAGAAAAACAATTACAGATAATAACAATTAAAATAGGAAATGCCTAAAATCACAAAGTACAATGTGTGAACAAACCATGCCAATACTGTAAATATTGGTCCAGGATGATATAGGCTAATGAAAATATTGGTCTCTTCAAGTCTATGAAAGAATTGAAAGTCTGCAAAAAGTGTTTTATGCCCCAAGGAAAAAAAAATCATTCCTCTTTTAATTGAAACAAGAAAATTAAGTGGTCCAACAATCTAGAAACTATTCCTGAACCTTGTTTGACACCCATAGAATGGCAGTTAATGTGGTGCTAGACAAGAAGCTACCAGGTATTCAAGGAAAAAAATCACCGTTGACATGGAGTGATGGAAGGAACATTGTGGATGACAAAAAACTATGCAGCTATTTGATCTTTGTCAAGCCAAGAGAAGTACAGGTTAAATCACACAAATACAATCACTTTACTCTGTACTCTATAATTATAATTATTCCCCAGGTAAGTCATGCTTGAGGAACTTCTTATGGACAAGAAAGTGTCCCTCAAATTGCTGAATTTCTGCAATAAATACTTCCAGTATCTTCTTAGGACTATATTTTTTTCAAAAAGTCCATTAAGACTTAATTTCCACCATCTTCTTCCTCTCTATTCTTTAAGATATAAGTGAGAATTGAAAGGGAAATATTAACATACCAATTACAAATATTAAAATTTAAAAAGGAGGAAAGGGAAAGACTACCCAGACAATTGATTAATATACACCAGACACACTACACAATCTACACGATGAAAATTGTGATTAATATTTCTCTACAAAATGAAAAATATAACATACACTTTCTATAATGCAAGAACTCAAGCAAAAGATACAAAATATTTGATAACAAATTATAAAACAACAAATGAAATAAACTAGGTTGTGAAAATATAATCATTAGGATTTCAGGAAAATGTTGGGAATGGCAATATATTTTTTTTAATTTTTCTTATTCCTTTGAAATACACACACACACACACACACACACACACATGGAAACCAGAATAAACTAAATAAAAACATACAGTAAACGTATATGACAAAATCCAGTAAGCAGGTATCCTGTAGACCCTAAAACAGGAGGAAGGAAACACCACAAACACCTACAAGAACCACATAGAGAAAGACAACATGGCTTATCATGACCCTGAAAACAGACAAACTCCAAAGTTGACAACAAATATTCACTGCAAAGTATGACAAATCAACTAAGAAGAGAAGTCAAAATTTTGAGGAATCCCTGAAATGTCTGATTCAGATTACTAACAGAGAACCTTAATACTGGAACAATATAGGTTTTATGAAATCTCCAAATTCAAAAAGCAAATCTGGGGCTTCCCTAGTGGCGCAGTGGTTGAGAGTCCACCTGCTGATTCAGAGGACACGGGTTCGTGCCCCGGTCCGGGAGGATCCCATGTGCTGTGGAGCGGCTGGGCCCGTGAGCCATGGCCGCTGAGCCTGCACGTCCGGAGCCTGTGCTCCACAATGGGAGAGGCCACAACAGTGAGAGGCCCGCGTACCGCAAAAAAAAAAAAAAAGCAAATCTCCATTCCAGGTTAAATCCCTCTTATAAGAAGAAACTTCCAGGGACAGAATCCATTAAACAACAGAAGGAAATGATAAAGAAGATCCCAATAGAAACAGGAATGGGAGCCAAGAAGGCAGATCTCAGAAAGCATTTTTTTTTTGTCTCTTTGTGAAACAAAGAAATGGAATTCCCAGAGAAATAAAGCTGTTAAAGCTATCCTGCTGCATTTCTCTCTTCGAAAGTATAGGAAACTTTCAACTAATTAAAACACCCCAGAAAGATGAGCTCAGAAAATGAATCAAAAGAAATTAAGAGGAGGATAGACATTAAACAAAGGCAACATAAATTACACTTGGACCTCAAAAAATTAAAGATAGAACTACCATACAATCCAGAAAATCCACTCCTGTATTTACTCAAAGAAAATGAAAACATGAATTAGATAGGATATATGCACCCCTATGTTCATTGCAGCATTATTTACAATAGCCAAGATATGAAAGTAACCCAAGTGCCCACCAATAGACGAATAGGTAGAGAGGATGTTGTATACATATTCAATGGAATAATACTCAGCCATAAAAAAAAGAATGAAATCTTGCCATTTGCAACAACAGGGATGGACCTAGATGGTATTATGCTAAGTGAGATAATCTGATAGAGAAAGACAAAGGTTGTGTGATTTCAATTATATGTCAAATTCAAAAAACTAAACCATAAACAAGCATAACAACACAGAAACAGAGTCATAGATACAGAGAACAAATAAGTGGTGGCCAGAAGGGAAGTGAGTGCAGAGGAGGAGAGAAATAGGTGAGAGGGATTAAGTTACAAACTTCCAGTTGCAAAATAAATGAGTCAAAGGTATGAAATGTACAGTGTGGGGAATATAGTCAATAATGATGTAATATCTTTGTATGGGACAAATGGTAACTAGATTTATCATGGTGATCATTTTGAAAAGTGTAGAAATATCATATCACTATATTGTGTAACAGGAACTAACATAGTGTTGTAGGTCAATTTTACTTCAAAAACAGACAAGCAAACAAACAAACTCATAGAAAAAGAGATCAGCTTTGTGGTTACCAAAGGTGGTGGGTGGAGGGAGGGGGAATTGGATGAAGGCAGTCAAAAGGTACAAAGTTCCATTTATTAAGATAAATAGATACTAGGGATGTAATGTAAAACAAGATAAATATAATTAACACTGCTGTATGTCATATATGAAAGTTAAGAAAGTAAATCCTAAGAGTTCTCATTACAAGGAAAACTTTTTTATTCTATGTCTTTAATTTTATATCTCTATGAGATGATGGATGTTCACTAAATTTGTGATAATCATTTCATGATGTATGTAAGTCAAATCATTATGCTGTCCACCTTAAACTTACACAGTGCTGTATTTCAATTATATCTCAAAAAAATTGGAAGAAAAGCATTACAGTTAGAAAATATTCAAAAATGTGGTGATTAAGTAAAGGATGATTTGAAAAAAAAGGTGACAGAATTCAGGAAAGTTTTTAAAGAAGAAAAAAATCTCAGAAATAAATAACTGACAAAGAGAATACAAGATAAATAAGCATAAGAGATTATGATTTGTGATTGAAAGAGGACATTATTTAAATTCTTTTTAAAAATTAAGTTGTCCCAAAAAGGATTCAAGAGAAAGTGAAAGATACAGAAAAGAGGCAAATGAAATTCAGTATATGTAGATTTGAAGTTCTCAAAGAAGAAAGCAAAAGCAATGAATGAAACAAAAACTAAAAACATAATTCAAGAGAACTCTTTGAATTCAAATATTACTTGACTCTATATAGTAAAATAGAATGCCACATACCTGTGAAAATCTATCCAGAACAACCAACACTGAGACATATGAAACTAAAATTATTATAATACATAAAAGAAAGCATCTTTTGTCAATGACCAAGTAAATTATAAGGGAAAAAAATAGGGCCATCAGATTTTTTGATAGCAACATTTTATGTCACATAACATTTAAGACATTCAAGAAAATTAAATATAAACCAGGGACTTTATAACCAGTCAAACTGATATTCAAGTACAAAAGTCACAGTCACAGTCATATTTCTACACAAAAATACAGGGAATATTGCTTTCATGATTCTTTCCTGAAGAATCTAAGGAATGAGCTTTGGACAGCCTAAATGACTTAAACTACATTATCAAGAAATGTTGTAAACATGAAAGATGTATTTTCCCATGGAAGTAAATATTATAAGGAATACAATAAAGTTAGTACTGATAATATGCTTTGACATTGAGGATTTGGCTTAACTGTCAAAAATAGCTGGGAGTGATTGACAGGATAGTGGAGTGATAACCTCAGTGGACTGCTTTCCTGCAAAAACAATGAAAACTAAAATACTGGCAAAACAAAGATGTTCCTGGTGGGTAGGTTCTTGTCTCATCACAGAAATAATTCAGAGAGGAGACAGGGAGGTCAAGAAAGTAAAATGAAGATTTATTTAAGCAAGAGTATACTCTCCAGGGAAGGGCAGGCAGTCTCAGGTGAATAGCTGCCCTGAGTTTCTTTGCCAAGCAGGTTATGTGGGGCAAAGAAATGAAGAAATGAAGAGGCGGCATATTCATTGGGGATGGGGGGTTTGGGGGTTTTATTCTCTGATTTTCAACCCAGCTTCACCTTCCCAAGGAGCAGAGGGATTTTTGTCTTTATTTAGTCTTCATTGGAAGTGTCATGGCATTGGTGCATGATGGGAACTTCCAATCTGCAAGGCTAATTTTATTGTAATGACAGCATAATGAGCAAAAATTACATTTGGACACCGGAGATTCCCTCCTTTTCCCATCTTTCTACGTCCTCCTCCAGGACACTGATCACCCCAACATGTGCAGTTTCCTGTCAGTCTGGAGGCTCCTGCTTTTCTTTGTCTGCCCAAGGACCCCCGTTGTTTACAAGATGTGTGGTTTCCCGTCACCTAGCCCCTGCCCCCTTTCTCTGCTCATATCTAGCTACCCGCCTGCTTTAACAAAACTAACCAATAAGTATTTCAGAACTCTGGAAATTAACCAAAGCTACAACAAACTGAAAATCATTTATCTAAAAGAAACTACTGAACCTTCATAACACAACCTCCGTTTAACTTGGGCCTATTCCCATAACCTGTCATGCTCTGCTCAGTAGTGTGGTAGCTATGGAAAGCCAATATTCTTGCAGCCAAACAGGATGACTGAACGTTTCTGATATCCCATTAAAAGCACCATCTTCAGAGCACAGTAAATACGTTATATGAACTTCCAACTACCAGAAAACTCTCTATGCCCAGGTACTGTGGGTATTCAATTCAACTCAGTGCTCAGCTCATTAAGAAGAAAAAAAAAAAAAAAAAACCTTACCCTTAGGGGACTACCAAAGCAATATCAATCTCTTGACAACATTGTAGCTGCCTAAGGCTATGACTTGCTTTGTCAGTAGTAAACAACAGTCCAGCCAGGAATATAAAAGGGAATTATGGAAAACAAGATGAACATAGGGAATTTGAAAAGCTCTGACATTCCTGCAGATCTCAAAATTGGTGCTCACACAGGAGGCTGTGCACATGCCCAGGAAAAACATGGTAAAAAAATAAGAGCACTTTCCTCTGGACGAAATTGAAGCCCTGCACGTGTTGGAAGTGAAAGCTAGGTCTATTGTGTAGACTGTCTGAAGTTTGAAGGTTTGCCCTCTTACACAGCTCCCCTTAGCAAAGGGAGGAAGACCAACAGGAAAGGCATTTGAGGAAATCTTCTTACCTAAAAATGGCTGACTACTACATTATACTGATTTAGGGATAAATCCCAGGAAGTTAAGCATAAAAATAAGAACAAAAGCTTAAGAAAAGTAGCAAAGAACTCAGTGGCTTCAACTGCAGAGAATACAGACTCTACAGAATTGGTCCAGGTAATTTCTTAAACAGAAAAGCAGCAACAAGAAAATAAATAACAGAAAAAATAAACCCACAAATAAGAGTACTAAAAACTGGATGGGGAAGGGATTTGACCAGAATTACTACAATATATTATCTGAAATATCCAGTTTTCAACAACAACAAGGACAACAAAATTATGAGAAATGCAAAGAAATAGGAAAGTATACCACATACTCAGGAAAAAAAGTGCCCAACAGAAAATGTTCCTGAGAGGAGCCAGATTTGGGACTTAGTAGACAGAGACTTCAAAGCAGTTATTTTAAATATATTCACATAGCTAAAAGAAATGATAAATAAAGAATTACCCTCCCAGATATATGGGAAGAAAAATGAAAACACATGTTGACACAAAAGTGTGTACATGAGAGAAATGAAAACAGGTCAACACAAAAATGTGTAAGCAAATGTTCATAGCAGCATTATTCATAATAGCTGAAAAGTGCAAAAAAACATGTACTAGTTTCTTCTGTCTACTGTAACAAATTATCATGGGCTTGGTAGCTTAAAAAACAGAAATTTATATTCTCACAGTTCTGGATGCCCCAAATTGCCACATACATGTATAGCTCTCTGCTAGTGGTGTTAATATTGTCATTATGAAACTGGTGTGTGTGTGGTATGAAATAAGAAAAATTGATAATTATGACAGATAATAATTATAGCTTGAAGTTTCAGTATGAACTTACAACATGATGTTTTAAAAAATTTTGTTACTCTATACACTGAAAAGTCCTAAAAACAATAATTGTCCAGTGACAGTAACACACCTTATGCACGGAGTATTTTCTGTAAATACCTTCTTACTGAGATAAACCAGGACTATGGGAAAATGACTCTGGATTCCAGATCTAAAGCAAAAGAAAATGTACAAAATGAAGATATATAACAGTTTTTTTTTATCAGAAAGCAAGAAAAATATCAAATACTAGAAAGTCTCTGTGAAAAGGATTCATGGACCAAGTTTCACAAGGTTTTATTGTTCAGAGGTGACAAAATGTGTTAGTTACATTAATAACTGTGCACATCAAGTCTAAATCCAGGAGTTCATAAAGATACAAAAGCAGCAACAACAAAACAGACAAAACACCTGTCATCGCTAAGGAAACAGTTCATTATTTTGAAAACTGGTAAAAAGAAAAATCTTACTTTACTATATTTACTATATGAACTATAACTCACAATAACCAAATATTGATAAGAGAAGTTGCCTGTTTATGAAATTATTCCATCAAATAAACAAGGAATAAATGATAGAATAATGATATCAATAATTGAAATCCCAATTAATTAATGGGTCTAGACAATCATTATCAATGGCTACTAATATCATAAAAAGAGAGAAAATCAGGCCATTCTAATGGAAGTACCCTGTAACTCTTAAGAAGTAGTCTTGTAAAAGTAAAATTAAATGTAAATTTAATAAAGTCTCTAGAGTTAAGCTTAAATGAACAGAAATACAGGGTGCAAAGGAACATGATAAATAATACCAGGCATCACAGGTTCCAGATGAATTCTATCCATGTTTCAGGTAACAGATTGCCCAAGTGCTTTCAAATTTTTTTTCAGAGCATAAACACCAAAATTTCCCAAATTAGTTTTACAAAACCATAATACTCTGGATATGAAAATATGACCAAAAGTAGTACGATGACATAAAATGACATAAGACATAGACAAAATTCACTAATAAGTTGCATTATTGTAAATAGATTATAAAGATTGTAAATGTCCTATATGATATATTAATAAGAAATCCTACAGGACATTAATACAGGAATATATAGCCACCAAATGCCTTATACAATATTCATCATAGTAACCCAAAAGGCATAAATATTTCTGTACCTACTGGACAAACAATATTCAATAAAATTTGATACCTATTCCTTATTTTAAAATTAAAATAAAGCTCTTAATAAAGTACCAATAATTAAGCCAAAGCCAGCATAATGCTTAATGGTGAAACACTGAAAGCATCCCTACTAAAATCAGGAGTAAAACAATATTGGCCATTCTCTTTACTATTTTTATCATTATTCTGGAGATCTTAGCCAATACAAGTTGGCAAGAAAAAGAAATATGACACATAAGGTTGGAAAGGATTCAAAATTATTGTCATTTTCTAAAGATAATAGAGCATGTCTAGAAGGCCCAAGAAAGTTAGCTGAACACTATTAAGAATTAAAAAAGAACCCAGTAAAGTGGTTGATTACAAAATGAACATTTAAAATTCAATAGTGATCCACTCTAAAACGATTAACCACTTAGAAAATATAATGAGAAAAAGACTGCAGTTATAATAGCAACAAAGAATAAAAATATGTGTTAACAAGGAATATGCTAGCACTGTATGAAAAACATTGTGAATGCTAGTGAGAATTAGAAAAAAAAACTATTTTAATGAATGGAAAGTCATACTCTATTTTTGAGGAGAAAAAGTCAATATTATAAAGCTATGAAGACTCTTTATAAATTCATAGATAAATCTATATAAATCTGTAAAGCTGTCAACATCCTATCTGTAAATCTATAAATGTATATTTATATGATTTTGACATTTTAAAAGGGAAGGAGAGTTAGTAAAAGCAAACTAATTCAACACTTTATATGAAAAAGCAAACATAAAATTATATCCCAAATAATTCTAAAGAAGATGATCACAAGTATTATGAAGTATAGTAATTACAAGCTTAATATTGGCACATAAATAGAAGACATACATCAATGAAATGGAAAAGAGAGTTCAAAAATAAGATAAAATTTAGTAAAAGATATAATGTTAGGTCAAACCAGTTAAATAAAGATGGATTGATTGATACCTGGTGTTTCGACAAATGGCTGACCTTCTGGAAAGTAATGGAAGATAGATGCCTACTTTACTTTTTGTATGAATCAAAGTTAAAGAAATTGTAAATTACTAGAATAAATATGAGAGAATTTTTAAAAATAATATCCAACTTTGTCTATAATTTAAGAGTAATTACAAACTCAACAAGATTTGTCATGGAAGTTGACTCCTAAAATCCTTACAAACATACAACATGCTTAGGAAACGGCGTGAAACTTTTAAATGAAGAAAAAAGGTAGACCAACTCGCCCTCCCAAGTAGTAAAAATACAATTCATGTCTTGTACCCACATTTCCCCTTCTTTACAAATAAATGTTCATCCTGTAAGTACAGTCTTGATTCTCTCTGACCTTCACTGAACACTTTGAATAGAGCCAGCAACAAATTTCCCAGCATAATTCACAGTTGTTTTTTTTTTTTTTTTCAGTTATATGTGAGACAAAGAATATATAACCCCTTTGAAAGTACATGTTTTCTGTGTTTGTTCTGGTGTTTTCAGAGTAATTGAAATGCAACTGTTTACTATCACTAGAAAAGGTGTACTAATTAGATGTCAGCTTCATGGTATCTCAGTCAAGGTCTGAGCACATGTCCTATCGAATTTCACTGATAGGAAGTGATAAACTCACCCATTGCTAGACCCATCTTCCTTCTAAACACATACTCTCCTGGTTAAAAAGAGAACCTGTTCCACTTGCCTGCCTGGTAGTATTTATTCCCCACACTGCTTTGTTGACAAATGAGATAATGTTTGACACTAACTAGCAATGAAATATGCCTCCTAGGATTGAGGTGATGTGTTTGACTCTCTCCATTTTGGTGATGCATATTACTGAAGGTCCCTTCAGGACATTTTATCTCAAAATGAATTTTTGTTGTTGTTAAAGAGAGTGAGAATGCATGGAGCAGATTTATGAGCCTTGCCTGTCTGCCTAGGAAACTAGCTATTTTGACATGATCTCCAGGAGACGCCTCAGGTATCAACTTAACTCAACTGCAAGAGGTAAGCACATTGGACAACCAAACTTCATTCATTTTACCTGCCCTTGACAATGCTGAATCCAAGCTGCCTTAGCATTCAAAGGAATCACTATGATTGGCCAAACACTGGGAGGGCACTCATTCATTCACTCATTCATTCAATATTCATTGAACACATAAGTCAGAAGCCATTGTAAGTGATGAGGACACAGAAATAAAACAATCAGGCAAAAATTACTACCTTCAAGGAGCTTACATCCTAATATAATATACAGTGTCACAGTAATCATATATATGTGATTAATATTCACAGGATTCCAATTAAAATGTAAGTCTAGATCTCTGCAGACAAATTGCACAGAAGTGGAAACAGAACAGAAGTATGGAACCAGAGTGGGCAATTACTTATGCGATCTCTTCTTTTACAGGAACATCTTTAGGTATATTATTGGGTACATAATATTGTGATAGGTAAGTACAGATACTCTGATTTTGACTAAGTTACCAGTAAAAAGTGAAAGATTCAAAGTAGGACACCAGTCTGAATGCCTGTTGAGTCCTTATTTCACCTCATTCCTAGTGAAACTTAATGATCTACAACTAGGAAATTATGGCTTTTGGTTTAACATAGCCTAAACCTAAGACTTTGATCAAATTTTAACCTTCAAATATTAACTTATCCATTTATTATCATTTATGCCATTTCATCCTAACAATAATGCCCTGTAGTAGCTGAATTTGGTATCTTCACTTTTGGGATAAAGTAACTGAAATTCAAAAAAGTTAGGTCAGGTGCACAAGGTCACACTGCAAGAAGGAGATAAAACCAGAAGCACACCCAGCCCTTCCTGCTTCAAATCTTGTATTCTGGCCCATGCCATCAGATTCAGTGCTCTGTATAATGCTTTCAGATGCTATGGGGGAAGCAAGGATGCATAAACAATGGCCCTTGCCCTCTAGTAGTTTACAATCTAGTACGCAAACAAAGCACCAACACAAGTAATTGCAAGGCAGGAACTGTGTATTTTTTTAATATATAAAACACTTAAATCTAGATAACAAAAAAAAGAAAGAAAGAAAAGAACACAAATCTACAAAGTTCACATTACAAAAGAGGGCAGGCAAGAGCATACACTGTGTCTCAAGTGACTGTGATTGGCCACGAGGGCTACAGATGGTAACTCGTGGGCTTCTGAAGCCACCAAAATGTATTGCTGGTAGATAGAATGTCTAGTTCTCTTGTCAGAGTTGGAGCTGTCGCAAATACACCCAACCTGAAAGCAGAAGCTCTGGTCTCCCTCCTTTTCTCTGTTCTTCCAGAAAAGCCCTGTAACCTCTTTTCCACTCTGGTAAAGCCATCTTCTTCAAGACATTCTGTGGAATCATCTTCCCCCAAGAAGCTGGGCTTCCTGTGTCCTGCTGTGCTGGGGAAGGCTTCTCTCCCCACCAAGGCTCACTGCTGTCAGAATCAAAGCACCAGCACCAGACACAGCCCCTTGTTCACGAGGGCACAAGTAAATGTGTGCGAAGGTAACAACTTCCTACAAATCGTCAGAGAGACCAAGCAGCCTCTGGGCTCGGTGAGAAAATTTTCCATTGTGCTTTCTCAACCTCATCCTGAGAATAGGAATTAATTTTATTTTGACCATCTCAAGAGAAGTTTTGTTTTATCCCCTTCCATCTCCTAGAACGTCACAAAATAGCTTGGAGGGGAAATGTTTCTTCTGAGGAGGATATAAGTCATGGGATTCATTTTTTCACATTCTTATGAAATCCTCAGGGCCTCAGGGGTAAAACTAACAATTTGACTTTTGTCCTGCAAGGTCTGCTTTGGTCATGGAATTATAAAAATGTCAAATATTCTCACTAAATTTCAGTCTCTAAGGTATCTGTGCTTCAGGTCAAAAGCTAATGAATTGTGGAAGAGGGACTATACACCCTGGGGTTGATAGGAGGCAGGGATGATTTGGAATCCAGTAGAAGTTTGCATCACTGTGATACCCGGGTACAATGTTCACATCACCTGACTTTCTTCCCGTCTTCTACTGTTGATCTCAGAGAGGCAGCCATGAGCGGTGGCATGAAGCGAGGTCTTAATTCCTTGTCCAGGAATTGAACCTGGGTAGCTTAGATGAAAACCAGGAATCCTAGCCAACAGACAGGCAAGGGCAGAGGCTAGAAGCTATTTTTCCCTGGCTCTTGCCCCCAGTGAAAAATGCATTTCTCACAGAGGCAAAAACTGTAAAAACAGGTACAAAGTTTACTATTAGAGACACAGCACAACAACAAGTGGGAGATCACACAGAGAAACAGGTTGTTTAGTTAAGATAGAAGCAAGGCAGAGATGTACACGCAGAGAGAAATGGTGTGGGCGTCCCCCCTAATGAGGAGGAGTGCAGTAAAGAGGTGGTTAGGTCATTTATTTATTTATTTTTTAAACATAAGTTTTAAATTTTTTAAATTTAATTATTTCTTTTAATTTTGGCTGTGTTGTGTTTTCATTGCTGTGTGTGGGCTTCCTCTGGTTGCAGCGAGTGGGGGGTACTCTTCGTTGCAGCGTGCGGGCTTCTCATATTTAAATACTCGTGTTAAAATACATCCATGCATCTAGAATAGTTCTGCACATGCAGGCACTCACTCTTTATTTGTTGAATAAACAAATGAATAACTGTGGAAGAAAAGAATGAAACTTCCTGGATTCCACTTCCACTTAACATTCTGGACAGAAAAGGTGGGAGATAACATTGATGTAGGGAAAGGCTGAAGCTGGGCAGTTAATGTGAATGAGTAGAGTTGAGGTGAGGCAGTGAAGGGTGGTGGGGACAGGGGACGTGAGAGTAAGTGTGAGCTGTGTATGGAGGTGCTTTCTGACCTGGTCCATTGTTAGAGTTGAGGAAGTGTGCTCCCAGAGTTGCCAGCGCTGATGTCCCAAGAGAAGACACAAATCCAGGTTAAGGAAATTTTTCTGGATTTTAAAACCATAGTGTCCAATTGAGAGCTAAATCTAACCTCTGTACTCTCCATCGATGAATGATATAAACACTCTTTAAAAATCAGAAAACTCAGCAGAAAAAAAAATAGTGACCTGTAGTGAGACCAGGCTCATATGGAGATGGCAGGCAGCTTCTCATGAACAAGGTGCATAAGACCAGGTGCAATGTGGCCACGACCCTCTAATTATGAAGTAGGTCTTTCTGATGAGCACCCAGCATCCTGAAGCCATCTAAGAATACACCATGAGTCACCTCATTAGCATAACAAACACTCTAGTAACTTAAGAAATTCCAAGGGCATTTGAAGCTCTGTGCCAGGAACTGGGCGCAAAGATCAGATATATACTTTATCATACTACACTATGAGATGGAGAAATAACACCACTAAAAGGGGGAAAGAGCCCAGGGGAATTGGGAGCTTTCAAATCTGGGCATACAGGTGAAAACAGATATGGACCTTGACCAAGTTCAGTGGCTCTAGAGAATCAGTGTGGCGTAGTGGTTAAGAGCAGAGCTCCAAAGACAGATTCCAGCTCTCTGCCTCTCACCAGTTGTAAGATTTTAGATAAGATGACTTTCTAGGGACTTCCTTGACAGTCCAGTGGTAAGACTGCATGCTTCTACTGCAGGGGACAGGGGTTCGATCCCTGGTCTGGTCCGGGATCTCGCATACCACAGGGCGTGGCCAAAAAAAAACCACAACAAAAATATGACTTTCTAATCTCTCTGGGCTTATCTTCCAGTTGGTTTAATGGGGTTAACAATAGGCCTAGCCTCGAAGTCTTGTTATTAATATTTAACAAGACAGTCCAAGAAATGTGCTTAAAACAGTGTTTGGTGTAGGGTAAGATAGTAGTATATATCATTATCATTATCATAGTGGAGAAGGCAGACATGGAATATCTGGGAAATAATAATTACACAATTTCCTGTGTGATCCGGGAAAATAACTAAGTTGTATTACAGTTGTGTTTTTTAAATTATGGGTCAGACTCATTAGTGAGTCATAAAATCAGTATAGTGAGTTGCCAGCAGCATTTTTGAAAAGTGCCAAAGAATGAATAGACAACAGCAGAGAGCATTGCTTCCTAAAATATCTGTTTTCATCATGTGTGTGCATGTGTTTATATATAATATAGTAAGTTACCATGAAAACACATTTCTTCTTCTGAGGTGTTATTTCAATTTACTGAACTATGAGCTCTTTGAAGGCAGGATGACACTTCAATCATCTTTCAGTTCCTAGAAAATCAAGCATAGGACTAAGTGCAACACAGACATCAGTAAATCTGCTTTCAGTAAAAAGAGACTGATGGGTAGATAAATATAAGTGAATTATAGATGTCTTCCTTGAGTGCGGGATATAAACCAATGCTTTTTCAGTGTACTAAGTGGAGACAGAAAACAGATAAGTCCTGGACACCATCTTCTAGGCCTGTATGTGTAAACAAAACATGAAAACCATGAGAATATGATGCAAGAGAATATGTTTTAGTTTATTCAACAAATATCAGATGAGTACCTCCTACATAACTAGCACTATTCTAGGAATAGAGGGCAGGTACTGAGCAAAGAACCTGTTCTGATGTAACATAAGTCCTGATGAAGCTATAAAATAAACAATCAGATGTATAATATATAACATCAGGAGTGATACATGTCATGGGGGAAAACAAGCAGGGGAAGGGGAAGAGTGGTGAGGTCAGGGAAGACCTCTCAGGGGCTGGTGTTTGAGCACAGACCCAATTGAAATAAAGTGTTGATCCACACAGCTATCCTGGGGAAAGTGTTACAAGCAAAAGACATAAAAGAACAAATGTCTGGAGATGGGCTCATTTCAGACACTTGAGGAAGAGCAAGGAGGGTGCTGTGGTTGGAGATGAGAGAATGAAGATTGTGTATGTGTGTGTGTGTGTGTGTGTGTGTGTGTGTGTGTGTGTGCATTCAGCTCCCAAAGTGTTGTGCATGATGAGCTAGGCTTTTTACCAAACAAAACTTGGGTCTGCTCACCCACACACAGTAAATCCAATCTACTGACGCTGGGTTGTGGTGAAGGAAAGCACAGCATTGATTGCAGGGCACCAAGCAAGGAGAATGGGCAGCTCATGCTCAAAAGACCAAAACTTCCTGATGGTTTTCAGGGAAGGACTTTTAAAGGCCATGTGAGGGAGGGGCTGCAGGGTGCATGATCAGCTCGTGCACAATTCTTGGATTGGTTGGCATCAAGGTGAAGTTTAAAGCATCATCAACTTTCTGGTTTCAATCAGTCTAGGGTCTATGTTCTTGTGGTCAGCAGTTTTCATCTGGTGGGGGTCACTTCCTATGAAAACAACTTAGGAATGTGTGTCAGGCCTTCATCTATATCTTTCAGGGAACTGGGAGTTTGGTGACTCTGCTATGTGGTGGATTTATAGGCTAAATTGTTACCAGTTTCCCAGCCTAACTATTCTTTGTTTCTACATCTTCCCATTCCTGATCATTAACCCCTGAGTCAGCCTTTTGAGACTCAAGGGAGGCGTGGGAGACTAAGCAAAAGTCTTTTACTTCAGAGGACAGGAACATGGGCTTATATACAGTTTCAGACAAAGAGGACAAAGAAGACCTTGGCAAGAAAGGAAATGTGTGCAATGAGCAACTGTTGTGTACTAATGACATGTATCCCCTCATTGAACACTCACAGCAGCCACCAGAACAACAATAATAGCTAATAATGTATTGATCACTGCCTTCAGCACTTGTGTGTACAGACTCCTTCATAAGAAGCCTGTGATGTTTCAGATAGGAGGAAACAGGCTGAGAGATTCCAAGTAATTTTCCAAATGAGTTAAGCTAGCACGGGCAGACTTGGTTTTTCCAATGATCACTGTGTGATCTCACATTCCCATTGGCCCACCACACTGACTCTCTATTGATGAAACTTGGAGGGATAGTTCAGATTGTGTCAGACGTGGATAGATCTAGGAGGAGAGAGCAGGGCTGAAAAGAAGGGCCAATTCAGGTAAGTAGCTTAGTCTAAAGTGAGGTGGGTGGATGGAGGTCCTAATATAGGGACTGCAGAGCCATGATAAGACACAGGACCAATTTCAGGTGGGTCCACAGGCAAGTCAGCTCCCTCCCTCTCTTTGTCAGATGCCAGCTACCAGCACAGTAGGAAAGGCACCTGCCTGAACTGTCATGGCCCAGAGGGGATTCACAAGCAGTGCACTTGCCCTCAAACAAAGCTGACAACTTTTTGGTCAGGAGGAGGGATAAAGCTTAGGAATGGATCTGAAGGACCCAGAGTACTGGACTACAGTGGTTGCCATAGAGACAGTAGGAGAGGGCCAATTTGTTTTCTTCCCCTCCAGGCTGTCCTTTCTGAGCAGAATGCTGTGTGAGGACAACCTCTCAAGGGTAATTTCCATCACGTTCCCAGGCTGCCTCCCAGGTAACCTCGCACCAATGTCTGCTCTGGAGCCTGCGCCTGGCAGGTGAGAGAATGTCCCACCTGCAGTGGATGGAAGGTGCTCCTGCCCTGTGTGCCTGCCAATGCAGGGAAGGACCTCCCCGCCTCACCCAATGCATCCAAAAGGATGCAGAGGACCAAGAGAAGAACAACGTGTGTGCCAGAAGCCTGAGCACCACTGAAATGATGTCCTGTGGAAGATGTTCATAGAGTGGGTAATCAAAAATTTAATCTTCCACAAAAATACCTGTGGCCTTTGCCCTCGCTACTGGGAAGTGATTTCCAGGCCCTTGGGATATGCCTGGTAGTGGTGTCTTTGTTTGCCTGGTGCCCTTGGGTCACACTGGATAGCCTAAGAATGTGATTTAGGGGCTTCCCTCGTGGTGCAGTGGTTGAGAGTCCGTCTGCCAATGCAGGGGACG
The DNA here is from genome assembly GCF_937001465.1 of Orcinus orca. Taxonomy (NCBI): domain Eukaryota; kingdom Metazoa; phylum Chordata; class Mammalia; order Artiodactyla; family Delphinidae; genus Orcinus; species Orcinus orca. The sequence goes on along the minus strand of NC_064565.1, from coordinate 12,375,158 downwards.
CGGGTTTGTGCCCCGGTCCGGGAAGATCCCGCATGCCGCGGAGCGGCTAGGCCCGTGAGCCATGACCACTGAGCCTGCGCGTCCGGAGCCTGTGCTCCACAACGTGAGAGGCCACAACAGTGAGAGGCCCGCATACCGCAAAAAAATAAAAAAATGATAAAAAAAAAAAAAAGAATGTGATTTAGAGTGGGGCTGGCCACACCTGATAGTAACAATGTGATTTGAGGTGGAGGCTTTTGGTCATGGAATATCAGTCAGCCTCTGGAGGGGCTAGAGACTGAAGTCATTAGGGCAATCAACCAACCATGCCCACTTGATGGAGCCTTAATAGAGATTCTGGACACCAAGGCTCAGGTGAGCTTCCCTGATTAGCAGTATTCCATGTGCATTGTCACATGGGGTAGTGCCAGGAGGGAAATGTCATCTTGACTCCTCGGGGAGGACGACTGAAAACTCCACATTTCATACCCTTGTAGTCTCTGCCCTACATGCTTATTTCCTTGGCTGCTTCTCATCAGCAAGGACCAGAATCCAGAAACCATCCACCACTCTTCCCTTACTCTCTCTGGTTTTTTCAAACAAGCCAAGCTCACTCTTGACTTCCAAACTCCAACTTTGCTTCTCCCTTCCTGGAAAGCACTACCTCATTCCTCCCTATGGCTGGGTCCTTCCCATCATGTAAGCCTCTGCTCAAACGTCCTCTTCTTCCAGAGGGTCTTCCCTGACCTCATCTAACTTAGCCCTCCACCCCAGACACTTCCTACCACATCTCCCTGTGTTACTTTCTTCATTGCAATTATCACCAGCTGAAATTCTCTTGATCACATCTTGATTCATGGGTTTAGTGTCCATCTTTCCACCCGGAATTAAGCTCTGGAAGAGCAGGTACAGGAAGACCTTGTCCATAGCTATATTGCTAGAGCTAATATTAGTACCTGCCATGTAGTACAATGAGTATTTGCTGACTCAATGAATTTCTTCCTTTCATGGGAGAGAAAATCAAAGACTAGAACAGAGCAGGGGCCCACCAGACAGCACACATCTCTACTCAGGCAGAGGCTAAGACGAGCATATGTCAACTAAAACATTTCCCTGGTGTGTCCAAGTTTCCTTGCCTTTTAAACAGACTTGAATTTTGTTTTAATTCAATGAGATGAATGTAAAGTTGTTCCAGACAACATTTAAACTTTGGATTCATGCTGAATACTCTTACTGTGAAACCAGTAAGAGTTGATGGTGGTGGTAGTTTGGTTTGTTTTTGTTTTTTGGTCTTTGTTTTTGTGGGAGGGAACTTATCTGTTTGGTTGATCATGCTTGTTTTTGGTTTGCTTGTGTTTTTGTGATGAAGTGGAAAAGAAATGCATGGTCAGAAGAGAAAGGTGTCAAAAGAAACCTTCAGCATGTAGGTGGAGGGAGATGAAGGGGGTAGGTTGGTGATGTGTCTGGAACAAGCCTGTTTTCCAGGAGAAGTGCCTGCCCTGCGAATCCCCTTGCAGGTCTCTTTCCTTAGTGTGACCACAGGGATGATCAAAGAAGACAATGTGAATAAACCCCTGGCACAGGGTGGGGCTCCACAGGGCTGGACCTCCCTGGATCTGATCCCAGCAAGTGAGTCCAGAATTCAAATGCTGAAGCTTCCCTTGATTGGGCAGGATTTTTGCACCTGTAATTTTTTGCAGAGTGGAGAAGAAGGCATTTGACAGTGAGAAATGTGTCCCCTTTATGTACATTCCAAGAGCAGCAAACTAGCTTCTCTGGAGAGGAGGGTCCTTTCTGCTGCACCTCAGCCTGACAGAGACTCAAGATGACTTTCACCTCTACCTTGGCAGACACATCATGAACAGAAGGTCAGGTCAAACTTTGGAGATGTACATATGTGATACACACACACACACACACACACACACACACATACACACACACATTCTGTTGTTGGGAGTTTTTTCTCTTTTTTCTTTTTATTAAACTGTCACTTTATAAGGCAAAAGACAATGAGCGAGAGCCCCAAATTCCAACCCAACAAGGAATAAAAGTTCAAGGTCAACACAGACCACAGGAATGGCTTTTGGGCATGTCCTTCCCAACCCATTCTAGTCACTGTGATCACCTCCCCCTAATCCTGTCTTCCTTTCTTTAAAATAGTCTTATTTTGTTGGGTATCCACATCTCTCTCATTTTTTTCCCCTCAAAAACAATTTTCCCCTCAAAAACAAAAAAACAAGGCAGAACATGTGACTTCTCAACAAATCTCACCTCCCAGCCACAATTACTGGTTCAGGAGTGGCCACCCAATCCAAACTGGGTACTAGAACTGGGAAAATGTTACCTAGTGGCTTCTGGGGGAAAATGTGTCCTTTCTCTTCCAGGAGCTTTCCAAGGAGACACGTCATCTCTCTCATGGATCTGGATGCCTGTAGGTCTTGGGAGCTGCTGGCAACCAATTTGCAACCACCAGGGGGAGCGAGGAGAAGACAGAGCAGAAGGAAAGAAAGAAGTCAGGTCCAGCTAACATCACTGAGCTGTGAATCACCCAACCCTGGGCCTCACAGCCCTGCAGAAACTTCGCATGAATCAATTTCCATTTATGTTAATAGAGTTGGCTTGTCTATTTTTTGCAGCCAAGTGCATCTGCATTCTACCTAATGCAACCACCTGGCTCCTGGATGCATTAAACTATTAGCTTGGCATCTTTCATTCATTCATTAATCCATTCATTCATCTGACAAACAGATCACCTACTTTGCCTCAGTGACTTAGTGGGAATAGAGTCCCCAGTAATACATGGAGCCTAGTCTTTAAGCTCACAGTCTAGGGATAAATACAGAAAATTCTTATTAAAATAAAAAAGGATTCAGGATAGTGAGATAAGTGCCATAAGGGAGGTGATATAAGATACAGAGTGGGACACAAGGAATAGTAATCAACTGTACCTTAGTTGGGGGAAGAAATAGTCATACGGGTCTTGAACACAGAGAAGACATCCTCCCCAGGAAGAAGGAGGGCAATGGTGCATCAGGTGGAAAAATTAGCATATTTAAGAACTCAGAGGTGTGAAATTGCAATAAATAGCTCAAGGAACTATGGGCAGTTTGGTATGATTGGGGTGTATGGACATGAAAGAGAAACGTTGGGAGACAAAATTGAATGGCTAAGGAGGGGTGGATTTGGAGGGCTTTGCACACCACCGTTAGGGAGACAATGAAGGGCTCTAACAGTAGTTTTCCATTCTTAAGATTTTACCAAAGTCATCCTTCCTCCAGAAAGCCCTCCATGATTTTATGCACATTTTTCAATAAGCCCTGAAATGCATTCTATTGAATTTAGTGACACACAATGCTAAGGCGTGGTCCTGAGATACTCGATTCAGGAAAGTCAGGGACTAATAGACACTGGTCTGCTTTTCCCTCTGGAGTAAGTGGGTGCTCCGTTAAGATTGGTCAGACTCCATGAAGGACCTCTAGTGACCCCAAACTTATCCAAAGGCATTTGCCTTTGAAATAAATTAAGGAGACTTCTTCATTATTATCATGAGGGTTATTTGTGATGTAATTCCAAGGAGACTTTGGCAAGAAGGAAGCATTTACTTGTTTTGATGTGTTCAATTTTGCATTCATTTTATATGACACTAGTGTTGCCCACCTTAGAGTTTAGTACTGGACAAATTGCTAAATAATTAAGATTTTTATTATTCTCTTTGACAATTTCTTGATTCTTTTTCTCAGGACTCATGAGAGGTTAGCAAGCCCCATAAAAATGTGTGTGCCCTCCACTGCAGCCAGGCTGGTCCTCCAAAGGACCCCTGAACACTCAAACCCCATTTCTGATACAGTGCCTTTGCTCAAGCTGTTTTGTTTGCCAGGAATGTCCTGTTTTCTGTTTTCTCCTATGTTGTTGTTGTTGTTTTTAACACCTTTATTAGAGTATAATTGCTTTAAAATGGTGTGTTACTTTCTGCTTTATGACAAAGTGAATCAGCTCTACACATACATATATCCCCATATCTGCTCCCTCTTGCATCTCCCTCCCACCCTCCCTATCCCACCCCTCTAGGTGGTCACAGAGCACCGAACTGATCTCCCTGTGCTATGCAGCTTCAAGGTCCATCTCTTTCCTGAGATCAGATTGTAAAAAACACTAGGCTGGCAGTGAGAAGACCTAGTTGTGTGAGATATGCAGAGTCACTTGAGATATTTGAGCATGTTTCTCCAATTGTAAAATGAGAGCTTTCAACAGGTCGATTCAATATACAGGTATTAAGCAATTAGCTTATAAATAAGATTTTAATAGGTGCTGACATACAGAGATATTATCTCTTTTGGGGAGAATTAGCAAACTGGATGGGGAAAGACAAATAGAGATGTATATAGAAATAATTACAACAGGAAAATACTCTTATACAATATGGGAGATTGTGTCAATGATTTCCAAAAATCCACCAAGCAGATATTCCGTATTTCTGTGCTCTCATAGGGTTGTTTTGGGGTTTTTTTTTAACATTTTATACTTAGTTCATCATACTGTTTAGATGGGTTAAACTTCTTTCCTCAACAACTAAACTATAAATAGATCTTTCAAAGAAATACATTTGCAATATGTTGTAGAGCTGACAAAGAGATTTCATTTGTGATAGCTAAATAAATCATCACATTAAATCAGTGAGCTAAATTAATCTTCTTTTACTGAGGAAGGAACTCTGAGAAATAAAGCATCTTCTTATCCAATGTCATACAGGTAAGTGGAAGAGCCACTGTCTAAGGTCCACTGGTTTTCCTTCTGTGCCATGATGCTTAGTCCTCATGCCCTTAAGCCAGGGTTCGCTCTCTCTTTCTCCCTCTCTCTCTCTCACTCACACAACACACACATCTCTGCTTTACAGTTTTGTTAAGAAGCAACATTATGGAGAAGTACAAGCCTATCCGTCTCGCCTCCCTTTTCTACACTACTCTTACCCAGAATGCCGCTGCTTCTTTCACTTTGTCTGCCTCATCAGAACAGGCCTTCCGCTCCTCTCTATAGCTAACCCCTTGTCAAACATCTGAGCAATGCACTCCATCTCCTCCCACCCATATCAAGACTTTTCTCTCTTAATTCTTCCTTCTCAGTGGCTCTTCCTCTCCTCTCACTGAAAAATGTTCAGATGCCCATTCATCCAAACTCAACATGAAGTGACCACTCTGCACCAAGCCTTGAACTGAGTATTGGGGCAACAAAGGTGAGACATGGTTTTGTCCTCAAAGAGCTTATCATCACGTCTTGGGAGTCAGGAAAGAACACAGAATCAATTCACTCAAGGAAACTCTTGTTCTTACTAAATGTTGAGTGTAGACCAAGGGAAGATTGTAACGTAACAAACTGAAAACTGTGACAATCCTGGCCAAACACCCAACCACACACTCAAAACTGGTCCACTTGCTGCTTTCTATAAATGTCCCAGTGATGGTTTTTCCCCAAGCCTGACTGCATGGTGTTCTCTACACCTTAAATTGCTGGAAGAAGGGGGTGCCTTCTTCAAAGATCTTAGGCTCATCATCCCATCCTGTTCCCCAAAGTACCCGACCTTCCTTATAATTATATAAGCATGTTTTATACCACCTACGTCTTGCAAAGGGGATCAAGTTTCAGGGTTTGGCCCACATTCCTTTGCTTAGTCTCACATGTTTTTGAAGACAAAGGGTTCCCTGTCCATGAACAAGAAAGAGGACAATGCCCCCCTTTTTTTTCCCTTTTTTTAAAGTTATTTTTAGCATTCAGGATTTCTTTTTTAAGTGTTATTTATTTATTCATTTATCCCTTTTCGGCTGTGTTGGGTCCTCATCTCTGTGAGAGGACCCTCTCCAGTTGCGGCACGCGGGCCTCTCACTGTCGCGGCCTCTCCTGTTGAGGAGCACAGGCTCCAGACGCGCAGGCTCAGTAGTTGTGGCTCACGGGCCTAGTTGCTCCGCGGCATGTGGGATCCTCCCGGACCAGGGCTCGAACCCATGTCCCCTGCATTGGCAGGCAGACTCTCAACCACTGTGCCACCAGGGAAGCCCAATTCTCCCTTTTTAATTTACTGTCCTGCCAACCTGCTCCCCACCTTCTTCAATGAAAAATCTTTGATGGACTCATCCCCTTTGCATTGTAATTTGTGATGTAAAAACTCCAAGGTATAAGCAGTAATTACTTTGTAATTATTAAGTACTTAGAGACACCAGAGTATAATTCATGTGGGGATAGGGTCATTCACTTATTAGTAGAACTGAGCTGCCTTTTTAAGAATAATAGACCCACCACTGTGGTTTGATGCATTGAGAGTTTTTCCTGCTCAACCAAAGTCCTTGTGGCATAAGATTAGATACACCAACAACAGCTATTTTAATTATAGGTTGTCTTCTGACCAGACTAGTGGATGGCCAACGATTTCACCTCATATATAACATCTACAGCTATGATAAAGGCTAAAAGAATAGGTGGTGTACCACAGAAGCATATAATAGGAGGCCTGAATTATTCTAGGGAAGGGAAAGGAAGTGAGAGAAAACAGTTCAAGCTGAAAACTGTCAAATAATGGGAATTAGCCTGAGAAGGGAGAAGGGGGCTTTCACACAGAGGGAAAGCATGGTCAAAGCCCTGGGGGAGGAAAAAACATGGCACTCCAGGAACTTCCAGACAGCCTGTGGGACCAGAATGAAGTGAGCCAGAAGGCAGTGGTGAGCTCAGAGGCTGAAGCCAGGTCAGGGTAAGGGTTAGGGTCAGGGTTAGGCAGGAGCCAGGTGAATTCCTTAGCAGCCAAGCTATGGATATTGGACCTGACCTTTAAGAAATAGAAAGTCATTTAAGGAGTTTGGGCTGAGGGTACTATAATCAGATTTCTTGTCTGAAAAGATGATTCAGTCTGCTGCACAGGAAAGTAGATCAGGGGAATTGGCTAGAAGGCAATCAGTTAGAAAGACATTACAGACTTTAAGGGGAGGAAGAGGGCAGCTGGACTATACCTGGTTGGGGGAGAGGGTAGGAATTAATAGCAGCCCCATGCCACTTACAGGCAGAGCGACATGGCCTGTTCTGTCTGACGTCGGCCCTGCACTCTTTCCCATTAATCACCATCGAGTGGGTCTACAGGTAATCCCTGAGCTCTTCTGACAGCATACACATTTGCATTTGCTCCTTTCCATCTAATCTGAAGCACAGATTAGACGGGAAGGAGCATGTTAACCCTTTGGTATAGGACCTGGAATATGGAAATACAGGCTCAGCAAATACTGGCCGGCATTGCTTCATTCTACTCCCTGCCTTACCTGCATCACAGCTCTGAGCTCCGTGAGAGGAAAAGCAAGGCTCCTGTATTCTTAATCTCTGGCACTGGGCACGGTCTCTGGTGTATATCAGGTTATCAGTAAGTTCTTGTTGAATAAATGAATGAACTGAATTAAAGCCTTTGTCAAGTTAAGAATTTTGGCTTTAGAACCTCCTGTTCCCTTTTTCTGCACTCTAAGGGGTCCAGGGCACTCAAAATCAAGTCCCTAAAATATCTATTAAAGGCCATCTAGGAACTTCTGAAGAGCAGACATTATCCCTGCTCAGGGCCTGTGAAAACCCAGAGGAGGGGCCTCCCACAGGAGAACATAGCCAAAGATGGGGTTCTCGACAAGGTCCCTTGAGGACAAGGTTGCCCAAGGCAATGGGGCTGGTACAGGAAGAGGTGCAAAGAGCAGGAAGGCAGTGCACAGCCTCAAGTCTTCAGGACAGTCAAGTGAATGAGGCTGGAAGCTTAACAAGCTGAGAGCAGTGTAAGATATGAGGTGGGGGATGAGATCGGCAAGGGTTCAGAACTGAGACTATGGCAGCTGGCAGGGTGGACCTGCCCCGATGCACGGTGACTGTGGTACAGGCATATCAGGCTTGCAGCCTGGAGAATTGTCGTGCATGCAGATGTGGGTGCAGGGCTGGAGTGTCCTTTCCATGAGAAGGATGCGGCTCCCATCACTGGGATGCTGGCCTCTGGGACTGGGTACCATGGTGGAACAAATGCATAGAGAAACTTCTCAACCTTCTCAGAGCTCACTTGTGTCATTTATACACTGTGATCCAGAAAGCTGCAACTCTGCCGAGGGAGAAAGCAAATATGAAAGATTTAAAAAGCTTTGATATTTTACTCCTTTGTGAATTTAGTGGAACTCCTTAGGTGAAATTTGTGTTCACACGTCACTAAATTATGGATAGAAGCTGAAGAAGTACACAGGGAAAGGTATCATCTCTCAGGATGTTCTGAGAAAATCAGGAAGCCAGTCAGGAGGAACACTGATGTGAGAAGTTTCAGACCAGGGAGGTGTAGTCAGGAAGAGGGCCTGAGAAACTCTTATATATCCCCAAAAGTGTTCAAGGGCCCCAACTGAAAGTCCTTCCTGTCACAGATGGAGGACTGGGAAAGGAGGATGGGGAGGAAGACTTGGGGTCACCAGTGCTCACAAGCCAGCAAGCTCTGGTGTATAAGACATAGACTCTGAGGTCAGACAGGCCAGAGGTCAAGTCACTGTGGAAATAGCCCAGGCATCCCTAACATCATGACCCTCCGGCCACCTTCTCTGTAAAGTCTGGGTGACTAAAACTGTTCAGCAAGATGATTTGAATATGAAAAGAGATAAAGGATGTAAAGCAACTGGCGTGGTGCCTGACCCACTTGAGATATTCCCAAGGTTCATACATTTAATAAGCATTTAGGGCTTCCCTGGTGGCGCAGTGGTTGAGAGTCCCCCTGCTGATGCAGGGGACACGGGTTCGTGTCCCAGTCTGGGAGGATCCCGCATGCCGTTGAACAGCTGGGCCCGTGAGCCATGGCCGCTGAGCCTGTGCGTCCGGAGCCTGTGCTCCGCAACGGGAGAGGCTGCAACAGTGAGAGGCCCATGTACTGCAGAAAAAAAATAAAATAAAATAAAAAAGCATTTAATGAGCACCCACTCACCCACTATTTACCAGGCCATGTTCTAAGTATAAAGAAGGTAGTAGTTGGCAAAACAAAATTCCTGTCCTCGTGAAGCTTATACTTGAGAGAGGATAACAGAAAAAAAAAAAAAGGTAAGCAAATAAGTTATAGGTAGGGAGCAATAAATGTCATAAAGGTGTAAAGTGATGTAAGCATTTTTATGTAGGACAGATGGGAAGTGATCAAATTTGAGCAAATATCCAAATAAGGATGAGGGACAGAACCATGCACAGAACTGGAGGAAGAACATCTGAGGCAAACAGAACATCAAGAGCAAAGATCCTGAGATGGGGTGTACTTGGTGTGTCCAAGCAGCTATGGTCAGAGCTTCTTCTCCTTCTTCTGTTCCTTCAGGATGACTTCTGTTCCATCAGCCATGTCCGTCAGACCTCTTGGAGAGATGCATTCCAAACCCACCCCCTTTATCTGCAAGCAGAACATTGGCCTCCTTCAGAGAGGCAGGCTTCTCTCAGAGAACTAACGTGTCTCCAGGCCCAACGCCTGGCAGTGGGCAGGCAGACCCCATGCCAGGTGGGGTTCCTGGTTATCACAGCCTCTCAGGATCGCTTCTGGGGTACATGCCTTGGGAGGGAGGGAGATTATCCACAAGAAGCAAGTGTGAGATGGAAGATGGAGAGAGAGTGGGGAAGGCGACCAAGAGGTCCACAGACACACCCCAGGGAGGCTCTCCCCACACTGTTTAATGGAAAAGGCAGAAGGGAAGTGTGGAGTATTTTCTTTTGTGTTGTTGGCTCTGGAGAGCTAAAAAAGAATCCGCCCCTTATGATTCTAGCCCAGCTTGCAAAACATTTTGTTATTTTAGCTCTGAGTCTGTAGTTAGCAGATTGTCAGTTTGGCCTCACAGTGATGTGACAGCCAAAAAAGCTTAAACATTTTAATTTCCTGAGCAGGCGCAAGTATCAGGATTGGTTTTAGAATCCCAGCGGGAAAAAAAATGGAAATGGAGAAGGAAAGTGGGACCGGTGTTTTGCGCTTGTGTGTGGTGGAGTGGAATGAGGTAGGAGGGGAGGGGGAGGGGGAGATGAGGCCAAACCAAGGGAAATCTAAGCACATGAGAGAAGAAACACAAGAAATAGAAGAGGGCAGTAGCAGAAGGGGTCGGAGGTTACTGCAGAGAAATCACTAGAAATCTGCGGTTCAAAGGGAAATGGTTCTTCTCCTGATTTGCTCCCCTGCTAGGCACAGTCGCATGCAAGATCAAGGTCATCATCAACCCACAGAGTGCCCTTGTGAAACTGTGAGAAATGCTCTTTCCCCAGCAGACATGGTCACTGCTCTGACTGCTTGTCTTGGTGAGCTGAGCGTGGGCTGCATTTCACCCCCATGCATGCTCTGTTGTGCAGATCACAAAGGTACACCTTTACCTGGAGATCCTGTTCATACTATAAAACTGACTTTAAGTAAGGCAGCAGGACTTTGGAATGTTGAGAAAGAAGGAAGCAGTGAATGGGGGGAGGGGGAAGCAGCGGTTAAAATGATGCAACTCTACAGACTTGGCTATGAGAATGTCAGATAGTTCAGGCACCAAGGCCACATCCCAAAGGGAGGAACAAATTTCCTAGCATGGAGCCAACAAGTCGGTAGGAAGAGTCAGGATGCCTGCCCAAGCCCCATGCTCTGTGACTCCCTTTCCACCACACTCAGCTTCACACAGCCAGTAGATGAATGAATACATTTCTGAATGCATACATCTTAGCCCATCCCAAACTTCCAGTGATGTGGGAAGGGAAGGAATGCTGAGATAATGTAATGACTATCGCACATGTGCCTGAAGTCTGCATTTGCACTAATTGATTCAACAGGGACTCATTCTGCATTCACTATGTGCTAAAGATTCTGCTAAGGGTTGGCCGTGTAACAGCACTAAGATCATCATGATCCCTTTCCTCAGATGATTAGTGTGATGATTACACAAGATAAAGCAAAAGCAGTACACAAAATGGTTAAGAGCACAACCTGGTGTGGTAATAATAATAATAATGGTTCCTGCCTTATGTAATTGTTTCATGTCTAAATTTGATAGTATGGGCAAGTTAGCACAATGCATGGCTCAAAGTAGTTTCTTAATAACACATTACCTTTTCATATTTTTTTCCTCCTCCCCAACTCTAGATATGAGAAGAAACACCCAGTTTCAGATGTACAAAACTAGAAGAGTGTTGCTCTCACAATTATAATAAGAAAAAAGCCCTTTAATTTATTATCTTGAACTCATTAGATAACTGAGGTCATAGGGCAAAAAAATGAGACTTTGGAGAAAGAGTCACCTACAAAAAGAAACAGGACCCAATGAAACACTACCGAATGCCAATAAGAAGATTCAGCAAGAAAATTTTGATGAATTACTAAGATCTGAATGAGCTCTAGTGTGAGAGTGTGAAGCCCCTGCAGCACAGACATAGAGAGGTCCAAACCTCTCGAAGGCTTTTCTTCCAGGACCCCACCAGCTGCTCACATGTTAGATCAGGGAGGATCCTGAGAATGCCCCATCATGAAGCTGTTTGGGGGGTGCTAGACAGTAGGCACTATCTGAGGTCTGTCCACATCCATTTTTCAATCCTTCCTACAGAACAAAAACCTTAATCTGTAGTAGAAAGGGCAAAAAAAGCAGTATTCTGAGAAAACCTACCACAGCAGAGGAAGGAAACAGGAAGAAACAATCTACCCATGGAAGACAGGCACTGATACATGCCAGCCCACCATTACCTCTGATAAAGGACATCTACAAACAAACAAACAAAAATTAACTCTACATTTAGCTTCATACGTAATGGTGAAGGATTGAATTATTTTCTCCTAAAATTGGGAACAACCCAAGGATGTATGTTCTCACCAATTTTATTCAACATTGTACCAATGGTCTTGGTCAGAGAAACAAAGCAAGAAAAAGAAAGGAAAGGCATACAGGTAAACAAAAGAAGAAATAAACTGTTTCTATGCACAGATTACATAATTTTCTGTATAGAAATTTCACAAGAATCTAGTTACTACAACTAAACTAACCCTTACCAGTGAGTTTACCAAGGTCACAGAAAATAGGATCAATGTACCAATATTCTATGATGATACTGTATATGATTGACAAGTTGAACCTATAATTTATATGGACAGGCAAAGAAACTGGAATAACCAGAAGCTATTCTAAAAATGAACAAAGTTGGGCTATTCATACTACCTGATAATATAAAGCTACAATGATAAAGACAGTATTACTGGAAAAAAGATAGAACAGAACAGAGTGCTCAGAAATTGACTCATACTTCTATGGTTTTTGAGAAAGGTACAAAGAAAATTTAATGAAGACAGGATAATGTTTTGAACAAATGATCCTGAAACAACTGGATATCCAAATCAAAAAAGTAAAAAGAATGAAATCTTGATTTATATCTTATGCCCTATACAAAAATTATCTCAAAATGGATCATAGACCTAAATGTAAAACCTAAAAAACTTCGAAAACAAAACGTAGGAGATAATTTTCATGACCTTGAGTTAGGCAAATTTTTGTTAGATACCATGCCAAAAGCATACTGAGTAAGAAATCATAAATTGAATTTCATCAAAATTAAGAACTTCTGATGTTTGAAAGACACACTTAGCAAGCCACAGTTTGCAAACAATATTTTCATTTCACCCATCTGATCAATAATGTAGGGTATCAACACTATATAAAAATTCTCAAAATTCAAATGAAAAGTATAAACCCAATATATATAATAGGCAAAACTTTAAACAGACATTTCACCAAAAAAAAATATACAGATTACGAATAGCACATGCAAAGATGGTCAACATAATCATTCAGGAAATGCAAATTAAGGGAATTCCCTGGCGGTCCAGTGGTTAAGACTCGGTGCTTTCACTGCCATGACCCTCGGTTTGATCCCAGGTTGGAGAACTAAGATCCCACAAGCCACACGTTACAGCCAATAAAAAAAAACCAAAATAAAAAGCAAGCAAACAAAAAAGAAAATGCAAACTAAAACCACAGTGAAATACCACTAAATAGCTATTAGAATGTCCAAGAACCATATACTGTAGCAGAACGATAGCTCCCAAAGATATCCACATCCTAATCCCTAAAATCTGTGAATATGTTACACTACAGGGCACGTGGCTTTGCAGTTACTTCTGCAAGAGAAACAGAGAATGATTTCTTGTCCCCTGACTTTGGTTTGGGCCATGTGACTTGCCTTATCTAACAGAATGTTAGTGCACATGAAGTGATCCAAGGCTTGAAAAGCACGTTTGTGATTTTCTGGCTCTCTGCGTCTCTGCCATCACCATGAGAAAAACGTGCTGGTCTCTAAAAAGGATAATAGACTCATAGAGCAGAGCCCAACTTAGATTAGCCACCTTACAAATCCATGAGGGTGAATGTTTGCTTTAAACCACTTAGTGTTTGGGTAGTTTTTTGCACAGCATATTTGTAGTTATCCAATAAACTTGAGCAGGCAAGGCTTTCTGAAGATGTATGATTTGCTGTGGAACAAAATACATTGTGGTTGAATCAGAAATATATATATTGGAATTCTGGCTCTTTGACGATAAACAAGCTTTTAAAACACTCTTAGCCTTTGTTTCTTTGCCTAGTAAGTTGGATACTATAATAGAATTATGTGAGTATTATTTGTGATGCAGTATATTTAGAACAGAGTGGGGTCTTATACCTAAGATGTGTTATTTTATGTTGGCAGGCTTTGAAAAGAACAAGAAAGGCTTTTGGATCCCATTAATACTATTAATAAACAAGGGAGAGAATGGGAAACCTGAAGTTTATTGACTTAACTTCAAACTGGATTTCTGATTGACTCCCAATGAAATGTCAGAACAAATCTTTGCTAATGCAGGGTAATGTGAAATCATTCCATGCATTAATCATCTTGAAAAGAAAGGTATCAAAGCAGGTGTAGATCAAGAGTGGCAGGCCCTCCCATGGAGCTGAAAGTATTGACTTGTGGCAGCCACTACCCAATAGCACCCACCTTGTTTTTTGACTCATGCTGCCATTAAGCATATTGAAAACACGGGCTTTGCTTAGTGATGCATTTCCCAAAATGTGATCTGTGGAACCATCAATCCTTCCTTAGGATATTACTAGATATTTCATGGGGAAAAATTAGTTCTATATTCAAAGCGGTTTTAAAATGTGTGGCCTAAACAAAGTGTTACTATATTTAAATGTTCAGTGCATCTCTATTAGAGCAGAATAAAGGTGAAAGTTGAATACAGCATAAAACATTGCCCACATTTATTGACCACAAAAGCATTTTTTTCTGAGGTGCATCTTGAGGTGCTATGTTTTGGAGAACATATTTACACAGACACTGGGTTTATAAAAATATCATGTTGGGATACTCAAGAGAATCTGGCCCCAAAATAGATGATTTCCTCAATAACCATAAAGCACAAGAACATTCTTATAGAAAGATAAATTTAATAGTTTATGTTTTTAGTATCTAAAGAGAAATCAGGATAAATTTGATGAAGATTAAGCAGGGCCGTTAAGAACTTTGAGTATAATAATGTCTATAATTTATTGGTCATCTCTCAGGTTCCACACAGACTAAGAAACTTTCTATGTATTATCCCATGTATTCCTCCCATGATAAACCCGAGAAGTAGAAATTATTATCCCTATTTACACACAAGAAAATTCAAAGTGTTTATGAAATTCTCCTAAGGTTATACTTAGTAAACGTCAAAGAGCAGGCAGTGGCAATTTCATTAACAATTTCTTCACTCATTGGATCCCCAGCTTGTGTCTTTAAACACACCAAAGTGCAATTGTTCATAAACTTCTCCCAAACTTAATTAGTTGACTGTGATCCCCCAAAATACACATGCAGACACACACACACACACACACACACACACACACACACACACACACACACACACACAAATGTCTTGGATCTGGCAGCAAAAGAAGGTCCCATTTCCCCCAGGTAGTCATGGATAAGGTGATGGTTGTGGATGAAAAAAGAAATAATGATCAAAGTCCATGAGCACAAATGATGGGAAGACCTCACTCAAGAGAAAGATGGTAGATTGTGGGTAATAACTCAGCTACCACAATAACGCTATTAACAGTGATCCTTGGAATAACGCTATTAACAGTGATCCTTCCAACCACCAGGCTCTCCCTGAGTAAAGGGCCTTCTCCCATCTTCATTAATTTTCCTAGGAAAATATTTCAAGTTCCTTGTTGGTAATACCATCCTTTCTTCCCTTAGCTCCACTCCTTAGCTCTCACATTTTAGTCTCAAATTTTTTTTTTCTCCTTCTACCTCTATAGTGTTTGTCTCTTTTTCAAATTTGATTTCCTACTTACCAAATTAGTTCTCCCTTTCTCAGAATCAGGGAAGTTGAGTATTCAAACCCTACCAGAAAGTATTGGGAAATAATTTCAATTCAAAATGTCCATATTAGAAAAACCTAATTTAAAATGTCAATTCTTTGATTTCCTTACTGTGTATATGGAAATTCTTCCCCATAATTGCATTTCAATCAATATCTCCTTTGATTTACAAAAGGAATTTGTTAAACTCTAAATTATGGAGGGAGTTCACCCAAGAGGTGATGAGGGTAAGTATACTTGGGCAGTGATAACAGGCCCAGAAATGAGAATATCTGAGACGTATTGGGGAGATAGATAGGCAGGACTAGATAACTGGTTACTTCCATATTTCTAGCCTGGGTGCCTGGTTAGATGCTGGCACCACCAACTGAAACAAGGATGGAATCTCATTCAAAACATGTCCTGGGAGACTTCCCTGGTGGTCCACTAGCTAATACTCTGCACTCCCAATGCAGGGGGCCCAGCTTCGATCCCTGGTCAGGGAACTAGATCTCCCATGCCACAACTAAGAGCCCGCGTGCTGCAACTAAGAGCCCACCTGTCACAAAGAAGATCCCGCACAAGGCAAAGAAGATCCTGCATGCCACAACTAGGACCTGGTGCAGCCAAATAAAAAAATAATAATAATAATGGAAAAGAATTAAAAAGAAATAATGTCCTGTCTAAACCCTTGAAAACTCTAGAACGTTGGGGTAGGCTGTCCTGGGGTAACAAATTCATGTGTCATCAAAAAAATCTCAAGCAGGTAAAACAATTAACCAGGTCATGACTACTCCTCAGAAGTCCAACTCCACCCCCCAACTCCCCTCTCCTGGGAGGACCCATTATTCCAGGGTTTACCAACAGAAAGACCTGTCCACTACATCCATCATTTAAGTACTTGTGGTTGGTTGCCAGTATAAGTAGGTTTATAATCTTTCCATTGGATGAAATGACATCTTTTCACTGTGCTTAACATCTGGCTATTCTAACAAAGCATATAATTATATTTATGCATATAATTATATATATGCAGTCTGATGGATTGCAACCAGGTGTCTGGATAAGACAGTAAAGGCAACTTGCAGTGATCTGCCTGCTAAGATTCCAAGGCAAGGGAAAAGTGGCCTTTATCATCCAGGTGTCTTGTTTAATGTACACACCATATCCAGTAAAAACGCTTACTAAGCCTCCACACTGGAATGCACAGCATATTAGGTCCCAGAACACACTTATGTCTACCTTCTAAAAGCTCTAAATCCAGAGGGGAAGGCAGGCAAATCAACAGCACTAACAGCATGACAAAAAATAGGGATATAAACCACAGAATGTAGAAGCACCCATTAGGGCCACTCAGATGAGTCTGAGAAAGTAGGACATCAGATGGGATTTAAAGGAAGAGCAAAAATTCAAAGAATCAGCAGTGTCTAATGAAACAAAGAAGTGGAGGAGAAATTTGGGCAGAGGCAGCAGCACATGTAAAATTATGGAGATCTGAAGGAGCATGATACTTTGGGGGACTATACACAGGTCCATAAGTCAGGAAAAAAGTGTGCTTCTAGGGCTAGAGAAGAACCCTGAAGGTTAGCCAGGTCTGGGTCACTGAAGGCCATAAGGCCTGAGGGAAGGCTTTTGAATGATATTCTGCAAGATCAGGGGGACCATTGAAGGGTGATTTTAAGCTCCAACACAAAGGGAATCCACATGGGTGGTAAATGTAGAAAAAGAGGATCTCTATGCACTGAGCCCTAAAGCAGACCAACTTTCAGAAATCACAGTTGTGAAGAGGAACCAGCAAAGAGGAATAGGAGGATAAAATCATCTCAGACAAGGGGAACACAGGAACATAAGGCCCCAGGTGAGAACCAGCCCTCTCCATTTGGGAACCTCCAGGATGCTGATGTGGGTGAAGCTGGTCCATAAGTATGAGTATGTGGGGGAGGGGCTGGAGAGACAGGCAAGAACGACAGCAGGGACGGCTTTGTTCATGGGGAGGAAAGCCAAAGAACAGGACTTTCCTCCCATGATTTCCTCCTATTCCCTGTAATTCATGAAATATCCTAATCTTCACATTTGTTATTTTAGTCATTACAACAATGCAATCATTTGAAGTGATCATTCAGGGATTGTTAATCTACTCCACAAACTGATCACCTTTTCGAACAATTTTGTTGTGCTCATGGATCTGTGGATTAAGAATTCAGATATGTTGTTTTGTACAACAATATTTAGGGTTTTACCTTGGATCACTCAGCAGATGGGTACTTGAATTATCTGGTGGCATCTTTAGTCACATATCTTGCAGTTGATATTTCATGTTGGTTGGGGGCCTCAGTTAGGGCTGTGGGATAAAACACCTACAATAGACTGCTCCATGGACCCTTTGTTTTCTCATATCGAGGTGGCCTCAGAGCAGTAGTAGTAGTTTTTATATAGAAGCTCAATATTCTAAGCACTAGCTCATGTTCTAGCTAAGAAGGCAAATGCCTCAAATGTCATACAGCATCAATTCTACCACATTCTATGGGTTAGAAGTGAGTCACAAGCCTACCCAAACTCAAGATGAGGAGAAATAGATTCTACCTTTTGATGGGTGAGTGGAAAGTTCTATAAAAACATATGGAGAAAGAAAATTATCATAAAATTCTTTGGAAAATACAACCTGCCACATGGTGGACTGTTGGAATTCTTCCAAACCTCTTGTACCATCAACTTGGCAGCCCATTTATTGTCACTAGTTTCATTGTTTCAATGAGGAAACCAAGGTCCATAGAACTTAAATTTCACCCCTGAGAACTAGAGCGGAGCAGGGATAGACCTTGAACCTAGGTCTGTCTCATTCCAGAAACTGTAAACTCCTCTGTGAGCCATACTGAAAGTATTAAAGCTAATAGTGAAATGTTTAATAAGACCAAGTATTTATTATCTAGAAAATTAAAAAACAAAAAAACAGTAACAGTGTATATCAGGGGTCCCCAAACTCCTGACCACAGACAGTACTTTTCCATGGCCCGTTAGGAACTGGGACACACAGCAGGAGGTGAGCGGTGGGCAAGCGAGCGAAGCTTCATCTGCCACTCCCTGTTGCTCCCCATCACACGCATTACTGCCTGAACCATCCCCTCCCCCAATCTGTGGAAAAAATTTTCTTCCATGAAACTGGTCTCTGGTGTCAAAAAGGTTGGGGACCGCTGGTGTATATGACTTAGGTTAAATGGACAAATGCCCAGAAAGACATAAACTACTGAAATCCACAAGAAAAAATTAAAAAGTTGAATAGATTCAGTAAAAGACAGGTTAAATTAACAATTTTTAAAATATCTACAGAAAATCCCAGGCTCAGGTGAATTGTACCAAACATTAAATAATTATTACCAATTCTCACAAACTCTTCCAAAAAAATAGACTAGAAAGGAACATGTCCCAACTCATTTTTAGAGACTAGTGTGACCCTGATAGGAAATTTTTAAAAAAGATGATACAAGAAATAAATCTACAGATTAATATCTCATAAATATAGACACAAAAATTCTCAACAAAATACTAGCAAACTGAATCCAGCAACATATGTAAGGGATTATATATCATGACCAAGTGGGACTTATACTAGGAATTGAAAGTTGGTTTAACATTAAAAAATCAATTAATTAAATATACAATATCAATAAAGAACCAAAATCACAGAATCATTTCAATACGTGAACAGAAAACTTTTATAAAATTGAACACACCTTTATAATAAAAACACTCAACTAACTAAGAATACAAGAGAACTTCCTCAAACTAATAAAGGGAATGTGTGAAAACTCATAAGTAACATCCTTAATAGTGAAAGATCAAATGCTTTCACCCAAAGATCATGAACAAGAAAAGGATGTTTGCTTTTACTACTTCTATTCAATATTGTACTAGAGGTTCTAGTCAGGGAAATTAGTCTAATATGTATATGGAATCCAGATTGGAAAGGAGGAAATAAAACTGTGTTTGCAGATGACCTCATCCTGTATATAGAAAATTCTAAGGAATCCACTTAAAAACTATTAGAACTGATAACAAATTCAGCAAGTTCACAGGGTACAAAATCAACATTCATAAAGCAGTTATAATTCTATACACTGGCAATGAAAATTTTGAAAATTAAATAAGGAAACAATTCCATATATAACAGCTTCAAAACAGAATAAAATATTTAGGAATAAATTTAACAAAAGTGCACAACTTGTACACTTAAAACTACGAAACATTGTTGAAATAAATGAAAAAAAGTTCTATATGCGGAGAGACATCGATGTCCTTGGCACTCCATGTATGTGGTTTTAGAAATCAATTAGGTTTCAAAATATACTGTAAATTTCCACATCTGCTACTTTAGAGTATCGATCGTATTTGTTAAAGATTTATTCTGGGTCAGAAATTCTTGTATGACATGATTGACTGAAAAAGTTTAAGGAAGTATCTTACATAGCCACCGAATTGACTGTCCACTTATCAACTGACAGAATTGATCAAAGAGAAAAGTAATTTTTAAAATTTTTTGCACATCCATCAGGAGAAAAGCAAAAGAAGAGGTGAGGATCAAAGAAGATTATGTATATGCAACATGCTTTGTGACTGTCAAACTTGTGAGAATATATACATTATTTAAAAGAAAGTTAAATTTGCTATCTTTCCATCTGTGGGGAAAATATAAGTAATACATAAGTAACTATAAATAAGAAAAAATTTCCATAAGAAAAATATGAATTGATAGACTTCCTTGAAGGTGAGCATTTGTGGAGTTTTAATATGTGGACATTTATGTCTCATCAAATTTGCTGGATTCCCATCTATCTGACCAGTCCAAGCCAGACCGAAATGAAGCAGGCTAACATTTTCAACCTTCCTCTTGGTACATAAGAATGTAAATAAACAAGCGAGCTCAATGTTTCACATAGGATCCACAACTCACAGGTGCACACACACTCACACACACTCCCCGAATACACCCTGCCGTGCTCTTCTGGATGTGCCTCCTGCCAGAAACACACTTCATTCGTCTATACATTAGCTTATGCTTCTGGTAGACGCCAAAGCCTAATTGTACTCCCACAACTCAGTGTAAACTTCTTTCTTTGAGAAGCTGTCCCTGACACCTCTCCACATTGACCCCCAGACAGTCCTAGCCACACGAGAAAATAAGAACCCGCATACCAAACCTCTCTTAACACTGCCTATCTTACACTGTTGGTAGTTATCTCTTTGCCTCCCTTCTGGACTGTGAACCTCATGAGAACAGGGTTCGTGCTTGGAACGACTATTTTTTCCACTCTGTGTGCTTTTTACTCTGTGACAGGATCTGTCATGGAACAGAGGCTCCGTGGATATTTGGTGAGTGAATAAAATTGCAGAACCGAATGAGGAGGACACACGCCAAGGACGGTGACATGCAGACCCTCCGCGCTGGGACTCAGTTCTTGCTGGCACAATGGAGTGCAGACTTCCCAGGGGTCCCTGCAGGACCACAGTGCCCCTGGGTTTGCCTCTCTTGCTAGGATGCAAGCTCCTCATGGCCAGAGGCCATGTCTTAATCCTCACTTAGCTGGGACCATGCTGGGCACTTGGGCAGGGTTAGAACATGACTGCCACGTGGAAATTCCCCGAGAGACAGCATGCTTGGGTTGGCCTGAGTGAGTTTTGGAGCATGAGAACTGAAAGATTTTTTATTTACTTATTTATTTATTATTATTATTATTATTTTTTGCGGTACGCGGACCTCTCACTGTTGCGGCCTCTCCCGTTGCGGAGCACAGGCTCCGGACGCGCAGGCTCAGCGGCCATGGCTCACGGGCCCAGCCGCTCCGCGGCATGTGGGATCTTCCCAGACCGGGGCCTGAACCCGTGTCCCCTGCATCATCAGGCGGACTCCCAACCACTGCGCCACCAGGGAAGCCCAAAGATTTTTATTTTATACCCATTACTCCTGATTCCCAAATCACATACTCCCTTCCACATGACTTATGGAAAAGGGAGACCCTCACTCACTCTAGCCCCGTAAGCAGCCACAGGCCAGATAGACCTCTCAACCATGTCCACCATAAACCTGGGTGATCCCAGAGCTCTGCTAAGTACATGAAGACCCATATCTGGGTCTTTGGTTCCTCTCTGTGGCCGCTCCCCTATTCTTCCTTCTTCTCTTCTATCAGTTTTCTCCTTTGCTCACCCAAGCATCACTTCCGATCTCTCCCACCGCTCCAACCTCAGTCGGTCCTCAACAGCATCCCTCTCCACTTAGTCCTCCTGTCCTCATCCTCGCCTGGGTGGGCACCTCTCTGCTGTGCAAGACTGTCTCCAGGACCGGTGAGGACTTGAGCAGCCCCAGGGCCACACCCTCCCCCACGGCTCGGCTGGCCTCTCTCTTTCCGTGCCTCTTACTTGATGCATAGTCTGTAGGTTGGACTGTGGAAATGGCCCAGATTGAGGTAATAGTTTCAAAACATGCCTGGTGTTGCTTTTAATTTGGCTTCAGGTCTCCAGTATAATATATTCATTAACTATAGACAAAGAGACCTAAAATAAACCTGTCCTATACTGCTCTAATTCCACCTCTTACCATCCACGCTGAGGAAAGCCTGTAAAATAAAAAGTTTCTTTTGTTCAAAGATGTACAATTCAGTTTGATTTGTTGTAAAGAAAAATAATATAAGCAATGTCAGCCCCTAACACTAGCCCATTTTTATGGACTTTTTGTAATAACATAATCAGTATGTACCTTATGTTAAAAAGCAAACATTCAAAACTATGTATAAATGGCATCATTTTGTTCTTTTTTATGGCTGAGTAATATTCCACTGCATAGGTATACCACACCTTCTTTATCTATTCCTCTGTTGATGGACATATAGGTTGCTTCCAAGTCCAGGCTATTGTAAATAGTGCTGCAATGAACATTGGGGTGCATGTATCTTTTTGAATTATGGTTTTCTCCAGGTATATACCCAGAGGTTGGATTGCTGGGTCATATGGTAGTTCTATTTTTAGTTTTTTAAGGAACCTCTATACTATTCTCCATAGTGGCTGTACCAATATACATTCTCACCAACAATGTAGGAGGGTTCCCTTTTCTCCACATCCTTTCCAGCATTTATTGTTTGTAGATTTTTTGATGATGGTCATTCTGACCGGTGTGAGGTGATACCTCATTGTAGTTTTGATATGCATTTCTCTAATAATTAGTGATGTTAAGCATCTTTTCATGTGCCTACTGGCCATCTGTATGTCTTCTTTGGAGAAATGTCTATTTAGATCTTCTGCCCATTTTTTGATTGGGTTATTTGTATTTTTGATATTGAGCTGTTTGAATATTTTGGAGATTAATTCCTTGTCTGTTGCTTTGTTTGCAAATATTTTCTCCAATTCTGAGGGTTGTCTTTTTGTTTTGTTTATTGTTTCCTTTACTGTGCCAAAGCTTTTAAATTTAATTAGATCTCATTTGTTTATTTTTGTTTTTATTTTCATTACTCTAAGAGGTGGATGAAAAAAGAACTTGTTGCAATTTATGTCAAAGAGTGTTCTGCCTATGTTTTCCTCTAAGAGTTTTATAGTGTCCCGCCTTAAATTTAGGTCTTTAATCCATTTCTAGTTTA
The DNA here is from genome assembly GCF_937001465.1 of Orcinus orca. NCBI lineage: Eukaryota > Metazoa > Chordata > Mammalia > Artiodactyla > Delphinidae > Orcinus > Orcinus orca. The sequence continues at coordinate 12,352,213 of NC_064565.1, read as the reverse complement.
TTTTTGTGTATGGTGTTAGGGAGTGTTCTAATTTCATGCTTTTACATGGAGCTGTCCAGTTTTCCCAGCACCACTTACTGAAGATACTGTCTTTTCTCCATTTTATATTCTTGCCTCCTTTGTCATAGATTAGGTGACCATATGTGCAATTGTCGTATTGAGTGAAGTAAGTCAGACACAGGAAGATACATATCATATGATATCGCTTATATGTGGAATCTAAAAACATGGTACAAATGAACTTATCTACAAAACAGAAATAGCGTCACAGATGTAGAAAACAAACATGGTTACCAGGGGATAAGTGGGGGGAGGAATAAGTTGGGAGATTGGGATTGACATATACACACTACTAGATATAAAATAGATAACTAATAAGGACCTACTGTATAGAACAGGGAACTCTACTCAGTACTCTGTAATGGCCTATATGCGGAAACAATCTTAAAAAAGAGTGGATATATGTATAACTGATTCACTTTGCTGTACACCTAAATATTACACATCGTTGTAAATCAAATCTAGTCCAATAAAATTTTTTTAAAATACTGTGTATAGATGCAGAGGAGAAGAGGACCCTCCCATTGCCCCATCCATAGCCCTCATGTATCTCCCTGATAAGAGACACCCTCTCCCAAGAAGCAGGCCTCCTGGCTTCTGGGATGCTGAGAAATGCTGAGCAGAGCGAGGAAGGAGCCTGCCCCATTGCCCCACATTGACCTTCCTCTCCCTGCTTCCCTGGGTGGTTTGGAAAACAGGCTCCTTCCTCTGCTGTCCTTGTGCCTATCTGTTGCCCTTGTGCTGTGCTGACCTTCTGGTCCAAACCAGTTTTCAAAACAGAATTTGCTCTGCTTATATTTAACTTCCCCAGAACTCCACCCTCCCTCGGGATGAACCCATCCACTCCACAGACATTCATCAGGGCCAGTCCTACCAGGGAGCTCTCAGTCTAACGAGGGACATGGAACCACAAACTACTTGGCTTCTGTGGGGTCCTCCAATGTCCAGGATTTTACAAACACTTTCATGAGCGTGAAGACTGCTCAACTGTTGGACAAACAGAAGGGTCGAAACTTTGCTTTCTTCTCTTGGCATCCTATCCTCACACTCTCCACTCCAGTAAAAAGGTGACGCTTCATGACATTTCACACCTGCACAGGACTACAGTACTTGGGTGCATCTTTATTCTACCAGTCTTTAATCAATGGGTATTTTGGTTCTTTCTAGTCCTTTGACATGACAAACAAGGTTCTAATGACTGTCCATGTTTGCAATAGGCATATTTTTCATTTCAATATAACATACCAGACTGTTTTCCAGGAATATCAAACTCACATTTCCACCAGGAAGGTCAAGGGTACCCATTTGCCCAGCATCACAGGAACAGGCAACAGGAAAGATGCTTTCTTTCTTTTTTGCATTTTTCTAGTTGTTAGTGAGGCTGAGCATCTATTTATATGATTTTGAGGCCTTGCTGTCTTCTCTGTGAGTTCTGTAAATTGTCTACTCATCCTATTTTCCTCTTATTTTATTGGAATATCGGTTGTTCAATTTGTAGGAGCTTTGAGTGTATTATGCAGGGCTTGCCAAATGGTACACAGTAGTATTTGCTACACATGGATTAGAAGCATGGTGAAATGTGTGTCGCTTCGGTCCTCGGGTAGCCTGGTGGGGACTGAGGCATCATCCCCACAGACCTCGTTGCTCAGGCTGCACCCAGCCCCATTCATTTTTCTCAGGATACTAAATTCATATTATTCACTTCCATGTGTGCTGTGATGTGGAATAACTTGACAAGTGTATATCACACATAAATCCTTGGTATATAGTTTGCAATTTGTATTTGCTCAGTCTGTGAGTTAGTATTTGCCTTTCTTCATAATATCACAATATAAACTCTTTTTGGCATTTTATATAGTCATTTATATTTACCTTTCCCTGTGGCGCTGGTTATTCCTGTCTAATTGTTCAGTTGAATATAGTTTCAGGGATTTTTGTTTGTTTGGCTCACTGTTATATCCTTAGTGCCTGGAAGAGTGTCTGGCACACAGTAGATGCTCAATAAACATTACTTACACTAATGAATTAACTACAACGCAGGGTAGGAAGGGTGATGTAATTGAGGCATAGATACTGTATGTGTGTGTGTTTTTTTAGGAGTAAGGCTTAAGTTAATTGGCGATGGTGAGCAGTGTGGGTCTTTCTCAGTCTTTTAAATGCACCTTCCTTTTCTCTTTGTGTCTCGTATGTCAGCCTGCTCAGTGCCTCCCTTCTCTGTGTTAAGCATCAAGGATAAGGCCACAAGCCACACTGGGGTTTTCTGAGCCTCCAAGAGCCAGTTCCCAGCAGGCGCATCTCCAGGTCCCTCCGTGGCACTGAAGGGGACCCTGCATATGCCTCTGTGAGGTTTTTCCAGACCAAACTGTCCCTGATTGCTACAGCACTAGATCGATCATCTGAACCCTGATTTCCTCTGCTTTTTCCAGTATCAGGACCCCTAAAGCTACAGAGAAAGTATGTATAGGCAAGCAAGACACAGAAGCTCTGGTCTGGGGGTGGTACTGAGCATTAAAAGCGATAGTGGAGTCAGGCGGGCATGAGCTGAGATGGTCTCTGTCCATTACTGGTGCATGATCTTGTGCTTTACTCTAATTTCTTTGGACTCAGGTATCTGGGATATAAAAAGGTAATAACAATACCCACCAAAATCTTGTGATAATTACATGTTACAAAGTGTCTGAAGTTATAGGTAATCAATAATCGTTGTTACTGCTACAGCAGCATTTCCAGAGAAGCTACTCTGTTACTTCTGCACAAGGCATCCTTTGATAAGACTTTACATATTTGCAAACAGCCTCCCGCTGTGTTTCCATTCCAGGTGCAGAGCAACTGATCACACCAGATGCATTATCGCAAATTATCTTGGGATTTCCTCATCGTGTTTAGAACACGCTGTACCATTTCTGTTGCCAGGGTATTAGCAGGGTGAGGGAGCTTCCGTCAGGGGCAGTTGAGGCAACAGATTGCACTGGGACTCAGCCACCCAGGACCCTGCCCCGGACTTGGGGCTGTTTCTACACCCAGGAAGAATCTAAGTCAGCATCATAGAAGACTCAGGAGAAGGGATGCTGTGTGGGGGGGTGGGGGCACGAGCATTGCTGTACATGCTCCTTCTGTTCCATCAGCCTGTGCTGGGGTCCCACCATCATCCACGGAGCCCCAAGGAGCCCCCAGCCCACCCCTGCCTCAACCTCCTCCCGCCCTCCCATATATACCTGTATAAGTACCCATAAGGTTCATTGACAAAAAAATCTCCCCCAAAGTTCCCTTTCTCCTCTTTGTAGTCAATGCTTATCCCAGTGGTAATTACTAATCTGATTTTTGTCTATATGTTTCTGCCTTTTTCAGAATGTCATATCGACTGAGTCACACAGAGGGTAGTTTTGAATCTGGCTTCTCTGACTCAGCAAATGCATTTGAGATTTATCATTTAGTTCCATGTCTTCATAGTTGCTTTGTTTTTATTGATTAATTGCTTTTATTTCTTAACTGACTAACAAGGCATTGTACACATAGACCATAATTTGTTTATTCAACAGTTGAAGGGCATTTGTGTTTTCTCCAGTTTGGGGCAACATGAATAAAGTCACTATAAACATTTTTGAAAAAGCACTAGTCACCCTTCAAGTCCCAGCCCTCATGCCACTTTTCCACTCTCTCCTTTCCACTCGCTGTCATCGACATCCACAAAACAAAAAGGCAGCCTACCAAACAAGAGAAACCAATATATTTGATAAGGGGTTCATATCTAAACAATGTATCTGATAAGGATAGACCAAGAACTCATAGAACTCAGCCTCCAAAAAACAAACAACCCAATTAAAAAATGGGCAGAAGACTTAAACAGACATTTTTCCAAAGAATACATACAGATGGCCAACAAGCACATGAAAAAAATGCTCAATGTCACTTATCATCAGGGAAGTTCACATCAGAACCAGAATAAGATATCACCTCACACCTGACAGAATGGGTATCATCCACAAGACAGCAAATAAGTATTGACAAGGATGTGGAGAAAAGGGAACGTGCACTTTTGTTGGAAATGTTAATCGGTACAGCCACTATGGAAAACAGTACGGAGGTTCCTCAAAAAAATAAAAATAGAGCTACCATATGAGGCAGGAATAAGGCTTGGAGGTATCTTTCTCAAGGAAACAAAAATACGAATTAAAAAGGGTATGTGCACCCCTATGTTCATGGCAACTTTATTGACAATAGCCAAGATATGGAAGCCACCCTGATGTCCATAGATAGAAAAATGGATAAAGATTTCATATATACATATGAATATATATCTTCAGATGTATTTTTCATATATATATATATATATAATGGAATATGACTCAGCCATAAAGGAAAAAGAAATCTTACAACAACATGGATGGACCTAGTGGCTATTATGCTGAGACATGTCAGACAGAGATAGAGAAATACCTTATGATGTCACTTATATGTAGAATCTACAAATCAAAACAAATGAACAAACACAACAAAACAGAAGTGGACTTATAGAGTCGGAGATCAAGCTGCTGATTTCCAGAGGTGGGGGGGAGCTGGGGAGATGAATGCAATAGGTGAGAAAGATTAAAAGGTACAAACTTCCAGTTATAGAACAGATGTCATGAGGATGTAATGTACAGCATAGGGAATAGAGTCCATAATACTGTAATAATTTTGTATGGTGATGCATGGTAACTAGACTTATCCTGGTGGTCATTTTGTAATGTATAAAAATGTAGAATCATTATGTGGTATACCAGAAAATCAATATCATATTACCAGTCAATTATACTTCAATTTTTAAAAAAGAAGAAAAAAAAGACTATCTTAAAAAAGAAAAGTGTCGGGCTTCCCTGGTGGCGCAGTGGTTGGGAGTCCGCCTGCCGATTCAGGGGACACAGATTCGTGGCCCGGTCCGGAAAGATCCCACATGTTGCGGAGCGGCTGGGCCCATGAGCCATGGACGCTGAGCCTGCGCGTCCGGAGCCTGTGCTCCACAATGGGAGAGGCCACAACAGTGAGAGGCCCGCGTACCAAAAGAAAAAAAGAAAAAAAAAAAGAAAAGTGTCAAATGAGATAAAGAGCCGGTGTCAGATGAAACTTTGAAAGGGTGCGTGTTGAAAGGACATTGTCCACTGAAGTTTGGTTCTCAAGTGTCCCAGACACGTGGACTCGAAGAGGACCAGCCATGGCATGCTACTGGAAGGTCTGTTTGTTTCTTGGTTTAAATAGGCTTTACCATTTTTTAAAGCAGTTTTGAGTTCACAGCAGAACTGAGCAGAGTACCGAGAGGTCCCACATGCGCCCGGCTCTCTTCTGCCTGTCAGCTCCAGCCCCACCACACAGGCGCCCAGGTCCCCCCAATCCCCATCTATCCTATCAACATTCTGTGTGCTGGTCACTACTGATGAATCTACGTACACATCTCATGATCACCTGAGTCCAGAGTTTACGTTAGGCTTCACTCCTGGTGGTGTACATTCTATGGGTTTTGACAAATGCATCTCATCATGAATGTATCATACTGAATAGTTTCACTAAAAATCCTCTGTGCTCGGCCTATTTATCACCCCCCCACACCCCTCAACTCCACTGCAAACCCCTGGCAACCCACTGATCTTTTCACTCTCTCCATGGTTTACCTTTTTCCGAATGTCATATATCATTGGTACCCTAAGCTCTGCCACCTTTCCAGATTGGCTTCTTTCAGTGATATGCATTTAAGGTGGCCCACCTGTCTCCTCATGGCTCCATATCCCCTTCATTTCTTTTGTGCCAAAGAATATTCTGTTGCATGGATGTAGCCCAGTCTATGTGTCCATTCACCTTCTGAAGGACATCTTGGTTGCTTCCAATTTCTGGCAGTTATGAATAAAGCTGCAGTAAACGGCTGTGTGCAGGTTTCTGTGGACGTAGCATTCCGCTCATTTGGGTCCACTGATACCAAGGAGTTCGAAGGCTGGACGGTATGGAAAGAATGTGTTTCATTTTGAAAGACACAGCCCATGTTCACAGAGCTTCTGAAGCCAGTAGCTGAGAACATGTCAGCATACTGAGGAATCAAGGCAAGGAAGGAAGCGGAAATTGAGTATACGGCAAGGAAGACATTGCCAAGGCAAAACCTTACCCTCTTAGAGTTGATGACTGGTCATGAGAATTAAATGGACACGAGACAGATTCACAAGAGAGAAGCATCCTCATTTATTTTCCCTAAGTTTTATATGACGTGGGGAACGCTCCTAAGGAAATGAAGAGAGACCCAGAGAAGTGGCAAAGCCTAAATGCTCTTCTGTTGGGTTGAACAAAGAGAGGCAGATGTGGAAAAGGAACTACACTATGCAGGGGGGCAAAGGAGGATGAGAATGCTGTGGAGCAAGGTCAGTACAGAATCCTCCCATTCTTCACTCTCTGCCCTTGACAGTAACAATGTTACTCTCCTTCCTGCAGAGGGAGGACGTCTTCCACGGGGGGCAGTGGGTGATGGATATGTCATCTCTTGCTTCCAGGAAGGAAAAGGGGAAGGGTGAGCCCACCCTTCTTGCACCTGTTGTTTGGGTGCTTTGTTTGCTTCATTTCTGCCATTTTTTTTAAGTGTCTATAGATCAAAACAATATTCTGGTCTGCTTTACATCTAAGTCTTTTACCTGGTGTTTGTCTTCTGACAGGAGGAGGGACATATTTTTCTGACATGATGGGGCTGGTCGGGTGGAGAAGGATAAGATGGGCGTGGGCCCATGCCTATTCTTTTCTTGTGTGTTGGGAAGATGAACCCAGGACTCCCCACTTGTGTCACTGTGCATGGACACGGCATGGGGTGAGGGTTGAGAAGTCAGCAGCCCATAGGGGCCCTTGGGGAGATTTGTGTGAGGAGGAAGCCGGGTAAAGCGACCCCAGGAAGTGACCTCACTTGCCTGGCAATAGAGCCCAACAGAACTTGGAACCCAGGTAACCATTCATGCAGCACATTCTAGAGAAGTCCCCTACCCAGCTCACTGGGGTGGAGACGCTTGAATGGACATATTCTTCTGTGTCCTGATGTCTTGATATCCTGTGGCCTCAGGAAAGCCCGCGGTGACAGCCTTTTCTGATGCTGCAGATGTTGGGTCAGTTCTCATCCCAGACGCCTTTGGCCATTTGCCTGGAGGGACCCAAAGGTGACACAAGGAAGCCCAGGACAGGACAGGCCACCACTCTGATCCCACGCAGGTAGCCCTATGTCCCCTCTCTGTTTGTGTGGAAGGCGGGGTCATGTGGGGTGGGTCTGCTTCAAGCAAGAGCAGGTTGATGTGGGGTCAGAGCCTGGTGAGCCAGTCATGTCCATACCCCAAAGCTGGCTGGGTGGGATGTGGAGAGCTGAGGCGGTACCCTTTTGCCCGGGGTTTGTCCCAAGCCCTCCAGGGGTATCTCTTTCTTCCCAGGTGTATATCTGAGCAGACACAGGTCTGAGCCCGATCTGGGAGCAGAAGGTCACGTGGGCAGAAGAAACAATAATGGCCAAGCAGGGCTCTGATACCTCCAGGCTCGGCCAGCTGCCGGTCACGGTCATTGCAGAGCCTCACCCCGGAGATCAGAGAGGAGCTGGTCGATGGGGACACCCATCTGTCTCCCTGAGTGGGGGGCCGGTGTACCACACTGCCAATGAGGGCCAACGCAGGCTCCAGGTGAGTGTGGCCAAGGAGGGGACTCCAAAACCAGGGCCCAGAGGTGAACCGGGAAGGCTTCCTGCCCAGACACCTCTCAGGGTCCTGTCCAGGGCTTATGTGCAGCTCAGCACACCTGGCTGTGACCTGGAGCCCCCTGTCAACCTTCCCCTGAGTCAGCTAGAGGACCTGGACCTTGTAGAAAGAATTTAGCATTTTCAACTGGTCATATTTTTAAATTTGAGATTTTCAAATATCATGAAACTAAGAAATAAATTGGATGCTGAAGTTGATGTAAAACTATTAGTTACATTTTAAACAGTTTTTAAATGTTTGTGATTGTCAAGATACCCTAATTGTTCTCATTGATTAATTTTACTAGTAAATGTCATAATACAGATTTACAAAATGAGTCTATACTAATGTTGTTTTTATCCCTGCTTTACATATTGACGTTCTGGGACAGATTTTGCCTGAAGATTAATTTTGCTTTACTTTGCAGAACTAGGTGAAATCCAAGCCCTGTCACTTACTGAGTTGGGGAAATGCCAAAAAAAGAAATACACGTGGAGACATTGGACAGCTTTTTACACTTCTGGAAACCTCACTGTAAAAATGCAACAGTAAGGCTTTCCTGAGTGGTGCTGTGAGCCCTGCCTGAAGGGACTGAGAGAGACCTGGGCACCCAGAGCAGCTCAGCCACTCACCCTCTGCCTGACCCGGGGTCCCTGAGCTCACCTGTCAGAGTCTCAGTCGTCCGGGACCCACAGTGGCACCACAGCCTCACAGCATCCCTGTGGGGATAAAAGGACACAGGAATCAGAACCTACAGTCCATTGCCTTATTCTTAGTAGATACAACATAAGTGCTGCTCTGTGTTAACCCTGTGTGAGGGAGTTTACTTTCCCTTACTTCCTGCTCAGTGTGTCCCATGAAAAGACAATTCAGACCTCAATTATCCCTGTAGAGTGAGCATACCTCATCTCCATGAGCCTCTGAAATCACAGCGTGTAGATTCCACCTCCTCCACCCCAGGCACGGTGTACCCAGACGTCAGGTTTCAGTTTGCGATGTCCATGCACCTCTTGGCAACTCTTAAGCAAAGAAATCAGACTGGCACGGGATATTTATTATCTCTGTGATGATTATTATTCAACCTCAAGCAATAATGATTAATGAAACACAAATAAACCTCACTGATCTCCAAATAGCAGTACACGGAGCACCAAAAGAGTAGCGTCGACTTTGTTCGGCAGAAAACTTCTGATCCTTATTGAGAAATTTTACTGCTTTCCAAGACATATTTGACAACCACAAAAAAGTAGAACTCCACATTTTAAAAACCAAATGAACAGTATGTAATTTAAGGCATACTTATGTCAGGAAAAGTCGTCCAACTCACTCATATGTAATCCGCATTTTTGGCGCCAGCCCTTTGACATATTATACACGAGTGACAGATTAAAAAGGGCTTGGAATTCACATGCTTGCTTTATTCCAAATGGAATAAAAAATTTACATGACCCTATTGGATAAAAAGGCCTTTATTATTTTTAGAATCTCTTTAGTTGAAGGGAGTTGCGCTGGCTTCTCTCAATAAACTTTTTAAAAATATATAAGGGCCTCAAACTCTTTTAACTCATCCCACCCTGAAACAAGGGTTCTCCAGAAAGCTTTCTACTTTCTATTCCCTTTCCCCTTTACCACATGGGGTGGTAATTCTGTTACCATCCAGAGCAGGCGTGTGGAAGGTGGGTCACGAGGCAGCTTGTCTGGGTGAAGTGCTCCGGAGGAGAGACAAGGCCAGGTCTCAGGAGTATAGGTGGCTCTGGGAGCACTGAGGTCTACCTGAAGTCACCAACCAAGCAATGGCAAATACCCATCGTAGGATCAGTGACCCAGAGGGGAAGGAATGGTTAGCACAAAGAGAACATAGCAAGAGCTCCAAGAAAATGCATGCTCCCTCCCACCACCACGAGCTCACAGTAAGCTCTTCCTACACACAGTCACCTGTCTTGAGACAGAGAAAGGGAAGAATGGATACTGAGGGTCTTAGCATTGACCTAAAGCAATACATTTAAACCAAAAGGACATGAAACCAAAAAGAAGTTTGGGTAATTTTTTAATTGGCAAGTTTGTTTTCTTACCAGCTGGCCAGGTTTGGACGTCAAGAAGGAAACTTAGCTAGGATAAAGAAGGGACATATTATGCATCATCCACCTGGACAGTGGCATGTGTGAATATGCAACCTTACTAAATACATTTCATATCTATGTATGTATCCATTTATGTGCATATGCAAGTGTGTTTTTGCCACATATTAATTTCTCAATAAACAGCGGACTAAAAGACTGCCATTCCTACATTTGTGAACCAGCCACTTGCACCAGAGACTCTGTGTTGCCTTTATACATAGTCTTGCCTTCTGCAGGGTAGATGTGACTACACGATTGTATGGATGCAGAGACTGCGGCTGGAGAATTGAAGTGACACATACAAGGTCACTCACCTGCTAGGTGACAAAATCAAGGTTCCAAGCCAAATCTGTCTGACCCCAAAACATGTCCTCTTTTCCTGTGCTGTGCAGATTCGAATGCAAAGCCACGTAGAGGGAAGAAAATGGGACAATGGCTGTGTCAAAAAGATGGAAACAGGGTTACACTTTAGGATGAGCAAAACCAGGATGCCATGGCAACGACTGGTGATGAAATTAGGGAAAGGAGGGGGAGGGGCCAGGTAGTCCCAGAGTGACGAAGCACAGAGGACACATGTTGGGTGGGGGGTTGCAGGGAATGAGGCCACTCAGGAGGTGAACCAACCCGCGGGCAACAGGAAGCCCAGGAGGCCTAATTTCTCCAGATTAGGAAAGTTGTCAGCTGTTCCCTCAGCATACAAAATCCCCCTGCCTTGAACCTATGAAGTACGTGTTACTCTAAGGGGAGGGGTCCCTGGCTGTGAAAAATGACCACTGACGGTTCTAGCCCAGACCCCCCTCCCAGAACCATGCCTCTACATCTATGCCTGCCAAACTTGCAGGACTGGCCCATCTCACACACTGACTATAATGTATCCACTGATGTTGAGGCAGGAGGTGGATCTCAACAGCTAATGTGTACCTGGTTGGAAAGGCACACTTTTTTTTGTTTTATCTTATTTATTTTTTAAATTTTGTATTGAAGAATAGTTGATTTACAGTGTTGCATTAATTTCTGCTGTACAGCAAAGTGATTCAGTTGTACACATATATACATTCATTTTTTAATATTCTTTTCCATTATGGTTTATCATAGGATATTGAATATAGTTCCCTGTGGTTTACAGTAGGACCTTGTTGTTTACCAATTCCATATATAATAGTTTACATATGCTAACCCCAAACTCCCAATCCATATCTCCACCAACTCCCTCCCTCTCGGCAACCATAAGTCTGTTCTCTATGTCTATGAGTCTGTTTCTTCTTCATATTTGTGTCACTTTTTAGATTTCACATATAAGTGATATTATATGGTATTTGTATTTCTCTGTCTGACTTACTTCACTTAGTATGATAATCTCTAGCTGTACCCATGTTGCTGCAAAGGGCATTATTTTGTTCTTTTTTATGGCTGAGTAGTATTCCATTGTATACATATACCATATCTTCTTTATCCATTCATCTGTCAATGGACATTGAGGTCATTTCCATGTCTTGGTGGAAAAGCATGTTTTGAAGAATTATCTGAGGTCATGTGATAAGGTGAGGGGTCACCTATCCAGCCTCAGACCCCTACTCCACCTCCTCTTGTTAGGTGGCCTTAGAGGAAGCCTCCCTCCTCCAGCTCTCAATCCTCACTCTAAAATGGGAATAATCACAACTACTCCACAATGCTGTTTACATACAGCTGTTGTCAAGTAAGCTAAATCCTGTAAGACACAAGTGCATGTTAGCTATTGTTAGTAAGTTATTCCTTCAAGTAAAACTTGACATTCTTAGGAGATGACAATGATTCCTTCACAAGTGAGAATGGATTTCCACTGACAGGTGGCATGATGAGATGGCAGACGAGGGCTTTGATGCCCAGCAGACTAGAGTTTCTCATAAGCACTTGAGAACTATGTGGCCCTCTGCAAGTGCCCAACCTCACTGAGCCTTAGTGCTCATTCATAAATGAGTGATCACAATAGACCTCTGGATACACAGCCAGCATTCACCTCTCACTTTAGCCTCTTGATGACTCAGTTTCTCATCTGGAAAGTGGAACAGTAACAGTATCCATTGCACTTTCAGAGCAGAACACTTCAGAGGAGACAATGAGCAATTCACTGCTTTCACAGCTGTCGTGAGAATGGGAACTTCTATCAAGATAATGACTCCAACCAGAAGGACTACAATGAGGAAAAACTCCTGCTGACATAAGTTGGATCTGTAGCACAAGCAAGAAACAGACCTTAAGTATGTTACAGTGATGAAATTGGAAATTGTTAATACTACAGAATCTAGTCTATCCTGACTGATTCAGATCTCCTAAGTGTATGGGTGGTATTTAAAGCCATGGGCATTGATAGGCCACACAGGATATGAGTATAGATGTTTAGAAAGAGGAGAAAAATAAAGAGAAGGGAAGTAAAAGAAGAGGGGAAAAGAAGGGAGAAGAGGAGAGGGGTGGTGAGATGGGGAAGACAAGAGAAGAGAGGAAGAGAGAGGGAAAGAGATGGGCTCCTGAAATATCCCAACACTGAGAAGTTCAAAAGAGAAGTTCAAAAATGAGCCGCCATATATCTATATCTATATCTGTATATATATACATATATATGTGTGTATATATATGTATGTATGTGTGTATATATATATATATATATATATATATATATATATATATATATATATGGTGTCAAGAATGGTGTCATGGAAGCCAAGAGAAGAAAAAGTTTAGAGGAGGAGGATTGACTGCATAGGATTCTGTTGGAAGTTAGATAAGTTGAATGAAAAAAAAAGTATTCTTTAAATTTAGGAAATTGAATATCAACATCATTATTGCCCTTGGCAGGGAAGTCTCCATTGGAGTATGGACATAAAAGTCCTACTGGAAAAACCTGAAAAAAATCTGAGAGGTGATGAAGGGCAGGTCACTTCCCAGGTGATTGTCATGTGTGGCCAGGATTGAGAACCACCAGCCTAGACAGTGAACTTTCTAATCAACTCTTCATGTCTGCCTTCACCTCTGATCCATTTTCTTTGGCTTCTAGCTTCTAGTCTGGTTTCCTGGTCCCTGATTGCCCTCCTGGATTCTAACCCTAACCTGTCTCATCTTCCTGGGTTTATGAGCCCGGCTTCCTCCCTCTGCCATCCTTGCATCATTCCTTTTAACTTGAAACTGTTCCCTCGCAGCCCCTGTTGGTCTTAATGCCTTAATGACCAGGGCCATCCAAGGCTCAGAAGGAATCTGATGGTGTCTGGTGGTCACCAGGGCCTTCACAGGCCATTTCTACTTTTCGCTTTTTAGCCCCTAAAAACCAAAATCAATCAAATAAACATTTATAAATCAGAATTAATTTCTTTAAAATAAGCATGGCAAAGGCATGTAAATGTTAAATTAGAATAATAAGTCACCTTTTCTAAACATGTTTCCTTCTCATGAAGCTTTTCAAAGGCCAAATGCTATAATCACTTGGGAGCATATTATTTGCACATAAATTTGCACATAAATTCTCCACTACAGTTAGAACATGCTCACTGGTACTTACAAAGTCCCCATGACTGTAACTCCTTTCTGAGAATTGCCACCCATTACTACTCTCACTTTTAGGGTCCATGTCATCTCCCTTGGGTTTGATTTTTGGCTAGCCTGGATCTGAGGATGATCCCACAGTAAGAATATTCAGCTCCTCTTACCATCATCCCCATTCTCAATTTTAGCCAAGGTTTCAGTTTTCCTGAGTCTTCTGACTTTTGGACTTCTTCAACCTCCTTCCAGTTCTCTACCCCTGAGAGAGTTAAGACTTCAAAACATGCTTCTGAATGAGCAGCTCTGGTGCAGCTCTCTTGACAGCAGGAGCAAAATGCATTCACACCTTCCACTGTAGCCAACTGGCTCTGTGTCTGATGGTACTGTATAGGCAGCACCATAACATCCATACTACTCCCAGGAGTCACTCTGGGCCCCAAAAGGGAGATTCTTCTCCTATCTAGTGGAGAAGAAATTAATTCTCCCATGGCCACGTAATGGAGAAAGAACAAAAGAAGATGGCCAGAAAACACACTGCACTCGGAGTGAAAATACCTATTTGACTACAGTACCCACAATTTTTAAAAAAGCCTTTCCTGGGCTTCCCTGATGCAGTGGTTAAGAATCCGTCTGCTGGGACTTCCCTGGTGGTGCAGTGGTTAAGGATCCACCTGCCAATGCAAGGGACATGGGTTCGAGCCCTGGTCAGGGAAATAAGATCCCACATCATGCCCCAGAGCAACTAAGCCCATGGGCCACAACTACTGAGACTATGTTCTAGAGCCTGCAAACCACAACTTCTGAGCCCATGTGCCACAACTACTGAAGCCCACATGCCTAGGGCCCATGCTCTGCAACAAGAGAAGCCACTGTAATGAGAAGCCCGTGCACCACAACGAAGAGTAGCCCTTGCTTGGCACAACTAGAGAAAGCCCACGCACAGCAACGAAGACCCAATGCAGCCAACAAGGACTCAACACAGCCACAAATTAATTAATTAATTAATTAATTATTTTTTTAAAAAAGGCTTTTCCTAAGAGATGCAATTTGTGTGAAGCATTTCTAAGTATACTGGCTGGTGTAAAACTTATGTCTAAAAAGAAATGTCAATTTTCAGGTGAACATTGAGCAACTGTAGACAGAGTCTGAGAAAATTTGCTACTGATTGTATACCATGCAGAAAGAGCAGGAAACAGAACAAAGTAGTACAATCAGAAGATTCCAGAACCACAAAGAATAGAGTGTGGGCTTTCAAGTTTGAAAGACCTGGATTCAATTCTCATCCCCTGGACTACTTGATTATTGCAGTAAATATTCCAGTATCCAGAATGGCACAAAGTAATATATATTTTTGACAGTCTTGCTCTGTTTTAGAAGTAATCATTTGAGTATCCAGAACCCAAGATATTCTGTTGCTGGTCCTGGCTCTTGATGCAAGATGTTCATTTTCAACATATATGCTACATGATTCCCTTCCACTGACACATGACCAGTGCCAGAAACTCCTATTCCCAGCTTGGGACACTGAAGAATGACTATTCACCACTTGCTTCTGGTAACCCTGGGATCGAAAGGTTCTACACTTTTCTGTAGAAGGTGTTAGCGTGGGGAGTGTGAGAAAGGAAGGGGTGTAGTCTGGATGGAGTGGTTTGCTTCCCTTACTGCCTTTCATGTTTGCCATGTAATCTACACTGCTTGTGAAGAGACCATAGGCCAGAATATTTGACTGAGCAAGCACCTTCCAAACACACATGCTGAGAGTCTTTGGTTTTGATTTTAATTTGACCTCTTCTGAATGAGAATGTGGAGAGGAATGCAGTATCATCCTACCCTGAACTGTCCTCTAGCTTTGGCAATGGATGGTTCATTGGCCATTAGAGCCTCTCACATCTGTGTAGGATCACTAGGCACTGGGTGTCACTATTGCTGCCTCACCTCACTGCCTCTAAGCAAGTTTGTTCCCTTACATGGACTACAGAAAAACTCCTTCATTAATGTTTTTGCCTCCAGTCTTGGCCTTTCCAGCCATCCTCCATTCAGCAGCCAAAGTGATCATCAGACAACTTGGATAGGACCTTGCCAATCACCTGCTTAAAACTTACCAAATTTAGAACAAGACAAGAATGACCACTTTTGCCACTTCTATTCAACATAGTATTAAAAGTTCTAGACAGAGCAAATAGGCAACAAAAAGAAATAAAAGTCATCCAAATTGTTAAGGAAAGAGTAAAACTATCACTTTTCACAGACTGCATGACCTTATATATAGAAAACTCTACAGATTACACACACACACACACACACACACATAAACAAACACACACATAAACAAACACACACACTGTCAGAACTGATAAAAGAATTCAGCACAGTTGTTGGATACAAAATGAGCACACAAAAATCATTTTTTTTCTATACACTAACAATAAATAATCCAAAAAGGAAATTAAGAAAATAATTCCATTTAAAAGAGCATCAAAAAGAATAAAATATGTAGTAATAAACTTAAGGAGGCAAGAGATTTGTACAGTGAAAACTACAAAACACTGCTGAAAAAAATTAAAGAAGACACTAGCAAATGGAAGGATATCCTATGTTCATGAATTACAGGACTTAATATTGTTAATATGTCAGTACTACCCACAACTATCTACAGATTCAATGCAATCCCTAAAAACTCCAATTTTTGCAGAAATAGAAAAATCCATCATAAAATTCATATAGAATCTCAAGAGACCTGCAATAGTTAAAACAATCTCAAAAAAGAACAATGTAAGATCTCAGACTTCTTGATTTAAAAACTTATTACAAAACTACAGTAACCAAAACAGTGTGGTACCAGCCTAAAGAAAAACATATAAACCAGTGGAATAGAACAGAGAGCCAAGAAATAAGCCCTCACATATATGATCAAATAACTTTTGACGAGGGTGCTGAAATCATCCTACAGGGAAGGGACAATTCAATGAGGAAAGAGACAATTCAATGGGGAAAGGACAGTCTTTTCAACAAATGCTGTTGGGAAAACTGGATATACACATTAAAGTGAATGAAATTGAACACTTATCTTAACACCATATACAAAAGTTAACTCAAAATAGATCAAATACCCAAATGTAATACCTAAAATGATAAAACTCATAGAAGAAAATGGGAAAAGCTTCATGTCATTGAATTTGACAACGATTTCTTGGATATGACACCAAAAGCACAGGCAACAAAAGAAAAAATAGATAAATTGTATTCAAATTTAAAACTTTTGTACATCACAGGCAACTACCAACAGAGTGGAAAGGCAACCCATAGAGTGGGAGAAAATATTTGCAAATCATATATCTGATAAAGGATTAATATCAAGAATATATAAAGGACTCCTACAACTCAACATCACAAAAGCAACCAACCTGATTTCAAAATGAGCAAAGGACTTGAATAGACATTTCTTGAGAGGAGATATACAAATGGTCAACAAACACATGAAAATATGTTTAACACCACTAATCATTAGAGAAATGCAAATCAAAACCAAAGTGAGATACCACTTTACACACATTAGGCTAGCTACTATACAAAAAAATGAACTAAGATTAAAAAAAAAAACAGAAAATAAGTTTTGGCAAGTATGTGAAGAACTCAGAACTCCTTTGCATTGCTGGTGGGAATGTAAATTGATGTGGCTACAGTCAAAAATGGCATTCCTTAAAAAATTAAACAGAATTACCATATGACTCAGCAATTCCACTTCTGGGTATATACCCAAACAATTGAAAGCATGGACTGTACCACACCATTTGTGCACCCATGTTCATAACAACATTAATCACAATAGCCAAACGGTGAAAACAACCCAATATCCATCAACGTATGAATGATAAACAACATGTGATATACATACAGTGGAATAAATGCAGCTTAAAAGAAAAGAAGCACTGACACCTTCTACAATGTGGAAGAATCTTGAAGACATTACATTAACTGAAATAAGTCAATCACAAAACGGCAAATAGTGTGTGAATCCAATTATATTAGATACCTAGAATACTCAAATTCAAAGAAACAGAAGTTAGAATAGTGGCTGCTGGGGGGCTGAGGGAAGGGAGAAATGGGGAGTCATTGTTTAATGGGTACAGAGTTTCAGTTTGGGAAATTTAAATTTTCTGAAGATAGATGGTGGTGATGGTTGCACAATGATGTGAATGTACTAAATGCCTCTGAACTGTACACTTAAAAGTGGTTAAGATAGTGAATTTTATGATTAATGTATGCTAGCACAATTTTTAAAGTCTTCCAAAGTCTTGCTATGTCAGTAAAGCTCAAGCTCTCCAGCCACGCACAGGTCCCACCACATGCTGGCTCCATGTACTAATCTACTGTTTCCTCTCTCCACTCCCTGCCCATAACTCAGCCACAGGGAGCTCCCTGAGATCCCTTTAATGCATCCATTTCTCATTTCTGTGCTCTTGCATATGTGCTTTGCCCACAGGAACTTCCTTTGCCTCCTTTTTCCCCTTTGCCAATACTTACTCTGAGTTGGTAACTGAGTTCAGGGGTTTTGTTACTCTGGGAAATCTTCCTTGATCTTCCTGATGGACTGCCTTCATTTTCCTTGTGTTCCCACTGCTCTTTTAGGTCACTGATAACACTACAATCTAATCCTCCTGTAACAGTACAGTGAGGAACAGCTGTTGGAAAGAAACAAAGTGATTTCATGTTCATATGTTAAGAGGAAGAGAAAATTCCATTAGTAGGACAAGACCAAGAAGTGGCACAGATGATACAATTAGTAGACAAGGATATTAAATCGTTGATTATAGCTATACTCCATATGATTTTCAGAAGGAAGAGAAAGGGTGCATATGTTAAGCAGGGATATGGAACATCTATAAAGACCCAACTCAAACTAGATATGAAAAATATTGGTGAAGAAAAATATTATGGATGGGATTAAAAACAGATTATACATTACAGAAGAAAGATTAATGAGCTTGAAAACATAAATATAAAAACTATATAATTTTAAAAAACAGGGGAATAAAGCTGAAAAAAGAACTGAAATGTGCATCGGTGAACTGTGAAACAATTTCAAGCAGCCTAATATATGTATAATCTATCCCTGAAAAAGAGGAGAGAGGACAGAGACAAAAAATACATTTTCCCAAATTCCCACAGATCCTAGAAGTTCAAGTAGACACAGCACAAGAAATATGAACAAAAACTGCACTAGTGTATATCATAATTGAATTTTTAAAAGCCAGTGATAGAGGGAATATCTTATCATCCAGAGAAAAAAGTTTCTTTAAATACAGAAAAACAAAGGCAAAAATGACAGAAGTCTCCTCATTGGTAAAAACAAACACCAGTAGACAGTGGAGCAACATCTTTAAAGTACAGAAAGAACAAAAAATCAACCTACTATACTAAACTCAGCAGAAATATCTTTCAAAAACAAAGGTGATATAAAGGCTTTTAAAGATATACAAAAGCTAAAAGAATTCATCATTAGCTAACCTGCATTATAAAAAATGTTAAAGGAAATCCTTCAGGCAGAAGAAAAATAATACCAGATGGAATACTTGACTTATGTAAAAGAATGAAGAGCTCCAGAGATGATAAATATGTAGGTTTAAAAAAAAAAAAAGACTTTTTCTCATTTAAAAATCTCTTTAAAGCATAATTGATTGTTTAAAGAAAAAATAATTGCAAATTATTGTGGGATTTATGAATATGTAGAAGTAAAATTTATGACAGCAACAGCACAAAAGCTAGAGAGGAACACAGAAGTATACTGTTACAAATTTCTTATACTATACATGAAGTAGCATATATAATATTACTTATAGGTAAACAGTTATAAGTAAAAGATGCTAACTATAACCCCCAAAGCAACTGTTGCTACAGCAGATATGCTATTAAGTTGGCCCCCTGATCCCATCTCTTATTGTTCATATCTTTGTGGGATAATTTTCTCTTGAGTGTGGACAGGACCTGTGACTTCCTTCTACCCAACAGAATATGGCAATGATAAAAGGATGTATGTGATTACACTACATAATACTATAGCACTCATCTTGCCGGAATCTCTCTCTTCCTTGCTGACATTGAAGAAGCAAAACATGATGAAGTGAATGCTTTCCCAATAATATCGTGAAAAAGAGGACAATATCTGTGCTTATAACCCCTATTCAACATCATAATTGCTAGCTTATCAAGTACAATATGACAAGAAAATAAACAGCATAAGTTGTAAACAAAGAACTAAAGCATTAATCACAAATTATTGTCTACATAGAAAATGGCAACTAATTTTCAAAATAGTACTAGAAGTAATAAGTGAATTTAGATAAGTTTCTGGAAACAAGGTCAATATACAAAAATTGATTGTATTTCTAAGTCCTATCCAGGAAAAATTGGAAACAGAACTTTTTTAACCTTTAAATTATTTAATTTTGAGAAGATTAGAATATATATACTGTAATTTCTAGAATAACCAGTTATTTTTAACACTGCCAAAAATATGAATTACTTGAAGCATAACACTTTCAAAAATATGAAAAATTGTAGAAGAACAACAGTCTTAAAACCTGTGGAACAAAAACCACATTCACAGAAAGATAGACAAAATGAAAAGGCAGAGGACTATATGCCAGGTGAAGGAATAAGATAAAAACCCAGAAAAACAATTAAATGAAGAGGAGTTAGGCAACCTTCCAGAAAAAGAATTCAGAATATTCTTAGGGAAGATGATCCAGAACCTTGGAAAAAGAATGGAGGCAAAGATGGAGAAGATGCAAGAAATGTTTAACAAAGACGTAGGAGAATTAAAGAACAAACATCTAGAAGAATTAAAGACAAACAAAAACAGATAAACAATACAACAACTGAAATGAAAAATACACTAGAAGGAATCAATAGCAGAATAACTGAGGCAGAAGAACAGATAAGTGACCTGGAAGACATAATGGTGGAATTCACTGCCAGAACAGAATAAAGAAAAAAGAATTAAAAGAAATGAAGGCAGCCTAAGAGACTTCTGGGACAACATTAAATGCACCAAGATTCACATTATAGAGGTCCCATAAGGAGAAGAAAGAGAGAAAAGACCCAAGAAAATATTTGAAGAGATTGTAGTTGAAAACTTCCCTAACATGGGAAAGGAAATAGCCACCCAAGCCAGGAAGGGCAGAGAGACCAAGGCCAGAGGAACCCAAGGAGAAACATGCTGAGACGCATAGTTATCATATTGACAAAAATTAAAGACAAAGAAAAATTATTAAAAGCAACAATAGGAAAATGACAAATAACATAAAAGGGAACTCCCATAAGGTTAACAGTTGATTTTGCAGCAGAAACTCTATAAGCCAGAAGGGAGTGGCAGTATATATTTAAAGTGATGAAAAGGAAGAACCTACAACCAAGATTACTGTACCCAGCAAAGATCTCATTCAGATTCAACAGAGAAATCAAAAGCTTTACAGACAAAAACTAAGAGAATTCAGCACCACCAAACCAACTCTACAACAAATGCTAAAGGAAATTCTCTAAGTGGGAAACACAAGAGAAGAAAAGGAACTACAAAAACAAACCCAAAACAATTAAGAAAATGGTAATAGGAACATACATATTGATAATTACCTTGAATGTGAATGTATTAAATGCTCCAACCAGAAAACACAGGCTTGCTGAATGCATACAAAAACAAGACCAGTATATATGCTGTCTACAAGAGACCCACTTCAGACCTTGGAACATATACAGACTGAAAGTGAGGGGATGGAAAAAGATATTCCATGCAGATGGAAATCAAACGAAACATAGAGTAACAATACCATACCAGATAAAATAGACTTTAAAATAAAGAATGTTACAAGAGACAAGGAAGGACACTACATGATGATCAAGGTATCAACCCAAGAAGAAGATATAACAATGATAAATATATATGCACCCAACATAGGATCACTCAATACATAAGGCAACTGCAACAGCTATAAAAGAGGAAATAGACAGTAACACAATAATAGTGGGGTACTTTAACACCTTACTCACACCAATGGACAGATCACCCAGAAAGAAAATTAATAAAGAAACAGAAGCTTTAAATGACACAATAGACCAAATAGATTTAATTGATATCGATAGGACATTACATCAGAAAATAGGAAATTACACTTTCTTCTCAAGTGCACATGTAACATTCTCCAGGATAGATCACCACATGGGTCACAAATCAAGCGTTAGAAAATTTAAGAAAATTGAAATCATATCAAGCATCTTTCCAGCCACAACATTATGAAATTAGAAATAAATTGCAGGCAAAAAAATGTAAAAAACACAAACACTTGGAGGCTAAACAATACTTTACTAAATAACAAAGAGACCACTGAAGAAATCAAAGAGGAAATGAAAAAATACCTACAGACAAATGAAAATGAAAACACAACAATCCAAAACTTATGGGATGCAGCAAAAGCAGTTCTAAGACTGAAGTTTATAACAATACAATCTTACCTCAAGAAACAAGAAAAATCTCAAATAAACAATCTAAACTTACACCTAAAGGAACTACAGAAAGAAGAACAAATAAAACCCAAAGTTATTAGGAGCAAAGAAGTCATAAAGATTAGAGAAGAAATAAATAAATAGAAACAAGAAAACTATAGCAAAGATCAATAAAACTAAGAGTTGGTTCTTTGAGAAGGTAAACAAAATTGATAAACCTTTAGCCAGACTCATCAAGAAAAAGAGGGAGAGGACTCAAATCAATAAAATTAAAAGTGAAAAAGAAGTTACAATGGACGCCACAAAAATACAAAGCATCATAAGAGACTACTACAAGCAACTCTATGCCAATAAAATGGACAACCTGGAAGAAGTGGACAAATTCTTAGGAGGGTATAACCTTCTAAGACTAAACCAGGAAGAAATAGAAAATATGAGTAGACCAATCACAAGTAATGAAATTGAAACTGTGATTAAAAATATTCCAACAAACAAAAGTCCAAGACCAGATGGCTTCACAGGTGAATTCGATCAAACATTTAGAGAAGAGCTAACACCCATCCTTCTCAAACTCTTCCAAAAAATTGCAGAGGAAAGAACACTCCCGTACTCATTCTACAAGGCCACCACCACCCTGATACCAAAATCAGACAAAGATATTTAAAAAAAAAGAAAATTACAGACCAACATCACTGACGAATATAGATGCAAAAATCCTCAACAGAATACCAGCAAACAGAATCCAACAACACATCAAAAGGATCATACACCATGATCAAGTGGGATTTATCCCAGTGATACAAGGATTCTTCAGTATATGCAAATTAATCAATGTGATACACCATATTAACAAATTAAATAATAAAAGACCATATGGTCATCTCAATAGATGCAGAAACTGCTTATGACAAAATTCAACACCAATTTTTGATAAAAATTCTCCAGAAAGTAGACATAGAGGGAAACTACTTCAACATAATAAAGGTCATATATGACAAACCCACAACAAGCATCATTCTCAATGGTGAAAAACTGAAACCATTTCCTCTAAGATCAGGAACAAGACAAGGATGTCCACTCTCGCAACTATTATTCAACATAGTTTTGGAAGTCCTAGCCACAGCAATCAGAGAAGAAAAAGAAATAAAAGGAATACAAATTGGAAAAGAAGTAAAACAGTCACTGTTTGCAGATGACATGATACTATACATAGATAATCCTAGAGATACCACCAGAAAAGAACTAGAGCTAATCAATGAATTTGGTAAAGTAGCAAGATACAAAATTAATGCACAGAAATCTCTTGCATTCCTATACACTAACAATGAAAGATCAGAAAGAGAAGTTAAGGAAATAATTCCATTCACCACTGAAAAAAAAAAGAATAAAATACCTAGGAATAAACCTACCTAAGGAGGTAAAAGACCTGTACTCTGAAAACTATAAGACACTGATGAAAGAAATCAAAGATTATGCAAACAGATGGAGAGATATACCATGTTCTTGGATTGGAAGAAACAATACTGTGAAAATGACTATACTACTCAAAGCAATCTACAGATTCACTGCAATCCCGATAAAATTACCAATGACATTTTTCACAGAACTAGATCAAAAATCTTAACATTGGTATGGAGACACAAAAGATCCCAAATAGCCAAAGCAATCTTGAGGGAAGAAAACGGAGCTGGAGGAAGCAGACGCTCTGACTTCAGACTATACTACAAAGCTACAGTAATCAAAACAATATGGTACTTGCACAAAAACAGACATATAGATCAATGGAACAGGATAGAAAGCCCAGAGATAAACCCACACACCTATGGTCAACCAATCTATGACAAAAGAGGCAAGGATATACAATGGAGAAAAGACAGTCTCTTCAATAAGTGGTGCTGGGAAAACTGGACAGCTACATGTAAAAGAATGAAATTAGAACACTCCATAACACCATACACAAAAATAAACTAAAAATGTATTGGAAACCTAAATGTAAGACTGGACACTATAAAACTCTTAGAGGAAAACATAGGAAGAACACTCTGATATAAATCACAGCAAGATCTTTTTTGATCCACATCCTAGAGTAATGGAAACAAAAATAAACAAGTGGAACCTAATGAAACTTCAAAGCTTTATCACAACAAAGGAAACTATAAACAAGATGAAAAGACAGCCCTCAGAATGGGAGAAAATATTTTCAAACAAATCAATGGACAAAGGATTAATTTCCAAAATATATAAAGAGCACATGCAGCTCAATATTAAAAAAACAAACAACCCAATCAAAAAATAGGCAAAAGACCTAAATAGACATTTCTCCAAAGAAGACATTCAGGTGGCCAAGCAGCACATGAAAAGCTGCTCAACATCACTAATTATTAGAGAAATGCAAATCAAAACTACAATGAGGTATCACCTCACACCAGTTAGAATGGGCATCATTAGAAAATCTACAAACAATAAATGCTGGAGAGGGTGTGGAGAAAAGGGAACCCTCTTGCACTGTTGGTGGGAATGTAAATTGATACAGCCACTATGGAGAACTGTATGGAGGTTCCTTAAAAAACTAAAAATAAAATTACCATGTGACCCATCAATCCCACTACTGAGCATATACACAGAGAAAACCATAATTCGAAAAGATACATACACCCCAATGTTCACTGCAGCACTATTTACAATAGCTAGATCATGAAATCACCTTAAATGCCCATTAATAGGCCAACGGATAAAGAAGATGTGGTACATATATACAATGGAATATTATACAGCCATAAGAAGGAATGAAATTTACTCATTTGTAGAGACGTGGATTGACCTAGAGACTGTCATACATAGTGAAGTAAGTCAGAAAGAGGAAAACAAATATCGTATATTAACACATATATGTGGAATCTAGAAAAATGGTACAGATGAACCAGTTTGCAAGGCAGAAATAGAGACACAGATGTAGAGAACAAATGTATGGACACCAAGGGGGGAAGTGTTTGGGGGGGGATCGTGGTGGGATGAATTTGGAGATTGTGATTGACATATATACACTTATATGTATAAAATAGATAAGAACCTGATGTAGAAAAAATAAAATTAAAAAAAATATTAAAAATATATGAAAAGAAGTGTAGTATCTTTGTGGTAAAAACGGCAAAATTCTGATAAAAGAAATCAGTTACCTTAATTAAATGGTGATATATATCTTGTTCATGGATTAGAAGACTTAATATTGTTAAGAAGTTAAATCTCTCCAAACTGAGCTGCATATACAACCCAACTCCAATCAAAATTCAAGCATGCCCTTTTAGAAATTTTTAAAAAGTTATTCTATAATGTATACGATAAAGTAAAGGGACTAGAGTGGTGAAAAAATTTGTAAAAAGTAAAACCAGTTTGAAGGTCTCTCGGTACCTGCTTGAAGGCTACATATAAAGCTGCATTAAGACAATAGGATGGGAATTCCCTGGTTGTCCAGTGGTTAGGGTCCCGAGCTTCCACTGCAGGGGACACAGGTTCTATCCCTGGTGGGAGAACTAAGATCCCACATGCACGCTGTGTGGCCAAAAAATTTTTTAAAAGAGAGAAGCAACAGTTGAACAAAAATGAACAAAGCCTCACAGACTTTGGGACAGCATCAAGTAGTCTAACACATACAATTAAGTTCTGGAAGGAGAGAAGAGGTTGGGAAAGAAAGTTAAATGATAAAATAATATGTTTTTTTTAAGTCCAAATTTGGTGAAATACATCAATTTATAGATCTAACACATGCTGCAAATGCCAGGCATAATGACTGCAAATAACCCATATGTATGTAGATGACAGTCAAAATTGCTTTAAAGTTGAACTTATAGTGACAGAGAGTAGAATAGTGGTTGGAGGCTGGAGAGAAAGGAGAAGTAGTTATCAAACAGTACAAAGTTTCAGTTATAAATAAATCCTAGTGACCTAAAGTACAGCATGGTGACTATAGGTAATAATAATGTGTACTTGAAATTGGCTACGAAGTTGATCTCAAGTGTTCTCACAACACACACACAAGAGGTAATTAGGTAAGGTCATGGATATATTAATTAGTATAATTGTGGTAATCATTTCACAACATATACATATAATGTGCACCTTAAATATATAAAATTTTTATTTATCAAAAATAAATAAGTATTGAAAAAAGGACACAAAATAAATCAATCAAATAGATAAGAGGCAAATAGTAGAAAAACTAATGAAACTTTTGAAAGGTTATTTACATAATTAATAAAATTGATAAAAACATTACAAGAATTATCCAGAAATAAAGAAAAGAAAAAGCACAAATTATAAATTTCAGGAAGGGAAAAAGGATTTCACTACATATGACAAATACATTAAAAACATAATAAAGGAATATTATGGTTAACTCTATTCTAGTACATTTAACATTTTTTGAAAAGCAAAACTTACCTGACAAAAGCAGAAATAATATATTTAAATAGATATATTTAGGACTTCTATAACATAAACATACATAGACAGATATGACTTGTATGACATTTATATACAGTAGACCCTTGAACAACATGGGCTTGAACGGCATAGATTCACGTATATGAGAATTTTTTTAAATAAATCTATTGGAAAAGTTTTTGGAGGTTTGCAACAATTTGAAAAAACTTGCAGACAAATAGCATAGCCTAGAAATATCAAAAAATTAAGAAAAGAATGCATAAAATATATGTAGATACTAGCTTATCCTTACATAAGCATAAGGTGAGTGATATTTAATATAAAATTAATAAATTGTTAGTTTTCTTACTGTTATATAACTTTGGTTTCAAAGAATTCCATTACCGTACTCTATGCCTCTCTCCCTCATAATTGGGGAAACTGCTTATCAGCCTAACATCACAGATAAGTGTTTTTTTAAAAAAATTGAACAATATTTCCAATACTACACGATGAATATGATTGTAGTACTGTATGCCATAAAATTTTTATGATGATTCATTCATTAGTGTATAGGCTAGGCCACCATGAAGAAGTCATTTTGCTGCTTCTTTGTTATCATGGCATGAATTACTATACCTGTAAATAAATATGAATTTCTTTTTCACATTAATTTTCATTTTTGATGTCTAGTGTTAGTAATACGTATAACATCTACAGTGTTTTGTATCATATTAGACAGTACTGATGTAGGTACTGACAGATAGATGATTCATCTGGTAAAATAATGGTGTAAACTAATCAGTATCGGTAAATACTGTACAGTACTGTAAATGTATTGATATTTTCTCTTTCTTATGATTTTTTTAACAACAGTGCCTTTCCTCTAGCTTACTGTATTGTATGAATACATATTCTTTATTGTAAGAACAGTCGATTAACAATATGTTAATCGACTGTTTATGTTATTTGTAAGGCTTCCAGACAATGGTAAGCTATTAGTAGTTACAAGTTGGGGAGTCAAAAATTCTATGCAGATTTTCAGCTGTGCAGGAGGTCAGCATGCCTTTAACCCCCATGTTGTTCAAGGGTCAAATGTATAGATATATAACATATATATCAAAATGTAAATAGACATATGTATTGAGACATTAAATTCGTAATGAAAATGTCCAGACCCAGGTGATTTCATTGGTAAAATTAGATCAAACGTTTAAGGAAGAAATAATAGCAATTTTACACAGACACTTTCAGAAAACAAAGGAAAAAGGAACACTTCCCAAATCTATAAGAACAGCATAAACTCACAACACCTGACACAGATATTACACCACCAGCAGCAGTAATAAAAAGTGATTACCAATGAGACTCATACAGAAAAATACAAAAATCTCTAATAAAATTATAGCAAAAAATATCCAACAGTATATAAGAAGAATAACATAATATGATTAATTAGGTGTTATCCTAGGAACGTAAGGTCAATTTAACATTCTAAAATTATCAATGCTATTTGTTACATTAACAGAATAAATGAGAAAAATATAATTATTTTAGTAAATGGAAAAATTATTTAATAAAATTCAACAATTTTTCATGATAACAATTACAAGAAATAGAAATGAAAGGGAACTTTCTTAATCCGATAAAGAACATCAATGCAAAGTCTACAGCTAACATTATACTTGATGGTAAAAACCAAATAATGCTCCTATATGTTCAGGAACAAATAAGGGCATTTGTTCCCACCACTTCTATTCAATATTGTACTGGGGGTCCTACCTAGTGAAATATAGTAAGATAAACAAATAAAGGGCATACTTATCGAAAAGAAGAAGTGAAACTTTCCTTATTAACAGACAGGATGGTTGTGCATGTAAAACTCCAAAAGAATCAACATAAACTAGAAACTCAAGTAAGTCAACTTACAAAAGTTTTAGGGTAAAGGGTCAACGTAAAAATCTAAATTGTATTTCTACCTACTAGCAGCAAACAATGTGTGTTGACTTCACATTATGTCAAACTAGCTAAGGTAATTAGAGTGGCCGTGAGAGAATTTTATCTGATATTCTGAAGATGGAAGTGAAAGAGTTATCACTTTTACAGGCAGAATTATAACACAGGACAGGGTTGTTACAGCTTGCACATGTTGCTCTTTATTTTTTGGCCTACTCATTGGAGAGAGCAGCAGCTGGGTGGGCAAATCCTCCTGCTCTCGCCCAATATATTTATTAAGCTTCTAAAAATCCTGGGCCAATTGGATGAGCAGTTGCATGGTAAAGGACATCAGTTATCTTGCAAGTCACTTGCATCATAAAGATTGGAGGTTGTCCTAGTCTGCTGGGGATGCCGTAACAAAATACCATAGACTGGGTGGCTTCACCAACAGAGATTTATTTCTCACAGTTCCAGAGGCTAGGATGTTTAAGATCAGGGCGCCAGCATGATCATTTCCTGGTGAGGACTCTCTGGTTTGTAGACAGCTGCCTTCTCATTGTGTTCTTACATAGCACGGAGAAAGACATCTCTCTTCCTGATTTTATAAGGCCACCAATCATATTGAATTAGGACCCTCACATTTATGACCTCATTTAATCTTAATTATCTTGTAAAAGACCTCTCTCCAAATATAGTCACAATGGGAGTGAGGGTTTCAATGTATGAATTTGGGGAGGACAAAATTCAGTCCATAGCAGAAGTGATGAGAGGGAGACAGAGTTCCATTTTGTCATTACAGGTTCTGGTTTGTCCTCAGTTTCTCCCATTCATGTCTATCTTCCTTTCCCAACTACCCTGTACATACCTGAAACCCTGTACCAAACACAGTGCCCAGAGCTCAACAGACTGCTTAACAACCTACTGTAATTGTATAAGATCTAATAACTTGAATTAACATGTCTTTCTACATTACTTTCCATATAGTGATTCTGCTCCTTTGATTGAACCCTGACTGCTCTACACTGTTACATGATGGAAAATGAAATTTTAAAATCTTCCATTTACACTTGCATCAAAAACACAAAATACTTATGAATAAATTTACCAGAAGAAGTACAAGAGTTCTACACTGAAAAAGATACAGCATTGGTGAGGAATGTTAAAGAAGACCTGAATAAATGAAAGGCACAACATGGTTGTGGATTAGAAGACTGAATATTGTGAAGATGTCAATTCTCCACAAACCAATAGATTCAGTGCAATCCCAATTGAAATCCTTATAGGCTATTCTATAGAAAAGGAAAAGCTGATTCCAAAACTTATATGAAAACTTAAAAGACCTATAAGACAAACAATCTTGAAAAAAAGGACAAAGTAGGAGAATACACACTTCTTGAATTCAAAACTTTTTTAAAAATACAATAATATGACAGTTGTGGTATTGATACAAGGATAGCCAATACTATCAATGGAATAGGAGAGAGCCTGGAACACACATACATACATACACACACACACACACATATGATTATTGAATTTTCAAGAAAGGTGCCAGAGTACTGGAACAACTATATATTCATATACAGAAAATTAATCTTGACCCCTACCTCACACTATACACAAAAATTTATTCAAGAAGTATCATAGACCTAAATACAAATGTTAAAAGTCTAAAGCATCTAAAAAACATGGGAGAATACCTTCTTGGAGCAAACAAGGACTTTTTAGAGATGACACTAAAACAATGCACAAGAGAAAAAATCCATATATTGGACTCCATTAAAACTAAAAATTTTGTTATTCAGAAGATATAGTTAAGAAAATGAAAAGGCAGGTCACAAATTGGGAGGGAGTATTTGTAAAACAAATAATTGACAATGGGCTTGAATATAGAATATATGAAAGCCCTTAACAATAATAGAAAGAGAAACAACCTAATAAAAATGAGCAAAAATATCTGAGTTGAACAGATGCTTAAGAAAATAAGACATTCTTTGACATATATACACCACTCTGTATAAAATAGATAACTAATGAGAACCTGCTGTATAGCACAGGGAACTTTACTCAATGCTCTGTGGTGACCTAAATGGGAAGGAAATCCAAAAAGGATGGGATATATGTATACGTATAGCTGATTCACTTTGCTGTGCAGCAGAAACTAACGCAACATTGTAAAGCAACAATACTACAATAAAAATTAATTTAAAAAAAGAAAAGAAGATATTCTGATATCCAATAAGCACATATCATTAGTCATCAGGGAAATGTAAATTTAAACCACAGGGAGATTCTTTCAAAAGCTTCAGACTGAACTAAATTGTAAAAATTGAAAGAGATGAACTTTGTACAGAGCTCTGGGCAGTGATTTGAAGTCCCTTAAATGCAATAAATGCAAACTCCCTTCCTCCCCACCCCCCCACCCCATTCCTTGCCAACTAAGGCAGGGAGTATTTTCTTGGCCCTGGGGAAGGTAAAGCCAGCCAGTCCCAGTAATTGTGGAGGTACTGGTTTTTCCAGTTCTACCTGAGAATATGGACTAGAGAAAGAGTGTGACATTAGAAACTGAAAAACAAACAGGAGACATTTTAGTTGCCCTAGTCTTCTGAGCCTCTGGAAGAATTAATTTTCCTTTGGGATTGACCTCTCATTCTGCAAATAAATAAACAAACACGGAGGTGGAGATCTCACTTCTTTGGTGTTCCTGAGACTGTCACTAATAAAGAGTGTGGCTATTGCAAACAGCTAACTATGAACTC
Source organism: Orcinus orca (assembly GCF_937001465.1). Classification (NCBI taxonomy): domain Eukaryota; kingdom Metazoa; phylum Chordata; class Mammalia; order Artiodactyla; family Delphinidae; genus Orcinus; species Orcinus orca. The sequence continues at coordinate 12,321,190 of NC_064565.1, read as the reverse complement.
CTTTGACATTCGGATTCACAATTAAAGACAATTGTTCTTTGTGAAATGTGTCACATAAGCTTGCAGTGGCCCAGTCATTAGGCTTTTCCTGGGCTGCTGAATAACACATTTATAAATCAGAAGAGTCTCCAAATAAAAAAGGCCAGTGACAGTGATGAGTCCTCCATCAAATATAGTTTATTTTCAGTCATACCTTTCACTCTCCCTCTCTCCTCTCCTCCAGTGTTCTAAAAGGTAAACATCCATATTTCAATGTGTGCCCACATAGCTCCAAGAAAAACTGCATTTGGGAAATGAAAGAAAAGGGCAATTCTTCAGTAGTTTCAGGCAGTTCTTCCACAGTTTAAAAAACTGACTCAGTCGTGCCTCATCATAGCAAGCCAAAATGTCTAACAATTTTTCAAACCCTGAGTTTGGTCTGCAGATCCCTTGGCAGGCAGGGTGGGGAAGGGGAGAGAGGAAGCATTAGGGGTCAGAGAGGTCCCATCTAGGTGAGCTGTGCACGCCGAGTCCTGCCCTGTTCTAAGATCCCTTGTCTGGCTAATGGGATGACAGCAGTAGCCACCCCCAGGGCTGCTCATAGATTAAATGGAACATGTGGGACTCAAGGAAGAGGTGCCCCCTTCCTCTCCTCCCCTTTAGAAACACCTTCCTTTTGCAGAGAGCAGTCATTGCTGCCATTCCTGTTGGGATTAAGAGACGCTTCTCTGTGAATGGTTAATTTCAAAGTAATCTCACAGGAAGTTTGCAAAGTGGAGGAAAAACTTCACCTGAACCTCATGTTCCTAATAAGAATCCCATATCTAGCCTGGGGGCACCTTCAAGAGACAAGCCAGCTGCAACTGTGTCTTCTTTTACCCTTTCAGGGAATTGTCCACACAACAATTCCCAGAATCCCCCTTCCCCAGGTACCCCACCTCCAAAAGTGGACAGCCCTTTCTTCTAATCAGCTGTCCTGAGAAGTCCAGTACTGTGAGGTAGAGGGAGACTCAGGAGTGGACAGCTGGGCCTTGGGCAACCCTCACCCTCTCTGGCCTGCTGGCTTACCCAGAGGTGAGGGCCCTGTGAGGTGGGTATTCCCACAGGACAATTTCATCCCATCTGCTGGGGAATCATCTTTTGTGTTTACCAGCCACTAGTCCTTCTGTCTGGTCCTCAAGGATAGACACCCCTCTTCCATGGGCTGACAGGCCACAGCTGAGGGACTGACAGCCCTTCTGCTCACCTTTCCAGGCCCTCACCTTCTCAGTCAGGAGGAGCCAATGCAAAGGAGTGCATGTAACAAGTCACACTGATTTCTCCCCAGAACCTTGTCGAAGATGAAATCTTTAGACCTAGACATTCTTTGTGTGTGTTAAATGAATAGGAATAGTCTTCACTTGGGTAAGGAAATATCTTCTCTCCCACTTTTCCTGAAACACTTGGCCCTCTCAGTCTGCCATTCATCTTTACATCATAGGGATACGCACATAAGAAATATTTACAGTTCCAAATTAATGGTAAGAACAAGAGTCATGAAAAGCTAACACTTGCCCAGTAATCAGGAGGGTAGGGACCAGAGAGACTGGAGGAACACCTGCCACATTCAAAGGGGCAGGTGCTGGTCTACCCAGCCAGGTGCTGCCCACAAGCCTGCAAGCCCTGACTCCACTATTCTACAAAAGACAGCACCTGGATTTTTAACGTGAAGCCTGTTGATTGGACAAGCAATCCAATGTTTCAAGCAGAACATGAACATGGTCCAACACTTGCAGGACACCTGCTGGCTAGATTTGACCCATGGGCCAGCAGAGTGTGCTGTCAGCTCTGATCCATCCTTCATGTGGCTTTCCTACTCCAGAACCCCTCCCAGTGGCCTGCAAGACAACCCCAAGACTCTTCTGCCTGGACTTCAACTGTATCCACAATCCCACTCTGGCCTTTTATTTAGGCTTATATCCATCAGCAGCTTACATCCAGCACCTACTGCTGAACAACCCACTACCAAAGCCATGTTGTATCATGAATTTTCCACCCTAATGACTTCCATAGTGCCTTTGCCCATACAAGGAATATTCTCCCTCTTCTTGCCATTCTGTCTATAGAGATCCTCCACATGCTTTAAGCTCATTTCCTCCAGCTTAGCCTCTGGAGGAGATTCCCGCCTCTCCTCCAAACCCTCATAGTGATCACATTCACTTGCGCAGGCTCAGAAATTAATTTCAGCCCATCTTATAATGTTCTCTAACTGCTTCAGGTATGTTTCCCATTACTTATTAGCTAGACCATAAGCTCTCTGAGATCAGGTATCAGATGTTCTTTGGGTTCACTCATTATGATTTTCATAGTGTCTTGCACATTAGATACTCTGACAGAACAGGAGCACTGATGACCCCTCCAAATGGGGAGGAAAAAAAGACACTAAAAATGCTGGACAAAGCATTGAAAGTTTATTTTTTAATATGTTGACTACCTGGCACAGAAGTAAGAGTACTTCAAATTAAAAGCCAAATTAAATCTGGAATCTATGGAGTTAAGTCAAACATAGAAAACACCCTTCTCCTCGAGGACATTCAGTGTTCATTTGTGACACCACAGGGCTCAGGGATCAAGATGCAAAGCTCAGGGTCTGCCCGGGTGAGAGGTAGGTCTAATTCCATGAAGCTGGAGCCAGAGATGTATTGAGTGTGCAGCTAGCAAACCCAACTAAATGCACAAAGCTAGCACAATAACACAATCAGTAGAGAAAGCAAATCTTTCTTAGGCACGTATGTAACTTATGAAACTCGATCATTCTTCAGTGTAAGAGTGAACAAGAAATAAACCTACATGCTAACTCACTCCCACTTACACACATCCACACCCACTAGGGGGGAAACAGTGAAACACATCTGTCCTGCATTATGGCACTGAGTAAAGGGGTAAATATCTATCCTGGGAATTGTTAAGAAAATGCTGTTCTCACTCAAATTGCAGCATAAATTCACACGAGCTGGGAGGTCTGAAAAAATCTCAAGCTGAAACTCAGTTTAAAGTATCAACCCCAGATAACCAATAGAAGCCAATATTCAACACAAGCTTCACAGAATCCCCACAGATGAATTTCCAAGGATTCTGATTTCACAAATGCAAAAAGTAAATAAATAAAATACACATCACACACACACACAAGGAAAACAGACATCCTAAGTGAGAATTAGCAGTAATAACTGGAAGCAACCCATTCTCATCAACTTCTTAATCACAGTTACCAGCAAGAATACAAAATATGTATTTTTAATGGATTTAATTTAATAAAAACAGGGTATTGATAAGACTATTAAAACATCCAAACCATTTTGACAAAAATAGGATACCAAAACTGTATAGCAATTTAAATAAGGAGCCCAATGGATGATTTTCACAGAAAAATTTCCAAAGCTGAAGAGATATTTAATAAAACAAAAGCTAGATCTAAAGGTATCCTATAATGCAGTATAGAAACACAAAGTCAAGAAATAATAAAGGAGGCTTAGAAGACATGGAGTATTATAATATTGGATTGGTCAAAAATTTCGTTCAGGTTTTTCCATAACATCTTATGAAAAATCCTGAATGAACTTTTTGGCCAACCCAATACAAGTCTATTTGGAAGCCCAGAAAGAGTGAAGTCAGACATGGGGATATAAGATATTTGAAGAAATAATGAATGAAAAACTTTGAAACTAATAAAAGGCATTACTATTTATATAAGCAAGTGAAAAGCAGGATGAAAATTAAAAATAAAATCCATACCTAAAAAGTCATTGTAAAACCTCACAATGCCAAGGGGAAAGAGAGACGGTCTTAAAAATCTTCACAAAGACAGATAATCAATAAAGGAATGACAAATGAAACTCAGGAGACAGTGGAATAATATCTTCAATGTACTAGAGAAAATAACGGTTGACCTAGTGAAAATATCTTTCTGAAGGACATGAAGTTAAAAAAGAACAAAGGAAAACATACAAACAAAAACTGAGCACTGTACCCAAAAGACCTTCACTTATAATATTGTACAGTTTATCTTATAGGCAAAGTAAAAGCAATCACACAGAATGTCTGAGATGCAAGAATAAATGAAGAGCAAAGAAAATGGTAAATATGGAGGTAGATTTGTTCACATATTGACTATATAAGACAAAAATAATATTGTTTATCAACACTTGGGGGAAAATAAACTAGATCTAAAACACCCACAATAATATATCAGAAGGAAAGAGTGAGATTACAGTTAATTTATTATGCAGTTCTTATATTTTTCAGGAGAAGGCTAAGCATCTTAAATTTTCTAAATTAACCATTAACTGAACAAAACTAGAATTAATCAGTTCCAAAATAGTGGAGATGAAAAGGTGCCATGAGAAAATATGCTCAAACAATCAAAAAGAAGAGGGAAAAGGAGAAGAAAAGCATAAGAAATGTATAATACACAAAAAGTATAAATACACAAAAAGATGATAGAAATAAATGGAATTAGAATAATAATTAGAATAACTGTAAAAGAACTGGGGCTTCCCTGGTGGTGCAGTGGTTGAGAGTCCGCCTGCCAATGCAGGGGACACGGGTTCGTGCCCCAGTCCGGGAAGATCCCACATGCCGCAGAGCGGCTAGGCCCGTGAGCCATGGCCGCTGAGCCTGCACGTCCAGAGCCTGTGCTCCACAGCAGGAGAGGCCACAATAGTGAGAGGCCCGCATACCGCAAAAAAAAAAAAAATGTAAAAGAACTAAATTCAAGAATTGAAAGACAAAGATTGTCAGACAAGACAAATAAAGACTAGCCTTATGCTATTTGTAAGAAACATTTAACATTTCTAAGTCATAGTATTAGAATAATAGTAAACAAATACAGGAAATTACCAGACAAGTATCAATACTAACCAACACAAGTAAATAACTATATTAATAACAGAAAAAATAGACCTTAAAGCATAAAGCATTAACAGAGAATTACTGTTAAACAATTAAAGGTATAGTTCTCAAGGAAGATATAATAATTTTAAAGTTGTTGCACATAACAACATAATGAGCAGAAATTAAAAGGACTAAAAGGAAAAAATCATCATCATCATCAACAACAATAACAACGTCATAGTGGGAGATTTTAACACAATTTTCACAGCTAATGATAGATATATCAAGAAAAACCATCACTATTCACATATAAAATTTGAGCAATGCAACTAGCAAACAATTAAACACACATAGCTAGCACATTAACACAACCAGTAGAAAATACAAATATTTCTTAGGCACATATGTAGCACTTCAAAAAGTTGATCAATAGGGTCATAATTCAAACTTGAAAAAGCTAATGCAATTGGTTAGATATTATAAACAAAATATAAATTTAAAAATTCTTAATATTCTTAGAAATATGAATTTCTCATATATTCTTATATTCTTATAAATTATAAATAAATGAATAACAGAATGTAATTCATTAGAATGAATAACAGAAATATAAACAAAAATCATTTTTAACATAGTTTATTTTTATAAAACAAAAATTCCATACAGAGTGAAGGAAGTCAGAAAGAGAAAAACAAATACCAAATATATATATGGCTCTGAAGAACCTAGGGGCAGGACAGGAATAAAGACACAGACGTAGAGAATGGACTTGAGGACAAGGGGAGGGGGAAGGGTAAGCTGGGATGAAGTGAGAGAGAGGCATGGACATATATACACTACCAAATGTAAAATAAATAGTTAGTGGGAAGTAGCTGCATAGCACAGGGAGATCAGCTCGGTGCTTTGTGACCAACTAGAGGGGTGGGATAGGGAGAGTGGGAGGGAGACGCAAGAGGGAGGAGATATGGGGATATATGTATATGCATAGCTGATTCACTTTGTTATACAGCAGAAACTAACACACCATTGTAAAGCAATTATACTCCAATAAAGATGTTTAAATATAATAATGATAATCTTTGAGTTTATCACCAGGTATACACTTAAGAATTTATCAAGAAAACAAATTAAAATGTTTTAAGTGTCTTATAAGCTAAAGAAAGATATTCAAAGAATGGGTTCTTTTTTTGTAATTTTTATTTTCTATTGGAGTATAGTTTATTTTATTTTATTTTTTTAACATCTTTATTGGAGTATAGTTGCTTTATGATGGTATGTTAGTTTCTGCTTTATAACAAAGTGAATCAGTTATATAGTTGATTAACAATGTGTTAGTTTCAGGTGTACAGCAAAGTGATTCAGTTATACATATATGTGTATTAATATCTATTCTTTTAAAAATTATTTTCCATTTAGGTTATCATAGAATATTGAGCAGAGTTCCCTGTGCTATACAGTAGGTCCTTGTTTGTTATCTATTTTAAATATAGCAGTGTGTACGTGTCAATCCCAAACTCTCAATCTATCCCTGCCCCCTACATTTCTCCCCTTGTAATCATTAGTTTGCTCTCTAAGTCTGTGAGTCTGTTTCTGTTTTGTAAATAAGTTCATTTTTATCATTTTTTTTAGATTCCACATATAAGCTATATCATATGATATTTGTCTTTGACTTATTTTACTTAGTATGATAATCTCCAGGTCAATCCATGTTACTGCAAATGGCATTATTTCATTCTTTCTTTTTTTTTAGTGTTTTTTTTAACTTTTTATTTTATATTGGAGTATAGTTGATTAACAATGTTGTGATAGTTTCAGGTGTACAGCAAAATGATTCAGTTATATATATACATGTATCTATTCTTATTTAAGTTTTTTTCACATTTAGGTTGCTACATAATATTGAACAGAGTTCCCTGAGCTATACAGCAGGTCCTTGTTGGTTATCCATTTTAAATATAGCAGTGTGTACATGTCAGTCCCAAACTCCCTAACTATCCCTTCCCCCCACCCTTCTCTCTGGTAACCATAACTTTGTTCTCTAATTCTGTGAATCTGTTTCTGTTTTGTAAGTTCATTTGTACCATTTCTTTTTAGATTCCACTTATGTATGATATCATATGATATTTCTCTTTCTCTCTCTGTCTTACTTCATTTAGTATGATGATCTCCAGTTCCATCCATGTTGCTGAAAGTGGCATTATTTCATTCTTTTTAATGACTGAGTAATATTCTATTGTATATATGTGCCACATCTTCGTTATCCATTCCTCTGTGAATGGACATTTAGGTTGCTTCCATGTCTTAGTTATTGTAAACAGCATTGTAACAAACATTGGGGTGTATGTACCCTTTTGAATGATGATTTTCTCAAATATATGCCCAGGAGTGTCATTGCTGGATCATATGGTAGTTCTATTTTTACTTTTTTAAGGAACCTCCATACTATTCTCCATAGTGGCTGTACCAATTTACATTCACACCAACAGTGTAGGAGGGTTCCCTTTTCTCTACATCCTCTCCAGCATTTACTGTTTGTAGAATTTTTGATGATGGCCATTTTGACTGGTGTGAGGTGATATCACAGTTTAAATAATTTAAGAATCAAATAAGTCATAATTATATTAAAATACATAGTGTTGAGCAATAATGAAACTACAGTTTAACAAAATTATGGAATTTACTTAAAGCAGCATTTAGAGGAAAATGCATAGCCTAACAATTTATGTTAGAAAACTAAAAGGATTAAATTTAATGAGCATAAAATATAACTTGAGAGGTCACAACAAAAATGAAAGGAAGGAAATATAGAGCAGAAGGTAGTCCAATAAAAACTGAAAAATCTTTTGTAAGACTAATGAAAAGAAATAATCAGTATTAGAAACAATAAATGGATGTAATTTCAGATGCTGCACAAAGTAAAAATATTTCATGAATAACTTTATACCAATAAATTTGAAAACTTACATCAAATGGACAAATTACTTTAAAATATAACACAAAAATCAACACCAGAAGAAATAGAAAATGTAAATAATCCCACTAATATTAAAAGAATTAAATCAACATTTAGAAATCTTTCTACAAAGAAAATATTACATATGTCTCAGGTGGTTTTCCCTATTAGTTCTAACTCTTAAGAGACAAATAATTCCAATCTTAAACAAACAGTATAGAGGATAAAACAGTGGAAATACTCTACAACTCATTTTATGAGAAAGCAAAATTATAGGGCCATCTCATGAACTTAAATGCAAAAAAAAATCAAATAAATGTTAGCCAACTGAATCCAAAATATATGGAAAAGATAATGCATTCTTCCAATACGGATGTAGGTAATTGAATATTAGAAATCATTTAAAATAAGTTCTACATTAATAGTTTAAAAGAGAACAATCAAAGAAATTTTGCTTGATGAAAAGAAAATTCCATTCATGTTTAAAAAATTCTTATCAAGTTAAAAGTAGAGGTGGACTTTCTTAAACTGGTAAAAAAAATCTACAAACACCTTAAAACAGGCATCATAATAAATTAAAAAATGCTTTCAGCATTTCCTTTATGAATAGGAAAAGGAAGGATGCCTGTTATGACCATTTCTAGTCAACATTTACCAGTGATTTACCATATAATAAGAAAAAACATAGAATAGAAAGTATAAAAACAAGAAAGAAAGAAGGAAAGAAGGGAGAGAAGGAGTAAATAAATAAATAATGTGATTGTTAAAGTAGACATATGAATTATTAGAATTTAAAAATATATTTAGCAAAGTAGTCTGATTTTAAAATTATTTATATAAAACAGCAGCAAACATTTTAAAATTATAATTAAAGATACTATTTAAATGTCTTGAAATTATAAAGTACCTAGGAATAAATGTAGCACGAGATTTTAAGCTTTTTGTAAAGAAAATTCTAAAACTATACTAAAATATATAAAGATCCAAATAAATGAAGAAATATATCATATTTATGGATCAGAAGACTAAACAACTTAAAGATATCAGTTATTTTCAGAATGATACACACTTCAGTGCAAATCTAACCCATATCCTCAAAGCTATTATGGGGTACTTGACAACAACTTCTAAAATATATACGGAAGCCTTAAGGAACAAAGATAGCCAAGATACTCCTGAAGAAGAAACCAGGTAGGGAGTCCTTCTCAGCAAAGAAAGACAAATACTGTATGTTATTAACTATATGTGGAATCTAAAAAATGAAACAAACAAGCATAATGAAACAGAAACAGACTCATAGATATGGAGAACAAACTCGTGGTTACCAGTGGGGAGAGGGAAGCGGGGGAGGGACAAGAGAGGGGCAGGGGAGTAAGAGGTATAAACTACTGTGTATAAAATGAGTAAGATACAAGAATATATTGTACAGCACAGGGAATAGAGCCAATATTTTATAAATTTAAATGGAGTGTAATCTATAAAAATATCAAATTGTGTCGTACACCTGAAATAATATAACAGTGTAAATCAACTTTACTTCAATTAAAATAAATAAATAAATAATTTTTAAGCCGTAATAACTAAGACAGTATGGCATTAGTGAACTGACAAGGCAGAACAGGGAGTCCACACACAGGCTTCTAAACAAGAGAAATAAGCTGTATAGCAAAGGAGAAAGCATGAACTTTGCAATAATCTGTCCTGCGACAGTTAATTACACAACTGAGGAGAAAAAAAAGAAAGAAATTGGAGTATTACTTCATGCAATACATAAAAATTAATTTCAGATGCTTTAAAGATTTAAATGTGTAACATGAAACTGTAAACATTTTAGAATATCATATGGAAGAATATCTTTATGACTGCAAGATACGAACAAATTTCTTAAGATTAAAAAAGGCAAATCATAAGGAAAAACCAATGTAGACATAGTAAAACTAGGAACTTCTCTTTGCCATAAGAATTCATTGTAAAAAATGAACATAAACCACAAGTTGGGAAAGCATATTTGCAACATATATAACTGACAAAGAATTAGAATACAAACTACTTAAGGAACTACTATAAATCAATAGAAAAAAAAGGTGATTCAAAAGAGAAATGTACAAAGACTCGAGGGAATACTTCACCAAAAAACATCCATGGCTATTAAAAACATGAAAAGATGCTCAACCCATCATTAATCAGGAAAATTCAAATTAAAGCCACGATGAGATGCTATTTTACACTCCAGCATTTACTGTTTGTTTGTTTCAGAATGGTAGAATTTTTTAAAGTCTAACAAAATCAAGTTTTGGCAAACATGTTCCAAAAAATCCATCTACTGCTGTGGGGTAACAATCTGGCATTATCTAGTAAAATTGAAGTGGTACATTTCCAAGATACAGACATTCCTTTTGTAGGATTGCATGGAAGCAGTTGTGCACATGTGCTCCAAGGAATATCTACAAAATGTTCACAGCAGCATTCTGTAATAGCAAAACTTCAGAAACAGGCCAAATGCCCGAAGGTAGGCAAATGCATAGAGACTGGTCCATTGGTCCCACACAATCCTGTTCAGCAGTGAACATAAATGAACTACAGCCAGGAGTGTATGATGACCCACTCTCAAAAGAGTGTGTTGAGCAGCCTAAAGCAAGTTGCAGACGAGTACATATGGTACAATTCCATTAAATAAAAGTTTAAAATTCTCAACACTAGCACTATATTCTTGGGGCTGTGAGTCAGAGCGATGCTGGCCTGCAGACATGCTCATATACTTGCGTATTCTCTGAAGTGTTATAGAGCAGCCTTGTGATAGATTCAGCCAGAGTTGTTAAAACTGTGAAGAAATGCAAGTCGATGATAAACATGAATTCTGTATAGGGGTTACCTCTGTAGAAGAAAAGATAGGATGAGGGAGGGGTACTCACTGGACTTCAAAGATCCTGGTGATGTTCTCTTTCTTATACTGTGTTTGGATTTACTGGCATTTATTTTACTTTTTTTAAAATTTATTATACATATTTCACAAATATTATTTTGTATCTAATATTTAATAAAAGAAAAAAGACTTGTCTGGTTGTGGCCCTCCATGTACCCCGTGATGTTACCCTTCCAATCCTAATGTGCTTTTTGAAGGATCTCTGCTGTTTTCTGTCTTTCCATCATGAATGAACCCTTCTTTGCATGGGTCATGAAGGCTGATGGACCCAGAGAGAAGCTGATATGATGTGGACAGTGAAACAAACACAAGCTGACCTCGGTCAAATCTCCATTGGATTATTTAACAATAATCCACCAGGAAATTGACTTACCCTCTCTGACCCCAGCTCCTCATCTTTAAAATGGACTTGGTAATATATAACTTGCAACGTTGTGGGGGAATTAAATAAGCAGAGGAAGTGTAAATTAGATACAGCATTTGGGGTGGACAATTTGTAGAAACTATTAAAATATGAAATGTGCCTGCCATTTAACCCCCAATTCAATGACTTCAAATCTATTCCAGAAAACTTCTCTCTAAACTTTACATAAATTTATAGACAAGCTACTTTATTACAGAATTGTTTTGGATAAGAAAAAATGAGAAACAATTATCAATATGAGAATAGTTAAGTAAATTATGGTGCATCAATCATTGAAAATATAGTACATAGTCATTAAAATGAATAAGGTAGATAATGTATTTTTTTGAAATTTATTTTTTATACAGCAGGTTATTATTAGTTATCTATTTTATACATATTAGTGTATATATATATATGTCAATCCCAATCTCCCAATTCATCCCACCACCACCAATGTATTGATATAGGAAAATCTCTGTGATACATGGCTGAGTGGAAAATATCCTCATTCATATATGTGGAGTGTGAAGCCTGGAGAAGTTCAAGCATGTCTAGTTTTCCCAGATAGTAGGAGGCAGAATAGGGACTGCCATTCACATAATGTAATTCTAAAAAGAATTATTCCTCCTCCAAAACACAACCATTCTTAAGAGAAAAGCCATGATTCTCTTTCTCTCCTAAAAGTTTTTTTTTTAAGTTATTCATAGTCATAACTGCAGCAATGAAAACCTGGTGATTTTAGAGGTTTTCTAAAATCTGAAAAAGCCCCTTGTAAAGACAAGTCCTGTGAGACCAGGGCACCTATGTTATGTGAGCCTTTGAGGCAAAGGAGCTGCTACATTTGGGGCATGTAGTTTATCCTCACTCATGTGGTCACCACCTGTCTGTGGTACTATTTTTTGCCTGAAAAGCTGGGTCAGAAGGTCACAGAAAGGCATCTCCAAGGTGCTCAAATGAATAATTTAGTAATTCTCTAGTTGTTCCAATGGTGCTGAGTCTGTCTCTGAAGTACAGTCATAGAAGGAAAGGGAGGAGGTGACCCTGCCTTGTGCCTCCTTGTGTCACAGCTCATATCACACTTGTCTGTCTCCCTCTTGACACCACAAAACCCTGGAAGGCAGGTTCAAAGAACGACTAGTAGAGTCCCTGGAGGGGGTGGGGAACCGATGAACATGAAAGGGGCTTCTTGAAGGCAGAGAAGAGGTGGGCAAGGGAATGAGAACGTCCATCCTAGGTCCCAAAGGCAAGTGTGCCCTCAAAATTAGGAGGGTGATTAGGTTTTCTGTTTGGGGTTTTGGTTTCCTTTTTATTTCCTGCAATGGAATGGCCTAACCATTTTCCAAACCAACTGTGACTTTGCCTGAAAACTGCCCGCTTGTTAACCAGTGCCTTTCCACAGGAGAGATGAGAAAAGCCTGGAGGTGTTGGCTGGTGTCCATGTGTCTGGACACCTAACTTTGTGTTTAAATACTAATTCACAGTGATGTATGGATACAATTTTTTATATCAAAAAGTATTCCAAAATTATAGGAAAGGGGGCACCAGGCTATGAGCCAAAGGATCTGAGTTTGAATACTGGTTCCATCACTAACGTATTCTGAGACCCCAATACCTCTCTGAGTCTCAACTTCCCCACCCAACAAATGAGAGGGTTGAACCAGCTGAACCAGAGACCGTTCCAATGTTCCAATTCTGTTAACCTGAGCATGGAGGCCAGCAAGCCCTCCTAAGTTGTCAAGGACGATGTGAAGCCTGGACATCAGGGCAAACAAGAGCCTTTTGAATAATGACTTTGCAGGCAGGCATGGGGGGGGGCATCATAAACCTCCCTTGCCATCCTCCCAGTTATAATTCCACCTCATTGTCACGAACACCCTAACTTCTGCGGTAATTTCATTTAATTTTATGGCCTGGTTCCTCCAGCCTTCCTAGTCGGATAAGCAGTTTTGACAGCACTGAGGACAATACCAGGCAATGATTTGCAAGGTGGGGAGCAGTGTATAAACCAGTCAGTCAACAGCATCGGCGAGTGGAGGGAATCAATCTGGAGATGAGGGCCAGACCTCCTTCCAAGCAAGGCAAGCAGGCTGGCGTGGTTGAGGCCGGCCGGATGGGGGCAGATGTCTTCCTTATACACACATGGATGGCCTCCAGGTTATCACCAGGCACAGAGAAGGACAGGCAGGATCTGGGAAGAACCAGGATCATTTCCTCCTTGGGAGGGCACCACGGCGCCCAAGCACAAGAGCCAGAAAGGGTATGGCAGTGGGGCGGGGAGGGGAAGGGCACTGATTAATGTCACATGTACAAAGAGCCAGGCTCTGCTGGGTTCCACTTCCTTGGGCAAGGGACTTGACCTCCCCGAGCCTCAGCTTCCCAGCGGGAAAACTCAGGACGCCAACAGGAACCATCACCGGGGTTGTGGTGAGCGAGGTATTTGTGGGGAAGGCTGGTGCTATGCCCACTACTGTAGCAGTGACCATGAGATGGCAACCTCCTGCCCAGCCAAACCTTCGGCCCCAGAATTGCAGGACCAGATCCTAGATGTTTGACCAGCTGAGGAGGCCTCCTGTTTGACCAATGTGTTCGTCTTGTCTGTGAGTTTCCTGTGGGCAAACATCAGGTATGTCTTCTTTTGCCTTGTATCTCCAGGGTATGTTGCCGAAATGTGGTCTCTGTACACCGTTACTGGATCAAATCTCGGAGACAGATGTTTGGGTGAAGTAGAAAGAAATAGCTTTCTTGCTTTGCCAGGCAAATGGGGCCATGGCAGGCTAGTGCCCTCAAGACTGTGTGTCCCACCTTGGAGGGAACAGGAAAGTCTTATAATAATGGTTCAAGGAGCAGGGGGGCCTGATCAGTTCGTGAACATTCTTCTGATTGGTTGGTGATGAGGTAACTGGGAGTCAGCATCATCAACCTCTGGTTCCAACTGGTCTGGGGTCTGCGTGCTTGTGGGCAGCATGCAGTTAACTTCTCCCACCTGGTGGGGATTTCAGTATCTGCAAAACATCTCAGAGGACATGGCTCAGAATATTATCCATAGTCCTCGAGGAAGAACTAAAGGTCCTTGACTTTGTTTAATGGCTAAAGTATTATTATTTTGTCTTGCTTGACTGTTTTCCTTTCTTTCTGCATTTTCTCACTTCTCTGATTAAATGTATTCTTTGACTAAAGTTTTTCTACAGACAAAAAGCAGGTGGAGGACATGGAAGGGGTCTATTCTGGGAAGACCTCCTAGGGTCCTGCTCAGTTACAGGTATAGCAAAGGGACTGAGCAGGAAGGCCCCAGGGCATAATTGAAGAGCCTGGAGGGTACCCACAGCACCCAGGGGGTTTCAGAAACACTGCCTCCAAGCAGGCCTGGGGTGGGGAGGATCTGGGGTTATCACCTAAATAACCCGCTGAGGCTCTGAAGGGATGGAGCACCTTCCTGCCTTGCCCCCATCGGGCCGGCCCTCTGGAGGGGACCTAACCAGTGGGTCAAGGTTAAACCCACAGAAGGCCAAGTCCAACTGGCCAGGTGGGTTTGAAATGCAAATTTGTGGGGCAGAGGAAAGAGGATCCTTGGTGGGTGGTACAGAGCCAGGCAGCAGGACTGGAGTCCAGCAGAGTGGATGCTGCATGGAGTATGATCAGAGCGACTTGAAGGCCTTAAACTCCACCTAAGGCCTGCACTGTGGGTCCAGCAAACTGTCACTGACCCCCTGCTTGCCAGGCATTGTTCTAAGCACTTTGCTTGTATTAACTCATTTCCTTCCCACTGCCATGAAGTCGGGGCTCTCTAAGAATCCATGTCACAGAAGAAGAAGCCAGCCACAGAGAAGAATGTAAGAAAGTTGCTTGGGATGCACAGCTAGACAAAAGAGAGGAGAGATTTGATCACAGAGCTTCTCCACCTAAGCACCATTGGCATTTGGGTCCAGATCGTTCTCTGTGCATTGTGGGAAGTTCTGCAGCATCCCTGGCCTCCACCCACTGGATGCCAGTAGCACACCTTTCCCAGCTGTGACAACCAAATGTCTGCAGAAATTGTCAAATGTCCCGTGAGGGGTAGAATCACCCCCATGAAGAACTGCTGTCCTAGAAAGTAGCAGAGATGGACACGGTGACAGATGATTTCAATGTCCAGTTCATCACCTGCTGAGATGGAAACTGAAATTTGCGGTGGTGGCCTGAGAAATCACAGGGTGAGGACACGGAGATCAATATGGTGAGTCAGCTGGAGGGGTGAGCTGTCCTGAGCATGAGAAGGAATCAGCTGCGAGTGTTGGAAGGAGTCCCGGACAGAGGGGAAAGGTAGCAAGTGGGATCTGGTGGCACATCAGAGCTATCCGAGAGCTTTTCCTAGATACGGTTGTCCAGAGGTGCCCTGTCCCCATGCCCACCCTGGGGCAAACACTCCAGGGTACGGTCCTAGAATCTCCATTTTAACAGGCTCGCCAGGTAATTTGTGTGCAGCCGGCCAGCTCTGAGGTTTGGGAGTTGCAGGAATTTATTACAGCTGATGCTTCAAGTGTAAGCTGGGGCTTTGGGGGTCCTCAGAGGGCCCTCTGAGGGGATTCTGAGCAGGATCAGAATGGAGAGGCACTGGGGGTGTGGGTGTATCTATGTCCTACTTCTGTTACCCATGTGGAACAGACCGCTCCCTCCCTGAAGTCTAGTTATATCTGGGCTTACTCACCAGAACAGACAGCCTGATCGCAGTCTTTGCAGGGTGGAGGGAAAAAAGCATCGATTTTGGAGTCAAACAGAACTGAGTTTGAATCTACTATGTATAGTTTATGACCATTGACCTTTGTGAGACTCAGTTTTCTTATCTGTAATATAAGTACAAAAATATCTACCTCCTAGGCATTTTAAGGCTGGAATTACAAAACAGAAATAGAACAACAGAAATAGAAAACAAACTTATGGTTACCAAAGGGAAAAGGGGGGATGGGATAAAATAGGAGGCTGGGATTAACACATACATACGATTATATATAAAATAGATAATCAACAAGGCCCTACTGTATATAGCACAGGGAACTATACTCCCTATGTTGTAATAACCTATAAGAGAAAAGAATCTGAAGAAGAATATATATATATAAAAATATATATATATATATATATATATAAATCACTGTGTTGTATACCTGAAACTGACACATTGTAAATCATCTATACTTTAATAAAAATAAAATTTTTAAATGTTAACCTTTAAAAAAAAGGCTAAAATTACATATTTGAAGCATGATGGTGTCGTTGACACCAAAGGTTTCTGCTGGCTGAATCCAGCGCCCAGTATGTGTTCACTACACAGGCCTCCCAAGTTCATGATGCTTCTGAGATTCCCATGCAGCTAAAGAGAGCACCCGTCAGAGTCTCCAGGAAAGCTTAAGAAAAACACAGCTGTCCACACTGGAACCAAGCACCTGCTGTGTGGGGCTTTTCCTCCCAAATGGCTTCTAGTTTTAATCTCACAGCCATGGTTTCTAAATCACACCCTGGATCTGCCTTTGCCTGGGTGGAATGTGCTGGATGAGCCTGGAGCTATGCCTCTGCTTTGATGACCAGAGCCAGATGCCTGCCTAGGCCCTGGACCCATTTTCCAGGCAGGCTGGCCCGGTTGTCCCAAGCCCTGAGAGCCCCACTGCACCACGATAGCTCTGACCACCTGCACCACTCACTTCTGGGGGGATGAATCCGTTCAGTCACTCATGAGGATGGGCCTTTCTCCCACTCCACCATTAAAAAACAAAACCAATGCCTGCACATGAAGGTTTATCTTTCATTTTTCTCACTTCTCAGGAATTGCATTGCTAGCAGAGGCTCTGAAATCCTTCCACACTGGGCTCTTTCTTCTTTTTTTTTAAATTAATTTTTATGGGAGTATAGTTGTTTTACAATGTATCAGTTTCTGCTGTACAGCAAAGTGAATCAGCTGTACGTGTACATATATCTTCTCGTTTTTGGATTTCCTTCCCATTTAGGTCACCACAGAGCACTGAGTAGAGTTCCCTGTGCTATACAGTAGGTTCTCATTAGTTATTTATTTTATACATAGTAGTGTATATATGTCAATCCCATTCTCCCAATTCATCCCACCCCCCTTCCCACCTTGGTATTCATAAGTCTGTTCTCTATGTCTGTGTCTCTATTTCTACTTTGCAAATAAGTTCATCTGTATCATTTTTCTAGATTCCACATATAAGTGGGTATTACACGATATTTGTTTTTCTCTTTCTGACTTCACTCTGTGTGACAGTCTCTAGGTCTATCCATGTCTTTGCAAATTGCACAGTTTCATTCCTTTTTATGGCTGAGTAATATTCCATTGTATGTGTGTACCACATCTTCTTTATCCATTCTTCTGTTGATGGACATTTTGCTGGCTTCCATGTCCTGGCTATTGTAAATAGCACTGCAATGAACATTGGGGTGTATGTATCATTTTGAGTTATGGTTTTCTCCAGGTATATGCCCAGGAGTGGGTAGTCTTATTTTTAGTTTTTTAAGGACTCTCCAATACTGTTCTCCATAGCAGCTGTATCAGTTTACATTCCCACCAACAGTGTAGGAGGGTTCCTTTTTCTCCACACCCTCTCTAGCATTTATTGCTTGTGGATTTTTTGATGATGGCCATTCTGACCAGTGTGAGGTGACACGTCATTGTAGTTTTCATTTGCATTTCTCTAATAATTAGAGATGTTGAGCATCTTTTCATGTGTTTGTTGGCCATCTGTAAGTCTTCTATGGAGAAATGTCTATTTAGGTCTTCTGCCCATTTTCTCTGGGCCCTTTTTGTTCCACACGCAGCAACCAGTGGCCCTTTACTGGTCTGATTTGCTCTGCAATATATCCCAAATCTGCTAGTTGCACCCAAAACCCACATTTTAAACATACATTTGCTTCTGAGTTAAAAAAATTCCAGTGCCTTCCCCCACAAATAAAACCACAGCTATAAGGCATAATAAATGTTACTTTTTAGCTGAGCCTACAATTTGAGAACAAGTTCACTGAAAACGTGAAGGAAAAGGCAGTGTTCCAGGCAGCTTTGAGAATAATACCATCAGTTTTGCTTTCCAATTTAAACCCATTTGGGTGACTAAGAAGCAAAATCGGGAAGCTGATCCATTGTCTGTTCCAAACCCAGCAAATCTCTCTTTCCACAGACAAGAGTACAGAGGCTCTCCTTGCCGTGAAGGAGGGATGGTAGATGGAATTGGTCCTGAAGGTGAAGGGCATGGGGTCAGGAAGGTAGCAGTGCTGACACCATTGAACAGTTGCCCTGAACCAGGCACTGCATGAGGACTTGGAACATGTGTTCATTGATGCTTGCTGCGGTCTTTCTCAACTGAGAAGATTTTACACCCCAGGGGACAGCTGGCAATGCCTGGCAATATTTGGTCGTCACAATTTGGGGTGACAAATTGTGGGGCTGTGTGCTGCCAGTATTTAATAGATAGAGACCAGAGATGCTGCTAAACATCATACACAGGACGGCCTCCACCGCCACCTCCACAACAAAGAACGATCCAGTCCAAAATGTCAGTAATGTCGAGATTGAGGAAACCTGGCTTACAAAGTGTCTGTGTTTTCCAGATGGGGAAACAGGCTGAGAGAGACTAAATCCCTTTTCAAAGATCAGTAAGTAAAGGAAGCAGGATTAAACTTGAGGTCTATCTGACCTCAGAGCTTCAGAAGCAAACTTTAGGAGGTCACTGTTTTAGCCACAGGGCATTCCCTGCTTCCAACAAAAATATGTTCGCATGGCCTGATTTTAACACTTTGTCAAGCTGTGAAATTAAACACACACCTAAAGGAAAATACAAATGAACGAATATGCACGTACACACACAGTATTTAAAGTTAAGAAGCACTGATTACGCAGCCCTGTTATCAAATTGCCAAGTGGCATTAGTCAAACCACTTAACTTCTCTAAACTACACTTTCCTCATTTAAAGAAAATGAATCATACTGAGGTTATAATTACTGAAAATTACTTAATATTACTGTGCTTGTCTGTAATTTCTCCAGCTATTAATCAATATGAAAATGTATTAGTCCAAACTAAATTTTGATTTGCATGTTAAGAAGCCACACCTTAACCCAAAGGAATGAAAGCTGAAGGCTGGCATTTCAGGAAACATAGCAAAATGGCAAAGGGATATTGCTGAGTGGAGGGTATCCTGTATATTTGTCCTGGACTGCATCCATCATAGGATCCAGTGGAAATCAGCCAGAGGACAAAGCTGATGTGATTGAAGAAGGCAGAATTTCCCAAGACAGGTGTAAACCCCAGGACCTAGACCCTGGTCAGTAGTCAAGTTCACTGCTACACCTGCTCTTGGGATGATAACGCAGTGTCACAGGGTGTCTTGCTCTGTGGATTCTTCTCTTTCTGATATGGAGACCACACCCACAAGGCCGAAGAGTTTGGGCTAATTTAGACAGGCAACAGAAGGCTCTTGAGGTCTTGTGAGTGGAGGCCTCACATCATCACTTGTTTTATGCTATTTTGTCTTCTCTTTTTTATTGAACAATAGTTGATTTACAATGTTGTGTTAGTTTCAGGTATATAACACAGTGATACATATATATATTCTGTTTCAGATTCTTTTCCTTTATAGTTATTACAAAATACTGAGTGTAGTTTCCTGTGCTATAAAGTAGGTCCTTGTCGGCTATCTATTTCATATATAGTAGTGTATATAAGTTAATCCCAAACTCTTAATTTATCCCTCTCCCCTTTTCCCTTGGGTAACCATAAGTTTGTTTTCTGTGTCTGTGGGTCTATTTCTGTTTTGTAAGTAAGTTCATTTGTATCTTTTTTTTAGATTCCACATGTAAGCAATATCATATGATAGTTGTCTTTCTCTTTCTGGCTTACTTCACTTAGTATGATAACATCTAGGTTCATCCATGTTGCTGCAAATGGCACTATTTCATTTGCTTTTATGGCTGAGTAGTATTCCATTGTGCATATATACTACATCTTCTTTATCCATTCGTCTGTCGCTGGATATTTAGGTTGCTTCCATGTCTTGCCGTTGTAAATAGTGCTGCTATAAACATTGGGGTGCACGTATCTTTGCTTGTTTTAAAATTAAGTGATATAGAGCCTATTCAGTGTAAATAACATAAGCCTTCTTCTATCTGTGGTGCTACATGTAGAAGAATTGGGGGGAGGGAGGGCTATAAGTAGACAGATTTGGACCTACCCAAAGGGCAAATTTCATTTTCAGAATTTCGTTGGGAGGAAGTTGGCTGCCTTCTTCATTAGTGAGTTTCCCATCACTAGAGAGGTTTAAACAGAAGCTAGATGGCTTCTTGCCTCATATCTACCAGATTCTGCTCTCCCTTCTTGTGTACTAATTGAGTTACAGCTGGGAACATGGCTATCTAGCAAGGGACCACTTTTCCCAGGCTCCCATGTAGCTGAGTGTGAGCATAGGATCAGGGGCTCACCAACAGAAGTGGGTGGCTGCCACTTCATTGCAAGCGCCCTCTCCTGTATTGGTTTGCCTTCCTGTGAGCAGATATCTGGAGACACCTGAGACCCAAATTACCATGAACATAAGAGTAGTGGAATAAAGGGGGAAGATCCATATGCTTATTTCAATAGGTGCAGAAAAAGATTGACCAAACTCAACTTTCATTGCCGAGGAAAACTCAAAAGACTATGACTAACGAAAGGAGAACTTCTAACTTTAAGAACTTCTAAAAACGAACAGCTAACATCATACTCAACTGCAAAAGACTCAGTGCTTTCTGCCTAACATCAGGAAGAAAGCAAAGATGTTAGTTCTCATTATATCATTTAACACTTTACTGAAGATCCTAGCCAGTACTATAAGGCAATAAAAAGAAATGAGCCATTTAGTTGGAAAGAAAATAGTAAAACTGCCCTTATTTATAGACAACATGCTTATGTAGAAAATCCTAATACAAGTATAATAAAATGTTAAAGATAGATTGATTTCTATAAGGTGAATATGCAGGTATTTACTGTATTTCAATATTTGTTTGAATATTTTCATTTTTAAAATCTTTACAAAATCAGGCCTGTGCAACTTCATTGCCCCTCCTTGCTCAATATTTCCTTGGATAAGGAAAGGTTTCTATGGTGGACATTTTTTTTTTTGCCTATTCCTCTCCTTATTACTTTTACTAACAGGTGACCATATACTTCAAGGAATGTGAGGTCTCTTTCCAGCAAAAAGGAGCGATATTTTATTAATCGGATCCAGTCCATACAAATTCATTCCTCTTATCCAGTCCATACAAATCCATTCCTCTGATTAGTTAAGAATTTCTAGACAAAGATATACCAAGAAATGTCTTATATAGGGCTTCTAGGAAAATGTTTCATATTCCAAAAGAGATATCTGGGAGGAGCATTCTTTTCTCTGGCTTTTGAACATTTCTGGTATGTGACCTGAGAAACTTGGAGCTGCTGTAGCCATCTTTCAACCATAAGGGGACAAGCTTAAGGTCAAAGGCCAACATGCTGAAAGGGCAGAGCAGATAGTAGAGCATAACTTGCATTTGTGATGACATCACCCAACCCAGAACCACCTTTCTTCTAGACTTCTAATAAAGGAAGTACAGAGGTTAACCAGAGCAGCCATTGTTAGCTTGTCATGAGGCAACAAGCATGAAAACAAAAAGCAAGGGTGGGGAGGCATAAACTGAGAGATTGGGATTGACATATACATACTACTATATATAAAATAGATAGCTAATAAGAAGCTACTGTATAGCACAAAGAACTCTACTCAATACTCTGTAATGGCCTATATGGGAAAAGAATCTAAAAAAGAGTGGATATAGGTATATGGGTAACTGGCTTCATTTTTGCTGTACAGCAGAAACTAATACAACATAGTAAATCAACTATACTCCAATAAAAGTTAATTTAAAAAATAAATAAAAAGCAAATATGCAAAGGATGGTGGAGCAAAAAGAAAAGAAAGGGCTTGGCTCTTTCATAACATTATTGAGAGGTTTACTGTCACTTGACTGCCCCCAGCCTTCTTAAATAAACAGGAAACCTCTGTATGACTTAGTTGTGTATTATGTTAATTGCAGCTAAGAGCATTTGGAGTGTATCCAGCCCTGAAAACAGAAAAATATGTGCGAAACCATAAGAAAATGATGTCCAAGTTTATTCATCGAGGTTATCTTGTCTACTGTAACAATAATTCTGCCAGTGACTTCATAAGAACAGTTTGTTGGCCCCTGCAGTCATAAGGAAAAACTTTACGAGGCGAAGAACCTGACTGAGGATCTGAGAAAGGAGGAGAATTTTGCAGGATGGAGAAGGCAGAAATGAGGAAAGGCCCAAATAAGGGTCAAGGTGTCAGGACTCAAAGCTCAAGTGGCCAGTTGAAATCCCTGCCCTTGCCTTCTCTTCAAAGACAGCTCAAAGTGGTTTCTCAGGATAAAGGAAGTCTCCCCTCTAAATATCTGAAAGAAAAAGTGCTTTTACTAAATAAAATGGTCACATAGAATGAAAACTACTCTCTTTGACTAGTATCAGTGATTATGCTATTGCTGCTAAGTAATGGGAAAACCCAATAAAATAGCTTATTGAGTAAAGAAACTTATTAGCTTATAAAACAGGAGGTCCATTGATAGGATAAGTTTCAGGATTAATTGACCATCTCAGAAGTTCCAAATTTTTTCCATCTTTCTTATGTAGAAAATCCCCCAAATCAACCAAAAACTCCCAAAACTAAGGGAAGACAGTAAGTTTGCAGATACATGGTCAATATACAAAAGTCAATTTCTTTCCTATATATCGGTATTGAATAGTTGGAATTTGAAATTAAAAACACAATACCATTTATATTAGCCTCTGAAAGTAACATATTTATGTATACATGTAAAAAACTGTACACAATCTTTATGAGGAAAACTACAAAACTCTGATGAAAGAAATCAAAGAAAATCTACATAAACGGAAAGATATTTTATGTCCATGGATAAGAAGACTTGATATTGTTAGAATGCTAATTCTTCCCAACTTGATCTATAAATTCAATGCGGTCCCAATAAAAATCCCAGCAAGTTATTTTGTAGATATTGACCAAATGATTCTAAAATTTATAAGGAGAAACAAAAGACTCAGAATAACCAACACAATACTGAAGGAAAAGAACAAACTGAAGAACTGACACTGCCCAGCTTCAGGACTTACAATAGCGATACAGTAAGCAAAACAGTGTGCATTGGTGAAAAATAGACAGATTGATCAATGGAACAGAATAAAGAGCAGAGAAATAGAACCACGCAAATATAGTCATTGATCTTTGCCAAAAGAGCAAAGACAATTCAGTGGAGAAAAGATAGTCTATTCAACAAGTGGTGCTGGAACCATTGGACATCCATATGCAAAAAAAAAAAAAAAAAAAACCCTCAAAATGGATCATAGACCTATTTAAAACATATCATGTATTTAAAACAAAAAACCATAAAACTTCTAGAAGATAACATAGGAGAAATTCAGTTTCCTTGTTTTGGAATGAGTTTTTAGATACAACAGCAAAGTCATGACTCATGAAAGACAAAATTGCTAAGTTGGACTTTATTAAAAACGTATACTCCGTGAAAGACACTAGGAACAAAAAGATAAGCCACAGACTGGGAGAAAAATCTTTGCAAAACATGTTTGATAAAGGACTTGTATCCAAAATACAAAGAACTCTTAAAACTCAGCAATAATAAAAGAAACAACTCAGTTAAAAACTGAGCAAAACAAGCTGATGACATCTCATCAATGAAAATATAGAGGTAGCAAATATGCATATGAAAAGATGCTCGACATCGTGTGTCATTAGTGAATTGTAAATTAAAACAACAGTGGAATATTACTACACACCTTTCAAGATTACTAAAATTAAAAAAAAATTGACAAGCACCAAAAAAAGTGCTTGTTAAAAAAGGGGAGCAGGGCTTCCCTGGTGGCGCAGTGGTTGAGAGTCTGCCTGCCGATGCAGGGGACACGGGTTCATGCCCCGGTCCGGGAAGATCCCACATGCCGCGGAGCGCCTGGGCCCGTGAGCCATGGCCACTGAGCCTGCGCGTAAAAAAAAAAAAAAAAGTGGAGCAAAGGCATTCTCATCCTCTGTTTCTGGGGATGCAAAATCATACAGGCAGTATGGAAGACAGTTTAGCAGTTTCTTACAGAACTAAATACAGTCTAACCATATCATCTAGCTCTGCTAGGTATTTGCCATTTGAGCTGAAAAACTTATAACCACACAAATGTAAGTAACTAAGATATTCTTCAATAGGTGAATGGATATTCTGGCACATCTACACAATAAAATATTATTCAGCAACAAGAAGATATGATCTCTCAAGCCATGAAAAGACATGATGGAAGCTTAAATGCATATTGCTAAGAGAAATAAGCCAATCTGGAAAAGCTACCTGCTGTGTGATTCCAAGCACATGACTTTCTGTAAAAGGCAAAACTACTGAGACAAAAAAGATGAGTAGCTGTCAGGGGTTCATGGATGATGAATGGGTCGAGAACAGGGGATTTTTAGGGCAGTGAAACTTTTCTGTGCGATAATGTAATGATTGATAAGTCACATTATTCATTTGTCAAAACCCATAGAACTGTACAACACAAGTTGTGAACCCTTACTTAAACTATGGACTTTAGTTAATAAAAATGTATCAATATTCGTTTGATTATAATAAATGTACCACAGTAATGCAAGAGGTGAATAATAGGGGAAACTGTGTGTAGGGGGAAGTGTTTATAGAACTCTCTGTACTATCAGCTTAATTTTTCTGTAAATGTATAACTGCTCTAAAAAACAAAGTCTATTAGTTTTTTTAAAATAAGTTATCTCACGTTATAACATATATGTCCAAATAAGTTATTTTTTTCCTTCAAAATAATTGCCTTTGAAGCTCAGCACTTATTCTCCTTGTGTTCCCTTGAGCTGCTGTCAGACTTACAGGTGTCTTTCACTCTTCCTGGAAGAGGAACAGACACCAGTTCCTCTGAATCAAAACTAGCATGGCTGATTAGATGTATATGCTTTTTAAAACAAAAAGAAGGCCTGATTTTCTTTTTTTTTTAATTTTTTTTTTTTGAAGTTTTGAATGTCCCTATTCAATTTAATGTTTTGGAGGCCATTTGGAACTTTTTTAAAAATTAATTTTATTATTGAAGTATAGTTGATTTATAATGTGGTGTTAATTTCTGCTGTACAGCAAAGTGATTCAGTTATACATATATATAAATATTCTTTTTCATATTCTTTTCCATTCTGCTTTAATTCCTGGAGATTAAATATAGTTCCCTGTGCTACGCAGTAGGACCTTGTTGTTTATCCATTATATATAAAGTAGTTTGCATCTGCTAATCCTAAACTCCCAATTCAAGCCTCCACCACCACCCTCCCTCCTGGCAACCATAAGTCTGTTCTCTATGTGAGTCTGTTTCTATTACGTACATATGTTCATTTGTGTCATATTTTTATTTTAACATCTTTATTAGAGTATAATTGCTTTACAGTGTTGTATTAGTTTCTGCTGTATAACAAAGTAAATCAGCTATACATATATATCTATATCTCCATATCCTCTCCCTCTTGCGTCTCCCTCCCACCCACCCTATCCTACCCCTCTAGGTGGTCACAAAGCACCAAGCAGATCTCTCTGTTATGCACTGCTTCCTACTAGCTATCTATTTTACATTTGGTAGTGTATATATGTCCATGCCACACTCTCACTTCGTCCCAGCTTACCCTTCTCCCGCTCTGTGTCCTCAAGTCCATTCTATACTTCTGCATCTTTATTACTGTCCTGCCCCTGTCCTGCTCCTAGGTTCATCAGAACTTTTTTTTTTCAGATTCCATGTATATGTGTTAGCATACAATATTTGTTTTTCTCTTTCTGACTTACTTCACTCTGTATGACAGACTCTAGGTCCATCCACCTCACTACAAATAACTCAATTTCATTTCTTTTCATGGCTGAGTAATATTCCATTGTACATATGTGCCACATCCTCTTTATCCATTCATCGGCTGATGGACACTTAGGTTACTTCCATGTACTGGCTATTGTAAATAGTGCTGCAATGAACATTGGGGTGCACGTATCATTTTGAATTATGGTTTTCTGGGGGTATATGCCCAGCAGTGAGATTGCTGGGTCATATGGTAGGTCTATTTTTAGTTTTTTAAGGAACCTTCAGACTGTTATCCATAGTGGCTGTATCAATTTACATTCCCACCAACAGTGCAAGAGGGTTCCCTTTTCTCCACACCCTCTCCAGCATTTATTGTTTCTAGATATTTGATGATGACCATTCTGACTGGTGTGAAGTGATACCTCATTGTAGTTCTGACTTGCATTTCTTTAAGGATTACTGATGTTGGTCATTCTTTCATGTGTTTGCTGGAGATCTCTATATCTTCTTTGGAGAAATGTCTATTTAGGTCTTCTGCCCGTTTTTGGATTGGGTTGTTTGTTTTGTTGATATTGAGTGGCATGAGCTGGTTATATATTTTGGAGATTAATCCTTTGTCAGTTGCTTCATTTGCAAATATTTTCTCCCATTCTGACAGTTTTATTTTCATCTTGTTTATGGTTTCCTTTGCCGTGAAAAAGGTTTTAAGCTTCGTTAGGTCCTATTTGTTTATTTTTGTTTTTATTTCTATTTCTCTAGGAGGTGGGTCAAACAGGATCTTCCTGTGATTTATGTCATAGTGTGTTCTGCCTATGTTTTCCTCTAAGAGTTTTATAGTGTCTGGACTTACATTTAGATCTTTAATCCAATTTCAGTTTAATTTGTGTATGGTGTTAGGGAGTGTTCTAACTTCTTTCTTTTATGTGTAGCTGTCCAGTTTTCCCAGCACCTCTTAATGAAGAGGCTGTCGTTTCTCCACTGTATATTCTTGCCTCCTTTAACAAAAATAAGGTGACCATATGTGTGTGGGTTTATCTCTGGGCTTTCTATACTGTTCCATTGATCTATCTTTCTGTTTCTGTGCCAGTACCACACTGTCTTGATTACTGTAGCTTTGTAGTATAGTCTGAAGTCAGGGAGCCTGATTGCTCCAGCTCCATTTTTCTTTCTCAAGATTGCTTTGTGTATTCGGGGTCTTTTATGATTCCATAAAAATTGTGATTTTTTTTGTTCTAGTTCTATGAAAAATGCCAGTGGTAGTTTGATAGGGATTGCATTGAATCTGTAGATTGCTTTGGGTAATAGAGTCATTTTCCCAGTGTTGATTTTTCCAATCCAAGAACATGGTATATACCTCCAGCTGTTTGTATCATATTTAATTTCTTTCATCAGTGTCTTATAGTTTTCTGCATACAGGTATTTTGTCTCCTTAAGTAGGTTTATTCCTAGGTATTTTATTCTTTTTCTTGCAGTGGTAAATGGGAATGTGTCCTTAATTTCTCTTTCAGATTTTTCATCATTAGTGTCTAGGAATGCAAGAGATTTCTGTGCATTAATTTTGTATCCTGCAACTTTTCCAAATTCATTGATTAGCTCTAGCAGTTTTCTGGTAGCATCTTTAGGATTCTCTATGTATGGTATCATGTCACCTGCAAACAGTGACAGTTTTACTTCTTCTTTTCCAATTTGGATTCCTTTTATTTCTTTTTCTTCTCGATTGTTATGGCTAAAACTTCCAAAATTATGTTGAATAATAGTTTTGAGAGTGGGCAACCTTGTCTTGTTCCTGATCTTGGAGGAAATAGTTTCAGTTT
Source organism: Orcinus orca (assembly GCF_937001465.1). Taxonomy (NCBI): domain Eukaryota; kingdom Metazoa; phylum Chordata; class Mammalia; order Artiodactyla; family Delphinidae; genus Orcinus; species Orcinus orca. The sequence continues at coordinate 12,293,316 of NC_064565.1, read as the reverse complement.
TTCACCATTGAGAACAATGTTGGCTTTGGGTTTGTCATATATGACCTTTATTATGTTGAGGTAAGTTCCCTCTATGCCTACTTTCTGGAGGGTTTTCATCATAAATGGGTGTTAAATTTTGTCAAAAGCTTTTTCTGCATCTGTTGGGATGATCATATGGCTTTTCTCCTCCAATTTGTTAATAAGGTTTATCACATTTATTGATTTGTGTTTATTGAAGAATCCTTTCACTTTTGGGATAAATCCCACTTGATCATGGTGTATGACCCTTTTAATGTGCTGTTGGATTCTGTCTGCTAGTATTTTGTTGAGGATTTTTGCATCTATGTTCATCAGTGATATTGGCCTGTAGTTTTCTTTTTTGTGGCATCTTTGTCAGGTTTTGGTATAAGGGTGATTGTGGTCTCATAGAATAAGTTGGAAGTGTTCCTCTCTCTGCTATGTTTTGGAAGAGTTTGAGAAGGATAGGTGTTACCTCTTCTCTAAATGTTTGATAGAATTCACCCGTGAAGACTTCTGGTCCTGGGCTTTTGTTTGTTGGAAGATTTTTTAATCACAGTGCCTGTTTATATTTTCTGTTTCTTCCTGATTCAGTCTTGGAAGGTTGTGCTTTTCTAAGAATTTGTCCATTTCTTCCAGGTTGTCCAATATTTGGCATATAGTTGCTTGTAGTACTCTCTCATGATCCTTTGTATTTCTGCTGTGTCAGTTCTTACTTCTCCTTTTTCATTTCTAATTCTATTGATTTGAGTCTTCTCCCTTTTTTTCTTGATGAGTCTGATGAGTTTATCAATTTTGTTTATATTCTCAAAGAGCCAGCTTTTAGCTTTATTGATTTTTGCTATTGCTTCCTTCATTTCTTTTTCATTTATTTCTGATCTGATTTTTATGATTTCTTTCCTTCTGGTAACTTTAGGTTTTTTTTGCTCTTCTTTCTCTAATTGCTTTAGATGTAAGGTTACGTTGTTTATTTGAGATGTTTCTTGTTTCTCGAGGTAGAACTGTATTGCTATAAACTTCCTCTTAGAACTGCTTTTGCTGCATCCCATAGGTTTTTGGTCATCGTGTTTTCATTGTCATTCGTTTCTAGGTATTTTTTTGATTTCCTCTTTGAATTCTTCAGTGATCTCTTGGTTATTTGGTAGTGTATTGTTTAGCCTCCATGTGTTTGTATTTTTTACAGGTTTTCTTTCTGTAATTGATATCTAGTCTCATAGTATTGTGGTTGGAAAACATACTTGATACAATTTCAATTTTCTTAAATTTACCAAGGCTTGATTTGTGACGCAAGATATGATCTATCTGTGAGAAGGTTCCATGAGCACTTGAGAAGAAAGTGTAATCTGCTGTTTTTGTATGGAATGTCTTATAAATATCAATAACCATCTTTTTTAATGTATCATTTAAAGCTTGTGTTTCCTTATTTATTTTCATTTTGGATGGTCTGTCCATTGGGAAAAGTGGGGTGTTAAAATCCCCTAGTATGATTGTGTTACTGTCGATTTCCTCTTTTTTGGCTGTTAACAATTGCCTTATGTATTGAGGTACTCCTATGTTGGGAGCATAAATTTTGACAATTGTTATATCTTCTTCTTGGATTGATCACTTGATCATTATGCAGTGTCCTTCTTTGTCTCTTGTAATAGACTTTATTTTAAAGTCTATTTTTTCTGTTATGAGAATTGCTACTCCAGCTTTCTTTTGATTTTCATTTGCATGGAATATATTTTTCCATCCCCTCACTTTCAGTCTGTATGTGTCCCTATGTCTGAAGTGGGTCTCTTGTAGATAGCATGTGTACGGGTCTTGTTTTTGTATCCATTCAGCCAGTCTATGTCTTTTGGTTGGAGCACATAATCCATTTACATTTAAGGTAGTTAAAGATATGTATGCTCCTATTACCATTTTCTTAATTGTTTTGGGTGTGTTATTGTAAGCCTTTTCCTTCTCTTGTGTCTCCTGCCTAGAGAAGTTACTTTAGCATTTGTTGTAGAGCTTGTTTGGTGGTGCTGAAATCTCATAGCTTTTGCTTATCTGTAAAAGTTTTAATTTCTCTATAGAATCTGAATGAGATCCTCCTGGGTAGAGTAATCTTGATTGTAGATTTTTTCCCTTTTATCACTTTAAATATGTCCTGCCACTCCCTTCTGGCTTGCAGAGTTTCTGCTGAAAGATCAGCTGTTAACCTTATGTGGATTCCCTTGTATGTTATTTCTTGTTTTTCCCTCACTGCTTTTAATATTTTTTTTGTATTTAATTTTTGATAGTTTGATTAATATGTGTCTTGGCATATTTCTCCTGGATTTATCCTGTATGGGACTCTCTGTGCTTCCTGGAATTGATTGACTATTTCCTTTCCTTTGTTAGGGAAATTTCACCTATCATCTCTTTAAATATTTTCTCAGACCCTTTCTTTTTCTCTTCTTCTTCTGGGACCCGCATAATTTGAATGTTGGTGCATTTAATGTTGTCCCACACGTCTCTGAGACTGTCCTCAATTCTTTTGATTCTTTTTTCTTTATTCTGCTCTGTGGTAGTTATTTCCACTATTTTATTTTCCAGGTCACTTATCCATTCTTCTGCCTCAGTTATTCTGCTATTGATTCTTTCTAGAGAATTTTAAATTTCATTTATTGTGTCATTCATCTTTGTTTGTTTGCTCTTCAGTTTTTCTAGGTCCTTGTTAAACGTTTCTTGTGTTTTCTCCCTTCTATTTCCAAGATTTTGGATCATCTTTACTATCATTACTCTGAATTCTTTTTCAGGTAGAATGCCTATTTCCTCTTCATTTGTTTGGTCTGGTGGGTTTTTACTTTGCTCCTTCATCTGCTGCATATTTCTCTGTCTTCTCATTTTGCTTAACTTACAGTGTTTGGGGTCTCCTTTTCACAGGCTGCAGGTTCATAGTTCCTGTTGTTTTTGGTGTCTGCCCCCAGTGGGTGAGGCTGGTTCAGTGACTTGTGTAGGTTTCCTGGTGGAGAGGACTGGTGCCTGTATTCTGGTGGGTTGGGCTGGATATTGTCTTTCTGGTGGGAAAGGTCACATCTGGAGGTGTATTTTGGGGTGTCTGTGAACTTAGTATGATTTTAGGTAGCCTCTTTGCTAATGGGTGGGGTTGTATTCCTGTCTTGCTAGTTGATTGACATGAGGTGTCCAGCACTGAAGCTTGCTGGCTGTTGGGTGGAGCTGGGTCTTAGCGTTGAGATAGAGATCTCTGGGAGAGCTCTCAGCAATTGATATTACATGGGGCTGGGAGGTCTCTGCTGGTCCAGTGTCCTGAACTCAGCTTTCCCACCTCAGAGACTCAGGCCTGACACCAGGCCTGTCCAACCTGTCAGCCACATGGCTCAGAAGTAGAGGGAGAAAAACAGAAAGCAAAAAAAAGAACAATAATCAATTTTAAAAGTTATTAAAATAAAAAAAAGAAAATACTAATAATAATTTAAAAAGAAGAGAGCAACCAAACCAGTAAACAAATCAACAAATGATAACAAGTGCTATACTAAGTTAAACATAAAAATCAGAAACAAATCAGTCGCAGACAGAAAACCCCATGTCTACAGTTGCTCCTGAAGTCCACTGTGTCAATTTTAGGATGATTCATTGCATATTCAGGTATTCCACAGATGCAGGGTACACCAAGTTGATTGTGGGGAATTAATCCACTGCTCCTGAGGCTGCTGGGAGAGATTTCCCTTTCTCTTCTTTGTTTGCACAGCTCCTGGGTTTCAGCTTTGGTTTTGGTCCCGCCTCTGCATGTAGGTCGCCCTCAAGCATCTGTTCCTACCCAGACAGTACAGGGTTAAATCATCAGCTTATTAGTGGGCTCTGGCTCATTCATGGTGGGGGTGGGGGCGGGTACAGCAGTTATAATTGGAATGCAGGGCAAGCATGTGGTGGCAGAGGCCAGCGTGACATTGCAACAGCCTGAGGCACACCGTGTGTTCTCCCAGGGAACTTGTCCCTGGATCATAGGACCTTGGCAGTGGAGGGCTGCACAGGCTCCTGCAGGGTGTGGATAGTGACCTGTGCTTGCACACAGGATTCTTGATGGCTGCAGCAGCAGCGTTAGCATTTCATGCCCATCTCTGTGATCTGAGCTGATAGCTGCAGCTCACGCCCATCTCTGGAGCTCATTTAGATGGTGCTCTGAATCCCTTCTCCTCATGCACCCCCAAAACAATGATCTCTTGCCTCTTAGGCAGGTCGAGACTTTTTCCCAGACTCCGTCCCAGCTAGATGTGGTGCACTGGCCCCCTTCAGGCTGTGTTCACATAGGCAACCCCAGTCCTCTCCCTGGGATCTGACCTCCAAAGCCCAAGCCTTAGCTCCCAGCCCCACCTACCCCGGCAGGTGAGCAGACAAGCCTCTCAGTCTGGTGAGTGCCTGTCAGCTCTGATCCTCTGTGCAGGAATCTCTCCACTTTGCCCTCTGCACCCTTGTTGCTACGCTGTCCTCTGTGGCTCTGAAGCTTCCCCCCCACCCACCCCCAGTTCTCTGCTAGTGAAGAGGCTCCCTAGTATGTGGAAACTTTTCCTCCTTCACAGCTCCCTCCCAGAGGTGCAGGTCCCATCCCTATCCTTTTGTCTCTGTTTATTCTTTTTTCTTTTGCCCTACCCAGGTACGTGGGGATTTTCTTGCCTTTTAGGAAGTCTGAGGTCTTCTGCCAGCATTCAGTAGGTGTTCTGTAGAAGTTGTTCCACATGTAGATGTATTTTTGGTGTATTTTTGTGGAGGAAAGTGATTTCCACACCTTACTTCTCTACCATCTTGAAGGTCCTCCTGTGTCATATTTTAGATTCCACATATAAGTGATATCATAGGATATTTGTCTTTCTCTTTCTGCCTTACTTCACTTAGTATGACAACCTCTAAATCCATCCATGTTACTGCAAATGGCATTATTTCATTCTTTTTTATGGCAGAACAATATTCCATTGTATATAGGTACCACTCCATTCATCTGTTGATGGACATTTAGATTGATTCCATGTCTTGGTTATTGTGAATAATGCTGCTATGAACACAGGGGTACATGCATCTTTTCAATGTGTGGTTTCCTTTGGATATTGCCCAGGAGTGGGATTGCTGAGTCATGTGGTAGTTCTATTTTTAGTTTTTTAAGGAAACTCCATACTGTTTCCATAGTGGCTGCACCAACTTACATCCCCACCAACAGTATAGGAGGGTTCCCTTTTCTCCACACCCTCTCCAGCATTTGCTATTTGTGGACTTTTTAATGGTTTTCCTTATGTGGCATATAAATTAATCTACAGACAATTTGCAAAGTTGAGATGATTTGGAAAAATCATTTCCATGAAGAGCCATATCACTGAAATATAGTTCTAGCCTCTATACCTGGATTTTCCCCTATATAGCAGCTTTATATTATTTTCTGCTGATATTTAAAATGTACACAGACAAAAAGAAAATCCAGTTTAATCCTACTGCCAAAAGAAAAAAAAAATGTCAGTTTTCAGTCTAATTGTTGCTCCTTTGAAGGTAACATGTCCTTTTCCTCTAGCTGCCTTTAGGATTCTCTGTCTTTTGTTCTTACCAGTCTTTCTGTGATAGATTTAGACATAGGTTTATTTCTGCACTTATGTTACTTAAGTTTTATAGCACTTTTTGAAATTGTGACTTGATGTCTTTTGTCATTTGGGGAAAATTATCAGCCATGACTTTTCAAGCATATCTTCTTTACCATTTAATTCTCTTCTCTCTCTGGGACTCCAATTATAATTCTGTGCTCCATATTTTCACCATGCTCCACATGGCTCATATTCTTTTTCTGTATTTTGCATCTTTTTTTTCTCTCCATGCTTCAGTCTCTTCATTTTCTACTGACCTGATTTCCAGCTTACTAATTCTGTTGTTTGTCCAGTTTGCTGTGAAACTCATCTGTTGGGTTCTTTAATATAGGTTGTTGTATTTTTATTTCTATAATATTCATATAATCTTCTTTGTAGTTTCCTGATAAAAATCTCCACTTTAGCTGATTCCTTGAACGTATAATTATAGAGTTCATGTCTAATAAGCCCAATACTTGAATTTTCTGTGTGTCTGTTTCTATTGTCTGATTTTCTATCTTTAAAGTGTTTGACTGGATTATAGCTAACATACAGTAAAGTGCCCAAATTTTAAGAGTACATCCTTATGGGTGTTTACATGCGTATACCCTCATGTAATCCCCAGAACAAGATATAATCATTATTAACAATATATAAAGCGTTCTAACAAATCAATAAGAATAGAGAGAATCACCACCAAGGAAAAATGGACAAAGGATCTAAAAGACAATTCACAAAGAGACCACAAATACAAGACTATATCTGGAGATGTGCAGGCTTGTTTTTAGTCAAGGAAATGCAAAATTAAAATAGCAATAAAATGCTATTTTTTATACATTGCATTAAGTTACAAATTAATACATCATTGATCTATGATGGCAAAAATGGGACTTTCATATCCTAAGGACTTGGGAATGAAAATTGTTAATAGGCAGGTCTCTCTCTGTGTTTCAGATTTATTTATTCTTTGATTCAGCAATCCCATGGTTAAGACTCTGTCATTCAGAAATTTTCATAAAAGCACACAAAGATATATTAGCTAAGTTTCTGTTCTTAGTGCTTTATGTGTATTAACTCATATAATTCTCCAAATGACATAAAGGTAATAGATATATCCCAGTCTGAATGATAGTTGAAGTAGGAAATTAAAGCTTAAAAAAAAAAAAGGAATATAGTGCTTGTTTTGCCTCACATGCTACATAGAAGAGGCAAAATTTTTTTAAAAAAAGAATGACTGAATGAAGGAGACGAGGTGTAAATCAGAATGTGTTGCCCAGGTGGGTCAAGGGTCATAACATGGAACCAGATGGCTAAAGCAACAGGGCTGTGCTAGTCACGTAAAATTTGTTACCTATGGGAGAAGATTCCACTACATTCACACCAAGTATCTTCAATCACCTTCCATCTCTGTGGGCTCCACAGTGCCAACTGCTGTGGGGCTTGGGGAAGAACCACAAGACTTAATCTCAAAGAGTCTGGACATCATGTAGAAACACTGTCCACTCTGCTCCAGCCTCCCAAAGAAAGAGCCCTGCCCAGATATCTAGGCAGAATCTGGAGCACCATGTGGGAATTTCCGGTCAAGTGTTTCTCTCCACTGTTTGTCTCTGTTTTTCTTCGAGGCCCCTCTTTATCTGATTCCTCTCTGTATCCTCCACACCTATCAGTGTCTGGCACACAATGGACAGTCAGTGAATGGCTGTTGAATACATGAATTGTTGGACCCATGGATGGATAGATGAATAGGCAAGTAGATGGGTGGATGGCAGGGTCTACTATTAACCCTTTCCTTATTATATGTATATGAGAAGGTGTCACTAGATGATGTCTAAAGTTTACTGTTCTACAAATATTTCTATATTCTCATCTTGCTTATTTCCACCCTTTAAAATTCCAGTTTTGTGGAATTTATTTCTACTCTGTAAGCTTCACCAGTACAGAGAAAACTACAACTAAAACGGTGCCATTTACTTTAGCTGCTTTTTCTCTTCTCAAAACAGATCGTTTTTATCTATTGTTTTGTGTTTCTGAGAAAACAAGCACTAACAGCTTCGAGGATAAATATACTTATCAAGGAACATGATCTGTCCACTGTCATATTAATTTCTATCTGTAAGAAAAATCTATTCCGTTTATTTTTTTTTTATTATTGCCATAGACAATGAAATCCTGATACATTTCAGACAGCCATCACAGCCAGCAATTCTCAGCTATCGTACACAGCTGAATCAAGGCATCAAAACTGCATAGGAAGAGCCAGTGAGGCTTCCAGAAGCGCGGCTCAGACTGAAGAAGCAGCAGCTGCCTGGGGCATGCTCATTCATGGTGGAGGGCTGGAGGACCAGAGGCCAAGTCAAACTATGTGCACACATTCCAAGCCTCTGCTGGGATGTGGCTGAGGTCATGTCCACTTACATTCCATTGGCCAAAACAAATCTCACAGCTAGCCCAATACCCATAGGGCAGGGCAGTACACTGGGTTCACGCTGGGGAAGGGAAAAGTAAATATTTGTTGGATAATAGTACAAGCTCTCACAGGGGGTCATTCAAAACTTAACTCTCAAGACCCCTGCTGCCTTCTCACAGTCCCCTGGAGCTCTTCCTGATTTTTTATGTTTTGGTGGCTTTTACCACCCAATGAGTAAAGATAATAAGAAAAAGCATCCTTATTTATTGAGTACTTAGTATTTCCCTGCCACTTTATATATGTATGTATTGTTTTTAATTCTCACTACAGATATGTCAGGTAGGAGTTGTTATGCCCACATTACATAGGAGAAAGCTACAGATCAAAGAGAGGAAGTATCTAATCCAATGTCACTAAGTCCATGTCAGAGATAGATGGCAAGCCCAGTTCCAGCATCCCATCTAACTGCCCATGAGCCCTTTCCAGCTTCTTAGGGCACTCAGTTTTATTGATCATCTTATCTGATTGATTGATTGACTGATGCCAATGAAGAACACCATGAAATAGTCCTACACACCAAACTGGAAAACTAAATTTAAAAGATTCAAAATACCAAGTGTTCAAGATGTAGAGTGTCAAGAACTCCATACACTGCTAGTGACCATGGAAATGGGCACTTTGGAAAGCCATCTTCCTAAGTATAGATGTGATCTATAGAGATATAGATGTAGATGATATAGATACAGATATAGGCATAGACATACACGTAGATATATAAGCAAACAATATTAAAAAAAATCTTGACTTGAGAGGACTAAAGAGGGAAAAATGTCCTTAAAGAAAGGCTGGATCCTGAAGAAGCAAGAAAATAAAGATAACATTTAACAAAAATTTACAGAATACAGGGAAATTGGCTGGTAGGACTGTGAGCTTTGGAGCGCTGGTGGAAGGCTTTGGAGAATCACAAGGAATGGGCAACAGAGTCACATTAAGAGCTGGATGGGATGAAGACACTGGGAAGCTTGACCTTTGGGTGATGACTCAAGTAAAGCAGGAATGCACAACGGTATTCAACTGGATGGTCCATTGGGAGAAGGTGGGTTACCATTTCTACTTAGAGCCTCACCTGGAATTGCTTGGGGGGTGGGGAGGCTCAGGACCAGTCCTTCAAGGAGATCACAGAGATTGAGACCCACCTCCATGGCACTCCCCTCCCCAACAGTGAACCGGCCCCTGGTGACCCCTCCCCTTAAATCATGCAGAGGAGAAGCTGGGAGACTGAGCTAAGTTATGCCTCCTTGTGCATTTTACTGAAACAAGTTCAGAGACTCAGATTAACTGCTGCTAAATTTCATCTTGCTAAGTCAAACCCATTTTCTCAGCCAGCTGAAGTTTTTTTTGATATTTTAGGTTTTCCCAAGTGTTCTTCAAAAATTAAAATAATAATAATAATTCAAATACTACTACAGAGGGCTTTTGTTTGAAAAGCAGCCCTCTCCCACCACATACTCCCCCATGCACAGGCCTGCTCTCAAAAGGCTCTTTCACCATCGCTAATAGGAGGTCTGCAGTGGGTGAGTTCATTTTCCTAGATAAAACATTAATTATCTCAGTTTTTCACTCGCCAATTCAGACAACGCATATTGACTTTTCATGCCAGTTACTCTTTATTTACGCCCACCCCAGATCCATCCTCCCCTTACTCATGCCCAGAGGAAGGGCACTGCCTGTGAGGGCTTATCAGCAGAGTGTACATTTAGGTTCAGCCAAAGAAGGCACCCCCATGAGGCAGGTGGAGTGAGGCCCTTAACCCAGTCCACGCTCAAAATTCTCTGTGAGCCCACGCCTTTCATCATTGTCACTCCAGGGTCCTGAGAACAATGGTAGGTTAGCACTGTGGCACCACCCCCATTTCCTTTCCCCTCTTACTTCAAAAATCGAATAGTTGTATCATTATGTTTAGTTTTCTCTTGGTTGATTGTCTTTGCAACTTTTAAGGAAATGTGTAGGGTGCACTCCTGTGTCATCAAATGCAATCCCCACCCCCATGCCCTCTGTGTCAATCAAAAATACCAGCATCCTTCCCCTCCACCTCCATCACCGATTGACATGCACTTGCAAAATGTTATCAAAAACTGCAGTCTGTGCCCTGACCCCAATTGTTTTCTATGTTATTTTTTTCCTATAGGCTTACTCTGAACCTGAATACCAATTAACAATGCCTTCATGTGGTAGCCACAGAATCATTTCCACTGCAGAGCCCTATGGTGTGGGTGATCTATGCCTCCTGTGCTTGGGGTCCAACATCTTGGTCCCAGCATTTTTCAAAAGAGAATGTCCCCAGACTTGTGGCAAAATGAATGATCTTTTCTCATCTTCCATAAATGACCCCAAATGATGCCATATTTTAGTTGGCTTCATATTTGGACCATGACTTATTTGTACAGATTTTTGTTTGTCTCCCTGGGGTTTCAGCCAACATTTTTTTTTCCTTGTGGAGAAGCTATGTACGCATTTTCATGACATTTTAAGGTGTATCCAGCTATTCAGGCATCTTTTCTCCTACTGCGTTACCCCTCCTGAAGTTCATGAACCCCCAGAAGGAAAGGAAAGCCTGGAACCTCCCTGCCCTCCAGCCACACCCACCATCGCCTGGATCCTAGGGCTCCTCTGTCGTGGTGTTCTCCTTTTTCTGGCAAATTTTATCTTCCAAGAACTTTCTTCTGTTTTTAAGAACTCAATGTTTTGAGTCTGTATGTATCCAGAGATGTCTTTATTCTTCTCTGGTAGTCAATTGCTCTTTCAGCCAGGAGTAAGAGTAAAGGTTCAAGGGCATCTCCACCCCCTGAACTTTGAAAGCACTGCTTTGTTGTCTTTTAGCATCCTGTACTATTGATGTGAGTTCTGATGCCTTTCTGATTTTACTCTTCTGTAGAAGGTGCCCCTGTGGCTCACCCCACACCCACTGGTCTCTGAAAGCTTTTAAAAATGTTCTCTTCATCATTGTTGCTCTGAAATTATATAAAATAGAGATATATGCATTTTTTAAATTCAGCCCTTCCAGTCTGAAGGCCTATATTCCTTTTTTAGCTCTGGACTATTTCCTCTTTCTTTAGCTCCTTCATGTAATTTACGTGTAATTTTCTCCCTTCCATCTTCCCTGTTCTGTCTTTGAGAAATTCACACTAGTTGGACCTCCTAAGTCATGGCTCATCTTTTCTCTCTTGTTTTGCCCTGAGTCTAGGAGAATTTCGTTAGCTTTAACTTTCAATTCTTTAACTGAATTTTCACTTCGACCATTATACTGTTAATTTTTGAGAATTCTTGCTTATTATTTGTTTTTCCTTTTCATAGCACACTACTCTTATCTCATAGTTTTAATATTTTCCCAAATCTCTGAACATATTAAGATTCTGCCTTGTTCCTTTGTTTTAAATTATTTTCTTATTTATTTCTGTTTCTTTAGCTGAGCTTAGTTTTTTTCTTTTTTTCAACTTGGCCTTTTTCTTCCACGTTCTGGCTCTTATATGTGACTTGGTTGTCATATACAGTTGTCTATCAACATTTAAAAATGAAAGACCAGGCTGATTATTCCAAAGGATTGTTAAGAACTTAATCTTCTATTGCTGAATCTATCTGCTTCCTGATCAGCTTTTCTTTGGGGAGGAAAAATCTGGCTGTGAGATCTGTGATTCTGAATTATGTGGTCTCTGTTTTAGGGTGTGTGGAAAAGAAGCTTCCTGACAGGCTATGGGTCCCCAAAATCCCAGAAAGAGGAGGGTTTTACTGAAAAAAAACTCCTTCTCACACTAGCAGCCTTGGTTCACTTACACGGTTTTTTTTTTTTTTTTTTTTCGGTACGCGGGCCTCTCACTGCTGTGGTCTCTCCCGTTGCGGAGCACAGGTTCTGGACCCGCAGGCCCAGCGGCCATGGCTCACAGGCCCAGCCGCTCCGCGGCATGTGGGATCTTCCCAGACCGGGGCCCGAACCCGCGTCCCCCTGCATCGGCAGGCGGACTCTCAACCACTGCACCACCAGGGAAGCCCTACACGGTTTCTTAATATTCCTAAATACAGCCACATGTTTTTTGTCCCTGTGCCAAGGTTCTGTGGGGTGATTGAGATCAGGAGGGGGAGGGGCTGCTCCTACCCCAAATAGACTTTCCACAAATCTCCGTGTCTCCACCCCACTTCTAACTCCCACCCTCCAGCCTGCTGACTCTGAGCCTAAACCTCTGTGTCTCTGGAAGACCTAGACACACCCTCTCCATCCTACCCACACCACCATGGCCACCCCCCCGCCAGCCTCCCCCTGAGCTTCTCTGGGCTGGAGCTTCCGTCTCCCTATTTCCTCCCCTCAACATGCTTCACACCCCATCCAACCTCCCGGGATTCTTGAAATCTCATACATGCTGAAGGACCCCCTTAAAGCCTCTTCACTTTGGAAGCTAATTTCTTTTTTTTTTTTTTTTTGGAGTATAGTTGGTTTACAATGTTGTGTTAGTTTCTGCTGTGTAACAAAGTGATTCAGTTATACCTATATATATATATTCTTTTTCATATTCTTTTTACATTATAGTTTATTACAGGATATTGCATATAGTTCCCTGTGCTACACAGTAGGGCCTTGGTGTTTATCCATTCTATATAGAATAGTTTGCAAGGAAGCTAATTTCTTTTATTATTCCTTTCACATAATTGTAATGGGCTATCAAAAGTGAGAGAGTATAAAATATGCTAAATTGGTTGTCTTGAGCCATCCTCCTGAAGAAACTTATAAAGGGGAGAAATAGATAAACCCATGTTTGCAGGGCCTTGCCATGACCATTCCCATCTGGAATTGGACCAATTATATCTAGCAGTGATCATGGCACATTTATGTCTATGTGTGTGTTTACTTCACATGATATTTAAATTTTTTTTCTACAGTCCTTTGTCTTTATTATCTTTTTTTTTTTTTTGCGGTACGCGGGCCTCTCACCACTGCGGCCTCTCCCGTTGTGGAGCACAGGCTCCGGATGCACAGGCTCGGCGGCCATGGCTCACGGGCCCAGCCGCTCCGCGGCATGTGGGATCTTCCCGGAACGGGCCACGAACCCATGTTCCCTGCATTGGCAGGCGGACTCTCAACCACTGCGCCACCAGGGAAGCCCTGTCTTTATTATCTTAATGAATGTGTGAGCTTCCAAAGGGGACCTGCACCAACTCCCTAGAAGCACACCAGATGTAAGCATCACTAGCCCCATTTTGCACGTGAGAAAATTTGGAGGCACAGACACTTAGCAAAGTGGCAAGTGGTGAGCCACAAATGAGAAGTCATGTCGCCACCTTTCCAGTCCTGGTCCTTCCTTGCTCGTGAGATTGCTCTGGGGATGAAATGAGGTAAACTGCACAGAGCTCACAGCAAACGTTTGCCAAGTAGCGTCACCACTCCAGTTCCCTCTTCCCAGTCACTGAGCTCCATGCCCAGAATTCCTCCCTCCTCTTGGCCCAAGACAATAAAAGCCACAACAAAAAGTCAAAGGAGGAAGCTGTCTCTTCCCTTATTGGGTCCAAGAGCTCAACTGGGAGCAACTGGAGAAGTCATTTTTTAGTTCAGTTTCATACCAACAACTTATATCTGGAGGGAAAGGGCTGTGACCCAAACAGGACTCCCTGGAAGTTTGTAATTCACTAAGTGCTGGAAGATTCTATTTCCCTGTGTTCTGATGGGACCCACTGGAAAGTTGTCCAGCAACTCTCTTCCTCTTTCCTTGTGTCTTGGGGCCTCCGATACGAAGACCCCCATCAAGCTGAGCAGGAAACCAGGGAGTCACCAGGACACAGGGCTGAGCAGGAGGGGTGCTGAGGAGGGTGACCTGGCAGCCCTTCCACCACAGCAGAGCCGTCCCTGAGTAGCTGTGAGAGCATGAACAGTTTCTTCACCTCTCTGGTCTCCGGTTTCCTCTCCTGTAAAATGAAGAAGATGGAAAAGGAAAAACAAACAAAAGCAAAGCGCCACCTGCCCTGTAAGGACACTGTGACATGAGCGATAATCACATGTGAGAGGTCCTCATGTAGCATCAGGACTGGTACTTTCTAGGTGCTCAGGAAACTGTCCCTATCTGCCCCTGTGCCCGCTGGGATATGTTTCCCTGGAAATTCACACATTCCCTACAGTGTGGGAATCACCCAGGCTGACCTCCAGGCTGTGCCCTTTTCATGGACTCTTCTAAGATTCAAGCCAGCCCCTCACTCCCACATTTCTCTGTGCTCTTTCTTTCTGTCGTTTTTTTTTGTTTGTTTGCTTGCTTTTGTTCCCAGCCTGAAGCTTCCTAGCATCTCCATCCTAGCCCATGACAGGTTGCCTTTAGATATGTCCCTGATGGATGAGCTTTTGCCTAGGGTCACTTCAAACTATCCCAGACCACCTGGTATTCCTGCTGGGTTTCTGTGCTGCCCCTCTTCTCTAGGTATGGTTTGGAAACTTCCAGAGACAGGCCATTATGGATGCGTAAAGATCTGCCTTTGGATGAGGTGCACTGTAAGTTAGGGGCATGGGCTGTAGCTCAGGGTCTTGCAGCCTCACCGACTTTGAACATGGGGCACACTCCTCTCTGCCTGGAAAACTGAGAGCCAGCCTTTAGCAAAGTCTGGACCAAAGGGGGCTAGCAGCTCAGTGTTAGCGACCCACCTTAGGTGTCCTCCCTCTCAGCCTTCACACTGTCTCACTGAAGGATTCTCCTCAGAAAGACCTGTGTGCTGCTGAGAGTTTCCTGGGGGGCTGCAGATCCTGCCACCCTAGGTCTCTCTGTGCTTCTCTGCACCCCGCCTTCTCCACTCCGCTCCCCACACACATTACTCACAGTTTGTGACGGAATCAAACCCCTGTTTCTTCTCTCCACTCTTCTTAAAATATACAGAGCCGCAGTCTAGTTTTCTTAAAAGCTGCCAACTTGCCAATCAGATAAGTCAAACTATTTCTGTGCCAGTGAGAAAGAACCAGAAAAAGACCCAAAGGGAAAAAATACTTACTGTATCTGCAATACAGTAAGTCCCCTACATAGGAACCTTCAAGTTGCGAACTTTCAAAGATGCAAACGTGCCCAGAGAAAGGATGAGAGACAAGAGGAAGAAGTAACTGAAGAATCAAAGAGATTCATGACACAGGAAATGGCAGGGGATTTTCTTGACTTGAGGAGGCACTGTTAGTTTTTCAGGCACAGGACCCGAACCTAGAATGGTACACGAAGTTTGCAGCAGCTGTTCAAAAGGCAATCCAGTGCTACCGTGTCATCTATGATGAGAAGAAAAGAGCTACTACCCAGACATCAGTGGATCATTTTTTCAAGAGGGTAGATAGAATTGAATCCAGCAAGGAACCAGAACCTGTGCCATACACGTCAGGCGTGAGTGACATGGCAGCTTGCCCTCCGTCTCCTATTGCTGAGGATCCTTCAGCTCTACCATCTCCCACCTCCTCTCCCTCCTCCAGTCAGTAACTCTTCCTGCCTTTTTACTCGATGCCAGCCCTGGATGCCAGTAGTTGTACTGTACTGCTGTACTTTTCAAGGTACTATACTGTCTCAATCCTGGCTCCACTGCCTTGGACAAGTTCTTGTCACTGCTCCCAACCTCAGTTTTCTCACCTTAAAAATGGGTTCTTGGCAATATCCTCTTTGAAGGTATTTATGGGAATTAAGTGAGATAAGAACTGTTTTATTGTTACAAGATGTAGCTGAGTTCTTTACTCCATTAATAAACATCCTATACATGAAGACACACTAGTAGTGTGTTTCTGCGATTCAATGTCAGACTCTTGCCATATAATCTAATGTTTCATATAATTATTTTACGTTTTTAAAATAGCCCTCATTTCTTTAAAATTAGACACTTCCATGGTTAAATCTTCTAAAATATACCAAGTGTGTCCCTGCTAGCTGAACTACTCACTATTAAATACTACTTACCTTCTTTTCAGAATGGCCTGGGGTCCTTAATATAAACCGAGTGTTCCTGTGAAGGGGGCGGGGACCGATATCTTTAACTTCTATGTACTGAGTAAGACATCGCACTATCCCATGAATGATTAATTGTCTAATGTATCACTCACAACAACTTTGCAGATCGCTTCAGTTTCATAGACGAGAAAAGTGAGGCTCAGAGAAGTTAAGTAAAATACTGATGGCTACTCAGCTAGAAGGCAATAAAGACTCAAACCCAGATAGAGTCCCAAAGCCTTAGCTCCTCGGTACCCCACAGTGAAGTCACATCCTCCACTTAAGGATGGAGTGAAGATGTTTTTAGTTGCATAACAAATGCTACTTTGTTCTTGTATCTGAGCTCTATAGTTTGTCTGGATTTCTACCTTTGCTGTTCAGTCGTTTAGTTAGTTGCTTAGTTTTTGGCTTCCTGTCTATAAGGAATTCTTGTTACTTTTTGGTGCTTTTAACGTGTCCTACCCCAAGAAATTAATTAAACAAACCTCTTATGCTTATGTCTAAAGGCCAGTTAACTGTAAGTGAGCCTCTGAGAAATTCTCCCATAAATGAGGCAGGATGACCTAGAGACTCATTCTTCAGTTACCTGGCCGGTCTTTGGCTTCCTTTCAGCTCCCCAGCTGCATTTCGGATAATTGAAGTTGTTTTATTTATGAACTCTGAACACAGCGGATACTATTATCCAACATGGACCTATATCTATTACAAAACAAAATGTTACATGGTTACAGTAATCACTGCCAGCCTCTACTAAATGCCTTTTCTGCCCCACTGTTATTTTATAGACAGTGTCTCTCTAAAACTCTGGAATGTAGGTGTTCTTGTCTCCATTTTACAGATGAAGAAACTGAGACTCAAAATTTCCACACCTGGCCAAAGACATTCTGTGAATAGTTCACTTCACGTCAACATGGACATGTTGAGCATGGAAGTCTGATTAAAGATCTATAAGCAATATCTAACTTAAGAGAATCAGGAACAGTTTCCCACTGTGTCAAACAGGCAGCTCTAATAAAGATGCCTGGAGTGGTCCAGCCTGGGAGGCACTGGGCAGAGCACCTGCATCGCACACCTCCAGGGGGCAGCCTTGAGTTGTGTTCAATCCAGAGGGTACTCCCAACAGCACACACGTTGTACAGACAGCTGGAATGGTGCCCTGGGATTGCAGCAGAGATGAGGACTCTCAGGTAAACAGCAATGAAAAGCACCACGGGAAAGATCAGACACGAGACAGGAGAAGGACAGGGCGTTTCCTGGGACTGGGATTTAAAACAAGGTTGACATGTTCTCAAGCTCCCTGCCTTTCTCTCTGCAGGGCGAGGAGAACTTAATGCTGCATATCACATACCATTCTTTTTGGCTGAGATGGGTAGACTGCCTTTAACTAACCAGTGTCAAAATCCAGGTCGAGTTTTTAATTGCCTAATAAAGTGAATTCTCCACAAACTCCACACTGTCTGGAAGCCTCAAACAAAGGTGGTCCGAATAAGTCACAGGCCTTTGTCCAGCAGTCCTTTTTTCCTAAGACTCTTTCTCAGACATTAGCCCATGGATTGGGACAGTGCGCCAGAAGGGGCCAGCAAGCCGGGAACTCTTCCCAGGCCACAAAGGCTCCGCGGATCTGAGAGGCCTCAGATCTGGCTGTATTTGGTCACCGTCCCGGATGGTGGCGGGGCAGGCATTATGTCACATCTGGGAGTTTTTCAGCCCACACGTGGGGTAAATCTCAACCACAACCTCTGTACGTGGTAGCTTCAGATGGAAACAGAAACTAGTTAGAAAAATGCGATTCTTGCGCAGGGAAGTCGGAGCACAGAAGAGTTCAGAAGTGGGCGGGTGTCTGTGTTAAAAAAAAAAAAAGGGGGTGGAAACCCCACCAGCCAAGTCTGCAGAAAAAACTAAATGAAGTCTGCCTATCTCGGGGCCGGAGCCCCTCCCCTCGGGCCGCGCCGAGGAGTGTGACACAGGTGCTGCTTCCTCCCGGCTGCTGAGGGTCAACCACCGTCCCCCGGGCCGCGCCCCGCACTGGTCGGCGATGAGCAGCCCCCAGGTCACACCGCCGCCCCCGCCCCGCCAAGGTGAGTACTCGCCCGGGAACGGGTCCGCGGGGGCCGAGCCGGGGAGGGGGGGGGGGCCAAGGAGCCCCGGGGTTCCGGCCGCGCCCGGCCTCCTGGGGGACTAGGGCCCCGCCCGGCCGCGTCCCCGGGCATCGCGGGGCCCCGGACATCACAGCGCCCCGGGCATCGCGGAGTCCCGGTCCGGAGCCCCGAGCCTCATACGCGGGTTCCGCGCGCCCTGGGCCTGGAGAGGCCACCACCGCCCCCGCGGCCATCCGCTGGCTTTCTGTTTCTTTGTGTGCTGTTGGGGATGTGCGTGTGGCCAGAACTTTTCCCCTAAGAGAATAAAGGGAGAGAGGCAGATCGGTAAGCAGCGCAGAGAGAAAGCACAAGTTGTTTGCCGGAGCTGCCCGGGCAGGACGGTGGAGGCGCGTCCGCAGAAACTCTGAGTTAACTCCGCCAACTTCCCGACTCTCTCCCCGGGCTGGGCGGGAACCAGCCACACGCCCACGCCCATGTTGCAGGGATCCGCTCGCCGTGACCATTTGAGCGGTTGCAATTCTTCAGAGGCTGTTTTCTTTCTTTCTAAAACCAGCACATGCTTTCTTGCGGAAAGGAAATCGCCGTGAGATTCTCTGTGAATCTCAAAAGCAACGTTCCGAAACACTGCTGGGCCTCCCCCGCCACAGGGCTTTTGCAGTTAAAGAAGTAAAATTTTATTTAAAAAAAAAAAAGAATGATGATCCCTCCTGTTCCTACCCTGGTTAGGTCTGATCGTATGGAACTGTCAGAGAGGAGACATTCTGAGTCTATCATGTAATCACGTTACGTAATTAATATGATCCTGGTATGGGTTTATACGTCTTTAAAAAAAAAGCAAGGTTGTGTGGCCTTAGGCGGCAAACTTGAGCCTGGGTGAGCGCGGCTGGGTCTGTATCTGCACGCTTGGCGCCTCTGTGTGTACACGGCCACGTGTGTACGGGTGGCTGAGGTGCTCGGCGCCATCTGGGTGTGCACAGAGCTCCTTGTGGAGTCAGGGCCTTGCTGCCTGCCTCGGGACCTCTTGTCACAAGGGGGCAAGCCCACCTCTCTTAGCTACAGTTTCATCATCCGCGAAGTGGGAATAACAGGATAGTGTGCCTCTTCGGGTCGTGAGAATTAAGTGCATGTCAGTGGCTCAGCGCAGAGATGAACACGTGTTAAGTGCTTGAGAAATGTCGGGC
The DNA here is from genome assembly GCF_937001465.1 of Orcinus orca. NCBI lineage: Eukaryota > Metazoa > Chordata > Mammalia > Artiodactyla > Delphinidae > Orcinus > Orcinus orca. The sequence goes on along the minus strand of NC_064565.1, from coordinate 12,274,080 downwards.
ATCCTTATTTTCGTTTTACGTCATACTGTGGATCCATGAGCTTGTGTGAGTCAGTGTTGACGCGTGTGTATGTGTGTGTGAGGGTGAGTCAGACACTAGTGTGTGTGTGTGTGTGTGTGTGTGTGTGTGTGTCGGGACCAGGGTTAAGGGGACAAGGCACTGTAATTATTCCAGTTCAGGGACCGAGGAAGTGCAGGCCTACAGCCATTCCTGTCTGGAGAGGACAGGCTTGCTCAGGGAGCCTTGCCCTGCCCCCGACCGCAGCCCCCCCCCCCTCCGCCCCGCCCCGTCCTCCCCCTACAGCAATTCTCTAGGATTCAAGTTTCAGACCTTGACCAATGACTGCAAATACTTCCCTTGCGGAACTGATGGGGATGCAGCCCTTACTTGCATACCATTCCAGATTACCCTTAGGATTTACTTTCTGGCAGGATCTCTGCCATGGGAGAACCATGGGGCCCTATTTCGTGCTGCTGACTCAGGCAGGATGTGTCTATATCCTGTCTCAGTTTACATCACTGCCCCTCAGAACCAGACGTTAGAACAGAGAGGACCCTCTGCTCCCTCCCGGCCAGGCCTCCCCTAGCCTAGCCTTTGGGCTTATGGGTTCAGCCAACTGCCATAAGCCCAGAGGCCACAGTTATTGCGGAGGAGTCCTGTGCAGAAATCCACTGCCTCGCCCTTGGAGGGAAGGGGTCAGGCTCAGCAAGGAGATGGCCAGGTCTGGCAGCTTTATATAGAATGTGCCACCTCTGGGCAAAGCAGGGAGGGTTTCGTTCAGTGCCAGATGACATTCCATCACAGCCATTGCGCAACCCCTTCAGATATCCGTGGCTTTGGGAGTCACATGGCCTCGGCACAGCCAGCAGCTGGACCTTCCAAGGGTGCCCAGAGTTGCGCAGTTATTTCTGGGGACTTGCAGTGCCCTCTGGGAAACAGGAGTGAGGGGTAAGAGGTGTTCTGTGTTTGGTGGGAGCGCATCCGCCCATTCACCATGGGGAGAGAGAGAGAGGCCCTTCACTAGCACAGAGAGCCTGGCAAGTAAAGTCAGTTTGCCTCTTTGGGTGGCAGGTATATAGTCCATCAAATGCCCTTTGGAGACCCCAACCAAAACACCTTTCAAAGAGTGAGCAAACACAACAGGCCCAGTAAGCACAAGGTACAAACCAAAGTTAAACAATGCCTGAAGAGTTCATAATAGAAAAGAATAGCTTTCTTCCCACCTCCAGGGCAGTAACTTTATTTATTTATGAGACTCCTTCTAGAAGTATTATATGTAATACAATTAATTTTTCGTTGGCAAAATGAAACACATATGCGACTTCATCTTTTTTGTTCATAAGACCATATCCTACAGATTATACCTTATCACCATATATAGACTCATCCTTCTGGGGCTGCACAGCATGAATAGTATAAATGAATTGGTTATTTTATTTAACCAATTCCTCCACAAATGGACATCTGGGTTGTGTACAGTCTTTAATTTCTCTTTTTAACCACAGTGTCATGACAACCCTTGTAAGTAGGGTTTTGCATGCATGTGTTTGTATACCTTTAGGATAAATTCCCCCAGGATTTAATTTCTGGGACCAAGAGTATGTACATTTACAATGTTAGTAGATACTGAAAAATTACCCTCCAAAAGGTCACATAAATTTCTAACCCTTACCGGTAGCCAATGAAAATCGTTATTTCCCCACATCCTCATTCACACTGTGTGGTTTTTATCTTGGCCAATCTGATGAGTAAACCATGTTGTCACCTTTGAGTGCGCCTCTGTAATTACACGTGTTTTTGTACCTCTGTAAGATATTGTATTTGTTTTGCTGGGAAATACCTTGTATGGCCTTTGCCCACTTCCTACCAGGTCCCTAACCAGTGAGGAAACACACCCCAGAAGTTAAATGATGTGTCCTTTCTCTCATGATGAGTAAGAGAGTGGACCAGAGCCCCACACTGGGCTGTGCTGTGGAGTCAGACCAGATGTGATCTCATCCCCAACACTTACTGGCTTTGGGGAGGTGCACAGTACCTCGGAGCCTCAGTTTTCTCATCTGTTAGTGGGAAGGATAACAGTGACTTGGCAGGAGTCACGTGATGAACAAGAGACTAAGGACCTGGCACCATGCCCAGTGATAGTGTTATTTGCGACGGTTGTTAACAGAACTCATCAAAGCAAACCTAGCCTGCAGGTGCTAGTCACCTCCAAAGTCTCCCTAGCAGACGGCAGCTGGGTTTGCTTTGGATAATGTGAGAACAACGTCAGTACCTCTATGCCAAGGCCTGTGGTCCCACCTTGCATGGGTCACTCCTCTACAGCCTGGTCTCACAGGCATATTCTCCCCTGTTTTGCAGATGAAGCCCTGGAGGCTGGAGGATGATGACCTTCCCCAGGGCTCCCAGGTCCTGAGGGCACAGCCAGGCTGTGAACACAGGCTGTGAGGCCCCAGAGCCAACAGAGGCCAAACTAAGGGGGGTGTTAGGGTGCATGCGGGCCTGCTGGCCCTGTGTGCCAGGCAGGGCCTTCTGCTGCCCACATACTGTGAGAACTGTGCCCAGGAGAGCATGGCTATGGCTTTGCACAGACACTCAGAGCCCGCTAACGACTCCACAGTTTTTCAGCCAGGCCTGTGGTCTAACCTTGGCCTGTGGCTACCCGCCATCACTCTCATCTCTGTGGTCGGGCCTGACCCACACTGGGCCACCTGCTGCCCTCCACCCTGCCTTCCACAGCTCGCTCAGGTTGACATCCCCTAGAGCCCCTCTCTGTGCCTGGATCACCCTGTCCCTCCAGCTTCACCCTCATGCCTGCCCGCTTCAGGCCCCTGGGCTCTCTGGGTACCGCCCCCTGCACACATACACCTACTGGTCAGTTAAGGCCTCCCTGGGCCCTCCTGACACTAGAAAACCACCCACCCTGGCCCTGGGGACACTTTGTAGCCCCGACAGATTTCTGAGTCTGTTGCCTTCCAGGAATTCTGACTTCCAAGAAGCTCTGTGACCCCACCTGTCCCCCCCGCACTGGGGCCTAGCTCAGAGAGGTGCTTAGCCAGCAACTTGAACACGAACAGGTGGCTGCACAGACAACCCAAAGGTCAGCACCTCCAGGCCCATGTCCGCTCCAAAGGCCAAAGGCACCTTTTATTTATTTATTTTTTATTTTTATTTATTTATTTATTTTTGTGGTACGCGGGCCTCTCACTGCTGTGGCCTCTCCTGTTGCGGAGGCTCCGGACGCGCAGGCTCAGCAGCCATGGCTCACGGGCCCAGCGGCTCCGCGGCATGTGGGAGCCTCGCAGACCAGGGCACGAACCCGCGTCCCCTGCATCGGCAGGCGGACTCTCAACCACTGCGCCACCAGGGAAGCCCAAAGGCCCCCTTTTAAAAATCATCTGCTCAATAGCTCCTATTCCAGAACTTGGAGGGCAGAGTATAAAATAAATTGAAATGGACAAAGAGTCAAACCAAAACAGATTCTCAGAACACGCTGATGGGCCCCAGCCATCACAGCCTAGCTCTCCTTCCCGCTCAGCACTGATCGGGTATTTCATCTTCTCCCTCCTTCCTCCCTCCCCTCCCCCTCCCGCCCTCCCCCATCTTTGCTTAGGGCTTTCTTCAGATCATTATGTAATCTGAACCTCTGCAGGAGCGCCACTTCCTGCCCTTAGTCATTATAAATTTTAATCTGGGTACATCCTTTCAGAAGGAATGTTAGTGTGCAGCATCTTAGCCAAGGCAGATACTGTCAAGGGCCAGTTCTCTCTCACCCCAGCAAGAGCCTGAGCCCAAGGTGCTAGGTTCCTTCACAGACCCGGCCTCACACAGCTGCCCCCAACCCTCCCTCCAGCCACCGGAGAGCCTGTGTTCTGGTTCCCTGTGCTCACAGACAGCCACCCACCTGCCTCGCCTGGTGATTGGTGTCAGAGCATCATTGGCTGCCTGACTCTGCAGCCCTGCCCTTCCTCCTGGCCCAACATCTTCTGCAGCTCTCATTCATGACTCTTTAGGACTGACAGATTGCTGGAGGCTCAGCGTGGACTCCTCTGAGAGTTAAAAACTGCAAGGGGACCTAGTCACTGGGGGCCCCCCGCAATACTGTGAGATCCACCTCCTGGAGTTTGAGCAGGTGCCCACGGTAAATATCGGAGTAAAGTCTTCTTGAGTTTCCGGCAGGAAGGAGGGGACCAGTGCACCTGTTCTTAACAAAGCCTGGCCTCAGGGAAGCTAGTTAACCAGAGCCGAACCCAATGGGATACTATCAGAGCATAACTGACCTGGGGGAAGGAAAATACCCAACTCCAGCTCACTGTAGCCATCTGGGCCCACCTGCAAGGAGAGAAAAACATGGAGGAACACTTGTGAAGTTCACACTCCAGAGGGATGGGCTACAGATCTCATCCTAGGACCATAGGGTGCTTCCCCTCCCCCACATCTCGCCACCCCGTTACAATAGGTCCTTTTATCCAGTATATGACATCTGGCTGCCAAGAAAAATTACAAGACGTACTAGAAGGCAAAACACACAGTTTGAAGAGACAGAGTCAGAACCAGAACCAGACATGGCAGAGATGTGGGAATTATCAGACTGGGAATTTAAAACAACTGGGATGAATAACTCTTTATGATGCTTTTATTATCATCCCTGTCTTGTATCTGCCACATATCCCTTCTCTTATTGCCAAAACATTGCAGTCGGCATACTCTCTGGGGCTCAGTGGATACACCTCTGACCCCTGCCAGGTCTCTGAGGGAAGGAGGCGCGCATTTGGGGGCCCTTGGGAGGGACAAGCTCTCGGCAAGGTTGCCCCATCATCTCACTGCACCCACCACACCTGATGGAGGTATTTTAGCTCCACTGTGATGGACAGACTGGCATGCCACTTGCAGGGAGCACAGCTGGGACCTCCTACCCTCCTTCTCCTTCATACAACGCCCACTTTTATGAGGGTTCACGTATGTGGCTGCCAGCTGACCCTGGGCCCCAGCGCTCCCCCCTTGGACCCTGGATTGGAGAGTCGTCCTATTTTACCCATAGCTATGGGCACATGTATTCTCAGCAGTGTCTTAAAGTGAAGGGAATTGTGGTTTGTCAGATCAAAACCAGGTAAACAATCCTGCCTGCCTGCCTTCTGCGTTGGGTTCCGGTCTGTGACCTCTGTGCTCACCAGGCAGCAAAGTCCACTGGCTATGAAAGGCCCTTTCGCTTGAGATGCTCCCCAAGCACTCTCGCTGGAACCGGACACAATACACACAGCCTTTAGCAAGCAGGGGCTTCAAGCTCAGTTCCCCCTGCTGTACTTTTTGAAGACATTTAGTGCAAATACACTTGGCCTCAATTGGCTAGTGATGAGGAGGTTAGAATACCAGCTTTAGAGCTCAGGATTTGGTCTTGAATGAGGACCAGCTCTGACCTGGCCGTGTTCTTGAACATGGCGCCAGCCCCTTGGCGTCTCAGCTCATAGATAAAACTCCTAGTATAGGGCCTGGTCCGAGTTCACCACTGCCCCTGCCTGAGTGCTTGAGGGTGTCCTCAGTGAGTTCAGGCTCACTCCCCACTGCCCAGCTCCCTCCGCATGCCCTCCTCCTGTCCCTGTTTGCTCATTTGCCACTGAAAATAATACCAAGGACAGGAGGCATAGTCTGCCCTGGTCCTTGGGTTCCAGGTGGGCAAGGCCCTCAGACCCAGCAGGGGAGCTGCCTTTGCAATAGCCCTGGGATGCTGTTCCCTTCTGAGCTAGGACGGCTGCCTCCGAGGCTTCTGTTCCTTCCTGCATTTATCAGAGTGGGCAAGGTGGTCAAAGAGCAGCAGAGAGCATGTGTCCTCTCCCACCAACTATGTGATTTGAGCAAACCTTTTACCCTTTGCAGTTCAGTCTCCTTACCAGCCCCACCTCCTCAGCCGCACCTGAACACCAGCCCCTTAACAGTAGGGGTCTCGGCTGTCTTGGGGAAGAGTAGCCTCCTTAAAAACACTCATGGATCAGCTCGGTGCTTTGTGACCACCTAGAGGGGTGGGATAGGGAGGGTGGGAGGGAGATGCAAGAGGGAGGGGATATGGAGATATATGTATAGCCGATTCACTTTGTTATACAGCAGAAACTAACACACCATTGTAAAGCAATTATACGCCAATAAAGATGTTTAAAAAAAATGAATGAATGGATGGATAGATGGAGGAATGGATGGATGGATGGATGGATGGATGGAGGGAGGAATGGAGGGATGTGAAGGTCCAACCAGTGTAGACAATCCTGGTGCTATCGGTCCCATATTCACCTGCGTCCTCTCCCAATCCTGTGTAAGCCGTGCCCCCTCGGTGGCCCACAGTGGCCTCTGGCTCAGCCCACTGACCTTTCCCCACCTGGCATGCCTTGTGCACCCCAACCTGTGTGCACATGGGGCCCCTTCCCTCCCATCTGTCCTGCAGACGCTCCATCTTTCAGTGTCTTCTCTCACCAGCGTTTTTCTCTTTCCCTTGATGCTGCCATTGGATGGGTGCAGAGCTGGGCCTCCCCTCTCTCCTGGGAGGGGCCCCTTCTCTCCCTTTCCAGCCTCTTCCCCGTGCTCGAACTCCTGCAAGGAAGCTGGGCCTTCTCTCCTTTGATCGTGCCGTGGGACTGACTTGTCATTTGAATGGCCCTCCTTCAGCTCCTGCCAAAGTTCTCATTTTAATGAATTCATTTCAGCTTTGGCTGAAAATCCCAAGCTGTCATTTTTTTAAAATTTTAGTCTCTCTTTTTTTTTTCTTTTCTACAAATTCTGTAAAGTATCCTGACCGACTGTCTCCCTGACTCAAAGCGTAGAAAGTCGGCTGCGCTCTGCTTAAGTTATCTCATTTCACCCTCTAGCAGCCCTACAGCAAGTATTTTTATCTCCATTTTGCATGTGATGATACAGAAACTCAAGAGGCAATGTGCGTTGCCGACAGCCGAGACCCCTCACTCGTGCACGGCAGGTGTTTCTAGGAGGGGCTTAGCCAGGGCCGCCTCACACATCAGGCACAACACTTAGAGCTTTCAGAGAACCACAACAAAGCTTTGGTTCTTTTAAAATCAAATGGGAAAAATGAACTTTTAAGACTAAACCTTGCATTTGTCTTTATATCAATGCCCCTCTAAAATACAATTGTTAATATCTGGGGGGAGAAGAGACCAGGAAGGCAGACCACCTAGGCCCACGAAGGCCATCCTGTGGCCCTGGCTCAGCCCATCCAGGCCCTGGGGCTGGGTGCCCGCTGGTCCCTGCACGGCCAGGCCGCTCTCCTTGCCCAGCGCCCAGAGCCCTGACCCTCCTCTGCGTGGCTTCCATCTCAAATCCGCACACTCCCCCACCCCCAGCAGTGCTGCCCAGCCCAACCACGGCAGGGCCCCTGGGCTGGGCAGCTGCAGTGTCTGCCCCGTGCCTGCTCTTTGCCTTTACCCTCAGGAGATTGGGAGAATCCAAAGGAAATGCGTGAGGATACCCAGGACTCTCTCTCTCTCTCTCTCTCTCTCTCTTTTTTTCTTGGCCACGCAGCATACAGGATCTTAGTTCCCCAACCAGGGATCGAACCTGTGCCCCCTGCAAGTGGAAGTGCAGAGTCTTAACCACTGGACCACCAGGGAATTCCTATCTCTATCTCTATCTATCTCTGTCTCTATCTCTATGTCTATCTCTGTATTTCTCTTATCCTCTTGCTTTTTTAAGTGAGGAAGCTAAGCTATTCTTCACTTCAAAGTTTAAAAGTAAGTTTCCTTTGCCCTGTTTCATTATGAAAGAAGCAGTTCCTGTTCACTGTACGATTATATATACAAGACCAAGAAGAGGGATATAGGAAGATTCTCTCTAGAGCAGAGGTGACTTTCAGGTACCCATGGGATAGCCAGGTGACAGCTGGAAAGCAGTTCAGAAAGAGACCCAGGCAGAGATAAAGACGGAGGACCTCAGTGTACAGAGGCCACACAGCGAGGGGCCCGGGGGGAGCCACGAAGAGCCTGCTGAGGTCGCACTGATCTCTCTGGATGGTGGATCTCAGCACAGGTGCAGAGGCGGTGTGGGGAGTCCTCTTGGCCACACCTGGGGAGGATACACATGGTACCTTGTTCAACCGGAAGATGTTACCTGGATGTAGCTATTATTACTCCAGGAATGGATATTATGAGCTCCATGGAAATATGAAAACTGGGGTTCAAAGAGGTTATTCCCCCGGGGCCTCACTGGTCATCACTTGCACTGTCCAGCCTCGAGCCAGGTGTGTCCTTCTGCCTCTGGGATGTGGCTGCCCACCTTGCTGGGAGGGGTTGGCCCACGACCCCCTGCCCCTCTGTGCAGCTCCACGCGGCCCTCAGGTCACTCTCCTGCCTCAGAAGAAAAGGCCATTCTTTATCCACCCCACCCTGGGCCACTTGTGCCGGCTCCCCTCTGCTCTGCTGGCCCCCGCCTGGCGGCCCAGCAGCTGCTGATGAAAGGCTCACGAGGGCTGGGCTGTGACCGGGCAAGTGCAGCCAGCTGAGGCCAACCCACATACAGTTCCCACTCTTCCCCGGGGAGGCAGCGGGCAGCTGCCTCTCAGGGTCACTGCCAGGGCACCAGGAGAGAATAACGCCTCCACCAATTCCTGGCCAATTTCTGGCATGCCTCCACCACAGACCCACCCCTGGGCTGGCGGCATTGTCTTTTGTTGAAGTATCACCAGTCATGGGACCATTCCTGCCCTGTATGTTCTCCTCTGCTAGGCACTTTCAGATCTAGTTCCTTTCTTCATTCAAGAGTCCCTACTGGCTGTTTATGCATTGTCTACATACAAGCTTACATCGGCTCACCCCAACCTCCCAGTCCATCCCTCCCCCAATCCCCTCCCCCTTGGCAACCACCAGTCTGTTCTCCCACTGTATACCACTATATTCAGTATCCTATGGTAAACCATAATGGAAAAGAATATTAGAAAAGGAAGACATATATATATATATAACTAATTCACTTTGCTATACAGCAGTAATTAACACAACCTTGTAAATCAACTATACTTCAATAAAAAATAAAATGAAAAGGAAAGAGGCACCACTCGCCTCCTCTGATAGGTGAATAAAGCAAAGCTCAGAGAAGTTAGGAGAGTTTACACAGCCAGCTGTCGTGCGTGGAGTGCGGGTCTCTGCTTCCCTTGGGGGTGCACTCTTTCTGCCATGGAAACTCACTCAGCAGGTTCTTAAGTGGGGACAGGACGGGGTGGTGCAGAGGAGCTAATGCTGGGACTGCAGAGTCACCAAAAGGAATGAAAGCCACACATCCCTCAATCTCCCAAATCAGTGGCTTCCCATCTGGGGTCCCCACCCCGAAAAACACACACGTTAGAAAACGATGTCACAGCTACAAATCTCCACTTCATTTCTTTTCAAGAGAAATGACATTTCTACAAAATAAATTCTTAGATGAAGTCTGGAAACATGAAAGCAATAAAAACGCATCTGTTATAGTGGAGTGGGGGAGAAGAGGCCTGGTGACCCCACTCCAGGGCCCCCTTGTGAGGGTCACCCTCAAGTCATCGCTGGACATAACGTAACGCAGTTTGCAGCCTCCTAGCTGGTGCCTCCCAGGACGGCCGACTGATGTCCGGGCACTATTCATCGTCAGTGATGATGCTTTGGGGCTTGCATCTCAGAGGATCCTTCCGTATTAGACATTTCCATCACATGAAGCCATAAAATGCCTTCACTGTGGTTCAATTATTTGCCTACAGCCAGACTGCAGTGTACACCCAGCTGTCAATCACTTTACCAATCAATTCCCTGAGAGAGGTTCTTATCAAACTTCAAGAGTCCATGAAGAAAATCTGAAAAGTTAGAAACTAGATGGATAGTTCCATTAGGGAAACAATTTATCCACAAATGTTTACTAACCACCGTGTACATGTGTGGTTCATCAGCAGAAATTCATAGGCTTACGATGTGTCCATCTTGTCACCTGCCCTAGGGGTGCAGGAGGAGACAAAGAAAGTCTAAAGACAAGATCCCTGCCCTCAAAGCATCGTTGGGCTTCTTGGGGCAGCAAGACACACATCATGACAGGAATAAAAATCATCCCATCCTCCTAGTGAGAAATTTCTTATCACAGGAATTCAGGTTTCAGATCGAATTGCCTGTGTCTTTTCTATATTTAAAGAAGATACCTAGATATTTAAAGAATAACTTAAAGTAAGATAACTTCTCAAATATAAATTGCTATCTAAAACTAGCTAATATTGACAGCTGATATTAAATTATGGTGAATTTCTCCTTAACCAGATATAGGTTTATCTTGTTGAATTAAGACTTTGTACTTGAAGAAGTTGTCAGTGACCTGTCAACTGAAAAAAATGCACAACCGGGACTTCCCTGGTGGCACAATGGTTAAGAATCCGCCTGCTAATGCAGGGGACATGGGTTCGAGCCCTGGTCCGGGAAGATCCCACATGCCATGGAGCAACTAAGCCCATGCACCACAACTACTGAGCCTGTGCTCTAGAGCCTGCGAGCCACAACTACTGAGCCTGCATGCCACAACTACTGAAGCCCGCATGCCTAGAGCCCGTGCTCAGCAACAAGAGAGGCCACCACGATGAGAAGCCCATGCACCACAACAAAGAGTAACCCCTGCTCGCCATAACTAGAGAAAGCCCATGCATAGCAATGAAGACCCAATGCAGCCAAAAAAATAGATTAAATAAAATCAATAAATTTATTAAAAAAATAAAATTAAAAAAGTTCACAGCCTAAAAGTTGAGAGTTATGTTTTATTCAATGGACAAATCTGAGGACTTAAGCCCAGGACACAGCATTCAGCTAATTCTGAGAAACTTTTCCAAAGAGGCAAGGTGGGGAGCCAGGATATATAGGAGTTTTCGCAACAAAAGACCAGGTAGTCAGAACATCAAAAGATTACTGTTAATCAAAGAAAACCAGACATCTCAGGTTAATGAATTTAGCACTTTTCTACGTATGGGAAGAGGCAAGAGTCCAGGCTCATTGAAATCATTCCTTTGATTCGCACCTCTGCTCCCTGGGGCCAGTGTCCTGTGCTTTCTCATCCTGAGTCTCCTCCGGGTACATCGTTGCGGGTGGCCGCAGCGGCTGACTGCTGGATGGCGGGCGTCCTGTTCCATCCTGAGGTTCCTCAGGGCTCACCGTCTGTAATGTGGTGGCTTGATGGCTGCAGCGTCCTCTGTTTACTGATAAGACAGGCAATATTTAGTTCACAGACCAATGCCGATTGTTGAGAACATTCTAACTCTGGGAAATGACTTAAGTCAAGACAAGTGGCAAGGATGTAAAAATACAAAAAGTACTGCAAGTGTACGGGGTACCTGCTATGAGCAGGGATGGTCTGGTGTGTCATACACGCTAAGCAGATGTTGGTTCGAAGTGTTCGTTCCTCGTCACCCTCATCCCTCACTGTGAGTTGGGTCTGTGGATGCAGCCTCCATCTTCCAGGTGCAGGACGGGCTGGGAGTGGCAGGGCTGTTATTTGAACCCAGATGCTCCAACCCTGAGGCTGTCTTTTAAGCCCTGCTCACCGCCACCATTTGTATGTGTAGGAAATGGGGAGTTTCAAAGGGGAACAAAATTCTCTTTCACAGGAGTGAAAGAAAGTTGGTTCCAATGCGCTTTTAAACTACACTTATTTATATCAGGCTTTGGTCACCACCCCTAGGTCATTTCCTATTTAAGAATCTTGGAGCTTCTGGAAAGATCTTCTGGAACATGCTATTTTTAAAGAACTCAATTGAGTGAAATGATGTTTGTCACTCACTGAAAAAGCAAACAATGTTAGAGAAAGTCAGAATACATCTTTGAGGACAATGCAGTCAAAGGCAGATGAAATCCATGGTTTCCCTTCCAAGTTCAGACACCCTGGAAGGCTGTGTTTCCCACACAAGGGCACCTCAGGGCTGTTTATTTCCTGAGGCTCTGGCCTATGGCCAAATCTTCACCATCCTCTGTGCTTTTGGTAAAAGCCATGGGGTCACACTGCCCTGAAGGCACAATTATCTGAGTTCCTGCCCTCCTTGCCCTGGGGCTCTGGGAACAGAGGCCTGACTGTCTACACAGATAAAAGGCTGACCTCTCACTGTCCTGCCTCCTGCCCAGGGGCCCCATGGTTCTCCTTTGAGCTCCCTTGAGTGGGGCCCTCCCTGAGGAGAAATGAGCAGAGGGTGGGAGTTCTCCTCTGACTCGGCTTCTGACGTCTCCTGAGCCAACTAGCTCTGCTCAGGGACCCTTGTACCACAGCAGGACGCTGCCCAGACCTCCACTGGCCTCCCTGGAGCAAGCCCTTGGTGTAGCCAGGCTGTGACCACTTGGATAGGCCATTTATCTTGTTCTGGGACCTGACATCTCAGGGCTCAGGATTCCCTGGTGAGACTCTCTATGACGGGGCCTTGCCAGTCAGTGGAGTCAGCCAGGGGAGGTACCCAGGGCCCAGTCAGAGAGGCCCGGGCCACATCCCTCACCAGCAGAGATGGCCTCAACCCCGTGCAAGGTTTAAAGCCCATGCCACCTCTCCAACCACTGTCTTAACCCCACCACTAACCAGTGCAGGTGAACTTGGGATGGTGACGTCACCCTCTTTGGCTTCCACTACCCTGGTGCCTGCATCCTCTCAAAAGCATGGGGTGTTCAAGATGCAGTGAGCCCTGGGTGTGGCCAGACTCTGGAATCTATATAAAGTGGCCACAGTAGTGGACAGTGGCCTGCGTTCTAACAGCTAATGATCACACAGGTTGAAAGTATAGTCTGCGAGCGTGACAGACCTGGGTTCAAGTTGCAGATCGGCCACTCAACGGCTCCATCCCCGTGGGCACCTTAAATGAGAAGATGTAGGTAATGGCCCAGGCCTAGCAGGGGGCAAGCACAATGCAAATGTTAGCCTGAGAGGGAAGAGAGAGACTCAGTGACACAGGGGCTTAAGCCAGGGGTCTGCAAACAAAGGCCCACAGGCCCAATCCACTTGCCACCTGTTTTTATAAGTAAAGTTGTATTGCAACACAGCTGCACCCATTTGTTTGCATGTGTCCATGACTGCTTTCATGGGACGATGGCAGAGTTGTAGCAGAGACCACATGGCCCACAAAGCCTAAACTATTTACTATGTGACCCTTTATTTAAAAAGTTTTCTGACCTCTGTCTTGAACCAACAGGAACATCTCCAATGGCTCGACTTCTAGGCCTAGAGCCTACCTGGCCCCATTGCACCTCTCTCTGGGGAAACCATAGCCTCATGGGTAGATGAGAAGCCACGGAAGAAAGACCTGCAGCTGAGGCCAGGGACCAGGCAGCAGCCAGGGAAGCCCATCAGGCCAGGCCCAGCTCTCACCTGGGTGCAGACGGAGGGTCTCATTCCCCCCGACCTGATCCACCCAAGCTGCCAAAGGGAGGATCCCTCTCTTGGCCTTCACCTTCTCTTGACCTCTTGTCACCCCCTCTGTAGACACAGGCATTCGGGGCTCTCCTGCTGCCCTGCAGAAAATCCTCACCCCAACTAGACAGGTGTAGGAAAAAGGGCCACACACCAGACAGGCTCTCCCGGGACCTGCCATCTGTCCCGCTTCATTCAGAAAACAGGGCTTCTCACTAGGACCCAGACTGGTGTTGGGCCAGGAGTATTGTCCTGAACTTTTTTTTTTAACTTTTTATTTTATATTGGAGTATAGTTGATTAACAATGTTGTGTTAGTTTTAGGTGTACAGCAGAGTGCTTCTGTTATACATGTATCTCTTCTTTTTCAAATTCTTTTCCCATTTAAGTTGTTACATAATATTGAGCAAAGTTCCCTGTACTATACAGTAGGTCCCTGTCGTTTATCCATTTTAAATACAGCAGTGTGTACATGTCAACTCCAAACTCCCAATCTATCCCTCCTCCCTACTCTTCCCTCCTGGTAACCGTAAGTTCATTCTCTAAGTCTGTGAGTCTGTTTCTGCTTCGTAAATAAGTTCATTTGTATCATTCGTTTTTTTAGATTCCTCATATAAGCGATATCATATGACGTTTGTCTTTCTCTGACTTACTTCGCTCAGTATAATAATCTCCATGTCCATCCACGTTGCTGCAAATGGCATTATTTCATTCTTTCTATGGCTGAGTAGTATTCAATTGTGTGTGTGTGTGTGTGTGTGTGTGTGTGTGTGTATCACATCTTCTTTATTCATTCCTCTGTTGATGGACATTTAGGTTGTTTCCATGTCTTGGTTATCGTGCAAAGTGCTGCTATGAACATTGGGGTGCATGTATCTTTTCAAAGTAGAGATTTTGTCTTTTCTGGGTATATGCCCAGGAGTGGGATTGCTGCAAATGGCGTTATTTCATTCTTTTTTTATGGCTAATATTCCATTGTATATATGTACCACATCTTCTTTATCAAACTTATTGACATCTCTCCACATCTCAGGAGGTTATTATCCCTCTTTTCAGATTGTCTATGGAGTCTCAGGGGGGAAAAGTGTGTCCACACCTCACCAGTTATAAAACAGTGGATCCTGAGTTCAACAGTAGTCTCCCTGAGTCTACACCCATGCTCTTTGCCTCTGCCACCGGCACCAGCAAGCTTTTAGCTCAGACGTCACGGTCCATGAGCCTGTTTTGAGCACCAACTGTGTGTCAGGCCCTGGGGATGTGACAGTGGACAAACCAACAGTCATCCCAAAAGGGAGCTTATGTTCTAGTGCGGATAGACAGATGGACACAAGACAAGTGGGTAGAATGCTCAGTAGGTGAGATGGTGCTAAGTGCAGGGAGGATGATCAAGCCAGGAAAGGACAGAGGGTGGAGGGACGAGAGGGGCTGCCATTTTAAAGAGAATCTCCACTGGGTAAGGTGATGTTTAGGAAAGACCTAAAGGAAGCCAGGGAGCCAAACGCAGGAATATCTGAGAGGAGGCAAGAGGCAGAGAGCACAACACGTGCAAAGGCCCTGCGGTAGGAGCAGGCTTGGCCTGCTCAAGGAACTGACAGAGGCCAGTGCCCTGAGGAGAGGAGAGTGGAAAGTGGTAACTAGGAGATGAAGTCAGACAGATAAGGCGGCAGAGGGACGATGGGACTGTGTCCCAGTACCCACTGTAGCATCTTCCTGAGTCTCCCCTGCCAGAAGGCTTCTAACCCCGAGAGAGGAGCCCTTCAGCATCTCTGCTAACACTCTAGCAAGTCCCTGAGTGAGCCGTGACACGGGGTAGGAGCTGAGAGGGAGGGAAGAGGATGGCGGAGAACTCCCAAGGGGTGCCTGAGATGCAGGGGGAGATGGGGGGACTTCACCAAGCGCCCCGTTTGCTCTCAGCTGCCCTGAAAGACGCCTCAGATGCAGGCATACATGTGCACACACGCGCATACACACACACACAGAGGCCGGCTTTCAGAGCCTCTCTGAAACTGCTAGTTGCACTTTCATGTAGAGCTTTTCCACAGGACCGTGCCGGGCTCTACAGAGAATGAGTGTGGATGTGGGGTCCCCAGTACCTGCCGTCACAGGCAGTCCGGACCCTTGGGGACCAGCTGGGAGCGGGAAGAGATGGGACAGAGCCCCACCCAGGGCCAGAGGGGGCGTGCGTTGGTCCCTCCCCTGCAGCTTTGTGTCCACGGAAGCCCCGGGGACGCAGCCCAGCAGAGGGCACGGAGCAGCCCCCAGGGGTGGAGGGTCTGGCCAGCAGGGGTGGAGAAGAGAACCAGGAAAGGGTGTGGACAAGGGTGGTCTAGAGCCCCAGGCTCCTGGGGCCCATGCTGCCACCTGCCTGGGGAAGGACGTCCCCACAGACACCTCAGCCTCACCCAGAAGACACAACTGGCAATCCCAGAAAGGCTTCTGAAAGCTGGCCTCTGTCCGTGTGTGCACACGTGTGCCTGCATCCCCAGCGGTATGAAAGAACAGCCTAGAAACACAGGCTCTTTCTCCCTGAGATCGGAGAGGTGGCCAGCACAGGCTCCTACAGCTCAGATTGGAAGCCAGGACTCTCCGCCTCAGTCTCTCTACAACCCCTATGTCAGAGGCACAAATTAATACAACTCACTGCAGAGGCAGGTCCCTCCAGCAGCCGGGTTCATACGGCAGGAACGGAGGTTGAGAGCTTATTCTCGTCTGCTTTATATTTACACACTGTTGTGTTTAGTCTTCTGACTAGCCCCAGGAGCCATCCAGTTAAGTGACCAGGGCCACGTAAACACGACCCAGGAGCTCATTCTGGGCGCCTCCTGTCCTCGGATAACGTGATCCCAGCACGAGAATCCAGGCGCTGCTCAAGTGACTGGCTTCTCACCTCCATGAACAGCCCTGCTGGAAGTCGGGCCCCCGGGCACCCGTTTGTACTCGGAACTGCTCACACATACCGAGGCAGGAGCACATTTCTTATCTCGCCAGGTCCTCACTGCAGCCTGATACAGGCCGGAGGGCGTGGAGAGGGCGTGGAGAGGGCGTCAGCATCTCCTGAGTCTCTCTAAGCCAAGGTGCCAGGGCGGGCTGTCCATGTGCCCACTGGGGAGGGGAGTGCTCTTATACACCGCTTAAAAGAGGGGTCGGGGTATCACACAACCCCTGAGTGTTCCTGGAAAGGGGATAAAGTGACTGTCCCGAGGCCACACCAACAGCGAATGGCAGAGGCAGGCCCACATCCAGGTGTCATTCGATTCCAAACTCTGCACCTGACAGGCTCACCTACAGGCAGGCAGTAGCCTCCCCCCATGATGCCATGCACTTTATGTGCTACAAACCTAAGGGGCTTTTGTACCCAGCCCTAAAAGGGAATGAAATACTGCCATTTGCACGGACGGACCTAGAGATTATCACACTAAGTGAAGTCAGACAGAGAAAGACAAATATCGTATGATATTGCTTATATGTGGAATCTAAAAAAAAAAAAAAAAAAGGATGCAAGTGAACTTATTTACAAAACAGAAATAGACCCACAGACAGAAAACAAACTTATGGTCACCAAATGGGAAAGGGAGGAGGGATAAATTAGGAGTCTGGGATTAACATGTACACACTCCTATATATAAAATAGATAATCAATAAGGACCTACTGTATAGCACAGGGAACTCTACTCAACATTTTGTAATAACCTATAAGGGAAAATCTGGAAAAGAATTTATATATATACATACACACACACACACACACACACACACACACACACACACACATATACATATAATAACTGAATCGCTGTTCTATACACCTGAAACCAACACAACATTGTAAATCAACTCTGCTTCAATAAAAATATAAAATCTAAGGGGATAAATGCTTCATGCTTAAGCATGGCCTGCCCCCCTCAACACACACAGGTGGGGAGACCTGGCCGGCAGCAGCCTCAGGGAGCCCACCTCTTTGCTTTCAGCTCAGGTCCCGCCTCGCTCCTGAGCGGGGTCGCCCGTGGTGCTGCCCTGTAGCAGCAGTGCACATAGCTTGGCTGTGTCTGCGTGCAAAGGCGTTGTATTTCTTCCGGCTTTTTTTTTTTCCTTCCCTTTATTCACGCTGATGGAAATGGCTCCTTCACCCAAGGTCTGCCTCCGATAAGGCTCCGGCGGTTTCAAGAAAGCAGAGCTGAGCTTCTTATCAGGCAGCAGCAGGGGATCTGGTGCCAGCACTGGGCTGGCCTGGTGCTGATAAAATGGTCCTGGGCCCAGCGCTCACCAGATGCTTTCTCAACCTGCCCCCCGGGCCCAACCCGTCAGAAGTGTGGGCAGTGAGACCCAGGAAGCTTCTTTGCTTAGACATGAGAGCCGACTTCCAGTGACCACAGGCCACAGGACCTGATGGGGACAAAGTTTTGGCATGGAGGCTGATGGAGAGAAAGGGCTTCAGGAGGCCTTAGGGCTCCGGACATGGCAGTGGGAGCCGGCTCCTCCCAGGGGCGTATCGGGATCAAGTGTGTGGTTTGAGCCCTTCCCTGTGAGGCACTACTGTTCCCAATAAGACACTGAGACTAGGAAAGGGGTGTGGGGTGTGGGGGGGGATTAAGGCATTTGGTCTAATGTGGTGTGATCGGGTTTGAAGCAGGTTTGCAGCCCCCAAAGCCCAGGCTGCCCAGCCTGCTCCTGGAAACTCTGATTTGAAGGAGATCAAGGAGCTCATCCCTCCTCCGACCCTGCACACACACCACTGGAAGACAGAAATTCTACCTTCAAACCTTAACTTCTTTTCCTTTAAGCTTGGGTCACTGTTAAACTTCCTTGTCCTTAGAGTAGGACAGACTGGGCTAGCTGATTGTTTTGTGAAAAGTGACTTGGGCTTTCTGACCTTAGTTGTCCCATCTATAACATGGGCTGGTCATCCCTGTGTCCAGTGCCCTGCTGGGAGCACCCAGGATTTCACAGGTGGAGGGCATCTCGCCACGACTGGCCACCAGGGTCCGCCCTACGTTGGAAGGTTGGGCCGGGGCCTGGCGGCAGGGTCAGCAGTAGAGCCTTAGTCTGGGTTTGAATCCTGGCTCTGTCCTTGGCTACTGTCTCTGAGCTTCAGTCTTTTCTTGTTGAAAGAAAGGATGGAGATGCCCGGCTAGCAAGGTTGTTCGGGGGAGTTCAGCTCATGAGAGGTACTTGTGATTTGTGGCTGCCCCATGAGAGCGGGTTTTGAGTGAGAAGCATCTTGAGCGTGAGATGATGTGAGTGAAGCCCCAGCACAGAGCAGACCCATAAAAAGCAGCGGCAGGAGCCCAGCCGATCTCCTGGCTGCCCTCTGCTCCAGGCCGTTACGCACATGGATGCACACAGGGCTAAAGGTCCCTCCAAGACCCGGTGGAGACAGTAGCCTTCCATGTGGGGTGGTCAGGCAGGGCCACCTGGCACTATGGGCCAGTGATTGGAGGTGCAGCCACCGAGGGGGCCCGCGGGATGGGTGCAGAGGGGTGCAGCTGCCTTCAGATGGTTTGCAGGAGTGCTGTCAAAGCAAACGTCATGGAAAGGATTGGCAGCATAGCTGGGCAGAGCAGCTCCTGCCTTTTCAGTCCCTGAAGCAGGACCCTGTGGGTGGTCGGCCCTGAGATGGACAGGGCCTGAAAGGCCTGAGATTAGAGCTGAAATATCAAAAAACCAGCCTTCCCAGACAGCAAGGCTGACAAACGCTGAAGGCCAGAGAAAAGGCAGGCTGAGGAGCAGGCCAGGAGGACCAGCCAGGTTGGCTGCTCACGTGAGCTGGTGTCTGGGGAAGAAGGAGTGGGGCCCCTCCGATCTCTCTCCTGAAATCAGTCAAAGCATCCATGGGTAATCATGAGAACCAGAGGACCAGCATGTGTACATGTTCTCTGCAGTGTGGGGAGATACAAGCAAGCACCTGACACCTCGTAGGTGCTCACTTCAGTTTGGTTGGTTTAGCGATCACTGCACGCTCCTGCTTTTGTCACTACTTGTCTGGATGATTTTTCCTGCTGCATTTCACTGGACTGCTGGGAGGAACTTTTACTTAGTAAGCTTTTGATGACCACCTTCTATGTGCTGGTCACCTTGCAAAATGCCAGACACCCACAGGAAGATGCCACAGCCCTCCCGGTACCCCAGAGTTATTTTGATGTGTTTGATGAGCTTGTCCATAGAAACAGGAGGTCACTTCCTCCTGGAAGGTCAGAACAGACACCCTCCATGGGTGGTGTTGGACCAGAGTGGATTGACGTGTGGACATTCACCAGATAAGCCAGGTGGAGTGAACATTCCAGGCAGAAGGCACAGCATGAGCCAGTACCTGGGGGTGTAAAATAGAACTGGAGTCCGTGTGACCTCCAAGGGGCTGACAAGGGACAGGCAGGTTGTGAATGTGTGAGATGACAATGTGGGAATTCCGACTGCTTGAGGCTATGGCTCTGGGCTCAGGCCCGGGAGTTCCCAGTGCTCTCCTCTGGGTGAATCCCTATTAGGAAACTCACAGTGCATCTGCTAAGTTGACAAAAGAACTGAATAGTCCGTGGAGGTGGCATGCAATATTTGGGACATACTTACACTAAAAATTGCGTTGTTATTTATCCAAAACTCAAATTTAACGGGCATCCTGTGTTTTTTCTGGCAACCCCAGGAGGACAGGGCATGGACATGGGTGTTTTTTAAAGGGTCCCATGAGATGCTAATGTCCAGCCAGAGCTGAGGACCGTGAGTCAGAGGCTCCTACTGCTGTGAGCAAGCCCACCATCTCGAGCCCCTGGCCAGGTCCCTAACTACAAAGATTTCTAGTAGATGGGGCATTTCCAGTCTTAAAAACATCTTTGGGGAACCTATTGAGATTTCCCCTTTATTTATCCTTTCCATCTATCTCATGGATGCCACCCACAGTAGTGAAAAACTTATTTTTTGTGTAAATGTGAAAATCTGAAACCCATCTTAATTTTTTAATGCTTTAAATGATGTAATTGTAGAAACGATTCAATAATTGGATATATTTAAATACAAAACAATAAATCCTTCTTCATAATGCTCCAACACACTGATGTCTCCTTCATTAACTGCTAACAACACTCCTTCCAGAACCTCAAACTCTCTAACCCTCAAGACTCCCAGCCTTGTCAGGTGTGCCTTCCTGGAGCCCCCACTTCACACCCATACCACCTTCTCCATGTCCACTACTCTCAGCCCTGTTGATTGCTCATTGTGCCATGCTGATCCTTTCTTGATAGGTCCCAATGACTCTTCTAAACTTAGAAGAGAGAAAGTTCTCCTCCTTTCCATCCCTGTGCTACAAAATTTCTAGAGATTCCCTTTTTCTATAATCTCTCACCTGTTCATTGCCTACAAGAGAAGACTCAGCTTCTCTAACCTGACCTTTAAGACTGTTCATTGCTCATTACTCACCAAGCAGATGAATGATAAAGTTTATTAATGATATTGAATGGGATAGTGATGTTAGAAGAAGTAATAAGACAAGGAAAAGGAGGAGAGGAAAATAAACTCAAGACATGTACTGCATTTAGTCATTCATATTTTCCTTCCTTCTTCTATTCCAAATAGTTACTTGAAAGGTGTAAAATTAAAAATAACATTTGTTTCAATGTAAAATCATCCATAGTAATAAGGATAAAGTTATTTGAAATCTATATTGTCTTAGACCATCTGGCTTATCTTGGAGTCCTGATCACTCAAATAGATCCAACCCTGTAACTGGCTAATGTCTTTTCGGGTAACTGTTTTTGCTCTCTTACTTGGTTTGTTTAAGAAATTAGTACACCAGTCCAATAGAATAATAAATTGTGTTTGTATTTACCCTTCTCCCCATAATACGTGTTAGATTTCAAACCCAATTTTGAGGTGCCAAGATCCCTGATGGGGCAAGATGGGTAATGAATCCTGTTTATATTGGCTGCATTAAAACAGTAGGAGGGTGCAACTCACCATTCCCATCAGTCATTAGATGTTAACCAGTTGTTGGACTTTAAACAAACCACCTACAAAATTCTGAAATGAAACAAACTCTAAGTTTGTTGGCTTTCTTTGATTAGTCTCCAGGGCATTTATCACTTTCTGTGAAAGAAACATTTAATTTAGATGGCATTGCGTTTGTGTCATGGGATTTCAACTGACAGGAGGAAGAGTTATGTGTGTGTTTATGGCTTCTTTGCTTTTAAAAGATTAATGTAGGCGAAACATAAATCACAAGACCTTTAGGGGAGAGAGATGCTGGGAAAATGGAGCAGGAGTGTTCCAGGGTGATGGATTGAGACATATTATAGAGTATCTTCAACAGCCAGGAAAACAGTGGGAGGATGGGACAGAGGGGTGGTGGGGCAGGAACAGTGAAGAGAAATGGCTTTTCCTTCCCGAGCACTGAGACAGCACAGGGGCTTGAGCCAGGGGTGAGCAACTTCCTAGCTCCATTGCCTGATGCAAAATGAGGAGGTGAACTGGTGACTTCCTGAAACCCATTTCCTGCCCTGATAGCCAGAGGACAGAAGAGGGCTAACAGCACAGAGGAAGTACTCAGGAAGCCCAACTCTTTCAGGAGATAAACAAGCACTCCCTGACCCCCAAGCCACAGGAACTGTTCCCCTGTGCTTCCCCCCCTAGGGACCCTGCATCCAGAGGCCAAGTGTGTGTGTATGTGTATTTGTGTGGGTGTGTGTGAGAAGGAGCTATTCTTAAATAAATGTGGATAATAAGAAGAGCTGTCATGTGTTGGGTACCACCCCCCTGGGAGCCAGGCAGGTGTGTCCTACTCTACAGATCAGTGAGCTGAGGGTTGGAGAGGGTCACATGCAACAGGGTTGCACATCATAGTGGAGGAGCCTGGACTCACAGCCATATCTCTCTGGCACTGCAACCCATGCTCCCTTCACCCACAACAAGAGGCCCCCTTGAAGCACTTTCAGACAATTTTTGTAAAGAGCAGTTTGCTGACGTACATTCGCCCTTCTCTCTACCACCACCCCAAGCAACACGCTCCCAGTATTTAGATCAGAATGCACCCTCTCTTTCCTAGCACGCTTTTCAAACACTATCTCAGCAGAAAAAACAAATCACAGTGGTATCACTCAGTATCAGCTCATGTGTATGGCGCACAGACTCATCCCACACCATCATACACATCATCTCATGTCATCCTCACAACCGCCCCCAGCGGCAGGCTCACTCATGGCCCCATTGCACCCATAGGAATGCTGAGGCTCAGGACCCTTCCACCCAGAGTGGGGAGAACGCAGCAACTCTTAGTGCAGCCCCTACCCTGGCTTGAGGGGAGGAGAAGAATTCCAGGGAGTGGAGGAGGAACACGCTTTCCTTCCGCTGAGGATCCTTTGCTCCATCTTCACCTTTTGGGCCCATGAACTGAAGGTCCTGTGTCTCTAGGTCACTGTGGCCTCCCGTTAGCACATGCTGGAGGGGAGGGGAGTGCTAGTGTCTGTCTGTAGACTGCGAGTACTCCATGCCTTCATCTGACAGTCTCTCCTGAGGCTTTAACCGAGATCCCAGGGCAGCACAAGTCCCCAGCCACCTCCCACCACTCTCACTGTCCTGCTCATTTTCCTGCCTGTCAAACCCCATGAAGGGAAGAGAAAAACACTTTCTACCTCCTATTTACCAACTGATGAGCCTCCTGGAAACCTCATAACAAAACGTGGTAACTACATCCTCATTCTTTACACATGCAGCCTGACTGAGGACATTTAGTCATGTAATTAGGTACCTAATTATGCTGAAAATGCAATTATATGATTTTTTAAGTGAATTAAGTCCTTGGAGAAGTGGTAAGGATTAGCGTACTTGATCCAGCTGGAGAGCTGGGACCATGGAGGGCACGTCAGCGTGACCGTGGGATGCACAGAGGCCCAGTGGTCTGTACTTGAATCACACGGGTGAGCACGTGTGCGTATGCACACATGCACAGGCACGCACGCTCGCACGCATGCCCACACACACACACACAATGTTGGCTTCACCTCTACAACAGTCGGCTGCCAGCAAAGAACTTAATAAATGACAGCCATTTATATCACTGGGAGCTTTGCGTACATCTGTGGAGTGACTGTTTAATAGCTGGCTTGGAGACTCTTAAGGAGGTTATTTATTTAACATGTGAGAGGCAGGTAGGTAGAAAAAATAATGATAGAAGAGTCAGTTGGGAAATGTCAGAGGATATTTTACGCAACATCACTTATTCATTCACCTAGCATTGTGTCAGATGGTGAGGGGTCAGATACAAGCCTCGCCCTCTAGTAGCTCAAAAATGAGTGCAAAGACAGACGACAGCAAAGCACTTTAATGATGATTTGAACGAGTTATTCGGCAAACTACAGCCTGTGGGCTAAACCCAGCCTGTGGCCTATTTCAGTACAGTCAACTAGCTAAGAAGGGTTTGTACATTTTTAAAGGGTTGTAAAAAAAAAACAGACAAACAAACGAACTGATAAAACAAAGAAGGATGTGGAACAGAGACCATATGTGGGCTGCAAAGCCTAAAACATATACGAAAACGATTGCTGCCCCTGCAGGAATAGAGGAAGGAGCACACAAGCCCCATGCAGAAATCCGGGACGGCTTCTCAGAGGAGGTGACGTGACCTGAATGCCATGACAAAGCAGGAGCATCTATAGCATGGTGCAGCACCTCCACCTCTCAGGAGCTTCCTTCTGGCCACCTGGCTCACTACACACAAGAAACAACGATAAAAGACAAATTTAGAGGATTTTTACCTGAAATGAGGGCTGGAAGAGTCCAGAGATTCTGAAATGTTGGGCAGTGGGACGTGGACTTGATGTGGCTAGCTGGTCCCCAACACCGAGGCAATGGGAAGGGACAGACAACCCAGATTCTCAGGCCCCATGGACTTGACGCCAGTGCTATTAGCCCTTGAATCCCCAGACGGTCAGTCCTGGGGACTGAATGATGTAGAAGAGAAAAGCTACAGGGAAGGGAGAAGGGCACACAGATGCCAAGGACGCCTGGACCCCCAGGCCTTTCGGTCACCCCCATCCCCAGACCTGCCATCTCCCTGCCATCTCAGCCCACGGGGACCACAGGCTGCACCACCCAGCCTCCCACCCCCTCCCCACTGAGCACACCTTCCCTCTCCTGCAGCAGACGCCTGGCTCCTCAGGACACTGCTGGCCCTCTTAGGTGGTGACCATTTCCCTCCCGCTCTTTGCCACCAGGCGCAGCGTGGAGATGGGCCACTTGGAGACAACTGTTATTCCTTTCTCCCTGATGCGCGTATCATGCTCTCCACCACCAGGCAATCATCTTCCATCTCTCTCAGATACCACCTCCAGCATCCCGCCCCCCTACACACTCCACTTACCTCAATTCCCCGCTTTGGGCATCAGCTCTTGCTCCTGCAGTCGTAAGCAGAACGAGACATGCCCGGAGACTTCCAGCGTCTCCACTTCAACCACCCTGCTCCCCGACAGCTCCTGGCACTTCTAGCTCGGGCCCCTGCTGACTTCACATCTCCACTCTGGCAATTCCTCAGCCGCGTGGGCACCGCGAATCCAGTACCTGACCGCTTCCTGCCGTCCACCGCCCTCCATCGCCTCACTTCTTCCCCTGAGCATCTTAGACTCCACAGCCCCTCATCAGAGTCCCTAGAAAAGACATTCCAAACCCACCACCTCTCATCTCTCCCACTGAAGTCCGAGCCACCATCCTCTCTCCTCTGGATGGTACCGTGGCCCCCAGCTTGTCCCCTTCCCCTGCACAGCGGCCAGAGCACCTGACAGCATGACGGTCAGTTCATGTCACTCTTCTGCTCAGAATCCTTCCATGGCCCCCGTCTATTTTAGAATAAGAGCTAAAGCTCGTCCAGTGCTCTCAAGGCCCATGATCCAGCCGCATTTAAGTCTCTGACTGCATCTTCTACAGCTCACCCCGGGCTCACTTCACTCCAGCCACACTGGCCTGCTGGCTGGTCCTTAAATACACTGGGGCTGCTCCCACCCCAGGGCCTTTGCACCTGCTGTTCCCGCCATGGGGGACACTCTTCTCCAGATATTCCCTCCCTTACCCACTTCAGGGCTAAGTCAAATACCACCTTCCCTGGCCACAGTATTTAAATTTGCGACTCCCACTCACAGCCCCCTCCTCTCTTCTGCTTTGTTTTCTGTCTTTGCACTATCTAGTATACTGCATAGCTTGTTTATTTCTCCTTTTTCTTGTCTGTATCCTTCTCCTTGAATGTAAACTCCAGAGAGACAAGAACTTTCAGCTATTTTGTTTACTGCTGTATCCCCAGATGGTTTCTGTTGAATGTCCAATGAACTCTCTTAACCTTTTCTCCTTTTCTCCTACTGGCCCAGGCTTGGATCAATAAATACAGCTCTTCCCCCTCTTGTGTACCTGAATTCAAACAGCTGACCATGGCTGGGAGCACACCCCACTCTCTCTCTCTCTCACACACACACATCCTCACACTGACTGGTCCCACCTGTTGGTGTGATCCCAAACCTGAATTCTCTGTCCAATTGCTTCCCCCACTCACCCCTCCAAGCACCAACATTATCAAGGCAGCTTATTTCACTGAAAAAATAAGTACCTGAAACATGGAAAGAAGGTATAGAAATCCTTTTGAGGAGCTTTGCTGTACAGGGGGGCAGAGAAAGGGGCCAGGAGTGGGAGAGAGACAGGGTGTGAAGAAGGGAGTTTTGTCTTTTCTTCAGTTTGGAGAACAGCGTGCTCAGGGGGGATCTGCTGGGGGGGCCGATTTGATGACGCAGGAGAGAGGGGCGAGGTCTCAGCAGTGATGTATATAGTGTGTGACGAGGTGGAGTCTAGTACATACACAGGCCCCGGGGAGAACCGGGCAGCTGTAGACAGAGCAGGAGGAAAGCTGTGATGGGGCCGCCCAGCCTCTGCAGGGGTGGGTGGCCCTGTTTCCCAGGTACCGCTCCCCCTGGGCTCCTCCTGGCTCACTGCCTGCTTCGTCCTGGGCTCCACGTGTCCAAGCTCCAGGGCTCAGCTCTGGGTCCTCTCCTTCATTCACACTCGCAGGGGTCTGTGAATACCATCAAGATGCTAGAGACTGCCTCCGCCCAGCCCCTCCCTCAGCCCTCACCTCTCCCTGAACTCTCCCCAAGCAAGGGAGGAAAAGTCCCTTGATCTACAAAGCCTCAGTCATTCATACACATTAGGGGAATCCACAGTGTTCAAGGAACTTAACTATAATATATCATACCAACCCAAGTAAACCAAGCACTAAAAATATTCATATATAAAGTTGTTCACACGTAGGTCCTAGATTACCAGCTTCTGTGCAAAGAAAAAGAAAATAGATTTATTAACTAGTCTTCGAAACTAACCTTTGTGCACTTCTCATCTAACAGGCTCCCTGAGCATAACACACCCTCAGCCAGCACTGATGTCGCCCCCCACCAGAACTTGCCCCCGGGCCCCCCTTCTAGTGAACCACAACTCCATCCTTCCTGCTCAGGCCCAAACTTTGACTCTTCTATTTTTTTTTTCTTTATTTGCACACTCCACATCTAATCCGTCAGCAAGCCCAAGTTGCCCCACAGTCCCGATATATCCAAAATCTCCCTGTCCCTCATCACCTGTACCACCATGGTTCTGGTCCAAGCACTTGCCTGGACCATGGTCCTAACCTCTCCCATCCTCACCCAGGGTCTGTCCTCACTCAGCACAGCAGCCAGAGTGATGGGCCTCAAGCACACACAGTTCATACAGTTCCCTCTGGACCCCCGCCCTGGCCTCCCATCCCTCGCAGAGGCCCGTAGGGTCCAGCCTGTCGTGCCGTCACTGCCCCTTCTACACTCTGCCCCTCACTCACCCTGCAGCAACCACACGGTCCCTGGGTTACCCAGGAACACATCGCCTGGCTGGTGTCTGCTTGGGACACTCCTCATTCCGATGTCTGCCGGGCTCCCTTATTTCAGCCCTTAGTAGTCCTTTCTGGATGATATAATGAATACCACAGACTGGGGGCTAAAACAACAGATGTGTATTTCTCACAGTTCTGGAGGCTGGGAAGTCCAAGATCAAAGCACCAGCAGACGTGGTGTCTGGTGGGGGGCCCACCTGCTGGTTCATAGCCGGCCGTCTTCTCTCTGGGTCAGACCCCATCCCAGTCTCTCCTGTCACCATTGTGTGACCTTGGGCAAGTTCCAGTTTCCTCCACTGTAAAGCGATGGGCATTATAGCATCTACCTCGGAGGTTCTTATAAGAAATCGCACCAATACATGCACTTATAAAGCAAGCCCCCAAATGGTGGCAATTACATCATTATCCATATCCAGAAAGGAGGGTTTCCAGAGGGAAGAGAGCCCCAGGCAATATGGTCCCTGGAGAAGTGGAGGCCAGGGGAGCGCGGAGCCTTGGGGTGTGAATGGGAGAACAAACAAAGGCACAAACACAGATCTAGCAGGGGGCTGGTCCTGCTTTCACAGGGCTGTGGAGGAGGTGACATTCTCTTCAGATAAAGTGTCATAGCAGCCAGATGTCCAGGGTGCTCCCAGGGAGAGGCTTTAGAACCCTGGCCTCTGCTGTTCCCTAAGCTGGAGAGGTCAAGTTCTTGGTCGCCACGCTGGTCCCCCAGCCTGAAATGAGGACTGAAAAGAGCATTGCTGGCCCATTTCCTAGGCTTCCGAATCTCACTGGGAGGCACAGCTTCTCCTTACAGAACTGTCTTCTCCATCATACCTGGATCCTACCCACCAGCCACATACTTGGCCCTGGCTGGGACATAACTGTCACCAACCAGAGATGCTCACAGGCCCGCCAGTGAAGGCTGGGGACCGTGCCTTAGAGGAGCCCCTGCGTCAGCCCAGGGGGGTCACTGGCAGGGCTGCGGGTCATGGGAGGCCATGTGTGTGCATGAATGTATATGTGGGTGTGGATGTGTGTGAAAACTGTATATCAGAAGAAAACAATACCCCCATAACCTAGCCCCCACCCATAACCACCCAAAAGCCACCATCTCAGGAAAGTATATTTCCTTTCATTCCTTTTACTAAGCCTTTTTTTTGTATATTTAACATAGTTTATATTTAGAGTCCTGTTCCTTTCCATTAAATCATACTGTAAGCATTTCCTCCTGTCGCTCAGAATTCCCACCCATGCCTTCAGTAACTGCAGAACATTCTGTCCTGTGTGTGTATCGTAATTGACAGAACGAGTTTCTCGACGTGGAGCATTTAGACTGTCCTCTTTTATTTTCCAGTTTAAACCCAATGGCAATACACTTGGCCAAGAACGAATTTTTGTTCCCGTTTCAGATGATTTCTCTGGATCAATGACTAGAAATGGAGTGTTTGATGCTCAGGGTGATACATTGGCCATAGAGCGTATGAGAGAATGAAAGTTGCCCATTTGTGAGAATCCCACTTTGACCGAAGCTGTGTCAACACTGTGGACAAGGATAATAAGTGACAGTCAAATGGCCAGTCTACCCCAGGCGCTGTCCTAGGTGCTCACCACGTACTAGCTCACAAGGACCCTACAGAGGAGCGCCACCACATTGGACACAAGAGGAGACTGGGGTTGGTACTTCCCAAGGTGGTCTAGGTGTGGGGCGGGGATTCAGTCGCCCTGCAGGACGGCCCCTCGTGCTGCTCCCGTCCACTCTGTGCCTGGCCGCCATGCTCAGCTCACCAGTAGGCAGGGGAGCTTTCTGTGTACTCTCGGTCTTCCCACATCCGGATGGAGCTGGGGATGGAGAAAGCATGTCCAGAGTCTTCTGAGCTTTAGCCGGTTCTAGTGGAGCTGAGATCTGGGAAGCCAAGCGATGCTGACTGAGATACACAGTGCCTTTTCTGGTGCCTCAACATATTGGGCTGGCCAAAAAGTTCATTTGGGTTTTTTTCATACCATCTTATGGGAAACCCCGAACAAACTTTTTGGCCAGCCCCATATCTCCAAGAATCCACTTCCTTCCTTTGCCATTTTGGTGCCCCAGACACCTTCCTTTGGAGAAGCTCTTTCCTGCCGCATCATGGGAGCCCAGGTGTACTTTGCTGAATCAGCAGTGGCTCTTTTTCCTTCCCTGGGTCTCAGTGCATTAAGTGCACACGTGGGCAGCTGAGGGCCCTTTCAGAATTTCCAGAGAGCAAGGCTGCAGTCTCCTGACAGGTCATTGGTCAGAGGGTGCGGGCAGCTACCAGACCCTGCCACAGTGTCCCTGTCCCCTCGCCCAGCCAGGCAGGGGAGCCAGCAGAGGTGACAAATTCTCAGAGTGTGTTACTGTGCCAGGTCTCCAGCTACATCATCTGGTCCTGAAAGAAACGGTGCTGAGCTCAAGCCGTGACCAGATCAGCTGTGACGGTGGCTGCTTGTTTGCATTGCTGAGGGGGTACCAGGCCCCCCCCCCCCAGTTCTAGTTACTGAAGCCTAATATCACACCCTTGCAAAGGGAGGTGTGTAACAGTGTTTGAATGGAACCTCGTGCTCTATAAGCAGCACTTACGGTCATGAGCTCAGCGGTTCTCAGAGGGAGGCTCCTGCACCAGCAGCATTGCCTGGGAACATGTGAGAAATGCAGAATCTCGCGTTCAACCCAGACCTGCTGACTCAGAATCTGGGCGGCGGGGGCAGTGACCCAGGAAGCTGGGATGGAACAGATCCCATGCCCCAGGCACTATTGATGCACAATCAAGTTTGAGGACCAGGGCCTCAGCTGTCAGTCCTGTTAGGCTGGGGGTTTACTATCTCTGTGTAACAGAGACAGGAAAGGAGGCTCCAAGACGTGGGGTAACTTGCCTGTGAAAGTCTGCCCTATGCCATAGGTGTCATCCTACCTCGAGATGGGAAGCATGGGTAACGTGCCATTTGAGAAGACAAGTAAGACTCCTAAGGGTGTTTAATTCCTTCCCTCCTTAGGGCCTTGCGTCTTATACGCAGTGGATGGTGAGTAATTTATCTGTTCCTTCTTTATCCATAATTTAGCAAATTCCTCCCAAATGCTGCCAGGCTCCCAGTCTCCCTTTAGCCCTGAAAGAGAAACAGAGACGTGAAGGATGTTGTTTCTCTGGAGGACCCGCCATACTGAACCCTCGTTCCGTGCCAGGCTTTCCATGTGTGTCCGCCCTGGGGATCAGGCATTCTTTTCCTCTAGGGATCAGAGGTCAGAGCTGTGTGAGCTGCTGAAGCACATGTAAGAGTCCAGAGGGGAGTCGAGGAGTGAGTTCTGAGTAGGCAGAGCCCCTCTCAGGAGGATGGAGAAACATGGGGCCTTGGGAATGGACTGTGTCTGGGGACCTCTGAGCCCAGCCAAGCCTGGGGAGCCTGAGGCTTAGAATATGGGCTGGATCTGGGTGGGGATCGGGGACAGAGCTGCAGAACTGCCCGTGATGACAAATCCCACCTCCGAGGTGCCGCTCGACCTAGCTGGACAGAGTAAGATGAAGGAGAGGGCCATCAGCCGGGAACGGCCACGGCATAAAAGGCCTTGACACCAGCTCCACACACTGACCCGGACATCACACAAACCCCAGAGGCTGAGCGCAGTCCCGTGCACACACGGATAGGAGGGCTCCAGGCGGTCCCTCTCCCGGTGGGGTGTCAGGGCCTCCAGAGCCTGGACCCCGACCTTGGGCAGAGCAGGGACGCTATCTCACTCTCGGGTAACACCCGCCTCCTCTCCTCCTCAGCTTCCGTTTCCTCTTAAACTTGTTCTCCTTTCAATGTGAAGATCAGTGGGCTTGATAAAGGGACAGGTGCAAATCAGAAGTTAAATAGTTGGGTCTCCTCTCCCAGTGAGCTGAAGCCACACCAGCTGTTTCCAGGGCAGGCTTTCTCCTCCTCCCGGGAAGAGCAAACCTGCTGAGCTCCTTTCCGTGGTCTTGGCATTGTCTCAAGTCTGAGCTTCTGTTGACGCCTCCTGAACCAGACACCTCTCCAGCACCCCCGCTACCCCAGCCTGAGAAGCGGACGGATACCGAGCACCAGCATCCTCCCCAGAACCAGGCACAGCAGCCGGACTGGATCTTCTCCTCCCCTTCTTCCTGTCTCTTTTGAATTCCATTCTCTTAGAAACCCTCAGGTCCTCAGGAGGCGGTGGGCACAGGGTGTGGGGAGGGAGCGGTGGTTCCCTTTCCTCACTCTGTGCCGTGGGGATATTTGCTGCCTCCTGAACAAGCCCCAAACCCCACACAGCCCAAGCTGACAAGGTTCCCTCTCTCAGAGGGGCGTCCGTATGTGGACAGTGGCGACTTCATGTTGCTCAGCAGACCCTTGTCTCCCCAGATGCGCCCTCCCCCCACCCCTTTAGGGCTTCTTGCTGACTCCCACTGCTGTCACCATCCTGGGCTGGGGAGACAGGGGCTCCATTTTTTATACTCTGGCCCCAGGAACACAGACAAAGCAGCATTTCCTTTTACTTAGACTCTGTAGCTCAACTGAGGCAGACTGGTCATTGTATTGGAATAAGGCTCTATTTAAAAACAACAAAAAGCTCAGGGGTAATAGCAGGGACATATAGGTGGAGGAAAGCCTGGACACTCTGGGTTGTGAGTTACAGCATCCTCAGCTTTCAGTTCCCCTCCCCTGAGCACATCCCCCAAACGACAATGCCTGAGTACGAAAACTCCCTGAGCAAAGGATCCGGAGGCAGGAAGACACCCTCTCCTGCCTCTGCCCCCAGGCTGCATCTTCCCCAGTTTACTGATGCCGGGAATGGCTCTGATCTCCGGAGCAGGGAGTCTACCTCTCCTTGCCCCCTCGCAGGCCCCAGTACTTCACCCACCAGTGTTTTGATGTGGCTGGCAGGTTGCAGCCTGCAAGGCTCCGGTACCCGCCAGACATCTGTGCCTGTTTTTATATAGCAGCATCAGGCACCAGGGCAACAGGGAAGGCAGCATCACAGCCAGGAGGAGGAAAGCGTGGCTGGATCATTGGATGGGGTTTCAGAGCAGTGTAATAGCATTGCACAGCACTTTGGCAGCCCTGGGCCCGGGGAGACTGTTTATGAGGTGACACACAGGGACCATGAGGGCAATAGTTTTGACCTTGAGAATGGCAGGCACATTCTGATAAAAGGCAGGTCAAATTCACATTGGCCTCGCCTGGCCGGGTACTTTGTGTGGAGAATTTGGTCTGCAAGCCCGGGGAAGGCGACACAGGCTCTCTGCACAGATAGGAAGGGTGACCTGCTGGAAGCTGCAGGCAGGTAACGCCCCTCCCCAGCATACAACCTGCAGCTGCCGGGAGCCCAGACCCCGACACCCGATGACCCACCGTGAGCTTTCCCTCCACGTCCTTCTCTTACCACTGCTGCTGGCATCACCCACTCAGCATCTCAGCAGGCCAGCCTTGGGGACCACCCCCTCCAGGAAGCCTTCGGGAGAACCCAGAAACCTACCCTTTCCAAAGTTACCCACAGACGTCCTTGTCTCTGCTATACGGTCTGCTCCTTGAAGGCAGGGGCCTTGCCTTAACTATCCACCACGTTGCTGGGATGTAGCAGGTGCTAAAGAAAGTTTATTTTTAGTTAATTTTTATTGGAGTGTAGTTGAGTTACAGTGTTATGTTAGTTTCATGTGTACGGCAAAGTGAATTTGTTATGCATATACATGTATCCACTCTCTTTTAGATTCTTTTCCCATATACACCATTACAGAGTATTGAGTAGAGTTCCCTGTGCTACACAGTAGGTCCTTACTAGTTATCTATTTTACATGTAGTGGTGTGTATATGTCAATCCCAATCTCCCATTTATCCCCACCCTGTTCCCCCTTGGTAACCATAAGTTTGGTTTCTCCATCTGTGACTCTGTTTCCCGGGCACGTCTTTCTTGCTCATTTTGACACTTAAACACACAGAGTCTAACTTTTCATGTAAATGTGTCATGTCTCCTCAACCAAGTCCTAAACCTTCTGGGGACAGACCTCATCCTCTCTGCATCCGGTGAAGCCTGGGGCTGGGCAAATGCTAACTGCCCAGCCAACCTTGGCTGTCTTGCAAGAGAGATGGACAGTGGATACCGAGCTATCCGTTTCTTTCCTTGGGGCTCTTATATTCTGAGACCCATTCTTCCCCTGTTGTAGCTTGAATGCTACACCCTTTCAGTGTGAGATAACAACAGACCATCAAAGAAAAGCAAATGTCTTTGACCTTTTTCTTACCACAAAGGAAAGTCAGTTAGTAAACGTCAATCGTCAGCTGATTTCTATTTCACTTGCATCAGGCCTTTGAGGCCAGAATCTAGAAAAGGAAGGAGAAACTCCAGTGTGAGCCAAGGAGAACTATCTAGGGCCACAACCGTTCCTGTCCTTCCTCTGAACCCAAGTCAGCCTCACGCAAAGCCATCACCCACGAAGCCCCCTGAAAAAGAAGGCTCTCAGTGTAAGTAGCACAGAGCAAACATCAAGCAAGAGATGCGGTTGCCACGTCTGCTAATTGCTGGCATTGACACCGTTGTCATGGCATGAATTCTTCAAGGACTTGATGACAAACCTTTTGGTCAACAAGCGTTTCCCTTCGTGCTACTAAGGCTTAAATAATCTTACTCTTCCCAGAGTCTTCTGCCCCGTGCCTGAATTCTTCCTCTTGGCTGGACCAGGTGGGAGATGGGAAGCAGGAATGGGGTGCTTCCTCCAGGACCCCTGAGGCAATAGGAAAAACCATTAGAGGTGGGTCAGGAGGTGCTGAAGACAAACCCTTGCAGGAAAAAGAAGTTCCCTGCACAGCTTCATCAGAAAACACAAGAGAAGCAAGGCTTTTGGTGGCAACAGGAGGGTTGACTTGTGTCCCTGGAGCCAGTGCCTGAGCACTGCTCTCTGTTGACATCTGAGAAGCACCGCTGGAGCCCCGAGGATCCAGCTGCTGCTAAAGTGCTGCATCCTATTAGCGGTGCCCAAGCTGCCAGCTGGAGTGGAGATTGTCGCCTGCATGGAGGGGCAGCACCTCTGCACCCTGCTACCTCCCAGGGGTGCTGCCTTTGACCAGGAAACACGCAGCGGACCACCCTGCTCAGCAGGGCTCTGGCTGCTGCCACGTTGCAGACGGCACAGGAAAGAAGCCATTCCCAACCATGGCATCTTGCACTCTGGAGAGAGCACACATTTTAGAGCCGGGGATCCCAGGTTACAACACAGACTCTGCCTCTTTGGGCTGTGAGATGTCGACCACTTGCTCAAGCTCTTTGGAGATAAACACTTCCCTCTGACTCGCTTGCTGTGAGGAATGTAAGTGGCAACTTACTTCACCCAGAGCCTGCTGCCTAGTAAGTCCTCCCCCTGCTTCCCCCACTGAGGCTGAGCCCCCAGGACTTGTGTCAGAACTTCCCTAGTCCTGGAACATTCTTCCCACCCCTGAAATTTCCCAAGGCCTCTAGGAGAGCGTCAGCCTCCCCCCCTGATCCCTGCCCTCACTCCCCACCATGCCTCTATGGGAGGTGGTGAATTCCCTGCATGTGAGTTGGGGGCAGGAACAGCCCTTCCCTTCCTCTCCCTCTCTGGATCCACAGCTACGGGAAACATCTGTTGTCCCTGCCCTTGGCCCTGGCCTTGTGGCAAGGCCTGCAGCTGGGTGGCCACACGGGGGTGTTCAGAAGCCCAGAGGTATCAGGCTGTTTGACCATTCGGCCGCCATCACCTAGATCAGCTTTCACCGGTATGAGGCCGTGCTTTGTTCTCCATCTGCCTGCTCCTTGCTTGATCTCTTAGACGGGCTACCCTTGAACCCGACACTATAGGACACAAAGGGTTTCGTGTATTCCCTCTTGTCGTGTTGTGGTCTAAATCACAGTCTCCAAAAATCGTGGTAAATGCCGCCCTCAGTAAGAAACCCCCTTTACACTGTGACTCAGATCCACATGCTTGTGGTGTGTGTGCACAAAAGAAATCAGATCTCCCTAAACAGTATCCCGACTGCCCACGATGGACCTCGTGGTTTCTATGCTAGTTTCTCCGTCTCCTCTCTCTTTTCCTGTTTTGGTTTCTTTCTTTATTTCTCCTTCCCTTTTTCTCTCATTGCCTCTTTCTCTCTCTAGCTGGTTGTCACCCACCAGTGACCTGGGGCTTCCTGTGTGACAGACACTGCCCTAAATAAGTCACCCATCACAGTCACGCCACCCAGGGAAACTGTAAGCACCCTGGGGTCACAGACTCACTTTTTTTTTCTTGGAAGCTCTCCTGGTCCCTGCAGTGAAACGGGAAAGAGAGGCACTGAGCATCCGGTGCTTTCTGACTGTCAGCTGGACGATGCTGGGAATTCACGACCAGCATCCAGCATCTGCCTGGACCCACGGCATCTGGGAACTGGTCCCTTAGGTGAATGGCATTGAATTCCATGCAAGCCAGAGTAATAATGACTCACAATCAAAGCGGTGGCTACAACTCAAAAACACCTGTTCTGAGCTACGTACCACATAGTAACTGTCTATATAACATATATACAGTATTTATCACGTGTGTGTGTATCATTTCTAACACTTACCACAAAGTGGGTTTGTTATCCCTGTTTACACACACAGAAACTAAAGCCAGTCTGTATTAAGCATTTTACCGAATACGCTGCCATTAAGTCAGTCAAGCCAGGATTTGAACCCAAGGGTCATCAGAGTGATGTGGACAGTGCAGGGCGCAGTTTCATCCTCTGTTCCCCAGACAGGACTGGGCTTTCAAATAACTCTCAACAACTGTTACTCCGTGCCAGCCACGCAGGACTGTGAGTAAGACAGATGCGGTCCTGGGACTCGAAGAGCTTTCTCTCTGGCGGGGGCGTTGCAATCTTGAGGAGAGCTAGGACGGAAACGCACAGGGCACTTTGGGTCTCTACAAAAAGGGTGGAGGCCATTCATGCTTGTCCAATCTCAGGAGTAGACCGCTGTCTGTTCTGATCTCAGATGCACACTTGGCCATAAATAACACCTTTCTTTGCCATAAAATCCACCCGCCTCAAGCTGCTCATCGGCCCCCAATCCCAGTTCCTGAACTCGGAGTGATTCTAATCCCAAGCTCCTACTTACCCTTGAAACTCAGCAAGGGGTGGACTCTCACTCCAGGCTCGTAATCCAATCGCACAGTAACCCATCAACTTCCTGGGAGGGATTCGAGCTCACTCCAACTAGCCTTCTGCAAATATCCCATATCACTGATGCTGGCTGAAACAGCATGAGGTGGTGTAGCCAGTGAGGACTCTCACTGCAGCATCTCCAGAAGCAAGAGATCAAAGCCCAAGTTTCAGGACCCTAGGCACCATGGATGGCAAGCAGTCATTTGGGGAGAAAACTGAGAACTAGACAAAGGTGAGGGGCTGTTGTAGGGGCTAAGCTCTCTGCCTGAAATGCTTATACTCTTTTTTTTTTTTTTTTTTTTGCGGTACGCGGGCCTCTCACTGTTGTGGCCTCTCCCGCTGCGGAGCACAGGCTCCGGATGCGCAGGCTCAGAGACCATGGCTCATGGGCCCAGCCGCTCCGCAGCATGTGGGATCTTCCCGGACCGAGGCACGAACCCATGTCCCCTGCATCGGCAGGCAGACTCTCAACCACTGCGCCACCAGGGAAGCTCAATGCTTATACTCTTGTTGTGCCACAAACTCCTATTCATCCTTAAAGGGCCCATCCTGATAAACCCTCTCTGGGAAGCCTTCTCTTACGCCAGCAGTTCTCAACCCTGAGCATTCATCAGAATCACCTGCAGGACTGTTACCACAGATTACTGGGCCCCAGCCCCAGCGCTTCTGGTACAGTAGGTCTGGGGTGGAGCCCAGGAATGTGCATTTCTAACAGGCTCCCAGGAAATGCTGCTGTTCCAGAGACCACACTTTGACAACCACTGTCTTATACCATCCCCACCTTCCCAGACATGCCCAAGCTTCCTCCTCTGTGCCAGTTCTGACCTAGGTGGCAGGTCTGGCCAGGCTGAAGTGTCACTACCCTGGAGTCCGGTCACATGGTGCAACTTGAACAAATTCAGCTCTGGTCCCTACGCCCAAGCCAAGAAATTCACCCCAAGTGATCCAAGCCAAATACCTCTGGTCCTCACCCAGCTCACCCAGGCTCACCACTGAGCAGGGCCCTGCAGGGTTAGGCATGTCATCTCTAGGCTGCTCCGGCTCAAACAGGAGAGATTCTGACCCAGGGAAATCAATTACACTTTTCTGGAACTCAGCTTCCAAATCTGTAAAAAGGGGACAATAATAACTGCTACTGAATGGCATTGTCATAGGGACTATTTGCGTTAAAACACATTAAGTGCTAAGAACAGTACCTGGCACATGGTAAGCAATTGCTAATTGTTTTTAAAAAAAGAAATAGCAGGGCTTCCCTGGTGGCGCAGTGGTTGAGAGTCCGCCTGCCGACGCAGGGGACATGCATTCGTGCCCCGGTCCAGGAAGATCCCACATGCCGCGGAGCAGCTAAGCCCGTGAGCCATGGCCTCTCAGCCTGCACGTCCAGAGCTTGTGCTCCACAACGGGAGAGGCCACAACAGTGAGAGGCCCACGTACCGCAAAAAAAAAAAAAAAAGAAGAAGAAATAGCAGTCCTTTCTAATGCTGGTTGCCTTGGACAAACTGACTTAAGAAAGGCTTGCTTTCACCTGGTAAATTCCTAACAGCAATCCTGGGTATTTGAGCTTCTACAACCATCCATGCCAACTTAAGGAAGGGGCTATTCTTTCTTGCTGAAATGGGAGGTGCATAGTGATGGAGTAAGCTCTAGGACTCTGGCCTCTGCATGCATTCATTTATTGTGTGCATTTATCCCCTCGATCATGCATTCCGTAAATGTTTAGAGTACCTACTGTGTGCTAGATACTAAGTCCCAGGCTGCACTTGACCACCCTGGATTGCAAAGTCCAGCATCCATTTGACCTTCTCCTGTCTGTACTTCCCTCTCCCTGCCCTGATACCTGCTCTGTCTCTTTGCTGACTTGAGGCCTTGTTTTCTCCTCTCCGCCACCTCTAGGCTCTGTGCTGGCCTCAGAGCCCCCAGCCTGGCTCTCCTCCTCTGGGTCTCAAGCCTGGAGCCCCCACTTCCCTCCACCACCAGCCAGCTTCTTATCAGAAAGAGGCATCTGGCAGCTGCGCTGGGGAGAATGACCTCATCACGCTATAATTAAAGTGATTATCTGAGCGGAAATGACTATTATGAAGCAGCCTTCTCTGTTTTAATACGTGGAGCCCTTGATGGGAACATGGGATTTCCATGTGAACACTGATATTTCCGTGCTCTAATAAATCCTTCCTCTCACACATATCCCAGAGGAGAGGTTCCTGCTCTCCTGGACATCGTAGCCTTCTGGCTAGACCACTGAGCTTCTGAAAAACGCACTTAGTAACTTGGATAGCACCACAGAGTAGCCCTACCCTCAGAAGAAGGATGCAGAGGCCTGTGGAGGGTCTTAGGGAGAGATCCCTGGATAGGAGCCCTCCTGGGAAGGGCGTCTTCAAGTGAGAAGAGAGAAAGTGTCCCCCAGAGAGCACAGCCTTAAGTCCCGGCCTCAAGCTCGCCCACCAGACCAGCTGTGTGACGGTGGGCACATCAGTCTCTGAGCCTCAGTGTCCCACCTGTGAAATGGGTTAATAATACCATGTACCTGGTATACTAGATGGATGGCAACTAAACCAACACCTGACATGTGTAGACACCCCACAGGTGGTCTGTTTTTACCATCATCATGAGAAAAGCTGAGGCCTGAAGAGGCAGGTGACACTGCACTAAACACAGTCGTGCCTGCCCTCACACCCCCACAGGTGTCTGGTGAGCACCTGCAGGTGCGGGCAGGGGTCTGGGTCAGGGTTGCAGCAGAGGTCCCTCACATATGGCTGGCTCAGTCCTGGAGATGCCATAATGGTGTCTGATAGCCCTGGGAGTGACACGATGCTCTCCAGCAACGGTCAGCGGACATGGAGAGCCTGGGCCTGGCCCTGTGCAGCCCCGGCCAGAGGCCTGTCTGCGTGCCACGCAGTTTCCCATGCACCCTGGGCCAGTGCACCTGTGAGCAGAGGGTGCAAGCTCGGCGGAGACACTGCAGGGCATGGGCAGCCGTCCTCTCTCACCTCAGGCTCTTCTGTTCTGTCCACAGAGCCCGACCCCGGGATGGCCTCGAGGGAGATGGACATCGCCGTCATTGCAGGTACGCTGTCCGGGGGCCCCTCAAACAGCCACGAGGGTCAGAGGAAACACTAAGGGCAGGACCTGCCATGGCCCTGCTTTCCTTCCCTCAAAGGTGGTTTGAAGGTGGACCGGGGGACTCTGGCTCTGTAAGAAAATGTCCAACACAGCATCCTGGTGGGTGAGGTGCCAAGGCATCTGCATCAGGGCCTGTCAGGGCCCTAGATGCACAGGGAAGCGGGGCTGGAGGGAGAGCCACTCTGGTGAGGGAGGGGTGGGGTTGGGGGCTGACCAGGGTTCCCTGACTTCTCTCCCGGCTCCATCAAGCCACACTGCTTCTTGTCGTAGGTCTCACGCCCCTGTCTCTCCATCCTAACCCTGCCCTAGCCTTGCTCTGAAGCCCATACTGGCCCCCACTGGTCACAGC
Source organism: Orcinus orca (assembly GCF_937001465.1). Taxonomy (NCBI): domain Eukaryota; kingdom Metazoa; phylum Chordata; class Mammalia; order Artiodactyla; family Delphinidae; genus Orcinus; species Orcinus orca. Next base: position 12,234,242 of record NC_064565.1, on the reverse strand, counting down.
TGTGACCCAAACTGTGTTTCAGGACAGACTAAGTCTGTGAGCTATAGCTTGCCGTGTCCTTCAGAGCTTCACACTTCTCCCTAGCTCATTCCTAGCTCAGGGAACTTCACGTTTCGACATAAATAAATAAAAGCAGGCAATCACCCTGATGTTCTCCTACTCACTGAACAGCCGGACCTTCTTTTTCTTAGACAATGCCATTAACATCATGCAGACAGAAGTGTCCCCTAAAGGCCGCGGGGAGCTGAGGAAATTGTCCCAAAGCTGGGACTTGGGAACGGTTGTAACCTCTACATATTCTCCAAAGGCCCCTCCCCCAGTAAACCCACCTTCTAAGTCAAGGCAGAGGGTTTGTTCTGGGGTTTCAAAGCAAACACCTGCACTTGAACCTCCCCACGTGAGAGCGCCACCCGTTAGTCCTACCCAAACTCTTTGGTCCTGCCCTCTCACCCCATCACTCCAAAGCCTGAGTGACCTCTTCCTTCTGACCAGCCGTCTAGCCACACCTCCCAGCCCCTCCTGCAGACCCCACCTCCCGGAGCACAGGGGAGCTGTGGGCTAAGGGGCACACACACCACACTTCTCCAGGGGCAGCCCTCGCCCCCGCCCGCTCCTGGCACTTTCCCGGTTTTCGCACTTCAATCCCATGCCCAGGAAACCCCTCAGCTGGGATTGTCCTGCTTCTAAAACTCAGTTATCAGATTTACAAAGTACAGCAGAAATGCTAAGGGATGGAGTGATTTGCTCTGCAGGGCCAGGAGAGTAAGGCAAAGCCGTCTTCTTAGAGGAGGTGGGAGAGGCTGGATTCTGAAGGCAGCATCCAAGTTTACCAGGAAGGCAAGGGGAGGGGAAAATATTTTCAGCAGAGAGAACATGTGCAAAGACATGGAAAATTGGTCAAATAAAAAGTGTTTGGAGAACCGTAAATCGGCCAGAGGGACTCCAGTAAGAAGAGTTTGAAAATGATTGCAAGTTCTAAATGCTAAAGTGTTACAAAGGTTTAGAGAGGGCCATTCATTTGAAGATTGAAGGAGACCTTCGATTAAACATGAATGCTTCTTGGGAGGGAAAGATATCAGATTGTTAACTGCGGTGATTTCTGAGCCGAAGGATTAAGGACATGTTAACGTCCATTTGTGTTTCTCTGAATTTGCCAGGTTTTAAAAAATGATTGTGTCTTTATAAAATAATTTTTCCACCTTTTTAATAGCTATATATAAAATACCTAATTCTTTGAATTAAACTTATCTCTAAAAAAAAAAAAAATCCCTGAAAGTTCCAAGTCCCGTGAACCTATCAGTTTTAGGCAAACCCGCGAGCTGCGTTCCGTGGATGGTTCACTTAGGTCTGCCTCCCTCAGCGGACAGGAGCGCCTCGGAGCAGGGTCAGTTCTGGGATAAGATTCCAGCCTCAGTCTGAGGATGCTGCCCGGAGGGAGAGGGGAGGTCAGGGGTAGCTTAGATGGGCACAGGGGAGGGGCAAGTGCCCTGGGCAGGGCAAGAGAGAGGCAGGAAGGAGCCAGCCTGTCTGGGCTTGGTGTCTGGCCGGCAGCGTGTCTGTCCCAGCACAACCCTGTGGGTCCCGCCTGCGTCCTCCCCCATCCCAGCCCGGCCTCTCCCCCCGACACAGAGCCCTGTGCTTCCGCTCCTGCAGGCGTGATCGCGGCCGTGGCCTTCGTGCTGGTCTGCCTCCTCTTTCTCATGCTGCACTACATGTACCGGCACAAGGGCACGTACCACACCAACGAGGCCAAGGGCACGGAGTTTGCCGAGAGCGCCGACGCGGCCCTGCAGGACGACCCGTCCCTCCAGGACAACGGTGACAGCAGCAGAAAGGAGTACTTCATCTGAAGGACTTTACCAGGACTCACCTCCCGCCAACGCCTCCCCGTCCAGGAGAGAAAGCCCAACCCCCACCTGCAGCACCAGGCAGCCCGCGAGCGCCCCCCGCACCCCAAGACACGCACCTCGCCTGGGACACTGGGTGCCGCCCAGTGGGGGAGGGAGCGAAGGAGGAACCCAGCTGCAGAGGCCTCTCCCAGGGACCCAGGCAGGCTCTGCCAGAGGGAAGAGAGGGAGGAGGTCGGCTCCCCCTGGGCCGCGCACGTTGCCACCTGCGTGTGGGGCATGGAAGTCCTCGCTGGGTGTGAATGGGGCTGTGGGCCTAGGAGTGGGGAGCAAGGAGTGAGTCATCATCACGCCGACTGCGGATAAAGACATCAAACGTCAGCCCTTGACATCTGAGGGGAACAGCAGGTGCCGGAGCTCAAAGGCACCTTTGTCTCCCATGGATGCAGCTCTCAATGATTGGAAATAAATCTGAAACGTAATGGAGCATTCAGAGTCAAATGACGTGACTGTGATTGTTTAGGGAAAGATAAAGGCTGCCCAGGGCTTACCTGTTATCCATGCAGTTTTGTGTTCTCTGATCGACTCCGCCCGCTGATACTGGGACGGCCACTTCAGGCTCCACGGGGCGGTTGTCAGAGAACACAGTCTGTACAGATGGCTCCTGGCCCCCACCAGGGAGGGAGAGAGGGAGGGCCCAGTGACCAGCATGCGTCTTCCCCACTTGGGCACAGCTTCAGGAAACAGATGCACGAGTGCAGTGTCCCTCTAGAAATAGGTTGCCCCAGCCCCCAAGGCACTAGCTGAAGCATTTGTTCCTGAATGCCTGGTATTAGAAAGAATGGACCTGCTAAAAATACGAGTGAACCCCATCGGAAAAGGGTCCCCAAGCCCAATTCTAACGTGCAGAGGAGGCTTCCCTGCAGCAACAAGCAGTTCAACTCAATGCTGACACTGTCTCCCTGGAGACAGAATCAGATTCCACAGGTAGAGGGCTCAGTCCTACAGGATCACCCTCACCACAGATGTCAGTGACAGACCCACCAGCTACAAACTGGAGGTTCCAACGACCCCCTCCAGAGGTTCGATTGATTTGCTAGAAGGGCTTGCAGAACTCAGAAAAAAACAGTTTACTCACAGGTTACCGATTTATTATCAAAAGTTATTGAACCCCAAACTGCAAACTATTATGTATACAGTGCGTAAACAACAAGGTCCTACTGTATAGCACAGGGAACTGTATTCAGTATCCTGCAATAAACCATCACATAAAAGCATACAGAAAAGCATGTGTGTGTAACTGAGGAAAAGAATATATGTGTGTAACTGAGTCACTTTGCTGTACAACAGAAATTAACACAACATTTTAAATCAACTATACTTCAATTAAAAAAATATATATATATGTAAGGTTATTAAAGGTTAGGAATCTACAACCAGGTAAAGCGATAGTGTAGGGTGAGGTCCTGAACAGGGCCCCAGCACAGTGGCACAGAAGCATTCTGGCTCCCCCAACAAGAAGCTCTCTGAAAAAGGGCCAAAAAGCTGTCCTTTTGGGTTTTTATGGAGGCTTCATTACATAATCATAATTAACTAAATCACTGGTCAATGATGATTGACCATCAACCTCCAGCCCTACTCCCGCCTGGAAGTCAAGGGGGCGAGACTGAAAGTTACAAACCTCTAGTCAGGTGGTTGGTTCCCCTGACAACCAGCCCCCAACCTTAGGGGCTTCCAAAAATCACCTCATTCAAATAACAAAAGACACATTTATCACTCTCAGCACTTAGGAAATTCCAAGGGTTTTGGAAGCTATGAGCCAGGAACAGTCTACAAAGACCAAATAAATACATATGAGAAATATATTTTGGTCATCTGAATGAGCAAATATATATTTCTTATGAATCACAGCATCACCCCATCCTTCCCATGATAACATTAGTGATAATGGCTCCCAGAGGCTGGAGTGCAGACTGCAGGGCCCTGCTCCCTGGGCTTGGGCCCTGGCTCCCCCTGTCCTGGTCCTGGAATCTTGGGCAACTCGCTTGACCTCCCTGGCCAACTCCCAGGGTTGATGGCAGGAACAAATGTGTCGTGTGCTCCGCATTAATTGTCTTCGGATGTCAATAACTGGTGTTGGATGTATAGTGGGTATGTTATCAGTCAATGAAATGTTGTCAGTGAGTCATATTTAAACACTTCCTCAGGAGCAACCGTGAGTTAAAGTGAACTTACTGACCATCCTCTTGCATGAGAGTCTTTCTAAGACTCCCAGCAGCTCAGCGATCCCTCACCTGGAGACCAGCAGTTCCAAGATTAAAGACTGCAGCCCAGGTGGCCAGGAACTTCTCAGGGCTCAGGTTTCTTGAGGCGGAGCCATCTATACAAGGAGTCAGCAAAAAGGTCTCCTATGACTCTCCTTAGAGAACTAATGGGATCCAAGCTCAGGCAGGGATGGCTGCCAACTAAGGGAGCTGGAAGTCACAGGGAGAGAAGCAGAGGGAAGGAAAGAAGCAGAGATGGAAGAGACGTGTTCAGAAGCTGAGGCCTTTCCCCGGAGTGGGGGTGAGAGGACCAAGCTCACTGGCCCTCCGCTTTCTCATCTATAAAATAAAAGGTTTGGCTGTATCCATGTCCCAAAATGCTATAGAACACCAGTTTGGCAAAGTGGCGATAAACAGCCCAAACCAAAAAGGTGTTCCCTGTGCAAATAAGTTTGGAAAACGGCCTATTAAGGGAAGTTAAACTAATGCCAAGTCTCCTCAGCATCTCCGGTATCCCAGTGTGTGTATGGCAGGGCAGGGAGAGTCAGACAGCGCTACCGAAATGTATTTGGCGAAGACTCCATTTCTTCCCAGAATACCTGTTGCAAGCTGTGGGCCGAGAGTCCCCCACATTTAGGAAACACTAAATGACTTCTAACATTCCTTTCTGTTGTGACGTCACTTTAGGTTTTTGAGAATACGTGGGCACGTGGCCTCGTCTGCAAGGAGTTTGAACACAGATCACTGTCCAGTGGGCACAGAGGGAACACCCAGAGCCCACACACAGAAGTGGTGCTGGAAACCCGGTCTCTGTACACCGGTGCCCTATCAAATCTCGGAGACAGAGTTCTGGGTGAGGTAGAAAAGAATAGCTGTATTGCTTTGCCAGGCAGAGGGGGACACAGAGGGCTCCTGCCCTCAAAAATTGTGTGCCCCAACCTGGGGGTGGTGGCAGGATTTGGTGAGGAGTTTTCCAGCAATGGTTCAAGGCCAGGGTTGCTGATCAGGATCAGGGTGTGTGCAGGGCCTGCGCTCCTTTAATCTGGCCTCAGGTGGTCTCCTGATGAGCTTCTGTGGTTCTCAAGGATATCAAACTGTGACCTTCTCTCTGGAATGAAGAATGCTTCATCAAGTTGTTAGCATCTTCCATTTGTTGGGGGTTTTAGTTCTGCAGAACAGCTCAAAGATATTGTTGTGTGTATCCCATGAGGCAGAACCAGGACCCTGCCCCAGGGCTGCACTGTTGTTTCTTACCTGCTCCTCCCTTGTCTCTGCATCCCCTCCCTTCCCTGATTAGCAGCTGTTTGAAACTCCCGTTTGGAACTCAGGGAAGGTCATGGAGGCTGGAATCTATTCCCTACCAAAAAGAAATGGGGGACACAGAAAGGCTTCCATGCCCAGGAGCCCCACAGGGTCCTGCTGTTTCAGAAGTGCCTTCCTTTAAAAAGGCTCCAGGGAGAGGATGAGCCCCTGGGCCTCCCTGAGGGTTGGTACCTGTGTGGGAAGAGGAATACTGGTCACCCCTCCCTCCCTCCCTCCCTCCACAGCCCCAGGTCTGACTGTACTGACTGCAGTCTGAGAACTGGCGCACAGAAGCTGGGCTCCCTGGCACCTCACTTCTTCCCTCCCCTCCCCTCAGCCTCATCCCCCTGGCCTACCCAGTGTCCTGGAAAACTTTATGGAAGCACAGCCTGCTCCCCAGCCCACTGGGTCCCAGGCCCAGCCAGAATAAGATGCAGTGGTGATGAAACTGCACAGCTCAGATTGGGACTTACACCCACTGTCTTTTAATTGAAATCACACACCTGGTCTCAGGACTTAATGAAGCTCAGGTTCTTTATGTCTCATCACAGAAAGAATTCAGTGAGAGACAAAATGATAAGTAAGAAGTAGATTTATTTAGAGAGATATACATTCCGCATACAGAATGTGATTCATCTCAAAAGGCGAGAACAGCCTTGGAAGAAACACACTCCACAGACAGAGTGAAGTCTGTCTCAGAAGGCGAGAGGCCCCAAAATATGGGGGGGCGGGTTAGTTTTTATGGGCTGGGTAATTTCATAGGCTAATAAGTGGGAGGGGCATTCCAACTATTTTGGAGAAGGGGTGGAGATTTTCAGGAACTGGGCCACCACCCACTTTTTGGCCCTTTATGGTCGGCATCAGAACTGTCATGGCTCCTGTGGGTGTGTCATTTAGATGCTGATGTATTACAATGAGCGTAAAATGAGTCTCAAGGTCCACTGGAAGTCAAATCTTCTGCCATCTTGGACCTAATTGGTTCTAACCAGTTTAGGTCGTGTCCTCAAGGGCTATGTCATTCTTTTAGAGGTTGTGCCCTGCCCCCTTCCCTCCTGTTTCAGTGACATGGAAGCTGCAAGGCCGGGTTGGCCAAGGAGGCTCAGTGCAGACGCCACCCAGGAGGGAGAGGTCACAGGCTGACTGCATAGGTGAGGCTGCCATACCAAGGAGCAGAGCAACTTAGTGAGTGCATGGACACGGACACGTGCACGCAGCAACCAGTACACACGGATGTGCAAATAAATAATGTTCCCACTGGGCAGGGAGAATGCTTACTTTATCTCTGATCCATCCCCCAACAAGGCACTGGAGCTTCCATGCAGCGGGCCTGCAACAGATGGTAATCAGGACAAATAAGAACAAGTATGCACACCTCGAGTCTCCAAGGGCTGTTCAGGGAGAAGGAGGGAAGTGGAGGGGGAAGGAAGAGAGGGGGGATAGAAGGGGGGAGGGCTGGAAGAAGAGGGGACACTCTTATGTGAACCCCAGCTTCTTTGCACATGGTCCTCCGTCATCCTCACCATAACCTCCCAGGAGGACTGCCTCATCCTCCCTTTAGACCTGTAGAAGCTGAGGTTCAGAAAGATGGAAGGACTTGCTGGAGGTCACACAGCTTCTAAAGGCCAAGGGAGCATCTGAACGCAGGCCTGTCTGGCCAGTAGACTGGGGAAGGGAGCCTCCTGCCCTCCACAGGCTGAGGTGAATCAGCGGGAGTTCTTCCTGGGAGCAGAGCAGGTGGCAGCAGGACTCAGGGAGGCCACGGGGCCAGGGCACCCAGGCCCGCTCTCTGCCGTCCAGCAGGCCCGGCCAGCCACGGCCTGGGCTCCCGTGCCAGCATCCCCATTCCCACTGAGGACTGGCCAAGGACGGAGGCAGCTCAGAGCCATGGGAGCTGGCCCTGGGCAGGACGATTAGCAAGACAGAGACAGTAAGTGTTTTCAGGTCCATCATACCTCACCCACACCTCAAGCATCCCCGAAGTTTGCCACCCAGGTCACTCTTATCAAGAGGAAAATGACCAACTAGATGACATCATGTCATTCATACATGCCCTTATTGGGTGATCTGTGCTTTTAAAAAGTATTCAATTCAAAAATAAGCATATTTCATGATGACATTTCAGACCCAGAAACAGATGGATCATATATGTCTGTATGTGTCAGAGTGTATAGCTGCAACCCACAGACAGGTACCTATCTAAGTGTGAGGGTGACACAGCTGAATATAACAGGCCCTGGCTCTAAGGGTGCGTGGCTTTGTGGAGGAGATAAGCACATAAGTGTACATGGAAAAGTGTTACTGATGCTGTAAGAGAAATGATATAGATAATGTGGACACCAAGTGGGGAGGGGCCAGTTCCACTTGGGGGATGGCATGGACTTAGGAAAGGCTTCAGAGGGAAAGCAAGGCTTGAGTGAGTTGCACTGTAGACCAGAGATGGACCGTGGCCTTTGTCCCATGGGCAACAAGGAGCCACTGAAGGAACAGGTCAGGCTCCATCATAAGGATGTGGCAATGCACCGTGGAAATGTACAAGGGTTCTAAGGGCAGATCAAGGTCTGGATGCGGCCCAGGGTCCGAGATGTCCGTCACCCTGAGCACCCCCTTCACTCCGGCGACGCTGTTGTTTAGTCTGAATTTCACATGACTCAACCCATGCTGCTGGGTGGGAAATGGATCTCGTCCTCTCACCAGAAGAAAGGGCAGTAGGTCAGGGCTTCGAGCCAATCGTTATGTAAATATTAGAGAACTTTTTCTGCCATGGAAGGAACTCATGATGATTTTATCTTGTTTACGTTCCTTTGGAGGAGAGGCTGCTCAACTGTTTGCCGCTCCTCGCTGAGTATTTTTTATCATCATGGCAACAGGGATGCTTTAAGGGACCAAGAGGATTTTAACTGGCCCAGGGCCACAATGAACCTACAGGCACTTTAATGCTTTCAGTGTAACAGCTCCACATGTTACGGAGAGAGAGTGGTTCTGGAATCAGAGAGAGTTGAACAAAAATCTCCCCTGTGACACAAACTAGCTCTGCGACCCAGGAAGAGTTACTTAACTTCTCTGTTTCAGTTCGAAAGAACAAAGTGAAGATAAAAATATTTTAATTTTACAGTGTTTTGAATATAAAATTCAATATGGCAATAAGCTTGTCGGGAACGGTGAAGGCGCTGAGATTTTACCTGCTTTCGAGTTAACAGGTCATTCTGTAACACTTCCAGGGGTGTGGACAGAAGGCACAGGAGTCCTTGTTCAGAGACCGAGGGCTTCCTCACTCATGGCACAACCGGGACATGAATACCAGCATCTTTTCATCAGTTCTCTTTGTCCCCAAATCCCACATGGCAATGTGAATGGTCCCAGATGGCTGCATGTCCACATGAGTGGGTTAAGTTCTGGAAGCAAGTGCTGGCTAGGAGAAGTTGAGTCCATTATAATGGGAAGTAAGCATGCCCACCCTCCGCTCTGGAGGGAAGCACTGTCTCCATCCTCCAAGACCACTTGTTCCACAAACATCCTTGCAAAGATGGTCCAGAACAAAGGACAGCCTGTGCCTCACTGACACGATGTGAGGGATGAGAGAGACCCATGGAGAACTGTCTCTCAACATGGTAAGCACTGCCTAACCCCGTGCCTGGGACTGAGGGTGCTCCGTAAACACCTGTGAATAAGTGTGCACATGCATGACCCCCTAGCAACGAGCTAAATAACCGCTGGACTGCTGCCTTCTCAGCAGCAAATCAGAAAGCAACTTCCGCTTCTTTTTCTTTCCCCCCCAAGCCGTGCTGTGTGGCTGGTGGGATCTTAGTTCCCCAACCAGGGATCAAACCCGGGCACAACAGTGAAAGCATGATGGAGTCCCAACCACCAGACCACCAGGGGATTCCCAGAAAGCATCTTCTGCTTCTTGAGACACATGAGGGAGTTTAAAGTAGAAGACTTTTCTGCCCCTCTTTGTTAGTGTATGAGGGAGATGGCTGAGGGGGTGATTGCTTTCGCTGCTTTGCTATCACAAATAGAGGCAGACACGGTGGGAAGTCTTAGTTCATGGGTGAATTCATAAATCCAAAGCCCTGGCAATGAACTTGGATGAAATTTGCCAGCTTCTATTTCTGAGGTCGTCCTGTGATGGAGAGGTCTCTCTTGCCAACATGCTAGATCTCCAAGGATGCTTAAGATATACAGACCTTCCCGTCTCTAACTTCGAGCCAAACCCTTCAGCCAACTCTTATTTTTCAACTAGCTGGAATTCTTCTTTTTCTCTCAAAAGGACTTAGGGAAGAGTTCTGCATTCACCCTGTCAAGAGAATGCACCCTGTGGGCCCCTTCGATGCCTCAGAGGCAAATACACTGTGATCTAGGGAAGGACCGTTTAGTCCACGGCCGTTGTTCATCAGATACTGTTTTCTAAGGGTGACAAGTGGAGATGTTAGGACAAAATGATGGTGAGCACCCAGACCCCACCATCCAGGGAGGGAAACACCTTCATTCATTCCACAAATGTTCTCTGAGTTTATACTACGCTGCGGGTACAATGCCAGAGATTTTGAGGCTATCAGGACTCCACGGCTCTGGAGGACGCCCACCACCACAGGAAGCGTGTTGAATCGGCTCAAGTTGTGAAGGGCCACAGTGGAAGGCTACCAAAAGAAATAGACCCACAGACCTAGAAAACAAATTTATGGTTACCAAAGGGGAAAGGGGGGATGGGATAAACTAGGAGTTTGGGATTAACACATACACACTACTATATATAAAATAGATAAACAACAAGGACCTACTGTATAGCACAGGGAACTATATTCAGTATATTGTAGTAACCTATAAGGGAAAAATATCTGAAAAAGAATATATATATATATATATATATATATATATATGTATATAACTAAATCACTTCGCTATACACCTGAAACTAACAAAACATTGTAAATCAACTATACTTCAATTAGAAAATAAAAGGCCTGTGGGAGGTCAGAGAAGGATTCTGGTTTTTTTTGGCTCACCACGCAGCTTGCGTGATCTTACTTCCCCGAAAGGGATCAAACGCATGCCCCCTGCAGTGGAAGCTCAGAGTCCTAACCACTGGACCACCAGGGAAGTCCCTGAGAGAAGGATTCTTGAAGGAGGACTTCTGAGCCTGCTTCTGAAAGAGTCAGCCAAATGCAGAGATGAAAGATACAGAGAAATAGAGGTGAGTTCCAGAAACTTCAAGTGAGCTGTTATTTTTGGAGGCTGAGGCATGTGTGGAAGTGACCAGGGATGAGGCTGGACCCGGAGACTGCAAAGAACCAGGTAATGAGGGGCCTGGCTGCCGTACTATGGAGTCTGGTTATTGCCCCAAAGGTGGTGGAAAGCCCTCGGAGGTACTTACGGGAGGGAACAGGGTGTGGATATGGTCTGGTTTGCAGAACACTTTGGTGGCCAATGTTGAGGTGAATTAGAGGTGTACTGTGAGGAGAAAGATGGCCTAGAAATTGTCGAGGCTTGAATAAGGAGAAGCACATTATAACAGATCCCTCAGGATGGAAGCAAAATCCTCTTTGGACACAACTATGAATCTACCTGTCTCTGCATTGCTTTGTAGGTTGCCACGTGTACAGAACACTATGGACCCCAGAACAAAAATTCAAAAGATATGCGTTGGGTTTATGGATGAAGACTCTTCATCCACCTTTGTCACTAAAATCTGCACAGAAAGAACCAAGGTCTTCAGCTTCCTAAAGACATGTTTGCAATTCCGCTGGGACAAAAGATACCTAGCTAGAACCCCAGAGGGGAAATAAAAACAAAGGATTCAGAAGGGCTACCTCTTAAAGCCTGTCTATACAGCATTGGAGATGCCCACAGAAGGGCTTCTACCCAAACTTTCAATCCCAAGGAAGTCAGAAATGCCATAATTCAAGTTTTATTCTTTAGGAAGAAACATTGCAAATGTCTCTGCCACACGTACCCTTTCTGGCATGGGGGAAACAGGGGAAGGCGAGGCTGTACACATCCCCTCTTCCCTGTGTGGGGGACTCAGGGCACCAGAGCCTGGAGGCAGGAGAGCAGCACAAGGTGATGAGGTATATTTGTGTGGTGGAGGGCACGGTGGAGACAAGAGGGCACAGAAGGGAGATGTCTCTCATTTCATTAATTTGCAAAGGCTCAGCTCTTACACCCTTCTCAGTTCAGAACACCATCTTGGCCACATAGGACTAGGATACAGAAAAGAGGCTGTGCTTGAAGTCAGGCAAAATGACCGGACATGGTCCAGATAAGGTCACAGAAACCAATAGGGGTACTTAGGTCCAACCTTCTAATTTCTCTGCTAGAAGAAAAAATGGGATCCTAGAGACACAAGAGGGGCAGGCTCCACCTATGTTATAAATACCAGCACCTGGGCGGCCCTGGGCACCTGGGCAGCTACTGGGCACCTGGGTGGTACTGGGCATCTAGGCAGCACTGGGTACTTGTGAAAGTCCTCCCACACCTGTGTCCCTGGCAGGCATTGCCAGTTGAGGATGACACTCTCCCACTGAAGCCAGACTGGGCTTCCCCACCCTGCCCCGCTCCCTACATCCAGCCATGGTCTGACAATGGAAGGGACCCGTTGGGTCTTTCAGTTGATTGTTACTAACTGCAGAAGAGGAGCTGGTTCCTGGGAGATGACATGGGGCAGATTCAGGAGGCTCCCCTTTTGGAGCCTTGATTTCCTCATTAGTTAAAAGGGGATGAAGAGTCCTACCATCCCTTCTTCATGAAACTGTTAGAAGGAGCCAGTGCCCTGGGACATGGAGATGCTCAGGATGAAGAGAAGGTCTTTTCACCCCTGTCAACAGCCTGTTGAAATGTGCCATCACAAAGTTATTTTTGGTTGCTTATACAGAGAGATTTTCCCCCTACAGACAAGTTTGATTAAAAAAAAAAAAGCTGGAGAGTTTAAACAGCCAAGCTGAGTTGGAATTCTTGGTAGCTAACAGCAGCTACCCCCCAGGGAAGGAGAAGTAAGCTCTCTAACTTGTTTATTCTACCCACTACTAATCACCTGCCATTAAAAAATGATTGTAAGAGGGAAAAAAAATGTGCAGCTGCATTACTAATCAAAGATATATATATATATAATATACACACACGTTTACATACATACGCATATATATCACATTTTATCTTATTAACTAAGACAGAGATTACCTAAAAGAAGCTTACCCAAAGCCACTAAGCATCCAATGGGCACACGCTGGTGAGTGCAGACCTGCCCATCACTTCTCTGGCAATGCCTTTGGCAGTGCACCAAGAATCTTGTAAACGTTCACATTCTTTGTCCCAGAAACTCTACCTCTAAAAGTCTGTTCTGAGAAAATACCCTGAAATACAGGCCAAGATTTCAGTTTAAAAAGGCCCATAATAACTCTATTTACAGTAAGGAAAAAAATAGAACAGTTTAAGTGTTTATCATTAGGGGAATGTTAAGATAATTATGATGTAGACTTGCAATTAGATATTCTGCAGTGATGATATGGTGTTGCAGAGAATGTTTAATAAGTTGGGGAAATGTTCGTGATGTGACATTACGTGAAAAACATTAAAATACACAACATACCCAGTGCAAACACAAGCACACTAAAAAGGCACAGAAAAGATGGGAAAACTCACCTGCACATTAACAGTAACTGCTCAGGTTAAGACCAATGAGAGACGTTTCCAAAGAACTCAAGGAAGCTCTTCTGAGACACCTCTCCCTTTGGAATGTGGATCTTCCCTGTGACCTCTTGTCTCTTTGCCCTCAGGATGGACCCCTCCACTTGCTGTCTACCTGCTGTCAAAGGGGTCACATGCAGTACTTCAAGGCCCATACGGTCCCTGGGAGTCTGCACACCAGGCATCTCCCTCCATCCCAGAGCTCTGCAAGGACCTCGGCTTCTGAAGCAGAGCTTCTTCACAAACAGGAATAAGTAGGAATCACTGTTTTTGGATATTTCCCTCCCATCACATAAACTTTCTAAGTCTTCTACCAAAAATATATAATCAGAAAAAAAAGCAGCATAAGCTAAATGAACCTCATCCAAGAAGCGGCATTTTCATAGATGCAGAGTATTTTACAGCCCACCCCTCCCGCTGAGTCCTCCCTGTGAGTCCCTGTGTGAATCCCCCCAGTGAAGATTGTCTACCCAGGAGGGGTCTTTAGAACCAAGCAGAGAAACGGTACATGAGTATCACCCAAACTATAATCAAGGCCAGGCGAAAGTGATCTAGTCCTTGGTGGGGAGACCGAGAGAGATGGGATAAAGGCTTGTCTGATACAACACAATGCACTGAAGGTGAGTGACGACATACCTACATACTAGGTATTACCTATTCACTCCCTGAATGCTCACAACGATCCTTTGAGGTAAGTGTTATTATTTTCTCTCCACTTTATGGATGAGGAAACTGAGACAGAGACACATGAGGAACCTCATCCAGATTGCATAGCATAAGGTGGCAGAGCCAGGATTGGAACCCAGGCTTCAGCCCATGCACTGCATGGTTTTTTAGAAACTGATGATCTGATATGGAAGAGCTCCAGTGAGTTTCTGGGAAGCTGAGGTTTGTGGGCTTGCAGGAGAATTGCTCTAAGAGTACCCAGAGACCTTCCCTGTCTAACATGAGGTGAGTGAGCTCATCTGCACCCCAAGGCAGCCACGTCAGCCTTCCTATCTGCTGAGCTGGCTTCCTATCTGCTGAGCTGGTATTTATTCTGACTGATGTAAGTGCCTTCCCAAGTAAACTCTCAGAGGCCAGGCAAGTACATTCTCAGATACCATAAGACATCTTTTCCTTTACAGTTTCCCTGCTTTCCCAGGGGTGTTTGTATGGGAGGAGGCAAAGGAGGAGGGGAAGGCACTGCCTTCCAGAAACATCCTACCTAGATGCAGACACTCAGTTCTCATGGTAGTGGGAAACCCTGAGGGATGGTGTTGCCCAGGAGGCAAGTCAGAGATCTTTGTTCATTGGCTTTGGCAAAGCAGGACCTGTGGGGCTCTGAGAGGGCAGAGTGCCACCTGCCACCATGGTAGGAGTAACAGAGCATGTGCAGAGAACCTCCTATGTGCCTGGCCCTGTGTGTGCACTGGGTCTACAGAGACGAAGGTCTGCTCTCAAGCAGATCACACAGACAGAGACATTGATAGAAAGGAACGCCAAAGCAACACATATTGCTAAATAGAGAGAGGGGACCACAGGATGTTTCCTTACGTGTCCAGCGGGATGAGGAGGAGAAAATAGAAGGAAAGGGAAAGAAATTGTGGTGTGGGCAGAAAGGAAGAGAGGGGTTGGTCAAGTAAAGCTTCTTGGAGGAAGAATTCTGCTTGTCAGTCTGAAAAGGTAAGTAGGAATTACTGAGTTACTGGTTAATTGAATTAAGAAAAAGAAATTTCAGATAGAGACGGGTGAGTAGACATAAATGGGTCTGGCATGCCCAGGGTCCTGGAGAATGCAAGGAGAAACCTCACTAATAGCCTTGAATATCAAGCTATGAAGGGTGCTTTTCACTCTGCCACCAATGGGACTTGCTTGAGAATTCTGAGCAGGGACGGGCCTAATCTGATTTGGGGAGATGGACTAGATAGAATCATCCCCCTCCTCAGGCCAAAGTGATGGAAATCCCCACCACTTTATAAAGTCTCTAACTGAGAAGAATACACTATCTCTGGAAAAGGAGTTAACAGCATGCAAATACCTTCCCTGGGTATATCACCTTATCTCCCTGGGTAATTCCTTACCACTCACCTACTAATACTTTAGCTCCCACCAACACAAAAACGCCTATAGCACATGAGCCTGCATCCCTTTCTCAGATTAGGTGACAAGGAAAATCCTGGCCCCAAGCTCACAAAGCATAGGAAAGGTCATTTATTTTATTTTATTTTATTTTTTATTTATTTATTTATTTTAGATGTTGGGGGTAGGAGTTTATTAATTTATTTATTTATTTTTGGCTGTGTTGGGTCTTCGTTTCTGTGCAAGGGCTTTCTCCAGTTGCAGCAAGCAGGGGCCACTCTTCATCGCGGTGCACGGGCCTCTCACTATCGCGGCCTCTTGTTGCCGAGCACGGGTTCCAGATGCGCAGGCTCAGTGGTTGTGGCTCACGGGCCTAGTTGCTCCGCAGCATGTGGGATCCTCCCAGACCAGGGCTCGAACTCATGTCCCCTGCATTAGCAGGCAGATTCTCAACCACTGTGCCACCAGGGAAGCCCCTTATTTTATTTTTAATATCATTTTTATATGCTTTTAGATAGATAATTTTAGAAGTAACGCTCCAGTTGAGATGGTACAATTTCCCTCTTTAGATGCATAAACTATTCTAAACATATGGTAATAAGACATAAAGCACAGAAGGGAGAAAGCAAGGAAAACATTTCTGTGGCGTCAGAAAAAAATCAGAGATTCAGAGAGGGACTGGCTTGTTTGCTAGGAAATAGCTCTGGCTGGGTAAGAGAAAGTAAAGGTATTCACCTGGGAAGGGAGACCCATAGTTCAGAAAGCAAGACCTTTGGAGAACACCGGCCCTCTGAGCACCATGAAGCACGAGCAAAATTAAGTTCACCTTTTGACATATCCTAGCAAAGCCACAGAAAAATCAGAGAAAAGAGAGATTGCCTCCAAAGGGATAACAACTGGGCTAGTGGTTGACTTCTTAACAGCAGCAAAGGAAGTCAGAAGGCAATGAATTATCTACAATGTGCTGAGCAAAAATTATCCAGGAAGTGACAAATAGAAACAAAAAGATAGAAAGAGAAGTCAAGAGACAAAAGATAACTGGAGGATTGAGTAAGGAGAGCTAATGTACATTTCATCAGATTTCTAAAAGGGGAGAAGAGAAATGGAAAGAGGCAATAGGTAGGTGGGAATTTTCCAGAATCAGTAAAAGACACCGATCTTCAGAGTACAGGAATACCAAAGATTCCCAAGGAGGATAAATACAAAGAACCCACACCTAGGCACATTGTAGTCAAATTGCTAACAGCGAAGACAATCAGAAGCAATGAGAGAGAAAATATAGATTAAATTTAAAAGTATGAAGAATTATTTTGACAAAAAAAAACCCTCCTCAACAAAAAAAAGAAGGAAACCATTTGAAAAAAGAAATAATATTTTAAATGAGAAAGAGAAAACTGTCAACCTGGAGTTACATACTTATCAAAACTATCTTTCAAGAATATAAAGAAAGAAAGACATTTTCAGACAAACAGGAAACTTTCACTAAAGGAAATTTTAAAATACATCAGGAAGAGGAAAGAATCCAAATGGGAAGTGTAAGATGCAAGATGAAATGATAAGCAAAAAATGTGGTAAATATATAAGTAAATCTAAACAAAAGCTAAATTTACAAAACAATAATAATAATCTCTTATGTGCTTAGAAGTAGAGTAAAACTGAAATAATGGACATCAACACCATATTTAGAAAGGAGAGTTAAAATTAAAATATACTTGGGTTTTGTATTGTTTAGGAAAATGACAATAATATTAATTAAATTTTGATTTTGGTAAGTTAAACACAAATAGTAGTAAAATAACAGAAAAAAAATGTATAAATTCTACATTAGAGGCAAAAATGAAGTGAGAAAAATATTCAATCAATTCAAAAGAAAGCAAGAAAAATAAACATAGAGAAGATCAGACAGAAAATACAAAGTAGGTTATTGGAAACCAATTCAATTGTATCAGAAATATAGGGATTTCCCTGGTGGTCCAGTGGTTAGGACTGCTGAGGGCACAGGTTCGATCCTTGGTCAGGGTACTAAGATCCCACAAGCCACATGGTCAAAAATTAAAAAAAAAACACAACCCTATATCAGAACTACAATAAATGTAATTTATTACATTCTCCATTTAAAAGAACATATTATCAAAATAGAAAAGTAAATAGATGTTGTTTACAAGAAATAAGTCTAAAACATATTGACACAGAGAGGATAAAACAGTAAAAAATAAATCATGCAAATATTGATTCCCCCCAAAACCACTACAGCACTTATAAACTTGAATGCATATGAAAATACAGTTTTAAAATATATAAAGCAATAATAGAACTGCAAGGAGAAATAGACAAATCCAGAATTATTGGGTTGGCCAAAATGTTCATTCTTACAGAAAAAACCAAACGAACTTTTTGGCTAACCCAGTATTTTAGGAGATATTGACACACTGTTCTGGGAATAACAAGATTAAATAAGCAACAAAATTTTTCATAAAACAGAGATATAAAAGATTTGAAAAACACACCAATCTTGATATAACAGAGATTAGATAGAAGATGATAAATATAGATGATAGATAGATAGATAGATAGATAGATAAGAGATAGATAGACAGATAGATGGATAGTTATAGGTAACTAGGTAGGTAGGTGGAGGGAGATGATAGATAGTTGACAGGTAGATAATCAATTAATATTCATGGCATTCAACAGTTGAGAAATGCACATTTTCTTCAAGTGCACATGGTATATTTACAAAAATTGTCCACATATTAAGACAAAAAAAGAGAGAGAGAAAAGTCTCAACTGCTTTTAAATGATTGGTATCCTAGTATCTTACAAACTACATTCTCTGGCCACAATGTAATTAAGTTAGAAATCAATAACAAACATGTAAATTCAACAGCATACTTTTGAATAACACCTGTCAAATAAGAAATCATATGAATATTAGAAAACATTTAAAACTGAAAGATAATAAAAGGCTATATATCAAAATGTAATGAAATGTTAATTTGACATAGAGATAAAATAGTAAATATTAATATTAGGAACAAGAAAGTATAATTTAATGAACCGAGCACCAGACTTGAAAGAACAATAAAAGATACCCAAAGAGGGTGGAAAGAAGAGTATACAAAGGCAAAAGCAAAAATTAATGAAAAATAAGCACATACAATAGAGAGAAAAATAATGTCAAAAACTGGTTCTTTTGAAAAGGTCAATTTTAAAACTTCAGGCAAAAGTAATCAAGAAACACATGAGAAAAGGCATGAATAAGTAATTTAGGAGTAAAACAGAAAACATAACTTTAAATGCTGCAGATATTAAAAAGGCAATACAAGGACATTATGAGCAACATTATACCAATAAAGTTAAAAATTTATATGAAATGTGCAAAATCTTAAAAATGTAACTTACCAATACCAAGGAAAAAGGGAAAACAGAAAATCTGAGTGGTCTTATAACCATTACAGAAACTGAACCAACAGTTAAAACCTTCCCACAGAGAGACCACCAGAGCTATACCAAGTATCCAAGAGATACACAATCCTAAATTTATTGACTCTTCCAGAGAAAAGGCAGTAGACTCATTTTATGAGGCTGGTGTAAACCGGATACCAGAATCCAACCACAGAAGTATATGAAAATTAAATTACAGACAATCTTTTTTTCGTGAATGTAGATGTAAGAAATTCTTAAAGGGCTTCCCTCGTGGCGCAGTGGTTGAGAATCCGCCTGCTAATGCAGGGGACACGGGTTCGAGCCCTGGTCTGGGAGGATCCCACATGCCGTGGAGCAGCTAGGCCCATGAGCCACAACTACTGAGCCTGCGCGTCTGGAGCCTGTGCTCCGCAACAAGAGAGGCCGCGAAAGTGAGAGGCCCGCGCACCGCGATGAAGAGTGGCCCCCGCTTACGGCAACTAGAGAAAGCCCTCACACAGAAACGAAGACCCAATACAGCCAAAGATAAAAATAAAATAAAAATAAATAAATAAGAAGACCCCAAGATCACTATTAAAGAAAAAAAAAGAAATTCCTAAACACATATTAGCAAACTAAATTCAGCAAAACATATGAAAGCTTATCTATCTTGACCACATTGAGTTTATTCTAGGAGTGTGAGGTTCATTTAACACTTTAAAAAATCAACAGATGAAAGCCATCCATTAACAGATCAAAGGAAAAAAAGTCATAGGCTTATCTATAAGGTGCAGAAAAAGCATTTCATAAAATTTAGCATGTATTCATTATAAAAACTCTTAGCAAGGTAGAAATAGAAGGAAATTTACTCAACCTGATAATGCGAACTTATAACAGTGTTTCCTTAAGATTAGGAATAGAGAAAGGCTCACTATCATCACCTACACTGAACATCGTACTGGAGGTACCAGAGGGCAGAGAAAGGCAAGGGGGGAAATGTCAGCATTGGACAAGAAGAACCAAAACAGTCATTACTTGCAGACAACATGACTGATAATACAGAAAACCCCAAGAATTTACAGATGAATCATTGCATTAATAAGAGAGTTTAGCAAGATTACTGAATTAAAGGTCAGTTTCTAAAATTGCATTTCTTTATACTAACAACAAATGTTTAAAAAGTTTACTTTTACAAGTATCATTGAAAATTGTCCTGAGAATGTGAAGTCCATAGGAAAAAATCTAAGAGAGGAAGTAGATGACCTATATGGACAAAATTAGAAACTTAATTAAAAGACATTAAAAAACCTCAGTGATGTGTGTCTTTGACGCACTCCAATCAAAACACAGAAGCGGTTGAGATGTGTGTTTTGTTGTTGTTGTTGTTGTGTTCTGTTGGATTTGTGGTTGTGTAACTTGATCTGTTTCTAATATATGTTTCTATCAGTAATATTTGCATAGAAGTGGAAAGAGTAAGAATAACCAAGATAGTCCTGAAGAAGTAAAATTAGGCGAGAAGACTTAACTGATCATAGGATATTAAGAATTATTCTTTATCTCCAGTAATTAGGCCATGAGGTATTGGTACAGGGGGAGGTGAAAAGACAAATGGAAAGGAGAGGGAACCAAGTAACAGACCCACACATACAAGAATCCTAATTTATGACAGAACTAACATTGCTCTTGTTTGAGAAAAGCTGGACTTTTGAGGAAATAAAAAATGCATTTTCCATACATCTTGATCTTTATCGGGACTTCCTAATCTTGGCCATTGGTGCTGGGGTCTCTGAGCCCATCGGAGGGCTCCTGCTATCTGGGACCTAAGGAGGTGCCGCTCTCCATGGTGCTGTAGAATCTGAAGGCAAGACTAGGGTGGTTCTGAAGGGGGTGGAAACTGCAAACTGGCTGCGGCTGCTGCCACAGGAGGGAACTGTCGCCACTCTGGCAAAGAAGCATTGCCAAGTGATGCTCCCAGGAACCGGGGGACCACAGGAGATAAGGAGGCAGCCCCTTCTCCCCCTCCAGCCACGCAGTTGAACTGCAGTGCCCAAGATGGACAGATCCTAACAAGGAATAGCTGGCTAAGCAGAAATGCGGTTTGCAGAGTCCCAACCACAGCCTCACAAGGTTACCCTCCCCAGGGTGACCTGAACCTGCATGGAATTCTTCCCCCAGAAACTGGGGAGCTCAGCTCCCAGCACTCACCACCTCCCTCAGCCTTTGCCTTTTCCAGGCACGTGGAAGGCCCTGGGACACCAACCTGCTGGGGGCACATTACCAGGACCCAGAGGTCTGGGTGAGGAGCTGCAGTCTTGATGTGTGACCAAGAAACACCGTCTCTTCCCATTCAATGTTGAGACTGACCCCAGGAAACTGGGATTGAATGAAAGCCTGGGCTTTGCTCCAGCAAAGGTAAAGACCTCACCAGAGACTGGTCAATCAAAGCACTCATCACTGTCAGATACGGTTCCTCCAAGTCCTGTGTTCTTGGAAGCTGCTGATGTCATCTCCACAAAGGGATCATTAGCACAACAGCCAATAATACCACGTTTGCTCCAAAGCAGCACTGAGTTAGCAAAGCAAGCAAAAGACATCAGTTTCGATGGTCAGTGCTGCCAGTTATAGAACCCAAACCCCAGGTCTCTGGCATTAATCCCCCAGTGGGGGGAGAGCAAGAGAGCTAGAGAGGGTGAGGGTGTCCTATAAGGGTGCTCATCCTATTATGAGGGCCTCACTCTTATGTCCTTGAAGGAGTGTTCAGAACGTGCCACCCCAAAAGATGCCCCTTTGGCATATTGAATATTTTGAGCTGAAGACATTTGAAAAATAGCAAATGCAGAGAGAGGCTTTCTCTGAATTCCCTTAATCTGTCTAAAGACCAAGCCTCCTCCAAAAGGAACGCAATTGTCACAGATCTCCTCCTTGGGTGTTTATCAACCAGGGAGAATTGACTCCTTATAGGGGAATTGACCGGAAGTTACATCACATCGAGACAGACAGTCACAAACCATCACACCTCCCATCAATGCTTCTAGGGCCCCATTCTTCTTTCCTGAAAATCACTTACTCTCCTCCAAGTGGCTTCCACCCCTCCTCCCCTTCCCCTATTAAAATACTACATAAGCTCTCAAATCTCACCATTCTTTTGAGTATTCACTTTTTTTCATGTGATGTTCTAGGCACATGACATTAAAAATTAATAAATGTGCATACCTTTTCTGACTGTTGAAAGTTTATTTTGTAGACCCAGCTATCAAACCCAGGAGAATAGAGGCAAAATCCTTCTTCCCCTATAGCTTCATCTAACCCTAATTACCTCCCAATAGCCCCCTTTCCAAATACCACCACACAGGGTGTTACGGCTTCAACATATGAATTTTGGAAGGACGCAGCACTCAGATCATGACGGGCAGAGTCCCTCTGTTTCTTGCCATCAAGGATTTTCCAGGCCCTCCCAGCCCAGCACCCAACCCCTTCTTCAAGGATAGGCCCCGCCCACCTCCTCTATGATTCACATGGGACCCTCCACCAAGTTCATGGAATCTGTTTTATAAGTGAAATTCTGTGGAGGACCGGGGTAAGCTGACCCACAAATATAGGTGGCACAGGCTCTGTCCTTGTGGATAGCACATGGAAAAGTGATGAGAGGCACTTGGCAATCCTTCCTCTCTCACCCTCCAGAAAAGAGTTCCACATTCAACTGTGGACCTCTCGATTCAGCCCTGCACAGGGTTTCGTAAAACTTCGAATTACTTGCCCATATTTAAAACTCAGGGGACATACCAGAAAATATCTGGATTTTTGGATTCCCTTGGAAAATTAGAACAGCCAGAAACTCTGGCCGTTTGTCTCTCCTGACTTGCCAGAAGCAAGCAACGGCTGCCTGCTTTAGGTGGTTCATTCTCCTGTCTGACCCCAGCTTTCCCTCTCCCCATCACTTCCCTCCCTGACACCCTTGTCACCTGCCATTTATCACTGCCTCTCCACTGTTTCTTGTGGAAGATAAAGAGCTAGACCAGGAGGTCCGTGCATTTCAAGAAGTTTGGGAGAGAGCGTGCCACTTTGTGGAAGGAAAGATTGATCCTACATGATTAACAAGCAAAAAAGTCTGTGCCAAAAGAATATAGGTGAAGATGTCATTGTGAAGTGAATAGTTGTCAGCTCTTATATTCTACCCAGGTCACTAAATGTGATGCTGGCTTGGCCCTGCTGAGTGTTTGGTCCTGCAAGAGCTGTTCTAGGATATCCATTATCCTGGCCACCAATAATTCAAACTCAAGGTCAGCAGTTAGTACCCAAAGCAGGGAATTCTGTATTTTTTACAGAAGGTGGACTCTGGGATCTATATTTTACATACGGAGAATTAAAACACAAGGATTTTTTTATGACAGATAAGTATCCTGCTTTGTGTGCCTTGGAGGTGTGTGGCCAGCAATGTCTAATTCCCTGTTCTGAGAACACAGGAAAAAAGTCTCTAAGAGGTAGAACCATAATATCTCAGGAAACAGTTAGTAAATATCCCAGAGGTATGTTTTCACTAGTAGGATCTGGTAGGACATGAATACAGATTCGTACGTCTTATTTATCGAGCAGTGTTGGCCTGCCCACCTCAATATGACTTCTCACCATTTCTAAACGAATGGAATGTACTAATTTGCTTTTCACCTACTATCCTGTGCCTTCCCAGTCCCACTCAACTACTTCATAAAAGTCACGACCACCCCCCAAACCATCATGAACTGCCAGAAGAAGGCAGAAGAGGAAGAGAGGTAAAGGTTTCTAAAAGGCAAAGAAGTGTAATAACAGCGGGTCTCGATGTTTCCATGTACATAGTGTGTGCTCAGTAAGATAGCATGCGCTGAGGACATATTACTTATTCAACCCTTGCAACGTCTTATGTCACTCTTTAGTAAATGAGAAGGCACAAGCCCACGGTGGCCATCAGTGCCTCTCTATTCCTCAAGAAAGCTAAGCTCTGAGCCACTTCAGGGCCTTTGCACCTGTTAACACTTCTTTTGGGAACACTCTTCGCACAATCTACAAATGACTGGTTCCTTCCCACTCAAAGGTCACCTCCTCGCAGTCTGCCCTGCTCATTGTTCCTGCCTTCCCCTGCCCACCTCCCTCAGATCACTCCTTTACAGGTGTCCAGTGAGTGTCCATTGGTTAAATAACCCTTGACTTTCAATCCCCTGTGGTTCTTGGGATTTTAATGTAACTTTCTGCTCAGGAAGCTCTCTGAACTCAAAAAACTAACCTGGACATCAAGTTCACACTGACGAGTACAGAATTCAAGGTACTGTGCTGTCTAGGGCCAGTAGGAATTACCAGTGTTATCATCCAGCCCCATCTACCTCATGATCCCACACACTCCCACTGTACAAATGCAGTTGGCTTTACAAACACCTCCAGGGAAATGCAGAAAGAGAAGTGAAGCCTAGGAAGGTATGTGGTATGGGAAAGGCCCTCCAGCTCTTCGGCCACAGGCATTATGGTAAAGACAGCTGAGGTGACCATGGAAATGGGAGTGGTGGTGATGATGCAGTCTTGGGGTTGAGGTGGGGGCAGGGCTGCTGATGGTTATGGTAGTGGCAATAGCCTTGGTATTGGGGTGGGTGCTGCCGCTGCCGATGATGGCAGGGTGGTGACTTGCCCAACTTGGGGTTGGGAGGGGGTATTGATGATGGTGGTGGCAGTGGTGATGGTGGGAGTCTTGGGGTTGGGATGGGGTATTGATGTTGGTGGAAGCAACAGTGATAGTGGGAGTATTGGGGTTGGGTTGGAGTGTTGGTGGTGGCAGTGGTGATGATGGGAGTCTTGCGGTTGGCATGGGATGCTGATGGTGGTGGTGACAGTGGCGATGGTGGAAGTCTTGGGGGTGGGAGGGGGTATTCATGATGGTGGTGGCACTGGTGACGGTGGGAGTCTTGGGATTGCGATGGAGTGTTGGTGGTGGTGGCAGTGGTGTTGGAGGGAGTCTTGGGATTGGGATGGGATGTTGATGGTGGTGGTGGCAGTGGTGATGGTGGGAGTCTTGGAGTTGGGAGGGGGTATTGATGGTGTTGGTGGCAGTGGTGATGGTGGAAGTCTTGGGGTTGGGAGGGGGTATTCATGATGGTGGTGGCACTGGTGATGGTGAGAGTCTTGGGGTTAGGATGGGTTCTGATAGTGGTGATCGTGGTGTCTGATGGCAGCAGAGAGGCAGTAGGGATGGGGATGGAAGGATAAAGGTGATGGCATCACACTTAGACTCTTGCATCTAACCTCAGGTCTTTGAGCTGGAAGAGCCACCTGGTTATCTCCCACAGGTTTCTACCTGTCACTACCCCGTTGAGATAACCTAGTAGTATCCCCAATTCTAAGGCTTTTGGTGACCACTTCAATCCTTTAGTACACTTGAAAAGACTCAGGATGTATTGGTCAAGGAATACACAGCATTGAGGTGTGAAAAACCTACGATTTTCCAGATAGTGAGGTGCTGGACAATCTGCAGCATTACAGATCTGGGTGCCAACTCGGGGGCTCCATCCACCCCACTCCTCTCAAGCTTCCTTCCATCACACAGAGTATAGAGAAGTCAGCCAAAGGATAAAACTGCTCACTGTGCATTGTTCCAAGGCAGCTGACCAACAAAGTATAAATAGCTCAGCCAGCACTGGTAACAGCCAGCCGGAATAAGCAAGCAGAAGAGGTTGGTAATCTGCTGGTGGAATCTCAGGCCTGAGAATGTCACCCCAAACGACCTAAGAGCAGACAATGCCCAGATACACAACGAGGCCGACTGCTGAGCAACAGAAGGGGGCACATATGACCAAATGGGGGGCTTCAAGGGGCCTATCTGAGCTGGTTAGATTCAGTCAGTAAGTACTAAACAGATCAAATCAGATCAAATTAATCCAGCCCCCACACCTACGGTCAATTAATCTTTGACAAAGAACACCAGAATATGCAATGGAGAAAAGACAGTCTTTTTGGCAAGTGGTGTTGGGAAAGTTGGACAGTCACATGTAAATCAATAAAGTTAGAACACACCCTCACACCATACCCAACAATAAACTCAAATGGCTTAAAAACTTGAATATAAGACATGACACTATAAAGCTCCTAGAAGAGAACATAGGTAAAATGTTCTCTGACATAAATCATAGCAATGTTTTCTTAGGTCAGTCTCCCAAGGCGACAGAAATAAAAATGAAAATGAGCAAATGGGACCTAATCACACTTATAAGTTTGCACAACAAAAGAAACCATAGGGCTTCCCTGGTGGCGCAGTGGTTGAGAGCCCGCCTGCCGATGCAGGGGACGCGGATTCGTGCCCCGGTCCGGGAAGATCCCACATGACGCCAAGCGGCTGGGCCCGTGAGCCATGGCTGCTGAGCCTGCGCGTCCGGAGCCTGTGCTCCGCAACGGGAGAGGCCACAGCAGTGAGAGGCCCACGTGCCGCAAAAAAAAAGAAAAAGAAAAAAAAAAAAAGAAACCATAAACAAAACAGAAAGACGACTTACGAACTGGGAGAAAATATTTGCAAATGACGCAACAGACAAGGGATTAATTTCCAAAATATACAAATAGCTCATACAACTCAATAAGGAAAAACAAACAACCCAATTAAAAAAAAAAAATGGGCAGAACACCGAAATAGACATTTCTCCAAGACATACAGATGGCTGATATGTACGTGAAGAGATGCTCAACATTGCTAATTGTCAGAGAAATTCAAATTAAAACTACAGTGAGGTACCACTTCACACCAGTCAAAATAATCATTAAAAAGTCTACTAATAACAAATGGTGAAATGGGTGTGAAGAAAAGGAAACCCTCCTACACTGTTGGTGGGAATGTAAATTGGAGCCTCCACTATGGAAAACAGTATGGAGGTTCCTTAAAATACTAAAAATAGAGCTACCATATGATCCAGCAATCCCACTCCTAGGCATATATCTAGAAAAAACTCTAATTCGAAAAGCATCCCAAGGTTCATTGCAGCACTATTTACAACAGCCAAGATGTGGAAGCAACCTAAATGTCCATCGACAGATGAATGGATAAAGAAGATGTGATATATATATATATATATATGTATATATATATATATAAAATATATATATATAATGGAATATATATATATATATAATGGAATATTTCTCAGTCGTAAAAAAGAATGAAATAATGTCATTTGCAGCAACATGGATGGACCTAGAGATTATCATAATAAGTGAAGTAAGTCAGACAGAGAAAGACAAATATCATATGATATCACTTATATGTAGAATCTAAAAAATGATACAAACGAACTTATTAACAAAACAGAAAGAGACTCACAGACATAGAAAACAAATTCATAGTTACCAGAAGGGAAAGGTGGGGGAAGGGACAAATTAGGAGTTTGGGACTAACAGATGCACACTACCGTATATAAAATAGACCATATATAAAATAGACCATATATAAAATAGACCATATATAAAATAGACCTACTGTATAGTAGAGGGAAATATATTCAATATCTTGTAATAACATAATGGAAAAGAACATGAAAAGTATATATATATATATATATATATATATATATATATATATAAAAAACTGAATCACTCTGCTGTATGACAGAAACTAACACAACATTGTAAATCAACTATACTTCAAAAATAAAATAAATTTTTTAAAAAAATTGTCACCCCCAACCTCAACCACCTTACGAAGAGGGAAGAGGTTTGGGAAAGAATATGAGAGAGTGACCAGGTTTGGTCTATTTTCAGCAGAGGTTGGGGAGAGTCTGCAATCACTTATTCATTCTTGATTCATTTGCTCTTTCTACCTACATTTCATTCCCATGGACATTCATTTCTTCTTATTCCATTTGCTCAATAAGTATAGCCCTTAGCTAGATGTTCTAGGAAATGGAAACAGGACCTAGTAAGAGGCAAGAGCCCCCTGACTTTAAACTGTGAAGTGGGCGTAGCGAATATCCCCCCAGGGGTGTAGTTTGTGAATGTAGTAGGAAGTCAGGGGGTTGGAGGGAAGTTAGCAGGGAGGTTTCCTAAGGAGGAAGAGCATCAGACTTTGCAGCTGCAAGAATGTTGGCAGCAAAGGGGTGAACATGGAAATGAGCAGAGTGTGTTCCAGGTGAACTGCACAGGCTCAGGTAGGACCTTGAGAGCAGCTGGCACTCCGGGCAGAGATAAGGGGACGAAGGCGGAGATTCGCATCCTGAGCCCTGAGCCGGTGCTCTGCCCACTCAACCCTGCCCCCTTCCTCTACCCCCCGCCCCGCCTTGTGTGAAAGAGGCAGAGTTTGAGGACCATGGGCTCATTCACCTGAATTACCCAGGGGGAATTTCAAAATTGTCACCTCAGACTCCAACATCAGAATCCCTGAAGTGGGCTTTGGCAGGTCAATTTTGGGGAAAATAACCCCGCTAGTGATTCTGACATCACCCATAATTAAGAAGCACTGCCCTGAAGAAACATGGAAAGGCCGAAAAGGAAGCAGATGGAGGACATGGCAGGATGCAGTCCCGGTGCTTAGCACTCTTGACTCTCAGTGTCACCTGGACCCACGCCTGACTGTGCGCTGTTTCAGCCTCAGCAAGCACCGCTGGGGTGCCTTCCACACTCCCTGGCTGAACCTGGTTTCTTGCAGACGTGCAGCCTCCGTCTGAGAGCTGCTGTGGACGAGCCTGTAGGGCCGGCCGGCTCCCACCTCAAAGAGCTCCTGCTTCTGCCCCCTCAGAGCTGGCACCCACCGAAAACGCCGCCGCAGCTTCCCTGTGGGGAAGGTCTGCAGGGCTACATGCAGTACCTTCCAGTTGTCAAACCTCTGCCCAGGTCAGACTTGGATCTCTCATCCCTTCCCACCCACTCCAGAAATACTCCGCCCTGGAGCCCACTCCAGGCTGTTACGCGGCCCCCGGGGGAGCCTGGAGGTGGAACCAGAGCGCACGGGATGTCAGGGCCCAGAGCCCAGCCCATGACAGGGCCACCAGGGTTTTCCAGTTGGGGGGGGGGGGCGGGGCGGAGTGGAATTCAAGTTCCAGCCCTATCTTCCCTGTGACTCACAATGTCTTCATCAGTACAGTGGGCTGGCTGCACTCTGAGACCTCCCGGGTCCCTCAGCTCCAGGACCCCATGTGAAATGTAAAAAACTGCAGTCTTGGGGCTGCCAGCACTTTCTCAGTTGTCTTTTGGCCACTGGGCCTCTCCAAACAGAGGCAGACTTTTCAGTGGAACTTTTAGTTTTGCCATAAAGCCTAAATCTTCTCCTAGGAAAGAAGAGATGAACCAACGAGAGGTATACTGCATAGTTGTGTAAGAGGCCATCTGCCCAGGGGTCAAGAACATCTTAGGGGACACCAAGGACATGTATGAGAGGAGCCAGGGCAGGAGGTCAGGACAGGGTGCTGTGGCTTTTCTTCCTGACATTGTGTTGGGGCCCTGGAGACTCAGCAGGGGATCTCAGGGTCGCAGGCTGACGTAGAAGAAGACCCTTGGGAAGGGCTTCTGGACACAGTAGTGCCTGTTTGTTTATTGGTTGTTTAACTGATTGAGTGAGCTGGAAAAAGGAATAGATACGCATGGTTAAAAATTTTAAGTGCAAAATTCAGAAAGTTTACACCAAAAAGCAACTCTCACTTTCAGCCTCATCCCCCGTTAGTCCACATGGCACCCAACAAGGTTCTTCCTTAGATATTCTGCTCATGTGCCTGAGAATCAGCGTGGCCCTCCCCTCCTCTGTATGTCATCTCCCAGGCCATGCCCAAGCCTCAGAGGAGTCTTGTAAGCTGCCCCAGCATGGTATTAGTTGTGCTTTGGGGACACAAGGGAGGGGCCTGTGTCCGTGCTCAGGGAGGGAAGGGTAGGGCGGTGGTCAGAGTGCCCAGAGGGCAGCAAAGGTGACCAACAGACAAGGCCACACGCCAGAGAAAGGGGACAAGAGTTGGCCAGGTTGGTCTCTGGGGATTCTCAACAGCACCCCACAGAGTGACTGCAGTTCTAGCACACCCCCCCCTTCCTCACATAAGGGGTCCCGTACTCCATGGGCACTGGGCCGGCTGCTAAAGACCACCTGAACGCTCACAGAAAACACCAACAATAGTGAAAAACAAAACAAAACACCAGCAAGGATACCTGTGCAGCTCCAGGCTGAGCTCCTAGACCAGGGAGAGCCTAAAATAAGAGCAACTCCCTCCTGAGAAATCAGGCACCTGTACAAATTCAGTCACACGGAGAAACTGGGGGTGGCGGCTAGAGAGAACAGAGAAGGAGCTGGTGGTCAACAGGTGACAGGAAACCTTTAGTCCTTTTTGGCAAGTCAGGCGTAGGGGTAACGTGTGCACAATCAGGATTAGCAGGAATGCATGCAAAGAACTCCCTCACTGTCTGGTTCCTAGCATCTTTCAAAAACAGGCAGCTATTAGTTGCGCCTAATGGCTCAGCACTGCCACTTGAGAATGTTGCTTCGTGGCTGATTAAGCCCCTGATTCACTCACGATCCCAGGGAAGCACCTGGGGGCCCCCTTTCTTCCTCCCATAGGATCAGCAGCCTTCTCCAGCTCAGTGGACCGTGGACCAGACACTCAGTGGTTTGTTCCTGAGACCCACGGAGTCTAGCTGGGATGGAGGATGCTGACTCCTCGGCACCCCTATTCCTTTAAAAGGATTCTCCCCATTGTTGTGAGAATTCCATTGTGAATCCCAATGGGGAGACACAGAAATGAACCCTGCAGGATTGCTGGTGTGTGGGATGTGACTGAGGGCCACCCCTCCCCACCTTGCTCTCCACGTGCACAGCCCACTTGGCTCCAGTGGCGGAGAATGGCACACCCCACCTTCCCATGCTGCCTGGGGAGTTCTGGGCGCTGGAGCCAGACTTGGCCAATGACAACATGTTGGGACTTCTGCTGGGGCCTCCTGGGGAAGGAGGTTTTCTCTACTATAAAGAGTGGCTGAGAAGGTTCCCTCTCTTCTGCTGTCTTCCCTCAACTGTTGCAGGAAGGGGGACCCCTTTCAGGGTCCAAGAGTGAGCTCTTGTCTAACACTCGGAAATGAATTGTCCGAGGAGACACATGTGCTGACCAAGTAAGAGACTTTATTGGGAAAGGGAGCCCAAGTGGAGAGCAAGAGAGTAAGGGAACCCAGGAGAACTGCTCTGCCACGTGACTCACAGTCTCAGGTTTTATGGTGATGGGGTTAGTTTCCGGGTTGTCTCTGACCAATCATTCTGACTCAGGCTCCTTCCTGGTGGCGCACACATAATTCAGCTGAGATGAATTCCAGCCAGGAGGATTCTGGGATGTTGGTAGGAGGTATGGACTGGCATCTCCTCTCTCCTTTTGACCTTTGCCGAATTCTTGTGGTTGGTGGTAGCTCGTTAGTTCCACATTCCTCACCAGGACCTCCTGTTGTAAGAGAACTCATGCAAGTGGTTGCTATCGGGCCTGGCCAGGATGGGCGGTTTCAGTCAGTGGTTCCCCTAACACAACCACTGGGGAAACATCCCTGGTGGGGAGAGGATAACTGAGGGGAACGATGGAATATGCCTGGGTCTCCGAGGATGTCTGGAGCCAGTGCACAAACTCTGAGACCACTCGTGGCTCTGCTTCTGCCTCAGCATATGGTGTAAGTCCTTCTTCTTAAAGCCATTTGCAGCCGGAGCTCCTTGCTTTCAGCCCAAAGCATCCTGAGAGATTTTTTTTTTTAATATGTGTCTTCAGATTCATCCTCCTGGCCTTTGTTCCCTGCTCCTCCCTCCCTGAGATGAGGCCCAATCCCTCCCTTGTCCCTTCCTGCCCGTCACAAAGGCTCAGGACACAAAGTGTCAGATCAGAGAAGGAGGTAAGAGCCAGCCCAGCGATCCAAGCCTCCGGCGTAACGTGCCCCCCTCCAAAAAAAATCACTGTAACATAAAATCTGACAATGTCCCTGTTAACCCAAAAACTGGTTAACCTTCTGGTGGGTGTTGAGTCAAAAGACACAACCCAGACAAAGACTAGAAGGAAGCATTTATTACTTGCAGCAAGTAAGGAGAGCACTGGGGATCTTTCCCAAAGCAGCGTCTCCCCAGACAGCAAAATTGGGGACCTTTTAAGCTAAGGGTACGTGCACGTTCATGAAGGGGCTTGAGCAGAGGAGAACTCAGCATAGAATTGGGGCAAAGGTCGACAGAGTCTAAGCTTTAGTTGACTGAAGTCAGGAGGGTCAACATCATCTTTCCATCCTCCACCTGAGTGGGGACCTTGGTTCCTGCAGAACTCAAAGACTGTATCAGATTTTGAGGGATATGCCTCGAGGAGGAACTAGGACTCTGTTTTATCATTGAACTATTGTTTCTTGACTGCTTTTCCTTTGTTCCTGCATTCCCTCACTTTCCTTAAGACCACGGATTACTGAGACCTGTTCAAGGACACATGTTGTTTCCAGGCTTAGATCCCCAAATGGCTCAGGCCAAAATGACTTCTCTTATGTCAAGGAAGCCATGCCTGGTTCTCTTTCTCCAGGGACCCCCTACCCTCTCTGCTTACATCCCTTTTGCACATAATCTCCTATAGCAACTTCCTATTTCCCACAAGAAAAAGCCCAAACTTGAGCTCCTTATTGGATCTCACTGTAATCTGACCCTACAGGGCAAACCTACCCCGTGTGGAAATGCATTCTGTGTGGGCTGAGAACTGAGGCCAACAGGAAGTGGCCACCTCCCCTGGGAGCTCCGGTTTTGTTCCATTCTGTGCATGATGTGTGCACTGGTACTCTGGGGCCTCGAGGGAAATCACAGGAAACTTCACACAAAGGCAGCCTGGGGATGAGTCGTGAAGGATGAGGGTTTCCAAGCCAATCATAATAATGCCTGATACCACAGATATGAGCCCGGGGCTGCCTTTGTGTGGCTGGATCCTCTACCAGGAATCACACTTCTCTGGCCCACATGCCTGACACCTGCTCTTCCTATGACACCCACAGGAGCTCCTTCCCACCCTGAAAACTTCCCTGGCCCACCCAAACCACCTCACTCCTGCCTTTATGCTGTCAGAGGACTGAGGATTTCTCTACCACTATAGGCATTCTGCGTTATTATTCAGAAGACTATTGTTCAGATAAATGTCTGTCTCCCACAATGTAAGGGCAGGGACATGTTTTTATTCACTTTTAAATCCCCAGAGATTAATACAGAGGCTGCTGGAGACTTGACATGCTATGTAGGTTTGAGCGGAAAGAGAGGAAGAAAGGAGCGGGGGAGGGAAGGGAGGAGGACAGGCCCACACTCTGGCTCCAGTTGACTGGTCTCCTAGCCCTTTTGAAACAGGAGGGGAGGGAGCAGGGCACAACCTTTAAAAGAATTACGTAGCCCTTGAGGATATGGCATAAACTGGTTAGGAAAAACTAGGTCCGAGATGGTGAAAGATTCAACTTCTAGTCGACCTTGAACCTCATTATATGCTTATTGTAAACATCAGCATCTAAATGACATACAGTTGCCATGACAGTTCCGAGGCAGACCAGAAGAGGTCAAAAAGTGGGATGGTGGCCCATTCCTGGAAATCCCTGCCCCTTCCCTGAAATAGTTGGAATAATCTTGCCACTCATTAGCTTATAAAGTTATCCAACTCATAAACACTAACCACCCTATATGTCGGTGCCTCTCGCCTTCTGAGATGGTCCACGCTCTGTCTGTGGGATGTGTATCTCTCTAAATAAATCTACTTCTACTTCTATCACTTTGTCTCTCACTGAATTCTTTCTGTGTACAGACACAAAAGAACCTGCGCTTCATTAAGTCCTGAGACCAGGTGTGTGATCTCAATTAAAAGACAGTGGGTTCAAGTCCCAATCTGGGTTGTGGGGTTTCACTTTTACAAAGTTGAGACCTTTTTGGCCAGGTATTAACATGTCAAAACCTTCACACCTTAGCAAAACTAAGCGTTGCATTTTTTCTTTTTTGATGACAAGGGGCAGCCACTGCAGTCAAGTTCCTAGCTGCTAGGAGGAAGCCTGGGTAAGGAGGCAAGTGCAGCTCGCATGGGCCCCGGGAGTGCCCATGGAAACCCCTCCGTGTCCTCCTGGCTCAGGGCTGCAGCAGGACTAGGTCAGATTAACTGCTTCTTACCCTGAGGGCAGAAAGGCTGCCACTGAACTGGAGGGGCCATAACCGGGTAGGGCTCTGGTGGGGATGTTCTCTGGTAAAAACCAAGGTGGCACAGAGAACATCTCAGTCTGGTCACCAGAGTTTCTGGAGAAGTACAAAACCGTTCATCCTTAAAATCTCTAGAATGTCAACTAGGGGACCTCACCCTGAAACATAGCTTCTTATATACGCCAGAGTGTCCAATCCGCCTTTTGGGTCAAGATCTCCTTTGTAAATTAAATGTTCAAGTAACATTTCCACCAGAACAGCTTAATATCAGGGTCCCACTGGAGCATGCTTTTAACCTACAAATGGCACTCATGGAAACCCTAGAAAAGGAGACAGAGCTCTTTCCCCCTGAGGTTTACAAAAAGGTAAGGCAAGAAGTGGGGGCTGATGGCACTCCAGGGAAGGCCAAAAACGCAAGACCAATACAAATCCCGTGGGACACCTAATCTAAAACAATATCCTCTGAGACAAGAGACCCGCAAGGGAATTCAGACAATTCTGTAGAAGTTTTTGAAAACAGGACTGATTAAACCTCGCAGGTCCTCCTATAAAAACCCTATCCTCCCAGTCAAAAAGTCAAACTCAGCAGAGTATCACTTTGTCCAACATTTGAGGGCTATTAATGAAGTAATCCAAGACTTACACCCTGTGGTGCCTAATCCACACACTGCTCACAGCTATTCTGGGAACATATGGCTGGTTCTTAGTCCTGGACTTGAAAGATGCTATTTTCTGCATTCCTACTGCAGACTAATCACAGCAACCTTTTGCTTTTGAATGACAGGACCCAAAAACACAGGTAGCCCAACAGTATTGTTGGACAGTCCTGCCTCAAGGATTTAAGGATTCCCCTACTTTGAGCGGGGACCTTCAAGATGGCAGAGGAGTAAGATGTGGAGATCGCCTTCCTCCCCACAAATACATCAAAAATACATCTACATGTGGAATAATTCCTACAGAACACCTAATGAACGCTGACATAAGACTTCAGACTTCCCCAAAGGCAAGAAACTATCCACGTACTTGGGTAGGGCAAAAGAAAAAAGGAAACACAGAGACAAAAGAATAGGGAAGGGACCTGCACCTCTGGGAGGGAGCTGTGAAGGAGGAAAAGTTTCCAAACACTAGGAAGCCCCTTCACTGGTGGAGACAGGGGTGTGGCAGGGAGGAAGCTTCAGAGCCACACAGGAGAGTGCAGCAACAGGGGTGCAGAGGGCAAACCAGAGAGATTCCTGCACAAAGGATCAGTACCAACCAGCACTCACGAGCTTGAGAGGCTTGTCTGCTCACCCGCCAGGGCAGGTGGGGTCTGGGAGCTGAGGCTTGGGCTTCAGAGTTCAGATCCCAGGAGAGAACTGGGGTTGGCTGCATGAACACAGCCTGAAGGGGGCTAGTGCACCACATCTAGCTGGGACAGAGTCCAGGAAAAGGTCTGGACCTGCCTAAGAGGCAAGAGACCATTGTTTCGGGATGCACAAGGGGAGGGTATTCCTTCCTCGTCTGCCCACAGAAGGCAGAGCACCGCCTAAACATCTCCAAAGACAGGCACGAGCCATGGCTATCAGCTTGGATCCCAGAGACGGGCATGAAACCTAACGATGCTGATGCAGCCACCAATAATCCTGTGTGCAAGCGCAGGTCATTATCCACACCCCACAGGAGCCTGTGCAACCCACCACTGCCAGGGTTCCGTGACCCAGGGACAAGTTCCCTGGGAGAACACATGGTGTGCCTCAGGCTGCTGCAACATCATGCCAGGCTCTGCCGCCACACACTCCCCTGAATTCCAATTATAACTACCATTCCCCTCTCACCCACCTGCATAAGTGAGCCAGAGCCAGCTAATAAGCTGATGCTTTAACCCTGTCCTCTCTGGGCAGGAAAAGATGCCTGAGGGTGACCTACACGCAGAGGTGGGGCCAAAACCAAAGCTGAACACCAGGAGCTGTGCGAACAAAGAACAGAAAGGGAAATCTCTCCCAGCAGCCTCAGGAGCAGTGGATTAATTCCCCACAATCAACTTGGTGTACTCTGCATCTGTGGAATACTTGAATAGACAATGAATCATCCCAAAATTGACACGGTGGACTTGGGGTTTGCCGCCTGCAACTGATTTGTTTCTGCTTTTTATGCTTACCTTAGTATAGTTTTTAGAGCTTGTGATCATTTGTGGATTTGTTTATGGGTTTCGTTGCTCTCTTTTTTATTATTATTTTTTTATAAGTTTTTAAATTTATTATTATTTTTTTATTTCTTTATTTTTTTCTCCCTTTTCTTTGGAGCCGTGCGGCTGACAGGGTCTTGATGCTCTGGCCTGGTGTAAGGCCTGAGCCTCTGAGGTGAGAGAGCCAAGTTCATGACATTAGACAAGCAGAGGCCTCCCAGTTCCAGGTAATATCAATCAGCGAGAGCTCTCCCAGAGATCTCTGTCTCAACAACAAGACCCAGCTCCACCCAACAGCCAGCAAGCTCCAGTGCTGTATGACCCATGTCAAAAAACTAGCAAGACAGGAACACAACCCCACCCATTAGCAGAGAGGCTGCCTAAAATCATAATAAGTTCACAAACACCCCAAAACACATTACTGGACATGGCCCTGCCCACCAGAAAGACAATATTCAGCCCCACCCACCAGAACACAGGCACCAGGCCCTCCACCAGGAAGCCTACAAAAGCTAATGAACCAAACTTACCCACTGGGGGCAGACACCAAAAAAAGAAATGGGAACTATGAACCTGTAGCCTGTGAAAAGGAGACCCCAAACACAGTAAGTTAAGCAAAATGAGAAGACAGAGAAATAAGCAGCAGATGAAGGAGCAAGGTACAAACCCAACAGACCAAACAAATGAAGAGGAAATAGGCAGTCTACCTGAAAAAGAATTCAGAGTAATGATAGAAAAGATGATCCTAAGTCTTGGAAATGGAATGGAGAAAATACAAGAAACATTTAACAAGGACCTAGAAGAACTAAAGAGCAAACAAACAATGATGAACAAAGCACTAAATGAAATTAAAAATTCATTACAAGGAATCAATGGCAGAACAACTGAGGTGAAGAATGGATAAGTGACCTGGAAGACAAAATAGTGGAAATAACAACCACAGAGCAGAATAAAGGAAAAAGAATGAAAAAAATTAGGACAGCCTCAGAGACATCTGGGACAACATTAAACCCACCAACATTTGAATTATAGGGGTCCCAGAAGAAGAAAAGAAAAAGAAAGGATCTGAGAAAATATTTGAAGAGATTATAGTTGAAAAAATCCCTAACACGGGAAAGACAATAATCAATCCAGACCAGTAAGCACAGACAGTCCCATGCAGGGTAAATCCAAGGAGAAACATGCCAAGACACATATTAATCACACTATCAAAAATTAGATACAAAGAAAAAATATTAAAAGCAACAATGGAAAAGCAGCAAATATAATACAAGGGAATCCCCATAAGGTTAACAGCTGATCTTTCAGCAGAAACTCTACAAGCCGGAAGCAAGTGGCAAGACATATTTAAAGTGATGAAAGAGAAAAACCTACAAACAAGATTACTCTACACTGCAAGGATCTCTTGCAGATTCGACAGAGAAATTAAAACAATTACAGACAAGCAAAAGTTAAGAAAATTCAGCACCACCAAACCAGCTTTACAACAAATGCTAAAGGAAATTCTCTAGGCAGGAAACACAGGAGAAAGAACAGACCTACAATAACAAACCCTAAACAATTAAGAAAATGGTAGTAGGAACATACATATTGAAAACTACCTAAAATATAGATGGATTAAATGCCCCAACCATAAGACATAGACTGGCTGAATGGATACAAAAACAAGACCCATATATATGCTGTCTACAAGAGACCCACTTCAGAAATACAGACATATACAGACTCAAAGTGAGGGGATGGAAAAAGATATTACATGCAAATGGAAATCAAAAGAAAGCTGGAGTAGCAATACTCATATCAGATAAAATAAACTTTAAAATAAAGAATGTTAAGAGACACAAAGAAGGACACCACATAATGATCAAAGGATCAATCCAAAAAGACATAACAATTGTAAATATTTATGCACCGAATATAGGAGCTCCTCAATACATAAGGCAAATGCTAACAGCCATAAAAGGGAAATGGACAGTAACACAATAATAGTAGGGGAATTTAATACTCACGTTTACAAATGGACAGCTCATCCAAAATGAAACAAAATAAAGAAACACGAGCTTTAAATGACACATTAGACAAGATGGACTTAACTGGTATTTATAGGACATTCTGTCCAAAAACAACAGCATACACTTTCTTCTCAAGTGCTCATGGAATGTTCTCCAGGATAGATCATTTTTTGGGTCACAAATCAAGCCTGGGTAAATTTAAGAAAATTGAAACTGTATCAATATCTTTTCTGACCACAATGTTATGAGACTAGATATCAATTACAGGAAAAAATCTGTAAAAAATACAACACATGGAGGCTAAACAATACACTACTTAATAACGAAGAGATCACTGAAGAAATCAAAGAGGAAATCAAAAAATACCTAGAAATGAATGACAATGAAAACACGGTGACCCAAAACCTATGGGATGCAGCAAAGCAGTTCTAAGAGGGAAGTTTATAGCAATACAATCCTACCTTAAGAAAGAAGAAATATCCCAAATAAACAACCTAACCTTATATCTAAAGCAATTAGAGAAAGAAGAACAAAAAACCCAAAGTTAGCATAAGGAAAGAATCATAAAGATCAGATCAGAAATAAAACAAAAAGAAATGAAGGAAATGATAGCAAAGCTCAATAAAGCTAAAAGCTGCTTCTTTGAGAAGATAAACAAAATTGGTAAACCATTAGCCAGACTCATCAAGAAAAAAAGGGAGAAGACTCAAATCAATAGAATTAGAAATGAAAAAGGGGAAGTAACAACTGACACTGCAGAAATACAAAGGACCATGAGAGATTACTACAAGCAACTATATGCCAATAAAATGGACAACCTGAAAGAAATGGAAAAATTCTTAGAAATGCACAAACTTCCGAGGTTGAACCAGGAAGAAATAGAAAATATGAGCAGACCAATCACAAGCACTGAAATTGAAACTGTGATTAAAAATCTTCCAACAAACAAAAGCCCAGCACCAGATGGCTTCACAGGCGAATTCTATCAAACATTTAGAGAAGAGCTAACATCTATCCTTCTCAAACTCTTCCAAAGTATAGCAGAGGAAGGCACACTCTCAGACTCATTCTATGAAGCCACCATCACCCTGATACCAAAACCAGACAAAGATGTCACACAAAAAGAAAACTACAGGCCAATATCACTGAAGAACATAGATGCAAAAATCCTCAACAAAATACTAGCAAACAGAATCCAACAGCACATTAAAAGGATTATACACTGTGATCAAGTGGGGATTATCCCAGGAATGCAAGGATTCTTCAATATATACAAACCAATCAATATGGTACACCATATTAAAAAATTGAAGGAGAAAAACCATATGATCATCTCAATAGATGAAGAGAAAGCATTTGACAAAATTCAACACCAATTTATGATAAAAACCCTGCAGAAAGTAGGCATAGAGGGAAATTTCCTCAACATAATAAAGGCCACATATGACAAACCCACAGCTAACATTGTCCTCAATGGTGAAAAACTGAAAACATTTCCACTAAGATCAGGAACAAGACAAGGTTTCCCACTATCACCACTATTATTCAACATAGTTTTGGAAGTTTTAGCCACAGCAATCAGAGAAGAAAAGGAAATAAAAGTAACCCAAATCAAAAAAGAAGAAGTAAAGCTGTCACTGTTTGCAAATGACATGATACTATACATAGAGAATCCTAAAGATGCTACCAGAAAACTACTAGAGCTAATGAATGATTTGGTAAAGTAGCAGGATACAAAATTAATGCACAGAAATCTCTTCCATTCTTATGCACTAATGATGAATAATCTGAAAGAGAAATTAAGGAGACACTCCCATTTACCACTGCAACAAAAAGAATAAAATACCTAGGGATAAACCTAAGTAAGGAGACAAAAGACCTGTATGCAGAAAACTATAAGACACTGATGAAAGAAATTAAAGATGATACAAAGAGATGGAGAGATATACCATGATCTTGGACTGGAAGATTCAACATTGTGAAAATGACTGTACTACACAAAGCAATCTACAGATTCAGTGCAATCCCTATCAAACTACCAATGGCATTTTTCACAGAACTAGAACAACAAATTTCACAATCTGTATGGAAACACAAAAGACCCTGAATAGCTACAGCAATACTGAGAAAGAAAAACAGAGCTGGAGGAATCAGGCTCCTGGACTTCAGACTATAATACAAAGCTACAGTAATCAAGGCAGTATGGTACTGGCAGAAAAACAGAAATATAGATCAATGGAACAGGATAGAAAGCCCAGAGATAATCTTATGCACATATGGTCACCTTACCTTTGATAA
Organism: Orcinus orca; assembly: GCF_937001465.1. Classification (NCBI taxonomy): domain Eukaryota; kingdom Metazoa; phylum Chordata; class Mammalia; order Artiodactyla; family Delphinidae; genus Orcinus; species Orcinus orca. Next base: position 12,194,082 of record NC_064565.1, on the reverse strand, counting down.
AGGAGGCAAGAATATACAATGGAGAAAAGACAGCCTCTTCAATAAGTGGTGCTGGGAAAACTGGACAGCTACATGTAATAGAATGAAGTGCACACACTTCCTAACACCATACACAAAAATACACTCAAAATGGATTAAAGACCTAATTGTAAGGCCAGATATTCTAAAACTCTTAGAGGAAAACATGGGAAGAACGCTCTTTGACATAAATCACAGGAGGATCCTCTTTGACCCACCTCCTACAGAAATGGAAATAAAATCAAAAATAAACAAATGGGATCTAATTAAACTTAAAAGCTGTTGCACAGCAAAGGAAACCATAAACAAGATGAAAAGACAACCCTCAGACTGGGAGAAAATATTTGCAAACGAAGCAACTGACAACAGATTAATCTCTAAAATACACAAGCAGCTCATGCAATTCAATATCAAAAACACAAAAAGCCCAATCCAAAAATGGGCAGAAGACCTAAATAGACATTTCTCCAAAGAAGATATATGGATTGCCAACAACCACAGGAAAGGATGGGCAACATCACTAATCATTAGGGAAATGCAAGTCAAAACTACAATGAGGTATCACCTCACACTGGTCAGAATGGCCATCATCAAGAAATCTACAAACAGTAAATGCTGGAGAGGGTGTGGAGAAAAGGGAACCCTCTTTCGCTGTTGGTGGGAATGTAAACTGATACAGCTACTATAGAGAACAGTATGGAGGTTCTTTAAAAAACCAGAAATAGAACTACCATATGACCCAGCAATCCTACTACTGGTCATATACCCTGAGAAAACCATAATTCAAAAAGAGTCATGTACCACAGTGCTCATTGCAGCTCTATTTACAGTAGCCAGGACATGGAAACAACCTAAGTGTTCATCTTCAGATGAATGGATAAAGAAGATGTGGCACATATATACAATGGAATATTACTCAGCCATAAAAAGAAATGAAATTGAGTTATTTGTAGTGAGGTGGATGGACCTAGAGTCTGTCATACAGAGTGAAGTAAGTCAGAAAGAGAAAAACAAATACCGTATGCTAACACATATATATGGAATATTAAAAAAGAAAAAGAATGGTTCTAATGAACGTAAGGGCAGGACAGGAATAAAGACGCAGATGTAGAGAATGGACCTGAGGACACAGGGAGGGGGAAGTGTAAGCTGGGATGAAGTGAGAGAGTGGCATGGACATATATACCCTACCAAATGTAAAACAGATAGCTAGTGGGAAGCAGCCGCATAGCACAGAGAGATCAGCTTGGTGCTTTGTGACCACCTAGAGGGGTGGGATAAGGAGAGTGGGAGGGAGACACAAGAGGGAGGGGACATGGGGATATATATATATATATATATATATATATATATATATATATAGTTTATTCACTTTTATATACAGCAGAAAGTAACACAATATTGTAAAACAATTATACTCCAATAAAGATCCTAAATAAGCAAGTATTCCTGCACCTTGTTTGGGGAGATGTTGGCTCAAGACCTTAGAAACTTAATATTGGACGAAGGACTCTTGCTCCACTATGTGGATGACTTGCTCATAGCGAGCCCTACATATGATAAATGTCTACAAAATACCATCAGAACCCTGAATTATTTAGCTAATTGTGGATATAATGTCCCCAGAAAAAGACCTAGATAGGCAAACAGCAAATCTCTTATCTGGGCTTTGTCCTCTCCCAAGGATAGCGGGATCTTTTGCCTGACAGAAAGCAGGTAATTGCAGGCTAGAGTGCCAAACAACCTTTGAAACAATAAAAAAGAAGTTAGTCTCATCACGGGCTTTGGGACTACCGGACTTAAAGACACCATTCAAAGTGTGTGTCCATGAGAGACAAGGCATAAGCCTTGGGGTGTTAATTCAAACTCTGGGGAATATCCTTCCACCCACTGCCTACTTCTCAAAACAACTGTAACAGACTGTTAAGGGGTGGCCTCCTTTCCTTCGAGCTGTAGCAGCTACTTGGGATATACTTCAGGAAGGTGAGAAGTTTACCCTGGGGCAAACCACCACTGCGAACACTGTGTATGTTCCTCACGTGTCCTTTCTTTGCTGGAACAGAAAGCCGGCTATCAGCTGACTTCCTGGAGAATGGGAAAGTACCAAGCCATTCTCCTGGACAATCCCAACATAAGACTTCAAGTCACTTCAGCCCTAAATCCAGCCACATTGCTCCCGATGGCTGCTGTACAATCCTCACAGCCTGACTCCTATACATCATCGAGCTACTGTATTCCAGCAGACCGGACACAACGGACCAACCCTGGGCTGAGCCAGATATGTAATTGCTCACCGACGGAAGCAGCTTCATGGACCAAGGTAGGCAACGTGCCGGGTACGCAGTGGTAACGCTTAAAAGGATCGTTGAAGCAAAAGCCCTGCCCCCAGGAAGCTCAGCTCAGAAGTCAGAAATCATTGCTCTGGCAAGAGCCCTGCTCCTTGCTAAAGGGAAGTGAGTAAATATATACACAGATTCCCACTATGCATTCTCTTTGGTGCATGCTCAGGGAGTGATCTGGAAAGAAATGGGGCTTCTCACTTCAAACAATAAAGACATAAAACATGCTTCTGAAATCCTGTCACTATTAGAAGCAGTCCATAAGCCCTCACAAATGGCTGTAATGCCCTGCCCATGCCACCAGAAGGGCGAGACTCATATAATAAAAGGCAATTGATTAGCAGACCAAGCTGCAAAGAAAGCCGCAAAGGAAGGTGATTATCAAGCCATGACTGGGTCACTTCTCCCACAGGTCGACTTGTCAAAATATCAGCCAGTGTATTCAGAAAAGGACAAGGAGAGGACCAAAGAGTGGGGTTTCACTTCGGCCATAACTCACCTGGCTGGAAATGTAATGCACAAGGAACTGTTTTGATTCCTGAGGCCCTCTTGGACACTGTGCTGAAGCACATTCATGACAGTACACATTACGGGAGAGATGCCTGCAATGGATTCCAAAGTATATACTTGGACCTCACCTACAAAAGACCATCCAGTGAGTCACACGGAATTGCATGATTTGTGCTAAAAATAACCCCAAAGCTTCTGTCAGACCTTCCCAGATGGGGACCCAGCACAAAGGGACCTGCCCCACCGAGGACTGGCAAATAGACTTTACTCAAATGCCTCGAGTTGCAGGAAACTTCAGATACCTGCCGGTGTGTGGACACTTTTTCAGGATGGGTGGAAGCATATCCCACACAAACAGAAAAAGCCTCCAAACTGGTTAAAGTCCTCCTTAAGGAAATTATTCCCCGGTTTGGACTGCCTAACACCCTTCAGAGTGATAATGGACCTGCTCTTTTCTCTAGCATAACTCCAAAAGCGTGTAAAGTGCTGCAAATTGATTAGAAGTCACATTCACCCTGGAGACCACAATCAACAGGAAAAAGTGAGAAAATGCATCATACATTGAAAAGGAGCGTTGCTAAAACATGGCAAGAAGCTAATTTAACTTGGGATAAGGCATTGCCAGTTGCCCTGCTATGGATCAGAGTGGCTCCCAGAAGCAGGCTTAAATTAAGCCCCTTTGAAATATTGTATGGCAGGCCATTCCAGGTGTCTGCCTGGACAGGGGAATCTGTAAATGCTCTGAAAGACCCAGCTGTTTCTAATTATGTTAAAGCTTCAGGCACTATGCTAACCTCTGCTCATGAGTTTGCTTCCAGCAGATCTGCCTATCCAACTGAAGTACCCTACATCATTTCTGACCCGGAGATCAAGTCCTCCTTAAAACCTGGAGAGAACAAAGGCCTGGGCACCAGCTGACTGCAAGGTGGACAGGACCACACATGGTATTACTCACCATGCATTCATCTGTCAGATCGGCTGGGATAAAGCCTTGGATTCATCACACTTGCATTAAACCTGCACCACCATCATCTAAAATGACGCAACTCCTGAGAGGCTTGGAGAGCAGTGGGTTTGTGAACCTTTAGAAGACCTAAGGTTGCTCTTCAAAAACGATAGGTGTTGAGACTGCAGTTTCTTTACAGCTTGAGAAGGGTGGGTCAATCTACTTGTTTAATCCTGTTCTACTGAACAACAGAGCATCAGGTTCAAATAATTGAGAGTTGTACTATTTACTAAAAATTATGTAACTGAGCAGGACCCTACGGGGCCTTCCTGGGACAGACCTTCCCCCACGTCCCCTGCTTTAGCTGCTCTCTGAAGTACATAGATAATAGTATTTGATGCAAATTTCCTGAGTTGTTTTGCAGATGTGAAAACCCCTCACCAAATGGAAGATATTAACTACTTGATGACCAGAAGCACATAACCCCCAGGCTTCCTGGAGCCTAAAGACTGATAAAGTTAACCCCTTTGACACCACCCTGCTGCCTTACCATCAGCCAATCAGAGAATTGTTCACGATCTGATCACCCCCTCGACCTGGCTTTTAAAAATGCTTTGCTGAAACCCTTCAGGGAGCTCAAGGCTTTTTAAGGCATGAGCCACTTTTTATCCTTGCATGGTCTTGCAATAAACCTTTCTCTGCTCCAAACTCTGATGTTTCAGTTTGTTTGGCCTCACTGCGTGTCCAGCACATGAACTTGCATTAACAATTCTAAGAATTATCCCCTGCCCAAGGCTGATCAGTTGCATTCTACAATCACCCCTCATTACCCCTACACAGCAGGAAGTAACCAAGAGTGGTCATCGTCCCTTTTCCCCACAAGATTGTGGAATGGACATTGACAGTAGGGAATTGTAGCAGGGAAGAGGGAAATCTGACTCCATGTTGGATCTGTTTCTTTTACTTTAACCTTTGCTTTATGTTGTTTTTGTTATTATAAATCACTAAAAGGATGCTGTCTATAGCTGTAAGCATACATAATGACCTGTCACAGGGAACCCTGCCCAACTATGAATGGCTGCAGAAAAGAAGAGACTAACACATCCCCTCCCTGATGAGGGCCAAGAAAGGAGATATCTTACAAGACTAATGGCCTTTTACTTTACTTCCTCACCACCTCTCCCTCTCTGTTCTATAAGAGAAACTGGCATCCAGCCTCCAATCAGATGGGTTTTGGGGACACTAGTCTACCATCTTCTCCATCTGCCATCTTCTCCGTCTGCCATCTTTCCGAATAAAATCATTATTCCTTGCCTCAACACCTCATCTCCCAATTTATTGACATGTCGTGCAGCAAGCAGAGTGAGCTTGGACTCAGTAAGAGCCCAAGTCACATCTCAGCTGGTTTGTTGGTCTCCTGGATCCCAGCTCCCTAGAAGGTCACAACATGGGAAGGTTACTCAGGGTAGGAACTGCCGCTCCCTCATCTGTGTCCTTGTCTCATCTTCATTGCAGACCCAGGACTCAAGCCATGTTTCCTCAGTTTTGGAGATGAGGTAACTGTGATTAACAGTAGTGAAGTGGCCGGCCCAAGAGCACTCAGCCAGTGCTGGCAGGGGGATCCCTGGGGGCCAGGCTGCAAGGACCCTGCACCTCCTCTGCAGGAGCCAGAGCCTGCCTGGCCCAGTCAGGACTCCCTGGGAGGGAGATGCACCCTCTCCAGACCCTTTCCTGCCTGGTTGAAGAGCTACCTCCTCACCACGGCCTCCCCACAGCCTAGAATCCCTCCCTTAGCAAAGAAGGGGCTGCTGTGAACAGCTCACATCATGGGCTGGGCCACGCACCCTAACTGTCGAGCTTCAAGCAGGATAACCGTTTATTCTGCAAAGTGAAGCTTGGCTTACCTGAGGGGTTCTTCACTGAGTGTGGTCCTGGCTGGGGTCATTCATGTGGCTCCACTCAGCTGGGAGCCCAGGTGGGCAGGAACATTCTAGACGACTTCATCCACATGTCTGATGCCTCTGCAGAGGTGGCTGGGGCTCTTGTAGCCATCTGGCTCCCTCTGTTCATGGAATCTCAGCATTTATACTCCAGACCAAGATTCACTACATGGCAACTGGGTCCCAAGAAGGAAAACGCAGAGACTGCAAGGCCTGTTAACCTGGGTTTGGACATTACGTGGTGTTCCTTCCATCACGTTATATTGGTTAAAGCAGGTCACAAGCCTGGCCGAGATTCGAGGGATGGGGCCCAGCCTTCACACTCCTGAGGAATGGGGTAGAAACGGGAGGGATTGTTGGTGTCCAGCTTTGAAGAGACATTCCCAGCCAGATGAGGGTAGGGTGACTGACTTTATGTTTAAAAAGAAAATGTCCTTATCAACAAAATATGCCTATTCACATGTTTACAAGTGAAATGACTTAATGTCTGGGGTCTGCTTTACAACCATCCAGGAAAAATGTGAAAGACATGAAACAGGGTTGGCAAATATCAAGAATCATGAAAAAAATCATTGATGGGCATAGGGGGTTCATTATACTTTCTCTCTATTTTTGTAAATGTTTAAAAATTTTCCACTATAAGGTGCAAAAAAAATCCAGCAAACAAGTAAAGCTGAAGAGGTTGGGAGGTAGGAGGCAGTGTCTCTACAGTGCAGTGGACTCAAGGGGGGCAGAACTGGGTCACCTCCCTGGCTTCTCCCACCTCTAATGGGGGGAGGGCATCCCACCAACAGCCCAAAGAGTTCAGGAGAAAGAGGAAGGGGTTGCAAGCCTTGGGTACATTCAACAAGGGTGGGGGCATGCATGAGGAGAGGAGCGGGGGGGTGGGCGGGCAGCAGGAGAGTGACACCCACCTCACCCCCACCTCCCGTCACCTCATGCCCTGCTCCAATCTCTCCATCCTCCTGGGCATCAACCCGCCAGGCCCACAGGCAGCCACCCCATTCTATTCTGCCCACCCTTGTGCTTCTGAGCTTGAGGCAGCCTCTGTGCACCTGAACAGCTCATCTCAGCTCTCTGCCAGCTCATCTCAGGAGAAACCTGTAGCCCCGACACCCGATCCCCAGGTCCTGGTTCCCACACAAGGTCCCTGCAGACAGCTATGGTCAGTGAAAAAAACATTTGTTTTCTAAAAATGCCACGTGATGTCAAGCCCTCTTCTGGGCCTCACGGATGCAGCAGTGAATAGTGGTCTCTGCTCTCATGGATCTTATATTTAGGGGCACAAGATGAGCTTACGGAAGAAGCAACGTCTGATGGGAACCAAGGGTGACCAACTCCTGGAGGTCAAGCATTCAGGGTCCTCTCCACTGAGATCTTCCCAGTTCCTCCTCTTTTGTTTCCAAACCACAAGACCCTCCATGTCCTGTAAAGTATGTGTGTGCACATCTGTGTGCGCATGTGTGTGCAAGAATGTGTGTACATATGTGTGCAACTGCGTGCATGTGTGTGTGCATGCGTGCATGTGCATGCGTGTGTGCCTCTATTGTCACTGCTGGTGCCGTTTTGTTTCCCTAAGCGGGCATGAGGCTGAGGGGCAGGAAAGAGCAGCAGAGGTGGAGAGAGCCATTGGTTCTCTCCATCATTTATTCTTGTAAAGTTGCCAAGGCTCTCCTGGGTCCTGAGACTACGGAGGGGAAATCGTGACCACTGTCTTGTCAGAACTGACAGCTCTTGGCTGCTGACTCCAAGCTGGGGTTTTCTGCCTTTTCCAGAGAAAATATCCTCTTCCTCTGACGCTCACTTTGTTCTTTGAATTCACATACAAAGCCTTTCACCAGTGAAGAGAAAAGCAAAACTCTCCAGGGAGAGAAAGCCGACACCCACCTGGAGATAGCTGGCATGCAAAGCCCTGAACATCTGGCCGTGGAGTCAGAAAGACTGTTCCTCACTGGCCAAACCACCTTGGGAGAGCTGCTAAACCTCTCTGAGGCATATTTTCCTCACTTCCAGAACAGGGTGTTGTCAGAGTTGGATGAGGTCATGTCTTAGAGAGCTAGGAGCTGAGGGGTCCTCAGATGTCACCAGTTCCTCCCATCCTGGCCCAACCCTGGTCTCAGCTACCCTTCCTGCCTCATCTTTTCTTCTGCAAAGCAGGGTTTACTCTCCTGCCCCAGAGCCCCACCCATCTGAGAAGCCCAGAAGACACACACGGCCCAGACCCTCAGTGAAAGTGGCCAGCATGGACCAGTTCTAGAAGCCCAGCATGCACTGCCATCTGGAGGGGGCACTTCCAAAAATGCAGACATTGGAAACAGTGCATGATTCTAAACAGGTCCCATTAAGCGCATGGCTAATAAGAAACCCTTGCTCTGGGTGCTGGTTTTGCTTCCCTTTTTCCATTAAGGCCAGAAAAGCTTTGTTCTACAAAGGATCTAAAGTGAGTTTCTTGAGTAAAGAGTTTTCTTTCCCTTGAGAGCCACGGGATTCAACAGGATGAAGTGGAGTCAGAGAGGGGAATCGCAGGACATCTGTGAAAAGTACAGAGACTGTCAATGGGGAGACCTTTCGTAGAACTCGCAATGTTCAAAATCATGCCTGTATCCTCGACTGCTGCTCCAAACCCTCCACCCCAACCCCAACCCAACCCCAGGGTGAGCAGAAACTCACACAGAGCCCCTTAGCAGAGAAGCTGGGGGACCTGGACACAGTGCCTTGCACTATGAGAGCTGGGAGGGTGATGGAGGAGCCAGGAAGGAAGAGTCAGACAGCCCACCCCAGGAAGGACTTGCCTTCTAAACTTTCCCTCCCAAGAAAAATGGAAGACTGACAAGGCATTTTGCCAGCAGGGGCCAAGCATGGGGCAGGACAGATGCTGGTTGAGACTCTGGTCTCTCAAGCCAGACCCAGCACTGCCACTTACTAGCTGTGTGACCTTGGGTAAGTTACACAACATCTCTGTTCCTGGGTTTCTTCACTTGTAAAATAACAGATTTAGATATATGAATACAAGCACAGCATCTAGGTAGCCATTATTGCAATTTCAGAGTCAAGGGGCAAGGAGAAGTTATAATCTAGGAGCTCCTGTGAGCTGTCTCATTCTCTTCCTATGAGCCATCCATTACGGATTCCAGGAGAAGCTGGGTCCAAAAATGGGTCCTAGACTGACCCTTCCTGGGAGAAGAAAGGTGAAAAACGGCTGGGGATGCCACCAAGCCAGCATGCCAGGGGACTCAGTTTGGTCAAATAGAATTTAAAACTGACATCCCTGGGGGGAAATGCCTAATTCAGACCCACATGGAACAAGCAGGGTGTCTGAGGTCACAGGAAAGGGAGTGGGCAGGGCCGGAGGAGGGTGTGCTGCTGTGTGCTGAGTCCTCCCAGAAGGACCATCTCAGGAGGAAGGACAGGGAGGACAGTAGCCATGAGCACGTCTAGGAGCCCCAGCTTGAGGCAGTGAGGGGTGTGGTCACCCCAGGCCCCAAAAGAGGCCATCTGGCTGCCATTTCTGGCTTCACCACATGGTCTTGGGCTCAAGACAGCACCCTGGAAAGCTGGAGGAGATAAAAATACACACATCATAGGGTTATGAGGATTAGTGACGAAACATAGACTTACAGCAGTGCCTCCTGCTAGGTGAGATGGATCGGTAGCTGCTGTTATTTGTATGATTTGTCTGTTGGTTAGGTTTGGTGTTAGATTTTCTCATCACGGGAAAGTCAGGCTATGGGTGGAAGAATTTTCTTATCCTCACGTCTCTTTTCCTCCCCTTTTCCTGAAGACAGTGTGACCCCGTGAGGAGCGCCAGGGGCATTTATAGCCCATCTTGGGGACGTGGACACCGCGGAGACCTGAAGACCCAGACAGAGAGGGTGCACCTGCCCGAGGACCAAAGGGAAGTCCCCATCACCGCTGCCTCCTCCAGAAACAACGGCATGAGACAGGTGTGGGCATCCCCACTTTACACACGCGGAGAGTGAGCCCAGAGAGCTTCTGGCTCTTATGCAAGATCACACAGTTAGGGAACTGTGGAGCCAGGCCCTGGCTCTCCCCCTCCCCCACTCCTGCATCACCAGCACCAGCATCCATGGTAAAGTACAAGGACCCTCTCCAGACCTCTTGAATCCGAACCTCTGGGTAATTTTGAGGCAGCTCCAGTTTGAAACCCACTAGAGATGGACTAGCACACTAGGGAAGTGCTCATGGCCAGAGCAGAAAAACCCAACAACACAGGAATCTAAAGACCCAGGCTCAAGGCTAGAAGGCCTGAGAGCTTCCCTAGATGCACAGGGACCAAATATTCAGGCTCAGAGATGAGAGGCTGGGAAGGCAGGAAGAAATGACAGGGCTGAGGGATGTTAGGGCATGTGGCACACCCACTCAGGCTCAGTGGTCCTTCCTGGTGGCTGGACTAGAACAGGAGGGATGAGTGGACATCAGCTGAACTGAGATCTGGCTTGGGTGGGCCGTTTCTGGGATCCAGCCCTGACTCTCCCTCATTGCCCTTGGGGAGATCGTTTCTCTGCAGGAGGAGGGGGGCTAGCAGAGAGTGTTACCAGGGTTAACATCATAAAACACATGGGGCCTGCTTAGCCATCAGCGGCCACTGCATCTAGAAAAAGACACTATAGTAAGTCCCCTGTATACGAACCTTCAAGTTGCGAACTTTCAAAGGTGCGAATGTGCATTCCATCCACGTCAGGCAGGAGTGACATTGCAGCTTGCCCTCCATCTCCTCTGGCTGACGATCTTTCAGCTCCACCATCTCCCACCTCCTCTCCCTCCTCCAGTCAGTAGCGCCTTCTTGCCTGTTTACCCAATGCCAGGCCCTGTATGCCAGCTGCTGTACTATACTGTTGTACTTTTAAAGATACTGTAAGATTAAAAATATTTTCTTTATTTTTTGTGTTTGTTTCTTACATATCATTTGTGTGATATGTACTATTACAGTACAGAACTATATAGCCGATTGTGTTAGTTGGGTACCTAGGCTAACTTTGTTGGACTTATGAATGCACTCTCGGAATAGAACACGTTCATGTGTAGGGGACTTACTGTATTGAGTTTTCAAATGAGCATCACAGTGGCGGTGGCACGCTGGGTTGTGGGCTTGAAATAGGAGCACTCCAGAGAAATCAGGGTGGTGGGAGAGGAGGATGAGCTCACCTCCCCGTCACAAACACATCAAAAATACAACTACATGTAAAATAACTCTCACTGAAATCAACATGACACTTAGCAAGACAACTCTTCTACAACCAAGCCTATATATAAAGATCCACATGGGGCTTCCCTGGTGGCGCAGCGGTTGAGAGTCCGCCTGCCGATGCAGGGGACGCAGGTTCGTGCCCCGGTCCGGGAGGATCCCACATGCCGCAGAGCAGGCTGGGCCCGTGAGCCATGGCCGCTGGGCCTGCATGTCCGGAACCTGTGCTCCACAATGGGAGAGACCACAACAGTGAGCGGCCCGCGTACCGCAAAAAAAAAAAAAAAAAAAGGATCCACATGAAAGCTGGTAGGAAGGGTGGAGAAGCATAACCCTGGTGAGGGACCCAGAAGAGGAGAGGATACCACTGGTGCTGGGATCCTCCCTGGGGAGTGAGGGGTCTGAGCCACATATAAGGCACCCCAGCCCAGGGTTTAACACTGGCAAGATAAGCTCCTTAGCTGGTTTGAAAAGAAACTGTAAGAAACTGAGACTCAGCTCTTGAAGAGCACACACATAGACTTGATCACTTCCAGTCATGGCATGGAGGCAGCAGATGAAAAACTGCCTGGGGCTCTGGCTGGCTTGCCAGTATCACCCCAGTGCACCCCCCAGCCCATACCAGCCTCCTGTTCCAGCCCCTCTAGCTCCGGAGCTGCTCTCTGCTAGGGCAAAGGCTGCCATCGCCAATAAGAGTGTGCCCATTTGGAGGGAACAGAGCCAGCTTGGACCCCAGCCTCTGACCAGGGTGGAGACAGCCATCGCCAGTGCACATGTCCCTGCCCACCTCTGGGAGGAAGGAAACTAGCTCCAGCGCAGAGACTGACATCACTGGCAGGAGTGAAACCAGCTCAATAGTGTGGCCCCAACCTCTCCAGCCCTGACCCAGCCTCTAACCAAGGCACATACACCAACTAAAAAAGTGAAACCAATGTAGAAGTGCAGTCCCAAGCCCTCAGGCCCTGGCCATAACCCAAACCAAGGCAGAGACTGTCATCACACTCAGCAGAAAATCAACTCCCTCAGGGCTCCTGCTGCAATGCCTTGGGTCCTGACCCCACCCCCGATAGGGTAATCACAGCCACTGAGCATAGCAGAAGCCCAGCTCACACCTGCATCTGGCTCTAGCCCCTCTAAGTCCAGCCTTACCTCCCACCAAGGTAGTGACTACAAGCACACCCCAAGGGAAGATACATGCTGTGCCCACTTCAGACCCAGCTCTCCCTTCAAAGCCACTGGTCACGTGCAGACCACACAGGGATGCTCCCACACAAGGACACACATGCAAGACCAGGAAAGGTGACTGTTTCACCTAATTTCATAGAGACAGGGAGAGTTAAACAAAATAATATAGAAGAATACGTTTCAAATGAAAGAACAAGAAAACAGACCTGAAAAAAAAAATCCCTAGCGAAACAGAGATAAAAAATTAACCTGATAAAGAGCTCAAAGCGATAAGAAGAAGAAGAATGCTAACTGAACTGGGGAAAAGAATAGATGAACACAGTGACAATTTTAATAAACCACTAGAAAATAATTTAAAAAACAGAGATGAAGAATAAAATAACTAAAATGAAATATACACTAGAAGGAATTAACACCAGATTAAGTGGTACAGAAAAATGCATAAGTGATCTGGAAGATAGAATAATGGAAATTGCCCATTTAGAACAATGAAAACAAATCCAAATTTTAAAAAATAAGGATAGTTTAAGGGACCACTGGGACAACATCAGGTGTACTAATATTCACATTATAGGGGTCTCAGAAGGTGGAGAGAGAGAGAAAGGGGTAAAAATGTATTTGATGAAATTATGGCTGAAAATATTTCCTAAGCCTGAAGAAGGAAACAGATTTTCAGGTACAGAAAACACAAAAGATGCCAAACAAGATGAACCCAAGAGTCCCACAGCAAGACATATCATACTTCAAATGGCAAAAGTTAAAGGGAGAATTCTAAAGGCAGCAAGAAAAAAACAAAGAGTCATATACAAGCCCATAAGGCTATCAGCTGATTTTCTGCAGAAATATTGCAGGCCAGAAAGGAGTGGCATGATAGATTCAAGTCCTGAAAGGGAAACACCTACAACCAAGACTACTCTACAGTAAGTCCCCTACATACGAACAAGTTCCATTCTGAGAGCCCGTCCTTAAGTCCAATTTGTTCGTAAGTCCAACAAAGTTAGCCTAGGTACCCAACTAACACAATCAGCTATATAGTACTGTTCTGTAATGGGTTTATAACACTTTTCACACAAATAATATGTAAGAAACAAACACAAAGTAATAATAAAGAGAACATTTTTAATCTTACAGTACAGTACCTTGGAAAGTGTGGTAGTACAGTACAACTGCTGGCATCCAGGGGCTGGAATCAAGTGAACAGGCAGGAAGAGTTACTGACTGGAGGAGGGAGAGGAGGTGGGAGATGGTAGAGCTGAAGGATCCCCAGCAATAGGAGACGGAGGGCAAGATGCAATGTCACTCATGCCTGACGCTGATGGCACAGGTTCTGGTTCCTTGCTGGATTCAATTCTATCTACCCTCTTGAAGAAATGATCCAATGATATCTGGGTAGTAGCTCTTTTTTTCTCATCATAGATGACACAGTAGCACTGGATTGCACTCTGAACAGCTGCTGTAACCTTTGTGTATCGTTCTGTGTTTGGGTCCTGTGCCTCAAAAACTAACAGTACCTCCTCAAATAAAGAAAACACCCATGCCATTTCCTGTGTTGTGAATCTCTTTGGTTCTTCAGTTACTTCTTCTTCTTCTTGTCACTCTTCGTCCTTCCTCTGGGCCTCCAATTCCAGCAGGTCTTCATTAGTAAGCTCCTCGTGTTGCACAGCAAGGAGTTCAATGAAATTGTCTTCTTGCGGATCTAGATCCAGCTTCTTGCTGAGGGTCACTAAGTTGCTGAAGCCTCTTTGGACTCCTCATCCACCTTCTCAAATCCACAAAAATCATGAACAAACTGCATGCAAAAGTTCTTCCGGGGCTTCCCTGGTGGCGCAGTGGTTGAGAGTCCGCCTGCCGATGCAGGGGACACGGGTTCGTGCCCCAGTCCAGGAAGATCCCACATGCCGCAGAGCGGCTGGGCCCGTGAGCCATGGCCGCTGAGCCTGCGCGTCCGGAGCCTGTGCTCCGCAACAGGAGAGGCCACAACAGTGAGAGACCCGCATACCGCAAAACAAAAACAAAAACAAAAACAAAACAAAACAAAAAAGTTCCTCCAAAGCCCATTCATGGTGACAGCCATAAACTCACACCAAGCAAAGTCAATGGTTTTTATGGCCTTGTAGATGTTATAGTTGTTCCAAAATTGTCACAAGGTTGCTAGAGTAATCAAAACAGTATGGTAACTGGCACAGAAACAGATACATAGATAAGTGGAACAGAACAGAGAACCCAGAAATAAACCCATGGCACATATGGTCAATTAATCTATGAAGAAGGAGGCAGAAATATGCAGTGGGGAAAAGGTAATCTCTTCAATAACTGGTGCTAGGAAAACTGGACAGCTACACGTAAAAGAGTGAATTCAAAAATTCTCTCACACCACATACAAAAGTAACCTCAAAAAGGATTAAAGACCTAAATGTAAGACCGGAAACCATAAAACTCCCAGAAGAAAACATAGGCAGTACAACCTTCGAGATAAGTCTTAGGGATATTTTTGGGGATCTGTCTCCTCAGGCAAGGAAAATAAAAGAAAAAATAAACAAATGGGACCTAGGTAAAATTACAAGCTTTTGCACAGTGAAGGAAATCATTGACAAACCGAAAAAACCTACTGAATGGGAGAAAATATTTGCAAATGGTATGTCTGATAAAACGTTAATATCCAAAATATAGAGAGAGTTCATACAGCTCAATATAAAAAAAAACAACCTAATCAAAACATGGGCAGAAGACATTTTTCCAAAGCAGACATACAGATAGAAAACAAGCACAGGAATAGATACTCAACATCACTAACCATGAGGAAATGCAAATCAAAACCACAATGAAATATTACCTCACACCTGTCAAAATGGTCTTGTCAGAAAGACAACAAATAACAAATGTTGGTGAGGATGTGGAGAAAAGAGAACCCTAGTGCACTGTTGGTGGGAATGCAAACTGGTACAGCCACTATGAAAAGACTATGGAAGTTCCTCAAAAAACTAAAAATAGGGGCTCCCCTGGTGGCACAGTGGTTGAGAGTCCGTCTGCCGATGCAGGGGACACGGGTTCGTGCCCCGGTCCGGGAAGATCCCATGCCGCGGAGCGGCTGGGCCCGTGAGCCATGGCCGCTGAGCCTGCGCGTCCGGAGCCTGTGCTCCGCAACGGGAGAGACCACAACAGTGAGAGGCCCGCGTACCGAAAAAAAAAAAAAAAAAAAAAAAAAAACTAAAAATAGAATTACTGTATGATTTAGCAATTCCACTTCTGGGTATATATCTGAAGAAAACAGAAACCCCCTTTTTTTTTTTTTTTTTTTTTTTGTGGTACACGGGCCTCTCACTGCTGTGGCCTCTCCCATTGTGGAGCACAGGCTCTGAACGCGCAGGCTCAGTGGCCACAGCTCACGGGTCCAGCTGCTCCACGGCACGTGGGATCCTCCCAGACCGGGGCACGAACCCGTGTCCCCTGCATCGGCAGATGGACTCTCAACCACTGCGTCACCAGGGAATTCCTAGAAACCCTATTTTTGAAAATATACATGTACCCCAGTATTTTTAGCAGCACTATTTACAATAACCAAGATATGGAAGCAATCTAAGGTCCATCAACAGATGAATGGATAAAGAAGATGTGGTATATGTGTACAATGGAATATTACTCCTCGATTAAAAAAAAAAAAGAAGAAGAATGAAGTAATGCTACCTGCAGCAACATGGATGTACCTGGAGGGTATTATGCCTAGTGAAGTGAGTCATACAAGGAAGGACAAATACTGTATGTTTTCACCTGTCTGTGGAACTAAAAACTAAAACAAATAAACAAATAAAACAGAAACAGAGAACAACCTAGTGGTTACCAGTGGGGAGAGCTGTGGGGGGAGAAGCAGGATAGAGGAAGGGAATTAAGAGGTAAAAACTACTAGATATAAAGTAAATAAGACACAAGGAGATAATGTAGAGCATAAGAAACATAACCACTATTTTATAGTAACTACAAATTGAGTATAATCTATAAAAATATTGAATCACTATGTTGTATACCTGAAACTAATATAATATTGTAAATCAACTTTACTTCCATTAAAAAACAAAAACATGGGCTTCCCTGGTGGCGCAGTGGTTGAGAGTCCGCCTGCCGATGCAGGGGACGCGGGTCCGTGCCCCGGTCCGGGAAGATCCCACATGCTGCGGAGCGGCTGGGCCCATGAGCCATGGCTGCTGAGCCTGCGCCTCCGGAGCCTATGCTCTGCAACGGGAGAGGCCACAACAGTGAGAGGCCCGCGTACCGCAAAAAAATAAAAAAACAAACATAAAAATCATGAGAGCTCCATCCCACCCTAGCAGGTGTCAGCGTGCACACCCCAATCCCAGATGGGAACTGCCATGTGTTTTGCCAGAAAAGCTGCAGCTCAGTCTGCTCCTTGATGCCCAGGGAGCCTTGGGCTCCTCCAGCCTCCACGTGAACAGTTCACACCTGTGGGTTGTCTGCTCCATAGCTGGCGGGATTCAGTCTTCTCTCCCCGCAAGAGCTATGGAGACATTATAATAAGAGCAACTTATTGGATCCCAGCCATGTGCCAGGCTGGGAACATTGGGGTGACTATGATTCAGTCCCTGCCTCCAAGAGCTGCCAGTCAGGAAATGGAGATACAAAAGTCAATCAGCCATCTCAAGATGGTCTTTGTCAACTAAAAGATGACTACTGAGCGGGGGTCTACTACATGGCAGTCCCAGTGCTGGGCGCCCAGGACACAAGCTGTCACAGACTTGCAGACAAGTAATGCAACTGCATGTGATACGCTCTACAACTGCTGTGAACAAAAGCTACAGTGACAAGGTGGGGTTCCCCAGAGGCAGAGGCATTGGGCCCGCCCCCTTCTGGACCTCATTTCCCCATCCACAGAAATGAGGTGGACTTGGGCTGTTGGCTCTGAGGGCCTAGTAGGCATTCTCCACCAGCACCCCAGGCCTTCTCTGCAGATGGCATTAATATACCCCAAAGCCTGCAACACACTCTCCGCTTGAAGCAGAAGCTCTAATGGCGAGCCCCTAATGTCCAGTAAGTGCTTAACTGCACACGTTTTTTCTTCCACCACTGAATAAATAATCAAAATCAAGTCGGCTCTGCCTCTCTGGCTGTCTCTATTTTTTCCCTGTTCAAGGCTGTCTCTCCTCTAATTAGTTCTCTTTCATAATGTAGTCTTAATAGTTCAATAAAAGTGCACGATGGGAACATTGGGGGTGGGCAGGGATGCGGTGGTCCTCTGTGCAGTCCTCTGCCCTCCACTGGCCAGCTGCTGCTGGGCCACGAGGTCAGAGCTGAATGGCCACCAGGGGAGTCCTCACCAATACGCACCTCAGCCGGCAGCGCAGAACCTCGTGTGGAAGAGCAGAGCTGGTTTGGAAGGGCCCCAGGAACAGGATGGGAGGTTTACAGGGTAAAACCAGGCCACCTTTGGGAAGGCTTGCTTGTGTGAGTCATGAGAGGCCGCTGCAAAGGCTAAATTCACCCCAAGGGAGCAAGGTCCCACCTCAGTATGCTAGAGGAATCAGGAGGGTGGGCAGCGGCTGCAGTGAGCAGAGGGGCCGGGGGCCGGGCTGGCATCCTTCCATCAACACCACTTCCAAGAGAAAGACAAGACCCTTGTTCTTCACACCACCACAGTCCCATCCCAACCTTGCCCTGCTTTGGGAGAAGGAAGACAGCTCCATCCCATGCTCAGCCTCTATGGCAGGTATGGGGTAAGATGCACATGAACTGGGCACCAAGGTTCATTTCCACACCAGTGGGGGCACGATGGAAGGGGCACTATGCATTTTTGGAGGCATGGTTAGTAATGGAAACTGTCTTTCCTTGTACCTCTTCTCTGTGCCAAGCCCTGTGCCAGGCACCTGAATGTCCAGTGACTCATGTCTTCCTAGCAGTGACTCCACTGGATAGTAGGGATGGAAGACAAGGACTCTGGGGCTCAAAGAGGTGAAGTAATTCATCCAAAGTCCCAGAGAACTTGCTTTATCCTATTCTTTTTCATCACATCATGCTCAGCAAGACAGCAAGGGCTCAGGTGGGGTGAGAGGGCATGGGGATCGCCTTAAATTGCTTGTTCCGAGTTGGAGGGGTGGGAGAAACGACAGTAAGCACTCACTGACATTTAGGGTCCTAAGAGAGAGACTGAGAGGCGAGATATCATCTCTCCATCTTCCCAGTGAGTTCTAAACGCTTGGTGAAGATGGTGAGAAAGTTTATGGTGCCAGCAGGAGAAACTAGCCAGAAAGCAGGAGTCCCAGCAAAGCAGGAAACCAAGTTATCGGCCAACACAAAGCGGTCATCTTGGATCATGAAGAGGTGCCTGGAGGGTCTGGGGAGCAGGGGGTAGGTGTCCAAGACGAATCAGGACGCTGTGTGTCCGTGAGGCCCCAAGGAGTGACAGCACCCGGTGTAGATGGACCTTAGCAGCTCTGCAGGGTCGGACAGGACTCCTGAAGTTGTGAGGTGCTACAGAAGGTAAACAGGGAATATACCTGGTGCCTTTAAGTGACAGAGGCTTCCGTGGGACCCAGGGGGAGGGGGCCTGGGAGAGGCAAGTGTGATTGCTCAGAACACAGAACACAAGTCCCACTGTGAGGGCAGGAGAAGGAAGAAACAGGCTGGTGCAAAGGAAGTCTAGCTTTTCAAAAGCAGTTGATGGAGGAGCAAAATTCCACCTAAAATCCCCTCATTCATCCAGGTCTTAAGTCATTCTACACATACGCACTGGGTGTCAGGGTCTGTGCTGGGCTCTGACTGCACAAATAAGCATCATTGGATGAGGGAAGTGGGCCAATCACGCAACACAGGAGAGTTGTGAAGAGTCAAGCACAGACCTTGCAGAGGCCCCTGGGGCCAAACCCTGGAGGGTTGATCAGAAGGAAGAAATAGGGCTTCCCTAGTGGCGCAATGGTTGAGAGTCCGCCTGCCGATACAGGGGACACAAGTTCGTGCCCCGGGCCAGGAGGATCCCACATGCCGCAGAGCCGCTGGGCCCGTGAGCCATGGCCACTGGGCCTGCGCGTCCGGAGCCTGTGCTCCGCAACGGGAGAGGCCACAACAGTGAGAGGCCCGTGTACCTCAAAAAAAAAAAAAAAAAGAAGGAAGAAACAGCTCAGAGCTTAGAATCCTCAGGAGCTTAGGGTCCACTGACTGTCTGCAGGGGTCTGCGGAGCCTGGAGGAAGGACAGCTCGTGTAGCCAGGCCTCTGAAGCTAGGCAGGCTTTCCGGCACAGCCTGTATGAAGTCCTTTTAACCAATTTACACGGATTATTATTTTTATTTTTAACTCAGGAAAACTGAGCTCAGTGTGATGCTTAAGGCTACGTGTCAACTCAGCTAGGCCACGGTGCACAGACATTTGATCAAACATTATTCTAGGTGTTTCTGTGAAGGTGTTTTTTGGTTGTGATTAACATTTTAATTGGTGGATTTTGAGTAACACAGGTTGCCCTCCACAATGCAGGTGAATCAGTTGAAGGGCATAAGAGAACAAAGATGAAATTCCAAGCAAGAGGGAATACTGCCAGCCAATTTCCTTTGGAATACACACACACACACACACACACACACACACACACACCCTGTTGGTTCTGTTTCTCTGGAGAATCCTGACTATTGCGCTCAGAGAAGTAAAATACAGTGAAAGTACTGTGCCCGGTGAAGGTACATTCTCTGAGGCTAGGGGTTTGAATCTGGGGCAGCCTGAAGTCCTCTTAGCTGTCCTGTTTCATGGTGAACTATCCACTGACCCTGGAGAAATGAGAAAAAAGGAAGAAAGAAAATATAAATTTAGCCTATTTAGTTAACATAAAAGATTGTCCTTTATTTTGAAATATTATTTTCTTTCTCTTAGTGCCAAAATGCCCTTGGAGAAATGATTAGCTATAGTTAGTAATAGGCAATTTTTTTTAAATTTTATTTTATATTGGAGTATAGTTGAGTTACAATGTTGTGTTAGTTTCAGGTGTATAGCAAAGTGATTCACTTATACATATACATATATCTATTCTTTTTCAAATAAGGACCTACTGTATAGCACGGGGAACTCTACTTAGTATTCTGTAATAATCTAAATGGGAAAAGAATGTGAAATAGTCAACTTTTTTTAAAGTCTTAATTTGGCAAAATTAAGAGTTGGAAATCCTTTCAATCCATCCATTTTTCACTGGTCCCCTCAAAAGCTACAAAGTCTGGGGCCCCAATCCCAGCTGGAGCTCCCCCTCACATGAGTGTGCTGGCGCTGGGCTGTGGGTATTTCAGTAACAGAGACGTGCTGAGTACAGGTAATACCAAATACCAGTCACAGTGGAAAAGCAGAGCATCTGTGCCTGAAGAGGGCACAGGCAGCAAACGCCTGGAGGCTTCCTAGGAGTGGGGCCCCTGGGAAGGCTCACCTACCTTTGTAATTCTGCCCGTCTCCTCCAGCCAGTGCTGTTTATACTGACACGGTGTCCCCTATGATACAACAGAGCAAAACTCCACTCCTTTGATGAATTTGTTCACCTCTCTGAAAATGCACATCACCTTTGGCCAGTGGGTATTGAATATGGTTAATGACTGAGCCTTGGGCTTCTGTAGTTTACAGCTTGTCTCCTCCCAGACTGTGCCCTAGGGTGGATGCTCATAAAGGACTTCTTGCCAACCCCTCCCCAGTCCTGTGTTCATCTGTCATCTCCTGTTGCATCTCCTGGGATATCCAGGTCTTGCTCCTTTGGGTTCCTAGGACCCTGCAGCACTGGGACTCCCAAAGACCGGCTACCTCACATACACACATGTGCACACACACTCAGAGTATGATACAGGTCAGAGGACAGCTCTGCTCAGCAGTGTGGTTCCCTGGACTGGGGGTCAGCTCTGGGCTCCAGCCACGAGGACCAGCTCTGTGACATCCTGCATGTCCCAGACCCTTAAGAAGTCCACAGGTTCTGATATTGCAAATGGAGACCATAATACCTTCTGTAAAGTAAGATATGGCCAAGTAGAAGCCAAATAATAAAAAATGATTTCTTGATGATTCAAAACTTCTTCTCTCTTTTACTTTTGTGGGTGGAAATATCCCCACACCACCCTGCCTTTTTACATCCTACACACAACTTCACACATCTTTGTGACTAAGGGTCATTTTTCTGAGTTACCACAATGGTGCTGTGCTCTTCCTGGACATTTTGGGGGGCAGTGAGGGGCACCTTTGACCCGCTAAAGGGATGACTGACTGTTACCTTTTTCAGCAGGCTGTCTGGTAGCTGGCACTACCTGGAGAACCAGGGAAGCCTAGAGGTAGGGTTGCACCAGGAGATTCTTACTTATGGTGAGTAGAGCTGAAGGGCAAACCTCAAAGTGTTGTACAAAAGGAACGTGAATTCAGAGCCTGGTACAAGACAAAATTGTGGGGAAATGCAGGTGGGATGTAAGATGGAGTCTGATGGGCAAAAACACTGGAAGAACCACTGAGGCAGACAAACAGCCAGCCCAAGGATGCCCTGAGGCCAAGGGGCTGCAGCAGCATTTTAAGATTTCCTGCTCCAGCCAATGTGGATGTGCTGAGTATATTCAAAGGAGCAGAGGCATGGCCGTGCCCATGGGCATAGGGGTTTTCTTTTCTTTTCTTTCCTTTTTTTTTTGGCCAGTTCCTTTTTTCCGACCCTCAGCTAAAGTTGCCCACTGTTGTCTGAATGTCTGTGGGTGGCAAACCCCTCCCCATAATGACCTCCACCACTGTCATCATGCCTTCTACTAATCAGCTGTGAACTGGGGATGAAAGAAATAGAAACTTCTTAGGACTTGGTGTAAAATAGGAAGGACTGGGCTTTGAAGGAGAACTTCAGAGCCTTTCCAAGCTCAATTGCCTGGGTTTTGGTGCATGGCCTTTATGAGAGCAGCTTTGGCCACTTGCACACCTGTGATTTTAACTTGAAGCCCTTCTCACCTCCTGGGTCACCACCTGCAAAAAGCATTTACAACATGACTGACAGTGGCCATTTATCGCCCACTCACCATGAGCTAGGTCCTTCACCAGGCCCACTGTTCACACAATTTCATTTAACTCCTTTCAACAGCTGAATGCTATTGGGCTTCATCATGAGGAAGTAGACTTGGGACAGTTGTGTGACTTGCTCAGGGCCCCACAGCTAGTCAGTGACAGAGGCAGGAGTCAATCCCAGATATTTCTGGCTCCAAATCCCTTTCATGTTCCTTCCAATAAGTCACATGGCCTTCACATGCCCACTGGGCTGATCTGGGGACTGGTAAAAAGCTTCACCAAGACCGCTAGTGGATTGAGGGCTTTGCCACAATTCCAGTTAGAGCACTGAGGAAGTTAGGTTGATTCACCAATAAATAAATCCATACCTCTTTTGGAAGATTGTATCTCCTCAAGCTGAACATATCCAGTCCACTTATAGGCATATTCCTAACAGATATGTGTGCATACATGCACCAAAGGACATTTTCAGATGTGGTCATTCCAGCACTGTCTGTAGTACCTCCAAACTTAGAACAACCACATTTTTGTCACAGGAGCCTGGATATGTAAACTGTGTCTGGTCCTACAATGGGATACCGCCAGCTGTGAAGGTCAACAGACCACATCTCTACTCAAGAGAGTGCACAGAGGCTGCTGCATGGGCCACGGGGCCTCAGGCTGAGATCAGGACGCTAACCTCCTCACGTTGTTCCAGATTTGCACTGTGTCTTCCCCACCAGCCTGGGACCTCCTTGTGGGTAGAGAACTGTCCCTCCCCCCCCCATTTCACTCTGGACTTAACCAGGTGCCATCACCTTTGGGAACATTCCTGACTACCTCCTCCAGAGGTCAATGAAATAGAGGACAGAAGAACAATAGAATCCATGAAACCAAAAGTGGGTTCTTGGAAAAGATCAGCAAAATTGACAAACATGTAGGTAGACTGACAAAGAAAAAAGAGAGAAGACACAAATAACTAAAATCAGAAATTCAAGTGGGGACTTTATTTCCAACCTTACGGAAATTAAAAGGACTATAAGAAAATACCATGAATAATATACACCAACAAATTAGATAACTTAGATGAATAGACAAATTCCTAGAAATATGTAAACTACCAAAAGTGACTCAAGAAGAAATTAAAAATCTGAATAGATGCTGGTTATGGACTGAATTTTGTCCCCCCTCAAAATACGTGTGTTGAAGACCCAGCAGATTAATACAACCTGTAACAAGTAAATAAGATTGAAAAACAATCTCCCAAAGTGTTGCCAAAGATGTGGAAAAATTGGAACCTTCACACATTTCTGGTGGGAATGTAAAATGGTTCAGCCACTGTGGAAAATGGTCTGGCCTTTCCTAAAAACTTTAAACATTAAATTACCATATCATCCAAAATTCCATTCCTAGGTATATACGTGCCCCCAAAGAACTGAAAACAAATACTGTTACATATATAAGCATATTCATAACACCATTATTCATATAGGTTCAAATGTCCATCAACAGATGAATAGGTAAACAAATTGTGATCTATAGATAAAATGGAATAGTATTCAGTCATAAAAATGAATAGAATATTGACAAATGCTACAATGTTGATGAATCTTGAAAACATAATGGTAAGGGAAAGAAGCCAGACACAAAATGTCATATATTGTGTGATTCTCTTTATGTAAGTATCCAGAATAAATACATCCATAGAGACAGAAGACGTATTGATTCTTGCCAGTATCTAAGGAGAAGGTGTAAGAAGAAACTGCTTAATGGGCAAGAAATTTGACTTTGGAATGATGGAATTGTTTTTATAGAGGTGGAGGTTATACAACATTGTAAATGCATTAAATGCCACTGAACTATCCAATTTAAAATGGTTATTTTACTTTTTCTCATTTTTTATTGAAGTGTAGTTGATTTAAAATGTTGTGTTAATTTCTGCTGTACAGAAAAGTGACTCAGTCATACACATATATACATTTTTTATATTCTTTTCCATTATGGTTTATCTCAGGATATTGAATATAGTTCCCTGTGCTATACAGTAGGACATTGTTGTTTATCCATTCTATATGTAATAGTTTGCATCTACTAACCCCAAACTCCCAGTGCATTAATTTTATTTTCTGTGAATTTCACCTCAATAAACTGTTTTTTTAGAGGGCAACACAGGAGATCCTTGTGCTGTTGGAACTTGTTCTATACCTCAACTCAGGTGGTGGCTATATGAACCTTTGCATGAGATAACATTGTGTTATCAATGCACATGCACACACACATACATACACACACGGGTACAACTAGAACTGGGGAAATCTAATTAAGACTTGTGGATTGTATCAATGCCAATGTCCTGGTTAGGATATTGTACTGTAGTTTTCCAAGGGGCTACCTTACAACAAACTGGGTAAAGGGTCCATGGATCTCTCAATATTACCTCTAAAGCTACATGTAAATCTACAATTATCTTAAAAGTTTCAGTGTGAGGTGATACCTCATTGTAGTTTTGATTTGCATTTCTCTAATAATTAGTGATGTTGAACAGCTTTTCATGCGTTTCTTGGCCATCTGTATATGTTCTATGGAGAAATGTCTGTTTAGGTCTTCTGCCCATTTTTTGACTGGGTTGTTCATTTTTTTTATATATCGAGCTGCATGAGGTATTTGTATATTTTGGAGATTAATTCCTTGTCAGTTGCTTCATTTGCAATCATTTTCTCACATTCTGAGGGCTTTCTTTGTTTTGTTTATGGTTTCCTTTGCTGTGCAAAAGCTTTTAAGTTTAATTAGATCCCATTTGTTTATTTTTGTTCTAATTTTCATTATTCTAGGAAGTGGATCAGAAAGGATCTTGCTGTGACTTATGTCAAAGAGTGCTCTGCCTATGTTTTTTTCTAAGAGTGTTATAGTGTCTGGCCTTACATTTAGGTCTTTAATCCATTTTGAGTTTATTTTTGTGTATGGTGTCAAGGATTGTTCTAATTTCATTCTTCTACATGTAGCTGTCCAGTTTTCCCAGCACCACTTATTGAGGAGGCAGTCTTTTCTCCATTGCATATTCTTGCCTACTTTATCAAAGGTAAGGTGACCATATGTGCGTGGGTTTATCTCTGGGCTTTCTATCCTGTTCCAAGGATCTATATTTCTGTTGCAGTGCCAGTACACTACTGTCTTTTCTTTTTTTAAAAAAATCTTTATTAGAGTACAATTGCTTTACAATGGTGTGTTAGTTTCTGCTTTAAAACAAAGTGAATCAATTATACATATACATGTTCCCATATCTCTTCCCTCTTGCGTCTCCCTCCCTCCCACCCTCCCTATCCCACCCATCCAGGCGGTCAGAAAGCACCGAATTGATCTCCCTGTGCTATGTGGCTGCTTCCCACTAGCTATCTACCTTACATTTGGTAGTGTATATATGTCTATGCCTCTCTCTCGCTTTGTCACAGCTTACCCTTTCCCCTCCCCATATCCTCAAGTCTATTCTCTAGTAGGTCTGTGTCTTTATTCCTGTCTTACGCCTAAGTTCTTCATTACATTTTTTTTCTTAAATTGAATATACATATGTGTTAGCATACGGTATTTGTCTTTCTCTTTCTGACTTACTTCACTCTGTATGGCAGACTCTAGGTCTATCCACCTCATTACAAATAGCTCAATTTCGTTTCTTTTTATGGCTGAGTAATATTCCATTGTATATATGTGCCACATCTTCTTTATCCATTCATCCAATGATGGACACTTAGGTTGTTTCCATCTCCGGGCTATTGTAAACAGAGCTGCAATGAACATTTTGGAACATGACTCTTTTTGAATTATGGTTGTCTCAGGGTATACGCCCAGTAGTGGGATTGCTGTGTCATATGGTAGTTCTATTTGTAGTTTTTTAAGGAACCTCCGTACTTTTCTCCATAGTGGCTGTACCAATTCACATTCCCGCCAGCAGTTCAAGAGTGTTCCCTTTTCTCCACACCCTCTCCAGCATTTATTCTTTCTAGATTTTTTGATGATGGCCATTCTGACCAGTGTGAGGTGATACCTCATTGTAGTTTTGATTTGCATTTCTCTAATGATTAATGATGTTGAGCATTCTTTCATGTGTTTGTTGGCAGTCTGTATATCTTCTTTGGAGAAGTGTCTATTCAGGTTTTCTGCCCATTTTTGGATTGGGTTGTTTGTTTTTTTGTTATTGAGCTGCATGGGCTGCTTGTAAATTTTGGAGATTAATCCTTTGTCGGTTGCTTCATTTGCAAATATTTTCTCCCATTCTGAGGGTTGTCTTTTGGTCTTGTTTATGGTTTTCTTTGCTGTGCAAAAGTTTTGAAGTTTGACTAGGTCCCATTTGTTTATTTTTATTTCCATTTCTCTAGGAGTGGGTCAAAAAGGATCTTGCTGTGATTTATGTCATAGAGTGTTCTGCCTATGTTTTCCTCTAAGAGTTTGATAGTTTCTGGCCTTACATTTAGGTCTTTAATCCATTTTGACCTTATTTTTGTGTATGGTGTTAGGGAGTGATCTAATCCCATACTTTTACATGTACCTGTCCAGTTTTCCCAGCACCACTATTGAAGAGGCTGTCCTTTCTCCACTGTGTATTCCTGCCTCCTTTATCAAAGATAAGGTGACTATATGTGTGTGGGTTTATCTCTGGGCTTTCTATCCTATTCCATTGATCTATCTTTCTGTTTTTGTGCCAGCACCATACTATCTTGATTACTGTAGCTTTGTAGTATAGTCTGAAGTCAGGGAGCCTGATTACTCCAGCTCTGTTTTTCTTTCTCAAGATTGCTTTTGCTATTCGGGATCTTTTGTGCTTCCATACAAATTGTGAAATTTTTTGTTCTAGTTCTGTGAAAAATGCCAGTGGTAGTTTGATAGGGATTGCATTGAATCTGTAGATTGCTTTGGGTAGTAGAGTCATTTTCACAATGTTGATTCTTCCCATACAAGAACATGGTACAGCTCTCCATCTATTTCTACCATCTATTTGTATCATCTTTAATTTCTTTCATCAGTGTCTTATAATTTTCTGCATACAGGTCTTTTGTCTCCTTAGGTAGGTTTATTCCTTGATATTTTATTCTTTTTGTTGCAATGGTAAATGGGAGTGTTTTCTTGATTTCACTTTCAGATTTTTCATCATTAGTGTATAGGAATGCCAGAGATTTCTGTGCATTAATTTTGTATCCTGTTACTTTACCAAATTCATTGATTAGATCTAGTAGTTTTCTGGTAGCATCTTTAGGATTCTCTATGTATAGTGTCATGTCATCTGCAAACAGTGACAGCTTTACTTCTTCTTTTCCGATTTGGATTCCTTTTATTTCCTCTTCTTCTCTGATTGCTGTGGCTAAAACTTCCAAAACTATGTTGAATAAGAGTGGTGAGAGTGGGAAACCTTGTCTTCTTCCTGATCTTAGTGGAAATGCTTTCAGTTTTTCACCATTGAGGACAATGTTGGCTGTCGGTTTGTCATATATGGCCTTTATTATGTTAAGGAAAGTTCCCTCTATGCCTACTTTCTGCAGGGTTTTTATTGTATATGGGTGTTGAATTTTGTCGAAAGCTTTCTCTGCATCTATTGAGATGATCATATGGTTTTTCTCCTTCAATTTGTTAATATGGTTTATCACATTGATTATGTCTATGCCTATGCAAGAATATGTCTTGCCTATGCAAGAATCCTTGCATTCCTGGAATAAACCCCACTTGATCATGGTGTATGATCCTTTTAATGTGCTGTTGGATTCTGTTTGCTAGTATTTTGTTGAGGATTTTTGCATGTATGTTCTTCAGTGATATTGGCCTGTAGTTTTCTTTCGTTGTGACATCCTTGTCTGGTTTTGGTATCAAGGTGATGGTAGCCTCGTAGAATGAGTTTGGGAGTGTTCCTCCCTCTGCTATATTTTGGAACAGCTTGAGAAGGATAGGGGTTAGCTCTTCTCTAAATGTTTGATAGAATTCACCTGTGAAGCCATCTGGTCCTGGGCTTTTGTTTGTTGGAAGATTTTTAATCACAGTTTCAATTTCAGTGCTTGTGATTGGTCTGTTCATATTTTCTATTTCTTCCTGATTCAGTCTTGGCAGGTTGTGCATTTCTAAGAATTTGTCCATTTCTTCCAGGTTTTCTATTTTATTGGCATAGAGTTGCTTGGAGTAATCTCTCGTTATCTTTTGTATTTCTGCAGTGTCAGTTGTTACTTTTCCTTTTTCATTTCTAATTCTATTGATTTGAGTCTTCTCCCTTTTTTTCTTGATGAGTCTGACTAATGGTTTATCAATTTTGTTTATCTTCTCAAAGAACCAGCTTTTAGTTTTATTGATCTTTGCTATCATTTCCTTCATTTCTTTTTCATTTATTTCTGATCTGATTTTTATGATTTCTTCCCTTCTGCTAACTTTGGGGATTTTTTGTTCTTCTTTCTCTAATTGCTTTAGGTATAAGGTTAGGTTGTTTATTTGGGATGTTTCTTGTTTCTTAAGGTAGGATTGTATTGCTATAAACTTCCCCCTTAAAACTGCTTTTGCTGCATCCCATAGGTTTTGGGTCGTCGTGTCTCCATTGTCATTTGTTTCTAAGTATTTTTTTATTTCCTCTTTGATTCCTTCAGTGATCACTTCGTTATTAAGTAGTGTATTGTTTAGCCTCCATGTGTTTGTATTTTTTACAGATCTTTTCCTGTAATTGATATCTAGTCTCATAGTGTTGTGGTCAGAAAAGATACTTGATACAATTTCAATTTTCTTAAATTTACCAAGGCTTGATTTGTGACCCAAGATATGATCTATCCTGGAGAATGTTCCATGAGCTCTTGAGATAAATGTGTATTCTGTTGTTTTTGGATGGAATGTCCTATAAATATCAATTAAGTCCATCTTGTTTAAGGTATCATTTAAAGCTTGTGTGTCCTTATTTATTTTCATTTTGGATGATCTGTCCATTGGTGAAAGTGGGGTGTTAAAGTCCCCTACTATGAATGTGTTACTGTCGATTTCCCCTCTCATGACTGTTAGTATTTGCCATATGTATTGAGGTGCTCCTATGTTGGGTGCATAAATATTTACAATTGTTATATCTTCTTCTTGGATCAATCCCTTGATCATTATGTAGTGTCCTTCTTTGTCTCCTCTAATAGTCTTTGTTTTAAAGTCTATTTTGTCTGATATGAGAATTGCTACTCCAGCTTTCTTTTGGTTTCCATTTGTATGGAATATCTTTTTCCATCCCCTTACTTTCAGTTTGTATGTGTCTCTAGGTCTGAGCTGGGTCTCTTGTAGACAGCATATATATGGGTCTTGTTTTTGTATCCATTCAGCCAATCTGTGTCTTTTGGTGGGAGCATTTAGTCCACTTACATTTAAGGTAATTATCAATATGTATGTTCCTATTCCAATTTTCTTAATTGTTTTGGGTTCGTTATTGTAGGTCTTTTCCTTCTCTTGTGTTTCTTGCCTAGAGAAGTTCCTTTAGCATTTGTTGTAAAGCTGGTTTGGTGGTGCTGAACTCTCTCAGCTTTTGTTTGTCTGTAAAGATTTTAATTTCTCCATCAAATCTGAATGTGATCCTTGCTGGGTAGAGTAATCTTGGTTGCAGGCTTTTCTCCTTCATCACTTTAAATATGTCCTGCCAGTCCCTTCTGGCTTGCAGAGTTTCTGCTGAAAGATCAGCTGTTAACCTTATGAGGATTCCCTTGTGTGTTATTTGTTGTTTTTCCCTTGCTGCTGCTTTTAATATGTTTTCTTTGTATTTAATTTTTGACAGTTTGATTAATATGTGTCTTGGTATATTTCTCCTTGGATTTATCCTGTATGGGACTCTCTGTACTTCCTGGACTTGATTAACTATTTCCTGTCCCATATTAGGGAAGTTTTCAACTATAATCTCTTCAAATATTTTCTCAGTCCCTTTCTTTTTCTCTTCCTCTTCTGGAACCCCTATAATTTGAATGTTGGTGTGTTTAATGTTGTCCCAGATGTCTCTGAGACTTTCCTCAGTTCTTTTCATTCTTTTTTCTTTATTCTGCTCTGCAGTGGTTATTTCCACTATTTTATCTTCCAGGTCACTTATCCGTCCTTCTGCCTCAGTTATTCTGCTATTCATCCTTTATAGAGAACTTTTAATTTCATTTATTGTGTTGTTCATCATTGCTTGTTTCATCTTTAGTTCTTCTAGGTCCTTGTTAAATGTTTCTTGCATTTTCTCTATTCTATTTCCAAGATTTTGGATCATCTTTACTATCATTATTCTGAATTCTTTTTCAGGTAGACTGCCTATTTCCTCTTCATTTGTTAGGTCTGGTGGGTTTTTATCTTGCTCCTTCATTTTCTGTCTGTTTTTTCTGTCTTCTCAGTTTGCTTATCTTACTGTGTTTGAGGTCTCCTTGCAGGTTGCAGGTTTGTAGTTCCCGTTGTTTTTGGTGTCTGTCCCCAGTAGCTAAGGTTGGTTCAGTGGG
Source organism: Orcinus orca (assembly GCF_937001465.1). Lineage (NCBI taxonomy): Eukaryota > Metazoa > Chordata > Mammalia > Artiodactyla > Delphinidae > Orcinus > Orcinus orca. The sequence goes on along the minus strand of NC_064565.1, from coordinate 12,163,515 downwards.
TTGTGTAAGCTTCCTGGTGGACGGCACTAGTGCCTGTGTTCTGTTGGATGAGGCTGGATCTTGTCTTTTTGGTGGGCAGGTCCACGTCTGGTAGTGTGTTTTGGGGTGTCTGTTGCTTTATTATGATTTTAGTCAGCCTCTCTGCTAATGGGTGGGGTTGTGTTCCTGTCTTGCTAGTTGTTTGGCATAGGGTGTCCAACACTGTAGCTTGCTGGTCGTTGAGTGAAGCTGGGTGCTGGTGCTGAGATGGAGATCTCTGGAAGAGTTTCACCGTTTGATATTATGTGGAGCTGGGAGGTCTCTTGTGGACCAGTGTCCTGAAGTTGGCTCTCCTACCTCAGAGGCAGAGCCCTGACTCCTGGCTGGAGCACCAAGAGCCTTTCATCCACATGGCTCAGAATAAAAGGGAGAAAAAGTAGAAAGAAAGAATTAGTAGAAGAAGAAAGAAAGAAAGAAAGAAAGAAAGAAAGAAAGAAAGAAAGAAAGAAAGAAAGAAAGAGAAAGAAGGAAAGAAAGAAGGAAAGGAGTGTGGGAGGGAAGGAGGGAGGAAGGAAGGAAGGAGGGAAGGAAAGAAAAAAAAGAAAGAAGATAAAGTAAAATAAAATAAGATAAAATATAATAAAGTTATTAAAATAAAAAATAATTATTAAGAAAAAAAGTTTAAAAAACAACAACAACAAAAAAAACGGACAGATAGAACCCTAGGACAAATGGTGGAAGCAAAGCTATACAGACAAAATCTCACACAGAAGCATACACATACACACTCACAAAAAGAGGAAAAGGGGAAAAAATCATAAATCTTGCTCTCAAAGTCCACCTCCTCAATTTGGGATGATTCGTTGTCTATTCATGTATTCCACAGATTCATGTACATCAAGTTGATTGTGGAGCTTTAATTCGCTGCTTCTGAGGCTGCTGGGAGGGATTTCCCTTTCTCTTCTTTGTTCTCACAGCTCCCGGGGCTCAGCTTTGGATTTGGCCCCGCCCCTGCTTGTAGGTCGACGGAAGGCGTCTGTTCTTCGCTCAGACAGGACGGGGTTAAAGGAGCGGCTGCTTCGGGGACTCTGGTTCACTCAGGCCGGGGGGAGGGAGCGGCACGGATTGCGGGGTGACCCTGGGGTGGCAGAGGCCGGCGTGACATTGCACCAGCCTGAGGAGCGCCATGCGTTCTCCCGGAGAAGTTGTTCCTGGATCCCAGGACCCTGGCAGTGGCGGGCTGCACAGTCTCCCCGGAAGAGGGGTGTGGATAGTGACCTGTGCTCGCACACAGGTTTCTTGGCGGCGGCAGCAGCAGCCTTAGCGTCTCAGTCCCGTCTCTGGGGTCCGCGCTTTTAGCCGCAGCTCGCGCCCGTCTCTGGAGCTTCTTTAAGCAGGGCTCTTAATCCCCTCTCCTCGCGCACCAGGAAACAGAGCAGAAAAAGTCTCTTGCCTCTTCGGCAGGTCCAGACTTTTCCCCGGACTCCCTCCCAGCTAGCCATGGTGCACTAACCCCCTTCAGGCTGTGTTCATGCCGCCAACCCCAGTCCTCTCCCTGTGGTCCGACCAAAGTCCGACCCTCAGCTCCCAGCCCCGCCCGCCCTGGCGGGGGAGCAGACAAGCCTCTTGGGCTGGTGAGTACCGATCCTCTGTGCGGGAATCTCTCCACTTTGCCCTCCGCACTCCTGTGGCTGTGCTCTCCTCCGCGACTCCAAAGCTTTCCCCCTCCGCCACCCGCAGTCTCTGCCCGCGAAGGGGCTTCTAGTGTGTGGAAACCTTTCCTCCTTTACGGCTCCCTCCCACTGGTGCAGGTCCCTGTCCCTATCATTTTGTCTCTGTTTATTCTTTTTTCTTTTGCTCTACCCAGGTATGTGGGGAGTTTCTTGCCTTTTGGGAAGTCTGAGGTCTTCTGCCAGCGTTCAGTAGGTGTTCTGTAGGAGTTGTTCCACGTGTAGGTGTATTTCTGGTGTATCTGTGGGGAGGAAGGTGATCTCCGTGGCTTACTCTTCCGCCATCTTCCCCTTCTGTTTTTTTTTTGTTTTTTTTTTTTTTTTTTTGCGGTACGCGGGCCTCTCACTGTTGTGGCCTCTCCCGTTGCAGAGCACAGGCTCCAGATGTGCAGGCTCAGTGGCCATGGCTCACAGGCCCAGCTGCTCCACAGCATGTGGGATCTTCCCGGACCGGGGCACAAACCCGTGGCCCCTGCATCGGCAGACGGACTCTCAACCACTGCGCCACCAGGGAAGCCCCACTACTGTCTTGATTACTGTAGCTTTGTAGTATAGTCTGAAGTTAGGGAGACTGATTCCTTCAGCTCCGTTTTTCTTTTTCAGGATTGCTTTGGCTATTCGGGGTCTTTTGTGTTTCCATACAAATTGTGAATTTTTTTGTTCTAGTTCTGTGAAAAATGCCCTTGGTAATTTGATAGGGATTGCATTGAATCTGTAGATTGCTTTGGATCGTAGAGTCATTTTCACAATGTTGATTCTTCCAGTCCAAGAACATGGTATATGTCTCCATCTGCTTGTATCGTCTTTAATTTCTTTCATCTTTGTCATAGTTTTCTGCATACAGGTCTTTTGTCTCCTTAGGTAGGTTTATTCCTAGGTATTTCATTCTTTTTGTTGCAATGGCAAATGGGAGTGTTTTCTTGATTTCACTTTCAGATTTTTCATCATTAGTGTATAGGAATGCCAGAGATTTCTGTGCATTAATTTTGTATCCTGCTACCTTACCAAATTCATTGACTAGCTCTAGTAGTTTTCTGGTAGCATCTTTAGGAATCTCTATGTATAGTGTCATGTCATCTGCAAACAGTGACAGCTTTACTTCTTCTTTTCCAATTTGGATTCCTTTTATTTCTTTTTCTTCTGATTGCTGATTGCTATGGCTAAAACTTCCAAAACTATGTGGAATAATAGCAGTGAGAGTGTGAAACCGTCTCTTTTTCCTGATCTTAAAGGAAATGGTTTCGGTTTTTCACCATTGAGAACGATGTTGGCTGTGGGTTTGTCATATATGGCCTTTATTATGTTGAGGTAAGTTCCCTCTATGTCTACTTTCTGGAGAGTTTTCATCATAAATGGGTTTGAATTTTGTCAAAAGCTTTTTCTGCATCTATTGAGATTATCATATGGTTTTGTATCACATTGATTGATTTGCATATATTGAAGAGTCCTTGCATTCCTGGGATAAACCCCACTTGATCATGGTGTATGATCCTTTTAATGTGCTGTTGGATTCTGTTTGCTAGTATTTGGTTGAGGATTTTTGCAGCTATGTTCATCAGTGGTAATGGCCTGTAGTTTTCTTTTTTTGTGACATCTTTGTCTGGTTTTGGTATCAGGGTGATGGTGGCCTCGTAGAATGAGTTTTGGAGTGTTCCTTCCTCTGCTATATTTTGGAAGAGTTTGAGAAGGATAGGTGTTAGGTCTTCTTTAAATGTTTGATAGAATTTGCCTGTGAAGCCATGGCTCTTTGTCATGCTGCTGAGTTCTCTGTTCTTTACAAGTATGGTTCCCTGAGGCTGCAGCTCCTTATTTCTCTAAACCAGGACTCACTCTTCAACAGCCCATGGGCACTATCCACTTTTCCTGCTTCTGTCAGAACAGGAAGGAAACTTTAAAACCCAAATGGTCACAAGAGTCACTTCCTGGTTGTAATATGAAACACAGACCTCTTTATGCTTCCTAGTGATTACCAGTGGAGGTCTCCTGTGGCTGCACACAGTAGAGAAGCACTCTCAAATTATTACATGCTTAACATGTATTAATCTCCACTAGAACTTCCATAGCCCATCAGATGAAAACCTTTCTATCCACAGTCTTTGTTCCTCCTCTATTGAAACTGCAGAGCAGATATTCTCCTCTTCGGATACATTCAAAGTTAAGAACCTAAACAAGTTGCCCAACATCAGAGACTCAGTGTTTCCTTCTTTAAAATGGGAATAATACCACCAACCTGGGGAGGTTGATGTGGGTTAATCACATAGGTAGGGTGGCTACCACGGTGACCAACAGGCAGTGAATGCTCAGAATCCTATCATTGCTATGACTGGCGTGGTTGTCTCATAACCTGTGGAGAAAAGGCAGAAGCAGAGGCAGAAACCCTGATTCAGCTCCTCTGGGCCACACTGACACCCACTCCGTCAATCAGTGGCTCTCCACATGGGGGTTGCTGACCCTTAGGGGTGTTTTGGAACTTTGTGGAGGTGCTTGGGGTTATCAATATGACAAGTGGGGAAGGGCCCCAACCCACTTTTGAATGTGCTACTGGACATTCATATAGGCAACAGACTTGTTTGTTATTTGAACTTTACATGATTTTACATATATACACAAAGTATATTTACATAGTTTCACATACACTGAATTTTCAAATGCAACAATCATGTGAATCAAGGGAAGAATTGCTTCTTTACCAAGAATTGCTCTTCTTTCAGGAAAACCCTGCAACAAGGGCAATGCCCTTCAAGGTGTTTGAGTCACCTCCAGCACAAACACCTGGATACATCTGCATTTGTGGCTATCACAGTGGCCCCATACATAAGTACACTCCATGTATAAGTACTCTTCTGTAGCCCTTACTTCACTAGGTCAAACATAAAGAAAAATGTTTAGCAAAATTATTGTCTCCCTTCTCTTCATCCACATTTATTCACTTTAAGTAGGTGAAAACATCTGATAACTTCATTATATTTTCTAATAGAATCAGGCCTGATCATTTACATATTATAATACATAGCATTTTGTTACAGATTGCTTTCCCTTTATTTTTCCTTTTCACTCTAGTTATTATGTTCAGGGCTTTATTGACTTTTTTAAAAATCATGTGTACAGGTAAGTCATCCTATCTTTGAATTCCATTTCAGTATAGTAAAGGGAGTGTTACAAAATATTTTCTGTGAAGGGGTGATTGGGTCTAACAGTGTTGAGAAACACTGCTGTATATTTATTACCTAGCCCGCCCAAGCATTCTGCTCTGTAAGAAAGCCCCTTTAATAAAGGAAGGCTGGAATTAGATTGTGATGGGGATAAACCAACTTGAGGCTGAGGAGATAAAATGAACTAGACACACATTAAATATTTAACTGGGTTAGAACAGCCGAGTCAGAGGAAGCCCAGGTCTTAGCACAGTTAACTGATGAGATCACATTTCCATCAGCCAGATGAGGGGATGCCAGCTCTTAAGCAAAAGGGAGACAGTTTAGCAAGATTTCTGGTTTCTCATTACGGCTGAAATCAAACCATCTTCAAAAAGGGTAAACTATCATTTTACTTTTACAAGGAAATAAGAATATTCACCCAAATTTGCACTACTGTTACCGAAAGTGGGGTCCAGCTGCTCATTGCTCTAAAGCAAATAAGAGGCAAGGTTGGTAGAAAGGAAAGTTTGCTTTATTTCAGAGGCTGGCAACCAGGGTCGGGGACGGGCAGGGCAGACTCCTGTCCAAAGGCCAATTCCCCCCACTGACAATCAGGGGGCAAGAGCTTTTAAAGGGGAGTTTCAGGGCTGTATAGGTGGAGGGAGGGGGCTACATGCAGAAACAGCACAGTCAGCTCTGAAAGTCATCTTGAAATTGATCATGTAGTATCTGATCAGTGTCATCTTGATTGTTTTAAGTTAGTCTTCAGTTCCAGGGTCAGTTTGTTCCCATTTCTTTGAGGCCAGTGCTCAGAATTGTGGCAGCTTATGTCATGGCAACAATCTGGTCATCATGTAGTTAACTCCTTCCACCTATTGGGGGTTTCAGCATCTATAAGACAGCTCGAAGTTTATGGTGCATAATATTATCTATAGCCCTTGAGGAGGAACTAAAAGTCCTTGACTTTGCTTAATGACTAAACTATTACTGTTTTGTCCTGTTTGACTGTTTTCCTTTGCTTCTGTATTTTCTCACTTCTCTGATTAAATTTATTTTTTTACTAAAGTTTTCCTACAGACAAAAAGCAGGCGAAAGACCTGGGTTGGGGGGAGGACCATGGGGTCCTGCTCCATTTCATTAGTTAAAGCAGTTGTCTCAATGAACACAATTCTTCCCAATTGATGCTCAAGAAGGAATGAAATCATGAACGGCCAAACAAGTGAATGAATGTGTAATAATGCAAATACTGAAGACTACTAGGGCAAGAATGAATGGTCGCTGAAGTGTCAGTAAACCCCTCTCCCAGGGGGACCCATAACCACCTGAGCTGGGCAGAGTCTGGGGTGCACCTGCCTGGGATCTGGGTCTGAGCCCACCGCCCTCACCTGTAACTCCACCCCCAACAGGTCACAGGTCCCTACAGAGGTAAGACAGGTGAATTGTTCCCAAGGGAGCAGGTACCCTGGTGAAGGGCTTTCCCATGTCAGGGCCCTTCTGACATCACTGGGGGCCAGAAGCCAACCCCAATGACCCCTGGACAGCCTACCTGTCAGCAGGGTCAGGTTAGCCCTTCATCTCTCAAAATCCTCTCTCCTGGGTCTCATTGCCTCAGGATTTGCCATTTAATGTATGCAGCAGGTATGCCTGGTGTAGTTATTCTTTTCCCCGCTGCTGGAGACAGGTTGTGAGCAAAGCAGGCTTGGTGCCTGCTTTCATGGAGCTCACAGCTGGCAGAGAGCAGACGCTGGAGGAAGAAATAAGCACATAAGTAGTGAGCAATTATAATAGGACATCAGTGCTATTAAGGATGGAATGGGGAGGGGGCATCAAGAAAAATTTCCATGGAAAGCAAGGCCTGAGCTGAGAGTTGAAGGTTGGGAAGGAGTTCCTTGGGGGAAGTGGAAGGGAAGCAAGTGGTGTAGAGTTATCCGGGGAGCGGGACTGGTGTCTGCAAAGGCCCTGGGGTGGGACTGCACCAGAATCACCTGTCCCATGGGCCAGCGTGGAGGAATGAAGAACATGGGAGAAGGGGCAAGGTGAGGCTGGGCAGACGGGTGAAGACCATTCAGGCCTTGTAGTCAGGGCAGGAAACTTTAAGAGTAATAAAAAAGCCATGCAAAAGGGTTGTATAGGGGGGAGTGGGGGAGGGGAGACATTGACAGTTTCACATTTTAACGCAATCATGCTGGCTGCAGAATGGAGAAAGATGGATAAAGGGCCAAATAGAAAGCTGGGAGATAACTAGAAAGTCATGGCCACAGCAGGCTGGCACTTGGAGCATGTGATTGCGGAGGTGAAGGGTGGACAGGCTCAAGAGATATTTAGGAGGGAAAACCGGCAGGACTGCCAGTCTGAGAAGCAAATCCTCACTAAAATACAAAGAGCTGAGTGTCTAGCCTGCTACCTCTCAGAGCCAGGGCTCTTAAAGTCCAACCTCCAGTTAATGCCACTACTTGTGCACCCCTCACATCTGACCAGCCAGTCTCTGGCCAGGCAATCCTGCCGGGGGATGGGGGAGAGCACACTGCTTACAGAAGGTTCCAAATGTAGGGAGAACCTTCCTCACTGTGACCTGAACTCTCCCCCCATTCTTGGACCTCCAGTGGTTTCCAGATGTTGAGGATAACAGGTATGTACCATTCTCTTCAACCACCTCCCAACCCCAGGAAGTCTTTGGGGTCCCCTTACTCATTGGTGGCCTTAGGCAGACCACTTGATGTACCTGAGCCCCAAGACCTGAAGGAGCAGCCGGCCCCCAGCAGGATGGAAGATTACCGGAGTTGGCATTATTTATAAAGGCCCGGCATGTGACGGTTCTCAGAAAGCAGGAACGCTGGCCAGTCCCCCCAACATCACTCAGCTGGTTTGATTACTGGACCCCGGGTGTCAATCACCCTCACTCTTAAGGAATATCCTCAAAGTCTTCCAGGAAAGGGACAAATTCCTCGGAGGTTCTAGAATGTTCCTCCCCTGGCCCTGCCCCAGCATGAGCCACCTCTTAGAAATAGCAGCGGGGACATGGGCGTCAGCAGAGCCCAGGAATGAACGTTGAAGGGAGTGAGGAGGGGCAGCCTTGAGGGCAGGCCTGGCACTGGGGTGCTGGGTGGCCACTGGGAAGCAGAAGCCAGGCGGCAGCCGGACTGCACCAGCCACCTGAGCCAGTGGGCAGGCAGACCTTGGGAAGTGCTGGGAGAAAGATGCCCCAGCAGGGAAATGACCACCCCCGCTCCCAGGTCAGGCTGTTAAGCGGTGAGGGGGTGAGGGGGTGAGGGTACTGTCACCACGGGGGCGACCGCCGTGTGTGTGAGGAAGGTCTGTGGGTACAGGGCTATGGGGTTGGCTGTACCTGTGCCCTGCACACCCACATGATCCAGCCCCCTGATCTCAATGCTGCTCTTGAGTCACCTGGGGGCCAAGGGTCCACCAGATTGAGCCCAAATCCTTTCCTGGAGTGCCCACCTCCAGGTGGGGGGAGGGTCTGTTCAGCTCTGCTTAAGCTGCTTATCCAGATTTGGGAATCTAAGAACCAGGCTTTGTAATGCCCCTCAAATGAGTCTGAAAACCTGGGGCCACAGCTCCACGCAGGTGCGCACCTGGGGCCTCAGAAGCTGCTCTGGCTTCAGGGTTCCTCTCTGGGGAAGGGACAGCTTTGGGCTGGGCTGAAAGCCTCCAGGTTGTCTGTCTCCAATCTGCCTCCTGCTTAGCAGGGGTGAGACCTCATGAGATTGGCCACCGGGAAAACTGACACTTTGCACACATGCTGGACCCCTGGACAGATGTCCTGGCCAAGTCAGAAACACCTTCCTGGCCTCCGACAGCATTTACCAGCAGTTCCAGCTTGAGACACAGATCTGATCAACTAGAATGCTCTGTGACTTTAAAAGAGTAACTTAACCTCCCTGGGCACTTTTCCTCCTTTATGAGAAAGAAAGAGAGAAAGAAAGAAAGAAAGAAAAAGAAAAAGAAAGAAAGAAAGAAAGAAAGAAAGAAAGGCAGGAAGGAAGGAAAGAAGAAAGGAAGGAGGAAAGAAAGGAAGGAAGGAAGGAAGGAAGAGAGGGAGAGGGAGAGAGAGAGAAAGAAAAGAAAGAAAGAAAGGAAGGAAGGAAGAGAGAGAGAGAGAAAGAAAGAAAGAAAAAGAAAAAGGAAAGAAAGAAAGAAAGAAAGAAAGGAAGGAAGAAAGAAAGGAAGGAAGGAAGGAAGGAAGAGAGAGAAAAGAAAGAAAGAAAGAGAAAGAAAGAAAGAAAGAAAGAAAAGGAAGGAAGGAAGGAAGAAAGAGTGAGAGAAAGGAAGGAAGGAGGGAGGGAGGGAGGAAGGAAGGAAGGAAGGAAAGAAGGAAGGAAGGAAGGAGGGAAGGGAGGAAGAGATGAGAGAAAAATATTCATAACCAAGGAAAGGGTTATTATCAGTAATAAGAGCTCAGAGGTTACCCCTGGAGGCTTGGGTTGAATCTGTGTCACCATTTATGAGCTGTGTGACCTTGGCAATTTAATTAACTTCTCTAAGCCTCAATGGCCTTTGTCTAAAATTGAGATAATGATAGTACCTACCTCAGAGGTTTGTTTTGAGGATTAGATGGTAATCCACCCCAAATGCCTGGCACATTCAGCATTTTCAATAAATATCACTGGATAATTATTTGCTGTAGTGAAAAGCTAGAGGTGGGGATTATAATCCCTCTTGTTGGTGGTGAAATTGAAGCTCGAAGAAGTTGGGTAAAAGGCTGAAGTCACCTGCTAGACAGTGTAGCAGACCCAAAGGCAGTAAGGGCCCTTATCTGCACTGTCAGGGCGTGAATGGCATAGGGTGGTGATGGGGCCTGGGTCGAGGGGCATTAAGTACCCCCCAGAGCAGTGCTTATGCACATCACCACTCTGAGAGTCTCAGGAGAAATCCCCCTCTCACCTTCCTAGTTGCCATGATTTTACCTCTTAGACACAAAGAACAGCAATCTCCACTTGTCCAATGCTTGCCACGTGCCAGACATTCTTTTAAATGCTTTACGTATATTAACTCTTCAATCTCAACACAACCCTGAGGAAGGCACTGTTATTATCCTCATGTTACAGATAGAGAAGCTGAGGCCCAGAGAGCTTAAGTAACTTGCCCACAGACACACAGCTCATCATTGGAAGTGCTTGGATTTGGAGCCAAGCAATCTGACACTAAAGGCTAGAATTTTTTTTAATAATTTCAAATTTAGAAAATTGAAAGAATATTTAAAAGAACGTGTATATACTAATTACTAAGGTTTTACCCTGTTTTTACTTTATCATTCTCTATCTCTCTCTCTCTCTCTCAGCTATTTGAATATTTGAGAGTACATTGTTGACATGTCCCTTTATCCCTAAATATTTCAGCATGCATGAAAATCCTAAAAATAATAGCATTCACTTACATACCCAAAATATGATTGTCTGAATCAGGAAGTTTAACACTGATACAATGGTATCCTCTACTCTACAGACCTTATTAAAATTTCACCAATTTCCCAATGATATTCTTCTTGGCTACTATTTTTTTGGTGCAGAGCTTTCATGTCTCTTTAGTTTCCTTTAGTATGAAATGATTTCTTGGCCTTTCCTTATCTTTTATTATATTGACATTTTTAAATAGAACATAGTGGGAGTTTTTTGGTTCAGAATTTCCTCCATTTGGGTCTTTCCAATGTTTTCTCACCATAAAATTTAGGTTACATATTTAGGGTAGGAATCCTTGGAGGTGATGATGTTTTATCAGTGTGTGATGTCAGGAGGAACATGATGTTAATTTGCCCCATTTCTGGTGCTGTTACTTTGCTGATTTGGTTAAGGCAATATCTGTCAGCTTTCTCCACTACAAAGTTACTACTTTCCCTTTGTAATGAGTAAGTAACTTGTGGGGAGATGCTTTGAAAGTATGTAAATGGCCAGTTGCCATCAAACCTCCACCGATCACTTTAGCATCCATTGTTGCTTCTTACGTGAATCATTGGGTGTGGTTGGGTGCCTTGCCATCTCCATCACTCCTTCTACGTGTGAATTGAGTTTCTACTCTAGCTGATCTTCTCTTTTCCCCCATTTAATCATTTATTATCAGTAGGGACTCAGGGACCGTTTTTTTTTGGTTTGTTTTTCATATCTGATATTTCATCACTATCACCATTCATTTTGATGCTCAGATGGTCCTATATGTGGCCAGTAGGCACCTGCTCAGCCTGGCTCCCGTTCCCTTGACTTGTCCTTATTGTTCTTTGGACACTCTCTCTGTAGCACAAGATGTTCCAGGTTCATCTTGTATTTTCCCTGCCCCAGCCCTTGCATTCCCATTTCTCCAAGGAGCCCTGCTTCCTCTTGGTGGAGAATGGTATTTAGAAACCATAGTCTGTGCCCAAGTGTGCTCATTTGATACTGGAGTGACACAGGTTCTGTGTAAATGTTGTGCTTCTAACCACTATACGCTCCTTCCTCTCATACTATGCAGCAGCCCAGGCTCCCCTCTCATAGAGATACCTAGGCTAGGCAGTCAATTCTGCGGTACAACCACAGAGTATGTTCATCACCATGGCTTGCATTTGGGGTCCTATTCCTGGCTTGGTTTTTCCTGGCCCTTATCTTTCTTCTTTGCTCCTTTTCAACAGAGGCTACACTATTACTTTAACCTGCCCAACTTCCCATCCCCAAAGGCAGCCAAAGATATGCCTCAAAACTCCTGTTGGCCTTGCTATGGCCAAGGGAGAGATCATTAAGAAGACATTAAGAGACCTAGTGAGCACAATGTGAAGAAGAAGAGAGAATGAGTAAATGAATGCTCACTGTCAACTCCCCTGTGGGTGTGGAGCCTTCGTGTTAAGGGCGTAGACTGCAAATGGTCCAGAAATTATTTTTTGTCCTAGAGGGACATGTGTGTGTGTGTGTGTGTGTGTGTGTGTGTGTGTGTGTGTTATTCAGTAGCTACACACTAAGAAGAATATCTTACCTGGTGGGAAGCCCTTGCCAAAGGTGAGACTTGGAGTTACCAAGCTCACCTTGGACTACCACACCTGAGCTCCACCCCCCAGGCCTCCTGGTGTGTTACTCCAGATATGCACTGTCCAATACAGTAGCCACTAGCCTCATGTAGTTATTTCCATTGTAATTCTTTCAACTTAAATTTGATTAAAAATTTAGATCCTCAATCCCACCAGCTGTATTTGCAGCCCTCTGCACAGATATAGAACCCCCCCCCCCATCATAGATCATCCAATTGGACAGCACTGTTCTGGATGGAACAACTCAGCTGGCTGAGAGGACCACGTGTGGGCTCTGGGGAGATTAAGCTCCGTGGGTCAGAAAGTGCTTTCCTCATGGTGTGTGGAGCATCATGGAGATTTGAAGGAGTACATCCTTATGTCATGGCCACCAGCCTGAGGCCAAGAGAAGCAGCGGTCTTCAGACAATGGCAGGAAGCTCGGTAACCTAACAAGAATCCCTTCACTGCCCTCTGTTTTAGTGAAGTTTGTCACACAGAGAAAAGCTGGTTGTTTTGGTCAGAGAATCTGCAATGCTGGTCTCATGGGGTTGGAATTTCATTTGCATGTCTAATGTCAAGGGCATCTACTTACAGCATCACCTCTTTCAGCTCTTGACTCTAAGTGTCACTCGGGGAGGCCTCCCTGGTCACCTGGTTGAAAGTAGCAGCCCCAGCCCAACCTTCACATCTTCTGTCCTTTGTCCTACTTTGTTCTTCTTAGTGCTTGTCACTCTCGACTCTCAATGCAAGATTTTACTAACTTGTATTGATTCTTGTCTGTTTTTTGAATGAAAGGTAGGCCCACACAGGCAGGGATTTTCATGTGTTTTGTCCACTTCTGTGTCCCTGGCCCCTAGAGCAGGGCTTTGCACATGGCAGCCGTGTGATAACTGTGTGCTCAGAGATTGGGGCACTACAGGTGATACACCTTTATAAGCCTTGGGCAATCCCTTCCGGAACCAGAGGGGGATAAGTAAGTGAGTGCCCTTTATAGTGCCCTATACTCTCTAACAAAGCTAAACTACCCCTAAGTCCTCAGGTGAAACATTTTGTCTCTCCCCACCTCCTCAGCCTTCCCATGGGTGCACACACACACACACACACACACACACACACACACACACCCCATGGGCACACACACTTTCTCACTTACTCTGTGCTGTTCCTTATTCCCATGATGTCTTTCTCCAACAAACGCTTATCTTCTCAGCAAACTCTTCCTTCCCCTTCAACTCCCAACCCAAATGCTGCCACCTCTGGGGAGTCAACCCAGACTCCCACAGGCTGGTTCAGGGCTCCCGACCCCAGGACACAGTGTGTGGCCTTGCAGCCATGCAGCCACTTAGAATTCCCTGTTACCATGTCTGTCTCCCTTCATTGGCAGAGCTCCCCTGGACCAGGGGTTGTGTTTTATTCATGAAGTCTTTGCTAAATCTATCCTAATTCTGAATAAATTTTATATTTCTGTAGCTTTCTCAGCAGCCACCCCCCACTGAAGCAGGAGGGAAAGGGGCAGGGCACAACCTCTAAAAGAATGGCATAGCCACAGGACATGACAAAAACTGGTTAGAACCAACTAGGTCCAAGGTGGGGGAAGATCCGACTTCCAGGGGACCTTGAGCCTCATTAGATGCTCATTGTAATACATCAGCTAAATGACACACCCACAGGCGTCATGACAGCTCCAAGGCTGACCATAAAAGGCCAAAAAGTGGGCGGTGGCCTGATTCCTGGAAATCCCCACTGCTTCCCTGAAATAATTACATGAATCCTCCCGCTCATTAGCCTATGAAATTACCCAGCCCATAAAAACTAACCACGCCATAGTTGGGGGCCACTCTTGCCTTCTGAGATGGCCCACACTCTGTGGAGTGTGTATCTCTCTAAATAAATCCATTTCTTACCTATCACTTTGTCTCTCACTGAATTCTTTCTGTGGCGAGACATCAAAAACAAATTCACCAGAAACACCCCCAACACCTTGCGAATGCCATTTAGTGCACACAGTGTCTGGTTCATTCTTAGTTGGGCTTTTGCACCTGTGTCAAACCTGAGCTACTGAAGCACCTACCAGAAGCTCTTACCTGTCTGACTTCACACCCTTTTCTGGATACTCAGTCTCCAAAATGTCCTGTAACTAGCCTTGGGCAAAGCCAAAACACTCATTTTCCACATCGCAATATAGTGCTTTCTTTGCACATTCAATGGATGGTGATTGGCCCGATAAAGGGCTCTTTTCATAGTAGAACAATGTTGCTTATTCCTGACAAAAGTGATAAATATGCCTGTGCCTTTCCCTTATCCCTGAGCTAACTGTTAGGCTAAAAATAAATATGTAACAGAGAGCATTTTTTATAGGATATTAAGATCTGAGATCTCATTCATTCATTCACTCACTCATTAAACATAGATAAGCCATTTATTTTCATTAGCAATAATTATGAGTCTTACAAAGACCAGTCAATCATGGATCCTGCAGTCAGATAGCCTGTAGTCTGTCTGGAGAGGTAAAGGATGTAAACAAAATAATATAAATACAACAGAGAATGAGATTAATGAAGATAAAGCGTGTAAAACGAAATGAAGGTGTTTGAGAAAAAACTATTTCAAACTGAAAGGATCTGTGTGTTACAGATCCTTGGAAGGAGAGCCAATTGCATGAATGACGGTACAATGTTAAAGTGAAGAGTGAGACATTTATTTTAATTGATGGGGAATTTGAGAGAGAAACTTAAGAAACCCGAAGAAGTGTGTTGTCCTCTGCCTTTTCCTTAAGAGACAACGCAGTGACTCTCCTTTGGGGTGTGGACTAAGAATGCTGCCTGATGTATCCGTAAAAAAAGGATGCTGCAGTCATCAGACACTACAGCCACCCGCAGCGATGCACCCTGAGGAGACTCAGGATGGGAAAGAACAGGATGCTGGCCCCAGATCGCTGAGGTGCCTATCAAAGGAATGAGATCAGTGAGCCCAGACTCTTGCATCTTCCTGTACATAGAAAAGCGCTAAATTCATTAACTTGATATGTCTGGTTTTCTTTAATTAACAGTAATCTTTTGATGTTCCTACTACCTGGTCTCTGTTGCAAAAATGCCTATATATCCTGGCTCCCCCCTTATCTCTTCAGAGCAATCCCTCAGAGCATCTGAGAGGCTGTGTCCTGGGCCTAAGTCCTCAGAATGCCCTCCAAATAAAACATAATTCTCCACTTTTATGTTGTGCATTTTTTTCAGTCGACAGGGGCATCACTCACTTCCCCCATGGCTGGGTCAGCAAGGCCCCAATTCTCCTAGAAGACTTCAAGGTCAAGACTAGGATGGAGAGAGGAGATGTAGTCTGAAAACAGACCCCGCCCTCAGTACCTTAATATATCTCCTTACAGAAACATCCCAGAAAAAAATCCCCTGTGTTTTTTTAAAACTCTGAAATAAGACTATCAAATCACCCCCCAGAAAACCCAAGATAACAGATTCCTGCCACCTTGACATAACTTTTAAATATTGAAACAACTTCTTCATAAGATAAATGCATTTTATAAGTTTAATTTCTGGGCAAATATATAAATAAAACCCCATGTGTTTTGTGAAATGGCATGCGATATATAACCTTAAAAATAACAACAAATCACAACATCTCTAAGAACAAACAAATAAATACGTATGCTACATTAGCGGCCCCCAATGAGGACAGACAGATAAATAAAACAGTAGACTAACAAAAGTGGTAGGAAAAGCATGCACTGATTTTTTTGCTTCTGGTTAGATATGTCTGGTTAAGAAGCATTTGCATTGTAGGGACTTCCCTGGTGGCACAGTGGTTAAGAATCCACCTACCAATGCAGGGAACACGGGTTCGAGCCCTGGTCCAGGAAAATCCCACATGTCGTGGAGCAACTAAGCCCATGCCCCACAGCTACTGAGCCTGCACTCTAGAGCTCATGAGCCACAACCACTGAAGCCCACGCACCTAGAGCCCGTGCTCCACAGCAAGAGAAGCCACCACAGTGGAAAGCACGTGCACCGCAAAGAAGAGTGGCCCCGCTTGCCACAACGAGAGAAAGCCTGCATGCAAGCAACAAAGACCCAACGCAGCCAAAAATAAATAAATAAAATAAATTAAGTAATAAAAAAGAAAGTTAAAAAACAAGAAGCATTTGCACTGTAAATACTCTTGTTTCTGCCCTGAGTGTCTGCTTCTTGCCACCGTGGCGCTTCTTTGCTCACCTGAATACTGGGGCTAAGGTGAATACATCCACCTCTTTTTTTACCTGCCTTGTCCTGTTGAATAATTCACTGCTTGGTGCAGGAATTTCCAAGGGCTGCAGCTAGCACAGAGCTGGGAGCTGGGAGGGAGTGGTAAAGCCCAGAAGTGCCAATGTTTTGCCTTTAATTACAGCTCCTGCCCGGCGCTGATCCCAGGCCCCAGCCAGGGGAGTAGCCACTCCCCAGTATTCTACATAAACACAAACAGCCCTACAAGCCCAGAGCTGGCTTCCCCATCCCTCCCCCACCCCCTCCCTGACTCCCCATGTTCCTGGCAGCTCTCGTGTAGTGTGAAATGTCTTATAAATAAGAACAATTTATGGGGAATCATGTTGACAGGCGGAAAGGCTGTCAAAAGCAACAACAACAACAAAAATCGTGCAGGGTATGTCAAGTACCCAGCATCACTGACTGGCTATACAGAATGGAAAGAGTTTTCAGTGCAATTTGGGAATGCGTATTTTACGTGTTCAGTTAAACGCATGAGGATGCAATCAAATGTCCGCATCTCTCACCTGGACAGGTCAATCAGAGAGGGGTCAGATGCCTCTTTCAGACACGTGGGCACCAGAGTTTAAAGTCACACTTCCGCAAACGAGCGTTCGCCATGAGCTGGCCGAGTGCCAAGCCCCGTACTGGAGATGCCGCGATGAGTCACCCACAGCCCTCTCCTCAAGAACTTCACAGCCTAATGGGCAAGAGACAAATAAACAGTTAAGCACCAAACACCGGAGTAAAGTGTAGGGACAGAGGAATGTAGGGGAGGTCTGGGGGTCACAGTGGAATCACAGAGAGTGGGGGGACAGAGGGGGTGGCCACCGTGACAGCCCAGAGATGAATGACCTGAGTGGGGGAGAAGGAAGGGCACATGCTCTGCAGTGCGGTTGGAGCCCAGAGCTCAAGGCAGGAAGAGAAGAGGAGGAAACTGAGAGGCAAATTAGAGGCCAGATCTTGGGCAGCCTCTGATGCCAAGCTAGTGACTGCAGGGAACACCCAAACCAAAGCAGAAATCAGAAGAGCCTGACTCACAGACACCTATGATCATGGCATCCCTAGAAAAGAAGTAGGTGAGCAGCCTGCTAAGTGCTGACTTGATCTGTGAAAGCATAAGAATTCAGCAAATCAACTATACTCCAATAATTTTTTTTTAAAGTGAATGGGTTCAAAGAGGGACAGTGGCTAAAGGGCCTCCTGTCACTTGGGCAGAATTATTATCTCTGCAGCTGCCACCCTTCAGAGTTCTATCACAGCACCAACCCTTGGTAATACATGGGCTTGAATAAAGAATAGAAAAAGTGTCCGTAAAAAAAAAAAAAGAAAGAAAAGAACTCTAGATCTACTAATCAAAGTCTGCCTTGAATGACCCACACAGAAAACCTCCCCCACCACAATCAACCAACGCCCAGACAAGTCAGAACTCCTTGAACGAAGCAGAATTTGGGTGCCCTTGAGGAAGGATTCCTCTATCCTGCCAAAAATTTATATTGTTCATCTCTCTCCCCAGCCTCCCCCAAAGGAACCTATGGCCATTTACCAGGGTGACTGTGAACTGGGGAAAGGAAATAATCAGACTTTTGGGGACTTACTGGACACTGGTTCTAAGCTAACACTCATTCCAGGAGACCCAGAATGTCACTGCTACCAGTCAGAGTAGCCACTTATGAAGGTAAAGTGAACAGTGGACCTTGTCTGAGCGCCAAGCCCTGTACAGCTCAGGTCCATCTCACAATGAGCACAGTGGGTCTACAACCTTACCCTATGGTCATTTCCCCAGTTCCAGAATACAAAATTGGAATAGACATACCCAGGGTCTGACAGAATTCCCACGTTGGTTCCCTGACCGATGGAGTGAGGGCTGTTATCATGGGAGAGACCAAATGGAAGCCACTAAAACTGCCTCTACCCAGGAAAACAATACACCAAAAGCAACGCCTCATTCCTCGAGGGATTGCAGAGATTAGTGCCACCACCAGGGACTTGAAAGATGCTGTGGGTGGTAATTCCCATCACATCCCCAGTCAGCTCTCCTATGAGGCCTGTGCAGAAGGCAGCTGGATCTCGGAGAATGAGAGTGGGTTATCACAAACTTAACCAGGTGGTGACTCCAGTTGTAGCTGCTGCCCCCACCCAGATGTGGCTTCATTGCTTGAGCAAATGAACACATCTCCTGGTCCCTGGTATGCAACCATTGGTCTGGAAAGTGCTTTTTTCTCCATCCCTGATAATGAAAACCACCAGAAGCAGTTTGCCTTCAGCCGGCAAGGCCAGCAATACACCTTCTCTGTCCTACCTCAGGGTATATCAACTCTCCAGCCCTAGGTTACAATTTAGTCCCAGGGATCCTGGTCATCTTTCTCTTCCATAGGACATAGGCTGGTCCATTACACTGATGACATTATGCTGATTGGACCCAGTGAGCCAGAAATAGCAACCACTCCAGACACACTGGTAAAACATTTATATGCTAGAGAGTGAGAAATAAATCCCACAAAAATTCAGTGTCCGTCCACTTCAGCAGAAGTTGTAGTGATGCAATGATCTAGGACATGGTGAGCCGTCCCTTCTAGAGTGAGGGGATACATTGTTGTATCCGGTACCCCTACGACCAAAAAGAGGCTCCATACCTAGCTGGGCCCTTTTGGATTTTGCAGGCCACAAAGGTACGTTTCTCTAGTTCATTTACTGAGTGACCCCCAGAGCTGCTAGTTTTGAGTGGAGTTCTGAACAAAGGAGGTCCAGCTGCTGGGCAAGTTGCCCTGCCATTTGGGCCATGTGACCCAGCGGAGCCAGTCATGTTTGAATGTCAGTAGTGGACAGAGGTGCTGTTTGGAGCCTTTGTCAGGCCCTATATGTGAATCGCAGTGCAGGCCTTTAAGATTCTGGAGCACGGCTCTGCCATCACCTTTGGATAAAGACTCTCCTTTTGATAAATGGCTTTTGGACCGTTACTGGGTCTTAGTGGAGATTGAATGCTTAACCATGGGCCACCAAGTTACCATTTGACCTAAGCTGCCCATCACGATCTGGGTGTTGTCTGACCCACCAAGCCGTGGAGTAGGGTGTGCACAGCAGGATTTCACCATCAAATGGAAGTGGTATAGGTGAGATTTTGCTCCTTGTCTGCCTCACCCCAATCTCAGGCCTGATCAAACCCTTCATTCAGCCTAACTATAACATTCCTACACAGAAGGGCCACCTCATCTCTGAAACCACACGAGGCTCATGGACAGGGGAGACTCAGCATCCCTCCTCGGGGGCTGTGAGGGGTGGACAGCCGTACAGAAGCCAAGGGTACAATGGGCTGAATTCATACCCAGCAAGTTACCGTTGTTCACAGCCACACATCTGGACACTGGGACTTGAGGGCCCCTTTAATGACAGATTAATACAGTGAAATTGAAACACTCGAGCTTCTGGGAGTTTGCCTTGTTCCACATGGCACTCCCTGCATAGCTGATTTAACTCTGTGGCTGGAAGGCCTTCGGCATGATATATTAATTTATTGGCATTTAGATGTATGGGCTTCAAGACATGCTAAGTGAATATAATTAAAATTAGCCAACCTGACCCTTGCTGTCCTCAAGCCTATAAGACAGTTGAGAGAATTTATATTTCTCTGCAATCTTGGGAATGCTTTGGGATCAACCCAGTTTCAGAGAGACAGTTTTGCTTCCTTCAGTCAGGCGGGAAGGAGGGAAGAGCATATATTAGCCCCATTTTAAAGTCCTTATTCAAGTTCAGAGGCACTTTCCTGGCTTACTCCATAGGTTTGATCATGTAGTAGGCTTTTGAAGATTGCCAGAGAGTCAATGACAAAAAAAAAGAAGAACAATTCATCAAAACACAGCCAGGGTTTCCAGTTGAATTGGCTGATAGAAACTGCATCACAGAACTGCCCCTCCCAGTAACTAACAACATAAGCAAAAACTCGTGAAAGCATAAATTAAAGGCCCTGCTCCCCACAAGAGAAGTCTCTCCAACAGCAACCAAAGGAGGACTGGGCATAACCCAGTGTACTGCATGCCAATCAGGAAGCCGAGACAAAGGAGCTGGGGCGCCCACCACACTGGCCCCCCTGCTCCAGGCTGGGAGCACATCAGCCAGGTTGCGGATCCGAGTGTACTCATCTGCACCCTCAAACCCAGAGTGAAGTAAACGGAGGTAGTACGGTTGGGGGTCTTTCCTTTTCTTATGGAGAAGTAGTGGAAGTGTCTGCTGGCATCTGGGGAGATGTGGGCAAACGTGGGGATGGAGTCTCCCTGTGGAAAATGAAGGCACCTGCTGGAGGGAGAGATCTGAAAGCACCTCACAGGGATAAGGAATTCAGTCCCATGTCAGTGCCTCAGCAATGGACATGCACACTGGCCCAGATCTTCTCAGAGAGACTGCCCTCCAGTCCACTTCTCTGTCATGCCCTCCAGCTACAGAAACACAGTAAGACTCAGAATACACAGGGGCTCTGATGGGAAAGTAAGCGGGCCTCACAGAACAAAGTCAGCAGAGCAGGAAGAAGGTCTAGACATCTTTGCCCATGCAGAAGCCAAGAGGAAAAGATTCCAGTACACAAGCAAAGAGCACACGTGGCAATTCCTGATATGCACACGTGTAATGAAAGTAATGAAAGGGACACAGCATGTGAAAACAAAGAACCCAACCCAGAAGAAAACTTACTCAGTGAGTGACAATAAATGCTTGGCCACTGCTTTAAACTAAAGAACAACTTAAAAGGGCCTAAGGCATATAACAAGAGGACTCAGAGACAGGATGAAATAAAAAAAGAGAATGTAGACATACGGAAGCAAGTTAATAACAAAACAACATCATTACAAAACTAATAATACATTAGAAACAGCGAGAAACAGAATAAAACCACAAAACATAATTGTCCCTGCAAGAAAAGCTTGAGAACATATTTAACAATGCACACAGCACTTTATGTGCCAACACTGTTCTAAGCACTTTACTAATATCAACTCTTAATCCTCTTTATAGTCATATGAGGTAGGGATGATTATTACCTCCATTTAACAAACAAGGAAAAAAAAGCACAGAGAGATTTAGTGTCTTGTCCAAGGTCACACAACGAATAGGTGGCTGTCTGGCTCCAAGAATTAACAATTGCATTATGATGAACAATAATAACAACAAACAAAAATTCATAAAAATAATGACTCACTTCCATCTACATATGGCTTGCTATGGGATGAGCAGTGTTTTAAGAGCTTTACATATATTAAGATTTTTAATTCTGGAAACTTCCCTGTGAAACAGGCATGTCATTCTGACCTTATAATGAGGCTCAGGGAGGTTAAGTGACTTGATAATGAAAATAGATGAAAAAGAGAAATGTACAGAAGAAATAATCATGAAGAAAACAGACAAAAACAATCAAAACATGCCCCAAAATATGGACCAGATAATTATTCCAAAAAAAGTCTCTGAAATTCAGGGGGAAAATAAGATTGGGATCAATATATATACACTACTATATATAAAATAGATAGCTAATAAGGACCTATTGTATAGCACAGGGAATTGTACTCAATACTCTGTAATGACCTATATGGGAAAAGAATCTAAAACAGAGTGGATATATGTATATGCATAACTGATTCACTTTGCCGTACACCTGAAACTAACACAACACTGTAAATAAACTATACTCCAATACTTTTTTAAAATCTATATATTAAAAAAGCACATTTTAATCCAAGAGATATAAACAAAGCACAAAGTGTTGAAATATCTTATATCCTAGTTAACTATTACAACTAAAGAATGAAAAAAGAATTCTTCAAGCGTCCTGACAGACAATAAATAATCTAGAAAGGTGAAAAATATCCATCTGGTATCAAATCTCTCCATACCAATAACAATGTCAAGTTAACAGAGCAAGAACTTCTACGAGTCCTGAGATAAAAAATGTAGCATACCCAGGCAAGATATCACTTAAGGGTAAAAGCCAAGACGTCTTTTGAAATCACTTAGGCAATAAGTTAGCATATATAAACATGAAAAAACCTCAGAGATTACCAAATCCAAAAGTTTTTCCTCAAAACCCATCCATTTTACAAAAAATCTAGACAATTAAGGGAAGAGTTAAAATAAAGAGTTTGGACCCAATGTTCATAGCTGTATTATTTACAGTAGTCAAGATATGGAAGCAACCTAAGTGTCCATCAACAGATGGATGAATAAAGAATACACACACACACACACACACACACACACACACACACACACAATGGAATACTACTCAGCCATGAAAAAGAACGAAATCTTGCCATTTGCAACAGCATGGATGGTCTTGAAGGGCATTATACTAAGTAAAATAAGTCAGACAGAGAAAAACAAATAATGTATGATGCCACTTATATGTGGAATCTCTAAAATACAGCAAACTAGTGAATATAACATAAGACTCACAGATACAGAGCACAAACTAGTAGTTACCAGTAGGGAGAGGGATGGAGGAGGGACAATACAGGGATGGGGGATTAAGACGTACAAACTACTGTGTATAAAATAAGCTACAAGGATATATAGTACAACACAGGGAATATATGGAGTATAACCTTTAAAAATTGTGAATCACTATAGTGTGCATCTACAACTTATATATGTGTATCAGCTATAATTAAAAAAGAATAATAATAATAAAGAAAAATAAAGAATTTGGAAATGGAAAAATGACTTAAAACCTGGTGGTAAGCAATGAATCTGTTTACAACTATAACCAACACTCAACAACTACAGGAATTCTGCTTACAGAATAAGGGAATTGTATGTCCAGACAATATAAAAACAAGTAACAACAGAAAGGTGCAAGAGGGTATAAATGTAAATAACACTGACATTCTCATCTTTCTTAGCATGGAGCCAACTCATACTGTATAAAATGGAGAAACATAGCTGAAAACTATTTCAACCTCTCAGTGGTTCCCATAATCTCTCTCTTTTAAACTTGAAGGGATTTTGCTTATTTTGCTTCCTCTGACAGCCTTCGTTTACTCTTGGGCAACAATAAATAACAATTAAACTAGGTACAATTCGTTGAGCTCTCCTTCTGTACCAGGCACCACGGCCAGTGCTGCAGATGCAGTGAGCCTAGGAGATGGACGACAGGCAGCGGAGGATGGGCTGAGACTGAAGGTGTGACGGCCCTACCCGCAGCTGCAGACCTAGAGAAGCCAATCGCTCTGAGGCCACTGCTGGGCTTCCATACCCTGTGCCCTAGTCACTCCTAACAGAGCCGGGTGTCCAACAGCCCCAAGAAGTGCCGTCTGAGAGCGGGCGTCACAGAATAGGGGCAGTGGGCATGCAGCAGGGGCAGTGCGCCTGGCATCAAGGAAGAGTTGGTCCTCTTGGGTCAACGGGAAGAATGCAATTCATTTTTTTAAATTGTTCCATATAAAAGTATTATTATCCTGTGTGAGGGTGCAGGTATGTAAAACAAGGTAGAAAATGTATTACAAAAATTCTCGATAGCAAGCACTGTTTGTATTTAAAGAAACTCTTCAACATATGACCTAGGGTGACGGCTGGGCGTCGTGGTGAGGCTAAGCAGTGCTCACTGAGCTGCTAGGCTGCGACATAGGTGGTGGGGATGAAGCTTACCAAGTTTACCTTGACCTCCAAGGGTCACGGAGACTCCACTGGCATCTGGGATATAGCTCCAAACATGTGGAATGTCTTTTTTGGGGTCAAATTTGTCACAAATTTGAACGTGCAAAAAAGTATATGTTCTCTAAAACACAGTTACCAAAGGGGTTAGCTGAAGGGGTGGGCAGGGAGATAAATTAGGAATTTGGGATTAACAGATACACACTATTATATACAAAATACGTAACCAACAAGGACCTATTGTAGAGCACAGGGAACTATACTCAATATCTTGTAATTACCCATAATGGAAAAGAATCTGAATATATATATATATATATATATATATATATACACACATACATATACACACACACATATAAAACTGAAAAATAATTAAATAAAAATAAGTACATGTTTTCTAAACTTTTCTATAATTGAATATAATTCTGTCTCAAGCCTCCATTCTGTCAATTACAGAAAAAGTAGTCATATGCATTTTACATGTATGAGTTTTTTCCCCCGGTCCGTTCAATGTTCTTCCTCTGTTGCTTACCAGGGGGGTGTCTGAGCTCTAAAGGGCTGTAAATCCCACCCAGGCCTGAGTGGATGGTGTCTGGTCCCAGGTTGTGGCCCTCGGAGCCTCGGGCAGCTGCTGAGCTGCTGAGCACCCAGCTTGTCTCTGCTCTGCCCCAGCTGAGAAGGTGCTTCCCCTCCCAGGCTCCAGGCCCCCCTCTGCAGCACGGTCCTCTCTCCCTCCAGCCTGTACCCCCTCTCGGGCTCCTCCTGCCTCATTCTGGGAGATGCCAAGGTTTTCCCAGGCCCGCTCAGCCCAGACGCATCTCACAGCCACGTCTATTGTATGTATCAGGCTGAGAAGTGGTGGGAAGGAGGGGACTTGGAGGGATTTGCTGCCTATCAGACCTGCTCCAATGGCCCAGCCCCTGGGAAGAGGACAAAGGTCTTCCTGACCCTGTGATGCCACGTCCATCTGAAGGGGCTGATACACAGCAACACCCCCTCCCAGGGAGCCCGCAGCCAAGCATCCTTTCCATCAGTCCATTGTCACTTCCTTTCCCCCCTGGGGGGTGAGTGGGTCTAACCCTCTTCAGCTTCAAGGTCTGGGATGGGAGGCGGGTAGTGCTCTTAATGTCACAGCAGTGGGGTTAAAAGAGGGATTCCCAAGAATGAAAGCTACACTTGTTACCATGTCAAAATATCGGCACCCCCTTCCATACAACATCAGTGCCTGCAGACAGCCACAGGCAGAAACGCACAGGCAGAGACGCGCCTCAGTGCTCAGAGGGATGCGCTTCAGTTTCTGGAAACTCTCCCCACACCGCTGCCCACACGCTTCTGTACCGCAGGATCCATGAGGTCTCACTGTCCTGGCAGACATGGACCCTCCCACTGTCTGAAAACTCAGCTCCGCGCAGCTCTGGGTTCCCTGACGCAACAGCCTTCGGAAAGAGTCTAGGTGCTGAGTGCCCAGCACTGCTCTAGGCATCCGGGATCCTGTCCCTGCCCCGAGGTCGGCGTGGATTCCGTAAGGAGCCCTGGGCAGCCGGGCAGCAAGCAGCCAGTCCGTAGGAAGCAGAACCTGAGATCCAGCAGCTTCCATTGCAGATGGAGCCAGCTGGACCCTAGAGAACAAAATCGCATCTGAGTCAACCAGCCGAGCTCCACATCTAACATGAAGAGACAGCAAGGCCCAGCCACCCTGAGATGTCGGCAGCAAGTGATTGGCCACCCCTCCTGGCATCACGTCTGCACGGAGAATGACTCTTCTATGGAAAATCAAATGAAAACATTTCCTTCACAGCAGTTGCTACACCTCTATGACTCTCTTTCCCCCTCTCTCTGTTGGGTCTCAGCAATGAGGGCCTTCCCCTTGCAGACGAGGGTGGAACTGGTCCTGGGGTAGCGGGGGCTCCTGCCTGTAAGTGAAGTACCCTCTTCAGGGGCCTGCAGCCCTGGAGACACACAGGGGAGGTGGTCCTGGAGGCCCCGGCGCGTCCTCCCCAGGGCAGCAGTGCACAGTGTCATTCAGGGACAAAGGACAGACTCAGCGTCAGATAGATGGGCTCAGATCTGGCCCAGCTAAGAATCTGCTCTGTCTCCTCAGGGAGCCGAGCTTGGCGAAGGCTCGGCCTCCATCTGACCATGTCCTGCTCACAGGGCCAGCAGGGGTCAGGCAGAGAAGCAGGACAGCACCAGCCAGGAGTCGCCGCTGAGGGAACCTGGACCTCCCCAGCCGCCACTCTCCCCAGCCTTTCTGTTTTGAGGAGGAGGGCATAAAGGGCCTGGCACCTAGAGGCGGGGGACATGCTCACACTGACCCCCTCGATGGCCAGCTCTGTCCCCTTCAAGCCCCCCAGGCCTTCCCTAACCCTAACCCTAACCAGGTGAGCCTGGCTCAGCCCCATCCTCGGCATCTTTATTCTAAAGACCCTCCAAGGGTGGGGAATTCACAAAGCATGATTATTTCTGGAACAATTCTTACTCTATGTCGAGATCTCAGATATTTCCAGAAGATGAATTAAACAAATTTCCTTTGAAAACTTCCTCAACAGAGCTTGGGCCATCGGCCCATCACAAGCAGCTGTCTGCCGGCATCTCAGGGGGGTCGGGGATCTCAGGGGGGTCGGGGAGGCTGGTGGTTGAACAGCCTGCATGTCAGGTCTCCTCCCCCACAACAAGAAGAGAGATGTTCTCAGAATAGGATGCTCACTGAATCTCTGCACAGATATTCTGAGTGGTTAGCCCTGTTTTACAGATGGAGGACTGACATCAGAGAGCAAAGAAACTGGCCGAGGTCCCTGGGAGAGTAAGTAGAAAATGCAGGACCAGGAGGCAGGTCAGCCTGTCCCCAAAGCCCATGAGCTTTATAGGTGTCACCGTCCTTCATGCAGCCTTTCACCTAAAACACTCTCTCTGAGGGTCCAGTCAGGGATGGAGAAGGTGCCTGACGTGGAGATGGATGTCCCGTGGGCATCTTCTTCTTCTGCCCCAACAGCATCTACCTGTGGTGGGTAGAGAGATTGAGACACGGTTCATTT
This sequence comes from Orcinus orca, assembly GCF_937001465.1. Taxonomy (NCBI): domain Eukaryota; kingdom Metazoa; phylum Chordata; class Mammalia; order Artiodactyla; family Delphinidae; genus Orcinus; species Orcinus orca. The sequence goes on along the minus strand of NC_064565.1, from coordinate 12,136,762 downwards.
AAGTGACGAAGGGAGGGTCACGTGGACACCCCTCCCCCATCTCTGGGTCTGGGTGAGGAACAAGAGGAAACAGAACTAGCTTGGCAGCAGTCGCCCTGACACAGCTCAGCACGAAGTGCCCTGCCCATGGCCCAGCTGCTGAGCAACTTTCCAAACCCTCACAGAAGAGGCTGCCTGCCCACTGGCCCCGGCGTGCACTGTGCTCCGTGTGGGCAGGGAGGGGCTCCCGCCTTCCCTGTCACAGGCCTCGCCCTACGCCTGCCCCGTCAAACAGTGCTCAGCTCTCACAAGCCCCTGCCCACCTGTGCTCACCTCCTGCTCAGACCACTGCGGTCTGCCCCTCACTCCACCCCTGCCCTTGCCAACTGTCCCGCAAAGTCCTCCTGACCATGTCCGCACAGCCACAGGCCCAGGATGCCCTCACTGCCCCAAACCACACCCTCAGCTGCCGGGAAAAACATCTCACGACAGTGGCTTCAACAAGACAGAGGATTAGCGCCCCATCCCACAAATGGAGTCCATGGGGTGGGCTGTCCATAGCTGTGTGGAGAACAGCCAACCTCTACCTTTCTGCTCTGCTCTCCTTAGCACAGTGTCTTGCTCCTCTAGTAGCCAAATGGTCCAAGATGGCTGCAGTAGCTCCAGACACCACATCCGAGTTCCAGGTGGCAGCAAGTAGGAAGAGGGAGAGGCACAAGGTTTTCTCAGAAACCCTATCTAATGACTTCTGTTTAGGTATTATTGGCCACCCCTACATGCTGGGAAGCTGGGAAAGTGGTTTTTTATCTGAGGCTGTTGGATGGTTAACTGCTGGGCACACTTCTTCTCTCCCTTGGTTTTACAGGTACCAGTGTCTCCTGCTCAGGACAGACCCCTCAGCCTGTCCTGCCTCTGCCTCCTCCTTCAATGCTGGTGGTTCACAGACTTACTTCTCTTCTCTCTATTCAGCCTTTCCTGAGACCATCTCATCCACACTTGCCTCCGGCTGTCTTCTCTCTCATGTTGCTCCCGGAGCTTCTGATGATAGCCCTCAGTCCCGTGATCTCTGCCTGCCTCGGACTGCTGGCCCATTAGGGATCTGCAGCTCATGGCCTGTCCTTCCCTGTGTCTTCACCAATTCCTTTAAATCTGGTTTTCTTCATGTGACCTACCCTGGGGGCCATTGTATCTTTGGCAAACAGGGCCCTCTGATTGGATGATTTTCCAGCAGTGCTGTTTTTTTCCTTACCTGTGCAAATCTGTCACTTTCTGCTACTATCCTCTGTTTTGCCCATTATACATCAGGGTCATGGGGGGGCTGGAGAGCTAGCAGTGGTAGAGGGGGAACGGGCACCCCCGAGCCAGTGTGCCCTGCACCATCATACTCACCAGCCTGGGGTGGGTCCCCACCTGAGGTCAGTGATGGTGAATTCACCTGTGCCTCTGCCAGCAGTGCTTGACTGCACAGAAGCAGGAGGGGAGAAAGCAGAGGAGAGGCAGGGTTCACCCAGGAACCGGGATTTCCCAGACTTGCTGGAGGAATGCAGAGGTGAGGGCATGGGATAGGGAAGCAAGCACTGAAAGGAGGCATCCACTGAGAACTCTAAGCCGGCTCAGGAGGCAGAAAGGGGCGGTGCCCTGGGAGGAAGTGGAGAGGGAGGGGGTCTGGGTCACAAAGTGGCTGAGGGGCAGAGAGCTGAGGGAGGAGTTGGGGTGGGGGGTTCTCAACAACAGCCAGGATCCAAAGAGATTCAGGGCATGGGCAGCTGACCTGGACCCCTAGGGATGGTCCCCAGAGCCAAGGGGGTCAAGGAAGCTGAGGCTAGAGTGTATCAGCGTATCAGGCAGCTCATCCAGGTGAAAGCTGAAGATCCCGAGGCAGGTGCGTGGCTCAGGTGTCAACAAACAGCAGTGACGGGGCAACTGGAGATGATGGCAACCGGAGAGCAGTAGGTGGTGGGAGAGGACCTCAGAGCTCCGACCACCCACCCCGTCTCCATGGGAGGGGAGGAAATCAACAGCCCACGGCAGGAGGGGAGGGGCGTTTCCACGAGGGGAAACAGGGTGGGCGAGGGTACAGAGGTGCACGTGTGCGTGGTGGGTGCTGGAAGTCACGAAACGTTGGGTGGGGCTGGAACTAGGCAGAATTCGGGTGGAGAAGCCACCCCCCGGGGGCCAGGTGGATGCCACGCGGATGGGGCACAGGGTCTCACGAAGAAGATGAGGCTCAGAGAAGGGCGGGATTGGAGTAGCCAGTCAGTGAGCTGGGCCCAGAGCCCACCAGGCCTCAACAGCACCCCTGAAGGTACAAGGAGAGCCCCGCTGCAGGGCCACTCGACCCCGCTGCATCCCAACCCCGCCCAGTCTCCAGCGGACAAGTAGGAGCGGTGGGCCGCTTTTCATTCCCAAGTCTGGCGACGTGCAGTTTCCCGGACTGTGGACAAAACCGTCAGTAGACAGGTCAGCGCGTCCAGGCCCCTGTCACAGCGGGGTATGCGGGCAAAAGGCCACGCACAGCGCCTTCCCAGCCCCGCCGCGCAGCTTTTCCCAGCCTCCCAGCCCCCTCGCGGGCAGCCGCCCCTCAGCTCTCCCCGCCCTACCCCGCCCAGCATAGGGATTCCCGGGAGGGGCGGGACTGCGGGGAAGCTCAGGACAGTCGTCACCATTACGGGTCACTGTTCCCCGGAACCGGCCCAGGCCCTGACCCCGTGCCGCATCTCCACCCGCCCCGCAGATGAGTTCCGGCTGCGAGGCTGGGAAGGTTCGGCCTTTCGCTGCTTTCGCGCTGTGCAGCCTCGGGCAAATCGCCCGACTTCTCTGGTTCTCGGGCGCCTCCACCATTCCTTACGCCGGGACAGCACTGTTCACTGAAGAGGAAGCGCAGTGGCTCTGAGCCCCGGCGCCACGCGGGGTAGGAGGTGAGGGTCAGGGATGCGGGCTGCGCGAGCCCTCCAGCCCTTATCACCCCGGGTCGGCCTCCCGCACCGCCCGCTCCACAGTCTGCATGGACTGCGGGGGCCGAGCCGCCGAGGCTTCCCCCATTCCCTTCCCTTCCCGGAGGGGTCCACCCCGGCTGGAACAGCCACCGCGGGCGCCTCGGGGGTCCCCCTGGGCTCGGTGCCGCCCGACTCCCGCAACGCGCCTGGCCGCGTCCGCTCTGGTGGCCTCACGGCGACTTCGTCCTTCACCCCGAGGCCACCCGGCACTACCCCACCTCTCCTTCCTGGTCTCTTGCTCAGCCCCGTCCTCGCCAGGTAACGCTGCACAAGCCACGCCCTTTCCCCGGACCTCAGTTTCCCCATCTGTGCTGCGAGGGGTGGAAGAACTGGCATGGATTTCAGCCCTCCCGGCGGGAGGGCTTCGGGTTTTTCTCCCCGGTGCCACAGAGCCAGGGCTCGGCCCGTGAGATGCGCGTGCTGTGCGCGCCCTCTAGTGCCCACTCCCCTCTGCTGCGCTGCCCAGGCAGCGAAGCCCCCAGCGCCCTTTCGTGATGTATGGCTGATTCACTTTGTCGTACAACAGGAAATAACACAGCATTGTGAAGCAACTATACTGCAATAAAGATGTGTATAAATAGATAGATAGATAGATAGATAGATAGATAGATAGATAGATAGATAGATAGATAGATGATAAATAAATAAATAGATAAATAAATATTAAAAATAAAATTGTTTTCTTGATTTAAAAATAAAAAGGAAAATCAATAGGGACGGGAATGGGATAAACAAACCTCAGGATGCATAGATAACAGGTGAGTATAATGAGTGCGTGAGCATGCGAATGAATGGACAGCGAAATGAATGCCTGCACAGAGTGAGCCAAGCCAGTTAATGGACTGTTTGTGGCTGTTTTCAAACATTTCACTTAGAATAAAAAGTCAGACTGCTTATCCTGCCCACAAGGCCTGTGCAGGGCAGGGACCCGGCCCATTCTCATCCTGTCTTTTGTGCCTCAAACACGCCAAGAATTTCCCTTGCCCCTCATTTCTGCACTTGCCTTTTCCTCTTCGGGAAGCTGTCCTGTGGCTGTCACTCCTCCTCCTTGGGTCCTGGTCCTACCCCAGCCCTGGGAGTCCAGCTGCTTCATTCTCTTCCCAGCAGTCCCTACTGGGAAGCCCCCCTCTCAGCCAGGTCACCTCCAGTGTCTGTCTCCTCTGTGACCACCAGGTCACAGCTGATGGGCATGTCCCCAGGGTCTGCTGAGTGCCCAGCCCATGGTAGGTACTCAGGACAAATGAGGGTGAGAGGGTGCTTTGCTGCTGACCTGACTTGGCCCAGAAGCTCCCAGGAGTGAGCTCCCTCTCTTGGACCCATCCACCTGCCCTGGAGCTGACACCAGCCCTCTGGCCCCAGGACAAGGAGGAGGGGTGGGCAGAGCCAGGGGCAGGGGATCCCAGCTGGGAGAGTCCAGCCTGGGGTTCCTAGGGAGGGCAGCCTTGCCCCCTCCAATTCTGGGGGTGGGGCAGCAGCTGGGGGAGACGTAGGTTACTAACCGCCAGCCGGTTCCTCCTGCTGGCCTCGCCGCCTCCAGGCTGGGCCTCCCCTGGGACAGAGTGGTTCAAGGGGCTGTGTTAATTAGCTGTGATGATCATTACAGAGCAGAGCTCAGGATGGCTTCGTTCAGCCTCCAGCTTACAACCTCCTTCCTCCCCAAGTCCCCACAATCTACTTCCCGCTCCCTTGAATCCAGAGACCCTGGCAGATTTCAATGTGGCCCAACTCAAAGGAGCTCCAACAGATAAAAATAGTGTTTGATTCCAGAAGGGTTCCTTGTCTGTGACCCTCACAGCCTCTCCGCTGATCAAAGTGGGGTGATGAGGCCCCGAGCTCATTTTCTCTTCCCTGTCTGTGCAGTCAGATCCGTTTCATCTCGCTGTCCTGTGAGTATCACCCGTCACCGTAAGTTTCCGGTTAGTTTGCCTTTTCTGAATTTGTGCACAGGAGGGTGGATGTGAGGAACCTCCACGCCTCATTTAACCAGGAGTGGTGGTGCCTTGGGTGGGCAGCTCCCGGGGCGGGTGAAGCAGGCAGCCTGGCTGGGAGGTGGGTGATCTGGGTCCCCTCTCAGGGTCAGGTACCCAGAGTCTGACCTCACCAATCCCAGGGATGCCCCGAGAGTGGATTCCCATCCAGGAGTCAGTGGCAGCTTGGGACCAGCCGCGCTGCATCTGCAAATGTGCTGCTTCTGCAAACGTGCTGCTGCCCCATTTAGTCTCATTTCTCACTAAGCATCTCGTGTGTGTGTGTGTGTGTGTGTGTGTGTGTGTGTGTGTGTGTGTGTGTACCAGGCCCAAGAAAATCCACTTCCCAGGAAGGTCAACTTCTCTTTTTTAAGGTTGAGGTATCCACAGCTGGATTGGGACTCAAACCCGGAGCCACCTGACCTCAGAGCCACTCCAAAATATTCGTCTGCATTTCCTCCATCACTGTGCTACCTACAACAGTCCCCCTGACGTGTCACTGGACCTCTCCTTCTTAGCAAATGTTTCTTTATGTGGAGCTGGGAACTCTCTGCTTGTAACATCATTCAGAGAGCCCGTTTCACCCCCGGGACCCCACGACACGTCTACTCCCGTCACACACAGTGACCTTGAAGGAGTGATGGCCACTAATCACCTCCCCTCCCTGCTCTTCTCCAAGCTCAGCATCCCCAGGACCCTCTCTGGCTCCTCAGGGTGAACTTTCCTCCTCCTGTGCGTCCACCTTCTCCCACGACAGATTTTTTTTTGCAAGCAGGTGGTCAGTATGGCCAGCCTCATACTGAGAGCTGTCTCCGTGGTGATGGGGGCCATGAAATTTCTGTTGGATTCTTTAAGCCTCAACTGGACTCCTCGCGTGGACATCTGGGCAGTTTATCCACAGGATTTGTCCCCCACCCCCAGCCTCTCTCCTCTCTGAGATTTCTCCCCGCACTTTCCTGCAGATGTGGTTGCCCCAAGTCTGTTCCTCGTTCTGCAGCCAGTGAGATTCTGGGTTTCTGTCCCTGCTTTCACGTCCCAGTGGTCATGCCACTGCCAAGCTCCAGTTGGCCTCTCTCCTCCCACTGCAGTGTCCACCCGCTTTGGCTGACTCTCACGTGCCTTCAGGCAGTTGTTTCAATACTGTACCCAAAGCTTACAGTTATGTCTTGTGGCAGAGTTCGTGCCTCAGGAGTGCTACCCTCACTGTTAGGTGAACTGCACACACCCTCAGTTTTCAGTTTTCTTCTCATAATCTACCCTGGGTCTTGTCAACTGACGGAAAACACATAACCTAAAAGTCGTGGGTTAAGTTTTATTTGGAGACCTCACTGAGGACCATAGCCTGGGAGACAGCCTCTCAGTAGCTCTGAGGAACTTCTCCAAAGAGGTAAGGGTGGAGCCAGGATATATAGGAGTTTTTGTTGGAAAAAAAAAAATGTAGTCGAGCATCGATAGCTAATCACACACACAACACACACACAAAACCCCAGACATCTCAAGTTAATGATTTTCGTGCTTTTCTATGGGAAGATGCAAGAGTCTGGGCTCATTGAAATGATCCCTTTGATGTGCATCTTAACTATCTAGGGCCAGTGTCCTGTTTTTCTCCTTCCTGAATTCCCCTCAGGGTGCTCCTTTGGGGGCGGCTACAGTGGCTGATGGCCTGATCCTTGTAGAACTGGAATGCAGGTAACATTCCCTGTCCACACTCAACATCTCAACATGTCAGCACATGTGCTACAGCAACCCCCCAGGTAACTGGTTCTAAGGAACAATGACAGGTGACATACCACCCCCCCATATCTAAAATAAGAACCAAGCATTTTCCCTATTTTATTTTAAAATGTAATGAACGGAAACTCCAGCACCTCTACTAACCCAAAGTGCGTCAACCTGGGAGGTCCCCGGTGGCCTCAGTCTGCACAAACCAGTCCCCTCATCCCTGACCTGTATAGGCGCTTTGGGATACCCCGTCCAACCCCACCGCCCAGCACCCTGTGGCAGGCCCTGAGGCTGGGAGGCAGCCAGGACTTCTTTCCCAGCCCCAGCTCATCAACTCCAGTCTCCTCCTGCAGCGGAAACCCTGCAGTGGGGTGAAGACCCTGAGTCCTGTCTCCCAGCCTCTGGGAAGCCCAAGGCTGCATGGCTGCTGTGTTCCTGCCGGCCTTCCCTCCACTCCAGACAGACGTGTCTTCAGAGCCTGCTGGGGCTGCGACCAGGGTGGAGAGGGCAGGGGTGCTTCCCCTCTTTTTGACCAACAAAGCTCACTTCTTTTTTTTTAAACATCTTTATTGGAGTATAATTGCTTTACAAGGGTGTATTAGTTTCTGCTGTATAACAAAGTGAATCAGTCATACGTATACATATATCCCCATATCCCCTCCCTCTTCCGTCTCCCTCCCACTCTCCCTATCCCACCCCTTTAGGTGGTCACAAAGCACTGAAGCTCACTTCTTTTTGTGGCAGACACAGAGATGCACCACTCGAACCCCCTTCCAGAAAGGACTCAGCACCCGGAGTGGGGTTGGCTGGCAGCCCCACTAATTCTTTCAGGTCTTCTCAGCCTTCAAGTCAAAGTAACGCTCCTCTCTAGGCTGTCCCCCTGCAGGGGAATGAGAGCTTGGCGTTTCCCCAGCACAGGACCCTGGAGAGACAGACCCTGTGTTTCTGGAACCCCCTCCCACTCCCATGGGCTGGCAGAGACAAGGTCAGATCTCACCGTGGCCTGGAGATACCACCACCTTGTCCTGCTCTGTTCTTTCCCTTCTGCCAAGGCTTCTCCCTCCCACCTCCATCAGTCTGACACCTCCATCCTGAGAATCCTCTACCCAGCTGTCCACTGGGCCCCTCGCTGCCCTACCTGAGCTCTCTGCCTCCAGGCCTTTCACAAGCCACCAGCCATCACTCTGCACCTGGTCTCAGTGGATGGATTGCACAGCCCTCCCTGTTCCCAAGAGCCAGCGCCTCATAACACCTGGGAGTTGAAAAGATCTAATTGTCACTATCCCCAGTCAAGCTAAATCAGATGGGTCTTCATGGTGGTGCTACCTTCAGACACCGGACCACTACCAGACACATTGTTATACCCTCCACAAATCTTTGTGGAATGAACGAATGAACGAGTGCCACTGGGCAAGTCCCACGGAGGAAGGGGAGAGCTGACCACGGAGGGCACGCCCCCGACTCCTGTACAGGGGCCTCTCAGAAGGCAGCTGACCTCAATCACGATGAGAAGTGGGGGGGGGGGGGGCGCAGACGCAGCAGAAGAGACAGGCTTTAATTTGTAATTGTTTCCATCCTCATTTCCCGCTTCTGCTCCACTGACAGGCTCCCCGCATCTAAATCAGCTTTGTCCTTTCTGCCCAAGGAGAAACAGAAATCCAAGAGCAAGCCGATGATTTGTGTGGAAGGCCTGAGTGCAAAAAGATGGATGTGGGTTACGAGAGGGGGCGAGCTGGCCGTGCCAGGGGCTGGGGTGGCCCAGATGCACGCCTTCCTAAGCGACAGTGAAGGCCACAGGTGCAGGACCTCACACAAATGGCACTGCGGGGGGACAGTCACCGCCCACTTTTAAGGTGAGAAAACTGAGGCACGAACAAATCGAATAACTTTTGTGAGGCTACGCGCTAATGTTTGCTGCAGGCTGGATTCACGCCAGGCTGACCAGCCGAGGTCTGTGAGAACAGCGAGGGTGTGAGTAGAATAAGGCCCTGATCCCCAGACACCCCTCATCCACTGAGAGCCACCTACCACCCCAGCACCAGCTCTGATGGGCATTAACTCAGTTAGATAGATGTGCGTGATCCTGTGCTATGCCAGGTGTTAGGGGGACATGGAGAAGCACGTGGCTTCTCCTGACTCCGGCTCTGGCAGTGGGGGTTGCCCATCACCGGCACCACTCTGGCTTCTTCCACAGAAACAAGGCTAAGGAGCTCTGGGGAGGCGAGGCTTCCCACAGGGATGGTCTACAAAAGCTGGTATGTGAAGGACAAGCAGAATCTGGCCATGACCCATGAGGGTCGGGGCCCTCCCTTGCAGCAGAGGGATGTGTGTGCAGTTCCAGAGGTGCCCAGGGGTGTGGGGAGGCATTTGAAGCAGCAGTGAGTGGGGAGGAGGGACTAGTGAACCACGGGAGGTTCCTAGGACAAGCTCTGGGCAGGTGTTGAGCCCCTTGGGGGCAGGGGCAATCATGACTTTTGGGTGAGGTTCTTGTGGATGAGGCTTTGGTGATCAGCCTCTCTGCCCCCAGGTGGCTGACGTGCTGGTGGGAGGTCCTTGCAGGGGCCCTCTCCCCACTCACTCCCTTTCCTCCTGGCCCCAGAAGTCAAGTGTGGCTGCAAAGTACTGAGTTGGAGAATCTCAAATCCCACCTAGGGTAGTAACCTCTCACCACGTGTCATCAACCACATTTAGAAACTGAGAACAGAACAGGCCCAGATTGTAAACAGTGTGTTAAAAGGTGTGTCTTGCACACTGCACTTTTCCTAGTACCCAGCACAGCCCCAGACACATGGCAAGGACCCAGCTAATGATGGATGGATGGATGGATGGATGGATGGATGGATTGATGGATGGGTGGATGGGTGGATGGATAGATGGGTGGATGGGTGGATGGATAGATGGGTGGATGTATGGATGAATGGATGGATGGATGGATGGATGGATGAGTGGATGGGTGGATGGATGGATGGATGGATGAGTGGATGGGTGGATGGATGGATGGGTGGATGGATAGATGGGTGGATGGATGGATGGATGGATGAGTGGATGGGTGGATGGATGGATGGGTGGATGGATAGATGGGTGGATGGATGGATGAATGGATGGATGGGTGAATGGATGGATGGATGGATGGTTGGGTGGGTGGATGGATGATGGATGGATGGGTGGATGGATGGGTGGATGGGTGGATGGATGGATGATGGATGGGTGAATGGATGGATGGATGGGTGGATGGATGGATGGATGGATGGATGGGTGGATGGGTGGATGGATGGATGGGTGGATGGATGGATGGGTGGATGGATGGATGGGTGGATGGATGGATGGATGGATGGGTGGGTGGATGGGTGGATGGATAGATGATGGATGGGTGGGTGGATGGATGGATGGGTGGGTGGATGGATGGATGGGTGGGTGGATGGATGGATGGATGGGTGGATGGATGAGGAATGGGTGGATGGATGGATGGGTGGATGAAAAGTTGTCAACCCTGTTCTACTCTAAGGGCAGCTTTAACCCACACAACTCAGTTGACACCCCAACAAGCATGTTCAACAGCACACACTCACTTGAGACACCCACATACCCCTATAATCACAAATTCCTGCACACATAAAGGAATGTGCACACACACACACACACACACTACCCAACTCTTCTGGAGAGGATTTAGTCATAGATGCACTCCATAGACAGTGTACATGGGCGGGGACCCATCTGCCAGTCTGTGCAGGTCACCAGTACTGGCTCCAAAATTGATTTAATGGGTGGTGACCAGTTCCTTGAGAAGAAAAAAATAAATAAAAAAGAATAAAAACTATCTAGAAGTATAAGAGTAAGTAAGTACCAGCTGGTGAAATTTTGTTTTCATTTATGTGCCCACCCGTCCTGGCTCACCATGGAGCACTACTTTCGTACGGTGGCATTACTGTCAAAAATTCTCAAAGCCACTGACTAGCGTCACCACTTGTTCTTGCTCTTGGATGCCACTCAAAACAGAAGTCCAAGATGTTGTCTGTGGCAGCTGCAAGCATTTAAGCTGTGTTTCACCAAGAATGCTCTGACCCTGGGTCTCTTGGCTCGGAGGTGGTCTCTCGGGTGTGAAGTCCATGTGCCCATCCCTGGGTGTGTACTGCACACCTCTTCAGCTCTGGGGAATAATCACCTCTGTCTTCAAGATGTTCCCAGTCTAGTTTAAAAAGTCCAAAAGTTGAGGAGGGGGGACTGCCATACAGAGTACTACACGCTACTGTCAACATACAAGGTTTCATGGCTGTGCTGAGGGTAGCCTGGGGCTCAAGGACAGTTTCCGTATAGATGTGACATGGACAGAAGCCCTTAAAATATTGTATTTGACTGCATGGGAAAAAGGAGGAAGGGGGCGGGGGGAGGAGTGGGGACAGTGGGGAGGGAGCTCCAGGCAGAGGGAATGATAGGGACAAGGTGTGGAAGCTTAAGGTAACTCCACGCTTTCTGGGAACAGAGGGTGATTTTGTGCTCCCTGAGCATGAAGTCCACTGAGGGTGTGGCTCAAGACAGGGGCTGGAAATACCGGTGTGTGGCGCTCAGCTCTGTCTGCCCAGCACCGAGTGATGCAGGCGGGCAAAGACGGAGACACACCCTCGCCCCACAGCACTTGGGGGGGTCTCCAGCCCGCGCACCTCCTCATCTAACTCCCCACTCCCCGCGTCCTGGTTTGAAACTCTTTACTTTGTTTTACTACATCTGTGTCATCTAAAGAAGCATCGAACATTCCGGAACCCTGTCGAGTCCTGCAGACACCACCACCCCCCGTACATCACTCCGCACTGCCAACCTTGGGAAGCAAGAGGAGGGCTGGCCCCCACCAGTCTGGGCCTCACTCAGTGTACAGAGCTCCCTTTCTCGGGACGCCAACTCCAGTAACTCATCATGACATCCTGGGACAGTGTGAGCCAGCTACTACCAGGTGCCCGTGGAGTGAGTTCACCCCATGTCAGAGACGTGTGTTTACTTCCACCCTGTGCCCCTGGGCATCTGTTTTCACAGTGCAAACAAACCGGGGGGGAAGACTCCCCTCTTGGCTCTCTTAGAGCAAAAGTAATGCAGCCCGGCACACGGGCCACTAGCCTGTTGAGGGCTGTTCTGTGAGGCATTGCTTGGACAACTCCCAGTTTCTGACACTCAGGCCAGGGAGGCAGCCCCTCCATCACAGCCTTGGACCTGCTCACCAGCCCCATCCTCCATCTGCGGCCCAAAGGTTTTTCCTTGAAAAGACAGTTTCCTCCCTGTACTGGTCAGAGTGTTCCAAGGAAGCAGAAGCAATAGAAGATAGGTAGATAGATAGATAGATAGATAATTGATAGATAGATAATTGATAGATAGATAGATGATTGATAGATAGATAGATGATAGATAGATAAATAGATGATAGAAAGATAGATTATAGATAGATGATAGATAGATAATAGAAAGATAGATGATAGATACATGATAGATAGATGAGAGATGATAGATAGATAGGTGATAGATTGATTGATAGATAATAGATAGATAAATAGATGATAGATAAATAAAATAGATATATAGATAGATGATAGAGATAGATACATAGATACATAGATACATAGATGATAGATATAGATAGACAGGTAGATGATAGATATAGATAGACAGGTAGATGATAGATGTTAGATAGATAGATAGATAGATAGATAGAGATAGATAGATTGTAGATTGACAGACAGATAGTAGATACATACATAAATACATAGACAGATAAAGGATTTGTTATAAAGAATCTGCTCACATGATTATGGAGGCTGAGAAATCCCAAGATCTAGAGCACGAAGGACGAGACAGCTGATGGTGTAAGTTCCCATGTAAGTCTGAGTCCAGAGGCAGAAGATCAAGTCTGGGCTGGAAGGCAGGCGGAGGACAGAGTACCTTCCTGCTCAGGCTTCAATGGACTGGGCAGAACCATCTACTTTACTCAGCCTACGGATTCAAACCTAGAATCACCCTCACAGACAGAAATTAACCAAATACCTGGGCATCCCAGGGCCCAGACGGGTGGGCACATAAAATTAACTACCTAATACATGCTTTGCCGCACTGCAGTTCAGGGAGAAATGATAGGTCTCTTCTTTCTTATGAAACAGACCTTGTAGCTTGCATTCTCATCTAATCATCACACAACCCGGGGGCAAGGCAGGCTGATCACATTTTACTTCTTTCACTGAACACAGCGTGAGGCTGGGAGAGCCCCTGACACTTGTTCAATGAACAGCCAGTAAGCTGTGATTCCAGGTCCCCCACCCACATGGCTCAGGCCAGACCCAGAGGTTGCAGGAGGGGCCGAACACACACAAGGTAGCCATGAGTCCTGCCTTCTGCCAAAACCCCTTTTTCACACTTCTTTCCTCATCACTCCAGTGTGCTCGGGAATTGCATGAAAGTGACCGTGTCTCTGTGTGCTGTGAGCAGAGGTCATGCACACCTAGCCTCGCATGAAGATTCAGACACGTCTAGGCAGCCATGCATTGTGTGTGTGTCCTGTGTGTGTTGATCTGTCAGTGGCTTTTTGTGCTTTTGTTTTGTGTGTGTATTTGTGTGTGTGTGTGTCTGTGTTTCATACTTGAGAGAGGGAACAGGAGAAAATAAAATATGGTACCTACTCCCAAGAAGTTTCCCGTGTAATTAGGGAGAAAAACCAAACTCTCTGAGGTGATAAAGCGTGACCTGTGAAAAGTTGTCATGTGACCCCAGCCTGAATCAGACTCTGTACTCGGACCAGACGGGCTGTGGACCTCATCAGGCTCCATCACTCACCAGCTGGGGGGCTCACCCACCAGACCGAATCTCTACTATGGGGCAAACGATGCGGGCCCCAGGGAGAACGTACTGAAATGGCACAGCTGGCCCGTGGGATAAAGCCAGCAGGGTTAGGAGAGTCGGCCTCGGACAGAGTTCTGGAAAAAGAGATGGCTGTGAGCCAGGGCACCCGAGAGGGCCTCCTGGATTAGTAGGATGAGCTGGCTTCTGGAGATATCGTGGAATGCAGGGTATATCTGGACAGCCATAAGAAGAAACAGGCTGAATAGACCATTTCTCCATCAAACTAAGCCCCGTTGTTTCAAACCCTATCAGAACAAACCCTCCAGGATGACATGGGGTCTCTGGCAGACCCACTGGGACCCTCGCATCAGTCCCGCTGCTCCTGGTGGGGAGAAGGACCCGGCTCTGCTCCCATGTGGCTGGGCACCTGGGAGCCCGTACGTCACCCTCTGGTGTCATGCATTCATCCCTGAAGCCCTGATCCCTCTCATAGGGCCACAGGAGCCAGGACCGAGGGAGGCTGGAACATGTCCCACTCTCAAGGAAAGGAGAAAATAAATGTCATAATAAAAGGAGAAGAGCGGTGCTCTCATTTGTCTGTGAAGTCTCGTGTACAGAGAGTTTTATCAGCCATGAAATTAGCCCTTCACGCTCCCTGAGGCTGGCAGCCCAGTGAGGGCTGGGCACAGCCTCAGCGCCTCCTGTGAGCCACAGGGGACCCCACTCCCCAGCCCAGCCCTCCCTGATGCCCACAGGTGATTTAAAACACAGCCTGTTTCGTGGCAGCCACTACTGTGGGCCAAGCCACACACTGCAGCCTTCAGGGCACACGGCAGAGCAAGGATGCCACCGCCCCGTCCCTGGCGTTCTGCTGGCCTGGCTCAGCAGAGGGAACTGAAACCAACTTCTGCGGTTTGTGCATCTGAACGAACAGACGCTCTCCACTTGCACGGACTCAGCATTGTACAGACATAACTTTAAGTTTTTGACTTTGGGGACTTGGGGATGACAGTGCAAGGCAGTAGGAAGCACACGAGCTTTACAGAAAAATCTGGTCTGAAGTCCCCTTTGCCCAGATGAGTTCCTTCACCTGTCTGAGCCTTGCTTTCTTCACCCTTCAGTGGGGATCACAACACCTGCCCTGCAGGGGGAGAAGAGGTTCAGTGGGCCCCTCCACCTGGCACTGGACACCTGCCCTGCTCGTCCCAGGGGTTGCCTGAGCCTTGGGAGGGCTGGGGATGGGCCCGACCCAGGGCTTCCCTGTCGCTGAAGGGACTCACCTGCACGTTTACCCTCAGCACCCTGACCTCTGCGGTGCCCATTTCCCTGTGGCTCTGCACAGCTGGAATATTTCTCTGCACGTGCCTCTCTCTGAGGTGAATTCTGGCGGCATCCACAACCATCTGAGCCAGGTATTTCAGGATGAATGAACATCAGAAATGTTTTCCTCCATCCCTGGCCCCAGTGTTATTTGGGTGACTGCTCCTTTAAGCGGAAAAAAAAAAAACTCCTTCTCAGTCTTTTTTCCGCTCTCTCCTCTTCCCTCCCTCTCTCCCTCTTCGGGGAGTCCTCAGCCTAGGGTGGAGATGGGGTAACCAGGGAGCCCCCTGGGATCACCTGGTTCCTCAGTTTCACGAGCTGTGCATCCTGCCCAGCCCAGCTGGCCCTGAGCCCTACCTTGCTCGAGGCTGCAGAGCCGAAAGTTATCTCCATTTAAATGAAAATGGCAGAAAACGAGGCTTGGGTACCATAGGAACCTTGGGCATCTAGGCATGGCAGGCGGGGCCCCAGGGCTCTCCGCACTGGCTCTCAGGGGCCAAGGGACATTCCTCTGTCTCCACTCAACCCCGGGGCCTCCCCTACTGGCTACTCCTGAGTTGATCCCAGCTCATCACAGTCTTTTCACCAGCTCAGGTTCTCTGCAGCCCCCCCGGCCTATCATCGTGGGTGGTGTCTGTGGACTGTTCCTTGCCACTGTGAGGGGGGGCAGGTGCTGAGCACAAGTCGGTGCGGCTGCCTCAGGCCCCCTGCCCAGGCCTCTCCTGTCTCCTGTTGACCCCCATCCACACTGCTGGAGGCCGGCAGCCCCACCAATAGATGCCCTGAGGGCAGCAGGGGGTCCACGGAGGGGGAGACAGGGCAGCAACAGCTCCACATATCCTCTGCTCTGGGACACCCCAGATGTAGCTGGGTTTCTAGCCACCCTACTCTCCTGAGTTTCCAGCCTGCTGCCATTCACCTTTGTACTGGCAAGGACGCTTTATGCCTCTCCTCTCCACCTTCTACACTCTTTATGGTCTAGACTTAGCATCTTTGGGGCTGTTACCTCTTTTCAGATATCCAAAAGCCAGGAACTGCACAAATCTCTTCTCCCTCAAAATACCAACCACTGGTACAACCCAAGTGCTTTGACCAGAAAGAGGATTGTCTTTATGAGAATTTTTTATTTTTTAAATGATAGGAGGTGTAGAGAAGAAGCCAGATGGCCAAATTTCCAATTCCAGCTCCTCCATCTAACTGCAGCGTGACCTTTGGCAAGTTGGTGAACCTCCCTGCAGGCCACATGGGGGACCTGGGGAGTCATAGCAGGGTCATCTGGAAGCTTCTCTACCCAGAGGACCCAAAGGAGATTAGAGGGGGAGGGGCGTCAGAGGACACTCAGAGCCAGTGACCATGGGAAGTGGGACATGGGTGCAGGCACTGCAGTAAGTGGTCCCCAGCCCTGGTGTTCCATGCACAGGGGCACAGGGGACAGACCCACAGAATCAGCTGAACAGGACTCGTAGACCAGACCAAGGCGCCACAGTTCACCTTTCCACAGTCCACGCTGGCCGGGAAGGCCCCAGCACACATGGTTGCACGGCTGGTGTCTCCAGGACCCAGTCCCCTTCGACCTCCGTAAAGATTGACCCACGGCTGGCACACGGTCACCCGTCCTCACTTCCCCTGCTCCTAGAAGCGAGCCTTCCCCCTCTTCCACGTGTGTGGAAATAGCATGAGGGGCGTCCAAGAAGCCTCCTTCACAGGGAACCAACACAAGCATGGTCCCTGATGCTACTTTCCTTGCGTGGTTCTCTGCTGAGTCTGCGGTATTGTCACATTTCCAGCAACAAATATACTCGTGTGACTGCAGACAGCTCAATGCTGCTACTCCCAGAGCAGGGCTGAGGGGCAAACGGAGAGGTCTGGGCTGGAGGAGCAGTAAGGGTAGGTCACAGTGCACCCTGCACGGCCTCCGGAGTATGTCATTTCCTCTCTGGAGCAGGGGAGCCTCTGAAGGGTTCATGCAGTACGCGAACACAAAACAGCCACTCCAAAAACAGATCCAAAATCAAGAGGAGACAGGCAGTCAGGACACAGGGGCGCGGTGTGCTCCCGGGTATTGGCAGTGACGGCGAAGAACAGCAGACAGAATTTGCAAATATAAAAGAAAGTTCTAGAAGAGGGTTTGGTTATTGATTAGCCCTGGGTGCTAAAGGAGAAGGTGGGGCGAAGAGCCAGGATCCGGTGGATGAAATCATGGAGAAAGGGCAGGCTGGAGAGGAGGCGTGGGCGGAAGGTGATGGCTCGGTGCTGAAGGGTTAAGATCGAGAAGGAAACACTCCCAGTAGACAGTTGGATGCACAAGCACGGCGTTTAAGCGGGAGTGGTCAATATTCATAATCAAAAGCACTTACTGAGTGCTTGTGAGATGCCAGGTAGCATTCTGAGCACTTCCATGTACACTATTATTACTCCCTTTTCACTGTTGAGAAAACTGAGGCACAGAGAGGTTATGACCCCAAGCTCCTAACTGCTATGCTACACTCCCATCTACAAGGGACCAAGGCTATACTATCAGTAAGATGAGGCCTGAGAATGGCCCTTGGTCCGGGTTTCAGGGGAGAGATGAGGCCAGGTGCCAACTTCACAGATGCAGGAAAGGACGTGAGGAGAGAGAGCCCCCAGCTGTGAAAGGGAAACTGGGAGGAGGGCGGAAGCTGGAGAAAGATGGGTCAGAGTAGAATTTTCTTCATATTAGCAGACTTGAGTGGATTTAAATGCTGTTGGGAGGGAACCAACACAAAGAGGTGTGAGGATATAGGATAGAGAAGAGATGAAGTCGAAGGAGTCAAATCTCCAAGGAGGCAGGAAGGGTTGGAACCCAGGACATGTGGAGGGATTGTCTCTGAGCACTGGGTCATCCCCCCCACCACCAGAGGGGAGGGAGGAAGGGGGAGGGGAGGGGGAGGGGAGGGCCAATGGGGACACAGCTCAGCTTGTTAACTCGCTGGGGTGCAGGGAATTCCTATCTAATGAAGTCTTCCAATTACTGGCAAAAGAAGAGGTCAGCCACCAGCTGGGGTGAGGGGAGTAACATGAGAAGGTTTTAAACGGTCACCGTGGTGACAGAAGGAAGTGACCAGAGCCCGCAGAGAAGGTCTTTCCTATCCTGCTTTTAGAAAGACTGGGTTCCATGGGTGGGGGGTAAGGGTGGGAGAGGCACAGCTGTGGTTCAGGCAGGTACCATCTGATGTGGGGGTGAGGTGCTGAGATGCCTGCTGAGCTGGACGTGAAAGGTTAAGTTTTCCCATAGGTGAAAGCCAAAAATTAGACTACACAATAACATCGCAATAAACCATAATAAGGCAAGAAGTAAGATGCTGTATTGACCTCCCTCTGCCTGACTCCTGCGTCTATTTCTCAGGGAAGAGAGGGGCTGGAATAGTGAGAGGATAAAGTGAGAATCCCCAAACTGTCATCCCGGGGAGCTGGCCACCTGGCCTCCTGTCTCAGAGGGGCTACCTCGGGTCAGTGCCCACCTCTGCAAGACAGCATCCCGGCGCCCGCACAGCCCTGGTCGTCACTGGAGCTCGTGCTTGGAGAAATCGCTGCAATGCTAATTACCAGGCAGAGCACTGATATTCCATAATTAAATTAATTCAATATGGTCCATAAAATAAAACTAGCATGACTGCTCACCGAGTTCCCTACACAATGTCGCAATCAGCTCATTTCAGGAGTATTTATTCACTCCAAATCCTTGGCACTTTCTGGCAACAGGGACTGTTAGTTCCTGTAATTTAGGTCTTTTTTTCCCTTCCTAGAAAAATAAATTACCTAAACAAATTGAATAGAATAAAAGCTTGAACTGCAAATTATAAACTTGCCTAGTCCAGCAGGACAGGGGGTTGTTATTCACAGTATGTCACTTTAAGATAAGTTAATACAGAAATATAGAAGAGAATCCATTTTTGGTCATCATTAGCATACACAGTACAAAAAGCTACAGGGTATTCAATTAATTCTAGACCGTAATTATGGAACAGAAGTCTTGTGTATAAGTCAAATTCCCTTTTTTTTTTTTTCTTTTTTGTCCCCCTTGCCTTCCATGTAATAGGAAATACCATTTCCAACCAGAGCTCAGAAGGAGGGTGAATGGCCTCTGCCCAGCCATGGGGCTCAGGGGTCCCAAGAACTTAGGTGGGAGCTTCAACCCTGAAGGTATTTCATAAAATTCTCACACCCAGAAAGTCATAATTACCGTCTCTGCAATCATTTCCCATTTTTTTCCAGGTGCCATCTGTCAAGAGGCACTGGCCACCAAAGCCTCACGTACTTGTGCAGTCACTAATTAATCCCAGAAGACAGCCCAAGCTAAATGGAAATGCATTATTTTAAAAAGATGGAAGGAAACCAGCCACCATAAGATACTACATAAAGAGTGCAATTCCCTGAGTCACTGTGAAAAAGTAAAATGAGGGAGGAAACGATTTGCAAAATGCAAACTCAAACTCAGTCTTTAACTATAAGTGCTAGAAATCACAGTCCTAGGGTAGAAAGTTTTAAATTGTGGTCTTGGGATTGCTGGTCTCTGGGGACATTTCTCAGGGTTGCATGGAGTATTTTTACAGAGTTCATATCTGGATGGTTTCAGAAAAAAATCTCAATTTTCTGCTCCTCAACCCAGTCTCTTTCTCTTCTGCCCCCAAATCCTAAGCTCCTCTTCTGAGTGTCCAGCTGATAGGAAGGACACCTGTACTCCAACAAGCTTCTCTGTTTTCCTTGAAATATGTGCTTCCCAAGTCACTTGTTCCCTTCTCTGAGGATGTGGCTGTGGTTGTGAGGTTCCTGTTCCAAAGCGTGGGGCCCCTCCTTGCCTGACAGCACTTTCTCCCCCAGCCTCTGAGCACAGCTGGATCCCCAGCTGCCTTTCCCACCTATGCAGCAGACATGTGACCCAAGCTGGCCAATCAGAGTGATCACTGCTGCGGCAGGGCTGCCATGTGGCCAGTCAGAACCTTCTGGGCAGGTCTCCATGGTGACTGGGTGGAGGAGTCACAGGTGCTCAGAACCCACCAGGGCTGCGGCTGGGCACCATCTGTGCCACCCACCTGGGAAAAGTACACCCAGAGGAAGGCCAAGCCACCAGGGGTGGAGAGCCTCCTGGTGACATCCTCTGAGCCTCCGGACTTGGCCATGCCTGAGCCCTCTCTCCCTGGACTTCCAGTTTTAGGATCCAATACATTCCTTTTTGAAAAATTGGTATATAACAGACATATAACATTGTATTAGATTCACTATTTGCACATGTTGTGAAATGATCACCACAACGAGTTTAGTGAACATCCATCACCACACCTAGTTACCATTGTTTTTTTTCTTGTAATGAGAACTTTTAAGATCTACTCAAGACCCACATCCCCTGATTCCTGGAACAGGGCCCTTAATGCCTCCTCTTTTTCCTAGGGCAGTTACTGAGTATCTGCTCTGTATCCAGCACTTTTCATACAGTCCTTCCGCAATCGTACAATTAAAATATAATCGGAGGTGGGGAAAATGAGGGTCAGAGAGCCAACATGACCTTGCAGGGCCTCCTCTCAGCTGCATAAGGGTAGAGCCATGAGCCCAGGCCTGCCTGACTCCACAGCTCGGCTTGGTCCTGCCTGATGCGGAGGTTTCCTGAGAATGGGACTTGTGAGGGCCAAGCCATGGGACTGAGCGAGGGGGCTTCTCTGACACCCTTCCATAAGCTCTGCACCCCACGAGCTTCCCATGGGATCTGGTCACTGAAGTACTCATACGATAAATCATCATAAGACCTCTCACTGCAGGTCTCCCAGAACTTTCTGAAACACCCCATGCCTGACTGGGGAAGCCTGTGGCTGGGGACCATTAGCCTTCATTTCTTTTCTTGCCTGGGTTTTAATTCAAGCAGATATTTCAAGCCCAGATGATATTTTTCACAAAGTTCCTTATTGGGCAGGACCAGTAATGCTGGGACCAAATGAAAATGAAGTGGGTGGTCCAGAACTGTCCAGGCTGTGGTCAGGTACTCACCAGCCTGAGTGGAGGCCACCATGTCCATCACCAAGAAAACCCAGAAAAGGTAGTGCTGGGCACCACATCAAAATAGGACTCAGACACAACTTACGATAGCCAAGACATGGAGACAATCTAAATGTCTATTGACAAATGAATTGGATCAAGGAGATTTGAGATAGATAGATAGATAGATAGATAGATAGATAGACAGACAATAGAATATTACTCAGCCATAAAAAAGAATGAAACAATGGCATTTTCAGCAACATGGATGAACCTGGAGATTATCAAACTAAGTGAAGTAAGTCAGAAAGAGAAAGACAAATACTATATGATATCACTATCCACATAATACCATATATCCACATATACGTGGAATCTAAAATAAGACACAAATGAACTTATCTATGAAACAGAAATAGACTCACAGACATAGAGAACAGACTTGTGGTTGCCAAGGGGGAGGGTTTGTGGAAGGGATGATTGAGAGTTTGGGATTAGCAGATGCAAAGTATTATAGAGAATGGATAAACAACAAGGTCCTATTGTATAGCACAGGGAATTATATTCAATATCCTGTGA
The DNA here is from genome assembly GCF_937001465.1 of Orcinus orca. Taxonomy (NCBI): domain Eukaryota; kingdom Metazoa; phylum Chordata; class Mammalia; order Artiodactyla; family Delphinidae; genus Orcinus; species Orcinus orca. The sequence continues at coordinate 12,115,395 of NC_064565.1, read as the reverse complement.
TAAACCATGATGAAAAAGAAAAAAATAAAATTCAAACAAATAAACAAAGGAAAATAGGGCTCAAACAACTTCTTCACCAAGAGATCCTGGGTGAGTTACCTCCTGTGTGTGAGTCACCTTGGCGTGAATCACCCAGCATGGGAGTCACCACGTATGTGCCACCCTAAAGTGAGTCATCCCATAGGATAGAGGAGTTTCACACACAAGTCAGCAAGGTGGGTCCATAAACCACAGGCCAAGTCACAGCTTTGCTCTAAGGAGCATTGTTAAAGGTTCTACCCTGGGCTTCCCTGGTGGCGCAGTGGTTGAGAGTCCTCCTGCCAATGCAGGGGACACGGGTTCATGTCCCGGTCCAGGAAGATCACACATGCCACGGAGCAGCTGGGCCCGTGAGCCATGGCTGCTGAGCCTGCGCGTCCAGAGCCTGTGCTCCGCAACGGGAGAGGCTGCAACAGTGAGAGGCCCGCGTACCGCAAAAAAAAAAAAAAATTTTCTACTCTCTCCTGCAGCCCCCCAATCTTACCCCTCCTCCTGCCACACATCGTGGCCAGGAGGGTGGTTACTGGGGCCTTTGGAAGAAGCTCATACTGCAGAGAAGGAAAGGTGTTGGACCTGTGAGCCAGTTTTGGCCCAAAGACAGTGGTCCTCTGTCTATGAGGACCCCTGGGCTGCCTCCTCTGGGCAATGCAAAGCAGCACCCACCAGCCACACCTCCTGCTCACACCCAGCTCCTCTGGTCCCTGTGTTCTGAGACTTTGTCCCCCGCGTTCCACCTCCTCTGATGTCGTCCTGAGCCCCTCATTCATCTTTGTTTCTCCAGGGCCTCGAAGCAGGTTTTGAGAAATCCAATCATTAATTCCCTTAGTCCTTTACTCATTTATTCAAGGATCACGTTTAGACCACATGCTGCAAGTGATGTCCCAGAGGCCCGTTCAGGTCGGGGCCTCAGACACAAAGTCCAGGCTCCTGCAGGAGGTCTGTATACCAGGCAATGATGCGGGACCATCAGTGCATGGAGTCCAGACTAGATGTGGCTCTCTAGATCCAGGATCCATGAACCTCAGATAAAAGCTGTCCACCCTCCCCCACTGCACAGACACACAGTAGAGAGACCGGGATTGAAGCAACCAAAACACATGCTTCCATTAGGAAAGGGTGAGAGACACATGGCCACACTGGCCCACTGGGATTCTGAAATCCTGCTGGGGAGACTCAAGGGGAACCCCCTACCCAGGAAGGCAAATGTTCCTTAATTAGGTCCTAACTCTGTTCCAGATGTGGGGCTTCCAGGGACCCTTGGCTCTGCCCTTTGGGGAGGACCTTCCTTGTCTGTTATTCTCACTGGCTGCATCCAAAGAGGGTGCTAGAGATTGTGCCTTTTTTCAGGGCTGAGCATCTGACTCTACCTCCTTTCTATAGAAGGTCTGGGGTCCAAAGATCATAAAGTCTCAGTTACAAACCACTCTGGTCCAGATTTTGGTTTCTTCGGCAGTACATCACTCTCTAAAACCTAAAAGCATAGTCATCTTCTGATTTAATTCTGATGTACTGATTTAATTCTAATCAACTCCGTGTGCCATTGTCACACCAGAGCTCTTGAGAAATGCCTTCCCTCCACCCTTCCTTAATTTCAGATATCTAGACACTTGGTCTCTTTCCCATGAGCTATTTTGGCCACCTAAACAGTTGTAAGGCTCATCATCTTAATTCCATTCAGATGTCTTAAACAATGAACGTGATGAGCAAACCCTTATTCTGTTCCTTGCTACGAGTCTGAGTTTTAACTGCCTCTTTTGCTCAAGCATTTCTCAATGTTAATTTTTACCGTTTGGAACTGAAAATCTGTCGCCTCATCCAAGTGTACAAGGCCCCAGATTTCTTGACTCTATTCTCTTTTATTTTCAGCCGATAGCAGCCAACACACACTATTAACGTTCTGCTTTATGAACCGTTCCCTTTAAGCTAGGAGTGTTTAATTACTTGGGTAATTGTCTATTTTTGAGATATCCCAGGTGGTACGATTACCAAATATTTTGCCAGCACGTGGCATGGGCCACCATCCTTCCAGTCTCCACTAAAAACTGTGGTATCCTTTCCTGCAGGGGTTATAACTCACGGAGGAGTAGACTGAATGAGTGGAGAGAATAAGTCAAGAGTCCTGTTTCAATACTTGTATGGATAACTGAATCACTTTGCTGTACACCTATAACTAACACATCATTGTTAATCAACTATACGCCAGTATAAAATAAAAATTAAAAAAAAATAAATCGGAAGATACTGTAGAAAAAAAAAATGAGTGCTGTTTCAGCCAAAATAATTTTGAGATGCCTGTTGGACATACACCACGCATTTGGAATTCAGGGAAGGGGTTAATGATGAAAATATCAGCCAAGGAGCCATTGGTCCCTTGCTTGTTTGTATGCTAAGAAACGAATAAATAAAATAAATGGTGGCACAGTGGTTAAGAATCCACCTGCCAATGCAGGGGACATGGATTCGATCTCTGGTCCGGGAAGATCCCACATGCCGTGGAGCAACTAAGCCCATGCATCACAGCTATGGAGCCTGTGCTCTAGAGCCCGCGAGCCACAACAAGAGAAGCCACCTCAATGAGAAGCCCGCGCACTGCAACAAAGAGTAACCCCCGCTCGCGGTAACTAGAGAAAGCCGGCGCGCAGCAACAAAGACCCAATGCAGACAAAAAATATAAATAAATAAAATAAAATAAATGATAAATTTACTCTGAATGAATTCTTTTTAATTTGAGATCTCCTAAATGAGGCATTTTTCAAGTTCAACACAACAATGGAGACTTTGTTACTCGTGGGCAACCCTGTCCCCTTAGGTCACCCCCACCCTTCAACCAGGAGAACCATTGCCTTCAGGAGCACTGCTACCAAGAGAAACAGTGGTATTTCTCAGTTACTCTGAAGGAGATAAAAGGAGCCAGCAGCTGCCCAAGATGATCTGAGTCCTTTTCAGGTCTAACAGTCTCTGACTGCATAACTATAAATTAAATGCACCATGCTTCTTTTATTATAGATACTCTGAAATATTAAAGAAGGTTAATAATTAAGGCCAATCTTGAACCAGTTCAAAGCTCCAGACTAATGATTTGAGCCACTTGACTGCTTCTGAGACTTCCCCATCATGCAATACTTTCCTCTTCATCAGTCCTCCCATCACCCCTAAGCAGGTGGGCTCTCGAAAAGATGTTACAAGCTGCATCGCTTTAATGTGTCTATAGAGACAATTCCACAAGCTCACAGAAGTTTTGCTCATCTCTCTTCACTCGTCTAGGCTCAGGTAAACAATCAGTTTGAAGTGCTTGGGGTCTTTTTTTTTTTTTCCTTTATGGACACAAATAAGTATGTCATCCACGATCACCAACAGCTTAGCAGCATGTCACTTAAATATTTCACTGCCCAGGTAAATACATTTGATGCCTGAGTCCCAGCTTGAATTAAGTATTTATTGTGCATCTTTTTCCAAGGCCTGTTTTAAATCTTGGCATTTATCAACCCGTTCAAAGAACAGCCTCAGGTCCCTAGGAATGACTGGAGTTCAGTTCTAGGCCCTGGTAGATCAAAGGTGACCTACAGGCACCATAAAATTGAAAAGAAAAATGAGGCTGCCACTTTGGTTATGTATGCTGACAGAGGGCTACTTCATGGTACACTGAGGATCAGAAAGGACACTAGGTCCTATTGCCCAGAGTAAGCTTTCCAACTAAAACTGCAGTCCATGGCTAAAGGATGGCTATTTGGAAATGTCACAAAAATATTGTGGGGAAAATACGCATTCACCTTCACAGGTGCCTGCTGTGAAATCGCAGATTCTGGTGGGATGTTGCTTATGTATGTTCTGAGATGGAAGTTGTGACTTTTGTCCAGTGAGAAGCTGGATTATTCGGTCCCCAGGCAGACAATATTGGTACCTAGGAGGAGGCAGGACCCTCAGAGAATGTCCAGAGGAGAAATATGCTCTTTGCAGAAGTAATAGACCAGGTGGAATCTGAGTATCTTTTAGTCCTTTACTTAATCTGAATTTTCTTGAAACTTTCTCATTCCCTCACTTCCTTGACCGCCCCCCCCTTTTCCTGCAGGATGCAGGGTGAGGCATGGTACTCCTCCTATGTCTTCCGCCTGGCCTTCTCAACTGCCTTCCCACACCTCCTTCCTCTACACCCCCCCACCCCCCATCATGTAGCCACAGACTTCTCCATCTTGGCAGCGTGATTCTGGGGGCTGGGAATGTCTCCTGGGAAACTGACCTAGATTCTCCTCCTACAGATCTCTGAACTATTTTGTCAGCACTCAGTTCTCTTATGAAAACCATTTCTGCTTAAACCAGCGAGGTGGTTTCTGTTGCCTGCAACTGAACCTTTATTGAACTTTGGCGTCTTTGCCAATGTGATAAATGAAAAAAAAATTGTATTCATTATAGCTTTAATTTAATCTTGAGTGAAGTTGAAAGTCTTTTTCTATGTTTAAGAGACATTTGTATTTCCTTTTCTGCAAACAGTCTGTTCTTTTTAAAGAGGTGTGACCCCCTTCATCATGCTTATTCTCCTTTTATTTCTTCCATTAGCTTTACAGTTTTACTTTTCACAGTTAGGTCTTTAATGCAGCTGGATTCCCCATTTGTCTATGAGTTAAGGTAAGTAGCCAGTTTCCCCAATATTTTCTATTTGTTAATTTATATGTATATTTCATCAACTATCATGTATGCATGAGTTTGTCCCTGAGCCATCAAGCATTCTTATCTGCCTGTTTTACGCCAGTATCACACTGTTTTTACTTTGGTAATCCTCTTCATAAGTAGTAGGATAAATCCCCCTCCTTGCTCTTCTTTCTGAAAATCATCTTAATTATTTATGAATACGTATTCTTTTCTATAAATTTAATAGTAATTCTGTTGAAGCCCTCAGAATATCAGGCTAGAATTTTTGTTGGGATTGTATTGAATTGTTAGATTAACAGAGACAATATTAACACCTTTATAGTTATGAACTTAATTTATTCAATCATGAGTATTTATTCAGATGTTTCATGTCCTTTAAGTTTTACATTATCCTCTGTTGATACTTTGTGTAGTTTCTCTCAATTCCTAGATAATTTATAGTCTTTATAACTACTGTGAATATCTTATTTTATATTGTATTTTGGATGGTTATTGTTGTTGAGGGTAAATGCTATGGATTTTTATAAATTGACCTTGTATCTAGCAACCTCAATGAATTTTCGTATTAGATTTAATTATTTTCTGTTGATTCTGTTGTGTTTTCTATGTAGAAAATCATCTATAAATAGAGTCTATGGGTTACATCTATGGGTTACATCCTTCCAATTCTTATAATTGCTGTTCCTTTTCTTATCTGATGGTATTTTCCAGAACCTTCAATACCATGTAAAATCTGGCAGCAAGAGAGGTCATTCTTAATTCCTTCTTGATGCTAAAGGAAACGGATCTAAAATTTCTGCATTAAATATGATGTTTGCTGAAGGTTTTTGGTTTATAAACTCTACTAAATTGAGGAAGTCTCTTTCCTTATACTATACCTTGCTAAAATGTTTTTCATTGTTAGATCGTTGTCAACTTACCAGAATGGCTAAATTGAAAAAGACAGGGACGTCAAATATTGCCCTTGTCAGAGTTGAATGAAAGGGGTGTAGTGATGACATTTAGGCTTGTGGGTGCTTGTTGCTTTGCAGTTTATGAAAATTACTTGATATGTACACTTATGACTTGTATACATTTTTGTAAGTACATTATTCATTAATACATTTTTTAATTCGAAAATAATGATGTGTTGAACTTCATCAATTTTTTCCTGCCTATATTGATATAATGACATTGAGAGGTTTTGTTTTGTTTTTTAATTTTGGCCCATCCTTACACGGAAGATAAACCTTCCATGAGCATGTTGAATGAACTTGTTAATGCATATTGAATTTGATTCAAAAATCAAATAAAGGTTTCTATTTATTTTAAAAGGTGAAATGAGCCTACAGTTTTCTTGTTTAGTACTTATGAAATTTTGGAATTGTGGTTAAACTATGAGCTGGGTGACTTGATATCCTTTTCTACTTTCTGGAATAACGAATAAGATAAGACATATCTCATCATTAATAGCTTAGTAAAACTCACAAATTATCTGGCTTTTGGTCATTTTTGGGGAAGGGAATATTTAACTATTCTTTCTCTTTATTTAGTGTCTACTGGAATGTTAGGCTTTTCTATTTCTTCTTCCCTCTCGATAGCATTTTATAATTTTTTAAAGGTGTTTCCATTTTGTCAGAGTGTTCAAGTTTATTGGTATAGTTTCTTGTAATTTCATGGTTTTATTCTGTTCTGTTTAAAACTCTTACCCATCTGGAATTTATTTTGTGGTAAAGTGAGATTGTGATTCTAACTTTATTTTTTTTCCCACATGGCTACCCAGTTGTCCCCACATTAGTTATTCAATAATTCATCTTTTCCTCAGGGAAGCTGACTGATGTCAGAGGGAGAGCTGTGAGTGACAGCTCCATTGTTCACTGGTAACATCAGCGGAGTAAGAGGCGCTGGGACAGATGGGGAAGTTGTCAGCCCCCTTACCATTTCCCCCACAGAGAAGATAGAGCAAAAGAAGAAACAAATACTCATCCAGATAAGCATGCCCAGACAGACCCCTGCTGGCCTGTCTCTGATGGAAGGGACCCAGTGGAGAACTAGTCAGAATCAATCACACAGCAGTAAGCTCAGCTGAGGCATATATTGCAGTACTTAAGATATGAGGTTGTTAGAACAACAAAGCCAGTATTCCCCTGTTTTCGCCCTCTACATTTTATTCTGCAGTGCCATAACAAATAAGCAAACTATTTCCCCAAAGTGCCTGTGACTTATTTTGCAGGGACTCTGACTTTCAGCTATGGAGAGAATCCCCAAGGCTCCAGAAAGAAGTGATTGCACCTTCTACAGCAGCAGGGAAGTAACAGGTCCCATCTCAGGAGGGCTCCTTGACAAGAGTCTTAGTTATGCTTTCCCCTGGCTTGTGCAAAGTAGGACATACATTGGAACCTACATGATACAAATCCCAAACATGAATGACCTCGACTGTCTTTAGAATATTCATAGTGAGGTGTGGAGGAATAGAAGAGAAAAGATTATTCACTCTTCAGATAACTACTCCCACCCCACCCCACATATATATCTCCATAAGGAAGCATTTATCTAGAAAATATACCCCACTCAATATTCATCAGGAGGAAAGGAGAGAAAAAATGAACCTCTCACAATGGAATGAATATTCTTCCCTTCAGTCTGATTGGGCCGTTTAGGCTACCTGACTACTCCTGCTGCACCCATAACAGTCCTCAAGGAATCCCATTCACTGATTGGCTTAAACATGTCTTCCTAAGCCAATCACAGGCAAGAGGGCAAAAGGGATGGGACCATGGTGATTGGACCACTCTTTCCCTTGTCTATTCCTGGCTGCTGGTTACATGGATACACTCAGGAGGATTAGCCTCCTGAACAAAACTGGGCATGTACTGGGAAGAAGGAAGCAACTGACAATGTTCATGACAGAGTTTTCTTTTAACTTTTTAATTGTTTAAATCATGGTAAAATATATATAGCATAAAATTTGCCATTTTAACCATTTTTAAGTATACAGTTCAGTGGCATTAATTAAATTCACAATATTGTGCAGTTATCACCACTATATATTTCCAAAATTTTTCATCATCACAAAGAGAAACTCTGCAACCATCAGACATAACTCCCCATTCTTCCCTACCCCAAGCCCCTGCTGAATTCTAATCCACTGATTGTCACTATGAATTTGTCTATTCAAGATATTTCATGTAAGTGGAATTATACACTACTTGTCTGCTTTTGTCTGGCTCGTTTCACTTAGTATAATGTTTTCAAGATTCATCTATGTCATCACATGCATTAGAACTTCATTCCTTTTATGGCTGAAAAATATTCCATTTTATGTATATACACATTTAATTTATCTATTCTGTTGATAGACATTTGGGTTATTTCCACCTGTTGGCTATTGTGAATAATGCTGCAATGAACATTGGCATACAAGTATCTGTATGAGTTCCTCTTTTCAATTATTTGGGGTATATACCTACGGGTAGAATTGTTGAGTCATAGAGTAATTCTACATTTAGCTTTCTGAAGAACTGCCAAACTGTTTTCCACAGTGGCTGCACCATCTTACATTCCCATCAAGAGTGTATAAGGGTTCCAGTTTCTCCATATCTTCACCAACAATTGTTGTTTCCCTTTTTTTTTTTTTTAATCATAGACAGCTTAGTGGGTGTGAAGTAATAACTCACTGGTTTTGATTTGCATTTCCCTAATGATGTTGAGCAGCTTTTCATGTGCTTATTGACCATTTATATATCTTCTTTTTTTTTTGAGTATTTGAATTTTATTGTACTTATTTTTTTATACAGCAGGTTCTTATTACTCATCAATTTTATACACATCAGTGTATACATGTCAATCCCAATCTCCCAATTCATCACACCACCAACCCCACACCCTGCCGCTGTCCCCCTTTGGTGTCCATACGTTTGTTCTCTACATCTGTGTTTCAATTTCTGCCCTGCAAACCGGTTTATCTGTACCATTTTTCTAGGTTCCACATATATGTGTTCATATACAATATTTGTTTTTCCCTTTCTGACTTACTTCACTCTGTATGACAGTCTCTAGATCCATCCACGTCTCAACAAATGACCCTATTTCATTCCTTTTTATGGCTGAGTAATATTCCATTGTATATATGTACCACATCTTCTTTATCCATTCGTCTGTCGATGGGCATTTAGGTTGCTTCCATGACCTGGCTATTGCAAATAGCGCTGCAATGAACACTGAGGTGCATGTGTCTTTTAGAATTATGGTTTTCTCTGGGTACATGCTCAGTAGTGGCATTCCTGGATCATATGGTAATTCTATTTTTACTTTTTTAAGGAACCTCCATACTGTTCTCCATAGTGGCTGTATCAATTTAAATTCCCACCAACAGTGCAAGAGGGTTCCTTTTCTCCACACACTCTCCAGTATTTGTTGTTTATAGATTTTCTGATGATGCCCATTCTAACTGGTGTGAGGTGATACCTCATTGTAGTTTTGATTTGCAGTTTTCTAACAATGATGATGTTGAGCAGCTTTTCATGTACGTCTTGGCCATCTTTATGTCTTCTTTGGAGAAATGTCTATTTAGGTCTTCTGCCCATTTTTGGATTGGGTTGTTTGTTTTTTTTAATATTGAACTGCATGGACTGTTTATATATTTTGGAGATTAATCCTTTGTCCGTTGATTCATTTGTAAATATTTTCTCCCATTCTGCAGGCTGTCTTTTCGTCTTGTTTATGGTTTCCTTTGCTGTGCAAAAGCTTTTAAGTTTCATTAGGTCCCATTTGTTTATTTTTGTTTTTATTTCCATTACTCTAGGAGGTGGATCAAAAAAGAGCTTGCTGTGCTGTGATTTATGTCAAAGAGTGTTCTTCCTATGTTTTCCTCTAAGAGTTTTATAGTGTCAGGTCTTATATTTAGGTCTCTAATCCATTTTGAGTTTATTTTTGTGTATGGTGTTAGGATGTGTTCTAATTTCATTCTTTTACATGTAGCTGTCCTGTTTTCCCAGCACCACTTATTGAAGAGACTGTCTTTTCTCCATTGTATATCCTTGCCTCACTTGTCATAGATTAGTTGATCATAGGTACATGAGTTTATCTCTGGGCTTTCTATCTTGTTCCATTAATCTATATTTCTGTTTTTGTGCCAGTACCATATTGTCTTGATTACTGTAGCTTTGTAGTATAGTCTGAACTCAGGGAGCCTGATTCCTCCAACTCCACTTTTTTCCCTCAAGACTGCTTTGGCTATTCAGGGTCTTTTGTGTCTCCATACAAATTTTAAGATTTTTTTCTTCTAGTTCTGTAAAAAATGCCATTGGTAATTTGATAGGGATTGTATTGAATCTGTAGATTTCTTTGGGTAGTACAGTCATTTTCACAATACTGATTCTTCCAATCCAAGAACATGGTATATCTCTCCATCTGTTAGTATCATCTTTAATTTCTTTTATCAGTGTCTTATAGTTTTCTGCCTACAGGTCTTTTGTCTCCCTAGGTAGGTTTATTCCTAGGTATTTTATTCTTTTTCTTGCAATGGTAAATGGGAGTGTTTCCTTAATTCCTCTTTCAGATTTTTCATCATAAATATAGGAATGCAAGAGACTTCTGTGGATTAATTTTGTATCCTGCAACTTTACCAAATTCATTGCTTAGCTCTAGTAGTTTTCTGGTGGCATTTTTAGGATTCTCTATGTATAGTATCATGTCATCTGCAAACAGTGACAGCTTTACTTCTTCTTTTCCAATTTGTATTCCTTATATTGCTTTTTCTCCTCTGATTGCCATGGCTAGGACTTCTAAAACCATGTTGAATAATAGTGCTGAGAGTGGACATCCTTGTCTTGTTCCTGATCTTAGAGGAAATGCTTTCAGTTTTTCACCATTGAGAATGATGTTTGCTGTGGGTTTGTCATATATGGCCTTTATTATGTTGAGGTAGGTTCCCTCTATGCCCACTTTCTGGAGAGTTTTTATCATAAATGGGTGTTGATTTTGTCAGAAGCTTTTTCTGCGTCTATTGAGATGATCACTTCAATTTGTTAATATGGTATATCACATTGATTGATTTGCGTATATTGAAAAATCCTTGCATCCCTGGGATAAATCCCACTTGACCATGGTATATGATCCTTTTAATGTGTTCTTGGATTCAGTTTGCTAGCACTTTGTTGAGATTTTTGCATCTATATTCATCAGTGATATTGGTCTGTAATTTTCTTTTTTTGTAGTGTCTTTTTCTGGTTTTGGTAACAGGGTGATAATGGTCTCATAGAATGAGTTTGGGAGTGTTTCTTCCTCTGAAATTTTTTGGAAGAGTTTGAGAAGGATGGGAGTTAGCTCTTCTTCTAAATGCTTGATAGAATTCACCTGTGAAGCCATCTGGTCCTGGACTTTTGTTTGTTGGAAGATTTTTAATCACAGTTTCAATTTCATTACTCGTGATTGGTCTGTTCATATTTTGTATTTCTTCCTGGTTCAGTCTTGGAAGGTTATATCTTTCTAAGAATGTGTCCATTTCTTCCAGGTTATCCATTTTATTGGCATAGAGTTGCTTGTAGGAGTATCTTAGGATGCTTTGTATTTCTGCAGTGTCCTTTGTAACTTCCCCTTTTTCATTTCTAATTTTATTGATTTGAGTCCTCTCCCTTTTTCTTGATGAGTCTGGCTAATGGTTTATCAATTTTGTTTATTTTCTCAAAGAACCAGCTTTTAGTTTTATTGATCTTTGCTATTGTTTTCTTTGTTTCTGTTTCATTTGTTTCTGCTCTGATCTTTATGATTTCTTTCCTTCTGCTAACTTTGGGTTTTGTTTCTTCTTCTTTCTCTAGTTCCTTTACGTGTAAGGTTAGATTGTTTATTTGAGATTTTTCTTGTTTGTTGAGGTAGGCTTGTATAGCTATAAACTTTCCTCTTAGAACTGCTTTTGTTGCATCCCATAGGTTTTGGATCGTCGTGTTTTCATTGTCATTTGTCTCTAGGTATTTTTTCATTTCCTTTTTGATTTCTTCCGTGATCTCTTGGTTATTTACTAACGTATTGTTTAGCTTCTATGTGTTTGTGGTTTTTAAGTTTTTTTCCCTGGAATTCATTTCTAATCTCATAGTATTGTTGTCAGAAAAGATGCTTGATATGATTTCAATTTTCTTAAATTTACTGAGGCTTGATTTGTGACCCAAGATGTGATCTGTTCTGGAGAATGTTCTGTGCTCACTTGAGAAGTGTAATCTGCTGGTTTTGGATGGAATGTCCTATAAATATAAATTAAATCTATCTAGTCTATTGTGTCATTTAAAGCTTGTGTTTCCTTATTAATTTTCTGTTTGGATGATCTGTCCATTGGTGTAAGTGAGGGGTTAAAGTCCTCCACTATTATTGTGTTACTGTCGATTTCCTCTATTAAAGCTGTTAGCAGTTGCCTTATGTATTGAGGTGCTCCTATGTTGGGTGCATATATATTTATAATTGTTATATCTTCTTCTTGGATTGATCCCTTGATCATTATGTACTGTCCTTCCTTATCTCTTGTAACAATCTTTATTTTAAAGTCTATTCTATCTGATATGAGTATTGCTACTCCAACTTTATTTTGATTTCCATTTGCATGGAATATCTATTTCCATCCCTTCACTTTCAGTCTGTATGTGTCCCTAGTTCTGAAGTGGGTCTCTTGTAGACAACATATATATGGGTCTTGTTTTTGTATCCATTCAGCAAGCCTGTGTCTTTTGGTTGGAGCATTTAATCCATTCATGTTTAAGGTAATTATCGATATGTATGTTCCTATGACCATTTTCTAAATTGTTGAGTTTGTTTTTGAGATCCTTTTCCTCTCTTGTGTTTCCCACTTAGAGAAGTTCCTTTAGCATTTCTTGTAGAGCTAGTTTAGTGGTGCTGAATTCTCTTAGCTTTTGCTTGTCTGTAAAGTTTTGGTTTCTCCATCAAATCTGAATGAGATCCTTGCCAGGTAAAGAAATCTTGGTTGTAGGTTCTTCCCTTTCATCACTTTAAGTATATCATACCACTCCCTTCTGGCTTGTAGAGTTTCTGCAGAGAAATTAGCTATTAACCTTATGGGAGTTCCCTTGTATGTTATTAGTCATTTTTCTCTTGTTGCTTTCAATAATTTTTCTCTGTCTTTAATTTTTGCCAATTTGATTACTATGTGTCTCGGCATGTTTCTCCTTGAGTTTACCCTGTATGGGACTCTCTCTACTTCCTGGACTTGGGTGGCTATTTCCTTTCCCACATTAGGGAAGTTTTCAACCATAATCTCTTCAAATATTTTCTCGGGTACTTTCTCTCTCTCTCTTCTCCTTCTGGGACCCCTATAATGTGAATGTTGCTGCATTTAATGTTGTCCCAGAGGTCTCTTAGGTTGTCTTCATTTCTTTTCATTCTTTATTCTTTATTCTGTGCTGCAGCAGTGAATTCCACCATTCTGTCTTCCAGGTCACTTATCCGTTCTTCTGCCTCAGTTATTCTGCTATTGATTCCTTCTAGTGTATTTTTCATTTCAGTTATTGTATTGTTCATCTCTGTTTGTTTGTTCTTTAGCTCTTCTAAGTCTTTGTTAAACATTTCTTACATCTTCTTGATCTTTGCCTCCATTCTTTATCCGAGGTCTTGGATCATCTTCACTATCATTATTCCGAATTCTTTTTCTGGAAGGTTGCCTATCTCCACTTCATTTAGTTGTTTTTCTGGGATTTTATCTTGTTCCTTCATCTGGTATATAGTCCTCTGTCTTTTCACCTTGTCTATCTTTCTGTTAATGTGGTTTTTGTTCCATGGGCTGCAAGATTGTAGTTATTCTTGCTTCTGCTGTCTGCCCTCTGGTGAATGAGGGTATCTAAGAGGCTTGTGCAAGTTTCCTGATGGGAGGAACTGGTGGTGGGTAGAGCTGGCTGTTGCTCTGGTGAGCAGAGCTCAGTAAAACTTTAATCCACTTGACTGCTGATGGGTGGGGCTGGTTTCCCTCCCTGTTGGTTGTTTGGCCTGAGGCAACCCAACACTGGAGCCTACCTGGGCTCTTTGGTAGGGCTAATGGTGGGCTCTGGGAGGGCTTACCCCAATGAGTACTTCCCAGAACTTCTGCTGCCAGTGTCCTTGTCCTCGCAGTAAGACAGAGCCACCCCCCACCTCTGCAGGAGACCCTCCAACACCAGCAGTCTCCCCTGGGGTCACTGCACCTTCCCCTGGGTCCCAAAGTGCACACTACTTTGTGTATGCCCTCCAAGAGTGGAGTCTCTGTTTCCCCCACTCCTGTCGAAGTCCTGCAATCAAATCCCACTAACCTTCATAGTCTGATTCTCTAGGAATTCCTCCTCTCATTGCCAGACCCCCATGTTGGGAAGCCTGATGTGGGGCTCAGAACCTTCACTCCAGTGGGTGGACTTCTGTGGTATAAGTGTTCTCCAGTTTGTGAGTCACCCACCCAGCAGTTATGGGATTTGATTTTATTGTGATTGCACCCCTCCTACCATCTCATTGTGGCTTCTCCTTTGTCTTTGGATGTGGGGTACCTTTTTTGGTGAGTTCCAGTGTCTTCTTGTCATTGATTGTTCAGCAGTTAGCTGTGATTCTGGTGTTATTGCAAAAGGGAGTGAGATCACGTCCTTCTACTCTGCCATCTTGAACAAATCTCCTATATATCTTCTTTTAAGAAATGTCTCACCAAATCACTTATTCATGTTTCCCAATTGTTTTTACACACAACTAGGGTTATTTGCCTAGTTGTTGAGTTGTAAGTGTTCTTTATAAGTTCTAGACAGTAAACAGTTGTCTGAATATTAACTATTTTCTCCCATTCTGTAATTTGTCATTTTACTTTCTTGATAATATCCTTTGACAAACAAAACACTATTTCTTCAAATATTCTATCTGTTCCTTTCCCTATGTCTTTCCCTTCTGGGACTTCTATAACACATATATTGGTGTCCCTGATGGTGTTCCACATATCCCTTAAGCTCTGTTCATATTTTTTTACTCTTTTTCTTTTTGCTCGCCATACTTGATGATTTCAATTGTCCTATGTTCAAGTTCACTGATACTTTCTTCTGCCTGCTAAAATCTGCTACTGAACCCTTTTAAGCTTATTTTTCTTTTCAGTCCTTCTACTTTTCACCTCCAGAACTTGTTTTTTTTTTTTTTACTACATTATATCTCTTTATTGATATTCTCATTTTTTCTTACTTCATTTCTTGATTTCCTTTGGTTCTTTGTCCATGTTTTTATTTTACTCTTTGATAATACTTAAAACAATTGTTTCAAAGTTCTGTCTAGTAAGCTCAATGTCTAGTCTTCCTCTGGGATGGTTTCTTTCTACTTATTTTATTCCTTTGATGGGTCATTTGTTCCAGTTTCTTTGTATGCCTTGTGATTTTTTTGTTAAACACTGACATTTGAATATTATAATGTGGTAACTATGGAAATGAAATTCTCTCTTTACTTCAGAGTTTTCTAATTTTCTTGATTGCTGTAGTCTCTTTAGTGAATTTTCCAAACAATTTTTTCAAAGACTGTATTATCTATCTTGGGTGGTCAATGAAATCTGTTCCTCAGCTTGTGGTCACCTTTTGACAGGTATATTTTTGAATACCAAGAACATTTTTAGGTTGCCTTTTTCTTGATTCAGGATTCACTTAGTTGCTGTAAGCATTTAATCCTTTTTTCCAGAATTCCAGTAAAGTTGGTTCTTTAAGTTTTCACCTGTTTTTTAATGTTTTTGTGGGAAACAAGAGTTTGGAGCTGCCACTTCCATAATTTTTCTGATATCCAATTCAATAGGATTCTTTTTTACAATGTTCATTTACAATGTTGTGTTGATTTCATGGGTATAATGAAGAGATTCATATATATGTATACATATACATATATATATACATATGTATGGATTCTTTTCCATTATAGATTATTACAAGGTATTGAGTATAGTTCCCTGTACTATACAGTAGGTCCTTATTGTTTATCTATTTTATATATAGTAGTGTGTATCTCTTAATCCCAAACTCCTAATTTATCCCTCCCCCTTTTCCCTTTTGGTAACCATAAGTTTGTTTTCTATGACTGTGAGTCTGTTTCTGTTTTGTAAATAAGTTCATTTGTATCATTTTTTTTAGACCTAGAGTTTGTCATACAGAGTTAAGTAAGTCAGAAAGAGAAAGACAAATATCATATGCTAACACATATATATGGAATGTAAGGGAAAAAATGGTCATGAAGAACCTAGGGGTAAGACAGGAATAAAGACACAGACCTACTAGAGAATGGACTTGAAGATATGGGGAGCAGGAAGGGTAAGCTGTGACAAAGCAAGAGAGAAGCATGGACATATATACATTACCAAACATAAGGTAGATAGCTAGTGGGAAGCAGCCACATAGCACAGGGAGATCAGCTCTGTGCTTTGTGACCGCCTGGAGGGGTGGGATAGGGAGGGTGGGAGGGAGGGAGACGCAAGAGGGAAGAGACATGGGAACATATGTATATGTATAACTGATTCACTTTATTATAAAGCAGAAACTAACACACCATTGTAAAGCAATTATACTCCAATAAAGATGTAAAAAACATAGATTTCAAATATAAGTGATATATTTGTCTTTGTTTGACTTACTTTACTTAGTATGATAATCTCTAGGTCCACCCATGTTGCTGCAAATGTCATTATTTCATTCTTATTTATGGCTGAGTAATATTCTGTTGTATGTATATACCACATTTTCTTTATCTATTCATTTGTTAATGGACATTTATGTTGCTTCCATGTCTTGGTTATTGTAAATAGTGCTGCTATGAACTTTGTGGTGCATGTATCTTTTCAAATTATATTTTTTGTTTTTTCCAGATATATGCCCAAGAGGGGGATTGTTGGATCACATGTTAGCTCTATTTTTAGTTTTTTAAGGAACCTCCATACTGTTTTCCATAGTGGCTGCACCAATTTATCATTACTTTCCCACCATGTAGGAGGGTTCCTTTTTCTCCACACCCTCTCGAGCATTTATTATTTGTAGACTTCTTGATGATGGCCACTCTGACCAGTGTGAGGTGATACCTCACTGTAGTTTTGATTTGCTTTTCTCTAATAATTAGAGATGTTGAATATCTTTTCATGTGCCTGTTGGCCATCTGTATGTCTTCTTTGGAGAAATGTCTATTTAGATCTTCTGTCCATTTTTTTATTGGATTTTTTTTGAGCTGTATGAGTTTGACAGAATTCTTTTGAAAATCAACCCTAGAGTGATTTTTGAATAAAGTCCTGATATAGCTAAGAGCAAGTATGTACTAAAGAACCAGTACTTTAACTGAAATCAAATTGAGGGCAGTAGGAGCAGTGGGAATTGTTTAATTTGCTTTGTGCAAGACACCCTCCTAAGTGAATGACTCAGTTTTTGCTTCCAAAAGTGTGGAGGAAAGTGAAGATGTGCAGAAGGCCCTGGGAGTTCCTGGCATGGGACTAAAGACTAATCATGTTAGCCTTTAACATGTTTCATCATCACCATTTATTATCACTATTGTTATCACTATCACTGCACTCCTGAAGCTATCACTGACTCAACCACCCCATTCTTCTGCTGCAATAATCAGAGCAGATAACACAAAGGCAGAGTATTTGAGACTCAAGTTGAGAAACAGGTAGAACTGCAGTTAGATACTGATTTTTCACTTACTAATGCTGTGATCCTGGTTAGGGCACCAAGTTCTCCATTCTCAGTTTTCTCACCAAAAAAGTGAGAATAATTATGCACAGTTTGCACTGGACAATTGTGAGTACTAAATGAGCAACGCTTAGTACCTAACATGTTATAAGGCCTCCACAAAAGTTAGTTTGATGGTATTACCCCTTTTCAAGGCCCTGGGCTCAATCTCCAAACTTGATAACAAGCTGTCTTCTCACTCTTTCAGATGCAGATGTCACTGTTCTCTGCTCTACCTATTCCTGGCCTCTCCAAGCAGATCTCAGTCTTATCCAATCCTGACTTAGGACCTCATTCCTATTGGATGTTTCTGGGCCCAGGGCTTTTGCAATGTCTCAGTATATCTGAGCTCCAATAGACAAGCCCTCAATCTCCCTGGGGGCCCTTCCCCAGCATCTCCACCCTCTGCTTCTCCTCTTCTAGGCTGTGGAGTGTTCAACCAATTGTTGCTTACCATTTCTCAGCTCTTCTCCCTCATATTACCCAAGAGAGCACAGTCTGGGGTAGAGTGGAAGCAGGACAGAATTTTTAAAGAATAATTTATTTTTCCCTCCAGTATGTTTCTTGATCCTCCTAATCCCTCCAACATTCCTCCTGGACGATTCAGCCCATTTCTGGATTTTCAGTTTCCAAAATATACAGGCCCAGAAGAGAAAGAGCTCAGGGCATATACAATAGATTTCAGAGAAACCAGGAAGATATGAATCAGGGTTTTCCAATCCCTACCCTTCAAACTAGTGAAGAGTTTCCTAGTGCGGGGAAAGGATTGAGAGCTGGCTTTTCTGAAGTCCCTAAGAAAGAAAGCCTGCTCCCTCCTGGGTGAAAAATAACAAAACAATCAGGGTTGAGATAATCAAGAGCTGAGCAGACAATCTGTTCCCTTTCCTAGGCACAGCCCCAGGGTGAGGTCAAGGTCTCAGAGAAGAAGGTCATGTGTTATGTTTAGGGTAGCAGAGGAATCCTGAAATGATCCTGGAAACAGCAAGGGGTAACTCAGCATTAAGTCTTTGCTCAGTGACTGGTCACAGTGGCCTGACCACTGAGGACGAGGTGAGACCACAGGCATCTCAATAAGGACTGTTACGGGCAGATAACACTGAGACCTTTTAAGTGCCAAACTTATAATCCAAAAAATTTGGTCCAAACCCAAGGAAAATGAAGGAAGAGCAATTTGACTGAAATCATATATGTACATTCTCAGCAAAATGGAGACACAAAATAAAAATTAAGTTACAGGAAGAATGTGGCATTTCTTTCTTTCCAGAGGTTGAGCAGCTACATAATCATCTACAGAAAGTCTCATGTTTGTGAAATTTCTTTTTCACATTAGAAACAGCTACATGATCAGCTGGCAAGAAGGAGTATATTCCAGAGTCAAAGAGCTGTTTGAGAGGTCAACCTGACAGCAGCTCCCCTGTCCTCACGTTGATCCTGCCTGCAGATCTCCTGCAGAGCCCCCATTGGCCAAATACAACTGGATGCAAAGGGCAGAAGGGACCAGACGAGGCAGTCAATAGAGCTCACCTTCCTAGGACTGAAAGCATGATGAAAAAAGGTAGCAAAGGGGAGAAAGGGGAAGATGCCCAGAATCACATGTGACATTACCCTCACCCTTATTTGTATGAACAACTAGGAAGATTGCTTTCTTCTTTTTTTAATTTTATTTTTTACTTGTTTATTTTTGAACATCTTTATTAGAGAATAATTGCTTTACAATGGTGTATTAGTTTCTGTTGTATAACAAAGTGAATCAGCTATACGTATATATATATATGCCCATATCCCCTCCCTCTTGTGTCTCCCTCTCACTATCCTAGCCCTCTAGGTGGACACAAAGCACTGAACTGATCTCCCTGTGCTATGAAGCTGATTCCCACTAGCTATCTATTTTACTTCTGGTAGTGTATATATGTCCATGACACTCTCTCACTTCATCCCAGCTTACCCTTACCCCTCCCTGTATCCTCAAGTCCAACCTCTATGTCTGCATCTTTATTCATCTCCTGCCCCTAGGTTCTTCAGAACCACTTTTTTAGGTTCCATATATATGTGTTAGCATATGATATTTGTTTTTCTCTTACTGACTTACTTCACTCTGTATGACAGTCTCTATGTCCATCCACCTCACTACAAATAACTCAATTTCATTTCTTTTCATGGCTGAGTAATATTTCATTGTATATATGTGCCACATCTTCTTTATCCATTCATCTGTTGATGGACACTTAGGTTGCTTCAATGTCCTGGCTATTGTAAATAGAGCTGCAATGAACATTGTGCTACATGACTCTTTTTGAATTATGGTTTTCTCAGGGTATATGCTCAGTAGTGGGATTGATGAGTTGTATGGTAGTTCTATTTTTAGATTTTTAAGGAACTTCCATACTGTTCTCCATAGTGTCTGTATCAGTTTACATTCCCACCAACAGTGCAAGAGGGTTCCCTTTTCTCCACACCCTCTCCAGCATTTATTGTCTGCAGATTTTTTGATGATGGCCACTCTGACCGGTGTGAGGTGATACCTCATTGTAGTTTTGATTTGCATTTCTCTAATGATTAGTGATATTGAGCATCCTTTCATGTGTTTGTTGGCTGTATATCTTCTATGGAGAAATATCTATTTAGGTCTTCTGACCATTTTTAGATTAGGTTGTTTGTTTTCTTGATATTTAGCTGCATGAGCTGCTTGTATATTTTGGAGACTAATCCTTTGTCAGTTGCTTCATTTGCAAATATTTTCTCCCATTCTGAGGGTTGTCTTTTGGTCTTGTTTATGGTTTCCTTTGTTGTGCAAAAGCTTTGAAGTTTGATTAGGTCCCATTTGTTTATTTTTGTTTTTATTTCCATTTTTCTAGGAGGTGGGTCAAAAAGGATCTTGCTGTGATTTATGTCATAGAGTGTTCTGCCTATGTTTTCCTCTAAGAGTTTTATAGTGTCTGGCCTTACATTGAGGTCTTTAATCCATTTTGAGCTTATTTTTGTGTATGGTGTTAGGGAGTATTTTAATTTCATTCTTTTACATGTAGCTGTCCAGTTTTCCCAGCACCACTTATTGAAGATGCAGTCTTTTCTCCATTGTATATTCTTGCCTCCTTTATCAAAAATAAGGTGACCACATGTGTGTGGATTTATCTCTGGGCTTTCTATCCTGTTCCATTGATCTATATTTATGCTTTTGTGCCAGTACGATAATATTCTGATTACTGTAGCTTTGTAGTATAGTCTGAAGTGTGGGAGCCTGATTCCTCCATCTCCGTTTTTCTTTCTCAAGATCGCTTTGACTATTCAGAGTCTTTTGTGATTCCATACAAAATGTGCAATTTTTTGTTCTAGTTCTGTGAAAAATGCCATTGGTAATTTGTTAAGGATTGCACTGAATCTGTAGATTGCTTTGGGTAGTATAGTCATTTTCACAATGTTGATTCTTCCAATCCAAGAACATGGTATATCACTCCATCTGTTTGTATCATCTTTAATTTCTTTTATCAATGTCTTATAGTTTTCTGCATACAGGTCTTTTGTGTGCTTAGGTAGGTTTATCCCTAGGTATTTTATTCTTTTTGTTGCAATGGTAAATGGGAGTGTTTCCTTAATTTCTCTGTCAGATTTTTCATCATTAGTGTATAGGAATGTCAGAGATTTCTGTGCATTAATTTTGTATCCTGCTACTTTACCAAATTCATTGATTAGCTCTAGTAGTTTTCTGGTAGCATCTTTAGGATTCTCTATGTATAGTATCATGTAATCTGCAAACAGTGACAGTTTTACTTCTTTTTTTCCGATTTGGATTCCTTTTATTTCTTTTTCTCCTCTGATTGCTATGGCTAAAACTTCCAAAACTATGTTGAATAACAGTGGTGAGAGTGCGCAATCTTGCCTTGTTCCTGATTTTAGTGGAAATGGTTTCAGTTTTTCACCATTGAGAATGATGTTCGCTGTGTTTTTGTTATATATAGCCTTTATTTTCTTGAGGTAAGTTCCCTCTATGCCTACTTTCTGGAGGGTTTTTATCATAAATTGGTGTTGAATTTTGTCAAAAGCCTTTTCTGCCTCTGTTGAGATGATCATATGGTTTTATCCTTCAGTTTGTTAATATGGGGTATCACATTGATTTCTTTGCATGTACTGAAGAATCCTTGCATTCCTGTGATAAACCCCATTTGATCATGGTGTATGATCCTTTTATTGTGCTGTTAGACTGTGTTTGCTAGTATTTTGATGAGATTTTTGCATCTATGTTCATCAGTGATATTGGCCTGTAGTGTTCTTCTTTTGTGACATCTTTGTCTGGTTTCGGTATCAGGGTGATGGTGGCCTTGTAGAATGAGTTTGGGAGTGTTCCTTCCTCTGCTATATTTTGGAAGAGTTTGAGAAGGATAGGTGTTAGCTCTTCTCTAAATGTTTGATAGATTCACCTGTGAAGCCATCTGGTCTTGGCCCTTTGTTTGTTGGGAGATTTTTAATCACAGTTTTCAGTGCTTGTGATTGGTCTGTTTATATTTTCTATATCTTCCTCATTCAGTCTCAGAACGTTGTGCTTTTCTAAGAATTTGTCCATTTGCTCCAGGTTGTCCATTTTATTGGCATAGAGTTGCTTGTAGTAATCTCTCATGATCTTTTGTATATCTGCAGTGTCAGTTGTTACTTTTCCTTTTCCATTTATAATTCTGTTGATTTGAGTCTTCTCCCTTTTTTTTTTTTTTTGATGGTCTGGATAATGGTTTATCAATTTTATTTATCTTCTCAAAGAACCAGCTTTTAGTTTTATTGATCATTGCTATCATTTCCTTCATTTCTTTTTCATTTATTTCTGATCTGATCTTTATGATTTCTTTCCTTCTGTTAACTTTGTTTTTTTTTTGTTTTTCTTTCTCTAATTGCTTTAGGTATAAGGTTAGGTTGTTTATTTGAGGCTTTTCTTGTTTCTTGAGGTAGGATTGTTTTGCCATAAACTTCCCTATTAGAACTGCTTTTGCTGCATCCCATAGGTTTTGGGTTGTCGTGTTTTCATTGCCATTTGTCTCTAGGTATTTTTTGATTTCTTTTTTGATTTCTTCAGTGATCTCTTGGTTATTTAGTAGTGTATTGTTTACCCTCCATGTGTTTGTATTTTTTACATTTTTTCCTGTAATTGATATCTAGTCTTATAGTGTTGTGTTTGGAAAAGATACTTGATACGATTTCAATTTTCTTAAATTTACCGAGGCTTGATTTGTGACCCAAGATATGATCTATCTGGGAGAAGGTTCCATGAGCACTTGAGAAGAAAGGATATTTTGTTGTTTTTGGATGGAATGTCCTATAAATAACAATTAAGACAATCTTGTTTAATGTATCATTTAAAGTTTGTGTTTCCTTATTTATTTTCATTTTGGATGGTCTGTCCATTAGTGAAAGTGGGGTGTTAAAGTCTCCTACTATGATTGTGTTACTATTGATTTCTCCTTTTATGGCTGTTAACATTTGCCTTATGTATTGAGGTGCTCCTATGTTGGGTGCATAAATATTTACAATTGTTATATCTTCTTCTTGGATAAATCCCTTGATCATTATGTAGTGCCCTTCTTTTTCTCTTGTGATAGTCTTTATTTTAAAGTCTATTTTGTCTGATATGAGAATTGCCTCTCCAGCTTTCTTTTGATTTCCATTTGCATGGGATATCTTATTCCACCCCCTCACTTTCAGTAGGTATGTGTCCCTAGGTCTGATGTGGGTCTGTTGTAGACAGAATATATATGGGTCTTGTTTTTATATCCATTCAGCCAGTCTATGCCTTCTGGTTGGAGCATTTAATCCATTTATGTTTAAATTAATTATTGATATGTTGTTCCTATTACCATTTTCTTAATTGTTTGGTGTTTGTTATTGTAAGTCTTTTCCTTCTCTTGTGTTTCCTGCCTAGAGAAGTTCCTTTAGCATTTGTTGTAAAGCTGGTTTTGTGGTGCTGAATTCTCATAGCTTTTGCTTGTCTGTAAATGTTTTAATTTCTCTGTCGAATCTGAATGCAATCCTTGCTGAGTAGAGTAATCTTGGTTGTAGGTTTTTCCCTTTCATCACTTTAAATATGTCCTGCCACTCCCTTCTGTCTTGCAGAGTTTCTGCTGAAAAATTAGCTGTTAACCTTCTGGAGATTCTGTTGTATGTGATTTCTTGCTTTTCCTTTGCTGCTTTTATTTTTTTTTCTTTGTATTTAATTTTTGTTAGTTTGATTAATATGTTTCTTGGTGTGTTTCTCCCTGTATTTATCCTGTGTGGTACTCTCTGTGCTTCCTGGACTTGACTGACTATTTCTTTTCCCATATTGGGGAAGTTTTCAACTACAATCTCCTCAAATATTTTCTCAATCCCTTTCTTGTTCTCTTCTTCTTCTGGGACCCATATAATTTGAATATCAATGTGTTTAATGTTGTCCCATAGGTCTCTGAGACTGTCCTCAATTCTTTTGATTCTTTTTTCTTTATTCTGCTCTGTGGTAGTTATTTCCACTATTTTAGCTTCCAGGTCACTTATCCATTCTTCTGCCTCAGTTATTCTGCTATTGATTCCTTCTAGAGAATTTTTAATTTCACTTATTGTGTTGTTCCTCATTTTTTATTTTCTCTTTAGTTCTTCTAGCTCCTTGTTTAACGTTTATTGTATTTTCTCCATTCTGTTTCCAAGATTTTGGATCATCTTTACTATCATTATTCTGAATTCTTTTTTCAAGTAGACTGCCTAGTTCCTCTTCATTTGTTTGGTCTGGTGTATTTTTACCTTGCTCCTTCATCTGCTGTGTATTTCTCTTCTCATTTTGCCTAACTTATTGTGTTTGGTATCTCCTTTTCACAGCCTGCAGGTTCATATTTCCCATTTCTTTTGGTGTCTGCCCCCAGTGGGTAATTTTGGTTCAGTGGCTTGTGTAGGCTTCCTGGTAGAGGGGACTGGTGCCTGTGTTCTGGTGGATGATGCGGGATCTTGTCTTTCTGGTGGGCAGGAGCACATCCAGTGGTGTGTTTTGTGGTGTCTGTGAACTTATTATGATTTTAGGCAGCGTTTCTGCTAATGGGTAGGTTTGTGTTCTTGTCTTGGTAGTTGTTTGTCATGGGGTGTCCAGCACTGGAGCTTGCTGGTCGTTGAGTGGAGCTGGGTCTTAGCGTTGAGATTGAGATCTCTGGACGAGCTCTTGCCAATTGATATGTGGGTCTGGGAGGTCTCTGGTTGACCAATGTCCTAAACTCAGCTCTCCCACCTCAGAGGCTCAGGCCTGACACCTGTCCAGAGCACCAAGACCCTGTCAGCCACACAGCTCAGATGAAAAGGGAGGGTAAAAAAAGAAAGAAAGAAAGGAAGGAAGGAAGGAAAATGAAGTTATTAAAGTAAAAAGTTTAAATAATATTATTTAAAAAGATTAAAATAATTAAAAGAAGAAAGAAGTGAGCAACCAAACCAATAAAGAAATCCACCAATGATGACAAGTGCTAAAAACTATACTAAAAAAAAAAAAAAGGACAGACTGAACCCTAGGACAAATGGTAAAAGCAAACCTATACAGACAAAATCACACAAAGAAACATACACACTCACAAAAAGGGAAAAAGGATAAAAATATATGTACATACATAAAGAAAAAAAAGGAAGAGAGCAAGCAAATCAATAAACAAATCTACCAATGATAATAAGCTCTAAATACTAAACTAAGATCAACATAAAATCAGAAACAAATTAGATGCAGAAAGCAAACCCCAAGTCTACAGTTGCTCCCAAAGCCCACAACCTCAATTTTGGGATGGCTCATTGTCTATTCATGTATTCCACAGATGCAGGGTACATCAAGTTGACTGTGGGGATTTAATCAACAGCTCCCGAGGCTCCTGGGAGAAATTACCGTTTCTCTTATTAGTTCGCACAGCTCCTGGGTTTCAGCTTTGGATTTGGCCCTGCCACTGCATGTAAGTCGCCCTCTGGTGTCTGTTCTTCACCCAGACAGGAGGGAGCTAAAGGAGCGGCTGATTAGGGTGCTCTGGCTCACTGAGTCTGGGGGAAGGGAGGGGCACGGAATGCGGGGTGAGCCTGCAGCAGCAGAGGCCAGCATGACGTTGCAACAGCCTGAGCTGTGCCATGTGTTCCCCCGGGGAGGTTGTCCCTGGATCACGGGACCCTGGCAGTGGCGGGCTGCACAGTCTCCCAGGAGGCAAGGTGTGGATAGTGATCCCTGTTTGCACACAGGCTTCTTGGTGGCTGCAGAAGCAGCCTTAGCATTTCACGCCTGTCTCTGGTGTCTGTGCTGATAGCCGCGGCTCACACTTGTCTGTGGAACTTGTTTAGGCGGTGCTCTGAATCCCCTCTCCTCGCGCACCCTGAAACAATGGTCTCTTGCCTCTTAGGCAGGTCCAGACTTTCTCCCAGACTCCCTCCCGGCTAGCTGTGGTGCACTAGCCCCCTTCAGGCTGTGTTCACACAGCCAACCCCAGTCCTCTCCCTGGGGTCTGACTTCTGAAGCCCGAGCCTCAGCTCCCAGCCCCGCCCACCCCGGCGGGTGAGCAGACAAGCCTCTCAGGCTGGTGAGTGCTGGTCGGCACTGATCCTCTGTGTGGGAATCTCTCTGGTTTGCCCTCTGCACTCCTGTTGCTGTGCTCTCCTCCGTGGCTCTGAAGCTTCCCCCCCCACTTCTGTCCCTGCCAGTGAAGGGGCTTCCTAGTGTGTGGAAACTTTTCCTCCTTCACAGCTCCCTCCCAGAGGGGCAGGTCCCATCCCTATTCTTTTGTCTCTGTTTTTTTCTTTTGCCCAGGTACGTGAGGATTTTCTTGCCTTTTGGGAAGTCTGAGGTCTTCTGCCAGCATTCAGTAGGTGTTCTGTAGGAGTTGTTTCACATGTAGATGTATTTCTGATGTATTTGTGGGGAGGGAGGTGATCTCCATGTCTTACTCCTCCACCACCTTGAAGGTGCTGCACCCATTCCTTATTTTTAATCCACAAGCAGCAAATGGGACTCGTTCATAGAACTGGCCAGTGAAAAGGAGCGGACAGTCACACTGGAAGGAGAAGGCACCCCCTGGGAGGAGGACAGTTGGAAAGATTGCTTTCTTGATCTGCCCTTACCTTGTGGCTGAAGGAGGAGCTAAGCCTAGGCAGAGGGAGGAGTAGGAGGCCACTTTGGTCAGCAAAGTTGACACCCACAAGATCATTTGTAGAATCCCTGTCCAAGGAGGAGAGATAAAGGATGGAGTTAGAAATGGATACCCATCTTAGAAACTGCATGGTGGATCACACCAGAGAAGCGAGGTTGGTTACAGTGGCAGGTGAGAAAATGAAGCAAGGAATTAGATATGGGGATAACAAGAAGATAACTCCAAAAAGTCTGGGCTTCCCTTTGGTAACCCTTCTCTGTGAAGATGGGTTTGAATCAGTGCCAAACACATGAAGACCTTTCTGTTTGCCACGGCAACTCCACCCGCATGAAGGAACTGGAGAACTGCATTGTGGGTGTCTTCAGGGACCTCTCAGGATACAGCCATGTGTGCAGGTTGGATCAGAATCAGAGAGCTGCTTAGAGGAATGAGTTGAGTTGAGTTGCAGTTGACTAGCTGACACGATATTATGCAATTTAATTAAATGTTTGTTTATTTCTAATTTGCAATTTTATTTTGGGAGCCAATAGTTTTTTCTCATATCTCAAACATTTTCTCAGGCTTTTATAAAGCTCAGATAAGAATAGTGAAGGGAAGTGTCTGGGAGGCAGCTGTGTAGGTGGCCTGCAGCAACCTGTCCAGATGGATGTTTGAGAGTGGAGGGCTCCAAGAGGGAAGTTGCCAAGAACTAACAGAGCACTTAATTGCCACACCAGATTGAGAGGGGCTTACAGATAGCTCACAGGTAGGGGGGGAATTAGCACAAATACATAGAAAACTAATCAATTTTTAAGTCAATAATTAACTCCTAGAAAAGTTAAACACTGCACAAGAAATGAAATGTAATTATAGAACATAAGTAAGATCACCTATGAGCAAAATTTACATAATCATAGTAGTAAACAAGGGAATACTGACTGAACCCAAAATAATGATTTAACTTTATTGAGATGGTGGGAGAGGGGAGACAGATGCAGGGCCTGATGTTTGAGTACTAAAAGCTTACCTTCCATAGTTTGAAATAAATAAATACTAGATAAATTAATAAAGAACAATGGGTTTCTGCCTATCATTTAGAGCTATGGACGCCAACAGCAGAAGAAACTCAGACGAGTCTGCCAAGCACAGGCTAACATCTGACTTGTGAATAACAAGAGGTAAAGAGAGGTATCCACGTGTGGGCGCCCAAACCTGGTCATCTGGAGGAAGCCACAAGATGGCAATCCCTGGATACCAACAAGTTTTCTTCCAGCAACTTCCACTGCAGTTGCTTTTCTTTATGACAGACTTACCCTTTCACTGGATATTTACAAAATTAAAGGGCCAATCTCACTGGGAACCAGAGCAGTGTGTGCCTTCCCTCACGCCTCCATCTTCTGCCTCACCTCCCGTGAGAGTACACAGGAGACACTCAGGAACCCTGACCAACACAGCTCTGCCACATTCATTTTAGGCTCCACTGTCACCGCAGTGGGTGCTGAGGACACCCCAAGATCCCCCTTAGGGCCTGAGTGCTGATGAGTGTCTTCTCTTAAGGGGGGCTCCCAGCCAAGATGCTCTCGGGGTATTGCCAAAAGGTTCTGCCTCCCCTGAGGCAATACCCTCCCTGGAGAAAGCCCACATCACATACAGTGACTTGGGGTACAAAAGCCCCCTTTCCTCAATTTGGGGCATTTCTGAAGGGCCTGCCAAGCTTCAGAGTGGCCCCAGGGGATCTGCTGAGGCCTCTGCTGGAACTGAACTCAGTTGAAAGAGGCTTTTCCTCTTTCTGAGTTTCCTCTGACATTTTTTTTTCTGTTTTCTGAGATTTCTTCTCCCCTCCCTGGCTTTCTGCTTGTGCCCTTCTCTTTTTGTCACATAGACACATCACTGTGTGTGTTTCTATTTTTTCCTCCCTTTCGCCCACACTTTAAAGAACGGAAGTGGGGATAAATCCTCTTCTGGAAATGAAAAGACTCTAAAGAACCAGCAGCCCCTCCCACCCCCACCTGCAAATGAGAAAAAAAAAAACCCACACTAGGACACTTACCATCCATGGACCTCCATCTCCATCTGTTTCCGGGGAACCCGACCTAAGAAGGCACCTGTGAGGTCACCTCCATTCCACCTGCCAGGAAGGGGAAAGGGCGTGGGAGGTCTGGGGTGCTGAGTCCTGGAGGTGACACTATCGCGTCCATTGCTTGGAACTCTCTCACACGGCCACACCCCACATCTATGGAGGTGGGCGAATGGAATCTAGCAGTGTCTTCTGGAAACTGTGGAGCATTAGTTATCTCTGCCACTTGCCCCTCCCTCTACACACATACACATACACACAGATACCCCAGGGGAAAACACATCTACAGCATCCAAAGAATTAAAATTTGAGGCAACTCAGGCCCACGTCTAGGTGGAAAAATAGACACACTTTGTCAGTGCCAAGATCCCTGGACTCTCCTATTAAGAACTTCTTCTATTAAAGACCCTTGTCATAGGTCTGTTCAATTAAATCACTGATGCTTCTTCTGCTTTCAGAAGAAACTTGCTTTTCAGAGGGAACAAAATGAATTCTGAAGAGTATAGAAAAGGGTCAATAGAGAGTTCACTCTTGGCCATAAATTCCAATGTTTCAAACAAGCCAAAGAAACCGTGTGCCCTCGTCATTTCTGCCTAAGGCCAGCAGAGTCCCCTGCTGGACATATAAAGGAAGGAAGGCTTTACCAACAGCTGCCTGATGCCTTAGGATGCAGGGTCAGCCTAGGAAGGGGTATGCAGACCTGCCTCAGGATCTTGGACACCAGCCGCAGAACAGGGGACAAGGCAATGTCCACAACAGGACAATTCAATCTTCATGGAATTGGGGATCCAGCAAGTTTTATTGCATAATAATAGAACTGTTTGTTTTGTAACTAAAAGCATTTCCCAAAATATAAGAGAGCTTGAAACCTCTCATGGAGATGCTCCAAGCCCTGGGAATGGTCTACATTAGGAAGAGAAGGTGGGTGGATCTGGGTGCCCTGTGCATCCCCTCCACTTTCCAGGGACAGTCCACCACCCGTCAGCCAAGAGGACTCAGTTGCACCGAATGGTGAGCATCCACTCTCCATTCACTAGTTCTGGGGGCGAGCATAGCTGGTGAGCATCGAGGGAGTGGCTACAACCAGGGGAAGATACTCTCCATCCCCTTTCAGGATCCAGCGCATGCAGGTGGCAAAGCGGTTCCAGAAGACCAGAGCCGGGGCCCCTCCCATCACTCCCCCGGCACCCAAGCTAATACCACTCTGGTGGCAGTGCCAGGGAAGGTGTCTCTTTTCTTCTATCTCACTTTGCTCCTGGCCCTACACCCTCATTCACCTGCCCTTGCCCCAGCAAGGGTGCAGGCTTCCTGTGCTGGCTTTCCCTCCCCCACCCTCTCTCCCATCCTCTCCATCTCTGTCTGCCCAGCTCCCCCGACCCTCACCAGCCCCACTGGCCCATACACACACTGACCTTCCTCACTCACCCTGATGAGATGGAAAAAACTCACCCTTCCAACAGCCTGACACTGAGGGTAGCTTTTCCTCTTTCTGCTAGTTTCCTCTGACTTTTTTTGTTTTGTTTTCTGTTTTCTTAGATTTCTTCTCCCCTCCTTGGCTTTCTGTTTGTGCCCTTCTCTTTTTGTCACATAGACACATCACTCTGTGTGTTTCTATTTTTTCCCCACTTTCGCCCACACTTAAAGAAGGGAAGTGGGGATAAATCCTCTTCTGGAAATGAAAAGACTCTAAAGAACCAGCAGCCCCTCCCACCCCCACCTGCAAATGAGAAAAATAAAACCCACACTTGGACACTTACCATTTGGGGGGTGCAACTATATTAAAGCTTTGTTGTCTGGGTCCACTTTAAATATCTGAGGGATCCCCCAAGACTTTGGAGGGGAAGCACAGGCTTTGGCCTTGGACTGAGAAACCCAACTCATCTGGTATCTTGCACTAATCTCCGAAAGCCATTAGAAATGAGCTCTTGTTGCCGCGGGCATAACCTGAGGGGATGCACTCACCACCACCCCGTGGGGACCACGATCTCCCAGCCGATCCAACCCTTCACGACCTACACACACACCCCTGCCCCAATGAGTCAAAATGACAAGAAAATGCATTTTGTTTCATTTTGTTTTGTTTATAACATGGTACTCTAATTTCTAAGTTAGATGTAAAATCTTTCCTATCTCTGGAGAGTGAGTTATCCTCCAGGCTGACGTGGGGAGAAGGAACCCACAGGCTCCCACCTGCAGTCAAATCTCAAGTGTTGAGAAGACAGGAGGCCTAGCATTTTTTGAGTGCATTCCCATCCATCTCCCATGTGATCCTGCAACAGCACTAGAGATGGGAACCAGAAGCTGGGCTGCCTCAAGTCTCCCCAGAGAGGCCTCCTAGAGAGGGTTAAGTAGAGCAGAGATGGCCACCTTCTTCAGGGCCTGTGTGTTGCTTGAGGCTGCAGCCACCCACCCGCCCTGGAAGAGTGGCCAGTCCTGGAGGAAGCTGTGCTTTCACCCAGCAGGTGAAGCGCTCAAAGCTGTGCTGGCCATCCAGAGTCACAAATGTGGCTGAAGTTCTGCCATGGTCTGGTGCCATCTATTCCTTTGGCCCGTTTTTCTCAAGTTACTTTGCTCCTAATCAATCCCAAAGTGTTCTGATGGGGGAAAGATGCATTTACCTCTAAGAGAACAGATAACACAGAGAAAGAAACATACATCTGATCCAGTGAGGCTGCCTTTTTGGAAAAATCTGGCCTCTACCCAACTCTAGCAAAACCTCTGCCAAAATTCACAGCAGTAAGTAAAAATCATCTCCACTTTACATAAGAGGAAACTGAGGCTCAGAGAGATAAAATGTCTTGCCCAAGGTCACGCAGCTGCTGATAAGCCATGTTTAGAGCAGGTCAGCTCATTCCTCCTTAACCCTCCCTTCAGCTGACCCCACACCAACTGCTGTAATGACAGCATGATCCCAAAGACACAAGGCATGCAAATAAGTCCCTGGGATTAAACTTCACGATTTAGGGCAGGGTTGATTCAGGAGATGATGATTTTCTTTCCTAATAACATTCAGTCTAGGCTTTTAGGGGGAAGGTTTTTTTGGGTTTTTTTTTTTGTGTGTGAATTTGGATGGAGGAACCGTGCTGTAAAGGTAACACAGAAAATGATACTTAAATCTATGGAGCATCGACTAGACACTGGTTACTAGAACATGCATTCACCGACATTATCTTAGGAATCACAAGAACAATATAAAGGGTATGTATACATTTATCATAAGGAAAACTAAGGTTCTGAGCATGTAATGCACTTGGCCAAGATCCAGTCACTCCAACCAATGCCCTGCCCAAGCCACAGCCACACCCGTCCAGTACAGCACACACAACACACACGTGTGAGGGCTTTTGACAGCTGCACATGGACTTTGGGTCCCCTGCAGAGCCACAGTGCAAACCAGGTGCTGGCAGGTCCCCAAGGACACATCTCCTCAGTCTGAATGAGCAGTTCCTGCCCTCACACTCCAACACACACAAAGCTCCCTCAGAGCTCACCAACACCAGAAAGTTCCACTGGCAGAAGCCACACAGGCAGGCCCTGTATATGTTTCAGTGCAATGCAGCCCACAACCAGCACAGGGCCTGCCCATGGGAGGCATTCAATGTGCATTTGATGGAGGAGTGAGCAGAACGTGGGCAGAACAGCAACACTGCTCATCCCTTCTGTCTAGGCTTTGAGAGATCAGGAGTTCCTGGAAGGGGTAGATCAGTTCAACAAATCTTAGCTCCATAAGTTCTTTCTTGGAATTTGTGAGAGAAGCCACCTAGGATTTTGGTACCTGATTTTCAAAACATTGTTTGCCCATCAAGAAGTGAATTCCTAGGACCTTCTCCCTCAAGAGGTGAGGCAGGCTGAGCTGTCAGCAAACCTGGGAAAGGTCATGACCACCTGGTGAAGGGTTGGACTAAATGGTTGTTAATGGGAGCCAGAGCATGTAGGGTTCACGGCCTAGTTCTGTCAACAATGTCTTGTGTGACCTTGCTTGAGGTACCTATATTGACCAGGAGGTTTGGGTTGCAAATAACAGGAAATGTATGATTCATGTGTCTGAAGAAGCCCAGAGTTAATTTGGACAGTTTGATCAGGAATACGGCCCTCTTCTCTGTGATTATCTGCTTCCTCTGGGTCAACTTTACTCCCAAGACCCCTTTGCTCATGAGAGCAAAGTGGCTGTAGCAGTCCCTTTACTTACATAGAGTCCATAGGAAGATAAAATAAATATATGTCCGAGAAGTCACGGTTAAAAATTGGAGATTCACTCTGATTGGACCGCTGAGTCACATGTTCATGCCTGAACCAATCAGAGCAGCCCCTGAGGTCCAATATGCTGGTCAACCTTCCTGGGCCCTTGGTCCTGGGGAAGGGTCTGTTTTCACGGAAGTACAAGGAACTCCAATGGGAATTTGGAGCTCTTGGGAAGGGAAAAAGGGAAAGATGATGCAGAAGCTACCCACAAGAGTCCAGAGTCCACCACAGTCCTGGGTCCCTAAGACCATTATTTCAACTGTCAAATGTGAATAATAATAATAACAGCTCAACTTATCAAGTGGGGCTCATGTGGGTTCAAGTGAGATAATGAGCAGTTACACTTTGTAAAGTCTAAAGCTCTACATTGATGGTTCTTTATCTTTTTCAGGTTAACGGACTCTTCTGAGAGTCTGATAAATCTACGAAATCTTCATTCCAGAAAAGGAGAACAAATACACTCACTTTTAAATGTGGTTTCAGAAGCCCACTCGTGGGCCCTGCCCATGGACCCTGAGCTGAGCCCCGCTTGTCCATGTGCTTTCTCTCCCACAGATTTACCATTTCCTAGGTGCTTCCTAGGTCCCAGGTCCTGGCTAGGATGCTTTATAAAGGCAGTCTCATTTAATCCTAATGACAAGTGTGGCATTATCATGTCCACTGTACAGATAAAGAAACCAAGGCTCAGAGAGGTTAAGTGACTTGAGCAAGTTCACACAGCTAGTGAGCTGTGGAGCCAAGACTCGAACCAGATCTCCTGATTCCAAGACCAGTGCATTTTCATGTCACTCACCTGGAATGCCTTTCCTCTTTGCTGCCTCCATGCAAATCCTACCGGTCTTTGAGGTGAAGCTCAGGGCTTCCTCTTCTAAGAAGCCCTAATTAGATATCATCTTATTTGAACCCTTTTCACATGGCTGCGTCCTGCTTCACCAGGATGATGGGAAGCCCTCTAGCCCAGCTGTCCACACACAGGTCTATCAGATCATTGGTGGATCAGCACCAGGTAATGGGTGAGCTCCTTCCTGTCCAGGAAAGGCCAACCAAAGATTTATCTTACTTTCGGCTTCCCCATCACAGCTGGGGGCACAAGGTCCATAGTTCCCAGAAATCCATGGAAGCGTAGCACCCACACCAACAAGCACCCAAAGCTGGAGTGCAGAGCCTGCAGCATGGTCTAGGGACTCACCTTGGCACGGGGTGCAGACCTTCTCCTCTTCCCCTGTGTCTCCCAGGGCCTTGAGCTGCATGCTCAGACACACTGTGCATCTCTGTTGTCATGGTGACTGTGGCTATCCCACCCAAGATAACCGGCAATGATACATAGTCACTCTTGGATGTGTTCAGCAAACTTCTACTGATGGCAACCACCATTACTGAGCACCTGCCCTGAGCCAGGCTCACACAGGCTCTCACCATGTTCTCAGAACAACTGGAGAGAGAAGATGAGTTTCTATCTGATAGTGAGGGCATGGAGAGCTGCCTAGGGTCATGGTCAGACCCCAGAGCCCGTGCTGACCATTACACCTCCCTGCTCCATTCCCTGTCCCATGAGTATCCAGGTGCTCTCTTTAATCCATGACATCTGCCTTCATGAGTCTCCACTAGTATCATTGCTTATTGTTCTGGGCAGAGATTGGGGACCACATGTGCACACCAGGGGCCTAGATGTGCTTCCCCAGCCAGCAAGACATAGGTGCACACCACAGCCTAACAGAGTCTTGCTCCTGGGGATGCCGATTATAAGAGAGATGCGGCCTCCCTCTCTGACCTCCTCCCACACAGCCCAGCCCTCTGGCAGGATGTGGCCTTGTCCTCTATCGACCACTCATAGATGGCCTGGCAGTGCTGCTTTACCCTTTCTTTGAAAATTTCTTGCAGACAAGGACTGTGCCATCCCCACCATTTACCCCACAGCACCTATCTTTGAACATACAAAACACTTGAAAGTTCTTATTGTGAGGATCAAAGGAGAAAGTAACTGCAAAATTGCAGCTCAAAGCATGTTCCTGTGCGTGGGCACCTCCTCTGTCGGCATCCTCCTCCTCTGGCCAGCCTTCACTCCACACGTAGGGCTGGGCAACGCTCACCAAGCAGGTGAGCTTGAGGTTGCCTTCCCCGGATGCTGCAGGCAGGAAACTGCAGCGGCTCTTCCCAGTGAAGCATAGGACTCCTGGCGCCCTGCAGCGCTTTCTAATCAGCTCCAAAGGCTTGAGGCTAATGAGCTGAGGGAGGGCGACACTGGGCCAGCTTAATTATCGTGGGCAGAGCAAACCCAGCAGGTCCTGTTTCTCACTGCACAGAACCGGGGTGGAGGGAAGCCAGCCTGGGTTTGTTAATAAGGATGGAATCTCAGGCCCAGTGGGAGCTATACTGGCAGAGTTCAAAACTCTGGAGCATATTGTACAAAATGCTGTTTTCCCTAGAAACTGAATTAGCATCTTATTATTATTATTATTCTTTTTACTACTTGTTTTTATCCCCTCCCCTCAACTCTCCTTTCCTACCTAAACCACACAGGCACACTTGCTGATTCACAGCTGGCTTCTAGGTTTTATCCTAAAAAGACTTGTCTTCTTTAAGTTCATAAATATGTCATCAAGAAAGGACACGAAGCCAACTTGAGGGAGCTCCCACTAGCCAAAGATGGGGCAATCAAAAAGAGATGAACTCTGGAATGGATTAAAATACATAAAATCCAAGAGTTTTGAAACACCCATCACAGAATGTAAGGTGTATGAGAATTCTCTGTACTGTCTTTGCCACTTTTCTGTAAATTGAAAACTATTCTCAAATAGTTTATTTAAAAAAGAAAAGTCAGACATGAAAGACCACATACTTTATGATTCTATATATGGGAACTGTCCAGAAAAGGCAAATTACACAGA
Organism: Orcinus orca; assembly: GCF_937001465.1. Classification (NCBI taxonomy): domain Eukaryota; kingdom Metazoa; phylum Chordata; class Mammalia; order Artiodactyla; family Delphinidae; genus Orcinus; species Orcinus orca. Next base: position 12,079,748 of record NC_064565.1, on the reverse strand, counting down.
CAGAAAGCAGAGTTGTGGTCACTTGGGGTGGCAGGAGGGGGAGTAAAGAGTCATGGTTTAATGCGCATGGGGTTTCCATTTAAGACGACAAAAGAAACGCTGGAACTAAGTAGTGATGATGGTTTCACAGCATCGTGAGTGCACTAAATGTCACTGAATCGTACACTTTAAAATGGAAAATTTTATGTTATGCGTATTTCCACACTTGTTTTTTGAAACTGCATTTGATGGCTCAGAGACCAATGCTGTAATGCTGGGTCTGTGCCAACTGTTTCCTTGTATCCTCTCCCTAATAATTAGTGAATTTTGGTGTTAAGATTTTTTAAAAATCTAAGTTCATCAGGATATTTACAAAAACAAAGATGCCTCATTGATCCCCGTAGGAGGTTGCTAGGGAATCAACTCATTTTTCTAAACATTGATAAAGGCTAAGAACCAAGAATTTTTCTGTCCTTACTGTACAAACTGCATTTCTTTTGTTTTTTGCGGTACGCAGGCCTCTCAATGTTGTGGCCTCTCCCATTGCGGAGCATAGGCTCCGGACATGCAGGTTCAGCGGCCATGGCTCACAGGCCCAGCTGCTCCACGTCATGTGGGATCTTCCCAGACCGGGGCATGAACCCATGTCCCCTGCATCGGCAGGCGGACTCTCAACCACTACACCACCAGGGAAGCCCCAAACTGCATTTTAGAGTAACTAATATTTCATAAGGGAAATCTCTCTTTATTAAAGAACTCCAGCTAGTAAATGCAAAAGGCTTCAGAGAATTTTAAAAGCACCACTTTGCAACTCCTAATGATGTAATGGATCTAGGTAATGGCTATGAATGGAAGCTGAAATCATTAGGTAAAGATATGATAAGGAACATTATAAAGGTGGTTCAGGTTGATAACACAAATCCACCATCAGGAAAGACAGAACAACTGGACAGTATATGCCACCTGATGTGATACAATAGGAAGTCCCCCAAGACCCATCACCACCCTGCAAAGACAGAAACCCAAGCCCAGCAGAGCCCCTAGATCTGACTGCATGTTTACAGGAAATGAGAGATGGAGTAACAACTCAGAGAACATCAGGCTGGAGCAATGAGCCAAATCCTGAGTATGGACTTCTCCAGGATAAATGATCAGGTTTCCTACACTCCACAGAGAGGAGGAGGTGCCCAGCTAAGCCCAGCCACTCCCCATCCTACACCCCACACCCTCCCATGCACCAGGCATGTAAGTGAAGCCTTCCTGGGACCTTCAGCTGCCAGCTGAATCCCACCAGCCATGCCTCATGGAGCAGAAGAATCGCCCTGCTGAGCCCTGTCCAAGCTCCTGACTCTCATGTCATGAGCAGAGTAAAATGCATGCTGCTTTAAGCCCTTAAGTTGGGGTAGTTTCTATTACAGTAGTAGATCATTGGAACGGGGTGTTCTCTAAGCAGTGACATAGAGATGGTGACTCCCCGCTCCCATCCTTGGGCAGTGGTGCTGTGTGCACAGAGCCTGCCTTGTTTCCCATCTGGCTCCACCGTGTGACCAGGTGGCTGGACCAGGTGAGGGGGAGTCAGGGGCAGGGAGCAGAGCAAGGGCAACAGCCCACCTGGGCTACTGAACCACGGTCCTGAGGCCTGATGTGAGAAGCCACAGGTGTCAGACAGGGTCTATCTCATTTGCCTGCTTGCCAGGAGACCGCAAGACAAAGGAAAACCCCAAAGAAAGGAAAACAGACAGAGGAAAGGACACACATGCATCTCCCCCACACCCAGGGAGAAGGACAAGGAGCCCTGGGACTTTGGGGGAAGTGGGTGGGACATACACACTATCCCTTATTCTCAAGACATCCCATATTATTATCCCCACTTTACAGATGCAGAAAGAGAGGTTCAGAGACCCTAAAGAATTCACGGGAGCCGGTATTGGCACACAGGTCTGTCTGACTCCAGAGCCGCTATTTTTCCTCTACTTTCAGAGGCTCAGTGCCCATCAGTATAACTACCACCATCATCATAACCATCCGTATCACCCACATGGTCATGATCACCAACAATACCACCATCACCACCACCAGCATCATAACCACCACCACCATCACAACCATCAACAGCAATATCACCATGACCGTTACCACCAACACCACTAACACTACCATGATCACCACTAGTGACACCATCATCACTGTTACTCCACCACCACCTGCACCTGCACCAACACGGCTACCTCCTCCACCACCACTACCAACAATGACACAAACATCAGCATTAATATCACTACTAGCATCCGAGAGACTAAGATTTGCCGCACAGAGCCACGCCACTTTGAAGGGTAGTGGAAAGGGTAAGGGAGCCTAAGAGAAAATTGAAAAGTGAGAAAAGAATGGGCAATTAAGTTGAAAAGAAGAGCATGATAACAAAATCCCAGCCTCAAACTGAGGCCTCATTGTCAGGAGTATCCAAATTTAGTACAAGCCAAGGAGACGTCAGGCTAAGGAATGCAATTCCCCTTGACCAGGAGGGGCCCCAGGTAGCCCTGGAGTTACATGTGGGAAGGTCCTGAGCTTTCTTTCCCCTTCACTCACTCTTTTTGCTCTCCTAGCCCCTTCCCCATCTCCCTCCCAGGCCTGAACTCTCCCACCCCAGGCCCAGCTTAGCCCAGCCAGTTTGAAACCAAGTCGGCTTGGCACCACATCTGCTTCATGTCACACTGAGCCCCAGACAGGGACTCCAGAGACCCAGGTCCTAGCTACAAGGCTCTGCCATGAACCCAGGGGGACCCGTTTGATTCAACACTGGGCCAGACGATGATCACAGGTGAGATAGGTGAGACGGATGAAGTGTAGCCCCACACACAGAGCCAGGAAGTGCCTGAGGACAGACCAGAAAGTGAGTTCCAGGGGAGAGCGACCATGTCTCTTACCAGCTGAAGATAACTCATTGACCTAATGATGCTGCAACAGAGAGAGGTTGGCCAAGAAATATAAAGATGGTCTCCGAGAGGAACAGAACCGGTGTCTTCTTATTCCTTCACTGCTCCCTCAGGTGTTAGCTCAGGTGAGCCACGGACACCCAACGAGCCTCATTCAGCGTCTTCATCTGCAATGAAGGATGCAAGGAGAGGAGGCCCACCTGGAAGGGATATGAAACACACAGGAGGTCCAGCACCAGTGCGTGATGTGGAATGAATGAATGAGGGAAGAAATGCATGACTCTGCCCTCAGGACGGGCTGTCCCCCACTCAAGTTGCCTGGGAACTGCTGAGGTGCCACTGCTCATGGCTGTCACAGCCCGGAGGCACACTTGGATCCCCCCACCTGCCTACAGAATCCATTGGACAGTATGGAAGCCAGATTTGTGTCTCCAGCCACCCCAAGGATTCTCCTGAACATGGGAGCTTCTGTTCACTTCAGCCAGACACTGCCTCAAATTTGTGCTGCCAGAGTCCATTAGGGCCCACGTCTGCCAGAACCATTAAAGGTGGGGAGCGAAAGAGAGGGTGTTTTGGAAATGGAGTGTGAAATAAGGTAAGAAAAAGTTTAATGGGGCCAGAGTCAAGTCGGCAAAGCACCTTATTAATCGTTCTTTTATTCCTTATCACACCGCATATTAACTGCCTCCTGACTCCAATGTCTCTGAGTTGCTGCCTGCAGCCTGGTGGCTCCCATCCTGCAGCAGGGGCTCTGTTTGTAGATTGAGGCTGGTTCTGGGGCGCTCTCGTGCATACCTCTACTTTGACCTGGGGCCTCTGGTGAGCTCTCGACCAGGTCCTCACCACAATCGGTAGAGGGGCCCCACTAAGCATGCAGGACCTTGCGTGGAATATGGAGAGAAACTCAAAGAGCAAACGTCATGCCCAAAACAGCCAAACCTGGAGGTGAGGGTAAGGAATGGTGCATGAGCTATCACTCAGGTGTCAGCAGAGGCGCTAGGATCCTGACAGAGCCTGTGAATTAAGGAGTACAAGAAGGAGATGCCTGGGTTTCCCTCCAGGAGGGAGGCGTGGGGTGCCCAGCACACAGCACGTGTCTTTCTCAGCTGGCCAGGCCCATCCCAGGGTAAGCGGGGTCATGGCCAGATGTGCTGCTGGGAGGACCACACCACTGGCCCGTCCTCATGCAGCAAAGGCTTATTGAACGCTGACGTTCTGGGCCCCAGCTGGATTCAGACCCGCCCCAGCCCAGGGGATGTTCACAGCCATCCATCCCAACTCTCCAGCCCACTTCCTGCTTATGATGCCAGTGTGAGGGCTCTGTTCCACAGTGGAGGGCTGGCAACCGGCTGAAATCTACAAACTGGGAAGATTGGTGAGTGGGGGCCAGCCTCCCTGAGTGCGGCAACTAAATGGAGGCTCAAAACCTGCAGGGTGAGGACCAGACAGGGCACCACTCACTCCAGGCTCTGTCTGCAGAGACAGCCAGCGGGGGTGGCGGCTCTCCTGGCTCTGGGCTGCACACAAAAAAAATGTCCCAAGTAGACCGAGTTTCCAAAATGCGGACCTGGAGGCATAGTCCTGGCTTATCACTCATCAACCAGTTGCCTCAGGCACTGAGGACCTTTGTGCCCTTCTGATGCCCACTATTAACGAATGTCCAGTTAGAGGGAGAGGGACCAGGCCCTATCACAGAATGGCGGGGCTGAAAGTCTCCTTAAAGATCCAAGGACCTGGAATGATGTTCTTCTAACAGCCTCCTGCTATAGTGACAGTCATAATACCGAACACTTGCATATCGCTTCCCAGGTCACAGGCATCTTGCAACATTAACCCATGAGACAGGTGCTATTGCTGAGCCCACATTACAGGTGAGGAAACTGAGGCACAGCTATGAAGTGGCAGACCTGGGATTTGAACCCAGCCTCAGAATCTAGTCTAGAACTTTGGCTGACAACTGGCTGCCCTTAGGCATTGCAAAACCGCCTACAGAGCAGCGTTGAGATGGGTCAGATGTGGAGGGTGTGGGGATGCCCAGGACAAATGTCCTTGAGGGTCCTGCCTGCCCAGTGGCTTTGGCTTGTTGCCTCTTAGCTCATAGGAGACTTTATGTGCCACCGTCCGCTGGAGGCGAGGTGGCTATTGGGGCACCACAGCATCCCTATATCCTCAGCCCACAGTCCTGACATTGACCCCTACATGCTAAAGGGCACCCCGGGGTTCTCCATGTGACACACATTCCTTCTAAATATAGGAGAGACTTAATATTGCTTCCAGCAGACACACGTTCTTAGCCCAGTCTGCCCCCTTGTTAGCTGTGTCATAAAACAGCAACAGTGTAGATGGAACACCCGCTGTATGAGGGGCTATGCTTGGCCTTTCCACACATCCCTCCTCTCTTTTATCTTCACAGCAGCCTGTGACTCAGCCTCACACTCTGGTTTTCACATGGGGTCCAGGAAACATCCATCATGTACCCAGTACAGGAGAAGCTGGGATTGACAATGAAGCTAGAATGACTCCAAAGCCTTTTCGGCTCCACAAAGCTGTATTAATAGTGAGTTATTTACTATTATACTTTGCTGATGGATTTCACCTTCCAGAATGTTCTCACATTCATATCCCACTTGGCTGTGCCACTCACTCTGAGTTCCTTGCCCTCTCCGAGTCACCATTCTCTCGAGAGTAAGACAGTGAGATCCAACCTCAGTGTGTGTTCATCTAACCCTTTAAAATCAATAACGAGCCGAGAGGGAGGCAAGCCAGCAATAACAATCACCACTTCATGAAGGAAGAAGCTGAAGTGTGGAGAGCTCACTTGACTGATCAACCAACGTATTGTGGAGACCTACAAGGAACAGACAATAATAATAAAAATAACAGCAACAACAATAATAACAACAGCTTGAATTATTGAACCATTACCATTTGCCAAGCACAGTACCAAGCATATTATGTGTTATCTCATTTATTCCTCACAGCAGCTCTGTTTTTTAGAGAAGGAACCTAAGGTCAGGACTCAAAACAGATTCCTAATCCATATATATAGGATGGTATCTAGTTCATTCATTTATTTATTCACCCCCACACCTCTTTGAGGACCTATTATACCCCGAGCATGGCACTCAGCCAGGGGAATGTAGTGGTACACAAGAGAGACAAGACCCTACCCCAAAGCAGCTTTCAGACCAGAGTCTCAGGCAAGAGCTGTAGCCCCTAAAATCCTGGCAATCCCTAGGTCAGGGGCTAGCCCGGGATGGGTGGAGACCCAAGTTCTCCAACACCTGGCTTTTTCCAGGTCTCCAGCAGGATGTGTTGCTTAGCAAGGCTCACCAAAGGATCCACTTGACCTCATAACAAGAACATCTTGTTTCCTTGATATGTCATTCTTTTTTTTAAACTCACAGCCAGCCTTATTTTAATCTATACCCCAAGGCACAAGGAAAATAGCACACTTTTAATGAAGAAGACGACGAGAAGGTGCAGAGTAGCTTACTAAATTTCACGCTGGCGTTTAAACTTACTCATGTGATTCAAGCTCACTTATTTCTCTTGCAGTTGGGTGACAAGAACATATATTTCCCTAGAAATGTAGCACACTAAAGCCACTATAAATAAGGGCCTGAAAATTGCTCTTTTATCTACATGATGATTTATAGGATTCCCCATTTTCTCTGGCTGACTGAATCCAAGGGTCTGGACAGGGCTAGTCATGTTGAAACTCCAAATTTTAACTGTATGATGTGAATTCCCAAATTCATCCCTCTGAAATCCAGCCCTGTGTGTACATCTGTCCTATGGGCTTCTTCAACTGGTTGGGCCCCAGCACCCAGTTCAACATGATGACAATGGAAGCATCATTTCTTTCCTCCTAAACTTCTTACTTCTCCTGGATCTTAAAGAATGACACTAAGATCCCCTGAGGCCCCACACAGAGGTCCAGGAATCTTCTGAGGCATCTTGTTCTCATGCACCTTTGTCCTCCTCCTGTCAGTCATGTGATCCTTAAATTATACTTGCCCAGATTCCCTGAAATCCATCCTTCTTTTCAGCCCAAGACCAGAGTCCCCCCACCCCAACATCCTCCTCACCTATCTCCCTGCTTCCAGACTGGCCCCCACCAATTGTTTCTATTGTGTCTACATTGTTTTTTTAAAAAACCACAATCTGATTATAAAGGTCAGGTTTCTCCATCCTCTTCTTCAGTCTCAAATGTCTCCACATTCCCCTCTCACACTTGTGCATGGCCCCCTAAACTCCTTTCTCCCTCTTGCTTCTATGCTATGCAGGTACCACTCTGTTTTTGTAGAACATACTTTCCCCATCTTCTCTGCCTAATAATACCTTGTTATGAACTACACGTTTTTGTCCCCTCAAAATTCATATGTTGAAACACTAATCCCATAAGATGTGGGACATTTGAGAAGTAATTAGTTTTAGATGAGGTCATGAGGGTGGAGCCCCCATGATGGGATTAGTGCCCTTATAAGACTAGAAAGAGACTAGAGCTCACTGTCCTTAACATGTGAGGATACAACAAACCAGGAAGAGGGCCCTCACCAGACACAGGATCTGATGTCACCCTGATCTCAGACTTCCAAGCCTCCAGAACTGTGAGAAATAAATTCCTGTTGTTTAAGCCATCCACTCTATCATATCTTGTTATAGCAACCTAAATTGACTAAGACATACCAATTTAACCTTCAAGACTTATTATAGGCACTACCTCTTCCTGAAAGTCTTTCAAGACTCCCATCCAGGATTGCTTAGGCACTTCTACAATGCCTGTACCATAGGATTCATCACACTATAATGCTAATGTCTCTCTACTTGGCTGTCTGCCATCTGAACTGTGCATTTCCTTAGGGAAGGTGTCATTTCTTCTTAGGGAAGGTGGGGGAAGGATAAAGTGGAAGATTGCCCATATACACACTACTATATATAAAATAGATAACTAACAAGGACCTACTGTATAACATGGGGAACTATACTCAATACTCTGTAATGGCCTGTATAGAAAAAGAATCTAAAAAAGAGTGGATATATGAATATGTATAACTGATTCACTTTGCTGTACACCTGAAACTAGCAGAACATTGCAAATCAACTATAGTCCAAAAAATTTAAAAATAATAATAATAATAAAATTTTTAAAAATAAAAATAAAAAAACATGAGAAATCATGTGCTCATTTATTGAGGAATGAAAAAGAGCAAGCCACACACCATGTACCATACAATCCCATGCTGGCAAAATATAACTTGTAAAAAAAATAAAGAAAAACAAAAAAGAAACAAACGGAAATTTTAGAACAGAAATTTATTGGATGGACTTAACAGATGATTGGAGACTGTCAATAAAGGAATAAGTAAATTTGAAGACAGATCAATAAAAATCATCCAATCTTAATAACAGAGAAAAACATTGAAAAATAATAATAAACACATCCTCAAGGACCTGTGGGAAAATATCAAGCAATTTAACATATATGCAATTAGAGTCCCAAAAGGAGAGCGATATGGGGCAGAAAAGAAGAATTTGAACATCAATCTGGGTATCTAAGAAGCTTAGTGAACCTAACAAGGATGAAGGCAAAAGAAACTTTACCTAGATACATCAGAGGTAAACTGAAAACTAAGAATTAGGAGAGAATGTTAAAAAGCTACCAAGGAAAATAAAATCCACATTACATACAAGGGAACAGTGACATGAATGACAACTGCCTTCTGTCCAGAAACAATGGAAGGAAGAGTAAAGAAACGGGATGACATTTTAATAAAGTTGGGGAAAAAAAACTTTCAACCAGTGTTTTATACTCATTAAAATTATCCTTGAAAAGCTAAGATTTTTTTAACATCAGATAAACAAAAGTTGGGAGACTACATTGCCATCAGAGAAATACTATAACTCTTTAGTATTTCATTTTTAGAAATACTTATACTCTTTAGGATGAAGGGAAAACAGATGGAAACTTGCATCTACAGGAAGAAATAAAGAGCACCAGAAGTGATGAGTGTTTTATTTTTTCTCTTTTTTCTTTAGAAGATTTATGACTATTTAAATACAATATAATATTTTGCTGTAGAGGTTAAAAACTGTAGAGATAAAATTCATAACAAAACTAGCACAAAAGATGGGGTAAGTAGAAATATATCATTGTAAATTTCTTATATTTTGGAAATAATATGTGATAAGTTAAGTAGACTGTGGTATATTAAAGATGCATATTAGAATCCCTAGGTTAACCACTAAAAAAATACAACATGGATTTAGCAGAAATTCCAAAAGAGGAAATAAAGTGGAATGCTAAATTATCTCCAGTTAATCTTTTAAAAGTTAGGAAAAAAGGAATATTGGTGAGGAAGAAAAAGATGAAAAACAAATAGAAAAATAGCAGACTAAAACTCAACCACACCAAAGACTGCATTAACCTTAAATGGCTGAATACTCCAATTAGATGGTAGAGATGATTAGACTGGATTAATAATATCAATAGTCAAAAACATCCTGTCTACAGAAGGTGTAGTTTAACATAAAAAGCAGGTTAAAATAAGATGATGGAAAAATAGACTGTGCAAAGAAGAATAAGAAAACTGGTAAGGCTATAATAATATCATACAAAATAGACCTCAAGATAAGTATCACTGCCAAAGATAAATAGTGACTTTTCATAAGTTCATTAAGGAGTTAATTAGACAGTTCATTAGGGAGACATGAAAATTTTAAATGTTGTAGGTTCCTAATAATATAGTTTCAAAATACATAAAGCAAAATCTGACAGAACTAGTGAAAAAATAAATAAATCTACAATCATAGTTGTAAGTTGTAATATTGCTTTTCAAGAACTGATTTGAAAAACAAAACAGGAAAAAAATAAGAATACAAAAAATTTAAACAACGCTGTCAACCATCTTGACCTAACTGACATTTAAAGAAGACTATACTCAATCACCATAGAATCCAAATTATTTTTCACGGCACAAGAAACACTCACCAAGATGGACCACATCTTGGACAATAAAATGTACCTTAATAAATGTCAAAATATTCAAGTCTTACATAATATGTCTTATGTCCACAGCATGATTAATTTGGAAATCAATAGCAATAAAATACCTATAAATTCCAAAGATTTGAAAATAAACAGCCCATGTGTAAAAAAATCATGAGTGAAATTTAATTAAATGATAATAAAAACACAACGTATAAGCTAACATTTGTGGAATACAACTGAAGTGGTGCTTAGAGAGAAATTTATAGTTTTAAATGCTTATATTAGAAAATAATAAAAGTATCATTTCAGTGTTCTAAGTTTCAACTCAAGTTAAGAAACTCAAAACTGAGAAGCAAATTAAAAACAAAGTGAATAGAAAATGATTTAAAGGTAAAAATGGAAATCAATAAAATAGAAAATAGACAAAACAGAAAACTAATAATGAAACCAAAATCTAGTTTTTAAAAAGATTAATAAAATTGAGAAAGGTCAAAATGCTATCAGAAAAAGAGAAAACACAAGTTTTCAAATGTCAAAAATGAAAGAAGGGATACCAATACAGATCCTACAGACATTAAAAGGAAAACAACAAAATATTATGAACAATTTTTGCCAAATTTGACAACTTTATGGAGATAGGCAAATTCCTTGAAAAACACGAATTATCAAAACTGACACACAAAAAATGAAAAATCTGAATAGCTCTATTGTATTACTATCTATTTCTGCATAATAAAAGTTATCCCAAAATTTATGAGATTAAAGCAAAAACAAATTTATCTCACAAATTTCTGGGGATGAAGAACTCAGGTGTAACCTAACTGGGTGGTTCTCACTCAGGACCTCTCACAAGGTTACAGTCAAGTTGTCAGGCAGGGGTGCCGTCATCTGAAGGCTTGACTATGCTGGAGAATCTGCTTCTAAACTCACTCACGGGCTTCCCTCGTGGCGCAGTGGTTGAGAGTCCGCCTGCCGATACAGGGGACACGGGTTCGTGCCCCGGTCCAGGAAGATCCCACATGCCGCGGAGCGGCTGGGCCCGTGAGCCATGGCGGCTGAGCCTGCGCGTCCGGAGCCTGTGCTCTGCAACGGGAGAGGCCACAAAAGTGAGAGGCCCGCGTACCGCAAAAAAAAAAAAAAAAAAATTAAAAAATTAAATAAAATAAAATAAACTCACTCACATGGTTGTTGGCAGGCCTGTTTCTCACTGGCTGTTGGCAGGAAACCTCTATTCCTTGCCACCTGGGCCTCTCCGCAACTGCTTGAGTGCCCTCACAACATAGTTCCTGGCTTTTCCCAGGGTGAATGATAGACAGAAATTATAGTCCTTTATAATCTCTTCATAAGTAACATACCATCAAATCTGTTGTATGCTATTGGTCACACAGACCCATTCTAGTAAAATGCTGGAGGGGACTACGCAAAGCTTTATACACCAGGAGGTGAAGATCATTGATGGCCATCTTAGAGGCTGGTAACCACACCTATATTTATTAAAGGAATTTAATTCATAATTTAAAAATTCCCAAAAGATAATTCCAAATCCATATAATTTTATGATGATTTTTCCAGTGCAATAAGGCAAGGAAATGAAATTAAATATCATAAAAATTGGAAAGAAGAAACAAAACTGTATTTTCAGAAGACATGATTGTTAGAAGGAAATCCTAAGCAATCTACAAAATACTTGAATAAGAAAGCTTATCACTCACAAGGTATAAAGTCAATATCAGAATCAATGCATTTCCATATATTGGCAGCAGACAATTGAACTGACAACACTACAGGTTGGTGAGGTCGTAGACAATTGAAATTTTCACATATTGTAGGTAGGACTATACAGTGGTATAACCACTTTGTAGAACACTCTGGTCCCAAAATATCAGACTGCTGGAGTCTACGGACTACTACTTACTGCCGTCAGTGCTGTCTCCCCCTGTCCTCCTCCACACATACTCAAACTTTGGTCCAGCTGGCCCATCTGAAAGCAGAAAGGAAACATCAGACAGCCTACCGAGAAGTCTTTTATGCTTGCAGTGAATGATCCCAGATGGCTGAGAATCAGCTAATCGTGTTCCTGGCAGGTTTGCAAAAGCCAGATCCTCCACCCTTAATTTAATGTTAGAAACACCAAAGGCAGGAGATAGAAAAGATCTGGGGATGAAGCTGATTGAGACCCAGGAGAAGCCAGAGGACTGGGATAAGGTTGACTTCCGGGTCCCCTGCACCCACTTGCGCCTCTTCCCACTTCCCATCCTCACAATCTGTCATACAGAGTGAAGTAAGTCAGAAAGAGAAAGACAAATACCGTATGCTAACACATATATATGGAATTTAAGAAAAAAAAAATGCCATGAAGAACCTAGAGGTAAGACAGGAATAAAGACACAGACCTACTAGAGAATGGACTTGAGGATATGGGGAGGGGGAAGGGTAAGCTGTGACAAAGCAAGAGAGAAGCATGGACATATATACACTACCAAACGTAAGGTAGATAGCTAGTGGGAAGCAGCCGCATAGCACAGGGAGATCAGCTCAGTGCTTTGTGACCGCCTGGAGGGGTGGGATAGGGAGGGTGGGAGGGAGGGAGACACAAGAGGGAAGAGATATGGGAACATATGTATATGTATAACTGATTCACTTTGTTATAAAGCAGAAACTAACACACCATTGTAAAGCAATTATATTCCAATAAAGATGTAAAAAAATTTTTTTTTTTGGAATATAGCTGATTTACAATTAATTTCAGGTGTACAGCAAAATGAATCAGTTATACGTATAGATATATCCACTCATTTTTTTAAAAAATTCTTTTCCCATATAGACCATTACAGAGTATTGAGTAGAGTTCCCTGTGCTATACAGCATGTTCATATTAGCTATCTATTTTATATATAGTAGTGTGTATATGTCAATCCCAGTCTTCCAGTTTATCCTTCCCTCCACTCCCCCATATAACCTGGTAACCATAAATTTGTTTTCTACATCAGTGATTCTACTTCTATTTTGTAAATAAGATAATTTGGACACTATTTTTTAGATTCCACATATAAGTGATATCATATGATATTTGTATTTTTGTGTCTGACTTACTTCACTCAGTATGGTAATCTCTAGGTCCATCCATGCTACTGCAAATAGCATTATCTTGTTCTTTTTACAGCTGAGTAATATTCCATTGTATATATGTACCACATCTTCTTTATCCATTCCTCAGACTGTACTCCCCATTTCTATTGACCCCTTTGTAGAGAACCAGCCAGAGGAGCAAGCCTAGGATCCAGAAGGGGATCCATCTGGCACAGCATTGCCAAGGTAGAAGCAATAATTTGGGGACCAAGGGGCTGGGCATGACAAAAGTACTAAGGCTGGATCCAGGATCAAGGACCAGGGCAACTAGTTTCCCTATGTTGATTACCAGGCCACCGTGCTTGCATATTTGTACCAAATTGGCAGCCAATCAAAGTCATATAACAAGATCATATTGCCAAGGAGACCCCAGTTCCCTCAAACAGGAGCCTGTGATTACTCAAGCCTTGGGGCAAACTGGAGGTTGCAGGACACATAGCAGTGAGAATCAGGGGCCTAAGGCAATGCAGCACTCGACAGGGGAGTCCTCCCCAAGTCCTCTGCCCATGGGCTGAATGGTGACTCCCCAAAAGACATGTCCACGTTCTAATTCCCAGAACCTCTGAGTGTTACCTTATTTGGAGAAAGTCCTTTGCAAATGCAGTTGAGTTAAGGATCTTGAGATAAAGACATATCCTGGATTATCTGGGAAAGCCCTAAATCCAGTGACAAGTATCCTAATAAGAGACACACAAGGGAGACAGAAGAGGAGACAGACACAGAGGAGAAGGCAACAGGAACACTGGCGCAGAGGCTGGAGTGATGCAGCCACAAACCAAGGAAGCTGAAGAATACTGACAGCCACCAGGGGCCAGAGGAGGCAAGGAAGGCTTCTGCCCTAGAGCTTCCAGAGGGAGTGAGGTCCTCCCACACCTTGAGTTTGGACTTCTGAGCTCCAATACTGTGAGAGACTAGATTTCTGTCCTTTTAAGCCTCTCATCTTATGGTCACTTTATTACAGCAGCCCTAGGAATCTAATCGGTTCTCTTGCAGAAATGGACAAGGAAGGTTCTCCTACAGAGCAAGGTGAAGCAGCTAATGGCCAACGAAGACACTCATTCCAGGGCCAAGGGCAGGAGGTCTTGCTGGGACTGTCCTGCTGGGACTGTCCTGCTGTGTTCTGTGTTTCCCTGCTGGGCCGAGAATGTCCAGGAATGCCACGTGTCTCACTCCCAGCTCAGGCTCTTCTCTCCCTGGTGAGAGGCAAGCACCACTCGGTGTGTCCAGCTCCATCCCTCACCATCACCTGCAGAGCTTGCACAGAGCTTTGAAAGCAGAGCCACGGGCACTAGTGCCCCGTGATTAAGCACAGATTCCTGGGTAAATCATTTATTAAAATAATTTTTTAAGTCTACAAATAATAAATGCTGGAGAGGGTGTGGAGAAAAGGAACCCTCCTACACTATTGGTGGGAATATAAATTGGTGCAGCCACTATGGAAAACAGTATGGAGGTTCCTTACAAAACTAAAAACAGCTGCCGTATGATCCAGCAATCCCACTCCTGGGCATATATCCAAAGAAAAGATACATGCACCCCTATGTTCATAGTAGCACTATTCACAATAGCCAAGACATGGAAACAACCTAAATGTCCACCAACAGATGAATGGATAAAGAAAACATATATATATATATATATATATATATATATATATATATATACACACACACACACATATATATATACACATATATATATATACACACACACACATATATATATATATACACACACACACGCACATATATATATAATGGAATACTACTCAGCCATAAAAAGAATGAAATAATGTCACTTGCTGCAACATGGATGGGCCTAGAGATTATCATGCTAAGTGAAGTCAGAAAGAGAAAGACAAAAACCATATGATATCACTTATATGTGGAATCTAAAATATGACAAATGAACTTATCTATGAAACAGAAACAGACTCACAGACATGGAGAACAGACTTGTGGTTGCTAAGGGGGAGTGGTGGTGAGGGAAGGATGGATTGGGAGTTTGGGACTAGCAGATACAAACTATTATATACAGAATGGATAAAGAATGTCCTATTGTATATAGCACAGGGAACTATATTCAATATCCAGTAATAAACCATAATATAAAATAATATTAATAATAATATTTTTTTAAGTGCAGAGAATATTCCAGAAATATATGCACCTAATCTTTGCAGACCCTGCCTTGATTCTGTTGTGAATACACTTTCTACGGCATCTGAGTTAAATTCTTCAGTCATAGAAAGAGCTCTGGAGAGAAAGCCAGGAGACCTGGGACTCAGTGCCCCTCTGCTGGCTCTCATTGTGCAACTACTGGCAATGCCCTTGCCCTCTCTGGGCCTCATTCTCATCAAGTACAAAACAAAGGGTGTGGATTAGTTGTTCTCCACGTGCTGGTTTCTGCTACCTTCTGCAGTGTTGCATCTGGGTGATCTCTCCATGTCTCTGGACTCCAGCTCTGCATCTTCACAAAAGTGGGAATGAAAACACAAGCTCCCAAGGGATGGAGGGAGAACCTAGTAGAAAAATGTAAATAAAAAAGCTTGGGCAAACAGAGGGAGCTGTGATCAGAAGGTATCACTATTTCTAAGGAAAGGGGAAAGGAGGAGATAGTTTGGGGGTCTTCTCCCCTCTGTGGTTGGAAGTGGGGGAGAGAGAAGACAGGGAGGAAACGACCTTTGCTTTTGCTAGTCCCTGTAGAAGCACTGGGGACCGCAGCTGGCCTGGGGGCTGGTTACACTTAATAAGGGAGCAGGTACAGGTGAGGCTGTGTGTGTGGTCAGGTGACAGGTGGATAGGCTCTGGGTCTGCATCAGAGTTGCTTGAAGGGCTTTTAAAAACACTTATGGCTGGGCCTCACCCCTAGAGTTTCTGATTCACTAGGTCTGGGATGGGGCCCAAGAGACTGAATTTTTAACGGATTCCCAGGGGATGCCAATGTTGTTGGTCCAGTGACCACATGTTAAGAATCACTGCCCGGGATTGCCATTCAACCAGCATCTATTAGGCACCAGTTAAGCACAAGTTCTGTGAAAGTGGAGGGATCAGAACTGAAGCATTTTTTCTGAGACCCAAGTCTGCTATTATTTCATTGTGGAAACTAGACTCCAATTTTCTCATCTGTAAAATGGCTACATCTGACGCTTTTATGAGAAAATCTCTGAAGAGACAAAGGCACCATGCAAGGGTAGTGTCCAACTTTGTGTCCTTTCTACTCTTTCCCAATGAATTCTCCAGGACTGATATTTAAGAGAACATGTGAGGAAGACAGAGAATAAACATCTATGTGCCCCATGCCAGGGATTTTACATCCAGGTACCACCATACCGGGCATCATCCACTGCGTCCTCCAACATTCTGTGAGCTCTGTACTATGGTCCCATCTAAGAGATAGGGAAACTGAGGCATGGAGAGGTTAATTTTCTTGCTTCCTAGCTAGGAAATGATAAGATTGTGGTTTCATTGGGCTCCAAACCCCAAATTCCTACAGCTTCTCCATACCCCATTTCATCTCTAAAATGTGGAGAGAGTGGTCATCAGATTTAAATAAAATATTGATAGGATGCAAAATTCTCTGGGGATTTGTGGGGTTCCCTGGGAGCCCTCCCCATCCCATCTCCTCTCTCCAGCACTCTCTGGGCACTCAGGTGATCCCCACAGATGGCGATGCCACCATGGTGTCCAGAGCTGAGAGAGGCCCTTCTGCTCAACAGAAGATGACTCTGGATCCTGGGTACCCAAGCCCAAGATGCATTCCAGTGTGGCGAGTGCCCCGTGGGCAGGGCAGACCATGAGGACGTGCTCCAGGCATTCATAAGGGACTGATTCCCGAAGAGTGAGTGGGGCTGGACCCTGCTGGAGAGGTAGAAGTCAAACAGTCCATTTTGCAGGGGCCTGGGAAAAACAAAAACAAAGGAAAGAACCAGAAGCTCATAAGCGGAGCCTGGGATGTAGGTGTGACAGGATGTAAAAAGTCACAACTTAGATGCAATATAGATTGCAGCTAACTTCTTCACAAATCTCAGGCTTAGACTTCATGACTGCCACTTCCTGATTTCTTTTGGTTTTGTCTGGTTTTTATTACCAGGGCAAGAGGTAGCAAAGCAGAGACCCCTCTGGCAGAGAAAGCCCCAGGGATACAGGAGCAGACGCTGGCCCCTGCAGACCCCAAGGGTCAGACAGAGAGCAGCTTCCACCCCACAGCCTCTCCGTAGGCTGAGTTAGTGTAATTGGTGATAGGGAATCAGGAACCATCTCTCTGTTGCACTCCACACCTTTAAAGATCCTCCCAAAGTGAGAAACCCTGTTTAGCATAAACAGAGTTCAAGTAACAGAAGCAAAGTGAGGCAGCAGCACCGAAGTAGGTGCACCAGGCTCAGACAGCACTGCACTGCAGATTCTGCAGCCCTCCAGCTGGGCCCTTGAAGCTGATGCTGGGATAGAAGATATGCCCATGTCATGGTGGGAGGAGGGTGGGGAGACGTTTTCAAGCACTGGGCCCCTGCTAGAGCCCACAGGCAGGTCTAGCTGGTTCCGCTCTTTGCCTCATGAGCCCAAAGGACAGACCTGAGACTGATCCACCTCTGGGCCCCCTGAACCCCTCCCAAGTGCCTGTTCCAAGGTAGAGGAGAGAGAGATGGCAGAGGAAGATCAAGAAGAGGGGTGGTCTCTCAGTGACAAGAAAAAGATGGAACCATCTTCTCAGTTCTTGGCCTCATGCCATCTGTCTTTGTAGCTGAGCAGCTATGGCAAAAACACCACAGAATGGGTGGACTACACAACAAACATTGATTTCTCACAGTTCTGGAGGCTGGGAAGTCCAACATCAAGCCACCAGCAGATTCGGTGTCTGGTGAGGGCCCTCTTATCAGTTTACAGACGGCCGCCTTCTCACTGTGTCCCGACATAGTAGAAAGAGTGAGCGTTAGACTTTTTCTCTTCTTAAAAGGGCACTAATCTCTTCATGGGGGCTCCACCCTCATGGTCTCATCTATACTTAATTATCTCCCAAAGGACCCTCCCCCTAATAACCATCCCTCTGGGGGGTTAGGGCTTCAACATACGAATTTGGGGGGGTGGGGGACACATACATTCAGCCCATAACACCATCTCCGACTGTTCCCAAAGTAAGTGAGCCTGATTTCTGGAATCACTCACATCTCTCAGGAACTGCCAAATGAAAGAGGATTTCCAGTTCAAAGGATCTATGCCATTTAATGCTGGTGCTCTGGAGTTTTGGGGACTGACCAGTCAGGGGATGTCAAGCTCAGGAACGGAAGGGTTACAGAGTCTGTTCTAGACATCAGTGGGCTTTGCAAAACACTCTCAGAAGTCTTGGTCTCTCCCTAAGGTGGACAAGATGAAGCATGGGTCCCGCCCTCAAAGCAACCCGTAGTCTGGTTGGAAGGACAAGTCCAGCTGGCCCAGAACTAAGAGAACCAGAAAGGATGGTGACTCCAAGGAACTCAGAGACCCAAGTGACCTCTTCCAAGAACCAGAGCTCAGAAACCACAAGTAAGTGAAGGGGGAAGTTATTTTAATCTCCTGCCTTGCAGAATATCAGACTCCAAAGTCAACACGTGTCACTCTATTACTCTCCCCCCATCTCCACCAGCCACCAGAACAAACCTCCCTCTTCCCCTGCCTGCTGCCACTTCCCCATATACTGCCCCCACCTCCAATATGGTTTTCACATAAATTAAGCCCACCAGTGTCCACGAGTCCACAGTTTGCTTATCTTCTCCCCATTCTCGTGACTCTGCATCACTGGAGCCAGAGTATATAACTGGGGAAGGGAAAGCCCTCCCCACAGGACAGGGGAGGGAGGGGCTGAGCAAGTGTCAGCCAAAGACCAGATTCTAAATTGTCCCCAAAGGGCAGGAAAGATCTGTGAGCCTGGGAACACTTGTGAGGCAATCAATTTTGCCCCAGCACAGACGGAGCTGTGGTTGTGCAGCTTGATTTCAAGAGCTCCAGACCTGGAACCACCGTGGAAGACAAGAAGGATGGGGTTGCAGACAGGGAGAGAGACAGAGAGAGAGAGAGAGAGAGAGAGAGAGAGAGAGAATTCCAGAATGGGGTGGTAAACGCAGCACACAGCCGTACACAGAACTGATGGAGCGTGACAGCCCATTTATACACAAATGACAGGCAGCCTCCAGGGAAGGACTGTGTTTTGTGTGGTGATTGGTGCTCTGCTGAGGCAGCAGAGATCACGGCTGGCCCCCGGGGCAGTGTTGCTGGGGTCTCCCTGAGTGCAGAGCCGACAGGCCTGCTGGGTGGGGCAGAGGTCACCTCGGGCCCTTCTGGGAGAATCAGCAGAGGGCACAGGGCCCCCCGAGGCCTCATGTGCTGGGTCTTTTCACTGGACAGGAGGGAGCGGGTGGAGTTATTCAGAGAGAGCCCTGGGCATCTGGATCCTTCAGAGAGAGTCTCTTCTGCTTGTGAGTCGCTGAGGAAATGCACACGTTTGTCATGAACCTTGGTGAGAACATTACCCACTATGCGAGACGGGGCTCCACACACAGGCTCCAAGCTGAAACATCAGCCCTCTGCTCCAGGCAGAAACACTACTGTCCCCGTTTACAGGTCATCAGTGTTCTGCTAAACAAGTACCATGACTCATTTCAAAATAGGTTACAGCACCTCTTTCTAATTACTTCCTTGAAGTTTGCTAATCCCAAACCTGCAATTTTTCTTCGTTTAGGTCGGGGGCTGTGTTAGCCCTTGGGACTAGGTGGTGGGCATCTTTCTCTCTTTCTTGCAATGCAGTTCTCATGATAGCATGAGTCTTAATTTTTATAGGGCGCTTTTTCCCCACAGTTCCCCATCTGGCTCTCAGATCCCTTCTGGCCACCATGTCCATCCTCCAAGAAAGGATTCCTCCAGCTGGCTGCTCATGGTTTCACTGTAGGACCCTCTCATCATTCCCCGGCGATCCATTTCCCCATCCACCCTGATCTGTTGAACCCATCTTGCCCGTGAGCCTTAACCCAACCAGCACATCCAGCCTTGCTGAGCTCCCATGCCATGAAGCAACACCCAGGAAGAAGAGCCCTCTGCCTACTTCCATCCTGCCCCAATCCTGACACGCCCTGAGCCTGTTCACATCCTTCATATTTGCTTTTGCGTTTTTCAAATGGTCTTATTCTCCCAAGCTCTTATTCTTATTCTCCCAAGCTCCCATGGTCTGGCACTTGGTTCAGCACTTGGCCCTGCCCCAAAGACAGCCAGGTCCTTGTCAACATTTATCCCTCTGGCTGCATCTGCTTGAGGCCACCCCAAGAAACACCCCAGACTCAGGTGCCCAGCCCAGCCCCGCTCTTGCAACACATGAGATCCCAGACCCTGTGCCTTTTTGCTTGGAACTCCCTCCCTCACCCAGGCACCACCTGCACCCCCAGCCTCGGATCCCTCTTCCCAGAGTGGGAGGTGGGTAATATCAAAAGTCACATTTTGAGCATGTTAAGTTCGGAGCGCCTATCAAACGTTAAATGGAGAGAAAGTACAGGTCCACATAGACTTATCTGCAATTCCGAAATCCCAAAAGCTCAGAAATCCAAAAGGTGCTTCATAATTCATTTACTAGCAAATTCTGACATGATATGAAATGAAGAGATTTACAGATTTTTTTATGCCACTTAGGATATATATTCAAGTTTCTCTGCAGAAATATCAATATGTTTGATTACAGGATGCTGCTGTCGATCTTACTGGAGACATTACCTTTCTACAGTTTAGAGATTCTGGATTCTAAAACATACCCAGTGCCAAGTGCAGGATAAGGAATTATGGACCTGAATGTAGTTGGAAATATAAGTCTGAAGTTCGAGGACTCAGGGCTGAAGATACAAATTGGAGGACCATAAGTCAGAGCTTTGAGACCAGACTTCACCTTGGGAGAGACTATAAATAGAGAAATGGCCAAGGATGAGCTCTGGGATGCACCAACAGCTAGAGGTCATTCAGAAGAAGTACAGACTTTTATCCCAAATTTACAGAAATGGACACTGAGACTCACAGAAGGCAAGTGGTTTGCAGAAGGCTGCATAGCTGTGATGCAACTAACAGGAAGCAGCAAGCTGCAAGTTCCGGGCCCTCCCCCTGGATTATGAGATGTTAGGGGCTTGGCATGGGATACAGACTACGGCACTGAAACGCAGCAGAGTCAGCCCCCGCCCTCTGAGCTGAGCCCGCTGTGTCTGAGCCCATCAGCTCTACATTCTAAATTCTGAAATGCCCCAGCCCCTGCATGACCCTGAGTGTGGCGGCCCCTGCTGCCCAAGCACTGTCACTCCCTCCTTAGGGACACCGTGCATCACATAGAGTTGTAATTAGCTGTTTGTGGTTTGTTACTCCTACCAGTTGTGAGCTCCTTGGTGGGATGACATTGCATCTTAATCATTGTTGCATTTCCTCATGCCAGGCACATAGTACGAGCTTGGTAAATATGTGCTGAAGTGTCCTGCAAGTATTTTATAATAACTTTAAATGGAGTATAATCTATAAAAATATCGAATCACTGTGGGGTACCCCTGAAACTAATATAACGTGGTACTCAACTATACTTCAATTAAAAAATAAATACATAGTAAATAAATGTAGGGATTCCCTGGACCACAGCAAGGTAGCCTGAAGAACAATCAGGAACAGGGACAGATAATGCAGACCCCCACTGAGCCCTTCCCTCCCCCAAGTGTTATCTAAATGAGCCAAAGAGAGCTTCTGTATCTTGGCCCCTGTGTTGTTTACTTCTTCACAGCACCCTGAGACCCCTTAGCTCGAAAGCCCACCAGAGCCAAACTCACATTCTTGTACATCCAACTGTTCTAAGCATGGTCCCAGTGAGCAGATTTTTAGCCATTTAGAGTCTGACTCCTTTGCACACTAGGTGAAACTGCACTTACCATCTGCTAGCCATGAATAAGAGAAACCCCAAAGCTGTGACCACCCCCAAGATCCTGCCACCCTTTGGAGCACTCTGAATTCCAGACTGCTGAGCAACATCTCCTGGACACATAAACTCCCTCCCATCTCCCTCTCGGGAGTTCCCTTGCCCCCTTCCTCTTCTGGGTGGTGATCCTGAGCCCTAGACACTCAGGGAGGGTACCGAGTCTCCTGCTGTGAGAGACATCCTCAAATGCAAACCTGTCACTGTCTTCCAAGTCAAGCTTGCGTGTGCTACTGCCACCTCGTGGTCATAACTTTTCCTTTGATCAGCCCTGAAATTTCTCGCACCCCCTACGCTAAGGCTGTAGAAAGCCTTAGTGTAAACCCGCCCTTCCTCCCTTTACAAAAGCTGTCCGCCAGGAACTCTGCTGGGACCAGAAACCAAGAGATTATTATACTCACTCTATAGATGATCATTGTAAGGTCTGCCCAATACACATGTTTTGAGTACCTACTACATGCCGAGCTCTGACTTAAAGCCTTGAGGAGCCCCAGCCCAACAGGGGAGACTGACATTGAAACAAATTCTTTGAGTGCATGATGTTTGGGTGAAATAGCCAGAAAATAAGATGTCTGAACAGAGTTTGGGAGTAGAAATAGGTATGTGACAGGCAGATATGAGAAGGAAGGGCATCCCAATACGTGCCCAGATACAACCTAGCGGGTTTGGGAAGCTCTGAGTGGTTTGGATAGAGTGGAGTCGGACACAGCATGGGAGCACGTGGAGGTGAGGACACCATGCATGAGAGCACCCAAGTCAAGGAGTGCGTCACCAGCCGGCTCAGGATCTGGAGCTTCTGAAGTTTTCCAGCCCAGGAAATGAGGTTCAGATGTGTGCTTAAGTCTGGGGGGTGGTGTGGTGCTCAGCTCCTCAGGAAGCTCACTCTGGGACCCCACTTACACAGTAAAGTCGCATCCACCATCTCTTCAAGGCCTGGGAGAGGGCCAGGCCAGACCCCTGCAGCTCTAGGGAGCTCTGCACATGACCACCTTATGAGCTGGCTAAAAATAGTCCAGCCTTGGACGCTGTCACTGCTGTTGAGGGGAGTTGGGGGGGGGGCAGGACAGAGTAGATGAGCTTGGGGAGCCCTCAGGTCCCAACTGTGCAAGCATGACCCAATTTTCTAGGCATGTAATTTCTGTGGAAGGTGGCTTCCTGGCGTTTGGGGACCAACGCTTGACCTACTTCTCCCCCAACCCCTCCCACAAAATGGGGATGTTTCATTTGGGAGAACTCCTCTTCCCACAGTTTTATTAAAACAATTACTTGCACACCTTGCCACTGGTCTGTCTTCTCAGGTCCCTGGCCTTTGGGCCACACCTGTGCCCTGTCCTGGCTGAATACAGACAGAGGCCAGGTCACCCAACCAATCATGGGTCACTTTTGTGGGCTGACCCTCCCCCGACTCTGTGTAAAGAGATAACTGCAGGAAGGGAAGAAGACAGTAGGGTACATTGTAGTAATCAAGATAAACAGGGGTCATGGAGGGACACAGTGCCCACAGCCACTGCCCACCTCCCCAGAAAAGCTAAGAAGTGAAGGGGGGTTTCCAAGAGAACCCCTCCCAGACTGAAGCCACCCCTAGAGAGAGAGCCTGGCACCTGACTGCCTGGCTAGAAGCTGGGTGAGGCAGAAGCTTAGGGGCCCCTCTAGAGCTAGCCCTGAAAAGACAGGGTCCTAGGAAACAGTTCTGGGGGAGCTTGATGAGTGCCCTAGAGTTTGGGGTTGAATGTGGACGTGGAAACTAGGGCTGGCTTCTCACTTGTAGATTTTTTTATATATATAATTTAATTTTTTTTTTTTTTTTTGCGGTACGCGGGCCTCTCACTGTTGTGGCCTCTCCCGTTGCGGAGACGTGCAGGCTCAGCGGCCATGGCTCACGGGCCCAGCCGCTCCGCGGCATGTGGGATCTTCCCAGACCGGGGCACAAACCCGTGTCCCCTGCATCGGCAGGCGGACTCTCAACCACTGCGCCACCAGGGAAGCCCTATAATTTAGTTTAATTTTCTTTTTTGGCCATGCCATATGGCTTGCGGGACCTTAGTTCACCGACCAGCGATCGAACCCATACCCCCTGTAGTGGAAGCACGGGAGTCTTATCCACTGGACCACCGGGGAGGTCCCCACTTGAAGATTTCTGAAGGGAAGATACTCACTGAAGCTTATAGTGATGGGGGCTAAAGGGATCTGAAAAGAACACATTGAATCATGTGTATCATTTCTTTTTAGACTCTGCATATAAGCAATATCATACGATATTTCTCTTTCTCTGTCTGACTTACTTCACTCAGTGTGAAAATCACTAGGTCCATCCATGTTGCTGCAAATGGCTTTATTTCATTCTTTTTAGTGGCCAAGTATTATCCCATTGTATATATGTACCACATCTTCTTTATCCATTCCTCTGTTGATGGACATTTAGGTTGCTTCCATGTCTTGGCTATTGTAAGCAGTGTTGCAGTGAACATTGGGGTGCATGTATGATACAAATGAACTTATTTACAAAACAGAAACAGACTCATGGATTTAGAGATTGAACTTACGGTTACCAGGTGGGAAGGGTGGGCAGAAGGGATAGTTAGGGAGTTTGGGACTGACATGCACACACTGTTATATTTTAAATGGATAACCAACAAGGACCTACTGTATAGTACCAGGAACTCTGTTCAATATTATGTAACAATCTAAATGGGAAAATGTATAACTGAATCACTTTGTTGTACACCTGAAAGTATCACTACATTGTTAATCAGCTATACTCCAATATAAGATAAAAAGTTTAAAAAAAAAAAAGAACACGTTGAGAGTGCAGTTCCCCCCACACACCCCATCCCAGGTCTCTGTGTTTCTTGGGAGGCAGAAAAGAAGATTCTGGCAGCTCCCAGACTTCATGCAGGGGGGAGCAGGGGTTAGAGGAGAGGAGGCCAGGGCTCTGCATAATCCTAGGTGGCTGCTGGGCCAGGCAGGTGAAGTTCCATCCAGGGAGGGGTTGGGATGTGGACCCTGGCTGTCCTCTCTCAGGGAGTCCCGGAGATGGAGAGGGCCAGGGCCAGGCAGACACATTCCCTAGGAAACCCCACACACCATGGACATAAAACCCACCACAGCTGTGCAGCCCACAAGCAGAAGATGAAACCAGACCCAGCCAGGGCCAGGCAGCCCGTCCTGGGACAGTTCTCTGGCCATCCCTCTGCTGCAATACAGGAGACCCACAGTGGATCATATTTCAGCCTGTCTAGAAAGTGAAGAGTTCTCTGGCTCTTTTGTTCTAGGCTATATTTTCAAGGATGTTTAGATGCAGAACAGCCTTGAAAGATAAAGGTAGCAGTCCTCCAAAGCAAAGGCAGGCATACTTATTGTCCAGTAAAATAGAGAATGTCTCACTCTGGAGCAGGGGACAGGCATGCTTACTGCCCATTATAAGAGATTTAGGTGCCCTAAGCCCACGGTTCCTCTCCTGTAATGCAATGCACTGTACACACAGGGGCCACCTGGTCCCCTTCATAGTGTCCTGTGAGAACTGGGGTTCAGGGAACAGGCACAAAAGTGCTGGTTCTCTGGCTATTGCCATTGTTGTGAGTAATAACCTGTCCTTTATCTCTGACCCAGGAGTCTCATGTCTTTTACTGACATCCACTTAACTGACAAACTAACATGTTAGCTTGTGATCAGGACAAAAACTGAAATCCTTCACAATTCTTGACACTCTCCCCCTCCTCACTCCCATAGGTGTTCCTGAGGGGAGGAGCCATCCCAGAATCAGAATCCCTGTGCCTGATGGAGGGGGAAGATGAGCAAACGAACAGAACTGCCTGCCCCAGCGCCTGCCTCCACCCAGGCACTCAGGCCTGGCTCCTGCGAGACGGCAGAGGAGGGGACCTCAATCAGACTCAGACTGGAGTTTCAACTGCTCTCACTGATTGTGAATCATTGAATTGACCAGAAATCTAAAAGACCCACGTGAGATGTCATTAAGGGACAGAAAGGAGTCTGGGAGTGCACGGCTAAACGTGGTGATGGAAAGAGAAAGAAATCTTCTCTGAGCCGAAATGTTGCATTCACAGCCTGTCATCAGGCCCCAGTCCAAAGCTTTCACTTCTAAAGAAACCTCGGAGATCCAGGAGGCCTCCATGGGCCCTTTCAGCCATGTTCTAGAAGAGCCCGATAGCCCCAGCTGTTTTATTTTCCCCTCTTCCTGCACCCTGAAAACACTCTGTTCTGCTCTGTTTCTCCATGAAGCCTCCTGTGCAATGATGAAGCCCGCCCCCTCCCTCCTTCCTCCCCTCCCTCCCTCCAGGTGAAGCTGCAAGTTCATCACTCAGAGCAGGCCAGGGGTAGGCCCATCAGGTCAGGGTCCCCCCCCAGTGAAGAGCAGTGACCCCACCCTCTGATGCTCACACAGCCTTCCCCTGCAGAACCTGCAGCCTGGCCCAAGATGCCCACACCCAGCTAGCTTCCCAGCCCCAGAGTGGGAACTGGCAGGAAGCCGTCTCCTTTTCCTGCATGCTTCTCTCTGCTCCA
This sequence comes from Orcinus orca, assembly GCF_937001465.1. Classification (NCBI taxonomy): domain Eukaryota; kingdom Metazoa; phylum Chordata; class Mammalia; order Artiodactyla; family Delphinidae; genus Orcinus; species Orcinus orca. Next base: position 12,053,237 of record NC_064565.1, on the reverse strand, counting down.
GCCTGGTCACAGGCCAGGCCTCAGGATGAGGCCACTGGGCTTCAATCTCCCAAAGGCACCACCATGTTCTTGAACGACAGCAGCGAACACTTGAGGAAATTCTACCCTATACCAAGCTCTCTTCTGAAGGCTTTACGCATAACTCTTTTGTCCTCACAAAAACTCTCGAAAGTGCAGACTATCATTAGCCCCATATTGCAGAAAAGGAAACAGAGACACCAGCAAGTGGGGTGATTTGACTGCGGCACACAACTTGGATGTGCCAGAGCACACTTAGGTATCTGAGACTATCCTCTTAACCGTAGCACCGCACTGGTTCCCCGGGATGACTGGAATGCCGAACTGTGGCTGGGCCAATGATAGACTCATACTCTTGACCATTTTCTTCTGAGTCTAATTTCCCCAGTGAAGCGGACACACGAGTCATTGCTCACAGTATCTGGATTCCCTGCAATACACACTCTCATTTCTTACCAGTTGAACAGGAGGACATCATGGTCCCCAATCATGTGTCCTCTGGCCAGATAGCTACTCTGACCTCTGGGACAAATCTCTCAGGTGCCCGCCCTCTGCCCACTCCAGTGTTGCAGACTCTACCCGTTCCCCCACCCTGCCGGACACACACACACACACACAGGTTCTCACTCTTGCCACTGCAGGGCCTCCTGGCCAATCCCTGCTGCCAGCATCTGCATCCCTTTGTCTGGGGCATTTCTCTCACTGCCAGAGCACAAGGGTGTTGGGGAATGAATGATCCCTGGAGGGCAGCCTACTACCAACAATAGGAGTTGGTGTCTACACACTCCAGCTCCTTTGCCCCTGGGGCAGGGTAATTCTGAGGAGTGCATTCTGCACAGGGAACAGAGTTCTCCAGTAAGAACAAATCCAACCACCCACAGAGCTAACTTGTTTGATAACCAAGGCTCCCTCCCCTTCCTGGTCTCACTTCCCTACTTCCGACCAGTGTTGCTTGGACTCACCTCCCAAAGGAACATAACTTTGTCTCAGGGTCTGCTTCTGTGGAACCCAAACAAAGGCAATCCGCCCTCCTGCTCCAGCCCGAACAGAAGACCTGTGGGTACCGCCTCCTCTGCCCTCTAGAGTTCCTTTCTCCCCTGCCTCCATCTCCATGGAGAGGTCCCACTGGCAGCCCACACTCACCTTCCCTCCTGCCACACAGCCTTCATTGGACAGATGAGAAAACTAAGACACAGAAAGATTTAACAGCCATGTAAAGTCAGAACCAGGCTCTGTGTGTCAGCCAGAGCCATCCCACTGCACCGCGATCTGCCCCTCTCCCCAGACCATGTAGGCAGAAAGATTAGTTGGGACTTCTGAAATCTGAATATATTTTCATTGCCTTGGGCAATCACCTCCCCACCAGCAGCCTTTCGTTCTTGGCTAACATGTGAAATCTTCCTCCCTGCCTGTTTCATCCGCCCAGGCTCAAGAGGGTACATGGGGGTCCCCAGGTGCCCACCCCTGAGAAAGCACAGAGCATGCCCAGGGCTGCCGTGGTGTCTGTCCTTCCTGCCCACGATGTCATTCCATAATAATGCCTGGCTGACATTTGTGGGCACAAATCACGACTTGGATAAGATGCTCCCCCCGCTTCTATCACCTCTGGCACCTTGTAAGTCTCTCAACTCTTTGTTTTTAAGCTTGAATTTCATTCATTGTTTTCAGCCTATTTTTATAACCTCTGAGAGTCCGTTGAATTCTTCCCTTTATTCTCGCTGGTGTTTATGCTCCCTCCCAACTTAATATGCTTTCTGAATTTAATTAGCATGTTATTTATTCAAAGCATTAGAAAGACGGACAGCAAGAGCTCACAGTGGAAGCCACAGCTCCCACCTCTCTCCACCCACACCCCACACACATCACCCAGTGCCTCACTCACATCTCACTCCAGACAGCTGCAGACACCTAGAGCCCAGGTAAGCAGAGTGCCTGCATTGTGTTACCCTCCACCTCTGCACACACGGTTTAACCTTTGAACCTCCAGCTTCTCATCAGTGAAATAAGGGCAATGATAACTGCTTCTCAGCTGTGTGTGTGTGTGTGTGTGTGTATGTGTGTGTATGTATGATTAAGTTGCTGATCTCTTCATTTCAAATGAATTTAAGATAGCTTGCATTTGTTTTCTCCTCCCCTTATGATTACTGTTTTTGATACCATATTTTACATCTAATTGTTTTGTAAATCCCTTAACTGCTTTTTGTGGGTACAGATGATTTTACTACTTTTCTCTTTTAACCTCCTTACTAGCTTTGTGTATAGATTATTTCCTACCTTTACTGTATGTTTGTCTTTACTGGTGAGCTTTTTCATTCCAAAATTTTCTTGCTTCTAGTTGTGGCTTTTTCTTTTTCACCTATAAATTTCCTTTAACATCTGTTGTAAAGCTGGCTTGGTGGTGCAGGATTCCTTTAGTTTTGCTTGTCTGTAAAGCTTTTGATCTCTCCTTCAAATCTGAATGAGAGCCTTGCTGGGTAGGGTATTCTTGGTTGTAGGTTTTTCCCTTTCATCACTTTAAGTATATCATGCCACTCCCTTCTGGCTTGCAGAGTTTCTGCTGAAAGATCAGCTGATAACCTTATGGGAGTTCCCTTATATGTTACTTGCTGCTTTGTTATTTGTTGCTTTTCCCTTGCTGCTTTTAGTATTCTCTCTTCAATTTTTGTTATTTTTATTACACTGTGTCCCCATGTGTTCCTCTTTAGATTCATCCTGTATGGGAACCTCTGAGCTTCCTGGACTTGGGTGACTGTTTCCTTTCCCAGGTTAGGGAGGTTTTCAGCTATTATGTCTTCAAATATTTTCTCAGGCCCTTTCTCTCTCTCTTCTCCTTCTGGGACCCCTATAATGTGAATATTAGTGTATTTGATATTGTCCTAGAGGTCTCTTAAACTGTCCTCATTTCTTTTCATTCTTCTTTCTTTTTTCTGTTGAGTGGCAGTGATTTCCACTACTCTGTCTTCCAAATCTCTGATCCCTTTAGTCTAATATTGATTCCTTCTAGTGTATTTTTCATTTCAGTTATTGTATTATTCATCTCTGTTTGGTTGTTCTTTATGTTCTTTGTTCAAAACTTCTAACTTCTTGCTCTGTGCATCCATTCTCTTCCCCAAATCTTTGATCATCTTTAAAATCATTGCTCTGAGCTCTTTTTGGGGGTAGATTGCCTATCTCCACTTCACTTAGTTCTTCTTCTGGGGTTTTATTTTGTTCCTTCATCTGGAACATATTCCTCTGCTGCCTCATTTTGTCTAAGTTTCTATTTGTATTTTTATGTATTTGGTAGTTTAGTTACATTTTTCAACTTTGAATAAGTGGCCCTCTGTAGGAGACATCCTACGCATCTCAGCAGTGCACTCTCCTCTCGTCACCCAAGCTGTATGCTCTAGGGGTTCCCCTTAAGGCTGAATATGTGGGTTGTCTGGTGGGCTTGGTTGGGCCCTAGCCTGGTTGGTTGCCAGGCCCTGCCTTGTGCAGATGCTGCTGGGTGCTGTTTAGTGTGGCCTGGTCACAAGGTGGCTGGTTGAGGAATCCTAGGGGGCCCTGGGGCTAGTGCTGGCTTACTGGTGGGCAGAGTCAGGGTTCCATAGACTCTGGGGCTATTGTCCGCACACTATTGCCAGATCCTGGGGTTAGTGCTGGATTACTGGCAGGCAGAGCTGGTTCCTGAGTCTGGCTGCAGGGCCCAGGGATCCCAGAACTCATTTCAGATTGTTTTGGGGGGGTTAGTTTCTGACACAGTTGAGTATGGGGTCTGAGGTGTCCTGAAGATTGTTTGGCCTGTTAGTGGGCAGGCCAGTGCCCCTGGTGGGCGAGGCTGGTCTAGAGGCTTGTGCAGGCTTCCTGGTGGTTGCCCACTGGTGGGTGGAGCTGTTTCTTGGCCCTCTGGTGGGCTGGGCCATGTCTAGGCATGTGTCCAGAGGAGGCTATGGGCTCTTCAGTCTTTAGGCAACCCGTCTACTGATGGGTGGGGCTGTGTCCCTGCCCAGTTAGTCGTTTGGCCTGAGGCGTCCCAGCATTGGCACCTATAGCCTGTTGTGTTGTGCCAGGTCTTGGCGCTAATGAGCCAATACATCAGCCGCCAGCAGCATCAGTGTTCACATGGCTGAATGTTCCCCAGTACATGTGCCAACAGTGTCTGTGCTCCCAGGGTGAGCCACAGCCACCGCCAGCCTTCCCAGGAGACTCTCCAAGACCAGCAGTTCTGGCCCAGGCTCCTATCAAATTACTACTTTCACCCTGGATCCCAGTGTGCATGAGATTTTGATGTGCCCTTTTAGAGCAAAGTCTCTATTTCCCCCAGTCCTGTGGGGCTCCTGCAATTAAGCCCCACTGCCCTTCAAAGCCAAATGCTCTGGGGGCTCATCTTCCCAGTGCTGGACCCCCAGGCTGGGGATCCCGATACGGGGCTTAGAACTCTCACTCCTATGGGAGAACCTCTGCAATATAATTATTCTACAGGTTGTGGAACACCCACCCGAGGGTTATGGGATTTGATTATATTGTGAGTCCGCCTCTCCTACCCATCTTGATGTGGTTCCTTCTTTATGTCTTTAGTAGTAGAAGATCTTTTCTGGTAGGTTCCAGTCCTTTTCATCGATGGTTGTTCTGCAGACAGTTGTGATTTCGGTGTGCTCGTGAGAGGAGGTGAGCTCAGGGTCTCTCTACCCTGCCATCTTGGCTGCTCTCTCATGCAAACATCATGATAAATTTAAAAAGCCAGTCACCAGAAAGCACATATTGTGTAATTCCATTTATATGACAAGTTTAGAATAGAAAAATTTATGACAGTAAGTAGATTAGTGGCTGCCCAGGGCTGGGGAGGAGAGGGAAGAAAGAGAACTTCCTCCTACAGAGGGGCCCTGGAAAGATGATTCCCATGGCCTCCCTTGGATGAACACATAGTGTATTCCCAGCTGTTTCCCGTAACACTCTTACTGAAATCTTACAAAATCCCTGCCATGTAAGTATCATTACCACCCTCATTTGTATATGGGAAATTGTTGCTTGGATATGTTAGGAAACCTGTCCTTGTCACACATCCCATAAGGGGTGCACCTTGGTTCAGACCCACTTCTAAATCCACATTTTCCAACACAATTCCTCTCCACGGAACAAATCAGCCCTGCCTCTGGTCCTCCCGTGAGCCTTCACCTCCACAGCCAGAGCAAGGAACAGCATGCCCAGGGTCAGTGCGCGCCTCAAGTTTCAATAGGGTAAGCCTTTGGGAATAGTCTATAATGCTCACATATTCAAGATATGCTTAACGCTTTAAAAAACAACAACAATTAAGTTTGGAGGGGTTTCCTGGTGCTGATCTCAAGAGAACAAGGGTATCAGTGCCCCCAGAAGTTTCCCCACCCTCTCATTAAGGCAGGCCAAAGATCACCTCTCTGCAAATCAGAACTCCATGGACACATCAGCCATGGGAAACTTTAAAAGAGGAAGCCAGGCTTGGTTGGATGAAATGGCCCAATGTTAAGCAGGAAAGCTCTCTGGTGGATGACATTCAGCCACCATCCCAATCATTATGTTGGCCTAGATATTTGTCAGGACCCCTGATACAACAGATCTGTCCATTTCACTGGTAGTGCTAAGAAGGGGTTGCATTACCACCACCCTCAAGCCCCTTGTGGGGGTGGCAGAGAACAGGGCTTCGTTGGTAGAGAGAGGCATTTGATGACTGTGCACTCTGGGCTAGTCTTGCGCTAGGTCTTAAGGGTACAGGGGGATAAAGGAAAAGTGATCTTGTCCTCAAGTAGTGCTCATTCTAATGGAGCAAGCAGAGGATAAATCTACACTGGTAGTTCATTGGGTTGAGACTCACAACAGAAGTACGAGCACAGGGGGTGAAAGCACTCACCTCAGCAGGTGTAGGGGGAATAGGAGAACACCCGGAGGGCTTCCTGGAAGAGATGGTGCTGGAACAGAATTCAAGCACAAGGGTTAACCAGGTGGGGGGTGGAGTGTGGGAGGAGAGGTAAGGCCATTCCATAGATAGGGACCAGCAGGAACAAGGGCACAGAGGTGATCACGGGATGAGCTGTGCAGAGAAGCACACCTGGCTCTCTGGATGTTGCCAGAGCATCCAGAGATGAGGATGGACAGGCAGTCAGGAGCTGGACCACCGTGCAGACACTTCACCTTGTGATCAAGCCAAGAGTTTGAAGCCAAGGTCAGAATTGCCCTTTAGAAAGAGGTTGGTGGGGGCAGGGGGGTGGGGCCAAGTCAGGAAACTAGTGCTTCTGGTAAAGTGAGAGACCCAAGACCGCTAGCTGGAAAACTTGGCACTGAGAAGAAAGAGAGATGTGCAGGAGTGTGGTTCAGAGGGCACCCAAGTCCAGTGGGCTGGGGGGAGAAGCACAGGAGAGAGGTGTGAGGTCATACCTCCACCTGGGGGGTCCTGGTACGCGATTCTGGGCCAGTCAGTAAATAACACTCATTCCAGGTGAGCCCTCTGGTGTGGCTGAAGCTGGCTCTCCTGCCCTGCCATGGGGGCCTCTTCACAGGGCAGGTCACAGGCGGGAGCCTCAGCGCCAGCTGGCCCCCCTCCAGCAAAGAACGGAGCAAAGCAGGCCTGGACTGAGCCTCCCATGGGAGACTCGTCTCCACTACCATTGATGTGTTCCTTGGTGCATTCATCTGCTATACTTAACAAGACTCCTCCAACTCCTTCAGCTGGCAAGGAACAGCTTGATCATATTAAGCACATAGGTTTTTGTCAGCAAGGCTCTGGAGCCCACCCAAGGTAGTAATCTCCTATGAGGTACCTGGGATCGGAAGACTCTACAAAGTCCTGGATCCACTGTGATTTTTCCACTGGGGTCATCACTGTGGAGAGTGGGCTCTTAATCTCCTCAGCAGTCCATCCTTTCTTCCAGAACTTGACACCAGAAGAAGGCCATGCCTCTGCTAAGAGCATCCAGACCAGCCAGTGCTGTGGAAATGCACAAATAGGAACCCCTGGCATGTGAATGGCTCTCTGCACTGGGGGAGGGGTGAGATCTATACATCAGACTCTGCTGCCCTAAAGTGGAAGGAAACCTTCCATGATTCCAGCAGACTTGCTCTGCTCCCCAGTGAGGTCTCGAGACCCTAGGCTGCAGATCCCCTGTTGACTGAGAGGTCAGAGATGCAGAGACAGGCACACACCAATGGTCACTTCAGTCTTCCGCCTTCAAACCAGCCTAGGAACTCTAGGTTCTGAAGGCATGAGCCCCATAATTTCCATGAGATGGCAGTGGGGTGTCCAGGTTTGTCACCATCCTCCAACAGGTGTCCTGAGGCAGCTCTGTCCAGGCCACACTAGCCACACGCTCTCCCAGGCTTCATCTTGCCTGCCCTCGGATTCCATTCAGATTGGAGATGGGGTGGGCATGCGGAGGGTAAGAGAGATAGTGAAGGAGAAGATGTAGGCGAAGACAGAAGTGGGGAGGGGGTGGAGCTGGGAGGTAGGGGAAGGTGGGCAGGTGTGGGAACAAGACAGTGAGGGAAGACCTGCCTGCTGGAATCATTTGGCAAATCTAGAACCAGGACTATGGTGAGGTGAGTGAGCCACTTGCACAGGGAGCAAAATTTAGGGGTGCCGAAAAACTCAGTAATCAAGATAAATGATATCTGAACACAATAATTTTTTATCTAAATTAATGCAAAAAATCCCATGATGAACAAAATATCAAAATTTTGAACAAATATGGGATCCATATTCCTAACCATACATGAGGCGAGTTTGGGCCTCCAGAAGATCATTTGATGTCCACTTACACAGTCCAAAGGAAACAAAGGAAGGTGGAAATGGTAACATTCTAATGAAGAACTCAGCCCCAGAAAGGACGAGGCAAGGATGTTTCCAAATACTCACATCCCCAGCTTATGCTCATAAGAGGGAAACTTCTTTGGGACACTGAGTCATCTCCATGTGGATCGTTGTGTGTAATCCTCATAACAACACCAGGCGTTTGGTGCTTTCAATGCTCCCATTTTACAGGTAAGAAAACTAAGGCCCTAAGAGTGAAGTAACATTCCCAGAGCCACACAGCCAGCAAGGGGTGGGCCAGGACTAAATCCTGACTCCTGCTATCAGCTTCCACACCACACAGCCCCCTCATCATGACCACAGTCCTGTATGCCATGGGGCTACTCCACGGTCAGCCTCCACACCTGGGCACTGCCTGACACCATCTGCCCCTGGGCCTCGGGTGCTGGGTTCCTTTCATCTACCTCCCAGACCTGGGCCTGATGCATGATCAGAACTAATTAGGATAGGGAGCAGCCATTGAAGGGGTCTGAAAAGCAAGTCCCGTCCCATCTGACCAAGGAACCAATGTTGGAATGAGACCTACTGGGTCTGAGTAGCTACAGGGACACTGAGGATGAGGGAGTCCCCAAAACTCTTGAGCTGGATGCAGTTGTCTTCTGTGCTGAATAGTTCCTGGCCATCACTGGTACCCAATCAATGTTTGTTGACCCTTCAGTGAATTAATGTAGTTTCCCAATCTCCGCCCTGTTGACAATCTGGGCCAGATAATTCTTTGTTGGAGGGGCTGTTTGCATGTTTAGCAGCATCTCTGGCCTCTACTCATTAGATACCAGTAGCACCTTCCAGCTGTGACAGTCAAAACTGTCCCCAGACATTGCCAAATGTCCCCTGGAGGGCAAAATCACCCAGCTGGGAACCACTGTGCTAATAAATCAGACAATGAGAGAAGGACTGAACAGCTATTGGCCATCTTAAAAGAGAAGTGGGCCCCCTGTGACACTGATCTGACCCAGATGAGTCAGCTCGCAGCCAGAAGGCCCTGGGAACATCTTTGTTAGGAAGCCAAGATGAATGCACCATGACTGTTCTTCTCCACTTGTCAAATGGCCTGTCCATAGCATACTTGCAAAGTGTGACACTTTCAGCAGAAACAAATGACCGATGAGGGATCCAGCCCAGGGCTGCCTGCTCTGTCGCTGTTCCAAGTGGCTGCCTAACTTAGATCCAGGCCAGAAACGATTCACTACTTCTCCTTCAAAGAGCAATTTCCCCTCAGTGTGACGGATGGCCTGTCACTCAACAGCCACAAACCAACCCTACTTCTTACCCTTCACACAGCTGCGCCACCCCAGGGTTTTACAGTAAATTAAACAACAATCAAGAACAGACTGTGAAGGATGTAAGGTGCGGAGAGCAAATATCCGAATTCAAAGAGACAAGGCCAATCAAATTTTGTGCCTAGCCTCTGCCTCCTCTCCCATGACCCAGTGCTAGCTGCTGTCCATTTAAGAAAGGTAGAGACAGAGGTGTAGCCAGATGGTAGAGTAGGAAGACCCTGAGCTCACCTTCTCCCATGGGCAGAGCAAATTACAACATTCGCAGAGCAACCATCCGTAAGAATGACCAGAAGACAAGCAGAAAAGATTTTCCGCAATTAAAGATATAAAGAAGGAACCACAGTGAGATGGGAAGGAGGAGCAGACACGCAGTACAGTCAAGACCCACACCCCCAGGTGGGCAACCCTCAAAAAGGAGGATAATTACAATGGCAGAGATTCTCCCCAAAGAATGAGTAGTTTGAGCCCCACAGTTGGCTCCCTAGCCAAAAGGTCCTGCACTGGGCAGATGAGCCCCCAGAACATCTCCTTTGAAGGTCTTGGTGTTTGCATATGGGAGAGTGAGAGGGCTGTAGGAAACAGACTCTTAAATGCTGCACACAAAATCTCACATGCTCTGAGACCCAGCATAGAGGCAGTAGTTTGAAAGGAGCCTGAGTTAGACCCACTTGCTGATCTTGGAGAGTCTCCCACAGAGGCAGAATGTCACTGGGGTTCCCCCTGAGGACATGAAAGCTGATGGCAAACATTTGGGGGAGCCCATTCTACCACAAGGAAACTGGTACTTGCAAGTACCATTTTGGAGTCCTCCCTCTAGCCTATTAGGGCCGAGGACTTACCTGCCCACCAGCAGGCCTCCACCAGTCCCAGGACACCCAGGATGTGCAGACAACCAAGCAGGGACTTGGCCTCACCCACTAGTGAGCCAGCACCAGACCTGGACCGCCTGGCTGCCAAGGCCAGCTGCCCCAGGACTGGTCCTGCTGACCAAGAAGCCAGCAGGCACCACACGAGGCAGGGCATGAAAGCAAATGAGGCTAAGAACCAGCCCTCCCTACCAGCACACCCACAGTAGTTGGCCCTACCACAACAGAAGGACCCATGCAGCCCACACAGGGGGTGCCCCTAGAGTATATAGTGCTGGTGACCAGAGGGGAGAATGCTGCTATACTCCATAGGATGTCTTGTATGCAAGGCCCTTCTCCAAGACTGGGAAACATAACCAACCCAATAATACATACAAATAAATGCAGAGAATTAAACAAAATGAGGAGACAGAGGAGTATGTTCCAAACAAAGGACTAAGACATAACCTAAAAATAAATAAATAAATAAATAAATAAATAAATAAATAAATAAATAAATAAATAAAAGAGAGAAAGAACTCAATGAAGTGGAGACAAACAATCTACCCAATAAAGACTTCAAGGAAATGATCATAAAGTTGCTCAGTGAACTCAGGAGTAGAATGGATGAACACAGTGAGAATTTTAACAAAGAATTAAAAAATATAAAGAACCAAACAGAGATAAAGAATACAATAACTGAAATAAAAAATACACTAGAAGGAATCAACAGTAAATGAGATGATTCAGAGGAATGGATTAGCAAACTGGAAGAGAGAGTATTGGAAATTACCCAAGCTGAGCAGAAATAAGAAAAATCTGTACTTGGAAAACTATGAGACATTTATGAAAGAAACTGAAGATGATGCAAAGAGATGGAAAGATACCCTGTTCTCATGGATTGGAAGAATTAATATTGTTAAAAATGACCATACGACCCAAGGCAATCTACAGATTCAACACAATCCCTATCAAAATGCCGATGGCATTTTTTCCACAAAACTAGAACAAATAATTCTAAAATTTATTGTCTAAAAACACAAAAGACCCCAAATAGCAAAAACAATCTTGAGAAAGAACAAAGTTGGAGGTATCATGATTCCTGACTTCAAACTACACTACAGAATTACAGTAATCAAAACAGCATGGCACAGGAACAGATACATAGATCAATGGAACAGAATAGAGAGCCCAGAAATGAACTTACACTTATACAATCAATTGATCTATGACAAAGGAGGCAAGAATATACAAGGGAGGAAAGACAGCCTCTTCAATAAGTGCTGTTGGGAAAACTGAACAGCTACCTGCAAAGAATCAAATTGGACTACTCTCTCAGACCCTATACAAAAATAAACTCAAAATGAATAAAAGACTTAAAAGACCTGAAATCATTAAACTTCTAGAAACCATAGGCTGTACTCTCTTTGACATCAGTCTTAGCAATTTTTTTTGGATATGTCTCCTCTGGCAAAGGAAACAAAAGCAAAAATAAACAAATGGAACAGCACAGCAAAGGTAACTATTAACAAAACAAAAAGGCAGCCTACTGAATAGAAGAAGATATTTGCAAACAATATATCCAATAAGAGTTAATATCCAAAATAAACAAAGAATTCATACAAAAAACCCATACAACCCACTTAAAAATGGGCAGAGGACCTGAATAAACACTTTCCAAAGAAGACATATGGATGGCCAACAGACACATGAAAAGATGTGCAACATCATTAACCATCAGGGAAATGCAAATCAAAACCACAATGAGGTACGACTTCACACCTGACAGAATGGCTATCATCCAAAAGAAAACAATAAGTGTTGGAAAGGTTGTGGAGAAAAAATGACCCCTGTGCACTGTTGGTGGAAATGTAAAATCATGCGGCCACTATGGAAACCAATGTAGAGGCTCCAGCAATTTCACTTCTGGGTTTTTACCTGAAGAAAACAAAAGCACAAATTTGAAAAGATGTATACAATCCAATGTTCATTGCAGCATTATTTACAATAGCCAAAATAGGGAAGCAACCTAAGAATCCATCAACAGATGAATGAATAAAGAAGATGTGGCATACACACACACACACACACACACACACACACGATGGTGTATTAGCCACAAAAAAATGAAATCTTGCCATTTGCAACAACATGAATGGATCTAGAGAGTATTAGGCTATGTGAAATAAGTCAGAGAAAGACAAATATTGTATGATCTCACATGTGGAATTTAAAAAGAAAAATGAGAAAACAAAGCAAAACAAAATCAGTCAGAGATACGGAGAACGAATGGGTGGTTGCCTGAAGGGAGGGGGTGGGAGATTAGCAAAACAGGTGAAGAGGATTAAGAGGTACAAACCTCCAGTTATATGATAAATAAGTACAGGGATGTAATATACAGCATAAAGAATATGGTGAATAACTTTGTATTGTAATAACTTTGTATGGGGACAGATGGTTACCAGACTTATGGTGATCATCTCATAATGCATACAACTGTCAAATCATTATGTAGTGCACCTGAAACTAACATAATATTGTAGAGCAACTATACATTTGACCCTAGAACAACACCAGGGTTAGGGTACCTATCCCATGAAATTGAAAATCCGCATATAACTTTACAGTCCACCCTCCATATCCATGGGTCCACATCCCTAGATTCAACCAACCACAGATTGCATAGTACTATAGTATGAATTTATTGAAAAACATCCACATATAAGTGGACCCGCTCGGTTCAAACCCATGTTGTTCAAGGGTAAACTGTATTTCAACAAAAAAATAAATAATAAATTTAAAAGGAATGTGGAGACATACTGGCCTCATGAATTTAGGACTTGGAGCCCTAGGGACATGTTCCCGAGTGGAGTTGGCCTTTATGCTGGTCCTTGAAGATTCCTGTAAGAAAAGAGTATGGGCATCCCAATAGGATATCAGATTGGCAATAATGAAGAAGTCTGACAATACAGAAGTTGAGAATATGGAGCAACGTGAGTTTTTGTTCACTGCTGGGGGCTGGGGCAGGGAGAGGGGGCAGATGTAGGCTGGTAGAAGGAGTGTGGAAAACAGTTTGTTACTGTCCTGGACCTGAATGCCATGTGCTGTATGACACGGCCATTCCATTCCTAGATATGAAGTGTTAACCAACAGAAACATGTACATAGGTGCACAGAACAGGAGACACACAGAAAACGACAACAGCATTGTTCAGAGAGTGCAAAAAGAGGAACAACCCAAATATACACCAAGAGTAGAATGAATGAGAAGAATATCATTTCAAATATAGATAAACTTCATAAATGTAGTATTAAATGCAAAAAGCAGACCAAAGGAACTATGTACAGAATCATTCCACTTAAGATAAAGCTCAAAAACCTGCAAAACTAAATATCATAGTGTTTAGAGGTATATTCACATGTGATAAAACTATTTTAAAAATGAGCAAAAGATGACATAATATTGTACATCAACTGTACTTTAATTTAAAAATAAAATAAAATAATAGTAAAAGAGTAAAGGATCAATAAACTCAATTTCAAAGTAGTAATTGCAGTTGAAAAAGAGGTACCCAGGAGGCTGCAGAGTTATTGGTAGTGTTCTATTTCTCAATAGATATACAGGTATCTATTGGTGAGTGATGGATACAAAGTTGTTCACTGTATTACTGGTACTATTTAAATTATATGTGTAGATATTATCATATATTCACTCATAGGATTGAAATATATTTCCTAACAAGAAAATTAATAGGTATGCTTGAAGTGTCAGGAGGAATGTTTAACCTGTTCAGAGGTGTTCCAGATGAGGTCAGAACCCGCCCCCCCCCCCAAAAGAGATGTGTCTTATAAAAGCCAGGCATGTCCTCCATACAACAAAGACACAATGACTGCTCTTGTACAGGATCATTGATTCAACCAGGGGAGCACCCTCAGAAGGCCAAGAAATATCTGAAGCTAAAGGAAATGGGCAGGGGGCTACTTTGAGTGACTCTGCTGCTTCCAAACCCCCTTCATGGAGCGTTTAAGGTTTCATAGCCCCATGGACCAGGAATTACGTGTCAAGCAGTTACCATGAGTTTTTTAATTCCTCACAACAACCATGCAAGAGAAGCTTCATTATTCCCATTTTACAGATGAGGAAACTGAGTCCTGAAAAGCTGAAGTTACTGGCTCAAGATTAGATATGACCAAAAAGTGTAGACAAATTTCAAACTCAAGTCTGTCTGATGCCAGAGCTTGATTTCTCTTCAATATGCCAGGATGACTTGAGTGTCATCATTTATAAACTCCCTTCTCCATCCACCACAGATACGCCTTTGAAGAAACAAACAAAAATACCTCTTCCCCTCAGGCTATTTCACATAAGCTCAAATTTAATAAGGAGCAATTTTAATTTTCCCAGCCCAGTTGCCAAGCCAATAGCATAACTGGGCAGTAATCAGTGCTGTAATTAGCAAGAACTGATAACATAGGAAGGATGCAGGGGACTTGGACCCTGTTTCTACTCAGCAAAATGAAATGTTCTTTTTCCTTTGCAAGAAGAGGCATGAAAGGAAGAAAGCCTCCTAGGAACTATGGCAACCACCCCGAGGATGACACTGTTGGGCACTTCTTATGGGCCAGAGCGTGGTCTCAACCACAATGTCATAATCACAAGGTGACCTGAGAGCATCCAAATGAGATCCACCCCCAGAGACACTGCTCCAGTTGGCCTCCCTGACAATGCTCTCCACCTTTCCAACCATCACCAGTCCACATTGATAATCCCAGACACAGCCACCCACCACACTAGCCTTGCTAAATAGGAAACAAGGTCATGTTTGGCTCCCTAGGGTCTTTATTTGTGACTCCTTAATATGGCAGAGAAGGTCCTCCATGATCTCTCTCATCTCAGTTCCCACCATGTAGATGTCCAGGGGAAAGGACTTTAGGCAAAGGAAACAGTAGCTGCTCCCCAACACATCTGAGAAACAGATAGAGGGGCACTGTGACTAGAGTGAGAGACTAGGAGAAGAGTAGTGGGAGATGAGGTCATGACAGGTAATACATAGCCAGACTGTGGGGTTTTGCTTTTACGCTAAATAAAATGGGAAAACCATGGCATGGCTTAATCAGTAGAATCCTATGGTCTGGTGTACATTTTATTTTTTTATATATTTTCTTAGATTGGGTTGTCATTTTATTTTTGGTTTATAGAAGTACGTATATTTTCTAGACATAAGACCCCTGTCAGATGTGTGTATTGTATATTTCTCCCAACCTATGGCTTGCCTTTTCAATTTTCTTTTATTTATTTATTTATTTATTTATTTATTTATTTATTTATTTATTTATTTATTTTGGGGTGTGTTCAGTCTTCATTGCTTCATGTAAGCTTTCTCTAGTTGCAGCAAGTGGGGGCTACTCTTTGCTGTGGTGCACGGGCTTCTCATTGCAGTGGCTTCTCTTGTTGCGGAACACAAGCTCTAGGTGCATGGGCTTCAGTAGTTGTGGCATGTGGGCTCAGTAGTTGTGGCTCACAGGCCCTAGAGTGCAGGCTCAGTAGTTGTAGCGCACGGGCTTAGTTGTTCTGTGGCATGTAGGATCTTCCCGGACCAGAGATCTAACCTGTGTCCCCTGCATTGGCAGGCAGACTCTTAACCACTGCACCACCAGGGAAGACCCTGGTGTATTTTAAAATATCACTCCGACTGCTGTGAGAAGACAGACTGCAGAGGGACAAAGGTGGAGGCAGAGGCAAGTTGAAGGCTGTGCAGTAAGTGAGATGAGAACCATGGTGGACAGACCCACGGGGTAACAGTGGATACTGGATTTATTTTGAAGGTAGAGTCAATAGGACTTCTTCATAGATTTGAGAAAGAATGTAAAAGAAAGGATGGAGTCAAGGATGATTCCAAAATTCTGAACTAAGCAACTGGAAAAGGGGAGTTGCCACTGACTGAATGGGAAGGCTGTGAGTTGAGCAGGTCATCTGGAGTGTTGGGGGACAGGCAAAAATTGGAGTTCAGTTTTAGACATGTTGAATTTGAGATACCTATTAAACATCCAGGAAGAAATGTGGAGTACACAGGGGTTGAAGATATAAAACTAGACTCCAAGAGACAAGTCAAAGCTGTCAGCATGTGTATGGTATTTAAATTCATGAGACTGAATGCAATCACCAAGGAAGAATGCCTAAATAGAGCAGAGAAGAGGTCCAAGAACTGAGCAGTGGGATCCTCTAACATTAAGAGTTCTGGAGCAAAGAGGAGGAAACAACACAGGATCAAGATGATCCAACAGTAATTCAACTGTACATGCATACATCCATACACATATGTGTACACACATACATGCACACATGTGATACATATGTGCATGTAAGCATGCATACACATATACACATATATCACACATACATAAAGTTCCATGACCTCTAGAGAAAGATAACATAATTCAGACTCTGTAAAGTATCATTCACAGTATTCATCATACAACAACAAAAAAAAATACTACAGATTCGAAAAAGCAGGAAAATGTATCCCAAATCAAGAGGAAACATGTCAATAATGTAGACCCACAGATGACCCAAATTTTGGAATTAGAAGACAATGATGTTTTTTGAAATTTATTTTAAGTATATTGAAGCATTGAGAGGAAAAAATGAATAGAATTGGTGAAGAGATGAAGAATTTCAGGAGAGGAATTTAAACTATAAAAGGAGAATGAAATTGAAATTCTAGAACTGAAAAACAATATCTAAATGAAAAATGTATTAGATAAGTTAGGATCACACTAAAGAGAAAGAAAAAGGGTCAGTGGGTTCAGGGCATGTTAAAAGAAATTATCCAAGCTAAAACCCCCAAAGATAATATTTTTTAAAAACACAGACTGGGACTTCCCTAATGGCACAGTAGTTAAGGATCAGCCTGCCAATGCAGGGGACATGGGTTCGAGCCGTGGTCCAGGAAGATCCCACATGCCACGGAGCAACTAAACCTGTGCGTTATAACTACTGAGCCTGCACTTTAGAGCCCGCGAGCCACAACTATTGAGCCCACATGCCATAACTACTGATGCCCGCATGCCTAGAGCCCATGCTGTGTAACAAGAGAAGGCACCACAGTGAGAAGCCCGCACACCACAATGAAGAGTAGCCCCCACTCGCTGCAACTAGAGAAAGCCCGTGCACAGAAACGAAGACCCAACGCAGCCAAAAATAAATAAATAAATAATAAATAAATAAATTTATTAAAAAAAAAAACACAGAGTGTCTGACACATGTGAGAAAATATCAAATGGTCTAGCATGGGGTCCCAGAAAGAAAGAAGAAAGATAAATGGAGCAGAAGAAATATTGAAGAGAAAATGGCTAAATTTTTTCCAAAAATTGATTACAGACCTAAACCAGAGATCCAAGAATGCCAAATAGGAGAAATACAAAGAAGACCACAGCTGGACACATCATAGGCAAAGTGCTGAAAATAAAAACTAAAGAGAAAATCTTAAAAGACCCAGAGACAAAGGAAACTTTACATTTAGAGGAACAACCACATTTCAAGCAGAAAAAAAAATGGAAACAAGAAACCAAGAATGTAATCTCTAAAGTGTCAAAAGGAAAAAAAAAAGTAACAATGAAAAATACTTTTCTGTAACAATGAAAAAACGCTTTTAAAAAAATCAAAGCTAAAAAGATACAGTTTTCAGCCAAAAAAGTAAAATGAGAAAATTTTTTACTAGCAGACATAAACTACAAAAAATGCTAATGGAAGTCTATCAGACTAAATAGAAATGATGCCAGATGAAACCCAGATCTTCAGGAAGAATTAAAAAACACCAGAAATGGTAAATGTAAGTGTAAATATAAAATGATATCATTCTTAATAATTTTTTTGAATTATGAATGTTTATAGTAAAAATAATAGAAATGAATAATAAATATGTGGGACTTATATGTAGAAGTAAAATATAGGGTAGGAATAGCCAAAAAGGTTGAAGGAAAGGAAAATTACTTTATACATTAAGTAGTATAATAATAATTTAAGGTAGATCATGATAGATCAAAAAAATTAAAAGTGACACAAATAGGTATAGCTAAATAACCAAGAGGAAATAAAATGGAAAATTTTTAAATGCTTGATTACTCCAAAAGAAGGCAGGAAAATAGAAACAAAAGAAAAAACAAACAAAAAAAGATTGAACCAATACAAAATAAAATAACAAGATGATAGACTCAAACCTAAAAAATTCAAAAATTTAATTAAATATAAATTGACTAAGTACTCAACTTAAAAGGTAGAAATGATCAAACTGGAT
Organism: Orcinus orca; assembly: GCF_937001465.1. Taxonomy (NCBI): domain Eukaryota; kingdom Metazoa; phylum Chordata; class Mammalia; order Artiodactyla; family Delphinidae; genus Orcinus; species Orcinus orca. Next base: position 12,034,982 of record NC_064565.1, on the reverse strand, counting down.
TTAAGGAAAAAAATTGGTTTTTTAGAGTTGAATTCTATTCTATAAAAGATAAAGTTTACATCTAATAATCACTATAAGTTGAAAGCAAGAGGTTGGAGAAATATATACTTTGCAGACACTAATAACAAGAAAGCAGGTGTGGCTACAATGATAATAGAAAGAGTAAACTTCAAGACATTGCAGGAGATAGAGAGACATTTCAGAATGTTAAAAAGATTAATTCTCCAGGGGGCCATAACAATCAGCTCCAAAATACATGAAGCAAAATTTAACAGATTACACAGAAGTAGACAAATTCACAACTAGAGTTGGAGATCTAAGCATTCTTCTCTCACTGATTTATGGAAAGAGCCAATTTTTAAAATCAGCACAATATAAATGAACAGAACAACACAATTCACCAATTTGATCAAACTGGCATCTACAGAACACTATCCTCAGGAAGTTCAAATACACATTCCTTTTAAGTGCACATTGAACATTCATCAAAATAGATCATGTGCTGTTATGTAAAATATGTGCCAAAGGACTGAAATTTTGGAGTATGTTCTTACATACTCTGGAATTAAATTATAAATAAATAAATAAATAAGCAATTATTTCAAAAATTAGCAAATCTCCCAAATCTCTTGAAATGAAGTAATTGATTTCTATATAACCCATGTTTCAAAGAAAAACTCAAAAGGAAATTATGAAATATTTTTACTTAAATGACAATGAAAATGCAACATTACAAAATGTGTGAAAAGTAGCTAAAGCAGTGCTTAGAGGGAAATTTATTATTTTAATTCTATATATCAGAAAACAAGAAAGTTTTAAATCAGCTATCACCTCAGAAGGTAGCAAAGGAAAGCAGTTTAAGTCCATAGCAAATGAAAGGAATAATAAAGATGAGAGTGTAAAAAAAAAAGCAACAGAATAGAAAACAGACTAGCCATGAAGAAAATCAGCAAGGCAAAACATTTAGTCTTTGAAAATATTAATAGAATGAATTATCAAGAAAACAAAGAAAATAAATCACAAATTATCAATATCAGGAATGAAATGAAATCGGACATGTCCTACAGATGTTAAAAGGATACAAAAAGAATATTATGAACAACTTTATGTCAACAAATTCAATAACTTAGACGATGGAAAATTTCCTTTCAAAATACAACTTTCCAAAACTGTCACAAGAAGAAATAGAAAAATCTGAATAGCCTACTAATATTTAAATGGAAACCACCTTTAAAAATCTTCTCACTTAAAAATCAAAACCAAAAGTGAGCAAACTAGACTCCAGACACAAATAGCTTTATTAGTGAATTCTACCAAGCATTTCAGAAAGAAATAATACAATATTTATACAAACTCTATAAAAGAAGCAAGAAGGAAACATCCCCAATTCATTTTATGAAACTAGCAAAACCCTAATACAAAACAATAGTATTACCAAAAAAAAAGAAAATAACAAACCAATACCCCTCACAGAGACATAAAAATCCTTAACAAGATATTAGTAAATTAAATTCAGATGTATATTTAAAAAATAAGATACTGTGATCAAATTGTATATATCATAGTAATGCAAGATTTGTTCAGCATTCAAAAATCAATCAGTGTAATTCAACATATTAATAGAACAAAGGAGCAAAACCATGTGATATTCTCAATAGATTCAGAGAAAGGATTTGGTGAAATTTAACAGCTGTTCCTAATAAAAGCTCTCAGCAAACAAGGAATAAAAGAAAATTTTCTCAGTCTAAAAAAGAGTAACCATAAAAAAAAAACACAGCTAATATCATACATATGATGAAATATTAAATATTTTTCTCCTTAATATTGTAACCAAGACAAAGTTATCCAGTCTCATCACTGCTATAAAATACTGTACTGAATGTTTAATAGTCCACTGAAGCAAGAAAAAGAAAATAAATAAGGTTTGAAAGGAAGAAGTAAGGATATCTTTATTTGCAGATGACATGATTATAGAAAAATCCAAAGAAATCTACAAAATACTTGAATATTTGTTGGCTTTAACAAGGCTGTAGGATAAAAAGTCAATATAAAATAATCAACATTGTTTCTAAACACCAGCAACAAACAAATGGAAAATAGTTTTTAAAAAATATACCATTTCAAATATCATTCTAAAAATCAAATACATGAGAATAAATTTATCCCAAAATTATGCAAGACTTATATACAGAAAAGTATTTAGCATTTCTAAAAGAAATTAAAGATTACCTAAATAAATGGAAAAACATCTTGTGTTTATAAATTGAAATACTGTACAGATGCCAATCGTCACGCAAACTGATAGATAGATTCACTGAAATCCCAGTCAAAATCCCAGCAGGATTTGTTGTAGAAACTGACAAGCTGATTCTAGAATTTACATGGAAATGCAAAGGACCTAGACTAGCCCAAGCAATCTAGAAGAAGAACAAAATTGGCAAACTTACAGTACCTGATTTCAAGACTTAATATAAAACTACAGTTATTAAGACAGTGTGCTTTTAGCTTAAGGATAGAAAGTAGATCAAAAGAACAGAATAAAGAATTCAGAAATAGACCTATATAAACTAACTGGAAAAAATTAACTGTGGCTTTTACTTCATACCATTCCCAAAACTTTATTCAAGATGAAACATAGACTAAAAAATAAAACTAAGAATATTCTAAAAGGAAAAATAGGATAATATTTTCTCAACCTTAGGATGTGTAAGACAGGTCACAAAAGCATTAATCATAAAAGAAAATAATGATAAATTGGATTTCATCAAAAGTTAAATCTTCTGGGGCTTCCCTGGTTGCGCAGTGGTTGAGGGTCCACCTGCTGATGCAGGGGACACGGGTTCGTGCCCCGGTCCGGGAAGATCCCACATGCCACGGAGCAGCTGGGTCCATGAGCCATAGCCACTGAGCCTGTGCGTCCGAAGCCTGTGCTCCACAAGGGGAGAGGCCACAATGGTGAGAGGCCCACGTATCGCAAAAAAAAAAAAGTTAAATCTTCTAGTCATCATAAGACACTATTACAGAAAAAGAAAAGATAAGCCATAGACTGAGAGATACTAATTGGGCTACCTATATCAGACAAAAGTTTATCTCTAAAATGTATTTTAAAACTTATACAAATCAATAAGAAAAAGACAGACGAGCAAATATATTATTGCTATGAACGTCCCTCTAAGGACTGCTTTTGCTGCATCCCATAGATTTCATATGGTTGTGTTTCCATTGTCATTTGTCTCAAGGTATTTTTAAATTTCCTCTTTGATTTCATCATTGACCCACTGGGTTTTTAGTAGCATGTTGTTTAGTCTCCATGTAATCAGTTTTTTCTTGTTTCTCTCAGACAAACAATTATTTTAAATGAGAAAAAGAACACATATAAACAGCCAATAAGCACATGAACAAGTAATCAACATCATCCTTAGGGAAATGCAATGATGCCTCCACGCACCTGCCAAAAGGGCTGAAATTTAAAAGACTGACAAATCCAAGTGCTGACTAGGATGTGGAGCAACTGAAACTCTTTACTTTGTGGTACGAGGATAAATGGCACCAAACACTTTGATAAGTTTTTTTGAACATAAACACATACCTACCTACACCTAAAAATTTAACCAAGAGAAATTAGGTTGTGGGTCCACAAGAAAACTTTCACAAGAATCTTCATAGCAGCTTTATTGATAATAGCCCAGAACTGAAAAGAAAAATGTTTGCCAACAGGAGAATGGATAAATAAATTGGATGTATTTAAAGAAGGGAATTCCCAGGAAAATAAAAGGATGAACCACTAAAAGGATGAATCACATGGCTGAATCCAGTCTCAAAAACATCATTTAAGCAAAAGAAACCAGACACATCTCTAAACAGGATGTTCAAGAGCATGCAAAACTAATCCACCCTAGCGATAGAAATCAAAACACTTAACTTTGCTGATAAAGGTTAAAGGTAACTTTCAGGAATGATGGAAATAGTCTATATCCTGATTGGGTGGATGTTAGCAGGGGGACACATCTGTCAGAACTACTGAACTGTACACTGAAGATCAGTTTATTTTACTCCATGTGAAATGTGCCTCAATTTAAAGATAAACAGTAAAAATCATTTTAAAGAGAGAAAATGACAAGAAACACCAGAAGCAGGGTCTAGAGAAAAGTAGACCACCTCTTACGGCAGAAGTCAGTCAACAATGGCCCTCAGGCCATAACCTGCCCACTGCCTGTGCTTATATGGCCCCAGGACTAAGAATGGCTTTTACACTTTTAAATGGTTAGGGATAAAAATCAAACGAAAAATAATATTTTGTAGTACATGAAAATTATATGAAATTTAAATTTCTGTTTCCTCCAATAAAGTTTTATTGGAACACAGCCACATTTGTTCATTCAGGCATTGTCTGTGGCTGCTTTCACAAGACTATGCAGAGTTGAGTGATTGCAGCAGAGCCCACACAGCCCACTAAGCCTATAATATTTACCATTTGAAACTTTATAGCAGAAAAAAATACGATTGCTGGGCAGAAGTAAGCACTCCCCTGAGGACTGTGGTCCTGAACGTAAAATGAGACATATCAATGTAGTTGTATGTTTTTCCTTATCTGTAATGCAACAATTATCAGGCCCCTAATTAGGTCACAATTTGGTTGTTGGTTGAATTAAATGAGATCATATGTAGAGTGTCCAGCACAAAGTGAGTACTTGTCCAACATGAAAACCCCAGACCCCCCCTAGCACTACCTCCTCCTGGGACTAAAAGTCATGTGAAGTACAGAAACTTAAAGTAGGATTCTGGGCAGAATGGGCTGCTTCCTGAACCACAGCTCTTGAAGAAATCTCTCTGCTCTAAACTGGGTTTTTGCTTCACATACCCCAAGAGCAATTCTGGACAAATGTTCCTACTCCGTGATGAGAGGCAAAGCTGTGATCCAGCATCTCTGGGCTCCAGAGCCAAAGAGTCAGGACCCCACCCAGTAGGAGCATTTTGAAGGAACTCCCTCCACCCCACTACTGCCCTAACCCCAACACAGATATTCTTTCACTAATACAGCTTCGTCAAACAAACATGAGAGAGAGCTTAGGGAGATTGTTGTGTAACTGTGATTTCCCATAAATGAAGATTGCCATTGCCTTTTAAAGACATTTTAGAAATTTTAATCCAATGGCAAAAAAATTCATTATTTTCTTAAATTTAATTAATTTACTAAACTCCTCATGGTTCATTGACTTCAGTGCAGTATCTGTGATCTTTTTGGGTCCATTACACTTATGGGATTCAACTTCATCTCTTCTAACTCATAAAAATCTCATCAAAATGGAAATAAAATGCAATTTTGAACTTTCTAATGAAGGCGCCCATCTTGGCTCCCCAGCACTCTAAAATTAATGGCCTCTCTCCCCCACCCTCTTTGGTGAGCACACTTCAGTTCTGTGCCTACGGGACAGAAAAGGAAGACGGCTTTATTGTGAGCCTTTGTTGTGAACAGTCTCTAGGTTGCCCCAGCAAAAGCATCACCCAGGTAGGACCCTGAGGAGAGAGGTGTGCCACGCACAAAGCTGCTGCCGGCACCAACCAGCTCCCCGATGGGATTTTCTTTTTAATGAAAGGAAAGGAAATTAAGGAATTAATTCCCAATTAAGAAAAAGTGTAAAACCGATTTTGCCTTGGCACTGGCACACCCCCAGGGCTGCCCCACACCCGCCCCTTCTTGTGTTCCTCCCATACACCATGCACCCTCCCTGGACCACTGAGCATCTACCCACAGAGGCCTTGTAAACCTACCACAACTCTGGAATGAAGGTATAATTCTCTCCATTTTTCAAATGAGAAAATTGAGGACTGAAAGAAGAACATAGCAACTGTCCACACTGGCAGAGCTGGCAGAAGACAGAGCAGGGCTGTTTATGACCTAACATGGTGATGGTTGGAGCACAGTTTGATGCAGAACAGCTAACGTCATGGTGAATATCTGCTTTGGCCAGGCCTGGTGCTCAGGGCAGGCCAGGCACAATCTCATGCAGTCTTCACAGCTTCTTGAATGCTGGGGACGGTCATCAGCCCCAGTTAACAGATGGGCAAATAAGGTGGAGAGGTGACGTAGCTTCCCAAAGCCACAGGGCTAGACGGTGGCTGACCTGTCCAGGAGCCCCAAGGACTATGGGGTCTCAACCCTCGCAACCCACACTGCCCCCCCTTATCACACCTACGCCTGCCCTGTGCGGACATCCACAGAACTAAAGTGAAAAAGGGACTCTCTCCACTTTGAATATGCAAAAAAGATTGGTATTTTTCATATTGACATTTTTTTAATTCAGGTGCCTCAAAGCATATCTAAACTTCCACCCAGTGAACAGAGATAGCATATACAAGACTAGTGTAATATTCAGCCTTGCCAAACTGTGCTTCCCAACCTGATCCCTGGCTCATGGACCTGCCCCAGTTCCCAGATGTTGAGACGAAATAAGATCCCTCTAACTGGTTCCAGTGACTCGCATCCCCAGGGGTCGGTCATCCATCAGGCCATTCACAGTATTTGCTCCCCACTACCTATGAAAGGACTGTGCTATCCAACCCCTCTGAATTAGGTGAGGCTACTTCATTTGTTCTGAAGAATAAAAAGTGAGATAATATCACGGGTGTCCCTTCTGGGTAGAAGTGCATACTTTACCACATTTCTCTCCATGTCTTGGTGATAAAGGAACTCATGCCAAGGTGGAGCCTCCATTAGCCTGGGGTCCTGGGTGAATATGAAGAGTGGAGACCCTGTCAACCTTCATGAAAAGAGCACTGAATTCCTGTAGAGTGAAGAAAGCCACTGACAGATGGGAGGTTGTTAATGCAGCATAACCCAGCCACACACATACAACACACACTCCTACTACCCCACACACACTCCTGTAACCCCACAGACACACACTCTCACTCCTGCAAGTCCCACAGACATACATTCCTACAAGCCCCCCACGCACACTCCTATAACCACACACACTCCTATAACCATACACAGGCCCTGCACGCACTCCTATAACCCCTCACCCACTCCTATAACCCACTCTAGGATCTGTTTCTTTACTCACAACACTTCTTAACGCCAAATATCTAGGTTTCCCACACCAATAAGTTCTCTAATTCTCTGCAGACACCAACTAGATGCCCTACGATTTAATTCACCTCTGACACTAACTCCCTGGAATTAGCATAGACCCTACAGGTTAAGGGCTCAGTCCCACAAGACTGCTCCCACTCCAGGCACCAATCACAAGCAGTGGGTCCCCAGTTTACCCACACATCTGACTTGGCTACATAGCATGGGTTTCCATGACCCCCTCCTCAGGTTTGATAATTTCCTATAGCATAGGAAACTCTCATAGAACTCAAGGAAACATTTTCTTTACTATTAACTGTTTATTATAAAGGGTACAAATGAACTGCCAGATGAAGAGGTACATAGAATGAGGACCAGAAGGGTCCTAAGCACAGAAGCTTCTGCCCCTGTGGAGTTTGGGGTGGGTCACCCTCCCAGCATGTGGATTCATTCACCAACCCGGAAGTTCTCCAAACCCCATTGTTTTAGGGGTTTATGGAGGTTCCATTACACAGGTATGGTTGATTAGGTCATTGGCCATTGGTGTCTATCTTGATCTCCAGTCCCTCCCCTCTCCCTACAAGTCAGGGGGTAAGGCTGAAAATTCCAACCTTCTAATCACATGGTTGGTTCCTCTGGCCATCAACTTCCATCCTCCAAGTGTCATCTTATTAGCATAAGTTCAGGTAAGGTTGAAAGGGACTTTTTTAATTAAAGTATAGTTGATTGATAATATTGTGTTAGTTTCAGCTATAAAGCAAAATAATTCAGTTATCTATTTTTCCAGATTATATTCCATTATAGGTTATTATAAGATATTGAATATAGTGCCCCATGCTATACAGCCAGTCTTGGTTATTTATATATTTTATATATAGTAGTTTGTATCTCTTAGTCCCATACTCCTAAATTGTCCCTCTTTTCCTCCCTCTCCCCTTTGATAAGCATAAGTTTGTTTTCTATGTCTATGAGTCTGTTTCTCTTTTGTATACAGATTCATTTGTATTATTTTTTAGATTCCACATATAAGTGATATAATATTTGTCTTTGCTGTCTGACTTACTTCACTAAATATAATATTCTCTAGGTCCATCCATGTTGCTGTAAATGGCAATATTTCATTCTTTCCATGGCTGAGTAATATTCTAGTGTGTGTGTGTGTGTGTGTGTGTGTGTATCTTCTTAAGCCAAACATCGTTTGGGTTGTTTCCATGTCTTGGCTATTGTAAACAGTGCTACTATGAACATTGGAGTGTATGTATCTTTTCAATTAGATTTTTTGGTTTTTTGATAATAGCCCAGAACTGAAAAGAAAAAAAAATCCACTGTGAAATTTTAAGTATTTTATTATGAAATATTACAGACATAAAGAAAGCTACAAATATAAAGAGCACCCATGTACCCCCTACTCAGCTTAAGAAATAAAATATTAAAACTCACTGAGTGTTCTTCCCTATTCTTAATCTCTCTCACTCATTCTACCAAAGGCAGCCTCTATCCTGAAGTGAATGATTATCATTCCCATGTACATCTTTATATTGTTATAACATGCATATATGCCTCTAAAGAATAATTGCCATTGTTTTAAGTTGTAAATGATTTATATAAATAAAATAATTTTCTTGTATTTTTCTAAAAAAAAACAGAGAGAGAGAATAACTTTTCCTTTTTTTTTTTTTTTTTGCGGTACGCGGGCCTCTCACTGTTGTGGCCTCTCCTGTTGCGGAGCACAGGCTCCGGACGCACAGGCTCAGCGGCCATGGCTCACGGGCCCAGCCACTCCACGGCACGTGGGATCTTCCCGGACCGGGGCACGAGCCTGTGTCCCCTGCATCGGCAGGCGGACTCTCAACCACTGTGCCACCAGGGAAGCCCAATAACAACTATTAGTGAGGATGTGGAGAAACTAGAACCCTCGTGCACCATTACTGGGAATGTAAAATGGTACAGCCTCTATGGAAAACAGTGTGGAGGTTCCTCAAAAACTTAAAAATAGAGTTACCATTTGACCCAGCAATTCCACTTCTGGGTATATATCCAAAAGAATTGAAAGCAGTCTTGAAGAGATATTTGCACACCCATGTTCATAGCAGCATTATTTACAACAGCCAAAGGGAAGCAACCCGAGTGCTCACTGACAGATAAATAAACAAAATTTGATACATATATACAATGAAATATTATTCAGCCTTAAAAGGACGGAAATGCTGACACACAGTGCAACATGGGTGACCTTTGAGGACATTATGCCGAATGAAATAAGCAAGTCACAACAGTTCAAACGAGTGCCAGAATGGTCTGCATGCCACAGGCCAACCAGGGCAAACGCGAAGGCAAAGCACGCTGAGTGGACACCCAGGCCAGCGCAGAGCAGCCCGGATTCCTGACCAGCGACGCTTAGGATGGCATCGATTGGATTGAGAGCTACATCTGAGAAACAGAGCTCGTCAGGGCGGGTTTGCCTGCATTACCCCAAACCCTCCTCCAGGGGAGCCCCGGAGCCCCTCAATTCCCAGGGGAGGCCCCTCTCGCGACACAGGAAGTTGGCATCCTGAAGAAGCCTTCAGTTGGAGGAAGGGCAGATGTGGGAGCCTCCACCTCAGCAGGCTGCCCTCCTCCAGCTCTCATGTGGAAGGAGACTGGTCTGGGAAGCTCTCCCCAGCCTGCGAGCCAGAGTCCACATGCATAGCCTCCCTGGGTTTATTCCCCTGCGTTGTCTCCAGCTTCTTCCACTTTGAAGGTTTGAAACCCTTCCTCCCCTGGCACGGCTTTGCACTCACTGGAAGCCCTGGGACCCCAAGTTCTGTACTGCCCTGGCCCTGCCGTGGCACCAAGGTGTGGGATGTGGAGTTCTCATTTTACTTGAAGGTAAATTGAGCACCACAGCGGGAAAGGGATCTGGCCCAAATTTCTCAGCATCTCCCACCCAGCCCAGACCTACCTGACTTTTACCTGACCTCTGCCTTTCTGAGATACAGAACAAAGGATCCCCAGTGCCAGACAAGCCCTAGAGGAGAGAGCCTCCACCCCACAGGAGGAAAATTCCTCTGCAAATCTCCCTCCACCCATACTGACGTGGTTCCCCTCCATCACTCTCCCTCCCATCCTCTACCCACCCACCTGCCAACTCATCCATCCATCTATCCACCCACCCACTCACCCATCCATCCATCATCCCATCTAATCAGTCAGCAAATGTTCCTTCCCAGCTATCCTGTGCCAGGTTCTGTGCTGGGTGCCGGGGGCCCAGAGAAAAAGCAAGACCAACAGGTAGCACAGGGACTATGCCTTGAAGTAGATAAATACGGCACAGGATGTCCCAGAGCTGCCCACAAAACTGGCCTCTTGCTGCCTGTGGTTGGAATTGTGCTCTGTGCACGTGGACCTGTCCAGAATTGCCTCCTATGTGCATGTCAGGGCTGCCCAACCAGACTGTGCACCTGGAGACAGAAATGTGGCTTTTACAGGTATGTGCCTCACCTGATGGGCGCACTGTGGTCTGGAGATGGCTGTGTGCACAAGGCGCCTCTTTTTTCAGGATGACAGAGTCCAGTACATTCCCTTGGGCCCTGGAACTCCACCGACTCCCCAGCATGTCATTCCTCTTGATGGTACAGGGATACAGATGAAATCTGCTCCCAGTTAGTTGTTTCTTTCGCTAATTTGACATCTGTTCCCCTCTGACAGCTTCATGTAGTGATTTTCCAATCACTTTAAATCTTGCCACGTAATTAAGGAGAGGCCCGGTGTTCTCCCACTTGATTTGGTTTGAGGAGCACGTCAGGGCGGGAGTCGCAGGGCTAGCATCCCACAGTAATCACCCTCCCCTACAGCTCCGAGGCCTGGGAGCCAGACCCTGAGCCCAGCCTGGGACACATCAAAATAAAGGGGAGGGAAGCGCCTCCCAGCCCTCTCTCCATGAAGCAAATGTGGTGGTGTTTCAAGCCCTGCTTGTCACTCTCACTGGCTCCCCTGTCCTCTGGGGGACTGACGCTGGCAGTCATGGTGACCTCACAGCATCCACAGAATCATGGCTCTGTGGTCCCACAGACACCAGCTAGGGGGGTGTGCAGTAACTGTGGCCAAGGAGAAGAGGGTGAGTGATTAAAAATATTAATCCCACAACCCATGTGGGTTCCTTCTGGGAGGACGGCTGAGACCAACCAGCATGAGTCTGAAAGGAGATGTCACAGGCTAAGCACCTCACCAGGGCTTCAGTGGCACCAATCTGTTAACTCCTCTCCTGCTCACAACACCCCCTTTACAGATGAGAAAACTGAGGCTCAGCGAGGCAGGGCTTCACGCCCAGGCACCTACAGGGGTTATACAACCAACCCCTCCACATGCTACCTGTGATGGTTAATTTGATATGTCAACTTGGCTGGGCCACAAGGTGCCTGGATAGTTGGTCAAACATTACTCTGGGTGTTTCTTTCAGGGTGTTTCTGGATGAGATTAACATTTAATCAATAGACTGAGTAAAAGAGATTGCCCTCCCTGATGTGGGTGGGCCGCATCTGATCAGTTGAAGACATAAGTAAAACAAAAGGCTGGCCTCCCCACAGGTAGGAGAGAAGCCTTCCCGCCTGAGGATTTTCAACTGCAACATCAGCTCTTCAGCGGCTTCTGTAGCAGCTGCAGTTCTACAGCGGCTTCCAGCCTTCAGACCTGAACTGGGACTTCAGCTGCAGATTTTGGACTGGCCAGCCTCCATAATCACAGGAGCCAATTCTTTGCAGTAAAAACAAAACAAACAACAACAACAGAAAGGTATATGTGTATATATGTCCTATTGGTTCTTTTCCTCTAGAGGAAACCTTAATGGACCCTAATACACTGTCTCTCTAGGAAGCCCCCAGACCACACACCTCCAGCTTCCAAATTGGGAAGAGGCTGAAAAGAGGAGGTGGGAAGGGGCTGAGGAGACGGTGGGCACCGAAAAAAGGGCAGACCTGGGCTGGCAGGCCCATCCCACCTCACCTGAGGGTTGTCATGGGTTTCCGCTGAGTCTCGGATTCCTGATTTGGGAGCCAGGATGTTAAAATCCAGAGCTGACAGGGGCTGAGTTCCAGATGCCTGGAGGGCCCTCTATGAGTGATTGCAACTTCCCATGAAGCACAGGCTTGCCCAGTTGCTGATTTTCCAGCCAGCTCTGGGCTGGGACAGGGTTGGCTTGTAAGCGCCAGGCCCCTCCTGGGTCCTTGTGCCAGGTGAGGTGTGGGGTTCAGGGTCTCCCTTATATCTGGCTCCTTAACCATGTCCCATACTCTCAGTTTGGACCGTGAGACTCACACGTTATTTTTCTACTCTTAGAAGAGTTTCTTCCCGGGCAGTTCTCCCTGTGCTGAGTCAGCAGGGAAGGGGCTGCCTGGGCTTCGAGCAGAAGCTCATTCATCAGCCCACTGTTCCCGGTGTTCTTCCAAGGGTGGTTGGGGGGTGGGAGAGGAAGTGATGCTTCTCCTGCTGAGTGTCTGGATGCAGTGGGCAAGCAGGGACGTCAGGGTCTGTGTCAGAAGGGACGTCTGTGCCTTGGCATTGGCGCACCCCTCGCACTGGACCAAGGAGCCAGGCCAGGTCCAGAGAGGCTGAGTGACCTCCGATGCCGCAGAGTAACCTGCCCTGTCTTAGCCCACTGACGACCAGGCTGCCCTGCCCCTGGCTCCACAGTAGCTGACTGGGCACCAGCAAAGGGCCTGCACAGCCAGGCTCCACAGGCTGGGTCCTCCATGAATCTCTGACCCTCCCAGGCCCCCATCCCATGGGCTGCCCGGCCCATGACCCAGATTCCCTCGGGCCCCTCCCAACTCGTCAGCCTGATGGTCATGAGCTGGCAGACTGCACCCAGCTCCCCCAGGCACCTGCCTGGATGGGTCTGGACCCCAGGGTGCAGCGGTCTCCCGCTGGCCCCGTCACAGCAGAGATCGGGTCCTGCCCACGCCTCTCCCCTGAGCTCCCCTTTGAGGGACACTCTCATGGGCAGTAGATGGTGCCTGAGCTCCGATATCTGACCCCGGCTGGCTTCTCCTCTCTCACCTCCCCCCCTGCCCCGCTTACCCTCAAGAACACCCAGCCTGGGCTGATCCCTGCAGGCAGGCCCCATTCCTCCTCCCTCCCCCTCCCTCCCTCCATTGCCGAAGTCCTCCAGGGCTCAGCGCCCTGGGCACAGCTGGCGGACACCAAAAGGGTATTATTTCCTGACTCTTGGTATTTGGCCCTTGGCTTCTACTTTAGGCTCCTAGTAGTCCCCAGGTCTGTAGGAGAGGCCCCCCTCAGGCCAGAACACTCAGCGGCCACGTACCGCCCTCTAGACCTGAGCACTCACACATGTGCCGGAGGAGGCCTCCAGCTCCTTCTCATGTGGGAGGCCCACCTCCAAAGCACATTTTCTTCCCGATTAGCACACAGTCCAACTGAGTGTTATCTTCAGGGTCCCTGCCATGTGCACAAGGAGTGGGGGGCCCAGCTTTACCCTGCACGCTGAGGCTCCAATGGAGAGAGCCAGGCCTGTACGAGATGCGGAGGGGCTACGTGTGTGGTGCATGCGTGGTGTGTGCACATGCATGGGGGGTGCATTGTGTGCACATATGCATGTGTGTGTTATGTATGTGTGTGCATATGCATGTGTGTGTTGGGTGTGTGTATGCATATGCATGTGTGTGGGTGTGTGCATATGCATGTGTAGGAGAGTGTGTGTGCATATGCATGTGTGTGGGTGTGTGTTTATGCATATGCATGTTGTGTGCATATGCATGTGTGTGTTGGGTGTGTGTATGCATATGCATGGGTGTGGGTGTGTGCATATGCATGTGTGTGGCTATATGCATATGCATGTGTAGGAGAGTGTGTGCGTGCATATGCATGTGTAGGGTGTGTGCTGTGGGGGGGTTGTGTATGTGTGTGTATGCTTTCTGGGGCTATATAGGGTGGGCTGCCTTAGATGAGGAAATAATTTCTTCTCATCACTGCTTCCTGGAAACCACAGAATCAAAACTGGGAAGGAGGGGTTAAAGGGGAGCAAGACGGCATCTGCAGACACACCTGTGAATGGCAGGAGGAGCTTTTCTCCTTGGAGCCACCATGTCTTAGCTGTGTTTCTTTGGGCAAGTTACCTAGCCTCTCTGAGCCTCTTCTCATCTGTAAAATGTGATAAACACACAGACCTCACAGGGTGATGCCGAGGACTAATAAGATACCGGGTGTGAATCATCTGGGAAGTACCCTGAGCCCATAGCCCACTAGGAAAGGGGGAGTTAAAGAGACACCCCACCATCTTCCCACCCAGGGGGGTGAAACAAGAAATGTGACCTGAGGGAAACGCTCCACCAGAGAGTGAGAAGGCCTGCCAGGCTCTCCTCAGGGCCTGGAAATTGTAAATGCAGCGTTATTATGTAAAGCACATAAGTGATTTTCAGCATAATTAAGATGAATGGCTCTAATAATCCTTCAGGGCCCAATTCCGGGCCACGTTACCAGGCATTTACAGGGAGTTTTTGTGCACTTTGCTTCAGTGAGCACTGGGGCCCATTAAAGGAATGCGTGGAAGACGGGGTCCTCAAGCCAACTGCCCTGCACTGAAGCCAGCGGAGGGGCCTTAGCGCAAAACCCCAAAGGAGATCTGTCCCGCGAAGTCATCCGCACCCTTTACCTTTGCAGAAGCCGTTTCTCATTTTCCTTCTCAGACTTGGTGCTTCATCACTGACATGACTTTTTGTTGGATGGAATGTCATCCCATCCCCCTGGTAAGAGAGGAAAGCTTACAGAAGAAGAAACTGAGGTCCCAGGAGGTCACGTATCCTGTCCAAGGTCACCCAGCTCTTGTCAAAACCAGGATCAAAGTCAGGTAAAGGGACCTAAACATGATGAGGTTTAATCTTCTTCCAGTGCAGAAGTCTCTTATACAGCACCCAGCCAGACTCCCAACTGATCACAGCTTGATGAGTGATGACGCTAGGGTACTCACTGCAATATTATTAATAATGCTAGCACCTGGCATTACTGTTATTATCATTGTTGGTATATGCAGTGCTTACTATGTTCCAGGCACTGTGCTTAATTCTTAATTAACTATTTTAAATAATTCCCACTACAACTCTATGAGCTAGGCATTATTACTATCCCCAGAGGTAAATGACTTGCCCAAGGCCACATGGCTGGTTAAGGACTGTACTGAGATCCTGTCTGACTGTCTCTGACTCTGGAGCCCACCCAGAGCAGGAGACTCCGGGCATCAGAAAGTTGCTCCTTGTAGAGCTGAGAGTGTTGTGAAATCCTATCAGAGAACCATGTTCCCTCAAGGCCAGGGACCGCCCCCTCCTCCCCACTGCAGCTCTCCTCACCCTGTCCACTTTGGGGGCCCCCCACCCCCACTGCAGGGCCAAGCTCCTCCAAAAGGTAGGTTCACAGCTCTTCCACCCCTTCTCAAGAAGTCACTGGTTCCTCACTGGGCCTCTCTCTCCTCAAGGCTGCCCAGCAGGAGGGCCATCCAGGATCTGGGCAGGATGCTGCCCTGCACCCCACCAGCCCCCTTTCCTCTGGGCTTTCCCTCTTCTCTTAGCAGGGCAGGCAGCACTGACCTTGAGGTCAGAGACCTGGGTCAATGCCTTGCTCTGCCCATCACTAACAGGGCAACCTTGGACAAACCATTCTATCTCCCTACACCTCAGTTTCTTCACATTTAAAATGCACATAGACCTGCCTGCCATGTGTGCACCTACCAGGAAGACCGAGAGCCACAGGGTCTAAAGCTTGATCGCTGCCCACTGCCAACCTTCGCCTCCCCCTTGCAGGGTGTGCAAGAGGCTGAGGAGGGGGGAGTGCGTGAGGAAAGGTCCTTGCTCCAAGGAGCTGTGCTCTTTGCCCCTACAAAGCTCACCTGGGGCTGGAGACTTAGATGAGAGGCCAGAGGAGGGAAAAAACAGGAAGGAAAGAAAACATAAGCTGCCGATGTTTCATCCCTTGGAGCCCTGATTGGATTGATGGGGCCTCCTGGCTGCAGAAGGAGCCTTCGAGGATGGCTGCTGTGTCCCGAATGGGGTCTGGAGGTCGGAGCCTCCAGCTCCAGGGACATGGCGCAGCCCATAGGGAGGGTCCAGGCTCCCATGCCACCTCCTAACCCCTCCCTGGTGACCCCCACAGCGCCTCAGGGAACCTACAGAGTCTTCCTCTTGGTCCTGGCCTCTGCGCCACAGGACCCCAGTGATTCTGAGCAGGGCCCGTTAGGCTCCTGGACACAAAGACTTTCTGTGTCTCCCATTTCTTTAATTATAGGAAACAGCCTTCATTCAGCCTCCATGACCTTCCCTGAGTTCCAACGGGCAGATTCAAGCAGTTGTTAACTAGGGAAGGGAGGGGATATGAGACAAGGGAGAAACAAAGTCAAGAGAAACAATAGTTCAGCCTTGGGACAAGGCCCTGGGGTCCCATCAATGGATACACACAACAATATCTTGGAGCTGTTTTTCAGATGCAATGAACGATTAATGATGGTAGGCTGCCCACAAGCATGTAGACCCCAGACCAGTTGGAACCAGAAGGTTGATGATGTCGACTCCCAATTACCTCACCACCAACCAATCAGAAAAATGTCCAAGAGCTGATCACTCCCTCTCTGAACAGTTACTATAAAACTTCTCACTACGCTCTTGAAGAGAGGCACAGTTTTTGGAGGCACTAGCCTGCTGTGTTCCCTTGTGGCCTGGCAAAGAAAGAAAGCTACTCTTTCTCTTTCCTCCTAGATTCTGTCTCTGTATTTCTACTTGGCACGGGTGTACAGAAGCCTAGATTTCAGCAACACCAGGACACACCAAGCTGCAGGCCAGCTGAACTCACCCCACGGCACATGGACCAGAAACTTCCAGACACAGCCAGCAGTCCTTACATACCCTGAAATGTCCCCAGCCAGCCTAATGTCTCCTGCTCAGCCTAACACTCTGGGCAAGTAGGGTCTCTTAAAGGATAGTGCCGGGCTATGCGCAGAGCCTGGCTCGGGGTGGGGCTCAGACAGCCTCACCTCATAGATGCTCACTGTGGCCCCGACAGGTTTCTCACCCTCTCTGAGCCCTGCCTTCTGCACATATGAAATCAGGACAGTCACAGCCCCTGGTACATCCTTGCCCGTGCAGCGGGCTCTGTGCCCAGACCCCCTTCTTCCTTCTGTCTCAGCTGCCCTCCACCTGAGCCAGAGACCCCTTCAGGATGGATGACAGGGGACAGGACAGTGACCAATATCATTGGTTGCTCCCAAACGTTTCCTCTTTTTGTTTCCTGAGGACAGGACAATTTTCTTTTTTTTTTTTTTTAACATCTTTCTTGCAGTATAATTGCTTTACAATGGTGTGTTAGTTTTTGCTTTATAACAAAGTGAATCAGTTATACATATGTTCCCATATCTCTTCCCTCTTGCGTCTGCCTCCCTCCCACTCTCCCTATCCCACCCCTCTAGGTGGACACAAAGCACCGAGCTGATCTCCCTGTGCCATGCGGCTGCTTCCCACTAGCTATCTATTTTACGTTTGGTAGTGTATATATGTCCATGCCACTCTCTCACTTTGTCACAGCTTACCCTTCCCCCTCCCCATATCCTCAAGTCCATTCTCTAGTAGGTCTGTGTCTTTATTAGTCTGGAGCTTTGGGTGGGTTTAAAATCCTCTTTCAATCCTGTAAATCACTTTGGATAATAAAGACCAACAAAATGGAAAGATAAAAGTGCTCACCCAGAGCATGGACCTGAGTCAGAGAGAGCTGGATTTTCGTCTGCTGTTCCATCGCTCTGTCCACAGGTGTGACTCAGAGCCGCGCTCGGCACCTGGGGTTGCTCACGCCGCCTTACCGGCCAGCGTGATGAGCATCCTCGCCCATCTCCAAGCATTGCCACTCCTCCCCTGAGCCAGTCTCTGGCAGGAGCACTCTTTCCGGCCACTTTATAAAGTCACATCTTTGTAAGGTGACCACATTTTTGAGGTTGAGAGAGGCCATATGACTAGATGTGCCCATGATTCATGAGTGGAGGTGACGTCTACTGCTTCCCTGCTGGAGCCTTCTTTTTTTTTTTTTTTTTTTTAATAAATTTATGTATTTTTGGCTGCGTTGGGTCTTCATTGCTACACGAGGGCTTTCTCTAGTTGCGGCGAGCAGGGGCTACTCTTCCTTGCATTGTAAGGGCCTCTTATTGCGGTGGCTTCTCTTGTTGCGGAGCACAGGCTCTAGGCACGTGGGCTTCAGTAGTTGTGGCACATGGGCTCAGTAGTTTTGGCTCGCGGGCTCTAGAGCACAGGCTCAGTAGTTGTGGTGCACGGGCTTAGTTCCTCCGCGGCACCCGTGTCCCCTGCATTAGTAGGCAGATTCTCAACCACTGTGCCACCAGGGAAGTCCCCCTGCTGGAGCCTTTAAGTGCCCACCAAAGACCCTCCCAACACTCTCCTCTCCCTTTGGTGCCCAGGTCCACAAAGTCCAGGAGAGCGGCTCCCCAGTTGCCCAGGCCTCTGAGTGGCTCTGATGAGCAGAGACTGTGGCCAGCCCATCTGGATACGTAACTTAAAGGACAAATAAGTCTTTGGGGCTTTTTTAGGTCACCTAGAGATGGAGTTATGTGACCAAAGCCTGACCTTGCCTACCTGGACTCATATAATTACTGTAAGAATTAAATGTGATCTTTTGCCTGAAGCACCTGGCTCACAGCAGATTCTGAAATGATAGATGTGTCTCTTTGAAGCTTAAAATTCAAAGGACTAAGCCCCTCCTTCCATGGCAGGAAAGTCAGATGTCCCCAGCAGAAAGGACACACACTCATGCTACTGAGATAAAAATGAGGTGGAGCAGATATTTCCCCAAAAAAGCCTCTGTGGCTAGGAGGGCTGTGAGAACATGCAGGCTGCAGGTGCGGAGCAGAGGGGGATGGGAAGAGTCAGAGAGATCGTGCAGTGTCACAGCGCCCACCATGGGACACCCAGAGCACTGCGGTCTTGCTCACCACTTCACAAGACTTTGCATCAGAAAACAGACCCCAGAGCTTCCCTGGCTGTGCAGTGGTTGAGAGTCCGCCTGCCGATGCAGGGGACACGGGTTCGTGCCCCGGTCCGGGAGGATCCCACATGCTGCGGAGCGGCTGGGCCCGTGAGCCATGGCCGCTGAGCCTGGGCGTCCGGAGCCTGTGCCCCACAACGGGAGAGGCCACAACAGTGAGAGGCCCGCGTACCGCAAAAAAAAAAAAAAAAAAAAAGAAAAAGAAAATAGACCCCAGAGCTCTGCAGAATCCCGGGATGCAGCCGCAGGGAGAAGGTGAAGAGTGAGCAGTGAGAGTTGACCCAGAAGCATAGAGGGAGGACAGGAACTGGTAGGTATCCAACAGCATCCCCCAGCACCCAGCACCCAGCAAGGGCAGGCCGAGGCGTCCAGGCAGCCCCTAGTGTGCCCTCAGCCTGGCTGCCAAGCCAATGATCCAGACTTCACAGAAACAGCCTGTCCTATCGAGCATCCTCTAGAGGCTAGACCCCATGCTCCACATTCCACATCTGCTACTGTCCACTCTTTACCTCCCCAGCAATGCTATCAGCTCTGTGGAGGCACCTAGCATGGCCCTGAGCAAGCCACAGGCACACAGTAAATGACATTTTGCAGACGTGTGGGAAAGGTCACACGCTGCTCATGACACAGGAGGAGGCTAGAAAAGCTGCTCACCCAGCAGCCGGAGCTCAGGCTTCTCCTCTGTCGTGAGGCCTCTCCTTGGGCACCAGCGAAGTCTCCACCAGCCCCACCCACAGCAGCCCCACCGCTCACAGCCTGCGGTGCTAAGTAGGTTGCCATTGGCTCTGACCCTGCTGGCACGAGTGCTTGAATGACTGATTCCCAGATGCACATGTCAACAGCAGTCAGCTATCGATCTGTGCTGACTAGTCCTCGGGTAAGAAGTACCAGTAGACACAGTATGTACACACATTTGTATATAGGTGTGTGTGTTTGTGCTCTGGGTTGCCAGCCACATGGCTATGCAGCTCCCAACAGAAGGAAGCCCAAAAGCCCTGATGTCTGGTAGCTTATATTTTCTGGTGATGCTAAGAGGCTCCCTCGAGGAGCCGTCTCCTGAGACCCTGGCACACCAGTCTCCAGCAGGAGGATTCCCACGGATCATGAGTATCTAAAGGGATCTATGCCTTGAGCACCATGCCTCGTACCCAGTACACACTTCACAACGCTTAGCTATCATTATTTGGCAACTGGGAACCACCGCATCCAGGTCCTTCCGCAGAGAAGGGAAAGGACATAAGAGAAATTGAGTACCTATATTATGTTAAGCACTTGACACTTTTATAGTCACAAAACCCCCAGGATGATGGCATGCTAATTATCACCATTTTAAAGGTGAGGAAACAGGCTCAGAGACAGGAGGAAACCGGCCTGAGACCATACAATAAAGAAATGTCAGAGCAAGATTGCAAACCCAGATCCAGCTCAGCAGAGACTGCGTGCACATTTATTCCTCTGCACCTCATTTCCACAAGGAGGCTGTGTCATAATGAATCCAGGCTGCCCCTCCGTCTCATCTCCACCGCTTCTTGGATGGAGGTGGTAGATGACAGTGGCCAAAGCGTCATGCGCCTAGGGGCCTAAATCTGTCACCCTTTGTGTGGCTGATGGGGGGTGTGTAATCAGAGCCCACTTGGAGACCCAAAACTTCATGCACAAGTCCCCAGGACTGGGATCTCACAGGCAGGAGCAGGACACTACCACCTGAGTTTCCTGCCCTGACTGAGGCTTCTAATCCCACTTTGCAGAGCCCTCAACCATGTGCACCGTTGGGCCATAGGGCGGAGTCCCTCCCCGTTGATGAACAAGTCTGTGCCTTGTGCTCTTTGCATAGAGCCCATGTTCCCAGTATCTCGCTGCATAAAAGGGCACAGGCCAGGGGATGGCTTTCCTCTGCCCCAGGAGCCTTAACTGGGAAGGCTCGAGTGGCCAGAGTCCAGCGTCATCCAGGAACGTCTTCACTCACACGTTGGTAGCAGCTGGGACTTTCCACCAGAGCCCCCACAGGTGGCTTCTTCATATGGCGTGGGATTCTCCCAGCATGGTGGCTGAGTTCCAAGAAGGAACATCCCAAGAGCAAGAGTGAGCTTTCCAACATAACCACGGAATGCAGCATGGCCCTTTGTGAGGGAAGTCACAATGAGCCACCTCTACTGCATTCCATTCATGACAAGCAAGTCATTAAGTCCAGTCCAGATCAAAGGAAGGGGGAGCCTCACCAATGGTCTTGGTGAGGGGGTGGCCAGTTCCCATTGCCCAAGAGTCTGTGGGTAGGAGATATGGTCCTACCTTCTTTGGAGAAGTACCCTGGAAAAGAAGAAGTGTGTTAAGTAAGATTCAGAGACTGAACACATTATGGCAGAGAAGGGAGGGAGCCAATCTGGGCAGGGAGCCCCCTTTGTCCTTCAAAGATGTCCAAAGCTCCCAGCAGCAGCAAGTGCTCCCAACTTCAGGTGTACATCACAACAGCCCCAGTAGACAGCTCATCAGAGGAAAGATGCTCTAGTTCCCAGCCTAGCCAAGGGCCCTAGTCTGCCCCAAGAAAACACCAAAAGCTGAGGGACATACCAGGATAGGGTGAATGCATTCCGTGCCTGAAGGTCTTCCATCTCTTTTCTTGCTTCTCCAGGGAAAATAAACACCCCATTTGGGAACTGGAGCCTTGTTTCATCAAGACAATCTTTGGTCTTCCCTGCTGGTCCAGGGTTAAGACTCCGTGCTTCCATTGCAGGGGGCACAGTTTCGATCCCTGGTTGGGGAACTAAGGTCCCGCATGCCACACTGCACAGCCAAGAAAAAAAAAAAAAAAGACAACCTTTGGCCAGCGTAAATGCAGCCATTCTCTCTCTCTGTCACATCGACCTCAGAGTTTAGACCTGTCTCCAAGAGTTCTGGGAAGGCCCCATCCATTTGTGCAAAGAACATCATGAAAAGGAAAGTACTGTAAGGAGCCAAGAGTGGAGATGAGCAAACTTGCTTCAAGGGCTGCTGCACGTCTGCATCAGGAGGGAGCAAGTGATCAGAATCACCCCAGAGCCTTAGAATATTCTGCTTTGGACTTGAGGCTGAATGAGAGGAGCCATTCTCCCTTCTTCTGCAAGGCAATGGCTGGGGTCCATAGTCTCATAAGGGCAATTAGAGCATCCAAAACTGGGAAGAAGAAGCTGAGACCATGGTGTGCGGGGAGTGGCAGAGGAGGGGGCATCACCTCCACAGAGGGGAGCAGACATCCCCAGCCAGCTGCATGAACTGTGCTCACAGCCACGTGAGGGACATGCCTTGAGGACCACCTGAACCTCTGACAGCAGGAGAGCGAAGAGAGCTGAGACCTTACAAAAAGGAGATGACCTGAAGAAATGTTATTATGATTGTGACCCTATATTTCAAAGCAGGCTGGTAAGGTCTAGGAGGAGCACAGGCTACACTGGATTTTAATGACATTTAAAATCAACAACAGAAAAATGTCATGATTTGGCATGCAACTACTTACCTAATGAAAAACACAAACATGGCCGTCAGAGGGATCAGAAGATGTGGAAATCACTGTGGGAGGGAGAAACCTAAGTAGGCTTCATGGATGCAGGGGCTGAGTTCAATGACCATTAAATGAAAACTTCAAGAGATGGGGGTGTGAGGTGTGGGGTGGTGGACACTGGTCTGGAAGGCACAGGTCTAAACTTGAACCCTCACTGAGTCCCACTTGGGCTCATCTCACTCCTCCTGGGAGGAACAAACAGATTACACTAAGCCCTGTTTAGGGCCATGCCCATGCTAGCCCTGCATGATTCTCTAAGCACAATAAGGAGATGGCCAGGAGCTCTTTGTCCTGCAGACCTTCTGGCCATAGCCCCTGACTAATGGAGAATGTCTCTGCCCAGCAGCAGGGGTGGATGGGAGAGTGACCTAGAGATGTGTGACCCTGCCTCCTTGAATACCAAAGGCACATGGCCTCAACCTTTCCCAGAAGAAGCATTTCACTTTAAATTCCTCCCAATTTCAGTCAAAATTATTTTGATGATGATTAAAATTACATGAGTGGCTTCATGCAATTTTAATATTCTCCACCAACAAATTCTGCAAGAGAAATCCCCCCAGGCATCCCCATTGATCATTCTAAGTAGACACAAGAAAGCATTTAAAGACAAGAGTTTTAACCAGGAAGAAAATGAAATAAATATTTCATTTATGTTGGGTCATCTGGTGAGAAATGTTTTCATTAAAAAATCAAACAACTAAATCCAAGCTCTTGTAAAGTCATTGATCAAGCAGATACTAACCTCTCGGATTAATTGAACATTCTTTCAACCAAGGTTCCTTGTAACAATTGGACAGGATTTACAGGTCAATAACCTCTAAGACCGTTTTGCCAACCAAGTGAATTAATTCGGTCATATACATGGCAAAGATAGATGCCCTCGTAATGTTCTACTTGTCCCTAGATCTCTCACTGCTACTATCCTAACATCCCCACAACTCAGCACCTGGGAATCAAAAGTTTCTGTCTGGAATTTGAGAACCTCTCAGAAGATTCCAAGAGACCCCAGAAGCATTACACAAAGCCTGGATCCAGGTAAATTCAAGTGAAATATTAATGAGTAATAAAGACTTTATGTGCTGTTGTTAGACTATAAAGAAACTGGCTGGCCTTTGTCCCTGGTTCCTGGGAGGTAACCTCTAAATCCTTGGAATTTCTGAGAGATAGGAGTGACTTTGCTACTTAGAGTGGGCTTATTGCTAGCTTTATGCTAATGAGATGACTCAGGATGGGGGCTGACCAGCCAGAGAGACCAACCATGTGGTTAGAGGCTTGAGACTTTGAGGCACGTGAGATCAGCCCAACCTCTGGGGAGGGGAGGGAGATAGAGATTGAGTTCAATCGTATGGCCAATGACTCAATCAATCATGCCCCCATAAGGAAACCCCAATAAAAATCCTAGCTCCTGAAGCTGGGGTGAGCTTCCTGCTTAGTGATTCACATCAATCAATGTACCAGGAGGAGGACCCACCTGAGGACATGAAAGGTTTGAGGTTAGGTACCCTCCCAGACTTTTCCTTATGTGTCTCTCCATTTGGCTGCTCTTGACTTGTATCCTTTATAATAAAACTGTAATCATAAGTATAGTACTTTGAGTTTTGTGAGCTTTTCTAGTGAGTTATCAAAGCTGAGAAGGTAGTGGAAACCCCCATGTTTGTAGCTAATTGGTCAGACGTGAAGGTGACCTGGCAGCCCCCCTCCCCCATCTGAAGCAAGGGCAGCCTCGTGAAGGACGGTGCCCTAACCTGCGAGGTGTGAACTAACTGAGTAGTTAGTGTCAGGATTGCATTGCAGCTGTGCCTCCAACTAACTTATATTCATGCTAAGGGGCTCTGGGGAGACACAGTTTCCTAATCCAAATTGGTGACTAATTGCACAGAGAGAGGTGTTGGTGACACCATTACAGGTCCAAAGTGTAGATTGTTGGGTTTGGGGGTGTGGTAGTGATGTTGAAAACTGGGCCTCTGTGCACTGGTGCTGAATCAAATCTCAGAGACAGAGTTTTGGGTGAAGTAGAAAAGAATACCTTTACTGCTTTGCCAGGCAAAGGGGGATACAGTGGGTTTGTGCCTCAAAAACTGTGTCCCAACCAGAGGAGATTTGGTGAGGAGTTTTATAGCAATGGCTCAAGGGTGCGGTTGCTGATAAAGATCAGGGTGTCCTTTAATCTGTCCTCAGGTGGTATCCTGATGAGCTTCTCAATGTTATCCAACTGTGATCTTCTCTAGAATGAAGAATGCTAACATCTTCCATTTGTTGGGGATTTTAGTCCTGTAGAAGAGCTCAAAGATATTGCTATGTGTGTCCCTTGAGAAGGAACCAGGGCCCTGCCCTGAGGCTGCACTACTGTTTCTTTACTGCCCTTCCCTTGTCTATGCACCCCTCCCATTCCAGATTACCAACTGTTTGAACCTGCCCTTTGGAACTCAGGGAAGTTTATGGAGGCTGGAGTCTAATCCCTACAAACAAGAAATAAGGGACACAGAAAGGCTTCCATGCCCAGGAGCCCCACAGGGTCCTGCTCCATTTTAGTAGAAAGAATTCTGAGATGGTTTCCAAGATTTCTGTCCCCTGGTGTCCACACCCAATAATAATCCTCCCCACTTGAGCAGGGTGCAGCACTGTGAATATGGAGGATTTCACTCCTGTGATTAGGTAATGATATATAACATCACGATTTCAGCCTTGTAAAACCCTGAGTAGAGCAAATGGCTTAACTGAGCCCAAACTTCTACCATGAGATGATAGATGATTGTTGTTTTAGGCCACTAAGTTTGGCGTCATTAGTATGCAATACAAAATGAACATGTGGGGAAATCTGTACCAGTAGGGAAAGTAGGAGGACACAAACACAAACTTCCCCAAGATCAAAGAATATTCAGTTGCACATTCTGTCCAGCCAAAGGCAAATGCAGGTAGTTCAAAAGGAAAGCAATCAGAATGGGGGGAGGCAAGAAACCAGATTCTAAGATGGGCTCAAGGAGCTCTTGGGCTGGAGAAAAGATGTTTGGTCTCAAAAGAAGAGGCTTAATTTCTATCTTCAAACACTGAATGAGCTGTCCTATGTCAGAGGTATTAGACATCCCCAAATGACCAGAAGCACAAGATGGATGGGATCTCAACATAAGCAAGAAAGTTCTAAAGTAACATTGACATATATACACTACCAAATGTAAAATAGATAGCTAGTGGGAAGCAGCTGAATCGCACAGGGAGATCAGCTCGGTGGTTTGTGACCACCTAGAGGGGTGGGATGGGGGCATGGGAGGGAGATGCAAGAAGAAGGGGATATGGGATATATGCATACATATAGCTGGCTCACTTTGTTATACAGCAGAAACTAACACAACATTGTAAAACAATTATACTCTAATGAAGATGTTAAAAAAATTTAAAAAAGGAAGAAAGTTCTAACACCCAAGATGCCTAGAAATGGAAAGGACTGCATTTATTATTTAGACTCCTAATTCATTCCAAATTCTTAATTAATTCCAAGTACACAAGATACAATTGAATTAAATGGGAAACTAGGAGAGAAATCAGGGTAAACAAATGGAGACTAGAAAACGAACCATAGTCATGAGTTGCGTTAAAAGCTCTTGCAGCCCACAGTCTCTATGATTCTATGTTTAAATGCCCCTTCGAAGGGTCAGTACCACTTTCACAGATTGAAGCTAAGAATGTGGGGGGGAATGGAAATGATATTGTGCCAGGGACAGAGTGACCCCTGAATCCTGCCCTGCTCGAAAGCTGCCCAAAGGAAGAGCATAAACCAAGGAAAAGGAAGGCTCTTGAACACTGTGGAGCTTTAACCCAGACATCAGTGTAGAATTCCACCAAGTGTGACTGCATCTTGTAGAATACTCCTTTGACTTTTGTGAAGGTTTTCAGATGGCCTAATGCCAAAGCACTCTAAATGCCTACCCTATCATTTCACCTCCAAAACAAAAGCCTGAGTCTTGGACCGTACCACTTCTAACTTGAGAAAAGACAATTCCTGCCAGAGAAAAGCAGAAGAGAGTAAAGGAGACCGAAGCAAGCCAGGAAAGGAACCCAGTGCTCAGAGGGAGCTGAGCTAGGTCACCCACTCCAGACCTTTCTCTACCCAGGGAGAGCCAAACAGTTTGGACTGTTTGTCATCCTGGGGTGTCTTGACTGTTACCATAGACATTCTCTTCACCCCTCTGTAGGACTACAGTCTCCATTTTCTGAATTCCATGTCATCTTTCTTGTTTGATGTGTTTGTTTAGTTGGAGCACATCCTCCAGCAGCTTTCTAAGAAAAGGTATTAGAGATCAACTTTAACCCTTGCCTGCCTGAAATACCATTAGTCCTTCTTCTCCTTGACTGTTGTTTTATTGAGCATAGAATTCTAAGATGCAAATATTTTTCTCAGACTGTGAAAGCATTGCTCCATTCTCTACCTCTTTCCTACATTGCTCTTGAGAAGCCTGAAAACATTCTGATTATTAGTCCATTGTACATGGTCTGTTTTTTCTCTGTGCTTTGGTGTGGTTTTTTTTTAATTAAATTATAGTTCATTTACAATACCATGTTAGTTTCAAGTTTACAGCAAAGTGACTCAGTTCTATATATATAAATACATATATATCTTTTTCAGATTCTTTTCCATTATAGGTTACTACAAGATATTGCATATAATTCCCTGTGCTATACAGTAGATCCTTGTCATTTAACTATTGATATTTTATATATAATAGTGTGTATCTGTTAATCCCATACTCCTAATTTATCCCCCCCATTTCCATTTGGTAACCATAAGTTTGTTTTCTATGTCTGTGAGTCTGTTTCTGTTTTGTAAATAAGTTCATTGGTATTATATTTTAGATTCCAAGTGATAGCATAAAATATTTGTCTTTCTCTGTCTGAGTTACTTCACTTAGTATGATAATCTCTAGGTCCATCCATGTTGCTACAAATGGCAATATTTCATTCTTTTTTATGGTTGAGTAGTATTCTATTGTGTGTATATGTGTGTGTATATATATATATATATATATATATATATATATCACATCTTCTTTATCCTTTCATCTGTTGATGGACATTAGGTTGCTTCCATGTCTTGGCTATTGTAAATAGCACTGCTATGAACACTGGGGTGCATGTATCTTTTTTCATTAGAGTTTTTGTCTTTTCTGGATATATGCCTAGGAGTGGGGATTACTGGATCATATGGTAGCTCTATTTTTCTTTCTTTTTTTTTTTTTTTTTTTTTTTGCGGTACGCGGGCCTCTCACTGTTGTGGCCTCTCCCATTGCGAAGCACAGGCTCCGGACGCGCAGGCTCAGCGGCCATGGCTCATGGGCCCAGCCGCTCCGCGGCATGTGGGATCTTCCCAGACCGGGGCATGAACCTGCGTCCCCTGCATCAGCAGGCAGACTCTCAACAACTGCGCCACCAGGGAAGCCCTATTTTTCATTTTTTAAGGAAGCTCCATCCTGTTTTCCATAGTGGCTGCCCCGATTTACATTCCCACCAGCAGCGTAGGAGGGTTCCCTTTTCTCCTGGTGTGTTTTTTCTTATTCCTAACCACTGGATGCCTTCTCAGTGGGCCCTCTCAATCTGGAAATTCATGTATTTCAATTCTAAAATTTCCTTCTTGTATCATTTCTGTCAGTTCCCTATTCTCTCCTCCCCCACATGCAAGCTGGGTGGGGCAACCTCAGAGGTGACAATGAACACTGTAAGCTGCAGGCTTGCATATTTGCGCAGCTCTGAGCACCGCCCCCCTCCCCCAAGGGTATCAGGGGAAGTAGTTCCCGCATTTCCCAGCTTTGGTTCAGGGCCTTCCTTTCCAGAAGTATTGCCTAAGTAGAAAAAAAGCAAGCTAATTCTCTAACCCCAAAAATGTCCAAAGCCAGTGAAAAAGCAACAGCTCTGCAGTACTCAGAATCACCCTGTCATCTCAGAGCCCATCTAACTAGTGTGGCCTGAATTTACCAATTCAGCTGCTATTTCTTCTAGCAAACCTTGATGCCCGCCCTCTGCATCTCTCTCCCTGTAAGACAGAATTCCTCCCTGTATATACTTCCCACACTACTTTTTTTTAATTTAATTTTTATGTTATATTGGAGTATAGTTGATTTACAATATTGTGTTCATTTCAGGTGTACAGCAAAGTGATTCAGATGTATATATATAAATATATATATATGTATTTTTATATATATATATATATATATCCATTCTTTTACAGATTCTTTCCCCATATAGGTTATTACAGAATACTGAGTAGAGTTCCCTGTGCTATACAATAGGTCCTTGTTGATTACCTGTTCTATATGTGGTAGTGTGTATATGTTAATCCCTTCCACCCAACTTCTATTGCAAATAACTTTCTCCCCTCCAGTTTCTCTGTCCTTTCCTTCTAAAACTTACATTAGCTCAATGTTAGACATGGAGTTCATGGATTATCTAATTTTATCTTTTCTTCCCTGTTTCTCATCTCTATTTTTTTTGTACTTCTGTCTGAGAGACCTCTGAAAATTTATCTCCCAACATATCTATGGAATTCTTAAATTCCTGCTATTATATTTTTAATCTCTAATAACTCTTTTTTCAGACTTTTTCTTTCACACAGCAGCTTCTTCTCATCTGGGGAAGGCAATATTTTGTCTATTTAATTATGGTGGGGTTCTAAGTTTTCTTCTGCTTCCCACCATATCTTTTGTACCCTTCTTTTTTCCTATGGTTTTTGTTTGCTTCTGTTTTGAATTCTTGACATCGTTTTGCCTCTTGTTCACACTAAAAGCATTCTTCAGATGTCTGGTGGCTTTCAGCTACCCATAGTTCAGCCTGAGGAACTCAAGCTGGTTCTGAAAGCACGGCATGGAAGGGGAAAGCTTATCAGCTGAAGAGTGACAAGGATCCCACTGGCTTTGTCTTTACTGAAGAGTAAGGAATTTTGCTTTTCTTCAAGGCCCACTGCACATAAGAACTGCTGTCCCAGAGACGGCTTCTCTCTCTGTACTCTCATGCATGCTCTGTCTACATTCTGTCTACACTGTCTGCCTACACTGTGATGGGAATAGCTATTGAAGTCCCTCTGGCTTGACCAGGCACAAGACAGCAGCCAGTTTATATGCGCCATGAAAAAGACATATGTTCCATAAGCTTCCCATGGCTGACCACTTCTATGTGGAAAAGTGATGCAGACTCTTTAAACAACTAACTTTCTCTCTATGCTGCTCTCTCCTGGCCTTCCAAATTTCAGCCTGTGAACTATTCCATACATAGTAAATGCCATCAGGGGGGCTGAGGACCAGCCACAGGCAGCACAACCATCTCTCTGATCCTCACAAGAACCGTCCTCAATGAGGATCGGTGACCCCACCTTCAGAGGAGGATATCAAGGTCCTCACTTGGCTCTGATGTCAAAGCCCAGGTTTGTGCCATGGCTGGCCTTCACCTTACCCTGTGGAATTTACTTTTGTTCTGCAAAGAGAATGTGGTTCCCAGGGCGACAGGGTGCCAGTGTTCCATGTAGAACTGCCAGGCAGTGTGGTAAGGGCATTGAGGGAAGACCCCAGAAGATGCTGCTTCTCCTGCTCAGCTGTCTCTTGCCCACCACCAATGGGAAGAGCTGCCTCCACTGCTGGCCAGAGCCGCCTGCACTGATAGACTATGACCTGCAGATTCTATGGGGCACCCCAGGGCCACCTGTGGAGCTCTCCCACAGCCTCCACTCCCTATTTCTGGACAGTCATGCTTTCCTCGAATCCTGGTATCTTGGTGAGGCTCAGCCAGGAGACCAGGGGTCAGGGCTGACCCCTTTACCTGGCCCAGGACCTTAGTCCCCTGACTTCCCTTTGTCCCAAATCCCATTCTCAGGTCAAGACCATTTGGAGGAAACAGCAGGAATATTATTCACTCACATAGATAAAGCCATTAAGAAGTTTCGAGATGGTGAGGAAGCTTAGTGTCTTAGGGCCCCAGGGCTTGGGTTGACAAAACCTGGCCCTCCAAGGCATTCCCAGAAGACCACTATGGGGGGGGGGTGTGTGGAGGTGTTGTGAAGGGTGGGGTCAGAGACAGCAACTGTGTGCACTACAGAGTCTCTGTCTGAAAAACCTGGTTTGAATTCCCGACCTTGAGAAAGTGATTGATTCCACCTATGAAATGTAGACGGCTTCTTCCTTCCTGCTCCACCCAGATAAACCATCACTTCTGGAAGAGGTTCATGTCCTGAAGCAGCAGTTTTCCAAGCATCTGGAGGACCTATGTGAAGAGCTGAAGAAGAAGGGTGAGAGGTGCCCCCCAGCCCTTCACCTCCCGGAGACCTAAGGAGGCAGAGTCCAAACTGCAGATCCCCGCCCCCAGGCCCCTCCCCAGGAGACCTCACCCTTCCCTCGCTCAGGGCGCCTGACCACACCTTCTCCCAGCTTCGTTTCCTGCTCACACCCCGACCTCTCCCAGCTCTGTCTGCCCAGAACCTCAGTCTCTCTACCATCTTACCCTCCCGGGCAGCCTGCAACAAGTCCTGTGGTGAGTATTTTGGGGACCAGGTCTGGGTGAGGGCTGAGGGGCACCTGGCTCTCGCTAAGGCTCCTGCCCCTTCTCTCTCTCAGACATCCGCTCCACACTGGAGGTCATCAGCTGTGCCAACTGCAAGACACACTTCCTCACCTGCCAAGACCCCACTCTCTGCCCAGGTCAGTGGCCAGCCAGCCATCTTGGCCTGCAGCCTCCCCACCTCCACCTCCAAGTCCATTGTTGTCTCTGTCTGGACTGTCTTTCTTGTCTATACCGATACCACTCCTTGCTCTCCATCCTCCCTGGGGAAGGTAGCACCTCCCAAGATGTCTGGATTCCACATGTCCAGCTTCAGAGCCACCTGCATCTAGGACATGCCCCCTGGGGGTCCGTCAGGTCCTCAAAACCAGCATGCCTGGGGACATGTCCAAACCCATCTCCACCCCCAAATCTGCTCTTCCCTCAGGACCCCTCTCAGCAAATGTCCCATTCAAGCTCTCGACCTCCTAAACCAGGAGTCCCCTCCCCCTCACTCAGTGCCTGTAGTCACCAGGTCTTGCTAAACAATTCTTCAGTGTGTTGCCATATGGTCCTTCCAGCATCTACCACTCCTCAGGCAGCCTCACCTCTCACCTGGATTATGGCAGCTTCTCCTAACTGGCCTCCGAGACCCTGTTGGCCCCATCTTACTCAGCAATCAAAGAACCCTTTCCCAAGGAGCCAGTCTACCTCCGACCCTTCCTGTTATAACTTTCCCAGGGGCCCCAGATAAAGTCCACCCTCCTCCTTGGGAGGCCCTGTTCACCTCCCCCCTCCCCAGCCACATGGAGCTGCTGACACGCTGGACAAACGGCTTCATGCTTCTGTCCTTGAACACTCTGTGTCCTCTGCCTGGAACACAGTTTGGCCCCTTGACCATCTGATCTAAACTCCTACTGGTCTTTCAAAGTCCAGCTCAGAAGTCCTGTTTCCCGAGAAGCTTCCTCTGACCAGCTCCCTCTCCCCAGGCTCATGGGCGCTCCCCCAGCTCTCTCCTCCTTCCTGCCCTGCCCCGCTTCCCTGGGACACCACAGCAGAATCGTTTGCTTGTCTCCCTCCTAGAGAGCAAGGATCCTGTCTCACTCATCCTTAGATGTAGGTGGGCACACAGTAGGTGCTCAGTGTCTGCAAACAAGTGACTGAGTGGGTGAATTAAAGAAGGAGAGAATGCAGTCTCCTCTCAGAGCTGAGATGGCCCTGCCTGCTGCCCAAACACAGGCTCCCCCTTTCCACCCCCCACAGGGACCAGGAGGAACTTCGTGTGGGCTGTGAGCCTCGGCATTGCTCTGCCCCTGGCGGCCCTAGCTGGAGGTGGCTGAGTGCCTGTTCCAAGCCCCAGCATCCCCAAGGAAGACACGCCTACTCCTAGACTGACCCATCTCCACCCTGATTCCTGGCCCAGATGTTACATTTTTCTGGCTCCAGAAGAAGAAGAAGGAGAAGGAGGCAGAAAAGGAGGTCCTGGGACATCCAGAACTCCCACGGAGGGGAAGCTGTGTTGGCCTGGGGGCAGCAAGGCTAGCGACCCCAAGTCTGGCTCCCGGGGCCTCACATCCAAAGGAGTATAGGATCAAGGGCCGGGACTCAGGAGGGCCACCACCAGCCCCCGGTGTGAGCAGACCCACCCAGGGCCAGGCACCCGGGACAGAGCTGCAGCCATGCCCCAAGTCTCCACCTGATCCACAAAGTTTCTCCTACCCATAGCTGTCATCATCCCTCTGCAGCGACCCCTCCACCCTTTGCCACCCTGCTCCCTGACTGCACAGACTATGAACATGCGCCCCTTGTCCTCTGCTCCTGGTCGGGTTTGGCCAGCAGAAGGTCAGAGGCAGAAGCAGGCCTGCTTCTCCTTTCTCAGCAGGGACCCAGCAGGCCGCTTGTCACCTTGAACTGAACAAAGGTCTCAGGTGCTGTCAGGAAGCTCTCTTATCTCTGGGTTCTGGTAACTCTCCCTCCCCCGACCCTTCTCACCTGGGGTGGTAACAGTTCCGAAGTTCTGAGGCCCGGGAGACCGCACTCTCTCTTGGGGTTTCCCTACGCCCATGCTTTGTAAATAGCTTCTATTAAAACACCCTCCTCATGTTCTGATGGACTGTGCCATCCGCTTCCTGCGGGGTCCTGCACAGTGGCAGTCGACACTGCGATCCTCCCCATGCGGGCCCGCGAGGACTGTCTCATGTCCTCACCCTCTTCCTGCCAGGCCACCACCCTTTCCTTCCAGAAAGACCCCTTTCCTGGTCCCAGCAGTGGCAGCTCTGCAGGATCACACTAGCCTCAGCTGGTTCCAACACCAGAGATGAGGGCAGCAACGGCCTGGCTCCCTCGAGGCGTCCCTATGTCTAGGTGTGGAACAGAGGTGGTAAGGGGCCAGCCGGAGGCCCCAGCAAGAGCGGGGACTAGCAGAAGAAACCAGAAAACAGGCTCCAAGTCACATCAGTAGCAGACCTTACCCACGTCCTGGCCAGGATGTCCACCCTGGCGCCTCTCAGGTCGCCGGTGGATCACTGGTACTGCTGACAATGAAATATACCGGCTCAGGACTTCCCTGGTGGCGCAGTGGTTGAGAGTCCGCCTGCCGATGCAGGGGACACAGGTTCGTGCCCCGGTCCGGGAAGATCCCACATGCCGCAGAGCGGCTGGGCCCGTGAGCCATGGCCGCTGAGCCGGCGCCCCGGAATGTTGCCTTGCCCTGCTCCATCTCCCTCCAGATTCCTTTCTTTCTCTGCCCCCAAGGCTGCTGAGTTAAATGGAACCCCTGGGACCCCCAGGCATGGCTCTGCCCTTTTGCCTCATCCCTGTGCCCCTCCTCACTGATTCCCCAGGCTCTCAGATTTGGCCCAGGCTCTCCCCAGAGAGTGAATGGGAGGCTACGCCCAGAGAATGAATGGGAGGCCACGCCCAGATCCAGGGCCCTGGTCTGCAGGTCACCTCCTGGGGGCTGAAAGGAAGCACGTCTGAGGCCAGAGCTGTGGACGGGCAGCCCAGACCCTGGACTTGAATCCTGGCTCTGACATTGAGGTTCTAGGTTCCCTCTCCTGCATCTGTTTCCCCATCTGAGCACAGAGTATGGGATGAGTTGTTCTAGCCAGGTTGGTATGCCCACTGGGTTCATATTTACCATCCTATATTTGTTCATGCTGTGGGTCCAAATTCAGTGCCTTGTTCCCTTCGCCTCCTGCAGTCCACTGAAATGGACCCAGCTCCTAAAACAGGGTTTCCTGTCTCCTTTGGCCCTGCCGGTGCTCCCTCCTTGGAGCTGCGGCCAGGCTGGAAGCAGGCTGACTTCAGCATCACTATCCAGCAGTGCGGGCCACTCCCTGGGGTGGGGGTGGGGCTACAGAGACCAGGGCAAGACATAACAGAACATAAACAGCAGCCTGGGCAGAGAGTACCACGGCCAAGGGCAGCTGTGGGTACCCAGCTGCAGGCATCTCCAGCTCACCCAGCCAAGAATCCAGGAAGGCCTCCCAGAGGTGGTGTCTTCAACTGTGAGAGGCCAGGGAAGGCGGAAGGGAGGGAGGAGTGTTTTCATCGAGGATTCAGCATTGCAGAGGAGGGGCAAGAGACTTTGATAGGGTCAGGAACTCCAAGAAATATGGCTGGAGGGAGAGGCCCAGGTAAGAAGCCAATGAGAGGCTCCCAAGCCCATGTGGGTCCAAAGCAAACCTGAGAAAAGAACCCACCAACAGACTCCAGGGAAAGCAGGTGGGCAGGGCAGGCTGGGGGAGAGGCAGTGGAGGGTTTTGTCAGCAGCAGGCCATGTCCCAAGGCTAGGAGTCCATAGATATAAGGTGTTTGGCGACAGCATCTGGTGAGGACCTACAGCCATTCTGAATGAGTGGGAAAAGCCCCTAGGCAGCAGTCTTGGCCTTGCAGGGGACTGTGATTCTCTGCATGTCTGTGAAAGCTGGTTACCACCCAGGACATAGAAAAAGTCAAGCTCCTTTGGCCGTGATGCTGTTTTCCTATTTTTATTCAAATTGGGACTTAGACCACTACCTCAAATGTATCCAAGGCAACAATTTTCTGGTGCCTACAGTAAAAGCAAAAGACCCTGAGTCTAATTTATATGAAGTATGTTTGTGTGTTTGTATGCATGTATCTCTGATCAACAGATTTTTCATTATTTGTGGGCATATTTGCATGAAAACTAGATATTGCATTCTGCTAGAGAAGAAAGATTAAGGATTTTTGAGTCAGGCAAAGCATTGGCTCTGAAGGACTTCTGGCCGTGACAGGCAGCTCAGAGCAGACCAACACTCCCACCTAGGGTAGCTAAAAATAAAGCACATCAAAAGAGCAAGACAAGACAGGAAGTCTGTTTAGGGCACCAGACGAATAGGTCCTCTGCGCCCAAGGTCTCCAAGTAAAGAGAGCTCTCTGCAGCGAACCCCGGTCCTGCCATGCGCTTCCCCAAGCTTGACCAGCTCAGCAGATGAGGTTCAGAGGCAGGCGTGAGGGGCTGTGCCGAGGATGACCGCCAAGTTTGGAAAAGCCAAGAGAGCTTTGGCAATATCATGGAACTGCGGATTGAGAAGTTGGAGTTCTAGCTTGCCCACACTGAACGTGAGGGGTCCAGGTCCCTGAAAGCAGGGAGGTGCAGAAAAATGAAACAAACGCACTGTATCTGTTTCCTCCCCCTCCTCCAAGGTGCCTACCTATACTTAAGCTGCATAGGCTTCAGATTTCCAAAGACAGAAATCAAACAGAAAGGATCTGAAGTGCAATTTATCAGAGATTTGTATACTAAGGAACTAAAAGTTGGCCTCCACGACCCACATAGGAAGATAAACTTTGATAAATACCCCCAGGGTATTGGTTGGAAAGGTTATAGCTTAAAAGAGAGGGTGTACCAGCAGCAAACTGATCCTTACAGAGGATGGAGCTCAGACTGAAGGCCCCACCGTCACGGACAAAATTGAAGAGCCCTGTTCTCACTCTATATCACTGCTGAAGGAGAGAGTAAATACTTCCAGAAGGAAAAGAATACCATCTAGAGCCACTACTATGTTTCATTTACAGTGTCCAGTATTCAAACAAATATTATCAGGCACACAAACACAAGATCAAGAGAAAAAGCAGACAACAGAAACCAATCTACAAGGTACCCAGATGTCAGAGCTGATATAAATTTTAAAATAACTGTGATGAATGCATCTAAAAATAGTCTTTCCAGCTTTCCAGATAAAACTGACATATGACATCGTGTTAGTTTAAGGAGAACAACATGTCAATTTTATATACTTATATATTGCAAAGTGGTTACCACCATAGCATTAGCAATCATCTCCACCGAGTCACACAACTACTTTTTTGTGTGATGAGAACATTTAAGATCTACTCTCTTAGCAAGTTTCAAGTATATAATACAGCATTATGAACTATAATAACCATGCTGTACTGCTGCACATTGGATCTCCAGAAATGATTCATCTTTAAACTAGAAGTTTAAAATCTGCCCATTTCTCCCACACCCTAGCCCCTCGCAACCACCATTCTACTCTATGATTTTGGTTTTTTAAGATTCCACATATAAGTGATATCATGTAGTATTTGCCTTTGACTTATTTCACTTAGCATAAAGCCTTCATGATCCATCCACGTTGTTGCAAATGGCAGGATTTCCTTCTTTCTCGTGACTCAATAATATTCCATTATCCATTCATCTGTTGACAGACCTGTGGGTTGGTTCCTTATCTTGGCTATTGTGAATAATGTTGCAATGAACACGTGAGTGCAGATATGTCTTCAAGAAGCTGTTTTCACTTCCTTTGGAAATATAACCAGAAGTGGGATTGATGGATCATATGGTAGTTCTACTGATAGTTTTCATTTTTTAGGAGACTCCATGCTGTTTTCCACAGTGGTTACACAAATTCACATTTCCACTAAAAGTGCACAAGGGTTCCCTTTTTTCCACATCCTCACCAGCACTTGTTATTTCTTGTCTTTTTGATAGCAGCCATTCTAACAGGTGTGAGGTGATATCTCATTGCTTGGATTTGCATTTCCCTAATGGTTAGTGATGTTGAGCACCTTTTCCATGAACTTACTGGCCATTTGTATGTCTTCTTTAGAAAATGTCTATTCATATCCTCTGCCCATTTTTTAATTGAATTGTTTGGGGGTTTTTTTTCTATTGAGTTGTATGAGTTTTTTTAATATATTTTGGATATTAACCCCTTAGATATATGTCTTACAAGTATTTTCTCCCATTGCATAGGTTGCCTTTTCATTTTGTTAATGGTTTCTTTTGCTGTGGAGAAGATTTTTAGTTTGATACTGTGCCACTTGTTTATTTCTGTTTTTGTTGCCTTTGCTTTTGGTGTCAAATCCAAAAAAAACATTCATTGCTAAGACCAACATCAAGGGGTTTTTTTTCCTGTTTTCTTTTCTAGGAGTTTTAGAGTTTCAGGTCTTATTTTTAAGTCTTTAATCCATTTCAAGTTAATTTTTGTGAGTGGTGTAAGACTGGGGCCACTATCATTCTTCTGCATGCAGTTATCTAGTTTTCCCAACATCATTTATTGAAGAGACTATATTTTCCCATTGAGTATGCTTGGCTTCCTTGTCAAATATTAATTGACCATATATGCAAAGGCTTATTTCTGGGCTGTCAATCTGCTCCATTAGTATGTGTGTTTTTATGCCAGCACCATACTGTTTTGATTACTATACCTTTGTAGCACAGTTTGAAATCAAGAAGTGTGATGCCTCCAGCTTTGTTTTTTTCTCAAGATTGCTTTGACTATTCCAGGTAATTTGTGGTTCCATACAAACTTTAGGATTGTCCATTCTATTTCTGTGAAAAATGTCATTGGAATTGATTCTATAGATGGCTTTGAGTAGTACAGACATTTTAATGATATTAATTCTTCCAATTCATAAACATGAGATTTCTTTGCATTTGTTTGTGTCTTCTTCAATCTCTGTCATTAAAGTATTATAGTACTCAGTGTACAGATCTTTCACCTCCTTAGTTAAATTTATTCCTAAGTATTTTATTGTTTTGGATGCTATTGTGAATGGGATTTTTTCATATATTTTTCATATATAATGTTGTTAGTGTATAGAAATGAAATATTTCTGTATGTTAAATTTGTATCCTGCAACTTTACTGAATTCATTGATTAATTCTAAAAGTTTTTGGTGGAATCTTGGGATTTTCTATGTATAAAATCATATCATCTGCAAGCAAAAACAATTTTACTTTTTCCTTCCTGATATGGATAACTTTTATTTCTTTTCTGCCAGATTTCTCTGGCTAGGACCTCCAGTACTATGCTGAATAAAAGTGGTGGGTGGACATCCTTATCTTGTACTGATCTTAAAGGAAAAGTTTTCAGTCTTTCACCTTTGAGTACAGTGTTATCTGTGGGTTTGTCATATATGGTCTTTATTTCATTAGGATATGTTTCTTCTCTACACAATTTGTTAAATGTTTTTTATAATGGAAGGATGTAATATTTTGTCAAATGCTTATTCTGCATCTATTGAGATAATCTTATGATTTGTACCTTTCATTCTATTAGTGTGGTGTACACATTGATTGATTTTCATATGTTGAACCGTCTTTGCATCGCAGAGATAAATCCCATTTGATCGTGGTGTATGATCGTTTTGATGTGATGTTGAATTTGACTTGCTAATATTTTGTTGAGAATTTTTGTTGAGAGATATTGGCCTGTAGTTTTCTTTTCTTGTAGTGTCCTTATCTGGCTTTGTATTAGGGTGATGCTGGCCTCATAAAATGAGTTTAGGACTGTTCCCTCCTCTTCAATTTTTTAGAAAATTTTGATATGGATTAGTGTTAATTCTTCTTTACATGTTTGGTAGAATTCACCAATGAAACTATCTTTCCCTGAGCCTTTCTTTGTTACAATGTTTTTGATTACTGATTCAATCTCCTTTTTCATGATTGGTCTGTTCAGATTTTCTATTTCTTCTTGATTCAGTCTTGATAGGTAGTATGTTTCTAGAAATGTATCCATTTCTTCTAGGTTATCCAACTTGTTGGCATATAATTGTTCATAGCTGTCACTTATAATTCTTTGTATTTCTGTGATATCAGTTGGAATATCTTCTCTTTAATTTCTGATTTTATTTATTTGAGTTCTTTCCCTTTTTTTCTTGGTAAGTCTAGCTAAAAGTTTGTCAATTTTGTTCTATTTTTCTCCTCCCTATTCCATTTATTTCTGCTCTGGTCTTTGTCATTTCCTTCCTTCTGCTAACTTTGGGCTTCATTTGTTCTTTTTCTAGTTCTCTGAGGTGTAAAATTAGGTTGTTTATTTGAGATCTTTCTTTTTTCTCAATATATGCGTTTACTGTTATAAATTTCCCCCTTAGAACTGCTCTTCCAGTTTCCCACCTGTTTCAGTATGTCCTGTTTCCACTTTCATTTATTTCAAGATATTTTTCCTTTGCCTTTTAATTTCTCCTTTGATCTATTAGTTGTTCAAGAGTGTGTTGTTTAATTTCCATGTATTTGTGAATTTTCCAACTTTCCTCCTGTTGTTGATTTCTACTTTCGTTCCACTGTGTTCAGAAAAGATATTTGGTAAGATTTCATTCTTCCTAAATTTGCTAAGACTTGTTTTGTGACTGTCATAAGATCTATCCTGGAGAATGTGTACTTGAGAAGAATGTATTCTGCTGCTGTTGGGTGAAATGTTCTGTATATGTCTGCTAGATCCATTGCTCTAAAGTTTGGTTCAAATCCAATATACTTAGATGTCCTATATTGAGTGCATATATATTTACAATGGTTAATTCTTGATGAATTGATCTCTTTATTATATATAATGACCTTCTTTGTCTCTTGTTACCGTTTTTGGCTTAAAGTCTATTTTGTCTGATATTAGTATAGCTATCCATTTTCTCTTTGGGTTTCCACTTTCATGGAATATATTTTCCACCCCGTCACTCTGAACCTGTGTGTGTGTATCCTTAAAGCTGAAGTGAGTCTCTTGTAGTCAGCACATAGTTGGATCTTGTTTTTTAACCTATCCAGACACTCTATGTCTTTTGATTGGAGAATTCAACTGATTTACATTTAGAGTAATTATTGATAGGTAAGAATGTACTAATGCCATCTTATTATTTTCTGGCTGTTTTGTAGTTCCCTTGTTCCTTTATACCTTGCATGCTGCCTTCCTTTGTGAATTGATATTGTGTAGTGATATGCTTTGATTCCCTTCTCTTCACCTTTTGTGAATTTACTGTATGTTCTTGCTTTGTAGTTACCATATTACATAAAACATCTTATAGATATAACAATCCATTTAACACTGATAACAATTTAACTTTAATCACATACAAAAACTCTACCTTTTCACTCCACCCTCATTTGTGTTTTTGATGTAACAATTTACATATTTTATATTATGTATTCATTATCAAATTATTGTAGCTAAAACTATTTTAAATAATTTTGACCTTTAACCTTTACACTAGCGCTATGGTTAACCCATCATCATATTAAATTAGAGTATTCTGAACCTGACTATATATTTACCTTTACCAGTGTGTTGTATATTTTCAAATGTTTTTGTATTACTTAATAGCATCCTTTCATTTCAGGTTGAAGAACTCCTTTCGGCATTTTTGTAAGGCAGGAATAGTGGTGATGATCTCCATCAACTTTTGTTTGTTAGGGAAAGTCTTTATCTTGCCTTCATTTATGAAGGACAACTTTGCTGGGTAAAGTATTCTGTTTGGCAGCTTTTTTTGAAATAATACATTCTATTCCATCCTGCAGGGTTTCTGCTGAGAAATCTGTTATAGCCTTATGTCAGTTTCCTTGTGTAAAAGAAAATTTTTCTCTTGCTGCTTTTAAAATTCTCTCTTTATATTTGATCTTTGATGGTTTTATTACAATGTGTCTCAGGGAAGATTGTTTTGGATTGAAATTTTGGGGTGACCTGTTAGCTTCATGAACTTGGATGTCCAAATCTCTCCTCAGGTTTGGGAAGTTCTCAACCACTATCTCTTCAAATAAACTTTCTACCCCTCTTCTTCAGTACTCCAATGGCGTGTGAATTTTTCTCTTAAACGTTTTTCCTAGGCCTTATTTCTTTTTTAATTCTAAATTTTTTTTACCCTTCTGATTGGGTAATTTTAATTGATCTGTCTTCAAGCTCACTGATTTTTCTGCTTGGTCAAGTCTGCTGTTGAAGCTCTCTATTGAATTTTTCAGCTCAGTTGTTTTACTCTTCAGTTCCAAAATTTCTGTTTGGTGGTTTTTTGTTTGTTTGTTTGTTTTGATTGTTTTGTTTTGTTTTGTTTC
This sequence comes from Orcinus orca, assembly GCF_937001465.1. Taxonomy (NCBI): domain Eukaryota; kingdom Metazoa; phylum Chordata; class Mammalia; order Artiodactyla; family Delphinidae; genus Orcinus; species Orcinus orca. Next base: position 11,993,531 of record NC_064565.1, on the reverse strand, counting down.
TTCTGTCTCCTTGTTAACTTCTCATTTTGCTCTTGTATTGTTTTCTTGATTTCATTAAATTATTTACCTATGTTCTCTTGTAGCTCTCTGAGCATCTTTAGAAGAATTATTTTGAATTCTGTCAGGTAATTCATGGATAGCCATTTCTTTGGGGTCAGTTACTGGAAGTTTACCTTGTTCCTTTAGTGGTATCATGTTTCGCTGATTCTTCATGATCCCGGTAAACTTGCACATGTATCTGCTCATTTGAAGAAGGCAGTTACCTTTTCCAGACTTACAGACTGACTTCAGTAAGGAAAAACCTTCACCTGCAGATGGGGGCATGCTGGAGTGTGCTGTGACCCAAGTATAATGGTTCAGGGCACCTCGCTTGGGGGCAGAGTAGTAGGACTGAGTCCAGGGGTGGGGAGGTAGGTGTGATGACTCATTGGCTCAGGCCATTGAGATCCACAACATCAACAACTGCGTGGTTCTTAGAAAGCTCAGTGGGGAGTTCAAAGAGGCTGCAAGGGCTGCTGGGGTGCTTAGCAGCACCTCCACATCCAGCACCTCCAGGTCTAGGTGATTTTACCCATTAAAAACTACTTAAGATGCCTTTTCAACAAATGACACTGGAGCAGTTGGTCATCCATAGGCTTACGACCTTGACTTAAGTCCCACACATTATTTTAAAAATTAACTCAATGGATCATGGGATTAAATGTAAAACATAAAACTATAAAATCTTTAGTGTAAAACATGAGAGAAGAGCTTCAGAATCTAGGATGAGGCAAAGCATACTTAGATGACACCAAAAGCACAATTCATGGAAAGAAAAATTAAGTTTTATTCAAAGGAAAATGTTTGCCCTGTGAAAGATCCTGTTAAGAGGATGAAAATACAGGCTACAGAAGAGATGTGCAAACCACATATCTGACAAAGGGCTAGTATCTAGAATATATAATGAATTCTCAAAACTCAGCAATAAAAGTCAAATAGTCCAATTAGAAAATGGCCAAAAGACATGAAGAGACATTTCACAGAGAAATATACAAGTGGCAAATAAGCACATGAAAAGATAATCAACATCATTTGGCATTAGGAAAATTCCAGCGAAAGTCACAGTGAGATACCAGCACACACCTATCAGCACTGTAACATCAACAGCTGATCTCATTTGGTGCTGGAGAAAAGGTAAGGTGGAAAGCCACTCCATGTGGGGTGTGAGGGGACAGGGTGTGTACACACACACCCCCTCAGAATTCACCAGTTTCTGAGCAGTTTCACTGGCAGGACTCCAGGGTGGCCCTCCTTTTGGCCAATAGACAAAGGCCAAAAACATTCCTGCTGATGAGTACGGGAGCCGTGGTAATGGCCCTTTTTCAGGATCTGACAGTGTTCTTATGTACTTCCAAGCCTGACTGGTCAGTATGGAGCAGGCTAGACAAGAGTCCCAAAGCTCCCAGCATGGCTGTCCTCCACCCTCCCCTCCCAGTCATCAGCAGCGTCTGCTGCCACAGCCCTGGCTGAATCTCCCAGTCTTTATGCTCCAAATCTGCCACATGCCCCCCCACCTTCTATCTGTGGTCACAGCAAGACTCTCCCTCAAAGAAACACATCTCATTTACTCATCCTGGCTCTACCACACTCCCACCAGAGACTCTGCTAGGTAAGAGGAAAGCATCTGACATTTTTCTAATTTCTATTATACGCATATGCTTTTCACTTTATCTCATTTAACTGTAACAACATGAAATAAGCATTATAATTTTTTTGCAGATGAAAATATTGAGACCTAGTGAGGTTGTTACTTGGTACATTTCTTTTCAAAGAGCATTCCAGAGTTTTCTATGGAGTCTGGAAGCTGCAAAATAGATCTGGAACCTGGGAACTGAGGCAAAATCTTACCCTCCTCTCCCACATTCCCAAACCAGCAGTCATACTGTATTGTCTGCAGGTGGTCATTTTTATCGACGGAAAGGATGAAATCTATCCCTATCCCATTTGCTTCCTTTCTTCTGCCTTTGCCTGTTCTGCAAGGACAATGCCACTTGAGTGTGTCCATTGCTCTTCTAAATCAATTTTTCCATTTCTCTTTTTTTTAATTATTATTTAATTTGTCTGAGCCAGGTCTTAGTTGTAGCACGTGATAGCTGTGATCTTCCTTGTGGCATGTGGGATCTTATTTGTGGCATGCAGGATCTAGTTCCCTGACCAGGGATCGAACCTGGGCCCCCTGCACTGGGAGCGTGGAGTCTTAGCCACTGGACCACCAGGGAAGTCCCCCATTTCTCTTTGTAATCTCTCATTTATTGAGCACCTTCAATTGCCAGGCACTGTGCTGGCTACATTATATAAATCATCCCTGGTCTTCAACCCCATGAAGATTATTTTCCCCTTAGATGCCAGACCCCAGTTTTGCTCCCATCAGCTAGCACTGTATAACAGGTGGGCATGTGTGGGTGGTGTGCAGTGGCATACACACGCTCAGAATACACAAGATTCATAGATGTCATATCTCAAGCCAATGTTCAGAGAGTCAAAGGCTTCCCCCAGCTGGTTCATGAATCAAGATTTGAACCCAGAACCATCTGCCTCCAAAGAATCTATAACACACTTTCCTCTTTCTATCCTGACTTCCTGGCAAAACTGCTACATGCAGGGAGGTCAGGAAGGGGCACCATAAAGACACAGAGGCAATTTGAGGGAATAGAACCTTAGCAGAAATGAGCCAGATCATTGAGATGAAAAGGTAAAGCCCATCCTGTCAGAGGAAAGCCACTCTCAATCTATGGTGTTAACTGATGGAAATTGTTTGACTGGGACCCCGTCTCCTTGATGAAAGAGACATCTAAACAGGGAAAGGGGCATATCCTCACATTGGTTTGCAGTTAAGGATCAGTATTTTTCTCTGCCTCAGGAAATACAGAAGTCTTTCACTTCGTTTGGGGTTGGGGAATGGAGCACTAGCTTTGTCAAAATACCCATGTGGAGGTGCCACCAGGTACTCCTGGAGGCTGGGCCCATGCTCTGCAAACACATAACGTCTCCTGTCAAAGGAAGTGAGCCGACTGGGTAGCTCCCCAGAAGGAGTGGCTACGGAGCACAGGAGAGATCGTGTACTTCCTCCCAGCCCTGCTGCTGGCCACGAGAATGGCATCTGC